>NC_136071.1:326701503-336055649 GCF_964261635.1 Lissotriton helveticus | reverse complement strand
GGTTCTGACAATACTGTCTTCCAGTACCGCTGCATTGCCGAGATTAGTGCTGTATGCAGCAAGTAGTCCCCCCGAGGGAGACCATATCTGTCCTGCAGAGCCGGAAAGGATAAAAGGATTCCGTTGTCATAGAGATGTCCCAGCACCTGAACCCCCAGCCCCTCCAATTCAGCTAATGCCGTCCAGTCCCCGCCATACGGGAGGGCCGTACACATGCCCAGCGGGGGGATCTCCGGGGCGTACGGGCGGGCAATTCCAGCTCGACGCTGGCTCTGGTTCCAGTACAATCTCAGCGTCCGCTTTTCATTAGTAAGCAGTTCAAGGCGCATTTTCTGCTGAAGCACTATAGAGGACAAGATATATTGTGGGACCCATCGTCCCTCGGGACCGCCTGGGCCTCGACACTCCAGAGCCACAGCTTGAGTGAGCCACTGGAGTTGCGCTGCTAAATAGTACCACTCAAAGTCCGGCACTGGCATTCCTCCGTCGGCTCTCAAACGTATCATTGTAGCCATCACAACCCGCCGTCTGCTAGCCCCCCAGAGAAACCCCCCAGCCATGGAGCGGAGCTGTCAGAACACAGAGCCCGGTACCCTGACTGGTAGCATCCGAAAATAATACAATAAGTGAGGGAGCGCCACCATCTTCAGGAGCGCCACCCGGCCTCCCACCAATAGCGGCAACGTGCTCCAAAACGCAAAGCTACCACTAAGGCCTCTTATGGCCCGACCCAAATTACCTTCCAGTAAATCCTCGGGGAAATTATATATATGAGTGCCTATATAAGGCAGGCATCAGGGTTCCCAGCGAATGCCAGCCACCTGGAGAGGGTTTACCTCAGTCGGAACCACCGGAAACAAGCAAGTCTTTGCCCAGTTCACCCCAGCTCCGAGTATCGTCCAAATGCATGAAGCAATTGCCTAGAACCCTCCAAGGCTGTTGCCGTATTAGTGAGAAAAAATAGCAAATCGTCCGCATATAGGGAGCTAAACTGCATATCCCAGAGGAGTTCCAATCCAGAGTAATGCCTCCCCAACCTGGCATGAGAGGACAAAGGCTCAATGGCTAAGGCGAACAATAACGTAGAGAGTGGGCATCCCTACCTTGTGCCCTGCTCTACCACACAAGAGGAGGAAATGGTCACACCCGTCCATACCCGAGCCGTCGCCGAGCGGTAAAGTATCCCTGTCCACCCCGCAAAGGATTCCCCAAGCCCAAATGCATGAAGGATCCAGAACAAATATGGCCACTCCAGGCTATCAAAAGCCTTCTCGATATCCATAGAGAGAACCGCTGCTGTGGGGGTCTCGCTGTGATCCTCCCCTAAGATTCGGAGAAGGCGTCGGAGAAGGCGTCTCACATTAGTCGTTTTGGGGTAAAACCCGCCTAAAACCCGCATGGTCGGTATGGACCAGTTGAGCCATATAGGGAAGGAGCCGGGACGCGAGAATCCGACTCAATATTTTATAATCAGTTGTTAGCATTGATAATGGGCGATAGGCTGACCTAGTCAAGGGATCTTTTCCCGGTTTCAACAACGGGATAATGATAGCTTCACGAGTGGAAACGGGCAACCTCCCCAGGTCCCGGGCCTCTTGATATACCGCCAGCAGCCTGGGGCCAAGAGATCAACGTACATCAAGTAAAATTCTATTGGTAAGCCATCAGCCCCTGGTGTTTTCTTGCGTGCCATATGTTTTATCGCACTACGTATTTCACCCACTGTAATCTCCCGCCCCAGCGTGTCCGCCTGGTCCTTCTCGAGGTGTGGCCGTCGCACCTCAGCTAAGAATTCCTCTAACCCATCACTCATCTCCTGTAGCTTACGCTCGTATAGATCCGTATAGTAGTCCAAGAACATCCTATTAATCCCCAGCTGGGAATACTCCGGTACTCCCTCAGGGGAGGTCAAAGCCAGGTTGGGTGTACCCCTCAGGGCCGGGTTGGCCAACCAGGCCCGGAGGGTGCCCGCCTTATCCCCCTCTGCATGCGCCCGCACCAAATACGCTTTATAATCAAAGCAGCACAACCTTTCCACTTGCGCCACCACTCGGTCTGCACCCCCGGATTTTCAGGGCTGGCTTTTTCGGCCTGACGCAGTCGCAGTTCCTCCCTCTCTATATCCTGCAAAAGCGGTTTCCGCACTCCTGCCGGCTTAGCAATACATAGGCCTTGCACCACCACCTTAAAGGCGTCCCATTCCAGGGCCAAACCTGAAGCTGTACCCTCATTCTCGATGAAATACTGCTCTATACCCTCCTGTACCTCCGCACGGAATACCGGGTCTTCCAGGGCCTCTGGGCGTAATTGCCAAGTAGGAATTTCAGGCCTCCCTCGAAACCAGTGCAACGCCAGTAACAGCGGAGTTTGGTCCGATATCGTCCTTGCCAAGTATTCGCTATGTCTTACCATCGCATGCTCTCTCGTATGCACTCATTGTATATGTCTAGCCCGCGGTCTGCAAATGAGTACGCTCTCTTTTAGTGTAGCTCAGCCGGCAGACCATCCCCCCACCCACCAGACCCCGCCCCCCCGGGGGCCTTAGCCGTCTTCAAGGCCTGGATTGTCATTGCAATTTCTTCCCTGGTAACAGGTGCATCTAACATTTCCCTAGCTACCTGTGAAAGGCTGGCCATCCTCAAGCAGGATAAGTATGCTTCCCCTGCCACTTTTGCGTTTCCGGCGGGTGCAGCATGCAATTCTTGCAGATGTTTCGTAAAGACCTCGGTAATGCCCTGGTGTATATTTACCTCCCTTCCCTGGGCATTCCACACCCCGGCCACCAGCATTCTCTGGGCCTCACTGCAGAGGAGGGTAGTAAGCATCCTGCTTGTGTTGTCTCCACGTGGAGTCACTGCCTGTAAGTGGTGTGGAAACCTTATATTAACGGTCCCTTATCTCTAATAATTCCCATTTACATTCCTTCCACTCTACCAACCTCTGTGGTTGAGCAAACATGCACTCCCTAGGGCACTGAAATTCTTCTCCTGTACATCTATTGCCCATGACAGCAGCTGCTTCACCACATACATCACGTTCACACACTCCCCCTATAAGACCACCTCCATAGCATCCCACTATGTGGCTCTTGCCCTTGTACTTTCCCAGTTCTCCTCAAAGTAGTGGTCCAGCACCTCAGACACAGTGTGCATGAAAACCAGGTCCACCAATGCCTCCACCCTCAGTTTCCAGAGTGGAACCCTAGGCGCCCGCCTACCCACTCTGTAAGAGATCAACAAGGAGGAATGGTCTTATAGGTATGTGCCACATAGGTAATTCATGCCACATTCATCCTGGACCATGCTATCAGACACCAACAGTAATCCAAGTGACTATGAGTCCCCGTTGCTGGGATGTAACATGAATAGGTATGACCCTGAAGGTGGAGAACCATCCACACATCCTGTAACCGGAGGCCCCCCATGACCTCCTGAAGGGCGCCTGTTACGGCGGGTTCTGTGTCCTTCCTAGGGGGGAAACGGTCTACATTACCGTCCAGCACACATTTCATATCACCTGCCATTATCACCCCGGGATCTAGATACCCGACAGTCACTCCCAACACCGCCACATGGTAATCAGCATCATCCACATTGGGAGCGTAGATCTTCACCAAACAAATGTCTCTGGCATCTAGAGTACCCAACACTATCACATACCTCTCTTCAGCATCTATTTTCACCCCTTTAGCCAAGAATGGAGTCCCAGGTGCTACCCAGATCAATTCCTCTCTAGCATAGCTAGAATTGGAGGTCATGTATAACTGCCCCCTCCACCTATGTCTCAACTGACTAGTGTGTTCTCCCAGGTGTGTGTCACTTGTAAAAAAGCCACTGAAATCTGGTACTGTCTCAGTTATGAGTATACCTTGTGTCTCTTAGTAGGCTGGCCCAATCCATGAACGTTCCAGGTTAGGAACTTCCATACAGGGTCCGTCCTACAAATCATGTCCACTCTCCCACACCGCTCAATTCTCTGCATGCTCTCCTCTCTCCCACAGCCACACTTAACTTACACACAGTTTTCCCTGTCCCTGTGCCATAAAGCAATCTCAGACACCTTAAACTCACAAC
The DNA here is from genome assembly GCF_964261635.1 of Lissotriton helveticus. NCBI lineage: Eukaryota > Metazoa > Chordata > Amphibia > Caudata > Salamandridae > Lissotriton > Lissotriton helveticus. The sequence continues at coordinate 336,051,576 of NC_136071.1, read as the reverse complement.
AGACATCAACACACACTCCCTAAATACCCCCACACCCACCCACCGGCAGTGAGACCAAACAATTCCAGCCCATAACATCTGGGCCAACACTCAGCAACCACCATCCCATCCACTCCTCGGAAGCCAAAGGCTCAACCTCCCCAAGTGCTTCACACTTAGGGCGTAACATCCAACAGGGGCAGCAAGGTCAATGGTGCTCAAACCACCCCAATGGGACTGTAGTCCTCCGCAGCCACCCGCCGGTGTGTGTTTTAAGGACTAAGGATTTATAACGAATAAAAACAATATACTGAGTTACCCCCACGACTTAGCATTGCCATAACCTTAGTGACTCTCCCCAATCCTGGACAGGTCAGCCCAGGTTCCAGAAACATTGAAATACATCACTGTAGTCTGCAACTGAAAATAGCGAGCCAGCTGCCTCTGTGTCCCCTTCCATCCGCAGACCGCCCCATGTCTAGGTGCGTACCACCTCGATCCAGGGAAGCCTGCACAATAGCAGTGCATCAGCACTGCAGTTCCCACCCCTGTTAGCCCAGGTCTGTGCTAGCACTCGGGGAGTCTCGATCACCTCTGCGTCTCAGGAAGGAGTCTCGACTGTCAGCAACACAGTTTAAGTCGCCCAATGTAGCATCTGGACAAACCAGGATCCTCCCCGTCTGCTGCGTCCCAGCACGGACCTGAGCCGATCGAATGCCTCCATATTTGAGCTGACTGGTGGCTAGGGCTTCTGCTTCCCTTTGTCAAGAGTATCTAGCCAGTAGCCTTCTTCATCCAATGTGGTAAAGAAGAAAGCCTTTCCGTTGTGTTTCATCCAAAGTTTTGCCCGGAACATCAGGATGTACTGAAGGTTTAAGACACACCTTCCCTTTTTAACTGGCAGAAAGTCTCTCCAGGTTATCCTCCCTCATCGGGGCCCTGACCTCCCCGACTAGGTAGGTCTGTTTGGCCTGCTCCCCGGCATCCCCCACAGTCGACACAAGAAGGCTGTAGTTGTCATCTTGGTTGACTGAGCAGCCCTGGGCTCGCTTATCTTTCACCATCTACAGGTTCGGTTTGGCCCTCTACAAGCAGACTCGGGTTCAAGAATTCTCAGAGTTCCATTTGTCCCACTTTGGGACAGAGGTTCAACTACTAGCACACAGTTTCTGGCAGCTCCAAAGACCCTCAAGTCTCAGGGTCCCCAGCCCAGGGCTGAAGTTTTTGCAAAGGCAGCCCGAGGGAGGGGCGGGGGGGTCAGGGGGTGCCATAGTCAAGTAGGAGCTCACCCCAGCTGGCTTTCCCTAGTGCCAGTTGCTGATTTCAGCCTGTCTCCCCTGCCTTTGCCTGGGTCATCTCCTCCTCTGTACCAGCCAGGGGCTAACAGAAATGTTGCCCTCGTACCTCCGGAGCACGTCAGTGCTTCTTGGCACACTGCCCCCTCTCCTGCTCCCGTTTTCAATGCATGAGCAGGCCTCCATGTACAGTACAGCCTTCCCTAGGCCTCTTTCCAGCCGCTCACTCAGGGGACGCGTTTCTCAGACCATGGCCCTGTTCAGGATGATGTCTCCTAGTTCTGACCTGGGTATGGTGTAAGGCCCAGGGACTCCCCGCAGCTGCATTCTGTAGAAAAATGGGGTTCTGTTGCAGTAAACCCCCACTTTTTGCTTGGTATCTGATGCAACTTTGACTGAGTGTGTACTGGGTCCCTGCTAACCAGGCCCCAGTACCTGTATTCCTTTCCCAAAACTGTACCATTGTTTCCACAATTGACACACCTCTGGCTCCCACATAAGGCCCTTGTAAAAGGCACCAGTGTTACCAAAGGCACTGTAACCAGAGAGGGCCTCTATGGGATGCAGCATGTATTATGTCACCCTCAAAGACCCCTCACCAAACACATACACGCTACCATTGTAGACGGTGTGTTTAGGTGCAGCTAAAACTGAAGATTCGACATGGCACACATCTCTGTGTGCCAAGCCTACAAACCACTGCCAGTGGCATAGGTAAGTCACCCCTCTAGGAGTCCTCACAGCCCCAAGGCAGGGTGCACTATACCTCATGTAAGGGCATAACTGCATGAGCAAATGCCCCTACAGTGTCTAAGTCCATTCTTAGATATTGTAAGTGCAGTGAAGCCACATTGAGTACATAGGCTCGGAGGTTGTGATTACGAACTCCACAGCCCCATGATGGCTTTACTGAATGCTAGGAAGTTTGGTATCAAACTTCTCCCCATAATAAACCCACACTGATGCCAGTGTTGGATTTATTGTAAAATGCACTCAGAGCATCGTGGTGATCCCTAAAAGGCAACCTCCTCAATAATTTGCGCTGAATATCGCCCAATCTCTCTCATTAATGTGGAAATTAAATGTATTTGCATCGATACTAGCTAACCGACTGCGGCCCTATCTTGCTAAATTGGTCCTTCCTGACCAATGCAGGTTTATGCCATCTAGGGGTACCAAACATTGCCTCAGACGCCTCCATCTAGCCTTAGCGAATCGCCATTCACTGACCCCCTACTAAGCACTTCTCATTGATTTTGAGAAGGAATGTAACTCCATGGACTGACGGTACCTGGAGGATGTACTGGCTGCGATGGGCCTGGGTCAGCACTTCTGCGCTTTGGTTAAGGTACTATACGCCAGACCACAGGCACGAGTGCATGTCAACGGGGTACTATCGGTGCCGTTTCCTATTAGGAGGGGGACGAGGCAAGGCTGTCCCCTCTCACCACTCCTGTTTGCCTTGGCGATGAAACCTTTGGCATGCCTTGTACTGTCTGACGACTGAACTAGGGGATGGAAGTGGCCAGGTTCCCCCGAGGACAAAACCACACTATACGCGGACGACGTCCTGCTCTTTCTGGCCGAGCCGGCCCAATCTAGTCTTCACTGTCTTCAGGCCCTGCACTCTTTCGGACTAGCTTACGGCCTGCAATTAAACCCCACTAAATTTGTCTTAGTTCCTCTTCATATCTCGAGAGACTGCTTTGATTGGCAATCCGCAAAGCCATTAGAAAGCAATCCTTTAAATATATCGGAATCTGGGTGGCCCTGCTTCCAGACCTCGAGTGGTCACTCAATGTTACTCCATTGGTGAAGAGAACCCGAGAGGACCGCCACAAATACCAGACACTACCGCTTAACCATCTGGGAAGAGTCGCCGTTTTCAAAATGATAATACTTCCCAAATTCCTCTACATAATTCAAAACACCCCATTTCAGTTCCTGCGGACCTGGTTCAAAGAACTGGACAGCCTGACCACTAAATTCCTAGGGGGCAGACGGAGACCTCTTATGGCCCTATCCCATTTCCGGATCCCATCCTTTGATGGGGATATGGGCATGACTAATCTATACTTGTACTATTTGGCAACCCGCTTGCTCACGTTACATGACTGGTTCAATGGAGGCTGGTCTGACCCGGCGTTTAGAGTAGAGTTGAACGACTTGGGCCTACCGAGGATCCAAGCGATGATGTATGGGGGACCTATCTCCAGATCTTTGTCCATGGTGACATGGGGGGGGTTCTCCTGGCGCGCCTCCATGCGCCACACCCAATGGTCAAAGATGCTGACCCAATACACGCCGCTCTGGCAGGGCTTCTGGCTCCGAGAGGTCAACAATTTACAGGGATTCACAGCATGGGATCTTATAGGCATCTCACAGCCTGGGGGCATATGGACAGGCGACCACATGCAAACTTTTCAAGACTTGCAGACCAGGTATTCCTTACACTCCTCCCAGTTCTACAAGTACCTACAACTATGTCATGCCCTCCACAGCCACATACCAAATGGCACCTGACTACCAGAGTATAGTCCACCCGAAGCACAAATTATGACGGGTAACTTCGGAAAGGGAGGGATCTCTCGCATTTACTGATCCCTAACAAATAACACACCAAACACGCTAGATCGACTTAGGGGCCAATGGGAGGGATGGATTGGGCCTTTCGAGAAGGAAGACTGGAGAGATGCACTGATGGCACCCAAAACAGTCACCACGTCCGCCAGACTCTGTCTGGTCCAATTATATAACTATAAATGAATAAGGGTTCTGCACTCGTGTTTATGTGCTATTTTTAGCGTTTGGACGATAGGTGTGCAGTACCAGATTAGTGCCTGCCCACTATTAAAATGTGTATGTGGCCCAGTGTTGTAAACCACTGGGACTCTGGTATGCACTACATAGAACAATAATCCTTTAAACCATTTCGTTTATTTCAACGTGACGTTATATCAAAAAATTCTCAAGTAGTCATCAACTATATCATTGTTTAACAATGTTGTAATTCTCACGATTGCATGAAATCATACATGACTCAAATTTCTCCAAACACAAAATTACAAACACAAAATATAATGAAAACCCAATGCATTTCGGGGCGTAATTGCCCCTTCGTCAGGGGTCTAAATCTTAAGAAAAGACGTGTAACCTGTGGTATGTCTTATACTATTTATGATAGTTATCTGCAAGCTCACTTGAGGCAATGATTCTGTGGATTGTGTCGGGCCAGTTGCCACAAGAAAACAACCTGCAGGTCTAAATTGCAGGCGTCGACCTCGCTGTCATTTTCGTGCGCGTAAACGTTTATACAACGTGTGGTTCTTGTCACGGTATCTTTTCTGCGTCCTCGTATGTGAAAGGAAACTTCCAACCAAGGTTGGAAGTTTCCTTTCACATACGAGATAACTATCATAAATAGTATAAGACATACCACAGGTTACACGTCTTTTCTTAAGATTTAGACCCCTGACGAAGGGGCAATTACGCCCCGAAATGCATTGGGTTTTCATTATATTTTGTGTTTGTAATTTTGTGTTTGGAGAAATTTGAGTCATGTATGATTTCATGCAATCGTGAGAATTACAACATTGTTAAACAATGATATAGTTGATGACTACTTGAGAATTTTTTGATATAACGACACGTTGAAATAAACGAAATGGTTTAAAGGATTATTGTTCTATGTAGTGCATACCAGAGTCCCAGTGGTTTACAACACTGGGCCACATACACATACCAATTATATAACTTACACGCCGCACATCTAACACCAAAATGCCTTCATAGTGCATGCCTGAAGCCAACTGCATCATGTACATGTTGTGCAAACAAGACCAAGCACATTTCTTCCACATGGTATGGACCTGCCCCATCATCGCACACAACTGGGACTCCATAGAGAGGGAACTGGTAGAGGTTCTGGGCTGGGAGGTCCCCCACAATCCACTAAACGTGCTCCTGGGAATCACGGATGGCTTAGTCCGATCTAGACTCAACAAACTATTTCTGAACACAGCTATGATAGTGGCCAAGAGGGACATTGCTGCCAACTGGATAAACCCTGCCCCACCCACTATAACGAAATGGAGCAGGGGGCGGACTGGTGCGCAGCACAAGAGAAACCTATGTATGAGACCAGGGGGTGCCCCAAAAAACACCGTAAAGTCTGGGGCAAACGGCTTGGGCAAATAGAGTAAAAACCTCACTTTGGGAATATGAGCTGTGTGTGCGATTTATGAAACTATGTATCTCAGGTGCATTTTCTGTGTATGAAACATGAGAACGTCCTACAATTGCTGTGAAATACAGCATTTGATTACTGCTGTTTTTTTCTTGTTTTAAAACCCAAATAAAGTTGATTATTAAAAACAAAATGCACTCAGAGGGCATCTTAGAACTGCCCCTGAAAAACTACCACAACCACTAGTCGGTAGCGGACTGGTCTGCAGCAGCCCAACACTTCCAGACATGTTTCTGACCCCCTGAGGTGAGAGCCTTGTGCTCTTGTGGGTCCGAAACAAAGCCTGCTTGGAGTGGAGGTGCCTCTCACCTACCCCCCAAGCAGGAAAAGCATTCAGGACAGTGAGCCTCGAAGGCTTCCTTCCCTTTGTTATGCTAGCCAGGGCCTCTCCAGCTAGTGGAGATGCCCGCCCCCTGACCAAGCCCCACTTTTAGCGGCAAGGTCAGTGGGAAAATTAGCAATTAGGAGAGGTGTGTCCCCTCTCAGCCAGGACCACCCCTAAGGTGTCCCCAGCTGAAGTGATCCCCTCCTTAGAAATTCCTCCATGTTGGATGGAACAGTTTTAGCCAATAGCATTAGGGGATGCACCCTCCCTAAAGGGAGGGGACATACAAAGGCTGTAGTCACCCTAAAGGTAAGTAACCCATTGGCTACTACATGCCAGTTCCTATAACACCCCTCAATTCAGTATTTAGGGGCACCCCTGAACCTTGATCCTCAGATTCATGTGATCTAAGAAGAAGAAGGAAGAAGAAGACGTTGTGCAGCCACGCCTGAAGATGACTACTGATTTGGCCCCATCCCTACCGGCCTGTCTCCCGCTTAAAGACTCTACAAAGAAGATGATGCCTGCCCTGCAGCCAGCAACTTCCAGAAACTCAAGTAAGACTACCTGCTCTTCAACAAAGACCAGATCTCCAGAGGACAGCGGCTTTGTCCACAAGCAACCCACTCCAAGGACCCTGGATCTAGCCAAATCCATGACTCCTACCCACACTCCAGCTAACACCCAAGGTCCGAGTGTGAGTGGCTCACCTGTCCAGTGAAGTCTCTCCAACGGATCTGACCGGAGCGGATTGAGACTGAATTCGGGGTCCCGAAGGCACAGTGTGATGTCATCTGCGTAAGGGAAATTAATAAATGCTGTGTGGCGTATCTGAGCACGTATTCCCGATGATGCTGCCAAAGTTTGGCAACCAGCGGCTCCATAGCCATGCTAACGCGGGATTACTGGTTACTAATTATCTTACCAAATCCCAAACTATGTCGACTGAATCGTTGGTACCTGTCGTTGAGTAAAAGGTAATCTCGCAATAAGTCAATCAATTTAAGAACTTACACCACTCTAAATGACCACTGACCAAATTTAAGTTTTAAAGATTTAATATAAAGTCAAAGATAACTGAAGATACAACCTTCTCAAAATGAGATTCAAAAGGTAAATTGGTATCACTATAAACATGAACTTCTTGAATAATCTAAGTCTGAAGAACAAAATAATAAGTACAAGCTCAAAAACCATAAGGGTTGTCAAAATAGATATAAGTTGCAATCTCAAAGTCATTACAGAAAAGAAAAATTAAGGTTAGTCTGTCCCTACACTATACTAAGTGACATCCCTACTTAGCAAGATCTTTACCCTCTAGGTGTCAGCCGTGGTGACTTCCTAAGAAGATCACGCACTTCTCTTTGTCTCTTCTCTGATGATGGGTCTCTCCTGATCAGTCTATCTGCCTACCCATCCGCTTCCTTAGGCTCCCAAAATCATCTGCTCTGCTCTCCTCCCGGGTCTCTTTCCCTAATACCAAATCACATTTTCAATAGAAACGCCCCTTAGGACGCCCCTCACGTGGTACATCTTTGCGCGGCAAACTCCATGATGGTACTCTTGAAGACCCTCGTTATAGTTGACCTTGGTTCCCAGGCTTCTTCTTCAGTGCGCTGATACCCCCTGAAATTCCTGGAAACTCCTACAGGCCTGCGCAAGGCGCCACTGAACAAAGTCCCTTTCATTCGAGCTGATTAGGACCCTCGCACCTGCATACAGCTCATCCTGCAGTGGGCCTCAAATTCCAGACTCCACCATATCTTTAGTCATAAAACACTCTCAAAGCTCTGTGCTGGACACCTCTCGACCTCTTTCCTAACGAGCACATGACGATTTAAACGACATGACATTATCTGCTCAGGCCTACTTGATTTACATGCAGCAGGTCCCTGCACTCTTAAAACGTTAACTTGATTTAAACAGTAAACATTCTTAACTAGCATACGTTTCTAAAATAACACATCTATAAAGCATATACTTTTAACCCTAAGTTCAATAGTACATTTGGAAGAACCACGTCAACCTTATCTCACATTATTTTAGCAGCACGTTCAGGTTTGCTGTGAATTGCCCTGAGGCCTACACATAATACTGGATTTTCAAAGTTACATTTAATTCGGACATGATTCTTTTAACATGAGAACATGAGGTTTTCACATATATTCCAACATTTCTACATTAATCACACACCGTTATAATTATAGTTACTCTACTTAACATTCTATACATTTCACTACTAAATATAAAACACTCTGTATATTTCACTCCTGGATATAAAACACTCGTGTGCAAAACATGTTTAAACTAACTACGTGCTTGTAAATATGGTGTACTTATACATTTTTTTTCAAACTTGTGCTCTCTCAGTCCCCCCTTTGATGACCTTCAGGGGTCATCATCACCAAGACACTAAAAATGTAGAACCCTTCAAAGTGAAGACAGAGCAGTTCCACCTCTTTTCATACTCTCTAATGCTTTCAGACTCTTATATTGAGAATCCTGCATCGCTGTCAACTCTTCTTCCTGTTTCCTCATAGCTCTCTGCAACCTATTTGCTCTATAACATTGATACAAACGCACCAATCCCCACAAAGTGATTACACAAATCACAATTATGATGATGGGTTTCAGTATGTACCAAACGATACCTTTCCCTAGGTTGGCAAACCAACTTCCAACTTTACCCATTCCATGACCTACTTTTTCCCACACATTTACCTTTGCCAGGTCCTCAACTTCGTAGTGTATGGCAGTGATATTTTGTATATACTTCTCTAGAGGTTTTGAATTGTCTGGAATGTAAGTACAGCATTCCTGGACCTTCAAAGCCTTACAGACTCCTCCCTCTTTTGCTAACAGAACGTCTAAAGCAAGTCGGTTCTGAAGAACCATTGCCCTAATCGATTGCATCTCACCTTCTATCAGCATCAATGGTCTTGCAGTACTAGCAGATAGCCTATCTACGACTGTAGCTAACCTCCTAATTTTGATGTCATTCATTATCAATCCTAAGAAAGGGAATGCAGCACCGAGTACATCTCCAACTACTTCTGCTGCACCCAGCCCTCGCTTCCATCTAGTTGATATTTCTTTCTTAGGCGTGTCTAAATTCTCAACATGATATATTTTAGGGAAGACAACAGCCAGATAGCATGATCCGTACCAATTATCTGGTAACTTCACATAGGCACTTCTTCCACATACAAAATATACATTTGGTATTGCTTGCATCCCTTTCAAAAAGTTCTTAGAGTAATACTCCAATTGAAAGGCATGTTCACAATGGACTTGACCTACATAAAAGTTTTCATAATATGAGTAACTCCTGTGAATGCACAGTTTTCCCCGTTTATCCTTATCCAAAGCAATTGGACCAATACTACCTTTTCTTTGATGTGCCCTCTCCTCCTTGGTCCAATCTGTTTCCCATTGTCCTGATGCTTTCAAAATCTTCTGCCTCCTGTATCTAGTATCTACCTGTGCTATAAACTTTTTCTCAACTTCTGATATTTGACAAGTCAGATTATTCCTTCGAGCATGTGAAGTATCTAACGTTTTCCATGGAATAAACCATTTGTGTAATCTGTCTTCGCTTTTGTAGTAGTCCCATTTGTTCAAATGCTTGAAATTCGGAACCTCTGGCAATGTCGAGTCGAAATTCGAGAAATAATACTCGAATCCTTCTCGTCCATAAAACATGCTCAACAATAAACTGCACGTTATTCCATATGTCAATGGAAGATGATGGTATCTGATACCCTCCTCCACTGAAGCTGGTAACTTCATACATACGTAGCAGTTCTTCGCCTCCATGACATCAATGTACTCATAAAGCAATTTAGCATAAGCATTTGACTTGTAATTTCCCTGTGATTCATCGGTGTGAAGCCTTTTTATTTCTGCATCTAACAACGTTTTGTCTTTATCATTGATGTTTCCCTTCTCTTTAATAATGGTAGTTTTCGGTGTTGATACTCCCTTATCCTCCTTAACTGCGGTTTCATCCCCTTCGTGTCCCGCTAGGAATGAAACAGTTACTACTAAAATTATAAGAGAAACCACTACCCCTAAAAGTGTAACAGCTATACATTTTGCCCTGCGGTTCGGGTTGCCAGCCTCCATGTTCTCAAACAGTTTAGTTCTTGACTTTCTTCCAGCATTCACTTCTTCTCCTTTTCAAACAAAGTCTTTCTCTCCAGCAATGTCTTTCGTTGAACACTTGGAAGCTTGACAATTTGTTTCCGCAAAACAATTCAAAGTCCAGTAGAAAATAGACAACCCTAGCCCTTCTCCATCCACTAAAATGAAACCCCTATCACTTTTCTTCTTCCACTCGGCGCTAGGTTATCTTGCAAAAATTTTACAATTTCTTTTCAACAGTCTTATTTTCGTCTGAAGTTATGTATGACTCAAGGAGTGACACTACGTCTTCATAAATGTCCATCCGAAGTATCATTCCCTCAGGTTCTGGGCAGTTCGTACCACAACATGGAAAGTCAACTTTTTCTAGGATTATTCTCCTTATTTCGCTCAAGACAAGTGGACGGACAAAATTGAGAGTTAGCGTTTTTTCAATTTCCACTCCTGGTACTATCAGTTCTACATCCACAATTACAAAGGGGTCCGTTCTAATCAAGATCACTTTCTTCACCTTTCCAGTTCTGCGCCCCTTTGAAGACATTCACAATATGGTATTAATCCACAACAATAAGCGCTCCTAGCATTTCTACTACTCGCTCAAGCATTTCCAAACGAAGAAGAGTTCCCTCCAATATTGGATATCGTGAACAGCAAACTGGAAACTCAACTGTCTCTAAAATCAATTTTCTTATTCCACTCAGGAGAGCAGGATGAACGATGTTGAGTGTCAGCAACCTTTCGGTCTCCGCTCCTGGCAGTAGAAACCTTATTTGCACTGTGATGATCGGGTCAGTTCTGATCAGTTCCACTTCCCTGATCCTCCCTGTTCTGTGTCTCCCAGACATCTGCAACGAGGTAGGTCCAGTCGGGAGTAGAGTATCTTCTACTAGGCACTCGCACCCTCCTTGATCTTCTAAGACCCTCCTCGGCTTGATCCTGGATATCTTCTTCTGGATCTGAGTCTTCGGATATAGGAGTAAGCGTTTCTTCCTGGGCCGACCTCAAACTTAGCCTTCTTCTCCTTGTTGGCCAAGTGGCAGCTCCAAGCCTTATTCTCCTATTTCTTGTCCTCTCACTTGGTTCTTGGTCGCTCTGATACGGATCTGAGTCTGAGTCGTATTCACTTCTGCTCTCTCCTTCAGTTGCGTCTTCTGTCTCACTGCCGTCCTGCCTTCGCTCTTCTTCTGAATCCGTTGCGTTCCCAACTTCTTCCGACACCCCCTCAGCTGCCTCAATCCCTTCTTGCGACTCTTCTTCCACTTCCGGGCTTTCGTCTGGGATGGGAGCTGTTCCTTCTAGAGGTGCTGGAACTCTTCTAGTATGGGATGCATGGATCCAATTTGGCAGCCCCCCGCACTTCACCGCGGTGTTCGTTATCAGGATTACCTGAAAGGGCCCACGCCAGCGAACATCTAGGCAGTTCTTCCGGACGTGTTTTTTAACTAAGACCCAGTCCCCTGGGTTCAGATCATGACACAGGTTCCTCGATGCTGGAACTTCAGCCGCATGCACCTGAAGGGACACAGAATGGATGGCGTCAGACAGTCCTTTACAATAATCCAAGATCAGATCATCTGTAATATTCAATAGGGCAGTAGTTGGAACTGTAGGAAGTCTCATGGCCCTCCCCATCAGGATCTCGTGGGGAGAGAGACCTGTCCTCCTATCAGGTGTGCTGCGCATGCTCATGAGCACTAAAGGAAGAGCATCTGGCCAACTCAAAGATGTGGATGCCACTACTTTAGCCAATCTATTCTTCAACGTGCCGTTCACTTGTTCCACAATTCCTGAAGCTTCTGGTCGATAACTACAATGCAGCTTTTGGTCGATATTCAGTGTGGAGCACAACATCTTCACTATTTCGCTGTTAAAATGTTTTCCTCTGTCCGATTCCAAAGAGGCAGGCACCCCGAAGCGCGGTATCAACTCCCTGAGCAACAATTTAGCCACTGTGAGTGTATCGCACCTACATGTAGGGTACGCTTCAACCCATCTGGAAAATACGCATACAATCACCAACACATACCTAAGGCGATTGACTCTTGGCATTTCGATGAAATCTAATTGCATTCTATTGAAAGGCCCCCCCGACCTCCCAATGTGACTCAGTGTGACTGGTGTTCGTTTGCCTACGTTCAGTTGTTGGCAGGTAACACATCGCTTACATACTGATTCTGCTGCTATTCTAAATTTAGGGCAATACCAAGTTTGCCTAAACACTCTCATCATAGCATCCCTTCCTAGATGTACTGGACCATGTATTTCTCTCGCCATGGGATTAGCTAATTCTTCAGGTAACACAGCTCTCCCATCTGCTGAAACCCAAAAATCCATTTCACTTCGCACACAACCTGCTATTTCCCATGCCTTTTTCTCTGTTTCAGGTGCGTTCTCCTGCATTATTCTTAAATCCTCCCAAGTGTCTACAGTTTCTAACATCATACTTAATTCAGTCTTTTCTTCTGCACCTTCTATTTCCCTCTTTGAGAAAGAATAATTTTGTTCCGCACAATAGCGTGCGACTTCATCAGCGTATCTGTTGCCTTGTGACACAAAATCTGTATTCTTAGTATGAGCTACACATTTTACTATTGCGATATCAACTGGACCTTGCAATGCTTCTAACAACAGCCGCACAAATTCTCCATTTCGAATGGGCGAACCAGAGGAGGTCATGTAACCCCTCTGAGACCACAACTGCCCGAAATCATGAACCACACCGAAACCATATTGGCTGTCCGTGTAGATGGTGACTCTCTTTCCATTTCCTGCTATGCAGGCACGAGTTAGGGCAATAATCTCTGCTACCTGTGCGGAATGTACTCCTTCCAGGCAAGCGGCTTCTACAACTCCAGTAATAGTACAAACAGCATAAGCTGCTCTCAACCGACCAGTATCGTCTCTTAAACATGAGCCATCAACAAAATAAATTTCATCGGGGTCTGACAATGGCTCATCCACAATATCTGGTCTGGGTTTCGTGCATAGTTCAGTCACATCAAGGCAATCGTGGTCTTCACATCCTTCGCCTTCTATTACAGTGGGTAATGGCATCAAAGTAGCAGGATTCAAGACAGAGCATCTCCTGAGAGTCACGTTCTCTGCGGCAAGTATAACTTGCTCGTAGCGCGTGAGCCTACTATTGGTCAGATGCTGCGTCTTCGTCCTGGTCATTAACAATTCAACTGAATGTGGTACATACACCACTACTGGATGTCCCATCACAATACTCTCGCTCCTTTCAATGCTGACACCCGTTGCAGCAACGGATTTGAGACATCCGGGCAACGCTGCGGCTACTGGATCTAATGTAGCCGAAAAATATGCAACTGGTCTACGGGCATTACCGTGGGTCTGTGCCAAGACTGACAAAGCACATCCCTCTCTCTCACAGCAATAGAGTGAAAATGACTTTTCGTAATCTGGCATTCCCAGAGCCGGAGCACGACATAAATCGTCTCTCAGCTGTAAAAACGCCACCAGACATTCTTCATCCCATGGTACCGGATCACTCACCTCCTTGTGCGTCAGTTTCTGTAAGGGCTTTGCTTTCAGTGAAAAGTTAACTATCCACTGTCGGCAGTAACCCACCATTCCTAGGAACATTCTAACTTCTCTCTGTGTTGTAGGCGCATTCATTTTCATTATCGCCTCAATCCTCTCCGGGGACACCTTACGTTTCCCTTTTTCTAACCTGTGCCCTAGATACTGTACTTCTGTCAAACAATACTGCAACTTGCTCGGAGATACCTTATGTCCATTTTCAGCTAAATGATTCAGTAAGGCAATTGAGTCTGCTTTACAAGCTTCCTCTGTTTCTGACGCAACAAGTAGGTCATCTATGTACTGTACCAGAACCGAGTTCTGTGGCAGTACTAGATTCTCAAGATTCTTTTTCAACAACTGATTAAAGATGGATGGGCTGTCTGTGAATCCTTGTGGGATTCGACACCATGTTAAAACGCGATCTTCCATTTTAAAAGCAAAAAGATACCTGCTCTCTTCATCCAATGGGATTGAAAAGAAAGCCTGACAAAGATCTATCACTGTGAACCATTCTGCTTGACATGGTATTTGAAATAGTATCACTGAAGGATTCGGTACCACGGGACAACATGAAACGACTATGTTGTTAATTTTTCGTAAATCCTGAACTATCCTAAACTTCCCGCTAGGTTTCTGCAAACCCATAATCGGGGAGTTACAAGGACTACCCACGATTTCTTTCAGTATTCCCTGCTGTATCATTGACTCGATCACAGGTTTTATTCCCGCAATCGTTTCCTGGGACAATTTGTATTGAGGCGTTCTTGGAAACTCAACATTTGGTTTTACCAATATTTTTACCGGCTCTACCCCCTTAATCAATCCTATTTCTTCTCCTGTGAAATCCCATACCTCTGACGCCACTGCATCTCGTAGGTCATGAGGAAGATCTTCTATTGTCAGAGTAGGATATAGTTCTACACAAGATTTTGAATTAGCCACCTTAAAAGTAGCATCTTCGTCGGTAGTCTGTACCTCCACTCCTTGCGGGGTGCAGTATATGGTGCAATTCAGTTTGCACAACAAATCCCTTCCTAACAGACATACCGGACTCGAGTCACAAACCACAAACTGATGTTCGTTCATGTGGTTTCCTATCTTCACAGACACTGGTTCGGTCAAGGGACTTGTCATTCTTTTATTTGCGACTCCTACCACCTGAATTGTTTCCCCTGACATTGGCAAGTCTGGAACCACCGCTGATCTCAGAGTCGAACGAGTAGCCCCAGTATCCACTAAGAACGTAGTGGGACACCCTGCCACTTCTGCCTCAACAAATGGCCCTCTCTGATCCACTTCTAGAACTGCCCCGAGGGTACAGTCCTCTTCACTGCTCACCCGTTGTCCTGTCAATGGATCAATGTAATAACACTTTTCTTCCTCGATAAACAGAGGCATTTGTTTAAAGATCTTTCCCCCAGCTGCTATCTTCGGTGGCTGTGGGAATTGGGCCCGTGGAGCCGAAGTCCCCCCTTTGGCCACCTTACTGCTTGGAACTGTCACCTTCTGCACTGAGTCTTCTTGGACCTGCTCTTCTACTTCCAGCTCTCCATTTTCAGGGTTAAAGGGACACTCGCGTCGCCAATGCCCCACCTGGTGACACTGATGACACTTTGTCGTTTTCTTTAAAGTGGCAAAGTCTATCCTAGGTCTCTGCCCTCCCTCATTGTCCTTATTCTGACCGTTTGGCTTTCGTCCCATCCCCTGTTTCTGCTGGCCACCCTTCCCAGCGGACTGCATTTGCACCACCATCAATTTCTCCTTTAGATTCTTGGCTTTAGAATCTATCTCGTCACTACAGTATCGTGCATAACGTAGAATTTCATCTAGTGGTTTGTTCTGCCAACAGATTAAATGTTGTTGAATCATCAAGCAAATGTCAGGTCTCAACCCCAAGACAAACTTTGACACAAACTGTCCTATATCTTTGGGATCCATTACATCAAGTCCACTGTATTGCTTGAATGTTTTCAACAACCTCTCATAAAACTCATGCACGGTCTCCTTCGGTTCTTGCCTTGTTCGATCTATCTTTACCCAATCTATATCCTGTGGTGGTACCTTATCTTTCAACCAAGCTATTACCCTTTCATACTTTCGCATGACAATCTCAGATGGTCCATTAGTTCGAGCATCCCTCAATGGTTCAGCATTTGGCCATTCGACACTAGTCTTACAAGGGGTCCACAGATCAGATGGGACCACGATGTCAAACAACGTGTTCAAATCAATCCACAATACCTTCGAAATTTTAACAAACCTCTCTACCTGCTTATACCACTCTACTGGATTGTCCCGCAACTTCGGAAATGAGTTGGTAAATGCAGCTAAATCTCCTCTACTCCAGGGTACATGTACATAATTTCCGTTTGATATTTCTCGCAAAGGGAATGCCTCCATATGCATTACCCTTCCCTCGGGGGTCATCACATTTGCACTTCGCCTAACCGTGCCCTTTTTCGACCACCTTTCTTCCCATTTATCCAGTTCTCTCCACACTCGTATCCCAGCTATCAGCTCCCTTATGTGAGTTTTCAATCCAGTAGTCCTCTTCTCATCTAGATCCTGATCTGCGTACTGTAATCTGTGGTTACTCTGCAATGCCCTTGTCCTAGACAAATCCACGGCATATCTATCTGCCAAATCAGTCAGTTTCTCGTGAAACGCTCTAGCTTTCCTAGTAATATCCTTTGCCATGAACAACAACTCATCCTGTTCATACAATTCTATCCTTTCCAAAGGCAATGTTCCATCTATTATCTCATCTAGATCGGATTTCAGACTGGAGACATCAAGCCTTTTAACCTTTATCGCAGCTTTCAGCACCTCTGGTCCAGATGTACCTTCTGCCTCCCTCCCGTCCCAGCTCCTAGCCCTGCGCCTAGGCACTGGTGAGTTAAAGGGAGTCCTCCCCTGTTCCCATCTCTCTAGGTCCCATGCCTTTCCATCTTCTCGGGGTGGATGATGAAATACTTCCCTGTTTCTCAATTTTCCGCCTTCCCCGATCTGTCTGTTTTCTCTAGGTGCATAGTAAGGCATCCCATTGCTCCCCCTCTCTTCACTATTTCCCTGTGATTCTTGATTACTCGAAGCATGGCGGGACCTGTCACTATTCTCCTTCCTCCAATGTTGGACATCTTCCCCGAGTGTATGGTGAAGGCACCTAAACCTATTTTGGAAAGCCCGTACCATTTCATCTCCCCCTTTCTCCCAGAGACGGGACATTTCCTCACACTCTACAATCCTAGTATTTTGTTCCGGCTGTTCTCTCTGATTTGTAGGACATGCATCCCCTCTATTCTCTTGACTTTGGCCTTCCCGGCCCTGACTACTCTCGCTGGCCCCACAATGAGATACTGTCCCATTGCCCCTGGTATCCCACTCTGGTTCCGTCCTTGTCCTGTTACTCGGGGATACTATGGACCCGTCCCATTCCCTCAAATCAGCTCTTAATTCTGAATAGGGTCTTGGCCGTGGTCCCCTTAGATCCATTGGTCCTCTCGGACCTCCCTGTTCTGAATTGGGACCGACAGTTGTGTCTAATGGGGTATTCCATGTTACTGATCCTGGCAATTGTTTCCATGCATTTGTCACATTATTCCTCCTTTCCATCTCGATCCTTTCTCTATCCAATTGCCTTTGTTGTTCCTCTCTATCTCTCTCAGGGTTATAGATCGAAACTATGGGTCCTATGGTAACAGGCACCTGAAGAGCGTCTGGCAATCCAACAGTCTCAGCCCTTTCGGTGGTTGGCGCTTTTTGCACCACAAACCTTCCCACTACACTCTGTACAGTGTTGTTTGGAGGTGTTTCTCCACTTTTGATAGGTGTCCATTCCGATATAGGGAGTGGTGTATATCCTTCTATGTCATTCCCATCTTCCCTTGCGAGCCCTCTATCTTCTATCCTCCCCACTCTCGGAGGTGGTCTATCCATTAACAATCTGTTTATTAGATTGTCCTCCGACTCGCTTTCCTCGTCTTCTTCCATGAGATTTCCTCCTCCTGACACCTCCCTCATCGGATACATTTTCTCCACCTCAATAGTCTGTACCCTCCAATGCTTTTCCTCCTCATCCCATTTGGAATCTCGCACTGCCCTTACCGATCGCGTCAGTCTTTGTTGACGCCTGTTCAATTTTCGGTCGTGTGCAGCCTTAATCCATGCATTAAGTGCCTCAAACTGTGTTGGTCTGGGTGAGGGTTTCAATGAGGACATGGTTGCTTTCAGCCGATGTAACACCTCTAATTTAAACGTCCCGTACCTCGGGAACTGCATTTCCTCATTCCCTTCCGTAAGCTTATTCCAAGCCCCAATCCACAATATGGTATGCAGCCCCACATTCGTTGCCATATAATGAGCTGGCGTACCCTCCGGCGGAGCCTCTTCCCCATAATAATGTTCACTTCGTTTACGTTTAAAAATCCCTTTCAAACACTTAAAACACTTCATGATTTCTCTTTTCTCCGCGTTCGTTTACTTCCTGATGACACTCCACCAATCTCAGCGCCGTTCTCACTAACTGGCCTATCCGTACGCGACTTTCCTCCGACGTCACGCTAGCCGCCCAACCAGAGCGCGGCTTTAGTTAACGTCACACCAACCGCTCAATCACAGCGCGGCTCTAGCCGACGTCACCCGTCCCCCTTTGCAGCAGTTCCCCTCCTTTCTCAGCTCGTCTCCTCGGTCATGCACGCATCCCATTCATACTCTGAAAAATGATTACTTCCGTCCAAGCGATCACCTTTCTTTGACTGTACGCCCACAGTCTTTCTGTAGTTGTCACCTTAACTTGGCGAAATGTCTTTCCGATTACTTCCAGACAATCGCCTTCTCCGATAGGTTACTCACACACAGTAACTTTCGACCAGCGTCCGTTACTCATACACTCACTCTTACACTCCCCCTATCTTGGATCCACGGCGGTCAATGGTACCTCGTGACCTCCGTACTATGGTCGACAACTACCCTGGATGTTCGATACACCCAAAACCACTTAAGCTCTGGCCTGAACTTAAGATTTCACCAGTTCACCCGTTTACCAGGTTACCAGCTTACCAGGTTGCGCGCGCTCACAACCTTCTCTCATTCACACTACAGGCATTCAACTCCGCAAGACATTACAATACAAATACAACACAAAACACCGCAATCTGTTCACGCATGACCCTTTTTATACTCACTCTCCGATACTGCTGCTTTTCTCGCACCGTCTGCACCTTTCGGCACACGATTCTTCCGCTGCTCGTCTCTCGGCGTCTCGGGCCTTGGGGTAAACTAACCTCTCTAGATTACCTTCCTCAAGAAGATAACCATCCTCACTCTGCTACCAACTGCTAACGCGGGATTACTGGTTACTAATTATCTTACCAAATCCCAAACTATGTCGACTGAATCGTTGGTACCTGTCGTTGAGTAAAAGGTAATCTCGCAATAAGTCAATCAATTTAAGAACTTACACCACTCTAAATGACCACTGACCAAATTTAAGTTTTAAAGATTTAATATAAAGTCAAAGATAACTGAAGATACAAACTTCTCAAAATGAGATTCAAAAGGTAAATTGGTATCACTATAAACATGAACTTCTTGAATAATCTAAGTCTGAAGAACAAAATAATAAGTACAAGCTCAAAAACCATAAGGGTTGTCAAAATAGATATAAGTTGCAATCTCAAAGTCATTACAGAAAAGAAAAATTAAGGTTAGTCTGTCCCTACACTATACTAAGTGACATCCCTACTTAGCAAGATCTTTACCCTCTAGGTGTCAGCCGTGGTGACTTCCTAAGAAGATCACGCACTTCTCTTTGTCTCTTCTCTGATGATGGGTCTCTCCTGATCAGTCTATCTGCCTACCCATCCGCTTCCTTAGGCTCCCAAAATCATCTGCTCTGCTCTCCTCCCGGGTCTCTTTCCCTAATACCAAATCACATTTTCAATAGAAACGCCCCTTAGGACGCCCCTCACGTGGTACATCTTTGCGCGGCAAACTCCATGATGGTACTCTTGAAGACCCTCGTTATAGTTGACCTTGGTTCCCAGGCTTCTTCTTCAGTGCGCTGATACCCCCTGAAATTCCTGGAAACTCCTACAGGCCTGCGCAAGGCGCCACTGAACAAAGTCCCTTTCATTCGAGCTGATTAGGACCCTCGCACCTGCATACAGCTCATCCTGCAGTGGGCCTCAAATTCCAGACTCCACCATATCTTTAGTCATAAAACACTCTCAAAGCTCTGTGCTGGACACCTCTCGACCTCTTTCCTAACGAGCACATGACGATTTAAACGACATGACATTATCTGCTCAGGCCTACTTGATTTACATGCAGCAGGTCCCTGCACTCTTAAAACGTTAACTTGATTTAAACAGTAAACATTCTTAACTAGCATACGTTTCTAAAATAACACATCTATAAAGCATATACTTTTAACCCTAAGTTCAATAGTACATTTGGAAGAACCACGTCAACCTTATCTCACATTATTTTAGCAGCACGTTCAGGTTTGCTGTGAATTGCCCTGAGGCCTACACATAATACTGGATTTTCAAAGTTACATTTAATTCGGACATGATTCTTTGAACATGAGGTTTTCACATATATTCCAACATTTCTACATTAATCACACACCGTTATAATTATAGTTACTCTACTTAACATTCTATACATTTCACTACTAAATATAAAACACTCTGTATATTTCACTCCTGGATATAAAACACTCGTGTGCAAAACATGTTTAAACTAACTACGTGCTTGTAAATATGGTGTACTTATACATTTTTTTCCAAACTTGTGCTCTCTCAGCCAGCACAAACAAAAGAGGGGATAATGGGCAGCCCTCCCTTGTGCTGCGTGTGATGTTTAAAAGAGGAGAGAGTGCCCCGTTGGCCGATACTCGTGCTTGCGGCTGGCTATATAGCAATTTAATCCAGGCTAGATGTCATGTTTTCACTATGAGTGCAAACACGCACTTTATCTGGAGGCTTTAGTCATGAGAAAAGCTTGTTATGGGCAACGGACTACATATCCCAGATTTCCTAGCGCCTTGTTGTGCCTAGTTGGACTGCCCATATATTCCAGTAATCAACCAGGAAGTACGTCGGATATTCTTCCACCCGATCTCTGTGTTCTTGCTACAGCTTCGTGGTTACCTCGGCTGAGGTAATTCCGCATCTTGCTTTGATTCCCGATTGTGTTCCGCGAGGAAGGCTGCCGCTTTTCTCAGCAGCTAGTCTTGATTCCCAGACGCTGTTACTTGTCCTCCGTTGGCAGAGCTGCAAATCGTGCGCTCAAGCGGAGGACGGTTCTTGAGTCAGTTGTTTACTGACTATTATTCACCTTCCAGCCCTCGTATTTTAGTCCTCCGTTGGCTGAGCTGCTTCTTAGCGCTCCTGCGGAGGACGTTTGTTACATTGCTACACTGCCCTCCTTAGCGCTGATTGAGGAAGGAGTTTCATGTGTCCTCCGTTGGATGAGCCACCATTATAGCGTTCATGCGGAGGACATAACCAGATCTCGGGCGGAATTGTCGGCCGCCACTTAGCACTGGGTCCTCTGTTGGGGAACTCTGGGACCAGAGTTCATGCAGAGGATGGTTCAGCCTTTACCGAAGTGATAGAGGCATTGTTTCCGTGAAGGCTCCTTAGAGTATCATTTGGCTATCGCAGAACGCATACCTATGTACCTGTACTCTTACAACTTTGAACCAAGTATTATTTGAAGTCTTGTGATTCTTACCCCCACACTGGAACTCGACAACCTATTGGGTAACCTTACCTTAATTATTTCTCCCTCTGCAGTTACCTTCTTTGCTCATCGCATCCAGAGGGTACAACAACTTCACAGCTAGTATAGGATATTGGGTCCATGTTCTTTTGTTTTACAGGTAGGGCAAAGGGGCAAAGAGGAGGGGACTACCTGTTCCAGGCTCCTGAGCGCTGACAGCGCCATTTCCGGCATTTTCCGCGCCCGGAGGCGCATATATTCAGAGGCCAGCCCCCGCGTCGCGGGATCGCGCGCGGGTCGGCGCCGGGCGAAGCCCGGGCAAAGGGCGGGCCCTCTTTGGCCCTCAGTGGCCAGAAGAGGCCGGGCCGGGCTATGGACCTTGGCTCTGCCTTATGAACATTAGATTCACGTGAGACTTTGTATTTTTTATTAAGTTTAATAAGTATTTTACACTATATCTGATTCACTGGTATAAAGTGCTGCAATTGCTGGCAGTCTGTACTGCCTGGAGTCCTGAGGATGGATTAAGAAGGATGTTTATTTAACAAAAGATTGCGCAAAGCGGATGGGTTAAAAATGAAGATTAATATAAATAAAAGAAGAGATTGATGCAAATGCAGAGTAAATAGGCTGTCGCCACTGGAGTGGGGTTAAGAAGTAGCCCCACAATTTTGATATACTAAGTCTGTACTACTATCTCATATTGCTAGCTGAGTGTAAACCCTTGTGTTATGTCCAGAGCGAAACTAGACAGGTCATCTTCTGGGTTGGTCACCATGGACAATTTTCTGGTCAAAAAGGTGAATCAAATTAATAATGAACGTAGGGCCTCTTTAGGCCTCAGTAACCCTCCTCTACGACCTGAAATCATGCCTATCTTAGTGACAGAAGTAACAGAGGTAGCAACAGAAGGTAATCCAAACTCAAGCAATAAGGGCGTGCTTGTTGCTGTGGCACAGGTCCACGCGGAAACGCATGTAGATTTACCTAATACCTCTATTGAAGAAATAGTTCAGGCCCCACCAACACCGAGACCAGTGAGAATGTGCAGAAAGATACAGGTTAAAGGAGGGGGAAAATCTAGTAAAAAAAGAGCAGAAACCACCCAGTCGAATGTTAATGGCTCTGCTATAGGCGAAGGTAACACTGAGGGCATTAATGAGGGAGGCCCAATCTTAGATATCAAGCAATTTGAGCTATTGATTAGCACTATAGTGAGTAAGATGGAGGAGAAAATCACAGAACTAGTTAATCCTCTGCTAACCAGATTGGACGCAGTGGCCTCTGAAGTGGATCGGCTGGGTGGACTGTTGTTGGCACATCTGGCCTCTGCCTCTGCTTCGGCTACCAACTCCAATAATACTGAAAAGGGTAAGGGAGGCAGAGCTGTGAATGCACAGCAACCTTGTCGTCAAGGCTCTGCTGGTGTTAATACTGTTTCTAAACCTCCACCAGTAATTAAACATAATAAACAGCCTCCAGTAGCCCCAGTAATTCAACAGAATAAACAGCCCCCTGTAGCACTTGGCTGCAGGTCTGCCTCTAATCCATCAAGTAAAAACAGGCATATTACTCTTCCTCCTGACTGCGTACCTTATGTGGCAGTCCTGACGAATGTGCCACCTTTTGTAGAGCATCCCACTATACCTTATGGGGAGTTCAAGAATCATTAAAAAATAAAGCAGTGGCTTGGCTAAACTAAAACTGCGGATTCCCTTCTCAGTATTATGACCAGATCATTTAGACAGAAAGGGTTGACTGGGTGGGTCCATCACGTAAGACAACAAGTGGGGACTGTGTTGTTATTAATTTTAAACATCCCCAGCATGTTGCAACAGTCCTATTAAGAGCATCCTCGTTAGTGTACAATGCTAATAGTGTCTGTGTGTGCCCACTAGGTTATTTTTATGCACCTGTGTTAAATGTCTCTCAAGACCCCAGAAGATTCAGACTAGGGTCTCAAATTCAGGCACCTGCATTAGCTGCCCCAATCATGTATAATACTGCCAGTCATGGTATGAAAGGTTTCCATATGGATGCTCAGAACAGCTATGCGCTGAGCAAGGGTATGAATGGGTTTAATGTCCCAACACAGAATAGATATGAAGCGTTCTCGGGCTTGGAGGCGTGTGATTGACGTGGGGAGTCCGGGGGCCAGAGTAATGTATGCATATCTGTGGCGGGTCACACAGAGGTAACCCAGCCCAAAACATACAAAAATAATGTCATTTGTTGGAACATCGCAGGTCTGGCTATCAAGATGTTAGATGGTAACTGGATCGAGTATATTAAACAATTCCAGATCATTTGTCTACAAGAGACTTGGTTAGTGGAGTGCGATCTTTTTATCGAAGGGTATAAGGCTTTTTATGTACCTGCAACAGCAGCCAGTAGGGGTAGACCAAAGGGGGGTATGGTCATGTTTATTTCTGTAGCCTTGTCTTGTACAATACGCAGAGTTGCAACAGGTAATTCTGGAATTCTAGGCTTAGTCTTAGCTGGAGAAAACTGTTTAGCTGGTCTGGGTAACTTTTATAATTTCGCTAATTTATGTACAGCTCCAAGTCAACTTAAAGTTTTAAATTACTTTATTAGTACTTCAATGAAGGAATGTTTACATAATTTAATGATCATGGGTGATTTTAACGTTCACCCCTGTGGCGACCCTCTGATGAAAAATTTGTTGGAAATGCACTTTGATCGGTATGAGGGTTTGCACTTGGAACACACAGTGGAGGGAGAACTTTTTAATGATTTGTTAAGTGACCATGACCTAACCCTGTCAATGGTTCTGTATGATCCAAAAAAGCGTTTTGTAATTCCAACTTTTAAGGGCCATGGGAAAGGAACGTTTATTGATTATGTACTGCTCACTTTGCCTATGCAGGCTTTTGTGGATTCCTTTGCTATTGAAGACAGTGAATTCAGCGATCACAATCCGCTCACTGTCCATCTCTGGGGACCCTGGGTGGCCAAAGAAAGTTGTAATTTTAGCGTGGGTACGGTACGCGCAACGGACGGGAGACGCCGCCTCAAATGGTCCATGTGTACCCCTGATCTCTTATATAAAAACATCAAAGACACCTGTAGTGATGAAATTAAGAGCTGCACTGATGAGGGCTCTGATCCAATCCAGGTCCTAACTGCCTTTCAATGCTTATCAGAAAAAGTTTCTAATCTGTTGACAGCACCAGTTAAGAAGAGCGGGAGAGGGGGACCTAGGTGGCTCAATCAGGACTGTTCCAAAGCCGCGCGCAATCTAAGAATTGCTTTGGCAGCTAGACCTAGAATTAAGAAGATAGTCCAAGGGTGTCGTAAAGAGTACAAACTAATCGCTGCCACCCGCAAAGATTTTTTAAGAAATGAAGCCTGGAATGAGATTCTGGACCCTCATACGTTAAGCAATAGCTCCAGATTTTGGGCGGTAGTTAAGAAACCTTTTTTGGTCCAGGACCCAGGAGATGGGCTGGAGAGCGTTATAACAAAGGAGGAGTGGGAAGCTCACTTCAAGCAACTATATTGCTGTACGCTGAATAACACTATGAATCCCCCTCCCCGACAACGGGGGAGGATCCATAAGGTTTGACAGAGGCGAGGTTACTGTTGGGATAGAGGGGCTTACAGCTGGGAAAGCGCCCGGACCTGACGGGATTCCCCCTGACTTATACAAATCTGACCCGAACTTTTGGGCACCGATTCTTGAGGCGGTTATTAATGCGGCTGCTACAGCTGGCTGTCCACCATCTTGGGGGGTCTCTACCATCGTCCCGATTTTTAAGAAGGGGGATAGGGACAGTCCACTCTGCTACAGGCCCATCTCTTTAATAGATTCCATGGTCAAAATAGTGGGGAGAATTATACTACAGAGACTTTCAGAATGGGTATTGGACAATAACATCATGTCCATTTCCCAGTATGGTTTCTGTAGTGGTAGATCAACTATAACGCAGTGCATTAATCTCTTTTTAATCCTTAACAAATACACCATTGCCCAAAAAGGTACTGTCCATCTTGCCTTCATGGACTTATCCTCTGATTTTGACTGTGTGAACAGAGGAAAGCTCTGGCAGTCCATGAGGGAGAAGGGTGTAGACAGTGGGATTGTTAATTTCATGGTGGATCTACATAGCAGCACTAGTGCTAATGTAAGGTATTCCCAGGATCTGTGCACAACTGATGATTTCACTATAGGTAAGGGAGTTCGCCAAGGTTGTATCTTGGCCCCCTTTCTTTTTAATTTTTATATAAATGAGTTAGACAGCGTTTTGCAGGATGTGCAGGCTGACTGTCCCAGAGTCGGCAGGCAGAGTATTCCTGTACTTTTATACGCAGATGATGTGTTTATGACAGACAGGGACCTACTGGTCAATAACTCAAAATCATTTACCATGCAAGTGGGTAATCGCCCAAAAAGGAATTACACATTTAAACTAGACAATGTAGTGATTCCATTGTCAAATACATTTTCATATTTAGGTGTTCTCTTTGACTCCAAACTAACTTGGGGACCCCAACTTGCCAAAAAGAGATGTGACGTGACCAGGGTCAATGCCTCTATTTTTAACTTTGCATCAAAACTGGGGAAAAAACCCACCCATGCCATGATGAAACTTTACGATGCAAAATCAGTGGCAACTGCAGTCTATGGCAGTGAATTATGGGGGTATGTGGCTGGCGAACAACTCCAGATCGCAGAAAATGCCTTTATGAAGCGCCTCCTGTGTGTCCCGGCCGGCACGTCTGACTTTGCAGTTCACGAGGAGTTGGGGGCGGAATATTTGAGCGATATCTTCTCCTTACGCCCGCTGACCTGCTGGTTAAAACTGTGGCTGAATCAAGATATTCCGTTGACACACCTGATTGTAAATGATTTTCTGTCCCAAGATAATGCAATGGGCACTCCCTGGTTAAAATACTTGAAATCATGCTTTTCTGGGTTGGGCCGCCCAGATTTATTTGAATACCCAAACCGAATTGTTAAGGAGGACGTTGAGCTAATTAAACGAGCTTTCCTTTTGGATAGGAAGACACAGAGGGAAGGGGTAGAGTTACAGAAAACAAGTGTAAGAAAATATGTCATGATTAAAACTTGTTTAACAATGGAGCCCTACTTACTTGGCACATTGAGCACCCACGAGAAGTTCCTGTTAACAAGGTTTAGGTTAAACATGTTTCATCATCTGCTAATCAGTCCAAAGAAAGATTATTTTAGTAAAACCCCAGCACCCTGTGGCTGCGATGGAAAGTCTCCACAGGATATGCTGCATTTTATGTTTTTATGTGGTTTTTATGAATACCCGCGAAAACGCTACCTGATTGTCCTTTTAAAGAAACTTAATTTTAAACAGATCGACCAGCCTTGTTATACTTACAATTATTGCATACCAACAGTATTCTTCAAGTGACTGAATTTTTAAAATTGTCTCTTAGACTGCGAAAGTGCCTGGACCAATGAATGTTACTGTATTAATGTATTAGACCACCAATGAATCAATGTATACAGGGTATTATATCACTGTACTTGCACTTTATCAATGATGATTATGTCTCTTTTTAAATAATTGTATTTTATGATTTGTGTACTTTTATGGTTGAATCAAACCGAAATAAAGTCTCTATTGAATTGAATTGAATTGAATTACCAGTCTCCATTCCGTTGGCGACCCCAGAGAGGTATCACAGGGATTCTAGCTCTGTACAAGTATTCTTGACCCAAGTGTTGCTTCACTTTTCATGTAAGCCTAAGTCATTTCCAACCAATCAGGCTAGAGTGGCATTCCTCATTCCATATCTTGCAGGGGAAGCCGCCCAGTGGGCGGTACCACTAGTGAATAGGAACGATCCCCTTCTGCGTGAATGGGACTCCTTTAGAGAAGAATTCATCAAGGTATTTGATAGAAGGGCGGATTCTTATACAGCCGACAAAGAACTGTTGGAGTTGAGACAAGGCAATAAGGAGTTGCTGGTGTATTTGAATACGTTTAGACGACTTGTAGTGGAGACAAAATGGCCTGAAGCCAAACAGGCTGCCTTATTTCACCAGGGTTTAAGGGACGAACTAAACAACGTTACTGCCCAGATCGATCCGCAACCTGCTACTTGCGAGGATCTGATTAACCTGGTATTACGGCCTGATCATCGTATGAACGAACGTAGAGGCGATAATAAGAGGAAAGATAGACCTATGCCTTCTTCTGGATTTGGGTCTTCGGATTCACATCAAGCCTCAAAGACAGAACCTATGGAGATAGGAACTGTGCGGGCGGCATTGACCAGCCAGGAGAAAGAGTCTCGTCGCAAACAAGGGTTATGCTTGTATTGTGGCAAAAGAGGTCACTTTGTGAGGGAGTGTCCTATAAAACCCAGATTCAACAAGTTTCGTGCCGGCAAGGTGGTCAAGGCCACTGTAGATCAGGTGGCGGAAAACTAGACGACTCCAAGAATCAGGAAGGAGATACCTGGAGTCCTGCAAACATCCCTTCTCTATGTTACCAAGGCCTTTCTGAATACTACATTTGTTTATCAGGGTCAGACTGCTGATACAAGACGAGTGGATAACGATGGATGCAATGGTGGATTCAGGTGCCACCGGCTTCTTCATGGACTGGGATGGGGCCAAGAGGTTAGGTATTGGGTTGATCCCTAAAAACGTACCAGAAGAGGTCTATGCTGTCGATGGGAGAAGACTGGTGACTGGACCTATCGGATATCATACCGTAGAGACATTGATGTTTTATGGGCCTCTACATCAAGAGAAGATGTCATTCAACTTCATCAAGGCACCTCAATATGGGATCATTTTAGGGCTGCCTTGGCTACAGAAGCACAACCCAGATATCGATTGGATCACCAAGACGGTCACCATGAATTCCCAGTACTGTAATGAACATTGTGTTAAGGACATTGCGAACCCTGCCCGAGCATTGGCATGTGGGCTAAGGATTGCCACAGCTGCCGAAAAGAATGTGCAATTGCCAGAGGAGTATCTGGAGTACGAGGGGGTGTTTGACAATGTACAATCAGAAGTGCCCCCCCCCACAGGCAATACGATTGCCAAATTGACCTTGTTCCAGGTGCTGTGATCCCCATAGGGAGGCTGTACGCATTGACAGAGCCGGAGAATCTCCACCTGAGAGAATACCTTGACACTTTGCTTGGCTTAGGATTCATTCGTCCCTCTAAATCCCCTGCCGCCTCGCCACTTTTTTTTATACCAAAGGCCAACGGAGAGCTCAGGGCTTGTGTGGACTTCAGAGCCCTGAATGCAATTACTGTAAAGAATAGGTATCCCTTACCACTCATTAATGTCCTCTTGGAACAAGTCAAGAACGCCCGGATCTACACTAAGCTCGATCTCAAGGGGGCCTATCACTTGGCCAGAATGAGGAAGGGGGACGAGTGGAAGACGGCTTTCAAGACCAGATATGGCTTATTCGAATATTTAGTCATGCCGTTTGGGCTTTGAAATGCCCCTGTGGCCTTTCAATATTTTCTCAATGACGTGCTCAGGGAGATTCTGGACCTCTACGTCATTGTGTATATCGACGACATCCTTGTGTATTCCAAGGTGGAAGAGGAGCACGTCCACCATGTAGCTTCCGTGCTCCAGATCCTTCAGGAGAATCACTTGTTCTGCAAATTGAGCAAGTGCGACTTTCATGTGACCACAGTTGAGTTTCTGGGGGATATGTTTTGCCCTTCTGGTCAGGAGATGGCGGAGCGTAAAATCAAGGCGGTTCAGGAGTGGCCTCCTCCCAAAAGCGTCAAGGATGTGCAATGTTTTCTTGGCTTTGCCAATTTCTATCGGTGCTTCATTGCCCAATTCTCCAGGATGGTGGTGCCTATCACACGTCTGCTGAAAAAAAATCACAGATGTTCGAATGGGATCTTGAGGCTCAGGCCGCCTTCGAGGCATTGAAAAAGGCTTTTGTGTCAGCGACGATTTTGTCTCATCCGGATCCAGAGAGGCCTTACATTGTGGAGGCAGACGCTTCGGAAGCAGCTTTGGGAGCAGTGTTGTCACAAAGGCATCTCTCCACTGGGCAGATGCATCCGGTGGTGTTTTTCTCTCGAAAGCTCAACGAGGCTGAGCGGAACTACCATATAGCGGAGAAGGAGCTGCTGCCAATTAAAGAAGCATTCACAGAATGGAGGCATTTCCTGATGGGTGCACGACACGTGGTTACGGTGTTCACGGACCACAGGAACCTGTAATTCATGACTGCGGCGAAACACCTTACCCCCCGTCAGCTCAGATGGATGCTCTTCTTTTCTGGGTTTCAGTTCGTCATCACTTACCGTCCTGGTGTGGAGAACAGGAAAGCGGACGCCTTATCCCGTCAGTCCTCTACCGGGTCTTCGTCTCCGCAACCAACCAGTGCTATTATTGACCCAGCAAGGGTTGTGGGAGCGATTCAGCCTGGGGATTTTCTTCAGGGTGTCTTGAAGGGGGTACGGTCCTTCTCATGGAAGAAGTGGTTACGGAGCCATAGGGAATGGAGGCTGAAGGATGGTTTCCCTCTCAATAACCATTGTTTGCTGGTGCCGACGGAGAGGCTAAGGAAACAGGCTTTCCGATGGTGTCATGATTCACCCAGTGCTGGTCACTTTGGGGTGGAGAAGACCTTGAATCTGCTCAACAGACAGTTCTGGTGGCCTTCCCTTCGGAAGGATGTGCAGGCATGGGTTCTAGCCTGTGGAACTTGCGCTGCCATGAAAAAGGATCATCGGAGACCCCAGGGATTGCTGCGCCCTCTTCCTACCCCTTCTAGACCATGGGAGAATATTTCTTTGGATTTTGTTGTTGGGCTGCCTTCGGAACAAGGGCAAACCGCTATCTTGGTAGTGGTGGATTATCTCACCAAGATGGGTCATTTCATCGCCTGCAAACAGGTACCTACTGCAGGCCAGCTGGCAAAACTACTGCTGATGCACGTGGTCAGACTACATGGGTTACCCAGTGTCATAGTATCGGACATGGGCTCACAGTTTACTGCCCAGTTCTGGAAGTCATGGTGCTCCTCTTTGCATGTCACATCGGCGTTGTCTACCAGTTTCCACCCGCAGACGGATGGTCAGACCGAGCGTCTAAACCAGACGCTAAAACAGTATCTGCGTTGCTACGTGGATAACAGCAAGGATGAATGGGTGGATTGTCTGTGGGTGGCGGAGATCGCCTACAATAATGCAACACATGGATCTACGAGGGTGTCACCCTTTTACAGTAACTATGGCCATCATCCAAGGTTCCTACCTTTTCTCCATCCCATGAGTGATGAGGACATTCTTGAAGTGGCAAGAAGGGTGGAACATATCAAAGACACACTGAAGGAAGCTCGGATACACCTGTTGAAGGCCAAGACGGCATACAAAGCCTTGGCGGACAAACACAGGAGGCCTGGTCCGTAGTATCGTGTGGGTGACTCAGTCTGGCTGTCTAAGAGGAATGTGCGATTCCGTAAACATAGTGTGTTCCATCCCAAGTTCATTGGTCCGTATGTGATCGAGAGATGCATTAGCCCTGTTAATATGCGTCTGAAATTGCGGTCACACATGCGCAAACACCCTGTGTTCTACGTCTCCTTATTGAAGCCATTCTGTTCTACCACGAGGAGGGCGCCGCCGCCTCTTGTGATCGATGAAGAGCTGGAGTATGAGGTGGAAGGCATCAGGGACTCCAAGTGGAGGAGTCGCCGGTTGTGGTATCTAGTGGCCTGGAAAGGGTACGGAGCTGAAGAGAACTCCTGGGAGCCCGCGTCGGGGGTACATGCCCAAGGATTGGTGGCCTCCTTCCACAGGAAGTATCCCCTGAAGTCGGGGCGCAAACACGCACTTTACCTGGAGGCTTCAGTCATGAGAAAAGCTCAGTATGGGCAACGGACTACATATCCCAGAATTCCTAGCGCCTTGTTGTGCCTAGTTGGACCGCCCATATATTCCAGTAATCAACCAGGAAGTACGTCGGATATTCTTCCAGCCGATCTCTGTGTTCTTGCTACAGCTTCGTGGTTACCTCGGCTGAGGTAATTCCGCATCTTGTTTTGATTCCCGATTGTGTTCCGCGAGGAAGGCTGCCGCTTTTCTCAGCAGCTAGTCTTGATTCCCAGACACTGTTACTTATCCTCCGTTGGCGGAGCTGCAAATCGTGCGCTCGTGCAGAGGACGGATCTTGAGTCAGTTGTTTACTGACTATTATTCACCTTCCAGCCCTCGTATTTTAGTCCTCCGTTGGCTGAGCTGCTTCTTAGCACTCGTGCGGAGGACGTTTGTTACTTTGCTACAATGCCCTCCTTAGCGCTGATTGAGGAAGGAGTTTCATGTGTCCTCCGTTGGATGAGCCACCATTATAGCGCTCGTGCGGGTCCCCTAACCAGATCTCGGGCGGCATTGTCGGCCGCCACTTAGCACTGGGTCCTCTGTTGGGGAACTCTGGGACCAGAGTTCATGGAGATGACGGTTCAGCCTTTACCGAAGTGATAGAGGCATTGTTTCCATGAAGACTCCTTAGAGTATCATTTGGCTATCGCAGAACGCATACCTATTTCCAGGTACTCTTACAACTTTGAACCAAGTATTATTTGAAGTCTTGTGATTCTTACCCCCACACTGGAACTCGACAACCTATTGGGCAACCTTACCTTAATTATTTCTCCCTCTGCAGTTACCTTCTTTGCTCATCAGGGTACAACAACTCCACAGCTAGTATAGGATATTGGGTCCATGTTCTTTTGTTTTACAGGTAGGGCAAAGGGGCAAAGAGGAGTGATAGACTTTATATTCAGGGAGCTGTATCATTGTTGTGATCTTTGTGCTTTGTAATTGCAGATCTCCCTCCTTGCTGTTCCCTACCTTTCCCTCCCTCGCTTGATCCTCCTAGTGACCTGTGCCGTAACAGTATATCAGGCTGTGGTAGATCAAGAGGTGGAACCCTTTATGCATTAACCGTCCCGGGCACTAACGAAGTAACACTAGAATACCGGATGGGAATCCCATACAATGCAAGATGCCAACGAGATAGTCCCATTCAAGTGAGTCGAATACCTTAGTGACGTTGAGAAAAATTGCCACTGTGGAGAGAGCAGGGTTAATGTCTTTATTAGAAGATTATGGGATGTGGCACGCCCGGGGATGAAACCCGCTTGGTCAGAGAGGACAAGGGATTCTATGAGTAGACTCAATCGATTAGTGAGTATCTTAGCCAGTATTTTCGCATAGCAGTTTATCATGGACTGGAGCCTATAGGACTCACATCTATTTCCGGGTTTCAAGATTGAGATGATTAGGGATTCTCGCATAGACGGCGGAAAAATACCGGCCTCCTAGGCTTCCTCATACAGGCTTTCAGAATAGGGACTAGGTAATCTAAGTATGTTTTGTAGAAGTCGGCCGGGAAGCCGATCCGGGCCCGGGGCTCGTCACGAGCGGAGTTGCATAATAGCTGCCCTGACCTCATCTTCCTCAATATCGGCAGATAAGAACTCTCTTTGAGAATCCTCCAGCCACCCCAGCCCCACTTCCTCCATATATAGGTCGATATCTGGGCGTTTCTCCTGCTGTGTAGTATATAATGTTGTGCAAAAGCGGTGAAATGCTTGTAGTATGTCTGGTGTGTCCCTACATACTTTCCCATCCGCTGTGGTGATCTCTATAACTGTGTTAGAGAATCTAGGTTTGCAAAGTTGTTTAGCAAGTGCTCGCCCAGGTTGCTCCCTCACACCATATCTACGGGCCTGGCTATATTTCTCTCAGAACAGACATTCACGTTCTGCGGTTTCCTGGTATTCAGACAGTGTATGTCTAAGTGTAGCCCGGAGGTCTCCGGTAGGACCCTCTCCTAGCCCCCTTTCTATCCGTTGGATGTCTGTCTCCAGGTTGTGAAGGGTGGTGTGAATGTTGCGTAGTATAACTCCTCCCTTTGCTATGCATAGACCTCGCATGGTGACCTTGAAGACCTCCCATACCGTTGTCCGTAGTGAAACAGACCCGTCATTGCATTGAAATAAGGCTTGTATCTCCTGCCCCAACTCATGTTGATACGCATCATCTAGAAGTGTGAGGAGGGACAGTCACCAAGCCAAGTGAGGAGACTAGGCATCAGGAGGCAGCAATGTCATCACCACCGGGGAATGGTCTGAATAATTGCGTTCCATGTGAACAGTCTCTCTCAACCAAGAGCCTAGCCCTCGAGAGATCAGCCAGTAGTCCAGTCTTAACCACGATGAGTGGACTGCTGAGTGGCATGTTCCCTCCGCTCTTGAGGGATATAGAGATCTCCAGGCATCTAGCAAGTGGTTTGACTCTACTATATTCCTGACCTGCCGCTGGGCGTTGGTGTAATGGTGGGACTGTGGGTGTGACCTATCCTGCTGCAGGTCTATGTTAATGTTTAGGTCTCCTCCCCATATAATGTGTGTAGAACCTATATTGACGACCTTCCCCCGTAGATTGTTAAAAAAGTCTGGGTCATTGCTGTTACTTCCGTAAGAGCAGACCATTGTTATAGATTGTGAAGCTAGCCTGCCCCACATAATATTGTATAGTCCCAGCGTGTCCTGCATGGACCCCATCACCACATAAGGGACCCTCTTCCTAATAAGTATCTCTGTGCCCCTGGAGTAAGTGGAATATGCTGCAAAGCTACTGTGGGCTGTCCAGCGAAAAGCAAAAGTGATCGGGAATGAGGGATTCATGTGTGTCTCCTGGAGCAAAGCAATGTGTATGTTGTGCCTGTCTAAGTAAGCCAGGATGTGCCTGCATTTACAGGTATTACCCAGACCTTGGACATTCCATGCTAGGAAGTTACACTCCTGTCTAGCGTGGATGTGCATCACCTATAGGTAGCTGTCTGCGATAGTGCCTGGGCGGCTGATATATACATCCACGTATTCTGCCATTAAATAGCGCCAGAACATAGCATACATTCATAGCAACATGAAAAACAAAGGCAATTTCCACTTCCCTACCCTCACTCACAGCGGCAGCCCATACCTGCCAAAGTCATTACCCCTCCCCATCCCAACAAACCATAAAGAAATAGAGATAAGGTTATGAGTATTTACATCGGCCTGATTGTAGCAGGTATTAAGATTTTGCTGAAGGTGCTCACTTTGAACGCATCTTGCGGCCTGCCTTCGGTACCATAGAGCAAGGAAAAAGAGAGAACGAGATAGCCATTGCTAGATGTGTAAATGTAAATGTGTTTCAATTTATATAGCGCACTAATCACCCAGGGGTCTCAAGGCGCTTGCTTAGGGAACCCGTCCTGGTATTCCCCTGTGAGATACCCCGGCAGGGTATTCACAAGGTGAAAGCCAGGCATCCCGCCGCGAGGGGCCGTAGTGGAGATTAAGCAAGCTATTGCCCAGAGTCGCAGAGTGTGACCCAGTGAGTCGAGTAGGCACCGGAGCGAGAATTGTCGAGTCTGTGGAATTTTTGAGCCCGAGACCCGCCGAGACGGGGAATCGAACCCTGGTCCACGGCTGATCTCAGCTTCCGGGTCTGCCGCCTCTAACCACTGAGCCACGCTTCTCCACTAATCAATGCTGTCTTCCCTGGTGTGCAGGGTAGAGAATGGCATACGCCATGTTTGCTTGCTGCAGCTTCTTTTTAGAGTAGAGTTGAGAGGAAGCAAGAAAGCATAGGACGTAGAGAGGAAAGAGTTTAGTCAAACAGAGAGAATGCTCTTGCATTAGGGATTTCCTTCTGGGGTGCTGCCAGGGGATGCAGCAGGGACCCACTCACATAAGCGAGGATGCCCGGGAAGTTTTGAATATGGTCCCAATAGGCCGTCTTAGAGAACAGGTAGAGTGAGGATCAGCCTGGTCAGTCACGTTTTTGCTGTCTCCCAGCAGCTCCTTCTAATCTAGAAAATGACTGTTGCTGCATTGTGGTTCTCTTAATCTTCATATCCCGTGTCATGAGTAAAGTCTGTTATGCAGTTCAGTTCAAGCCATGCGGGGTCAGCCGCGGGCTCTTATCCCAGTTCAGACATAGGTGAGGGAGACCAGGAGGCCGTAACCTCCGGAGGTGATCCAAGAGGCACCTTCTTTAAAAATTCTGTCGCCTGCTGCAGGGGTGAAAAAATGCTGTCTTCCCTGGTGTGCAGGGTAGAGAATGGCATACGCCATGTTTGCTTGCTGCAGCTTCTTTTTAAATGGTAGAATTTTTTTGCGAGCCTCCTGAACTGTCAGAGTAAAGTCTGGGTAGATGGATAGGGACAATCTCTCAAAAGTCAACTGGCATTGCTCCCTGGCTAGGCGAAGTGCACTATCTCGGTCCCTGTAATTCAGGAGCCGGGCAAAGATAGGCCTTGGGGGACACCCGGGGGTGGCCATGCCATCAGCTCCCTATGCGTTCTTTCCACCACAAGTTGTGGCGAGAATGCTCCGGCCCCAAAGACAGTGGTGAGCAGTCACTCCACGAAGACTTCCATCCGCCGAGTGTTTGTGTATCCGGAGACGCCAATGATGTGTATATTATTGCGACGCGATCGCGCCTCTAGATCTTCGTTTTTGGCTTCAATCACTTTCAGCAGGCGTTCCATATTCAGTAGTTTTTCCCAGCTGCCTTCCGATGTACCTCCAGTACCAATATTCGTTGCTCAGCCTTTTTTGAGCCGCCCGTCATGTTTTTCAATTTTCTGGGCCGTTGCATCTATGCGGTTAAACATAGAGTCCATTTTCGTTTCGATGGATGAGAGGCTGTGCTGCATTGTGGTGAGCAATGTTTTGAGATCATCCACGGGAACTTGACTACCTTCGTTGGAGTGTTCCGCCATGGTTGAGTCAGTGATGCTATTTTACAGATGGGGAGCAAATGTGCTCTGCAAATGGTTCCATATATAACGCTAACAGGAGTGGGGAGAGTGGGCACCCCTGTCGTGTTCCTCTAGAGATTGGAAAGGAGGGAGATAGTAAGTTGTTGACAAGTACTATTGGTGTCGGTTTCTCGTAGCTGACCCAGATCTATCTCCGGAAGCGGGGTCCCAAATCATAGGCTTTCAGCACAGTCCTAAGAAATGGCCAATGTACTTGGTCGAATGCCTTTTCTGCGTCTATCAAAAAGAGTAGTGTTGGGGCTGGGCTCTATGAGCTTTATCTAATATGTGGAAGAGGTGCTTGGTGTTATCCCCTCATGTGAGGCCCAGCACAAACCCTGATTGGTCAGGGTCCACGAGAAAGGGGAGGTATTGTCCCAGTCTGTGCACGAATATTCCTGTAAATATCTTAGCATCTATATTAGGTAGCTAAATGGGGCGATAAGACGCACATGACTGGGGTCTCTCCCTGGCTTTGGTATAATCATTATTATTGCAGTGCGCATAACCTCCGTAAGTGCTCCCAAGGTGCTGAAGGAGTTATATAGTTGGACTAGTATGGAGGACAATTGTGTTGTGTATTGTTTATGAAAGGCTGCTATATACCCATCTTGCCTGGGGGCCTTCTCCAGTTTCAGTCGCACAATCACCTCGAGGACTTTGCGTTCCGTTATGTCTGTTTCTAATGGAGCTGCTATATGTTCTGCGAGAGGGGTCAGTGTCGTTTGTGCTACATATGTGGAACCATCTTTGGTGAGAAGTTTGTCATTCCCATATAAACGGGCATAGAATTGGCCAAATTCAGTGGCTATGTTGTCATCCTGGGTTTTAAATTTCCGGTCATGGCCTATCAAGGTATGTATACGATGGGAGTGGGTTTGAGCTCGCAACCTATGGGCCAATAGTTTCCCAGCTTTATTCCCCCAACGTAATACTTCTGTTGTGTGCGGAGTACAGCGTGCTCCGCTGCGTCCATATCAAGGGCCTTGAGTTGTTTTCGGGCAATAGCCAGTTGTTGTCTAATGCGATGTGAACCTGTCGTCCTATGTGTTGTCTCCAAATCTCTCACTGCTGATTTCAATTTCGCCCGCTTCGCCATGCGTTTCCTGTTAAGTTGCGCAGCTATGGCAATATATGTTCTGCGCACCACTGCCTTAACGGTGTCCCATAATATCTCTATTTTTGTGTAACTCATTTATTGGGCTCTAATGGTTCTGTTACACTTCATTGTTCATAGGTTGCTTAAACAGGCAGTTGTTTTGTTGGTGTTTTTTGGTCCCTCGGAAGGGAGGGACTGCCGCCACCCTCCTACTCACCTCTTGATCAACAATCAGAGGTTAGGTGATAGATATAGGTGTGAGAACCACACCCTAATGGCTACAAATACACTTATAATGTCAGGGTGATGAACAATCTTCTGAAACAGCGTTCCATCTTACAATAACTTAGAACAAACATAGACATTAGGCTTATCCACCTTTTAAAACAGGACCAAATATGCATGGAATCTAGAGATTTTCCTGCACAATATTTTTCTTCAGGAGGTAAAATAATAGCAGGAGTAGGGATAATAATTCATAGCTGATGCCCGCTAGTAAAAGAAGGGACCTTAAAAGATACAGGTAGTGGATGGGTGGCCTTTAAGGTAACCCTGAAAGGTGAACCCCCATAGCAGTGGTCTTGATCTATAAGCGAAAACTATTCCCACTCTCACAGCATGGTCCCCAGCTCCAAAGAGCCTGGGAGGGGACCTTAATCTGGTGCTAGATAAGGAGGCAAATGTTGACCATTTGGGATGGGGAAACACAGCAACGCTCTCCTCAGTCAGCAGGTCCCTACTAGACGAGTTGGGATGCTCTTCTCACGCTGCTCAAAACTAATCCCATTGAGCTTGAACTGACCCCAAACACACTAACTCACAAAAAACATGGAGGAAAATCCTCATGACCCGAGGCCAGATAAAAATGTGGGAACCAGGTAGAGCAGCTTACCTGTTAGCCAAACAGAATGTTTTCAAATATGTAATCCCAGCTCTTCTCAAAACACCCAACTGACTCCAGGAAAAAGCGGCCTACTTGGTAAGGTGGCACTACCCACTTTCGCCTTGCCGATAGAGTCTAGCTCTAGAGACCCCCTAGCTAAGGAAGAGATACTTAGAGCTATTTCCGAGTTACGTTCAGCTAAAGCCCCTTATCCATGAGCACCAAGTAGAACACATTACCAAGAAGGCTCAGGATTTACTAGATACTGGCAACAGGGGGGGGGGCAAGTGATTGGTCCTGGTCACGAGGGACGCTAAAAAAGTGGTTGACAGGATGGACTGGAACATTGTGTCTGGTACCATGCAAGCCTTGGAGTTCAGGGACAGCTTCCGGAATTGGTTACAAGCAGGCAATCACTCCACATGAACCAGAATCAGGATCAACAGGCTTCTCTTCCTATGGGTTAAAATAATAAGAGGCTCTGGGCAGGGGTGCCCTTTCTTCCCCTCCTATTTGCCTTTACTTTCGAGCCACTGGCCCAATGGATCCAAGCAAAGCCCCAAATCAAGAACATCAAATTCGGCACACATGACTAAGCTCACTATGTTTGCCTACAACATTTTACTTTCTATGTCAGACTTGATACAGTCTGTTACCATATCATAGCAGAATTGGAAGCCTATCAGTGAGTATCAAGTTTCAAATTTAACATTACCAAATCATAGATCTTCAGCATCTCAAACGCCAGGGTCACAATAGAGCCACTCCAGTGGTTAACTCTACTACAGTGAGCACTGTTGTTCCACATTGAATATTTGGTCTGGCCCTAGCCCCTTCCCTAGCAAAAAACAAAGAAATCAACCTCCAGAGGTTGCTGAGATGTATAAAGACCAAGCTTAATAGTTGGAAGCACAAAACCTTGTCCCTCTTGAGCAGAACAGGAGCATAGAAGGTGTCCATCTTAGTCAGAATACTCTACATCTTCCATGTACTGACCCTTTCTCTTCCAAAACATTACACCCTTGACCTCCAGCTGCTTGATTATCTGGCAGGGTACGGCAGAACAACTTAGTCGGCAACAATGCTCCCTTCGGCCCTGCCAGGGAGAGGCTGGTAGACCCTAGATTATCTCACAACTACGATGCAGGACACTTACATTTTTGAATCCACTGGACTAGGTGGGAAACAGAGAAAGGTTTGTCTATGATAGATCACACTGTGACATCAGCCCCCTCTGGGAAGTGCTGTGGTGCACCGAAACACAACAGACTGTTACACTATATAAATCTCCAATTACGAGGGCTACCCGTGAGGTATGGGATAGGATAGTGATCAAGAGGAGGTTCACTACTTTTTCATCACCTTTCAAGCCTCTCTGATTTGAAAGAGCCTCATGCAAAGAGTGGCTAGAAGGTGGGTATAAAACGCTCAGGGACATCTTCAGTCACAGTGCTGTCAAACCCTGTGAACAACTGAAAAGGGAAAACAGGTCAAAAGTTTCCTATATTGGCAACTGCATCACTGGATACGCTACCCTGAAATCAAACAGCGAGCATCCAGGACACTAACACTCCTTGTGAAGTATCTACTAACATGCACTAGGGATATACATGACATTTCTAGAATTTACACTATGCTTAACTTTAAAAGGGGAAATGATACATTTCCATTTTAGCCAGAGTGGGAGAAAGAGCTACACATTATTTTGGATGCAGAACAATGGGAGGACATCTAACACTGCACAAACAACTTTGCATCCAACGCAGGGAGTCAGGAAACTTTGCTCAAAATTTTGTATAGATACCCTATACCCTGATGAGGTTGGTCAGCATGTGCTGGGGGTAGGTGAGGAGGATAGAACTCTGACACATAGGGGCCCATTAGCATGGCCGGCAGATCGCCACCACCTGCCCGCCCGGCCGCCCGCCAAAACACCCCACAAAAAGGCCTTTTACCCCCGCCAGATGGAAAGAACTGCTGCTGCTTTTCCGTCGCCCTGATTGCCTACCGGGTGGAAAAGGCCCATAATATGGTGGTGGTGCCTTGGATATTAGCATGTGGCATTTTCAATGCCTTTACATGGCATGCGGTTTTCGGTTCGGTGCCCGCACGGTGCCTGTCACGTTATGCATGCCAATGCACAACATGCATATATTGCATTGTGGCGGTTGCTGCTTACAGCACCGTCCGCGATGACTATGTATGCGGGATGCCACCGCCACCGTGGCGGTGGCATCCTAATTGCCATTGCGAGACCGCCACACCTCTTGCGGGCGGTTCAGTTTGCCGTTGCGGTGTCTGCCCGCCATCGAAATGGTCCCCTTAGTCTTTGGGCTGGCCCCAAATCGAAGACTTTTTAGAACTCACACTTGCAAACAATATAACAAACCACATGCTGTAACTTGATCAAATGCCCAGAGATCGTAATACTGTGTCACCCAGCAAATGATATTGCCCCTCTACATGATAAATAAAACAAGCATTGGCATAGCCAATAGTTCTCGCATATGGGACCTTATAAGTGTTTAGCCATGACACAATTGGTGCTGTTGCACCAAGGATATTCTGCTGCATAACTAAATATTTAAAGGTTCAAAAAGCGAGACCTATTGGCTATGCCAATACTTTTGCTGTTTTGTTTAGGTTGCCAGATCTACAATAGCTGGACATGGTTTTTGTTAACAGTTCTTTGCATCAAATGAACTTGTTTTCATTGCTCTGAATGTTGTTTCCATTCTGGTTGTAGGAAGCAGTCATTCCCGGGGGTGTGGGGGATGCCTAAATGTGCGCATGCGCCAAACTTGCAAATGAGAAAAAACCTGGTGCAGGCGCAATTTATAAGTGTGGAGCGAGTGAGCCCCAGGCAGTATGACTCACTCACACAGGAGTTCATGCACTGCACCCGCATACTCAGCATGTTTTAAGGAAACTCGACTCACTCCCTCCCAGGCATCGAACACATATTTACCTAGAAACTCTGAGAAGAGCCTGCCTGCTGCACTGACGGCTGGGGGTGTGTGCCTGGTGAAAGCCTGCAAGGACGGCTTGGGGTTGTGCGCCTGGTGGAAGCGTGCACTGACGGCTGGTGGTGTGTATGCCTGGTGGAATCGTGAACTGACGGCTGGTGGTGTGTGTGCTTGGTGAAAGTGTGCCCTGACGGCTGGTGGTGTGTGTGACGGGTGAAAGCGTGCGCCGACGGCTGGTGGTGTGTGTGTGCCTGGTGAAAGCGTGCACTGACGGCTGGTGGTGTGTACTTGGTGGAAGCATGCACCGACGGCTGGTAATAAGTCACCGCTGTTAGTGTGTG
Source organism: Lissotriton helveticus (assembly GCF_964261635.1). Lineage (NCBI taxonomy): Eukaryota > Metazoa > Chordata > Amphibia > Caudata > Salamandridae > Lissotriton > Lissotriton helveticus. The sequence goes on along the minus strand of NC_136071.1, from coordinate 336,010,210 downwards.
TGCCCAGTGAAAGTGTGTACTGACGGCTGGTAGTGTGAGTGCCTGGTGGGAGCGTGCACTGACGGCTGGTGGTGTGTGTGCCTGGTGGAAGCGTGCACTGACGGCTGATGGCGTGTCTGCCTGGTGGAAGCGTGCACTGATGGCTGGTGTTGTGTGCCTTGTGGAAGCGTGCACTGATGGCAGGTGGTGTGTGTGCCTGGTGAAAGCCTGCAAGGACGGCTTGGGGTTGTGCGCCTGGTGGAAGCGTGCACTGATGGCTGGTGGTGTGTATGCCTGGTGGAAGCATGCACTGACGGCTGGTGGTGTGTGTGCCTGGTGAAAGTGTGCCCTGATGGCTGGTGGTGTGTGTGACGGGTGAAAGCGTGTGCCGACGGCTGGTGGTGTGTGTGTGCCTGGTGAAATCGTGCACTGACGGCTGGTGGTGTGTACTTGGTGGAAGCATGCACCGACGGCTGGTAATAAGTCACCGCTGTTAGTGTGTGTGTCCAGTGAATGTGTGTACTGACGGCTGGTGGTGTGTGTGCCTGGTGGAATCGTGCACTGATGGCTGGAGGTGTGTGTGCCCGGTGAAAGCGTGCACTTACGGCTGGTCGTGTTTGTGCCCAGTGGAAGCATGCACTGACGGCTGGTGGTGTGAATGCCTGGTGGAAGTGGGCACTGACGGCTGGTGGTGTGTGCCTGGTGGAAGCGTGCACTGACAGGTGGTGGTGTGTGTGCCTGGTGGAAGCGTACACTGACGGCTGGTGGTGTGTGTGTGCCTGGTGAAAGCATGCACCGATGGCTGGTGGTTGTGTGCCTGGTGGAAGCGTGCACTGAAGGCTGATGGTGTGTGTGCCTGGTGGAAGTGCGCACTGACGGCTGGTGGTGTGTGTGCCTGGTGAAAGTGTGCACGGACGGCTGGTGGTGCGTGTGCCTGGTAAAAGCGTGCACCGATGGCTGGTGGTGTGTGTGTGCCTGGTGAAAGCATGCACTGATGGCTGGTGGTGTTTGCCTGGTGGAAGTGTGTACTGACAACTGATGCGACCCGCTCCCTCCCAGGCATCGAACATATATTTACCAAGAAACTCTGCCTGCTGCACTGACGGCTGCTGCTGTGTGTGCCTGATGAAAACATGCACTGATGGCTGGTGATGTGTGTGCCCGGTGAAAGCGTGCACTGACGGCTGGTTTTGTGTGTGCCTGGTGAAAGCGTGCACTGATGGCTGGTTTTGTGTGTGCCCGGTGAAAGCATGCACCAATGGCTGGTGGTGTGTGTGTGCCTGTTGAAAGCATGCACTGACGGCTGGTGGTGTGTACCTGTTGGAAGCATGCACCGACAGCTGGTAGTGTGTGACAGCTGGTAGTGTGTGTGCCTGGTGAAAGTGTGCATTGATGGCTAGTGGTGTGTGTGCCTGGTGGAAGCGTGCACTGATGGCTGGTAGTGTGTGTGCCTAGTGGAAGCGTGCACTGATGGCTGGTGATGTGTGTGCCTAGTGGAAGTGTGCACTGACGGCTGGTGGTGTGTGTGCCTGGTGAAAGCATGCACTGACGGCTGGTGGTGTGTGTGCCTGGTGAAAGCATGCACGGACAGCTGGTGGTGCGTGGGCCTGGTGAAAGCATGCACCGATGGCTGGTGGTGTGTGTGTGCCTGGTGAAAGTGTGCACTGACGGCTGGTGGTGGCTGCCTGGTGGAAGTGTGCACAGACAGCTGGTAGTGTGTGACGGCTGGTAGAGAGTGTGCTTGGTGGAAGCATGCACTGACGGCTGGTGGTGTGTGTGCCTGGTGGAAGCGTGCACTGACACCTGGTGGTGTGTGTGCCTGGTGGAAGCGTGCCTGGTGGCTGATGCTGTGTGTGCCTAGTGGAAGTGTGCACTGATAGCTGGTGGTGTGTGTGTCTGGTGAAAGCGTACATGGACAGCTGGTGGTGCGTGTGCCTGGTGAAAGCATGCACTGATGGCTGGTGGTGTGCGTGTGCCTGGTGAAATCGTGCACTGACGGCTGGTGGTGTGTGCCTGGTGGAAGTTTGCACCGACGGCTGGTAGTGTGTGATGGCTGGTAGAGTGTGTGCCTGGTGGAAGCATGCACTGACGGCTGGTGGTGTGTATGCCTGGTGGAAGCGTGCACTGACAGCTGGTGGTGTGTGTGCCTGGTGAACGCGTGCCTAGTGGAAGCGTGATGGCTTGGGGTTGTGTGCCTGGTGGAAGTGTGCATTGACGGCTGGTGGTGTGTGTGCCCAGTGAAAGCGTGCACTGATGGCTGGTGGTATGTGTGCCTGGTGGAAGCGTGCACTGATGGCTGGTGGTGTGTGTGCCTGGTGGAAGCATGCACTGATGGCTGATGCTGTGTGTGCCTAGTGGAAGCGTGCACTGACGGCTGGTGGTGTGTGTGCCTGGTGAAAGCGTACACGGACGGCTGGTGGTGCGTGTGCCTGGTGAAAGCATGCACCGATGGCTGGTGGTGTGCGTGTGCCTGGTGAAAGCGTGCACTGACAGCTGGTGGTGTGTGCCTGGTGGAAGTGTGCACCAACGGCTGGTAGTGTGTGACGGCTGCTAGAGTGTGTGCCTGGTGGAAGCATGCACTGACGGCTGGTGGTGTGTGTGCCTGGTGGAAGTGTGCACTGACGGCTGGTGGTATGTGTGCCTGGTGGAAGAGTGCACTGACAGCTGGTGGTGTGTGTGCCTGGTGAAAGCGTTCACTGATGACTGATGCGACCCACTCCCTCCCAGGCATCGAACAAATATTTACCAAGAAACTCTGAGAAGAGCCTGCCTGCTGCACTGATGGCTGGTGCTGTATGTGCCTGGTGAAAGCATGCACTGACGGCTGGTGGTGTGTGTGCCCGGTGGAAGTGTGCTTTGACGGCTGGTGGTGTGTGTGCCCAGTGGAAGCGTGCACTGATGGCTGGTGGTGTGTGTGCCTGGTGGAAGCATGCACTGATGGCTGATGCTGTGTGTGCCTAGTGGAAGCGTGCACTGACGGCTGGTGGTGTGTGTGCCTGGTGAAAGCGTACACGGACGGCTGGTGGTGCGTGTGCCTGGTGAAAGCATGCACCGATGGCTGGTGGTGTGCGTGTGCCTGGTGAAAGCGTGCACTGACAGCTGGTGGTGTGTGCCTGGTGGAAGTGTGCACCAACGGCTGGTAGTGTGTGACGGCTGCTAGAGTGTGTGCCTGGTGGAAGCATGCACTGACGGCTGGTGGTGTGTGTGCCTGGTGGAAGTGTGCACTGACGGCTGGTGGTATGTGTGCCTGGTGGAAGAGTGCACTGACAGCTGGTGGTGTGTGTGCCTGGTGAAAGCGTTCACTGATGACTGATGCGACCCACTCCCTCCCAGGCATCGAACAAATATTTACCAAGAAACTCTGAGAAGAGCCTGCCTGCTGCACTGATGGCTGGTGCTGTATGTGCCTGGTGAAAGCATGCACTGACGGCTGGTGGTGTGTGTGCCCGGTGAAAGCGTGCAATGACGGCTGGTGGTATGTGTACCTGGTGGAAGAGTGCACTGATGGCTGGTGGTGTGTGTGCCTGGTGAAAGCGTGCACTGATGTCTTGTGGTGTGTGTGCCCGGTGAAAGCGTGCACCAATAGCTGGTGGTGTGTGTGAGCCTAGGGAAAGCATGTACTGACGGCGGGTGGTGTGTACCTGGTGGAAGCATGAACCGACTGCTGGTAGTGTGTGACGGCTGGTAGTGTGTGTGCCTGGTGAAAGTGTGCATTGACGGCTGGTGGTGTGTGTGCCTGGTGGAAGTGTGCACTGATGGCTGGTGGTGTGTGTGCCTAGTGGAAGCGTACACTGGCGGCTGGTGGTGTGTGTGCCCAATGAAAGCGTGCACTGAAGGCTGGTGGTTTGTGTGCCCGACAAAAGCGTGCACTGACAACTAGTGGTGTGTGTGCCTGGTGGAAGTGTGCACTGACCGCTGGTGGTGTGTGTGGCTGGTGGAAGCGTGCACTGACAGCTAGTGGTGTGCGTGCCTGTTGAAAGCATGCACTGACGGCCGGTGGTGTGTACCTGGTGGAAGCATGCACCGACGGCTGGTAGTGTGTGACAGCTGGTAGTGTGTGTGCCTGGTGAAAGTGTGCATTAATGGCTAGTGGTGTGTGTGCCTGGTGGAAGCGTGCACTGATGGCTGGTGGTGTGTGTGCCTGGTGAAAGCGTGCACTGATGTCTTGTGGTGTGTGTGGCCGGTGAAAGCGTGCACCAATAGCTGGTGGTGTGTGTGAGCCTAGGGAAAGCATGCACTGACGGCCGGTGGTGTGTACCTGGTGGAAGCATGCACCGACGGCTGGTAGTGTGTGACAGCTGGTAGTGTGTGTGCCTGGTGAAAGTGTGCATTAATGGCTAGTGGTGTGTGTGCCTGGTGAAAGCATGCACTGACGGCTGGTGGTGTGTGTGCCTGGTGAAAGCATGCACGGACAGCTGGTGGTGCGTGGGCCTGCTGAAAGCGTGCACCGATGGCTGGTGGTGTGTGTGTGCCTGGTGAAAGTGTGCACTGACGGCTGGTGGTGTGTGCCTGGTGGAAGTGTGCACAGACGGCTGGTAGAGTGTGACGACTGGTAGAGAGTGTGCCTGGTGGAAGCATTCACTGACAGCTGGTGGTGTGTGTGCCTGGTGGAAGCGTGCCTGGTGGCTGATGCTGTGTGTGCCTAGTGGAAGCGTGCACTGACGGCTGGTGGTGTGTGTGCCTGGTGAAAGCGTACACGGACGGCTGGTGGTGCGTCTGCCTGGTGAAAGCATGCACCGATGGCTGGTGGTGTGCGTGTGCCTGGTGAAATCGTGCACTGACGGCTGGTGGTGTGTGCCTGGTGGAAGTGTGCACTGACGGCTGGTGGTGTGTGTGCCTGGTGGAAGCGTACACTGACAGCTGGTGGTGTGTGTGCCTGGTGGAAGCGTGCCTGGTGGAAGCGTGCACTGATAGCTTGGGGTTGTGTACCTGGTGGAAGTGTGCATTGACGGCTGGTGGTGTGTGTGCCCAGTGAAAGCATGCACTGACGGCTGGTGGTATGTGTGCCTGGTGGAAGCGTGCACTGATGGCTGGTGGTGTGTGTGCCTGGTGGAAGCATGCACTGATGGCTGATGCTGTGTGTGCCTAGTGGAAGCGTGCACTGACGGCTGGTGGTGTGTGTGCCTGGTGAAAGCGTACACGGACAGCTGGTGGTGCGTGTGCCTGGTGAAAGCATGCACTGATGGCTGGTGGTGTGCGTGTGCCTGGTGAAAGCGTGCACTGACGGCTGGTGGTGTGTGCCTGGTGGAAGTGTGCACCGAGGGCTGGTAGTGTGTGACGGCTGCTAGAGTGTGTGCCTGGTGGAAGAATGCACTGACGGCTGGTGGTGTGTGTGCCTGGTGGAAGTGTGCACTGACGGCTGGTGGTATGTGTGCCTGGTGGAAGAGTGCACTGACATCTGGTGGCGTGTGTGCCTGGTGAAAGCGTTCACTGATGACTGATGCGACCCACTCCCTCCCAGGCATCGAACAAATATTTACCAAGGAACTCTGAGAAGAGCCTGCCTGCTGCACTGATGGCTGGTGCTGTATGTGCCTGGTGAAAGCATGCACTGGCGGCTGGTGGTGTGTGTGCCCGGTGAAAGCGTGCAATGATGGCTGGTGGTATGTGTACCTGGTGGAAGAGTGCACTGATGGCTGGTGGTGTGTGTGCCCGGTGAAAGCGTGCACTGATGTCTGGTGGTGTGTGTGCCCGGTGAAAGCTTGCACCAATAGCTGGTGGTGTGTGTGAGCCTAGTGAAGGCATGTACTGACGGCTGGTGGTGTGTACCTGGTGGAAGCATGAACCGACCGCTGGTAGTGTGTGGCGGCTGGCAGTGTGTGTGCCTGGTGAAAGTGTGCATTGACGGCTGGTGGTGTGTGTGCCTGGTGGAAGTGTGCACTGATGGCTGGTGGTGTGTGTGCCTAGTGGAAGCCTACACTGGCGGCTGGTGGTGTGTGTGCCCAATGAAAGCGTGCACTGAAGGCTGGTGGTTTGTGTGCCTGGTGAAAGCGTGCACTGACAGCTAGTGGTGTGTGTGCCTGGTGGAAGCGTGCACTGACCGCTGGTGGTGTGTGTGCCCGGTGAGAGCGTGCACTGACGGCTGGTGGTGTGTGTGCCCGGTGAAAGCCTGCACTGATGGCTGGTGGTGTGTGTGCCTGGTGGAAGCGTGCATTGATTCCTGGTGGTGTGTGTGCCTTGTAGAAGTGTGCACTGGCGGCTGGTGGTGTGTGTGCCCGGTGAAAGCCTGCACTGATGTCTGGTGGTGTGTGTGTCTGGTGGAAGCGTGCACTGATGGCTGGTGGTGTGTGTGCCTTGTAGAAGTGTACACTGAAGGCTGGTGGTGTGTGTGCCCGGTGAAAGCATGCACTGACGGCTGGTGGTGTGGGTGCCCGGTGAAAGCCTGCACTGATGGCTGGTGGTGTGTGTGTGGCTGGTGGAAGCATGCACTGATGGCTGGTGGTGTGTGTGCCTTGTGGAAGCGTGCACTGACGGCTGGTGGTGTGTGTGCCTGGTGGAAGCGTGCACTGATGGCTAGTGGTGTGTGTGCCCGGTGAAAGCGTGCACTGATGGCTGGTGGTGTGTGTGCCTGGTGAAAGCATACACTGGCGGCTGGTGGTGCGTGTGCCTGGTGAAAGCATACACTGGTGGCTGGTGGTGCGTGTGCCTGGTGAAAGCGTGCACCGACGGCTGGTGGTCTGTGTGTGCCTGGTGAAAGCATGCACTGACGGCTGGTGGTGTCTGCCTGATGAAAGCGTGCACGGACGGCTGGTAGTGTGTGACCGCTGGTAGTGTGTGTGCTTGGTGGAAGCATGCCCTGATGGCTGGTGGTGTGTGTGCCCGGTGGAAGCGTACACTGATGGCTGGTGATGTGTGTGCCCGATGAAATCGTGCACTGACGGGTGGTGTTGTTTGTGCCTGGTGAAAGCATGCACTGATGGCTGGTGGTGTGTGTGCCCGGTGGAAGCGTACACTGATGGCTGGTGGTGTGTGTGCCCGATGAAAGCGTGCACTGACGGGTGGTGTTGTTTGTGCCCGGTCAAAGCGTGCACTGACGGCTGGTGGTGTGTACTTGGTGAAAGCATGCACAGACGGCTGGTAATAAGTCACCGCTGGTAGTGTGTGTGCCTGGTGAAAGTGTGTACTGATGGCTGGTGGTGTGTGTGCCTGGTGGAATCGTGCACTGATGGCTGGAGTTGTGTGTGCCAGGTGAAAGCGTGCACTTACGGCTGGTGGTGTTTGTGCCCAGTGGAAGCATGCACTGACAGCTGGTGGTGTGAGTGCCTGGTGGAAATGGGCACTGACGGCTGGTGGTGTGTGCCTGGTGGAAGCGTGCACTGACGGCTGGTGGTGTGTGTGCCTGGTGGATGCGTGCACTGACGGCTGGTGGAGTGTGTGCCCGGTGAGAGCGTGCACTGATGGCTTGGGGTTGTGCGCCTGGTGGAAGCGTGCACTGACGGCTGATGGTGTGTGTGCCTGGTGGAAGTGCACACTGACGGCTGGTGGTGTGTGTGCCTGGTGAAAGTGTGCATGGACGGCTGGTGGTGCGTGTGCCTGGTAAAAGCGTGCACCGACGGATGGTAGTGTGTGTGCCTGGTGGAAGCGTGAACTGATGGCTGGTGGTGTGTGTGCCTGGTGGAAGCGTGCACTGATGGCTGGTGGAGTGTGTGCCTGGTGGAAATGTGCACTGATGGCTGGTGGTGTGTGTGCCCGGTGGAAGCGTGCACTGATGGCTGGTGGTGTGTTTGCCCGATGAAAGCGTGCACTGACGGGTGGTGTTGTGTGTGCCTGGTGAAAGCGTGCACTGACGGCTGGTGTCTGTGTGCCCGGTGGAGGCGTGCACTGACAGCTGGTGGTGTATGTGCCCGGAGGAAGCGTGCACTGGCGGCTGGTCGTGTGTGGCCGGTGGAAGCGTGCACTGATGGCTGGTGGTGTGTGTCCATGGTGGAAGCGTGCCCTGATGGCTGGTGGTGTGTGTGCCTAGTGGAAGCGTGCACTGGCGGCTGGTGGTGTGTGTGCCCGGTGGAAGCATGCTCTGACGGCTGGTGGCGTGTGTGCCCGGTGGAAGCATGTACTGATGGCTGGTGGTGTGTGTGCCAGGAGTAAGCGTGCCTTGACGGCTGGTGGTGTATGTGCCTTGTGGAAGCGTGCACTGACGGCTGGTGGTGTGTGCCTGGTGGAAGTGTGCAACAATGGCTGGTAGTGTGTGATGGCTGGTAGAGTGTGTGCCTGGTGGAAGCATGCACTGACGGCTGGTAGTGTGTGTGCATGGTGGAAGCGTGCACTGACGGCTGGTGGTGTGTGTGCCTGGTAGAGTGTGTGCCTGGTGGAAGCGCGCACTGACTGCTGATGCTGTGCGTGCCTAGTGGAAGCATGCACTGACGGCTGGTGGTGCATGTGCCTGGTGAAAGCATGCACCGATGGCTGGTGGTGTGCGTGTGTCTGGTGAAAGTGTGCACTGACGGCTGGTGGTGTGTGCCTGGTGGAAGTGTGCACCGACGGCTGGTAGTGTGTGATGGCTGCTAGAGTGTGTGCCTGGTGGAAGCATGCACTGACGGCTGGTGGTGTGTGTGCCTGGTGAAAGCATGTACTGACGGCTGGTGGTATGTGTGACTGGTGGAAGAGTGCACTGACGGCTGGTGGTGTGTGTGCCTGGTGAAAGTGTGCACTGACGGCTGGTGGTATGTGTGATTGGTGGAAGAGTGCATTGATGGCTGGTGATGTGTGTGCCTGGTGAAAGCGTGCACTGATGGCTGGTGGTGTGTGTGCCCGGTGAAAGTGTGCACTGTCGGCTGGTGGTATGTCTGCCTGGTGGAAGAGTGCACTGATGGCTGGTGGTGTGTGTGCCTGGTGAAAGCGTGCACTGACGGCTGGTGGTGTGTGTGCCTGGTGAAAGTGTGCACTGACGGCTGGTGGTATGTATGCCTGGTGGAAGATTGCACTGATGGATGGTGGTGTGTGTGCCTGGTGAAAGCGTGCACTGACGGCTGGTGGTGTGTGTGCCCAGTGAAAGCATGCACTGATGGCTGGTGGCGTGTGTGCCTGGTGAAAGTGTGCACTGACGGCTGGTGGTATGTGTGCCTGGTGGAAGAGTGCACTGATGGCTGGTGGTGTGTGCCTGGTGGAAGTGTGCACTGACGGCTGGTGGTGTGTGTGCCTGGTGGAAGCGTGCACTGACAGCTGGTGGTGTGTGTGCCTGGTGGAAGCGTGCCTGGTGGAAGCGTGCACTGATAGCTTGGGGTTGTGTACCTGGTGGAAGTGTGCATTGACGGCTGGTGGTGTGTGTGCCCAGTGAAAGCATGCACTGACGGCTGGTGGTATGTGTGCCTGGTGGAAGCGTGCACTGATGGCTGGTGGTGTGTGTGCCTGGTGGAAGCATGCACTGATGGCTGATGCTGTGTGTGCCTAGTGGAAGCGTGCACTGACGGCTGGTGGTGTGTGTGCCTGGTGAAAGCGTACACGGACAGCTGGTGGTGCGTGTGCCTGGTGAAAGCATGCACTGATGGCTGGTGGTGTGCGTGTGCCTGGTGAAAGCGTGCACTGACGGCTGGTGGTGTGTGCCTGGTGGAAGTGTGCACCGAGGGCTGGTAGTGTGTGACGGTTGCTAGAGTGTGTGCCTGGTGGAAGAATGCACTGACGGCTGGTGGTGTGTGTGCCTGGTGGAAGTGTGCACTGACGGCTGGTGGTATGTGTGCCTGGTGGAAGAGTGCACTGACATCTGGTGGCGTGTGTGCCTGGTGAAAGCGTTCACTGATGACTGATGCGACCCACTCCCTCCCAGGCATCGAACAAATATTTACCAAGGAACTCTGAGAAGAGCCTGCCTGCTGCACTGATGGCTGGTGCTGTATGTGCCTGGTGAAAGCATGCACTGGCGGCTGGTGGTGTGTGTGCCCGGTGAAAGCGTGCAATGATGGCTGGTGGTATGTGTACCTGGTGGAAGAGTGCACTGATGGCTGGTGGTGTGTGTGCCCGGTGAAAGCGTGCACTGATGTCTGGTGGTGTGTGTGCCCGGTGAAAGCTTGCACCAATAGCTGGTGGTGTGTGTGAGCCTAGTGAAGGCATGTACTGACGGCTGGTGGTGTGTACCTGGTGGAAGCATGAACCGACCGCTGGTAGTGTGTGGCGGCTGGCAGTGTGTGTGCCTGGTGAAAGTGTGCATTGACGGCTGGTGGTGTGTGTGCCTGGTGGAAGTGTGCACTGATGGCTGGTGGTGTGTGTGCCTAGTGGAAGCCTACACTGGCGGCTGGTGGTGTGTGTGCCCAATGAAAGCGTGCACTGAAGGCTGGTGGTTTGTGTGCCTGGTGAAAGCGTGCACTGACAGCTAGTGGTGTGTGTGCCTGGTGGAAGCGTGCACTGACCGCTGGTGGTGTGTGTGCCCGGTGAGAGCGTGCACTGACGGCTGGTGGTGTGTGTGCCCGGTGAAAGCCTGCACTGATGGCTGGTGGTGTGTGTGCCTGGTGGAAGCGTGCATTGATTCCTGGTGGTGTGTGTGCCTTGTAGAAGTGTGCACTGGCGGCTGGTGGTGTGTGTGCCCGGTGAAAGCCTGCACTGATGTCTGGTGGTGTGTGTGTCTGGTGGAAGCGTGCACTGATGGCTGGTGGTGTGTGTGCCTTGTAGAAGTGTGCACTGAAGGCTGGTGGTGTGTGTGCCCGGTGAAAGCGTGCACTGACGGCTGGTGGTGTGGGTGCCCGGTGAAAGCCTGCACTGATGGCTGGTGGTGTGTGTGTGGCTGGTGGAAGCATGCACTGATGGCTGGTGGTGTGTGTGCCTTGTGGAAGCGTGCACTGACGGCTGGTGGTGTGTGTGCCTGGTGGAAGCGTGCACTGATGGCTAGTGGTGTGTGTGCCCGGTGAAAGCGTGCACTGATGGCTGGTGGTGTGTGTGCCTGGTGAAAGCATACACTGGCGGCTGGTGGTGCGTGTGCCTGGTGAAAGCATACACTGGCGGCTGGTGGTGCGTGTGCCTGGTGAAAGCGTGCACCGACGGCTGGTGGTCTGTGTGTGCCTGGTGAAAGCATGCACTGACGGCTGGTGGTGTGTGCCTGGTGAAAGCGTGCACCGACGACTGGTAGTGTGTGACGGCTGGTAGTGTGTGTGCCTGGTGGAAGCGTGCCCTGATGTCTGGTGGTGTGTGTGCCCGGTGGAAGCGTACACTGATGGCTGGTGGTGTGTGTGCCCGATGAAATCGTGCACTGACGGGTGGTGTTGTTTGTGCCTGGTGAAAGCATGCACTGATGGCTGGTGGTGTGTGTGCCCCGTGGAAGCGTACACTGATGGCTGGTGGTGTGTGTGCCCGATGAAAGCGTGCACTGACGGGTGGTGTTGTTTGTGCCCGGTCAAAGCGTGCACTGACGGCTGGTGGTGTGTACTTGGTGAAAGCATGCACAGACGGCTGGTAATAAGTCACCGCTGGTAGTGTGTGTGCCTGGTGAAAGTGTGTACTGACGGCTGGTGGTGTGTGTGCCTGGTGGATGCGTGCACTGACGGCTGGTGGAGTGTGTGCCCGGTGAGAGCGTGCACTGATGGCTTGGGGTTGTGCGCCTGGTGGAAGCGTGCACTGACGGCTGATGGTGTGTGTGCCTGGTGGAAGTGCACACTGACGGCTGGTGGTGTGTGTGCCTGGTGAAAGTGTGCATGGACGGCTGGTGGTGCGTGTGCCTGGTAAAAGCTTGCACCGACGGCTGGTAGTGTGTGTGCCTGGTGGAAGCGTGAACTGATGGCTGGTGGTGTGTGTGCCTGGTGGAAGCGTGCACTGATGGCTGGTGGAGTGTGTGCCTGGTGGAAATGTGCACTGATGGCTGGTGGTGTGTGTGCCCGGTGGAAGCGTGCACTGATGGCTGGTGGTGTGTTTGCCCGATGAAAGCGTGCACTGACGGGTGGTGTTGTGTGTGCCTGGTGAAAGCGTGCACTGACGGCTGGTGTCTGTGTGCCCGGTGGAGGCGTGCACTGACAGCTGGTGGTGTATGTGCCCGGAGGAAGCGTGCACTGGCGGCTGGTGGTGTGTGTGCATGGTGGAAGCGTGCCCTGATGGCTGGTGGTGTGTGTGCCTAGTGGAAGCGTGCACTGGCGGCTGGTGGTGTGTGTGCCCGGTGGAAGCATGCTCTGACGGCTGGTGGCGTGTGTGCCCGGTGGAAGCATGTACTGATGGCTGGTGGTGTGTGTGCCAGGAGTAAGCGTGCCTTGACGGCTGGTGGTGTATGTGCCTTGTGGAAGCGTGCACTGACGGCTGGTGGTGTGTGCCTGGTGGAAGTGTGCAACAATGGCTGGTAGTGTGTGATGGCTGGTAGAGTGTGTGCCTGGTGGAAGCATGCACTGACGGCTGGTAGTGTGTGTGCCTGGTGGAAGCGAGCACTGACGGCTGGTGGTGTGTGTGCCTGGTAGAGTGTGTGCCTGGTGGAAGCACGCACTGACGGCTGATGCTGTGCGTGCCTAGTGGAAGCATGCACTGACGGCTGGTGGTGCGTGTGCCTGGTGAAAGCATGCACCGATGGCTGGTGGTATGCGTGTGTCTGGTGAAAGCGTGCACTGACGGCTGGTGGTGTGTGCCTGGTGGAAGTGTGCACCGACGGCTGGTAGTGTGTGATGGCTGCTAGAGTGTGTGCCTGGTGGAAGCATGCACTGACGGCTGGTGGTGTGTGTGCCTGGTGAAAGCATGTACTGACGGCTGGTGGTATGTGTGACTGGTGGAAGAGTGCACTGACGGCTGGTGGTGTGTGTGCCTGGTGAAAGTGTGCACTGACGGCTGGTGGTATGTGTGATTGGTGGAAGAGTGCATTGATGGCTGGTGATGTGTGTGCCTGGTGAAAGCGTGCACTGATGGCTGGTGGTGTGTGTGCCCGGTGAAAGTGTGCACTGTCGGCTGGTGGTATGTCTGCCTGGTGGAAGAGTGCACTGATGGCTGGTGGTGTGTGTGCCTGGTGAAAGCGTGCACTGATGGCTGGTGGTGTGTGTGCCTAGTGAAAGTGTGCACTGACGGCTGGTGGTATGTATGCCTGGTGGAAGATTGCACTGATGGATGGTGGTGTGTGTGCCTGGTGAAAGCGTGCACTGACGGCTGGTGGTGTGTGTGCCTTGTAGAAGTGTGCACTGATGGCTGGTGGTGTGTGTGCCCGATGAAAGCGTGCACTGACGGGTGGTGTTGTTTGTGCCCGGTCAAAGCATGCACTGACGGCTGGTGGTGTGTACTTGGTGAAAGCATGCACAGACGGCTGGTAATAAGTCACCGCTGGTAGTGTGTGTGCCTGGTGAAAGTGTGTACTGACGGCTGGTGGTGTGTGTGCCTGGTGGATGCGTGCACTGACGGCTGGTGGAGTGTGTGCCCGGTGAGAGCGTGCACTGATGGCTTGGGGTTGTGCGCCTGGTGGAAGCGTGCACTGACGGCTGATGGTGTGTGTGCCTGGTGGAAGTGCACACTGACGGCTGGTGGTGTGTGTGCCTGGTGAAAGTGTGCATGGACGGCTGGTGGTGCGTGTGCCTGGTAAAAGCTTGCACCGACGGCTGGTAGTGTGTGTGCCTGGTGGAAGCGTGAACTGATGGCTGGTGGTGTGTGTGCCTGGTGGAAGCGTGCACTGATGGCTGGTGGAGTGTGTGCCTGGTGGAAATGTGCACTGATGGCTGGTGGTGTGTGTGCCCGGTGGAAGCGTGCACTGATGGCTGGTGGTGTGTTTGCCCGATGAAAGCGTGCACTGACGGGTGGTGTTGTGTGTGCCTGGTGAAAGCGTGCACTGACGGCTGGTGTCTGTGTGCCCGGTGGAGGCGTGCACTGACAGCTGGTGGTGTATGTGCCCGGAGGAAGCGTGCACTGGCGGCTGGTGGTGTGTGTGCATGGTGGAAGCGTGCCCTGATGGCTGGTGGTGTGTGTGCCTAGTGGAAGCGTGCACTGGCGGCTGGTGGTGTGTGTGCCCGGTGGAAGCATGCTCTGACGGCTGGTGGCGTGTGTGCCCGGTGGAAGCATGTACTGATGGCTGGTGGTGTGTGTGCCAGGAGTAAGCGTGCCTTGACGGCTGGTGGTGTATGTGCCTTGTGGAAGCGTGCACTGACGGCTGGTGGTGTGTGCCTGGTGGAAGTGTGCAACAATGGCTGGTAGTGTGTGATGGCTGGTAGAGTGTGTGCCTGGTGGAAGCATGCACTGACGGCTGGTAGTGTGTGTGCCTGGTGGAAGCGAGCACTGACGGCTGGTGGTGTGTGTGCCTAGTGGAAGCGTGCACTGACGGCTGGTGTCTGTGTGCCCGGTGGAGGCGTGCACTGACAGCTGGTGGTGTATGTGCCCGGAGGAAGCGTGCACTGGCGGCTGGTGGTGTGTGTGCATGGTGGAAGCGTGCCCTGATGGCTGGTGGTGTGTGTGCCTAGTGGAAGCGTGCACTGGCGGCTGGTGGTGTGTGTGCCCGGTGGAAGCATGCTCTGACGGCTGGTGGCGTGTGTGCCCGGTGGAAGCATGTACTGATGGCTGGTGGTGTGTGTGCCAGGAGTAAGCGTGCCTTGACGGCTGGTGGTGTATGTGCCTTGTGGAAGCGTGCACTGACGGCTGGTGGTGTGTGCCTGGTGGAAGTGTGCAACAATGGCTGGTAGTGTGTGATGGCTGGTAGAGTGTGTGCCTGGTGGAAGCATGCACTGACGGCTGGTAGTGTGTGTGCCTGGTGGAAGCGAGCACTGACGGCTGGTGGTGTGTGTGCCTGGTAGAGTGTGTGCCTGGTGGAAGCACGCACTGACGGCTGATGCTGTGCGTGCCTAGTGGAAGCATGCACTGACGGCTGGTGGTGCGTGTGCCTGGTGAAAGCATGCACCGATGGCTGGTGGTATGCGTGTGTCTGGTGAAAGCGTGCACTGACGGCTGGTGGTGTGTGCCTGGTGGAAGTGTGCACCGACGGCTGGTAGTGTGTGATGGCTGCTAGAGTGTGTGCCTGGTGGAAGCATGCACTGACGGCTGGTGGTGTGTGTGCCTGGTGAAAGCATGTACTGACGGCTGGTGGTATGTGTGACTGGTGGAAGAGTGCACTGACGGCTGGTGGTGTGTGTGCCTGGTGAAAGTGTGCACTGACGGCTGGTGGTATGTGTGATTGGTGGAAGAGTGCATTGATGGCTGGTGATGTGTGTGCCTGGTGAAAGCGTGCACTGATGGCTGGTGGTGTGTGTGCCCGGTGAAAGTGTGCACTGTCGGCTGGTGGTATGTCTGCCTGGTGGAAGAGTGCACTGATGGCTGGTGGTGTGTGTGCCTGGTGAAAGCGTGCACTGATGGCTGGTGGTGTGTGTGCCTAGTGAAAGTGTGCACTGACGGCTGGTGGTATGTATGCCTGGTGGAAGATTGCACTGATGGATGGTGGTGTGTGTGCCTGGTGAAAGCGTGCACTGACGGCTGGTGGTGTGTGTGCCTTGTAGAAGTGTGCACTGATGGCTGGTGGTGTGTGTGCCCGATGAAAGCGTGCACTGACGGGTGGTGTTGTTTGTGCCCGGTCAAAGCATGCACTGACGGCTGGTGGTGTGTACTTGGTGAAAGCATGCACAGACGGCTGGTAATAAGTCACCGCTGGTAGTGTGTGTGCCTGGTGAAAGTGTGTACTGACGGCTGGTGGTGTGTGTGCCTGGTGGATGCGTGCACTGACGGCTGGTGGAGTGTGTGCCCGGTGAGAGCGTGCACTGATGGCTTGGGGTTGTGCGCCTGGTGGAAGCGTGCACTGACGGCTGATGGTGTGTGTGCCTGGTGGAAGTGCACACTGACGGCTGGTGGTGTGTGTGCCTGGTGAAAGTGTGCATGGACGGCTGGTGGTGCGTGTGCCTGGTAAAAGCTTGCACCGACGGCTGGTAGTGTGTGTGCCTGGTGGAAGCGTGAACTGATGGCTGGTGGTGTGTGTGCCTGGTGGAAGCGTGCACTGATGGCTGGTGGAGTGTGTGCCTGGTGGAAATGTGCACTGATGGCTGGTGGTGTGTGTGCCCGGTGGAAGCGTGCACTGATGGCTGGTGGTGTGTTTGCCCGATGAAAGCGTGCACTGACGGGTGGTGTTGTGTGTGCCTGGTGAAAGCGTGCACTGACGGCTGGTGTCTGTGTGCCCGGTGGAGGCGTGCACTGACAGCTGGTGGTGTATGTGCCCGGAGGAAGCGTGCACTGGCGGCTGGTGGTGTGTGTGCATGGTGGAAGCGTGCCCTGATGGCTGGTGGTGTGTGTGCCTAGTGGAAGCGTGCACTGGCGGCTGGTGGTGTGTGTGCCCGGTGGAAGCATGCTCTGACGGCTGGTGGCGTGTGTGCCCGGTGGAAGCATGTACTGATGGCTGGTGGTGTGTGTGCCAGGAGTAAGCGTGCCTTGACGGCTGGTGGTGTATGTGCCTTGTGGAAGCGTGCACTGACGGCTGGTGGTGTGTGCCTGGTGGAAGTGTGCAACAATGGCTGGTAGTGTGTGATGGCTGGTAGAGTGTGTGCCTGGTGGAAGCATGCACTGACGGCTGGTAGTGTGTGTGCCTGGTGGAAGCGAGCACTGACGGCTGGTGGTGTGTGTGCCTGGTAGAGTGTGTGCCTGGTGGAAGCACGCACTGACGGCTGATGCTGTGCGTGCCTAGTGGAAGCATGCACTGACGGCTGGTGGTGCGTGTGCCTGGTGAAAGCATGCACCGATGGCTGGTGGTATGCGTGTGTCTGGTGAAAGCGTGCACTGACGGCTGGTGGTGTGTGCCTGGTGGAAGTGTGCACCGACGGCTGGTAGTGTGTGATGGCTGCTAGAGTGTGTGCCTGGTGGAAGCATGCACTGACGGCTGGTGGTGTGTGTGCCTGGTGAAAGCATGTACTGACGGCTGGTGGTATGTGTGACTGGTGGAAGAGTGCACTGACGGCTGGTGGTGTGTGTGCCTGGTGAAAGTGTGCACTGACGGCTGGTGGTATGTGTGATTGGTGGAAGAGTGCATTGATGGCTGGTGATGTGTGTGCCTGGTGAAAGCGTGCACTGATGGCTGGTGGTGTGTGTGCCCGGTGAAAGTGTGCACTGTCGGCTGGTGGTATGTCTGCCTGGTGGAAGAGTGCACTGATGGCTGGTGGTGTGTGTGCCTGGTGAAAGCGTGCACTGATGGCTGGTGGTGTGTGTGCCTAGTGAAAGTGTGCACTGACGGCTGGTGGTATGTATGCCTGGTGGAAGATTGCACTGATGGATGGTGGTGTGTGTGCCTGGTGAAAGCGTGCACTGACGGCTGGTGGTGTGTGTGCCCAGTGAAAGCATGCACTGATGGCTGGTGGTGTGTGTGCCTGGTGAAAGTGTGCACTGACGGCTGGTGGTATGTGTGCCTGGTGGAAGAGTGCACTGATGGCTGGTGGTGTGTGCCTGGTGGAAGTGTGCACTGACGGCTGGTGGTGTGTGTGCCTGGTGGAAGCGTGAACTGACAGCTGGTGGTGTGTGTGCCTGGTGGAAGGGTGCCTGGTGGAAGCGTGCACTGATAGCTTGGGGTTGTGTACCTGGTGGAAGTGTGCATTGACGGCTGGTGGTGTGTGTGCCCAGTGAAAGCATGCACTGACGGCTGGTGGTATGTGTGCCTGGTGGAAGCGTGCACTGATGGCTGGTGGTGTGTGTGCCTGGTGGAAGCATGCACTGATGGCTGATGCTGTGTGTGCCTAGTGGAAGCGTGCACTGACGGCTGGTGGTGTGTGTGCCCGGTGAAAGCGTACACGGACAGCTGGTGGTGCGTGTGCCTGGTGAAAGCATGCACTGATGGCTGGTGGTGTGCGTGTGCCTGGTGAAAGCGTGCACTGACGGCTGGTGGTGTGTGCCTGGTGGAAGTGTGCACCGAGGGCTGGTAGTGTGTGACGGCTGCTAGAGTGTGTGCCTGGTGGAAGAATGCACTGACGGCTGGTGGTGTTTGTGCCTGGTGGAAGTGTGCACTGACGGCTGGTGGTATGTGTGCCTGGTGGAAGAGTGCACTGACATCTGGTGGCGTGTGTGCCTGGTGAAAGCGTTCACTGATGACTGATGCGACCCACTCCCTCCCAGGCATCGAACAAATATTTACCAAGGAACTCTGAGAAGAGCCTGCCTGCTGCACTGATGGCTGGTGCTGTATGTGCCTGGTGAAAGCATGCACTGGCGGCTGGTGGTGTGTGTGCCCGGTGAAAGCGTGCAATGATGGCTGGTGGTATGTGTACCTGGTGGAAGAGTGCACTGATGGCTGGTGGTGTGTGTGCCCGGTGAAAGCGTGCACTATTGTCTGGTGGTGTGTGTGCCCGGTGAAAGCTTGCACCAATAGCTGGTGGTGTGTGTGAGCCTAGTGAAGGCATGTACTGACGGCTGGTGGTGTGTACCTGGTGGAAGCATGAACCGACCGCTGGTAGTGTGTGGCGGCTGGCAGTGTGTGTGCCTGGTGAAAGTGTGCATTGAGGGCTGGTGGTGTGTGTGCCTGGTGGAAGTGTGCACTGATGGCTGGTGGTGTGTGTGCCTAGTGGAAGCCTACACTGGCGGCTGGTGGTGTGTGTGCCCAATGAAAGCTTGCACTGAAGGCTGGTGGTTTGTGTGCCTGGTGAAAGCGTGCACTGACAGCTAGTGGTGTGTGTGCCTGGTGGAAGCGTGCACTGACCGCTGGTGGTGTGTGTGCCCGGTGAGAACGTGCACTGACGGCTGGTGGTGTGTGTGCCCGGTGAAAGCCTGCACTGATGGCTGGTGGTGTGTGTGCCTGGTGGAAGCGTGCATTGATTCCTGGTGGTGTGTGTGCCTTGTAGAAGTGTGCACTGGCGGCTGGTGGTGTGTGTGCCCGGTGAAAGCCTGCACTGATGTCTGGTGGTGTGTGTGTCTGGTGGAAGCGTGCACTGATGGCTGGTGGTGTGTGTGCCTTGTAGAAGTGTGCACTGAAGGCTGGTGGTGTGTGTGCCCGGTGAAAGCGTGCACTGACGGCTGGTGGTGTGGGTGCCCGGTGAAAGCCTGCACTGATGGCTGGTGGTGTGTGTGTGGCTGGTGGAAGCATGCACTGATGGCTGGTGGTGTGTGTGCCTTGTGGAAGCGTGCACTGACGGCTGGTGGTGTGTGTGCCTGGTGGAAGCGTGCACTGATGGCTAGTGGTGTGTGTGCCCGGTGAAAGCGTGCACTGATGGCTGGTGGTGTGTGTGCCTGGTGAAAGCATACACTGGCGGCTGGTGGTGCGTGTGCCTGGTGGAAGCATACACTGGCGGCTGGTGGTGCGTGTGCCTGGTGAAAGCGTGCACCGACGGCTGGTGGTCTGTGTGTGCCTGGTGAAAGCATGCACTGACGGCTGGTGGTGTGTGCCTGGTGAAAGCGTGCACCGACGGCTGGTAGTGTGTGACGGCTGGTAGTGTGTGTGCCTGGTGGAAGCGTGCCCTGATGGCTGGTGGTGTGTGTGCCCGGTGGAAGCGTACACTGATGGCTGGTGGTGTGTGTGCCCGATGAAATCGTGCACTGACGGGTGGTGTTGTTTGTGCCTGGTGAAAGCATGCACTGACGGCTGGTGGTGTGTGTGCCTGGTGGAAGCGTGCACTGATGGCTAGTGGTGTGTGTGCCCGGTGAAAGCGTGCACTGATGGCTGGTGGTGTGTGTGCCTGGTGAAAGCATACACTGGCGGCTGGTGGTGCGTGTGCCTGGTGAAAGCATACACTGGCGGCTGGTGGTGCGTGTGCCTGGTGAAAGCGTGCACCAACGGCTGGTGGTCTGTGTGTGCCTGGTGAAAGCATGCACTGACGGCTGGTGGTGTGTGCCTGGTGAAAGCGTGCACCGACGGCTGGTAGTGTGTGACGGCTGGTAGTGTGTGTGCCTGGTGGAAGCGTGCCCTGATGGCTGGTGGTGTGTGTGCCCGGTGGAAGCGTACACTGATGGCTGGTGGTGTGTGTGCCCGATGAAATCGTGCACTGACGGGTGGTGTTGTTTGTGCCTGGTGAAAGCATGCACTGATGGCTGGTGGTGTGTGTGCCCGGTGGAAGCGTACACTGATGGCTGGTGGTGTGTGTGCCCGATGAAAGCGTGCACTGACGGGTGGTGTTGTTTGTGCCCGGTCAAAGCGTGCATTGACGGCTGGTGGTGTGTACTTGGTGAAAGCATGCACAGACGGCTGGTAGTGTGTGTGCCTGGTGAAAGTGTGTACTGACGGCTGGTGGTGTGTGTGCCTGGTGGAATCGTGCACTGATGGATGGTGGTGTGTGTGCCTGGTGAAAGCGTGCACTGACGGCTGGTGGTGTGTGTGCCCAGTGAAAGCATGCACTGATGGCTGGTGGTGTGTGTGCCTGGTGAAAGTGTGCACTGACAGCTGGTGGTATGTGTGCCTGGTGGAAGAGTGCACTGATGGCAGGTGGTGTGTGTGCCTGGTGAAAGCGTGCACTGACGGCTGGTGGTGTGTGTGCCCGGTGAAAGCGTGCACCAATGGCTGGTGGTGTGTGTGTGCCTGGTGAAAGCATGTACTGACGGCTGGTGGTGTGTACCTGGTGGAAACATGAACCGACCGCTGGTAGTGTGTGGCGGCTGGTAGTGTGTGTGCCTGGTGAAAGCGTGTATTGACGGCTGGTGGTGTGTGTGCCTGGTGGAAGTGTGCACTGATGGTTGGTGGTGTGTGTGCCTAGTGGAAGCGTACACTGACGGCTGATGATGTGTATGCCCAATGAAAGCGTGCACTGAAGGCTGGTGGTTTGTGTGCCCGGTGAAAGCGTGAACTGATGGCTGGTGGTGTTTGTGACTGGTGGAAGTGTGCACTGATGGCTGGTGGTGTGTGTGGCTGGTGGAAGCGTGCACTGACTGCTGGTGGTGTGTGTGCCCGGTGAAAGTGTGCACTAACGGCTGGTGGTGTGTGTGCCAGGAGAAAGCCTGCACTGATGGCTGGTGGTGTGTGTGCCTGGTGGAAGCGTGCACTGATGGCTGGTGGTGTGTGTGCCTTGTAGAAGTGTGCACTGACGGCTGGTGGTGTGTGTGCCCGGTGAAATCGTGCACTGACGGCTGGTGGTGTGTGCCCGGTGAAAGCCTACACTGATGGCTGGTGGTGTGTGTGTGTCTGGTGGAAGCGTGCACTGATGGCTGGTGGTGTGAGTGCCTTGTTGAAGCGCGCTCTGACGCTGGTGGTGTGTGTGCCCGGTAGAAGCGTGCACTGACAGCTGGTGGTGTGTGTGCCTGGTGGAAGCGTGCACAGATGGCTGGTGGTGTGTGTGCCCGGTGAAAGCGTGCACTGATGGCTGGTGGTGTGTGTGCCTGGTGAAAGCGTGCACTGATGGCTGGTGGTGCGTGTGTGCCTGGTTAAAGCATGCATTGACGACTGGTGGTGTGTGCCTGGTGGAAGCGTGCACCGACTGCTGGTAGTGTGTGACGGCTGGTAGTGTGTGTGCCTGGTGGAAGCGTGCACTGATGGCTGGTGGTGTGTGTGCCTGGTGGAAGCGTTCACTGATGGCTGGTGGTGTGTGTGCCTGGTGGAAATGTGCACTGATGGCTGGTGGTGAGTGTGCCCGGTGGAAGCGTGCACTGATGGCTGGTGGTGTGTGTGCCCAGTGAAAGCGTGCACTGATGCCTGGTGGTGTGTGTACATGGTGGAAGCGTGCCTTGATGGCTGGTGGTGTGTGTGCCTAGTGGAAGCGTGCACTGACGGCTGGTGGTGTGTGTGCCCGGTGGAAGCATGCACTGACAGCTGGTGGTGTGTTTGAGCACGGTGGAAGCATGTTATGACGGCTGGTGGTGTGTGTGCCCGGTGGAAGGTGCACTGACGGCTGGTGGTGTGTGTGCCTGGTGGAAGCGTGCACTGGCGGCTGGTGGTGTGTTTGCCCGGTGGAAGCGTGCACTGATGGCTGGTGGTGTGTGTGCCCGGTGGAAGCGTGGACTGACGGCTGATGGTGTGTGTGCCCGGTTGTTAGAAAGGCGACCCCGGGGGAGGCAGAAGAGGTCTGACTGACCACCCCTAGGTCCGCCTCTCCTTCGAGAAGTAGCCGAGCGTTACGGAGGGGCCTCCTGAATGAGGGCCCTCTCCGGGGAGCGTACAGCCAAGTAATCACAACACTACAAACGGACACCACACCAGAGATCAAGTTCTTAAGCTTTTATAAGTAGAAAAGGTTGCGGGTTCTTGGCAGTATATACAGATGGATCGAAGGATCCGTAAAGTCTCGGAAAGGGGGGTAGGTAGCGGGACAGTCTAGCTCTGGGCGGAGGAAGGGATACCCTACGCACAGCTCGCAATCCTCGAGCTGGGGGGTTCCGAGGGGTTCGAGCCGCTGCAGCGCCAGCAGGCTTTCAGATGGTTCAGCAAGGTAGGCCGCGGCAGCGCCAGCAGGCTCTCAAGAGGGTTTCAGCAAGGTAGGCCGCGGCAGCGCCAGCAGGCTCTCCAGTCCAGGATACAACTGACGTCCTAATCCAGGGCTGGCCCAGATATAGGACTGGAGTCCTTTGATGTCCGGACCCTTGCGCCTGGGGGTCAGAAGGGCCGGGATGATGGTGTCCAGACCTCCAGCAGGGGGGTGGAGCCAGCGCCCAGGGAGGCCGGAGGGCGATCGAAACCAGGCGTCCGGGGACGGCTGGAGGGCCATCGAAACACCCTTTTCTCCGGGATCTGTCGAGTGGCCACTCGACCACCTGGGTGGATCTTGGTGCCTCGATGTCTGGGCTTCGCTGGGGCCCGGGCCGGAGCAGAGGCCACGTGGTCGTGGCGTGGTGGGCCCAAGATGGAGTCGGGCGCAGCCCCATGCTTAGGTCGTGAGGGGCCCACGATAGGGCAGGTCGGTAGTGGGGGTCCGGGATGGTGGCCGGACCAGCAATGTTGGGGCGTGCAGTGTCGGGCAAAAGGGCTGCCTGATGCTGGGTGGAGGGCCGATGTCGTTCTGGGCTCGCCATGCGGACGTAGTAGGACCACGCCATGAGGCCGGGTCCAACACGCGTCCCCCCCAGCTGAAGGCAGGGGAGAGTCACCCATCTTCTTGGGGATTCTCCTCGCCGAGGCGGAAGAATCGGGACAGGCCGTCAGCATTGGCGTGGTCGTTGCCGGGGCGATGCTCCACAGTGAAGTTCATCCCCTGCAGCGAAATGGACCAGCGCAGCAGTTTCGGGTTTTCTCCTCGCATCTGCATCAACCACCGCAGGGGCCGGTGGTCGGTCTGTACTCTGAAGTGGGTGCCGAAGAGGTAGGGCCGGAGCTTCTTGAGGGCCCACACCACGGCGAAGGCTTCCCTCTCGATGGTGCTCCATCGCTGCTCTCGTGCCAGTAGGCGTCGGCTGATGAAGGCCACAGGCTGGTCGATGCCTTCGGAGTTAACTTGGGACAGTACGGCCCCGATGCCGTGCTCTGAGGCGTCGGTTTGGACCACAAACTCTCTGCTGTAGTCGGGGGCCTGGAGCACAGGGGCGGTGCACATGGCAGTCTTCAGAGTTTCAAAGGCTGCCTAGCACTCGGGGGTCCAGTGCACCTTCTGTGGTAGTTTCTTTGAGGTCAGTTCTGTGAGGGGCCCCACAATGCTCCCGTAGTTCTTTATGAAATGATGAAATGATTACGCTCTTGTATAGCGCACGACTACCCGTAGGCATCTCGGCGCTTGCTTAGGGAACCCGTCCTGGTATTCCCCTGTGAGATACCCCGGCAGGGTGTCCACAAGGTGAAAGCCAGGCATCCCGCTGCGAGGGGCCGTAGTGGAGATTAAGCAAGCTATTGCCCAGAGTCGCAGAGTGTGACCCCGTGAGTTGAGTAGGCACCGGAACGAGAATTATCGAGTCCGTGGAATTTTTGAGCCCGAGACCCGCCGAGGCGGGGAATCGAACCCTGGTCCATGGCTGATCTCAGCTTCCGGGTCTGCCCCCTCTAACCACTGAGCCACGCTTCTCCGCCGATAATATCCGGTGAGCCCCAGGAAGGCGCGGACGGCGGTTTGGGTGACCGGGGTCTCCCAGGCCCGGATGGTGTCTATCTTTGGTTGGAGGGGAGCCACTTGGCCGCTCCCCACTTGGTGTTACAGATAGGTCACGGACCCTTGGCCTATCTGGCACTTACTGGCTTTGATGGTGAGTCCGGCCCGCCGAAGGGCCGTCAGGACTGTCCAGAGGTGGGTCAGGTGCTCATCCCAGTGGAGGCTGTACACTGCAATGTCGTTGAGGTAGGCGGCGCTGTACTCCTCTAGACCGGCCAGCACTTGGTTCACTAGTCTCTGGAAGGTTGTGGGTGCGTTCTTCATGCCGAAGGGCATCACTTTGAAGTGATAGTGGCCGTCTGGTGTCGAGAAGGCCGATCGCTCCTGTGCACCAGGGGTAAGACCAATCTGCCAATACCCCGCCGTGAGATCGAAGGTGTTGAGATATTTGGTGGCCCCTAGGCGATTGATCAATTCATCCGCCCTGGGGATGGGATGGGCGTTGGTCCTGGTGATGGCATTCAGTCCCCTGTAGTCAACACAGAACCGGAGCTCCGGAGCGGCTCCGGGGGGGGCGGCTTTAGGGACCAGGACAACGGGACTGGCCCAGGGACTGTTGGAGGGTTCGACCACCCCCAGAGCTAACATCTTGGCCACTTCGGATTGGATGCAGGCCCGGACCCGGTCGGGCACTCGAAAAGCTCGGTGTTTCACAGGCGGGCTGTCTCCTGTGTCTACATCGTGGACACACCACCGGGTGACCCCCGGAGTGAGGGAAAACAGATCCGCAAACGGCCCCAGCAGCTTCCGGCAGTCCT
This sequence comes from Lissotriton helveticus, assembly GCF_964261635.1. Lineage (NCBI taxonomy): Eukaryota > Metazoa > Chordata > Amphibia > Caudata > Salamandridae > Lissotriton > Lissotriton helveticus. The sequence goes on along the minus strand of NC_136071.1, from coordinate 335,985,657 downwards.
GTTGCTGCTCTGGGGTCAGGGAAGAGGAGAGCGTGACCCCTTCGATGGAGCCGTCCTTCGCGGTGGTGCTGAGGAGATCTGGTAGGGGTTCGGAGTCGTCCTCAGCTCCGTCATCGGTCGCTAGCAGCAGGCTCAGTTCAGTGCGTGCAAAGTGTGGCTTGAGCCGGTTAGCGTGCAGAACCCGGAGGGGGTTCCGGGGGGACTCCATGTCCACCAGATAGGTGACTGGGCTCTTGCGCTCCACCACTTTGAAGGGCCCCGTCCATTTGTCCTGGAGGGCACAAGGTTCGACCGGGGACATGACCCAGACCTGCTGGCCCGGCTCGAATTCGATTGACGAGGCGTTCTGGTCATACCAGCGTTTCATCTCCTCCTGACTAGCCTCCAGGTTGGCCTCGGCAAGTTCCCGGAACTTCCGAGTCTGATTGCGGAGGGTCAGGAGGTACCGGTAGACATCGGGTGGGGCCTCTCGAACTGCTGTCTCCCAGCCTTCCTTGACCAGGCTGAGGGGGCCTCTGACCGGGTGTCCGTACAAGAGTTCAAAGGGGCTGAACCCCAGGGACTTCTGGGGTACCTCTCGGTAGGCGAACAGGAGGCAAGGTAGCAGGACATCCCATTTGCGCCGGAGTGGTTCTTCTAAGCCCTTGATCATCCCCTTCAATGTTCTGTTAAATCGTTCCACTAGTCCATTTCCTTGGGGATGGTACGGGGTGGTGAATTTATAGGCGACCCCGCACTGTTGCCATAGGGACCGCATATGCTTCGAGATAAAGTTGGAGCCTCGATCACTCACGACTTCTCGGGGGAAGCCGACTCGGGAGAAGATGCTCATGAGGGCTCGGCCCACCACGGGGGCTGTGATGGTTCGGAGGGGAATGGCTTCAGGATAGCGGGTAGCATGGTCAACCAGGACGAGGATGAAGCGGTGCCCCTGCGAGGTTCGAGGGTCCAGGGGCCCTACGATGTCTATCCCCACTCGCTCAAAGGGGGTCTTCACCACGGGGAAGGGCTGGAGCGGGGCTTTGACTTTCCCCCCGCTCTTCCCGCTGGCTTGACAGGTCGGGCAGGTCCTGCAGTGGTTAAGCACATCGGTGCGCATTTTCGGCCAGAAGAAATGGGTCACCAGGCGGCTGTAAGTTTTGTCCTGCCCCAGGTGCCCGGCGAGGGGCACATCATGTGCTAAGTTCAGGAGGAAGTCTCTGAATCGGAGGGGTACGACCAGTACCCGGCCGGCCCCTAGTTCAGCAATCTTTTGCTCACTGTAGAGAAGGTCGTTGTCCTAATAGATCCAGTGGGACCCCGCGGGGTCTCCAGCTGCTTGGGTAGCGGCTTGCTGCCGAATCCCTTCGAGGGAGGGACAGGTTTTCTGTTCCTGCCGGAACTGTTCGCGGGTGGGGCCACCTTCTTGGCGCCATTGGGCGAGTTCTGGGAGGTGGTCGAGCTCGGTGAGATCTTCTTGGTCGGGCCCTTGGGGGCCGTGCTCGGGGTCGGCGTCCTCGGGGACGACGGGCGGCGGAGGGGCGGGCCACTCCGGCTCCTCGGTGGGAGCTTCCCCCGCTGGGGTGGAGGCTCGGGCGGTCATGGAGCGGGTGGTCGCACAGACCCACTCGGGAAGGCCTAGCATCCCCAGGTGCTCTCTCCGTTCGACGTTAGCCCAGGGGGAACTTTCTAGGTCGTTCCCAAGGAGACAGTCCACGGGGGCATCGCCGCGGACAGTCACTTTCAGCACGCCCGACACTCCCCCCCACTCGAAGGGGATGCGGGCCATCTGGCACAAAGTCTCTGAGTTATCTGCGGACCGCACTGGACACAGGACGTTAGGAAGGATCTGTTCCGGGGTCACCAGATGGCAGCGGACCGCTGTCACGCTGGCCCCAGTGTCACGGAGGGCTTCGGTCCGGCGTCCATTGATGGTGACCCACTGGCGGTATTTCTGGGTGTTGCCGGGGATCGGGCCTCGGGGGATCAGGTCGTGAGTACCCAGGCATGCTAAGGTCATGGCGGCGGGCTCCCACTCGGCTTGCTCGGGGTTGTCGTCCTCCTCCTCACTCCTTTCTTCACCCAGGGCAGCGGCTGCGATCTGGCGGGTTGGGGGACCGGTGGTGCCGGGTTGCTGATTCATTGGGCAGAGGGGGTCATTCGCATAATGACCCAGTCGCTGACATCTGTGGCACGTCACGTTTGGGCGGGGCCCCGGTCTGGCTGGTGGGCCCCCTCTCTGGCCCAGGGATGGTGACGTGGAGGTGGGGGAGGACCCCTGGGGGACGTCTCGACCCCGGCTCTGGCCTACTCCGCCGCCTCGTGGTCGGTGGTTCCCCGGGGATCCCCGGCCGTAGTCTCCCAGTGGACTCTGGGGAACTCGGGTGCTCACCCATCTATCCGCCTCGACAGCGAGTTTTCGTGGCTCAGTCAATTTGCTGTCGAGGAGGTGCTGCCGGAGTTCGATGAAGCAGTTATTGGACAGATGTTCCCATAGAATGAGGTCGATCAACTGCTGGTAGGTGGTGGCCTGGCAGCCTCTGACCCACCCCTCGAAGGCTCTGCTGTAAAAGTTCACGTACTCCACCCACGTGGTACCGGGGATTTTCTTGCAGTCTCTGAATCGCTGCCGGTACATCTCGGGGGTGAGTCCGTAGCGAGTGAGGAGGGCGGTCTTCATGTGCTCGTACGAGGTCATCTCAGTATCAGGGAGCTCCAGCAGGGCGTCCCTTCCTTCGTTGATAAACTTCCCCCACAGGCCGGCGCCCCAGTCCTTGAGGGGTACTCGATGGGCGGCCATGGCGACCTCGTAGGCTTTGAACCACTGTTGGATGTCGTCTTCTTATAGTACTCTTTGACGACATCCTTGGGTATGTGCACCTTTGTGTCCACCGGCGGGGGTGAGGTCTTACCCCCGGCGATGGCAGACTCGTTTGCCTTGGCTTTAAGTTCTATTTCTTTGAGGACGCGCTCGTGCTCGAGCATGAGTTTTTTCTCCTCGAGGGCTAACTTCCTTTCTGCCAGTTGGATTTCTCCTTCTTGTCTGAGTCGAGCAAGATCCAACTCGTGGAGCCGGTTCCTCTCTCGTTCTCGGGCGTCTTCGTGGGAGAGGCCCGTGTCTGGGTTTGCGGGTCTCCCTCCCGCTGGGTTCGTCTCGGCCTCCGGGCCGCCGTTCGGGCCCGGGTTATCTTCACTCGGGGGTGGCGCCTCGCCGGCGTCCACCCAGGCCTGCAGGGCCGATTTAAAGTCTTCTTTGGTGCTTAAGCCAGTGGTAGCGATGCCTAGCTCTTTGCAGAATTGCTTTAGCTCCTTGTGGCTGTAGTCTTCCATTTTCTCTTTCTGGAATTCTGTGTTCATGGTCGTAGTGGGTTTTTCTTGGTAGTGAGTGAATTACTCTCTGTACGATCTGCGTGGGCTCGGATCCCACCGCTGCCACCAATGTTAGAAAGGCGACCCCGGGGGAGGCAGAAGAGGTCTGACTGACCACCCCTAGGTCCGCCTCTCCTTCGAGAAGTAGCCGAGCGTTACGGAGGGGCCTCCTGAATGAGGGCCCTCTCCGGGGAGCGTACAGCCAAGTAATCACAACACTACAAACGGACACCACACCAGAGATCAAGTTCTTAAGCTTTTATAAGTAGAAAAGGTTGCGGGTTCTTGGCAGTATATACAGATGGATCGAAGGATCCATAAAGTCTCGGAAAGGGGGGTAGGTAGCGGGACAGTCTAGCTCTGGGTGGAGGAAGGGATACCCTACGCACAGCTCGCAATCCTCGAGCTGGGGGGTTCCGAGGGGTTCGAGCCGCGGCAGCGCCAGCAGGCTTTCAGATGGTTCAGCAAGGTAGGCCGCGGCAGCGCCAGCAGGCTCTCAAGAGGGTTTCAGCAAGGTAGGCCGCGGCAGCGCCAGCAGGCTCTCCAGTCCAGGATACAACTGACGTCCTAATCCAGGGCTGGCCCAGATATAGGACTGGAGTCCTTTGATGTCCGGACCCTCGCGCCTGGGGGTCAGAAGGGCCCGGATGATGGTGTCCAGACCCCCAGTAGGGGGGTGGAGCCAGCGCCCAGGGAGGCCGGAGGGCGATCGAAACCAGGCGTCCGGGGACGGCTGGAGGGCCATCGAAACACCCTTTTCTCCGGGATCTGTCGAGTGGCCACTCGACCACCTGGGTGGATCTTGGTGCCTCGATGTCTGGGCTTCGCTGGGGCCCGGGCCGGAGCAGAGGCCACGTGGTCGTGGCGTGGTGGGCCCAAGATGGAGTCGGGCGCAGCCTCATGCTTAGGTCGTGAGGGGCCCACGATAGGGCCAGGTCGGTAGTGGGGGTCCGGGATGGTGGCCGGACCAGCAATGTTGGGGCGTGCAGTGTCGGGCAAAAGGGCTGCCTGATGCTGGGTGGAGGGCCGATGTCGTTCTGGGCTCGCCATGCGGACGTAGTAGGACCACGCCATGAGGCCGGGTCCAACACCGGTGGAAGCGGGAACTGACAGCTGGTGGTTGGTGTGCCCGGTGGAAGCGTGCACTGGCGGCTGGTGTGTGTGCCTGGTGGAAGCATGCACTGACGGCTGGTAGTGGGTGACGGCTGGTAGTGTGTGTGCCTGGTGAAAGTGTGCACTGAAGGCTGGTGGTGTGTGTGCCTGGTGGAAGTGTGCACTGATGGCTGGTGGTGTGTGTGCCTGGTGGAATCATGCACTGGAGGCTGGTGGTGAATGTCTGCCTGGTGGAATCGTGCACTGACGGCTGGTGGTGTGTGTGCCTGGTGGAAGCGTGCAGTGACTGCTGGTGGTGTGTGTGCCTGGTGAAAGCGTGCACTGATGACTGATGGTGTGTGTGCCTGGTGGAAGCAGGTGCATTCACAGTAATAGAAGACACAAATGAACTGACGAAGAGGAGGGTGAGAAGGGAGGGGGAGTGCGAGCAGAGGGGCATGATTCACAGCTAGAAGACACAAATGTAGCAGACCAGGAGGGAGGGGGAAAAGGAAGGGGGTAGGGCAAGCAGAGGAGCCTGATTACAGCAATAAAAACACAGATGGCAGCTGTGCACGTGCACTAGCTCGTGAACGCAAGCTGTAGGCCAGCAAGAGCCTCTGGTGGCACTTTTAAAAGCCACTTACTAAATGTCTCGAAGAGAAAGCGCATGCGCTGTCTCAGGCGAGACCTAAAAAGGCTGCCTCATCTCCCACCTGTTGTTAGCAGCCAAGCAGATGACCGTTCCATATAAGGCAGCAGGCAGTCCCCACTGAACACAAATGGATTGAAAATCTATGATGGCTGCTAGACATAGAAAAATATCAAAAATGGCCAGGGGAGAAGAGAAAGATTTTGTGAAACAATGGAGCCCATATATAGCATTCTTTAGTAAACACTATACGGAACAACCCTGCACGAAGATACTCTGAGTATTAAAGATCCTGGAGAACTCTAAAATTTACATTTATTACTCCATTACCCAGCGATGACACATTGAATCTATGGCATTGCACTAGGCTTGATCCCAGTGGAGTCTGAACATTGTTCTCACAGCGTGGGTAGAGAGCCTGGGGGGGCTGGCATCAATAGGAGGGGATGGAGATTTTGGTAAGGGAAGATTGAGCGGGTTAAGGCTATTTTTTCTTCTATAATCTTGAATTCGGATATAAATGGTTGTTATTTTGCTGAACTCAAATATGAATAAAATGTATTGATTCTTAGAAAAGGCTCATTGGTCAGTGAGAATTTCATGGGGAAAACCTATCCTGGAAATAATTTCAATCATGACTGATAGCCTCAGTGGGACAGCCTCTGGATATAAAGTAGCGAAATCTGCAGTGACTAATATGTACTTGTATACTTTGCTCGAGCAAAACAAGGATCCTCCCAAGTCAATCCATATCCATTTAAGTTGTAATGTCAATAATTGGCATCCTCTGCAAAGGAACCTTAGTGGACCTACACAATTTGGAAACCTGACATATATAGCATTTTCGGACATAATTCTTAATTTGTCAAACATACTGGGCCAGAAAAAATGCTCAGAGACAGGTTTCTCAGTTTTCTCCGTTTCAGTGTGACCCCTCCCTAAGAGATGAGTGTCGGCAAGGAAGAGCAGTTGCTCTTGAAAAGGTCTGGGAACTAGCAACAGCAAAGGCAACCCTCATGTATTTCTTCAGTACCAAAGACCTCCCTCTTAGATTTGAGCTTGGTCCCATTCATGTTGGAAATTACTATCATTCCTTTGGACTGTCCTAAAATCTGTATCCGCTAGCCATGGTTCTTGTGTAAGGCAGGACAGAAATTCTTGAGGACCTTTATTTTTCTCTTGTCTCTGTTTCCAGAGATTTTTGTAACAGGAGTAACCAATTCCTCTCCAAAAATGGAGCTTTCTGTAACCAGGAAAAATTCTGGTTGGAATAATGACTCCTTAGCAGCAAGTTGGTATTTATAATCATTTCTTCCAGATATGGAACCACATCCATCTGGGCTTGAAAACTGGCGCCTTCTGTATAACAGCAAGCTGAGCCACAGGATAATCGCTGGTATAGCCATGGGCACATTTAATTGTGACATTTCTCTTAGGAATTATTTAATTAGGTTGGACAAGGGCGTTCCTCTCAAGAGAATGCCTACAATCAGTGTCTGATAAGGCATCAATGGATTGCCCAATAGTCTTTACGGCTAGACGGTAAATTGTTGAGTGTTCCCCAGTATAACAAATGAACCGAGACCCTGTAACGGCTCCTTTTCTCAGTCCACTTTTCATGTGGTAATGTTTTGTACATTTTATCAGGAAGCAAGGTTACAGTAGGTGAAACCGATATTAAAAATGTTGGGGGTTCGACAATGTCATCCAGCTTTTCTGGCAATTCAGTATTTGGAATCAGAGTGCTTTGCAAAGAGTTTGGCTAGAGTTTTAAAGTTTTGTATAAAACATAGGCCAAATTTAGAATCATTGTCCTGAACTTGATGTACCGTCTCATAATTACCTATTTTTCTGTCTTGATCTAAACATATATTTGGACAATTTGTTTAGCTTTTAAATTCATATGCCATGAAGTGGTCCTCATTCCAAAATGATATTTGTTAAACATGTTTTATTCCTTTTTTAACATACTTATTGTACTATAGATAAAAAATGCTATATTTTTAATCAAATGTTTTTATCACTGAACTTTTATGGTTGTTCTACTTTTTAAAAACCGAATAAAGTATATTTGATTTGATTTGAACCGAGACCCAAAGCTGCCATCCATGGGTTTTTCCCTCTTTTTTTTTTACTCTTTGAACAGTTGCAGGCTATGTTGCCCCAGTCCCCACACTCAAAACATTGAGGCCCAGATGGTAAACGAGGTGACCTTTCTTTTGTAGGAACCCTCTGACACTGCTATTTTGGTTCCAGTTACAACTCTCTTGGGGAGTGTAAAATTATTTATTTATTTATTTTATTTAGTATTTTATAGAGCGCGCAGCTACCTCCGACGGAGGTGTCCCGGCGCTGAAGACGGTAATCTCAGAAGGGTCGGGGGGAAGGGAGGGGGGGGGTTAGATCTGGGAAAAGAACCAGGTTTTTAATTTTTTTCGGAAAAGAGGTTCAGAAGTAGTGAATCTTAACTCTATGGGCAGCTGGTTCCAGAGTTTGGAAGTGGCAACTGCAAGAGCCCTTCCTCCCGTTCGTGCAAGACGATACCGGGGGGAGATCATTAGGCGTAGATGATTGGATCTGAGGTTACGTTGTGACTGTGAGAACCTCAGTCTGCGCCGAAGGTATGCCGGGCCTCGGTCATTAAGGGCTCTGAATGCCAAGGTCAAGGCTTTAAATTGGATCCGCAGTTTTATTGGGAGCCAGTGGAGTCTGACAAGGTGGGGAGAGATGGAGTGGCGGAAAGGGATATTGTTGATTAATCTGGCTGCTGAGGTGTATATGAAATTAGAGGAGTTTTTTAATGGTTTTCCAGACGCCGGTTTCTTAACCCGTATATCCCACATCTTCGAAAAGGCAGTAGCCATCTCTCAAAGATAGTCCTTTTTATATCTTCATAAGCGGTATTCGCTGAAAGGTTTGCAGGCTGATAGGCAGCTTGTATATCTCCCACTAGTAATGGTCACAAATAATGTCCAGTTTTCGACCTGCGTAATTCTCTAAAAATTACAATCACTGGATCTTCAACGGTTGGAAACTTCTGAAGCCTTACAGAAACAGGCCTCAAGAATTCTACTCCTGCAACTCGCTATGGTAAGTCAGATTTTGTCAGGGCAAGCTATTTTTAGGACCTACTGGCCCATTCTGGGAAGGGGACTGGTCTTGGCAAGGAACAGGTGTTCTGGTTATTCTGAAAGTGAATGAGCAATAAGACTGCCTTTAAATCTACCTTTTATCTTGTCACATTTTCTTTGTGTGCTCAAAGACAAAGCTCAAATGTTTGCTTATGTCTTCTTATGAACTGCTATTTTTTTATCCTGGACTTTGGTGTTACTTTTCTTACTCTGATTTCAAAGTTAGAGGATTTTGTAAATTGAACTGTCTCACAATTGTGCTGGGATACAGTGAGGGTCAAATGAAAGCAGTAGAATTTCATTTTTTTATAACACACATATAAATAGCTTGAAATGGACTGGACAAATATTTCAAAATATATCAGCACTTAGGAAGGCACTTTTTTGTAATTTTGAAGTGTGATGGAAACATAGATTTTAATAGGATCAAAAAAATCAATTCACTTACTTGGTGTTGTGCAAATGTAAAATATTTGCTGCAATCTGATTTTCACACATCATTTGTACACTATATAGTTTTATCAGTAAAACTGCATGTCAGTGGTAAAGTGTGTGGCCATTTCAATGGATAATTTGCTGTCTGTAAATGACAGTGCACTACCATATCATGCTTTAGTCATATATTTATTAAAAAAATAGAGACTTTTTAAACCTGAACTGAGAAATATTCCATCCCCTGCCATGATGACAATTCTATTAGTGAACTACGATTCATGTGAGGGGTAATGTGTACCCTATGTGTGGGCTAGATTCTTATTATACATGGGGCAAAAGTTTAGTCTATTGAATCAAACAAAAAGGTTTTTTGTACAGCAGATATGTGGAACACACAATTTAGAATGTGCCCTCGGAAGTGATAATGAAGAAAAAAGTACTCAATGAAATAAAATATTTGCTGAGGATCACACAACTTAGGACCATTTTATGGGTTAAGTGCATTACAGTTAGGTCGAGTAGATTATTTAAGTGGTTAGACCTGCAGGTCTAGTAAACATTTTATGATGTTTCGAGGTCTGAGAAGGTGTATAGGAAGACCATGGAGGCTGGGTCAAGTCATCCGCCAATTTACCTGTGTTCGTGGATTAAGCCATGTTTATGTGTGTGATCTGCTCAGCCTGAGTCTGGAGATTTTGTTGCGTATTTTCATGTAGGTGAGCAGACCTCTCTCCTAATCATTCCAATTTTTCCTGACTTCGGCCAGTTGCTGAAGTACCATTTTGCATTCTGTGGGTATGCTCTGGTTCATTTATAGGCATATAAACAAAGTTTATGGAAATGTATTTGTTTTATTGTGTTCCATCCTCCTTACAGTCTAGGACAGTTTATACTGTGAAGTGCCATTGAATATATCACTCAGTCGTCTCTTCTGCTTTTATCTTTGCCATTAGATCCAGCAGAGCTTCTTCCTCCATTCTTGAAGACTGCCTTAAATACTACCACTGGTGCCATATGAACAAAGGTAAGTGTTATCCCACGCCAGAGAAAAAATATAACAATAATTTTAAAAAAACTTTCAAGTTTTTCTTAATTTGTCTCTTTTCTTTTACTTCCTGTTTCTTGTCTGCTTTCTGTTCCTTTTATGTTTCTGAATTCTGATTCTGGCCCTCTGCAGTATTGGGTAGGCTCAGGGTTCTCACCCTATTCAGGTCTCTCCCCCACCCCTTTCCCCAAAATAATACAACATGCTTCTTCAGCAGGTATTATCTGAGCTGGTCTCAAAAAAGTAAAATAATGTAAATTGTACTTGTGACAATAAAGGAAACAGATTAAAAAGACAAAGACAGCCAAAAAGGAGGGTGAGTCACAGGTGGCATACTGGCTTCCTACAGAGACATCTTTGGTTTGACCTTTGCAAGTCCTTTCCCTTCTCCCTACTTCTAGTCTCCCTGACCCCTTATCCCCCTTCATGCCCAGTCAAAAACCTGGGCAGCCACGGTCCTCCTGTGATCAGTGTCGGAGCTCTGGCATCATGGGATGTAGTGTAGGCTGTGGTCTCTTCCATCCATTATTGGCTCTGATTCTGCCTTCTGGGTCTTCAGGCTTCTCCTCTCAATCACCAGCTCCTGGGTTAGTGGGTTCCTTCTCTCAGTAGGCAGCTCCTGGGCCCTGGAAACTCCTTGCCACCGGCAGGCTTCTCTCTGCTCCTCTTGTGCCTCATGAGGTTTGGCGTCTTCCACTTTAGGTCAGTCCCGCATCAGCGGCGCTCTTTCCGTGATGTCCTGGGGTGCAAAGTTTGTTCCACAAAATGATTTATTTTTTTGTTTTTAACTAGTTTCCTTTGTCTGGTTCTTTTCTGTCTTGTTCTTCCCTCCGTGTAGTCTTTTTTCCCTTTCCTTTCTTGTCACCAGTTTTTCTTCCCTTTCTAACCTTCTCTGTTTCTTTTCTTACAGATCCCTGACGACTGTTGTGGTGCTGAGGACTTAATGAAATGTCTTTTCCCCACAGGTAACTACTCCCATCCACATACTCTCAGTGCAGAAACAATAGTTTGAGCCTTTTAGCAGGAAGACATGGGTTTGGGGTGTGTTATTCATCCTCTCACAGGCAAGGTAGGTGGGGAGCATTCAGAAACTTAATTGACTTGAGAGGGACGAGGGAGACCTTCCCATTCATACTTAACTGTAAATTGAGAACTGGAGAACAGGTGTTCTTTGATCCAAGGGCCAACTATAGCCCTCTGGTCTCATTACTGTGGGAGTGCTGATCCCAGAACCATTTTTTTTCTCTGAGTTTTATATAGCGTGAACTTGACCCGAAGATATCAGAGCACTTTACATGAGCACCAGTTGTATTACAGTCGGACGCCAGTTTGGTGTGGTTGAGGTGAAGGAGGCAGTTAATTTCCCTAGACAGACCCTTGGTTAGGCCACCAGAACCCTCCAGGGGTAGAAGAGCTCTGCCATGTTGCATTTCACTAAAATAGTGCACTGTGGGATGGTTTGCTTTAAGACAAACAGCATCTGCTGCAAATGTGAAAGGTTTTCCTTTGGGAACTTTTACCTATTGGCCAGGCAGTGCCCAGGAATCCTGCCTACATGCTGGCTGGTGATTCCTACAAAAATGGCATCTCGCCCCCAGCTCATTAGAACCCATCCGGGCCTGCAGAAGAATAGAGAAGGGCTGCTGACCTGTACATCAAAAGCTGCAAGAGGCCTTTTACTTCCTGCAGTGACCAGTGACAAATGGACCTGGACTGTGCTTGTGGCCTTTGTTTGAGTGGGTCCTGAACTAAAAGAGCTGTCCCTTAGGTCCTGAGAGCCTTAGAATTGACCATGTGAAGCTACTGCAAAATGTTGAAAAAAGTTGGGACACAGAAATATTATTCAAATTCCTGACCTCTAGAGGACTGGGAGACATCCTCGGAGGGTAAAAAACGACATTGGTCAGGCTCCAAGCTTTTTGCTGCGGAAAGAAAACTTTAGCGGAGCCTTGCGGCTAAGGTATCCGATTTCGGTGCAACCCAGCTACAGCTTCCAGTCTTGGGCTGCTGGAGGCTTTTGAGCGCCAAAAAAGAGACTAATAATCCATGTTAAAATCTTAATTGAGTAAAGGCATGAAAAGTATCCAGCTGAGGAGAAGACTGCAGTGAGTGAAGAATTTAAAATGTTCCCTCTCTGAGTTTTCTCGCTACAGCCAAAAGATTCGCCATGACCTTGTCCAACGGCTTTCCAACCTGAAAAGAACTTTGGCAGATACAGCATTCAACCATGCCTCGCTGAAGGATTTTGACTTCCATAAAAACGACTAAATCAAAAAGCAAAAACTTTGACTGGAATAATCTGCTTGGTGTATCCGGTCTCTGTTCTATTGTGATTGGCCTAAAATTGCACCTAGGTCCTGCGCAACCGTGCACAGTGATTTTTGATTGGCCCTTTACTTTTTATTGGTACTTTTTGGCATGAAACATTTTTTTTTAAATATTATCTCCAGCTCCCCAACTGAATTGTTATTATTTTTGGGTCTTTTTCTCATTACATTTTCCTTGATTTCTTTAAAATTGTGAAATTTTGAATGGGTTGTGTTTTCTCTTTTTAATGTAATTTATTCTGCTAATACTTCATATACTTTTCCTTAAGGTAACCTTGTCTGCTCTTTACCATAGTTACCAGGTTTATTTTATTGAACTTGTGTGTTTGAATTTACAAGATTTTGAACTTATTTTGGGGGGGGGAAAGAATTCACATCCTCCCCAACTAGTAACCCATTTTCTCACAATGACATTTTGCACTTAGTTGATTTCAGTGACCAGATTTTTTCTCAAAGCATGTCAGTTGAGGTGATAAAAGCGTCAGACGTGTTTCATCAGCTTGAATTTGCCTTGGAGTTTCCTCAAGGCTTTTTTGGTTGTCAATGGTTAAGTTGTTTTTTCCTGTTAATCAGATTATGTCCAGCACTTCAGCGTGTAAACTTTCTATTGCACTCAGGGGAAGTAGATAACATGGTCCTTTTCTGTTGCAAGTAATAATATTTATTTATATTGCACAGTTACTTAAAACCATTTACAATACATCTTGCATGCCACTTAAAAAACAGAAAAGAAAGGAGAAAAGAACGACAATCCTTAAAAAAAAGACATTTGTATACGAAACTTTCAAAAACAATGTGTAAAAGACAATAAATGTATTAATATTTGTGTCTGTAAATTCGTAAATAAAAACAGCAAGAATATACCAGTGTGCCCTCATTAGTGAGTTTTTTGCGTGATTTAAAATGTTATAGTTATTAAAATGATATCTTCTCCATCTGGTTAATGGGGCGAGTTGGCTTGTTGGTCCTTTTCTGTTTTTGTAGTATCATCACTGACATCATGCTTGTGGTTCTTCGGTCCTAACACTGGTTCCAGTGGTCACACTCTGTAGCGCATTCAAGGAAAGTGCTGGGGCTGGACATGGGCAGAAAAAGAAGAGCTGTATAACCAAGCAGATGCTCCTTGCATAATAATGACTGTCAATTCAGTGACATGACCGCTTACAGTTGAGTATTATAAATAGTTACATTAAGACATTAAACCTGGAGTTGGAATCTGTGTTGGAGTAAGTGTAATGTATATTGAAAATGGGGTGGCTTTTCTTATGCATGCCAGGTAGGTCTGTGGTTCAATCTGTGCTAGAATTGAGGTTCCTCTCTTGCCTGTTTGCTGAGTTTGTGGGGATAATGCCCTCAGAAGAAAGAAGACTACTAGAAGTTTGAGCCAAGTTAGGGGCGTCCCTGCCCTCCAGCAGTGCCATGTCCCTGGCCATGACCCCTAACTTGCTTGCTTTTGGTCTGCCCGGAGGACTCCAACAATCTAACACTCTTGTGGACTCCCATGATCAAGGATTTTGGAATCAGCATTGCTGGAGCTCTTGGTATCAACAATGAGATGTGATTAACATTTCTTCTTCCAGACTATGTGGCTTATGATATGAGATAAAGTATTTTGTACTTTGCAGAGACTGCCAGTGACAAATAAGCTAAAAAAGTACCTCACAACTTATTATTGAAAAAAACATTGATTCTGAACATGGTCTATTCCGTTCTATGCACTGGAAGCCTGGTAAAACCATTGACTGTTTGTGACATGCCTAAAGCACATATTCAGTGCTATGAATTGGGCATAACTGGAATGACGTGTTATGATTGCCGGTCATTGCTGAGTGTGACTCGTTGGCAAATACTCTTTGACAAATATTGCTGAAAACTCACAAGCTGGAGGACATGCTTACCAATAGCTGAGCCACATGCACACCAGAATTCCAAGCAGAGGTAATGGCTCATAACAGACAGCCAAGTGACACAAAGACTCTTGAATACAGGGTGAAAGATGTGTAGATGGCCTGCCATAATTGAGGCTACAATCTCACGCATGACTGTATATTTCCAGCTACTGAAGGCATGGGCTATAGTTACAGAAAAACAGGACACTTCCAGCAAGTGAGGTGACATCATGACAGTGAAACCAACACAGAACATTGGACAAGTAAAAACATACATGCAAGTGAAAGCACAAGATTAAAGAACTCACTGTGGTAAGCAGTTTCTCATCCAGAGCTGCATAGCCTGACCATGCAAAATCAAGAAAAGGGATAAGGGGCAGTGTAATAGTGGAAGATGGTGACAACCTCACTGAATTAATGTGAGGGATGGCTTTGGTGTCCACCAGGAAAGGAACTTTGACTCACAAAGTTCCTTTCCTGGTGGACACCAAAGCCATCATTAATGTCATAACCGACTGATTTAACAATTCTTGGAGGAAGCACTCTTCTGCATCTGTTAATTTTCAGAATACTGTATATGGCCACATATCATCAGGGTTATTTTATTTCCAATTCTCACACATGAAGGATGCTATGCTTAATTCAATATCCTAGTTGCTGAAGTTGCTACTGAGGCTTACTGTTTGCTGAGCTTCAGTTGTGCTTTGTAAATGGGCCTTCTTTAAATACTCTTGGAACTCCCCGCAAGAATCATGTCTCCAGAAGACACCAATGCGGATAGATTATTCCTGGAACTATTCAAAGGCCTAGGCCTTGGGTACTCATAAACCTTTGGGGCCACAAAGTACGGTCTGTGGTGTGACTGAGGGCCGCACTCATGCCAGCAGGGTAGTGGTAGGGGGTCTGGGTCGGTCAGGGATTGTGTAAGGAGGTCGAAAAACATGTTAAATAAATGGGCAAGCATTTATTGGCAATTTAAAGAATGCTTGTCTGTTTGTTTAACTTTGTTTCAGAATATTAGTACTCAGCAGCTAGTGCTGCTGTGTACCATGGGGCTGCAGGTAAAGGTCAAGACAGCCACAAGGGGACCCCGGGCCGTAATTTGAGTATCACTGGCCTAGGCAAACTAAAAAAACATCAGGTACTGCTACGGATAGACAAATCTTTCACTAGTGTCCCAACATTTTCATGGTATTCCAATTAACATTCAGAAGCAGCTTGAAGAAGAGCTCAACCAGCTAACTCTTAGACCATGACATTACTGAACCTGTGGATCTCTCTTATCGTCTCTGTGCTCAAAAGAAAATCAGGAGGAAGGATCTATATGCATCAAACATGAACCTGCTGAACAAGGCTAAAGAGCTATATTTCTCTATCATTCCTGGGGATGACCAGGTGCTGAATAAGATACAGATGTGATTTAGCTTGGAACAGGGTGGAACACTGTACCCAATAGCTACGGGTGGAACACTGTACCCAATAGCCACAACCAAAGAGGGAATGGTAATTTGTCTAATCTTATCCCATTTACTCCCTTGGAACTTACAAATAGGTTTGAGGCATTCAGTGGTTTGGAAGAGTGCGATTGATGTTTAAAGAGCATGGAAGATAATAGGGGTACTGGAAATGCTTCATGTATTCGGGAGTGTACTGTGGAAAATGGATTAAGTTGTTTGAAGCGAGGCCCATACATTGCCGTTACTTGTGACGAAACAATTAAAAATAGATTGTCTGTTGTATCTCCTGTGGCGTCTCCTGGGATAAATGAGGGCTTATTCTTGTTATCACTTGTCCCGAGCCAAAGCAGTGATGCTGGGGGGATAGAAAATGTGTCAGGTACTTTGGGACATAACCACTGGAAAAAAGGTGATAATAGACCTAGGGAGGATACACGCCCAGTTGTTATAGGCCCAGATGAAGTGATTAGGAGCCAAATAGCAGCTGTACCTGCTGTGCCCCATGTTACGAATGAGGGATCTTCCTTATTTTCACTCGTCTCATGGAACACTGCGGGGGTGCGTGCAAAATTGAATGATCCCGACTGGAACGCATACATAAACACATTTGACATCTGTGTGTTGCAGGAAACTTGGGCTACAGTACAACTGCACAGGGTTGGCTATAAAACCTATCAAATAGAGGCTGTCCCTTCCTTGAGAGGTCGTGCATCTGGAGGCCTCTTAGTATGGGTCAATATTTCCATTAAATTAGCTATCAAAATGATCAACACCGACTCCTTAGACATTATGTGTCTAGAAATAACAACAGTGGATAATAGGGCGTTCTATTTATTTAATGTTTACAACAGCCCCCAATCTTCCCACAAGGAATCTATGTGTATAGGGAAGTTGGAGTCGCTCATGGATTCACTAAAAACAGAGTCAGGTGTTATTCTATGTGGAGACTTGAACTGTAACTTCGAACCAATCTCAGGGATAGCCATATTGTTTGAGGAGGAGGATAACGCCAATGCAATACCTGCCCTGAATGAGAATTGTATGGTTGCCGGTACAGCATTGGCGCTACAAATCACACGGTTCCTGACCTCACATGGTCTGAGAGCATGCAATGGCCGTATGCCTTCAGACAGCCCTAAAGCCCCTACATTTAAGAGAGGCAACTATGGGAGTAAAATAGACTATGTTATTGTCTCCCTTGATCTCTGGCCTTTTACAGTGGACCTAAAGGTCAAAGAAAGATACGAAAGTGACCACTACCCCCTAGAAATGAGTTTTCTATTAAGCATGGTTATGGAGCTTGACAACATGGAGGGAGGTCATAGTACAGCAACCTCAACCACTGCCGATAATATTGTTCTTAGTAACAATCGTAGGGCGGTCAAATGGGCATTCGTCCTAGAAAAAGAGGATTTATTAGCTAATATTTATTGCATTTTTGCAGATACCCTGGACCAATATTGCCCCCTCAGCTGCACTCCCAAAGAATTTTTCGATTTACATAAATCCCTTTTCAGCCAATTATTAGAAATTCTTACTAAAAAACCTAAAAGAGGTGCAGGTAGGACTAGTGCAAAATCTGTAGGCAAACCTTGGTACAACAAGGAATGCCGCCTTGCCAAAACTGCACTGATTAACGCTGTTAAAGGGGAAAGTCCGTCAATAGTCAGAGAGAAAAGAAAGGCTTATAACAAAATAATATTAAGAGCCAAATCCTCATGGGATGAGGAATTGTGGCTCAATATGTTAACAGCCGCCAAAAACAAGGACCAGAAACAATTCTGGGAACTAGCAGCTAAGGAAAATAAACGAGAGAAAGGTTCCAGGGAGGTCTACTTAGATGAAGACACTTGGGTCAAGCACTTTTCGTCATTGTATGCTGCCAAAACCTCGACCGAGGCAGCAAATGATGTACCCCCGCTTACATCATCAGCTAACACTCACCAGGTAGTGTTTACTCTAAAAGAAACAGAGGCAGCAATTATCTCAATTAAGAAAGGGAAGGCGCCAGGGCTTGATAGAATCCCCGGTGACCTGTATTTGTACAATATTGATGTCTGGGCACCCTATTTAAATCATTTATTTAACATAGTTACGGCTAGTGAGCACATTCCAGATACTTGGAATGGCGCAGAAATCATCACCATTTTTAAAAAAGGGGATCGCGGTGATCCAGCAAATTACCGCCCCATTAGTCTTTTAGATATCACGCAAAAAATATATGCTAGGCATATTCTAAATAGAATAAATTCATGGTTGGAGGAGGAGTCAATTTTATCCAAATATCAGGCGGGATTCCGAAGCAAAACAAGTACAATTGATCAAGTACTCAGATTATGCTGCTTGTATTGGAAGTATGTCATCATCCGCAAAGGTCACTTGTATGTGACCTTTGTTGACCTGCGATCAGCATTTGATCTCATTCCACGAGATCTACTTTGGGAAACCCTGAATAGGCAAGGGCTGCCTGGCGATTTATTAAAACTTGTAATAGGATTGCATCGGGAGAATTACGCCAAGGTCAGATGGGGCCCAAATGGGGAACTCACAGACCCGATTCCGATAAAAAGGGGAGTGCGACAGGGCTGCGTCCTGGCCCCTACTTTATTCTCCCTCTATGTAAATGATATTGCAACCTACATGGAAAATTGCGATAATGACTCTCCTCGACTGGGAGGGGAACGAGTTGCGTCCCTCCTCTTCGCGGATGATACAATTTTAATATCACAAACGCCACGTGGACTACAGATCCTATTAGACAGGTTCCAACAGTACTGTATCAATAAAGGTTTAGAAATTAATATAAAAAAAACAAAATATATGGCATTGAACCCGCATAAAACTTTTAAAAAGAATCTAATGTTAAATGAGCAAAGATTAGATTACGAGCACAGTTTTACCTACCTGGGGGTCTTGATGGATTCTGCAATGGGATGGGGCCCACAATTGGAAAAATCTAAATTGGTGTTTAAACAAAATTGCTTCCCAATAACACAGAGATATAATAAAAGTGTGAATAAAGCAGTTACTCCCGCGATAGAGCTCTTTAGATACAAGGTTCAATCTGCCTCCTTGTATGGGGCAGAAATTTGGGGGCCAGTATGTAAAAAATCTTTTGAAACACTGGAAAACAAATTTGTCAGGGGTTTATTAAAAGTCCCAAACAATACTCCCCTGATACCCCTATTCTTAGACCTTAATATTAAACACACTGATCAGCAAGCTGCACTGAGACCATTGCTGATGTGGGTCAGATTATGGACAACGTTGGAACTATCTGACTATAGAAATGGGCTGAAGGAAGTATTAGAGCTGGATAGAGATAATAAGATTTTCTGGTTCAAGCATGTAAAAAACTGGCTTACCAAGCTCGGATTATCACACTTTTGGAACGAGCCTGAATCTTTAAACCTAAATTCTAAAAAAATTGTAAAACTAAGCTTCTGGTCATATGTGAATTATGAATCTGTGTATTCAAGAACCCATGGCCCCCTTACTGAAAAATTTCTTATGGCAAAAAATGAGGCTCTATTCGAACAATTTCTAGATGAAATTCAACCTCCACTGGCAAAATCTTTATATCTAAAATTCAGGTATGGAACGTTGAGGACAAAAGTAACTGAGAAAAGATGGGGGAAGACCGATAAAGAATATTGTACTCTGTGCACTAATAACCAAAGGGAGGACATTTTCCACATATTGTTTTTTTGTCCTAGTTATGATAAAGCTAGGAAAAAGTGGATAGTCCCCTTGTGTCGTAACATTGGCTCTATTTCCCATAGGGAAGCTGGCAGAATCCTAAGCACGGACACCAGTCAAGTTATCGTGTTCGGCATTAGCAAATTTTTATTGTCCACTTACTTTGTTAGAAAGAAACTATTTCTTTCCTTCTAAATTAAGAAAACTGTTACTTAGACTCCCCGGAACCATGAACAAAGCCAATGCATTGTATTTTAACTTTGGTTGTAGATTCAATCTAATGTTTAATGTTTTTTTTTTTTTTAACTTTCTACTCTTTTTAAAATATTTTAATATTTATCTGATACTGTGTCAAACTGAGTATAAATCATGTGCTTTATCGATGAAATACTGGCTAACGTGCTAAAATTAATGAAATGTAGAAGGGAGCCCTTGGAATGAATGTTACATTGTTGTATAGTATATTATAAACTGTATTTTATTGCTATCTTTTATGTTGCAACGCAACGAAATAAAGATTGAAATTGAATTGAATTGATTTAGCTTCCAGCAGTGTCTACTGCAGAAACCTGACCAAAAAGGGTCAACACTATCCCAGTGCTATAAAGCTGCATTTGAATGAAGTATTGCATCCCACAGGTTCATAACATAGACTAATTTGAGCTACACACTGACGTGATAGTGGTGGCCTGGCCCAATTGGGTGAGGGGCTCTACTTGCTCAATGAGACTCTGACCCCAAAGCACTCGGGCGTATTCTCTCCTAGGACAGCAGAAGACTGACAAACACAGTGAAGAAATACTCCCACACAGACAAGGGAACGTCTGACTGAAGTTTGAGCATGCAAATACTTTTTTCGGTGTGTGTGTGGGAAATCATTCACAGTTATTACTGGGCATCAAGTATTTAGATCAGTCTTAAGCAACCAGAAGGCCAAAATGCCTCCACAGGCCAATGTCCACAGCCCAATGTCTAAGGCTGCATGGCTTGCAGGCAAACTCCTGTGTGACTCAAGATTTTATTGAAAATGTGTCTGTCATCAGCTCACATATGATGATCCATGTTGGTACATGCAAAGAGGTTTCTATGTTCCACATAGACTCTGTACAGTGCAGGGGCTAGAGGTCGGCCCTGAAGGATACACAAGTGATGTTAGTGAAGGTAGAAAGGAAGAAATCCAAGTTCACCTTATGGTACCCATTGGAAAGGAAAGACAAAGAACATTGATGGACTGTGATACCAGCAACACAGTTTATTTTGGGCTTCAGATCAGAAGCTATTGATAAAGGAACATTGTTTGTAGGGCAAACAATTGTCAAAACCAGCATTAAGATAGATATTACACCCTAATCTTATTTCCCTCCTTTTCCCCTTAAAGTCCCAAATTCTCAGCAGTTACAGCCCAGTACATGATGAAGGTACTGACAAATATTTGATTAGACTGTCTACAATAATTAATGTATTGCCCTGGGTCCCTCGCTGTGTAAGTAATGTTGCCAGTACTTTCATCACTAGGGGCAGTTGTGTGAAGGAGAGAGAAAAGGTTCCATCGCCATGCCTTCTTGGACCCTGGTCTTTCCTGCATCCATTTTTCCCTCTGTAAACTCCTCAGGGATTAGAATAATCCACCAGTATCTCTGATCTGCTGCACCTGCTTGATTGATTGATTTTGATTTTAAAACTTATGTAGCGCATGCTGTCACCCCACGGGTATCCTGGCGCATCCATGCCTCAGGGAGATAGAAAATAACCTGTAACCATGCCAAGCTGGATTCCTGTATTTCCCAACCATTGTCCAAATTCTTCTTCCTTATACTGGAATACAGAAGGGCTGTGAATCCCATAGACACCTCCACATCTGCCTTGGTTGGTGCAGCCTGGTAAAGGGATGTTCCTAGAGGGAATGCAAAATCTCAGATTGGTGGAAAGTTTTGCATTGAGTTACTAATCCCTTCACCTATATATATATATATATATGGATCCCTCCCTTCTTTCTCACTAGCAAACACTAACATGCCTTATCAGTGAAAAGGCATGACTGAAGATGGCTGTCCCCTGTCTCATATTGGTATGTTGGGGAAGGGAAAACCTAGGGTGGGGACTTGGCCATGTTATCCTGGGAAAAAAAATAATGCAACTTTGTTATGTTTTAGATTTCTGTGTCTCTGGTGTATGCTGCGTTATGAGTGATGGTACAGTTGAATTAGTAGTGCTTACCAATTATATGGCTTTGAAGCCGTGTAATGTGCATGATGGAGAGAAGGGTCTATCTAGTGAAGGCTATATGAGTATCGCTATATGGGGATGATTTTGGAACAATGGTCCTTGTTATTGGGTATAGTATGATGTTGGATGTTCATAGAAGCCCTGATATATCAGAGGTATGTTGTTAGTATGCTATGGTCAGTTTATAATGTACTGATTGTGGCAATGTGTGATGAGGCATGAGTTTAGGTGAAACATAGTTCTTCTCTAAACCAGGGTTCTCCAAAGTCGGTCCTGGAGGGTTGGATCCATACCAGAATTTTGTCATATCCCCATTTAGATAAATGTTGTTACCTTAAAAGTCTGGCATGGATCTGGCCCTCCAGGACTGACTTTGGAGAACCCTGTTCTAAACCACAGCAACTGCATATGAATGTGTGATGTTAAGAACAACCTAAAGGAGAATGAGTAATTAGTCCTGTAGGAGAGAAGAAAGGTAAATCTGGGAGGTAAATATAGTGTAAAATTGCAGATTTAAAATCTTCACAACCTGGCTAGACAGCGATAGTGATGAAGAAAGAATGATTTGAAGATGTGTAATAAGTAGCATTGATGAATTGTGAATGCTGTATAGACGAGAACCATTGAGAGCAAACTGTCCCATGGGAGAATGCTCGCGGAGAGGCACTGCAGGTGCGTGGGAAAAGCTGAATCACATATAAAGTTCAAAATGGAAAGACCTACACCATTGACTTCCTGTTTCAACATAACTTTATATGAGGAAAGAAAAGCCCTGAGAATTCTAGCAAAGAAATGGAAACTATCGGCCTCCATCATTTGCCTCACAACTCTGAAACGCAAGATGAATAAACAGAAGAAATATTTTCTGTGAAAAATCTAATTATTTTAGATCTCTCCTTGACTCAGTCAAGAACCGACCTAAACAACTGATCTGGTCAAAAACCGCTAACAATCACTTCATGTCCACATTCCTCAAATTTGATGACCCGACCAAGAAAGCGAAAGTATTCACACAGTTCTTCGACTCCTAAGTAAAATTACTTTTGTGTCAAGATGCCCATTCTAACCTGACCACTATGTACAAATCTAAGAACACTTGGTCACTATCTGATATAGCTAGAGAGGGAGACTTACTTAAACCATCCTGAAGATCAAACAACCCTGTGGAACCTATCCTGGTTAACGTTGCCAACTACCTTTACATACACATGCTCCCCTACTGGATTACATTGATGAATCTCTCACAATCCTGACGGCCTCAAGATTGGACAAATTACCATAATCCTGGAAAACCCTCTGCAGGTTCAAAGAACTCAATTTTCACCCTGTCTTCAACCTCCATTTGCTTCCACAAATCATCAAAAGATGTGTTGCAGATCAAGTTACCCAACCCATCCAAGAGAACAACCTCCTAGGCCAATGTTTCCCAAACTGTAGGCTGATGTTTGGTGAGCCTCGAAAGTCCAAGCAATAAATAAAGATTCCTTTAAATTCTGTATTTATCTTGTCACATTGCTGCACTTCATATACAGAGGTAAAACGGTGCACAGACATAATATCGACTCCACAATATCGAATGGACAAAATATCGAGTTTTAAATATCGTTTGGAGAAAATATCGACAGGACAGAATATCGACAGCCAAAATATCGTTTTTAAGGTAAGTGAAGTAATATCGACTGTAAATAATATCGAAAGTAAAAAATATCTTTTTTTATATAATATGTAATTATTTATAGTGTTTTTATGTTATAATATGTGTGAAAAGTGTCATTTTATGTTATAATTATTTTTAAATAATGATTTTTTTTAAATTATTGTGTAATTTTATTGGGAATAGGGTGGGAAGTAATTTAATTATAATTAATTAAATATGTAAATTTATTAATTGGTAGTAATAATTAATTAATTGGTAATTAAATATTATATGTTAATTATTTAAAATTTAATTGGTAATTAATTTAATTTAATTGATTAATTGCTAATTATGTAAATTAAAATAATGTATTTCCTGTAGCAGGTTGTGGGTTTATAGGGGAATAGGGTGGGAAGTAATTTAATTATTATTTATTAAATATGTAAATGTATTAATTGGTAGTAATATTTAATTAATTGGTAATTAAATAATATTTGTTAATTAATTAAAATGTAATTGGTAATTAATTTAATTTGATTGATTAATTGCTAATTATGTTAAATTAAAGGGGTATTTTTAGGGTTCAGGATCAGTTTTTAGTTTTTGGGTAAAGGGGTATTTTTAGGGTTCAGGGTCAGTTTTTAGTTTTTGGGTAAAGGGGTATTTTTAGGGTTCAGGGTCAGTTTTTAGTTTTTGGGTAAAGGGGTATTTTTAGGGTTCAGGGTCAGTTTTTAGTTTTTGGGTAAAGGGGTATTTTAAGGGTTCAGGGTCAGTTTTTAGTTTTTGGGTAAAGGGGTATTTTTAGGGTTCAGGGTCAGTTTTTAGTTTTTGGGTAAAGGGGTATTTTAAGGGTTCAGGGTCAGTTTTTAGTTTTTGGGTAAAGGGGTATTTTTAGGGTTCAGGGTCAGTTTTTAGTTTTTGGGTAAAGGGGTATTTTTAGGGTTCAGGGTCAGTTTTGGGTTTTTGGGTAAAGGGTTTTTTTAGGGTTCAGGGTCAGTTTTGGGTTTTTGGGTAAAGGGTTTTTTTAGGGTTCAGGGTCAGTTTTGGGGTACAGGGGTACAGTGTAAAAATAAAGTAAAATTAAATTTACATTAATTTAATTTTATGAAATTAAATTAAATTATATTTAAATAATTTTAAATAATTTAAATAAAAAAAAATTATTATATACTTACCAATACTTACGTTGTAATGGTAGTGCGTTGTAAAAGTTGCGTTGTAACGTCATATATCCACTGTTGCACTCTTTGCAGTGGGAATAGTAATTTTTACTCTTTTGTATTTGTACGATAATAATATTGGCTATTATTTAATTAAATTTTGTTACTATATATATATATGTTTTAAGAAATATGATTAAAAAAATATTATTTTTTTACTTTCATTAATTATTTAATTATTAAAAGTTATTTTAAGTATTGTTAATTATATTTTAGTAATTAATTTTTTATATTAATGTAATTAAACATTGTTTTTATTAAAGTCGATATTTTTTACAACTATATTTTTGTACACGATATTTTGTACTCGATATTTTTGTACTTACCTGTTTGTACATACAAACTCGATATTTTGGTTGTAGATATTTTCTCGTCGATATTTTGGGTAGTCGATATTTTGGTAGTCGATATTATTTCAGTGATCCAGGTAAAACGGCAGTCTACATTTTCTGACAAATTGCTGCTTATTTGTTAACATGGGAATAGGTGTTTACAAATTGCTCACACTGCAGTCGGAGAAAGAAAGGTAAAGAGAATTGTGTCATTATCTTGCTGGGCTAGAGGAAGTGTGAACAGACAAGCTGCCCAATGTCATTTTATTGCTACACACAACAAAATCTAAATACCCGCAAATGACCTGTACACTTCAGCAGTTAAAAAAACAAAATGAAGCACATTTTTGTAGTACTGAAGTGCAATGGAAACAAAGATTTTAATAGGATTAAAATTAATCAACACACCATTGTTGGTGATCCACAAATAATAAATATGCACTGAATCTGGAATTCTTCACATTATCATTTGTGTTCAATAATGCTTCATAAGTAAAATTGTGTGTCTGAGCACATGTAGTAGCAATTTCAATGGAAAATATGCTGTCTGTAAATAACAGTGCTATGCCACAAGATGCTTTAGTTACATTAAAAAAAAATTGCCTGCCTCGTGTCCATTAAAACTTGGTGGGTCACAAACGTTTTTCATTCTAAAAATGATGCTGTGGTTCTAAAAGGTTTTGGAAGCACTGGCCTAGACAAATATCAATCTGGTTTCAATGTTCCAATCAAAGCTGAAGCACTGAAACAGAGTTGCTCTAGTCTAGATGGTTGATAATGCTCATTGAGTCCCAGATTCAGGCAACTCATGCCTCCTGAGTCTTCTCAACTTCTCAGCAGCATTTGATACAGTAATCTACTATAATCTCTGTTAGAAATTGGGGTTTCTAGTTTGCAATGGTTTGCACCTTTGTCCAAATAGGGACCCTTCCTTCTAGTCAGGATAAGGGGTATACACTACTGAAATAACCCCTGCTCACCCCCTTGGTAGCTTGCCACAAGCAGTCAGGCTTATCTCAGAGGCGGTGTGTAAAGCATTTGCACATAACCAACAGTAATTCAGTGAAAACACTACACAAGGACACCATACAAGGTCATGGCCTACATTACAAATTCACTGCACCCTGCCCATAGGGGTACCTTGGGCTTACCTTAGGGGTGACTGACGTAATAAAAGGGAAGGTTAGGGCTTTGCAAGTGGGTGCACTAGCCAAGTCGACATGGCAGTAAAAGCTTTTCGCAGACACTGCAGTGGCAGGTCTGAGAATCCGTTGAAAGGCTGCTCGAGTGGGTGGCACAATCTGTGCTACAGACCCACTAGCAGCATTTGATTTATAGGCCCTGGCACTCTCAGTGCACTTTACTAGGGACTTACCAGTAAATCATGTATGCCAATCATGGAAACACCAATCCATAATACAGTTTATAATAGGAGCACTTGCACTTTAACACTGAACAGCAGTGACAAAGTGTGCAGAGACACTAAACCAGCAAAACCATAGTCAAAACCAGGAGGTCAGAAAGCAAAATGACAGGGGAAACAAGCCAAAAGATACCAGGTCTAACACTCTCCTAGACACATTAAAAAATCAAATGGGCATTGATAGCAGGGTCCTCAAATGGTTGGAATCATTACTCTTGGACAGGCTGCAGAGGATAACAATTAGGGAATGTTTCTCAACACTGATGGCTGCAGAACAAGGGGTCCCTCAGAGATCTATCCTTGCATTGACCTTATTCAACCTTGATAGTGAGCCCATAGAAGTTGTTGCTTGAACATGAAATACCTTGAGGACTGTCTCAACTAACAATCAATTTGAGATGGGTTTATATACAATTCATTGAATTCCGTAACCAGTTCCGGCGATCTTGGTTTGATAAGGAATGTGAACCACTGTCTTTGGAGTCGTACATTTATTTGATGGGGAATCTAGATGGGCCTTGAACTTCTATGGACACAGTGCAACCATTGGGTAGCATACCCAGATGTCCGGCATGGGGAGCGCGGGATCACTGTGTGTACTGTGTGTGTTGTGTCCTGATTGCCTCTATGTTCCTAACTTATGTGGCCCCTGTCTTTATGGTGTTTTGGGAGCGTGCCTACCCTTTCGGCATGTATGCTTTATTGGGGCCAATCTCCCTGGACCATTGTAGTGTCGCTGAGCCCATATGTGGGATTAATGTGGGATTTCCTGTTCATGTGTTTGTCTGCCAGCTACGTGCCAATTCACTATTTACCTGTCAATCAGTGACCTCAGGCCTAGGTCTCAGAGCCTACCTGACTACATATTTCTAAGTTGAAGTGGAGTTTAAAACGGGAAAATTCGTTAATAAAGATGCAATTTCATTTTTATATTTAAATGTTTTGTTCTTTGTGAGAAGCTGGCTTGGTATATGTGTACACTTATGTAAGTGGTCACCCTGCACCAATCCAGACAACCCTTATAGTGATTTTAGTGGTCTTAGACAACCTTAGAAAGCTCTCTAAGTGGTAGCTGTGGAGAGCAGCCTTCAGGCTTAGTCCAGAGGGAGTGTAAAGCAGCTTGTTTTACCAGAACATAATCTTATTGATAGAGATTAAGTGTAAAAGAACCAAACAGTGTATTTATCAAAATATGTATTTATTATAAGACACTGTTTAACAAATACAGATATCTCCTAGCCGGAGATATTCACAATGCACACAATACTTTTCAATAGAAAAAGGTAAGTAGCACAGTTACACAGTAGTCGCCAGGGGGACACCAAACCATATACTAAATTAAATGTTATGCGCACCACGACTCAAGACAAGACTCTACCCAGAAGGCATAGAGGTACCAGGGACCCAAGGAACCACCCGAGGCAAGTAACCAGGAACCCCACGGAGGCCGTGTGCAGAGTGCGAACACGACCGCAGGCTCAATACAAGTAAATGGGTAAGTCGCGGTTGCAATTTTGAAGAACAAGGACCCTTCACAGTGGACCCTGAAGAAACCCTGTGGAAGATAGAAGGTTGGAAAGCCTCCCCATCCGTGGATACCCTAGGAACCAGGATACCTACATCAGGGATGCCGGGTGCATAGGTGTGAAGTGGCATCGGAAATCGCTGTTGAACTCAATGGAGGACTTCAGGAAGATGCCGATGCTGGAGAAGGTGAAAGTATCCGGAGGAATCGAAAGCTGGATTCAAGATGAGAAGTACCAGCAAGCAGAGGGGACAGAGTCTATGCGACTCAGGAGTGACCAGGAGGCATGGAAGACGAATTCCCACCGATGTCGGGTGCTGCAGGAGAGCTGACGGTGACCTTGAAACTGCAGCTGTGTGGACTAGGCAATGCTGTGGAAGACCAGGAGCTATGCACAAGCTGTCCCACGCCAGATGTCGAGAGTTGAAGGGTCGGTATCTGTCGGAAGCACCAACAAGCCTTTGCAACTGCAACCAATGAGGAAAGTGAAGAAGGTACAGGGTCGGGACCAACAAGGTCCAGGTGATTCACCACAAGCAGGGAAGTCAGAGCAGGCTAGAGCAATCAGGGGAGCCTGCAGAAACCAAAGGAGACCCTCAGGTGGACCCACAGGCCAGAGGTACTGGAGTCGCAAGAGGTGATGCAATGGGGACGAAGTTCTTGGTCATTAGAGATGCTTGAGGTTGGTGTTACTTGGAGCCCTAAGTTCTTGGTGGAAGGAAGACAACAAGCCTTCGCAACTCCAAGTTGAAGCAGTGCACAGAGGTGAGGTTCCTGCGGCTACGACGAGGGATACTGGCCTCAAACTTGGTGAGAGGACAGGGCAGACCTCGAGGGATGTGAAGAATCACCACCTTGTTTTGCTTAGCCTTTCAGAGTCCTTGGGAGCCCATGATCATCAGACCGATCAGCTTAGTTGCGTTGCCTGTAGATGTAGGGAAGTGACTCATTCACTTCAAGGGATATTCCTTCAGGTGGCTTGGATGCCCACAGGCCTTAGAAGCTTCCTGTATGGAGCAAAGGCACGGATGTTGCAGCAGACGAGCAGGCCGATGAGATAAGGAGCAGCAGGGGTCTTCCCAGGTGCAGCCTTGATGCCCAGAGCGAAGTCCAGAGTGTCCAGATGGACAAAGAAGTGGTGTCTTGAAATGAATCTTGTCCCACAGTGAATCTAAGGACCCACCCTCAGGTAAGCCATTAATTATCCTAAGGGAAGGGTTGGGACAATTCATGCTTCCCTCCCAGGGGAGGGTCAGACAATGGGGAGGATACTCCCATCTCCTTTGTTTAGTTTCGCGCCAGAGCGGGAGCCAACAGCTACCTGAGCAAGTCTGAACTGGACTGTGCAAGGAGGGTACCAAATGTGCCCTTCAAGCAGAGTGAGTGGCGCTGGCAAGAGCTCCCACCCAGCCCCAATACACTAAACCCTGTTTGGGAGGTGGTGATACCTCCCAGTGACAGGATACCTATTGTTCTGCCTTCCCCTGCTCAAGCTTGGCTCAGTAGCAGGAGAACAGAATCGTGTCTCTGGTCGGCAGCAAAGCAAACACAAGGAGATGATGGACGGAGCGCTGAAACTTTTCAGACACTCACCCCCAGTCACAGATCTGGGTTGAATCCATCATCGTTCTTGACCTCACTTTGCCATCCCAGTTCAGACACAGCTATATGCAAATCAGTCTTGACCCTGTGCCTCATGGGAACAGTCCAGCCCGAACTGCCAAGCCATGTCTTCCCTGGACCGGAAACAAGCATCCTGGGACCGGTTTCGGGCTAAGAGCCCTCATCAGCCAGGCTAGCTTGAATCCAGTGGCAAAGTGAGTAAGGGACCCACGTCTGGGCATACCCTGCCAACTTAGGGCAAACAAAGCAAACACAAGGAGATGATGGATGGAGCACTGAAACTTTTCAGACACTCACCCCAAGTCACAGATCTGGGTTGAATCCATCATTGTTCTTAAGCTCACTTCGCCATCCCAGTTCAGACACAGCTATATGCAAATCAGTCTTGACCCTGTGTTGAAAATTACCTGAGCGCGTCATAGTCCGTGGATCCTTAGGTAGAAGACGCGCTCTCCGGCTTAATCGGGATCGGCGGGATCAAGTTCTACATCTCCCATGATCCTCCAGTTCTGCCGATGACGTACTTCCGGGTTGCCTAGAAAAAGAGGAAGGACCAAGGAACCGCGTCGGAAATTCTTTGTTTATTCCTTGGCAATGAGGACGCCTTCCCCCCCCTCGATGTCAGCTACGGCATAGCGGAACTGCCTCCCGCTCTCCTAGGATCCTTCGCCCGTGTTAAGCTGTTGTGAGGACCTTTGGTGTCAACTTCTCCTGGTGAGGTAGGGGTGCCCTGCACCATTTCAAGGCGCTCTTCCTTGTGTTCCGGGCCCCAGTTCTCCTGAGTGGCTCCCGCGATGTCGGGGGAATTCGCGACTCCTGTATTTTATTACATTAAGCCCCAATGAACTTCGCTAGTACTGTGGTGATAGCGCTTTCTTGTTATTAGTTCTTGATTGCTTTGAGAGCTAAGTCTTTCAGCTCTCCTCTATGGATATTATCCGGCAGCATTTCTACATGAAGTTTTGAAGTTGTGTTTGGCCTTGATATACATTTGGGTTAATGGTGGAACAGTGCAAAGGATTCCACTGTTCAATTGCTAGGAGACATGCACTTAAAAAATGTTCCTAGCTGTTTCGTAATCTGTTCCGAATACGTGATGTCTGATTAATGTTTGGGTGCTGTTAGACGGGGACCCTGAGGGTCGGCCGGATACTGAGGGAGAGATCCCCGAGGGGGACCGTCTCCGGTGATCGTACAGACAAGTTACCTCCCTCCCCACAAACAGGCACCACACCAAGTCGAGTTCAATGCTTTATATAAGGTTCTTAAGGCAAGGATATCAGCGATACAGGATATCTCGGACCCGGGGGTCCTCTCACTTCTAGTCTCTGTAGGGAAAGGGGGTAGCGGGACAGTCTTGGTACCGGATCGGTACAGGTAGTGGTAAGGGGCGAGCTCACAATCCTCGAGCTGGAGGGTCTGTGGATCGGGCCGCGGCAGCGCCAGCAGGCCAAGATGGTAGTCTCACAAGGCAGAGGGCCGCGGCAGCGCCAGCAGGCCAAGTCGATGGTTTCACGAGGCAGAGGGCCGCGGCAGCGCCAGCAGGCCAAGATGGTAGTCTCACAAGGCAGAGGGCCGCGGCAGCGCCAGCAGGCCAAGTCGATGGTTTCACGAGGCAGAGGGCCGCGGCAGCGCCAGCAGGCCAAGATGGTTTCACTAGGCAGAGGGCCGCGGCAGCGCCAGCAGGCCAAGACGATGGTTTCACGAGGCAGAGGGCCGCGGCAGCGCCAGCAGGCCAAGATGGGTTTACGAGGCAGAGGGCCGCGGCAGCGCCAGCAGGCCAGTCACGGATGAGTTCTTCTCGGGTCTCTCGACTCCAGGATACAACTGCCTTCCTGGTCTGGCACTGCCCCAGTTATAGGTCTGGTCCCCTTTGATGTCCGGACCCTCGCGCCTGGGGGCCGGGAGGTCCGGGATGAGGGAGTCCAGACACCCAGCAGGGGGGTGGAGCCAGCGCCCAGGGCGGCCGGGGGTGATCGACACCTGGCGGAGGGGAGCCGTTGACGATTCCTTCTCCCATTGATTTGCCAAGTGGTCACTCTGCCTCCTGGGGGGAGGTTGGTGCCCCGATGTCGGGGCCGGCCGGGCCCAGGGTTAGGGTCGGGTTGAGGCCACGCGGCCTCGTGCTGCAGTGCCCCAAGATGGCGGCCGGTTCGATGTCGTGGTGTGGATGGTGACCCGGGCCAGCTGGGTCCGGGGCTGGTGTCTTGTAGTGGAGGGATTGCAGGGTACTTCGGGTGGTCGTTTAGGGACTCTGGCTGGGGATGCAGGGAGAGCCAGGGTCCAGGTCCTACTGCGGGGAGGGGGGGCAGCCCGACCATGCGGCCTGTCCAACATGCGTCCCCCCCAGCTGAAGGCGGGGAGAGTCAGCCATCTTCCTGGGGACTCTCCTCGCTGAGGCGGAAAAAGCGTGACAGGCCGTCGGCGTTGGCGTGGTCCTGGCCTGGACGATGTTCCACCGTGAAGTCCATCCCCTGCAGGGAGATGGACCAGCGCAACAGCTTCGGGTTTTCCCCCCGCATTTGCATCAGCCATTGCAGGGGTCGGTGGTCTGTTTGCACCCGGAAGTGGGTGCCGAAGAGGTATGGCCGGAGCTTCTTGAGTGCCCAGACTACGGCGAAGGCCTCTCTCTCAATGGTGCTCCAGCGCTGTTCTCGGGGCAAGAGGCGTCTGCTGATGAAGACCACCGGATGGTCGACCCCTTCGGCGTTGAGTTGGGAGAGGACGGCCCCCACACCATGATCGGAGGCGTCCGTCTGCACAATGAATTCCCGGCTGTAGTCGGGAGCCTGGAGCACGGGGGCCGTGCACATGGCGGTCTTTAGTTTCTCGAAGGCCGATTGGCAGTCCAGGGTCCAGTTGACGGTTTTGGGGCCCTTTTTGGAGGTGAGCTCTGTGAGGGGCCCCACGATGCTGCCATAGTCCTTCACGAACCGCCGGTAGTATCCGGTGAGCCCCAGGAAGGCCCGGACCTCCGTTTGGGTCGTAGGGGGTTGCCAGGCCTGGATGGCAGCAATCTTGAGTTGGAGAGGAGCCACTAGCCCGCTTCCCACTTGGTGTCCCAGGTAGGTCACGGACCCTTGGCCAACCTGGCACTTGCTGGCCTTGATGGTGAGCCCGGCTTGCTGGAGGGCGTGTAGAACCTCCCGCAGGTGGCGGAGGTGGTCGGTCCACTGGTGGCTGTACACAGCAATGTCGTCCAGGTAGGCGGCGCTGAAGTCTTCCAGGCCCGCCAGTACCTGGTTTACCAGCCGTTGGAACGTGGCCGGGGCGTTTTTCATGCCGAAGGGCATGACTTTAAAGTGGTAGTGCCCGTCTGGGGTAGAGAAGGCGGATCGTTCTTGGGCCCGAGGGGTGAGGCCGATCTGCCAGTAGCCCGCTGTTAGGTCGAAGATGCTCAGGTAGCGGGCGGCCCCCATCCGGTCAATTAGCTCGTCGGCCCGGGGGATGGGATGAGCGTCGGTCCTGGTAACTGCATTCAGCCCCCGATAGTCCACGCAGAACCGGAGCTCAGGGGCAACGCCCGGGGCGGCCGCCTTGGGAACCAGGACGACTGGGCTTGCCCAGGGGCTGTCTGAGGGTTCGATCACTCCCAGGGTCAGCATTTTGGACACCTCGGTCTGGATGCAGGCTCGTACCCGGTCTGGTACGCGGTATGCCCGGTGTCGGATAGGAGGGCTGTCCCCGGTGTCCACATCGTGGAGGCACCAGGGGGTGACTCCGGGGGTGAGGGAGAACAGGGAGGCGAACCGCCTCAGGAGCGTTTGGCAGTCTTGGCGTTGCTCCGGGGACAGGGCCTCGGAGAGCTGGACCCCTTCCACTGAGCCATCCTGCTCGAAGGCCCTCAGTAAGTCCGGAAGGGGTTCGGAGTCTTCTTCTGTCCCATTATCGGTAGCCATCAGGAGGCTGAACTCGGATCGCACAAAATGGGGTTTTAGCCTGTTGGCATGGAGGACCCGTAGGGGGTTCCGGGCAGTCTCCATGTCGATTAAATAGGTGACGGGCCCTTTGCGTTCGATTACCTTGAAGGGCCCGGACCATCGGTCTTGGAGTGCACAGGGTTCAACCGGGGACATCACCCAGACCTGTTGTCCCGGTTCGAACTCAATGGAGGACGCGTGCTGATCGTACCACCTCTTCATGTCCTCCTGACTGGCCTCGAGATTGGCTTTGGCGGTGTCTCGGAACTGCCGGGTCTGGTTGCGGAGAGCCAGGAGGTACCTGTAGATGTCCGGGGGAGTTTTCTGGGGAGGCTGCTCCCAACCTTCCTTGACTAGGCTGAGGGGGCCCCGGACGGGGTGCCCGTACAGGAGTTCAAATGGGCTGAAGCCGAGGGACTTCTGCGGGACCTCCCGATAGGCAAACAGGAGGCAGGGAAGTAGCACGTCCCACTGGCGTCGAAGGGGTTCTTCTAGGCCCATAATCATCCCCTTGAGGGTGCGGTTGAACCTCTCGACCAGTCCGTTTCCCTGCGGGTGATAGGGGGTCGTGAATTTGTAGGTGACCCCGCATTGTTGCCAAAGAGACTTCATATATCTGGAGATAAAGTTCGTGCCCCTGTCACTGACGACCTCCCGGGGGAACCCCACCCTGGAGAAGATCCCCATCAGGGCCCGGCCCACCACGGGGGCCGTCACCGTCCGCAGAGGGATGGCCTCGGGATAGCGAGTGGCGTGGTCTACGAGGACCAGGATGAACCGGTGTCCTTGGGCTGTTCGAGGGTCGAGGGGCCCCACAATGTCTATTCCCACTCGTTCAAACGGGGTGGTGACGACAGGAAAGGGTTGCAATGGTGCTTTGATTTTTCGGCCACTTTTTCCGCTGGCCTGGCAGGTGGGGCAGGCCTTGCAGTGGTTGGTGACATCCTTTCGCATGTGGGGCCAGAAAAAATGGGTCACCAGGCGGTCGTAGGTTTTATCCTGCCCCAGGTGTCCGGCAAGGGGGACATCGTGGGCTAAGTTCAGGAGGAAGTCTCGGAAGCGAAGGGGCACCACCAGCACCCGACTGGCCCCTAGTTCCGCCACTTTCTGCTCGCTGTAGAGCAGGTCTTGGTCCCAGTAGATCCAGTGGGCCCCCGAGGTATCCCCGGTGCTCTGGGCCAGGGCTTGCTGCCGGAGTCCTTCGAGAGAGGGACAGGTTTTCTGTTCGGCCCGGAATTGTTCCTGCGTGGGGCCTCCCTCCTGCCGCCATTGTGCCAGGTCAGGGACGTCCCGAAGCTGGTCGGATCCTTCTTCGGTTTGGGTCAATGGACTGGCTCCTGGGGCGGCCTCCTCTGGGATGAGCGCGGGAGGAGGTTCTGGCCACTCGGGCTCTTCTGGGCTGGGGACCGCGCGGGCGGTCATGGACCGGGTCGTGACGCAGACCCATTCGGGGAGGCCAAGCATCCCCAGGTGCTCCCTCCGTTCGACAGCTGCCCATGGAGAGCTTTCAAGGTCGTTTCCTAGGAGGCAGTCCACGGGGGCATCATCGCGGACAGTTACTTTTAACATCCCTGTTACTCCTCCCCACTCGAAGGGGACGCAGGCCATGTGGCATAGGCTTTCGGAGTTGTCGGCTGATCGGACAGGGCAAAGAATGTTCGGCAAGATTTGGTCGGGAGTGACGAGGTGGCGTCGGACCGCCGTTACACTGGCCCCGGTGTCGCGGAGGGCTTCCGCCCGGCGGCCATTAATGTTGACCCATTGACCGTACTTCTGGGTGTTGGCGGGAAGGGGGGCCCGCGGAATCATGTCTCTCTCCCCTAAGCAGACCAGTGCCATGGCGGCGGGCGCCCATTCAGAGGGATCGGTCTCGTACTCTTCT
Organism: Lissotriton helveticus; assembly: GCF_964261635.1. NCBI lineage: Eukaryota > Metazoa > Chordata > Amphibia > Caudata > Salamandridae > Lissotriton > Lissotriton helveticus. The sequence continues at coordinate 335,950,795 of NC_136071.1, read as the reverse complement.
TGGTCTTCCGGGATTAGTTCTTCCCCTAGGGCCGCCGCTGCAACTTGGCGGGGGGTAGTGTTCGGATTCTTTGGGCAGTTGGGATCACTGGCGTAGTGGCCGGGTCGCTGGCACCTGTGGCACGTAATGTTGGCCCGGAAACCGGCCCGGACGGCAGGGCTTCCTCGGCCAACCGGGGTCGAGGGGTTTCTGGGGGGTGACGAGGGGCCGGGGTCTCTCCCCCGACCCTGACTCCCTCCTCCCCCTCGGGGGCGATACGGTCTGGATAATTCGCTGGGTGCGTTCCGGCCAACTCGGGTGCTTTCCCACCGGTCGGCTTCGACGGCGAGTTGTCGAGGGTCGGTTAGCTTACTGTCCAGGAGGTGTTGCCGGAGCTCCACGAAGCAGTTGTTCGACAGGTGTTCCCATACGATAAGGTCAAAGAGTTGTTCGTAGGTGGTTACTTTGTTGCCCTTGATCCACCCCTCGAAGGCTCGGCTAAAAAAGTTCACGTACTCCACCCAAGTTGTACCCGGAATCCGTTTGCAGTCGCGGAACCGTTGGCGGTACATCTCAGGTGTGAGCCCGTATCGAGTGAGGAGGGCGGCCTTCATGTGGTCGTAGGAGGTCATCAGCTGGTCCGGGAGTTGCAGCAGGGCGTCCCGCCCTTCGTTGACAAACCTCCCCCATAATCCGGCTCCCCAATCGCTTCGGGGAATCCGGTGGGAGGTCATTGCCACCTCATAGGCTTTAAACCACTGCTGTATATCATCGTTCTTGTGGTATTCCCGGATGACATCTTTGGGGATGTGAACCTTGGGTTCGGTCGAGGCAGACGGGGTCGGTCGTTCGGGGAGCCCGAGGTCTTTATTCTGTTTCTGGATCTCCAGTGCTTTGAGATCGCGCTCATGTTCGTACTCTAGTTTCTTTTCCTCTAGCTCTCTCTGTCTTTGCTTGTCTTCTCGCTCTTCCTTGAGCCGTAAGTGTTCCAGGGTTATTTTTTGTTCGGCCAGCTTGAGTTCTCCATCCAAGCGAAGTCGGGCTAGTTCTAATTCGTGGAGTCTGGTTTTTTCTCTTTCTCGGATCTCTTCCAGGGAGAGACCCGCTCTTTCTTTAGTTGGTGCGGGGCTCGTTTCGGTCATTTGTGTTCGGGGTACGGCCGTACCCGTTTCCGCCCAGGCTTCTAGGGCTCGTTTGAAGTCTTCCTTCGTACTCAGACCCGTGGTTGGGAGACCAAGTTCCATGCAATATTGCTTCAGTTCTCGGTGGTTGTAGTCTTCCAATTTTTCCATCTGGAATTTCTCCGTTGTTCCGCTCTCTGTTGTCATGGTGGTCGTGTGTCGTGGGTCGGGTGACTTTCTGTACGATTATGCGTAGGTTCGGATCCCGTCGCTGGCCACCAATGTTAGACGGGGACCCTGAGGGTCGGCCGGATACTGAGGGAGAGATCCCCGAGGGGGACCGTCTCCGGTGATCGTACAGACAAGTTACCTCCCTCCCCACAAACAGGCACCACACCAAGTCGAGTTCAATGCTTTATATAAGGTTCTTAAGGCAAGGATATCAGCGATACAGGATATCTCGGACCCGGGGGTCCTCTCACTTCTAGTCTCTGTAGGGAAAGGGGGTAGCGGGACAGTCTTGGTACCGGATCGGTACAGGTAGTGGTAAGGGGCGAGCTCACAATCCTCGAGCTGGAGGGTCTGTGGATCGGGCCGCGGCAGCGCCAGCAGGCCAAGATGGTAGTCTCACAAGGCAGAGGGCCGCGGCAGCGCCAGCAGGCCAAGTCGATGGTTTCACGAGGCAGAGGGCCGCGGCAGCGCCAGCAGGCCAAGATGGTAGTCTCACAAGGCAGAGGGCCGCGGCAGCGCCAGCAGGCCAAGTCGATGGTTTCACGAGGCAGAGGGCCGCGGCAGCGCCAGCAGGCCAAGATGGTTTCACTAGGCAGAGGGCCGCGGCAGCGCCAGCAGGCCAAGACGATGGTTTCACGAGGCAGAGGGCCGCGGCAGCGCCAGCAGGCCAAGATGGGTTTACGAGGCAGAGGGCCGCGGCAGCGCCAGCAGGCCAGTCACGGATGAGTTCTTCTCGGGTCTCTCGACTCCAGGATACAACTGCCTTCCTGGTCTGGCACTGCCCCAGTTATAGGTCTGGTCCCCTTTGATGTCCGGACCCTCGCGCCTGGGGGCCGGGAGGTCCGGGATGAGGGAGTCCAGACACCCAGCAGGGGGGTGGAGCCAGCACCCAGGGCGGCCGGGGGTGATCGACACCTGGCGGAGGGGAGCCGTTGACGATTCCTTCTCCCATTGATTTGCCAAGTGGTCACTCTGCCTCCTGGGGGGAGGTTGGTGCCCCGATGTCGGGGCCGGCCGGGCCCAGGGTTAGGGTCGGGTTGAGGCCACGCGGCCTCGTGCTGCAGTGCCCCAAGATGGCGGCCGGTTCGATGTCGTGGTGTGGATGGTGACCCGGGCCAGCTGGGTCCGGGGCTGGTGTCTTGTAGTGGAGGGATTGCAGGGTACTTCGGGTGGTCGTTTAGGGACTCTGGCTGGGGATGCAGGGAGAGCCAGGGTGCAGGTCCTACTGCGGGGAGGGGGGGCAGCCCGACCATGCGGCCTGTCCAACAGGTGCGTTGTTTCTTGACTCTACTTAACAGGGGTTCTTGTGAGAGGTACGGACTACCCTCGGTCCCATGTGATGCAGTTCAGAGTTCTAGAAGGGTATGCATGACCTAGATGTCTTTACAGGTACATGGTGTTGATAATCCTGATGAAGGTTTTTTTTTTAATTTTGATGTGTTATGTATATTGTTACAGCACACCCACACCGTGCATGAACAGACATTCGTATGAATTCTAGGAACCGAGCCTTGTCTTATGTTAATTATTTTCTTTACAGGTATATTGACCAGGTTTCCAATTACATGGTTAATAACTGTTAACAAGTATACTTTGCGTGTTGAGAAAGGAAACTGTGTCTTCATTATCTTTTCTTGTTTTCTCAGATCTCCCTCCCTGCTGTTCCCTTCCTTTCCTTCCCTCACTTGATCACCTCGCTGACCAGTGCCATTACGGCTTCGGGCTCGGGGCTATCAGGAGGTGGACTATTATCAGCTACATGCCGATCCTGAGGATATACATTGTGACACCCTGTGCCTCATGGAAATAGTCCAGCCCAAACTGCCAAGCCATATCTTCCCTGGACTAGAAACAAGCATCCTGGGACTGGTTTAGGGCTAACAGCCCTCATCAGTCATGCTAGCTTGAAACCAGTGGCAAAGTGAGCAAGGGACCCGCGTCTGGGCACATCCTGCCAACTTAGGGCAAACAAAGCAACACAAGGAGATGATGAACGGAGCGCTGAAACTTTTCAGACACTCACCCCAAGTCACAGATCTGGGTTGAATCCTTCATCGTTCTTTAGCTCACTTCGCCACCCCAGTTCAGACACAGCTATATGCAAATCAGTCTTGACCCTGTGCCTCATGGGAACAGTTCAGCCTGAACTGCGAAGCCATGTCTTTCCTGGACCGGAAACAAGCATCATGGGACCGGTTTTGGCTGACAGCCCTCATCAGCCAGGCTAGCTTGAATCCAGGGGTACAGTGAGCAAGGGATCCACGTCTGGGCATACCCTGCCAACTTAGGGCGAACAAAGCAAACACAAGGAGATGATGGACCGAGCGCTGAAACTTTTCTCTGGTCGACAGCAGCCATTTTGTGCTGGCTGTCTGGGTCTAGAAGACTGGTACAGGGATCACTGAGGGCCTCCCAGAGAAGCTTTACAGTGCATGGGATCATACCTCCTTCTAACATGTTTGATACCAAACATAACAGGTTTTGTTACAGCCAGTTTAGAGTTGGTCATCGCATAATGAAGCATGGCCACTCTATGTATCGTATTGGCTGATGCACTTACAACCTGGGAGAATGGACTCCGAACATTGTACGGGTGTCCTGCTCATGCATCTGAAGGTTATAGGAGCCTCGTGCTCATGCATCATCCAACTTAGAATCGAGCACCGTGCCTTCAGGAACGAAAGGCTTGCTTTAGGGGTGACTTATAGCTTTTAAGTGCAGTGACCTTAGATATAGGGAAACCTATATCTTTTTGTAAGTGGTGCTAGCACCAGCGTATACAAGCTGCAATGGCAGGCCTGTAGTTACAAATTGAATGGTCTCCCATGGGTGGCATAATAAATGCTTCAGCCAATGGGCGACCCCTGGTGTACCTATGCCCTTGGTACCGTAGTACTATATACTAGGGACTGATAAGGGTACACCAGTGTCCAATCTGGGATGTACCTAAGTACTTACCATACCAATTTTGGGGAGAAAGCACAGAGACTGGGGTCCTGGTTAGCAGGATCCCAGTCAGAATAGTCAGAAACAGCATAACACCAGGCAAAAGATGGGGGTAACCATAAAAGAAGATCCTACTTTCCTACATTCTTCGTATTGACATTGACTTTCTCAATATTAACCTTCCCCCTATAGTTGAATGTTCAACTACACTATCTAACCCATACTTCGTGACAGTTACTGTATTGGGAGCCTGTTGGTCTTTAAGCTTGCTTTTGACAACTACTACTTTCCTAGTTACTTGTATTCTACCCAGTTTGAGGACTGTATTTTTACAGCAGGAAATCCCCAACTATATGGATCCACACAAAAGCAAGAATACTATGAAAACTGGCAACATTGATGCACACAGACAGAAGAGCCACCTGGGGAGCCAGGAGAACCACTCCTGCTCATGGACACCTCATGTCTGTCCCTTTGTGAATGGTGCAGTACTTGATGGCAATAGTCAGTGTTCCTTTGTCCATGTTGTTCCCTGGGATAAATGTGCAGCAGGACGCACCGATCTTGGCACACACCACTCCCTCCATCACGGTCATCACGTCTAACACATATCATTGCTGCATCACCATGAGGTGGATTGCTTTCAGTTCTTCCTAGATTTAATTAAGGCGAAACTCAGTTCTGTTGATCATCTTAAGAATTTCCCACCTGGTTATCTGTAACCAGAGGGAGTTTGCTTTTGTCTGTAGGGTAAAGAAGGGTATAGACCCTCCTGTTGATACTTGTGTGTCTGTGAACAGTCTCAATCCTTCTGGAATGTCCTTGTACTGAGCCCAACCAAAATATTCTGCTCTTCTATTTTCACAAGCCTGATGCAGCAAGGTTGTCTTCCTCCCTAGCGGGTGCTTGTACCAATCCAACAGTTTATCTCTGGGAAGGACCAGGGTCGGGGTTTGTATGGCGACCAGGGAACAGACTTCGCACCACTTGGGGACAAGCTGAGTGTAGGCAAACTCACCGCACTACAATAGAATCCATCACCGTGGAGGTGCCCCATTGCATATCCAGAATATGCACAATCTTGCAGCAGTTCTCTTTCATGCACAGTGGACGCGTTCCTTTACCTCTGAACTCCAGAGAATACAGTGTAAGTATTCATACAATTAGGGGTAGCCCTTCCCTTCTACCCAAGTGTCTCCACCCACCTTGGTATCCCAGATTTCCTGACATGGGGTGGGCATGCCATCTTTCGACCCTCCTTTCTGTGACTCATTCCCCTTTTTATGCTTGAGCTGGACAGCCCTACACAGGAAATCCATGTTGGGGGTACACTTATTGTTATTGTTAAAGAAGACCACCCCAAATATGCTAAGGGCCACCCTTGGACCACAAATAGAAGCAGGAGCAGATATTTTTTGGCATTGAGTTGGGGGTTTGCTACCTCCAAGAATCTCTTTTCTGGGAAGTCTTGGGCCAAACAGTATCCTCCCCTATGGTGCACTTTCTGCGCATCCTGGTCAGTTTGGATATTGCTAGGCTCGGTGAAAAGGTATAGAGCCGTTTGGTTGGTTTCGTATCAGTTCAGATTCATTACTACTTTGTGGGGTTCTACTTTGTTGGGTTAGATTTTGGCCTACATTTTGCAAGTGTATAAGGGAAGAAGCCATTTTTCTTTTTCCGAGGCAACCTCTCGGGATTAGTAAAGTCTGTCTGAGCCTACTGCCAGCAGTATCAGTGAAATGATGTGACACGACCGGGCTGATGTCTGGGATCCCACTGCGGTCACGTGCTGCTACCACTTGTTGTGCAAGAAGGTGCTGTGTAGTGCATGTGGGATGCTAGTGTTTGGTTTGGTATAAGTGTAAGTGATATTGGAAAGATCCCTGCACAAGTGCTGTGACAATTTTATTTTTGTTTAAGAAGTTGTATTGAGTTTTCAAGTACATGAGACAACAAGAGAAAACAGGAATAATCAGCAAATAAAAAAAGCAAAAAAGGGAAAAACAATTGTTGGACCCGGCCTCGTGGCGTGGTCCTACCCCTCACGCATGGCGGGCCCTGGACGACATCGGCCCTCCATCGACCCGCTGTCGCCCCCCTGAAACTACCCTCCCCGAACTCTCGACGAGAGCGGTCCCCCTGGCCACCCACGGCTCTCCCCCCTGGGACCCGGTGAACCCTGCTCGCCCCAACCCTGCATGTCCGGCCACCACCCCGGACCGCCATTTCAGGCCCGACTCCATCTTGGGCCCATCACGTCCGAGCACGTGACCCCGGCCGCAGCCCCAGAGAAGCCCCGACCTCAAGGCACCAAGATCCGCCCAGGTAGTAGAGTGGCCACTTGACGGATCCAGGAGGAGGGGAATTTCGATGACCCTCCAGCCGTTCTCGGACGCCTGGTTTCGATCGCCCTCCGGCCTCCCTGGGCGCTGGCTCCACCTCCCTGCTGGGTGTCTGGACACCCTCATCCCGGCCCCTCTGACCCTCAGGCGCGAGGGTCCGGACATCAAAGGACTCGAACCATATAGAAGGGCCAGCCCTGGATTAGGACTCCAGTTGTATCTTGGAGTCGAAGCCCTGCTGACCTCGTCGCGGCTGATCTTGATAAGAAATCTCGTACTTGGAACCTGGAACTTCGGAGCCCTGCTGACGCTGTTGCGGCCCGACCAAGCTGAACCATCCTCGGAGCCCTGCTGACGCTGTCGCGGCCCCACCACGCTGAACCATCTTCGGAGCCCTGCTGACGCTGTCGCGGTCCGACCAAGCTGAACCATCTTCGGAGCCCTGCTGACGCTATCGCGACCCGACCACGCTGAACCATCTTCGGAGCCCTGCTGACGCTGTCGCGGCCCGACCAAGCTGAACCATCCTCAGAGCCCTGCTGACGACGTCGCGGATCCTTGCACCCCCCAGCTCGAGGATTGAGAGCTGTGCGCCGGGTATCCTAGTACCCGTTGATAGCAAGACTGTCCCGCTACCCCCTTTCCCCTGATACCGAGACTTTAAGGATCCCTCGATCCCCCTGTACCTAATGCCGCGAGAACTTGCCTTTATTCTTTATAAAGACTCTTAAGAATCTACTCTTGTGTTGTGTCCCTTTGTAGTGGTGTGATTGCTCTGCTGTGACGATTCTAGGAGAGGACCCCCATCCAGGAGGCCTCTCGGCTGCGCTCGGCCAATTCCATAAGGAGGGGTGGGCCTCGGGGTGGTCAGTCAGACATCTTCGGCCTCCCCAGGGACCACCTTTCTAACATTGGTGGCAGGCGACGGGATCCGAGCCGACGCAAATCGTACAGCGAGTAACTCGCCCACTCCTAACAGAGACACGCAGCAACCATGAGTACTAAAGAAGCCGGAACGACCGCAGAGTTCCAGAAGGAACTATTGGAGGAGTACACCCGTAAAGAACTCAAACAATTTTGCAAAGGTTTAGGTATCACTACCACCGGACTAAGCACCAAAGAGGATTTTAAAGAAGCGCTGCAAACATGGGTGGAGGCCGAAGCGACACCACCCCAAACCGAAGGTGACACGGTCCCAGACGTGCCCCAGGAAACCATAACTGCCCCAGAGGAAGAAAGAACCGCCAACATAGACACGGGCCTCTCCCACGAAGACGCCCGAGAGCGAGAGAGAAGCCGGCTACATGAGTTGGAGCTCGCCCGACTCGGGCTGGATGGAGAACTCCAGCTAGCGGGAAAAAAATGGCCCTTGAGCAACTACGGCTACAAGGAGACGTGGAGGAGAGACGGAGGCAGAGAGAATTGGAAGAAAAGAAAATCACGTTCGAGCACGAGCGTGGCCTCAAAGAACTGGAGATCAAGGCCAAGAGCAAAGAGGCTGGTGCCACTGTGAACCGAAGCCCCCCGCCTCCTGCCGACACGAAGGTCCACATTCCCAAGGACGTCGTCAAGGAATACTATAAAAATGACGACATCCAGCAGTGGTTTAAGGCCTACGAAGTCGCCATGACCGCGCACCGCATACCCCGAAAAGATTGGGGTGCCGGCTTATGGGGGAAATTCGTCAGCGAAGGAAGAGACACCCTGCTGGAACTGGCCGACGATGTGATGTCCTCCTATGATCACAGGAAGGACGCCCTGCTCACCCGTTATGGCCTCACCCCTGAGATGTACCGCCAGAGATTCAGAGACTGTAAAAAGATCCCCGGTACTACATGGGTAGAGTACGTGAACTTTTATAGCAGGGCGCTGGAAGGGTGGATCAAGGGCAGCAAAGTGACCACCTACGAGCAGCTGTTCAACCTCATTGTATGGGAGCACCTCTCCAACAACTGCTTTGTCGAGCTCAGACAGCATCTACTCGACAGCAAACTGACCGAGCCACGGAAACTCGCCGTCGAGGCCGATCGATGGGTGAGCACCCGGGTCCCCCGGGCACCGATAGAAGACTCAGGACGGAGCCCCCAGGGGCACCTCCGCCAGCGAGGCGGCGGGGGAGGCCAGAACCGGAACAGAGACTTCCCGGCTGCGCCGCCCCGGAGTCCACCCCGGGGGTCGCCCCAGAACAACACGTCACCATCCCTGACCAGAAGAGGGGCCCCCCAGCGCGGCCGGGGCCCCGCCCAAACGTTACCTGCCACAGATGCCAGCGGCCGGCTCACTATGCCAATGATCCCCTCTGCCCGATGAACCAACGACCCGGCACCACCGGGCCTCCGACCCGCCAGATCACTGCCGCAGCCCTGGGAGAAGGAGAAGAAGAAGAAGAGGTCTACATCGAGGACCAGACCGAGTGGGAGCCCGCCGCCATGGCCCTAGTCTGTCTGGGCGAAAGAGACATGATCCCCCGGGCTCCACTCCCGAGCAACACCCAGAAATACCGCCAGTGGGTCAACATTAATGGGCGCCGGGCCGAAGCACTCCGTGACACTGCGGCCAGTGTGACGGTCGTCCGCTGCCACTTGGTGACTCCCGACCAGATACTACCAAATGTGCTGTGCCCCGTGCTGGCCGCCGACAATTCCGAGACCCTATGCCAGATGGCCTGAATCCCCTTCGAGTGGGGGGGGTGTCAGGCCTGCTAAAGGTGACCGTCCGGGACGACGCCCCTGTGGACTGCCTCCTCGGAAACTACCTCGAGAGTTCCCCCTGGGCCCAAGTCGAGCGGAGAGAGCATCTGGGGATGCTGGGACTACCCGAGTGGGTTTGCGCGACCACCCGATCCATGGCAGACCGGGCCCCGGCGCCGACCGAGGCCGCCCCGACCGAAGAACCGGAGTGGCCTGAGCCACCGCCACCCACCGACGATGAAGAAACCGACCCTGAGTCTGGGCCACCGGAGCCCAACCGCGAAGACATCGCCGAGCTCGGCGACATCCCTGAACTAGCCCAATGGCGCCAAGAAGGTGGCCCCTCCCGGGAACAATTCCGGCAGGAACAAAAGGCCTGCCCCTCCCTCGAGGGAACCCGGCAGCAAGCCGCAGCTCAAGCCGCCGGGGACACGTCGGGGTCCCACTGGGTCTACTGGGACCACGACCTCCTATACAGCGAACAGAAAATTGCCGAACTGGGGGCCAGCCAAGTGTTGGTGGTCCCCCTACGGTTCAGAGACTTCCTCCTAAACCTGGCACACGACGTGCCCCTCGCCGGGCACCTGGGGCAGGACAAAACTTACAGCCGCCTGGTTACCCATTGTTTCTGGCCAAAAATGCGCAACGATGGGAGCAATCACTGCAGAACCTGTCCGACCTGTCAAGCCAGCGGAAAGAGCAGGGGAAAAGCCAAGGCCCCGCTCCAACCCTTTCCCGTGGTAACCACCCCCTTCGAGCGAGTGGGGATCGACATCGTGGGGCCCCTGGACCCCCGAACCTCTCAGGGGCATAGCTTCATCCTCGTCCTGGTGGACCATGCCACCCGCTACCCAGAAGCCATCCCCCTCTGGACCATAATGGCCCCCGTGGTGGGCCGAGCGCTAATGGGGATCTTCTCCAGAGTAGGGTTCCCCCGAGAGGTCGTGAGTGATCGGGGCACAAACTTTATATCAAAATATATGCGCTCCCTGTGGCAACAGTGCGGGGTCACATAAAAGTTCACCACCCCGTATCACCCCTAAGGGAATGGGCTCGTGGAGCGGTTTAACCGAACACTCAAGGGGATGATCAAGGGCCTGGAAGAGCCCCTACGCCGCAAATGGGACGTCCTGCTTTCCTGCCTCCTGTTTGCCTATCGGGAGGTGCCACAGAAGTCCCTGGGGTTCAGCCCCTTTGAACTGTTGTACGGACACCCTGTCCGAGGTCCCCTCAGCCTGGTCAAAGAAGGCTGGGAGACTGCAGTCCGAGATGCTCCGCCGGATGTCTACCGGTACCTTCTGACCCTCCGAAACCAGACTCGGAAGTTCCGGGAACTTGCCGAAGCCAACCTAGAGGTCAGTCAGGAGGAGATGAAACGCTGGTATGACCAAAACGCCTTGTCCATCGTGTTTGAGCCGGGCCAGCAGGTCTGGGTCATGTCCCAGGTCGAACCTTGTGCCCTCCAGGACAAATGGACGGGACCCTTCAAAGTGGTGGAGCGCAAGAGCCCCGTCACCTATCTGGTAGACATGGAGTCCCCCAGGAACCCCCTCCGGGTTCTGCACACCAACCGGCTCAAGCCTCACTTTGCCCGCACGGAGCTGAGCCTACTGCTAGCTACAGATGACGGAGCCGAAGACGACTCCGAGCCCCTGCCCGACCTCATGAAGTGCACTGAAAAAGACGGCTCCGTCGAGGGAGTCACCCTCTCCGCCGCCCTGACCCCCGAACAGTGCCAGGACTGCCAATAGCTGTTGGGGCAGTTTGCGGACCTGTTTTCACTCACTCCCGGGGTCACACAGTGGTGTGTCCACAATGTCGACACCGGGGACAGCCCGCCCATGGGACACCGGGCCTACCGAGTTCCCGACTGAGTTCGGGCCTGCATCCAGTCCGAAGTTGCCAAGATGCTAGCCCTGGGGGTGGTCGAGCCCTCAGATAGTCCCTGGGCCAGTCCAGTTGTCCTGGTCCCTAAAGCCGCCGACCCCGGCGCCACTCCGGAACTCAGGTTTTGTGTCGACTACCGGGGATTGAATGCCGTCACCAGGACCGACGCCCATCCCATCCCCCGGGCCGATGAACTGATCGATCGCCTGGGGGCCGCCAGGTACCTCAGCACCTTCGACCTCACGGCCGGGTATTGGCAGATCGGCCTCACCCCTGGTGCCCAAGAGCGATCTGCCTTCTCGACCCCCGATGGCCACTTCCATTTCAAGGTGATGCCCTTCGGCATGAAAAACGCCCCGGCTACCTTCCAGAGGCTGGTGAATAAGGTGCTGGTGGGGCTAGAAGAGTTCAGTGCCGCATATTTGGACGACATTGCGGTGTACAGCCTCCACTGGGCCGAGCACCTGAAGCACCTCTGGGAGCTCCTGACGGCCCTCCGACGGGCCGGACTAACTGTGAAAGCAAGCAAGTGCCAGATAGGACAAGGTTCCGTAACCTATCTAGGACACCAAGTGGGGAGCGGCCATGTGGCTCCCCTCCAACCAAAAATTGACGCTATCGTGGCCTGGGAGCCTCCGGTCACCCAGACAGCAGTCAGAGCCTTCCTGGGGCTCACTGGGTATTACCGGCGCTTCGTAAAAAACTATGGGAGCATTGTGGGGCCCCTCACTGAACTGACCTCCAAAAAGCAGCCACAGAAGGTGCACTGGACCCCCGAGTGTCAGACGGCCTTCGAGACTCCAAAGACTGCCATGTGCACCGCCCCTGTGCTCCAAGCCCCCAACTACAGCCGAGAGTTTGTAGTCCAAACCGACGCCTCGGAGCACGGCATCGGGGCGGTCCTATCGCAAGTTAACCCCGAGGGGGTTGACCATCCTGTGGCCTTCATCAGCCGGCGACTGCTGGCTCGAGAACAACGGTGGAGCACCATCGAGAGAGAAGCCTTCGCCATCATGTGGGCCCTAAAGAAACTCCGGCCCTACCTCTTCGGCACCCACTACCGGGTCCAGACCGACCACCGGCCCCTGCGGTGGCTGATGCAGATACGTGGCGAGAACCCGAAGCTGCTGCGATGGTCCATCTCCCTGCAAAGGATGGACTTCACTGTGGAACATCGCCCCGGCAACGACCACGCCAATGCTGACGGCCTGTCCCGCTTCTTCCGCCGGCGAGGAGAACCCCCAAGAAGATGGGTGACTCTCCCTGCCTTCAGCTGGAGGGGACGTGTGTTGGACCCGTCCTCGTGGCGTGGTCCTACCCCTCACGCATGGCGGGCCCTGGACGACATCGGCCCTCCATCGACCCGCTGTCGCCCCCCTGAAACTACCCTCCCCGAACTCTCGACGAGAGCGACCCCCCTGGCCACCCACAGCGCTCCCCCCTGGGACCCGGCGAACCCTGCTCGCCCCAACCCTGCAGGTCCGGCCACCACCCCGGACCGCCATTTCAGGCCCGACTCCATCTTGGGCCCATCACGTCGGAGCACGTGACCCCGGCCGCAGCCCCAGAGAAGCCCCGACCTCGAGGCACCAAGATCCGCCCAGGTGGTAGAGTGGCCACTTGACGGATCCAGGAGGAGGGGAATTTCGATGACCCTCCAGCCGTTCCCGGACGCCTGGTTTCGATCGCCCTCCGGCCTCCCTGGGCGCTGGCTCCACCCCCCTGCTGGGTGTCTGGATACCCTCATCCCGGCCCCTCTGACCCCCAGGCGCGAGTGTCCTGACATCAAAGGACTCCAACCATATAGAAGGGCCAGCCCTGGATTAGGACTCCAGTTGTATCTTGGAGTGGAAGCCCTGCTGACCTCGTCGCGGCTGATCTTGATAAGAAATCTCGTACTTGGAACCTGGAACTTCGGAGCCCTGCTGAAGCTGTCGCGGCCCGACCAAGCTGAACCATCCTCGGAGCCCTGCTGACGCTGTCGCGGCCCGACCACACTGAACCATCTTCGGAGCCCTGCTGACGCTGTCGCAGCCCGACCAAGCTGAACCATCCTCGGAGCCCTGCTGACGCTGTCGCGGCCCGACCAAGCTGAACCATCCTCGGAGCCCTGCTGACGCTGTCGCGGCCCGACCACGCTGAACCATCTTCGGAGCCCTGCTGACGCTGTTGCGGCCCGACCAAGCTGAACCATCCTCAGAGCCCTGCTGACGACGTCCCGGCTCCTTGCACCCCCTAGCTCGAGGATTGAGAGCTGTGCGCCGGGTATCCTAGTACCCGTTGATACCAAGACTGTCCCGCTACCCCCTTTCCCCTGATACCGAGACTTTAAGGATCCCTCGATCCCCCTGTACCTAATGCCACGAAAACTTGCCTTTATTCTTTATAAAGACTCTTAAGAATCTACTCTCGTGTGGTGTTCCTTTTGTAGTGGTGTGATTGCTCTGCTGTGACGATTCTAGGAGAGGACCCCCATCCAGGAGGCCTCTCGACGGCGCTCGGCCAATTCCATAAGGAGGGGTGGGCCTCGGGGTGGTCAGTCAGACATCTTCTGCCTCCCCAGGGACCACCTTTCTAACAACAATCATACAATATTCACAGCATATTGCAAACTATACAAAGCAAATAACATAATGGTGTATGATAAATCTAATATTGGAGAAAGAGAAGAAGAGAAAGAAGAGGAGAAAGAAGAGAGATATAAAAGAGAGAAAAAGAAAAGGAAGAGGAAGAAAAGTCTAAAAATTGTATATGAGAAGAATATAGGGAAAGGAAGAAAAAGAACTAGTGTATGGGAGTATGAGTAGAGAGATATGTTGTAAAAGGTAGCCAAAGAAGATCAGATTTAATTTTTTGCGAAAGGGAGATAGAGGAAACATAAGCAATTGTGTGCTCATCACAAATGAAATTCCACCAGGTTAATGAAGAAATTTTAGAGTTGTCTTTCGAGGAAGATAAGATAACTTTAAAGGCTAGTGCAATAAAAAGGTCAAATAACATGGAAACAGAAGATGAGTCAGCATCATCCGGTGAAGAAGAACCTAGAAAAACATTCTGTAATGATAATGTAAATCACATTTAAAAATTGTCATGCAAATAGGCCAAACAGATTTCCAAAAGGATAAAACATTTCAACACTCATAAAGTTGATGTTTCAATGTGCCCTTATGATTAGAACATGACCAGCGTAATGGAGAAGAGAGTGGTGAACATTTAGAAATACAAACAGGAGTAATAACAGCTCTATTGTAAATAAAATACAAAGATTGGGTTACTCGAGCAGCAGCAGAAACTTTGAATAACTTAGACAACAATTTATCCCAAGTCGTAACAGAAAAAGAGACGGATAAATCAGTCTCCCACGCAATTTCAGTAGGGGATTTGGGCCTTTCAGTAACACTTGTTAACAATAACTTATATACAAGAGCAGCTTTAGGTCTGTGTGTTGGAAATAAAAGATATAGAGGAGTGGTTGGGATAAGAGAAGGTGAATGAACAGGAAGGTCAAACGTGGCTAATTGTAATTGTAAGGCACTAAAAATTATGGTAAATTAATTGATACAAGAATCAGGTAATTGGTACTGTACTTGTAGGTCATGAAAGGGAATAACAGAATTTTGGTGAACTAATTGATGCACATAAATAATTCCCTTCTCCTTCCAGTATTTGTAATAGAATGATTTACCATTATATTTAAGAAATCTGTTATACCATATTGTGGAGGATAGAAAACATTGAAAAGGAGTGAAACCATCAGAAAATGTGTTATATAGTAGACTCTGAGAATATTTTAAAATAGGGGTATTGGACATGAAAGTGCTGTTGGACATAAAAATTACATTCTGAAAAGAAAAGTCTTTTAATAAAGAGCGCTAAAAAATAATCCATTTGGGAATGGGGATATCAACAAAGTCATAGGATAAAGCAAAGGATTGTTTAATCAAAAAAGCCGAGTGATATGCTTTAAAGTTTGGAAAACGTACACCACCCTCACCCTTGGGACGTATACGTTTATTAAGAGCAATTCGTGGATGTTTCTTGTTCCACAAAAATGTTATACAAGCGGAGTTCATTTGAGAAAAATAGGAGATGGGAATCCTAATAGGCAACATAGATAATGTGTATAGAACATGAGGTACAATCATCATTTTGATAGTATCTAGCCTACCCCACCAGGAAAGGAATAAGGGGGACCAAGTGAGAAGGAGTGATTGGATTTTAGTAAGTAACGCATGAAAGGTATATTTAATTGTGGCAGGCAGAGATGAAGAAAACCATATACCCAGATATTTAATTTTCGAGAGACACCAGGCAAAATTAGTATCATTAAACATAAATTGGTAGCATATGGAATTTAAGAGTAAAACTTCTGTTTTTGAAAGGTTTAGTTTATAGCCAGAAACACTAGAGTATAATCGGACTTTATCCAAAAAATGCGGAAGAGAATCAGTGGGATTTGACATATAAATCAATATATAGTTTGCATATGCAGATATTTTAGTTTCTATAGAATTGTAATTAAAGCCAGTAATCTGAGAATTAACACGAATACGCTCCAGGAAAGGTTCAAGGCATAAGACAAATAATAAAGTGGAAAGCGGACATCCCTGCCCTGTACCTCTGGATAGAGAAAAAAATGTGAAAAAATGATTGTTAACAAAAATACTAGCTCGAGGGCATGAATATAATACTTTAATATAAGAAATAAAAGAAGACCCAAAACCAAACCATTTGAGAGCTGCAAACATAAATTGCCAATTAATACGATCAAAGGCCTTTTCGGCATCCAAGAACAGGGCTGCAAGAGGAGATTTGTATTTTTTGCTATTTGAAATAATATTAGCAAACATTCGAGCATTATCTAATGCTAACCTACCCTTCACAAACCCAACTTGGTCAGTTTTAACTAATAAGGGGATAATAGTTTCAAGTCGAGATGCAAGAATTTTGGCACAAATTTTGCAATCATAATTTATTAGAGATATAGGGCGATAATATTTACAATAGGAGTGGTCTTTATCTGGTTTAGGAATGATAATGATCAAGGCATCCGTAAAAGAGCCAGATGCTTTGGCATCTGCAATAAAAGAATTAAAGAGCGCCAAAAGTTTGGGAACAAAAATGGAGGTAAAGGTGGTATAGAATTCAACAGATAGACCGTCAGGTCCTGGAGCTTTTGATTTTTTTTAAAGATTTAATAGCATTAATTATCTCTTGGGTTGTGATCTCTCTCTCTAATGCATTAAATTCATCAGGTAAAGAAGGTGGAGAAGGGAGACCTGAGAAAAAGGTATCTAAATTTTGATTAGTGGGAAACGTGTCATCAGAATAAAGAGATATATAGTATTTATGAAAAACCTCAGCAATATCTTCATCTGACGAGACCAGTTTTTTGGTAGATTCATTGAGAATGGGACCAATATTTTTACGTTCAGATTTAATTTTCAAATAATTGGCTAACATCTTACCCACTTTATTTTGACCTCCATGATATTTAGATTTAATTTTAAGCAGAATATTACAGGCTTCAATTGTTGCCAATTTATTGAGATCAGATTTTGCCTTAATTAATTCATGAAGGGTGGCAGGCGATGTAGATGTAAAATACTTATGTTCTAATTCTTTAAGACGTTGTAATTGATCTCCATATTTTTTTCTTGTGACTTTCTTCTTTTTCGCGACATATGAAATGATAAAAGCACGAAAATAGGCTTGAAGGCATCCCAAGTATTAGGAACAGACGTGTCCAATGGGTTATTGAAGTTAAAAAATTCTTCAATAAAAGTGGTAGCTTCTTTGATAAAAACAGTATCCGATAATAAAAAAGTATTGCGTTTCCAGAGACTAAATTGAGGGGAGGTAAGTGAAAGGTCTAATACAGTGTGAACGGGAGCATGATCAGAAATAAAAATGGAGCCAATTTCTGAAGTGGTTCTAGAATTAGAACAACGCGTCAGTGACATGCAGGATGCATCTACTAAAATACCTTTCTTAGAACATGAAATTCACAAGTTAAAACTTCATACTGAGGACCTTGAAAATCGAAATCTTAGAAATAATTTACGCCTTTATGGTCTACCGGAAAACATTGAAGGTCCAGATATAGTATCATTTTGGGGTTGGGGTACCTTTTTGATAGTTAAAAATTAAAGGTGGCTTATTGATAATCAGACAAATTAATTTTGTTTTTTGAGCTGTTGAACCCCACCCCTCCTTTGTACCTAACAGGGTGCTTAGACTAGTAGACAATATTTCGGTGTTCTACTCTCTTCTGGAGCTGCAGTTGACACTTTGGATCCCCTCTCTCCCAGGCACCCCCTCTCGCTCAGACCACATCCTGCTTCCTTTCAAGGCATTTGGACCTGCTGTTCCTGGATTGTGGCTAAGGACTACAGGCGAGGAGGCATGTTTCAGTCGCTATCCAGGAGGAGTATGGTACAGAGGTCAGACTTTGGAAATTGGAAAAACTTGCTGGGAACATAAGAACATGAATAGCCGTGGGATAAGGCCAAAAAACCTTTTCTGAAGTCTGCTGAATAATGATGATGAACCGGGACTGCCCCAGCCATTCTGGAATGTCTGGCTACTCAAGTGAATCCCCCCAGCCCAAGGGCTTGACCTTGACATTATGTGGACGACTCGCCGCTTACTGGTTTATGTGAGTGTGCTGTGGAGGTTGTAGGGTCTTTACTATCCCAGGCATACAGGAATCTTAGCTACCGTCACTGGGGGCAGCTTCGTTTTAAAGCTGAAAGGGTGACCTCCATTGAGTGGAGACTTTTAGTTTTTGGAGGAGCTGTTGAGGCTACAGGCCATGAAGGAAACTTTGGTTCAGAGCGAATGCCCAAAAATAAGGACCATTCGACTAGGTAATTTAAACCCATCCCCATTGACTTTGGACACGGGGACCTGGGTGCCTGGTTTTAAAGCACTTTGTCTGGGAGCTTTCCCATCCCCACGTCAGACTGCCCTCCCCTGGGTAGCTCCCACAGGTGCTCTTGATGGCGAACTTTAGTGAGAATACACAGTTGACAGAACACATACAGCAGCCCTAAAGTCCCTAACTTCAAGTAAAAGCTTGCATTTACAATGTTGTCTCATTAGTCCTTCTTTTGGTTTGGTACAATTTTTGCGGATGTGGGTGAATTGGTGCTAATTATTCTTGTTTAGGCTGGCGGTTTATCTTACTGCACATTGAGACTCTGTGTGAAGGCACTACCTCCCCAGACAGTTAACCCTCATTACCGAAATTGTGGCCCCGGTCCCTGTTGGGCTGAGTTCCCTGTCTGTGGTTTGTGCTGCCACTTGTTTGATCCCTGCTGCCTGGGTGTGGCGGCTGACGGACCCCCCTGTAGCTGAAGCTAAGGTGCATTCGAGTTTCCCTGTGCTTGGCTTTGTGAATTAACGTTCTTAGAGTTTTGTGGTGGCTGACCCTGGCCCATCGACCTCAGCTCATGGTATGCCTATAACCGGCATCTGTTTGCCAGGTGGCCTATCCTGTGTCATTTCCTACGGTCTGGTTGCTGCCAACATCCATGGCCTCTGCAGCCATAGTGAGGTTGAAACCTTCTGGGGTTTTCCGGTGGAGCTGCCTTTAAGATTTGTGCCATTTGGAAACTCGCGGCCAACACGGCCCCCTTGAGGGCGGTCTTTTTCAATTTGTGTTGAACCAATTTAGCAGTGCCTCTTTGGGCTTGCTTTTGTTTTTCTCTATCCTTCTCTTGCTTCTCTTTGTGGTAATGTAATATATGGGCTTGTATCTCCTGCCAGGGTTTGGTGTTTAACCCAACCATGCTGTCCAGTCCGCTTTGCATCTCGGTGGGCAGCCCTTTTTTGAGTATATTATAAAAGAATGCAACTTGTGGGCCTGTATAGTCTCCTCCATTACACCTCCTACATCTGGGCGGTCAGAAAACATAGTATTTGTTTTATGTGAGTTACTAATGTATATGTGTACTTGGAAAACTATATAGTAAATTTGGAATAAAAAGTACAATGTATTATATTTCATGAAAGAGAAATTGATTTAGGTTTTTTAATATTTGATCTGTTGAATTACTTGGCTCCAGTGTGATGTTTTTTAGCTTTATTTTGAGGTGAGACATTCCGCCCTTGTATACAAGCAGGCAGGTTATTTTTGTCCGCTACGTTGGTTTCTATACCCCTGTATTTCCTGTCTGTATTGTTACTGTATCAGGGGCTCTCTCTTTTTGATTAGTCTCCAAACTAATTAATGCATTGAGATTTACCTCAATTCTTTAAATTCAGTTGCCCTTGACACCAGTCAACATCCTGTTATGCAGTTTTTTATGGCTGCTGCAACATATATTATACTGCAGTGTTTGTGGTCTTTAAATCTACATACATCTTGGCATAATGTAATTGTCTGATTTACGCACAACCACACATACAACCACACATACAACCACACACACACACAACCACACACATACACACAAACACACACACAGCCACACACACACCCACACACATACAACCACACACACACAACCACACACATACACACAGACACACAGCGACAGCCACACACACACAGCCACACACACACACACAACTAGACAACCACACATACACCTACGCATACAACCACACACACAACCACACACATACACACAACCACACCCACACAGCCACACACACACACACACACACACACAAAACAACCAGACAACCACACACACACAACCACAATCACACACACAACCACACACTCACACACACGTACAGCCACACACACACAACCACACAACCACACACACAACCACACATACAACCACAAACACTATCACACACACAAACAAACACACAACCACACGCACAACCACACACGCACCCACACAACCACACACAAACACACAACCACACACACACAACCACACTCACAACCACACACAACCACACGCAAAACTACACACACACAACCTCACACAACCACACACAACCACACGCAAAACTACACACACACAACCTCACACAACCACACACACAACCACACATACAACCACGCATACAACCACACACACACACACAACCACACACATACACACATCCACACACACACACAACAACCACACAACCACACACACACACACACAACCACACACACACACAACCACAACCACACACAACCACACACACACAACCACATGCACAACTACACACACAACCACACACACACAACCACACTCATACAACCTCACACACACAACCACACACAACCACATACACAACTGCACACACCCACACACACACAACCACACACACACATAACCACACACATAAACACAACCACACACACACACATAGCTACAGCCACACACACACACAACAACCACACAACCACACAAAACCCCACACACAACCCCACACACACAACTATATACACAACCACAATCACACATACAACCACAACCACACACACAACCACACACACACAACTACACACAACCACACAATCACACACACAACCACACACACACAACCACACACACAACCACACACTCGCAACCACACACACAACCACACAAAAAACCACAACCACACACACACAAACACACACCACCACACACAACCACACACACACAACCACACACACACACAACCATACACAACCACCCAACCACACACATTACCACAACCACACACACAACCACTCCTACAAACACACACACAACCACACAACCACACACACACAACCACACACACAACCACACACACAACCACAAACAACCACAACCACACATACAACCACACATACAACCACACACAGACACACACACAACCACACACACAACCACACACAGACACAACCACACACAAACCACACACACACAACCACACAACCACACACACAACCACACACACAAACACACACAACCACACACACACAACCGCACACACAACTACACACACAACCACACGCAACCACACTCACACACACAACCACACTCATACAACCTCACACACACAACCACATAAACACACACAACCACATACACAACCGCACACACAAACATACAACCACACACATAACCACACACATACACACAGCCACACACACACAACCACACACACACACAGCCACACACACACACAACAACCACACACAACCCCACACACAACCCCACACACACAACTATACACACAACCACAATCACACACACAACCACAACCACACACACAACCACACACAACCACACACAAACACACCCACACCCAACCACACAATCACACACACATCCACACACACACAATCACACAGACAAACACACAACCACACACACAACCACACACACACAACCACACAGACAACCACACACAAAACCACAACGACACACACACAAACACACACACACACAAACACACAAATAAACACACACAACCACACACACACAACCACACACAACCACAACCACACACACACACAACCACCACACACAACCGCAACCACACACAACCACAACCATACACACACAACCACACACACACAACCACACACACACCCAACCACACACCCAACCACACACCCAACCACACACACATACTCAACCACACACAACCACCCAACC
Source organism: Lissotriton helveticus (assembly GCF_964261635.1). Lineage (NCBI taxonomy): Eukaryota > Metazoa > Chordata > Amphibia > Caudata > Salamandridae > Lissotriton > Lissotriton helveticus. Next base: position 335,929,010 of record NC_136071.1, on the reverse strand, counting down.
ACACACATAACCACAACCACAAACACACAACCACACACAACCACTCCTACAAACACACACAACCACACACATACAACCACACACATGACCACACACACAGCCACACACACAACCACACACACCACCACAACCACACATACAACCACACACACACAAACACACACACAACCACACACAGAACCACACACACACAACCACACACACAACCACACACACAACCCCACACACACCCAACCACACACAACCACACACACACAACCACACACAACCACCCAACCACTAACACAACCACACACAACCACACACAACCACTCCACACAAACACACACAACCATATACACAACCACACACACACAACCACCCACACAACCACACACACAACCACACACACAACCACACATACAACCACCCACACAACCACACACACAACCACACTGTGAGGACGCACAGTCAGTGGACACTACGACGGAACACTTTTTGCATCATATCACTCCCTCTTCCCTTCTGTGTTTTCAGCCTGAGGACGACTATGGCTTTAAATCCTTCGAGTTGGCCAGTCATGTGACGGAGTCACATGACGTACAGCTCTTCAAGACAGAGGACGCCGGGGCTGGAAAGCGTTCGTTAGGACCGTCTCGTGGATGCAGGGAGGAAGAAGAGACACCCGTGCAGACCTTTTCCGTTCTACCGTGGGACGATGCCGGACCAGCGCGTACAGGAAAGGAGGAGTCACCCTACACCGAAGGATCGTTCCAGAGAGTGCAGTCGGAAGGAGTAACAGACGGGCAGCCAGACCCTAGCTGGCAACGCGAAGACGCCCGCCACGGCCCAGGAGGGACGTGGCTGGACAAGGTACGGGGCCGCCTTGGGTTGGTGGGACATAACGTTGCCATACCTAAGGGTTGGGACGTAAAGGGAGAGAACCACTAGTTATAGTACCTGCCTAACACTAGGAGGGGTGGAAAACGCTTGCGACACTGGTGATGGTGGTGATATCTTTCCCCTTACACTCCCCGAGCTACCCGCGACACTCTTAGGAGGGAGAAACCCTTCCTTACCGTTTCTTTTTGTGTGTTCTTTGTTTTTCCGGTCCCTTGCACCCTTGAGAGACCTACCGTCCCGAACCAGCTACAGAAGGGGGAGCATCGTCCGGGTTGGAAAAGGAAGAGAAAAGCAGACTACCCCTTCCATAATTCCTTGCTGGAAAAACAAGACTGAACGTGTTTCTTTTCCCTTTTGTTTCTTAGTCATCCAAAAACTTAGAACTGGACAATTTCACTACAAACCAGGCTTAAAAATTGTCTTAAATAAAGCCTTCACTTAGTTATCACTACTCCCTTGTCTGGGTCTGCTTCTCCGCCACTCCACACGTGGTGTCAGAAGTGGGATCATATATCCGCCTCACCATGGAAAACCTGATCCAACAGTTTATAAGAGGGCAGGAGAAGCTGGAGTGGGCGGTAGAAAAACAGATGACTTCCACCCAAGCAGACCGGGAACTTTTGAGGGACAGTTTAGCTAACCACGCAGAACAAATGCTACAAGTAGCTGATGTTCGTCAGGAATTAACGACACAACTACAAATACGTGCAGGAACTGGCCCAAACGTCTCCCTTCAGAAATATGCGGCAGGAGAAGATCCCGATGCCTTTCTACTCAATTTTGAAAGGGCAGCAAGGGTATCAGGCTGGCCCGAAGCCAAGTGGCCCTTTTTTATAGCCCCCCTGCTCACAGGGGAAGCACAAGCCGCTTACCAAGTGGCTAACCCTAATGGCTACACTCCCTACAAAGAGATAAAAGAACTGATCCTGGACCATATGGGGATGGACGCTGAGGTATATAGGGTAAAGTTTAGAAAGGAGCGGGGCACCACGGCAGACAACCCCAAAACACTGTACTTCAAATTAAAAGCAGCAGCCGACAAATGGTTAAAACCACAGTCACAAACAAAAGATGAAATTATGGCTATGATATATTTGGAACAGTTTATAGAGGCCCTTCCCTATCCTATTCAGAGGTGGCTTAAACAACATAAACATTTAAGCCCTGAACAAGCAGTAGAAATGGCCAATACCTTTTATAGGGCACAACCAAGATCCTTACCCTGGGACTCAGAGAAGAGTACAAAGCCAATGGGTACGGTAGTGAAACCTGAGAAGAAACCCATAAAGTCCTCCTTTGAGACAATGAAACCCAGACCACCCCGTCTAGAACCACCTCCCCTGCGTAATCCACAATGTTTTGAATGTGGGGAGTGGGGACATATTGCCCGCAATTGTCCCAGGAAGAAACCACAAGAAGAACCTATGGACATCGGATGTGTTCCCCATTCTATTTTGTATTCCGCTGAACTGGGACCCAGCTTCCACGTAAGTGTCCACATAAAGGGCGCACCAGTCAAAGCACTACTGGACTCTGGGTGCAAACAATCTGTGGTTCTCCAATCCATAGTATCCCAGTTTCAGGAACCCGTTAAGGAGCCTGTCCCCATAAGATGCGTGCACGTGACGTTAAGGTATACCTCATCATCCAGGTCCCGGTGACGCTTCCCCTGGGACAAGTCTTAGAAGTCAGACTTGGGGTTGTACCTACTCTGCCCGAGCAAATGATAATAGGACAGGACAATCCCTTGTTTCTCCTTATGTTGAAAGATAGGCTTCAGGGAATAGCCGTAGCATCGCAACCTGCTCTCATAACCCAGGCCCCCTGGTTAACCGACCGAAGCTTCAGGTTCGCCCAGAAAAACGATCCGACACTCCAGCCAGCTTGGGTCCAATCCCAACAAACACAGCCTGGTTTTCCTTCCTTTCAAATAAAAAGAGACCTTTTATATCTGTTCGAAAGGTGGTCCCTGGGGAGGCAGAAGATGTCTGACTGACCACCCCGAGGCCCACCCCTCCTTATGGAATTGGCCAAGCGCCATCGGGAGGCCTCCTGGATGGGGGTCCTCTCCTAGAATCGTCACAGCAGAGCAATCACACCACTACAAAGGGACACCACACGAGAGTAGATTCTTAAGAGTCTTTATAAAGAATAAAGGCAAGTTCTTGCGGCATTAGGTACAGGGGGATCGAGGGATCCTTAAAGTCTCGGTATCAGGGGAAAGGGGGTAGCGCGACAGTCTTGGTATCAACGGGTACTAGGATACCCGGCGCACAGCTCTCAATCCTCGAGCTGGGGGGTGCAAGGAGCCGCGACGTCGTCAGCAGGGCTCTGAGGATCGTTCAGCTTGGTCGGGCCGCGACCGCGTCAGCAGGGCTCTGAAGATGGTTCAGCGTGGTCGGGCTGCGGCAGCGTCAGCAGGGCTCCGAGGATGGTTCAGCTTGGTCGGGCCGTGACAGCGTCAGCAGGGCTCCGAGGATGGTTCAGCTTGGTCGGGCCGCGACAGCGTCAGCAGGGCTCCGAGGATGGTTCAGCTTGGTCGAGCCGCGACAGCGTCAGCAGGGCTCCGAAGATGGTTCAGCGTGGTCGGGCCGCGACAGCGTCAGCAGGGCTCCGAGGATGGTTCAGCTTGGTCGGGCCGCGATAGCGTCAGCAGGGCTCCGAAGTTCCAGGTTCCAAGTACGAGATTTCTTATCAAGATCAGCCGCGACGAGGTAAGCAGGCTTCGACTCCAAGATACAACTGAAGTCCTAATCCAGGGCTGGCCCTTCTATATGGTTGGAGTCCTTTGATGTCTGGACCCTCGCACCTGGGGGTCAGAGGGGCCGGGATGAGGGAGTCCAGACACCCAGCAGGGGGGTGGAGCCAGCGCCCAGGGAGGCCAGAGGGCGATCGAAACCAGGCATCCGGGAACGGCTGGAGGGTCATCGAAATTCCGCTCCTCCTGGATCCGTCAAGTGGCCACTCTACCACCTGGGCGGATCTTGGTGCCTCGAGGTCGGGGCTTCGCTGGGGCTGCGGCCGGGGTCACGTGCTCGGACGTGATGGGCCCAAGATGGAGTCGGGCCTGAAATGGCGGTCCGGGGTGGTGGCCGGACCTGCAGGGTTGGGGCGAGCAGGGTTCGCCGGGTCCCATGGGGGAGAGCCGTGGGTGGCCAGGGGGGCCGCTCTCGTCGAGAGTTCGGGGAGGGTAGTTTCAGGGGGGCGACAGCGGGTCGATGGAGGGCCGATGTCGTCCAGGGCCCGCCATGCGTGAGGGGTAGGACCACGCCACGAGGCCGGGTCCAACACACGTCCCCTCCAGCTGAAGGCAGGGAGAGTCACCCATCTTCTTGGGGGTTCTCCTCGCCGAGGCGGAAGAAGCGGGACAGGCCGTCAGCACTGGCGTGGTCATTGCCGGGGCGATGTTCCACAGTGAAGTCCATCCCTTGCAGGGAGATGGACCATCGCAGCAGCTTCGGGCTCTCGCCACGCATCTGCATCAGCCACCGCAGGGGCCGGTGGTCGGTCTGGACCCGGAAGTGGGTGCGGAAGAGGTAGGGCCGAAGTTTCTTTAAGGCCCATACGACGGCGAAGGCTTCTCTCTCGATGGTGCTCCACCGTTGTTCTCGAGCCAGCAGTCGCCGGCTGATGAAGGCCACAGGATGGTCAACCACCTCGGGGTTAACTTGCGATAGGACCGCCCCGATGCCGTGCTCCGAGGCGTCGGTTTGGACTACAAACTCTCGGCTGTAGTCGGGGCTTGGAGCACAGGGCGGTGCACATGGCAGTCTTTAGAGTCTCGAAGGCCGTCTGACACTCGGGGGTCCAGTGCACCTTCTGTGGCTGCTTTTTGGAGGTCAGTTCAGTGAGGGGCCCCACAATGCTCCCATAGTCTTTTTTACGAAGCGCCGGTAATACCCAGTGAGCCCCAGGAAGGCTCTGACTGCTGTCTGGGTGACCAGAGGCTCCCAGACCGCGATAGCGTCAATTTTTGGTTGGAGGGGAGCCACATGGCCGCTCCCCACTTGGTGTCCCAGATAGGTTACGGAACCTTGGCCTATCTGGCACTTGCTTGCTTTCACAGTTAGTCCGGCCCATCGGAGGGACGTCAGGACCTCCCAGAGGTGCTTCAGGTGCTCACCCAGTGGAGGCTGTACACCGCAATGTCATCCAAATATGCTGCACTGAACTCTTCTAGCCCCGCCAGCACCTTATTCACCAGCCTCTGGAAGGTAGTCGGGGCGTTTTTCATGCCGAAGGGCATCACCTTGAAATGGAAGTGGCCATCGGGGGTCGAGAAGGCAGATCGCTCTTGGGCACCAGGGGTGAGGCCGATCTGCCAATACCCGGGTGTGAGGTCGAAGGTGCTGAGGTACCTGGCGGCCCCCAGACGATCGATCAGTTCATCGGCCCGGGGGATGGGATGGGCATCGTTCCTGGTGAAGGCATTCAATCCCCGGTAGTCGACACAAAACCTGACTTCCGGAGTGGCGCCGGGGTCGGCGGCTTTAGGGACCAGGACAACTGGACTGGCCCAGGGACTATCTGAGGGCTCGACCATCCCCAGGGCTAGCTTCTTGGCAACTTCGGACTGGATGCAGGCCCGAACTCGGTCGGGAACTCGGTAGGCCCGGTGTCGCACGGGCGGGCTGTCCCCGGGGTCGACATCGTGGACACACCACTGTGTGACCCCGGGAGTGAGTGAAAACAGGTCCGCAAACTGCCCCAACAGCTCTTGGCAGTCCTGGCGCTGTTCGGGGGTCAGGGCGGCGGAGAGGGTGACTCCCTCGACGGAGCCATCTTTTTCAGTGCACTTCATGAGGTCGGGCAAGGGCTCGGAGTCGTCTTCGGCTCCGTCATCTGTAGCTAGCAGTAGGCTCAGCTCCGTGCGGGCAAAGTGAGGCTTGAGCCGGTTGGCATGCAGAACCCGGAGGGGGTTCCTGGGGGACTCCATGTCTACCAGATAGGTGACGGGGCTCTTGCGCTCCACCACTTTGAAGGGTCCCGTCCATTTGTCCTGGAGGGCACAAGGTTCGACCGGGGACATGACCCAGACCTGCTGGCCCGGCTCGAACTCGATGGACGAGGCGTTCTGGTCATACCAGCGTTTCATCTCCTCCTGACTGGCCTCTAGGTTGGCTTCGGCAAGTTCCCGGAACTTCCGAGTCTGGTTTCGGAGGGTCAGGAGGTACCGGTAGACATCCGGCGGAGCATCTCGGACTGCAGTCTCCCAGCCTTCTTTGACCAGGCTGAGGGGACCTCGGACAGGGTGTCCGTACAACAGTTCAAAGGGGCTGAACCCCAGGGACTTCTGTGGCACCTCCCGATAGGCAAACAGGAGGCAGGACAGCAGGACGTCCCATTTGCGGCGTAGGGGCTCTTCCAGGCCCTTGATTATCCCCTTGAGTGTTCGGTTAAACCGCTCCACGAGCCCATTCCCTTGGGGGTGATACGGGGTGGTGAACTTATATGTGACCCCGCACTGTTGCCACAGGGACCGCATATATTTTGATACAAAGTTTGTGCCCCGACCACTCACGACCTCTCGGGGGAACCCTACTCTGGAGAAGATCCCCATTAGCGCTCGGCCCACCACGGGGGCCGTTATGGTCCGGAGGGGGATGGCTTCTGGGTAGCGGGTGGCATGGTCCACCAGGACGAGGATGAAGCGGTGCCCCTGAGAGGTTTGGGGGCCCAGGGGCCCCACGATGTCGATCCCCACTCGCTCTAAGGGGGTGGTTACCACGGGAAAGGGTTGGAGCGGGGCCTTGGCTTTTCCCCCGCTCTTTCCGCTGGCTTGACAGGTCGGACAGGTTCTGCAGTGATTGCTCACATCGTTGCGCATTTTTGGCCAGAAAATCTGGGTCACCAGGCGGCTGTAAGTTTTGTCCTGCCCCAGGTGCCTGGCGAGGGGCACGTCGTGTGCCAGGTTTAGGAGGAAGTCTCTGAACCGTAGGGGGACCAACAACACTCGTCTGGCCCCCAGTTCGGCAATTTTTTGTTCGCTGTATAGGAGGTCGTGGTCCCAGTAGACCCAGTGGGACCCCGACATGTCCCCGGCGGCTTGAGCTGCGGCTTGCTGCCGGGTTCCCTCAAGGGAGGGGCAGGCCTTTTGTTCCTGCCGGAATTGTTCCCAGGAGGGGCCACCTTCTTGGCGTCATTGGGCTAGTTCAGGGATATCGCCGAGATCGGCGATGTCTTCGCGGTTGGGCTCCGGTGGCCCGGACTCAGGGTCGGTTTCTTCATCGTCGGCGGGCGGCGGTGGCGCAGGCCACTCCGGTTCTTCGGTCGGGGCGGCCTCGGTCGGCGCCGGGGCCCGGGCTGCCATGGATCGGGTGGTCGCGCAAACCCACTCGGGTAGTCCCAGCATCCCCAGATGCTCTCTCCGCTTGACTTGGGCCCAGGGGGAACTCTCAAGGTCGTTTCCGAGGTGGCAGTCCACGGGGGCGTCGTCCCGGACGGTCACCTTTAGCAGGCCTGACACACCCCCCCACTCGAAGGAGATTTGGGCCATCTGGCATAGGGTCTCGGAATTGTCGGCGGCCAGCACGGGGCACAGCACATTTGGTAGTATCTGGTCGGGAGTCACCAAGTGGCAGCGGACGGCCGTCACACTGGCCCCAGTGTCACGGAGTGCTTCGGCCCGGCGCCCATTAATTTTGACCCACTGGCGGTATTTCTGGGTGTTGCTCTGGAGTGGAGCCCGGGGGATCATGTCTCTTTCGCCCAGACAGACTAGGGCCATGGCGGCGGGCTCCCACTCGGTCTGGTCCTCGTTGTAGACCTCTTCTTCTTCTTCTCCTTCTCCCAGGGCTGCGGCAGCGATCTGGCGGGTCGGAGGCCCGGTGGTGCCGGGTCCTTGGTTCATCGGGCAGAGGGGATCATTGGCATAGTGAGCCGGCCGCTGGCATCTGTGGCAGGTAACGTTTGGACGGGGCCCTGCCGCGCGGGGGGGCCCTCTTCTGGTCAGGGATGGCGAGGTGTTGTTCTGGGGCGACCCCCGGGGCAGACTCTGGGGCGGTGCAGCCGGGAAGTCTCTGTTCCGGTTCTGGCCTCCCCCGCCGCCTCGCTGGCGGAGGTGCCCCTGGGGGCTCCGTCCTGAGACTCCTATCGGTGCCCGGGGGACCCGGGTGCACACCCATCGATCGGCCTCGACGGCGAGTTTCCGTGGCTCGGTCAGTTTGCTGTCGAGTGGATGCTGTCTGAGCTCGACAAAGCAGTTGTTGGAGAGGTGCTCCCATACAATGAGGTTGAACAGCTGCTCGTAGGTGGTCACTTTGCTGCCCTTGATCCACCCTTCCAGCGCCCTGCTATAAAAGTTCACGTACTCTACCCATGTAGTACCGGGGATCTTTTTACAGTCTCTGAATCTCTGCCGGTACATCTCAGGGGTGAGGCCATAACGGGTGAGCAGGGCGTCCTTCATGTGATCATAGGAGGACATCACATCGTCGGCCAGTTCCAGCAGGGTGTCTCTTCCTTCGCTGACGAATTTCCCCCATAAGCCGGCACCCCAATCTTTTCGGGGTATGCGGTGCGCGGTCATGGCGACTTCGTAGGCCTTAAACCACTGCTGGATGTCGTCATTTTTATAGTATTCCTTGACGACGTCCTTGGGAATGTGGACCTTCGTGTCGGCAGGAGGCGGGGGGCTTCGGTTCACAGTGGCGCCAGCCTCTTCGCTCTTGGCCTTGATCTCCAGTTCTTTGAGGCCACGCTCGTGCTCGAACGTGATTTTCTTTTCTTCCAATTCTCTCTGCCTCCGTCTCTCCTCCAGGTCTCCTTGTAGCCGTAGTTGCTCAAGGGCCATTTTTTTTCCGCTAGCTGGAGTTCTCCGTCCAGCCGGAGTCGGGCGAGCTCCAACTCATGGAGCCGGCTTCTCTCTCGCTCTCGGGCGTCTTCGTGGGAGAGGCCCGTGTCTATGTTGGTGGTTCTTTCTTCCGCTGGGGCTGTTATGGTTTCCTGGGGCACGTCTGGGACCGTGTCACCTTCGGTTTGGGGTGGTGTCGCTTCGGCCTCCACCTATGTTTGCAGCGCTTCTTTAAAATCCTCTTTGGTGCTTAGTCCGGTGGTAGCGATACCTAAATCTTTGCAAAATTGTTTGAGTTCTTTATGGGTGTACTCCTCCAATAGTTCCTTCTGGAACTCTGCGGTCATTCCGGCTTCTTTAGTACTCATGGTTGCTGTGTGTCTCTGTTAGTAGTGGGCGAGTTACTCGCTGTACGATTTACATCGGCTCGGATCCCGTCGCCTGCCACCAATGTTAGAAAGGTGGTCCCTGGGGAGGCAGAAGATGTCTGACTGACCACCCCGAGGCCCACCCCTCCTTATGGAATTGGCCGAGCGCCGTCGAGAGGCCTCCTGGATGGGGGTCCTCTCCTAGAATCGTCACAGCAGAGCAATCACACCACTACAAAGGGACACCACACGAGAGTAGATTCTTAAGAGTCTTTATAAAGAATAAAGGCAAGTTCTCGCGGCATTAGGTACAGGGGGATCGAGGGATCCTTAAAGTCTCGGTATTAGGGGAAAGGGGGTAGCGGGACAGTCTTGGTATCAACGGGTACTAGGATACCCGGTGCACAGCTCTCAATCCTCGAGCTGGGGGGTGCAAGGAGCCGCGACGTCGTCAGCAGGGCTCTGAGGATGGTTCAGCTTGGTCGGGCCGCAACCGCGTCAGCAGGGCTCCGAAGATGGTTCAGCGTGGTCGGGCCGCGACAGCGTCAGCAGGGCTCCGAGGATGGTTCAGCTTGGTCGGGCCGCGACAGCGTCAGCAGGGCTCCGAGGATGGTTCAGCTTGGTCGGGCCGCGACATCGTCAGCAGGGCTCCGAGGATGGTTCAGCTTGGTCGGGCCGCGACAGCGTCAGCAGGGCTCCGAAGATGGTTCAGCGTGGTTGGGCCGCGACAGCGTCAGCAGGGCTCCGAGGATGGTTCAGCTTGGTCGGGCCGCGACAGCGTCAGCAGGGCTCCGAAGTTCCAGGTTCCAAGTACGAGATTTCTTATCAAGATCAGCCGCGACGAGGTCAGCAGGGCTTCGACTCCAAGATACAACTGGAGTCCTAATCCAGGGCTGGCCCTTCTATATGGTTGGAGTCCTTTGATGTCCGGACCCTCGGGCCTGGGGTCAGAGGGGCTGGCATGAGGGTGTCCAGACACCCAGCAGGGGTCGGTGGAGCCAGCGCCCAGGGAGGCCGGAGGGCGATCGAAACCAGGCGTCCGGGAACGGCTGGAGGGTCATCGAAATTCCCCTCCTCCTGGATCCGTCAAGTGGCCACTCTACCACCTGGGCGGATCTTTGTGCCTCGAGGTCGGGGCTTCGCTGGGGCTGCGGCCGGGGTCACGTGCTCGGACGTGATGGGCCCAACATGGAGTCGGGCCTGAAATGGCGGTCCGGGGTGGTGGCCGGACCTGCAGGGTTGGGGCGAGCAGGGTTCGCTGGGTCCCAGGGGGGAGAGCTGTGGGTGGCCAGGGGGGCCGCTCTCGTCGAGATTTCGGGGAGGGTAGTTTCAGGGGGGCGACAGCGGGTCGATGGAGGGCCGATGTCGTCCAGGGCCCGCCATGCGTGAGGGGTAGGACCAGGCCACGAGGCCGGGTCCAACAATATCGTATTGGGAAACAAGGGGATAGTCCCCAGTTGTTGGTACCCCAAACTTTCCGCGAACAAGTTCTTTTCTTTGCACACTCACATCTGTTGGCTGGACATAGGGGAGCCAGATGATACTACAACATTTCTATTGGCCTGGTATTTTTTCCCAGGTCACCCGGTTTTGCCAAGAGTGCGAGGTGTGTCAGAAAAAGAACCCTTATAAATCCCCAGCCGTTCCATTGCAACCACTGCCGGTTGTGGGTAAACCATTCGAAAGGGTGGGTATGGATCTTATTGGAACTCTTCCACGTACCAAGAAGGGCCATATTTATGCCTTGGTCATCGTTGATTACTCCACGAGATATCCTGAAGCCTTTCCCTTACGAACCCCCACAACCCGGAACATATCTGAGAAATTACTTGAACTATTCTACCGAGTAGGTTTTCCCTGTGAGATACTTACAGATCAGGGACACCCTTTATTTCTAAATTAATGGGGCAAGTATGTAAGTCTTTAGATATTTCCCACATCAAAACGTCTGTTCATCATCCCCAGACAGACGGGCTTTGTGAGCGTTACAACGCCACCTTAAAGTTGACACTGAAGAAACTGTTAACCGTAGAAGAGCAAGAAGGGGACATGCTACTTCCTTTAGCTCTATAAGTGATACCGAGCCAGGTTCATAATAGCTTAGGATGCTCCCCATTCCAACTCCTATATGGAAGAGAACCCCAGAGTCTGCTAGAAATAACAAAGGAGGTATGAGAGCAGGAAAAAGAGGAATACTCGAAGTCTTTCCTTGAATATACACAGAGCTTCCGTTCCCGTCTATACAAGTTAAGGGAGTTTGCGGACTCCAATCTAGAGAAACAACAGAGAAAACAACAGTTATTTTACGACAAAGGGAAAAATGGCGCTATCTCCAAGTGGGAGATTGGGTGTTAATTCTGTTACCTTCCCCCTTAGCAAAAAACAAGGCAGGCTGGCAGGGACCATACAAAATCACAGAAAAAGTTGGGCTAACCTCCTACAGGATACAGGTCAACAAAAAAAATACCCAGCTATACCACATAAACCTCCTTAAAAAATGGCTTGGTCCACCCCCTCAAGACGTGCACCAGGTGGTAAGAGTTTCCCAGAACGAGTCCACCCTAGAGGAACTCGTTATTAACACAGAATTAACCAAGGAGCAGGCTAGGACCCTTCATGATACTCTACTTCCCTTTGCACATCTTTTTTCCAACAGTCCGGGGAGAACAACACTTGCTGAGCATGCCATAGAGACCCAGACAGGGAAAATAGTCAAACAGAAGCCCTACCGCATACCAGCAGCAAGAAGACAGGCCATAGATACAGAAGTAGAAAATATGCTAAACTTAGGGGTCATAAAACCATCTAAGAGTGACTGGTCGTCTCCTATAGTTCTCGTCCCAAAACCGGATGGGTCAGTCCGCTTTTGTATCGACTTTCGTGCAGTTAACTCCATCTCAAAGTGTGACGCCTATCCCATCCCCAGGGTTGATGAATTAATAGAGAAACTAGGAGAGACTCAGTTCATTACAACCCTCGATTTGACAAAAGGCTACTGGCAGCTACCCCTTAAGAGAGAAGATCAGGAAAAAAACGCTTTTGTTACACCATCAGGCCTATACGAGTTCACTGTCTTAGCCTTTGGGTTGCATGGGGCTCCTGCCACCTTCCAACGCCTTATGAACACAGTATTGCAACAACATCAGGAGTACTCCTCAGCATACCTTGATGACATCGTCATATTCAGTCCTGACTGGGAAACCCATCTTCAGCATTGCACCCGGGTCCTTACAGCCCTTAAAGAGGCAGGACTCCACATCAATGCGAAAAAATTCAGGGCGGGTTTCATAAAGGTAAAATACCTAGGTTTTCTTTTGGGCAACGGATCATTGAACCCCAATCTGATAAAGTAAAAGCCATAACAGAGACCCCGTTTCCCTCCACAAAAATAGAAGTGAGGGCGTTCTTGGGGCTCCTTGGTTATTATAGGAGATTTATACCCCAGTATTCAGAACTGGCTGCGCCACTAACTGACTTGTTACAGAAGAACGTTAAAACCAAGGATCTCCAACAACCCAGCCACAATGCTAGGATAGCCTTCGAAAACCTAAAAACCGCCATAATTACTGCCCCTGTTTTATGCTCTCCCGACTTTTCAAAACCATTTATGTTACATACAGATGCATCTGACCATGGGTTAGGGGCAGTGTTATCTCAGTCTTCCCCTGATGGTATAGAACATCCAATCTTTTTTATCAGTAGGAAGCTTTTTCCACGTGAGCAAAGATATCCCATAATAGAGAATGAGTGCAGGGCCGTTAAGTGGGCAGTGGACAAGCTTAGGTACTATCTGGAGGGCACCCACTTTCTCCTTTACACCGATCACGCCCCGCTACTTTGGATGAGTCGCAACAAGGGGAACAATCCAAGAGTACTAAGATGGTTCCTTTCCCTCCAACCTTTTTCCTTTGAGGTGGTTCACAGGAAAGGATCGGATAATGGAAATGCTGATTTTCTCTCCCGACTTCCCTTGTTCCCCGAATGTGAACAAACAGGGGTAGAGGTGTGTGAGGACACACAGTCAGTGGACACTACGACAGAACACTTTTTGCCTCATATCACTCCCTCTTCCCTTCTGTGTTTTCAGCCCGAGAACGACTATGCCTTTAAATCCTTCGAGTTGGCCAGTCATGTGACGGAGTCACATGACGTACAGCCCTTCAAGACGGAGGACGCCGGGGCTGGAAAGCGTTCGTTAGGACCGTCTCGTGGATGCAGGGAGGAAGAAGAGACACTCGTGCAGACCTTTTCTATTCTACTGTGGGACGATGCCGGACCAGCGCGTACAGGGAAGGAGGAGTCACCCTACACCGAAGGATCGTTCCATAGAGTGCAGTCAGAAGGAGTAACAGACGGGCAGCCAGACCCTAGCTGGCAATGCAAAGACGCCCGCTACGGCCCAGGAGGGACGTGGCTGGACAAGTTACGGGGCCGCCTTGGCTTGGTAGGACATAACGTTGCCATACCTAAGGGTCGGGACGTAAAGGGAGAGAACCACTAGTTATAGAACCTGCCTAACAATAGGAGGGGTGGAAAACACTTGCGATACTGGTGATGATGGTGATATCTTTCCCCTTACTCTCCCCGAACTACCCGCGACACTCTTAGGCGGGAGAAACCCTTCCTTACTGTTTCTTTTTGTGTGTTCTTTGTTTTTCCGGTCCCTTGCACCCTTGAGAGACCTACCGTCCCGAACCAGCTACAGAAGGGGGAGCATCGTCCGGGTTGCAAAAAGGAAGAGAAAAGGGGACTACACCTCCCATAATTCCTTGCTGGAAAAACAAGACTTAACGTGTTTCTTTTCCCTTTTGTTTCTTAGTCGTCTAAAAACTTAGAACTGGACAATTTCACTACAAACCAGGCTTAAAAGTTGTCTTAAATAAAGCCTTCACTTAGTTATCACTACTCCCTTGTCTGGGTCTGCTTCTCCGCCACTCCACACACACACACACACAACCACACATACACAACCATACACCCAACCACACACACAACCACACACACAGCCACACACACAAACCACACACACACAACCACACCCAAGCACTCCCACAAACACACACAACCACACACATACACAACCACACACACAACCACACATACAACCACACACACAAACACACACACAACCACACACGCAACCACATACACACACAACCACACACGCAACCATACATACACAACCATACACACACAACCTCACACACACAAACCACACACACAACCACACCTACAACCACACACACAAACCACACACACAAACCACACACACAACCACACACACAACCACACACACAACCACACCAACCACAAAACAACACACACCCACAATCGCACCCACACACAACCACAACCACACACACACAACCACACACATAACCACACACAACCACACACACAACCACAACCACTCACAACCACACACACAAAACCACACACAACCACACACACACAAACACTGACACAACCACACACAACCACACACACAACCACACACACACATACACACAACCACACACACACACAACCACAACCACACACATACACACAACCACATACACAACCACACACACAGAGCCACACAACCACACACACAACCACACGTACAACCACACACACAACCACACACACATAACCACACACACTTCCACACACACAACCACACGCACAACCACAACCACACACACAGAAACACACACACAACCACACACACAACCACACACACACAACCACACACACACACACAGCCACACACACATCCACACACACAACCACAACCACACACACAACCACACACACACACAACCACACCCAACCACACAACCACACACACAACCACACACACAACCACAACCACACACACAACCACACACACAACCACACACACACAACCACACACACACAGCCACACACACATCCACACACACAACCACAACCACACACACACACAACCACACCCAACCACACCCAACCACACAACCACACACACAACCACACACAAACAACCACGAACCACACACACAACCACACACACAACCACACACAACCACACATCCACACACACAACCACACTCGCACCCACAACTGCACCCACACCCACACACAACCACACACAACCACACACACCCACAACCACACACACACAACCACACACACACACAACCACACACACACACACAACCACAGACACACACAAGCACACCAAGCAGTGGCATAGCCAATAGGTCTTGCCTTTGGGACCTTATAAGTGTTTAACCTCACAACAGTTGATGTGGTTGCACCAAGGATATTGTGCTGCATAACTAAATACTTAAAAGGTTCCAAAAGCGAGACCTATTGACTATGCCAATGCTTGTTATTGTAAGAGACTGTGGCACCTTTGGGTAATGTCCATGCTATACAAAAATACATAAATGAATAAATAAATTGGCCCACTAAGAAACTTGGCACAACATGTAAGCTAGTGGGTCTTAGCCCCACATACGAAGTAAAATAATTATACAGACACTAGTGTGGTGGGTGTATAACTGGCGCTGAGATTGTGCCCCCAGCCTCTTTTATCGGTAGGGTAACCTGACTAGTGACGCAAGTGATGGATGGGTGTGAGGTGGGTGTAGACACTGCCCCTAGGGAGGGGCTGCTGCATGACATGCCCAGCAGGACACTGCCCCTAGGGAGGGGCTGCTGCATGACATGTCCAGCAGGATACTACATCTCTCCCAAAATCCGACCAAAAAGGACAAGTCCAACCTGTAGAAACAAACCAAATAAATTAGATACCACTTGGTCCATCGTTCTCTAGAGTCACTCAGTGGCACCGCATTGGAGGTATGGGCCAATGATGCTTGCTGCAATAAGACATTTTGGCTCTCCTTCATAATTTAACCTGCATGAGACAGGGCACAAATGCTGGGTCTTCTGGCAGCACGTCGGCTGATGTCATGTCCACAATATGGAGTTGGTCTGCTCTGTTGATGCTCCCGGTGGTTCATGGTTGGTGTCAACAGTTCAAAACGAAGTACGTGAGGAGCTTTGCCAGAGTCCATTGCAAAGTGTCCAGTCCATCATGAAGCATACATTGATAATGTTGTTTAGTTTGCTGAAAAAGACAACTTTTGTTAACTGGACATCCATGCCTACTGTGAATTTTTGTACTTTTTGAATAATACGATCTTGTATGATTTTTTATGTGTATAAGGATTAACCTTTTCCTTAAACAAAAAAGATTAGGAAATTGTTTTTAACATATGGTTTTTAATTATCGTGTATCATTTATGATCTTATGAATTTGTAATAAACTGTTTAAAAAATTTTAATAAGACCACATGATGATGTTTTTTTTACATTTGTGTTTTTACCTCTCCTTGTACTGTGCAATTATATAAATTGTTTAGTCAGAGTTGGCATTTTTTGAGTGATAAGGGTAACACTGGAAAGGGTCCCAAGAGTTGGTCTTATTGGATCTTTTGATTTCCTTAACGTTTAGTTTGCTGAAGACAGTCTTGTTGGGCTACAACCTGCTGGAGCTTCTACTGCAAGGCCTCCTGGAATCCTTCAGTTGGGCGGAGAAAGTTCGTTTATAATGCTTGTGGAGGCCCCATGGAGTGGCTGCCACAGGACTGGGGGTAGTCTGTGCTGAGGATGCATGTGTACCATGCCTGGGCCACTGTAAGATGGCCAAAGAGCCACCTTCTAGTTGCTCGTGCAACCACAGGGGTAGCTGGGTCCTGGTCCAGAAGCGCACTCTCCACCTTGATCATGATGCAGGCAGGGTGAGCAGGTAGCCGCAGGTTGACTGGTTCTTCAAAACGTCACCAGATCAACACTGGTGCTTCTTATCTGTTGGTTTAGCAACAGTGTCAGACTCCACTCCGGTTGTTTGATGTTCCATGGGTGATAGCAATGACGCACTAGACACACTGGAGTCCCTGGTGGTACCTGAAAAGATAAAGTGTACATAAAAGATAAACAAAGTCAGTAACGGAGAAAGCTAGGTCAACCTCAAGACAAGTGTACTTGCTACATGCAGTTAAGCTATACATTATCAGGCGTGGGGTGGAAGGATCTCATCTTGTCACACCCATCCACTATGTACTCAATATCAATAATCATTTATACAAGTAGTTAAAACTATAGTTAAGGGCCGTTGGCTGGCACAGTGAAACTATAAGGAGGCTTACCCACTCATGTCGGGGAACGCGAGATGGCATGCTTGTAAGCAACCAACGGTGAGTTGAGGCCCGTGCCCCAACATCAACGTGTATGACAAGGTGAGATCCTTCCGCCTTACAATGTATAGCTTAACTGCACGTGGCATGTACAACTGTCTTGAGGTTGATCTAACATTCTCAGCAACTGACTTTGTTTATCCTTTATGCACACGTTGTATTTTCAGGTACCACCAGGAAATCCACAACTCTCTGATGACCCTATAGGATCACTGGATGGCTTTGTATTATCTTCTTACCCACTTGTCCTTTTTTCACTTTAGTACATTGAGCAACTGCACTTTCAAGTAGGTCATGAAGAAAGCTGCTACACATCTGAATGAGTGTATTAGGCTGAAACACGTTGACCACATGCAGACACAAACTGCGGATATTTTTAGTTCCCGATAGTGCCCTGTTTTTAATTCTGGCCCAGGGACGCATCAATAAAGGGTTATTGGGCACCCGTAGCCAGTTATATCATCACTATCCCTTGCTCTGCTGCCCCCACTACCTAAAGCTCAATACCTTGGTATTTAGTATACCCTCCTTCACATATGAAAACATCCCTGAGCTCCACCCTCTCAGATAGGGGGGTGTAACCCGTACTATGACTAGCCATCACGGTATGAGGACATTACAAATGATAAAGCAAGCCACCTCTGGTGGGTGAGGGAATTTGTCCTTTTAAAAGGCCCCCCACCTCTATTTTTAGCTAGATTTTCCCTATTGCAGTTGCACACTTCCTAGACCCAAGGGTTTCTTCTTTGTGGTAGAGTTGGAGACTTTTTGCCCAGCTGATTTGCTTACGTGCTTGAGCTGACAGTTACTGCTCTTCCTTGTCAATGTTCTCATTCACTCTGTGACCTGCTTGCCTCACCCTGATCATCTCTATTCCTCCTCTTGGCAAAGCAGTGTCTCTGGGTGCTGGATCCTGAGTGAAAGACCTTGCACCTTCTGTTCTTTGTGATGGTAGCCCAGGTTCTGTTCATCTGCCCCTCCTCACATCAGTACTTGAGTGCTATTACAGCAGAAGGCAAACAGTCTTTTACTTTCCCTGCGGTGCAAGCAGATCACCACAAGGGGGGCACGCGATGCGCAGGAGGCCTTGTTGTATGGCGTTTTAGGATCCGAGCAAAATTTACCGATTCATGCCCTTATATAGGTACAATTCACATTGCCCTTATATAGGCATAGAAAGCATACCCCTATTTAGACATAAGCCCATGCAGTCCAAATACAGGCATGGCTACTTCCACCCCTTCCAAAAAGCCACAATGATTTCTTGGAAAACTTGGCTTAAGCAGTCAGGGACATCCCCTTGCTTGAATATTGATTTGTCCAAGAATTCATGGAGTTTTCAAAGAACTACTATTCCCTTGGGGTTCTTTGATGACATTATTATGCCCGACTTTACGTCAAACTAGGCACCTTCAAGGTGTAAATATGCCTACACTTGCCCTAGCAAACACACGGTGGTTCAGAGCAGCTCGACTATCTACTTGCCCGATGCAGATCACTTCAGCAAGTGCCGAAGGAAGCCGACCCTCCAGCTGATGCACTGATCGGATCACTGACATAATATCGACGTCACAAATATCGAGATACACAAATATCGAGTGACAAAATATCGACTCCCTATCTACAAACAGGTAAGTACCAAAATATCGACTCCAAAATATCGACTTACAAAAATATAGACTGTCAAAATATCGATTTTTTTAAATGTCTTAAAATTAAGTTAAAACTAATATATTAATAAATATATTTAATATAAACTTAGAAATAATTATTTTAAAATTTTAATTTTAATAAATAATTTCTATAATTAAATAAAATCACCAAAAATAATACATATATATATATATATATATATATATATATATATATATTCACTGAAAAAAACATAGGTTAGAGACCATATATAGTTAGCTGGACATTTTATTGACATAAAACCAATGAAATTCCATATATAGTTAGTTGCACTAACTATATATCGCGCACCCGCAATCCACTGCTGATGATGTCACATATTACATCATTCATGACATGGTCAGTGACATCACTGATGACATCACTGATGACATCTCAAATGACATCACTGATGACATCATCTAGTGTCTGTGTGTTTTTGTAAAGTTTAAATATGTTTTACATATTGAAGAATGAGTGGATGTATGGAAGACTGAGTGTGTGTGTGGCTGGCTGGGAGGTGTGTGACTCTGTGCATATCAATGTGTACTTGTATCAGTGATTGTATAAGAGAGTAAGTATGTGTTAGTATATGTGTGAAAAGTATGGTGTTCTGTGTTTAACTGTATAGATGAGGAAATCGAAGTGTGATTGATTCTTCACAGGACTGACTAGGCGTATGAGTGCATATGATAGTGTTGTAATAATGAGTGACTGTATGTATGAGTGATTGTATGGGTGAATGAGTGAATGTGTGTGTAGACGTAGGAATCAGTGAGTGCGTATGTAGTAACTGGTATTGGTGTGTCATGATGTCATCAGTGATGTCATTTGAGATGTCATCAGTGATGTCATTTGAGATGTCATCAGTGATGTCATCAGTGATGTCACTGAAGTATGGTGTTCTGTGTTTAACTGTATAGATGAGGAAATGGAAGTGTGATTGATTCTTTACAGGACTGACTAGGTGTGTGAGTAACTCCATGGATGAGTGGCAGTGTGTGAGTGTCTGCATAGGTGTATGAGTGCATATGATAGTGTTGTAATAATGAGTGACTGTATGTATGAGTGATTGTATGGGTGAATGAGTGAATGTGTGTGTAGACGTAGGAATCAGTGAGTGCGTATGTAGTAACTGGTATTGGTGTGTCATGATGTCATCAGTGATGTCATTTTAGATGTCATCAGTGATGTCATCAGTGATGTCATTTGAGATGTCATCAGTGATGTCATCAGTGATGTCACTGACCATGTCATGAATGATGTAATATGTGACATCATCAGCAGTGGATTGCGGGTGCGCGATATATAGTTAGTGCAACTAACTATATATGGAATTTCATTGGTTTTATGTCAATAAAATGTCCAGCTAACTATATATGGTCTCTAACCTATGGTTTTTTCAGTGAATTTTCAAGGTTTTGTAAATGCAAATTCCTAACTATATATGGTCTATAACCTATGGTTTTTTCAGTGAATTTCATTGGTTTTTTAAAAGCTAATATCTATAGCTGTAAAATATATTCTTTATTACGTGACGTATCACGTAGCCACGTGAGACGCCTCATGACGCGTCGCATAACCGTGACGTATCGGCTCTGCAGCGCAAACAAAACCCGTAACGTAAGCGTGCCAGAGCACGCTTACAGATATATATATATTTTTTAACCTTAATTAGACAAAATCCACACGTGCACATATCTTGAGGCCTTGCAAAGGCACATCAAACAAACAGTCCCTACAATTTTGCCAAGTTTGCTGGAAATCTATTCCCTTAATTTTTTTTTTACTGTTTCTCTTGGTTTTCCCCTTGTTACGCTTACCGGGACGCTACCCGGTACGCGAACCGGACGCTCCAAAAACACAAGATGGCGGACTCCCGTTACGCTGCCGGTTAGCTGCCCGGTTCGCGTACCGGGAAGCGCCTCTACCGCGAAAAATCGCGGGGGACTTTAATATCCCCCTCATCAATCCTAGGGGGTCAGGAGGGGTTTACCTTGCCCCCTTTCCTTCATTTCCCCCTTCTTTTTTCACCACATCTTGTCTCTCGAACCTACCGAGAGACAAGATGGCAGCCGCTCCGGACTGTTTACAATGTTGACAGCCACGCTGCCGGTTAGCTGCCCGGTTAGCTGCCCGGTGAGCTGCCCGGTGAGCTGCCTGGTTCGCGTACCGGGATGCGCCTCTACGGCGTAAAATCGAAAAAAATTTTTTTTTATTTTTTTTGCCCCGTGGGGCACTTTAATATCCCCCTCATCAATCCTAGGGGGTCAGGAGTGGTCTACCTTGCCCCCTTTCCTTCATTTCCCCCTTCGTTTTTCACCACATCTTGTCTCTCGATCGTACCGAGAGACAAGATGGCGGCCGCTCCGGACTGTTTAAAATGTTGACAGACACCGGAGAGCCAATCAGCTTCGCTTCGCGAAGTTCCGTTACGCGTCAGGTACGCGAACCGGGGCGCTAACCGGAGCGCTGTCACAGATATATATATTTCTTTAAACGTTAATTTCTCAAAATCCACTGGAGCACATATATTGAGACATAGCAAAGGCACGTCGGGCAAACCATATCTACAATTTTGCCAAGTTTCATGTAAATCTATTCAGCCGTTCGAGCTAAAAGTGAGTCCAACCGCCCTATGGAAAAATGAATGGGAAAAACGTGTTTTGGGACCCCCCTTTTTTCTCGGCCCCCCCTTGACGAAACCCCCCCAAATTTTCAGGGGCTGCTCAGAAACAAAATGTGCCATTTTCCTGAAAATTTCAGCCAATTCCGTCCACAAACGCCAAAGTTATTAGACATAGAATTTTCAGAAATCCCATAGAGAAAAAATCCTAACTATATATACCCACTGGCTATCGCCAGTAGGTAATATACATATATAAACATATATAATCTGCATATCTATATAAATATAAATGCATGCATACATATACATATATGCATACATATGCATGTTATTTACATGAAAGTTTTAAAAACACTAATAAAAGCAAAGCTAAAAAGCCACCTCATTACAAACAGAATGGCTTTAACTTAAACGAGGGCGAGATCTATTGCATTTTCAATGCTTGTTTACTTTGGTTCTATCAAGAAGGCATTCAGATGTGTCACACATTTGCCATAAATTCTGAATGTTAGCACTCTGGTTGCTCATTAGATCACTGTAGTAAAGCTAGTGCTCACCAGGGAAGTCTGCTGCTAATCATGGTTTGCAGCCATTTTCCCGCATTTTTTATCCCGCAGACTTTCAGTCCGCATACCATTATCCCGCAAGGTCATTGACCTCGCATACCATTATCCTGCATTTTTTCAAAACGCATGTGCATTTATCGCGCATGCCTTTACAAAGAATTACGTTTTAAAGGCATGTATGGTAAATGCATTTGCGTTGTGAAAACCACGATGACGAGAGAGGTAAGTGGGTTTGTGTTAATTTTTTCGTGGGTTAGTGATTGTGTAGTGTAGTGTTGTGTAGTGTAGTGTTGTGTTAGTGTAGTGTAGAGTTGTGGTGGTTGTTTAGTGTAGGGTCATGCTGGGGGTAGTGTTTTAGGGTTTAGGGTTGTGTTGTAGTGTTTGTGTAGTGTAGGGTCATGCTGGGGGTGGTGTTTTAGGGTTTAGGGTAGTGTTGTAGTGTTTGCGTAGTGTAGGGTCATGCTGGGGGTAGTGTTTTAGGGTTTAGGGTTGTGTTGTAGTGTTTGCGTAGTGTAGGGTCATGCTGGGGCTAGTGTTTTAGGGTTTAGGGTAGTGTTGTAGTGTTTGCGTAGTGTAGGGTCATGCTGGGCGTAGTGTTTTAGGGTTTAGGATAGTGTTGTAGTGTTTGCGTAGTGTAGGGTCATGCTGGGGGTAGTGTTTTATGGTTTTGGGTAGTGTTGTAGTGTTTGCGTAGTGTAGGGTCATGCTGGGGTGTAGTATTTTAGGGTTTAGGGTAGTGTTGTAGTGTTTGCGTAGTGTAGGGTCATGCTGGGGGTAGTGTTTTAGGGTTTTGGGTAGTGTTGTAGTGTTTGTGTAGTGTAGGGTCATGCTGGGGGTAGTGTTTTAGGGTTTTGGGTAGTGTTGTAGTGTTTGCGTAGTGTAGGGTCATGCTGGGGTGTAGTGTTTTAGGGTTTTGGGTAGTGTTGTAGTGTTTGCGTAGTGTAGGGTCATGCTGGGGTGTAGTGTTTTAGGGTTTTGGGTAGTGTTGTAGTGTTTGTGTAGTGTAGGGTCATGCTGGGGGTAGTGTTTTAGGGTTTTGGGTAGTGTTGTAGTGTTTGCGTAGTGTAGGGTCATGCTGGGGGTAGTGTTTTAGGGTTTTGGGTAGTGTTGTAGTGTTTGCGTAGTGTAGGGTCATGCTGGGGGGTAGTGTTTTAGGGTTTTGGGTAGTGTTGTAGTGTTTGCGTAGTGTAGGGTCATGCTGGGGGTAGTGTTTTAGGGTTTTGGGTAGTGTTGTAGTGTTTGCGTATTGTAGGGTCATGCTGGGGGTAGTGTTTTAGGGTTTAGGGTAGTGTTGTAGTGTTTGCGTAGTGTAGGGTCATGCTGGGGGTAGTGTTTTAGGGTTTAGGGTAGTGTTGTAGTGTTTGCGTAGTGTAGGGTCATGCTGGGGGTAGTGTTTTAGGGTTTAGGGTAGTGTTGTAGTGTTTGCGTAGTGTAGGGTCATGCTGGGGGTAGTGTTTTAGGGTTTAGGGTAGTGTTGTAGTGTTTGCGTAGTGTAAGGTCATGCTGGGGGTGGTGTTTTAGGGTTTAGGGTAGTGTTGTAGTGTTTGCGTAGTGTGGTAAATAAATAATTAATTACCGGTACTATTTTTCATATAATCAATAAAACAGGTAGCTCAATAAATAAGAGTCAGGATTCGAGGTATCTTGAGTCGACAGGCTTTAATCAGGCATAAGGACAGGAACAGGACAGCCTGCAATAGTACGGGATGGCAGCTGCCAGGGAAGGGACAAGGGAAACTGGGTAACTTTTTGTAACAGTTCATAGTATATATATATCAAAACAATTTCATTACATTCAATACAGTAGGCGTAGCAGTAGGCGTGACTCGTAGCAGTCGCGAAAGATAAGGGCAAAATGATGTAACAAGAAGGCGTGTACAGGGCGTGTACATAGACATGTGATGTAAACGTAACAGAAGTGTCATAAACGGGGCGGAAACATGGAGGGGGCTACCTGAGCAGCTGGGACCTCTAACCTAGTGGTGCGCGCAAACGGGCAATGACGTGTTACCAGAGAGAACTGGGGGCTATGACTTCTGTGCTAGAAGAGGAGACTAAAGTCTGGAGTGTCAGAGCGACATGTACCCAAGGCATATCTGGTATCTGGTGTTTAGAGTACATGTTGATAGAATCCAAAAGTTATCAGGGCAAAAGCTAATAGACTCTAAGACTGGTGCATGCATAATTCTACATGTATTGCGTGTGCGAGGAATATTCTATGAATATTAATACAGTATTTCTCTTACATGGAGACAGTAAGGCTAGACCATGACGGAAACTATTGATGCGATTCAGTAGCTTAGGAATGCAGAGAAGGAGGGCCGGACTGATAACTAGAATCATAACATACTCTTGGCAGACTGGGAGGCAGAGCCAGGCCGGGCCGGGCACTGCGAGGCATGAAAGTAAGCTAGGGGTCAGGGATGCAGGTGGGGGCTGTATCGCTCCTCGGAGAGGGTTCAGGAGACAGGAGCTGAATCTGAGTCTGGGCCCTTTTGAGGCCTAGAAACGGGGACAATTCAATGAATTAACGTGCACACTGTAAAATGTGGCAACGTAGGTTTACATAGGCTTAATATTCGTTGTTTTCACAAAGACTGGAAACTGGCATACTAGAGATGGACACAACTTGTAATTGCGTCTTTAATCGATCAGAGGGGAATACATGCATATCGATCATGCACATATAGCATAAGATGGGGAACACGTAGGCACATACAACATGGCAAAATTTACTTTTCCACATTCCCTCCTTGTGCCCTACGTTTCATCAGGAAACATCAATATTCATGATACCATCTATCATTTCATATAGTATCATTTGCTCGTCTCGAATTGTCTTGGAACGGGATTTAGGACTAGGAATACAAGAGGTAGTACACATGCCGCAAATCGCAGGGCCACATTGTATACAGAGGCAGCAACTGAATATGATCATTACTGCAATACCCAGGAATGACAATACTTTCCATCCCCAGGCAGATACAATACTCCAGAGCCAACCGGACCATGTCCAGGTGTCTGGATTCTGGTGCAACTGATGGGCAATTTAATGAAGTCTGGTTATAGCTGAATAAACAGACGGCGCGTTATTAGGAATGAAAATGCAGCAACTAGATCCGATGACTCTACATGCTCCTCCTCTATCGGCCAGGATGACGTCAAGAACGAGACGATTTTGGAGCACGACAAATCTCATAGCAGATTGCTCTTCAGTTAAGTTACCTAGAGCAGAAGTAGTCTCATTCACTACTGCTTCAAGGGTCCTGGTTAACCTACGTATTAACTTACTATTCTGGATAGGTCCTATAAAAAAGAAGAAACCTTTATTGAAGTCTTGATACTGTTCTAGAGTAGTTTCAGTTTGATCGACAATCGGGGACTCGATCTCCCTTCTATGTCTGGTGTGCACTAGATGTGTGTTTCTGTGATAATCGGATGGGGCTAGAAAAACTGGTGGCAGTAGGAAAGCAATATAACATGTTCCATCCCAATCGAGGGGCAGACGAACATATGCAGTCTGACCACAAACAAAATAAGAATGACGTGAGGCTTTGAAAATAGATTTCCCACTGTCACTATACTCGACAGTAGTAGTACAATCACTATGTCCTACATGTGCGGAACCATTCTTTCTGACACATAATTCGCCTTTGACTGGTAGTACTGAAATAGCAGGCAAATCTGGAGTAGTATCTGACTGAACATTCAGGACCATGAAATTCGAAGAATAATTACCTAAATCATATACTTCATTTTCTAGATCTAACCCTGTTCTATGGGAGAGACCTTGCTTGTCTGGAAAACATGTTCTATTCAGAAGGGACATATCATTGGAGGATGACATTAACGTGGACCATGCTCCACACGAACCATTATGTGAAAACGGATAGGGAAAGAGTGGCAGAACTCCCTTCGGTGTCTGGAAAGGGGGGAGTCGACCACATACCCAACAATTAGTGGCATTGCTGGTCTGGTGTGAATAGTGCAACATTCGGATGAATGTATTATTTCGCATTGCAAGACGATAGGATAGCTCGTGAGGAGGCAGATCACTAAATGTGTGCTCTACTGTATCATTAGAAAACATATGTACATGTGAAACTGGAAAACATAAATGTAAAGCATAACTTGTGCAGGTAACCATAAGACTTAAAAATAATAGAAAACTTAGAACAATAATACATATTTTAGAGTTTCGACTAACTCTCTCACTGTGGGGGTCTATCTCATACATGTCAGGAACCTGTCTACCCGTTTCACCCGAGAGGGACTTAGACAATTAAACTGGCTGACTTATTTTACTAGACCGGAGCTTCTGTTTATACTCCTGTTGCAGAGTTTTCTCTAACAGGGGAACTTTGAGTTCAGAGTCAAGTTCAGAGTCTGTTTTTAGGCAGTCTTTCGGAATAAGGCAGTCCTTAGCAAAAGTCTTTTCTCGTAATCCATGGAATTTCTTTATATGGCTCAGATGGACCCACCCCTTCCTGCCCTCGAGCTTTACGGCGGTCCTTGTTGTTAGTAAGATCATCCGAGGCTCCTTCCAGCGGGGCTCCAGCGGACTTGAACGATCAAAATTTCGGACGAATACGAAGTCACCGGGGACGACTTCATGCGGTTTCACCTCGGTGTTGTCTGGAAATGCGGCGGCAACCTGTGAACGACAAGAGTGTAGGGCAGACATCAAGGAAGCTAGGTAATCTGTCAGCATATTACTGGAAACATCTGTAATACTGCGGGGTCTAGGTGTACCCCACATGTTTGGGGGGCGGCCGAATACGACCTCATACGGGGACAGACCTGATCTGGAATGTGCAACCATCCTCATATAGAATAAAGCAACTGGCAGAGCTACTAGCCAGTCTACACCTTTCTCTTTACATACTTTTGCAATGCGTATTTTCAGAGTCTGATTATGTCTCTCTACGAGACCGGCTGCTTCAGGATGGCGTACACAATGGAACTTCCACTGGTACCCTAACAGAAGGGAAACATGTTTCATGAGCTCGGATGAGAATGGCTGGCCGTTATCTGAATACACGACCCTAGGGAGTCCATAGCGGGGAAAGAACTCACGAACCAACTGCCTGGCAGTGGTCGCGGCTGTGTAATCTGGAACTGGATATGCTTCTGTCCACCTGGACAAGGCGCATACAACTACGAGGACATACTTGAAACCTCGACATCGCTCCATCTGAATATAATCCATCTGGAGGACTTCAAAAGGGTGGTCAGGAGGTTGGAATCCACCTTGTTCCACCGGGACACCTTTACCTGGATTGAACTGACAACATATCATACAGGTACGGACTTTCTGCTTGGCTGCAGCTCGTAAATGTTTGTTGAACCAAAGGTTCTGTATACTGTCTAACATAGCTTTTTCTCCTAGATGTGCTGGACTATGTGCGGTATTAATAATAACTTGAACCATAGAGTCGGGGAGAAACCATGTGGCTTTTCCCTTCGTCAACCATCCTTGATCTGTCTGGACCCCTCCTTGTTCGGACCATTTCTTGATTTCTTCGGGAGTAGCATGTAACTGTATGTCTATGACATCTTGTGTAGGGTCCTTAATTGTCATACAAGTAGTCTGATCTTGAGTGAGTGTCTGTGTCGTGTTAACTGGAACGTCTGGAGTCTGAGCTGTAAGCTTGGCTGTTCGATCTGCTAGATCGTTACCTTGGGAAATGATGTCAGTAACTTTCGTATGTGCCTTGCACTTCATGATAGCGATAGCTGTCGGTAAATGTATTGCATCTAACAGAGCTTGAATGAGGAGACCATGCTGAATCTTGGTTCCATGAGAAGTCATGAAACCTCTCTCCTGCCAGAGCACTCCAAAGTCATGTACGACTCCGAATGCGTATCGTGAATCTGTATATATGTTTACTTTCAGGTTCTTGGCACGTATGCAGGCTTGGGTCAGAGCTACTAGCTCTGCTGCTTGAGGAGACAAGGTGTCAATACGATGTGTTTCTATAACTTCGGTGTCAGTAGTCACTGCATACGCGGCTACTAGTTCTCCTGCACTCGTTCTCATACATGAACCATCCACATAAAGTGTCAGGTCGGGATTAGGTAATGCAATGTCTGTCAGGTCTTGTCTTGGCTTTGTCATAGTGTTGACAACTTCCACACAGTCATGTGTGGCCGGATTTGAAGTAACTGACGGTAACAGTGTAGCAGGATTTAGAATGTTGCAGCGTCTGATTTCTATGTGTGGCTGGAACAGTGTCAGTTCATAACCTGTTAAACGTGCAATTGTCAAGTGCTGAGTCTGTGTTCGGTTTAAAAGAACTTCCACGGAGTGTGGAACTTGTACTGTCAGGGAGTGTCCTAACACTATGGAATCACTTTGTCTGATAGCTAGAGCTGTGGCTGCAACTGACTTGAGGCACGCAGGCAGAGCCTGGGCTACTGGATCTAATGTGCTCGAAAAATAAGCACAGGGCTTGTACTGTCCTGCTTGATCTTGTGTGAGAACAGACAATGCAGTACCATCACGTTCTGTGACAAAAAGTGTAAAAGGCTTACTGTAGTTCGGTGTCGCTAGAACAGGTGCTTGGCATAAGGCTTTCTTTAATTCATTGAATACAAGTGTATGTTCCTGGGTCCAAGGGAGGACAGTCGATACGGCTGCCTCCTGTGTCGTTAACTGTATCAGTGGCTTGGCTAGAAATGCATACTGAGGAATCCATTGTCTGCAGTAAGAAGTGAGGCCGATAAAAGCTCGTACCTCCTTCTGTGTCTTGGGCTGTGGAAGACTCGCTATTAACTGGATACGGTCTGGTGTCAACTGCCTACCCCACTTGGACAGTAAGTGTCCTAAGTATACCACTTGCTGGACACAGAATTGTAATTTAGAAGGGGACACCTTGTGCCCCTGCTCGGCTAGGAAATACAGAACCGTAAGTGACGCACGCTCGCAGTCACGTTCAGAACGGGCTGTGATCAGTAGATCATCGACATACTGGAGATGGGCAGTGTCAGTTGGCATGCGGATATTGTCTAGTTGTCTCTTAAGTGCTTGACTGTAAATACTAGGACTTTCTGTAAAACCTTGAGGAGCTCGTGTGAATTTATAGCTCCTTCCATTTAAACAAAAACCGAAAAGGTACTGGCTGTCTGGATGAATGGGAACACTGAAAAATGCATTCTTGAGATCGATAACTGTGAAAAATGTAGCTTCAGAATCAATGGCTGTCAATAGGGAAGAAATATCTGGGACTACTGGATACTGAGGAATGATACATTTATTAAGCTCTCGAAGGTCAATCACTAATCGATATACTGGGGGTGCATTTGGATCAGTACGTTTCAAGACTGGAATGATAGGAGAATTACATACATTGGAGTCAGTTTCTACAACCACTCCTTGAGCAATAAGTTCATCAATAATTCTGGATAAGGCCGCTACAGCCTCAGGTGGCAATCTGTACTGTCTGATTCGTGGCAAAACTATACCTTGTTTGAGAGTCACACGATGGGGTGTGATATGCATACAACCTACATCAGTTGGACCGTGCGCCCATAAATGCTGTGGTACATTCAATAATCTTGGATCAAAATCACGTAATACATAATGACCTTTAAAGTCTCTCAGGAACAATCGGACCCCTTCTGGGGAACAGCAAATAACTGCTCCTAATTCTTTTAATGTCTTGATGCCTAACAAATTTTCTGGACATGATTTCGTGAGTAACAAATCAGTAGTTCGGGACAATGGACCAACTTCTAGAGTAACTGGTTTCGAAATTTCATTAACAATTGGCTTTCCTGAAAATCCAAGGGAAACATTTTTAGAGCCTGAGAGCAGAGCCCCTGGAACCTCGTCATGACTGATAGTAGTCCTACTTGCCCCTGTATCAATCAAAAACTTTCTGTCTTTCCCTAATACTTGACTGTGTACATAGGGACCCTCTTGATCTACAGGTATCTCGATGAGAGGCAAGCCTACCTCCCTCTCTAGGCTGTTTCATGAATACGGCTGATAATCTGGATACTCTGTCTGAGCATACTGGTACATCTGCTGTGTAACATGCTGTGTTGCAGCTATAGGCTGCGGTGCTGGAACTGTCAGTTGTGCATTCTGTGGTGGCTGAGAAGTCTGTGAAACTTGTTCTTGTCTAGGCGGACGTGGTCTTTCTTTAGTCTTACCAGTAGCAATGTTGTGTTTCAGAACTGCACACTCGTTTATAAAATGACCTGGCTGTTTACAATAATTGCAGGTCCCTTTAACGGGAGCTGTAGGATGACTGGCTTGATTCGGACCCCTCTTCTGACTGTCTTGTGGAACAGATTGTGCAACTAATACTTTCATTTTTGTGTCTTTCATACGTCTCCTTTCGTGTTCTTGCTCTTCCCTGATTCTATTCTGGTGATACTGGAGCATCTGTAACATTTGTGACGGAGTATTAGCTTGCCAGGTACTTTCGACTTTCAATACTCGATTTTTAACTTGTGGACTTGAATTCTCGACTAGTTTGGTAACAAAAAGATGAGGGTACGATTCACTACTTGTTTTTAGACCACTGTTAATAATAAAACATTTTTCAAATCTAGAATAAAAATCACTAGTGTCTTCATCCTGTTTCTGTTTACAAGCTGAGATTGCATCCCAATCTTCCTTTTTCGTGGCTAGTAACCTTGGCAAAACCTGTATCAATAACTCGGGCAATTCTTTAACTTTACCCCCAAGACCGGTACCTGGTACTCGTGATTTATCTTCAGCTTCTAAAGCTGTCCAATCTATCTTTTTCTCTCCCACCTCCCATTCTTTTTCCTTGAGTTTTTCATATACCCCTGCGGGCAACAGGACCTTTAACATTTTAATGATATCAGGATAAGTGTATTCTCCCATACGGAGCATGTCTTTTAATTCTCGATGGAACCCTGCTGGATCTTTGTCGTGACAGGGAATTAACTTTTTCATCTCTAAGAGTTCCATCTTTGTGATAGGGGTGTAGACAAATACTCGTTCTAGTTCACCACCCGCTGTCCTAACTGGGTGTACTTCTCGTAACGGATGCTGTCTATCTATGCAAAATGATTTACTTTCTGGAGGTGAGACATGAACAAAATGCGGATTCAAAAACGTTCGATATTTGTGGCGCTGTTCTAGAATGATACTAATTAAATCGGTACCTAGACCTCTCCATTTATACTGGAGTAACTCGTTCAATACATCATGTAACGGACCTGGATCAGAATGCTGTCCCTCATATAGTGTAATGAGGTGCTGGATCATATACATACCCACCAGTCGCTGCTCGGCTGGGGGCAGTTTCAGAAACATTTGTGCCACTATTTCGTCTGGAAAAGTGGTAGAATCAGTAGTCCATCGGACTGCTGATCAGGCTAGTTCTTGTTCATGCATGGTACTAAGTTCACTATAACCGATTCGCGATTTCAGAATATGATCGGTAGCTTGAAATACTTGTTCAAGAGAACCTTGTTCTGGTGCTGGAGGAGGGAAAACTTTCTTGTGATCTAGGCATGAATGTCGGTCGGGAAGTCTAGTTCTACCTACATACGCTATTCTGGAGGGATTCTCGTCGTCTACCTCTTCAGTAGAAGAGTTGTCTTCTTTCTCGGTTACTTGTGCTGCTTCTCGTTTCTCGTGTATCTTTATTATTTCCTTACGGATTTTCTTGTACATACTCTCTATACAATTCTGTGTCTTGTGTCTTCCCTCGGCTATATGGTCACTCCACCTGGTCAGAACTTTCATTTCTTCCGGATCTTTATCCAGATAATCTTGTTCCCTTATTAAACAATTAATTAGAAACTTTAAAAGCATGAGTTGAATCTCGACTTTCCTTTGAACCATGGCATCGCCAATACTTCCTGGATCTACTCCTGTACGGATGAAACAATATATTCTGTCTAGATAACCTTTCATATTGGGCAGGGTGTCCAAATATTCGGTCACCCGTCTTACACGTAATGAATACAGGACCATATCATCATCGCCTGGGACCGGATCATAACGGCATTCGGTAAGTGCTCGCTTGATATCTGCGACTGACTGAAGTTTGGGCGAACGCTGTAACGCTCGTGCATGTAGCTCGAGTAGTGTGATACGTCTGGGTTGAGGCGGGGTTCCAGGAGGACTTCCCCCCGTGGCCCCTAGACTAGAATCGTCGACGGGTATTGTACGTGCTGGTAGAGTGACTGATGTAGCGGGTACATGTACTGTAGGCTGGACCGGGGTTACCGTAACAGGTGCTGTAACGGGTGCCCCGTTGGCTGGAGGAACAGGAATTACATTATTTACGGGAGCTGGCGGAACAGGATTTGCATATGCTGGGACTGTGTCGTCCAAATAGGACGAGAGAAAAATATCAGCTGCGGTCGGTTTGTGACGTAGCTTAATCGGAACCAAGGGCGGCGGAAAATTACATGGTGCTTCCGGGGTTGCTTTTGGCAAGCCCTCGGCAAGAAGAGGATACATACCCTTAATAAGGGCATTTCTCTGTCTGTCTGACTGTTCGGCTTTAACTCGTTCACCTACTTCGATTAATTCCCTTTCTTGGGCTCTTTCCGAGGATTCTCTACTTAATTCTGTTTTTCTGATTTCTTTTTCGGTTCTTCTATGAGATTCTTTGCGCCATAACTCGATGGCATCTTTCTGGGACTGTCTGGATTTCTTTTTCCATAATGCTTCTTCTACTCGCATGATGCACTCGGCATCCCACATACCTGATACGGGCCATCTATATTTCTCTTCTAATTCCTTGGTGTAATCCACCCATAAGTCTAGATATAATATGGCACTTAAGCCATGCTTATGATACATAAAATAACCTGGACTGTCCCTAGGCGGGACAGGAACTGCTTCCTCTAATAACCCTTTTCTGGTTTTTAACTGACGTAGTTTCGAGAATAGAGGCATAGTTTAGGCTGGAATCTGGACACAATACAATACACGATAAACACAATAATAACTGGGAAAACAAATCACTCATACCACGACATTGAAAACACATTAAACAACATTTAAAATAACAGTTCGGACAGAATATTACCTGATATACTGAGAACAGAACACATGAATTTCTCGAGAACGGAACTTACTAGAATTACTAGATGCACTGCTAAAACAGCACGAAACTTACCGGTCCCATAAAGAGACACGTCAGGACCCGCGTCCACCTAGGTGAACACTTCGTGTTGGATCTGTGTACCCAAACCCACGGACCAGAGACAAATTAATTGACCCTGTCTAGATACTACCCCAGCAACGGTACTCACCGGGCAGCAAGAACGGAAGGCCTCGGACTGGACTGGACTGCTACGACGACGGACTACGAACTTCGGACTTCAGTTACAGGTGGGCCTCCGGATACCTCGGACCTTGGACTCTCGGCTTGGGCTCTGGTCGGGACTCGCCGCGTTCCTCACCGCCTCGTCTGGATGCTGGACCGCAACCTCCGTCTCCGCCGTGGGCCTGAGGGATACTTGAAGCAGAAATATCTGCACGTGCACGGTATGGTTCCGTCACGGCTGCAGAGGATCAGGGGGCCTGCGTGGCTTCGCCGGCGCGTGGGGAAAGGGCAAGTCCCTATTCGGGCGCCATTATGTGGTAAATAAATAATTAATTACCGGTACTATTTTTCATATAATCAATAAAACAGGTAGCTCAATAAATAAGAGTCAGGATTCGAGGTATCTTGAGTCGACAGGCTTTAATCAGGCATAAGGACAGGAACAGGACAGCCTGCAATAGTACGGGATGGCAGCTGCCAGGGAAGGGACAAGGGAAACTGGGTAACTTTTTGTAACAGTTCATAGTATATATATATCAAAACAATTTCATTACATTCAATACAGTAGGCGTAGCAGTAGGCGTGACTCGTAGCAGTCGCGAAAGATAAGGGCAAAATGATGTAACAAGAAGGCGTGTACAGGGCGTGTACATAGACATGTGATGTAAACGTAACAGAAGTGTCATAAACGGGGCGGAAACATGGAGGGGGCTACCTGAGCAGCTGGGACCTCTAACCTAGTGGTGCGCGCAAACGGGTAATGACGTGTTACCAGAGAGAACTGGGGGCTATGACTTCTGTGCTAGAAGAGGAGACTAAAGTCTGGAGTGTCAGAGCGACATGTACCCAAGGCATATCTGGTATCTGGTGTTTAGAGTACATGTTGATAGAATCCAAAAGTTATCAGGGCAAAAGCTAATAGACTCTAAGACTGGTGCATGCATAATTCTACATGTATTGCGTGTGCGAGGAATATTCTATGAATATTAATACAGTATTTCTCTTACATGGAAACAGTAAGGCTAGACCATGACGGAAACTATTGATGCGATTCAGTAGCTTAGGAATGCAGAGAAGGAGGGCCGGACTGATAACTAGAATCATAACATACTCTTGGCAGACTGGGAGGCAGAGCCAGGCCGGGCCGGGCACTGCGAGGCATGAAAGTAAGCTAGGGGTCAGGGATGCAGGTGGGGGCTGTATCGCTCCTCGGAGAGGGTTCAGGAGACAGGAGCTGAATCTGAGTCTGGGCCCTTTTGAGGCCTAGAAACGGGGACAATTCAATGAATTAACGTGCACACTGTAAAATGTGGCAACGTAGGTTTACATAGGCTTAATATTCGTTGTTTTCACAAAGACTGGAAACTGGCAAACTAGAGATGGACACAACTTGTAATTGCGTCTTTAATCGATCAGAGGGGAATACATGCATATCGATCATGCACATATAGCATAAGATGGGGAACACGTAGGCACATACAACATGGCAAAATTTACTTTTCCACAGTAGTGTAGGGTCATGCTGGGGTGTAGTGTTTTAGGGTTTTGGGTAGTGTTGTTGTGTTTGCGTAGTGTAGGGTCACGCTGGGGGTAGTGTTTTAGGGTTTAGGGTAGTGTTGTAGTGTTTGCGTAGTGTAGGGTCATGCTGGGGTGTAGTGTTTTAGGGTTTTGGGTAGTGTAGTGTTTGCGTAGTGTAGGGTCATGCTGGGGGTAGTGTTTTAGGGTTTAGGGTAGTGTTGTAGTGTTTGCGTAGTGTAGGGTCATGCTGGGGGTAGTGTTTTAGGGTTTAGGGTTGTGTTGTAGTGTTTGCGTAGTGTAGGGTCATGCTGGGGGTTGTGTTTTAGGGTTTAGGGTTGTGTTGTAGTGTTTGTGTAGTGTAGGGTCATGCTGGGGGTAGTGTTTTAGGGTTTAGGGTAGTGTTGTAGTGTTTGCGTAGTGTAGGGTCATGCTGGGGTGTAGTGTTTTAGGGTTTTGGGTAGTGTTGTAGTGTTTGCGTAGTGTAGGGTCATGCTGGGGGTAGTGTTTTAGGGTTTAGGGTAGTGTTGTAGTGTTTGTGTAGTGTAGGGTCATGCTGGGGGTAGTGTTTTAGGGTTTAGGGTAGTGTTGTACTGTTTGTGTAGTGTAGGGTCATGCTGGGGGTAGTGTTTTAGGGTTTAGGGTAGTTTAGTTGTTTAGTGTATGCTAAAGGCATATTCGTTCTAAAAGTTTTCGTTATTTTAATTTGCGGCCTAATAGTACATGCGGGATTTTTTTTGCGGACTGATGGTATGCGGGATTTCGTCATATATTCGCTAATCATACTT
The DNA here is from genome assembly GCF_964261635.1 of Lissotriton helveticus. Classification (NCBI taxonomy): domain Eukaryota; kingdom Metazoa; phylum Chordata; class Amphibia; order Caudata; family Salamandridae; genus Lissotriton; species Lissotriton helveticus. The sequence goes on along the minus strand of NC_136071.1, from coordinate 335,893,304 downwards.
TCTATGGCAAAATGAACCCCCTCATTTTGTTCCTTTTTAAATTAAATGTTTTAAGAGTTACCACTTTATTCCAATCAAGATGGCTTCAGGTGTGCCATACCTTTGTAATAAGTAGGACTGTTAGCACTCTAGTTGTTCTTTAGAACACTCTGGGACATTCTGTCATTGGGCTATAGTTGGGCTACATCTGGCTGATATTTGGGCTACATTTGTTTTTTTTGTCTCTGGTGGCCATCTTTGGGCTACATTGGGCTACATTGGGCTACATTTGGGCTCCAACATATATAGCCCAATGTAGCCCAATATATATTTTTCAAAGTTAATTTTCGTAAAAACCACTGGAGCCTATATCTTGAGACATAGCAAAGGCACATCGGGCTACCAGTCCCTACAATTTTGCCAAGTTTGGTGTAAATCCATTCAGCCGTTCAGGCTAAAAGTGAGGCCAACCGCCCTATGGAAAATTGCATGGGAAAAACACGTTTTGGGACCCCCCTTTTTTCTCGGCCCCCCCTTGACGAAACCCCCCCAAATTTTCAGGGGCTGCTCAGAAACAAAATGTTCCATTTTCCTGAAAATTGCAGCCAATTCTGTCCTCAAACGCCAAAGTTATTCGACATAGAATTTTCAAAAATCCCATAGGAAAAAAATCCTAACTATATATACCTACTGGCTATCGCCAGTAGGTAATATATATATATATATATATATATATATAAACATATTATTAAATAAACATATATAACATTTTTAGCGTAGCATAGAAAATGGTTAAAATTTATTGTAACAACTATAGTGAGTTCAACATTAGCAAAAGTGTTGGATAGCGTAGAGGTAAAATTTACTATTCCCACTCCAGTGGGTGCAACAGTAGGGAAAGCGCTGGATAGCGTAGGGGTTAAAATTACTATTCCCACTCCAGGGATGTATGACGTTACAACGCATACTTTTACAACACCTACCATTACATCAAAACTTTTACAACACAAAAACTTTGACAACTCATACATTTACAACGCAAGATTTTACAACACATATACCTTTACAACGCATACCATTACAACGTAAGTATTGGTAAGTATATAATATTTTTTTTAATATAAATTAATTTAAAATATTATAATATAATTTAATTTTATTTAATTGTATTTAATTAATGTAATTTAAATGTAATTTTACTTTATTTTTTACAAAGTACCCCTGTACCCCAAAAACCCTAAACTGACCCTGAACCCTAAAAATACCCCTTTACCCAAAAACTGAAAACTGACCCTGAACCCTAAAAATACCCCTTTACCCAAAAACTGAAAAGTGACCCTGAACCCTAAAAATACCCCTTTACCCCAAAAACTGAAAACTGACCCTGAACCCTAAAAATACCCCTTTACCCAAAAACTGAAAACTGACCCTGAACCCTAAAAATACCCCTTTACCCCAGAAACTGAAAACTGACCCTGAACCCTAAAAATACCCCTTTACCCAAAAACTGAAAACTGACCCTGAACCCTAAATATACCCCTGAACCCTAAAAATACCCCTTTAGCCAAAAACTGAAAACTGACCCTGAACCCTAAATATACCCCTTTACCCCAAAAACTGAAAACTGACCCTGAACCCTAAAATACCCCTTTACCCAAAAACTGAAAACTGACCCTGAACCCTAAATATACCCCTTTACCCCAAAAACTGAAAACTGACCCTGAACCCTAAAAATACCCCTTTACCCAAACACTGAAAACTGACCCTGAACCCTACAAATACCCCTTTTCCCAAAAACTGAAAACTGACCCTGAACCCTAAAAATACCCCTTTACCCCAGAAACTGAAAACTGACCCTGAACCCTAAAAATACCCCTTTACCCAAAAACTGAAAACTGACCCTGAACCCTAAAAATACCCCATTGCCCAAAAACCCAAACATATAACATTTTAAAAATAATTATATACTTAGCAATACTTACGTTGTAATGGTATGCGTTGTAAAGGTATCTGCGTTGTAAAAACATGCTTTGTAAATGTATGCGTTGTAAAAGTTTTTGCGTTGTAAAAGTTTCGTTGTAATGGTAGTGCATAGTAAAAGTTGCATTGTAAACGTTGCATACCCACTCCAGTGGGTGCAACAGTAGGGAAAGTGTTGTATAGCGTAGGGGTTAAAATTACTATTCCAACTTCAGAGAGTGCAATAATAGGGAAAGTAAATACTTCACAAATAGATATAAATAACATAAATAGTAATACCAATTACAAATAAATAAAATATTTTACTTGTGTATAAAAATATTAAATATTTATTTATAAATACAAAATAAAATTATATAATTATAAAAATTGCCTACTCATACTAATTAATTACCTATTAACAATAAATTAATTTACAATTTCAAAATTAAGAAATTATTTTTTAATTACCAATTATATTTTAATTAATTACCTATTAAAAATTAATTAACAATTAATTCAAAATAAATACCAATAATTTAAATGACATATTTAATTAATGAGAATTAAATTATTTCCCACTCTATTCCCCTATAAACCCACAACCCGCTACAGAAAATAAATGAATGAAATTAACATATTTATCAATTAATCAATTAAAATTATTTACCAATCATATTTTTATTAATTACCAATTATTATTTAATTAACAATGTATTCCAAATAATTAAGAATAAATAAATTAACATATTTAATTAATTATAATTTAATTACTTCCCACCCTATTCCCCTATAAACCCACAACCCGCTACAGAAAATAATTTAATAAAATTAACATATTTATCAATTAATCAATTATAATTAATTACAATTATATTTTAATTAATTACCAATTAATACATAATTAACAATTAATTATAAATAAATATCAATAAATAATTTAAAAAATTTAATTAATTATAATTAAATTACTTCCCACCCTATTCCCCTATAAACCCACAACCCGCTACAGAAAATAAATTACTAAAATTAAAATATTTATCAATTAATCAATTATAATTAATTACCAATTATATTTTAATTAATTACCAATTAATAAATAATTCACAATTAATTATAAATAAATATCAATAAATAATTTAAAAAATTTAATTAATTATAATTAAATTACTTCCCACCCTATTCCCCTATAAACCCACAACCCGCTACAGAAAATAAATTACTAAAATTAAAATATGTATCAATTAATCAATTATAATTAATTACCAATTATATTTTAATTAATTACCAATTAATAATTAATTAACAATTTATTCTAAATAAATATCAATAAATTAATTAACATATTTAATTAATTATAATTAAATTACTTCCCACCCTATTCCCCTATAAACCCACAACCCGCTACAGACTTATATTACACAAAAAATTAAAATATTTATTAACTTACCTTAAATTCGATATTTTTGTTGGCTATATTATGTCTAGTCGATATTATGTCCAATCTATATTTTTGATTCGATATTATGTCCATTCTATTCGATATTAATTTTCTCTAGTCGATATTTTTGTTGTCTATATTATGTCTAGTCGATATTATGTCCATTCTATATTTTTTACTCGATATTCTGTCCAGTCGAAATAAAAGACTCGATATTATGACTGCACACCCACTGATCGAGAAGCTGTCCTTTCTCTCACTGAGAATCCAGCTCCAGTGTTTCCAAGCTCCCCTTGCTGGGTGTTGGGAAATCGAATCCAGAGACAGAAATACCAGACCTCCTTCATTCTAAAACCAAGGTACGGAGCTGATTAGACCCGAGGAGAAATCTTGGATAGATTCTTGGCAAAGAAACTAAACCTATGCTACACCACACTTACTTCTTCCCTTGTACTAGACTTAGGTTAGGTACATTGGGGTAGGCGTATTTTATAAGCACCATGTGAGAAGTTGGCCTGATATATGATGCTCACTAGTTCTAGTGATCACCTTGTATCAGTCCAAACAACCCTTATGGTGATTGGTTGTAAGTCAACCTGATAGACCAGCTATCCTAGTAGCGTGGACAAAAGCAGTCTTTAGGCTAAACTCTTTTGGCATGTGAAGCCAGTTGTTTTACCACAGTATAACCCCTTGAATACCAGATGAAAGGACACCACACAGGTTGTTATGAAAATAAACGATATATTTATTAATAACAACACCTCTGAACTCTTTATGAGGTCAGAGGGCTAAGCACATGACAATACTACAAAAGAAATACGAGTTCGCACAATATCTACAAGTGTGCCTGAGGGGCACGGCAAACCATATACTCAAAACAATGGAATGCGAGGAAGGAAAATACTGTAAGAAGATCCAGAGGCTGGAGGATCGCTGGGACTATGCTACGAACTAGGTAAGTAAGGAGCAGGAGGCCCACGGGACTCACGTGCAGAGTGGAAACTCTCACGCGGGATGCGTACCAACGTCTATGGATGCTACAGTTTAGAAAGTTACGGATTCCGGACGAACCCGGCTGGATGGAGGGAAAACAACAGTGGACCTGGACACTAGGATAGTGGACACAGACTTCAGCACCTAGAAGCTTTAGTTACCTAACCCACAGGCTGCGGGTGCATAGGGCTGAAGTTGCGTCGGGTTTGCTGTGTTGATCCCGGTGATGCCTGAAACAAGAAGTTGCTGGCAGGCAGCCAGATGGGGGAGTCCGGTGGTTCCAAGGGTGGAACTGGAAGGAAGAAGTCCTGAAAGGGAAGGTGACAGAGTCTTGGTCACTAGCCAGTGACGGTGCTGGAACCAGGAGGGAACCAGGTGCTGTCGCCGCAGTCAGGTGAAGGACGGGTCGCTTCTCTCTGTAGCTGCGCGGACCAGGAGCTGCTCTTCACGACCAGGCTGGAGGCACGAGCTGTCCCACGTAGTCTGCTGCTGTTGGCGGTGTCGGATCGTCGATTTGGACAACAGGCCTTGGCTAATGCAAGCCACGCGGTGGAACAAAGATGGCGTCTGGTGTGGACCAGGAGGGTCCGGGGTGCTTCTCTTTCACAAGGAAGCAAGGGCCAGTCTGGGGGACCAGACTAGCAGTGTCGAAATCTTCGGGTCGTCGTCTCAGAGGTCACTAGCCAGCCGGCAAGTGACCAGACAACAGGACGGGCAGCAACCAGGCAAAAGGGCCCCACGCAGACCTCGTGGATGCTGGGGGGCTGGTCTTCGGTGCAGGAGCTGCGTCGGTGTGGGCCTTCTCAGTCCCCAATGCACTCACTCGAGGAAGCCTCAGGGGTCGTGCTGGAAGCGCTGTGCAGGTTTCTTCAAGATGGCCGTCTCCACGTTGCTCGTCGCACCCACGGGTCCCAGCTGTGCTGTGGATGTGGGTAGAGGTCAGAGAGGTTTGGAGGTCCGGGTCTTGTCGAGCTGGATCGTCGGATTCCGGGCTGGAAGGACTTTGCAGCAAACCGCACAGAAGCTTGATGGTGCCTGCGAAGCAGGATGGTCACTCCCTGACCATAGGGGAGATTCTTCAGTCTTCTGGTGTCCAGGAGGTCGAAGGTCAAGAGTTCTTCATGGAAGTTGTCAAGAGTAATCCAATCTGGAATGGGACCAGCTCCTACCTTTATTCAGCTAAAGGGGGCTGCACTACGACTAGGTCCCTCCCCTGGGTGGGACCAGGAAGGGGGGTGGTTACACCCCCTATCCTGTGTCCAGTTTCCCGCCAGAGCTGGGGCTGGAGTGCCCCAGCAACTGGTTGGAACCGGTGTATGAACAGGGCACCTTGTGTGCCCCGGGCATGTCTCATTCCTTTCAGCCCTGGCCTACCTAATACACAAAATCCTGTCTGGGGTGGTGCTAGCACCTCCCAAGGCAGGAAACCCTTTGTCTGAGCCTCCCTCACTGGAAGGACTCCCAGCAGCAGGAGGTCAGACTTGTGTCTGTGGTGGCAGCATCCATTTTGTGATGCTGAGGCTTGAGTTAACTTTAACCGGGGTTTACAGTTACATACATGTCGTGTCCCTCTAGAAGGGTGGAATGCTAACCCCGTCGCCAGAATTGGCGAGGGGTTAGTATTCCAATTCGTATGACACCTTACTTGACATGTTTTGATAATGCTATGCCAAAGTTAGCATTTAACCGCGAGGATTATGATGCACTTAAGAGTATATGGTATAGCGTTATCATGGAACAGCTATAAGGACTTGATTCCGCAAGCTGCAAATGGGCTCAGCTCATGCCAGAGCACCATCTCACATAATTCCAAGCACTCTGCCTTCAGGATTGATAAGGCCTGCCATAGGAGTGACTGATAGGAATATATGTGTCCATTTTAGGGTTAGATATAGGAATACTATATCTAAAGCAAAGGGTGTTTACACCACCTTGCCCCAGCTGTCATGCAGCCAGTTGTGTCAGATTTGGGTGGCCAGCCAGGGGTGGCATAATACATGCTGCAGCCCCTGGTAGGCCCTGGATACCTACGGTATACTGTACAGGGACTGATAAGGTGGCCCAGTACCAATTGGTAAATGCACCTAAGGTACATGGTTGTAATTTAGAGAGAGAACAGCTAGGCTGTGGGTCTGATTAGCAGGCCCACAGCCAGGGAAAGTCGTAAACCAGTGAAGCAAAAAGCAAAAATCTGGGGTGGCCATGGGATTGCAGACCCCACTCTCCTACATAACCCCCCCCCAAACTTAGGGACATTAAACTAACCTTGACCAGGTGAGTCTTCTTGCTCTAAGTGGAAGTACCTGGAGAGACCATCTGCATTACCATGGTCAGTCCCTGGGCGGTGCTCCACTGTAAAGTCCATCCCCTGTAGGGAAATGGACCACCTAAGAAGTTTGGGGTTTTCACCCTTCATTTGATTTAGCCATAAGAGGGGCTTATGGTCGGTCTGAATCTTGAAGTGAGTACCAAACAAGTATGGCCTCAACTTCTTCAGGGCCCAAACCACAGCAAAGGCCTCCCTCTCAATAGCTGACCAATGTTTCTCTCTAGGGGTCAGCCTTCTACTTATAAAAGCAATGGGCTGGTCATGACCATCAATATTCAGCTGAGATAGAACAGCTCCCACACCCAACTCAGAAGCATCTGTTTGGACAATGAAAAGTTTGGAGTAGTCTGGACTCTTGAGAATAGGTGCAGTGCACATGGCCTGCTTTAGGTCATCGAATGCCTTCTGACAGCTAACTGTCCACTGAACTTTCTTTGGCATTTTCTTACTTGTCAGGTGATTAAGTGGAGTCACAATGGTTACATAATTTCTGACAAATTTCCTGTAATAACCAGACAGGCCCAAGAAAGCTCTGACCTGTGTCTGGGTGGTTGGAGGAGCCCAGTCCTTTATGGCCTGTATCTTGCTCTCCAGAGGTTGAACTTGGCCTCCACCTACAAGGTGGCCCAAGTATACAACTTGACTCTGCCCTATCTGGCACTTAGTAGCCTTGATAGTGAGGCCTGCCTTTTGCAGGGCCTCTAAAACTTTTCTTAGGTGGATCAGGTGATCCTCCCAGGTGGAGCTAAAGACAGCAATATCATCTAGATATGCTGCACAAAAGTCATCCAACCCAGTGAGAACTTGGTTCACCAACCTTTGAAAAGTGGCAGGTGCATTTTTCAAACCAAAGGGCATCACCACAAATTGGTAATGACCTCCTGGGGTAGAAAATGCTGTCTTGGCCTTGGCATCCTCAGCTAACCTGATTTGCCAATAGCCAGCTGTCAGGTCAAATGTACTCAAGAACTTGGCAGAAGCCAATCTGTCAATGAGTTCATCTGCTCTTGGTATTGGATGGGCATCTGTCTTAATGACAGCATTGAGACCCCTGTAGTCTACACAAAACCTCATCTCTCTCTTACCATCCTGGGTATGAGGTTTAGGTACTAGAACTACAGGACTAGCCCAAGGGCTCTCTGAGGGTTCAATGACTCCCAATTCCAACATCTTTTGTACTTCAGTTTTTATGCAGTCCCTGACGTGGTCAGGTTGCCTGTAGATTTTACTCTTTATAGGCAGACTGTCTCCAGTGTCCACCTCAAGTGTGCACCAGTTTGTCTGATTGGGGGTCAGAGAAAACATTTGTCTGAAGGATTGAAGGACTTGCTTACAATCCTTTTGTTGATGCTCAGAGAGGCTGTCAGAAAAGACTACACCATCTACTGACCCATCATCAGGGTTCTGAGTGAGCAGGTCTGGGAGAGGGTCACTCTCTTCCTCCTGTCCCTCATCTGTGGCCATGAGCAAGCCCATGTCCTCCCTGTCAACAAATGCTTTGAGCCTATTCACATGAAGTACTCTGTGAGGGCTCCTGGGAGTTCCCATGTCCACCAAGTAGGTGACTTCTCCCTTTTGCTCAATGATGATGTGGGGTCCAGACCATTTGTCTTGGAGAGCTGCTGGGGCCACTGGCTCCAACACCCACACCTTCTGTCCTGCATGGTAAACAGTTAGGACAGCCTTTTGGTCATGCCAAGCTTTTTGAAGTTCTTGGCTGGCCTCCAGGTTTTTAGATGCCTTCTCCATGTACTCTGCCATCCTGGAGCGGAGACCAAGTACATAGTCCACTATGTCAAGTTTAGGCTTTCTGAGAGGTAACTCCCATCCTTCCTTCACCAGACATAGGGGTCCTCTTACAGGATGTCCAAACAAAAGCTCAAAAGGGCTGTAACCAACCCCCTTCTGTGGGACCTCTCTGTAAGCAAACAGAAGGCAGGGTAAAAGGATGTCCCATCTTCGCCTAAGCTTTTCTGGCAACCCTTTTATCATCCCTTTGAGGGTCCTGTTGAATCTTTCAACAAGCCCATTGCATTGTGGGTGATAGGGTGTGGTAAATGTGTAATTTACACCACACTCCTTCCACATAGCAGTCAAGTATCCTGACATGAAGTTTGCACCTCTGTCAGAGACCACCTCCTTAGGAAACCCCACTCTGGAGAAAACTCCAACCAGGGCCCTGGCCACAACAGGAGCTTTAGTGGTCCTAAGGGGAATAGCTTCTGGATACCTGGTGGCATGATCCACTACCACCAGTATAAATATGTGCCCAGATGCTGTTGGGGGGTCCATTGGTCCAACAATGTCAATCCCCACTCTTTCAAAGGGAACCCCCACCACAGGTAGAGGTATAAGGGAGGCCTTTGTTGTGCCACCTGATTTGCCACTGGCTTGGCAGGTGATACATGAGCGACAAAACTCTTTAGTGTCCTCAGACATATGAGGCCAGTGAAAGTGTGGGGCAAGCCTGTCCCAAGTCTTGTTCTGGCCTAAGTGACCTGCAAGGGGAATTTCATGGGCTAAGGTGAGAAGGAAACCTCTAAGAGACAAGGGGATGACCAGCCTCCTGGTAGCACCAGGCTTGGGGTCTCTTGCCTCAGAGTATAGGAGTCCATCGTCCCAATATACCTTATGGGCACCTGCAGCATTCCCTGCAGCCTCAGCAGCAGCCTGCTGTCTGAGGGGTTCAAGAGAGGAACAGTCTAACTGTGCCTGCCTCAAGTCTGCCCTGGAAGGTCCCCCTGTCCCAAGAAACTCAACCTGTTCAGGCTCAAGCTCTTCTAGGACAGTTCCTTCTGGGGGTCTTGGGGTCAGTCTCCTGAGAGAGCTGATCCTCTACCTGAGGCAGGGGGGAAGGGTCAACCTTACCCCTACTGCTCTTTCTCTTGGGAAGTGTCTGGTCCATTCTTCCAGGATCCAGCACTAGTTCAGCTGGGCATTTCCTGGCCTGTGACCTAGTCACAGCAAGGACATGTGCTGACAAACCTAACATTTCCACATGAGTCCAGTACTCCACATCTGACCATAGGGAGGATTCCAAATCATTGCCCAAAAGACAGTCCACTGGGAGGTCTGAACTAACAACAACCCTTTTGAGGCCATTTACCCCTCCCCAGGAGAAATTAACAAGTGCCATACTAAGGGAGGTAGTGGCATTGCTAGCATTGGTCACCAGGTAGTCTGAACCTAGTATTACCTGGTCAGGGTCCACAAAGTTTGGTTTCACCATAGTGACACTGGCACAAGTGTCCCTGTAGGCCTGAGCCATTTTTCCATTGATCAAAGGCGTTTGCCTGTACTTGCCCAGAGTACTGGGACTTATTGTAGGGGTCATATCCATGTCCCCAGTACAAACAAGAACAGCCTGAGTAGGTGTCCTGACTAAGTCAGAGCCCGCCTCAGTTCCCAGGGTTAACCCCACTATAGCATTGGGAGGATTACTACCACTACTTACTGTACTAGGGGGTGCAGGTGCCTTAGGGGCAGTAGTGGTAGGAGTTGGGCCTTTCTTGGTGCACTCACTAAACCAGTGACTATTACTTTTGCAGTATTGGCACCATGGTTTCTTCCGACCATTATTCTTCTTCTTTTGGGAATTCTGGACCCACCCTCTTTAGGTTGTTGGGGCCCTGTTGAAGACTTCTGGTCATTTTGCTTATTCTCATTACCCTTGGGATCTGCGTTCTTCTGGCCACCACCCTGGTTCTGGTTCTGCTGCTTGACCCTTGTCCTGATCCATCTGTCTGCCTTCTTTCCCAATTCTTGGGGAGAGGTCAGATCTGAGTCAATAAGGTGCTGATGCAACAACTGATTCTGACAATTACTTAAGATTTGTTCTCTCATAATTAGATTATACAATCCTGTGTAATCAGTAACTTTACTTCCCAGTAACCAGCCTTCAAAAGCCTTAGTGGCACAATCAACAAAGTCAGCCCAATCCTGAGACTGCATTTTCTGGGTGTCCCTGAACAGCAACCTGTACTGCTCAGCTGTTAAGCCAAACCCATCAATCAGTGTATTCTTCAGGACTTGGTAATTGTTAGCATCCTCAGCTCTAGTAGTGAGGAGCTTATCTCTACCTTTACCTTCAAAGGAGAGCCACAATATAGCTGCCCACTGACTCTGGGGGATGCACTGGACAGTGCAGGCCCTCTCCAAAGCAGTCATCCATTTGTGGATGTCTTCCCCTTGTTTAAAGGGGGGCACTATCTTACTCAGGTGTCTAGTATCAAAACTCCTGTCTTTATCCTTAGGGATATTGCTGCCACCAGTGGGGAGTGCCCCACTCAACTGTTGCTCTCTAGCAAAGGCAAGCTTCTCTTTGGCAAGGGCAAGTTCTTCCCTCTGAATCCTCAGATTAGCCTGTTTCATCCTTGCTTCATGTTCTCTTCTCTGAGGGGAAGTCATTCTCCTCTGGGGAAAAGTCATTCTCCTCTGAGAAGAGGCATGAGAGTGCACAGATCTATTGGAGTCCCTAGAATGAGACCTGTCTCTTCTAACTCCAAAGTTAGGCCTGCTTAGGGTCCGTACTGGGGGTCCCCCAGATCCTTCCCTATGTAGGTCTAAGTTGGCCCTAGTAAGTCTGCTGACTAGCTCGGGACCATTGTCTGCCTCATCCCCAGAAAGAACCTCTTCATCCTCCTCCTCCTCTACTTCCTCAGTTTCAGGGAGGTCAGGATCACCACGGGTCCCTTCTAAGGCTGGCATGCTCCCATCTGTATGAGTAGCCTTTCTAGCATCATATGTCTCTAAGAGACCTAACAGAAAAGGAGTGGTAGGGTTAGAACCCTGTTTCAATTTCCTGGAGGTACACAATTGTCTCATCTCCTGGAAACTGAGAGCTGCATATCTGGAAAGGACCTGTGGAGGGTCACTAACCACTAGGGGAGTCTCTGTGGACTCTCCATGGGTAGACATGCTTCTAGTCTGGTGTAAGTGATGCACCTACCTACACTATGGGTTTTCCTACTGATCCCTTGCTAAGAGTTGTAGTCAGGGTGTGCTAGGCCCTTTCTACTACAACAGCTGGTTCAGTAGAACTCAGAGTATTTCTAAGCTTGTTATATGTACCTAGGTACCTTATGTGATCTTTCAAAAGATATCTCAAGATTATACGTGGTAAAACAACAGCAAGCTCAAATCCCAACCGCTGCACACCAATGTGAGAAGTTGGCCTGATATATGATGCTCACTAGTTCTAGTGATCACCTTGTATCAGTCCAAACAACCCTTATGGTGATTGGTTGTAAGTCAACCTGATAAACCAGCTATCCTAGTAGCGTGGACAAAAGCAGTCTTTAGGCTAAACTCTTTTGGCATGTGAAGCCAGCTGTTTTACCACAGTATAACCCCTTGAATACCAGATGAAAGGACACCACACAGGTTGTTATGAAAATAAACGATATATTTATTAATAACAACACCTCTGAACTCTTTATGAGGTCAGAGGGCTAAGCACATGACAATACTACAAAAGAAATACGAGTTCGCACAATATCTACAAGTGTGCCTGAGGGGCACGGCAAACCATATACTCAAAACAATGGAATGCGAGGAAGGAAAATACTGTAAGAAGATCCAGAGGCTGGAGGATCGCTGGGACTATGCTACGAACTAGGTAAGTAAGGAGCAGGAGGCCCACGGGACTCACGTGCAGAGTGGAAACTCTCACGCGGGATGCGTACCAACGTCTATGGATGCTACAGTTTAGAAAGTTACGGATTCCGGACGAACCCGGCTGGATGGAGGGAAAACAACAGTGGACCTGGACACTAGGATAGTGGACACAGACTTCAGCACCTAGAAGCTTTAGTTACCTTACCCACAGGCTGCGGATGCATAGGGCTGAAGTTGCGTCGGGTTTGCTGTGTTGATCCCGGTGATGCCTGAAACAAGAAGTTGCTGGCAGGCAGCCAGATGGAGGAGTCTGGTGGTTCCAAGGGTGGAACTGGAAGGAAGAAGTCCTGAAAGGGAAGGGGACAGAGTCTTGGTCACTAGCCAGTGACGGTGCTGGAACCAGGTGCTGTCGCCGCAGTCAGGTGAAGGACGGGTCGCTTCTCTCTGTAGCTGCGTGGACCAGGAGCTGCTCTTCACGACCAGGCTGGAGGCACAAGCTGTCCCAAGTAGTCTGCTGCTGTTGGCGGTGTCGGATCGTCGATCTGGACAACAGGCCTTGGCTAATGCAAGCCACGCGGTGGAACAAAGATGGCGTCTGGTGTGGACCAGGAGGGTCCGGGGTGCTTCTCTTTCACAAGGAAGCAAGGGCCAGTCTGGGGGACCAGACTAGCAGTGTCGAAATCTTCAGGTCGTCGTCTCAGAGGTCACTAGCCAGCCGGCAAGTGACCAGACAACAGGACGAGCAGCAACCAGGCAAAAGGGCCCCACGCAGATCTCGTGGATGCTGGGGGGCTGGTCTTTGGTGCAGGAGCTGCGTCGGTGTGGGGCTTCTCAGTCCCCAATGCACTCACTCGAGGAAGCCTCAGGGGTCGTGCTGGAAGCGCTGTGCAGGTTTCTTCAAGATGGCCGTCTCCACGTTGCTCGTCGCACCCACGGGTCCCAGCTGTGCTGTGGATGTGGGTAGAGGTCAGAGAGGTCTGGAGGTCCGGGTCTTGTCGAGCTGGATCGTCGGATTCCGGGCTGGAAGGACTTTGCAGCAATCCGCACAGAATCTTGATGGTGCCTGCGAAGCAGGATGGTCACTCCCTGACCATAGGGGAGATTCTTCAGTCTTCTGGTGTCCAGGAGGTCGAAGGTCAAGAGTTCTTCGTAGAAGTTGTCAAGAGTAATCTAATCTGGAATGGGACAAGCTCCTACCTTTATTCAGCTAAAGGGGGCTGCACTACGACTAGGTCCCTCCCCTGTGTGGGACCAGGAAGGGGGGTGGTTACACCCCCTATCCTTTGTCCAGTTTCCCGCCAGAGCTGGGGCTGGAGTGCCCCAGCAACTGGTTGGAACCGGTGTATGCACAGGGCACCTTGTGTGCCCCGGGCATGTCTCATTCCTTTCAGCCCTGGCCTACCTAATACACAAAATCCTGTCTGGGGTGGTGCTAGCACCTCCCAAGGCAGGAAACCCTTTGTCTGAGCCTCCCTGGCTGGAAGGACTCCCAGCAGCAGGAGGTCAGACTTGTGTCTGTGGTGGCAGCATCCATTTTGTGATGCTGAGGCTTGAGTTAACTTTAACCGGGGTTTACAGTTACATACATGTCGTGTCCCTCTAGAAGGGTGGAATGCTAACCCTGTCGCCAGAATTGGCGAGGGGTTAGTATTCCAATTCGTATGACACCTTACTTGACATGTTTTGATAATGCTATGCCAAAGTTAGCATTTAACCGTGAGGATTATAATGCACTTAAGAGTATATGGTATAGCGTTATCATGGAACAGCTATAAGGACTTGGTTCCGCAAGCTGCAAATGGGCTCAGCTCATGCCAGAGCACCATCTCACATAATTCCAAGCACTCTGCCTTCAGGATTGATAAGGCCTGCCATAGGAGTGACTGATAGGAATATATGTGTCCATTTTAGGGTTAGATATAGGAATACTATATCTAAAGCAAAGGGTGTTTACACCACCTTGCCCCAGCTGTCGTGCAGCCAGTTGTGTCAGATTTGGGTGGCCAGCCAGGGGTGGAATAATACATGCTGCAGCCCCTGGTAGGCCCTGGGTACACCTATGCCCTGGATACCTAAGGTATACTGTACAGGGACTGATAAGGTGGCCCAGTACCAATTGGTAAATGCACCTAAGGTACATGGTTGTAATTTAGTGAGAGAGAACAGCTAGGCTGTGGGTCTGATAAGCAGGCCCACAGCCAGGGAAAGTCGTAAACCAGTGAAGCAAAAAGCAAAAATCTGGGGTGGCCATGGGATTGCAGACCCCACTCTCCTACACACCAGTTGAGGACTTTTAGCCTTTGTTATTTATGTATGTATTTATCTATGTTTTAAGAAGCCATAAAATGCTTTTACAGTATTATTTTATAATTCTCTTCCTGCTGTACACATTATACTTTGCAACCAGTATTACGATTGTAGCAGTTCACTTTACTTGCATGAGAAAGAAGACTGTTCAATAAATCCTTTTATTGAAAATGCCCGTCTCTCTATTTCTCTGCACCTCTGATGAAATGAAGCATGCACGATTGATTGAGTAAAATATCTATCTATTGTTTGCACGACTCTGAAGATATGTTTATTCTTGGGGAAATAAAGTTTTCATGTTTATGGGGTTGTCAGAAACTAATCCCTTCTTGTGAATTCGAGAACGTTTCTAGTGACCTCTGAGCTAGCTGGCACTCACAATTAAGTCTAATATATTCGATAGAGACCTATTAGACATAAGTCCTACGTCAAGCCTATAGGATATATTATTCCAATGCGCAGAACCTATTGGGAATATAGGAACTACACTCCATGGCGCCCAACGTTTGGTAAGGCACTAATTTAACGCTAGATACTAGAGTAACTCAGTCGTGCTTTTTACAGAGACCCCTTTTTCCCGTACAATACTCCAATAGAAGTCTGGAGTGGGTAAAAGGATAAAATATCTGCCATAACTGAATAGGACGAAAATCCTATGTATTAGTTTTTGGTTTGATTCAACGTTGAAGGATACAGTGTTCCAAAATATTGGGCACCTTATCTTTTTTTCCTTGAAACTTGCTCTGCAAACTTTCAGTCAACAAAATGGCCAACGAGGATTATCCCGGGGCCGGTGGAACTGCAGCGTCTACAGCCCAACCGGATTTAGACATGACAGGTTTCCAACAAAATGATCCGGATGCGATAATCATGCCAGAAAACTTAAGGAAAACCATCACTATAAAGCTTATTACAAATGGCCTATCACAAAGAGGTGGTAGAGTAATTTTTGTCATAGAGGCACACGAAAATGAGCAGACAGAGGTATTCTATTGATGGATTTTCTTCCCTGAAGCAAATCCAGTATCACATGTGTTTCACTTCTACAAAGTAGAGGATCATCCAACGGAATCCACTCCTTTCGAGGATGTTGAAATTCCATTAGCTTACCAAGAGCATGCGCTCTGGTTTAAAGGCGCCCTACAATATCAAAATCACATTACCAGGCTCGGTCCACTAGGTAGACCAGGAGCAACATGGCCGGTACTAGCCAGCTATACACCACATCCTGACATTGAAGAAATGTCAGACGCAACACTGTTAGTTCAATTAAAACAACTAATTAAAATCCATAGACAATTGGTTCAATATGTCATGCGGACTCTAACAGTTCAACCTCCTATAAGGATTCCACAACAAACCCCTCACCAGGGGAACACAAATAAAATCACACCACAGACTATACAACCAGTCATTGGTAAATTACCTGCAACAAGGGAACAAATTCCATTCTGGATAGCTCAAACAATTACTCAAATCGAGGCAGTATTTCCCGATACTACCCCTCATAAGAAACACAGATTTTTAACAATCTGTTTACCAGTGGGGATCGCACCACACCTGGAGCACTGCGACACTTGGGGTACAGTCTTTGCTGCAATCTACACAAAAACACATGGTGTTCCGTCTAGGGCGGTTATACCAGATGTCCTGAAACAGATTTAAAATGAATACAGGGCAGAGCCTGCTTTGAATCTGGGTATGAAATTACTGAAAGATTTCAAACAGGTCTCAGCTATAATATTAGCTGATATTAAAGGTGAAGCAGCAACCGTGGCGATCCGCCAAAAAATAAGAGAGATTGATGTAACTGAGCAACCATATGAACTGGCCAGAATAATTGAAAAATCCTATGAAGAACTAGGTAGAGATAGTTTGGGTGGGAACCCAGTCAAGCCCCAACTAACAGAAAGTCCTGAAAAGGTCTTTATTAAAAACACTCTCACTACTCCCAAAAAGAAGTGGGAGAATACTAAACAAACTTCTAAAGAGAAGCATTCTCAGTCCCGGGGAAGGTCTCCTCAAAAGGAGCCCTCTGAAAAGAGGTATAACCTCAGGAACAGGGATAATTTGAAAAAACCTGATAGATATCAAGATACTGATACACGATCCTCTCGTACCTTTCAGACTTCCTCACAGAAATCGGAAAGAAGAGGACGGTCAGAACACAAGGAAGAACGCGTGAATTCCAAAGATGATCAACACGTTCCAAAAAGTAAGAAAACCCACTTCACCAAAAAGAAGGTAGCAGGTCTAAAAATCAGACATGCCGAGGATCTTGAGGACACAACTCAAGAACGGGGAGTGGGCCCAGACAATGCTGGACTGCTCAGCAGAAGTCACCATAGCTCGCAAGATCTTGAAGGATCATCTGGAGACAGTGGACTTAAATGAGTACATTCAGATGAAACAGCTGATACCAGGGTTAATGTACCCCATAAGTCATATGAATTAATGCTCCGGATGGAGGGGGACATAACTAGGAAAATAAGAGCACTCATTTGGGAGAAGCTCTCTAAGGGTTATGACATTCTTCTAGCTGAAAAAGACTGGCCACCAAAATTTGTCAGGGAGTGCTCACATGGCGAAGACATCCTTATGCCAGCCTTCTCGAACCATATTGTGACTCACTTAAAATATACCTATGCCACAAAATGGGCTGTAGCCCAGGCTCCAGCATTATACAAAAATCATGTAGGATGGGATGAGGATTCCCTTCACCATAAAATCCAGTTAAAAACTCAACCAACTGCACAGAGGCTGTATCCAGTTAAGCAAGAAGCTTATGAAACCACATTAGATGTTTCTAACGGTTTCTTCTGTCCAAACATTGCACCTGAAAGGAGGAACTTGACCGCTTTCTCAATTATGGGGACACAACGTCACTTCTGTCGTCTCTCCCAGGGATTCAAGAATAGTCCGGGGTTATTTTCAGCTAGAGTAAATGAGTTACTACAAACGTATGATGATGAGGCATTATCTTATGTCGATGACATCTATCTAACAGATGATGACTTGGACAGGCCCTTGAACAGAGTGAATACCATTATACTTGGAATCGCTTCTGAAGGGTATAAATTAAACGTTAAGAAATCAAGAATTGCCCACCTCAACGTCCTTTTTCTAGGATATGAGTTATCAAGTGCAGGCAAAAGCTTGGCACCCAACTTTTTAGAAAAGTGTGCGCTGCTCCAACCTCCAAAAACGCTGAAAAACTTACAGTCAATTCTAGGTTTCCTGAATTTCGGAAGAACATACATTCTAAATTACACAGAAAGGGTTAAACCTCTCTACGAATTAATCAAACCTGATTTTAAAACAATTAATTGGACTCAAAAACACACAGAAATTTTGCGTTCAGTACAAACAGACATGTTAGCAACATCACATTTACAGACACGCGTAAACGTACGCAACCTAGTAATCAGAATAAACCCAGGAAGATGCGGATTGAGGTACTTAACTTTTATAGAAGGTGAAAAAGTACCAATTGCTTACAAATCACACTTGTACACACTTGTACACACAAGCTGAAATGAAATTCACTTCAACAGAAAAAATTCTGACAGCGGTTCAAACTGCAGTAGCAAAAGAGAGAGCTCTAGCAGAGGGTAAACGCATAATGGTCGTTACTCCTGTACCTGCCTTAGAGGCATTGACAAAAGCAAGCATTCCAAATGCAAAGGCTTTACATCCAAGATGGAGACAATGGCTTAATTCTCTTGCTGCAACATATGTTTTTGACCCTTATTTGAAAACACAAGAATTTCTACAATATGAACAAGAATGTCCTCTGCCCACTGAGATTCTGCCTCTAGAACAGTACGAATGTATAATTTATACAGACGGATCAGCACAGCCCGCAATTGGGGTAAACAAGCTTATAGTGCTGGGTGTGCGATTGTTAAAGGTCGCTGGCGCGATGGTAAATTCCGACCTATGGTCACAATAACGCAATCTCTCGAAAACTGTACAGCTCAGCGAGCTGAATTACAGGCATTCAAGATGGCACTTGAAAATACCGATCGCGAAATCCCCACACTCATAGTGTGCGATTCGTATTACTGCGTTCAATCTTACAATGAATACTTGCAGAACTGGGTTCAAAACGGTTTCAAAGATGCAAAAGGTGGCACAATCAAGCATAAATTGCTTTGGGAACAAGTAGTTCAATTACAGAAAGAACTACAAAAGACTCACGTGATCCACACTCTGAGTCATCAGCGTGATGGCGTTCACTTTGCAGGGAATTCATAGGCTGATGAAGCCGCAAAGGCAGCTGTGCAAACAGCTTCCGTAGCTGCAATCACTCGTTCAAAAACAAAAATAGACAGCGAAATAATGCAGGCTGTCGAAGCTTTCAAAAAAGACAGCGGTAAAACGTTACCAAAAGGCTTTCCACTCAAGTACTCATAAATAACTGATGTAAATAATGTTCCTTTTGCTCAAATCCCTGGAGTGGGGGATAGAGTAATTCCAAACATGGAACATAGATTAAGACTAATTTTAGCAGCACATGAAGGGCTTGCCTCTGCACTCGCAGATGTTTCCGCCACAGTGTCATTATTAAAACAAAGATACTGGTGGCCGCGTGAGGTTTATGAGGATGCACTGGAGGTAGGACATCTCCCGCCATCCATGCGCATAGCTCTTATTACATCATTGCTTAAGCCCGGGAAGCCGGTGGTTAGTTGTGACCCCTATAGGCCCCTGTCGCTATTAAACTGCGACGTGAAGATACTTGCTAAGCTTATAGCTACACGCATTAATCTGATTTTGCCTAATCTGATTTTACCTGACCAATCGGGCTTTGTCCCTGGCAGAGCGACGTCGCACAATCTATGCACTTTCTTTACAATCATGAATATTGTCCATGAAGACTTACCTATGGCGGCCATTTTTTTGGATGCCACTAAAGCCTTCGATTCCCTGGAATGGGACTATGTGTTCCATGTATTGGAACAAATGGGCTTCCCAACTATATTTATATCTTGGATCAGACTACTATATGAGTTGCCTGTGGCCAAAGTGACTATTAATGGCTGGCTGTCACAAGAATTCCCCATCACAAGGGGCACGAGACAGGAGTGCCCCCTGTCTCCCCTGCTGTTTGCCATTGCTACTGAGCCCTTAGCGGCGAGACTGAGGCAACATCATAATGACAAGGCGTTACAATGTAATCAGCGACAGATTTTGATATCAATGTACGCAGACGATATCACCCTATACATCCGGGATCCCAGTCATAATTTGAACCCCATCCTCAGGCTGTTTATTCGCTTTGGCGAACTCTCCGGAATCCAGATAAATTGGGGGAAGTCATGCTTGTTTCCCCTCACGGCGGCCACGGTGAAATTCACTTTGGACTACCCCATTGCCTGGTGCGAGGAAGACTTCAGATACCTGGGGATCCAGGTGGCAAGAGATAGAGAGGAATTACTGTGGATTAACTATGGCACAACTATGTCCCGTATCACTGACAACATGACAAGATGGATCACCCTTCCACTGTCTATGGCGGGCAGAGTATTACTCATAAAAATGGTTGTGCTGCCACAATTGCTTTATTTATTTCTGAATGTCCCGTACTATCCTGGAAGATTTTTTTTCCAACAGCTCCGATCGGAGCTTACTCGTTTGGTGTGGGGTGGCAAAACGGCTCGACTACGGTGGGATGTCCTCGTTAGACCATATAACCGGGGCGGCTTCGGCATTCCCGATTTTTTTATTACTCGGCTCAGGCACACTATGCTTACTTTTGGATATACCAACCTCGGTACATGCCCCAGTTTGCGGCGGAACACTGGCTTGCCCATCCAATCCCAATAGAAGGGGCATTGTATGCTCCCTTGCAGAGTAGAGATCGGACGCCATCTACGGTAATGAGCACTGTGAATGTATGGGCTTGATTGAGGGCTATGCTGAATGCCCCCATGCTGTACTCACCATTGCTACCGCTTACCTATCATCCAGACATGCCGTTGTTACAGGAGGCGATTTTCCATAAACTGACTAAACATTTGCAGATTACAACATGGGGAGACCTGTATACCGCGGGAATCTTTCGCACACTAGATAATCTGGGGTCTGAAGGCCCCCCGTCCCCTCTTGACACTTTCCTCTATATTCGGCTGCGCCAGGGATGGAAACAATTACGCCTGACTTTCCTAGTGAGCCTCCAGCCTTTGAGCCACTACAGCGTATACTGCAGGACGAAACACCCAAGAAACTGGTGTCCACAATATACAGAACTGTACATACAATGAGTGACACACCACCGCTCGCGGCCAAGACACACTGGGATCGGGAATTAGGCAGGGTGATTACGGACAAACAATGGGAATTCTGCTTGCAACAAACTGAACGCGTTTCATCAAGCAGCAGATTCAGAATCATACATTACAAATTCATACATAGACTTTATGATACCCCAGTCCGTATGCACAGATTTCACCTGCGGGACACCGACACTTGCGATAGATGCAATGCCCCCGGGGCTGACTTCCTGCATTTGGCATGGGAATGTGAGGGAGTGCTGGACTACTGGCGTGAGGTATTCGTGGCGGTGTCTAAGATGATACATGCAGACATGGCGCCCTCTCCACTACTCGCTCTGTTGGGGTGTGTGGAGACGATACCGACGGCACACCGTAAGTTTATTGCGCTGGCATTTTTGGTAGCCAAGAGGAGGGTAGCTTGCAGATGGGGAAGAGGCAGAGCCCCTAAATTTAAGAACTGGTTACACGATCTCACATACTGTCAGGAACAGATTGCTACATGTTCTGAACTACTACCGGTTTCCTCTAGGCCGGCCGATATTTGGGCCCCATTGAAGTGTTATCTGTTGGAAAATGATGACCCCCACAATGCAGAACATACCACCTTTCTCGCAAATTGGGTGCCCTAATGAGAGGCCCTCTGAACATCAGCACTAATGTTTTTAACATATGGGTAGCCAGGGGGGAGTTACAGTCCTGAGCCTTTGCTGGCTGACAATATACTACAGAGCACTCTGCCTGGCCTATAGGGCGCGGATCATTTCGACTGATTGTTCATCCTTGTGGTCCCCTCTCGTGTATGCAAAGGGGCATGACTCTATTCTAGATTAACCTGAGACAATTGTATCATTGAGAAATTGTTATTGACATTTGACCCCTGCATTATAACCCGAACAATGATCCACGAATGAAGACATATTCCAGTGACTCCATGGTTTATATTGACATGTAATTTCTGTTTTACTGTCGGTCCGGATACATGTGCGCATTACTGACTATGTACTGTACTGTATGACTATGAATGCACCATTTTTGTTGTTCACCTGCAAAAACTCAAAAATAAAGTTACAAAAAAAAAAAAGATACTGGTGGCCGCTCATGAGGAAACAGACCAGAATCTATGTTTTGGAATGTGAAATCTGCCAAAAAATGAAGGTTTCTACAGTGAAACGCCCGGCGCAGACACCCCTTTTCATTTCAGATAAACCATTAGCATGCGTTTACCTGGACCACTGTGGTCCCTTACAGAGGGATGGTAACTACAAATATATCATGGTCACAGTGGATTCATGCTCAAGATTCATTTGGATGTGGCCTCAGCGCTCGGCTGACGCCCGAACTGTTATAAAAGATTTGCGAGTCTTTATCGGCACATACGCAATTGGCATGCTACATTCTGACCCGGGTCCTGCGTTTAGCTCCAAAGCTTACAAGGAGGCCATGGCCAATCTGGGCGTTGCATTGCGGTATTCAAGCCCATTCCATCCTGAGGGAAATTCTGTAGTGGAAAGAAAAAACCGGGACATAAAGCAATCTATAACAGCTAGGGTATTAGGCTCGGGTGACGGTGGGTCAAACATCTAATAAATGTCCAACATAGTCTAAATAATCTGCCAAGAAATTCTCTGGGTGGAATCACTCCATACGAAATCCTTTATGGTACTAGAATGCTTGTCCAGGACCTTGATCGTCACACTTCAGTGGTAGAACAAAAACCCTATGATATCAAAGACCGGTTGGCTGTTTTGCAGGACTTAAATGAAACAAGGAGAAGTCAAAGCAACACATTACAGAAGCCAACAACCACTGAAGGGGAACCACCTGTCCCAGCAAGGCCTGTCTGGATTCCAAAGATTGGGGATCTAGTCAGAGAAAAGATCGTGGAGAAGAAGGAATTTGGGTCTTCTTACAGAAAACCAGTACCTGTGCTAGCAATCCACAGATCAAGAACAGTGTTACTGCCTCCCCTTGCTGGAAGAAAGGAGAACAGGTTTGTATCCATCAACCTGGTCAAACCACATCATGTGGCCAATCATAAGTAGTAGGCCCAGTGGACTCAAACGTTGTAGCAGAAGACCAAATCTTGCTACTATCCAAGAGGTTCAAACTGAGAGACTCATCACCTTTGAGGATTCTGCAGTGCGAATAGAAGGACTAAGTAATAAAGCCATGAAACTTGTGCCTCTTGAGACCCAAATAACAGTTCGTCAAGAAATACCTGTCTACAATGATATAGCATCTGACTATACTAACATGACAAGGGATCCAGTAGCTCCAGTGTTTTCAAGTAATCCTGATGCAATATCTACCATTGACAGAACTGTCTCTGGCTATTTCATTAACTTTGATAGGTTTTCCGAGGATCCCAGTGAGCCTGAAATGACGCCAGCAAATAAAACTTTTAAAGAACAAATAGCAGAACTTTTTCATCACCTGGAAAAAACTTATCTGGTTTCACCATGGGTTGAATTTTGGATTGTGCTAGACGTACTTTTTCTCCTATTTTGGCTAATCCTTGTATTAACTTTGGGAACGCTGATAAATGGAAGATATAGTAAAATGGACACAGCAAGTAAGAACATCAACTTGCTCCTCAAGCCACACAAATCATCTCATCGTGAACAAAGAGACTTGACATCAGTGAACATCACAGCCGTTCCTATACCTGTTGATATAGCATGGGACAGAACCGATTATGACATCTTTGGCCCTGCAGAGCTGTTGAAGATTACACATCGATTCAAGGTTTCCTTGAGTGACTTTGTTTCACCCAGCACATTTTCTGATAGTTGGGACTTTGAGACTGTTAATAATATGATGTCAAACTTAGAGATGTCTGCAAAATTTACAAAGCATGAATACTTAGAAGGTTCATCTTATGCACAAATGTACTATTATAATCACTATGGTCATCAGTCAGTCAGTCAAAATCACTTTATTCGATTTTAGAAAAAATCATAAAAGGCATAGAATATTCCATAAAAGGCATAAAACATTTATGTACATACATTAAAAACACATAATTCATATATTTAAATTTGCGAGCATCATGCACCGGCATTTAAAGAGATACAGTACAAAAC
Source organism: Lissotriton helveticus (assembly GCF_964261635.1). Lineage (NCBI taxonomy): Eukaryota > Metazoa > Chordata > Amphibia > Caudata > Salamandridae > Lissotriton > Lissotriton helveticus. Next base: position 335,869,316 of record NC_136071.1, on the reverse strand, counting down.
CCGGGCTGTAAACAGTGTGGACAAGAAGATTACTTAAGGAGTATAAATACACTAGATACCACTTTTTTTGTTTTAGTTCTCCATGCTGCCACCTGAAAACTTGCCATTCCAAATATAATGCGGGTGCTACTCAAAGACTGTAAGTACACTAGGGCAGGCCTGACTTGCACAAAGCCAGCCTCTCTCAAAAATTGGTAACAAATGTCTTTGCCTTATGTCTGAGTATAGCCCACAAAACATAATGATAAAATGCAGGGTATCCTGTATGGAAAAATTATCACATTTACAACATGGGCCCCCTTCTGGTTTACACCAGGATTGGAAACTGCCTAAGTAAAAGTGGATCAGATTAAATCTAACTTTAGTTAATAAAAATCTGTGAAAAGGCTTAGTTACAATCCTGAGGTATGGCTCAAGTGAGGGAGAGATTACTAGTGTATAATGCGATCTCACAGTAGATTTTAACAATTCTTGGCCTCCCGGGCTAGTCTGGCCCTGTCCATAAAATGCTTTTTAATCCAGTTGACATCCTCCCTCCTAATAGTAGATGGTGCTAAGAAGAGTTCTGGACGTCCCAACTGAGCAAAGGTGTGTCTCACATATTCCAACCAAGGTATATGCTTAGCATAGTCCAAGGACATGACATCAGTTAAGATAGCATGGTTGAGGGTTTATTCTTGATTCAGCCATGTCTTTACCCAGAATATTAGTGGGGCCAGTGTAAGCTTGTCGGTTATGTAGTCCAAACCCACCTCACAGTGAGTCGAGAAGGTGGGGGTGGACTGAGGAACAGACAAGAGAAATCTCAGAAACCTGTTTTCCACCTTTTGGATCAGTTCCTGAGATACATACCCCCAAATGGGTGAACCATACATGGCAATCGGGATACATTTGGTGTTATAAACTTTAAGGAGCGCCTCCATGGGCCTGGCCCCATGTCTTTTTGAGAACCCTATAAGGGCAGATGGTGCTCTAGCCATGGATGTGCACTATGGTCATCATTATTTGCACAAATCTGCAAACCCTAGAAATGTTTATACTTTTAATCAATGGGAACATTGCCCAACGCCACCGAAGGGTAGCTCAAAAACATTCTATGATGAATTTCCATACTTCTCAGGTTTAAATACCACAAATCCAGAACATTTTTAAATGTTAATAAGACCGGTATGAAAAGTATGTTAACAAATACAAAGCAAATTTATTGTGCAGCCTTTTATGCCCAGCTGTCCTCGTTAGGTTTCGACTTTTGGAGTGACAACATAGAAACGAAAACTGTCTGGGGCTCAAAAGACTGGCAGGTGCAGGGAATAGAAGCTTTATTTCGAGCCTGCATTATCCCTGAACAAATAATGTTTTTGAACGACACTGTGCAACAGATAGCCTAGCCAAGATAAAAGATTTGAGCCAACCGTCCATACCTACACCTACACCTGACAATAAGAACACTACAGAAGGAGGGGCCGACGTAAAAACTATTTTACTTAAAAACAGAACTGATCCTGATTGGAAAAAATGGTCAATCTGGCCCACAGACACGAATAACTGTCAAGATAGATTCCAGAACAATACACAAGGGTTTACATTAACTAGGCCAGATCCAAGATATGTCCAGAGACAACATCCAGGGATATTAACAACATACAGTATAGGAAAACTGTGCCTTGAGTGGCTACAAAAGTCAACACTTACAGAGGTTAAACAACACTTATCTTTACTTAAAGATGGCGTTAATTTAAGGAACTTCTTACAAGGTCCTGCGAAACGGCGTCATAAATGTTTTATATACGCAGGTATATACATCATTTATAATGAAGCTTGGAAAGCGACACGAGCAGAGAACGAGAAATTGACCGTTTTAATTTAGAGAAAGCTCTCTCTGTAGTTGACAATGGGTTAACGACTCTGTCATCCAGAATTTATTCTTTGACAGCATAGTATCCTCTGCCATAGACATAATGGAACAGGACTTGCTCATGCTACAGCATGGACAGTCACAATTACGTTCTAGAATGCTTTTAGGCTGGACTTTGCGAAATCTTCGTTCTGGATATGTGCCATGGTGTCTAATCAACACCACATCATTGTTTTCTGTATTTAACCTTACAGATAAACAAATAACTTTGGCACAAAGAGGAGCAGACTATACGGTGCTGAACATTGAAAAACTGGAAAGATTACCATAAACTGTTTCAGAAAAACCTGCAACAGAGTGGCTAATACACGGGATAATCACTCTGCCTGTCACAATTTTCAATTTTCAATATTGTTTGAAACATATCCCAGCTGGCGTGTATGAAAGGTTGGGTAAAGAATACATTAAGTCAACCTGAGAATTACCATATACACACAGATGTTGGAGTGGGGGAAAATAAGTATTTCTTAGTGGTACACAATGTAAAAGCGCACTAAGCAATACACTTTTATGTCAGGGTATTAATTTACATGGAGCCTGTTAGAAAGGCTACCCCGGGGGAGGCAGAAGATGTGTGACTGACCACCCCTAGGTCCACCTCTCCGTCAAGAAGTAGCCGAGCGTTACTGAGAGGCCTCCTGGGTGAGGGCCCTCTCCTAGGATTGCACAGCAGAGTAACCACACACCACAAATGGACACCACACCAGAGGTCGAGTTCGTAAGCTTTATCAGGCAATAAAGGCCGCTGGTTCCCAGCGGTATGTACAAGTAGACCGAGGGGTCTGTAAAGTCTCGACAACGGGGGGATCAGGGAAGCGGGACAGTCTCGGTTGGGGTGTCTGAAGGGATACCCTGCGCACAGCTCTCAATCCTCGAGCCGGGGGTTCCGAGAGGTTGAGCCGCGGCAGCGCCAGCAAGCTCTCACGATGGTTCGGCAAAGGTGGGCCGCGGCAGCGCCAGCAGGCTATCAAGATGGTTCGGCAAAGGTGGGCCGCGGCAGCGCCAGCAGGCTCTCAAGATGGTTCGGCAAAGGTGGGCCTCGGCAGCGCCAGCAGGCTTTCAAGATGGTTCGGCAAAGGGGGGGCCGCGGCAGCGCCAGCAGGCTCTCAAGATGGTTCGGCAAAGGTGGGCCGCGGCAGCGCCAGCAGGCTCTCAAGATGGTTCGGCAAAGGTGGGCCGCGGCAGCGCCAGCAGGCTCTCAAGATGGTTCGGCAAAGGTGGGCCGCGGCAGCGCCAGCAGGCTCTCAAGCTCTCTTCAGGTTCCAGGAAATGAGTTCGTCTGGGGTCGGCCGTGACAGCGTCAGCAGGGCTTTCCAGTCCAGGATACAACTGACGTTCTAATCCAGGGCTGGCCCAGATATAGGACTGGAGTCCTTTGATGTCCGGACCCTCGCGCCTGGGGGTCAGAGGGCCCGGGATGATGGTGTCCAGACACCCAGCAGGGGGGTGGAGCCAGCGCCCAGGGAGGCCGGAGGGCAATCGAAACCAGGCGTCCGGGGACGGCTGGAGGGCTATCGAAACACCCTTTTCTCCGGGATCTGTCGAGTGGCCACTCGACCACCTGGGTGGATCTTGGTGCCTCGATGTCTGGGCTGCGCTGGGGCCTGGGCCGGGGCCGAGGCCACGTGGTCGTGACGTGGTGGGCCCAAGATGAAGTGGGGCGCGGCCTCGTGCTTAGGTCGTGAGGGGCCCACGCTGGAGCCTGGTCGGTAGTGGGGGTCCGGGATGGTGGCCGGACCAGCAATGTTGGGGCGTGCAGTGTCGGGCAAAAGGGCTGCCCGATGCTGGGGGGAGGGCCGATGTCGTCCTGGGCCCGCCATGCGGGAGGGGTAGGACCACGCCATGAGGCCGGGTCCAACACGCGTCCCCCCCAGCTGAAGGCAGGGGAGAGTCACCCATCTTCTTGGGGATTCTCCTCGCCGAGGCGGAAGAATCTGGAGAGGCCGTCAGCATTGGCGTGGTCGTTGCCGGGGCGATGCTCCACAGTGAAGTCCATCCCTTGCAGGGAGATGGACCATCGCAACAGTTTCGGGTTCTCGCCCCGCATCTGCATCAACCACCGCAGGGGCCGGTGGTCGGTCTGGACTTGGAAGTGGGTGCCGAAGAGGTAGGGCCGGAGCTTCTTTAGGGCCCACATGACGGCGAAGGCTTCCCTCTCGATGGTGCTCCAGCGCTGTTCTCTGGCTAGCAGCCGCCGGCTGATGAAGGCAACGGGAAGGTCGATTCCCTCAGAGTTCACTTGGGAGAGGACCGCCCCAATGCCGTGCTCCGAGGCATCGGTTTGGACCACAAACTCTCGGCTGTAGTCGGGGGCCTGGAGCACAGGGGCGGTGCACATGGCAGTCTTTAGAGTCTCGAAGGCTGCTTGGCACTCTGGGGTCCAGCACACCTTCTGGGGTAGCTTCTTGGAGGTCAGTTCTGTGAGGGGCCCCACAATGCTTCCATAGTCCTTGATGAAGCGCCGATAGTATCCTGTGAGCCCCAGGAAGGCTCGGACGGCTGTTTGGGTGATTGGGGGCTCCCAGGCCCGGATGGCGTCAATCTTTGGCTGGAGGGGAGCCACCCGGCCGCTTCCCACCTGGTGTCCCAGATACGTCACGGACCCTTGGCCGATCTGGCACTTGCTGGCCTTTATTGTTAGTCCGGCCCACCGGAGGGCCGACAGGACCTCCCGGAGGTGGGTCAGGTGTGCATCCCAGCGGAGGCTGTACACCGCAATGTCGTCTAGGTAGGCGGCGCTGAACTCTTCTAGCCCGGCCAGCACTCTATTCACGAGTCTCTGGAAGGTGGCCGGGGCGTTTTTCATGCCGAAGGGCATCACCTTGAAATGGTAGTGGCCATCAGGGGTCGAGAAGGCTGATCGCTCTTGCGCTCCAGGGGTGAGGCCGATCTGCCAATACCCGGCCGTGAGATCGAAGGTGCTGAGATACTTCGCAGCCCCCAGGCGATCGATCAGTTCATCCGCCCAGGGGATGGGATGGGCGTCGGTCCTGGTGACGGCATTCAGCCCCCGGTAGTCAACACAGAACCGGAGCTCCGGGGGCGTGCCGGGGGCGGCGGCTTTAGGGACCAGGACAACTGGGCTGGCCCACAGACTGTCGGAGGGTTCGACTACCCCCAGCGCTAGCATCTTGGCCACCTCGGACTGGATGCAGGCCCGAACTCGGCCGGGCACTCGGAAAGCTCGGTGTCTTACAGGCGGGCTGTCTCCGGTGTCTACATCGTGGACACACCACCGGGTGACTCCAGGGGTGAGGGAAAACAGATCTGCAAACTGCCCCAGCAGCTGCCGGCAGTCATGGTGCTGCTCCGGGGTCAGGGTGGAGGAGAGCATGACCCCTTCGATGGAGCCGTCCTTCTCAGTGGTGCTCATGAGATCTGGCAGCGGTTCGGAGTCGTCTTCCTCTCCTTCATCGGTCGCTAACAGCAGACTTAGTTCAGTGCGGGCAAAGTGCGGCTTGAGCCGGTTAGCGTGTAGAACCCGGAGGGGGTTCCTGGGGGACTCCATGTCCACCAGATAGGTGACGGGGCTCTTGCGCTCCACCACCCTGAAGGGCCCCGTCCACTTGTCTTGGAGGGCACAAGGTTCAACCGGGGGACATGACCCAGACCTGCTGGCCCGGTTTGAATTCGATGGACGAGGCGTTCTGGTCATACCAGCGTTTCATCTCCTCCTGACTGGCTTCAGGGTTGGCTTCGGCAAGTTCCCGGAACTTCCGAGTCTGGTTGCGGAGGGTCAGGATGTACTGGTAGACATCTGGTGGAGCACCTCGGGCAGCCGTCTCCCAGCCTTCTTTGACCAGGCTGAGGGGGCCCCGGACCGGGTGCCCATACAATAGTTCGAAGGGGCTGAACCCCAGGGACTTCTGGGGTACTTCGCAGTACGCAAACAGGAGGCAAGGCAGCAGAACATCCCATTTGCGTCGTAGTGGCTCCTCGAGGCCCTTGATCATTCCCTTCAGTGTTCGGTTAAACCGCTCCACAAGTCCATTTCCTTGGGGGTGATACGGGGTGGTGAACTTATAGGTGACCCCGCACTGTTGCCACAGGGATCGCATATACTTGGAAATAAAGTTTGTGCCCCGATCACTCACGACTTCTCGAGGGAAGCCGACTCTGGAGAAGATCCCCATTAGGGCTCGGCCTACTACTGGGGCCGTGATGGTTCGGAGGGGGATGGCTTCCGGATATCGGGTGGCATGGTCCACCAGCACGAGGATGAAGGGGTGCCCTTGAGGGGTGCGGGGGTCCAGGGGCCCCCCGATGTCTATCCCCACTCGCTCGAAGGGGGTGGTGACCACGGGAAACGGCTGGAGCGGGGCTTTGACTTTCCCCCCGCTCTTCCCGCTGGCTTGACAGGTCGGGCAGGATCTGCAGTGATTGTGCACATCGTTGCGCATTTTCGGCCAGTAGAAATGAGTCACCAGGTGGCTGTAAGTTTTGTCCTGCCCCAGGTGCCCGGCGAGGGGCACATCATGTGCTAAGTTCAAGAGGAAGTCTCGAAATCGGAGGGGAACGACCAGTACCCGGCTGGCCCCTAGCTCGGCAATCTTCTGTTCACTGTAGAGAAGGTCGTTGTCCCAATAGACCCAGTGGGACCCCGCCGGGTCTCCAGCGGCTTGAGTGGCGGCTTGCCATCGAATCCCCTCGAGGGAGGGACAGGTGCTCTGTTCTTGTCGGAATTGTTCGCCGGGTGGGGCCACCTTCTTGGCGCCACTGAGCTAGTTCCGGCAGGTGGCCGAGCTCGGGGATTTCCTCATGGCTGGGCCCCGGGGGGCCGGGTTCAGGGTCGGTGTCCTCAGGGACGGCGGCCGGTGGAGGTGCGGGCCACTCCGGCTCCTCGATCGGGGCTTCCTCCGTTGGGGGGGAGGCCCGGGCAGACATGGAGCGGGTGGTCGCACAAACCCACTCGGGAAGGCCTAGCATCCCCATATGCTCTCTCCGCTCTACGCCGGCCCAGAGGGAACTTTCCAGGTCGTTCCCGAGGAGGCAGTCCACGGGGGCATCGTCTCGGACAGTCACTTTCAGCATGCCCGACACCCCTCCCCACTCGAAGGGGATGCGGGCCATCTGGCACAAACTTTCAGAGTTGTCAGCCGACCGCACTGGGCACAAGACGTTGGGGAGAATTTGTTCGGGGGTCACCAAGTGGCAGCGGACCGCCGTCACGCTGGCTCCAGTATCCCGGAGGGCTTCGGCCCGGCGTCCATTGATGGTGACCCATTGGCGGTATTTCTGGGTGTAACCTGGGATCGGGTCTCGGGGGATCATGTCTCGATCACCCAGGCATGCTAAGATCATGGCTGCGGGCTCCCACTCGGCCTGCTCGGTGTCGTCGCCCTCTTCTTCGCCTCCCTCTGCACTCAGGGCGGCGGCCGCGATCTGGCGGCTCGGGGGACCGGTGGTGCCGGGTCGCTGGTTCATCGGGCAGAGAGGGTCGTTCGCCTAATGGCCCTGTCGCTGGCATCTGTGGCACGTAACATTCGGGCGGGGCCTGGGCCTGGCTGGGGGGCCTCCCCTCCAACCCAGGGATGGCGACGGGGAGGTAGGGGATGACCCCGCGGGGGTGTCTCGGCCCCGGCTCTGGCCTCCTCCGCCGCCTCGGGGTCGGTGGTTCCCCGGGGATCCCTGGCCGTAGTCTCCCATCGGACTCCGGGGAACTCGGTTGCTCACCCATCTATCCGCCTCGACAGCGAGTTTTCGTGGCTCTGTCAATTTGCTGTTGAGGAGGTGCTGCCGGAGTTCGACGAAGCAATTATTGGAAAGATGCTCCCATAGGATGAGGTCGACCAACTGCTGATAGGTGGTGACCTGGCAGCCTCTGATCCACCCTTCGAAGGCTCTGCTGTAAAAGTTCACGTACTCCACCCAAGTGGTACCGGGGATTTTTTTACAGTCTCGGAATCGCTGCCGGTACATTTCGGGGGTGAGTCCGTAGCGAGTGAGGAGGGCGGTCTTCATGTGTTCGTACGAGGTCATCTCGGCGTCGGGGAGCTCTAGCAGGGCGTCTCTCCCCTCGTTGATGAATTTCCCCCATAAGCCGGCGCCCCAGTCTTTGAGGGGTACTCGATGGGCGGTCATGGCGACCTCGTAGGCTTTGAACCACTGTTGGATGTCGTCGTTCTTATAGTATTCTTTGACGACCTCCTTGGGTATGTGCACCTTCGTGTCCCCCGGCGGGGGTGAGGTCTTACCCCCGGCGGTGCCGGTTTCTGTTGTTTTGGCCTTGATTTCCAGTTCTTTGAGGCCGCGCTCATGCTCGAGCACGAGTTTCTTTTCTTCAAGGTCTCGTTGTCTTCGCCTTTCCTCTAGGTCTCCTTCTAGCCGTAGTTGCTCGAGGGCTAATTTCCTTTCTGCCAGCTGTATCTCTCCTTCTTGTCGGAGTCTGGCGAGCTCCAACTCGTGGAGCCGGTTCCTCTCTCGTTCTCGGGCGTCTTCGTGGGAGAGGCCCGTGTCTAGGTCTGCGGGTCTTTCCCCCGCTGGGTTCGTGTCGGTCTCCGGGCGTCCATGCGGGCCCGGGTTATCTTCATTCTGGGGCGGCGCGTTATCGGCGTCCGCCCAGGCTTGCAGGGCTGATTTAAAGTCCTCTTTGGTGTTGAGGCCCGTGGTAGCGATGCCTAGGTCCTTGCAGAATTGTTTTAATTCCTTGTGGCTGTAATCTTCCATCTTTTCTTTCTGGAATTCCGCTGTCGGTCTGGTTTCCTGAGTAGTCATGGTCGCGGTGTGTTTTTCTCAGTAGTGAGTGAATTACTCTCTTGTACGATCTGCGTCGGCTCGGATCCCGTCGCCTGCCACCAATGTTAGAAAGGCGACCCCGGGGGAGGCAGAAGATGTCTGACTGACCACCCCTAGGTCCACCTCTCTGTCAAGAAGTAGCCGAGCGTTACTGAGAGGCCTCCTGGGTGAGGGCCCTCTCCTAGGATCGCACAGCAGAGTAACCACACACCACAAATGGACACCACACCAGAGGTCGAGTTCGTAAGCTTTATCAGGCAATAAAGGCCGCTGGTTCCCAGCGGTATGTACAAGTAGACCGAGGGGTCTGTAAAGTCTCGACAACGGGGGATCAGGGAAGCGGGACAGTCTCGGTTGGGGTGTCTGAAGGGATACCCTGCGCACTGCTCTCAATCCTCGAGCCGGGGGTTCCGAGAGGTTGAGCCGCGGCAGCGCCAGCAGGCTCTCACGATGGTTCGGCAAAGGTGGGCCGCGGCAGCGCCAGCAGGCTATCAAGATGGTTCGGCAAAGGTGGGCCGCGGCAGCGCCAGCAGGCTCTCAAGATGGTTCGGCAAAGGTGGGCCGCGGCAGCGCCAGCAGGCTTTCAAGATGGTTCGGCAAAGGGGGGGCCGCGGCAGCGCCAGCAGGCTCTCAAGATGGTTCGGCAAAGGTGGGCCGCGGCAGCGCCAGCAGGCTCTCAAGATGGTTCGGCAAAGGTGGGCCGCGGCAGCGCCAGCAGGCTCTCAAGCCCTCTTCAGGTTCCAGGAAATGAGTTCTTCTGGGGTCGGCCGTGACAGCGTCAGCAGGGCTTTCCAGTCCAGGATACAACTGACGTTCTAATCCAGGGCTCGCCCAGATATAGGACTGGAGTCCTTTGATGTCCGGACCCTCGCGCCTGGGGGTCAGAGGGCCCGGGATGATGGTGTCCAGACACCCAGCAGGGGGGTGGAGCCAGCGCCCAGGGAGGCCGGAGGGCTATCGAAACACCCTTTTCTCCGGGATCTGTCGAGTGGCCACTCGACCACCTGGGTGGATCTTGGTGCCTCGATGTCTGGGCTGCGCTGGGGCCTGGGCCGGGGCCGAGGCCACGTGGTCGTGACGTGGTGGGCCCAAGATGGAGTCGGGCACGGCCTCGTGCTTAGGTCGTGAGGGGCCTACGCTGGAGCCAGGTCGGTAGTGGGGGTCCGGGATGGTGGCCGGACCAGCAATGTTGGGGCGTGCAGTGTCGGGCAAAAGGGCTGCCCGATGCTGGGGGGAGGGCCGATGTCGTCCTGGGCCCGCCATGCGGGAGGGGTAGGACCACGCCATGAGGCCGGGTCCAACAGAGCCTGTGACGGTTCTTCGACCAACTTATCCTGCTACCTGCAAGGTTCTCCAGCTGCAGTGATAGATCCAATTTTTAGGCAGCTTTCTAACGGAAGCTATATAATGTTGAATGATCACAACTGCTGTGGCATGTTGCCAGGAACAGCCTATCTCGTAACTGTGTCAGCCAGGGTCACTTGTTCTATGCAAGTATTGTTTCCTAAAACTATGACAGACGGGGAGTCACCGTTATGGCCTTCACTGAACATCTCTTCTATACAAATTGATACTTTAAGCAGAATGAAAGCCATTCTTTTATTAAAAACTGTGCCACGGACCTCGTCCAAAGAGACGTATGAACTACAAATTGCAAGGTCCTCTTCAGAGATACATGCCCTATTATCGACAAACTGTCTTGTACATTTCATAGAAATGTTAGGTCGTATCTTAAACATATTGATACCAGTGGTATTGTACATGTATTTAAGACAGTTTTTCTTGACTGTTAGCACCTTTTGAAGCAGTCCTCGGCATAATTCCAAACTTCGTGCACTCTGCGTTAGGCGGCCTGCCTCTCATTTTGGGACTCGTAACAGGAATACTATTTTTGTTCCTTCTGCTCCGATATAGCAAGTCCAGTCACCAGCGACACCCAGATTACCTTAGAGAACACTCTCCTGGCAATGAAGTGTCGTGAGCGCATGATACAGATTCTGGGCCTGGCTCGTTTAAGAGACCTGAATACCACATGGTTTCTATCATTCCGATCAATCTGGCATGATTGCGTCTTACCTGTTCTACGATGCCTGCTATGTGGGGAAAAATGTGTGTTGGACATCTGTCTAACACTCCCATCTGCACTGCCAACGGATGTTGATACTTTGCTTGGTTCGGTAACGGCTCATGCATTGTGTTGTTCCCAGCGGCTACCAATCCTGATGACGGCATTCGTTGATGTCTCACAGAAGCAATCTGCTGACGGTGAGATACATGGATCGACAGGCACACAGGTACCATCTCCATCTCCTTCGAACATTGCTAATTTGGCTAACGTTGACGGCGATGCTTCACATTATTGTGCAATCGGTTTACTAAACGAAGTGGTCCAACTTTCACTTACTGTGGTAGACGAATTCTTTACCAGCTTAGAAGATTTGATGTTTTCTCCAAACAACGAGAATGACTTTTGAAGTTAGCACACAGCGTTCTATGGGACTCTGTATTCAACCTTCACTTTTCTAAACAAAACTTCCAACTTTAGAACTCTATTTTTCTGCGATTTGACTTTTTCCAAACTTAACATTTTTTTGGCACAAAGTAATCTGCTTAAAGTAGAACTATTCAAAGATTACAAGAATTCCTTGAATACTTCCAAGAGACAATATTTGACCTTGACCACAACCAAAAAGTTGTTATATTCTATCATGGAATGGTCTCGACTTTTCTTCTGTATTCAAGAGCCATTTCATAAATGTACTTTCATGATTCATTCGGATAGCATTTCCAATATCATACTGTATGCTTTGAATGAAAAACATTGCTTTTAAAATGCGTACAGCACAAATGCTCATTTTAATGTGCAACCATTTCGAATGCATCTTATGTATTTTGGATGGGGTTTTACACATCATGCTTTAGATATGTTTTAAATGCTTAGAAATTTAGTAATATCGAACATAATAAAGTGGAGTGGGTGGTGTATGGCATTTTAGGATCCAAGCGAAATTTACCAATTCACATTGCCCTTATATAGGCATATAAATCATACCCATATTTAGACATAAGCCCATGCAGTCCTAATACAGGAATGGCTACTTTCACTCGTTCCAAAAAGCCACAACGATTTCTTGGAAAACTCGGCTTAAGCACTCAGGGACATCCCCTTGCTTGAATATTGATTTGTCCAAGAATCATGGAGTTTTCAAAGAACTACAATTCCCTTGGCGTTCTTTGATGATGTTATTATGCCCGACTTTACGTCAAACTAGGCACCTTCAAGGTATAAATATGCCTACACTTGCCCTAGCAAACACACGGTGGTTTGGAGCAGCTCGACTATCTACTTGCCTGACGCAGCTCGCTACAGCAAGTGCCGAAGGAAACCGACCCTCCAGCTGATGCACTGATCGAGAAGCTGCCCTTTTTATTGCTGAGAATCCAGCTCCAGTGTTTCCAAGCTTCCCTCGCGGGGTGTTGGGAAATCGAGTCCCGAGACAGAGATACCAGACCTCCTTCATTCTAACACCAAGGTTACGGAGCTGAATAGACCCTAAGAGAAATCTTGGATAGATTCTTGGCAAAAAACCTAAACTTATGCTACACCACACTTTGGGGTAGGACTTTTAGCCTTTGTTATTTATGTATGTATTTATCTATGGTTTAAGAAACCATACAATGCTTTTACAGTATTATTTTATAATACTCTTCCTGCTGTACGCATTATACTTTGCAACCAGTATTACGATTGTAGCAGTTCACTATACTTGCATGAGAAAGAACACTGTTGAATAAATCCTTTTATTGAAAACGCCCATCTCTCTATTTCTCTGCACCTCTGATGAAACGAAGCATACACGATTGACTGAGTAAAATATCTATCTATTGTTTCCATGACTCGGAAGATACGTTTATTCTTGGGGAAACAACGTTGTCATGTGTATGTGGTTGCCAGAAACTAATCCCTTCTTGTGAATTCGAGAAAGTTTCTAGTGACCTCTGAGCTAGCTGGCACTCCCAATTAAGTGTAATATATTCGATAGAGACCTGGTAGACATAAGTCCTACGTCAACTCTATAGGATATATTATTCCAATGCGCAGAGCCTATTGGGAATATAGGAACTACACTACAGCCTATGCAATCACAGTATGCCACCACCAGGGGGAGCACAGTATGCTCTCCACACCTGTCCTGTCTTTGCTTCACTGCCTCAGTCTCTGTTGCAGCACAGGACACTGTGGGGCATATGTACAAGGAGTTAATGCCGCCGTAGCATCAATTTTTTTACGTTACAAGTCTTTTTTTTAGTGCCTCATTTACAGGTTGCCGCTAATTGCAGTTAGCAGCAGTTTTCCGGTGTAAACGTGAATTTTTAAGATCGCCACTCCTGTTAGCGCAACTTATCGAAAATGATGCAAGGTAGGCGTTTCCATTCAAAAACTGCCACTAACCCCACTTTGCGATATTTACAAGGAATTCCTTGTATGGTGCAAAACTAAAAAAACTGCCTCTAACTCCAGTTAGAGGCAGTTATTTAAGACCAGAAAATAGCTGGTCTTAAAAATGGTGCAAACACTTGGGGCCTCATTTCAGGTGGTTTTTGTGCTGGACAGCGCTCCAAGGAATGTTGCTACGCTGCCCTGCAACAAAACTACAGGGCAAGAATGTGCACCATCAATAAGATAGGGAGCATTCCTGAGCCTCATTCATGAAAATTGTTGCATCGCTGCGACAAAACAGCATTACAACACTTTTCACTACGCCCTTCTTGCGACACCATATATGCGCTGTATTCACTGAACGGCGCTCCATGATGCAATTAATGACAGATACGGCTGTAATCCTGACAAATCTCTCAGCCTTAAAGTCAAGCATTGCTGCAGTTGTGTCACAAGAATGCCGGAACTCCAGCAATGCATGGGGCCAGCCTATCCATGTGGCACTGCGTCACCCTTATGCCTGCCATGAGTCAGACAGGTGCGTCTTACAATTGTTGCAGTGAAATCTGATGGATTTCACTGCTCCACTCCTATGAGGCTTTGTTGCGTGGGAACACCCATCCTTCAAACATCATACCTGATGCAGGTATAATATGGCACAGGCCTTCACAAGGTCACGCATATGCCTAGATGCATCACTTTGCAAATATGGTGCAAGAATTGCGCTGCAAGTACATCAAGAAAATGACGCACCGTGGGGTGAAAGTATCAGAAGGGGTTCATGATTAAGCCCCCCTTTCTTTTTCCCCTACGTTGGAGCACAATGGCTGCCATCCACCAACACAGGCACCCTTGCGCCATGGTGAAAGGGTGACTATGTAGCGGAGTTGATTGATGTTGTGGCTCCATCTCTTCACGAGACTTCTGCAGGTGGGGTTGGACTAGTGGAGGGTGGGAGGGAACCAGTTGGCCTTCTTGGAGTGTTGCTTGCCTGGTATTTTCTTGAGGGGTGCCACGGTGTTGGCGCAGTTGGAGATCCATCTGTGGAGGTTGCGCGATGCAGTGTTAATGTCTGTAAGCATTGGCGTTTGGTGGTGCAGAGGGAGTTGACTGGAAGTTCTTTGGTGGCCTTGAACTGGCTGCGACGGGGGCAATGACAACGATGGTGTATGATAGGCGTGGTGAAGGTGTGATGTAAACAATGATGGTTGGTACAGGAGAGTCCTGTGGTGTGGCTGTAGTTGAAGTTCCTGCTGGTGGAGAAGATGGGCTTGAGCGTGTGTCAGGCTATGTGGGTTGGTGCAGTGACTAGCTGCTTGAGTCTGATGTTGGTGAGGTTCCCCAGGAGGGGGGTGGTGTACTGGTCACTGGGGTTGTCCAGGTGGAACTTGAGGTCTCAGAGTAGGATGTAGATGGTGGAGGGGAGAGCCTGGGGTGCGATGAGGTCTACAATGGTATCAGTGAATGGGGGTTCGTGGCCCGGGGGGCCTGTAGATGAGGGTGTCGCGGAGGGTGGTGTTGGGTTTGGTCCGGATCTGGAAGTGGAGGTGTTCCATGGTCCCCGTCAGGTCATTAGAGTGCATGGTCAATCGGAGTGTGCTTTTTCAGACAATGACAAGGCCTCTGACTGGCCACTTGGGGTGGTCCCTACGGGTGAATTTGTAGCCGTCGTGGATGAAGATGGCGATGTCCGTTCCGGAACAGAGGTTGGTCCAGGTTTTCGTGAAGAAGGCGATGTCTAAAGAGGTGGCGTCGAGGAGGTCCCAGATTTCTGATGTGTGTTTATGGAGGGACCTCACATTGAGGAGGATGCAAATGAGTGGGTCAATATTTATTTTTATTTTTATTTGACAAGTATTATATAGAGCTGGCTAGACCCGGAGGTATCAGAGCGCTTTACATGAGGATCTGTGGGTTACAAGGTTACAAATACATATGTTACAAAAAGCATAGTAAAGCATAAGAAAAAAAGAGGCAGTTATCGGAGTTCGTCGAGGGGAGGGGACACAGCGTGGAGACGGGGAGAACATTGCCCAACGTCCGGCTGGGTAGGTGATGGCCAAGGGGGTGAACCAGGGAAGATCTCCTCTAAAGCTGTCTAAGCAGCTCCACCGTGCATCGGCCATAATTGCTCGGTCTCCAATGTCAGGGTATGGAAAGCGGTAAATTGTAAAATGTCAAGATCAAATGGGGAAGGTGGTAGATGAGAAGAAGCAGTCAAAACTAAACCAAGGTGTGGGAGGGGGTCCACGAAGGGGGGTAGCTTCCAGGGGATAGAGGTCTCGAGTGCCGTCTCAAACTAAGGGGCTTTCGGTCATGGTTAATCCTCTGTCGGCCATCTTGAGGATGTCCATTAATGAGAAACGTTGCGGGGAGCACCGCTGTGAGCGTCTCGTTCCAGGGGCCAAGATTACGGGTGGGGCCATAGGCTCCTGCAGTCCAGCCCAACCAGTGCACCAACACGGCCCAGCGGGCCCTCCTAGATCAGGGGCCCACACTGAGGGCCATCGCCATCTCCCCACGTCATTCGACTCTCCCCAGTGAGCCCAGGTAGCCACCGGTTCTCGAAACAGCTCCGGTCAGGCGCCCCACCAGCAGAATCACACTCCTCACCTCCGTCTAAGAGACGAGCTCTCAGCAGGGAAATTGCTGATGTTGGTTTTAAAGCGGGTGCCCAGTCCCTTGCAGCGCAAATCCGGGTCACAGGACTCAGCCCAGGGGTCCCCGCTGCACAGCCACCGGCCCGACTCCTCGCAGCTTGAGGCTCACTTGATGTTGCGTCCCGGACTGATTCTCGGCTTCGATAATGCGAGGATTAGCCCATCAGTTAGTGGTCGCCATCTTGGATACGCATGCAAAACACCAAGACAGGAAGAGTTAGGCCAAAAAGCTTCAACACACGGCGTCTGCTAAGGTTTTCCCCCAGATCAGTAGACTTCCCGGGCGTTCCGACGCTCGGAATTATGCACAAACCTTCCTGCTCCGGGCCCAGGACCAGCAACGTCCGAGAACAACGCGGACGGAGTTCCGGAGCTCAAGAGTCCACTTCCGCTCAGTCAGGGCACGCCTGGCTGGCCTCCGGTCAGGAGTGTCGGCTGGGCGGCATGAAGGAGGCGCTGGTGTGCTGATGTGGCAGTAAGTGCGTTTGCGTTTCAACAGGCGCAGGGTGCAAGAGAATTCTACAGTGTTGCTAGATGGCAGGTCGTGTGGTGTCCAGGGTTGATGGCGTGGAGGGTGCCAGCGTTGTAGCGGTGGAGTGTCCCAGATGAAGAGTCCTTGGGGTGGACGGACGCAGACAGGCTTGCCTTTGGAGCACCAATGGTACGCCCACTGCTCATGGCCGCACAGCGTCCACCATCATGTAGTGTTGCGGGGGTACTGGACAGCTGGGAGGCAGGAAACACGGGAAAGGACACTGGAGGGGGTGGGGACGTGGGGGAGCGGGCTGTAAATATATATTTTTTAATTCTTACCTCGAGGCTGGGTCCTGTGTCTTCTGTGCTCTTGCTCTCCTGAGTGTGCTTCCAGGAACAGGAAGCAGGCAGCCAGGCTCCCTCCCCTAAGCCAATCACAATGATTCATACGGAGTTGTGATTGTTCTTGAGTGCTGTGACAAGGTGTTCAGCCAGGGGCTGGAGGGGTGGGCATGTTCTCCATGCAGGCCGTAATGTAGCCTGCATTGCGAACAGGGATGTGCGCTTGACTGTTTGGGCGGGCTGAGAGGGCCGACCAAACGGTCATTGCGCACTTGAGTGGGCATACCACTCCGTCCCTGCTCCGTGAGTAGAGCAGCCCCACCCACCCTCCCGCCTGCAAAGGAAACATAGCATGAGTACATCAGAAAGTTATCATCATGTTATGTTTCCTCTTCTTGCACTGCATGAAAGCAGTGGAGTGACGCTCTTCATCCATAGCGGATGAACCGCCACTGGGGGTGCGTCATCAACAGGTGCTTGGTCTGGGCCCGACTAGACCCCTGGGCCTCCTCCGCTACCCGTACCACCTTCTCACCTGGACATTGACACAGTGGCGCAATATGCTGCACTCTCTCCAAATCTGTGACAGCCAGCAGGAGCCTCAGCCAGGTGGGATTTCACAAGCCTGGGTACAGCAGTCAGCACCAAGTCCACTGGGAAACCACCCGATGCAGGTGATGCCGGGCCCCGTGAGGCATGGAGTTGCAGCGCTCCGGCCACACAAGTGCAGCGCAGCTCAAGTGCCCCACCCTCAACAGCGTCCGGCCAGCACAACATTCTCCTGCCTCTGATGCAGAGAGGCATGGCCCACCATTGGTAATATACCCCGTGCACCACGGTGTAGTGGTGGTGCATGGTGTGCGATGCAGACCTCCCTACATTGGTGCGCAGGAGTGCCTCTACCTTCACAGTTCCAAGGGGCACCAGGCAGTCTTCTCACACAGGTTAGCAACGTGTCTCCATGCGACGTGGCAGACTTCACCACCAGGTAAGGGTGATCGCGGATGTCTCAATGTCTACCGCCAAGGCCCAGCAACTCCACAGCACCTCCGCATCCCACTCCGGGTCCCAGGCGCAGGCCTAGCGAGGCCTCCAGGCCCCAGGGACTATCCGCGCTTTCAAGGTTTTGGATGCCATGGTGTTGCAAGTAGTATCTCAAACAAATGAGAGGGGCTCTCTTTCGACCGAAAGGGAAAGGAGCACCAGGTTACTAAATGTAAAAACAGGATTTTTCCCTTAGGGTTATTTGTGTACCATTAAACACAACCAACATTCAGATTAATCACCCATTCAGCTTTTGAAGAACACACCTCAATCTGTAGTGAAACACTTGCAAAGGAAAATTATATACCACATTAATTAAAAAACAGACTGTTTATTACAAAGCTAAAAAATCATTGCTAAAAAAAACATTCCACTGAATGTACAATAAATACACATATGTATAAAAAAACATTTTGTTTTAAAAATACATTATAATTCATACAATTACATAGGAGCAGGGGCGGCCTTAGGCATGTGCAAGCTGTGCACCTGCACAGGGCCACCAAACCCCAGGGGCCTCTGCGCCAATATATATCCTTAATATAATAATCCTCTGAGGATGGATACATATTTGCATGGCGGCCCCTGGCAGGGATTTGGCGGCCTCCGGCTCTGTTCCACTTCCAAACACCCTGACCCACCCTCTTCACTGGCCTCCGTGCTCCACCCCGCTCTGACCCCCTCCTCCGGGCCCCCTACCTACGCTCCCTGCCCAGGGCCGCCATGAGCCTAGAGCCACCCCTGATAGTTGGGGGGATCGTCATGCCGTTCAAGATTGCGTTGAACAGCACCATCAAGTACGGGGCCCAGATCTTAACTTCATGCCTATAAAGGTCGCCAGGAATCTTGTCGAGGCCCGGCGCCTTTTCAGCCGCCAGGCCCAAAATTGCCATATTAAGTTCTCCCAGGGTAAACCCATCCGCTCACGGAGTGCTGTTGTTGTTGCCTGATACCGGATTTCACTCTCGCTCTGCCGCACTTGCAAAAACCCCGTCCCCCCACTGAACTGCTTCTGCTGGTGTGAGCGCGTTCTGCAATCGGCAGAACTTGTCATCGCTCCCAGCTGGAAGCACTTGCGGGTTGAGGACTGCGGGGAATCTTGAGGAAGGAACCGACCGGGGGACTGCGAGGCCCAGCATTCCTCAGTGAGCGCAGCTGGTGCCTCTTCCCCCGGCGGCCACGCCCACCACCTTCACGTACATTACTGACGCAAGCTCCACCGCGACGCGGGACACGCGCGGGACGGAGTCCGGGGCGAAGACCGGGCAAAGAGCGGGCTGTTTGAGGCCGTTCGAGTACGATAGAGTCCGGTCCGGGCTATACTCCCTGGCTCTAATTTCACTTGTGTGGGAAATAGACTTTTTAGTAGCGCACGCCAAGGACAAGGTGCAATGTCCACACGTGAGTACAGAAGCAGGGTAGCAAAGGGGAAGTTGAAAAATGGAACACTTGATGACTTTCTTACTAGAACCAACACTGCCATAGATATGGAGATCAGTAAGATGCAGCATAGGGTTTCTATTGAACTGGATGTAGCTAGAAGGCTATCCCAGGAGATGGCCAATGCTAAGAGATCCTCCTTGGGTCACTTTGTCCTTGCCAAAACTCCGGACCGCGACCAGTATTAAATCTAACGCAGGCAGTTATTCACCATCCACCAGTATCATCTCCTCCAGCCCTAGTGGAGAAGGACGGGTCTTCACAGGTTGCCCCCCCAAATCCTAGCTCATCATTGTCCAGGGTGGGAGGGGTTGAGGGGCCACCCTTGGAGACATTACCAACTGCCAATTGTAAGGCCAAGAGTACGAGAATCTCTCCTAACTCCCTAAAGGGTTTCAACCAGAAACAAAAGCGCAATATCGCCACTGCCTACTCTAGGAAAAAGGCTAAGGTTGCAAATGCTCAGTTACCCTTTCAATTACTAACTCAGCCATGCCATTTATTCCTTCCAGTGGTGAATAGTTGCCCCTTAGCATCCGAATCTAGTCCAGTGAAGCCGATGGGGGAACATGAGAATTTCGTAATAGAAAGTGAGAATGGTGGGGCACCAGTTTGTAGGATTGAAGGAAAGGATGTGGATTTCTTAACGGTTGTGTGGGAAACGTTAAAAAAACTTCTTACCCCCTTGGAAGTTAGACTTTCCCAAATAGAAACCCAGCTCCTCGAGACTGAAAAAAGTATTCTAAATCTTGCTACCTTGATTATACCTGGCAATAAACCAACCAGCCTACCTGTTGTGACCCACACTCCCTCAGTAGCCGCTGACATTCCACCAGTACCTCCGGTGACTAAACCCGTCCCAAAACCCCGGTATAAGGTTCCTGTAAGTACCAACGCTAACAGAGTAGCGGGAAGTGCAAACAAGTTGCCGGTTCCATCTGTTCCGGCTCCGAAAGTAGTGGCTGCCCTGAGGGCTAAAGACCGTGATACTTACTACTCTATTCCACCGAGACAAACATTTCCTAAAAACCACTATAGGGGTTATGTTGATCTTCCCCCAGATGTAAGAATGTATGTAGTAGTCCTTACGGGGGTGCCAGAAATTCCACATCAACAGCAGGAGGACTTTGGGTCTATAAAGAATAAGGTCACCCACTGGCTCAATGTGAATAGGCCATTACCCCATCACCTGAGAAGCAAAATTCTTATGGTGCGACGGGTCCCCTGGATAGGCACCTCGCACAAATCCATCTCAGGTGATTGTGTTATCGTCTCATTCGAAGACCCCAACACTGCACACTTCATCCATTCATGGAGCGACCACGGAGTTAACTCGTCTATAGCAACTAGACCATTAACTTACTTTTATCCCCCGCGCCTTCACTCTCAATCGGGGGGAAACTGGAATTGGATCACGATGCCGGTACGAAACCATGGGCAGGGAGGGTCATCTAATTACTGGCAAGACGCATATGGAGGGTGGAATGGGGCTCCAACTTTCAACAGGTTTGGGTGTCTCGAGGATGTGGACTGACTTCACCATAGGGCAAATGATATTTTCTTTCCGGTAGACTTACACAGTTTTCTGCTCTACCCCTCACTTTGTTCTCCTTCTGTTTCATCATATTCACACTCTTCCCCGCCACGCTCGGCCCTAACACCATCCCCACATTTTCCTGGAGACGGCAAACAAATCACGGGTGAGATTAAGCATATAGAGGAGCAGGCCGCTGACCATCCCGAGGGGGGCATATCCAATGAGTATACAAAAGAAGAAGATGATATCACCAACCCAGGCCTAGTTGGCCATATTAACGAGGATAATGCCCTCCCTGAGGTGCTTAATGCAACCTGTTCACAGGTATCAGAGGTTCTGTCCTCTTCCAACTACAGTCAGTGTAGGATAAGCAGGTGTCCATTGGCTCTTAATTCTACAGAGGAGGTGGGGGGACCTAGAACACTCTCAATACTTTCCTGGAACGTGGCTGGGTTGGCTAATAAATTAGATTCCTCAGAGTGGGTGGAATTTATTGAGGAATACGACATATGTCTGTTCCAGGAAACGTGGGCTAGAGAACAACACTCCCGTACAGGGTACGCTACCTTTGAGATTGCGGGAAGGGTCGACCGTCAGGCGGTCTGTCAATTTGGGTAGCTTCTCACCTAGGATGTAGGGTGAGAAACCTTGAAACCAACTCACTGGACTTTCAGTGTGTTGTCCTAGAGTGGGTATCGGGGGTGAAAGTAGCATTAATAAATGTATACTATAGACCGGTTGGCATTACGGGTACTTCGGGAACTATTGAGGATTTGTCTGTGTTCATTGATTGCACTACCCTCTGTCCATCACTTGTGATCGGGGGGACTTTAACACTCAGTATGAGCCCCTCCCGGATCATTTGGAAGGGGTAACCAACGAAGAGGATGATCTTTGGGAGATACCCATCTTGTCGGGTCCACCTGTAAAATCATGGTCACCTTTAGCCACTCAAATAATATCTTTCACCTTATCCCACTCGTTGAGGGCCTGTAACGGGCGGGTCAAGGGAGATATCCCCCCCCAGCCCACCTTTAATAGACCAGGGTATGAATCCCGGATAGACTATATCCTGGTGCGGACAAAGGACTGGCCAAAAGTCAGGGACTTTACAATAGTAAGAAGGACTGACAGTGACCATAATGTGTTGTCATTGAGTTTCGCTGTCCAGGGTATGCCAACAGCAAGCACAGATAAAAACTTAGCATTTCTGGAGGGTCTAGTTGCTACCAGCAACAGACGTAGAATCAGATGGCCATTACTAGTGCAAAACCCACAAAATATCCAGAAGCTATATGAGGCAGTAGTCCCTGCCCTTGAAAAAGTTGGGGATCTTTTCCCTCAGACACCCACTTCTGATAAGTTTAGTGTGCTTGGGGATATTCATTCCGAGCTCTGTACCAACCTAGCAGAAGTATTTAACCCGGTGGCCAGGACGAAAAAGGCCAAGGGGAGAAGAGCCACATGGTTCAATGCTTCTTGCAGAAGAGCAAAGGCTGATCTCCTGGAGTCTCTTAAAATCCGGGAAACTCCTAGTAAGATCAGGGTAAAGCGGATGGCCTACAAGTCTATCATCTCCAATGCCAAAATAGAATGGGACCAGGAGAATTGCTCGGAAATGACGGCTGCCTTAGCATTGCATGATGCCCGTAAATTTTGGCAGATCGTCAAGCACGGCTCAGCTGAACCAATAGCGGCAGTAAATGCAAATATTGCTGCAACTGTGTGGGAGGACCACTTTAAATCCTTGTACAGTGTGCCCGACCAGGGTCATTTGGGGAATCCATCTGAACCAGTAATGGTCCAACCCCCCGAAAGCCTATCCCAGATGGATGGGTTTACCCTGGGAGAACTTAATATGGCAATTTTGGGCCTGACGGCTGAAAAGGCGCCGGGCCTGGACAAGATTCCTGGCGACCTTTATAGGCATGAAGTTAAGATCTGGGCCCCGTACTTGATGGTGCTGTTCAACGCAATCTTGAACGGCATGACGATCCCCCCAACTTGGCTGGGGGCAGAGATAGTCCCTATATTTAAGAGGGGCTCGCCTCTGCTCCCAGCCAACTATAGGCCAATAAGCCTGATAGATGTTTCTCAGAAACTCTTTGCTAGGCTACTCCTGGATCGTTTGTCGGAATGGATGTCGGAGTATGATATTCTGAGCCCATTCCAGGCGGGATTTAGGAAGATCTCCACCACAGACCAGGTCTTTCGGCTTGCCCTCATTTATTGGAAAACGGTACAGTTGGAGGGTGGCAGCCTCTACACTGTATTCGTGGACCTGAGGGCGGCCTTCGACCTGGTCCCGCGCAGAAAACTCTGGGAGGTGCTGGCCAAACTGGGGGTCCCTGCGGGCCTGCTGGAGATGATTATCCATCTCCATACTGCCAACTTTGCCCAGGTGAGATGTGGTAAGTGATGTGGCTCACTGGTTAGAGGCGGCAGACCCGGGAGCAGAGGACGGCCCGGGACCAGGGTTCCATTCCCGACGCGGCAGGGTCTTGGACCAGGGTCAACGGACTCTATAATTCTTGCCTCGGTGCCTACTCTAACTAGGGATCACACTCGGCAACTCTGGGCATTAGCTTGCCTCATCTCCACAACGGCCCCCCACATACGCCGGGGATGCCTGGTTTCACCTTGGGGATACCCAGTAGGGACCATCTCACAGGGAAAGCCAGGACGGGTTCCCCAGCGGTCTACAGCGCAGAGATACTCCGTCGGGAGTCGATTCTAGCGCTTTAGAAACCCACAATCAATCAATCAAGGAGGGGGCGCTGTCAAACCGATTCCCCGTTGACAGGGGGGTAAGGCAGGGCTGTGTGCTCGCACCGACCCTGTTCTGCCTCTATGTCAACGGGGTAATCGCTCACCTCAATGGGGTTGTCAACTCAGAGGCTCCCAAGTTGGCAGGCAGCAGGGTGCCGGCGATTATGTTCGCCGACGACACCCTGCTGCTCTCAAAGTCCCCAATGGGGATACAGCGCGTTCTAAACGGTTTTGTGGATTTTTGTGGGGGACAGGGTTTAGAAATCAATACCTTAAAGACCAAATTTATGGTCTTTAATCCCCCACAAAAGTTACGATTCACACCTACTATTGGCCAGAGCAGACTTGAAAGGGTGCACACCTTTGAGTATCTTGGTGTCATGATAAATGATAATATGACCTGGTCCACACACCAGCAGAAAGCACAACTTAAATTGGCCCAGTATGCGGGAGGGGTTTTGAGGCTCATGGGAAATAATAGGTCATCCATTAAACCCGTCGGCCCACCACTCCAGATTTACAAGGCACAGGCAAGGGGGGCTGCCATGTATGGCTGTGAGCTATGGGGTCACGTAGCTTCCCCAGAATTGGTGAGAGAGGAGAACAAGTTCATTAGGCAGGTGGTCCGACTTCCGTCCAGTACACCCCTTGTTCCACTAAGGTTAGACCTAGGGCTGCGACCTTTAAGCGAAGAACTGGCACTGCGTCCCCTGGTTTATTGGCGGAGGATGTGGGCAGTCCCGGAATTGACCAGCTATAGGCTGGGTCTACAAGAGGTCCTAGCCATGCCTAATGCTGGGAAAATCAAATGGTTAAAGTTTATTAAAACTGAGCTGGAGGGCCTAGGCCTACCGACACTCTGGTCTGATCCCTCAACCACATGCCCACTAATTCCTAAAAAGACACTGGCAAAGGTCTATCGTGACAGTAAACTAGCGGCACTCTGTCGTCAGGCTACTCTGGGAACACTTACGGAGTCATTTTTATGTATTAAGGATAAATACAGTTTTGAACCAGTCCTGGATAAAATATATCCTGCTCTACTTAGGAAACTCTACTTGCAGTGGAGGCATGGGACCCTTCCACTGCGAGCACTAACTAGTAAGTGGAGTGATTCAGTAACTAGTTTATGCCCGGCTTGTGGAGTGGTCAATGAATCAGAGCTCCACATAATCTTTTTCTGTCCGGCCTATAATGCTTCCCGCAGGAAATGGATTGTGCCCATTTACAGGAGCCTGGGGTTTGCGGAATGCTTGGCCGTGTTCAGAGTATTGAAAACAGATTTGACTGATCACATTGTCTTTGCTGTGGCTAAATACTTAGGTGCAATGTGGTCTCTGAGGAGACAGTGCCTTAAGGCTGGTCATTGATCACTGATTGTCTGTACCATAAAATCTGAAACTCTGTATTTTTTGGAAACTTTTATGTAACCGGATGGATTTTGATGTTTTTAACGTTTTATTCTCTTAATATTATGCATTGAATTGTGTGTATCTTTTATGGTGACAAAATTACCGAAATAAAGATTTATGAAGATGAAGATAGGAGAAAGAGAAAACCACTTCCTGGTTCACGAGGAGGAGAAGCGTCGAAAAAGACAGCCTTCAGAACACGGAGCACATTAACCACTAATGCCTCACAACACCGGGTACACAAGCTCCCTGACGAAAGGTATACTACCCGAAATGCATTGGAGCCGTTTCGAGAATGCATAACATGTAAAATAAGAACAATAAGCCTTACATCATGAAACCAATGATGAAATACGAATAAATTGTGAAAACAACTTGTATTGTGGAAGCTTGCTTGCTCGAGCACCAAAGGTGTGCACAAGACACAGGGATATCACCAAGCTACGTGGTGACGCATTAATTACATGTATCATAGACGTGTGCCGGAAGGACACGCCACCGGTATGTAGCACCCAACCTTGAAAGAAGCGCAACAAAAACTCAATACAACCCGCTGTGCGCCCCCCAACCACACGTTTTGTAGTCAGCCCTCAGTGTGACCCATGGCAGGATGTGCTTCACCAGGTTGGCAACATGGTGTCAGGCAGGGCTCGAGTTAGGGTACCACGCGTGTGGACAGCGTCCCCCCACTTATTTTACTGGGAGCTCGATAACTGAAGCAAATGGAACCACACATTCACGCTTTGGCCTCTCTGGGGCGAGATCAGAGCTCATTCAGAACGCTCCTCGCGCGCTGGCTTCTCTGATGCAATCGCATCTAAGGGGTGAGCGAGGGGAGGTAATGAGTCTGATGGTGCAAGCCACCTTTCATGACATCACTTCCTGTTGTGACGTCAGCGTACCCCCACTTCTTTTTTTATGACTTGTGCCCTGGTGTCAGGGCATTATGTGAGCAACCGCCCTGGTTGCCAATGTAAAGTAGTGGGCCCTGTGCCCACATACCAAGTAACATAATGACACAGACACTAGCATGGTGGGAGCATAACCGGCCCAGGGCCCCTTTTATTAGCAGTGTCACCTGATGGATGGGTGTGTGGTGGGTGTTGACACTGCCCTTAAGAAAGGGCTGCTGCATGAGTTTCCAGCAGGATAGTACACAACACACTTACAGTCTCTTTCATTGAGCATGTCTCACAACACGGTCTCACACTTGGTCGGTCTCAGGAGCCCCATTAACGGTCTCGCTCCGGAGAGGTTCATTTTTGGTTAGAACGTTAAACTTTATTGTCCAAAACCTTGAAATTGCAATTCTCTGATCCATTTAACATTAACAGTACTGCAGCACCTGCCCACGAGATACAATTGTCAAAAAAGAAAAACATTTTGTGAAACAAGGTTGCAAATGCTCTGGACCTCTAAGAAGGGCTACAGATGCGGGCAAGGCACCTGCAAGTGAACATAAATAGATTTACTGCTCTCTTCCAGACACGAACGTTCAAAAATTTAGTGTAGCAGCTTCTAGTGTGACGTTACATTTTTTTTTTTATTTACATATTTAGGTTAGTGAGGACTTTATCGGGTGCACGAAATAATTTTTTTTGCTGCGTTTTTAAAATAAATTTGACTTGATATCTGCTAAATAGTTTAGTCCTTCTGTGTGCACTGTCTGTATGGTTATCAGCAATATATATAATGTAAATGTTACTGCACTATCATCTTCTAGGACTTTGACAATATCTGTGTAGCAACGTATGTTATACAAGTCCCTAGGACTTGCACGGCAGGGTGCTAAAGAGGGCATAATGTGCCCGACTGCTGCCCTGGCTATGGTGACGGGGAGGGAGGGCTGGTCAGAAAGGGGAGGGAAGGACATAGATGGGTGTGATCGAATGGGGGAGACGGAGACAGAGAAGGATGCAGGGATAGGAGGGGTTCATTGAGAAGGGGCGGGAAGGAGGAGGAAGTGAGCCGCGACTCCGCCTCCTCCTGAGCTTGTGGTAGCAGGCAGCAGCCATTAGCAGGGGAAGCTGCATGGTGCCCCGGAAAGTCAACCAAGAACCTAAGATCCCTGTCCCCCTGGAGGGGAGATAGCCCCTTCGGCTTCCCACTGCGCTGCCGGGCAAGTGGGATTAGGGCCCCAGGACGAGGACACATCCGATTCCAGGTAAGACAGATTCACCGGAGGCAGGACATGAAGTAAGCAACAGTGTACAACCTAAGGGTCAGCTGTCCCGGCCTCACTAACGCAAACCATGTTGCCCCAGTGAGTCTGCGCACGCATTCGTAAATATTTACGTTTGGGAGGTCGTGAATCCATTTGATGGCGAGTGTGATAAATGTGAACATTTCTCCTGGCTCTCAAGGCACTTGCAGCCCTCCACCAGGACTTTCTGTGTACAGTTTTAGGAGAATTGACTGGGCTGCAGGGTAGTTGTTAATTTGTAGGGACCCTCTTCTAGTTGTTTGTGGACATAACTTCTGCGGGGTCGTCGCTTAGTTGGAAGATTTCGAAGGCCGGGGGCATGTGGCAACAGAGCGAGGGCTTGTGTTGGGGTACCATGTGGAGGGTGAGGGGACTCATCCTGGGACAGTAGAGGCTCGCGGAGGCAGCCACAATACATCGCTTCCGGGGGCATAACTCGGGCATTGGTGTTTTGTGGGGGCGGGGGCTCAATGGTTGGAGATCCGTTTCGGATAGCGTGGGATGTTCTCTTAAGTTGCTTGAGGGCTCTCGTGTAGAGTGGTGGGCGGTGCGGACCAGGCACGAGAGCGCGTACTGTCAGCCTCGCGGGGGTGGGGGGGTCTCTCACTTCAGTTCAGACCCGGCCTGTCCTCGTTGCGGGAAGAGCCCCCCCTAACCCGCCAGGAGAGGCGGTGTTAAACTGGCGGCTTCCGTATCACCCAGGCATAGGCCCAGTCCCCGGCGCCCGCGTTGTCTTCGGCCCGCCCCCGAGCGCAGGCCGGCGGATGAGGAGGCGCTGGGGGCGGGGTATGGCGCCCGCCAAGCCAAGGCGCGCAGGCCCAGCCCAGGCCGCGGTCCGTGGTGCAGAGCAGGGGTTGTGTGCAGGCGCAGTGCCGACTACCCGAGACCCTCCTACTCTGATTATTTTATTCGCACAGCACCGGATTTAAGGTTGAGCTGTATCTGCGAAGTAGGCGTTGTGTAACAGGCATGTTGACTAGAGCTCGTCCAGCCCTGTACACAAAGCGTGTCACCCTCCCCGGGTATAGGAAGATATGTCGGCCCCCGGGGTGAGAAAGGTCACAACTTTATATGAGCAGCGTGTCCGAAATAACCAGGGGAGATTGTGCTGCTGTGGATTAAGCGAGTAAGTGGGTTGTAAGGAGGACAGAGGTAAGCTATGAGATGTGCAGAGGAAGAGTCAAGAAGTTAAGTGGAAAGTTAATATAAACAAGCTTTTGCAATGCAATAGGTCTGGCATTACTGATAGTTTGAGGTATTGGCGTTGCAAATAATGCAACACCATTAGCTCATACTCTCAGTAATGCGAGACCTAGTGTATTGCAAACGCTGGTGTAGTGAGCCAGGAACCAGCATTGTATGTCTCAGTGCAGTACCGCAAACTGCTCCTAGATGTCCCTAGTGAGCAAGACACCAGTATTGTATGTCTCGGTGCAGTACCACAAGCTACTCCTAGAGGTCCCCAGTGAGCAAGGCACTAGAACTGCTTATCTCGGTGCAGTACCTCCAGCTGCACCTAAAGGTCTCTAGTGAGCAACGCCCCAGCACTGCATGTCTAGGTGCAGTATCACAAACTGCTCCTAGAGGTTCCTAGTGAGCTAGGCACTAGCACTGCAGATTACTTTTAGTCACATATGGTACTGCACCGTGCACAAGATATGTTAAACCCACCCTACCCATAATTCATTGCATGCAAGACAGTACTACAAGTACTTTCAAATAGCTATAACCATATATACAATTAGAAGCTTTGAAATGTGACAAACTAATTATTACATTCAGTTTGCATTAGGTTGTACTCTATAGCTGATGAAGGGAAATTTATAGATGGTGTCATATAAATGTGAGATGTTCTAGTGAGTAAAGTAAACACTGCCTGCCCACCTTAGGACCAAGGGTGTGTCTTGCCTGAAGCCTTTGAAGAAATTAGTTCCTTGAGGGTGTAATTAAAACCTAGGGAGTAACAACACATGTAACTGGGTATGTTCTCATGGGCGGTTACAGGAAGAGAGAATGCGGTACTAAGGAAGGGCTACTAAGCCTATTCACCAATGAAAAGCCACCATTTACAATGGACAGGCAGAAGAGCCTATTAAAAAGATGGGCGGAGCTTTATGCCCATATAACCTGAATACTAGAAACACAATCAACATGCCAATACTGATTACTTTTCCTTTCTATTTTCCATTTCAGCGCATTTCCACAACTTTATGCAACCTAGAGACCTCTGTTTGAATATCTTTTTTTATTTCACATTTCGGAAGACTTTTATCATTTTGAGTCTTTTTTTTTAACCACAGTACACTTTTTCAAATAAAATATCATAAAACACCACCTCCAAATTTTACAAAAGACAATTCATATAAGACAATTTTTTCAAAATGACGTTTGGACACACAACAAATGATAACTGACAATAAATAACAATTAATGACAAACAAATTGCACACATACAAAGACATGCAAATGACAAAACACACCTGCCCTGATAGGTTCTATACCCTGGCTTGAACTTTTTCAACCTTCTATCTTGGGCATGTCCCAAACTACTATGAATTTATTACTCCCCGTCTGTTTCAAGACTTGAACATATTCCATTCTTACTACTCATGCTATATTCAGAATCAACAAGGGATACTTTCTTTATATAACAAATGCACTTGTTATGATTAACCAAGGTCGGCGCGTTTCAAACCCAATATTTAGTCATTAGGGTTCTCCTCGAGACAAAAAAAAACTTTTTTTTTTTTTTTTTTAGATCAGCTGAACTCTTCTGTTCAATTTCAATCAGAACCATTCTCCACTATAGTCGTTGAAGAATTTTTTGTCATTGAGTGGTGTTTCCTGTAGTTACTCCTTGTTCCTTTGAGAGTTACTGGAGTGACTTCTACATTATTGATGCTTGTCCAAATGGATGGCGCCAGTTGACTGTTGCTCTTCAAATTCTCTTTTTTGGGTCAAATCAGCTGCAAAATCCAGCACTCCCTTTTATATTCATCCGTTGAATGCCCGGAACGCCACACGGTCTCCTTTTTGGCACGTCAAATCGGCGTGGCGGTGTCTAACTTCCACTACTCTGTCCGTTCGTCCTCGTAAAAAATGCGCCAAAATGGAAAAGAAAAATTAATATCAGTATTGGCATTTGGTTGTTGTTTCAAGTTGTTTGGGCTCAGCCTTACTGATAAGAGCCCAAACCCTATTTTGTTATTTAGTTGCGTATCCTTAATACAGCATGTCTCAGGCGAGACCTAAAAAGGAGTCGAAAACGAAAGTACACTATAACAAGAGTACAAGGAATAAAGGGTATGTAACAGAAGTAGAAGAAAAAAATGGAAGCATGACTCCCATGAAAGTGGCAATAAGAGACTTAATAAGCGAATTCCAATAATTCACAAATTCAGTTGTTTGGCTTTTGTGTAGTGAAAGTAGTACCAATCCCAGCTAACAAGTGGCATGGCAGCAACAGTGCAAGCTTCAATCCTAGCATAAGCAGTACTATTTTTCGCCCACACCTGCACCTCCAAACCTGTTACACTTCTCAAGTTGCAGAGTTACAAGTTTCCTTTATCCTCAGACATATTTGAATTCTAATTTGCCTACCTTAAAGTGGGTAAACAATATGTCAAGGCTGTGGTAAGAGCAAAGAGAAATATTTGAGTGCAGGTGGATAGTTGTTACCAAGGCTACTATAAAAATGCAACAATGTAGCATTTCATGTGTGAATATGAATATTCTGTACTTGTCACTAATTACTGCACAATTGAAATCTTAACAAAAAATAGTTTAATGCCTGTCAACCACAGCCACATTGTTCCAGAAGAAAACTGGGTAAGATATAGGGGTGGTGGGAATTAACATAGTCGTGCTACGCAAAGCTCAGCAAAACAGTAAAAAAATCTCAGCGAGCAGAGTTCCGCAAACACGCGGAATTGCTTGTTCTGCCCTTACGCAATGCTTTTTTCCTGTTTGCGAAATCTGTTTACGTGCTCGGGGGGGGGGGGGAAATATCTCGTGAACACACATTTTGAAAGTGCTAACAAGCAAAAAATTCTGCGAATCCGTGGATCGTGGAATTTTTGGCAATACCCCGTTCTCCGCGGAACACGAAATTACACAAATTCTGCAAGTGGAACGGAATTTACTGCCCAGGCCTAGTAAGATACCGTACCAAGATTTGTGCAAATAAAATTATTTCCAGCCAAAGGAGTGGTGTGTACAGTATCAGAAATTATTAGCATCAATTACTGAAAAAGCCTTAAAAAAGTTAATAAGTTAAACTAACAAAGACAGCTTGCCTGACAACTTAACAGCATTAATTGTAAAATATAGATTGGGGGTCCAGATTATTTGGTCCTCTATTTAAAGTAATTGTGACAGGCCGCTTTCCTGCAACTTGGAAATGAGTGATGATTAAGCCTATTTTAAAAAAAGATGATCTCAGTGAGCCAAATAAGTATCGCTTAATAAGACTATTGGATATGGGCTCAAAAATATACGAAAAGCTAATACTCCAGTGCTTGAATGACTGAAGAGATCAAA
This sequence comes from Lissotriton helveticus, assembly GCF_964261635.1. Classification (NCBI taxonomy): domain Eukaryota; kingdom Metazoa; phylum Chordata; class Amphibia; order Caudata; family Salamandridae; genus Lissotriton; species Lissotriton helveticus. The sequence goes on along the minus strand of NC_136071.1, from coordinate 335,837,805 downwards.
ATGATCTGGTGCCAGTGGAACAAAGAGGTTTTTAATGAGTGTCACTTGACAGTAGACTACTGCTATAGCCTGTAGACTATGGCCCAGAAGGTAATAGAAACCCGGAAGGCTCATTTTGCTGCTTTGTAGGTTTCCAATCTGCCTTTGATCTAGCAAATCGCTCCACTCTCTGTGACAAACTAAGAGGAATGTGAATACTGAGTTGCCTTTTAGTGGTTTTCAAGGAACTACAATTTGGGAACTGGGCAAAGGTAGTTCTAGATTAAAATGACAATCTGTCTCCTAAAATTTCAATAGAGAACAGTATAAGACAGGGATGTGTACTAACTCCAACTTTGATTGCATACTCTGTAATGCCTGGGGGAGATATGCAAGTTATAGAGAAAACCGAGTCTCCAAAGATGGGAGTGTGGCATATGCCATGTTTATTATACTTGGTTATTATTGATCTTTACGAATTGGGGTACAGGGGAAACCAAGTCTCCTCTTGGTATTGTGAGAGGAACAGCCTAGCAATACATCTTGGAAGACCTAAAACCTTGGTATTTTGTAAAACGCGAGACCACTTTACCTAGGTAATTGGGGAAATTAAGGTGGAATAGGTAACTACCTATGAATACTTAGGAATTTCCTTTTGATAAGAAGTGAAATTAAAAGATGCAATTAGACTTCATAGAAACCTGAGGCTTGACTACAGTAGGGGCAGCAAAACACACAAGATGATGGACGGAATGTTGCACAATGGCAAAACATTCACCCCCAGTCACAGATCTGGGGTTAATCCATCGTTATTTTGCTCACCAAGCCACCCCAGTTCAGACATGGCCATATGCAAATCAGTCTTGACCCTGTGCCTCATGGGCCCTCATTTGAACCCATATCAGCTGCAAAGAGAGGCATGGTTCCTCCCCAAATTTTGTATGGGGTCAAGGTTTTAAGTTTAGAGGTAAACCAGGATTGGAAAAAGCCAGAAGGTAAATGCCTAAAAAAACCTTTTAGGCCTAGTCTACCCCCTTTGCATCAAAGTATTGACCACAAACAATTATGTGCTGACAAACCAAAAGGGTGTATCCTGTGTATGACTGAGATTTGTCAGAGTGAACTGAGCTGAGCTGGGCCCTAAGGTCAGGGGGTCGACTGGAGAAACAGGCAAAGTATTTAAAAATAATGGATTTTAAATTGGGGGCTACTGTCAGTTTAACTAAAAGCAAGGAGCATATTATAACTAAGGCGTATTATAGGAGGTACTCGTTTTGTCAAGACAGTATAAATATCACTGATTGATTACATTGACAAAGACTATTGTGTGCATCGGGAAACAAAAGCCTTAAGTACTTAAATGTAACTGTCAATAAAACATGTTCAGTATAGTGCAATAAAGTGATAATTGATCCCTTTGCAGCCGAGAGAAGCCCTTAGTCCAGACGTGTGGGTTAGATTGGGAGAAGGAGTATGATCATAGAAGAGTGTTAATAGTTTATAGACGGGCAATGACTTTAGGTCCATCAGCAACATGAGCTTTAAAAATGGCAAAAAGTATTAAAGCGAAAGCCTGTAAAAGATAGTTCCACTTATGTCTGTAAGTCATCCTTTGGCCTTTTGGTTACTTGGTGAAACATGACAAGTGTGATTTGATCTGCCTCGGTCTAGAATCTTGGGCAGTTGTAAGAAAAAAGACAGGGGGTGTCTGAATAGTTTTTAAAACTTTAATTGTGTCTTGTTACTTTATCCAGGCAGGCGGAGCTGAATTGTTATCATGCAGTGATAAGTAGCCCCCATCGATACTTGCCCAAGTCGACGCCGTCTGTTAAACGGGTGATGTTTTTGAGGAACCCAAACCATGTCGGCTGAAAGCCTACCCAACTGTAGGAGGATTAACACTCGATCAGCTTCTCGTCAGGTGGCAGAAACTCCACCTGCCATGGATTCTGACAGTTCTTACTCTGTTTCCTCACCTGGCTCTCCGAGTGATAGTTCATCCTCCTTAAGTCCTACAAAAAAAGAGAGCAACAAGCCTGATGTGTTGCCACAAAAGGGTAGAGGGTCTGCAGATGGTGCCTGTCCTGTGCAAAATGGGAAGCCTGCCACAGAAAATGGAGCCTCCCCTGGGCAGAATGGAAAGCCTGATGTGAATAATGTGGAGACTGCTAGGAAGAATGACGAGTCTGTTGCACAGGGTACTGAAACTACTATGCAAGAGAGTGGGTCTTCTGTGAATGATAAGGAGTCTGACACCCCTGTTTCTCACGAAAGTGAATCTGCTGCTCAGGATAATGGGTCTGCTGCACAGGATACAAAAAACCAAAAGCAAGACCAGTCTGCTACACAGAGTACCCGTTTAGCTGTACAGCTTGTATTGTCAAAACCGCTTCCTTCCCTCTCCCCTGCCACCTCTCAAGGTCAAGATTCAAGCAGCTTTTGCGGAGGTCCTTACAGGAGAAGGAAAGCCAATTTTTCAAATGAGGAAACAGAGACTCTGGTGAAAAATGTAGTGAAGCATTTCAGTGCTCTCTATGGCGTGGAAGCCTGGAGAACCGAATCAACACGTAGGAACCAACGGAGGAGTCAGCTGTGGAATCAGATCCAGCGGCAAGTCAATGACCTCGGATATACACCCCGGTCAATTGATGATCTCAAGCACAAGTGGAGGGACATACGGCTGGATGTGAAGAGAAAGGTTACCACCAAAAGGTCCTCATCGTCTATCTTTAACTCCCGCCTCACGCCCATGGAAAAACTGGTTGCCTCAACAATTGGACAGTCCCACCTTGATGGGGAAACTGATGGCGTTTACCATGAACCAGGTTAGTGTACAAAGCAGACGTGGATGTTTTGATTGACGTTTGGAGTTTTTTTTGGGAGGGGAGGGGTTGCATTTCAGTAGTGTGCAAGTTGTGAAGTCCTGAAATAAAATGTGTTTAGAATACATCATTTACAACGGGTCGCTCTATGATGCAAACCAATGCATCAGTATATATATATATTTTCGAATATTCACCAGTGGAAAGGAATCTGCCAACTACCATTAGAATGGTTATCCTTTCAGAAATGTTAATGTTATAAGCATTATTATATGACGGGGTGGACTTAGTCCCGATGTCAAGTGTAAATGTCAGGTCTCATACACATGGGTGCATCATTCAAAATTGAAAACATACACAAGACCGAAAAAAATAGAACATTTACATAAAATCTTTGACAATTGATGCACAGTTTATTCTATGGTGTGATCTAGTTTGTCCTTTGGCAATACCTAGCATGTTCAGATGAGATAACTGGTGGCGATGTAAGTAGAAATCAGAAGTATGAAAGTACTGTCTTTAGGGGTCCGAGTGAAGCTCTAGATCAGGGGTCTCCAACCAGTAGCTCGTGAGCTACTGTAGCTCTTGAGCTAACTGAGTAGCTCACCTGTGTGCAGCCCAGCTTATTACATTCGAAAGATTTTGCTTGAATGAATTAATATACATATAAAGAAATTGAAATTATACTGCACTAATAATATTAGTAGCTGTTAGATCTACCAAACCAGTTGAAGATGAGGAGAGGAAGAAAAGCTGAAATTTCAAAGACTCCTTCATTTTCATTGAGAGTGTTTGAGAGCCTTCGATTGTGTTTAACAGACTTAAGGGCATATGTACAAGCCCCTATCGCCACCACAACGTCACCTATATTGACGTTGTGGTGGGGATCGGGCGCACCTTATGTACAAGGCAGCGTTCAGCTGCTTAACGTGGTTTAACACTGCCTTGTACATAAGGCCCCCTTTCATGCTATGGTTAAAGGGGGCCTTATGTACAAGGCAGCGTTAAGCCACGTTAAGTGAAAGGGGTGAACAGTGGGTGTTGCGGTGGGCGTTCCACGGCAACACCCATTCATTTTGACGCTGCCTCCTATGTACAAGGGTGGCGCACATAGGAGGCAGCGGCCAAATTACGACCAGGTAAAAACTGGTCTTAAGTTGGCGAAACCAGGAGAAATGCATTATTTCTCCTAGCTTTTGCTTTTTCCATGTGTGCTGCCTTGTGCTGCACACATGGAAAAAGGAAAATGCCATGGTTTGTTTATGTACAGGAAGGTGTCCCTTCCTGTACATAACCAAACTTTAAAAAAAAAAAGCCATTTTGTCACTTTTATGTGTTTCTGCATGAAGCAGCACACATAAAAGTGACAGGATGGCATTTCTAGGATTGTTTATGTGCAGGAAGGGACACCTTCCTGTACATAAACAATATTTCCCTGCACACAGATACCCTTGCACTCTGGTGCAAGGGTGCCTGCCATCGCAGGGGAAAATGCAAGGCTGCACCACATTCTTGTAAATATGGTGCAGCCTTGCATTTCAGAAGTGGAGGAGAGAGGCGTTAAGCCAGAAAGGCTAACGCCTCTCTCCTCCACTTCTATGTACATATCCCCTCGGTGTTTCCTGGTGATGTTCAGCACCTTAGAGTTATTATAAATTGGGAGCGGTGGAGAAGAGTGAAATTGGGGTTCTGTCAAAAAAAATCTGTGCTCCGTTTGTTTCTTTACTCCTGTAATTAGCTATGAGCAACTTTCTTGCCAAACTATTATCACTTTTATTGGGTTCCTCTAAAATATGCACTCTTCTGAGGGATACAAAATTGCTTATCGGAATTAGTCATGATTCGACCATGTCTCGGGCAAGCTAGAATTTTATTTCAAAGTGTCTTTAGTAGTTTTGACTCGTGACTTAATATTCTCCAGCTGCCTGTTATTTGGTCTGTCATTTTCTTGTCCCTCACTCTGGCCGTTGTGGTGTTCAGTTTTAAGATGTATTCAAGGCAGACAAATGTGGTCTGATGAAAAGCAGCTGCCGCCCACTCAGTTTCTGGACCTGATGCCCACTACTTTACCCTCTTGCCATGTTGTGGGATTAAATGATCTGGCCGAGGTAGTTGCGCTGGCACACTGGTTGTTTTGGTAGCAAGGGATGCAGGTTAGGCACTCATCACTAGTAGGCTTGACTACAGCAATGCTCTCCATGCAGGAATCTCTTAATTCCTACACAGACTCCAGACCATTCAGAACGTGGCTGCAAGACTCATGCTCGACCTCCCATGCCGCACCCACATAACGCCTCACCTAAAGGAGTTTCACTGGCTCCCTGTTCACAGGCAAAGCCAGTCCAAATTCCACATGCACACATGCAAAAGGCTTTGTAACACTGGGCCAGTATACCTCAACAGCCGAAAATCCTTTTACCAGCCGCCAGACACCTATGCTCTGCCTCACCCACACTCGCACACATCCCACCGCATCCAAAAAACAGAGCAGGAGGTTGTTCATTCTCCTACACCTCACCCAAGACCTGGGATGACCTCCCTCAACACATCAGACCCTCCTCCTCCTCACTTCTCCAGTTCTGCAAGAGGCTGAAGACCTGGTTCTCTGAATAACAGTGAGGCACCACTCGCCAATACGTGCTCAAGCGCCGGGGTACCCTCACAGGTGATTAGTGCGTTAAGCAAACCAACATAACATAAATTTTGCAGCAACATCTTTTTGAATTTATTTAGCATAACGTTATTGATTTTATTAGAGAAATACAAAGTAATGCATAATCCGCATCCCATACGAATACAATACTTTTCTGTATACTGTCCTAGATTACTAGTTATATACGGTACATACAAAAGTATACATTAAAGAGCACATCCACCCATTTCTAAGCTTCAGTGAGTCTGATCTGTTTATTCTGACAGTTAAACCAGAGATGATGTGATGACATTGTACAATGGCTGGTAATATTGTGATATTCACGTTGTGTTTGTAGATTATGGAAGTGACCCTCAATTAATGTGGTTGGGGTAAACCCAGATGGATAAATCGTATATTTCGATGTATACATTCCCTTCATTTAGAAAACAGGTTGTTTGGGAGAGTCTAATGATGTTTCCCCCTTGTCTATTTGGTGTATATCCTAACCGGTACAGTAAATGTGTTCAAGGTGGCAGGTCAGTTTAAACAGAATAATGTCCCTGATATAAAGAGGGATGTAGTCCCTCTGCCCTTTCTGTGCATTGCCTACCCATTCCATTTTTTCGAGTCCCCAACTTTATTATGCCCTTCCCCCAGGTGGAAATATCAGGGGCTCTAGAGGATCGCCAGTGCATTGCAATCAGTCGTTTGGCAAACAGCAGTGCTACATCTATGAAATTGCAAATTGTTTGATGTGGGATGTGCCAGTAATCCAAGCAAGTACTCTTGGCATGCCTACGTTATGGCTTTGCCCGTGAGGTAAATCAGTAAAAATCCTGAGCTGTGCAATTCCACTCCACATGGAAAATGCCAGCTTCATCGCTACTACGATGAGATCAGGTGCTGATTGAATCAATGGCCAATGTTTGTTGATAATACGTTTTATTTTGTTGGCTTCAGTGGAATATTTTAACACACACACTGTTTTTTGATCTTGAGACTTTATTTTTTCTTTCAACAATGTTTCTCTGGGTTGGGTTGCTACTTTTGACAAGGATGAATCAAGGATATCTTGAGGGTAACCCCTTTGACGATATTTTAACATTTGTTGTGTTAAAGATTCTTCCAAATCTGCATTATTGGTTGTAATTCTTTTCAGTCTTATGTATTGAGAGGTTGGTAAATGGTTTTTGAGTGGTTCAGGATGAAAACTTTAGAATAGAAGGCTTGAATTTCGATCTGTTTTCTTCGTGTGTACTTTAGTGCTGATTTTGTTGTTGTGTAACATTACTTTCACATCCAAAAATGCAATGGTTTCTTTGTCGATATTGTGAGTGAATTGTATGCGCTCATTCACGATGTTCAACATCATGATGTTCTTTTCCAATTTTTCTCGAGAACCTTTCCAAATGATAAAATATCATCAATGAACCTTTTAAAAATCAAAAGACCTTCAGTCCAAATGGGATTCTCCAAAATGTGCTCTGTCTCAAATTTACACATGTAAATATTGGCATATGAGGGTGCGAAGGCTATGGTGTGTTCCTTGCCTGACAGTATAACCCACAAGAAGGCCCTGAGGAGATTTTAAAGACCAGCAGGGGATGACCCCCATTTATCACAACCAGAAATACACAAAATAGGTCCTGGGTCTCAGTATGGAAAATGAGTGCTGGAGTATTCCTTTTACAGGATGGTTCCCTCACCCACCCGAAGGTGGTATGCTTCAACCACATCACTTGTCCCAAAACTTTAATGGCATTCCCAGTACTAGGGGGAGCAAAAACATGATATAACCACTTGGAGTGATCTATTAGCAAAATCAAATACCTGATGTTGCTAGGTAGAACTCATACGGCATATGTGACAGGCAATCCGAAGTTTTCGCTCCTTGTAAATGTTTGATGCTGAAATAGTACTTTTGTAGCTTGGAAAACAAACACCCCAGTCTTGCTGAGGCTTTTCCTAGACCACTTCCACCTAACGTGCATTAGGGGTTTGTGGTCAGTAAAAACCTCAAACTCTCGTCCCTATATGTAGGTTCTGAATTTTTTGATGGCCCACAAGCAGGCAAGAACTTTGCGTTATATCGTGCTGTAATGCTCAAGCAACAGGAGGCATCTGGGCCCGCTCACCGCCGTCCGGGCAAGATATAGGAGGACATCATCCCAATACAACGCACTGCAGTCCTCTTTTTTTTTTTTTTTACAGACGTTATTCATTTTTAGGTCTCGGCTAGCCGCGCGTCTCCGCCGAGAACCTTATGTCGGCGTGTGAGCTTCCCAGGAGACAATCCTGGCCGCGCGCATCGCCTTGGAGGCGATTCCAAACTGACACGCGAACGAGCGCTGCGGCCAGGCGCTGTCTCCTGGGAAGCACACACGCATGCGCATACACACACACAAGCGCCCACGCACATACATACAGACACCCACCCCCCCTGCTCACATACACACACGCGCGCACACACACACGAGTGCACTCCCCCGCCGTCGCACACATCCATACACACATCCATACACACACACACAACGAGGGAACCGAGCCCCCCCCCCCCCCCCCCCCCCCCAGCCCTTTTCAACTTACCAGGTGAATTCTGAGGGACTCCGCTCTCCTTCTGGCGTCGCGAGACGCTTTCACTCCGCCTTCTCTTCCGGTCCGGACGCAGCCCCGCCCCGTCACAGGCGACTTTGCCTGACTTCCGGTGAGGCTGCTGGGCTCGTGAGTAACAGTGTCTTCCTTGTTTTTCAAGTTCGCGGACGCTTGTTGTACTTTCCGCTTTGCATAAGATGCCCCCCTCCTTTCAATCTTTCATTCGATCCTTCCTTGTTCCCGCGCTTTTGTTTCCAGTTTGCATCGCCCTCTTTCATGACCCCTCCCTGCTTCTCTAGTTTTTTGTGCCCTCTTGACTCGGATTTTCGATATTGCCAAACTGCCACTTTCGTCTCACATCATATTTGTGAGCTACAGTTTTGAAGAATCAGATTTGTCTCAAAGTGTAATTATTTGTTTAGGAAAATCCGGCGCCTGCTGTGCCCGCAGTTATCTTTTACTGTGGCACTCAATCATCTGACCATGGTCACACTTTCTTAATGTTTTTGTGGTCCGGCGTATCGGGTGGCAAATGTGAAGAGAAGAACAAAACTAGCAATAAACTGATCCGTACGCATGCTATGAGAAACATGAGTGTACGAGAGAGCATTGGAATGTTTGTATGTTTTTTTTAACTCCAATTTAAACCCAGTAGTTGGCAGGGTCCAACCCGTACAGCAATTTGATACATCATGTATCGCATCAGTATGGCCATATCAAGAGTACAATCAGCTAAAATTCATGTCAAATGGAAAATGGACACTAAAATCGTGTAAAAAAAAAAAAAGTACCCCTTCTTACCCACTTGAGGAATTCCTAGAGAAACTCACTCATTGGTTTATAAAAAGCGTAAGATCGTGCAACCGAACAGATATTAATTATGTACTGCTTAAGGGCAAGGACTTTTGCGATGGACGACCAAAAATGAGACTGTCAGGTACAAATGCGGTTCGTAACCTCTCCAGCACCTCAATGCAAAGAGCGCTGCTTAATTTGAAAAGTAAATCAATTGTCCCAGCGGGGAATGATCTAACAAAACCGCTGCGCGGAAATCTTTCCACAAGCTGCCGTGGCGGATTCCTTTTCCCGCCCATAGACAGGTACCGCGTTTCAAGGGAGGAAGCGCTGTAGGTGCTTTTCAGGTTCTCTGCCATAGTGTGTATGCCTGTGATTTGCTCGCAGACCATGACTGCCAAGTGGCCTGGAATTGCGCGGGAGCCCCTAGTCGGCAACTAAGCAAATCATGCATTCTCCTTTAGGAAGACAACTTTGGGGGAAAGCTATGGGTGAGCACTTTGCTCCCATTGGATTTTGGATGATGGATGCTGGGCGGGGCATTAGACGTGCGTGTAATGGCCGCCACAGGGACAGTTCGCACGAGTTTGAAAAAGAACAATCGCATACTCCCACGGTCACTTGATTGTATAGCGCCAAATCGTTACCTGGTACGAGAGAAGCGCTAGATATAAATGATATCCGACAGGCCAGGCTCTCTCGACAGTGGCGGACATGGGTGCCTGGTCGCTGGTGTGGCGCCAGGCTTACTGTTAGTTGGTTTTGTGCCTACTGCCACCCAAGGTTTTGCACACACGAGGCATACACGCTCTCAAGCCAACACACACATTCAAACGCGCACACATGGATCCGTGCACAATGTGTCACACACACATGCACGGGCAAACACGGCCACCTGTTCACACATTCATCACTGCTCTTGTGCTGCATGGAATATTACAGTTGGTGTTGCAATATTTAGCAATGCCAATAGTTCAAACTTAATTAACCCGAGACCTATTGCATTGCAAATGCTTGTTCTAATTTCTCACAAGTTCAACATTCATATGGTCTTAAAGAGGACAGTAGAAGCGCACAATCCTGCAGTCGCATGTGTCTATATCAAGTCATAGCCCCGCATCTCAGTAGTTCGTCTAGCCCGCCATCTCCTTCTTCGCAAGGAGAGTAGTTCATCAAATGCAGGAGTAATTTCCCATCCGACTTGTGTCGAAGCCCTGAGGGGCTGAATCGTGCTACCCCAGGATTATGCAAACACTGTTGTCACTTATTCACCGTACCAGATAACAAAGAACGCAACCCCCCCAAACTCAACCCCCCCCCTTTCCTGGGCCCCTCCCATGAGCCCCACCTCCCCTCAGACATCTCGCTCTCCCCAACAGCGGACTTGTTGCACTATATGTATTCCTCTCCTTTCGTTGGATTCTCTTTGGCAGTAATCAATGTCCCATCTAGGAGGATGCACCAATGTTAGTCGTCCCTTCACCTGTCTTTTCACTCTCTGGCCTGTGGTTGTGTTCTCATGTAGTGATGGATGTCCCCCATACCTGGAGAGATCAGTCATCGTCATCAGTCAGGTTTTTAAGATGATCCACAATCGCCACCCAGGCTCTCGCCATGTCCCACAATCTGTCATTGTCAGTTCTCTGAGCCAGCTGAAGCCGGAGGGTCCCCTCGCAGTCCGCCCACTTTATAAGTTCCCACAGCCAGTACGCAACACTGGGGGCTGTGACTGTAGTTTCTCTAGTAATTTCTCGTTTGGCTAGGACTAACCCCAGGTCCAGTAATTTACTGGTGGTTTTGTTGCGGGTAGTGTGGGGGAACCAGTGTAACAGGCACACACCTGGAGTAGGCTGCAGTTCCCTTTCCGTCACCTCGGTCAGCTTGGCCAGAACCTCCCCCAGAACCTGTGAAGCAATGGACAATCCCAGAACATGTGCATAAACGCTGCGTTTTCCAGTCTGCATCGCGGGCAGGCAGTGCGGGAGCCCAAAAATTCATTGATTTTGTAAGGAGTGAGGTACGCCCGATGAAACGCATAGAATTGTATAAGCTGGAATCACACGTTGTGAGAGCATTTCCATGGTCGTTCCAGCAGCATCTCCCAGGGCTTTGCCTCCATAGGCGTTCCCAAGTCAGCCTCCCATTTAGTGCGCAGCTCCTAAGTCCTGCGTCAGTCTCCGAGATAGACACATAACCGCCTTGACCTTACCCGCGGAGGTGACCACGTATTGGCAAGGGAGGAAGACCTGTGGTTCCTCCATCCCTTTTTTCCAGTGTGTGCCCACAGCAGCCGTCTCTGCAGCATGCAGAAGAAAGTCTTGCGCAGGCAGTTCGTGTCTTTCCATGAGGTCTTGAAATGGTAAGAGGGAACCATCCTCGTACAGATCCCCAATGGATGAGATCCCCAGCTCCTCCCATTCCTGCAGTCTCTGCCAATCCCCCCCATGAGGCAACTCCTTAAAGAACCACACCAGAATCTCAGGCGCATACGCAGGGCTCGCTTTATTTTGTCGTAGAGCCCTATTCCAGCATTGCCGTAATACCCACAAATCTCGGGGCACCTCTTTCACGCACCGGGAGCTGGAACAGAATCCGAGTCAGCCAAGTCCTTACATCTCCGATCCACCTCGACTCCCAGTTTCCCCGCCATCCGCTGCGCGAACCATTGGAACTGGGCCGCATGGTAGTAAGCCTCGAAATCAGGTACTGCAAAGCCCCCTTCTTGTCTGGGACGTGTCATAGTACTCAACGCCACTCTAGGCCTCCCTGACCCCCATAGAAAACGCGAAACCATTGAGTTGAGTTGGGCAAAGCACCTCCCAGGCACCCAAAGCGGCAGCGTAACGAAATAGCAAAGCAAACGAGGCAGGGTTATCATTTTTAGTAATGCCACTCGTCCCGCAACCGATAAAGGTAGAGACTCCAAGATTTCAAGATTACTCTTGGTAGTTCGCAGAGCCGCCCTACATTTCCCGCAAATAAATCAGCAGCCTCATGATGATAAATTCAGACCCCCAAATAAAGCAAGCATCTGCCTTCCCATCGTACATCGAGCCCCTCAGGAGGACTGCCTCGCCCCCCACGCTCCGGAAATATACAGGTCTTGGCCCAATTGACTTTGAGTCCTGCCACTCGCCCCAGCCTCTCTAGCAATTCCTGGGCTCCCCGTAGCTCATCAGTAGCATTGGCAAGGAACATTAACAAATCATCAGCATATAGAGCAATGTAGTGCATCTGACCCATCCCCTCCAGGCCCCTGTAGTGTCTCCCTGTCTGTGCGCGTACCGCCAGAGGCTCCATTGCCAGGGCAAACCGAAGGGGAGACAGCGGGCAGCCCTGCCTCGTCTCCCTCCTGCCTCGGAAATCGTCCCGTCCCCCGTCCAAACCCTGGCCGTCGAGCGAGTGTACAGAATCTTCGTCCAGGCCACAAATCCCTCACCTAAGCCAAAGGCCCTCAGAACCTGAAACAGATACGGCCACTCTAAGCTATCGAAGGCTTTTTCAATGTCTATCGATAGTACGCACGCCTCATCACCCCCTGCCGCCGCCTCGTGCAGCAATTGACACAGTCTCCGAATGTTCATGGCAGTGTTCTGGGTAGGAATAAACCCAGCCTGGTCCCCGTGCACCAGAGTTGTCATGTGCGCCATCAGGCGACTGGCCAAGATACCGCTCAAGATCTTATAATCCATGTTTAACATCGCCAGGGGGCGATATGCTGTGCAATCCCACTTCGGCTTGCCCGGTTTAAGGAGAGCTACGATCACTGCCTCCCTGGTCGAGCTAGGTAAATAGCCATTCTGTTTCGACCGATTATAAAGGGTTGCCAGTTGTGGAGCCAGCACGTCTATATAAGTGACATAGAACTCCGATGGCAACCCATCAGTACCCGGCGTTTTGTTCTTGGCCATATGCTTTATAGCTCACCGGACCTCGCCCAATTCCACTGGTCGGCCCAGGCCCTCCTCCTCTTCCGCGTCAATCTGAGGTAACTCTATGTCAAGGAAATCCCCTTCCTCTAGCTCTCTGGGGTCCAACTTGCTGCAATAAAGGGTGGAATAGTATTCCAGGAACTGCATGTTAATGGCCTCCTGTCCATAGTGTACCGTCCCCCCTTCTTCCCGTAGTTCAAGAATCGGTTTGCCTCTGCGCGCTGGATTTGCCAACCAAGCTAGGAGCGCCCCAGACTTCTCTTTCTGCATGCGCCCGCACCATGTATGCCCTGTAATCAAAGCACCCCAGCCTCTCCACTTGCGTTGCCAACTCTTCCTTCACCCTCAGCAGCCCTTCTTGTGTGTCCTCCCGTCCGGGTCTCTCCCGTTCTTTCTCCCTGAGCCGTCGTTCTGCCTGCTGCACCTACTCAATAGTGTTCTACGAACTCCCACAGCTTCCCCAATTCACCGCCCGCGTATCACTACCTTGAATGCGTCCCATTCATTTTGCAGACTAGAGGAAGTGTCTATGTTGTGCTGAAAATAGTCCTCTATGGCAGTACCGATGGTGGTTCAGAAGACCTGGTCTTCCAATACTTCCGTTCGGAGACGCCAAATAGGGATCGCCGTTCTAAGTTGAACCCAATTCAGGGCCACCAGGAGGGGGTTATGATCAGATGTTGTCCTAGCCAGGTATTCACTCATGATCATCATGTGGACATCAGGGAAACGCAACACAGCGTCCAGCCTGACATGCAACTCATGGATCACTGAAAAATAAGAATAGTCTCGGTCCCCAGAGTGATGAGCCCTCCAAGTGTCCGTCAGCCCCCAGCGCCGCTGCCAGTCTCGTCTGATCTCTGCAAGCCTACGAGTAGGGGCGTCAGGGAGCGGGGAATGGGAGCGGTCCAGGTCCATGTCAGTCACACAATTAAAGTCCCCTCCCCCCCCCGAAGAACAGGTCCCGTTAACTCTCCCGCCAATTTCTGTGCTAGCTGTGCAAAAAAGGTGGACTGTTCAACATTGGGAGCATATATGCTTCTTAGTGTGATGTCCCGTCCATCAAGTCGCCCTGTGACCACTGTAAACCTGCCCTCTGGATCGACCACCTGCCTAACACACTGAAATGGTACCCCTCACCGCACCCCAATCAATGTCTCCCTGGCAAAGGCCGAGTAGGTAGTGTGGAACACCTGACCCCTCCAACAACGCTGTAATGCTATACCCTCCGCCTTTAAGTGAGTTTCTTGAAGCAGTGCGATTTGCACTCCCCGCCGTACCAGGTAGGCATGTATTTTGTGTCGCTGACACATAGTGTGCATCCCCCTTAAGTTCCAAGACATAACTTTAAGACCTATGGAGGTGCCTCGCAATGCGGTCCTCATGTCCTGGACCCCACATCCAACCAGTGTAGTGGGGATCTGTATAGATGAGTTCAGCCAGAGGCTCTATCGCCAGAGTAAAGAGGAGGGGAAACAGGGCACAACCCTGTCTAGTCCCCCGTTCTGTGGGGAAAACATAAGAGAGGACCCCATTTACCCGGACCCGGACAGTGGGATTGGAATAAAGACCCTGACCATACACCGAAATTTGGGCTCAAGGCCATCATGAGCCAGCACAGACTGGAGATAGCCCCAGTTCACTGTGTCAAAGGCCTTCTCGCAGTCGATAAGGAGCAGAGCTAGGTCCAGCGTCAGTCAGTGAAGGAGGGCCAGGGCCACGTGCTGCCTTTGCATACAGTATCTCGTGCTTCCGGATGGCATGAAGCCACATTGGTCCGGGTACACCAGTCTTGCCAGGACCTGCCTAAGCAGATATGCCAAAGTCAGTGCAAATTATTTTACTTCGCAGTGAAGGAGCGATATCGGGCGGTAATCCGCATGCGAGGTGGAGGGGGCTGCATCTTAGGGAGCACTACTATAGTGGCTAAGTGTACCTCAGCCGGAAAGGACCCAACCTGACCTGCTTCGTGGTAGAGCTGCAAAAGATGGAGGGTAAGGGTTTCCCAGAATGTATTATAGTATTCCATGGGAAAGCTGTTGGGGACCGGGGTTTTGCCCATCGCCAAGGTTGACAGTGCCTCTCCGATTTCTTCTGATGTAAGGCGCTCATACAGTAAAAGGGCTTCAGAGGGGGACACGCAGGGAAGAGGGAGTGAATCCAGAAAAGCCAGAGATACTGTTGCGTCCCTAGCTATGGGTTTGGCATTTAACTTTTTGGTAATAGTGTGCGAAGTCTGAGCTATCTCTGTGAGGTAGTGCCAAAACTGACTGTCCGCATCAAGGATGATCCTGTTGGCCTGTTGATGGGAGACCAACCATTAGAGTAGTTTCCTGTTTTTGTACCTCCAGCCATACATCCTCGCTATTGGCCCTATAAAGTTGCTTGGCTTCCTCAAGGGAGTGCAACCGGATATCCCCCCGGATGAGGCTCAACTGGCAAGCGGTGCCCACCTGAGATCCGGACTCTAGCTGCTGCTCCAGCTGGAGGGCCCACGCTTCCAGCTGAGCAACAAGAGCTGAACGGTCATGTTCCCGGACCCTAATATAGCTCTTAGTAAGGCCTCTCGTAGCTTTACTCACGGACCATAGTCCAGGGGTCTGGAATTTAATAAAAAATCTACTTGTCCATGGGGCAGGTTGCTTCATAAATCTACTTGTCCTGTAACAAAATCCACTTGTCCCTTTTGTGCTATGTAATGCGGTGACAAATTCTGGCAGCAGTCTCATTATATAAGAACTCTGAAATAGCCTCTCCGATTATGCCAATGATCCTTCCAAAGTAGGGTTTAATCCTAGCAATTCCCTTATGTTGCCACGTTTCTGTAGATCTGCATACTGGGGCTAAAGGTAATGGAAAGCAATAGTTCCAGGGATGGAATGCTCTTTTGAGTCCGTGCAAACCTACTAACTTGCAAGTTTTAAGGGTTTTCACCAACTCTTCTCTAATCTTTTCCCATACTGAGAAAGGTTGGAAATTTACTCCTGACAATGATAGACATAAAACTTCATCCAGGGTTGGGAAAAAAGGCGTTGGAGGTAAAGTGAACTTGCAAACACACTAATCTACCCCTGCATATTTGCTCATGCTAAAATGCAGTTCACAAACATTTTATTGGAGTACTATTTCTTGGCCTACTTCTGTTAAGTCTTGTAAATTCACGAAAACCGTATATCTGCATTAAATGCAAGGACATGGGTACACGTTTGAGACTTTATTTAATAATTGGGCATCTAGTTAGGTCTGGTGTTAACCATGACCTTTTGTGTTTATTAAAATTCTGTCTATCGGCTAGCTTCACTGTGAGTGGCAGCATTCGGTTCTTTCACAAAGAGCATAGGGACACACAGTAGTTTTGTTCAGTGCCAGGAACTACTGTGGCAATGTGTGCTTTTAGAGTCCAATTTCTTTTTTGCTTTTGCCAATGTTTTTTATAATGATGAGGCAGCTCCCACACCAATAAGGTTTTACAAAAACCATGCCAAAACAAGTCACGCATTGACAAAACCAAAAGGCTGACCAACAATTTCAGACCTGCTGGCTTTACCAGTGCTTGTTTATTTTTGTTTCCCATAATCTTATTAAAACTGGTTACACTGATTTTCCATTATGAATATTTTTGGGAAATACTAGCGTACATCAACACATTTTTCTAAATGATGCTGCAAAGAAATGGTACCTATATTTTTACAGTAGTTTAGCTAAATGGTTTAGCTTTTATTTTGTGAACATTTTTTTTTTTAAAGCACAGAATCATCAATCTTGCATTGAAGCTTCTGCAAATATTTCCATCTAATCAGAGAGCATTCTGGGAGCATTATACATAGCCTCATATTGCTAAACATTAAAAGGATGTGTACACACTTTTATACTGGAATCACTGTTAGTGTAGTCTGACCTTACAGCATTTCCTTAGAGCCCTCACCCTAATAATAAAGGTTTTGCATTAATGAACCATAAATACATGTTTGAACAGCATTGCCACATGGATAGAAATATTACCTTAACTGCTGGCAATGCCTTTCCCTGATCCATAATGTGGTGCTGTAGGGGGTTGGGCCTACTTGTCCCAAGGACAAAATGCACATGAAAACTTGTTGCCCTTGACCTAAAATATTATCTCCCCGTTGTCGGGCTATAGGAATTCCACATCCCTGATAGTGTTCCCATCATGGCCATGGAAACCGCATTGATCGCGAAGTAGGACTGGAGCTCATACCCAAGGGGTCATGTGAACTCTTTGTCCTGGAAGTACCAGGTGTTTATACGCCACATGGGTCGCTGGCCCATCGAACGGTGACCCAGGTGAAGAAGTAAAGGAGAGTGATCCAAAATACCACGTGACAGAATCTGAATCTGGGTCAACCTTTAGCAATCCAGAGCAGGTAAGAAGGCATGGTCTATCTGGGAGTGGGTGTGGTGAGCAGCCGAGGTGTGCGTGAATTGCTGACGCTGGGGGTGCCAGAATCTCCAAGCGTCGAAAAGCCCCCAGGCCATGGCCCAGTCATTGAGATGACACCGCCCAATCTGGTGGGAAGCTGTGGGGGCGCCAGAGTTGTCCATATCCGGATCAGGCACTACATTAAAATCTCCCCCTATTATGGTGAGCCCTTGTGGGAGGCGGTGAGAAGACGGGAGAGGTCCTGAAGTCCAGATGACTGAGAGGCGGGTGGTACATAGACGCACACCAGCAGAACCACCTGGACCTCTAAGGTGCCCTCCAAAGTGATATAGCGCTCTTGGTCACCTATCACACTTTTGACCACATGCAGAAAGGAGTGGCGCACAGCATGGCAACCCCCCTCGCCCCCCAAGGGTACCCCAAGTGGAAGACTCTGCTGTAGCTCTTCCGGGCTAGGAAGGGGCATAGGTCCCTAAAAGGTGAGGTTCTTGAAGTAACAGGACTTCAGGGTGGTATCGGTGAGCGAAAGCGAATACTGCTGCACGCTTGACTCCATCCAACAGGCTGTTGACTTTCATAACATAACTTGTAAGGTCATATGCATGTGGGCTTAGGGTTAAAATGGAGGATGCATATCGGTCGGCCACTATAGCGGGGGCTCAGAAGGCCCGATGATACCCTAAAAAGTGTGTTAGTGGAGTGTGGTAAAGGGATGTTACCCCAGGACTGTTCATTGAAGTACAACAAGCGAGTGTTCCAAAACCTAAGGAGGAAAAAGAAAGGTTAATCGAAAGGTCAAATAACAGTATCCAAACATAGCCACCAGCGCCCACCCCTCCCCAAACTTCTACCCCAGAAGCATCTGTCGCCCCGTAAAAAAGGTAAAGAAAAGAAACCAATGTGCATAGCAACATTCTGAACGTCTTAACAGGTTGAAAGGAACACCCATCTTTGCATAGGAAGATAGCAAAGTTCAACTAAAGCTGCTGTCAAACAGGCAGGTGAGAGCCGCTTAACCATCTGGCAGACACTAGAGGCCCATAGGAGATAACTAAGCCACATGACGAATAGGCAAGTGAGGCAGGCTAATGATTAGGAGCAAGCAACATCATTAGGCTCAGGTTGTCGCTTGTGTACTGTAGTGTCTCCATAGCGGATGTCTGGGCTTGGTGTGCTCCTTCAACGGAAAACCATGAAGCGAGGTGATAGGCCGGCATCCAAGATTTTATCCATTTCTTCACTCTGTCCACCGCCTGCCAAGGATCTTCTCCCTCCGGCCTCTCTGGGACCCTAATCAAGTGGATGTTTTTGTGCCAAGAGCGATTTTAGGCATCCTCAACATGCCTGTTGAGATCCGCAGTTCTTGTGTGTAGAATGCAGACTTGTGCGTTTCCTCCTGCCCAAT
This sequence comes from Lissotriton helveticus, assembly GCF_964261635.1. Classification (NCBI taxonomy): domain Eukaryota; kingdom Metazoa; phylum Chordata; class Amphibia; order Caudata; family Salamandridae; genus Lissotriton; species Lissotriton helveticus. The sequence continues at coordinate 335,819,243 of NC_136071.1, read as the reverse complement.
ATTTGATGTTGTGCCTGTCGTAACACGGATGCCGTTTACAACCTTAACTTGAGTATGTGTGTTGATGGGAAAATCAGTAATTTCTTTGCTTCTTCCATCAAAATACTCAATGTTTGTAGGAAAATCCATATGTAGAAAAGGACAACTTCTTATTTATCCCTTTCTCCTTCTCTGTCTCTGAAAACTCCTGAGTTGTTCCGCTATCTAAAATTCTGTTTTTAAAAAAATCTGTAAAAATGAGATCTGAAAAGTCTCAAAAAATAAGTGAACCATTAACAGGTGTTCAGAAAACTTCCTGAGTTTGGGACGGGTGAGAGAATTCCACAGTATTGCAAATTCCGAAGCCAGAGATCACCTTTTATTATATTATGATCGGAAACATAGATTAACTAGCTTGAAAGGCAATCGGTGGCCTGTAATGTGTCTTTCCAGTGGTTTATGTGAGAGAGGCCCGACCTTCAAAATAAGTTTGTCTACTGGGGGTCAGTGCAGGACTTATGGGGAAGCTCTACGTTTTCATGCCCAACAAATGAAAACCAATCTGTCTGCCTGTCGTTTGACCTCTCTTCATTAGTTTCATGCAGCTGATTTATATAGGCAGATTTTGTGCAGTCCCATCAGGAAAAAAAGTTTCCCTCACAAGAGTTGCAGTATGTAAGGCAGAAAGGTAGCAGGTCACATTTCCAAGGGTAGTGCATGCCTTAATGACTATCAATATGAACATTAAAAGAAAGATACTGTCCAAGAATACCCTATGATCCCTTACATAATTAACTGGAGTGTGGCAAGTTGACAGGGCATTGAAACAGAAGATCTGCAGTGAGACTTAGTGGTTGGGACCCGCTACTGGAGCCTTTCTGCTGTTTGATGCCAGCAAGCTAGACTATGTTCACTTTGAATAGTTGACAAGCAGTTTAGAGTTTTTAATGCTCAAAAGCCAGGACACCGTGCATCTGCATACCAGAACATAATAAATAGACGTGCCACAAGCACCTGGTCCCTGCACATAGGCACCCCTCAGCAGAACCCAGAATCATTTGCAGAAGAACCATGGTTCTGCTTCCTAGGATAGTGCAAAGCATCCTAGCCAGTGGTCTATGTACCCCAGGTTCTGGATCTGCTTGCCCACTCGTCCACCCCGTCTGAACCAGCTATCGGAAAGTACCCAGGACTATGGTCCATGGCATCTGACAGCAGAACCTATAACTACACCTTTGTAACCAGACTGTCGCAGCGGACAAGGAAAATGCGGGGCCTCTGTAATCCTGAAGACCCTTACACCGTCCGTTCACCCAAAATGTTGGACTGAAAGGATAGTTTAAGAGGGAAAAATGGAACAGGCTGTTAATACTGCCAATGTGTGGCAGTGATCATTAACATAGATGACCTACAATGTCCCATGAGCCTTTTCAGCATGCTTTCTGAGTAAAAGCTCTACTTTTATGGCAAATTTGGTGTATACCTGTTCTAATGTCTGGGCTGTATGCATGTGCAAAATTTCCTTGGTTGCTAATATGAGAAAGCACATTTTTTTTTCTACTCCCTCCCCTTATTTTTGCTCCTACACACATCTGTAAGGAAATTGTCATGTCTGACCTTAGTTTACTATATGAAGCAATTGCCAAATGTAGGGGAAATCAGTCCTGGGGTCAAAAGTTAGTCTTACAAGGTCCTATAGTCGTCTCTCATGGTGGGGACACAAGTTATAGTTACTTTAGGGTATAAATTATAGTTACTAGAGATAATTAGAACTGTTGAATTGCAGTCGCTTGTTCGTTTCAAATGGTATGTTTTACGTGACATTTTCACCTAACTTTTACAACCCTTTAACCTTTGTTTTTTTGCCTGTGTTTGTGTGTTTTTTGCTAGATGAGCACGTTTGAAAACACACAAACAAGAATGGACTTTTTTAGATTTTCGAGAGAATTGAAGCTGTATAAATATTTCAAAATTAAAGGTCCGGGGCAAATGAAAATTCCACAGGAGGGGAAACGGACAGAGATGGACATTCTAACAGTGAATGATCTCGAAGCCCTAGCAATATTGGAAGCATTGCAATGCGTGGAATTCCCACAGGGGTAAGACACGTGGGATAACATTGAAAGAGTAGAAAACCTGGGGATCACACAAATAGGACAGTCGAGTCCATTTAAACCCACATCTAAGTTTCTTCCTCTGACGCCAATAGATGCAATTATTAGTAGAAAATGTAAACAAGGACCTCATAGCCTTTCGCATCAAAGGGAGTACAGAGAAAACCAAAATGAACCTCACGTATGCATAGAGACAGACATTGAAAGATCTACAAAGAGATCAGAGAATTGTGTATAAACCCTCCGACAAAGGGGGGGGGGGCGTAATGATGCAAACAAGGGAGACATACTGCAAAGAAGCCTATAAACAATTGAATGATCGGGAAAGCTATGCTCTTACCACCAACCTGGAATATATGAAAAGTATCAAACATTGTGAGGAACTGATACAAAAATGGCATCATAAAAGGATGCTTTTAATAGAGGAATATCAATTTTTAGCAACTCCACATCCACCGGTACCCACATTTTATCATCGACCAAAGATGCATAAAGACAAGACCCATTCACCAGGTCGGCCAATAGTTTCATCCATAGGAAGCTTAACAGAGAACATGTCCACTTATGTGGATCATTTTCGGTTTCCCTTCGTATCCCAATTGACATAGTACATAAGAGACACCAAAGACTTCCTCAAGCAAATCGAGGGAATTGTATGGAATAAAGACTTACTAATGATAGTACTTGATGTCACACGCTTATATACGACCATAGCTCACAAGGCTGGACTTGAGGCAGTTAAATACTTCCTGAAGGGACGCCCATTGAAATTCACATAACACACCGAGATGCAAATAGAATTTGGCGATTTTTGCCTGCACAACAATATCTTCATTTTCCAGGACCAACTGTATATACAAACACAAGGCACTGCCATGGCCACCTGCTTCGCCTCAGTTACGCAAACTTGTCGTGGACTGATGGGAGAAGCTGGTGTCCTGGTCAGATGCCTTTGATGAGTGGGTTGAAAAGATAAGATAATTAGTTGGAGATAATTTAATGATTTATTTATCATTTGGTGGGGGACTGAGGCATCGGCTAGAGAATACATTTCATGTCTGAACAGCAATGGTGTGAACCTCAGGTTCACCAGTGAGATTAGTTCTACACAGGTAAACTTCCTTGATTTAAAAGTATTTGTAAGTGACAACAAGATCAATACAGCTTTATACAGGAAGCCGACTGCAGGCAATTCGGTATTATATGCTGAGAGCAGTCATCCCCCACACCTGATTAATAGTATTCTCTATGGGGCATTACTACATATTAAAAGAAACCACTCCAGGGAGGTGGACTTTCAGAAAGTGGCCAAGGAAAGCGTAAAAAGATTCAAAGTGAGAGCCTACCGGAAGGGGGTATTAACTAGAGTAATGAAAAGAACAGAGAATAAAGACATGGCAGACCTAATAAAAGGTGAGACAAAAGTATAGGACAGCGACGTACACCGCAACTTCAGGATGATAACCAAGTTCTCAAGTGCGGCTAGCAATATAAGGAGAATTATACAAGGGAACTGGCGGATACTTAAATCCTATCAGGTCATAGGGCACGATCTCCCACCTTATCCTTCACTGACATTCAGAAAATCAAGATCCATCAGGGATCAACTAGTAGTACCCCCAGTGAAATCGCCCACACTACAAAAAACATTTTCAGGGATTTTGTCCTTGTGGAAAATGCAAAGCCTGCGCCCACAGCAACATAGTTCGCACTTTTAAAATTCCTGGTCTCCCAGAACCCATGATAATATCAAAATTCATGAATTTCAACACGCCATACACCGTATACTGCTTAGTATGTCCCTGTGGATTACGGTATGTGGGAAGTACCATTCATCCCATGAAAATACATATCCTGGAACATCAGAGGGCAATAAGTAACGCAGACGCTTCCTACCCAGTCGCAAGACAGTTCGAAATTCACCACCAGAGTAACAGAAATCTATTAAAGTTTTTCTGCGTGAATCCTGTACCTCGCGACATCCGAGGTGGTGACAGGGAGTTGAAATTGCGTAGGCTAGAATCTAGGCATATTATAGATATGAAGACAAAAGCACTGTCTGGGCTCAACAGTGTGGAAGAGTTAGGGGTACATCTATGATAGCAATACATTCTAAGAAATCAGGCCAATGAACCACCAAAAACAGATTTGACAGAAAAGTGGCAGGGCTCGAAAAATCCCAAAAATGGTACTAGTCCTGCAGGACTAGTACCTTAAAAAATTGTCCTCGACCTAACTGCAACACACTTGACCTCCGTCTCTGAAAGCGGAGCAAATGTGACAAGATAACCAGATTTAAAAGCATCTTTATTGCTCATTAACTTTGTGAGCAATAAAAATGCCTTTAAATCTTGTTATCTTGTTACATTTGCTCCGTTTTCACAGACAGAGGACAAAAGGGCGAGTAGGACCTAAAGACAGCTCGACCTTGTTAAATTTAGCTCGACTATGCGAGCGGTCGAGTGGAATTTTCAAGCCGTGAGTGGTGAATGTGTTTGAGGGCCATATGAGAAAGAAGTTGAATTGATAGGTCCATTCAGGGCAGAATGATTAGATATACATTGTGAGTATGTATTGCGATCTGTTAAAAGTGGTAAATGAATTTGAGAGCCATAAGATGATTTGATAGGCCCATTCAGGGCGAGAATATCTGCCAAACAGAGGAATTATGTATTGGAATACAAAATGGGAATTGCTGCTTGAATGTTTTTTTTTCATTCTATCGATGTAACCCTTATTTATTTGGTAAAAGAATGAATTAGATTGTATCTCTATAGCTAACAAACATAGATGCATTGAAATCCTGTTTGGTTATATATATTCAAAGATGGCGCTCAAATATAGCGAAGAGAAAGTCAGTTGTCTATGTCAATGAAAGTGTACTTGACTTAAATAAGGCAAAAACATGGCGGCTGCAGACATTCGAAAGGCGCACTGCCGAAATACGTCTGTGGGTATAACAGCCTGAATAAAAGGATAATCCTCTCCCGTAAGTGCTGGTCTCAATTCAGAGAGCCGAGATTGCTACGTGAGTGTGCCCTCGCGTAACCAGGCACCAGCTTGACAGTGCGGAAGCTGTGGCACAAGACCGAGCGTGATATATATATATATATATATATATATATCATCACAACAAGGTTGCCCAAATGAGGATGTCACATACATCGGGGTTGCTGCACTCGACGCCGCAGGCAGCCGTGGATTGAGTGAGCTGCCTCTCCCTTTCAATCGCCAAACGCGTTTCGGGCTCCCATGAGCCCTTGGTCACTGGCAGAAAAGATGCAGGAAGCGGAATGCTGGAAATTGCTTTATTTAAAATATCAAGTCCCGCCCATGTGGGCGCAAGGTATGCTGGATAAGGTAGTCCGTTGTAATACCCCTGGACTCTCGTTCCTCTTACCAAGTGGTTACCGCTGCTGCACCTCTTTGAAATATATACTCCTGGTTAGGTGAAAAGTTTTGGCAACACCCCTTCCAACCGCTACAGTAGCACTGCGGCTCAGGCCCCCGATGTCATGGTAGCACCTGTAATGACAAGTACCTAGGGTCCGCAGTACGCGTCAGGACATCCTCAAAGAGGTGCAGCAGCGGTAACCACTTGGTAAGAGGAACGAGAGTCCAGGGGTATTACAACGGACTACCTTATCCAGCATACCTTGCGCCCACATGGGCGGGACTTGATATTTTAAATAAAGCAATTTCCAGCATTCCGCTTCCTGCATCTTTTCTGCCAGTGACCAAGGGCTCATGGGAGCCCGAAACGCGTTTGGCGATTGAAAGGGAGAGGCAGCTCACTCAATCCACGGCTGCCTGCGGCGTCGAGTGCAGCAACCCCGATGTATGTGACATCCTCATTTGGGCAACCTTGTTGTGATGATGTTAAGCGGCCATGCCCGGTCGCGAGGATGTCCTGACGCGTACTGCGGACCCTAGGTACTTGTCATTACAGGTGCTACCAGGACATCGGGGGCCTGAGCCGCAGTGCTACTGTAGCGGTTGGAAGGGGTGTTGCCAAAACTTTTCACCTAACCAGGAGTATATATTTCAAAGAGGTGCAGCAGCGGTAACCACTTGGTAAGAGGAACGAGAGTCCAGGGGTATTACAACGGACTACCTTATCCAGCATACCTTGCGCCCACATGGGCGGGACTTGATATTTTAAATAAAGCAATTTCCAGCATTCCGCTTCCTGCATCTTTTCTGCCAGTGACCAAGGGCTCATGGGAGCCCGAAACGCGTTTGGCGATTGAAAGGGAGAGGCAGCTCACTCAATCCACGGCTGCCTGCTGCGTTGAGTGCAGCAACCCCGATGTATGTGACATCCTCATTTGGGCAACCTTGTTGTGATGATATATATATATATATATATATATATATATATATATATATATATATGCATCACAGATCAGTGGGGCCAGAAAAGTTCGCACAAAGCGCTCCACTTTTAGATGAAATTTATTTGGAAACACGTTTCAACCTAAATGGGTCGTCGTCATGGCCTTCTTTGCATATTGTGCCCAATCACCCATAGATATAACTTTACAAAGTGTTAAACATAAAAGACATACTACCAGCAATTCTCACAGAGAAAGGGAGTTTTTCAAAAACTATTATTTTATAGTCTTGCACAATTCATGCATTTTCAAAACTTAATGCGTCCATTGCAAATATCCAATATTAAATATAAACAGTCAAATTAAATAATAATGCTGAGTGATTTCAAAATTAATGCAAATAGCATTGAATACAAACACAGTCCCATTGTTGCCAAGTGGCTGAATCCACACAATTGGCGTAGAAGTGGAAACTATTTCAACAAATCAATGTTTTGTGTACAAATGTGCGCATTACAAATTCCTCTTATTGCAGTTTAAACAACACATAGATTCTAGTAAGTAGTCCACATATTATTGCACCCATTAAGAAACAATCCGTTCACATTTCACAATAACATTCATATAATTGTGCATAATTGTGCATATTCGATTCAAAGCATGTTTTTACATTCCTCAACTCCCCCTCTGTATTATTAAGAACCCTTGGTGCTCACCAGCTCTTGGTTATAGCAATTCAGTGTCAGTGAAAATAAAATACTAAAAATACTAAAAGAACAAAGTAAAGAGCAGCACAAAATCAACTTATCCGTTTTGAGCTTAAAGAGGAAGCAAGGGATGATGCTAGCATCTGTCGTGTCGTGTGGTGTGTGTGTGTGTGTGTGTGTGTGTGTAATAAGTCCGACCGCAAAGATGTCCCGCTGCTCTAATTAGCGGATTCTTTGTGTCCGCAACGGCGAGCACGCACAGAAGTGGAGGGGGCCTCACCTTCGGAGTACATTGGTGAGCAGTCAGTGAGTCAGTGATTTCCCCATTGCCTTTCACCCACTGAGGATGATGACGTTCAAGTATATCTACCACTGAGGACTTATTTTAATGGGGGCAGCAACACTCACTTGGGTTTGGATGGAACTGCAGTCATCACTCGCACATGGACTATCATTACCACAATGCCTTGCCTGGTGACGCCCATTGGGGCGGGACTGTGTTAATCAAATAAAGGTGTTCCAAAACGTTATGCTGCCTCTGTTGTCATTGCAAGCCAGTGAACAAGGGATTACGGCTTAAAACGCGTTTAGCATTTGGAAGCTGAGGTGTTTTGCTGACAGCCGTGGCCGGAGGTGTGTGTACAGTTTCCCCCCCAGGAGTGACATCTTTATTGGGGACACCCGTGGTTTTTTTTTTTTTAGCTGCTGGTCCGGCCGCAAAAATGTCCCGCCGCTCTAATTAGCGGATTCTTTGTGCCCGCAACCGCGAGCATGCACAGAAGTGGAGGGGCCCTCACCTACAGAGTACATTGGTGAGCAGTCAGGGATTTCCCCTTTGACTTTCACCCACTGGGGATGATGACTTTCAAGTATATATCCCACTGAGGCCTTATTTTAATGGGGGCAGCAACACCCACTTGGGTTTGGATGGAACTGCAGTCATTGCTGGCACTTGGACTATCATTACCACAATGCCTTGCCTGGTGACGCCCATTGGGGCGGGACTGTGTTAATCAAATAAAGGTGTTCCAAAACGTTAAGCTGTCTCTGTTGTCAATGCAAGCCAGTGAACAAGGACTTGCAGCTTAAAGCGCGTTTGGCATTTGCATTTGGAAGCTGAGGTGTTTTGCTGACAGCCGCTGCCGGAGGTGTGTGTGTGCGGTTCCCCCCTAGGAGTGACATCTTGATTGGGGACATCCGTAGTTGATATATATATATATCTCCTACTGGCGGTTGCCAGTAGGTAGTTAGGGCCACGTTTCCAAAGACAACGTTTTTTTTTTACTTACCTATATCTTTGGCATTGTTTTACGAATCTTAACAGAATTTCCCCCCAAAAAGTGCCCCTCTGAACCGCGTTGAGCATGGAAAGTTTCAGAATGATCCGTCAAACGGGGGCTGGGAAAAAGCTGGGGGGGAGGGTAAAAAAAAGTTCATTTCCCATGTTAATTCCCATAGACTCTTAAGAAACACTTACAGCTCAAACCACTGGATGGAATTGCAACATATTTGGCAGAAAGCTAGTTTTTGGTCCGCCGATTGTGCTTTTTAGGTCTTGCGCCTAGTGTTGCAGTGCACAGCACTGCTCGCGCTGCGTGAGACATTTAGTAGGTAGAAATGGGGTTTGAGAAGCTGACCTAGGAATAGCACACGCACAAGCGTGTGCCTTTTCTTTTATGGCGCACTATTGGGCTTTGCGTGCATGTTTTTCACTAAGACTGCACGCAATAGGCCAAAGGCCCGCGCATTGCTCCGCCCATGGCCTATTGGTGTCGGTTACGAGCACCGGCCGTCATGTGGTTTCAATTATCGTGCCCAGACACAGGCGCGATAATTGAAAGCACATATCTCGCTGTGGCGCGCGCGCACCACTCGCAGGATTGTTTTCTTTTTGGATCCATTTCTCAGGGAAGCAAGTACATGAAAGAACCACTGACGTCTTGTTACCACATGTCAGCAGGACGGTTATCAGGTGCGCACCTCCAACTGTTTTGACTGAATATATTTACTTCCCCCGAGAACCTACGTTATTCCTTTTGGAAATCCCCAAAGATTTAAGATGTCCAGGTATCGGAGTGCGACCTTTCAGGGCTGGAAGTGGCGTGCATCAAGGGTGGGCCACGATGCTCCGTAGAGATAACTGACGTTGGCGCCGCGGAGGCGGGTTTACGTGAAGGGTTGGTCCCACGCTGGTGCTATGCTGAGGAGGGAGGGGGTCCCGTGCAGCTGCTGGCCGCTGTTATCTGTAAGCGCCAGCAGGAAGCACCGCAGAGTCCTGCCCTGACCCATTGTGACAGTCAGCGGTGCACTCCTGCCCCACCCTAGGGGGAGGAAAGGAGCCGGTCCTGGTGGTGAGCTGTTTTCCGGTGGTTGTCGAGACTACAAAACTTTTGTGAAAGCTTTCACCTCAGACAAACGTCCGAGAAGGTTTGTGTGACAAGTACTGCATGAGACTACCCGGTGAGCTGAGTCACTGCACAGAAGAGGTAAGTAACCGAGCACCCTCTCACCACTGGGCATTTTCCCATCTTTTGTTTCTTTATATAGTTAAAGTATTTATATGGCCTCTGACCTCATAACTGGTGCAAAGGAATGCTAAACGGAGATCTTCCACAATAAACAAAACAATGTGTCTGAAAAAGCAAGGAGACGAGATTAGGTCCGCTTTGGGGAAGTGGGCTTTACTGCCTCTAGGGAGGCAGACAGTAGAGTTCCTGATGATCTCAAACAATGAATTCAGCATTCTTGGATTTGGGGGTAATTGTAATTGTAAGTGGATTTATAGAGCGCGATTGATGCCCGGGGGCGTCCAAGCGCTAAGGGACCAACAGATGATTCCCAGAGGCGGGGATAGTACCAGGAATTACTGTGGGGAGTTGAAAAGAAGAGTCTTGAGCTGTTTCCGGAATGAGGTAAGATTGGAGTTAGCTCTCAGATGAAGGGGAAGGGCGTTCCACAGCTTGGAGGCGTTATGGGCGAAGGTCCTACCACCTGATCTGGCTCTTTTTATTCTGGGTGTGGTGGCAATGAAGGTCTGGGTTGACCGTAGGTTTCTACTTGGATGGTAGTGAGAGATTAGGTCGCGGGTGATAATGGGGCCTGTGTCCCAGAAGGCCTGGTGGGCAATACACAAGGCTTTGAAGTGGATTCTTTGGCGGACTGGCAACCAGTGTAGACTGGTCAGACCAGCTCTGATGGATTGTCGGCGTGGGAGCTGGAGCAGTGTCTGGGCTGCACAGTTCTGCACTGTTTGAAGTCTCCGCAGTGTGTAGTCTGGTGCCGCGAGATACAGGACGTTATTGAAGTCCAGGCGGGACTGGATCAGACCCTGGATGGCCACCTGTTAAGCCTCCATGGGTAAAAGATGAAGAATTGTTTTGAGCATTTTAAGCAGGCCAAAGCAGGTGGCCGAAAGTTTGGTAGCTTGTGTGTCGAATGACAGGGTTTTGTCGAGCCACACCCCAAGACTCCTGATGTTGTCCTTGGGTGTTGGAGGGGTACCCAAACAGGGTGGCCACAGGGAATTGAAGGAGCTTGGGTTCGCGGAACCTAGAAGCATCAGCTCCGTCTTATCCCCGTTTAGCTTGAGTGATGAGGCAGACATCCAGCTCTTTACCTCCTCAAGGCACTTATAGAGTCCTCCGCTTATGGGAATGTTGGCCTCCTGCGCCAGTGAGACCACCAGCTGGGTGTCGTCCGCACAGAAGATTATCTTAACTCCATACGGACGAACAACCTCAGCCAGTGGCCTCATATAAATGTTGAATAGTGCCGGGCTTAAAGAGGAGCCTTGTGGGACCCCGCACCTTAAAGGTCTGCTGGTGGACACTGATTCCCCGTCGAATACCTGAAACGACCTGTCTTTCAGGAAGGACTCAAACCATAGCTAAGCCTTGTGCTTGACACCAACATTAGCTAGACGGTTCAGCAAGATGTCATGGCTGACCGTGTCAAAGGCCGCGCTAAGGTCAAGGAGGATCACTGCCACTGATCCTCCTTGGTCCAAGATTTTTCTGGATTCCTCGGTGACCATGAGGAGGGCGGTCTCTGTTCCGTGCTTGGGTCGGAAGCCTGTCTGGGTGGGATCTAGTAGTTGGTTGGTTTCTAGGAAGGTGACCAGATGGCTGTTGATGTATTTCTCCAAAACCTTGCTCAGCCAGGGAAGTAGGGAGATTGGCCGATAGTTGCTGAAGTCTAGTGGGTCCAAACTGGGTTTCTTCAGCAGCGCTTTAACCATGGCCCGTTTCCATCCAGGCGGGACCGTGCCGGAGGAGATGGAGGCATTCAAGAGGTCCATAATGATGGGCAGGGTGACCCGAGATGCCGACATTATAATGTCAGGTGGCGCTGGGTCATTGGGGGAGCCAGATTTGACTTTCCGGGCTACAGTTTCCAGAGATACCAGATCTAGGGGGGGGAAGTGATCTAGTGTGGAGGGAGTCTGTGGGGAACGGTGTGCCAAGGCTGTGTTAGTCGAGGCTGTGACGGGTGCGGCCAAGGGGGGGGAAGGAGGCGTAGATATTGTCAACCTTTTGATGGAAGAAGGCTGCCACCTTGTTGCAGTGCTCTGAGGATGTGGTTTCAGGCAAACTGGGTGGTAGCTTGGTGAGATTTTTTACTATTTGGAAAATCTCCCTTGGTTTTGATTTGGCTAGAATGATTTTGTTAGCAAAATATGCCGCCTGAGTAACTTTGATTTCTTCTTTGTACTCTTTAAGTAGCGTTCGGTATTGGGTCTTTTCCATTGGAGAGAAGTCCAAACGCCATTTCCTTTCAGCTTTCCTGCATAGGCGTTTCTTTGCCCTAAGGGCCTCTGAGTACCAGGGTGCAGATTTGTGGGAACGTTTCAGAGTGGTTTTTCTTTTGGGGAGAGTGTTGTCAAGGGATTGGGTGATCCAGTCTTCAAATGTCTGGTTGGCTAGGCAGGGATCCTTGTTATGGAGAGGAAGGCTGCTAGCGAGTTTGTTCGTCCATTTATCGACTGGGAGGCGGGACCAGGCTCTGGCTATTTGTACTGTGGGTTTGATGGTTGGGGGTTTGAATGTGGTCCAGGTGAAGGGGACTAGTAAATGGTCAGTCCATGGAAGGGGGATTGGTGGGCTAGATGTAAGATCTGCACAATTGCTGAACACAGGGTCCAGCAAATGGCCTTTGACGTGAGTGGGGGACCTGACGATTTGGGTTAGCTGCAGCGCTGCTAGGTCATCTACCAGCATAGTGGCTATGTGATCGGTTGTGGAGTCAAAGTGGTAGTTAAGATCCCCTAGCAGGGTGAAGTTCGAGGGAGTGCTGACGCGTTCCGCCACAATTGAAGCGAGAAAATTGTGGAATTGCTTGGGAGGGCCTTGGGGGCGGTAAATTAGAGTACCTGTGAAGCAGATGTTAGGGGAGAGTTCGAGGCTGAAGGCTAAGCTCTCGCAGTCCGGGATGGTTTCCGGGATTACTCGACAGAGGAATTGGTCTTTATAGATAATAGCTAAACCTCCTCCTCTGCCCTCAGGTCGGTCCTGTCGAATGATTTGGAAGCCAGGAGGGAGGGCTGTGATTACCGCCGGGTCCGAGTCTGTGGCCAGCCATGTTTCCGTCAGGAAAACAATGTCTGGCAAACGTTCTTCCAGCAGTAGCGCAAACTCTGCCCTGTGTTTGGGCAGGGATCTGCAATTGAGCAAGAACATGCGGTACTCGTGTGATTGGTCTGGGGCCGGCTTAGGTTTGAGGGTTGATTGACAGGAGGGACAGGTAAATGGGATGTTTTCTGCGTGGAACTGGGACTGATAGCAATCCCTGCCATGGGGTCTTAATCCCAAGAGAGTTTCCGTGCTGTAATGCTTGCGTTTTGTAGCCTGGGATATAGGGGGGGTGGCCCTAGGCCCGGTCTCGGCACGGACGAGCACAGACGAGCTTGCCTTATGCGCGCCTTCGGCGCGCAATCGTCGCGCCCGCTACGCTCGTCCGCTGCGCTTCCGGAACATGCACATTTTTGTTGGGAGGGGATAGGTGGAGGCGTGGCCTCGAGTGGGCGTGTCCCAATCAGGGCGGGAGGAGATTATTAGGCGGGAAAGGCGGCGATTTCACCCTTACCAGCATTTGTTATCAGCGTGGAAGGGTGCCTGCACACAGAGGATATGTCCCAGGAGGGGTGAGTGAGTTAAAATTCAAGTGGCAAAAATACAATTGTTTAAGTTAAAAACAGTGAAATAATTCTGTCTCCTACTACTCCCGGCTGCGCCTCAGGAGGGTCCAAGTTATCTAACTTGCTTGTGATTCAGCTCGTTTTTTATAGCTATAGGTATAGTTTCAAGGGCTGTGTTTGGGGTTTGACAGCCCCAAACAAATGCATAATTTGCTTGGTACTTGAGTATGGGGTCCCTGAGTCGGTATGCTATCTCTTTGTCGGTTTTTCTCCTGTGAGCCAAGAAGGAATGAAAACAGTGAGCTTTGATGTAAATGAGAGAGTGAGAGACCCATATAGTGGCTGTATTTCAAAATGTGAGGCCAGATAACCTTGGGTCAATAGCAGCTTCTCTGTGTGTCCAAACTGTGTGATCCTAGGCACGTATTTAATTCCACAGAGCCTTAATTTTCTTTTATCATCAGATATGAGTGGATGTTTAAATACTTGAACCCAGAGCGTGCGCTGTACAAGCACCTCATATTACATTTTAATAGTCTATAATCGCCATCTCTTTCCCTCCGGCCCGCCTCATCTGTTTGTCCCTTCTCCCTCTATCTACGTCTCCATCTTTCTCCTGTCTCTCGCTCTCTCTCTCTGGATCTCTTGGTCTTTCTCCTTCACTTGTAAACAAGATAAACAAGTCCACAGTCGCATTAAATCGAAGCATACTAAAGGTATTCTACAACCTCGAGTTTTTCTGATCTGCGATCACGAATGATCTACCTCTCCACGCCACGACCGTGATGATTCGTAGCGTAAAAGTCTTGGCACACATGGTGATTTATCAGGATACACGTCAGTATTGAAATTAAGCAGCAAATAAAACACAGGGACTAACGGTCTACAACAAACACAAATGGAGTGCAAATAAATCCCATCCGGAGCAATCTTTGATTGTCACGAGCGCCTAAAAGGAGCCTGTTGTTCGTTAGGCACTTTTAGCTAAGAAAGATAAAATAAGGAAACAGAAAATAAATACTTGCAAATTCAGTGACCGTTAACGAGCCTTCGCTCTACTGCCAACAGTAAGTAGTGCGTGGCTATTAACAAGAGAACAGGAAAGTGAAACCATATGGTGATGGGGGCTGTAGTAAAGAACACATACCACCCTTGAAAAGGTATGTGTACTCCTAAAGACCACCTAGGTTCTCAATGGTGGACGTGGCGAGTTTTCAATGAAGGCACGCTCCACGTAAGGCAGATGCCACAGAGGGAAGGAACGGTGCCGGTCCTTTCCATACAGTCAGCCGAACCACGGTTTAAGAACATGGCTAGTGACGTCATTCCGTTTGACATTTTCTAAAAGTGACTTGGATTTGAATGGCAGAAACGAGCGCTGCTGTTGCACTAGACAATACAATTAATTGCACCTTAGAACAGTTGGCTCCAGTAAACCAGGGGAGTAGCTTCCGTTGGTGAAGCAGGTGCAGTGGCACTGGGGCTTAGAACCCTGTACTCTGGTGATTGTTGTGTTTTACAATTCAAACAGCGTGGGGGCTGCATTTCCTTCATTGCATTAGAGCCAATGGCACACTGGGTCGCACTGAGTAAAATGCACACGAGTGCGAGTCAGGACAGGATGCATAAACGGACCGTTTCTTCATTACAGCGACGCTCTGGTGGTACGTCTGCGCGCCCTGTACCCTCGCGCCACATCAGTGCGCGTGCATGAGTTACACGCTGGAAAGAGAAGCAGCAACTTTCATCACACGAGCCTGCCAAGGAAGGGAGATTCCACTCCGAGGGGAAGGAATGCAGCGAGGAATGTGCAGACAACGCCTCAGATCCCTTGGATTCACAAGTTCATCTTCCAGCCTCTCCCAGAGGGGCAGGAGATGGTGAGATCAACAGCGGCGCAGCAGTAGCGGCGGTGGGGAGTGCTCTGATTATATACCAGTAATCGGTAATCTCCATTACTTCAATTCTTCCTTCCTTGTGCCAGTCCTCACGCAGTGAGATTTTACCTCATGTATCCCTTTGGGCACAGTCTCCCAAGCTGTTTTCCCTTTCTGCCGAGTTTAAACTCCGACCTTACTATAAACCAGCATTTGCAATGCAATAGGTCTCGCATTACTGAAAGTTTGAGCTATTGCTGTTGCAAACAATAATGCAACGCCAATAGCTCAAACTTTCAGTAATGCGAGACCTGTTGCATTGCAAATGCTTGTTGTTATTTGGTATAAATCCGTTCAGTAGTTCTTGAGATATTTAAGGAAATCCAAATTTGTTTATCTGCCAAGGGGACAAATAGGGAATGCGCGCACCAACAGAAATGTCGTGATTGGCTGGCTGCAACCTGAGGAGCGAGTTGCAGCCTCCATTTTAGTTTATCGGGACAGTCCCGGGCTGAAATGGAATGGGGGAAGTAGGCTTCAGGGGTCAGTTTTGATGTGCCCTGAACCCATGGGTGGAATATAATGATCTTTCAGGGACTCCACATGTTTTCAATATGTTGGTAAGCAGGTTTTTAGGTCGAGCCTATCCCATTCCACAGGAATGGATAGGGGAGAATTTTAGTGTTGCATCAGGAAAGCTAAACCAGCCGGCGGATTTCCACAAGTGCATGTGATCGTGAACGCGCATCCGCCTGCTGGTTTAGCTTTCCTGATGCAACTCTAACCTCTGTCAGCACGAGCTTGTCATGTGCTCCCCAGCCGCCTTGCATTGCCTCACTTCTCCTCCCCCCCTAATTAACATCCCCGCTTTCACTTTCACGGCCGCGAGGCCGCAAGCTTCACTTCAAAGGGATCCGCGCGGCTCGCCCCCACTCCCCGCCGCATTTAAATACTTATTTTAAATGCATGCGCTTGTTTTTTTTCTGTCGCGCGACCCTTGGTCAAACTCCAAGCATTTAATATCCTCCTCAGAGCAGCCAGAATGTCTCTAGATACCGGGCAGGGGGTTTTCTATCTCACACTTTATTCTCTCACTCTTACCTCAGACTAAATAAGTGTATCACTTAAATAAAAATAAGAGGAAACACACTTGCGCATATTACGTTCTGAGGTCACAAGTTGTTATTCGCCAGGGCTGAGCCACTCCCACAGTTCTGGTGTGTCGGTGTTTTGTTAACAACGGGGAACTAAAACTACAAGTACCAGAATGCTCTGCGATGTGAGTTAAAAAGCAAGTAATGCCTGAGCATTTAATTACTGGCACACGATCACATAATGCCCCCTATGACTCGCCAGCAATATTTGTTATTGTGAATCCGTCCCTACTCTACCTCCTCACAGTCCTTAACCGACAGCAGGGAAAATTTGTTTTGCTATATGCACATTTTAGAAAAGTCTTCTTTCCATTTTAACAACTGTCCCCACCCCCTTGATTAATAGAATAGTTCCCTCCACAGAGCAACATATGCCAAGACCAAACAGCATGCCACATAAAACCACCAGCCTAAATTCAAATGCAGGGAAGAGGGACGGAAAACATAGCAGCCCGTCCATCTTACTTGTACCAGTACACGACTGTTGTGTATTAAAATCCACACACGTAGGTTTGTGTATAAGTATATTTAAATGTGTTCCTAGTATGTAAAGGAGCAGACGGGCATGCGAACAACGAGGATGTACCAAGCCAGCAACCTGACTCCAGGCACCAAAGAAAAACGTCAAGTAACCGGAATGCCGACCTAAAAATTACCAATGTAATCGAGCAGAAACCGACAAATGAACTGCCTGCAGGACATCAGCTCCAAGCAAGACTGCTTTCGACCGGTCTAGTCAATAATGAGAAACGTGTGGGCAGGAGCTGAAATGGCAACTCGCGAAACGTTCTACACAGAAACCCCAATTCCCTCCCCTTATCCCGACAGTGGTTCAAAGCCCTCACCTTCCTGATCTCCAATACTATCCAGTCTCTCTGCTCTAATGTCCGACAAAAGTTAAATATTTGTGTCATCTCTTTGATGATCATCTTTTGAATAATCGGCAAATTAAAGCGTCTCTCGTCCTGCTTTTTCAGTTTGAGATGCAGCGAAAAAGGCCTCCTGTTTTGCAAAAATATATGCATACGCAAGTAGTCCCGACAGTGCTTCAAAGCCCTAACCTTCCTTATCTCCACCCCTTGCCAACTGGGACACCACCTACTACGGTGTCACTCCCCTCTGTGCCTCCTCAGCGGGCGCCTCTCTAGCCCACTTTGCTTCCCGCTACCTCCCGTAGCACAAACTTTTCCAGCAATCCCTGCTGCAACAGGGACAAGATGGCGGAGCGCTAGTGACGTGCATTTGGGCGGGCAGCAGAGTTGCAACGCACAGGAAGTGAGATTTCAGCAGACAGTGGTGGACATGCAGCCATCTCTGTGAGGACAAATCCATTTTAAGATTAGCAGAGAAAGTATAAGCTGAACAAATTTTTCTTAACTTCACTGTTAATACGGCGTTCTGCTCTTTCACAAGGAGTTTTTCTGCGCACATAATTGTTCCTTACAGTGTAGGCAATTTCTTAAAATATTTGTGAACACTCGGCAACTCCGCCAACTATAACGTTTAAGATAAATCTGAAAGCAAAAGCCAGTGACATTCCTTTTGGTTTTGCCACACCGAAGGTAAAGAGTCTATTTTTTTCTTTTAAAATCTAAACCTGACGGTTCAATTTAAAAAAAAGATTTTTTAAATAAGCTTATTACTTTTCCTGAGCAGATCCAGATTTTCTCTTTTCCGTTCTCCTCTGCCTGACCTCAGCAAATGCACCATAAATTGTACAAAATCCTCCTACTCCACCCTCCAACTCCACCCTCCAACTCCACCCTCCAACTCCACCCTCCAACTCCACCCTCCAACTCCACCCTCCAACTCCACCCTCCAACTCCACCCTCCAACTCCACCCTCCAACTCCACCCTCCAACTCCACCCTCCAACTCCACCCTCCAACTCCACCCTCCAACTCCACCCTCCAACTCCACCCTCCCACTCCACCCTCCCACTCCACCCTCCCACTCCACCCTCCCACTCCACCCTCCCACTCCACCCTCCCACTCCACCCACTCTCCAACTCCACCCACTCTCCAACTCCACCCACTCTCCAACTCCACCCACTCTCCAACTCCACCCACTCTCCAACTCCACCCACCCTCCAACTCCACCCACCCTCCAACTCCACCCACCCTCCAACACCAACTCCACCCTCCAACCCCACTCTCCAACCCCACCCTCCAACCCCACCCTCCAACCCCAACCCCACCCTCCAACCCCACCCTCACTCTATCTATCGCCCTCCCCCTCACTCTATCACTCTACCGCCCTCACTCACTCTACTGCCTTCTCTAATTCCCTGTTCACTTCTCTTCTCCCGTACTGATCTGCTGCTCTCTTCCGCCTCCTTCTCTAGCTCCCTGTTCTCTGCTTTTCTCCTGTGCCGATCTGCTGTTCTTTTCCACCCGCCTCCTTCTTTAACTCCCTGTTCTCTTCTCCTGTGCTGATCTGCTGCTCTCTTCCACCCGCCACCTTCTTTAACTCCATGTTCTCTTCACCTGAGCTGATCTGCTGCTCTCTTCCACCCGCCACCTTCTTTAACTCCATGTTCTCTTCTGCTGTGCTGTTATGCTGCTCTCTTCCACTCACCTCCTTCTCTAACTCCCTGTTCTCTTCTTTTCTCCCTCTGCTGATCTGCTCCTCTCTTCCACCCCACCTCCTTCAACTCCCTGTTCTCTTCTGGTGTGCTGATCTGCTGCTCTCTTCCACATACATCCATCTCTAACCGCACACACACACAACCACACAAACACACACAATCACACCGCACACAATCTCACACACAACCACACCCATCCACACACTCAACCACACACTCAACCACACCCAACCACAGCCACACACACAACCACTCACATAGCCATACATACAACCACACACAACTATACACACACACAACCACACCCAACCTCACTCCATCGCCCTCACTCCATCGCCCTCACTCCATCGCCCTCACTCCATCGCCCTCACTCCATCGCCCTCACTCCATCGCCCTCACTCCATCGCCCTCACTCCATCGCCCTCACTCCATCGCCCTCACTCCATCGCCCTCACTCCATCGCCCTCACTCCATCGCCCTCACTCCATCGCCCTCACTCCATCGCCCTCACTCCATCGCCCTCACTCCATCGCCCTCACTCCATCGCCCTCACTCCATCGCCCTCACTCCATCGCCCTCACTCCATCGCCCTCACTCCATCGCCCTCACTCCATCGCCCTCACTCCATCGCCCTCACTCCATCGCCCTCACTCCATCGCCCTCACTCCATCGCCCTCACTCCATCGCCCTCACTCCATCGCCCTCACTCCATCGCCCTCACTCCATCGCCCTCACTCCATCGCCCTCACTCCATCGCCCTCACTCCAGCTATCGCCCTCACTCCATCGCCCTCACTCCAGCTATCGCCCTCACTCCAGCTATCGCCCTCACTCCAGCTATCGCCCTCACTCCAGCTATCGCCCTCACTCCAGCTATCGCCCTCACTCCAGCTATCGCCCTCACTCCAGCTATCGCCCTCACTCCAGCTATCGCCCTCACTCTATTTATCTATCTATCTATCGCCCTCACTCTATCTTTCGCCCTCTATCTATCTATCTATCGCACCAAGACAGCATCACTCAGGGGCACCACAACATCACTATGCGCTACCACAGCTTCACTGAACGCCACAGCATCACTCGTCGCCACCACAACATCTCTCCGCGCCACCACAGCATCAATCAGTGCAACCATTCAACAACAACTGGTTAAAATATGTTCTCTCAATGTTTCAAGCTTTATTACAAATGTCACAAAGAAGTTAATATTTCACTTCTGTTCTCGGATTTTCGTCACAATAAAATACACTGAACATAATCTTCACAAATGGTATTTACAAAAGTTTAAGCTATTGCCATTATACATTACAATAACTTTTATTTAAGTATTAATTATTTAAAAAAATTAAAAGCCATTGTTATTTGGAATATCAATACATCTAAGTCACGTAAATACAAAACATGTTGCATTACAAAAGCTATAGGTGTCACATTTGCAAAAGTTAAAAGTATTGGCATTGTAAATGACAAAGCTATTAATTTCGCTATTTTTAAAACTAACACCTAAATATAAAATGTCATTTACAAGACCAATAGCTCAAACTTTCCTAATGCGAGACCTATTGCATTGCAAATGCTTGTTTTTTCTTCCTGTGAGATAGTTGTGAATTTGTCATGACCGTTAGCATGGCCCCCATGTTTAACGTTGCGATAAATTTGTGAACATTTCCACAAAATCTTTTTAAAAAAATATTCACGGACCCACTCAGACAATGATGCACCTTCTCATGGACCCACTGATACCTACACACCCATTCAGACACTCATGCACCCACTCACAGACCCACTCAGAGACTCGTGTACCCAATCACAGACCCACTTAAACACTCATGCATCCACTCACGCATCCACTCAAAGACTTAGGCCCCCACTCGGACCCGCATGCAGTCACTCAGTGACCCCCACATTAATGGAGGCACTCCCAAACCCACTCAAACACTCTCTCACAGGCCCACCCAGACACTCATGCACCAGCTCACATACCAACTCCCAGACTTACTCCGACTCAAACACCCACTCAGAGATCTATTCAGATGCTCACGCATGCACTCACACATCCACTTGAGCACATACTCTGAGATGCACTCAGAGACTCGCACTCACTTGGAGACCCACTCACAGACTCATGCACCCACTTACACTTTCACTTAGCTACTCATGCATCCACTCAGACCCAAGCAGATACTCATACACCCAATCACTGATCCACTCAGACACTAATGCACTCAGTCTCGTGCTTTCACTCACAGACCTATTGATGGTAAAGCACTCATTCAGAGAACCACTCATTCACCCACTCACAGATCCACTCACAGGCTCTTGCACGCACTCACAGACCCACTCAGAGACTTACTGTTCTCAAAGAGCGCACCCACTGAGAAACTGAGACTCATGGACCCTTTCACAGACCCACTCAGAGGCACATACCTACTCACATACCCCCTCAGACTTATGCACAGACCCACTCAGACACTTACATACCCACTCAGAGACTGATGGGCCCACTCTGAGACCCATGCACTCTCACAGACTCATGCACTCTCACAGACCCATGCAGACTCATGCACTCGCACACCTTATCACTCAGACCCACTCCCACACTCATAGACCACCTCACACAGCCACTGAGACACTTGCAGTCCCACACACATACACCCACTAACAGACCCACACAGGTGCTCACACCTCTACTGTGAAATGTTACAGGTTACAGTTATGAAATGTTTTTTAATAAAAATCTTCAAAATTCACTGAGAAAAAACAAAATTACAGGAACATTATAGTTAGGAAATATAATGTAAAAAAACCTTTGAAATTCACTGAAAAAACCAAAGTTTACAGGAACTTTCTAGTTAGGAAATAGAATTAAAACAAACTTAGAGAAAGCCAAAGGTTACAGGGATGTTATAGTTTAACTCCGATTTCACTCGTACACCACCATAAAAATTCAGCATTTATATTTACCCAAGCTAATTAAAATGCACTCCCCGCAATGCACTGCTTATGACCTTACATATTACATCACTCATGACATGGTCAATGACCTCACTCAGGACATCTCAAATAGCATCACTGATGACATCATCCAGTGATTGTGAGTTTTTTGTTAATGTTAGGTGTTAAAGATATATACTAAGATGCTACAAAAGTTGAGAGAGTATAGTTTGTAGTGAATGATACTATGTGTAACATATATTGTGTGAGTGACTTATGTGTGATTAGGTGTCTGAGTGGCTCTGTGGCGGTGTGAATGGTTGTATGGGTGAGAGTGATTGTGTGAGTGGGTGTGTCAGTGGTGTAAGGGTGAGTGGGTATGTGAGAGGCTGCATAGTTGAGTGATGGGGTGTGGGTGGGTGAATAAATGGTGTATGGATGGGGGTGTGAGTGAGTGTATTAATGAGTGAGTGACTATATGGATGAGTGAGTAAATGTGAGAGTGGCTGTATGGGTGAGTGTGTGCTTGTGTCAGTGACTGTATAGGTGTGTGAGTACGTGTTAGTATCTGTATGAGTGAGTGGGTGTGTGAGTAACTGTATGGGTGAGTGAGGGACTATACGGCTGAGGGAGGGACTATACGGCTGAGGGAGGGACTATACGGCTGAGTGAGGGACTATACGGCTGAGTGAGGGACTATACGGCTGAGTGAGGGACTATACGGCTGAGTGAGGGACTATACGGCTGAGTGAGGGACTATACGGCTGAGTGAGGGACTATACGGCTGAGTGAGGGACGATATGGGTGAGTGAGTAGGTGTGTAAGTAGCTGAATAGGTTACTAACTCAATGTTTGAGTGGCTGTATGGGTGTATGAGTGGGGGTGTTAGTGTCTGTAATCGATGAGTGAGTGGGTGTCGTACTGGTGTGGGTCTGTGAATGGGTATGCAAGTAGTTGGAGGGTTTGTGAGTGGGTATATGAGAGGTTGTATAGGGGTTTGAGTGGGTGTGTGAGTGGTTCTGTGGTGATGTCATTCGAGAGGTCATCAGTGATGTCACAGACATGTCACAAGTGATGTAATATTTGAGGTCATAGGCAGTGCATTGCAGGGGCGTACGTTATAGTTAGCTCTGGTAATTATAACGACTGAATTTCTATGGTTTTGTATGAGTGAAACCTGAGCTTAACTATAACCTTTGTTTTTTTCAGTGAATGTGTGTACATAGATATGGTCAGTGCTGTATTTTGTGTGTGTGTGTAAAGTATATGTGTGTGTGTATATATATATATATATATATATATATATATATATATATATATATATATATATATTATACACACACATGTGTTATGTAATTATACACACACTCACACAAAATAATGTACAGCAGTGACCGTGTTCTCCTGAATGTGTGTGCGCAGCTCGGAACAGACTCCTGTTAAAGCACAATTTCTCCAGTCAAAATATGCCTCGTAGCATTCTAAGTCACAAAGTATGTTCTTTAGTCTTTTATTATGATATTTAATTAAACCACTTTTGTTACGTAGAAATATTCAAATGTAGGTACACCTTAATGTTGACGTGTGCTGGTTTGAAACTAGGTCATTTTTGCTTTAGTAGTAATCTTGTTATTCTTCACACTAAGCGACTGTAACAGGGTAGACGAAAAGATAGGATGTTTTTAAAAACACATATAAAGTAGTTCTGTAACTTGCCCATAAAGGTCATTACAGAAAGACATATTTGATTCTGTTTCACTTTTTGAAAAGGTCACAATAGTAAAAATGTGATGTCCAAACCAGGGGGATTTGTTTATTTGCAAGCAGACTTTTTGAAACACGACATGCAACTTGTTTGAATCGGAAAAGTCATTTAGTATTGCCATCGGCTGGAACCTCTTCATGTTAAATCCTACAACAAGCTGTTTGATTTCTTCCAAGTCACCTGCTGATCTTTTGCAGCCTTGCTATATATGTGAGCGTATTCCGAGTCCTATTCCTCCTCCCTTCAACACAAATCGGAACTAGTTAAAGAATTGATTCATAAGCGCAAGAGAAATGTCAACCTCTGATGTGTCCAGCAACGGGTTCTGGTTTGGATATATAGTGCTTTTGGACAGATGGAATTGTTTTTGGGTTCCTAAAGCCTGTATTTTCCGCAGTGGAGAAAGAGGGTTACATTTAATTTGATTGCTGAAGAGACCATGAGAGTGGTCTCTGTCTTTCTCAGCTTTTGGTAGTGCGTTCCGAGTTTTTATAACTTGGTTAGAAAATGATGTCTCAGTTTTGGCGGTGTGGTTGGGTGAGTTTCCCTGTGATGTTGTCGGCCCCCCTGAGGAAGGTGACCCAGTTGATCTAGCCTTTGAATGTAGCCTTGGCTGTGTTTTTCCAGTTGGCTAGGATGATTTTAACTGCTGCGGTGAGTAGAATGTCTACCAGGTCTCTGTCTTCTTTGCTGCCTAGATCTGGTGCCATGAATGCGGTCACTAGTCCTACGAACCCTGGCCTTATGTCCTTACCTATTACAGTGCTTATGAGGTCGCACACTTTTTTCCAGAACGTTTTCACTTTGGGACATTCGAAGATGAGGTGTTGTAGGTCCCCCTTCTCCCTGTGGCAGTTCCAGCATGTGTCATCCTCCCTGATTCCCATGCTCGCTAGTCTAGCTGGGGTCCAGAACGCTCTGTGTAGGAGCCAGAATTTAGTCTGCGCCAGCTGCGGTGTTATCTTGTTTTTTGTGGCCGACCCCCACAGTGTGTTCTTTTCCCCCTCGCTGAGGCGTCTATCAGACAGTGTTTCCCAATAGTCCATTGTTTTCGCGTTTAGGCTGGACGTGTTGGGTCGGAGGAGTTTGTATATGTGTGATGTTTGGTGTCCTATCCTATTGAGGGTGCTCATGTACTGTAATATGGTGGGTGTGTTTTGGTTTAGGTTTGGCTTGCTTATGGCGGCTTTAATTCTAAGGAACGTGTATAGTTCTATCCCTGGCAGGTCGAGTGAGTTTTTAAGGGTGTGGAACGTGAGTGGGGTGTCTTCCTTTTCCAATTGTATGGGGTTTGTGATTCCTTTGTTGATCCAGACTGTGTCACAGAGCGCCCGCCCTTTGTATTGTATCTTAGTGTTGTGCCAGATTGACTCCCATTTGGTGCCTCTGATGCTTTGTCCCAGCTGCTTGTCTACCCTTAGCAGGGCTGTTTTGGTTTGTTTGATGATGGGGTTGTGTGCAGCTGGGTGTCTGTTCGCCGTAAGCCGGGATATGAGGTTCAACCCTCCTGGGAGGTCCCTTTCCAACTCTAGCCAAACCGGCTCGTAGTCTTGCAGGCGCCAAGAACAACAGCATCACAATACTTTCTGTACTGTAATGTCTTCTTGATTCTTTTCTTAATAAAACATTTGTGAAATAAAAAAAATAAAAAAAGTAAATGCTGTCTCCAGTTGCACCTTATGTTCTTTGGCTGCTGAAATCAAGTTCTCAGGTGAAGTACAAAGAAAGATATGGGTTATAGTGCTCGAATCTGTGGTATTGGAGAGAACAAGAGGGTCCGTGTCCTCAACACGTTTTTAAGTGTGATGTGATGATTTCACAATATATAGGTCGTCAGCCTGTACAGCACTGTCGAGAAAGGGGTAACGTTTCTGATGTCACGACAGACCGGGAATACGCCATGAGTTTTGTACTCCTTGTTTTATTTGTTTTTTTTTTAAGAATGTGGAATTGTTTAACCATGATCGCTTTTCATCCTAACCCCTTCTCTTAGGTTTGCCGAGACAATCCATCTTCTACTCCCTGAGGGCCTCTTCTGTATTGGGTGAGAGCAGCCGAGCAGACCGAACCAACAGCCTAAGTAAGCATAAAGCAGTAACACTGGTCATTCTGATGTCCATTTCATGAAACATATTATATAATTTCTTTGAGCCTAGACCTCTTGAAATTAATCTTTGCCAATTTATGCAGAAAACTTTGTTTAGCATTGTTTTAAAAATCCAGCAGATAGCTGTGAAAATGTGAAAACCATTAATTTCCTTTGTCTTCCTTATGTTAGCACAGGCCGCTTTCAAGTTTTAAACAAAGCTTTCTTCCAGCTGATTCTCCATGCATAGAACTATGTGTCATCCTGTGGCTTTTCAGATGCTTGGATAGTCTGTTTACTGTAGAGGGATAGTGCAACCATGTGGGCACACAAAAGCCAATTGGTAGTAGGGTGTGAGTTATTAGAGACATGTCATTTTGGGTGGAAAATGTGAAAGTCAATGTAAGGAACACCCAGTAAATGTAAATGTGTGGGACTTGTAAAGCGCACTGCTGCCCGTAAGCGTCCTGGCGCTAAAGACCGCTGGGGAACCCGTCCTGTCTTTCCCTGTGAGATGGTCCCTACTGGGTATCTCCAAGGTGAAACCAGGCATCCCCGGCGTCTGTTTGGGTCCGTTGTAGAGATGAGGCAAGCTTAATGCCCAGAGTTGCCGAGTGTGATCCCTGGTTAGAGTAGGCACCGAGGTGAGAATTATCGAGTCCGCTGACCCTGGTACACGACCCTGCCGCGTTTGGAATTGAACCCTGGTCCCGGCCGTTCTCTGCTTCCGGGTCTGCTGCTTCTAACCAGTGAGCCACACCACTCCACTGTAGTACTCCAGTACACAATGTGCCTAACCAGTGAGCCACACCACTCCACTGTAGTACTCCAGTACACAATGTGCCTCTTGTTATTGATCATGACTTTAATATGTCAGATACGTTCTTATCCACATCTCTTCTCCGAGCAATGCAACACTTATAAATGAATTCACTATTAAAGTAAATTTCTCATAACTAAAGTGCTGTATCAAAGGTTACTCCAGTCCTTAAAGGGTTACAGCAGCACTACTCTTTGACACGTATTTCCCATTCAGTTACTGGTCTCTGTTCCACTAATCCAATTGTACTAAGGTATTACTCTAACCTTAGAGGTTCTGCTTTGAGTGCGAAAATGTTGGACTGTGTTCTGTCAGAGAGAATTAATGGTAGACCCAGTGACTATGGTGGCCGTAGAGTTGTCTCCAACTCATATTTAACCGTTAATTTGCAGTGAGCCAAACATGTGTAGTCAGAATTTAGGTGAAAGCTCAAGTACACAGAAGCTCTTCTCAATTCTGGAGCATTCAAAAATGGTCCTCCTAATTTTTAAGGATATAGAGATACAGGTAAAGCCATAGACTGATTAGTGGAGCAGTAGTCTAGCAGAGGTTGGGTTCACACGCTTCACTCGTTACAGTTGTAGTTCGCCCCACCACTTTCACAGATCATGTCAGAAACCTAATCAACATTTACCTGTGCTATTCTATTAATCGTACATTTAGTATGGAACTTCAGCAATGGTTACTGTCATGGCTTTAGGATTAAGGTTGTGCGACTACTTCTTGGGAAGATTCAGTGTCAAAGATAATATGGTGTCACTTCCTGTAATCGATTTTGGAAAAGGGGGGTGGTGATGGACAGAGTTTCTGAATGATGCAGAATACTCTTACCAAGTCAAGAGATCAAGGTTTTAATCCATCACCGTTTTTTAGCTCACTGCACCATCCCAGCTCAGAACCTGGCTATATGCAAATTAGTCTGTTCCTGTCCCAGTGCATGATGGGAACAGGGCAAACCAAACTACCAAGCCAATTCTTATACTGGGAAGGAAACAAGCAGTTCAGTTCAAGAAGTCTTTATTCGATTAGTTCATCATAAAAGACATAAAATACATTTATACATATAAAACAGTTAAAACAAGTATTAAATCATTAACATACTAATCAGCTTCTTGCATATATGTACAATATTTACAGAGACGCACAAATGCAACCATTAATAGACAAAATACAGGTCTCCATTTCAAAAGTCATAACATTAAGACCCCGTAAGATTGCTTTTAATGAGCCTACTTCTAATCAGCCAAGCCCACCCCAAAAATTTGGCGACACCCACGACAATCATAGGATCCAGATTGGTCTTTAACATTCTATTTGCTTCCCCAGTAGATCTTGTGCCTAAATTTCTGCATACCGGCCTAAGCCATTTGGCTCTTGGGGCAGAGTATAGTGGGCACACATATAAAAAATGACTCAAGTTTTCCCCAATACCTTGACACTTGGGACAAAACCCCGTCCTGTCTACACCCCACTTTTTAGTAAAGTCTCCAAGGGGAAGCGAACCGCATCTAAATTGAAAGAATAATTTGCGGTCCGCGGGTTTTGTTATTAAATCCCAATATCTTTCCAGCTTGGGCGTATCCTTAAATACAATGAACAGACCTGTGAGGCTACTCAAACTCGTTTTAGTGTACCTGTTGTGTAGCACCCATTCCCAATAACTATGTTTAAGATCCTTTTTTGAGGGGAATTTGGCTGTTTCCGGTGTGGACCACAGGTCGCCATACCCCAAAGCTATTAGGGTAGCCTTAAGGTCTCTAAACCAGCCAATATTTGTGGCACCGGAGCTGTTTCTTACCTCCAAGCAAGCTTTTGCATAATGATGAAGTTCCGGCGTTGTCCAGAGACGACGCCAGAATGTTAGGGGGCGAAGTCTTGCTATGTCCTCTACTGGTTGGCACCCCAGATCATAAAGAAGGGGAATTAATGGAGTTGACTGGGGCAGACCCGTTGTCATTCTTAAGAATTTATTTTAGGCTTGTCTTAGCGGGTCCAAATTACTACCACCCCACAGTTCCGCTCCATATAAAACTGCTGATAAAATCTTGCCACCGTAGATCTTAAGGAGCGGGGACATTGGCCTTGTAAATGACCCTTTATGTTCCTTAATCAAGGCCCCACCCAACTGCTGGTGCTTCAAGGTCATGAGCTCGATCTGATGTGTCCAGCTCAAAGTCTCACTGAAGGTAACTCCCAGGTAAGTGAAATGTTTTGTCTGCTCCAGGGGGGTATCCCCCATGGAGACCCTGGCATTTATTTGTTTGTGCCCTCTTAAAACCATAAATTTGGTTTTGGACACGTTCACCTCCAGCTCATGTTCGCTGCAGAAATCCTCGAACCTTAACAGTGCTTTCTGCAAACCCTGCCTTGTTCGTGAAATCAGGAGAGTATCATCAGCGAACATGAGCAGGGGGATTTTCGCTCCAGCCAAACTTGGGGCGTCTGTGGAAAAGTTGTCATAGTACTTGGTAACCCCATTGATATATAGAGAAAACAAGGTGGGTGCCAAGACACAGCCTTGCCTGACTCCTTTCGCCACTGGGAAGTTCTCCGTAACCTCACCCGGTTTTCCCCATCGTACAAATGCAAAGGTCTGCATGAAGGTTCACAATGAGACGTACCAAGATGGGGGGCATACCCATATCTAATAAGGATTTCCATAAGCCAGCCCTCGGGACCAGGTCGAACGCTGACCGTAGGTCCACGAAGGCCGCGTATAGGTTGCCTTTGCCCAGGGTGACCGTCTTCCAATGTAATAGCATAAAACGAAATGCCTGATCCAAGGTGCTCACATGGGGTCTAAACCCGGCTTGTAGAGGAGTGAGGATGTCATGCTCCTCTATCCATGCCTGTATCCTCGTGAGCACAAGACGGGTTATGATCTTCTGTACCGCGTCTATTAGACTGATCGGCCGGTAGTTGGATGGAACCGACCGATCGCCCTTCTTAAAAATAGGCAATATTTCAGCGCCAGCCCAGGAATCGGGTACTCTAGCGTCCATTGCCAATGCATTTACCAAACGCACCAGGTATGGTACCCAAAGGTCTTGATCCTGTTGGAATATATCCGCTGGGATACAGTCTGGACCAGGCGCTTTTCCCCTAGGGATGACTTTCAAGACTGCTTCGACTTCATTAGCCGAAAACACAAGTGTGTCGTGTGATAGTGGCCAGCTAATAGAAATTTGCGCAGTATTGCGGCATCTAAATTGTTCCACAAAGTGGGACACCCATTTTTGTGGTTCGACAGATGCGGGGCTTGGGCGATCATCCTGTGACTGACCCCACCTAAGAAGGTGCCAGAACTGCTGTAAGTTCCTGGAGCCACAGGCCTCGGCTAGAGATGTCCAACGCTCGTCATACCAGGCAGCTTTGGCATGTCGTTTGGCTTCATTAAAAGCCTTCCTACTTGCTTTAATTAGGGCAGGGTTCTTTGATTTTAAGGCTTTAAACAAATCTGCATGGGTCTCTCGGCAGGCTTCATTAAACCAATTTACTGGTTTCTTGACCTTCCCTCTCCCTTTGTTGGCAACATACTTAACAAACAGTGATTTTAAGGACAGAAAGAGGCTAGCATGAATATCTGTGATATTTGAGTTAAACAATTCCTGGTTATCACACTTATCAATTTCTACCAGTGAATTTGAGACCAGGGCTCTAATCTTTTTGCGTGCTTCCACATCTACAGAGACCTTTGGCCAACGCACCCTCCTCATGTCGTTTGTAAGTACTACCGCCTCCTGGACAGGGTTAGGCTGGCGTACAACCGGCCCTACAAAACTAAAATCCTTCAGTTCTGCCAACAAGGGTTCGTGGTCACTTTCTTGGCGTGGTTTAACAATCATATCCAAAACCACAGGCCACATTTTAATATCAACTAAAATGTAATCAATGCGACTACTATGTCTACCGTTGGAAAATGTGTGTTTACCCATCCTGTCCGAGCTAACACGTCCATTGAGTGCGCGAAACCCCCAGTTTTAACAGAGACCTTTGATATATGTGGCTGCTTGGGACCATTTATTGATCGGGGATAGTTCAAGTTGTGGTATCCCCCAGGTCAAATCCTCTGCTTCGGTTAATAAACCATCATCTTTACTTAATGGTTCAAAGCAGGTATTAAGGTCACCCATCACCACCACATGACCAGTATTTATGGAAGAACTTAAAAAATCATCCAAGCAAGTAAGGGTGGGTGAAACTCTGCCGCCCGTGATTCCTCTAGCATATACGTTAATCAGCATTATATCCAACCCACTACATGTTCGAATACTAACTATCAATAAGTCAGGACAATCAATAGAGATTTCTTTGACAGTTACACCTACCGCTTGGCGAACCCATGTTGTAAGGCCACCCATGGCCCGACCTCTTAAACCTTTGGTCGCTGGTTTATTAAAATTCAAAAAACCTTGGAGGTACACTGGAAGGGTTGCCCAAGTCTCCTGAAAACACCAAATATCTCCTTGAGAGATGAACTCAACCCAGTCAGGAATGCATATACGAGATTCAATACCTGCGATGTTCCAACATCCCATAGCGGTGCCCTTTTTGCACACTCGATCACACAGGTTATTTATCTCAAAGGGGTGGGGAATCGTTAGACTGGGGAGGGGGTACTTCAGGCACAGGGGCAGCTATGATCGTACCTGCCGTTGACGAACACACTGACCCGGCCTGATAGCTTGGCTCTGGGTTTACACCCACTGAGGTGACATCCATTATAGGCAATAGGGTAGATGCTTTATCCAGTATGTCTGACTCCACTGGGTAAACCGTGCCCCCTTCCATACAATTACAAGGTTGTTCATCAAAACTTCCAGCAATGCTTAGTGAATTAAACAGGTCAACTCCCCCACCCATATAGTCAGATTTAAATCCATCATCCCTTGTCGAAAAAGCTGGTCAATCATTTGTCGATAGCCCTGATAGGGGGTCATAGAGATTTCTCAACGGGATGCTCCAGTACTCTTTAGGCTTTAGGCTAGGTGAATAGTGATATGGTGGGTAAAAATTTGGAGGCTGTTGAAACTGTGGGAAAACAGGGGTGATAGGAGCTAAAGGGTACAGGGACTTATTAGAAAGAGGAAAGTTCGATAAGGCTGGGGGGCCAGGTGGTTGGGGTTTAATTTGAACCCAACCTGGTGTTTGAGGAGGACATTTGTAACTAGATTGAGTGTAGGAGCGGTACCGTGCCTCAGGGTTAATTTGGGGTCCATGAAAGCTAGATGTAAAGTTGGACCATTTAAGGAGACTTTTGGTGTTTTTGATAGGGGGTTGTTCAGTTGGATTAATCAGGGTCTCAGGATAAAAGTAACTAAGATTCCTGGTAGAAACCCCTCCCTCGTTTTTTCCTACATACCAATCTGAGATATGGGATACTACTCTATTGTCCCTAAAGTTAATAATCACTATGTCTCCCTCTATATCCTTGGGGCGAACCCCCACCCATTGACATCTTCTGACCGAAACAATGTCCCCGTTGAGATGTGCAGGAAGGGGTCTATTTGTTTTTAGCCAGAAGATGACTTTATTTTTTAGGCTTTCATTATTTTCCCGGTCCCCTTCCGAAACTGGTGGCACACCCGTCATTACTATAACGTAATTCATGGAATCCGGTGGCAGGTCCACATTGTACCTCCGTGGTGTGGGTTTGTGAGGTTTACTATTAGAGGTAACAGATTTGCCCTCCCCTTTCTTTGATTGTTGCACTGCTCCCTTTGGGGGAGGTTTATTAACAACCACCCTATGATTCGCTTTGGCCGTACTAGCTGGTCTAGGGGGTTTAACAGCCAAAGCCGATACTTTATTTGAGGTAGTGGCTACATTAGTTGTGCAATTAGGATGTTGACTGGTGGTAGTATTTACATTACCAGCCGTTTGAATAGTACTTTGTGGGTTAGTGGATGGACCCTTGCCCTTTACTGAGCTGGAGGGCTGTGTTAACACAGTGGACGCCAGTAGGCGATCCAATTTGTCACTCATTATCCTAACACGCTCCAGCAGGGGTAACATATATGATTTGATGAGCTTCTCTATAATGGCACAAGGCACCTCATTAAACCCTTCAGTAACTAAATCAGGAGTAGCCATATTTTGTAATTCTGGCAACGGTAACTCGAGGTGGAATCAGTTGGTCAGGGATAACATTGGGTGGGGGTGATGGTAATATTTGGCGATTTTGGCCTTTCCTTTTTACCCCACCCTTTCTCCTTCTTTTTCTGGGTGGAGAACGCACAACCCTCTTTGCGTCATCAGGCTTGGTACCAACGTCACACACACTCCTTGGGGGTAAATTCTCGCCTGGTTCAATGCAAACCAGTGACGAGTTGGGCAACGTGGGACATAGATCAAGATCCGCGGTTTGGATATCGGGGATGTTTGTATCAACAA
Source organism: Lissotriton helveticus (assembly GCF_964261635.1). Taxonomy (NCBI): domain Eukaryota; kingdom Metazoa; phylum Chordata; class Amphibia; order Caudata; family Salamandridae; genus Lissotriton; species Lissotriton helveticus. Next base: position 335,786,361 of record NC_136071.1, on the reverse strand, counting down.
AGCTAGAGTGATCAATGGGAGTGCAAGCTAACTGGTCTCCACTGGTTGCACTAACATATGGCGGGGAGATAGTGGGAAACCTAAATATACTGGGGATTTGGTTAATATCAGTAACATCATCCTCAATGGAACTCAACCCTCGGGCATCCGTAACCTGAGTGAGGTTTGAGTCTAAGGAGGTGGGCAGTTGGATTTTCTTCAGTTGCTCAATTGAGCGTCGTCGCTCAGCTCTTCTCTCTGCAAGGAGGAGATCCATATCTACTTCCTTGGTGGTTTTTAAAAAAAATTTATCGAGTGGGCCAAGTACAGAAATGCCCACACCTGGGGGCGCTGAATGACTTATATCCAAAAATGGCTAAATATACTATCTAACCCGATATTAATACCTTGATGCACTGCTGGCAACAGCGAAACAGTGGACAGCCAACAAGAGAGTAGATAATTAAAAACAACAGCATATACAAAATACAAATGATAATAACCTGGCCCAGCCCGGCCTCCTGCGGCCCCGGACGGCCACAGACGGTCCCGCCCTTGTCCCGGGCTTCTCCCGGCGCCCTCCCGCGCGCTTCCGCGCAGCGGTATTGGGAGAATCTGTTTATAGTTCTAGACGGGAAGGGAAGGGGAGGAGCAGACAGGGAGAGCGGCCCAGGTGTGCTAGATTGGGGCTGGCAAGCGCTCCTGGGAACGGTAGTCCCAGCCCAGCGCCTGCTCTCGCTCGCAGCCCCGCCTGTCACTCGCCTTCAATGGGACACAGTCAGAGTTCTTGGCAGTCCGACAAACACCCCACACGAAGCGGGACCCGCGGAGCGGGTACCGCGAGAGGTAGGAAGGTTTTGGTGAGATCAGAAAAGCTCCGTCCAAGGCGCTGCTGTAGGTTGCAGAAATAGCGTCCCAAATTATGCCACAGGCGCAGGAGTCTTATGCGCGGGGGAAGGGGAGGAGCAGACAGGGAGAGCGGCCCAGGTGTGCTAGATTGGGGCTGGCAAGCGCTCCTGGGAACGGTAGTCCCAGCCCAGCGCCTGCTCTCGCTCGCAGCCCCGCCTGTCACTCGCCTTCAATGGGACACAGTCAGAGTTCTTGGCAGTCTGACGAACACCCCACACGAAGCGGGACCCGCGGAGCGGGTAACGCGAGAGGTAGGAAGGTTTTGGTGAGATCAGAAAAGCTCCGTCCAAGGCGCTGCTGTAGGTTGCAGAAATAGCGTCCGGGGACCGGTTTCTGGCATCACAGCCTTCTTCGGCCCGGCTTGCTTGAATCCTGATGGTGCAATGAGCAAGGGACTCACGTCTGAGCATACCCTCCCACACATAGTGTGGATAAAACCGATTTTGGAAAAGGGGGGTGGTGATGGACAGAGTTTCTGAATGATGCAGAATACTCTTACCAAGTCAAGAGATCATGGTTTTAATCCATCACCGTTTTTTAGCTCACTGCACCATCCCAGCTCAGAACCTGGCTATATGCAAATTAGTCTGTTCCTGTCCCAGTGCATGATGGGAACAGGGCAAACCAAACTACCAAGCCAATTCTTATACTGGGAAGGAAACAAGCTTCCGGGGACCGGTTTCTGGCATCACAGCCTTCTTCGGCCCGGCTTGCTTGAATCCTGATGGTGCAATGAGCAAGGGACTCACGTCTGAGCATACCCTCCCACACATAGTGTGGATAAAACCGATTTTGGAAAAGGGGGGTGGTGATGGACAGAGTTTCTGAATGATGCACTGGGCCAGGGACAGACTAATTTGCATATAGCCAGGTTCTGAGCTGGGATGGTGCATTGAGCTAAAAAACGGTGATGGATTAAAACCATGATCTCTTGACTTGGTAAGAGTATTCTGCATCATTTAGAAACTCTGTCCATCACCCCCCCTTTTCCAAAATCGTCACTTCCTGTAATGTCATAAAGATCAATGGGTGTGTAATGTCATTCCCACTACCCCTGACACTTAGTGAATCATCTCTGTTCTTGGCAGAATAAATAAAGTAGAAAAGATGGCTTGTGTGCTCTCGGCAGCCATCTTGTCATTGTTTTCTTAAAGAGTAAGAACAATCATTCTGTGATGGCTTTTATGCCTGTAGTGAGGCATACATCTAAGAGACAACCTGGCTTTTCCATTGCTTGAGATTTGTTTTTTGTTTTTTTTGTGTTTTCCCTTTATTTGTTCAATTTATTACTTTTCCTTCATTAGTCTAACATGTACCTTGTATGGCATTTTATTAACTAAATTTTTCTTGCAGGGGATTACAATTAAATCCTAAGCTTTAAATAGTTACACCCAGGCTCCGTATTGTCTAGATTTTATATAAGAGATTTAAAATAACACCTTTTTCTGCTTTTAAAGAAGAACTTGTTTTAAAAATCAAATACATTTTTATAAGACCATCTTTTTTCGATTCGTCCTCTTTTTTTGTCAACTTTCTGAAGTGGAAATTGAAGACCTCTTATGGTCATGTCATCTTGCCTTCTATACACTTTTTGACTTATCTCACTTTAATTATAAACATGTTGGTTGCATGCGTGGCTTTATATACGCATGCTCTGCATTCTAGAATTTGGCCCGGACGTTTGCAAAGTGGGTTTTTTCCGTGGTTTTTAAAGAATTGTTGAATCCCAAGACCCTTGTGATTCCCCTCCTTAGTTCACAATGCACCATTTTCTTGTGGTCCTGTCTTTATATTCAGGTGGGAAGAACAGTCAGAGGCTGCATGGAGTGTTTATAGTGATATTGCTTTTATAAGATTTCAACCTATAGTCATAAAGCTACTACTAGACATGATGTTGCTTTAGATCTTTTGGGTCCAGTAGCCACTAACAATATATCATAGTTCTTATTGACCAGTATTCTCAGTGCCCTGAAATGTGCATTACTTATGGAATAATGCGTAATTTTATAATCTTCTTGCGAGGGGTTTTCAGCAGAGAATGTCTAACAGATACCGTTCTTACCGACCATGGTATTGAAATAGTTTCTTCTGAGGAAGAAAGGTTTTTTTGTTAATCAGAGAGTGGAATTACACATAAGTGTGCTTTCTACCACTCAGAAGCCAATGGGATAGTAGAAAGATTTAACAGAGTACTTAAGCGATTCAGGTTGTAAGAACAAGTGGGGAGCAGTGGAGAGCTTGGGTAATTTTTTGTTGTTGAAATATACTCGTGTCTTCCCCCGCAATGTCATAAATCAGGCAGTATTTGTATAGCACAGCTTTTCTCCCCGGGGGTATCCAGGTGCTCCGGTTTGAAGGCTATTCGTCGACGTGCCGGGTCCTGAGTCCCTTCCTGAAGTTGTGAGTGATGGTGCGGTTTGGAGATATAGGGGGAGATTCTTCCAGGACTTGACGGTGAGGTAGGAGAAGGAACGGCCTCCACTGTGGCTTTGGTGGGTGCAGGGGGCTTTGGCCGAGGAAGTCAGAGCACAGATGTCCAGCAAGTTAGTGGAAAGTTTGGCGGTGGTTGATGTAGGTTGGTCCAAGGTTGTGGAGGGCTCTGTAGGTGTGGGCGAGTAGTATAAACTGGCATCTCTTCTGGACGGGGACCAGTGTTGACTTCTGCAGTGGGGGTGACGCTGGTCCGTTTAGGGAGGTTGAGGATGAGTCTGGCTGCGGTGTTCTGGATAGCCTGTAGTCTCTTGATGAGCTCGTGGTGGTTCCTGTATAGAGAGCGTTTCCATAGTCCAGTCGGCTGGTGACGAGGGCTTGTGTGATTGGTTTTCTGGTGCTGATGGGGGATTCATCTGAAGATCTTTTGTAGCATGTGGAGGATGTGGTAGCTGGATGAAGATACTGCGTTGTCCTGGTGCGTCATTGGCAGTTTTGTGTCCAGGATGATGATGATGATGATGATGATGCTGAGGTTGCAGGTGAAGTCTGAGGGTATTGGTGCGAGTCCGAGTTCGGTAGGCCCACTGTGAGGTGTTCCTCCTGAAGATCTGCACTTTGGTCTTGTCCGAGTTCAGCTTTAGGCCATTAGACCCCATCCCGTCGGCGCAGTTAGTCATGGTATTCAAGAAGTAGGATCTACTGGTGGCGGGGTCTTTGATGAGGGAGAGGATGAGTCTGGTGACGTCAGCGTAGGAGATGATGTTGAATCTGTGTAGCACTGTCATGTAGGCGTTGACCAAATGGGGCTGAGGGAGAAGCCTTGTGGGTTGCCGCAGATGATGATCTTTCTCTCGGAGCTGAAGTACAGTAAGGGACTCTGAGTTAGTCCGCAGAGGATGGAGGTGATTTACTTGAGGGTGCTTTCCTGGGCATTTTTTGGGGCGCTGATGTGGTGGAGGCTTGTGATGAGGGTGTGATGAGAGATGGTGTCAAAAGTGGCTTAGAGGTCAAGGAGGATGTGGGAACCCTCAGAGAAGGTCAAGAAAAGTCTGTGCTCTTAGCCAAAATTTGACATTTGGAGATCTTTCCGCGAAAGACAATTAGCAGGATGCAGGCAAACCACACCACCCTGTACTTCCTTGGGTGTCTAGTTTTCAAAAATATCTGGGGTTGGTATTTCTCACTCGGTGCCTGTCAATTCTGGACCCAAATTCCACAGATACCCCCATCAATGAAATGATTCAGTGGCGAAAAATTTTCATGTTTCCGCATTACATTTTTGGGGCATTTCCTACTGTGGAAGATGGGCCCTCCACCACGAGTGGGGTTCCAGATTTTTTTTGTTTTGAGAATTGGGTCACTACAGAATATTATAACGTTTGTTATCACCTATTGAATTTTATCCACTCTAGGCTTTCAAATAGAGGTCATTGTGCAAGAAAAACCACATTTTGTAAAATGCTATCTAGATCAAATAGGTAACCCCAAACTGAGTTGTGCAAATAAAGATTATTTTTAAACTCATAGATTCTAGGCACAATTCAAAAAAGCATAGCTATCCTTCATAACCATTTTCATTCATTAAATTTCACCTTCTGAATTGATGCATAGTTAGTACACAATAAAAAATCGTAAAATGCAGTTTGGATGATGGCTTTGGATAACACATATCTTTAGAGAACTGATATGCATCCCTGCAATCGGAAGTGTCAGACGGATATAACAATATACTACTATGTAGATAAGCAATCTGGGCCAAAAAACCAATAGATGAAAACATTGTCACCTTCCTCTATTTTTTTTCCCTGTTGAGTTTCATTTGTTTTTTATTTCAACGATTACTTTCTCTGGGAAAACATTGAGGAATTTACACCAGTGGCTTCTTACTGAATTCAGAATGTTTGTCTGTTAAAAAAAACACACACAAACACACACTTTCATGCACAGAATTTTATTTTCCATTTTTATTTTTATTTTTTAAGTACATTTTAGCTATTTTCGCTGTTAACTTAAGAGGAATCCACAAACCCAGAGTTGTTTTGAAAGACCCTCCATGGGAGGGAAAAAAGAATGCAAATTTGCCGTGCTGGAAAAAAAGTATGAAAGTTTATGCATGAACTACCCCAAATATATAAAAGGGCTTAGCACTGCTGGGGGAGAAGCCTCCGCACTTGTGTGGGTAAATACATTGGTTTAAAAGCCATCTGTTATAAGTGAATTCTGATGGCCATTTGGTAAATACTTATGAAATATACAGGTGCCCCTTAACACCACACCATAAGAAATGTATAGAAAAATCTTGGGTGCAGACAGTGCATTTTATCAGCATGATTCCCCAAAATTATGTTTTTGGATTTTAAAGGCAGGTTTTATAGTATGGGTATTTAATTTCTAATGGTCTCCTAATGGATTACAAACTGCAAATAGCATCTTCCTTAACTACCGCTTTCCACTTAGATCTTTTGATACTGGCCTTACATTTATTTGAAAAAGATTCTGAAATGTAAATAATTTACACCGATCACACAATTGAAATATTTTAATAACAGTGCTATTGCTTAGTTTAGACCGGTATTACTGTCTCTCACAGGTGTGCTTCCTCTCAGTTCAAAGACTCAACAGGATTGGATGGAAGAGAGATCCATAAGGTTACATCTCTCTGACAGCCTCAAGCCCTAGTCGGCAGCAATGATAATAAAGTCAAAAGCTAACAATATAGATTACTAGCGGAAGAAGCAGTGAATAAGGTCTGAATATGTCCCCAGAAGTACAGCAAGGTCTGGGACCCATGGAAGGAGGCCCGGGACGTACTATAACTACCACCCCTAGCCCCCCATATATCCGCAGGGAGAAATACATTAGGGCGGGGTACCTGCATGGCTGACTGTGAGGTAGCTGCCCTGCTGCTGTGTCTCGAAACTGAAGATAAGATGTACTATATGCTAGGATGTATGTTCGGTCACTGCTATACTGAAATTGCCAAATCAAGTTCTTCGTATAATTATGGTAAATCTAACAAAAATAGTTTAATATATATATATTTATAGATTATTAAATACTTCAAAGCCAGTCTTAAAATTCTGCTATTCTTTCCCTCTAGTACCTGGAACATAGAAAGCATCCACAGTTTGTCAGCTCAGCATCAATCATCACTGAAATAACAGCCAAACTTATATTTTGTCAATCGCTCCTTTTCATTTTGTTCTTGCTGTCAAAGACCACATTTAAACTTTTGGTAAATATCTGGCATGGCCACTAGAGCTCATCTCAGGGCAGGTGTGGCCGCTGGATTCCTATTTTATGTTCGGGGTGCCCACTCGGCCAGCTTGTACGCTCATTATTACAAGGGTGACTGACTTATCCCAGTGGTAGCTACTAGATGTCAAGGATGCCCATCTAATGCCCGTGTAGGTCCCAGATTAGGTTTGTCCACCTCATGATGTGGGGTGACTAACTGATAATGTGGATGCCCATTTTAAAGCAGAGGGTCCCAGATATTGGGTGGGGCCATACATTAGCGATACACCCACAATAAGATTAGATACGTTTGGTCTCTGCTACTCAGTTTGGCCATAGGGGTGCTCCCACTGCAGTAGGCTCTACTAAGGGAAGGTCTGGAGCCTTTTGTTGGGGTGTATTCATAGAAGTATTTATTTTGCTCCAGTCCTCCAAAGGAGGACTAGGCCATTGAGCAGCTGCATATTTGATCCTCTTGTTACAAGTTGTTATAGGGTCAACTATCCTCAAATGACATCTACCAAACCAGTGATAAGATGTGAGAGATTTTAGGTCAGAGGTGAGTTACTGATGAAAGGTGGTGGTGGTTTGGGGGGGGGGGGGCTGGTGGCCTCTTCAGTCTCACGATGCAGTGTCAAGTACATGTGGCAGAACACTAAGCAGAAGAGAAATACGTTGTTAGCAGTGTGCCCCTAGTTCAGTCCTTTGTGAGTGACACACAAGTGCCCCCTACCAAATTTCCATACTTGTGCCGGGCATGGGTGAGAACTCTAAAATCAAACTGAAAGTCTGATTTTTTTTGTTGGAGTGTATGTTTATTTCAGAAAGCGCTATCCATACCTAGTGTCTTTTCTTAGTCCTAGGCCCATTGATGACCTGTTTTCCTTATATGTTTAGAAAAGCTGATGGATATGCTAGTCCTTGGTGGAAGATGAGCTCATTAACAGCCTTGTTTTTCTTCTTCATACCTGCAGTTGCACCAAAGCCAGAGCCATCGAAGGAGTTGGCTGTGATGACCCCAGCAATCCTAACAACGACCTCTCAGACGCCAGCAATTCTAACCACTGCGACTCATCTCACCTTCATTACTGTGCCTGGGGCAACAGTAACAAAAGAACGTGCAGTGGCTGTGAGTAAGCAGGAAATCATTGATCAGAAGCCCTCTCCAGCGACATTGACAGCAGTGGAAGCGGACCCAGGCCCCTCCCTATCAGTAGGTGCTCATGATGGGGATTCCGGTCCCTGCGATTCGCAGAGTTCCATGGTGTCCTCGCCAGCGGGCTCCGTGGGTCAGGTGACTACACAGGTGACCTCACAGCCAGACTGGGGGAATGAAGGCAGTTCTGACAAACATATTTCTACCATAGGTTCTGACCAGATTGAGGCTTTCAAATTCAAAATGGAAGAGGAAGATGAAGAGGAGATGCCTGGGAAAAGTGGCAATCCGGAGATGGATACTGGATCCTTGCCTTCTGAGCCAGTGCCCCCTGCCTGGCAAGATAGTCAAGAGGAGTGGGACCAGCAGTCTGGGTCACCCCAGCGCAGTGACACCGCCAGAGAGGATTCACTCCATTCATCAGCTTCACAAGAGGGCACCCGGACTCCTGCAACAGAGCTTCCCCCTAGGGAAGGGTGCTCTTGCCTCCTGGAGGACAGGAGAACCATGTGGAGGACTAACATGCAGCGTCTCCTAGAACTGGAGGAGCAGTGGGACCAGCTCTACCACCAGGAGCTAGCGATGTGGGAGGAGGAAAGACTACAACAGCGAGAGCAGCGGGTGCAAGACCGGCTGCTCCAGCAGCAGCTGTTGGGTGTTCTGACAGACATCCGCGATGAACTGAAGCAGATTAGAGATCAGCGAGCTGCTTCACAGGGAAACCACCTGTCTGACAGCCCTTCCCATAGTGGAGACCTTAACCAGGCGTGCTCGGTAGAAGCAAGTTCCCCAGAGTCTGTGGCCGTAGCACAGACCAATGGAGATTCTGCCCCTTGTTCACCCAAACCTACTGTGTCACGGGGCCGCAGTGGCAGCACATCCTCTGCATCTTGGTCACCTAAATCAGTAACATCGCGGCGCCGTCCTGTCAGCACAGCCTCCGCTGCCTGGTCATTGAAATCCTTTACTCCGCGGAGCAGTGGACGCCCACGGGGACGTCCACGCAAGTATCCTATTGAGGAATATGATGGTGGCGGACTCAGTTAAAAAAAATTAAACATTTGACAGAAGAGAACACAATTTATGCACAGAGATCAGGAGATGTTTTTGAAGTAATGCCTTCCACGTTCTAGCGAAGGCTAAATAAATACAGCAGGTTTGAGGCTGGTACCATGGCCAGAGCTGGAGCATCCCTGCACTCTGGTATGGTCCTCTTGACCACATTAGCTATGTTGTGCTGAAAGGTGCCTGATTGGTTAACACTGCTCATTATACGAGGCAAGACCTGGGGGCAGGTTGGATACAGTGTAAGCCCTTCAAAAGGCCCATGGCATAGTGATGCTTGGCACAGCTGAGCAGCTTCCAGGTCCCTGATCCCTTTTTTGGGAGTATACCTCTCAGTAGACCAAAGTCTTGTGAGATAGTGCTCCAAGTTGAAAGGGAGGCAGGGTATAGATATGACACGTCTGCTATACATTAGAATAGCGAGTTTGCCTGGAGCTGGTAAGAATTGGTGAAGGATTTTCAGGATCTGGTGCTGAGCAGACTGCATTCTCCCCATGAAAATTTGAATGATTTCTTAATTAAGTTAAATGGGCCTCTATGAATTTAAAATGGCTTATTTGAAATGAAGTGTCACAACTTTAGTTTTACTACTCTTGTACTGGTTCTTTATTCATAGATCCCCCCCTAAAATGAATTTTACTTTTAGAACAGAGCCTGTATAGAAAGCTGATGCCCAGAATTCTCCAGGTGCCCAACACCTGACGGCAGAGGAGCTTGGCATCTGAACAATTTAAAGGGTATATGTGCTGTGGGCATTGTGCCTCCAACCTCTTACATTTTTAATGCAATAAAGAACGTTTTAGAATATTTATTAAGGCTGGGTTACTTGTCTGTCTTCTGCTTTTGCAGAGATCCGTCAGTCCATCATCCTGTCCTTAACTATTGGTCTATCCTCTTTCTTTTACACTCTTGGATTTCTGTATGGTTACGTATGCATCTGCTCTTGGTGTCTGGCTCCCTGTGTGCGCCCTCCGACAGTCATTGGTTTCTTAGTTGTGCATTCTTTTGATGGCAGAAAACACACAGCACAACAACGCTGTACAGAGTGGCAGATGTGTTTTGTTTTTGGAGGATTTCTTAGCTTTGCACAAGATATGGCTAGTATACTCTGCAAAATTCATGCACACTCCTTATGGGCAACTTATGATGAAAAGGAAATCTCAATTTGGTTCAAGGCATGCTTTTATCAAATGAAAATTATTAAAACCGCCAACATGGAGCCCATAGACCCTGTCAAAGGATGAAGAAACCGAAGTGTCAGTTCTTTTGCTGTTGCAGCGTTTCTGAAAAGACCAATGATGCCAGAGAGAATCTTGCAGATGAATAATGCCTGCAGGACTACCTCCGCTTTTTAGGTCTTGCTTTGTCCAAGACCCATTCATTTTAGTAAACCTATGCATATTATATAATTACAGGGGCTTTCAGCTAGATCTCTTTATCCACCTAGCTGTTGTCATCCACATTTTGTTCTTCTGTCCACAACAGCAAAAAGCATGGGGACAATAGGTCAGCCACTGGATAACTGCACTGCGAGTTGCAGCATTCAGTTCTTTCACAGGGAGCACATCCGCACACAATGTGGTCCTCTTCAGTGCTAGGGACTGCTATAACATGTTGTGCTTTTTCAACCAAAAATGTATTTATTTTTATTTTTTATGAATGCGGCAGACCCGGCAGCTCACACGACAGTAATGATTCATCAAACCCATCTCAAAACAATCATAGACATTGCCAAAAGGTTGGCAACCAGTGTCTTACCAATTGGCTTTGCCTGTGCATGTCCTTGTTTCTCAGCAGTACTTTTACGTAGGAAGGGACACATGTGGTTTGAGCCCTGGTGGCTGAGAAACAGTGGACAGTTTCCACAGCCCAAGAATGTTTTACACACCCTGTAATTGATCACCTAACGAGGAACTAGAATTCCCAAACCTCTTGAAATGGGGCAAACTGGTAGCAAAAGTAGGCTGATCCCAAAGTCAAGCTTTCAGTCTGTTAATAGGGACTAAGTAGCTGGTGAGTAGTGGGTGTGGGATCTAGTTCTATGGGTGTGGAGTAGTTCACATGAGTTTATAACAGATTAATGTTCAAACCAGAGACGCCTTGCATTGGACCATTGTCTCTCTTCAGTTAGTTCACTAGGATTACCAAACTGTGGGGGCACTTACATTGTTAACAGATTGTCACGGTTTACATTTTGAATCGCAGTGGAACTGCAGCCTCTGCGGCACTCATTAGTTTCCATATGTAAATGGAATTTATGGTTCTGGTTCAGAAGCACATGAGATCTCATGAACAATGAAGTATAAACATAAATGTAATGCATTTGAAATAATGGTGCTCAGTCTCGGCCCATGGGGCACTACGCCACGGTCTGTCAAAAGAGGAAAAAACCCTTTTATGCTTCTTGAGCTTTTGAAGGAGTAACATTGTTGGAATATATACCTAAAAGATCATGTAACCCTTCGAGCGGCTATGACAAAGCACACTTCTGTAGTAGGGGATCTCTGGGTATAGTCATAATCTAGTGAATAGTATCCCAGAATGCACTGCAGGTCCCTTTTACTTTCAGTTCTTTTTTCCGGCTCCTGCAAGCAGGATCCTGGAGCATTGAGGTCTCCCTTTTTAAGGGTTTATTGGTGATATATTTCACTTTTTCAAAGTTATTTGAGTGCTTTTCTTCAAGTACTTTGCTGTTTCTTCCTGTTTGTCTTTGGGTGCACTCTTAATTGTCGAATATGCCTGCATTATTCGACAAATGCCCGGAATGTTCCAGGAAGAAGGCCAAGTCTGACCCACACGAGGTGTGTATCATCTGCCTTCCTTCATCCCATGTCCCAGAAGAGTGTGACATCTGCCAGGGTTTCTCTAGCAGGACCCTGAGGGATAGGATGAAGATCAGGCTTCAGGGCCTTGAAGACAGAAGACGGAAGGCACAAGGTGGGTCTGGAGGGGCTTCATCTGCCCATGCTGAGGCCTCTGGGGGGCTCCCCAGGGGCAGGAAGACCAGCAAACGTTCCCATTCTCCGTCGGCGTCGATTGCACCGACCACGACGTCGAGAGGGATGACTGCAGTCTGTTCCCCGTCTCCCCAGGGCTCTGGGTCGAGGTGACGTCGACGTTCGACATCGAGGGACCTGAACAGGCTGCCGTCAAAGTCTCCAGTGACTATCTCGTCGTCGTCTTCGTCGGCGCCGTCCTCGAGTATTCGATGTCGGCGCTCGCTGTCGAGGCGACTTCGCCGTCGGCGAAGAAGAGAAGGTAGTCGTCGAGGGGATCCTTGACGTCGAGGAGAAGGTCGCCGTCGAGGCGTAGAAGGTCGCCGTCGAGGCGTAGAAGGTCGCCGTCGAGGCGTAGAAGGTCGCCGTCGAGGCGTAGAGAAGGTCGCCGTCGAGGCGTAGAGAAGGTCGCCGTCGAGGCGTAGAGAAGGTCGCCGTCGAGGCGTAGAGAAGGTCGCAGTCGAGGCGTAGAGAAGGTCGCCGTCGAGGCGTAGAGAAGGTCGCCGTCGAGGCGTAGAGAAGGTCGCTGTCGAGGCGTAGACGGTCGGCGTCGAGGCAGAGGAGGTCGCCGTCGAGGCGAAGGCATTCGCCGTCGAGGCGAAGGCATTCGCCGTTGAGGTATCGGCGCTCGCCGTCGAGGTATCGGCGCTCGCCGTCGAGGAGGCGAAGCTCGCCGTCGAGGGGCCGACGCTCGCCGTGTGGTCGCCGTTCTTCGACGCCGAAAAGGCACAGAAGGAGTTCTGGCGCCAGGAGTCAGTCTGGCAGGCGTCAAGTGCCTATGAAAGACTCTCCAAAGTCCCAGCCTAGTAAGGAGGGCTGTTCACCGGGCTCGGTGTACTCTGTTGTGTATACCCCTGCTAGGCCGAAGACAGTTACTCCTCCTCCTCCTCCGCCGAGAGGACTTCCCCCGCGGACTCCCACCCCGCCTCCACTCCCGCCTCCTCCGCAGACTAAACCCCAACCCCAGTTGCCGGCTGACAAGCCTCCTCCGGTCCCGCCGAGGAACGGTTCATTGCCACGATTTCCTACTCCTCCTACGGGGACCCCTCGGCCGAGGGTTCCATCCAAGCCAAAGTCTCCCGTCCCGGTGGGGCGACCGAGCTAAGGAAGTCGCGATCCCGCTCCGGACGGGGAGGGAGGTCGCGTAGTCGTCGCAGATCCGCTACGAGGTCAAGACTGCGCCACAGGAGGCGCGGATCACGGTCCCGCACGGACTCTTCCAGAACCAGGTCCTACTCCCCGACCTTGTGAGACTCCCCGGGGACGAGGGTGTCCCCCGTGGATGACATCAGCACGTTCCAGGATGTTCTCTTGAGGGGTGCTGCAAAATTGGGAATCACGGTGACGGCTCCTACACCTACGATGTCCGTGATTTTTGAGACACTTCACAAGAAGCATTTGACTCGCCCTCTACTACCGCTCGTGCCAGGGTTGGTAGAGCCAGCGGAGGAGCTGTTCCATACGCCTGCAACGACGAAAGCCGCTCCGTCCCGTCTTCTGAAAAAGTACAGGGCTCCGGATTCCGACCGGCTTTTCTGAGGATTGACCCCGTTCCGGACTCTGTTATAGTGACGGCGGCCAGAAAACAACACTCTACCTCTCCGTCTTCTACCGTGCCTCCGGATAAGGAGAGCCGATGGATCGACTCAAATGGCAGGAAGGCCTGTGGGACGGCCTCTACGTCCATGAAGGCCGCTAGCGATACGGCTCTGCTAGGGCGCTATGATGGTGCCCTGTGGGAATCCCTGCAGCAGTTCGCGGAACTCCTGCCACGTGATAGGAGGGAGGATTTACTGGAGATTCAGAAGGAAGGGATGCTGGTCTCGAACTAGGTCATCAGTGCGGCTGCTGATGGTTCTCTTTTGGCGGCCCATGGGTATTGTCATGGGATCAACCATCGACGCCATGCCTGGCTCAGGCTCACATCACTCAAGCCGGAGGCCCAGCAGCGAGTGGCTAATCTGCCCTTCTCGGGGGACACCCTGTTTGGGAAACATGCAGATGATGAGATGGCCCGCATGAAGGCGGAGGCCGAAACTCTGACGGCTGTGGGCTTGGAGACGCCCAAAGAAAAGAAAGCCTACCGCCCGTTCCAGAGACGGTTTTTGGCGCAGGGCAGAGGGCGAGGACAGGCTTCGGGACAACAACAGCAACAGTTCCGGAGGCCCTTCCAGAAGGGTAGAGGAGGTCAGCAGTCCTCTACAGCGAACAAGGGCGCGGCCGGGTCTCGACCCTGAGCTGTTACTTCCCCTTCATCCGTTACCCGCTCCGGTGGGGGGAAGCGTTCGATTTTTTTTTTCTTGGAGAGTGGAGAAAAATTACTCAGGGCAAGTGGGTGCTGAATATTGTTTGCAATGGATACAGTCTTCGGTTCACCAGCCCGCCTCCATCAATTCCTCCGGTCAGCTCGCAGTTTCAGCTGCGCGAGCTCCAGGCGGAGGCCGATATCCTGTTAAGGAAAAGGGCGATAGAAGACGTACCTCTGTCTCAAAGAGGAAGAGGTCTGTACTCCCGGTTCTTCCTGGTTCGCAAGAAGGACAAGAACGAGTTCAGGCCCTTCGGAGGAGAGACGATTATCACTCCTTCGGAAGGCTCAGGCTCTTATGACCGCTCCATCTACAACAGTGAGGACGGTGTCTTCTCTGCTGGGGTCGATGGCCTCTTGTTTCTTCCTCACGCACGACTGCACATGAGACCATTGAAGGAGTGCTTGGAGGATCAGTGGGATCAGAGGAAAGAGTCTTGGGACGACAAGATACGACTGTCTCTGCATGCTCTTCAGTCTCTGAAGTGGTGGTGTTCAGCGGAGAATCTCCTCGGAGGGGTTCCCTTCCACAAGGACATTCCTACGCAGACAATCGTGTCTGATGCGTCGCTCCACGGCTGGGGGGCGCACTCCGGAGACTTACAGATTCAAGGGACGTGGTCCCCGACGGAGTCCACGTACCACATCAATTTCCTGGAACTCAGAGCTGTTCACTTGGCACTGAAGGCCTTTCATCCGTCTTTCCGGACCAACTCTCTGCTTGTTCAGACGGACAATACGACCACGATGTATTACCTCAACAAGCAGGGGGGGTCGAGATCGCGCACTCTGTCGCAGGAGGCGCAGGCGATCTGGCACTGGCTTCTGGCCAGAGGACTGACGATAACGGCTACCCATCTGCCAGGTGTGCAGAATGTTCAGGCAGACGCACTGAGCAGGCTGATTCAGGAAAACCACGAATGGGTCATAAACGACGAAGTGCTAGGAGAATTCTTCGCAAGGTGGGGGACTCCAGACGTAGATCTGTTAGCCACCCCCGAAAACAGCAAATGCCGAGACTTCGCCTCCAGGTACTACCAGCCAGGGACGCTGGGGAATGCGCTATGGATCAACTGGTCGAACAGCTTTCTGTATGCTTTTCCACCCATTCCCCTGATTCCGGCGGTGCTCATCAAACTGTCCCAGTCCAGGGCGCGGATGATCCTGATTGCCCCGGAATGGCCCAGGCAGTGGTGGTTCACGGACCTGCTTCACCGGTCTCTCCTTCCTCACATGCGGCTGCTGTGCAGGCCGGACCTTCTCACGAAGTTCAGGGGCAGATGTTGCACCCCAACCTCTCGTCTTTGAGTTTGGCGGCATGGCTCCTGAGATAGTGCAATATGGCCATCTGAATCTCCCAGAAGATTGCATGGACATACTGAAGGAGGCTAAGCGACCTTCCACTAGGACTTCTTATGCTTACAAGTGGAAGAGGTTTTGCATCTGGTGCAAGTCCAAGAACTATGACCCGACAACATGTAAGGAAGATGTCATCCTTCCATATCTTCTACATCTGGCGCAGTCTGGCCTTAATGTCCATTCCATTAAGGTTCATCTGGCTGCATTGACTGCCTACAGGAAATGCCCTTCACAGACTTCCTTCTTTCAGATCCCTGTGATCAAAGATTTTTTGGAAGGCTTGAAGAAAGTGTTCCCTCCTGTCCGGCTTCCTTCGCCTTCATGGGAATTGAATGTGGTGCTGTCCAGATTGATGAAGGAGCCTTTTGAACCTATCTATAAGGCTTCGTTGCAGCACCTGTCCTGGAAGGCGGCGTTCCTTGTGGCCATTACATCGGCCCACAGGGTGAGTGAAATTCAGGCATTGTGTTGCCAAGAACCTTATACTGTATTTCATGCTGCTAAGGTTGTTATGCGTACTCACCCTAAATTTCTTCCTAAAGTTATATCTGACTTTCATGTTAACCAGCCCATAACTTTACCTACGTTTTTTCAGAATCCTTCCTCTCCAGCGGAAAGGTCCCTGCATTCCCTGGATGTCAGGAGGGTGTTGAAATTTTATCTGGATAAAACCAAGGATATTCGTAGGTCAGACCAATTGTTTATCAATTATGGATCAGTCAGGACAGGTCTTGCTACCTCTAAACAGTCCATTTCTAGGTGGATTGTGTCCTGTATACAGTTGTGTTACCAAAAAGCTGGTAAGACCTTAGGGGGTAAACCTAAGGCTCATTCCACCAGGGGCAAAGCTGCGACGACTGCTTTGCTCCGTAATGTTCCAATTGCAGAAATCTGCAAGGCGGCCACTTGGAAGTCGGTCCATACCTTTGCTAAGCATTACTGCCTGGACACTGATGCCAGGGCAGACGCTCAGGTTAGGCAGGCTTCGCTGCGAAATGTGTTCGCACAGTAGTGGTGTTATTTCTCTGTTCTCCACAACCGCTTTGGTGTGGGGATGGGCTTGCCATTCTATTCACTAGATTATGACTATACACAGAGATCCCCTACTACAGAAGGAGTAGTTTCTGTCCTGTAACTCCAGTTCTGTAGTAGGGGTATCTCTGTTATAGTCATAAGCGCCCGCCCGCCTCCCCGGTGGAAAGAGATATTCATGTAAGGAATGCTACAGGTCTGGCGGGTTACGCCTTCAAAAAGAAAGGAAAGTAAAAGGGACCTGCAGTGCATTCTGGGATACTGTCACGCACATGGGCGGGACTATTCACTAGATTATGACTATAACAGAGATACCCCTACTACAGAACTGGAGTTACAGGACAGAAACTACTCCTTCCACTCCTCAGAGTTATACTCCTTCCCCAGACTGAGCACAGTGAAAAGAAAATATCAGCTTTGAATCGAGGTACAGCAAGAAATGGGGTTGGGAGTGGATAAAGCTTATTCAGGAGTTATGTGGAGCAGCCAAAACCTAGAACAATCTTGGAGATTAAAGGAAGACAGGATCGGGATACTCTGAGAAATGCCCTGAGTGTTGCAATCCCCCAGTGAAGTCTTGGAGCCATCTCAGCTGGAGCTTTCAACGTTTTGCTCCTATAAGGCTTGTTAGGATTGAGGTCACTATGAGTAAAGTTTACAGTATGTTGCGTGAACAAAGGATGCACACTAGTCGGGTTTTAACATTGAGGAACAGTAAGAAATGTTAGATTAGTTTCTGATTCAGAGGATAAGTAATAATCTGTTGGTATAATATAGCTAACTTTTAATGCAGACTCCAAAGTTTGACGTTAATGACAGACCTGATCATACAACATACGTTTCATAGATTGCCTAACTTGGAATGTACTTTTATAGATGCCCTCAGTATATTCCGCTGAGGAGAATAGTCATTGAGGACATGAGGATTCAGTCTGGACTTTTAGTAGCCGAGGATGGAACTTTGGGCTTAGTGCACATCAAGTTGCTATCTTGACTGAGCATCCATCTTTGGGTTGATTGTGATCTGTTACCCAGAATTGTGTGGGGCTTTCGTGCTGTCTGGTTGATCGTAACTCATATGGGCCTCTACAAAGTCACGAATGGTATTGGTCATTTAGTGTGATTAAGCACCCCCACTCAGTTGTAGAATGTCTCCTGTAGGAACTCCACACCCTTGCACAGCATATGCATTTGGTTAAGTTTTGAGCAGCTTAGCTGCGAAGACCTTGTGGCTTAAAGGTAGCTCAAATTCTCGAAAGTACCTTCATGCTGTTTTCCTGTTCTGTGAGCCTTTTCAGGGTCTCCTGATCAGGGAGTAGGTCCTCTTCCCCACAGTGGCAGTATTGCTTCCTTTTAATTAGGAACCAGTCACAATATCAGGGCTTCCTCCAGAGTTCTGGGCTTGTGCTAAGCCTTTCGAATGGAAAAGGGCACAGAAATGGCAACTTCCATTGCCTTGTTGCCTGCCAGATGCCCTCTTCGCTGATGATTTAGAGCAGCTTCAGAGGGCCCGATTAATACGACTTAAATACTCGGAAGCAAGTATTTATCTTGTAGTAAGGGCACAGGTAGGAAACCAAGGCAATCAAGTTGGTTTAGCAGGTAGAGGGAACCAAATCTTAACCCCAGCTTACCAATGTATCTTAGTAGACTTTGGCAAAGGAGAGTATAGAGCAAATCGTGTATCAAAGTAGAGACTAGCCAGGTTGGGAGGGGGGGGGGGCGTCTTTCTGGTTTCCAGGGAACTTCGAACACACAATTAAAGGCAAGCCTAAAAATGGCTGCATGAGTGTTTATTACAGGGAAGACCGACATTCTGTTTGGCTATGCACACCCATTGGGTAAGAGCTGCCAAGGAAGCAAAACCGTTTTGGTCAGTCTTTGGTTTTCTAGGAGCGCCCAGGCCTGGCACGTGTTGAATGCAAGTGTCCTAACTTTTCCAGATGTACCACAGGGTGAAACAGAGAAACGCCTATGAGTAGCGGCATGTCCACAAAGCAATGGGGTCCTCAATCTTAAGTAGCAGAAAGTCTTTCTATGCAGCGGATGCTGTCTAATAAGAAGTATTTGAGACTTTAGAGTCTGTAGTCAGTGAAGTAATCTAGTTTTTGGGGACCAAGAAAATCTAACTAGGGCTGGTAAGCTCTGAAACATGTAGTTACTTGTTTCTAAAAATAGACAAAGCTCCTCCCACCAGCAACTTAAACCCTGCAGACTCTAGAACCAGTTAATAGACCAAAATGTATCTGACGACTTCCGGGAAAGCCAATAAATAATTGTGGCTCCTCCGTCCTGTCCGATTGGTCAGGAGTAAAACATCTGTCACTCTTATCATTGGCCTGTGGCTCTGCTTACCTCAAAGCTTATGCATGATCTCATTGACACCGATTCTGGGGTTTCCACTTCCGCTTTCAGATTTTGGTTTGCAGTGGCACCCTCGCAAGAAGTTACCCTCACCCAGCATACAGCACTATGAGGCTGAATTAATAGCCTCCATACCATGTCAAAACACCCTAATGCTCATCCTGTATCCTCTATGATGTCTAATTGGCCTAAACAGATAACTCCTGGGTCTGTTTTTCCGATTTGCCGTTCATTCATGAAACCATTCTTACCATGCCAGATAGATATATTGCAATTGCTTCTTTCCTCAAGCCCTGAGCAGTGATCTTGCCCATGGTCATCTGGCCGCTTGACCCCTTCTGCCAAGACATACAGGTAAATGATGAAAATGGTAAGGGTGACTTCAATCTTCACTGCAGGAAGATCCTAGAGCCAGAAAGCCTGGTTTCCATATTCTTGCACCTGAGTAATAGGTTAGCTAAAGGCCTTTTTCCAGACCCTACTAGTACAACACCCATCCTCCGAATACCTTTGCTTAAGTTACTGATTCATAGGGCTGATAAATTCTACCGAAAGGGACACTAAAGGTTTGCTTCAAGTTACCTCCTATTTTTCCATTATTTTGGCAGCTCAGTACTTCTGCATAATATTCCTGTGCCACTTTTCAGTGGATATTGTACACAGCAAGATAATGGATGGAGTGCTGAAACATTTCAACCACTCGCTCCCAGTCAAGAGATCGGGGTTTAACCATTGTTCTTTTGCTCACTATACCATTCCAGTTTGGAGCCAGCCATGTTCAAACCAGTCTTGACCCTGCTCCTCGTCGGAACAGTCCAGTCGAACTGCCAGGCCATGTCCTCCCTGACCTGGAAACAAACTACCTGGGAACGGTTTCAGGGTGTCACCCCTCATCAGCCAGACTAGCTTGAATCCAGTGGCACAGCTAGCAGGGGACCCATTTCTGGGCATACCCATGGCCACTTAGGGCGAACTTAGTAAACACAACAAGATGATGGACGGAGGGCTGAAACTTTTCAATCATTCGCCCCCAGTCAAGAGATCTAGGTTTAATCGTTTGTTCTTTTGCTCACTATGCCACCCCAGTCTTGACCCTGCTCTCATGCGAACAGTGCAGCCCGAGCTGCCAGTTCTTTCCTGGGTAGAGAGAGAGTTTTCCCTTGGTGGACAGATTATGCCAATAAACAGTTAAACAAACTATTGAACTTTGTCAACACATAACCTCGCACAATATTAGCCCATACATTATAATAATCCACATTTGTAAAGCGCGAACCATCACCCATTAGGGTCTCAAGGCCCTGGGGGCCGTCGGGAAGATTAAGCAAGCTATTGCCCAGAGTCACATGGTGCTGGGCTAATCTGCCGCCGGCCCCGGGGATCGAACCGTGATCCCCAGATTCCGGAGTCAGTCACCCTGGCTGTGGCGCCACACCTCTCCCTTACATTGAGTCTTTCCTACTTCTAAGTATCACCAAACAACGTGTAAGATGTAATATACCTTTATTTAAACATACAATAATGTGTTGCAATTAAAACTTCTAGACATAAAATTCATAATCACTTTTCATCCTAATCACTTTTCATCCTATCTTAAAAACATGTATTCTACCTTTGTGTAGAAAAAGAACCCAAAGTTGCCCTAGGCAACAAAACATGCAGCAGTATACCTAAAAATGTTATACTGAAGGAGGACAAGCCTTTGTCCAGACGCTAAGTATAGCGTAAACAATACACACAGAGACAGGAAACAGACAGTACAATTTGTCATTAAATAACACATCAGGGTTTAAAAATTCTAACCAGTCCTAGTAGCACATTCTTAGCTTTGCTACAGGATTAGTTATAGTCCCAATGATTGTGTTGATTTTGGCGTCCACGCGTTTCGATGGTTAAAAATTATTGTTCTATCTTTTCCAAGACAAAGATTCATCTCTCTTTATAGACACTAGTTGGTTGCCTTGTAACTGAATATAAGTCCTTATTGCATGATATTATAGTTGTGGTTCTCCTCGATCTACGGGTCTGTTCATTGCCATGGGTTTAGTAAATCTTGAAAGGACCACAAACTTTGACTGTTTGTGATCGTATCTTTCTAGGCCCTTTACTGTTATGCTTTACATCTCTGCATTTAAAATTTCCTCTCTTTAGTGCTGAGCTTGAATAATAGTCCGGTCGTGGAGATGGATTAGCAATAATACCTGGCTGGCGTAACGTCCTCCTCCTGCTCACTGCAGCAGTGAGGAGAAGAAGGACGTTACGCCAGCCAGTCACATGTCAGTGGGACCATTTTTCAAGCTCCGCATTAAGGAGAGGAAATTTTAAACGCAGAGCAGTGTGAATAACTTATTGCTATTCCATCTCCACGACCGGACCATTGTTCAAGCTCAGCACTAAAGAAAGGAAATTTTAAACGCAGAGCAGTGTGAAGAACTTATTGCTAACCCATCTCCACGACTGGACAAGTGAAAGTGGGGCGTTTTAAGGTCCAGAACGGAGGTAGGTGTATAACAGAAAGTACTCAATATCCTATTCAAGTGGGACAGTATAAGCACTGACCACGAGTGACTTTAACCACTTGGCTGCTAAGGGGTTTTCCCCTCCTGTGCTGCATATTTATGAATCCCATTATACATGACGAGTTGACCTTGTCATGAGCACAGCTCCAGTGTGCCTCAATGACGAGCTCACCTTGTTATTAGCATGCAAGTGGTTAAGAGACCGGCAAGGTGCCCGATAGATGTAAAGCCTAACAGTAAAGGGCCTAGGAAGATACGAACACAAACAGTCAAAGTTTGTGGTCCTTTCTTTGTCTTGAAAAAGATGGAACAATAATTTTTAACCATGGAAACACGTAGACGCCGAAATCAACACAATCAATGGGACTATAACTAATCCTGTAGAAAAGCTAAGAATGTGCTACCAGGACTGGTTGGAATTTTTAAACCCTGATGTGTTATTTAATGACAAATTGTACTGTCTGTTTCATGTCTCTCTGTGTGTATTGTTTATGCTATACTTAGTGTCTGCACTAAGGTTTGTCCTTCAGTATAAAAATTTTAGGTATACTGCTGCATGTTTTGTTGCCTAGGGCAACTTTGGGTTCTTTTTCTACACAAAGGTACAATACATATTTTTAAGATAGGATGAAAGGTGATTATGAATTTTATGTCTAGAAGTTTTAATTGCAACACATTATTGTATTTTTAAATAAAAGTATATTACATCTTACACATTGTTTGGTGATACTTGGAAGTAGGAAAGACTCAATGGTGACCATCCTGATCCGCTCAGCGACGGTCGCTCCTCTCTGCTCCCAGCGCTCGTGGTGTGGTATTGTAGCGCTGTACTTCCGATTGTGCTGATCTTGCTGTGTGCCTGCTCGTAATTTCCTAGCAATACTCCCAGCGCCTGATCGCCCCGCATATTAGCATATTCGCGCTATATTTAATAAGTGCGCTTTGAAACGATCTGCATTGCTTTTAACTGTGATTTTAACTGTATCTTCAACTCGCACCTGACTCTGCCGGTGCCACTAGCATTTCCGTCGCTTTTGTAACTTTGTGTGCCCCGATCCTCTTTCGCGTTTGGCTTGCAGCCATTTTGTTTGCTTGTTTGTTGTTGTGCCTCCCTGCCCGGCCCCCCACCACGCTCCCGCCTCCCAGCTGACCCTCCCTCGCCCCTCCCCCTCCACCCTCGTCATATGACAGATGCTTCTGCGCGCAGCGTTAACGTGCAGCGATCGCGCCCCAAAGGTGCGCCAAAGGTAAGCCGTCTACGCCCGTCCGCGCCTGGACCGCGCCCAGCGCCAGACCCCCTGGCCCCCGCAAACCGCACTCCTCCCGCATAACGTATGACACCGCCACCCTCCTAGCCCTTAACCCCGGACGCACACCTCAATGCTACGAAGCTGCCCCGGGACGTACACACGGTCCTTTCGCCTGCCACTCCTGCAAATTTACCAGCATCAAGACCCATACCACTTCCACTAACCCCAAACACAGCTCCGACCCAAACCATCTGAAGTGCATCCTGCTGAACACCCGCTCGGTCCACAGAAACGCCACCGAACTCTGGGATCTACTCGACACTACATCACCGGATGTCGCCTTGCTCACTGAAACATGGATGAACGCATCATCTACACCCGACATCGCCATAGCCATCCCAGACAATTACAAGATCATCCGAAAAGACCGCTCCGTCCAAACAGGAGGAGGCATCGCCATCGTCCATAAGAACACCATCAAAATCACAACCAGCTCCGACGACAACCTTACAACCGCCGAACACCTCCATTTCCAGGTCCACACCGACCCTAGGACCACTCTCAGAGGCACCCTCATCTACAGGCCTCCAGGAACCCGTAAACAATTCAACGAAAACATCACTGACTTCATCAGTCCACATGCCCTCGCATCCGAGAACTACATTCTACTAGGAGACCTCAGCTTCCACCTGGAAAAGAAAAACGACGGCAACACCACCACCCTTCTTGACAACCTGGCTCGGTCTCAAACAACTTGTTGACACCCCCACCCATGTAGCCGGACATACGCTCGACCCAATCTTCACCTACAGCAAACACATCTCCTTCGATCGTACCACAGCTCTCCATTGGACTGACCACAGTTGTGTTCACTTAAACTACAAAACCACCTCGACCCACAACCCCCCACAACCTATCCCCCTAAGAAAATGGAACAAAATCACCACTGACCAGCTCCTCACATCACTCAACCAAAACCCACCCGCCCTCTCATCGGACCCAAACCAAGCTGCCATCAAATTCAAACAATGGATCACCCACAGCGCTGACGAATTAGCACCATTGAAAAACCATCACACCAAACAAAACAGCAAAAAGGCCCCCTGGTTCAACGATGACCTTAAGAAATCCAAAAAGCTATGCCGTACTCTCGAGAAAACATGGAGAAAAAACCCAACCACCGACAACATGACCACTTTCAAAGCAGCCACCCGTAAACACCACCAGCTGATTCGATCCACCAAGACATCAGCATTCAAGAATCGACTCGACAACAACGCCCATAACAGCAAGGAACTATTCAACATCGTCAAAGAATTCACCAACCCCACTGCAGCCTCAAACGACATCACTCCCTCCCAAGACCTCTGCGATTCGTTATCCTCCTTCTTCAACAACAAAATCGCCGACATACATAACAGCTTCGAAAACAGTTCCAACGAACAATCCTCTCCACCCCCCTCAGAACCTAAACCGCCCTCTAACAACCTCAGCGCCTGGAACTCAATCACCACTGAAGACACCATCCACCTAATGAATTCCATCCATTCTGGCTCGCCAACCGACCCATGTCCCCACCACACCTTCAACAAAGCAGACTCCATCATCGCACCCCATCTCCGTGATGTCATCAACTGCTCCTTCATCTCTGCTACCTTCCCAGAAAGCTGGAAACATGCCGAAGTCAGCGCCCTCCTGAAGAAACCCACAGCAGACCCCTCTGAACTTAAAAACTACCGCCCCATCTCCCTCCTCCCATTCCCGGCCAAAGTCATTGAGAAAGCCGTCAATAGCCAACTCGCCGCCTTCCTCGAATCCAACAACTCCCTCGATCCCTCACAGTCCGGCTTCCGAGCCAAACACAGCACCGAAACCGCCCTCATCGCAGCAACAGACGACATCCGAACACTACTGGACAACGGAGAAACAGTGGCCCTCATTCTACTCGACCTCTCAGCCGCCTTCGACACTGTCTGTCACAACACCCTCATACAACGCCTCAGCAACATCGGCATAAAAGGAAAAGCCTTAGACTGGATCATCTCGTTCCTAGCTGGGAGAACTCAGAGTCCGACTTCCCCCATTCAAATCTGATTCCACGAAGTCATCTGCGGTGTTCCACAAGGTTCATCACTCAGTCCCACCCTCTTCAACGTTTACATGAGTCCACTCGCTTCCATCGCGCGTCAACACAACCTTAACATCATCTCCTACGCTGACGACACCCAGCTGATCCTTTCCCTCACCAAAGACCCCAACACCGCCAAAACCAATCTTCACGAAGGCATGAAAGAAGTAGCCGTATGGATGAAAAACAGCCGCCTTAAACTTAACTCAGACAAAACGGAAGTGCTCATCCTAGGATCATCCCCCTCTGCCTGGGACGACTCGTGGTGGCCCACGGACCTGGGCTCAGCACCCATACCCACAGACCACGCACGTAACCTTGGCTTCATCCTAGACTCCTCACTCTCGATGTCCAAACAAGTCAACGCCGTCTCATCCTCCTGCTTCAACGTACTTCGTATGCTCAAAAAAATCTTCCACTGGATCCCCGCCGAAACTAGAAAGACTGTCACCCACGCTCTGGTTACGAGTCGACTAGACTACGGAAACACCCTCTACGCCGGAATTACAGCCAAATTACAGAAAAACTCCAACGCATCCAAAACGCATCAGCGAGACTCATTCTGGACATCCCCCGCCAAGATCACATTACCGGCCACCTGAAAGACCTCCACTGGCTTCCCGTCAACAAGAGAATAACTTTCCGTCTCCTCACCCACGCACACAAGGCCCTCTACAAACTAGGGCCCGAATGCCTCAACACTCGACTATCCTTCTACACACCCACCCGCCAACTAAGATCCTCCAATCAAGGCCTCGCCGCAGTCCCACGTATCCAAAGATCCACCATGGGAGGTAGATCCTTCTCCTACTTGGCGGCCAAGACTTGGAACTCACTCCCCACTCACCTCCGCCTTACACAGAACCACATCTCCTTCAGAAAAGAACTTAAAACCTGGCTATTCGATAAATAATGAACCCCTCCCCAAGCGCCTTGAGACCCTCTGGGTGAGTAGTTGCGCTATATAAATTCTTGAACTTGAATGTATGGGCTAATATTGTGCGAGTTTATGTGTTGACAAATTTAAATATTGTTTGTTTAACTGTTTATTGGCATAATCTGTCCACCAAGGGAAAACTCCCCCTCTACCCAAAAGTAGTATCCTACTCCCCTGGTTGGTTAAAGGGGTCTCTCTCATTATTCTTAAACACAGGTCTTTTCTGGACCGTAAACCAGTACCCTTGGAACGCCACTTAGGGCGAACAAACACAAACAAGTGAGGGAGCCCATATAACGTTCTAGAGCTTAAACTACACCCTACAAATGTACAAGAAAAACAGAGACCAGCTCTAGCATGAATATTTTTTAAGGCAGAGGAAAGACTTACTATTGTCACCTCTGGCGGTAGGGTCATCTAACTCGCCATGTATACTTAGTCAATTATCAAAAAAACTAAGAGAAATTATTTCGCTTAGCTAAGAGGGACATTACTGTACAATGAGTCAGTATAGCCCTTTCTTTATAGTCTTTTTTTTGTAGAGCTTTTTCTAAATAATCAAGATCTTTTCACAAAGTTTGGCTTAGAAAACAACATCATATATCTGTACACAATATTTACACAACAAAAAAGCATCACATTAACATAAACCACATATAGCTGAACACAAGTTACTGCAACAGTGAATTATATACTCGTTAACAATTAAAAGAGGTGTATACACCCATCAGGTACCAACGTCTAATCAAATTCTGACTGTCTAGTATATAACTCAATACGTTGCCTCAAATGGCATCTCTATGGTCACATAGATGTCTCCTGCACAGTTGGCGTTGATCCTGGACAGTAGGGGTCGATGCATTTCTGCCTACCATTTAAGGCCTCCTCAGGACAAAGCGGGGACCTGGGTCACCAAAACTGCAAAAGATAAAGGGAGTAAAAAAAATGTTTGTCTCCAAGGAAATCGTATTTAAAAATGTTAAAATCAACACTCCAAAAAGGGACTCCTGCCAGAAAATGTATTTTTTAGTTTTTTTAAAGAGTAGTGTGTATCCTACTAAATTGTGCCCTTGAAGTGGTTTTGGCATACCAAAAGTAGAAACCATACGGCTAGAACATATATACACCACCTCGCCATCATGGCCTCATGCAGCTACATACCGTGCACAAACATTCAGTGCATGCAAAGAAAAATTCAAAAAGAAAACTGCCACCCTGGGCTGGTTCGCACGGAGGAGTTCTTTCCAATGCATGCTGTTATTACAAGAAGTGAACCTGTCCCCGAGCAAGTGATCCTCTTAACTGGAGTAGAAAAAAATCCTTTCTCACCTCAGTGGGACTTTATTATACTAAGACCAACTATGTCAGTGTTTGCTTTATTAGCCTTGAGAGATGTAGCAATCTATGGGACCATCTGGTGTTGCCTTTTACATCACGTGTTCCTATTAAAAGTAAAATAGTGTAGGGTTTAACTCCTGCTTTAGCTAATAGCACATGTTTGCATGTAAGCACCATTCCGTGAGTTAAACTTGGGTTGACCGGGACAAAAAGTCCACAGGGCGAACAAAGCAAACGCAGCAAGATGCTGGACGAAATGCTTTAACTGTTCAACCACTCACCCTCAAGAGATCTGGGTTTAATCCATTGTTCTTTTGCTCACTGTGCCACCTCAGTTTGGACCCAGCCATATGCAAATCAGTCTTTACCCTGCTCCTCATCGGAACAGTCCAGTCAGAACTGCCAGGCCATGTCCTCCCTGGCCTGAAAACAGACATCCTGGGGAAGGTTTCAGGGTATCACCCCTCATCAGCCAGGTTAGTTTGAATCCAGTGGCACAGCGAGCAAGGGACCCACGTCTGGGCATACCCGTGGCCAATTAGGGTCAGTGGATGGCATAGAAAATGTACTTTTCTGATTCCTATTGGAAGCTGCCTCTTCTACCATAGATGCTTAACTATTTGGGTGTTTGGGAGCTGCACATTTCAGGTGATTGCGTCTTCACAGTTTCCAAAGGACTTTATTTCTTAACTACCATTTGTGATTTTTGGACCATTAGGCCAGTGCTGTCTGTACTGTTGAGAATACTAGGGTTTTGTGTAATGTAACATGTCTAGAAGTGCCTTATCTATCTTGTGCACACTGTTTGCAGCTTGATGCTCTCCCCTTGTGAAGGAGCCTAAAGATTTTTCTTAGTGGTAATATATATCTATGTGGTTCCTAACCAGAAGGTTCCACAACTCATCCAAACACACCTACATTTCCTTCCCAAGCTACTGCTCACTTCCCAGACTAATCAATAGCTCATCCCTTTCTTTGTCACCATTTCTGCCCTCCACTCACGTGCTGCTATCTGTGGTGCTGCACTCACATGTGGCATTCTTTTATAATAAACCTCTCTACCTTCCTTTTTCACCTTATGACTAACTATCTTGCCTCCTTCCTCCCTTCTATGTTTGCTACCTTCCCATCCACTCTAACTACCATCCCACCTCCTATCCTGCCTCATTAATCCCTTCTTTTCTCAAGCCACCCTACTCACTCTTATCCTCCCCATCTTATCGTGTGCTTACCTCTGCCTTACTTTTCCCTCCTCCTTACATAAACTTGACCGCCCCCTCTTTTCCTCATTATGTTTGCCCCTTAGCACTCTTCCTAGTCCCATCAATATCTTCCCTGCTATCCCAGTGTAAATTTGTAGTGCTTTCTAACTTTCCTACCCCCTAACCTTCCACAGTTTCACATTTAATGCCTCTCCAGTATACCCACAATTCTCGTCTCATCTCATCACCTAGCCTCCACCCATATACATTTTTTTGTTTTCTTCCTTTCTACCTCTTTGTGTACCTCACTTCCACCTAAACCACCAACTCCACCTGGTCAGTCTTTTATGTACAATTGTCCTCCACTTACCTTTTCTCCTCACCTTAACCTCTGCTCGAACATCTTATTGCCCTTATCACAGGCCCCTACTTTCTCACCTCCACCCTTCCTTTTCATGACCTGTACCCCACCCTACCTCCTTCTATAACTGTCTTTCCCTCTCACTTGACTCTCACCACCAACTAACATTCAAACCTTCTACTACTGACCGTCCTGCTCTTTCAATCCACAATTCCCCCAGTATTTCCTTCGCACATTACATCCATTGTCTCCTTTTAACTCCCCTCCACGTAATGCTCTCCCTCAACCCCTTATCTGACCTAAGAAGCATTCGCAGTGCCACCCAGTATTTCTTTATATCCTTCGCCCCTACCCTCGGTTCTCTCCTCCTCTGCCTTCCTCCCCTCCAGTTCTTGGCATTCTGTGTCATCCCTCAGTCTTACATGAGGCATTCCCCCGGGATATGGATTCCTAATCCCAAGAAGACAGTGGGAAGACTTTTAGTTGGATTTAAGAACTCTTTTTATACCACAAGCGTTCAACTTTTTTTCACGAATGGTTGTGATATTACTAATTTGCTGCTTTTTCTCCTTGAGAGCATTTCTGCTGATTTACTAACCCATAGAACAACCAAATATTTACAGATGCCTTGTTAAATGCGAACTTGGACATCAGCTTTAACCACCTAAACCTCTGCATGCAGGCACAGCTTGTATTTCATTCAACAAAGCGAACCTCCCACCGACTAGATTGATCCAGAGGAACCCAAAGGCTCTCATTTTGCTTCTGGATCTACACATAAAGCTAGCCGAAAATCAGCATTGTTATGGAGATATGTACAGCGCACTATCACCCAGTCACGTATCCTGGTGCTGTAGTAAAACTAGCTATTAAAGGCATCTACATAACCAAACCATTGACTTAAGACCCCTTACCTTAATGAAGAAATGAGGAGAAAACAGAAGTCCCTGCACTTCAGCCGCAACAGAAAAACATGAAGAACAGCAGCGAACACGATAGTGCCCCACTACGTGAGCAGCAGCTCCGTTGCAAAATACCCTACAAAGAAACCTCTTTGAATTCCGCAACCCATGGCACATTATGGCAAAGATTATTCATTATCAGTCTGTGTGTAGTGCTATAGCAAAGTACCTTGTTTCTTCCGAAAGCATGCTACTTCAACACATCAGGGGGAAGTTGCCTACCTGGACTGTGATTAGAATGCATTGATGGACTGTTTAGTCGCTGGGCTCCTTCATCCAGCTCTCCTTCTCGCAAACATTTAGTCAGAGCTAACTACCCAGCCACCTTGCTGTCGGACTCCTGTCCTTCACTGTTTTTAAAGAGCATCCTTTTATCACAGCTTCAAGCGCCACTGCTTTGTCCAGACTTCTCTTGATCCAAATTTCACCACGCTTCAATGCTTCCCTCAGCTTTCTACCAGACCTCATTGAATCTTTCAACCGGGTAGATATTACGGTAATTCCAATTGCAGATACTCTTAATGCTGGGATACCTAAGCGACCTACACAACTACGGAAAAGACCAATGATTGAGACAACCAGTAACTTTAAACTCAGCTAGTCCAAAGCTGATCTCAACCTGTGGCAGATGGAAGAACCACCAGCTTTTGGTCCCAGGAATTTCACACACCAGCAGCACCATCAACGAACGTGAGACACCAGGAAGTGGCCACAGGCTGTTGTCTCTCCCTGGGTACTCCAAGTGAACCAAGTCACTTGCAGAGTCTTATAAATGGTACATCTTCCATCACTTAGGTTTTCCCTTAGAAATTCTAGTCTGCCATTTCCGTTTTCATTCCAAGCCTTGCTTTGGCTAAGCAAAGGTATGTTGCCTGAAGAGTGCAACGAATCCAAAATGTGGCAGCAACACAACTACTACATCTTACCTAAAGGACTACATCTCACCTGTCCACCAAGCTCTTTACTTGCTATCTGTAGCCTGAAGTTTAACCTTCGAGGATCTCATCACCCACAGGGGCATCTACAGCAGGTGCTCCTTCTTTATCACTGGCAACATCAATGTCAAAAGAAAGCCTGCTGTGCCTGCCTGCTCTGCCTGCCTGCTCTCACTGCTTGCGGTCACCCCTCAGCTTTCCCCTTCCATACAAGAAGTGTATCTGTGAAAATTTATTTTTCCGTACAGACTTGAAAACTCATATCTTCAAAAGAATTCTAGACCAGTAGAACCAATTTACAAAGTTCCCCAGTGGGGCTGAGGTTTTAGGCACAACCTTTTACCTCAGTGCCGTTGCCAGAAGTGTTGTCATTGGCAGTTGTATAGCACTTTGAAATTTTTGGACTTTCACATCTTTAGTGTGCTACATATTAATACGTATGGAATGACCACAGGCACAAAAAGCAACCAACCACAACAAGAAAAAGCTAAAGACTTATTTTATTTAAAGAGTTATAAGAATTGGCGAAATCACAGATTTGAAATCTGTCCAATTGTCAACTCCTTTACACTCCTTACAACCCCTTAGATTTAGTTATGGAATTTGTCGAACAGAGTTTGAATAACTAAATAATTATCAGGTTTGAGTAAAATAGTTTTACCAGTAACATATTTGTTTACTGTTTAGGAAAGTTAAGAGCACCCGCTGCTGCCAAGTAGCTCCATGTCATGTGCCAGTCATGGCTTTTTTTATTACAGCATATTGCATTCAGGAGCATGTACCTTCGCTTTTATCTGTGTAAGTATGGTCTAAAACGGGTCTGCGACCTTTGGTGTAATAAGAGCAACTTAAGTTCTATGGAAATCCTCCCGAGCTGCTAATATGATTAGTGTTGTAGAGTGACCACATCAGACAAGATTACAGTAGTGGTCACCCAATGCAACACTGACAGCGGTGACCACTCCAGTGCCCAAGGCAGGGTTGCCAGCAGGAACGCAAAGAAGAATGCATCTATTTGGAATTCCTACTGATGGGTAAAACATAACAGCCATAGTTGTTGTAAAGCTCCCTACACCTAGGTTATAGTAAGAGTAATAAGCCTCCCCAGCTCCACGTGATTTATCACTGAAATGTAAGGTTTAAATATATTTTGGCAATTCAACATTTTTCTCTCAGACATAAGCTTAAGAGTACGGAAAAAATACGTAGAGTCATCTTGAATAAATGATTTACAATTTTGGTATAAGTATGTTACTTCAGCCAGGCAATAGCTTCTAATTTAGTTGGCTGAGCTGCACATAAGAGAGCTACTTAGTAGCTGGAGAGCTACCAGTAGCTCATGAGCTAGTCATTGGATAAGCCTGGTCTAAAGCATCCAAGCATGTCAATTGCTGTTATCTTAAAAAATATTTATTAAATGCTTGGACTCGCAGAAGGTTTCACGCATGACATAAAGTAATCTGGAAGTTAGTAAAATTGCCTATGTAAAAACACCATATAACAGTTCTGAATAGAATATTTCGCATTATTCCAGATTAGCATTACAGCAATAGCAGAAGGCTACCTAGATTTCCGGGACTAATGATAACCTTGAACTCTATATTCACAGCCACAATGCCAACCTTAACCGTCTTATTCACAGCCACATCTGTAGGCATCTGGCAGTGACAGGGACTACTTGATAAAACAATCCAGTATATTGCCATGGCTTGAACTCTCACCCCACGCTCCTATCTCTCTCACCTCCTCCATAACTAATGTTCAGAGTCTGGGTTTAAAAAATACCTCATTGGAGTAGGATTTTATTTCTCCCAGACCCATGAAGAAAGATAATTTCCTTCACGATTGTGGAAGGAACAGGACACTTCTCCCCAACTGATGGTTGCAAATCACCACAGGGGATTATTCCAGGGGTGCTCTGATCTCCTCATTACTGCTTGGGGAGCTTATTTCTTTGAGCCCCCTTGAACTCTGTGCCCCTGTCCAGACCACCTACAGTTCATTACCACAGTGAATAGGTGCCTTTTCCTAAAGCAGGGACGAATGGTCACGCAAACAGGAGTCTGAACCTATTGCTTCCCTAGTATGAAGTGGGTGACTATAATTCAGGACCATACCTTCCAAAAACTAGAGCCGATCATTTCAAGAATGGCAGGCACAACCATGCATGGAATATTCCCTCACTTTCCTCTCTAAATAATTACAGTGAGATGATCTGAAGAGCCTTTGCCGTGCGGGACAGCACTAAAATACTTTCCACGTATGCTACACTGGATTCATCTCCTTTTCCAGCTATAGTATGGAACCTCTACAAGCCTAAATGTTTTATCTTTTGTCCTATCACTCGACCTTTTCCTTCAATACAGGCCAAGGTTCAGTGCAGGCTCACAATAAAAGCAGATATCTGGTCATCATACTCCTCAAAAGACTTCATACAGAAGTCGTACTTGAGAGCTCCACTCTTCCATACAAGTATACCCACAGTGTAGTGTGCTATCTGTCCTTTGATTCTCATGAGGGACATTAAATGTGTATAAATCGACTAAACGCAATACAACAAAGGATCGTCTCATAAGTCGGAGTATTTGGGTGTCTATGATTGATCCAAATTTGTACTCTACCTTTAAATGCCCTTGCCTGTCTTGTCCTAATCTAGACCCATCGGCTGTGGGCATGAACCTCTCAAAGTTGACCTAATAAACATATGATGTGCAGCCAGATGCACACTGTAGATCCATGACTTAGGGAAGGAGGAAGGCCTTATTTTAGGGATGACAGAGTCTAAATATAAACCTCTGACGAAGGACAGACCTAGCAGTGGAGGTGGTAGTTTAGTGCTAATATCCCTGAAATGCTTGGAGATACCCCATTCAGGTTATACTTCATTCAATCGCTTAATAGGGAGGCTCTTCTCATGCTATCAGATTCCACAGATGACCTAAATTTGTATTAAAAAAGATCAATATCAGACAGGGTTCCACATTATCTCAGCATTAAGTCCTGTCTTGTCAGAAGAAAAGCGGACAATCCACCCTTGTTTACTTCATGATATGTTTTTGACAATGACCAACAGGATTCTCCCTTTTTCATTACCCTTTTCTGCTAGTTTCCTTTCCTTTTATACATAGAGAAGTACCACTTGGGATGGATACTGATATAGATAGCGTCGTACCGGGTTATGACAAATGCTCCTGACCCCTTTTCGGCATATCGAGAAGAGAGAACCATGTCGACCTGCATTACAGAAACACAACTATCAGAAGAGTTTTAATAGCCTGTAGTCCTTTCTCTTTTAATCTTTTAAGAAGGCACAGATAAAGAATATTCATTTTGCCACAACAACGTTTTTAACCACTTGTGTTCAATAGGCACAAATAAAGAATAAGCAGCACACAACACAATTTTAATGCAACACAATTTTAACCACCAGATAACCTCTGGTTCAGGTAAGAATCACTTACCTAGGACATACTTTAGTTGCTGGTAAGGAGTGAACCCATATGAAGAAGCATACACCTTTTTTTAATTAAAATAAAAATAAAACATTAGGCACAGGTGAAGGATTAGCCTTTAATGATGTTCACTTCACAGGGCAGGGTAACTGTAATTTTTCATGTCTTTTCTCTGCACATACCAGTCCAACATGAAACGATTGGGACTGTGTAACGGGCGCGGGAGAAATGGGCAGGAGGCGTGCTCTCGTTAAAGTGGGTTTTAATGAGGCAAACAGGTAATCGGTACAAGTCTTTCGGGCAGGGGCTGTTCTGCGTGATGACCGACTCCGGTTACTCCTTCTACTTCGGGGCTTGATCTTCTCTCTTCTCCGATGCCTGTCTGGGCTCCGTCGGGTCGGGGCTCCGTCCACGTCCGTCGTGCCTCTCGACAAAACAAAAACAGCGAGTCGTGAGGAAGGTGCTCTTTTTATATACAGGTGCTCAGGGAAAAGGAGTGAGGGAGCAAAAACCCGTGACACACTCTCTAGACGTCCTGTATGTGATGGGGGTCGGTGCTCAGGGATAGGGAACCGGGACAAGGGAATACCAGGGTCTATTCGGTAGGACCGCCCTTACGTCCAACCCAGCCCCTGATCTTGCTCCGTACCTGGGCTAGCCACACACCTCCCCGGGTGTGTGGCCGGGCGACTTGTGGGGACGTTGGCCTCCTGGCTTAAACTCCGTCTCAGGCGCTGATTCTCTGCTACTCTCCTCGTCCTCCGTTCTTCTCCTCGTCTCCTCCGTTCTTCTCCTCGTCTCCTCCGTACACCACTGACCACTCCGCTCCTTCTCCTTCTTCCTCCATGCTTCCTCGCTCCGGGTGAACAAAAACACCGGCCTCTCGGCGTCTTCCGCATTTGACGTACGAGCGTCCTCGTTTAGGCCCGCCCATTCCACATCAGACTGGAGATTAAAGGGCCAGTGCACATCGCCGTCGTCCAGGGAGCCCTTTCCGTACTCGACCTCGGATAAGTCCGTCTGTGAAGGGCAAGAGAAAAGGGAGGAATGTGTTGAGAGTCTCTTGAAGGTCCCCACGTCCCGTTCCGGAGGGGCCCGTCTGTACACCCTGTTACCGACTGAAACTGGATCAACAATAGAGAAAAGGTTAGGTAGTCCCAAATCTGTTAAGACCATGTGTATCCCACTAGACCGATTCAAGTGGCTTGTTTTAAACCTGAATCACTGAATGCTATGTAGTGATGCACCGGTACAAACTGATTTTGACTGTTATGTTTTGAGGTTTTATATAGCGCACAGCTGCCCTGGCAAAGAGGCGTCCCGGTGCTGATAGCAAACGTAGAGGGAGGCAGGTGACAGAAGACCTAAATTGAAGGAAAAAGGTGGGTCTTAATAGCCTTGCAGAAAGCTAAGTAGTTATCAATGCTGCGAATGTGAATAGGAAGTGAGTTCCAGAGTTTAGCCGCCAGTAGGTGAAAAGAGTGCCCACCAGCTCGTGCCCTCCTTACCCGGGGAACAACCGCCAGGTGATGACTTGGCAAATGGGGATGTATGATGAGAGCAGATTGGCCAAGATGCATGGAGAGGAAAAATGTAAGATCTTAAACGCAATGCAGAGAGACTTAAACTCCACTCGTCTGGCCACTGGCAGCCAGTGAAGCCGACGGGTAGCTCCAGCAGTGGGGCAGGTTCTAGGCAGACCAAGGAGAGTTCTGGCAGCTGCGTTTTGTACCCTCTGCAGTCTCACGATCTCAGACTTGTTTGCCCCCAGGTAGAGCGAGCTGGCGTAATCCAGTCCTTACAGGACGGGGGCCTGGATAATAACCTGCCTGATGGATGGGTCGAAAAAACCCAAAAGTGATTTGAGCGATTGATCCCCTTTAGTATTCCAAAACACGTCCCCTGCAACCTTCTTAGTTTGGGCTTGAAACGGAGAGCCGAGTTGACCCAGACACCTACATTTTTCACCACCCGTTTGGGGGCGGGTGCACAACCCAGGATAGCAGGCCACTAGTGTTCACTCCACAGCTCAGGATCTTTCCCTACCAGCAAGACCTCAGACTTGCTGACATTGAGCTGGAGGCAGTTGGCAGTCATCCACCCAGCGCCAGCAGCAAGATCGCTCCGAGACTTATGAGCGTCCCGCTCACAGTCATCGTAGAGTGCAACTACCAACTGCGTATCATCTGCATATGATACTACTGTGAGCACTTTGACAAAGGGACAGTGGTATTTGTAGATGGAAGCCTGGCTATCATTGAAGACTGTTGGAGAAACAGGTTTTGTCCTGTAAATAATTTGAATTGTAAGTATTTAGGAAGGCTGGCAACACAGAATTTAAGATTAAGACAGCAGTAAGATAGGATAATGCCAGATTACAGTCGTGAATGGAAGTAAATGCGCCATAGGGAGAACAACACTTCAGGAAGATGATAGATGCCAGGAAAAAGAGACTGATTCAGAAAAGGGGGGTGGTGATGAACAGAGTGCCTGAATTAAGCAGACCACTCTTACCCAGTCCAAAGATCAGGGCTTGATCCATCACCGTTTTTTAGCTCACTGCACCATCCCAGCTCAGAACTTGGCTATATGCAAATTAGTCTGTTCCTGTCCCAGTGCATGATGGGAACAGGGCAAACCAAACTACCAAGCCATTTCTTGTACTGGGAAGGAAACAAGCTTCCGGGGACCGGTTTCTGCCATTTCAGGCGTCGTCGGCCCGGCTTGCTTGAATCCTGATGGTGCAATGAGCAAGGGACTCACATCTGAGTATACCCTTCCACGCTTATGGTGGACAAAATGATTCAGAAAATCTGGCCACTATATGTGTGGCAGGG
The DNA here is from genome assembly GCF_964261635.1 of Lissotriton helveticus. NCBI lineage: Eukaryota > Metazoa > Chordata > Amphibia > Caudata > Salamandridae > Lissotriton > Lissotriton helveticus. The sequence continues at coordinate 335,749,605 of NC_136071.1, read as the reverse complement.
TATACTCAGACATGAGTCCCTTGCTCACTGCTCCATCAGGATTCAAGCAAGCCGGGCCGACGACGGCTGGAATGCCAGAAACCAGTCCCCGGAAGCTTGTCTCCTTTCTGGTGAAGAATTGGCTTGGTAGTTTGGTCTGCCCTGTTCCCATGATGCACTGGGCCAGGGACAGACTAATTTGCATATAGCCAGGTTCTGAGCTGGGATGGGGCAGTGAGCTAAATAACGGTGACGGATCAAGCCCTGATCTTTGGACTGGGTAAGAGTGGTCTGCTTAATTCAGACACTCTGTTCATCACCACCCCCTTTTCTGAATCGTTTTTGGCCACTATAGGTGTGGCAGGGTATACTCAGACATGAGTCCCTTGCTCACTGCTCCATCAGGATTCAAGCAAGCCGGGCCGACGACGGCTGGAATGCCAGAAACCGGTCCCCGGAAGCTTGTCTCCTTTCTGGTGAAGAATTGGCTTGGTAGTTTGGTCTGCCCTGTTCCCATGATGCACTGGGCCAGGGACAGACTAATTTGCATATAGCCAGGTTCTGAGCTGGGATGGGGCAGTGAGCTAAATAACGGTGATGGATCAAGCCCTGATCTTTGGACTGGGTAAGAGTGGTCTGCTTAATTCAGACACTCTGTTCATCACCACCCCCTTTTCTGAATCGTTTTTGGCCACTATAGGTTTGGCAGGGTATACTCAGACATGAGTCCCTTGCTCACTGCTCCATCAGGATTCAAGCAAGCCGGGCCGACGACGGCTGGAATGCCAGAAACCGGTCCCCGGAAGCTTGTCTCCTTTCTGGTGAAGAATTGGCTTGGTAGTTTGGTCTGCCCTGTTCCCATGATGCACTGGGCCAGGAACAGACTAATTTGCATATAGCCAGGTTCTGAGCTGGGATGGGGCAGTGAGCTAAATAACGGTGATAGATCAAGCCCTGATCTTTGGACTGGGTAAGAGTGGTCTGCTTAATTCAGACACTTTGTTCATCACCACCTCCTTTTCTGAATCGTTTTTGGCCACTATAGGTGTGGCAGGGTATACTCAGACATGAGTCCCTTGCTCACTGCTCCATCAGGATTCAAGCAAGCCGGGCCGACGACGGCTGGAATGCCAGAAACCGGTCCCCGGAAGCTTGTCTCCTTTCTGGTGAAGAATTGGCTTGGTAGTTTGGTCTGCCCTGTTCCCATGATGCACTGGGCCAGGGACAGACTAATTTGCATATAGCCAGGTTCTGAGCTGGGATGGGGCAGTGAGCTAAATAACGGTGATGGATCAAGCCCTGATCTTTGGACTGGGTAAGAGTGGTCTGCTTAATTCAGACACTCTGTTCATCACCACCCCCTTTTCTGAATCGTTTTTGGCCACTATAGGTGTGGCAGGGTATACTCCGACATGAGTCCCTTGCTCACTGCTCCATCAGGATTCAAGCAAGCCGGGCCGACGACGGCTGGAATGCCAGAAACCGGTCCCCGGAAGCTTGTCTCCTTTCTGGTGAAGAATTGGCTTGGTAGTTTGGTCTGCCCTGTTCCCATGATGCACTGGGCCAGGGACAGACTAATTGGCATATAGCCAGGTTCTGAGCTGGGATGGGGCAGTGTCACAAATAACGGTGATGGATCAAGCCCTGATCTTTGGACTGGGTAAGAGTGGTCTGCTTAATTCAGACACTCTGTTCATCACCACCCCCTTTTCTGAATCAGGAAAAAGAGACTGTCAGGACAGGAGACATTCCAGACACAAGACCAGCAGACAGAACAGGTGTGCTGGGCAGAGACAGAGCATGCTGTCACTTTTCATCTCTACATGTGCAATATCAGAGTAGTAGGCGTTCTGAATATCCTGCCTCCATTGCCCATCTGATCTTCCTCATTTGCAGGATGGACCCTGGATCCCCATACTCTGGGCATGCACTTAAGAAGCCCCTCCAGCTATGCTTCATTGGTCCCAGCAGGTGGGAACAGGCTCCCAGCACCAGTAACACCCTTGGGCGCAACTAACCTGCTATGTACAATATGAGAGCCTATTACAAGCAATCTAGAGGGCAACAAATATTTAATATGTGACCCTAGTTAGAATCACAGAAAAGAGTTGTTTAAAATATTCTGGGATGCTAAAAAGCCTCAGAGAGCATATGTTGCCTGCAATCAATTCTAAAAGTATTGCTTATTTATTTTAAATAAAAGATCCTAGAAAAGTCAGAGTTATCCATGTACAGTCATCAAACTGCCCCAAATAAAAAATGTTCTCCCAACTTTCAGACCAAGCGGACAAGACATAAGTCTCCAACCTCCATGCTCAAAGATCATGTCCCTATTTAGTTTAGATAAATCAGAAGTATAAATTATAGGCACATCTCAAATCTCCTCATTGTGGGACAGTCATAGATGGTTACGGTCACATGCGACTAGGAATTTGAGTTTATCAAACAATATGACTGACCATCTAATCTTAGACAAGGGAGGTGATGGGAAGCTTCAATATCCGACACTACAGAAGCCTTGCTTCTTTCCTTTAATATCTCATTCAGAAATCCTAATGGACCCGTTTGCCTTCTGTGGCACAGTGAACTGTAAGATAGTACTGCAAAGCTTAGAAAGGTGGGTACATTACCAGTATGGCTTTTCAGTGATGTCATTTGTACCCTTTCAAACCCTAGTCAACAGACATTTTAGCTGAATCCATCACTTGTGATGTCCGCATTATTCATCATTTTCTTCCCTGGTTATCAACACATACAGGAGACTAAATGTACACTGATGATGTCAAATCCCTCATTTGTTTGAGTGATCGTAATAATCAGCAGGTACTAGTAATAGTTTGAGGCACATTAGCGAATGGAGGCAGAGCTTTTGAAGTCTGGATCGGACGAAGACCAAAATTGTCATCATTGAGCACCCCACCCCTACCAGCCACCCACCCACTCACCAGAGACCTTTTAAATGCTACCTTTATCCCCCACCTCTTTTTTTAGGTGTCACCAAGGCAGTGCTTGCGCTCTCTCTTCGAGACATGCTGTATTCAGGTATAGACTTGAAGCGCCACCCATTTTCCGCCGATCTTTTCAATTGGCTCCTGTTGCCGTCCTTTCTAAATAATTGCTTTTGATTCGTCAATGGGCTTAGCAGTCCTCCTTAGTACTGCTTTTCTACTTTTGTAAATTTCCATGAGGATTGGCCCTTTTACTTGTGTTGTTACTCAGGATGTTTGAATTACAGACTGTGAGCACTATTTTCTTAAAGGACTTTCTCCTACCAGATGTTTCCGGGAGTACAAACTCTCCCACAACTGTTTTTTAATTTTTTAACTCGTTCTTCTTTCACCGCTTCCAAACCCTCTGAACAAGCAGCATGCGACGCAAAAGGCCATGTGTAAGTAAAACATTTTTTTCTTTCTTACAGAACGCACCAGACCGCACGTTATCATTAACATGGCGCCCTCTTTACTTTAAAATACACCGGAGCCGCGCATTATTGTGGCGCCCATTTAATTTAGTTTCATATGCATGGGCATGCCGCTAGATCACGGCGTCCGCCTAATTTAATATTCACGGGTGCCACGCTTGATCACAACTTCAACTTAATATGTACGGGTGCCGTGCATGATGTTGGAGCACCACGCCCATTTGATCATTGTTTTTTTTTTTTTTTAGAAATCTTCAAACCTGGCCCTCCTAGTGCCCGTCTGAGGGCGGGCTTAAGGCCAACACTACTAGCCTGGGACAGCTAGGCATCATACCAGTGAGTTTCATGCACGGGTGCTGTGCATTATGGCGCCCACTTAATTTACTTTAATAAAACTATTTCACTTGCGCTGCTGCTAAGCATGAGGAATATGAACACAACCTGTTTTAACTGATGAGAATAAAAACCGAGCCCGCTTTTTTATTTGTTTCACAATGGCGCCTGCTGCCGCCACACCACTCTCGGGACGCTGTTCTTGAGGAATGGTGGACGCATGCAATATGGTGTCTGACTCTTGACCATCCACCATTCCATGCTCTTCTCGGCTTCCCTGCTTCTGTTTTTTGCAAGCCCTCCCCATTCCTGTACAACCCTTGTTTATTACAGGCATGGCGGCAGCATGCCGACCACTTCAGGAGGCGCACATCGTTTTTTCTTTCATCAACACTACAAGGCTTTTTTTTTTTTGTTGCATCAAGCTTACCCCCTCTTGTTCTTTCGCCGGTTTGTTGATCTATAAATCCCCTGATCATCTGCCTCCCAGAACTATGTGACGCCATTTCCCAATGGTCCTAACAATAGGCCAATGTCCCTGTTGAAGATTTGAATACACATGTCGATGTATTGAACTGCTCCCAGGTGTCTCAGTTGATTCAGACCTTGGCAAGCCTTAATCTTACCAGTTAGTCGCCACCCCTACTCATAGAGCGGCCTTATACTGGACTTTAATTTTCTCTAACATCGCCAGCTTCCAAAGTGATGACCCTTGCGCCTGATATGGACGGATCATTTTCTTGTCCTGTTCATTTTGTATGATGTGGAAAACCAGCCAGAGATAAGTTCAGCATCTGAAAGGAGGAGGAACTGGCAAAATGTCACAAAGGCATCCTTTGTGCCCTCCCTACTTTGCCATCCTTTACAGGCAATCCCAACAGTGATCCGATCGTTTTCAATCTATGGATCTCTAATGCACTGGACCTGCTTGCTCCTTGTTAAAAAGGAACAGCTAACAGATATAAGCCATACCCCCCTTGTACTCTGCCGGCCTTAGAGCAGAGAAAAGCCTCTGTAAGAGGCTGGAGCATATCTGGAGAAGGTTCTATGACCTTGTAGCAAACACGCGTGTAAGGCGCCCCTTAAAGTTTGCAAATTTACGCTACAAACGATGAGAGAGCATTTCTCGTTGTGCAACGAAAATGCTGTTCACTTGTCTAAAGACATTTTGAATATTGTAAAATCTTTTACCACACCAAAAGTGACTAAAAGTGCTTTTCATCCGTCTCTTGCTGCATGCACTAGACTCTGATTTCTTTAATGAGAAAATTCAAAAACTATACTCCATGTTTTCATCAGAAGTTTGCTTAGCTGGACCTTTTAACATCATCCGATAGCCCAGTATCTGCTCTATAGGATTTTTGCCTAATTCCGGAAAAGGACTCTCTTGAGAAGTTATTGAAATGTAATTTTGGTTCCCCGGATGATCCCTGTTCCCCCTCAATTTTTAAACTGGCTGCCCCCTAATCTCAACTGGATCTGGAATGCCTCTTCGAAATCTGGAATTTTTTCTGCTTTATGGAAACAAGCGTTCTTATTACCGGTGCTAAAGAAGCCCTATGCGGACCATTGGGTGCTCAGCAATTTTAGACCCATCTCATTGCTACCTGCACCCGCGAAGATATTAGAAAATCTGGCTTATCACCAACTGTCTTCATTTGTAGAAGCTCTTCACTTGCTTCATGACACTCAATCTGGCTTCCGTGCAGACTATAGCACGGAGACGGCTCTATTGGAAGTGTCTGAGACTGTTCGAGAGGCTCTGGAGGGCTTGTCTCCACCATGGTAGTGATGCTTGATGTATCGGCAGAGTTAAAAAAAAAAGTAGCATATTCTACCTTGCTGAATAGACTATGCCATTTTGCCTTTCAGGGCACGGTACTATCAAGGACATTATCTTTTTTAGAAGATTGATCTCAACGGGTCTTACTTCGTCCATTTTCATCTTTGCCCAAACCTTTGGGTTGTGGGGTGCCAGAGGGTTCTGCTCTCAGTCCGCTGCTTTTCATTCTATACTTGGCCTCTGTGGCCACCCTTATTGAAACCTGGGGAGTAAAGGTTGTTTTGTTTGCAGATGACACACTACTTGTGTTTTCGTTTAGAGAAGATTCAGAAGCAGCTTTTCTCAATTTTAAAGAGTTTTTAAAGGATATTTAAAAAAGGAAGGACACCAACTTTTTTAACTGAACACAGACAAAACTGAGGTGCTCTTTTTCAGTCCGGTGGCTCCCACTCCACCTAGCCTCTGGTAGCCCTCTGAATTTAAACCTCCACCGACACCTGTTACTTCAGGTAGAAATTTAGGGCTCATGTTTGACTCTGACCTCTCCTACACGTTCCAAATTTGGCTGAGTTCTCATCCTGCTTTTAGAAGTTAAGACCTGTCAGAAAGCTATTGCGTTTTCTTCCAGAAGAGACCTGAAAGTTCATATTCTATGCGTTGGTGATATTGCATTTGGATTTCGCTAACCCCTTATATCTGGCTCTTCCAGCTTTCTTGACTCAGACTCCAAATGATACAGAATGCGGCGGTCAGGCTGATTCAACAGGTCCCCTTTCGTCATCACATCTCCCCTCATTTAAAACAACTTTATTGGCTTCCAGTTGCTAAGAGGGTTGGGAGCAAAGCCCTGACATTGGCATTCAGAGCCATTATCGGCAAAAGTCCACAATACTTTAGGAATAGGTTTAGCCTGTACCATCAGTACAGCCTTAAGATCTAACCACCTGCGACTCCTGCGCATTCCGAGTTTGCTAAGGTTTGTTGAGGCAGCAGGTTTTTCTCGGTGCTGACTGGCAAGCTTTGGAACACCCTGCCCATCCATGTTCGCATGGCCAAGTCCGAACACTGTTTCAGGAAAGATTTAAAAGTCTGGCCCTTCTTGCTTTGAGCGCCAGGACACCTCTGCTGAGGTAGCCACGCGCTGTACAAGTGACTTTGATTGAACTCATCGTCTGACACACTTCTTCTAATATGGCAGCTCATTCCAGGGGTTTGCTTTAGTAGCCTTATCTCGACTCTACCGCATCAGCTGCAGGTCAGGAGGTTCCGATGCAGATCCATGCCTCGTACAGCCTCACATCATTGGCCCCAACTACACGGATCACGCAATAATAGGCAGATTGTGGGTCGCTAAGCAGAGCAACGTTAAAACTCGGCTGCCATCTTGCCATGGCTGGTCACCACCCCTACTTTTACCCCAACTCGATAGAAAAAAATTCAGTGTTCATTCAATAGAGTTCTCTCTTGGCCAAATCACAGCAGTGGTCAAAAACCTACACTGCAGCTCCCAAGACGTCTTGAATCTACAGACGATTTAAAACCAACCAGCCAGATTAACATAATCCTTAAACAACGTCACTGCCTCAGAGTGGCTCAGGCAATAAAGATCAAATTGGTTTGTTTTGTTCAAATGTGGACGATATCTTGGGGAGAATCCATGTAAAATTGAAGTCCCGATGATCATTGTGGTAGTGCTCTACAATGACTTCAGTCACAAGCTATAGTTGTACAAAACAAATACAAATGTCAATAACCTAACATTCACACATACAGCAAGGCTTCTAAAGCCTGGTTTGAGGCGACAGAAGCTAGTATCTTGGAATGCCCTTTGGGTGTGCCTCCCTGGCCCGCACAACCTTGTGGCTGTTGGTGGAATTTCCAAAACGTAACTATACTTGCTAATCGCTGATAGCGACAGTAATAAACACATACTTGTTAAAGGTTCTGTGCTGCTTTCTTCGAGTGCTACCATAATCAGTACTCATGTTTATGCCTTTTGAAGCTTTAGACTTCCAGTATCTGTGGTCTGTTCCAAGAGGTTGCTCCCACGCTGGAACGGATACTGAAATATTTTATCATTTGACTTGTTCGGCAGCATTCAAAGTCAGCACCGCTTAAAGTGATTGGGTTCCTGTGAAGACCATGAATGAAAGCAAAATGGTACATTAGGAGAAAATGGACCTGTACTAATTGTTCAAATATAAGGGGATTACCTCTTTGCGAATGAACCAGTATTTTACCCAAAAATTCAGATTGAAAAACAGAATATAAGATGCAAGAACTACATTTATCACAGTGCTATGAGACCTTATTGAAATCAGTCTCGATAAAGGCATGCAACTGTTGTGAGTTTCATATCTGTGCTGCTCGGCGTCACTTGCGGCAGTTGTGATGTGTGTGCGTGTCACTGCAGCGCGCTGACATCAGTTCTGTTTGCGTGGATCTGGAATAGCTACTTCAGTCACCTTTTTTGAATGTTTTTTTTAACTTTTTGTCAACCTTTTGTCCACTCGAAGGAATGTTATGAGGCTATGGACCTATTCTTCAGGTGAAACAACCTCTCTGGAGAGCCTTTGGGCCTCATGGGTTTGGATTGTTTTGATGGTGCCCTGACTAGGATCCCGGCGGGGGGTTCGCCCTGGGTGCTAGTCGGGCCCTTTAGATCCGTTCCTGGATCCAGCTAGACTCTGGTCGTAAATCCACGACCATCACCAGGGTTTGGGCCAGTGGTGATATTCCTGGCCCTGCCAAACTCATATTTAGTCCCGACTCGGATGTAAAATCAGACCAGCATTGTCCAATGTCGACCTGGCGTGGACCAATTTCGACCTGCCGCTGACCAGACCAAGACCCTGTGGCTAAAAGACAGTGCCTTTCTTTCCTGGCAGACCATGTGAGTAGTTTGAGTGGGCTGGGGTTGAGAATCCTTATGGTCACCCTGAACACCTTAAAGAGCCCTTGACCAAAGACATCTAGTATGAGGACCTCACCAGACACTGACCTGGTCTCTCCTCCCAGTGTGTCTTCGGAGGAAGAGGCCTCCTTTGGCTATGGTGGTGAGGGAGGCTGAAGTCCTCGACCTTACACTGCCCTCAGTGGAGGTTAAGACCAATGTCTTGATGGAGGTGCTTTAACTTCTGGTATACTACAAACAACCCCAGTGAAGCCTGCACTGATTTCCTGCTTGGGGTATGGGCCAAGTCCTGCTGCGTTCCTCACCCAACACCCCACCTCTGAGAGCCTGGTGATGCTGGTGTTGTCTTCCAAAGTTCACCCCTGTGCATTTCCTTCCACTTACCCAGATAGGGAATCCAAGAGGCTGGATACTTTTGGTAAGAGATTTCTCTTCCACCAGCGTTGCACTACAGTAAGTGAACACTGCATATCTCTTGGGCCGGCATAGCCACACAGTGTGGGACTTAGTTGAGCAAGTGCTGGCTATGGTCTAGGAGGAGGCCCAAGCCATCCTAGCTTAAGGTATTACCAATGGCAGGTATGCAGCGAAGTTCAATATTTGTTTCAGACTGCACACAGCGGACTCACTGGGCAGAACCATTGCTTAATCAGTGACACCACTTCTTTGTCACACCTAGTTGAGATCAACTGGCTTTTTTGGGGGATGTCCGGGCATCTGTTATGGATCTGCCCTTCGATGGCACTCGCCTGTTCAGTGACAAGGCCAATTCAGTGCTTGAGTGATTTAAGGAGAGTAGGGTCACCACCTGGTCACTGGGAAACTCCATGGCCCCGAGTCAACTGCATTCTTCTTTTCATCCCTTTCATGGCTATTGTAGGGGCTACCAACCATGTCCTATGCAGCCCAGCAATAAGGCCTCCCAGCAATTTCATGGCCACGGACGTGGCTCTCACAAGCCTTGTGAGATCCAGAGACTGAGATCTGCCACCCGTCCCCCGCAATTGCTGCCTCCAAACCACTGTAGTTTGCCTTCACACCAACATGGGCATCCTGTTAGGGGTAGCATACTGCACCACCTACCCTAATGGCAGGTGGTGCAGACAATAACTTCATAACTTCAGACAAGATGATGCTCCAATTAGTTCACTGAGGTTATGCCCTTCCATTCATAAAAAACACATCTTCCCTGCCACCATCCTTGGATCAGCTAACTGAAGACCATCTGTGAGAAATTGTCCTGGTATATGCCGTCCACTAATTAAAGTGGGCACCTTGCACTAGTCCTAACACCCTTATGGTGATTTAAGAGGTCAAATATAACCTTTGAAAGCTATCCAAGAGGTAGCTGTGGAGAGCAGCCTTCAGGCTTAGTTGTGAAGGAATGTTCTACCAGAACACCTTATAGTATTAGTTAAATGAAAGGAGAACCACACAGTAGTTATAACAATATGTATTTATTAATATAACACTATCTAGTACAACACAATATCTCCTACACAGAGATAATGACAAAGCACACAATACTTAAGCACACAAATGGCAGTAAATAGCACTAATACACAGTAGACCGCAGGGGGGACGGACCAAACCCTGTACTAAGAAAGTGGTATAAGAACCACGACTCGAGTCAAGATAGTATTGAGAGGACGTAGAATCACTGGAACCCCAAGGAACCACCCAAGGTGAATAAATAGGGACCCCATGGAGGACGGGTACAGAGTGTGAACACAACTGTGTGCTCCGTACAATTCTATTTGGAAGTCATGGTTGAAGTTTTAGAGTTTAAGGACCCTTCCCAGTGGACTTTGAAGAAATTCCATGGAAGATAAGAGGTTGGAGAGCCACCCCGCCCGTGGATACGGAGGTACCCAAGTTACCTATCTCAGGGAAACCGGGTGCATTGGTCTGAAGTGGCCTTGGAAACGGGAGTCGAACCCTATGGAGAACTTCGAAGAAGAGCCGCTGCTGGAAGGAAGAAAAGTATCTGTTGGAATCCAAAGGTGGATTCTTGTTGAAGAGTACCTGAAAGCAGAGGGGACAGAGTCTGGGTCGCTCCTGAGTGACTAGGGGTTCAGTAGAGAAATGCGCACCAATTTCAGGTGCGTTGATGGAGTCCTTGACTCTGCAGATATGGGGACCAGGAGACGAGGATGACGAGGAGCCAGATATGAGCTGTCCCACAAAGGATGTCGAGTGCTGAGGGGTCAGTGTTCGGCGGGAGCAACAACAAGCCTTGGCAACAGCAACCCACGCAGAAGGTCCAGGATGTGTACGGTTCGGACCAGCAAGGTCCAGGAGACTCCCCAAACACAGGGGTGTCTGGGCCAGCCTGGAGCAACCAGGGGAGCCCAGGAAAAGCAGAGTTGACCCTCAAATGGACCCACAGGCCGGAGGCACAGGAGTTGCTAGAGGACCTCAAGCAGTTTCACCAAACCGCCCCATGGAGCACTCGGTGCAAGGGGGCCGAAGTTCTTGGTAGGAAGTGGTGCCAGAGGTTGGGGCTACTTGGAGCCCAATGCACTTGTTAGGGAAATGCCAACCATCATATGCACTTGCAAATGTACGTGGTGCACCGGGGTTTGAGTATTGCAGCCCCCACGAGGGATTCTGACCTCAAACTTTGTGAGAGGGCAGCTCGGGCATCGAGGGACATAGAAACCCACCTCCTGTGTTGCTGAAGCCTTCAGATTTGGAGCTCAGGGTTAACAGTCCGGACAGTAGTGTTACGATGCATCCGAATGCAGGGGAGTGACTCCAAAGGAGATATCTTCGGTTGTCATTGATGCTCCACAGGTCCTGCATGAATCCTGTATGGTGCATGGGCCTAGACGATGCTTCAGACTGAGATGGAGACGAAGTCGGGTCAAAACGAAGTCCAGAGTGTCCGGACGGTCAAAGTTCAGTGGAATCTTATCCAGGTCAAATCTAAGGCCCTACCACCAGGTAGGCCCTTATGTACCCATGGAAGAGGGTTGGCAAGATTCAGGGGACCCTCCCAGGGGAGGGTCTGGACAGTGGGGAGGTTACTCCCATGTCCTTTGTCCAGTTTGATGCCAGAGCGGGAGCCAGCTGTTCCCAGGACTGGTTTGAACTGGCCTATGCACAGGGACAGCAAATGTGCCCCTCATGCAGACTTTCAGTTGCTTGCAGGTGCACCCACCCAGCCCTAATACACTAAATCCTGTCTGGGAGGTGGTCACACCTCCCTGTGACAGGATGCCTAGGATGCCTATTGTTATGCCTTCCCCTGCTCGAGCTTGGCTCAGCAGCAGGGGGGCAGAAATGTGTCTCTGGTCGGCAGCAACCATTTTGTGCTGTCTGGGACTAGAAGGCTGTTACAGAGAACACCAGGGGCCCCACAAAGCTCGCTTCTGAAGGGTGGAATCACACCTCCCACACCTGTTACTGGTGTGGGGGTATGATACCAACATGTTTGACACCAAACACGATAGGGGTTGTTTCAACCATTTTAGATTTGGTCATCATGCGGTCGCATAATGCCACTCTGTTCGATCTGGGGGTCTCTAGTTGGCAGAGGTAGGTACCAATGTCCAAATAGGGATCCTTGCTTCTAGTCAGGGTAAGGGGGATACACACTTTAGATAACCCCTGCTCACCCCCTTGGTAGCTTGGCACGAGCATACAGGTTTATCAAAAGCAATGTGTAAAGTATTTGTACCAACACTCACAGTAACACAGTGAAAACACCACAAATGGACTCCACACCAGTTTAGAAAAATAAAGTATCTTTATCTAAACTACACAAGACCAAAACGACAAAAATCTAACATACACAGTTCAAGAATATGATTTTAAAAGAGTTCTAGGGTTTGCATCAAAATAATCCACAGTTGCGTCAAGTTTTGCCAAAACTACCTTTAGATGCGACAAAAGTTCCAAATGGAAGCTGCAGCGTTGAAAAACAAGCGATGCGGCACTCCTGAGACCCTGGGGAGGCGATGCGACAGCCCAGCTGAACGCAGCGGGCGTGTTGCGACGAATCCGGTCTGTATGGGGAGGGAGGCGATACCTTGTATGGATTCCGGTGCGCAGGTTCAGTAGGAAGCGTCCCGCAAAGGCACGATGCGACAATCATCGGGATAGCGACAATCTCTGGTGCGGCGGCGCAGTGCAGCGTCGATCTTCTCCTCTTGCGGCCCCTCAATGCGATGGCTCTGCGACGATGTTCACAGCGACGTGATGCGGTCTGCAAGCAAGCGGGGCGGCGATCTCACCCAGCGACAACCGGCTCTGCGCCAATGTTCGCAGCGACAGTAATCTTCCCGCACCGGGCCGATGCGTTCCGCAAGCGAAGGATGCGTCGGCTCTTGCAGCGGTAACAGATGCTGCGACGATCTCTATCTTCGCGGCGGCGGTAATTTCCTGGCACTGTTGGGGATGTGCTCCGCAAGCGAGCGATGGGTGAAAATTTGCAGATTCTTAGTTTCTCGTTGTCCGGCTTCCCAAACAGCAGGCACAACTTCCAGAGGCCCCACAATTGGATCAAGCACTCTAGGAAGGGCACAACTCATACAGCAGAATTCAGGGGGAAGCTGGGGGTGAAGTCTTTTTGTTCCTGGGACTTCTTAACAGGGAGACAGCTCTCCTCAGCCCTTGGAGATCTCTTCAAGCAAGGGGACAAAGCAACAGCAAAGTCATTCCCCTCTCCTTGGCAGCAAAGCAACTGCAGGTCAGCCCACAAGTACACAGCAGGACAGTCCTTCCTCTTCAGTCTTCCAGCTTTCTCCTTGGCAGAGGTTCCTTCTTGATTCCAGGATGATCTAATTTTCTGTAGTCTAGGTAGCCCTGTTTATACCAGTCTTTCCTTTGTTCTCTGGAGGCAGAGAGTCCTTGGCATGGTCAGAACCAGTTCTGGTCAGTTCCTGAGCACTTTTCTGTCTTCTCCTCTCCTTTCAGAGAGAGGGGCAGGGTTGTCACCGCCCAGCAGGAGGTGGAGTCAGCATTGTGGAAGGCAGGCACAGCCCTATTCAGGCCCAGGTGCTATCCCCTCCCACCACTCAAGATGCAGATACAGTCATTCAGCCTAGGGCCGACTCATCCAGCCTCCTGGGGGCTCCCCAGCACCTGTCACTCACAAACCAGACAGTCAATTCACAAACAGGCCAAGGCACACAGAAAGGTTAGGCAAGAGAACAGCTACATTCTAAAAGTGCTGTTCTCAAATGCAGGATTTAAAAACCATCCTTCCTAAAAGATAGGTTATTAAATTCTGAGTTCAGGGATCCCAAACTTTAATTTTCTATCTTGCTCCTATGGGAAGATATGCAGGTAAACATTATTATACTCTGCATTCCCCATTATAGCCTATGGGCAAGATAGCCCTCTCAGTAGTGAAAAACGAAAATGGCTGCCACACTACCAGAGCATGTCACACACACTGGTACATGCTCTACCTTTCATATACACTGCACCCTGCCCAGGGGGGGGTGGGGGGGGTACCTTGGGCCTTCTATAGGGGTGTCCAATGTGTACAGAAAGGGAAGGGTTAGGCCTGGCCAGTGTGGACACTGGTCAGGGCAGCATGGCAGTTAGCAACTGCACACAGGCACTGCGGTGGCAGGCCTGAGACACCATTTTAGGTCTACTCATGTGGGTGGCACAATCAGTGCTGCAGGCCCACTAGTAAAATTTGAATCACCTGCCCTGGCACACTCAGTGCACTTTACTAGGGACTTCCTCGTAATACAAGTATGCCAATCATGGATAACCAATTACAATGTAATCAGGGAGCACTTGCACTTTGACACTGATCAGCAGTGGCAAAGTGCCCAAAGCATCTAAACCAGCAAAAACGAAATCCAGCACAGCGTCAAAAATACAAGAGGTAGAGGCAAAAAGTCAGGGGAAACCACGCCAAAGATGCCAGGTCTAACACACTCTATATGTCGTAAATGGCTGCCTCACTGACAACCCGGGAGAATGGACTCCGTAGGCTGCAGGGGTGTTCTGCTCATGCAGTGGCACCCTCTCACTTAGAACCAAGCACCCTGCCCTCATGATTGTAAAGGCCTGCCAGAGGGGTGACTTATAGGTTTTTAGTGCAGTGACCCTTAGATACAGTAAACTAATATCTTAAGTAAGTGGTGCATGCACCAACTTACACAGGCTGCAATGGCAGGCCTGTAGGTTCCATTTTGCATGGCCTCTTATGGGTGGCATAATACATGCTTCAGCCCAAGGCAGGCCTCTGGGGTACCTATGCCCTGGGTAAATTGATACCAGTTTACTAGGGACTGACCAGGGTACCCCAGTATCCAATCTGGAGTGTCTCTAAATACATAGCATTTCAGTTTAAGGAGAGAGCAGATAGATGGGGGTCCTGATTAGCAGGATCCCAGTCAGACTAGTCAAAAACAGTATTACATGAACAACAACTAGGGGTGACCATAAGAAGCAGATTCTACTATTTTACTACACCCTCTCTCCCTGCAGTGTCAAGAAGTACAGGCTTTTTTGGCCAAAGATCTATTGAGATGGTGCTGAGATCAGAAGTAGGTCATGGTTGCTTTTCCTGCTACATTCTGGTGCTGAAGTAAGAGAGAGGTCCCCGTTCTATACTAGATCTGAGCCCTCATCTACTTCCTGAAGGAGTCATTCAAGATGCTCACAGAGGCTCTGGTGTTGTCTGTCCTGAGTGCTGGAGACTGAATGGTATTGCTATACTAGACTTGCAGAACGCATACTTTCACAGCCCCGACTTACCAGCCCACAGACACTACCGGTTGTCCACAGTGGGCTACAAACTTTTTCAGTTTGCTGTGCTCCCCTTTGACCTTACCAGTACCCTTTGTGTGTTTACGAAAGTGATGGCAGTGGGTTCAACCCATCCGCAGAGGTCGGGGGTTCCAGTCTGATGGGTCCTCGTGCTTGCTCGTGTATTCTGTGAGGCATTCTTTTCATGCGTTCCCTGTGTGAACCACGGAATGCCTGTGATCGGCAGTTGCTACCGGGGAGCTGTTGAAGTCGGGTGGAATAAAGGTGACCTGAACTTACCTGGATTTTGTCATCCTTTCATTGGCGACGAGGATGGGATCTCCAGCTTTCCCCTATTGCTGCCGTGTGTCGTGGCTGTCATCCGTGTTGCTTCTGCTGCTCCTGCCAAGTCCAGTCGAAGGTGTCGTCTGGGTGTGTTTGCAGCGTACTCCAAAAGGATCTGGTGCTGTTCACCCTCTGCTTTGTGTGACGCTTTTCCCACAAGGTCCGGTGAGGTTGTTTTTTTCTTTTCTCCTCGTATTCCTGTTTTGAGTGCATGTTTGCGTGGTGACGACCGGCGCGTGTGTCGGCGCGCGTCACTTCGTTGTGGACTTACGTTACCATAGCAACCTGCCGTTGCCTTTGCGTTCAAGGTTGGTAGGGCAAGTTTTTGTTGTGGCAACACACGGCATATCGGCGTGTGAATCACGTTTGCGAGCATCCCTGTGCACGCATTAAATGAAGCCATAAATGTTTCTTATGCCCCAGAAAATGTGCATCTGTGCCGAGCATTAGTTCCAGGTAGGCTATGAAGGAGCAGGAAATAAATCTGGTCTTTATACGACTATCGTACACCAAGGTACACTGTTACACGGTGAAATCTTGACAACAGTGCTCTCTAGTGGATTTTGTAATAACCACAGAGAACAAGAAAACATGTCAAACTTCCATAATAACCCACAAATTCAGTGACTGTGAACCCAGATTTCAAGTGGTATTCAAATGTTGATGCTGATTGTAATTTGGAAAGTTGCATCTTCACACACAGTGAATAAAAGACTGAAATCCAACAAGCTGACTCAGTGATGCGCACATTCCTGAATTTGTTTTGCGTGTAACTTCAGTGATACGCACGCTGCTTTTGAATTTATAGTCTTTACCTGAATCGACATCAGCACATTAGTAGTTTCTTTCTTAACAGTATTGTGACACTGGAACCTTTAATATCATCTTCAAGTCAAATTCTTGTTTGTTGGGATCTTTGTGGCAGCAACTCACCCACGCAATGGATCACGTTATGGCACCACCTCCCTTTTTACAATCACCTGGTACTCCCTCTGTCATCTGGCAGCAATGGAAGGAGACATTTGAAGCCTATCTTGAGGCGATTGATGGTGACACTTTTACTTCAAAGAAGAAGAAATCTCTACTCGTATACAATTTAGGCGCAGAAGGTAGGACCATATTAAAGAATTTACCCTTGGAACTTGTTAGAACATTCATCAGCGGTGGAGATTATGGTGACACCCTTAGTAGTGGATGATTAGGCCTCTCTTATTAAAACGTTGGATAAGAGATTCAATACAAAGAGGAATATAGTATTGGAACCTCACAAATTTCTGCAACGTGCTCGGATTCCTGGGGATTCTATTGATGATTTTGTAGCTGCTCTCAGAACTCTAGCACTCACTTGCAATTATAGAGAATTCAGAGATGAATTTATTCGCGATCAGCTGATTGAACGCACATGCAATAAAAAGATTCAGTCGAACCTATTAGCTTCTGAAGACCCTGATCTAGAAACTGCTCTCATTTAAGCCAGAACTGTTGAGCACTCTCAGCATTGCATGAAAGAAACGAGTGGGTCTGCGTCATCCAACGAAGTTAAGTTAGTCAACACTAAATCTGCCACCAAACCTACGAAGGGGGATGTCACAAATGTGCCTGGTGTTTCTTCTTCTACATCCTGTTTACCTTAACCAAAATTGGAAAACTATATAAAAGTTGAAAAATCTGATCTATCCTGTTACAGATGTGGAACCAGATCTCATTTGGGAAATTTCAAGTTTTGTTTTGCCATTAATCAAACTTGTTTCAAATGTGGTAAAAAAAGGTCATTTGGCGCGTATGTGCAAAGCTGTTGTAGTTCATAAAGGGCAAACAAGATCTGTAAAAGCTATTGAAAGTGACAATATAGACTATGGGGATAATGATACAAGTTATGAATTGTTAATGCTATCTTCTTCTTCTACTAAATTTGATGGTGTTGTGGAAATTGCTTCCATTGTGGAACCGCACAAAAGGAAGTCCCCTGCTTGTGTCATAAATTTAAACGGGAGAGGTATAGAGTTTCTTGCTGATTCTGGTTCTCCTTTTACCCTCATTAATGCCAAGGACTTTGAGGGATTGGGCAATATTCCTATTGTTCAGACCAACATAAAATGTTTTGCTTATGGCGGTAAAAGAGTAGAAGTTCTTGGGAAGTTTGAAGGCAAGTTGGAATTCAAAGAGGAATCAACACAAGGGACTGTGTATATGGTAAAAGATGGTGCTAATTTAATAGGTTGGGAAGAGCAGGGTGAACTGGGGATCATATTAGACCCTGATCATCCTGATATGGTTCTATCAAAACATGAAGCCAAGCAATATTTCTCCAATCTTCCAGAGCTTACCCCTGTGCATACCGTCACTACTAAATCATTACCTAAAGATGATTGGGTACGAAAGTACCCAGAGATCTTTAATGGTAATTTGGGCAAACTCCAGGGTTTTCAGCACCGTATAATTTTGAAGTAAGGTGCATGTCACGAAGCGGAGCTTCCTGACTTAGACGAACTCCCTGACTCGGACGGACGGGGTGTCCTTGCTAATGCCTCTTCCTTTCCACCCCGTCCGCAGGATCCTTTTGACGTTTCCTGGATCTCCCCGGCTCTGCCTCAGGGGAGTGTACCTCTGTATCCAGACCCTGTGACGCTAGGGGCATGTCCACCTGCACTCGCCCAATCAGGTCAGACGACGTCACCCGATACTGACCAACCGGAGGAGGCGGGGGCGTTTAAGGAAGCTCCGTTCTGGATTGCCGGCGCGAAACCTTCGGAACGCCAGCTGGAACCCGAGGAGGACGCCACGGAGGAAGCCACGGAGGAAGACGGAGCCGCTGTCGTGGAACCGCTGCTGGGACCCCTGAAACCGAGTGACGACAAGCCAGGAGGCCAACGATACTACGAGCCGCCCCGCCACACTTCCAGGGGAGAAGTGTGGCTCCACAAGGTACGGGGGCGTTTTCAAGGGTTGTTCAAATCACGGGGTGGGACGGGGTAGTCTGAGGGTGGTCACTACCGTCGTATCTTGTCGGCCGCCTACACTCCCTGACTGATAGGTTTGGTGTTAGTAACCTGGTGATCCCTCACTACCCTTCCCTCCTCCCACATTTGTATATGTCGAGCCCAGCCCCTAACGTGGCTGTTTTTCTTTCCTTTTCTTTCCGAGTGAACTCCAGCCCTGTGGTCAACGCCCGCTTCCTCAAGACCGGAACCGAAGAGCCGGACCCTTCCCCAAAGGAGAGGACCCTCGTGCATTATTTGTTTCCCAAGAGACTGTCCTTATTATCCCTGAACTTGTCTCGGTGTTGTTAAACCGAATAAAAAGAGTTACAGACCTGCTTCAACTCGTGACGATTCTCATTCCACCGACCCCGTTCCCCACAGTGCAAAAGCTGTTGCTCACAAAGTACGAAGGGTACCTCTCAGCATGCGTGGTGAACTCAAACGAGAACTTGAGCGATTGTGTTCCCTGGGCGTGATTGAGCCCATTGAGGGGTCTGAATGGTTATCTCCCATAGTTCTGGCGCGCAAGGCCGACCAGTCCCTTAGAATGTGTGTGGATTTGCGCAATCTAAATTCTTGCATATGGGTGGACTGGCAACCCCTGCCCAATATCAATGAGATGCGGTCTACTCTTTAGGGTGCAAAGTATTTTTCTTCCCCCGATATCTCTTCTGCTTACCATCAGGTAGAATTATGCCAAGACTTGAAACATCTCACATCTTTTGTGACACCTGAAGGGGCATACCGCTACGTACGTATGCCATTAGGTCTGGCATCGACTTCTGCAGTGTTCCAGCTTCTCATGGAAAACTTGTTTAAGAACACTGCAGAAGTCGTTTTTTCTCAGGATGACATTTTGATTCATGGTAAAACTGAGTTAGAACACAATTCCAGAGTTAAGGAGGTATTGGACATTGTTAAATCTAGTGGTCTAACTCTAAGAAAAGACAAATGTAAGTTTTTCCAAGATGGAGTGGATTATCTAGGGCACCACATTTCTGAGAAGGGGGTGGGACCCAAAGTAAAACTTCTGGATGCCATTCAGAATGCCCCTGAACCACATAATAAAGACCAGCCTCATTCTTTTCTTGGGCTGGTGCAGTATTATGCAAAAAATTTGGCTAATTTTTCTGATAAGACTGCGTTTACATGAACTGTTAAGGAAGAATGTGAGGTATGTATGGTCAGACAGTTGTGCTTGTGATTTTAAGCTATTAAAAGAAGCAATTGTGCAAGCACACCCACTCAAGTTATTTAATATCAATGATTGCTGCATTGTTACCACTGATGCGAGCAATGTGGGACTTGGGGCTGTTCTTATGCAGAAAAGATCTGATAACAAGGAGGAGACTATTGCTTTTGTCCAGATTACCTCCTACTGAGTCCGTTGATGATTCTGTGGATGACAATTTGGAAATGGTGTGTGCTGTTAGCGGAGTAGCAGACACTGGAGCTGCTTTGTCTGAGGGTGATTGGAAGCTGGCTTTGTCTGAAGATTCTGAGATAAAAAAAGTAATGGATTTTGTAGTTCATGGCCGCCCCAATAACACTAATCTAGTTCCCGAATAATAATCCACATTTGTAAAGCGCACCGTAAGGGTCTCTAGGCGCTGGGGGCCGTCGGGAAGATTAAGCAAGCTATTGCCCAGAGTCACATGGTGCTGGGCTAATCTGCCGCCGGTGCCAGGGATCGAAACGTGATCCCCAGATTCCGGAGTCAGTCCCCCTAGCCGCGGTGCCATACCTCTTCAACACCCACAACTGATTCCCTTCAAAAGGATTTGTGATGAATTATCCCTTGTTGACGGGATTCTACGTAGAGGTGGGTTGTTAGTCGTGCCCATGCGCAAGAAAGTTTTGGACCTGGCCCATGAAGTTCATCCAGGGATTTGTGCTATGAAGCAGAGGGTTCAGGAGGATTTCTGGTGGCCAGGTGTGGATAGGTCTATTGAGCACTGTGTTCGTGAGTGTGGCGTGTGCGTTTTGAGCGACAAACCTCAGGTAACTTATCCCTCTCCCATTGATCCTGTATCAGTGAAAAATTCACCTTGGTGTAAGTTGGCCTTTGACATAGCTGGTCCTTTTGGTGGTATGGGCAGTTCGCCTAAATATGCTCTTGTGTTGATTGACTATATGTCCAAATGGCCAGAAGTTAGGTTTGTGGATGGCATAAATTCTGCAACGATCATTCATGTCTTCAAGGATATTTTTCTTCGAGAGGGTTTTCAAGAGGAGTTGGTAACGGATAATGGGACTCAATTAGTGTCTGTGGAGATGCAGGAGTTTCTGAAAATGCATGGCATCAAGCATATTCTCACTTCCTTGTATCACCCCCGCGGCAATGGTTTAGTTGAACGACTTAACCGTGTAATCAAAGATCAATTACAACTTGCCTTTGTCAATGGGTTACACTGGAAGGAGGTCATTTCTAGCATGTTGTGGGCAATTCGAATTACCCCTCATATCAGTACTGGCATGTCTCGGTTTACATTGCTAAGGGGCAGGATTGCAGGTTCTAAGCTGAACAAGGATTGGATGTCGAGGAAGGTAGTGGACCAGCAGAAGCTGGGCATGGTGGCTGATGTCAGGGCTGCCGTATAGTCCAATTATGCAGCGGAGTGTGCCAAGGCATCTCCTGTACGTCAAGGGGACTGGGTAAGGATTAAGAAACCTGTTTTTGTTCACAAGGGTTCTTCACGGTTTTCGGCTTCAGTTAGAGTGAGAGAAGTTAGAGAGCGTGTTGTTGTTTTGGAGAATGGGAAGATCTGGAACAAGTGTGCTATCTCTGTGGTGCCAAGGTCGAAAGTGGAGTTTGTGAAAGGAAAGTTTAGCATTCAAACACCTTGCATGTCCTCACCTTCTCAAAGGGAAAATTCCTGGGTTCCTGTTCCAATCAAGGAGGTTGTTCCCCAAGCTGCCTCTTCCAGGATGGGGGTTTCTGTTCCCATCAGTGAGGTTGTTCCCCGAACGACCTCTTCCAGGATGAAAGTTGTTCCTCATAAATTTCGTGACTATGTTAGGTATTGATGTACTTGTTTTATTATTTAATTTTCTGTTGTGCAATTTGAGATTCTGTTCTTCATGCTGTAAATATGTTTTATCATTCTTGTTTTTGTGAAAAAAGGGGGGTGTGATGGGTCCTCGTGCTTGCTCGTGTATTCTGTGAGGCATACTTTTCATGCGTTCCCTGTGTGGAACACGGAATGCCTGTAATCGGCAGTTGCTGCCGGGGAGCTGTTGAAGTCGGGTGGAATAAAGGTGACCTGAACTTACCTGGACTTTGTCATCCTTTCACAGTCTTACCCTACATTGAGTAGTAGCTGCTTAAGGCAGGCTTGCCTCAGGCAATCATCAGTCATCTTAATTCAAAAAAGAGAAAAAGGAGGAAATGTGAATGTTCTGTTAAAACAGAAACGTCACCTAAGAAAAACGCACGGTTAGTTAAAAATTCCCTCACCCACTGATAGTAGTATGCTTCATCATAGGGCTGCTACAACATCCCTGCACAGACCAACAATTGAGATGGAACAAAGTGATATGGGAAAGACATTATAAACATGTATATTGGGATCTTCTCAGCAGAAGAAAATACAAAAAAGGTGAAGTATAATACTCTCAGGGGATGGCCTAAACTGTCTGTTTTTCATATGTAATGTTTCTGTTTTTATAGAACATTCATATTTCCTCCTTTGCCTCTTTTTGTAAGTTAAACTGTTCATATATAGGGAGGATGGAAAAGGAGATGTACCTCTCTCCCCTACTGTGTGTGTCCCCTTCTCTGTGTGTTGCAGTCATCCTTTATCTCCAGACTACGGTGGGTCTCCTGCATTCACTGTAGTTCACTATAAATGTGCCGAAGTCACACCTGACATGCTCTGTAGCTCCCCTTCATTGGAGCCATTCTGGACACAGTGCAGTTCCGCACCTTTCCTTCTGAGCAGTTTGTCAAGGATATTTAGGCTAGGATTCCAATGTTTTGGCCTCTATCCTGGATTTCAATGAGACATACTCTGAGGCTACTTGGCCTCATGGCCTCCTGCATGTTGCTGGTAAAGCATGCCCACTGGCATATGTGGGCTCAGCAGTAGGGCCTGAAGGCCCAGTAGGCGCAGCATCAGGGCAGTCTTTCCGGCCTAGTCCAGATATCACAGGGAACTGCCAAAGATCTGCAGTGGTGGCTAACGAACCATGACTGGGACAGCCACAGACCCCTCTTTCTTCCCCACCCACAGCTCATGGTAGTGAGAGATATGTCACTTCTGGGTTGGGGTGGTGTTATACTGCTACTCAGCCTGGCTGTCTGTGTGAGAGAATGTTGGTGAATGGAATGTTTGTGTGTGAGAGAGTCAGATGGTGATGGGCTGAGCAGCAGTGAGGCTACTCCTGGTGGGGCTCTCCTATGTAACATCCTACCTGAATCAAGATACCTGAAGAATCTACCTGGATGGACTATTTTTATTAACAACAGGTGGCGATCTGGAAGAGGTGGAGATGAAAGAGCTCAGGTCTCTGGCGGAGTCATCTCTTCATCACCTTGAGTTTAGAGCCATTTGCTTGGCATTGAAAGCTATCCTACCTTCTATCAAAGGGAAGGTGATCCAGATTTTCATGGACAACACCACGCCATGTGATACTGCATCAAGCGGGGACGGGGTGGAGCCATGGACCCTGTGCCAGGAGGCTTTGCGCCTCTGGACATGGCTTGAATGCCAGAACAGTTTCCTGGTCGTGCAGCACCTGGCAGGATCTCTGAATGCCGGGGCAGACAAACTCAGCCATTGATGCCTTGTGGCACACAAATGGTGTTTCCATCTGAAGGTAGTGCAAGGTCTCTTTCGCGCCTTTGGAGACCTTTGGTTAGATCTTCTGCTGCGAATGTTCAATTTCAGCACTTCTGTGTTGGAGTTTTCAAGGAGGCATTCGCTCAGGGAGTCATTTCTTCTTGAGTGTGACTCTTCCATGTCTACGAAGACACTCACATCTTCACCAAAACAGAATGGCAGGACAATCTTAAACTACTTGTGAGATATATAGATGATATATTTATCATTTGGAAAAGCACGAAAGAAAGACTACATGATGCTCTCATGGAGTTCAATAAAACAGATGATCGCATACAATTGACCTGGGACATTTCAGAAACATACGTCACATTTTTGGACGTAAAGGTCTCAATTACGAACAAAGGTTTTGAAACTGACATATTTAGGAAAAACACCGAAAGAAACAATATGCTCCATTATCAGAGTTTTCACCAACAAAGCTTGAAGAAACATCTTCCCTTCTTCCGAATGGCAAGAGTTAAAAGAATCACCTCTAACAATTTTATAGTGGAGTCCAGAATGGATGAAATGGCGTTAAGATTCTCAACCAGAGGATACCCAGAACATGTCATTGAGGAATCAAGGAAGCGGGTGGATTCAATTGAGAGAAGAGAGCTATTGAAAACGAGGGCCAAAAAAGAGGAGACGAGAATTGTGGCAGTTTCGAAATTTTCTACCTCCAGTATACGTTTCAAGAAAATAATTACTAAGAATTGGGCTATACTCAATTTGGAACCGGATTTCAATGGAATCTTCGAGAGATTACCTTTGTTCGCCCACACCCGAGCTCGCAACATAGGAGAAATACTGAAAAATAAACCACCAAAAGTTCAGACCTTCAAAGGAACGAAACAATGTCTGAACTGCGGAAATTGTAATAGTATCATCAAGGGGAGTAGGATCAATCACCCTATGAAAGGTCATGAAATAAAGCTCAAGGTTAACGCCACGTGCGACACAGCGAATGTTATTTATGCTTTGAAATGTCCTTGCGGAAAACTATATATTGGAGAAACTGAAAGGCGCATACAAATAAGACTTGCAGAACACAAATCTAATATATGCACAAAAAACATGAAATCTGCAATAGCTGCGCATTTCATTGAGCAACAACATAACATATCTCAGTTCAAATACATCGTACTCGAGACTGTGGACAAAAAAGAAGGAAGGGACAACACCACATACCTTCTACAGCGGGAGAACTTTTGGATACAGAAATTATCCTCACACAAGCCTAATGGTCTTAATGACCGAATAGAACTATCATGTTACTTATGAACTCATAAAACGTTCCCTGGTCAATGAGGGGACTCTTGCAAAACAATGATCATCATGATTTATGTTGTTTTAACCATGATATTTGTATTACCATCATTGAATGTGTTACCTTTGCTCGTTTGTATTTTACACACAAAATGCTTAGTCATTACAGCTTTCATTATAGTTCACCACGTTAGTTTAATACATTTTTTACACACAGTGGAGACAGCGCAGGGTTCGTATCCCCCGGCTGACTGTTCTCGGTTTAGGTTTATTTTCGGTTATGTCTTATTTTTGGTTCACCTTTAATACGCGGCACACTAATGTGATCGGGTCACCATCAGAATAATTTAGAAAGCTCTCACGCGTTAGTTTCAGACCGCTATCACCTTGCAGAATGAATATTTTGTTTAGCTCGATCTATCACGTGATCGGAGCTTCAGCCAATCATCGTTCACCCGGGTATTTCATAAGGAAGTAGCAATGGCGCTCTCTATGTTTGGAGCCGACGAAAGTTTGATGAAGTTTATCACGAGTTTAAAACAGGTCAGTTGGGTCAGGGCATGACGATTTGAGATAGCGAGTGCAAACTTCAAGATGAAATAGGGTCACTAAACTTTGACCATCGTTTTTTGTCTTTTGTTAGCTTTTGGACAATCGGAGGCTTTAGCTCGATAAAATCGGCATGTGAGTGTATTACAAAATTGCACAGCCTAAGCATTGCATGGGTTGTAAGGTGATTAAAGGTGACGTATTTAGCTCACGGACGAAGGTCTTTACGCCTCTTATGGTTTTTGATACCACGCCACTTAGAGCACATTTCATGAATTTTTGGAGATTATGGTTTTTTCACGCTATGGTACCACGTTTTTATAATAACACAGGTGAACAGGCTATGACTACGCTAATAGCAGATTGAAGAACACATGATACATGCTTATTATGGTTTTTCTCTTTCCTTTTAGTATTGTTCCCTGATGAAGGGCATTACAATGTGCCCGAAATGCATTGGATTTGAATAATGCTACATGTTAAATAAGGAAACGAATGGAAAGCACAAAAACATAGAAGAAAACAGTAAATGTTGTTGAAGAAACGCTATGTGAATAAACATGGTAAATTTTGGAAATGAAAATTGTGTGGAGAACCCTCATTTCACATTGATGGAGGACTGAGTGCCCACAGGGATGCCACTAATGTCTCATTAGCAGCACGTGTTTCAGTACTCTTCCATCTTTACCATTCCTGCCCGGAGTTCTGAAGAAAATCTAGACAGCCTTTCCCCAAGTCATTCTATTGGCTCTGGATTAGGCAAGGAGAGTATGGTATCCTGAACTCCTGAGCATGAGCATCTGTCGTCTGGTCAGGCTGCCTCTTTGGGAGGATCTCTTGTCAGAGCAACAGGGCAGTGTCCTACACGCAAACCTGCACATGTTCTGACTTAACACATGGAAATTGATCGTTGAGAGTCTTCAGTTTCCCTCCCAAAGTCTATGAGGTCATCTTGGCAGAAAGGAGTCTATCAACAAAAACTGTATAAGCCTGCCATTGGGTCAAGTTTTTGGCTTGGTGTGTTGAAAAACACGTTGACCCACTTTCTACACCCTTGTCTTTAGTGTTGTTAATTTTGTGCTTGGTCTGGCAAGTACTTACTCTGGGAAAAGTTAAGGGGTATCTTTCAGTCATCTTGGCTTTCTTGCAGTTGCTGGATCAACCATCCCTATTTAAGTTACTCGTTCAGACATTGTTTTCTGAAAGACATTCAACATATGTTTTCCCCCAAACCTTTTTGTTATGCCCTAATAGAATCTTAATTTAGGTCTAAACTTTTTTAAGTGTTCTCCCTGTGAGCTCATGCATAGCTGCCCTCTCAGACTCGACATTACACAGTCTTCTTGGTGTCCATCACATCAGGCAAGAGAGATAACAAGCTGCAGGCTCTCTGTTCAACCTCCATACACCAGCTTGTTCCCTGAAAAATTGATTCTCCTCCCGTGCCTTTTTTTTGCCGAATGTGGTGATACCTTTCCGGGTCGGTCAAAGCAACACACTGCTGACATTCTTTGCTCCACCACATCACTCCAAGAAGGAAAGAGACTCCACCGTCTGGACCATACAAGGGCACTGTCTTTCTATCTCGACTGCACCAAAGAGCATTGGATGAATGTTCAGCTCTTTGTGGGGTTCGTCGGAACAAAGAAGGAGAAAACAGTGCAGAAACAGACCATCTCCAAATGGATTGTACTCTGCATTAACATTTGCTAAGCAGTGGCCAAGAAGCAACCCCAAGAGGTCTTGCAGGCTCATTTCACCAGAGCTATGACCACTGCGTTAGCTTGCAGAGGCACTGTCCTGGACATCTGTCAGGCTGCTACGTAGGTATCTCTGCACATGTTTACCAAATATTACTGCCTTGACATCCAGGTCTGTTGTGGCGGGCACTTCGCCTGTTCGGTCCTTCAGGGCTTTTTGGTCTGAGCCAGTTTGCAGACCCACCTCCAGGGAGGTATTGCTCTCGTATCTATTCTAAGGTAAGGAATTGGCAGCTAGAAGTCTTTGTCATGAATAAGTTACTTAACTTTTATAACTCTTTATTTTGTACAGACTCTATCTAGCGGCAGATTCCTTCAAGACCTTTCCATCACCCCCCTTCTGCTAATCGACTTTTGTACCTAAGAACGTCCCTGTAGGCCCCTCATATCTGCACACTGGTCTATCAGCCTACTGATATAGTTCTGCGCTGCTGGCGTGAAAATAGTATTATTTCTTTTTTATTTGAGAGGTTTTATATAGCGCGAACATGACCCATCGGGGTATCCGAGCGCTGTTCAAGAAAGCAAAAACAACAGTTGATGGACAGAATGCAGAACAATGTCATACATGCACCCCAGTACAGAGATCTGGGCCTAAATCCATCGTTTTTTTGCTCACCATGCCATTCCAGTTTGAACCCAGCCATATGTAAATCAGTCTTGACCCTGTGCCCCATGGGAACAGTCCAGCCCGAACTGCCAAGCCAGGTCCTCCCTGGACTGGAAACAAGCATCCTAGGACTGGTTTCGGGCTTTCAGCCTTCTTCAGCCAGGATAGCTTGATTCCAGTGGCATGGAGAGCACAGGACTCACGTCTGAGCATACCCGTCCCACTCGGAGTGACAAATGCAAAAACAACAGTTGATGGGCAGAATGCAGAACAATGTCATACATTCACCCCAGAACAGAGACCTGGGCCTAAATCCATCGTTTTTTTGCTCACCATGCCATTCCAGTTTGAACCCAGCCATATCCAAATCAGTCTTGACCCTGTGCCCCATGGGAACAGACCAGCCCGAACTGCCAAGCCAGGTTCTCCATGGACTGGAAACAAGCATCCTAGGACCGGTTTCGGGCTTTCAGCCCTCTTCAGCCAGGATAGCTTGGTTCCAGTGGCATGGAGAGCACGGGACTCACGTCTGAGCATACCCGTCCCACTTGGGGTGACAAATGCAAAAACAACAGTTGATGGACAGAATGCAGAACAATGTCATACATTCACCCCAGTACAGAGATCTGGGCCTAAATCCATCGTTTTTGTCATTGTGCAACATTCCGTCCATCATCTTGTGTTTTTTTGCTGTTCACCTTATGTGGGAAGGGTATGCCCAGACGTGGGCCCCTTGCTCACTAAGCCACTGGAGTCAAGCTATACTGGCTGAAGACGGCTGATAGCCAGAAACCGGTCCTAGGATGCTTGATTCTGGTCCAGGAAAGACATGGCTTGCCAGTTCGGGCTGGACTGTTCCCACGAGGCACAGGGTCAAGACTGATTTGCATATGGCCATCTCTGAACTGGGGTGGCTTGGTGAGCAAAACAACGATGGATTAACCCCAGATCTGTGACTGGGGTGAATGTTTTGCCATTGTGCAACATTCCGTCCATCATCTTGTGTGTTTTGCTGTTTACCCTATGTGGGAAGTGTATGCCCAGAAGTGGGTCCCTTGCTCACTAAGCCACTGGAGTCAAACTATCCTGGCTGAAGACGGCTGATAGCCAGAAACCAGTCCTAGGATGCTTGATTCCGGTCCAGGAAAGACATGGTGTGGCAGTTTGGGTTGGACTGTTCCCATGTGGCACAGGGTCAAGACTGATTTGCATATGGCCATGTCTGAACTGGGGTGGCTTAGTGAGCAAAATAACGATGGATTAAACCCAGATCTGTGACTGGGGGTGAATGTTTTGCCATTGTGCAACATACCGTCCATCATCTTGTGTGTTTTGCTGTTCATGAAAGCAAGCAATTTAACCAGGAGGTACAGAGCATTATAAAAAGCATTGTAGGACATTACAAAACAGTGCAGTAAAACAGGAAGTACAGATTGTTCGGTGATTTCATGACTATTATTGCAAGTAGATATTCAGGAACAACCCTTTGACTTCTTTTTTGAATGTGATGATCGAGGGGTTAGTTCTGATTTCGGGAGGAAGCAAGTTACATATTCTTGGAGCAAGACCAGAGAAGGATTGGTTGTAAGTTCTCTTTTTGTTGAATTTTTGAGGCTTCAGCAGTAGATTATTCAAACTTCTTAGGGCTCTGTTAAAAACAGATAGTTCAAGCTTTTTTGCCAGGTAGACTGGAGTGGTGTATTGTAGCGCATTGTGTCAGGCAGGCTATCTTGAGATAAATCCTAACTTCTAGAGTGAGCCACTAGAGTTGAATTAGGTCCGGCTAAATGTGATTGCGTTTTCTCGAACCTGTAATGAGTCTGGCAGCAGAGTTCAGGGTAGCCCTTAAAGAGGCCAGACTAGCTTTGGGAAGCCCAGCCAGGGTCCCAAATCCATAATCCAAGCAGGAGATAACCAGGGACTGGACTGCTAACTGCATATCATCGAGAGGCAGGAACGGTTTGATGTTCCTTTAAGTATTTAGTTGATGATTGGCTCCTCTAGTTGTTGCACTGATGTGGTTTTTCATGCTCAGGTGTTTGTCCAGCGTTATGCCTAAAGATCTAGTGTAATCCACAATATGTGGAGTGCAATTGAGGGCCGTTAGTTGATTGAGCCAGTCTTGAATGGGGGTAGGATGATTGTGGGGGGCAATCAGTAGGAATTCAATCTTGAGGGTATTTAGCATAAGGTGATTGTGTTTTAGCCAATGTTGAGTTTTCACAAGGGCAGAGTTAAGAGTTTTGATATCATCAGGTGAAAAGATTTTTAGGTATATTTGAGTGTCATCTGCGTACGTGTGATAATGTGTTTGAGCAGTTCAGAATTTCCGTAAATGGTTCCATGTACAGGTTGAAGAAAGTGGGTGATAGTGCAGATCCTGTGGGGACCCCAATTGAGACCGGGGTGTTGTTGGAGAGGGAATGGTTGACTTTGATTCTCTGTGATCTATTGTGTAGGAATGAAGCAAACCAATTTAAAATGGTGCCTGACAAACTCATCCTTTTTTCAAGAAGATCAATCCGTTTATCATGTTTGACCATGTTGAACGCTGAGGAGAGATCGGATGCCAGTCTGATCCCTGGGGAATATTCTTAGGTAGGGAATCTGTGGCTAGATAGAATCTACCAGCTAAGGTGTTATCGAACGTAAGTAACTTGTTATTCCCACCAACAACGGCCCTTAGTGCATGACACTTTGAAAATTATGCGTTTGCACACATAGCAGCTGGTACAACCTTCTGGTGCATGGATCGGTGGATATGCTCACAATGGTTACAGCAATAACACTTTAGATTTACTTTGCGCTGACCAAGTGCAAGGATAGCTGCAAAGATTCTGAAAACAGAACATTAAATGAGCAAAGAACTACTCCATATAAACAAATATTGAATGCTGGTTCTGATCACACTCACGTTCTGTACGTCTGGCACTGTTGAAACACCTAATTCTGCATTTCTTTCTGTAGTCTTATTATAATGCAATGTAAAGGGCAAAGATACTCTGCTAAGCACAACAACGTGTTTTGCTTTAACTACAGACTCCCATTAGAACAGTAACACCCAAAAAAACGATAACATGAAATGCTAGCACCTGGATACTTAACCTTCCACTGTTAATTTTTGTTAAGGCACTAAGGAAATCATCATCATCATCATCAAATATCTTTATTTCGGTTAAAATAAAACCATAAAAGATGCACAAACATTTTTAAAAATCAAGGACCAAAATTCCAATTCCACGCCCATTTTTCCACAATTCATTGTTCCTAAGTGAGAATCCGTCAGAGGCAATTGCGGTATTAAAACAATAAATACATTTTTTCGATTTAAAAAAAAGGCATATACCATTCATTAAGATTAATACAGTCAAATATCTTACACTTGGTATACATTTAAAACGTACTTAATAAAAGTGGTATTACTTCCATTTCCTAACAGAGGAGAGAGGAGCTAAATATGCAGATTGTAAACAATACTGACACCAACTCTTGATCCCCCAAACCCAGCTCCAGCAGCTATATTACATCGGGTAAACTAAAATATTTCCCCATATTATTAGAGTCTGAGACCCCGTCTCCTTCGTACTATATCCACAGAGAAAAGGTATCTGCTTACACTAAAGACAATGGATTGAGTTGTTTCACTTCTGAGAACTCTTTCAGCCTCACTGAGGTGTCTAAATCACTGGAGGCGACAAATAGGTTTTATCCACTTCTTCCTTAAATGTGTATATGCAGGACAAAGAAATAACACATGTGCCTCATCCTCTCTTGTGCCCACGGTACACAGTTCACACTTTACCAGGGCTTCTTCCCCTGCGTTATCCTCATTGCGCACCCATTTTGCAGTATTTGCTTTAATTTGTAATATGCCATAGCGAAATTTTAAATACAGTGATTTTGCTACAGTTGGTAAAATCTCGTCCATGAAGCATTCAAATCTACTCACTGTTTTCATATTAAGAAACTTGAGGGTTAAAGCACCCAGCTTCGGGTTATGTAATATGGAGTTGAGAAGAAACTCCCAATATCTTTCTTTTAACAACTTTTTACAACTCAAGGTCAGACACTCAGGATCTGCCCAATAATGATGTAACCCAAGTTTCGTAAGTCAATCCTCAATATGTTTCAGCCTTACCAACCGCGTCGTATTTTTTATTTTCATGATTTCTTTTAGGGCTTCTCTGTAGTCTACTAATTCGTCTGTTGACCACAGACGTTACCAATATAACAGCGGTCGTAAAATTGCATGATCATCAGTGCGATGTACATTTAAATCCATTGTAAGCGGAAGTAGGGGTGTGCGCCGTGGGATTGCTAATATTTGTCTAAAAAAGTTGTTTTCTTGTGTCATAAAGGCACATTTAGCAGCGTGGCCCCATAATTCTGCCCCATAGAGTGAGGCGGATTGGGCTTTGTTTGTATAACTCTAATGCTGGGGTAACAGCTCTGGAGTAGCTATTCTTGTGTCTGCTAGCTATTGGAACTAGATCTTGAGTGAGTATCGTTTTACTTTTGTCAACTTGGAATTTCCAATTCATTTTGGTGTCTAAAGTAATACCCAAATAATTAAAACTGTGCACATATTCGATCATTTCATTGTTAACAGTCCGTGTTCTTCTAAAACCTCTATGAGGGTTAACCGCCATATACTTAGTTTTGGACGAGTTAATCTCCAATCCTTTATTGTCACAGTAACACCGAAAGGCATCAAGTAAATTTTGTAATCCTCTGGGAGTCTGTGAAATTAAAATAGTATAATCTGCAAATAGCAGTGCAGGCACATGATCGCCACCCAACTTGGTAGAGTTATGCGCGCAGCCCAAGAGGGTGTCCGGTATGTCATTAACGTACAGGGAGAACAGTGTCGGTGCCAGCAAGGATCCTTGCCTAACACCTCTCCTTATACCAATACGTTCGGTTAGTTCTCCGTTTGGGCCCCATTTATCTGGCATAGTTGGCCTCATGCAGCTTGACAATCTGTTTCAAAATTTCCCCAGGGACCCCTTGGTCCCTCAAACTCGACCACAGGGCGCCTCTAGGGACAAGGTCAAAAGCTGCCCTGAGGTCAACAAAAGCCACGTACAAATGTGCCCTCTTTATGTTAATATACTTCCGGATGATATGTAAAAATCTAAACACTTGATCGATAGTGCTAATTTTTTCTCTAAAACCAGCCAGGTACTTGGTTAAAGTACAAGTTTCATCAATCCAATCACTCAGCTTGCTTAATACTTGCCACGCAAATAAATGAATAAATGAAATGGTATCCACGTCAGTAAGTACGCCCATGCTTGGTGAGGCATGTGCATACTGCCTCACACAATCACAAGTCTACTGAATGATGTGCTTGTATGAGGCTTACATGCTTATTCCCTCTTTGTGTCAAGTCTTTATTTTGCAGATGCTATTCTGCATTGACAAAGCCACTAGATCACAAAGTCGTTGGCTTTGTCAATGTTTTTTTTTTGCAGGTGATTGCTCTTTTATGAAAATAACGTAATAACATTGCACGTTCTCATAACTAATGCCATCACTTCAGTAGCAATTCACGAGGCAATCAGATGATACTTTATTAGTACCAGTAACAGGAGCTGTCTATGAGGAATAAAGGTAGCTCCACTTGTAAGCGGTTAACTAGGTTCACCTCTTTTCCCACTGAAAACGTCAATCTTCTGGAGGAAGAATAGGGCAGATGTTGAGGCTTTACAGAATAGAAAGATGGTGGCTATCAAGGGACCAGACATGGGCTAGTGGCATGCTTACAGACAATTGTGTGGTTGAATTGAGTCATGTTACCCCAAAGGGTTTGCTCTTGGCCTTTTTCTGTCCCTACATCTTTTTATGTTTTCCTTCTATGTACCAATGGCCCAGGGTATTTTGTATACTACAGAGCATCTCCACCTTTTTTTTGTGGGTTAGGCCCCCCTAGTACCTCCTCTCACTACAGCGGCGTCACTAGGGTTGGTGTCACCCAGTGCGTAACTCATGGTGTCACCCCCTCAGATTCACTCTTGGTCTGGTGCCACTATACTTCATCAATATAGGCTGCTGCTTAGAGTTCTCTGGTTCCTGTGGATGGTTCATTGTGTTCATCAGGACATGGTACCAGTAAGATACTGGGAGGTGCAACGCTGTTATTACACTCACCTGGAGGAGGAGGAGCCAAGGGACTGCTGATAATGGAGTGGTCTTTGGAGCCCGGGAAATTTTGTTTTCGTGTGGGACTGGCACTGATGACGGCCAATGTGGCCAGAAACGCGTCTGCCATGGTGTTTCACAGACTTCAGGAAGCGACTGCATAATTGCCAAATAAATCCTTCATTTGTGCCCGGAGCATGTGTCTCGCTGATTTCTATTGAGGTCAGCATTTGGTTTTGTATGTATATATATATATATATATATATATATATATCAGACACACACGTTCACGTTTTCCAAGAACGGAGTCCAGGCCAGCATTAGTGTTCGACGCGTTTCGGGAATAGCCTTCCCTTTCTCACGAGTCTCGTGAGAAAGGGAAGGCTATTCCCGAAACGCGTCGAGTGAAAGCTTTGGAATAAATCCGGTTTTGAACACTAATGCTGGCCTGGACTCCGTTCTTGGAAAACGTGAACGTGTGTGTCTGGTTTGTAGGGAGTGGCGATCCCGTCCATGGCCCGCCGCTGACAGAGGCCACCTCAGCTTAATGCCAAAACTCTTCGTTGGATATATATATATATATATATATATATATATATATATATATATATATATATATTTCATGTTCTAATATATGATTGGTCCATATGCCTGTCTCAAAATCTTCTGTGTACTGCGCCTTGAAAATCCGAGAGAGACTGGAGTGAGGGAAGCTGACAGAGAGGCACCACTGAGGTAAGGCAGAACTCTGTTTCATCTCTTACCAAGTTTGTTTCTGGAAGTTAAACCGGCTTCTGCTGGAGTGTGGGGGATAGGGAACATGCGAGTCCAGCTTGTATGTTTGGGTACAGAGTGAGCGTAACACTGTACAGCACACTACTACAACAAACAAGTCTGCAGGTAAGTACCGTGCCTCTCGGAGGCGTAGCTAGCCGTGAAGAGCAATGGCTGCACTTTGAGTGAGCTCCTCCGTGGGCCCACCAACATCATCCTGATCCTGCACTGACGGAGTGAACACCGCACCATAAATCGAATGAAATCTGAAGCCTAACACACTAACAGCACTCGGTGGAGAGCTAGCGCGAAACTGGACACTGTGAGAGCACCTGTGGCCTCTGTCACTGAACGTGGCCTACAGGACGACGACATAAGCGGCGCATCTGACTATAGTGTGGGACTGAGCCGCTACGTACAGCACGTCGTCCGGACTGTGACGGCCCCACCCACCGCTGCGGAGCGGAGACAAAGGACTGATCAGTCGGGGAAACTCCGGGGCCGGCTGCAAGATCTGGGCACGTCCCGGCGACCTTCAGGTACAGCAGACGAGGCAGTTGGGGGGGACTACAAGGAGAGGAGCCCCCAATCTGACCACGTAAAATACTGCGGTACCGCCCGCAGAGCCGCGATTGCACGGGGAGCCCGGGGGCTTGTAGTGGACCTTGGCGCAGGCCCGAGCGGCGCAGAAACGACCCCATAGGAGAGGAATTAAGGCACTACCACATTAAAGTGTGATTGGCACAAATTACACCGCAAGGATTGATGCCACCAGACCTCTGTACTTAACACCAGATAGCCCTAGTGAGATTCAAGGCGGCAAAGGGCGAGTGGACCGGGTGTGCTCCGGCATAACACCCGGGTGGGCAGTTGGATCGGTCCCATACTTCTTGTAATATCATCAGCTTGCCAGCTCCGCCGAGCTGCTAGGCCCCTGAAAGTGCACGTCGCGTGGTTTTGGAGGGTGCAATCGAATAAGACCCAGCGACAGAGGCCACCCTGACACGGCAAAGACACGCGACAGGCAATGCAGTGGTGGGAATCAGCGAAACACCCAGAGGCGAGGCAGCAAGGTACCAAGATGGGCAAGCCAGACAGAAACCAACCAAAGATAAACTTCGATCAATCAAAGAAAATTCAAGAACAAAATGGCGACGGTCAACAGCCAACCTCTCAATCTGCGCAGGCAGCGGGAGAACTCGCGACAGATAACATACAGACAATGATCCATACGATCCAAACGGCATTGACAAACATCGATGGTAAAATTGACAACCTTACGCACAGAGTTGACCGAATGTCTGAAAGGTTGGACAGACATACTGAGAGGATCGACATGGCCAAGCACAGGATATCGGACGTGGAAGACGCGAATACCCAAATCTCTGCAAAACAACCGGGAGTGGATAAACAGCTAGCAGCACTGACAGCCAAAGCTGAAGATTTGGAGGCCCGGTCCAGAAGAAGTAACTTACGGATTATGGGAATTGCGGAAACCACCAACACAGGCCCAATGGAGAAGTATGTGGAGAAACTATTGATAACCCTGCTGGGTAGAGAAACTTTCTCGGACGTTTTCCTGATCGAACGAGCTCATAGATCCTTAGCCTCGAAGCCACCAGTGGGCACTAGACCGCGGCCCATCTTCGCGAATGTATTGAACTATCGGGACCACGACGCAGCATTGCGTAAAGCGCGTGAATTGGGGACTCTGAAACATGAGGGAATGGACATAGCACTATACCCTGCCTTTACTCAATTTGTCCAAGAAGAGCGTAAGAGATACATACAAGTAAAGCAAAAACTTCGAGATCTGCAGGTCCCATACGCCATGTTGTACCCGGCCAGGCTGAAGATCACAGATGACGGAACTATAAAGATATTCAATGATCCCAAAGATGTCTCGAAATACCTGCAACTGAGGAAGCCGAAAGGAGAACGCAGGAGATCGTCACGAGACAGACAGCAAGAACAGGGACCCATGTCAGATGTGGAATAACGCGGTCAGAATAGTGGGGAAAGTTACAATTGAGGATGGCAGCCATTTTTGCCTAATACGACCCTGCCCAGGGGTACTATCGACTGTATACATTGCTAGCATCTGGTGGACGTGTCCACAACAGGCGGGGGCGGACTGCGAATCCTGATGCTTCGAGCTCTACACATCACGAGAATTCTGAGATGAAGACGGAAGGATCAGATAAGTGTAACGCAGGACACATTGAACTATACGAGGCAGTGAAATGTTGGTTTTTGTGTGTTTGTTTTGGTACAATACATCTAGAGTTAGGTAATACTAGGCTAAGTTGAGTTAGAATGGGGAGCGTGGTCCACAGACGCAGTGCGCTTCCATGTTGATAGAAAGGCCTCCCCACCCAGGTAATCCAGGAGAGGGGAGGGTTACGGCCAGGCAGTTCCCGCCCACTTGTGAGCACCACAACTGTTTGTTAACAGGAGGAGAAGGAGACAGAGGGGAGATGTCTTTGTCCAGGGGTTTGCGACAAAGTGGGTGGGGGAGGGATAGGGGGGGAAAAGTGGAAAATCACCAAGCGGTAAATGTCACCACTACTACCTGTTCACGTGACAACATTGTCTCAAGACCAGACCCTATTACACAATCTGCTCAGTACGACTGGGGTACACAAGATGGCCAGGACACACCAGGTTAGGACACTGACTCTCATGTCATGGAGCGTGAGAGGCCTACAAGACCCACGCAAAATTAGGAAAGTAATTGCGTACTTAGACAGACAAAAGATAGATGTTGCATGCATCCAGGAGACACACACTGCGCCCCGGAGGGACAGCAGGATAGGGTATAGATGCGCTCAATACCGGGTGGCATCATCATATTCAAACTACGCCAGGGGTGTACTGATCTTGGTTAAACGCAACATCCCGTTTACACTCAGTCACATGGTCACGGATGATATGGGGAGATACATAATACTTAGGGGAGATTTTAGTGGTACTGATCTTACAATTGTCACGTCTTACGGCCCCAACACGGACGACCCAGTGTTTTATGATAATCTCTGGACCAAGCTCCGTGACACATACCCGAAAGTAGTAATGTGGGGTGGAGACTTCAATACATGTTTAGATCCGCTGCTGGATAGAACCAATGGCACCGACAGACATGGGAGACGCGCGGCGCGATCTATCCTTGAGGGCATGCACGAATGGTCAATGGTAGACGTGTGGCGAATGAGAAACCCGGGGAGGAAGGAGGGCACGTGCACTTCACTGACTCACAATACCTGGTCAAGAATAGATTACTGGCTGACCACACAAGAGGCTGGCACGTGGGTCACGGAGGTGGAACACCTGCCTAAGACCCTGTCGGATCATTCACCCGTGAAGATGGTGTGGGAAGTGCCCACTCATACCCCAAGACAGTTCACATGGCGACTCAGACCATCAGCCCTGAAGGATCAGGTGTTTCGTGAGGAATTGAGGCAGGCCATTGAGGGGTTTTTCCAGACTAACGCGGGTACAGTGGATAGCTATAGGACATTATGGGAGGCCTTTAAGGTGACCATAAGGGGACATTGCATAAGTAAACATGCCGGAATACTAAGGGATATCAGGCAACAGTTGCAGATGGTGGAGAGGGACATCCAGACACTAGAGTTGGAATATGCCGACACCCTACAAGACTCCATTTTAGCGGATATACGAAATAAGGTGAACACATATCATAATTACGCTGACACAGAGATAAAATATCTCTCCAAACAGCACAGAGCTAGAGCATACGGAGAGGGAGGGCGACCAGGCAGGACACTGTCGCAAAATATCAAGCCGAGGTCAGGCACTTCCTTGATAACGCAAATTACTGACGAGCAAAACGAACGAATATATGATACCCCCTCTATATTGGAACAGTTCCGCACATATTATTCAGCATTATACACCACTAGAACAACGCATACACCACCAGACATTCACAAATACCTAGATGACGTGGGGCTAGCCTGGCTGTCGGACTCACACAGGGAGTATCTGGGACATCACATAACGGAAGAGGAATTTACAGAAGCGATAGCCTCACTGCCAAATAACAAAGCCCCGGGGCTAGATGGGTTGCCCGGGGAATTTTATAAGGAATTCAAGGACCTTCTGATACCACAGCTGGCTCAGATGTTAGAGGAAGCATACGAAGAAGAAGCTCTCCCGCCAACGCTGCGAGAGGCGCTATTGATAGCGCTTCCGAAGCCAGGCAAAGACCCCACGCTCTGTGAATCTTACCGCCCATTCTCCCTTATAAACATTGACGTAAAAATACTTGCCAAAATACTAGCTACCAGATTACAACCGCTGTTGAAGAAGCTGATACTCCCAGACAAGGCGGGATTCATACCCACGCGCTCTACAACCCAAAACATATGAACTATATTTACAATGTACCATAGTCTGAACCCTGAACTGCCGGCAGTAGCCGCACTGCTTGACGCGGCAAAAGCCTTCGATTCAGTGGAATGGGACTTCATGTTGACTGTACTGTCCAGGATGGGCTTTCCACAAGCCTTTCTAAAATGGATAGCGCTCCTTTATGTAGAACCTACAGAGTACGCATTAACGGGCATACCTCACAGCAATTCGCGATAAGCCGTGGAACAAGGCACGGATGCCCACTGTCACCGATCCTATCTGCGCTCACACTGGAGCCGCTGGCCTGTAAAATCAGGCAGAACCACCCAGAAACAGCACTCCAGTTTAGTCTTCGCCCCGTGAGCATCTCGCTTTATGCGGATTACATGGTGCTGTATGTTAGACACCGGGACACAAACCTGAACCCGCTGATTAGGAAATACATTAAATTCGCACAATATTCAGGTCTCGGCATTAACTGGGATAAATCTGTAGTGATCCCCTGACGCCGGCGACACCCGAGCCACGAATGGATTATCCACTGAAATGGAGCTCGGACCCGGTGAAGTACCTGGGAGTCTGGGTACACCGAGACCCGGAGACGGTCATCAATGCAAATTACGGGGTGGCAGTGAGCAAACTGGAGGACCAAATTGATAGATGGATTAAACTGCCATTGTCAATGGCGGATCGCATAGCACTTCAGAAAATGGTGGTATTACCCCTGTTCTGGAACATACCGATATGGCTCACACAGGCATTCTTCACAAGACTGCGCACAGCGCTGCAGAGACTTACATGGGCTGGGAAGCAGCCAAGGGTGAGCTGGAAGATCCTCACTAAACCTTATCACCAAGGGGGCTTCGCCGCCCCCGACCTACAGCTATACTATTATTGTGCACAAGCACAACATGCGCACTACTGGACTCAACCGCACTCTCACATTCTGCACATAGCGGTGGAAACGGACAGCGTACACCCGTACAAATTGATAGAATATATATCAGACCCGGTAGGGAACTACGCAACTGACACAATACACCCTGTCAAGTGCACCTCTAAGGCGTGGCATACACCAGCCTCACGAGCGCAGAAATTACCAATTTACGCACCGGCGCTACCACTGGCGCATCATCCTAAACTATCAGTCACGCTTGAACAGAACATTAGGGGGACTCTGGGTGAGATGGGACTAACAACGCTAGGCGCATTGTTCCCGCACAACACATTCATTTCCCTCCGGAACCCGTCCTTGTGTGCCCATCAAACGCCACTAAAAACGTTTGCATACTACAGATTGAGGGCGGCAGTGAGAGATCTCTATGACGAGTTTCCGGCGGAACCCATGCCATTGCAAGCTCTCCAAATGCTACTCACTGCACCGACACGTGTAGCGCTGGTAACTAAAATATATAACGCATCACAGAATGAGCAAAAAACTGACCAGGACTAGGCACGGGCAAGGTGGGAGGAGACGACTGGGTCCGATATGTCCGAAGAAGAGTGGGGCTATAGTTGCGCACAGTTACACCTACTTACGCCGAATTGCAATCTACGCATTATACATTTCAGATACCTCCACCAGACATATTACACGCCGACGAAACTATACAGATACGGACTTAGAACAGATGATAAATGTAAAAAATGCTCCGCTCCGGGAGCTGACTTCCTCCATGCAGCATGGGCGTGCCTCGCACTGGAAGGGTTTTGGCGGGAGGTGACGGACGCGCTAACCCAAATGTTGACCGAACCAATCCCTAACACACCCACAAACTGTCTGTTAGGAATCTATAAGCTTACACAGAATAGGCGGCGTAAACTGTTGGCAGTGGCGCTACTGATGGCGAAAAGACGTATAGCCATGAAGTGGGGGTAGCAAGCGACCACCCCGGTTCAAAGACTGGCTGTCTGATTTAGCATATTGCAGAGAGACACTGAATACATATGAGGAGGACTTGCCACAGGCATCTAGGCCAAAAGACTTCTGGCAGCCTTTCGTGGACTATTTGCAGCATCAATCGGAAGTCCCCTCAGAGGAACAAGGGGGGAAGAAGGCTGTAGCCACCCAGGGTAATGCACCGGGGGAGTAGAGTACAACCCAAACGGACATATATAAATGGTTGAATGCAATGTGGCCCTAACATGTCGGCATAAATATGAGTTAATGGGTGTGGCAGAGATATCTCTGGTAATGATAAGTAGCCAGTTGGCGACACCAACTAGATGTGATAATGTTGTCATATGACGATTCATCGTATACAGAAAAATGTAATGTGAACTGTGCACATATTCCATTGTAATACTAATCGGTGTAAATGTAACTACTGCTTGGTGAACAAAAAATAAAAAAAATAAAAAAAAATTAAAAAGTACCGTGCCTCTCCATGAAACCGTCACTTTAACTGGTACATTTAGCCGGTTTATGTAAGCTGCAAACTACAAGCAAGGCTTCATCAAGCAAAAGGACTTAAACTCCAAAAATCACTGAGGAAAAATGCGGATGCAGCTTCTTCTGATTGGCACATTCGCGAGGGTACAGAACAAGCAATCACTGGCGCAGTGCACACTCATCCTGCACACAGTGTTTGGGGCCAGAACTAAGAGCCCCGAAGATATGCTACAAGAACAGGATGCCATGTTCCCTCTCAATAGGGT
Organism: Lissotriton helveticus; assembly: GCF_964261635.1. NCBI lineage: Eukaryota > Metazoa > Chordata > Amphibia > Caudata > Salamandridae > Lissotriton > Lissotriton helveticus. The sequence goes on along the minus strand of NC_136071.1, from coordinate 335,708,177 downwards.
AAAAAGGCACAAAAGAGGGTCTTCTTCATAATCAAACACTAGACCTGCGTTGAGGCAGGCCTTGAAAGACAGCTGTTTGAAACAAACAGCACAAAAAACAGGCTACACAGTGCACAGTAAACTCAGTCTGCCTCTAGGACTGTCCTAACACAAACATAACGCTCTCCGCCATTCAATATCCCATCAGTGCCACCACTTAATCATACTGTAGGGATTCATACAACTAGCTGTGCTTCTTTAATCCGGTGACCTAGGCAAACACTGCCGTAACACAACTGTTGTACCTGCTCCAGCACATCAAACACCTCTATAGCGTAGCTCCCGCTTTGCTGCACTACCTACCCTCGATAACGGGTTCCTGTGCAGCAGAAACTAGGGCTCTGCGTTTTGGATTTGAGGGCAGGTAGAGCGATTCTGTTGCCTTCTGAACTTCGCTCTAGAATACAAGCTAGGGCTATCTCCTGAGACTGCTGAGGGACCTACCAGGAAGTTTACTTCACCAGACACCTGTAGAGTAGAAGGTCTATGGTGCAGGGTACACATGAGCGCCTGCTGCCTATTTTATACTTTGGCAGGGCCTATATGTGTTCTGGTACAGAAAATCCTGGTTAGAATCCGGTGACTTGATTATGGCATGTTGCGCGCCACAAATGTTTTGGGCGCTGTTAGGGTTTTGATCTTCATCAAAAGTGGTATTCCTTTTAGGATGGGCGACTAGCCACCCATATACACGGTCCGTAACACTTATTACAGTTGATGATTGCTGTTTAAGAGGGTATAGCCTTTTTTCAACTAACTCCAAGCTGTCTCTGGAACAACTTTAGTGTAAGTCATAGCTGCAACCCCCAGCCCTTAAGTAAATGTTGCATGTGAGTGCTTCTGTACTTGTGAGGTGATAAACCCAGTTTAGGATCCCCCATGTAAGTAGGAAGCTCTTAAGGTTGGAGCGCATCACCCCTGCAGTGCCACTTTAGTGCCCATGCCCCCACAACTGGGAATTGATTGTAAGGACAAATTCACTGTCTAGCTTTAACTTTGCATTCCCATGAGGCACCTTCTGTGTTCTGGCTGAAACTATAACCCAGTTCCAGCAACACAAATTATGATCTGAGAGAGCAACACTTGGACAAAGATCTTGGTCTTGTATCTTAGCCAAATGCTACTGCTTTTTAGAAAAGATAAAGCTATTGATATGACTTGTATTGTGTTTTTAGTGGTAGAACTGAATAGGCAAGGTGGCGGTTTCACTCGCAGATGTTTGCTATAGAGATGTACCTACCTGAAAGAAGAAATGCTCTCTGCAAAGAGTGGTTCCTCACAGAATTTTGCTTAGGACTTGTGTGAATCTTTGAGAAGCACCCCATGTGGAGGCCTGTCCCCCCCTGGGGAGAGCCTCTTCAACCAGACATGACTGCTGTAAGATGCCCTCTCTCCCTCCATACCTGCAACAGTTCACTGAGGTCAGTGTAGCTCTGCCAGTTCACTCTACAACCGTTGTCTGCCAGCATCCAGCACAGACCGATCACAAGTGCTTGCATTGCTAATGCTTTACCGAACATCACCTGCCTTCCCATGTGGAACTGTACACCACTGACAGTGGCGCCCCAGCCTGTAAACTCACTGATGGGCCCACATCACAGAGAGCCTTCACTCCACCTGTGTCCTAAATAAACGCAGACTTTGTGCCAGGCTAAATCCCTAATTCATTCTTTTGTAATTGCCACCCTGGTTTTCTCATGGACACTGCCCTACCCCCTGCTGAATGCAGAAGGTGGTCAAAACATATTTACTAGATGCTGCCTGCTGAGCTGAATGCCTTGGGACTTCTTAAAGGTACTGTGCTTAGTTACTTTACATTAATGTCTTATTTTTTATATATAAAAAAGTAACAATGTTCTGATAACATCTTTTGTATGTCTTATTTGTACTGCCTGAAAGATAATCTGTCCCACCTCAACCTCCAAAAGTACGCCCTTTACCTCTTAAAAGTCTAGAAAGGAGACCCTTGGCATTTCACAGAGATCTCAGTAGGGTCTGATTTCTGCATTTCTTTTTTTAACTTTCAAAAACGTAAAAGGATACAGGGACAAAGAATTTTTGTCTTAGTGGGCCTGTTTCATGAAGAACATTGCCCGTAACTACTAGGTAAGCCACCTCACCTCTACCTGGCAACCGATCAGGAAAGGGGCACCGCTCTGTCCGTCAGTACGCCGGCCGCTAATTGAGCCTGTGGCACACTAAGACAAAAATTCTTTGTCCCTGTATCCTTTTACGTTTCTTTCACTCTCACTTTTGTTTGCAGCAGCATCACAGGTCCTGAAGAAAGCCTAACCTACTCTTAGGCAGATTGGCTGAAACATGTCGACCGATTGGTTCTCTTTCACCATCGCAGTTTGTAATTTAAACCGCTGGTGCACTGCTTTTTTAATCCTGGCGAAGAACGCCTCACAATAAAGTCTTTTTTGGCATTCTTGAGCTAGTTTTAATTACACTTCCTCACATTTGTATTATTTTGCGCTGCACCCTCATTCATACCACTAGCTCTTCATTTGTGGATTTAGTATATCCAATTCCATTTACAAAACATCCCTGAGCTCCTCCCTTTCAGAAAGGGGGTTGTAGCCCCCAGAGGAACTAGGTTTTTCCTCTGGGAGGATAATCCCAAATAATGAAGCATGTCACCTTCGGGTGAGTGAGGGATTTCGTCCTGAAAAGGGAAATGCCCAAAGTTAGGTCTGTTGGGCTTAGTTATCAGTTCTGTTTCACCTTTGTTATCTTTTCTTATCGGATGAATCAGTTGGTAGTGGTTTTTCCACACTTTTCAAATAATGCTGTAGACCTCAGGATTTCCTACTGTTATTTGTTCTAAGATTGGGGAATAAATCCTATATGGTCTTCAAACTCTCCCTAGGACCCTCCGGCTTTGAACCGTTTATTATTAGTTTAAATTTATTCACCCATACCCCCATCCGTTCACTCAAAATTCTATTATATTCATATTTCTTTTTCGTTAGGAGGTTAAGGATAGATGTATCTTTCAAAGAAGTTCATAGTTGTGTGGGTTGCACACCTTACAACAAATGCCTCCAATTTTTAAACCACAGACATTTAACATTGCGTGCTCATTTGCGCCGTGCCTAGCCCAAACAGCACATATGACACTAAACAACAACAATATGGGACAACTTTCTTCCCCTAGGAATGGGATACGTTGAAAAAAACTTTGAAGTTAAAAAATGGTGAAAAATAATTTGTTGCAATTGCAATTTAAATGCTGTGCCAATGGCTAGGAGCAGAAAGTTGTCTCAATGAAGTGGCATGGGTGGACTCCAGGGTTTTAATTTCATGTTCTAGCCTAAGTAATTTAGAATTAAGGTTTTTATTGATTTTTGTTTTGATTTCGATAATTATCCCACTGATAGTGGCCTTCAGAGCGTCCCATAGAGTGTTTACGTTAGTTTCTGCAGTATCATTATACTTAAGATAGTCTGTGATTGCTGCTTCAATTTTCTTTTTTTCCTCAGGATTTTATAAGACATCATTATTAAAGCTCCATCTTTTGGGTGAAGGTTCATGGTGACTGCCAGCCAATGTAATACTGATACAAGAATGATCAGCCACTAACTGGGGCAATATATCTGAATGTTCAATTAAATGTGTGAATGAACCTGAAATAAGAATGTAATCTATTATAGTATATGAATTGTGTGGGGCAGAAGAAAAAGTATAATCTCTGGAGTCCGGGTGTTGACGACGCCAGGTATCTTTGAGGTTACATTTTGAGCATATGTTATAAACTATGCCGTGCAATCTTGTGGCATGATATTTGCATGTAGATTGTCGATCGATTATCGGATCTAACGGAATATTAAAATCGCCGCCGACTATGATGAGATCATCCTGGGGGATATTTGCTATAGTGGTCGAAATACCTTCCCAAAATTCTGGATCATCTATGGTGGGGCCATATATATTCACTACATATATTAGATCTTCTCCTTTCTTAAGATGTGTAACCAGTAATCTACTGTCACTATTGTAAGATAGTGATTCCAGGGAAATATTAGCTTTTCTCGCTATTAAGGTAATTACTCCCTTCTTTTTATGATCCGCTGGTGAACAAGCAACTTGTGAAATCCAGTTATGTTTAATAAAAGCAGCATCTGCTCCATATAACTTTGTTTCTTGTAATAATATGATATCCCCCTTAGTTTTGGCTAAATAATCAGTTTTCCGGCGTTTAATCGGGTGATTAAGGCCTTTGACATTTAAGCATACTACGTTGAGATCTTCTGCAATATTACATGACCTAGCTTGAGCCATCACATATAATGTTATAGGCAAGATAATCTATACACATGCGTTGTATATAGAATATTGAATATCAACAAACCCGATAAATCAATTCCAATAAACGCATTAGATGCATAAAGATAACTTGTATTGACAATGACCATTCTAGAGAGCCTAACTTCATTTATAAAGAAAGTAGCACAAAGGCACTCTTGTTTAAGCAAATCAAAATATAACCAAAATGATACTAAGAATAGCTAGAGAACAGAAAAAGAGGGACAAAAGAGAGAAACAAAAGACAACTGAGATTACCCAAGGCACAAACCACATCATATCCAAAGTCATTCCACAACTCCTGGGAATCTCGCCCTATTTTCCCCACACACCCCTCCCACCCAACCCTTCCCTGCAAACCTCGAATGTAGGAGGTGTGACGGCAATAACGTAAAACTGTCGGACGGAGTATAACTACAACTAACATGATACCTATTTCCAGAGTGAATCTTTACAAACCAAAACGGATTATCTGACTAAATTGGGGGTGCACAGCTCACAAAGTCCAGGAAGTCAAAGTTATATGAAAAAAGTCACTTCTTTATTGAAAAATTATTTTGTTTTTAAGACCATTCAGATCAAGATATCAGCCAACGCGTTCCGCTCCCACTTTGGGAGCTTCCTCAGGGCGAAATAAATAACAGTCGGTCCAATCACAATTCCCAAATCTGTTGGTCAGTACGACGATATCGTTGCTTCGATAGTAAACAGAACAATATTAATACGGCCTGCAGTCATCCAAGTGCTCCTGGAAATCTACAATTCTGTCCAGAAGCTCATGAAGATAGCAGATAGGCAGGAGGTTGATGTATCACCGGTCCCTAGCTCCGAGATTCAAGCTAGTACATCATCCTCCTGCCTATTTGCCATCTTCATGAGCTTCTGGACAGAATTGGATACTGTAGATTTCCAGGAGCACATGGATGATTGCAGGCCGTATTAATATTGTTCTGTTTACTATTGAAGCAACAACATTGTCGTACTGACCAACAGATTTGGGAATTATGATTGTACCAACTGTTATTTATTTTGCCCCGAGGAAGCTCCCAATGTGGGAGCGAAACGCGTTGGCTGATCTCGTGATCTGAATGGTCTTAAAAACAAAATCGTTTTTCAATAAAGAAGTGACTTTTTTCATATAACTTTGGCTTCCTGGACCTTGACAGCTGTGCACCCCCAACTTAGTCTAATTATCTCTTGATCTGGAGCACAGTTGCGCCATCCAACAGCTGGCGTAGGGGTTGTTTGCACGGCAACTTGAAAATGTTGGAACTGGTGTGAGGTGCGGCATCGAGGGTCCGCTGTTGCTTCCAAAACGGATTATCTATTAAAGACTGACTGAATCTCAAATTTGGCTGTTACCAAGGGAAAAGAATCATCCCTAACTTCTAAACACATTAGAGAGCAGTGAATATATCAATAAACATCAATCTCAATGTAAGAGACTCAACAATGTATTAAGAATTGACTTCAAAAGGAAAAGGTTTCCTTTTTTTAGTCCTGGGACAGCGACACTTCACGTTGTCGATCTGTCCATGAGTTGTGCAGGCGCTGGAAAACTGGCTTGATATGGCCATAAGCCCGACTGTTCCAGTTAGATGAATGTGAAACAGGAAACCTATATCCTATGATTGGACATTGGAATGCGGCACCCAAGAGGAATACCCACGACCACTCCTTATGTTCACCCTTGCAATGTAGCCACTGGCTAAAATAAGCAGAAAAAAGCACAATGAATGGGAGAATGTGATAGGTGGTGCCCTACACGTGATCTCTATCACAGTTCTACGTGAGGGCCCAACAGAGTCAGTGCCACAGATGCTTCGGGCACTTAAGGAGTATTGTGCTGTTACAGGATTGGACACTTATTACTGGAATATATCTTGACAGTTTCCATTGTGGAAATGGACACACAAAACTGGCAACGACTATACAGAACTATGACTACAATGGAAAGACGCAGCAAAAATATTGGGGAATAGTGGTGATGTGATGTAGACCGTAGAATTCAACTAAACATAGATGTGGTAATCAGTGCTGTAAATGGAGAAAATTAAGTGCAGGTACTCACCAAAAGGAGCGGTGGGCTGGCGGGGGGGGGGGGGGGTGGTGGAGTGTAGGGCAGGGCTACGTTTTCAACCTTTCCAAGCTTTATATGCAAGAAATCCAAGTGCATTGTAAAAACGTCAGAAGCATCTGTCCAATGGTTATGACCCTAACTACTATTTATAAAACATTTACTAACAAGGGTATGTTAAAAACAGTCTCTGATTTTTGCCATCAAAGCTTTGCAAAGGCAAAAAGAACTATTGATGGACAGAATGCAGGACTATGTCATACATTCTCCCCAGTACAGATATCTGGGCCTAAATCCATAGTTTTTTTGCTCACCGTGCCATTCCAGTTTGGACCCAGCCATATGCAAATCAGTCTTGACCCTGCGCCCAATGATAACAGTCCAGCCCGAACTGCCAGGCCAGGTCCTCCCTATACTAGAAACAAGCATCTTAGGACCGGTTTCGGGGTTTCACCCCTCTTCAGCCAGGATAGCTTGATTCCAGTGGCATGGAGAGCACGGGACTCATGTCTGAGCATACCCGTCCCACTGGGTGTGACGAATGCAAAAACAACTATTGATGGTCAGAATGCAGAACAATGTCATACATTCACCCCCGTACAGAGATCTGGGCCTAAATCCATAATTTTTTTGCTCACCATGCCATTCCAGTTTGGGGGCAGCCATATGCAAATCAGTCCTGACCCTGAGCCCAATGGGAACAGTCCAGCCCGAACTGCCAGGCCAGGCCCTCCCTGGACTGGAAACAAGCATCCTAGGACCAGTTTCGGGGTTTCACCCCTCTTCAGCCAGGATAGCTTGATTCCAGTTGTATGGAGAGCACGGGACTCACGTCTGAGCATAACCGTCCCACTCGGGGTGACAAATGCAAAAACAACTATTAATGGACAGAATGCAGGACTATGTCATACATTCACCCCAGTACAGATATCTGGGCCTAAATCCATAGTTTTTTTGCTCGCCATTCCAGTTTGGACCCAGCCATATGCAAATCAGTCTTGACCCTGAGCCCAATGAGAACATTCCAGCCCGAACGGCCAGGCCAGGTCCTCCCTATACTAGAAACAAGCATCCTAGGACCGGTTTCGGGGTTTCACCCCTCTTCAGCCAGGATAGCTTGATTCCAGTTGTATGGAGAGCACGGGACTCACGTCTGAGCATAACCGTCCCACTCGGGGGTGACAAATGCAAAAACAACTATTGATGGACAGAATGCAGAACAATGTCATACATTCACCCCAGTACAGAGATCTGGCCCTAGATCCATCGTGGCCAGGTCTAAACTGGGGTGGCATGGTGAGCAAAAGAATGATGGATTTAACCCAGATTTCTTGACTGGGGGTGAATGTTTTGATTTGTTCTGCATTCTGTCCATCAATTTTGTGTCTTTTGCTTTCTCGATCAATGTTTTGCATTCTGGAGTTTTTAAAAATCCTTACTTATGATGAGAAAGGGGAACTACAAGTCTCAGAATGCAAAAGCATTGCCCACTAAAATCCAGAACTGTCTGAAAGTGAAAGACATTCCATGGAGCATGCTGTCGCATTTGGGTTATGCATGGTTTCCCATACAAAACAAGGGGTTTAAATGCACCAACCTAAAAGAATTGTGTTCCCTTTAAGAAATTTTGTTTGTTTGAGGGTAATCATAAAATTGGCGGCAAGGACAAGGTTTACACTGAAGTAAAATAATTGATTTAAATTGCTGATGAACTAACATTTCAGTCATTTAAAACACTGGGCTTGCTTAAAAGCTGTAATACCCTCAAGCATGTGCCCCACACCTTCGGCCATTAGTTCTATGTTGGTCTCTAAACTCCCACTGTGCAAGACCAAAGGGTAAACCAAACACCCTGCTGCCACACCGCTGTCGGAAGACTTGCAGAGCAATTGGACAAGATAGCTGTGTCCTGGTAAGAAGATCTGCTGTTCTGGCGCTCTTGTACAAACTCAGCACAGGATTGCAGAATCAGTGGGTCGTGTGAAAAGAGCTGCCGAGGAATGAGAACCTGAGCGCAGCACCACGTGTGTCAAGGCAAGGCCCCCATGAGTACCGGTACTCTCCTTGCCAGAGGAGAACTTCCGGTACTGAAGGGGTGAGAATTTAAAAGTGCCAGTATTCGGTACCGGCGAGTACCAGCCCAAATAAAACACTGGTGGTAATCACAAACACAAGTCAATCGATGAGAGTTTTGGATGAAACTGCCACTCTCCCAAAAACAAAAAGAACAATTGATGGACAGAATGCAGAACAATGTCCTACATTCACCCTAGTACAGAGAACTGGACCTAAATCCATAGTTTTTTTGCTCACCATGCCATTCCAGTTTGAACACAGCCATATGCAAATCAGCCTTGGCCCTGTGCCCAATGGGAACAGTCCAGCCCGAACTGCCAGGCCAGGTCTTCCCTGCACTGGAAACAAGCCTCCTAGGTCCAGGTTCGGAGTTTCACCCCTCCTCAGCCAGGCTAGCTTGACTCCAGTGGCATGGAGAGCATGGGACCCACATCTGGGCATACCCGTCCCAATCGGGGTGACAAATGCAAGAAGAACAATTGGACAGAATGCAGAACAATGTCATACATTCACGCCAGTACAGAGATCTGGGCCTAAATCCATTGTTTTTTTGCTCACCATGCCATTACAGTTTGAACCCAGCCATATGCAAATCAGTCTTGACCCTGTTCCCAATGGGAACAGTCCAGCCCGAACTTCCCAGCTGATGAATGGTGATGCCCCTGAAACCAGTCCCAGGATGCTTGTTTCTGGTCCAGGGAGGACCTGGCTTGGCAGTTCAGGCTGGATTGTTCCCACAAGGAAGAGGGTCAAGACTGATTTGCATATGGCTGGGTCCAAACTGGCGTGGTGTGGTGAGCAAAAGAATGATGGATTTAACCCAGATCCTTGTGACTGGGGGTGAATGTTGCATTGTCCAGCATTCCGTCCATCAAATTCTTTCTTTTACCTATGTTGCCCTAAGTGGGAAGGGTATGCCCAGACGTGGGTCCCATGCTCACTACACTACTGGATTCAAGCTAGCCTGGCTGATGAAGGGTGATGCCCTGAAACCGGTCCCAGAATGCTTGTTTCCGGTCCAGGGAGGACCTGGCTTGGCAGTTCGGGCTGGACTGTTTCCACAAGGAACAGGGTCCAGACTGATTTGCATACGGCTGGGTCCAAACTGGGGTGGTGTGGTGAACAAAATAATAATGGATTTAACTCAGATCCTTGTGATTGGGGGTGAATGTTTGCATTGTCCAGCATTCCTGCCATCATTTGTTTCATTTACACTCTCCCTAATAGGCAGAATGGTATAGATACAAATGGTCATTGGCCTGTGGTGTCTGTATGTATTAGTGAATATTATAATGTCAAGGAGATTATTTCAGGAACAAAACACAGTAATCGTGAATTGCCTCTTGTAAGAGACCCAGAATCAAAATAAGAACTGTGCTGTTAGCATATGATACAGGGAGGATGGAGGAGTGGGCTAGGGATACCAGACATGGAAATATATTACTTTGTGTCACAACTACAGAATTTCCCTTACTGGTGAGCAGAGACCCATAACAGAGAGAACGACCTACTGCATAGATGCTATGGACACACATTGCTGCAGTATATATGCTTTGCAAAGGAAAAAAACTCCCACCTGATTGCTCCAATGACACAAATGTAGGACTGGCCTGCTAGACTGATGATAAGGAAGACACCAGTTTCTACTGTGGGGCCCCAAAGAATTTAGACAAATACTTTCAGAGGCCAAGGCAACAAATTGGATAGAAGTGGGGATTCATGCAATGAGTGACGTCTACGAAGGGAAACGTTAGGTACTTTTGGAAACGTGACAATCGCTATTGATTACGTGGAGGACAGTTACTGGCATAGGCATGGCTGACTAGGGTTGGCTCCCACCACATAGGAGGGAGCCCCTGGAAGACATGAAATCCAATACATTGAAGACACTAACGGAGCACACATTATTTCCAGGCAATATGCACAGTGTCCATACCAGAAGTTAAAAATCTGAGATAAATGAGACAGAATATAAACCCCACGGACAGATATGAAATGGGAATAAACATTGGAATACACCCACAAAGTATAGAGTAATCCACGATGTTGGCGTGCATGATTAACATACACATACAGAGTATATCTAACTCCAGTAATTCTTAGTACAATATACCATTCAAGAGATGGGCATACATTGTCCTAGATACAGAGGTTACAGACATCATGCATATGATAGGAATGTTGTGATTGTTTGCAATTTGTGGGAATGCGTTAGACCCATGATAGCATTAGACCAATGCATATTAGGTCTATAGTAGACACCAAGGGGAAAACAAATGCAATATTGAGCGCAAACTCTAAGGCACCCACCTTTTATCCTCCGTGGGCGTCTCAAAATCAACTGTTGCCTCAGGCGCACAGTCCCCTGGTGCGCGTCTCCTCAGCACGCCACTCCTCTTCACTTGGTGGTCTCACTAAGTTTCAGTGCATCCCCTAATCAATCATTCCAGACAGCCCTGGCCTTTGTTTCAATGTTCGCTACCTGAATAGTTAAATGTGCAGTGAGTCTGCCTTGGAGTAGGTTTCTTCCATATCTCCACAAATTTAGCTTACACAGGAATTGTTCCCTTACATTAATAATTTATGTTAATTTTACTTGCATTTAAACTTAAAGATAGCATTTTTAAACCATGTTTACATATTTTTTATTTTTTTCTCTGATTGAGGACACACTATTTACCTGTGGTATTGCAAGCTCTGATAAAAGCAATCTGAAAATACTACCTATTTCTAAACCCTTGATGAGTTTAGAGCCTCTTGACTCTGACTCCTCTGTGAAATAAAGAGTGCCAAGATGGGCATTCTGTTCAGGAGTCTGTCAGAGAGGAAACAGTCACAGTATTGGATGTAATCCAGCCCACTTTTTCAGCATCAATGCAGTTGATGTAAGAGGTGCTAAGCCACTCCTTTGCCACCTCATTTCATAAATTGATAAATTATTTACCCATGCAATTCCCATTGAATTGAGCAGAAAATGATAATTTCCTCAAAGAAAAGAACGGCTGAGGCATTTCATTACCAAATTCTATCCACTTCCATTTCCCTTTCGTCTTCCGATTGCCCTGTTGAATCTGATAACTACTATTCTGTTAATCCAAATGATACTGATGACCATAATGTAGAGAACGCAAGTGTTCCTTAAGGACCGAAGAATTCCAATTCTAATTCCTCTGAAACACTCCTTGACTTGGTGGGATATTGTTATTTAAATCCTGATGTGATATCTCATCCCAGGTCAGGTGAATGTTCCCCTTCTGTTCCCATTTCCTCTTTCCTGGCACATCGGATTAGGAGACCAATAGATACATCGAATTGCAATAAACTAACAGGGAGTGTCCCTGACAAATTATCATCCACCCCAGGTAGAGACCCTGCTATGGAATCTTCCCTTTCAAAGAAAGGCAAAGATCCCAAAATATAGACATGGCTCTTAGAGAATGTCAGGACAAAAATGTGACTGTCCTAGGCCCTTAATACAAATTATTGAAATTTCAGAAGATGTAACCCTTACTGGAGCTCCTGTTAATCTTCCAGTTCTTAGAGGTTGGGGTCAACAGGCTATTTGCCCCCTAGTAACACGAATACTGCTTTGTCAGTGGGGAAGAAAAAAACATCCTGATGAGGATTGATCCTAAACTGGCTGATATGGCAGACAAAGAGCTGGGTCCGGAGGAAGAATGCCCTCTCTTTGTTGATCATTTCGTAAAGGACATTTCTTCTTGTGTCCAAAGTTTTACTTCTCTAGAAAAGGCACAGCAGAACTTAAAGCAGGTGTTTTCACCATGTGTTTTTCAAAAAGCCAGATGAGGAAGTGCTCACTTATCCAGCAATTCTATCCTGTCAAACGTCCTTCTACATGCCCAGAGGTGGGCATACTCCTGGCTTCAGCGATAAACATGGGGAAATAATTTCAGAGGTTGATTCCAACGAGACAGAGGTAGATCCTGTGCCAATACAGATAGGTCATGTTGTTCAAAATCTTTCCCCCCAAGAAAGCTGGGTATCAGACTCGCTCTCTTTCTCAGCAATTGGAGACTAATTACATCAGATCAGTGTTTTTTTTATAAACAATTCAAGGATCTCAGATAGAGTTTTATTCCCCTCCATTGCAGTTGCTTCCTCCTTAACTAATAGTTTTCGGTGTCTGGAATCCGAACTAATCTTGCAAGAGATCAAGATTTGTTACCCAATGGGGAAATTCAATAGGTACCAGTCCAAACCCACAGGTTTATCAGTCATCTCGTTCTAGAAAAAAAGGCAGAAGAAAGCTCTCCCCCTGTAATATATTTCAGATCTCTTAACAGCTATTTCCTGCACAGACATTTAAAATGGAAGGGATACATTGTCTCGGGGATTACCTTCAAAAAGACAATTGGATGATAAAAATAGATCTCAAGCATGCTTATCTATTCATCCCAGTTCACTCATCATATGCTCATTTCCTTCAATTAATTTGGTCGGGGCACAAATTCTATCTCCTTACGTAGCCCTTCGGCCTTGCATCAGGACCCTCTTCTTTTTCCAAAATTTTAAAACCAGTGGTCACTTTACTTTGACTTCATGGGGTATGCTCGTCAACTACTTAGATGACATTTTATTGATGGCCAAGTCTAAATGACTACTACAGGCTGAAACCCTGTGGGTGGTCTCCCACTTTCAAATCTTAGGTTTTGTGATGAATCAAAATAAATCTATCCTGATTCCTTCTCTGTCGATTCCGTTTTGGGATGCATTATATACTCCAAGATATCCGCTTTTTTTCTTGATCAAAATAAAGATACAGTCAGTATTACGGTTGAACGAATATTCTCACCGCTGGTTAGCAAGGCTTGTTGGCCTGGTAACAGCATCCATTCAGGCATTTTTCCCACCCTCTTCCTTATCGAGTGCTTCAAAGTCTAAAGTCTTGTCATCTTTCCAGAGGCCTCCCTTACTCAGCGTTAGTTTCCCTTTCCGCAGAGGCTCAGGAAGAGTTGGAGTGGTGGCTCTCCCAGATGGAATGCTGGAATGGAAGATCCATTTTTGGTCAGGACCTAGATATCATGTTAGAATCTGATACCAGCAAAACAGGTTGGGGAGCAAGATGCGGAAATATTGTGATAGGAGGAAAATGGTCTCCAGATGAAACTCGGTTTCATATAAATTGCTTGGAACTGCTCCTTTGCTGTATAAAGTTTGGCTCCCTCAAAGGATATCTAAAGATAGATCTGTTCACTTCCTGCCTGAATCACGTTCCTCACTTCTTCAGCTAGAGGCCGGACCCAGAAGCAGAGGCGGTGAATGCTTTTCTGCAACACGGGGGTTGCAAAAGCTTAGAGGCCCCTTCCCAACTGCTGTGCAATGATATTGCTCTCTATTTTTCACAGAAAATAGAGCTTATCTATGAAAAAATCACCTCAGCAGGAAGCCTGCAGCAGATCCCAATGGCTTTTGACCAATTGAATCTGATAGACCCTCAGCTGTTAGAGCATTTTCCCACACTTGCATTAACAGAGGTCAAACTACTGATTCACAAGATACAATCTGGATCCCCTTCTGACCTTCTTCCAGCTAAATTAGTCAGTCTCTAGCTAAACATCTGTCTCCCTCTATGCAATCCCTTATTAATCTCTCCCTAAAAGAAGGCCATTTTCCGTTGGAATGGAAAGTTGCTCAGGTTAGACCGATCCGCAAGAACACTAAAGTCCCGTGGATGGATCTTTCCAACCTCCGCCCTATTTCGCTCCTTCCGTTTCTGAGCAAACTAATGGAGAAACATATCAATACTCACCTCTCCAACCATGTTGAACTGACGGGCTGTTTAGATCCCTCTCAGTCCAGTTTTAGGCCCAAATACAGCACCGAATCAGCTTTACTAGCGGTCACAGATAACATCAGGATGACCCTAGACAAGGGTCACTCTATGATTCTGGTGCTGTTGGACCTATCTGGGGCGTTCAACACAGTTTCTCACAGCATTCTGCTCAGAAGACTAAAAGAGATCGGACTAAGAAAATCAGACTTACAATGGATGAGGAGCTTTCTATCAGCTCCCTTCCAGATTGTCAACTTAGGCCTGTATCGCTCGGCCCCTACAGAATTGTCCAAGGGAGTCCCCCAGGGCTCGTGTTTGAGCCCTACATTGTTTAACATCTATATTGCTCCCTTGGCCAATCTCCTGAGGACGCATGGGTTCATCCCCATATCATATGCCAACGACACTCAGCTGCTCTTTCCATTTGATAAATTTACTTGGTCGGTACAGCATGCCTTCTCTAATGGTATGGGAGCTATGTCCCTCTGGATGAAGAATAATTTACTCCAGTATAATGTGGGAAAAACAGATATTATGCTCTTCGGAGAGGCCCCCCTTCTATGAACGCCAGATTGGTGGCCGACTGACCTAGGCCCCCATCCCGCTCCCAAGTTTACAGTCAAAAACCTGGGTATTCGTCTGGCTCAAGCCCTTATCCTGAAGGAGCATGCTGTTCAGACAGCAGGTTCCTGTTTCCATATAATAGGCCTGCTCCGTCGAGTCTTCCCTCTGCTTCCTGACTATACCCGGAAAACTTTAGTCCAGGTGCTCGTACTAAGTCATCTGGACTACTGTAACGGTCTGCTGATCTCCCCAATGATGTCTCACTCAGCAGACTGCAGGTAGTCCAGAACACGGCGGCACGATTGGTCGGCAATGCTTCCTCTAGAACCCCTTCTCGCCCTCTTCTTATGAAGCTGCACTGGCTCCCTATCCGCCAACGGGTCAGATTTAAAATCTGCTGCACTATTCATAAGTCATTACTTAATTTGGGTCCTTCCTATTTCTCGGAGAAATTCATGCCATATGTACTGTCTAGATCTCTCCGCTCGAGTGCCAAACACCTTCTTGTGGGGCCTCGAGTAAGAAAGGCAAGATTAGGAGGAAGAGCTCTCTACCATCTTGGTCCTCAATACTGGAATGAGCTTCCTATGTTCTTGAGACAGTGCTTGGATCATCTACAATTTAGGAAGCTGTTTAAGACCACTCTTTTCTGCGCCTGATCTTGCTGTAGCTGCAACACACTCTCACGGCCCGTCCTTCGGGGGTCGATTCAAGCGCTGTAAAAGAAAATAAATAAATACATTTTCCACAAATGCCTATCCTCCTGTCGCTGTGATTGTTTGAACCCTTCTACATGTCACAAGAGGCTGAACCACGTTGGTGATAGTATCTCCTGTTTGGCCCTCTCAAGTATGGTTCCCTCAACTTCTAGAACTCTGTAGATGTTGCAAAACTTATTTTCACCTTTCTGCAATTACTTTTGAACCCTCTGGGTTAACCTCATGATCTGAAACTTGGTGGACATCTTCATCTTATGTCATGTCATATTTCAGGTCATCCTGGCATGTCCCAGGCCTTTTGTCAGAGGCATTGTTAGTTATCAACGATTTCTGGGCTCCTGCCACTCAATCCGGTTATAAATATACTCGGGTCTCCTGGGTTAGCTGTTGTGTGGAAAAGGAGATTAATCCATAGTTGGATCTCCGGTACATATTGTCAATTTTCTTGTTACCCTTTTCGTGCCTGGTAAAGCTTACAGGACAATTAACTTCTACAGGTTGGTTATTTCTGCAGGTCATGTCCTAGTGAAAGGAGAATCGGTAGGTAGACGTTTCTTAGTGTGTAGAGCCCTAAAATTAATCTGATTTAAGGTTTCTCCAAAACCTAAATACTCAACCCTCACGAATGTAAAGGTAGGATTGAACTTTGTGCTCTCTTGGCCTCACAATCAATATCTTTCATTAAAACAACTATCTGCAAAATTAACTATGCTCCTGTGCTTGTTATCATTTAGAGGAGTTTTGGATGTTAAAGCACTTGGTATTGATAGCAAATCCTTTTCTCCTCAGGGAGTAACATTTTATCTTACAAGAAATACAAAAACTAATTCTTCCTCAATATTTTATCCTCCTTTTCATGATTTTAAAATATTATGGGGTCTCATGCTTTTGTTGTTACGAATCCCCAACTGCAGCTTTTGTGCTTCAGGAGTATCTCAATTAATGATATCTTTTAAGAAACCTTGTGCTTCTGTGTCTCCCTCCTCTAAATGAGTAAGATGGATTATGGCAGAAACTGGTATAATGTAAAGATGCAGACTACAGCCAGCAAGCAATGTGCACTGTTCCTTGGAAAACTATATTCCACTTTTTATGTAAAAAAAATCTCAAATAATAAACTCTATTAATTGCTTCTTCAAACATTCATTTATCACAAAAATTGAGTTTAAATTGTAAAGAGAACAATTACATCATTGTTTCAATAAATGTTGCACATGTTCATAAACACATGTATTTTTTCAATATATCATCATCGAAGTTTGTACACCGGTATATCTTTACAATCATCAGTTCATATTACCAATAATACAAATATCAAAATACAAATAATTAATTGCCATGTAGTTTTAGTTTCAAGAAGTCCGGAGCCCAATGCAGAGCTGGTATAAACATTTCCATGTTTGGGTCCCACTCGGGTAGAGGGGCTATGGACACTAAAGGTTTTATTTCAGTGGGGTATCTGATGGACATACTGAAAGCAGAAGGTTGGTCAACAGAATCCAATTTGTGAACCTTCTATTTCATATCAATAGTGCATGCTTCTTTTAATGGTATTCCACAGATTTACACTTGTCATAATCGAGTCTGCAGTAGTGTAATAGAATGTAAATGTCCCCCACTAATGTGACAGGAGGTTTGGATTCTGTTAAATACATGGAGGCGAATATTATCCTTCCTACCTCTCCCCAGATGTTCTAATGGTATATTTTCTTCCAGCTTGATTTCAGGTTACTGTGATGGAGCGAGATTTAGAAATGTTTTCATTTCAACTCATGAAGTCACATTTCCATAATTTAATTAATTATACTAATGATTTGTGCTGTGAATGTATTAATTCAACCTAGTTTTAAAGTTGCATACACAAAAGACACGAGGGTTATTAACAATGTGTGCTCATATACGTGCGTTATGTTGCATTTCATTTATCTGGAAAATAATAAATTAATCTTGTCTATTGTTATGTCTTAACTAATAGCAGCTGTTTTAAATAATGGCAGGTGCTTATTTTGCTTTCCTTGTCTATGTAGTGTTACTTTACTCTTTACAGGTGCATAAAGAATCTATGCTGGATTAATTGAAGAATGGTAGATATAAATGCTGCTTTATTTGTGTGCTTCAGCTAGGTAATTTAGACTAATGGGTTAAGCATTAGCTATGGTGGGTGGCAACAGAACAAACTGTATTTGTAGTGGAGAAGTGTAGTGGAGAAGTGTGGCTCAATGGTTAGAGCGGCAGACCCTGATGCAGAGGTCTAGCCCGGGACCAGGGTTCAATTCCCCGCCTCGGCGGGTCTTGAGCTAAAAAATTCCACGGACCTGATAATTCTCGCCTCGGTGCCTATTCCAATCATGGAGTCCCACTCTGCAACTCTGGGCAATAGCTTGCTTAATCTCCACAACGGCCCCCACAACGCTAAGGATGCCTGGCCTCCACCTTGGGGGTGCCCAGGAGTGGACACCTCACAGGGAAAGCCAGGATGGGTTCCACAGCGGTATTCGTACAAGCGCCTTGAGACCCTTGCGGGTGAGTAGTGCGCTATACAAGTATCAATTTACATATTTCTCGCATTAATTATTTTCTTGTGTTTTTTTTATATAATAGTTATTGAAAAAGTGGTTTTGGGCCTAGTGCATTCGTGTTTGCTAAAATTCTGCTCGGAGCAAGAGAGAGTCCATGCTGGAAAAATTTCTGCTGCCTGAAACAATTTGTTGTGATGAGCTGACTGTTCCTCAGTCAAGCAAGGCCAAGGCCAGGAACCGGCAGAAGAGAGTGCAACAATTTCATATCCGAGGAAGCAAATGATTTTCTTTCAGTTAATGTTGCAAACTGGAGGAAGCCTCGTTGTTCGAAAACTAGAGACAATGGACTCTAAGAAAGTGACGGAACTGATGTTAAAAGAATGTGGTGACACGATGGTCTGTCACTTGACAGCCAATGGGACTCCGACTTTAGAGAGAATATACTTTTACTTAGATTAGTTTAGTGTAGAAAGGTATAAAAACTCTTCCCCGTGGAAGAAAGCTTGGCTTCTCGCTGAACTTTTGATGGGTGTGTCGTGCGGACGGAGAGCACGTAAGAAACCCAAAAAGACTTTTATTCATTATTCTTTATTATAGTAAGCGTAGTTAGAAATTTAGGATTATGATAATACCAAATGTCATTTGAATTTAATTAATTCATGTTACTGAATTTTCTTAAACCAACGTTACTTTTACAAATATTCTAATAAAATTGTTTTAATAAAGATTACAAATGCAAATTCTAAACAAATAATATATAAATCTTTACTTTGGAAAACAAGCTGGTCTTGTTATTTCATGAGTTTAGGTTACTATTAGCAAGATCTTATCGCCACAGTGGCTTAATTAATTTGTAGAGTTTTGTAAAATATGATGAATTAATTTACCGCGGTTGTATATAAATGTATATAATTTGTGAATAGGTTAATTAGGTCACATGGTCAAAATATGTCATGTTAAATAATGGGCCTTGTAACTTGATTTATGATTAATGGTGAATATTGTGAAGTTAGGTAGCGTAGCTTGTGGAGAAGTGTGGCTCAGGGGTTAGAGGCAGCAGACCCGGAAGCTGAGATCGGTCCTGGACCAGGGTTCAATTCCCCGCCTCGGCGGGTCTTGGGCTAAAAATTCCATGGACTCGATAATTCTCGCCCCGGTGCCTCCTCGACTCACGGGTTCACACTCTGCGACTCTGGGCAATAGCTTGCTTAATCTCCACAACGGCCCCTCGCGGCGGGATGCCTGACTTTCACCTTGTGGATACCCTGCTATCTCACAGGGGAATACCAGGAAGGGTTCCCTAAGCAAGCGCCGGGAAACCCACTGCGGGTAGCTGTGCGCTATATAAGCTCAACTACATTTACATTTACATAGCTTATGACATATTTCCTATAGGGCGCTGGATCAATTTCCTGGTAGCAGACTTGATGGTTGCTATGGTAACAAACATGCTATATGGTAGTTATATAGGATCGATATCTAACATATGTTGAGTTCGTTTTCTCGTTACATGTAGTTGAAAGGTTTTTTCCTAGAGTGTGAAAAATCCTAGTTGTACCGGTACAGAGAAGTGTGACGAGAAGGTAGTCACACAGCACATTTGATCTGTTTCAGTATTGTGATATCGTCGTATATCACAAGTGTTGTGGTCGTACAACACGTGTTAGGGATATAGGTGTGTTAGATAGAGTGTATGTATAGTGAGAATTATCTATAAAATTGAAACTTTGAGTATAGGGACAATGAGCCCGTTCTAAAACTCACTGTGATAAAGTAATAGAATATATTCAAGCTTGAGTGAAGGATAAAATAACGTCGCTTATTTTATTAACGATTCATGTTATCTATGGTTGGTTAGAGTCCTACCAAGATTTCATGTGTGAAAGGTTAGGGGTATTTTCCGTTTGAAAGTGCGTAATTGATTCTGTAATTTTCGTTCGAGTCAAACTCTGAATTGCTACTTTAAGTGCATTCAGAGGGAAACGCGTTCGTTATTTACCTGTTTGAAGGGTAAAGTAAAATTTTACTTTATCGGCAAATGTATATTCTGTGAGAATAGCGTTGTCTATTCCACGTAAGAGAATTCTTGTATGTCTGTAAAATTCTGTCACTTTTAGAGAAACAGACAAATGAGTCGTCCTTTTTGTCTTTGTTAATTAAATTTCATTGAAAAAGTGCTTTAAAATGGCGCTGTGAAAAGTTTTTGTAAAGGAGGGGTGAGCGTTGAGAGTGAGACGCGAAAAACCGCAGCGGCTGTGTACGTCACACGGTCCGCGCAGTGATTGGATATCATACGTCACAGGCTGTTCTCTGATTGGCTCACGTGACTTAGTGAAACTGAACACTGATTGGCTTTTATGGAAAGCTCCATTCTTATTGGTCGAGCAAAGTAGTGACGTAGCTCGAACCTGATTGGCTTGTTGGTGTGTTTCGCGCACGGATTGGTTAGTGTTACGGACTAACCAGGAAACTTTTACGATCATTTCCAATTAAGTGGATTTGATTTAAAAATGAGTTATTATTATAAACATGTTGAGAAAAAGCTTACAACGTTTCAGAAATTTAAAAATGTATTTTCACCTGACAAGAAAATTGAAACGTGAGGTGGTAAATTACTTCATAAATATAAAACACCTGCAGCGTATATAGAAGGTGAATATGGTTATCATACTGTTCTGTGGTTTGATGTATGGAAACATTATACTAAAGATGATGGCGTATTAATTTGGCCGGACGATGGTTCATTTAACGTGAACATTTTAAGGAATTTAAGAGAAAAGATGTCAGCTCTTATACCCAAGCCTAGACCAACACAATTTGAAGCTTTAGTTGAATGGGAAGATGAGATGTTTCAACTTCAGAAAGAAGCAAGTGGAATAAAAAGACCACTAAAAACACCGAGTTACAGAAGAGAAACGCATGAAGATAGAATGCGTATGTGGAAACAGGGAGATATGTGCGATGGTCTCTATTTAATTAAAGAAATGGTTTTAGGGTCTCCAGGTGAAAAGAGAACTGAAAAGAAAAATAATGTTACTGTAGAAAGTGAATCAGAAGATGCAGTTTTAGAAGAAATTTTCACTACGAATAAAAAGCAAACTCCACTTAGACAACCTTGTTCATGGTCTACTCCGATGGTTTCTACAGGAACCACACCAAGTGCACCTCCATTAAATGAATCACCAAAATTGGACCCAAATAATTCTGAATCTTTTGAAACTCCAGAAATCAGATCAAGTTCTAGAGGTTATAATGAAAGCAGAAATTTTTCAGAAACTCCAATGAAAAGAGAAGCTCCTAGAAATTTAACGAGAGTTGCCAGAGATGAGGAAATTACAAATAGTAGAGAATATTTACAATCAAAAGAAAAATTAATTCAGCAAATTACAAAAGGGATGGAAGCAGTGACAGTTCCAGTAACGATTGGTCCTGTTCAGCCTGTTTTTGAGCAAAAAGAAATTAAACAGTCAGGTTTGATAATACCATTAAATACAGAAATTCAAAGAGTAGCTGAGAAATTTTATTCAGATTTATCTGAAATTCATCGTGCAAAAACGAAAATGCCTGATTTAACTTTTAATCAAGGTTCTTTTAACAAGTCACCAATGGGTGCAGAATCTGATACTGAGACTTCTGAGAAAAGAGATTCAAATTCAAAATTTTATGTTGCAAAATTAAAAGCAGACTTGGAAGAATTAATAATTGGCACAATTGGTCCTGACAGTTTGAAATATTATCGGGATGATGAACTCCTATTTATCTGTAAGAGCATTCAATGGAAAACAAAAAATAAATATGATCAGTTAGAAGAACTGGCAGCTGAACTAGAAATCGATTTGAGCAAACAAAAAAGTTTGGGAAAACATTACAGATTAGATTTTACAGAAAGGGACATTGGAAATTTTAACACAATGGGAAGAATATCGCATATAAAAGAATTAATTGTTTACAACAAAAAGTTAGGTGACTTGAGTAAATGGAGAGTGAAGTGGACTAAAAAGAAGGAAGATGAAAGATTGGATAAATTTGATAAAATGTCTAAACAATTTCCAATGAGAGAAATTGCAGGTGGAGGATATGTTCATGTCCCATGGTCTAGACAAGATATTTTACTTTTCACAAATGACTTTCCTCGGTTGAGAGAAAAACCTGCGGAATGGTACCGACAGGTAGACAGATTTATCAAAGTTTCAAAAGTTCTGTGGATTGATTTGGATGGATTTTTTGACATTGTTGTCCCATCAGATCTTTGGACAGAATGTAAAATTGCTGTGAGTTGGCCAAAAGAAGAGCCAAAGCGAATTAAAGAAACAGGTGCTCCAGCCCCAGTGGTCATGGATTTATATGAAAAAGTGATTTACTGGTTGAAAAATAAAATTGCCCCAAAGGAAGTTGATTGGGTTAAAATAGACAGGACAAATCAAGAACCAAAAGAATCAGTTCATTCATTTTATGAAAGATTATTACTGGTTTTCAAACAGTACAGTGGTTATGAAAAATTAGACGAAAAGGATATGAGTCATTTTATCTACAGATTTGTTTATGGTCTTAGACCGGGAAATTGGAGAAATGATCAGGAATATTATTGTCGGATGGCAATCTAATTCTGTTGACGATATTTTGAGAAAGGCAAAATACTGCAGTGATGAGTTAGAAGTGAAACAGAAAAAGTTAAAAGAAAAAGCAATGTGGGCACAAGTGAAGGTGGCAGAACAACAAATTGCAAGCCTTGAGAATAAAAATATAAATTTTGCTCAAAATCATAATCAGAATCAAGGCCAAGGAAAATTTTAAATTAATTTTAACAAATCAAAGTATAATGCTAAAGTTGAAGAATTAAAACAGAAATTGCCTTGTTTTAATTGCGGCGAAATCGGGCATTTGAAAAGTGAGTGTAAAAACCCACCCAGAAATTTTAAAAATACATCGTTAAACCCACAGATGCAGAACGATGTTGATCTGCAGCAACAGCTACAGCGACAGTTGAATGACTTGAGTCTTCAGCGACAGCTACAGCATCAGTTAACGCAGCAACAGAATCAAATTCCACAGCCTCCATTTCTTTATTGTGGGGGAGGTCAAAAATATAATCCAAGTGTGGGATTCGGAGGATGTGATCAGGTAATAAGAACTCAAAGATCTAATGTGCAAAATACTACAGGACAATTTTTGTTGACAGAAAATCAAGGAAGTGATTCTGATGATTGTTTCTGACGGTGCCCGAGAGAGGGGGAAGAGTGTGTAATTGGAGCCACTCTTGAGGTTGACCAGTCTGGTCCATTTGTAAATGGAAAAGTAAATGATGTAGAAATCACTTTTCTTGTGGACACTGGTGCTACCCGTTCTACTGTTAGATCAGTGGAAATTGAAAACCTGCCTCTCTCTGGGGATACCATCCAAGTAGTCGGAGTAAGTAATCAACAGATTAAAACTGATCTAACTGATCCTGTTAAGGTTGAAATTGGCAATTTTAAAGATGAGCACAGATTTGTAGTTTGCAACAGCAGTCCAGTAAACTTATTGGGAAGAGATATATTGTGCAAAATGAATTGCAAAATATATTGTTCACCTGATGGAATTGAATTACAAACCATGGAAGAAGATGGGTTATACCGATTGACAATGTTGTTAGTTGAAGCAAATGAAACAAAATTATTTTCTGCTTTTGAAAAAGAAAATTTACCAGAAGAATTAAAAGAGACTGTCAAAACTGAAATTTGGGATTTGACTGGAAATGAAATGGGTCTAATGAAACATGTCGATCCAGTCAAAATTATTGTGAAGCAGGGAGTTAAATTTCCAAACATTCCCCAGTATAAAATGAAAGCAGAAACAATTGAAGGTGTCATTCCTGTGATTGAAAAATTCATTAAACAAGGTGTTTTAAAAGAAATTGAAAGCAGTCCTTGTAACTCACCGATTATGGGGATCAAAAAGTCAAATGGAACGTACAGAATAGTTCAGGATTTGAGAAAAATTAACGAGATTGTTGTTCCTTGCTGTCCAGTTGTTCCAAATCCAGCAGTCATTCTTTATCAAATTCCGCATGATGCAGAATGGTATACTGTCATTTATCTTTGCAATGCGTTCTTTACTGTTCCATTACATCCAGAGAGTCAGGAAATCTTTGCTTTCAGATTCCAGAATAAGACCCTCGCATGGTGTAGAATTCCTCAAGGGTATACAGAGAGTCCTTCTATTTTTAATGAGTTGTTGAAGAAATCTTTAGAAGATTTAAATCTACCTGGCAAATCGACATTAGTGCAATATATTGACGATTTATTGATTGCAGCAAAAACTAGAGAGAACTGTGTAACAGATACGATTATTCTTTTAAATCGACTGGCAGATGAAGGACATAAAGTGTCCCCTGCAAAATTGTAGTTTTGTAAACAAGAGGTAAAATACCTTGGTCATCGAATTGCAAAAGGAATGAGACAGGTGACGATTGAGAGGATAAAAATGATTCAGGGAATGCAACCTCCAAAAACACAAAAACAAGTCAGAATGTTTCTGGGAATGGTTGGTTATTGTCGTCAATGGATTAGTGGATTTTCAGTAATTGCAAAACCACTACAGAGACTAACAAAATCAGACATAAAAGATCCAATTGTTCTTAATGAAATTGAGTTGGAAGTTTTTGAAAAATTAAAAAGAAGTCTATGTGAAGCTCCAGCTCTGGGCATGCCAGATTATGAGAAAGACTTCGAGCTGTATTGCAGTGAAAGAGAGGGATGTGCTTTGTCCGTGTTAATTCAGAGACGGAAATCTGAGAAAACCTATTGCTTATTTCTCAGCAGTTCTTTACCCAGTTGCAAAGGCCTTACCAGGTTGTTTAAAAGCAGTTGCAGCAACTAGTGTTAGCCTTGAGCAAAGTGAAGGGATCATAATGGGATTTCCTGTAAAAGTCTATGTTCGCCATTCAGTTGAAATTCTGCTTACAAGAAGCAAAACGCAACATCTAACAAGCAATAGATTGACCAAATATGAAAAGATAATTTTAGGATCAGACAATGTATCAATTGCAAGGTGTGTGAATTTAAATCCTTCCACACTATTACCTGATACTGAAATTAGTGATGAAAGTAATATGGAACATGAATGCTTAGATGTTATGGAATACTGTACCAAGCCAAGACAGGACATTAAAGATGTACCATTGCCTGAATCAGATTAGGTCTACTTTGTAGATGGCTCCTGTCTAAGATCAGAGGGGGGTATTTTGAAAGCAGCATATTCAGTCTGCACAGTGGCAGATGTTGAAGAAGCATCATGTCTTGAAGGAATTCGTTCAGCACAGGTGGCTGAATTAATTGCTTTAATTCGTGCTTGTGAATTGGCAAAAGATCTGAAAGTCACTATAAATACTGATAGCCAGTATGGGTACGGAGTTGTGCATGATTATGGACAGCTCTGGTCTCAGAGAGGCTATATGACATCAGCAGGTTCACCAATTAAAAATGCAGAGTTCATTAAAAGATTAATTGATGGCATACAATTGCCTAAAGAAATAGCTGTAGTAAAGTGTGCAGCTCATAGAAAAGGTGAGGATTTTATCACCAAAGGGAATGCTTACGCAGATGAAATAGCAAAATACTGTGCAAGAAATAATTATGCACTTAATCGGGAGAAAAACTAAGAATTTGTTTTGAGTTCACTAATGCTAACATCAAATGTTGAGACGTGGCAAGAAATCAGAGATATACAAAATGAAGCTGATGATGATGAGAACAACACATGGTTGAAGGCAGAATGTAGACAGCGAGATGAGGATGGAGTTTGGACTTACAAAGATGGCAGAGTAGTTTTACCAAATTGCATGATTGCTGACATGGCCAGAATGTACCATGGCCCTGGTCATGTTGGGAGAGATTCAATGATTAGACTTCTCAAAGAAACTTGGTTTAATACTAAGTTTAGAACAATTGCAGAGTCTCTTTGTCAAAGGTGTTTAATCTGTCAACAAATGAACCCAAACAGGAAATCAGTTGTGGGAACAGGAATAATAGGTCGGGAGGGTGGTCCTTTCACCAGGTTACAAATGGATTTCATTGAGATGCCAAAGCACAACAGACTACAATATGTTTTGGTAATTGTTTGTTTGTTGTCAAGATGGGTAGAAGCGTTCCCTACAAGACACAGTGATTCAATTACTGTAGCAAAGTTGCTTCTACGTGAGATTATTCCAAGATACGGATTTCCTGTGACTTTAGAGAGTGATAGAGGAGGACATTTTGATAACAGGTTGTTGAAATTAATTTGTGAAGCCTTACACATTGAGCAGAAGTTGCACTGTGCATACAGACCAGAGGCATCTGGAGTTGTAGAGCAAATTAATGGAACAATTAAGAATAGAATTGGAAAAATGTGTCTAGAAACAGGCATAAAGTGGACAGATGCTCTTCCACTTGTTTTGATGACTCTGAGAAGTACACCAGATAAAAAGACAGGTCTAAGTCCTCATGATATTCTCATGGGCAGAGTCATGAGACAAGCATTTATACCAGTAGGAAAACTGTTGAGCATTAATGACAGTGCAATTTTGGAATATTGTAAGAATCTGTCTGACGTCGTGACTTCTGTGTCTAATCAGGTGGGAACTGAAGTACAGTCAAAAGATAAAGTGCAAACTCATGATCTGAGACCTGGAGATTGGGTCAGAACAAAAGTTCATCGAAGAAGAAACTGTCTGGTCCCGAGGTGGCAGAAACCAAGGCAGGTGATACTTGTTACGACAAATGCAATAAAGTGTAGGGGAATAAAAAGGTGGATTCATCCAAGCCATACTATTCCGATACCTACACCTGAAAACTCTGATGAAGAGAGTGATACAACAGCTGATTCAGATTCTGAAGAAGAAGCTGAGGAAAATCCAGATTCTGAAGATCGACAGAGACGTCGACATCTGGAAAAACCTTCAGTAAATGGAAAGGATTTGGAAGTTATTGAAATAGATTCTGAAAATGATGAAGATCTGCTAGAAAAAGAATCAGCAAAAGAATCTAATCAAGATAAAGAAAGAGAAGCTGAGAAGAGAGAAAATTCTGATCAAGTTGAGAAGCAAGACCAGGAGAGTATCGAAAAGCAGAAAGTAAGCTCTGAATGCAGGAACAGGAAATCTGGAACTGGGAAGTTGAAGGTAATTGATGAAGTGGAGGAAGACGAATTGCCAAGTACCAGTGATGGAATAAAAAGTACAGTTCCTAACAGAGTGAAGCTGCCGATTAGAGAAGATCCTGAGTCAAGAATTGAAATTTCTGACAGTGATTCTGGAGAAAGTGATGAAGATTGTCAAAGGAAGAGTTTGAGAAAAAGATCTTGGAAAACAGAATCTAATGTGACTGAACCAAAAAGGAAAATTTTAAGAAAAGGTGAAACCTGGCCAAGTGAAAACGGAGGTTTGAGAGTCAGGTTAATAAAAAGATCAAAAGAGCAGGTAAATAAGATAACTAGTCAAGAGGATCCGGAAAGGAAAGCAGAGAAAGGAAAAAAGATAGAGGTTATCTCTAGAAAAACAAAGAGAGTTTTGAGACCAAATCAAAAATATAAGTCTCCTGAGTGGGCTTATATTATAGTTCCACCTGTAATTGAGATAAATAGCAGCAGTCAGGAAGAAGTTGAAGGCAATAGTGACAACGATTGAAGTACTAAAAATGTTCGAATTTAGGTTACTGTTTTTGGCATAAGGCTGAAGAAATTGTGTTAGGTGACACAAAGTCAAAGAAATTGTGTTTAGTTGGAAAAATAACTTGTGACGCAAGGTCGAAGAAAAGTTGTTAGAGGGTAAAAAAAAAAAAAAATTGAAAAAGGGGGGTGTTTTTAAAATATCAGACATAAATTTACATTTTTGTTTTCTTTTTCTAAAGTTAAGGTTAGCTAGAATGCCTGTTGTTCTGAAGCGTAGTACTTCGAAATGTTCCATTCTTAAAAATTGCTGTAAGATGACTCTGATATGTATGCTCATATTAATTCTGCTCTGGTTAGTGTTAGCTGTCATCTTTCCTTTCGGGATTGATAAGGAAATGTACAAAGTCAATATAACAAGCAAAGCTTCAGTTAGTCAAGATAAACATAGTGCAACAAATAAAGCTAACAAAGTTATTGATCACAGACCAGAGGCTCATCAAGATAGGTCTGTTAGTGATTTTTCTAGCAATACATTTTCGAGGCTTTTGGGAGAATATGTTAAGGTTATGAGTGTCAAAGATTGTTACATCTGTGTAAAGTTACCTGCTTCTGTTTCTGAGGGAGTGACATACAATATGCTTCCTCTTACTTATGGCATAACCTGCAGTGTGATAGCTAGTTTATTTTATCAGACTGGTCGTTTGGAATATTATTATTCAAATTCTGATGAGATTTTTGCTAACCTGAAAATTGAAAATGCTTTAAATAAACATAAGCAAGCTAAACAGATGAGGGATTTCTTTTTAGTTACTAATGAACTCACCTATGAGTATGCTTATAGAAATAATCTAACTTGCAAATTGAGAACAGAAGAAAAGACTTTCCTGAACTTAGTTGAAGAGAGAAGGGCAATTTATAAAAGGAATGAAAAGGTCAAACAGACCAAATCCAAGTTTTGGCAGAAAGAGGATGAGAAGCTTAATGGCAAATCTTTTGACAACGTTGCTATTCACATAGATAAACCAATTAGTGGTAAGCTTTGCATTAGAAGAGATAATACTCTTTTTGATAATTACTTTGTAGGTGCTAGTAATTGTGAGGACACATACCAAATCATGGGAGGTTGGGGATTTAAAGGTGGCAAAGATCCAATTTTTCCTGGGATTTATTTTATCTGTGGAGACAAAGCTTATTATAATCTTCCGGATCATTGGTACGGAACATGTTATGTTGGTCTTGTTTTTCCAAAAATATTTCATGTTGACAGAAATGCAGAAGGTTCGTTTGAAATTAGTAATCATGTAAATAGGTTCAAAAGAGAAAGTTTCTCAGAAATTTTGGGAGACATTTTTGAAGCAGTGATACCTTTAGTAGGTATAACCCTGAATGCAGGAAAAATCAGAAAATTGTCCACGATTGTTGACAGATTGTCCACAGACACAGCAGGTGGTTTCCAATTAGTGGATACTAAGGTCATTGCGGTTAGATCAATGGTGATGCAGAATCGCCTTGACCTAGATATACTCCTAGCAAAAGAGGGAGGAGTCTGTGGCATTTTACATGTTCAACATTGCTGTACATACATCCCTGACGAGAGCAAGAATATTGAAATGTATATTAAAAACATCACAGAGATGCATTCAGACATAGTTCCCTTAGAAGAGGATGACTTTACAGAACGTCTTTCAAGAAGATTTCAAGCTATTAAAACTTGGTTTCAAGAAATGGGTGGTTCAGTTCTTGGCAAGATTCTAACACCTTTGTTTGTTATAATTTTTGTGATAGTTTTGACAAAGATTAGTTGCATGTTACACAAAAGAAAGAAAGACATGAAGGAGAAGAAAAGAATTTATAAAATCAGAAAGGAACAAGAAAGAGAGATAGAGCTAGAGGAGTTACACAGAGCTCAATATGATAATTGCAAAGATTTTGCTGAAACGAGTCTTTAGAAATACTAACACAGTGAAATCGAACCAAATTCATTTTAGATAAATTTGCCAAATTTTGGGTGTAGTTCAGTGATTTGTAAATCACCAGATGAGGGAGTTGTTGGAGCGAGATTTAGAAATGTTTTCATTTCAACTCGTGAAGTCACATTTCCATAATTTAATTAATTATACTAATGATTTGTGCTGTGAATGTATTAATTCAACCTAGTTTTAAAGTTGCATACACAAAAGACACGAGGGTTATCAACAATGTGTGCTCATATAGGTGCGTTATGTTGCATTTTCATTTATCAGGAAAATAATAAATTAATCTTGTCTATTGTTATGTCTTAACTAATAGCAGCCATTTTAAATAATGGCATGTGCTTATTTTGCTTTCCTTGTCTATGTAGTGTTACTTTACTCTTTACAGGTGCATAAAGAATCTATGCTGGATTAATTGAAGAATGGTAGATATAAATGCTGCTTTATTTGTGTGCTTCAGCTAGGTAATTTAGACTAATGGGTTAAGCATTAGCTATGGTGGGTGGCAACAGAACAAACTGTATTTCTCGCATTAATTATTTTCTTGTGTTTGTTTATATAATAGTTATTGAAAAAGTGGTTTTGGGCCTAGTGCATTCGTGTTTGCTAAAATTCTGCTCGGAGCAAGAGAGAGTCCATGCTGGAAAAATTTCTGCTGCCTGAAACAATTTGTTGTGATGAGCTGACTGTTCCTCAGTCAAGCAAGGCCAAGGCCAGGAACCGGCAGAAGAGAGTGCAACAATTTCATATCCGAGGAAGCAAATGATTTTCTTTCAGATAATGTTGCAAACTGGAGGAAGCCTCGTTGTTCGAAAACTAGAGACAATGGACTCTAAGAAAGTGACGGAACTGATGTTAAAAGAATGTGGTGACACGATGGTCTGTCACTTGACAGCCAATGGGACTCCGACTTTAGCAGAAAATATACTTTTACTTAGATTAGTTTAGTGTAGAAAGGTATAAAAACTCTTCCCCGTGGAAGAAAGCTTGGCTTCTCGCTGAACTTTTGATGGGTGTGTCGTGCGGACGGATTTCTCTTGGAGCACGTAAGAAACCTAAAAAGACTTTTATTCATTATTCTTTATTATAGTAAGCGTAGTTAGAAATTTAGGATTATGATAATACCAAATGTCATTTGAATTTAATTAATTCATGTTACTGAATTTTCTTAAACCAACGTTACTTTTACAAATATTCTAATAAAATTGTTTTAATAAAGATTACAAATGCAAATTCTAAACAAATAATAAATAAATCTTTACTTTGGAAAACAAGCTGGTCTTGTTATTTCATGAGTTTAGGTTACTATTAGCAAGGTCTTATCGCCACAGTGGCTTAATTAATTTGTAGAGTTTTGTAAAATATGATGAATTAATTTACCGCGGTTGTATATAAATGTATATAATTTGTGAATAGGTTAATTAGGTCACATGATTCAGATGGTCAAAATATGTCATGTTAAATAATGGGCCTTGTAATTGATTTATGATTAATGGTGAATATTGTGAAGTTAGGTAGCGTAGCTTATGAAATATTTCCTATAGGCCCCTGGATCAACTGCACATGCAAAGAAGCGGTGTTGGGAAATGTTTCTTCTTCTTTTCTTCTATTTCAAGTTTGGATGCTCTCCAGCTTTATGGTTCAAGTTTTAAGTAAAGAGATTGATAGGGATTGACTTTTATTGAAATTCTGGCTTGATCAAGATGGCAAAGAAAAAGGTTGCTACTCGGTGGAGATATTTTTACTACATATTAACTCCTGATTGGTGGACTCAGCATGAGGTCATACCGGATCTAGACAGCTGACCTTTGTTGCGTTGCTTTTCATTTTTTTCTTCCATATTGGATTTGTATGTTTTTCATTGCTGCAAGAGAATTTCAGTAAAGAAGGTTCACCATAATCTTCACCTCCTTGCCTTTAATAGAATCCAAACCTCCTGTCACTTATTGGGAAGATTTCGATTAGGCGTGGGTAACACATTTTGCTTACCATGTACAGTTCAAGATACACTCTCTCCAAAAAGGGAGCTAGGCAATTATTCTCCATAACACCTACAGAGAATTCAGAATATAGTGGCTATAATAAAAGCAATGCAATTGTACCATGAGGTTATACTCTCTGAACAGAATAGTGAGACAGGAAAAGCACTTATACCAGTGATTGTCTTCAGGAATTTGTATCCATCCCATTATGGAGGGGCCAAAATTCAATTTTTCCAGGACTTGAGAAATACATTCCCAACCAATTGTATCAAAGGCTTCTCTATATGTGTGTCGGACCTAGCATATTACCCATTCACTCCATCTAGGGAATATTGTACATGTGCCAGTCAGTATAGGCTGTGTAATATGTTCTGTTTTGAGATGACTCATGACTGGTCTGTATGAACCAAATCTGAAATTACTTCTAGTATGTGTTTCGCTAGTGCTTTACACTGTATTTTATTGCAAAGCTGGATTATTAAAAATAGTCTTTATAATCAACAGTCTTTTCGGGCTTTTCATTGCTTAGTGACCACCATTATGGATACCTCTCGTACTGTCTGGGAAACAGCTGATTTCTAGTTGTCTAGTTATTTATTTGGAAGGCAGCTGCAATGTGCTAGTAGGCCACTCTTTTTGAAAAAATTCAATTTTACTGAACTTTTATCGTTTTGTTTTTAATTTACCTCTCCAGGTGTCCACCATCTTGGTCTGGTAAATTTTAAGGAAATACATAGCAACGGCTGCAGCTCGATGATGTATGTGCCCACATATGGCTCCTCCTACCCCTGTGCCCCCTCTTCTTGCCAACCTCACCTTGCCATTTGTGCTGTACCTCACTTACCACCTGTGCCCCCCTCAATCTTGCCACACTCACCAATCACTATGCAATCTACCATTGACCAGATACACCAAACAGTACACACACACACATTTTACTTACCAATTTATCTGCGTGACAGAACTTACCTCTGCTTCGCTGCCATTAAAACCATGGTGCCAACACCGGGAATAAAACCGTGGTTGGCTGGCTAGAATTCAGGAACTTACCCATTGGACTACTCTGGCTTTAGTGTGTGTAGTCTGACAAATCTTCCCTGTATCATGGCTGTCCCTTGAATGTGCAATGCAAGCAAAAGGCAATGGCAGCAAGGCCTTTATGTAGCCGATAGTCTCCTGCAGTGCTATTCTCCACCAAGGACTTGTAGCTCAGTCATAATGTTTTGTGCCTCTGGTAGCACAGGCACCACCAGGACACACGTTCAACTCCTGCCAACGCTAAGGAACTTTTTAAAAATCACCATTTATCAAGCAGTATGTGTTTTTCATCTACCAATCCCACTGTTACTTTGAAGAACAGAGGAGTCATTTTAAACACTCTTTTTTTAATTATTTCCCTAAATTTGAAAAACTTCTCCCTCTCGATCTCCCTTACACGTCCCTCTTGTTAGATAAAATAGGGGCAATGACTTATCTTCATTAATCTTTGTCTTCTATTTTCCCTTTAAATCCGCTGTTTTGGAGAGCGCACATGTGGACTGGAGGGGCAGAAGTGAGCAGAAGTGTGTGAGGAGGGTGCTATACAGAAAGTAAAATAGGCTGAATGGTGGTGATTTTTCATTTTGGTGTACGCATAGCTCTAAAATTGGGTGGATGATGCCTGTGCAGGTGGCTAGGCATAAAGGCAGAGTAGGAGCTCACACTCAAGGAATGATGGGTATAATTTGGGGCAGGTGAAAGAAACTCCCTTTATTAAGTGCGATCAGTAGCTAGACTTGTATTTTTTAAGAGGCAGGAATTAGCAAAGTCAGGACTATGCTTCATTAGGCCTGCGTCAAGCCTGCTGCAGCAGGAGAAGGGAAGGAGCAGCTGGCCTGGGCCCTAAGGGATGGAGGTTTAAAGACTCCAGTCTCAGTCTGTTGCTTTTTAAGCAAGCCCACAAATGCTCAGGTTCTGTATAGAGGAGGACTGCAGGTAATTTGGAACCCTGCTAAATGAGGGTGGAGTCTCCATGTGCAGCCCACCGAGTGGCAAAATCCCTTGCCTGAGACAGGTTGGCAGACCTTATAACAAGCCTGCGGTGGGTGAGGGGCAATACAATCTTAGGGAGGTATGCCCCCAAGAAACCAGCCACATGCTCCTTGTTGTCCCTTTCAGTACCATAACCACAGTTGACCTGTGAGGTGCCCCCTTTTGGTTGATAATAAAAACTTTCGTGAGCATTTTCCCCTAGTCCATCCAGTTGCCCCTACCCTTTTCGAGTACCCCCCATCCCTGGGGAGGAAGGGTAGCATTAAAAACAACTGTATCTGTAGGGAGCCAAAAAACCCAGAAGCCACATTGATTTATGCCCCTGATCACCCCTTTAATAAGGCACCCAAATAGCCCTTCTAATACTGCTCCCCTAAATATGACTGCCCCCCCTTGACTTACAGAAGATAAAACAAAATGTTTGGGTTCCCTACCGTGAGTCCCATCTTATGTAATCACCATGTGTAAGTTGGGGGGAGCGGATAGCACAGCTTTATTACCAGCAATGGCCCCATCCCATGGCTGCTATGACCCCCTTCATTCCACCCACACTTGCTCCATACTCCTTCATCTATGACCCCTTCTCCTTAATCCCTGGTACCGCCTTTCCTCTGTGACGCCATCCCCCAATTCTCTTCCCCCATACTCCCTTCACACCTATGCCACCTTCTCCCTGTGACACCACCCACCCATTCTATCTTCCAAGGCACCTCCTATCCCTGTGCCCCCTTTTCTCCACAGTCTCACTCACCTTGCCATTGGTGCACCACCTCACCCAACACCTGTGCCCCTCCTCTCGCCTGTCACTATTCCTGCCCTGTCACTGCGCCCATCCTCACTCTCACCCCACACACACCCACCCACCCACTCACCCCACCACCGCATTTTATGCACCAACCACTGAGCGGACATGCCTAACTGCATGCTTGCACACTTTACTTACCAATTTGCCAGCCAGGCAGAACTTACCTCTGCTTCACCACCATCAATCAACTGGTGTCAACCCCAAAAATAGAACCCTGGTTGTTTGGCTGGAAGTCAGGAACTTACCCACTGGAACACAGAGGCTTCCATGAGTGAATTTGTGAATTTTGTGAATTTGTGAGGGTATTTGTAGAGCGCAACGGTCGCTCCGAAAGGAGCATCTTGTCGCTAAATTTCCCAGTAGAGGATTAGATCATATCCTAGAGAGAGAGGAAGTTATATGGCGGCTTTGGTGTAGTCGTCTTTTAGGCTGTAGAGTCTATGAGTGTAGTCCTGCATATCTTTCCTATATCATGGCTGTCCATTGCATGTGCAATACAATCCAAAGGCACTTGCGGCAATGCTCTTATGTAGCTGATAGAATTTCCCGCAGTGCAGTTCACCACTGTGGACCTATATCTCAGTGGTAATGTCTTCTTCATATGGAAGCACAGGCTCCCTTGGGACAAGGGTTCAAATCCTGGCCAATGCTGGAAACTTTTTTGAACTCACAATTTATCAAGCTGTATGTTTTTTCATTTACTAATACTAATTTTACTTTGAAAAACAGGAGAGTAATTTTAGACACAGTTTTTTTTAACTACTGCCCCCAAAATTAAAAACCTTTTCCCTCCAAACTACCCTCACACCCCTCTTTTGTTAGGTAAAATAGGACCATATCTTCATGTATCAATGTCTTGCAGTTTCCTTTAAATCTGCTGTTTTGGCGAGTGTACGTGTGGACTGGAGGGGCAGACCTACTGTTGTTATGGTATTGAAAGGGATAATAAGGAGCATGTGGTGGGATTCTTGGGGGGCAGGGCTCCCTTAGACTTTATTGCCCCACCCCAAGTCGGGCATGTTATAACGGCAGCCAACCTGTTTTAGGCTGAGGATTTTGCCCCTCAGCGGGCCACACATGCAGTCGCCACCCTCAATTAGCAGGGTTCCAAATTAGCTGCAGTCCGCCTCTATACAGGACGTGGGTGTTCATGGGCATTCGTGACCTTGTTTCAAAGGCTGCAGACCGAGACTGGGGTGTTTAATCCTTCCGCCCCTAGGGCCACGGCATGCCCGGCCCAGCCCAGTCCGTCCATCCCTTCTCCTGCTGCAGCAGGCATGATGCAGGCCTAGTGAAGCATAGTCCTGACTTTACTCGTTTCTTCCTCTTGAAAAATTCAAGTCTAGCTTGTGATTGCAAGTTATTTCACCTGCCCCAAACTTTACCCTTCATTTTATGAGTGTGAGCGCCTACTCGCCCTTTATGCGTAGCCACCTGTACAGGCACCATCCACCCGATTTGAGAGCTATGCCTACACCAAAATAAATAACCACCACCAGCCTTTTTTACTATCTATATAGCAGCCTCCTCACATACTTCTGAACATTTCTGCCACTCCAGTCCACAGGTGCCCTCTACAAAACAGCGGATTTAAAGGAAAATAGAAGACATTGATAAATGAAGATAAGGCTTTGCACTTATTTTACCTAACAACATGGGGGTGTGGTGGAGGTCGGGAGGGAGACGGTTTTTAATTTTGGGGCAGTAGTTCAAAAGAGTGCTTCAAATTGCTCCTCTGTTCTACAAAGTAAAAGTGTTATTAGTAAATGAAAAAAACTGTGCTTGATAAATTTTAAGTTTAAAAAAGGTTCCCACTATTAGCTGGATTTGAACCCTGTACAGGGGGTAGCCTATGCCACCAGAGATACAAGACATTTTCACTGAGCTACAAAAAGGTCCTTGGTTATCAAGTGCAATGCAGGAGACTCTATCAGCGACATAAAAGCCCTGCTGCCATTCTGTGGCTTCCATTGCACATGTAATTGATAGCCATGATATAGAGAAGATTTGCCGGATCACAGATATTGAAGCGAATGTGGTCCATTGAGTGAGCTCCTGACTTCCAGCCAGACAACTGGGGTTCTGTGTGAGAGATGGAAGTTCAGCCGATTTTGTTACAGGGCCGATTTTGCAGCTATGCTGCAAAAACGGCTCTGCAACAAAAACGGCCCCCAGGGCCCAAAACCGGCCCCCACCCTTGCGGCCGACCGGGGGATTGCCCGGTGCCCACAACGGCCAGTCCGGACCTGGAAGCAGCGGAAAGTTTGTCCTGGCAGCCAAATTGGTAAGTAAAATGTGGGAGTGGTCGTGTCGGGTGAATAGCTGCTGCGTAATGTCAGCACCCTGGAACAGCCATATTATCTTTTTCTCTTAATTTTAGCCGATGAACAATTGCTCCATCTTCAGCCAGGCCAATTCTTGCTAAAAAATGGATGGTTTTCTTGTCAGTCTCAGTGGCCTTGATCCTATTGGTCGTATGGCAGAAGCATACATGGCTAAACTATGCATGCAACGCTGTCACAACTACGAATGTGCCGTTACCACGCATTACTTTGTCATGCATGCCTTTCGTTGTAAAGACATGTATGCTAAAGTTATATGTGTAGTAAAGTTCACACCCCTTCCAAAAACCCCGGCAACCAGCACTGCAATCTCCCCTTCCCCAGCCCTAAACACTACCCCGACCCACTGCCTAGAGCCCTAAAAACCGGCACCAGCCCTAAAAACTACCTGACCCCACCCACCCTAATGTTCAGCCCCCAGCCTAAAAAACAACCCCGATCCCAGCCCCCGCACTAAGGGCCAGATGTAGGTAATTTTTATTTACCGACCTCTTAAATACCGAGTCACACCGACTCGGTATTTAAGAGGTCGGAAAATAAAAATACCGAGATGTAGGTAATTGCAGATGTGCAATTACCGATTCGGAAACAGTCGGTAATTTCCGATGTGGTAAATACCGACCAGTTAATGCCCATGCATTCCTATGGGCTTTGAAGCCCATAGGATTGATTGGGCATATACCGGTCGGTATTTACCACATCGGAAAATACCGACTGTCACAAGGGTGCAGGGGGTGTCACTTTGACACCCTCTGGCACCCCCAAAAGAGGCTCGGGTGCCATGTGGCAGGCATACCTGCCCTAAGGGCAGGTCTGCCTGTCATATGGCATAGGTGTGCATGCACACATGTGCATGCACACCAGAAACGGTATTTTACCATCAAGTAGTATTTGATGGTAAAATACCGATGTGGTACTGCTTGTGGGACTCAGAAGAGTCCCACCTACATACCAATTGTCCGGAATCAGTAATGATACCGACTCGGTATTTTACATACTGACCGGGTCTGTAAATTACAGGGACCTACATGTCAAATTGCTTTTACCGGGTGGTAACGGCCGAATTCGGCCGTTACCACCCGGTAAAAGCCTACCTACATCTGGCCCTTAGTCCTATAACGGCCCGAGCCCGAAAACGACACCAACCCACTGCCTGGGCCTTAAAACTACTCCAGCCCCCAAAACAACTCTGACCTCAGCCCCCCACCCTGAAAACTAAAAAGGGCCTCAGCCCTGAAAAATGCCCCTTCCCCCTGAGCCCTAAAACTACCCCCTGCTGAAAACTCCCCCCTCACCGCCAAGTCCTTACTTACCAAGCCGCGTTCTCCTCCCAAGTCCGATCCTTCCTGTGCCCCCCCCCCCCCCCCGTCTCTGCAACTACACCGCTGACTGCCTTAACGACGCTTATGCACGGTTAAGGCAAACAGTGTTCGCTTGCTTGAAAACGGCATGCATGGCTTAGTTTCCCGATCCTATTTGTTGCTTTCATCCTTTTCGGAGTTAGACCTGATCACAAGATCATTTGGTTTCGCCGTCCGTAGATTCGTAATCCGTCCTGCTCCAAATGCAACATTGCAAACTGTGTCTCGTTTACACAACATCGGTTTGCTGCCTTTCAGAGCCACTTAATGGTCAGCTGAAAAACTGCAGCAGTAAGGTACAACATCTATCTTGACAGGCATTGAAGACTATTTTAAACGAGCACTGGCAATGTCACGATCTTGCTTTGTATGTGAAGGAGAGACCGATTGGCATTGCCAAAATGCCAAACACTTGCTGGTTACTTATTGCCGATGTTGCGACAACATTAATAGCATGCACAGCGGAGAGTAAATCACACAGACACTGGACGAGGCTGCACGTTCAGTAATATAGGCTAAGCCCACTCTTTCAGATTATATTTCTGATTTCCAGGTTTCGCTCATAGATGTGCATTCAATGTTTCTAGCAGACGTAGTGCTCATGGGGATGAAAATCTGAGCGTGAATCTGTGCTTCCCGTTGGTTCACACAAACTATGAGTTGTAGAGTTTGAAATGCTTTTATTATACCGAGACACCATTTTTGGTATTCGTGCGCTTTGTAAATGTCATTATCATTATCATACAAATTTACTAAGCATACTTGAATTTAGTGTTATGAGTTACATCTGAAACGTGTTGGTGATTTTTAACTGCATAAATTGGGTTTTAAGTAAGAGAAGAGTTGTTTGAAAGTGTTTTGATTCATTAATTTGTAATATTATTCGTCTGACGCTGTGGTGGTTTCATCGTGTACTCTCTTGGTCACGTAGACAATCTGTCTGGAGTTGTTTTCAAAAGCTCATCTTAAAAATAGCGCATCCTATGTTCTTTTCAGTTTTCATCTCAATGCTACATTTTCGATGTCTCTGAGGGAAGAGACGCATGTTGGGGGGGGGGGGGGGGGTTGAAATGTTTTCCACGCACTTCAGTTCTGTTCATGCACCATTTTATTAAAATCAAACAGGAA
This sequence comes from Lissotriton helveticus, assembly GCF_964261635.1. Classification (NCBI taxonomy): domain Eukaryota; kingdom Metazoa; phylum Chordata; class Amphibia; order Caudata; family Salamandridae; genus Lissotriton; species Lissotriton helveticus. Next base: position 335,668,832 of record NC_136071.1, on the reverse strand, counting down.
CTACATCAGCGCAATTGACTAAAGCACGTACAAGAATGAAAAGCGAATGTCTGCAAGTTAAATGGAAGGCTACTGTACATGTTTACACAGAAGTTATGTTCTGAAATCATTTCCCTGACACATTACAAACAAATAACACAGCATTTAAATGTTGTGTAATTGTTTCCTTTCTTGCGACAGTTGTGTGGGTGTGTTTATTTATTTTATTTATTTTTATTTATTTATTTATTTAGAGACTTTTATAAAGCGCTACTGGACCCGAGGGTATCAGAGCTCTTTACAGGGTTGGTATACATACACAAAATATTTAACAGTGTGCATTAATCATGAAAGTTCCAAAACAGTACATTCACATGAATAGGAGGTAGTCATATAAGACGAAAACGTGTGTATTTGCTTTAAGGATACATAACATGAATACATTATCGACTATGTACAATGCAATGTGCTTTATAGATATGGCACAGGAATTTATTTACTAGTCATGGTGTTGCATGAAACATTTATTTCTGTTTGAAAATTTCTGCCCATTTAATTTATGGGTTAGATTTCCTTTTTTGCTTCTTCAAATGGAAAAAGAAACTATGGGGCATATTCACAAGGGGTTATTGCCAGCCACCAGAACATCACTTTTTTTGATATTCTGGTGGCGCTAACCCCCTTCGCCTTATTTACAAGGCGACATTAAGCCATTTAACGTGGCTTAATGCCCACTTGTAAATAATGCCCCTATTCACACAGAACTTAGCGTGAAAGCGGTGGTCAATGGCTGTTGCAGCGGGTGTTCCGCCTCAACACCCATTGCCTTTTTACGCTGCCCACTATTTACAAGGCTGGCGTAAATGTGGGGCAGCGCTAAAATAAGACCAGGGAAAACTTGGTCCTAAACTGGCACGATGATGAGAAATTATTAATTTCTACTTGTTTTTGCTGTTTGTATGTGTGCTGCATTCTACACACATAGAAAGAGCAAATTACCATTAGTGATTGGTTATGTCAGGAAGGGACACCATCCTGCTCATGAACAATCATTCCCTGCAACGCAGCCACACTTGCACTATGGTGCTGGGGTGCCTGCGTTGGCGCTAAGCAGCTACATTTAGCACCAGCTCTAGGGAAAACACAGGGATGTGCCGTATTATTGTAAATACGGCGCATCCCTGCATTTCGCAGAGTGTCGGAGCGCAGCGTTACCAATTATCGCGTAACACCAGCCTCCACCAATCTGTTGTGAATGTGCCCCTACATTCCAAAATGGCCATGGTACAAGTGCTCAAATGCCCAGTAGCCATTTTCGAATAGTTTGTCTTTGCCAATTCTTGTGATGTAGAGGCCAAGAAATTAACCAGGAAAAACCAAATGAGCCATGGGTCAGTGATGGCTCTAAGAGCCCAAACTTGAGCCATCTTGAAAATATTTGGCATGTAAATGCCACATCAAACATCATATGATAAGGTGTCTTCCAAATGGAAAAAGTGTATTTCTTTAAATAGCAGAAACGTTTCACCTTACTATATCAGATTATGTCTCTGCGTTGACAAGTATTTATCAAAAGTGAGTATTTTCACATGAACTAAGAAACATTCCTGCCCCAGCAAAAATGAAAACACTATTAGTGAACTAAGAGGCAAGTTAGTGTTATGTGTACCCTACACGTGACCTAGATTCTTTTTATAGATGGATCGCTATTAAATCAAACTGTCGGGATCGTCAGTAGCCCAAGAATATATACATAAGCCACTAACCTTGTCCTTGCGACCAGCGGAGACGATGCCTAAAGATAGGCCCCCCAATTCCTCCTAGACACGACCCCCAACAAAGGAGTCACTACACCCTCTGCGTGGACTCGTGCCCCGGGGAAAAGGGGAGTGGATAAAATAAAAAACTAGCTGTAGTTTCTGTAGTACCCTCAAGGTCTGGTCAAAAGAACTGCTATGTACCAGGAAGGACGTCCACACTGCATAAGAGGATGACAACCAAAAGATATAACACCTGTTCTCTTCTGAACTTCTATCACTAAGCATCCAACGTTTTTCTCACTCCTTACCAGAAAGTCATACAGCCAGACAAGGTATTTCCTGTCCCTTGTGTCCAAAAAACGAAAACATAAAAATAACAAGGGAATAGTAATCCAAATCAAATAGTTCTGTAGCTGGTACGGTATATACCCCAAAAATGTGCAGTCTGTACTTGTGCTTGACAATGTATAGAGTCACAATGTCACCACAAGAATAAACACACCCAGGAAGTGTCCTTTTCCAGTTGAGATAGCGTTGTTTAATAAGGCACAACGCTAGTATTCAAAAACTGTTCTTTAGGTGATTGTGAGCACCGGAACGATAACCAAATGAACTAGAGCAACAGTGTTCAACTACGAGTGAGAATTACACACGTGAACTGCAGCCAGAGGTCACCAACTGAATGCTGTAAACAAGGTAGCTCCCCCTGACTGATTGCTAAAAAGGAAGGACGTCGGGGGTACCGACGGATAGAGCGGTGCTCCTTTTTACCTGCGCTGTGGCCAGGTGAGGTGGGGCAACTTTTTCCTACGATATAGGAGAAGTTCAGGTGATATCCAAAAAGTTTTTTGTTTCACTAATTTTGTTTTCACATAGCAGTAGCATAAATCATGGTCCTGAAGAAGCAGTAGGAGACCTCCTGGCCCCGTAGTAACTGCAGAAACATGTCGATCCAACATCTACTTTAGTAGTTATTTGTTTACACTACTTTTGCACTGTTTTTAGATTTGGGAATGAATAGGTATCTATTAAAATACTCATTACCTCTTCTTTACCCGATTTTATAAGGTTTCATACCAGTCACTTATTATTTTCACTTTTTGAGGAATGCTAGTTAGATCACCAACCGATATAGATACATACCACACTTGCATCATGATGTACTCGAGAGATTAGGCTGAGGTGTTGCCAGATCCTCCAAGGGTACAATCACTTACCTTCATGTTTGATGGATCCCAAATGATGCAGGGTGGTACAGGTCGGTAATCTGATGGGAACATTTTCTCCTTGAGAAAGTACCCTAGGTTGATTTCGCTGTTGTACCTCTATCTATTAGGTTATGCCCTTTCAGATACACAGTTAGACTAAGTCTTCTATATTTGACCCATTGCTACTCGTTGTTGGTAAATATTGTGTTATAGGGGCAGTAGCAGCGCCAGGTCGGTAAACATCCCCTATGACCCTCCCCCCCTCCCATTTTTGCATTCTTTTGTAAGTACCGCCCTGAGCCTCCGGGTGACATGGCTCTAGGCATGCTGGTCGCTGTAGTTTTCCAGCAGTTTACTCTCATCACATGTCGAACAGAAGAACAACGGTGACTATGACAATGGTAAGGTTGCAACCCCCTGGACATCGAAATCGCTACAGAACCCCCTCTCGAGGACTGCCGTCCCGGCGGTCGACCAGGCCTACCCGGATGCAGATCATGGAATAGAGCCACCAGCTCCGGACAATGCAGATTGTCCACAGGTTCCCATGTCCGTTCCTCGGGCCCATAACTTTTCAATCCACCAAATACTGGACCCTCCCTCTAACCAACCGGGAGTCTAGGATAGTCTGCACCTCATATTCCTCCTGACCATCAACCTCAACAGGAAGGGGCTTCTCGGGCAACCTCATACCGGAAGGACAAGGCTGGAGCAAGGACACATGAAAAACGGGATGGATTTGCCAAGAACCAGGAAGAGAGAGTTTCATTGCCACAGGGTTGATGACCTCAACTATACTGTAAGGACACACAAATTAAGGTTTCAGTCTAGTAACCCCTTTAATATGGAGATGTTTCGTGGAGAGCCATACCTTATCCCCCACCCTGTAGGCTGGTTCCGGGGTTCTCTTCTTGTCGGCAAACCGTTTCTGTGTGGACTGAGCAGTGACCAGATTGTGCTTTGCAGATAGAAGCACCGCTCGAAGATGTGCATGATGTTCATGTATACTAGGCACAGGAGAGCGAACAGGCCAATCAAAAGGGAGAGCGTTGGGGTGATAGCCTTGGAGACAAAAAAAAGGTGAGCAACCCAAAGTTGTGTGCACAGCGTTATTATAGGCGAATTCCACCATCCATAACAAGGTAGTCCAGTCCCTATTATTCTGCAAAGTGAAGCATCGGAGATACTGTTCCAGCGTCTGGTTCAAACGTTCGGTTTTACCATCAGTCTGGGGATGGTAACTGGAGGAGAGACGAGCATCAATATCCAACGTCTTACAGAGAGCCCTCCAGAATCGAGACGTGAACTGGGTCCCCCTGTCAGTGATCAGAACGCTAGGGATTCCATGAGCTCCTACAATGTGCTGATGAAACACCTCTGCCAGTTCTGCAGCCGTGGGCAATCCTTTCAATGGTGTAAAATGCCCCATTTTTGTAAGATGGTCAACAACAACCAGGACCACAGTCTTCTCGTCACAGGGTGGCATCTCGACGATGAAGTCCATAGAAAGCGTATGCCAGGGTTGTGGAGGAATAGGCAAAGGTCTAAGGAGTCCCACAGGTTTTACATGGGTAGCCTTTCCTTGGGCACAAATTGCACAGTTCTTAATGTATTGTCGCACATCATCTCGTACTTGGGGCCACCAAAAGGAACGTTCCACACTGGCAATTGTTTTATACGTTCCCACATGTCCACCCAACATAGAATCGTGGGTCCACGCCAGCACTTGCCGTTTTAATGGCTCTGTTGGAATAAATAAGGCAGTGCCGTGATAGGCAAGATCATCCTTTTCAGCACGATGCTCCGGATCTTCTTGGACCCATTCCTGTACGTTCATACTGGCTAAAGCAATCCTCACTTCTTCCAAGAAGTCCTGTGAGGACAGTAGGGCTACTGATGGAGTCGGATCGCCCACTTCAGTCAATATGAAAGGCGGCTCGATGTTCTCAGTTTCTCGCTGCTCGTCTATTTCTCCTATGCGGGAAAGGGCATCCGCTTTCCCATTTTGCGACCCAGGTTTATACTTGATGATAAAGTCAAAGTCGGAAAAGAACAATGCCCAATGCAATTGCCGTGGTGTTAGTGCCTTGGCGGTCTTCAGAAACAGGAGATTTCTGTGATTCGTGTAAATTTCTACAGTATGCACCGCACCCAGGAGGTAATGACACCACTCTTCACATGCTCTTTTTATTGCAAGGAGTTCTTTGTCTGAGATGGTATAATTTATCCCACATGGTGTAAGCTTTTTTGAGAAAAAGGCAACCTGATGTACTTGGCCCGTCACAGGATGTCTTTGGGATAACACGCCTCCCACCGCACTTTGCGATGCATCCGCTTCAAGTATGAATGGCATCTGCGGATCAGGATGACGAAGAATTGGAGCCTGGGTGAACTGCTTCTTTAGGAACTGGAACGATTTAGCTGCCTCTTCACTCCACACAAAGGGGGTATTTTTCCTCAAAAGGCTGGAGATTGGGTGTATTATTTTAGAGAAATCCTTAATGAATCGTCTATAATAATTTGCGAAGGCGAGGAAGCTCTGCACCGACTTGACATTCCGTGGGGTGTTCCACTTAGTGATGGTATCAACTTTATTCATGTCCATTTGAAAGCCTTGTGCATTGATTACATACCCAAGGAAAGAAACTTCCTGAGCATGGAACAGGCATTTCTCAAGTTTTGCATAAAGCAAATTCTGCTGTAATTTGCCAAGTACAGTCTTCCCGTGGGTTACATGCTCCGAAAGGGTAGAAGAGTAAACCAGAATGTCGTCTATGTATACGACGCAAAAAGTTTCCAGGCATCCTCGCAACACCTCGTCCATAAAAAACTGAAACGCAGCAGGGGCGTTACACAGCCCAAAGGTCAGCACTTTATATTCAAACAACCCAAATTTTGTTCGAAACGCCGTTTTCCACTCATCCCCTTTTTGGACGCGGACCAGATGATATGCTCCACGGAGATCAAGTTTGGTGAAATAGCGAGCTCCTTTCAATTGGTCCATCTGCCCAGGTATTAAGGGGAGAGGATATCGGTTCTTGATTGTCACACGATTTATTGCTCTGTAATCGATGCAAGGTCTTAATTCGGCGCAATCCTTTTTGGGTATGAAAAACATAGGGGAGGAGGCTGGTGATGTTGAGTGTCTAATGAAGCCGGATGCAAGATTCCTTCTCGGTCAAGGCATAGACTCTACTGCACGGGATGTCTGCTCCGGGTACCAGTGCAATACGGCAGTCATATACCCGATGTGGAGGCAGGGTGGTCGCCTTTTGTTGATCGAACACAGGAAGATATTCGTTGTACTCCTCAGGAAGAATGGTAGCACAACAATAGTGTTCATAATCACTTTCCATCGCCAAACACACTGAAGGGGTTATACCAGGGGTATTGTTAACAGGTATGTCCCGATTGCAATGTTCCTTGCAATAGTCTGATGACAAAGTGATGGTACGTGCCGCCCAACTTACTTTAGGATCGTGTAGGGTCAACCACGGCATGCCCAAGATAAGCCGGAACTGAGGTGCGTCGATAAGATCGAACTGAATGTACTCCTGATGATTTTGGCTGGTCTGCATCAACAAGGAACACGTATGGTAGGACACAGGACCGGAAGACAGAACGGTCCCGTCGACTGCCTTCACCAGCTCCGGTTTTCCCTTCTTCTCGCAGACGATTCCGGTTTTCATGGCGTATTCCTGATCAATATAATTCCCTGTGGCACCAGAATCAAGCAATGCATCTATATCCAATGCATCATGGGAAGTTACCCATAGCGTGACTTTAAGGTTCATGTGTGCGACAGCGGGATGTAAGGTATTAGCGAGCACTGGTGAGATCGTTGAAGGTTGATAACCCAAGGCAAAGACCTCTTCCTGATTTGGGTTTTTTTGTTTTCCGCCGGCTCTCCTGTCTGTATAGGTGCCTGAACACGAGGCACGTAAGGGCGTCCGGGTAGCGCATTTCTGGCTCTGCAATCCTTAACGAAATGTCCTCCTTTACCGCAATACAGACATTGCTTCAACCTTCGTCTTTTCTCCTTCTCCTCTTGTGAAAGGGGACCGCAGATGCCTCCTATTTGCATAGGTTCGGTGCCTTCTATTGCCTTGGGACGGTCATCCATAGGGCTCTTGAAACGAGGATAAACATATCGACCATCTCCCCTGTTTCTATCCCCTCTCCGTTCAAGGAGTCTGTGGTGCAACTGAACAGTCAGATCTATAAGTTCTTCACAGGTACGAGGAAGCTGTACCACTTGTGCCAGGACGTCTTTAAGCTCCCTTCTCAAGCCTTGATAGAACAGAGTGATTCTTTTATCCGGCGGCCAATCCGTTTCAACTACTAGCCTATTAAAAGACGTAATGTAGGTCAACAGGTCTTGGGAACCTTGACGTAGTGTTAACAGTTCCCTGTCAAGGGTCATCATGTGGGATTTCGTATCAAAAAGTTTCCTTAATTCTAAACAAAAATCAGGAAAGCTGTGCAACACAGGGTCATTTCTCTCCAACAAAGGAATGGTCCAGCTCGCCGCGTTACCACCCATATATGACATCATAAATGCCGTTTTTGCAGGGTCATCGTGAAACTTCCTGGGATCCCCAAAAAATCGTTCAGGGGGTGCCAATGGTATTCCCATGTTTTGTAAGACATGTACAGTGTGGACAGGATCAGTAGGTGGGACTGTGACAGGAGGAGGTACAAAGAACCCACCCCCTTCTGCTCCTAAGGAGGGAGTTTGACTGGTAGAAACAGGAGCTGACAGTGTGGCTGGTTTAATATAGGGAATCCCTCCAGTACTTTTACGTGTTAGACCTGCTACCTCTCTTCGCAGGGAGCCCACTTCTTTATGCAGTATCTGGTTCTCGGTTCTTGAAGTGTGTACCTCTTGCTGTAAAGCTGCCAAGCTTTCCACCACAGAGGCCAACACGACATTAACATCCATCGTCTAGGCCGGGCTTGTATACGTGGGCTTGCCAATCTGTCGGGATCGTCAGTAGCCCAAGAATATATACATAAGCCACTAACCTTGTCCTTGCGACCAGCGGAGACGATGCCTGAAGATAGGCCCCCCAATTCCTCATAGACACGACACCCAACAAAGGAGTCACTACACCCTCTGCGTGGACTCGTGCCCCGGGGAAAAGGGGAGTGGATAAAATAAAAAACTAGCTGTAGTTTCTGTAGTACCCTCAAGGTCTGGTCAAAAGAAGTGCTATGTACCAGGAAGGACGTCCACACTGCATAAGAGGATGACAAGCAAAAGATATAACACCTGTTTTCTTCTGAACTTCTATCACTAAGTATCCAACGTTTTTCTCACTCCTTACCAGAAAGTCATACAGCCAGACAAGGTATTTCCTGTCCCTTGTGTCCACAAAACGAAAACATAAAAATAACAAGGGAATAGTAATCCAACAGCCGCGGTGCGTCCATTGGGGCGTAGGGGCGTAGCCCCACTAGCCCATGGACCCGCGGCTGTGCAAGGAAGTTATAAATATGTCATTTTATTAATCCTCATGTCCAGGCCGTCACGAATCTGGGCAGCACCCGGCGTATCCGGGAGTCGGGGGAGTGCTCTGCGGCAGGGGGGCTGGACTGTTGTGCAGCTTGAGTTGAGTGACAGTCCACGTCACTCAGCTGCAGCAGCAGAGGTGTCCCGAGGCTCGAGTGCGCAAATGAAGCTCAGGGCTGAAACTAGCCCAAGCATGCACATTAGATGTTCTCCTGCTAGCGAGTGGCCAGGGGGGTGCTGAGTTTAACCAGGCGACAGACCCCGGCGATAGAAAGAGCGACAGGGCGAGCACGCAGTGTGCCCCCCCCAGCGCCAGGATTGGCCAGTCACCTCGCGCAGGGCAGGGCAATCCATTATTGGATGCCGCACCACTGCCTAATGGCCAATCAATCACTGTGTCTGACTTCAGTCATGCAGTGATTGGCCAGCTGCTGACGTCACGATCCTGTTCTCTACTCTCTGGGTGGGTGGTGGTCACTCTCGCTGCCTCGTGTGTGCATCAGCCAGCCTGTGTGCTCTCGAGTCCGTCGACCCGTCGTGTGTGAAGTACTGAGTGACCACCACTACTTCAACTTCAGTAGTTCTCCAGCACTAGTGAGAAACTATTGCTCCAGTGTCGTTATGTTTTGAATGGTGTGAGAGAGGGCAGAGGCACAGAGTGACTGAGGCGGTGTGATTTTTCCTGCTGCCTTGCACTGTGAGTTCTCAGCAAACGCCAGATTTGTTTGAAAGTGGGAACTGCCACTCTGTAATGCGACGCTTAAATGTAGTGCGTCATTAGTGAATGCAGTAAATTATTACAAGTGACGAGGTGTCACATTCCCATTAACAGGCTTCTAATGGCTACAGATCGTAACCAAGTAAAGAAAAGAGTTGGGCTGTAGTTTCAATAATGTTAAACATATATTTAAATTGAGGGACATGGGAAAACAATACAGTTAAACGCACGGTTTCGCAGGTGCTCATAAATCTTGCTACAAGGCTGTATGGAAATCGGGGGGTGGGGGGGTTACCTCTTGTACCTGCCCTGAAGGTGTGCACCGCAAACTAGTTATGAAAGGCCTATGAGCTCGAGGTGGCCAATGAGGCGAAAACCTGTTTTTCATTTATGCCGTTCTCGCTGGAGGCTTCCTTTGTGTTTTCTGCCATTTTTCTGGCCTCAGCCTCCATGTGTGGATCTTAGTCGATGTGCCCAGATTATTTTAAGTGTAAGGTGTAGCTGTGAAGCAATACATTTTTTTTTCTTTTGTGGGGTTCCACTTTAAGCACTTTCAAGGTAATGAGATAATGCTAGGAAATTCCACCTTCACTGGTCTTCCCCCCCCTCTCGCCCGAGCAAAGGGTTGGAATGGAGATCTGGTTCCTGGTCTGGGCTGGCTTTTACCACGGGTGACGCAGGGCACAAGTCTCCAGTCTTAAAATGAGTTTTCGTAGCTGTTGCATTAACAGTCCTGCACACAACAACGTCACTCTTGATGTAAGTGATTTCAGATTAAGTTGCTTTAAATCATATTTTTTTACTTGCAGCAGGTGCCGTTTTACACCCCATTAAACCCCCTCCCATCTCCCTCTTACCCTCTGCTGCCACTCACCAGCACTGCTCTGTTCTAACCCTGTCTCATGCACAACACATTCTGCAATTGTAAGCAAATCATTTTATTCTCCACAATCGTTTACAGCCCGATTCCTTTCCTACAGGTTCAACATACATTTCTATTTATACCTCGTGTTTGAGAAGCTAAAACTACAATTTGTGATCTCTGTACAGTGTTTCACTGCTCTTTGAAATTGGGCTTCTGTTAGTGTCAAGCAAAACAAAATAAGCACTAATAAAACCAATAGGTTGGACTTTTGAATAGTGGAAGCACAGATGAATGCAAGCACACAATATTGATGGGCTTTTTAACAGAAAACACATGTTGAAGCAGACAGACCAATGTCTCTACAAAAAATCATGCATATACAACTAACCAAAAGAAAGAGAGTACACTTTCAGCACAGTATGCAAGTAGGGACCCCATGACTGGCAGCAAAGTTCCTCTGAAGTGTAGTAACAGAGCACAGATGACCAGAAGGTGCTTATATGAAGTTCCAGGTATTCAGCTCCTTGCGGAACTTATGAAGTGAGGATCTCGCTGCGATGTTTTGAGGGGTGTGAGTGGAGCCAATAAAGGAAGTGGGTGGAGTCAGTGGATGAAGTGGGCAGAGGCAGCGGAGTGGGTGTGGCCTCCTACAAAAATATGAGCACCTGCACTTAATATTTTACAAATTAATGAGCGTAAAGCTGCACGCTCCATTTATAAGACTTGGCCCCCGTACAGAACGCCCCCTTCCTCATTGGCACCCCTCGATGATTCAAAAGAGGCTCCCACTAGGGGAGACAGATGTCTCCTTTACAGCACATACTTCTAACTGAGGCGTATACTAGAAAGCACAATAAACTGGAGGTTTGGAAGCTCGAGCGCAGGGATAGTCTAAAAGTGACTGCAGAGCTGGGAGCGTATGCATTTGCACGGCTGCCAAAGCGCAAAACGAGAGGACATTATTATTGCCCAGGCCCCTATACGTTTAACGAGTTTAGGCTCGTGATCCACCTTTTATTTAAAATGTAAAGCAACCTGCCTTGTTAATTACTAGCTAATGAGAGCATCGGATGCTGGATCTGCTTATTTTGTTTTTCCCTGCAAGACATTTTATTTTAGATTTGAATCAGGCTCTCAAGGGCCCCAGCAGAGATTGACTCAGCCTCGCAAAATATCTGACATGACCATGAAAGAAGGCGTCAATGACAAATATCAATATGTTCCTTAATTGTAGTTTCAAAGTAGCTGTGATGAAGCCCCAGGACCCACACAAGCCAATGCCAGCATGAGCTCCAACGTGACTTTTTAAGTTCTAAAGCATATTAACAAGCAGATCGCCTTTACAAACTTTACAAAAGATGGAGACACACACGCACCATCAATCATCAAAGCCTTCATAATGAGCAAACATGCCTGAAAATATAACTTGTTGAAGGCAAGCAACGAACAAACACGAGAGTAGAATGAAATAAACAGCAAGGTCTTTCAGCTGTCCCAACCATGCACACAATGCTCTATGCAGAACTATAACAAGGTTTAGCCTTCTAGTATTCAGCAGCCGCGGTGCGTCCATTGGGGCGTAGGGGCGTAGCCCCACTAGCCCATGGACCCGCGTCTGTGCAAGGAAGTTATAAATATTTCATTTTATTAATCCTCATGTGCAGGCCGTCAGGAATCTGGGCAGCACCCGGCGTATCCGGGAGTCGGGGGAGTGCTCTGCGGCAGGGGGGCTGGACTGCTGTGCAGCTTGAGTTGAGTGACAGTCCACGTCACTCAGCTGCAGCAGCAGAGGTGTCCCGAGGCTCGAGTGAACAAGTGAAGCTCAGGGCTGAAACTAGCCCAAGCATGCGCATTAGTTGTTCTCCTGCTAGCGAGTGGCCAGGGGGGTGCTGGGTTTAACCAGGAGACAGCCCCCGGCGATAGAAAGGGCGACAGGGCGAGCACACAGTGTGCCCCCCCAGCGCCAGGATTGGCCAGTCACCGCGCGCAGTGCAGGGCAGGGCAATCCATTATTGGATGCCGCACCACTGCCTAATTGCCAATCACTGTGTCTGACTTCAGTCATGCAGTGATTGGCCAGCTGCTGACGTCACGATCCTGTTCTCTACTCTCTGGGTGGGTGGTGGTGACTCTCGCTGCCTCGTGTGTGCATCAGCCAGCCTGTGTGCTCTCGAGTCCGTTGACCCGTCGTGTGTGAAGTACTGAGTGACCACCACTACTTCAACTTCAGTAGTTCTCCAGCACTAGTAGTCTCTTTTTTTAGTGAGTATATAATTCTGATATGTAGACTAATTGTTTTAATCTCCAGTCGATAATATACAATTTAGAATGACGGCGCTGCCACGCTGGGCCTTGTGTGCTGCAGCCAGAGAGGCCTAGGCCGTCTCATTTCCGTTTCTGATCAAAACGGCGTTGTTGAATGACGTGTTACTTATGTTGTTCTGTGCCACGCGCTGGCAAATTGTACCTCCCTCCCACACACACACACTGCCAACAATTTTGCTCCGGAGTGAGACAACATGGTGAGAACCATCACGGCAAATAAAATATTGCACACCAGGGTGGGGAAAAAAATCACAATGTGCAACACCAGCGTGGAGTGCAAATTGTGCAGGGTCTGTACTGTAATCTCGTTTTGGGCACAAATTGGAGATTGATTGGTGATTGCACCCAAAAGTGGATTTGTAATCTCGTCGTTGGAATCGTGTTTCGGAAGTAGTAATTGTTGTTGACTGTAATAATCTCTCTCTAGACTCTAGTCGACGACTAGAGTCTAGAGATTAGTAGTCGATTATTTAGAACGACATCGCTGCCACGCTGGGCCTTGTTGTGCTGCAGCCAGAGAGGCCTAGGCCCGTTTCTGATCAAAACGCCCGTTGTGAGACGTGTTATGTGCCACGCGCAAATTGTACCTCCCACACACACACACTGCCAACAATTTTGCTCTGGAGAAAACATGTTGAGAACCGTCACGGTAAATATTGCACACCAGGGTGGGAAAAAAAATCACAATGTGCATGCTTGTTAGTTCACCATCCATCACCAGTGTGAAGAGTTGAGATCCTGGTATATGTCAATGTAAGGACATATTTCCTTCTGTACTGCACCACCTGACCTTACCTTTCAGTGCACAGGCATGCAGAATGAATCCCTGTTTGCAGACAGAAGGGGATCGCTCGTACAAGGAGGCTTTGGTTGGTATAGGGGCATTTTATACAGAGCAAATTCTTTCTATTTGTTTTTATTGCAGCTTTATTATATAGTGCGAGATCGACCCAAAGAATAAGATATCAGAGCACTTTACATGAGCACCAGGGACCTTACACAGTGACAAGGACACATTCTGAATTCATTATTTTGGTAGGCGCTGGAGATTAAGTGATTTGCCCAAAATTCCAGAACGGTGAGGCCACACCTAGGCTCGAACCCTATTCCCCAGCGCTAAAGTCGGAAGCTTTAGCCGTAAGGCTACATCCACAGATGAGCTGTAGATGCTCTCTCTACATACTTTCTTTGTTGTCAATACCACAGTCAAAGTGATCCCGGCAGAATCTGGTGGACGTGAACGTGCAGATAACGCAAGCATGACATTGATTGAATTGGCATATTTCAGGCAGCACTTTAAGCTTGAGTGCACATGGTTATTGTTTGTTTTGTTTACCAGACTCATCATCAGTGACTAAACAGAGCTTCACAAAAAGCTTTGAGGTAATGCTTTACCATGCGTGGCATAGTGTTTCAGTAACATACACTTCGTGAAAGCTAAACTGTTGCTCTGGCATCCTCCAATTTATGCTTAATGTCAGGTTACGTTAATAGGGAACATGTGGTTGGAGTGAAATTAATGTAAGTGCATTACTGTGTTAGACTGGGGTGCAGTCGTTTTACTATATTAAAAGAGCAAAATCAATGCACTTTGCACAGTATGACAAACAAAACACAGAGATACAGGTCTGTAAAATAAAAGGCAGGGAAATCGACAATTGTGCTCCAAAAGCGCATGCAAATGGCTGCTTCACCTCAACCTGCCTGATTGTGTCTCTGGTCTCTGATCTATGAGATGCAGGCTCGCATGTGGTAGGAATCATGAAAAAACACTTTCTTCCTTTGATTTTCTTAATAACACCACGTAGCGCCATTAGACCATCATGTGCTTCAATGTTCCCCGGGGTAGAAAACACAGACCTGACTAGCTGCACCTGTGACATGGGTTTTCTTACTCTGCCCTTCTGAACCCGTTAAAGCTGGAGGCACAGTTTTTCGCAGCGTGCAGGATATGTCGGGTTCAGCAAACAACATTTGTTTTCATTGACCAATTATGTGTCATTTATAATTCAATTGCAAGGAAATCATTATTCCCTTACATGAACAACCCTATTATTAAGACTAATAATAACTATGAAAATGATGATGATAGTAGTAAAAATAATAATAACACAACAATAACCTGTCAAGGTACACAAGCAGCTACACTACTAATATTTTCATCTTCCAGTCTTTCAACAATTATGTCGACTGAAAGAACTTCCCTCATCGCCGGCGCTGTATTGTCAGCTTCGTGAGGGCATTGGGTTGTAACTTCATGATCTAGGGTTTTTTTGTGTGATGTGTGTGTTACTTAAAACTCTTTAGCAAGTCTGACACTTCTCGTTTGGAACCTCTGTGCTCCCTCTGTACTTGAAGTGATTGAGAAATAGCTGCGTTTATCTCTGTTCTCACTAATGTCTTGTTAATTGTGCTACAGCTGGAGACACACTGAGTGTGTCATTAATGGGGGTGAGACAGACAGAGAGTGTGGTCGTGATTTAAGTGCTTTCAAATAAAGGCGACCAAGATGCTGAGATTGTCTCTTGGAAGTTGAGGAACAAATTAAACACTTTCCACAAAGAAGGCACATGCTCATGAGATGGAAATTCGTTAAATAAAGACATATTTACCCTGTTATGCCAACAATCTAGCAATTTAAGAGCCGTGTAGGAGACAAAAAACATGTATTATTCGTTGTGCTGCAGATTTGGTTATGTGGTTTCTTATTCTTATAATTACTTTATTTCGATCTCCAGGGCCTTAGATTAGTAATATGAGGACATTGACGCGGCGCTTGGACAGGTTCAACGCGACTCGGGGAGAGCGATAGGAGTGCACGAGGCAGCGAGACCCTGGTCGCGAGAGTATGGTGGGAGATAGCATGGGAGGTGAAGGGATAGAGAGGTTGGGGAGGGTGAAGTCAGCGATACTACTGTAGTGATGGAATGGGACAACGTGATAGGGAGGGGGGCATGTGAGGAAGAAGGGTTGAGAGCGGCGATGGGGTGATAGGAAGCATACCATGGAAGAAGTATGGCAGGGAGTGGAGAGCGGGAGCATGTTAAGAGGTAGGGAGGAGGGTGTTACCGACCGTATAAGCCTCAGACAGTTAAAAAGTCACCCCTCAGTCCACTCTGCTGCACTGAGAGGTGTGTGTGAGGCAGCCTTCTTCTACTCTTAGAGCTGAGATTTCCCTAAAAGTCTTATAGTCTGAATTCAGCACCTGAGCATAATAGGACGGAATGTATGAAGCTCTGTGGTTATACTGAATAAGCAGCTACCTATGTTAGGCCATCTATTAATGTAATAACTGCACTTTCACAATTGCTTTATAACCTTCCTGCTTTCTCAAATTTGCTTGAAAATGCACAATTTTTCTTCTTTTTTTTCAAAATTTTCTTGGGGGGGTGATCCCCCCAAGCCCCCCTTTTGGGGTTCGGGCTCGCACGCTGCGCTCGCTCGCTACGGTGCAGTATGCTAATCAATTTGCGCCCCACCACTATAAAGTCTCACCCACCGCCCCTGTAATCCAACTCAAATAGTTCTGTAGCTGGTACGGTATATACCCCAAAAATGCGCAGTCTGTACTTGTGCTTGACAATGTATAGAGTCACAATGTCACCAAAAGAATAAACACACCCAGGAAGTGTCCTTTACCAGTTGAGATAGCGTTGTTTAATAAGGCTCAACTCTAGTATTCAAAAACTGTTCTTTAGGTGATTGTGAGCACCGGAACGATAACCAAATGAACTAGAGCAACAGTGTTCAACTACGAGTGAGAATTACACACGTGAACTGCTGCCAGAGGTCACCAACTGAATGCTGTAAACAAGGTAGCTCCCCCTGACTGATTGCTAAAAAGGAAATTACACAGAGCGCGTCTTATCATCAGATGCGCTCAAAAGCAATAACCTTCTCACTCCGCCTAATGCGATGTGAACGCGAAACAGCGCGTTTACATAACACCGCGGCTATCAGTTCGAAACTAAGCACAGGTGCAAGACGAACACGGAGAAGGCGAGCCCGCACTCCTTCCGCGGTAATACCTGGCTTGAATTTCCGGCTCAGAAATAAACGAATGTCCAGAACAACAAGGCTTCAATCTTCAATCTTCAAGCTGAAATCTGGCGGGGAACACCATCCGCCATCCTCACAAAAACAGGTTGATTGGCAAGCACCTTCCCTTCGTAAAGGAAGTGCTTTTGAAAGTACTGCCCTGAGCCTCCGGGCGACATGGCTCTAGGCATGCTGGTCGCTGTAGTTTTCCAGCAGTTTACTCTCATCACATGTCGAACAGAAGAACAAGAGTGACTATGACAATGGTAAGGTTGCAACCCCCTGGACATCGAAATCACTACACAAACACAACCGAGTTTCTTGTAACAGCACACATCCTGAACTCACATATTTGGAGGTGCTCTCATATGTGATAATGAACAAAAAGAAGGCCTGGTGAAATATAGTTTTTGCCTTGACCCACACAATTTGGTCAAGCAGAGATGCTGGGATTAACCCTTTATTTATCCAGTGTCAAGCTGTGCATTTCAGCCACTAGATGGGCATCTCTGACACCAAAGATTAATGCTTAGAGAGTGGATGACAGACAAAACCCACATTTTGTTTTCAGCAATTTTACATAGCCCAAACGTTGCTCAAGGACAAATAAGTACTTCACAACAGACATAGATTACGTTACACATTTCTTTGGGCACATGGACATTTGCAGTGACTCACCGGATGCTAAGGCGAAGGCGGATCTAGGATTTAAACTGTATTCGCCATGTTAGATGGTCAGCAGCTGTAGCCACCAGACCACATCAGCGCCTGTGAAAGCTGGGGTCGTTTTTGGCTCAAGGTTCCAAGAGGACATTGAGCTGGCTGTACCCAAGGCCGAACTTTCAGAGGTTCACCCATCCCAACAAACATTGTCAAAGCCAAAACGAACGAGAGCAACATCATCCTCCCAAAAACATTGGCAAAGCTTTTGGTAGCTAAGGGCTCACCTGTTGGCTTTGCTTGTGTTTGTTATTTAAATTCCATTTGAAACTGGATACCCTCATGCAGCTTAATTTCCTTAATGCAATCTGATCTGCTAAATCATTATTTGGGGGACTTAGAATAATAAGCAGCCCATTACAACTCCCCAGTGTTGGTCTTGGACATCATGTAAACGGGACATAAAGGCAAGTTAAATATATCAATTAAGAATAGGCCAATTCAACTATGTTTAAAGGGAGAGCACAAGCGCTATACTTTTAGTTAGCAGGGGTAAAGTGCACTGAGTTCTAAAGCCAGGAAAAATATAGGGTGCAGCAAAAGGTGAAAAATCTGGTGTGACCATGCAGAAAAGGTATGTTGTCTAAAGTACGTATATATATTTATTATCTTTGAAAAAATATATGGCTGATGAGAGAGCTAAGAATATCTCTAGCTCAGACTTAAAAATGGCAGCGAGGAGAAAATTATAACATCTGCATGCGGACCTCCTGCGAGAGCTTCAGATAGGGAAATACCTTAGAATTTCTTGTGTTACCATGGGGGGAGGTCTTGATGTGTAGACTCTACAACAGTGCCTGTTGGAAATGGCCCTTTTTGCAGGGTTATCCCCAAACTTTTAGCTTTTTCCTCCTATTTTTACCTGACCTGTGTGTGTTGGTTTTAGGACTCTGGGCACTTTACCACTGCTAATCAGTGCAAAGTGTATATGCTCTCTGTGTAAATCGTGTTATAGATTGGTGTTTCCATTATTGGATATTTGATTTACCTGTTAGCCCCAAGTAAAGTGCACTGTGTGTGCCAGGGCCGGTGAATCAAATGCTACCCAGGGTCCTGCAGCACTGGTTGTGCCACCCCCGTGAGTAGCCCTGAAGATGGTAACTCAGACCTGCCACTGTAGAGTCTGCGCGCAGTTTGTAACTGCCATGTCGACTAGGCCAGTGCACACACTGGATGGTCCCTAACCTTCCCTTTGTCTTACATGTCAGACATCCCTCAGGTAGGCCCAAGGTATCCCTGTGGGCAGGGTGCAATGTATGTGGAAGGTAGGACATGCCCTGGGTGTGTGGCATGTCCTAACAGTGAAATATAGCCATTTACGTTTTTCCCTATTGCAAGGCTACCAGTTCCCCATAGGATAGAATGGATAGAGAGGAGTTGGCCTAACGACTAGGGTGCTCGACCTCGGACCTGGGGATCTGGGTTCGAGTCTCGGTAACGACGCCAAAACCTCCTGTGATTCTGGGCAAATCACTTAATCTCCCCGTGCCTAAAAGGAATGTGTGTCCGTCCTCATGTAACGTAACTGGTGCTATGTAAAGCGCTCTGATACCTGATTCGGTTCGGGTCTAGTTCGCGCTATATAAAACTCTGCAAAAAAAAAAAAAAAGGGAGGTTTGTTTATAACATCTTATAAACATAAATGGCCCAGGGAATTCGGTAAGAAAATAACATTTTGTATGCCTGAACTCAGAATCTAAGGATGCATCTTTTAGTGAAGGTGATTTTTACATTCTGCGTTTGAAAATACCACTTTTAGAAATTGGGTATTTTATTGCTCAGTCATCCTGTGTGCCTCTGTTGGAATGTGGATTGCATGTCTGGGTTTTGGATGACAGAAGGCTGGGGGACCGGAGGGACTCCAGATGGACTAGGTAGGTCAGGAAAGGGCTGAATAGACCTGGGCTACGATGGGGGAAGGGGGAGTTTGCTTGTACCTCAAAGGGCCTGGTCTGCCTCTGACAAATGCCGTCTCCACCTCCGGCCAGGAATTCACACCAGTAAAGGCCCAACTGGTTCTGGCTGGGCACAGACACCCTCTGCCTGAAAGATCAAAGGATTTTTGGACATAAATACTGGGTCCCAGACCCCTGAACTTTAGAACTGATCTGGAACAAGAATACTGCCAAGAAGGAGAGCCGGAGAAACTGAAAAGGAACGACTGCTTTGCTGGGCTGACCTGCAGTGGCTGCTTCTGTCTTGGACAGTGAAAGGCCTGGACTGGACTTTCTGCAATCCAATTTGTGAGTCTGTCCAAGGGCTTACCCCCTGTTCACAAGGGCTCAGGAACAACAAAGACTTCGAGCTCTTCTGCCCGCAGCACTGGGGATGTGTGTTTTGTGTTGCAAACAGAGGAAAAGCAACTTGACGTCTACGACGCCGCTATCGACTCCGTGTCCTGAAGGCACTGCAGGGGGCACCACCGCAACTCAATCTTGGTCTTACCGACGATGCCTGTTGACACCGCCACCGAACCGCTGCTCACACTGTGATCTGGGGGCACCGCACTCCGCACCACCTCGCGCCGAAGCTTTGGCACCGCAGAGAGCACCACCGCAATGCCGCACCGCGACCCTGGTCTCACCGATGATGCCTGTTGATGCCGCCACCGAGCCGCTGCTCACACCGTGACCTGTGGGCACCGCACTCCGCATCACCTCGCTTCACGGCGAAGCCTTTTGGCCTCCCTGACGCCGCCGCTCCACGCCGAAATCAACGCCGATGCTTGCACCGTGGTTCGAGGGCACTGCTCGTAAGTCACACGACGCACCACCCTCATCCAGCACCGCAGCCTTGGCCTACTGCCGCCAGCGCCATCAACTCCAGTTCGTCAGCATACAACAGTGCTTCAGCAACGACGCCGCCGCTGCTTGCACCGTGGCCTTCTAGTACCGTGGCAAGCACCGCCTTCATCTTGCACCGCGACCCTGGTCTCACCGACGACACCATCTGATGCCGCCACTGAGCCGCAGCTCGCACCACGACCTGGGGGCACCACAAGCCGCACCGCTGCACTTCACATCGCAGCACCCGACGTCTGCCGGTGCCAGCGATCCTGATTCCATCAGAGATTGCCATAGTGTGATGCTGGATGAAATTAGCAACTTTAGGCAAGGAAATATATACTGATACAGCTGATTCTAACAGGCTACACTGCATTGCCTGTTCAAGTTACAAAATGTACGAACATCCTAAACTGAGACGTGTTATCTAAAATGGATGCTTTCGCCTTAAAACAATTTAAACATTCCAGCAAATCCCAACTCTGTATTATAAAGCGCCACATAAATCCTACCACCCTAGCAATATCCCTAGAGAGCAAGAGCACGGCTGTGCTCGAAACGCGTCGCAGCAGAGCGGGAAAGTAATAAATACCTTTCTGCCTCGTTCCTTGTGGTCCACCTTCTTCATATTCCAGGAGTGGATGGTTTGGAGAAATTGCTGTTTGGGGATATATATATATATATATATATATATATATATATATATATATATATATATATATATATATATATATATATATATATATATATATATATATATATATATATATATACGCTCCAAATTCCTTTACTACGGCAAAAGAATGGACGGCACTCCACAACTCGATATCCAGGATTCAAAGATTTATTGCTCAATCAAAACAGGACGCGTTTCGCATCACGCCTTCGTCTGCTGTGACTCACACACAGTTCATTAATATTTAAATAAAGTTATGTTGTTGACGTCAATCTCATGTTACATAAACACAAAAGAGAGACTAAAAATATATAATCAACATAGCGGCCATTTTGTAGTGATCAATATGAAACATACATTGATTGACCATGTTGAACAAACAGACGTTATTAAGCCCTGGATGAGCAAGCAAAAAGAATTAAGCAAAAAATATACATAATTAATCAATGGTGATACATTAATAATAGTTCATTATCAGCGACAAGGAAAACATAAAAGGGGAATTCTGATTACAGTTCTACATCAAAATTAGCCAAGATGACTGGCCAATTCTTCCCCTGTATTTAATCCTAATGGAGACTTGGTTCGAAGGTCTATGATAAACCTGGACTCAAGTTTCCTCATTTGTGCCTCTCTGTTCCCTCCACGATCTTTGGGGGGGATTTGATCCAGACAATGGAATTTGAGGAGATTACGGTCACTGTTGTGTTTCAGTGCAAAGTGTCTTGCTACGGGATAGTTTGGGTCATTGTGTTCAATTGCTCTAGCGTGTTCTAAGATTTGCTTTTTGACTGGATGAATAGAGCTCCCAATGTAATATAGTTTACAGGGGCATTCAAGTCGATATACACAGTACGGGCTTGTGCAAGTAAGAAATTTATTAATTTTCCTCACTAATCCAGTATCAGGGATTTCAAATGAGGTGATTTTTCCACTTGACTGACAGGCCTTACAGTTTTAGCAAGGGAAAAACCCGGTCAGGTTTCCCAGTCGTGGTGATCTCGGGATAGCATCAAAGTGACTATGTATTAAAGTGTCTTTTAGGGATCTATTCCTCCTGTAGGTGATTTTAGGATGGGATGATAATTGTTTGCCAACTACTGCGTCTGTTTTAAGAATGTTCCAATGGCGACTAATGATATTATGAATCAATGAGGAGTCATTGGAAAAAGTCGTAATGAAGCGTGGATTTATGTCTTCACCAACTTTATTCTCGCTGGAGTGCCTAAACAGGCTTACTCTAGGAATTAAACGCACTCTGTCATATGCGTTTTTGAGTGTGTTGTCAGTATATCCTCTCAGTCTAAACCTTGCCATTGAATCTTGCGCAGCTCTCTCAAAATCCTCTGTAAGTGTGCAATTTCTTTTGAGGCGTTACAGTTCACCAAAAGGTATACTGTTCTTTAGGGGTTTGGGATGGCAGCTGCTGGCTTCTAAGGTGGAGTTTACGGCTGTAGCCTTGCGGAAAAGCGAGGTGCAAATTCTTCCATCCTTGATAAAGACTTTGAGATCAAGAAAGTCTACCTCAAGACTACTGATAGTGCCACTGAGGTGCGAATTGAGATCATTTTTGTTTAAGGTTTGAATGAATAATTCAGCCTCTGTCTTTGAGCCTTTCCAGAAAATGAACAGATCGTCAATATATCGGTGCCACCCGATAATTAACGCGACCCATCTCTGATTGTCGTCAGACCAGGCCACCTGCTTCTCCCACCAGCCCACGAATAGGTTCGCGTAGCTGGGGGCGAAGCAGGTGCCCATCGCTGTCCCTCTCTTTTGTCTGTAGTATTGTTTCTGGAACAGAAATATATTGTTGTACAGGCAGAAATGTAAGAATTCAACCAACATGCAGTTATGTTTCATATATTTCAGAGAGCGAGTTTTTAAAAAGTACTGCACTGCCTGTATGCCATGGTTGTGTGCTATACAGGTGTAAAGTCCTGTCACATCCAATACTATCATCAGCATATCGGGTTCCCAGGGTGTTTCAGAAATGATGCGGATGAAATCAGATGTATCCCTTAAGTATGATGAAAGGGATTTGACATGGTCAATCTAAAAGAAATCAAGAAACTGCGACACGTTCTCAGTTAAACTGCCTTTGGAGGAGATTATTGGTCTTCCTGGTGGTAATGTAGCATGTTTATGAATTTTTGGCAGATGGTAAAATGTTGGAGTTATTGGCTGTTGACATGTCAAAAATTTCAATTCATTCGCATTTAACATTCCCTCTGTTACCCATTTGTCAAGCAAATGGTGATATTCTGTAATGCTGGCATTATATTCATCTTTGTTGATCTTCGTGTAACAGTCTGTGTCCTTCAGTTGTCGAAGTGCTTCTGTGCAATAATATTCTCTAGTCATGAAGACGATGTTACCGCCTTTGTCCGATGGCTTGCATACGATGTTGGTATTTGCTTGCAATTTTGTCAGTGCGTTCCTTTGGGCCAGTGATAGGTTCCATTGTTTGTTGTTGAATTTGTGAGATCTTTTGGTCCTCAATGTTAGCAAATCCATTTTGACTGCTTCCTCCAACACAAAGTGATCCTTGGACCCTGCGCGCTCTGCTACTGGTGCTCTGCGTAGGGGTCAGATCATGACCCACAACAACAATTTTCCACCAAAGACGCTGCACTATATATATATATATATATATATATATATATATTCACTGAAAAAACCAAAGGTTTCAAGGACGTTATAGTTAGAAATTAGCATTTAAAAAACCTTAGAAATTCACTGAAAAAAGCCATAGGTTTCAGAGACGACATAGTTACTTGGACATTTGGCTCATATAAAACCAGAGAAATTCGCCTGTTATAGTTAGTTGAGCTAACTATAACTCGCGTGCCTGCAATGCACTGGTGATGACGTCACATATTACATCACTCATGACATGGTCATGACATCATGACATCACTGATGACATCTCAAATGACATCAATGATGACATCATCCAGTGAATGTGTGTCTCTGTAAAGTTTAAATATTGTTCATATATATCTATGCCAAGGTCTATTAAAGAATGAGTGGATGTACAAGTGCCTGATTGGATTATTTAGTAGATGCATGACTGACTGTATAAGTCACTGATTGGACGTATGTTACTGAATGCATGGGTGACTAAACTGTGTGAATGTATAAATTAGTCTCTCAGTTGATGTGTAAGCAGGTGAATGGGTTGTTGAGTATCTACATCAGTGTCTATATGGGTTATTGATTGATTGTTTGAGTATCTGTAAGGGTGTCTGAGTGTTTTTGTGGGTGGGTGGGGGGTGTGACTGTGCATACATGTCTGAATGGCTGATTCACTGGTTCTATAGATTCAAAAGTGCATCTCAGAAGGGCTGTATGGATAGCTGACTGTGTACAGGTGTTGTTATTAACTCAGTTGTATTGTATATATGTGAGTAACTATATATGTTTTAGACAGTGTATGTGAGTGTTGGGGTGTATAATTGACTATACATGAGAGAGAGTGATTGCAAGAGTGTCTACATACATGAATGTGTACTTGTATTAGTGATTGTATAAAATAGTAAGTATGTGTTGGTATCTATATAAATAAGGGAGGTGGTGTGTGTATAAATAAGTCAGCTGGTGTGTATATATCTGCATAGGTGAGTACATGAGTGTGTGATTGATTTTTGGCATGACTGAGTAGATGTGTGAGTAACTCTATGGATCAGTAGCACTGTGTAAATGTATGTATAAGTGTATGAGAAGATATTTTACTGATGTAATGATGAGTGACAGCATGTATGAGTGACTGTATCAGTGCATGTCTGGCTCACAATATATAGATGGCAATCAGTGGATAGGTATCTAGTATCTGGTATTGGTGCATCTATGGTTTCGAAAATGGAAGCCTGTATTTTAGAGTGCGTGTATCAAAGGTTATATTAGAGTGTAAGGAGGTGTGTCAGACTATCACGTGGATGATGTCATCAGTTATGTCATTTGAGATGTCATGAGTGATGTCATGAGTGATGTAATATGTGACGTCATTACCAGTGCATTGCAGGCTCGCGAGTTATAGTTAGCTCAACTAACTATAACAGGCGAATTTCTCTGGTTTTATATGAGTCAAATGTCCAAGTAACTATAACGTCTCCAAAACCTATGTTTTTTTCAGTGAATTTCTAGGGTTTTTTAAATGCTAATTTCTAACTATAACGTCCTTGAAACCTATGTTTTTTTCGGTGAAATTCTAAGGTTTTTTAAATGTAAATTTCTAACTATAACATCTGTAAAACCTATGTTTTTTTCTGTGAATTTCAAATGTTTTTTAAATATCGAACTTCTATTGTGCTATTTCTCATTAGTACTGTTTTTTCTAACTTTTCAACTATATAAAATAAACTGCAAAACTGCTATGTAATGTAATATATTTCACAAATGACAGTGAGTTTTTAAATAATACTAAATAATTTAACATTCAGAAAACAATGTTTCTCCTTTTTTTTTGCTGTCATAAGCTTCTACTTAACTTCACTAATTCCCAGTGATGTCAGTGTAGTTTCATCATAAACAGCAGGGAAAAAAACTATCAATTAGATTGGTAAAAAAAAAACAAATCCCTAATTCTCACAAATATAATACAAAATCAACACATCCAATACTATTTCAAATCTTACCTGTACTTTGTAGTTTCTGTTCACATTTTCCCAATATGCCAAATAATGTATCAAAAATTTCACTTTGAAATCAACCAGTATGAATTCCTTAAAGTATCTTAACACCTTCCCACTAGGCCGAATGATGTATCTAAAATGTTTGAAATATCAAGTATGAGTGGGTAATTCATAAGGCAATCTCAGTTTCATTTCCAAGTGTGTATCGTTGCAGTGACTCCAACCATTATTACACTTTAAATAAACTGTATAATGTCCACTGGTGGTAGTACTTCCAGCATGGAAAACAATAACAACTGTTGTAAAAGTTCTTCCAGAAATAGATACTTGACTAGCAACAACATTTTTAATTTTGGTTTCCACTTTTCTTCCATTTGATCTACAGTGTTGCAGCATTATAATCAAATATTTTCCATATCTTTGTAGGCATAACGTAGATAGCATTGTTGATTTGCAACAAGAACAGATCATCTCGTGATCAGCTTCTTTTACTAATTTGGAAAATGGTACAGATTTGCAGTTAGGTATTGTTAAATATAGAAATCGTTCTCTGTCAACTATAGTGCTTGAAGTTAATGAACACTGTTCACATTTATGTTCCCATTTGTAACTGAGTGCAAATAAACTCTCAATCTGAATTCCTTCATCTTCTAGTACTCCAAGCATAACCATAAGAAATTCTTGTGCATCTTGTATATTAGCACTGAACGTTAAAGATACAGCACATGTATCCAACAGTTGGCGAATACGAGAAGCAGAATGGATCTTACTTCTATCAGTTCTCAATTCTTGAAATAAAGTGCCGAACATAATCTTTTTTCCTGACTTTCGATAATTTCACCATAAACATCTTCAAGATAAAATATAACGTTTAGATTAACATTACCATAGCAATTGACACCAGAAGCAACATCATCACTTGTTTGTATTTTCTGCTTCTTTACATCTTTTCTTTTCTCTTGATTTTGTTTCTGCTTTACACCCATAGTTGATTCTTCAACATGTTTGCATTTTGAACACACAACACGTTTCTCATAAATAGGATATTCACCTAAACTTGGAGCATAAAGCCTTCTCAAACGATTATATTCTCTTACACAATTAACATAAGCACTAAACTTGCTCTCATCAATTAAATACAAACCAGACAATGTTCTAACTCGAGATAATGCAACATATACCATTCCCTCTTTAAACACAGTTCTTCCTACATTTACCAAAGCATTATCTCCACTTAAACCTTGAGATTTATGAATAGTTATTGCATATGCTAAACATAAGGGAAACTGGTTTCTACGAACATACAAGTGTTTTACATCAAAAAACATGCAGCAGAATGCGCAATCTGTCTTACCTCTGTAATCTGATCAAATTTAACTTTCAAGAATTCAATTCAATTTCTATTTTGATATTTCACAAAATCAACAACTTACTTTCCCCATTGCTCCCTTCACTAAACCTTCTTCTACATTCAGATTACGCCTCAAAATTACCCGACAGTTTAAACATAAATCACATTTTTTTCTAAGCCAGCAGTTTTTGATACAGACTTTTCCAAAGAATCCAATTTAGTCTGTAGTTTTTCTGAAAGAAGAATTGGTATTCATTGATGCTCAATTTTATCAATAGCTTCAATGTGAACTATTTCTTGATTTTCCAATTTCATAAGCTCTCTATTAAATGTATAACACTCTTCAACTGTAGGCATTAAGCAAACTATAGACTTATTTCTTTCATTTTCTTGTACATTACTTCTGCTGGTGTGTTTTCATTTGTAAACAAGTTCTTTAGTAGATGACTTTGAAAAGCTTGTTTACCATGTTTGCTTAGAACACCTAGGGCCAGATGTAGGTAGTCAAATACCGGTCAGTAACAGCCGAAATTCGGTAATTTCGGCCGTTACCGACTGGTATTTGGAAAATGAAATGTAGGTGGGCATTTTTCCGATTCGGTAATTTACCGACTCTGTATTTTAAGGAATCGGTAAATTACCGATTCCTTAAAATACCGAATCAGTAAATTACCGATTTTGCTATGTAGGGAGCACTCAAATCAGTACTTTTCCCATTTTAGGATTCGTTATGGTAGACATACATGCCCTTAGGGCATGTATGTCTGCAACATGTGCACCCATACACAATTGAGGGGTGCAACAGGGTGTCAAAGTGACACCCTGCCCCCTTCAATGTTTCCCCCTTTTACCGAATCGGTATTTACCGATTCGGTAATTGGCATTCATTCCTATGGGCCTCCAGGCCCATAGGAATGAATGGCAATTACCGAATCGGTAAATACCCATTCGGTAATTACCGACACTTACCGATTCGGTAATTTTCAAAGAAAAATTACCTACATCCCATTTACCTATTCTTAAATACCGAATCGGTATGATTCGGTATTTAAGAGTAGGTAAATTGAGATTACCTACATCTGGCCCCAAGTCTTAAATCTTTTAGAATATTTGCATAATCTTCATCTCTTGCGTCGCATATTCTGAGTGAATTCTTTATATTCAAAATGTAACCACAGATTCACATTAACAATACTTCCCAAAGATTGCTTAGTGTCTTCATGTAGAAGGGTTTTAAACACTGGTTCTCCTTTTACAGGGGTTAGTTGTAGTAGATCTCAAAATACAATTAAATGTTTTTCTCCAAAGAGAACGTCGTAATCTGTTTTAAATACCTGTTGCATTCTTAAGTGTACAAAAGCAAGCATTAAGTTTGACACCATGCTCACCTCATCAATAATTTAAAGTTTCATTTTCTTCAGCACTCTTGACACTTCATAAGAAGCTTCTCCAGACAACTTCTGATATTTTAATTTATTATCATGCTCCACTGGTAACATCAGTAATCTATGCAGAGTAACTCCTTTAACATTGTGTGCAGCTAATCCAGTTGGAGCTGTTACCACACAAAATAATGTGAACCAGTAGTTGTTTGAAGATAACTGGTCAAAACTTTAATTAAAAAACTTTTACCTGTCCCAGCTTGACCACTGATGTACACCAGAAGAGGTTTAAAAAATGAACACACACATTCTTTTTTTCATGCAACAAACCATGTTCTATCTGTTCTTTCACTTGTACATATATTTCTTTCTGTTCAATATTTACTTGTTCTTCTAAGTTTTCCAATGTAATATTCTCCTCGTATGCTTGTTGCATTGCAATTTCGACGTCATGCATAGCAATCACTGCTTCATTTTCCAGTAATGGTTGTCCAAGAGGATCTGGACTACATGGACCACTACTTTGACTATCTTGAGAACTTTCATTAGCTATTTCAGCTGTAATAGTCTTTTCCTGTTTAACTTCATCATTCAACATTTTTAAATATGTAGGGAAAATTGTACATGGAATGCTATCTTTACACGCTTTAAAAGAATCTTAAAATAATCTTCGTAGCAGTCAAAGTCTCCAAGTAATTCACTTTCGCTACGCCATGGTTTAAAGAGATGGAGAAGTGCTAAATAGTAAAATTCTCGCTTATCTGGAGTTTCACAACTGAGTTTCTTGTGGTTTATAAGATTACCCTTTGCAT
The DNA here is from genome assembly GCF_964261635.1 of Lissotriton helveticus. NCBI lineage: Eukaryota > Metazoa > Chordata > Amphibia > Caudata > Salamandridae > Lissotriton > Lissotriton helveticus. The sequence continues at coordinate 335,640,069 of NC_136071.1, read as the reverse complement.
GTTTTACTAAACAACCATGACATCCAACTACTGCATATTTTCGATTCGATTCGAAAAAACTTTATTTCGATCACATGATCATAAAAGATATACATTATGTCACATTTATAAAAAATTTAAAAATACATTAAACAACATTAGTGATCCAAGTCTTTTAAAAAGGTGTACAAATGATTCAAATCTGCATATTTTCCATTCTTTTAAATTCTGTTTAACATTTCTTTTGAAGCTGTAATGTTGAAGTACTTCATACAGAGATAACTGTTCCAGATGTCGACTCCTTTTTGGATAGTATGTGTCCAACATATTAGTTTTAAGAATGTCTGTACTGTCTGGTTCATTTGCTGCTAGTTCTTCAATTTCTTCAAATGATTTCAACACTCTATTTTGTTTGCAGGCAAGACCTAAACGTACCCATATGATTCCTCGGGACTTTGAATACGGAACTTGAAGAGCACAAGCGATCTGAACATTCATAGGATCCAATTTCTCAGTGGGAAAGCATTTTCAAAGCAAAACTGTACAATTTTCTGCTAAGGCTTTTCTTTTGTGCAATTTCTTCCCACATTTGTTTCTTCTCTGTTTTTTCTGATTTTGTTATGTACGATGTAACATAACGTGCAACAGCGATTGAGTTATCTGCAACATTCTGGATGTCCATGTTCACATTCCACATTTTTACAATGACTGGATTGTAGTCATTGATATACTTTGACACTTCTCTTCTATTTAAGTTGTAGGTATTCTTTGGAGATTTCCGAGTTATTGTGTGCCTTACAGAAGAAAAACAAAATACACTTTTCCTTTACAAATAACTGGACGTGGAAAACCAAACCAAACATTTGGTGTAAAATTTTCCTTTAGACTTGCATTTTCTTCTGCAGTACTTTCCACAACATTGAGTTTGGAAACGTAAAACTTGCTGTCTCAAGCTTCTATCTCCTTCTTCTCTTGGAATGTCACGTCACATACTGTTCGATGAAAGACAATACTGTTTCATCAGAATCAGTTCCAAATGTAGGTGCATCCTTGATCCATACAAGCATATGTATATGAGGTGCACCTCTTGCTTGGTACTCCTTTCTCTAAAAGAAATCAGTAACTTCTCCAAGAGGTGGATTCTTGTTATTGCAGATAAAATACATCATATTTTGAAACCTATGATTAAAATATCTGCACACATTTACAGGATCCAATGATCACAGTTTACAAGGAGTCTTTATTTCAAAATATTTTATATTGGAATTTGTTTCTCCTAGAAACTCAAGCAAATCTTCCCATGCATACTCTGCACAGCTAAGTGTGACAAACCATGTTGGTGTACCTAAGTTCCGTAACATACACTTCAGTTCTCCCTGATGACGATACCAATACTCATTTGTTCCACGTTGACATGCCATCAAATTGATTAACTGTGCTTCTAAATTGTCATCTGTTTCTTGAACTTTCTCCACAAATTCTTTCGCAGAAAGAAGTGATTGATGAACTCTAGTTTTAAGTATGTGGTTCACTGCATACTACAGAGAAGACAGATCACTTTCAAACAAAAGGTGAAATATGTATGGAATGCACTGTCGAAATCTAGGATCTTCAGAATATAATCTTGTTGACCGATATTCTGAAGCTGGAATCCGAACAGGTCGGTCATCATATCGTCCACCTTCTCTAGTAGGAAACAGCTGTGGAAAACAACAAGCTTCCAAGCTTTTCTCTCATACACTCATTGGAGTTCCCTATGCTTTTTTCATTTGAAATAACTCAATGCTGCTTACTATTACTTCTTTTGAATGCAAAGGACATACTGTGTAATGTTCATAAATCTCCTCAATCCTTGACTTGTCCACTTTCTCTATTTGACCATTTGAAATTTTAGATTCATTTTCTAAACGTATTACCTGTTTCACATCCACATTTACTGTTTTGTAATAAATATTGTTTTCTATAAGATATAAGGTAGCCTTTTCAACTTTATTAACATCCACAAATTCTTGCCATATTTTCCAATTCTTTGTTGGTACACCATGTACTAGAATGACCACTGCCTCATTTTCCTGTTCCTCTCCAGCAATAGTTTCAATATTTTTCTTAAAATCCAAAGGTATGTACACCACTCTTCCTTTTAGCCCTCTTTGCAAGTCTGTTGGTGGCAGGTTACCTGTTTTAGGCTCCATCCGAATTATAGTTTGAAAATGATGAACAGATTGAATTAGAACCGATTCATATGTATTCAATTCTGCCAGTTCCTCCGGAATAGCTACTAATTCTAAGTTATTATGTACTGCTCTAGCAGGCATTTTGTTCTCTTCTAATTTGTTGTAACAATATTTACATATACGTTGATCACTACCTAACTCAAATCGACCTTCCACCAACAAGTACGTTGCAAATTCTTTCCATTTACCATTATTCTCCTTTTCACTTTTCAAATACAAATCAACATTCCTAGTTTGACTTTTATAATGAGTACGTCGACAACAAACACAAACATAGTTTGGGATTTCAGAGCAAACTACGTTAAACTTTCCAATTTTTTCTTAAAACTGATCAGTCCTAATCATTTTCCCATCTCTTTCAACATCTGTAATTGTCAAACTTTCACTTTCTATGAACTGCTCTTCTGTACAAAAATATCACATTTCAATATCATCACACTTTTGTTGAACATCTGATAAAGAACCAGGTAAAAGAAATGTATTCAGTTCACTTAAACATAATGCAGGACTTTTTACATAGTACAGTTTTCTTACTAAGTTCCGCATTTCTGAATGGTGTACTGCTAACATCCTCAAGTGATGAAAAACACTTTTACACACTTTTCTTGAAAGACAAGCCAGAGAATGCCCATGCTTCTCAGTATATTTTCGCACATTACATGGATCTAGTCCTTGTAACAACGTAATCTTCTGTTTAATACTTTTCTGTGTATATTCTTGTAGCAAATTTTGCATTATATCAATAGATTCCAGTCGAATACTACAAATACTGCTACAACCCCACTTATACACAGGAGCTTGTGTACGTTTCCCTTGCACTTCTTCAGCTATTAACTCTTCTGCACCTTTACCAACCATTTCATCTTTTGGAAGGGGACAACCATCCTGAATTTCGTAACAACGACCTCCAGTATCAACTGCAAAGGGTAAACTATTTTCCTAGAAGTAACTTTCCTAATTAAAAAAAGGCTCACTAGTAGAAGTATGTTTCCAATGTCCACTAAAGATTTTGCAAAAGTTGGTTCTGGGGAGGAGGAGCTACGCGCGGATCCAAGATGGACGCGTGAGCAGAGGGCTCCCGAGACCCCTTCCGCCACCCTCATCTATCCTGGAACAAATCCTGATTTGGACGACGGGTATTTTTTGCTGATGCCCTGCTGATAGCGAAAGCTTTTTCCAAAACTTGATTTGGCCACCGGAAGCCGGACTTGTTGCTCCTCATAATTTGAGGCCTATGGCAGAGACCGTCCGGGGGCTTGAGTTCCCGAGGTGCCCAGGTGGCAATTGAACAACAACGGCTGGAGGGATGCATCCATGCCCCTGTGGTACTTTCGGTTTCGATTTTGGTCATTGTTGACGCCACCTTGCTGCTGATTGACACTGCTGCCCTGGGCTAGCCGTCAATTCCACTCTGGCTGTCGTTCCTCGACCTCTCGCCACAACAGGCTTGCCTTAGAGGGCATCATTTTGACCAGATTCCAGAGGTCCTGTCGGAGCTCGTCGCCCACCATGACGGGCAGGACAGACTCTGAGAGGCGCAACACCCGAGGCCCGAATCGTGGAGGGGCTGTTCAGGCACAGACTATAGATCGCTTTACCCGCCCGAAGGGATCCCCGGGTGGACCGAGCAAGGCCCTAGGGGAGTCTGGTGACGATGCTCCTGCGACTGAAGAGCCGACTCTAAAGGATGTCATGGGCGCCATTGCCAGTATCCAGACTGCGATGGGTCGGCAATATGAAACTGTGGCCGCTAAGCTGGACACGGTGGCAATCGAGGTCAACCTTATAAGGACGGACTTGGGGAAAACCAATGAACGGGTTAAATCCCTGGACATCAACACAGCGAGCCTGATTACGGATGTCTCGGATCTTCAGACCGAGGTCCGCGATCTTCGCATGGTCAGAGATTCGTTCAACGTCGGCTGGATGATTTCGAGAGCCGGGCCAGACGCAACAACGTCCGCATCGTAGGTGTTCCGGAGAACTCTATAGACTCGCCTATGGACCTTTTGATGGAGGATCTTATTCGGAACCACTTGGTACCAAATGGCCTTAGTAATCTTTTTGCGGTGGAGCGTGCTCACAGAATTCCAGGTGGGAAGCCCAAGCTTGGTGCCGCTCCGCGGCCTATAATAGCTAGGATTTTTAATTTCCGAGACAGAGACGCTATCCTGCAGGCCTCCCGTACTAATGGTCCCACTAAGTTTGAAAACGTGTCGATCAGTTTCTATCCGGACTTCACGCAGGCGGTGAAGAAGCAACGTATGGGCTTTACGGGGGTGAAGAGACGTCTCAGGGACATGGGACTGAAATACGCCATGCTTTTTCCGGCTCGCCTGAGGATTGAACATAATGAACGTGCATTTTTCTTTGATCGCCCCGAGGTGGCCAGTGACTGGCTGGACACCCTGCCGACGCAACACACCAGCACGGAGAGCTCGGGGGGCGCCGAGGGCGGCTTGGAAGAACAGGAGTAGTGAGTCTGTGCCGACGAGCCAATTTGTTGGACGCTTTGCAGTGGCTCTGTGATTGCGATGTTTCTATGTTGTAGACACCCGGGGGTGGAGGGATTCTGGCCTCTTCCTCCTCAGGGGACGTTTTTCTCTCTCTTCTTGTAGGTTAGTTTAATGGGGCGACAGGCACACTGCAAGTTGGGGTGGCTTTTTGGTCTACCGCAGGGGTGCAGGGTGGGAGGTTGTGTGTTGAGGGTTCCTTGGGGGGTGGTGGGGGGGTCTTTTCTTGTTTGCTTGTTACGAGGCTACGATTTGGTGGCTATTTTATCATTTGTGCCTGCTTTGTGTCGGAGAGGACTGTTTGTTCCTGTCCGGGATGGGGGGTAGGGGACTGAGGGTACTGAGCTGGAACGTTAATGGTCTCGGGGATAGGATAAAACGGGGGATAGTTTTGCAATACTTGAAGCGACAATCCCCGGATGTCGTTTTACTACAGGAGACGCATCTTGTCGGAAATACGTGCCATGCATTGAATAGACGAGGCTACTGTTTGGTGGCCCACTCTGGATTCACCACTGGGTCGAGGGGGGCGGGTATCCTGGTTAGAAGCTCCCTCCCCCTTGAAGTGGATGATAAGGTGCTAGATGATAGGGGCCGCTATGCCGCTGTTGTGGGTCGCTGGGAGGGGAAGACGATCTCCATTTTGTCTGTGTATGTTCCCCCTGGTCTTCAGTCCACCACGTTTTCTGATTTGGGCGGGGTAGTCCTGGGACTCCCCGATGGCTTGCTGGTAGTGGGTGGCGACTTTAATTCGGTCGTCAGTGGAGAGGTGGACCGTAGCCCCCGTAGAACCCTCCCCGCATCGCAGTTATGGCTGGGGAATTTCTTGGACACACTGGGATTAGCGGATTGTTGGAGACAACTCCATCCTGGACAGCTCCAATACACCTTTTATTCAGGGGCTTATGGTAGTCTCTCGAGGCTCGACTACATCCTTATACCAGCGGCACAGATGGTCTCAGTGAGGGAAATTAGACATTTGGCTAGGGGGATTTCGGACCACTCCCCACTCTGGCTCACTATTGACGTGCGGCTGGAGTCCGGGGGTCGGATCGCTCCTATTAATCCGTGGCATCTTCGTAACCCTAACATTGGTATGGCAGTGGTTAAATGTATGGATTACTATTTTGCTGAGAATGAAGGGTCAGTATCCTCCCCTGTTTCTTTATGGGAGGCATATAAAACTGTGATCCGGGGTCAGACTCTCTCTTTGATTGCCAGCGAAAGGAGGCGCAGAACTATGGAAGTGGTACGTCTGGAAAATGATATCTCTGAGTTGGAGGAGCGGATGGAGTCTGGAACTACGCCTGATAGCTTGCACTCCCTGGCGCTTAAACAGTCTGAATACAGAGCTCTGGTGACTGATGCGGCTAAGGCGATGAATCGTGAGCAGCGGGGCGCTTATATGATGTGGGTGACAAGGCGGGGAAAATGATTGCTTGGCTTGACAGAAGGGATAGATTGAACCGGGTGGTGCCCGTGATTGAACGAGTGGATGGTGTGCGAGTGGTGGACCCTGTCGAGATAGTAGAGGTCTTTGCCCAGCACTTTCGGAAGGTTTACGCGTCGGTCTCAGCCAGACCCGAGGAGGACTCGCACCTGTTGCTCCGAGATATAACGTTGCCTAGTCTGTCGGACTCGGACAGGGAGCTTATGGAGGCGGATTTCTCTACCGATGAAGTAGCACTCGCTATCCGTGCGCTTCGCTCGGGAAAGGCTTCGGGCCCGAACGGTATGCCAGTCGAGCTGTATAAGCTGTGCCCCGACAAAATGGCGCCATATCTTCGTCGGATGTTCTTGGCGTTGCGAGATCTCGGGCTTCTTCCCCGGGATCAGAGACTGGCATCCATTGTGGTCATTCATAAGGATGGAAAGCCTCGGGAACAATGTTCGTCATATCGGCCGATCTCGCTTTTGAATGTGGAGCCTAAGGTTCTCGCTAAGATCTTGGCGAGCCGAATGGTTACGGTGATTGGCGATTTGGTGCACCCTGATCAATCCGGGTTTATCCCCCACCGTAATACCGCACTCAATCTTCGACGCCTTCATGGTGCCTTTGCGAGGGCGGGGTCTCTTGAGGAACCGGCCATCTTGGTCTCCCTTGACGCCTCGATGGCCTTTGACACGGTGGAATGGCCTTATTTGTGGGCTGCCCTTGCCAAGTTTGGTTTTGGTCCTAAGTTTATCGGGTGGGTTAGGCTTTTATATGAGCAACCGCTGGCACAGGTGGTGGTTAATGGACGGGCCTCTGACCCTTTTGTCCTCGGGCGTGGCACGCGGCAGGGCTGCCCTCTGTCGCCTCTTCTCTTTGCGCTCGCTCTTGAACCCCTTGCCGCGTGGCTCCGCTGGGAGTCCTCGCTCAGGGGCATACGGTGGTCCCCTACCTTCGAGGATCGGGTGTTGCTTTATGCCGACTATATACTGTTATACCTTACTTCTCCCCGTAAGTCATTGGGTGTTCTGTTCGACGTCCTGCGCTCTTTCGGGGAGAACTCTGGTTTGGTTATCAACTGGGCTAAATCCTGTATTTACCCACTTGCAGGTGGACAACCGTCTTTGCCCCGTTTTTTGCCCTATACCTGTCTCCAGTGTTGGTTTCAAGTACTTGGGGAATTTACATTTCTATGGACCCCAGGGTACGATTTGGGCGGAATCTACTGCCTCCGCTTGCCCGACTTCGGTCGGATGTAGTGGCATGGTGTGGATTGCCTCTGTCTCCTTTGGGGAGAGCGGCCCTGTTTAAAATGATGTCTCTTCCCCGATTCCTATACGCTATCCAGAACACGCTCGATCTGGTTCCGGCCGGCTATTTCCGTGAAATCGAGGGCCTTCAGAGGAAATTGGTTTGGGGTGGACGGCCGCGTATAGCGTTGGCAAAATTGACTTTGCCCTGGTATGACGGTGGTATAGCTTTGCCGGATGTCAAGCGCTATTAATGGGCGTCACAGTTGAGTGCTATTAACCATGCCATGTATGGTCCTGTTCCTAATCCCGCCTATGAAATGGATAGGTGGCAACTACCGGGGGGTGATTATAATAGAGCGCTATACTCCGGGGCCGCCAGGAGGAGTCTGACGGGCCCCACTGCGGTGGCGATACGTGTATGGGATAGTGCAACATCGGCCACGGGCTGGACGGATAAACTGACTAGGGCGACTCCCCTATATGCAGCTGAGAGACTGGGTGGTCTGTGGTCCTCGAAGGGATTCGATAGATGAGACCTTATCGGTATTAGCAAAGTGGGTGATCTTTGGGCCGTTGACAGAGTCAAAACTTTTGATGAGCTAAAACGGGAATATAAGCTGAGTGATAGGGAATATTTCCGATATCTTCAGGTCCGCCATGCACTTGCTTCGGTCTTCCCTGCTGGTACTTCGATCCCTGAGTCTTCTCCCCTGGAAGATAGAGTGCTGGCTGGACATGTCCCTGACAGCACTATATCCCTCATATATAAAAAACTTATTAATGCCCGTTCGGACCTTCTTGTACAGCTACGAGAGGCATGGACTGGTGACGGTCTGGAATTAGGCGATGAAGACTGGCAGGCTGCAATATCCTCCCCGAAAGAAGTCGCTATTCCGGCGCGTCTCCGACTGGTGCAGCTCAAGATTCTACATCGTATCTATGTCACAGGTCCACGATTGATCCATATGGGTTATTCTGTGGATGGCTTATGTCGGCGTGGATGTGGTTTGCTTGCTACCTTCCTCCACATTATATGGGAATGCCCGGCGGTCGTGGTTTTTTGGAATCGAGTGCATGCGGTGATGGGAGAAGTGACGGGTGTCGGGTTACTCCCCGAGGCCAGACGCTGTTTGCTGAATGTTTGGGAACCAAATGACTGTACCATTGCTCAGACTCAATGGGTCACGCTGGGCAACATGATTGCCAAGAGAGATATCGCTCAACTCTGGGGGTCTCATAGGGCACCATTGGTCTCGACCTGGGAGGAGAACATGGATTGGTGCATGTTTAGAGAAAAAATTGTGTACATCTCCCGAGGTAGGCCCAAGAAGTGGAGGAGGATTTGGGGTCAGTGGAATTCGTACCGTGGAGAGATTTGTGACCCTCCCTTTGCTGAGCCCCCAGTCCTTCCGAGATCTCCTTGACTGTACGTTCCAGTGTTTTGATTTTCTGTTCTTTGTGAAGTGCTATTCACTCTTGGTCCCCGCTCCCCACCTCTACGATTGTTTGATGCTTGCTTTCGTTTGTCTCCCCCCTACCGTACATTGCAGGCCTAATATTGATAATTTTGCCTCAATTCTTTTTCTTATGTTTTTTCTTGTTGTTTGTCTATAATAAAACATGAAAACCTTTTATTTATCCTCATCTGCCAAATGCTCCGAATCACACCATACTGCTACGCTGCCGGACCCTCGGGTTGTCGGCTGATGAGCTGTGTATTGATCTGTTCTTGCTATTTCGTATGATTGACCGGCCTTGGTGGTTGTAGGTCTGTATCTGTATTCTTTTTCCAAAATAAAGGTTAAAAAAAAATAATAATAAAAAAAAAATTGTTCTGTTCACAAGTCTTTTTCTTCTACTTTTCTCTTTCAACACTTTCATTATTTTATTCAACACTTTGATCCTCTTCAAAATCACAATGAATAACTTCTGTTTTAAATTGAAAGCAGTATCCACTATACTTTCAATACGCTGCTTCTGTTTGAATTGCAGCACTTTCTTTTTATATTTAGAACATGTTTTCATTAAATTCTGAATCACTCTAGTTCCAAAAAGTCTCTGATGAATTTCTTGAAATTGTTTTTGACTCCGGGTAACAGATACTGTTTCTTTATCATGTTTTCTTTTCCTGGTATTTGAAATTGAAGTCTGCTTCTCCTTACTTGAAAAATTCTTCTTTTTGCTTTGTGTGATGTTATTTTCATTAAATGTTCATAATATTTGTTTCAGAAATTGTCTACTGTTTTTACCAGAAGAAACTGTTTGCGCAGTACTCTCATTTTTTTCTAATCGAAAATATTTCCTTTTGTTCAAATATATATATTTTTTCTCTTTCCTTTTTTTTCAGTTCTTCTAGGCATTTTCAAATTTTAACCCAAACAAAATAATTTTCTAAAAAAGAAAAAATAGATTCAATTGTTTTTGACTTCTGTTCAATATGTTAAAATAATAACATACAATTACATAAGTGCTACTGACGACTTCCAGAGGCAGTGCTGCAACGTGATGGAGCAGGGCAGGAGAGCAGTACGATGATGGGTAGTGCCATAGAACATACAGCAAGTATTTATTTAATTATTTACATACATCTTTACAATTTATATGTAACTGCACTGCCTGGTACTTTTCACCTCTCCGCCGCACCCCACCACCCCACAGCACTCTCTCTGCAACCCACCGCAGACAACTTTATAGATAGTATTTTTCAAAATTGTAATCTATGTACTTAGGATGATATTATCAGCCAAATGGCACACACAGAAATTACCATTATTAGCCTAACAATTTTATCTACAACTTCGCAAACATAACACTGCACCCAAAGCTTTAAGTGGGGGGGGTCTGAGCACCGGCAGTTTATTTTTGGGGGCCTCAAAACGGGTCTCTATGGGGCTCTATTTTCGGGCCTCGCAAAGGTAGTTTGTTGCTTTTTTTTTCTTATTGGACTGCAGTGAGACTGTGACAGCATGCACATTGCTCACTATTAAGAACTGGAGACATCATGCTAGGTGAGTCGCGTTGTAGGAGAAGAGAAATCCTTTAAATAGAGACATTTTCTCTCAGGATTTCCCTTCTCTTTTTGCAGCGCAGGAGCAACATCATTGTGGGGTGATTAGCAGAGAGACCACCAGGCGCGCAACACCCATTGCCCCGGACTCCCTGAGACAGCTTCCCGGGCACACACACAGAGCTGCACCCGAGTACTTCACAGGTCTTCAAAAGACCATTTGCTTGTAAATGAGGCTCTGTTTTTTTCACCCCTTTTTAGAGCCCCTACATCCCCACTCTGCCTATTTCTGAAAGAATTAGCCTCTCCCGAAATTTCACTCTGTTCGCGCCACGAGACGACCACAGGTAGCCAACTCCAGCACGACCCTGCTCTGACCTTTCACAGTGTCTTGTTCTAGTGCTATGAAAACACACGCTTTGCCTGGCTTACCTCGTTCTCACACCCCCTCTTTAATATGAAGATAATAGCTTTGGAATTACCTTTATTTTCCTATACTGTGCTTCATATGGAAATATAGAAGTGCAGGTTCTCACCACCCCAAATTAGCTGTCTGGTATAATCTCTCAAATGTAAGAACTACAGATATTTAGTATCTGTCAGTCACGGCCAGTTTAAAGCAGTGTTCCTATATAGAAATGGACAAAACGTTATGTTTCTAAATTAACGTCTTACACTGAAAAGCTGCTTTACATTTCTTTTGCTGGATGTATGTGTATGTATGTATGTATTGCGACTTATATAGCGCACGTATCACCCGAAGGTATCAAGGCGCTTGCTTAGGGAACCCGTCCTGGTATTCCCCTGTGAGATACCCCGGCAGGGTATCCACAAGGTGAAAGCCAGGCATCCCGCCGCGAGGGGCCGTAGTGGAGATTAAGCAAGCTATTGCCCAGAGTCGCAGAGTGTGACCCTGTGAGTCGAGTAGGCACCGGAGCGAGAATTGTTGAGTCCGTGGAATTTTGAGCCCGAGACCCGCCGAGGCGGGGAATCAAACCCTGGTCCACGGCCAATCTCAGCTTCCAGGTCTGCCGCCTCTAACCACTGAGCCACGCTTCTCCACTGGATAAACCTTTGTTTAAAACACCACCAGAGAAGGGTGGTGAACTATGGTCCACAAAGAGCAACTCAAAGCTTTCTTGTTCTTTATCAGAAACATCTGCCTGGCAATGCTTATCGCCAGGCTTTTCGGCCCCTTAAGAGGCAGGGTAGATGAGTATAATACGCAATATTTAGGATCGGGGCGGAGGGTGCACGGAAATAAGGACGGATCGTTGAATAAAGGGCGAGTGGATGGATGGCCACATGGATGAATAGATAGCTAGATGGATGGAAGGATGAATGGATGCATGGACCAGTACTTAGGATAGACGGGTGGGCTGATAGATGCTTAGGATTGGTTCTGGGACAGATGTATGTATGGATATATGGGCCTATGGCTGGATGAATGGCACAGTGCTTACCATAGGCGAGTAGGATAAGTGCAGGGACAGATATATGTATGTAGGTAGGAATGTATGGATGAATTGAAAGATGGTTGGATGGCGCAGTGCTTAGGATGGATGGATGCAGGGCTTTAAATGGGCCGCGTCTGAGCAACGGCAGTTATTTTTAGGGGGCCTCGAAACGGGTCTCTAGCGGGCTCTATTTTCGACCCTCGCAAAGGTAGTCTGTTTTCTTTTTTTTTTTTTGGACTGCAGTGAGAGCATGCACATCGATGTGTGCATGCTCACTTTGCTCACTACTGAGAAGTGGAGACATCATGCTACGTGAGCCACATTTTTTGGAGGAAGGGAAATCCTTTAAAGAGTGTGTTTTCCGAAGGTAGGATAATCGGAGGGGATTTTCTTAAGCACACAATGCTAGTTATCTTAATTTAGACCACACCCCTACTTGGATAACCCACTCCCCTTTAAGAGGTTTGCCCCGCCCCTTTTAGAACACCCCCAGTTGTTTTTTCCCCACTTAAGGCCCTGACGGCACAGTAGTAACAAAGAAATGGTCCAAGCTTCCATTCATATCTACAATGGCACCAAGTTTCATAATTTGCCATCAACGCTGGCAGCCTTCTACCACAGTGCAAGAGTGTCTATCAGCACGAAGAATTGTTATCCCCAGAAATGTTGTGTGATTTGCGTAGCTGTCTGCTGGAACACTCATCACCAAAAGGTATTAAAACATGCACATTTGTGAGTAAAACAAATACCATACCATAAAGCAGTTCATAAATGGGCCCACCGCCACTACACTACCCTCATCCCCATCCTTGCTTAATCTTACGAAATCAAAGAAACAGCTCCAGCAAACCAGGTAGAGCCACTATAGCAATACAGGGACTTAATTTCAACAAGTGTCTGCCGGAACGCTCAGCAACAAAAGGTATTAAAACATATGCCATGCCATAGAGCGCTTTATAAATGGACCCAGAGGCACTACATCACCTTTCCTAGCTACACATGTGCACGTTACAAATGTCTGTCTTATAATTAGCAACATACCCACCTCCCCCACCCCTGCCCTTCCTTAACCTTACGAAATCAAACAACGAGCCCCAGCACTCCCGTTAGCGCCACTATAGCCATACATAGACTTAATTTCAACAGCTGTCGGCCGGATTGCTCATCAGCAAAAGGTATTAAAACCTGCAATTTTGCAAGTAAAACATGCACCATACCATAAGGCGGTTTATAAATAGTCCCAGTACACCACCTCCACACCCGCCCTTGCTTAACTTTACACAATAAAACATGGAGCCCCAGCAAACCTGGAAGCGCCACTATAGCCATACAGAGGCTTAATTTCAACAGATGTCTCCCGAAATGCTCATCAGCAAAATGTATTAAAACATGCAAATTTGCCGGCAAAACATATACCATACCATGCCATAGGGCACTTTATAAATGGTCTCAGTGGTACTACATCACCTTTAGTAGCTCCACATGTGGGCGTGGCTTAAGCGCCGACGAGCATGGTCGCCTGAGTCCCGAGCTCCGGGCTGATCTCGGCGAATTATCCTGACAGACCCCCTCCCCAGCGGCGCCACCGACCTGCTGTGGTCCCTGAAGGTCTGGGGGCGACTCGGCAGCTGTTGTGAGCCAGGAGGGCCCCGTGATCGCCTTGATTCCAGCGGCTGCCGGGAGGCCGGGGCACTGCCGGACGGCCATCTTGCTGTGGGCCTGCAGCCGGCCCGGATCCCCGACCTCGATTTTGGAGGGACCCCGAGGAGGCTGACCCATCGCGGCGGTGTGAGAGACGGCGAGACCGGAGGGTTGGCCCGGCTGTGGAGGACGCCACGACCTTTTCGCGCAGGCTTCCAGGGACCTGCGGCTGCACCTGGCGGGTGTGTGCGGACGAAGGCCCGGCCCCGAGAGGAGCAGAGGCGGCGCTGTGCTCGGCTGGAGGCACGTTCCCTGCTGAGGAGTGCGCCGCGCCTGGGGCAGTTGTGACAGCGCAGGTACTGTGGGGTACGGCGCTGAGCTGAGGTCGCACGACGGACGCTCTGGAGCAGTGGCGTCGGAATCTGGAGCGGCGCCGGCCGGGCACCTGACGCAGGGGTGAGTGCCCGGTCCCTGGGAGCCCGAAGCCATTCGTTTGGAGGACTGGGAGCAGGGAACCTCCAGGGGCCCACTAACGCCTTGAGGGGACCGTGCTGGCACTCTAGTGGAAGTGCTTTGGAGCCTGTGTCACGGGCTCTGGACGGCGGGTGGCCCCCGGCTGGCCTGCTTCGGCGCGCCTGAACTTCCTGGCGCAAGTCTCTGACCTTGGTCCCGGTCTCGCGCTGGTGGGGGCGCGGAGATACGTTGGGCTCCCCTGGTTGGGGCTCTGCCTTCTGGACTCTGCGGACGACCGTTGGGGGCCTGGCATGCCTTGATGTGGCCCGCATGGCTAGTGGCCCGTGCACACGAGGATCCTGAGAGTGGGCCCACGCTATCCCCTGGAATTGTCCAGTAGCCCTCACCCTATATCACGCGCGTACCAGCTGGGTGGAGGTGAGTCCTGCGACCCTGGTAACGCTACGGGGCGGACCTCTGGTGCTTGCCGCACCTGCGTGCTCTAGTGGTGCATCATGGGGAAGCCGCGGAAGGGTGCTGGTGCGGCCTCGGCGGATCAGGCTGAGGACCCCCTTGAGGCAAACGACCACCGATCGACAGATAGCCAGAGCACAGGTCTTCAACAACAACAGATGGACCAGATCCTCAAGGCCATAGGGGACACGAGGGAGGCGCTGCGTCAGGATATTGCGCAGGTCTCTACGAACCTAGGCCTACTGAAAGCAGATCACGACAAGCTTGCGGACCGTGTCAAATCCACGGAGCTGGTGCTTGAGAAACTCGAACCGGCCCAGAAAACCACGGACGCTACGCTGGATGATCTGGTGCGTAGGGTGCAACAACTGGAGAGGAGAGCGGCTGATGCAGAAGGGCGCAACAGACGCAACAACATTAGAGTGGTGGGTTTGCCCGAAAAAGTCGAGGGGGATGACATGGTCTCTTATCTTGAACGCTGGCTGCGAGATGTGGTGGTGCCTGAGGGCCTGACGACCTTCTATACTTTGGAGAGAGCCCATAGGGTCCCGGCCCGACCTCTGGCCCCTGGCCGTCCCCCTCGGCCTGTCATAGCCCGCCTGCTGCACTTCAGGGATCGAGACATTATTCTGCGGCGAGCCAGATCGAATGGTCCGTACAAGGTGGACAATGCAACTGTGTCCCTCTTTCCTGACTACTCTCAAGAAGTCCAGCGCGACCGCTTTTCCTTCGTGGCTGTCAAGCGAGCTCTCCGCGACGAGGGAGTTCAGTACTCCCTGCTGTTCCCGGCGCGCCTGAAGGTGCTGGTGGACGGAGTGGCGACGTTCTGTGACACGCCGGATGACGCCTGGCAATGGCTGGAACGGTACCGGGCGGGCAAGGATGGTTCGGGTGTGTGGACGGTGACTACTGAGGGTCGACCACGGCCACGGCGGAGCAGGTGCAATCGGAAGCGAGGACAGAGCCAGCGATCCCCACCGACGTCGCAGACGGAACTGGAGAGGCAGGCCGCTTTACAGGCGGTGTCGCTTATTTCTGGAGTGGCGGCAGAGGGCCCTGTGATTGACTCTGGCTCCCACTTGGGCTCTGATGAGACGGGGCAGGGAGGCTCGGATGGGGGCTCGGAGAAGGAGTCTGGAGATTTGCCTCAGGTTACCCCTCAGACGGCCGAGGGATTGTTGGACGAGTGACTGCCAGGCAGCTGTGCAAGGAACAGTAAGGAGGGGTGCTTGGCCTGTGGGGATGACTATGACAGGGCTGCTGGAGTTCCTTTCGAAGGGGTGTCGGGTGGGGCTACTTTCCCTGTCTTCCCGGGGTGTTGATGGCACTGTGGGGGCCCCATGGCACTATGCACTTGATTGGGCGGGGGCGCTGCTTGGGTGATGGGGGGGAGAGGTTTCTTCTTAACCGGGATCGGCCCATCACGGTGTGGTGGATCTCGAGCTGTCCAGCCGGAGGTGCTGCGCTACCCCCTCTATCTCACATAATCTTCCAGCCCATGACGACGGAGATTGATTCGGAGGGGAGGTTTGTAGCGGTGTTGGGGAGATTGGATGGCCGGGACGTCACGCTTTACAGTGTTTATGTCCCTAATTTTGACCAAGCCGCGTTCTTTTCGGCGTTATCGAAGAGATTAGCGCCTCTGTTGATCGGCACGGTGTTCATGGGGGGGGGACTTTAACTCGGTGGTAGATGTGGATTTAGATCGCTCGCATCCTCCTCTAGTTCAGTCAGTGGTGCGCAGGGTGGCCAAAGCCCGGAGGGCCTGGCAAGAACATTGGGGCCTCCTAGACGCCTGGCGTACGCTCCATCCCAACGATAGGGACTATTCGTTCTACTCCACACCCCATGATCTCCACGTCCGCCTCGACGCCTTTCTCTGTACTGCTGGGGCCCAGGAGCTAGTACGCAGTAGCGAATACCTGGCGAAGACTATCTCAGACCACAACCCTTGCTTACTCGCAGTCCTCTGGTCTAGGCAGCGGCAACCGATCCCCACGTGGCGGCTGAATCCGCTGATGCTGGAGGACCCGGTATTCCGCACGGAACTGCAGGAGTGCCTTGAACGCTACTTCCGGGAGAACGCGGGCACCGCGACTACCAGAGCGGTCGAATGGGATGCCTTCAAGGTGGTGGTGCGAGGCGCGTGCTTCTCCTCTTCAGCCGGGGTACGTAGGACGCTGCTGGCAGACGTGGAGCGGGAGGAGGACTCGCTTAGGCGGGTGGAGAAGGCTAACCACACGGCGGGGAGCGATAGGGAGGAGGTGATGGCGGCAAGACAACGTGTAGCCGCACAAGTGGAAAGGCTTCGCTGCCATGACTACCGGGAATACATGGTCCGGGCTCACGCCGAGAGGGACCGAGCCGGATCACTGCTGGCGTGGCTGGCGAACCCCCACTCTGGAGGCGCACCGATTCTGTCCCTAGCCACACCTACCGGGACGCTGGTTTTCTCCCAACGGGAAGTTAATGACCAGTTCCTAGCTTATTACTCGGAGCTGTACCGATGTAAGCTGCCCTTGCCCCCGACGGGTTTGGATGCCTTCTTGGAGGAGGCCCAGCTGCCGCAGCTGGACCTAGAACAAGGGAACGCCCTGGGTGCTGCTGTGACGCAGGGGGAGATTAGAGCAGCGATTAAGCACATGGCACGGAGGAAGACACCAGGGGGTGATGGCCTCCCTGTAGAGTTCTATGCTGCATTCCTGGACCTTCTGGCGCCACAGTTGTTGCGGGTCTATGGTGAGGCGTGGGAGCTGGGCAGGCTGCCGGAGTCAGCGAGGGAGGCGATCATTGTGCCGTTGCTGAAGAAGGGCGGCCAACCCACGACGAGAACGGCATACCGTCCCCTTTCGATGCTCACTGTGGACTATAAAGTACTGAGCAGGATTCTGGCTACGCGACTGTCAGCCCATATGTGTTCTCTCGTTCACCCGGACCAGGCGGGCTTCATCCCCACGCGGAATACATCTGCCTGTATACGGCGCTTGCTACGGGTTATGGATGTTGAGGGGGAGGGTCCTCCGACTGCGGCTGTCCTATCGGTGGATATCGAAAAGGCGTTCGATAGCGTGGAATGGCCGTATCTGTACGGTGTGTTGCGTCGGTTCGGGTTGGGGGACGGCTTTGTCCGCTGGACGCAGCTGTTATATGCCTCCGCTACTGCCAGGGTCCGCACGGGCCGTACAATATCTGCGGCGTGTGCGGTGACGAGGGGTACTAGGCAGGGCTGCTCCCTGTCCCCGCTTCTGTTCGCCTTGGCGATTGAACCACTGGCGGCGCGGGCGCGTCAAGGGCGGCACTATGAAGGGGTACTGTTGCGTGGTGTCCGACACCACATCTCCCTGTATGCCGATGACCTCCTGTTGTACCTGGCTGACACGACGGCCTCAGTGCAGGGAGCGCGGGCCTTGCTCCGAGAGTTTGGCGAACTATCGGGTCTACGTGTTAATTGGTCCAAGACCTGCCTGTTCCCCCTGACTCCCCGGTGTGTACAGCCCGCAGAGCTTGGGGAGCTGCGCTGGGAGCCGGAGTGTATGTCCTACCTCGGGGTCCACATTTATCATACCCATTCGTCCCTGTATGAGGGAAATGTGGGCAGAGCGCTGAGAGGCATCAGGGGCAGTATTGGATTCTGGCGTACCCTCCCCCTGTCTGTGGCCGGACGAATAGCCTTACTGAAGATGGTGGTCCTCCCGCGCTTGCTCTATTTTTTCTGTACACTACCGGTGCGGATCCCGCTCTCCTTCTTTCGGACTTTAAAGTCATTGGTGATAGGACTCATATGGGGCTCTGGCAGAAGGCGCGTGGCTCTCTCCACCCTACTTCGCTCGCTGGAGGAGGGGGGGCTTGCTGTGCCGGATTTTGAATGATATTACCTGGCGGCACAGCTGCAGTGGCTCACCTAGGCGGTGGCGCGGGAGTTTAGGGGTCCGGACGGCCCACATGACAGGATTGTGCAGCGCCATGTCCTGTCCTTCATATTGCTCCAGCAGGGACTTTGCCTGGACCAATTGACCCTGGAGGAACGCACCCTCCGACACTGTTGGCTTCGTAGTCAGAAGCGGGCTGGTATCCACGTTCCATATGCGCCGGAGATCCCCTTAGGCATGTGTACAGCTTTACCGCACGGCGGGGACTGGTCGGGGCTAGCCACCTGGGAGGACTGTGGGCTCCATATGGTAGGAGACTTGTACAGGGGTGGTGTCCTGCTGTCGTTTTCTGACCTGCAAGAGGCATTTGATTTGCCGAGAGGCGATTTCTTACTCCATGCGGCTTTGGTCTCTGCGATCCAGAGACGCTGGAAGAATGGTCGGACGGAGCCGCCTACGTCTTTGGGATGCCAGTACGTTGTGATGGCAGCTGGCACCTTTAAAGCTATTACTTGTTTGTATAGGAGACTGGCACTGGATGACCCCCCCCCCCACTGGATAAACTGCGGGAACGCTGGGAGACGGACCTAGGCCGACAAATACCGGAGACAACGTGGCCCCAGCTTGTGCGCCGGGCCTGGAAGGGCACGCGCAACGTCCGGTTCCAATTGGTCCAATACTTCACACTCCATAGAGCGTACTGGACGCCGGCCAAGATCCAACGGGTTTTTGGTGGGGCGCAATCGGTGTGTCCCCATTGTAACTCAGAGGGTGCTGACTTTGGACACATGTTTTGGGCCTGCGCGGGGCTTGGTTCGTACTGGGCTGATGTTGTGGCCTGTCTGAATGAGATCACTGGACGTCCCGTTGAAACGGACATGGGGGTTTGCCTCCTACTCTGGTTCCCGCACACCCCATCCACGAAGGTTACCAGTAAATTCATCGACCTGGGGCTGATCCTGGCCAAGAGGGAGCTCACCCTACACTGGAAATCTAGGGGGGGTCCCAGCTTCCTGAGATGGCAGGGGTGTTTTCAGCAATGGGCGTCTAGTGAAGGGACTCTCCGCTTACAACTGGCCAAACGCGCAGCTAATGATAAAGCACTAGAAACAGCCAGGGCCAGGGCCAGTTAAGGGCGGGTGCTTACTCGCGAGAGTAGAACACGGGTATTGTAAATTGTGCCCTAAACTACTGATAATAAGAAACGCGGAGGGACCCCTTGGTCCGTCCGAGGGAATGTCGGAGAGAGACACACTGTCCTTTTCAGAATCACACATTCAGAATTTAATAGCCTCATCCGCTTTCGGTAACATAACCTTGAGCACCTCCGCTCAACAACAGAACGAATCGGATAAACTCATCAGACTCAAGAAAAACCAGATCCGCACGGAACTTCATGGACACTTTCTCCTGAAACACCTCAGGGGTGGCACCATCCCATGGGGCCTTCAGGTGAAAAATGTCCCTGTTATATTCACGGAGGATAGCGAATACAAAAAGGGTTTTAGTTGCATCAATACCAAGTGTAGCTGGGACCTAATGGTCCATACCATTGAAACAGCTCAGAGACTGTGTGCTAAGGAACTAGAGGAAATTGAGGTTCTCACAAAGAGCCTCCAGGAAAGCCCAGCGGTTACCGATGCAAAGACACTGCTTGAAAAAATTGAAAAAGACATCCAAACGTTCAGAGACATTACTATTAATTCCAAATCTGCACAATACGAGAGGGACTCAAAAGCGTTCACACTAGAAAAGGCCTACCCATTCCTCAAGGAGGATTATTACACCCAGACGGAGTCACGTGGAGCCCTATACAATTTCCAGGGACGGTCGAGAAATCGATTTAAAACTTTCTCTGACACATCCTCTTCCTCAAATTCATCAGTGCGCTAGTGGCAGAATTGCAATCAATGTCAGAGGTCGCGGAGGATAGTGAGGATGAGGCGCAAGCGAGCCAAGGGGAGGAGATGGCAGCGGGGAGGGCGGGGACGTCCACGGGGGACATTGCGTGCTAGGACTGTATTCCTGTTGGCTATCAAGGAACTAGAACATCACGCCAGGGGTTGTGGAGACGGGATGGGGTTGCATGCATGGACCTGCATGGTGTTTGGTATCCACCTGGGTGTGGGGGCTGCTGCCCGAGATCTGAGAGGAGATACCTGCAATTTCATGTTGAGTTATGTTGCATCAAGGGACCAACACGCGAGGCACACTGACATGGGGGGGTGAGGGTAGCGAGGGTGGGGGTAGAGGGGATGGTAGGATGTTGATATGTGGGGCGCAATACTTGAATTATTGATCTGTGAAATGCATATCGGAAGCCAGCAATCATCTGTTTGTTTGTTGATATGAAAAGTCAATAAAATTTTGTTAAAAAAAAATAAAAAATAGTAGCTCCACATCTGCTTGTTACTAAAGTCTGTGTTTTAATCACCAACATACCCACTCCCACCCCGCCCTTGCTTAACCGTACAAAATCAAACAGAAACCCCCACCATTCCTAGTAGCGCCACTATACCCATATGCAGGGTTAATTTTAACAGGTGTCTGCCGGAACGCTTATCAGCAAAAAATATTCAAACATGCAAATTGTTGGGTAAAACATAAACCATCCCGTAGCACGGTTTATAAATGGCACTACACCACCTTTACTAGCTAGACATTTGTTTGTTACTAAAGTTGTTTAACCCCTTCGCTGCGGCAGCAATTCCGTCGCAGCGCTGAGGGGGTGGGGGGGCCGCACGGCGCTCGCGTACTCGTGACGGAACCGCTCCGTCACAAGACGCGGTTGTGCTGTGCTTATGACAGAGCGGTTCCGTCACGGCCCTTCCCGCTCTTAAGAACGCTCAGCGCAGGTGCGGAATCGCTGCCGCGCAGGCGCTCTGAGCGGGCCGTGACGGAACCGCTCCGTCATCAGCACAGTGCGGCCGTGTCTGATGACGGAGCGGTTCCGTCACCAGCAGGGGAGGGGTTAAACACTCTGTAGAGTGTATAGTAGGGGATAGGGAGAGTAAACAAAGTTGTAATTCCCAAACTTTTGATATACCGTCCCTTTACTGTATGTATATTAAGGACATTAAATGGAATGAAAAAATTGACGAGTGTCTCAAAAGGGATAGGGAAGCTGAGCAGCGGTAAAACCCGGACCACTTAAACACCTACGTATATTCAGCACAGGGACACAGCCTGACAATTAGTATCACTTATAATCACATGTAGTTTACTAATGTCAAGAAAGTCATACAGAAAATATACCAAACATTTTCATTTCTTTTTTATCTCTCACACATTTATAAAACATCTCTTCTAAGAAACACTCCCCAACCACTTCTATTTCATAAGAACAGACAATCATTAATATGTTTACTATCATATATTTTAGTATATCTACCTTTTTATTATTCGCTAGTCAGAAACTACTAAAACTATTAACTATACCCAAATGCAAACCAGAAACCATGTTCATATTATATCTCAACCTATGAGCAAATGATTCAAACTATGTGTACATATAAAAGGAACGTATCACTTTTACTATCTCCATCTCCTCTCCATGTAATCGCTAAACACTGTAGACGGCTTCACAGTACAACAACCTACCTCGACTTATATTCAAATCTACCTCTCAGTGTCAAAAATGAAACCACAACCTGTACACATAACATTTCTGGGTTTGGTTTTATCACTTTTAACTTAACAACACATACATCTCCTACCTCCCCCCTCCTCACTATTTCCACAAAAAGTATAATTTGCAAACGTGGGACATTTTGTTTATCTCGCCTGAATACATTAGCAATCCCAAATTAACGCTGTACCTCATTTTCAAAACCATACAGTCCTTTAAAGATGACACACTACACTTCTTATTTGTGAAAAATTCCTAAACATATATAAAGTACTTATTTAACAACAGGTCGTCAAACTTTATGCATATTTTATAACCAATATGAAACACCACACTTTACTAACAATAAAAAATACTTTCAAACTTAAAAATATCACCTCAAATACTTAATCACTACTACAGAACACATAACACACCTTGTTCATTTCTACCTCACCTTTGTAGTTAGTATTCAGATTTCAAATGTCACACACGCATGGAATTATTTCTTTGTCACACAGTACATGTAATGCTCCCCTTTCATCAAGAATGGAACCAGTAATGGCACAATTTCTCTGTCGCTCCACATATAAATACATGTAAACAACAAATCAGAACACTTCATTCCTTCATCGACATTCCAAAACACATCTCTGTTGGTTATTTTAAAATTTTCCATCTGAAAAGCTTCTTCATATTCCGCACCACATACAGGTCAGAAGTTCAACCTTTTTCATCACCACACTTTCTAGAACATTCTACAACACCTGCAGGTTAAAAGTTCATAATTTTTTTAAACGTAACGTTTTTTTTCCAGCATATTCTCGAACATTTAACAGCACCTGCGGGTTAAAAGTTCACCATTGTTTTAGGTTCCAAATGTACCTTCCAAATGCAAGTAGCATGTCTGGTTGAGCTGAGCACATTTCATCCTATCGTATGTACTCCACGTTTACACTGCTCTTTATTAACCAATGACAAACATGCTTTTTCATGCAACTAATATGCACCCTAGTTTTTAGTACCCAATGCTTCTTATCTTCCAATCAATTATCGTTTTCTGTGGGAAAAAAAGATTTTCCGTCATCTTTAAACATATCTCCTACTCTACGAAGGAACTGCATGAGCTACAGACAACTTTCCATACTTTCCAGCCATACCTTCAAAATGCTAGTGTGGATCGTAGGACATAGCTATGTTTTCTGGTGCAAGAGTTATGCAGAACAGAGACGTATTGACTTAGAGACATCTCTGTTGGTTATTTTTAAATTTTCCATCTGAAAAGCTTCTTCATATTCCGCACCACATCCAGGTCAGAAGTTCAACCTTTTTCATCACCACACTTTCTAGAACATTCTACAACACCTGCAGGTTAAAAGTTCATAATTTTTTTCAACGTAATGTTTTTTTTCCAGCATATTCTCGAACATTTAACAGCACCTGCGGGTTAAAAGTTCACCATTGTTTTAGGTTCCAAATGTACCTTCCAAATGCAAGTAGCATGTCTGGTTGAGCTGAGCACATTTCATCCTATCGTATGTACTCCACATTTACACTGCTCTTTATTAACCAATGACAAACATGCTTTTTCATGCAACTAATATGTACCCTAGTTTTTAGTACCCAATGCTTCTTATCTTCCAATCAATTATCGTTTTCTGTGGGAAAAAAAGATTTTCCGTCATCTTTAAACATATCTCCTACTATACGAAGGAACTGCATGAGCTACAGACAACTTTCCATACTTTCCAGCCATACCTTCAAAATGCTAGTGTGTATCGTAGGACATAGGTATGTTTTCTGGTGCAAGAGTTATGCAGAACAGAGACGTATTGACTTAGACCTAGGTTTACAAAATGTGGACATTAAATCGTTTGCACAGAGAGGATTGAAGGGGCACCAATTGCTACCTTTGGTTAAAACCTCTTTCAATTGTCCA
Organism: Lissotriton helveticus; assembly: GCF_964261635.1. Lineage (NCBI taxonomy): Eukaryota > Metazoa > Chordata > Amphibia > Caudata > Salamandridae > Lissotriton > Lissotriton helveticus. The sequence continues at coordinate 335,616,211 of NC_136071.1, read as the reverse complement.
CACCCTGACCTCATGATTGTGCATTGTGGTGGAAATGACCTAGGCACATTGACTGAGGTAGGTTTGGTAATGCTAATGAAGGACACCTTTGGACAATTGACATTACTTTTGACTCAATCTGTCTTTGTATATTCCAATGTATGCCAAAGACAGAAGTGGAAATGGTCAAACCAATTTTGTCCTCGGATTGAAAAATCTAGGAAGAATGTCAACAAAGCTGTGTCTGCATACCTCAGAGACCATAGAATGGGGTTGATCTACAACAAAAACATACATTTTGATATGACTGATATCTACAGAAGTGATGGAGTACACTTCACTGATCAAGGAAACAGAGTTTTTCTGAATAACCTGAAGTTGTGCATCCGCACCTACATGTAGCCCCAACTAATGAACACAAGGGCTCTTTTTAGAGCCACCCTATAACTGACAACTTAAGCCCGCTATTTTACGGCCAGGTAATGGCAACTCCCAGACCCTCGCCAAAATGTATTCTCCACACAGTTGTGGCTCAGCAGCCACACCATCTGACTTTGCAGCACAGAGCTCTCGCTTTGATCACTGGCTCTAGCGACAGCTCAGGAAAGCACCATATGACTCTGGACAATAGCTTACTTAATTTCCATGCCGGCCCCCAGAGCCTGCAGACCCGTACGAGTGAGTAGTTTGCACTTTACAAATACTGGATTCATTCAAAACCCAAAATTGAACTTCACACTCCCTCTGTAGCACCCCCCAATCATCCTACAGACATCACAGTGTTTAAAACAAAAGTTCCTCCTAGTACGTATGCACACATGCTAACACTACTGGAAGAGGTGTGCCGCAGCGGCCAGAAAACATGAGTTCAGAGCACAGGGCTCACGGTTTAATCCCCTGCATAGGCAGCAGCTCAGCTCAGCACCATGTGACTCTGGACAATAGCTCACTTAATAGCTCACATAATTTCCACACGAGCCTCCAGGGCCTTCAGACCCATAGAAGTGAGTAGTTTGCCCTTTACAAATACCATATTGATTTACCTTCGCACTCCCTGCATAACACCACCTAAGCACCATATACAAGTTACCGTGTTCCAAACAAAACTTCCTCCTACTACATATAAAATATTGCTAACACTACTTGGACAGGTGTGGCACAGCGCCCAGACCACATGACTTCACAGCATAGGACACACCGTTTGGGCTCACGGTTTCATCCCTGAGTCCAGCAGCAGCTCAATTTAGCAGCATGACACTCTAGGCAATACCTCACTTAATTTCCGTACCCCGCACTTTCAGGGTCAGTGGCTTTATCCCGAGTCTGGTAGCTGCTCAGCTTACGCCCCCAGCACCATCAGACCCGTAGGAGTGAGTAGTTTGCACTTTACAAATATCGAATTGATTTGATACGTGCAAAATTATCTTCGCACTCCCTGTATAACAAACCCTAAGCACCATACACAAGTTACAATGTTCGAAACAAAAGTTCCTCCGAATAGGTATAACTACATGCTGACACTACTGGTCAGATGTGGCACAGCGACCAGAGCACATGACTTCACAGCATATGACACACAGTTTGGACTCACGCTTTCATCCCCGAGTCCGGCAGCAGCTCAGCTTAGCAGCATGAGACTCTAGACAATACCGCACATATTTTCCGTACCCCAGGACTTTCAGACCAGTAGGGGTCAGTAGTTTGTCCTAGTAGGTATAAACACATGCTGACACTATGTGAGGACATGGAATCGCTAGAAGCACACTCCGAGCACTTTTCCCCTCACTGTTCTCCCTCTTCCCTTATGTATTTTCAGAACATCTCCAGGGAGTACGGTCCCTTTAAATCTTGTGCCTACCCCAGTCAGGTGACAGGGTCACATGCTTCGCGGAGGTTGAAGACGGAAGACGCCGCAGTGGGAGTTTGTTCTTGGGAACCGGCCCACGAGGAGGTGGAGACGCTCGTGAAAACCTTCGAAGTGCTGCCCTGGAGAGACACCACACCATTACTGGAAGACAAGGAACCGGCTTTTACGAAGGAAGTTTCCTGGCAGGAAGAGAAGGCAGACGACGGAAGAGAAGGGCAGCCAGACCCTAGCTGGCAACGCAGAGACGCCCGCCACGGCCCAGGAGAAGGGTCGTGGCTAACCAAGGTACGTGGACGCCTTGGGCTGGCTCTGGGAAGGGACCGGGGTGACCCTAAGGGAGGGATTGTAAAGGAGGAATAAGCCTCGACCGATGTTACCGTAGGAGCGCTAGCGACACTGGTGAAGGTAGTGGTGGCTTTCCCCTGCACTCCCTCTGCATTCCTCCCGTGACACCCAAAGGAAGGAGAATCCCTTCCTGACCACTCTTGTTGTTTTCTTTTCCTTTTCCCCACGGTCCTGCTCAACAACACTGGGAGCCTTAACCAGAAGAGGAGCTCATTCAAGTATCCACCAGCAAAACGCGAGCAAGGAAGAACGGACTACAGCTCCCATAACCCCTTGCAAGAAGGACCCGTTTACAGACCCCTCCTCCTAAGTCTCTACAGGAAGATGACTTTCCTGTGCAACATAGACAGTTTCCTTTGTTTAACCCGTGAATAAACCTCAGTTTGGTGAACAATATACTAACTGGTCCTGCTCTGCTTCTTGGCCACATTACACACTACTTCCACAGGTGTGGTGCAGTGGCCAGGACACATGACTTCACAGCATAAGACACACAATTTGGGCTCACGCTTTAATCCCTGAGTCCCGCAGCAGCTCACCTTTCATCCTAGTAGGTATAAACACATGCTAAAACTACTTTCACAGGTGTGGTGCAGCGGCCAGGGCACAACACTTCACAGCATAAGACACACAGTTTGGGCTCGCGCTTTAATCCCCGAGTCCCGCAGCAGCTCACCTTAGCAGCATCAGACTCTAGGCAATACCTCACTTGATTTCCGTAGCCCAGCACTTTCAGACCGGTAGGTATGAGTAGTTTGCATTGCACCCTCTGTATAGCACACCCTAAACACCCCACAGAGGTTACAGTGCTCCTAACCTCCTCGTTCCTACTTTTTTCACCCTTTTTTCTCCTTACTTGCTTCAACAGAATCACAAAATGGCTGCCAACACTTCCTAGTTGCAACAGCTCGCAATGCTCGCAGCCAATAAGCAGCAAGCTCGTGCTCGTAACACCTCAGCCAATCAGATGGCAGAATTTCCAAATATCGATATCTGTAAATTTCTATATTTCTCCAACACTACTGAATATATTTACACCAAATAAACAAAAGCGTGCTTTCTAGACCAAGACCCTTCTCCCTGCCAAATTTGGGGTAATTCCGTTCACCCATTCGACCTGTAGCCTTGTCTAAAGTTTCCTATGGAAATTGCATGGAGAAAACACGTTTTGGGACATCCTTTTTTCTGGCCCCCCTCCCACTTGATGAATCACCCCCAAACTTTCATCATAGGAGCTGATATGAACAAAGAATTAGTTTAGAAAATTTTATGGAGATTCATTAAACGACGCCAAAGTTATAAGCAAAACAAAAAATGCTCTTCCTATGGAAACTTGGTCCAAACTATAAATACCTACTGGCGACCGTCAATAGGTATTATATATATATATATATATATATATATATATATATATATATATATATATATATATATATATATATATATATATAAAACAATTTCTGACTGAATACAATGGTTACAGACAGAGGCGACCTTCGCTCAGCTCTGACTCGGCTCTCGGTTCCAGGTTTTGCGATCAGCCGTCAGGGAGCGAGGAGCTCGGACTGCTGCTACGTCGCCGCTGCTGAGCTCAGGACCAGCTTGGTTCCGATCACGTCCCCTGCCCTCACCTCCCCCCCGCAAGCCAGTCATTCGAAGGTGGCCACGGGGGTCGAGTGTGGTGGAGAACCGACACTGTAGAACGGACCGCACCGGCCGTGTTTGGTGGGAGCTTGGCAGCTTGCGATTAGCGGCCGGCTTCCCTTTGCGGTTTGTGGCTGCGGCTTGGGTCTAGGGCAGCGGCCGTGGCAATCTGGACCCAGCAACGTGAGCATCACAAGCCTGAAGCCGTCATCGGTGCACTGGGGCACAGGACCTGTCCTCTTAACACCTGTTCCCCCCCCCAGCTTCTTTGTTTGCTTGCGGGTGCGGAGTGTTGGGTGGGACCCAGGAGACGGAGCCCGGGAGGAGAGGTGAGCGCGCCCAGTTGTAATCCAGTGCAGCAGTAGACCAGCTTTCGCGACTCAGCCTATCTCCTCCCCGTATCTTTTGTCCCTTACTTGCTCCACCCCCCCCCCCCTCAAGATGTCCCACACCCACGGTTTGAGCCCCAGCCTGCTCCTTTTGCTCCTCTCGCTGCCTATCTTCCCCTAAGCCAGATCACCAAGGGGGGAGTCTCTGCAGCTTTGGAGATTGGCCGAGAGTGTGTCGTGTTGGCTGACTAAAGTAGGAGTTAGGCCGGCGCAGACCAGAGATTCGCCACAGTGTCCTGCCGTCAGGAGCTTCGAGCGCCCCAGTTCAGACACAAAGACACCAGAAACCAGCCCCTGGAATCATATCCTTAAGAGCCTGAAAAGTCTACAAACCCAGCATAAAACCTGGAATTGCGGTCCGGGAGAACAAGAGGAGGGGAAAAAAAGGATAAACTCCCACAAGCTACCTCAAAAATCGTAAAAGTGGAGGGTAAGGATGAGGACGAGGACAAGGGCAAGGAGGGAGCCTCTATGTATGTCGTTCCCGGTAAGCCCTCCACAGTCCTGGGCCAGCTAAACACAGAGGACATATTAATTACAGAAGCACGGCACGAGTGCGCAGCTACAACAGAAGCACCAGCCGTTGAGGCAAGTACCATGGAAACAGCAGAAACAACAGAAAAAAAACCAGTGAAGCCTACCCCTCAAGCCAAGCATGCTGGAAGCAAGAAGATAACCCGTTCAGCTTTAAACAGGCACAACTCCTGCCCGAACAGCAGTAAACGGGCATTGATTACAAACTTTCTAAAGGTAGCAATAAAAACCACTGAGGAAAATCGGAGTCGACACATGCCCAACCATTCCAAAGTTACCAATACAAACATCCCAACTATCACTGACAAAGACTTCCAAAAAGATGACAACACTATTGGTCTAGGTGATAGAAGTATCACCAACAGTGAGGTTAAAAGGAAAGAAAAGAAAGAACCCCGGCACATGGGATTGGATTCCACGGGTGATAAGCATAAAGACACCAAACACCCCCAATTACAAACATCCAAAGCCCTCCTCCTTTCAGAAACCTGCCAAAGTAATCCCTTTCAGGTAACTGAAGTTCTCATTCATTTTAACTCGCCAATTTTGGATATGCCCTGCCAGTTCCATCAACAACAATCTTCACCCAGCTACAGCAGACACAGCAGCCCAAATGGCATATCAAAAGGGAGTCATTACATCAGTCGAATATAATCACCTCAAGCCCTTTGGTGTCGGGAGCTTTCCCCACTGCCTGTCGGCGGAACTCCAAATCAAATACCTATAATCAAGATAAATTTGATTCATTGTCCCATTCACCGGAAATAGATAAGTACAACGGCCAGGACCTCAGTCAGGGCAAAGTAGACAACAAGATATCAAGCCATTCAAGTTACCCAGGATTCTCCACCTATCTACCACTTTCCCAAAACAAGGTATCACTCACTATTTTCTTTGGCCGGCTGAGCGAGCCACCCATAGGGCACACGCACCACTTGGAAAACCACGCTCGCCAATCACCAGTAGAACAAAATCGCCCTTCCACATCCCTAGTCTGGCCTCACGTGCTAAATACAATGGACACCATCAGCAAGGCAATGACTCTTCACGCAGACAAATTGGAAACCCAAGTCGACCTCCTGAACATTCTCGCCATTCATGTTCAGGGGTGGAACAAAAGTTGCATAGCTTCAACGAGATGATCTTGAGGGTGCAGCGAGACCGGGAAACAGCTTAACAAATGTGTCAATGCCACTGCACCCAAATTATCGATAAACTATCCTCAGTGCCAACCTTATTGACAGAATTACTGGTTACAGCAAGAGAAGTTTTGACCAAGTCTCCAACATCTATAGAGAACGAAAAAGAAGCGCCAAAGGAAAAGGTCTTGGATGGTCTTAACTCCTCTGTGGGGCTTAAAAATAGCAAAATTAGTTCAACCCCCGGACCAAATGAACTAAGCAAGACAACTACACCTTCACCTAATTCACCAAGCACTCTTGACAATTCCGGTGCTTTGGACTTATCACTTCAAGCTCAATGTAAGCAGTCTCCATCAAGACAATTAAAAGTATCCAAGCCACTAACTAAACGTGAGAGAAAACGACTGAAAAAGTCCAGAAAGACCAAACACACAAGCCAGGCATCAGATCAATTCCGGCTAAGATCTGTTCAAAATAAAATCCCTGAAGATGACAAAGTACCACAAAATAGCATTCAATCAGCCAGGCCCAAAGAGCAATCGACCTCACCTCCTATGCCGCTAGTCATCCAAAGTACTTCAATTCTCAACTCAAGGGAGCCACCTCCGCCAGAAAAAATATATAGTTTATTCAAACCTGCAGCAAGTAAGGTGAAAAACAATCTAAAAACTCAGGCCACACAATCAACAGTAAAGAGCACCTCAACGGCCACAAGGGAAACAAGACCGGGGGAGGCTACCTTGACCCAGGAAATTGGCCCAGGTGTAGGCAGTAATTCAGAAACAAATAGGGGAGGTGAAAAACATATACAAAGAAACACTCCGGAATTCCGAGATGTATTCCCGATTTTTCCAGAGCCCAAGGTGGCGAACAACGAAATCAGAAGGAGCTCTGTAAAAGAGTGGCCGCACGACACGCCAAACAATAATAAATTGGCTTTTAACCCCCAATATGTCTCACGGGGAGTGCATGATTTCCTCAATAGAACTGCACTGCTCAAATTATTTAAAGCTCTCCCCTCCTTGAGCCATATCAATTCCAATGATATCGAACGTATTGAGTTCAAACAAAACTCAAGTCCCACGGGTCAAGAATTAACAATTGCCACATTCGCCAATAATATGCCTATCGAACAGATCTGGCAGCAGAAGGACACGTTTGCCAAATGGGGCATCGAGCTAAAAAAGATAGTCCCTTCCTGTTATTCCAGTCCATTACAACAACCACCTCACTCAATGTGTCTGTTAAAAGGGGCAATAGGCCCAGATCTACGCAGCCTTACAAAGGAGAAAGAGTCCTTGGCCAGGAAAATCACCATCACTTTTGACCATCCTGAAGCCAGCAAGCCCTTGGGTTCCCGGCACCTGAGTATGGCAGTTACCCCCACTGGAAAGGCATGAATAATCCCAACAGTTTCACACACATACCAAGGCTGCAATATATGTTCTTGGAACGTGCACGGCCTGCACACAAAACTAGAAAATCCCAATTTCATAACACAGTACAATATTCTTCTTTTTCAAGAATCTTGGCAGAAAAGCCCTTCTCCAATAATTGGTTACAAAGAATTTCAGAATCCGGCTAAAAGAGCCACTAAATATGGAAGAGCAAAAGGAGGCCTCTCCACCTTTATTTCAACAGAAATCCCATGGCACGCTTCTATAATAGACCTAGACTGCTCTTGGATGTTATGTGTCAAATTAAATGCCTTGTTGCTCCACATTCTCCTTATACTCAACATCTACATCCACCCGGCATCCAAGCAAAAGAGCCTAAGAATTGAACAACGAATCACATCTCTCATAACACTAAAACTAGCCTACCCAGATGCTAACATCATACTGTCGGGCGACTTCAAAATGAATTTACAATACAACAGCAATAAGGACACAACAGAGGCCATATTAGCCTCCAATCGACAGGTCTCCCTCGGTAAGAGATGCGCAGCTCGCCTGAATGATCTCTCAATGCAAGTGCTCAATGGTCAAAGCCTAACAGATCGACCCCCAGCACATACAAGGGTCACCCAAAAATCATGCTCAACCATCGACTACACATTTACGGACTACGACCTTTTCCCGTACATTGAGAACTTTCAAATAAAAGATAGGGCAGAAAGCGATCATCAACCACAATCGTTCACTTTATTAGGAAGTTTCGCACTTCCAGAGAAACCAAAGGCGATGTCTTCTTTAACCCAATGTTATAACTTAAAACTCCTCTGCTGGAAAAAGGAAAACATTGAGGATATCACATGTATATACTCCAGCCTCTTGGAAAGATCTAATCAAAAAACACTGAGCATAAAGGCCTGGGAGTCCTTCATCCACGTCATAAATAACAAATTTTCCAAGCACGTCCATGGCCATAAAGCAGGAAATTTAAAGGGGGCAGCCTGGTACACCAAACGCTTGAGGAAACAAAAACGACAACTAAATAAGTACATCAGACAATTACGATCACGGGGACCAGAACACCATCAGGGAATCCTGCTTACAATTGCAAAAGCAAGAAAGGAGCACAATAGAGACATACGATTGGCCAAAAAAGAGTACAATGAACATATCTGGGCAAAACTTCTCTATGCATGTAAACTAAGGGACTCCAAGCGTTCCTGGGATCAAATCAATCTGTTAACTAACGGCAGGAATCGACATCATAACTCGGATGTAATGGATACAACTTGGAGAGCCCACATCGAACACCTATACAACGAAACTCGATCTCCAATTGCCCCGAATAACGGAACAATAACAGCAAATGGGGCCGGCGGCGGAGGACAAGCCAACAATACGCTGACCCACGAACCATCTCAAGACTTAGAGTCTTTTTCTGCTGAAAAAGTACTAAAGATAATAAAAAACTTAAAACCTGAGGGAGCTCCAGGTCCCAATGGACTACCAAATGCCCTGTTTCGGCATGACCCTCCATTTTGGTCTCGCCTTCTGACTCCCCTTTTTACCAAAGCCATAACATGCGGTTTGATCCCTGAGTCCTGGAGAGGAAGTATCCTTAACCCAATCCACAAGTCGGGTTCCCGCTCGGATCCCTCCAATTACAGATTAATCGCACTGATAGATGTGGAGGCGAAACTATACGCATCTAACCTTTTGGTTGAGCTAGAGGCTTGGGTCAGCAGATCAAACGTAATACCTTACACGCAAACTGGATTTCGGGCAGGGATGGGCACCCTCACCAATATTTCAGCGGTTACTCTCATAGCCAATCAGTCATTTGCAAAATCTAGGCCCTTGTACGCCTGCTTTATTGACCTAAAAGCAGCTTTTGATAAAGTTTCAAGAGCCAACTTATGGGCAAAAATGCAAGACTGGGGGGTTCCGCCACGACTCCTGATGGCCATCATCAATCTATACTCACACACGTGGGTACAAATCAAGAAAGGAGATGGGTCCAGTTTAACCGGCAAAATTCCAACATCCAATGGGCTCAAACAGCGTTGCGTACTGGCACCCTGCCTATTTACCATTTATACCTCCGACCTCGATAAGCACCTCAGGTTAATCCAAGGCGACCCTCCAAAATTGGGAAAAAAAACGATCCCTTGCGTCCAATATGCCGATGACATCGTCCTGCTAGCACAAACTCCTATAGGCCTGCAGAAACTGATTACAGAATTAGGAGACTATGCCATTTTGAACCAACTCACGATTAACCATAAAAAAACAAAAGTTATGTGTTTCTCGAAATCTATTAAAACATTGAAAACGCAAACTTTTTCCTGGAAATTGGGTGAGCATCTATTGACTTGGGTTATGTGCTACAAATACCTAGGCTTCCAGCTAGATTGTAAGCTCAACTTCAAATCACACTTGGACCAAGGTCGCATGAAAGCCAAACAACTGTTGTTCGCTTTTAAAACCCTAAGGAAAAAGCTTATAGGATGCTCCACCACCCACCTGCTTAAAGTGATTGCTGCAAAATTGTTACCTTCCATTTCATACGGCTCAGAAATTCTGAATACTACAGATGCCACAGTCCTAAATACAGCACAATCCATATTATTTAAGAGACTGTTTTCAATTCCGCTACACACCTCACAGGCACAAATCCGCTTAGAATATGGTCTAAAAAATTAGATCATGGCCAGACAAGGCGCCCTAGTAAAATACTACTGGAGGATGAGGGAGGCAGAAGACAACACCCTAGCCCACTATTGTTGGGTCGAGATTGAAAACCAAAAGAGCCTAGCCAACTCAACCACAGCAGCCCTGAAGGAATCCCTGTCGGCATTACAGTTAGAGGATGCTTGGCTCACCCTCACAACATACTCCGGATTTAAAATCGTAGTCAATAACGCTATCAAACGGACCTCTTTATTAACAGATAAAACGTCCTTTGCAAAGAAACATCATGCCTGGGCTGTGATAAAGGATTACCAGAGGCTGAAGCCGCAACAATACCTGTTGGAACAATTCTCCCATCAGAAAAAACATTGTCTGACTTTGATACGCATGGGGTCTTTCCCCCCTCAAATGGAACCAAATATGGCCATCCAAGGAGTGTCGTCTCTGTGGTCAAGGGGAAGAGTCACTACTACATTTACTATGTACTTGCTCTTTTTTAGTGGAAGCCCGAAAATCCACCCTCCGGGCAGGCTCTAACGAAGGAACAACTAAGAACATGTAGAGCAGCGGTCATTAAATGTCTCGGAGGGTCGTCAATTCCCCTGTCCTGCAGAGCCATAATACTATGGAAAATCGCAGCAAAAGAACTGGCAAAATGCGACCCTGCCAAGCAGCTAACTAATTAGCAGATTTTTCCCAAATGCATTGTTATATTCGTCATTATTTTTAAAATAATAAGCATCCCCTTATTGTGACATTGACCTTAAGTCTTTTAGGGTTTTTAAAAATGTATATACTAAAGCACTGCGTTTTATGATGGTTGTCCATCCTTTTATGATTTTTTTAATGAATCAAATAAAAGTATATTTTGACTTGACTTGACTTGACAATGGTTACATGAACAATGAAAAGAGTCACAGTCAAACGGCCTTCAGCAAATAGGCCGGAAGAGCCTTGAAAGTTACAAAAAGGCTGCCTCTGTATTTTCTTAGAGAACAATAAATCATTACAAAATGACAGTACACATTTTGCTGTGTATAATGTTCATTGAAAATATAATACACAATGGACATTATGAAACAGCAGCAGCCATCTTTCTAAAAATTAAGTCAAGGCCTAACTGAGGCCTAATTCAGCATAGGCCAGAAAACACATTAAAAACATCACAAAAACCTCAATGCACACCCCTGAATTTGCTGCACCAACAGGACCATCCAATATGGTCACCTGACCCAATTCAGCTTCTATACCTCGGACAATGTTGGACAATAGGCTACTCTTTGAGATATGTATTATATATTACACTGTTTTTTAATCCCCTCTTGTAATACTATGTCAATTGTTAATCCTTCTATCAATGTTATGTCTTGTAAAGCGCTCTGATACCCTCAGGTCTAGCCGGCGCTATTTAAAACTCTCAAATAAATGAATAAATAAATAAACTTTATATATACAGTTTTCCCAAAGCTAGTGCATTTCGTTGTGACTCATCATGTCGGGTTGACCATGGTAAAGGACTCCTATGCATACCAAAAAACTTTGGCAAGATCTGCGTTGGCAACCTAGTGATTCTTCTGACACCTAGGATAGCTTAGCAGGCCTTGGTAGAAGCCATGGTTTCGAGCCCCTACCATACCAGCCCTACTCCACCTGAAGACCACCCAACTAAAAAGCTCTATTGGAGCCTGCTCTTAACAAAAGCTACTCACCTGGGGCTAGTTGTAACCCTATGATGAAACGTGTCATTGCAGGAAGGCGATGGCCCTTATTAAATTTATTTAAAGGTTTCTGCTGAGTAAGACAGAGTACATTTGGCAGGATCTCTCATGGTCTCTTGAGTCCTTCCTGGTACTTCACACTGCCTGCAGTCATGCATTCTTTACATTTGTTAACTTATCTTGCTGGTTGCAGATCGTCAAATAAAAACACATTCAGATGTGGATCTTTTATTTCGCAATGAACTAAAACAAGATTGAAAATATCATGAAGACCTGAAAATGTTGTCTTTCTCATTATTTTCTCAACAGTATGCAACCGGTTTCTAAGTGTTTTTTTTATTAATCTAGTTTGCGCAGAACAACTTGCCTTGCAGAATAAATACGGCAAAAGATTATGCGCTGGAAAACAAATATTTCATGGATGAAGAAGTGCGTGGGCAAAAGATGTTAATTTTCAGGTTTTGCAGATTGACTATCCCAATAGTATCTGGGAAGACTGCAAGCCGAATTGTTGAACATCTTGTCACCAAGATCCACTGGAAATTGAAACAGCCTATGCCAGATGTTTCTTGCTGAGACAATGACACGCTTCAAAAGAAAATGTGAAGAAGAAAAGGATGTGGTACATGAATTTGTACGTGCCCTAGTGCAATCTGGAACCAGTTTACACCAAGCCGATGGACCGATTGGAAATCTGTTCCGCAAGCATGCACTAGCATGCAAAACATTACCAAAAGCAACACAAAGGTATGACAAATACCTACCGGAGGTGTTCCTTGCAGATAATAAACATTTTTCATAGTTACTCCAAGGTGATGTAAAGATCTCTGTTACCATTGATGAAACTCCAGAGATGTATGGCAACCCAGAAACCGGTCCCAGGATGTTTGGTTCCGGTCCAGGGAAGAGCTGGCTTTGCAGTTCGGTCTGGACTGTTCCCATGAGGCACAGGGTCAAGACTGATTTGCATATGGCTGGGTCTAAAGTGGAGTGGCATGGTGAGCAAAAGAACAATGGATTTAACCCAGGTCTCTTGACTGGGGTAAATGCATGATTTATTCAGAATTCCATCCATCATTTGTTTGCGTCACACGGAAACCCAGCAGTGGCAGTGCTAATCACATTTTGTAATGCAAAAAATGGATGGTACAGACATACCATCATGGCAGATCTAGATGTACTGAAACATGCAATGCAGTGTCACTTGGAATGCTGCTGCAGAGAGTTCTTACCAAGTTTAACAAAGATTGGAGTGATATTGTTTGTATTTGCAGCGATTCAGCTACGTATATGAAAATGTTATGTGATGATCTGTCAAAAGCAATACCTGAGCGGAAGTGTCTCCCTGTAAGAGGACCTTGCCACTTGCTAGATAGTATTTTGAAAGCATCTTTACAATCTTCAGAGTTAATGAAGAATGTTATTGATTTTGTAGTCCATTCGGGTGCAAAGTTTCGTTATACGCAGGAACTAAAACGGAAATATTTCTCATTTTGTGTTTTGTGTGGCAGCAAAGAAAGAGTCATCCCAACTGTTTCATTTAGTCGATGGTTCTCAGTCCTAGAGGCCGTGAATGCAATATTATCTATGTGGCGACCGTTTACATAACTTTTACTTAGTGATGATGCCAAAGGCAAGGAATGTGAGGATCTTCGGGTGCATATTGATAGTGGTGTGAAAAAAGTACACTCTACTGCATTCTTAGATTTTTTACAGGAAAACATGACTGCTGTAGTGGACATAATCAAACAACTAGAGTCTGAAAACACCCTTGTCTACCAAGTGTTCAGCATAATTGGTGTAGATGTGAAACATCTCCTCGAGAGTAGGCTAGGCAACACTTTTAGTGACTTTGGCACTGCAACATGTTCCATGTTCGAGTGCTTGCCACTTGGTAAGCAAAAAAGTGTTGAGGAGCAATTCAGGAAATTTTATTTTACAATGCATGAGAAATGGCTAGCAATGATGCATATAAATGTCCCTTCACCAACCATTGTGTTTGAAGTCAATGAAGCCTCTCTGTGGTACTATGCACAAGTGCTAGATCCCTTCCATAAAGGGGAATTTTCTCCAGACTTTGAAAAGTACAGCTTCATTTTTGACTGTTTTAATACCTCTGATTGCATATGCACCCAGTTCAACGCACATGTTGCAGAACCTGTCCCAGAGAATATAAACCTTCAGGTGCACCAGTATTGGCATGGAAAGCTACATCAGAGGCCAGAGTTGGCAAATTGTGTACTGGCTGTTTTGGCATTGCCAGTCTGAAGTGCCAATGTCAAGAGGGCCTTTTCACAAATAAAAGTTTACATGGGAAAGAAAGAGAGCGCGCACATGACCAAAGACTCACTGAAGAAATATTGTATGGTGTACTACAATTAGTTTGGCTTGTAAAAATGTATTTGGACCTCATATACACTGTAAGTACACTGTCTATATACCAAGCATCAGTGAAGAAAGCAAGCAATAATAAAAGTAAAACGTCCCATAAACACTGGTAAAACACTGTTTTTTTATGGCGCTAAAATATGTAACCACTGAAAAGCAGTTTTTTAAAGGTATTGAAATCACTGGAAAACACTGAAAAAGCCCCACCAGAATTTACCGAAAATAGAAACTGAAAACAGGAAAGCAAATTGTAACCAAATGTAGTCTGCACTCACATATATTCTGTGTGTCAAACGTCAATAATAGAAGCAGGAGTATGGCATATATAAATATATCCCTGCAATCGAATGTGATTTATATGTGTGTTTAGAAACGCAACCGATAGGGTTGTAATTCTTTGTGAAAATGTTTGTGAACATTGTCCAAAGACAAGAGAAATAGTGCTGTGTTTATTAAATGAAAGTTCATGTGCTTAGAAACGCTAATTGAATAATCATGTTGTTAGTGTTAACTTTAAAGGTAAGTGTGGAGAATTTTCATTTATCTGTGTGTAAAGATTAATGCACTTAAATTTAACCTGTCCCCTTTTTAACTTAGTCTAACTTGTGGGCCTAAGATGCATTTGGATCCAAGCTCATGTTTCAGTTTAACATTTGAATTCATGTTTTTTCCTTTGCAGTAGAATGTGGCATGTATTTTGTGTTCCCACTGCAGGTGAACAAGGCTTTGGTAGCAGAGAGAAAGGGGTCTTTGTTCTCAGCAGATAGTAAGGCATGGGAAGCAGCAACTGGTACAAGGAGAGCGATAACATAATGAGAGGTGAATTCTTATGGGAGGGGACAAGACCAAGGACGGCTGGAATAACGATTGTAGGAATAAAAAGATGGTGTGAAGAAACCAATGTGTGCTGAAAGAATGGAAAAGTACTAGGCAAACTTGTGGGCAGTACATTAGATGCAACTGATGTTATGATGTAACGTAGTGAGGGATAGTTAGCGTTCAGGCTTAGGGCGCCTTGAGGTACAGACCTCTTTCTGACATCTGTGGCTTAATGTTACTTGACCCATGTTGGAGATTCTTCCACTGGGGACTCTGATGGCTGACACCTTTTTCTTATGCTGAGACTAGTTTATATAAATCTGTTTTTGAATTTGAATCTGGACTAAACTTACTAACTTGATACTTAGTTTTGAACTGAGTTATTGTGTAAACACATTGGCTACACTGTATTTGGATACTGGATTGAAAAGATTTTCTCCTCACCTCTCAAGTCGCACAAAAAGACCGTAGAGTAAATCTTACTGAGTAAGTGGGCCCAGGCTCCATCAGTTGGTAGCTATAGAGGATGGTTGTGCACTTTGAAGTGAGGAATTTAGAACTAAATCTAGAGCAGCTTAGACCCCAACCCAAGTGTCCTTAGTCTAGAACCCAAGATCGCGGATTGGAGAACAAATGAAGTTCCGGTGAAGTGCAGTGAAAAAGGTGGTAAAGGAGTGAGCATAAATAGGGTTGTATGTGTGAAGAATGGTGTTTAGATTTCGGTGGGAAGTGGTTGTGTGTTGTCTGGCAGAGGCGTAGTGAGAGTCGTGTGAATTTGGTAATAAGTTGTTGTCGAAGTTGTTCTAGAGTCTGATGTGGCTTAAGATTCCAGGATTTATAGTAAGGTGCAGAAGACACTGTGCGGTATTTGTCTGCTGAGTTTTGTGGGGTTTGTCGTGAGAAGTCATCAACGGTCTAATTGAGACAGGGAAATTTGTGTGAATGGGACAAGTGTGAATAGTGTTGTGGACCTTTTTGCGTAGAAGGAAAGCTATACAGATTCAGGTGATTCCCAGCTGGTCGAGGTTTCACTGCAAATGTGTGTTTTTTGAGCGATTGAATTCTATCGATTCTTTTAGCGGAGCAGACAATTGTTGTTCAAGAAACTTGTGTGTGTGCAAAGAAATTGTGAAGAAGGGTGAGCTGCTGCGAGGAGCAAGAGTTACGTTAGAAAATGCAATGCTGGGATAGGTTGGTTGGTGTAACGTCGCACTGTGATTGGTTGGATTTATTGCATTGTTGTTGGTGGTTGTACAGCTGTGGAACTTGGAAAAGTTTAAATTTGAAGTTAAATCGTACTTTCCGAAAGGAAGTGGAAAAATTTGATGTTTTAGAGTGATTAGAGCTATGATTCGAGGCGAGGTGGCTGTTCCTACCAGGATGTGCGAAAAAGCACGGCCTCCGCCTCAGGACACACCAGCTCATTACATGGCAATGAAAGTAGGGCTTCACACTGTCATTCGACTAATAAATTGGTACAAGATAACTGAGAAAGAAGGTGCATTGACATTTCCATGCTATGGCACATTTAATTTGAGAATTCTTGATCATTTGAGGGGGATGTTGTTTGTGATGAAACCATTGCCTAGACCTGCACAAATTGAAGCGCTTAGTGCGTGGCAAGGGCAGCACCTGTAAAGACGAGAGATCAATAAAAATGGAAAATGACAAAAGCAATGCGTACATATGCAGATGCGAGATGGAATGAACAGCAGAAGAGTTGGGGAGTAGATATGACCGAGGGAGCGAGGATGCCTTAGTGACTGGAGAAGATGCAATTGGAAAATAGTGGAAGAAAAGCGGAGAGGACAGGAAAGAAGACAGTGATAGTGATGCTAATGACAGCTTGTTAGATGGACTGCTGGCTGACTGTCCACCCTCATATAGCCAGTCAGAACCTGGAAATGGGGGGAGTCCAGATACCACCAGTAACACTGGAAATGCTTTGGCACCGATGACTTCTAACCCAGGTGTCAGGGTTAAATTGACAGGGAATGTACACACTGCTGTGAAAGAGAAGTGGAGAATGTGTGCCTCGAAGTTTAGGACATTGCAATCCTGGTTCTGTCTCATAGGTTCCGCATACCCTTCCAGTACCGTTCACTATGGGCTCCATTGTTCACACCTATGATCCAAATTCAGCTGGAAGTGAAGCTAAGAGTATTTCTGTAGCTGCAGAAGGAGTAATATCACAGGAACGGTCTTGAGATTCCTAAACCAAGATTTGTCCCATTGACTCCGATGAATGCAAGTACCCCTTGTCTGGTGACTGCAGATCAGTCTGTAGTCCAGGCGGGGTTAGAACCTATAAGGCCTTTTCCTGGATTGGCAGGTCTGGATTCTATGTCAGGACCGGAGGCTTCAGATTATGCCATATCTTCCTTCGCTTTATTAACATTAAAACTCCACAGCAGCTCAGGAAAATACTCAAACAGTGAAAAAAAAAATGCTTTCAATCCAAAGCATTTGAAGAAACGTTCTAATAGTCCAGAAAAACCACAACTCCCAAGAGTCTCTTGTGTACTTCTAATCCACAGTCCTTCCACTATGTCCACCACAGATAGATAGCCAGTCCTCTCTTCCTCTTCCTCCTCTTTCTTCGCTGCTCCCGCAGCCAGATAAGTGCTTTGCGATGTTTCCTTGAATTGTTGTGCCGTCTGATGTGTGGTACATGACACGATTTGTTGGGGGCTCATCGCGTTGTCTATGTTGTCTTCTCTTTCAGAGCCCTCAGTCGCGGGAACAATCTAATCGTTCCTACGCGACTTTTCTTTTCCCCGATTAGGTGCGGTGAAAGTGAAGCCCACCAGAGGGCGCCCGCGCGTCTCGCCGACTCCTCAGCGCGTCTCTACTGTCACGGGGGCCGCGCTGAGGAGCCTGCCCTCGCCTACCCCTCTTACGCCCGGTTACCGGGTCGGTATTCCTGCCTTTCTGACGCCCCGCAGGGGTCTGTATTGCGGCGTAGACCGCATGAATGCCTTCGGGCGCTTTTTGTTGCACCAATTCATAAACGTGTGGCTTAGCGCGCTTAAGGGGTGGCTGGACTCGGTCCCGGTGAGGAGAGTCCGCGCGCTGGGGGTTGGTGCCTCCCTATCTGCCACACCTGTTGGCCCAAAACCGTAATTGCAGTCATCCTGTCTGCCCAAAATTGATTTTACAGTACACCCAAGTGGGTGCATACAGTGCCAGGGTTGCTCCTGTCTTTGGGGTTTTTCCTCTTTACCCTGTATAGTGGTTTTTTGGTGTCCACATTGTTGATATGGCCCAAGGAGGGGATTATGAGGAGGAGCCCTACTCTTACCTCCAGGATGATGAATTCTACCAAGCGGTGGATAGTTCCATATACCGCTGCGTGACTGAGGTGGTGGGTCCCATGGAGGACCGCCTCTCGACACGCATTGTGGAAGAATGTGCTAAGTTGGCGTCAGCACATTTGGGGGCACCTAGTGACCTCCCGGGGACATCGAGCGAAAGACCGCCGGCACCAAAGAAGCCCTGCAGGGAGGGACCCCCTTCAGGGACGCAGGGGGTGGACAGAGGCGCCTTTGAGCGTCTCCGTGACGCTTTTTTGGCTAAGGCGACTGCTGCACCCCCTGCACCTCTGTCGGGCCCTGAGTCCGCAGTGGACATGGGAACCGCCCCCTCATCCCCGGTGTATGATTCTCCTGACACGGATGATGACGGGGAGTCGGTGCGCTCGTGGCGCCCCTCGGGCTCGGCCGTAGAGCTTCCTCGGGATGAATCCGGTATGTTGGACCCGGATGAGATTGTTCACCCGCGGTCCGCAGCCTGGACACCGGGGGAGACTGTGGCGAAGTTCGTTGCTGGTCGCCTGCGCAAACCGCTGGAGAAAGAAGCCAGAGGTTGCTTGCGGGGTGAATGCCCAAGGCCCACTTTGGCCGGCAAGGTGGCTATGACCCCCGAGCTAGACGCTAAGATGGCCACCTTCCTGGCCAAATTCATGAAGGACCCTCGCAAGGGCATTGACTGATCCTGGCGATCATGTCAGGATAAGTTGTTGGATGCAGTCGGGCCTGCCACGAAAATCCTCGACATGGCGGAAGAGGCAAAGGCGAATGGCACGGTCATTTCCCCGGAGGTGCTGTCAAACTGGGCACAACGCGTTATCGTGTTCCTGGGAAATGCCAACTGCGCCCAGTCGACCGAGCGTAGGCGGTCTTTGCTTATTAAGTTGGATCCAAAATTGGGAGTGCGGAGGCGGGCGCGGTGGCCCAAGGAGGCCTCTTTGGCGAGTCTTTCATCAGGGAGCTGGGCAAATTTGTGTCCACCTTTACCTCGCTGGACAAAGCACAATCCAGCATCAAGCGCGTTTTTCATCAGCGTTTCTCTGGAGGGGCCGGTCGCGGCAGGGGCCGCGCGACCGGCCGTGGCCAACCGACCAATAATAGAGGGCAAGGCTCCGGCAGAGGACAGTACCAGACCTCTGCGAACTTCAATAATTTCTACCCCACCAGAGGGCAACGTTTTGGCGGCAGAGGTTTCCAAAAAAACTCCGGACCCAACAATACCACCGGTGAGTGTACTTTGTTTGGATCAGATTCCAATAGGAGGGAGGTTGGCGTCCTTTTACGAGGAGTGGGAGTTGCTCACTGCCGACGCTTGGGTCTTGCAAACCGTCCGTGGTTTTCACATAGAGTTCTACGACCACCCCACTCAGGAGGTTTTTCCACGGCCGATTGTGTTTTCAGAATCCGATGCGCTTTTGATAGACGGAGAGGTCGCGGAGTTGCTTCGCAAAGGAGCCATCCGTCAATCAACGCGCCACCCCAATGGGTTTGTCAGCAATGTCTTCCTAGTGGACAAGACGGATGGGGGCAAGCGACCGGTGATCAATCTCAAAGAATTCAACGGGTGGTTGGTCTACCGGCACTTCAAGATGGAGGGTATCCACCTCCTTCGAGACGTGCTCCTCCCGCGGGATTGGATGGTGAGGCTAGACCTCAAAGATGCTTATTTGGTAATTCCTATCCACCCGCCGCATCGTCGTTTCCTTCAGTTCCTGTGGAACGACAGGGTGTTCGAGTTCACGGCCCTTCCGTTCTGCCTCTCATCGGCCCCCTGGTGCTTCACGAAAGTGTTGCATCCGGTGGTGGAGTACCTGAGAAGCCAGGGGGTTCGGATGCTGGTCTACTTGGACGACATTCTCTTCATGGGGCAATGTCCGGTGGTTTTGGCCGGGCAGTTGCAACAAGCCGTGCAACTCCTTCAGCGACTGGGGTTCGTCGTCAACGGCTCCAAGTCGGTACTGGTTCCCACTCAGAAGCTTACCTTTTTAGGATTCGTCGTGGATTCTGTGGAGGCCGTTCTAAGCCTCCCGTCCAGGAAGATCTCGAAAATCCGACATATGTTACGGCAGACGGTCACGAAGGACAGCACGTCTTTGCGACACGTCGCCAGGGTGGTAGGACTCCTGTCGTCCTCCATCCAAGCGATCTTTCCGGGGCCCCTGCACTACAGGGCGCTTCAACGCCTCAAAGCCCAACACCTCCGGAGAGGAATGAGCTACGATCAGTTGATACCCCTCACGGAAGAGGTGAAGGAGGAAATGTCATGGTGGCTTTCTCACATGGAAGCATGGAATGGTCGGGCGATTTTCGGATCAGTCCCGGACCTCATCATAGAATCCGATGCCAGCAGATCGGGTTGGGGCGCTCGGTGCGGGGATTTCTCCACCGGCGGCGCCTGGTCTTCAGACGAACAACGGTTGCATATCAACTGTTTGGAGCTCCTGGCGGGCTCCTTCGCGGTACGTTGTTGGACCAAAGATATGGTCAAGGCCTGCGTTTTACTCAGGATGGACAACGTTTCAGCGGTTCGTTATGTGAACCATCTGGGAGGTCCTCGCTCTTGCGCTCTGGCGAATTTGCCGAAGGACTTCTGGGACTACTGCCTGTCTCGTCACATTGCGGTGACAGCGGAGTACCTACCGGGTCTGGCCAATCAGGTAGCGGACTGGCACTCCAGGTACCTCAGAGATGCCAGTCAGTGGAAACTGGATTCAGGGGTCTTCCAGCGGCTACAGGACCTGTGGGGTCCCTTTTCGGTGGACCTGTTTGCGTCCCGCCTAGATCACCAGCTTCCGCGGTTTTTCAGTTGAAGGCCGGATCCCCTAGCGGAGGCCACGGACGCCTTTCTGCAGGATTGGAGTCGGGAGAGGCCGTTTGCGTTTCCCCCGTTCTCCATGGTGGTGCGGACGGCGGCCCAGGTACGCCGTCAAGGAGTGGAGTTGGTGCTGATTACACCGCTTTGGAGGTCTCAAGTATGGTTTCCGGTTCTTCTGGAACTTTCTTGGGATTTTCCAATCCTACTCCCCCTGTTTCCTCTCCTCCTGAGGAATCCGGATCAGGAACCGCATCCTCTCATTCTGCGGAGCTCGCTCCGCCTCATGGCGTGGAGGCTCTCAGGAGACGCTGGACGCTCCCGGGCCTTTCGAGATCGGCTGAGGGCCTTCTCTCCAAAGCATGGGCCGATAGTACGACGAAGTGCTACAGATCCGCTTGGCTTAAGTGGATGCGTTGGTGTCTTCGAAGGGATTTGGATCCCTTGGTCGCGGGCCTTGTTCCCATCTTGAATTTCTTGGCTGAACTAGCCACCAATGGCCTTGCTCATAGAACGATTAATGCGATTCGTTCTGCGATTTCTGCGGGTCACAACCCGATCGACAATTCTCCGGTAGGAGAACATCCTTTTGTTTGCCGACTTCTGCGAGGTATTCGTCTTTCGTTGCCTCCGGAACCTCGGTATTCCGTCCTTTGGGACGTCAATGTGGTTTTGAATTTGTTCCTTTCATGGCCGCCCAACACCTACTTGTCTCTAAAGGAGATCTCAGCTAAGTTAGCCATGCTGTTGTGCTTGGTTTCCTGTAGGCGTGTGTCTGATGTGCGCGCGTTGGATATATCGGCGCGAGTCTTCTCCCCGGATGGGGTCACTTTTACTGTGGGGCGTCGCACAAAGTCGGCGTCGCGATCTATCTCATACCCGGCTTTTCTGGACACTCCTAAGTTGTGTGTTGTGCAATGCTTGAAAGCTTATGAGGATATAACTTTGGAAATCCGCCCTCCGGGTGAACGTCAATTGTTGATTGCCTTGTGGAAGCCACACAATGCAGTCTCCTCCCCCACTATTGCAAGGTGGGTGCGTTGGGTCATGCAAGAAGCAGGCATCGATACGAAGCTTTTTGGGGCACACTCTGCCAGAGGGGCCATGGCTTCTAAGGCGTTTGCAGTGGGTGCTCGCTTGGAGGATCTAATGCGAGCTGCAGATTGGTCTTCGGACTCCACATTTAAAAGGTTTTATTTTAAACCAGTAGTGGATCTGGCCCAGTTGGTGGTGAGTAAGCTTTGAACTAGCATAATCTGAAGCCTTCGGTCCTGACATAGAATCGAAATTTGCCTAGCTTACGTAACGGTAAGTTTCAATTCTATTAAGGACACGGAGGCGAGGATTATCCCACCCGGAATGCACAGTGGCATACCCGCCCGTATGGCAGTAAGTAAAGTGTTTTCCTATATGCGGTTATGTTATGTTGCCAGTATATGATGCTACTCTGTCATGCTGTCCCACTCCTGTGACACCTCGCTTACGCTGTCGTTTTTTCTGACAGGCAACGAGGGATCTAAACAGGATCAGTGAGGCGGATGCGTAATCTGCGCGAAGAAAGAGGAGGAAGAGGAAGAGAGGACTGGCTATCTCTCTGTGGTGGACATGGTGGAAGGACTGTGGATTAGAAGTACACAAGAGACTCTTGGGAGTTGTGGTTTTTCTGGACTATTAGAACGTTTCTTCAAATGCTTTGGATTGAAAGCATTTTTTTTCCTGAGCTGCTGTGGAGTTTTAATGTTAATAAAGCGAAGGAAGATATGGCATAATCCTCGCCTCTGTGTCCTTAATAGAATTGAAACTTACCGTTACGTAAGCTAGGCAAATTTTGATTCACCTGTACGGGAAACACTTCTTAGAGTGCGTGATAGCACACCCTGAGAAACCACTAACATGAAGAACACACCTGAGAGTCATCCCACATTTTACATCTTGGAGTTAGAGACAGAAATGCTAGTGAGAGTCAGAACACAGAACTGAGTCAAGGAACTATAAAGTCTGCTGGAAAAATAGATTCAATTGATGTGCTGAAATTGAAAACCAAATTTGATAAATTACTATCTTGGACATAAATCAAATTGATACCTATCAGCCAAAGGAACTGGTGTTTGTAGCCAAAGATGTTACCAGGAGGTTGAGGCAAGCTCATGGGAAATTATACGAATTAGCTCAGAAATATGATGTGATCTTGGACAAACAAAGTCTTTGCAAAAGAGCTATAGGCTTGCTTTCAGTGACTGGAATATTGAACATTTGAGAACCCCCAGACTGAAAATCCACATTCGTGAATTAATTGAGGGCATTCGAGTTTAGAGTACATTAGAGAAGTGGGTGGACAAATGGTCTGGGAGAAAGGGATCTAAGAGAACAACTGGAGAACCACCTCCTTTGGGAAAAAGTGTTACAGGAGTTGGAGCCTACCCGTTACAAGAAGTGCCAAGTGGGGGTTATGTACATGTACCTTGGAGTAGAGGTGATTTTTGCTGCATTCACAAATGACTTTCCAAAGTTGAGAGAGAAGCCTGTAGAGTGGTACAAACAGCTGACTGCTTTGTGAAGATATCAAAGGTGTTGTGGGTCGACTTGAACATGCTATTTGAAATTGTGGTCTCTAGTGATTTGTGGTCTGCATGCAAAATAGCTATGGAATGGCCTGAGGGTGAGCCAGAGAGGGACCAGGTGACTCATGGTCCATCACTGATAGTAATGAAGAAGTTCAGGTGGTTACGTTGTTAAAGGTTACTGTAGCTCCACAGGATATTGATTGGTATAAGATCGATAGAACGACTCATGAACCTAAAGAGACAATTCATGCCTATTATGAGAGGTGGTTACAGGCTTTTAAAAACAGTACAGTGGAATGGATATGCTTGTCCCCAAGGATATGGGACAGTTTGTGTCAAAATTTGTAGCTGGATTGCGATCCGAGATTATCATGTTGATTCAGCAGCATTTAATTTGTTGGCAGAAAAAATCTGTTGATGAAATTCTGCTAATGCAAAGTACTGCAGTGATGAGGTTGAAATGAGACATAAAAGAATGAAGGAAAAGTTGATGTTGATGTAGATGAAGGCTGCTCAGAGTGGAGGCCAGATTCAGCTGTATGTAGGGAATGTTCCCTCAAAGACAGGGTCATAGATCAAGTGCAACGAGGTGGAGGAATACAGGGACAACAGTGGTGGCTCCTCCATTGGGGCGTGGGGGCGTTGCCCCACTGCTTTCTCGCAGTGCGAGAAGCAGAAACATGAAATGGTAAAACTACCAATTCATGTTTCTGCTTCTCGCACAGCGAGAAAGCAGAAGTGCCTGGAGTGCCTGGTTGGGGGCGGGTGGGTGGGCGTTACTGCTCGAGTGCAGAGGAGGCGAGGCGTGGCTAGCCTACTGTCTTGGGTGCTGACTGTCTGTTCGGCCCCTGGATCGACCAAACCAGTCATGCGCAATTGCGCACTCTCTATTTTTCTATGTAGTTTGCATGCAGCCAACATAGAGAAAATAACCTCCCTACAGGTGCTCGGCTGGGGCGCTGTCCGCTGCACCGCACCAATCACAGCAATGTCATTGCAGCGTTATGATTGGCTTAGGGGAGTGGGAGGGAGGCAGCCTAGGCCCGACCAGGAGCAGCAGGAACTGAGGCAGTGACGCGTGACCCGGAGGAAGGTTAGTTTTAAATGTTATTTACATTGCCGTCCCGTTTCCCCCACACCACCCTCCCCGTCTTGCCAGACGACTGATGGATGACACTTAACACCCCAGTCCATGACACAGTCTGTAGATATGCACAACCTCTTTCTGTGGCTGATGGCTAAGGTTGACCTCAGAGAATGCCTCTTGGCGCCAGAACAACTGTCTCTGACTCAGCCGTTCCTGAGCCTAGGATTAGATTTCAAAGTATGGGCCATGCAAGAGGGGGTGGCAGTAGCGTGACAAATACATGTTTTCTGGGAATTGCCTTAATGTTTATCTCTAGGAATAGTCTTTAAAAACGGAGCAGAATCTGTTGTTGATAAAAAAAATGCAATTGACAAGGCACCCGTCAACCTTCCATTTTGAAATACCGCAGGCTCCCTGAGCAAGGGCATGGCCTCAGTTAAACCTGGGTCATCCCCTGAGTCCCGAAGATATTACATATTAGCTATTGTTTCTGCTCATGTCTGAGTCTCCCCTCTAAGCGCTGCTTGAATCAGTAAAAACGTCACCTCAGACAGCCAAGCTGGAGGCCCGAAGGACTGGAAACCTCGACTGTGCTCAACTCTAAAATATTTCAAATTCGAGCTGGACTCCCATCCCACCCTGTAACAGCGAAGTGAGCTACGAGATTCGAGATACATTTTCCTTTAAGGAACCAGTACTAGTACAGGCCTTGTTTACACAGTGTTGTAATCCAAATGAAGATGAATCCAATATATTGTAAAGAAGTAAGAGTTTATTGGACGAGCACAGAGATAAGGTAGCACTCCCACAGCAAGCAGTTTAGCTCTCCACATTAGAATACAATTGAAGGAATAAATGAATGAGATAAACTTATATCGCGCAACTTAGCCCATCGGGCGTCAAGGCGCCTAACCAAAACATAATCAAAAAACATAATCCTAGGTCCGAGAGCATGTCTATGGGTAGGCCTCGATGAAGAGCCACCTCTTTAAGGATTTCTTAAAAAGCGCCATGGAAGATTGTGTTTTTAGCTCGGAGGGGAGGGCGTTCCACAGTTTAGGGGCCACAGAGGAAAAGGCCCTTCCACCCCATCTGACTCTGTTTGTCCGAGGGACGGATAGAAGGTTCTTGCCAGCAGAGCGTAAGTTTCTACTGGGGGTGTAAGGAACCAGAAGGGAACCTATAGCTTCAGCACAGCCGCCAGACAGAGCGCTGAAAACCAGGCACAGGATTTTAAAAGAGATCCTGGCCTGGATCGGGAGCCAATGCACACTCCTCCTGGCGAGAGTGGCTGAGGGGATGTTAGAGACATCCAGGACAAATCTAGCAGCCGCGTTCTGGATGGTTTGAAGACGTCGGATAAGGCCTTTATTGATGTCTGCATAAAGCGCGTTGCAGTAATCCAACCGTGATGTAACTAAAGCAACCACAGTCTGTTTGCGAGCTTGGGGGGAGAGGTAATGGGAGATTTTTCTAAGAATCTTAATTACTCCCCAGCAGGTGGACACAGTTCTATTGACCTGCTGTGTCATGGCAAGCGAGGTGTCGATAATCACGCCCAGATTTCGGGCGGATTTCGAAGGCTAAGGACAGGCTCCAAGGGAAGGAGGCCACCAATCGCTTGACCATGTGTCTTGATCCTTACCAAAGATCAGGACCTCGGTTTTCTCTCCGTTCAGCTTCAGTGAGTTTAAGATCATCCACTCAGAGACTGCTTGAATGCAGTTCCTGAAGCTGATCACGGAGGTACTCACCGAGTGGGAGAAGGACACCATGATCTGGGTGTCATCGGCGTATGACACCACCTCCATCCCATGCGATCTTACTAGCCTGGCAAGTGGGGCCACATAGATGTTGAAAAGGGTCGGACTCAAGGCCGACCCCTGTGGGACCCCACATTGCACAGGTGTAGCAGGGGAGAGGTACTCTCCTAGCTTGACCCTCTGCTCTCTCTGGTTAAGGAAGGAGGTCAGAAGGCTCAATGCTAGTCCTTCCACCCCTATCTCCCTCAGACGAGCTGTTAAAGTTGAGGGAGATAGGGTATCGAAGGCTGCCGTCAGATCGAGCAGGACCAGAAAAGTAGTCTGGCCTCAGTCGACCTTTGATCGGATGTTGTCTACCACTAACATAAGGGCCGACTCGGTGCTGTGAAATTTCCGGAACCCATGCTGAGATTGATCCAGGAACCCAGACGCATCAAGAAAGGTAGTCAAATGCTGATTAAGATGGAATTCAAGCATTTTAGCTGGGGCAGGCAGCAGAGATATAGGTCGAACGTTTTTGAGGGTTTCCGGATCCAGAGTCGGCTTTTTAAGTAGAGGCTTGACTATAGCTTTTTTCCATGCTGCTGGAAACAGGCCCTCAGTCATGGCACGATTCATCACCTCAAGAAGAGGGGGGAGCAGCGTTTCCCTACACTCTTTCAGGACCCTCAAAGGGCAAGGGTCCAGTGGAGATCCTGATTTAGTTCTATTCAAAAGTGAGTCAAGATGATCGAGAGTGAGGAGAGGGAAGTTGGTAAGACTCTTGGAGGGATCCTTTGCCCAGCACTCTAAAGCAGGCTGAGCCGGAACAGGATGAGAGCTCATTAGATCTCTCTGAGCTTCAAGAGTGGAATAGATATCGGCGATTTTAGTGTGGAAAAACTGCGAGAGCTTGTCACACAGCTCTTGGGAACCTATGATGGGATCAGGAGTTTGTAGAGAACACAAAGAATCAACGATCTTAAAAAGTTCCCTAGAGGAGGTAAGGGACGTAGTTAGCTTAGAGAAATAGGCCCGCTTTTCTTTAATGACCCTAGCCTTATAGTCTCCAAGCAAAGACTTATGTTTTTCTCTGTCTGTGGGATCCCAGGTTTTTCGCCATAGTCTCTCCTGTTTCCTGCAACTCTGCCTTAAGAGCCTGAGAGGCTCTGTAAACCAGGGGGCTGAAGGTTTCCGCCTTGCTGAATAGCGAAGAGAGGCAGGGGCTAAAAGATCTACTGCTCTGGAGATAGAGTTGGAAAGTTCCAGTGCGGCATCACTGGCATCCTTCACAGAAGAGATAGTGACTTGTGCCATGAGGGGGACAAGAGAGTCATTCTTGATTTCCCCAAAATTCCGCCTAAGTTCTTTGTTGGTGGGGCCGAGGGGCGGTGGAAAAGAGAGGGAAGATTTAAGTTCCAGGGGGACTGCAAAATGGTCTGACCAGACCAGGGGAATAGGAGGACCCGTAGAGAGTCTAGGGTTGTTGGAAAACACCCCGTCCAGAATATGACCAGCCTGATGGGTGGGACTAATTACCAGCTGGCGCAGGCCACATGCAGCCAGGGGGTCCACCAAGGAAAGAGTATCATTAGAGCCAAGGTCATCTAGATGGAAATTTAGGTCCCCCATAACCGTAAGGTGGGGTTTGTCAAAGTAGGGTTCTAGGATTTTGAGTAAATTATGACTAAAACTGGATCTAGGACCAGGAGGTCTATAAATGAGAAGACCAGTAAAGGATACTGAGGGTGAGGAGGATATAAAAAAATAAACAGCCTGAAAAAGATCTGAAGGAGCAGAGAGAGTTTTAATGCGGCAAATGGATGAAGCCTTTTATAAGATTGCCAAACCTCCGCCCCTGCGACCCACTCTATCCAATCTGGCTAACGCATAGCCCTCGGGGATAGCATTCAGAAGGTCAGGGCCAGAGGCTTCAGACGCCCAGGTTTCAGTAACAAAAACCCATGAAGGGTCCCTGGCTATAACGAAATTGTGGAACGCGATATTGTTTTTAATCAATGATCTGGCATTGATGAGGTAGCCCCCTTCCGTATAGGTGGTAGGCGTAGTAAATGTTTTAGCCAAGGTCTGCATTTTAGAGGGATCAGGAAGTAAGGGCTCTATATGAGCAGTATAACAGCAACATAAAGGTGAGCAAAGAAGAGCCTCCGGGGTAAAACTATAGTGGCAGGGTAGTAAGGTGGGCTTTATTGCTACAATATTATTATAAGCATAGGACAAGGTTACCTGGCTAGCCACCAATGTAGCAATATCTTCTCTGCGCAGCCCGTCCTGCAGCCCGTCCTCAGCGCGGACGGGCGCAGATGGGCTTAACTTTGGCGCAACTTCGGCGCACGACCGCTGTTCGCGTCCGCTGTACGCGGAGATATTCATCCCTGTTAAATGTATCCGGTCACGAGTCTGGCGCCCCACCTGACCAGCACCGGCCAATGAGAACGGGACCAGCTCTCTGCCAACGTGCCCTCCACTCAAACGGGAGAAGCCACAGTGGAACGGGGCACAGGCAGTGAAGGTAGCACACAGGAGAATAAGACACAGACAACAGTTTAAAAAGTGACTGAAATGTAAGTGATTCTAAAACACGACGAAATTAAAAGAACTGATTTCCCCAAGTTTCCCTAATAGCAGCAAGTACGATAAAATTAGCAGCAAGGCAGTCACAAAATAAAGTTAGCAGCCAGGCATATTATTCATGCACTGGAACCTCGGATCATTATTGTCATGGAACACTACAACGATGCAACATTGAAAGATGCAAGATCCTTAAAGTAGTAAAACATAAATACACATATCTACACATTCTTAAATATAATTTAAGAATATAACACATCCACCCCTTTATTATTTTAAGATATTCCTAAAGAAAGAAAATAAAAAAAATAAAGAAATGATGTATAAGACAAAATGATTGATTCAATGTAAAACACCAACTATGAATCCCCACATACATAATCATCCAAGTATCTGGGAGGACCTCTCGATCTTTGAGGTCTTACAGAATTTGAAATATTGTCTCCGCAATCAGTTGGTACAGTGTTAGACACGTTATCATTAGTTCTAACAACTTCCATAAATAAATGATGATTTAATCCGCCATCAATCACACCCCTGACATTTGTATCTTTTGAATTTCCTCTTTTATACAGTGCAACCCTCCTCATGTTCCAATTTTCACCATTATATAGAGTCACATATCTCTTGTATACACTTCTTACTTTGCAAGGTCCTCGAAATTTGCTAAATCCAGAACTGAATCTGCCAGGTTTAACCTTCACCCAATCATTTGGTAAAATATTTGACTTATGCATGATACTTTTGTTAACCTCTTCCCTATTACAAGAGAAGTCAGCTAAACCAGGACAGTCTTTTAACCATGCAGGATTTAATTTTGTACTGGCAGGACGTCCTTTCATACAGACAAATGGAATTTTCCCTGTAACGGTATTTTCAGTTGTGCGATAGGCCCACACCAAATCATTCACCATTTTCTTAACATCATTCCTACTAGCTATTGCCATTTGAATTGCCCCTTTTATCATACGATTTGCCCTTTCCACAATACCGTTCCCTTGTGGGTTGTATAATGATGTTCTAGAATGCAGAATGCCACAAGATTTTAGAAATGTAGTCATTTCATTAGAAATTAGTTGTGTGCTGTTGTCAGTGATCAGTCTAATGGGAAAGCCTTCTTCACTGAAAATTTCAGATAATGTTTGTATAGCACTCCTTGTAGTTATCTCCTTAACAAACCTCACTATAAGCCATTTAGACATCAACTATCACTATACCAAATCTTAGTTCACCACCAATACCTGCAAGTGGACCTATAAAATCTAAACATACAGTATGCCATGGCAAGCCAGGATCTTCAATCTTCCCTAATTCTAATTGACTTCCCACTTTTAATCCCTTTTCACTTTCAACACACACTATACACCTTTCAACCCATTCTGAAACTTGCTGATCAATGGCAGGCCACCAAAAATGTTCTCTTATCCGTTTTTTTAGTTAAAGACTGTCCCAAATGCCCATCATGTGCCAGTTTGAATAAATCAAACCTATGTTCTTGTGGAGGAATGATTTTGTCATCCTTCATTAATATATGCACATCATAATCAACCATGGATAAATCACCTAAAACCTTGAGGAAAAGTCTAACTGCAAAAGGAAGAGAACTTTCCCTTCTCCCACCTTTAACAATTAACTCTCTTAACACTTTCAAAGTTTCATCTTTATCCATACTCACTTTCCACTGGTCTTTACTTATCGCACTACCACACAATTCAATGACATCATTAATAGTGGCAACAGCGCCTTCACTTTGAAAAGATCCTACATTTGCTTTGTCAACTTCTTCCCAAGGTAAAGGTAATCTAGATAGTCCGTCAGCTTGACAATTCCTCCAACTCGCTAGATATTCAATTTTGTACAAATATTCTTGAAGACGTGCAGCAAGTCTAGCCAAACGTGTTGAAGTTTTATGTGCACCACCGGGACTTACAACTTTGAGAAGAGGCTTATGATCAGTTTGTAGTATGAAATTGAAACCCCACAGATACATCCTAAAATACTCAACTCCCCATGCTGCGGCCAATGCTTCGCTCTCTATTACCGAGTAATTTCTTTCCGAGACAGTTAATGACCTTGAAGCAAACGCTACAGTTTTTACCCCTTGATCATGTACTTGTGCTAACACTGCTCCTATCCCTACAGCACTTGGAATCCACCGTGAGGATAGATTTCAACTTTGTATCAAATGGTGTCAGGATATCAGCCTCACAAATTTCTTTTTTAATTTGGTCAAAAGTATTTTGTTGTTCCTTAGACCATACAAACTTATGGCCTTTTCTGAGAAGCATCTTAATACACTCTGTTTTTTCTGCGAACTTTTGTACAAATTTAGCATAGAAGTCTGAATCCTAAAAATGAGCTAAGCTGATCTTTGTCAGTTGGTGCTGGAGCTTTCTTTATAGCTTCCAACAAATCACGTTTTGGTTTGACTCCATTAGCAGATAAGGTGTACCCTAAATATTCAACCTCTTCAACGGCAAACTTACATTTTTCTTTCTTAAGCGTAAGTCCAGCATTCTCCATCCGGCTCAAAACATCCTTTAACACAAAATCATGGCTTTCTTTCGTATCACCAAACACCAACACATCATCTTGAAAATACACAACATTTTCTATTCCCTGTAACACTGACCCCACCATCCTCTGAAATACTCCAGCAGCTGATGCCAGCCCAAACGGCATCCTTGTGAATTGGAAAATTCCCTCAGACATAATGAAAGCAGTAAGTTTCTTTGAGTCATTGTGTATTTTTATCTGATGATACGCACTGCGTAAATCAAGTTTTGAAAAAAATTCCCACCTTTCAATAATAAAACCAACTAATTAATGTTTGGTAACGGGAAATTATCAACCACAATATTTTGATTCAATGTGCGTAAGTCCACACAGAACCTAAAACTGCCATCCGGTTTGCTCGTGAGAACAACTGGAGAAATCCAGCTAGATGTTTCAATCTTTTCAGTAATCCCTTGACCAACCATTTCTCCCAGCATTCGTTTAACCTCTTCTCTTGCAATGATAGGTACTTTCCTAACCTTGTGTTGCACCGGTATGGCATTGGGTTTAAGTATAATCTTATGAACATATCCTTTTAGCTCACCAATCATCTCTGCAAATAAATTGTTCATGCTGTTAACAATCGTCTCAGTATTCCTTTCTTCTACAACTATTACTTGTTGACTTGCCCTAGGATTTATAATAATATGTAGGTCATACTGATGTCCCCATCCTAGTATTCGTTGTCCACTGTATGCCACATATACTTTACCTTCTACATTTCTACCCTGAAAGTGTATATTTCCTAACATGTACACTATGATGTCAATTTTCTCACCTTGGTATCCGCCAGGGTTAATATCTTTTAGATATAGTTTTTCATTTGGCCAATTCTGTTTAAATATAGATTGTGGAATTATCGTCCAAAATGACCCAGAATCAACCATTAGTTCTGTTTCCTTACAATTAATCATAAACATTGCCTTGGGCCTGTTCCTTCTCCCTGGAGCCATTGCTCCCACATCATCCACAACACATAAATTATCATCTTCAACACATATATTTTGTTTGCTCCTTCAACCATGCATATTCACGTTTCACTATTCATTTGATTGTTAACCCCTTCCATGCTCATAACGGAACGGTTCCGTCATCAGCGTTGGTGCTCCGGTGCTGATGACGGAACATTTCCGTCATGAGTCAATATGATTTATTACCCTTCAGCACTGCAGCGAAATTCGCGCAGCACTGAAGAGGTTAATGACCGCTACCTTCGGTCTACCATTAGACTTACACATTTTAAAGCAATGTCCCCTTTTACCACATTTTTTTACATTGTTTATTCAGTGCATAACACCTTTTATATTCTGCAGTGTGGTACATACTGCCACATCTTGAACATATTTTCTCCTGGACTCTATTTTGTATCACACTTAACCCAGAAGTGTTATTGTTCTTTCCGCTGGGAATCACTTTTCTTCCCATGCTTTCGCTATTTTTGTTATAATTTATCATAGCAATAACCTCCTGTGATACACTAGCTACATTAGCTGTTATGTTATGTTAATTTCGATTTATATAGCGCCAAATCACCGACAGATCTCTTAGCGCTTGCTTTGGGAACCCGTCCTGGCTTTCCCTGCGAGATAAGCCCTACTGGGCATCCCCAAGGTGAAGACCAGGCATCCCAATCGCGGTGAGGCCGTAGTGGAGATTAAGCAAGCTATTGCCCAGAGTTGCAGAGTGTGAACCCATGATTCGAGTAGGCACCGAGGCGAGAATTATCGAGTCCGTGGACATTTTGAGCTCAAGACCCTGCCGCGTCAGGAATTGAACCCTGGTCCCGAGTCTGACCTCTGCATCAGGGTCTGCCTCCTCTAACCAGTGAGCCACACTTCTCCACTAGTTGTACTGACTTTCTTTTCCATTTCCTTCATACAGGTTTCTGATTGCTCAACTACCTTAGCTATTTTTATTGCATTACTCAATGTGGGGTTCTTCGCAGCCCACAACCTCTCCTTCATTTTTTTATTGCAGCATTGTACGATCAGTTGGTCCCTTATCATCTCATCCCTCATAGCACCAAATTGACATTTTAGAGATAATTCGCCCAGCCTTGTCACAAACTCATCTATAGTTTCATCGGGCTTTTGCGGTTGCGTGTAGAATTTGTGTCTGCACATTACTATATTCACCTCTTTAGCATACTGTTTCTTTAGTCTTGGTTTTGCTTCATTGTATTCATTACTGATCACCCTTTCCTCACCATCCGTACCTACTGGTAGGAACCTGAATGCGTGTTGTCCCTCCTTTCCTAGAGTACTTATTAATAATGCTTTCTTACGCTCAGCACTAAAACTCTTACCATCTAGAGCTATTATATAGTTTTCTAAAATTTCAATCCATTAATCCCATTCAATGGGAGGGTCACCTGGTTGTTGAAGAAAGAGTGGTGGAGGTACTACAGTAATGCCTTCCATTGATATTAATCGAATATCAATATACTTACGTCTACAATACTTCAATATATATGATGATTTCCTATATAAGATGTTTCACATACATTCATAAATCGATAAAATGTATATATGTAACAATAACATAGAATATATTCAATAAATATTCCTCGATGTCGATCTATTAAATATCGTTCATAATCGTTCTTTGTATGTTCATGTATAATCAGTTGCTCCACATTGCGTTGGACTTCTGTTCCGTTGCTTGAGTATTGTTCTGTGCGCCTTTCAAGTGTCAGATCACAGCGCCGTTCTAGCCGAAATTACTGCAGCATGGCCGTTTCCTAGTAACCACCAAAAAAAAATACCAAGATGTCCTCCAATGACGTATTGCGTCCTCACGCACTGTGCGTTGCCACGTCAATGACGATTTACGCTTTCACGCACTCTGCGTTATCCAACACACGTCAATAATGGATTCTCCTTGACGGTTGCTGTGGTCACCTGGAGATAAGGTACACGTGCCGACTTGTATATATTCAATTACCACAACTGCACTTTAATCAACATATAGTTCCTTATGGATTTTTAAAATGGAAGATGCTCAACTGGTGCGTAGTTTAAGTCTCGTATGCAAATAACATTCCTATCCGATTCTAATATGTAATTTGATGTAGTCTTATAAAACCCAAGGAAGAAAATTCCGTAGATTAACCAAGATATTTTCTATGTCACAAACTTCCCGTTGAGGTACTATCAATGTATAAAATAAGTTTCACTTATTATTATTTTTTAAGTCTCCTTAACGATAAAATAGTACTTTTGTCATTTATCTTAGCAATTGTTGTTTTGACCGCACATCGCTGTCATCGTTATCAGTTACACCAACCGCACATCATTGTTATCGTTATCAGTTGCAGCAACGAAATTGTAGACTTTGCAACTTTCTGTGGTTGTTTGATATATAACAAAATATCTCACGTCAAATTTTCATGAACTTCCTCGATGGGTGCTTTTCTTCACGCGTAAAGTGGGTTCTCTTTTGCCACCAGGACAAGGGTTCCCTCTTTGCTCCTCTTTAACTTCCAAACAGTGTAATACGATCGTCGCCAATTGTTGTAATCCAAATCAAGATGAATCCAATATATTATAAAGAAGTAACGGGCACATGCATCAAGCGTTAGCGAATTCGCAAATGATGCGAATCGCTATTTCAGAGCAATAGCGCTCGCAATTGGCAGTGTAGAAATGCATCATCCAAATATTTGCGAAATTCGCTAATTTTTCGCTAAAATAGAGAAAAAGTTAAAAATATTCTGGGAAAACAAGTGCGATTCCTTATCTGCGAATCGCATTTACCGATTCGCAAATAAGGAATCGCTATTGATATGCATGAAAAATCGCTAATAGCGATTTTCTCTAAAAATCACATTGTTGCACATGCAAATTAAGAAGGGACACAACCAGGTGGTAAAAATAAAAATCTAACCTGAAACACCTGCTAACCAACTGAAAATGTATAAGACACACCCACACAAGGCCCCAGAGCTCAAAATGGCTGGTCTGTACCTGATGGCGAGGAGGATGCGGCTGCTAGGTGCTCGACAGAGAAGGAGGCGAATCAATGAACGCATATTCAGAGTGCACATAACTTTTCTTGGCCAGCAGGATGACGAAATATACGATAAGTATAGGCTGAATGGACAAATGATACTTGATCTAATTAATGAATTGGACCCCATTCTTCAACGACAGACACATAGGACCCAAGCTATCCCAACGCACGTACAAATATTATGTTGCCTACACCTACTGGCATCAGGCAGTTTTCAGGGAGTAATTGCAGTAGCCGGAGGTGTCTCACAAAGTGCATTATCAAGAATATTGAAAGCATTCCTTGATGCCATGATGTCCCGGATCCATGCACATATAAGTTTTCCAACCTCAGCCCATGACCTAGCTAAGACTAAGCAGGAATTTTATCAGATAGCTGGCTTCCCACAAGTAATTGGATGTATAGATTGCACCCATGTTGCAATATGTCCCCCAGCCACACAGGAATATTTGTATAGAAATAGGAAATGCTACCATTCCCTTAACATTCAGGTTGTATGTAATGCCCAAACCATAATAATAGACATTGTAGCGCAATTTCCTGGCAGTGCACATGATGCATTCATCTTCAGGCAAAGTGGCATGTAGACCCGACTTGCAAGGGGAGACTTTGGAGAGGGACATTTGCTAGGTAAATATGTGCCACACAGCATTGCAAACTTGTCACAAATGCATATCTGAAACTCATAGTGCACATATTTTCTTTTCTCACATGTAGGCGACAGCGCATACGCCTTGCGCAATTACCTCATGACACCATATCTCAATCCTGCAACAGCCGCCCAAAGAAGATACAATGCAGCGCATATCTCAACGAGGAATGTGATAGAGAGAACATTTGGTCTACTAAAGAGCTGATTCAGACGCCTACATAAGACAGGAGGTGCTATGAAATACAACCCAGAGCAATGCTGCAAAATTGTGGCAGCATGTTGTATGCTGCACAACATAGCGACAAAGGGAGGCCTGGAAATTGACCTTTCTGACAGTGACTCTGAGGATGAAAACCAGCCAATCCTTCACCAACGTGCCCAACAAGGATCTGACGCAGCAGAAGGACGCAGACGCAGAATGGAGATCACACAAAATTACTTTTAAGGTGAGTAATGATGACACGAAGACAGTATGGTTTGCAAAGTAATTTTTAATAATAAGAATATGTGACCTGTAAACAGAGGCGCACTTTAAAAGTGACTTTGGGCACACTTTTGTTGCCAACAACATTTACTAATTCAAAATAAATTAAAATACTTGTCAGTCAGTGATGAGGTCACAATGTGAGAATGGTTCATTCACCAGCTCAACAGGATTTGTGCATGGCAGCCTAGCGTTTCTTGCCCCTAACACCGAGACGCCTCTCGGCAGCAGCATCTTCTTGCCCTAGGCTGGGTCTGGATGGGATGGCACAGCGTTTGGACCGTCTAGCCTCATTGACAATTGGCATTGGTGTATTGATCATGCCTGAGGCACCCTCACTGATTACATTTGGTGCAGGGATGTTTTCACCACTTGTAGATGCAGTCTCCATCTCTACTGCGTTAGTGACGTGCTGTAATCCTGTGGCAACATCACTATTAGCATTGGACATTTCGGTATGCATTGTTGAAATTCTACGTGACAACATAGCTGTTGCTGTGGCCAGTGTGTTATTGGACGCCACTTGCATTTTCAGTTGCTGCATGAGATCTTGATGCTGTGCATTGTGTGCTATTTGACCCTCATGCGTGACTCTTGTCATTTCCTGGAGACTAGTGGCAAACACGGCTAGGTTAACT
Organism: Lissotriton helveticus; assembly: GCF_964261635.1. Taxonomy (NCBI): domain Eukaryota; kingdom Metazoa; phylum Chordata; class Amphibia; order Caudata; family Salamandridae; genus Lissotriton; species Lissotriton helveticus. Next base: position 335,578,855 of record NC_136071.1, on the reverse strand, counting down.
GACATTTTGGCAATTTCGGCCTTGATCAATCTAGTGTTTTTTGCCTGCAGATGATGTGACCGAAGCATCTGTCCCTCCAAGCCACCCCAGACATCAGTCAACTGTTCCACCTGCTGTGGCCTTCGTGCTCTGCGTCGTCTCCTTGTCAACCTTGAATTGGCTCTCCGGTTGAAGGATGATCTACATGTGGCGGGAGTACTTCGTGGGTTGCTGACATGAGGTGCCCCATCAGCCTCATCATCTGTGGGATATGGTACCAAACTTTGGACAGGTGTCCTACGTGATTGTGGGACACGTGATTGGATGCTTTTCGAAGCTGGTGTGTTATCAGGTTCAGAGGCGCTGCTGAGCTGGATTTCCTGGACATCATTGTCCCCGGCCTCACCATGTTCTGCATCTGTGAGGTTAAACAGTGCACAACAGCATTAATGTATGCTTTTTAGTTATGTGACTGTTGTAACATGAATAAACATTTATACTTTGGCACAGTTACTACTCTTTTGGAATTGGTTAAATTAAAATGTGTGTCTGTAACTGGAACTGCTTGACCAAACTACATCTCCCATGATGCACTTGCTATACTATTGAAAGTGATGTTAATGTTTCACTACTTGCGTGTGCGCTATGCAGAGCTACCATTCACACTGCAGTGATAGGGACAATGTACACATGCATTCCTCTTACCTTGGGACGTGTGTGCTGCTCCGGAGGTATCCAGATGCGTCACCCAGACAACAGCTTCTTTCGGGATTGTGCTCTCAATCAAATCCTCCATGGGAGTGTTTCCGGTGTGTGGTGGTGTCCCTCCTCCAGTTAGTAGTGCTTCCTTCAAGCGATCTGCGATGCACGCCTTGGCCCTACTGCGCAAATCGTACCACCTTTTTTTAAGTTCGTCGGTGGTACGATGAGTGACCCCAATAGCGTTCACTCTGCTTTGTATCACGAGCCATATTCTCCTTTTCTCCTGCTCAGGCACCTTGAGAGAAGCCTTCCCAAACAGCTTCTCATTGCTGTGTACAACTCCCTCAATCAGGGCTTCAATTTCTGTTTCTGAAAACTTAAGTTTTCTTTTTCTGCCACTTTGAGAGTCCTCAACAGTTTCTGCAGGCTCCATTGTGTGTACCTTATAGGTTTTATGAATGAGACACACTCCTCTCCTGCTCCCAGTACCAGCTACCTCCTCTCTCAATGCTCCTGGAGTGAAAATGAGGCTCTCAGAGCACACTTCCTGTTTCAGAATGAGGCTTGGAGGGCACAGTTCCTGGTTCTGACATCATCAATATGCATCAACGTGCGACCTCGCTATTTGCGAAATCGCTATTTTCGATATCGCTATTATTTCTGCGATTTTTACCAATTCCTTATAAAATAGCTATTTTCTTGATGCATCCCGTTTTGCGATTCCTTATTTGCGATTCCTTAAAAATCGCTAATAAGGAATCGCTAAACGGTTTGTTGATGCATGTCACCGTAAGAGTTTATTGGAAGAGCACAGAGATAAGGTAGCACTCCCACAGCAAGCAGTTTAACTCTCCACATTGGAATACAATTATGTCATGGAGCACTACAACGATGGAACATTGAAAGATGCAAGATCCCTAAAGTAGTAAAACATAAATACACATATCTACACATTCTTAAATATAATTTAAGAATATAACACACAGCTTGTCTAACACCAATTTCTACTTCTAAGCTTTCCGAATTTTGATGTGGTCAGATAGAGGAACTTGGGTTCACATTGTAAGTATTCTTCGAACAATTCATAAAATTGAAATACGTAATATCTCCACAATGTAAAACAGCTGTCGTAACACAAGAAGGAGTGGGATTACTGGACAGTACTCGAGGGGAGGAAGGAGCAGGGCAGACAGGGAGATTTTTGTTGTTGTTGTCATTTTATACTAAATCGACCCGAAGGTATCAGAGCACCAGTCACATGGCAGATGAACATATTCACTATTAAGGCACGGGGAGATTTGCCAAAAATCACAGGACGTTTGAGCCTCCTGCCAGACTGAAACTCGTCCCGAGCTTCAAGGTTGGCCGCTCTAGCCGTTAAACCACATCCACCCCCCTCCTGGAGACGGTGATGTGGCCCAGTAAAAATCATTTAATTGGTACAATGATGAAGCGTTTTTGAGCAAGTGATGGGAATGCGGCCTATGATAAAAATCACATTTATTTTAAATGAAGACTTGCATTTTATATTGACTTGAAAGGCGTGTGCCTTTCCAGGGCACCAGAAGCAGAATCATGTGAATGGAACGCTTATGATGTAACATCACTGTGATGTCACGAGGCGCAGGGAAAATGCAGGGGGGATGCCTTCCTGTGGTAGGGTACATAAAGCACGATGCAGGCAGGAACAGCTTGTAAAGAAAGTTTCGGAAAATGCATATAAAAGTAGAATCGGTCTGGTGGGCTCCCAAGTAACTTGAAATCAGAAATGCAGGAAATCTTTGTACCCCGCTCCTGGTACCAATAAATGTGGTAGGGTACATAAAGCACGACGCAGGCAGGAACAGCGTGTAAGGAAAGCTTCTTAGTTTAATAAAGTAATACAGAATTACAGGAGCCCACAGCATGAGCTGTTGATAGAGTAAATCCCAATAACGTCTAACCAGGCTAGTTCTACAGGATAATTCTAATGACATCAATAGATTCTACGCGGACCAGTCTAATATTTAAACGGATAACACAAAGACAATACTACAGCATACTAAACTTCTCCACAGTAGAGAGGAAAGGAGAGACCACCTTTGAGGAAGTGTGTCAGGTAGGAGGGGATCTTTGTTCAGGTTCATCGCAGGAGCTTTTGTCATTAAATAGTTGGATTTATGTAACAAATTCCGCAATACCCGTGCCTTGCCTGCTCCCCCATTAATCTTAAAACACATGATATCACCCACAAAGTTGTGATGTATGATGACATGTCAAAAAGCCAACATTTTGACGTGTCCTTGGTAGAAGAGGTTGGTAACCAGGCAGCTGCATCATTGCACTCTGGGACCCCGGACGGAGAGGACCACAACTGGCGGCCGGAGCTTGGGGCAGGGAGAGGGGGAGCAGGCTCTGAAAAGCAAAGGGGCGGAGAGGGGTGGGGTGGAATAAGGGGACAAGGTAAGTGAATAAACCAAACTGAAAGCTGAACTTGAAATCCAACTGATAAACTAACTTGAAACTGACTTGAAATTCGAATACCCTTCCCTGAAAACCAAACTGAACTTGACCCAAACTTGCAACTAACTTGAAATTCCAATAACCTTCCCTGAAAACCAAACTGAACTTAAAACCAAACTTGAAGCTGACTTGGAATTCCAATTCCCTTCCCCTTTTTAAAATTAAGAAATAATTTGCTGAGGGAGGGCCCCGCAGCCACGTATGGCCTGAAGACATCACGTCCTACCGCACTGAGAGCCCACTGCACTGGGGCATGATGAGGCGGAGGGCCAAGCTACTAACTGTGACGAGTTGAGGCTGATCCCCTGCTGTGAACATTCCCAAAGGCTGCACCCACCTGTTGCACTGTGATTGTGCTGCTGTGCGGGGCTCCCTGGTGAGCATAGACCGGGCTGTACGTCTGGGGTCAGGCCTACCTGGTGTTTGGTGCGGCCCATCTGCTTGGAGCACGTTTCTCTCTCTGACTGGTGCGGACGCCAGCTGAGGGGGATGGAAGGACCCGCTACTCATCGGGCTACCTCGCTCGGGGACTGGACCGCTGTGGGCAGGGGCTGAGCTCTTTTTCAAAGACCTTGCCGGATCGGCTCTTGCTACTCTGAGACCACGTGGAGACTCCCGATATGTGAGGCCCACCCCACATCCTGTAGCCCATCATACTGAGGCAATAATCCATCACCAACAAAATTGAGGTGTTGTTGAAACATATCATTCACTTCCATGAACTGTCACTAGGAATAAAATTACCTCACCTTTAACATCCCCATGTTAGCAACAGCCCCACCCACCTTGGAATTACTGAGTCTGCTTGTGCCCCTCTGAGGCTGTGACAGAGGTGAGGCAGACATTTGTGGCAGGTCACCTGCGATACTGGCATCCAACTACACAACTGGCAACGCCCTAACTTCCTTTGCAAGACACAATTTCTCACCATTGCTGCACGGTCTGCCTACCACAAGGGGCGTGATCACCCCGGGTGGACTGTATCACACACTTTGAGCCCTCTTCAGATATGGGGAAAACTGATGGTAGGCCGACGAAAATACCTTTTTAAGCCTGCAGTTTAGTTGCTCACCAGGCAACAATACGGATCAAAAAAACATGGATGCTTCGCTCCCCGAAGAATCCAATGTGGCAGCAGACATGAAAACACTGTTAGTTGCCATGCAGCAAAGCCTCTCATCCATCAAGGCGAAAATGGATGCTATGTGCACCATGATGGACTTTATTACGTACAGGCTGGAGAGGCAGGATTGCCGAATAACAGAGACAGAAAATAGAATCACTAGGCTTGAAGACACGGTAACCGACCACAGTGAACAGCTTCTCAGCATGGAGAAGGTGCTCAAACTTATATCTGCCAAGAATTAAGACCTTAAGGCAAGGTCTAGGTGAAACAATCTTCGCATCATGGGTATACCGGAGTCTACCAACACAGCTAGAATGGAAGACATTATAGAGCACTTACTATGCATTTGCCAATGACCCATTCTCTAAAATGCTCATTGTAGAGCATGCGCATCGTTCTTTGGTGGGCCATAGTTGCCAGAATGTTGAACTACCGGGATAGGGATACGGCCCTCTGACTGGCACGAGAGAAGCTCACATTGAAGTTTCAGGGCAATTCTGTGCCCCTCTACTTAGACTTTACAATTGCGGTTCAAGCAGCATGTAAAAGATTCACACTAGTCAAACAAAAACTACAACAGAAGAAAATCCCTTATGCAATGTTCTACTTGGCCCGCTTCCGTTTCACACATCGAGGCAAAGATCGTGTTCCAAAACTGGCTGCAGAATTAATGCAACACAATATACTGCATGCATCACCGTAATAAAGACAGTCGCCAAGGTCTGGAGAACAGTCGCCACAGGCCTGATCATCCAAGGGAGGATCCTCTGCACTGGCTGTAAGAACACAGCTTTGTCCACCTATATTTGTCATACCGTACTTGGACTGTGGCAGAGACTGCAGGGAAGGGACTACACGCTATGGTGTAATGCAAAATGCTCCTTCTTAAGATTAGTTAGTATTCTCAGGCATCAGTTCTTTCCTGCACCCTAGACTATCTAAATAGTGGATATTCCATCTGAAGCCATGATTATTTCTCCCTGGACACCTTCGTTCACCTGCCTGGCTCTCTGAATGTTCCCTTCCAGGATACCCTTCTATTCTGTTCATTGGTGATCTCCTGTTCTACCCATTCTGCTTGTACTTTTCTCTCTCTAACTTCTTAGCTGCTCTATTCCCCCCCTACTACTACTTTTCTTCCTGGGGCACATGTCTTCCTCCTCTTGTTTCACTTCTATACGCTTTCTCTCAATTTCAATATCCCTCTTTTCACCCGGACCACGCTCTGATAGCCTTGAATCAGATGTATAACCTCATTGCTACTATTTCTATTGCTTTTATTAGATGATTTGTATTCTCTTTTACATTTGGCATTGGTTAATTGGGCGAGGAGGGCATCCCTGGTGGGATTGAGCCGCCAGTGTAGGAGGGGGTGGGTGGGAAACGGTCTTTGTTAGAATTCATGAACTCATCTGGCTATAGGGACATTGACACAAATGCCTACCTTATGTATTTGACTACAGACACAGATTTACTAATGTACTGCATCCAACATGGTCCCCAATGATGACGAGTAATGAGCGGGTGCTACATGGTGCAATATGTGTTAAATTAACATGGAATTTGAGATGGCTGGGAGACCCCCGTACGCAACGGCACATTTTAGCTTACTTGGACAGGCATGATATACAGATTCCTTTGCTGCAAGAATCGCACTTGACAGACTCCACGTGCCCATCCTTTGCATCCTGATGAGCCTCATATAGACTTTTCTCCACTTACTCTTCATACTCAAGAGGCACAGTGACAGTGATTCGCAAAGGTACACAATATGCTCCACAACGCTTCATAAATGGCCCCCAGGAACGATATACCATCATGTGGGGTAGGCTATCCCACATGTTCATTACCATAGCCAATTGCTATAGCCCAAACAATGACGATACCTCCTTTTTTGATGGACTATGGGTGGAATGTAGATGTTGACTCTACATATATATTATGACAAGTCCAAAGCTGTGTAATCATATTGCAAGATCATATGACTCATTAGGTTGAAATAAAAGGTTTTAAACTTGATTCCCTCTATCAACTTGCTGCTTGAAGAATGTCCTCCAGACGGCCAACTATTCATATGATTTGGACACCATTACTCTGACTGAACTCCAAAAAGTCAAACATCATATATTGTGATCTTGCTTCTATCCCAGCAAATTTCGCAGTAGGGCAACAACAGAAACTAGAGGAGTAGCGATTCTAGTCAAAACAGGGATCCCGCTCTCAGTGGCTATAAACCTCAAAGATAAAGAGGGGAGACTTGTGGGGTTGTGAGGCACCCTCTGCAGGCAATTGCATATTATAATTTGTCTATGCGCCCAATGCTGGTAAGAAACCTTTTTTTGCATAACTTTTTCAAACTGTGCCTAATTTTGCTTACAACCAGCCTTTAAGACCTGAAGTTGGTAGACATATGGAGACATCTACAGCCTTGTGATAAGGATTACACCTTTTGTTCTATTATCCATAAATTACACTCCAGTATAATCATTTTTTTATCTTCTACTCCTTGGTCCCCAAAGTAACAGACTCTATGATAGGAACACAAATACTGTTAGATTATGCCGCAGTGACTAGTGCTCGACTTTTCACATGCACATACATTTGCTCCTAGTTCTTGGAAATTGAATGAAATAGCATTCTGTGACCCAATCTATGAGCCAATGTTAAAGAAGCCTTAAAAAATGATCTAAAAGAAAACTTCACAGATGATGTGTTTTTGGTTACAATATGGGACACAGCAAAAGCTGTTAAGAGGGGTGAACTTATTGCACACACCACCATTTTCATGTGAGACTGATAAAGGAAAGGTTACTAGTACTGGAGACAAAAATCTCTAAGCTAGAGTCAGAACATAAAATATTGGCTTACAGGAGAATTTACTATCTCCTCCTCAAACTCAAAGGCGAATTAAAATTACTCATGATAAAAGAGCCTGCTCATAAACTTTCCGAGATGAAGCAATTATACCATGAGAATGGCAATAAGGAGGACAAGCTGCTTGTCTTTAAAATTCAACAGCTTTGTAATAAGAACTACATACAGGGAGTGAAAAACTATTGAGGAAACCTGAAGACAAAAGATCAAGATGTTCTTGAAACATATGTACAATTTTACCCAATGCTTTACAGAGAGGAACCTTCTGATCCTTTCCAACAAGGAGCGTATCTGAATTACATACATTTTCCAGCTATTCTGGTAGATGCTTGAGAGGAACTATGTGATTTGATATCCGAAGATGAGGTCAGGCAGACCACTAAGCAGACCATCCAGGATTTCGCGATTTGCAAAACAATTGCGAAATCAGCATATTTGTAAAAATGCAGCGATTTTTACAAAACTGTCCGTGAAATTTGGAAAATGTGATCAACTCCCGAGTCTCAAAAACACATTAAAAGCCAGTGTAACTCCTCCTTCTATCACTACACAGGTAGTAGTTCTTCAAAATATAAGTGCCCTTTGGCCCATGTCCAAGTGACACCTTCAACCACTCCTCATTTTTTAGCGAGTAACACTTTTTTTATTGTGGCTTGAGATTGCACTTTTAGGGTCACCATATCACTCAGTGTTGTTATAACATCGTGCTCGCAGTCTTTAGTTTTCATTTGCTGAGCTAATGCCCTCTGGAAAATGCAGTTTCCTTTAAATATTTTGAGCCGGTTGACCAAACATACATAAAGATCAGCCCATTTGTAAAATTAGCAGCCTGAACTGGAAACACAGCACCTTGTTGGCAGTTGCACACACCCTCATTAAAGTATTGTTAAAAAAAGTTACACGAGGCAAGGTGTCACACAGGACAATGTCACAGGTGTGGGCCTTGAAAAGTAAAGAGTGAGAATGCATTGAAAGGACCTTTTCAGGAAGGCGCTGCACACTCCGCTCTTTAGGCAAGCCTTTGACAGAGCTGGAATCTGGGCCTAACTGGACTGAAAGAAACTGACAATGTAACCCTAGGTGGCTGTCCAATGGCCAGCGGAGCAGCATATGCTGCATCCATTGCCAGCACAGCACAGGACAGGACACACCAGCCAATAGCGTCCCGACACTAATCCCCTTCTTGGAATGGCGTTCCAAGGTTGTGTTCAGTGCACCCGGTAGTGTCCCATCAGTCATGCATTGCCTTTTTTCCAGAGCTGCGGGGCACAATGACATGGAATGAATACAGGCAGGTATCGCTGCCTGAAGACGTATAAAGCTCCCTCAGCAGCAGAAGTGTATCTTCATTGCACAACAAGCGGAGCAGAAATGTGCAGTACTCCAGGCTCACCCAAGGAGTATATTGCGCAGATGGTGGTTGGCAGTGCGCATCAAATGTTGGCGCAGTCTAGCAGAAGGCTTTGCATTCATGGAAGTTGCACTATCCTCTGAAAATCTCACGAGAGATGAAGATGAAAGCACCATCTTGGATTGCAGAGTACAACTCCTCGTGTTTCACTTGCTAGCCCATCCGGCTAGTATGTTGATTGAAAGATCAGTAGGGCTGGGATAGAATCAGGCACCTGCTGTGGGTACATATGATAATCCAGTAGAACTTGGGAAATGTCACCGTCTCAGGAACAATACTGGTCAGGAGACAGAGCTCACACAGACTCGGATACATGTCAGACTCCCCTTGACGGATAGGCATGGCAGGGGCAGAGTGGCGTGAATGCACATATGAGGGCCCAATAGAGCTGTTTAGAAATCACTGGCCGTCCTTAAGAACAGGTACTGCCATGCCTTAACAAGTAATGTCAAATTCCATAGGTTAGACTTCTGTAGAGGACATACATGTAGAAGGACATATAAATGTACAGACAGAGTAAGACGTACTGGCTTCCATGGTCACACAGAGACCAACACATACAGCACCCACGAATGATGAAAACTCACCAACACACACTGACAACACTCTGTGTTTGTGGGTGCATGTGTTTGTCAAAGGTAAGCTTGCACTGCTGATATCTGTGTGGTACTAATTCTTGTGTGTGCTGGAAGAGTGCACTTCTGATGCTCATACAGAACCTCTTCTATTTGCGTGGGGAAGGTATTCACTTTTACTGGCTGTACTTTACTTGTTCTGTACTTGGGAAGAAAGATGACATGCCCATGCACACTACATTCCTCAATTGCTCCTTGTGCCCCCACCGATTTGCACCGTGTGCTCACCCCTTTGTAGTGTTAATTTGTTTTGCTTTCCTATAGTCATAAGGTGTTCACCAAGGTTCACTAATATACAACACAGGTATACCATGGAAAGCATCGGAGAAGGCATTTGTAAAACAACAATCCAACAATGATTTATAAATGAGTGACAGCAGTACATATTTTTCTCACAGAAAAGATGGCACATATCTGAGTGTTTGGGAACTAAGCATCATCTAGGGTTACTCCTCTGTTAACTAAGCTCTGACCTTAATGCATTCTTGCAAACCCCATCTAAATTTTAACCTCAACATACTTTTTTGTTACAGTTTTTTAACTAATACATTTTCCTCATTGATCTCTCTAAGGTAGCTGGTTAAAACTAGCTTACAAATATTTTAATACACACTTTTTTTCAAGTCACAGACATACCACTCTTCCTATGTTTTTAATTAAAAATAATAAAAATATGTATCAACACATTGTGCTTTTTTCATAACCATGTCAATATTCACCACTACATGTATGTTCTCTTTCTCTTTTAATACATTTACCACCATGTCTCCATATATTCATTGAATGCTAAAACTATTGTCTTTGTCAGTTCATGTTTAAACTATTCTTTTAGACACGTATGCTCAAGTCAACCTATGAAGACTGGACCAGGTAAGCAGGAGGTGACCTCCGTATGCAGTCTGTCGCACTTATTTGGATCAGCCACTACGATCCTGCGCCTTAGGGTCCCTGAGGAAGAGGTGTCCTGCCTCATGGATCCAGTGCCCCGGCAAGGGTGCATCATGGGCACTAGAACATCCCAGGGAGAACTACAGCTCACTCCCACGAGGTTTGGACTGGAGCTGTGCTTCTGTAGAGTTGCAGACACTTTAAACATGCCTATTTCAAAGTGGAATACTCTGCTAAAACAGTTTCCATTGATTTCAGGCTGAAAATGAATAATTATGAGTAAAATAAAGTGCCTAAAAAATGCCGCAAAATTTCCACATTTGTGCCGCTAAATTTGCTAATCCATGCAGCAATATCCTGGGGGGTCTGATTAAGTCTATCCTCAACAATAAAGAGCCAGGCTCATAAATCCATGATTTAGGCGGCTTTTATCAGTCAATAGAGTTTCTTAACAGCAATGTCGAGATTTTTACTAAAATCCTTATGTCCCACATTCTGAACCTGTGGTCTGCATACCTTTTACTTTTTCAGGGTGGGTTTATCAAATACAGAAAAAGTGGGAACACCGCTAGACTAGCTGTCAATGCTATAAAAACACAATTGGGTGCAAATGCTCCTTCTCTCGCTTTATTCGGAAAAGCAGTTGGGAGAGCCAATTGGGAATATATTTAGAAAACCCTCACCAAGGTTAATATGGGGCTGCGATTGAGAAATTTTATGATGCCAAATTTTGTCTAGCCATCCTCTAGAATAGAATCGAGAGGTCTCTTATCAGATCTGATAATGATGATGAGGTGGACACAAAAAGGGTGTCCCCGGATTGAGCGAAAAATGTTATGATGCCCAATTTTGTCAAGCCATCCACTAGAATAGAATCGAGAGGCCTCTTACCAGATCTGATAATGATGATGAGGTGGACACAACAAGGGTGTCCCCTGATTGAGCGTGGATATCTGAACCCAAATCTCTTAGTGAAATCATCAAACAAATTTCCCCATTGGTCATATGGACCTTTGTTAGTCAACTTGACTTGCTGTAAGGAGCTAACATCAGAATTTTATTCCCATTTCTGTGAAGCTAATATGACTCCACAATGAAAACCAGGAATCAGTAAATTCAACCATAAAGTTTATTTTAGCATATTAATCCAGCCAGTATATATGCATAGCATGAAAAGATTTAAAAGGTATATCAATGTGGAAACGGGGCTTGGATTTTAACATGGGGCTAGAACGTTCAATATTTGAGGCCAGGGGTTGTCCCAAAAAGCATTTCCTGATCTGGAAGAGATGGGCGGATTACAGGGGCCTTCTGCTGGACCCCCCAGCGCCACGGACCACTGACGCAGAGCGCGTACATACTGACTCTGGGTGAACTGGTACACACACAGCTATTGAGATTACTAGGATCCTCTTGCTGGACACTGTAGACACCGTGCGGGGTGGAGGGTGGGTACCGGGTGGGACTACGGAGGGTGGGACACTGGGGGAATGTTGATTGAATATGTTTGAAAATGATGCTATTATATGCGCACTACCTCTCTGACTCTTAGGGAGCGGTGTTACTTTGTATTCTGTCAACTGCCAAAATCTAATAAAATTTTGTTCTGGAAAAAAAAGGTATATCAATACGGTTTGTAGACTAAAGCCTACCAGTAAATTGAGCCATAATAAAATAAGATACAAAATGGTAACAGCCAGAAAGCAAAAGAAACAGATTGACACAATTGTGTTCCATTAAGAAACTTTCCGTTTCTGATCGGAGCATGTGCTAAAGCGGAAACTCCAAAAGGGGATTTCTACAAGGGGAGCATAGAAGGTGGTAGCATGAGTTTGAGCTTCAGTAGAAGTTCAAAGGAAAATAGAAAGGGCGACCTGGATGGCTCCCCAGACGTTAACTTCGGACTGGGATCTCGTCAAGAGTCCCCCTGATGTGTCAGTCTGTGCGTGCCCAGTTGGGGTGTTGTATATTGCTCCATCGTGTTTGTCCTTGCTGGGGCCCTGAGGTTTGTCATAAACCAGGCAAAATGATACTCTCAGTTAGTTATAACTCCAAAGTGGGGCCCCTCGGGGGGGGGCGGACAGCCAGGGGCGTAACACAGGCCCCTGCAGGCTCCAAGGGCCCCCCTCAGCACAGCACTCTGGCTGCAGAGCACCTGATTGCGCCCGGAGGGGGCCCCTTCATGAACCTTGCAGGGAGGCCCCCTCGAGTTTCGTTACGCCAGTGAGGACAGCACACTAGCAGCCAACTGCTACAGCAGTGTCTGTCTTTGGGCTGCAGTGGAGGTGATCCACTGAGTCACTGCCAGGTATAACAACACACTACGTGCACTGAATGCCAGCCCAAGAGGCGGCCAGAGACTGGGTTGCACCAAGTTCTGTGTCTGGGGTGAGAAATATTCTCCCTTGGGTTTGTCCATCACAATAACCTGCCCAAACAGGTCACATTGATTCTGCCCCCCGGCCCAGTGATGTCACACCAGTGCCCCATCTGCACTATCCTCGCCAGCGCCATCCACGGGGATAAGGCACAGTTCCTTGTACAGTCAGGACCAACAGACACATAGGGGCAGCAGGCAGAAGGAAGTGCCGCTGCTGCAGTCCCACTCACCAGCATTGCGTGGGTCTCCCGCACCACCACCGTGTACACACCCCTTGTGCCCAGTCAGGCCGATCAGCAAAGTAGATGTGGCCCTCCTTCAATCCAGCAGTGGCACCGCAATGCCACTGGTGCCGATCCAAAGCATCATGGCCTCTACTTCCAGCAGTGTCGTCCGCCGGAGTGGGACCACCACAGCCAGGGGGAGGACACCGGCCCCCCAAGCGCCCCGCACCAGTTAGAGTACTGACCGTAGTATCCAGTACCTCTGCCTGCTACATCGGGGATGGGCCCGTCATGTCCTAGGAGCCCGCAGCCACGCCTCCTGTGCCTCCATCGGCTCCAGGGACAGCCTCAGCACACCACCAGGCCAGGGCAGCAGCACCATCAAACCACTTCTCTGGTACAGGCTTAGTGCGGAAGGATTCGAACCGGGCCTCACACCTCCCTCACTTCTTGTAGGCCCTGTACGGTCTCTGGCCATGCCACAATCAGCGTTCACCGGCGAAATCCGGTTGTCCACAGCGGGAGGTGGGGGACAGGATCCCCAATGAGTCTTCGCCAGGGGAACTGTGAAAATCAGCTGAGAGATAGAAGGATGATGCAGGATATTTAGGGGACCCACCAGGAGCTCCTCGAGGACGTGTCCTGTTGGCTATCTTGCGTGGCCATGCCCTGCATGAAATTAAATTAAAAAAAAAACAGTACCTATGGATGGGTCTACATGATTCCATAATGTTTTTTAAATCATGAAAAGTTCTGGTCACTAATAGGTTATGGACAAGATAAGAAGTATATTTCGGGAGATTATCATATAAATTATAGCAAATTGAATATTTACCTTACTGAATTGTATGGCTTTGGTGGTCAATCTGTAAGGACAAAACACAGTACGTCAGCAAGCGCCATAGGCAAAACGTCAAATGCTTAGATTAAACTGATTATTTCTTAATTTGAAATGCCTCTTGCCTCTGGCCCTAATGGGATCTCAAACTGTATACTAAAGAATAACGTATTAATCCAGTGTATTCTCTTAACGTCCGACCTATAATTCTATTTTGGGCTCCGGTATCATTCCTTTATCGTGGAAAGGTTCTATTTTTCAACGCCTTTATAAACTGGATCTCCAAACAGATCCCAGCAGTTATCAGATGATTGTATTACTCAACGCTGATGGCAACATTGTTTGTAAAATATTATTAATGAAATTAGCAGATTGGGTAGAATTCCTTTCAATAAATCCTCCTTATCAAACTTGTTTTAAATCAGGGTGTTTAACAATGGATAACATTGCAGCTTTAAAATGTTTGTTAAAAAACTCCTTTGCTATTAAAAACTAAAAATGTTTTGCCTACATTATAGACTATTCAAATTAATTTCATAAGGTAAATCAAAACATGGTATGAATTCGCAGGTTGAGGGGTAGATAATACTCTTCTGAATTTAATTATAGACCTGCATTCAGATACCTGGGATCAGGTCAAAGTAAATTATAAAAGAGGTTTGACTCCACGGATTAAAAATATAAATGGATTAAAACAAGGATGCATGTTAGCCACTCTGTGATTTTCTATATATCTTACTGATCTTTTTACAATATTACATAATAAGGATGGGGATTGTCCAAAATGAGGGAAGCGTAGAATACCTAACTATAGCTGGCCTATGCTGATGATCTTGTGTAAGTCTAAAAAACCCAGATAGATCTTCAATGTCAGTTAATATGCTTACAAGTTTACAATCCAACAAACAAAGACACTCTACAATGCTTACAGCAGATTGAGAATTTGAAAAATAAATGTAATAAACCAACTATGACAATCAAATGTTTGGCTTCTAACTATGGAGGGGGTACTGCAGGTTCAACTATTACTACTATTAAATGAAAAATAGTATCCACATTTGTGTACATTTGTATTCTAATAAACTCCGTCCTTTTAAGAAAATTAGACATTATTTTGTGTGAGGAAGACACTCTACCTTAGACAATCTACTTTGCATGCCAGGCTCAGATTGGAATTAGGACTACCATCTGTTTTTTCTCAGAATAATATTGCCATGCTAAATTACATTTGTGATTGTGTGTCAGCTGAAGATAATTCTGCGAAACGTTTTATTTGGTCAGAATTATCCTCACTTCATTGAAAGATCTGTTTTCGAACTCTAATATATCTACTCTATTGACAAACTCCCTTCGTTAACTGTTCTTGCTGATATGAAAAGTTTGCCATGTAAAAACTTAACTATGCCAGGAATTTCATTATCTCAGTTTGAAGCTCAAATGGAGGTATGTTCAGGGCACAATGTCGTGCCTGTCCCAACTGTTGTCGCAGAAGTACCATAGAAGTGATGACCAGTCCTCAACTTCCCCTTAACACCACCAAATGCCAGAACATGTAACCTGGTAAACACTTGAGGATGCTTTGGGGGAAGAAGGGAAAACAAAACAAGGTAAGTGGGGGGAAACAACAGGATTCTCTTGTGGAAAGTCATCAAGAAAGCAGTGGGAACTCAGGAGGCTGGTGTATCTCTCTTGGTATGCAACTACATTAAGGAAGAAAAACAAGACAGCATTAGAGTCCCTCCCTATAGCCTGGACTATTTATGTGTTTCCTATTCCTTGTTATCTACCTTTCCTTTTCTTGGCACGGTAATGAATGTTGGAGAAAGTGATCCCCTACAACAGGAGAGCGAGGTGTACCAGCTTCTTATCACCGGAGTACTTGGACCTTCTGGAAACACGATAAATCTGATTAACATGGGATATGACTCACGACGGAGGATAGACCTGAATCAGTCATAATAATAATCTTACCTATATGAGTGACAGGATACACATAGAAAAGAGAACCCGGAAAACAAATGCTCTTTCACCATAAAAGAGCTAATTCAACTAGACTCATTAAAGGGATATATCTATAGCGCATCTAAAGCACTATCAACAGAAAAACAAATAAACTCATGTGATCCCTACATTCGGTACACATGAAATATCCAACTGATATCCGACCAAACCAACAAAACTCGTAAGGGGCGGAACTACCGCCTATGTAACCAAGCAACCTACAGACAAATGTCTACTCTAGGCGACCCAAGCCTGTATCAATATCTAAACGTAGGAAGAAGTATTCGTAAGGAGTAATACCTTAATTTCTGAGTATTTCACTCGACGGGTCGCCGAAAATCCCGACGAGCCCGAAGACGCCACCACAGTGACCCGGAAACTAACAGACTGGCCCCGGAACCGCAACGAGAACGCGAAGCGTAGTGGGAACCAAGAGGCGGGCTTAAGATCGGCTTTGTGCGCAGGCGCTGATGTTCGCGCATGCGTATATGGGACTCCTACCATCTTTGCCAACCAGTTCTGTGCTCTGACTTTGCCAACCAACATGGCAGGCACGACACACAAAAACAATAGTTAAGTTCTTGATTCTTACAAACTTATCAGGGAGGATTAACTGGATTTATCAATTGCACAACTTTAAAAGTAAAAAATGTGTACGGTTTCAGCTGCATTGATTCGATTTATGTGTGTATGGAACAAAAAAATAAACAAGTCTATGTTATGTCATTTGTATCATTTACGGAAAGAAACTATTGAACATGTTCTTTGTATTTGTCCAAAACTGTTTGCATTCGGAAAAGATATTTATGAGCACTGTTTAGAGAGTACTGGATGCGAACAATTATTGGTGCTACTATGCTTTACTTTATGGGGATGTTGGATAAAACAATTGAATGTGTGATTAAATTAATTTTTATTAAGTATGAACGTTTTAAGCTTGTAATTTGATCTACATTTATTATTATTGTGTACTGTAAACTATGATGTTCTTTTTATAGATGGACATGTATCTTATTCTTTACTCTTTGATTGTATGTAATTTTAAGTAATCTAAACAACAAATATTACTACCTCCACCCCCTATTATGTTACAAGTGACATGCATCAAAAACATTGCATACAATCAACACAAGCCTCCAAATCCAAAGTAATGGAATAAAAATGTTACTGTCCCTCCCTTTTCTTTTTTCTCTCTCTGGGCCGCATGAATCAACTGTCTACGTTTGTATAGAGATATGGTACAGGAGGCCGCAGCGCCTTGCATAGCAAGGCATTGTTTTATTTAGTGAAAATTTGCAGCCATTCCTAGAGCTGTCCAGACATTACTTGCCTGCAAGGGACACCAACAAAAAGAGGAAGAAAAGGAATTAAAGTGCAAATGGGCATTATAAGTCATGATCTGGAAAGCTACAGATGGTGGTGATGGACCCCCAGGAGTAGGTCACAGATTGTTTTAGTATATGTTTCATATTAAAAGAAATTGCAAACTATCTTGGTAATTGTGGGACATTTGCGCATGGAGGGAACACAAGAGTGGGCTTCTCCAAATATCTAATCAGGGCAGTTACTCTTCATATGGTTATAATGTGGGCTTTTCACAACATTTTCACTTTTTTGACCAATCCATACCAAGTCAATACCCAACTCAGATTCCCCCACCCAATCTCTTTTTTTTTAGATTATTTAAAATGTTTTCATGTATGCATTAGTTTGTGATTCGGCACTTGATCTTCCGTGGCAGATTCGTAATATCTTATTATCAAATTCTGTTTATTAAGTGAACAAAATTCTATTGACCCCCAATAATGCTGAGGGGAAAACAAGCAATTTGCACACTTTCGTTTTGTACTTCTAAATGGATATAAAGAGATACATGTATGTCTAGTCTCGGTGTTTGTAAACATGTTTGCATTGTTTCTTTTCTAGCTTGATAAACGTTTCTAGTTTATTCGATACAGTTCAATAGTATTTGAGAATTGTCTCTGAAATCATCACCCCCCCCCCCACACACACAAAAAGTCTATTCAATAACTTTGGGAAGGTGATACTTAACATGCTTGGTTTGAAATTGAAGAATGATATGGCTGTACATTTATTTGCAATAAAATGCTTGTTGAGATGGAAATGTCCTTTAAATGGTAATAGACTTGCACCTCTGTCCTGGGTGTCTAACTGTACTGATGCTGATTTTTGGTGTCATAGGCAAACACGGAGCAAGCATGTGTACCATGACATAGCCTGTCTCATGGATTGCGGTCTTGCTGGACCAGGAGGGTCGCCCAAAGCGTTACCCACGACGTGGTGGAAGACTACTGCCTTCATCTGGAGCTAAGCATGAGCACAGTGGTGGCAGCATACCGTGAAGAGAAGTAGTAGGAGTGAACCAGTCCTTATTAACTTGTGTCACTGAAGGGAGGCATATAGGCTTACTCGCTTTTAAAATGTTCTGCTGCTGTGTGCTTAACTAACCCTTGGCCTAATAAAGATAGGCGTGTAGAGCTGCACAGTGCATGTGTGGTGTATCTGCACTGGGTGTATGTGTACCAGGTAAGGGTGAACTACATGGAAAGTGCAGTACTGAGGAATGTGTGCATGGTGCATGTTTGTGCTGGATGTACATGTGTTTATGAGTATAGGCTATAGTGCTGTACAGTGCGTGCAGGACAAATACATGTCTTGGGTGTATATAAGCCTTGAGTGGTACTATACATGTAGGGTGCAGTGCGTTCATGTGAAATGCATATGGTGGATGTATCTTTATCTATCAGTGGTACAATACATAAAGAATACAGTGCTAGGCAGTGTGTGCATGTTAAATGTGAGTGCTGGATGTATGTGTGTCTCCGAATGGTACAGTACATGGAGGATGCACTACTCTACAGTGTGTGTATGGTATACATGCGCTGGCTGTATGTGTGCCTTTGAATACTACAATACAATGAGGACCTTAGGTTCCATTTTGGGAGGCTCGGCCTGCATGGTGAAACATGGAGAGGAGGAATGGAGATTCTCCTAGACAGATTAATCTATTGCTGCATTCCTTCTAAGCTAGGTTGGGCATACACTGGAGAGGGGAGGACCAGGACTCCCCTATAAACTTAAAAGAGTGCTCTTTGACTCAGTGAGAGGTCACAAGGAAGGGGCCTGGGCACTTCTCAGGAAAGAGATGGGGCTGATAAAATAATTATTCCTGGGTCACTAGGCTAACCTTTTGAGGCACATATCAATGTGGAAGACATCCAGATGTGAAGTATAGTCACTCCCATGGCCGGTGTTGTAGGACTATCAGCTTCAGAGACACTTCTGCTGTGACAGCATGCATTTCAAGAACAAGGAACAGGGAGTAGAGGAGTGAACACTTCAAAAGAAGCAGCACCCTAACGTAAAACTTCAATGACTTTTGCGCTAATCACATTTAATGTTTGGAAATTAACAATAAGAAGGTGAGGCTGAGACCCCAAAAATTGTAATCTGCAAAGTAGCCATACAGGCTATGCGAGGTGCTCTGCAAGGATTCTGTGACCAGGACTGGGGGCCAAGGCCTCCTAGTCTCCCTGTTGGTAGAGTGGGACATCACCCAGGGAATCCAACACCACCTGCCCTGGAGCACCAGCACCTGCCTGCCTGCCAAGACCAGTGTGCCCTGTGAGGAAGAGGAACACGTTGGGTGGAGTGAGGTCCAATGGGGAGCCCTTTCATGCTGACTCTCTCGGTGAGGAGTGAGGAAACGCCTGATGTACTGATCAGGTCATTGCCCAAATGCAAAACAAAGTCTGCGATCCTGTATACCAGGAGAGCGTTGCAATGAAGTTAGCCATGTGTTGTACTGTGACAATTGTGCCGGAGCCTATTCATGGTATTGAGCCGGCGATCACGTATACCAGGAGGAGCCGCAAGAAAAGACTGACGTGCAGAGGGTGGCCGTAGCCCTGTGCGGTAGAGTAGCAATGACCCAGTATGCCAAGAAGTGCTGCGACTTGTTCTGTCACACATTTGAAAAGTGAATATGCTGTGGGAGCACTGTTAAGTGAACGCAGGACCAAGGACAGGATTGTTATAGCCAACCCCATCAGGAGCAAAATGTACACTTATTTCGCAGAAAGAGGTTCAGAAAGCCACCAGTCACTTTAGGAGCTCAACAGCAAGTGAGAGACTCTGCACCCGCCTGAGTGCAACCGCAAAGACTGCGAGCGGCCGCCTTACGTGAGCTTGGCTGCAGCAGTTGCGAGCGCTGGAGACGGGGCAACATCACTTGCAATCAAACTCAAGCCTATCAAAAGTCAGAAGTGAGCGCTAACCTTTCCAAGGTGACTCATCAGAATAGAGAGTGCTGCAGCAAGCAAGAGCGCTGTGGTCAGTGTTGAGGGGGCACTGCAGCTGCTGCCAAGAGAGTTGAGATATAGAGGGGGTCTGGATGAAGAACTATTAAATCGGGCTAGAGTTGCATCTGCTTGAAGGGAGGATGTGCTGGCAGATGGTTTCAAGTACTGGCAGAGGACTGGAGCAGAAAAAATTGCACTGTGACCACTTACTTATTTTTTTAAAATCTTTTTATTAGTTTAAACAAGAAATAAAGACGTCTCGGGTGCAGCACACTTGGTGAAAATGGTAAAACAATTCTCCGATAGCAGGATAAATGCAGGACAGCAAGAGAGGATACTGAGACATCGATACACAAAATTAATCGACAATAGTAGGCTAAATACAATTCACGGTATATCCTAAGCATTCCAACTCTCAGACCCCGTCCTTCGACCACTTACTTATAAGATAGTTCTAAAGCAACAACTTTATGCACAAGTAGTGCATGTATTTTTCTTTTATTTAGAAAGTTTTATATAGTGTGAACATGACCACCGAGGGTATCAGAGTGCTTTACAGTTTATGCAGCAATAAAGGTACAAGCAAACAAAACACAAAGCGAAAAATTCACAGTCTTATAATGTCCGACATTCAAGTGAGCCAGACAGCTGGGCCACAAAACAACGGCTATGGTTCAGAATCAAATGAAGAAGCCATACTGAGGCAGAAATGTCTTCATCAGGAGCACTTTGACTTCTTTTTTGAAGAGGACAGTAGAAGGGTTCACCCTTACTTCAGGGGGAAAGGAGTTCCAGATCCTCGGAGTCATACTTGAGAAGGCTCGATTATAGGTCTTTTTTTTCTTTAATTTTTTTGATTTGAGCAGTAGGGTGCTGGCACTTTTGGAGGCTCTCAAACCACATGAGAGCTCCAGTTTCTGAGCGAGGTACAGCTGGGTCTTGAACTGGATGGCTTTGTGTGCCATGCATGCAATTTTAACTGTATCCGAGCTTCATATGGAAGCCAATTCAGGGCCAGCAAGTCCGGAGAAATATGGTTGTATTTTTTTGTGCCAGTTATGAGCCTAGCAGCAGAATTGAGGGCCACCCTAAAAGGAGCCGTCTTCACTCTGGGCAATCCGCAAAGCGTTGCGCTACCATAATCCAGCTTTGAGATCACTAATGCTTGCACTGCAACCTTTAGGTGATGAGCAGGGAGAAAGTGTTTGAGCTTTCTTAGGATGCTGAGTTTGAAGTTCGCTCTTTTGGTGAGGGAACTGATATGCTTCTGCATGTTCAGACTTTTGTCTAATATAATACCCATCTCCTCCCATTCAGGAAACGTATCAAAACTTGGCTCTTTCCCCTGTCCCTATAACAAAAATAACTGGCCTTTTCCAGCTCCCCCCCGTTAATAAACCACAGAAGTAGCTATCAGCGCCAGGATACCTGCCAGGTGACAGTCGCGCTTTATAAATATTTTAAATAATAATAAATAAATAAATCGAGGATGCCGAATCCACAAGGAAAGGTCTACCGTTAAGAGCAGTACGCTGATTCAACCGTTGTTCCATGACCAGAGATTGTTTGTGCGGTGAGATTAGGAGGAATTCCGTTTTTAGAGCATTTAGTTTCAGGTGGTTATGTGTCAGCCAGTTTTGTGTTTCCAGCAGGACTAAGTTGAGGGAATGAATGTCCTCGGGGAAGCAATCTTCAGGTATAGTTGGGTTTCGTCTGCATACATGTGATAGTGAATACTGGATGATTACAGAATATCTGTGAGAGGCTCCATGAACAAGTTAAAGAGCATGGGAGAGAGTGCTGAACCTTAGGGAACCCCCCCTGGGTGACCATTGTAGGATGGGACAGGGCTTGGTTCACCTTGAAGCTTTGGGATCTATTCTGAAGGAACAAAGAGAACCAGTTAAGTACAGGCCCAGACAGCCCCATCTGGTATTCCAGGAGGTCAGTTAGTTTATCTTGTTTGACAGTGTCAAATGCTGACGAAAGGTCAAGAAGGATCAGTAGGCACGACTCATTATGGTCCAACATTCTTAGCACATCATCGACAATGTGAGTTAGCGCAGACTCTGTACTATGGCCCAGGCGAAAACCAGATTGGCATTAGTCCAGGAGTTGAAAATGGTCGATGTGGTTACAGAGTTGGGCAAACACACTGTTGTAATCTTACTTTCAGGTGGAACCTTCCACCACCCCTTCCCCTCTCTCCCTAATGGAATCTTCTGTTAGTGCTCATCTTAGAATGTTGAGTGAAGTGAACTATTTCTGAAGAGTGGATGGTCAAATAAAGTAGTCTTCTCACTCACCTATGTTCTTCAATTCTTCTCAACACTGGCGACGAGGATGGGACACACACATTTCTCCAGGAGCTTTGCCAAGGTGGGGTTGTTAGAGATTGGGCGAAAGTTATGAAGGTCGGAGGGATCAGCAGTTGGTTTCTTTAGAATCAGGGTAACTTGACCTTATTTTAGACAAACCGCAATAGCACCTTGCCGAAGTGATGCATTGACGATCGTAGTCCACAATGTTAGGAAGGAGGATCTAACTTCCGGGAAAAGGTTCAATGGCAGAGGGTCGTTGTAGTGATTGGAAGGTTTCAAAGTCCACAGCATTTTGCGTATAGTGCATTCATTCAAGGTTTGGACCAGACTCCAGGATGCATTGTTTTTGGGGAGGTAGGGCTGCCCAGGGTTAGTGATATTCAAGTCTGGGGGACGGAGGGTGATCAGTGGACTGATCTACAGGTGATCATGGGCAGAGCGTAATTCAGTTTCAATCTTAATGGTCTTATCTGGGAAGAAATCAGCTAATTCTTTAGAATTCTGCAATGTCCCTTGACCCAGTGACGAGAGGATAGGATGACTATTAGCTTGGGACTTGATGAGTTCGAACAGTTTTTCTGGACGTTTTTTTGCTTGGTCTAGCTGAGTTCTGAAAAAGGAGGCCTTCGAGCATCTGATACCTTTATTGTATATGTTTCTCAGGGATCTCAAGTGGTAGAGATGCTCAAGGGAAGGATAGGACCGCCACAGCCTTTCTGCAAGTCTTAATTTTCTTATTTCGGAATTAAGACTATCATTAAACCATGGTTTGGAGAGTCTAGTGCAGGGCTCGAAAATCATACAAAATGCACTAGACCTGCAGGTCTAGTAACCTACAAAATCTCCTTGACCTAACTGAAATGCATTTGACCTCTGACTCTGAAAGCTGAGTAAAATGTGACAAGTTAACAAGATTTAAACTTATTTTTATTGCTTATTTACTTTGTGAGCAATAAAGATGCCTTTAAATCTTGCTATCTTGTCATATTTCCTCTGCTTTCAGAGGCAGAGGTCAAGTGTCAGTTTGTCTTCCTACTCGCCAGAAAGGGCGAGTAGGAAGTAAAAATAGCTCATCCTGAATTAATCTGACTCACAAATGCGAGAGGTCGAGTGAATTTTTTGAGCCCTGTAGAAGACATTCTTTTGAGCTGTAGTGGTGCAACCGAGTCTAGTACATTAAGCATTGAGTGGTATTGGTGGGCCGTAAGGTCGTGGCCCAAATTTCTGGACCCCGCCTGGTGGCCAGATACATTGGGTCCTTTGCCAACTCCGATTACGAAAGTTACGAATTTTGGATTCTACATTGATAACAAACTTAGTTTTAAGGACCAAGTGAACTCGGTGATTTCTGTTACAACTTTTGTTCTCAGATCTTGCAAAAAAATAATGCCCCTACTGCCTAAAGACAGCCACCGTATAGTTATCACTGCCTTAGCTATGTCCAGATTGGACTATTGTAATAGTCTTTATCTTAATATCCAGGAGGGCCTAATGAAGAAACTGCAGATTCTGCAGACTGCAGCGGCCAGATTACTTACCGGCCTACCCAAGCATGCTTCTATGTCGGCTGAGGTTAGAAAGCTCCATTGGCTGCCTGTAAAAAAACATATCACTTTCAAAGCTCTCTGTGTGGTCCTTCAAGGTATTGGACCCCTTCATCTTAAACTATAATTTCAGCCCTATGTTCCAGGCAGACCACTGAGCTCCTCTACGGCCAAACTGATATCTGTGCCCTTGGTAAAGAGGTCCAACTGGGGGGGCAGAAGTTTTGGACTGGGAGCATCTAAGGCATGGAATGATCTTCCCTCGGAGCTAAGGTGTCTGACAAACCATCTGGACTTCAGGAAATCTCTTAAAACTTGGCTTTTTGCAAGCAAATAATGTTCCCCTATGACTCCGGTTAGTAATCTCTTTAGGACATCATATGCAGCGCCAGGACACCTTCGGGTATTAGTTTGCGCTATAGAAATATCGATAACATTAACATTAACATCCGACTTGTTCAATGGGGGAGGGGAGGGTGTTATCTCAGAGAGCAGTCAGATCTTCCGAGTTGATGTTCTGTAGACATCTTTTCAACTGTTTTGGGTGCTTAGGCTAGGCTCTACTTGCTCTTACCGATTCCAGGATGAGGAAGGTGATGCAATAGTGGTCTGTCCCGTCACCTGGGAGGATCGAATCCAGGAGGATGGAGTTGGGCTTACCAATTATAAGATCTAAGGTAGTTCCTTTGATATGAGTAGGGCTGTCACAGATTTGGATTAGGTTGAGGTCAAGTAGGAAAGATTTAAGGCTATTGACCACATCATCAACATCATTCCAGTGGAGGTTGAAGTCTCCCAGGAAGATCTGAGCGCCATCGAAATCATCCCATTCACGTTTTTAGGTTTCGCCTGGCGTCCGCTGCGCAGCAGCGTTCGCGCAGACGAAAACTTTTGTTTACAGCATGGGGCCTTTGTTCCGCCTCTCTGTTCCATTGGCTAGCTCCATAAATGGAGGCTAGCCATTGGAACAGAGATATGTCCGTCATTGTGCGAGGCGATTCGTGGGCGTTCCGGCGATTTTTTCCCTCTCTGCCCCTTGTAGAACGTCATTGCGGCCATGTTTTGTTCATTTCATAGTGGCTTTTGCAGGAGTGGGCTGCGAGATTTAAGTTGCCAAGATGCGATCAGGTAAGCAGCATTTTGATAAAATTGTGTTTTCACTTTGTACGTCAACCCCGTCTCATGTCGTCTCCCTGTTTGTTTTAAGTCTTGTGTACCCGTTCCCGCCCCCCCTCCCGCTGTCCGTTCCCGCCGTCTTCCCTTTTTGAGCCCCAAGCTCGCATCCAGCTCTCCTGCCCTTTGAAGCACAGACCCTCTCCTCGCCGTTTCTCAGTAGAAGCTACTGTTCTCGCTTCATGAAGGGCCTACAAGATTGCGTGGACACTTGCTGTTTCACTTTCCAGTTTTCTGCGGCGCTTTGCGGTTCATTCTTTATCAATTCTTTATGTTTTTTCCCTCTCACGCTCCTTCGCCCTGTTTGCTGGGCCCTCCGTTGTCTTGTCTCTCCGTTGCTTCCCGTCGCTGGAATGTTTAACACCTCTCACAAGCCTCCTTCCTGCACAGCGGCGAACAAGTCGCTGTGATTTAAAGTCCCAACCAACGCTGTTCGCCTTGAATTTCATTCTCTCCATCAGACGCTCTGACTGATTTCCACAAGGCCTCGCGCGATAATATCTACAAACGCGGGCCTTGTTGCAAAGACGTTGCCTCGCTGTGCGAAAAGAGCCACCTTCAAGTGTGGCATTATGTGTGAGCAGAGTGGCGTGCTGGAGACACCGAGCAGTTAAACGCGCACGGTGCCCGGGTGTCGAGTTTTGTGAAGCTCATTGGAGTATCGAGCAAGTCAAGAACAGAAACTAGCCTGCGTTTCCCCGGTCTCGCCTTTCGCAGGCGTAGATTCCCTCCCGGAATCTGCTAAATAATTGCAGCTGGCCCTCAGAGTGTCTCGTGGCGTCTTCTCTCGCGGCCCAGCGCACGTGCTTGCTGATTCAGACTGAGGCCGTAAGTGATATTATTACCTGCGCCTCCGATCGAATGTCTGGCCAGACGGCCTTTCCCGGCGCCTCAATAAATAATGCTGCAAGTTTACTTTTCAGTCACACTGCACTTTAAACAACGCGACCTGCAGCGTTGATAGGATCATTCTTATTGCACCACCACCACCCCCGCCACTTTCATAAAAGTTTGGCTGCACGTGCTGTTCACTTTCCTAAAGCTTGGCTGCACGCGCTGTTCGAGAAGGATTCTAATCTGCAAGGCCACACAAGGGACATGGACCAAAACTCTGGGCCAGGTATATTGCAGTGGGCGGGTGGTCTAAGGGAAGGGGCGCAAAAGTGGGGGTGCGAGAGGTACTGCAGTACTTCCAAGATATCCTTGCAGCGTCAGGAGGTCAGAGGGGGCATGATCAATAACCAGGCATGTGCATTGTGTATGGTGTCAAGCGTGATGCAATGTATTCTGCAAAACTGCTACTTGTTTACCTTGACAACTGGCGTTTTCTTTTCTTGGAGTGCATAGTAAGGGGTTCTTTTTAATGAGAAGAAGGTGACAATCTCATTGGGGTACAGGAAGTATGGAAGAAAAGGTCCAGCAATGTTAAATGTTTTCTACTATTTAACGAACTGCAAAGGCTTGCAAAATGAATTTTACAAATATTTCGAAATATATCAGCAGTAAGAAAAGTTCAGATGAGGCTCGTTTTTTTGTGTGATTCTGAACTGTGATTGTTACAAAGATTTTAATAGGATAAAAAAAGAGACACTTTACCTGTGTGATGCAAAATGATGAATATGCGCACACAATCGATTTCCACGTCTTAGCATTTATGCGCCACGCAGGGTTAGCAGTAAAGCTGCTTGATTGAGGCAAATTTAGTGCCCATTTGTGCTCTGTGTAAAAGGCAGTACCCTAGCACACCTTGCTTCAGTCATGTACTTTGGACAATGGGTTCCTCACTCGCCCACCATTCACCTGTTCAATAGGTGTGGTATGTGCAACCCCTATAACTTTACTGACGTATCATTGATGGCACCCCAACAAAATAGTTGCAATGCCACTAAAAGATGCTGTCAATGCCTTTAAAATCACATTTCTTTATTATTCATAGAAGAGTCAGTTTGCCATATTTCACCTATAAGACT
This sequence comes from Lissotriton helveticus, assembly GCF_964261635.1. NCBI lineage: Eukaryota > Metazoa > Chordata > Amphibia > Caudata > Salamandridae > Lissotriton > Lissotriton helveticus. Next base: position 335,551,965 of record NC_136071.1, on the reverse strand, counting down.
GATTGTAAGTGAGTGAGTGACAGGAATTTAAAGAGCACAGAGGTTCACATTACAGGTATCTTGGCCCTATAGTGTCTTGCCCTATCCCTCTCCCACTATATAGTCCAGAAGCTAGAGCCGTGATCAGGTTCTTGGAGGTCTAAGGCTAATTTCTGGGAAAGAGCCAAGTTTTTTTCTCTGAAACTATTCAGATTTCGACTAGGCGAGATGGACGCTGGGACACTATTCCACAACTGGGCAACCTTGATATGGAAGGTCCTTTCATCCGCCCTGTCTTTCCTATATTTTTATACAGAGACCCAATTGGTCGTTACTGACCGTAGGCCTGTTCCTCTGTGGCCTATAGTAACTGAATTTCCTTCGCAGCAGCGCTGGGCCAGTTCCCTTTAGTGCCATATAGACTATGCACATTGATTTGAAGATAATCCTCTCTTTCACTGGTAGCCAATATAGCTCTCTCAGTGTTGCTGTGGAGGAGTCATATCTCGATTTATTCACAGCAAATTTTGCTTCAATTGTCTGGACCGTATACGGTCTCACGATCAAGTACTCTGGGGCTTCCAGGAGAAGGGCATTACAATAGTCAAGTCTGCTCAGAATTTTGCCCAGAATTGTGCCTTGCATTACTAATCTTGCTGGTGGTTGAGGTAGTACAGACACTATTTTCCTTAGGTTCCTTAGAGTGCCAAAGCCTGCAACTGCTGTTTTATTAACATGGGTGTGTGTGTGTGTGGCTCTGTGTGTGTGTGGCTCTGGGTGTGTGTGTGTGGCTGGCTCTGGGTGTGTGTGGCTGGCTCTGGGTGTGTGTGTGGTAGTAATTGCTGTCTGCTGAGCTCGTCCATAGGGTACAATAGGTCTCACATTTGCGAGAGATTAAGCTAATGGCAATGTAAATGACAATGCCATTTATTTATCTGTTTTCAAAACCAACACATAAATACACATTTTGTCATTTACAATGCCAATAGCTCTAACTTTTCCAAAGGTGAAACCATTGCATTGTAAATGCTTATTTATTTTGCATTATATTATCATTCTTTAATTCTATTATAATTCAGGAGTATGGGTAGCAGGATACAAAGACAAAACTAGAGAGATGTGATGCTCAAGCTTGGAAAAGGGAAACCTGGCAGAACTGGAGAACTCTGCTTATCCCTATGCCATCCTCTTAGGTATCATCTTCCCGCTGGGTATATTTCAGGTACAATAGAAATGCTAGTGTTAAATTAAATTAAATACATTAATCATTAATATTTGATTCAGCTAGATCTTTTTCAGTCAATAATCAAAATTGAATGTGAAATGTCACTCAAGGTGTCGCCCACGAGACATGAAAACATCACACATAAGCACAATGAAAACTTGTAAATCTCTCTCATAAGCAGAGAGATCATTGGTAGCCCTGTACACTCAGTACATAATGGCAAAACTATGACATACACAGCTCTCAAGTTTCCCAGGTCCATGTGTGAATAGCTCATCCAATCAAGGGTCGGACTTTAAACACTGGTATATTTAGTCCTGCATTTATAATGAAATGATAAAAAGGATAATTATCAGAAAGCAAAGAAAAACTGGGCTTCAATGATCTACTCGCGACGTTTGATCAGGGAAACATATACGTTTTGGACACACTGTGATATGTGTCACTCTTCATAATTTGTTTATACCCGTATATTAGGGGCTGAACGAAATATTAATTACGCCGGAGTCATTTCTTTAGATGTACATTTAACGGAAATTACGCGATTATTGTTGTAATTCGCCCGTCGGTTTTGTTGTTTACGACCACAGCACCCTAGTCCGCCTGACCTGTTCCCTACCAACGGGGAGGTTGTGAAATCCCACGATGCACTGCGCTCGGAATTTGAAACGAGGGCAAGTGCGCCGCGTGCATAGGCGAGGGGGGGCCTGGGTCTCGGATGCGCCGTGGGCTGCGCAGCAGTGGAACGGGGGCCGCTGGGACTTGTAGTAATGGAGCCCCAGACAAGGGGGCGGCACCTCCGCTTCCTGAGGGCTGGACTACATTTCCCAGTGGTGCACTGGTGGTTATGGCAGGGCAGGTTCTGTAACAGAGGCCTGCACAGCTCTGCGTGTGCATAGCAAGCGAGGGAGAGGGGAGACTCGGAGATATTTCAAAAATAACGCAGCTAGTCCGGATGTGGCACGTCGCTGCACCGAGACATTTTGAACCCGGAAGGACAGAGCTTTGCCCGACCCAGGGAAGCTAATGATTTTGTTTTGGTTTTTTTTTTATGGTGGTGGTTCCTGTAGGATCCGAGCCCATTCCTCCCCCAGCTAGCCTTCCTTAAGTTCGGGTGAGCTGCCCCCCCTCTCCCAACGTCACACCCCCTCCCTCAACCCTGAGCAGACACAGGGCCCAGCGAGGAGCAGACAAGGTCTGCTTTGGGGACGCTGATACCCCCTCATCCGAGGGGGGTTTTGGGGGTATTTTTTTTTTTCGCCACCCAGATGAGGCCGTTTTGAATCGGTACCCGAGTGTGGGGGACAAAAACCCAAAGCAGCCATGGCTGGGGGCGAGTCGGAGAAGGTAAGGAATTGGGGAGTCTGTTTCCCAACCCGGGCGCCTTTGACTTGTGAAAGTGAAGCGTTCGCTCCTGTTGTGCAGTTCCTTGTTTACTATGCTATGTCTGTCCGCTTTTATTGTTTGGCCAAGGAAGAGTGTTTCGTTTGAGTTTGATGTGTACTGAAAAGGCGTATTGTTATTTATTTTGCAAGATCTGTGTCAGACAGCAGTTGTTGAACTCTGCCAGATGCTTTGGTTGAGACCTCCAGAGAGTTTTCTCGGCCAGCACTCTGGCCGTCAAAGTGGCCCTCCTGACTTATCACATGCATGCTTTTCTTTAATTGCTCTTTGTGAGTATTTTATGTGTGGAGCTATTAACAGTCAGTCGCTACTCTTACTGTCGTCTATGGCAGGCGGAGACAGTTCGATACAAGTGGCTTCGTGCAATGTACGCTTGGATCTCAGACTGTCGGAAACCCCGAGTTGAGGCGAAAGATCAATCTTCTGTTATTGCGATTATTAGTTAATTTTTTTATTGAATTATTATTAACGTGAAATGTCTTAAACTACCCAAAAACGAGAATGGATTATGGTTCGAACATTAAATGTGAAGTAGATTGTTAGCTCTTCGCCACCAGGGTGTACCTGAAGCCAATTTTTCAGTTTGTCATTATTGTATTTTCTAGCGAAACTCTGGGCGTTTTTGAGTTTCTTAAAGCCTTTAACAAAGTGCGCTTTTTGAGATTGTTTGTTTGTTTGTTTGTTTTTTTTCTTTCTGATTTACACTTGTTATCTTTTGTAAAACGCACAATTTGAGAATTGTTTATTTGATGATTTTGAACATGTTCAGAAAAGTAAATATTTGCTCTTCCCCCTCTATTGTATTTAATTTTCCAGCTAAATTTGACCTTTTGGTGAGAGTTTGACCTCCTTATTTTAAAGAAACCCTTGCCTCTTATTTTTATTATTTAAAATGTTATTTCAATCGAAGACATTGTTTGTGATGTAAACCAGCTTTCGAATTCTTAAATTTGCAAACGTTTAGATAGTTTAAAAGGTAATGGATCCCCTTCTTTAACCTGTTATACTGATTTATGCACATTTAAGTTATGCATTCTAAAGACGGGTGGCTCGAGGCATGCGGTACCTATTTCAAAGCTAATACTTTGGGGTATGCCCCCTTTCATATGCGACAGTTTGGGAGTAGGATGCTTCTCGTGACATGGCTCCAGTATCCATTTTTTCAGTCCTACTGAAATCATACATTTGCCACTTAATTAATCACCTGCTCCAAAATCTACAGGTTTTATTAAAAAACGTTTCTAGCTCAAACGGATCAAAAGTTACAAAAAACGTGGCAATATGTGTTCCCACGCAGTGGAAGGCCCTTTAATAAATGCTGATTGGTCCTTTCAGTTTTTTATTGCTATATTTTGTTGGCACTAATGAGGTGATATATTTTCCCAGACAACGTTACCGTTTACAAAAATGACAAAACAATGAACTAATACTATCACAAAATATCCTGCATTAAGCCTCACAATTTGCCTTTCTTTCTGTATAGTTTATTCAACCCTGCTGCCACATAATTTGGTCCTCCCCTGCCATATAATTCCAGTGGCCCTGCCTTTTTCAGAAATTGTCTGACAGCCCTTTGCGCACAAACCTAAATTTTGATTTTAGTTTAAATCATGTTATTGTTAAAGTTGATGCCAAGTGTACCTTCCAAATATTTTTTTTAACAGAATTTATAGCAACAACAGCATAAGATTTTGCTTTTGGAGCATTCTTCTAAAAAAGTAATCTAAATGGATCGGTTCCGCATGTTTAAGTGTGTGTCACTTAAGCAAACCTTCAAATGTCCTTTTAGTATATAGCTTCATTGTTAAAGGTAATGACAACTACATTTTCATAATACTTTTTAAGTGTTAAACAACCACTACAATTTTAACAACATAAGAGTTTTTGAGACAATCCTTGTTTAAAAAACCATTTGATCTGATGGATCACTTGGACATGCTTAAAGTGTTTGTGTGTTGTATGAATGCAATTATTGTGCAAGTTTGTCTTGAATAAACTTAGACATGCTGGAACTGTTTCCAATAAGTATTTTTCCATTAGCCATCTTCCTGTTCTGTGTGTTCCTGGGAGAATGGGAGCCTGTTAGTTTTGTTTTACTGTAAATAATCTTTAAGCTTGCCGTTTAGCTGTAAACTAGCTAACTACTATAGGCCAGACTGAGTGGAGTTGAATAAAATCATGTTCTCTGCAGAAAATTAAATAGCTTTTGAGACAGCCCGCGATGGAGGAGTTCTAGGGATTTAACTCTACCTCGGCCTCCCAGAATGGCTTCTCAATCGCCTGCAGGTGCCCCAAAATGCAGATGCTAGAACAGTACTTATGCTTAAGCCCAGGACTCCCATATCCCGCACCTCAAGGCACTACACTGGCTGCTAGTAAAAAAAGAGGATTCGGTTTAAGACGCTGGTGTTATTTTTCAAAGCTCTGCAAGGCGGTGGCGTGGGGTATCTCAGAAGTAGAGTTTCCAAATATGCGCCATTGAGAACTTTGAGGTCATCCGAAGTGGTCCTTGCCTCCGTGCTTAGAATATACAGCGCCCAGTCTGGAGGTAGTTCTTATAGGTTTTTGGGGACCCAATCCTAGAATCTTCTTCCGCTATCCCTCAGAACTCTGACGGACCTCGACGTTTTCAAGAAGTTGCTCAAAACCTGATATTCCACAACTGACCCTTTCACTTTAAGATACTGCTTAAAACCTGGTTTTCTCTGCAGCTAGGTGTGTTTGGAGGATAGATGGGGACCATTAGCGCCGGGACACTCTTTTGAGTAGCTGTGCGCTTTATAAATGATCTCATTCATTCATTCATTTAAAAATGCAGGTAGATCTTCAATGTAGAAACAGAATAGAATGGGCACACATGCAACTTAGCTTTAATCCATTGGTTTTATTGTGTTTATATGGATACTTGCACCTAGCCTTGTCTGACAGTGGCTTTTACATTAATAAACGTATTCTTACCCATATGTCAGTCTTTGGATTTCTGTCAGCCTCTTTAATAATGCAGGACATATGCCCAGTTAAAAGGCCGAGCAATAAAGGATAACTCACTTTTGAGAGCAAAGTCTCCATTGCATTTGTTATGTTAATCAATTTATAGAGCGCTCGTATACCCTGAGGTGTGTTGGCGATAGCAAACGGCTTGAGCACAACTGAATGAAGCCCTAGTTAAAGGTTACTTATTAAAAGCCATGTTTTCTGCTCCTTTCTGAAGGCAGGCAAGGGTGGAGCAGTCCTGATATGAGGTGGGAGCAGATTCTAAGTCCTGGTGGCTCTGGTGATGAAACTGCTTCATCCCCATTTCCTTCCCTTGAATCTAGAGACCACAGCTTTCTTTGTCCCCATTGATTTCTAGTGGGTTCAGACAATGTGTACGCTTATCCCGGGAATTCAGGACTGATATTATGCAAGTCCTTGTAGGCTACAAAGAGTGCCTTGAATGTTATGCGTTTCCTAACTGTCAGCAGCTGAAGCCCTCTGATAGTTTGAGTGCCTGAAATTTGGGGATTCCCAGGAGCAACCTGGCCACCTCATTTTACAGGGTTTGCAGTTTGTTGAGATACTATTCTTGCAAGTTTATGAACAACCCATTGCAATAGTACATTTGTTTTAAAAATTAGGGTTGTGATTATGGTTTTCTTGACGACTGAGGGAATGAAAGCGAGAATTATTCTGATCATACTCAAGGTGTTGAATGAGGAAGAGACCACTGAATTGGTTTGATGACCAAAATTCAGACTGCCATTTATCACGCCTCCTAAGTTCTTAACTTTTTTAACTGGGTTTGGGAGTCCTCCAATCTCCAGTGGGCCGCTGGATGGGGCCCAAAATTGGGAATTATTCTCAAAAAGAATCTTCTCAGTCATTCCTAAGTTTAGCTTTAGGCAATGATTGCTCATCCAGCCACTGATTGCCCGCATGCAATCATGGAACTTAGCACACATTATGTGTACATTGTTGAATGCTGACAACACAATGTGCGTGTTGCAGGGGTGTGGAATGTAATAAAATATCCACTTGTCCATGGGGCAGATTGCTTCTTAAATCTACTTGTCCTGTAACAAAATCCACTTGTCCCTTTGGTGCAATGTAGTGAGGCGACAAATTATGGCAGCAATCTCATTATATAAGGGCTCTACTATAGTCTTTTTGATTATGCCATGGCTCATACCATAGTAATGTTTGAATACTTATGTTAATATAACAACAAGAGAGGGAGGGTCATAGGGATATTTATAGAACTGCCCAATTCGCATCCCCATAACACTACAATATCAAACACAAAAGGACCCGGGGGTCTAATGGCTAATACTCTAGCCAGAAGTATGCAGATCCTCACAGAGGGAATCAAAACCTGGGTTAACTCAAATCCCACAAAGTTACAACACTGAGTCTAGAAGATCCATAAACGGGGTGATAAAGGCCTTTATTTGCAGCTATTTGTCTAGGCTGCCCCTTGCACTGTTCTGTTTTTAATTAGGGATTGAGTCAATTTTTAAATAAATGTTGCTTGTTTTTTGCCTCATCACCCTATTTTAATTCACCACTTTGGTTTTGCACTGCACAGAGCTCTTGTGATTCATTATCAAGTAACATGTTTTCTGGCTCTAGTGATTAAGTGTTTGATCCAATCAAGCTGATCTGTATCGGGAAGGCGATAAGTCTTGATGATCAGGAGACATGCCATCCCGTTAGATGGATGACCAGATGAGATTATTGATCAGTGACAATTTGATGGGAATCCATTGAGCATTTTCTGGATCTTACTATTATTCACTCTAACCTTGGCTCTCCTTTTTAATCACTCTGTTTATGGATCTTCTAGACTCAGTGTTGTACTTTTGTGAGATTTGAGTTAACCCAGGTTTTGATTCCCTCTTTGAGGATCTGCATACTTCTGGCTAGAGTATTAGCCATTAGACCCCCCCCCCCCGGTTCCTTTTGTGTTTGAATACTTATGTTGCCACGTTTCCGCAGATCTACATACTGGGGCTGAAGGTAGTGGTAAGCAATAGTTCCAGGGTTAGAATGCTCTTTTGAGTATGTGCAAACCTACTTACTTAAATGTTATAAGGGGTTTCAACAACTTTTCTCTAATCTTTTCCCATACTGAGAAATGTTGGAATTTTGCTCCTGACCATGCCAGACATAAACCTTTTCCAATGTTGGGAAAAGGTGGTTGGAGGGAAAGTAAACTTGCAAACACTCAGATTTTCGCATTAGCAAATCTACACATGCATATTTGCTCATGCTAAAATGCAGTACACCAATATCTTCTAGGAGTACTATTTCTTGTCCAAATTCTTGAGAATTCACGAAAGCCTTATAACATGTTTTCAAGCTTCTACAAATATTTGCATAAAATCACAGAGCATTCTGGGAGCATTATACATAGCCTCATGTTGCTATACTTTGAAGACGTGTACACATTTTTATACTGGAACCACTGTCTAGTGCAGTTAGAGCCTACAATATTTACTTAGAGCGCTCACCCTAATAATAAAGACTTCCAATTAATGAACCATCAATACAAATTTGAACAGCATTAACATATGGACAAAAATATTACCTTAACTGCAGACAGTGCCCTTCTTCATCCATAATGTGGTACTGCAAACTGGCAGCCAAAGGGTTTGTGCTGCGGGGAGTTGTGCCTACTTGTCCCAAGGACAAAGTACACATAAAAACGTGTTGCCCTTGACCCCCCCAAAAAGGACCTCATCAGCATAGGAGGTAAGGAAAAATCTAATGTGGCACTCATTGAGGACCCTTGCGAGACCCCACATGGAAGAGAAAAAGGTTTAGAGGTGTATGAGCCTTGGGCTACAGTTTGCTGTCTTCCTTGCTCCGAGCTGAGAAGGGCAAGTGCATTCTTAAAAAAAAAAAAATATATATATATATATATGTGTATGTATGTGTCAAGAGCTACCTGACTGTTTGTTTCTCCCTAATTCTTTATCGTGAAAGACTGAAGCATCCTCACCCTTCACTAACGTTGAGTCGGAGGTCACCTAAGACACTACATTTAGCAGCCCTTGTGGAGTCTGGGGGGTTATTGCATAGCTCATAATAATGGTATAATGAGGTTGGAGACCGTTTTTGTTGTCTTTAGTTCGTGATTCCAGTATCTCTATCCTCTGATTCATACAAAATTTCACGTAACTGGTCCTCGTTTGTGCATAATTCCTCTAAAGTACTGTCCATAGACATGATTTATTTTCCAATTTGTTTTCCCTCTAAAATCATTCAGAAGGCCCAATAATAGTGACCACCCTTGTGGCAACCAAACACAGAAGTCAAATCGCGGTTCATAGGTAAAATTGAGATCAATTAATGGCACTGATACAGTGGAATGCTAAGGCAAAATACCACCCCCCGTCTCCTTTCTTATGAAAATGAGTGTTACGATTTCCTTAATTTGAAATCTGGACTCAATTCTTCTTATTCATGTTGTGTCGGCATGTTCTATTTTTACATTGTACATTTAAAACGGGAACAGAAACGTACTGCTCCGCTTTGGCCACAAGAGGGCAGTGACAACACACGAGCCTCCTCAACGGGAGCTTGCGTCTTCTGAAAAATTGAACAGTAGCAGACCTATCTACTTCAAGGTGACTTCCTGCTTTCCGTTTCATGTTCTTGTATTTGCAGGTGCGCCTGTTGTCTTGGTTGGTAGTTGCCCAGTACTCCGCACGGCTCATGCATTGAACTCTCCTTCATCTTCCGTATAAATCGGTTCCGGATTTCGATCACATAGTGTGTTGATGCATGTCTTCAATGTGCATCGCTCGAGAGCTATGCGTTTATCTAATTTTAACGTTTTACCTTGGAATCGACGCAAATTTAAGCAGTTGCCACCCGAAAGTATATATATTTTTCAATAATAAAATATGTGAATAGCATTGTACTTCCATGACTCATCAGGCCGCTCCTGTTCTGCATCCTGTTGATTTGCTTTTTGTTTTCTCTATGATGTTATGTATTATGGTCTTGCATATCTTTGTATGATATAACTAAACTAATTTACTGTAAAGGACTCTGATACCCGCACGGGTCTTGTCCGCGCTCTATAAAACTTTAAAAATAAAATAAAATGTGTAACATGATTTGAACAACCACAGACCTCTTTTTCTGCTGTGTTTTGTATGAGTTTTTATTTTGTTGTTCGGAGCGATGCCGTTAACATTCTTTGCAGTTAATGAAGTTGGGCAGGAGGCTAATTCCTATAAGCTTGATGTCATAGTAATGGGGACTTGGAATCCGCCCACTGCTGTTGTGTTCAGAAGAAGGTAAAATTGGCCAATGATATTTTGAAAAGTAAAAGTGGAAAAACAGACTGTATTCTAATATTGTTTATTGGATTGACATATTCAACTGATACCAGCTGACATCTACGGGCAGGTTCCTCAAGTTGCCATGGAATATAATCGTTATTAAAATGAGAGCAAGTCATTTAAATAACATTGCAAAATATACTAGCTGCACTGAACAATCCTATGCGACCGCTGAATGGTGCCAGGGGCGTAGCTAGAGCTTGTGGCGCCCGGGGCTATCCTTCAGATTGCCGCCCCCCTGGGGGATTGCTGGGGAAAATGAAAGTGAACACCTGAAAGAGGTCCGAGAGACACGTAGTATTGCCGCTAATAGTTATCTCGATCAATCAAGTTACATGCACATACATGACACGGCCCAGGGCTAGACAGCCCCCGTCCCCAAAATAGTGCTGCCTAGGGCGGACCGCCCCCACCTAGCTGCGCCGAGGAAGGAAAAGCAGAAGGAAACCCAAAACTTACATCAGTTCTACCTACCCTATTTGTGACATCTCACTCATAACATCACAGCTTGTGCAGGACCCTTGTCCCCTATCTGCCCCGTCCATGACCTAAGCAATGTCTGCAGACCGGTCCACCACACTGGGTTTGACCACAATTCCCCTGGCAGCACCTTCAGGATACTACAGATTAGTCCAATGCACCTGATCACTAGACTAACTTGAGTTCTGCAGTTGGGGCAGTACCAGGCTGGATGAGGGGGAAGAGGGTTGGGAGGGGCAGTAAGTTAAAAACAAAGCTGGGAGGACAAAATATGTTTATTCTGTCTTAAGTTTCGATTATCTTCAAGCATATAAAATAAAGGCACACTGTATGTTTAAAGATAAATCCAAGTTAAAGTAATCGGTAGGAAATGCATTTGTTTGCATTATGATATTTTATTGCTTAATTCAGTTACTACAGATGAGTGTAACCAGACAGTAAAGGAATAGATTCCTGGTGGTGGTGGGTAAGGAGTGGTGGTTAACAACTTCTGTATTTAAAGTGTTACGATGTCCCAGCCTATGACTTAAAGCACAATGAATATGCAACTCATTATTTTAAGACAGTATAAAATGTATTTGAAGTGTCACATTTCGCTGTGGAATGTCTTTCATAAGTCACTACATCAATGGAAATGTCACATTAGCAATGTGAATACTTGGCAGCTATGATATTAACCACCTGCGCTACCTCACACAAATGAAACCTGCAACTAGATGAAACTCCCATCTCTCTCCAGCAGGTAAACTAATCACCAGAGTTTACTTGATACTGTGTGTTGCCCGAAAACTGCTCAATATACATGGAACATTGTAGTACTTTTAACACATCTGTACTGCTACAAAACTGCGAAACAAAAGTTCCATTACTGAAGAGAAGAGTATTTTGAAGTGCAGGCCCATTTAAAACACTGCCCCTGTTACTGTGCCGGTTTGTCCCTGTGTCCCAGGCCAGAGCCCGCAACCCACTCCCTCTACACATAACAGAGAGTGCACCATAGCTGCCAAGGTTTCAGACTGCTATGTGTGACCTTTCATAATTTCAGTGAAATTATGATTTATGTTTCAATGACAATGATTGACACTTTCACAAAACTAACATTAAGCAATGAAAACAAGGGAAACACGCTGGGGTTGAATAAAAAAAATGCAACATAAATTAGTAGAAATGTATTTTTCCAAAAGCTAACTTGACTCCAACTGTAATCATTAACCCTGAGAGGTCTGCGCCCATCCCTACCCCGGTTGGGGAACCTCCTATATGCCCAAGGCACAAATCACACCATGACCCCCACATGCTGTCAGAGCTACACTAAGCTCTATTGACTTAAGTGACACAGTGTGGCTCAGAAACCCCGAGCGGCCTAACACGATTTTAGTGCGGCTGTATGTGGAGTGGCACGTCTCGTGAAAACGAGTGATTGAACAGACACAGGCTGTGAGTAACTGCAAAACTACATCTTGTAACAGAGCAGGCAGCTGAAGATAATCATGACTGCGCACTAGGCTCTGCTAGTTTAAAAGGCAAGCACATCTTTAATTTTATGAGAAACTAGCAGAGTGAGAGATACCATTACTTCACTCTATGCACTGACTCGAGACGTGCGGCAAGTTGAAGGGCTTTCAAGTGACCCGGCTTGAAAAGGTGCAGCACGTGCTGCCTCACGATGTCTGACACGGTTCACAGTACTTCATGTAGAAGTAGATCCTGGCTGTAATAACTCAGACAGGCAGCACTGGATGAAGTTAAACAATATGTCCCACAACCCTCTGGATGCGATGTTCACTCCTGACATACCCTAGACAATCTGCTAAATTAAACAGCTGTTTCCTTGGACACATACCTCACAAGACTACAAGCCAATGTAAAATAGAATGGAATATAATGCATTGCATTTAATATGGAGTAGACAGGACTTCATATCCCAGAATGCACCTTGCATCCCTCATAGAGCGTAAATATGTTCAGAAGCCTGCGTTAGTATCATACACAAGACGGGAAATGACAAGTCACTACATGACGTATGAACTCTCTTTTTCTTCGAGCCACATTATTGCACCTCCTCTGGCTGTTAGGGACCGCCCTGCTTTGGTCAACTAAGCTTTTTCTGAAGTTGTGTATGGAAAGGCAGAGGCCTCAGACGGACACAAAGCACAGGGACGCTTCAGGAGGCTTGAGAACTTGAGAATCCTCCTAACATGGCCACTAAAGGAGCGCAGATGCAGAGAAAGGCCGAGATCTAGCTGCGGGGACTTGCGGGGAATTCCAGTGGCTCGAGACAGCCACACTTCAGTCAAAGTCCAAATGGCTTTACACAATCGAGGCACCAGTGGAGAGGGTAAACTGAGTCCTGGTGAAAAGCACTAATAAATGTGTGTGGGGGTGATGAAAGCTCCAAGCCAAGGTGTGGAATAAATATGTTTTAGTGTTCTACAGCAAGGAGACTTCTTCCGAGTCATGAAAATAATAATTTCCGGGAATTCGGATTCAGATGCGAGTCCCATGGCGCAGCAGCAGCAGTTCTGAAACAAACATCCCCTACCTGGGTCCACCATGTTCACGGGCAGCTCAGCGCATCACCAACACACCCTGTGTGTCCTTCGGCACCGGTGATCCCCGAGTGCCCCAGGCGGGCGGTGGTCAGTCTCCAACGCCAGGCATGCGGCCCTAGTCCAGCTCGAGAGACCGAAGGGATCTGATGTCCACACTCCGCTGGGATTGCAGCATGGCCGAGTGCCCGCAGTACCCAAGGAGCCGGACCGCAGCTAGCCAAAAAGGTGACCTGGGTGCCGGCCTCGCCCTCTGGCCTGCCAGGTGACATGCACAGGCCAGGGCAGGACTTTCTGCTTGGTTTGCCAACACTCTGGGCAGCGCCGTCACAAGGAAGCCCTCACCTGGCAGGCTCGAGCTCGTTTGAGCAGCACTGGGAATGCAGGCAGAGCTGAGGAACTCTGGCCCAAGTCAAGGTGGGGTCAGGAGTGGCGCTTGAGGGCTCCTGCTCTGACGTGTTGGGGGCACACCCCAAAAACAGCACGATTTTTCTGGTCACAGCAGAGAGGCTACATTTAGAACGTCACAGTGTGGCTCAGTGACCTCGACTGGCCCAGCACACTATCAGGACACCCGCTGATGCCGCATGGGGCAGCAGCAGCCAGGAAGTCACGTGCTGTGCAGTGCTGCTGCGCAGAGGAACAACATCATAGCTGCCAAGGTTCCAGATTGCTATGTGTGACATTTTCATAATTTGAGTGTAATTATGAGTGACATTTCAAAGACTAGGAATGACACCTTCTCGTGAGCAAAATCAGGCAATAAAGACGTGGCAAACATATACATATCAGAAATAAACCCATTTGAGCAATGAGAAACTCTAGCTTAAAACTGCTGCTGCAAAGCACCAGGAATGTAAGGGCACTAACCAGAGTCAGACTGTGCGACACTTTAACAAGAGTAAAACCAAGCAATGACTTTCATGTAGAGAGAAAAACATCTCAAACATGCCTATTTGCTGAAAAACGTCTGAAATGAAATGGTCACTAACCACCTAATTTATTATTAAGGAAACTTCTGATTCTGCAACACGACTAGACTGGATTTAGTGGCAATTGGCACCAGCTCCTTTATCAAACATTATTCCAAGATGGCTAGCGTCATTAAAGCTCTCCTATCTGAGACCGGTTGCATAGTCTATGGCGCTTAGAGCAACCAGCATGGAGCAGCTCAATATTATAGCTCATTGGATGGGAAATCTGTGCACTTCTGCCAATGTCAAATAATGGCTTAACTTAATTAGGCACTTCTGTGTGTAAATGTATTCTACTTGTATTTATTAGATTTCACCAATTGTGGTTGGCCTGTGCTTATTTACATTCTCCTTAGTCTACGTCTAGTATTTTATCCTAATCTTAAACCCATATAAATCTTGGTGAAATGGGTGGTATCATGTACAAAGTATCCTGTTGAGGAGTTGAAAATATAGCTGGCCTGCTAAATAAGGCCAGAAAATTCCTTCACTTGTGTCCTTCTACAGGACCAGGCAGGTTCAGACGGAAGCTCAGTCAGCACAACCTGACATGAGGATAGAAAACACTTAATGGTGAGGAACGTGAAGTGAGGCAAGTGAAGGCTGGACATTCTGGTACCTAACCCGCGTTGCAGTTCAATTCTTACTCTAAATAACTACTTTTAAAGTGTGTTGATGCATGGGCAATCGAAAATTAGCTTGATGCACTTTTTTTTTACAGTTCTTATTATATAATGTGAACTTGATATTAAGGTATTGGATCGCTTTAAACAACACCAGTTACATTACAGTAGGAACTATTCATTTTTGTTTTGTCTTCCTGTCCACACCAACAGCAAAGGTGTGGTTCATATAGGAATCCAAAGTTCACTTAAAGGTAATATCTGATGCTTATTGCAAGTGTAAAAGAGGACCTAGTATGTAGTTTCAAATATCCCCTTTAAAGAGCAAGTATGAAAACGGACAAAAACGATGTTTGCATAGGCCATGATCTGCTGAAAGCATCTCATTGCCATCAAAGCTCCAAAGTTTTCCAGGACCTGCCAGGCGTGAGTTTTTCATCTAATCCTTTGCAGTCACGTTTTTTCCTAATGAATTATAAACAGAACTACAAAGCTTAAATGCTAAGAAAAAACGGTTGGAACTTGGAAATTTTAGAGTGAGTGCCGACATCCGCAGCTAATTATTATCTAAACATTAAATGCAAAGGTGGAATGAGTCATGCCCTTGTCCTGCCACACTGCCTTGAATATGACTGGCCCCATGATCTCCTGAATTCCGGGCTGCACATGTGGGCCGGGTGCTTTGGACTGAAACGTGCCACTTAGGCAGGCAGCGACTGTATTGGCAAGGAAAATCAAAGCTGCCTGCTAGTTTTCCGTCTGTCTGCCTCTGGCCAATAAGGGCACCACACGCGTGGTCACAGTGGGGCAGAGGCCTTTCCGAAAAAATAACAGGTAGGGCGCCAGATCCACGAGGGGGCACGCACTGTCTGCTGGATCGAAATTAATTTGTTTGACAACAACAGAACACTGTGACACATGTCACGTGGAAGGCTCCTTGTCTTTGGGGAGATTTGAATTCACCAATCGGGCACTGGAGCAGGAAGTTCATTTAGTCTGGCTGCAGCAGGTGGACTCAGGCCGTGAGCCGCCGCGGAAATTCACGGGTTTGCCGCCCAACCCGCCTCTGATGATATTTGCCGAGGCAGGGGCTGTCTTGACTCCTGTGAGTCCCAGGGAAGGGGGTGAGCTCCGGTGACAGACAATAATCATTGGCACACCACCTCGATGACGTACGGCTGACAGAGCCGTGCCCCGGGGAATCGGAAAAAATGGATTGTGCTACATTGTAGCAGTTGGGGTGAGTAAGCGCCAGCCAGCAGCCTGCCTTAACTCTGCTGGGAGCGCCATACTGGCAGCAGGAATTAAATAGCGAGTTTGCCAGGGACATCGCACTGCCACACTTGTTCAGTTTTGTAGCAGAAGCCCTAAATGGGATCCGCGCTTGCAAAACGGCGGCCGCGCAGCACTGGCCCGTTGCGGCAGCCTTTATAACTTATTTGAGGACACTGACTGACAGAAGTCAATGTCCTTAAATAAATTATAAAGGCCGCCGCAATGGTCCAGTGCTGCGTGGCCGCCGCCCTCGTAATAGTGCCGCCTGGGGCGGACCGGCCCCCCGCCCCCCCCCCCCTAGCTACACCGGTGAATGGTGCTTGTGAGTGTGATTGTGTGTGAGAACGGAGGGCCATGAAACCATGTTGCAAAGGGGAGGAGGATGAGGGAGGGATGCAGACAGGACGGGGGATTACCATCTAGAGTGTATCATCCAGAGGGTTTCACATGAATTGTCTGTTGCTTGTTCTTAATTAAGGTGCTTGCTGTTAAGCAGTAGTGAGGGTCCTTGATGGTTATGGGTTGGCAAGTTTTCAAATCTTAAGATGTAGTGAAAAGTCTTGGCATCTTGTCTTCTCCTCATTGCATTTTGCCATCTAAAGCCTGATTAGGTCGTTTCTAGAATATTCAACCAGAGACCTTGATTTGTAGATGGGGTGGAGTGCTTAATTAACTTTTTAGCACTCTAGCCAGTCAGAATGTTAGATTTCTTTAAAAAAAAAAAAAAATCCAATTTATTGCGAGTACGTAAGAGAAATATATGTAATGGATCTCTGCGCAGCAGACTTGTCATTTTCTGCTTTGGTCTAAAAAATGGCTTGATGAAATTACACATAACCATATCAAGCAGTCTCTTCAGGCCAGGCCTGGTGTGCTGTGATCCACATGGCTTTGCCTTATTTAGAAAATTAATCCACAATGTTGTTTCCGTGGAGACTTTTAATATGCCCTGAAAGACTTTCCCCTCACCCCCATCATGACGTTTGTCACCAAGTTTTGGTAAAATGTTTTAGAGGACTAAATATATTGATAATTTTGTGTCCCTAAGGAGATAGGTCTATATACGTGGTCAAGGCTAGACCTTATTATATAGAAAACACAGAAGATGCCTCAACCACACTTTCTTCAGAAAAAACGCTTTCAAAGAATGGAAAAATATTTATTCAATCCAAACCTGGCAAAATTATTTATTGCCAATTATTTTGTATTTCATCAAAAGATACTTATGTATTTAAACAACAGAAAAAAACACTGTACATTGGAATCTTAAACGCTTTTCAACATACAAATAGAAACAATATTTACACAATTATAGTGACATCAAACATCATACAAAAAACTCAATAGATTACATAAAACCACGAATGAACAAACATTCAATGAATAAAGAAATCTGATATATGGGGAATATTGTCAAATAGATGACAGTAGTCGGATATTTTACTGGACTCATAAGTCCTAGTTATTATCAGTAATGAAATTGTATTCCACCAAAACTGCCGATGCCTTTCAAGCCCAGGACAAGTGTCCCTGGTCTCTCATCAGGGCTTTTAATCTTTGTATCTGTAAGATGCAAAGGAGAAAGGCAATGTTAGTGTCTTAAACTAATGGTAGCCTCTAATATTTTTCATCACATGTATTGATCGTTAAAAATAAAGAATCAATACATACCAGGCTCTTTATATAGGGAGGAGGAGGTATATGCATCAATTTCTCGGGGCACCAGGGGCTTTAATCGTATTGTTTTAGGCAACCTGCTAAACACAATCAAAATATGTGTAAATCTAACATAACGGAGCATTTCTCAAGTCTGCGGCGTCATGATAATTAATGAAAAAGGCACTGACCATCAGTGGGCCGTCTAGCGGCTGAATGTAGGGGAAAGTGTAACCAACACCCAGTAATCTGCAAAAACATTAAAAAATATGTATCAAGCTGAGGAAGGCCCCTCGTAAGTAACATACTAGAAAGGGCACATTGTAAAGCATACCTTGTTGCTACTTCGTGTGCCCAGTAAGCTCGGCGATTATACAGCATGCGTGAACCTGGCGAGTAAAAAAGGGAAGCTTATGAGACTTCTTGCCAGTTCGGTAATTCGCAGCGGGAAAGGGCGCTACTGTGGAGGCCTCTTACCTTCTCACAATGTTCTTTCTCTGCATGTTATTCCGCAAAATTCAAATCAAGATGGCCGGCTGTCGGTACGCCGCAATTTATATGAATGGTACCCAGATGCATTGTGGGCGTTGAGGTTTTTATTAGCATAGGGCGCCTCAAGCTTTATGCTCGATATCGGAGATATGGGGGTGGGGGGCTTGTGAAATCTAAAACAGCTCCATATTACACCAATGAAAAACATTATGTGGTCTAATTCATTGCGGGCTCACTTCGTCCCGCAAATTCTGTCTGAAGGAGCAGGTATTTGAAGGATCAGTGCTTAGGAGTGTTGCAACAAGTCCGTATATCGAACCGTACCTGCGCCTGACTTGTAGCTTATTGTCATACAATAATAGAAAGAATGAAAAAAATGGAAAGAAAAAAATGGAAATTCAGCTAGGTAATGCCCAAGTGCTGGCATGCCCAAAAGAACCTCGGTGCGATTTTAAAAGATGATTTCTAAACTATGAGGGACGTAACACCCCGGCCAGCCTGGCGAGTCACAAACTGCAGCAAGTCACTCTTTCAAGAAGGAATCTTACAAACACGCTATTTCAGAGAGGTTGTTTAGCCCTGTCTGGGCGCTATTGAACTTTAAAATCAAATAAGCCTCTTTTTGGAGCAGAATACGATCAACATCTTGGCAACGACTTGTAGAATTTACTGTGTACAAAATGGACCATCTGAAGTCATGTTCAGTATGGCCCCTTTCCAAAAAATGCTCAACCATGGGAGCTGTAGTCACTTTCCTTTTTATCCGGGATCGATGTTGGCTGATTCAGTGATTAATTTGTTGGTTTGTCTTACCAACATAAATCTTCGAGCAGGGGCACAGTAGCACGTACACCACATTTTTTGTCCGACAATTAGAAAATTCAGTGTGTGACCATTTAGCTCCTTGGTGGGTAAACTCCTTACCCTCAATTGTAGTGAGGCACGCGACACAGTTCCCACATTTGTGGTGCCCTCGATAGGTTTAGGTTTCCATTGTGACAGCAAGTCGTTTTTTGGCCTCGGTATGGTCACGTCGGCTCTAACCAGCTGCTGGCCTATGCTGCGATTCTTTTTAAATGCAAAGATAGGATTTGGAAAAGGACAATCAAGGCCTTCCAAAAGGTGCCAGTTTTTAAGCACGGCTTGCCTTAATTTATGTGTGTCAGGGCAAAACGTTGTGATGCACACAAGTTTCTCAGATGATGTACGTTTTCTAGTTTGTAGTAAGCATTCCCGTGGCGTGTATTTAGCACGTTTGAAAGAATGCTTAAGGAGCTTTTTAGGATAACCTCTTTGTTGCATGTCCGAGCAGAAATTGCGAGCATGTTTGTCGTAGTCATTCATGTCAGAGAAGTTCCGCCTGATCCTAAGCAGTTGTCCATAAGGCAAATTCGCCTTGAGATTTCTTGGATGTGCGCTTCTATGATGTAGGATGGTGTTCCTGTCTGTTGGTTTTTTAAAAAGAGATGTTTTGAGTTGTCCTTGAGCACACGTGAGCTCGACATCTAGAAATGTCATGCGGCTAATGCTGTGTTCGAAGGAAAATTGTATATCTCTGTGTCTTGAGTTAAGCCAAGCATGGAATGTCATTAATTCGGTCTGGCTCCCCTGCCACAGGAGCCAGACGTCGTCAATATACCTTGGACGGTGGATTTCTGATTTGATTATAACTTGTCATAGTAATGGTGACATTGGCATCTCCTTTCAAACAGTCTTCCTGGACACTTCCGATTTCCACATGCGATGCAGCACTGTAGCCTAGTGGTTAATACTGCAGACTCCTGGTCCGAAGATCATATGTTCAATCCTGATGTTTTCTCTGATTTTCAATATCTGGGCAGGGATGCCCATCAACCAATTAGAAGGTATGAGGTCATCTTCCTAGTGGAGCTAGTGAAGGACATCGGGCACTGTGCCTCGGCCACCAGATTTAGGTCCTCTGCAGAATACATTCCACAACAATAGCATTCTGTGGCAGACTGATATCCCAGGTAGCTTCAAGATTACAGAGATTCACAACCCGACCGAATGAAATTCAGTGGTTGTTGGCTTTTCAAGGTCCTTGTCCTACAGACCTGTTAACATCGAGACTAATTCGTCATTTTCAACTATTTTCAGCTGGAGATCGGATCCTTTAGGAAACCGATGAACGTCCTGTTCCACGATCTGTCACAGGGACTGATCAATGTTTCCATCCGTTCATTCCAATTGCCGGAAAAGCGTGTATATATATATATATATCACGTCAAGTAGCGGGGTTGATATTAGCATCTCCCCTAGGGAAATTCCCATTTTGGTTTCCAGTATTCCTGGAGACTGGCTGCAACCTGCTCGGAGTACTCAGTGCGTCTTCACAATATATCAGGGCCTTCATGCACAGTGCCCGATGGTCGATTAAGCAGCGGGCGTGCTGTAGGCGTTCATTTCACAAAACCTGCTCCTTCCAATCACACTAACTATTAATTAAACCAGGTAAGGCTGGGTTTGTTGGGAAGCATCCGATGTGTGCTTCTCTGTGGGAGCTGAATCTCCCCACATTGTGAGTGCTTTCTTCAGCAATAATGTCATAGGACTTGGCGTATTGGTCTGTTCGCAACTGCCGTTTTTCTCTGCAAAGCATCCTCGGATGATGGGAAAACCGATGGTCTTGCACCGGTATTATGGTAGTTATTAAAAGGTATTAGGGTAACGAAACCTCCCAAACCACAATATTCCCCTCTGTGGCATGTTTCTATAGTTCCTTATCTATTTGATATACGGCCAACTGTTAGTATGTTGACAGCTATTATCGTCCAACATACGTTTCTGAACCTATCTACCTGTCGGTGTTTCTATGACAAGAAAGCCCTTGATTTTACAGGTACAGTAGCTACTCCAGAAGGAGTTTCATTTCGTGTTAATGTCAGTTTTACACTTTTGTCAAGAATTGTTACAAATTGTTTTTCCAGCTACTGCAAATTATGTGGGGTTGATTGCCTTAAGTATTACGAAGGGGTTCACCCTGATTGGTGGTCACATTACATACAGTTTTAAACCTGCATCTGTGGCTTTACAGCCAGGAGGATAAGTCCGTTGACAGAAGTAGGTATTCATAACCAAAAGTTGGGACACCTTCTGTTCGTGGTGCCATGGCATCTCAATGTTGTATGATGATTTCTACTGTTCCAGACCTCTTGAGTTCTGTTGACTGGTTTTCTCAGTCTACAATTAAACAGTTTATTGTAAACCGGTGGGTGATATAACTGTAGTTGTGTTTGATAAGCGTTAAACTAGCATAATCCGAAGCCTCCAGTCCTGTAATAGAATAAAAAATTAGCTAGCATTTGCGCCAAGAATTTTCAATTCTATTAAGGACACTGAGGCGAGGATTATCCCACCCGGTTTTATTACAATATTGGTAATAATTACCCACCCACATGTACTTGATATGCTGTATAAGCAGAAGATACGAGTTTTCCTGTCTCATTACTTTCAGGTTCTGAAAAAGAAGATGGAGCAGAAGTACTTCTGATTTAGAGGACATAAACTTTCCAGTTTGGTTATGGTTCTTCCATGTTGAAGGATGATTGTTGAGACTCATGTTCTTTATTGTGGACTGGAATTGTTAAGGTTATTGACTGTCAAGATTCGAGCAAAGAAAGAGGAGCAGAAACAGGATACGGTGGCTCTTATAGGGCTATACAGGATGTGATGTATACACGAGCATCATGGGAAATGTAGTTTTATTTGCATACAAAATGATTTTCATTGGCTGCTGTGAGTAGCAAATAAAATAAAGAGAAGCATAATCCTCTCCTCCGTGTCCTTAATAGAATTGAAGATTCTTGGTGCGAATGCTAGCTAATTTTTTATTCCATTTGGCTGCAGCAATGTTGCCACTGTGCCTCTGTGAGTGAGTTTCCCATCTCAAAATTCCGTAACTCTATCGCACGTGGCTTCGTCATCGGATGCTCTTGTGGCATGGATGCATCAGTTTACGTGGTGACCCATTATTTAATATATGTTCTAGTGAGGCCTGTGTGGGCGGTGGGGCCAGGAATGTGTTGTGCAGTTCCCTACACGTAGCTTTCAACTGGTGATCTAGTATTGTATCCAGTAGATTAGGGGGCACATCATCGGTCGCCTGCTGGGGGGGGGGGGGCAGGAATTAATTTTCTGGGTATAGGTCTTCAACCGTGATAAGCCCCTGCTTCCACACCCGTATTTTGCATCATTGAGAAGTTAGGGTTTATGAGTAATGGTATAGCAGGGGCAAACAGATCTGTTTGGGCCGCTCTTTTCCTCAGGCCATTCTATGTCCAACTTAGTCTCAGCTATGTCGATCGCTTTGTTTGGGGGGGGTCTGTATTTCTGGTACAAGGCTGTATGAAGTGGCAGTGGGGTCTCATTGTCTGCTTCAATGGCTCTGTGTGGCTGGAATGGTCCAGGGTAGAGCCAGTAATGTAGAAAGTGGACCTGTGCGCAGTACGCATAAAGTTTAAAATCTTGTGCCCCAATCCCCCATGGCTTAGTGGCAGTGTCAGGATCTCTCAGGTTATTCTGGGTTATTGGCCCACCCAAGTTAGGGTGATCAAGACCGATCTAAGCCTCCAAAAGAAGGCTTCAGTGAGGGGGTATGGGTAGGTTTGCGAATAAATAAAGTAGCTTGGGTAGTACTGCCATTTTAGCGATTTGCAATGCGCCCAGCTAATGAAATGTGCAATTTTGTCCAGATTGGTATTTTCCCCTCAAGCCATGCTATAGTCTTTCCGTAATTCGTTTCCCAAAGCTCTTTCATGTATCTACTTATCCACACCCCTAGCTATTTAACTGGGCCGTCTGCCCATTGCAGCAGAAAATCTGGGGCAAATGTTTTTGTACCCTCTGTGAGAGGCATTATTATGGACTTGGTCCAGTTAACCCGGATTCCTGAGTGGTGTCCAAGTATCATCGTCTCGCGCATCATAGGGTTCAGATTGTCTATTGATTTGTGCAAGTATAGTGTAATGTCATGTGCGTACATGGACACCACCAGTCCTTTTGATTTAAATCTGAGTCCACTGTGTGCTTGATGTTGCCTCAGTCTTGCAGCTAATGGCTCCTTTGCTGTGGCAAATAGAAAGGGAGATAGCGGGCACCCTTGCTGCATGCCCCATAATATCTTGATTTGTCTAGTAACTACTCCATTTACTCTAATACGTGCTGTGGGGCTGGTGTAAAGCAGGTGTAATTGTCGTATGAAATGCGTACTGAGGCCAATACGGGCGATCGGAGCAAACCAATAGCGCCATTCTAGAGTGTCAGATGCAGAGGCGCAACTAGAGCCACATTTCAGGGGGGCTAAGACAAAATTTCGGGGGGGGGGCTGATACTTTAAGCAGTAGGTAGAGTGGCGCAGCAGGGGCTCTTAGCAGGGGTGAAACATCAACAAAGCCTCTTTAACATGCACATGGTTTTTTAAAGACCTATGAAGTGCTCGGGTGCGGCTGTGTGTGTGTATCCGGGATCCATCTGAGCCCAGGCTGCCACACACGACTGGTGGGGCTGAAGCCTTGTGATTCCAATGGGCGTTGCGCGCCTGGTCAGATGCCTTTGTGATGATAGCAGGGTCGCCACAGCGGGTTCTTGTGGGTGTAGGTAGTGTAGGAGTGTGCATATGGTGCGAAGGTTGTGCGATGTGGATCTACCTGGTATAAAGAACTAACTGTCCACAGTTTTTATTGCAAAATGAATTCCAATTTCAAATCATACTTAAATTAAATACACCACACACTTTACTTTTGTTTGTTCTGTTGTTTACTTGATTATCTATTATCAACTTATAATCATGTAACTTGTATTCATACAGATTCTCAGTTGATCATCATACAATTACATTAAGTTTCCATCTTATATACACTCAAATACATTTCTTCATAAAGTAATCTAACTTCATTATTTATCTCATAAACCACAGTTTGTTGCTGGCCCAATGCATTTCGGAACCGTGGTTCCTTCCTCAGGGGCTGTGTTCTGCAAATTAAAAAATTCCAATTACTAAACGCATATCACAACCATTAATATATACAATTCTTAAATTCTATGACTTCTTAGGATCTAACAATGCATTTATGAACCCTTCACTTGTAATAACACTGTACCTCAGATTCTCTATTAACACTGTGTCAATTCATACCACGCTAGTTTAAATTATCACATACATTTTCCTTCATTGTGAATTATCCTATGGCAAACTACCTGCCCAAAAATACATTGATGCTTCCGGTGTCTGTCTCGCACACATTAAACAGTTGGTTCTAGCTTTCCGACCATATGTGCAAAAGTGAACAAATGATTCACAGTATTCCATTGAATCGTATTATGCTGTGCGCCGGTCTAACAATGACTGCCTACGTAAAAACCTCATTGGTTCTCACGAACCTCTGACATGCAAGTAAGAACCCTTCCTACTTTCGTTGTTTCACAGGATGGATACACTAACGTGACTCTTCACCCTAAAACTTGATGACTAAAACTATCTAAAGTTTATGTTACCACGTTATTCATTTAAACGTTAACTGGCTATGAAGCGGTCACTTACTCTAATGGAGGGGATACGTCTCATGTTACAACCTCGCAGCGAATGTACTGCAGGAGCCCGTTATATTAGTTCTTAATGTTGGCGTGCTATAAAGTAAACTATCACTTTCTTATTTAATTCAAATGCTAAAAGAAAGGTGACGTATCTCATATAGTGTGCCCTTGCTTGAGTGCTATCGTATAACTTCAACGAAGTGATGTTTATCAATCCGCTTCGGGAATCATACCAGAAGACGTAAAATCAGGTAGGTTTTCTACATGTGCTGAATTTGATAAATTAAATAAATAAATCTACGTGTTACTCGCCATATATACGGGTTAGTTGTTATCTTATGTATCTTGATACAAACTGGTAACACTTACGCAAAATGTCGCTTAAGGCGAATCTCAACCGTATATTCCGCTCCCCTTCGGCAGACTCTCGTATCAGCGTGTGGAGCATTCAGTTAGTTCATGTTCTTAACCGTGCTAAACACAAAGCGAACAAATACTTCTATAACTACCTAACGTGGCAAGTATTAGATTAGACTAATTGTCTTATAGAATGATATTCACACTTACTTAGACAGTTTCGTTAGCGGCGGAACTCATCCGTCCGACGCGTAGGTCACCAACTGACTGCCGTCCTAATTGTTTTTGGCGCCAAAAATGTTAGCCCCTATTTACCAGGTTAGTTGTTATGTGACTCTGGGATTCTGGGATGTGTAGTATTATCGTAACGGACGACATAAAACCCTATCTCTATGTATTTTACCCGATAGAAACTCACGATTGAGCATTTTTAAATCCCCAGTAAAGTAGGATTTATCGAAGGTAAGGTGTAATATATACTAACATCAGTGCGTTTTTATATCGATGTTAATAACATAAGCTTGACTTTTGTTTAGCACATGTTCTCAAAGTTCTCACATCATATAGTCCTATACATATATCGTAATGCACAATATGTTCATTATCCAGTCGAACTTACACATATTTATCAACACGTTATTTTACAAAAACAGTAAATCTTGTAGGCTTTGCTAAGAACAATATACATCAGACTAATACACTGATCAATGTGCTATTATACCACATATCGTACTGTCTCTTTCTCACGTGTGGAGTTATATATGGATAAAAAGACAAATAGCCTTAGTGAACCCTCTATATGTAACTAGCAATACCATTGCTACATGCTTATGCTGTTATAGTGTTTTACATTTATTTCTTTTCCCATGTAGTTCCTCCTCCTTTATCGCTATACTGTAATAAATCACAGAAAACAACTCATATCAATTTTGTCATTAAGACCTTTTGGCTGCATGGTTTCTAGAAACTCAATCCAAAACACTTCTCGCTGGAGAAGTTTTTGAGTATTGTCCACTCCATCTACTTTTGTTACCACCTCCACTATTTGTGCTCGTAATTGGGCTATGGTATGATTCTCTTCTGCCCAGTGGGTAGCCACACCTGATGTTAAATTCTTTAGCCTTATAGTACTCTTGTGCTCTGTTAATCTTAATTTGAATTTTCTCTCTGTTTTGCCTACATAGGCTTTGCCACATGGGCATTTCAAACTGTAAATTATATTGGTGGTATTGCAGTCCGATGTGTGTCGCAGTTTAATCTTAGCACCTGTACTAGGATGTGTAAGGATTTTACCAGTAATTATATTATTGCAATGTATGCATTTATGGCATTTTTGAGTACCTTTGTATTGAACGTTTTTGACTTTAGTGGACCCACTCTGTATCAGTTCCTGCAGATTTCTGGCCCTAGTGTAAGCAAAAGTGGGTAGTTCTTGAAAGATGCCATTGAACTCAGATTCATTAACCAGCAGTTCCCATCTTTTCTTTATAATTTTCTTGATTTGAACGGACTTATTAGAAAATTTAGAAACAAAAGTAGGGGTGTTTGAAAATGTCACAGGTCTCTTCTCAAATAGTTCATCCCTTTCCTTCATTTGTATTCTGGCCATATTTCTCTGTAATATGGTTTCAGGGTAACCCCTGTTGACAAATTTCTCCTTGAATTCTTCAATTTTTTTGTTCTGCAACACATGGATCAGAACATATTCTTTTGATCCTGATGAATTGTGAATACGGGAGATTTTCCACCAGACTTCCTCGGATGAAAGCTTGAATGCATCAGTGTACTATTGCGGTCAGTGGGTTTAGTAAAAATTTCAGTGCTTAATTTGTTTTGCTTTTTCTTAATCAGAACATCCAGATAATGAATTTCATCTTGGCTAATGGAAAAAGTGAATTTTATTCTAGGATCTCTGTTGTTGAGTTGATCAATCAGTTGGATTAACGTCTCCTTAGAACGAGTCCAAATCAAGAAAATATCGTCGATATATCGGCAATATTGTGCTAAACCTTGTGTCCATTCCTTTTGTGTGAGAATATAATCACTCTCAAATTTCGCCATATAAATATTCGCGTAGGCAGGTGCCCCCGAAAAACCCATGGAGGTCCCTGTCAGCTGTCCAAAGTAATCTTCCTTCCACTGGAAGTAACTATTGTGTAGACAGAAAAACAAAAGCTGTAACAAAAAAATATTGTGTTCTTGTGTTGTCTCCATCTTCAATAATGCCCATTCTACAGCATCCATTCCTTGTGTGTGCCCTATTGAAGTATAAAGAGCTGTCACATCAATAGTACATAATAGCCACTCTTCTTTGACCAAATATTCAACTGTGCGGAGCTTTTTAAGGAAATCTGTTGTGTCTTTAACATATGTGCACCAACTTTGAACAAATTGTTGTAAAAAATAGTCTAGATACTTCCCCAATGGTTCAAAAATGGAGCTACAGGCCGATACTATTGGTCTGAACGGCGGGTCAACAGGATCCTTATGTATTTTAGGGGTCATGTAAATCCTTGGTCTCCTAGGATTATGTGATGTTAACAACATTCTTAGGTTAGTATCAATTATACCTTGCTCTTCTGCTTGTGTTAAGATATCTTGCAGCATACTTTGCAATTTCTGAGTTGGATCTCCATCAAGTGCTATATATGTATTACTGTCAAATACATGTTCATTGACTTTTTTCTCGTAGTACTCCGTGTCCATAGCTACCCATGCTCCACCCTTGTCAGCAGGCTTCAAGGTTAACTTTTTATTGTTGGAAACATTGTATATCAATTGCATTTCACGCTTCGTCACATTAGATGCAGGTCTTTCTTTATAGTTGAGTCTTGCACAGTCATGTTTTACCAGATTCTCAAACATGTCCAACGTTTTATGCGAACTTGGTGGTAAAAACTTGCTTGTTGGTTTTAGTCTCTCATTTAATTCTGATCGCTCTTTTCCAGAATCTTGAACTATATTCGTGAAGTATGTTTGAGTCTTAGTTTTCTCATGAATTTAAATATTGCGGTGTCTGTATCTAGTTTTGTCGTTGTAGCAGTTGGCACAAATGTTCTTCCTTTATTCAAGATCTTTAATTCTTGTGTAGTTAGCGGATATGATGAAATGTTGATGATTAAACTAGATTCTTCCCGCTTCTTAATTGTTTTCCTCCCTTGTCCTCTCCTTGTCTTATAGTTTCTAGACCTGTAGCTCTTGGTGGACTTATGTGGACTTGTGGGAGACTTGTTGGTGTTTGTTGTAAATCCGTTGCCTGTAACAAAAAAGACGATGTAGATGACGATGTTGTTGCTGTCATGTCCATGATATTTATTGCGGGTTGGTTCGATGCCGATTTAGTTGGCGGTCCCATAGTTTTAGTGGCTGGTGGCCTTGTCATTGATGTATCCTGTTCCGTGGCTACACTCTCCTCTGATGACGATGTGGTTTTCTTGTTTTGAGTGAATCTTTTCCTGGCATAGATCTCCGCCCATGTGTAGACTTCGTTAAGCTTATAGTCCACTGTGTCTCTACGATACTTTCTGATTTTTCCTTCTTGTAACTCCTTACTATATTTATCTAGTCTGATTTTCATTTCTTCTAAGGTGGTGCTCCATGTTGCGCTCTCCAATTGGCGTTCTAAATCCTTCTTTAGATTAAAGATCTCCTCTTCAAGTTCCCGTATAGTTTTTGATAATTCTTCAACTATCAATAAAATTAAATCTAGAGAACATTTATTTAAAATCGCGAACCATTTGTTCATAAATTTTGCATTTAAGTGGAATCTGAACAACATTGGACGGATTGCTAATCTTAAGCCTCTCGGTATACGCTGTGCTCTGTGGTATTGTATCAACGTAGAGGCATGTAGCCTTTGATTTACTTGTCGTCTTGTAAGGTATTCTAATTGTTTTAATTGTTGCATTGTAGATCCTCCATGTGTATCAATTAATTTGACTTCATCTATCAAAGCATAAATATCAGTTGCTTCAGCATCAGTATATACATGCGTTTCTGCCCTGTTGTCCGTGATATTAGTTATAGAATCAAACGTGGCCATTTTAACAAATAATTTTAGTAGGTGCTACCTCTGGTGCCAAAGTTAATAAGTACAACTATACCCACATGGGGTAGAGAGGCGCACTCTAATATTATACTATCTTTGAACTTTTTTTACAAGGGTGCTACACTTAACACATGTGTTGGCTACACATGTATATCAACTAGAACCCGGAACAGATAAAACCTGCTCAAGTGTGCACTGTTCCTAATGAACTAACTGTCCACAGTTTTTATTGCAAAATGAATTCCAATTTCAAATCATACTTAAATTAAATATACCACACACTTTACTTTTGTTTGTTCTGTTGTTTACTTGATTATCTATTATCAACTTATAATCATGTAACTTGTATTCATACAGATTCTCAGTTGATCAACATACAATTACATTAAGTTTCCATCTTATATACACTCAAATAGATTACTTTATGAAGAAATGTAACTTCATTATTTATCTCATAAACCACAGTTTGTTGCTGGCCCAATGCATTTCGGAACCGTGGTTCCTTCCTCAGGGGCTGTGTTCTGCAAATTAAAAAATTCCAATTACTAAACGCATATCACAACCATTAATATATACAATTCTTAAATTCTATGACTTCTTAGGATCTAACAATGCATTTATGAACCCTTCACTTGTAATAACACTGTACCTCAGATTCTCTATTAACACTGTGTCAATTCATACCACGCTAGTTTAAATTATCACATACATTTTCCTTCATTGTGAATTATCCTATGGCAAACTACCTGCCCAAAAATACATTGATGCTTCCGGTGTCTGTCTCACACACATTAAACAGTTGGTACTAGCTTTCCGACCATATGTGCAAAAGTGAACAAATGATTCACAGTATTCCATTGAATCGTATCATGCTGTGCGCCGGTCTAACAATGACTGCCTACGTAAAAACCTCATTGGTTCTCACGAACCTCTGACATGCAAGTAAGAACCCTTCCTACTTTCGTTGTTTCACAGGATGGATACACTAACGTGACTCTTCACCCTAAAACTTGATGACTAAAACTATCTAAAGTTTATGTTACCACGTTATTCATTTAAACGTTAACTGGCTATGAAGCGGTCACTTACTCTAATGGAGGGGATACGTCTCGTGTTACAACCTCGCAGCGAATGTACTGCAGGAGCCCGTTATATTAGTTCTTAATGTTGGCGTGCTATAAAGTAAACATGAAAATATCACTTTCTTATTTAATTCAAATGCTAAAAGAAAGGTGACGTATCTCATATAGTGTGCACTTACTTGAGTGCTATCATATAACTTCAACGAAGTGATGTTTATCAATCCGCTTCGGGAATCATACCAGAAGACGTAAAATCAGGTCGGTTTTCTACATGTGCTGAATTTGATAAATTAAATAAATAAATCTACGTGTTACTCGCCATATATACGGGTTAGTTGTTATCTTATGTATCTTGATACAAACTGGTAACACTTATGCAAAATGTCGCTTAAGGCGAATCTCAACCGTATATTCCGCTCCCCTTCGGCAGACTCTCGTATCAGCGTGTGGAGCATTCAGTTAGTTCATGTTCTTAACCGTGCTAAACACAAAGCGAACAAATACTTCTATAACTACCTAACGTGGCAAGTATTAGATTAGACTAATTGTCTTATAGAATGATATTCACACTTACTTAGACAGTTTCGTTAGCGGTGGAACTCATCCGTCCGACGCGTAGGTCACCGACTGACTGCCGTCCTAATTGTTTTTGGCGCCAAAAATGTCAGCCCCTATTTACCAGGTTAGTTGTTATGTGACTCTGGGATTCTGGGATGTGTAGTATTATCGTAACGGACGACATAAAACCCTATCTCTATGTATTTTACCCGATAGAAACTCACGATTGAGCATTTTTAAATCCCCAGTAAAGTAGGATTTATCGAAGGTAAGGTGTAATATATACTAACATCAGTGCGTTTTTATATCGATGTTAGTTACATATAGAGGGTTCATTAAGGCTATTTGTCTTTTTATCCATATATAACTCCACACGTGAGAGAGACAGTACGATATGTGGTATAATAGCACATTGATCAGTGTATTAGTCTGATGTATATTGTTCTTAGCAAAGCCTACAAGATTTACTGTTTTTGTAAAATAACGTGTTGATGAATATGTGTAAGTTCGACTGGATAATGAACATATTGTGCATTACGATATATGTATAGGACTATATGATGTGAGAACTTTGAGAACATGTGCTAAACAAAAGTCAAGCTTATGTTAATAACATCGATATAAAAACGCACTGATGTTAGTATATATTACACCTTACCATCGATAAATCCTACTTTACTGGGGATTTAAAAATGCTCAATCGTGAGTTTCTATCGGGTAAAATACATAGAGATAGGGTTTTATGTCGTCCGTTACGATAATACTACACATCCCAGAATCACATAACAACTAACCTGGTAAATAGGGGCTGACATTTTTGGCGCCAAAAACAATTAGGACGGCAGTCAGTCGGTGACCTACGCGTCGGACGGATGAGTTCCGCCGCTAACGAAACTGTCTAAGTAAGTGTGAATATCATTCTATAAGACAATTAGTCTAATCTAATACTTGCCACGTTAGGGAGTTATAGAAGTATTTGTTCGCTTTGTGTTTGGCACGGTTAAGAACATGAACTAACTGAATGCTCCACACGCTGATACGAGAGTCTGCCGAAGGGGAGCGGAATATACGGTTGAGATTCGCCTTAAGCGACATTTTGCGTAAGTGTTACCAGTTTGTATCAAGATACATAAGATAACAACTAACCCGTATATATGGCGAGTAACACGTAGATTTATTTATTTAATTTATCAAATTCAGCACATGTAGAAAACCGACCTGATTTTACGTCTTCTGGTATGATTCCCGAAGCGGATTGATAAACATCACTTCGTTGAAGTTATACGATAGCACTCAAGTAAGTGCACACTATATGAGATACGTCACCTTTCTTTTAGCATTTGAATTAAATAAGAAAGTGATATTTTCATGTTTACTTTATAGCACGCCAACATTAAGAACTAATATAACGGGCTCCTGCAGTACATTCGCTGCGAGGTTGTAACACGAGACGTATCCCCTCCATTAGAGTAAGTGACCGCTTCATAGCCAGTTAATGTTTAAATGAATAACGTGGTAACATAAACTTTAGATAGTTTTAGTCATCAAGTTTTAGGGTGAAGTCACGTTAGTGTATCCATCCTGTGAAACAACGAAAGTAGGAAGGGTTCTTACTTGCATGTCAGAGGTTCGTGAGAACCAATGAGGATTTTACGTAGGCAGTCATTGTTAGACCGGCGCACAGCATAATACGTTTCAATGGAATACTGTGAATCATTTGTTCACTTTTGCACATATGGTCGGAAAGCTAGTACCAACTGTTTAATGTGTGTGAGACAGACACCGGAAGCATCAATGTATTTTTGGGCAGGTAGTTTGCCATAGGATAATTCACAATGAAGGAAAATGTATGTGATAATTTAAACTAGCGTGGTATGAATTGACACAGTGTTAATAGAGAATCTGAGGTACAGTGTTATTACAAGTGAAGGGTTCATAAATGCATTGTTAGATCCTAAGAAGTCATAGAATTTAAGAATTGTATATATTAATGGTTGTGATATGCGTTTAGTAATTGGAATTTTTTAATTTGCAGAACACAGCCCCTGAGGAAGGAACCACGGTTCCGAAATGCATTGGGCCAGCAACAAACTGTGGTTTATGAGATAAATAATGAAGTTAGATTACTGTATGAAGAAATGTATTTGAGTGTATATAAGATGGAAACTTAATGTAATTGTATGTTGATCAACTGAGAATCTGTATGAATACAAGTTACATGATTACAAGTTGATAATCAAGTAAACAACAGAACAAACAAAAGTAAAGTGTGTGGTATATTTAATTTAAGTATGATTTGAAATTGGAATTCATTTTGCAATAAAAACTGTGGACAGTTAGTTCATTAGGAACAGTGCACACTTGAGCAGGTTTTATCTGTTCCGGGTTCTAGTTGATATACATGTGTAGCCAACACATGTGTTAAGTGTAGCACCCTTGTAAAAAAAGTTCAAAGATAGTATAATATTAGAGTGCGCCTCTCTCCCCCATGTGGGTATAGTTGTATCTACCTGGTATAAAGCCTGATTTGGTCCTCCCGTACTAGCCCTGGTAGGGGTGGCTGTAAGCAGGAGGCTAGTATTTTTGCATACATTTTAATTGTCTACATTTATTAGCGACAGCCGTCGATATGAGTCCGTTATTCACCAGCGAACCCGGCTTTGGGATTGTAATAATCAGTACTCCACGCATGCATGGGGGAGGATGCCCATTACTAGAGCTTCTTCATATACTTTAAGTAGATATGGTGCTAATAGTAAGGCATATGTCTTGTAGAATGTGGTTGTGAGGCCATCTGAGCCCTGGGCTTTATCTCCAGGCATGGTTTGGATGGTTGCACCTACTATTCCGCCCTGAGCGGGATGTTTAGAGTTTCTCTACGTGCGTCATCTAGCCAAATTAACACTATTGAGTCCAAGTAGTCTTTTAGTGCATCAGTATCTTGCGATGGTTAAGATGTGTATAGCTCTTCTTAGGACTGCGTGATGCTGTCAGGGATGGTAGTTGGGTCTAAAATTAATTTAGAGTCTAGAAATTCCGCTATGTAAGCAGAAGATTGCTTTTTTTTTTTTTAGTATGGTCTCTAGGGTTTTCCCCGGTCTGTCCCATTCACCGTATCTACGGGGCACTGTGTATTTCCCTAGGAACCTCCCTTCTCTCTCCGCCTCTTCATTATAGGCCGTCATCTACCCTCTAATTTTTACCAGCAAATCCGGGTCATCTGAATGGTAGTATTAGTTTTCCGTGTCTCTAATTTCGGTCGTCAGTGCTTAATGTGTGCCTGTTATATTTGAGGAATCCCGCTTGTTTAGCTATACATACTCCCCTAATCACTACTTTAAAGGCATACCAAATTATTGCTTGGGACCCTACAGCACACATCTTTGTTATGTCTAAGTAAATAGGACTGCACTAAGCGTGCTTTCCTATAATCATTTAACCCTTCGATATTCCAAGTGAGGAAGGATAGTGACGTCATGTCCAGTCGTGCAGTGCGTCTGTGCTAATTATTGTGTTTGAGGTCTGTGTTTTATGGCGGTTTTGATCTTGCCTGTCGCCCAGTTCGTGGGGATTCTGTCTAGAGGCTGTGTTGACTCAACGCAGTAGTTTGGTTCTGGCCTGGTATAGCAGACCTTTATCGGCTCCTAGTAACCCACCAACCCAATTCTTAAAACAGTTTTTCCCCGCCGCACACCAAGCTCCCAATCAGGTTGTGTATCCTTGCCCTCCGCACACCCTCCCAATCAAATTCTATAATGATTCATTCACAAAGAAGAAAAATGGGGGCGATTTCAACTGCTGGGGCTAGGCATCGCTGGCGAACTATCTCACCAGGAATAGTGAGGAGGCCTGATAGGTGCTCTGTGGGTTCTCCACCTCCATAGTTCTGCAGTTATAGTGGGTTGGGGAGCAAACAACACTTGATAATTAACAGGGATTACAATAGGAGTGATAATGCAGTGTATCTGTGGCTTATCTAATCTAGAGTTTTAGGTTAATATAGTAGTTAAGGTCTGGTCTTGCCAGTTATTCATTGTCGCTTGGAGTGCCTCCTACTCTCTCTGCGGGAAGTGGTGGGCTTATACGTTTCAATCGTGTGTGTTTAATAAATTGCATTGCCGATTTCACATCCGTGAAGAGGTGTTGTTTCCCTTTGTGTGCGATGAGCAGTTTCGCCGGGTAGATAAGAGCATAGGGAATCTCTGCCTTCTGTAGTATGCACTTTACTGGGAGAAATTCTCTTTGAGCTGGGTGGACCCCAGCGGGTAAAGTCGGGGTAGAAGGCTAATGCGTTTCCTTGATGCTGTATAGTGCCTCGTTTTCGCGCCAGCCAGAGTATCTAGTCTGGTCTCTGCAGTTTAATATACGCACTATTATATGCCTTGGTGTTGCTCCCATAGGTGGTTTGGGTCCCAGTGAATGGTGACCCCTCTCCACTAGGAATACTACAGAAAGATCTGTGCCGAACAGTTCTTTTAGTAGGGTTTCAACATAGTTTTCCATTAATGCCAGTACAGTTGTCTCCGACACCTCTGTGATGCACACTTTTTTGCGACGAGAGTGGGCTTCAAGGTCTTTGTTCTTGGCCCGTATTCTCAAGAGGATTTTTTTCCATTTGGAGCATTTGTTCCTTAGTGTCTACTTGGAATTCGTGTACATTGCCTGCCCCATTCTTCAGCGCATCTATGCGAGTGTCATGTTTGTCAACTCTCCTTTTTAGGTCTCGGCTAGTAACGCGCTGAAAGCGCGTTCTCGCCGAGAACTATAGTCGGCGTCTCAGCAGTCTGAGTACGCCGAAGTGAGACAAGACCTGGCTGCGCGCAGCGTTTCTCCATAGGATAACGTTGTGCGCGCGGCCAGGTCTTTTCTCCACAGCTTGTCAGAAAGGACCGGATCGCGTCGCGCGCCTCTCTGGAATGCAGGGGGAGTCTGCAGAGAGGCGCGCGGCGCTGATAAGCAGGCTGGTTCTTTGTGTAACTCAGCGTTGTCCTTTTATAATTTGTTCACTTGTATCCTTACTGCTCCTATTGCGGAGCGCTCTGCCGCCTTCAGGCAAAGTCCGCGACACACAAACACGTATAAATAAATAAACAATTGCCGCGCATCTAGTAGAGTAACGTGCAACATCTAACCCGCCAGCCCTCGCAACGAGCTGGGCGTCCGTGGAATCCCCCCTGCTGACCCTCTCATCGGCCAGGCCGTCCTATAGCTAGAAATGCTGCGCAGCAGCCGCCCATCTCTTCCAGCCCCCGACCTGTATCACCCAGGGGAGGCCCCCCCCACCCCTCTCTTGGATCTGCCAGGCCACACCCTGTGCTCCCGCGCCTCGCCATCTACGCATCCGCAACCCTCGACCGGCTCACCCACAACTCGAATCAGGCCCCCTTCTCGTTGAGCATTCTGTTCCGCCTGGCTGGTTGCGGTCACAAGGCTAGTGGTCAGCCTCACCCTGTTTATGTGCACACATATTGATCAGCGAGCAGCCGGCTCTGCTATGGTTCTGCATGGTCTATGTTAGGTTCTGTGTGGGGGCGGTTGGCCATAGTTCACCGTCACATGGCTTACATTTCAATCCGTGTGTATGTGGGGGTAGCATGTTTAAGTTTACTTCTTCAGGACAGTAAATATTTGTGTACTGCTGAGAATATGTATGCCATTCCGGCTAAAAGCATGCACCCTTCAGGTGGCTGGTAAACGCTCACTACCTGTAGTGCCTGGAGCCTAACAAGGCACATGGGTTATCCCGCCTCCTTAAGGCCACAGGCGCCTTGACATTTAAAGATAGCTTAAAAGTCAATATGCCTGCTTCTGCGATGTGTGTGGGGATGCGGGTCATTGGCTCCAATGCAGAAATACATCTCAAAAGGCTAACGCGCCAGCTGCTGCAATGCGGCTGTGTAACTAATAATGGGTTTGAAGTCCTACAGGACAGACCCCTCCTTTAACCCGACCGTAAAAAATCGCTTTATCGCCGATTTATTTAATTGCAAAGAGACAATTCATTCAATGGGGTGCGCCGTGGCACTATTTATCATTAAGACTGCCCTAGAGCTGCCCTGGGTGTCCTCTTGATTCGGATTTTCGATATTGCCAAACTGCCACTTTGGCATTATATTTGTGAGCCCGGGCTGGCCGGGGCATTAGACGTGCGTGAAATGGCTGCCACAGGGTCAGTTCGCGCAAGCTTGAAAAAGAACAATCGCATATTCCCCCGGTCACTTGATTGTATAGCGCCAAAACGACGCCGGGTACGAGAGGAGCGCTAGATGATATCAGACAGGCCAGGCTCTCTCGACAGTGGCGGACATGGGTGCCCTGCCGCTAATGTGGCACCAGGCTTACTGTTGGTTGGTTTTGTGCCTACTGCCACCCAAGGTTTTTTTTTCCAGTGTAATCTGTTTCCAGGTTGAGGCCGATGACTGACAGATGGGCCTCTTGGAATAAAGTCAATGTCTTGGAAAGTAGAAGAACTCCAACAAACTGCACCTGCTCTGTAAGACCTTTTTAGCAACGCCCAGAGGCGCCCCGGTCAGCTTTGTGTGTTGGTTTATTTTTTTAATCGCATTCTTTTGTTCGTTCACTCCTTTATTTGTTTCTGTGTGAAGTCATTCAGGCTTTTTTTAATTTGTTTTCGCCTTGCAGGTCCAGTGAATGTCTTAATACTTGTAATATGTTATATATTCACAAGCCATTCGTTTTCATATATTCGTTCAGAAGATGCTACTTTGCTCAGTCATCCATTATTTTTCAGCTAGTTCATTTCTTTATAAGCAGTTGGCTTTGTAATTTGTTTGTTCAATAGTTTAATTCCTTTGCATTTCCGTCGTCCATTCATTGATTGTGTATTTTGTTTGTCCAGCATGTATTTTATGTGTGTTAGCTATTTAGGTAATCTTTTGAGTGTTGGTTTGTTCTCCTCTTTATTTATTTAATCTACAGTTTTCTTTCTTTCGCTCGTGCTCTTATTTTTCCGTTTTTTCTTTCATTGAGTCTAACGTTTTCCCTTCGTTCGTACATTCATGGATTTTTACTCCAGTTGTCACTCGCCCATTCGCACATATGTTAGCAGATTGGTTCTTTATTTTTTTATCCGTTCTCTCGTCTTCCTTTCGATCTTCATTCGGTCATTGTGCCCCCTCCCCTCCCCCCCAAGTCACTGCAGGGTGCTACGTTTGGCAAGAACAAGGGTCGCTCACTGCCACTTGATCGCAGACTTCGCATGACTTAATCCATGACAGAGGCGGCAGTAGTAGGGGAAGCTGTAGGGACAGCACTAGAGGCAACTGTAGGGGCAGTAGTAGAAGAAGCAGTAGGGCAGGTGTAGGGGGGCGCAGTAGAGGCAGTGGTGGGGCAGGTGTAGGGGTAGAAGTAGAGGAAGCAGTAGGTGCAGCAGTAGAGGCAGTAGTGGGAAAAGCTGTAGGGGCACAGTAAAGAAAGCTATAGTGGCCACAGTAGAGGCAGACGTAGGGGCAGCTGTAGGGACAGCAGTAGGAAAAGCTGTAGGGGCACAGTAGAGGAAGCTGTAGCGGTCACAGTAGAGTCAGTCGTCGGTGCAGCTATACGGGCAGCAGCAGAAATAGCAGCAGTGGAAGCAGTAGCAGCAGTATAGGGGCAGCAGTAGGGTGGGTGATTGTTTCATTAGTAAACAAGGTACCATTCGGGGAGTGATTGGAGCCATTGTAGGGGTAGTGATGAAGTAGTGGTAAGCAACTGACTATGCCTTTTTATTTTTGTTTTTGTTTTTAAAACATGAATAAAAGGCAAAGTCATTTGCAATGTCAATAGCTCAAACTCGCATAAATGCGAGACCTATTGCATTGCAAATGCTTGTTTACTATATCCAGTCGGGCAGTCAGGGCGTTTAGTTTCCCATTGATGGTCCTAAGGCTAGACTGCCTATCTAGCAGTATGGTGCGAATGTCTACATCAGACTGGCCAGCGTTCACTCTTGGTGCACCAATAACGTCTTGTTGTGTCTCTGCCTCCATGTGCCTGGTCTGTCTTTTGTTGTCAAAGTTGAGTTTGGCTTCTTGGTATCTGTTTTTCCCCTTTTCTGTGTCTGTCTTCCCTTTGATTTGGGAAGAGAGGGTGGTTCCACGCCCTTCCACACTTGTCTTACTGACAGTGTCCTCGGCCCTGTGTCGCAATGCTCAGTGCGAAGGCAGAAATGTTGTGTTTAGCCTACAACACGCCTTGTCGTCCTTAGGCTGAAATTTAGGCGCGTTAGCGCGTGGGTCTCTGTGCCATGGAGTGTTAAACTTTTGTCCAGTCCCCCCTCAGGTGGTTTAGTCAAAGCTTTGTTCAGCCCGTCTGGTATCCTGAGCGGCTAGTGTGGGGCAGTAATGGTGCGTGTATCACTCTACGCACTTTGTGCACTTCAGGGTAGGCCGCTAGTGCATATATTCTTGTTTTACGAGGTAGCGTATTCACAACTCGACCCACCGCAAGCGGGGGCTGGTGAGGCCCCTCCCGGCAGCCCCAGGGTGTTGTTGGACTCACCAGGTGCCTGGGCCTCAAGTCGACTGTCCCGCACCTCGCACAGAGGCCCGGCTCTTCGTCCTGGCTTCACTCTCCCCGCAGCTACTCCGTCTTCAGTTGCGGTCCATCTTGTGTCGCTGCCCGCCTGGATCTGCACGTTGCGCTGTCTCCGCCGCAGCTCCAGGTATGATCTTCCCCACAATCTGTGGCAGGTATCTTAGCGGCAGACCCAAGCTGTGCAGTGGGGCTGGGGGGGATGGGCCACCCGCCGGCCACAGCTCTCAGTGCGGAGCCCACCTCTTGTTCTTCAGTTTTCGGGCAAGTATGATCGTAGGCCTCTCTTTGGTGGCGCTGCGTCTCAGGCGCAACCCAGGCCCGAACTGCTCGTCTAGGCCCAGTGGACTCTGCTTCGCAGTTAGTTCTGCGCATCAGCGAGCACCCTGGTTCATGTAGGCAGATTGTTCTTGTGCCGATGTGCAGCCCATAGAACAAACTTTAAAGTACACATCAATCCAAAGTTCATTTCTTCATCCTTGAAATGCCTCTGGAAGTTAACATGTACCACAGAAAGAAACGACTTGCTGCCATTGATAAGCCTACCTGCCCCAGCTCCTCCGGCAGTACATCCCAATGTTTTTGAAATAATGTATTTTGTGATTACAGCAGCTCGCAGCGCGGTCCTTTAGAGTTCGCATAAGCCCACGTTTTAGACTGGTGCTGATCTGTTGCCTCTCTCTGTGGAACTCATTAAACAGGGTGCTGATGCTTGCAGAGGGTGCTGTGCCTTAAGACAAGCTGAAAAACACAAGTTTGACTGCTCGAGTCTCATTCTTTTTGCAGCTGCCCAGCCTGGCCTCGTGAGCCATAGAATGTCATGGCCACGACAGCCGAGATGAATGGATTGTAGATGTCGATTGCCATTTCCGATCATGGTTTCTTGATATTTTGTGTGTGTGTGTGGGGGCGGGGGGGGACGCTCTAGCAGCACCTTGCTTGCAAGTGACTGTACAATGTTGCCCTCTGTGCTGCAGTTGAGTCAGCAGTTTTTTCTGCACGCTGCCACTCAAAGGACTTTTTGCAGCTCTTTCTGTTTTTTTTTTACCTGTGCCAGATTTATGTCTCCCCAAGGAGGGCTGGGCACACATTTTATAAAATGGTCGATATTTTAAGTGGTCTGCTTCCTTCTTAGACCCTCCTACATGTCCTGCTCCCGTCTGATAAGTCTTATTTAGATCCCCATTGGAAAAGCCTGGAAGCTTGACTCAAGCATGCTGTACACGTTTCAACGAATCACCAAAGCTGCTACTGACTCTGTCTGCTGCATTAGTGTTATGAGCAGCACTAGAACCCTTTCGGCGAGAAGCGAGACACTCCAGAGATGCATGAAGCAGGGCAGTGGGACTTGGTTCTGGAGGTGAGGGGCACTGAATGTTGGCACCTGAAAAGACTTGTCCTAGTTTTATTGTGGCTCGATAAAAAAAATATATACAAGTGGCAAGTTACTACCCCTCACCCTTCTTCCATCATGGAGGCAGACGCAAGTCCTGTCAAGAATTTTCGCTAATTCAAAACGAGCCGTTGCCAGTATCATAAATAATTTTCATGTGTAACACTTAATGCATGTGTAACATTTAAGCCGTTTCTAGGTGATGTGATTAACAGCGCTGTATAGTGCTATTCAGGAACCTCTAGTGACTGCCTGTGGAAGTGCATCATAGTTCTCACAGCGATGTATATTCCTACCTGGGAATCCTGCACTGACTGGCTCTACAGGAACCTCTAGCTGTCTGCACCTTTTGCGCTATTCCCGTTTTTTTCTTATTTGTGATTTTTCTTATTCGCATTTCATGCAAATTCTATA
Source organism: Lissotriton helveticus (assembly GCF_964261635.1). Classification (NCBI taxonomy): domain Eukaryota; kingdom Metazoa; phylum Chordata; class Amphibia; order Caudata; family Salamandridae; genus Lissotriton; species Lissotriton helveticus. Next base: position 335,511,041 of record NC_136071.1, on the reverse strand, counting down.
AATGTGATTTTTGCGATTGATGTTTACCTTTTCCCCTCTTGTTTTACTTATATGTATCCCTTCTCAAACTGTCTGCCTTGTTGTCATTCTCTGTTTACTTTTACTTTTCCCGTGGCTAGCTTTTCTACGTCTTTCATCTGCCTTCCTGTGTCTCTGTCGCGTGGCACATGCCTATCCAAATATATGTGCATCCTTTTGCTTTTTAAGTCTCGGCCTGACGTAAGCAGCGCATGCACTGCTCTTGTCTTACGAGGCTTCTTGGTATCTGTACGATTCCAAAAGCCTCGTCCCAGCTCCGCCTTAAGTTTTGATTCGTGCACGTTGTTTTGCGTCACGAATTATGCCAAAGGCAGTGCAATGATTGCACTGAAGGAATGTCACTCCCTCATTGTTGCCACCCTGTCTCCTTTTATCTACTCCCAGCGGGATTGGCTATTTTACCCGCGGCGTTACACTAGTGCCTTTAACCCCTTAATTGCTGCCGTCGGCCAACGGTCGTCACGGCCACTACCTCCCCAGTGCTGCGCACGACCGTTGGACGTCCATTCAGCACTAGTTCCAATGGACAGCGCAGCACTGGGGAGGTTTATTTACAAGCTCTAAAGGGGTTAATTACTGGGGAAGCAATATTTGTTTCCCCTTCCGTTTGTCTCTCTGAGACACAGCTGCTTGTTTACAGCGACTGCCTGGCCAGCGCTTGTTGTTTTAACTTGCCTGAGCGGCTCCTTAATTAACTTCTACTGCCGTCACGTTTTCGCACAACCGCCGTCACATTGTCTCACAACGAAGCCTATTTGTGTTCGGAACCACGGTTAACTCCGCTGCAGGCACTAAGTTAAAGACGGAGTCTTTTTTTATTACTTGATGAGATGCTAAATTAGCTCCATGTAGTACGAGAAATCGCCCATACCCTGTAAATACCTTTCCGTTGCTGTCGCATTGTTACGATTCCTGCCCGTGCTCTAGCGGCATTTCTGTTCGAGTCAAGGCGTATTCTTCCTTAGAGCCGCCATTGCTTGTCTTCGTGTGTTTGAAGTTGAGCGCTTGGCTGCGGTTCTTAATTAACTTCTATTGTTTTAACTTGCCTGAGAGCTTGGCCGCGGTTCTTAATACATTTCTATTGCCGTCGCATTTTTGCACAACGAAGCCTATTTGTGTTCGGAACCGCGGTTAACTCAGCTGCAGCCAGTAAATTAAAGACTGAGACTTTTTCTTAATTTGACAGCTCGTGCCTCTTAAGCGCCTGCCTGCATTTCCATCAAGATAAAGTGAGTCATGGCGACAACCGTTCTTAAGCTATTTCGCTGCGCTCTGCAAGCATACCTTAGAAAGCAGCCAGTAGAACAGAAAAGCCGATGTCGGCGTTTCCTCTGTTGGAATGCACATGGACTGTGCGGTGGCAGTCTACTGGCTTGTCTGTAAAAAAAAACGTGCTATCCACTAAATCACTTGCTACGAACGCTCATGGAGTACCACTTTTTTGCCATATTCAAAATATCAAACTGATGCTGCGTAAGTGTCTTTTTTTTCCCCTCAGTTTTTTAGGGCTCGGCTGAACGCGCGGAAGCGCGTCTCCGCCGAAGCTCTTTTGTCGGCGTGTGTGCTTCCCAGGAGACAATCCTGGCCGCGCGCATCGCCCTGAAGGCGATTTCAAAGTGACACGCTCACGCGAACGAGCGCTGCGGCCAGGCGCTGTCTCCTGAGAAGCACACACGCATGCGCATACACACACACACACACACACACACACACACACAAGCGCCCACGCACATACATACAGAGACACCCCCCAGCTCACATACACACACACGCGCGCACACACACGAGTGCACCCCCCCTCTCCCCCACCGTCACACACACACACACACACACACACACACACACACACACACACCCTCTCCCCCACCGTCACACACACACACACACACACACACACACACACACACACACACACACACACACACACACACACACACACACACACACACACACACACACCCACACCCACACCCACACCCACACCCACACCCACACCCACACCCACACCCACACCCACACCCACACCCACACCCACACACCCACCCCCCCCCGAACCGAGCCCCAGCCCTTTTCAACTTACCAGGTGAATTCTGAGGGACTCCGCTCTCCTTCTGGCGTCGCGAGACGCTTTCACTCCGCATTCTCTTCCGGTCCGGATGCAGCCCCGCCCCCGTCACAGGCGACTTTGCCTGACTTCCGGTGAGGCTGCTGGGCTCGTTTATTTATGCGATTTTATATAGCGTGAACTTTACCCGTTTGCCAGGGGTGTGCAATGTAGAGTGGCGGGCTGCAGTTGAGCCTCTCGTTTATCCAAGCAGTGGGTGATTTATGAGCAGAAAAAACCTTTGAGTGCTGAGCATGGCAGGGTAATGTTCAACGCTGACAAGCGACACCATTGGTTGACAAATGGACAGCTAGCCTGGACAGAGGATCTGAAATGAACCCAGCCTGCCCTCTGATCCCACTAGGTGTCTTGAGCAATGCTGTTCATCAGTAAGCGGTCATCGGTGGCCCGGCTGCATGGCTAATGGCACTTTGCATAACGCAGCTCGAGCATCTGCCTGTCTGAGGGGGATTGCTGCAGGAATACAAATGAATGACTGAGTTATGTTGGGCTGTGAGTGTCATATCTGCATCTGTGCTTCTGGCCTCTCTACTGAATACCTCCTCAAGGCCCATTGGTACCTGTCTCATCTGCCTGCCCATGAGCAGTTCTTAATTTAGTTTATCTTAGCATCACTTCACATTCTTCCTTTGTCGATCTCTCACTTGGACTCGCGCCTTGACACCTTCGGGACGGGTAATTGTTCGTGCTCAATAAATCCTTATAACATAACATATTTCTTTAAGCAGAACTTGACCCAGTGTATTTCTTCATTTAAAAAAAAAATGCTCTGCTTACTCTGTACTTCCTGCTCTGGAAAGGAAGGCTTTTAAAAAGCACGCACAAGATTGTGTGTACTTGTCTGGCTTGGCTTGCCGCAGATGTATTTCGCACTGTGCAGTATTGTGGAGCGAGCAAGAAAAGTTAAACTACTAATGCAATCCAATATAGTTTAAAATGAATAATAAAAAAACTTCTGTACATTTGGACGTGTAACCGAGACATAAGGGTTGGGTTCTAAACCCACCCGTTGAGTTATTAACTTACGAAGTGCGTGATAAATGAATGAGCGCACAGAAGCCGATGGAAATGCTTCTTATTTTAGTGTTTAAACAGGAGAAGGATGGGAGGCGGGCTTGAACCCCCACTGCATGTCGTGATGAGCAGCTGTCCTCCAGCCCGCGGTGACCTTGCCGGCAGGGGTCACGGTCATTGTGTCCATTACTGCTGCGTGTTCGGGTCACGCACTCCTCGGCGGCGACAGGCATTATCATTGTCACAAAGCGCCCCCTGGTCCGGGGGCCAGAGGCGGCCAATGCATGCCAAATATCCTGCCTCTTTAGGGCGGAGCCCTGTAGCCCCAGAGGGATGACAGGCCATATCTGGGTGATAGCTTGTCCCTCCATGGAATGAAATTGTATTTTGTAGCACCTCAAAACAAAACAAAATAATGAAACACCTGCTAGGCGTGAGACACTATAAAGTAGCCCTTCGAATCCTTCCGTTGGATACAAGCTCCCTCCTGAGGTATTTGCCCTCAGTAGCTATCTATACGTAGTCTGAACAACCCCCTCACCCTCACACCCTCTCAAACTTACACACCCTCACTCACCCTTACACCCTCACACGCCCTCACCCTCACACCCTCACCCCCCCTCACCCTCACCCCCCCTCACCCTCACACACCCCCTCACACACCCCCTCACCCTCACACCCCCTCACCCTCACACCCCCTCACCCTCACACCCCCTCACCCTCACACCCTCACACCCCCTCACCCCCGCACCCCCCCACCCCCCCACCCCCCCACACCCCCACCCCCCCACCCCCTCACACCCCCACACCCCCCCACCCCCACACCCCCACACCCCCACACCCCCACACCCCCACACCCTCAGTCACCCTCAGTCACCCTCAGTCACCCTCACTCACCCTCACTCACTCACCCTCACTCACTCACTCACCCTCACTCACTCACTCACTCACCCTCACTCACTCACTCACCCTCACTCACCCTCACTCACCCTCACTCACCCTCACTCACCCTCACTCACTCACCCTCACTCACTCACCCTCACTCACTCACCCTCACTCACTCACCCTCACTCACTCACCCTCACTCACTCACCCTCACTCACTCACCCTCACTCACTCACCCTCACTCACTCACCCTCACTCACCCTCACTCACCCTCACTCACCCTCACTCACCCTCACTCACCCTCACTCACCCTCACTCACCCTCACTCACTCTCACTCACCCTCACTCACCCTCACTCACCCTCACTCACCCTCACTCACCCTCACTCACCCTCACTCACCCTCACTCACCCTCACTCACCCTCACTCACCCTCACTCACCCTCACTCACCCTCACTCACCCTCACTCACCCTCACTCACCCTCACTCACCCTCACTCACCCTCACTCACCCTCACTCACTCACCCTCACTCACCCTCACTCACCCTCACTCACCCTCACTCACCCTCACTCACCCTCACTCACCCTCACTCACCCTCACTCACCCTCACTCACCCTCACTCACCCTCACTCACCCTCACTCACTCACTCACCCTCACTCACTCACTCACCCTCACTCACTCACCCTCACTCACTCACCCTCACTCACTCACCCTCACTCACTCACCCTCACTCACTCACCCTCACTCACTCACCCTCACTCACTCACCCTCACTCACTCACCCTCACTCACTCACCCTCACTCACTCACCCTCACTCACTCACCCTCACTCACTCACCCTCACTCACTCACCCTCACTCACTCACCCTCACTCACTCACCCTCACTCACTCACCCTCACTCACTCACCCACCCTCACTCACCCTCACTCACTCACCCTCACTCACTCACCCTCACTCACTCACCCTCACTCACTCACCCTCACACACCCTCACCAGCATAGCATAACAAAACATAGCATAACAACACACAGCATAGCATAACAAAACACAGCACAGCATAATAAAAAAGCACAGGATAGCAAAAGATAGCATAGCATAATTATTCCCAACTCTCCTTATTATTGAGCAACATATGACAGTTTGCAAATCATCTTTATACACCAATTCAGAGTTTTCGGGAAATGTATGCAACTCATTGTCATACACAATGCCAATAACTCAAACTTTAATGCTGCGAGCCCTATTGCATTGTAAATGCTTGTTATATAGTGCGAACTGGACCCCAGACATCTAGTATCGGAGCGCTTTACATGAGCTCCAGTTTCGTTACTAATGGACACTGTTTTTTGTGAGGCATGGGAGATTAAGCGATTTGCCTAGAATCACAGGATGTTGAGCTTCGTTCCCAAGCTTCGAGGTCGACCACTCTAGCCGTTACGCTACACCCTCTCCCTGTTCTCTCCAATAACTCAAGGCCGTTCAAATGTCCCGAGACTGCAGGCCTTTTCCTCCATATTGTACAGTTCTTTGGATAATACTGGTAATTACAGTTCGAGTGGGGGAGCCACCACATTAATGGAGAGAGCAGAGCCAAGCCAAGGGAATGGCTTGGCTTACAGACCGTGGAAGAGCTGAGCAGTGCAAATATTTGTTATGTAAATCGTGGAAACAAGCACATATAGGATTGTCTCCTCAAAATAAAAATGTGTATTCCTTTAACACGTGGAAGCACGTCACCCTATTACATCAGATTTTAATAATACTTTGAAAGTTATTTATTGAAACTGATAGTTTTTCTACTTGAGTGAAGAAACATGAATGTAGAAACATTCGTACCCCAATCCTGACGACAATGCCTTTACTGGTCAAATAGACAGGTCGGTTGTCAAGTATCACCTAAAGGTGGCCAAGATTCCTATTATGTATGAAGAAAATAATTGTATATTAATTCACAGTGCACATCTTGAAATTGCGTATTTGTAGATACTTACACCATCATATGTGATAATGAAGAAAAAGAAAGCTTGGTGAAATAAAATATTTGACCACGATATCCGTTTGTGAGTAGGGTAGTCACGATTGACCACAGATGGTTTCAAACTGTGCAGTTCAGTCACTAGATGCCTTTCGCCCTTTAGTTGAACATGAAAGTTTAATGTTTGCCTTTAATTCTTAGCAGCAAAAAGCAGAAGCCGCATGAAAGTTCGGCCCATTTTGGGCTCGAGCATACAAGAGGGCCACGAGCAGAGCAAGGCTCCTGGCTCGTGCTTTCAGTGTCTTGTCCACCTCTAATTAGTGTCTGTTTAAGGTTAACATCAATATTATTTTGGAAGAAAAATAAGGAGGAATTCAGAGTGTTTGTCACTGTAGAATATATTCGCTGCTTCATTTGTTTAGAATACCTATATGCAAAACTGTTCTATCTCCACGAATATGTTAGAGAAAGACTGACGTGGAGGCCTGCATCAGCTTCTGCAGAGACAATTAACATGAATTATATTTTGCAGCTTGATTCCCCAAGCACTTACTAGAGGGAAAGTACTCTGTTGCCTGACCGACAAAGTTGTTGCAGAATCGTCCCAGAAGTTGAAAAAGCAGCACCACGCTGGATTACCGTAAACGGGTGTTCGTTTGGACGTCTGGGGTGTCTGTCACCAGGAACATCAGTGGTAGCGTGGTAGATTAAGTCTGCAGTAGCTTATGACCACAGACAGGATCTCAAGACACGTTTGCACTGAGTTAAACATTTACAGTGGTTAGATGTTTCCCGCTGTGGTCGTTTCTGCCCCTGATCTAGCATTCAGGCCTGGTAGGAAGGCCTGTTCTAGGATATTCGGGCCCCCTGGCAGAAAGGGAATATGCGAGGCCCCTCTAATTTACATAAGTGAAACATTCAGGGCTTCGGAAGCTGCTTTGTGCAGACTTCTTTTAGGCCGCAGCTGCTCCTCTCAGCCACCTACAAGCCCCTCTTTAACAGCTCCTATAGAGCTGAAGGTGTGAGAATAGTTTGCAGACTGAAAGTTAAAACCAGGGGGGTCGCTAAAGTGCTATACAAAGGGCGTCCAGCAGTGCCTCTGAATGGGAAGCCAGGCAGGAGGCCTAATTGCAGGACAAACAAGCATTATGTGTCTCCTTTCAACTGGCACAAGAAAGAGGCAGGGTCTCCCTCCCCTAGGCCTCCCCGACCATCCCTGAGGAGCCCAGGGAGGGCCCCCCCTCCCATGGGCCCAATTGCAGGGAGATACCTTTCTTTTAGTTGGATTGGCAGGGGTACAAGAGGACCGGCTGTGTGTTGCACTGGTGCGGGCCCCATGCTGGTGGGCTGAGTGCAAAGCCCTGGTCAGCTACCCACACTTCTTGCCCCAGTGGTAGCACTTTTCGCATCTCCTGGAACATCCACCTGCGCATTCCAGAAGTCATGCACTAGAGCATGCCCTCTCGCTTGTGAGACACTTGTTTACAAAAAAAAAGGCTTGGAGCCCACCCATTGCCATCAGTGTCCCTTCTTTGCTGCCTCTTAATTGGACAGAGCAAGCCAAGAGTCACTTCCTGTTTCTTCGCGGGCTCACAGACCAAGCACAGATTGATCCTGCTTCATTAGCATTTCTCTGTTGTTCGTGCTGTAATTCAAGTACTAAACCAGCATAAAAAATACCATAGGTCTCGCCTTTCATTAAGTTAAAGCCATTTGCTTTGCTATACAATACCATTAGCAAAGCAAATGGCTTTAACGTAATCAAAAGCGAGACCTATTGCATTTTCAATGCTTGTTCTTTTTTAATTTGTTTGCCTCCACTTAAGCCATTTTTCACTGGAATTGTCTCCTTGCTGTTATATATATATATATATATATATATATATATATATATATATATATATATATATATATATATATATATATATATATTCAGGCTTTGACACCAGCATATTCTGATGTTGTATGCAGAAGTCTGCATGTCTAGAAGACGGCGTATCTTGACATCGGCATACCTTAATGTTGGTGTATCTTGACGTCCACATATCTTGACATCAGTATATAATGGTGTCTACACATCCTGATATGGGCTGGGTAATCTGTGCAGCTCTTACGCCTATCAATCCACCATGCCACAAATTCACAGTCACGGATCAGAAACTTCCGGTGTGCTTTCCTTTTTAAACTCAAAGAACTCTCATCCCTTCTGGACTAAGTGTAATTTTGCATAATACAGAGATGCATCTTTTTCCAATATAAGTTCTCCATGGAGCCCTCCAAATGGGTTTTAACCACAAAAGAGTTTTTTCGCCAATGGCCTGAAGAGGGCAGTGACGAGCTATAAACCTCCTGTTTTAGAGTACTCTGCCCTTTTACAAAGGGTACAGCCCGGGTGGGGAGATATTTCACACTTCAAGTACCCATTCATTTATTCTTTTGATTAACTTACCCTGTTCTTTTATAGCAAATTGTAGAGCTCATGTAGAATGCTAGGCATTGCCTTCCACTTGCACTGTAAGCTGCCACTTAAAGTTAGCCTTCTGACAGCCTGCCAGGGCGCCAGAAGCATTTCAAAGTAACTCAATAAAGGCTAAATATTGATAGGGAGCTAAGTGCTGTAAAATATGATCGCCAGACCCTGCTCATCCGCTCCCAGATAAAGAAATGCCAACTTTGAGTTTTAGTTTTACTGGAGGAGGAGCCTCGAAGGGGCGGGGTTTGTAGTGTGGACTGGGCTTTTGACCGATTACCACCTGGCCAAATAGAGGGGTAAGGGGTCAAGCACAAGACGGGTGTACAGTCGAGCGCTACCCGAGCAGGCCCTTACCTAACACAAAAGCCTGTGATGCTGCTGCCAACGCCCCGGGGAAGATGTTAAAGCCTCTGTTGTACGTCAGCACAGATCCTCTACAGAATGAAGTGGAAACCTGGTTTCTGCAGATGTTTCCAGTTCACTCACTGTTTGCACTTAAAAAAGTGGTCTTAAAACTTCTTAAATTTGCTAACCCCTAAAAAAAAATACTCTGGCCCTCCCCTCAATTGACAATTATTTAGCTAATTTGGCAATGTTTAAATATATTTAAACATTGCAGTTAAGCTATGTTGCCCCTTTTTAGGTCTCGCCCGAGCCAGCGCATGCGCTGCTCTGCGAGACATTTAGTAGGGGCTTTAAAAAGTGCTACCAAAAGCTGCTTTGGCTGGCCTAGCGCTTGCGTTCACAAGAGCGTTCACAAGAGCGTGCACGCGCTCAGCCGCCATCTGCCTCCCTTACAGCTTCCATTTTATTATTCCTCACCCGCCTCAGGCTCCTCGGTCGCTCACCCGCCCACTCAACATTGTTAGTCTCTGTTGACTTCGACCCCCCCCCCCCCCAATGCCTCCATTGCCCCTCACCTCCCCTGTTGCGGCCCATAAACATTTACAGAATGCACCAGTTTACAAAGATAAACAACGCGCGCGCATTACTAGCGTGTTTTTTTTTTTTTTTACATTACTACATGCTTCCCGCGGCCAATGCTTGTTTCCCATTTTAACACGCACCAAGATATCAAAACGGTAAAGGGTGACCCCCCTACACTGACTTCCGAGCTTTCAGTCGTAATTGGTAGCTGGAAGCATTTGTGTTTTGATCTAAAACTCCGTTCTTGCTACTCCCTGCTCCAAATACAGCAGTAAAAGAGAGCGAAATTTACTTTCTTCTTAATGGTTTGTTTTTATTCCCATGACTGTTGCTTGGTCTCCACAACGGGTGTTTGGGATTATTTTAAACATGTTTACAACATTGGATCGGAGTCTCTGGAGTTTAGATTAACAAATTGGAGGAAAGTAGCGTCTTTTCTTTAACTCTTCACCCCACACTGTCAAACTAGTGCTTAAACCACATGGCGAAGGATATCCTAATTTAGATACCATTACTTAGCTTATGTGATCATTTACGTAAATAACAAAAGTTGTTGGGGGCTACAATAGATGTATTTCCAAAAGTGCATACTATTACTTGCACTTGTTATTCTACAACTGTCTCGGTGCAAGCAACATACTCTGCATCTTGCTTGACCAGCTTTTCTATTAAATGTAACAAACTGCCTTACTAAGCTCATTTCTGATTGACTTCTTGCACAGGACTCGTGAACTTCATAATCATCAGTCAGGCATGGGCCTGTACTGGAGTTTTTGTTGTGTAAGTTATGTGGTCATCGAATAATTTTGCAATCACTTTTGATTATTCGCTGCGTAAGTGGGCATTATTAAGAGCTTGCTTGGATTTCATTTGTGTGGGCCGATTGGCGTTTTAATGCTCAGTGAATCCATGCAGTGTTGTTAAATTTGCTAGACTCTATTGTGTCGAGGTGCATCGTTACCCATTCAGTCTTCTGAATCAACATTAAACACAGTACCATTTGTGAGCATTTGAATTCTAGAAGAGGGGACACTGTGAGCTTTGTTTGGAAGGTTTTTAAGAGCAACAACCAAGGCCTAATTTTCTTATAATTAATTTACCTCTCCAGCGCATCCCTTTTCGTCCATTAATCACCAAATGCTGCAAGTAACCTATTAAGACATCAAAACTTGATGTTAACAGTGATCGAAGGCAGCACTGTGCGTGGGACGCTTTACATAGTACTGCATTGAATGATATGATCCTTAAGTGTGCCCATCCAAGTAGTGGTCTTAGTTCCTAGGAAGGTCTACTAAAAACTTAGTTGCCATGTTCAACCTACTAAGGATTGCAATGTGGTCCATTATGTCGAGCAAAACTGGTAATATGAAGAGGACAGGCTGCTGCTATTTCTTTCCTTTAGATGTCTGCTTTAGGCCTACATAGCAGTGGAGTTGCCTGTCCTTTATCATAGTTTGCACTATGTATTGCAGGACCACTGACCCTTAAAATCCTTTACCCAAAGTGACAAGTTTGAAGTAGGAACAACAATGCTTCTCCTTTACATACGTTTTTTATATGATGTCTACTCTCAATTTGTCTTCACCATAGCACCTTCCATTTTGCTATTGCTTCTGGAACACCATTTTTTCAGTTGCACCATATTTTCCATTGCAACTGATTAAATGTTTTCATCTGTCTTGTTGTGAATTACTATTAGTGATGACACTCAAGCCTTCTTCCATTTGGTTAACTCATACTTGAAATAGCGATAATTGACACATCAGTGATGTCTGTAGATTTTTTTGTGGTTGTTAGATGTTATTTTGATTAACATAGAGGTGATGTTGCTAGGAGTTACTTTAGTGGGCCATGTGTAGTTTTCTCAGTGTTTTTCTGTTGATAATTATTTGACTTACATCATGTATGATTATGTATTCTAGCTTACTGTGCCTTCAAGACTTCATAGTGTGTATCCGTGGTTTATGTTGGCACAAGCGTCGAAGGCTGCCTCCATATCGCTCAGTGTACCTATTTTTAGTGTTTGTAGCAACAGACCTGTGCACACATACAATATAAAGATAACAATGTGGAAGTGATTTTGAAAACAAGTGGAACAAAAATTAATGTTGGTGTCCTGGTTTCTTTAATTGGCCATATCACAAAACAGCCAGCCGACACGTGTTTCGTCAGAAAAACAGTGGTCTCTGACTCTTCAGGGCTGGGAATGATACAAAAGATAACCTGAGAACAAGGTATACACTGATAAGGTCTGGAGAACACACGTTCTCACATACGTGGATAGCGACATCACCCAACACTTGTGGAAAACATCTCAATAGCAGACCCTCAATACATTGGTGTGGGGCGGACCCCTTGTTACGCTCTCGTATACTACAGTGCTAGAAACATAGGAGCATATTTGGGTACGACATAATGCACACATAACACAGCGGGAAAGTCATGGTCAATAGAAGGAATGCAAGCCAGAACACAATCCCTCAAACCAATGGTGACATACACACTAGAGTATTTGAAAATGTCTACTAAACGTGCCACAGTGGGGAGTGAGTGAGTGGCTCGGGCGGAACAGGCAAAACAAGTCTCGAATAGTCCAATACCTTAGTGGTATGTTCCAAGGCCACTCACGTCTGAAAGACAAGTGTGCAAGAAAGGGGGGGAAAGAAAAGGGGGGAGTCATTGAGTATTATATAGCTACCGGGGAAGAAAGGGTGAAAACAATGGGAATAGTCGAAAAGAGAATGGTAAGGCAGAGGCGTCCAGAACTCACCCCTGATCCGGTGATAATTCCAACCCGGTAGGGCATAAGTCAAAATACAACAGTGAGTACTGTCAAGGGAACATCCAAGTTGCTGCATGGATAAAGAGAAATAAAAGGGTGAGGGTACTTCCCGAACGTAATGGTGGTGAGGAATTGTGCAGTAAATAGAAGGTATGTGAAATACCTGCCAATTGAGGCCACCGATGGCGTAAACTGTGTAGAGAGGAAAACATGAAGATACTAGGTCAGGATGGAGCCAAAAAGGCCATAGGAGCAATTGTCCAATACAAAAAAATATAAGAAGGGTAGAGCGAGGGATAGAACACGGGACGCTCACCGTGATGACAGTGATCATTCCAAACTGACAGAACGTTGCCAGTATCTAAGTGGTGTTAGTGAATCGTCAAGGAATCTGTTGAGAAAGGTCCAAACACGCTGTCAGTTCACAGGGCGTCAGCACCACTAACGATTGTAAGTACGTAGGAAGGTTTAAGAGGCACACCGAATAAACATGCACCTCACCTTCAATGAATATCTAAAGGCTGATGCCGCCAGTACTGGTGAAATGGGACAAATCCTCCCAACTGCATCCAAGGTCGTAAGTGGTGCGACAAAAATTTCAGGAATTCATAAGTATCAAAGAAAGCACACCAGAGGCAAAAAAATCTAAATAGGTCCTACCAGAAGGTTCAAACTTACATCGAGTGCACTCAAATCCGTGCTACTCCAGACCAAACACGGGTATGTGCTTCTCAATAATCTATGAGTAAATGCAGGGGGAGGAAAAAACAGTGTGTAAAAAAGGAGAGTATCCACTGTACCGCAGTACAACTTAAATTAAACATCAAGGCAATCCCTCTGGCAAGCAATCCCAGCGACCCTACCAGAATCCGCTATAGTGTACACCTCCTGGCAGCTCCGACTTAATCCAGGAGTGAGTGCGGCCTTCCCGGAAGTCTCTAATTCAACAGCACACATCTCAAAAAAGACTAGACTGAGTCTGCTAGGAATTAGTGCAGACGGAAGTAAGGAAGCCATAGCCTAACTTCCGAATCCCGAGAGTGGAGCGAACGTCACCGGGCTCGATACAAATAATAAAAATAAAGGACCATGCTTTAACCATGTTTGGTGCCCCCACAAGTATACCACGAGTGTAGATTTTGATAGGCATAATGCTTAAATATGTGTCAATAGTAATATCGGAATAATAGAGAAGAAATGGTTTAACTGAATTTTTTTAAATTTGTTTTTATTTTGTAACAACACAGCAAGTAGGACAATTCTACATAAGACTGTTACCTCAGTTATATAGACACAATCGCGGGCCTTTCGTAATTACATTCACTTTGAAATCTCAAGCAGTAAACATGACGTTTAGCGCACATCGCTTCCCCAGCTATACATCTAAGCAGTTATTATAGGTCTAGTTCCTCAGTGGCTCGCAGATGTCACCCCTGAACGTGTTCCACTCACCCCATATCTTACCACACTTGCCTGGGCAACCACGATGGATATATACAGCCTTTTCCGCCACCATCGCCCCATCCATATCTTTACACCAATTATGCAGTGTTGGTGACACTGCAGAGCCCCAAAGCCTGGCGACATTGCGTTTTGCCATCAGCATGCCCAACATCACCCAGTCCTGCTGCCGGTGGTTCAAGTCATTTGGTTCCCATACATTTAGCAAGCATCGCCGAGGCTCCGGCAGTAGGGAGATGCCTATTGTTTGGGAGATCGTGCGCATCACTGCTGTCCAGTATATTGATATTAACCTACACTCCCAGATAGTGTGGAAAAATGTCCCCTCCTCCCCGCAATTACGTAGGCAGAATTTATGCACAGCTCTTCCTATCTTGTGTAGAAGTGGTCTAGTATAGTACGTACGGTGCAATATTTTGAGTTGGATCAGTTTCAGTCTAGAGGGGATTGCCGCCTCACGTGGAGAGGCAAGGGCCTCCTGCCATTCAGAGTCATCAAGTGGGCCTATCTCCTCAGACCAGTTTTGTTTCAGTGTGGCTGTAGCGTCCGGGAGGTTTTAACTAGCTTTCTGTATGTGAGGGAAGTGGCCCTTTCCTGCATGTGTTCGGTCAAGAGCCTATCCTCGAGAGGAGTGGATTCTTCGAGGACAGTACCAAGCGGTATAGTCGATTGTAGCGCATGTTTAATTTGAAGGTATCTAAATATCTCTGTTTGTGACATTTCATATTGCGTTTGTAGATGGGCGAAGTCTACCACCTTACCCTTCTTCCATAAATCTTCTACCACTGAAATACCAATGTTATCCCAGGCCTGGAATCCCTTACTATTTCGGAGGAAGCCCAGCCTGCTTGAGTCCCACAGTGGTGTCATTTGGGTGATGGTTCGCAAGCACCTGAGCCGCCTGTTGGCCCGGTACCAGAGCTGCACAGAGTGCTGCGTTGGGCCTATCAAGTCTGAGGGTGGACGGGGTTACCCAGCAGTCCCCTGCCTTCCAAAGAGTGTCTGTCCGCAAGGTACGTAGGTTCAGTTTGCGGGTTATGTAACCAAAAATTAATCTGCTTAAGATGTGCCGCCCAGTAATAGAGTTCTACATTTGGAAGTGCAATTCCCCCATCGTACCAGCTTCTAGTCAATTTATCTTGCGCTATTCTGGGCGGCCCTCCACCCCACAGCAGGTGAGATACTGATGACGCAATCGCTTTGAAGTACCGTGCAGGGACCAAGGAGGGAGTATTCTCAAGAACATAAAGAAAGCGGGGGAGAGCCATCATTTTATACAATGCTGCTTTCCCTAGGAGCGTGAGAGGGAGAGTCTGCCATACCTTCAGATCACGTTTGAAACGTTCCAAAAGGGGGCTGAGGTTTAGACTGTAAAATTCATCAGGGTCTGGCGTTATGTAGATACCCAGGTATTTGAATGCAGTTGTGGTAGCCCTTAACGGGCAGGTCAATGGCAGAATAGGCGGCGGACCGGAAAGGATAAACAGGATGGATTTAGTCCAGTTAATCTTGTATCCTGATACTCTACCGAACTTTTCACACACGTTCAGTAATTCGAGAATTGATTTTTTCGGGGAGGTGAGATACAAGAGAATATCGCCCGCATATAGGGATATACGGTCCTCCCACATGTCAGTCCACCGGAGCCCCTTGATGGAGGGCTCCCTTGATGGAGGGTCTCGTGCCTCTGCCAAGTGGGAATTCTCGCGAAATGTGTCCATTTGCGACAACATGCGCTAGTGGCTTAGTGTATAGTAAACGAACCCAGGCACAAACTTTGGGACCAAAACCCATATGTTGAAGCACTGCGAACAAGTAGGGCCATTCGACTGTGTCGAATGCCATAGTGGCGTTTAGGGAGAGGATAACAGCAGGGTCTTTGAGATAGGGGGCGCGTGCCAAGACTGCATGAAGCTGCCGGAGGTTAAGGGCTGTGCTCCGATGTGGCATGAAGCCAGATTGGTCGGGATGCACTAATGTCGCTAGATGAGGAGTGAGAACTAGCGCTAGCAATTTCGCGAGGATCTTAGGCTCCGCGTTAATGAGTGAGATCGGACGGTATGAGGCACAGTCCGTCTCAGGTCTGCCAGGCTTGTGGATCGCAACAATCGTGGCTAGCCGCTGATCTCGTGGCAGCTCTCTTAATTTTAGACTGTCGGAGATCATACTTAGGAAGAAGGGGGCTGTCGATTGTATTAGTCTCTTATGCATTTCAACTGGGAGCCCATTCGGCCCCAGTGCTTTGCCAGACGCTAAGGCATAGGTAGCTGTCTGCACTTCATCGGTGGTAATGTCAGCCTCTAAGAGGAGCGCAGCCTCCGGGGAGAGCTTGGGTATTGACAGATCCTTGATATATTCATATGCCTCTGCAGTTGAGTAGGCTGCCTGGGGGGGCGTAGATTTGTTCATAGTGGTCAGCTAGGAGATTGACTATACCATCAGGGTCGGAAATCGGGGAGCCTGTAGGAGAGGTTAGCTGTGGAATGACTTTACGTGCTCTCTCTTTCTGATCCAGCCAGGCCAGCATTTTCCCTGCCTTGTCTCCCAGTTCATACACCCTGTGTCTAGTGGCCTGCATGTTGGTTAGCGCTAGCTCTCGCTGGTGGGCCAAAAGTTCAGTTTGTTTTAGGCGAACCGCACTGGCGGCTCCCGGAGAAGGGTGGGCCTCCTGCTCTTCTATGGCCACGGTAAGTCCAGCCTCGAGGCTGTCCAGTTCCGCCTGACGCTCCCGTTTGTGTCCCTGAATGGATGCCATAGCCTGTCCCCGGAGGACCACTTTATACGCCTCCCAGAGCGTACTGGGTGAGTCCACCGTGCCCTGGTTTTCTTGAAAGAATTGTTTAGTGGTACGTGCGAGGGCTGACTGAATGGGTGGAATCTGAAGGAAGCTAGCATGCACCGGGAACATACGCCTACTGCAGACCTGATGATGGGTGTATGTGAGCATTATTGGGGAGTGATCCGATATGCCTCTGGGACGAATAATGACCTCCTCTATACCCTGCAGGGCGTCTGCTGACACCAGAAAATAATTTATACGTGTGAGAGATTTATGTACTGCTGAGTAGAAGGTGTACCGTGCCTCATTCGGGCTCCAGCTGTCTGTAAGCCCTAGGGCATCTGAGACCAAGACGACGTTGCCCACTCTGAGTTGTAGGCCTAGTAGGGAATCTGTCCTGTAGGCCATCCACTATGTCATTAAAGTCGCCCCCCATTAGTAGTGTCGCCTCCGGGAGTGTCAATAGAAACGCCGTAAGAGCGGAGTGGGATTTAGTATGTAATGCAGGCGGTATGTAGACAGAGACCAAATTAAATAACCTTCCTTCCCACCGACAGGTCAGCGCCGCGAAGCGGCCCTGTTCGTCAACTCGTGTTTGTTGCACCGCCAATGGGAAGTTTTTCCTAATAAGAATTCCCGTACCTCTGGAGCCCGAGGAGAAGTCTGCATGGGCCACCATTCGATAACCCCATCTATCCATAGCTCGAACCGCTGACCCAACCAGGTGCGTTTCCTGTAGAATGATCACCGCAGGGCCACAGCGCTTCAAGCATTGCAATACTAGGCCTCTTTTCAGTTTGTCTCCTAAGCCCCTGACATTCCAGGTGAGATGGGTGAGAGTTGTCCGATGAGCCTGCGGCTCAAGCGAAAGAGTTTCAGCCATTATCTATAGTAAGGTATAACCAATATTCAACTGTGCAGGCGACCTGCCAATCAATGTGTGTGGTGAAGTGAACCAAGAATCTAGAGATGCGTGCGGCCGATAGTGTAAAAGTGTCGTCCCATAGTGCTGTCAGAACCAGATTAAGTCGAACAAACAAATAAGAAACAATCGCATACTTAACAAAAACTGTAGCATAAGTTACCTTCCCTTCCTGCGTCCCACCCACCCTCCCTGCCTGGCGAACCTACAACTGCCCGCCACCCCAACTTTGCAGAGTGCTTTATTGTCCCTCCCAGAACTGCAATACTTGCGTGTCAGGGGAGAGTCCCGTGAGGCAGCAGCCTTTTGGAGTCCCTTAGGCTCTCCCAGTCCAGAACCTCAAGGCAGCTCAATTGTCAGTGTTCATAGTGCCGTACTTCCCAGTGCAAAGTATTGTCTGCGGCCCGGCTAGTCCTACTCCTCTTCAGGATGCAGGTCGCGGTGGGGCTCCTGTTCCCCGAAGCCCGTATTTCTGGGGAGCCTACCCCCTCTCGGCGGCGGTGTGATCCCGATCTCCGCTCTTTTCTGTTCACTGGACGCCATCGCTCTAGCCACTCGAGGGTCGTCTCTGGCGTGTCGAAGAACCATGTTTTCCCCTCAGCCTTGTAGGAAATATCATGGAGTATGGCAAGTCTTGCGCCCGTAGCAGTTTTTTGACCTCAAAGAAACTACGACGTTTCCGAGAGACGGCTGCAGTGTAATCCGGAAAGAAGGAGAGGGTCGAGTTCAAGATCCTAACAGGCGGGGAGATCCTTGCCGCTTGCAAAATGGCGTCGCGATCTCAAGTTGAAAAGACGTGCCAGTACCGGTCTCGGAGGCGCCCCCGGTCTCGGAGGCGCCCCCGGTCTCAGCCGGTTTAACTGAATTTGATGTCCCCACGAATATAACGCGAGTGAAAACTTTGATAAGAATAATGATCAAAATATATGTTTATAGCCATATCAAAAGAAAGGCAATAGCGAGTGTGAGCCATGTTGGGAAACTTGCTGTTCAAAGACCAAAAGTCACGCGTGGTCAGCATTGAAAATCCCTGGTTTGAGGATTCTCAACCGTAAGCATAATGTACAAGCAACTACCATGATGACGATTGCGGGATAAAGTCATATCAAATCTATGGCTCGCGTCCCCTTTGAATGCCAGGGAAGGCAGTTAATTCGAGTTATATTTATTACATGACACGTATGAATGTCTACATCGTCGCACTAGGGTGGTGTGCAGAAAAAAAGTATAGTATATTCTATGTGTTGGAAAGTGACATACCCCGAGGGATGCCACCCAGAGTCAGGATAAGCAGTATGTCCTAGCCAGAGCCTGTATTCAAAGAGCGAAATGTGACAAAGACATGTATCATCTATCCCATCATCAGAGGGAAGAAAATGCGGAAAAGAGGTTGACCCAAATATAAGTAGTTGAGGCCAAAATGCCCAGGAAACGCATGTTAATCCTCACACGTGTCACATGCAAAGACCAGTGACAAGGGGTTTTAAGTGCAACTTTTGTAGAGGCACAGTATATCATACATAAGGTCAACAAGTTGGTGCTGCAGTCATACACACAAAATTATTGTTGAGACATTGTTGTGACATAGTCAAATGGTGTGCGTTGTGGTTAGGGTTAAAGTTCACAGCATCTACTCCACACTGCAAAGCGAAAAGGCAAACATTGGTACAATACATATTCATAGGTGACATTAGAGACATACAACCTGGCCCTAAAGTTCACTATATCTAATCACCTAAAAAGTATTGCATCTCTGAGTCACAGTTAAGACCATGTTCTACTGTGTGTAAGCGCATGATCCACATAGCTTCTGTCCTTCTTAGGTGTAGTTCCCGGTTGAAACCCCGCGGGCTAGGGTCTATGCATTCAATTCCAAAGAAGTGAATTCTTTGTGAGTGCCTTGTGCACTACACAATGCTGCATGTGTGGCTACAGGATACCTCACATCTTGTTGGTGTAGGGCTCTTATATGCGCCCCAATTCGCTCTTTTAATGGTCTAAGGGTGCTACACACACATTGTTTACCACACTTGCAATCTCTCACTTAGACCACAAATCTAGTCGTACAATTAATGTTGGATTTTATCTCGTAAGTCTTGTTGTTACATCCATCAAAGGTTCTCACTTTATGTTTAGCCCACCTACAAACACCACAGAATCCAAATGTATGAAAACCAATGGTGTGAGGTGTAAGCCATGGCTGTGTCTTGCCAGTTCTGTTAACAGTGGGGCTGAGTCTGGTACGTAATGTCCTTCCACGTCTTAAGGAAATCTGTGGACGATTCGTAATGCAACCGGCCAAGGTGCTGTCTGCCCGAAGTATGCCCCAGTGTTTGTTCAGACTCTTACGTAAGGTGTGGCTAAGGTCATTAAAGTTTGTAATCATGCGAACCATTTGGTCACTGGTAGTGGGTTTCTTCTTAATCTGTAAGGTGTCCTCCCTTCTCACACTGGAGACTCTGTTCTCTGCTCTTTTCTGATGGACCGTAGAATAACCCCTCCTTTGGAATCTTGTTTTCATGTCCAGTAGGCATTTATGAAATTCAGTATCTTCACTACAGTTACGTCTGGCTCTGATATATTCCCCATATGGAATGGATCTATTCTGATGAGTGGAATGATGACTAGCTGCATGTAGGACCGAGTTGCAGGAGGTACCTTTGCGAAAGAGATGGCTGTTCATTTTGTCATGCTTCACATATAGTTCTGTTGAAATAGAGACTTCCGGGTGGCCTGCCCTCACTCCCGGATTGAGTCGGAGCCGCCAGTACGTGTACACTATATCTGATTCTGGTAGGTCCGCTGTGGTGGCTTGCTAGAGGGATTCCCTTGATGTTGAATTTAAGTTGTACTGCGGTACAGTGGATACTCTCCTTTTATTACACACAGTTTTTTCCTCCCCCTGCCTTTACTCATAGATTATTGAGAAGCACATACTCATGTTTGGTCGGGAGTAGCGCGGATTTGAGCGCACTCGTTGATGTAAGTTTGAACCTTCTGGTAGGACCTATCTAGATTTTTCTGCCACGGGTGTGCTTTCTTAGATACTTATGAATTCCTGAAATTTTTGTCGCACCACTTACGACCTTGGTGCAGTTAGGAGGATTTGTCCCATTTCACCAGTACTGGCGGCATCAGCCTTTAGATATTCATTGAAGGTGAGGTGCATGTTTATCCGGTGTGCCTCTTAAACTGTTCATGCCCTGTGAACTGACAGCGTTTTTGTTCCTTTCTCAATCGATTCCTTGACGATTCACTAACCCCACTTAGATATTTGCAACGCTGATGTCGGTTTGGAATTATCACCGTCATCACGGTGAGCGTCCTGTGTTCTATCCCTCGCTCTATCCTTATTATATTTTTTGTATTGGACAATTGCTCCTATGGCCTTTTTGGCTCCATCCTGACCTAGTATCTCCATTTTTTCCTCTCTCTACAGTTTACGCCACCTGTGGCCTCAATTGGCAGGTATTTCACATTCCCTGTATTTACTGCACAATTCCTCACCACCATTACGTTCTGGAAGTACTCTCACCCTTTTATTTCTCTTTATCCATGCAGCAACTCGGATGTACCCTTGACAGTGCTCATTGTTGTATTTTGACTTGCGCCCTACCGGGTTGGAATTACCACCGGTTCAGGGGTGAGTTCTGGATGCCTCGACCGTACCATTTTCTTTTCGACTTTTCCTATTGTTTTTCCCCCTGTAGCTATATAATATTCCATGACTCCCCCCTTTTCTTTTCCCCCTTTTTTGCATACTTGACTTTGTCGTGAGTGACCTTGGAACATACCACAAAGGTATTGGACTATTTGAGACTGGCTTTGCCTGTTCCGCCCGAGCCACTCACTCCTTCCCCACTGTGGCACGTTTAGTAAACATTTTGAAATACTCTCTTGTGTGTATGTCGCCATTGGTTTGTGGGATTGTGTTCTGGGTTGCACTCCTTCCATTGACCATGACTTTCCCGCAGTGTTATGTGTGCATTATGCCGTACCCAGATATGCTCCTATGTTTCTAGTACTGTAGTACACAAGAGCGTAACAACGGTTCCGCCCCACACCAATGTATTGTGGGTTTGCTATCGAGATGGTTTCCACGAGTGTTGGGTGATGTCGCTATCCACGTATGTGAGAAAGTGTGTTCTCCAGACCTTATCAGTGTATACCTTGTTCTCAGGTTATCTTTTGTATCATTCCCAGCCCTGAAGAGTCGGAGACCACTGTTTCTCTGACGAAACACATGTCGGCTGGCTGTTTTGTGGCATGACCAATTAAAGAAACCAGGACACCAACATTGATTTTTGTTCCAGTTGTTTTCAAAATCACTTCTACATTGTTTTCTTTATATTGTATGTGCGCATGGGACTGTTGCTACCTGTACATGTGGTAGGATCTTCCTACACAAATTGAGGGGTTATTAGGGTCCCCCCTTCCCTGTCAGCACCATACCTAATTGTTTTATGTACGACACACCAACGTTAACTAGCTGAGCGCCATCACTTCCTGTGTACGAAAACCATGGTCTGTTGCATCCTATCTTTAGTGTTTCCATATAAATGAGATGATTTATCTTGGGGAAAAATACTAATTTACCAAAGGAAAAAAGTTGTGGCAGTGATTTTGTTGGACATTGAGTACATAAAATACATTGAGTACATTATGGCCGCATTGCTAATATGTATTTTGAATGTCATTAATAACACAGGTGTTTTTACACGGAGGAATCATCGCATTGTTTGTTGTAACTCCGACATGTCGTTCAATCCATCGATCGCACAATTAACTTTCAAAATCAGATATGCTTCTCTTTTTAGCAAGATGATTTCTGCATCTCCTCCACGTGGGGGAATTTTGATGCCAGAAAGCACTGTCCACTTCGAATCTTTTTCTGTATGGTTCCTCTCTAGAAAGTGTTGAACCATTGGTGCAGTCAGCACCTTTTGTTTAATCCGTGAGCGATGTTGTGACAGTCTTTGATTAATTTGTTGGCTGGTCTTTCCAATGTACAATTTGGGGCATGGACAAATTATGGCATATACTAGATGTCGGCTTTTGCAGTTTGTGAACTCTTTATGAGTCCATTTAATGGAGTTGAATTCGAACACTGATCCTTCTACTGTGCTTGCACAGGACGTGCAGGTACTACACTTATTGTGACCTTCCACAGGTTTGAGGTTCCAAAGAGAATGTAAATCTCTTTTCACTTTGGAGATCCCCAAGTCTGCTCTAATGACTTGCTGGCCAATGCTTTTTATTTTTTTAAGGGCAAACTGCGGTCTATCCATCGGCATTTCTGAATTAGAGATTAAATGCCAATTCTTTAGAATAATAGCCTTAAATTTGTTGGTGTGTGGGCCATATGTTGACACACATACAAGTTTATCAAGAGGTTTTTTAACTTTCTTAGTTAGTAATTCCTCCCTAGGCGTGTACCATGCACGTTTCATTGCGTGTTTTAACATTTTTTTGGGGTAACCCCTAGTTCTCAACTAGTTGCACAAAGCTTCAGCATGTGCCATAAAGTAATCTTTTTTAGAACAATTACGTCTTACTCGGAGCAGTTGACTGTAAGGTAAATTGACTTTAAGACTTTGCGGGTGAAAACTCCGGTAATGGAGTGTGGTATTCTTATCTGTCATTTTTTTTATACAGAGTGATAGTCAACTTGTTTTCATGTGGGAAGACCTCAACGTCCAGAAATGTCTGGCGTGTACTGCTATAGGTGATGCTGAATTTTATATCAAGGTGTCTCATGTTAAACCATTCATGGAACTGGCCAAGCTGTTTCTCGGAACAGTTCCACTGACACCAAATGTCATCGATGTAACGGTGCCATGTTGTTATGTGCTGTCGATAGGGATTATTCCAGTACACAAAACGCTCCTCATACAGTGCCATGAAGAGGCACTATCACTATCACTATCGCTATCACTGGGGCATAAGGACACCCCATGGCAGTCCCCTTCACCTTCACGTAGAACGCGTCAATGAAGCGGAAATAGTTCTCTTCAGTGCTATTCTGGCTAAGTCAATTATGAATCATGTTGGGACTCTTTGTGGTTTAGGTCTAGTTTAAAGAGAGAATTCCATGGCTTCTAGTCCTTCTTCCTGGAGGATCTGGGTATAGAGGGAAGTGATATCAAAGGACACCATCAAATGTTGACTGGCATTAAAAGGAGAACCTTCTATTTTGTTAATGAAGTCAGTAGTGTCTTTTAGATATGATGTCACCTGGCTCATGAACGGTTTTAAGAATACATCCACATATTTAGCGATGAGCTCTAAGATTGAGTCACACCCCGAGACTATCGGTCGTCCAGGGTGCTCTGCAAGGTTCTTGTGGATATTCGGTAAAAAGTAAATTACCGGGGTACGTGGATTCTTTTTATTTAAATACTCAAATTCTTTAGGGAACTAGGATCCCTTGTTCAAATCCCTCTTTTAATTTAATCCTGATCTTGTTTTGTATAAGGTTAGTAGGATCTTCATTCAGTACCCTATACCATTCTACATTTGTTATTTGACTATTAGCTTTGCCGATATACTTGTCTTTGGACCATACCACCAGTGCGCCCCCCTTATCGGTGGGTTTTATCACTATTGTATCATCTTGTAAGTTTTGAATTGCTATCTGTTGTTCTTTAGTGATGTTTCTTTTGTAAAAGGATTTTTTAGTACCCAATTGTGTGATCGATGAAAGGACGGTTTGTTCAAATGCTAGTATCTCTTTAGGGATACTATATGCTGGAGGGATAAACGATGATTTGTTGGAGAGGCTAGATGACTCTGCATTTTTTGTATTTTCTTTATTGTGGAAGAAGGCCTTCAGCCGTATCTTCCTGCCAAATTCCAGGGCCTCAATTTTGAGATTCACTATATCTGTGGGAGCAACTGGAACAAATTTGACACCAAGTTCTAAGACTGACTTTTCATGGATGGACAGTTGTTTGTCAGAGAGGTTTATTATTGATGAATCTTCTATGATTTGTAAAAAATTCTTTCGCGTTCTCATTTCCCATAATTGGGGTTGAGGTTTGAATCTTACTCTGTTTCTGGCCTCGCCTTTCTCTAAAAAAGAATTGTTTCGTTTAGATGGGCCTTCTCTTGGATCTGAATCTCCAGTTGAGTCCGATGAAGAACTTTCCGAAAATGTCAGGAATCGATTTTTAGAGCGCCCTTGATATTGGGAAAGAGGCAGGATGTAAATGACAACGGTTGTTAGTGATGGCCCATTACAAAGTGACTTACTACTGCTAATGTTTTTAACATTTAAAACAAAGCATGATGCTCTCTTGGCAAGAGGCTGGCGCCCCCCTGAGATCCCTTAAGGCGCCCCCCAGTTTGAAGACCTCTGAATGTGTTATCTGTCGTCACTTCACCCGGAGGCGGTGAGAAAGGAGACAAACTCATGTGAAGCACGCTGGCACTGTCTCAGTTAGCTGATGTGCATATAGCTATGTGGCCTGTTTAATACTTGTCCACATTTTATTAAACCTGCAATCAAAGGCGCACATCTCTGGGCAAAACTAGACTGTTCACCAAACGTGATTCATCATTCATTTTGAGGATCCTGAAATAGAAAGAATAAAGTGCAATATTTAAAAAAGATGAGTATCTGGAAAGGCATGATGTGTGAGCTTGGGGCGTGACAGTCGGATGTCTCACGTAGCCGAACACTTACTTACTGCTAACAAAATGCAGAATTTGTCTTACTTATTGATATACACAACTCCAGTAGGATTGATGATTTAAAATTCAAATTGATTACAACCAATAAAATCCCAACGAAATGAACATTTGGATTTCAGCAGAAATCTTAAAACGCTAAACATGGGCATTGTTTAAGCTTTCACAGTGGAACATAATGCAGAAATACGTCTCTGAAACGTTGGCTATATCCCTCAAATTGCTGGAACCGTTGCTCACCTTGACAGAAGTTTGGGTCGATCTGATACCCTGTGTTTTGATTTACAGCATTTGGTGAGTCCTTTACATTCCCACAAACAGAATCAGCATCTTTTTTGCTCTTTTTGCACTTAAATAACAACCTAGTTTAAAGTAGGTCTTTCTCATCTTGCAGGATGTCCACAGTGCATCACAAAGCTGCCATAGTGATGAGTGACATGTTAAAAATACCTGATAGGAGTATGGTTGTATGGCCATCTGAGTTGGCAGACAACCATGGTTTGGTGGCTAAAACTGGCCACTGCTTGCTAAATAGGCAAGTGAATGGAACGCCAGCTGCTAGCCATATGCATAATGTTGTAAATAGATTGAGATAGGTAGCAGGACACTTCTTTGTAGTTTCAGGATACTACACATAACCAACTGGCCATAGGACTAAGTCCCAACATAACCTATTCCAAATTTGCAACCTTTTTACGGTCAATAAAATTAAAATAAATTATGTTTGACTTAGGGGGTGGTGTAATGCCC
Source organism: Lissotriton helveticus (assembly GCF_964261635.1). Classification (NCBI taxonomy): domain Eukaryota; kingdom Metazoa; phylum Chordata; class Amphibia; order Caudata; family Salamandridae; genus Lissotriton; species Lissotriton helveticus. Next base: position 335,485,219 of record NC_136071.1, on the reverse strand, counting down.
TACATATATGGTTTGTACTATACTTTGAGGCTTTTTGGCATAACCCACCTTTCCTATTTATAATCTGGTTACTCTTAGCCCTACAGTGAAGCAATTCCTTTTTTCCTGATGCAGTGTGAGGTCACAAGCAGTGCAAGGCGGATAGTGCTTGGGTGTCAGAATAGCTAATTCAGCACCGCTTTGTGGAGGTGGTCTATGTCCCAGGAAAACTCTAGACAAGCCCAAGTCTTCATTTATTGCCTTCACAAAGACAAATGCTCATAATCAAGGATTGATAACCTTAACTCCTTTACAATTAATTGCCTTACCGTGATACCACTGATTGCCTTTTATGTAACATCACAATTTTCAACAGTAACTGCAAATTGCCTCGCCAATTATTTCCTTTTTATTTTTTTTTGCATGAAAACTGACTGTTCATGTGGAATAAGTTATGTGCAATAAAGTGGCAGAGAACACCTCGTTCGTAAGGCAGTATTACAAACCATCTACAAAAAGAACAATTGATGGACAGAATGCAGAACAATGTCATACATTCACCCCAGTACAGAGATCTGCGCCTAAATCTGTCGTTTTTTTGCTCACCATGCAATTCCAGTTTGGACCCAGCCTTGTGCAAATCAGTCTTGACCCTGCGCCCAATGGGAACAGTCCAGCCTGAACTGCCAGGCCACATCCTCCCTGGACTGGAAACCGGCATCCTAAGACCGGTGTCGGGCTTTCAGCCCTCATCAGACAGGATAGCTTGACTCCAGTTGCCTGGAGAGCACGGGACCCACGTCTGGGCATACCCGTCCCACTCAGGGTGACAAATGCAAAAAGAACAATTGATGGACAGAATGCAGAACAATGTCATACATTCACCCCAGTACAGAGATCTGGGCCTAAATCCATCGTTTTATTTCTTCTCCATTCCAGTTTGGACCCAGCCATATGCAAACCAGTCTTGACCCTGCGCCCAATGGGAACAGTCCAGCCCGAACATCTACTACTGGAGCTTACCACCCTTACAAATTAAGCACTGGAGACAAACACCTGGGCAGCTGATAAAAAGAGGTTACATTTAAATTACAAGGATATCTTATCTTTAGAGATGGGTCTGTTTTCCGGCAACCCTGGATTGTGAAGTGGCTCCTACAGCAAATACTAGCATGATGATTTGCTGTAGGTCCTGCTAATAAGTGCCAGGCAGAGTCAGGCGCACATGCATAAAGACATAGTCTCTGCACTCCACTCCAGCACTTACCATATCGCTCATTACAGTAGATATTGCAGTTCGGTCGGGAGGAGATACTTGGTCACTGCAATAAGTTACTGCACACAGTTTCAGGAAATGTTTTTCTCTTATTCCTGGACTGTATGTATGTGAGCCTGCAAGAAATCGAGCAGGCCCCAGTGTTGTTCTCTGCTCTGGAACCGTTTCTGCTAGGGCAGCACCCTGCCTTCCCTTGAGCTTAAAACCCATTCGTTCAAGGAGCAACTCGATTGTTGCTCCTGTCGACCTGCCATAAGCTGATTTTTCCCCCTAGGATTGTAAGAGCCAACTCTATAGCATTCTAGCCTCCCCGCCACACAACCTGTACAGTGAACCGCTAACTATGGTTATGGTTTATAAAAGCTTAATACAGACGTGCCCTGTGTATTGCCAGCTACTCGGAACATTGCAGTGGCATGGGCAGCGAACAATGTGTCCAGCCTCCCATGGCCCCTCATCACTGGAGCGCACTGCACCAGCTTAGCACTTGCTTTTATCTCTTGGACACACGCTTTGCATCCTTCGAGGCCAACTTAACAGGTGCCAAGCCGCTGCCTGCACATTTAACCACATTTAGCACAGTATACCATGGACATGTTTATAATTGCTATCATCTGCCTATGATTTCAAAGACCAGAATGCAAGATAGAAGCTGGAGAAGTAGCAAGTGGGAAATCTCCTGTGCATATCCCAACCTGCATTATCTCTCAACCTCCCATATTCTTATTTCCTCTTCACAGCTTCAGCTGTTCTCTGCACACTCTTAGTAGGCCCACATGAGTGTCAGTGGGGCAGAGCATTTTTAGGTCGAGCCTGGGCAGCGCCCCGCCCACTCTGCCCATATTTTTCATTGGCTTGTGTCATTGTCCTTTATAAATGCTGGCTTTTGATTTGTTAATGGGCTTGATAGTCCCTCCTTAGTACCCGCCTTATCTTCATTTGTAACCTCCCGTGAGGACTGTCCCTTTTACTTTGGTTGTTACACTGTACATCATATTTAGTCTGTAAGCGCTATTTTTCTTAATGAGTTTCTCCTACTGCAGGCATGACATGCTTTCCTTCAAAATTCAGCACGCCATGCACACTTTCACTTTTCAAGCAGCCTGGGACAGTGGCAGCCGCTTCTTTGAATTGAAATGGGTCTAGCATTTGCAAGAATTTCAGCTATTAGCATTGTAAATAACTATGCCTTTTATTAGGTCTCGCCCTGCGATTGCAGGCCAAAGGCCTGCTGTCGCAGAGCGAGACTATTGTTATCATTCCGGCTTTCAAGGACTCAAAGGGAGCCGGAGAGGACAACAGACTGTCACGCGCACGCAGCAGCAGCAGCAGCAGCCTGCCGGGATCAGGTCGCGCGCATCAACAGGCTCTTCACAACACATGCACAACACACATACAGCCCCCCCACGCATACACACACACATACATACATACATACAGAACCCCCCCGCATACACACACGCACGCACGCACACACATACACAGAGAACCCCCGGCGCTTACACACACATCCCTTACCTCGTCTCGGCGTCTTCGCGCTCCCTTGCCCCCGCTCCTCTGGTGCGCGCGCACCACTAGTTTCGATTCCCGCGTCGGCTCCTCAGCCAATCAGGAGGCAGTACTCCTTTTAGACATGCTCCCTCTCTGGTCCGCTATCATTTCTAACTGCAGGGTGCGTCGTGGCCCCAGCAAAAACGGCAGCATGGGCCAATCACCTTTGTTTTTGTAGTAGTAGCAGTTTAAAGAATGAGAAATTATACCTGTTTAAGATGTCAGCAAATGTTTAGGTGATGGCAGTTTTCGGTCTGCGAGTCTACGAATAGCAAACCGTTTTCGGAGTGAGCGGCCCTTTGCACACTGCAGGCGGTCGCCTCCTGACTGTTCTTTCGGAAGATTGTCTGTAAATGTTCCTGCGTGAATACGAAAAAGCGGCCATCTTTAAATGGAGACCGCACGATGTTCCTAGGACTTTTAACATAGGAATAACAATAATGTTTGTCATCATATGTATTAGGTTTGTACTATATCAATTTTAAATCGTATATATTTTTTAACAAATCTAGGAGATTGATTTAATATAATAATATAAGAATATTAAGAAATGCCTACGCTCACATTGTCTCATTCGTAGCTTCCATTACAGTTTGCGTTTTCTGCTATTTTCAATAGTTTACTCTTACAGAAGGTGTTTTTCAAGTTTGGTTTCTGATCTTCCCGTTGAACCTTGACGTTCTAGTATTGTTTGGTTCTATTGTTCATGTATTGCTCCTTAACCAAAATGGCGCTATGTTGACTTCAGAAGGGTATCCCAGCGTTTGTTCTGCAGGGCCCCGGAAGCGTAGTGGCTGTGGTGTCATCACTTGTCCCGCCTCCTGCTTTCCCTGTGTCTCCCTGGGAGGCGGGTGTAGAGTTCGCCAAGCCGGGGCGGACTTAGGAAAGGAGGCAATATCCTACCTCCGGGACCCTTCTCTGAGCTGCTGTACTGTAGAGGCCCTGGGAATGAAGAGGACGAGGAGGAGACCGCAAGGAGCAGACCACGGGAGGCTGTAGCTCCCGGGGGTGGGGGCTGCAGTGTGGTCAGCGTCCACGGAGTCGCCATGCAGGGGGAGACCACCCCGGTCAGGGTCTGCGACACCGAGAACAAGCTGGAGGTTCTGGGGCTGCCGAACAAGAGCGACCCCGGGCCTCGAGGGCCAGGGGGTACTGGCTGTAGCGGTGGCAAAGGCTGGCAGTACAGGTACATTTACCCCTCCTTCTGCGAACTGTCACACTGTATTGTAGTTATTTAGCCTCCAAATGCAAAAAAAGATACGTTTAATGCACACAGCCTCAAGTATACCTATCACATTTTTAACACCCCTGACAAAGAGGTGCAGTCCATCGACGCCCAGGCTTTGCGTGCAGTACCAAGAGCTGAACGTGTGATGTTTTGCCCAGACATTCTGGCATAGCTTTCATCCTAATGGCCAGACAAACATGCGCGGCTCATAAGACCTAAGGAGATGAACTCTCACAGAGGCAGCCAGTAAAGCTAGAGTAAAATTACGGTACATTTCGCAAATGCTGGCACACAGGTCTACCCTATGCCCTCTATGTGCAGCATTCGATCACTGTACTTTTTTCAAAGGATGAAGACATGCTACCACGCCTGGTACTGTCAGCAAGTAATTGAATGTAATCCCTTTACTTTAGAAGAATCAGCTAACTCCTTTGCCAGAAACTTTGTTCATAGCACCATCCATTATTTCTTCCACTAAAACACCTAAAAACACACATAGATGTTTTCAGTGCTAAAAGTTTGGATATATTGTTCAAGCACCCACTTCTGAATATGTTATCATCCTACGCCCATTAAGATTTTTTTAAACATAAAACAGTTTTGGAAATGCTATGGCTGCTATCAGAGAGGCACACTGTGTGATCTTGAACATGTCGCTGCAGCACCTCGACTTTTTTCCCTGCAGACAGACTATATGAACACTTCCTTTAGATACAGAATCTGCCTCTCCCCTGTTGACCATTGATTAGACCAGTTAGGCAGCGCGCACCAACTAACTAATAGCCTCTCAGAGCTATGTGTAATGTAAGCCTCGCTTGAAGGATGAAAAGCGGAGCCAGCCCTGCAGGGATTCCTGCCTGAGATTTGAAGGATCTCCAGCGACACTTAACCCCCCAGCGCCAATATTTACACTCAAAAGGCCTGCTTTAGAAATCATCCAGGGGGAGCTAGTCCTGACTTTGACAACACTGGCAAGAGATTGTTTGAGACTTAAGTCCTGTGCATGAAAGGGTGTCTGACTACAGCCTTGTGGGCAGACATATAATTTATTGGCTACACAGCGTGTTCGCAGTGACTTGTTTTATTTTATTTACATGAAATCACAGCTGCTGTGCGTCTCTAGCAACTTAATGGATTTTTTAAAGCTGGTATTTACCTCTATGTTTCTTTATTTTGTATATTGCCATGCAAACTCCTGCACGTATGTAATGTTTCCCAATATTCATTTTCCCATAGTTTATGTTCCCAGGAGACTCACCCTCACACACTCTGCACCCTCACACACTCTGCACCCTCACACACTATGCACCCTAACACACTCTGCACCCTCACACACTCTGCACCCTCACACTCTGCACCCTCACACACTCTGCACCCTCACACACTCTGCACTCTCACACACTCTGCACTCTCACACACTCTGCACTCTCACACACTCTGCACTCTCACACACTCTGCACCCTCACACACTCTGCACCCTCACACACTCTGCACCCTCACACACACACTGCACCCTCACACACACACACTGCACCCTCACACACACACACTGCACCCTCACACACACACACTGCACCCTCACACACACACTGCACCCTTTTTATTTGTAATATCAATACATCTAAGTCACGTAAATACAACACATATTGCATTACAAATGCTATAGGTGTCACATTTGCGAAAGTTAAAACTTTTGGCATTGTAAATGACAAAGCTATTTTCGCTATTTTCAAAACCAACACATAAATAAAAAATGTGTCATTTACAATACCAATAGCTCAAACTTTCCTAATGCGAGACCTATTGCATTGCAAATGCTTGTTTATGTTAATTATCAAAACAGATAAATAAAAGGCATTGTCATTTATAATGCCAATAGCTTAAACTCTCCCAAATGCGAGACCTATTGCATTGCAAATGCTTGTTGCCCTTGTGAATGGTGGAGGTGGCTACCACAAAGGTCATGAGGAAACGACCCATAGAGAGGAAAAAACAGATCTTCGATGAGATGTTCACGGAGATCACCTTAAAAATAGATGCTGTTTATTGTACTCTATGCTGTTCTCCCAGGCAGGCCCTGTGCTGGACCTACCAAGGCGTCGTAATTAGTGCATCTCCCTAGAAAACAAAATATGAAAATTAAGTGTGAGCACCACAAAGGTTGGTGATCACTGATCAATATCAGAAGGTCTGACCCCTACAGTGTTTGCCATCCTGCTCACACTAAATAAATGGAAATGAGAGGCGCTTTTTCCGAGCTACTTGCTGAGGTATCGCCTGGTGCCCACCCATGTTGCGACATTGTGGGACATATATTTTCAATAGTTTTGGCAAAGCATCAGAGTTTTTAACCTTTTTCAAATACATTCATGCAGTAGGTTTGATATGTAAGCGAATTCTACGGCTTCCCTCAGAGTGTTTTATTTTGGATCATCCGCTCCTCCTTCTACTGTTAATGTTTTGTCGCTCTCATTCAGCTATATGTCTTGCCATATATTCCTATGGAGCTATCTTTTCTAATTAATACAGTTTTCTTGTAGTTTTGCTTGTTGATAAGGTGCCAAGAAGCTGTTAGTCGGAGAGACTGACAGATGTGACATTTTAAATGGCTGCACCGACGGGTGGGAGTGGGCACTCGTCAGGTAGATTGATTATGGAAAGGGTGCCCTCTGATAATTGCCCGAATACTCTGTGTTGGTTTTTGCTTTAAACTATGTTGTGTTCTGCTGTTCTCATCTGTCCCTATTGTCTCTTAGTAACTCAGACTTCTCCACATTCTCAACCCCCTTCCGTCCAGGTGTCCATGGCCTTTGATGACGTGGCGGTGTATTTCTCGGAGGAGGAGTGGAGCGGCCTGTCCGACTTGCAGAAGGAGCTATACACAGATGTCATGAAGGAAAATTACGATTCCATGATTTCACTGGGTAAGGAGATCTTTCTAGCACAGCCCTGTTCCTGGAGGAAGCACTGAAATGGCTTCTTTCCTCAGACCCTCCAAACATTCTAATAGTAGAGAAGTCTTCTGTTGTTAAGTCTGTAGTTCTGATTGGCTAGTGGAGCGTGGGAAGAGTTGGCCAGAAGGAAATCTAGTCTGACCGGTCTTACTGAACATACTCTGCTAGGGTACTGTTGATATTTCAGGAGCACGGACCTGCCAGGAAATGCTTCCCTTTCCCATTTCTCCTGTACGTTCATCTTAAACTAGGCCTGTCTGTAGCACAGGCTCGCGTCACACACGTAGGCCTAATCCAAAGCGGTCTCACTGGGGTTAAACTGATATTAGAACTTTGGCACTTAGACAGCAAGGCTAGCTCTCACATTTTCTTTACACCTTGTGCCTCAACCAGCAGCTATATTCTTTGTCTACACTAGAGTCAATTCACTAAAGTCGGACTGTGGTTGTTGGCTCCTTTATTGATTTTGTTCTTGGTCATTTGAGCAGTGTGTACGTGGACTGCTACCGTGACTGGTGCAATGTAAAGCTGCCTAATCCTTGTTGTAGATAACAGTGCAATGAATTGGGCCTGGGAGGGTTTAAATGGCATATAATGAAACCATTTGCAGAATCTTCATGGTTTCCCTACTAATGACAGGAATATTGAAGGGAGCCGTGCCTGTCCTAGAGCAACTCCTCACTGATTGTGTAGTATACTCCAAACATAAATGCTGCTTCTCCTTGTGTCCTATGGATGCTGCATCTTCTACCAGTTGGCATTCCACGAGGTTGTCTATAAATTGACTCTATCTTCCTCACCACACATGCTCTTTCCCATCTTCACTGACTACCCCTTGACCCCAAGTAAATGAATGCAAGCAAGAGATTCCTTCTTTAGGTCTTATCCAATATCTTTACTTCCCTAAAGCTGCCTTGGCGAGATTGGCTTTTTTACCTACTTGTGCTTAATTTGTTGCTCCTCTTCCAGGAGTCATGCTAATAAGTAAGGGCTGAGCATCCACTGACCGCAGTCACACAAAGCTTTGCATCGTTCCATGCTAGGGCCACTACAACATTCAAAAGCACAGCTTGTGTATGAACAGTAGGGTGTCCGACTCCTGGTGTCCTTTGGGATATCATAGTTCTTGTAACATGTGAAGCATTTCATTACTTTACTTTTGCATTTACAAGAAGAGATGTCATTAAGAACCAAAGGTGCAACTATTGATTATTTGTAGATTTCAGTGTTAACCTCTTGTATATCAGTGGCTAGGTATTTTGATGATTTGTCCGTGGATGTTTTAAATGGGAGTAATTCAGTCTTGTGCTTTCTACATAAACAGGTTATGCAATGGTCAAGCCCGATATTATGCGAAGGATTGAAAAGGGTGAGGAGCCCTGGACCGGAGGACAGTACACTTCCAGAGAAAACTATCACAAACTAGGTGAGTGAGCTTCAAGTGGCACATATAGATTGTGTAAGCAGGCAGCACTGCCTGGAGCTGAACTAAACATCGACGGATTAAAACTTAAGTTTGTCAAGAGTGCCACCTACATACTGTGGCGTTTTCTATTTCTTGACATGATGTGCTTATTTCCTTGTGGCACAGCTTTTCTTTTTAAAGGGCGAGGCACAAAGCAAAAAATGCTGCTGAGTGTGTGTTGAAAGGATGCTTTACCATTCGGTATGAAGATTGCACTTTCTCCGTACCCTTAGGCAATGTTTTCATCTGATCTGAACAGTTAAATACTGAAATGCTCTTGTCTTCCTTAAGTAACGTACACTTGTTACAACAGTATGCCTTATTCTACCCTTCCTAACATGGACTTGATCAGAAAAGGAGTAAAGCGGTTCAATTCATGCTCTGAAGTGCTACGAGAATCCATATCATATGAAATATAAAGACATACCAGAGACTGTCCAGAGTAGTCCCATCAAATTGGTGCAAGATTGCCTCTGAATTATCATGAAGAGGAATTCAAGCATATTAATCTGTATTGTTGAAGAGAAGAAGCAGAGGTTATACAATAGGTATTTAATTATCTTAACGTATAGATTGAAAAGTAGAACAAGGGGGAAAATATGACACATAAATACCTCTGGCAATACCAGTTGAAGAGAGAGCATTAGTATGACTGCAGCAAGGTGCCATGTTCTGCATCCTATTCAGGGAACTGTGGTTCTCTAGTAATTTTTTTTTAAATTAATGAAAAGGTTGTATATCGCCTTTCACCAGTAGTGATGGAGGTAAATTAGTGAAGAACTCAAAGGCTAAAGGTGGGCACAGGTGTAATCCGAGTGTAAGAACAAAGGGAGAGGTATCTACTAGTTATTTTTTCAAGTATTTATTTATTTGATTTAGTTCTCTACTGAGAACAACACATTTCAGTCAAAACATTTGTTATTGCGATATAATTTTAAAACATTCAGTCCAAATTTAAAAAAGTGGTATCTCCTAGGTAGATGTAGGGAGTTGGCTCTTTATATGGTATACCAAAAAGAGGTATACCATGCAGAGTCCAGATTGTCCCTTATGAGTGGACATGGGCTTGCTGTAGCAATCCCAGTGTCCTCTTCTAGCGGGTAGTGTGGTAGAGTAGCCTCTCAGAGAGGAGTGTTAAACATCTGCAAAATATACTCAGACAATAAATGATGCATGCGATTCATTAAGGAGGTCCACACAAAATAACTAGCATTGGCATAGCCAAGAGGTCTCGCCTTTGGGACCTTATAAGCGTTTACCTACTGCTGGCCCTGACAGTCGTAGGCCCTGAGGTCTGAATTGCCCTGAGCTTGTAGTTTCCGTGGACCCGTCCCACTGATCCAGACCTTTGAGGAGTGAAATCCCCTGTATGGCTGACCTCCTTTCATTGGCTCAACCAAGTTCTGGGTCAATTGTCTTGGCCTGGTTGGCCTTTGCCTCTTGTTCACATTAACATGTATTTTCTTTCTCTAGGTTGTATGGCACCCCTGGGAAACATTCCCCCCCATACATAACCCATCACACATGCCATACACCCCTTCCTCTTACTATAGGCGACCTGCCCCCCTCATTTGATTGCTTCTCGTTTTCCACAAGAACTGTGGGTCAACTGGGGTTTGCCTATTGTCCCTCCCTGCTACCTTCCGCTTTTATTGTCCCTGACCGTTCCCTTAACACCATCTACACATTTGCCCCATTGCACATCCCATTTTCCTCCCTCATGACCACTGTCTCCAGTGTTTAACTCCTCATTGTCAATGTGCGGGGGCTCAACACATTAAACACGAGAAAACAGGTATGGCGATATCTCCTCCAGCAGAACGCTGATGTTATTTTTCTGCACGAAACCCACCTCCGACACTACACTCCCCGCATGGCACGTCTTATGTACCTCAACTGCCACTAGGCATATTCCTCCACCAAGACAGCTGGAGTTGTGATTCTTTGTAAGGCTACCTTCTGCTCTAAGGTTTTGGGGGTGATTCGGAATGGGGAGGGCCGTTTCTTGACGCTAGCGGTTCAACGCAGCTCATAAACCCTCACTCTTGTAAACGGCTAATCTCCCACCCAGGCCCAAGATGCTTATCTCGGGGGATTGCTTAAAGACCACTTGTCAAGGGATGAAGGGCATGTGGTGATGGGGGTGGGGGGACTTCAATATGGTCTGGGACCCTGACCTCAACTGCAGCGCAGCCTCCTTCCAGGGAACTGATGTCTGCTGCTCTCAGACGCGACATTGCTGATATGGACCTGGTTGATACCACCATCCAGACACCTGGGATTTCTCATTCTTCTCCTTCTTCTCACTTGTTCGCCAGTCATACTTGCGTATCGGCTACCTCTTTCTCACTCCCTGCTGCATGACCTGGACACTACCCTCCTATCAAATATTTCAATATCCGACCACACACAACTAGAACTGACTTGGTCTAGAATAGGGAAAACAACCCGGTCTTGCTAGCGATGGCGCCTTCCCGTACAAATACTGCTCAATCCGTTAGATGTTGAGGACATCCAAAAGCAAAACCAAACTACTTTTACCTCAACACACCCCCGACATCTCGGCACATGTACTCTGGGATGAGTTCAAGGCCACCATTGGAGGTGCAATTACTACTAATCTATTGCCCGGGTACTGGAGCCCAACTAGCAGCTGACATCAAGGACCTGGTACGTCTTGATCATTCCATCTTGTCTTGGCTCAGTAAACTGCACCTGGCTTTGCTAAGGGGCTAGCTATGGGCTAATCGCACAAAGCAGAGTGCTCTTTGCTTGCACTCAAAATATTATGAAGGAAGTAATATGGTGGAAACCTTCTTGACACATTCTTGGGCTCCTGATTGCGAATGGCACCTGGACAAGTTCAGAAAGCGACAAAACAGGTGGTCCATGACTTCCATCACAATCTTTGCAATGGCGAAGATGCCCTTCAGTATGCCATTGATAGCTACCATGCAGGCAGTATGTGGGACACTTTTGACCGACTGCACTCTGAGTAGCTTGATGCCCTTTTTTCAGTGGAGGAGATCCAAATCACCCTTAAAGGCCTCCCCCTTGGCAAGACCCTGGGTCCCGATTGTAAATTTCTTCCCCTCACTGCAAGGTCACTTGTTAGCGCTGTTAAACACCTTCACAGCCATTTTGCGGAGATCATGTAAATTCCAAAACCGGGCAAGGACCCTTCCCTCTGCGCCTCATACCATCACTAGAATAATGGCCTTTTATACTTCTCCCAGTGGTAGAATTCTTGTGATCGGAGACCTGTCCCAAACCATCTACCTAAAGAGGGGCACCTGGCTGGGCTATTACCCTTCTATTTTCCCTCGCTGTAGAGCCCTTGGCTGTTACCATTTGACAAACTGAAGATATTGTGGGCATATCTTTCAGGGGCGCACTAACAAAATCTTTGTTCCCGGGGGGATGGCCGACATCCTGGCGGCCATCCCCCCGGGATATTATATACTGCAAGTCAATCGTTCCTCTGGCAAAGCTGGTGGGGGGGTTGCAGCCATTATTAGGCACCCAATTCGTTTCTCCCCAGTGCCCACTACCAGTATCCCCATGACTGATTGTCTGGTACTTAGACTGGAGCAGCCAGGGTCATCCCTCATATGCGCCCTGGTCTATCGCCCCCCTCAATCCATGCCCAGTTTCTCGGCCCAGTTTGGTGATCTTATCTCCCAGCTCACCATCAATAATGCCAACGTTTTGGTCCTGGGAGACTTCAATTACTGGCCGTCGGATGCTCATGAAACCCCAGGCTCACTGGCCTTCTCAGACCTCATGCTAGGCTTAAACTGCACTCAACACATACACTCACCCACTCATGTCAAGGGCCACACTTTAGACCATGTTTGGACCTCCTGCCTGGACATTTCTGCACCCCTTATTCTCCCCTGCCTCTGGTCAGATCATTTTTTAATTACTTTCACTTTAGCTATGCCCTCCCCTGTTACCAAGGTCCGAGAAACCAATTTCTTGGCACGCAATTGGAACAGGGCTGACCTAAACGAATTTACCTCCCTTCTTAGTTCATCTGCCACACCCACCACTGGATCTTCTGTTTCTATCGATTCTCAGACACAGGGTCTTACTCACTGGCTTACCTCTGCTGCTGACTTGGTGGCACCCTTAAAACTAGTCAGAGCGAGGTGTAGTCATGACGCCCAGAGGTGGTTTACCGAGGATCTTAGAGCCCAAAAACGTGGTCTTCGTCAGGCAGAACGGCGCTGGCGCCGGGGGTACTCCCCCGAGACCAAAGAGATATTCTCCTCCCTGCTTAGAGAGTATAAATCAGCCATAGCTTTGGCTAAATCCCTCTTTTTTTCCAACAGAATTCTGGACTCCTCAAACAAATCCAAGGATATATTTTCAATTATGGAGGAACTGTCTAATCCGGTGAGAGTCACTATTGCGCCCCTCCCCTCCCAATCCCTATGTGATTCCCTGAACCAATTTTTTGTGGAAAAAATTGTTAAGATTAAAACCAGTATCTCTGTCCAAGCCCCGCCAGTCCCCTCTCCGCCTATTGTTCCCTGCCATCATCTCAATACCCATATTTTAACTCCGATTCCCCCCATTTCGAAAGTTAACTTTCTTTCACTCTTGCACAAAGTCTCTTCTGGTTCTCCTCGTGACTGTTGCCCCCCCTCTGCCCTTCGGGAAGCCTTTACTTCCTGCCCTGAACCCCCCTTGGCCCTTCTAAACAACTCTTCGGCCACTGGGGAGGTTCCTTGCTCCTTTAAACAGGCCGAGGTGGTTGCCATCCTGAAAAAACCTTTGGCAGACCCCTCCATCATGAGCAACTATCGCCCTATATCCCTCCTCCCCTTCCTCAGTAAAGTCCTGGAGTCGCCTGTAACCCAAACCCTTAGCACTTTTGTTGAGGACTCGTGCATCTTGGACCCCCAGCAGGCCGGGTTTAGACCTGCGCATTCCACAGAGGCAGTTATCCTCTCCGTGATGGAGGAATTGCGCAGAGGGACCGACGCCAACATCTGTCAGGCCCTGGTCCTCTTGGATCTGTCGGCCGCCTTTGACACGGTCGACCACGGTATTTTGGTCGACTGTGTCAGAGAGGCTGGCATCCAGGGTACCGCCCTGGACTGGGTTCAGTCTTTCCTGACTAAACGCCAACAAGCCGTCAGGCTGTCCCAGTTCTCCGCTACTCAGGTCGAGCTGACCTGCGGCGTCCCGCAGGGCTCCTCTTTGTCCCCCCTCCTTTTTAATTTGTACCTGGTTCCTTTAATCCGTTCCCTTCGTGGGTTGAGTGTCACCGCGTTTAATTACGCGGATGACATTCAACTGGTCTTTACCATTGATTCCTCTGACGAATCAATCACTACTTTTCAAAACACGCTCTGCTTTATTAGCAATTGGATGAGCTCAAACCATCTGAAGCTCAACCCCGACAAGACCGAGCTGGTTCTTGTCGGGGGACTTTCCAATCCTTGGCAACCTTCCTTTTGGCCGGCAAGTCTGGGCAGCCCTCCTTGCCCAGTTAATTCAGCCAAAAGCCTGGGAGTCGTCATTAGTAACGATCTTTCTATGACGCCGCAGATCAGCGCAGTAGTGTCCTCCAGCCACTTCCAACTCAGGAAAATCCGCGAAATCTCTCGCCTACTCACTACCGAAGCTCTTACTTTGGCCTTGCTTGCGTTAGTCATTTCTAAGCTTGACTACGCAAACGCACTGTATGTAGGCATTCCTGACTACCAACTTAAGAGACTTCAGTTGATCCAAAATCAGGCTGCCCGCCTGATTTACCACCAACCTAGAGATCAACACGTTCGTCCCCTCCTAAAAAGTCTCCACTGGCTTCCGGTATCTGCTCGCTGTAAGTTTAAGTTAGGCTGCATTATTTCAAAATCCCTTGCAGGCCAAGGTCCCCTTTTTATTTCCTCCCTTCTCCACCCGTATGCTCCTCCTCGCAATCTCCGGTCATCCCAGATGGCCCTGCTATCAGTTCCCAGATTTAAGAGGAAAAAACACGGTGGCCTTAGGTTTTCATTTCTAGCTCCATCTTTTTGGAATTCCCTTCCCCTTCCTCTTAGGCTGCCTTCTCCATACTCCAGGTTCAGATCCCTCCTTAAAACCTTCCTCTTTACCGAGTCCTACATTTAGTTTCTGCTCTCACGCTTCCCTCACTGCTCCCTCAGCACAAGCGCCAAGAAACCTAATGGTGTTAGCCGCGCTCAATACATTTTTTTAACATAACATAACAGACAATCTTATACAGACCCATGCCTATCTCGAGTCATCTCTTCCGGCACCAGTATGGACTTTGAGTGCATTTGAAGAGGTTGAAGGGCTTCAAAATCAATATGTCTAAATCCCAAGCTCTAAACCTAACCATCCCTCCTGCTGACCTACCGGCTTTAGAGTCCCTCACGCTCTTTCACTGGGCCTCACCCTCTATTAAATACCTGGGTCTCAACCTCACTTTAACTACATGGACAATGGCCAACTACCCGAAATATTGGAAAATTGGAAATCCATCCTGGAAGAGCTTTGCCGCTGGAAGCCAGTTCAGTTTCATGGCTGGGTCGTCTACATGCGGTAAAGATGTCTCTCCTGCTTAAAAGCCTCGATCTCTTTCAAACCCTGCCCACCCCAATCCCTCAAGATGAGATTATGCGCCCCCAGTACGACATACCTTCATCTGCAGAGGGTAAAGGCCCTTGATTTTCTAACACGGCATTGATGCTGCCATGAAATGGGGGGTATTGGTGTGCCCAACCTCCATGAATATTACTGGACAGCCCATCTATGCTACATCTCAGAGTGCTTTGTGAGGGAAAGTTACAAGCACTGGTTTCATATGGACTCGGCTGTGGCCTGTAGGCCCCTCTGTGATTTGGTGTGGCTCCCCAAACACGTGAGACAGTGGAGACTATATCGCAATCCATACAAAAACAGTTTTGGAGATACGAAATCTCGATTTCGACCACACTCTTTCAGCCATTGGAGAGAGAGGGACTGCTGCACTCTTGGGGACCTGTTTGAGGACGAATCCTTTAAGACTTGACCAATGTTGACAGGAGTTTCACCTTTCTGCATCCACTGGGATACAGTATCTTCAGCTATGCCACTGGGCCATCTACCCATCCAACGCACAGGGAGTGACATGCCTGCTCACCGCCTTTGAGACCTTAGTTCTGTTTTTTGATGGGACTCACTGGCTCAGGTCTTGCACATACTAGGTTGTCCAACATTCCCCTTCCCCATCCAACCCACATCCTTACCAAACACAAAGGTACGCGGATGTTAGTGAAGACATAACTACAAAACAATGAGAACAACTTTGGCGTGATATCCCTCGAATACATAAATGCATATCACAACGCAAATCGGCATACAAATTAATGAGACGCTGGTACCGCACACCTGTGCGCTTACGTCTGCCTCTTCACACTCTGCCAGCTTTGTATGGCGGCACCAGGAGACTTCTTACACATCTGGTGTTCCTTCCCAACCTTCACAAACTTTTCAAAAGATATTCTTATTCACATTAAGGGAACAGTAGGTTTTCCCCTGCCAAAATCCTACTCTAGGGTAAACCTAGGTGTCTGACCCCTGCTATTACAAGCCATGACTCATGCAGAATGGCCTCTAATTAGCCACATGTTGGGTGCTGCCAAGCAACTAGTAGCTCTACATTGGAAAAAAAAAACATGCCTCAACTAGCTACATTCTACACATGCATGTGGCAAATCCTAACCATGGAAATTTTATCATAAAATTACCGGCACAGAGGGGAAATTCACCCACACTTGGCAGCCTCTCATACAATACTTTTATTCGACTGGAACATTCATGTTTCACAACTCCTACACTCAAAGCACTCCAACTTATGGGCTGAGCCCTCGGATCAAACCTGAACAGCATGTCACCTCTCTCTACACCATAATTCTCCCTCCTAGTTCCTCATGCAATGGGTGGTTACTTTCAACCTGGAGTGAAATGCCCTTTTTTAGGTCTCGCCTGAGCTAATGCGCTTGCGCATTGCTCCGGCGAGATTATAGTAAGGGGAAAAGAACAGTCTACCAAAACAGCAGATTAGACACAGTTCATGTGATCTATGCGCGTGCACAGCGCCAGCCACGTCACACACCACCATTTGTCTGTGCCTCGCATCAGACTTCAAAGGCTGCCGCTCCCCCCCCCAATCAGACTTCAAAGGCTGCCGCTCCCCCACCCCCCCATCAGACTTCAAAGGAATGCGCTCCCGCTCCCCCGCCACAGCAATGCCGAGAGCTTGTTTTGCTTGCTACTCCTTGCCCTCTGGTCTCCGCCTGCTCTCCCGTGTGCTTGTATCTTCCTTCCTTGGCCCTGGGTGTTTTCCGTGTTCTCCCATTCAGTGCCTTCTCGACCCCGTACTTGATTGCTGTCCAAGCCCCAGCCCTCGCTGCCTCTGTCATTATACACTCTCCTTGTGTTTTCCTATTTCCCCTTGCCTTTTCCTGGCTCCAACATTCTGTGCTTTGATAAACTGAACGCGCTTTGTAGCACTCAACCCTGCGTGTTCTTAGCTTCAGTCTCTGTGCTGCTGTACCACATCACTCGGGGACACCGCCACATCACTCGGGGACACCGCCACATCACTCGGGGACACCGCCACATCACTCGGGGACACCGCCACATCACTCGGGGACACCGCCACATCACTCGGGGACACCGCCACATCACTCGGGGACACCGCCACATCACTCGGGGACACCGCCACATCACTCGGGGACACCGCCACATCACTCGGGGACACCGCCACATCACTCGGGGACACCGCCACATCACTCGGGGGCACCGCCACATCACTCGGGGGCACCGCCACATCACTCGGGGGCGCCGCCACATCACTCGGGGGCGCCGCCACATCACTCGGGGGCGCCGCCACATCACTCGGGGGCGCCGCCACATCACTCGGGGGCGCCGCCACATCACTCGGGGGCGCCGCCACATCACTCGGGGGCGCCACCACATCACTCGGGGGCGCCACCACATCACTCGGGGGCGCCACCACATCACTCGGGGGCGCCACCACATCACTCGGGGGCGCCACCACATCACTCGGGGGCGCCACCACATCACTCGGGGGCGCCACCACATCACTCGGGGGCGCCACCACATCACTCGGGGGCGCCACCACATCACTCGGGGGCGCCACCACATCACTCGGGGGCGCCACCACATCACTCGGGGGCGCCACCACATCACTCGGGGGCGCCACCACATCACTCGGGGGCGCCACCACATCACTCGGGGGCGCCACCACATCACTCGGGGGCGCCACCACATCACTCGGGGTCGCCACCACATCACTCGGGGTCGCCACCACATCACTCGGGGTCGCCACCACATCACTCGGGGGCGCCACCACATCACTCGGGGGCGCCACCACATCACTCGGGGGCGCCACCACATCACTCGGGGGCGCCACCACATCACTCGGGGGCACCACCACATCACTCGGGTGGCACCACCACATCACTCGGGTGGCACCACCACATCACTCGGGTGGCACCACCACATCACTCGGGTGGCACCACCACATCACTCGGGTGGCACCTCCACATCACTCGGGTGGCACCGCCACATCTCTCGGGTGGCACCGCCGCATCACTCTGGGGCACCGCCGCATCACTCTGGGGACACCGCCATATCACTCGGGGTCACCGCCATATCACTCGGGGTCACCGCCATATCACTCTAATACACCGCCACATCCCTCAGCCCTACCACATCATCACTCAGCACCACAACAGCACTGTCCTTGCTTGCTACCAATAAGCATTGCCATAGCTAATAGGACTCGCATTAGGAAAGTGTAAGCTTTTGGCTTTGTGAATAACAATGCTATTAATTTATATATTTTCAAAGCCAACACATATTAGACTTCATTGCAGAAAATTTGCCAGAATTTAATTCTGCTAAAAGGAGATTGCAATAAAGTGTGTGATCTTGGTGAAAAGGGATATTGGTTGATTGATTCTAAGACACCCTGTTTTAAAAATCCCAATAAGTTATTTCAGTCTGTCAGATGGACACATAGGGAAGTTAAATGACCTAACAAACAAGTTACTTACCTTTGGTAACGCCTGAACTGGTAGAGGCTATCTAGCTGCAGAGTCCTTACTTTAGAATATCCTAGACTTGATCTGGAAGATTTTCGAGCAGTACCCCTGCATGTTGGTAGGGGATGTCGTTTGGCTCCACTTCTGCTGCACTTGAAGACACATATGAGGTACCTATATAGGTGCCATTTTGTCGTATTTACATCCGTTACTTTTGTGACTTTCCACTCCTATAGCATGGAGCCACAATGAGCACTGACCACCTGTGTAGAAAAGACTAAGGCCCCAAAAAGGTTGTTTGTTGCAGCTTAACCCATTCACAGAGCTGGGAGGATGGGAGGGTTGGTAAGGAATCTGCGGCTAGATAGTCTCTACCAAATTAGGCGTAGTCCCTTCCACATTAGGCGTAGTCTCAAAGGTAAGTCACTTTTTCATCTGATAGACAATTCTAGCCGCAGATCCCTTACCTTAGAATAGATACTCGAGCATTACCTACCCCGGAGGTGGGTCTGTGAATCCAATTAGACCAAAAAGTCCTGCAGGACCGAGAAGTGCCCGTTACGACGGACCAAACTGTCAAGGCACTGATGTTTTGGGAACATGTGCAGTGATGCCCATTTCGCCACCTGACAGATGTACAGTAACACCACACGCTAACATACACTAACATAGTGGTCGCAGTTTTGGCCCCGGTGTAGGGAGCCTGCAAACCCTCAGGGGGCTGTTTCTTGGCCAATGGGTAGCAGATCTTAATGCACAGGTCGATCCATCATGAGATGGTCTGCTACTGCACAACCTTCCCCATTTTTGGCTCCAGAATAGCCCACGAAGAGTTAATCAACCAGACTCTATTGTTCAGTCAAGGTAGAACGACAGTGCTTTATTTGGGGTCCAGATGGTGGAGCCTCTTCTTTGGAAGGGTGAGGCAGAGCTAGGATGGTGGGCAAGGTGATGTTTTGGCCTACCTGAAAGGGTGTACACAAACTTCGGAAGGAAGGAGGCATGATTTCTAAGAACCCTCTTGAAACCAGATTTCTGGGTAAAAGGTGGTATAAGGTGGGTGTACAGAGCGGGCATGCAGTTCATTGGAGAGGGTAGGCGGGGTAATGCTCTGGCCTACATGAATGAAAGTGACAACCTTCAGAAGGAAAGATGCATGTTTGTTTGGGTAAAGGAAGGTGTAGGGTGGGTGCATAGAGAGGGCCTGCAAATCAGTGACCTATCTGGTCGATGTAATGGCTTCTAAAAAGGCAGTTTTAATGTGCAGCAGCAGAAGATGGCACTTATGCAAGTGTTCAAATCGTGCACACATCAGGAAAGTGAGAACAAGGTTGATGTCCCGGGGAGGCATGATAAATGGCATGGGGGTGACGTGCTGCAGACCTTTAATGAACCTGGCTACAACAGAGTATTTGAAAAGAGAAAGCTGGTCAGGCGACAGCAGGAATGCGGAGATTGCAGAAAGTGCCAATTGCCGAGCCCTGCTGGGCCAAAGATAGGGCAAACAAAAGAACCTTGGATAAAGATGCATAAAGGGTTTCAATGTTGTGGGAATGTTGTGGGAAGCACACTATGACACACATTTTTCCCAACGGCAGGCCTTTGCCGACTTGCTGGAGTGATGCCTGGCTGCCAGAATAACATGACGGACTTCGGATGGAAGGTTGAACGCTGTCAACTGTCGCTGCTCAATTTCCACTCAATTTCCACTCCTGCAGGTGGAGGGTGCGCAGGTTTGGATGCAGAACCTTGCCCTGTTGCTGCCACAGAAGTTCCTCCCAAAGAGGCTGCCTATCTGGAGGACCGATGGTTATGCTCAACAGCTCAGGATACCAGACTCTCTGTACCCGGAGCCACAGGGAAGACTTGTACCCAGTTGTTACTGATCTCTTTGACAACTCTGGTCCGGAGTGGTTTTGACGGAAAGTTGTACAAGAGGCCACAGCTCCAATCAAGACGAAAAGCGCCTCCAAGCGAGAGTCTCCTTGGAAACTCCAGCACAGAAAACATTCACAATGCTGTTGAACAGATCTACCCAAGGTGCTCCCAATTGCTAAAAGACCTTGCACTGTTTTCGGAAGTGGATGCCATTCGAAATACACTAGACATCGGCAGCTGAGGTAGTCCGCTATGGCTCCCTTGGCCAAGAGAGCCTGCACTTCTTGATGGAGCAAAGATAGCTGAACCTCTGTCAGCTGATCGTTAGTGGGTGGCATGGGTGGAGGGATTGCCATGAAGGGGAGAGAGTAGCCCCCTTAGACTATCTGCAGTACCCAGTGGTGTGGTGTGATGTTTGTGACTGCGTGGGGCGGATGATGGTGTATCCTGCCTCCCACTGGATGCCCATGATGATCTGAGGGCGGTTCTCAGCTAGGCATGGCGCTGCAAGGCCACAGACAACGAAAGTTACCTGCCCAGCGAGTAGATTGTGTCAAGTCCACATTGGATGGTAAACTTAGCCACATCACTGGCACCCTTAAAGAGTAAGGAACGGGCCTCCTCTGGGACCATATGCAGAACTTGCACAACCGAATGCCACAGTGTATAGGAATAACAGTCCAATAGGCATGCAGTGTTCAGTGGTGGCAGTGACAGGCTGTGGAAGAGAACATTATAATGTCAAAGGTGTCCATCCTCTTGGATTCCCTATCTAGTGGAGTGGTAGGGAATGCACCTGGGTGGATATGGGTTCAGGAGGCTTGGACCACCAAGCTCTCCGTGGTGGAGTGATGGCTAAGGAAACTGGGATCCGCAGTTGGGGGAGGGGGGACGATGGTGGCAGGCAATAGTCTTATTCACAGGAGCACCTGTACAGGGTTTGGACCAGGCCCCAAGAAGGACGTCTGTAAGGGCTTCATTGAATGGGAGTAAGGCTTCTGAGGCACAGGCTTCGCTCCAGGAAGAATGTTCTCGGTTGCGATGGACGCAGCGTGGGACGACCCCCATCCGACTCCATGCCTGAGTCTGGGATGATGATGATGATGGAGATGGCGGGGTCATCAGCAGTGTAGTGGGTGCTGAGGAATGTCTCGGTCTTGCCGGTGGCTCCGGATCCAGCAAGGCATCCATGTAGCCTGAATGGTGCAGAGGGTTAACATATCAGCATGGATCCAGTAAGGGCTCCTCTCGTGCTCATGGGGCACGAAGGCACTCCAGAGGCGCTGAGCTGCCCAAAGGTGAGGCGCATGGCCTCATAATATTATTCTAGTTGGGTGGGGTTGCTCTGGGAAAATTGGAGAGGTAAGGATTGGACCCAGGGTCAGGCCCTGCCAATTCATGGTGCATGGATAGTTGACTTTCCCTCGTCTCGTCCGATAACTTCAACTGACGCAGTGAAGTGAAGAGCGTTTGGGCTTCAATTTCTTGTGTTTGTAGCACTTACCCGACATCCCTGATGACGTTAAATGAGACAGTGAATGTCGAGAGGGTCTCTACAGGGACCTCCCATGCGAGCAGGACCTCTAGCGTCACGGAGTAGATCTACAACAGGTGGCATGGAGCTTGCAGGATTGGTCCCTCAGTGCCTTGGAGTGCAAGGCGTAGTCGTCGTCACACTGCTTGGAGTTGTGTCCTGTCTCCAGGCACCACAAACCTACCAAGTGGGGGTCTTACACCAACATTTGCCTATTGCAGGCCCCACATGTTTTTGAAAAGGCTGGTTTCTTTGGTAACATTCTTTAAAACAGGAGATGTAAAATCTCAAAAAGTTGAAAAAGACCAGTCAAAAAAATGACTGACGGGTAGCTCAGACCGGATCAGCGCTATCTGACTCAGAAAGGAAAGAACTCATGTCCGTGTGCCAAAGTGATGCCTATATAGGTACCATGCATGTCAATTCAAGTGTGGCCGACGCTGAGTTGCACGACACCACCTACTGTCATGCAGGGGTACTGCTCAAAAATCTTCTGCATCCATCCACTGACGCCTGGGACATTCTATGGTAAGGAATCTGTGTCTGCGGCTAGCAGTTTCTATCAGATACTATTATACTCCAAAAAACACTTAATTTTGCAGTGTCAATCTTTCCTGGATTTACATGCTGTGCATTATTCTGCCATCTAGCGATTGGGTCTGGAACTATCCACTTTTGGAGAGTGGTCGTTCCATTTGTTAGGTCAAGCCTGGGCAGCACATGCGCTGCTCTGCCAGGCATGCTGTATTCAGGTATGAACTTTAAGCTCTGCCGACTCTCTGCCAATATTTTTAATTGGCTTGTGTCATTGTCCTTTGGAAACTGTGGCTTTTCATTTGTCAGTAGGCTTAGTAATCCTTCCTTAGTACCGCCTTGTCTCATTTTGTAACCTCCCATGAGGACACCCCCCAGTTACATGTGCTGTTACTCAGTAGGCTTTAATTACAGCCTCCGAGCACTATTTACTTCAATGGTTTTCTCCCGCAGCGATTACATTTTTATTTCATAGCACTGCACACCACACTCAAGTGGCAGCAGTTCATCTGGTTTATTTGCGGCGCTGAACACAGCTGCATGTTGTTTTCTAAATGTTTAATTTTTTTTTTACTATTTGTTAACTTTTTTTAAACGGCCCCATGCCGCACTTCTACTTTAATGCCGGCCGTGCCCCTTTCCTTAATCAAGTTGCATCTAAGGAGGTGGGTGCAGCCGCCATTAAAGTGAAACCGCAGCATGGGGTGCTTTTACAATACAAAAAAGCCCATTTATTTGTCGACTTGGAAAAAAAAAAGCATTTTTTTGTAAAAGTGCCCCATACAACGCTTTCACTTTAATAGCTGCCACGTTCCTTTCTTGAGACTTGGCTCGTCTAAGGAAAGGAGAGTGGCTGACATTCAATTGAAAGTGCCGCATGGGCGTTTTGACAAACAATCTTTTTCAATGCAATAGGTCTCGCATTTAGTAGGGGCGACGGACCCCCATTTGGTGTCCCTTGTGACGTCATACTGCTTCCTCTGGAAGTTCCCACTTTTGGTCGCCATCTTCAAATTCTTTTTTTTTTTTTTTTGTACGTTGTAACTTCCTTCCTTACATCTTCCTGGTGGGTCGCTTGTGAATCCAGAAAATTCTTCTATATGTTTCATAACTGCACCTACAGGGAAGAAACAATGTTTTGCAATGGCAATCTTTTCTTAATTCACTTGCTGTGCATTCATTTAGTAGCGGTTTGTTAGTTTTGTGGTGGCTCGGTTAAAGATGAGCATTGATTAGTAAACAGAATTTGTAAGACTTCTTGGTTCATTTGTATGTCAATACAGTAGTGTCTTGTGAGCGGGTGTACAGGTGACCACGTTGCTGCCATACAGATTTCCTGCAATGGTGCATTTGCTAGAAAGGCAGTGGTTGCTCCTTTCTTTCTTGTCGAATGTGCTCTAGGTGCCTAACTCTATTTTTCTCCAGCATTTCTAAGAAGTGTCATGTAGTGAGGTCTGACTTCCTCATCCATGAGGCATTTTGTGTTTCGATTGACATTGAGCACGACCGGAACAGTTGCCTTTGAAGATTACCTCATGTTAAAAATACTAGTTGCAAGGTATGAACATTATGCTCACGCATGTGAGAAGAGAGGCGGCGTTTGCTTTTTCTGTTCGCTTCTACCTCAAGTAGTAGAAGTAGTGAATCATTTCATTGATGTTAGGCCCGGTGCCATAGCAGTTTCCTCCTGAGAAGAAAAGTCCTGGGTTCAGAGATAACAAAATCGCTTTATGTCCACGGGATGGTTGTGTAAGCCCTTTTCTCCTGAAACCATATGTTACAAGTCTGGTAAAATTGTAGTAGATCCAAGGGATATTGGGAAGTCTGTTGAAAAACCCAGTATTGAACTTTGAGTTGCATTTAGCTGCAAAGCTTTTTGTGCCAGCATATGAGTAGCACAGTTGAATTGTTAGAGCTATCCATCTTGCAATTGTGTTTTTTGTTACTGGTCTGCCCAGAAAACTATTTGCAAATTAAACGAATAGTTGTTTTGTCGTTCTGTTTAGTTTTGTCTTTTCAATGTAGTATATTATGGCGTGACTTGCCTCTAATGTGTGCTAAGTTCTTTCTATGTGCGTCTTTCATATTTAAAAAAGAAATTGTACTTTGAATACTTTGATTCATGTGAAATTGTGATATTAATTTTGGCAAGAACTGCTGGTCTGTCCTAATGACGATCCTGATCTTTTTAACCTGAAAGTTCTAGTAGCTTGAGTGCATGCAACTTACCCTGCGTATAGAAGTTATAGCCACCAGGAATGCAGTTTTTAAGGTGAGCATCTGCAGTTTAACCTTGTACAAAGGTCCGAAGGGTGTTTTCATTAACCGAGTGAGTACCCCAGGCCAGATATGGGGATTAGCCTCTAACCACTTACTTGTTCCTATTTAGCCAGCCACCACAAACTCATTTCTACATGTATTCTCAGCTGGGCCTTTGCAGATTGATTGCTCAAGCTTAAGAGTCAGCTTGATAAATACTTGTTTATCTGGTGGTCTAAATAATGTTTCGCTTTATAATTTCATTATTGTTAGAAATCTATGGTGTCCCACGGTTTCCTCTATCTTCTGTAGCAATTAATTGATGATTCATCTTAATGGAAACAAATTAAACTAAGAGTGTAGGCACCTGCCGTTAGGAATACAACTGAATTGTTAACCCTGACACCATCTCCTCTGTATCATGGGAGATTTTAACTTCCACTTGGAAGCGTGTGACGACCCAGATACGACCATTCTCCCTACAGAAATGGAAGCAGTAGGGCTAACACAATCAGTTCACTCCGCCACGCACAGTGCGGGACATACGCTGGACGGAATATTCTCTAATCTCAATTCTCTTTCTACAGAGAAAATACTCCCTTTAACCTGGACTGATCATGCAGCTGTATACTTTAACATCTCCCCTCCTACTCCTCCTCCCACCACACCCCTCAAAACAAACAATTTTAAATCATGGAAGAGTATTGAGCTTGCGGAATTCAATAATAAACTGCACACTATGCAGGAAATCAACACATCGAATCCAGAAACAGCAGCCACCTCATATACTAACTTTCTCCGGAATATATTGGACGATATAGTTCCTACCAAAAAAAGATCTACAAATAGAATATCCAATTCAGCCCCCTGGTTCAATGAGAGCCTTAGGCTAGAGAAACAAAGCTGCAGACGGCAGGAACGTAAGTGGCGAAAAAACTATGATCCTGATGAAAAAATCAGCTACAAAGAAAAATTAAGTAAATATAAGCAAATGATCATTTGTCAAAAAAGTACATACTACAACAATCAAATCGAGTCAGCACAGGACTAAGTTAAACAACTATACCAGGTTGTCACACATCTAATGGGACAAGATAAACCCACCACAAGAGAGGCTTCTCAATCTATGTGTGACGGTCTAGCTACTTATTTTCAAGATAAAGTTTGCAATATCTATTCCAAATTTAACAAATACACCACTTCTGTCACTAATTCTAAAACACCTCCTGATTCCACCAGCCTCACTATGGACATCAATTATAAACCCACTTTCCAATCTTTCGACCAGGTTTCGCCGGAACTAGTTTGCAAACTCATGATGACCATTAACTCTGGATCCCCAGACGATCCTTGTCCTCCTTCAATATTCAAACTAGCTCCAGATATTATCAGCCACACACTCAGACATTTTCAACGCTATGTTCACATCAGGTGTTTTTCCTTCAATATGGAAAAAAACGGTAATCAAACCACTCCTCAAAAAAGTCGCACTAGATCCCTCCAATGTCACTAGCTACAGACCAACAGCATGTCTCACTTTTTCAGCAAAAATTGTAGAAAAAATTATGAACATCCATATCTCTGAATTCATAGACCTTAACAACTGCCTCGACGACTCACAGTTCGGATTCAGAAAGAGTCATGGCACAGAGAATGCCTTGATTAAAGCATCCGACGAAATCAGAATGATTTTGGACGGAGGAGGTGCTGCGGTGCTTATATTGCTCGACCTCTCCGCGGCCTTTGACACGGTTGATCACACCACCTTGATCAACCGTGTCCCAGAAACTGGAATATCTAAGAGTGCCATCTCCCTTCTCTCTTCCTTTCTGATCAACCGGGAACAATCCGTGGCCATGGGCAGTTATTGTCTTGCCCATTTGCTCTCCCCTGTGGTGTCCCCCAGGGATCCTCGCTAAGTCCAACGCTTTTTAACATCTATGTAGCGGGCTTGGCGAGGATCATCAAAGCTCATAGTCTAGCAGTAACATCCTATGCTGACGACACACAGCTCGTCCTGGCAATTAACAACAATGGAATAGAAGTAGCCAACAACTTCCAACAGGGAATGCTTGGTTTAAGCAAATGGATGAACGAAAATTGCTTAAAGCTAAACTCGGACAAAACCGAGGTTATGGTTTTTGGCAAACTCACTCCAATATGGTCCCCCATTTGGTGGCCACACGATCTCGTACCTCCACCCACTCCAGTTAACAAAGTCAGGAATTTAGGAGTGATTCTTGACAATAAACTATCATTTGTACATCAGGCAAATACAATAGTCTCTGCATCATTCTTTACAATAAAAACGATCAGACAACTCCTGCCGTATCTTCCCACAAACACAATAAAAACCTTAGTCGGCACCCTGGTAATGTCCCGAGTTGACTATTGCAACGCCCTCCTGATCAATGCGCAGGAAAAGGTTCTAAATAAACTTCAGCTGGTACAGAATGCGGCCGCCAGACTTATCACAGGAACACCCAAATTCAAGCCAATTTAAAAAACTATTCGAAAACTGCATTGGTTGCCAGTGAGACACAGAATCAAATTCAAGGCCCTATGCATATCTTTTAAAACCATCCATGCAAAAGGACCAACTTTCCTAAAGCACTGCCTCTGCCCCTATAGACCAGCACGTACACTACGATCCTCCTCGGCTAATCTCCTTGAGATAACAAAAACTAAGAAATCTACATGGGGCGACAGATCCTTTTCAATTGCCACCGCCAAACTGTGGAATTCATTGCCAAACCAAATAAAAAGCACCACAACTTTAATACCCTTTCGCAAACAAGTAAAAACTTGGTTGTTCAATCAATAATCATCCATTCAGTGATTACTCTGTCCAGGCGCCGAGACACCTCTGGGTAGTCGTGCGCTTAACAAGTCTTATAAATAAATAAATAAATATTGCAGCCTAAGATTTGAAACTGGGCGTTATCCTAAGTTCTAATCAATGCCACTAAAGCTGTTGATTCAAAATTACAGAACGTGCTGCAGTGCAAAGTTACTGTTTCCATAAATCTATAATGTGTTGCTTTAAAATACTTCATGTTAACTAATAAATCCCAAAGTATAACCACATACGACGAATAGTTGTGGTTATAGTTGTCAATAAACAAAAAGCGTAGAAAGTTGTAACATTTGTTTTAGAGGTCATTTTAAGAATTTCATGTGTATTAGAACAAGCTGTAAAAAATGTGACCCAGAGGATAAGTCCTTACCTAAAAACGATTGTTTCAGAAGCAACCATTGAATGCCTCTTGCAAAATGTGTCCGTATTAGACCATGTAGCATCACAACAGATTTATTTTTACTGCTATATTACAGTGTAATATTCAGCTATTGCCTTCCATCTCATACAATTAGCATGTCATCTGTTGGTAAAAGATATCCACAAATGTAATGCAAACAAGAAATAATACTTCTGGTGGCTTGTAAAACTTTTTATCAAGACTTAGCATCACACATACTGGTATGTGACTGAAAGGTAATATGAGATCACAAAAGATTTCTCCTGAATAACGTACGTTTTGTGTCTCTTGCTGCTAGTAAATTATTCAAGGGCACCTCAGCAAGAATATTATCTGCCTTTGCCTAAAAGACTGGGAGAAAATGCTCTGGCTTAAATTAAGTTGGTACAGAGTCATGTTGTACCTAACATTTTCTGAATACAAGATTTCTCTTTCCTGATATCACAGTAAAGGCTCCTTTGCAGATTGCTTGTGGAGCTCACTGACAGTCTTCCATATGAGACTTAATTTACACACGGCCATAAGGTGAAAGAGTGTATGCATAATGAGTACTAACACCAAATAGAGGTTACACTGAGAAGGTGGATGTCAAAAGAGAAGGGCCCAAGGCAACAGTCAAATTTAGTTAAACCACTGCAGGTCATGTACAAACCTGTCCTTAGTTCTAAAAAGGTAATCTGTTCTAGCCAGTAGGTAATGCATACCTAAATTGACATGTGAAAAACCTCATGATTTCGGTGGAAGTTGTCAGAGTGACAAAGCGGGAACCTCTCTGGCTTAAATTGTTTTCTAGTAAAACTTTTTGCTCTTCGGTCCAATTCAGAGAGCTTTATGTGTGATAAAGGAATCTAACATTGTTCGAGGCTTGTGGGCTGCTGAATTCATATCTGTGCATTGATCGCCACCTAGGGTTGTGTCCGGATGATTGCACTTTGTCCTGGAAGAGTCTTCGAAGTATCACGAGATAGGTGACTCCTCCCCTGGGCTACAGTGCGCATGGGCATCTTCTCCATCCTCAGATTGTTTTTTTCCGCCATTGGGTTCGGATGTTACTCCTATACTCCAACTTCGGAATCGAAACAAAACTTTTCTAAAGGCCAAAAGGCCTAAGACTTCGACGGTATTGTTCTCGCTCGGTACCTCTTGACTCGATCAAGCCTTCCATCTCGACTCGGTCGTCGACGCGGGCTGTTAGGCCTTTTCGACGCCACGTGGGCCTGCTCTCGATGGAAAGGAGCCCGTTCAAAAGGTGCCCACACTGGCCACTCCAAATTCCCGCATACTGACAAACACTCAGTATGCAACAAGTGTCTTTCACCAGACCATAAGGAAGAAACCTGCCCAGCCTGCGCCCAATTTCGGTCAAAGAAAACTATACGGATTCAACGGGCCGCTAGGCAAGAGATGCAACGACAGGCACCGGAACCGGACAGCATCTTCGATGATGACCAAGAACTTCCAGAAGCACCAGATTCGGACCTAGAGATCGTCACCGTCGAGGACTACTCGGACTCCGATGACGAGATCCCACCAGGGCAAATCGGGAGTACACTGCCCCCGACACCAATTACCCCGTTACCGAAGGCTCCGGTCGAGGCATCGCCAAGAGGCCTTAGCCAAGATCGTAAAAAACATTCGACAGCCCCGCCATCCGGCTCGGCTCCGAAACCTAAGCCTTCTGAGACCCCAGGGCCAAGTAACATCATCCCTAAAAAGGTTCCAGAGCCCAAAAAGGTCGTCGACCCGAAGGGCGTCGAACCGAAGAAGGTCGTACAGCCCACAAGTGTAGACCCAATTCAATTCAAAGAATGCTTTATTCGGTATGTATGAATACAACCATATAGCAACACGCGGGAAAAAAAAATAGCATATTCGTAATAATACATCAGACTCTAATTTCAAATACTAGCAATGCTATGTAGGATAGTCCTTCTACAGCACATACACAAATTAACATATAAAAGGGCGTATTAGAACGTTTGCCTAATAAGACATGTGCAAACTAGCAATAATAAAGTGCATTTGGCATGTGCTGTTATATAGTGCAGTATAAAGTTCACATTTTCCAGCGTATGTGCAAATTGGCAGTGGTAAATGTATGTTAATGCAACATCCAATAATGCATGTGCAAACTAAATATATCCGGGCCATATCTTGAGATATACAGTTATTAAGGCATAATCCTCATTAAATTACATCAAACTCTAATTCAGATGCTAGCAGTACTATATAAAATAGTCATTCTACAGCGCAGGTGCGAGCAAGCATGTTAAAATGCATACTGATGCATTCGCCTGATAGTACATGTGCAAGCTGGCAATGATAATAAAGTGCATTTAATATGTGCTATTATATAGTGCAGGATGAAGGTCTCAATTTCCAGCACATGTGCAAATTGGCAAGATAAAGTGCATGTTAATACAACATCTAATAGTACATGTGCAAACTAGCATTAACGGAGTGCATATATAACTAGGCCATATGTCGAGTTCATACAGTTATTGATTTACGTGCAAAGATGCATTTTAAAATGTATGTAGCCACATAAAAACATATGTCTGGGTTCTCTAAATTAAACATCAATTGCATCGCTGTCTTAGTGCTACGCATATCATATTTTAAAAAGATGGGTTTCAGATAAAACTTTCTATAAAACATATAAAATTTACTAAACAGCATGAAATGACAGCTACTCTGCTTGGATATACCGTCGCAGGGGCATAAGCATGTTCCAGGTTTATTAGTTATAGGAAATGCCACTAGGTGGTGCACAATTCCTAATCGTAGACATGACAATACGAAACGGTGAGAACTTTTAGTAACAGTAGTGAGGTATGATTGAAAACCTTCATTAGGGCTATGTTCTATGTAGGAGGTAAACGTGCTTTGTTTTACGTATTTGATCATTCTAGAACTTCTTACATGACTCAGGAAAGTGACTTTAAGTTCCTTTTTTGATAGTCCTGACCCCGCTATTGGTTCGTCAAAAATATCACAATCATAAAGTGTCTTATACCATGTTTGAATGTGACATAACCATGGTATATTTGAGCGGCGATCAAGCTTTAAACAATCATTAATCACTTCCTGAGTGAAATTAAAAAAATAAAAATAAAAAAATAAATCTTTCGACCAGATTGATCGCCACAGTGCCAGTGGGCGTAGGGCAATTAAATCCTTGACGTAATTTAAGCCCACTTCCCTGTGTATTATCTCATTTGAGGCCGCGGCCGGGACACAAAGCAATCGTTTCAGGAAGGCATTCTCCTCATATTGAATTTGGTTGCCACTCTGATTATGATAACCCCATAACCCTGCCCCGTACAGGGCTGATGTTATGCACCTAGTATTGTATATGGACACCATCTCTCGGATTCTTCGACCCCCTAGTTTTGCTGCGAATCTAAAAACACCATTAATGTTCCTTACCATTTTAAAACAGACATTCTCTTGTTCGTTAGCCCACCTTCCATCTCCTGAAAATGTGATACCCAGATAACAAAATTTCCTTACGGTTTCTAATTTCTCCCCGTCTAGGTAAAAGGTCCTGCTCTTTCTTATTTTCCTGCCACAAAACTTAGTAAAGGTTTTTCCTTTATTAATAATTAACTTTCTGCTTTCGATAAAGGTATAAAACTTATCGATTAAGCATTGCAGGCCGTTTTGGGTCTGGGATAGAAGAACCGCGTCATCCGCGTATAATAGGATTGGGATGGGATTGCCATTTATAATAGGGGCATCTGCTTGGATTGTTCTTAGGGTTTGGTCTACCTGATTTATAAATAAAGAAAATAAAAGTGGGGCGAGAACACATCCTTGACGGATGTCTCTATTAACACTAAATAAGGGTGTACATTCTCCGGCGGGTCCAAATCTAACTTTGCTTGACAAGCTTTCATATAATCTGGCAAGGAAGTGAATAATTTCAGTCGGGGCACCCATTTCTAACAAGACTGGCCATAGGAGCGAGTGTTCAACCAGATCGAATGCCAAACTTAAATCAGCAAAACACAGGAACAAGTTTCCCTCTTTAGCTCTCGTGTACTTGCTGATAATAAGTTCCAGGTTCACGCACTGCTCCATTGTGCCAATCCCCTTTCTAAACCCGTACTGCACTGGGGATAAGATGTTCTTTTCCTCGACCCAGGCTTCCAATCTCTCTAAAAGGACTCGACTAAGAATTTTAATTGACGAGTCCAGAAGGGAGATTGGGCGGTAGTTACGTGCCTCTAACCTAGAACCTTTCTTGTAAAGGAGTACAATAATGGACTGTCCCCATGTTTGTGGAAGCCTATCTTCAATAGCAGCATTAAAGTATCGTGTCAGTATTGGTGCCCATAGATTCATTTCATGTTTATAAAAATCCATAGCGATACAAAAGGGGATGATGGACTGAGCGTTTGAGCAAATCAAACACTCACCCCCAGTCAACTGATCTGGGTTTAATCCATCACCATTCTTTAGCCCACTCAGCCACCCCATTTCAGACATGGCTATATGCAAATCAGTCTGACCCTGTGCCTCATGGGAACAGTCCAGCCCGAACTGCCAAGCCATGTCTTCCATGGACCGGAAACAAGCATCCTGGGACCGGTTTCGGATTCATAATCCTCATCAGCCAGGCTATCTTGAATCCAGTGGCCAAGTGAGCAAGGGACTCACGTCTGAGCATACCCTGCCACACTTAGGGCGAACAAAGCGATACAAAAGGGGATGATGGACAGAGCGTTTGAGCAAATCAAACACTCACCCCCAGTCAACTGATCTGGGTTTAATCCATCACCATTCTTTAGCCCACTCAGCCACCCCATTTCAGACATGGCTATATGCAAATCAGTCTGACCCTGTGCCTCATGGGCATCGCACTTAGCAATAGCAAATTATTAGGTATTTGCTCCCTGGAATGATCCTGCCTTTAGGCTGGAAAGGTTCTCGATGGGACCTGAAGGATATTAGGGTATACTCTATAATTCACTCAACGCCAAAAATCTATTTTCCCAGACGCATACAGTAGCTCGAATTTGTCAATCAGCCACATAATTTCAAGGTTGGAGGGAGAAACTTACTAACATGACCCCACTATGGAATAGTGACGCTCTTTCCCAGGTGCGCAGTCTTCAGGGTTTCCAAGCGTTGAACCTTATAGGGATATCCTCATTGGGGGATGTGTGGAGGCAGGACAACATGCTCACTTGGGCGGAGCTACAGACCCAATACGAATTGGCCACCACTGAAGCCTACAGATACCTCCAGCTCCAACATGCCCTCAGAACACACATCTTCAGTGGGCCCCCCATTTCAGATTCTTACCCCCTAGAAGATAGAATCCTAACGGAACCACTGGCCAAAAATACGGTCTCCCTGATCTACAAAAAGCAAGTGAATAATTCACCCAACATTCTTGCGGCACTCAGAAACGAATGGGAGGGAGACCTTGGAGATTGTGATGACGGAGAATGGGAAGAGGTGCTGAGGACTTTCCTCGAAGTAGCTATACATGAAGGGTTCCGATTGATCTACCTAAGCATACTACGCCGTTCTTACTTTTCATGCACAGCACTTAGGGCCAATAGCCGCCCTCCAACAGATCTTTGCCTTTGGGGCTGTGGTGATCGAAGCACCTTCTTCCACATCATATGGTTTAGCCCAATGATCCAAACATTTTGGATAGAATTGCAAAGAGTCATGGGGGAGGTAACAACATTTGTTTTTTTTCTACTTTGGGGAGAGGACCCGACACCAAAATACGCCAAGATATGGTTGTCATTAGGCCTTATAGTAGCTAAACGGAACATTGCACGGCTGTGGGGGACGGCGGGGACCCCAACAGTGATGGAGTGGGAGCAGGACATGGACTGGTGCATGACAAACTAGGAACCGATATATTAAGGGAGAGGTTGCCCACGTAAGTGGGAGAAGGTCTGGGCGGGATGGCGCTTAGATAGGGGTTTCGATGTGGGACCCACCCTACCACATGAAGACTGGGAGCAGGACACAGTTGCAGCCTAGAAATACTGACACGACTGGTAAATCCCTGCTGCAACTTAGTCATTGAACCCCACGTTTTATCTGTAGGATGCCGTCCCTTTCAAAGTCAAATGTACAATTCTATTGAGACTTCTTTTTGCTGCTCAACGTTGTTTATTTCATGTTTCTTTCTTTTTGTTTAAAAACAATAAACAGATTTTGAAAAAAAAGCCTCTGCCATTTACTATCGGGGTGTGTTTTATTGCTATTGGCTCGGGACCAGAGGCTCCGATTTTGCATTACCTTTCTTTGTTTTCTTGCTCAGCAACCCATTCGATAAAAAAAATCCAGATAGCAACATAAAGACTACAAATCCCTGGAGTCCTAAAAACATTCCAATCAGCATACTGTCAATCCGTGTAAAACAGTCCTCCAGAGAAGCATTTCTTTTTAGGTCTCGCCTGTCAATGCGCATGCGCATTGAGCAGAGCGAGACTATAGGGCTTTAAACAAAGTTTACCTAACTGCGGCGATTTGGTTCTGTGCCCGTGGCTTTTAGGTCAATGCGCTTGCGCATTGACCTAAAATGCGCGTGCACATCACCAAATCGCCGTCTGTTCCCTCAGCCGCATTCCTCCCACACCTTTTGAAGTGAAGCTTAGCTTCACTTCAAAGGCCCCTGCTGCTTAACACCCTCTCCCCACTCCGCCCCCTCCCCTGCCCGCCATGTCGCATTTCTCCTCCCCCCCCTTCTCTGCCTTCAATCCGTCTTGTTTTATAAGTGATGTAGGCGTAGGCGAATACATCACCAACAAGCATGTGTGTAAATTCCATTGTTTATGACAGCCTGTCTCTTTTTTTCTTTTTTTTAATTAGGTTTTATCCGGTTTTGTAGGTTTTGTTGCAGTAACTACTATATGCGCACTATTCACGTTTTGTTATTGCGCCTGTTTTGAACCATCCATGCGTCAGCCTTTGCAATGTTATCTCAGCCGAAACATTACTTAACAGCCACGTACACCACGGGTCCCACGCTGCACTCCTTCACAGAGCATCACCCTCCCTGCATCTGTTGATGCCAAAAATAAACAGCAAGTAGACAAACATTCCACCCGCGTGCAATGAGAGACTTGCACGATGGATTAAATGCATATGTAAATGCTTCTAAATATTTGTACTTTTTTTGTTGTTTTTTTACTAAATGCTGCCCAGACGCGAAGGCCGCTGGACTTCCTTGAAATAAACATCCTCTGTCTCCAGGGCTGTCTCTCAGGAAAGGGTCGCTTTAGACACCATAAATTGTGCTTGCTGCCCCCTCCCCGTACACTTAGCAGGCCCCCACACGGCGGCCTGCAACAATGGCAGGGGGGCGCCTCTCAACACATCATTAAGGCTGTTTTACCAAATTCAAATACAGCAGAGGCGCCTCAAAGACCGTCTCATCTCTCACCCTCACCCTCAACCCCTCACCCTCAACCCCTCACCCTCAACCCCTCACCCTCAACCCCTCACCCTCAACCCCTCACCCTCAACCCCTCACCCTCAACCCCTCACCCTCACTCACCCTCACTCACCCTCAACCCCTCACTCACCCTCACCCGCCCTCACCCTCCCTCACCCTCACTCACCCTCACCCTCACTCACCCTCACCCTCACTCACCCTCACTCACCCTCACCCTCACCCTCACTCACCCTCAACCCCTCACCCTCACTCACCCTCACCCACCCTCACCATCACTCACCCTCACCCTCACTCACCCTCACCCCCTCACCCTCAACCACCCTCACCCTCAACCTCCCTCACCCTCACTCACCCTCACTCACCCTCAACCCCTCACCCTCACTCACCCTCAACCCCTCACCCTCACCCACCCTCACCCTCACTCACCCTCACTCACCCTCACTCACCCTCAACCCTCACCCTCACTCACCCTCACCCACCCTCACCCACCCTCACCCTCACCCTCAACCCCTCACCCTCACTCACCCTCAACCCCTCACCCTCACTCACCCTCAACCCCTCACCCTCACCCTCAACCCCTCACCCTCAACCCCTCACTCACCCTCACTCACCCTCACTCACCCTCACTCACCCTCACTCACCCTCACTCACCCTCACTCACCCTCACTCACCCTCACTCACCCTCACCCTCACCCTCACCCTCACTCACCCTCACCCTCACTCACCCTCACCCTCACTCACCCTCACCCTCACTCACCCTCACCCTCAACCCCTCACCCTCAACCCCTCACCCTCACTCACCCTCACCCTCACTCACCCTCAACCCCTCACTCACCCTCACCCACCCTCACCCTCACTCACCCTCACTCACCCTCACTCACCCTCACTCACCCTCACTCACCCTCACCCTCACCCTCACCCTCACTCACCCTCACCCTCACTCACCCTCACTCACCCTCACCCTCACCCTCACTCACCCTCACTCACCCTCACCCTCACCCTCACTCACCCTCACCCTCACTCACCCTCAACCCCTCACCCTCACTCACCCTCAACCCCTCACCCACCCTCAACCCCTCACCCTCACTCACCCTCAACCCCTCACCCTCCCTCACCCTCCCTCACCCTCCCTCACCCTCACTCACCCTCACTCACCCTCACTCACCCTCACTCACCCTCACTCA
Source organism: Lissotriton helveticus (assembly GCF_964261635.1). NCBI lineage: Eukaryota > Metazoa > Chordata > Amphibia > Caudata > Salamandridae > Lissotriton > Lissotriton helveticus. The sequence continues at coordinate 335,448,621 of NC_136071.1, read as the reverse complement.
CCCTCACTCACCCTCACCCTCACTCACCCTCACTCACCCTCACTCACCCTCACTCACCCTCAACCCCTCACCCTCACTCACCCTCAACCCCTCACCCTCACTCACCCTCAACCCCTCACCCTCACTCACCCACCCTCACCCCCCTCACCCACCCTCACCCACCCTCACCCACCCTCACTCACCCTCACTCACCCTCACTCACCCTCACTCACCCTCACTCACCCTCACTCACCCTCACTCACCCCACCACCCTCACTCACCCTCACTCACCCTCACTCACCATCACTCACCCTCACCCTCACTCACCCTCACCCTCACTCACCCTCACCCTCACTCACCCTCACTCACCCTCACCCTCACCCTCACTCACCCTCACTCACCCTCAACCCCTCACCCTCACTCACCTTCACCCACACTCACCCTCACTCACCCTCAACCCCTCACCCTCACTCACCCTCAACCCCTCACCCCTCACCACCCTCATCCCTCACCCTCTCTCACCCTCTACCCCTCACTCACCCTCAACCCCTCACTCACCCTCAACCCCTCACTCACCCTCACTCACCCACCCTCACCCTCACTCACCCTCACTCACCCTCAACCCTCACCCTCACTCACCCTCAACCCCTCACCCTCACTCACCCTCATCCCCTCACCCTCACTCACCCTCAACCCCTCACCCTCCCTCACCCTCCCTCTCCCTCACCCTCACCCTCCCTCACCCTCCCTCACCCTCCCTCACCCTCCTCACCCTCCCTCACCCTCCCTCACCCTCCCTCACCCTCACTCACCCACCCTCACCCACCCTCACCCACCCTCACGCACCCTCACTCACCCTCACTCACCCTCACTCACCCTCACTCACCCTCACTCACCCTCACTCACCCTCACCTCACTCCTCACCCTCACTCACCCTCACTCACCCTCCCACTCACCCTCAACCCCTCACCCTCACTCACCCTCACCCTCACTCACCCTCACCCTCACTCACCCTCAACCCCTCACCCTCACTCACCCTCAACCCCTCACTCACCCTCAACCCCTCACCCTCATCACCCTCAACCCCTCACTCACCCTCACCCTCACCCTCACTCACCCTCACCCTCACCCTCACTCACCCTCACCCTCACTCACCCTCACTCACCCTCACTCACCCTCACTCACCCTCACCCTCACTCACCCTCAACCCCTCACCCTCACCCTCACTCACCCTCAACCCCTCACCCTCACTCACCCTCAACCCCTCACCCTCACTCACCCTCACCCTCACTCACCTCAACCCCTCACCCTCACTCACCCTCACCCTCACTCCCTCACCCTCACCCTCACTCACCCTCACCCTCACCCTCACTCACCCTCACCCTCACTCACCCTCACCCTCACTCACCCTCACCCTCACTCACCCTCACCCTCACTCACCCTCAACCCCTCACCCTCAACCCCTCACCCTCAACCCCTCACCCTCAACCCCTCACCCTCAACCCCTCACCCTCACTCACCCTCACCCTCACTCACCCTCAACCCCTCACCCTCACTCACCCTCAACCCCTCACCCTCACTCACCCTCACCCACCCTCACCCTCACTCACCCTCACTCACCCTCACCCTCACCCTCACCCACCCTCACCCTCACCCTCACTCACCCTCACTCACCCTCACTCACCCTCACTCACCCTCACTCACCCTCACCCTCACTCACCCTCACTCACCCTCACTCACCCTCACTCACCCTCACTCACCCTCACTCACCCTCACTCACCCTCACTCACCCTCACCCTCACTCACCCTCACCCACCCTCACTCACCCTCAACCCCTCACCCTCACTCACCCTCAACCCCTCACCCTCAACCCCTCACCCTCACTCACCCTCAACCCCTCACCCTCACTCACCCTCACCCTCACTCACCCTCAACCCCTCACCCTCACTCACCCTCAACCCTCACCCTCACTCACCCTCAACCCCTCACCCTCACTCACCCTCAACCCCTCACCCTCACTCACCCTCACTCACCCTCACTCACCCTCACTCACCCTCACTCACCCTCACTCACCCTCACTCACCCTCACTCACCCTCACCCTCACTCATCACCCTCACTCACCCTCACTCACCCTCACCCACCCTCTCACCCTCACCCACCCTCACCCTCACTCACCCTCACCCACCCTCACCCTCACTCACCCTCACTCACCCTCACCCTCACCCACCCTCACCCACCCTCACCCACCCTCACCCACCCTCACCCACCCTCACTCACCCTCACTCACCCTCACTCACCCTCACTCACCCTCACTCACCCTCACTCACCCTCACTCGCCCTCACTCGCCCTCACTCGCCCTCACTCGCCCTCACTCACCCTCACTCACCCTCAACTCCTCACCCTCACTCACCCTCAACTCCTCACCCTCACTCACCCTCAACTCCTCACCCTCACTTACCCTCAACTCCTCACCCTCACTCACCCTCAACCCCTCACTCACCCTCAACCCCTCACTCACCCTCAACCCCTCACCCACCCTCAACCCCTCACCCTCAACCCCTCACCCTCACTCACCCTGACCCTCACTCACCCTCACCCTCACTCACCCTCACCCTCCCTCACCCTCACTCACCCTCACCCTCAACCCCTCACCCTCAACCCCTCACCCTCACTCACCCTCACCCTCAACCCCTCACCCTCAACCCCTCACCCTCACTCACCCTCACTCACCCTCAACCCCTCACTCACCCTCACTCACCCTCACCCTCACTCACCCTCAACCCCTCACCCTCACTCACCCTCAACCCCTCACCCTCACTCACCCTCTCACCCTCTCACCCTCACTCACCCTCACTCACCCTCACTCACCCTCACTCACCCTCACTCACCCTCACCCTCACCCTCACTCACCCTCACTCACCCTCACTCACCCTCACTCACCCTCACTCACCCTCACTCACCCTCACTCACCCTCACTCTCACCCTCACTCACCCTCACTCTCACCCTCACCAACCCTCAACCCCTCCCCTCAACCTCACCCTCACTCACCCTCACCCTCACTCACCCTCAACCCCTCACCCTCAACCCCTCACCCTCAACCCCTCACCCTCAACCCCTCACCCTCAACCCCTCACCCTCAACCCCTCACCACCCCTCACTCACCCCCACCCTCACCACCCCTCACCCTCACTCCCCCTCACCCACCCTCCCCACCCTCACCCCTCACCCCCCTCACCCTCCACTCACCCTCACCCTCACTCACCCTCACCCTCACTCACCCTCACCCCCTCACTCACCCTCACTCACCCTCAACCCCTCACCCTCACTCACCCTCAACCCCCTCCACCCTCACTCACCCTCAACCCCTCACCCTCACTCACCCTCACTCACCCTCACTCACCCTCTCACCCTCACTCACCCTCTCACCCTCACTCACCCTCTCACCCTCACTCACCCTCACTCATCACCCTCACTCACCCTCACTCATCACCCTCACTCACCCTCACTCACCCTCACCCTCACTCACCCTCACTCACCCTCACTCACCCTCACTCACCCTCACTCACCCTCACTCACCCTCACTCACCCTCACTCACCCTCACTCACCCTCACTCACCCTCACTCACCCTCACTCACCCTCACTCACTCACCCTCACTCACCCTCACTCACCCTCACTCAACCTCACTCAACCCCTCACCCTCACCTCACCCACCCTCAACCCCTCACTCACCCTCACTCACCCTCACTCACCCTCACTCTCACTCACCCTCACTCACCCTCACTCACCCTCACTCACCCTCAACCCCTCACCCTCACTCACCCTCACCCACCCTCACCCTCACTCACCCTCAACCCCTCACCCTCAACCCCTCACCCTCACTCACCCTCAACCCCTCACCCTCACTCACCCTCAACCCCTCACCCTCACTCACCCTCACTCACCCTCACTCACCCTCACTCACCCTCACTCACCCTCACTCACCCTCACTCACCCTCACTCACCCTCACTCACCCTCACTCACCCTCACTCACTCACTCACCCTCACCCTCACTCACCCTCACTCACCCTCCCACTCACTCACTCACCCTCACCCTCACTCACCCTCACCCTCACTCACCCTCACCCTCACTCACCCTCAACCCCTCACCCTCACTCACCCTCTTCCTCACTCACCCTCAACCCCTCACCCTCAACCCCTCACCCCCTCACCCTCACTCACCCTCAACCCCTCACCCTCAACCCCTCACCCTCACTCACCCTCACAACACATATTGTGTTACAATAGGTGTCACATTTGCGATAGATAAAACTATTGGCATTGTAAATAACAAAGCTATTAATTCGCTATTTTAAAAACAAGCACATACATAAAAAATGTGTCCTTTACAATACCAATAGCTCAAACTTTCCTAATGCGAGACATATTGCATTGCTGTGCTTCTCTCCCCTGCTGCACTCTCCTGCTCTCTAGAGATGTAGCATAACGACCAGAGCTGCCATATAAGTCACGTACATACAAAACATGTTGCATTCCAAATGCTATAGGTGTCACATTCGCGAAAGTTATAACTATTGGCATTGTAAATGACAAAGCCATCAATTTAGCAATTTTAACAACGAAAAAATAAATAAATTATGTCATTTACAAGACCAATAACTACAACTTTTCTAATGCGAGACCTATTGCATTCCAACCCCACTCATCCACGCAACGCCACTCACACACGCAACGCCACTCACACACGCAACGCCACTCACACACGCAACGCCACTCACACACGCAACGCCACTCACACACGCAACGCCACTCACACACGCAACGCCACTCACACACGCAACGCCACTCACACACGCAACGCCACTCACACACGCAACGCCACTCACACACGCAACGCCACTCACACACGCAACGCCACTCACACACGCAACGCCACTCACACACGCAACGCCACTCACACACGCAACGCCACTCACACACGCAATGCCACTCACATACGCAACGCCACTCACACACGCCACTCATCCACGCAACGCCACTCATCCACGCAACGCCACTCATCCATTTGCAAAACGAAAAATGTCAAACTCTTCTATTGCGAGACCTATTGCATTTTCAATGCTTGTTTCTTTGTGGCTCAGAAGCCAGTTAAGTACTTCTCTGTGAACTGTTTTATAAAGATGGATTCATGTTAATGGCATTGCTTCATTGTTCTGGGATTGTATGTTGTGAATGTTATGAATTAATTATGTGCAGGCAAATCCGGTACACTGTGGTAAATACTTTTTTTAACTTAATAAATGTTTTGCACATTCTCTATGGTCCGCATAAACACCCTGGTACAAGGAAGCTCTAGCAGAGTATGCAACAGCACGGGAGATATACTCCCGGCCACTGCATTGACAGAGTTGATCACAGCCATGTAGAGCTGCACCTTTGAGGAAGTAAAGTGGGGGGCTGTACTGTGAGTGCAGTCCCATACCTGGACCACCAGGTGGCATGGTAGGTCGAGCAGCTGACTTAGATTGATTTCTGCGTTTGTAAAGGAAGTACAGATAGGTGTAGTGTTGGAGCACAGATGGAAATCTCTTTGCGTGCGTGTAAAACAAATAAGACTCCAGGGACGATCTATGGATCGTTTAGCCTGAGCGGTTTGTTCCCCTTCCCCTTCCTCTTGAATGAGGGTCTGCTTAGAACAAACTAGTATGGCGCATTTTAGGTTGCATGGCCTAACATATACTTAAAAGCTTCATAGGGGCGTAACTTGAGGGAGGCACCAAGGATTTTAAAGTTAACGTGTCCGATCTTTATGGCAGACACAAGGCGTGAGGACTTTGTCCAAGGAGTAAGTAAGGACCAAGTCTCCCTGCTGTTGCACAAGGAATTTGTGTGGGGGGTGGGGCTGTCATTGAAGCTTCAGGCAAAGGTTAGTATCTTCCGCCTTTGAGCCACTGAGCAGACAGATTTTTGTCATTGCTGCAGCCTGTAACATGAGTCTCCCAATGGGTAAGACTTGTAGCGGCAGATGTGCCTGACCGGATGACCATTCTTTTCGGCCTCCCAGAATAGGAAACCAATCCAGCGGAAGGACCAGAAATGTTTAGGAGGATTCCAGAGACCGCAGAGGACGAGGAGCATTTTGAGGCAGCACCAACATTCTAGGTGGAACATCAGGCAAGGAAATTTGCTTTTTCATATCAGTGAGTGGGCAGAGAGTTGAATTTCTTCACAAATGGAGAGATTGCATGGATACATGGGTCTTGCAGATGATCGGTTTTACAAATGGAATTGTATGGATCCTCCGTCCAGACCCTAATCGTTTCTCTTAGAAACAGAGGAGCTTCTTCTAGATGAGGAGGTAACTTGCTTATTGGAAAGAGGGACACTGGTTCCCACCACTCTACACACGAGTGGTATCCTAAGTAGCCTCTTCCTAGTGGAAAAGAAGGGCAAAGGTCCTAGCCAGTTAGAAATTTAAGAGTTCAGGTTCATGGCTGATATACCATTATTTCAAAATGGAAGGGATGAACCTCCTCTGGGAAATTCTTTTGCCAAATGAGGGGATGGTTTGGTTGGATCTCAAGGATGCAAACCATTTTTCTGTCACACAGAAGCATGGATGCTGCAGGTGTGCAAGTTCAGGGCTTTCACTCTTTCCTCCATGTCTTGGTGTTTCACCAAGATGATGAAACCAGCTATCGAGCTTTTAGGATCTAGGGGTCTTAGACCGATAGTCTGTTTGGACAATATTCTCCTAATGAATCAAGACCCTGTTTGACTGGTCATCAGACTGGAAATGTCAATGTCTCTTCTTCAAGGACTGGGATTTAAAATCCAAACAGAGAAATCTGAAATTATCCCAAACCGGAAAATAGTCTTTCTCAATTTAGTTAAAGAGTCAGTTCGACAATCTTTGAAGCTTCCTCAAAGGAGGATGCCACTCTTCAGAATGGAACTCAGAGGGAACCTGCATAAGAATAGAGGCATCTTGCCAGGATAGTGGGACTACTGGCCTCCTCTATCCAGGCCAGATTCCCAGAACTCCTTCACCCTAGAACATTAGAAAGATTGAAAGCATCACACTTAAGGAAAGGGCTAGCGTATGTGGAGGAAGTAAACTTGAACGCAGAAGCCAAGCCAGAAATCTGATGGTGGATGGAACATATGGGTGTCTAATGGTGGATGGAACATATGGGTGCCTGAAATTGCAACCGGATCTCATTATAGAGTGTGGCACAAGCCTTTCAGAAAAGGTAGCTCACTGTGGAGATATTACCGCAAGAGGATCACAGTCCGAGGGGGTGCAGGACTTGCACATCAATGGGCCGGACCTCCTAGTGGGCTGCTTCACTGTGAGGTGCCTCACAAAGGAAAGTGTCGTTCTCAATCCTGTTGAATCCTGTAATATGTCCATAGCTGTGCATGTTGTAGAATGCAGTGCTTGGACACCCACACCTAAAATTTAGTTGGAGGCTGTGGTGGAGCCCCAATCTCATCCCCTGGAGGGAGCCTGCCATTTTTTTATTTGGTGCCCCATTGCCCACCCGTGCACCCACAATGCAGGTCTAGTTAAGGGGCTGCGGAGGGAACTCAAAGGCCCCAGCAGCCTGGGTACTGGCGGGATCCGACACATCTTTGCACCCACCAGGGTGGGAGCAGCATTTTCTTTTTCCTCACGCCAGGTAGGAGCAAACTTCTGTTCCCTGCCCATTAGAGGCAGGGTTTGCCTGCTCTCTCCTAGTCAGGGAACCATAGTGTCCTGGGGATGTCCATTCCAGGACACTGCAGAGTATTGGGCCCTGGCTAAGGGCCACTCATTTGAAAATCAGCTCCAGGGGATGGGTTCCCCAGGGCCCATCGAGGCTCAAGGAAGGAGCGCACCCTTTCTAATTAATACATTTAAAAAAGCAAAGAAATTGGCCCGGAGTATGGTGTCCCTTGTAACTGAAAAAGAGCCTGCGGCTTTACTTTTTTTGAATAATTTTTTTAAACTTTTTTTGCTGCTTTGTGAATCCGCTGCAAATAAATGGCAAAATGTAAAAACAAAAATTATTTTGGATTTTAAGGATACACTGCATACCACACCCCCACCCATACCTAGGGGGCAGTGTATTCTTACCTTGCCTCCTTATATCTTTTTTTTTAATTTTACCTTTTTAGGTCGAGCGTAGCGCAGCGCGCATGTGTAGCTATAGTAGATGACTTTTAGAAATTGGGCTGCTCTTTTCCACACACTCGTGCATGTGGCGGCATCCACCTTGCGGGAGCGAGCAGCGGCGCGCAGGGGCAATCGGTTTCCAATTATCGTGGCTGCGAGCGCTTTACTCTCACACCCCTGCCTGTGCGCCTTTCATCGTGCCGTTGTGCACATTCATTTTACTGCGCATATTCCCTAATCCCACTCTCACAACCGGGAGATGCATTTAATTTGGGGCAAAGTGTCAGGACAGATGTCGAAATACTAGAACTGTTTTTGCAAATGCAGGATATTTGGCGACCCTGTGTTTAGTTTAGCTGCAGAGTGTTAATAAACATCTTCTGTATACAGATGTTAGCTTCTGGTATTTTAAGTTTTCCCAGAGGAATCGCTTTATTGGAGCGTGGGGTGGGCAATGGGTCCAGTGGGTCTGGTCTGGCCCGAGAGTGCGGTTACTACTAAGCGCAAATGTGTGGGTTTCTCTCAGTGGGTTTGTGTGCGGCATGCCAGTTATGTGCTCCCTACCACAACCCGTGCTCCCTTGTCCGAGTTTATTGTGACAGAAGTACTGTGTCAGCATCGTGCTGGTCACAAAGGCGCGATGCTGTGTGGTGTCACACTTCACTGCAAGATTTGGTTGTGCCACATTCACCTCAATTACTGTCCTCCTGGGTTTTCCAGCCCCCCCCCCACCACAACAGAAATCAGTGTATTATATGGTTCAGCTTAAATGTTTTTTTGCCCTATAGTAAGTTTAACTCTGCCTCATATGAGGATTTTTTTAGATGTTCGCCCTCTGCTAATGGCAATGTATTACCTGCGTAAGGGTACCCGCTGTCCCAGTACATATGTCTACCTGTCCCAATGTCCGTATAGTCCCTGGCATAGTGAGTGTGTTTCCCATCCTCATGTGGCATTGTCTCCGTGTTTTTGATCCCAGTTTTTTTGTCATCCCATCAGTGTGTACCAATTCACAACACTCCCTTTGTCAGACGGTTCCCAGTGCCAATGTAATCTTGGTACTGGCGTAGGGTTTATGACCTATGGCTCGAGTCTCCCAGGTCAGTGTTTTTCTTTCTGCAGGTTTTCATGCCAACATGCTCCCTTTCCCAGTGCCGTACTTGTTAAGTGTACTGCCGGCCTATTTCAGTCATTTTGTGAGTGTATTCACTGCCCCAAGCATATCCGGGCAACACCAGATTGGCATCACTTCCCCGGTTGCCATTGCCAGGGGCTCAAATGTCTGTCTTGCTCCCCCTTGCAATGGAATTGTAACGTTGTCGTAGCATTAGTGTATTTGCCTGTGTTGGTGTGTTCTCTTCCTCAGCACCAGTCTCCGATTCCATGTATTCACTGTCCTGGTGTAAATGTTCCTACAGGAGTTTCTCCTGACCCCTGATAAGTGTAGTTTCTGACTTGATCTGAACGTGCTTGGCATCTTGCTGACTTTTTTTGTACCAGTTTTGGCTCTATGGGAATAGTGGTGTTTCTGTGTGCATGGATGTCGTTCCCATTGTCAGTGTGTTGCCTGTCTCAGTGTAGCTTTATTCCAAGCCCCGTCGTAGTTCTTTTTCTTTCCATTGTGTCAGTAAAATAGTCACGATTTTTGTATTTAACTACTGATAACTCTCAAAAGAATCACTTTGCTATTAAAATTTAAGGTATCACTACATACAACATATAGAATACACACTGCCAATGTTTTTTTTTTTTAAATGAATGAAAAATGAATAGACTTTCCTTTATTGTCCACAAAATTGTAATTTTATCAAGATTAATAATGAATCTTACTTGGTGGTTTATCAACTTTTACAATTTAGGGTTGAAAATCGACTATTAAGCTGCTAGCTCTGGCTGAACACTTATAAGGACCCTAAGGCGAGACCTATTGGCTATGCCAGTGCCTGTTTTCTAGAGCCCCGAGTCCTAAGATTGCTGCGACCACATTGTTGTTGATGTGGTGGCAGCATTCAGATCTCATCTTGAGATCTCTTGGCTCAGCGAAGTGAAATTTCTACATCTTGGTACCTTTAAATAAATAGAAAACATCTTTCTTTATTGATCTTTGGTGACCCACTAGTGGGTCGCACCCCACAATTTGGGAAACGGTTATCTAGAAGATATTGCACAATTGGGGGCAATGTCAGGTGGACCTGATTATCTCTTGCTTGGACCACCAACTGCCCAGCTTATTCAGCTGGATGACGGATCTTATGGCAGAAGAGTCGGACCTTTGAGTATGCGTTCCTGCCTTTCTTGATGATCAAGAGTCTTACAAGGCAGGTCAGAAGGCAGAAAGAGACCCTTATCCATTTGGAGCTTGCATGTGTAGTTTCCAGGTCTTGTCAATTTTGGGGGATTTCTGATATTTCTCTCCCGGTGTCAGAACTTTCTGGGGGACACACATGTCAGTTTACACCTTGTGCCCCTGGAACGAACACTCTAGTTGATGGCATGAAGGATTACTGAAGACGATGGGATATCACTGGGACTTTTGGGCAAGCTTCACTCTTCATCAGAAGGGATTGGACTGATTCCACAGTCGAGCATTATGGTCCAGCATGCCACAGATGGTCATGTTAGTCTCTGGAAAGGTATTTTTATGCCTTTGGGGCAGATATAGTATATACTAGGAAGTTTCTGTCTGAAGCTGCGACCAGCGGTCTGGCGTACCGGACCACCAATGTCTGCAGATCAGCAGTTTCAGCAGATCACATGTCTTGTGGTGTAGTCCCGGTAGGGAAACATCCAATGATGTGTAAGCTACTCAGAGGAGCCAGACTATCCGTACCCTGTAACCCTTTTAGACGCATCTTTGGTACGTAAACATGGCGCTACAACTTTTGAAGTCATGGCAAGGTAACCAGTTAATGTGCAGTATTGAAGTCTCTGGTAAATTGGCAATGCTTTTATGACCGATACTATGTAGAAGCACTAGCGGCCACATGCATCATTGTAGGATTTTGCAATTCCTAAATTGCGAAAATTAAGGAATTGCAACTTAGGAATTGCAAAATCCTATGCATCAAGAAATCTTAAAGGTTTTTAGGATTTCTTAATTTCGGTATTTGCGATTCCTTAATTGCGAATCGCAATTAAGGAATGGCATTACATTGATTCCTATGGGCCTAGAGGCCCATAGGAATCAATGGAAAGGCATTAGCTTTTTGCGAATTTGATTTTACGAATGACAATTTGTTGATGCTTTGCAAGGGTGCTGAGGGGGGTTCAAAGGACCCCCCCCCCCCCCCCTTCACCCTTGAAATGTTTTTTTTAGTGCAAGTTTCACACACACATGTCTAAAGGACATGTGTGTGTGTGTAACATGTCACTTTCAAAAATGCATTTTTGAGCTTTTTTGCAAAATTTCGCTAATTAACACGAGGGTCAACCTCGTGTTAATTTGCACTTCCTATTTCCTAATTCGCATTTTTATTTAAATTCATGCATTGCATTTAAGGAATCGCACAAATGCGATTCCTTAAATGCATTCGCATTTTTAAGAATTGCAAAAAATAGCGAGTTTTCAAAAATTATTTCATGCATCCCAAAAAGTGATTTTGGAATCGCAAACGGCCGATTTTTCCGATTCGCACCGTTTGCAACTCCAAAACCACTTGATGCATGTGGGTGCATATCTCTTGGTTAGGGTGCTCACTACACATTTACAGTATCCTGAAGGACCAAGTCAAATACTAGAACGGTCCGTTATCCGGCTTTCGCGAACAATCCAAAATTCTGTGAGGTAGGGTGGCAGAATGACAGAGGAGTTCAGACCACCAGGCAACTGATGATTGCCAATAAGAAACCATCTAGTGTGCAGTGTAATTTCCAGTGAAAACAAGGTGGTTTTGATGGCTCAAGAGCAAAGTAGGCATTGCCACTTTCTTTATTGTAGCACATTCAACAAGAGAGCTGTGGCATTCTAAACCTTTTTTTTGGGAGATTCTTAGAAAATATTTGCTCCTCAAATTATACATTTAAAAAAACTTATTTTAAACCTGGGGTAACATCAATTGTAGTCAGAAAGCTTTACACTTGCATAATCTAAACCTCTGGTCCTGAAATAGAATGTAAAATATCCTTGCTGTCATGAAGGTAAGTTTAAATTCTATTAAATACTTAGAAGTAGGAATTATCCCACCTCAATATCATAAAGCCACCTTCGTACCCATAACTGACATTATTAATCATATAGGATAAGATTTTTTTCAGTGGATCGTTGCTGTGCATATGTTAAACAGGAATAGTTATTGATTTGATTGAATTGTCTCTTGCCCTATGGAAGGGCTCAGTGAAGTCTCAAATGTTGCTCTCCAAAAGGAACAGAGCAGAAACAAGACTACCAATAAATGGACAATAATTGGGAGTGCACGCTTATGCATGAAGAAGAGGACAGTTTTACAGGGATTGACAAAATGATGATTGGACTGTTTGTTTTAAGGACTCCTATGATATGTAGACATTGTTATTGCATTGTTTTGTTGCTTGGGCTTCTTCGCTGATGAAAGGCTCCATGCCCTTAAAATAATTGAATCTTTCCTTCACAACTTCTAGGAAATTGTAAATTTCTGATAAGTCACATCAGCAACACTTAATGTAACTACTGAGACTTTGCTTTGATTAGACCTCGTCTGGTTTTAACCGACAACAAAAACAAACATGTCAGTCTGAGCTTCAAAACTTGGCATTCAGTTTAATTGTTTAATTTCTTTACTCTCGAAATGAGAATATCAGTTTAACAACTACATGTCTGCACATCTAATTTCTTTTAAACATTTTAGAACATAGTAATTGACTAACGGTCCCTTTTATTACTTGTTATAATGTTTGTTTCTTTCTGTGGTATTCAGTCATTCTACACTACAGTGGTCTTTTATTCTATAAAACGATTTTCGTACAATTTGGTATAAACTGATTTGGTTTAATATGCCAGTGCATTTGTTTTTACTTTATAACTGGTTCTCTGTATTTGCTCCTCAATGAAGATCATGGGCTCAAAATGCATAGGGGCTCTAAAATAAGCTCTATCATAATCCATTTATGTGTTGAAGCCTCAACATTTTGGATATATTAATGCAATATGATCAGAAAGAGAGCGTAACTTAGTGAGGATCTTAAATATTTGATTTATATAAATGAAGCAACTATGTTTTTGTTGACATTTTTATTCAGGTGGAGCTACTATTACACCAACTTTATGTGGTGCCCAAGCCGTTATTGCTTGCCACCTTTATTGGGCATGATTAGAGGGTTTCACCGACCAGATAAGCTAATCTGAAAGCACACACACAGCAATATTAGTTTAAGCAATACTAATTTGAGTAGCACAGATGTCACATTAGGTTTGCAGTCATATGGAACTTAATAGGTTATTATATTTTAATAGAAGGGAATTAGGATACATTGAAAGATTTATTATTCACCCTAAAAGAGTAGACCGCAAGACAAGCAGTGCACCCTTCATATGGCAGATCACTGTTGAAGGGCCTGAGCTGAATGTTAATGGACTGTCTGGAAAAGAGTTGCAATGACCCATTAAACCCTATTTTTGGTGTGACATTTTAGCCTATTAGGGGGGATAAACAAGCTTATCTACTGTGCTTATCTACTGTGCCATCTTCAGTGAGGCATCTAATATGAGAATCCTAGATGCTCCGTTATTAATCATATCTGATAGTACAGCAGGTAATTATCTGGAGCAGAATCCACGACGTGTTTTTCCATTAGTTAGTACACCATAGTCCTAAAAAAACTCACGAGTAGGCTTCTTGGTGTTTAATTTTCACACTTCATAAAAAAATCCTAGTGTTATATAATTGATGATCTCTATTTTGTGTTAACATCCCATGTATACAAATAATAATTCATGTTAGCGAACCTCAGTAGTTGCCTGTACTACAACATAAAATCTTGAGTTCTGGGCAGCTTCCAATACATTAGTATACTGTGCTAACAGTAGTTCCTAAAATAATGTAGTTAACTCTTTGATTTTGGAAAGTGATCAAGCAAACAAGTCCACATCACCGAATGTACGACAGCTGTTTCCCCTGCATAACAAGCCTTTCATATGCCCCTCAGAGAATCTACCAATTTATTGGCAATCTTGTCCATCTCTGATCCGTTCAAATATTCCTAACATTGCGCAATATAGAAAAGAGAAACAAAGTTTGCTCAAAATACATCATGCTCGGTGTCTGTGTGGAGTCCCTTCTGCTACAGGTTCCTCGGTTTCTGTGATACTTTTGTTCAAGAGGCATTTTACACAACAAGGGTGCTATGAACATGATTGCTTCTTATTGTTGAAAATTGTTGTTGCAGTGTGTGCTATATGCCACATGAATTGGCCAATTGATTTGACGTAATGTAATTGTTGTTCCCTGAACAGGTAGCTCCCCCGCTAACGTAGACATCTCACCCGAATTTGGTCAAAATTACTTGTCAAGGGCAGACGTAGCCGGAAGTTCCAAAGGATGTGAACAGGCCGAAAGCGCTGGCAGTGCAGGCAAGTCATGCTATTCCTGTGTCTGACTAATACGTAATTCCACCCAAAGACTATGCTGACTTTGGAGTGCACTCTACACACAACATTGTCTATGTTAGAAAGCAAGGAAATTGACTCTTCATCTTGCCTTTGACCTTGTCCCCAGATCCAAACTTTGGGAAGTTCTTGGGGAAAGTAGGGGTACCTAGTGGTTTATTGACATTAATCCAGCTACTGTACACAGGTAATGTTGTCAGTCAGGTGGGGCCTGGGAGGGGAGACCACAGGAGATAAATATTTTTATTAAGCATGGCGCCCACCAGGGATATGTCCTGGCACCAACACTTATTTTAAAACAAGCATTTTCAATGCAATAGGTCTCGCATTAATTAACTTAATTAAGTTTGAGCTATTGGCATTGCTAAATATTGCAACAGCAATTGCAACAAAATTGCTGTTGCTACAATAAAATGTGTATTTATTTTTCTAGCAATGGTGGCATGCTGCGCTTTAGATAAATATGTTTAAAAGTAAAGTGCGCCATACTGCGATTGCTACAATAGTTAATTGTGGATGTGTTAACAATTGATGTGTGCACTGATGGCTGGTGGTGTGTGTGCCTGTAGAAATTGTGCACTGATGGCTGGTGGTGTGCCTGCCTGGTGGAAGTGTGCACAGCCGGCTGGTGGTGTGTGTGTGCCTGGTGAAATCGTGCACTGACTGCTGGTGGTGTGTGCCTAGTGAAAGTGTGCACTGACGTCTGGTGGTGTATGCCTGGTTGGAAGCGTGCACTGACGACTGATGGTGTCTGTGGCTGGTGAAAGTGTGCACTGACGATGTGGTTGTGTGTGTGTGTGTGTGTGTGTGTGGTTGTGTGTGCTTGTGGTTCTGTGTGCTTGTGGTTGTGTGTGCTTGTGGTTGTGTGTGCGAGTGGTTGTGTGCGAGTGGTTGTGTGCGAGTGGTTGTGTGCGAGTGGTTGTGTGCGAGTGGGTGTGTGCGAGTGGGTGTGTGCGAGTGGTTGTGTGCGAGTGGTTGTGTGCGAGTGGTTGTGTGCGAGTGGTTGTGTGCGAGTGGTTGTGTGCGAGTGGTTGTGTGCGAGTGGTTGTGTGCGAGTGGTTGTGTGTGCGAGTGGTTGTGTGTGCGAGTGGTTGTGTGTGTGAGTGGTTGTGTGTGTGAGTGGTTGTGTGTGTGAGTGGTTGTGTGTGTGAGTGGTTGTGTGTGTGAGTGGTTGTGTGTGTGAGTGGTTGTGTGTGTGAGTGGTTGTGTGTGCGAGTGGTTGTGTGTGCGAGGTTATGGTTGTGTGTGTGTGGTTATGGTTGTGTGTGTGTGTGGTTATGGTTGTGTGTGTGTGTGGTTATGGTTGTGTGTGTGTGTGGTTATGGTTGTGTGTGTGTGTGGTTATGGTTGTGTGTGTGTGTGGTTATGGTTGTGTGTGTGTGTGGTTATGGTTGTGTGTGTGTGTGGTTATGGTTGTGTGTGTGTGTGGTTATGGTTGTGTGTGTGTGTGGTTATGGTTGTGTGTGTGTGTGGTTATGGTTGTGTGTGTGTGAGTGGTTGTGTGTGTGTGAGTGGTTGTGTGTGTGTGAGTTTTTGTGTGTGTGTGAGTTTTTGTGTGTGTGTTTGTGTTTATGTGGGTGGTTGTGTGTGTGTGTGGTTGTGTTTATGTGGGTAGTTGTGTGTGTGTGTGTGGTTATGGTTGTGTGTGTGTGTGGTTATGGTTGTGTGTGTGTGTGGTTATGGTTGTGTGTGTGTGGTTATGGTTGTGTGTGTGTGTGGTTATGGTTGTGTGTGTGTGTGGTTATGGTTGTGTGTGTGTGTGTGTGGTTATGGTTGTGTGTGTGTGTGTGGTTATGGTTGTGTGTGTGTGGTTATGGTTGTGTGTGTGTGTGTGGTTATGGTTGTGTGTGTGTGTGGTTATGGTTGTGTGTGTGTGTGGTTATGGTTGTGTGTGTGTGTGTGGTTATGGTTGTGTGTGTGTGTGGTTATGGTTGTGTGTGTGTGTGGTTATGGTTGTGTGTGTGTGGTTATGGTTGTGTGTGTGGTGTGCAAACTTTCTGTGGGAATGCCAGCAGCAAACACAAGACACTACGTGTGAAGGGGGGTACAAGCGAGTAAAACAAGGAGGCGGGCTCCTCACAACTCCACGGAAGGCGCTGCCTTTAAGAATGCAGATTCTGCAATGACGCCGCAGACAAGCAGCATTGATTTTGGGAAGCCGAAATGTGAGAGAATGTGATGGGGGAGGGCCATTAAAGGAAGGGAGCGGGGAGAGGTGCCTGTGAGAACTCGCTGCAGAGATCAAAGGAAGGGTGGGAGGGACATTGGCGAGCTAGCATATGGGGGTGAGGGGGTGTGAGCTGAATGCGTGTGGCAGCAGAGGTGGAGCGTGCGCACTAAGTGTCTGGTGGCAAATGGAAGCTGTGCACAATGCGCTTGGTTGTACTCACATGCACTGTACCCGATCCGCACTTTGGGTACACTTTTGAAAGTTCTTACTTTAATCTCGCCAAAGCATCCCTAACGGGCTGGCTTCAGCGAGACCTAAAAAGCATCCCTAACGGGATGGCTTCAGCGAGACCTAAATATTAGTTAATGGGTTTATTACTTACCTTGTGGACAATGAAAATGAACCCCCACCCCCACAAATGACTGGGACTAAAGTCCTGGGTATGCTTTTTGAAGATGATACACTTCTATTTTCCAAAATTTCAAGAGGCCTGAGCTCCCTTCTGGGGAAATTTAGTATCTTTAGCAAGGACCATGGCCTTCAAATAAATAATAGCTAAACTAAATATATAGTCTTTACCCATCGAAAAAAGTCTAGGGGTGTGTGGTCCTAGACTGGGTAAGTCTAGATCTGGTTCTTGAATTTGATTATCTAGGGGTGAGATTGAATGACTCCCACAAATAGCCTGCCCAGATTGGGAAACTTACAATGATCTTGAAGCATAGAACTACTTTATTGTTAAATTTGCTAGTAAGGCCCCATTGTATCCTGTATCACCAGTATTGGAAATATTCAAGGCCCAAGCATGTGGGACAACATTATATGGGCATGACCTGTGAAGTTATTCTAACCTCGACCTGCTAGTGAGAGGTGAAAACTTTTTATTAAAACCCTATTGAGACTGCTTAAAGTGCTCAGCTTTTACCGTCTAGGTTTCATTTAAACCGGAGATAAATTTCAGATATAGCCTCCTGAAAACCTGTCCTTTATTGGATTAAATTGTGGACAACTGAGGATCTGGCCCTATATAGAGATTGTCTTAATGAGATACTGACAAATCAGCGGGCACTAACAATCCCTTGAATTGGCTGAATAATGGCTCTGTCCTGCATCAATGCCGGCAAATGCCAGGGAAACAGTTAAAGTAGGCTACTGGGAAGTTGTTACTAGTACAATAATTTAGTTAGTTCCTGCTGGTAGCCTTACAGATGAATTTCTGTCTTTTAAATGCAGTCCAGATTTTTAAAGATTTTTTGAATTATGCTAATAGTCCATTGCTGAGAACTTTGTTTATTAAATTTAGGCTTGGGCTTTTGCTATTAGCTTCTTTTACACACTCCTGGAACAAAAAAATAAATCCTCAAATCTTTTCCCCATGGGCTGCCCCATGGTTGAAAGTGAGGAACATTTATTATTCTTTTACTGTGCTTATAAAAAGCAACATAAATGCTGGATAGGCCCTCTTTGTCGGCTTCTTGGGCTCACTTACTGGCCTAACTCCCTAAGAATATGCAAGTCAGATAATAGGACCTGTATAGTATATTAGATTTCCAACGATCTGCACTGGAAATGCCATATTAGGGCAAGAATTGTTGGGAGAAATGCATTATTATAATTACACCTATTAATGTTTTATTGTCTTACAATGTTATTCTTGTAACTACTGCAGTGTAGAATTTTACGTAACTCAAAAAGCACATGCTAGTGTCTACTTACACTAGCATGTGCTTTTTGAGTTACTCCAACCCAGAGGTCTTCAAACCTTTTGCTCTGAGCCCCCACCCCCCAACCAAAATGTTTTGAAGTTGGGACTTCCCTCCAAAACTATATATTTGATAGAGACATCTAGCTGCAGATTCCTTAACTTTGAATTCTCCCCAGGCTGGATCCATAAAGTTTTCAGCAGTACCTCTGCGTGCCCGGGGATGGCGTCGTACGGCTCCGCAGGAACGTCCTCTCTGGATGTGATGTCAGTGGAGCCATATAAGTCCCCTCCGGCACGCCAACGTCAGTTTCTTCTTTTCCGCACTGCAACGCGGATCCACAGAGAAGCCGTACCACTGGCTGTTTTTTGGACGAATGTCATCAGGAAACAGTGTGCCTTCTGCCCTCTAGGTTTAAATCATGTGGGTCCTGTGTTGAAGGCGCTGCGGGAGCGGCGCATGAAGCCTCTGATGGCATGATTGTCGCAGACTTCCAGCTCCACATGACATCTGTCTTCTTCCCGGTCCACAGGTCGTTCCCTGGAGCGTCGACCTTCAGGCCGTGATAAACGACGATGGTCCCAGTCTCCAGCGACGTCTCACAGTAAGCGGTATCGCAAGAGATCGAAACCCCGGTCTTCTATGACCTCTTCGACTCGCGATGCGAATTGCTGGGAAGTCTCATGATCTAGTGGTGGGACTCTGAGTTGGGTGAGGCAAGCCAGTTAGATTTATCACCTGCTTCCTCCCTTTTGTCGCCCCTGGCGTTGCCTGGGAAATCAGTTCCTCATTAGCGGAGGTTTTGAAAAGAGTGGCTGATGTTTTCATCTCACTCTGCTCACTGTGGAGAAGGCTTGGGATCCTCTGATGGAGGTCCTTCATCCTGCCCAGTCGGGGGTTGAACCATTACTTTCCTTTTGCTAAGCACTAACTGACATTCTGCTTGGGGCATGGGCAAGACCTCACTGCGGGATACTGGTAGACCGTACTATCACCCACACTTATCGCCCTGCCCTGGGGATCCAGCTTGTCTTGTTAAGTAACTGACCCACCACAGTTTCGTGCTCCAGACTATCACGAGGAGAATATTCCCCCAGTGATAAGGAGTCCAGGAGGCAGCGCAGCGTTACATTCCACTAACACTATTTGCATCCTCTGGTGTTTACTCCACACATTGTGGGATTCTCTAGGCCAGTTTTTACCCTTGTCCCTCGGGGCTAATAGAAGAGTTTTACAGCAGTTGATGGTGGATGACCCCAGGCTGCCAAATTGCTCATTCGCTCTGGAATGGACTCTACAGACAACATTGTCCGAGCTATGGCATCGACTGTGGCTCTACGCCGACATGCATGCCTTAGGACGTCTGGGTTTTCAGAGGCTGTCCAGTCCGTATTGCTTGATTTGCCATTTGATGGTGATCACCTTTTTGAGGCCCAAGCTGATGCGGCCCTACACAGGTTTAGGCTTGGTCGAACAGACTCTTAGTCTGTCTTTAATTACTTTGTCTTTTTCCCTCCCCACTCTGGTTGTACGTCTTTGGCCCTTTTATGATTGGTGAGCAAAGTTCCTCCATTTGTGACAGTTTTGTATACAGTCTTTAGTTGGAGTGCTGAAGTATTAAGCACAACTTGTTACAATTACCAGTTAATGTTAACTGGGTAGTGGTCTATAGGGATGGGAGGTCTAACGATGTTATATACATTAGTAATGCAATGGAAGTAACCTATGAGAACTTTTATGTGAAAATAGGCATTGAAGGAGTATGTGCACTCTAAGCCCATCTGTGGGCACAATTTTATTGAGCAGCATTATGAATGTATGTATGAGCTTTATGAAACCATATGAAATAGGCTCAATGTATGTATTATTGCATTTGAATTACGAATACTGTGGGCATTGATGAAATGTTCTAAACACAATTAATTATGCATGTTCTAAGATGGTGATATAATTCTCTGAGAGCTTGTCCCTTCTTGCTGTTAACCCATGTCGGGATACAGGAAGTTAAGACATAAATGCTGGCCGTTTCCAGCGCGCCTGATTACCACAGATAAAGGCGTCAGCCGAAACGCGTCTGGTTGCTGTGAGTCCGTGAATAAACTTTTGGACTCGCCTCTGTTAGTGCTCTTCTTTTGCGTTCAAAGAAATGCGAGGTTGGGAGTGTGCATGCTAGCGGGTACACCACCCGCGTAAGAGCACCTGTTTGTGAGTGCCCAGAGGAGGTGGAAAACGATGGAGCTGCGATATCTATATCAATCAGGTTTATAAGTGTTATTAGTACTTTCAATCAAATCTTGTTTTGAATCACACTTTGTATTGGCTTGTTGACGACAAGGGCTCATCTTTATATAGATATCATTCTTTATTTAGTACCAATATTTCTGATACTATTGGTAAGAAGCATTGTCTTGGTGTCAGGCAATCTTGCCTCTTTTATGGTGTTTGCCATTTAAATCTTGCAGATTGGTGTGGAAAAAAATATAAAGTTTGTTGGCCTGATTTTCTGTTCTAGTTAACTGGTAGGTATACAGACTATATATGACCTTTTGTGTACATGGTTCATACGTTTAGTTTAGAGAAAAAAAATGGAAAAGAAAAATGTTTAGTCAAAGATGCGGTTGATTCTCTTTTCTCGTTTGCCTTGGGGTTTGAGCGTATTCAGAGCTCGAGATAGTATTCAGTCTATTGCACTATGGCACTGAAGGCTGTATGAGGCAAGCTTTATACGTTCTACTGGCAGTAGTTTTTGGCCTGTTAAATTCTGTGAATTACTGGGTCATTTGAAGTATCTGGTGATGCATTTATGATCAAACATATTGTTCTATCTATACGTGCTTCTTGTGGCAAGATGTTATGCAATCAGTGTGTAGGTTTTTTTTGTTGAATTTTTTTTTATTGACAACACAAGCCGAGACAAAAAACAAGGAGATTCTTTTCTCTCATATAAGAACAGAGAAACAGAACAAGAAAATTTATCAAGACATTGATAGTCACACATCATTGAGTCTCCATTTAACATAAATCATAAACCAGAAATAATAAAACATAGATATCTATTTTTTTCCTTGATCTAATTCCTCTTATGTTTGCTAGTGAAGATTCCATAGTATGAATTTCGTTGACCAATACCCACCATTCCATTAAATGTGGTGGCTTTAAAGATATCCATGCTCTAGCTATCACTAATCTCGCACAAGATATTAAAATAATTGACAGATCTTAAAATGTTATGTGAGTGCATGCCCAATAGCACCATCGCTGCTGATAAAGAATTACAGATCACTTGTTTTTGATTTAAAATATTTTCAATTCTGGACCAGTACCAGTGTGTAGGTTTAATATGAATATTCTTTTGTCCAATTTGAGTTAAGTTTTTTATACCAAGGAGGTATTGTCGGTCATCGTTCCCATGGGGAAATGAGTTCTGAAAGTCCTGTTTTGGGATTTTATCAGGGCAGATCGTTTTATAGTTAATGTTATCATGAACAATACAGATTATAGGACTTTTGTTATGCTGTTGACCTTTTTAGGTCTTGTGGCGTTGAACAGCGCGAAGCGCTGTCGCGCCAGAGATCTATTGTTACTGAGTCTGCTTCCCAGGAGACCGCACCTGGCCGCGCGCATTTCCTCTCCAAGGAGGCGATTTGAGCGGGCCACGCCCACGTGAACGCGCTCGCTGTGGCCAGCTGCTGTCTCCTGGGAAGCTCCAACACGACACACGCATGCGCATACACAGAGACACACACACGAGCGCCCATGCACGCACGCACACATACATACAGAGCCCCCCCGTCTGACCCATACACGCGCGCACACACACACACGAGTGCACCGAGCCCCCCCCCGCCGTTGCACACATACACACACACACACACACACACGTGCACCGAGCCCCCTCCGCCGTCGCACACATACATACACGCGCGCACACACACACGAGTGCACCAAGACCCCCTCCCCCCACTAAGTTGTCCGGTCCTGTTCTCTTCCGTGCAGTCCTTGGATTCCGTCAGTTTCTCCTCTCGTTGCCCGCTGCCCGTCTCTGCCGGTCTGTGATCCCACGCTGCTCCACTCTCATATTCCTTCTCCTAACGTCTGCCGGAAGGGAGCTCTTAGGGGAGGGGCGGTCCTTTCAAGTCCGGCTCGGCGAGGGCTGCAATGTTCTCTATCGGCGGAATACGGCCCCAGCTGTCCGCCATGTTGAAATCCCGTGTCTCCTCACAGACCTCTTTTGGAAAGCCAAATACCCATTTACTGGCTGATTTGTACAAAATATCGGCGCTGCAATGCTTAATTTGATCCGGTGTTTGCCGGTGGGGTCACCGACACTCATTTTTGGGGCTCGGCACATTTTTTTTCTCCTCAGCAGTAATCAACGAGGGGGGAAACACACTGCAGAAAGAA
Source organism: Lissotriton helveticus (assembly GCF_964261635.1). NCBI lineage: Eukaryota > Metazoa > Chordata > Amphibia > Caudata > Salamandridae > Lissotriton > Lissotriton helveticus. Next base: position 335,425,624 of record NC_136071.1, on the reverse strand, counting down.
GGAAGGGCAAGTCGGAAAACCCGTTGCAACGGGAGAAAGTAGGGACCCGCAAGAGAGAGAACGCGGAAGGAACTGTCTGGTAGTCAGGTGAACAAACAGGAGGAGGTCCATTCAATAGCATTTGGCGCGCGGACATTTAGACGCACCGACTGCACCGGTACTATTTTACAAATTAAGCGCTGTAACTGCCTGAAGGCATGGGCAGTGCCAGTCTTTCTAACTGGATTCGGTGTCTCCACCACAGAGTTCGAGGCTCATTTTTGGGCCCCGGGTTTACCCCCGTGATGCCCTCCTCTCTCGCCCAGTGCCCCCTCGCCCCCGGGCATGATCACAGGCCTTCAGACCTCACCCCAGATGGCGGCCATGTGCATCTGGGGTGAGGCATCTTTTCATTAGACAATCTCCTGCCCCTGGGCAAAGGATTATGCCACAGTACACATTTCGAAAGCCTTTACCCAGATAGACACCACAGCCCAGTCTACAAACCTCTCATTATGCCTTAAATAGACATAGCCACTCTCCATGATGTTATTTGTTGGCTTTATGGGGTTAAAGTTGAACACACACTACAAATGTCTGTTTACACACCCTCTGTTGAATTCTTGTCCTCCGAACTCTTGAGGATATAAACTGTGTGTTGTTTGTAATTCGCTTCCATCATTTCTTGCGCTGGTAAGTGGGGTTTAGGGACCTAGCTCATCTGACCCTATATAAATGTTGATATTAGTAGTTAGTATTAAATCACAAGCACGCACTCTTCTACATTTGCTCAGCTGTAACATATATTTCTGCTAATTTATCTGCCAGGTCCCAATCCATGTTCCATTATATGCATTCATACCTTGGTACTGATTTTGTTCTACAGCATTATTGACATCTGAGTCCATGTAGGCTGTTTATAACTTGTGTTTTTAGGTCTCGTGGCGTTAACCGCGCGAAAGCGCGGTCTCGCCAGAGACCTATAGTCAGCGATGCAGCTTTCCAGGAGACAGGACCTGGCCACGCGCATGACGATCGGAGCGGGCCACGCGCTCGCGAACGCGCTCGCTGTAGCCATCTCCTGTCTCCTGGGAAGCTCCAACACACACGCATGCGCACAAACAGAGACACACACACGAGCGCCCATGCACGCACACATACAGAGACACACACCCCCCGTCGCACACATACACACACGCGCGCGCACACACACGCACAAGTGCACACACACACACACACACACGAGTGCACCGAGCCCCCCCCCGCTGTCGCACACATACCGCCAGTGCCGCTCCGCGCTCCCCTGTCAGATCCCGAGCGCAGCCGCCGCTATGTCCCGTCAGAGCACCCTCTTCAACTTCTTCACCAAATCCCTTCCGCCGCCCGGCCGCAGCAGCTCCTCTCCCACCGAGGCCTCTCTCCACCGGCCAGGTCAAGCGGGAGGGAGCTCAACAACACCGCCACAAGCACGGGAAGAGGCCCGGGGCGGCCGTGAGCAGGGGGGATGCTGGAGGGAAGGCGGCACGACCTTCCACACCCAGGTAACCGCGCCTTCCTGCACCACGCCCCCGGCCTTCTGTGCACACTGCAGCCCCACGCAACTGCCCCCACCTGTAGCAGTGTGACCCGCGCCCCATTTAGCGCCCACTCACACAGCACCAGGATCTAGGCGCTTGCCACTATGGCTGGGCCAGCACCGCCCACTGCGCTCACTTCCTTGGGTATAGAAAAACCAGGTTACAAAGCAAAATGTGTTTTACTATAGCATAGAATAACAACAACCCTTAGAAAACAACGTTTCACAGTCACAATAGACAATATAGCCTAACGTACCTTGCAAGGACAATAAAAGGAGAAGGAGCTCGAATGCAATACATTAATTTCATTCCTCCTCACCCCCCCGCGGTCAGTTGTAATAGCGTTCCCGATACTTCCATCTACCAGCCTGGCCAATGTAGGTGGGACTGGCGAAATATAGCCCCTATCTGGCCAGTTGGCTATTCTACCGCAGAAGCGGACCTTTTGATTTCAAGTGCATGAATGGAAAACTCACGTAGTGGTGCTTTGCAAGGTTGGACTGAAATAATAAAGGCTAGCAGGAAGGGACTTAAAACAGATGCGTCGCCGCAGGGTGTGCGGGTTCATCTCCGGCGAAGACTAGTTTATAAGAGATGGGGGGACTCTGTGGGACCCTAATCACATTCACCAGGGTGATATGGTGCTCCTGTTGGGATCTCAGAGGCACGACTTCTTCATACTTTTTTAATATAAGGAAAAAAGTTCACCCTACTTTCTGTGAGCCCGTGCCTGAGGTGCATCATCAGAGCTGTGTGAATAATAACAGCTGGGAGCCCAGTGCCTGAGGTGCATCATCAGAGCTGTGTGAATAATAACTGCCAGCAGCCCCGTGCTGAGGTGCATCATCAGTGCTGTGTAAATAATAACTGCGTCAGCCCAGTGCTCAGGTGCATCATCAGAGCTGTGTGAATAATAACTGTCAGCCCCGTGCTCAGGTGCATCATCAGAGCTGTGTGAATAATAACAGCTGTGAGCCCGTGTCTGAGGTGCATCATCAGAGCTGTGTGACTAATAACTGCTTCAGCCCCGTGCATGAGGTGCATCATCAGAGCTGTGTGAATAATAACCGCTGTGAGCAACAGCATACTCTTGCACACACTCTCACTGCTCACCAATTCAAAGTTTGCTAAAACTTTTATGCAACGCATTTTCATACACAATGCCAATAACTCAAACTTTAATGCTGCGAGACCTATTGCATTGTAAATGCTTGTTGGTCTTTGAGTTTTCTTTTCCCTTTGGGGGACAAGGGTTAATGTCTGTCCTCTGACAGGATTTTTCAGGGGTTCCGCCTCCCGCTTTATTCCTTTAAGAGCCAATTCTCTCCGACCGGTAAGGTAGTTTTTATCTTGTATGTTCTGTGACACTGATCATGGATTCTGTTGCGAACCAAGCCCTTGATCAGCTATTCCTATGTACAATTTGACCGGTTAGTTCACTTATAGAACTTTCATAGGATTAGCTCACAAACCCCCCTCCATTGGGGTATAGCTAATGGTATTTATTTCAAAGTTAAGGAATCTGCGGCTAGATGTCTCTATCAGATGTAAAAGTTACTTACCTTCGGTAATCCTATATCTGGTAGAGACACAATCTAGCCGTAGATTGTTTAACGCCCTGCCCATCCTCCCCGCTCTGCGAATGATTCTTGAGGTAAGGGTTTTACCCTTTCAGTACTGGGTTTATAAACCAGTGACCCCTATCTCAATCTATATTGGGGTTCAAGAAGCTGCTTGGCCTGCCACTAAGCTTTTGCCTTGGAGGTTGCAATACTGTCCATTTTTGAGTTTGTATGGTTGGTAAAAATGGGTGTGTGTTTCTCTTGCTCTCTGGTTGACACACCAGTGAGCAGTATAAACTGGTTTGTTCTTTCTATGAAAGACTTCTTAGTAATGTCATACTTTGACGTTGATACTGTCAATATATCAGGTGTTGGCAAAAATTAACGCACAGCTTAGTGTTGTGTTGTAGGTCTTATTGGACTGTTGCCATGCCATTCATGGCCATTGAAGTATGAATCATAGAGGATTCGGTCTCTTCCCTCTTATGGGGGTTATTCACCAGGGTGTAGAGGTTCATGTAGCCCTGGGTTAAGTTGTTTTTATTGGGGCTTTTCTCTCCAAACCATGTCTGGTATTTTCATACCATTTGAGGTTTAATTTTCTATAGATGCTTTTAAAAGACTTTTGATGTTCTTTTGGCACACTGTTTCCACAACCAGTTTCTTAGTGGTTCCACGTTCTGGCGTGGAAAGTTTAACAAAGAATCTGACGTACGGGCGCCGAAGCGGACTTGTATGGCTCCACTGACGTCACATCTGGAGACTACGCACTGCGAAGCCGTATGATGCCGTCCCCACGGCGCGCAGTGGTACTGCTGAAATAGTGTAAGATCCAGCCCGGCGCCTGGGGAGAGTTCAAAGCTAAGGAATCTGCGGCTCGACGGTGTCGCTCCCAGATATAGCGTTACCGAAGGCAAGTAACTTTTACGGCAAGTATTGAGGGAGGATGAGGGATGATCACAGATGGCGGGCATCATGAGATTATTTATGGGGTGCTTTTCTGCAGCTTGTAATTCACGCTAAATGTGAGCTTCTAAAAAAGCAACAGCATCCAACTAGAACAGGATTGATAAAAAACATTGCTGCCCATAATTGGAGTGCTGTGGGCCCCAATGCACTTAACCTGCTGCACTAATGATGGCTGTAGTCCTGAGAAGCATGCTATCACCTCTTCGTTCACTCCTTCGCCACCATGTCTGACCACTTCAATCTCGAAACAAGTCTGGTCTCTTTCTGAAAGAAAATGATCTACTGCATGTTTCCCCCTTTTTTCTGCCAAGGGTTCCATCTGCCCTAATGCTAGCAAGTAAAATGAGCCCCCATGCCCACTTTGAATTGCCAAAGATTCATAATTATGATGCAGTGAGCACCTGGACAAGTGTCACTGCACTTGTTTACCTAATGATAGGTACTGCCTGGCTATCGCCTCTGACGTTTGGTGACAAACATGGACTCGCATCATCCCTCTTATCATCCTTCTCCCTCTCTGATGCCCCGGTCAAGGTCTTCTCTGCTTCATTTCCCCCACTCCCGTCTTCGCTGCTTCATTTTCCCCCCTCCCTTGGGTCATTGTTTCAAGGCTCAAAGAAACACTGGCACATGAAGTATGCTCTGCTGTACCATGATACCTATAGCTCTATGAAGCAGGCTGTCTACTCTGCCCACTAAACAGGGCCATTACTTCTAAACCAGATGCCCCAAGCAGTCTTTCTGCTTCTTTGTGTGAAAAAACAGCAAATAAAGCACATTTAATCTCTCCACCCAACCACATACCGAACATCAAAGAATGGTGTGCTGATCTAGTAGCCTTGAAATGTACCTCACATATCATGACCTCAGCCAAAACTCTAGGAATTATCCTGGACAACCCCTTCTCTATGCAGAATCACATCAGCGCCGCCACCAGCGGTGCCAACTATCAACTGCAGGTACTAAGGAAATTAAAACCGTGTAAATGTAAATGTACAGGAATTTATATAGCGCAAATCACCGAGCGGTTTCTAAGCGCTTGCTTAGGGAACCCGTCCTGGTATTCCCCTGTGAGATAACCCCGGCAGGGTATCCGCAAGGTGAAAGCCAGGCATCCCGCCGCGAGGGGCCGTTGTGGAGATTAAGCAAGCTATTGCCCAGAGTCGCAGAGTGTGAACCCGTGAATCGAGTAGGCACCGGAGCGAGAATTGTCGAGTCCATGGACATTTTAGGACTCAAGACCCCGCCGAGCCGGGAATTGAACCCTGGTCCCGGGCTGACCTCTGCTTCCAGGTCTGCCTCCTCTAACCAGTGAGCCACACTTCTCCACTGCATTCATTCATTCAGACTGCAGATCTCAAGACAACAGTTCAGGTGCAAGTGATCTCCAAACTAGATTACAGTAGTGCTACCCTGGTGGGTCTATCCAAAGCAAAAGTGGAACTTCTGAAGGTAGTGAGCTAGTCTGGGTCCTTTTTCTTCCCCCCCAGACCTGCCTATACCATGTAGCTGTATATACACATAGCTGGTATGTGTATATACAGCTACATGGTCTACGGCACACACTTTCACCAAACATTACTGTGTGGATGTGTTAGCACACCAACAAGTCAATGTACTTCAGACAGTGTTAATTACTCTTTTTCAAACAACTGCAACACCCACAGACTAACCGCTGCTTTTAGAGAGGGACTGCTTTACAGTCTATACAGCGCATGTGTATCTACAGCCATACATGCCTTGAACGGAATATGTTACTTACCCTGTAAGCATCTGTTCTTAACATGTAGTGCTGTAGATTCAAATGCACCCACCCTCTTCCCTGGACACGTGTGGCTGTTGCAGTACCTTTACACTATTTCATTAGCGCATGGACATCTCTTTACTGATACTTACTTTTACTCCATTCTCACCCGCCTGCGGGAAAACAGTCTAACAGTGGAGTTGATACCCATGCGTATTATCACCAAGAGGAGGAGTCACTTTGTCTCGTGACTCGAAAGACTTCTTAAAAGAAAAACTGTTTGTACACGTGTATGCAGAGAATGTGAATCTACAGCACTACATGCCATGAACAGATGCTTACAGGGTAAATAACATATTCTTCATTTGCATGTTGGCAGTTTGTTCTTCCAGTATTTGTACTCTTTGCCATAGAATTTCTTGGTCTTCCGTCGTGCGTTCGAGATCCATGGTTACCCAATTTGCTGACATCTTTGCGAATGTTGTGTAGGCATGTTTTAAAGTCTGTTTTTAGTGTGTCTATTTCAGACAAAATCCTTACATATGTTCCTTGTTAGTAGCAATGGTCCGTGACCAGAATTTGAACAATATCAATTTACTCTGCAAAGCACATTGCAAATTAATTAATAAATAACATATACAGGATAGTGATGCGTGTACAGAATACCTATTTCTGCATCAATTTCAATGAACCACACACAAGAAAACAAGCGCCACACTATATAATAAATTTCACGTTATTTATTATAGAGTCAATCAATTGTTATTGTAATGACCATAGGTTGCGCGCAAGGAGGAGAGGTGAAAGGATAGGATAGTGGTGTTGGGTAGTGAGATAGTGAATCAAAGATTTAAGGAATAGACAATTCAAAAACTTTACAATACTGATAGCAAAGATCAGTTACGGCAAGACTGTCCATAGAAGATTTACATGTAATCTGTAAATTATCGGTCTGCATTCAATGCAATTTAATTTTATGGTGATGTAAGTAGGTACAGGTCTTGATCAAAGGAAGAGCGTCGACGTTTCGACTCGACTATGCAGTGCGGAACTGGAACCTTTGCTGCGAGTCTTCATCAGGACAGTGTGTTTGCAACCTAATCCTGCAGCCAAGCCTGGCTTAAACAGGTAAACTTTTCAGCGTGCCGAAAGGACCAAAATCGCCTTGGTATGGTTAATCCGGTGTGTAAATCCCCCGGTGTGTATCTCATCAAGGATCTGCATGTGCCCCTTATCTTAATTAGAGGGCTCAGCGTCGAAGACTGCCGCTCCCACGGGATGCCACTCTGCCCTTAAGAGCTACAGCAGCGCGCCATTTCAATATGTACATTTAAACAGGTGCGAGCCTTATGCGTGCTCCGCCATACTACATGCCGCGCTACACCCGCTAATAGCGCCTCGCGAACTGGAATACAGTTCTTAAGTGGACCTGTACAAGAGAAGCCTTTAAAGGAGTTGCTTTTCAGTATGCAGGAAAGTGTTGATGGATCACAGGAACCCTGCACTACGGTCTCTGCTGATTTTTCCATCCATGTGTCAAGGGTCTTTATAGACACGAGAAGGAAGCATTGTCTGCATCTGCTCAGTAGATCTGACCATTCATTCCCTGCTAGCCAACTTGAGACTGCATCTCATCCTCCAGAATACCCGTGATTGTTAACCGGCATCAGCGGTAACCCACCACAGTGTTACAAGCCCACACAGAAAAAATATTTCATCATTCAAAGGCTACCTGGTGCAAACTGTCACTGAAAATCATTACATTACATTACATTATCCAAGGGAAAGGGGATGGTACTCTTAAGTTACAGAGGCGATTGGCTAGGTTTTCCCCTGCAGATTTTAAGGCCCGTTTGGAGCAGGGGGGACCACCGGAAGGTCTGGGCCTAACAATTGATGGGGCGAGTGAAACACTTGATCGACGCATCCACGCTGCTCTGGACGCAACAGCCCCATGGTCTAATAGGGGACCCATGCGGCGAACCAAATCCGCGGCGTGATTTAATGAGGATCTAAAAAGGGCTAAGACTGTTCTGTAAACGGTATGAAAGAACCTGGAGACAGGAATATTCACCAGACCATGAGAGGGAATATAAGTTGAATCTTAGAAAGTATCATGCTCTGATAAGGAAAACTCGGGCAGATTACTGAAAGGATTACTAAGGCTGATTGTTCCGCCAAAGAACTCTTTACAGTATATAAAGAATTATCCTCTTTGGCTTGTCTGGAAGAAAGAGCAGCGACCTTAGTGCAATCTTGCAATCAGATAGCTGACTACTTTCATAATAAGGTACAGGATATCTATGCTACCTTTCCCAAAACGGCCAGAGCCTGCTCCAGTGACCAAACTCTGCTGGATGAGGAACTTTCAGCCATAGATAAGCTTGCTTTTTGGGCCCCTGACATTGACGAGCTAAAAAAGGTGTCCAGAAGTGTAAAATCAGGCTCTCCCAGGGATCCGGCCCCAGCCAAAATTTTGGGAGGCAATATGGAGACATTAGCGCCGTATGTCAGGCATCTCCTGACACTGTCGTTTGACTCTGGTAGGGTTCCAACGGCATGGAAACAGGCAGTGGTACTTCCTCTTAAGAAGAAACCACAGATTAGCATCGCCCTAATGAGCAACCTACGGCCTATTTCACTTCTTCCCTACATTGCCAAAATAGCGGAAAAACTGGCTAACCAACAACTCACGGCTTACATTTAATCCCAACAACTCTATCATCCCACTCAGGCTGGCTTCCGTGCTCTCCATTCCACGGAGTCTGCTCTACTCTACTCCACGGAGATGCTACGGAAGCATGTGGATGAGGGTCAAACTGCGGCACTGATTTTTTTAGATCTCAGTGCCGCGTTTGACACTGTGGCTCATCACACTTTGCTTCAGCGCCTGAGAGAGGGAGGAGTCATTGGCAAAGCGTGGCAATGGCTGAAGTCCTTTCTCCTTGGTCGCAGTTTTTGTGTGGAGCAGGGGCCCCATAGGTCCAGAGCTATTACCCTGAACCAGGGAGTTCCCCAAGGCTCTAGCCTCAGTCCCACTTTATTCAACCTCTATGTTGCCCCAGTGGCATCAATCGCGGAGAAACATGGGGTTGCTGTGGTGACCTACGCGGACGATACTCAGCTGGTTGTAGCTCTTTCACAGCCAGCTGAGCAGGCAGCTAGTCAGTTTACATCCTGCCTCCAGGACCTGGCCAATTGGATGTCAAACAACTGTCTCAGATTAAACGGAGACAAGACTGAGGTGCTTATCGTAGGCAAGTCTCCGTCTGTTTGGACATCCGCATGTTGGCCCCAGACTTTGGGCCCCTTACCCCAACCTAAAGATCAGGTCAAGAACTTGGGTATCTGGATGGACTCGAAACTATTTTTCGAGTATCATACCAGACGTGTAGCCGGCACTTGCTTTGGCATTCTCCGTTGTTTGAGAAAGACGCTCGATCTGCTCCCAGTGTCAGCAAGTAGGGCCCTGGTCCATGCCCTGGTGACTTCCAGGCTGGACTATGGGAATGCCTTATATTTGGGAGCTAACGCGAGATGCCTCCAACGATTGCAAGGTATCCAAAATGCTGCTGCACGCCTAGTACTGACGCTGCCAAAGAGATCTTCCTCCAAAAAGGCCTTGGGGACGCTTCAATGGTTACCAATTAAAGAGCGAGTCCAGTTTAAGATCTTGTGTATAGGCCATCGGATCGCTCACGGTAAGGGCCCTAGCTTCCTGCGGAATCTGCTCACATTGTATAAACCAACTAGGCTCCTCCGATCGGAGGGCACTGGGTTAATGTGTATCCCGAAGACCAGCAGGGCCAGGATGGGCGGCAGATCCTTCCGCCCCCTGGCGGCCCGGAGTGTGAACACTCTCCCTCTCAGACGCCGGATGGAGCCGTCCGAAAAAGTTTTCCGTAAAGAACTCAAAACACACTTGTTCCCCAAATATTAAATTGTATTTTTTTCGTGAGCTGCACTAGGGATCATTTAGGCCACTGAATAGCGCGGGGACACACTGGCTAGTGTAACCAGGCGCTCCATAAACTCAGTATAATAGTGCACACTAGAGAAATCTTTATATTCCCCACATGGAAGTCCCACTACTAACTTCAAAGAATGAATAAGACTGTAATGGCACCACAGCATCCCTTAACTATTCATGCCTCTCTCTCCCCGGTCTTGCTGAAGGGGAAATGAGGAGAAAAAAAACTCAAGGGTAGTCTTGCCTGAGTGTAATCCAAAACGGGCCGGCCATCCCCATCTCTGGCTATCATGGGGGCAGCCCCATGGCAGCTAAACACATCGACATGAGCCCCTGGTCCGACTTGGCCCGCTCTCACCTGCTGAACTCCAGCATCGCCTGCTTCGGCAAGTTCAACGCGTCCTGCGCCCAACAAACACACAAGCACCAGCTGCCTCCAGCCAATGCACGCGCGCATAGCGTGCTTTCACTTTCACTCCCTCCGGCGTTTCAGCCCACGCTCAGGTTCTCCCGCCTGCTGTGGGCCCCCACTCTTCCTCCCTCGCAGCTCTCTCCCCTCCTCTCCCAGCTTCTTCTTCGACCCCCTCTTGTCTTCCTCCCTGCCCTTTGAGTCCCCTTCCTCCCCCCTTTGACTACCTTGTGCCTCTTCCCCGCGTAGCCCCTCACTGCTCGGTGACCCTCAGCAGAGAGCAGCCCTCGCACGGCCACGAGGATGGAGAACACACGGCCCTGCTGCTTAAGAGGACGGACGTGGGGCAGAATGCAGGTACTGCTGGGATCTCCTGAGGGCTTCATGCAGCCCCACGGAGACTCCTGGGGGTTGGACAGGGGACACCTCTTAAACTGACAATGGAGAAACATCTGTGATCTCCGAGGGGGCTGGATGGAGGTGCAGCAACAAGCATGGAGGACTCGGACAGGACAGTGACCTGCTGCCTCTTCCAGGACAACTTTCCCTCGAGCCCCCGCACCCCCCCAGTCTCCCGCCACGGGATCCCCAAGGTCCACTGTTCCCGACCCCGAACTGAAAGCAGTCACCTACTCACTTCTCAAGCGCTTACGGACCCTCAAGGCGCTCCTGGAGGCTGTGGAATCCAAGGAGCTATGGTGGGGGGCTGTGTCCCACTGTTCCCTCGCCTGGCCGAACTATGGGTGGGCGGCTTGCCCGCATCGCCCCAGTGGCTACTCTGCAAACTCTTCCGCTGGCCTAATCTTCAGCGCCTTGCCGAGCTCAACGTGCTATTGGGCTATCAACATTTCGGGAGGTCGGTCGACAGTGCCTGCTGCCTGCTACAACACCTACCACTACAGTCGTCTGTGCGGGCCAGGTAAGCTGGTGACGGGGGTGGGTGTTATAGGAGAGAGGGATGTGGTTTGAGGAACAGACTGGGGCAGTGTTCTGGGATGTAATGTAGTGTTGATTCGAGTCCTTGTGGGGCATAGTCAATGCTTCTGATGGTGGGCAGTGTCTCTAGAGTAGTGATGAGCCCTGTGTCCGCGTGCGAGAGGACATAGCAGTGTCAGGACAAGGAACAGGGAACATACCGCCCCCTCTAAATTCTAAGTAGCTAGTTGTATTTGGCCTGGGGTAGGATTTCATTGTTATAGAGAATGTTCTTAAATGGAGATGGGGAAAACTCAGGAAACTACTGAGCAATACGCAGTTTAATATAATATCCCGGACTAAGGAACCCCCAAGTGAAATCTTGGTTCCATTGACCCTGCAAACATAATTAACATTAGACTGTCAAAGTATTGTTCTAATTGTAGGTTGTGTTTAGGCTGCCACAACTAATACCAACAGATTTTAAAGCACCTGCAATGGAGTGGGGCTTTCAAATATTTTCAAGCTGCGTAAACAGAACCTCAACAACGTGCCCAACCAAATATGTTTTCCCATTACTGGAACATGGAGTACTTACTGTTCAAAATTATGTAATGAATGTATATCCATGTGATAAGTGTGGTTACTGGCCTGAACAGGGACATATAAACAGCTATGTACATATAAAGGGGATGTCAGAAAGTGGATTATTAGTGTTTGATAGGGCACCTTTACCACCTTAATAAACATACCCTTGTTAGGTTTCAGTGGAGTTCTAAGAGAAAAGCTGTTCAGCCCCTTGTAACAGTTGCAGAATCTGCAGGCAGTTCCACAGAGAGATGTGTGTTAAGTTCAAAGAGTACAAAGCATGTTGAAGTAAAAAAGCACACTAAAATTACAAAGCCAATTTAGAACAAGCATTTGTAATGCAATAGGTCTTGCATTTGCGAGAGTTTGAGCTATTGTAAATGATAATGCCATTTATTTATATGTTGGTTTCAAAACAGATAAAAAAGGCATTGTCATTAACAATGCCAATAGCTTAAACTTTCGCAAATGCGGGACCTATTGCATTGCAAATGCTTGTTTTTTTAGATGTTGCTGGAGAAAACAGAGGTCCTCCTTCATTGGAGGATTTTCGTCTTTCTTGGCAAATTATCAGGTTCCAGCTGTGAATCCGGGGTTAAATGTAAAGTATTCTAAGATGCGTTGCATGTATAATAAGCCCCAATGTCTCTTATCCTTTTCTCATGTTACAAATTGTTCACTGTAATTTATGACTCCTCTCGAATGCAGCAATATTAGATTGAGGTTGCCTTTGAATTGTTCAGGCTGTCCACTGTTTCTACTTATTTAACCTTGAGGCAGCTGTCTGAGGGAATTCATTAGCCTAATATTTTGTGCCAGAAGTTTGATTTGCCAAAGTGACAGTTAATGTTAGACTGCTTTCTTGTTATTTTGGATTGTTCACCTTGACATTTCTTTTGTGCAGTCTAATCCAACCTCTCCAAGCGGCCCGGTTTATTTACTGTTCATGTTCTTTCACAGAGCACTGTTACAAAATTTAGCCTGCTTCTCTTTGGCAGTAGTTGTATCTCACATCTCAAAGGCCATCCTTTGCCACACCGAGGAATGGTGTATATTTTGTGTGTCCCTAAAGCCCAAGCCACTCAGGTCCTTACAACACCCTTGCCACACGGCCTCTAATCCTTTGTTTGAAGTGCGCTCTTTGCTGTCCCATCCCTCCGGTCCTGCCCAAGTATACAAACTGGCTGTCACTGTTTGCCACCTAATCCTGTATGACTTGAGTTGTGATGTTCCTCTTCGGCACAACTCTGCTGTTGTTCACCGCTGAGTTGGGGGCCTCACAGGTTTCACTCAGTTATCTGTGATATCTGACCTCCTTCCCCCTAGTTATTCTGATACCCTCTTTGCCAGTTAGCACAGGACTTTAGAGCCTCAGAGAGACGATTCTGCAATCATGTAGGTGCGGGCACAGCCCTCTGAGTCTGAATTTTGTTCATCTCATTTATGAAGCAACAAGATGTTTTTAGACCTTAAACAGATGTACTGAAAGTCCGATTGTTGCAGAAGTTACCTGAATTTAAATTGTTTTGCACTGGGGCAGTGTTTAATTGTGACAAAGTAGTGGTCGGAACTAATCCTTTTTTCGTACTGAAAAGCTCATCAGTTTTTACTTCCATCACATTTGTCTGTGTTCTTTTCAAGCCCAACTTCAGATGTAGAAAAACGTCTTTCTAACCTGCATGTCAGAGATTATTTTAAGGGTCATTTAGATTTGAAAAAAAAAAGCCTACAGGAATATCGGTAGGTGCATTGTCACCAGTGACTGGTAAAGGTAAGCCTGCTAGATCGCTGGCATTGCTTCATTATTTATGCTTTTCCTTCATTGCATCATTTATTTTTATTTTTCATTTCAACTTTGCTCTTGGATGATCAAACTGCAAGGTGTCTAATTTTTTGTTTAGGATCTTTGTGGCACACCACCCAGAGCAGTTACTGTGTCGGAGGGCTGTATAGTAATTAATTTCCAACAATGTTACTACAACACTGTTGTATAGCGTTTTAGGACCATAGTGTAATTTTCCCGATTCATGCCCTTATATAGGTATAATTTACATTACCCTTATATAGGCATAGAAATCATAACCATATTTAGACATAACCCATCCAGTCCAATACGGCATGGCTACTTCCACTAGTTTCAAAAATCCGCAACGATTTCTTGGAAAACTCGGCCTCAGCAGTCCGGGACATCCCCTTTCTTGAATATTTGTTTGTTCTAGAAATCATGACGTTTTCAAAGAACTACCATTACCTTGGGATTCTTTGGTGACGTTATTATGTCTGACTTTACGTCAAACCAGGCACCTTCAAGGTATAAATATGTCCACACTTGCCCTAGCAAACACACAGTGGTTTGGAGCAGTTCGACAATCTACTTGCCGGACGCAGCTCGCTACAGCAAGTGCCGAAGGAAGCCAACCCTCCAGCTGACGCACTGACAGAGAGGCTGCCTTTCTCTCGCTGAGAATCCAGCACCAGTGTTTCCAAGCTCCCCTCGCGGGGTGTAGGGAAATCAAGTCCCGAGACAGAGATACCAGAGCTCCTTCATTCTAAACCAAGGTACGGAGCTGATTAGACCCTAAGAGAAATCTTGGATAGATTCTTGGCAAAGAAACTAAACACATACGTACTTCTTCCCTCGTACTAGACTTAGGTCAGGTCCATTTGGGGTAGGCGTATTTTAGAAGCACCAGTTGAGTACTTTTAGTCTTTGTTATTTATGTATGTATTTTATGGCTTAGAAACCATACAATGCTTTTGCAGTATTATTTTATAATACTCTTCTTGCTGTACGCATTATACTTTACAGCCAGTATTACGATTGTAGCAGTTCATTTCTTTTGCATGAGAAAGAAGACTGTTCAATAAATACTTTTATTGAAAACGCACGTCTCTCTATTTCTCTGCACTTCTGATGAAATGAAGCATGCACGATTGACTGAGTGAAATATCTATCTATTGTTTCTGAAGATCCGTTTTATCTTGGGGGAAAAAAAGTTGTCATGTTTATGCGGTTGTCAGAAACTAATCCCTTCTTGTTTATTCGAGAAAGTTTCTAGTGACCTCTAAGCTAGCTGGCACTCACAATTAAGTTTAATATATTCGATAGAAACCTAGTCGACCTAAGTTCTACGTCACATCTATAGGATATATTATTACAATGCGCAGAGCCTATTGGGAATATAGGAACTACACTACATGGCGCCCAATGTTTGGTAAGGCACTAATTTAACGCTAGATACTAAAGTAACTCAGTCGTGCTTTTCACAGAGTCCCTTTTCCCCGTAAAATACTCCAATAGAGGTCTGGAGTGGGTAAAAGGATAAAATATCCGCCATAACTGAGGAGGACGAAAAATCCTATGTATTAGTTTTTGGTTTGATTCAATATTGAAGGATACAGTGTTCCAAAATATTGTGCACCTTATCTTTGTGTCCTTGAAACTTGCTCTGCAAACTTTCAGTCAACAAAAAATATCGGATAGCGACACCGAGACCGGTAGCAATAACGCAACCGGTAGAGCTGCAGCTGCAGCTCAACCGGGTTTAAACATTACAGGTTTCAAAGAAACCGATGCGGATGCTATAATCATCCCGGAAAACTTAAGGAAAACCATTGCTATAAATCTTATACAAAATGGCCTATCATCAAGAAGTGGTAGGGTAATTTTTTTCATAGAGGCAAACAAATATCTGCAGACAGAGGTAATCTATTCATGGATAGTATTCCCTGAATCAAATGCAGTATCGCATGTGTTTCACTTCTACAAAGTAGAGGATAATCCAACGGAATACGTTCCTTTCGAGGACGTTGAAATTCCATTAACTTACCAAGAGCATCACCTCTGGTTTAAAGGCGCCCTACAACATCAAAATTACATTACCAGGCTCGGTCGACTAGGTAGACCAGGAGCAACATAGCCGGTACTAGCCAGCTATACACCACATCCTGACATTGGAGAAATGTCAGGCCCAGAACTATTAGTTCAATTAAAACAATTAATTAAAATACATAGACAATTGGTTCAATATGTCATGCGGACTCTGACAGTCCAACCTCCTATAAGGATTCCACAACAAACCCCTTACCAGGCGAACACAAATAAAATTACATCACAGACTATACAATCAGTCATTGGTAAATTACCCGCAAAACTGGAACAAATTCCATTCTGGATAGCTAAAAAAATTACTCAAATCGAGGCAGTATTTCCTGATAGTACACCTCATGAGAAACACAAAATTTAACAATCTGTTTACCAATGGGGGATGCACCACACCTGGAGGACTGCGACACTTGGGGTACAGTCTTTGTTGCAATTTACACAAAAACTCATGGTGTTTCGTCTATGGCGATAATACCAGACGTCCTAAAACAGATTCAAAATGAATACGGGGCAGAGCCTGCTTTAAATCTGGGTATAAAATTACTTAAAGATTTCAAACAGGTCTCAGCTATAATATTAGCAAATATTAAAGGTGAAGCAGCATCCGTGGCGATCCGCCAAAAATGACTTGATGTAATTGAGCAACCATATGAACTGGCCAGAATAATTGAAAAATCCTACCAAGAACTAGGTAGAGACAGTTTGGGTGGGAAACCAGTTAAGCCGCAACTAACAAAGTCCTGAAAAAGTCTTTATTAATAACACTGTCACTACTCCTATTAAGAAATGGGAAAACACTAAACAGACACTTCCTAAAGAGAAGCGTTCTCAATCCAGAGGTGGGTCTCCTCAAAAGGAGCCCTCTGAAAAGAGGTATAACCTCAGGAATAGGGATAATTTGAAAAAACCTGATAGATATCAAGATTCTGATACACGTTCCTCTCGTACCTTTCAGACTTTCTCACAGAAATCGGAAGGAAGAGGTCGGTCAGAAGACAAGGAAGAACGCGTGAAGTCCAAAGGCGATCAGCACGTTCCAAAAAATAAGAAAACGCGAGAACGAAGAAGGTAGCAGGTCTAAAAATCAGACATGCAGAGGATCTTGAGGACACAACTCAAGAACGGGGAGTGGGCCCAGACAATGCTAGACAGCGCAGCAGAAGTTACCATAGCTCGCAAGATCCTGAAGGATCATCTGGCGACAGTGGACTTGAATGAGTACATTCAAGTTGAAACTGCTGAGACCAGGGTTAGTGTACCCCATAAGTTATATTAAGTAACGCTCCGGATGGAGGGAGACATAACTAGGAAAATAAGAGTACTCTTTTGGGAGAAGCTCTCTAAGGGTTATCACATTCTTCTAGCTGAAAAAGACTGGCCACCAAAATTTGTCAGGGAGTGCCCACATGGCGAATACATCATTATGCCAGCCTTCTCGAATCATATTCCAATTCATTTAAAATACACCTATGCCAGAAAATGGGCAGTAGCCCAGGTTCCAGCATTATATAAAAATCATGTGGGATGGGATGAGGATTCCCCTCACCACAAAATCCAGTTAAAAACTCAACCAACTGCACAGAGGCAGTATCCAGTTAAGCAAGAAGCTAAAAAACAGGTCAAGGAGATCTTAGATCAACTTGAATACCAAGGGGTGATTGAAACATGCACCTCGTCTATGAACAATCCTTTGTTTCCTGTCCCCAAACCAGACAATACATATCATCACGTTTTGGACTACAGACATTTAAACTCTTGTTGTAGAACCTTTGCAGTACAAAATGCACACAGCGCAGCACTGATGAATAACATTGTGCGGAAAAAATATAAAATAACATTAGATATTTCAAATGGTTTCTTCTGTTGAAGTATCGCACCTGTAAGCAGGTACTTGACCGCTTTCTCAATTATGGGGACACAGCGTTACTTCTGTTGTCTCCCCCAAAGATTCAAGAATAGTCCAGGGTTATTTTCAGCCAGAGTAACAGAGTTACTACAAACGTATGATGAGGAGGCATTATCTTATGTCGATGAAATCTATCTAACAGACGATGACTTGGATAGGTACTTGAACAGAGTGAACACCATAATATGGGTACAAATTCAACTTTAAAAAATCAAGAATTGCCCACCTCAACGTCCTATTCTTAGGACACGAACTTTCAAGTGAAGGCAAAAGCCAGGCAGCAAACTTTTTAGAAAAGTGTGCGCTGCTCCAGCCTCCAAAAACGCTGAAAAACGTAGTCAATTCTAGGTTTTCTGAATTTCGGAAGAACTTGCATTCTAAACTACGCAGAAAGGGTTAAACCTCTCTACGAATTAATCAAACCGGATTTCAAACAAACTAATTGGACTCAAAAACACACAAAAATTTTGCGTTTAGTGCAAACAGATATGTTAGCAACATCACATTTACAGACACGCGTAAACATATGCAACCTTGTAATCAGAATAATCCCAGGAAGATGCGGATTCACGTACTTAACCTTTAATGAAGGTGAAAAAGTACCAATTGCTTACAAATCACACTTGTATGCACAAGCTGAAATGAAATTCACTTCAACAGAAAAAATTCTGACAGTGCTTCAAACTGCAGTAGCAAAAGAGAGAGCTCTTGCAAAGGGAAAACGCATAAAGGTCGTTACCTGCCTTAGAGGCAGTGACAAAAGCAAGCATTTCGAATGCAAAGGCTTTACATCCGAGATGGATACATTGGATTAACTCTCTTGCTGCAACAGACGAATACGTTTTTGACCCCTATTTGAAAACTCACATTTTTTTACAATACGAACAAGAATGTCCTCTGCCGACTCAGATTATGCCTCTAGAACAGTACGAATGTTTAATTTATACAGACGGATCAGCACAGCCCGCAATTGGGGGTAAACAAGCTTATAGTGCTGCGTGCGCGATTGTCAAAGGTCGCTGGCACAATGGTAAATTCAGACCAATGGTCACAGAAACTGAATCTCTCGGAGACTCTACAGCTCAGCGAGCTGAACTACAGGCTTTGAAGATGGTGCTTGAAAATACTGATCGCGAATTCCTCACACTCATAGTGTGCGATTCGTATTACTGTGTCCAATCATACAATGAATTCTTGCAGAACTGGGTTCAAAACGGTTTCAAAGATGCAAAAGATGGCACAATCAAGCATGAGTTCCTTTGGGAACAAGTAGTTCAATTACAGAAAGAAATACAAAAGACTCACGTGATCCATACACTGAGTCCTCAACGTGATGGCGTTCACGTTGAAGGGAATTCATTGGCTGATGAAGCCGCGAAGGCAGCTGTGCAAACGGCTTCCGTAGCTGCAATCACTCATTCAAAAACAAAAATAGACAGCGAAATAATGCAGGCTGTCACCGCTTCCAATAAAGACAACGGTAGAACATTACCAAAAGGCTTTCCACCCAAGTACTCATATATAACTGATGTAAATAATTTTCCTTTTGCTCCAATCCCTGGAGTGGGGGATAGAGTAATTCCAAACATGGAACATAGATTAGGACTAATCTGAGCAGTACATGAAGGACTTGCCTCTGCACATGCAGGTGTTTCCGCCACAGTGTAATTATTAAAACAAAGATACTGGTGGCCGCGCATGAGGAGACCGACCCGAAACTATGTTTTGGAAGGTGAAATCTGCCAAAAAATTAAAGATTCAACCGTGAAACGCCCGGTGCAGACGCTCCTTCTAATTTCAGGTAAACCATTAGCATGCGTTTACCAGGACCACTTTGGTCACTTACAAAGGGTTGGCAACTATAAATATATCATGGTTGCAGTGGATTCATGCTCAAGATTCATTTGGATGTGGCCTCAGCGCTCGGCTGACGCCCAAACTGTTATAAAAGATTTGCGGGGCTTTATCGGCACATGCGCAATCGGCACGCTACATTCTGACCAGGGTCCTGCGTTTCGCTCTCGAGCTTACAAAGAGGCCATGGCCAATCTGGGCGTTGCATTGCGGTACTCAATCCATTCCATCCTGAGGGAAATTATGTAGTGGAAAGAAAAAACCGTGACCTAAAGCAATCTATAACAGCTAGGGTATTAGGCTCGGGTGACAGGTGGGTCAAACATCTCATAAGTGTCCAACGTAGTCTTAACAATCTGCCAAGAAATTCCCTGGATGGAATCACTCCATATGAAATTCTTTTTGGTACTAGAGTGATTGTCGAAGACCTCGATCGTCATACTTCAGCGGTAGAACAAAAACCCTTTCATATCGAAGACCGTTTGGCTTTTTTGCAGGACTTAAATGAAACAAGAAGAAGTCTAAGCAACACATTACAGAAGCCGACGACCACTGAAGAAAAACCACCTGTCCCAGCAAGGCCTGTCTGGATTCCAAAGATTGGGGATCTAGTCAGAGAAAAGATCGCGGTTAAGAAGGAATTTGGGCCTTCTTACAGAAAACCAGTACCTGTGCTAGAAATCCACGGATCAAGAACAGTGTTACTGCCGCCCCTTGCTGAAAGAAAGGAGAACCCGTTTGTATCATTCGACCTGGTAAAACCACATCATGTGTCCGATAATAAGTAGTAGGCCCAATGGACTCCAAAGATGTAGGAGAAGACCAAATCTTGCTACTATCCAAGAGGTTCAAACTGAGAGACTCATCACCTTTGAAGAATCTGCAGTGAGAAAAGAAGGACTAAGCAATAAAGCTATGGAACTTGTGCCTCTTGAGACCCAAATTACAGTTCGTCAAGACACTCCCGTCTACAATGATGTAGCAGCTGACTAAACTAATATGAGAAAAGATCAGTGAGACCCAACGATTTCAAATAATCCTGATGCAATTCCAACAATTGACAGAACTGCTTCTGGCTATTTCATCAACTTTGATACGTGTTCTGAGGATCCCAGTGAGCCTGAAACGACGTCAGCAAATTAAACATTTAAAAAACAAATAACAGAACTTCTTCATCAACTTGAAAAAAACATATCTAGTTTCACCATGGGTTGAACTTTGGATTGTGCTTGGTGTACTTTTTCTCCTACTTTGGCTAATCATGGTATTAACTTTGGGGATGCTGATAGATGGAAAACATAGTAAAAAGGACATAGCAAGTAAGAACATTATCTTGCTCCTGAAGCCACACAAATCATCTAATCGTGAACAAAGAGACTTGACATCAGTGAACATCACAGCTGTTCCTATACCTGTTGGTATAGCATGGGACATAACTGATTATGACATTCATGGTCCTGCCGAGCTGCTGAAGATTCCACTTCAATTCAAGGTTTCCTTGAGTGACTTTGTTTCACCCAGCACATTTTCTGATGATTGGGGCTTTGAGACTGTTAATACTATGATGTCTGATTTAGAGATGTCTGCTAAATTCACAAAACATGAATACTTAGAAGGTTCATCGGATTATGCACAAATGTATTGTTATAATCATTTTGGTAATCATTACTTGCACAAATCTGCAAACCCTAGGAATATTTATAAGTTCAATCAATGGGAACATTGTCCAACGCCACCAAAAGGTAGCTCAAAAACATTCTAATATACATTTCCATACTTCTCAGGTTTTAACACCACAAATTCGGAAACATTTTACCTTAAAAACGTTAATAAGACAGGAATGAAAAGTATGTTAACAAATACAAAGCAAATTTATTCAGCAGCCTTTTATGCCCAGCGGTCCTCATTAGGCTTTGACTTTTGGAGTGACAACATAGAAACAAACAATGTCTGGGGCTCAAAAGACTGGCAAGTGCAGGGAGTAGAAGCGTTATTCCAAGCCTGGATTATTCCTGAGCAAATAATGTTTTTGAATGACACTGTTCAACAAACATCCTGTCTTGGCCTAGCCAAGATAAAAGATTTAAACAAACCATCCATACCTGTACCTACAGCTGATAGCAAAAACTCTTCAGAGGGAGGGGTCTACGTAAAAACGATTTTACTTAAAAACAGAACTGATCCTGATTGGAAAAATTAGTTAATCTGGCCGACAGACACGAATAACTGTCAAGATAGATTCCTGAACAAGACACAAGGGTTCACAGTAACTAGGCCGGATCCAAGATATGCCCAGAGACAACATCCAGGGATAGTAACAACATAAAGCGTAGGAAAACTATGCCTCTGATGGCTACAAAAATCCACACTTACAGAGGTTAAACAACACTTGATTTGAGAGACTTTTTACTAGGTCCTCATAAACGTTTCATATACGCCGGTATTTATGCTGCTTATAATGAAGCATGGAAAGTCACGCGAATGGAAACTGCAGAACGAATACGAGAAATTGATCGTATTAATTTAGAGAAAGCACTCTGTAGTGGACAATGGGTTAACGACTCTGTCATCCAGAATGTATTCTTTGGACAGCATTGTATCCTCTCCCATAGACATAATGGAACAGTACTTGCTAATGTTACAACACGGACAGTCTCAATTGCGTTCTATAATGCTGCTAGGCTGGACGTTACAAAATCTTCGTTCAGGCTGTGTGCCCTGGCGTTTAATCAACACCATGTCATTGTTTACTGGATTTAACCTTACAGATAAACAAATCTCTTAGGCTCAAAGGGGAGCAGACTATACGGTGCTGAGCATAGAAAAACTGGAACGATTACCATTGACTGTTCTGAGAAACCAGCCATAGAATGGATAATACATGGCACTATTACGTTGCCAGTGACGATTTTCCAGTTTCAGTATTGCTTGAAACACATACCAGCAGGCCTGTATGAAAGGTTGGGTAAAGAATACATAAAGACAACCTGGGAAGTACCATACACACACAAATGTTGGAGTGGGGGGAAAAGAAGTATTTCTTAGTGGTACACAATGTAACCGCGCACTAAGCGGTACACTTTTATGTCAGGGTATTAATTTACACGGAGCCTGTGATGGTTCTTCGACCAACTTATCCTGCCACCTGCAAGGTTCTCCGGCAGCAGTGATAGATCCAATTTTTATGCAGCTTTCCAATGGGAGCTACATAATGTTGAATGATCACAGCTGTTGTGGAATGATGCCAGGAATTGCCTATCTCGTAAGTGTGTCAGCCAGGGTCACTTGTTGTATGCAAGTATTGTTTCCTAAAGCTAAGACAGACTGGGAGTCGTCGCTATGGCCTTCACTGAACATTTCTTCTATTCGAATTGATACTGTAAGCAGAATGATAGAAATTCTTTTACAAAAAACTGTGCCACTGACCTCGTCCAAAGAGTCGTATGATCTGCAAGTTGCAAGGTCCTCTGCAGAGATACATACCCTATTTTTAACAAACTGCCCCATACATTTCGTGGAAATGTTAGGCAGCATCTTAAAAAATGTCTGATACCAGTGGTATTGTACATGTATTTAAGACAATTTTTTCGAGACTGTTAGCACCTTTTGAAGCAGTCCTCAGCATTTTTCCAAACTTCGTGCACTCTGTGTTCGGCGGCACTGGGACTCGTAGCAGGAATATTATTCTTATTTCTCCTGCTCCGATATGGCAAGTCTGGTCAACAACGACACCATATTACCATTGAGAACACTCTCCTGGCAGTGAAGTGGCATGAGCACATGATACAGATCGTGGGCCTGGCTCGTCTAAGGGACCTGAATACCACATGGTTCCTATCATTCAGACCAGTCTGGCAAGATTGCAGCTTACCTGTTCTACGTGCCTGCTATGTGGAGAAGAATGTGTGTTGGACGTCTGTCTAATGCTTCTATCAGCACTGCCAATGGATGTTGATACCCTGCTTGGTTCGGTAACGGCCCATGCATTGTGTTGCCCCCAGCGGCTACCAATCCTAATGACGGTATTCATTGAGATCTCACAGACGCAGTCTGCTGACGGTGAGATACGTGGATCGACAGGCACACAGGTACCATCTGCTGTGAACATTGCTAATGCGACTGACGCTGACAGCGATGCTTCTCATCTATGTACAATTGATCTGCTAAACGAGGTGGTCCAACTTTCACCTACTATGGTAGACAATTTCTTTACCAGCTTAGAGGATTTAACGTTTTCTCCAAACAACGAGAATTACTTTTGAAGTTAGCACACAGTGTTCTATGGGACTCTGTATTCGACCTTCATTTTTTCAAAACAAAACTTCCACCTTTAAGAACTCTTTTTTTCTACGATTTGACTTTTTCCAAAATTAAACTTTTTTGGGGGCACAAAGTAATCTGCTTAAAGTGGAACTATTCTTAGAGAACAAGAATTCTTTGAACACTTCCAACAGACAATATATAACCTTGATCAAAATCAAAACAGTTTATATATTCTATCATGGAATGGTCTCGACCTTTCTTCTGTATTTAAGAGCTATTTCATAAATGTAATTTCATTATTCATTCTGATAAGCATTTTTCCTATGTCACACTACATGCTTTGAATGCAAATATTGCTTTTTTTAAATGCGTACAGCACAAATGCTCATTTTTGTGTGCAACCATTTCGATTGTATTTTGGGTGGGATTGTAACCACATGCTTTAGATATGTTTTTGCTTAGTTTTTAGTAATATCGAACATAATAAAGTGGTGTGGGTATTGTATAGCGTTTTAGGACCCTAGTGTAATTTTCCCGAATCATGCCCTTATATAGGTATAATTCACATTACCCTTATATAGGCATAGAAATCATAACCATATTTAGACATAACCCATCCAGTCCAAATACGGCATGGCTACTTCCACTAGTTCCAAAAAGCCACACCGATTTCTTGGAAAACTCGGCCTCAGCAGTCAGGGACATCCCCTTTCTTGAATATTGATTTGTCCTAGAAATCATGGCATTTAAAAAAAACTACCATTCCCTTGGGATTCCTTGGTGACGTTCTCTTTGTCCGACTTTACGTGAAACCAGGCACCTTCAAGGTATAAATATGCCCAAACTTGCCCTAGCAAACACACGGTGGTTTAGAGCAGTTCGACTATCTACTTGCCCGACGCAGCTCGCTACAGCAAGTGCTGAAGGAAGCCGACCCTCCAGCTGACGCACTGACAGAGAGGCTGCCTTTCTCTCGCTGAGAATCCAGCTCCAGTGTTTCCAAGCTCCCCTCGCGGGGTGTTGGGAAATCGAGTCCCGAGACGGAGATACCTGTCCTCTTTCATTCTAAACCAAGGTACGGAGCTGATTAGACCCTAAGAGAAATCTTGGATAGATTCTTGGCAAAGAAACTAAACACATACTTACTTCTTCCCTCGTACTAGACTTAGGTTAGGTACATTTGGGGTAGGCGTATTTTAGAAGCACCAGTTGAGTACTTTTAGTCTTTGTTATTTATGTATGTATTTTATGGCTTCGAAACCATACCATGCTTTTACAGTATTATTTTATAATACTCTTCTTTCTGTACGCATTATACGATTGTAGCAGTTCATTTTTTTTGCATGAGAAAGAAGACTGTTCAATAAATGCTTTTATTGAAAAAGCCAGTCTCCCTTTTTCTCTGCACCTCTGATGAAACGAAGCATGCACGATTGACTGAGTGAGATATCTATCTATTGTTTCCACGACTCTGAAGATCAGTTTTATCTTGGGGAAACAAAGTTCTCATGTTTATGCGGTTGTCAGAAACTAATCCCTTCTTGTTTATTCGAGAAAGTTTCTAGTGACCTCCGAGTTAGCTGGCACTCACAATTAAGTTTATTATATTCGATAGAGACCTAGTCGACCTATGTCCTACGTCACATCTATAGGATATATTATTCCAATGCGCAGAGCCTATTGGGAATATAGGAACTACACTACAACACATAAGCCTCCAAAAATAATTAGAAGCGGTTTGTGACCAGAGTTTGAGTAGCTCAGTCTTGTTTCAGAGTTAATGTTCCTCATTGAGACATTTAGAAGAATATTGATAATTGTAGAGAGGTAAACCTTCTATGAGTGTTCTTCTCCTATCATTATTGGGACCTGCAAAGAATAATGGTTCTGAGATTGAGTTTGAATTCTGCTTCTTTGCCTCCGGGTTGGACGGGCCGTTTTCTAAGCAATTCTCTCTTATCTCTACAGCAAAAATGGCACGATACAGCAGAAATCAGAATCTTGTGGACAGTGCCGGGCATCTGGATGACAGACAAATCCTCACCCAGGTGACAGACTATTCTGACCTGATCACCTCCCTAGATCTGGCCCCTCAGACTAAGAAGATCATGAGGTACAGAGAGACTGGGGTTGTGGACCAGCTACTATCTCTGCCAGCACAGCCTTTGTGGAATCAGCGACTGCAACAGGTACAGAATGTGGTGTCATAAGTGGTTCAGATTAATTAACAAATGAAGAGCAACTGCAGAGTATGTGCATTCTGATGTCTGTGTTTTTTTTAATTTAGTGGTAGTATGACCAAAAATGGCAGTAACATAAGGGTTAGGCCTATGTGGCTGAAAAAGAGCAATGTCAATTTAGAAGGTTTGGTAAGAGAAAGCAGGGCACTGGATCACAGAGATATGCTACTGAGAAGGGATACCGGCCTGGAAGAAAGAATAGGATTAGTGGACTGGAACACAAATATCTAGTGGGGGATGGACATATGGCTATAAAATAGGATATCCAAGTGAGATACTGGGCCATAGATGCTAGGCTACTGAAAGTCTATTAGAGGGTATATAGAGAAGGCAATTACTAGGCTAGTGAGTAGGATTTGAGCTATTAGCAACAGGTTGATAAGGGACTATAGAGCAAAGTTTAATAAGTTGTCTGGAGGGAGTTACTAGAACCGTGTAAGAGGTTGCTTATTTTATCCTAGCAGTGAGTTATGCAGGAGATGTCAGAGAAGACAAAAGCAGCACAGTATATCATTCTTGGCTCTTTGCCAACTGCGGGTTTGAACCATCTTGACAATTCTGAATGGAAGGTACAGACTTGTTGTGACCCACACAATTCCCTTACCTTCTGATTTTGAGAAAGATACACCTTGTGATGTAAAATAGTAGCAATAACATGAGGAGTCCCTTGCACACTTAGATCAAAGGATAAAGTTATGACGCTTTCTCCTAAGCACCAACTATTCAAATGAATACATAAAGATAACAATTAGAAGCTTGCTATCAAAACACACTATAAATGTAATGCATATGTCTGCACTATTTCACAATAATGATAATAAGTGCATCAGATATAGCAAATACATGAATATGTATATGGCCTAAGCGAATGCAAAATATCTGGGAGTAGGGGCTCTAACAGACGTATAGAACAAAATATGACACCGGTTTGCTTACAGAGATCCTTCAGACTGAGCCCTCCAATTCTGAGCTTGTTTTGCCCCTCTAATCCCATTCCAATCTACCCCACTTCAATTGCCCCACTCCTATCTACCCACTCCATTCCAATCTAAGCTACTAATCCACCCAGTCTACCCCACACCACTCCACCCTAATCCACCCCACTACATTCCACTCCAATCTACCCCACTCCACATCTTGTTTGTCCCTG
Organism: Lissotriton helveticus; assembly: GCF_964261635.1. Lineage (NCBI taxonomy): Eukaryota > Metazoa > Chordata > Amphibia > Caudata > Salamandridae > Lissotriton > Lissotriton helveticus. The sequence continues at coordinate 335,398,612 of NC_136071.1, read as the reverse complement.
TTTAACTGTCCCATTACCAGATACTGCAGATTGCCAGCTCGTGACAAAAACGTTTCTGATACATAACCCTATACCTGAAAACCTAGTGATGCAAGCTTCCACTTGTAAATCTAATCCAAAATCCGTCCCTTCTACAAACAGGGAGTTGAAGCAGATTCATACAGTGGTCCTGAAAGTCTTCTCTTAAGGCAGTTGGGCACTGTGTTTCATGGATACTTATTGCCTTTTAACTCAATATTGCCATAACCTTTGGGAGAAGGCATTGGAAGGTCTATCGACATTGCTGTAGGGCCTTTAAGTTTCCTTTGCATGACTTGTTCTGGATGGGCAGAATGCAGTTATGCAAATGTTATGTCATTGTCTAGATTCCACTGACTCAATTTCCCAACAGTTGGGAGCCTGTGGTCTCTTTTGCAGGCACTCTGTATGTGTTCCATTGGTTTTTTGAAGGAATGCCCAGAATTTCTTGATGGAGATAACACTTTTTGGCGTGAAAGCTGGCTCTGCCCTCAAATTCAAGAATAGATGTGCAGTGTCGCCTTGTCTGGGTTTACCATCATCAGCGCTTATTGTATAGATCATAAGGTCATTTGCACAGAGAGAAACCATGTTATCCCAGACATTTATGTAAATGTACATGCCAGAATTTCAATGTATAGGTTGAACAGTAATGGTGATAATGAGCATACTTTAATTGTGCCCCTTGATCTCTTGAATGCTGATATTAACTCATTTAGTGGAATTCTTGCAGATGGATCTTTGTAAATTAGTTGAGTTGTTCTGTAAACCTTTTCTCCTAGTGTACTGGATCTCAATACTGTGTTCAGGTACTTCCAGGTGACTATCAAAGGCTTTGTTTGCATCTGGCGTCAATACTGTCTGTAGGATCTTAATGGCAGTGGCAAGATCTATAGTGCTGATTAACCCTTTGAGCAAACTCATGTAGGTATCTTCCTCACAGAAAGCCTTTCTGATCTTCATGTATCAGAGAACCAACTACTTTGTTTTGCCTGTTTGCTAAACTTTAGTAAAGATGTAATCACTGTTCAAAAGGAATATAGGTTTGTACGTCTCACTGGAGACAGGGTTTTCTCCGGTTTCAAAATCAGGGTAACTGTTGTTTCTTCCCAGGATGTTGTCTGTGCAGCTCCATTCTTGAAGATTTCGCTGATTAGTCTGGTCATTATGGGTGTTATTTTTCCTCCCAGTATTTCGTAGATTTTATTTGGGAGTCTTATCTGGCCTGCGGTTATCCCTCTATCTTACTGGACTTGCCAGCATGACTTCGTTTTGTTTAATGTCTTGGTTTAAAGCTACATTTTGAGCATTAGGAAGGTTTTCTGGTAGGTCTGTACCCAACCAGTAGTTGGACATTTATTTCGCCATTTCCAAACTCTGTGTACACCTCTCCGAAAAAGTTGAGGAAGAACTTTTTTAATATCCATCCTGCTTGTTACCAGCACACGGTTCTCATTATCTATTATTTCTCTTATTATATGTCTGAATTGGAACAGGGGTGGGAGCAGACCGCTTCACCTCCCAGCAAGGTTCGCCCCAGGCATTATGGTTAATGCAGTTTCAGTTACTTGCTTGCTTCAAGAGTGTTTGAGTGTTTCGCCACAGTTGGCGCAGATAGTGCTGATCTGTAAACACGCGTTTCTGGTTCTTTAACTGTTATCAGTAGAGATTATAGTCTTTCAAATTTGGGGTTTGCTGAGTAGGCTGCCAACATCTTTCTCAGGTCAGGTACCTCTCACACGCATTGCCTGAGAGGTCAGTGGTTTGCTCCCACATCCTGTTGTCTATTTAAAGTACTCCCATTAGTCATTGAGCTGACGAGCTCATGGATGAAACACCTGAGCGCCTCTGAGAGGTACCGGACCTGATATAATATTTGGCAGCCTACTCAGCAAACCCCAAAATACAAGGCTGTTTTCTCTGCTGATGATGGGTAATAAACCAGAAAAACGTGTCTAGAAATCAGCACTATCTGCGCCAACCTTGGCGAAATACTCGAAAATATTGGAGCGAGCTACAAGAGACTGCATTTCCCAGAATGCCAGGGGCGAACCTTGCCTGAGACTTCAGCGGTGTGCTCCCACATCCTGTTGTCTATTCAAAGTACTCACGTGAGTCATACTTGAAAATATCTGAGCGACCTACAAGAGACTGCATTTCCAAGAATGCCAGGAACGAACCTTGCCTGAGAGGTCAGCGGTGTGCTCCCACATCCTGTTGTCTATTTAAAGTACTACCGTGAGTCATTGAGCTGACAAGCTCGTGGATGAAGCACCTGTGTGCCGGGGAGAGGTACCGGACCTGATGTAATATTTGGCAGCCAACTCAGCAAACCCCAAAATCCAAGAGTGTATTCTCTACTGATGATGGTTAATAAACCAGAAACCCGTGTCTAGAGATCAGCACTATCTGCACCAACCTTGGCGAAATACTAGAAAATATCAGAGCGAGCTACAAGAGACTGCATTTCCCAGAATGCCAGGGGCGAACCTTGCCTGAGAGGTCAGCGGTGTGCTCCCACATCCTGTTGTATATGTCTGAATTGGTCCATTTTTGTTTTCCATGCAAGTAGCTTTCTTCAATTGTGGTAAATAAATAAATAATACCTCTCTTTTTGAATGCATAAATGAATAACAGATAGCTCAATAAATAAGAGTCAAGATTCGAGGTAGTAGGAGTTTTGCAGGTTTAATACAGCATAAAGGACAGGAACAGGACAACCTGCACAGGAATAGGATGGCAGAGCTCGACAGGGGGGCCCCGACAGCTGCCGGGCAGGATCTGGGATGAGCGCGCTGACTTTTAATAACAATACACGAACATATATACTAAAACAGTTGCATTACAGTACATAGGATAGGCGGAGCAGTGGGTGTGGTCAATAGCAGTCGCGAAAGATAAGGGTGAAAGTGGGTGTAACAGAGGCGTATACATAGACATGTGATGCAAACGTAACAGAATATGTCATGAATGGGGCGGAAACATGGAGGGGGCTACCTAAGGAGCCGGGACCTCTGACCTAATGGTGCGCGCAAACTGGCAATGACGTGTTACTAGGAGAAGCTGGGGGCTATGAACTCTGTGCTAGGAGCAGAGACTGAAGTCTGGAGAGTCTGGAGAGTCAGGGCGACATGTACCTAAGCAGTATCTAGTATCTGATGTTTAGAGAACATGTTGATAGAATCCAAAAGTTATCGGGGTAAAGGCTAACAGACTCTAAGACTGGAGCATGCATTATTCTACATGTAGTGCGTGATGAAGAATATTAAATGACCATTAATACAGTATTTCTCTAACGTGGAGACGTAAAGGCTAGACAATGACGGAAACTATTGATGCGATTCAGTAGCTTTAGGAATGCAGAGAAGGAGGACTGAACTGATAACTGGAATCATAACATACTCTTGGCAGACTCAGAGGCAGAGCCAGGCTGAGCCGGGCACTGCGAGGCAGGAAGTAAGTGAAGGGTCGAGGATACAGGTGGGGGCTGTATCGCTCCTCAGCGAGGCTCAGGAGACAGGAGCTGAATCTGGTGTCCGGGCCCTTTTGAGGCCTAGAAACGGGGACTTTACAATGGAATAACGTGCACACTGAGAAACGTGGCAACGTAACTTTACATAGGCCTGATATTCGTAGTATTCACGAGAACTGGAAACTGACATACTAGAGGTGGACACAACTGTAATTGCGTCTTTAATCGAACATGGGGAATACATAGGCATATTAATCATGCACAGATAACATATGTTGGATGACGCGTAGGGACACAGAACATGGCAAAATTTACTTTTCCACACAATTCTCCCCACATTCGAATGGAGCAAGCTTGCCGACCTTCCATCCTTTCTTTACCCTAACTTCCATTCACATGGTAAGCTCATTTCTTTCCTCTTGTAATTGGTTTCTAGTGATGATTTCTCACTAACCGTTAAACATTGCATTAGCAGTTGTTCCTCTACATTTATCATTTTGGACTCTAATCGCCCAGATTACTTTGTTTATATTCTACTTTTATACTAAGCTATAATTGATGTCTTTTTTTTCTTTTGAAGGCCTTAAGAGTCTCATACCAGGTTTAGACCGTGTTGGTCACCCCAAATAAATCCTCTGTATCTGAACGCAGGGCATGCACACCCTCTTGGTCTAACAATTCAGTGTGTTGTAGAGTTCATCTCCTTGGTTCAGTCTTGCATAAGGGGTTGTATTCTAGAAGTGCTGGTTGATGTTTAATGTCATGAATTTCCTTACTTATGGAATGGTTGGTTAAGAAATAGTCGAATCTACAGGACTGCCCATATTTTTTGTTCTGAAGTTTGTTCCCCCACTTTTTTCCATCCCCTTTTCTATTACAGGATTAATCAAGTGTGTTGCCTAGTATGATGTTGAAGTCTCCTGACATAACTGGGGAAGTAAGGTCTAGTGGGTTTAAAAAGACCGTCTATAAAAGTTCAATATCATTGACTTTTGGGCCATAGTTCCCATCTAGAGCATAACTTTTATCGTATCACTCTAAGTAAGTAAGTAAATTTTATTGTCTAAGGTAAATAAAACCATTACAAAAGATACATTGATGGCTCATATCATCGGGGAAAAGATTATAAGAAAAGTTTTAAAAACAAGAAAACTTTAGTTAAAAAAGGTAATAGTGCTAAAACAGTTTGATAGGGGAGCGTGATCATAGTATGGTGTCTTGGCCATTGTTCAATTAATCTGGTCTGGGCCGACTTCATGGTTTTTTAGTTTCAGTTCCAAAAGTTTCAGGAATTTGACCAACTTCCCATTTAATGGCGGAAGGCCTGGGTCGAAACAAGCGAGAACGGCTTGTCTGCATGTGTGGATTTTTTGTTCATTGAAGGCAGTTTTTAACAGGGCTACTCTTTCCTCTTTCAGCTTCGAGCAGGTGCATAATAGATGTTCAAAATCTTCATTCTCTGCACCGCACAGCCTGCATTTTGTCCCACAGTCCCTTCTCAACTATCGTTGTAAATGTGGAATAGCTGGTAGGATCCCTAGCCTATGTTTTAAAAAGGCTTCTTTAGATTTCCGCCGTACCCCAGACCAACGTATGCTTGTAACCCCAGCGATTTGTATGTGGACAAAGTCATCCAGGCGTGACGCCTGTGAGAAAAGGTAGCTTTGTCTTCCACATGCGATAGTCTTTTTATGCACTTGTTTACAACATGCTTGAATTGCGCATGCGGTAATGGAGTTTCCCATAATTCTTTCAGGCCTGTGACAGTCAGGGATTCCTCTAAAAATGTTTTCACCGGCAGTTTGGAGGAGCTGCTTAAGTCTTGCCATAACTGATGGTTCAGTGTGTTTTCTGGCGAGTTCTTTATTTTCTGCTAGCACTTTATGTATGACCCTCTTCTTGCAAGCATTTGGCAGGTCAGTCCAAATTCTAACCGGATCTGGGCTTGTGAGGTGTAGGTTGGCAGGTTAAAGAGAAGTTGGTAGGCCTTTGCAATGGTTGTGTCAAGCAGTCTCGCGTCTATGCCTCTTAGAGCCTCACTGCCGTATGTGATGGATGACTCTATTTTGACTTGCGCCACGTGGAGCAGTGGGAGAAGAGTGGGACCGTTCAGGTTTAACTTTAGCTGTTTAAGCGTAGTAGCTATCAGCATCCCTTTCCTCTTGATTGCCTTTAGTTGGTTGGAGAAGCGGCCTCCTTTATCGACCAAGATTCCAAGATATTTATATTCTGAGCAGTTTGCGACAACTTTTGTTCCAAGGAACCAAGTGTGCAGCTTTTTATTCCCAGTTATGGACAAAACTTTGGTCTTATCGATGTTTGCTTCGGTGTATCCTTGCAGCGCGTTGATAAGATTTTGAAGGCCTACTTTCGTGTGGCTGACCAGGACCATATCGTCTGCATAGGATATGCTGGGCAGCGATTTGCCCCCCAGGCGTGGAGCGTGCACGTTACAAGCTTCTAGGGCAGGTGGTAGATCGGCTGTAAATAGGTTGAAAAGGGTCGGCGCCAAAACGCACCCTTGCTTTAGGCCGTTTGTGGTCGGAATGCGCCTGGAGAGGTATGTGCTGTTACCGAGCTTTACCTGAACCCACGTGTTTGTGTGCAATTCAATCAGAAGGTTTAATAGAGGCGAGGGGATCCCCCAAGAGGCCAGTTTTCTCCAAAGATAGCCCCGGTTGACATTGTCGAATGCCGCCTTGAAATCCACAAAGCAAAGGTGAAGAGCCTGTTTGGTCACCCTTGCTTTGTCGATAAGTAGCGAAATTGCCAGCAGATTTGATGTTGTTCCCGTTTCTCTACAAAATCCCATTTGACTGGGTGGAATTATGTTGCGATTTTTTTGCCCTTTTGCACAGTTGGGTCAGTAAGAGCCCCGCGAAATATTTGGCCTCGATATCCAGGAGTGCTATCAGCCGGTAGTTTTTTGGCAGTGTTCTGTCCCCTGCCTTATAAATTGGTGAAATGATTGAGCCCCTCCACGCAGGAAGGCACCCAGATCGGCTCACAGACATGTAGAGGGGGGTCAGCGTTTCTGCCCAGTATTCTGACTCAAGTTTGAAAAGGGCCGGAGGAATGCCATTTGGCCCTGCTGCGCCGTCTTTCCTTCCCTTCGATATTAGTTTCTTGAGTAAAACCACGGTAGTTCCAAATTCGGCTTCTGCCCATGTTGTTATTTTTTGTGGCGGTTGGCCTTCTGGGGCTACCTGGGTCTTACTTGCTATGGCGACCTGTTGGTTGAAGTGTGAGTCTAAGAAAGATTCCCAGGAAGATTTGGTTATATGGGACGTTATTCCGCTGTTCTTTGGATTTATGATTTTGTTTATTGAGGACCAAAACTGGGCGCTGTTGTTTCCCTTGGAATCGTGGTGAAGTTTCGCCCAAAAGTCATCTTCGTTGGATCTTTTGACTGCCCATTTCAATTTTTTGAGGTCCGCCCGATGCTTATGAAGTTTTGCAAGAAGAGCCCCGTCCCCCGGGCTTTTTCTCAACAGTCTTAGCGATTTGTTAATCTCCTTTTTGTGGGTTTTTAGGGCTGATTTCTGGGTACTTGAGATCTTCCTTAGAACGCCAGAGCCAGCGGATGGACAGTGCCGTACAATAGTTGAATATTGATTTGCAAAATCGGCCGTAAATTTTTCCCATCCTGCTACTGGGTTGCCTGAAGGGTAGCTTAAGCTGTTTAGTTGAAGTTTTGCTACTTGTAGTACCTCTGGCGTGTTAGCGACAGAGGTTTTGATTCGTTTAAAGTCTATGGTCACTGTAAATTGCTGATTAGCCCCCTCCCTGTCTTGTCTGAGACATTTTCTTTTATGGTTGCCTCCAGGTGTGTTTTTGTTTTTTGTCAAGATGGCCACTCCCTTGGTACAACAGTTCCACTCAGTGCAGACCACTTGGTCAACCCATTAGTGGGTCCAGGCAGTCATTTTTAGTCAGATGTATCTCTTGTAGTATGTAGAAAGCGTGGATCCACAGGGCAGTGGATTCATGATCATTCTCCAAGGCAGGAGGGAAATGAGTGAAGAAGCCTTCCGGCTATTTGGGGGATTATATTTGCGATTGAATTGCTTTACCCCGCGGTTTGTGGTTCCCATTGTGTGTGAAGTTTCATGTCATGTAGCCCAACCTCTCCACTTTATTCTTCGTGTGCCTCTGTTCCGTTGTCTTGTTTCCCCCACCATGGATCGGTGTGTTTGTTGGGGAGGGTGTTGCTGTTATCCCAGTTTCTCTTGTAGGTGATTTCCATGTATAGTCCTAATCATGTGAATAGTCCCGCCCATGTGCGTGGACCTGGAGCACTTCATTAGATATATCTTCTAGCAGGACCCTGGAGCATTGAGCTCTACCTTTTTTTATATTCCATTCAAAATTTAATTCAGTATGTGGATGTTTGCAGTTTCACTGGACGTCTTTGGCCTTTACCTACCTTCTGCTGTGCTTTTTTGGCAGAATTTCTACCTACAGTTTTCTTGTCAAAATACTTTCTCTGTTTGACAAGTTTCCTGACTGTGGTAAGAAGAAGGCCAAGTCTGATGCACACAGAGTCTGTATTCTGTGTTTGCCTGTCTCTCATGTACCTGACACCTGCTCTATTTGCAAGATCTTTTCTAGGCGCACCCTGCATGACAGGGAGAAGATTCGGCTTCAAGGGTTGGAGCAGAGAAGACAGAACGCAGCATCTACAGCCTCTGGGCAAGGAGGTGGTAAGTCCTCTACCAAAACCCATGCTTCGACCTCTGGGGGGCTCCCCAGTCAAAATACGGCAGAAAAACTACGCCGTTTCCGATCGACATTGAAGACGACGACGAGAGCAGGTATGACTACTATATGCTCTCTGTCGACTCGGCTCTGGGTCGAAGTGACCTCAACGTTCAACGTCGAGGAGAAGAACAGCGAGGTCTCGAACGAGATCGCCGTCGCGGGTGTCCCCGCGTTTAACGTCGACTCAACGAAGATCGCTGTCGAGACAGCATCGTCGCTGATGCGTCACGGCTGATCGACGTTGATGTCTACGAGAAGGTCGACGTCGAGGAGAAGGTCGAACACGAAGAGAAGGTGAACATTGAGGGGTCAACACCGACGTTCGACGTCTGTGTACCATTCTGGCACTCGCTCCGTAGTGAGCCTGTCGACGTCAACAGGGAGTTCGCGTTCCAGACGACGTCAACGCTCGCCGGCGAGCATTAGATCGATGTTGAGTGGGAGGTCTGACAATGGGTCCGGGGACCCTTCTTCGCAGCCAGCTCGAAAACGGACGAGGTTGGTCTCTTCTTCAGGTTCAGAGAACTCGCGTACCTATTCACCATCCAGGACGCCTTCTGCTCCTCGTTAACCAGTGGCCCTGCCAGTGACACCGTCACCACTGCCAAGTTCTCCACCGCCTCCTCCTCAGCCTGGGCCCACAGCTCCTCGGCTCATGCGTCATACAGAACCTCAAAGACCATGGTCGCGGTCTCGGCCGAGACATCGTTCCCATAGACACCACCGGTTTTCCACACAATCTCATTGCCATCGCTATGAGAGATCTCGCTCCCGGCATACCAAGGATACGTCTTCCATGAGTACGGGGAGGTACTTGCCTACTCTAACAGACTCTCCTCCTCAGTGGGTTACTCCCGTTGATGATATCTCCACCTTTCTCGAGGTTCTGGTCAGAGGGGCATTCAAAGCTGTACATTCCCCGGTCTACTCCTGTGCCGTCAACATCAGTGATATTTGAAACTCTCCAGCAGAGACAAACAACTCGTCCATTGCTTCCGTTGGTTCCTGGTTTGGAGGAATCGGCTATGGAGCTGTTCTTGACGCAACCTTCTATAAAATCTGTGCCTTCCAGGTTACAGAAGAAATATCGCCCACCTGAGTTGGATCCTGCCTCCTCTGACTGGACCCCACCCCAGACACTGTCATAGAGGTGGTGGGAAGGAAACCGCATGCTACGGCTCAGACTTCTATGGTACCACTGGATAAGCCGTAAGCTGGATTCAGTAGGGAGAAAAGCTTGCAACACCGCGGCTACATCCATGAAGGCGGACAGGTCTACTGCCTTGCTGGGCCGTTATGACAGATCCCTGTGGGAGTCGCTTCAACAATTTGTGGATCTCCTACCCAGGGACAAGCGGGAAGAATTTCAGGAGATGGTGAAGGAGGGCCTGATGGTTTCGAATCAAGTCATCAGCTCTGCAGCCGGTACTTCACTCCTGTCAGCCCACGGGTATTGCCATGGAATTGCTCTACAGAGACATGCTTGGCTTCTTCTTACTTCACTGAAGCCGGAGGCGCAACAGCGCATTTCTAATCTACCTTTCTCTGGCACGACTCTCTTTGGCTCCCATGCGGATGACGAGATGGCCCGCATGAAGACTGAAATGGAGACTTTGAAGGCTGTAGGTTTAGAGAATCCTAAAGAACAGCGTAAAACCTGCTGCCCTTTCCAGCGGCGTTATTCCTCCCAGAAGTTACAACGATCTTAGGGCCGTCAGTCCAACCAACAACAGCAGTTTCAGCTGTCTTTTCAGCCGTTTCAGAAACGTCAGTCGCGAGGACGATCCAACCAACGGTCTGTACAAGGGACCAAAGCCCCTGCTGGTTCCAAGCCCTGCAGGGTTTCCCCTCTTCCGTTACCCACTCCGGTGGGGGGAAGCATTCAAAATGTTCGGACAGAGTGGCAGAAAATAACTCTGGACAATTGGGTGCTGAATATTGTTCGCAGTGGATACTTCCTACGTTTTACAAGCCCTCCGTCGATTCCTCCAACTCGCACATGCTACATGCTACATGCTACGAGAGTTGCAGAGGGAGGCCAACACCCTCTTACAGAAAAGGGCGAAATAACCGGTTCCTCTGGCACAGAGAGAAACAGGGCTGTATTCTCGGTTCTTTCTAGTCCGCAAGAAAGACCAGAACGAGTTCAGACCCATCTTCGACTTGCGAGAGACCAACAAATGGATTCCCAGAGAAAAGTTTTGGATGTTGTCCTTGCATCACATCTACCCTCAACTTCATCAGGGAGACTGGCTATGCGCAATAGATCTGAAGACGCATATTTTCACGTGCCCATAGCGAGGAAGCATCGCATGCTCCTGCGATTCACCGTGGGCAACAACCATTATCAATACTCCATGCTGCCTTTCGGCCTGAAGTCAGCGCCCCGTACATTTTTCAAATCATGGCCGATGTTGCTGCACATCTAAGGAAGAAGAAGGTGTTGGTCTACCTGTATCTAGACGACTGGATGATCAAGGCAGCTACGTCTCAGGAAGCGCAACTGCATTGCAATCGGACTTCCAATCTCCTACTTCTTTTGGGCCTCCACATCTACCTCAAAAAGTCTGTCTTGACTCCCGTCCAATGTCTACAGTACCTGGCAGCCACGATCGATACACGCACAGCAAACGTGTGTCCTTCGGAGGAGAGACGCTTATCGATCCTTCGGAAGGCTTAGGCTCTCATGACCATGCCCTCCCCGACGGTGAGGAAGGTGTCTTCTCTCCTGGGCTCCATGGCCTCCTGTATCTTTCTCACTCCGAACGCATGCCTCCATCTGAGACCCCTGCAAGAATGACTGGAGGATCAGTGGGGCCAGAAACTGTGGGATTGGGAAGACCGGATTCAGCGGTCACAGCAGGCTCTCCAGTCCGTCCGATGGTGGTGGTCTCCACGCAATATCTTCCGGGGGATTCCCTTCCACAAGGAGATACTGACGCAAACCATAGTGACGGATGCTTCTCTCCATGGCCGGGGTGCACATTCCGACCACCTTCAGATACAGGGCACGTGATCCCGGAAAGAGACCAAGTAACACATCAACTTCCTGGAACTTCGAGCAGTCCATTTGGGGCTGAAAGCCTTCCAGCAGTCGCTTCACGCCAGTTCCCTGCTTGTATAGACGGACAATACGACCACAATGTTCTACCTCAACAAGCAGGGGGGCTTGAGATCTCGAGCGTTATCTCGGAAAGCCCAGGACATCTGGAACTGGCTGTTGGCCAGGAACCTGACCACCCCAGCAACTCACCTCCCAGGTGTTCAGAATGCTCAGGCAGACGCGCTCAGCAGACTCATTCAAGAAAATCACAAATGGGTCTTAAACGACGAAGTTGTGCGAGACATCTTCGAAAGATGGCGTACTCCAGAGGTCGATCTGTTCGCTACCGTGGAAAACAGCAAATGCAGCGACTTCATCTCCAGGTTTTACCAACTAAGGACTCTGGGGAATGCACTATGGATCAACTGGTCAGGCGGCTTTCTCTACGCTTTTCCGCCAACTCACCTGATCCCGACAGTACTGATCAAGCTCTCGCGGTCACAGGCCAAGATGATCCTCATTGCTCCGGAGTGGCCCAGTCAGTGGTGGTACACAGACCTACTCCACCGGTCTCTCATGCCACATCTCCGTCTTCATGCCGGCCGGACCTTTTGACAAAGGTCAGCGGACAGATGGTGCACCCCAATCTGTCGTCGTTGAATTTGGCGGCATAGCTCCTGGGTTAGTACAGTACTGACATTTAAATCTTGCTCGGGACTGTATGGAGATATTAAAGGAGGCCAAATGACCATCTACACACACGTCCTATGCATATAAATGGAAGAGATTTTGCATCTGGTGTGCATCTAAGAATGTGGATCCTACCTCCTGCAAGGAAGATGTCATCCTTCCTTACTTGCTACACTTGGCTCAATCTGGCCTTCAGTTTCATTTGATCAAAGTTCACCTGGCAGCTTTTACTGCTTATAGGAAATGTCCTTCACAAACGTCCTTTTTTTAAATCCCAGTCATCAGAGATTTTCTTGAAGGATTGAAGAAAGTGTTTCCTCCCATTAGGCGTCCTTCTCCTCCTTGGGAGCTCAATGTGATCCTTTCACAACTGATGAGGAAACCATTTGAACTCATTCATAAGGCTTCTCTTCAGCATCTGTCTTGGAAGACGGCTTTCCTTATGGCCATAACTTCTGCCTGCAGGGTTGGAACTTCAGGCCTTATGTTGTAAAGAGTCTTATACAGTCTTTCATTCCTCTAAGGTAGTTATGAGGACTCAGACTAAATTCCTCCCTAAAGGTGTTTCAGAGTTTCATGTGAACCAAACTTTTACATTGCCTACATTTGTTGAGAATCCCTCTACTCCTGCTGAGAGGTCACTTCATTCCCTTGACGTTAGGAGGGCCTTGAAGTTCTATTTGGACAAGACTAAGGATATCCGTAGATCAGACCAGTTATTTGTAAACTATGGTTCGGTCCGGACTGGTCTAGCTACCTCCAAACAATCCATTTCAAGGTGGATTGTTTCCTGTATTCAGCTGTGTTATCAGAAAGCCAACAAAACTCTGGTTAGTAAGCCTAGGGCTCACTCTACCAGAGGCAAAGCAGCTACTGCGGCTTTAATTCGTAATGTACCTATTTTGGAAATCTGTTAGGCTGCCACTTGGAAGTCAGTCCATACATTTACTAAGCACTACTGTCAAGACACTGATGCTAGGGCAGATGCTCAGGTTGGGCAGGCTTCACTTCTAAATCTATTTTCACAATAGTGCGGTTGTTCTCTGTTTTTTCCCACCGCTGGAGAGTGGTTTTGGGATGGGCTTGCTAGTCTATTCACATGATTGTCTATACATGGAAATCCCCTACAAGAGAAGGAGTAGTTTCTTACCTGTAACTCCAGTTCCCTTGTAGGGGTATTTTCATGATAGTCATAAGCAACCCGCCTGCATCCCCGGTGGCACTCACAGACGTACCCAAGACTCAGCAGACTCTGTTTCTTTATGCCTTCAAAAAGAACTGAAAGTAACTGCCTCTGGCTGTGCATCATGGGATACCGGGGATCTCTGGAGACTCTTAAAGGCACGGTATCCATTTGCAGACACTGAATGGCAGCCTATGAGGGCTTCTCTGTCCAATCCTTTTCATCTCTATCATGAAACAAGAGGAGTTTTGTGAAGGGGAGTTTTCTATGTTCACCCTTCTTGATGCTCTCAATCAGCTAGTCTGCTTCCTTGAACTTTCTCATTTTGTACATTTTGTTATTATGCATTACTCTGAGTGTAGCAGGGAATCTCAGTTGGGCTATAGCACCTAGATCTCTAAATTCACCTATTCTTTTTCCCAAACTTCCACTGCCTATTCAGAGATGTATGGGAGATTTTGGATCTAATGTCAGAAATCATCCCATTTGCTCTCTGGGTTTGCCATTGTAGTGCTTTAGCTAGTATCTGCTCTTCAACAGAGTATGTGTTATCGTTAACTAAAATCTTCCATTGTTTTTACGTATTAGTATTCCTTTTGAATGGATCCTGGTAACCTCTTTGGATGTCCCCTGCTATATCTACAGAGGTATCTTCAAAGGCGACCCTTACCTTTGCAAAGTCTATTGCAAAGGTTTTTCGATCATCTCCTTCTGCTTCGTCCAGCACATTAAAAATTATTAAGTTATTCTTTTGTGAATTGTTCTCCAGTGCTCTAGCTTCTCCTGATACTCTCTTTATGTTTCAATTTCAGAATCTCTTCATTATTAAGTGTAACTGTGTCCTTGAGCTCAGTCACAGTCTCTTTTGGGTTCTAAATCCTCAATGTTAGAAAGTCTACTTTTTTACTTTAGTGTTTCACAAGCCCCTTGTATCTCTTTCTGGTTTGTTTCTAAGGTGGTAAATTGGTGTTAAATTTCTATAGTCAGTGATGGCAACATACTTTCGACCGTGGCTGTGGGGGGTAGCCATTCTGGGGTCTGCCTGGGTGGGTGTATGGGCCTGAGTGTCTGTCTGGGCAGGTGAATGGGCCTGATTGTCTGCTACCGAGGTTGTAGAAACCCCATCCCCTGCCCCTATTCTTATAGACCTTCCTTCCTGACTTCTTCCATGTCCCTCAATATGCAATATCCATCTCCTCAGTGTAAGTAACCTGACCTGACATTTCTCAACTAGAGATTTGTGCCCCCTATCTTTTTAGACACCTTCTTAGGTTCATTTGTGGCATGACTAGATAATTCATTTACTATCTGCTCTGAGACTGCAGTTTTGGGCAACATCTTGAAAAGGGTTCTTAGTGAGGGAATACTTTTTGTTGGGCAAATTGTGTCTCCTCAGTTTTCTGGCTCTTGGTATACATCTCCCCTTATGATTTTTGCTAGAATTTGATTTGGTTGGTGGTGGTGGCCATTTTACCCGTGTTCTGTGATGCCGGGGAGTTCCTACAGGGGAGTATTGTGCTGCTTACCCTTTCCTTGTTGTTTAGGGTGGTGCTGGCAATCAATAGATTTTTTTTTTTAGTGTTGAGGTTTCTGTGAACCTCTCTAATAGTGCTCCTGAATGTGTATCTGTTTTCTCTTTTCTAATGCATTTCTCTCTACGAGCGCCTCTTGTTGCTCCCCTATGGGCTTACCTACGATCTTGGTTGCGTCATGGAGTCTGGCAGGGGTGCACTGTTCATTCAGCACAGTCTTGGCCAGTACTGGGGAAAGGTACCATCATGTCAGGAGCTTGTATCCATTCTCCCTGTGCTTTGTGCATATGGAAGATTTCATGGTACGCCTCCAAAGCTTATCCCGTTTCCTCTGGGATTTCTAGACCAATGTTCCCATTGTGAGGGCTTACATCGATCTGTAGAACCATGTGATGCCCCTATATTTCACACCACTGACAAACAATGCTTCTAGCTGAATAAGGTCTCTACTTCCTCTATCTTGACTGTCACCCCTGAAGCAGAGTCTAGCAGTTTTTGGAGGCAAAAGAATAATGATGGAATTTAAAGTGATCGCTCAGGGGCTCCCTGAGGTGCGGTGGGTTGTGTGAATTCCAAGTGCAAAAGCTCAGTTCTGTTGAGCCCGGAGGAAAATCTGGATTTAAAATGATAGGTGATATCAAGAAACAAAATTGAGGTGGATCAGAGGAGGGCCTGAGTCTGAATATATACTTTCCCAGGGAGCCATAATACGTGGGTTAAGGAGAACCTGGAGTAATGTTGTTCGACTTGGTCCCAGTGTTTGTGAAGTTGAGCTGCTTGTATGTAAGCCCTTGCCTCTGGGAAACCCAGGCCCGCCTTTGCCATGGGGCAAAATAATGTGTCTTTGCGACCCTGAGTTTGTTTTGTCAAACTAAGTTTAGATATTTATCGTGGGTGTGTGCCAGTGTGTGAGCTGGAAAGAGCAGTGGGGCCATTGCAAGGTTAAAGGTTTGTTGATTTGGCAGGTAGGAATACCCCACAGTACTTGAGAAGGGATGTTGCCCACTTAAAACTGCATTCTTCACCCATTGCTTTGTACATTGTAGTTTTTTATGCCCCTTAATATTAATTAATTGGTTTTAAACCCTGAAACCTCAGAAAATGGGTCCGATAACAAAGCATAGTAAATCACCAGCAAAGTGGTCTTAACTTTGCTCATGTGCACGCCCTTTGAGCTTTTGCATAGCCACTTATTTTTACTCCTGACCTTGAAAATAGTTTTCCCTGTTGCGATCACATTGGTTTGTTGCATGAGTGAACTGCAGGCATTGTTGGTGCAGCATCCTACAGCTTTTCTGAGGTTTTTATGGCCTGGTAGCTTTCTGCATCCTGCTGGTACCTTTTGATCACTCGCTCATGCGGGCGCTTCAATGGAACTTCTCCTTACAACAGGCCCAGCAATAGGTGTGCATATTGGGTAAGCTCGACATTTCAGTGGTGGCACCTCAGTACTTGCAGTGGTGCATGATTGACACCAGTCTGATGTGCACCAGGTCATTCTGCCTTCGTCCTCTAAAGGCTGGGGTGGTGACTGATGCATCCCCTCAGCTGGAGAGGACACTCAGATTGGAGAATCAAGAACCTTGTTCATTGTCTGAATAGTACTGCCACCTAAACCCGCCAGAGCTGCAAGCCATTCAATTGGTCTTCAAGGCTTTTCTGCTGTCAGGGACAAGTGGATCCAGGTGCTCATACACTAACTGACCACAGTGTAATACTGCAACAAGCAGGTTGGCATGGGCTTGACATTTTGTCTGAAAATGTGAGGCTGGGTCACTGGTTAGAGCTCAGCAGGTTTTCACTGATAAGAAGTTATTCCAGAAGAATCGATCAAGGCAGCCAAACTTATCAGTCGGGTTGCTGTCCACAGGTTGCATCTACACCCAGAGGAGGCTCAAAATTCTTGGACAAGTTGGGTAGCCCTTTGTGGGCCTTGTCACCACTTCGAAAATTCTGTGACAAACATTCAGGGGAGGTAGTTTGGTTGTGATAACCTTCAGTGGGACTTTGGCATACTCTAAGCACTTCATGATTTCCTCTGGAGCTTGTATTTTTGTATTTCGTAGCTTTTTCTTTTTTTTTTTTTTGGGCAGGACCAAATGAGAACTTTTGACCTTCCTACAGAAATGATGGATGCGATTTTGGATGCTTACTGCCCTTCAACCAAGACTGTATACTCTGGTCACTGGAATTGACTTGTCTCCTTGTGTCTGGAGAACTATGTTGACCTTTTGCAGGCAAAGTTGTCTGATTTTCTGTTTGTTTTATTCTTTGGCCTGGCATTGATTTACGTTGGGTGTGATTCAAGATTACTTATTGACGCTTTTAGCCTTTTATTAGTTTGCCTAATCAGCCATTGTTATTCATATCATCTGTTGTGATGCTTATCCTAAAAGGATTATCACCAACATACCTTTAACCCTGCTCACTTTATCATTCCACAGTTGCACTTGAGCTTGGCCTTGACTTTCCTAATGTGTGCTCCTTTGGAGATGCTTTATAGCTTCACTGTACTTCCTTTTGCTCTGAAACTCTGTTCATCATTGCAATCAATTCAGCGTGTCACAATAGGCTGTCAGGACAACCTCCATATACAGCCTTCTTCTCTGACAAACTTGTTCCGGAACCTTTGCATCATTCTTCTACAGTTGCCATATGGTAAGTGTAGTACATTATAAGTTATCTTTCTAGTCACTGTGGCAGTTGACTAGTTGCTGCTGCAGTGGAGAGTCTGCTCTTACTCTACCGCTTATCCTGTATTAAAGAATCTTACCAACTATATCTACTTGGCCACTGGACTTATTTACTACAGTAAGCCTATAATATAAGCCACCTTTAAAAAATGTTAGGTCTTAAAAAAAAGTCCGACCCCAAAAAATGAAAGACCTAGAAACAGAATTGGTGCCACCAGAGTGTGATAGGATGACAGCGACCTTCCTGTCGGCAAAAAAAAAAAAAAGAAAGAAAAAAAAATAGAAGCCGAACGAAAGGAATTTAAGACTATGGTAGTAAATCCGGTAATGAAAATAAATGTACCTTTCTACCAGACACATGTATACATTTCTAAATAAGGCAGGCAAACTGCTTCCATGGCTCAATAGTAGAGATGTGTAGGAAAGTGCCCCTTTTGGCATGGTTGCTCCCTCCCTTTTTGTCTAATGTTGATGCTCTTTTGACTGTGTGCCCTTGGCTCCTGCCAACCAGGTAACAAGGGCCTATGTTATTTCCCTAAAACTGTACTCTTGCACACCAAAGGTACCAAGGGCCCTACCAGGGAAGGCCGCTAAGGGCTGTAGCACATATTCTGCCACCCTTAGAGGCCCTGGGGAGTGGGGGAGGGAGGCGAGGAGATGGACCCACCGGTTCTGACCCCCACTTTGGGCTGGAGAATCAGCGGAGGAGAGATGCACCTACCTTACCAACCCCACCCCTCAGGTGGGGGAGGCAAGGCAAACCACAACTCTCAATCCCTGCCATCTTGAAGATGGGGTGACCCAGCCAACAAGAGTGAGGCTTATGCCTCCCTCCCACCGGAGGGTGGCATAATAGAGTGTGTTCCCACCCCAAGGAAGCGCACCATTAGTCCCAACCTGTACCTACTTGAAACTCCCCCTAAATGTATTATTTAGTGGTAAACCTTGCCTCCTCAGAAAAGAAGAAGAAAGACCGGAGAGCCGTGCTGAAGGAAGAAGAGGAGGACACCAACTTACTTGGCCCTGTCTCTAACGGCCTGTCTCGACCTGCTCCAGCGGAATCCCTGTGTGTTCTGCAGCCAACAGCCCCCCAGAACCGGGAGGACCTGCCTGCCTTCCACAACAAGACTTTGTCTCCAGTGAGCACCGGGTTTGGTCACTAACAGATTCTGGCTCTGGCCAAATCCACGAGTCTGCCCCACTCTTTACCCGACGCCCATGGCCGGAGTTCAAGGGGCCCAACACCACGTGAAGGTCTCCCCGGCGATATTGACCTGGGATCTGGTGATCCCTAACCTACCTCAAGTCTCCCAACGATGCTTGCAGCCCCTATCTGGAGGACCCCCCTGACCACGTCCGGAACGGGTAAGGAAAACTCGACGATCAAAGACACCCCTGTAACCAACACCCCACGGCCTTGCATGGCCCAACAGACACGGCCCGGCATCGCACGATGTCCCAACTTACCTCTCCAACCGGTGGCCGCCTCCCGAAGATCTTCGTGCCCGAGCCTGCAGTGTTTGTTCTGACCGGAACTTCCCCATTGAAACCACCAGGGCTTTCAGCGTCGATCCTGCACCCGGCCTCCCCTGTTCCACCGTCTGTGCACCTTGTGTGCTGTCTTGGATCCCCCTTTGCCCTCAGCTAAACCCCAGGAGCTTTGCTCCCACATCCAAGTGGCATTCCAGTGAGCAGCCACCAACCGGAGGCCCTCTATCCCCCATTGGATAACATTGGGCCTAAGCACTCTGCACCAGGTCACCCTAGTGCTGCTGAGGGTGTCTTATGAGTGCATCCTTGACCATGGGGGAACCCAGCGTCTAACCCCAGAAACCCAACTCCCACAACCAAGGACTCACCTTTAAACCAAGATCTTCATTCCCTCCCATAGGATTGCATTAAACTTAAGAAACTGTGTTTACAAAAACTGACGTATCTTTTATTTAGGAAATGTCCCAGTGTGATATCTAGTCATATCACACTGAGTAGAAAATGTAATCTAAAAAGTAATTGCCAAGTAATTGAAAAGTAATTTCAACAGTTTCTGAACATTTGACCTCCCTGTATCTACATTCAACTGCATCATCAGAAAAGTACTATTTTTACTTACCTGCACCACGTTTGGCTTGATTCTAAAAATAAAATACAACAAAGAAATATTTTTATACAAAACAGTTGGTCAGAGTTCAGTCTTTGAGTGTGTGAAATCATTTCTTGCCTGAGTGTGTACAGTAAATGCTTAACACTACCTTCTGATAAATCCTTACAGCTTGCCCACACTACCACAAATAGAGAGCAAGGTGTTATCAACTTTAACCTCTGTAAGCCTTTGGGGATCCACTGGACTCTGTGCACCCTATACCGTACTCTGGTATAGTATATATAGAGCCAGCTTCCTACAAGATGAGGCGAGCAAATGGATCAACCAAGTGCGCAAGACAACAGGGAAGCCAGTGTCAGGAGACTGAATGCAGAAACTTTCACAGAATACTTGAGGGAACTATAACAAACTCAAACAAAATTAATAGTAAACCGGCATAATTTATGGAGGCTTTTTAACACTCTGGAATATAAACCAACTGAAATTGAGCAAGCAGTAACCATATCACTAGACACTGAAATTGGCCCGGACTGGGGTACCAAAAGCAAACCCTGTACAAAATGCTCAATCCAGCCCTGCTCCTTTCATCTTATTCTATCTCTGTTTCAATCCATCCATTTTCTCTCCTCCCTCTCTGATAGTTTACTCTCTACCTTCTCCCTCCCTCCCTCCCTCTCTTTTTCTCGCTCTTGAAGCCCCCTTGTGCCTGCAGTAATTATTCTTGGTGAGCCAGGAAAGTGACCGGTACCAGGAGTTGACCACAGCTTTCAGAATCTGCCTCCAAGGTCCCCAGCCCACTGGGTAAATGCCTGGTGGAATAAAAAGTCTGTCCTATTCACCATTCTAAATGGGATTGGAGTGGCGTTTATATCCTGGGTAAAATTATCGTACTCCGGACTGATTGCACAGGTTCTGGTGTCCGAGCCATTTCCACTGACCAGGGGCACCCGACAAGGTTGCCAACGTATCCCCATTATTGTTGTGGAACCATTAGCACGCTGGGTCCGAAAAGAGCCTCTACTCAGGAGACTGCGATGGGTGATTTATTGGGATTTGGCGATTTCCCTATATTCTGACAATATTACTTTATCTCACAGACCCTGAAAATCAATCGGGAGACTCTTGGAACTTTCCTCTGTGTTGGATGAGGACAGTGGTTACTGCATGAACCTGGAGAAATTCACAATATTTCATCTCACAAAGTGGTTGCCAAAATGTAAACATATATGTTCGCTCCCTCTGTCAATATTTTGGCATGTACATCAGCAGGGATTTCTACAAACAATACAGACTCAACCTAAAAGTAACCCCAGATCGATTCAGTACAGACGTGGAGTACTGGCAAGGTCTCACAAAATATGTGTTTGGTAGGGATGAAGTATATATAATATGATGTTCCTGCCCAGGTATCTAGATTATATTGTTTAGATATAAATATTTCAAAGCATTCTGTTTCGTGTACCACAGACCTATTTTTTTAGCACATACTAGATCCTTAGATTGATGATATGGGACGCTGAGACCCCAACTATCTACCGGACCTAATTTTACTGAGGAATTTACGATGCTAAGATTGCACTCCTGTATGTCTAAATATACTTCTGGTCCTCCCACCTGGCAGTGCTCAGTGACCGGGTCTTTAAAACCCAGTATGAGCCCACTTATCGGTTAGATGGATACATGATGGGGTACAGAGGTACACTGCTATGATGTATGGGGAAAACATCACCACTGGGCTGGCTAGAACGAACGTGTATGGTGATATTGGTATGGAGAGCAGTGACAAAATCCAATAAAACCCCTTGTGGGACAGCCACATTGAGGGACGTGGGAAAACTGTTAGCATTTCACAAGTGCAACAAGATAAAAAACATCAAAGATAAAAGATGTATGAAGGCGTTCATTCATAAAGACCTACATGTCACAAGAGGAAGAATAGCGTCTACCTAAGACTCAAATTTTCGAATATACAAAGCTCAGACATGCACTTAAGAAAGCGAGCTTTAAAGAATGGCTGGTGGTTATACTAGACTGCTCACCTTTAGAAAACAGGGTGCCGATGGACCACATCCCAAATAAAAGCAATATCACAGCTATTGAAAACTCGGATTAAAAGTACATTTGACTGGACAGTGAGAGCAAGATCGGCAAGAGACCTGGGTGATAAAGGCCATGCTGAATGTGAAGATGCGAACTTGGCATCCAGAACACTGGCTGTTCTACATGCACACAGCTCAGGGCCTTCGGACTCACTTTGCCTCCGGGTCTGTTGAAAAAGAGCTGATTTTAAACATTTGGAGAGAGGGATTGCCCGATGACCAGTGAATTCCGGAGAAAGGTTGGAAGCTGCCTGTCTCGAGAAATAACTGTCGCAAGCAACCACGATTCCAAAACTATGTTTCTGGTGTTGTGAACCATTTTAGGACACTATTGTAATTTTCCCGATTCATGCCCTTATATAGGTATAAATCACCATATCCTTATATAGGCATAGAAATCATAACCATATTTAGGCATAGCTCATGCAGTCCAAATACGGCAGGGCTCCTTCCACTAGTTCAGAAAATCTACAACGATATCTTGGAAAACTCGGCTTCAGCGACTAGGGACTTTCCCTTGCTCGAGAACTTGTCCAAGAACTCATGGAGTTTTCAAAGAACTGAGACTCTTTGATGACGTTATTATGGCCACCTTTACGTCAAACTCAGCAACTTCAAGGTATAAATATGCCCACACTTGCCATAGCAAACACTCGGTGGTTTGGAGCAGTTCGACTATCTACTTGCCTGATGCATCCTGCTACAGCAAGTGCCGAAGGAAGCCGACCCTCCAACAGACGCACTCAGAGAGATGCCGTCTTTTCGCCTGCCGAGAAATCCAGCTCCAGTGTTTCCAAGCTACCTTTGCGGGTTGTTGGGAAATCGAGTCCCGAGACTGACCTTTTCCATTCTAAACTAAGGTACGGAGCTGATTAGACCCGAAGAGAAATCTTGGACATATTCTTGGCAAAAGAATACTACATTTATGCTACACCTCACTTACTTCTTCCCTCGTACTAAGCTTAAGTTAGGTACACCGGGGTAGGCGTATTTTAGAAGCACCAGTTGAGTACTTTTATCCTCTGTTATTTATTTATGTATGTATTTATCTATGGTTTAGGAACCATACAATGCTCTTACAGTATTATTTAATTCTACTTTTTATACTGTATGCATAATATTTTACAACTAGTTTTACGATTGTAGCAGTAAATTTCTTATGCTTGAGAAAGAAGACTGTTCAATAATCCTTTTTATTGAAAACGCCAGTCTATCTATTTCTCTGCAACTCTGGTGAAACGAAGCATGCCCGATTGACTTAGTGAAATATATATCTTTTGTTTCCACGACTCTGATGATCAGTTTTGTCTTGGGGAAACAAAGTTATCATGTTTATGCGGTTGTCAGAAACTAATCCCTTCTTGTGAATTCGAGAAAGTTTCTAGTGACCTCTGAGCTAGCTGGCACTCACAATTAAGTCTAGTATATGCGATAGAGACTTAGTAGACCTCAGTCCTACGTCTAATCTATAGGATATATTATTCCAATGCGCAGAGCCTATTGGGAATATAGGAACTACACTACACTGGGGTTATTGGGGTGACCACGTCCATCTAAATATGGAATGATATGCTGTAATATATGGCTACCAGTTACCAGAAGAGACCTAAACAGAGGATGGGAGGGATCAGACTCCCAGTTTTAGACACAGGAGTCGGAACAGAAATTGGTACTTGATGGCAGTAAGGGCGATATATAAAAGCAGCAGGAACCCGCAAAGGTTTCAGAAAATATGAGCTGAATGATGTGAATTTCACTGATTATCGTGAGACAATTCAAATAGTGAGAGACTGAGACCAGAAAGTGAAAAGTAATTATACGAATGTATGGTGCAACAATGGTGGCCATGTCCTCCAAGATGACGTATCAACTGAATTGTACCATGTGTCTGTATTTTAGTACCTGAAAGCAAAAACCGACGTCACTGCTCACAGGTGGGCAGTGCACAGGAGCTATTGTAAGATTTTTTTTGTGGTTCCAATCTGGCTCCTGGGTAGATTCGAGAGGTAAAGAATCTACTTGTAGCAACAGTATCCACCAGAAGCAGTATTCACAAAAGTAACTCATTTGTCAAAACACGCTTAGATAACATTACTTAGAGGCCACAACTTGAGGATCCATAGAATTGACCCAATTGAGTGCAATGGAAACAAAACAAGCATTGGCATAGCCAATAGGTCTCGCCTTTGGAACCTTAAGTGTTTAGCCATGCAGCATACTTACAGCTGACAACTGCCCTGAAGTGAAGCAAACCGCTCCCTGGAGCAAAGATGGGGACAGGTCGCATGCACCCAGACCATGTCATATATTTGTGGGTTCAAAGGTCAATGAAGCCGTAGGAAAATGTAACTTGTTCCCAAATACTGGACATAAAGCGATTGACGGCTGTCACTAGGCATTTCGATGGTGTATACAGTTTGACAGCCACATATAGGCTGTCCATTTTTCCCACTGTACCTGGTAGAGGCACAGGGCCCAATCTGAGGAGATTTTTCAGCTAGGAAGTGTGACCTAATCTTGTCCAGGAATAAAATGGCTAAAGTAAATCAAAGCAACACCCTTGTAATCGGGCCCATTGGCCTGAGGTTTGCTGACTAAGTTGATTATAGGCAATCTTTAAATATGGCTCTTTGTGAAACAAGCAGGAACATTTCTATCAGAAACTTTTGTTGTTACTGAAACAGAATGTGTAGTTTATAAAGTCACAGGTTCATTGTAGGACATACCATAACAGCATGTAAAATATTGTATGTATTGATAAAACACTGAATACATGTTCACACTATGGCGCTTCCCTAACACAAAAGCTGCGACTGGCCCTCTTCATGATGTTAGCCCACATTAACACCAGGACTTCAGCAGCAACCTCATCTAACACCACAGCAGGAACCAGAGTAGCAGCAATAGCTGTTAACAGAGAGGCAACTCTGGATGCCACCATGGCAGGGGCAACAACAGTTTCTAGAAAATGAGGGTCAGCAGTAGTGATCAATTAGCAACTATTGCCTGGACAACAAAAGTAGGGACCACAGTAGCAACAACCACCGCCAGCAAAGCATTATCAGCTGCAAGTTCAGCAGGCAACACAATAGTGACCACTGCATCAATGGCAACAGAGACCACACATTCCACCATATTAAGGAACAGAGCAACAACCCCAGCAGTATCCACCAAAAAGATCACACCATCAACTAAAACTGCTACCAAAGCTGCAACAATAATAGTGACAATAAATGCCATCACAGTCACAACAGCAACCACATGCTACACAGCAGGAAAAAAGAAGCAATTACAGAATGAGGCAGCAATAGCAACTGCAGGGACCCAGCAGTGACGACAGGTTGCCACCATGAAGGGGCCAACACAATGAACACAATTGCAAACACAGTAAGAACAGAGACAACTACAAAACTGCTATTACGTTAGGGGCTACAGCTGAGACCACTTATGCACCCACCGAGAAAAAACAAAAAAGTTATGAGCAGATTGCTTCAAATAATCTCAGCCACTTGTAATTCTTTTTGGTCACATTCTGGTCCATTACTTTCTATCACTGTGCCACTACATACAAGGCCCAACTATACACAAACCAATGTACTTTCCACTCAAACGGGTGCTGCAAGCCCAAAGTGCATACCCTGTCTCCTTCGACAGACTACATTTAGTCTTGTTTTAGTACTTTGAGGTGTAGGGTCAGCCCTACAGCAGTGAGCACTTGACCCACCTATTGGCATACCAATGCTTTGTACTACAAGGAAATATGCTGAGTAGAAGTATCTAAAAGGCTTCAGGTTTAAAAGCTCCAGCCATGCTTATCAACCACCCAAATTACTGGTGCATATGATATTGCAGTGTAAACGTGTGGCGAGAGGACATTGGCAACCTCTACCCAAGTTAAGAATACATTTATACAACTCCTGAATATAGTTTGGAGGCACATCAGTCGATGCTAGCATGAGTGAAAGGCCTATGGGCTAACAGTTTATTGCTGGTGGAGAAAATATTTTTTTGCTTTTGGTCCGTGTTGCAATCAAAGATTTGTCTTCAAAGGAAGCCGCCATCACAACCAAAGACTGATTGGTAGAAGAAAAAAGCATTTGCAATGCAATAGGTCTCGCCTTTGTGTGAGGTTGAGATATTGGCATTGTAAATGGCAATGCCTTTTATTTATGTGTTTTGAAAACCTGCAAGCGGTGCATAAATGCACACTTTGTACTTATAGTCGTTGCTTAGGAGAAGCAAGGCTGTTACTAACTGTGCCTCTTTTGCTGCCAGCTATTAGTACAAACTGCGTGTTTACGGACCGCTTACAGGTTTTCAAAACACATAAATGAAAGGCATTGTCATTTACAATGATAATAGCTCAAACTCTCACAAAGGCGAGACCAATTGCATTGCAAATGCTTGTTTACTTTAGTATTTCATTGCAAGACAGTTTTTTTAAAGTTTTATTCCAGATTGGAAAGGAAACCAGACCTCTTGGCTTTGCCAGTGTTTCTTACATTCTGTTACTATGGTAATAAATAGCGTATTACAGTCTGCACATCTGTATCAGGCAGGCATTAAAAGGTCATTTCTGTTGCAAGTCTAATCTAATCTTCACTTCAGCATATTACCAGCTGCGTTTTATTCAAGTGTGCATAAAATCGTTTTCTCCTAAGGTGGAGCGAAAATGTTCTAAAGAAGAGCTCCTGGGTGGAGCTGGATTGATGCGATTTCTTGCCGTGCAAAATCAAACAACGTCTGAAGTTGTGCGTACACGCATAATGCAGTTTATCCACTGTCAGAAGCTGCTTAGAAGCACATTTTTCCCTCCAGATATTATTTACATCCAGGATGTACAAACACCAAACGCTGAGGCCACCTGGTCACCAGGGCAAAAAATGTTCCAAATATGTGTGTCTGTTTTCGCATTAAGATCTGTGCCAAAATGGACAAGGAGTGGTGCAGACTAAATAACATGAAGTGCACAAGGAAGCGATAGATGTTTGACCCGCGAACTGCAATGCCATTTAGTTTAACATCCAGAAGGTGTCAGTGTTTTTGATATTCACAAACCTGCAGAAATTAACTTGCTGTTATTTATGAGATTACTTTACATAAAAAAAGGCATGGCATGCCTGGGGCAGTGTAGGACATTCCTCCAAACTGCTCAATTTAATAGGTCATGCTTAGGGAGGCGTGATACGCATAATAAAAATGGAGTTCATGAAAATAAAAAATACTTTAATGTATTATTAAAAGAATTGCATAATTTCCCTAACCGTACGGATGAGCAAAGGATAAGTCATGTACAGCACAAGCATGAAAAATAAGGAAAAAAGGTGTAAGTGTCAATATCGTGAACACCATAGCACACATGCATTGCGACATGAACATTTTCTGCCTTAATAGCAGAGGAGTGTATGTGAATACTTGAGCAATAACACGCAAGCGTGGGTAAACATTTTTGCATGGCACAGTTCACATGTGTAACGCCTACTTACCTTCAAGTGTCGGTCCCATGCTGTTTTGCCTAACCCTCTTTGGCACATGTAGCAACTACATTCAAAAGAGGTTGTAATAAAATCCCATGAACGACAGGCACCTTGTGTCAGTTTGCAAGAGGAAGAGAGCAAAGAGTGCGTGTTTGAAATGCACCCGGCTCTGGCATGTTTTTACGAAGTCTGCGCTCGGGCTGCAGTCGCTGTCACAGAGCATGATTTGCTAGACCACAAAACCGGCTTCAGCGCCTGACCCCAAAGAGCTGACAAGACCACTTGCTTACTCTGGTTCAAAATGTGGTGTCAGGCGATGTCCTAACGGTGCCATTTCTTCTCATTTTGACTGGCTGGGTTGATGGTGATGATACGGGAAGGGCCACGCTTCGAAGTTGAAATGAGCTGAGCCACTTCTTAAAAGTGTGATGCTGAATGCCGGAAGGCAATGCTGGGGAGTGATATTACACTGTAGCTGCTTTGTCTTACAGCGACCGTCCTCCTGCAGCAACAAGCAGCATTATTTATTATTCACCTAATTGCAATATTGGTCTCGGGCTCAATTAACAACCATATACCGCACGGCCATGAAAGTGACATGGCTGTGCGGCCGCGAAAGTGATTGCGATCGCATGGTGTCTGCGTGCGTGCACGCAAGCTTGAGGCCACCAAAAGCCTGTGGGGTAGTACTTTCAAAAGCCCCTTACTAAATGTCTCGCAGAGCAACGCATGCGCTGGCTCAGCGAGACCTAAAAAAGCCCCTGGGGAAATGACTCGAAGAAAAGGCTTTTTTGCAATTGAAAAGAAAGTATGATGAGGAAGCACCAGTTAAAAAAAATGCTGGTTGGTTGGAAGTGCCTAGATTATAGGTCTTGAACAGGAAACAATAGACGTTTAGCTACACATTTTCAAGGTCTTTTTGTGAGTTGGATTTTTTCTGTGACCCAGATTGCAGTGAGCCAAAGTTCAGGAGATTACAAGCCGGGACTTGATTTGCTTGACCCTTATTGTGGGGTGATTTCCCGACCTTTCACATTTGTTATAATCACGGAAGACATTATAGAACATTCTACTTGACTTTTTGAGCCCTGATGATTACCTGCGAGACTGTGGGACGCTGGACGCTGCCTGAGCCGATAGGCAGCTGGGGAAAGAGCTTCTCTTCGCCGCCACCGCCAGGAGTCACCGGGTGCATTCTTCCCGCATCGCCGCTCCGGGACTACATTGCCCGGCAGGCCAAGCGGCGGCGTGCCCCACAGACGCAACCAGAGCGCCGGGAGGCGCATTTAACCAGCGTGACTTCTGGCAAGAGCGGGGGGCCATACCTGCGAGACTGTGGGGCGCTGGACACTGCCTGAGCAGATAGGCAGCTGGGGAAAGAGCGTCTCTTCGCCGCCACCGCCAGGAGTCACCGGGTGCATTCTTCTCGCGTCGCTGCTCCGGGACTACATTGCCCGGCAGGCCAAGAGGCGGTGCGCCCCAAAGACGCAACCAGAGCGCCGAGAGGCGCATTTAACCAGCGCGACTTCCGCATCGCGGGACGCCGGGCGAAGCCCGGGCAAAGGGCGGGCCGTCTATGGCCGTCCGGGGCAGGAGGAAGCAGGGCAGGGCCAGCCCTCTGACATCGCAAGATGGGTAAGCGCAAGAAAGTCAATGATGTAGAGGAGGGGGGAAGCAAAGCGAAGGTACCAAAACATTCGAACTCTATCTTGACATATCTCTCTTCTGCTGTCGGGGCACTTACAAAGGAGATTGCGAATGCTGAACAGGAGCTGGGCCTGACACCCTCTGCCCAACTCACTACCCCCAATACCCAGGATACCCAGGACTCTGTTAAAGCTTCTCACATCCCCCTTGAACCCGAGGTGATCATTGCTAATCCCAACCCACCAGCCATTACTGGCGCTCTTCCACTTTCAGACTGTACCACCACCACGCTTCCTGTTTCTCCTAGCGCTCAACAGTGTGACTCATCCCCAAAGCGGAAACGGGGAAAACCCAAACATGCCCCTGCTGTGCCACTTGGAGCACCAGACTTTTTGGGAGACCAGATGGAGGCCCTCTTCGTTGCCCTGATAGAGCCCCTCCTCATAGGTATTGCAAAGGATATCGTTGACACTTTGAACACTTGCCTGGAAGGACTTATAAAGAAGTGTTCACTTCTTGACAGACTTGTGCACGATCATACCTCTCATTTAAAAGCACATAATGCGGGGCCCGATGGGCATGGTAAAAGTGGTAATGAGGGGGTCAAAACAAAGGAACCGGGACCACTTTACAGTGAGGTGGTGCAAGCTAATGATAGGTCGAGGGATCCCTTCACCCTCCATAAAGGTCCAGAGGTAATTCCATCACACCTTAACACTCCCGCCTGCCTAATTAAACAACCTAATGCACCCATTAACAAGAGGGCAAGGCCTAGTCAGGTTAACCTGGACCTACCCCCTGAAGCTGCCCCACTTGTTGCCATTCTTATTGGGGTCCCCCAACTTACAGAGGGAGAGCTTGAATCCGTTCCAGACATCATGGCAAGGGCTCGTTCCTGGTGTGATGACGCTTGCAGCGGGGCCATTATCTCTGATAGGATCATCCTTGCGAGGAGGGTGGGCTGGATATGGAGGCGCCCGAAGCCCGTCCAGGGGGATTGTCATAATCAATTTTGACAGGGCCAACCTGGCAGATAGACTGTTTTGGGACGGCTCATACATATCAGAAAGAGACCAACTGAGACCAGTCCCCCTGGGTTATTTTTATCCCCCCCTCAGTAAAGTCTCATGGTGTTCAACGACTACCAACACGGAGGCGGGGGTTGATCCCAGCACCGGGAGGGGCATGCTCAGTCGCGCATGATCGCATTTATACCCCAAGGACAGATACTGTAGCCCTGGTACCCATTCCCCATCCAGTATTTAGTCCCGTTGTGGGTTGCGGGCCGGCCCTGAGTAATCGTTTTGCCCCTTTGTCGGGCCTAGAAGAAATCGATTGACTGGCGGATATGAGGCCTGCTCACATGGACGGGGCTCCCATTTCCGATGAGGGTATAGCTTGTAAAATCCTTAGTTGGAATGTGGCTGGTGTCAGAGCAAAAAGAGGAGATGACGCCTGGGTTAGCTTCGTCGTCAGCCACGATATCATAGCACTTCAGGAAACATGGGACACCTCGCCTGGCTTCTGGCTGGATGGTTTTACAAGCTTTGCCGTCCCGGCGGTCCCTAGCATCACTGGTAGAGCCAAGGGAGGTCTTATTCTCCTTTTTTCTTTAAAACTTAAGGGGGCTCTAAAAATGATTAATAGCAGCTCTTTAAATCTTTTAATCGTGGAAAGGGAGGTTTCCCCTAGCAGGAAAACTTTCTTTATTAATTTTTGTAATTTCTGGAACAGGGAAAATGGTAACGACCATATCGCCACCCTGGAATCCTTTTTACTTTCAGTCGGTCAAGATAAAAACACTAATGATGAGTTTGTCTTACTGGGCGATTTTAATATTCACCCTGCAATAATATGTGTAGCAAAGGTGACCCTATGGGCCCTCCTGGTCTAGGGGCCCCCCATTTCGAGCACACCAAGGCCGGAGAGGCACTGGAAGAGCTGTTAGCTAATTTTAATTTATTTGAACCAATGTCCCCGGAGGGGAAGATGAGATTATTTACCTACAAGGGTTCAGACCCTGGCTCTGTCATAGACTATATATTTGTGACCTCAGGTATCCTACACTGGGTTGTTTTCTATGCAACAGTTGTTTCCCCGTTTAGTGACCATAATCCTGTCTTACTCGAAGTGAAATGGGGGGGGATTCCATGGGACCTATGTCTTGCCCCGTTAAGATAAGGTCAGCGCTACGCCCCGCGGATCAGGGGAGAGGGATAAAGTGGACAAACGTGGTCCCTGAAACCTTTTATGCAGACCTCCTCCCAAAAATTGAGGGTCACATGGCAACCTGTGGGGACCCTAGTGCAGCAAACTACGAAATAATGGGGGCATTTGAATCCATATGCACACAAATCTCTACAGATTTGACGGCCAAACTAGGGCAGGGAGTAAATAATCACCGTCGATGGTTCGACTCTAAGTGCTCAAGTACAGAGTACTTATGTCAGCTCTAAAACACAACCAGAGAGACAAGGTAGTCATTACACTGTTAGGAGAGAGTACAAGCAAGCTATTAAACAACGGAAGGGCGACATAAAGGCAGCGGCTTGGGACAATTTACTCTCAGTTGACGTCCTCCGAAACAGCAGCAAATTTTGGACAATCATTAATGAGCCCTTTTTCTCGGATTTGGACAATTGTGTCACGGATTGTGTCATCCCCGATGACAAATGGTTGAGCCACTTTAGAGCAGTTTACGGTGATTCGGACACTGAAGCCCCTGGCTGTACACGGACACTCCCTGAGGCTGGACCAGTAATCTTCAATGAAGCAGAGGTGGAGCTAGCAATTTTAGAGTCAACTAAAAATAAAGCCCCAGGGCCGGACGGGGTCCCAGCAGATTTTTATAAACATTCCCCGAAGCTTTGGGCCAGAATCTTGTCTAACATATTTAATGGCGCCAATGGCAATTTGTTGCCTACTTCATGGGCCACCTCAATAATAGTGCCGATCTTTAAAAAAGGTCAGCGCGATGACCGAGGGTGTTATAGACCCATATCCCTCCTAGATTCTGCAATTAAAATCTTAGGCAGAGTCCTCCTGGTTAAGCTGAGGGATGGCTTTGAGGGATGTGGGGGGCTATCAAACATCCAGTATGGGTTTAGGGAGAAAAGAGGTACCCTGGAGCAGTGTTCCAATTTGCACATGTTGATCGCCAAGTACACGGTAGCCAAGGAGGGGTCAATATTTCTGGCCTTTATGGACCTCTCCTCGGCCTTCGATCTAGTGAATAGGGTTAAATTGTGGGCAATCCTCCTGGAACTTGGCATAGATGGGGCATTAGTTAAATTTATGGCATCCCTCCATCAATAGCTGTTTTCCCAAATCTGGGTCACTAACGAGGGAAGGTGCACTACCCGCTTTAAATCAATGCGTGGAGTGCGCCAGGGCTGTATTCTGGCCCCCCTCCTTTTTACCATCTACATCAAAGGCCTGGGTCGATATCTGGAGGAGGTGGATGGGGACGTCCCGCGTATAGGAGATGCAAAGATTCCTGCCCTCCTATACGCGGATGACGCTGTCCTCATAGCCCGCACTGGTAATGGTCTGCAGCTTTTACTTGATGCCTTCTGGGCATTTATGGATGGGCTAGACCTAAAGGTGAATGCTAATAAATCTCACACCATGGTGGTCGGATTCCATAGGAACATGGGCAAACAATTTTTTTTAAATGCAAGGGCGAAGTGGTTACCAGGGTGGCAGTGTTTCCGTACCTAGGGGTGCTCTTTGACGAGAGGGGCTCTTGGGGCCCCCAGGTAAGGGCAAAGACCCTATCTGTGGCTAGATCAACTGCGGCACTTATGGGGTTCACAAAAAGGTTGGGGACCAGGCCAATGGAGGCCCTGCTAAAGGTCTATAATGCTAAATGTATCTCAATTGCGATGTATGGGTCAGCCCTATTCGGCTATGTACATCTAGAGACAATCCAGAGGGTAGAAAACAGGTTTTTGTGTTCCTTGCTGTCTGTGCCCCAGTCGACTCCGACTTTCTCGACTCATGCGGAGATGGGCTTGGACTATGTCACCGACAGGCTTAACCTGGCGCCATTAATATTCTGGCTTAAGATCTGGCTTAACAAGGAACTAACCCTTAACCACGCGATTTTAGCAGATATAATGTCTTTAGACCACTCCCATAAGGTGCCCTGGTTGGAGTATTTGAGAAAGTCCTTTGAACATTCAGGACGCTCGGACCTCTTCCTATCACCATTCTGCATTAGGAAGGTGGACGTGAAGCTGGTCAAAAAACACTTTATGGAAAGGGCCAGACTAGTCAGGGAGGAAAGGGAGTTGTTGAAACCCACTGTGCGATCCCATTATATGCTATTAGGTTCCACCTCACTCGAGCAATACCTTAAGACTGTCACAAAGCCACTTCATAGGTTTTTATTGGTAAAATTTAGATTTAATTTGATTCACTTTTATTTGGGCAATTATCCAACTTGGGTCAAACCAGATTTTGCCACCCCTTGCACTTGTGACCAATTTTCAACCCAAGACACAATGCATTTTGTTATGTTTTGCGGGCTCTTCGCGGACATTAGAAAAAAATATCTGCGGCCTATTTTGAAGGAGGCTGGCTTTACGCAAGTGAGGCCGGCATTAGTCTTCCTCCAGTCTTTGAACAGCGTCCGCATCACATTTTATGTGGCTAATTTTTTAGTGGCGGCATCTAGGATCAAATTGCATAATGCCCCACGGTCTGTGACATAATACATTTTAACCATGTTATTATGAGATCCCACTTTTCTGACCCATTGTCTTGCACATGTTGAAAATGTATCAAATATTTTATCCGTGTACATAAATGTTTTTATGCCTTTTATGATTTTTATAAATCGAATAAAGTGTATTTGACATTACTGAGCCCTGATGATTGTCATTTACACACCAGAAAATGAAAAAAAGAAAGAACAAGTTATTCCTTTTGTCAACAACAAAAAGTGGTTTCTTTCTTTTTTTTAATATAATCCTTGATTTGCTAACGCCCTTTGTGTGTTCCTTTGTTTTTTGTACCCTCTTTTCATTAATTGTGAACAACATAAATATTTGCCTAAGCCCTTCTGTATACATATATAGATAGGGGTGTGTTCAGTAAATAAGAAAGCAATTCAGTTCCCGACAGAACCACTTTACTATACTTCACACCCAGGTTCTGAAGGGCACTGGGTTACCCCATTATACTAGGTTTTTTGAGACTCAAAGTAGGCTGTCGGTCCGTTTTTGTGATTTTAAAAAAAAAGAGAACATAGCCCCACATCTCGCCCCTCCTTCCCTGGTGCTGGAGCCCTGTTTCCTGTGAAAAATGGCGCACCTTGGACCTAATAGTAGCAAGGAAAATGGACCTCCACTTCCCTTTTTGCTAGTAAGACTGTCATAATTGGGGTGCAGTGGACCCCTCACACTTTTGGTCCCAGTTCCACTGTACTTGCTGCATTAATGGTAGTGCTGGCCCTTTCATAAAAGATAGCCATCATAGGTTGCCACCTTCCTCAGGTCTTCTGTCAAAGAAAGAGCTGTCTGTGTCCATCCATTTGTAGATGTAAAAAAATAGCCCCTTGATAGTTTCCTATGTCTTAGATGTTATTCATGGATCTTGCTCTTTTCCTCTTTCTCCTGGGCCATTGCTCTGAAGACCCAGGGGTCCGGATGATCTCGGGCTCTGCTTCTGAATACAAC
The DNA here is from genome assembly GCF_964261635.1 of Lissotriton helveticus. Taxonomy (NCBI): domain Eukaryota; kingdom Metazoa; phylum Chordata; class Amphibia; order Caudata; family Salamandridae; genus Lissotriton; species Lissotriton helveticus. The sequence goes on along the minus strand of NC_136071.1, from coordinate 335,364,215 downwards.
CCTGCTGGCTACCCTTCAGCTTACCTGAAATGACACCAGGGTCCGTATTACACAATGTGCCCCGGGGGCGCAATGGGCATTTGCACCTGCTTTGCATGTTCCTGGAGCGCTTTGGTTTTTACAGAAGGGGCCACAGACGCCCCTTTTGTAATACTGGAAGCACTGGTGCACATACAACGCCATTGGTGTCTCAAGGGGGCATGCCCTCATTTGCTTGGGGGGTGGCTCCATGCAAATGACGGAATCCCTCTGCCTCTGTGCCCAGACCGTATTATAGATGCGGGTGCAGAGGGAAGGAAGCTGTTGGGCCGCACAGTTAGTGTGCCCCCTGATAGCAGCCCTCTGGAAGGGGAAAAGGGGGTCCTATGGGGCCCCCCCAAGACATCCCGTTGCTGGTGGGTGCAGTCACTCGCTGCACCCGCCTGCAAGATGATCTCTAATCCCCTTTAAAAGTGCAGGCTGGTTGCCGCCTGCACAGTGAAACATAGAGTGGCTGCTTCAAAGCCACTCAATTTTTCTCCTGAATGTGCTGCCCTAGAGGCAGGACGAGTTCACGGCTGCCCTGGAGGCAGCCTATTCTATGTAATAGGGCGCACTGTCTTGTTTACGCCCTCCATACTTGGTTTAAGGTGCACCTGGCGCAATCGTCAAAAGTGCGCCCTATACATGATCGGGTCTACTTAGAGGTTGCAGGGGCTCTATTGCCCTATCTATGGGGACTGATTTGCTAATGTTTTCTTAATTTCACAAGACCAGTTTCCATACTTTTTGTTAAACAAAAAAGAACCAAACATCCATAAATAGTTAATGTGGACCTTGCAGTGCCTCTGGGTGAAAGTGAAAGGGGCGGGGTGGAGTTCTCTTGTTGTCAAGTTGAGGGTGGCAGAGAGAGGTGAAATGGGAAGGTGCCTGCTACCTGAAAGAAATGTAAATGTGTGCTATTTTTTTGTATACATTTTTATTGCTATTCGAAATAAACCAGTACATTACACAATACATCCATAAATGTACCACTGTAACTGCCCCACCCATTTGTAGAAATGATTAATCACAAAATGTAAGGGCTGCTTGGGACCCACTATAAACTTTAGTTGATGGAGTCGCTTGAAGTTTCTTGAGGACAAGTGACATAAGGGTATTGCGGTCTAGAAAGTGTCCTTTTAATGCGTACTTATAAAAATGCTTGCACTGTGTACAGTCCTGGTTACTAATTACTAAACATATGCTTTGAAAGCACTTGTTTTATCTTAAATACTAAACCCAGAGCCACTGGAATTATGTGGTTCTGTGTTTTTTTTCAGTATAATGATGGATCTGCCACATAATCCATCATCTGGTGCATAAACTGCAGATTTTAGAAACATAAAATTTCTAACTCAAATAGATCAAAAAGTTACTAAAACGTGGCGACACGTATTCCTACACAGTGGAAGCCCCTTGACAAAGGTTAGCTGCTTGCTTGCTTATTTCTGGATTTGGTTGTTAAACTGGTACTAATGAGGTCAACTTTTTGGCCTAACAGTATTACTTGCGTAAAAAGCACAAAATTATGAAGTAATGTGATGACAAAAATGTGCTGTATTTGGGCGGATAATTTGCCTTTTGCATAATTTCCCCAACCTTGCTACATAATTTGGTGCTCCCCCGCCTCATAATTCCAGTGACTCCGACTCCACCATTCTGCACCATATTTACATTCACAGTGCTTTCTGTTACAGGCTGGGAGCTCTTAGCACTATACATACACAAGCACCTTTTCCCCACTGAGGAAGCTGGGTTTCTGTTGCAGTAAGCCACCCTCCCCACACTTTTTGCCAGACTACTGATGCTCTTTGACTTGATGTGCCCTGAGTCCCTGCCAATCCGGTTCCCAGGGCCTGTGTTCATTCCCAAAAATTGTACCTTGTACCTCCAATTGGCACCTTACTGGCCACATGTCAGTCCCTTGTAAATGGTACCACAGGTACCCAGGGCACTGTGACCAGGGAAGACCTCTAAGGGCTGCAGCACTTATTGTGCCACCCTTAGAGGCCCTGTACCATTACACTCAATCCCTGCCTTTGCAGGCTGCATGTTTTGGTGCAGAACAATATGAAGAGTCGACATGGCACACATCCCTGTGTGCCATGCCTACAACCCCCTGCCCTGTCATAGGTCACCCACCCCTCTAGATGGGTCCACTATACCAGTGGCGAGGGTACAGGTGCATGAACCCTGTACCCCTACAGCGTTTAGAACAATTCTTAGACATTGCAAGTGCAGTAATGCAATTAAGAGTATATGGTGCTGGGGGGGTGGCACTTAGGGTGATGGGGGAAAAAGGTGGAAAAAAAATTCTCATATACTTTTTGAAGAACACATTGGATATGGAAGGGAGCAGGTTTTGGGGATGCAGTCAGTATGGCCAACATGAATAATAAAATTAAGTTCATCAGCTGAACGTGAACGGCCTAAGAGATAGAAGGAAACTTTCAAGGGTTAAGGAATATTTATTTAACACAGGGGCTCAGGTTTGCTTGTTAAAAGAGACTCACTTAGAGAGACGGGAGTGTGAGGTTGGGTTGGGAAAGTGTAGGTGGGTTCAGGACATCCTATGTTCTAACCAGAATGGAAATACGAGAGGGGTGGCAATTTTGATTAGAGCCAATACAGGTATCAGGGTTGTTAAATACGAAACTGATCAGTCGGGAAGGTGGTTGGTGGCATCGCTACAGTGTCAGAGTATTCCCTTTGTATGTGCTGTTTACTATGGCCCCAATCAAGATCTGCCGGGGGCACTCCTGAAACTTAGAGCAACTCTTTTAGACTATTCAGGGCCTGTTATTCTAGGGGGCGATTTTAATTTGATTTTTGATGATAGGCTAGATCGTACTTCCAGGGTTAAATTTACGCCCCCAGCAAAAAATCCGGAGGGAGCTTAGGAATATAGTTAAGGATTATAACCTGATAGATGTCTGGAGAGTTAGAAACAGCATAAAGAGGGACTTCTCTTTTTATAGTCGTAGACATGGCCACCATACTAGAATTGATTTCTTCCTTATCGATCAGTCGTTACTTGCCTCCGTGGATTCAACCGCATATACCCCAGCTATTCTGTCGGACCATTCGACAGTGGAATTAGTAATTAATTTTAAAGTGAAATAACAGCAAAGGAGATGGACTCTGGATAGAGCTTTGTTACAAGAGGATGAAACGAGAATGGAACTGATAACTCTGACTGAAGACTTTTTTAAAAACAACAGCGGCTCAGCCACCCAGCAAGTGGTCTGGGACACATATAAAGCCTTCTTACGAGGTATGTTGACCACTTTGTCAATCGGGAAGAACAAGATGAATAAAAAGAAGGAAGAAGAGCTTAGTAAAATTAAACTAAAGGAGTCAGAACTTCAGGCCGCCTCAGTTAATCAATCCAGTACTAAATCCCGCCTACAAAAAGAACTAGATGGGCTGCGGGCGGACTATCAGGCTGGCTTGGGCAAGGTTCTTAAGAGCAGATGGGACGCCAGCAAGCTCCAAAATTTCTCCTATGGGGAGAAATGTGGTCGGCTCCTCGCATGGAAGACTCGAATGGATAGGAATAAGAATCAGATCAGTAGTTTACACCTGGGAACTTCTGGTATAATCTCATGCGATGATGGGCAAATTAGGGAGGAGGCTGAATCTTTTTTCCAAACGTTATATACCGCCAAAGTAAATCAATCTCCCCAGCTGTTAGAAAACTGGCTGAGCAAAATACGGCTTCCCTGTCTGTCCGAGGAGAACAAGATCTACCTTTCTTCAGAAATAAAAGAAGGGGAGGTTACAACCCAGCTGATGAGAATGGTGAAAGGGAAGGCAGCTGGTCCTGACGGACTTCCTGTAGAGATCTATAGGATAACAATAGATCAAATAGTCCCTGTCCTCACAATTTTATGTAATAAAATCTTTATAGCAGGGGAGAGTGCCCCAGATTCCTGGGCAGAGGCTACTGTAACCTTAATCCCAAAACCAAATAAGGACCTCTCAAGAATTTAATCTTACAGGCCAATCTCGCTGTTAAATACCGATTATAAGGTATTTGCTGGGGTGCTGGCAGCGAGATTGGCCAAAATAGCTAAAACAATTATCCATCAAGATCAACGGGGCTTCATTCCAGATAGACAGCTAAATGAGCTGACATTTCAGGTAATCGCAGCAATAGACGTTGCCGTCAGCAAGAAGCTCCCTTTAACCTTGGCGGCAGTAGATGCCGCCAAGGCGTTTGATCAGGTGGACTGGCTATATCTATGGAGGGTTTTGTCTGCTTTTGGTTTTCCAAGTAACTTCATAACCACTATGAGGTCTCTATATTGCTCCCCTAGCGCAAAAGTATTAATTAATGGCCTCTTAACTAAGTGGGTACCAATTGCTCGTGGGACTAGGCAGGGCTGTCCATTGTCTCCTTTGTTGTTTGATTTGTATATGGAGCCTTTTGTTTGTTTACTTAGATCTGATTTGTCATTTAAACCCTTTAAGATTTTTAATTTAGAATTGAAATTCGCATTATACGCGGATGATCTTCTTATGTACACCTCAGACCCGGGGGTTTACCTGCCTAGAATGGTATCTTTAGCTGAAGAATTTGGTGAGGTTTCCGGTTACTCCATAAACAAAGATAAAACCGAGATTATGGAGTGGAACCAAGAGGTGAGCACAGCGGGAGCCAAGTTAAAAATGAGGTACTTAGGGGTCCTGTTGGTCCATAAAATTGAGGATATCGCAAAAATTAACCTGGATAAAGTATCCAAGGATGTTTGTGCCCTTCTGCAAAGATGGTCATCCCTCCCTTTAAACATCTTTGGGAGGGTCAATCTGATTAAGATGATTATCCTTCCTAAACTCACTTTCTTATTTAACTCTATCCCCTTATCTTTTCATGCTTTATCGATTAAAAAACTGCAAGGGAAAATAGGTTCCTTTATTTGGAATTCAAAAGCGCCAAGGGTATCCTGGAAAAAGCTCAGGAGGACTTTAAAAACAGGAGGTCTGTCTTTCTCCGATTTACTTGTGTACTGTCATGCGTTTCATTTTAAAAACTTTAGATTTCTGGCAGGAAAGATAGAGGCAACGTCTTTAGGTTTGTTATTTTTAGCACTATTGGAGGAGGTACCACAGGGCCAATCACATTTCCTTTTTAAGTATGGGGATCCTAAATTTAAAAAAAAATGAAGACTTAAGATTCTGGGGACAGCTATAAGAAATTGGGTCTTTGTGAGGCAGAAACTTGATATTCCTTACTTTGCAGAGCAGGCTCCGATTTGGGAATCACCTGGAACTCCGGCCTGCCTCCAAGACCAGTTATCTCGTCCTCTTAGGGCAGCTGGGCTGGAGTGTTGGGGGGATCTCCAGGAAGATTCACAGCTTCTCAGCTGGGATGCATTATATAGTCTGACTGGGGGAACCCTCACGAGGTTTAAATATCATCAGCTGTCCAGATGGTGGTTAACTAAACCCTGGAATCTTAATAAACCCAACCCTAAATTTGACTTAATATTCAGAAGAGAAAGGTGGAAAAATCAAATTTCGTACTGGTATAAAGCTATGCTAGAAGCTGAGAACATCTCCGAACCTGAGATACAAAAACTGTGGAATAATACACCAACACTAGATAATGAAATCTCTATGGGTTTATGGACTGATTCATTCACCATCTTGCAGGCTGTGGTTAAGCCGGCCACTCTAAAACGGAACCATTTATATACCATGTATAGGGCATACATATCACCAAAAAAACTTATGAAATTATCCAATCTAGAATATTATTGCCAGAGATGCAGATTTTTGGCCGCGGATGATGTGCATATGCTGGCTGCTTGCCCAGAAATAAGGAACTATTGGAATCTGGTTCAGGGTTTCCTGGAAGAAGTCCTCCAAATATCGATAGGTATAACTACTAGTACTATTCTTTTTGGCTTGGGAGCCGTCTATAACATAAATGATCTCAATACAAGGTTAATTTTCTATGTTATACTTCTTGCTAGGCGCGAAATATGCAGAGCTTGGAAGGATCCAATACCTCCTTCCTTCTCGAATTGCCTTAAACACGTTATTCTCACCAGCAAATCAGATATGGCATGCGATCCCACAAGCATTGATAAGATCTGGAAGCCCCTGGTGGCATGGCAAGACAGGTAAACGGTAAACCTGGTTTCCTATGATTTATCCTGGGCCCTGCTGGTTCCTTTATCTCCTAGGTCACGATGGGTGCCAGTTACGGCGTGAACAGGAGTGGATTGGGGAAGCAGTGGCAACTTGAGGGACCGGGCTTGTTTCTTCCGAATTTGGTCATTTTACATCAGGGCCGGACAGGTTTGACCTCTTTCTGTTTGAGCTGCCTAAGTTCCCTTCAAGAATTCCATAATGGTATATGAGGAAACAAAAAAAAAAAAAAAAAAAAAGAGTATATGGTGCTGGAAATTTTTCATTACGAACTTCACAGCACCATAATGGCTTTGCTGAAAACTGTTAAGTTTAGTATCAAACTTCTCAGCATATTAAACCCACACTGATGGCAGTGTGGGATTTAATGGAAAATGCTCTCAGAGGACTTCTTAGAGATGCCCCTTGAAAAATGACCAGCCTCTGGTGGGTTCCCTGACTGGTACACATCAGCCTGCCACCACGAGACATGTTTCTGGACCCCTGGGGTGGGAGCCTTCGCTCCCTAAGCAAAGCCTTTCCTGGGCAGAGGTGGTCACACCTCCCCAGACCAGGAAGAGCCATCTGTGGCAGAGGAGCTTCAAAGGCCTTGCAGCCTTTGTTATGCGACCCCCAGCCTCTCCTGCTATCAGGAGCAGGCCCCCTTCCTGTCTCCCCTCTTTTTCGGCGGGAAGACAGGCGGGAAAAATGTAACCAGCCCAGAAGGTGTGCCCACCTCTGCCAACTCCACTCCGCAGGTGGGGGAGGCGAGGTGAAGCCCACTCTTCAGTGCCCGCCAGCTTGCCGATGGCAGCACTCTCCAATCAGGATTAGGGATTGTGCTCACTCCCCCACGTGGGGTGAGCACGCCAAGGGTGTAGTCACCCTAAAGACAGTAGCCCAATGGCTACTGACCTTGAGACCCCTAAAACACCCCTTAAATACAGTATTTAGGGGGCAGCCCTGTACCAAGAAGACAAATTCCTGCAAACCTACGAAGAAGGAGGATAAAAGAAGAAGCCCAGCAGAGGAGACTGCAGAGAAGAACTGACTTGGCCCCAGCCCTACCATCTGTCTGCAGTTTCCAGAGATCCTGCACCAAAAGTAGTCTTGTCCTGCAGCCAGTGTCCTCCAGAACCATAGGAGGACTGACTGTCTTCAACAAAGACCGGATCTCTTGTGAACAGCAGCTCTGTTCAAAACGAAACTCCAAAGAGACTCTGAGCCTGCTCAGGACAAAGAAACCCGACACCTGAAACCGCCTCTGCACCCGTCACCTACACCCTGAGTTCGAGTGGCCCACCAATCCCTGCAAAGTCCCCCAGTGTCGCCTGCAGCCTCTGCAGGGAGCCCCCCCCCAAACGCGAGTGGTCTGGTAAGGTGAAATACGACCTCAAAAGACAGCCCTGCATCCAGCCGCCCTGGAGAAAAGAACCGAGTTAAACCTACGTCCCGAGCCCTCCAACTTACCTGCCTAGCTGTTGGTCCCTCCTGGAACCGGGCCTGCAGCTAGAAACCAAAACCAAAAAATCCCCATTGAAAAGAGGGCACCCGATGCCAAAACAGCACCCTACACCCAGCCTCCCCTGAACCGCTGCGGTTGCACTTTGTGCTAAACAGTATCCCCCTTTGCCCTGAGCCTAACACCTGGAGCTTTGTTCCCACAACCCCCAGTGGCCTGCTCGTAAGCAGCCACCAACCTGAGGTCCCCTAGCCCCCATTGGATAACATTGGGCCTCAGCACTGCACCCGGACGCCCTAGTGCCGCTGAGGATGTAACAAGTGCATCCTTGACACTGGGGGAACCATTGTTCTAACCCCAGAAACTCAACCCCAAAGACCAAGTACTTACCTGGTAGCTGTTAACTTCATTTCTTTCCATATGAACCTATTCACTTTTTTTCTCTGAAAAATGTTCTAAGTGTGGAGTTGGTTGGTTTGGAAACCTGAAAATTATGCAAAACTGATTTTACTTACCTTTTCTCTAGGAAATGTCCCGGTGTGATATCTAGGCGTATCACACTGAGTAGAAAAAGTAACCTAAAAAGTAATCGAAACAGTAATGAAAAAGTATCTGTACAGTAATTTCAAAACCTTGACTTGCCTGTATTTGAACTTGAATTCACTTATAAACACTGCAAAATATTTTACAAAGCAATTTTTTGGGGTCAAAATCTTTAGATTGAGTTTACACAAAGATGCAAATTATTTACCTCAGCTGAGGTCATATAATCAAACAGGCACATGCAAAGATCATTGGATAGCTAAAGAGAGTGTACAGCTTGTTCACAAGTTCCCCGCATGCCTGAAGAATTTAACCATGAGCAGAAAGCCCCATCAGTCCCCTTATAACACATTACATGTCGCATGTTGCTTCTCTATCCTATTTTGGGAGCTAACAAATTAGGACTAACATAAAACACTAACATACTAAAGTTAAAGAAAAAACGAACATTTCCAAGGTGTCGTGGGTGCACACTTGGTGTTGGATGCGCACCCCCACGTCCAGCGTGAGCAGGCCCAGGGGAGACTATGATCCGTGGACCCCAGTAGGGGCCCTATCCATTATGTCAGGAAGAGGTGGAGGGCTCGCAACCTAGGCCGTAGAGTGTAATTTCTGGGGGTGGAGATACCATTCATAAATAATTTTGTAGTGGGCTTCTCTCAAGAACATAGAGCGATTATATATGGTGATATCTTTGTAGAGGGACACCCACTGCTTCTACGCGATAGGATACTGTAATATGTCATCCCAAAAACTTACAAAGCATTTATTTCACTTACCTGTGCCAGGCTTGGCTTGGTTCTGAAAATAAAATAACAATAATATTTTTATACAAACAAAATTGGTCTGAGTTCAGTCTTTGAGTGTGTGACATCATTTGCTGATTGAGTGTGTACAAAAAAAGCTTAACGCTACCCTCTGATACAGCCTTACTGCTCTCCCACACTACCACAAATAGAGAGTAAGGTGCTATCTACTTTTACCTCTGCCTGCCTGTGGGGTTCCATTGACTCTGTGCTCACCATACCTCATTTTGGTATAGTTTATATAGAGCCAGCTTCCTTCACCGACTGTGCCCACCAAGATTGAATTCTGTGACTCCTTGGCCTCTTGCACAGAGATCTGCAGTGATTGCATTAATCAATAAAGGCTTTATAAGTATTAACTTGAAATTACATTTCATTTAAGGTGTGCGTTATTTTATCTGTAGTTACCTGAAGGTAAAAAAAGATGGAGGACATTGTGCCCTAAACACTACCCCTCCCCCGATCTAACCGGCAAGGCACACCCCACAGTTTGAAGACCTCTGGCATAGATGAACACTGGGATAATTCAGAAGTAACGTATGAATAGTGGGGTACTTCATATGGAGGGAAAGGGAGCATATTCGTTTTTTAAAGCTCAATTTGTGGAATGAACATCTAAAGAGCTTCTAAAGTTCACCTGTATTATGTGGTCTTGAAGAATGGTTTGGTCAGTGATGAGAAAAAATAATTGTAGGTTCAACATCTGACACTGCCAGTATCTGCTTCTTTGCACAGTCCATTAATTGGGGTCATAGCACAAATTGTGTCCCCAACTGAGCTCAAATGTGCCCAGTAAAAATATAAAAGAGCACTGCCTTTCAACGATAGATTGAATCTGGTTGGTGACCTCACTTTGTAAATGTTTATTCAGTTATAGGAAATCTGAAATTGGTATGACATTTGGGAGCATCTTCTGTCAGTTGACTGTCAAAAAGGAAGAGCAATTGCTCTGAAATGTTTAGGAACCGCATTTATTGCAAAAGATTACTTTTTTTAAACTTGAGTGACTGAAACAATGGCTTAGTTTAGTTAAGAAATCTTGCGTGCAATAGTCGTTTGCTAAGCCAGTGCTCTGTCTAATCTCTATCAGGGAGATTGTGGTCCCTACTTTAAGGATATAAACGAGTAAATCTGAAGCTTGTGGGTCTCTCTAGGCGGTCTAATGAAAATTGTCTCTGTGCACCAATTGTCACTCTAGCTTTGATTATGTACTGGTGAAACTTATAAAATAAAGCAGTTTGTTTTTACTTTGGTTAAAAATTAATTTCTTATCAGTCCCACAACGTTTGTGATGATGAATGTCGTTTCTATAGGCCATGCGTGTTAAAAAGTCATTAAAATGTAAGCTTTTTATGAGTTTATTATTTGAGGTATGTGCAGTGCTATCGGTGAAAGGTTTGTTTTAATTCGCAAGTATACGTTTTGCAGTTCTGGAGTTGTTTATATATCTAGCTTTGTCTTGAATAAGATTGAGCACCAGCTCTTCTTCGGCTATGTGAGCTCATTCGCTAGAATGTACTCATTTATGCAAAGATTTAGCCTGAAGTCAAATATTTGCAGTAGGCATGTAGACTAGCGACCTGTTCGCAATCATTGACCTTACACCTCTTCATTTTATTTCTACTCCGAGAGTACATTGATATGATTATGCTGGTGCCTTTCTAATTGGGTGTGAGTAGTGAGGGTGGCGGGGGAGTGAGGGAGATGTACTGCTCTGTCCAGATGGCATTAAGAACTTTTGCATCTAGAGCTCTGAGCATCAGTTGAAGTAGCAAAGGCTTCTTGCTGGTGTTACTCGCTACAAGTACTTAACTCTCCCATTCGCATTGAGCTTGACTCACAGATTTTTATTTTACCAAGGTCATGACTGTAGTGGTCTCTGGTCTGTGTCAGCAGAATGTTTAAATACCAGCATTTGTAAAGCGCACAGCTACCTCCGGAGAGGTGTCCCCAGCGCTGGGGGCCGTCGGGAAGATTAAGCGAGCTATTGCCCAGAGTCACATGGTGCTGGGCTAACCTGCCGTCAGCACCGGAGATGGAACTGTGAACCCGGTGGTCCGGAGTCAGGCACCCTGGCCGCTGCGCGACACCTCTTCCACAATGTTTTGTGTGCATTAATTTGATTGACTGGCTGGACATGCCTGCTTCCCTCCTAAAGAACTATGCAGTCGCCATCCTAAACCATGTAAAGAATCTGCTCATCACCCCGGGCCTGTTAAAGAGGTTATTTCAACTTTTACTTCCTCCGGCACATTCAGTTCTATTCCATAGAAGAAGTTATCGACACATCGCTTAGTTAAATTGTCCTTCCTCCGGAAAGTTACTTTAAATGTACCTTTTGACATTTTAACTATCCTTCCACTGTCTTGGTATTTTCAGGATATCTTGGTCTTATGGTGTGCTGTATGCTGGTGGTTCCTTTGGCCAAACTGAAGATCCCCTGTATGTATTGCATGTGGTGTAACCTTTGGGATTAGAAGAAAGAAGTCTTATCAGCGTTTGTCCAGACTTCCGATGAGATATTCTTGAACCTGGAATGTTAGGTCTCTGGGTTAAATTTCCTGGTGGAAGTCTCTTCTCAACCTCTATAAAAGTGTTTGTAATGACACATTTTTCTGTATTTAGATAGTTGGGCCACGCACCATACTTATTATAAACTTGTACTCAACAACAGATCAATCATGCACATAAATGTCCTGCAGTTTAAATCCATCAATTTAACCCTGAATGACTTTGATCCAACAGTACAGGGCAGGAAGGCTTTTTTCTTTACGAAGAGACCACTGATGTATTATGCTCAAAAAGCAAGGTGACACTCGCACATTTTGCCTCCGGGCACTGCAGCATTGGGAGTAATCTTAATAACGAATTCTTGTGGCTAGCAAGTAAGTCGGAGATACTTTCTGGTGCCAAAACGGCATCCATAACATGTTGACCCATGCGCCTTTTCAAATGGGAACTATATCAAGAGGTGTCTCCTCATTTGCTGATTATGTTGACAAGAGACCGAAATGTGCACCTTTGCTTTGGAGACCACTATTTGTATGATTCTCTGTGGCCCAGAGGGAAGTGATCCTTAATAAATGGACTCTTGTTGGACTGGAGTGACAGATTACTATGTGTTTTGATCCACTCTATTGAATAACAAGGGTACCAACTGATCCTGGTTCCTGTCTTAAATACCATGCGGTATTGGTGCTTGGTCATACTGTGCCTGCCTACTTTGAGTTGCCTTCTGCTTTGGGGGACATATTTTCTTCTTCGTAGCCAGAACAAGCCTTATACTAGCTTCATCCATCTCTGAAACACCCATTTCAAGAATAGCTAGTCTACAAACATATGAGGCTATGCTAAAAACAAATGTAAATTGAACAAACTGCCCTTGATCCCTCCACAAGAAAAAAGGTCCAAGAACAGATGGCTCACAGTTTGTTTGGGACTCTTTCACAAAAGGTGAGTCCTTTTCACATCCCAGGATAATGTCCTTTCAATCATCTCAACTGCTGAGCTTTGATTTTCGAATGGTCTCCTGTAGTTTAAAGACCTCAGTTGAATTTGAATTGACTTTATCAGTTCTGACTTGTAAGCCTTTTGATCCCAGGGCACCCGGGGGCATTTCAATACCTCTGGCTGGTGTGCAAGTGGTCACTGTTTTCTAAAGAGCATTATATTTGGTTGCAAAGAGATAATGTAATGTGTAACCTTTTCCCCCCCCAAAGCATTTGTCTGACTAAAATGTTAACTACACAGCTAAAGTTCAGATTACACAATGGGTCATGTTGTGCATTATAAAAGATATTAATGCAGATTTGTTCCTCCACTAGAGTATAAGCATGTCTTTATGATGAGGGCCACACCTGCTTCATTGGCCTATTATAACCATGGACATTGTGATATTAGTAAAGCCATTACTCAGGCTGCTCTTATTCATGTTTCAATGACTGTATGATAGATGTGAATTTAAGACCAGATGCTGCGTTTGGGAGGCAGCGCTAGGGAATTATATTTGATGCTGCTAAACGTCCCTTACATTTTGGAGGACTGGGGATCAAACCTAGCAGTACTTGCAAGGTGCTTCTTATAATTGATTTTCTGGTTCTTTTAAGCACTTGTTTATCCGGACTTCTCATCACCAAAGTCTGGGGTGTGAAGTTCTGTGAAAGCGTGAATTGGAGAAGAGCCTGTTGGTGCCTGATAGGAGAATGAGTGGGGTTGACTCAAGCTCTGTTGGACTACCTGTTTGCATTGATTTCACAAGGAGCAATTGAGTATGATTGGCTAAAATGTGGTCTAAGAGGAAGGAGGACTTCCAGTAGAAGTTCTATGATCAGAAAAGAGGAAGATGTTTTGGAAGCTCCAATTGATTAATTGGCTAATCAATGTTTTTTTGTGTTCTTGCAGCTCTTCACCAGTTGTCTCATCCCACCATCGGCTGAGAATGTTAGAAGGAAGACTGGACCTGGCAGAAAAACTGGAAATCGGACGTGTCTTGAAGGCCTTGATGTGGTCAGAGACGAGAAGGAACAGAGGGATGAGCTAGTGCAGCTGAGAGAGCAGCTGCAACAGAACCAAGAACGTCAGCATAGAGATGAACAGTTAAGATCAGAGCACAAATATCCAAAAGAAGGGGGGCACTATCTGGCGGAGCCGCCGTTTCCTAGAACTGATCGGGAAGAGCACCCTGATCAGGATCATCCACCCGTGGCACATGATTCATCTCCGAGACAAGAGGCAAGTGTGACACAGCTTTCCAGAAACCTGGGACATGAACTGCTGAGAGAAAAAAAAAAGCAACATCATGAAGTGCAGAATCTGCAAGGACCACAAACCCCCCAATTGCAGGATGAGAAGCATGATTGCCTAAATCAACACAAAGCTTCACAACATGAGCAAACAGAGAAGGAGCATCAGGAACAAGCTCAGGGATGTTTAATACAGCAAGAGGAGCAGGGGGTTCAGTTACACAATATTGACCAACCTCCACTTGAACAGGCGCATCAACTGAAAGAGGCAGAATATCAACAAAAACTGAAGGAACATAATCTTAACCAGAATGAGCAGCAAAGAGAACTACATGAACTGCCAGACAAGCAGTGTCCTCAGGAGAAGCTGCAGAAATGCCTTGTGCAACAGAACCAACAACAGGAACACCCAGTGCAATTACCCCAGCAGAAGGACTATCCTTTGCAAAGGACCAGCCAGGTGCAGGTACAGCTGCTTCAAGATAAAATGCATGAACAGCAAAAGGATCCTGTGCACGTGGAGCAGCAGGACCATGTGTGTGTTCAGGTGCAGGCACTGCAGAAGAAAGGTCAAGTGAAAGATATGCATCAGAAAGACCAGGTGAATGTCCTGCAGGAGGCTGACCAGGGACACGCCCTGCAGCAGACTAACCAGGTGCAGGCCCCGACCCAGAAGGAGCCGATGCTCATCATTAAAGATAAGGTGGAGCCACTGCAGCACGAAACACAGGTGCATGAACAGATTGAAGAACAGCAGCACAAAGCCCAGGTGCCGATAGAGAAGCAGAAAGACCAGATGCAAGTACAGAGGAAGGACCAGTTTGACATACAGCAGCGCAAGGCCCAGGATCATATAGCACAGCAGAAAGATGAGGTATGTTTACAAAAGCAGGACAGTGCAGAACTACAACCGCACCAAGAACCTATGAATGTACAGGAGAAGATAGAACAGTTGCCTGCACATGAACTAAAACACCTAGAGCCCAGACAACTCAAAACCCAGGGGTCTGTACCAGAGCAGAAAGAAGAGGTATCAACTGAACAACAGAAAGACAAGCTGCCTTTCCAGCCTCATAAAGAACAGGAACCTGTCCTTCAGCAGCAAGATCAGGCGTTGCTACAGCAGAAACACATTGTACATGTACAGCAGCAGAAAGACCAGGAGCCTGCACAGCAGCTGATAGACAAGGTGGCAGCAGAGCAGTTGAAAAAGCAAGAGTCTGCACAGCACTTACCAGACCGAGAGCCACAAAGCCAGGTGCCCGTGCAGGAGCTGCAAGAGCGGATGCCCGAACAGGACCTGAAAGACCAGATACCTACTCAGGACCTGGAAGGCCAGGAGCTGCAAATCCAGGTGCCTGCAAAAAAGCTGGAGGAGCAAGAGCTGAAACATAAGGTGCTGAAAGACAAGGAGCTGCAAGAGCAGGCGCCCACCCAGAAGCTGCAAGACCAAGTACCCGCTCAGGTGCTGCAAGACCAAGTACCCGCCCAGGAGCTGCAAGGTCATCTGCCCGCCCAGGAGCTGCAAGGTCATCTGCCCGCCCAGGAGCTGCAAGGCCATCTGCCCGCCCAGGAGCTGCAAGGCCATCTGCCCGCCCAGGAGCTGCAAGGCCATCTGCCCGCCCAGGAGCTGCAAGGCCATCTGCCCGCCCAGGAGCTGCAAGGCCATCTGCCCGCCCAGGAGCTGCAAGGCCATCTGCCCGCCCAGGAGCTGCAAGGCCATCTGCCCGCCCAGGAGCTGCAAGGCCATCTGCCCGCCCAGGAGCTGCAAGGCCATCTGCCCGTCCAGGAGCTAAACTACCATGTGCCCACCCCAAAGTTACAAAACCTGGAACTCCAAGGACCCGTTCCTGCAGAGGAGCTGAACTGCCATATGCCCACACAGGAGCTGCAGGAACTAAAAGACAAGGTGCCTTCACAGGAACAGCAGGAACAAGAACTGAAGGATCAGCTGCCTGTACGGGAGCTGCAGGACCAGGAGCTGAAAGACCAGGTGTCTGCTCAGGAGCTGCAGGATCAGAAACTAAAAGACCAGGTGCCTGCTGAGGAGCTGAAAGACCAGGTGCCTGCTGAGGAGCTGAAGGACCAGGTGCCTGCTGAGGAGCTGAAAGACCAGGTGCCTGCTAAGCAGCTGCAAGACCAGGTGCCTGCTAAGCAGCTGAAAGACCAGGTGCCTGCTAAGCAGCTGAAAGACCAGGTGCCTGCTAAGCAGCTGAAAGACCAGGTGCCTGCTAAGCAGCTGAAAGACCAGGTGCCTGCTAAGCAGCTGAAAGACCAGGTGCCTGCTAAGCAGCTGAAAGACCAGGTGCCTGCTAAGCAGCTGAAAGACCAGGTGCCTGCTAAGCAGCTGAAAGACCAGGTGCCTGCTAAGCAGCTGAAAGACCAGGTGCCTGCTAAGCAGCTGAAAGACCAGGTGCCCGATGAGCAGCTGAAAGACCAGGTGCCTGCTGAGGAGCTGAAAGACCAGGTGCCTGCTGAGGAGCTGAAAGTCCAGGTGCCTGCTAAGCAGCTGAAAGTCCAGATGCCTGCTAAGCAGCTGAAAGACCAGGTGCCTGCTAAGCAGCTGAAAGACCAGGTGCCTGCTAAGCAGCTGAAAGACCAGGTGCCTGCTAAGCAGCTGAAAGACCAGGTGCCTGCTAAGCAGCTGAAAGACCAGGTGCCTGCTAAGCAGCTGAAAGACCAGGTGCCTGCTAAGCAGCTGAAAGACCAGGTGCCCGATGAGCAGCTGAAAGACCAGGTGCCCGATGAGCAGCTGAAAGACCAGGTGCCCGATGAGCAGCTGAAAGACCAGGTGCCTGCTAAGCAGCTGAAAGACCAGGTGCCTGCTAAGCAGCTGAAAGACCAGGTGCCTGCTAAGCAGCTGAAAGACCAGGTGCCCAATGAGCAGCCGAAAGACCAGGTACCTGCTGAGGAGCTGAAAGTCCAGGTGCCTGCTGAGGAGCTGAAAGTCCAGGTGCCTGCTGAGGAGCTGAAAGACCAGGTGCCTGCTAAGCAGCTGAAAGACCAGGTGCCTGCTAAGCAGCTGAAAGACCAGGTGCCTGCTAAGCAGCTGAAAGACCAGGTGCCTGCTAAGCAGCTGAAAGACCAGGTGCCTGCTAAGCAGCTGAAAGACCAGGTGCCCGCTGAGGAGCTGAAAGACCAGGTGCCCGCTGAGGAGCTGAAAGACCAGGTGCCCGCTGAGGAGCTGAAAGACCAGGTGCCCGCTGAGCAGCTGAAAGACCAGGTGCCTGCTGAGCAGCTGAAAGACCAGGTGCCTGCTGAGCAGCTGAAAGACCAGGTGCCTGCTGAGCAGCTGAAAGACCAGGTGCCTGCTGAGGAGCTGCAGGCTGAGCAGCTGAAAGACCAGGTGCCTGCTGAGCAGCTGAAAGACCAGGTGCCTGCTGAGCAGATGAAAGACCAGGTGCCTGCTGAGCAGCTGAAAGACCAGGTGCCTGCTGAGCAGCTGAAAGACCAGGTGCCTGCTGAGGAGCTGCAGGATCAGAAGCTGAAAGACCAGGTGCCTGCTGAGGAGCTGCAGGATCAGAAGCTGAAAGACCAGGTGCCTGCTGAGGAGCTGAAAGACCAGGTGCCTGCTGAGCAGCTGAAAGACCAGGTGCCTGCTGAGCAGCTGAAAGACCAGGTGCCTGCTGAGCAGCTGAAAGACCAGGTGCCTGCTGAGCAGCTGAAAGACCAGGTGCCTGCTGAGCAGCTGAAAGACCAGGTACCTGCCCAGGAGCTGAAAGACCAGGTGCCTGCCCAGGAGCTGAAAGACCAGGTGCCTGCCCAGGAGCTGAAAGACCAGGTGCCTGCCCAGGAGCTGAAAGACCAGGTGCCTGCCCAGGAGCTGAAAGACCAGGTGCCTGCCCAGGAGCTGAAAGACCAGGTGCCTGCCCAGGAGCTGAAAGACCAGGTGCCTGCCCAGGAGCTGAAAGAGCAGGTGCCTGGCCATGAGCTGAAAGAGCAGGTGCCTGCCCATGAGCTGAAAGACCAGGTGCCTGCCCATGAGCTGAAAGACCAGGTGCCTGGCGATGAACTGAAAGACCAGGTGCCTGGCGATGAGCTGCATGACCAACAACAAAAAGACCAGGTGCCCACCCAGAAGCTGAAAGAACAGGTGCCCACCCAGAAGCTGCAGGACCAGCAACAAAAAGACCAGTTGACTGCTCAGGAGCTGCAGGATCAGCAGTTGAAAAGCCAGGTGCCTGCCGGGCAGCTGAAAGACCAGGTGCCTGCCGGGCAGCTGAAAGACCAGGTGCCTGCCGGGCAGCTGAAAGACCAGGTGCCTGCCGGGCAGCTGAAAGACCAGGTGCCTGCCGGGCAGCTGAAAGACCAGGTGCCTGCCGGGCAGCTGAAAGACCAGGTGCCTGCCGGGCAGCTGAAAGACCAGGTGCCTGCCGGGCAGCTGAAAGACCAGGTGCCTGCCGAGCGGCTGAAAGGCCAGGTGCCTGCCGAGCGGCTGAAAGGCCAGGTGCCTGCCGAGTGGCTGAAAGGCCAGGTGCCTGCCGAGCAGGTGAAAGACCAGGTGCCTGCCGAGCAGGTGAAAGACCAGGTGCCTGCCGAGCAGGTGAAAGACCAGGTGCCTGCCGAGCAGGTGAAAGACCAGGTGCCTGCCGAGCAGGTGAAAGACCAGGTGCCTGCCGAGCAGGTGAAAGACCAGGTGCCTGCCGAGCAGGTGAAAGACCAGGTGCCTGCCGAGCAGGTGAAAGACCAGGTGCCTGCCGTGCAGGTGAAAGACCAGGTGCCTGCCGAGCAGGTGAAAGACCAGGTGCCTGCCGAGCAGGTGAAAGACCAGGTGCCTGCTCAGGATCTGCAGGACCAGCAGCTGAAAGAACAGGCCCCCACACAGGGGCTGCAGGAGCATCAGCTGAAAGACCAGGTGACCACACAGGAGCTGCAGAACCAGGAACTGCATGGCCAGGAGCCTCAAGACCAGGTGCCTATGCAACAGAAAGGCCAAGTTACTCTACAGCGACAGGAAGTCTTGGTGCTTGCGGAACAGAATGACCAGTCTCATGTGCATATACAACAGGAAGAACAGATGCATGTAGAAGAGCAGAATAGCTCAGTGACTCTACACAACCAAGAAGAACATGTGCCTGTACAGCAGAAGGCAAACCGGGTACCTCTTCAGAAACCAGGAGACCAGGTACTGCTACAGCAGAAAACAGGCCTAGTTTCTTCACAGGAGAAGAAAGACCATTTCACTGCTCAACACAAGGCAGACCTGACACTAGACCAGCATCAGACAGACCAGGTTCCTCTACAGCCTAAGTGGCAGGTGCAACAACTGAAAGGCCATTTGCATGTACACCAGAAGGAGCAGGGGACTGTACAGGAGCAAAAAGAGCAGACACGTGGACAGCTGCAAAAAGATCATGTGCATGTACATAGCAAGGAAGTTGAGCAACCAGTGGAAGATCAAGAGCTTCTACAAGAGCTAATGGAAGACCAGGATCCTTTGGAGCAGGCAGTCGAAGATCAAACACCTCTACACCTACGAGAATGTGAACAGGCAAAGGAAGATCAAGAAATTCTGCAGCTACAAATGGAAGATGTGGAGCTTCTACAGCAACCGGGCCTTCCTCTCCGAAAGGATGACCAGGAGCCCCAACATCAGCAGGAAGGGTCGAACCTAAATGAAAGCCCAGAGCAGTTACAGAAACGTAAACAAGAATATAGATGTCGACAAGAGGAGCAGGCACGACAGATGAAAGAGCAGGCACTGCAACTGAAAGGGCAGGCACAGCTGCTGAAGGAACAAGCCAAACAGCTAGAAGAGCAAGCATATCAACTAGAAGAGCTGTCCAAGGAGCTAGAGGAGAGGGCAGCACTGCTGGAAGAGGTACTGGAGAAGCAAACTCAAGAACATCCGCAAGACACACAAGTACAGCAACATGAGGTACAGGTGCAGCAGTCTGAGCAGGTCCAGCAGTTCGATGTACAAGAGCTTCAAAGTGAGAATTTGCAACAGCTGGAAGTTCAGAGGAGGCAGCAAAATGAGCACCCAGTGCTGCTGGAGGTACAGCAGCAAACTGAGCAGGTACAGCAATCTAAGCAGTCACGGCCGCTGGAGGTTAAGTTATCACATTCTGAGCAGCCGCAGCAATTGATTGTGCAGGCGAAGCAAAAAACGCAGCCAGAAAAGCAAGAGCAACAACCTGAGTTGCCTCAACTGTGTACAGAACAAATGCAGCAAGAATCGCAGTCACAGCAAATGGAAGAGCATGGGCAAGCGGAGAGGGTACAGCATATGGACACTGATGCATGCCACGAGCGGCATTTAGAGCAGACAGCAGAGCAGATGCCACAAAAAGAGCACTTGGAGCGGCCTGAACATCAGACTGAACACCAGCATATCAGTGCACAGGAAAGTAAGGTCCTGCTGTTGAAAGAGCAAAGTCAAAAGCAACCCAAAGCAGTAGATTGTTTGCCACAACAACAAGAACCGTCACAGAAGAAGAAAGAAATCAGACAACTGCAATTCCAAGAGACACAAACAAAAGGTGGATACCAAGAAAATCGATCGCAGCCACCGGAATCTCAGTTTGAACTACAGCCAGCAGTTCCACTGCTGCAACAGACAGTGGAGCTAGCTCCACAAAAAGGACAGAACAGCAGACTGCAGCCAACAGTTGTTCACCTGCATGAAAGGCAGTCCGGCATGGAAGTGCAGCAAGCCATGCCGCCAGGGCAACAGACAGATGAGATCAACCAGGCACAGAATGAGCAACCTCTAAAGCAGAATGAGCAGCCACAAATACGGGAACATAAGCTGCAGCACCAAAAACACACAGAGAAGGAAAAACAGCTGGAAACATGGAACGAGTCACAACCACATTCAAAAGAGGATGAGCAGCCCGAGAGCTTGGCACAACAGGAAAATATCTTGGAAAATGAGGGTCAGGTGCAAAGACTGACAAAGCAGTTGGAGACCCATGCAGACAAAGAGGGAGAACTGCAGAACCAGGTTGAGAAGTCGGAGAAGCATACCACCGAACTGCAGGAGGGTGAACAGTTAGGGATGGAATCATTTCAGAAAGAGAAGGGAGAGCAATTACAGAAACAGCAGTTTGAGAGAGAAACCGAACTTAAAGGACAACAACATCCATTGCAGAAATCAGATGACCGGCCGTCCGTGCAGCAGGCCGAGCAGAAATCACGCGAAGATCAGTTGCAGAAGCCGGATGAGCAACCAGTGATGCAGGAGCAGCAGAAAGACTGTTCACCTCAAGAGAAGCAGTCACAGCAGTCGGAAAAACGCACACCAGAGGAACAGCCAGATGTCACAGGTGAATATTAAGGTGTAATCCAGTTTAAGTTCATGAACAGTCCTATATGTTTAATTTCGTGGTATAAGGTACCTGTCCTGCCCCGTGGGCACTCGCATACATTTAAGAAAAGGGAATACAAACTAGAAAGCCCAAAGTTGCTTACCATTTAACAAGCAGAAGAATAATTGCTAGAGAGTCACAACAAAAAATTAACTCATTTGGCAGTCCAAGATCGTTTTTGGGAATGATATTCACCTGCTTTCTAAGCCCTATTTAGCCTACCTGGTGGTTAAAACTGTAAGTAAGTAAGTAAGTATAAGCTTTATTCGATTTTATCAAGAAAATCATAAATGCATACAAGTACAATTTATGCACGAAAATTTAAAAACAATTTGAACAAATTTAAAAAATAGTTAAAACATTTCTCTAAAATTTAAGATCTGCGAGCGATCATTAAACAAAGAGTCTCATATTCTGCTGGTCAATACTGACATGTACTACTTAACACATTGAATTTCTAAATTTCATCACTGACTTCAAAAAGCAAGAAACAGTAAAGATAATATCCGCATCTTCTAAAAGCAATAATTTCAGATATGCAAGTTTACAAGTTCTAATCCCCCAGCACTTAAGTAGTGGTAAAAGAAATAGTTTCCTGGGGCTAATATACAGTTTACAAAAGAACATGATGTGAATATTGCTTTGTATTGAATGGTCATCACATGGACATATTAGTTTCAGCGAGGTCCAATCGTTCTGTTTCGGTAGAGTGACCATGCGGAAGAAAATCCCTAGGCGCAGCCTAGTCAGGAGCATGCGAGGGTAGGGTGCTATTTCAATCCCAAGATACGATTGTAAGCCCTCAGTAAGGGTAATTTGCTGATAGCTTAGGATTGTACCTTTAAGTTTCTCCCTGTCCCATCTTGCACTTTCCAGATGTGTAATTAATGATTTTTTAAGGGCCAGCCTAGTCATGCTTTGTAAACTCTCTGGGTCATCATAAAATTCAGGGTGTCCAATGTTAAGGAACAGCGTTTGTACATGTCGCAGCCATTTGATTTTTGCTACACCATCCAGAACCATACAGTCTTTAATGAGGTTTCTATTCAATAAACACTCCTCATTGGTCCAAATCTTATGCCAAAGCAGACATGGTGATATTTTTATGCTGTCGCTAAGATATTTGACACCAGTCTCAATGTGGGTCATGAAAGTCGACGTGGTTTTTGATACGCCCAACAGATAACAAATGAAAATGTTCTCACAGGTTTGTAAAGAGGACACATTCTCAAAACCCCATAAACCAGCGCCATACATGGCCGTGGATATGCACTTTGCCCGGTAGATCTGTATCATTTCTTCAATGGGTTTACCCCCAATTTTGCCTGCGAAGGTTCGTAAAGCACCTATGGCGCGAGTGAAAGCAAGTTTCCTTGCTGATACTGCATGTTTCCACCTTCCCCGCCTATCAAACACAATTCCCAGATAGCAAAATGTGTCTGTTAAAGCAATCTTTTGCTTGTCCAGAAACATTGAGCATGGGGGTCTATTGGTCTTTTGAGAGCAGGACATTGAAAAAGTTTTCGAAATGTTTACCTTCAAGTTTCTTTTACCCATATAGGATGAGAATTCGGTTACTGCTCTCTGCAAGCCTACTTTTGTCCTTGACATGATTGCCGCGTCGTCGGCATATAAAAGAATGGGTACGGGCCTACCATTGACAGCCGGATAATCGCTTGACAGGGTTAATAAACTCTCCGCAATAGAATTTATATAAAAGGTAAAAAGCAATGGCGCGAGTATGCAGCCTTGCCTCACTCCTCTATTTATGGCAAATTTTTGAGAACATTCCCCCTTAGTCCCGAACCTTACTCTGGCCCCTGCATCTCTGTATAATTCCTTTATAAATGTGAGAATTGTTGAGTCCACCCCAATGTCCTCCAATGTCGACCAAAGCAGCGCATGATCCACGCAGTCAAATGCGGAGCTGAGGTCGACAAAGGTTACAAATAGGCCCCCTTTCTTAGCCTGCGTGTACTTAGAGACTAATAGGGACAAGTTTAAACATTGCTCAAGTGTCCCTAGTCCCTTCCGGAACCCGTATTGGAACTCCGAGATGACCTTTTTCTCTTCTTCCCAGTGTTGTATTTTCTTGAGAAGTATCCTACCTGCGACTTTCATGAGTCCGTCCAATAACGATATTGGACGGTAGCAAGCTGGGTCGTCCCTATTCCCTTTTTTGAATATGGGAACCACAATCGCATCCGACCAGGTGGTGACGAACCCGCATTTATTTCCCATATTCAATACGTTTGTAAGCAAAGGGACCCAAAAATGCGGCTCAGATTTATAAACATCCACTGGGGTGTGATCAGGGCCGGGGGCTTTACCTGAGGCACTTTCCCTGAGGGCCTCTTCAACTTCTGAGGTAGTAAATACCAATTCAATCGGGTAAGGAGATGCTGGAGAGACAGTTAGCTGGTTACCCTGTGTTATATTATCTACAGGTGAAATCGCCCTACATGGGCTCGAGGCATTCCCCTGAATATTATTAGAATAGAGGTTACCGTAATGTTCTGCCCAGAGCTCACCCGTAATAGCTACTTCCACAGAGTTATCTCCATCACTTAAATTATAGACGGATCTTATAACTTTCCAAAAGGCATTGCTATCCTTATTCCTAGCGGCTTCCCCCAAGGCTTCCCAGGCCTCCTTCTTCAGTTTCGCCCTCTGCTGTTTAATAGCCAGCTTGTATTCTTGTCTCGCCTGGCGGATTTGGACCCTATTTTTTGGGTCAGCGGATAGAGCTTTCTTTAAATTTTTCAGTGTGGATGTACATCTAGAGTCAAACCACCCACGGGTATGCCTCCCATTATCCTTATAGTTCCCAGTAAGTGCATTTTTTTATGTGACGCTGAATGTTAGAAAATGCAGCCATAATGCTCTTTGGATCAGTATCTTCCTCTAGGCAGGCAAGAATGTCCGTGGGACAAGAGGATAGGAGGTTTTGGAAGAAGGATGTTGGATTCATTTTCTCCCATTTAATTGCGTACCCGTTAGTCTTGGTTAGGGTAACATCATATGGGTATGAAACCCTGCTCGGTTCGTGTGGTTTATCCCCCAGCAGTTTTACCCCGAAGGTGATGGGATAATGATCGCTCATAGGGTCATCCCCAATTTCCCAGTAGGTTATGAAGTCAGGATGAGTTGGTGATATCAACGCAAAATCAATTGTGGTTTTACAACCTCTTCCATTGTACGTTGGGGCAAAGGGAACCGGGGGGAGCATGCCTGGTTAATAAAAGTGAGGTCAAAGGTAAATATGACATTATTAAGGAGAGATCCCATGTTGGTGTGTGAGAAGTGCAAGGGACCATCCTCCCTGAGATCTGAGAGGCCGCACAAACCTAACTCACAAAACGGGCAGATGGTACAGTTGAAGTCACCCACCCACAACATTATGTGATCCCCTGTACCTTGTTCTCTCAGTTTGTGGATATGATGGATCATAATGTTCATATTTGATTCCACTTCGCTAATTGGCAAGTTATTATAAAAGTTCACAAGAACCACCCTTTGCGAAGTGCCCCATTTAAATGATATAATTTGGAAATACTGACTGGAGTGAAAATCACAAACTTTTACATCCCCTACATTCGAGATATATGTACACAGGCCCCCTCTATTACGACCCTTGGCTGAAGGCACAGCAGGTGAGTGAAAGGTTCGATAGTCCAGCATGTGGGCTTCCTCTGTAAGCCAAGTTTCCTGAAGACAGAGGATGCCATACTTCTGAACAATCTCCAGCCAAGGTTTGTGGGTGATCTTACTACCAAGGCCTGCTACGTTCCAGGAAAGAAGAGAGTGCATTGGGTTTCTACATCCCTGGGGATGAAGCCCTCCAGTCCCCTTTATGCCTTTCAGATCTTGCGAATGTGCAGGCTCTTGCGAGTGTGCAGGCTCTACCGGTCATGTAACCTGGGGAGTAAGATCTTGTTGTTTAGGGGGGCTTGAGTCTAGCCCAATGTGACTTGGAACTTGGGATCTAAGCATTAACTTTTCACTAGAATCAGTTTCCATTTGGGGGTTATGGGCATTGGTAAAAATTGGAGCAACACTCATTCCCAGTCAATCCACCTGATCCAGGCACTCAAACCTATTCCTAGTGGGCGCTCCTTCCCACCAGTTGTTAATAGGTTGCCAACCATCCCCGTGTCCTTTCCGTCTTCGATTGCGAACTATTGACCAAGCCCCAGGTGGCTCGACAATCTGTTTTGGGGGGTAGAAAAAAGTAAGTGGTCTGATGACAATGGATTGGTCAGTATCACCTGGGCCCCATGAACTAATATATTGGGCTGTGTGGGGGTCTGCAAATGAAACCACTATACAGTCGCCAGGAATGGATTTATATGTAGAACCCACCCATGGCACTCTCCTAACCATTAATACCCTACTCCTAAGAGCGTTAGGAAGCTGCCTATTGACATTAAGCCAGTGAGTCACCTTATTCCTTAGGGACCACTGGGTCTCCATGGAATGTGGGTCAAGTGCTGGTACACCAGCCAATACAACAACATAGGGTCCGGCGTCAGGAGGGAGATCAATATAACCCCCACGAAAGTTCTGGCGACCATGGTGCTGATTGGCTATAGATGCAATAGGAGGCATATTAATGTTATTGGGCTTATTGGCAGCCTTAGGGACTGGTTTTGGTAAAGTCACGTCCTCAGGGCCTTTTGTCACTGGTATTAAGAGTTTTGATGCGGAGAGATCTAAAGCATTAAGCTTAGACCGGGGTTTGGGTATTGGAGTGGGCTTACGTAAGGGTGGAGGAAGAACAGGGGGCACTGTTGCAGGGGCAGGGGGGCTAACATCAGTCACTGGGGCCGGGTGGATACCATCATCACCATCCTGGTGAGTACCTTCAGCAATACGAGGAAAACTTGCTTCCAGTTGCTTCAGGCTAAGAGTGGCCAGGGAGACTAAGGTCTTATCCATCTCTAAAAGATTATTCTCGATGCGTGACAGTCTGAGTTCAAGCGGTGACAGTAACTGTTTTAATGTGACCCAAACTGTTTTGAGAAAATCTTCGTCATCACTCCTCTTGTCTCTGTCCCTCCCTGACTTACTTTGCCCTCCCTCTGTAAGTTTCTCATCATATGTGGGAGAAGGCCCTAAAGTCGGGTCCGGGAGTACATTAAGATTGCTGTATTCATTACCCCCCCCATTAGGTGGCTATCCAAATTTGTGGCTTCTATAATCTCCCCCGTGGTAGGTAGTGTTCGTCTATTATTAGAAAACTGCAACCTTGCGATTTTAGCTTTCTTGCGGGCGTAGGCAGAGCTCGCATAGCTTTTCTTTATTTTTAACGTTGGTCCTTCTTTGTTTTTATTTTTCGCTACGGGGGGAGGAGGGTCGGATTTTTTGGGCAAAGTAATGACAGTCCCAGGCCCAATGGGCACAATTCCCTCGGGAGTTTTAGGGGGCACAGCAATTAGAATGGGTGTAGGCTCTGGTTGAAGAAAAAGGGGAGCATGGTGAACATCGGCCTGAATTAACAGTGGAGGTGGGCAGGAAACATGTTGTGGCGAAACAGCAGACGCAATTGTCCCCAAAGAAGATTTTTTGGAATGGGCAAAAGTCTGTGAGAGCCTACGTGCCGCGTCAAGCTCTAATGACACCCTCTTTTGCATTTTTGTAATCTCAACATCAATTGCCAAGTTAGTCTTTACAATAAAATCATCCAGTGTCCCGCTAGGCTTACTCAGCCCCATGGCAGTTTTACTGCGGCAACCCCGTGTATTCATAGTAAGTATGAATCACAATACCAACAATGTGCCTAATAATTGCAATGAGCAAGCTAGCAAACACAAACCAAGGGGGGTGGGCCAGGCCAGTCCTCTATGTCCTCGAACGGCCTCAAACGGCCCGCTCTTAGCCCGGTCTTCGCCCCGAGCTGCGTCCCGCGCTGCGGGAGAACAAATACTGTTTATAGTGGTGGGAAAGGGCGGGGGGTGGAGCTGCAGGGAGAGCGGACCGGAAGCTGGGCTCGTTCTCGCAGGGACACCTGGGTCAGGTAGTCCCTGCACGCTCGCAGCCCTGCAGCGTTACTGGCCCCGAGGTCCAAACAGGGGTTCCCCCACAGGAAGCAGGCAGAGTTAGTGCGATGTCCCACGACGAAGCGGCACCCGCGGAGCGGGTGCGGCAAGATTCAAAGTGCTGGTGCCGGTACAGAAGGTGAGCGCCAATCCAGCGATGCGCTTTGCAGTGAACAGAGTATCCCAATGGCAAGGGCTGGACCAGGTGGTTTTGGCAACCCTCTGATGGGCGGGGGGTGGAGCTGCAGGGAGAGCGGACCGGAAGCTGGGCTCGGTCTCGCAGGGACACCTGGGTCAGGTAGTCCCTGCACGCTCGCAGCCCTGCAGCGTTACTGGCCCCGAGGTCCAAACAGGGGTTCCCCCACAGGAAGCAGGCAGAGTTAGTGCGATGTCCCACGACGAAGCGGCACCCGCGGAGCGGGTGCGGCGAGATTCAAAGTGCTGGTGCCGGTACAGAAGGTGAGCGCCAATCCAGCGATGCGCTTTGCAGTGAACAGAGTATCCCAATGGCAAGGGCTGGGCCAGGTGGTTTTGGCAACCCTCTGATGGGCGGGGGGTGGAGCTGCAGGGAGAGCGGACCGGAAGCTGGGCTCGGTCTCGCAGGGACACCTGGGTCAGGTAGTCCCTGCACGCTCGCAGCCCTGCAGCGTTACTGGCCCCGAGGTCCAAACAGGGGTTCCCCCACAGGAAGCAGGCAGAGTTAGTGCGATGTCCCACGACGAAGCGGCACCCGCGGAGCGGGTGCGGCGAGATTCAAAGTGCTGGTGCCGGTACAGAAGGTGAGCGCCAATCCAGCGATGCGCTTTGCAGTGAACAGAGTATCCCAATGGCAAGGGCTGGGCCAGGTGGTTTTGGCAACCCTCTGATGGGCGGGGGGTGGAGCTGCAGGGAGAGCGGACCGGAAGCTGGGCTCGGTCTCGCAGGGACACCTGGGTCAGGTAGTCCCTGCACGCTCGCAGCCCTGCAGCGTTACTGGCCCCGAGGTCCAAACAGGGGTTCCCCCACAGGAAGCAGGCAGAGTTAGTGCGATGTCCCACGACGAAGCGGCACCCGCGGAGCGGGTGCGGCGAGATTCAAAGTGCTGGTGCCGGTACAGAAGGTGAGCGCCAATCCAGCGATGCGCTTTGCAGTGAACAGAGTATCCCAATGGCAAGGGCTGGGCCAGGTGGTTTTGGCAACCCTCTGATGGGCGGGGGGTGGAGCTGCAGGGAGAGCGGACCGGAAGCTGGGCTCGGTCTCGCAGGGACACCTGGGTCAGGTAGTCCCTGCACGCTCGCAGCCCTGCAGCGTTACTGGCCCCGAGGTCCAAACAGGGGTTCCCCCACAGGAAGCAGGCAGAGTTAGTGCGATGTCCCACGACGAAGCGGCACCCGTGGAGCGGGTGCGGCGAGATTCAAAGTGCTGGTGCCGGTACAGAAGGTGAGCGCCAATCCAGCGATGCGCTTTGCAGTGAACAGAGTATCCCAATGGCAAGGGCTGGGCCAGGTGGTTTTGGCAACCCTCTGATGGGCGGGGGGTGGAGCTGCAGGGAGAGCGGACCGGAAGCTGGGCTCGGTCTCGCAGGGACACCTGGGTCAGGTATTCCCTGCACGCTCGCAGCCCTGCAGCGTTACTGGCCCCGAGGTCCAAACAGGGGTTCCCCCACAGGAAGCAGGCAGAGTTAGTGCGATGTCCCACGACGAGGCGAGATTCAAAGTGCTGGTGCCGGTACAGAAGGTGAGCGCCAATCCAGCGATGCGCTTTGCAGTGAACAGAGTATTAAAACTGTAGTATCCTGCCATTCTCAATGTAATGCCTTTCTACCACCAATGGAATGTTCATCTATGCAGCTATCAGAATGTTGGTGTTCTGCCTTAGTGGTGACAGTTGGATGGGCTGAGCACCTAGATGGATGCTCCTGGTGGGGTCTCCTATTGAGCAGTTAGATTATGACAAGTACAAGCTCAATAGGAGACCCCACCAGGAGCATCCATCTAGGTGCTCAGCCCATCCAACTGTCACCACTAAGGCAGAACACCAACATTCTGATAGCTGCATAGATGAACATAGATGAGGATTAAGAGATTGGGTCTTATTATCATATTTAGCTTATGTTTTAATTTTATTTAAGTGCTTTCATGCATTTATAGCTAAATATGTTCTGTTTTCATTGTATCTTGTTTAAATTTTCTCGCACTGTTACCTTTGCATTACTGATTTGTATTTTGTTTTAGGTTAATGGTGTTTTGATGAGGTTTCTCCCTAATTGTTCCTCATCTTCTTTTCTGTTTTCTTCTTCCTATCTGTTTTTCTGTTGAAATCTATAATTTATTTTCAATCTCCATTCATTCCTGTTCTGGCCAGTAGGGGTGCGTTGGAGTTGTTTTTCGTATTTTCTTCTATTCTTTTCTTTTCTGCTGTTGTGTAAGAAGGAAGGATGGTTTACATGTTTGGTTCCATTCTTCTATTCCTATTTCTGGATTTCTCTTTGGTTCCATTGTTCAATTTCTATTTCTTGACTTCTCTTGCTGATGTGAGTTTCTTTATTTCTCTTGTTGCTTTGCTTGTGACGGGTGTTCTCTTTTCGCTGTTTCTTTCCTTCTTTTGCTAATTTTGCTTGCTTTTATTTCCCTGGTTCTGATTTTCTTTTTCTAGCTTTTGTTTTCTGTATAAGAAAAGGGGATATGTGGTATCCTGCCATTCTCAATGTAATGCCTTTCTACCACCAATGAAATGTTCATCTATGCAGCTATCAGAATGTTGGTGTTCTGCCTTAGTGGTGACAGTTGGATGGGCTGAGCACCTAGATGGATGCTCCTGGTGGGGTCTCCTATTGAGCTTGTACTTGTCATAATCTAACTGCTCAATAAATCTACTTGAGAACTTCCTACAAGCGTGGACCCAATTACTACATTATATTTGTAAAAAGCCACTCTGTAGCAGATCTGGGTTTCCCCAAAGATGTTTACTGGCAACCTTACCGGACTAATCAATTTTCCTGATGGATACTTTTAAGAAGCAGATTCCTCACCATGTGAATTTCCTCCAGGCGTCATACTTGATCCTTAAAACTCAAAAGCAGTGCTCATGCAAGCCTGTAGGTGGTGCTATGTGACTGCATCGATGTCTTTTCCTTTGGGAAGTGACGAATGAAGCCACATGTAAGTGCCAACCATGCCCGCTGACGTCCGTCCTTTCTGCGCCTTCAGATGTGGATCTGGAGATCAGCTCCCTCCTGGTTCACTGTAAAGTGATTTTTCTTTGAAAAGTTTCCAGTGTTTAAGGGACGTCACCCTCTAAAATTACAGGGTTCAAACCTTGTAGAAACTGTTGCGAAGAGATCTTCTGTGTATGTCCGGTGTTTAGATTTTTTACACGACTCCAAGTCCTGCGGCGATTGTGCCCAGATGATCCCTATGGCCATCGAGTGCGAGGCACAGCTCTACGGGGCGAAGCACCGAAAGGCTCTGTGCTAGTCCTGCGCCAGGTGGAAATCTAAGGCGAAGACCCGCTCCAGCTCCACAAGTTGTGCCTAAGGCACATCTTCCTCATTTTTTAAGTCTTTGAGGAAGTCAAAGAAGAAACACAAGAAGCACATTACCCTCGCCCAGCCTGGTCATGAAGTCTGTCCGTGTAAGCTGATTATTTGGCTGCTACACCCACGCACTGATACATGGTTGGTGAGATCTTGCCCATTGTCCCCAAAGACTTTAGGGCTTCTCTAGTCCGAACTATTCAGAATGGTTGGGATGCGGCTGAATTTGTCATTCAGCCTGGACACCGCAACTGTCTAAATAGGGCTATAGGAACCAGCTTGGTGCTTCACCGCCATGCCCGGCTGAAGTCCACTGGCTTCTCGGGAGACATCCAGCCATCTTTAAATGACATGCCTTTCCACGTCTCCAGCCCGTTTGCTGAGAACGCAGATTTTGCCCTGCAGTGTTCTAAGGAGAGCTGGGCAATGGCACCCTCCCTGGGCCTATCAGCATCAGTCAGGAAATACCATGAACAATTTTGCCCTTTTGCAGCACCAGACTTCTCTGCTGGCACAAAAAGCTTCCCACCCCTTTTAAGGTCTGGGCCATAGGCCCAGCAGACAGTGATCCGGCTACCAGGACCAGCTTTCATCCCATTCTTTTGCTCCTCCAGCCATAGCTTCCAAACCCCTTAATTGCTCCCTTACATGTGCACATCTACTTAGTAGGAGGCTGGATCAGCCACTTGCTAGGGGTGGCAACATCTCACGTCTGACAAATAGGCCCTGCAGATTGTCCAACGCAGCTCTGCCGTGCAATTCCTTTTTGACAAACTGTACCTGCCACCTACTTCAGAGCACTTCCTGTAGGACCAAATATAATTTTTATGCAAGGAAGTGCCAGGAAGTGCAGGCTCTTTTGGCCAAAGGAGCTATATAGAGGGTACCAACCTTGGAAGTAGGGACTGAGTGTTATTCACGCTACCTCTAGTGCTAAAGATGCACAGAGCCCTCTATTCTGTTGTAGGTCATTGCTTTTTTTGTCCACGGACAAATTCCAAATGCTCACCCATGTCCATATAATCTCTGCCATGATTCCTGGAGAAAGGATAGTGCTGTTGGACCTGCAGGGCGCTTATTTTCACATCCCCTTCCTTCAGACTCACCGATGCA
Source organism: Lissotriton helveticus (assembly GCF_964261635.1). Classification (NCBI taxonomy): domain Eukaryota; kingdom Metazoa; phylum Chordata; class Amphibia; order Caudata; family Salamandridae; genus Lissotriton; species Lissotriton helveticus. The sequence continues at coordinate 335,332,531 of NC_136071.1, read as the reverse complement.
ACCTATGTTTCGCAGTGAGCCTTTAACATTTATTATCTGTGCTCCCTTTTCATCTCACTAGTGTGAGAAGTTAGCCTGGTATATGATGTCCACTCTTCTAGCGGGCACCTTGCACCAGTCTAATCAACCCTTATTGATGGTAGGTTATAAAGTCAACCTTATAGAAAGCTATCCTAGTGGTAGCTGTGGAGAGCAGCCTTCAGGCTAAGACTTGGAGACGAGTTAAGCTAACTGTTTTACCATTTATAATCTCGAGTACCAAGTGAAAGCACACCACACAAGGTATATATCAAATATATATGTATTTATTCTAAGCACAACCCATCTGCACTCTTTATGAGGTCAGAGGTAAAAGTACAATGCAAGGAACTTACTTAGCATACGATAAGTTGCACAGTATACGTTTTGCCCTAGGGGCCTCACAAACCATATACTAAAATAGTGGTATAAGAACCACGTGAGAAATAGAAAGTAGGCCTGGGGCCTGTGGAATCGCTGGGGCTACTCAGAACAACCAAAGGTTAGGATGTAGGAGGCCCACAGGAGACGCGTGCAGTGTCTAAACACAGCCGCAGATTACCATTGACTTTCTATAGAAAACAAACAAGGTACAATTTTAAAGTTTAAGGGTACAAGGAGGTGAACTACGATGGAAACCTTTTAGACTAGGACACTTGGAGAGTCAGTACCCACGGGAGCACCGGAGTATTTGTGTTACCTCGCCCAGGGAACCCGGGTACATAGGTGTCTTTTCGTGAAGGGTTTCGTCGTCGATTCCAATGGAGAGCTGCGAAGAAGTGCTGCAGGCGACCAGAGGAAAAGTGTCCGGGTGGAACCAAGGGTGGATGGGAGATGTGAAGAACCTGAAAGCAGAGGAGACAGAGTCTGCGCCACTAGCCAGTGACCAGGGCGACGATAGAAAGATGCCACCAGATGTCTGGTGATTTCAGGTGAGAAGGTGAAGTTTGTCTCTTCAGCCATGAGGTCCAGGAGACGTCGATGATGACCAGGAGCTGGATTCGAGCTGTCCCACGAAGGATCTAGTTGACTGCGGTGTCGGTATCCGGATGGGACCCAACAAACCTTGGCAAACGTAACCCACGCAGGATGTCGAGATTGGCTTCGGTGCAGACCAGCAAGGCCTGTGGAACTTCTCCTTTGCAGGGAAGTTGGAGCACACCTGGAGCAACCAGGAAAGCAAGTTAAATCAAAGGTTGGTCTTCTTGGGGGCTCACTAGCCAATGGACTAGGAACGGCAAAGACGCAATGAGCAGAAATGCACAAAGCGGGCCCACTGGACACTCGTGGAGTGTGGGCCTCTGAGCTTCGGTGCAAAAGGTGCTCGGCCTGGGGCTTCAAGCACCCCAATGCACAACTTTGGGATACTTCGGGATACCTCGGGAAGTCGATGCAGGTAGCAAAATGCAGGATGTCCAGGAGTTCCGGTCCCACGTCTCTCGTGTCCGCCACAGGTCTCAGCTTTGCTGTGAGCGAAGGTCTGGGTCAGAGATGTCTGGAAGTCCGTGTCCTGTGTCGCAGATTCTTCAGGGTCCGGCGGGAGCCTCGAAAATGCAGACCGGCAAAGATGCTTTTGGTGCCTGTTTGAACAGGGTGGTCACTCCTGAACCACAAGGGAGATTTCATCCGTCTTTCTGTCGATATGGAATGTCAAAGGTCCAAGATATATGTTGCAGAGTTTTGTCCAGGGTAATCTAAAGTCCTAGGGACTGGGGTTCTATACTTATAGTAAGTTTAGGGGTTGGTCTAACTCTAAGGTCCCTCCTATGGGTGGACCTGGGGTGGGGGTGGTTACACCCCTTCTCCTTTGTCCAGTTTCGCGCCAGAGCTGGGGCGGAGTGCCCCAGCAACCGGTTTGAACTGGGAAATGCATGGAGCACCTTTTGTTCCCCAGGCAGTGTCTGGAAAGCATTCACTGAATGCAGCCCTCCCTGCCCCAATACACTAAGAGCCTGTCTTGGGAGGTGCCAGTACCTCCCTGGGCAGGAAACATATTGTCCAGGCCTCCAGTGACGGAGTTTCGTCCAGCAGTAGGAGGGCAGACTCTGTCTGTGGCAGCAGCATCCATTTTGTGATGCTGAGGCTCTGTTTAACTGTAACCAGGTAAACCAGTAACTACATGTCTTCTCCCTCTAGAAGGGTGGAATGCTACCCCCGCTGCCACCAAGACTGGCGGGGCGGGGGGGGGGGGGTGGTGCAAGTATTCCAAAGTGTTCGTCACCTTACACAACATGTTTTGATAAAGCCAAACCAAAGTTAGCATTAATCGCGTGGATTATAATGCACCTAGGAATATATGGTATGGCTATATCATAGTAACAATTGTTGAGTTTAGGCTCGCTAAACTCCAGACGGGTTCCCAATTCACAATGAAAACGTAGTTTTCTATGGTAAGTTCATTAGCATTTTATTTCGAACATTCAAGTTTGCCATGATTCATTTGTAGATTTATACAATTTCCTTCGTTTTATAGTAACATAATCCAGTTCTTATGCTACTGCATCAATGTAAGTAATGCGCTTTTTTTACAACACCCAATGCATTTCGGGTCGAAAATACATGACCCTTCGTCAGGGGTCTGTTGAATGAAAACAAAACAGGACCAGATTAGTCACTCTCCATGCTGTCTAGATGTAAAATACATTTAACACATACCAAGCTAAATGCACAGTGAAACATTCGTCTTACAAAAAATCGTAAACTGTGTTCTCTGATAATCAAGGTCAATTGTGCTCACATCGCACTCCTCTATAATTAACAGCAAATTATAGGTCTGAACTACCTGTTGATTACGAGAGCGTTAGCATTAAACATATCAAATATCAAAAACACGCCATGTTAACACACTGAAGTAACACTCACGTTAAGCTTAGCGCGGTTGCGCTTCCCGGTGAATTCAAAACTGTTTCCTAACTGCGAAACAAGAGAGCTTCTCATAGGTTTGCTTGAATTACACGTGATCGCGGCATCAACCAATGGCGTTGAAATGCCGTGGTCATGTGATATGAGTACCATGGCTTCACAATCTGAAGGCGCCGTGAAAGGCGGCTAAAACTACATTTCCCATGGTTAGTTCACTCGATTATCGTTAGAACATACAATGATAATAACTGAAACAATGATTAAAATGCAAACGCTTAAATAAATATCAAAACAAAAGAATAAACAACAGCATCAAATATTGAAACGAACATATAATATTATACATTACCACCTTCTTTGGGGGAACAAAACTGTGCTGAAACACTAGCTGTGATTTGAATTATGCTATAATACCCATGCATGCTCAATACGATCATTTAAACCCCAAGGCAGGGTGGAATTGAGTCTCTTTATCCAATAAAATTCCGCTCTCAGTCTCTGTTTTATCGGATCCATGTCTGGGCTCTGTGTGATCGACTCGATGACCATGAATTTTAGTTGCGAAATCTGATGATTCATCTCATTCCAATGGCTTGCAACTGATGACTTGAGATTGCATTGTCTAATGTTGCTTTTGTGTTCCGTGATTCGGATTTTGACTTTACGCTCAGTTTGGCCGATATATATTTTGCCACATGGGCATTTGATCATGTATATGCAATTAGATGTATCACACGTACTGGAATGTTGCAATGCAATTGAAAAACCCTTAGTTGGATGAGTAAGTGTTTTACCGCAGATGACATTATTGCAGTGGATGCAATTAAAACATTTCATCATACCTTTCCATTTGGTTTTGTCTTTAATCGGTGCATTTAACAATTCTTTTAAATTCTTTGATCTTTGATATGCAAAGGTTATGTGATCATCATATAATCCTTGTAATTCGGGTTCCAACTGTATCAAATGCCAATGTTTGATGATACATTTTTTGATTCTGGCCGAGTCTGATGAATACTTAAGTACACACACGGTTTTTTGTTGTTGAGATTTTTGCTTTCTCTGTGTTAAGAGATCTATTCTCTGGATTTTGTCTACTTTCATCAAAGCGTGCTGTAGTACATCTTGTGGATAACCTCTTAGTTTGTACTTTGTTGTCTGTTGTTCAAAGGATTTAACTAGTTCTTGTTCTGTGGATATAATTCTCTTCAGTCGTATATACTGGGACATTGGCAAATGTTTTTTCAATGGCTCTGGATGAAAACTTTGGAATGCCAAGCATGCATTTCTATCCGTGGGTTTATGAAAGACTTTGGTGCTAATGTCTTGATTGTTAATGGTAATACTCACATCCAAAAAAGCTATCGTTGCTTTGGAGACAGTGTAAGTGAACTTGATTCTCTCGTTCTGATTGTTCAAGCACTTTATGTTATTGATCAATGTATCTTCTGTACCGTGCCAGATTAAAAAGATGTCATCGATAAATCTCTTGAACATGATTATGCCTGCTTTCCACTCTGGATTGTCCAAGATGTAGTCTTTCTCGAATTTCTGCATGAAAATGTTCGCATATGAGGGAGCCCCCCCAAAACCCATCGATGTACCGTTGGATTGATTGTAGAAGCGACCATTCCACTCAAAATAACTATGGTATAGTGCAAACTGCATCAACTCTAATATCAATAGTCTTTGGTATTCTTCCAGATCACTGTGTAATAAACACCATTCCAATGCTTCAATGCCTTCCCTGTGGGGAATCGAAGTGTACAGCGACACTACATCGATAGTACATAGATAATACGACTCTCCTTGTAATAATTTGACTTCATTCAGCATGTTCAAAAAAGTTGTGGTGTCCTTGATGTATGTCTCACTGCTTTGATCTAACGGTTGCAAAAAAGTATCTACAAATTTACCTACTGGTTCCGAGATCGATCCGCAGGCTGAGACTATGGGTCTAAACGGCGGTTTGATGGGGTCTTTGTGGATCTTGGGCAACATATACAGTTGCGGTCTTCTTGGATGTGTGATATGAAAATAGGCATGAGTTTTCTGAGTTATCCATTTCATGGTTAAAGCATGATCCACAATTTGATATAATACCTTCTGGTATTCTTGTGTGGGATCTGAACTGAGAGGGAGGTATATGTCTTGATTAAGGACATGCTCATTGACACTTAAGTTGTAGAATTCAGTGTCCATGACTATGAGGGCGCCGCCCTTGTCTGCTCTCTGAAAAGTTAAACTTTTGTCATGATTCAAATTTTTCAAAGTATTCCATTCTTTTGGTTTCAAGTTGTTGTGTTTCGGTTTGCCAAACGGTATTTTTTGAATGTCAACCATTACCGATCTTTCGAAGGCTTCTATTGATTTATGGGTCATAGGAGCATAAAAAGAACTTGGTGGTCTGAATTCATGGTCCCATGTGGGACTCTGTGACTGTAGACTACTCTCTTTAAAGAAGTATCTCAATTTCAAGTTTCTAAAAAACTTAAAGAGGGCTAATTCGGTTTCTCCAACGTTAGATCTATATGTTGGAACAAAGGTGGTGCCCTTGTTCAGCGTCTTCAGCTGTATTTGTGACAACGGTTTTGAAGATATGTTGATGACTAAGTTGTCTTCTGAACTTGACTCCGTGTCCGTTTGGCCACTTCTTCTTCTGTTTCCTTTTCTCTTTGCTCTTCTGGTCGCAATACTGTTGGTGGAGCGTTCGCTGCTGGACTGACGTCTAAAAAAGACGGCTGTTGAACAGGCACTTGACTGGTAGAAGGAATCACCGATTTCTCCTTGCTTATAATGATTGGTGGCCTGTTTTGGGCAACATCTGAATCTGATACCACACTTTCTTGCGAAGATGTGGCGGCCGATTGTTTCTGTTTCGGTTGGGTTTGCCATTTTCTTTGTTGGTATATTTCCGCCCACGAGTATACTTCATCTAACTTGTAGTCTAAAGTATCGCGGCGATACTTCCTTAACTTTCTCTCGTTCACTTCTTTGGCATAACGGTCTAGTCTCTGGTTAATTTCCTCTAATGTTTTATCCAAATCAGGAATTTTATTCAATTGTTCTTTAAGATTCTTAATTTCTTCTTCTAATTCCAACAAGACTTTTGAAAGTTCCTCTACTATCAATAGCATCAAGTCCAGAGAACATTTATTCAATATTTGATACCACCTCTCTAGAAACTTTTTACTGTTGGCGCAAAGCATTGGTTTCAGCGCTATTCTGAGGCCCCTGGGGATTCTAAGGTTTTTATGGTAGTGTATCAGCGTGGTTGCGTGCAACCTCTGGTTGACTTCTCTCTTGCTTATATATTCGAATTGTCGAAGGATTTGAGCTGTGGTTGATTTATGCGGAGTGATGCATCTGGTCTCCTGAATGAGATCATAAATGTCTTTGGCTGCTTCTGTGGAATACGCTAAGGTTTCAGCTCTATTGGTTGTGGATTGTGCTATACCCGAAATGCATTGGGTGTTGTAAAAAAAGCGCATTACTTACATTGATGCAGTAGCATAAGAACTGGACTATGTTACTATAAAACGAAGGAAATTGTATAAATCTACAAATGAATCATGGCAAACTTGAATGTTCGAAATAAAATGGCAACCTCTGGTTGACTTCTCTCTTGCTTATATATTCGAATTGTCGAAGGATTTGAGCTGTGGTTGATTTATGCGGAGTGATGCATCTGGTCTCCTGAATGAGATCATAAATGTCTTTGGCTGCTTCTGTGGAATACGCTAAGGTTTCAGCTCTATTGGTTGTGGATTGTGCTATACCCGAAATGCATTGGGTGTTGTAAAAAAAGCGCATTACTTACATTGATGCAGTAGCATAAGAACTGGACTATGTTACTATAAAACGAAGGAAATTGTATAAATCTACAAATGAATCATGGCAAACTTGAATGTTCGAAATAAAATGCTAATGAACTTACCATAGAAAACTATGTTTTCATTGTGAATTGGGAACCCGTCTGGAGTTTAGCGAGCCTAAACTCAACAATTGTTACTGTTTACAAGGCACGCTCATGACTGTGTGCGACGACGTGGGAGACCAAAAGTAATAGTATTAATTCACACCTAAGAAGAGTGCTCAGGATACCATTCTTTTTTAGTATCACTTCGCAGTCATACCCGATCCTTAGAAGCACCACCAACCTAATTAAAGATGGATGATATAGCACAATCCACAACCAATAGAGCTGAAACCTTAGCGTATTCCACAGAAGCAGCCAAAGACATTTATGATCTCATTCAGGAGACCAGATGCATCACTCCGCATAAATCAACCACAGCTCAAATCCTTCGACAATTCGAATATATAAGCAAGAGAGAAGTCAACCAGAGGTTGCACGCAACCACGCTGATACACTACCATAAAAACCTTAGAATCCCCAGGGGCCTCAGAATAGCGCTGAAACCAATGCTTTGCGCCAACAGTAAAAAGTTTCTAGAGAGGTGGTATCAAATATTGAATAAATGTTCTCTGGACTTGATGCTATTGATAGTAGAGGAACTTTCAAAAGTCTTGTTGGAATTAGAAGAAGAAATTAAGAATCTTAAAGAACAATTGAATAAAATTCCTGATTTGGATAAAACATTAGAGGAAATTAACCAGAGACTAGACCGTTATGCCAAAGAAGTGAACGAGAGAAAGTTAAGGAAGTATCGCCGCGATACTTTAGACTACAAGTTAGATGAAGTATACTCGTGGGCGGAAATATACCAACAAAGAAAATGGCAAACCCAACCGAAACAGAAACAATCGGCCGCCACATCTTCGCAAGAAAGTGTGGTATCAGATTCAGATGTTGCCCAAAACAGGCCACCAATCATTATAAGCAAGGAGAAATCGGTGATTCCTTCTACCAGTCAAGTGCCTGTTCAACAGCCGTCTTTTTTAGACGTCAGTCCAGCAGCGAACGCTCCACCAACAGTATTGCGACCAGAAGAGCAAAGAGAAAAGGAAACAGAAGAAGAAGTGGCCAAACGGACACGGAGTCAAGTTCAGAAGACAACTTAGTCATCAACATATCTTCAAAACCGTTGTCACAAATACAGCTGAAGACGCTGAACAAGGGCACCACCTTTGTTCCAACATATAGATCTAACGTTGGAGAAACCGAATTAGCCCTCTTTAAGTTTTTTAGAAACTTGAAATTGAGATACTTCTTTAAAGAGAGTAGTCTACAGTCACAGAGTCCCACATGGGACCATGAATTCAGACCACCAAGTTCTTTTTATGCTCCTATGACCCATAAATCAATAGAAGCCTTCGAAAGATCGGTAATGGTTGACATTCAAAAAATACCGTTTGGCAAACCGAAACACAACAACTTGAAACCAAAAGAATGGAATACTTTGAAAAATTTGAATCATGACAAAAGTTTAACTTTTCAGAGAGCAGACAAGGGCGGCGCCCTCATAGTCATGGACACTGAATTCTACAACTTAAGTGTCAATGAGCATGTCCTTAATCAAGACATATACCTCCCTCTCAGTTCAGATCCCACACAAGAATACCAGAAGGTATTATATCAAATTGTGGATCATGCTTTAACCATGAAATGGATAACTCAGAAAACTCATGCCTATTTTCATATCACACATCCAAGAAGACCGCAACTGTATATGTTGCCCAAGATCCACAAAGACCCCATCAAACCGCCGTTTAGACCCATAGTCTCAGCCTGCGGATCGATCTCGGAACCAGTAGGTAAATTTGTAGATACTTTTTTGCAACCGTTAGTTCAAAGCAGTGAGACATACATCAAGGACACCACAACTTTTTTGAACATGCTGAATGAAGTCAAATTATTACAAGGAGAGTCGTATTATCTATGTACTATCGATGTAGTGTCGCTGTACACTTCGATTCCCCACAGGGAAGGCATTGAAGCATTGGAATGGTGTTTATTACACAGTGATCTGGAAGAATACCAAAGACTATTGATATTAGAGTTGATGCAGTTTGCACTATACGATAGTTATTTTGAGTGGAATGGTCGCTTCTACAATCAATCCAACGGTACATCGATGGGTTTTGGGGGGGCTCCCTCATATGCGAACATTTTCATGCAGAAATTCGAGAAAGACTACATCTTGGACAATCCAGAGTGGAAAGCAGGCATAATCATGTTCAAGAGATTTATCGATGACATCTTTTTAATCTGGCACGGTACAGAAGATACATTGATCAATAACATAAAGTGCTTGAACAATCAGAACGAGAGAATCAAGTTCACTTACACTGTCTCCAAAGCAACGATAGCTTTTTTGGATGTGAGTATTACCATTAACAATCAAGACATTAGCACCAAAGTCTTTCATAAACCCACGGATAGAAATGCATGCTTGGCATTCCAAAGTTTTCATCCAGAGCCATTGAAAAAACATTTGCCAATGTCCCAGTATATACGACTGAAGAGAATTATATCCACAGAACAAGAACTAGTTAAATCCTTTGAACAACAGACAACAAAGTACAAACTAAGAGGTTATCCACAAGATGTACTACAGCACGCTTTGATGAAAGTAGACAAAATCCAGAGAATAGATCTCTTAACACAGAGAAAGCAAAAATCTCAACAACAAAAAACCGTGTGTGTACTTAAGTATTCATCAGACTCGGCCAGAATCAAAAAATGTATCATCAAACATTGGCATTTGATACAGTTGGAACCCGAATTACAAGGATTATATGATGATCACATAACCTTTGCATATCAAAGATCAAAGAATTTAAAAGAATTGTTAAATGCACCGATTAAAGACAAAACCAAATGGAAAGGTATGATGAAATGTTTTAATTGCATCCACTGCAATAATGTCATCTGCGGTAAAACACTTACTCATCCAACTAAGGGTTTTTCAATTGCATTGCAACATTCCAGTACGTGTGATACATCTAATTGCATATACATGATCAAATGCCCATGTGGCAAAATATATATCGGCCAAACTGAGCGTAAAGTCAAAATCCGAATCACGGAACACAAAAGCAACATTAGACAATGCAATCTCAAGTCATCAGTTGCAAGCCATTGGAATGAGATGAATCATCAGATTTCGCAACTAAAATTCATGGTCATCGAGTCGATCACACAGAGCCCAGACATGGATCCGATAAAACAGAGACTGAGAGCGGAATTTTATTGGATAAAGAGACTCAATTCCACCCTGCCTTGGGGTTTAAATGATCGTATTGAGCATGCATGGGTATTATAGCATAATTCAAATCACAGCTAGTGTTTCAGCACAGTTTTGTTCCCCCAAAGAAGGTGGTAATGTATAATATTATATGTTCGTTTCAATATTTGATGCTGTTGTTTATTCTTTTGTTTTGATATTTATTTAAGCGTTTGCATTTTAATCATTGTTTCAGTTATTATCATTGTATGTTCTAACGATAATCGAGTGAACTAACCATGGGAAATGTAGTTTTAGCCGCCTTTCACGGCGCCTTCAGATTGTGAAGCCATGGTACTCATATCACATGACCACGGCATTTCAACGCCATTGGTTGATGCCGCGATCACGTGTAATTCAAGCAAACCTATGAGAAGCTCTCTTGTTTCGCAGTTAGGAAACAGTTTTGAATTCACCGGGAAGCGCAACCGCGCTAAGCTTAACGTGAGTGTTACTTCAGTGTGTTAACATGGCGTGTTTTTGATATTTGATATGTTTAATGCTAACGCTCTCGTAATCAACAGGTAGTTCAGACCTATAATTTGCTGTTAATTATAGAGGAGTGCGATGTGAGCACAATTGACCTTGATTATCAGAGAACACAGTTTACGATTTTTTGTAAGACGAATGTTTCACTGTGCATTTAGCTTGGTATGTGTTAAATGTATTTTACATCTAGACAGCATGGAGAGTGACTAATCTGGTCCTGTTTTGTTTTCATTCAACAGACCCCTGACGAAGGGTCATGTATTTTCGACCCGAAATGCATTGGGTGTTGTAAAAAAAGCGCATTACTTACATTGATGCAGTAGCATAAGAACTGGATTATGTTACTATAAAACGAAGGAAATTGTATAAATCTACAAATGAATCATGGCAAACTTGAATGTTCGAAATAAAATGCTAATGAACTTACCATAGAAAACTACGTTTTCATTGTGAATTGGGAACCCGTCTGGAGTTTAGCGAGCCTAAACTCAACAATTGTTACTGTTTACAAGGCACGCTCATGACTGTGTGCGACGACGTGGGAGACCAAAAGTAATAGTATTAATTCACACCTAAGAAGAGTGCTCAGGATACCATTCTTTTTTATGGCTATATCATAGAACAGCTATAAGGAGATGGTTCCAAAAGCTGCAGAGGGGCTCAGCTCAGGCTAGGACACCCTCTCACATAAAACCAAGCACTCTACCTCCAGGATTGTCCAGGTCTGCCTTAGGAGTGGCTTATAGGTATATATGTGTCTGTATATGTATATAGGTATACTATATCTAAGTAAGGGGTGATTACACCACTTTACCCAGGCTGTATGAACAGACCTGTGGTGTCAGTTTGGAAGGCAAACCAGGGGTGGCACAATACATGCTGCAGCCCCTGGTAGGCCTAGGGTGCACCTATGCCCTGGTACACTATACAGGGGCTCACAAGGGTGACCCGGTAACCAATCTGGTATGTACCTAAAGTACATGGTATCAATTTAGAGAGAGAACAGCTGAGCTGTGGGCCTGATTAGAAGGTCCACAATCACACTAAAGTCGAAAAACCCAGAGAATCACTGCAAAAAGTGGGGTTAACCATAGGAAGCAGACCCTACTCTCCTACACATAGTACTTCTTGAGTGTTCACAAAGGTGAAGGAAGTGGTCTCTGCCCAACTCTTAAGGTCATGGTACTAGTCTTGCCCTACCTTGATGAATGGCTATTGAACATGGGCTTGACTTATTCGCAGATGACAGCGAACTTCCTTACAATCTTGAGGGTTCTCAATTAACCTGCCGAAGTCACACCTAACTCCTTTGCTGTGGCTCCCCTTCATTATAGCCACCCTGAATACTGTGTATTGCGAGCCTTTTCTCCGGACCAACAAGTCCTGGACATTTGGGCTATGATCCTGATGTTCTGACGGCTTTGAGGTTTTTGGGCCTACTAGCCTCTTGCATCCTGTTTGCCGAAACATATTAGGTGTCACATGCCGTCTTTGCAATGGGGCTTGAAGTCTCCATGGACCCAGCACCAAGGGAACTTGTCAGATTCCCGGAAGGTGTCAAAGGACACTGCAAAAGGCCTGCAGCTGTGGCTATGTGATTCCAAATGGACCAGTGGCAGATAATTCTCCCTGCCCCACCTAGAGTTGACGGTGGTGGCTGAAACATTGAGTTCGAGGCATATGAGCTGCAGATCTTACACTGTGCATTAGATCGCCACCTGGTGTTGGGCTCGGATGATTGCATGTTGTTGTCGTCTTGGAAGAAGTCTTTGTAGTCACGAGATAGGTGACTCCTCCCTTGGACGATAGTGCGCATGGGCATCGGCTCCATCCTTAGATCGGTTTTTTCCGCCACTGGGTTCGGATGCAATTTTTCCGCTCCGGTTCGAAAATCGACTTTTCGAAGACTTAGACGCACAAAACTTTCTAAAAACAAACCTTAACTTCAATATACATAGACTCGACTTCATCACTTCAATTCTGGTTGTCGACGCGGGCGTCGGGCCTACCCACGCAGTGAGGCCTACACCTCATGGAACGGACACCATTCAAAAAGTGTGGAGCACAGTGACCATCACGAGGTGTGTAACCTGTGTTTATCACCTGAACACGACGAGTCAAGCTGCACAGCTTGTGCGTCCTTTCGATCCAAGAAGACCATTCGAGATCAGAGGCCCTGTTGACGCGACATGCAGAGATCAGCTCCCGACCCGGTGGATATCTTCGACGAAGGTCCATGTGTCCCCGAGGAAGATTCAGGTGATCTCCAGATCGTATCTGAGGCAAACGACTCCGTTGACTCCATACCATCAGGTCAACGCGTGAGTACGACCAGCTCCCTCGGCACCGAAACCGAAAGAAGTCCCGGTTCCGAAAAAGACCCAGAAACCGTCGACTCCCAAAGACAATACCGCACCGAAACCAATGAAACCTGCTTCCACCCCAAAATCGTCGGTGCTGAAACCCACAAAACCTGTTTCCGATGCCTCCAAGCCCTCGAACCAGGCCTCGACTCCGAAAACGATACCTTTGGTGCCGAAAAGTACGCCACAGGACTATACAACAACTCCTAAGGCTAAAGACAAACAGAAACCAGGCCCGGAGCCGAAAAAATCGGTGCCGAAAGCAATTTCTGGAGAAGAGCTTTTCAGACCTGATCATCTGCAAAAGAGGATATACATAGACCCAGAAACAGGACATGTTTCCACCACACCACACCACACCACACAGGAAGAGGAATCCAGATACAGCACCTACACCTCCAGTGCCTGTCAAGAAGAAGGACTCTGCCACATCTCCTATGCACCCTTCTCCTGTATCTCCCTCTCTCCCTTTAAACATTTCACCTCAAAATTCTCCTCTTCATTCTCCACAACATACACCTCCTCAGGATGCTGATGATGATAAGTATAGCAAGGGGGGAGGGAAAGACTCAGATTACCCTTTTCCCTACCCAACATGTTCACCAGACTGGGAGTATCCAAACCCACAGGATATACCAGATATTCCTGACCCACATATATATCCACCTAAACCTTCTCCTTCAGAAGACAATATTGGGGTTGGACACTTAATTAATAGAGCTGCCATCTATCACAATGTCACCATGCATTCAGATGAGGCAGAAAAGGGTTTTTTACTAGACACTTTTGAACATTCCCAAAAATCTGTGCAAATACTGCCAATGATTAAAGGAGTTATTAAACATGCCCCAGAAGTGTTTAAAGATCCTGTATGGGCTAGAATCATAAACCCAAGGATAGAAAAAAGTACAGAGCAGCCCCTGGGATCCTGCTTACATTAAGGGACAGCTACCCTTAGACTTCCTAGTAGTTTCAAACGCTAGGAAAAGAGCAAACTCACAAACATCAGGAGAAGCACCACCTCCTGATAAAGAATCCAAAATCATAGATGCTTCAGGAAAAAGAATAGCTGCCCAAGCTAGTAATGCATGGCGCATTGCTAACACACTGGCCCTCCTAGCAAGATAGGACAGGGCTCACTATGATCAGCTAGAGAAGCTCTTACAACATCTACCTGATCAATATAAGGCACAAGCAGATGACCTCATACAAGAGGGTAAGCTTATATCTAATGCCTCCATTAAATGCGCACTAGATGTAGCAGACACTGCATCCAGGGCAATAAACACCAGTGTCCTTCTTAGATGTCACCCTTGGCTACGCATTTCAGGATTTAAGCAAGAGGTACAGACTACTATCTTAAATCAACCATTCAACCAACAACAGTTGTTTGGTCCAGAAGTAGACACAGCTCTTGAAAAAATGAAATAAGACACTGATACAGCCAAGTCTATGGGAGCTTTGCAGTCTACCCAAGCAAGAGGCTCCTTTCGTCGCTCCTTTTACAGATGAGGCTCCAAACAAGCTGGAGCAGACAATTCTGCTTCCTTTAAAACTAATACACGAGCATCCTCTAATAAAGGATACTCTAGAGGAGGCTACAGAGGTAATAACAATAAGGGAAGAGGTCGAGGTAACCCACAATCGATCGTCTTCCACCACTAAAGTGACTTCCTTCAGCTCCCCCAACCGCATACCACTCCAGTAGGGGGGAGATTAACACAGTTCCTAACTGTCTGGAACTCCATCACAACAGACAAGTGGGTAAGACAGATTATCCAGTATGGTTACTGCCTAGAGCTTACAGCCACCCCTCCAAATATACCACCCAGACAGCGTCCAATGTCCACAGAACATCTAACGCTGCTCCAACAAGAGGTTCTCTCATTGCTACAAATAGATGCAAAGACCTAGTTCCATTGCAAATACAAGGAACAGGTGTCTACTCACTCTACTTACTAATACCCAAAAAGGATGAGACACTAAGACCAATTCTAAATTTGAGGCCTCTAAATCTGTATAAACACTCAGATCATTTTCACATGATCACTTTACAACAAGTGCTCCCATTATTGCAGCAAGGCGATTTCCTCACTCCACTAGACCTCAAAGACGCCTACTTTCACATTCCCATACATCCTTATCACAGGAAGTATCTCAGGTTTATGCTAAAATGACAACACTATCAATTCAAAGTCCTTCCATTAGGGGTAACAACAGCATCAAGAGTGTTCACAAAGTGATTAGCAGTAGTAGCAGCACATCTCAGAAGACAACAGATCCATGTCTTCCCATACTTAGACGATTGGCTCATAAAGGCCAAGTCATTCAACCAGTGTGTTAAATACACATCTCGCACAATTCAGACACTTCACATCTTGGGGTTTTCAATAAACCACACCCAGTCACATCTACAGCCCTCTCATGTACATCAATACCTAGGGGCTGCCATAAACACCAATACAGCTCTAGCGTATCCCAGTCCAGCCAGGATACAGAGCATTCAAGCCGTAATCACAAGGTTTCAAAACCAACACTCTCTCCCAGCCAGAGTGTTCATGCAACTAATAGGCATGATGGCATCTTGCATTTTATTGTACCATATGCATGACTGCAAATGCGTCTATTGGAGGAATGTCTAGCACATCAGTGGAATCAGGCACAAGGACAACTGACAGACCTGGTGTTGGTGGACAGCAGCACACATCGCTCTCTGCAGTGGTGGAACACCAAAAACGTGTCCAGAGGGCGGCCGTTCCTCGAGCCTGGTCCACAAACAGACGCATCCCTGACAGGATGGGGGGCATATCTGCTCCACCACACAACTCAGGGAAGATGGACTGCTCAACAAAAGGTGCTTCAGATCAATCACCTAGAGTTGCTGGCGATTTTCCAGGCACTAAAGTCCTTCCAAGAACACACACAAAACAAAGCTGTCTTAATCTGGACGGATAACATGACAGCCATGTACTACATACAGAAACAAGGAGGCACACACTCCCTGCAACTGTCTCAGCTCGCACAAAATATTTGGAGATGGGCCATTCCACAAAAGATAGATCTGCTTGCAGAACACCTTCCAGGAGTTCACAATCAGATAGCCGATCTGTTAAGTCAACAAACACAACAGATTCACGAATGGGAACTACATCTGCAAGTTCTTCAACCATTCTTTCACAAGTGGGGTCATCCAGACATAGACCTGTTTGCAACACACGAAAACACAAAATGCCCAACCTTCGCCGCCGGGTTTCCACACCCGTTGTCCAAGGGCAATGCGATATGGATGAACTGTCAGGCATATTTGCGTACTCTTTTCCGCCAACCCCACTAATACCACTAGTGGTACGCAAGCTCAGACAACAGTCTCTCAAACTGATCCTGGTAGCTCCCACATAGGCACGCCAACCGTGGTTCACCACACTGTTAGAACTCTCTCTAGTTCCACACCAAAGACTGTCTCTGACACCATCAATGCTAATGCTGAACCATGGAGACATCAGGCATCCAGATCCAAGTCAACTGAATCTGGCGATCTGGCTCCTGAAGTCTTAAAGTTTGGTTACCTTAACCTGCCACCAGACTGTATGAATATCATTAAAGAAGCCAGCAGACCTACTACTAGAGCTTGCTATGCTGCAAAATGGAAGAGACTTGCCATGTTCGAGGCATGTGGGCTGCTGAATTTATATCTATGCATAGTTCGCCGCCTAGTGTTGGGTCCGGATGATTGCACATTGTTGTCCTGGAAGAGTCTTCGAAGTATCACGAGATAGGTGGCTCCTCCTCTGGACTACAGTGCGCATGGGCATCCCCTCCATGCTCAGATTGTTTTTTCCCGCCATTGGGTTCGGATGTACTTCTTGACTCACGTTCGGAAACTTATCAAAGTTGCTTTTTTCGAGGCCAAAATGCCTTAGGGGCGTCGGTATTGTCTTGTTCGGTGCCTTTTACCTTCCAGTTCTTTGAACTCGACGTCGGAAGACTTTTGACTTTCAGCGCCACAGGCCCATCGACGATCGACGATGGAACGGAGCCCGTTCAAGCGCTGCCCCGTCTGCAACTCGAAATATCCCCACATCGACGTACACCCGGTGCAACAAATGTCTCTCACTGGACCACAACGAGGCCAGCTGCATGGCCTGTTCAAAATTTCGATCCAAGAAAACTCTCCGTCTTCGGCGCGCTGCACGGCAGTCGGCGCGGGAATCGGCACCGGACCCAGAAAACATCTTCGGTGGCGACGACGAAGACACTCTTCATGCAGAGGATCCGGAGCACTCGGATCCCGCTTCGGAGCCCGACTCCACCAACAACGAGGACGAGGAAGAACTCGACGTCCATGATGAAGACATCGTCGAGGTAGGGGACGACGTACAACCTACCGGAGCCGTCGACGACGACTCAGGTGGAGACCTAAGCCCAACCGCAGTTGCGGGGGGCCATAAAGACTCTTCCACGGCTCAGGTCGAGGTATCGCTGGAAGGCCTTAGCCAAGATCTTCAACACCGTTCTCTAGTCCCGCTTCCGGGCCCGACTAAGAACATTTCCAAAGAGCCATCGGTCGATAGGCCCCACTCGGTGGAGATATCGAAAGAGAAACCAAAGGAAGCGAAATCGAAACCGAATCTGGTTAAAACACCCATCGGCTCGAAGACTTCGGAACCTTCCAAGTCAAAGTGTGCGCTCGACACCTCGGGGTCGAAAGGGGGCGTCGAGCCGAAGGTCGGATCGACTACGCCTGTGTCTGCTGTGAAGTGCGTCACGCTCCCGTCGACGTCGACTTCCGGCTCCAAAGATGGCGGCTCTTCCAAGGGACTCGAGGCCCAGCGGTCCGTCGATCCGAAGTTGAAGGAGCCGATG
This sequence comes from Lissotriton helveticus, assembly GCF_964261635.1. Lineage (NCBI taxonomy): Eukaryota > Metazoa > Chordata > Amphibia > Caudata > Salamandridae > Lissotriton > Lissotriton helveticus. The sequence goes on along the minus strand of NC_136071.1, from coordinate 335,314,746 downwards.
TTGGTCAAGGCCTTCGACCCGAAGCATAAAGTTGGATCGAAACAACCAGCCGCGTCGCAGCACGAAGGCTTTCCTGCAAAGCAACAACGACTCGAATCGACGCACAGCCTCAAACGCGCGGAACCGTCGAAGTCGGTCGAATCGAAGAAACCGCCTCTGTCGAAAGCCGCCAGTCCGTCGCCGATGCTCTCGGTGCCGATTAAGTTCGGACTACCCCCGACGGCGCGGCCTAAAACTGCTCAACATATTCTGACTACCGACTCTGCCAAGTCGACGTCCGGTGCCGCGACCACTCAGCCTCGGTCGGAAGACGTTGTATTCCAGCCACCGTCCCACGACAACCAATCAAAACTCTACATCGACGCCGAATCAGGTCGACTCACTGTTTACCAGCGTAAAGTCAGGCCTGAGGCGCGCCTATGGAACATTATAGAATACCTCTAAAGAAAAAGAGGGACTCTTCTACCTCTCCTGTTCTTTTTGAGCCCACACATTCCTATGATCAGGGCTATACCTACTCTCCAACATATGCCACTGAGGATATGGAGGGGGAGACAATGAGGACCAGTTCAATTATACCATGGATGGTGATCCGGATGAGTCCCAGACTTGGGCTGAATCTGTGGACCCTGACCCTCATGCCACTCCTGATACTCTTTCATTTGCTGTAAAGACTTGACCTACTGAAGATACTGCTGCTTTCAACGCGCTACTTGAGAGGGCGGCGCTTAACCATGACGTGGATATGCACGCTGACCCCGTGGAGGAGGACTTTCTTTTTGATACATTCTCCACATCAGAGAGGTCCATGAAAACTCTGCCTAAGCTCAAAGGTGTGCTCAAACATGCCAGTGACATTTTTAAAGAGCCCACTAAAGCAAGGGTGGTGAACCCCCAAATTGAAAAGAAGTACCGGCCTGCGCCCGTGGACCCTACCTACATCAAGGGCCAACTCCCGCTGGACTCCTTAGTGGTGGCTAATGCTCGCAAACGAGCGAACTCTCAGACAACTGGTGATGCTCCTCCTCCGGACAAAGAATCAAAGATCTTAGAAGCCTCTTTGGAGGATCTCCAATACACAAGCCCTGTTAGCAAGATATGACAGGGCACACTATGACACGTTAGAGCAGCTCATGCAACACCTGCCTGATACTTATAAGGAGGGGGCAGAAATGCTTATACAGGAGGGGAAGTTAATCTCCAACTAGTCCATTAAGTGCGCGTTAGATGCAACCGACACAGCAGCAAGAGCCATAAACACTAGCGTTATGCTCCGGAGGCATGCCTGGCTCCGTATCTCTGGTTTTAAGGCTGAAATCCAGACTACCCTACTCAATCAGCCAGTTAACCCTGACTTCCTGTTCGGTCCAGAGGTAGACACCACTCTTGAGAAGATTAAGAAGGACACTGAAACTGCGAAATCCATGGGAGCTCTGCAGTCTCAGCAGTTCAGGGGCAGTTCCTTTCGTCGCTCCGGTAACAGGGGAGCTTCTAGAGGTCAGGCGTCACAACAAGCACAGTAAACCAAAAGTGGCACACAAACCTCCTCTAACAAGAACAATAGGGGTGGATATCGTGGAAACAGCACCAAGGGCAGAGGACGTGGAAATAATAACGCCAGATCCTCTGCCGCTAACAAGCAGTGACGCCTTGTCACTGCCCCCCGACCATATAACACCCGTCGGGGGGAGACTCCAACAGTTCCTGCCGGTCTGGGAAAGCATTACCACGGACAGGTGGGTGAGACAACTTATACAACACGGTTACTGTCTAGAACTAACCTCCACTCCACCCAACATTCCTCCAAGGCACCGTCCTATGTCCGCCGAGCACATGCACTTATTGCAGCAGGAAGTCTTGTCCATGCTGCAAAAAGGGGCCATAGAACTCGTGCCTTTGGAACAACATGGACAAGGGGTGTATTCACTGTACTTCTTAGTCCCCAAAAAGGACGGGTCTCTCAGGCCCATTCTCGACCTGAGGTCTCTAAACGTATACATCCTGTCAGAACACTTTCACATGCTAACATTACAGCAGGTTCTCCCGTTGCTCAGTCAAGGAGATTTCCTAGCAACCCTGGATCTAAAGGATGCATACTTCCACATTCCCATTCACCCCAGTCACAGGAAATACCTCAGGTTCACCATCAACAACCAGCATTACCAGTTCAAGGTCTTGCCTTTCGGGGTCACTACAGCCCCCAGGGTGTTCACGAAGTGCTTAGCGACTGTGGCCGTGCATCTTCGGAGACAACACATCCATGTCTACCCGTATCTAGACGACTGGCTGGTGCAAGCAAAGTCGGCCCAGCAGTGTGCCAACCACATGTCACGCACAATCCACCTTTTGCACAGTCTAGGATTTTCGCTCAATTACCAAAAGTCCCACCTTCAGCCCGCACAGGTACAGCAGTACCTAGGCGCGGAAATAAACACGCTCGCTGCCACAGCGCAGCCAAACTCAGCGAGGGTCAACAGCATGCACGTGCTGATTCAAAAATTCAAGCCACAACGCTCACTCCCAGCGCAGGTGTTCATGCAACTGATAGGCATGATGGCCTCCTGCATCTTTGTGGTCCCGCACGCGAGGCTACACATGCGTCCGCTTCAGGAATGCTTGGCACGCCAGTGGAACCAGGCCCAGGGGCACTTGAAAGACCTAGTGTTGGTGACCGGTCGTGCATACAACTCTCTGCATTGGTGGAACACACAAAACCTTTGCAGGGGCCGACCGTTCCAAGAGCCTGTACCACAGATAGTGCTGACAACGGACGCATCTCTCCAGGGCTGGGGAGCGCATGTCCTCCATTATACAGTGCAGGGACTGTGGTCACCGCAACAGCAGAAGATGCACATCAACCTACTGGAACTGATGGCGATCTTCATGGCAATGAAGGCGTTCAAATTGCATCTCTGCAACAAAGTCGTGCTGATCCGGACGGACAACATGACTGCGATGTATTACATCCAGAAACAGGGGGGGGGGACACACTCTCCACAATTATCGCACCTGGCACAGTGCATGTGGAAGTGGGCCATTCAGAGGAACATGTTTCTCATGGCGGAACACCTCCCAGGCAGGGACAACCAGATAGCGGACCTGCTCAGCAGACACAGCCATCAGATGCAAGAGTGGGAGATTCATCCCTCAGTGCTCCACCCATATTTCCAGCAGTGGGGTCATCCAGAGATCGACCTATTCGCCACTCCCGAAAACGCAAAATGCCGCACCTTCGCCGCCAGGTTCCCACACCCGCAGTCTCAGGGCAATGCGATATGGATGAACTGGTCGAACAGATTTGCGTACGCCTTTCCTCCAGCACCACTGATACCGCTGGTGGCACGCAAACTGAGACAACACTCCATGACGCTCATCCTGGTTGCTCCAACGTGGGCACGGCAGGCGTGGTACACCATGTTCCTAGAACTTTCCGTGGTTCCACACCAACGCTTTCGTCTCACTCCCAGTCTCCTCACGCATGGCCATGGCGACATTCAGCACCCAGATCCGCAGCAGTTGAGCCTTGCAATATGGCTCCTGAGGTCATAGAGTTTCGCTACCTGAACCTGCCTCCTGACTGCATGGACATCATAAAGGAGGCTAGGCGACCTACCACCAGGGCCTGCTACGCGGCAAAATGGAAGCGTTTTGTTATCTATTGCTCCAATCATAACATAAATCCACTTGATGCTTCAACACAGAACATCATAGGTTATTTGCTGCACCTATACAAGTGTAACCTAGCGTATAGTTCCATCAGGATACATTTAGCTGCAATGGCGGCTTATCTTCAAAATAGACAGCATCTGTCCCTTTTCACAGTGCCAGCCATTAAAGCTTTCATGGAGGGACTGAAACGGGTCATTCCTCCAAGACACCCGCCTTCGCCTGTCTGGAACCTCAACATAGTCCTCACCAGGCTCATGGGCCCACCATTTGAACCTCTTCACTCTTGTGAGATACAATTTCTCACGTGGAAGGTGGCTTTTCTGGTGGCAATTACGACGCGTTAGCGAGCTGCAAGCCCTTACTATTCAGGAACCTTTCATCCAAATTCATGCTAATAGGGTTGTGCTGCGCACCAACCCTAAATTTATGCCCAAGGTAGTGTCGCAGTTCCACATTAACCAGACTATTGAACTACCTGTATTCTTCCCAAATCCTGATTCAGTAGCTGACAGAGCACTACACACACTTGATGTTAAACTAGCTCTGCTGTATTACATCGACAGGACTAAAGATTTCAGGAAAACTAAACAACTGTTCGTTGCCTTCTCTCCACAACACAAGGGCAACCCAATCTCTAAATCAGGTATAGCCAGATGGATTGTTAAGTGCATCCTAATCTGTTATCTAAAGGCTAAACGCACACTAACCATCCCCCCCCAGAGCGCATTCCACACGCATGGAATGTGGCATGTGGAACCTAAACATTGTGCTTACAAGGCTCATGGAGCCCCCTTTTAAACCTTTACATAAGTGTGAACTGAAATTTCTCACATGGACACTAGCTTTCCTTATTGCTATTACCTCTCTTAGAAGAGTTAGTGAGATTCAAGCTTTCACTATACAAGAACCATTTTTACAATTACACCGTAACAAGGCGGTTCTACAGACTAATCCAAAATTCCTTCCTAAAGTAATTGCTCCTTTTCATCTAAATCAATCAGTAGAGTTACCAGTGTTTTTTCAAAACCCAAACTCTTTAGCAGAAAGAGCTCTACACACACTAGATGTAAAAAGAGCTCTTCTATATTACATTGATAGGACCAAATCATTTCGTAAAACAAAGCAACTGTTTGTAGCTTTCTCTCCACCACATAAAGGCAACCCCAGTTCTAAATCAGGAATTGCAAGGTGGATTGTTAAATGTATACAAATATGCTACCACAAGCCAAAACGCACATTAACAGTTCCTCCTAGAGCGCACTCCACACACAAACTAGGAGCCTCCATGACTTTCTTAGGGAACATTCCCCTAGAAGACATCTGCAAGGCAGCAACATGGTCTACAACACACACCTTCACTAAACACTATTGTGTTGATGTGTAAGCTAAGCAGCAAGCTGCAGTAGGCCAAGCTGTCCTCAAAACCCTCTTTCAAACTACAGCAACAGATACAGGTGACCACCGCTAGGGGATAAACTGGTGTACAATCGATGCACAGTGTAAGATCTGCAGCTCATATGCCTTGAACGGAAAATGCTACTTAGCAGTATGCATCTGTTCTTGGCATGTAGAGCTGCAGATTCTTACACGCCATCCCGCCTCCCCAGGGCCTGTATCTGTTCCAGTTCTATCTAAATTAGATATACACGCATGGACATCCTTTCTTCTTTTTAAAAACTCCATCATTTCCCAACATGGCGAAAAACAATCTAAGGATGGAGCCGATGCCCATGCGCACTATCGTCCAAGGGAGGAGTCACCTATCTCGTGACTACAAAGACTTCTTCCAAGACGACAACAACATGCAATCATCCGAGCCCAACACCAGGTGGCGATCTAATGCACAGTGTAAGAATCTGCAGCTCTACATGCCAAGAATAGATGCATACTGGTAAGTAACATTTTCCTACTCAATGGGGGTGGTCATCTGGGAGAGGTGAGATCAGATGACTCTGGTCTGTGGCAGAGACCTGCCTTTACAAAAGTTGTTTGGAGTTTTGGGAGATTCACTTGACATTGAAAGCCTTCCTTCGCTCTTAAAAGGGACGGCTGGTACAGTTTCTCACTGACAACACCTAGTCCCTCTGGTACTGCATGAAGTATAGTGGGGTGGCTGTGGGTGGGGGTAGAGTCCTGGGTCCAATGCCAAGAGGCTCTCCGCTTCTGGAGCTGGCTGGCTCATCAGGGGAGGTTTCTTGTGGTGTACCACCTGGCAGGATATTTAAACACCAGGTTGGAAGAAGCCAGCTAGTGGCACTTGGGGGATCACAAATGGCAGTAACCCCCAAAGGTGTCACAGGTAATTTTCCAACAAATGGGAGAACACTGGCTCATTCTCTTCTTCATCACTCAGAATGTGCAAAGTCCGCACTTTTGCACGCTGGAGCTGCCAAGAAGTCTCTCTTATAGACTCATTTCTACTAGAGTACAGGACTCTTCTATGCCTTTCCGCTGCTCCCGTTCTTGTCCAGAGTTCAGGATAGACCGGGCTTAAATCATTCTGGTGGCTCCAGATTGGACTAGCAGTTTGTGGTACCCAGAGATTCTGGGTTGGGCATCAATCCTCCAACCAGGCTGCCTCTTCAGGAGAATCTCGTGTTGCAACAGCAAGGCAGTATCTTGCATCCACACCTACTTACACCTCATTGCGTGGAGATAGTGGTGACGTTTGACCCATTTCCTCCCAGGGTAGTTGATATCGTCTTGACAGGCAGGTGTCCTTCAGCAAAATCTGTGTATTCTGGATGCTCTGTCAGATTTGTGGATTTGTGGATTGGTGCGGTGCCCTTCAGTTGAACCCACTGCAGGAGAAATTGTTGAATGTGTAATTTGCTTTCTTTTTAGCCCAGCATGGTCTTGCTCTTGGCACAGTTAAGGTTACCTCTTTGGCCTTTTGGCCTTTTTACGTTTGCCGGACCAACCATCCTTTTTTTTATTAGTTTCAAAAGGACATATCAATGACACAGCACCAGATCATTTTCAGCAAACCAGAGTTCCAGCCAGTAAAAATAAACAGTAAAAACACCCATCCCCCCACCCCCCCGCCCGAGCCTCTCCCCTGCAGACCATAACACACAGTATTATCAACAGTCCCTTCCCATCAATGGGCGCGGAAGGCTGAACACGCAGACACCATCTTGTGGTAAGCATGAATGCAATTATCAATAGTCCCATCATATAACATTTTCCAAGTCAGCCAGTGGGAGCATTCTCAACATCTGCAGCCTGCTCGCTGCGGGCCAGCAAGTATTCCTTCAGAGGGGCCCAAATGTCAGTTTCAGTTTCAGTAAAGTTTTATTCGATTTTTTGCAAAGTATAAAATCATAAAAGCTACATATATATATATATATATATATATATATATATATATATATATATATATATATATATATATATATATATATATATATATATACACATCATCATTTCATAATAATAAATAACCATCAACCCTTAAAAAACCATTAAGAAGACATTAAATTGGTACATTTGTCAGAATAAAGCATTACAAATTCAGAATTAGTTAATTAATCAGTTAACATTAATTTTCGCTTCCTCAGGATGCTTTTTAAAAAACCCGTCATGACCATGATACATTTATCGTTTCCTAGTTGTAATAAGCTTAAATACGCTGGTCTACATTGTTGCCAGTAACCCTGTCTCAGATATTGTTTAATCCACCTTCTACGTTCGTTATCATAATATTTACAGAATAAAATCAAATGGAAAGTGGATTGTATAGACTGGTTGTCACATGGGCATGGTACCAGAGTTCTTGACCAGTCATTTCTTTTTGGAAAAGTTACTAGGCGGAAAAATAATTCAAATCTGAACCTAGTCAATATAAAACGGTCAAAACCCACAGCACAGATTGATAAATAGGGTTGAATCGTCTGGCTGATCAGTGCCATTTGATGTTGAATTACTGTGCTTTTCGTAAGTTCATCTGTTACTCTCAACATATCAAAGTGGATCATACATATTCTTTTTAAGCCCCTCCTTGAAATTCCGCTATTTGATTCAGGGTTACTATACAATTCGGGTCTTTGCAGGTCGATGAGTGTATTCTTGACATATGCTAACCACGGGATGCTTTTAGCTTTGTCCAAGGCCATCGTGTCCTTTATAATGTCCCTGTTAAGACCCAGGGCTTCCACAGTCCATACCCTATGCCAGAGTAGAATTGGCTGTAATTTTATTAGGTCGGAAATATATTCCATCCCTAATTCCGCATGACAGTTAAATACAGACGCGCCCTGGGGAAGCGATAACAAATATCTTAAAAACCCATTTTCGGCTATTTGAAGGAGGATGCGTTCTGGATCCCCCAAATTCCAGCCCCATATAGGACTCTGCTCCTACATTTAGCCGTGTATATTTTCAGCAGGATTTCGGGTGGTCTTTTGCCTAATTGTTTTGCAATATTCATTAGGGCCGCTATAGATCGTTTAAATAACTAAGTCCTAGATTTTATAGGTGCCACCCATGAACCTGAACCATCGAGTAACACCTCCAGGTAGGAGAGGGTTTTGGTACACTCAATTGATAGGCCATCCGTCTGGATTGCCTTACATTTGGCGCGATCTTTCCCGCATTTCAACATGAACAACTTTTTGGCATTAATTTTTAGCCCCCGTTTTTTCCCATGACTTGATAATATATTGCTAATGCCCTCCTGGCACCTATCAACGTGCGGGCCATGAGCACTGCGTCATCCGCATAAAGGAGTGAGACAACCTGCTTCTTACCATATCTGGGAGAATCAATTGTGCTGGCCTTCAATTCCCCCTCCAAAGCGTTCGTATAGATGGAGAATAGGAAAGGGGCCAGCACGCAGCCCTGTCTCACCCCCTTCTCAATGCGGAAGGGCCCTGTGCATTCTCCCATTTTCCTGTGTCTCACCCTAGCTGTAGCCCCAAAATACAGCTGGCGTAGAAATTGTATTATGGCTGGTTCTACTCCTATTTCTTCCAGGGTTTGCCATAACTTAGCATGGTCCACACAGTCAAACGCGGCTGTGAGATCAACAAAGATGGCATATAGAGATTCTTTCTTGGCTTGGGTATATTTCCCCTGAATTATCACAAAGTTGAGGACCTGCTCCACCGTGCCCATCCCCTCTCTAAAGCCATATTGGACAGGACTTAGGATATTATTGTCACTTTCCATGTTTGAAGTTTCTTTAAAACCACTCTGCCTGCAATCTTCATAAGGACGGGATCTCATTGGTAGTTCATCTTCGTACAGGGTCAATTGTTCGTGACAGTACACCATGTCTGTCATCGCTTTCCATCCCACGTGAAAAGCACTCGTCTTTTAGCCAGCAGTAAAGCAACCCTTACAAAGCGCCCGGTTGCACCCTTTACCTCAGGTACGTATCCCAACAAACACAATAGTGGGGTGCAGTCCAACCGTTGCCCAGCCATAGTGTGTAGTACCTCCAGCAACTCTACCCAATATGCATGTACCCCACAGCAATACCATGCTAAATGTACGAAATCTGCCCCTTCCTGTCCACATCGCCTGCAGCAGCTCGCGTCTCTAAGTCCATTTTGTGGAGTCGTGTGGGGGTGTGATACGTTTGATGGAGAAATTTAAGATGTATAATGCGTAAGTTACTATTAGCCGACAGTTTCCCTGTTACACTACAGATCTGTTCCCACATTTCCATCGCAATCTGTGGATCCAAAACCCTATTCCACCTTTCCAAGCTCCTGTCTTCCGAGAATACCGACTCTTCCTGCACCACCCTGTACAATTTAGTGAGCAGATGTTTCTTTGTGGCCGCTGTTATAACCAACTGCAGCGACTTGGAGGCTACCAGCTCCTCTGGGAATGTTGGATAGTGATCCCTGAGAGCTCTACGCAATCGATAGCAAGTGTAAGTAAACAGTGGAGTAGGGTTAGAGATGTAGCTCAAATCCTCCCCGGTAATCTATGTCCCTCCCCTATACAGATCTCCCATAACAGAGATGCCTGCCTCTTTGAGTGCGCGGATCGCCCCACGCTCATGCACAACTGAAATAGCACTGTGCCCCTCAATAGCCATATTTGGAGCATACAAAGGAAGTCTGTCTGTCCTTCTGCCTATACTCTGCCATGCCGAAATCGTGGCGTCGATAGTGTTTATCTCCGTTCTGGGTGCTGGCCTGCGAACATGTGTAATGATGCCATTCAGAGGGATCTCACCCGCGTCTCCCTCCTCGATCGCCACATGGGGAATAAAATCATGCGATCGAAACCAGAAAAAAGCCTACTGGGCCAGTCTGCACAGGTAATACACAAAGAAATCTGGGGCACAGAACCCCCCTTTGTCAAACGGCAATGTAAGTGTAGCCCAGCTAATTCTCCGCGGTTCCGCACCCCACACGAGGCGAAGCAGTTGTGTCTGCACAGTTTTAAAAAATTGCTTGTTTAAATGGATGGGGATGTTGCAAAACCAAGTACAAGAAGTTAGGCAGCACCACCATTTTGACGACAGCTATACGGTCCGCTAAAGACAGGGGTAACCCCACCCACCGATCAACCTGCTGTACCAATTCAGTGTAGGCCTTTCCATCATTTTCCCGTATGACAGTCGCAGGATTGCGATGGATCCAGATGCCCAGATACTTTACTGAGTCCTCTGTCCACAGCAAGGGGTATTCTACTTGAGGCGCTCTGGTGGCAGGTGTGAGGGGGACTATGACAGACTTCCCCCAATTAATGGTTAGTCCAGAGAACAGCCCAAATCGGATGTATTCACGGATGACCTGTGACAGATATAGGTGTGGTTCTCGAACATATAGCACCATGTCATCCGTGTAAGCGGATATGCCCACCGGCCGATTAATAAAATTCAGAGCCGCCGCCCTGTGTGTTTGGCGTATTCTACAGGCGAGGGGCTCTAAGACAATGGCAAAAAGAAAGGGAGACCGGGGGCATCCCTGTCTAGTACCTCTCTGTATGGCGAGCGGTTCCGAGGTGAGGCCACCCACCCTCACACGTGCTGAAGCGTCTGTATAAAGGATTTGTATCCAGTGGACAAAAACAGGGGGAAACCCATCCTATACAAGATGGAGATCATATATTTCCATTCGATCAAATCAAACGCCTTGGCCGCGCCCAAAAGCACGACCACGGCAGGCAAATCGGGGTTCAATACGTGAAACATGGCGAATATCGTTCTGAGGTTCCAGGAGGTAGATCGGTCCGGGATGAAACCAGACTGGTCTGGTAACACCAATAATGGCATCAGAGGATGTAGTTTGTTGGACAATATCTATGCGAGGATGTTGACGTCAATGTTAATCAAAGATAAGGGGCGATAGGATTCACACCGAGAGGGATCCTTGTCCTTCTTCATCAGGGTAATAATTAGTGCTTGTCTCAAAGATGGTGGGAGATGGCCAACCTCATGCGCTTCCGCATACATTACTAAAATGTAGGGCGTGAGCACATCCACATATTGCTTGTAAAATTCTGCTGTCAGCCCATCAGGCCCGGGAGCTTTTTTGTTAGGTAAGAAGAGGATAGCCTCCTTAACATCTGTCTCGTCAATGGGTAGGCTAAGGAATTTTCTGTGTACATCGGACAACCAAGCGCACGCTGTATCAGACAAGTAGTCACTCAAGGCGGATTCGGACAAGTCAGCACGGGAGGCGTAGAGCGTCTCATAGAAACTGCGGAATTGACCGAGAATATCTTCGGGGGCAAAGTGCTCTCCGCCCATGTCATCTACTATTAACTCAATCGGGGGGGGGGGCATCCGCATGTTCAAGAAGCCGGTTAGCCAGTACCCTACCGGGCCTACCACCTTTCCCATACGCCCTCGCCACAGATCTCTTAGAAAGATATTTCACCTCTGTCCCGAGGGGGTCGGGTGCTGTGGACTTTCAGCTACTGAGCTGGGAGTGACTGAAGGGGTCGGGGTAAAGAGAAACACTGGCGCCTTGAGTAAAGGGTTCAGGGAAGGCTTTATTGGTATGTAAGTTTTTTTCATTAAGTGGGTTGCTCTAGCAAGCACTGCAGGGTCCAAAGAAAAGGTAGCTTTCTCCAGCTTGGCTGTTCCCGGTATGTGGTCAGGGCGGTCGTGTTCAGGGAGGGGACGTCTCTCCGCTCCGTGGTCCGCTCCGGCACCAAAAAGAAAGGAAACTTGAGTCAGATCCTTGGGTGGCACTGGGAACACTCGTGCGGGAGGGGAGTGAGGGAAAACAACCGTGAGATGGTGCACACTTCTCAATCAAGGGATGTGGTAGGAGTGCGCGTGATCAGGTAGGGTATTCTACTGGGCTGTACACTTTATACACGGGGCTGACTCCTCCGCCCGACCCAACCCGCTACCCGGCCCCGTACCTATTGAAGCCACGCTCCTCCCGTGGGAACGTGGCGGGGCGATGCGCTGGACCGTTGGCCTCCTGGCGTGTCGCTCTCTGTCTCTCTCGATTCCGGATACCGCCATCTGTCCTCCATGATGTCCGCTACCTCCAGGGAATCTCCGTCCGTCCTGTCTTTCTTACTTCCTCCTTTTGACGTGGTGACGCTGTCGAGGGGCGGGGTCTCTTCTTCCTGGTCCGTTTTCTTAAAGGGGCCGAACGTGGTGTTGTCATCCGGCCAGCCTGACTCGGGTTCCTCATTCCATGAAAAGGCTGTAGCTGTGGGGAAAAGGGGCAAGGTGAGGGGCAATGGATCCACATTGAGGACACTTTTTAAAATGGAGTCCTTTCCATGAGCCAGATATCTTGGCCTTGGGTAGGCCCTAAGGCCTTTGTCGACGATCAGAATCGAAGTCTTCGGCTTGTAGAGATGCGCGTCGACTAGGGATCACGATCGAAACAATACCGGAGAATAGGGTGAAGGATTACGTCGGAAGTTGGATCGGTAACGGCACCGAACTGGAGCGCAATAAACACATCAGAGCCCGATGGCGGAAAAAAACTATCTGAAGATGGAGCTGATGCCCATGCGCACTATGGTCCAAAGAAGTCACCTATCTCGTGACTTCCAAAGACTTTTCCAGGACAACAACAAAGTGCAAACATCCGGGCCCAACACCAGATGGCAATCTATGCACAGTGTGTGATTTGCAGCTCATATGCCTCAAACAGGCTTTTTATTCCACACAATCTGCAGATTAGACACAAGTCTTCTAAAGTAAATGGGCATCCAAGGAAGGGAAAAGATCCCAATGTTAACTTTCACCAGAACACAATTTTCAACGCAATGTAACAAGTTTGGTTTAGCCTGAGGATATCCACAGCCAGAATAAGTATATTGCTGTTCTTCCTGAGTAGACTCCTGGAAAGGAGGACAAACTTGCTAACATTAGTTATACGGAAGGAGAATATGCGATGATTGAGAATTCTTATATAGTCTCTCTGAATTTCAACTTCACCCTAAAGGAACATTTCGACAGAAATCCAAGACTACTATCAGCGCTCTCTAATGAAGAAGTGACACATATTTGGTTTGAAACCTGGGATTTTCATGTCAGGCCAATGTATTAAACAGAACTGTGTAAACCTGAAATATCAGTTACTGCAAGGATTTGTGGCAATGAAGAACAAGTTACTTACCAGTGGTAATGCTTTTTCTGGTGGATACCCTATCAAACGGCAGATTTGTTACCATGTGAATTTCCCTCATGTTCCAGAATGAATCCGGACTACTCAAAATCAGTGCTCCTGAGTGCCGATCGGTGGCGCTGTGCAACTCCACGACTAAGCCATTCCGCTCCAGAAGTGATGAACTGAGCCCCATTTAAGTGCCACCCATGGGTTCTGATATCAGTTTCTTCTATGAACCCTTTATCAGAATAAAGAAACCAATGTGCAGATTCCTAGACTGGGAGCTTTTTAGATAGATGATCCCATACCACAGACTAGGGAGGTGAATATGCGGTTAGATAGAGTATACACCTGAAAGAGCCTTACCAAAGAAAAGTAACTTGTTCTTCCGACAGATGCTTCTAACTGTAGATCCCTGACATGGTGGATATATACCAAAGCCATACCTCCTGAAGTGGAAGGTCTGTGGAACGTCTCAAATTGAAAAGTCTTAGAGGACAAAATACTCATCTTGACAAACCAGACTTTCAAGACACAAGTCCTTCCTGAATGTATCAAACATCCAGGACAGGCACTCCTCATGCCAAAGCAGTAGTAGTAGACATGACACTGGTGGAGTGGGCCTTTAGACCTTCTGAGGGCTGCTACTTAGCTAATGCATAGCAGATCTTAGTGCAGTAGACTATCCATCAAGAAATGGTCTGTTTCTCCAGATGTTTGCCCTTCTTCACTTGAGAACCCCACAAAGAGCTGACTGTCCACCCATGTTATGTGGTACAATAGATGTAAAAACGTAATGCCCTCTAGGCGTTCAACAAGGTAGTCACTCTTCCTCTTCAAGGGATGAGGCTGGCCAAAGACACTTGAAAGCGTGATAGCTTGTCCAGCAGGAAAAGGCATCACCCCATATAAACATAAGAGGGACCCTGAGAAACTCGTTCTGGGGGAACATTCAAGCCAGAGAAAAGACAAACAACATGTACGGGTACCCCCACCAAGTACAATGAAATAGGCAGTAGCTCCAAGAGGAAAAATTATCACCCACACACAGAACAGTTCACATCATAGTTATTTATTTATCATCATTATAATATTTCAGATATATAAAAATGAACACATATTGGAAACCAACAATCTGTGCACACTACATCAATGATCATAAGACAGAAAACAAGCCCAAAGGGGGAAAAAAAATAATCAAGCCACACTATACAGAGAACCACCTGACAAACATATACGCCATCAACAAACAACATTCAAGTATCAATATAGAACTAACAAACATAACCCAATAAAATACAATAAACAGTAAAATACATAAATACACACATCACATATGACAACAAAGGTGAGAAGCGCTGACGCCCCTGATGTAAATGCCACTGCTTCAAGCTTCCTTCATCAGGGCGCAGCCTTCATAATTTTGAATTTCTTAGTGGGCAGGAGATAGCCACCAGCCATACAAATACACAATGTATAGTGTGAAGGCAGGGCTAAACGAACTGTCTCGAGAACCAATATAAGGTGAAAATAAGAAGTGCAAAATATATCTACAATAAACCGGCACCGAGGGCTGAGTATTGTACGATAAAATGAAAATCCACAGGGCCTAAAACTGAAGATAAATTTGCAGGTACCGGAGACCAAGGAATGTGTGTCCAGGCATAAAGAAAATATAATATTGAAGGATCCAAAACGGTTTACTTTAACACTCGAGCATACACTGAAGTTGAAAACGTACTACTTCCACAGTATGTCAGGGAGCCCAAAAAACTATGAGGGAATATGTCAACGGGTCATTCCAACAGTCCTCAGGCCGACAATGAGGACGGTGGCAGAGTCTCCCCAGACCCGCTTGGCACCAGAAAGCACTTTCAGAGCGTAAGACTCTGCACTGCACTGTTTAATTCTTGCAACAGGATATTTTAAGAACCAATGTCATTTTAAAATTGATTACGAATTTTAAAAGCACTCACTGAATTGTTTTGCTCACACTGTTTCCCGGTCACTTTAGGGGCATTTAGGGTCTCATTAGAACTCCGAGAAGTCTGTGCTCGATATTTCAGCCTGCCCGCCCCGGTCCGACTCGGTAGCCAATACCGTTGAGCAGAGGGCGGGACAGGAAGAGCCAGACACTTCCCACAACTCGAGCTGTTAGCGCTCTACTCTGCAGGTCAAAGGGCTATTTAGGCAGCGAGGAGCGGACGGCTGATTGCGGTAAGGGAGGACGGTGGCAGAGTCTCCCCAGACCCGCTTAGCGCCAGAAAGCACTTTCAGAGCGTAAGACTCTGCACTGCACTGTTTGATTCTTGCAACAGGATATTTTAAGAACTGATGTCATTTTAAAATTGATTAAGAATTTTAAAGCACTCACTGTATTGTTTTGCTCACGCTGTTTCCCGGTCACTTTAGGGGCATTTAGGGGCTCATTAGAACTCCGAGAAGTCTGTGCTCTATATTTCAGCCTGCCCGCCCCGGTCCGACTCGGTAGCCAATACCGTTGAGCGGAGGGCGGGACAGGAAGAGCCAGACACTTCCCACAACTCGAGCGGTTAGCGCTCTAGCTCTACAGGTCAAAGGGCTATTTAGCCCTCTCGTCGCTCTGAGCGCGCAGCGGTCGCGCGCAGGGGAGCGCCTAAGGACGCGCCTAAGACGAGCCAAAGAGGAGCCCGTCCGCGATCGGACGGGGCCAGGGGCCATGGCACTTACATCTGCGGACCTAGGACAACGTCCCATCACCCGGGTGACTTATAGCTCACAGGCACTTCTAGGATTACAAAATACCCACCAGCTGGGATGTAAAGGGGTGGTGGATATTAGCCTGGAGGGCCCTTTCTCCTGTTACTATTGCCAAACTCAGTTTCGGATTCATTTCGATGACACTGATCTTGTTGGTTGTCATTAAACACCAACAATAGGGGAGGGCGCTAATGTATCACTGGGGAGCAAGAACCTGCTTTGTAACATTAGATCGCTATCAAAACATTCTACCGAGGTATGGGAACTCATCTCATCTGCTGAACCTGAGCTATGTTTCCTAACAGAAACATGGCTGAAACCCCACTCTGTCCCTGCTATAACCTTAGGAATCCCGACTGGGTACAAAATAGTCAGACTAGATCGCCCCACTAAGACAGGGGGTGGGATAGCGATTGTTTATAAACAGGAATTAGATATCTCCATCTTAGATTAATTCTGCACTCCAGAACTTGAATTACTAATTTTTAAAATTAGCGTTGCACCCAAAGGTAGTTGGAAAGGAGAATTGGTATATCGGCCCCCTGGGCCTCGTGCCAATTTCTCCATCTCACTAGTGGAAGCATTGGGCCCCCTATGTGAATAAAGACAGCTATTTCCTACTTTTGGGGGACTTCAACGTACATAGTGAATTAAAAGAGTGTAAAGAGGTACAGTCCTTATTGACGGATCTGTCCTTATTGGGCCTAATACAAGCCAATAGTGGTCCAACACATCTAGCAGGACACACAGACCTAATATTGTCTAATTCCCCCTTGATTAATTGCCTACCTCCAATACAGGTAAATTGGACTGATCACTTTATAGTGGAATTTTATACTCATAACATCAGCACACCTCCATGTCCATCAGCCCTCCCCAGCAAACGGAAACAATGGCACAAAATGACCCAAGAAGCTTTCTGTGAGAAGTTTGTGGAACCTCCCTTCACTCCCACAGAGGGCATAGACGCGGCTTTGACCAAATTTGAAGGGGCAGTCGTAATAGCAGTAGAAGCTATTGCCCCCTTGAAGGTGTTCAAACCTCGTCCTGCACATAAGCAGGAAGTCTGGTTTTCAGATCATTTAAGGTCCTTAAAGCAAGTCGCCAGAAAACTTGAAAAGAAATGGAGGTCCTCCCATTTGGTTGATGAGAAGTACCATTATTGGGAAGCCCTCACTAGATACCATAAAGCGATTCGTACGGCTAGCAAGAATCATATTGCGTCCCAACTTACAACTGCTGGAACTGCGCCGAAGGTCCTATGCCAAATCCTTCAATCATTTGTTAAACCAGTGGCTTTTGAGATCTCGGAGTTAGCATCACAACAATTATGTGATGAAATCTCACAATTCTTTACCAAGAAAATAGATGGGATTTACGAAAAAATCATCAGCTCCAACCTGTCCTTTAGAGGAGATAAATTAAGACCACATACCGAGGAAGAACCTCTCTCCACCACTCATACCCTAGGTATATTTCTCCCTATTTCTTTAGAAGAGGTAGCACCTCTATTCAGTCAGATCAAGAGTGGGTGTCCAACTGATACCATTCCAGCAAGAATAATGCCTATGCTTGGCAAAGAACTAGGTCATGGGATTCAGAGACTTGTAAATCTCTCCTTGATTCAAGGTGAGGTCCCTAGGGAGTGGAAAAGGGCTCTGGTTAGACCTATTAGAAAAAACTCTGCAATTCCGTGGACAGACATGTCTAATCTTAGACCAATTTCGCCGCTACCGTTCTTGGGTAAACTTATAGAAAAGCATGTAAACTGTCATCTATCCAATTACATCGAACAAGCAGGAGGTCTGGATTACTCTCAATCCGGCTTTAGGCCGAAGCACAGTACAGAGTCAACCCTATTGTCAGTTATGGACGATCTGCATATGTATCAGGACAGGGAATACTCCGTTGTCCTGATATTATTAGATCTGTCGGCAGCGTTCGACACTGTGTCACATAACATCTTGACAGGTCGGCTGGCAAACATCGGTCTTGAGGATAAGGCTCTGGCCTGGCTAAGGAGCTTTTTATCCAACCGCACCCAATGTGTCACCATGGGTGAATATCGATCGGAGGAGGTAGAGATTTCTAAGGGGGTGCCACAGGGCTCCTGTTTGAGTCCAACTCTTTTTAACATCTATGTGGCACCCCTGGCTAGAATTATGCGAGCCTTTGGCTTTATCCCAGTATCTTATGCGGATGACACACAGCTCCTCTTTCCCTTCAAATCTCTCACCACCGAGGTTCAAGCCTCCTTCTCTCAGGGCATGAAAGCTGTGGCTCAGTGGATGTCATCTAACTGCCTACAGTGTAATGTAAGCATGACCGAAGTCATGCTGTTTGGGGAGGCTAAAATCTTATGGACTCTGGACTGGTGGCCGCAAGGTCTCGGACCAGTCCCTGACCCCAAACATGTTGTGAAGAACTTAGGAGTTCGACTAGATTATGAGCTCTCGCTGAAGCAGCACAGCAATTACATTGTGGGTGCAGGTTTCCACGTCATTGGCATTCTACGCAAAGTGTTCCCCCTATTCCAGGACTGCATCAGGAAAACATTGGTACAGGCTCTTGTCCTTAGCCGTATCGATTACTGTAATGGCCTACTGTTATCTGCAAATGAGGGAGTACTGGCCAAACTCCAAGTGGTACAGAATACTGCGGCCCGGTTGGTCTTGAACGCCCCTCCAAGATCTGAGTCCAAACCTCTTTTGGACAAACTACATTGGCTGTCGGTACAGCAAAGAATTAAGTTTAAAACATGCTGCCTAGTCCACAAGAGTCTAAACGGATTAGGCCCTGCATACTTAAAAAAACAAATTCATACCTTACTCCCCTGTACGCTCCCTCAGATCCAGCAACCAGTCTTTACTGTGTGTACCCCGTGCAAAGAGGGCCAGACATGGAGGTAAAGCCCTATCTGTTGCTGGGCCTTCATTATGGAATAGGCTCCCATTAGCTCTTAGACAATGTTCAGAACATCTGATGTTTAGGAAGCAGCTTAAAACTTTTCTGTTTCAATATTAATTCTTTCTGGTCCCCCCCTGACTGTGCTTGTGGTGTTCCTAGGGTGCAGAGATACTCCTCCGGGAGTCGATTCAAGCGCGATATAAACCCGCAAATAAATAAATGAATAGCCGAAGTTTCAAATGACGCTAACGCCGAACCGCAAGTAGAGTGACCCCATCAATCCTGCCGTCAATATATAGTCTCATGATCATTGATGTAGTCTACACATGATTGTTGTTTTCCATTATGTGTTCATTTTTATATATCTGAAATATGTATGCAAAAAAACTTTCTGATGGATACATCTGCCAGTGGATTCCTCACCTTGTGAATACCCCCCTGCGTCAGCAACGTTCGGAAAATTCTTTGCAGCTCGCCGGCGTGGACGACGTCACAGGAACGCACGACATCGCGCGCGGCTCCGCTGACGTCACCGACTCCATAATAGGCCTACGTCGGCGTGATGACATCAGTTCCCTTTTTTCCGGGCTGTCGATGCTAACGGTTTCGGAGAACCTCTGTAGCGGTTGATAACTTTGTTACTGTTTTTCTCTGTTTGGCTTCTTTGTTTCTCGCTGAGGATGTCGTCTAAGAAGACCGGGTTCAGGCCTTGTGGGGAGTGCGGCAAGATGATGTCGATTACGGACCCTCATGAAGATTGTATCTGGTGCCTGATATCGGACCACGATGTCAAAGGCTGTTCTTCATGTAAGAAGATGAACCCGAAGGCTCTTCGAGGGAGGGAAGTGAAACTTCTGGTGGCAAAGTTGAAAGGTAGAAAAGAGAAGAAGACTTCGAGATCGCGTTCAAGTAGGGCGAGGTCGAGGTCCCGCACGGCGTCGCCTTGGAAGCAGTCTTCTGGTCATGCTTCGAGGTCAGCAAAGAAAAAGCATAAGAAGCGAAGGCATGGATCTCGTCATCACTCCGGTAAGGACTCGGAGTCGAGGCCGAAGTCGCCTAAGAGGAGGCATAGAAAAGATGAGGTGTCTCCTTCGATTGGTGTTCCAGAAGGTAAGGCTTCGCGCTTGGAGTCGCCGGTGCATTCTCCGGATCCGGAGTTGGTTCCCTCTATGGCGCTGTCCCCGGCTCGAGGGGAAGAAGAGGCTCCTTTACAAGAGGGCTCGGTGACTCCGGTCAATCCACCTGTGGAAGAGGAGGAGAATCCGGAACCTCCGAAAGGGCATCCTATAGGTTCTTACCCACCCTTCCCAGCTCCAGGTCAAGACCCTACTTCGTTTTTAAACGCGATGTATGGAGTCTACTCGAGAGCTTTGTACCCCTCTGGTGCACCTTCGGGTCCCATGGGTCCTTTGGCATATAGTTTAGGAGTTCCCCACTCCTATGCTCCAGCTCCTTTTATGCCATTTATGCTGGCGCAGGCTTCGTCTTGGCATTTCTCGGCGCCGCCGAAGTCGTCGACGCCGATTTCATCGATGCCGGCTCCGACTCGTTCTCGTGAGCAGCAGTTTGGGCTTCCGGATCCGATCTCGACGCCGGCTCCAGAGTCGGTCAGGGATTCCGACGGTGCGGCTCGTGAAGGAAAGATCGAGGCGGGAAGCTCAGCGTCTTATAGAGGAGCAGAGATATAGAGAGGCTGAGGCTGAGATGGAAGAGGGTGAGCTTCAGGAGGACTACTTTGATGATTTAAGGGAAGCTAGTGGCTTAGAGCTTTCCCCTGAATGGGAGCTGTCCTTTGTTTCTGATGCCCCTTCAAAGGACATTGCGCCATACCATGTGGTCATTAAAAAGGCTGCAGCTCTTTTAAATTTGTCTTTGCCTACAGCTGAATTCAAGGCTAATATATTGACTGAGGTTCTTCATTCCCCATCTTCGGTTGTAGAACCATTGCTTCCTTTTAATGAGGCTTTGACTGAGCCTATATTGGAGGTATGGAACAGGCCTCTTACAGCTCCTGCAGTGGCTAAGGGTGTTGCAAGGAGGTATAGGGTAGCTCCTGGTGATCCTGAGTTTCTATCCTCGCATCCTTTGCCTGAAAGTCTGGTAATACAGGCAGCCTGTTCGAAGAAGTCTGTTGGTGCTTTCCCTCAAGTGCCTGGGGATAAGGAGTCCAAGAAACAGGATCAGACTGCGAAGAAGATTTTCTCTTCTGCGAGGATGGCTCTAAAATCGACCAATGCCACATGTCTCTTGGGGAGATTTTTACATGCTCTGATGGACTCTGTACAGCAGTTGGCTCCAAAGATTCCTGAGCACAGCAGGAAGGATTTTGATGAGGTGTTGGCTGATACACAGGCAGCTGCAAGTCAAGTGATTCAAAGTGGACTTGACACTGCTGATTCAGTTGCACACATTATGGGAACTTCTGTTGCCTCTAGAAGGGCTGCTTGGCTGAAGTCATCTGACTTTTCTGCGGACGTTCAGGCAGCCTTGTTGGGTTGCCATTGGATGGTACTGGATTATTTGGCAAAAAAGCTAATGCAGCTTTAGAAAGATTTAAGGACAGTAGGGCTACTGCCAGATCTTTGGGGCCGCAGTCCAGAGGCTCTGCGACTAAGAGGTAAAGAGGTTTTGGGCGTTCGTCCTTTCGACCCTACCGTCAAGTTCAACAGCAGCAGCAGCAGTAAAATCCACTATATAAATCCTACAGGGGCAAAGAGCTCGTGCTCGAGGACGTCAAGCCTCCTCCTCCTCTACCTCCTCCGCTTCCCAACCCCCTCCATCAGCAGCAAAGCAGCCCTAGATCCGCCATTCAGGATCATGTGGGTCCTGTGGGGGGGTCGGCTTACCCATTTTCTACGGGATTGGGAATTGGTTACATCAGATCTTTGGGTTCTCAATCTCGTAGAGAATGGGTATGCTCTTCCCTTTTGGGAGTTTCCTCCGGATTACCCTCCTTTCCAAGGTTTTTGCTCAGAGGACCACCTACTTCTCCTGCAGGAGGAGGTCCTGGCACTGTTACGATAGGGTGCGATAGAGGTGGTTCCGGAGCAGGAAAGGGGTCAGGGATGCTACTCCCGGTATTTCCTGATTCCCAAGAAGGATGGCAGACTTCGTCCAATCTTGGACCTCAGGATCTTGAACCTTTACCTGAAACAGGAGAAGTTCAAGATGCTCACCCTTGCTCAGGTTCTTCAGGCGCTGCTGGAAGAAGACTGGATGGTGTGGATCGACTTGCAGGATGCATATTTTCACATCCCAATCCTGAAGTCGCACAGGAAGTATCTCCGTTTTACGGTGGGATTGCAGCATTACCAGTTTGCGGACCTTCCGTTTGGTCTTACTACTGCGCCTCGAGTCTTCACCAAGGTGATGGCTGTGGTGGCAGCACATCTCAGAAGATCAGGGATGCCAGTATTCCCTTATCTGGACGAACGGCTGATCAAGGCGTAATCTCCAGAGAAAGTGCTCCATCATCTGCAAGTCACAACTCAGTTGTTGTTCAGATTGGGCTTCTTTCGATAAATGTACCCAAATCTCACCTGGTGCCCTCCCAGTGCAACCTGTTCATTGCGGCGATACGTCTGGTGCTCAAGGCCTTCCTCCCTTCCCTTCGCGGTCGGTCGGTTCAGGTCCTGACGGACAACACCACCGCGATGTGGTATGTCAACAAGCAGGGAGGAGTAGGGTCGCAGTGTCTCTGCGTCTCTGGACCTGGGTTCAGGATCATCAGATTTGTCTGATGGTAAATCATCTGGCCGGAGTTCTGAACGTGCGTGCAGACAGTCTCAGTCGGCAGTTCTCAGCCGACCACGAGTGGAGGCTTCATCCAGAGGTAGTTCGTCACGTCTTTCGGACGTGGGGAACTCCTCGGGTGGACCTGTTCGCCACTCACGCGAATACTCACTGCCCGTCATTCTGCAGTCTCTAGTTTCCGATGCAGGGAGCCTTGGGGGACGCGTTTCAGTTGAGTTGGGACTCCCATCTCCTTTACGCGTTTCCTCCCGTACCCTTGATTCCTCGGGTTCTGAGGAAGATTCGCCAAGACCGGGCCCAAGTCATATTGATCACCCCGGATTGGCCAAGAAGGGTGTGGTACACAGATCTTCTCCACCTCTCCTCGTGTCTGCCGCTCAGTCTCCCTCTCAGGGCAGATCTCCTCTCTGAGGGAGGGGCAGGTTCTACACCTCCACCTCCAGACCTTACACCTTCATGCCTGGAGATTGAACGGGACAACCTGAATTCCTTTTCTCTCCCACATGATGTGGTGGATGTCATTCTATCGGCCAGGCATGACTCTACCAAGTCAATCTATTCATACAGATGGTCTAAATTTGTGTCTTGGCGTCGGGAGAAGTTTATTGACCCTTTGAGAGCTCGTTTGTCAGATATACTTCTATTTGCTCTTACTTTAGCGCAGCTAGGGTTTGCTGTGGCTACTGTTACAGGTTATCTTTCGGCTTTGTCTGCTTTTCTCTGTCTGCCGGATCAGCCGTCCTTATTTAAATCTCCTATTGTTTTAAGGTTTCTGAAGGGCCTTACAAATACATTTCCTCCTACTCCTTTTATTGTGCCTCAATGGGACTTGAATCTGGTGCTTACTTTTCTAATGGGTTCCCCTTTCGAACCTTTACATAATTGTCCCTTGAGGTTGTTGTCTTTTAAGACGGTTTTCCTAGTTGCAATTACCTCGGCAAGGAGGGTAAGTGAGCTTCAAGCTCTTAGTTCAAAGCCCCCATTCTTGACCATTCATGCTGAACGAATGGTTCTTAGGACCAGGGCTGCTTTCCTGCCTAAGGTGGTAACTCCCTTCCATCTAGGACAGTCTATTACCCTTCCTACCTTCTATCCTCCCCCTCACCCTTCCAAGGAGGAGGAGCGGCTTCACCGTCTGGACTCTAAGAGGGTGGTGAGCTTTTATCTGGATAGGACGAAGGACTATTGAGTGGATGACCAGCTGTTTGTTGGATTTGCTGGCTGCAGAAAAGGAAGAGCTGGCACGCTTTCGAGATGGATAATACTATGCATCAAGATCTGCTACGCCCTGGCTGGTAAGGAACCTCCAGAGGGTATAAGAGCCCACTCTGCTAGAGCAAAGTCTTCAACATCTGCTTTGTCTAGGGGTGTACCTGTTGAGGACATTTGTAGAGCAGCAACTTGGGCCTCCCTCCACACTTTTGCGAAGCATTACTCCTTGGATACCGAGGTGAGGAGGGACGGCCATTTTGCGCATTCTGTCCTTTAGGACTTTCTGGTATAGAGGAGTGGACACCCTCCTCCGGGAGTGGGGACTGCTGTGGGAATCAATTCACAAGGTGAGAAATCCACTGGCAGATGTATCCATCAGAAGAACAAGTTACTTACCTTCGGTAACGCTTTTTCTGGTGGATACAGTATCTGCCTGTGGATTCCTCACATGCCCACCCGCCTCCTCGTTGTCCACTCTTCTATACCTGAATTTTTGGTAATGTTTTTTAATATATTCATGTTATCCGTTAAAGGAATGTGTTCTTGAACATGTTTACTATATTTTATTCACACTATGTGTGTTACCTTGAATAGTTTGTACTGTGTATACTATGTATATTTCTACTGTCATTGGTCCGTCCGGGTGCCTCGAAGGCACAGAAAAAAGGGCAGAACTGATGTCATCACGCCGGCGTAGGCCTATTATGGAGTCGGTGACGTCAGCGGAGCCACGCGTGGTGTCGTGCGTTCCTGTGACGTCGTCCACGCAGGCGAACTGCAAAGAATTTTCCGAACGTTGCTGACGCAGTGGGATATTCACAAGGTGAGGAATCCACAGGCAGATACTGTATCCACCAGAAAAAGCATTACCGAAGGTAAGTAACTTGTTCTTTTCTACTTTAAAAAAAATAATGATGATAAATAAATAACTATGAAGTGAACTGTTCTGTGGGCGATAATTTTTACTCTTAGAGCTACTGCCCATTTAATTTTACTTAGTGGGGGTATCCGTACATGTTCTTTGTTTGAAAAGGCATCACCACCTTTGGTAGGAACCCAGCTAAAGATGTTAACACCAGTTTGTTCAGAAAAAATTTGTTACAGGGAGGCTGGACCATGCAAATCTTACCAAAACCAGAAAGACAGTTTTAAGGGTGAGTAGGCTTAATGGACAATTGTGCATTGGTGCAAACTATGTAAACATTAGAAACATGTGAACCCGTTTTAAGTCATACTGTAGCATCACAAAGGGCTTCAGTGGAAGCATGTGTTGAAAACCTTTTAGAAAAACATCACAACAGGTGAATTGAATAAGGATGGTTGGTGGGGGGCGTGACTTGGCGCGCGGCAGGATGGCAGCATTGTAGTGCTGTTCTGCTGGCCACCGCGGAATATCCTGCAATATCCTGCCCCACCTGGGTCAACTAACTAAATTCTAGACGGGGAGCGGACTGCAGACACCTGCCATTGCTGATTGGGCTGCCGACCGGAGCTGTATGGGGTCACTGCGCTGAGAGAGTGGCGGCGGTCAATTTGAGCGCGGCCCCCTGACACCGGAGACGACGGCTGCCCCTGCTGCCCCAGTGAGGTGACGGCGGGAAGAATTGTGCCCGGTAAGGGGAGCGCACCCACGCGACACAGAGTCCGGCAGGAAGCGGACCTCGAGTTTTGCGACGCCGCTGGGAGCAGGTAGGCACTGGGCTGCAGATATACGCTAGCGGCTGACTCCGGTGCCCACCTTAGGCAACGAGTAGTCCGGAGACTTCCCACCTGGGCTTCTGGACTTATTGGGGAGATAGTTGCTGTAGAGCCACCTTGCCCTGGTGGCGCACACCCCCTATTGGTGTTCACGCGGTGGTGGACGGAGCCACGGACTGTGGGCGGTCCTAGAGTCTCGCACTGCGGGACGGGGCTGCCGTGAATTGGGTGCCATAAGTACACAAGCGGCCTGCTCCGGAGTGCGCGCTAGGCCGCGAGTAGGCTGGAGTCCCTTTTGCCTGGGCCATTGAACTGTGCTGAGAGGCTGCGGCGGTGGAGATGCCCTGGACCCATCGGAACATACCTCACTCTTGGACAACGGTGCGTGGGTGGACACTGTGGAGGGGCCTACCCCCTAGGGGACTATTGGTGTGAGAACTGTTGCAAAGCTTGCAGGGTGCGGCCCCCCTTGAGACGGCCCTCGGTCTGGTGGTACCGCCTGTGCCTTTGGAAGACCTGAGTTTTGCTATTTCCCTCGCGACTCTGTGGTGACCAGCAATAGCTGTGGAGGTGTCGGTGCGGCGCTGTGGCGGTGCAGCTGGCAACCTTTGCGGTGACACTTCTTAGCTGGCTAGAACACTAATGGAGACGCCACTGCCAAGTCTGAATACCGCGCAGGGGGGCCTCCCTGCGACTGGGGACGAAGAGATGGTGCGGTGAAAAGTGTGTATGGTTGGCGTGGTCGCAATAGAAGTCCGTGAGAGGCGTGCCCTTGATTGCAAGGGACGCAGGAGCTGTAACGGACCTGCACCATGGGCAAACCAGATAAAACACAGCCGAAACTCACATTTGAGCTCCGTAGGAGTGGCAAACAGCCCTAGACTGAGACATCTGACCCTGACAGACGCTGCCTCACAAGGCCCCTCTACCTTGGAAAAAGCGCAGGCAGCTATTCAGACTAGCCTCCAGGCAATCAACGGCAAGATTGAGGCCCTAAATGGTCGAATGGATCAATTCTCCGCCAAGCTGGATAAGCAAGCTGCACGCATTGGGGAAGCAGAGCAGAGGATCACTGATGCAGAGGATGGCCTCCAACAGGTGGCAGAAAAACGTCTGACATCACCAAGCTGTTGGCGGTCATTCAAGCAAAGAATGAAGACATTGAGGCGAGGTCGAGACGCAATAACATTCGCGTTCTAGGCCTGCCGGAGTCGACGAACGTGGTGCGGCTGGAGGATTACATTGAGACCATGCTCCGTGAGGTATGTGGAGCGGATGAGCTATCCCCCATGTTTGCGGTTGAGAGAGCTCACAGGTTGCTGGCGGCTAGTCCACCCCCGGGTACCCTGCCGCGACCCATCATTGTTCGTCTGCTCAACTACAGAGACAGAGACACTGTCCTACGTATTAAGAGATAAAAGGGTAAGTGGTGTATCAAAATTCTCAATTATCCTTCTACCCGGATTTCACTGCGCAAGTACAGGCTGCGCGGAAAGAATTTCAGAATGTGAAGAAGTTGCTCCTACAGGAACAAATCCCATATGCCATGCTGTACCCGGCTAGGCTGCGCATCGGCGAGTTCGAGGGAGGGAAAATCTTTACAACACCGAAGCAGGCGATGGCATACGCCAAATCTTTTGCAGAAATGACGCAAATCTTCTGGCTCCACGTCGGACGTTGAGGACTGAGTATAATACTACTATAGCTGCATATATATGTCCTGTTGTTGGCTGTATAGTGTCATGTTTTAGATGCTGCCGGGGACTCTGAAAGTGGTGCAGGGGGTGGGCGATTGCCTGGGTCGATGATTTGCCGTTACATACTTGGACTAGGTCTGGTTAGATCCTGTTGATGACCCTACAATTACATTGGGATATGTGAGAGGTTCCCGGGAGATTCACGTTTACATAGGTTGTCTAGTAGTCTGGCTGCTCCAGAGATGTCACTTACTATGCTTTTTTAAGTTGGCCTTAGGGGTAGGGGCACGCAACAATCTGCGCGGTGGCCCACTTCCGCCTAGTGCTGGGAGTGTTGGTCGTCGCCACAGACCTCAATGGGAATGACCCAAACAGTATCATGGTTGTTATTGTTGATGTTGGGACAGGGGGGGCAGGTGATTTGTGTCTTTGGCGGATTGGGGTTGCCAAAGTGGGAGGGGGGTTGGGGGCCTGAGCCTACTTTCTGCTTCAGGGATAAGATCTGGAACATTAATCACACTTTGATACACAGGGTGCAGGTGATATCTTGCTTGCCACTACGGAACGATGCTGGCTCGAGACTACCCACCGGTTTACCTAATGGCGGGTGAGCGATACACTTGCGTTACATGGAATGTGCGTGGCCTGAACACACCCAAGAAAACCAGACAGGTGCTCGCACATTTAGACAGACACGGCTTGCACATCGCTTTATTACAGGAAACCCATCTGACTAAGCACACTGAGGGTTCCATAGCACGTTGCTGGGCTGCATTCCGACTGGCCTCCTCATATTCGAATTATGACCGAGGAGTCTTAATTCTTGTCAAGAGGGGGACCCCCTGAGCCACTTGACACTTGTGTAGATGGAGAGGGCCGCTGGGCGGTAGTGCGTGGCAAGCTAGGGAGGAAGGGTGATGGGGACTATAGCCAATATTTATGGTCCAGTGGTTGACGAGCCAGCATCGTTCTTGTCTTTATTCCAGGTGTTGCGCGCATGGCCGGAAACGGCATTATTGCTTGGGGGGGACTTGAACACCACAGCTGGACAAGTCAGCCTCGACTAGCAAAATAATAATGATCAAAGTTGCCCAAAGTGTGCGTGATTTCATGGAAGAGACGGGGCTGGTAGACACTTGGCGCCTGAGACATGCTGGGGTCCGGGAGGGCACGCATATCACTCCTGCTCATAATACCTGGTCACGTTTGGACTACTGGTTGCTAGATAGTGTAGCTAATAGCTGGGTGCTGGAGGTTAGCGTACTGCCACGGACCCTTTCGGATCACAATCCAGTTATAATGCAGCTCTTAGTGCCACACAAAATGCGCCGCCCGTTCACTTGGCGGTTTCCTGCGGACTCCCTCCTAGATCCGGTGTATGAGGACACGATTAGGAGAGCTATAGCACAATACTTTGACTTGAATGTGGGTACGGTGGATAGTGCAGCCACTCTATGGAAGGCATTTAAAGTCACTCCGTCCATCACCACCCCCTTTTGTACCGCTTTTGGCTGCCATAAGTGTGGCAGGGTATGCTCAGACGTGAGTCCCTTGCTCATTTTGCCACTGGATTCAAGCAAACCTGGCTGAAGACGGCTGTAATGCCAGAAACCGGTCCTCGGAAGCTTGTTTCCAGTCCAGGGAAGGCATGGCTTGGCAGTTCGGGCTGGACTGTTCCCATGAGGCACAGGGTCAGACTGATTTGCATATAGCCATGTCTGAACTGGGGTGGCAGAGTGGGCTAAAGAATGGTGATGGATTAAACCCAGATCTTTTGACTGGGTGTGTGTGTTTGATTGGTTCAGATGCTCCGTCCATCACCACCCCCTTTTGTACCACTATAAGGGGAGTATGCATAGGTATGTCGGCGGGTATCCTGGGGATCTGAGGGGACAATTACGTCGCACTGAGGATAAACTGCGTGAATTGGAGGCTTCTTATGATGCACTGCCCACACCCGAAACACTGGCCTACATCGAGGAATATAACACTCTCACTAATTCGGAGGTTGTGACGGGGCCTGCGGACCGAGTATGACTATCCCCTCGGACTGGTGGTCCGCCACCCCCCTCTCACCTTGCCCCTTTTCCCCACAGCTACAGCCTTGTCCATGGAATGAGGAACCCGAGTCAGGCTGGCCGGATGACAAGACCACGTTCGGCCCCTTTAAGAAAACGGACCAGGAAGAAGAGACCCCGCCCCTCGACAGCGTCACCACGTCAAAAGGAGGAAGTAATAAAGACAGGACGGACGGAGATTCCCTGGAGGTAGCGGACATCGTGGAGGACGGACGGCGGTATCCGGGATCGAGAGAGACAGAGAGCGACACGCCAGGAGGCCAACGGTCCAGCGCATCGCCCCGCCACGTTCCCACGGGAGGAGCGTGGCTTCAAGAGGTACAGGGCCGGGTAGCGGGTTGGGTCGGGCGGAGGAATCAGCCCCGTGTATAAAGTGTACAGCCCAGTATAATACCCTACCTGATCACGCGCACTCCTACCACATCCCTTGATTGAGAAGTGTGCACCATCTCACGGTTGTTTTCCCTCACTCCCCTCCCGCACGAGTGTTCCCAGTGCCACCCAAGTATCTGACTCAAGTTTCCTTTCTTTTTGGTGCCGGAGTGGACCACGGAGCGGAGAGACGGCCCCTCCCTGAACACGACCGCCCTGACCACATACCGGGAACAGCCAAGCTGGAGAAAGCTACCTTTTCTTTGAACCCTGCAGTGCTTGCTAGAGCAACCCCCTTAATGAAAAAAACTTACATACCAATAAAGCCTTCCCTGAACCCTTTACTCAAGGCGCCAGTGTTTCTCTTTACCCCGACCCCTTCAGTCACTCCCAGCTCAGTAGCTGAAAGTCCACAGCACCGACCCCCTCGGGACAACTGGTGTCAGAAGTGGGATCCCCTCCACCATTCGTCTGTACGAAAAAGATGGAGGCCCTTATAGAGCACATAATTAAAGGCCAAGAAAAACTGGAATGGGCTGTGGAAAGTCAGCTTACCTTAGCACAGGCAGACCGAGAACTATTCACAACAACCATAACGGCCCAAATGGAGTGTATTAGAAATGTGCCGCCTTCCACCCAGACCATCCCCGGTGAGGTACGCCTGCACAGCCCCCATCCCACCGGTATGGCCCTCCAGAAATTGTGCACGGAGAAGACCCGGATGCCTTCCTTTTAAACTTTGAAAGGGCCGCCCGCGCCATGAGTTGGCCCGAAGAGAAATGGCCGTTCTTTTTGGCTCCTCTCCTCACAGCAGAAGCCCAATCGGCTTATCAGGACGCTAACCTTCTAGGCACTACACCCTATGCGACCATTAAAATGGTCATCGTGGATCATTTAGGGCTTGATCAAGAGGCCTATCGCGTACGCTTTAGAAAGGAAAGAGGGATCCAAGGCGAGAACCCGAAGACTCTTTTCTTCCGATTAAAAATGGCGGCTGACAAGTGGCTGCGTCCGGACCTGTGCAGCAAAGAGGACATTCTGAACAAAGTGTACTTAGAGCAGTTTATGGAGGCGTTGCCCTTTGCCACCCAACGCTGGCTGCGGCAACACGTGGGGAGTACAGTCGAACAAGCCATAGAAATGGCGTCACAATATGCACAAGCTCAACCTAAGCCAACCCCTTGGGAACATGAGAAGGCCCTCAAACCCTTACATCCCCCAAAGGTGGACAAAAGACCCAAAGCCGGGGCTGAGGTCACCAGACTGTTTAGGCCTACGGGAATGACGTCTCCCCTGAATAAAGGACCTCAGTGCTTCGAGTGCGGGGAGTGGGGCCACATAGCGAGAATGTGCTCCAAAAGAAGGACTCCAGAGGAGCCCATGGAGGTTGGGTATCTCCCGAGAACTGTGATGTACTCCGCGGAAATGGGCAGCACATTCTATGTGAGTATGAGGATGAATGGTTACAGGGTAAGGGCCTTGTTAGACTCGGGGTGCAGACAGTCCGTAATCCAGACTCGCTTTGTCAAACACGAACAGATGAACCCCCAGAGTCCTGTGTATATTAGGTGTGTGCACGGGGATGTGAAGCCCTACCCTGTGGCCTCCATCACCATAACACTACCGGATAGAGAACCCTGTATGGTCCGGGTAGGGGTGGTAGATTCCCTGCCAGAGGACATGATTTTGGGGACAGACAACCCCAAATTCCTTTCCCTCTTTAGGGAGACCCTTTCCCGACCGATACCGAAGGAGAGCCTACCCACATACCTGTCCCCCGAACCCTGGGTCATAGACAGGAGTTTTCGCTTTGCTCAGGGGGAAGATAGGACCCTATTCCACGCCTGGGAAAATGCACACGCCCCTGATGGACTCAACCCCCAGTCTTATCCCCGCTTCTTGATTAAGAACGAATTACTATACCGCCAGCCCCGGCAAGAGGGAGAGCTACAACTGTTGGTGCCCAGGTCCTTTCGGGAATAGGTACTCTTTTTCGCTCACGCCCATTTGACGGCCGGCCATGCAGGCAAGGAGAAAACCACGGAAACCATCATTAGGCATTTCTTTTGGCCTGGAATCTATCGGGACGTACAGGATTTCTGTGCCAAATGTGAAGTCTGCCAAAGAAGAAACACCCACCGACCAGCCGCTGCGCCACTACAGAGGATGCCCATCACTGGAGTCCCGTTCGAACGGGTCGGCATGGATATAATCGGCCCCTTGCCAAAGTCGGGGCGCGGACATCTGTATGCCCTCGTAATAGTCGACTACGCGACCCGGTTTGTGGAAGCCTTTCCTTTGCGCACCACCACAACATCCGCCATCGCTGAGAAGTTTGTGGAGCTATTCTCTCGCGTGGGGTTCCCCATAGAAGTGCTGACGGATCAGGGGACCCCTTTTACCTCGAAACTGATGAAAGAAGTGTGTGCCTCACTAGACATCAAGCATCTGAAGACATCGGTGTACCACCCCCAAACCGATGGCCTAGTTGAGCGGTATAACCAGACTCTCAAGTTAACACTGAAAAAAATGCTGACAGCCGAAGGACCTACTTGGGACCGGCTTCTGCCTATCGCCCTGTATGTTATACGGGCACAGAAACGAAGTAGCCTGGGATTTTCATCCTTAGAGCTCTTATATGGAAGAATGCCACGGTCCCTCCTGGAAATCACGAGGGAAATGTGGGAAAACGAAGAATCCCAAGAACAGAAAAGCATGTTGGAATACACCACGCAACTGAGAACCAAACTGGGAAAGCTAAGCGACCTGGCCTACTCCAACATGGATCATCAACACGAGAGGTATAAGAAGACGTACGATAAAGGAAAGAAGTTAAGAACAATTGACGTCGGAAAGTGGGCTCTCGTACTGTTACCCTCAATCAGCAACAAAAACAAAAATGAGTGGCAAGGCCCGTTCCGGATTATTGAAGCCATCGGGCAAACTACATACAGGTTACGCCTCTCGCCCACTAAAACCCAAACCTACCATATTAACCTACTGAAAGAATGGTTAGGGCCCATACCCAGAGCGGGTCATTTTGTAGGTCAGACTAGTATCCCCAACGCCTCAACTTTGGACCAACTGGTGGTCAACCAGGGGTTGACCTCCCAGGAGAAGACCGAGTTAGCAGACGCCCTGAAACCCTTCGCCGACGTCTTCTCCGACCTACCCGGGAGGACTAACCTGGCAGAACACCGCATCGAAACCCTTCCGGGAGAAGTGGTAAAACAAAGGCCTTACAGGATACTAGCCGCCCGAAAAGAAGCCGTCCGAAGGGAAGTCCACGACATGCTTAAATTAGGCGTAATCCGGCCCTCCCAGAGCCATTGGTCGTCCCCGATAGTGATGATACCTAAACCAGACGGGTCCAAACGCTTCTGTATGGACTTCAGGGCCTTGAACGCGGTGTCTCACTTTGATACCTATCCTATCCCTAGGGTGGACGATTTAATCGAGAAAATAGGCGACACCAGATATATCACGACCATCGACCTCACGAAGGGGTATTGGCAGGTGCCTCTTCGTGAGGAGGATAGGAAGAAAACCGCCTTCGTGACGGATGAGGGGGCCTACGAATTCACGGTTCTTCCTTTTGGACTCCATGGAGCCCCGGCGACCTTTCAACGCCTCATGAATCGGGTCTTGCAACCGTACATTTCGTTCAGCTCAGCCTACCTGGACGATATAGTCATTTATAGCCAGGATTGGGAGGAACACCTGCTACATCTGCAAACCATCCTCACCGCGCTACGTAGAGCGGGACTCCACATCAATGCAAAAAAATCTAGAGCGGCTTTCCACAGTGTGAACTACCTGGGCTATGTTCTGGGGGATGGCATCATAGCCCCTCAAAGCCAGAAAGTACGAGCGATAGCTACAGTTCCATTTCCGGCTAATAAAAGAGATCTCCGAGCCTTCCTCGGTCTGGTAGGGTACTACCGCCGGTTCATACCCTGCTTTGCCGAGGTGGCTGCCCCATTGACCGATCTTCTCAGAAAGGACACGAAGTCCCGGGAATATAGTCATCCATCTCAAGAATCCCTGAGGGCTTTCCAAGTCTTGAAAACCACCATGACTACAGCCCCAGTACTACTATCCCCCGATCACACTAAACCCTTCGTGTTAGCCACTGACGCCTCCAATGTGGGTATAGGTGCTGTGTTGTCCCAAGTCAGCAAGGAAGGGGTTGAACACGCGGTGTTGTATGTAAGTAGGAAGCTTTTCCCCTGGGAGTGTAAATATTCCACCATTGAGAGAGAGGCTCTGGCTATAAAGTGGGCGATAGAGAAACTAAGATACTACTTAGAGGGTAAACCATTCATCCTTCATACAGACCTTGCCCCCCTGAAGTGGATACATCAGAACAGCAGCCATAACCCCAGAGTATTGCGGTGGTTTCTGTCTTTACAACCGTACTCTTTTACGGTGCACCATCGAAAGGGGAAAGACAATGGTAATGCGGACTTCCTTTCCCGTGTGTTCCCTCTCTCCGAACGGGAGATGCCAGGGGGGGAGGAATGTGACGGGGCCTGCGGACCGAGTATGACTATCCCCTCGGACTGGTGGTCAAGTTTCCACACACAGATCTTCATGAGGTGTATAACCTCTGCCTTTCGCCGGAGCACAAGGCCATAGACTGTCCAGCTTGCGCCTCCTTCTGCTCCAAGAAAACTATTCAGGATCTTCGAGCTTGAAGAACCATGGCTCGATCGTCGACGTCCATTCCAAACGACATCTTCTAAGAGGGCGTCGATGTACCAGAACAGGAGCAATTCGAAGAAGGCCTTCCCAGCGCATCCCAAGCCCAGGACTCTGACGTCAAGGACATCACTTCAGGGCAGCGGGTCGTAAGTAGTGACCTCTACCCCGACCCACTCCCCCCAACCCCGAAAAAGGCTTCGGTAACACCTTCGGGCCCAGGTGCACACTGACAAAAGACTTCTCATGCCCCTCCTTCGTAACCGGCTAAAAAGTCCATAAATAAGCCTACAGGCCACTCAGGACCAAGTCAGCCTGCCACAGGTGCCGAAACACTAATCCAGGCACCGAAAAAGAAAATGTCATCCTCTTCCGTGCCGACCACTGTCTCCACCTCGACACACGCGACACCAAAAGCTGCCGGCACCGATCCCTTTGCTTTGTAAACATCGGAACAGAGCAAAAAGTCATCGGAACCGAGCAAAAAGTCATCGGAACCGAGCAAAAAGTCATCGGAACCGAGCAAAAAGCCACTTACCAAGACAGCTACCTCTCAGACTTCGGAGCCGAAAAAATCCTCGGAACCAAAAAAGCAATCGCTTCCACAAACTCCTGTACCCGATAAAACAACTCATGCTTCCAGGCCAAAAGAGCATAAAGCCACTCCTGAACCGGTTCCACGCAAGCCTTCGGAACCAAATAAATCGGTGCCTAAAGACCAACCTCAATCAGAAGAGCTTTTTCAACCAGATCCAAAGCAAAAAACTATTCTAAAAGACCCAAAGACAGGTCAACTTACTCTTAGTTCCAAAAAGAGAACAATGGACATGCCTCTACCAGCTCCATCTCCACCAAAGAACAGAGACATTGCAACATCTCCTCTCAGAATACCTTCTCCACCTCCTCCTCCACCTCCCCCTCCACACCACTCACCTGCTCCATCTCCACCCCCATCTTCTCCGCCACTGGATGATGATGACCCCTCTGATGAAGAGGGGTCGGTGCAGGCAATGAACCAGTAGGGGATTCCAGTCCATCTTACACCCCAGACCCATGGAATGATTATAACACACCAGATGTCCCTAATGTACCACAAGAGGACATATATCCCTCTAGGCCTTCCCCTCAAGAGGACACCATGGGTTTCAACCAACTCGTTCATAGAGCTGCACAACACCACGGGGTAGATTTACATACATGCCCTGTGGAGGAGGATTTCTTAATGTACACATTTGATACTTCACAAAGATCCACTTCCGTTCTCCCTATGTTAAAAGGCATAACTAAACACGCACCTGAGGTGTTCAAAGATCCTGTTAGGGCTAGGGTTATTAACCCCAGGATAGAAAAAAAATACAAATCTGCCCCTACAGACCCTGTTTACATCAAGGGACAGATACCATTGGATTCCTTAGTAGTCTCCAACGCCAGAGAAAGGGCCAATTCACAAACATCAGGGGATGCTCCGCCTCCAGACAAGGAATCAAAACTCTTAGACACCTCTGGTAAACGCACAGCATCACAAGCGGCCAATATATGGCGAATCGCCAACACACAGGCTTTGCTGGGTAGATATGACAGGGCACACTACGATGAACTAGAGACCCTATTGCAACATCTTCTTCACAAATACAAGACCAAGGCCAATGACCTTATACAAGAGGGTAGACTCATAACAAATACCTCCATTCATTGCGCTTTAGACGTGGCAGATACTGCCTCCCGAGCCAAGTGTCCTTTTACGTAGACATGCATGGCTACGCATTTCAGGGTTTAAACCAGAAGTGCAAACTTCAATACTTAATCAACCATTTGATGAGCAACACCTTTTTGGCCCTGCTGTAGATTCATTGGTAGAAAAGATGAAAAAAGATACAGACACAGCTAAATCAATAGGAGCTTTGCAATTGCAAGCTCCCAGACGCTCTTTTCATCGCTCCTCTTACAAAGGCACCTCCAGAGGTTATTCCTCTGACAACCCCTCCACATCTTACAAAACTCCAACCCAAACCTCATTTACCAGAGGTTATCAAAGAGGAGGCTACAGAGGTAATAATAACAAGGGTCGAGGCAAAACCAACAATACTCGTTCCACCTCCAACCCTACCCAATGACTTCCCTCCACTCCCCCTGAACCATTCCACTCCAGTCGGGGGAAGATTAACGCCATTCCTACCTGTCTGTAACAACATTACCATAGACAAGTGGGTAAAACAAATCATTCAATCAGGTTATTGTCTAGAACTCACCGCTACCCTCCAAACATACCACCCAGACAGCGCCCAATGTCTCTAGAACACTTAACGCTGTTACGGCAAGAGGTTATTTCCCTCCTACAAAAACATGCAATAGAACCAGTACCCCTGCATCACCAAAACACAGGGGTTTACTCCCTCTACTTCCTCATTCCGAAGAAAGATGGTTCTCTCAGACCCTTCTTGGATCTGAGACCCCTAAACCTGTACATACAATCAGACCATGTTCACATGATCACACTTCAACAGGTCCTTCCTCTGCTCTCACAAGGAGACTTCCTTGCCACTCTAGACCTCAAGGATGCCTACTTCCATATTCCCATTCACATCTCTCACAGAAAATATCTCAGGTTTGTAGTGGACGGTCAGCATTACCAGTTCAAGTTACTCCCATTCGGAGTCACCACAGCACCCAGGGTCTACACCAAATTTCTAGCTGTAGTTGCAGCTCATCTAAGAAGACAACAAATTCACGTCTTCCCATACTTAGACGACTGGCTCATAAAAGCCAAGTCATACAACGAGTGTGTACAACACACTTCAGCCACCATTCAACTACATCTTAGGGTTTACCATAAACCATGCAAAGTCTCACCTACTACCGTCCCACATACAACAGTACCTCGGTGCCACAATAAACACCTCAAAAGCATTAGCATATCCCAGTCCACCCAGGATAGCAAGCATGTAAACCCTCATAACAAAATTCCAGCCCCAACACACTCTTCCAGCTCAAGTGTTCATGCAGTTGATAGGGATGATTGCCTCTTGCATATTTATAGTACCTCACGCAACACTTCAGATGCGTCCCCTACAGGAATGTTTAGCACAACAGTGGAACCAAGCTCAAGGTCAGCTAACAGATCTGGTGTTGGTGGATGGCCGCACCCATCGCTCTCTGCAGTGGTGGAACACCAAAAAGCTTTCAAAAGGGCAGCCGTTCATCGAGCCAGTTCCCCATATATGCTAAAAGCGGACGCATCGCTCTCCAGCTGGGGAGCTAATCTATTACATCACACTATACAGGGCATGTGGACACCGCAACAAAAGTTTTTCCACATAAAACACTTGGAGTTACTAGCCATTTTCCTAGCGTTAAAAGCATTCTAGAAACAAATATCAGGCAAAGCTATCCTAGTCCTCACCGACAATATGGCAGCAATGTACTACATACATAAACAAGGCAGGACACACTCCGTACAGCTCTCTCAACTAGCACAAAGCATATGAAGATGGGCTATTCCTCAGAACTTTTTTTGTCCTAACCCAACACGTTCCAGGAGTCCAGAACAACATAGCAGGTCTGTTAAGTCGTTAGACGCAACAGATTCACGAATGGGAACTTCATCCGCGAGTTCAACCATTTTTCTAGTTGTGGGGGCAGCCAGAGATAGATCTCGAAAGACACGAAAACTCCAAATGCCCAAACTTCGCCGCCAGATATGTAAATGTAAATGTAAATTGAGACTTGTATAGCGCAGTACTCACACGCAAGGGTCTCAAGGCGCTTGTACGAATACCGCTGTGGAACCCATCCTGGCTTTCCCTGTGAGGTGTCCACTCCTGGGCACCCCCAAGGTGGAGGCCAGGCATCCTTAGCGTTGTGGGGGGCCGTTGTGGAGATTAAGCAAGCTATTGCCCAGAGTTGCAGAGTGGGACTCCATGATTGGAATAGGCACCGAGGCGAGAATTATCAGGTCCGTAGAATTTTTGAGCTCAAGACCCGCCGAGGCGGGGAATTGAACCCTGGTCCCGGGCTAGACCTCTGCATCAGGGTCTGCCGCTCTAACCATTGAGCCACACTTCTCCACTCATTGAGCCACACTTCTCCACACCCGTTGTCCAAAGGCAATGCGATATTGATGAGTTGGTCAGGAAAATTTGCGTACGCTTTTCCGCCTCTCCCACGCAATCCACTGGTGGTCCACAAACTGCAGCAACACTCACTAACTCATCCTAGTTGCTCCAACATGGGCCAGACAACCTTGGTCCACCACATTACTGAAACTGTCCGCAGTCCCCCACCAAAAAACTACACCTCTCCCCATGCCCCTTAACCCAGAACCATGGAGAGATCAGCCACCTGGACCCAGCACAGCTCAACCTAGCGATCTAGCTCCTGAGGTCTTAGAGTTTGGCTACCTTAACCTTCCCCTGACTATATGAATGTTATCAGAGAAGCTAGACGCCCCATCACTAGAGCTTGCTATGCAGCCAAGTGGAAAAGATTTGTCATATACTGCAACAATTACTACATCAATCCCTTAGATGTGTCAATCCAACCCATCAAAGGTTACCTGCTACATCTCCAAAGGTCTAGCATACACATCTATTAGGTTACACCTTGCTGCTATAGCAGTCTACTTGCAAAACAAACCATATTTGTCACTATTCAGAGTACCTGCCATCAAAGCCTTTTATGAAGGACTCATAAGAAGAATTCCACCCAGAGTACCACCCTCACCTGTGTGAAACTTAAATATTGTTCCCACAAGACTAATAGGTCCTCCATTCGAGTCTCTGCACAAATACGAATTGCAATTTGTCGCATGGAAAGTCGCTTTCCTAGTGGCCATTACTTCCCTTAGAAGAGTCAGTGAGCTACAGGCACTTACTATTCAATACTATAACAAAGTGGTTCTCAGAACAAATCCAAAATTCCTTCCTAAAGTTATTTCTCCCTTTCCTCTCAAACCGTCTGTAGAGTTGTCAATATTTTTCTCGCAACCACAGTCGCAGAAAGAGCTCTTCATACGCTAGACGTAAAAAGAGCACTCATTTATTATATTGACAGAATAAAACCTTTTTGCAAAACACAACCACTTTTTGTGTCCTTCTCACAACCACATAAAGGCAACACCATATCAAAATCTGGAATTGCAAGGTGGATTGTCAAATGCATACAAATTTGCTATCAGAAAGCAAAACGTACATTATCTATTCCCCCTAAAGCCCACTCTACCAGAAAAATAGGGGCTTCAATGGCTTTCTTAGGGAACATTCCCTTAGATGACATCTGCAAAGCAGCTACATAGTCTACACGGCACACATTCACAAAACACTATTGTGCAAGCAAAGCAACAAGCTAGTGTGGGCCAGGCTGTACTCAAAACATTATTTCAAACAACTGCAACAGATACTGGTGGGCGCCGCTAAGGTGGAGTACTGCTATACAATCTATGCACAGTGTGTGATCTGCAGCTCATATGCCTCGAACGGAAAATGCTACTTACCAGTATGCATCTGTTCTTGGCATGTAGAGCTGCAGATTCACACACGCCCACCCGCCTCCCCGGCTACCATCTGATCCAGTAGTATCTTATTTAGATACAGCATACATGGGCATCCTTTCTATTTCTCAGAAAACTCAATTATTTCGCTAACTGGCGATCAGGGTATCAATGATCACAAAAACAATCTTTATGTTGGGGGACCAGGATGACAAAACGGGGCCATGAGAATTAGGACGAGGAGCCGCATAGGGCTGCTCCTCCTCAAAAATGGGATGACCACAGAGGTACATTGCTAAAAAGTACTTGAAGAATAAAAGCCGCTGTACAACCAGCCAGAGGGGAGTCTTCTCCCTGTGTCCGTCTGAGCCTCACAGGCAGGCTCCTATCATTCATCAAAAGTTATTTTTCAACGGTGGAGCTGCCCAGCTTGCAACTCAAACAGAAAATCAGTGCCCAAAGTTTATTTTTTTCTTTCAGGATAGGGCACCCCCCCTCCGGGGCAAATGCCCTCAGTGATCCTGTCCAGTGTCTCAGGCAGTGCACCAGTATTCTTCACTTTAATCTAACAGGCACCAAAGGCACAGCACCTATACCCTGAACTCAAGTCCATGCCTAACTCCTGTGTTGCTCCGCCGGCGCACTGCTCTTTTGTCGGGGCCACAGATTGTACCCAGTATGCCCAGGTACCTCTTGATCAACAAACCGAGGTGCAGACTTGCATTCACTTGGGACCAGGACTTAGAGGGCTGATGCAGGGATATCTGAAGCAACCCTTGTTTCAAAGGGGGTCACCTCAAGCAAAAACCTCCTTGCTGTCCTTGTCGGTCTGTGACTCTCTCAGCTGGGCATCAAAAACTGGATCCACGCAAAGAATTCTCTATCCTGATTTGTGACCCTATCTTTTGTCCATGACAGTAGGAGAGGTACACACTTCACCGTTTTGTTACAGGCCCCAGTGCTTCCGCCCTTCTACCTTCACTGTGGTCCTAGTTGCCAGCAATGCCTGTGCTGGTTCCCTTTACCTCGACTCCAAGCCGGATCGGCGCTGACTCCCCAGGCTGAATCTGATGTCTGGGCCCCTCTGGCAATGGTTGTAGGGCAGCAGATATCTATTGGTGGACAGAACAAAAAATCTTTAGACAAGGCATACAAATAATCTATCAACAGAGAGAATACTCTATTCCAGAAAACTTCTATAGTCTTGGGGCGCCCCATACATTAGCAAGGCATTTGATACTCCTTAGCACACGTATGATAGAATTCTGACAGTTCACATGTGTTTCCACCATACATCAATCATACATTCATCAAGAATTTCAGTTCCTTGTGTTCAGGTTTGTCGATGATGCAGTTTTATTTCTGGAGACGTCACAGCCGACACGTGTTTCGTCGTTGAGGGAATGTAACCCACGACTTTCTCAAGGCTATTCTCCAAATTGTCATTGTTTATTCGTTGAGGTGATAATTCCAACCCTCAGTGGGGTTCTGCTTGGGGACTTTATTTCTGGTTAGCATATTCGTTGTGACCGGAGTGTCGGTCGATGTTTCAAACAGCTGTTCACAGCTTATTTCATGATCAAAACTCGGTCCCGCTGCAATCTCTATCGTGCACTGCAGAACCCCACTGAGGGTTGGAATTATCAGCTCAACGAATAAACAACGACAATTTGGAGAATAGCCTTGAGAAAGTCGTGGGTTACATTCCCTCAACGACGAAACACGTGTCTGCTGTGACGTCTCCAGAAATAAAACTGCATCATCGACAAACCTGAACACAAGGAACTGAAATTCTTGATGAATGTATGATTGATGTATGGTGGAAACACATGTGAACTGTCAGAATTCTATCATACGTGTGCT
This sequence comes from Lissotriton helveticus, assembly GCF_964261635.1. Classification (NCBI taxonomy): domain Eukaryota; kingdom Metazoa; phylum Chordata; class Amphibia; order Caudata; family Salamandridae; genus Lissotriton; species Lissotriton helveticus. The sequence goes on along the minus strand of NC_136071.1, from coordinate 335,273,027 downwards.
AAGGAGTATCAAATGTTCTTGTGGCTTTAGCCAAACTAGAAGAGTGACAGTGGTTCTCTTTTCCTTGTAGCACCGTATCTCACACTAACAATTGTTCTGGCAATAAGTAAGGTGTACATTCCTTTGAGGCGCCATAACCTAGTCAAATACCACTAACCAAGTACTGAAAACATTAGCAAGGCTCCCAAGAACCACTTCATCTATCAGAGAGTTAAAAAAACAGCATTGACCTATTAGCGAGTATAAAAGGAACTTTTTGGTGAACTGACAAGAGTAAAACGTATAGTTCACTACACTTCTGCTTATGAACCTTCCACTACTTGTACAGGACGGAAGACACTTCTAAAATTATTTGTCTTACGTAAAAACACCTACATCTTACACTTAGGACCATGCCCTCATGTTAAAGACGCAGTGAGAACATCTAAAAACTGCTAATTTAACAGGGATCCCTATTACATAAATAACTAACAAAATCTGAACATAGTGGGTACATGCATTTCTCCAGCAGAACCTGTTGTGGCAAACTCCTATAAAGCAATATTTTCCTTCAAAATGTTTGCTGAGGATCACACGGGCATCTTTCCTAACATTGTGAACCCTTGTGCATTCTACTTTTCACGATCTGGACTATGTGACATCTTTTTCAAAGAAAATAAACCACATTCACCAGCTCTAATAAGGGCTTTCAGCTCAATTACACAGACTAACTAATAAGACACTAGTAATGCCTTTGCAAAACTGTATATAGCATGAGAGTAACATAAATAATAATGGTGTTACCACCTGAGAATTTTAGAACAAAAACTACCCACATATGTTTCCCCTTAAAGGTCAAATAAGGGAACATCAATCTAGACTACTCATACTTTCATAATTTCATCAGACAGAATGGGCAATAACATGGCAATGTTTTTTATTCATTTTACTGATCTTAACAATTTTAAAAACAGTATTACTGAATAGCCAACTAGATGTCTCATGGCCGTTCCTAGACAGTTTAGACAAGCTCAAGAGAGAGTGAGAAAAAAAATAGAGAGTGAGCACATAAATAAAAAATGCCAATGTGTTACTTAATTTTAGTTAAACTTAATTTGCCCAGGAGCTAGTCGCCCTAATTTCCTCCCCTATTCGACAGTAGGTTACCGAAACAGGTGACCCCCTGTCGACAATATTTACCCTCCTTCTTGGCAGCTGGGCACAAGCGGTGTAACATAATACCACATTAATGTAAACTTTATTTCATAGCCTTTAGATCTGGCCCTAGCACAATTTTGAGTGAAAACCAGTATTTCTGTATGCATGGCAGAGCTATTTTCTGCACATGGCCTACAGACACTGCTATCCCTTGATTATGTTATTCAATAGGATAAACCCCACCTGCGTATCTTCTATACTTGTATTATGTCTCAAGAAAACAGTGATATCCCCATGTGCTCCTAACAGAATATGTAATGTTTCCTTTAGCTAATGTTACCTAAAACAGATCTGTGGTGTCCAATCTTGTTCCAGGAAGGCTTAATCAAGGCCATAACTTTATTGAAACAACTAAGTAAATTCTTCCATTTCCTAAATGTGGTTAAATTACTAATGGCAATATCCTAAATATTATTAACATGAATTGAGAATTAATTTTGACCCTAATTTCCCAAGGCACATTATAGCCTCAGGCATCATTAGAGCAAAATGTACATTACCTGTAGTGTTTTACCCTACAATGTTAGAATCAGGAAATGTAATTAATACAAAGGAATTAAGTTGTTAAACTACTCTTCAACATGACAAGCTTTCATAGTGTAATGTAGAAATCACACACTGTCAGTGGCTTCCTGCGTGGACGTTTCACGTTCAGTACTACTGCTCAGTTCTAAATACAGAACTTGGCCTCTGACCCTTAAATCTGTTGTCCCCTGTCTGAGAAAGGCAATTTCCATGTGGAGATCACATTTGAAAGTATCTTTTGAAAAGCATTACTGAGGGGCGTTCGTCCTGATATTTGAAAGGTAGAATCGAACGTCTGCTGTTTTTTGTACTTATTTTTATTTGTGTGCTGTGTGCTTTCTAGTATTTTAGAGGCCAGCATAGCATCTTTTTCTGCACTTTCATGTGTGCACTGCTGAAGCCTGAGGTCAGTTTGAAAACAGCCCTGGGTGCCAGGACTGCTTTTAAAAAGTAAATTGTGCCCAAACTCGACTTTGGCGGTAGGGGCACTTAAAAATGGATAACCTGCAATGTTTCGGCATATTAGGGACCCTCAGGGTCTCCCCTAGGTATCCCAGGGGTGGGAGGGGGGGTCATATATGTATAAAGTACACCCGTATAAAATTAGTTTTTTTATGCCTGGGTAAAGTGACATTTCACTCCCCACATTGTGGTAAAGTGCTGCTCAAATTCAACTTTGATGCTAGAAGCTTATATATTTTTCACAGTTGGATTATTAGACATTATAAAGGTCATTAAAATGCAAAAACAATTGTAGTGCAATTATTTTTAATATTTTTTTTCATGTAGTCATTTAAAAAAAAATAATGATCACTAACTCTTTTGATGTTTCAATATATAAATGAAAAGTAAACCTTTAAAAACGTACCTGTTTGTTGCAGTCTTTTTTTCTAGTTAATAGCTAAAAGCAGTGTGTAAATTTCATCTGTGGCATGAAAGAACCACAGCTCTTTTGCTTATCATTCTAGACCAGTGTTTTTTGGACCCCTACTTAATCCTTCCTGGAAGCAGCGAACACCGGCCTAAGCATTTTCAATGATTTGAACTGCAAGACAACAGCGAAGCAGTGAGAGATTCACTAACTTTAATTGTGCTGATAGATCACAGAATGGCAGCAATAGAAGGAGACGTTAAGGATACATTTTCTCAAGTAACAATTGAAAGTGAATTATGTTTGTTATCCAATTCTGAATAAATCGCCTGAGATGCCACATGTTATTAATTTAATGCTGAAGGATTGCAAACATAAATTATCCAAGGCAACAATAGAAGATCCTAAGATAACAATAATGGAGCTGGCCTCACCCTAACAGGTAGAAGGCAACTCAAATATTCCAGACATTATCCAACTGGGAAGTAATATTACAAACTTCCCAAAGGGAAATAAGGCAAAATCAAGGTGGGTTAAGAAGTTTTATTTGACATTGAGATCCACATTTACCAGCCGTTAAAAGATATGGAAGAAAGCAGCTATGGAAGTGCCTACAGAGTCGTTGCAGGCATTGATTCTCAAGAGCTGGCCAGAAGTCCATCCTAAGACAATTTAGAATTGCCTCAGGTAAACCGCCTGGGTAAAGAAGTAGTCGACAGACTCAATGGAGAAATCGCAGGTCCATTGGGAACTGTTTCTAACAATCCTTTTCCTCCTTGTTTGTCTAATTCAGGTTTTTTGACTGATAAATAGTGTAAAATCCACACTCATATCAATACATTCCCTACAGGCCAGAGACTGCCAACATTAAACAGATTAGAGGCTGATAAAAGTGAAGTAGAAATAGACCCCTGCATTTTAGTTACAGCGACAAATAGTAGTGAGGGTCTCTTAACTTTCAAAGGCACAGGAGGAAAATTTGAAAAATCAGCATCTCTGGCAAGCCAGCCGGTAGAGGCCACTTCCAATATGGTCCCAGAGGAAGATTCAAGAGAAATATTGATTCATCATCCTGATCACAGTTTAGGCAAGTTACAGCTGTTGAAATAAAGAGAAACTCCAGGAGCTAGAGCCCAGGGTGCATTTCTTTGAGGGTGGATCCCCAATTAGCGTACTCACCTAAGATATTAGATAGTAATGCTGCCCCGTTTTTTTCATGAATTAGGTGGCACATGTATTGTAGCTTTGAAAAATAATGTTAATTGTACATAGCCTCAAGGCCTTCAAAATATCTCATTGGCTATCTCTAAAGATCCAGCCAATATTATGCACTTAAATCATGCACCTAAACCGACTCATCAGCAAAAAAAGCTGCCCAGGGAAGCAAAGACTCATAATGATATGATCTATACTAATTCACTACACCAGATCTTTAAACCAGATACAATCAAGTCTATAGGTCACCCCGGGGAGATCAGATCTCAAGCTTATCCTTTGGAGGACTACAGAGAGGAGGAGACATTAGCTTTTATCCCACTTTACAATTCTAGAGAAAACATGATGTCTTAAACAGGGGAAATATTCTCAAAATGGTTAATTCTTTTTCAGGTTTGCGCCAGATCACCTCCAGTGATTTAATTAGCATATGTTTTGCTCCACCATTGGTTCCCAAAAATGTTTGTAATTGCCTATCGTCCTATGTTTGTTGAGGAATCAATAAGTAACCGTAATGTCGACGATTGGCCTGGAGTCTAAGAGCCTGTGGTCTTTCAGCGTTCCTTCCATCAAAAGATCTAAAAAAAACTGAGGTTGCAACTTGTAGAAAATGTGTGTACTGCTGTTGAACCACAAACCGTGAATAGTCAGCCAGTAACTATAGCCAATACTATTGGTTTAACTATGTCACAGCAACCCCAGTGCGCTAACACCAATATAATATTGGCTTGGCAAGTCGACATTTCTAGGAAAATTGGTTCACCCTCCACTTTGAGGATAAATCTTTACAAATAATAAGTTAAAAGGTAGAGGGTTGAGCAAAAAGATGGAAGATAAGGACTGGGTGTCCTTTATGAAAAAAACATGATATCTGTTGCCTCCAGGAAATGTAGGGTTTGGAAAAATTGGATCTGGAGAGTTACATCTACTTTAAAACGCCTCCCATATGTCAGCCAAAAGGCAAAGCAAAGGGTGGCCTCCTCATTTCGGATAAGGTTGGCTTTACTGTTAAGGTGAAATATATATATATACACACACACACACACACACACACATCGACTTCTGAGGCAGCTGACTTTATTCGTCGCCATCATGTACAATACCAGCTCAAACTCCACCTTACGCGTTTCGGCGTCACATAGGCCTTGATCACAGGTGAGCATTATTTCAAAGCCTAGTGGTCACGTGCCTGCAGAAGTGTGCCACAGGCCCCAGAATGCATCATAAAGTCATTTAGAACATGCATTCGAAATTCAGTTTGTGCTTAATAGCTTGATTTTCTTTCCATGTAGTAATAAAGTTCATCAATGATGCATCTATCCTTAAAAGCTGCTTATTGCACACTATTGTCCCACAATGCTGGTATTTGTGCTGCGTCTGCGATGTTGTCAAAGAGAGGAATCTCCCTCTCATCTCCCTTTCTCGTCTGTCATTGCCAAATTGCTGCGGTAGATTCCTTTTAGCTGGCAATCAACAGAGAGAGGTCCATGCCCCCTCAATAAACATTTCAGAAACACACCTCCACTTTGCTGGGGGCTCCCGGTCCTGCAGGGCGGGCTCATAGCCAGGAATGGAGATCCTGAATTAATGCGGGTTTGCCACGGTAAGAATGAGCCCAACATCGACTTCTGAGGCAGCCAACTTTATTCGTCGCCATCATGTACAATACATGCTCAAACTCCACCTTACGCGTTTCGGCGTCACATACGCCTTGATCAAGGGTGAGCGTTGTTTCAAAGCCTAGTGGTCACGTGCCTGCAGAAGTGTACTACAGGCCCCAGAATGCATCATAAAGTCATTTAGAACATGCATTGGAAATTCAGTTTGTGCTTCATAGCGTGATTTTCTTTCCATGTAGCAATAAAGTTCATAAACGATGCCTCCATCCTTAAAAGCGGCTTAGTGCACACTATTTTCCCACAATGCTGGTATTTGTGCTGCGTCTGCGATGTTGCCAAAGAGAGGAATCTCCCTCTCTCATCTCCCTTTCTCGACCGTCATTGCCAAATTGCTGCGGTAGTTCCTTTTAGCTGGCAATCAACAGAGAGCGGTCCATGCCCCCTCAATAAACATTTCAGAAACACACCTCCACTTTGCTGGGGGCCCCCGGTCCTGCAGGGCGGGCTCATAGCCAGGAATGGAGATCCTGGATTAATGCGGGTTTGCCACGGTAAGAATGAGCCCAACATCGACTTCTGAGGCAGCTGACTTTATTCGTCGCCATCATGTACAATACAGGCTCAAACTCCACCTTACGCGTTTCGGCGTCACATACGCCTTGATCACAGGTGAGCGTTATTTCAAAGCCTAGTGGTCACGTGCCTGCAGAAGTGTACCACAGGCCCCAGAATGCATCATAAAGTCATTTAGAACATGCATTGGAAATTCAGTTTGTACTTAATAGCGTGATTTTCTTTCCATGTAGCAATAAAGTTCATAAACGATGCATCCATCCTTAAAAGCTGCTTAGTGCACACTATTGTCCCACAATGCTGGTATTTGTGCTGCGTCTGCGATGTTGCCAAAGAGAGGAATCTCCCTCTCTCATCTCCCTTTCTCGTCCGTCATTGCCAAATATATATATATATATTCCATTCCAAAGTGCCCCTTCACAAGAACGCGCTCGGACAGCAGTTGGACTGAAAGTCTTTTTTTTTTTCTACAAACATCAATTCAGACTGCATTCCGATGAAAAATCGCCGACGTGTTTCAGGCATGGCACCCTTCTTCTTAGGCTATATATGGAACGTCACAGCCTGTGTACATATATATATATATATATTTTTTTTCCATGCATGTGGCTTAAGCAAGAAGCCAGGAAAAGTATCCTCCTGACTAATTACCTGGAAGTAAAACCTGAACCTCGGTGGAAGCCATTCTTGAACTTACTGTTCCCTCCTTAGAAAAGGGCTTTATATCTCATGTTCAGATTAGGAACTCTTCAGGTGCTGACCTTCACTAAATCATGGTAGAAAGCCCCTGGAGTTGTATCCGAAATGTGTCACTGCACACTAAGGGGTCAAGAAACTAATATGCATTTTATGCTGCTGTGTGATATTTCACTGAAAATCCGAGTCTACTACCTATGTCCACTATTTCTAAAATTCAGTCTGAAATGCTGCAGAGCAGCACTTCTATTATGCTAAAGAACTGATCATCTGGAAATCTACCAACCAGTTGCTTCCTATATATACATGCTGCTTGGAAGGTCACAAGATTTTCAACTGACGGAGGAGACGGTACCGGGTATAAATTATAAACTGACAGCAAACAAAAAGGTTTTGCCACTCTCAGTTTGGCCCTGGAGGTTCTGTTTGGCGTTTGATAAATCTGCCCCACATAAAATGGAGCATGGCTTAACTCCAGCATCAAAGTAACTAGTGGCATCATGGATGATTTGGAGCATCTTACTGACTAGATAGGGCGTTGAGGGTTATTAATGCACATTTCTGAAATCAGGTATCCAATCGCTTTACATGAGCACCAGTTTCGTTACATGAAGACACATTCATTTTTGTTAGGCACGGGGAGATTATGCGATTTGCCCAGAATCACAGGATGCTGAGTGTCGTTGCCGAGAAGCAAACCTGGTTCCCCAGATTTGAAGTCCACCTCCCTAACCATTAGGCTACATCCTCTCCCCAACTTTATTAAATTATCATATATGTATCTTCTTCCCATTAGCCCATATTTCCAGGGTTAATTTTGACCAGGCAGTCATCAAAATTGTAATTATTTGAAAAGATCATTCTTTTAACATAATAGGTCAATTCTGCGCAGCAGGCTTGTGCTCATGTTTTATTTCTGTTTTGTATCCTATAGCTGTTGATTGTAAGATATTGACCAGGTTTTCTAAAAGGTATATTTCTCTGAGTAGGTAACTAGTAGATACAGCCTTGGGTATTTGCACCTAGGTACGTGTTTGTTAGCTGGTACATTTTGGAAGCTCTATTGACCGACTCTATCCAATTGAAATAGATTTTAAAAGTGTGTTGTGGGACATTTGTTTGCACTTGCCCGTTTTATTACTACATAACCTGTAGACCATGGTTGATGCGCAGTGGGTAGTATTTTATGAACTGTGATTAAATCATTTTAAGACAATATGAATTGTGACCATTTTCATATCATGCCGTAAATGTCAATGTTTTAATTGTTATGGCATAAATTGCTGACAAACTTTTTGATACAGACACAAACATTCATCAAACAAGTACACAAATGATTAAATATTTTCTTTAATGAACAAACAAATATTAAAACAAAATATTAATTTCAATAGAAGGGTCTGAGCTTTTCTAAATTCAATTGAAGCCGCTCTTCGTCTATACGATATTCTGTGTTATGCACCTGCACTGCTCTCACAAATCAATCTGAGGCTACTAACTTGATTTTTAGTCTCAAATTTCAAATTCTGTTTTAAAAGGTTCAAGTGTACATATTGTTTATTTATTTATATACACTTTAAGTATTATGCAACTTTCTAAGCAGTCACAGACCACCTGAGAAGGCTTTGCGAACCCCAAGAGGTCTCTGGACCACAGGTTAAAAACTTTGACATCTGTGGTTCCCTCTAATCACTGCCAGAATCCAGGGCCCCCGCTGAATTACTATTGGAATCTGGGGACCCCCAGTGAGTCATCACAGGAAGCTGAGGACCCCAGTCTAAGCATTTTCAACGATTTAAACTATAAAACAATACACAAAAGATACATATACCAGCATTCATCAAACAGATATACAAATTTAAGAAAAATGTTATTTAATTCATAAACAATTACAAAAGGAATCACATTTTAATTTAATGGGAAGATTAGAGTTTCTGTGAATTCAGTTGAGGCCACTTATTTTGCTTCTTTCTGTGCACTTTATTAATCTGTTAATGTGATTTAATTTTCCAAACTTTCGGAACCCCCTGTGTAGCCTTCATGTACCCCCAGGAACAAAGATTAAGAACCAGTGCTCTAGACCATTTCTATATCGGTGACTTTAAGAAGAGAACACAATAAATATGTTCTGCCTTCTACATTTATGTGCAGTGTTCTTCGTTGAACCGGAAGCACTTATGTATAAGTTTTTATGTTATGAATATTTCTCATGCTCATTCTCATGCCTCCACAGCCAAGGACGTCCCGGAGAACAGGAAGCTGATTGTGGACAGTGTGACACAGCTGGAAGGCTGGACTATCCGGGCCCAGCTGAGTAACTATTCAGATCTGGTTACCCCGTTGGATCTTGCTCCCCCAACCAAGAGAGACATGAAGTGGCGTGAGTCTGGGGTGGTGCAGAAGCTGCTTTCTCTTCCTGCTCAGCCACTGTGGAACCAAAGAATACTGAAGGTATGACACCAATTTTTTTCAGACAGAAGTTTATTTATTATGTCTGTAGATCAGACCAGATATTTTTTTTTTTTTTAAGTTTAATGTCACTTAAACAGTTATTACTTTGTAGCCGTTGCTGATAACTCATTAGTGTAAAATTCCCAACACTCGCAACATTTTGTATTTTCCCACTGCTAGCCAAGTTCAGTTCTAGTGTAACTTTCAATCTAAATTAAACCAGTTTTACAGGACAACATCACCCCTAAAAACTACTGTTCGAGGCATATGAGCTGCAGATTATACAAAAAGTTCTTTGGAAGTCACGAGATAGGTGACTCCTCCTTTGGACCACATTGCGCATGGGCATCTGCGTCATCCTCAGATTGTTTTTTTCCGCCATCGGGCTCGGATATGTTTCCTACGCTCCTGTTTGGAACCGAAATTCCTTTGGCGCACAATCCTCACCCAGTTCAACGGTATTGTTTCGATCGCGCACTTCGAAGTTTTCAATTCCGGTCATCGACGAAGGCCTTCGGGTCTATCTGGGCCTTACTTTCTGGCTCATGGAAAGGACGCCATTCAAGAGGTGTCCTCAATGTGGGTTGAAGTTTCCCCACATCGATCTACATGAGGTGTGCAACCTTTGCCTCTCACCGGAGCACGAGGCCAAAGACTGTTCTGCTTGTGCCGCCTCCTGCTCCAAGATGATGATTCGGGACCGACTAGCTTCAAGAACCATGGCTCGCTCGTCAGCTTCGATCCCCGACGACCTTTTTCAAGAGTGCGACAATGTGCCAGAACACCAGTGGGCCGAAGAAAGTGCCAGCTCCTCTGATGCCGAAGACTCAGACATCGAGGACATCACTCCAGCTCAACGGGTCGTAAGTAAGACCGTCGACCCCAACCCTTCCTCGACACCCTCCAAAAAGGCTTCGGTCACACCCTCACCTTCGGACACGGGTGCACACCGAGAGACTGCTTCCCACGCCCTGCCTTCGGGCCCGGCAAAGAAGCTTATTAAGCCTTCAGGCAGCTTGGGCTCGAGTCAGCCTATTTCTGGTGTTGATCCCATACCGACACCGAAGAAGAAGCCATCTTCCTCAGCCACGCCGACCGCTGCTCCAACACCCAAGCACTCGGTGCCGAAGACTGGCACCGGCTCATCAACGCCAAAACCGCACTCGGAGCCAAGTAAAAAAACTGCCTAAGGGTCCCGACTCGCATGCTTCGAAGCCGAAAAAACACCCGGAACCGAAAAAACACGTTCCGGTTAAAGACATTTCGAAAGGTCATAGTTGTAAGCCAAAAGACCCTAGACCAGCTACCAAGTCGGTGCCGAAAAAACCTCCGGAACCGAAAACCTGGATGCTGAAGGATCTGCCTTATACAGAAGAGCTTTTTACACCAGATCCTACTCAAAAGACTCTTGTAAAGGATCCTAAGACTGGCCAACTAGCTCTTAGCTCTAAGAAGAGACCACTAGAGGCCCCTACTCTCCTCCTCCTCCAAAGAAGGAGAGACATTGCAACCTCTCCATTAAGGGTCCCTTCTCCACCACCTCCCCATACTATTCCTCCTCCTACAACTCCTCCACCACATCATTTGCCTACACCATCCACTAATCCAAATGAATTATGTAGATACAGACTCTGATGACGCAGGTGGGGCTGCACATAACCCAGTTGGGACCAATAGTCCCCCTCAGTCACCTAATCCATGGGATGATTATAACACTCCTGATGTGCTTTACGTCCCTCAAGACGATGTATATCCTTCTAGGCCTTCCCCACCAGAGGACACTATAGGGTTTAACCTATTAGTCCATAGAGCTGCCCTGTACCATGGGGTTGACTTGCACACAGATACTGTGAAGGAAGACTGCTTATTGGACACTTTTGACACGAAGGTCCACTGCCATTTTGCCAATGCTTAAAGGTGTCATTAAGCATTCAACAGAGGTATTTAAAGATCCTGTCAGGGCTGGTGTCCTCAATCCTCGCATTGAGAAGAAATACAAAGCTGCCCCTACAGATCCAGTTTACATCAGAGGTCAAACACCACTAGATTCCTTAGTAGTATCTAATGCACGTAAACGTGCTAATTCACAAACATCAGGTGAGGCCTCACCACCAGACAAGGAATTCTAAACTCCTTGACGCCTCCGGTAAGCACACAGCGTCACAGGCAGCTAACATATGGCGCATTGCCAATACTCGAGCGCTGTTGGCAAGATATGACAGGGCACATTATGACAAATTAGAATACATAATGCAGCATCTACCAGATAAATATAAAAACAGGGCCAATGAACTCATACAAGAAGGTAAAAATATCACCAATACTTCCATTCGTTGCGTCCTAGATGCCGCAGATCCTACCTCAAGGGCAATTAATACTAGTGTCCTTCTGCAAAGGCATGCCTTGCTACGTATTTCAGGTTTCAAACCTGAAGTGCAAAATTCCTTCCTCAATCAGCCATTTGATGAGAAACACCTATTTGGCCCTAATGTCGATGTATCTTTAGAGAAATTGCAAGCTCCCAGGCGTTCTTTTTGTCGCTCATCATAGAGGCAATACAAGAGGCTACGCCTCCGATAGTCCCTCCACTTCCTATAAGACCCCTAGCCAATTCACATTCGCTAAGGGCTACCAAAGAGGGGGTAAAAGGGGTAACAACAACAAGGGCAGAAGCAAAACCAACAACTCCCGTTCTGCCTCCACCCCTACCCAATGACTTTCCTCCACTCCCCCCACACCATTCCACTCCTGTGGGGGGAAGACTACAACAATTCCTTCCTGCCTGGACCAACATCACATCAGACAGGTGGGTGCGACAAATTATTCAATCAGATTACTGTCTAGAACTAACATCTACCTCCCAAACATACCACCCGAACAGCGTCCAATGTCACATGAGCATCTATCACTGCTAATGCAAGAAGTAATATCTTTGCTAGAAAAAAGTGCAATAGAACCAGTTCCTCTGCACCAACAAAACAAGAGGGTCTACTCCCTATACTTGTTATTGCAAAAAAGGACGGCTCTCTAAGACCTATTCTAGACCTCAGACAGCTAAACATATACATACAGTCAGACCATTTTCACATGGTCACACTCCAACAAGTCCTTCCTCTCCTGTTACAAAATGACTTCCTTGCTACTCTAGATCTCAAGGACGCATACTTCCAAATTCCCATTCACAAAGCTCACAGGAAGTATCTCAGATTTGTAATAGACGGGCAGCGCTATCAATTCAAGGTACTCCCATTCGGAGTGAAAACAGCACCAAGAGTATTCACCAAGTGCCTAGCAGTAGTGGCAGCACATTTACGAAGACAACACACCCACGTCTTCCCGTACCTAGACGACTGGCTCATAAAAGCCAGCTCATACAACAAGTGTGTGGAACACACTCCTGCCACGATCCAACTGCTCCACAACTTGGGGTTCACAATAACTCACACCAAGTCTCACCTGCAACCATCCAAAGTACAACAGTACCTCGGTGCCACAATAAACATCTCAACAGCGCTAGCTTATCCCACTCCAATAAGGATAGCCAGCATGCAAGCTCTTCTCACAAAATTTCAGCCACAACACTCCCTTCCAGCAGGAGTGTTCATGCAGCTCATAGGGATGATGGCCTCTTGCATTTTCATAGTGCCCCATGCAAGACTTCAAATGCGCCCTCTCCAAGAGTGCTTATCACATCAATGGAACCAGGCTCAAGGTCAATTAACAGACCTAGTGTTGGTAGACGGTCGGACTCATCTCTCTCTACAGTGGTGGAACTCCAAAAGCCTTTCCAAAGGGCGACCGTTCCTAGAGCCAGTTCCTCAAATAGTCTTGACAGCGGACGCATCGCTCTCCGGCTGGGAAGCCCACCTACTGCAACACACCATGCAAGGCAGGTGGACACCACAACAAACGTTACTCCATATCAATCACCTGGAGTTACTAGCTGTATTCCTAGCACTGAAAGCTTTCCAAAAGCAAGTATCAAACAAAGCTGTGTTAGTCTGCACGGACAACTTGACAGCCATGTATTACCTACAGAAACAGGGCGGAACACACTCCCTGCAACTCTCTCAACTAGCCCAAAACATATGGCGGTGGGCTATACCTCAAAACATATTCCTCTTAGCCCAGTATGTTCCAGGAGTACAAAATACCATAGCAGATCTGTTAAGTCGTCAGACACAACAGACCCACGAGTGGGAACTTCATCCGCAAGTTCTTCAACCATTCTTTCAGATGTGGGGACAACCTCAGATAGACCTCTTTTCCACTCACGAAAACGCCAAATGCCCAAGCTTCGCCGCCAGATATCCGCACACACTGTCCAAAGGCAATGCGATATGGATGAACTGGTCAAACAAATTTGCGCACGCTTTAACACCTCGATCACTCATGCCACTAGTAGTACGCAAACTACAGCAGCATTCTCTGACCCTCATCCTAGTTGCTCCAACGTGGGCCAGACAGCCGTGGTACACCACACTGCTACAACTGTCTGTAGTACCACACCAAAAACTATACCTGTCTCCACGCCTTTTAACACAGAACCGTGGAGAGATCAGGCACCCGGACCCAGCTAAGCTCAACCTTGCGATCTGGCTCCTGAAATCCTAGAATTCGGATATCTTAACCTTCCTCCAGAATGTCATAAAAGAAGCTAGACGTCCAACCACTAGAGCATGCTATGCAGTTAAGTGGAAACGCTTTGTAATATACTGTCACAACAACAATATTAATCCCCTAGACATGTCTATTCAACACATCATAGGATACCTACTACACCTCCAAAGATGTAACTTAGCCTACACGTCTATTAGACTGCATCTTGCTGCCATAGCAGCATATCTTCAAAACAGACCGCATCTATCTCTGTTCAGAGTGCCTGCTCTTAATGCCTTATGGAAGGTCTTAAGAGAATAATTCCTCCCAGAGTACCACCTTCACCGGTGTGTAATTTGAACATTGTTCTCACACGACTAATGGGACCTCCCTTTGAACTTTTACATAAATGTGAACTACAATTTTCAACATGGAAGGTTGCCTTCCTAGTAGCTATTACTTCTCTACGGAGAGTTAGTGAACTACAAACACTAACCATTCAAGAACCTTTCTTGCAAATGCATCATAATACGGTCGTTCTCCGTACTAATCCAAAATTCCTGCCCAAGGTCATTTCTCCCTTCCGCCTCAGTCAGTGGAACTGCCCGTTTTCTTCTCGCAGCCACAGACAGTAGCAGAAAGAGCTCTTCATACCCTAGATGTCAAAGGAGCATTGTTCTACTACATCGAAAGAACACAACCCTTTCGTAAGACCCAAAAACTTTTTGTCTTTCTCACCACCACACAAAGGCTCCCCCATATCAAAATCTGGGTTAGCTAGATGGATTGTCAAATGCATACAGATTTGCTACCACAAAGCTAAACGTACCTTATCTGTTCCTCCTAAAGCCCCCTCTACAAGGAAAATGGGGGCTTCAATGGCATTTTTTGCGAACATTCCCCTAGATGGCATCTGCAAAGCAGCTACATGGTCTACACCGCACACATTCACAAAACACTATTGTGTAAATGTGCAAACTAAACAACAAGCTAATGTGGGCCAGGCTGTTCTCAAAACATTATTTCAAACTACTGCAACAGATAGGGGTGGTTGCCGCTAAGAGTGGGTACTGCTATACAGTCTATGCACAGTGTGTAATCTGCAGCTCATATGCCTCGAACGGAAAATGCTACTTATCAGTATGCTTCTGTTCTTGGCATGTACAGCTGCAGAGTTACACACGCCCACCCGCCTTCCTGGCTACCCTTGTCTGTTCCAGTATTATCTTAATTAGATAACAGCTTACATGGACATCCTTCCTTTTCTTGCAAAGCTACGTCATTTCCCTAATGGCGAAAACCAATCTGAGGATGGAGCCGATCCCCATGCGCAATGTGGTCCAAAGTAGGAGTCACCTATCTCGTGACTTCCGATGAACTTTTCAGGACAAAAATAAACTCCAAACATCCGGGCCCAACACTAGGTGGCGATCTATGCACATTGTGTAACTCTGCAGCTCTACATGCCAAGAACAGATGCATACTGGTAAGTAGCATTTTTCTTACATCTTATTACATGTTTATAGATGTGTGTCTGCAATTGCTTTTTGTAGCTTAACTCACTTCTATACCACAGATGAGTGCTGCTACTATGGTGGCATGATACACCAACTCTCCTCCCCACATGCCCCTCTGCAAATAAGTCTTTAATGAAACCGCTGAGCTTCTTGGCATGAGGAACAGGTTAACTTTGAAGGAGTCTGAGTACCATATGTTGTGATGCTGTGGACCATGACACCCTTGTACTGTTAGAAAGAATTTTTTCTACCTTTTACATTTCTGAAGTTTAACAAAAATAGAATGCAGAATATATAAAACATAATCTATTTTAGCCATCTATTTTTTTTCAGGGTATTGTAGATAGAGTATGCCTAGGGTAGTTACCAGGTAATTTCCAAATACATATTAACCCCTCTAATTAGATAAACACAGAAAATGGAAATCTTTTGGAAAACTTCAATGAACTACATATTAAAATGTACGTCAACTCATCGGTCCACAGCCTAACTTGTATATTCCCCTTTAAGCTACCATTAGAAGAGAGGCCTATACCTACAGCTCAAGTGGTAAACCCTTTTTGGTGCATGTATGCAGGCATAATCCCCAATTTTGAAGGAAATTCTTCGCTTATATTTTCTATATAAAAAGACTGTTGTGATCTGCAAAGCATTACTGACAAGAAGGCAGTTATTAAAACCTGAATAAATATCACAACAGATATATATTTGTCCAATAGATACGGATGGTTTCAATCACAAATGGTTTTCCTTTCAAACTTTCACATTCCACTCACCAATTTTCTCTGTTTATAATCCGAGAAACTCAGTGTGTGATCATTCGTGTTGATTTAGGAAGAAAACCAAATGGTAGAACTGCTACATCACTCAATTGTCTCACTCTTCAACTTCAAGACATGTGTGGCATTCAAAATAGGATAGATGGGTACCCAATAACCTTACGCTTTGTGTATGAAACATTCGATGCGTTTAATGATCCTGCCCTGTTTGAGCATAAGAGGCGATGAGGATTTTGCATGGGGCATGTAGAAGGTTTAGGTCCTTTCTTGCAGAGCGCAAACCTCCAGATTTATGTGCTTGTGTGTCAGGGTCTGATTCTTTGGAGGCCGCATTCTCCCAGAATACCACCTTCTGCAGCACTGCTTTCGAATGTGTATAGACTTGGAAGATCAGTTTGGCCAAACAAGGGGAAGGTTTTATTTTTAAGGAGTACTGCAGGGGGAGAGATCTGAAAAAATATATATCATGACTGAGAGAACCTTTTTCTGAAAACCTTTGTACTTTGACACTGTTACAATTCAAATATATTGCTAACAGTTCCAGTCAAACTCATTAATTTTAAAATTACAACACCTCACTACTTCGGGAAAATACAAAAAGTGCTTCAGATTCTTTCACCATGCAGTGATAGCCCAGGGGTTTCAGGAAAACCTAGTCCACACTTCATAAGCGCTGTCTTTTAATTGGATATTAGGTCATGTCCACTCACACAATAACAAGCAAGAAAAAAGTGTCACTAAAAAACGTTGTCAAAACACAAAATTAAATTAGCATGTATCAACATAGCTGTTTTTCCACAAGTGGCCACTGTTTCTAATCATATATTCGTAGCATTTGTTGGCTGTAGATACATGTGCTAAGCATACTCCTGCCATTTAGTGTTGGGCTCAGAAGTTTGCAACTTGTTTTTCTTGAAGTCTTTTGAGTCATGAGGTATTGTGACTCCTCCTATAGTCTCTATTGTGCCGGTTCATCTGCTCCTTTGTTGGATTATTTTTCTCTGCAACTGGGTTTGAACGTCGACCTCGGGGCTATGGGGAACAAAGCTTTGATTCCTGTCAGGAGGCCTTACCAGAGCCCCGATTTATAACCCTTCACGGTAAGATATGACATCCAACCATTGGTTTCCTTCACATACTTCGATCTGCCCGCCCGGTTCAACCTTGCCTTCTAATGCCGCTGCCATCTTCTTTCACTCGACGACGCAGAGTGATGGAAAATATTCTTTAGATTCTGCTCAAAGTGCTATGTCAAGTACTCCAGGTAGGATCACCACTCGGTCTAATCTCTGCTTGTCACCAGAACAGGACGAGGCATTGTGTGAAGCATGCCTGGCCTTCCCTTCTAAAAGGACTCTTCTGATAGATACATCTGCCGTGTGGATTCCTCACCTTGTGAATATCCCCTTGCGTCAGCAACATTCGGAAATTCTTTTTGTAGCTTCGCGCCGACGTGGATCCGGACGTCACAGAGGCACGGCATCGCACGCGACCCCGCTGACGTCACCGACGCCTATAATAGGCCCACGCCGGCGTGATATCAGTTCCCTTTTTTCCGCGTCGTCGACGCTAACGGTTTTCAGGGATCGTACTGTAGCTTACAGTAACTTTGTTACTATTTTCATACTATTGTGTCTATCTTTATACTCTTCGAAATGTCGTCGAAGAAGACTGGATTTAAAGCTTGCGGCGAATGTGGCAAGACTATGTCTATCACCGATCCTCACGAATGCTGTGTCTGGTGTTTAAGCTCCGACCATGATGTCGAGGACTGTCCTTGCTGCAAGAAGATGACTCCGAAGGCTTTAAGAGAGAGAGAGACGAAACTCCTCGTGGCAAAACTTAAAAATAAGAAGGTTAAGAAATCTTCGAAGTCTCGATGTCGTCGGTCGAGGTCTCGTTCGAGGTCACACTCGGAGTCGTCTTCAGCTCACGCTTCGAAGTCTTCGAGAAAGAAACACAAGAAGAGGAGCCATGAGTCACGTCATCACTCTGGGAAGGACTCTAGTTCAAGACCGAAGTCCCAGGTCAAGCTTCTGAGTAAGGAAGTGGAAATTTCGGAGTCGGAACATGATGAAGCTTCACATCCGGATTCACCCGAATCTCAGAAACAGGTCCATTCTCCGATTCCATCCAATCCTTCTGGTCAGGAGGATGAAAGTGAGGAGCAGGGGGCTGGTGAAGTCGAGGTTCCGGTGCCTGCGGGTTCGTCGACCCCGGTTCCTGGACTCGATGAAGAGGTCGACGTCGTATCGACTCCGCCTCCTCAGGAACAACCAAGAGGTCCATATCCTGAATTTCCGACTCCAGGTCAGGATCCTTCTCAGTTCCTGAACGCCATGTTTGGTGTCTATTCCAGGGCAATGTTCCCGTCTAGTGCACCTGTTGGTCCCACGGGTCCTATGGCCTTTAACTTAGGTGTTCCCCAGGCTTACGCCCCTGCACCCTTCATGCCTTTTATGCCGGCTGTACCTCCGCATTGGCATTTTCCGACACCACCGGTGTCGTCGACGCCGAAGCGCACGACGCCGGTTCCGTCGACGCCGATCCCATCGACGCCGATGCCTACGACTCCGAGGCAGGATTCTGCCTGACCTCGTATTTAAAGACCTCGTCCGACTTCGGGTTCGACGCCGGCTCCGACCCCGTCTGAGTCGATTCCGAATCCATTGGCTTCGGTTATGAAGGAAAGATCTCGGAGAAAGGCCCAGAGACTTCTGGAAGAAGAAAGATATAGGTATTCAGATACTGAAGAAGGAGAGTTCCAGGATTCTGAGGATCCTTTTGAAGACTTGTGAGAGGCCAGTGGGCTTGAACTATCGCCTGAATGGGAATTGGCTTCGGTGTCAAATGTTCCATCAAAGGATGTGGTGCCTTATCACACTGTCATTATAAAAGCAGCGAGCTTATTGAATATTACTCTACCCACTGCTGATTATAAGCCTAATATTTTGACTGAGGTGCTTCATTCACCCTCATCTATTATTGAACCTCTGTTACCCTTCAACGAGGCCTTGTCTGAGCCCATCTATGAGGTTTGGAAGAAACCTTTATCTGCTCCTGCAGTTTCTAGAACAGTGGCGAGGAGATATAGAGTTGCACCTGAGGACCCTGCATTTTTATCAAAACATCCTCTACCTGAGAGTTTGGTGGTGCAGGCTGCCTGCTCAAAGAAATCTGCTGGTGCTTTTCCACAGGTTCCTGGAGATAAAGAGTCCAGAAAGCAGGACCAAAGTGCCAAGAAGGTTTTCTCATCAGCCAGTATGGCATTAAAGTCAACCAACGCTACGTGTCTGATGGGAAGGTATATCCATGCTTTGATGGATTCTGTCAAGCAGTTGATTCCGAAGATTCCTGAAGATGACAGGAAGGATTTTCAGGAAGTGATATCGGACACTCAAGCAGCTGCGAGACAGGTCATTCAGAGTGGTCTGGACACTGCTGATTCAGTGGCAAGGGTCATGGGCTCCTCTGTGGCCACTAGGAGGGCTGCCTGGCTTAAATCATCAGAGTTTTCTGCAGACGTCCAGTCTGTTTTGATGGACTTGCCTTTTGATGCATCAGGGTTGTTTGGCAAGAAGGCTGATACTGCCTTGGAACGTTTTAAGGACAGTAGGGCCACTGCAAAATCTTTGGGTCTTCAGTCCAGGGGTACTACTGGAAGACGCTTCAGGGGGTTTGGAAGGTCTTCCTTTCGTTCTTACAAACCATCCCAGCAGCAGCCTCAGCAGCAGCAGAATACACTGTACAAGTCGTACAGGGGCAGACAAAGATCCCGCCCTAGAGGTCGTCAAGCTTCCTCCTCCTCCTCCTCCTCCTCTCCTTCCCAACCCCCTGCCAACGCAGCAAAGCAGCCCTAGATCCGCCATTCCGGATCATGTGGGCCCAGTGGGGGGTCGGCTTACACATTTTCTACAAGATTGGGAATTAATAACATCGGATCTTTGGGTTCTCAATCTTGTAGAGAATGGGTATGCACTTCCTTTCCAGGAATTCCCTCCCAATTACCCTCCTTGCCAGGGTTCTTGTTCGGAGGACCACCTGCTTCTCCTGCAGGAAGAAGTCCTGGCTCTGTTCCGAAAAGGTGCGATAGAGGTGGTTCCAGAGCAGGAAAGGGGTCAGGGGTGCTACTCCCGGTATTTCCTGATCCCCGCGAAAGATGGCAGGCTTCGGCCAATCCTGGACCTCAGGATCTTGAACCTTTACCTGAAACAGGAAAAGTTCAAGATGCTCACTCTTGCGCAGGTTCTTCAAGCGCTGTTAGAAGAAGACTGGATGGTGTCGATCGACTTGCAGGATGCGTATTTTCATATTCCCATCTTGAAGTCGCACAGAAAGTATCTCCGTTTTACGGTTGGGTCACAACACTACCAGTTTGTGGTCCTTCCGTTTGGTCTTACTACTGCGCCTCGAGTCTTCACCAAGGTGATGGCAGTGGTGGCAGCTCATCTCAGGAGAACGGGGGTACATGTGTTTCCGTATCTAGACGACTGGCTGATCAAAGCGGAGTCGCCGGAGAAGGTGCTCCATCATCTGCAAGAGACAACTCGGTTGTTGCACAGGTTGGGTTTTTCGATAAATGTACCCAAGTCTCACCTGGTGCCCTCACAGCGCAACCTGTTCATAGGTGCGGTACTGGACACTACTGTGTGACGTGCATTCCCTCCTCCTCAAAGGATTCGTGACATACAGGAAATGATTCCTTTGTTCTACAATGGAGCGGTCGTTCCAGTCCTGAAGGTTCTTCGCCTGCTCGGTCTGATGGCTTCAAGCATTCTGTTGGTCAACCATGCACGCTGGCATATGAGGGCGCTCCAGTGGTGTCTCCGCAGGCAGTGGTATCAGCACAACGGGGATCTCAGGGAGTCAGTGAAGATCTCCAGAGAAACTGCAGGGAATCTGTCTTGGTGGAGCGTGGAAGGCAATCTGTCTCAAGGGAAGCCTTTTCAGATTCCTCCATCGGTTGCCACAGTGATATCGGATGCGTCCACTCTCGGGTGGGGTGCTCTTCTGGGGGACCTGGAGGTCAAAGGTCTTTGGTCTCCAGAGGAAAGGTTGCTTCACATCAACCTTCTAGAATTGCGGGCGATACGTCTGGCGCTCAAGGCCTTCCTCCCTTCCCTTCACGGTCAGTCTGTTCAGGTCCTGACGGACAACACGACCGCGATGTGGTACATCAACAAGCAGGGAGGAGTAGGGTCGCAGTGTCTCTGCAGCGAGGCTCTGCGTCTCTGGTCCTGGGTTCAGGACCATCAGATTTGTCTGATGGCAAATCATCTGGCCGGGGTTCAGAACGTTCGTGCAGACAGTCTCAGTCGGCAGTTCTCTGCCGATCACGAGTGGAGGCTCCATCCAGAGGTAGTTCGCGACATCTTTCAGATGTGGGGGACTCCTCGGGTGGATCTGTTCGCCACTTACGAGAATGCTCACTGCCTGTCATTCTGCAGTTTACAGTATCCGATGCAAGGAGCCTTGGGGGACGCGTTTCAGTTGAGTTGGAACTCGCAACTCCTTTACGCGTTTCCTCCCATACCATTGATTCCTCAGGTTCTGAGGAAAATTCGCCAAGACCGGCCCCAAGTCATATTGATCGCCCCGGATTGGCCAAGAAGGGTGTGGTATTCAGACCTTCTCCACCTCTCCTCTCACCCGCCGCTCCGTCTCCCTCACAGGGCAGACCTCCTCTCTCAGATGGAGGGGCAGGTTCTACACCCCCACCTCCAGACCTTACACCTTCATGCCTGGAGATTGAACGGGGCAACCTGATTTCTTTTTCCCTCCCGCCTGACGTTGTGGATGTCATCTTGTCAGCCAGGCGAGACTCCACTAAGTCCATCTATTCTTATAGATGGTCGAAATTTGTCACGTGGTGTGGGGAAAAGTCTATTGACCCTTTGAGAGCCCATTTATCTGATGTGCTCCAGTTTGCCCTTTCTCTGGCTCAGCAGGGGCTTGCTGTTGCCACGGTGAAGGGTTATCTTTCTGCGCTGTCGGCTTTTATCTGTTTGCCTGACCAGCCTTCTCTTTTTAAGACTCCTATTGTTTTAAGGTTTTTGAAGGGCCTCACTAATAAGTTCCCTACTACCCCTTTTATTGTGCCTCAGTGGGATTTGAATCTAGTTTTGACATTTTTACGGGTGCTCCTTTTGAGCCTCTTCACAAATGTCACAAGAGGCTTCTGACTTTCAAAACGGTTTTCCTCGTTGCAATAACCTCGGCAAGGAGGGTAAGTGAGCTTCAAGCTCTTAGTTCCAAGCCCCCATTCCTGACCATTCATGCTGAACGAATGGTTCTTAGGACCAGGGCTGCTTTTCTGCCAAAGGTGGTGACTCCTTTCCACCTTGGTCAATCCATTACCCTTCCTACTTTTTATCCTCCCCCTCACCCTTCCAAGGAGGAGGAGAGATTACACCGTCTTGACCCCAAGAGGGCGGTGTCTTTTTACTTGGACAGGACTAAAGACTGTCGAGTGGACGACCAGCTCTTCATTGGCTTTGCTGGCTGCAAGAAAGGAAGAGCGGTCCATAAGAGGACTTTGTCGAGATGGATCGTCCTCTGCATTAAGATCTGCTACTCTTTGGCGGGTAAGGACCCACCAGAGGGTATAAGGGCTCATTCTACTAGAGCTAAGTCTTCGACCTCTGCATTGGCTAGAGGTGTGCCTGTAGAGGATATTTGTAGAGCGTCAACTTGGTCTTCCCTCCACACTTTCGCGAAGCATTACTGCTTGGATTCCGAAGTGAGGAGGGACGGTCATTTTGCGCGCTCTGTCCTTCAGGATTTCCTGGTCTAGAAGAGTGGACACCCTCCTCCGGGAGTGGGGACTGCTGTGGGACTCTATTCACAAGGTGAGGAATCCACACGGCAGATGTATCTATCAGAAGAACAAGTTACTTACCTTCGGTAACGCTTTTTCTGGTAGATACTATATCTGCCTGTGGATTCCTCACTGACCCACCCGCCTCCCCGTTGTCCACTCTTCTATGCCAGAGGTTTATATAATGTATTATTTTATGGTCAAGGATTTGTTTATTTCAAATGTTTTATTGCATTTGCTTCACACTGTGTGTTACCTTGATTTCTATACTGCGTATACTGTGTATATGTCTACTGTCATCGGTCCGTCCGTGTGCCTCGAAGGCACGGAAAAAAGGGCGGAAATGATGTCATCACGCCGGCGTGGGCCTATTATAGGCGTCGGTGACGTCAGCGGGGTCGCGTGCGATGCCGTGCCTCTGTGACGTCCGGATCCACGTCGGCGCGAAGCTACAAAAAGAATTTCCGAATGTTGCTGACGCAAGGGGATATTCACAAGGTGAGGAATCCACAGGCAGATATAGTATCTACCAGAAAAAGCGTTACCGAAGGTAAGTAACTTGTTCTTCAGCAACAAAGTGAAAGCCGTTGGGCCCATTCCATCATGCTAGTGCACAGAGAATAAAATGTGCCCATTATCTTCGGTGAGCAGTCACTCGAGCTCCAACCTGAAGAGGACTTCAAGGACGCAGAAACACAAGATTTGCCTATGGACATGCCCATGCTACTTGCCAGCAGCGGGAAGGCTCCAACTCCAACCATGACCCGTCAAGAACCAAAGGGCATGTAAGTACCCCCACTAAACCATCAACAATGGCTCATGGAAGCCCACTACCCTTGGGCCATAGAGATATCTGAAAATTGACAAAGAATTAGACACACGTCCCTCTGCAAGCACCAAAAGGCATCGAAAAGCCACAGGCAGTGATCACGCAAAAGTTAAAGCTAGCCTCGGTGTCATCATCAAAAACACAAGTTTATATGCCGGATAAACACCACAAGGCACCATTAGCCCTGAAAATAACACCTTCGGAACCGAAAGCACCCTCGGCGCCGAAGGCTACTCTCCAGCACAAGAAACCATTGCCCATGGGAAAAGCGTAAAGACAAAGGCACTAGGCCCATACTGTTTCCTCAGTCTTCCCTTCCTCCGCCTGCTCCTACACCACTACCTCTGCCTTTTCCACCACCTATAATTCCTGTGCTACCGGCACCTACTGCATCACCAATTAATCCACAATCACCTGAACACGCGCCTTACGAACAACCATATGCATCCCCCACACCATCAACTATAGGAGACCTTGGCACAGGGGATAACATTCAACCCTATGAGGCATCATACTTTCCTAACCCACAGGGAGATCCAGACAATGTTGATGACCTCTGGGATCATTACAACATATACCCTGTCAATGACGCTGATCCCGACCTATTCCCCTCTAAACCCTTACTTCCAGATGACACAACAACCTACCATGAGGTCCTGATTAGAGCAGCACACTATCATAAAGTAGATTTGCACACACTAGAGGATGAAAATTACTTTTTAGTGGAAGTCTCCCATGCCAATTCCCTCAAAGAAGGACAGAGTTAGTGGTGGAAGGAAAACTTATTTCTAATGCCACCATCCAATGTACATTTGAGTCCGCAGATACAGGTGCAAGGGAGATCAATACCAGTGTCGTCATCAGGCACCATGCATGCCTTAGACTCTCTGGTTTTAAGCCTCATGTCCAGCAACATCTACTCAACTTACCATACGATGGTGAACATTTATTCGGAGCACAAGTAGATGAGAATCTGCAATAAATAATGAAAGACACTGATATTCCAAGGCCATAGTTGCACTACTAACCTACCGACATAGGGGTTTCTTTCGTAGAGAACACCTCCACAGACACAATCAATGTGCAGAAGCAGCAATTTTCCTATCAGTCCTAATACACCAGAGGGACATACTATATGCCACAGTACAAGAGCAATAGAGGATGGGGTTGTGAATCCGCCTCTAAAGGGACCACTCCCACTAAGCAGCGATCATCCATGTCTCCCCCCTCCACACTTAACACCAGTAGGGGGACGGCTGTAGCACCACCACAAAGACTGGGTGCAAATTACTACAGATCAATGGGTCCTTTCCATCATAAAAGTTGGGTACTGTTTAGAACTCGCATCTACCCCATCCCACGATACCACCATGTACACAAAATGTCAATAAAAAACCTACCACTCCTACAAAAGGAGATCCAAGTTCTGCTTCAAAAAGGGACAATAGATCTGGTCCCAAAACATCAAGCATACAAGTTGTATACTCGCTGAAATTCCTCAATCCAAAGAAGGATGGAACCTTAAGGCCTATAGTAGACTTCAGGCCATTCAACAATTATATCTTGTCAGAGCATTTTCATTTTCATTTGGTAACACTCCAAGACTTAATACCATTGCTACAGCGAGAAAACTTCATGACAGTCATAGACCTCAAAGATGCCTACTTCCACTTTCCAATGCATCCAGCACATCGCGGCTACCTCCGATTTCAAGTATATGGTCAACATTACCAGTTCAGGGTGTTTCTATTCGGAGTAACTACTGCACCGAGAGTATTCACAAAATGCTTCGCAGTAGTAGTAGCTCATCTCAGAACGGGGGAATACACGTGTTCCCATATCTTAACAACTTGTTGATCAAGAGTCCAATCAAACAACTATGCGTGCTGCACACTCCCAAGGTAATCAACATTCTACACAAATTAGGCTTCACACTCAATAAAATAAAATCTCACCTTCAACGGTCATACGCCTTCCACTTTCTCAGTAGGAACTGTGCGTTTGTTGGACAACATTAACATTGGGATGGTGCAAGACTGATTCTATGCTACCTCTTGGGATATGTTGGGATATGTTGGGCTATAGTTCTGCTAGCTCACAGTGCCACAATCAGTACCCTTAAACCTGAGAAGGTAACAAATGGATTGGGAAACCTCAGAACATGACAATTCTGACTCCACAAGGAATCGTGGTAACATCTAAAACATTTTCACGCAGTCACATGTGCATACCCAGAAAGATACACAAAGAGGCGTTTCAATATTTATTGAACCATGGAGATCCTTGTGTAGAATAAGTGAGCTACAATGATTAATATAGATAACCAGATGAAAGTATTCATAATATGAGAACCGTGAAAGGGATAAACATTTCCACCACGGTGTATATTGTTCTCCTACTATGCGCTCCCTAACCTAGTTGTCTAGGGTGGGTGATCTACCAAAATACTTTACTGGATGAACTAACTCCCCATTACTGTATTCAGGTCTCCGTCTTGATCATAAGTTGGACATCCCTTCTCGCAGAGGGAAAACTGGAATCTGCCGGACTGAGACTCCAACATACAGCCACCTCGCAGTCACAGCAGAGTGCTCCTCTGATTTTAACACAGCGTGTGTGTATATATAATAACAGCATCCATGATTTCATGCCGAGGCCTCAGCAAAGCTGACAGTGTTTACCCTCTTGTGATAGCTGCCTCAACTTACTGACAAACAACATTTGCACAATGTATGTTTAAGCATTGTACTAAATGTTCAAGGTGTCATGATAGTGTCCTTACAAAGTGGAAATGTAAGCAATGTGGTTTAAGAGAAACTTATCTTGCACTATCGCGCAAGAAAATATGTGTCAAAAGTTATTGTGTTGAAAGGAAGGCAACTTTAGGAACACATGCATATAAAATGGCAGTGTTTCTTACCGTGTTTAACCCAGCCACTTGACACAACACTTTCAAGTGTAGCCGTTCTTAGGCACAACCCTAGGTTCTATTGCAGCCAAAGCCTATCCCAGCCTAGCAAGGGTTCAAAAATGTAAATTAGCATTGCCTCTTTTTCAGCCATATCATCAAGTTACAGTCAAAACTGTTATGAGTTTTCTACGAATGATGGCATCATATATCTCAATTGTGCCTCATGGAAAGCTGCATATGGGCCCCCTTCAACGCTGTCTTCAATCACAATGATCTCAAGCGGCTGGCTATCTACAAAATCTAGTGTTGTTGGGGCCAGCGACCCACCACTCTCTGCATGTGGAAAAGCAACAATCTTTTGCAGAGTCTGCCCTTCAAAGTCTTGCAAATGACCATTACAACAGATGCGTCCCTATAGGGTTGGGGAAGCACACACGCTGTACCTCAAAGTGTATGGCCTATTGTCTCCAACTCAGAAACCTTTACACATCAGTCACCTAGAGCTTCGTGTGATTCAGTTAGCTCTCAAAGCTTTTCAGCAAAATCTTCCAAACAAAGTAGTTTTGGTCCATACCGACAACATGATCACAGTGTACTACATTCAACAACTGATAGGGACACACTCCACACAGCTCACACATTGCGGAGCAGAAATGGCACTGGGCCATACATCACAAAATCCAACTCCTAGCAGAATACCTACCAAGGGTGGCTAATGACTTTGTAGATATGCTCCACAGAATGCATTATTAAACACGAGTGAGAGAGAAGTACCGCACTGCTCCACTCCTATTTCCAACAGTGGGGAACCCCGGAGATTGACCTCTGTGCAACAGAATGCGAAATGCCCACGTTTCGCCTCCAGGTTTTCTCACCCACATTCCAAAGGCAATATCCTATGGATCAGCTGGTGAGGGATATTTGTTTATGCTTTTCCCCCTTCTTCCACTCATTCCTTACATGGTCAGAAGCTTACACAAACATCCCTCACTCAAATCCTAATAGCCCCAACATGGGCGCAACGAGCATGGTTCAGAACTCTTCTACAACAATTGGTTGTGCTACACAAGAAACTGCCAATCTGAAAGAGACACGTTAGTATTAGATTCCTTACCTTAGAATATCCCCAGGCGTCAGACTGGATCCGGAAATGTTTGCATAGCAGTACCCTTGCGCGTCGGTAGGCGTCGTCTGCGGCTCCGCGTCCGTCGTCGGCGTCGTGGGTGCCGTGATGACGTCGTCGGAGTACTTAGACGCCGCCTCCGCGTGCTGACGTCAGTTCTTCTTTTTTTCCGCGCCAGCAAGCGCAGATCTGGAAAAAGCAGTAACCCTAGTCATTTTTTGACTAACTTTTTTGATCGCTTTTGATTGTTTCTCGAAGTCTTTCGACTCCGAACGGTGCCGTAGGGATGCCCGGCTTTAAGCTCTGCGATGATTGCGACCGCCTGATGTCGGTCACGGATCCTCACCGCGTGCGTTTATCTTGTCTCGGCGTCGACCACGACGACAAGGCCTGCTCCGACTGCCGGGCCCTCTCTTCGAAAGCCAGGCGGGAGCGGTCCCGCAGGCGACTCGAACTCCGGCAGTCGGTCCCGCGCCGCGAGAGGTCCCGATCCCATGGGAGGTCGAGGGACAGGTCGCGGGCTCGGACCCACCACAGTTCCGAAAGTAGGCCGCACTCCTCCGGGTCGAAGTCGTCGTCAGGTAAGAGGCACAAGAAGTCCAAGCGGCGTCATCGCTCTTCGGACTCCCCCCGACGCTCGCACGATGCGGCCGGGGGTTTGGGTGACACCACCCACGCGGCTCCGACGGAGTCGCGGGCGCCGCGTCCAGCTCCACACCCTCCGGTCCCTGGGCTGAACGCGTCGCAGGAGGAGATAGAGCGCTTCCTCATGGCCATGAGGAAACTCTCTCCTCCGACGGGCTCCGGGGCGCCTTCGGGCACAGCGGACCCGTCTGGGGCCTCTAGCAGGTCGGGGCTTTGGCACCGACCCTGTCTGGTGCTTCGGCGCCGACGCCTTCGGGCCCGGCGCCGCTAGGCCCCACTCTCCCGACGCCGCCGGCGCCGCAGGGTTCAGCGGCCCCGGCGGCGCCTTCGGGCCCGGCGCCGCGGGACGCCGCTGGCCCCCCTTCGGGATCTTGTTCGTCGCCGGTGGACCTTACCGGACCTCCCCGGCGTCGGACCCTCAGGTGTCTCCTCCGGCACCGTCCTCGGGCGGTGCCGTCCCCGGTTCCACCTTCGTTCCTGTTCAGACGTCGGGACGGCCCCGATGGGCGCCGCTTCAGACGTCGTTTGGTGAGTTTCACTTTTATGAACAGGCCCCATTAGTTGAGAACCCTGAGTTTCAGGAGATGGGTGATGAAGAGGACTGGGAGTCGTCTGAGGACCCTCTGACCAGGGAGTGTCAGTCTCATGAGGACTGGGCAGGAGACCTTGGGGATGCCTGTGGTCTGGACACCTCTCCGGACACTGGTTTTGTCTCCCCTCCTACCGTGGCTTCGGAGGAGGGGGCAACATGTAGTGTGGTGCTGATGAGGGCTGCCAAGGCCTCTGGCCTTGAGCTCCCCGTCGCGGCCGTGAGGACTAACCTCCTCACTGAGGTCCTTAAACCGCAGTCAAGCTCGGCCGAGCCTCTGCTGCCCTTTAATGAGGCCTTGATCGACGTTCTTCTGGGCACTTGGTCCAAGCCCGCTACGGGTTCGCCCGTAGATAGGAACGTGGCCAGACGCCACCGCCCAGCCCCGGGCGACCCATGTTTTCTGTCCACCCACCCCACCCCCGAGAGCCTGGTCATCCAGGCCTCTAATTCCCAGACCGCGTTCCCGTCGGCTCCGCCGGACAGGGAATCCAAGAGGTATGAGCAGTATGGAAAGATCTTCTCATCCCTTAGTCTGGGCCTGCGGTCTTCTAACACCTCGTGCCTCTTGGGCCGTTACTCCCACTCTCTGTGGGATACGGTCGCGGAAGTGCTGCCAGAGTGTCCGTTGGAGGTACGGGCCAAACTCGGCCAAGCCCTTGTGGAGGGCCGGGATGCAGCCAAGTATTCCATCTGGTGTGGGCTGGATACCACCGACTCGCTAGGTAGAGCGATGGCAACGACGGTGGCGGTCAGACGCCACGTCTGGCTGAGGTCCGCCAACTTTTCGGCAGATGTCCAGAACACACTCATGGACATGCCGTTCGATGGCCGTCGCCTCTTTGGCGACAAAGCAGACCATGCGCCCGAGCGCTTTAAGGACTCCAGGGCTACGGCCAAGTCCTTGGGCCTCTCGGCCCCGCGCCAGCAATCGGCTGCTTTTCACTCCTTTCGTGGCCACGGAAGGGGTGCACCCACACGTGCCGCTAGCCACGCTCCACAGGGCAATGCCATTGCGGTGGCGGCCGTGGGAACCGCCGCCCGGGCGGTAGGGGTCAACAGCGAGGTCAGTCCACACCTTCCCCCGCAGCATCCGCCTCAAAACCCTCCTAGTCCGTGCTTTCAGGCCCATGTGACGCCAGTAGGGGGCAGGGTTCGCCATCACCACCTCCACTGGCGCACTGTCACTTCGGACAGGTGGGTGCTGCAGATCGTCCGAAGGGGCTACTCCCTCCCCTTCGAGGCGACTCCTCCAGCCATGCCACCGCAGAACCACCGTGTATCGGGGGATCACTTGCGACTTCTGCAGGAGGAAGTTACGGCCCTCTTGGCCAAGGGGGCCATCGAGCGCGTTCCTGGGACAGAAGTAGGGTGTGGTTGCTACTCCCACTACTTTCTGGTGCCCAAGAAGGGCAAGGGGGGGCCTCCGCCCTATCTTGGATCTACGGAACGTCAACGGCTTCCTCCGAAAGGAGAAGTTCAAGATGCTGACACTGGCTCAGGTCCTAGCTGCCCTGGACCCAGGAGACTGGATGGTAGCGTTGGACTTGCAGGATGCTTATTTCCACATCCCCGTCCTGCCGGCCCACCGGCGCTACCTGCGGTTCACGGTTGGCCACGAACACTTTCAGTTTACCGTGCTCCCCTTCGGCCTTACCAGCGCCCCACGGGTTTTCACAAAGGTGATGGCGATGGTCGCAGCTCATCTGCGCAGGTTAGGGGTTTCAGTCTTCCCCTACCTCGACGACTGGTTGTTGAAGGCGGGCTCGCCCCAGACAGTCGTCAGCCACCTCCAGACTACGGCAGATCTCCTGCACCAGCTGGGGTTCTCCATCAATGTGCCAAAGTCACACCTGTGCCCCTCTCAGAAGCTCCTTTTCATCGGAGCGGTTCTGGACTCGGCGCAGTTTCGAGTTTATCCTCCCGAACAGTGGGTTCGGGACATTCAGGCTCTGATTCCACTCTTCCAGCCTTTGTCCCGGGTCTCGGTCAGGTTGACGCTGCGGCTTCTGGGGCTGATGGCCTCCTGCATCCTTCTGGTGCATCACGCCCGGTGGCGGATGCGGGCTCTGCAGTGGGACCTGAAGTTTCAGTGGGCCCAGCATCAGGGCAACCTATCCGACCACATCCTGATCTCGGAGGGCACTGCGAGACAGCTGCAGTGGTGGCTCGCGGACCGCGATTGGGTCAGCGGCAGATCCCTCTCCCTTCCCCAACCGGAGCACGTAGTTGTGACGGACGCGTCCCTCCAGGGCTGGGGAGGCCACATGGGAGAGGCTCTGCGCCTTTGGCAATGGCTGGAACGCCAGGGCGTGACCCTGGTGGCTCAACACCTGGCAGGTTCTCTGAACGCCAGAGCGGACGAGCTCAGCCGTCTGTGCATGATGGATCACGAATGGCGTCTGAACTCGGACGTGGCGCAAGGCCTCTTTCAGCGATGGGGAGAGCCTTGGTTAGATCTATTCGCCACCGAAGAGAACGCGCAATGTCATCTGTTCTGCGCGTTGGAATTTCCAAGGCGGCACTCGCTCGGAGACGCTTTTCGTCGCGAGTGGAGTTGCGGTCTGATGTACGCCTTTCCGCCTATACCACTTCTGCCCAGAGTGCTGAAGAAGGTCAAGCGCGACCGGGCCCAAGTCATCCTTGTGGCTCCGGACTGGGCACGAAGGTACTGGTATCCAGAGCTACTCAGTATGTCAGTTGATCCCCCGGTTCGTCTGCCTCTTCAGGAGGACCTTCTGTCGCAGCAGCAGGGGACGGTCCTCCATCCGAACCTGTCCAGTCTCCACCTCCATGCTTGGAGATTGAGCGGCGACAGTTGAGGCAATTTGACTTGCCTCCTGAAGTCTGTAACGTCATTCTGGCAGCCAGGCGTCCCTCCACAAAGTCGGTATACGCCTGCAGGTGGAACAGATTTGTGGCATGGTGCACAGCAAAGGCTGTGGATCCTCTTGCTGCCCCTCTTTCTGAGGTTCTTCTCTTCCTTCTTTCTCTTGCCCAGCAGGGGTCTGCTCTGGGCACTATCAAGGGCTACCTTTCTGCCCTTTCAGCCTTTCTCAGGCTACCTGATCAACCTTCTTTGTTCAAGTCCCCTATTGTAAATAGATTTCTTAAGGGCATCACACACACGTTTCCTCCTGTTCCGTTTGTGATGCCTCAGTGGGACTTGAACCTGGTTCTTACGTTTCTGATGTGCGCTCCCTTTGAGCCACTTCACAACTGTCCTCTTCGCCTTCTGACTTTGAAGACTGCTTTCCTGGTTGCCATCACCTCTGTCAGGAGAGTGAGTGAGCTCCAGGCTCTTTCTTGTACTCCACCATTCCTTTCTGTCCATCCGGACAAAGTGGTGCTGCATACCAAACCTTCTTTCCTGCCCAAGGTTGTCACGGCCTTCCACATCGGGCAGTCTATCACCTTGCCTACCTTCTTTCCGCCACCGCATCCCTCTAAAGAGGAAGAGCGGCTCCACCGTCTGGACCCAAAACGTGCGCTCTCATTTTACTTGGACCGCACACGCCAGTTCCGGGTGGATGACCAACTCTTTGTTGGTTACGTGGGCGCTAAGAAGGGGAAAGCGATGCACAAGAGGACCCTTTCCCGGTGGATCATCTTGTGTATCCAGGCATGCTACTCCTTGGCTAGAAAGGAGCCTCCTGCTGGATTGCGGGCTCATTCTACCCGAGCCACGGCGACTACCACTGCCCTGGGCAGGGGAGTGCCCTTACAAGACATCTGTCAGGCAGCTACGTGGGCATCGCTGCACACGTTTGCAAGACACTACTGCCTGGACAGCCAAGTCCGGAGGGATGGCTTCTTTGGCCGTTCCGTCCTCCAGGACTTTCTGGTGTGATTATTGGTTCGTAGACCCACCACCGGGGTTGGTGTTCGAGGCATGTGGGCTGCTGAATTCATATCTATAGCATAGATCGCCGCCTAGTGTTGGGTCCGGATGATTGCACATTGTTGTCCTGGAAGAGTCTTCGAAGTATCACGAGATAGGTGGCTCCTCCCCTGGACTACAGTGCGCATGGGCATCGACTCCATCCTCAGATTGTTTTTTTCCGCCATTGGGTTCGGATGTCATTTCGTTATCTCCAGTTCGGAATCAACTTAAACTTTTTCGAGGCCCGAAGGCCTTTTTCAAACGTCGGTATTGTTTGCGTTCGGTGCCCGGTTCAGTTCCAACTCAGTTCGAGTCGGATATCCAGGGAGTCGTGTGACTCTTCGGTGATCGAGGCCCAGTCGACGCAGCAAGACTTTCGACGGCATGGAACGGAGTCCGTTCAAAAACTGTCCCGTATGTGGATCTAAGTATCCCCACATTGACGTCCACCCAGTGTGCAACAAGTGCCTGTCGCCGGACCACGACGAAGCCAACTGTATGGCTTGTTCCAGGTTTCGTTCAAAGAAGACGATTCAGCTTCGGCGCGTGGCGCGCCTCGAGGCCCGGCGATCGGCCCCGGCACCGGTGGACATCGACGAAGAAGCAGACGAACAAGAGGTTCAGATGCAGATTTCACCTCCAACGGTGGACATAGAATACGACTACGAAGCGGATGTCGAAGGACAAGACGTAGAAGAAGTAGTCGACGAGGTAGGAGACGACAATGAGGCCTATGGGGCCATGGAAGATAGCTCAGAGGAAGAGCTATGCCCCGTTCGAACAATTACAAAGGCTCAGGTCGAGGGATCGCCACGCGGCCTTACCCAAGACCTTATACCAGCATCCACGGCCTCGCCTTCCGGCCCGGCTACGGACACTTCGGCGGAGCCGCCATTGTCGAAAACGAAACCGAAAGTGAAACCATCGGTGTCGACAAAAACAAAAGTGGTTGAGGCGCCATCGAAACCGAAGACGTCTGCTCCCCCTTCGACACCGTCGTCTTCCGAGGTGTCGGGGCACTCGAAGCCGAAGACAGCCATCGACCCGGTCAGGTCGGGCAAAGGCGTCGTGCCGAGAATGGTCATGGACGTCGAGCAGAAGTCCAAAAAGGGCGTCGAGGGGGAGTCAAGCAAGGACCTCGGGCCGAAGTCCAAAAAGGGCGTCGAGCCGAAGTCAAGCAAGGGCGTCGAGCCAAAGGCTAGGGCCCCAAAGCCAGAAGTCCAGACCGCCGATCCGAAGGCGTCGACGTCTGCTGCCACGGACGGAGATCGTAGCGCCCCGAAGAAGGATGCTCCTACGCCTCAGACGGAAAAGCCAAGGTCATCGACGCTAGAGTCTTCCCATGTTGGTGGACCGAGGTCGGCTGTCGGGTCGACGAAACCATCCGCTTCCTTTACCAAGCAGGTCTCGGACTCCCTCAAAAGAATTAGGGACAGGGCGGAACCGGCGGAACCGAAGACGCTTTCCACCCCGAAGCAATCTGTTCCGGCGCCAAAGACTTCGACGCCGATCCTCTTCACGTTGCCGCCGAAGGTGGCGCCGAAGGCCTTCGCACCACGATAGGTGCCCATGGACTCTGTGGTGTCGAAGCCGACTCACCCGGCTGGGAGCTTGAAGCATCGTCCGCCCTTCCTGGAAGAGCAGTCGGAGCAATTCATCGATGCAGACACCGGAAAGCTTACGCTTTATAAAAGAAACATCACAGCATCGAAGCCTTTGGAGTCATATACAATTCCTCTGAAGCGCAAAAGGCCTGCTTCAGAATCACCAGTCTTGGTCGAACCGATGGTTCCTCAGACTCCGAGAATCGCAACACCCTCACCCACTTTTTCAGATGGAGAGGATGCCGGGGAAGAGGACGAGGAATACAATTTTCCTGCCAACACAGAGCCTGATGAACAACAGGACTCATGGGTTGTGGCAGGTGACCAAGGGGATCAGCACACCGCCCATGACCCTCAGGTGTACAACGTCAAGACCTCTCCCACTGAGGATTCTGCGGCATTTAATGCCTTGATTGAGAGGGCGGCTAAAAACCACGATGTTGAACTGCTTGCTGACCCGGTTGAGGTGGACTTCCTCTTTGACACTTTCTCAACTGCTGAAAAGACTGTAAAGACTCTTCCAATGCTGAAGGGGGTCCTTAAGCATGCTGCGGACATTTTTAAGGAACCCACACGGTCAAGGGTAGTCAACCCTAGAATTGAGAAAAAATACAGACCGGCACCTGGCGATCCTACCTACATCAAGGACCAGTTGCCATTGGACTCTCTAGTCGTTTCAAATGCCCGCAAAAGGGCGAATTCGCAAACAACTGGTGAAGCTCCTCCCCCGGACAAAGAATCCAAGGTGCTGGAGGCATCAGGAAAGAGAGTAGCAGCTCAGGCGGCCAATATCTGGCGTATCTCTAACACGCAGGCACTCTTGGCTAGATACGACAGGGCACACTACGACACACTAGAGACCCTGTTGCAACATCTACCAGACCAATATAAAGAGGCAGGGGAGATGCTTATCCAGGAAGGGAAGCTCATCTCTAACGCTTCCATTAAGTGTGCACTTGATGTTGCGGACACTGCAGCCAGGGCTATTAATACCAGTGTGATGCTGAGACGTCAAGCATGGCTTAGAATCTCCGGTTTTAAGCCGGAAATACAAACTACCATCCTTAACCAGCCGGTAAACCCTGACAGATTATTTGGTCCAGAGGTGGATACCACCCTGGAAAAAATAAAGAAGTATACCGAGACTGCCAAGTCCATGGGGGCTCTCCAGTCCCAACAGTTTCGGGGGAACACTTTTCGTCGCTCAGGCAATAGAGGTGTTTCCAGAGGCCAGATGTCCCAACAAACACAATTCAATAAAGGTGGGGCGCAAGCCTCTTACACCAAGCAAAATAGAGGAGGATACCGGGGCAACAGCGCCAAGGGCAGAGGCAGGGGCAACAACAACTCCCGTTCCTCCGCCACCAACAAACAGTAACTCCCTGTCACTACCCCCCGACCATCCAACACCTGTCGGGGGGAGACTCCAGCAGTTCCTGCCAGTCTGGAAATCCATCACCACAGACAGGTGGGTCAGGAAACTTATCCAGTTCGGCTATTGTTTGGAGCTAACGTCCACTCCACCCAACATACCACCAAAACACCGTCCTATGTCCACAGAGCATTTGCACTTATTGCAGCAGGAGGTTCTTGTCATGCTGCAAAAAGGCGCAATAGAGCTCGTGCCAGTGGAGGAAGAAGGCACAGGGGTGTATTCCCTGTACTTCTTAATCCCAAAGAAGGACAGGTCTCTCAGACCTATTCTGGACCTCAGGCCCCTAAACCGGTACATTCTCTCAGAACACTTCCACATGCTAACACTGCAGCAGGTTCTTCCGTTGCTCAATCAGGGAGACTTCCTCGCAACCTTGGATCTCAAGGATGCTTACTTTCACATTCCACTCCATCCATCACACAGGAAATACCTCAGATTCACCATTCAGAATCGGCATTATCAGTTTATGGTCCTTCCTTTCGGAGTGACCACAGCCCCCAGAGTGTTCACGAAATGTCTGGCGACAGTGGCTGCGCACCTCAGGAGACAGAACGTCCATGACTACCCTTATCTGGACGACTGGCTGGTTCAGGCAAAGTCAGCCCAGCAGTGCGCCGCCGACATGTCCCACACCATTCACCTTCTTCACGGTCTGGGCTTCTCACTGAACTATCCGAAATCGCACCTTCAGCCAGCCCATGTGCGGCAGTATCTGGGCGCGACCATAGATACTCTGGTGGCCACGGCTCGGCCAAATTCAGTGAGGGTCGACAACATCCAGTCGCTAATCCAAAAGTTCAGACCGCAACACTCTCTTCCAGCGAGAGTGTTCATGCAGTTGATAGGCATGATGGCCTCCTGCATCTTCATAGTCCCGCACGCGAGGTTGCATATGCGTCCGCTCCAAGAATGCTTGGCACATCAGTGGACTCAGGCTCAAGGACAGTTAAACGACCTAGTGTTGGTGACCGGTCGGGCATACAACTCTCTGCATTGGTGGAATCCACACAACCTTTGCAAGGGCCGACCGTTCCAGGAGCCTGTGCCACAGATTATCGTGACGACGGACGCATCTCTCCAGGGATGGGGAGCTCATGTACTCCACTACACGGTGCAGGGACTATGGACGACGCAGCAACAGAAGATGCACATCAACTACCTAGAACTGATGGCAATCTTCATGGCATTGAAGTCCTTCAAAGTACATCTGTGCAACAAGGTCGTCTTGATCCGGACGGACAACATGACGGCCATGTACTACATCCAAAAGCAGGGAGGTACACACTCTCCACAGTTGTCTCATCTGGCTCAGAGCATGTGGAAGTGGGCCATTCAGAGGAACATCTTCCTCATGGCGGAACACCTCCCGGGCAAGGACAATCGGATGGCGGATCTGCTCAGCAGGTACAGCCACCAGATGCACGAGTGGGAGTTACATCCACCAGTACTCCGCCCGTACTTCCAGCAGTGGGGTCATCCAGAGATAGACCTGTTTGCCACAAGGGAAAACGCAAAATGCCAAAGCTTTGCCGCCAGGTTCCCGCACCCACAGTCGCAGGGCAATGCGATATGGATGGAACTGGTCAGGCAGATTTGCGTACGCTTTTCCCCCAGCACCTCTCATACCGCTGGTGGCACGAAAGTTACAGCAACACTCGATGACACTCATCCTGGTTGCTCCAACGTGGGCACACCAACCATGGTACACCACGTTTCTAGAATTCTCCGTGGTACCGCATCAAAGGCTGCACCTCACACCCAGGCTCTTGACGCATAACCATGGCGACATTCAGCATCCAGATCCGCAACAGCTCAATCCGGCGATCTGGCTCCTGAGGTCTTAGAGTTTGGCTACCTTGATTTGCCTCCTGAATGCATGGACATCATCCGGGAGGCAAGAAAGCCCACCACTAGGGCCTGCTATGCAGCAAAATAGAAGCGTTTTGTCATTTACTGTACAGAACATCACATCAAACCGCTAGATGCATCCATTCCTAACATCATCTGTTATTTGTTACATCTTTACAAATGCAATCTAGCATATGCTTCCATTCGGATACACTTTTTTTTTTTTTTTTTTGTAAGACCTTTATTAGCAAAAAAGATTTTTTACACAGCATGAGCCTACAACCCTGGGGCCGGCTCGCTACGTTGGTATTAACCTCTGTCATAATTCGCTTGTGTCATGAAGAATAGCACAGTATTACAAAGTCGAGCCTCCCCACACATCCTCCGTAGGTCCACAAGCCGACACATTACTTGAGTCTCACCGTTTAACATTTTCATAGAAAGGAAAACAGAAATGCAACATACCCCAACTAAGACCTCACAGCTCCATCGTACACATCCTAAACAACAATTGTGATAATAGTTCTCATGTCCACCAAGAGTCTGCCACCATCAGACACGGGCTTGCGCCTCATACACCATCCCTGTTAGATTGAAGTTAACAGAGAGCTAGTCCTCCTCACTGTCCTGCAGTGAGGTGAGGTAGTCTGTTAGAAAACACCAAATGTCCTTCGGCCTGGACTTAGCCGGCAATTGCTCCTCATATGTTTGCAGTTTGTCACGGCATATGGTCATATCATAGAGCCACGTTTTCCTCGTCGGCACTTTGCGGCTGTTCCAACATTGCGCCACTTGTCTCTTTGCCAGCAGCAAAGCCATTGCACAGAACTTGCGCTTTAATGCCCTGAATTGTGGCACAATACCCAGCAGACAGATCTTGGGCGTGCACTGCACCACCTCCCCCAGTATCACCGCTAGTGTGTCAGTAACCTCCCCCCAGTATTTCGCCACCCCTGCGCAGTCCCAGGCCAGATGTGCAAAGCCCGCCCCCTCCCTGCCACACCTTTTGCATTTGTCTTCCTCGTTCAACCCAAACCTGAGCAATTTCAACGGTGTATAATATATTTGATGAAGAAATTTAAAATGAATAATCCTTAAATTGCCGTTAGGCGTCAGTATCTGTGTTAAAGCGCAGGTGCTACTCCATTCCTCATCTGTCAATGGTGTGTCCATCAACGCATCCCACCGCCCTTTAGCCTTCTGAGTATTCCCCGCTACCTCTGATTGCGCTGCCGTATATAATCTGGACACCAAATGTGAAAGGTCAGTAGAGGTAATTATCAGTTGTAATGGTGCAAGGCAATCTGGTTCCTGTGGGAACGTCGGGTAGTGCTCCCTCAATGCTCTGGTCAATCTGTAGTATGTGAAACGAAACATAGGAGTCTGATTTTGAATATAGTGCATTTGGTCTAGACCTATGAACGTGCCCTCTTTAAACACATCACCCAGTCTGTCAATCCCAGCTCTACTCAGCAAAGACATCCCAACCTTTTCCCCAGTTACAGACAAAGCCTGATGATGTTGCAACGGCATGGCTGGTGCATAGAGCGGGGCCTTATGAGCCAATTGTCCAAGCTTGTGCCATGCTTTAACCGTCGTGTCTACAGTATTGATATCGTTTGCATGTAGCGGCGGTCTCGTATGCGTGACTATTGCAGAGAGAGGAATCGGATATGCATCATCCTCCTCTATAGCTGTGTGTGTGAGATACGGGACCGCATGGTACCAATACGCTGCATACTGTGCCTGTGCACAGAGGTAATAGAGGAGGAAGTCCGGCACCCCGAACCCACCCTGCGCGAATGGTAATGTAAGTGTTTGCAAATCAATACGAGCTTGTTTGCCCGCCCATATCAGAGTCCGCACCAAGGAATTCACACGGCGGAATACTGCCTGTGGTGGCGTGATCGGTATGTTGTTAAACATATAGAGCAACTTGGGTAGCACGTTCATTTTGACTATAGCTATTCTATCAGCTAGCGATAGCGGTAAATGAATCCAGCGTTGAATTTTGTCTTCCAGTTTAGAGAGCACCACCCCATAGTTCGCTCGTAGAACCTCATCCGGATCCCTGTGATACATAACTCCTAGGTATCTAATCGGTTCTTGCTGCCATTCCAACGGAAAGTCTACTGCAAAGGACAATGTGGTGTCAGTGAGGGGTATTATAGAGGATTTAGCCCAGTTGATCGCTAGCCCCGAATGCCCGCCAAACCGGATGTATTCCCTAAGCAGCGGGTTCAAGTGGGTTTCCGGGTCTCGGACGTATAGTAACATGTCGTCCGCGTATAGTGAAATGTGGAGAGGTCTGGCCACAAATCTCAGCGCCGATTCCTTGTAGTTCTGTCGCACTATGCACGCCAGTGGCTCCAGTGCCAGCGCAAACAGTAGTGGCGACAGTGGACAGCCCTGCCTTGTACCACGCTCAATATCAAACTGCTCTGAGACATAACCATTTATTCTGACCCTGGCGCGCGGTTGTGTGTAAAGCAGAGAGACCCATTGCACAAACCGCTTGGGAAACCCCATTCTATGCAGGACCGTAATCATGTAACGCCATTCAATTGAATCGAATGCCTTGGCGGCGTCCAGCATGACAGCCACCGCTTTAACCGAGGGTTGCAGGTAGTGTGAGAGTGCAAATAAGGACCTAGTATTATGTGCAGTCGATCTGGTGGGTACAAACCCAGATTGATCCGGAAGGACCAGTCAGGTCATCAAGGGGGATAGTCGTCCTGCTATGAGTTTGGCGAGAATTTTCGAATCCACATTGATCAGGGAGAGAGGTCTATAGGAGTCACACTCCTCTGGATCCTTGGACGGCTTTAACAGGGCGATAATCATTGCTTCTCGCAGTGATGGGGGAAGTAGCGATCTCTCCAGGGAGGCACCATACATGTCCACTAAATGAGGAGCTAACCTGTCCGCGAATTGTTTATAGAATTCAGCGGTGTACCCGTCGGGGCCCGGTGCCTTTCCATTTGGCAAGGAGCATATTACTTCAGTGACCTCTTCCACCGTTATGGGCCCGGCCAGGAACTCCCGGTGCCCGTCCGACAGCCACCCAATCGCTACGTCGTGTAAGTAGTCGTGCGTTTCCTCCTCTGGTGCTGTGGGTTGTGATTTATATAGTGAGCCGAACGAGTCTACAAAACATTTCAGTATGTCCGCTGAGTGTGTTTGCAATATACCCTCCTTGGTTTTAATTCTAAGGATCGCTGATTGCCCCCTTCCCTCACAAATTTTCCGAGCCAGCAGCGCCCCCGGCCTTCCCCCTTCTCCAAAGGTTCTAGCCACATGTGGGCGATCCAGGTACTTTATTTCAGACTCCAGGAATTCCGCGTGCTCAGTATGCAGCTCGCGTAATCTAGGCAGCAATGAAACATCCTTAGTCGTCTCATACTGCACTTCCAGATCTCTCATCTGCTGTTCGCAACGGTGGATCTGATTCCTGATGTCTTTTAGCACCCTTATGGTGGTGCCAATGCATTCACCCCTAATCGTGGCTTTGAACGCTTCCCAAAGTAGGCACGGGTCGTCCGTTGTCTGTGTGTTAATATCAAAATAGTCTTTTATTGCTGTCTTAATGGTGTCTACATATACCGTGTCTGAAAGAGCGCGGGAATTGAATCGCCACTGGAAGGGGGGAGGGGTGTATCGTGGAATGTCCACTTGCAGCATGACCGGATTGTGGTCTGATAATGTACGGGGCAACACCTGTATTTGACGAACCCACAAGGCCCAGTCCCTCGAACCTAACCAGTAATCCAATCTGGACCAGCTATTGTGATATGCTGTGATGTGAGTGGCGCCTGGCGTGTCAGTGTGTTGCAGCCTCCAGAGATCTGCTAACATTAAATCCTTCATCATGTGGTCTACCATTTGTCTCGATTGCTTATGCGGCTCCAATGAATTAGAAGAACGGTCTAACCCGTCCTGCAGTGTCATATTCCAGTCCCCCCCACACAGTATGTGCGTGTTAGCATGTTTCTGCAAGTGATCCCAGACTTCCCTAAATAAGTCTGGTGCCTCGGTGTTTGGTCCATATACGTTAAGTAGCGTCACACGCTGGCCCCTGAGAGTGCCTGTTATTACCACGTATCTGCCATATGGATCCTGTGTGACCTGTTGTGCTTCGAATTCCACACCTTTCCTTATCAATACTATCACCCCACGAGAGTAGGACGAATATGAAGCCCTGTATACGGACCCAGCCCACCTCGCTCCCAGGTGTGCGTGAGTGTTGGGTGCAAGGTGTGATTCCTGCAGAAACGCCACATCCACCTTCCATCTAGTAAGACTGGCAAAGATCTGTCTGATTTTCTGAGGTCTTGAAAATCACCGGATGTTCCAGGTAAGAACGTTCAAGCTACTCCTGTCCGTATTTCTAGAACCCATTAACAGCAGACAATGCAAAACATAACATTTTCATATAATTCCATGGTGCAATCAATACGCTTCTATCCTTCGCATAATAAACCTCTATATCTGTGGTAGGCAGTTCCGGTGGAGAAACAAATAACATATCCAGAGACAGTGCTGTCGGTCTATGTAAACGTACAAATAACCCCCCCTCCCTTAACCCACCCACTCCAGCATCCCCAACCTGCCGAAGCCATATCCCCTCTGAGCACCCGCCCCATAAACAGAAAACTTTCAACTCAGTGCCCATATTCAGAACTCGTGTTGGGTATTACCCTCAGGGAGGACCACCAGGTGCACACTACGTCACCCAGAATATGGGTGCAGGCGACACTATGTAAACTGTGTATATGCGTGAGTTATGTGATCCTCCGCCGCCCTCCCCTCTCCAAGCAGTGCCTAGTATTTCCCGAGCATCTGCAGTGATATAGGGCAACATATCAATTCTACAACTGCTGCCGACGGCGGCTTCCGCACTATTCTCCTCATGTTCAATGTTCAGTGTGCGCCCTGCGGCAGTCTCATCATTGTCTTTAGGCTGCACATTTAAGTCTTGCAGGAGTGGGTGTGCAATTGTCGGGCATCACACCCCTAGTCTGTGCTTCACATGGTGCATCTCGCTCCCACTCCGATTACTCTCCTGCACTCACAATCCCATGTGTCCGAAAATCACCACCACACCGCTGGATTTCCAGCGTATATGCGCCGCCAGGCGTGTCTGTACTTAATGTGCACTTACAGGAAACAGTCAGAGGAGAACCATGAGGAATTTTAGCAAAACCTTATACCGCAATGAGTGTCAGCCCCTTAAATACATCTGTAGTGCATCACCATCTAACTGATCCGCCCTGCGGATCCGGCATTCGTCTTTGCACAGTTCAGGCGTAAGTGAACATGTGGCAACACACATTCGTCAACAGCATACTATAACTCACCGCCTTCAGATGAGGGACATTACCAGCGGCTTCAGTCTGAGTCTCTCTGTTGCTCATTTTGCGATTCCGCACGCGCTTCCCGCTGAGCCTTTTTAACAAAATCCTGGGCCGCTTTGGGCGTAGTTAGCACCAGCGCCTTCTCCTTCCACACCACTCGGAGCCGTGCTGGGTATAACATGGAGTACGCAATGTTCAAATCGCGCAGCTTAGCCTTCACTGACGCATACTCCTTTCGGGCCTGTTGAACTGCTACCGTGTGGTCCGGGTAGAACTCCAGGGAGTTGCCTTGATGTTGTATTTTACCCTTCTCTCGTGCGAGCCGGAGGATGGTGTCTCTGTCACGATAGTTTAGGATCCTCGCCACGATCGGTCTAGGTGCGGCACCAGGTGGCGGTTTGGGGGCCAGCGATCGATGTGCCCGCTCCACTATGAAGATCGGTGACAAGGCCTCCGCCCCAAAAAGATCCTTGCACAGGCCTTCGATGTAGTTCTCCATCCTCCCCGTGTTCGTCGTCTCCGGCAGGCCCGTGATACGCACGTTATTGCGCCTCGAGCGCGCTTCCAAATCCTCCTCCTTCGCTCTTATCACTTCCAGGATTCTTTCCATGCCAGCGCATTTGGAGGTGGAGGCACGCGCTTCGTCCTCAACGGCTGAAATCCTAGTCTCGGCTTCATCCAACCTCTCGCCATGTTTTTCCTGCCTTGCGGCCATGCCATCCATCCTGCAAGTCAGGTTGTCCAGCTTACCGTTGATATCCTGCAGATTAGATTG
This sequence comes from Lissotriton helveticus, assembly GCF_964261635.1. NCBI lineage: Eukaryota > Metazoa > Chordata > Amphibia > Caudata > Salamandridae > Lissotriton > Lissotriton helveticus. The sequence continues at coordinate 335,229,172 of NC_136071.1, read as the reverse complement.
TATCGCCAATAGGATCTTCTCCATGTTGCTGTTAGGCGTAAGTTCAGCCGCGCCACCATTTTCTAACACTTCCTCCGTGTATTTTGCCGCTTTCCTGTTGTCGAAGGAGATCTTAGGCTGCTGCTTATCCGGTTTCCCCATGTTTGTGGATGGGGACGTCGCTTTCCTGCAAACGGGCCCAGACGCCCTTGTGGTTCTCACCGCAGTCGCCGTGATTCACCTCCCTGGGTGCTCCACTGCTACAAGCACCACTGCCACCGCTATTGAGGATCAGAGTCGTGATAATTACCCCTCAGGTCTTGTGGGTAATGGGGTTTTAGGTCAGGACCCCACTTCAACAATGCGGTGCAATAAGGTTGGGTAGTACCCGGTAGTACCCGGTGCAAGAAGGATGGGTAGTACCTGTATTGGGCCCTTCACCCCACCATATAGCGCAGGATACTGAGGCTCAGCCGTCTCTTCGAGCTCCCCGCCGTCTATGCTGCGTACGCTTCCGGTGCCGACCTGGCCGATCTGCGTCAATGTAAAGTCGCAGGAATTGGCAGTGTGCCCTCCGAAAGTTAGGAGCAAGTGCTAGTCCCCGGCAGCATCGGTCTTCATTTATCCGCCAGCCTGAGAGATCCGACCCGTGCAGTCCGAGTCTCAAGGCGCGAAGGCAGCAATCTCCGTACCCTGTCCCACCGCGCGGCCATCTTGTCAGGCACTTGCCCGGCGCTCCTGTTGTGATAACCTGCCGTGCAAGGTCGGTAGAGGCAGCTTGGCCCGGCGATTCTTGTGGACAAGGCTACAGCTTACCCTGTGTGGTAGCCCGCTGCTGTAGTACGCTGGTCTCATGCTGCTATCCCTGCATTAGACCGATGGTCGCTCGGTGCCGCCGGCCATTTTGTCAGGCAAGCGTCCGGTCGCCACATGCCCCTCGGCTAAAATCATTTTCCGCCGCAAAGTGTGTGAATATCACCTCACCGGACGGTGCAGCCCATGTTCGCCCACATGTATATATGCTCGGAGAGTGGGTTCGAGGGGGTTAAAGCGGCAAACTCTCACATTGCCTGCGGTCGCCCGGCGGAGCTGCGGTTCAGGCAGCCATCCCGCTGTGCGCCCCCTAGCGCCTTCCATTCGGATACACTTATCCGCCATAGCGGCTTATCTCCAAAACAGGCAGCATCTCTCTGTTTTCAGGGTGCCTGCCATTAAAGCCTTCCTAGAAGGGCTAAAGCGCGTCATCCCTCCCAGGACCCCGCCGGCTCCTGTATGGAACCTCAATGTGGTCCTCACCAGGTTGATGGGCCCACCTTTTGAGCCTCTACATTCATGTGAGATTCAGTTCTTGACATGGAAAGTGGCTTTTCTCTTTGCCATTACGTCTCTACGACGTGGTAGTGAGCTACAGGCGCTCACTGTACAAGAGCCATTCATTCAAATTCACTCCAACAGGGTGGTGCTGCGCACTAACCCTACATTTCTACCTAAAGTGGTTTCGCAGTTTCATGTCAATCAGACCATTGAAGTGCCCGCATTCTTTCAAAACCCTGAGACAGTAGCCGAAAGGATGCTCCACACTCTTGATGTCAAACGAGCGTTGATGTACTACATTGATAGAACCAAAGACTTTAGAAAGACACAACAGCTTTTTGTTGCCTTTTCAGCCCAGCACAAAGGCAACCCCATTTCCAAAGCAGGGATAGCCAGGTGGATCGTTAAGTGTATTCAGATTTGCTACCACAAGGCTAAGCGCACTTTACCGGTCCCCCCCAGAGCCCACTCCACCCGCAAGTTGGGGGCCCCCATGGCGTTCCTGGGTAATATTCCTTTGGAAGATATTTGTAGAGCAGCCACATGGTCTACACCACATACCTTTACTAAACATTACTGTGTAGATGTGCACTCAAAACAGCAGGCAGCTGTAGGACAGGCTGTTCTTAAAACACTTTTTCAGACTTCTGCAGCTGGCACAGGCGGCCGCCGTTAATGGAGGGACTGCTATGTATTCTATGCTATAGATATGAATTCAGCAGCCCACATGCCTCGAACTGAATATGCTACTTACCAGTATGCATCTGTTCTTGGCATGTAGGGCTGCTGACATTCATATCGCCCACCCTCCTCCCCGGCGCCTGTAGCGGCTGCAGACTTTCTTACATTTACTCTTAGCATGGCCAGCGCTTACACTGTTACACTCCATCTTTGCCACAATGGCTAAAAACAATCTGAGGATGGAGTCGATGCCCATGCGCACTGTAGTCCAGGGGAGGAGCCACCTATCTCGTGATACTTCGAAGACTCTTCCAGGACAACAATGTGTAATCATCCGGACCCAACACTAGGCGGCGATCTATGCTATAGATATGAATGTCAGCAGCCCTACATGCCAAGAACAGATGCATACTGGTAAGTAGCATATTCAATTGCTGGGGTATCTATTCTAAGGTAAGGAATCTAATACTAACGTGTCTCTTTCAGATGCACAAGTTACTACTTGTGTAACGATATATCTGTAAGAGACATTAGTTAGTATAAGTTTCCTTACCGACCCACCCATCCTCCCCGTTCTGCGAACCGATATCTAGGGTTAGGGTTGTCCCCTTTCAGGGCCCTAGTTTCAATGGCACCAGTGTTGGTTTTTAACATGGCTCTGCGTTTCTGGCGCGGAAAAGCTGTGTCTAAGAACTGACGTCAGCACGCGGAGGCGGCGTCTAAGTACTCCGACGACGTCATCACGGTGCCCACGACGCCGACGACGGACGCGGAGCCGCAGACGACGCCTACCGACGCGCAAGGGTACTGCTACGCAAAAATTTCCGGATCCAGTCTGACGCCTGGGGATTTTCTAAGGTAAGGAATCTAATACTAACTAATGTCTCTTACAGATATATCGTTACACAAGTAGTAACTTGTGCGTTTGGCCACATCTTCTAACTCAGGAACAGGTAAAGGTCATACATCCAAATCCAAAGCAGCTGAATCTAGTGGTCTGGCTCCTGAAGTTTTAGAATGAGGAGACCTCAATCTACTACAAGAATGCATGACCATTCCAATTTCTAAATTCTAAAACAGGTTTGCAGTTCAACCACACAAGCCTGCTACACAGCCAACTGGAAGGGGTTTGTACATTACCCCTTAGCCAAACAAATCCAACTTCTTTCTCGTACAGTGCAAGACCTTGTATGTTATCTATTCCATTTACAACAAACAGGCCTCACACCTCTATTAGGCTGCACTTAGCAGCACTTGGCGCTCACATGCCAAGTAGACAACATATATATCGCTGTTCAAAATTCTAATAATCAAAGCATTCATAGAAGGACTAAAAAGAGTTATAACACCCTCTAGCCCACCAGTCTAGAACCTCTGTTTTGTTTTCACCAGACTCCTGGGTCCACCTTTTGAACCACATTCATTTGATTTACAGTTCCTTACATGGAGAGTAGCATTCTTAGAAGCTAGCACAACTCTAAGGCGAATATGCGGACTTCAAGTGCTCACTCTAAAAGAACCTTTCTTCCAGATCTATCCAGATAAATAGGTACTTAAGAAAAAACCTTAAGTTCCTCCCTTAAGTAGTTTGAGCATTCCATGCAAATCAAACAGTTGAGCTACCGGTATTCTATCCTAAACTAGATTCAGTATCAGAAGGAGCTCTACAAAGCCTCAATATTAAAAGAGCATTAATGAACCACATTGAGAGAACAAAAACCTTTCGCCGTACACAACTTTTTGTTGCTTTTTCAAACCCACAAAAGGGTTCCCTTATCTCTAAAGCTAGAATCGTAAGATGGATGGTATATGTATTCAAACTTTCTTCCACAACGCTAAGCGATTGCTACTTGTAACTCCACAAGTTCACTCCACACACAAAAAAAGGAGCGTACATGGCTTTTCTAGGAAACCTCCCATTAGCAGATATATGTAAAGCAGCTGCATGGAATAATCCACGTACATTTACAAAACACTTTTGTGTTGTTGTCTGTAGGAAGCTGGCTCTGTATGTGGTATACCATTAGGTGGTTATACTGTGCACAGAGTCCAGAGATTTTCCCAGAAGTGTACAGGGCTCGATGCAAACCCAAAGTGCTCTATTTGTGGTAGTGTGGACGAGCAGCCTTAGGCTTAACACAGAGGAGTGTAAGACATTTGTTGTGCACACACTGACCAATAAACGACACCCGACTCAATATGGAGATCCACACAATTTTAGAAAAATTAACTTTGCTCAAGATTTATTTTTAGACCAAGATCTTCGCAAAAAGAGAAGTAAGTTTTTAAATAGAAATTCGTTTCAGTTTCAAAAGTGGGCACAGTGCAATTTTCAGTCTTTGCAATGTTAACTTATGAAGGAAAACAATAATGCAGTTTTACAGGTAAATGAGCAACTTACAAATCTAATCTTCGGGTTGCAGGATCAGCAGAGGGCATGGTTCAGGTAAGCACTAACAATGCACCACTAGCGGCACAGGGACGGGTGGGTGCAGAGGTCGAAGTTGAAGATCAGGCCCAATGTTACCCAATAGATACTGGGGGTGCTTGAAGACACGCTGCTTGCAATTAAGTAAAGGCGCCCACTACTCTTCAATGGAGAAACTCCTATAAAAAAAAAAAAACGGCTGCAGGTGACTAACTGGAGGCTGCATGAAGAAACCCAGCAACAGCAGAGGTAAGTTGGGATGCTGTAGATCGTAGGGACACAGTCTGTCGGGATGCTCAATGCAAGGTGCTTCAGGTGCACAGGTGTTCTTTGATGTTGGGTTTCTCTTACAGGAGCCGGTCGCGGTTGAGGGAGCCTTTGGATTCACACTGCAGGCGTGGTTGTGGAATCCAGGAGGGGTCAGCCAATGCTTGACTTGGACTCTGGATTGGTGGGCCACCTGGACACAGGCTGGAGGTATCTGGTGCAGAGGGGTCAGGGATCGCGGAGCCGGAGGGCCCCAGAATCCTTTGTGTTGCTTTCTTCCATGTGGACAGAGCCGCTGTCCTCTGGAGTTCTGGTCTTCTTCAGGCAGGCAGTCCTCCAAGGGGTTGTAGAGGTCGCTGACTACAGGCCAGGCATTGTTTCTGCGCAGGATCTTCAAGGGCTGCAGACAGGCCGATAGGGCTGGGGGTAAGTCAGTGGGTGTCAACAGTCTTCTCTGCCCAGCACCTCCTTCGTCATTCTTTCTAGGTCGGCACAAACTAATTTCAGGGTATGGAGAGCCACCTAAATACTAGATTTATGAGCGTTACAGGGGAGTAGCAGATAGGGACCAATGGTTTCCTTACCTGGGATGTCTACACCCACTATTATGCCACCCTCCTTTGGAAGGGGACACAGCTCTAGCCCTGGTTGGATAAGGTCCACCATCTTCAAGATGGTAGGCACTGCAAAATTTGCTTTACTTCGCCTCGCCACCTGAGGGGTGGAGCTGGTGAAAAAGGGCACACCCCACCTGTTCTGACTGTTTTCCCGCACAAAGTGTAGGTTTGTACCAGGGGCGCCATCTGCTGCTAGCAGCAGTCTGAGGTTCGCATTACAAAGGGGGCAGGCCTTTGAAGCTTCCCTCTCTAGCACTGGCCCATCCTGGGGGAGGAGGTTTGACACCTCTGCCCAGGATGTGCTCTTTTTCCAGGTCCCAGAGAGCGGGGGATCTCGACCCGGGGGAGGGGGGGGATAGAAACATGTCTGGTGGTGGCAGGCTGCCTAGAGCCAGTCTGGGACCACACCAGGGTTGGTAGGTTTGCAGGGGGCACCTCTGGGGTGCCCTCTGAGTACGTTTCAATAAATCCCACACTGGCATCAGTGTGGGTTTATAGAGAGGAGTGCTTAGGTACCAAACACTCCTGTGTTCAGAGAAGTCATCATGGTGCTGCGGAACTCGAGGTGTCAAGTTCCCAGCCCATATACTCTCTATGGCTTGCCTGACATTTACAATATTAGGGAATACACCTAAATATTGTAGAGGCATATCTGCTCCTGCAGATATGCCCACACCTGAGAAATAGTGCATGGTGCCTTAGGGCTTGTAAGACCTGCCAGATTGGTGACTTAACTATACCTTAGGCAGTACCTTGTTGACTTTGCCGTTTTGTCCCCACCAGGGAATGCATGTTGCAGCGACAGGCTACATGGCCTAGGTGAGAGATCTCTAGAGGACCCTCTTCAGTCTCAATTCCCTAGCTACCCATATATCATTTACTAGGGACTTACAGGGGGCCTGAAAGGACAATTGTGGAACATTTGTAGGGAAGAAGCACTGGCACAGGGGACCTGGTTGGCAGTGACCATGTGCACTACAATTGAAAGCACATCATTTTCCGTGCAAAAAGGAGGAGCTAACCATGTCAAGAGGCACTTTCTCTCACATGAACTCTCTCCGCCCCCCCCCCCCCCCCCCAAAAAAAAGAAGAGGATGAACTAACAATTCACTGGCGAGTCTTCTTCTTCTAAGTGGAAGAACCTGGAAAGACCATCTGCATTGACATGGGCAGTCCCAGATCTGTGTTCCACTATAAAGTCCATTCCTGTAGGGAGATGGTCCTCCTCAGCTGTTTGGGGTTTTCACCTTTCATCTGTTGTAACCATCTAAGAGGCTTGGGGTCTGTCTGAGCTAGGTAGTAAGTGCCAAACAGGTATGATCTCAACTTCTTCAAGGCCCAGACCACAGCAAAGGCTTTCCTCTCTATGGCACTCCAACGCTGCTCTCTGGGGAGTAGTCTCCTGCTTATGAAAGCAACAGGTTGGTGATTTCCCTCATCTTTGGTTTGGGCTAGGAATGCACCTATCCCATGTTGAGAGGCATCGGTCTACACAGTGAACTACTTGGAGTAATCTAGAGTTTTCAGGACTGGGGCAGAGTACATTGCATCCTTCAGAGGGTCAAAAGCCTTTTGACAGGTCACTGTCCAGTTTACTTTCTTGGGAATCTTCTTAGAGGGGAGTTCTTTAGGGAGGGGGGTGGAGGGGGGGGGAGTCACCGTGGACCTGTAATCCTTTATAAACCTCCTGTAATACCCCGTCAAGCCAAGGAAGCCCTGACTGGTCTGGGTTTTTGGAGCTTCCCAGTCCAGAATTGTCTGGATCTTGGGTTGGCTGAACTTGACACCACCTACCAGGTGACCCCAGTATACAGCCCTTCCCCATATTTCACTTGCTTGCCTTGATAGTGAGACCTGTACTCTGCAGAGCCCCAATGATCCTTCCAAGGTGGATCAGGTGATCCTGCCAAGTGGAGCTATAAACAACAATATCCACAAGATAGGCTGCACTAAAAGACTCCAACCCAGCAAGGACTTGGTTCACCCACCTTTGGAAGGTAGCAGGAGCTTTCTTTAGTCCACAGGTGTAGGAAGCCGACTCTGTATATACTATACCAAAGTGAGGTATAGTGTCCACAGAGTCCAGTTGAACCCCAAAGGTAGGCAGGGGTTAAAGCAGATAGTACCTTACTCTCTATTTGTGGTAGTGTGGGTGAGCAGTAAGGATTTATCAGAGGGTAGTGTTAAGCATTGTTGTACACACACAGGCAGCAAATGATGTCACACACTCAGACTGAACTTGAAACAGTTTGTATAAAAAATATTATTTAGTTATATTTATTTTCTAGAACCAAGCAAGCCTGGTACAGGTAAGTGTAAATGGTACTTTTCAAAGCATATTGAACAATACAAGCAAGCTGAATGAAAATGTCTTTGTTACAGGTGTATACATACTTTCAATACAGTCGAAATTACTGTTAGATCGCTTTTGATTACTTTATGGATTACTTTTTCTACTCCGTGTGATATGCCTAGATATCACACTGGGACATTTCCGAGAGAAAAGGTAAGTAAAGCAGTTTTTAGATATTTGCATTTTTTCAAGTTCTCATACAAAACCAACTTCACAACAATTTTCGCAAAAATGCACACAATATCTAGAACGTGTCAAAGTCCCACAACTATCATAAACAGACAGACTAGACCTTGGTAAGTCGATAACTGCATCGGAAGTGGCTAAAGCCATTAAAACACTGTAAGAAAACAAAGCACCGGGTCCAGACGGCTTTACAGCCAAATTTTACAAAACATTCTCAGACCTATTACAACTAACCATGCTAAACGTATTTAGTAATATCGCGAGCTCGAGCAGTGTAACGGACTCCATGGCGGAAGCCAACATTACAGTAATCCCCAGAGAAAGGAAAGACACTTTACAACCAAAAAACTATAGACTGATATCTCTTATAAACGTAGACTGCAAAACCTATGAGAAAATTTTGGCCATTAGACTTAACAAATGCCACCCAAAATTCATAAGCAACTCCCAAGTAGGCTTCATTAAATAACGTATGTCAAACGACAATACTTGTCTTCCCTGTCACGTCCTTGAAAACGCAAACAATGCTGGCGCACCGTCTGTAGCTGTAACTCTAAACGCAGAGAAAGTGTTCTACGGAGTATCTCGGTTATTTTTAAATCACTTTAAGTAGACAGACACTGTCGGGGGATTTACTCCACTTCCTTAATCTGAATGGAAGAGAAGCAGGCCTTTGAGGTATGCTGCAATACATTTAAGGTACCAGCACTTTCTAAGCACAGAAGTACACTTTAAAGTGAGTAGCAGCATTCCCATATTTGCACTTAAATCACTGCTTCAATCATGCACCCTACAGCAGGCAAGCTTTTCAGTGCCCGACTTAGGTGTAGTAGCTAGCGCAATATAAATAGCAGGATTCAATTTGGCAGCCATGGCTCTAGTAATTGAAAGGTTACCCTTCTAAGGAGTTTTTACAGTGTGCTCACATCAGAACCAGGTCACCACGAATGTACAGTAACACCTCCACCCCGCTATTCCAGTTACAAAGTTAACCTGATGCCGAGCCCTGAAGCCCCAGTTCAGCATCAGCCCAACCTCCGCTGAGCAACAAGCTGCAGCAATTTGCACCAGCTGCTGCTATGCTTGTCACTGCATTGCCTGTCTAGAAACATTGTCCAACCGATCAGATAACTGGGTAGACTGATTATTGCATTAAGCAGCCCCATTTAGCGTAAATATCAGTCGTCCCGGAGATGCATATTTCCAGCTGTTTAAGGAGAAATTCAATAATTTATGTAATGCAGTTTAAAAACAAATGAATATATACACTTGAGAAGCCATATATTCCCGGTTGAAGGTTAATATAAAAGTAAATATGCTTCTGCAAGACTAGTGCCAAATATTGATTATAAGTCACACTCTATGCACTTAAAAAAAAAAAAAGCTTCTTTCACAATATTCAGTCACTCACACTTACCTCATCTGAATCTTGCCCATTCATCCGTCTCTTGCTTACTGGATTTTTGAAGACTAATTTCAGAGCATCGGCTGAAATAGCTGAATCTCACGGAGTACTGACACAGAGAAAAACATTGGTTTGAATCCCGGTCTTCCAATGCGTCCGTTGTTTGGACGGCATTGCAATCGTGAGGGTACAGGAGGAGCAGGCAGGAAGGTAATGATTGGGGGATGGGACAGGAACAAACACACCGACCATTTGTTTGTTTTGCTGTTCTCGAACAGCCAAAAACCGGTAGTTGAACAAGATAAGAACATTATTTACAAGTCTGTTCACAGAAACAGCAGAGCGAGTGCGGTGGAAGCACGAGAGCAGTGTGTGGAAAGGGTGTGTTAGTGCGTCTCTCCACATGCGCGCCGTGCACGAATGTCAATTTTAAAACGAGCATTGGCCGCGCGACTCGGCCAGGAGTTGTGTGGGTGTGCGCGCGTGCAAAAATTAAATATAAAAGGGAAGAATAAAAAAAAGCATTGGCAAAGCCAATATTTCTCTAATTTGGGACGGGACCTTCTGGCTAACAAGAAAATAAAAAAGAGAGCAAGTGCATGCAAAAAAAAACATGAGTGCTGACGCCTTGCCGTCCCCCAGCTTGCTATTACGCGCATGCGTGCGCGCTCTTGTGCGCGTTCAAGCAAGCTGGTGGCGGGCAAGGTAGCACTTTTAAAAGCAGCTACTAAATGTCTCGGCCAGATCAGCACATGCGCTGGATCTGGCCAAGACCTAAAAATGGTCATGGCCCTATACGAGAAACCCTCAGCGTGAATTGCGATTAATGGCTCACTTTCCCAGCCACTCACCCTTCAACAAGGCACGAGACAAGGCTACCCACTTTCCCCTTCCCGATTTCTTTTAGCTTTAGAACCCCATCTACAGATTATAAAACAAAATACTGAAATCACCGGGATAGGCTTTAATGATAAACCGGTTAAATTAGCCGCTTATGCAGAAGATATTTTAACTGTAACAGAAGATCCGAGACCCTCAATTAAGGCTCTTATGCACACCATTGAAACATACTCTGAACATTCTGGTTATGAACTAAACAGAGACAAATCAGAAGTAAAGCCATTAAATATTCATTGCACAAAAGAGGTCTTGGGGTCATCCGGACTGTCATGGCATCTCGGATACATAAAATACCTTGGAATTGAGTTTGGGAATAACATACTAGACACAATACACCACAATGAAAACACTACCCTAGATCAAATTAAACAAATATTAGACAAATGGTCCCCTAAATTTATCACCTGGTGGGGCATGATTGAAACAATAAAAATGATCACCCTGTTAGTAAATGACCTCATCAATATGCTCCCCCTCTTATTGTCAGAAGACTTACAGCACAAACTAGAAAACTGATCTCAAAATTCATCTGGCAGGATAAGAAAGTTTTGCAGCGTGAATCTTTCTGGATTCACTATGCTGAGCATATTCCGCAATCTGGTGGTTGGGTCCGGAATCGTAGTCTTTTTTTCTCTTTTTTTTTTTTTTTGTCGTAGCCCAGGTGGGCGTCGACGTCCCACCATTTGGTGTACCTTCGGTGACGTCGGCGTGCTTCCGGCGGAAGCAACCACCTTTGGGCGCCATCTTCAGATTCTTTTTTCCGCCGTTGGGTCTGGATCGTCGCGTGAAGCTCCAGAAGTTTTGGAGGAGAAAAGGAGGAAATACCGCAACTCTACGACGGTAAAAACCTGAGAACATTGGGAGAAAAGGACCATCAGAGAAGAGACGACAAAGAAAGGAAAGAACCTCGAGATCTTCGACGTCCTTGGAGGAATGCGCACACAGGGGGCCCCCTGAGCGCAGGGATGTACAAGACACCCTTTAAATTCTGCAAAAACTGCCACCACAAGTTTGCGCAGAAGGACCAGCACCCGGTCTGCAACCTCTGCCTACCAATAGACCACGAGAGCAGAGACTGAAACGCCTGCTCCGTCTTCAAGCCGAAGACACTCCGAGTTCGAGAGAGACAGAGGACAGCTCACCACACGATGCAAGGCAAGGGCCAGGCCCGACGCTTTACGAACTGGGCCTCTCCACCGACGACAAGGACAACATCGCCGAAGGTCCAGATGACTTAACGGTCGCAGAGACCGATAAGAAAACACCTGACAAGGTAGGAGAGTCTTCGACCCCGAAAACCCCCACATTTCCTCGAAAGCTAGAGGCAGACTCTCGAAAGTCAGAGCCTAGAGCCTCGAAAGGAGCACCGGCGCCGAAAACTTCGACGACCGAAGCTGCATCCTCCGAAAAAGAGCCCAGGGGATCCTCCGAGAAGGACTCCCGGAGGCCGAAGACCAGCGAAAAGCAAAGGTCGTCGAAGCAAGTCCCCGAAAAAGGGTCTTCGACTTCGAAGGAAAAGGAGCCGAAGAAAGCTTCGAAGTCGACGACGCTGTCGAAAAGAGCAGCCGAAACGCTCGACGACGAGCAGGCCGCTGAGATGCAGAGAAAGAAAAGAAGGCTCGAGGCCGAAATGGAGAACATCCTTAAAAGAAAGAAGGACTTCGATTAGAAGATGAAAAGTTACAGGTTCCCATCGAAACAGGCTATGGCCGTCGCTGAGGTGCAGGAGCAGGAGGAGTTCGACATCGAAGAGCCGCTGAAAACTCTGGAGCCCTCGGAGCACGAAGAGGAAGAAGACCTCTATTGCACAGAAGTGGATTACGGGGAGCACCAGTCAAGCTACGGCTCAGGTTCCTCAACGGCCCAAGACCAGGAATGGCAGGATATCGAGGCCGAAAACCCGGAGGAGGCTGTGGAGACATACCCCTCGAGTCCTTCGCCACCGGATGACATTGGGGCATACAATGAGGTGGTCAGGAAGGCTGCAGCAGCTTATGGAGTTAAGCTGGAAGAGGAGAAGCCAAAAGCAGATTTCCTGCTGGAAACATTGCTCCCCACGCAGACAAGAAGCCAGTTCTTGCCCATGCTAAAAAGTATCACAGACCAGGGGAAGGAAGCCTTCAAGGACCCTGCTACATGCAGATCAGTAACACCGAGGACGGAGAAGAAATACAAATTCTCCTCCCAGGACCCAGCTTACATCAAGGGATCCGTCACAGCAGATTCAATAATCGCTGCAATGGCCAGGAAAAGGGCAAACGTCCAAACAACATCTGGACCTCCACCCGACAAGGAAAGCAGGAGGATGGATCTAACTGGCAGGAAAATAGAGAGGAACGCCGCAACGCACTGGCGGATGGCGAACTCCAACGCCCTCCTGAATAGACATCAATACCAGCATTGGGATGAGATGGGCCAATTGCTCAAGCACCTCCCGGAACAATACCGTGAGAGGGCATCACACCTTGTGGAAGAGGGGAAAAGCATCGCTAACTCGTGCCTCAAGACAGCCTTGGATGGGGCAGAAACATCCAGCAGACTGATGGCTATAGGCATCACAGAGAGAAGGCAAGCCTGGCTCAGGATCTCAGGCTTTAAGGCTGAGGTTCAGAACAACATCCTGAACACACCCTTCAACAGTGAAACACTGTTCGGAGCCCCAGTTGATGAGAAGCTCACCCAACTGAAGAAGGACAACGAGACGGCAAGGTCCATGGGGGCCCTGCAATTCAGGGGGATGAGAAGGGGCACTCCTACACGGAGGCCGAACGGCAGGGGTGGAAGCCAGCAAGGGCAATCACACCAGGCATTCCACCAGGGACAACAGAGTGACAACCAAAGTCACCAGGGCCAGCAGAGGCAAAACTGGAACTACCAGAGCAGGGGACAGTCCTTTTGATCAAGAGGAAATGGACGGGGCCAGAGAAGGAGAGGCGGTGAACAACCCCCCTCTAAGTGACTTCACACGGAAAAAGGTGCCCTCCCACTCGAACCCTCCGGGGGAGGGGCATGGGAAAACAAACAGGAGAGGACTACACGGACAAGACACAAAGGAACATGTGACGCTAGTAGGAGGAAGATTGAGATTTTTTCTCCAGGAGTGGAGAAAAATAACAACAGACAAGTGGATACTCAACATTATGCAGTTCGGATACTGCATAGAGTTGGAAAAGAGTCCACCAAACAGAAAGTCAAAGAAAAGAGAGCACTTGGGAAGAGAGCTGCGATTACTCCAAGAGGAAGCTCAAGAACTCCTCCTCAAAGCGGCTATCGAACGGGTTCCATTCAAAGAACGGAACAAGGGAGTGTACTCAAACTACTTCCTGGTGCCAAAAGTGGACGAAAGCCTAAGACCCAACCTGGACCTAAGGTTCCTAAACAAATACGTGAAGACTCAAAAATTCAAGATGACGTCCCTACAAGAGGTCATCCCGCAGATAAAGGCCGGGGATTTCCTGTCCACCATAGACCTCAAAGATGCGTCCCTACACATCCCCAAGAACAGGCAGCACAAACGCATGCTATGATTCAGAGTGAACAAGGATCACTAATAAATTCACAACCCTGGCATTCGGTCTAAAGTCCGCACCAAGGGTGTTCACCAAATACCTCGCGGCAGTGGCCGCACATCTGCGAAGGGAAGGGATACACGTGTACCCCTACCTCGACGACTGGCTCTAAAGGCAAGCTCGTACAGGACATGCAAGGATCATGCAGAACAAGTCACAAGAACGCTAGCAAGCCTGGGATTCTCCATACACTGGGGAAAATGCTCCATGGAACCAGAGCAAGTGAAAATCTTCCTGGGAGCCCAAATCGACACCGTCCAATGCAGGGTGTTACCCAGCGAAAAGAGAACACTCAGCCTTCTGAGGGAGAAACGTCACTACCAGAAGGGGCGAGCTCTGACAGTGAGGACTGTGAGCAAGATCTTGGGGATGATGGCGTCATGCATACACCTGGTCCCCAATGTACGCCTACAAATGAGACCACTCCAAGAGTGGCTGCAACAGCAATGGTCACAAGCTACAGGAAGTTGGGAGGATCTAGTGGTTGTAACGCACAGGGTGCAGGAAGAAATAAGGTGGTGGACCAAGGAAAGGATAACAGTAGGGAAACCTCTAACACCACCGGACCCAACAGTGACCATCACCACAGACTCATCCCAGAAGGGATGGGGCGCACACATGAACAAGCTCAGAGTGCGGGGTCTGTTTAGCCCTACAGATGCTGTCAGACACATCAATTACCTGGAACTGAAAACAGTGTTGCTAGCCCTCAAGGCCTTTCAGAAACACCTGTACAGCCAGAAGGTGCTGATACAAACAGACAACACCACAACAATGTTTTACATTAACCCCTTCAGTGCTAATGACAAGGGTAACTCGTCATGGAGTTTCCATTGATTTCAATGGAAAGTCAATGGGAAGAGGGGGATGTACCTTAGCAGCCAAGTGGTTAACAAACAGGGGGGAACTCAATCATTCCCTCTGTCAAGCTTGGCACAGGAAATCTGGAGATGGGCAATACCACTCAAAATAGACCTACTAGCCATACACCTGCCAGGGAAGGACAATGTGGAAGCGGATTGGCTCAGCAGGCAGACTTCAACGTCCCACGAGTGGGAACTCAATATTCAAGAAACAGAGAGACTATTCAGGAGGTGGGGCACTCCAACAATAGACCTATTTGCAACACGCCGGAATGCAAAATGCCAACACTTTGCATCCAGGCAACCGGAGGCACTATCACAGGGGAATGCCCTATGGATAAGCTGGTCAAAAACATTTGCCTACGCTTTTCCCCCGATACCACTGATCCCCAGGGTTCTCAACAAATGCATGACGAGCAACATGACGCTCATCCTGGTGGCACCACAATGGGCCAGTCAGACCTGGTATTCTCAGATAATGGAGATGGCGCAGGGGCCCCCCCACAAGTTCTCGAAAAGAAGAGACCTACTCTCCATGGAAAACTGAGAAATTCTACACCCAGAGCCGGAGAGCCTCAACCTCTCAGCCTGGCTCCTGAGGACTTAGAGTTTGCACATCTAAAATTACCTGACAGCACCCTGAGGGTGCTGCGAGAGGCAAGAAGGTCCAGTACACGCAAGTGCTATGGAGAAAAATGGAAGAGATTCACTCAATGGTGTTGCAAGAAAAAAACTCCATAGAAAACTGACCAGGGAATCTATGGTGCTAAGGTACCTCACGCACCTAATAAAAGCTAAGCTAAGCTCATCCTCGCTGAGGGTACACCTGGCAGCGATTGTGGCATACACAAGAGGAGAAACAGGGAGAAGCTTCTTCACATCTCAAGTCGTAAAAAGATTCCTGGAAGGGGCTAAAAGAATAGCGCCACCAAAGAGAATGCCGCCACCAGCCTGGAACCTGAATGTGGTACTGACGGAGCTCATGAAAGCACCTTTCGGACCCATCCACAAAGCATCACTGCAAATGCTAACAATGAAAACAGCTTTTCTGGTAGCAATCACCTCGCTACGAAGGGTGAGCGAACTGCAGGCACTCACACTGCAGGAACCCTACATCCAGATACACAGTGACAGGGTCGTGATGAGAACAGACCCACACTTCATGCCAAAGGTGGTGTCATGGTTCCACATGAATCAGAGTATTCAGATTCCTAGCTTCTTCCAAAACCCCACTACAAGCGCTGAGAGGTCGCTCCACACTCTAGACGCAAGAAGGGCTGTGATGCACTACATTGAAAGGACGAAGGGACACAGGAAGACAAAACAGTTCTTCGTATCCTTCGCAAACAGTTACATGGGTAAACCAGTGACTAAAAACACCATAGCTCGATGGATCGCACAGACAATACAATTCTGCCACAAACAAGCAGGGCAGGAACTAACCGGAGGGGCTCAGGCCCACTCGACCAGGAAGAAAGGAGCAACAATCGCCTTTCTGGCCAACACACCAATTCAGGACATATGCCTGGCGGCAACATGGGCTTCAGTGCACACGTTCACTAAGCACTATTGCGTGGATGTACAGATGAACAAGGAAGCACAAGTAGGACAAAAGGTGCTCCAACATATATTCAACAACCAGCGCTCATCTTCCACCCAACCGCCACAAAAGTAACGAAAACCGCTACAAAATCTATGCACAGCATAATAAATCCAGAAAGATTCCCGCTGCAAAACTAATAGTTTCTTACCTGTCGGTGTAGTTTTGCAGCTTGAAGATCTTTCTGGATTCACTAGCGAGCCCACCCGCCTTCGCCAAAAAGATGAGGCTGGAGAAAAGGGTGGAAACAGATAGAAAAGAAAGCAAGTTGAAGCTTACAAGATACGTGAAAAGAATTACGTTGAAAAACGATTAACAAACATTGCCATGGATTCACTACAAACACAGAGAAGAAAAAAGAGACAGAAAAAAAGAATCCGAAGATGGCGCCCAAAGGTGGTAGCTTCCGCCGGAAGCACGCCGACCTCACCGAAGGTACACCAAATGGTGTGACGTCGACGCCCACCTGGGCTACGACAAAAAAAAAAAAGAGAGAAAAAAGACTACGATTCCGGACCCAACCACCAGATTGCGGAATATGCACAGCATAGTGAATCCAGAAAGATCTTCAAGCTGCAAAACTACACCAACAGGTAAGAAACTATTCGCTACAATTGCCCTAAAAAAACTCAGGCTAGATATCACTGCGTGGTGTTAACCTGGCCAACTTTAAAGACGATCAATCTGCCTTCTTAGCAAAGCAGGGCTCCTACTGGCTCTTCCCTCCCAATAACTACACCCCAGTGCGGCTTGAAAGTAGAAAAGCCCATTTTGAACAATCGAAGCCCACGCACCCTATTAAATTCCAACTCAAACAAGTTAGATAGATCAAAATCTATATTTAGAAACACAAAAACATCTCTCTTAAAACTAGACCAGAAACTCCCTACAAGTATAAGATTCTCAAACCTTGCATCTCTATGGAATAATGGCAATATTAAATACAACGTAAGCCCATATACTTTCACTCCTGGATAAATAAAGTTATTTTATTCCCACAACAACTAGACTGCTCAACATACCCTATAACCTTCTCGGAACTCCAAAATACATACAAATTTGATAAAATGGAATTCTATAATTTCCTTAAAATCAGAGCGGCCATCTCGAAATCGAAACTGCATAGAGCAATCCCATCTCTCCCTAGCTTCATTCTAAAAATTAATAGCTTGGGTCATCAAGTCTCCCACATATATAAACTCCTACGCCCTAAATCCTTGCACCTAAACAATAAACTAACATCATTCTGGGTACAGCATTCTTCTAACCCCATGACCGACACAATGGGTTCAAATCTGGAAATCAGTTACTTATCAAAACATCTCCCCAGTTCTGTCACAAACGAAGCTATGGCTCATCCACAAGGCATACCGGACCCCAGCATGCCTACATGCACAACATATCCTTTTAGATCCCACTTGTTGGAACTGGTAAGATGAAGTAGGAGATTTAGCTCACCTCATCATCCACTGCAAAGCTTTGTCCACCTTTTGGGACAAAGGTTAGCATTTTTATCTAGCTTATTTAATTGCCATCTAAAAAAAGAATTAGCTTCCCTGATCGCTGGTTTCCTTAATGCAGATTTGGAAAGCCAAGCAGATAGGGGCGTTAATGGACCCTTTACTCAAATAAGCAATAAAAATAGTCCTAAACAACTGGAAGAACACACACAAGGCCTTGTTTAATTGTTGGATTAACTGGATCACGCATATTAGGACTGCAGACAATATCTCTCCAACATTCACCATGGAAATCTCCAGATAGACACATCTGGGACAGGTTACACAATTAACCTTAAACAAACCACCAAACTTCCATATGTGTAAAACACCAAATCATACAAGTACCAACACGACGACCTCACATAGATACACTAGTAGCCAGAGGTGGCTCCTTCTCTAACAATCTGTCCCAACCATAAACTGCAACCCTGGACAATGTACGACTAATGCGCAATGCTCACAATAGATGAAACTTAACCGCATGCGCGCTAGCGGTTTTCCCGCTGCGCGCTGCGTTTTTCAAAATACCGCGTTACATGACGAGCTGAGCTCGTCATCAGCGCACGGCACGTTACGGTCATGACGAGCTCAGCTCGTCATCAGCCCCGAAGGGGTTAATGGTTCTCACTACTTCTCTCTTCTTACTTTTCTTAATTAAATATCTGAGTATTATTAATTTTAAGTTGGATTAGTCATCACGATCAACCACAATCTCCGGACTGCTGTGTGACTTCTCCATTATGCATGATTTCAGTCCACTTTATGTATTATTGTTTACCTAAAGTATTATTTATGTATAATCTGTTATTTAAAAAAACTCAATAAAAACTTTTGAAATAGAGAAAAGAAAAAAACCAGAGAGGAAGCAAAAGCTGGGCAGCTAAGTGGAGGGCTCGGGGATGTAGGTGCACCTCGGGTTCTTTTCTCCAGGGCGCCACGCAGCTGGAAGCAGGGGTGTCTTCTGAGGTCAGATTTTACCTTACCGGGCCACTCAGTGGTGGGGGGGGGTGCCTCCGTGCAGAGACTGCAGGCAACGGCGGGGAAGTCCTGGAGGGGTCAACCCCTGTGGACTCAGACTCTGGAGGGGTGGCAAACCTCGCTGGGACTGGTGGGCCACTCGAACTCGGGCCATAGGCGACTGGTGCAGTGGTGGGTCCAGGCTTCAGGTTCTTTGTCCTCAGCAGGCTCTGAGTCTTGCTTTGGAGATTCTTTTGAACAGAGCTGCTGTTCACAGGAGATCCGGTCTTTGTTGAAAAGCATTCGGTCCTCCCAGGGGTTCTGGAGGTCGCTGGCTGTAGGACAAGGCAACTTTTGTCGCAGGATCTTTGGAAACTGCAGACGGGCTGGTAGGAATTGGGGTGAAGTCAATTCTTCTCTGCAATCTCCTCTGCTGGGCGTCTTCTTTCGTCGTCCTTCGGTTGCAGGAACCTGCTTCTTGGTTCAGGGCTGCCCCCTAAATACTGTGTTTAGGGGTCTTGAGGTCGGTAGCCAGTGGTCTACTGAGCTTAGGGTGACTAAACCCTTTGTGTGCTCACCCGACGTGATGAAGTTGGCACAAACCCTAATCCTGAATGGAGACTGCCTGCCATCTTCAAGATGGTGGGCACTGAAGAGTGGGCTTCACCTCCCCTCCCCCACCTGAGCGGTTGGGTTGGCAGAGGTGGGCACACCTTCTGGGCTGTGCTAATTTTTCCCGCCTGTCTTCCCGCCGAAAAGGAGGGAAGGCAAGAAGTGGGCCTGCTCCTGATAGCAGGAGAGGCTAGAGGGTCACATTACAAAGGCTGCAAGGCCTTTGAAGCTCCCCTGCCACAGATGGCTCTTCCTGACCTAGGGGAAGTGTGACCACCTCTGCCCAGGAAAGGCTTTGTTACTGGGCTCAGGGAGTGAAGGCTCCCAACCTAGGGGTCCAGAAACATGTCTCGTTGTGGCAGGATGGTGTGTACCAGTCAAGGAACCCACCAGAGGCTGGTCGTTTTTCAGGGGGCATCTCTAAGATGCCCTATGAGTGCATTTTTCATTAAACCCCACACTGGCATCAGTGTGGGTTTAATGTGCTGAGAAGCTTGATACCAAACTTCCCAGTTTTCAGTAAAGCCATTATGGTGCTGTGGAGTTCGTAATGACAAACTCCCGCACCCTATACTTTTAATGGCATTACATGTATTTATTACATATTAGTATGTATTACTGAACTTTGTCTAAGAATTGGTCTAGACACTGCAGGGGTACAGGGCTCATGCACATGTATCCTCACCACTGGTATAGTGCACCCAGCTAAGCTAGAAGGGTGGCTTACCTATGCTAGGGCAGTGAGTTGTAGGCATGGCACACAGGGATGTGTGCCATGTCGACACATTACTTTGTTCTGCACCAAAACACTCAGCCTGCAGTGGCAGCTTGTGTGCGTAAAGGTACAGGGCCTCTAATGGCGGCACAATAAGTGCTGCAGCCCGTTGAGGCTTTCCCTGGCCACAGTGCCAGTGGTACCCATGGTGCCTTTCAAAAGGGTCTGACGTGTGGCCACAGAGGTGCCAATTGGGGGGTACAAGGTACAGTTTTAGTAAAGAACACAGTTCCTGGGAACCTGATTGACTGGGACCCACGGCGCATCAAGTCAAAGTGCATCAGTAGTCTGGCGAAAAGTGGGTGTTACTGCAATAGAAAACCAGCTTTGTACAACAGGGCATCATCAACTTCAAGTGCATACAATACAAGGCTCTCAGGCGTCTAGTTGTCTCTCCACTCTAATAACCTAATGATCAAAATTGTGGAGTGCGCTTTTAAACACACGCTCCGTAGTCAAACATGCTCTTGAATTATCTTATTGACAGCCAGCAGCTTGATATGGTTTTCGTAACCGAATCCTGGGTGAACACTAGCTGGGATCTAATAACTGCAACCCCTTTGGACTATTTTTTCTGTAGATTGAATAGAGCCCTAAAAGGGTTTGAGGTTTATGCATTATTTATAAAGATTTCCTTAAAGCCAAATTTGACATAGCATCATCCTTTGATTGTGAAGCGTTGTCTTTCTGCGTTGAGCTTACAAAAAAACAATCTTTCAAGAAAGTTCATTTATTGCCCTCCTGGCACTAGGAGTTGCTTTTTGAAAACCTTTGGCGCACAGTTAGAAGCCGGGGTTTGTGCTAATGATTTCACCGTCTTAGAGGATTTCAATTTCCATCTTGAGGTCCCCATAGATAAAGACACCATGGTTCTCCTGGAAACCATGAATGCTGTTGGCCTCCCGCACTTACTGCATAAGTTTACTCATCTGGCGGATCACACGCTAGATGGAATCTTCCCAAATAACTCTTATATTGCAGTAAAAGACTTTGTGCCGTTATCTTGGTCTGACCATCCTGCAGTGATTTTTTAAATCGATATTTCCCAGCTAGCCCAATCTAGCAATGCACGCAGCAGTCCTCCTAGTTACCGTGCTTGTAACAAAACTGATAGCAGGCAACTTACTCAGCTACTTCTATGCTCTCAGCCTATACTCTCCCAGGACCCTGAACAAGGGACGCTGGAATACTCAGAATTGTTAAACTTAGCCATCTAAGCTAGTCCCCCTTAAATCAACGAATGCCAGTAGGAAAAACCCTCACACCATGGTTTACAGATGCACTTCAACAGGAAAACCAAAACTGGAGAAGGCTTGAAAGAAAATAGATGCCACACTATGGTGCACATGAGAAAGAAATATATAAACTCTCTCTGACCAAGTATAAATGCCTACTTACAAAGGAAAACATTACATACTATACGCAGCAGATTTAGCCTGTGAAAAATTCCCCAGGGAATTATTTCAGCTGATAATCAAACTCACCAAACTTCCCAGTAACAAAAAAGCAAGCAGTAGTCAACTGTTTTGCGACTCGCTTGCCCTCTGCTTGCATGATAAGATCAACCAAATGTATCTAAAGTTTGCCACCAATAACAATATTGCCTCTAGGGAAGATCGCTCTAAAATTTCCACTACGGAAGATAAAATATACAGTCAGGATAACCTTGAACAAATCACTCTTCCTAAATTTCCCCCAGTTACACATGACCAGGTGATTAGGCTGATTCACGCCACCAAATCAGGCCCCCATCAGACCCATGTCCGCCTTCTGTGATGAAACTGATTCCAAGTCCCATATCTAATAATGTTACCAATATTTTTAACTCCGGGTATCTGGGCCAGCCCAAAACCTACGCCAAGTTTTGGGCTGGCCCAGATACCCGGCTAAGGGGATCCCATGTGCTAAGATGATTTAGACCTCTCTATACTTCTGAGGCACTATCACTCTCCTAGTGTCACCAGATTAGGGGGTTTCTGGCCTCAGTGTACTGGAGCCTCTCCTCCCAACAGGTTTGGTGAGAGCCAATGACATCTCCCTTTTCCTGATCAGCAGCTTGCTGTCTCAGGCTCTCGAGTGGGACAGTTCCTCTGTCCCTGGCACAGATCTTCCCTAGAGGGAGTTCCTGGGCCTAGGAGCTCTGCCGCGTAAGGCCCAAGTTCCTGGGGCTTAGTTCCCTCTGGGGCTGACAAGTCTCTTCCCTGAGGAGAGGGGACTTGTTCTTGGGTCTGATTTGAAGTTGGTTTCCCAGACTCCTTGTCCTTTCTCTAAGGACATAATAGCCATGGGATAAACGTTAGTTTTCTTGTCAGCATTGATGACTAGGAATGGCTCACTATTCAGATACTGTCCTGGGGATATCTGTTTTTCAGCTACCATGGTGACACTTGCACCTCTATCCCTCAGTGCTTCAACTCGGATCCCATTTATATGAAGCTGTCTGTATTTCTCCAGGTTACTGGGACAGACAGCAAGGGAATCGCATCCACCCCACCCTCCGAGACTAAAGTTGCTTCAGTGAGCTCTTACATGGTCAGGGCACACCTGGGATCCCATCTGGAGACTTAACCACTGCAGGTATACTAGGGGGAGCCTTTTGGGGATTGCTAGGGTCTCCAGTTCAGTTCCCATTGACTTTACAAGTAAAGCACCAAGCCTTCTTGGGATCACTGTTCTTACCCCGGAACCTATCCTTAGACTGTGTATTGTCTCTGGCCCACCGTCCTGAACAGGTTTTGCTGGACTTTAGGAGGCTCTTTCTTTTTATCTTAATACTGGTCACCATCTTTCACTTGGGGTGGTGGGCTTAGCAACCCCTTTCTTTTTGTCACTCACACCATGAGTTGTCTTGGATACGCTTGTCTTGACCCATGGGTCTGCCTGCTTTCCCAGTTCTTTGGGAGAAGGTGGACCTTGGTCTACCAGGTACTGATATAACTTTTCAGGAACACAGTTACTTAACAGATTCTGTTTCATAATAAGATTATAAAGCTCATCATAGTCTTGCACCTTGTTACTTTTCAACCAGCCACCTAGTGTTTTTGACTGAGAAGTCAACAAAATCTACCCAAGTCTGAATCGAGTTTTTGCAAGTTTCCCTGTGTACTCCTCAATAGTGAGTCCAAATCCCTTAATCAGGGTGTCCTTCATGAGGTCATAGGACTCTGCATCTGTCTCATTCAATGTCAGGAGCCAACCCCTACACTTTCCTGAGCACAGCTCCCAGGGTAGAGAGCCCCAAGACTTCTGGCTGAGATTCCTCAATCTCATGTCAAAGGCTGTAAACCATTTGGGGATATCCACAATAAGGAGGGAGTTACCCTTTCACCCGGAAAAGGAATGGGTCTAAAATCAAAAACAACAAGTTTCCTTTTCCAGCATTTTGCACAAAAGGCTATGGTTCAGTTGGGCCTCTATCTCAAAACAGAATATGGGTCAATAATGTTGGGTCTGGTCTATGCGTGAGTTACCAAATTTGCAGGCTTATATAAAACAGCAATATTCAACATAAGTATATTCAAAGGACATGAGGGTTAAAATGTCATCAATTTATTAGAATTGATGTTTTGTTTAAAAAAACAGCAGAGCTTGCTGATTGTACATTGTGTATCATAATTCAAAACACATCAAAACATAATATTCATAAATAATTCATTAAAAACATGCACCATTATACAGTATTACGGAAATTAATAAATTTTCATCAATTTAAAAAGAACAAACAAACTGTTGACGCAGCGTTTCAGTGCCAAACACAATCTTGCGCCTTCTTCAGGACTTTGTTCATAACATTGATTTCTAAAAGGAAACATGTAACAGTAACATTCCATTAGGTCCAACTCATGTCTAAGACTTAGATCTTTTCTTTAACATTTATACATTCTTATCCCTAAGATTTGGTAACCCCGCCAGACTTTTGAGGAACTAAATTTAAGCTAGGGTCATATCAGGTCATAAATAACTAATCCGGTAACCCGTACCTCATCACTCATGTTGACATCTCCAAATGACTGTCTCTTAGATGGACTTGGTGGGTCACGTTTAAATTTAAGCTAAGGTCCTATCAGTTCATAAATCACTAATCATGGAACCCGTACCTCATCAATCATGATGCCATCTCCAAATGACCGTCTTTTAGATGGACTTGGTGGGTCACGTCTGAATTAAGCTAAAATTCAAAAGAAAGGACATCATGCTTGTGTCCTTTTCTAATCTATAGTTTCCCATTCAGTTGAAAACTATTTGCATACCTAGAAGTTATTTCCTTCCTGGCAGTATCTTTTCAATCTCCGTAGCTCTTTCTCTCCAAATTAAAATTTTATTTCCTTCCCTGGGTGTTCTACAAAAGAATGTAAACAGGACCTCAATCTTAAGTCTTTAAATTTACACATTGCCCTCCCTCTCAATTAAATATTACTATGTTTTACATCACACTTGAGTTTATAGCGTGGTCTCCTTGAAGTTAAAAATAGGGACAATCTCATTCCCTGTTTAGAGAAAAAAAAATTCTATGTCAACACCTATGTAGTAGATCCAGGCTATATCCATAAAGTACAATATCTTTTAAGCCTTACCAATATGTCTTTATTAATCCTTGTTGTAGTTGGGGGACGCCTTAGGATGTTAGAGGTTCCCAATTTTTTAAGTTCTTATCTATAATGTAATCAGTATATTAGGTTTCTATCAAGATCCAATTTTCATTGTTTAAACCCTGCTGGGGTTATCCTCACTCTTTGTGTATTTGGGGACAATCCCTTTGGGGGATCTTCGAGTTGGAAACATAATCTTTCTCCCTATTTAAAACTTTTCTGCCACCAGAGATGGGTCTTAGGCCCATCTCCGCTCTTTCTTTCTCTATAGCCAAGAGTTTAGCCTCTAATTCTATCATCTTGGCTAGTTTCTGAAGATCTGCATCTTCAGTCCCAGCTTCTCCTGGGACACTATCTGTAGTACTCCCAGTGGAATTGCTGTCAGTTGGGGTGGTGAGGGAATCTTCGTCGTCCTCAACCTCTCCTTCCCCCTGACTTCTCAGGGCTCTCATTTCCTGCCATGGTTGTAGCATTTTCTGAAAGCAACTGTTGCAGTTGGCTTTTTGTTGGTCTGGATCCCTTGGCCTGGTTCCTTGCTTTGCAGCTAGCCTTAAGTAGGGTCAATTTAAGTCTCCTGTATGAGCCCAAATTGAGCTCCTGCTGGCTCAGTCATGGTTTTACAGTAGTTGGGACCATTTTAGAAATTAAACAAAACCCTTAAGCAAACTTCTAAAGGGCCTCACTAACTGAAATACTTTTAAAATTCTAAACAGTTTGTACTTAGGGACTTAACATAAGGCTCTACCAGCTAGTTTAAACAATTTAGAAACAATTAAAAAAAAACACAATAGTATTTTTTCGCTAAGGACAATTTTGGTTTCCTTAGCAGTGATTCTTAGCAGTATCACTCTTTAACCAAGTGGTACAGCAAATGTAAATTCTTGTTTCCCACTTCTACACCTACACTGTATTAAGCTGGCTCTTTATATGGTATACCAAAAAGAGGTTGAACTGTACCCATTCCTTTCAGCCGACAATATTTTGTTGCCCAGTAGAACTTCTGAAATGATTCTCTGGCATTGTGTAATAACCTAAAGTGATCATTATCACAAGCAGGTGCCACCCTACAATAAGAAAGAGGGACAGCTCAATCAAAAATGTACGATTGGGGTTGACTCACCAACACTTTTTAGGTCTCGCCTGAGAAAGCGCATGCACTGTCTATATGAGACATTTAGTAAGTGGCTTTTAAAAGTGCCACCAGAGGCTTTTGCTGGTCTCCAGCTTGCGTTCACGAGCGCGTGCACATGCACAGCTGCCATCTGTATTTTTATTGCTGTAATCAGGCTCCTCTGTTTGCACACCTCCATCCCTTTTCCCCCTCCCTCCTGGTCCACTTCATTTGTGTCTTCTATGGCTGTGGATGCTCCTCTGCTCCACTTCCCCCTCCCTTTTCCCCCCTCCCTCTTCGTCAGTTTCATTTGTGTCTTCTATGGCTGTGGATGCTCCTCTGCTCCACTCCCCCCTCCCTTTTCCCCCTCCCTCTTCGTCAGTTTCATTTGTGTCTTCTATGGCTGTGAATGCTCCTGCTTCAACCAGGCACACACACCATCAGTCGTCAGTGCACGCTTCCACCAGGCACACACACCACCAGCTGTCGGTGCACGCTTCTCCAGGTACACACCACACCAGCCGTCGGTGCACTCTTCCACAAGGCACACCCCACCAGCCGTCGGTGCACGCTTCCACCAGGCACACACCCCACCAGCCGCCGGTGCACTCTTCCACCAGGCACACACACCACCAGCCGCTGGTGCACGCTTCCACCAGGCACACACACCACCAGCCGCTGGTGCACGCTTCCACCAGGCACACACACCACCAGCCGCTGGTGCACGCT
This sequence comes from Lissotriton helveticus, assembly GCF_964261635.1. Taxonomy (NCBI): domain Eukaryota; kingdom Metazoa; phylum Chordata; class Amphibia; order Caudata; family Salamandridae; genus Lissotriton; species Lissotriton helveticus. The sequence continues at coordinate 335,202,735 of NC_136071.1, read as the reverse complement.
TCCACCAGGCACACACACCACCAGCCGCCGGTGCACGCTTCCACCAGGTACACACAACACCAGCCGCTGGTGCACCCTTTCATCAGGCACACACACCACCAGCCGCCGGTGCACGCTTCCACCAGGCACACACACCACCAGCCGTAGGTGCACGATTCCACCAGGCACACCACCAGCCGTCAGTGCATGCTTTCACCAGGCACACACACCACCAGCAGTCAGTGCACACTTCCACTGGGCACACACACCACCAGGCACACACACCACCAGCCGTCAATGCACACTTTCATCCGGCGCACACACTACCAGCTGTCAGTGCACGCTTTCACCAGGCGCACACACCACCAGCCGTCAGTGCACGCTTTCACCAGGCAGACACACCACGAGACGTCAGTGCAGCAGGCAGGCAGGCTGTTCTCAGAGTTTCTTAATCAATATATGTTCGATGCCTGGGAGGGAGTGGGTCGAGTTTCCTTAAACTATGCTGAGTATTCAGGTGCAATGCATGAAATCCTGTGTGAGTGAGTCATGCTGCCTGGGGCTCACTCACTCCACACTTGTAAATTGCACCTGCACCAGGCTTTTTCTCATTTGCAAAGTTTGGCGCATGCGTACAGCTAGGCAGCTCCCACACCCCCGGGAAGGACTGCTTTCTACAACCAGAATGGAAACAACATTCAGAGCAATGAAAACAAGTTAATTTGACGCAAAGAACTGTTAACAAAAACCATGTCCAGCTATTGTAGATCTGGCAACTTAAACAAAACAGCAACAAAAAACAGACAAGCATTGGCATAGCCAATAGGTCTCGCTTTTTGGAATCTAAGTATTTAGTTATGCAGCAGAATATCCTTGGTGCAACAACACCAACTATTGCAAGGCTAAACACTTATATGGTCCCAAATGCGAGACCTATTGGCTATGCCAATGGTTGTTACTCTTTATGGTCCTGATGAAGCGCCAGGGATCAGTTTGACCAATTTTAGGCACGAAACATGTCGACCTTTCCCTTTTTCAGTTACTAGGGGTCACTACTACCCCACAGCTAACACTAACCTACAGGTGTTTTACTCTGACAGGGGACTCTGCATATTAAAACGTTTGGGAAATCCTCTAGCCAGTTTTAATATTTAGTTTCACAGCCACTTTTCACAACCCCACTTAGGACACACTCTCACACTAATCAATTGGCGAAATAAAAAGATCTCTGCTAAAGTGACCCTTCGGGGGACCTGTAGGGCATTGCAGCACCGGTCCAACGAGGAGCACCGCCCAATGATGAAGCATGACATCTCTAGGGATGTGTGAGGACAACAAGAGAAACTCTTGTTGACTGTCTTTTCTTGATTTGCACAGTCCCTAGACACCCACTTCTCTCTACTCTCTTTTTCTCAGACCCGATCGGTGTCACTTTAGGAACAGTAACCCCAACTTGTTGGATTGATTGTGTAATGCCAGCCACAGCAACAATTTGCAGTAAGTATCATGGAATCAAATTGCCTCATACCTTGTGGGAACCACATGCATAACAGGAATGACAGCCCACATTGCTCAGTCTGATTTGTTTTTACATTAAAAGTCCATTCTCATGGGAGGTGGGTGGCATGACCTGTGCCCATGAAACATGGCAGCCTAATCCCGCTTCTATGCTCCCACTGGAATCAAACTCCCTGAAACCGCAGCCAACTGTTGAGGTTCAATGTTTCTCAAGGGTTCAATCTGCCTCAGCATCAAAGATCATGTAAGGCTCCCAAAAAAATACTCTATTCCCAACTTCACACAGAGAAGTGGCTACAAGACCAAATCTCAAGATTGCCTGATCTGCTTGCACTATGGCTGCCACCAGCAACAGCTCATGCATAGCTGATGGCCCCAATCACTCAGAAAATGAACATTGGTAAGAAGGAAATATTAACCTTCTATCTCTTCGGCACGCTGTAAATAATGCTACACAAGTTAATCGGCAGACTTTTTTCAGCCTCATTCCAGGTCCTCTTGCTGTTCACCCAGTATTGAGTGCAGAGCTATCTGAGCACAGCAGGTACCCTAAGTTATCCTAAACAGCCATGATCTGTGTCATATTTCACCTCCATGTGTCTGAGATTGAAGGCTTAGACATTATTCACACCCAGAGTCTGTTTGCAATGATTTTACCCTCTGCTGGACCGCTGCCTTCAAGGTGGCTGCGTTGATACTCGTTGTCCTGATGAGGTTCCGGTCTCCTGTGTTGCCTGCTAACGATGTGCTTAGACTTATGTGCCTCTAGAACCGCACACACATGAATCTATTGAATTGTATTTTGTAGGATTTTTGTGTCCCAGGGGAACACTGGTTGGTAGTGTGGGGTTCACTCGACACCCACGCCAAACCTCACAGCTCCCCGTCCAGGAAACCCAGCAGCAGTGTAACCTATGTGGTGCATGAAGGGTTCACCTGCACTGCTAGGATTTCAAAGCATTAGCCAAGACTTAAGTGCCACACAAGTGGCAGTATTATACCTAGAGATTCTAATTCTCTCTCAACACAAAGATAGAAATAAACCAAGTTTCTTTCTGTGCTTTTATGAAAACTTCAAATACAATGGCCTCATAGAACTAAAGTTCTTTTTAATATCTCGCCAACATCTTAAGTTGCAACTTGCCTTTATCCTCACCAAACCTCAGATACATATCCCCTCAGCTATCCTAATTAGCCAGTGAACTAGCAAAGCCAGAAATGTACATTGCAACATGTCAGCACACAAAGACGCCAAAAAGATCTAAATGGACCAAAAAAAAAAAATCTAAACATCTAATTCCCGACTCCCTGATAAAACCGGAAACAGTTGTAAATTCAGATATGAAGCTAATCCTACAAAGGCTCGCAGTCCTACAAGATCTAGCACAAAACATGAAATCAAACCTGGATGTTATGCAAAATGAGCTGCAGGTCATATGGAAAGATCTAAAGGATCTTGGAAACAAACTGACGCAGAGCCCAGAATTTGTGTCTTGGCAGATGACCAATCTCAATTACTCAGTCTAGCAACTCTGTCTCTGAAATTGGCCACCCACTCATCAGAAGGCTTAGAACAAGAAGCTACCTTCTGTGCTGAATTTCTTGGTTCTAGAAACACAAAATCTAAGGCATCTCGTTCATTAGAGACTTTGAAATAAAGTGAGCACCTAGAATCCCTTCTGGGGAAACTCCTACCCCAACACTCCCCGGCCGGCCGGTTTGTTATAGAAATTGAGAAAAAATCCTAAACTATATGAGGAAGAATTTACATATCTTATGTAATTGAGCCAAGATTAGGGTTGCGCAATACATCTAAGGAAACAACACGCAGGAAGGGATGTTTTGCACTAAGGTAGACTCTGAAGTGCTTTGCAGTACCATTCTTTCATTGTCACTGCAGGATTCAAAATTACCTATAAAGGGAAGCCTATATCCTTTAATGACCCTGCTGATCTAAAATCCTTCATAAACAGTACTCTTTTAGTTAGGTTGGAAACCTAATGGAAACGTACCCTAGATACCCGTGAAAACTGTTTATGGCTACCTTTTATGCAACCTTTGTACTATTTCTGACTTGTGTCCTCGGCCTAAACAAATTAGATTGGTTGATTGGTAACCACACAGGGATACAACCTTCCTTCTATATACCCACCTCAGATACAGATTTGGACATGACATAAGTTTGAACATTATATATGTATGTTTGTATATGAAATGTAGGCTTGAACTTGATTCTAGTATACGCGATCAAAGGCATACGTTACTGTCTAAATAATAAATGAGAAGACTTTCTCCCAGTGGTCTACTCAGAAACACTAAAGGCCACAATAAGAGGGATCATAATTAACATCATGGCAACGAAAAACAAAATTGTAAACAATAAACAACGTTCTGGAAGGGAAAAGAACTTCGACTAAGTCATACAAAGGAATCATTGATACTTTTAGTTAAACTCACTGAAATATGACTGAAATAAAATTCTGAGCCTGAAAAAACATAAATAGGTCTCCCCTTCTAAAGCAGAGAAACTCTCTGTGAAAAAGAAAGGAAGTAGAATGCAAGCAAACTATCCAAAATCCAATAAAGACAAGTCAACAATTCCCGACATTAGAGACAAATAAATGTAATATCCAACAAAACACCTAAGAAATTCTAAGCACCTTTCAAAAATTCTACCAAAATCTATACAACCCAGACTAAGAAATTAAACTAGAAGATTGCATCACATACCTAAGTAACATCCCCCTCCCAAAATCGAAAAACTAGGATAGTTAAATTCTCAATGAACTAGTCACACAAGCAGATTCAATAATCTATCCAAAGTTTCAAAATCTGCAAAGTGCCAAGCCCTGATCGCCTAACGAGGAGATTCTACAAACTGTGTATTGGTTCTGACCGAACCACTGGAAATTGTATTCAAGCACTTTGCTAACCAGGCAAAATGTCTGACTCATCCACTATAGCCTTATAGCCCGCCGTTGCGGGCTATATCGGCTATTAAAGGCCCGCTGCAGCGTTAAAGGCCCGAGCCTAAGGCGAGGGACTTTAACAAGGCAGCGGGACTTTAAAAGCCGGTATAGCCCTGCTACGAAGGGCTATAAGGCTATTAGAAGATTCTGCCACTAGAGGGCAGAATGTTCTAACATATAAAACAAAGCCTTCAGGGAGCATGAGGGGATTGAAATCCCCTCAGGCTCCCTGAAGCCTTTGTTCACAGCCAGAATTGTGAACAAAGAAACATTGGAATGTTGGAGCTCCAGGCTTATACCAGCCATTATAAGCCCGGAGCACTCCATTGTTTTCAATGGAGTTACCAACGTTCCAATGTTCTAATATAGCCTTATAGCCTGCCGTAGAGGGCTATACCAGCTATTAAAGGCCCTCTCCAGCGTTAAAGGCCCCGAGCCGAAGGCGAGGGCCTTTAACAAGGGAGAGGGACTTTAATAGCGGTATAGCCCATCTACGAAGGGCTATAAGGCTATTAGAACATTCTGTCACTAGAGGACAGAATGTTCTAACAAAAAGAACAAAGTCTTTTGGGAGCGTGAAGGGATTGGAATCCCCTCAGGTTCCCTGAAGCCTTTGTTCACAGCCAAAGCTGTGAACAAAGAAACATTGGAATGTTGGAGCTCCAGGCTTATACCAGCCATTATAAGCCCACAGCACTCCATTGTTTTCAATGGAGCTCCCAACATTCCAATGTTCTAATATCCATTATAGTCCTGCCCAAAGAAAGAAAGGGCACATTAGATGTAAAACACTATAGACCCATTTTTAGAATTGGGGGTCTCTGGTTGGCACAGGTAGGTACTTGTGACAAGCAGGGACCCTCTCCTCTAGTCAGGGCAAGGGGATTACTTTCTCAAAATAACCCCTGCTCACCCTCCAGGCAGCGTGGCGCGAGCAGTCAAGACTTATTTCAGAGGCGATGTAAGTTAAGCAGTTGTGACCACATACAGTAACCCAGTGACAACACTACAAATGGACACCACAAAGGTTTTATATCAAAAATAAGTTATACTTCATATAGAGTTACCACAAGACCAATAAACGAAAAAAAGAATCCACAGTACTATCAAATTTCAAGAGTTCAGGTTTAAAAAGCTTGGTTCAAGGTCCTGTGCGAGTCGGTAGCCTTGTCTGGCTACATCGTTGCTGAAAAGAACACCGAGTCTAACAAATCCAGCAGACCGCGGCGGTCCGGGCCCACTCAAATGTCGACAGACTCAGTCACAGTACCTTTTCCTTGAGGCGGCCGGCACGGATGTGCGAGCCGGTTCCGGGGTTCGTCACGGTGTAGAAAAAGAAAGCGTTGCAGGTCACTGTGTCCTTCCAGTCGTGGTGCAGACTACGGCTAGTTGACGGAGTCGGTGAGCTCAGAGCTTGTGTTGTTCGAGGCGGACGTTGCTTGTTGCGGTGCTTCCAGCTTTACGGTGCGGCAAACGAGCCGGAGTTCAGGAGCTGGCGTCTATCAGTCCGGACAGCAGGGCGAGTTGGGCGGTGCGTCGCAAAGCGTGCGAGGTGGTGCCCAACGGTCACGGTGATTTGTACGGTCACAGGACTCGAAATCAGCAGCAGTAACCGCGTCGGTCAGACCAGTTCGATCCGGTGTAGCGAGGCGTTGCACGTTGCGGTGTCCTTCCATTCGCGGTGCAGGCTACGGCTCGTTGACTGCGTCGAGACGGAGTTTGTGAGCGCAGAGCTTGCGTTGTTCGAGGCGGACGTTGCTCAATGCGGTGCCTACAGGACACCAGGCTGGTCGTGAGAGTCTGTCACAGCTCCCTGCCTCTGTAGCCACTGGAACAGCAGCAATTCACAAAGGCTGGTGAAGTCCACTGGTCCTGGGACTGCGGTCAGGGGGAAAGCTCTCTTCCAAGCCCTTGGAGATCTTTGCACAAGTTGAAAATTAAAGGTAAAGTCTACAAAGTCCTTTCTCCTCTCTTTGGCAGTCAGGCAACCACTGCAGGCCAATACCCCAAGCAGCACTTCAGCTTGGGAATAGTCTCTCCTCAGTTTCTTCAGGTTCCTTTTCCTCCGCAGAGGTTTTGTCTTGTCAGTTCCAGGAGTGATCTAATCTCATGGACTCTGGGTCCCAATACTTATACCCCAAAATCCTTTGTTCTCCGAGGGTAGAAGGGCCTGTGCCCAGTCCAAACCAGTTCCTGAGCACTCTGTTTACCAGACTGCTCCTTTCCTCTCACCATGCAGGGCAGGAACATCAGATGCCCCACAGGAGGTGGAGCCAGCATTGTGGAAGGCAAGTACAGTCCAGGGGCACTTTGTTGACAGGTTTCCTTCTCTTCAGTGTGCAGGGCAGAGACATCAGACACACCACAGGGGGTGGAGCCAGCATTGTAGAGGGAAGGCCCAGCCCTATTCAGGTCCCAGGTGCGACTTCTCCCTCCCATCTAGATGCAGATCTACCTATTTAGCACCGGGCAGCCCCAGCCTGTCTCCTGGAATTCCCCAGTCCTGGATACACAACCTAGCAGATGCGGGTTCAAATGGTTAGGCAAGCAAATACCTACTTTCTAAAAGTGTTTTTTGCAAACACAGAATATTAAAATAAACTTTACTAAAAGATGTATTTTATTATTCTGTGTCCAGGCATACTAAACTCGAATTTCTACCATGTTCTCTGAGTCTGCTGGGATTATAAACATGTAACAATCCAGCAGCCCATTCCAGCCTATGGAGAACAGGTAGCTTTGAAATAGTGGAAAACGAAAATGGCTGTAATTCCCTATTTGGACATGCCACACACATCAGGGCTTGTCCTACCTTATACTTACAATGCACCCTGCCCTTGGGCCTACCATAGGGGTGATTAATATGAAGAAAAGGGAAGGTTTAGGGACTGGTAAGTGGGTGCACTTGTCCAGTCAGCATGACAGTACCAGACTGCACGCAGGCTCTGCAATGGCAGACCTTAGACACGTTTTACAAGACCGCTTCTGTGGGTGGCACAACCACTGCTGCAAGCCCACTAGCAGCATTTGGATTTACACACCCTGGGCACACTCAGTGCACTGTACTAGGGTCTGACAAGTAAACCAAATATCCAATCAGGGAACCACTAATCAATACATCAATTTACAGTAGGGAGCACTCGCACTGTGGCACTGGACAGCAGTGACACTGCCCAAAGCATCTATTACCAGAAAAAACACATGAGGTAACAGCAAAAAATGGAAGGGAGACCCACGCCAATGGTGCCAGGTCTAACACCCATCTCTTTAATAAACCTAGATTGCAAAATGTATGCTTTCTGTGATTCATTGGCATCCTTCTTTTTCACCAAGGTGAATGATATCTTCTCAGCATTCAACCTTGGGGTTAACTACACCAATGAAAAAATAAATACACCATCGTCAAGCAATAATCTTTCTTGCTTTGCAGAGGTAACTGAGGATCAAATCCAGGATATTGTCAAAACAATCAAATCTGGATCAGGCCTGGATCCCTGTCCTCTGAATACCCTTCGTCTGCTAATGGACGCTATGATCCCAGTCATCACCCAAATATGTAATCTAATGTTTCGTACAGGTATCTTCCCTAACCATCTAAAAAAGACCTTACTAAAACCTCTCCTGAAGAAACCTGGCTTAGATAAAACTGAATTGAAAAATTATAGGCCTATAGCGAACCTACCCTTTTTTGCCAAGATAGTTGAGAAAGCCATGAATGTCCAACTTGCAGAATACATTCAGCAATATCATCTGCTCGACGAAACACAATTTGGATTCCGCAAGTTTCATGGAACAGAAACAGCGCTCATTAAAGCGGCGGATGATATTCGACTAATCAGAGACCAGGGTGGCACCGCACTACTGGTCCTCCTAGATTTGTCGGCCGCTTTCGACACGGTTGACCATAAGATCTTAGTCAACCGTGTCGAAAAAATGGGCGTGCAAGGCCTAGCAAAAAATCTATTGGCATCTTTTCTGGCAGAGAGATCTCAGGCCGTCACACTGGGCCAGTTTACATCTGCAGAGTTATCACTGCCATGTGGGGTACCTCAAGGTTCATCCCTTAGTCCGACACTATTCAATATATATGTGTCGGACCTCGCAAAAACCATCAAAGCGCATGGGATGAACCATACCTCATATGCAGATGATACACAACTGATACTGGCTGTTAGAAACGATGGGGAAACAGTGGCGGAGAATTTCAAAACAGGCATGCTGGCCATTGGACAATGGATGTCTGCAAACTGTTTGAAATTAAACTCCGAGAAAACTGAGGTGGTCACTTTTGGCCATCTCAGTCCCAGCTGGTCCTCAATTTGGTGGCCATCTTCTTTTGGAGCTGTGCCCAAACCGGCCACGAAGGTGAGAAATTTGGGTGTCATCTTCGATGACAATCTAAACTTCATGGCACATGCCAATCAAATGGCCTCCACAGCCTTCTATAAATTACGACTGGTTAGGAAGATTCTTCCTTTTCTCCCCAAAAATGTTGGCAAAACACTGGTCAGCGCCCTTGTCCTATCAGCACTGGATTACTGCAACGGCTTGCTTGCAAATGCTCAAGTCAGGATTATCAAGAAAATGCAGACAATCCAGAATGCAGCAGCTAGACTTCTTCTCAACATCCCTAAATTCAAACCAATAGCTGAGACCTTAAGAAATCTTCATTGGCTCCCTGTCAGGAACAGAATTAAATTTAAAACACTGTGCATCGTCTACAAGTCATTACATCAGCAAACGCCTCAATTTTTGTGTGACCATCTCACCCCATACATTCCTACTCGGACACTACGATCAGCAAGACAGAACGATTTGGTAGTGCCACGGACTAGGCTGGTCAACTGGGGAGACAGACGTTTCCTAGTTGCCGCCCCAAAGCTATGGAACACACTCCCGCAAACCATAAGATCTAGCCCAAATCTCATGTCCTTCAGGAAGAAACTGAAGACATGGTTATTTGACCTCTGAAAATTGTAAGATCACACAGGAGAGTAATAAAAGTACAGCGCCGAGACGCCTGCGGGCAATTGTTCGCGCTTAATAAATGTTAAAAAATAAATAAATAAATAAATAAACACCTTAGCCAATAGAGAAAAAGTAATCCCCCAGCTAATTCACCCGGCCCAAATTGGATATGTGCAAGGGGAGACTTGCATGTGACAACATAGGCCTGTTTAGCCAAATGTCTTGACACGCTGACAGCCACCATCGCTTTAGATGCAGAAAGGGCATTCATTAAAGTGTCATAGATACTCCTGTGGGCGATTCTTGCTAAATTCGAACTAGGGGAACATTTTTCTCGAAAGACCTCAGCACACTGCTCAGAACCTGACGCCGGGATAAGAATTAATGGCAAACTACCTCCTCTTTTTAAGCTTTTCCAAGAAATACAACAGGAATGTCCAATTTCCCTCTACCTTTCTTTTAAATATATGTAAAAAAATGGTTAGCCTCGCTAAGACACCAAAAAAAAATCAAGTAACTGCATTCCCCTCCAGCAAACACTGTGGTAGCATATGCGGACAACATCCTAATATTTACAGAAGAAGCAGACAAAGCCATCCCTGCCATAATGGACACAATGAACACATATGCTGGTGTCTTTGAATATTCCCCAAGCAGGGAAAAAACTGAATTGTTTCCACAAAACATTCATAGTCCTCAATCTATTATCAATTCCACGGGCCTAAAATGTCAACAATCCATCCTTCAGTACTTGGGGCATTTAGTTCGGTAAAGACTTAAAGGAGTAAGTATTTCTAAACAGGAGCATTAACACTCAACAAAATGAGAGATGCTTTAGCATTTTGGTCAGCCAAATTCATCCTTTGGTGGGGAAGACAGAAACCATAAAAATTATGATTGCCCGCTTGCTAGTTTCCTCTCCAGTGCACTCCCTATAAAGCTATCCCCATTCTTTTTTAAAACACTAGTCAAATAGTTGTCAAGATTTTTATGTGAAGGGAGAAAGGCAAGAATTGCCCTCAACAAAAGTAAAGTGAAAGGGGATCTGAATTCACCAGACGTCAAACACTACGAAACAGCATTTCTAGTAAAGCAAGTGGCATGGAGGTTTGACATCAAGGTAGATTCCAAACCAGTTTGTCTCTCATTTGAACAAAACTTACTATGTCCACTTGCGCTTTGTGCATCCTCTACAATCAACCAAATCCATCACATAAAACTCACGCACTCTGAAAACAGTTGTCAGTACTATGGAGACTCTCAGTACCTGGACAGAAAACTCACACACCAAATGCCACATTTAATCTCTCTTCACTATGGCACAGTAGATTCAATAACATTTATGGGAAGACAGTCTACTTCCAGGAATGGCCTTCTGAAGATAACAATCTTATCAAAGATCTCAGCACACGTGACAACCCAAAGCTCTTCCCTGAAGTGCAGTGAGAATATAACTAACCCGACATAAGAGTTTTACAAGTTTTTGAGACTTAAAGTATCCTTCCGGAAACTAAATAAAACTCACACACCAGATCTTTTCCCTCATTCTGGGAAAACGACACAAACAAAATGCAACTAATGTCGGTGCTTCCTCCTCATTATATCTTTACCTTATCCTCCTCCTCTATTTTTCTCTCTGTCTTTCCTACCTTTAGCCTCAATTTTTTTTTTTAATTCATTTATTTATTGATTGTACAAAAATGAGAAACATAAATCAAAAACAATCAAGGAACATAAGCAGTCACAGCGCACTCTCAATATTGGTCAAATATTACAACCTGTTACAGTCAGTCAAGGAAAGCTTTATTCGGCTGCTATATAAAACAGTCACAAAAGAGCATAAAATTAAACACACAACGTATTATTTACACAATATAAATAGTACAATCGATTTAAAATGTATGGAAAGCAAAACGTTGTACATACTGAGCAATTCCAATAAAATACTTTTCCTCAAGTAAAGTGCAGCTTTTAAGAACTGGGCTACCCTCCATGCTATATGCTCATTCGCTAATAGTTTGAGTAGCAGCATGGCTTGTCGACACTGTCTGAACCCAAGTTGCCTTAAAAAGGGTATAATCCAAACTTTCCTTTGCTCTGAATAAAATTTACAAAATCGGACTAGATGCATGGTGGTTTGATCAGAAATGTTATCGCAAGGGCACAGAATTAAAATGCGGGACCAAGCATTCATATTTTTATTTTTTTGCAGAGTTTTATATAGCGCGAACTAGACCCGAACCGAATCGGGTATCAGAGCGCTTTACATATTTTCCAGTTACGTTACATGAGGACATATTGGGGAATGTCAACAATCTGTGAATAATCCCTAGTCTTAACCTAGTAAGAAAGAATCTATCAAAACTTCCTGGAACAAATGATAGATGGGGCTCCATCCCAATAGAAGTACGTAGCAATTGGTGTTGTCTCACAGTTAATTTTTGCTACAGATTCTCAGTTAAATCGTTTAGCTTCTAGGAACTGGATGCCCTCTTTCTTTAGAACCTTTATGGAAATCTTCATCATTAATGATGGGGTTAGAAAGTATTCAGGATGTCCCAGTTTGTTCATAAAATCACGTACAAATCTAATTCAGGGAATTGTAAGAGCCCCTTCCAGTCTTAGGGTGTCTTTTAAGATCACTCTCTTCAACTCTGTCTGATCCTTACACCAGATTCTATGTCAGAGAAGGATCGGCACTAGTTTTATCAAGTCTGCAATATGATGTAAAGCTAGCTCCTCGTGGCAAATAAAGGTGGTTGTGCTAGGGGGGACAGAAAGTATGTACCTTATAAATGCATTTTCAATTAGTTGTAAGGGATAGGTGTCCACAAAACCCCACACCCCCGCCACATAGGTTGTCATAGTGATACACTTTGCTTTATATATATGGAGCAGTTCAGTAGGTGGTTTCCTGCCTAGCTTTTTAGCTAAAGTTGATATTGTAGCTGTACATCTAGCAAAAGCTAATTTGTTTGCAGATATGGCAGGGGCCCAAGAATTGTGATGATTAAAAAGGACCCCTAGGTAAGAGACATTTTTTGTAGAGGCTAACTTTTTCCTGTCTATAAACATTTCGTGGGTCTTCTGCGCCCCTTGCTTAAACCTCATAATATACGTCTTAGATATATTCGTTTCTAGACCGAGGTCACTCATGAATGTGCTAAAAATATCCAGGGCTCGCTGGAGGCCGTTTTGCGTACGGGCCATCAATACGGCGTCGTCCGCATAAAGAAGTGCGGGAATAGGCTGGCCACCAGCTTGGGGAAAGTCTTTGCCCTGGAGAAGCAGTGCATCTTCAAGTCCATTTATATATAAGTTAAAAAGGAAGGGGGGCAGCACACAACCTTGTCTGACCCCCCCTCCTAATTGGGAAGACTTCTGTGAATTCTCCCTTCTGGCCAAAACGCTGCATGACTAACCGCCATGGGCTCATGGGCCACTGTTGATGTGGCTGAACTTGATTTTCATGCTCAGACCCTCAGTTGTTATGCCTTTGATGCATTGTTTTGTAGGTATTATGTCACTGGCCTCGTCTATTTTTTGATGGGGGCGCTGACCCTTTACCCTGACTCAGCTTCATTTTTTTGACCTCTCGTCTGAACGTTTGGTTTATTAGTTGTGACCTGACTAGGTACTTCACGCACAGTCGAGGGTGGAACTGCTGGCATCAGCGAGGTGTCTTCTTCCGAGGGCAATATGGGCCGTATAGCCTCTTTAGGTGAGGCGGGGTTTGGGGGGGACCTACTATGGAGATATCAAGTGCTTCTGCATGTTGAATTAATGGGCCCAGAGTGCCATCTTGTGGCTCGTGTGATAACCTGCGTTCAGTTATATTAATTTTGTGCATTAGGACCGACTCGGCCCTTTGGAAAAAGGTGCTGAGGGTCCCAACCACCCCCTTCCCCGTGAGGGACTTTCGCTTGCTCATCCTCACCCCCTTGTTATGTTGTGTTCCCCGGGTTTATAGGTGTATTCTAAGATTGTATTCAACCAAGGTTCCTATGGGGGAGCGTGTCTAGAAAGTATAGGGACTAACCACTAGGGGGGGGGGGGGGGTCACTATTTCGACAATTACAAGCAACAACAGGCAGTAATGTGTCAATATTTCCTCAATAAAATTCCAATACCGTAGCTCAGTCCAATCTCCTACAGTCTCTGACGGGCTCAGACGGGTCCGCCCTTGGTCCGGGCTTCGTCCCGCGCGCGTCCCGTGCCGTGGTGGGAGAGGCCGCGCTATAAGTGCGATGACCCCCCTCGCTCGCGGCACTCAGAGCAGCTGTGAGGGCAGGTGATGCACTCTGGGGGTTGCAGTCGTCCCCAGAGTGTAGCCGGTACTGTGGGCTATGCGGTGTGCCCCTCGCTTCTCTCGAGGTTCCTTCCAGGATTGTGTGGCGTCGCGAGGGGCAGGCAAACAGTTTTTGGCAGCCGGTATCAATATCTTATAAACCTAGCAACCCAGACCTGAGAGCAGTGGTGCGGCAGGACTGGCGGCAACGGTACAACAGCGGAGCTGCGGGGGAGAGGGCAGGCCCCTCCTGCTGTTTGTGGCAGACACAGGGGGGCTACGGCTACTCGGTTAGCCAGCAGAATAATTAAATTATGGCCGCTCCGGTCAAGAAGTGCGCACCTCTGCTCTTCTTGCCTGTTACAAAATTCCAGTCTACCAGCCTATTGAGGTGTACAGGCTAACAAATGTATCAGCCATACTGTACATTATGTGTCCGAGCATACCCACCTAGGAATAAGCATCTGATAACTGGCCTGTCCAGTGGCTTACATTATATTAACCTACATTACATTGAAAAGTGGGTACATAACACAGGTGTCCAGGAGGGGAAGGCCCCAAGGGTGTATCTATAACCCTATCGTACTTTTTCGCATCCGTTCCCTTTACTTCGGCATGTCCTGCTCCTGTCCACCTATGTAGTTTTGATATAGGCCCCAAAAGCTCTTGGGCGGTTCTGAGGAGGAGGTAAATTGCTGTACAACTTAGATTGCATATTGCAATATAGCCTGTCTCTGGACCAGCTTTCAATGGTGGGCGCCGACCCCTGGGACCAGTGCATCGCCTCGTTTTGCTAGTAATAATCCCATGTCAGCCAATTGGCACGCATCTTCTCGAGTCTGTCTAGACTAGAGTGTCCCAAAAGAGCCAGTAAAGGATCTTGTGTGAGCAGAAGACCTATGATGTCACTTAGTGTTTGGAAGATTGAGCTCCAATAATTGGCTAAGTCTGGACATAGCCAGGCTGCGTGCATAAACCCACCCGGGTTAATGCTGCACCTCTCACACTCTGTGGTATTGCGAAGCCCATATCTATGTTACCGCTCTGGGCTGTAGTAAATCCTATTGATGTACTTAAAGTGAATGAGACGATGCCGTCCATTCAAGGAGACATGCAGATTGAGCTCCAATAATAGGCTAAGTCCGGACATAGCCAGGCTGCGTGCATAAACCCATCCGGGTTAATGCCGCACCTCTCGCACTACACGGTGTTGCGAAGCCCATATCTATGTTACCGCTCTGGGCTGTAGTAAATCCTATTGATGTACTTAAAGTGAATGAGACGATGGCGTCCATTAAAGGAGACATGCTGCATCACTTCACAATAATACTGCCACGTTGTGTCATTAAGAGCCACCCCTAGTTCGCTTTGCCATTCCAGTCTGGCTTTAGTTAAAACATTTCTGAGATAGTACTGCGCCATACTGTAAATGCTGGAAACTATTTTGGCAGGGGATTCCGAGCGTAGCAGGAGAGAGAAGGGAGCAACTTGGCTCCAGCATATCATCCCCAAGCAACTCTCGTAGTGAATGTTTCACCCTGTGAAAGTGAAACCTCGCAAGGGGGGTGCTATCATGTCCTTCGGGTTCTTTCTCAGCCCACCCTTGCGCCCTACCGTCCGAGAATAGGTCCCCGATCTTAGTGATATTGAGTCGTCAAGGCACAAACCACCTCACGCTCAGTGCAAATCGGTAACCATTCCGTCGGAGTAAGTGGCGAATACAGTATAGTACCCGCCTGCCTCCTCAGCAAGTTCTGCCAGGCATGTACTGTAACGTTAACATAATCTAGAATGCCCGCACCTAGCTGGTGCCTGAAACAGCCGCGCCAGAAGTGGGGTAGGCGCCACAGCAACTTTATCAATTTGCAGATGGGCAAGGTCACGTCGCTGGTGTATCCAGAAGAAAGTGTGAGTACTCTGCCCCACCGGGTAGTAGAGCTCTAGATCTGGAGCGCCCAGCCCTCTCATGGAATAAGGGAGTGTGAGTATATCCCATCTGATGCGGACTGCACACCAGCGCAAACCAGCCTCACCAGTAACAATCTAACACTACTACTACTAGTACTACTACTACTACTATTGGTACATTTAAAAACAGGAATAAGAATCGTGGTAACACTACCATTTTCATCAGCGAAATGCAGCCCAGTAGTGACAATGGCAAACCGATCCAGCGGTTCGCGTCCTCCTCTAGTCTAGTGAGTGCTTTACCATAATTGTCTCTGAATACCGTCTCAGAGTTTGTGTAAATTTGGATGCCCATATAGCGCACTGAATCTGTAGTCCAGCACAGAGAGAAATCCATTT
This sequence comes from Lissotriton helveticus, assembly GCF_964261635.1. Taxonomy (NCBI): domain Eukaryota; kingdom Metazoa; phylum Chordata; class Amphibia; order Caudata; family Salamandridae; genus Lissotriton; species Lissotriton helveticus. The sequence continues at coordinate 335,186,706 of NC_136071.1, read as the reverse complement.
TGATCGGCTCCGTGTCCAGAGTCAGAGGGAAAATGGTAGACCTGGATCAATTCATTTTGAGGCCAGAAATCTCGCTGTAACGCACCGCCTCCCTCAGCACTGATGTCAGATTGGTTCTAGGGTCTCTGATATATAGCAGGGTGTCTGCATAGGTAGATACTGTCAAGTTGTAACCTGGAAAGCAAATTCCTCTATGTCCATGATACTCCCTGAGAGCGCATGCCAGAGGCTCTGCCCCAAGGGCATACAATAGAGGCGACAGGGGGCACCCCTGACGAGTACTCCTAGTGATTACAATCAGGGAGGTTACCAGATCCCCCACCCACACCCTGGCAGTAGGGGATTTGGATAGAGTCGTAAAAACACATCACCGACCCCAATCCGCCGCAACACTGTTGACAGGAAGGCCCATTCTACAGAGTCGAAGGCCTTTTCGGCATCAATAAAGATCGCAGTAGCTTTAACCTCAGGTTTAATATGCTGCATTGCACCGAACACAGTGCAGAGGTTGAATGTTAAGTAGCGCCCCGGCACAAAGCCTGCCTGCTCTGGTCTAACCAGCGTCGGCACGAGAGGGGCTAGACAGTTTGCCAACATTTTTGTGAATATCTTGGTATCTACATTAAGTGGAGATAGCGGCCTGTATGATCAGCATTTGTTAGGGGGCTCGCCCAGCTTCAAGATCGCAACGATCAAGGCTTCCCACATGGAGGGGGCGTCTCACTCCTTTTGCCTATCTCCACAAACAGAGTGATCAGATGAGGATCCAGGAGGTCTCTGAACTCTTTATAAAATGCGACTACGAGGCCATCCTGCTCCGGGGCGCTACCAGAGCGCATAGTTTTTAATGCAGCAAGTATCTCCCAGGATTCCAAAGGCCTCATTGGGTATTCTGTGTCCGTCAGCCAGCCACTGTAATTTAATATGTTCTAGGTATGCTAAAGAGGCAGCATAATCTGCAGTCACCCTTGATCGATACAGGTAAAAATAATACTGACTAGCCTACAATTTTTACTCTTGGTTATACTTGAATACGTGTCTTGTCACCTGACAAATTGCCAAGTCGACGGACCAGCCCCAACTGAACCGATAGATTTTTTACATCTGAATGACTTCCCCCACAAGATACAAAACTATTTCAACTGATTTACAACTTTTCATCCAATCAACATATGAGTGTTGGTTTACAATATTTTGGAATATTTCCCTCCAGTATACTCTCCCAATTGTGTATACAAGAGTACTTATCTTAAACGTGGAGACTTTGGTTTGTGCACAGATCTACTTACAATCTGCACTACGTACCACATTATGGCACAACTGAAATAACTGTCTTCTTTTGACCGATCTGCAGAGAATAGGACTAGGCTCATCAAGTGACTGCCAAATTTAATTCAGATATGCTAGCCGGCCAGCTACAATAAGTATTAGTAAATAAAAAATACAAAACTATTACATATGGAAAGCAAAACTGAACCATTTAGAACAGACAAAGGACCATCTCTGGCCAAGAAATGTCTTCACTTTGAAAATAGGGTCCTACTGTCCCAGCCTCACCTCTACAATCCACCAGTTCTTCGGAAGAAATAATCCGCTCCCCCTTGCTAAAAAATTCATCATAGAATTTCTAAAGGTAGCCCTAACTCCATCTTAGTGACTTTAGGGTCTCGGTCTCCATCCTTCAACCACAAGAATGCAGGTAGTATACTTCAAATGTCTGAGGAGGCTATCTGCATCACCTTATCATGCTAAACTATCTGCATCCAAAATTGAGCCCACTTTGCTTTTGCAATCAGTACTGTAAGCCAAACTTTAAGGATGAACATCAGAAGAAATCCGCTCCAGCATTTGTAGAATCTCCTTTTCAATATTTCTATTAGTTACCAAGAATATATTCTCTTGGCATTGCTATGATCATGAGGTTACTACTTCATTAGAGTTTAGCCTAAAGCCCTCATTATTTCTATATACATGCTTCCAACCATTAGCTTCCAACTACTTAGTTGATGGGATGTCTTGGATGAAACAGTGGTATATCGGAAGTCTACAAGCAGATACTGTTCTCTTGATTCTGGTACCTATCAAAAGTTGCTAGAATAGCACTATTTCACAGGCAAATAATATTTAGTTCTAGAGGATTGCTTCCTCATATGGCGTGTTGTCTCAAAAAGCCTCCTCTATATTCCAAAACCTGCAAATGACCCCCTCCTTACTTTTCATCCTCTGCATGCCTCCCCTCTTTAAGCTCAGCTTACTCTGAATCACATCTGACTTAATCTTTATTATTATTATCATTATTAAATATAATCACTATTGTTTGTCTGCAAATTTCCCACACATCCCTTGAAAGATATCCTCTCCTTTGATTAAAATATCACCCCTACAATCTAACAATAGCTCATTTATTTATCCCACCAACCATCTGCATGAACTTGCGCACCATTGCTCCACTAATAGTCATGCTTAACTCCTATTAATTCAGTCTACCACAAAGAAACTGAAGAAAATGCTTATATTCCGAGGACAAGACTAATCCTACTATAACCCCATAACAAATGACCACTAGATGGCTTTCTAACAGTGTGCTTCCTGAAGTAAAGCGCTCCAAGGCCTCATTGGAGATAGTAAGCACTATATACATGCAAGTACAATACATGCCTCCACTTATGCTCTACAAATGAAATTCATATGCGTTTTATTGTTTATCACAAGTTATTCCTCAAAAGTTGTTTTAACTGGTGGTGGTCATTACCTCCACTAACTCAGAGCTCCCTCTCTCTACTGCCTTTAGTACTGAAGGCATAGGCTGTTGTCCATGCACGCGAAGTGTTCTTGAGTCCATGTTTTAATAAAAGCTTTTTGAAGCATTTGTACAAGCTTGACCGCATCTAATCAAACTAGGTTTGGGTTTTTCACTTGTAGGGGGATTTTTAGGAATTTATCATTGAAAGCTTAGTATACCTCTTTATAGCTGCTGGATACCATCCCCTTCTGTGACCCTTAAAAGCCAAGATTTTTTTAATTTTTAATTTTAATTTTTAATTTTAATTAAATGTTTAATTTTAATTAAAAACATGGGTTTTTAATTACTGTAATTAATGCAGTAACACAGCAGAACATCAGCCTGAATATCTATTTGACATTCTTATTTTTTAGCTACAAAATGGCTCTAGAGTACTTAAGCTTTGAGTATACGCACATTTGCAGTGTTCTTGCCATATGTCTTTTCCCCTGCTTCCTTTGTTTCACGTCTCACTCACCTCCTCCAGAAAGGGTGTAGCTCAGCAACTAAGTTCAGTGTGTATAAACATTAATGAATAACTCCTGGCATGGATCTGGCCTGCATGGCCCATTTCTGGACTACCCTATATGACACAATTGCTGACATTACTGACTACCATCTCTGCAGCACTCTCCTGGTAGCCTTGCTGGACTATGCAAGGGAAGTTCCCCTGGGGGCAGGCACTTTATTGCAGTGTTGCTGCTTTTGGCAAAGCGCAGAGTTGCTATCCCCTGGGGCCATCACCCTGGCCCTCCAGCTTAACAACTGGCTACGTGATGCAGCCAACGGCCATGAACACCTCGCCCTATACTCTGAATTAAAGCCATTACGCTCTCGTCCAGCTTCCAATTATTTCTCCTCACTCACAGGGCCATCCTGCTGCGCTGGCCTCCTCTATGCCCCAAGAGACCGCCCGCTAGTGTTTTGATACTCTAAAATTGCCAGATTATGGGCCCCTTGGGAGGTGAGGGCCACTAGTCCGAATATGCCCCGACCATGGCATTGAACCTACATGATGTGCCTTTGTCCCCGGCTTTCTCTAATGTGCGTTGGACTCTGGGACATCTGCTGAACTCTATTCTGCCACTGATGAATGTTCCCGAAATACAGATTTGAACAGTCTAACTTTGAAATTGCTCTACCGGTTTGTTTTGTATCTTTACCATGCTGTTACATTTTTTAATGGTTTCTGTAGCTCGCTTTTGAAACAAACCCCAATTAAAAAAAAAAACAACATTAATGAAGTACTCATGATCTAAAATGAAATGCTACTTTCCTGTTACACCAGGGCTTTATAATGGGCATCACCCCTGCCTCCTCTCCAATGGAGCCACAGGAATGGAAGCAATGGGGTTGGTGTTAGCTAATATGTCTCGATCATCAGAATGAACTGTGCTGTTGATTGGCATTGTGAAGGTCTTTGATAAGCTTTAGAATGAAGGTACAGTTTTTCCTCTGTGGTCTATATATCTATGGGAGAAATATTCTTTTATGTTTTTTTGCCTTTTAAAGGTGTATTAAAAGAGGCAAATGGAAAGCAAATTCCACCTGTACATAAGTATTTTTTCTATTCTATATGTAGAGGTTCTTGTCTTTAAGGGTTGCTTCTGCATCTCCCATGTGGGCAGAGACATTTAGTTGTATGAATGTAATGAAGATACCAGGACAACAGTGTTACAGGTAAGTAACTATTCCTTTTTTCCGTTAGTGAATGACTGCAGTTCTGAACCTGAACTTTGAAATCATGCATCCAAAATACCAAGCGCAAAAAAGTTGGAGACAGGAAGTAAAAAATAAAATAAAACAATGTGTCAATCTACTAGAGGCCTCTAGTTCTTGGCTTCGAATGTCTTGATGATAAAGCCTGCAAGCCTTTGAGATTACCTGCCTGTTATACTGTTGCCTTCTATGAACCTTCAAAGCCAAGAGTTTCATAAAGTGCACCACCCCAATATATATTTAGAAGATGTGAACATTAAAATCCTCTTCCGCAAATCTAGAGCCCTGTGTCCACTAAGTTCCAGGCTACCTCACCCCACTTTATAAAATCTTGTGGAGGCGAGAGTACACTATCAAAACCCTAAAGATTCTATTCTGGGACCCCCCTCCTCCCCTCCCCCCCCCTATCACTGCAGTCCTACTACTCCATGCCATTCCCAACCTTAACATGATGGTCTTCTCTCGGCTTTTTGGTCCTGTTTATAATCACATAACAGAAATTCTGTATAGACAGGATTTCCAGTGGAGAATACAATCTAGTTTTTACTTGACTCCATGTTTGGTTCAATGAAAAAGTGTAAATGTATACATCAGTTCTTCGAACTCTAAGACCTGGTGAAGAGAGAAGTCTCAGTCATTGTGAACTTTCGACCCCATCATATAAATGGACAAACACATAATTCAACTTTTTCCGGTAGCACATAGCTTTGAATGGCGTTATAAACAATACAGCCTACTGAGCACAAGAGCTCCATCTGCCAACGTGAAATATTTTTATTTCACTCATTAATGAAGTCCAGTGTGCACGCAGTGCACAAACATTGAACATTTCAAAAAGCCTGCCAGAAGTACAGAATGGGAGATGGAAGAGAAAAAATTATAGAAATGCAGAAAAAATACAATTATTAAGTAAACAAGATCAAAGAGAAATGGACTGAGCTGTTGACAGACAACGTTCTGTTGCAGTTCATGAGATGGATGCCAGAATTATGCCATCTAAAGGCGTGGCTTCTTTACTATATCATATTTAATTCAAATATGGCAGATATTGAATTGACTCCTGGGTGCTTTCGCCTCCTACCTTAAAGCTTCTCGCATCCTGGTGTCCTTCCTGTCTGACTGCTGTGCTATATTATTGCTAGTCTATGAAAAATATGATGCGCAGAGACTGAGCTACATCCATTAAAAATCAAAAAACCTGAATGCTCCATTCTGCTTACATTGCTCTTTTACCTACAATAACTCGTATTCCTGCTTGTTTAAGAGCTTTATTAAATCAGTGATCATTTAAGACATACTGTGGGTCTTGCTAGTGAGTAGCTTTACACATTTGTGTTTTTCCTTGCATGTTGGCGTCTTGTAAAAAGCCTGTTCGCCTTGAAGATAAACATGCAACTGACCCTTTAGAAAATGTCAACATTTAGAACGGCATCCATGGATATATTCCTCTATGTCCATTGAGAACCAGGCAAACCTCGAATATCTTCATTAAAATAAAAAAACTAAAGGCAGAGGGGTGCAGAACTCATTACTCCACATTCTCAGGAGCCCAAGAGCTTATGCAAGAAGTACAATTTTTTTGTTTTAAATATTCTTAGTGTCGAACCTTTTGTCAATATTTTGTGCAATGCATACATATTGAACAATTCAAAAAGCTTGCAAGAAAATCAAACCTAAGAAGATAGATTGAAGGTTAATTAATAGAATAATTTGTAGAAAGGCAGAAACCCTCCTACTTTGTAGTCCACAAAGGCAAATGAGAAAAATACTGCGTTGTTGATATATTTATAGTCTGCTTTGTTTTACAAGACCTGCTTCAGAATTATTGAAAAACGTGAGCCTTCTTTATCCTGTGTTTCTGTTATGAAAGGAGGACACAAATGTACTTGATTCTTGGGTATCTCCAACTTGTCAACTGTCTGCTGTGATATATTCTGTGATATATAAGTGCACATTTTTGTGGGAGGTTTCTCTCTACCCCAGTTTCCCTTTGTTTGTTCCTGTTGCTATGTTTTCTTTGTTGCCATCTTTCTACATGCATTATTTCCTGTGTATCTGTAATTTGCTCTAATGCTCTGTCCTTGCCTGTTACCCACCATCTAACCTTATCTAGATGATGAAAAATGTTGCTTTAAAGTATTTTCTTTTTGGAGTTATTTGATAGCTTAGCCTGAACAATTTGTAATGTTTAAACACTGGGATTGTGCAGAGTTCATAAGTCTGGAAAAACGAAATAAAGGTTACAACTCTTACCCCCTTACAGACTAAAGCAGGAAAATCAGGCGCACACAAGGTATTTATACAAATATTTTGTACTGTACATAAACCCTAAATAATTGCTAATATTATTCACAAAAGTGCTATACAATAATGAATTCCCATATTTTCATTTGATTATGTGCAGTTATAATGTTGTACACAGTTATGAAGAAGCCAGCCACACAACGGCCCCCTCCTATAAATGTGCATTTCCAAGGGTTTTAGATCTGCCCAGGTCGCCATGAACAAAGCCCAGGAGTGACATGGTGCCTCTTCCCAGCAGGTGCCTCCTAGTAAATTAACCCTCTGTTTCCTTTGGTTATATCCTTATTGTGGTGCCCATGACATAAATTCCATGACTTAAGATGACTGCCAGCCCCATATACAGGTAAGCGAAAGAATGGATGAGTTAACTCACTGGACAAACTTCAGGTCAGAACCAGGGTGGGGTGGGGTAAGGATCTGATTCATGTTCTCTGTTATAAAGTGGGATGGATGCAGTGCTGCAATTTCAAAAGATGCTTTTTCGCATTCTGTTTTTTTGTGGCCATGTTGTCCCAGACTTACCTTCACATCCACTATATATGTCAGAGCATCAATAGACACCCTTACTTAGTTCCCAGATGTTAAGCTCACACTATCATCCCCACACATATATTAGGTTATTGATTGACCACCAAAGCCCCTTGCCTCGCATACCCTTCATTGAGTAGATGGTCTTGTGGACTTGCACGTAAGCATTAGAGACCACAACTGGGGCTAATAATTTTCCCAGTATTTCCACTTGACTCATTCCTGCTTAGCATATGTTTCCCACAGCGTGTTTAAGGAATTGGGAGCTGTGTTTAATGTTTGATGCAAGTCTGAATGTTAACTTTTTTTTTTCTAGTGCTGGTATGTCCAGCTCTCTGAGACTCATGGGATGTCCAGGTTGCAGGACAGTCTACCTTTCCTTGCACAGCAGAACCAAAGTAAAAATTGTAGGCAACTCCTCACTAGGGATACACCAGCTCACCAGACATCAAGCCTTTTATTCCACGCGTTGAGGCTAGATGTCCGTTACAGATTTTGCACACGTTTTTTTGTGTTTTCAAAGGAGCATTAATCTCCTGCGTACTAACTAGCAGCATATGGCTTGGCATTAAGTCCGCAACCATACTATAAACAACATGTTTCAGACAATTCCAGTAGTTCAATTTGCATTTCTCTCGTGCAGGTCCACCTGCTTGTCATTGATTCCCCTTACCGCTTTTTGAGTGATTGCAGGCTTCACTACTAGTTTTTTTTAACTCTTAAAAGGTTTACCTCGTGGGCCTCTGTTTTGGGGGTTTTTGCTCTTCAGAATCTCGATTATTTCATAACACAGAAGCAAAAATGCAGGTGAGGTCTTGAAAGACTGAAGCTGTTGTTTTTACAAGCCCACTCACCTCTCCTTCCGCCTCTACCTTGCCACAAATCTCTCAACTTCCTCCCCCTAAGGCTTGTTTTTTCCAGCCCTGTTGTTCTATTAATCAAGAGAAATCTGTTTCAGCATGCCCCAGTTGCTGACCAGATATTCCATTTCCACCAAGTGGAACATTGGGTTGTGGCTTATACCATGCTTCACCGTGTGGGACCTAAATGGCATACACTAAAGCCTAAATTTATCAGTGAATGTTCTTATTTATTCATAGGGTCTAAATGCACCAAGTTAACTCTCAGGAGCCTAAGGAAGTTAAAACCTGGACTTGGACGAGGTACCCACTAGTGAATGTGACACTGGCGGGTACTCCTAAGTATTCACAGGCGCTAAGTCAGAAGAAAGGTGGAAACAGGATCCATGGTTACTGCTGTACAACTGATTGTAACATATTCAGAAGTTGAAGATGAGTTCTGACATATATTACATTAAGGCGAAGAGCTGACAACTAGGCCAGTTCACCTTGGGCATCAGATTGGTGAAGTGGAAGACTAGCAAGTCCTGTAGCTAAAGAGGAGGTCAGAGACTCCTCATACCTAACAGCCTCTGTCTTTTCCCTATCTTATATTGGCAAGATATTGAAGAGACCGCGTTGCTTATAGATTGGTTAAGGTTCCTTTGTTTATCATAATGTCAGAATCTATTTGGGGACTGGCTCGGCCCTCGAAATGTGCACTGAGCAAGGGACTGAACTTAGGAGAACCAGAAGCTCCCCTAATTATTGGGTTTTACAAGTTGCTTCCATATTTCAGAGCCGGTTTTATGACTTTTATGCCCCCTCCTATCCCTTTGCCTAACCCACATTAATTTGGATGCTTGGGCTCTGTGCTTGACCTCATATTGCTTACTCCTATTGAGTTTCTGAGTGACTGTGATATTGAACATAGGCCTATAATGCCCAGTATTTTGGCACCATCTTCAGATTCTTATTTCCTCTGTTGGGTTTGTAAAAGAAAATTGAAGCTCTGTACTGATGAATTGTTGAAGCTGAAGAGAAATAATATTGGTCATCTCAATAAAGAAAGAGCATTGAATGAATGTTGATTTCCTTGAGGATGACCGAAACTGAAATTGACTGTGGAGCACACCTGGAAAGTAACATTATTCAATGGAATATGGGAACATGAGATTAGAAATTCATTGTAGTTGACTGTAAGGTGCTGTTTTATTTTTATGCTGTAAAGTGGACCATGTCCCTGTTTTCACCCTGGTTGACTCACAGTATACATAGTTGAGCATGAATGGTTTCAAATTTGAAATGTGAAATACATATATTAATTACAGTCTTTATAGTAAGAAAGCCAGCTTTGTGATGTTCAGATGGTAATGTCATAAATAGCAAAGGTAGTTATAATGAAAGGAGAAAACAACTGCCACTCTTCGTCAATCTGACTTTTTCAAGATTGTTGACTAGAGTAGATCGCAAAAAGAAATGTTTGAATCCATTGGATTTGTAGGCAAGGTGTTGTGTGTTTCCTTTAGGGCTCACTTATGTTGCCTTTATTTTAGCTTGACTGCACGTTTTGGGCTGCTTTGCTTTCCATGTTTTTATTATTGGTTCAGACTCTGAACATCTCGTACAAGGTCAAACAACACTGTTCCCGTTCTTTCTGTGATCAGTTAGAAAACGTAGCTTGGAATTTAGACAAAACATACCTTCACATCTGCTGTTTTTTATAAAGGCTTGTCGCACCATATACACCAAGACATGCCATTTGAAAACAGACCAGGCATTCTTGCAGAACAAAGGTGGCGAGAGAGCTGCACCAGCTGTGATGTAGAACAGCTATTTATGCATGCCAGGTATGGGGTTCGCCACTGATCCCAGAGATCTGTAATATAACACTGTATTTCCATAGTGAAGGTAGGCTGAGGCAGAGATATAATTCACCATGGTTGGGCTTTTTATCGTGTATAAGTTACTTGTAATGCTTCTCACTTAGTTGGGATGCATATGTTTTCTAGTTGCAGAGCGGATGACTTATAGTGGAACACAATAGTTTCAATAAATATTGTAAACAGTTTCGTGTCTTTGTTCTGTTTATCATGGAAATAAATGAGTGAGAAAACGACAGGTGGCTATATGTTTCTATGGTACCCTGAGGGAACAAGACCTTTCACTCTGGGAAGTTTGAGGCCAGGTAAAGCACTATGAGCTAGTCTGAACTGGGGTTCATAGGTACTGATGTGGTATGGTGACTCAGTCCCTACGTCCCTCAGTCCATAAGCAAATCTTTCTTGACCCTGCTCCTCATAGGAACAGTCCAGCCCGAACTGCCAGGCCAGGTCCTCCATGGACCAGAAACAAGCATCCTAGGACCGGTTTCGCCACTGTAGTCAAGCTAGCCTGGCTTATATGGGGTGATACCTGAAACTGGTCCTAGGATGCTTGTTTCCAGTCCAGGGAGGGCCTGTCCTGGCAGTTCGGGCTGGACTGTTCCCATGGGGAGCAGGGTCAAGACTAATTTGCTTATGGCTGGGTCCAAACTGGGGTGGCATAGTGAGCAGAAGTACAATGGAATAAACCCCAGATCTCTTGACTGGGGTGAGTGGTTGAAATGTTTCAGAACTTTGTCAGTCATCTTGTTGTGTTTGCTATGGGATTACAGAACAGAAGTACGTAGGGACTGGGTAACCATACCACATCAGTCGCATGCGTACACGCCACTGGAGTCAGCTTGCCTGGCTAATGAATGGTGATACCCTGAAACGGGGCCCAGGATGCTTGTTTCCGGTGCAGGGAGGACCTGGCCTGGCAGTTCGGGCTGGACCGTTCCCATGGGGGAGCAGTGTCAAGACTGGTTTGGATATGGCTGGGTCTAAACTGTAATGGCATGGTGTGCAAACAAAGATGAATTTAGGCCCATATCTCTATACTGGGGATAAATCTTTGACATTTCCATCAATTGTTTTTTGCTACTGTGATGCCAGGCATAGTTCTGTTTACACAGAATCCCTGCAACAAAGGTACACCCATATATAAAGGACTGCTGATGTAGTAGTCGCGTTACGCGGCAGTGTGAGGGAAAATTGTACTCCACAGTAGAAGGTGTAGGCCATGCAGTCCATAATTTTATGTTCGAGGCATATGAGCTGTAGATTGTATCCTTTAGCATAGATCGCCATCTGGTGTTGGACTTGGATGTTTGCACTTTGTTACTGTAGAAGTCTTTGTAGTCACGAGATAGATCACTCCTCCTTTGCTTAGTAGTGAGCATGGCATCGACTCCATCTCTAGAATTGTTTTTTTACCGCCATCTGGTTCGGATGGGACGTGCTGCGCTCCGGCTAGCCACCGTGTTTTCTCTACTTTTTCGACACGCAACCTATCATATTCAATGGTATTGTCTTGTTCGCGTGCCTTTGACGTGCTAACTCTAATTTCTCGAGTCCGGTTGTCGACGCGGGCCGTTAGGCCTATCGACGTCATTCGGGCCACGGCTAATGGAAAGAACTCCATTCAAAAAATGCCCCCAGTGTGGAGCTAAATTTCCACACAGTGACCATCACCAGGTCTGCAACCTTTGCCTATAGCCTGAACGCGAGGAAAAGGATTGCCAATCCTGTGCCTCTTTTCAATCGAAGAAGACCATCCATGATCGCCGGGCTCGATGACACGTCATGGCTCAACAAGCTGCATCGGTGCCAGAAGACATCTTCGATGAAGGCCCGATGTTCCAGAGGCAGAGGATTCGGGGGTGCTTGAGATCGTCTCCGAAGGGGATGACTCCGGGTCCGAGGACATCACTCCAGGTCAACGAGTGAGTACAAAAGCCCCTGCTCCACCAGAAAAGCAGAAGGCTCTAGTCAAGACTTCGCCTTCAGGCCCTATTCGAGACATGAAGAAAACTTCAGAAGCTCCGCCTCTGGGCCCGGCTCTGAAGAAAAAAGAAAAGCCTTCCAGCTGTTCGGGACCAAGCAAGCCGCATATCACTATCCTTAAACCACCTTCGGTGCCGAAATTGGGGATACAACCCATTCCAGTAACCTCCAAAAAGGCCTCAGTACCAAGCCCTTTGGCACCAAAAGACCATAGGGCCTCGGAACAGGAAAAACAACAAAAATCTTCGGCTCAGAAGAAAAGTTCAGACTCAAAACCAACTTCCAGGCCGACGGAGCACAAAACTCTTCTGAAGGCTCATGAGACCAAATTAAAGCCACGCTCGGAACCGAAAAAAATCAGCACCGATAACAGACGACCAGGATGAACTGATTCGACCAGATCCCGTCGACCCAAAGCAAAAAACTTTACAGGTGGACCCTAAAACGGGCCATATTATCAGTATTCCAGCAAAGAAGAGTAAATCTGATACCTCACATACACTTGAGTTGCCTGCTAAGAAGAGAGACTTTGTAACTTCACCCATAAGACCATCTTCTCCTATTCTTCCTGGTAAACCTTTCTCACCTATAAACTCTCCTATACAATCTCCTAGATTATGTCCATGCTCACCCTTATTGCCACAGGCTGGTTATGGTTTAGGGGGTAGGGAGGGACTAGGTAATGATCTTTTAGATGACCCTAATGATAACACTACCCCTCTACAGGATACATGGGATGATTATGACGATCCTGCAGATCTTCCAGACATTCCTGATCCAGATGCATACCAATCTAAGCCATCACCCTCAGATGACAATATAAGATTTAGCCAACTTATTAGTAGGGCTGCTCAATACCATGGCGTGCCACTACATACAGACCCCACGGAGGAAGATTTCTTAATGGACACTTTTGCTCAGTCCCATAAAATCATACACACTTTGCCCATGCTTAGGGGTGTAATTAAACATGCACCCGACATTTTTATAATAATTTCTTTATTTAGATATATAAAAGCATATCTTTAAAAGATTCTTCCAGCACATTAAGTACAATTTTGCAGATTAAAAAGTTAAGAGAAAAACAAAATAAAATGTGGCCTTCTTATCAGTGCTTACTGCAACGTGTCAATTTAAAAATTTGCACTCCCAGACAATGCAGATAAGGTTAAAATACATATCATTCTACACAGTTGTGAGCAAGGCATTAGCCGTTTCCAATTTTTCTAAAAGACTATAAGCTTGCTGAACGAATTTGGCCAATTTTATATTTAAAACAGTGTTCTCTAAGGACAGAGCAGCAATAATGGCGTGCCTACAAGTCCGAACTCCTAGCCTGTTCCATTCTGGCCTGAGTAGGCGTCTGCGTTGGAGAATAAAGAAAGGGCATGTACAAAGCACGTGCAAAAAAATTTCATTTGCTGCCCCACACCCTCTGCACATTAAATCAACCCTTTTTCGACGCCATACTGGGAGATTTTGAAGGAAGCGCCAGTCTCCCAGTCTAAGGGCGATCAAGCAACGCTTTAGATGATAAGAAAATGTTGTCGAAAGGTAATTGGCCGGGGATAATCGTTTATAAGAGTTGGCTACTGCCTAGGCATGACTGCGTTTTGCAAGAAGAGCTTTGTCCATGATCAGGGATTTCAATCTTATACCTTTTTTAATTGTGTTTTTGAAAGCAGTCTGGCTTGGATTAAGAGCCCAGAGATCCGCAGCAGACATTTGTTGAATGTGGTCATTTAGGAGGCGGCCGAATGATCCCCCCGGATTGCTCACACTGATTTCGTTCCAGACAAGGAATTCCAAGGTACCAGCTTCTGCCTGTCTTAATAAGTGGATCAGGTTAATATATGAGCCAACGTTGGAGGTTTCATAATTAATTAAGCCCAGCTCTAGTCTGACCTGTGCTGGCGAGGAGGAACTCGGCAGGTGAAGCAATTTCTTGTAGAGTTTGGTTGTTAGTTTATTTAAGGTATTGTTCATTTTATCCTTAAAGATCTCTATGCCATACGAAAGTGTGGGCCCGATCTTTGCTCTGAGCACTTCCAGTAAAGGCAAGACGGTGGGGCCTGAGAGTCTCCTCGATAGCTTAGCCAAGGATACCATTAACGCTGTAGCCTTGGCTGCAATCACAGTGTTTTGTTTGGTGAAACTGCCCCTGGAGTCCAAATAGACCCCTAAGTATTTATAAGATTGGCCGATTGAGATGCTTTCTTTATCTATTGTCCAGCCTCCGCCGCTGTAGCGTTTTTTGCCAAACGGAACAACCATGGTTTTTTTCATGTTGATTTCTAGCTGGTTGTTAGCCGTGTATTGCATTAAGGCATCAAGGAGTCTTTGTAGCCCCACTCTGGTAAGACTGAACAGTGCCAGGTCGTCTGCATATAAGAGATTGCATAATGCCGTGCCTCCTACTTTTGGTGGATGGCTGATTACCTTCTCTAGAGAGCTTGATAGGTCAGCAATGAATAGATTGAAGAGGAGGGGGGCCAGCACGCATCCCTGTTTGACACCACGAAAGTTCCAGATTTTCCGGGAGAGATGCGAGCCAGACCCTAACTTCACTCGAACCCATGTGTTGAAATGCAGCAGGATGATTGGATTCAGGATATTGTCTGGAATTCCCCACTGCCTCAGTTTTTGCCACAGAGCAGACCTGGGCACCCTGTCGAATGCTGCTTTGAAGTCAACAAAGCAGCAAAAAGTCGACCTGGAGTTTGAAAGAGCTTTGTCAATGATGGTGGAGATTGTCAATAAGTTTGTCATTGTACCTGATTTGGCAACGAACCCTGTTTGATTCAGGGGAATCAGATTGTTCTCCTTTGCCCATTGTCTGAGATCATCCAAAATAAGGCCTGCAAAGTGCTTTGCCTCTATATCCAGCAAGGCGATTAATCTGTAGTTGTTTGGGTTGCCTCGTGCTCCAGCTTTATAAATGGGATGGATAATAGCACCTCTCCAAGAATCCGGAATTGTTTGAGCGCTCAGGGTGTAATTGAAGAGATTTGATAGCACCTTGGACCAGAATGGGACATCGGACATGAATAGCTTTTGTGGCAAGCCATTCGGGCCCGGTGCTCCGTCTTGTCTCCCTTTCGTCAGTGCTTTAACTACTCTTTCTTCAGACAGTTCATCGGGTGAGGTAAGCCCCTGCATTGAATCAGGTGGGAGATTCGATGCTGCGTCCGTGCCTTTGTCAAAAACCCATGTTAATCCAGGGCGGTCAGGGTGATCTTGTGCCTGGAAATGCTCTGTTAGGTATGAGGTCCAGTCTGCTTCCTGAATGTTCGCTGATCCAAAGGATGTTATGTTTCGATCGGTGCTGTTGACGAGTGACCAAAATTTCTTTGAGTTCTTTTGCTTACTTTCCCATACTAGTTTGACCCAGAATTGGGATTCCTGGGCCTTTTTCTCTTGGGTAACTGCCCTCCTAAGTGCCTTTTGGGCATGACGGTATGTAATGAGGAAGCTGCTGTTCTCTGGAAATTTTAATAGCGACCTCAGTGCGTTGTTTCTCGTTCTTTTTAGTGTTTTTATAATGGGGAGGGCTGTTGCTCCTACTGGTGGGGTGCGATTTGGGCCCTGCCTTGTCACTGGGTAAGTTCTGATCAGATGTGCGCATAACTGCGACCATATTGCTGTTGGAGAAGCCGCTTGGTCTGGGATACACATGATAAAATCCTTACTTGTTTTTAAGATGCTCTGACAGTTAGTCTCACTCCATTTCAGGCGTTTTAAGTTATCGGAATGTATTCCTTTGTAGGTAAATGGTGCCTTTTTGTGGAGAACCAAATTTGTGTTGAAGGAGATGACCAATGGCCTGTGGTCGCTTTCGGACCTTGGCAGGACGGAGAAGCTAGCCAGATCGAACAGGAATTCCGAATTGCAGATGGTAAAGTCCAGATAGGACTTTGTTCTTCCATTTGACCAGGTCCAGTTTGGAGGGGAGTCGCTGGCCGATCTTCCATTCACCACCAGGTACCCTGCGTTGTAAAGTCTCATCGCGGTGACCTCGCCTAATATATTGGAAACTTGCACAGGGGGTTTGGATTGGGGGACAGCCTCAATAATGCTGGTCATATTGGGTCCTTCTGGGTCTGCTATGTTCCCCTGAAATAGGTTCGTGTTCAAGTCCCCTGTGATAATGCGATCCGAGTTAGGATATTCTGTCGCTATATCATTCATAATTTCGCAGAGTCTGGCCAGGTGGTCTTTTTTGTGCGGGCGTTAGGATTAGGGTACACATTTATAAGTAAGAGCAATCGCTGTCTGTGCCGTAGATTAATTTTGATCCCCAGTAGCCAGTCTTCTTTCAGGTAAAGTTGAGTGAATTCGCCTTTTAGGTTATTGGATATGTATGTGGACAGCCCGCCTTTAGGGTGGCCGAAGCGGCTGTCCCTAAGTGCCCGTTTCCAATATTCAAGAAATCCTTCTATAGGGCAGCCCTCTAGTTCCCAGGTTTCCTGTAGGGCAATTGCCACATGTTCCCCCAGGAAAGACATAGTGTCTTCGTTTAAGGTTTTTTGATGTAGGCCGCTAATATTCCATGAGCACAGTGAGAAAAGTAGCTCCCCCTTGCTGTTGTCCACACTGTGCTGTTGTGCCCCTGACGGGAGGAATGATTTTGGTGGATTGTATGTTTCTACTGGTGATCCTGCCGCCGATGGTCAGTTTGTGTTTTTTGAGGCCAATACTGCTGGCAGCCATCCCCAAACGTGGGCTGGTTCTTTGTTTCTCCCCGCTATTTCGGGGCATTTAAGTTCTGTATCCGACCCTGAGGCATTTTTTAGAACAGAGAACGGCCTCCCATGCCCTGTGTTTTTGGTGGGGGCCGGCTTGCTGGGTGTGGTCGCTCCTGATAGCAGCGCGATTGGATACCCTGGTGTTGAATAAGGGTACACTCTAATCCCCCAGTTCCGCAGTGTGGCCTTATGTTCGAGAAAGGCTCCCACCCAGCCTACCTGTACGAAAGTTACAACGGTGACCTCAGAGGGTTGGTTTCCTCGTGGGGGAAGGAATTCAATAGATTCGATGCTGTTCGTGTCCAGACCTACTAGCCCCGGTATGCCTTCCACTAATTTCAGCAGATTTGATCTGTTAAGAATATCGTGCCGCCCCTTGGATTTGTACTCGGGGGCTAGTAAAATCCGATGACACGATAGGTCGTCGCTTCGCGGCTCTGGTGCAGTTGTGGGTCTGAGGATCGGTTTTTCGATTGTTGCGTCTAATCTGTTTTTATGTAACTGCTGTGATGGTCGGAGGGGAACCCGTTTTGATTGTGGAGTGTGACTGATCCGGGTACCTGTATCATTGCAGATGGTTTTAGTAAAGCTCAGTTTTGGAGTTTTGTTTTCATTCCCGAAAAGGGGGAGAGCCATTGAGTGCCAAGATTTTCCTGCCGCTGTCTCTTGCCCGGTGTTACTTGACCTTACTGGACTCACCCTTGTGCTTGTTGCAGGATCGCTACCCTCTGCTATCGTTGTCAGGGCAATTGTTGATGTTCTTGGGCTCTGAGGACTCCTCGCCAGTTCTTGAGTGGGGTAAGTCCGCTGTGGCTCCATTCGAGGTTATTGTTGCATTTATAGTTGGTTCCACTGTGCTGGGTTCTATAGAGGATTTTTTATTTTCGGCTATCGAAAAAATGGGGAAGAGATTCTGATGGGCCAAGTTGGAATTAGCCCTGAGTTTATTTCTCGCTTTGCGTTGACGTTTGCGCTCTCTCTTGCTGCAGGGAGGAATAGGCCCGGGGGGGGCCGGGACTGATGGGGCGGGCGAAGAAGCAGAGCTGTTTCGTCCATCCTCAGATTTGGCATGCTGGATTGTTATCCCAGTTGGTGACGGGAAGAGTGCCGTTTTCAACCGTCAGAATCGGTTTTATTAAAGTGCTATGTGGGTGACCGTTCATTGATGAAAGGCGGTTAGTTGTTCCTGTAATGTCCGCTTCTTCTTCCTTTGTTTTTGCATTTTTGTTTCCAAAGTCCTCCAGTGGTTTGTCCAGTTCTTGATGTTTGGAGGGTTGCAGTTTGGCTGACACATTTCCTCCCCTCAGCTGCTTTACTTCCCTGATGACGGTGCAAAGGCAATCTGGGAGCAGGGAGAGGGAGTCAATAATTGGGGAGCAGCAGCACGTTGGTTGAACAAAGTTCGCGGATGCTTGCGCCCTTAGAATTAGCGAATTCAGTTTGTCTAATTTGCCGTCAATCCCTGACGTAAAAAGTGCCAGGGTATTTAGTAAATCTACCTGCACCTCTAGTTTTACTGAGTGGTAGTTGAGTGCGGTCACAGTTTGTTGAAGGGTCTGTAATAATTGTGGCCAGACACTAGTCGTAGTGTCCTCTTCTATATTAGGTTTTTCATTCGGAATGAGGCTCGGGCTTGGGGAATTTGGGGTGGTCTTAAAGAAGAGGGACAGATCCGACATGTCTTGGTCATTTGCTGCCAGCTGTGCTGGTTGACTTGGACATGGAGTCCTTGTTTGGCAAGGAGGCGATAATAACTTGTGTAAAGGACTCTGGTCTGTTGATGCTGTTAGTATTTTTGTTATTGGTGAGGTTAGCGAGTTTGAGAGTGGGCGACTACCATTGGATTGCACTGGCCCAGCTTGCCCGTGGATTTGCACCGTCGTTGTTTGCTGAGGAAGGCCTGTGGGTGGCTTAGACGGGATCAAGGACACCGGTCCGGTAACGGGAAGTTGTGAAAGTTGTAGCAGCAAAGGGGAAGCCTCTATTGGACACATAATATCTTCCAGCTGTGATTGCGGTAGGGTGGCAAGCCCATTATCATCTGCCGGGGATGTGAAGGGCTTGCCTGCTTGAAAAGGAACAGTTTGGATGTTTTCCCTGTTGTGGGTAGTACAAGTAGACCCAAAAATATAGACCTCTGACGGCTCTTTTGTTGGCATCGTGTTGAGTACCCAATTTTGCGCTGGTGCATGGCGGTCGAACCCTGAATGGTCCGAGGTTGTAGAAGTGATTACCTCCAAAGTTTGTGGGTGTTGCTCTAATAATTGTATTAATTCCGCTGTTTTTGATGGAGTCTTTCTAAAATAGTCCCGTAGGGTTAGGCTTTTGGGGTTTTGGTGTGTGCTTGGCATGACCCTGAACCCCAGCTGCGTCTGGTTGCTTGGGCTTCCTTCGCTTGGGTGCGGTGTACTTCTTTCTTTTCCAGATCTCATTGCACCAGAATGGTCTTGGCTTGGGCTCTTTTGACTGAACGCAGATTCGGCTCAGCTGCTTCTTTAGTACAGGAACAGAGATGTTGGAGGACGGTTTTCTGGTTCCCTCTTCGAGGATGACTGCAATGGCGTACACTGCGTGGCTGCACTCTGTGCGGCTGTGTCTATAGCGGATGGCACCCCCCTGCTCACTTATCCTGCCCAACCAAACCAAGCCACCACCCTCTCCTGCCCGTGCCCTTAGACTCCACTCCGACCCACCACTCCTCACTGGGGCCCTAGGACACTGGAGGTTACACGCAGTGCGGCCCCCCTAAGAAAGGGCAGCACATCTCAAGGCCCAGAGACGGGGTAGGCCGGCAGTGGAAGCAGTTGAGCACCGGGCAAGGGGGTCGTGGGACAGCCGGCTCAGGACAAGTGCAAGGGGAGCAGCCCCAGGGCTGGTGAACTCCCGTTCGCAAGTCAAGTAAGTGGCCAGCAGAACGGGCTTTTCATACGCTTGACGTTAAGAGCTATTCTTTACTACATTGAGAGAACAAAAAGTTTCAGAAAAACTAAACAACTTTTTGTAGCTTTCTCACCACCACATAAAGGCAATCCTATATCAAAATCTGGAATTGCCAGGTGGATTGTTAAAACCATTCAGGTATGCTATCAAAAAGCAAAGCATACATTATCAATTCCCCCTAGGGCGCATTCCACACTGTTGTAATTCTATCTAGGACCCTAATTCGATATTCCTGATTTATGCCCTTATGTGGTTATAATAAATAATATCCTCATAAAGGCATAAGAATCATATCCATATTTAGTCATAGCCCATGCTGTCCAAATTAAGCAAAGCTACTTCCCCAGGCTCCTAGAAAGTACAACGAGTTCTGTAAACAAAGCAAACCTCCAGCAACCTGGGAATTCCCCATGGCTTTTGTTTTGAGTTGTCCTAGAATTCCTGTGAGCAGTCTTGGAACAGCCAGTTCTTAGTGACATCTTTATTGACGTCTTATGTCCAACCTTACGTCAAACCCGGCACCTTTCAGGTATAAATATACCAACGTTGCCTTAAGCAAACACACAGTGGTTTGGAGCAGAGCGGCTATCTACTTGCCCGAGAGCCCAGCTGATGCGAGAGCCCACGGACGGCGCCCCTCCCTTTTGACACACTGAGAGAGACGCTGTCTTTTCTCCTGCCGAGAAATCCAGCTCCGGTGTTCTCAGCCGCCCTTGCGGGTTTAGGGATATCGAGTCCTGAGAGAGAGATACCAGACCTTCTGCTTTCTATTACCCAGGTACGGAGCTGACTAAACCCTTAAAGAGAATTCTTGATTCAGATTCTTGGCAAAACCAACTTAACTTAAACTGCTACTTACTTACTCCTTCCCACGTATTAGGCTTAGGTCAGGTACACCGGGGTATTTAGAAGCACCAGTTGAGTACGTTAGTCAATGTATATTTGTATGTATATATTTTATCCATTTTAAAGTATCATATGGCTAAGAAACAATATCAATGCTTTTACAGTATTATTTTATAATACTCCTTTTACTGTACGCACTTTACTTTATGCTAAGTATTGCAATTGTGGCAATTCATTTCTCTTGCATGAGAAAGAAGACTGCTCAATAAATAACACCTTTTATTGAAAACGCCCGTCTCTCTATTCTCTGCACTCTGGTGAAACTAAGTATGCATGATTGACAGTAAAATAGCTGTCTATTGTTTTCACACGACTCTAGAGATACACTCTTATTCTGAGGGAGCAAAGTTGTCATGTTTTATGGTTGTCAGAAGCTAATCCCTTCTTGTCTATCCAGGGAAGTTAAACTCCTCCTTGTTTATTCGAGAAAGTTTCTAGTGACCTCTGAGCTAGCTGGCAAAACTAATTAAGTCTAATATACTCAGTAGAGACCTAGTTGACCTCAGTCCTACGTCTACACTGCTGTTTATATTATTCCAATGCGCAGAGCCTATTGGGAATATAGGAACTACACTACATGGCGCCCAACGTTTGGTAAGGCGATAATCTAACGCAAGACACTAGAGTAACTCAGTCGTGCTTTTTCACACAGAACCCCTTTTTCCCGTAAAAACTCCAAAAGACGTCTGGAGTGGGTAAAAGGTTAAAATCCGCCGGAACTTAGTAGGATGAGAATCCTATGTATAGTTTTTTGGTTTATTCAACGTTGAAGGATACAGTGTTCCAAAATATTGTGTACCTAATCTTTGTTTCCTTGACACTTGATCTGCAAGAAAAAAGTTTTCTGTCAGTAAAATGCCTGAAGGAAACGAAGAAAGAGATGCTACAGCGTCTCAACAGTTGTTGGATGAAACGAATATCCAAAAGAATGACCCGGATGCTATATACATTCCGGCAAATATAAGAAGAACTATAACTATTAAACTTATAGAAAATGGACTGACATCACGAGGCGGTACAGTCCTATTCGTGGTAGAGGCCCATGAATATCGGCAGACAGAGGTATTATATTCATGGATACACTTTCCAGCAGCAAATGCTGTGACACACGAATTCCACTGTTATAAAATAGAGGAACCTCCTAATGAATACACTCCTTTCAAGGAGGTTGAAATCCCATTAAATTACCAAGAGCACCTGCTCTGGTTTAAAGGCGCCCTAAAACATAAAAATCACATCACCAGGCTCGGTCCACAAGGTAGACCAGGAGCAACGTGGCCGGTTCTAGCCAGCTACACACCACATCCAGACATTGAAAAAATGTCAGACCGAGAGCTCATAGCTCAACTAAAACAGGTAATTAAAATACATAGACAATTGGTCCAATATGTAATGCGGACTTCAACGGTCCAACCAGCAATTAACATTCCACAGCTGATCCCTCATCAGGGGAACACAAACAAAATTACACCACAGAACATACAATCATGTCTTGGTAAAACACCCGCAAAACGGGAACAAATTCCATTCTGGTTAGCATAAAAAATAACTCAAATAGAGGCAGTATTTCCTGAAACTACACCTACTGAGAAACACAGAATTCTGACTATCTGTCTTCCAATGGGGATCGCACCACATGTGGAGGACTGTGACACTTGGGGCACAGTCTTTGCTTCCATTTACAGAAAAACACATGGTGTTCCGTCTATGGCGGTAATACCAGATGTGTTAAGACAGATTCAAAATGAATACGGTCCAGAACCTGCTTTAACTCTGGGTATGAAATTACTGAAAGACTTCAAGCAGGTCTCGGCTATATTACTAGCCAACATTATTATTATTATAAAGGCTTTTGTAGCGCGCTCTATTACTAAAAAATAGTATCCTGGCGCGGTAAAGGCAGAGCAGAAGGTGAGTAGCAGAAACAGAAGTGAAGAGAAAGAAACCTATAATGAAATGTTAAAAAGATGGGTCTTCAGTCCTTTCTTAAAAGCACTGATAGTAGACGCAGCTTTAATGTGAAGGGGGAGAGCATTCCAGGCTTTCGCGGCTCTGACTGCGATGGATTGGCCGCCTAGTCTGCAGTACTTAAATTTTGGCACGGACATTTGGCACAGATTGGCCGACCGAAGGGAGCGGTTAGGAACATAGAGGACAAACCTATTTCTCAGGTAGACTGGTCCGATTTGATGGACAGCACGGTAGGAAAGGACTAGAATTTTAAACAGAATCCTGTGGGCAACTGGGAGCCAATGGAGGTCACGAAGTAAGGGACGAGCACTGGAGCGCCTAGGAGTGTTAAACAGGAGTCTCGCAGCGGCATTTTGTATGACCTGAAGACGGTGGATCAAATAGGCCGGTAGTCCGCAGAACAGTCCATTCGCATAATCCAACCTAGAGAGTATCAGAGCACGAATAACAGTCTCTTTTGCCTCTCTCGGGAGGAGAGGAAAGAACCTGCGTAAAGTTTTCAGAGTGGAGAAGCAGACCCCGGTAAGTTTGTTTAAATGATCTTCAAATTTGAGGTCATTTCCAAACCAGACTCCTAAATTTTTTACGGGGCCACCAATGGATTTAGGACAAGGCAGGTCATAAAACATAAAAGGAGAAGCAGCATCTGTGGCAATCCGCCAGAAATTGAAAGAAACGGATATAGCAGAACAACCTTTTGAACTTGCCAGAATCATAGAAAAATCCTATGAAGAACTAGGTAGAGATAGTTTGGGTGGGAAACCAGTAAAACCCCAACTGACTGAAAATCCTGAAAAAACATTTATTAAAAATAATCTAAACACTCCAAAAAAGAGTTGGGATGGTAATAAACAATCCACTCCCAAAGAAAAACGTTTCCAGTCCAGAGGAAGGTCTCCTCAACGAAGAGATAGATCTCCAGACCGAGGAAATAAGTCTCCCCAGAGGGAGCCCTCTGAGAAAAGATACAACCTTAGAGATAGGGATAAATTAAGAAAACCTGATAGATATCAAGATATTGATACACGTCCCTCTCGATCTTTTCAGACTTCCTCACAGAATTCGGAAAGAAGATGACGGTCAGAACACAAAGAAGAGCACGTCAAGTCCAAAGACAAGGAACCTGCTCATCAAAGTAAAAAGTTACAATTTCCAAGAAAGAAGGTAGCCAGTATTAAAATAATTAAACATGCCGAGGATACTGAGGACACAACTGAAAAACGGAGAGTGGGCCCAGACAGTGCTAGACAGTGCAGCAGAAGTGACCATAGCTCGCAAGATCCTAATGAATCTTCTGGAGACAGTGGACACGAATGAATACATTCAGGTGGAATCTGCAGATACCAGAGTTAGCAAACCTCATAAAATATAGGAAATAACATTGCGTATAGAGGGAGACGAGACCAGGAAAGTAAGGGGTCTCTTTTGGGATAACCTTTCAAAAGGCTATGACATCTTTTTAGCTGAGAAAGACTGGCCACCAGAGTTTGTCAGGGAGTGCCCTCATGGCGAAGAAATTATTATGCCTGCCTTCTCAAATCATATTCCAATTCATAGAAAATATACATATGCAAGAAAATGGGCAGTAGCCCAAGCTCCTGCATTTTATAAAAATCATGTAGGATGGGATGAGGACTCTCCTCCTCACAAAATCCAGTTAAAATGTCAACCCACTGCACAAAGGCAGTACCCAGTTAAACAAGAAACTAAAAAGCAAGTCAGGGAGATCTTAGATCAACTTGAATACCAGGGGTGATTGAAACATGCACCTCACAAATGAACAATCCTTTGTTTCCTCTCTCCAAACCAGATGATTCATATCGTCTAGTTTTGGACTACAGACACCTTAACTCATGTTGTAAAAACATTTGCAGTACAAAACTCACACAGTGCAGCACTAATAAATAACATTGTGCGCAAAAAATACAAAACGACATTAGACATCTCTAATGGATTCTTTTGTCAAAACATTGCACCTGAGAGCAGGTATTTGACCGCGTTCTCAATAATGGGGTCGCACAAACACTTCTGTCGACTTCCACAGGGATTCAAGAATAACCCAGGATTATTCTCAGCAAGAGTAACAGTTACTACAAATATATGATGATGAAGCATTATCGTATGTCGATGACATCTATCTCACAGATGATGACCTGGATACTCACTTGAAAAGAGTAAACACCATAATACTTGGGTTTGCAGCGGAGGGTTACAAATTCAACTTTAAAAAGTCACGAATTGCCCATCTAACTGTCCTATTTTTAGGATATGAATTATCAAGTGAAGGCAAAAGCCTAGCAGACAACTTCTTAGAGAAGTGTGCTGTACTCCAAGCACCTAAAACGCTGAAGAACTTACAATCAATACTAGGTTTCCTGAATTTCGGAAGAACATACATTCTAAATTATGCGGAGAGGGTTAAACCTCTCTATGAATTAATAAAACCTGATTTCAAACCAATCAATTGGACTCAAAAACATACAGAAATTTTAAGATCATTGCAAACAGACATGTTAGCTAAAACAAAATTGCAAACTCGCGAAAACATACGCAACCTTGTAATCCGAGTTATCCCAGGAAGATACGGATTCACGTACCTAACCTCTAATGAGGGAGAAACGGTACCAATAGCTTACAAATCACACTTGTACACACAAGATGAAATGAAAATCAGTGTTATTGAAAAAATTGTAATAGCGGTTCAAACTGCTGTAGCAAAAGAAAGTGCCCAAGCCCACGGCAGAAGAATAACTGTTTTAGCAGCAGAATCTGCCCTTGAGGCATTAACAAGCCCACGCAATTTGACTACCGTGGCATTAAATCCAAAATGGATACAAAGGGAAAATTCTCTTGCTGCAGAAGACGTGAAATACTATTTTGACCCGAACATGAAAAAACTAGAAAATCTAGAATATGAAGAAGAATATCCTCTGCCAATCGAAATTCTGCCTCTCGAACAATACACATGTGTAATCTACATGGACAGATTTGCACAACACTACGATGTAGAGAAAATATCCTACAGCGCAGCGTGCACGATTGTTAAAGGTCGCTGGTGCTTGGGTAAATTCAGACCATTAATTATCAAAACTGAATCACTCAAACTGTTCAACTCAGCGAGCTGAAATAAGATCTTTAAAGATGGCGCTTGAAAATGCCGATCGCGAATTCCCCACACTAATAGTGTGCGATTCGCATTTCTGCGTCAAATCTTACAATAATGACTTGCAGAACTGGGTTCAAAACGATTACAAAGATGACACAGGTGCCACAATAAAGCATAAACAGCTTTGGGATCAGGTAGTTCTTTTGCAGAAAGAACTACAAAAGACTCACGTGATACATACACTGAGTCATCAACGTGATGGCGTTCACGTTGCAGGGAATTCATTGGCTCACAGAGCCACAGCGGAAGCAGCTCAACCGGCTTCCGTAGCCACAAAAAAGCGTTCAGAAAAATACATAGACGGGGAAACAATGCTGGCGGTAAAAACATCTTTGCAAGGCAACTGTGCAGCATTACCTCTGAACTATCCACTCACTTATACATACATAATTGATGCAAACTCCGTTCCTTTTGCTCGAATCCCTGGAGTGGGGGATAGAGTAATTCCAAACACGAACAGGAGAATCTTCTTGATTCAAGAAGCACATATGGGATTAGGTCTAAGGCACCAGGAGATCTTGACATCTCTGAAAGAATTACAATCGGAATACTGGTGGCCGAGCATGAGCCTGCAAAACTACAAATTTGCAATGGGTTGTCCAAACTGCAACAGAGATCGCAGTCGTGAACCGACCGGAGTATTGCCAGGACCCTTCTTTTGGAAAGCATAAGGCTATCTATACGCAGAAATCCAATAGGAGAAATGCGTCCCATTTATGTTCAAGACTATATTCACTTAAAATGTAGACACCAGCGCTCGGCTGCCGCCAGAACTGTTATAAAAGATTTGCGAGTCTTTATCGGCACATACGCAATTGGAATGCTACATTCTGACCAGGGTTCTGCTTTTAGCTCTCGAGCTTATAAGGAGACAATGAGCAGCATGGGCATTGCATTGCGGTACTCTTGTCCATTCCATCCTGAGGGAAATGCAGTAGTGGAAAGAAAAAACCGGGACATAAAGCAATCTATAACGGCGAGGGTATTAGGTTCGGGTGATGGGTGGGTCCAACATTTAACAAGTGTCCAACGTAGTCTTAATAATCTGCCAAGAAATTCTCTAAAAGGTCTCAGTCCGTACGAACTATTGTTCGGTACTAGAATGCATATTCAGGACCTCGATAGTCAGACTTCAGTGGTAGAAGAAAAATGCTTTGATATCAAAGACCGTTTGGCTGTTTTACAGGAGTTAAATGAAACAAGACGAAACCTGAGCAACGTAAAGTTAAAGCAACAGCCAACAGCCACTGAAGAAAAACCACCTGTCCCAGCAAGACCTGTCTGGATTCCAAAGATTGGGGATCTGGTCAGAGAGAAGATCGCGGTGAAGAAGGAATTTGGGCCTTCTTACAGAAAAACAGTACCTGTCTTAGCTATCAGCGGAACAAGATCAGTTGTACTACCGCCCCTTGCTGGTAACAATGAGAACCGAGTTGTTTCCATCGACCTGGTAAAACCACAATCATGTGGCCAATAATAAGTAGTAGGCCCAGTGGACTCCCAAGAAATAGCAGAACACCCAAATTTGCTACAATACAAGAGGTTCAAACTGAGAGACTAATCACAGTCGATAAACCTGCAGTAAATAAAAAAGGACTATGCAACAATGCCATGGAACTTTTGCCTCTTGAAACCCAAATTGCAACAGTTCATCAAGAAACACCAGTCTACAACGATGTAGCCTCAGACTATGCTAATGAAACAAAGAAAAATCCAAAAGCAAATGAAAATCCGGAAGCAATTCCAACAATTGACAGAACTGCATCTGGCTACTTCATCAATTTAGATGACCTTTTCTGATGATCCAAGTGAACATGAAGAAACACCAGCAACAAAAACTTTCAAAGATAAAGTAACTGAACTCTTTCATCAACTCAAAGAAACCTATCTGATTTCTCCATGGATTGAATTTTGGATTGTGTTAGGTGTACTTTTCCTCCTGCTTTGGCTCATCATGGTTCTTTGTTTGGGAAAATTCATTGAAGGAAAATACAGTACAATGGACACAGCAAGTCAGAACATCAACTTGGTCCTAAAGCCTCACTAAGTCATCTCACTTCGAGAAAAGAGAACTATCATCAGTGAACATCACAGCCAATCCAATACCGTTGGGGTAGCAGGGGACAGAACTGACTTTGACATTTTTGGCCCGATTGAGCTCTTGAAATATCCACACCAGTTTAAGGTTACATTAAGCGACTTTGTAACACCAAGTACTTTCTCTGATGATTGGGACTTTGAAAATATAAATAATATGATGTCAGATTTAGTAATGTCCACACCAGTTTAAGGTTACATTAAGCAACTTTGTAACACCAAGTACTTTCTCTGATGATTGGGACTTTGAAAATATAAATAATATGATGTCAGATTTAGTAATGTCAGCAAAATTTACAGAACATGATTATTTACAGGGTTCATCAAATTATGAAGAAATGTACTGCTATAATCACTTTGGTCATCACTATTTGCATAAATCTGCACAGCCTAGAAATGTTTTTAGTTATAATCAATGGGAACATTGTGCAACACCACCTAAAAGCAGCTCAAAAACATTCTATGAGAAATTCCCATACTTCTCAGGGTTTAACACAAGTGATGCAGAAACGTTTTATTTTAAAATGTTAAATACGACAGGAATGAAAACAATGCTGACAAATACTAAATTGATCTATTCTGAAACATTTTATGAAAAAATGATTACATTTGGTTTTGAATTCTGGAAAAGCAACATTCAAACAAAAACCATCTGGGGTACAAAAGAATGGCAGGTCCAAGGTTTAGAAGCATTATTTAGAGCCTGCATGATCCCAGAACAATTAATATTCTTGAATGACACCATTCAACAGACTACCTGTCTTGGCCTAGCCAAAATTAAAGACTTAAACAAACCGTCTATTCTAAAACCCATACCTGATAGTAATAGCACTACTGATATGGAGATAGACGTATCCCATATTTTATACCAAAACAGAACACATCCTGATTGGAAAAAATGGTTGATCTGACCCACAGACACAAATAACTGTCAATATAGATTCCTGAACAAAATACAGGGGTTCAAAATGACCAGGCCAGACCCAAGATACTCCCAGAGACAACATCCAGGGATAGTTACAACATACAGTGTAGGGAAACTCTGCCTCGAATGGCTACAGAAATCCACACTGGCTGAAATTAAGCAACACTTGACTTTACTTAAAGACGGTGCTGACTTGCGTGATTTCATTCTGGGACCTCGCAAACAGCGTCAAAAACGTTTCATAGCGGCCGGTATATACGCTGCGTACAACGAAGCTTGGAAAGTAATGCAAATTGAAACAGCAGAAAAAATACGAGAAATTGATCGTATTAATTTGGAAAAATCACTTTCTGTTGTGGACAATGAGCAGACTGTACGATTCTGAGCATTGAAAAACTTGAGAGATTACCATTGACAATGTCAGAAAGACCTGTCATTGAATGGATAATACACGGAATAATTACAATTCCGATAACAACTTTCCAATTTAAATACTGCCAAGAGTATATACCAGCGGGCCAGTATGAAAGGTTGGGTAAAGGGTACATCAAGTCACCATGGAATTTACCTTATACACACACATGTTACAGTGAGAAGAAAAAGAATGTATTTCTTAGTGGTAAAAATTGTAAAAGATCACTAAGTGGTACACTCCTATGTCAAGGCATTAACCTGCATGGAGCCTGCGAAGGGTCTTCAAGTAACCTTTCATGTCACCAGCAAGGCACACCTGCAACACAGATAGAGCCATTCTTTAGACGGCTTTCTAACGGGAGCTATATTCTAATAGTGGACCATAGCTGTTGTGGCATGGTGCCAGGGAAAGCCTATCTCGTAAGCGTTAGTTCCATGGTCACTTGCTGTATGCAAGTATTGTATCCAAACAGCAATCCAGATATGGAGGTGGCAATTTGGCCTCGTTTGAATATCTCTTCTATTCGAATTGATACTTTAAGCAGAATGAAGTCTATTCTTTTACAGACGACTGTGCCTTTGACCTCGTCCAGAGAAACGTATGATCTGCAAATCGCAAGGACAACGGCAGAGATACATACCCTTTTATCAACAAATTGCC
Source organism: Lissotriton helveticus (assembly GCF_964261635.1). Taxonomy (NCBI): domain Eukaryota; kingdom Metazoa; phylum Chordata; class Amphibia; order Caudata; family Salamandridae; genus Lissotriton; species Lissotriton helveticus. Next base: position 335,156,840 of record NC_136071.1, on the reverse strand, counting down.
CCACACATTCCGTAGAAATACTGGGCCAAATCCTAAATATATCTGATACCAGTGGCATCGCACATGTATTTAAGACAATTTTTTCGGGACTGTTAACACCCTTTGAAACAGTTCTGGGCATCTTCCCCAATTTTGTCCATTCTGTCTTTGGTGGCCTCCCTCTACTTTTGGGACTCGTAGCAGGAATTTTATTTTTGATTATTCTGCTCCGATATGGCAAGCCAAGTCGCAGACAAGACTCCAGCAACGATGGAAGAAACGATCCTAGCAGTACGCTACCGGGACCGCATAACTAAAGTCCTCGGATTAGCCCGGCTAAGAGATCTGAATATGACCTGGTTTCTTTCATTCAGACCTATCTGGCAAAATTGCATCTTACCTGTGCTTCGATGTATGCTATGCGGAGAAGAATGTGTGTTGGACATCTGTCTTGCACTACCATCAGCAGTACCAATGGATACAGATACCTTGCTAGGTCCGGTAACGACTCGTGCATCGTGTTGTCCCCAGCGGCTACCTATTCTGATGACGGCATTCGTTGAGACTTCACCACTACCATTATGTGGGAGTGAAGTACGAGATGAGAGCAGCATCACCCAGGTACAACCTTTAGTGAGCATTGCTGATGCTGACATCGATAATAGCAATCATTCTCACGACTGCACTGTTGCAGCGTTTTCAAACTTGGTCGAACTTTCACCTGATGTCGTTGACCAATTTTTTGCGAGTCTGTCTGAAATGATGTTCTCCCCTGAACAGAAAGAATAACTTTTTAAGCAACAAGCACACAGCGTTCCCTGAACTCTGAATTCGGCCTTCAGCTTTGAAAAACAAAAGCTACTGAAAACAATTGGAACTATTTTTCCCCTTGAGAGCGAACTTATTTTTTTCCACTTCCAAAATATTTACCTTTTTCAGGCACATGTACTCTGCTTAAAGTAGAACTATTCTTAGAGAACAGAGCTTCTACTTTAGGAACTCTAGAGACAATATTTTACCTCAGCCTCTAGCACATGTACAGAATTTGTATTATTATGTGATGGAATGGTCTCGACCTTCTTTTCTGTATTAAGAGCCATTTCATGTGTACATTTTCGCAATTCATTCAGCTGATATATATATATATATGCATTTTTTAACTGAATGATACCACTGCTTGGAAAACGTACAGTACCAATACTCATTTTCGTGTATTTACCATGTACCATTTCAAATGCAAATTTATGTATTTTGGGGTGGGTTGGAAAACACATGCACCATTATATGTTTACTATTGCTTAGTTTTAAGTAATGAGGGACATTAGATCATGGAGTGGGTGTTGTAAATCTATCTAGGACCCTAATTCGATATTCCTGATTTATGCCCTTATGTGGTTATAATAAATAATATCCTTATAAAGGCATAAGAATCATATCCATATTTAGTCATAGCCCATGCTGTCAAAATTAAGCAAGGCTACTTCCCCAGGCTCCCAGAAAGTACAACGAGTTCTGTAAACAAACCAAACCTCCAGCAACCTGGGAATTCCCCATGGCTTTTGTTTTGATTTGTCCTAGAACTCCTGTGAGCACTCTAAGAACGGCCAGTTCTTAGTGACATCTTTATTGACGTCTTATGTCCAACCTTACGTCAAACCCGGCACCTTTCAGGTATAAATATACCAACGTTGCCTTAAGAAAACACACAGTGGTTTGGAGCAGAGCGGCTATCTACTTGCCCGAGAGCCCAGCTGATGCGAGAGCCCACGGACGGCGCCCCTCCCTTTTGACGCACTGAGAGAGACACTGTCTTTTCTCCTGCCGAGAAATCCAGCTCCGGTGTTCTCAGCCGCCCTTGCGGGTTGCTGAGATATCGAGTCCTGAGAGAGAGATACCAGACCTCCTGCTTTCTATTACCCAGGTACGGAGCTGACTAAACCCTTAAAGAGAATTCTTGATTCAGATTCTTGGCAAAACCCACTTAACTTAAACTGCTACTTACTCCTTCCCACGTATTAGGCTTAGGTCAGGTACACCGGGGTAGGCGTATTTAGAAGCACCAGTTGAGTACGTTAGTCAATGTATATTTGTATGTATATATTTTATCAATTTTAAAGTATCATATGGCTAAGAAACCATATCAATGCTTTTACAGTATTATTTTATAATACTCCTTTTACTGTACGCACTTTATTTTATGCTAAGTATTGCAATTGTGGCAATTCATTTCTCTTGCATGAGAAAGAAGACTGCTCAATAAATAACACCTTTTATTGAAAACGCCCGTCTCTCTATTCTCTGCACTCTGGTCAAACTAAGTATGCACGATTGACTGAGTAATATAGCTGTCTATTGTTTTCACACGACTCTAGAGATACACTCTTATTCTGAGGGAGCAAAGTTGTCATGTTTTATGGTTGTCAGAAGCTAATCCCTTCTTGTCTATCCAGGGAAGTTAAACTCCTCCTTGTTTATTCGAGAAAGTTTCTGGGGACCTCTGAGCTAGCTGGCAAAACTAATTAAGTCTAATATAGTCAGTAGAGACCTAGTCGACCTCAGTCCTACATCTACACTGCTGTTTATATTATTCCAATGCGCAGAGCCTATTGGGAATATAGGAACTACACTACAACGCTCAAAATAGGGGCATCTATGGCATTCTTAGGCAATATCCCCAGGAATTACATTTGTAAAGCAGCAACATGGTCTACACCACACACATTCACTAAACATTACTGTGTGGATGTGCAAGCAAAACAACAAGCTAGTGTGGGCAGGCTGTACTAAGAACACTGTTTCAAACTACTGCAACCGATACAGGTAGCCACCGCTAAGGCACAACTGCTGTATAGTCTATGCTAAAGTATACAATCTACAGCTCATATACTTCGAACGGAAAATGCTATTTATCAGTATGCATCTGTTCTTGGCATGTAGAGCTGTAGATTCGTATACGCCCACCCGCCTCCCCGGATACCTGTGTCTGTTGCAGTTATATCATACTTAGATACATTACACATGGACATCTTTCTATTTCTAACCAACTCCATCATCACCCTTTATGGCGCAAACAATCTGGAGATGGATTCGATGCCCATGCACACTACTAACCAAAGGAGAAGTCACCTATCTTGTGACTACAAAGACTTCTACAATAACAAAGTGCAAACATCTGAGCCCAACACCAGATGGCGATCTATACTACAGTATACAAATCTACAGCTCTACATGCCAAGAACAGATGCATACTGGTAAGTAGCATTTTCCATACAGTGACTGAAACAAACGCTATATCTGTCAGCAGCGTTGACAGAAACTGCATTTATTCCATCACTGCAACTAACATACAACGGAAGAGACCGAGTTAGAGGAGGAGCGGGAATTAGCCCCGTCTAATCCTGAGATAAAAGAAGAGCCTCAAGGTAATTATTTTGAAGTAGTCATAGGTACCCCAGAGGAAGATAGCCAGAATGAAGATAACTGGAACAATGTGGGGATAGACTTTCCACAAGAGGAGGGTACAAATAACCCAGAAAGAGATGTCCTAAGAGGGGTATGAGGAGATGGAGTCATGTGCCCTTCAGAAACACTTCTGTCAATGCAGAAAAGAATCCAGTCCCTTCTAATGCCGCCACGAGTCATAAATGAAGATGCAGTGCCCTTCAGAGAATTGGCATCCTTCAAGGCAGTAACCCCTGGGTTGGAGGAAAAGTATAAAGCCTTACTGCAGGATGCAATGTACATAAAAAACGGATGTGCAAGTGGACTGTCTGGCCATCACCACTGCTTCTGTCCTCCTCCAGACAAAAACAATGTATGTTTGTGGGAATCGCACTCTATGGAGTGCGATTCCCACAAACATACATTGTTCTTGAATTTCTGCAACTGTGGTAATCAGCACCACCATTCAAAAAATGTCTTTCGAAAGTATTGCCAACATAACAGACAATCGAGCATCAACCAAAGTATATACGGCAGAAGAAGCATCTGAAATCTATAAACTCATAAAGGAAACCAAGGCATTCGATGCCCAAAGTGGATCAATTACACAACAATTACGCCAACTGGAATACCTTACAAGACGTGAACTCAACCAACGTCTACACGCTTCAACACTCATCCAATACCATCGCGTGAAACGAATCCCTCGTGGCCTCAGACTAGCTATTCGTCCCATGTTATTCAGACTTAATAACAACCAACAATTCATGGAAAAATTGTATAGTATCCTGAATAAATGTTCGCTGGATTTAATTCTGCTTTTGATCGAGGAACTTTCAAAAACAATCAGTGAACTAGAGGAGGAAATATACAATGCCAAACAAGAATTATCTGCCAGAATGGAAACAGAACCATGGGAAAAAGTTCTTGAGGATTTAAACATTCGCTTGGATAAATATGGGAAGGAGCTTCAAGAAACTAAACTCAGGAAGTTTAAAAGAGACACCATTGACTACAAACTCAACGAAGCATACACCTGGGCAGAAGTCTATCAGCAACATTGCAATGGAAAATAGTGAACTCCAATGCTCTTTTCAGCAGGTTTCTGAGAAGAAATGACAGAACTCATGCTGCTTCTTTGCGAGGAATTAAGAAAAGAGCTGTCTGTTATCCAAGAGAAAAGAATATTGTTAACTCCTGCTTAAAGTCATCCCTAGATGTTGCTGGCAAGGCAAGCAGACAATTGTGCACTGGCATAATCTTGAGCAAGCATGCCTGGCTTGGAATCCTTGAGTTTAAATGTAAGTGCAGGGTTATAGTCATAAACACAACTTTTACAGGAGATAACTTATTTGATTGTACTGTTGAGAAGTCATTACAGAAAATAATACAGGGCAATGAGACAGCAATAGCTGTGGAAGCCGTGCCCTAATCCAGGAAGGTAGCTGTTCTCACGCGGTGTGGTACGAAGATTGGTGGTGTGAGAAGCCCAAGACTTTATTAAGAGTCTCACTCGCTGGAACTATCGATTATTGGACCACCTCTCACTGAGTTTATCACTATATAACAGTTACAGAGGACTGACCCCAGACGTCGTGTCAAATATCTGAAGACGATTATTATTTTCTCAACTATCTTTGCTCACAACACGAGACTTGTGTGATTGGCTCAGCTGGAACAATTTTGCTCCCCATCCTTTGCAGAAATCTATTGAAATTGTGAGCACCCCATCTCCTTATCCCTGAAGAAGTCCCTAATGGACGAAACGCGTCGGCTGCAAAAACCCGTGTTTTGACTGTACACCTTTTGGAATAAAGTAAATCACAACCAAGAAAATCTACGTTTGTGATTATTAGAATTGTAGTTCAAGAATTGTGTTGTGCACCTTTGCTTTTATGTATGGATTACTTAAGTTCTTTGATGAACTAGCACTGTGACAGTGGGTGTCAGCCAGCGTGCACACACCTCGCCCACACAAACTATTGGGGGCAACTTACAATTGGGAGTGATTTGGGTTAGGTGCTATGAGTTAGGAAGGTTCCACTGTCTCCCTCTCGTTTTGAAAAATAGCTGTGGAAGCCATTTAAATATTATTTTTAAGAGGAGCACCACATAATAGTGGAGGGGCAGGTTTCTATGTTTTCAACAGCAGCAGCAATTCCAAAGCAGTCACCCCTGAGGAACACTAGCTACATCAACTTAGTGGCAGCTATCAAGGCAGCTATCAGGGCAGCCGAGTTACTCCTTTCAATCTGCAGTGAAAAGAATAGTCCAAAGCTCAAGAGTCTCTCCCATACAACAACATAACTGACATAAACCTCCACAACTTCCACCACCTGTAAGGGATAGACTTAGGAGGTTGCTAGAAGAATGGTAATGGGTAACTTCCAATATGGGTACTAAACTTAGTACATTTTGGGTAATCAGTAGGAGTAGAAAAGAAGACAACTCCACGAATCCAAACAAAGAGGCCGCAATACAAACAGGAACAACTCTGAAACAAGAAGTAGATTAAGAAGCAATAGAAGTAGTAGTGAAGATTGAAAATTAATAACCAAAATGATTTATTCAGTGTATAGACTGACCTACCATGGATCTGATATTTCTAACCTGGTTCATAAAGACTCAGAAATTCAAAATGATGACACTTCAAGAAGTGATTACAGTGCTAGAAGAGGGAGACTACCTGTTGATCATTAATTCAAATGATGAATAATTCCTTATCCCTAGGGACAAGAATCACAAAAAGACCTCAGTTTTGTGGTACCGTTTGCAATAAAGCTTGTGCCAAAGTTTTAATGAAATGCATAACTATATATTTAAAACACACTTAAGATGCCAGAGGATACACATCTTTCCCCTGCTTAGATGACTGGCTTTTGAAGGCAAATTTTCTCATGCAGTATTAAAAAAACTAGAAGCAATTATTAAAAACATTGTTCATGCTGGGATTCTCCTTAACTGGGAAGATCACCACTCAGCCCTGCCCGGCAGAAAACCTTCTTGGGAGAAAACTCTCATTCTTTAAAGGCCACTAGATACTGGTAGGGGAGTAGCAAGTTCACCTTTGCCAGACAAAACATTCTGATGGATACTTATAACCGCAGATTCTTGGACTTAATATATTTTCAGGCTCCACACTGGACCCAGAGGTTTTTCATAGCCGTGCTCCAACACGTTGCTAATGGTGCTATGTTGCTCTAAACCATCTCGAAATTGACGGACCACTGACATCAGTACCTTTCTTGCTGCATCATTTCATGCATATCCAGAGGTCCGATCCCAAATTTGTTGGTTTTCCTATGGCTTCCAATCTTTTAACAGGTTGCTGGAGAACGAAGTCACCATCAAAAACGACCGGATTCAAGCGATCCTGTGACTGTAGGAAACATAGGACGGTCACTGATCGGCATGCGATGTGACTTTAGTGCTTGGGCTCGGGACCCAACTCTAAGCCATGTGACAAGTGCGCCCTCATGCATCTAAAGGCAAAGACGTAAGTCATTAAGCACAAGAAGGTGCAGCCTTCGTGTAGGTAATGCTCCTGCGTCATGTCACTGGCCCAGACTCTACCAATTTCTGGACCATTCTCACAATCATTCCGCTTTCTGTTTCATGACTTCCAGTATATCCAAGTCTAAAAGCAAGCATAACAAAATTAAGCTTAACTTTAATGAATCCTGCCTCTCCGACTTAAAGGAGAAGGTGTGAGGGCATCAAGATGCAGGTTACAGTTCATCAAGGTCACCTTTCACTGAGCCGATTACTCCACTGGTCTTGATATGCTGAGTTTTCAAAGCCCTCTTTGACACTGCAGCAGATTGAGACCTTCAAAGAAGGCATAATGCAGATATTCAGTGAACCTCTGGCTCTTTCTGTCATGCCTTAGGGCCCCAAGAAGCCACAGGCACTTCCAGTAGGGTTACTGTCAGCAAGTACTGCCCTGGTGCCTTCTGCTCCTCTGAAAGCACTACTGGGCACATACCAGCTTCGATACACACTTCCACACCAGCCCAACAATCCATATTGGTTCCCGCCACCCTAATACTGGCACTGATAGATTACCTGATGCCAGCACTTAGGTCAGATCCCGAACCTATCAGCCTGGTTTAACCAATGTTATGCTGTGAAATCGCAAAAGCGCAACCAGTAGACATGCAGCCGAACTCCAATCTTGTACCTCTTCCACATCTTCCACATTACTCTTAGCAGTAGAGGCACCACTATTTTTTTAGTTGATAAAATGCCATTGGGGTCGACACCACCCTCAAGACTGAGCTTGACCTTCCACATGGGCCGCCAATGGTCGAGAGTGACTCATTCGCAGTGGTGGTTTGGAGGGCAGCTAAGGTGCTAGAGCAACAGCTGCTCTCCACTGAGACCAATACAAATGATTAGATGGAAATTCTACAATATCTGAGACCTTGCTTCTTTTCAATGATGCTCTTACCGATACACTGATTACACCATGCTCTGCTCCTGTGAAACAGTCAGGTCGCTAGATGTCCTAGACAAGCGCCTGGTGGCCCAAATGTTCTCAGCAAGCATCTCACTCCAGAGAGACATTTTGTGCATACCTTGGCCGGTAATGTGTATCTAAATTTATTCATCTCCACTCCTCGAATTAAGGATTGATCCCTTTGACAAAGGTATATTTTCTTAAGCTAACTCTTTGCGATCTGTCCGTGCAGTCTGCCTGTTTGGTTGTTACACCCATGTGCTTTAGGACATGACCAGTTTGTTTTTGCTGCCAGTCCTGGATGATATGATCTTTTCTTTTCCAAGAGTATACAAGATGGCCATTACTCAGCCAAATGTGTTATCGGCAAAGGTTTGGCTACCACAGATTACCTTGACACAGCGGTTGGTTCAAGTGTGGTCCTTCATCTGCATTTCTGTATGAGGTCCTCTGGGTTTTCTGGCGATGTGCAGGCTTTGCTGCTGACCATGCCTTTTGATGGTTCCTGCCTCTTCTGTGAGAATTTTGTACAAAATAACAGGAGTAGAAACCCGTCAACCTTGTTGGGATTGGGGTAGATAACTATATATACTGAACAATATCCCAACCGGTATTGTTTGTAGACAATTAGTGATGATATGAATTCAACATTATCCATGGAGGAACAAGGAGACTCAATTAGATTATCACATGTGCTCAAGGCAACATTTTTATCAACATTTTGGAATTAAGGGCAAGTACAATTACAGTTTATATCAGCACTGCAAATTTACAAATAAAGAGTAACAACCCAAAGTTGTACAAGGTACACGAGTGCAAAAGTGAGTAACACTACGGCGACACAAGTGACAGTGTGATCAGCGTGGGCGGCGCAGGGTGTTATGTGCATAGATATATACAGTGAATAAAGACAGAGTGGTTTCTAAATGGTTCAGAATGGCTATTTTTCGTTTTTCATTCTTTGTGTGAACCACTGTGTGAGGGGCGCCTAAAGTCTTGCTGAATAGTTGATGGCGTTTCGATCCGTGAGAATTAGGATCATCTTCAGGACTGTATGGGCTGGTAGCAGTGCATGTGAAGCCACTGGATGGTGGCAGTGATGGGCGGATCTGTGGGGATGCTCCGCGAGGGCTGGAGCAGTACGGGTGCCTCGTGGGTTGGCCCGTCTCAATAACGCTGGAGGGTTCGAAATGGTCTCAAAGGTACCTCGGATGCATAGGAGCATGAGATGAGACTCGATCTTTGATTGAAGTAAATTCAAACGGGAATCACGGAGCCGCGTGGTCCGTGGATGGGCAGAGACCGATCTAAGCGTGATCGGTGGGGTGAGGCGAGTCAATCTGTCCTCGAGGTAAAAAACGGGCGAGTGAAGCGCTGTCCGGTTGATGCTGCCCATCCACGGGTCACGCGTCTCCGTGTTTCCCGTTTGAATTTACTTCAATCAATCAGCCCCACAGATCCGCCCATCACTGCCACCATCCAGTGGCTTCACACGCACTGCTACCAGCCCATACAGTCCTGAAGATGATCCTATTTCTCACGGATCGAAACGCCGTCGACTATTCAGCAAGACTTTAGGCGCCCCTCACACAGTGGTTCTCGCAAAGAATGAAAAACGAAAAATGGCCATTCTGAATCATTTAGAAACCACTCTGTCTTTATTCACTGTATATATCTATGCACAAAACACCCTGCGCTGCCCACGCTGATCACACTGTCACTTGTGTCGCCGTAGTGTCACTCACTTTTGCACTCGTGCACCTTGTACAACTTTGGGTTGTTACTCTTTATTTGTAAATTTGCAGTGCTGATATAAACTGTAATTGTACTTGCCCTTAATTCCAAAATGTTGATAAAAATATTGCCTTGAGCACATGTGATAATCTAATTGAGTCTCCTTGTTCTTCCATGGATAATGTTGAATTCATATCCTCACTAATTGTCTACAAACAATACTGGTTGGGATATTGTTCAGTATATATAATCTTCTGTGAGAAGGCAGACTGCTTGGAATATTCGGACAGAGCTACTGCTAGTTCCTTTAGGCTGTTGGTGCCTGAAAAGCAATTTTAACACAATTTTCAGACAGTTGTGGTAACTGTACGGTGCTGGTGTATAGACAAGTACAGCCTTCACAACCAGAGATGAAGCAGGCAACTCAGTCTTTTCGAGGTCGCGAACAGGGATCTGGCGGACAACGTGCAGGCAAGCAGGTTCCCCAATGTTCCAATGCCTCCTACCCTGCTACGCCAGCTAACCAACTGCTTCAATCTGCCCTTAGTGGCTTACACCCACCACGTGGGATGCAGGATCCAACATTTCTTTCTGGGTTGGCAGTGCATACTTTGGATTCTCACTTTGGACTTGCAGGTTGCATATATTCATCTATCTCTTAGGTGTTACCTGCAGTTCAAGGTGGTGCAGGAGCATTTTCAGTTTTCCGTGCGCTCCTTTGACCTTATCAGCGCCCCTCTGGTGTTCACAAAAGTGATGGCAGTAATTGCTGCCCATCTTCAGAAGTTGGGAATCGCTGTATTCCTGTACCTCAATGACTGGCTGCTGAGTGCGGTCTCACCACGTCAGTCTTGGACTACCTCTGGAGGACAACAGAACTACTGACATTGTTTGGGTTTTCCATTAACGATTCCCTATTAGAAGCTTCAGTTCATTAAGGCGATCCTGGATACAGTGAAGTTCTGGGATTTCTCTCCACAGTGACAAGCTCCTTCCTGGATCCAGGTGTGGGTGGTTCAGATTGTTCTTGACAGCCTCAGCATTGTGCATCTTGTTTATCAATAATAATGGCAGGTAGCACATGCAACCCCTTTTTAGGTCTCGCCCTGGAATTCGCATCCGAAGGATGCGTCCAGGGCTGGAGACTTAAAGCTGTCCGATGCCGGGGAATGAGGGACAAAAAACTGTCACGAGCTTTAGCAGGCGGATTTGGCTGCGCGAACGCGCACGTTCCGTCCTGCGCCGCCCTCCCAGCCTACCGCGCATGCATGCATGCACACAGACAGACACAGACACACACACACACACGTCGCAGACAGACACTCGCTCACACACACACCCCCTCCCCCACAGTCACACACACGCACTCCAAGACACATACATACACACACGCACACACACACACACACACACACACACACACACACACACACACACACACACACACACACACACGCTGCCCCCGCACGCGCGCGCGCGTACATGCTCCCCCCCTCCCCCCGCCCGCCCGCCGCTCAGCAACGCACTCACCGGCTTCCTCTCCTCAGCTGCAAGGCCCGGCAGCAGGACTCTTCTTCCCTCCTTCGGCACCGGGGCGCAGGGTAGGCTCCTGCCTGCTCCGGTGCTCCCTGCTCCCAACACTGCTCCAATCGCGGCTCTTCCGTGGGAGGCGGGGTAGGCTCCCGCCCTCCTACTTCCTGTTTCCGGGTGTCGCGCCGGCCTGCCTGACTTCCTGGTCGCAGGCCGGCAGAGTAACGAGGATGTTTTGCGGTATGTATTTATTTAGTTAATTATGCATTTTTATATAGCGCAGACTTTACCCGAAGGCGGTATTTATTTATTTATGTATTTATGCATTTTTATATAGCGCGGACTTTACCCGAAGGCGGTATTTATTTATTCATGTATTTATGCATTTTTATATAGCGCGGACTTTACCTGAAGGCGGTATTTATTTCTTCATGTATTTATACATTTTTTAGCTTGTACTCCAACATCCACTCTCGCACCAGACAATTTATACTACCCTGTCTTGTAGTTGGGCTTGGGAATTCATATTCCGGACAAATCGAACTCTCTGGGAGACCCAAGCTGGGGCCTTCAGAGGCAAAGTAATTAAGTCGAGAGGTCCCACCTTTTTACTAGATGATAGATAGACACGTTTTAGCCAATTTGCAGCTTCCTTGAAAGTTCAAGACCCTTTTATTTGCTGAAAAGAGATTAATTAAATATTGCCGCGCTTTCTGAACATTCCCATGAGATGGCAGTCCAACGATCCCTTTCCAGGCAGTAGCTTCAGGTGTCACGGAAGCAGACAAGGAAGTGAGCCCCTTAATTGGCATTCCTCGCGGTTTTGACACAAACCTTAGTTGCCTCAGTGGAATTACTGGAGTGCGCATGTGTTTACACCAATAGCCCGCGCAGACCTACCAAGGACCTTTACAGTAAAGCCAGCATATTGGTACGTCCCTGGTAGCACCGTGGGCCCGTCTAGCCCCAATTAACCTCTTCTTTATTAGTTTCCAATAGGTTTACTCGATGTGATTAGCACCTTCAGGGGCAGAGCTACACAATCTTAGTGTCTCTAACAGGAAGGCAGCCAGGTTCACAACACATATTGCATTGCAAATGCTATAGGTGTCACATTTGTGAAAGTTAAAACTATTGGCATTGTAAATGACAAAGCTATTACTTTAGCTATTACTATAGCTAAATAAAAAAAATGTAATTCGCAATACCAATGGCTCAAACTTTCCTAATGCGAGACCTATTGCATTGCAAATGCTTGTTTTAAAAAGGGGTGGCCAGCCTCATATTGTACCTAATGAACGCAATCTCTAGCCTCAGTCTGAACTCTATTTCCAATACTATTCAGTAATACCCTGGGCAAGGGAGTGGTAGAGATCCTCGTCTGCAGCCACAAGTAAGCTTGTAGCAGCTCCCAGATGTCTCGAGGTCAAGCCTGGATAGGCATGAGGTCCCTGTAGGCCGACAGCTGCCCCTGGCAGAAAGCAGCGTCTTTAAGTCAGTCCTCTATGTGTGGAACTTGGCATCGGCCCCAGCACATCGCTAGGCATTGTTTGGCTAACAGCAGAAGCATGGCTGTTAGTTTTCTGCTACCTGCAGGCACATTCTTGATGTACCCCAGCAGAGCAGTCATAGGAGTGCGTTCTATACACAATTCCCACATCTCATCTATTGCATCAAAAATTATTCCTCAGTTTTGATTAATGTTCTGGCATTCCCAGGCTCTGTGTAGGAAGGTCGTGCCGGGGGAACAGCATCGCAGACAACGTGCATCGTCTATCAGACCTATTCTGTGGAGCCATTCAGGTGACCTGGTCAGTCCGTGTAGGAATTTAAAATGGATAAGGCGAAGCTCCTAGTTAGGGGACCGTGCTCTTTCCTGCGTGCAGCAGTAGGACCACTGTTCATTCGTGGTCGATGTGCCTTTCGGGAAGCATATTGGCGCTGTATGTCCGAGGATAACCTTGTGATCAGGCTGCGGGGGGGAAGGGTACTTCAGAAAGTGCTCTAGTGCCTGGAAAGTTGTGCAGCTGGGAAGGAGATGAAGCACACGGGCAGTGCGGTCCGTATCTGGTAGGTCATATTCTCTCAAATGTATTCTGCTCCCCCCACCCCCTCTCGGCACCTGATGAGGTTCCATGAAGTTCTGTGGGAACGCATCTCCCATTGTGGTCAGCTGGAGTCTAGTGCAGGGCCCTGCCTCTTCCAAGAAAGGCAATGCAGGATGTCTGAGTAGTGGCACAGAGGGTCCGTACAGCACATCATCGCATCATGCCACGTTGCGTGGCGCAGCTCATGTCATGCCCATACCGTGTCCACCCGGGAACGTGGTCAGGGCTGTGCTCTGTAAAAACCATGTGTAGTGGATGTGGCGCTGCTTGATCATGTTCAGGCACTATCTGCGCCAATGAATTGCGTCGTGAATATCCAGAGAAATCCGAACTGCACCTGTGCACAGCAGTAATAGAAGGTGCTCCCAGTGTGCCCTGCTCGAAGGGTAATGTTAAGATTTCACAGGAGACTCTGGGTTGTTTCCCAGCCCATGACGGAGAGATCATGTTTGATCGCAGTCTCATCCTAAAGCTGCTAAGTAGAAGGGGAAGAATGATAAATAAATAGAGGAATTTGGGCAAATTGACAATTTTTGCTATAGCCAGCCGACCCATCAGGGATAATGGCAATCCCGACCAGCTCTTAAAGCGGTTCTCCAGCCAGTCCATCAGTCGGCCATAGAGGGTGCTCCATCATTCCTCAATGTTCTGGCTAAGCCAGATTCCCAGATATTTCACTAGGCCCTCTGCCCAACAAAGCAGGAACTCTGATCGGAATTTCTCCGTAACCTCCATTAGCGGAAAAATTATAGACTTTGCCTAGTTGATAAGTGCTCCTGATAGGCCCCCGAATCTAAGGAACTCTCTAATCAGGGGGATCGAAATTCTCAGCTGGGTCTTTAACATATAATGTGACATCGTCCGCGTATAGGGAGATGCGTATATATATATATTTTTTTAAAACCTTTTTATTGGATTTTTCATGTCATACAAACACATTCATATCAGTTAGAAATTACATTAAGTGAGTTCTAGCATCCGTACCAACTGCCGTGGAGGCATTCCTCTGGGCAAGGGCTCCGGAAGCGATGGAGAGGTGGCCTCCTTGCCGCAGCCTCCATATGGGCTCTGCACTGGGTCTGTCTCTGCCAGGTGTGTTTGTCTAAAGGTGTGAAGGAGTGTCGCCCATTCCAAAGAGATAGGGTGCCTGCGAATGCCGTGTGCCTCCTCCTGGCGGATACGGTCTTCCTCCGCTGCGGCCCATTTCTTTACTAAATGTAAATTGATACTTGTATAGCGCACTACTCACCCGCAAGGGTCTCAAGGCGCTTGCACGAATACCGCTTTGGAGCCCATCGTGGCTTTCCCTGTGAGGTGTCCACTCCTGGGCACCCTCAGGGTGGAGGCCAGGCATCCTTAGAGTTGTGGGGGCCGTTGTGGAGATTAAGCAAGCTATTGCCCAGAGTTGCAGAGTGGCACTCCATGATTGGAATAGGCACCGAGGCGAGAATTATCAGGTCAGTGGAATTTTTGAGCCCAAGACCCGCCGAGGCAGGGAATTGAACCCTGGTCCCGGGCTAGACCTCTGCATCAGAGTCTGCCGCTCTAACCATTGAGCCACACTTCTCCACCATTGAGCCACACTTCTCCACTTCTCTTACTGCCCCCCACCATGCTGCAATTGGGGGTCCAAAGGACTGTCAGTAATAGAAAGACCACTGTTCTTGTGGTTGGGCAACAGTCTCTGGTCCCATATCCCTTGTAGTTCGTATTGTGAAATGGTCATCCAGTTCGAACATGAACTAAGGGCCTCTAAACTGGGGAAATACAGGGGCAGGGGTGGGAGGGCTAGGGGTCGTAGCTCAAGAGGGCCTACGTGATGGTGGCCCGTGTCGTTCGACTGATTCCAGACACTGTGTTCCGCGCCTAATTTTGCCGCGCATCTAAGGGGGTGGCTTATAGGGGGGGCTGGCTGGGCGGGGCAAAACGCGCATGGTCTGGGGAGGGGGCGTGCGGGTCCGGCATCGCTCATGGGCTCTGCACAGGGTCTGTCTCTGCCAGTTGTGTTTGCCTAAAGGTGTGAAGGAGTGTCGCCCATTCCAAAGAGATAGGGTGCCTGCGAATGCCGTGTGCCTCCTCCTGGCGGATACGGTCTTCCTCCACTGCGGCCCATTTCTTTACTGCCCCCCACCATGCTGCAATTGGGGGTCCTTCCGGTGCGCGTCAGTGCATTGCTATGCTGCGTTTCGCTAACAGTATGGCCGGTAGCGCAAATTTGGTCTCTACTTTCTTGTGTTTGTTACGTTTGAAGATACCCAGAGCTCAGGCCTCCCACGTGTTGAGATCTGTGAGGCCGGTGACTGTTCGCAAAGTGGCATGCACCGTCGCCCAGAAAGTTTGCAGTCTGGCGCACATCCAAAACATGTGAAGAAATGGGGCATCAGGTGTATTACATCTGGGGCAAGCAAATTGAGATGTCGGGTGTAGGAGAGTAGGGTCTGCAATCCTATGATCACCCAGATTTTTGCTTTTTGCTGCACTGGTTTACGACTTTCCCTGGCTGTGGGCCTGCTAATCAGACCCACAGCCTAGCTGTTCTCTCTATCCAAATTGTACTCAGGTACTGAATTGGCACTGGGCCCTCTCCAAGTCCCTGTACCCAGGGCTGAGGTGTACCCAGAAGTCTCCCAGGGGCTGAAGCATGTATTATGCCACCCCTGGGCTGACTAACTAAACTGACACAACTGGCTGCTTGACAGCTGGGGCAAGGTGGTGTAATCACCCTTTGCTTTAGATATAGTATACCTATAT
The DNA here is from genome assembly GCF_964261635.1 of Lissotriton helveticus. Classification (NCBI taxonomy): domain Eukaryota; kingdom Metazoa; phylum Chordata; class Amphibia; order Caudata; family Salamandridae; genus Lissotriton; species Lissotriton helveticus. Next base: position 335,140,838 of record NC_136071.1, on the reverse strand, counting down.
CTAACCCTAAAATGGACACACAGATCTCCTATCAGTCACTCCTATAGCAGGCCTTAACAATCCTGAAGGCAGAGTGCTTGGAATCGTGTGAGATGGTGCTCTGGCATGAGCTGAGCCTGTCTGCGGCTTTCGGGATCCATCCCTTAGCCGTTTCCATGATATCGCATACCATATACTCTTAAGTGCATTATAATCCTCGCGGTTATATGCCAACTCTGGTATCGCTTTATCAAAACATGTCGAGTAAGGTGTCATACGAATTGGAATACTAACCCCTCGCCAATTCTGGCGACGGGGTTAGCATTCCACCCTTCTAGAGGGACACGACATGTATGTAACCCCTAACCCCGGTTAAAGTCCAACAGAGCCTCAGCTCCACAAAATGGATGCTGCCACCGAGACACAAGTCTGCCCTCCTGCTGCTGGGAGTCCTCCCAGAGCAGGAGATAAGGACAAAGGGTTTCCTGCCAGGGGCGGTGCCAGCACCGTCCCAGACAGGGTTTTGTGTATTGTAGGTAGGCAGGGCTTTAGAGGAAGGTGACTGCACGTGGCACCCCGGTGCTCACTGTGCATAGGCTGGCTGGAACCAGTTCCAGGGTCACTCCAGACCCTGTGCTGGGGAAAAGCCCGCCAAGGAAGTGGGTGTAACCACCCCCCTCCTAGTCCCACCCCTAGGGCAGGACTTAGTCGCGTGCCAGCCCCTTTTTACAGGATAAAGGTAGGAACTGGCCCCCTTCCAAATCAGATCATCTTTGAATCCTGAAACTACTTTCCACGAAAGGAACTCAAGACTTCTTCCTAAGATTTCTCCCTTGTGACTAAGGAGTAGTCACCCTGCATCCGCAGGCACCATCTTAAGAACACTGCGGTCTGCTGCAAGTCTCTCCTCCGGATCAAGACTGCCCAGCTCGACGAGAACCGGCTTCCCTGGCACCTCTGACCTCTACCTACATCATCAGTCACGCTGAGATTCGTGGGTGTGACGAGACCTCGAGGGACCGGCCATCTTCAAGACTGCACGACTTCTGCACAGCAAGCCCGCCGAGTAATTTCCTGGTGAGTGCTTTGGGGTCCGAGAAGCCCCGACCCTGAGCAGCTCCAGCACCGAAGAGTAGCCCCCCAGCATCTCCACGATCGGCGTGGGGCCCTTCTGCTTTTTGCTGCTCCCGCGTTGTTCGGCTACTAGCCCGCTGGCTTGTGGCCTCCTGAACGACGCCCGACGACATCACTGCTGCTAGTCTGGTTGCTCCAGACTGGCCCTTGCTCCCTTCCAGAAGAGGAGCCCTCCAGACCCTCCTGGTCCACTCAAGACGCCATTTTGAGTCCACCGCGTGGGCTTGAATTAGCCAAGGCTTGTTGCCCAATCCTGGGTAACTTCGACGCCGACAGCTTCATCCATCGTGGGACAGCTCGCCTCTCCATCCTGGTCGCCGACAACGCCTCCTGGTCCGTGAGATCTACAGAGCCAGCGTCGCCCACTCACCTAGTCGAGGTGACTTCGCCTGGTGCCATCCTGGTGCCCACTTAATCACTGGCTAGTGATTCAAGAACTTGGTCCCCTCTGCTTTCAGGTTTCCTTCTTCCTTGATCCAGGCTTGGATCCATCGAACTTTCCTTCACTGGTCGCCTGCCAGCAACTTCCTTCTTCCAGGCTCCTGGTCCGGCAACGAGATTCCCGACGCCTTTTCAGACCTATGCAGCTGCAGCCCCTGGGCTAGGTAACTTCGGCACTTCGATGTCCCAGCATAGCCTCACTATCCTAGGGTCAGGATCCACTGTCGTTTTCTTCCTACCAGGTCGGGTTCGCCCGTGAACACTAACTTTGCCTTTACTAGCTTCCATAGACTTTGTCCCGCATCCCGCGTGAGAGTGCACACTCTGCACCCGAGTCCCCTAGGCCTCCTAGAAGTAATCTAACGATTCCCTAGTCAAGTCCTAGCGATTCCAAAGCCTAGTAGTACTGTACTTACCTGCTAGTAATTTCGCATTCCACTTTTAGAATATATGGTTTTTCGTGCCCCTCGGGCATTTGTGTATAACGTGCTAACTTAAGTATTTTCGTAAGAGTTTTGTTGTGTGCCTAGCACCCTGTCCTCATAAAGAGTACAGGGTTGTTGTGATTCTAATAAATACATTGTTTATTTTCATAACACTTGTGTGGTGTCCTTTCACTGGGTGTTCAAGGGGTAATGTGATGGTAAAACAGCTGGCTTAACACGCCCTCTAGAGTCTTAGCCTTAGACTGCTCGTATCCATGCTACTAGGATAGCTGGTCTATAAGGTTGACTTACAACCAATCATCAATAAGGGTTGTTTGGACTGATATATAGTGATCACTAGAATAGTGAACACTGCACATCAGGCCAACTTCTCACATTGGTGAGCAGCGGTTGGGATTTGAGCTTGCTGTTGTTTTACCACACATGCCCTAAGAATATCTTGTGAAAGATCACATAAGTACTAAAGGTACATATAACTTAGCTTAGAATACTCTGAGTTCTACTGAACCAGCTGTTGTAGCTCCTAGGGCCTAGCACACCCTAAACTACAACTCTAGCAAGGGATCAGTAGGCAAACATATAGTGTAGGTAAGTGCACCACTTACACCTCACTAGAAAAGCATGTCTACCCAGGGAGATTCTACTGAGACTCCCCTGGTCAGTGTTGACCCTCCACAGGTCACTTCAAGATATGCAGCTCTCAGTTTCCAGGAGATGAGACAGATCTGTGTCTCCAGAAAACTGAAGCAGGGGTCTAACCCCACCATTCCCTTTCTGATAGGTCTCTTAGAGACATATGATGCCAGAAAGCTTTCTCAATTACATGAGAACATGCCAGCCTTAGAGGGAACCTCTGGGGATCCAGACCTCCCCAACACTGCTACTGCAGTTGAGGAGGAGGAGGATCAGGAGGAACTCTCTGGGGATGAGGTAGACAAAGGTCTTGAGGTAGTCAGAAGGCTAACCAGGACCAACTTAGACTTACTTGGGCTAGGATCTGGGGGACCCCCAGTACTAACCCGAAGTGGGCCTAACCTTGGAGTTAGGAGAGATAGATCTCTTTCTAGGGACTCCAATAGATCTCTGCACTCTAATGCCTCTTCTCAGGGGAGAAGGAATCCTCCACAGAGGAGATTTACTTCCCCTCAGAGAAGGGAGCATGAAGCTAGGATGAGACAAGCTGAACTGAGGATTGAAAGGGAAGAAATTGCCCTGGCCAAAGAGAAGCTTGCCCTGGCAAGAGAGCAGCAGATGAGTGGGTTAGCTCCCACTGGTGGCAGCAATCTCCCAAGAGATAGAGAGAAGGGTTTAGATACTAAACACCTGACTAAAATAGTGCCCCCCTTTAAGCAAGGGGATGATATCCAGAAATGGATGGCTGCTCTGGAGAGGGCCTGCACTGTGCAGTGCATTCCCCAGAGTCAGTGGGCAGCTATACTGTGGCTCTCCTTTGATGGTAAAGGTAGAGATAAGCTCCTCACTACAAGAGTAGAGGATGCTAACAATTACCAGGTCCTGAAGAATACACTGGTTGATGGGTTTGGTTTAACCACTGAGCAGTACAGGTTGCTGTTCAGAGACACCCAGAAAACTCAGTCTCGGGACTGGTCTGACTTTGTGGATTGTGCCACTAAGGCTTTGGAGGGCTGGTTGCTGGGTAGCAAGGTTACAGATTACACAGGATTGTATAATCTAATGATGAGAGAACAAATTTTAAACAATTGTCAGAACCAGTTGTTGCACCAGCACCTTGTTGATTCAGATCTGACCTCTCCCCAAGAATTGGGAAAGAAGGCAGACAAATGGGTCAGGACAAGGATCAAGCAGAACCAGAACCAGGGTGGTCAGAAGAAAGCAGACCAGAAGGGTAATGTTAAGAATGAGCAAAATGACCAGAAGTCTTCACCAGGTCCCCAACAAACCAAAGAGGGTGGGGGGTCAGGCTTCCCAGAAGAAGAAGACTCAAGAAGGCCAGTCAAAAAGGTGGTGCCAGTACTGCAAAAGTAAATCTCACTGGTTTAGTGAGTGCACCAAAAGAGGAGGGCAAACTCCTGCCACTACAGCCCCTAAGGCAACTGCACCCCCTAGTACAGTCAGTAGTGGTAGTGTACCTCCCAAGGCATTAGTTGGGTTAACCTTGGGTACTGAGGGGTCTGACAACTTAGTTGGCACACTCACTCAGGCTGTCCTTGTCTGTACAGGGGATATGGATATGCCCCCTGAAATAAGTCCCAATACTTTGGGCAAATACAGGCAGACACCTTTGATAAATGGCAAAATGGCTCAGGCCTATAGGGACACTTGTGCCAGTGTCACCATGGTGACACCTAACTTTGTGGACCCTGGACAGATCATGCCAGGTACTGATTTCCTGGTGACCAATGCCAGCAATGTCACTACTAGTCATAGTGTGGCAATTGTGGCTTTCTCCTGGGGTGGAGTGAAGGGACAAAAGAAAGTTGTAGTCAGTTCAGACCTCCCAGTTGATTGTTTGTTGGGCAATGATTTGGAGTCATCACAATGGTCAGAAGTGGAGCAGAGGACTCACATGGAAATGTTAGGCTTGCCAGCACATGTGCTTGCTGTGACTAGGTCACAGGCCAGAAAATGCCCCACTGAACAGGTGCTGGATCCTGAAATGATGGACCAGACACCTTCCAAGAAGAAGAGCAGTAAGGGTAAGGCTTTGCCTTCCCCCTTACCCCAGGTTGAGGATCAAGTCTCTGAGGAGGCTGATCTGAGAGAACTGAGGGAAACTGAGCCTAAAGAGCTTGAACTTGATCAAGTTGAGTTTCTGGGCTCAGGGGGACCCTCCAGAGCAGACCTGGGGAAGGAACAGTTGAGCTGCCCTTCCCTTGAACACCTCAGACAGCAGGCTGCTGCTGAGGCTGCAGGGAATACCACAGGTGCCCACAGGGTATACTGGGAAGATGGACTCCTGTACTCTGAGTCAAGAGACCCCAAGCCTGGTGCAACCAGGAGGCTGGTCATCCCCTTGTCTCTGAGAGGTTTCCTTCTCACCTTGGCCCATGAGATTCCCCTTGCAGGTCACTTAGGTCAGACAAAGACTTGGGACAGGCTTGTCTCACACTTTCACTGGCCCCATATGAATGAGAATACCAAGGAGTTTTGTCGCTCCTGTGTCACTTGCCAAGCCAGTGGTAAGTCAGGTGGCACAACAAAGGCCCCCCTCATACCACTACCTGTGGTGGGGGTTCCCTTTGAAAGAGTGGGGATTGACATTGTTGGTCCAATGGAACCCCAGACAGCATCAGGGCACAAGTTTATACTGGTGGTGGTGGATCATGCCACCATGTATCCTGAAGCTATTCCCCTTAGGACCACTACAGCACCTGTAGTGGCAAGAGCCCTAGTTGGAGTGTTCTCCAGAGTGGGTTTCCCTAAGGAGGTCGTTTCTGACAGAGGTACAAACTTCATGTCAGGATATCTGACTGCAATGTGGAAGGAGTGTGGTGTGAACTACAAGTTCACCACACCCTACCACCCACAATGCAATGGGCTTGTTGAGAGATTCAACAGGACCCTGAAAGGGATGATTCATGGACTACCTGAAACTCTTAGGAGAAGATGGGATGTCCTGATCCCCTGCCTCTTGTTTGCTTACAGAGAGGTCCCACAGAAGGGGGTTGGCTACAGCCCTTTTGAGCTTCTGTATGGGCATCCTGTAAGAGGACCCCTGTGTTTGGTGAAGGAAGGATGGGAGAGACCTCTCAAAAAGCCTGCAACCAACATAGTGGACTATGTACTTGGTCTCCGCTCCAGGATGGCTGAGTACATGGAAAAGGCATCTAAAAACCTTGAGGCCAGCCAGGAACTTCAAAAAGCTTGGCATGACCAAAAGGCTGTTCTGACTGTGTACCAGCCAGGACAGAAGGTGTGGGTGCTGGAGCCAGTGGCCCCAGCAGCTCTGAAAGACAAATGGTCTGGGCCCCACACCATCATTGAGCAAAAGGGAGAGGTTACCTACTTGGTGGACCTTGGAACTCCCAGGAGCCCTCTCAGAGTGCTCCATGTTAACAGGCTCAAGGCATATGTTGACAGGAAGGACATGAGCTTGCTCATGGCCACAGATGAGGGACAGGAGGAAGAGAGTGACCCTCTCCCAGACCTGCTCACTCAGAATCCTGATGATGGATCAGTTGATAGTGTTGTCTTTTGTGGCAGCCTCACTGAACATCAGCAACAGGATTGCAGGCAAGTTCTGCAATCCTACAGACATATGTTCTCTCTGACACCCAGCCAAACTGATTGGTGTACCCATGATGTTGACACTGGAGACAGTCTGCCTGTCAAGAGTAAAATCTACAGACAGCCTGATCATGTTAGAGACTGCATCAAAACTGAAGTGCAGAAAATGTTGGAGCTGGGAGTCATTGAGCCCTCAGATAGCCCTTGGGCTAGCCCAGTAGTTCTAGTGCCAAAGCCTCACACCCAGGGTGGTAAGAAAGAGATGAGGTTTTGCGTAGACTACAGAGGCCTCAATGCAGTCACTAAGACTGATGCCCACCCAATACCAAGAGCAGATGAACTTATAGATAAATTGGCTTCTGCCAACTTCTTAAGTACATTTGATTTGACAGCTGGGTATTGGCAAATCAGGTTAGCTGAGGAGGCCAAACCCAAGACAGCATTTTCTACCCCTGGAGGGCATTATCAATTTGTGGTAATGCCCTTTGGACTGAAAAATGCACCTGCCACCTTCCAAAGGTTGGTGAATCAAGTCCTCACTGGGCTGGATGACTTCTGTGCAGCATATCTAGACGATATTGCTGTCTTTAGCTCCACCTGGGAGGATCACCTGGTCCACCTGAGGAAAGTGTTAGAGGCCCTGCAAAAGGCAGGCCTCACTATCAAGGCCACAAAGTGCCAGATAGGGCAGACACAGGTTGTATACCTGGGCCACCTTGTAGGTGGAGGCCAGGTTCAGCCACTGGAGAGTAAGATACAGGCCATCAAGGACTGGACTCCTCCAATCACCCAGACTCAGGTTCGAGCTTTCTTGGGCCTGACTGGGTACTATAGGAAGTTTGTCAGAAATTATGGGTCCATAGTGACCCCTCTTAATGACCTGACAAGCAAAAAGATGCCAAAGAAAGTTCAGTGGACAGCAAGCTGTCAGAAAGCATTCAATGACCTAAAGCAGGCCATGTGCACAGCACCTATCCTAAAGAGTCCAGATTACTCCAAGCCATTCATTGTCCAAACAGATGCTTCTGAGTTGGGTGTGGGGGCTGTTCTGTCTCAACTGAATTTTGATGGTAATGATCAGCCTATTGCTTTCATTAGTAGGAGGTTGACACCCAGAGAGAAAAATTGGTCAGCTATTGAGAGGGAGGCCTTTGCTGTGGTCTGGGCCCTGAAGAAGCTGAGGGCCTACTTGTTTGGCACTCACTTCACCATTCAGACAGACCATAAGCCCCTCTTGTGGCTAAATCAGATGAAGGGTGAAAACCCCAAACTGCTTAGGTGGTCCATTTCCCTACAGGGGATGGATTTTACAGTGGAGCATAGACCTGGTACTGATCACAGCAATGCTGATGGGCTCTCCAGGTATTTCCACTTAGAGCAAGAAGACTCACCTGGTCAAGGTTAGTTTATTGTCCCAAAGTTTGGGGGGGGGGGTCATGTAGGAGAGTAGGGTCTGCAATCCTATGATCACCCAGATTTTTGCTTTTTGCTGCACTGGTTTACGACTTTCCCTGGCTGTGGGCCTGCTTATCAGACCCACAGCCTAGCTGTTCTCTCTATCCAAATTGTACTCAGGTACTGAATTGGCACTGGGCCCTCTCCAAGTCCCTGTACCCAGGGCTGAGGTGTACCCAGAAGTCTCCCAGGGGCTGAAGCATGTATTATGCCACCCCTGGGCTGACTAACTAAACTGACACAACTGGCTGCTTGACAGCTGGGGCAAGGTGGTGTAATCACCCTTTGCTTTAGATATAGTATACCTATATCTAACCCTAAAATGGACACACAGATCTCCTATCAGTCACTCCTATAGCAGGCCTTAACAATCCTGAAGGCAGGGTGCTTGGAATCGTGTGAGATGGTGCTCTGGCATGAGCTGAGCCTGTCTGCGGCTTTCGGGATCCATCCCTTAGCCGTTTCCATGATATCGCATACCATATACTCTTAAGTGCATTATAATCCTCGCGGTTATATGCCAACTCTGGTATCGCTTTATCAAAACATGTCGAGTAAGGTGTCATACGAATTGGAATACTAACCCCTCGCCAATTCTGGCGACGGGGTTAGCATTCCACCCTTCTAGAGGGACACGACATGTATGTAACCCCTAACCCCGGTTAAAGTCCAACAGAGCCTCAGCTCCACAAAATGGATGCTGCCACCGAGACACAAGTCTGCCCTCCTGCTGCTGGGAGTCCTCCCAGAGCAGGAGATAAGGACAAAGGGTTTCCTGCCAGGGGCGGTGCCAGCACCGTCCCAGACAGGGTTTTGTGTATTGTAGGTAGGCAGGGCTTTAGAGGAAGGTGACTGCACGTGGCACCCCGGTGCTCACTGTGCATAGGCTGGCTGGAACCAGTTCCAGGGTCACTCCAGACCCTGTGCTGGGGAAAAGCCCGCCAAGGAAGTGGGTGTAACCACCCCCCTCCTAGTCCCACCCCTAGGGCAGGACTTAGTCGCGTGCCAGCCCCTTTTTACAGGATAAAGGTAGGAACTGGCCCCCTTCCAAATCAGATCATCTTTGAATCCTGAAACTACTTTCCACGAAAGGAACTCAAGACTTCTTCCTAAGATTTCTCCCTTGTGACTAAGGAGTAGTCACCCTGCATCCGCAGGCACCATCTTAAGAACACTGCGGTCTGCTGCAAGTCTCTCCTCCGGATCAAGACTGCCCAGCTCGACGAGAACCGGCTTCCCTGGCACCTCTGACCTCTACCTACATCATCAGTCACGCTGAGATTCGTGGGTGTGACGAGACCTCGAGGGACCGGCCATCTTCAAGACTGCACGACTTCTGCACAGCAAGCCCGCCGAGTAATTTCCTGGTGAGTGCTTTGGGGTCCGAGAAGCCCCGACCCTGAGCAGCTCCAGCACCGAAGAGTAGCCCCCCAGCATCTCCACGATCGGCGTGGGGCCCTTCTGCTTTTTGCTGCTCACCGCGTTGTTCGGCTACTAGCCCGCTGGCTTGTGGCCTCCTGAACGACGCCCGACGACATCACTGCTGCTAGTCTGGTTGCTCCAGACTGGCCCTTGCTCCCTTCCAGAAGAGGAGCCCTCCAGACCCTCCTGGTCCACTCAAGACGCCATTTTGAGTCCACCGCGTGGGCTTGAATTAGCCAAGGCTTGTTGCCCAATCCTGGGTAACTTCGACGCCGACAGCTTCATCCATCGTGGGACAGCTCGCCTCTCCATCCTGGTCGCCGACAACGCCTCCTGGTCCGTGAGATCTACAGAGCCAGCGTCGCCCACTCACCTAGTCGAGGTGACTTCGCCCGGTGCCATCCTGGTGCCCACTTAATCACTGGCTAGTGATTCAAGAACTTGGTCCCCTCTGCTTTCAGGTTTCCTTCTTCCTTGATCCAGGCTTGGATCCATCGAACTTTCCTTCACTGGTCGCCTGCCAGCAACTTCCTTCTTCCAGGCTCCTGGTCCGGCAACGAGATTCCCGACGCCTTTTCAGACCTATGCAGCTGCAGCCCCTGGGCTAGGTAACTTCGGCACTTCGGTGTCCCAGCATAGCCTCACTATCCTAGGGTCAGGATCCACTGTCGTTTTCTTCCTACCAGGTCGGGTTCGCCCGTGAACACTAACTTTGCCTTTACTAGCTTCCATAGACTTTGTCCCGCATCCCGCGTGAGAGTGCACACTCTGCACCCGAGTCCCCTAGGCCTCCTAGAAGTAATCTAACGATTCCCTAGTCAAGTCCTAGCGATTCCAAAGCCTAGTAGTACTGTACTTACCTGCTAGTAATTTCGCATTCCACTTTTAGAATATATGGTTTTTCGTGCCCCTCGGGCATTTGTGTATAACGTGCTAACTTAAGTATTTTCGTAAGAGTTTTGTTGTGTGCCTAGCACCCTGTCCTCATAAAGAGTACAGGGTTGTTGTGATTCTAATAAATACATTGTTTATTTTCATAACACTTGTGTGGTGTCCTTTCACTGGGTGTTCAAGGGGTAATGTGATGGTAAAACAGCTGGCTTAACACGCCCTCTAGAGTCTTAGCCTTAGACTGCTCGTATCCATGCTACTAGGATAGCTGGTCTATAAGGTTGACTTACAACCAATCATCAATAAGGGTTGTTTGGACTGATATATAGTGATCACTAGAATAGTGAACACTGCACATCAGGCCAACTTCTCACATCGGGTAGAGGTGTTCAGCCGTGCCGGTCTGTGGTAGGCGCGGTGTAATATATTAAACTGAACATTCTTAAACCGTTGGCTGCGGGATACTTTTTTGCGATGTTCTAGGGCCTTCAGCCATTCTCTGTCATGAAGGGGTCGTCCTATATCCTCTTCCCAGCGCAGTCGCAAGCTCGATAATGATGCCTGAGTGAGTTCTATGATAGATTTGTATATCCACGTGATATGATGCCTGCCCGCTCCCATGTGGAGTATCGTGTGCAGCACGGGGTGGGTCGTAGGTTCCCCGTCCCGGAGATCCCACATCTGCCCACAGTCCGCCATCAGCTGTCTGTGCAGCAGGAACTGGCTGGCCGGCAGCCCCCACTCTTCGGTCAGTCCCGCGAACGGGGTAGTTGGCCCTCGGTGAAAAAGATCTCCGCCTCCGTGAGCTGGAGATCTGTCCAGACCTGCAATTCACTCGCGGTGTAGTACCCAGAGCCCCTTGGGGGCCCGCTAGGGGCAGCAGCGGGGAATATACCGGTGTCCCCTTGGAAATGCGATGTATCCGCATCATGCATGCTCTGGCCACCCTAATCAGCTGCGGATGGGTCTGATTGGGCCTCTTTCCCGGGAGTAGAAGTCAGGTCTGCGCCGGGACTGTCAGCTGTCCTTCTTGGGTCTCCGCCTCTCCCAGGTTACGCTACGCAGTCCACCGCGACAGCCACTGTAGCTGCGCCGCCAGGAAATATGCTTCAAAGGACGGGGCTCCCAGCCCTCCCTTATCGCGAGGCAGCTGCAAGGTCGACAGGCTAACTCTGCTAGGGCCCCGCCCCCTTACCAGGGGGATTAGTAATGAGTTCAGCTCTTGAAAAAAGGGTAGCGGCGGGACTACCGGAATGTTTGCAAAGTAGTAAAGGAGCCTGGGCACCATAATCATTTTGGACAAGGCAACTCTTCCTATGGGAGCCAAGGGTAGAGACCTCCAGAAGCTGGCCTGGCCCTTAAGGCCCCGATAATGATTGCCCTCTAAGATGTGGTAAAGTCTAATTCCCAGATAGCGAGGGGGGTTTCCCGTCCATGCCAGTGAGGCCACTCCCAACCTAATTTCCGTGAGTGGAGTGTGTGGGTGCAGGGGGTAGAGAGAGGATTTCTCCCAGTTGACTCGTAATCCCGCAGCCCTCTCAAAATCTGAGAGCGTGTTCCAGACTGTAGGAAAGGTATGCGGTGAAGTCCCTGACGTAGATGAGAAGGTCATCCGCATACAGGGAGACGCAGTGCATGCGCTCCTCTATCGGGATACCCCAGTGTTGGCCCACTTCCCGCAGCCGCGCCGCCAGCGGCTCCATAGCGATGGCAAAAATCACAGGGGATAGGGGGCACCCCTGGCGGGTCCCGCGCTCGATCTGTATGGGGGGGGAACCGATCGGCCCAGTCGCACTCTAGTAGTGATATCTGTATACAGTAGCGGTGTGTAGGCGATAAAGTGGGGTCCCACGCCCACCCCGAAGAGATACTGCCATGCCAAGGTGTCAAACGCCTTCTCCAGGTCCAGCGCCAGGCACGCCGCCCGCGTGAATCTATCCCGTACCCCGTCCTGGACCTGGAATAGGGAGATGCGTATTACCCTAGGGGAGAATGTCAGGCCTCTGTGTGCATGGTGCTGCCGCAGGCGGCCCGCGAGGGGCTCCATGGCCACAGTAAAAAGCAGGGGAGAGAGTAGACCTCCTTGTCTCGTGCCACAGTAGACTGGGAACAAAGGGGATATCACCCCATTCACCCTGATCCTTGCGGTAGGGAAGGAATATAAGAGGGTGATTCGTTTAATGAATTTGGCCCTAAACCCTATGCGAGCCAGAAGCGCGAAGAGGTATGGCCACTCGAGAATCGAACAATTTGGTGATGTCTAAGAAAATCACCGCCTCCCGCAGCGTTGGGTTCACTTCCTGCATTGTGGTGAAGATTGTGCGCAGGTTATGCCCAGTGGCCCTGCCAGGCACCAAGCTGAATTGATCTGGTCGCAGCACAGAGACAACAGAGGTAGAAGCCTCTGTGCTATAAGCTGCACCAGGATTTTGTTGTCAAGGTTAATCATGGACAGCAGCCTATAGGAATCCTACCTCGAGATCTTCATCCGGCTTTAAGATCGTAATGAGCGCTTCTCGAAGTGCTGGAGGAAGCATCCCTTTTTCCAGTCATTCCTCATTTATGAGGTGCAGGGCTAATAATGATGCATATTCCTTGTAAAATGCTGCCGATAAGCCATCTAGTCCCAGGGTCTTATCTCCCGGCAAAGCTCGAATAATCCTAACCACCAAGTTCGTGAAAGGCTCGTCCAGGTAGGAAAGGTGTCTGCCTTTCAACCACAGCAGCTGTATGGAGTTGAAAAATTCCTCAAGTTCAGGAGGGGATGGCTCCTGGTTCGCTCAGTATAAGGAGTAGTTAAAGGACACCATTTCCGACTGGCCGGCCGCCTCACCCACTGCCAACTCGTTCTTGGAAGTGCATAGTTCTGAAATATAGTCGCTTGCCCACGGCTTTCTAAAGAGGCCCGCCATTGTCTTACCCTTACGGTCTCCTCTCTATATCTTCGAGCACTAGTCTCCCTGCCAAGACACTGGGTTTCACGCAGGGCTGCCTCCTCGAAATCGCCAATTTTCTCTCTGATATAGCACAGTAGCTCATCATTTTTAGTGGTAAAGAAGTCACATTCTAAGGTTTGTATCTCCTCTTAAATTTGCTTGAGATCACCTCGCAGCGGGCACAGAGCACCCACCTGCTTAGCAATGCATTCCCCCCGTATGATGATCTTGAACGCTTCCCATAAAGTCGAGGGGGACTCAACTGTACCCTTATTAAGCACAAGATATTCTATAATTGCCTCTTTAATGGAATCCCAAAACGCCTTGTCACGTAAAGCTCCAGGCAGGAGCCGCCAGCTGAACGCCCTGCTCGGATACTCCGGTATGTCCAGTTCGACCAGCACCAGAGAGTGATCAGAGAAAATCCTGGGCAAGTGCGCCGCCTCAGTTACCAAAGTCATCGTTTCGCAGGAGGTCAGCCAGTTGTCATTCTCGACCAGGACGGACCATCTGGGGACACACTTGTGCCCCCCCTCACTGTTAGCATTTCTACTCCGCCAGATGCCAACTAGATCACTGTCGGGCATAATAGTATGCAGTTATGCTGCCGCTCTGAGATGGGGTGACGGGTGTCACCCAATATACACTAGTACTACGAGCTGATCTAGCACTACATTGTGTCAGCAAGTCTTCAAATAAATCCTGAGTGTCTATATTAGAGCTATATATTTAAATCAGCCGGATTGAGTGTCTTCACCCCCACGAGCCCACTAACATCATGTACCTCCCCTGTGTGTCACATAGAGCTGTGCGCATACGCTAAGTTAGTCCCTTCCTAATGAGTATGGCCACCCGTGCATAATTCGAGTAGTGTGCTACATACTTTTTGCCTATCCACCCCGAACGCAAGCTCTCACAAGTATCCTGTGAAGTGCAGTTCTTGCAGAAAAGCAGATGTCTGCCCCATGGTAATCTAGGTGTGCAGCAACCATTCTTACTTTGCACCCATCATTCAGGCGTCAGACATTCCAGCTGATGAACTTTAGTCGGATCATTTCATTTCTTCATACATCCAGTTATTCAGCGTCCTTCGAACCAATACATAACTGCTAACTGCGTCTCATAACCTTGAAGACTGTCTTCCTCATAGTGATTAGGTCAGCTTGTTCATAAGTGAACTACAAGCACTTTCAGTGCAACTACCCTGTGTGGCTTTATTCCCAGATTGCTATTGTGGACTTGGATGGACATCTTACCATAATTTGTGACTCTGACCCACTTTACGCATTCCACTATTGTAGAAGGGTATTTTACTTTCCCTTACCCCTTGAAAGAAGGGGAGAGACTCCATGGGTTGGATCCCAAAAGGGCTCTAAGCTTTTACATAGATTATCCCAAATATGAATGGTCAGCTTCTTGTGGGGTTCTCCTGAACAAAGAAAAGAAGACTCTACGGAAGAGGACGACTGTACAGGAGAGGATTTTGTTGAAGTGGATTATCCCCTGCTGTAAGATGTGGTACGCACTGACCAAAAAGCAGTACCTAGTAGGCCTGAGAGCTCATTCCATCAGGGCTGCTACCACTGCATTATGGCAAGGAGGGCCTGTTCTTAAGACCGGTCAGGCTGTGACGTGGGCATATGTTCACAAAGTATTACTGTCTTGATAGCCAGGTCCGGCTGGCAGGACACTTTGCTGCTAAGTGTTTTTTAAAGGCAGGGTGACCACATTATGGGGCTTTTCTGGCTAAAGCTCAATAAACACAACTTCTCTGGTTGACATCCACTAATTAAAAAACAGAATCAGGAATCGTCCAGACCCAACCACTAGATGCCCAAGTTGTGAATCTAGAAGAGCTCCAAGCTGCCAGACTATTGTTACAGATATATAATTTGTTCGTTCACTAGCATAGAGCACTTTGACTAGACTTCAGAAGAGATCAGGGAAAGGCTAAGGAGAAGGAATCTCCTCAGACTAATTACAGAGAGTATCCAGCCCCTCTATGTTGAGGCAAAAGATAACACTATGTTAAAATGCAACTCAAAGCCAAAAGTATGGTGTTGATACAAAAATGGAATTTGGTACCACCTTAAATTAAATACTTTTCAGATTCAATCAGAAAAGAGCACAACACAAAGGGAGCCGGCAGAATGAGATGGGCCATCTCCAGCTCAAAATATAAATAATATAGAAATAAACTCTCCTGGGGAAGAGAAAGATACGTAAACATCCAAGCCATCACCTGTTGATGACCTTTCTATGTACCATGCTGTTATTAAAATTACTTTTTTCATGCACTGTTGCAATGCATGTGGAATATTAATTAGTCATGATTTTGGCTTTAAAAAATAGTATTCCCAAAAGGCGAAAAAAGGAGTTTGAGAACATTCAAACTGGTAATTTTGCTACATTTGTTTCAGGACCAATAAGGAAGATTCCTTTACCATTATAAGTCTCTTCAGGAGACCATACTGAATTACTTTATTTTGCTGGAATAGCATCTACTAGAATTCCTTAACTACAGAGACACAATCCATACATCACTTGGGCTACCAAGAGCATATCCTTATCAGTTTTATCATGACCATTGTCATACGTCCGGATGCTACTAGTCACCAGTTGAGCAGATAAAATTCAATGTCCGCTTATACCTTAATTTTGGCTGATCTACTTTCTGTGCCACCTCAGTAACAAGTATTCACTACAGTTTTTGCCAAGTCCAAGAAACACTCACTTCACCATCATAGGAAATTATATTGTACCATACCCATTGAGTCTGGTTTCTTGGGGCTTGTGAGTGCATCTATTAAGATTGATATTTCTAAGTGCAGAATCCTCATCTTAAGAATATCCACAGGCACCAGACCGGATCCATAAAGCCTTTACAGCACAGTCCCCGCGTGCCGCTATGTGACATTGTGCGGTTCCACATCGGCCTCAGTCTACAATGGAATCGAAGTCTGAGCCCCTTTCTTCCTACCCTACATACACAGATCCGGAAGTAGTTCCTAACTTTTTCTCATTAGTGGATGATTTTTTGTGTGTCTTTGTAAACCTGTAGGTGATTTGAAATTTCAAAGCCAAGCTGTACGTCAAGGGAAGCCATGTAAGTCCAGTTGGAATAGAGGGTACAAACCCGTCTCTGCTCTCTGGGCCATTCCTGTGACAGGTCATCATCATGGTCTAAATCCAAGAAGAAGCACAAGAATTCCAAGTGGGATTCGTCCTAGTTCCAACACTTTCTGAGCAGTTTCTATTTAGATGCACAAGAGGCCTGTGGATTGGACACTTCACTGACACGGGGTTGGCTTCTCCTGTGGCCCTTCATTTGAAGAGAACAGCTTTTTTTTATTTCAGCCTTTTCTTATTATTTTCACAATATTAACATAAAGCAGTTACTGCAGAGCAAGTGCTTTGTTCGAAACATATAATACCACAATACAGTGTCATCCAGCAACACATCAGTTACGTTTAGGCGAATAGTTTACCATTGATCCCACAGCTTACAGTATTTCCGGGGACATCCACTCGAAAGATATATACCGCCCCCCCCCCCCCCCCCCCAAAAAGAAAAATATGCCATCTGGAAGAAACAACCTTATCAGTTTAAGTCCTGGACTTGCAGTTGTCTATTTTTGAGGTGAAAACCAATGTCCTCACAGGCATTTTGCAGCCTAGGCAGGCTTTGTCCAATCACTTGTAGCCATTCAGTAAAGCTCTGACTGACACGGTCACGTGTATCTGGGCTAAGCCTTTTTTTTTGCCTATCTGCTCTTTGTAATCCTGCTTTCCTGATCCAGCACCCAACTACAGAAAGGCTGGTAGTTCAATTAATCAACTCATTCTCTACTATCACCGCCCCTCCCCAAAGTATTGAAGAGAATTGAGGCATTCATGGAACAGATGTTCTCCTGGTCTACCGTTACTATTTAGTCAATCAACACCAGCTGATTGCTGAGTATACACTCTTATGCATTATTGGACACAGTCACTGAGACCGTGCCAACAGTCCCAGAGAAATTCCCTGCCAACCTGGCACAAACTATTAATGTCCCAGCAACAAACACCCCAGTCCTTTCAGGATCAGTGATCCGTTAGGCAACCTTTAGGCTTAACAGGCCCCAACCCCTCTGGCAGCAGCCTCCGAGTCGATTTAGTTTCCCTTTAGCGACAGACATTGCAAAAGGTACAGAGGTTCTGTCAGGTATGACCACAATATTGCTTCTCATTATAATTGAATCTACAAAGAACAAGTTATGTAACACTACAGACAAATGTGAAAAGAAAATTTTGAGAAGGAACACATGAAAAAAACAAGGATACGGTAACCACAATCGAATCAGGTTTGTTGGGTAACGGGATATTTTTATATAAATTGCATCATTTATACTTTTAACCATATGCACGTAATTTTTGTAGCATAAGCGGCTGCCAACAATGGGAAAGTTTAAAGTGAGTTGTGATTTAAGTGACATGGTGAAGTTGGTGACCCAATGAGTGTGCGATATGTACAGGGTGATAAAAAAGTTATGTACAAGTTTATAAGAGGCCAGTATGAAAAACAAAACAATGACCCTGCTGCTCTAAACAAATCAGGTATTTTGCAAGCGGGCCTTGAACTGGGCCAAGATGTTGTTGACGTTTCAACCCTATATATGCGATATTAAATAGTAATGCGGGTCTTCATCAGGACTTGTGGGGGATGGCAGCCTAACGAATAGCGGGGAACAGGCCTGGTTAGGTAGGCGCAATTCAGTGCAGATGGCCCATCCGGTTGGATTCTAAGACTATTGTACGTCGGGCCCAACGTAAGTGATGGCCGGGCGAAAATCCTCTGGAAGTTACCTTGGTGTTCTATTCGGAATCAAATCGCGATTTCCTGTGTGCAAGCAGCGGTTTCGCGGCAGGATTCAACACTGCTTGCACACAGGAAATCGTGATTTGAAGACACGCACGACTATTTAATATCGCATATATAGGGTTGAAACGTCGACAACATCTTGGCCCAGTTCAAGGCTAGCAGGACCCTGGAGCATTGAGCTCTCCCTTTTTTGGGTTTATTATAGAATTTTTTACACTTTTAAAGTGTGTGCATGCTCTACAGTCTCTGAAATGGTGGTGTTCAGCGGAGAATCTCCTCAAAGGGGTTCCCTTCCACAAGGACATTCCCACTCAGACGATCATGAATGATGCTTCTCTCCACGGCTGGGGAGCGCATTCCGGAGAGTTACAGATACAAGGAACGTGGTCCCCGACAGAGTCCACGTATCATAAATTTCCTGGAACTCAGAGCGGTTCACTTGGCACTGAAGGCCTTTCATCCGTCTTTCCAGACCAACTCTCTGCTTGTACAGACGGACAATATGACCACGATGTATTACCTCAACAACCAGGGGGGCCTATGGATTGACTGGTCGAACAGCTTTCTGTACGCTTTTCCACCCATTCCCCTGATTCCGGCGGTGCTCATCAAACTAGCCCAGTCCAGGGCGCAGATGATCCTGATTGCCCCGGAATGGCCCAGACAGTGGTGGTTCACGGACCTGCTTCACCGGTCCCTCCTTCCTCACATTCGACTGCCGTGCCGGCAGGAACTTCTCACGAAGTTCGGGGGGCAGATGGTGCACCCCAATCTCTCGTCTTTGAGTATGGCGGCATGGCTCCTGAGATAGTGCAATATGGCCATTTGAATCTCCCTGCAGATTGTATGGACATACTGAAGGAGGCCAAGAGACCTTCCACTAGGACATCTTACGTGTACAAGTGGAAGAGATTTTGCATCTGGTGCAAGTCCAAGAACTATGATCCGACGACATGTAAGGAAGACGTCATCCTTCCATACCTTTTACATTTGGCGCAGTCTGGCCTTAATTGTCATTCCATTAAGGTTCATCTAGCTGCGCTTACTGCCTACAGGAAATGCCCTTCACAGACCTCCTTTTTCCAGATGCCTGTGATCAAGGATTTTTTGGATGGCTTGAAGAAAGTGTTTCCTCCTTTCCGGCTTCCTTCGCCTTCATGGGAGTTGAATGTGGTGCTCTCCAGATTGATGAAGGAACCTTTTGAACCCATTCATAAGGCTTCGCTGCAGCACCTGTCCTGGAAGGCGCCGTTCCTCGTGGCCATTACATCGGCCCGCAGGGTGAGTGAAATTCAGGCGTTGTGTTGCCAAGAACCTTATACTCTATTTCATCCTGCTAAGGTTGTTATGCGTACTCACCCTAAATTTCTTCCTAAGGTTATTTCTGATTTCCATGTTAACCAGACCATAACTTTGCCTACGTTTTTTCAGAATCCTTCCTCTCCAGCGGAAAGGTCTCTATATTCCCTGGATGTCAGAAGGGTGTTGAAATTTTATCTGGATAAAACCAAAGATATTCGTAGGTCAGACCAATTGTTTATCAATTATGGGTCAGTCAGGACAGGTCTTGCTACCTCTAAACAGTCCATTTCGAGGTGGATTGTGTCCTGTATACAATTGTGTTATGAAAAGGCTAATAAGACCTTAGGGGGTAAACCTAAGGCTCATTCCACCAGGGGCAAAGCGGCTACGACTGCTTTGCTACGTAATGTTCCTATTGCAGAAATCTGCAGGGCCGCCACGTGGAAGTCGGTCCATACCTTTGCTAAGCATTACTTTCTGGACTCTGATGCCAGGGCAGATGCTCAGGTTGGACAGGCTTCGCTGCAAAATCTATTCGCACAGTAGTGGTGTTGTACTCTTTCTCTCCACTGCCATTTTTGTGTGGGAATGGGCTTGCCATTCTATTCACTAGATTATGACTATACACAGAGATCCCCTACTACAGAAGATGTAGTTTCTGTCCTGTAACTCCAGTTCTGTAGTAGGGCTATCTCTGTTATAGTCATAAGCGCCCGCCCTCCTCCTCGGTGGAGACAAATGTTTATGTTCTGAATGCTACAGGTCTGGCGTTATACGCCTTCAAAAAGAACTGAAAGTAAATGGGACCTGCTGAGCATTCTGGGATACTGAGAAAGTTCTAGAAAGTTTTCTTAAAGGCACGGTATCCCTTTTTGAGCAACATAATGGCAGCCTATGGGGCTTGTCTGTCCTCCCCTTCCTCTCTATCATTCCTGAGGCTTTACTGGTAAAAGGGGAAGTTTTCTCTGTGAAAAAACTTGGCAAGCTGGGCTGGTTGTGGTTTTGGTGGAATGTGGAATGTCTAGTTGAAGTGCTGGACAGTGTAGCCTGTGGATATAGGCTGCATTATATGTCTTTAAATTCTCTCTTAAGTGTCTTTGCAGGTTTGCATTTTTAGACAGCTTAAGAGATTATTTTTGATTGCTCCGGGGTCCACGCTCATGAGCGGGACTATTCACTAGATTATGACTATACACAGAGATCCCCTACTACAGAACTGGAGTTACAGGACAGAAACTACTCCTTTTCGAGGTGGAAGTCCCGGTCCCCGAGGAGGCGAATGCGTGGGTGCTGGCGAGGTCGGCGATGGAGTCGCTGAACTGAGCCCGAGGTCCGGGGTGTCTGTAGATGAGTGTTCCTCTGAGGGTGGTGTTTGGGTCGGTGTGGATTCGGAAGTGCAGGTGTTCGGCTGTGTTGAGGGTGTCGTCTGTGTGGGTGGCGACCTTGGGAGGGTGGACTTGTGGACGATGGATATTCCTCCTCCGGTTCCGTTGGCAGAATTGTTAAATGCATTCAAATATGCTACCAAAAACTAAAACATACGTTATCCATTACCCCCAAAGCGCATTCCACGCGCAAAATAGGGGCATCCATGGCATTCTTAGGAAACATCCCCATGGATGACATTTGCAAAACCGCAACATGGTCTACACCGCACACTTTCACAAAAAATGACTGTGTAGATGTGCAGGCAAAACTACAAGCTAGTGTGGGACAGGCTGTACTAAGAACACTGTTTCAAACTACTGCAACTGATAAAGGTAGCCACCGGTAACGGGGTAACTGCTGTATAGTCTATGCAAAAGTATGCGATCTACAGCTCATATGCCTCGAACGGGAAGTGCTCCTTACCAGTATGCATCTGTTCTTGGCATGTAGAGCTGTCAATCCGCATATGCCCACCCGCCTCCCCGGACACCTATACGTGTTGCAGTACTATCTTAATTAGATACATTACACATGTACATCATCACCCTTCATGGCGCAAACAATCTGGACATGGAGTCGATGTCCATTGCACTACTAACAAAAGAAGCAGTCACCTATGTCGTGACTACAAAGACTTCTACAATAACAAAGTGCAAACATCCAAGCCCAACACCAGTTGGCGATATATGCAAAAGTATGTGATCTACAGCTCATATGCCTCGAACATATAGTATAAAATCATAAACAGGATGTTACAAAATACATACTGTCAAAACTAGCACAGGAAGTCTAGAAGTGAGGCATACTAGAGGGAATGCTAATAGTGGCATTTCATATACCACAGAACTTATTACACGTTGGGGAGTGTAGCTCATTTGTGGGGGAAACCTAGCCCCATGCAAATTGAAAAACCCTTTGCCATTGTTTCACTGTATTAAAGGGTGCAAGAACAAAAAAGCTCTTAGGGAGGTGCGTGCACTGATTGTGTACCAGATAAGATGTGGCACTTCATTAATGGGCAGTCTGTGGGTGCCCCTTTATAGGGGGACATCGAAGTATCCCTGCCTGCTCTTCAAAATGTGGCCTAGGCAGCTAGTATTGAAAGACCTGGTTCTGTTCATAGCTCCATCGTTTACTGATACACACCCATTGGTGCAGAGGCAAAGTTTCAGAGGTTGCACCTATACTGGGACGATTATGTTTTAAATCCTAATCGGTCACACACTCACTGTCAGCGCTGTACATACATGATACAGGGTGCACCGTGATGCAGTCGGAATAGATTTGTAATATGACCCCAGAAGAGCAAAGCAGATAAGTAGGCATATACTGCACAAGTGGGAAATGAATCAGAAGGAAATAGACCGGATCTTCAAAACATGGGCCAAATTAAACCATTTTTTTGGGTTACAAAAGAAAATTCAAAATGCTAAAATGTCACCTCAAGTTATCTACTAGGCCAACTGTGTCTGGGCCAAGTTGCCGTGAGCATAGTTCCAGGGCTATATTACTCTGTAAATCAGCCCTCTCGTTTGCTCCTCGTCCATTCGTTGTTCACTGTTTTTGGATGTTTGCTCCAGGGTGTAGTGTAGTTCCTATATCCCTAATAGGCTCTGCGCATTGGAATAACATACACTATAGATTTGACTTAGGACTGAGGTCAGTATGTCTCTATCGAGTATATTAAACTTAATTGTGTGTGTGCCAGCTAACTCGTAGATCACTGGAAACTTTCTCGAATAAACAAGAAGGGATTAGTCACTGACAGCCGCATAAACATGACAACTTTGTTTCCCCTAGAATTAAAAACAATATCTTCAGAGTCGTGGAAACAATAGATAACTATTTCATTCGTGCATGCTTTGTTTCTACAGGGTTGCAGAGAAATAGACAGGCGGGCCATTTCAATAAAGAGGGTTTATTGAACAGTCTTATTTCTCATGCAAGAGATATGAACTGCTACAATCGTTAGACAGAATGCAAAGTATAATGTGTACAGCGTAAACAGTAATATAAAATAATACTGTAATAGCATGCTCTGTTGCTATGACATATATAAATAATACAGGCTAAAATACTCAACTGGTGCTTTTAAAATACCCCTACCCTAGTGTACCTAACCTAGGTCTAGTATGAGGGAAGAAGTAGGTGCTGTTTTAGTTAAGTTTTTAGTTTTGCCAAGAATTGCCAAAGGTTTCTCAAGGTTCTAATCAGCGCCATACCTTAGAATGAGAGAGGTTGGTATCTCTTTCCCGGGACTCGATTTCCCAACACCCCATATAGATATTATCCCTTACCCACTCCAGACGTCTATTGGAGTATTTCGGGAAAAGGGGTCTCTGAGAAAATCACGACTGAGTTACTTCAGTATCTAGCTTTAAATTATTACCTTACCAAACCGTTGGGCGCCTTGTAGTGTAGTTCCTATATCCCTAAAAGGCTCTGTAAATCAGCCCTCTGGTTTGCTACTCGTTCATTCGTTGTTCACTGTTTTTGGATGTTTGCTCCAGGGTATAGTGTAGTTCCTATATCCCTAATAGGCTCTGCGCATTAGAATAATATACAATATAGATTTGACATAGGACTGAGGTCTGTACGTCTCTATCGAGTATATTAAACTTAATTGTGTGTGTGCCAGCTAATTTAGAGGTCACTAGAAACTTTCTCGAATAAACAAGAAGGGATTAGTCTTTGACAACTTCATAAACATGACAACTTTATTTCCCCTAGAATCGAAACAATATCTTCAGAGTCGTGGAAACAATAGATAACTATTTCACTCAGTCAATAGTGCATGCTTCGTTTCTACAGAGTTGCAGAGAAATAGATAGACGGGCGTTTCAATAGAGGGTTTATTGAACAGTCTTATTTCTCATGCAAGAGATATGAACTGCTTCAATCGTTAGACAGAATGCAAAAGAAAATGCGTACAGCGTAAACAGTAATATAAAATAATACTGTAATAGCATGGTATGTTGCTATGACATATAAAAATACATACATAAATAACACTGGCAAAAATTCTCAACTGGTGCTTCTAAAATACGCCTACCCCAGTGTACCTAAACTAGATCTAGTACAAGGGAAGAAGTAGGTGCGGTTTTAGCTAAGTTTAGTTTTGCCGAGTATTGCCAAAGGTTTCTCTAGGTTCTAATCGGCTCCATACCTTAGATTGAGAGAGGTTGGTATCTCTTTCCCGGGACTCGATTTCCCAACACCCCGCAAGGGGAGTCAGAAACACTGGAGCTGAATTCTCGGCAGGAGGATGGCAGCGTCTAGTCAGTGCGTCAGCTGGAGAATTGGCTTCCTTCTGTACTTGCTGTAAAGAGCTGCATCGTGCAAGTAGGTAGTCGAACTTCACCGAACCACACCGTGCTTTGCCATAGCAAGTGAAGGTATATTTATACCTTGAAGGTGTTTAGGAATGCCAGTATTGACGTAAAGTCGGGCATATGAACGTCATGAAAGAACCCCTAAGGAATAGATGTTCATGCATAATAAATGAGTTCTTGGAGAAATCAATATCCAAGCAAGGGGAAGTTCCTAATGGCTGAAGAGCCTGGTTTTCCAAGAACTCGTTGTGACGTAGATGAACGGATGGAAGAAGCCATGCCTGTATTTGGGTAGCATGGACTGTGCCTAAATAAGGACTGGATATCCATGCCTATATAAGGGCAATTATGAAATGTACCTATATAAGGACATGAATCGGGAAATGCATACGGAATCTAAATCGACACACAACACCCACTCCACTTTCTTATGTACGACATTACTAAGTTCTAAACATGTTTAACATATCTAAAATATATCTATACATGAAGCACTAAAGGCATGTTTTAAACACATTGTTAATGATGTATTCAAACTAAAGCATTGGTGCTGTGCACATTAGAAGCACGCATTCATTGAATGAATCACAAAAATATACATTTATGAAATGGCTCGTAAATACAGAAGAAAAAAGGCCGAGACCATTTCATGTCAGGTTACATAAAACTGTTTGTTTGTGGACAAGGTCATATATTGTCTCTTGAAGTTTTCAAAGAATTCTTGTTCTCTATGAATAGTTCTACTATAAGCAGATTGCTTGTGCCAAAAAATGAAAAATACAAATTTGGGGGAAAAAGAATTATTCATAGGAAAAAGTTCCAAAGTTAGTACCTTGTTTTGAAAAATGAACGTCAAATTCAAAGTCTTTCAGAACACTGTGTGCCAACTACAAAAGTCAGTGTTAGGGCTTGGAGAAAACATGAAATATTCTATGTCTTTTGACAAAAAGTAATCTACCATTTTAGGTGAAAGTTGGATTACCTTGTTTAGAAGATTAACCGCACATATATGTGAAGCATCACCGTCAGCATTGGTCGCATTAGCAATGTTCCTATCGGATGGTACCTGTGCGCCTGATGTTTCCTCTCGTACCTCAGCAGTTGGAATTTGCATCTGTGAGATCTCAATGAATGCCGTCATCAGAATTGGTAGCCGCTGTCGACAACACCAAGCATGGGCCGTTAGCGGGCCAGCAAAGTATCAACATCCGTTGGCATGACTGATTGGAGTGTCAGACAGGTGTCTAGCACGCATTCTTCTCCGCATAGCAGGCAGCGTAGAACCGGTAAGATGCAATCTTGCTAAATTGGTCTGAATTACAGAAACCATGTGGTATTTAATTCTCGTAGATGAGGTAGTCCCAAAATTTGGACAATGCGCTCACAACACTTTATCGCCAGTAGAGTTGTCTCCATAGAGAACTGGGTGCCGCTGGTGAATTGGCTTGCCATATCGTAGCAGTAGGAGCAAAACTAGTATCCCTGCAACGAGTCCCAAAAGGAGAGGCAGTCCGCCAGAGTGCAGGAAGTTTGGAATTATTCCTAGGACTGCTTGAAAAGGTGCTAACAGTCCGGAAAACAGACTTGAATACATTTACAATATCGCTCGAATCCGACATGTTTAAGATACGACTTAACATTTCTGAGAAATGTATAGGGCAGTTTGTATTCAATGGGCATGTATCTCGGCAGAAGTTCTTGCAACTTGTAGATCATAGGTCTCTTTGGCCAAGGTCAGTGGCACAGTTTTTTTTACAAAAGAATGGCTTTCATTCTGCTTAGAGTATCAATTTGTATAGAAGAGATGCTCAGTGAAGGACAAAGTGGCGATTCCCTGACTGACTTGGTTTTTGGAAACAATACTTGCATACAGCAAGTGTCCCTGGATGACACAGTGCCTAGATATGGTATACCTGGCAACATGCCACAGCAGCTGAGATTGTTCAACATGAGGTAACTCCCATTCGAAAGTTGTCCAAAAATTGGATCAATCACTGCAGCTGGTGAACCTTGCAGGTGACAGTACAAGTTGTTATAGAAACCATTGCAGGCTCCTTGTAAATTAATACCCCGACAAAGAAGAGAACCGCTTAGTGCGTTTTCACAGTTTGAACCGCTAATAAACACTTCACGCCCCCCACTCCAACATCTGTGTGTATGGTAAATCCCAGGATGACTTGATGTATTCTTTACCCAACCTTTCATATGTGCCTGCTGGTATGAGTTTTAGGCAATACTGAAAATGGAAAATTGTAACCGGCAGAGTGATCCATGTATTATGCCTTCAGTAGCTGTTTTTTCTGCTACCGTAAATGGCAATCTTTCTAGTTTTTCAATGCTCAGCACTGTATAGTCTGCTCCCCTCTGTGCCAGTTTGATCTGTTTATCAGTGAGATTGAATTCTGAAAACAGTGACATAGTATTGATTAAACGCCAAGACACATAGCCTGAACGAAAGTTTTGCAACGTCCAGCCTAATAGCAGGATAGAACGTAGCTGAGACTGACCATGTTGTAACATGACGAAGACTTGTTCCATGATGTCTATGGCCTATTGAATGTGAAACCCTGTGTCTTGTTCAGGAATCTATCTTGACAGCTGTTTGTGCCTGAGGGCCAGATCAACCATTTATTCCAAATCTGGATCTGTTGTGATGCAAAATAGTATGTATGTCGACCTCCCCCTCTGAAGTGTTATCACTCTCAGGTGTAGGTATGGACGGATTGTTGATGTCTTTGTTCTTGTCTAACCCAAGGCAAGACGTCTTTTGGACAGTATCATTCAAAAACATAATTTGCTCAGGGATGATACAGGCTCTAAACATAGCTTCTAACCCCTGTACCTGCCAATCTTTTGTACCCCTGACAGTTTTAGTCTCAATGTTGTCTTTCCAAAAGTCCAAACCTAGTTTAGACAGTTGGGTATAAAAGGCTGCAGAATAAATCTGTTTGGTATTTGTTAACATACCCTTCATTCCAGTTTTGTTTAAATTTTTAAAGTAAAAACAATTCAGCTTTGGATACATTGAACCCTGAGAAGTATGGAAATTTCATAGCAAATGTTTTGAGCTACCCTTTGGTGGTGTAGGCCAATGTTCCCATTGGTTATACATTAATACATTTCGAGGATTTGCAGATTTGTGCAAGAAATGATGACCATAATGGTTATAACAATACATTTGTTCATAATCTGATGAACCTTCTAAATATTCATGATTTGTGAATACAGCAGATATTTCTAAATCTGACATCATATTATTAATAGTCTCGAAGTCCCAGTCATCAGAAAAGGTACTAGATGAAACAAAGTCACTTAATGAAATCATGAATAAGTGTGGAATCTTCAACAGCTCCGATGGGCCAAAATGTAATATTCTGTTTTGTCCCAAGCCATACCATCCGGTATAGGAACGGCTGTGATGTTCACTGATGACAAGTCTCTTTGTTCACGATGAGATGATTTGTGTGGCTTCAGGAGTAAGTTGACTTTCTTACTTGCTGTGTCCATTTTGACATATCTTCCATTTATCAGCATTCCCAGAGTCATTACCAGAGTCAACCAAAGTAGAAGAAAAAATATTCCCAACACAATCCAAACTTCAATCCATGGTGAAACCAGATAAGTTTTTTCCAGGTAATGAAAAAAAGTCAGTTGCTTGTTCTTGAAAGTTCTTTTTTCTGGCGTTGTTTCAGGTTCACTGGGATCCTCATAAAACATATCAAAGTTAATAAAATAGCTAGAGGCAGTTCTGTCAATGGCTGGAATTGCATTCGGATTTGTTGAAATCGCTGGAACCACTTGATACTTTGTTGTAGACAGGTGTTTAATAACAAACTGTTATTTGGGTCTCAAGAGGTTTGTTGCTTAGTCCTTCATTTCTCACTGTAGAATCTTCAAACGGTGATGAGTCTCTCAGTTTGAACCTCTTGGATTGTAGCTAGAGGAGTGCGTCTGCTACATTGGCGGAGTCCACTTGGCCTACTGCTTAGTATCGGCCACATAGTGTGGTTTTATCAGGTCGATGGACACAAACCTGTTCTCCTTTTTACCAGCAATTGGCGGCAGTAAAACTGTTCTTGATCCGTGGATTGCTAGGACAGGTACTGGTTGTCTGTAAGAAGGCCCAAATTCCTTCTTGTCCGCAATCTTTTCTCTGACTAGATCACCAAGGTTTGGGATCCAGACAGGACTTGCTGGGACGGTTGGTTTCTCCCCAGTGGTTGGTTTCAGGAACACATTGCTTTGTTTCGTTCTTCGTTCATTTACGTCCTGTTAAACAGCCAAACTATCTTTGATATCAAATGTCTTTTGTTCACCACTGATGTCTGACAATCAAGGTCCAGGACCAACATTCTTGTCCCAAAAAGGACCTCATATGGAGTGATACCCCCTAGAGAACTTCTTGGCAAGTTGTTAAGACTACGTTGGACACTTATTAGATTTTTGACCCACGCGTCACCCGAGCCTAATACCCTAGCTGTTATAGATTACTTTATGTCCCATTTTTTTCTCTACACAACCGAATTTCCTTCAGGATGGAATGGACTAGAATACTGCAATGCAACGCCCAAATTGGCCATGGCTTCTTTGTAAGCTCGAGAGCTAAACGCAGGACCCTGGTCAGAATGTAGCGTGCCAATTGCGTATGTGCCGATTTAAAGACTCGCAAATCTTTTATAACAGTTCACGCGTCAGCCGAGCGCTGAGGCCAAATCCAAAAGAACCTTGAACACGGATCCACCGCGACCACGATATATTTAGTTACCATCCCTTTGTAAGGGACCACAGTGGTCCAGGTAAACGCAAGCTAATGGTTTATCTGAGATTAACAGGGGCGTCAGCGCAGGACGTTTCACAGTAGAGACTTTCATCTTCTGACATATTTCACAATCCAAAACATAGTTTCGGGTCTGTTTCCTAATGCCTGGCCACCAGTATCTCTGTTTCAATACTGATACTGTGGCGGAAACACCTGCATGAGCAGAGGCGAGCCCTTCATGTGCTGCTAGGATTAGTCCAATCTATGTTTGGAATTACCTTATCCCCCACTCCAGGGATTCGAGCAAACGGAACATCATTTGTATCGGTTATATATGAGTATTTGAGTGGAAACCCTTTAGGTGACACTGCACTGCTGCCTTTGCTTGTAGCATTGACAGGCAGCATTATTTCACTGTCTATTTTTGTTTTTGAACGAGTGATTGCAGCTACGGAAGCCGTTTGCACAGCTGCCTTCACAGCTTCATCAGCCAATGAATTCCCTTAAACGAGAATGCCATCACGTTGATGACTCAGTGTGTGTATCACGTGAATGTTTAGTAGTCTTTCTTGTAACTGAACTACTTGTTCTCAAAGCGTTTTATGCTTGATTGTGCCATCTTTTGCGTCTTTGAACCCGTTTTGAAGCCAATTATCTAAATATTCATTGTAAGATTGAACACAATAGAAAGAATTGCGCGCTATAAGTATGGGGAATTCGTGATCCGTATTTTCAAGTGCCATTTTGAATGCTTGTAGTTCAGCTCGCTGAGCTGTACAGTCTCCTAGAGATTGCGTTTTTGTGGCCATAGGTCGAAATTTGCCATTCCGCATACGACCTTTAACGATCGCGTATGCAGCACTGAAAGCTTATTTACCCCCCGTAGCGGGTTGTGCTGGTCCGGCAGTATAAATTATACATTCATACTGTTCTAGAGGTAGAATTTCAGTAGGCAGAGGACATTCTTGTTCGTACTGCAGGAATGCTTGTGTTTTCAAATGAGGATCAAAAACGTATTCCACAACAGTTGCAGCAAGAGAATTAACCCATTGTATCCATCTCGGAGGTAAAGCTTTAGCATTTGGAATGCTCGCTTTTCACTGCTTCTAAGGCAGGTACATGTGTCACGACCATAATGCGTTTTCCTTGCGCTAGGGCTCTTTTGCTACAGCAGTTTGAACAACTGTCAGAATTTTTTCTGTAGAAGTGAATTTCCTTTCTGCTTGTGTGTACAAATGTGATTTGTATGCAATTGGTACTTTTTCACCTTCATTAAAAGTTAAGTAGGTGAATCCCGACCCGGAATTATTCGGAACACTAAGTTGCGTAGGTTTATGCGTCTTTGCAAATGTTTGGTTGCTAACATGTCTGTCTGGAGTGAACGCAAAATTTCTGTGTGTTCTTTTTTCCAATGAATGGTTTTAAAATCAGGTTTGATTAATTCGTAGAGAGGTTTAACCCTTTCTGCGTAGTTTAGAATGTAAGTTCTTCCGAATTTCAGGAATCCTAGAATCGACTGTAAATTCTTCCACGTTTTTGGAGGTTGGAGCAGCGCACACTTTTCTAAAAAGTTGGCTGCCAGGCCTTTGCCTTCACTTGATAATTCATATCCTAGAAAAAGGACGTTGAGATGGGCAATCCTTGATTTCTTAAAATTGAATTTGTACCCTTCAGAGGCGTAGCCCAGTATAATGGTGTTCACCCTGTTCAAGTGCCTATCCAGGTCATCGTCTGTCAGATAGATGTCATCGACATATGGCAATGCCTCGTCATCATAAGTTTGTAGTAACTCTGTTACCCTTGCTGAGAATAACCCAGGACTATTCTTCAATACTTGAGGAAGACGACAGAAGTAACGCTGTGTCCCCATTATTGAGAAAGCGGTCAATTACCTACTTTCTCGTGCAATGTTTTGACAAAAGAAACCATTTGATATATCTAATGTGGTTTTATATTTTTTAAGCACAATGTTATTCATTAATGGTGTACTATGTGCATTTTGCACTGCAAATGTTTTGCAACAAGAATTTAGATGTCTGTAATCCAATACTAGACGATATGTATTGTCTGGTTTGGAGACAGGAAACAAAGGATTGTTCATTGAGGTGCATGTTTCAATCAACCCTTGATATTCAAGTTGATCTAAGATCTCCCTGACCGTTTTAGCTTCTTGCTTAACTGGGTACTGCCTTTGTGCAGTTGGTTGATTCTTTAATTGGATTTTATGGCGAGGAGAATCCTCATCCCATCCTACATGATTTTTGTATAATGCAGGAGCTTGGGCGACTGCCCATTTCCTGGCATAAGTATATTTCAAATGAATTGGAATATGATTAGAGAAGGTTGGCATAATGATGTCTTCGCCATGTGGGCACTCCCTGACAAATTCTGGTAGCCAGTCTTGTTTAGCCAGAAGTATATCATGGCCTTTAGAAAGCTGCTCCCAAAAGTGTGTTCACTTTTCTCAGTATGTCTTCCTCCATCCAGAGTGTTATTTCATATAACCTATGTGGAGAACTAACCCTGGTGTCTGCAGTTTCAACTTGAATGTCTTCATTCAAGTCCACTGTCTCCAGAAGACCCTTCAGGTTCTGGCAAACTAGTGTGACTTCTGCTGCGCTGTCCAACATGGTCTGAGCCCATTCTCCGTTCTTGAGTTGTGTCCTCAAGATCCTCGGCATGTCTGATTTTTAGACCTGCTACCTTCTTTTTGGTTAATTGAGGTTTGTTTTTTTGAACTTGTTGATTGTCTTTGGACTTCACACATTCTTCCTTGTTTTCTGACCGTCATCTTCTTTCGGATTTCTTTGACGAAGTCTGAAAGGTAAGAGAGGAACATGTATCTGTATCTTGATATTTATCAGGTTTTTTCAAATTATCTCTGTTCCTGAGGTTATTCCTCCTTTGAGGGCTCCTTTTGAGGAGACCTACCTTGGGAATAAGAACGCTTCTCTTTAGAAGTTTGTGTGCTATTTTCCCACTTCTTTTTAGGAGTAGGAGTGTTTTTAATAAAGACCTTTAACTGTATAATTCTATTAAATTTTTTATGTTATTAAGTAATTCTTCGTCCAACACTGATTTAATGTCAAGGTCAGGTGTGTAGCCGGCTAAGGCTGACCATGTTGCTCCTGGTCTACCTAGTGGACCAAGCCTGGTAATGTGATATAAATGTTTTAGGGCACCGTTAAACCAGAGCTCATGCTCCTGGTAAGTGAGTGTAATTTCAGTATCCTCGAAAGGAATATTCTCATCCGGTAGATCATCATCTTTGTAGAAGTGAAACATATGTCTTACTGGAATTGCTTCTGGGAAGACTATCCATGAATAGAATACCTCTGTCTGGTGATATTCATTTGCATTTATCACGAAAACTGCTCTACCACCTCTTGATGATACGCCATGTTTGATAAGTTTTATAGTAATGGCTTTTCTTTTTTTGAGGAATTATTACAGCATTCTCATCAGTTTCTTGAAAACCTGTAAAGTTAAAAGCTGCATTGGCTGGATCATCCGCAGCTCCACCGGTTTCGGTGTTGTTATCCCCGTGTAGGGACATTTGGTTTAATGAAAATTGCAGAGCAAGTTTCAAGGGAACAAAGAGGAGGTGCACAATATTTTGGAACACTGCATCCTTCAACGTTGAGCAAACCAAAAAAGCTAATACATAGGATTTTTCGTCCTACTCAGCTGTGGCGGATATTATCCCTTACCCACTCCAGACGTCTATTGGAGTATTTCGGGAAAAGGGGTCTCTGAGAAAATCACGACTGAGTTACTTCAGTATCTAGCGTTAAATTAGTGCCTTACCAAACCGTTGGGCGCCATGTAGTGTAGTTCCTATATCCCTCAAAGGCTCTGCGCATTAGAATAATATACACTATAGATTTGTCATAGGACTGAGGTCAGTATGTCTCTATCTGAAAGAAACTGGTTAGTATTAGATTCCTTACCATAGAATATTCCCAGGCGTCAGACTGGATCCGGAAATTTTTGCGTAGCAGTACCCTTGCGTGTCGGTAGGCGTCGTCTGTGGCTCCGCGTCCGTCGTCTACGTCGTGGGTGCCGTGATGTCGTAGTCGTGGTACTTAGACGCCGCCTCCGCGTGCTGACGTCAGTTCTTTTTTCCGCGCCAGCAGCGCAGACCCGGAAAAAGTGGTACCTTAGTCTTTTTTGACTAAACTTTTTTGATCCCTTTTGATAATTTTTCTCGAGTCTTCGACTCCGAACGGTGCCGATAGGGATGCCTGGTTTTAAACCATTTGAGGATTGTGACCGGCTGATGGCGATTACCGACCCTCACCGTCGGTGTCTCCACTGTCTCGGCGTCGACCACGACGACAAGACCTGTTCCGACTGCCGGGCCCTGACTTCGAAGGCAAGGTGGGAGCGGTCCCGCAAGCGACTCAAACTCCGGCAGTCGGCCCCGCGCCCGAGAGGTCCCGGTCCGGATGGAGGTCGAGGGACCGGTCGCGGGATCGGAGCCATAATAGCTCCGGGAGTCGACATCACTCCTCTGGGTCGAAGTCGTCATGTAAGCACAAGAAGTCGAAGAGACGTCATCGCTCTTCCGACTCCCCCCGATGCTCGCACGACGCGCCTTCGGGCCCAGCGGACCCATCTGGGGGCCCTAGCGGGTCGGGGGCTTTGGCCCCGACGCCGTCGGGTGCTTCGGCCCCGGCGCTGCCGGCGCCTTCGGGCACGGCGCCGCTGGCCCCCGTTGGATCCGGGTCGTCGCCGGTTGACCTCACGACCTCACCGGCGCCGGTCCTCAGGTGTCACCTCCGGCGCCGTCTTCGGGTGGCGTCGTCACCGATGCCTCCCTCGATCCGGTTCCGGCGCCGCCTTCGACGCCGTTTGGAGAATTCTACTTCAACGAACCGGCCCCATCATATGACCCCCCTGAATTTCAGGAGACGGGTGACAAGGAGTATTGGGAGGGGTCTGAGAACCCTCTGACACGGGAGTGTCAGTCCCAGGAGGACTGGACAGGTGGACTTGGGGATGCCAGTGGTCTGGATACCTCACCAGTCACTGGTTTTGTCTCACCTCCTACCGTGGCTGAGGAGGAGGGGGCAACCTACAGTGTGGTGCTGACGCGGGCGGCCAAGGCCTTGGGGCTTGAACTCCCCGCCGCGGCCGTGAGGACTAACCTCCTCACTGAGGTCCTTAAACCGCAGTCAAGCTCGGCTGAGCCTCTGCTGCCGTTTAATGAGGCCTTAACCGACGTTCTTTTGGGCACTTGGTCCAGGCCCGCTACAGGTTCGCCTGTAGATAGGAACGTGGCCAGACGCCACCGCCCGGCCCCGGGCGACCCTTGTTTTCTGTCCACCCACCCCACCCCCGAGAGCCTGGTAATTCAGGCTTCAAATTCCCAGACCGCATTTCCGTCAGCTCCGCCTGACAGGGAATCCAAGAGGTACGAGCAATACGGCAAGAAGGTATTCTCCTCCCTGAGTCTGGGACTGCGGTCTTCCAACACCGCGTGCCTCTTGGGCCATTACACCCACTCTCTGTGGGATACGGTCGCGGACGTGCTGCCAGAATGCCCTTTGGAGGTACGGGCTAAACTCTGCCAAGCCCTTGTGGAAGGCCGAGATGCGGCACGTTATTCTATCCGGTGTGGACTGGATACCACCGACTCACTGGGCAGAGCGATGGCAACGACGGTTGCGATTCGTCGCCACGCCTGGTTGAGGTCCGCAACTTTTCGGCCGATGTCCAGAATACACTCATGCACATGCATGCCGTTCGATGGCCGTCGCCTCTTTGGCGACAAGGCAGACCATGCGCTTGAGCGCTTTAAGGACTCCAGGGCTATGGCCAGGTCCTTGGGCCTATCGGCCCCGTGCCAGCAAACGGGTGCCTTTCGCTCCTTTCGTGGCCAAGGAAGGGGCGCCCCCACACGTGCCGCCTGCCACGCACCGCAGACTAACATCCAACGCGGTGGCGGCCGTGGAAACCGCCGTGGAGGCGGTCGGGGACAACGGCGAGGTCAGTCCGCAGCATCTGCCTCAAAACCCTCCTAAGCCGTGCTTTCAGGCCCATGTGACGCCAGTGGGGGGCAGGGTTCGCCATCACCTCTTCCACTGGCGCACTGTCACTTCGGACAGGTGGGTGCTGCAAATCGTCCGAAGGGGCTACTCCCTACCCTTCGAGGCGACCCCTCCAGCCATGCCACCGCAATACCACCGCGTATCGGGGGATCATTTGCGACTTCTGCAGGAGGAAGATACGGCCCTCTTGGCCAAGGGGGCCATCGAGCGCGTTCCTGGGCCAGAAGTAGGGTGTGGTTGCTACTCCCACTACTTTCTGGTACCCAAGAAGGGCAAAGGGGGCCTACGCCCTATCTTGGACCTACGTAACGTCAACGGCTTCCTCCGGAAGGAGAAGTTCAAAATGCTGACACTGGCTCAGGTCTTAGCTGCCCTGGACCCAGAAGACTGGATGGTAGCGTTGGACTTGCAGGACGCTTATTTCCACATCCCCGTCCTGCCAGCCCACCGGCGTTACCTGCGGTTCACGGTAGGCCACGAGCACTTTCAGTTTACCGTGCTCCCCTTTGGCCTTACCAGCGCCCCACGGGTGTACACGAAGGTGATGGAGGTGGTCGCAGCTCATCTGCGCAGGTTAGGGGTTTCAGTCTTCCCCTACCTCGACGACTGGTTGTTGAAGGCGGGCTCGCCCCAAACAGTCGTCAGCCACTTCCAGACGACGGCAGACCTCCTGCATCAGCTGGGGTTTTCCATCAATGTGCCGAAGTCACACCTGTGCCCCTCTCAGAAGCTCCTCTTCATCGGAGGGTTCTCGACTCGGCGCAGTTTCAGGTTTATCCTCCCCAACAGCCTTCCACTCTTTCAGCCTTTGTCCCGGGTCTCGATCAGGTTGACGCTGCGGCTTCTGGGGCTGATGGCCTCCTTCTGGTGCATCACGCCCGGTGGTGGATGCGGGCTCTGCAGTGGGACCTCTAGTTTCAGTGGGACCTGAAGTTTCAGTGGGCCCAGCATCAGGGCAACCTCTCCGACCATGTCCTGATCTCGGAGGGCACTGCGAGACAGCTGCGGTGGTGGCTCACGGACCGCGATTGGGTCAGCGGCAGATCCCTCTCCCTACCCCAACCGGAGCACGTAGTTGTGACGGACGCGTCCCTCCAGGGTTGGGGAGGCCACATGGGAGAGGCGGAGATCAGAGGTCTCTGGTGGAGTCCCTGCTCCATATCAACCTTTTGGAGCTGCGGGCGATTCGTCTAGCACTGAAGGCATTCCTCCCCTCTGTCCGGGGGAGTGTAGTGCAGGTGTTCACGGACAACACCACCGTCATGTGGTACTGCAACAAACAGGGCGGGGTGGGGTCGTGGACCCTTTGTCAGGAGGCTCTGCGCCTCTGGCAGTGGCTGGAACATCAGGGCGTGACCCTGGTGGTTCAACACCTGGCAGGTTCTCTGAACGCCAGGGCGGACGAGCTCAGCCGTCGGTGCATGATGAATCACGAATGGCGTCTGAACTCGGACCTGGCGCAAGGCCTCTTTCACCAGTGGGGAGAGCCTTGGTTAAATCTATTCGCCACCGAAGAGAACGCGCAATGCCATCAGTTCTGCGCGTTAGAATTTCCAAGGCGGCACTCGCTCGGAGACGCTTTTCGTCACGAGTGGAGTTGCGGTCTGTTGTACGCCTTTCCGCCTATACCACTTCTGCCCAGAGTGCTGAAGAAGATCAAACGCGACCGGGCCCAAGTCATCCTTGTGGCTCCGGACTGGGCACGAAGGTACTGGT
Organism: Lissotriton helveticus; assembly: GCF_964261635.1. NCBI lineage: Eukaryota > Metazoa > Chordata > Amphibia > Caudata > Salamandridae > Lissotriton > Lissotriton helveticus. The sequence goes on along the minus strand of NC_136071.1, from coordinate 335,104,474 downwards.
ATCCAGAGCTACTCAGTATGTCAGTCGATCTCCCGGTTCATCTGCCTCTTCAGGAGGACCTTCTGTCGCAGCAGCAGGGGACGGTCCTCAACCCGAACCTGTCCAGTCTCCACCTCCATGCTTGGAGATTAAGCGGCGACAGTTGAGGCCATTTGACTTGCCTCCTGAAGTCTGTGAAATCATTCTGGCAGCCAGGTGTCCCTCCACAAAGTCGTTATACGCCTGCAGGTGGAACAAATTTGTGGCATGGTGCACACCAAAGGCTGTGGATCCTCTTACTGCCCCTCTTTCTGAGGTCCTTCTCTTCCTTCTTTCTCTTGCCCAGCAGGGCTCTGCTCTGGGCACTATCAAGGGCTACCTTTTTGCCCTTTCAGCCTTTCTAAGGCTGCCTGATCAACCTTCTTTGTTCAAGTCCCCTTTTGTAACTCGCTTTCTGAAGGGCATCACACACATGTTCCCTCCTGTTCCGTTTGTGATGCCCCAGTGGGACTTGAACCTTGTTCTTACATTTCTGATGTGCGCTCCCTTTGAGCCACTTCACAACTGTCCTCTTCGCCTTCTTACCCTGAAGACTGCTTTCCTAGTTGCCATCACCTCTGCCAGGAGAGTGAGTGAGCTCCAGGCTCTTTCATGTACACCCCCTTTCCTTTCTGTCCATCCGGACAAGGTTGTGTTGCGGACTAAGCCATCTTTCCTGCCCAAGGTTGTCACTGCCTTCCATATCGGGCAGTCTATCACCTTGCCCACCTTCTTTCAGCCACCGCATCCCTCTAAAGAGGAAGAGGGGCTCCACCGTCTGGACCCAAAATGTGCGATTTCGTTCGATCTAGATCGCACACGCCAGTTCCGGGTGGATGACCAACTCTTTGTTGGTTACGTGGGCGCTAAGAAGGGACGGGCGGTGCACAAGAGGACCATCTCTCGGTGGGTCGTCTTGTGTATCAAGGCATGCTACTCCTTGGCGAGGAAGGAGCCTCCTGTTGGGCTGAGGGCCCATTCCACTCAGGCCACGGCCGCTAGCACGGCCCTGGGCCGGGGAGTCCCCTTACAGGACATCGGTCAGGCAGCCACGTGGGCATCGCTGCACACGTTTGCAAGACACTACTGCCTGGAAAGCCAAGTCCGGAGGGATGGCTTCTTTGGCCTTTCTGGTGTGATTATTGGTTCGCAGACCCACCACCGGGGTTGGTATTGCTGGGGTATCTATTCTAAGGTAAGGAATATAATACTAACCTGTTTTTTTAAGATGAACAAGTTACTTACCTTCGGTAACGATATATCTGTAAGAAACAGTAGTTAGTATTAGATTCCTTACCGCCCCACCCATCCTCCCCTTTCTGCAAACCGATATTTAGCGTTAAGGTCATCCCTTTCAGGGCCCTAGTTTCAATGGCACCAGTGTTGGTTTTTAACATGGCTCTGCGTTTCTGGCGCGGAAAAGCTGTGTCTAAGAACTGACGTCAGCACGCAGAGGGGGCGTCTAAGTACTCCGGCGACGTCATCACGGCGCCCACGACTACGGACGCGGAGCCGCAGACGACGCCTACCGACGCGCTAGGGTACTGCTACGCAAAAATTTCCGGATCCAGTCTGACGCCTGGGGATATTCTAAGGTAAGGAATCTAATACTAACTACTGTTTCTTACAGATATATCGTTACCGAAGGTAAGTAACTTGTTCTTCAAGTATATTAAACTTAATTGTGTGTGTGCCAGCTAACTCGGAGATCACTGGAAACTTTCTCGAATAAACAAGAAGGGATTAGTCACTGACAACCGCATAAACATGACAACTTTGTTTCCCCTAGAATTAAAAACAATATCTTCAGAGTCGTGGAAACAATAGATAACTATTTCACTCAGTCATTTGTGCATGCTTCGTTTCTACAGAGTTGCAGAGAAATAGACAGGCGGGCCATTTCTCATGCAAGAGATATGAACTGCTACAATTGTTAGACAGAATGCAAAGTATTATGTGTACAGCTTAAACAGTAATATAAAATAATACTGTAATAGCATGGTCTGTTGCAATGACATATATAAAAATACATACATAAATAATACAGGCTAGAATACTCAACTGGTGCGTTTAAAATACGCCTACCCTAGTGTACCTAACCTAGGTCTACTACGAGGGAAGACGTAGGTGCTGTTTTAGCGAAGTTTAGTTTTGCCAAGAATTGCCAAAGGTTTCTCTAGGTTCTAATCAGCGCCATACCTTAGAATGCGAGAGATTGGTATCTCTTTCCCGGGACTCGATTTCCCAACACCCCACAAGGGGAGTCAGAAACACTGGAGCTGGATTCTCGGCAGGAGGACGACAGCGTCTAGTCAGTGCGTCAGCTGGAGAGTTGGCTTCCTTCGGTACTTGTTGTGGCGAGCTGCGTCGTGCAAGTAGGTAGTCGAACTGCACCGAACCACACCGTGCTTTGCCATAGCAAGTGAAGGTATATTTATACCTTGAAGGTGTTTAGGAATGCCAGTATTGACGTAAAGTCGGGCATATGAACGTCATGAATGAACCCCTAAGGAATAGATGTTCATGCATAATAAATGAGTTCTTGGAGAAATCAATATCCAAACAAGGGGAAGTTCCTATTGGCTGAAGAGCCTGGTTTTCCAAGAACTCGTTGTGACGTAGATGAACGGATGGAAGTAGCCATGCCTGTATTTGGGTAGCATGGACTATGCCTAAATAAGGACTGGATATCTATGCCTATATAAGGGCAAATGTGAAATGTACAATGTACCTATATAAGGGCATGAATCGGGAAATGCATAAAGAATCTAAATCGGCACACAACAAGGGGATGCACTTATTCCTGTCAACAATCATGAAAAATGCTATTAAAAAAATATGGTTAAGAATAGGCCCTATTCTTCTATGGAACAATGTTTTTATCGGCTAACAGGAGTATGGACGGTGGCTCGCTCTTTTGTATACCGGTAAGTACAAGTTCCTCTTTATCGTGACGCTTATTCTGCAAGTCCTTAACTTACCTAAGACCCTACAAACGAACCCTCAGTCTGTACTCCTTTAGCATAAAAAGAAAGAATAGAGCATTACTGGCAAGAGCTGGTTGTGGTGCGGGGAAGAAAGGGGCGTGTGGCAGTGCATGTACTGTGTTCCCCTTCCTAAAATTCTGTTTTTGCAATACAGACAATGTTCAAAGGCTAGGGCATCCTATGAGTCCTGTAATAAGGCAGTGTAAGGGCTGCCATTAATTATTAGAGATAAGGCACTTGTACATAGTTATCTAACCAAATGCATTTGTATCTGTACAGCTTTTCACCCGATGCCTTACGCCACTGCCTCGCGAGGAATCTAGGAAGAGGAGGCAAACAGACGCTGAACATCTGGATACTTTCCTGAAGGAGTTTGGAAAGCAAGAAAGTTTAAGAGAGGAGCCAGTTGAAGAAGAGTTGCAGCAAGTTCAAAAAGAGAAACAACCACTGAAGCATCAGAGCAAGCAGAAAAACCAAGAGCCTCAACACCGACTTGCAGGACAGAAATTCTTACATAAGCTTAGATACCAGAAGCATCTGAGAAAGATAGCACTGAATGAGTATCAAGCGCAAAGACTACGTCTTAGAAAACGTATGAAGCAGGCATTTGGAAACAAGCGGAAGGTTCAGGCAAATGAAGATGAAGCTCTTGTATCTAAGCATAAAAAGGAGGTTCAGATACATGAAAAAATGACTGATATTCAGGATAACTGCGCCCTGGACATTTTGCAGAAAGATCAAGTATCTGACTTTATGCACCAAGACCTTGTGCCTGGTGTGGCACAGCAGGACCAAGCACCCATTATAGAGAAAGACCAGGCAACTGAAGTTACGCATCAAGACCAGGCAACTGCTGCTATGCAGCAACATCAGCTAACTGAAATTAAGCAATTAGGCCAGGTGCCTCAGGCTAAGCTACACAACCTGGAACATAAACTTTTGCAGCAAGAACCTAACATTATGCAACACAATCAGGCATTTGTACCTTTGCAGCGTGACCACGCACTAGAAGCCATGCAGCAAGATCAGGTACTTGATGTTTTACAGGAAGACCAAGCACCTGTTATAGAGAAATATCAGCTACCTGAAGCTATTCAACAACGCCTAGACCCTTGTGTTGCACAGCAAGGGTATGCACCTGAAGATCTAGAAAAAGAGAAGGCACCTGAAGCAATGGAACAAGAACAGACACATGAATTTACGAGAAAAGATCAGATATCTGGATTTGCAAAGCCATACCAGACAGTTGAACATTTGCTGGAAGATCAGGAAGTTGTAGACACTGAAAGGAAACAGAGATTGCAGGAAGACATTTTGCACCTTGAGAGGAAGGATGGGCATTTGAAACAAGGCTTGGGGCATGTGCGTACTTGGAAGGCAAAGCAAGTCGAGGAGCAACAGTGTCAAGTACTTGAAGGACAAGAACACCAACACAAAGGAGAAGAAGGTCATTCACTTCAGCTCAAAGAGCGAGGAACTCAGCATAATGAGAAAGATAATGCAGTCCATATTTCTCAACATGAAGTGGAAGGAGACCAACACAGACTCAAGAATATCGAGCATGAATGTCTTCGAAAAGATAAGAAATACCAGAGTACAGAGACCCATCTTTTAGCTCAAGAAGAGCAGGGAGTGGCGAAAGACCAAGAACATCCAAAGAAAGCGATGGAACATGTGCCTACTTTAAAAGCATCGGAATACCACGTCAAGGAGGATGACTTAGACATTCAAGAACAAAATCAAAAAGAGAAGAGTACTCTGCCTGTTAGTCACGAGGAAAATCAACTACTTTTACAAGAGAAATGTCACCTGATTGGGCACAGTCAGCTGGAAAAGGAACATACTTCCAAAGAATGTGAGAGACAAGCTGTTAAAGATCATCTTGGCGAGGAGACCATTCCCTGCACGTTTATTAAGCAGAGACTTCCACAAAAGCCAGTTGAACAGATAAGCAATGAGGGATTTCACTACATTCTCAAAGAACAAACAGACCCTAGAAATAAGCAGGCTGAGCATGAACACTCAAACCAAGAAGAACTAAAACGTGTAGAGCGTGAGCAGGAAGCCCAGGAAAAGCAGGAACTTCAGTGTCGGAAAGAAGCAGAAGAGCAGCACAAACTAGAAGAGCAGCAGCAGGAAGAGCTGGAACGTTGGTGTAAGCGGGAAGAGCAGGAATTTCAGCTTCTGTACAAAGAGCAGGAACTGCATTGTGATGAACAGGAGAAAAAACTCCAACTCATTCACAAAGAGCAGGAACTTCTGTGTTCGCAAGAAGAGCGGGAACAGGACAAAAATAAACATCCAGCTATTCAGAAAGAGCATGAATATGAACAGGAAGAAAAAAACGTTCATCTCCACCAAAAAGAGCTGGGACTATTGCGCAAGCTGGAAGAGAAGGAACATCATCTTGTGCAGACCAAACAGAAGCCTCTTGGGCCTCAGGAAAAACCAGGACATCACTACCTTGTGAAAGAACAAGAGCTTCTACATCAGCAAGAAGAGCAGGAACTTAAGCTCCTACAGAAAGAGCAGGAGCGCCTTCGCCAGCAGGAAGAGCAAGACCTTCAGCTCCTAAAGAAACAGCAGGAACTTCTACGTCAGCAGGAAGAGCAGGAACTTCAACTCCTTCTGGAAGAGGAAGAGCATATACGTCAGCAGCGAGAGCAGGAGCGATTACATCAGCAGGAAGAGGAGGAGCTTCAACTTCTACAGAAAGAAGAGGAGTTTCTTCGTCAGCAAGAAGAGCAGGAACTTCAGCGTCAGCAGGAAGAACAGAAATTTCAGCTCCTTCAAAAGGAGAAAGAGCTTCTACGTCAATATAAAGAGCAGGAACTTCAGCTCCTGCAGGAAGAACAAAATGTACATCTGCTGAAAGAACAGGAGTTTCTTCATCAGCAGGAAGAGCAGGGACCCCCAATCCTTCAGAGAGAGGAGGCTTTTCCCCCTCAGCAGGAAGAGCAGCAACTTAAAATCTCTCAGAAAGATGGGGAGATAATCAGTCAGCTGGAGGAACGGGAGCTTCCAGTCTTGAAAGAGCAACAGCCTCCGTGTCAACAGGAAGAGCGGAAAGACCCGCAGCAAGAACAGGAACTTGAACAACAGAAAAAAGGGCAAGAGTTTCCATGTCCGAAAACCAAGCAAGAAACTCAAGATTCACATCAACACCAAGGCCATGACATTGTTTTGGGCATGCAAGTAGAGCAGGCATTTGAACTCATGCAGAAAGAGCAAGAACAACACCAACAAGAACAACAGGAGTTAGAGCGCCTCCTTAAAGAACAGGAACAGCAGGAATTGTTGCGCCAGAAAGAGGAGATGGAAATCCAGCGCCTACAGGAGGATGAGGAGCTATTGCGTCAGCAAGTGGAGGAGGAACTTGAACGTCGCAGGAAAGAGCAGGAGGAACTGGAGCGTTGGTGCCGGCAGGAGGAGCAAGAGTTCCACCGCAAGCAAGCAGAACAAGGAGAGCATGCTCAGTCACAAAATGAACTAGAGAGGCAGCAGGAGGAACAACAACATGAAGGCAAAATTTTGCAGACACAAAGTGGAATAGGAACAACATCCACATATGACAGTCCAAAGGAACAACAGCAGCGCTTTTGGCAGTATACCCGCAGGCTGCAGAATCCAGTTGTCTTTGGTAGGTTCCTCTCACACTGATAACTTTTTTATTTATTGTTCCTTCGATTGTGCATATTATGTAAAACTCTCATGAAGGAGGTTACTTAACTGCAACATGGGTCTCCAAAATAGGGTTCTCATTGGATTCTCATGCTTGAACACTCCTGCCAAAATTTATGTTTGTGCCAAACTACAGGGGCATGCAAGTCTGTGATTAAAGGGCAGATACCACTCTAGAAAACTACAGCTGCGAGTAAAGTATTGAAATATTTGATACCGATGAGATTCACATGGTTTGCATACACCTGCTATCTAGGAAATGGAGTTTAACTGTACACAAAATATCCTTGGTGGTCATCAAAAGGAGGGGGTGTTATTCAGCGCAAGTTTGTGGCGTAGACTAGAATCTCACAGTAACACTTAACTTTGTATGCTTAACATTCGTTTGCCTCCAATTTTGCAGGGCCAAACAAGTGTTTTACTATATCAAGACCTCATCTACTCTAGAAACAACCCTGGATTTAGAACAGGAAAGATAGTAATGCAGCAAGTATCTTGGTATCTAATACAATGAAATGAACTGTGGCCTCTGTTTCGACCAAGCATGAGGAATAAACAATTATGCAATAAAAGCCATGCTAATGAAAGTATCTTTGACAAAGCCCTCCTGATGGGGTGGGAGGACAACCTTAAATGCTATGATGAACAGAAAGAGACACGTTGGACTGGATACGTAAAGTTTTTTGTCAGCAGTACCCCTGCGCGTCGGAAGGTGGCGTTGTGTGGCTACGTGGCCGTCTCTGGTATCATATGCGCCAAATGACGTCACGGAGACAATTTAGGCGCCACCCATGCGCGCTGACGTCGTTCATTCTTTTTCTGCGCCAGCAAGCGCAGATCCGATTAGAGCACGTACCCTAGTCACTTTTTGACTAACTTTTTTTAGACTTTTGTCTCTACTTCTTTGAGTCTTTGACTCCTGGTGCCATGTAGGGATGCCTGGGTTTAAATCCAGTGGGACCTGTCGCCGTTCGATGTTGGTGGTCGACCCCCATGGTGTCTCTCTACTGTATGGAGCATGACTATGACCCCCGGTCATGTTCCGACTGTCTGGCCATGACTCCGAAGGCTTTACGGGAGCAGTCCCGAAAGCTGCTGGAGGCCCGGCAGTCGTCTCCACGCCGTTCGAGGTCCAGGGTTCCCTTGAGGGACCGACTGCGGAGCCATCACCATCGCTCCTCGGGGTCGAAGTCTTCACACTCTGAATCAGATAAGAGACGTCATAAGTAAAAGTCGAAGAAACGTCCCCCCGTTGGTCTCCGGATGCGGACGAGGGGTCCAGGGGTACTTCCCCCGAGGCTCCGTTGGAGCCTGTGAGTCCCGCGGCCTACCCACATTTATCCAGGTCCGTCTGCGACTCCGGCCCTGATGCAAGAATTTCTTGCTGCCATGGACCGCCTTTTCAGGCCTCGGGCTCCCGCGAGCGCGCCTCTAGGGCCCGCGGTCCCAGCTGAGGGTCCTTCCTTGCCGCCGGCTCCGCTATCGGCGCAGCCGACGGTTCCGGCCTTGGCGCCACAGGGTCCTCCGCCAGCGGCTCCGGCGCCTCCCGCCGCTCCGTTCCCGGCACCGCAATGGGTCCCGTTCGTCCCACCTCCGCCTTTGCCCGGGTTTTCGTACAATTTTGCTCCGGGTTGGGACCCTAATTGGGACATGAAGCCGGATCGGCGCCTTTGGACCATTTGTATTCCCCTGTCCCGTGGGCGGTGGAGGAGGGGGGACGACTGGGAGAGGTCTGAGGACCTTCTTGCACAGCAGTGCGAGTCTCAACAGGAGTGGGCGGAAGAGTCGGAGGAAGCAGGTGGCCTTGACCTCTCCTCTGAGCCTAGTTTTCTGTCTCCTGCTGTCCCGGAGGACGACGACACATATACTGTGGTGCTCCGTAGAGCAGCTGAGGCCCTTGACCTTGATCTGTCTAGTGTCACTCTCAAGACCAACCTTCTCACTGAAGTTCTTCTTCCGGTGGCAAGCTCTACGGAGCCCCTGCTTCAATTCAATGAGGCGTAAACTGATGTTTTGATGGGCACCTGATCTAGACCAGCCACAGAGGTTCCTGTGGATAAGAACGTGGCCAGGCATCATTGCCCAGCACGGGGTGACACTGCCTTTTTAACGAACCACCCAATTTCGGCGAGCCTGGTCATTCGGGCCTCTACTTCCCAAAGCACTTTCCCTACCACCCCGTCGTATAAGGAATCATAGAAGCTGGAGCAGTTTGGCAAGAAATTGTTTTCCTCTGCCAGGTTGGGGCTGCGGTCGGTGAATACCACATGCCTCTTGAGCCGCTACTCTTACGCTGTGTGGGACACAGTGGCGCATACACTGCCCCAGTGTCCGGAGGAGGTTCAGGCAGTCCTTTCCCAAGCTGTTGCTGAGGGGAAAGACGCTGCAAAGTTCGCCATCCGGTGTGGGCTGGACACCACAGACTCTCTGGGTAGGGCGATCTCCACAACAGTGGCCCTCCGTCGCCACGCCTGGCTTCGGTCCACAGGGTTTTCAGGGGATGTTCAGAGTTCCCTCATGGACATGCCCTTTGATGGAATTCGCCTGTTTGGCGATAAGGCAGACAGTGCGCTGGAGCGTTTTAAGGACTCTCTGGCTACGGCCAAGGCCTTCGGTCTCTCAACCACACATCCCGCCACGTCTGCTTTTCGTTCCTTTCGTGGCCCCAACACGTTAATTCGGCCAGAAGCCTGCGCAGAATCAACCTCAGTGCGGCTGCAGACGTGGTGGCTGCCGTGGCAGCACAGGGGGTCAGCGTGCGGGTCAGTCTTATCTCCGCTCCCGCAGCATCCACCTCAAAGCCTTCCTAGTCCGATCTTTGGGGTGCACCCCATGTCGGTGGGCGGCAGGATTCAACATCACCTTCCCCACTGGCTTTCTGTCACCTCAGACAGATGAGTGCTGCAAATCGTCTGAAGGGGCTACTCCCTCCCCTCCGAGTCTGCCCCCCCAGCCCTGCCACCTCCGTTCCACCACATGTCGGGGGATCACTTTGCGCTTCTCCAACAGGAAGTCATGGTCCTCTTGGCCAAGGGAGCCATCAAACACGTTCCTGGGCCAGAAGTAGGACGTGGTTGTTATTCCCACTACTTTCTGGTCCCTAAAAAGGAGAAAGGGGGCCTGCGCCCCATCTTGGAATTCAGGAACATCAATCGCTTCCTAAGGAAGGAGAAGTTCAAGATGTTGACTCTTGCTCAGGTCTTGGCTGCCCTCGACCCTGGAGACTAGGTGGTGGCGTTGGACTGGCAGGACGCATATTTTCATATCTCCGTCCTGCCGGCCCACCGGCATTCCCTGAGGTTCACGGTAGGCCAAGAGCATTTTCAGTTTGCTGTGCTCCCCTTCGGCCTTACCAGCGCCCCTCGGCTGTTCATGAGTGATGGCGGTGGTCGCAGCTCATCTGCGCAGATCAGGGGTTTCAGTCTTCCCCTATCTCGACGACTGGCTGTTGAAGGTGGGCTCGCCTCAGGCAGTCGTTTCCCACCTCCAGACTACAGCCGACCTCCTTCATTTGCTGGGGTTCTCCATCAACGTGCCGAAGTCGCACCTGCGTCCCTCTCAGAAGCTCCCCTTCATCGGTGCAGTTCTGGATTCGACGTGGTTTCGGGTTTATCCTCCCTAGCAGCGAGTCTGGGATATTCACGATATGATTCTGATCTTTCAGCCTCTATCCTGGGTTTCGGTCAGGATGACCCTCCGGCTCCTGGGCCTGATTGCTTCCTGCATCCTGCTAGTGCAACATTTCTCCTAATTCATGAATGTTCATAAGAAGTTAATAAAACAGTGAGTAAACAAGTGTAGAGTGTACTTAGCAAATCTAGGGTATAGGCAACCTCCGAGGTAGAAGCTGTTACAGGGCACTGCGCTATATAAAACTATCAGGCGGTGCACTAGTGGTGTAGTACATTAGGAAGTGAGATGTCCATCTCCGTAGTCCTCTTAGAAATGGCGGCAGCAAGCATGAACCAACCGCCACCTTTCCTAACAGAGGAAGGGGAGCCAGTGCTGCCATGGAAAGATTGGAGGAAGGGTTTTGAATCTTACGTGGTTGCAATAGGTGCAAGTGAGTTTTCAGCCATTAGAAGGCAGAATATACTCCTGATAAATCTAGGAACTGAGGGAAGGAAGGTTTTTGACAGCCTACCAGATTTGGAAGGAGGCGTAGGTGAAGGAGATGACATGGATATCTACGATCAAAGCTTAAAGAAACTAGAATTGCAGTATGCTGACAAGATAAATGTGGTGTTAGAAAGACACAAGTTTTATGGAAGGGTACAAGGGAAAAATGAGAAGGTAGGGAACTACATGGCATGCCTGAGAGGATTAGCGAACACATGTGAATTTAATGATTTAACAAAATCACTTATAAGAGATCAGTTGGTGAGGTGCACCAACAATAAGAAAATCCAGAAGAAGTTGTTGGTAGGTAATCCAGATTTGAGAAATGCCATAGATATAGCCAAGAGCGTAGAACACACAGCAGAATGCGTGAAAGAAATGAATATACTCGAGGGGAGCAAGGTAAATGAAATTTGTGACAGTGGGAAGGACAACAGAGAAGTGTATGCTGTAAGAACATAAAGGGAAAAGAATCTTATAAGGAACAAAACAAAGAGAGGTACAAGGAGGAAGACAGATTGAAATGTTTTAGATGCTGCAGTACAAGACATTTAGCGAACAGTACCAGATGCTTGGCAAGAACTGCTACTTGCAGGAAATGTAACAGGAAAGGGCTTTTCGAAAGAGCATGCAAAGATATTTAAAAAAAATCTGTGAATTTAGTAAGCAACAGTGGCGCAAGTGAAGAAGGTTATGTGTTATGCATAGACAAAAAAGATGAAGACTCTGTCAGAATGGTAGCATTACCAACTTGTTCGCAATTTACTTTTATCAATTATAACACATACAAGGAAAAATATGAGAAAAGAGGTATAAAGCTGGAAAAACCAGATGCATGCCCGGTTGGTTACAACGGTGAAAGAATACCGCTAGAAGGAATGATCATTATTAGATCCTAGAGCTGAAGAGCCAGTTATGCTAGTAGGAAGAAGTGTGAGTGGTGTAGAGGTGGAAGAAGGAAAAAGAAATTAACAATGAGAATCAAGTTTTAGCGAGGGAACCTCCTAAAGAAGAACTAGAAAAGCAGTTAAGGAAAGAGGTGACTGAGCCTGCAGATAACTTGAAATGGACTGCACCCATAGCAATAAAAGTGGAAGGGTGCACCAACAAAATAAGACTATGCTTTAAGGAGATGAAATGCGAGATAATGAATGCACCTTTTCTTGGCCGGTTAGACACAGGAAGGGACACGGTAAAAACTATGAATAAAAGCACTAAAGGAATAGGAGTCACCCTTAGTCAAGGTGTAGAAGAGGAAGAAATGATCATTTCCGTTGTTTCAAGGTCCCTCATTGTAGCTGGAACACGGATTTCTGCTGAGGAGAGGAAGGTTTGGGTGTGCCATTGGGCAGATAGACACTTCCGTGCTAAGGAGGAAGATGAAGTCACACTTAAACTGGAAGCATTAGTGGCCAAGGGTGGGCCTGAGAAAAGAGAAGGACTAGGAGAACAAGAGAAGGAATTTTGGGAGGTCAGACACAAACCAATCTTCCAAGGAAGGAATTTGTACAGAGGGAGGAAAATAGTGTCACTGGTGAACTTGAGAGGAAGTATGGTAACGGTGACTCATGAGGGTCATTCAAGTTGCAGTAAAACGGAAAACAAAGTCAGAATACACTATTGGTGGCCAACAGTGGAAACCATGGTAGGAAGATACATCAGACAGTATAGTAGTTGTGAGAGGAGTGATGAGACTAAAAGGAGTAGGGAAGATCTCATATCGGCAATTGAAGTAACAAATACTCCAGGGGAGAAATTGGAAATGGACATTGTGGGACCCCGGGAGGAAAAAGGAGGGGAAGGCAGATGCACCAATTCCCTGTCGACTATCACTCCATGAGTGTGGTAATAAAGATTGTGGAAAATGTGACTACTAGCTCAGTAACAGTGTCCTTGCAAGAAATTTCCAGGAAGGAAGTAGTTCCTCAAACATGGGGGATGGACGACGGGGTTCAAATTGTTCAGTCAAAAATGAGTGAGTCCTCACATAGTCTTGCAATAACTCATCAAGGAATGGCATTGTACTGTCCTAGTGTGAATGGAAAGATCGAGAGAGTAAATTGTGTTAACAAAGAGAGTATACAGTTGTATAGCAACAGTAAGGCTAATGTGAGAAAAGCCCTAGATTAAATGATTTGGTCGTACCTAGTCATGCCACTCAGTGTGACGGGGTTATCTCCATTTAAATCCAAAGAAAGTAGAGAACCAGGGATTAATGTGAGTCCTTTATGGCTGAAGGGGAAGGAGGAGGAGAAGGGTGACAAAGGACAGATTGCAGGAAGAATAAAGAAATATCAGGATTGATGTGGCAAGATTTACTAGGAATACCTAGGAAACTGGGCAGGACATGTAGGTGGGAGGCTAGGTAAAGGGCATGTTCTCCAGACCTGTCCACCCGGGATTTTCTAGTTTTCTGAGAGGCTGTAATCTACATCATATGGGGTTTTCCTTTGGTGTGCTGTTGGGTATAAGGTAGGAGATGTGTTGTAATTTACATAAATGTCAATGTTGGTACATTCCATTTCCCCCTCCTTTTCTGCCCCTGTTGGGCTGACCCTCTGGTTGTCAACATTCCAAGGCGCACTCCTGATCAGTATCAGACTGGCAGGGCTATGGATGTCGTTTGATTATTTACTTACTCAATAAAGAACTTCAACTTACTGGTGTTGTGGTTACTTACAATAGACACCCTACACATAAGAACGATATTCAGCCCCTCCTGGTGGCAGTTTTTTCCTCCACAGTCCTCCATTGCAGGTGTTCGAATCTGGATAATCAGATTACGGAGTCAAATTGCAGGCTCGCACCAAGCGTGGCTTGAAGAGAGTGCACAAAATATCAAGAGAGGAGTCCAGGAAAGCGAAAATGATGTGCAATGATATGCGCAATGGGTCTTAGGTTTTACCGGCGGTGTGAGCTCACACTATTGAGTGCGAGAGGCTGAGCTGTTGAATTGATAATGGCAATATGGTCGCAGGCTTGTAAAGGCTGACGAGGGCTCGGAACAGATTACTAATGACTTCGGAGGTGACTTGGCCAGTTACTAGCTAAGTTGCTTGCTTTGGTGCACTAGTCAATCCAATCAGATTGGTCAGTTGTGTACACTTAGAAGTTTAACCTTGGCCTATCGCCGTCACGTCCCCCTGTAGACCGCCAAGTGCCTGGGGGAGGAAAGAGCACGGTGATCTTGCTTGATTTGCACGCGCTGGCACTTTGTCTTTGCTCCTACTTCCAGAGGCAGAATAAACTGCGCCTCGAGGCTGGATGATTTGGATGGCAAGCGCTGGCAGAAATGTTTGCCTTGAATAGACTAATCAAACGGGCCGTCGCGGGGATCGAATGCGCAACAGGCTGCTCTGCACAGAGTTGCGGGTGCGGGGGAGCTCCCCCGGCCGCAAGCCTCACACAAACTGGCCGCTTCCGTGTGCGCAGGAACTCAACCAAAGGCAATGGGATTCGTCCCAGTGCGCTACCAGCTGCCACTCGCAGTCCTTGAACCCCTTTCTGTGCTTCTTTTCACTCTCTACCTCCTCCCACCCCATGCGCACGGGGGGGGGGGGGGGCGCTGAAAATGAGGGGCCAAGCACGGCCTTGTGCTGAGCGGCGGACTCCTGGAGTGCCGCCTCGCCGAACCGCGATACTTTACTACTGCGCCTGTGGGTAAAGATGCGATAGGGGTGCGGGGGTAGATTAGGTCGGCCTAGGCTCCGAAGCTCGGAGCAACCTCCTCCACTCGACTGCAAACAGCAAATCCCCAGCCAGCCCCTCCACTCAACGTTACGCGGGGGCGTAGCTTTGGAAGGGAGTGGGGTGGGGGCGTTACACCACCTTAATAAATATATTCTGTAATAAATAATTGGGAGGCGGGAGCAGGTGTTTTCAGTCGAGTATGATGTGGTGCCTCACGGATTCCAGCAACGATTTTTCATGCGCACAGACTAAACACGCGCACGCTCTCGAAATTCCTTAAAAATGTTGGCTATTTTTCATAATATTTTGTTTTAAATACCACTGATAATCCACACTGCTCTCCCTTTCCTCTACCCCCCTTCCCGCCCCGTTTCTCAGATAATGTATGTTTTAAAAAAAATGCCGGCGGGATTGTTGGGAAATCTAAAGCTCGGGTGTTTGTTTTCGTATGGAGTTACTTAGGTCACCTGCTATCAGCAGACCAAAGTAAGCCTGGCTTTCGTTTTCCACACCTCCTCCATTTATTGTTATTAGATCACTAGATGAATGGGTTTCTGTATGAATAGCAGTCTGATTATAACGTTTAAATATCAGTTATGTTTTCCTAGAAACGAATGCCTCTAATCTTCCTCCCGTCTTCCTCTGACAAAGACGCTCCTCACCTGGCGGCGGCTTTGCCCTCTGCAAGGAGGAAACCCACTTCAGATGTGTCCTTATTCGCTTTGCGGAATGCCACCATAGCGTTTGTGAGGCGGGACTTCCTGTGTGACGTCTGACAGACACAGGCCCCGCCTAAGTAAGGGTGGCAACAATGCTGACTGGATTGACAAGGTTGGTGACAAACTGTCAATGTCATCTCCCAGGCCACGGGAGTGGAATGGAACTTGAATGGCCCTTCCTGCACTCGGATTCTAGAATTTGAAAATTCGTTTTTAAATTTGGTTCATATGTAAATTGGATATATTGTTAACTTCCAGATGCAGTGGGAAGTGAGCATCTCGCAGACCTAACCACGAGCCTTTGGTACGGTGCCTGAGAGAATTACCTCATGAAATACTAACTGACGTTAATAGCGGAATGAGATAAGAGCCTGGATACAATTGGTACAGCTCGATTTGGGTAACAGCAGCACACAATATAAAGTGCCAAATATAGTTAACCCAGTGGTGTGCATTTTAAAAAGTAAGTGGACACGCCAGGGTGTGCCGGTTTTGAGCAGAGTCTCTCACCGTCGGCGGCTAGTTTAGGCCTACGAATTGTACATATCTGCTGTATTGAGCCCAGCATAACGTTGTCGTTTTGGGCGCCTGCTTCGTGCGCCTCCTGTGGTCATACTGCACTTTAGGACCAAAATACTTTGTGCTTTAATGGTGCTTTTAGATAACGGAGGCCGCAGACCAGTGGGCCACACATCTCAGTAAAATTCAGATTAGTGGAAGCATGTCGTTTGCCAAACTGGTTCTCATTGATTGAGGTAAATATGTAAAAAAAAAAAAAAACAACACGATTTGACCAACCCGGAAAACTTAGTGTACTGTGTAGTTTCTTAAGAAATGTAGATCGTTCGTTTTTTTTCCAAGTGCACATTGAAAAATGATCGAACTAATTTGCAATGTGCCTATTTATTACTATATAGGAACAGATAGCAAGCATTTTCCTTTAATTTGCTTTGAATTGAGTGTTTAAGTGGGGCAACATTAAAATACATATAGCTGAAACAATCGTGTCTCTCTCCAGTACTGCCAAATCAGGAGCTTTGGCAATTACCCCTTAGCTATAATTATATACAGGTAACTTTATGATTTTATATAAGTCATCCGTATGGGTAGGTACCAAGTTAAATCTTGTATTTTTTTTAATCCCTCACCAGTGGTGGCTTTCTTAATGTAGTCCAGTACCAGCTTCTTATAATTTATTTTTCCCTGCCGCTGGACGACAGACTCGTTCAAATGGGTGAGAAAGGTGGTTAGACTCGATCATTAAAGTCTTTGACTCTCCAGGATTGCTAGCAGACTGCTAACTTCGTTCCAGTTGGGATGGTATTTTTGTTGAAATACGTTTGTCAAAGTAGGATCATAACTTGCATGCTTTTCATCTCTCTACTGGGAGTAGTTGTGTGAGCATTAGAATACCATTGTTTAATATTTTGGCCTCAAACTGAAAGTGTATACACTATATTCAGTGGTATAAACTTGGGAACCTAGTCATTCGCCGTTAAAATGTCACCGCTAGTGGCAAGTCCAATTAGAGGCCATTTTGGAGGTATGACGGATTCAATTAACTGAAGGTCTAATCGCCTGGATAGAGAAACAAAAGATATATTTTTAATTAATTTGATCTTTGAAATTATATCAAGTAAATTTGGGCGAGCTTGTAGAACCTGTGGTATCGATTGCTTTTCTGTTTCCTTACCATTTTTTGTTAAACACATTAACACCCGTTCAATGTGCTATGGATATTTTTGATGATATTTTCACTCATTTAGGAAAAGAGAGCACAATGAAGCGAAAAGGAAAGCTGATCATGGACAGCGTGACACAGTTGGATGGCTGGACCATACGGGCCCAGCTTAGCAACTACTCTGACCTGGTCACTACACTGGATCTGGCTCCATCAACCAAGAAAGGCATGAAGTGGAGGGAAACGGGTGTGGTCCAGAAGCTGCTCTCACTGCCAGCCCAGCCCCTCTGGAATCAACGGTTGTTAAAGGTAGGTTATACACCTTTCAGGGTAGCAGAGTGTGAGAGTTTTGAGATGCGAAATATTCTATTACTGTTTGTTGCGCTGCTGTAGAAGCAACCACTTCTGAAGTTAAACCATAGTAAATCATAGGGCTTTCCGGGACCCATATATGTGGAAAAAGAGAGCATGAAAAGGGTCTGCTGGCATCGCAGTTCTCTAACCACCAGTTGCTGATGCTGCAGCAAGCAGTTTAGTGCAGAAGAATGGTTAGTGGTGGAAGAGGGTAGGGGTTCAGTTTGAGGTAGATGGTGCTATCCCTCTGAAGTTACAGCAGAGTTTGTGGTTGTAAAGCTTAACGGGTGTGGCTGTGCAGGGGATGCTGTCAATACCAGTCTAGCCACGATAGAAAGAGAAAATGCGTTGGTACTTTATAAAGAAGCTCACAGCGGTAGAAAGGAGGGTGGTAATGCAGCTGTTTTAGTTGCTGGACCAGCAGCTAAGGATGCAACTACTGCCAAGTTTTAAAAGCTATTGGAATGCTCAGAGAGCAGGGCAGACTGCTGAACTTGTCCCGGGTATCACATTTTGTCCTTTTGTTGGACGGAGTAGTAGACAGTAGTTACGTGACCTAATAAGTGACCTGTGGAACCCCAAACACCATCTCTTTATGAGCACTGTGTGCTCTTGGGATAGAACGCTGTTTGGAGTTGGGAAGTGAGATACATAAGCAAGACGCCTGCTCCAGTGTTTCAGGATTAAAACATCCTCATTCTTTGGTGTTTCTTGATGCCGTTGTGTGATGATACAGTATATTATGTTGTTAAAAGTAAAGCATGATTATCTGGACAGCAGGGGTAGAGTAAGAAAGATATTTCTGCACCACGAGGGATCATGAAGTAGAGTAAGAAAGATATTTCTGCACCA
Source organism: Lissotriton helveticus (assembly GCF_964261635.1). NCBI lineage: Eukaryota > Metazoa > Chordata > Amphibia > Caudata > Salamandridae > Lissotriton > Lissotriton helveticus. The sequence continues at coordinate 335,086,373 of NC_136071.1, read as the reverse complement.
CAAGGGATCACAAAGTAGTACCAATGAACAAGCCACCAGTCTCTCCTCTGTAATAAATGAGAAAGGCCTGCACTAAAGTCTATTTGAACAATAAGGGCAACAAATGGCTGATGGTGAAGCTTTGCTTGAAGCAGACTCATTGTTGTTTCATCAAAGTGCACCAGATGAAACCAGACTCTAGGCTGATGAGATGGATTGGTATTATGAATGAGGCTGAACACCACACCAATGTCTCATTGTCCTGGATAGTGCTCGATGTGAAAAAATAGTCCCAGTCCCTGTAATCAGGTGGAAGTAAATAGTATCACAACTAGGGACATTGTCAAAAATAGTCCATGAACACTATTTAGACTGGCTTCTTAACCACTCTCTGGATCCCAGATCAGTCGCTGGTGTGCTCGCAGGCAAATTCTTAGTCAACAGCCACAGGCATAGCTTCCAAGTTTCCCAGGCTCATGCTTAATGAGCTGCTCCAGTCCAGATTTTTTATTTGGAATCTGGGACGTGTAGTCCTGTTTTATAGTGGCATAAACTAGACTACAAATCCCAGAATTCAAAGGAAAAACCCAGACTGGGACAGCTCATCACTCAAGTACCTGGGAACTTTGGCAGGTCTGCACAGGGTCTCCCGATTTGAGGTGAAAAGTGGTTGAATGAGTTTACAATTGAAGTCAGCACCTGTTGGGAGACTAAATGATTCTTTGACCAGCAGTTACTGGTTATGCGTGCTAGACTTGTGAGATGGATCAGTCATTGTGTCATACGGTTTCCACTTTTAAGTAGGAGCAGTTCGTTTGTTGGACAATATAAACGTTGGGATAGTGCCAGACTGATTCCATGCACCCCCCTCAAAATGTGTTGGCCTATAGATCTGCCACAGTGCCACCGTAAGTACCCCAAAATCTGGCAAGTTAACAAATGGTGTGGGCAACCTCAGAACATGACAAACCTGACTCCCCTAGGAATCTTCGTAACAGATCTAGAACCTTTTCCCTTTCGCTCAGTCACTAGTGCTCACTCAGAGTTATATGAGAAATGCACAAAGAGGCGTTTTCAATATTTATTGAACCATCATGATTCTTGTATAAAAGAAATGAGCTGCAATGACTAATAGAAGTAGATAAGTGATTAGCAATATAGGGACAGTGGAAAGAATGAATAATTCCACCATTGTGCTAGCATAGAAGTGCTGGGTATAGTGTGCTCCTACTGTGCGCTTCCTAACCTAGTTGCCTAGGGCGGGTGTTCTGCCAAGAATCTCCCACAGGATGATCTAAATCCCCATTACCTGAAGCAAGGTATGTAGGTCCCCGTCTTGGTCGCAAATTGGACATCACTCCCCGCAGAGCCTAAATAGGGCTGAGACTCTGACAAAAGCGATGACCTCACAATGAAAGCAGAGTGCTCCTCTCATTTGAGTACGGAAATACGTGTGTATTTATAACAACCGCATCCATGCTTCCATGTGAAGATTTCATCCAAGCTGACATTGTTTATTGTCACTGTAATAGCTACGCCGCCTTATGGCCGAATAATAAACAACATTTGCACAATGTGTGTTCAGGCCTTTTACTAAATGTTCAAGGTGTTGTGATAGTATACTCATAAATTGGAATTGTAAGCAGTTTGGTTTCTGAGAAACTAATTCTGCATTGTCACGCAAGCAAATGTGGGTCAAAAGTCATTGTGGGGAAAAAGAAGGCAACTTTAGAAACTCGTACATGTAAAATGGCAGTGTTTCTTCCTGGGCCTTACCTAGCCATGTGACACCCGCTTCTAGGACATAAGCATACTAAAGCGGTCTAATAGTAAGAAAGCAAACCACAGCATGTATTTCTATGGAAGTTTGTAAAATAAGTTTGGAAACTAAAGCATACAGAAAGCCATTATTAAAAATATAAAAGCAAATAAAAACCAAATTTAACAGACCCTTACGATGTTGAAAACAGGCGCTCTACTTTACTAAGCACGACTGCTCTCTTTGCCGCAGCACTCCACACCAGTCCACTCCATGCCACGCCGCAATACTACACTCTATGCCACTCTAATCTACTGTGCAATCTATGCCACTGTACTCTACCGTTCACCACTCCACTCTGAAACAATTTGCTCTATGCCACTGCAATCTGCACCACTCCACTCAACTCCGCTACGGTTTGTGCCGCTTGCCTCTTCACCACTTTACTCGAAATAAATGCACTCTACGCCAGTCTCCTCTGCACCACTACACCTACATCACTACAATATACTCTGCAAAACTATACGCCATTGTCCTCTACTTCCCTGCACCCTCTACTTCACTGCACCCTCTACTTCACTGCACCCTGCACTCTACGCCATCTGTCACTGCACTCCACACCAATGCACTCTGATAGTCAACACATTTCGGTATCTTTCAGGTGAAACTTTGGGTCCTCCAGTCTTATGTAAAAAAAAAAAAAAGTGGCAATGAGGGACCTCACGACATTTGAAAAGTACCTTCTCTACCACAATAGTGAGAGGAGAGTGATCTCTGGGCTATACAAGCTACTAAATACATTGCAGCCAGGCAAGAGACTCTTTCTCATGTGCATGGGAGTGAGAACTTCCTATCCATCTAGAAGATGACCTGTGTGAACATAACCAGTAGGGCCACTACAGTGGTAGCCAAACTCTGTTGAAAATACTAAAGTGAACACCATGGGGCACCCAAAAGGTGCTCACTGCTGGGGGTAGTTTGGAGGCCTGGGCTCACTCACCCATATGCCTTGATCTTGCCCAAAGATCTAGTCCTTAAGGCAGTCTGTTCTTAAAATAATGGAGGAGGTGACTGGTGTCCACTTGGTCCACTCTCCTGAGGTTGTCCTGCTTGGATCCCCTTTTGAGGAAATCTACTCCTTGCATGGAATAAAAATGAAAAATATCTCCGACCTACTCCCATGGGCAAAGCAATGTATACTGTCACTGTGGGGTGCTGTGCAGTTACTGGAAGACTGCCTGGAGGACACTGGCAATGGAAAAAAAATTAAAGGAAGGAATGGGAATTAAGGAAACTGGAGGGATGCTTTTGACCTGCTTGTTCAGAGACATTCTAGAACTGTAGTGTCCTAGACTGCTGAGAGCCTTACACATTCTGGAAGAGTCTCAATTAAACCTATACTATGTGACGAAAAAGTACACTGGAGACTGAAAAAGAACAGACCTCCATTTGAATCTATTTGAAATTGTAATCAATACGTCACCTTGTAGTTTTTTGTATTGAATTAATTGTACTTGGGATAATTCTGTGACTTGTGTGGTCTCAATTGTCCTTTGTAAATTACCCATAACAACACATTTTTTAAATCCCCTGGCAGCTGTTTCCTCCTTGTCTTACACCCCTGCTACTGGAGGAGCTTAGGCAAAGAAGGGAAAGCAGGAAGGGGGAGAAGCTGGAGAAGTTTCTGGAGGACCTGGAGGAATCGGAAGTTCCCACGAAAAAGAGGCTGCGGCAGCAAAAGGAGGAAGAGAGGCTGCTGAAAAAGTTAAAGAAGCTCAGCCAGGCTACTTCAGGTATATACCAGCCACATTCTGGTTCTGTTTTCCATCATGAGAAGAGTACATGGGGAAAGGGTAGAAAGAGCAGTATGCACACAATTTTCAGAGAGCATTAAAAGTAAACTTGTCGAAAGTTTAGAGTTTAAACCTTTATTAATTGTAGGAAGCGAAAAATGTGGATATGATTCAGAACGGAACTCATAAAGGTAACAAACGCAGTGCAAGAGACTTTTTAAGCAGCAGTATGCTGCATAGCACAAGAAGCCTTGCTATGAGTTTGATCAGAGTATCTGTTGAGTAGCTTTGAAAATAATTTCCCCCAAGAATGTTACGGAAACAAAATGAGAAGTGAAATGACAATGAGCTAGCAGACGCAAGAAATGTTGTATAGTAATCTCAATATGTTAGGTGTTTAGATAGAAACACAGGGATTATAAAATTCTGAATGAGGTTCAGAAGAGAGACGCGCACTCCTTTTTATTTGTAAGTCATGTGAATCAATATTTGATGGTAAATGTTATGCACAGAACGGTACGGGCAAGCAGGGTGGTCTGTAGAAGTATATCCCACAAGCAATGAAATAGCTAGGAGCGTCAATTATGGTACTGAAAATAACATGGCTTGGTCGCTGGAGAGACCGCTGGACCCAGATTAATGCTGGCACGTTTGTTTGATGGCAACTGAATGGGAGAAACACCAGTCTGAGAAACCGACAGACATCTTACTTGTTTTCAAAGTCAGTTGTAAAGATGTCCTACAACCATTAGCATGAACTTTACTTGATGAAGAGACCATTTCCAGAAATAGTAATTAGGTTTTAGCTAAAAGTATTACTGGGATCTTCAAACCTAAACATGAGACGTGATATTTTTGTGAAGATAGTGGGGTATTCCATCCTTACAATCAGCACAAGTTGACAGTCCACTTTTTTAAAGATGAGCAGGGGGGAAGAAAAGAGACATTTTAAGGGTATTGCGTTCTTCTTTCTGTGTTTTTTTAAACAAAATAGACAATTAGTAAATGTGTTAAAGAAGAATGCAACAAAACGGAACTCCAAGATTGTCACAAATAATTTGGAAAAATGTGTGGACTGAAAGTGTACAATAAAGAGCTGATAGGGAAGTTTGGTAAATGAACTTAGAGACATAGAAAGGTGTGGGAAAGGCAGCAACGAATATTTTTTTCTATGATTTTGTTGTAGATGCACATGCTATGTATTGTTCAGTGGTGTAGTGGTTGGGTGAGAAATATTCCTAGAAAAGAATAACGTTTTGCCCATTTGGTTTGAGAATAGTTGTCGCCCTTGAGGAACACAGAACCATGCCTTCATTTTCTATTCATCCAGAGACTTCGTGAATATATTTTGGAGAAAAATGAACCCACTGAACAGGAGGGCAGGAATGAGGGTCACATTCAGTTTTTCTTTTAACAGAACATGTCAATAAATAATCTTAATCTTCTTTCCTGAGATTTCGGACCAGCAAATAAGAGAGTGGGGAGTCTTACGTTATCTAATGAGACAAGAGTGGCACTAGGTTGTGTGATTTAGTTGACAAATAGTAAGTGCTGGAGGATAGCTGCAGAATTTGGAGTCTAGAAAGCTAGTTTATTGACATAAAAGGTGCTAACTGAGAGGGAGAGGAGAGTGGAGATTCCAAGCAGCTTCCAAGAAAAAATACAACTTGCAGAACTTCTCAGGTGAATTGTAAGTTTTTGCCACTTGAAACTGTCATACTGAAAATACAAGCTGGAAGAGGCAAGGAGACAAGACTCAATATTGTACCCAGTGTCCATAAGAAGGACACTGAGGAAAAGAAAGTATGCAAGAGCCAGCAGAACCTTTGGGTGAGCAAACAGTCTAGAAACATATACATTATGACTATCCAAAATGTGACTAGGCCCAATATCCTACAAGACCATTACAGGCTGATGAATGAATGAATGAATGGAGTCTTCTAAAGCGCAACTTAGCCCAAGGGCGTCAAGGCTCATAACCTGGTCAGGTAAAGAGTAGTAACCGGGGAAGATCTTACAGATACGCTTCAGAGAAAGAACAGGTTTTCAGTGCTCTGCGAAACAATGCAAGAGAGGGCTGCCTCAGGAGCTCGGGGGGGGGGGGGGGAGTTCCATAATCTAGGTGCAACCATGGAAAAAGCTCTACCTCCCCATTTAGCCTTTTTGAACTTAGGTACCTCAAGAAGATTTTTGCTAGAGGACCGAAGAGATCGGCAAGGTGCGTACGGATGTATAAGTGACCTAAGACCCTCAGCACCTGTGCCATAAAAGGCCCATGAGCAAGACAAAGAATCTCAAAAGAGATCCTAGACTGAATTGGAATCCAATGTAGGCTTTTACGAGCTGCCGATGCCGAGGCAAGTCTAGGGAGGTTGAGAACCATCGTTGCGGCCGAGTTCTGGACCATCAGAAGGCGATGAATAAGACTCTTATTAATGCCCACATAGAGGGCATTACAGTAGTCAAGTCTCGAAGAGACTAAAGCCACAGTGGCCAGTTTCCGGGCGTCAGGGGACAGGTAGTGAGCAATTTTTCTGAGAACCCTGATGATACCACAACAGGTGGAAACGGTCCTGCTGACCTGACGGTCGAAGGACAGTGCGGAGTCCATCAAAACCCCTAGGTTCTTAGCAAACTGACGGGGGGAGGGCAGTCCCCGAGAGAGGCAGGCCACCAGTCGTTAGACCAGATATCCCTACTGGTCCCGAAGATCAACACCTCCGTCTTCTCCCTGTTCAGTTTCAGGAAGTTCTGAATCATCCACTGAGACACCGCCGCCATTCAGTTCCTGAAATTCAGAGCAGAGTCCTTTACAGGCTGCAAAAGAGAGACCATTATTTGGGTGTCATCAGCGTATGAAAGTACTTCCAGCCCGAAAGATCTAACTATCCTGGCAAGTGGGGTCACATAGATGTTAAATAATGTGGGGCTCAACGAGGAGCCCTGAGGGACCCCACAATGCACAGGCTTCGGGGTGGAAAGAGACTGACCCAGCTTCACTCTCTGTTCTCTTTCAGTAAGAAAGGAAGACGAGAGGCGCAGGGCAGGGCCTCCAACCCCTATCTCCCTAAGGGGAGAGATCAAAATAGAGGGAGATAGGGTGTCGAAAGCTGCCGTCAGGTCTAAAAGGACCAGAAGGGTGGTATGGCCCTTATCGACCTGAGAGCGGATGTTGTTAACAACTGCCGTTAGGGCTGTCTTAGTACTGTGAGATCTCCTGAAGCCATGTTGGGAGATATCAAGAAGGGCCGAGGCCCCAAGAAAGGAGCTAAGATGTTGATTAAGATGGAATTCCAACATCTTAGCCGGGGCAGGGAGGAGGGAGATAGGGCGGAAGTTTTTCAAGACCCCTGGGTCTAGAGTGGGCTTCTTAAGAAGGGGTTTAACAACCGCCATCTTCCAAGAGGATGGAAATACTCCCTCCGAAATCGCACGATTCATGACATTCATGAGGGGGAGGGTCACAACATCCCGGCAAGATTTAAGAACTTTAAGCGGGCAGTGATTCAGGGGGGAACCTGATTTGATGTTTTCTAAGAGCTGAGTTGTCAGCTCAGGGGTGAGTAGGGGGAAGGACAGGAAACTGGGCGGGGGTCCACCAGATGTGCTCCAAACTCTGGAAAAAGCCAGAGTGTCAGAAGGAATCATACCCTGATTTGATGATTCAAGAGAACTATAGATATCCACGATCTTAGAGTGGAAGAAGACCGAGATGTTATCACACAGCTCTTGAGATTCTACTATTGGATCGTCTCCCTGAGGGGAAGATAAGGAGTCTATGATTTTAAAAAGATCTCTGGGAGAGCTGAGGGAAACGGTAATCTTAGAAAAATAATCCCTCTTTTCCTCCATAACAGCTAATTTATAATCTTTTAGGTGGAGTTTATGTAATTCCCTCTCTGAGGGATCCAACTTGGTCCTCCAACGCCTCTCCTGTTTACGACGCCCTTGTCTCAGCAGCCTAAGTCTGTCCGAGAACCAGGGGGCTGAGGGGTTCTTTCTCGCAGAGTAATGTTTTTTAAAGGGGCCAGGATATCCAGAGCCCCTGAAAGTGTGCTTGCAAGTTCGAGGGCAGCAGAATTAGCACCCTGCAGTTCTGCGGGCATAAGTTTGTTCAGGTAAGGAGAGAGGGACTCATTATTGATGACTTTAAGGTTCCTCCTAAGTTCCCATGATTGATGATGGATGTATCATGGGGGTTTGTACTGGACAGTAGGCTCTTGAGGTGTCCAAATGGAGAAGGAGCTTGAGAAGTTCTGTTGAGTTAATAAAAGAAGCGAATTATATCTAAGACGGACTCAGGATTCTGGAGTGTAAGGCAATATTTAAGAATCCTGCTCTATCTAAGACTACCACAGAACTCTAGGGCCCTCAAGTGAAGCACTAACTTCCAATCCAGTGGATGAAGTGTTGGATCAAATAAAGAGGGACTGCAGAGGGGCCGGGGGAACAGACAGATGATTGCTCCGTCGCCGGTATCCTTGCGAGCCGTTCGGACGTGGTGCACTACCACACTGGCCTTGAGGCAGGAAGATCACTGGGATACGAGCACTTGCAGCAGGCGAGACACTGGGTGTAGTACTCTGTAATTACCCACAGAGCAGGAGGGGGCTCCCTCATGTTACAGCAGTGGTCCATGCTGAACCTGCAAATAATATGTGAAGAGAGCTCAGAGCCAGGTCGACACACAAAGTACTGAAGGTGGGATGTACCCAGACATTGAGGGCATGACAGAGACTTGAAAGAGAAGAGAGCTTAAGGCTGGGGGACTGCTGGGTTCATGAATCTAGGCTGGTAGGTAGACGAGAGCAACCCTGGCAGGCCCACATCCCGCTGCCAATTCCCTGACCGGTCCGGAAGCCAATGAGAGATGCTAACCTGGTGGTGGCCAAGGGCTCTAGACCTCAGGCACAAAGGAGGAAATCAAGACACCGACAGGTGGGACCCCCGGCTGGCGAATAGATCACTAGTTCTCCAATAGAATCTAGATCGCATATAGAAGTGAAAGACTGAACAAGACTTATTGCACTCAGGATAGAACACATGTCACGGTCAGAAGCCACAGGGGTCTAAAGATTTCATAGGCCTGCCAGCCTAATACCAGGGACGAGGAACACAACAAGATAAACACAGCGGAAACCAATGGAGGGCAAGAAACTGAGCCTAGACGACTGGCGAACCCTAGCTAAGCAAAACTACGGCCCTCCGTGGTATAGACGACAAACCACCGTAGCCAAGACCAACAATGGCGAAAGACAAAGAATCCAAAGCCCAGAAACAAGGAAAAATGGACAAATATACAAAAGTGCTCATGCAGCCAGGGGCACAGGAGGGAAAGCCCTCCGGGCTACCAGATAATGCTGCTGTCTTACAAGCCATCCACACCTCCAGAGATGCCATAGAAACCGAGATGGCGGAGAAACGCTCAGAAGTGTCCGAATATATGCTCCTCTTCCTGGCTAAACTTAGTGATTTTCCAGGGTTCGGCTTAGTTTTTTCAAACCCCAGAAGACGCCTGGGCCTGGTTGAAGAATGCCCTAGATTGCAACATGAGGAGAGTCTTAGTGGGTCACTGCGCAAAGACACCACCTCAAGATGGGAGCTTAGACCACAACGAATAAGCAAGAGAAGGCTTCTGCACTGGGGAAGGGGGAAAAACAGGCAGAGATCACGCTATCGGGCACCCCTTATAGGCGACTGAGAATGGCCTCAGAGGGAGAATAGAAGTGTGCTCCAGCTGATAACCGAGACTCCAACCAAGGTGGCCGTACCCATACAGACCACTCTGACAAAGAATCATTGGTGGACTCTGATAGTGATCACCCACTTCCCAAAGACTTCAATCGTATCAAGGAACCGGGCTGAGAGACACCAGAGACAGGAAAGGATTCACGACGACAGCAAGAACAAGACAGAACAGAGGAATGAAACGTGGGCCTGGGCCAAAGGCGCCACAGAACGGTTGCAAGGGCCTCCCCCGGCTCTCTCAGACTCAGTGGAGACTGAGCAGAATTTCTTTTTTTTCAGCAACGTTCATATCCTTTCCCAGTCATATTGACATTTAGGGGAAGGGGAAAAGGGGGGGGAGATCGACAGACTACTCACACAACACTAATGCCAAGTTGTCATGCTGACAGTTCAGGGGACACGCTTAGGGAGAATGAGAAAGTGGGGTGGGGGAATAGGACAGGGGACGGAGCTACTACTGGTTCAAGGGTTGAACAAAGGTTTCAATTAGCTAACAGCAGGGAATTTGCAACTCAACGTCAGGAATGGAGGACAGGGATACCCAGGTAGGGACACCAAGGCAGGCAGGGTCACCATAAACTGCACACGACACAGATGAGGATTCATATACAGCCTTGACATGGAACGTCAATGGCAACAAGGTTAAGAGAGGGCTGGTTAACAGTTCTCTCAAGAGACTCAAACCCGATATTGTGCTATTGCAAGAAACCCAACCTCCGAGGGACACACTGCACCTTCCTGGGGAGGGGAGCCCATGTCATCCTGGCACATGCCGGTTTCTCACCCGGAACGAGAGGAGTAGATATATTAATCAGGAAAAAATCCTATCGATACCTCCTCTGCCACAAGTTTGGAATATCAGGAAAGACCAGGTTCAGATCGTGATAGCTCTGTTTGGCCAGTAGAGTGTGCTACACCAATATGTTGAGCCTGAGCATTTGCTGCCTGATCTTTCTACCGCTTGGAAGGACTGCCTATCTCATTAGAGTCCTGCACTTCGACTATCGAGTCATATAAAAAGCTCCCTTTGGGTATTAATCAATCAATCAGTGGTTTGTAGAGCATAGCTACTCACCTGAAAGGGTCTCAAGGCGCTTAGGAGGGATGGGGGAGGGGGTGCAGCTCCTGGATGTTCACAGTGATTTGTTGAAGAACCAAGTCTTGAGGTCTTTCAGGAACTTTGGGAGTGCTGGTGTCTGTTGGAGGTGGAGAGGGACAGTGTTCCATGTCTTAGCCGCGAGGAAGGAGAAGGAGCAACCTCAATCTCCTGTTCTGGCCTTCTTGATGCGCTGTACTGTCGCAAGGGAGAGCCGGGCTGAGCGGAGGGATCTTTGGGGTACGTGGAACGAGAGGCGGTGGTTCATGTTGGTGGGTCCGGTGTGGTGGAGGGCTTTGTGGTAGTGGGTGAGATGTTTGAAGGTGATTCTCTTCTCGATGGGGAGCAGTGTAGTGTCCGCAGGTGTTTGGTGATGTGGCTGTGACACAGTAGGTTGAGGACTAGTCTGGCAAAGGCGTTCTGCAGTTTGCGGGTGAGGTTCTTGTTGATCCTGCCATAGAGTGTGTTGCAGAAGTCCAGTCTGCTGCTGATGAGGGCGTGGGTGACGGTTTCCTGTGTTTGAGGGGAATCCAGTTGAAGGTATTTTATAGGAGATGGAGGGTGTGGAAACAAGAGGTGACTGCGTTGATTTGGCGGTCCATTTCGAGTTCGGAGTCCAGGTTGATTCCGAGGTTACCTGCATGGTCAGTGAGGGAGGGACAGTTCTCGAGGGTGGAGGGAGCTCCGATAGGAAGGAAGGGAGGGAGTCTGAATCGTTGCTTCTGCTGGTGAGGAATAAGCGGCTTTGTTCCGGATTCCTGCGTCGTGGAGTCTGCGGGCTAGGGTGCAGTGTGAGACTGTGTCGATGGCTGTGGAGAGGTCCAGGAGGATGAGGGCCACAGTCTCTCCTCTGTCTCGGAGGGAGCAGGTGTCAAATGCCGCAACGAGGAGGGTGGTTTTAGTGCTTTGGTTCCTCCTGAAGCCTGATTGGGAGGAGCCAAGGATGTTGTTTTCTTCTACGAAGGAGGCGAGTTGATGCTTGACAGCTTTTTCAATGACTTTCGCTGCGTATGGGAGTAGGGAGATCAGTCTGAAGTTCTTGAGGTCGGTGGAGTCCACCGAGGGTTTTTCATGAGAGGGTTGATCTCAGTGTGTTTCCATTCGTCTGGGAAGGAGCCTGTCTCAAAGGAGTGGTTGATGATACGTCGAAGCTCTGGGGCGATTATGTCTGTGGTAGATGTGGTGGGAGCAGGGGTTCGTGGGGGCCCTGGAGTGGGTTAAGTTCATAGTTTTCAGGGTGTCTTCGTTGGAGAGGGCAGTCCAGCTGTCAAAAGTCTGCTGCGTGGTGTAGAGAATGGTGGGTGTAGGTTCCATGAGTAGCTTGTCGTTGTTGAAGTTATAGTATAGATGGTCTTGATTTTGTGATGAAAGAAGGCGCTGAGTCTGTCGCAGGGGACCTGGGAGGTGGGATGCTGTTATCTCACTGTTGGATTGAGCGAACTCTTTGATGATGTCGAAGAGTTCCTTGCTGTTGTGTGCGTGCGTGGAGATTCTGTCCTGGAGTGCTTTCTTCCTTGAGTGTCTGATGAGCTTGTGGTGGGCGGCACTGGCTGCTTTGAGGTTGTCGAGATATGTGGTTTTGGAGTTCCTCCATAACTTTTTGAGGCGTCTGCAGGTTCATCTAGATTCTTGGAAGCTCTTTAGTGAACCAGCTGGCTTTCTTGGCATGAGGGTTGGAAGTTTTCTTGAGGGGGGCTATGGTGTTGGCACAGTTGGTGATCCAGTTGTGTAGGGTACGGATGGCGGTGGTTGGGTCATAGTCTGATGTGGCGGGAGCAGAGCTGCTGAGAGAGGCGGCGAGCTGGCCGTAGGAGATCTAGTTCCAATTCCTGCGCTGGAGCTGGTGTGGACGTTTGCAGGTGATGTTTGTTTTGAAGGTGATGTGGACGCAGCGATGGTCCGTCCACGGGAGTTCGGAAGTGTGGCTGAAGGTGATAGTTTCCTGCTGTGAAGATAGAGTTGAGGGTGTGTCCCGCTGAGTGCGCAGGTTCTGGTATGATCTGTTATTGTCCGATGTTGAGGAGGAGGTTCAGGAGGGAGGTGGAGTTGAGGTCTTGGAGGTTGTCGGGTTGGAAGTTGAGGTCTCCCAGCAAGGTGTAGTCGGTGGAGGTGATGGCTTGCGGGGTGATGTCGGTGATGGAGTCGGAGAAAGGTGCGCAGGGATGGGAGATTAGGGTGCCTCATAGGGTGGTGGTCGGGTTGGTCTGTATCTTGAAGTGAAGTTGTTCCATCAGGTCTGTAGGCCCATCGGTGTAGGCGCTCAGTCAGAGGTTGGACTTGTGAGCGATGGAGATGCCTCCTCCGGGGCGGTTGGAGCAGTCCTTCAGGGTGATCTTGTAGCCTTCGGGATTACGATCACAATATCAGGTCCCGAGGCGGTGTTCATCCACGTTTCAGTAAGTAAGACTACTTCAGGGGTGGTGCAGTCGAGGAGGTCCCAGATTTTCGCAGCGTGTATGTGGAGGGAGCGGACGTTGAGGAGGATGCAATGCAGGGTTTGGGGTGAGATGAAGCTGTTGCTAGAGGGTGGAGGTGGTTCCTGGGTCTCAGTGAAGGAGAAGGAGTGGCGGCAGTGTCGGTAGGTGAAGGGTCTGTGGGTGTTGATAGGTGAAGAGAGCTGGCAGTTGTTCTTGCCGACTTTGAGAGCCGAGGAACTGAAGTGCTGGTGGGTCGGAGGACCAGGGTTCCTGGCGCTGGTCGGGTCGCGGACGGGTGCAGACGGGTTTGCCTTTGGCGCGCCAGCCACGCAGCTGCCACCATTCAGTAGGGGTCAGGGGAAGAGCGGGACAGTTGGGAGGTGGAAGCAGAACCATGCGAGGGAGGGGCCACAGGGGCAGCTGCGGCAGGCAAAGAAAACCGCACAGAACGGGGAAAAAAAAGAGGCTAGGAAGGGCTGAAAAAGGGTAAAAAGAAAATGAGAAAAACAAAAATGGATTAAAAGGAGAAACGCAGAGGAAGTGGGTAGGCACAGAGTGTGGGGCAGGTACAGAGGCTCAAAGGAGACACGTGCCTCAAACAGCAGGCAGAGGCACTGACGGTGGACCTGTGCTCTGGAACAGCAATATCCTGACCAGAAGGTCAGGGGTCTTGCTTTGCCCAATACTCAGCGGCCGCCATTAAGTAGGGGTCAGAGGTACGTCTCACTCGACATCTCAACCAAATCATACTTTGATTATAATTGCACACATCATCCCATACGTTTCCCTAGAGACATCTGGGAAAGACCACGTGACGTTACAATTCTTTCCTTTATTTATAAAAGACAATGTCTATACTAGATTAAAACATTTTGTACACCAAATATAAAAACCATTTAAAAAACAAACTATGATAGTTGGGTATTTCATTCACATGTAGTTAAAAAAACAACTAATCCTCTAAGTGCATAGACAGTAAGTGAAACAGTAATTAGAAAAAGGTTTCAGAAGAATACAGTGGGCAATCGTATGTCTCTAAATAAAGAAATATACACATATACAGACAAAATCGAGAGAATACAATAGACAAACACTTTTGTCTTAAAATCACTAATCTATTTGGTCATGATATGAGGTATGGGGTATCCGTGATTCATCATACTAATTATATCATTCAGTGCCTCTTAGATTTAGTTTAAAATATTGCATCCAATGAGGCACACACATCATGACCGAATTGATTAGTGATTTTATGATTTGGTTGTGAGGTTGAGTGAGACATACCCAAAGGGAGCTTTTTAATTGACTGGATAGTCCAACTCTGGTACCCTGTCTCTTTGGATTGTGGGGTCCCTCTGTTTTTACAGAATCAGTAGTTATGCACCCGAAACTCTTCAACCTACATCTGCATGTGTGGAGATTGAGCAGCAGCAACTGAGCTGTTTCAATTTGCTGTCTGAGGAAGTTGGTGTTATTCTTTCAACTAGATGCCTTTCTACCAAATCTGTATATTCAGGTTGTTCCGCGAAGTTTGTGGCCCGGTGCTGCCACTGTCAACTTGATCCGCTACAAGCCTAATCATCTTCTGTTTTGTTGCTTGTGCTATATTTCATCCAGCATACTTAGCCCCCAATCAATGAATCAGGGAATTGTAAGTGCGCTACTCACCTGTGAGGGTCTCAAGGCACTGAGTTCTGTTTAGCCAAAGAGCCAGGTCTTTGGGGTCTTCCTGAGGGTGTTCAGGGAGGGGGTGCATCTGATGTCTGATGGTAGTTCGTTCCAGGTCTTGGCTGCAATGTGAGAGAAGGATCTTCCGCCTGCTCTGGCTCTGTGGATGTGTGGGGTTTCGGCCAGTGCGAGGTTGGAATATCGGAGGTTTCTCTTGGGTACGTGGAAGTTGATTCTGTCGTTGAGGTATTTGGGTCCGTTGTTTTGTAGGCATGAGTGAGGATTTTGAAAGTGAATCTTTTCTCCACGGGGAGCCAGTGGAGACTTCGTAGGTGTTGGCTGATGTGTTTGTGTCGGGGATGCCGAGGATGAGTCTGGCGGCAGTGTTCTGTATTGTCTGGAGTTTGTGGAGTAGGAACTTGTTGATGCCGGCGTAGAGTGCGTTTCCATAGTCCAGTCTGCTGCTGATGAGGAGTGCGTGGGTGACAGTCTTCCTTGACTCAGGGGGGGATCCATTTGAAGGTCTTGCGGAGGGTGTTGAAGCAGCTGGAGGTGACTGCGTTGATCTGTTGGTTCATGGTGAGTGATGAGTCAAGTACGATGCCCAGGTCCTTGGCGTGGTCTGAGGGGGTAGGATGGCTTCCGAGGGCGGTCGGCCACCAGGTGCTGTCCCATGCAGAAGGGGTGGAATTGAGAACGAGGACTTCTATCTTCTCGGTGTTGAACTTCAAGCAGCTGTTCGTCATCCAGACTGTGACGTCTTGCATTCCTTTCTGGAAGTTGAGTTTGGCAGTGGTGGGGTCTTTGGTGAGGGAGAGGATGAACTGGGCGTCATCGGCATAGGATACGATGTTGAGGCCGTGTTGTCGGACGATGGCTGTGAGGAGGGCCATGTAGAAGCTGAAAAGGGTGAGGCTCAGTGAGGAACCCTGTTGGACTTCGCTGGTGATTTTCGTGGGGTCGGAGAGAAAGGGTGGGTGTCTGATCCTTTGGCTTCTTCCGGGGAGGAATGATCGGATCCTGTCCAGGGCTGTTCCTCGTATGCCTGCATCGTGTAGTCTGGTGACTAATGTGCAGTGGGAGACGGTGTCGAAGGCCGCTGGTAGGTCGAGTACGATGAGGGCTGCGGCATGGCCTTGGTCCAGGAGGGAGTGAAAGTCATCTGTGGCAGCGAGTAAGGCGATCCCTGTGCTGTGGTTGCTTCGGAATCTGGATTGGGACGGGTCGAGGATGGCGTTCGCTTCAATGAATCGTGTCCGTTTCCTGTTGACTACTGTCTCTGCAACATTGGCTGCGAAGGGGAGGAGCGAGCAGGGCCGATAGTTCTTGAGGTCAGTGGGGTCAGCTGTGGGCTTCTTGAGCAGGGGTCCGACTATTGCGCGCTTCCAGTCGTCTGAGAAGGTGCCTGTTTTGAAGGTGGTGTTGATGGTGTGTTGTAGTTCGGGTGCGATGGAGGCCACGGCTCTCTGGTAGGTGTGAGGAGGGCAGGGTCGGTGTGGGCCCCCGAGCGGATGCTTGTCATGGTCGAGGCGGTGTCTTCGGCTGTGATCGGTGTCCCGTTGGAGATGGTGGACTGGCTGGTGTTTCTAGGGGGGCAGGGGGCAGTCTGTGGCGCCGTCTGTGGTCGATGAAGTTCTCCTAGAGGTTTTTGCTCTTGAGGTGAAAATAGGTTCCAAGCTTGTCGCAGAGATCTTTGGATGGGGTGATATCTGTGGCTTCGCTGCGTGGGTTGGTGAATTCTTGAATGACACTGAAAAGTTCCTTGGCGTTGGTGGAGTTGGCCAGGACCTTTTTGTGGATGAAGTTCCTCTTGGTGGCTCTGATCTGGTTGTGGTAGTCCATCATGGTGTCCTTGTAGGTGGTATAGTTTTTGATTGTCTTGGTGTTTCTCCAGTTCTTCTCCAGGTGGCTGCAGGTGCGTCTGACTTCTTGGAGAGCGGTGGTGAACCAGGCGGCTTTCCTGGGGCGCTGTCGGTCGGGGTTGCGTAGTGGGGCAAGCTCGTCTGCGCAGTTGGAGATCCATGTGTGGAGTTCTCTGGCTGTGTCGTTTGTATTGAGTGCCCTTGTGTGGGTGTCTCGGGTGAGGGTGAAGTTATTGGAGGCCGGGGTGGCGTTAAGGGTCTGGCGGCAGTGGAGGCAGTAGAACTGGCGGTGGGTCGTGTTCGGAAGGCCTGTTGGCATTCTCTAAGTCTTCCACGGTTGAGTGCGAGGGGGTGGTGGTGTTGTAGCGATGGGTAGTGGGAGGTCCAGGGTTCCTTGCGCCGGACGCGGACGGGTGCAGACGGGCTTGCCTGTGGCACGCCAGCGGCACGAACGTGCAGCCGTCACCATTAAGTATGGGAGGTGGGAGGGAGGAGAGGCTGGGAGGCGGGAGCAGCTGGGAAGCGGGAGCAGCTGGGAGGCAGGAGCAGGGGAATTCCGGGGGGAGGGGCCGCAGGGGCAGCAGCGGCGAAAAGAACAGGCAGGCACGAGAACGTCAAAACAGTGGTGGAATTAGAGCAAGACACAGATGGGCACAATAACAGTGGCACAACAGAGAAAAAAATTAAGAAAAAAACGGCTGAGAAAGGTTGCGGTGGTTGCAGGCAGCCTGGTCCCAGTTGGAGTGGGCAGCAGGAGCGGGCAGCAGACACGAACCTCCAAAGGAGGTGGTCAGGGTCTGGAGGCAAGAGATGGCACAGCGGAGCTGCGGGGAGAGAGTGGACCTAGACCGAAGGCCCCCAGGTTTCTGTGCCCCTAGTCCACCAGGACCAGTGCCGCTCGCCGCTCGTTCCTGCTTGTCATTTGTTGTACCGTTTTTACTGCTGCCCGCTTCCCCAGTACCCCTCCTAGGACCTACTTAATGGAGGCTGCAGTGTGGCTACAATGAGCAGGTCCCGACCAGCTCCCTTGCTGGCAGTCGCCTCCTGCTGCTCCCACCTCACCAGCCAGCCTTGCTGCCCAGTTATCATGCCCCCAGGTCCCTGTGCCCAAGTCCACCAGGACCAGTGATCACAGCTCCTTCCTGCCTGCCGTTTCCTGTGCCTTTTTCTCGCTATCCACCTCCCCATTACCCTTTCCCAGACCTACTTCATGGAGGCTGCAAGCCTGAATGCGCACTTCCGCGCCTGGACCGTGACCAGCGCCATGAACCCTGGCCCTGCGGACTCCCACAGGTACTCCGCTGCAGATCTCTGTATCCTGGACCCCTTACGCAACAAGAAGTGCTGCCTTGCATCTACGCTCTCCACAGCTGGACTGCTCATCCTGTCTCTGATGCAGGTTCACCTCCTTCCCTGGACCCACTGCCCTTGCAAAAGCCAGCACCGCACCGGCTGTCACTTCTGGGGAACCACTCAGATGCTGCCTGATCATCACCAAATTGCTCTGCTAACACATCACTGAAGTTGGGGACACCAGCTCCGCCCTTGCCTCCTACATGACTTTCGTCACAGAGACATGCGCACCCCCACATCAGCCCTGGACATCGCCACCTCAACACCCGCTACAAGATAAAAGACCTGAAAAACACTAACTGACACAGAGGTGGCATTGCTATTGTGCACAAGGAATCTATCATCTGCCCCACCACCGAAGATGAAATCACGGCGATCATGGAACACCTGAACTTCCAACACCACACAGATGACAAAACCATCATCAAATGCACCCTCGCAATCAGATTCCCCGGACCCTGAAACGGCATTCGCGAGGCAATCACAGAATTCATTACCACGCTCGCCATCGAATCTGAACACTACATCTTCCTGGGAGACCTCAAGTTCCACCTGGACGACTCCACAGACACCAACTCCACCGACCTCCTGGAACAATTGGACAACATCTGCCTCATACAGCTGGTATCAGACCCCACTCACAGAGCAGGACACGCTGGACCCTATCTTCACGTCCAGCAACAGAGTCTAGTAATGCCACACCACGGAACTCACCTGGTCCCGCGTCATTCCATTGTCCACTTCACTATCTCTGGACCACCCTCAACCACCACAGCGCGCACCCTTCTGCAGCTGGACAAAAGTCCCAAAGCACCAATGCCTGACACCCTCCACTTCACCCAGCCTGACTTCTCCACCAACATGAATTGGGTGGTAGAGAACTTCAGCGCCTGAACCACCAGCGCCGCCGACAGTCACAAACCAACAAAAAAGCACAGATCCACCAAATGAGCCAGCTGATACACCACAGAACTCAAGTGTGCTGAAACGCAGATGCAACCACTTAAAAAAGGAGATGGCACACCAGCAGAAACGACACTGAGCAAGCCCTCCGCAGCTACCACTACCAACTTAGTCATGAAAAAGGAGACCCTGACAAACCATTTAGAGGCAACAAAACTAAAGAACTCTTCACCATAGTCAGAGTTCATCTGCCCCTCAGCCACCAAAAGTTCTATCCCCTCCTCAAAGGAACTCTGCAATGCTCTT
Source organism: Lissotriton helveticus (assembly GCF_964261635.1). NCBI lineage: Eukaryota > Metazoa > Chordata > Amphibia > Caudata > Salamandridae > Lissotriton > Lissotriton helveticus. Next base: position 335,067,489 of record NC_136071.1, on the reverse strand, counting down.
GCAGATCACTTATTTATTTTAATTATTTATTTATTTTAGAATTTTATAAAGAGCATAGCTGCCTCAGTGACGAGGCGTACCAGCGCTACCCCAACAAATGACACTGGACCACTCCAACCCAAGAGAGCAGCCTACGCAGTGAAAAGCCAGGTCTTTATGGCCTTTCGAAATGCTAGATGGTTCTGAAGGCTTCTGATAGACGTAGGAAGGGAATTCCACAGTTGTGCTGCCTGGAACTTAAACAAGCGGCCACCCGTTCTGGCTCTTTGGAAGCGAGGAATACAGACTGAGCCAGAGTTGGCAGAGCGCAAAGGGCGATTTGGCACATATCGGACCAGAAGATCTGCTAGGATCTGTGGACCTTTATGTGTCAAGGTTTTATGGGCTACGCACAGCGTCTTAAAGTGAACTCGTTTAGCTTTCGGCAGCCAGTGGAGTTGAGGCAGGAGGTTTGTAACAGAGCAAGATTTGGGCAATGCAAACAGAGCACGAGCTGCCACATTTTGGATTCTTTGGAGACGTCTCTGCCCATCACCACAATTTCCGACTTGGCAGCATTCAGCTGTAGGCAGTTTGCCGTCATCCAGTCAGAAATAGCTAGAAGGTCCTCTCCAAATTTCAAGAGATTGGCTTGACACTCTTTAGAGAAGGCGATAACTAGCTGGGTGTCATCGGCATAGGAAACCAATGACATCCCTCTGCTTTATGCTAACATCGCTAGGGGTTGCACATAGATGTTAAAGAGCGCAGGGCTCAATATTGAGCCCTGGGGAACCCCATGTCTAATGACATACTTCTGAGAGTGGAAAGGTGGTACCACCACTTGAAAAGTTCTGCCTTCCAAGAAGGACTGGAACCACGCCAGAGCCAGCCCCATGACTCCAATATCGTGTAGCCGACCTAGAAGAATGTCATGGGAGACCGCGTCGAAGGCGGCATTTAAATCTAACAGAATCAAGGCCGCCGAGTTCCCGACATCTAGGCAGCTACGGATATCCTCCGTCACTGTCAACAATGCTGATTCTGTACTATGACGTCGCCGGAACCCATTTTGCGAGGGATCCAGCGTATTATTATGCTCCAACAATTCCGCCAATGCCTCCATGGCCACAGCTACCTTTTCCGAAGCCTGAAAACACTCATAGGTCATACCCCTCCTCAAGAATCCCTGCGTAGACCCCAGTGATCTCCAGAAGTACTGCCCTATCTCCCTGACCCCTCTCATTCAGGTTTCAGAACCAACCAGAGCGCCAAGCCAGTTCTGATCGGCACAATTGACTGCATCCCACCCTACTCGACAGAGCAGAATCTGCCTTCCAACAGGACAACTGCCTGAAGCTCAACACGGTCAAAACCGAAGTACTGATTTTCAGCAGCCACACCTCCCTCTGGAATGACTCCTGGTGGCCATATAAACTCTGACCCACCCCTACTCCAAAAACCACGCCAGCGACCTCCGCATCATCCTGGACAGCAAACTCTCCATGAAACAGGTCTAGGCTGCCTCCTCAGCCTGCTTCCACTCTTTCGACATGCTCTGCAAAATCGTCAAAAGGCTCCCCATCAGCATCAGGAAAACAGTGAGGCAGGCCCTCCTCATCAGCTGTCTGGAATACGACAATGCACTCCATGCGGGCGCCACCAGCGAACTCCTAAGAATACTCCAGACAATCCATAACGCAGCAGCCAGACTGATCCTTAACCTGCCCATAAGGACCCACATCACCCAACATCTGAGAGACCTCCACTGGCTCCCCATCCAGGAAAGATGCCAATTCAATCTACTGACCCATGCCTACAAAGCCCTCCACGATAAAGGACTTGCACACATGAACCACCGCCTGAACTTCCACCAACCATCTAGAAACCTCCGCTCCCCTCGCCCTGACACTGCGCATCCACCACTGCTGCACTGGAGGTTGTTCCTTCTCTCACCTCGCCAAGTGCTGGAACGTCCTCCTCTTACACCTCCGATCTTCACCATCGCTGACAGACTCCAGGAAGGGACACAAGACCTGGCTCTTAGATTGAAACTCTGAGTCCAGTGCCTGGATACCCTCACGGGTGATAAGCAGTGCTATTCAAGTACCTCATGATTGATTGTAGTGGGCACCATTAAAGATTATTTGTCAACCTTTTTTGCCTTTATATATTTTACAGTTTCAACCCATGCTTTTCTCTGTGACTGCAAACTTTCAAAGGGATTCTCATTGCAAATACTTCCTCATGCTGTGTCGTTCAGCTGAATTCCTCTGAGTAGGAGGAGAGACTTCAATGACTGGATCGAAAAAGATCTCCTGTCTTAGATGGAATACATGAAGGAGTATTGAGTTGACAACCACCTTTTCGTTGGGAGAGAGGTTGCAGAAAAAAACCTGCTATGCCTTAGACGGTAAGGAGCGCCTCCCAGTCTAGGGCCTACAGGCCCATTCCACCAGAGCGAAGACTGCCACAGTGATATTAGCAAGGGATGTTCCAGTAGTTGGCATCTGCTAGTCTATCTCATGGGTGTCTGTACATATATTCACCCAGCTCTACTTCCTCAACAGTGCAGTTTACAGAGAAGGCCATTTCGCCTCCTCGGTCCTAAAGGACGTGTTGATGTGAGTCCACACATTGGCATTCCACCATTTAGAGGTATTGCTTTGCTATTTATTTCAAAGTTGAGTAATCTGTGGGTACGAGTGTCCTTTAGCGGGACAAGTTACTTTTGGTTATGCTGTTTATGGTGGTAATTTATCTAATCGCGGTTCCCCACTACCCTTCTCCAAGGTCTGTCACTTACAGAGGTATTGTGATTACTCAGCGGAGTCCAATGGTGCCAGCGCACAGGAGCAAATGTTATGAGCATTTCTAGATCCAGTCTTGTGCCAGGTTACAGTCAAAAGGTGAAGAATCTGTAGTTGGAATGCTGACCAGAATGAGAATTACTGATGGAAAGTAACTTGTTTATCTGTTCTGTTTAAAGTGGCAGTACAGCGATTCATGACTCCTTACGATCACAAGTTTTTGACACATGTGGCTGGTGAAGGGCTATTTAGATTTTTGTTGTTGTTGCTATCATGAAAATGATGACTCGTTTTATTCCATAGCGATTGGGGGGGTGAAGGCACCATGAGAGATGTCCAACTCAAGGATAAAGGTGGAGGAGGCAGCGAAAACCGAAGTATCACAAATGAAAAAAGCTCCACATGCTTTGTGAATCAAAGTGCAACTGCTCAAGGCGTTATTTTATGTAATTGATTCAAATTCCGTTTATGCAAAAAATTAAAATCTGATTTGATTTGCGACCCTCACACAAGGTAAAACAAAAAAAGGTGTGAGGCAGAGACAAAAAAAAACAGATGGAGAACCAAAGGCCCTAGCAGAGCACACCCAGAAGGTGTGCTCTGCTAAGGTATACCGCTTGTGCCCAGTGAGCACGTGGTCTGGCCACATGCCTTGCACAGCAGGGGTTGTGACTAAAGTGTATAATTTACATTTTTTTCCTTTTAAACAACATTCAGGGAGAAAAACAAAAATAAAAACTGAGCTAAAGTTCTGACTCGAACGCATAAAACCACAGAAATTCATCAGTTATATGTGGCTTGCAGTGCACACAACACACACCATAACTGTTACTCACCATGCTGAAATAATTCATTTGCCAAAGACACCGGGGGAGAAAAGGTAGTTTAGCAAGAGAAAAACATGGCTTATGTTTCATTTAAGACACAGTAACATAGAAATGTCCTGATGACTACAATAGTCACCAGGTAGAATCATACACAAGAGCTGAGACAGCTTTGAAGTAGCTTGTAGTTTTATGTCAAATTATCCAAGAACCCTAGTTGTTAGAAAGTGCAAGGTAGAGATATTTCTGTAGAGAGCGGGTAATAGGTTTGAATCCCATGAGGGCCAGCACAGTCTTTTTAGGTCTCGGACCTAAAGGCTGCACTTGCGCAGTCTGGGGTCAGAGAATTAATGTTTTGTAGTAGCGCTTTAGAACCCGCCTCCCTGCCCTGTCTCTCCTCCATTGGCTGGCTTCCTAAACGGAGGCCAGCCATTGGAGGAGAGATGCGTCACTCCGATTTAGCCCCGTCTTTTTCGGATTTGGGGGCGTAAGTTTTGTTGTTCTTTAGACAGTGACGTTGTCTGTCACTCAAAACAGCCAAACCACGCCCCCGAATCCGAAAAATTCGGAAGCTGGCGGGTGCCATTTTGCTGGTCGAGCAGCGTCTACCAGGACATGAGGTAAGCCTCTGCTCCCCTGTTTGCGCCTTTCTTCGTGCCCCTGCCCCCGTTTGTGCTGTTTTTCTGACACCCCCCCCCCCTGTTTGTGCCGTTGTTTCTTGCCCCTGACTCCCTGTTTGGCAACCCCTTCCCTCCGCCCGCACGTCTGGTTTTCCCTTCCTCCTGTGTGCCGTTTTTCGTGCTTCTGTCCCCTGTTTGTTTTTTTGCCTGTTTACTTAATGACGCTGTTCGAGGTTGCGGGCTCTCACTATTGCACGAGCATCCTTGGCACCAACAACAGTCTAAGGGCTTTGCCTTCAGAGCGAGCCATACCCTCAGCAGTAATCGAGGAACCATGCACCCGGATCGGTCAACCCCAACACTTACAGCCTGGAACTATCCTCCTTCCAGGGGCCCGGGCATCCACGCCTCTCCACAGAGAGTGTAAGCTTCAAGTCTTTAACACTCTTGTACTCTCAGCTGTCTGAGGCTCCTGCCCTCAAAGCGCTAGAGGAACCTAGCACTAACAACTCTCTGAGGGCCCTGGCACTCACAGCTCTCTGAGGGCCCTGACACTCACAACTCGTTGAGGACCCTGACACTCACAGCTCTCTTGGGGCCCTGGCACTCATAGCTCTCCGAGGGCCCTGGCACTGGCTGTTCTCTGAGGGTCGCGATATTAAGAGTTCTCTGAGAGCCCTGGCACGCACAGCTCTCTTGGGGCCCTGGCACTGACAATCTTCTGTGGCCCCTGCCGCTCGCAGTGTCCCAGCGCCCTAGCAACCGCTGCTCCGCTCTAGAAATCTGACACTCACATTTCTCCGATGACCCTGGCACCCACAGTTACCCGATAGGACATTGGCTCTCGGAGCTCTCCCTAGCGCCCTGACACTTTCAACTCTCTGAAGCGCCTGTACCCAAAGCTCTCAAAAGACCCTAAAACAGACACAGCTCCCCCTAGGGATCTAACACCCCACTCTCCCGGGACCACCCACAGCTACCCGAGGTTCCCAGGCACTCGCGTACCTCCGCGGACCTGGCACAGATGCCAGACCCACTCGTGTACCTCCGCGGACCTGGCACAGATGCCAGAGAAGCCTCAGTTTACAGTCCCCGGGTGCGCACTGGACTGGCCGGCCGAGCTCCCTCGGGGCCCGCACACCCCTTCCTCTGGGTCACTGGGTCCTTCGGAGCCCTCCGTAGTCAGCTCTCCGCGGATCCTCGCCTTCCTTCCACAGATCCGTGGGGCTGAGCGCAGCATCCCACACTGAAGTGGCAGAGCCGAGAAGCACAGGTTGGAAAGAGCCAATCACGGGCAAGTGGGAGCGCACTGGTGAACTCTCTATTAGGGAGAAGCCCCCGCCGTGCACACACCATTAAACACGCTCCCGGCGCGCAGGAAAGCCTCCCATCCTAAGGGGAACATCCACTTCTGCGTAAAGATACGGCGCCCTGGTCCTCCCCTGATAACTGGCTAATTGTAAAATACATCTTATTACCCCACTCCCCTCCCGGCGCTGTCCGTGCTGGCGCAGCCGACCCTTCTGCGACGAACCGCGGAGGTAAGTCCAGAGAAAAGCCAAAATAGAGAAGATTGTTGGGAAGCGATATCAGCGCAACTCAGTGCAGCTCAGAGTGTTTCGACAATGTGCCTGGACCCGCGGCCGCGCCACACTGGCGTTGATTCCGGATTAGAAGTACTGGAGGGGCAGACGCTGGTCTTGAGGGTACTGGCGGGATAGATACTGTTACTGAGGGTACTGGTGGGGCAAACATTGGTACTGGGGGTATTGACACTGGTACTGAGGGTATTGACAGAGCAGACAGGTAATGGTGAGGCAAACACTGGTACTACGGGGATTGACAGAGCAGACAGGTAATGGTGTGGCAAACACTGGTACTGAGGGTATTTGCGGAGAATACACTGGTACTGAATGTACTGGCGGGGCAAACACTGGTACTGTGGATACTAGCTGGGCTGACACTGGTACGAGGAGCGGCCCGTTCAGGTAAGAACGGTGGGGCGGTGCGACCGGGTGGGAGAGGGGGATTCGACAGATGAAGGCGAGGGAAAGTTAATTAAATAAATAATTTTACCTCGTCTGTCGAATACACCCCCAACCTTACCTGCACGGGCCGCTCCTTACTGGTACTGAGGGTACTGACAGGCATGCACTGGGGGTCCTAGTAGGGCAGACACTGGTACTGAGGTACTGGGTCGGCAGATACTGGTATGATGGGGGATGTAAGTACCGGCAGGATAAGCACTGCCACTGGGTTACCAGAAGGGCAGACATTGGTACCGGTGGGGGTGGTTGGGGGGGGTGGACGGTGGACTGACGGGACTGGCACTGGTGCTGGGGTATTGGTAGGGCAGCACAGGTACTGGAGTAGTGCCAGGGCAAACATTGGTACTGAGGATTTTTGGTGCTATCGAGAGTCCAGACACTGGTGGTATTGGGTTTACAGGCGGGGCTTATTATTATTATCATTAATATTGCTATTATTATTATTATTATTAATATTATAATCATTATCATTAATATCGTTGTTATTATTATTGATATTATTATTATTATCATCATTAATATTGTTGTTATTAGTATTATTATTATTGTACTGCTGGTGACGGGTAGTGGCCGGGCACGCACTCGGAGACGTTCTAATCTAAGGCATGGGCAAAGTGGACAATTACCCCGGGCCCCTAACCTCCAAAGGGGACACTAGGAGAGTGAACCGTCTCTCTATTTGACCGTCTGTTCTATTTCTCTATCTGAACCCCCCCCCTCTCTCTGCCTACGTCTACCTCTGTCTCGCGACCCAGTGCCATCTCAAGGCTTTTTGGGGTCTCAGGCAGGATAGATTTCAGCTATTTTTTGCGACCCATTTAAAGTGTAACATATTATTTAGTATTGTCTGAAATCACGTAGGCTTCAAATAACAGAAAAAGGGTAATAAAATTAAAATATTTTCTATACCGGAACCCCAAAAATATGTATTGCCCGAGGCACCCAAAATCTTTAAGATGACACTGCACGCACTGGTATAGATGGGGCAGTGACGCATATCGTGATTGTGGGTGATGCCAGTGAGTTCAGTGGCACTGACAGTCACTGGTGCAGTGACACCGTCATGGAGGGCACCTGCAGTCCCCCGATATACTGGGAAAACTAGTATAGGATATTAATCATATATACTGTAAAACTATGTTGTAACGCAAACGAGGATACCAGCCGAGACTCGCAGCTGGACCGCTGCCTGCTTTACACATACAGTTGGATGGCCCATCAGGCGCCATCTTTGTGAGTGTTACTCAAAATAGCCCAACCACCTCCAGGGCAAGTGCGCGCAGTGCCAACACTCCACTCTGTGCCAGTGTCCTGGGCTCTCATTGCCAGTGCCCTATAAAGTGGAATGCGTGGGTTGAGGACAGCATAAGGGAAGCCTTCGCAGGTGTTTAATATTCTAGGAAGAGAACATAGATGTGACTGTAACAGAGAGCAGACTTATCGGGACTATGGAGACAAAAAGGAATGTCACGGCCCACTTTTCTTATGTAACCCCTAATACTGTGTGGCTGACTCTTTCTAAAAAGTCACACTGTTGGCCGATAAGGGACACCTGGCGCAGTTCAATAAAGTGATCTATCCAGGATCACACCGCTCCACAAGGTAGGTAGCCGGTAACTCAGGCGCTAGGCGGACCCTGGCGCCCCTGTCCAGCGACGCTCCTAACAGGTGCTGCCCCCGCAGGGAGGGCACGCGGGGCGCTTGGCACACTGACAGCGCCAGGGCAACGCCTGGCGCTCTGTACTGCGTTCACACCTGAGGGGCCCGTGCTGTGGAAGGGGCCTCTTCACGGGCTGTTTTAGAAGAGACATTCACTCCATGGGAATGCCCGGTTACTCACCCACCATCTCCATGTACTGCACGCAGGTGTGTGTCTAGTATAAAGTGTTGAGTATACTACTGAGGCGTAAGTATATCCCTGCTGTGGGCACACTTGTGTGGTCCGAGGGCACACGAAATGGTGCGTCGAATCCCCAAAAGTTAAATTCAAGAAGTTGTGATAACGTTTTCAATTCTTTATTTTTTCAGTTTCTCATGGTAATTCATATTGATTTCATATGGAACATCATGATGAAGTTTAGGCGTGACTGAACAACGCTGGGTTAACTCCAATGCATTTCGGATCTAAGATCCTTTATCGAGGAGCATTAAACAGTCAGCGTCTCACTCCCAAGTGGGAGTGAGACGCTGACTGTTTAATGCTCCTCGAAAATTCATAATTTTTATTTAATTGTGTTATAAATATTTTTCATTTGTAATTCATTGATTGTCCATTTAAATTATTGGTGGTTATGTGTCTGAATTAAAATGTTTTTATTATGAGTATGTACACGTATAAATAAATACAATTTTGTACTTTTTAATTGGTTGTTGTGCTTTGCATATGTTTTTCTCTCCCTGGTTATATTACATTTCGTGTTTTTTCTTACACTGTCTATTTTCCCTGTAAAACAAATTCCGTTGCTTAAACAGGGGGTCCTTGTTATTTACGACATGTGTATGTGACTGCTCCAGTGTGTGTGTGTGTGTGACTGCTCCAGTGTGTGTGTGTGACTGCTTCAGAGTGTGTGTGTGTGTGTGTGTGTGTGACTGCTCCAGTGTGTGTGTGTGTGTGTGTGTGTGTGTGTGTGTGTGTGTATGTGACTGCTCCAGAGTGTGTGTGTGACTGCTCCAGTGTGTGTATGTGTGTGTGACTGCTCCAGTGTGTGTGTGTGTGTGTGTGTGACTGCTCCAGTGTGTGTGTGTGACTGCTCCTGTGTGTGTGTGGCTCTGTGTGTGTGTGTGTGTGTGTGTGTGGGTGGGTGCAAATGCAATAGGTCTCGCATTTGCGAGAGATTAAGATATTGGCATTTATTTATATGTTTTAAAAACAAAAATAATGTCATGAGCAATGCCAATAGCTCTAACTTTACCAAAGACGAGACCATTGCATTGTAAATGCTTGTTTTATGTTGACGTAATAAGAATCATTGAATTCAGATAATACTAATGTGGAAGCCGGTTTTATAATTACTTTCCTAACATAATTAAGCTGCCTGCTTTGTGATACCAAATATCTACTTTAGAGGCCTGTTGAAGGTTGACACAAAATAATTAATAAAATGTTTCTGCAGTTGATGAAAATAAGCTGCTCTTGCAACGCAAGGCTTGCTCAAGAACCATATTCAGACAGTACATGATGCCAGCTTAGCCCCAAGCGCTTCGGCACACCATAATTAGAAGTGGCACAGTCTACGTGTCTTTCACTAGAACAGATGTTGCAAGTCACATCTGTAGAAATTACCGTTTTGCAGCATAGAATACTTTTAGATTCACATAATGTGCATATTCCGCCATCTAGTGGTTGGAGCCGGAAAGTAATTTGCTTTTTTAGTTCTTGCCTACGTAGCGCGCATGCGCTGCATAGGAGGAGACCTCTTGAAATAGATTTGGTTTTTCGCCCAAAACGTGCACACATTGCGTTGCTTTCAATGGCAACGCATGCACGTTTGGTGATTCCCTTGCGGGAGCAAGCTTTGAAACCATCTGTTTGTAATTAACTTGCAAACAGATGGTGCCCTTGCTCGCTTCCGCAAAGGGAAACAGGCGCAGGGCCCCTCCTGTCTCCCCTCCCCCACACACACGACATGTCTACCTTCACACACTGCACAGACTTCCCTAGATAAAGGCATGGATAATTATGTTAAATGTGGCTCGTTGTTTAAAAAGGCGGGCGATTTCTTTTAAGCATGCAGCATTAGTCCAGCAGCAGTCATTATTCTGCTGTGAACTCGGCCACAGTTCTGTGCAGATTGGGTTGATTTGATTCAGCCAATCCAATCCTTTCAAAGCTGTTTGAAATATAATAATGCATAACACAGCTGAAGAACAAGCACTTCGTAAAGGTTTCGTGCACACGCAGGGTCACTATAAGTATTATGAAACTTTCACTACATGGTAAAAAATTGAATTCCCCCTGGTTTAATAAAAAAGCTACAATTGGACGAAATCTCACACTCGTGAATCAGTGCACACACTGCATAGGCGTGACATCATTCTCTTCGAATACAGGTTTCTAAACACTTTCTGTTTCTTTGGGGAATGGCCAACCCGATAAAACTGGTCCTTAATTAAGTTCCCAATTTGGATTATACACTATAGCGATTTCCAAAGGCGCAAAATGAGCTTACAATGTTTAAAAATGTAAATATGCAGATTTTAAATAGGTGAGCGCCTATTTCGGATGTGCACAAATCTGCTAAACTAGGTCCATCGACGATCACACACGGATCCAGCGGGGAAGCTGGGATCCTCCTCGGATCTCCCAGTTCCCAGTCACTGATCAGCTATCTGCCCATCCCACGCTGGGATGGTGTTTCTGGTCTTATTGCTGTGAGCTGACACATGTTTGCACATTGTTGGAGAATTGTGACACATTATTTACGATGCGTACCCATACACCGCGAGTTTATCACCCTGCACAAGGGTTCACACGGGTGCTTCACAACACGCACCTCAGCATGAGGTTTAGCAAACCGCACGAAATCTGAAATAAAGTGCTTTCTCCCCAAAATGAGGAACACCCGACAGACTGTTGCCTCGGTTAAAATCACATATTTTTTTAACTTTGAGAAACGGTGACCGAACCCTGGCGTCCTCAGCATCATGCATAGAAGAAAAGTGTTAAATTACCACAAAATACAAGAGCTTTTTAAAAATTCTATTCTCTGCCATCTCCCCGAATCCAAAAGATACTGCGAGGAGAGCCCATTGGCAATTAAGTGCGCCACTTAATTTTACTCTCTATTATAATTTAATGTAGTTCTCGTGTTCTGTCTGCCTTACGAAGCGCTGCCGTTGTCGGAAACTGCTTCAAAGCGTTTCGACGACTATAAAAATGAAAAATAGCAATCCGTGGTACCGACAGACCTGACCGCGTGGAAGTGTTGCTGGCAGACGGGGCCGTGAATCACTGTAGTAAGTGGCCCCCATCCTTGCACTCCGCACACATGTGCTTCCTGTATCAGAGACACAGTGGAACATTTAAAACCATCAGCCACAGCGAAAAAATCACTCAAAACAAGAACATCCCCAGCTTTTCTTATTGCAAGGTGCAGATAGGACGGTGTGTTGTCTGCACGGTCTTAAAGCGTTAGTGCGGGGCTGTACCAGGGTGCTGCAGCCTTGACCAACATTTTCATATATGTTCTAAGAACATATATGTTCATATATGTTCAGCGTCTCTTCCAGAAGGTTTAGCTGCAGGGTTCACCTGAACCTAAGAGGGAGCCCCGCAGAACAGATCTGTGGTGGGGATCGCACGTGTGTCTTGCCGCGGGCGTCCAGGGAGATCACACACTGAATGCTCAGGTCAGGTGACTTCCTGCGTGTGACCTTCTGCAGACCAACAGCCCCCACGGTTGAACCCCTTTTTTCGCCGCGGGGCTTCACGAGACGCACCTTGAGGGCGCACAGGAGGTGGCACAGCTCCTTTAAAACCACTATTTGATAGAGACTACTAGCCGCAGATTCCTTCAGGTAGAATTATCCCTAGGCGTGAGACTGGATCCGGAAAACCTTTTGCCACAGCATTCCTGTGCGCTGGGGGGACGGCACCACATGACTCGCCCTGACGTCCTCTGCGTCTGTGACGTCCGTGAGGTCACATAAGTCCCACCCCGGCATGCCTACGTCAGTTTTTTCTCTTTTCGCGGATCCGGTTGAGCTCTGGCCTGTTTTCAGGCCTTCTATCCCTTTTTTCACGTTTGGAACATTGTGCGAATGCCTTCGGGCTTCTGGCCTTGTCCCTCTTGTGCACTTCCAATGTCGGCGACGGACCCTCACCCAATTTGCGTGTGGTGTCTGGGTGGGCACCACGACTCCAAGAGCTGCGACGCCTGCCGGCATAAGTCGCAGCAGGAGCACCGGATGAGGTTGCTGCCGGCGTGCTCATCCAGTTCGGTGTCCTCTGTGTCCGTTGCCCACCTAGGATGCAAGGAACCGCCGGTTTCGTCTGCGACAGTCTTTCGCCGAGGCCCCTTGGGCACGGCCCACTGGCTCATAGGTCCTTCAGTTTGTTTCCGAGGCCTTATCCCCCTTCCTCGGCGGGTGCTGTCTAACCCCCGAGACGTGTTGCCCGCCTACAGCCTCTCTACCCTCCGTTTCCTGGCATGGAGACGACTAGGGCCCAAATAACAGCCTATGCTGTGGCTCTGCAGGCTTCTTTGGCCCTTTCTCCACCTCCTGAGACGTCCGCTGATCCCTTGCATCGCGCAGGGACTTCTGCGGAGTCGTCGAAGGTTTCGGCTCCAGGTCGTAGGAGAGTGGCGCCGTCTGGGTGTGGGCATTAGGGGCTCCCCTCTTCGGCGCCTAGCGTCCCTGTCTCGCTGTAAGTCCCTACGGGGTTCCCTGTGGCATTGCAGGTGATCGCCAGGACCCCGGGCTTGTCCCCGGGTCCCCCTCAGCCATCTGAGCAGGCTGCTACCTCACCAGAGGCCGAGCTGGTGCCACTTCAGTGCCAGGGGCCTTCTAGTGGAGTCACGGGTAGAGGCGGGGTCTAGGGGTGCTTTCCCGAGTCCCCCTTGATCCTCGTCGCGGACGGCGGCCCCGTCTGGGGCCGAGCTGGCGCCACAAGTGGCCACTCCGGCGCCGCCTGACGCCGATGGCGGCCTCCACGGAGCCGCGCCGGCGTCGGGCTCTGGATTCGTCTCCTAAAGTCCCTTTGTCTCTGGAGGTCTATCATCTGTCGATGTGTTACTCCCCGGAGACAGGGCACCGTGTAGTTGCCTTTTTGCCGGTATCTTCTAGGGCAGGCTCTTGGCTGTCCCCGTGACCACAATCCTCAAACCCTTCTTTCCCTGGCTCGTGGCTGGCTTCTCCACCGGCATTTTCTCCTTCCCCCTGAGACCCCTCTGGTCCCTCATTCCTCGGTGGATCCTTGTGGAAGGGCGGCTCAGTCTGCAACCGTCACCCACGGAGGAATTGCTTTCACCTCCGTGGCGCCCTACTGAGGCCAGTGTTGTCTTTGTTAGGGCTATTTCCACGGCTGCTGGCATTCTGAGGATGGGTGAACCTGTCACTCCATTTCCTACATACAATCTCTTGGAGATTCTTCACCAGGGCTTTGGTGGACGGGAGTTGTTCCTTTCTTTTGAGGCGTCACTCCATGATTCTCTTATGGGGGCCTGCCACGGGCAATCCAGTGCCTCAGGCGCTATTGCACCACCATCGTCCTGCTCCGCATGACCTGGTCTGTCTTTCTTTCCTCCCTTCTACTCCAGGCGCTCTACTGCATGCTACCTTTCCGTGTTTGCCTGTGGTGGTGTTCCCTCCGTCTCAGGAGGCCCGATGGTTAGATTCATGGGGAAGTAATATCTTTGCTTCTTCCGGTGCTGCCTTCAGAGCGCTTAACGTATGTTTGTGTTGACCAGGGCTACCTGTAACCTTTGGAGTTCGGTGAAGTCCCTTCTTTCTCGTGTCTCTCATGAGGGTGCCCGTGCTGCTCTGCGGGCCCATGTGTTGAATGATAAAGAGTTGACCGCGTTTATTCTTTGTGCGGCCTTGGATATTGTCGATGCTATTGGCAGTGATATGGCCACTTCTGTGGCCCTCCGTCATCTTGCTTGGCTACACGATGCTGTTTTTCCTAAACATATTAGGGAGCGTCTGGTCGACCTCCCTTTTGACAGGGTCCTGCTGTTTAATACTCTTGTAGACTCAGCCATCCAGCGTCTTCTTGCCTGACTTCATCCTCTTCCTCTTCCTCCTCTTCAGCAGGTGGTTTGTTCGTCCTCCGGGTCTTCGTGGGAGGTGTTATCCCACTGCTCCAGGAATCTGCCGTGGGGTGAACGTTACACTTTCCATGAGAGATACTGTGCACTCCGGGCCCCGAGTTGGCCTGCCTCTTTAGTTGGGGTTCAGCCCCCGTTGGCAAGAGTGTTCTTTTTGGCTGCTTACTAAGCCTTCGGTGGTTTTTGTCGCAGGGTTTCTAATTTGTTTTCTGATGCAGGATTTCTTCCCTAGGTGTGGTTCCCATACTTCTTGAGCCGTGTCCTACCCCACGTGGGGTATTTTGTAGCTATTGGATAGCCTGTCATACTGGACTTCCCCTTGCGTGTTCCTTGCCCTTGGTGTTGCTGTATGCCGTTGGTGCGTTTCATGGACGGCTGCGGCGTGGGGCGGTGTTCTGCCTCTGGTTTGTTGTTGGCCTGATCCTCTGTCTGGCAGTGTTCTGCCTCTGGTTTGCTGTTGGCCTGGTCCTCTGTCTGGTGTCCAGAAGGGTTATTTCCTGTGTTGACGACTTTGTTCGCCCTATTTGTTCTCCTCTTGTTGCCAGGCTGGTTGGCACCTGGCGGTGTCCGCAGGTTCTTCTGGTCCACGGCCAAGGACCTTGGAATGAGGCCTGGCGCCCCTGCTTCTGTCTTTCGGGAGCTTTTGAGACTATATTTTTCTCTTTCACCCGCCTTACTACTGAGGCGCTGTCCGGTATGGCCTGTTGACATCCAGTTGCGATCCGTTCGGCCACCCTCTTCACCGGGTGTGTTCCCGGTGGAGGGCGCTTGCCTTCGTTTCGGCTCTTCTCCTTGGAGTCTCTGGGTTGCTCTTCTCTCTTGGCCTCCTTTTGCGTTGTCTGTACCTAGGGCTTCCCTTGGAGGTCCCTGGTACATTGGCTAATGGTCTTTTTTTGTGATGCCTTTACCTGGGGCTTCCGGTGGAGGTACCTGGTTCACGGCTGCTGACCTCCTCTCCCCTCGTTTTGCCTTAACCGGGGGTTTCCGCTGGAGGTCCCTGGCACAATGGCTGTTAGTCTTCTCTTGTCTTGCCCGTACCTGAGGCTTCCGGTGGAGGTCCATAGTACATTGGCTGGTGGTCTCTTTTCGTATGGCCCTTCCTTCTCCTGCTTAGTGACGGTGGGGCCGCCGCTTGTTGTGGTGGCACACTCCCTTTGGAGCGGTGTTCTCCACGGCGCTGCGGTTCTAGTCTGGTGGGGGGGGGGGTTGCCCTGTCCCTGTGGCTCAACCTCTGTTGTGGAGGACTGGGTTATTTCCCTGTCCTGGCGATTTTTTTCCCCTGCCGGGGTCTGGATTTGCCTGGGCTGGGGAGGTCCTCTCGCAGACCCTCCTTCCCCTTGGGTATGGCTAGGGTATCTATTCTACGTGAAGGAATCTGCGGCTAGTACTCTCTATCAGATGTACGAGTTACTTACCTTCAGTAACGATGTATCTGGTAGAGAAGATTCTAGCCACAGATTCCTTCACGGCCCGCCCTTCCTCCCTGTTCTGCGAGGGCCCTCTGGGTCTTCTGCACTCACCTGCCTCCTGGTGGTTGGCTCTGCGGGTGTCTTTCTTACCCCCTCCTTCGGGGGATGCTTGCCTTGTTTTTCCATTTTGGACCTTATAGACACTTCTGCGCACCTATGCTCTCGTCTCCAGTGTGGGGTTCGCTCGTGCTTCTTCTTCCTCTTCTTCTTCTTCGTTTGTGGATGAATTCTGACTTTGGCAGTCTTTAGGGTCAGGGTGCCTTGGTCGATCTCAACTTAGGAGTTCGGGAGTTTTTCTCCCTACTGGGGTTGTCTGAGGTTGACTGGCCATTGTTCTACATTCTAACCTTGGTGTCCCTTTATTTTCCGGGCAGCGGCTGCAGCCTTCTTGGGCTGATGTGTATTTTCACATGCTTCTGCCCCGGGGAGGCTGTTGTATTTATTTGCAGGATTGCTTTCCAGTAGCGGTGCCCTGTTCTTTCATTCCAGATTTGGTGCCTTAGTACCTGGCTCTATTCTGGATGGTTCTGTTCCTCACCATTGTTTCTTTCCCTTCTGTTAAGCCGGGTTTATTCGCACACTGTTCCAATATTCTCACAGTTTTTGTTAGTGATGGCTCCGCGTTTTGGCGCGGAAAAGTTCTCCGGAGAAAAGGACGTAGGCGCGCAGGGGTGGGACTTATGTGTCCTCGCTGACGTCAGACGATGTCAGGGCAGAGTCGCGTGGTGCCGTCCCCCCGGCACGCAGGGATGCTGTGGCAAAAAGTTTTCCGGATCCAGTCTCACGCCTGGTGATAATTCTACGTGAAGGAATCTGCAGCTAGAATCGTCTCTACCAGAAACATAGTTACCGAAGTTAAGTAGCTCGTCTTTCATACATTGAGCTGTGCAGCGAAACAGATAAAACAACACCCCCGTACACAAAATAAAACCACAGACTCTTCTTGATCATGCAGAGATATAATACTGGATTTATTTGGGGGGCGCCAGCCTACTATCTGGTTTACTTACAGCCATATCGTGGTCTGATCAGGGATGTGCGCAGCTTCTCGTGCTGCACCCTGTGTCTGTGCTGATGCTTCTGCCAAAACTTCAGCAATTGAACAGCTGCGCCTCTGGTGTATCTGCCCTTGGCTGTGTGACGGGCTATCAGAAAGACGGGTTGCACATCATTTGGGCCCGTGGTGTACGTGTGGTAGTGAATCTAGGCTCCTCTTTGAGGAAGTTCTAAGGTACTGTTTAAGAGGCTTTGAAGTTTATTATTTGGGACATGGAATACCTGTCAATGTTCTGTAGGGTAGGCGAGCTATTGGTTGAAATATGTCATTCTCTTTTCTACCATTTGTACCCTGAGGCAAAGGCTTTTTGATTTGCTAGGCTCACCAAAACACGTTGCAAAACTCAAAATCAGCCATGTGACAAAACTATGGCAAGCAAAACTAGCACCAGGGTACACACCTGCCCTTATCTTAAGGCCCACCATTGAGTCACCAAGACCACCCCTTAACAAAACCAGCACTGGCATAGCCAATAGGTCTCGCCTTTGGATCTTTAGAAGTGTTTAGTTATCCAGCATAATATCCTTGGTGCAACAACATCAAATGTTGCATGGATAAACACTTATACGGTCCCAAAGGCGAGACCTATTGGCTATGCCAATGCTTGTCTTTTTTCTCTTGGATGGTTGTGAAACCTGATCCTCCGTGGCCAGGCTACAAACCCCCTTGTGAGTGCAAGCTCGGATAATTTTTTCCGCCATGGAGATCGGAGGTGCACTGAAGAAGTCTGAGAAAACACAGCAGCAGATGCAGTCAAAAAGGAAAACCCACCAGAAACTCCAGAGAGAGGTGGTACCCAAGAAGGTTGCATGAGGGAGGAAATCTTTGAGTAATAAAGCATATTTTGGTCCTGCTCACTTGATTCCTCATGCACCACAGCGAGTACTTTTTTCCCCAGAGAATACAGTCTCCAGGAATTTGGGTGGGGGGTTTCTACGAGGAACTGATGTTTCATCAGAAAACAAGGTAAGAATGTGCTCCTTTATATATAATATATGAGCAAAGCATGGATAAATTGCCCAAGGTACCATCAAGAAAACTTGAAATAAAGCAGCACTGCCGCTTTTTTATTACACGGTTGGAAGAATCCAACACATCTACCATGCAGCGCCTAAGGAAATGTGCCAATGTGTTGTTGGTACACTACGTGTGCGTTTCTTTAAGTTATTTAAAACGTATTTACATAGTTGGGCACTACGTTAAAAACGCACAACACATCTACCATGCTGTGCCTCTAGGCCAGTGTTTCCCAAACTGTGGTCCGCGGACCCCCAGGGGTCCGTGACACATTCCCAGGGGGTCCGCAAGGCAACAGTTTTAAAAGCACAGAAAAGTTTCTTGTATAATTAGCAGCTTTCCAGCAACAATAAAAGTGTCAATATAAAGCCAGTGATTAATGTACCTGCTGGAGTGTGAGGAGAGTTTTGTTTAGTGGCAGCTTTGTCTTAACTAATGTAGCACAGAGGGTTAATGTGCCTCCTGCACAGAACGTGTAACATGCATTTTAAAAAGCAGCATTTTATGTGCATAGGTTCGTGGTTACTGCTTTTGTCACAGATATTCTTTTGTTACTGTGCACTACTTCATAAGTGACAATCATAATGTAGCAGAGGGACCTATAAACTGTCATCAAAGAGCTGCTTGCAAACTGCATGGTACCAGTTAGTAACTTTTGTTTTTTCCCAGTTATTCATTATCCTGATGCTGCTAAAAAGATTTATTTGGGTGGAAATACATTTTTAATGTTAAAGTCAGTGCTAGCCACTGTGTTATGTTCTGAATCCTGAGTTTGTGCTTTTCCAGACCAAGCACTCTTTAAACATTTTATATACACACTGATTTACATGTATGATTCAATGTCTCTATAGGTGTGTGATGTGAGGTGCTCTGACATCCTACAATGGTATGAGAGATGCTATAAAACAAATTAAATACATGTGACAGAGGGGCTATTACTTCAATATAAAATACTAAGGGCCAGATGTACGATCCGTTTTTATATGCGCGAACGGGTTCGTGAACCCGCTTTCACATGCAAAAACGTATTGGGTCATGTACATTGCCTATTTCGCGAAGTCGCAATTTGTTTGCGACTCGCTAAATAGGTTTTGCAACTTGCTATTTGGAAGGGGCATTCCCATCCAAATAGCGAGTCTTAAAACCATGTACAAATGTTTTGCGGTCGCAAAACACTCACAATTACCACCTACTTCAAGTAGATGGTAATGCATTCGCAAATGGGAAGGGGTCCCCAGGGGACCCCTTCCCCTTTGCAAATGCATGCAAAATTATTTTTTAAGGGCAGGCAGTGGTCCCAGGGACCTCCACCTGCCCTTAGAAAATGAAACGAAAACGTTTCATTTTCTTTTCTTTTTTTAAATGTACGGTAAATGGGCTGCATTTTTTTAACTGCTTTATTTAAAAGCAGTCCCAGACATGGTGGCCTGCAGAGCCCAGCAGGCCACCATACCTAGGAGGGCTGGCATTCCCAATAGGCTCGCAAATTGCGAGAGGCTCAATAATATTAATGAACCTCGCAATTTGCGACCCCATTGGGAATCCGAAACAGTGTTAAACACACTGTTGTACATTTCATTTTAGCGACTCGCAATGTGTCGCCAATTGTGAGGCGCTAAATGAAATGTTCGTACATCTGGCCCCAAAATCCTTAGCATCAGATTTACAAGCCTCTTTCAAGCTGCTGTGCATCACTTTCGTGATGCAGCGGCGGCGCAAAGGACGCGCCATGTGGCAGGGTATTTACAACATGGTGCATCTGGGAGATGTGCCAGGTTGTAAAGCCCTGCGCCAGAAGGAGGCGTTCCGGCGCAGGAACGCCTCCTAAAAGTGGCTGAGTGAAATATACAAGATTTCACTCAGTCACTTTGGGGCCCATGCTGCGTCAAAACCCTGCGCCTGCTTGAAGCAGGCGTAAGGATTGACGCAGCAGAGCATTGCTGGTTCTGTGTCGCGTTTGCGGCGCAACTCCAGCAATGCGTCACCTTTACGGCACAGATGCGTCATGCATCTGTGCTTTTTTGCCCCATGAGGCGCAGCATTGTAAATGCGGCGCATCAATGGTGGCGGAGGCATGGTGCACAATAAGTGGCACATCCCTGCTGAAATGCATGGATGCGTCACTTATTGTAAATCTGCGCCTAAGTACTTTGAGTATTTGTTTTGTGTGCACACGTGTGTATTTTTTTCGAATTACTGTTTTAATATTTGAAATGTAACTCATACAAATTGCTTGGGGGTCCCCGGCTTCCAGTGGTGACTCAATGGGGGTCCTCAGGAGTCAAAAGTTTGGGAACCACTGCTCTAGGCAATGTATCCATGTATTGTTTATACTCCACTTGTGTGTTTTGTTCAGTTACTCCAAACCTACTTTCATAGTTCTTGTTCTACGTTTGAAATGCACAGCAGTGCCTCTACCAAAAAACACAGTGCACACTAATGTTAGGAACAAATTATTCCCAAATCCTTTCCGTTCCTAATATGGCTAGGGCTCAAATATTCGCGATAGATTTACAAGGGGTAAACTAAACAAAGAAAAACAGGGGATTTTTCTTTACTTGAGACGGGAGTTAACAGATATTTTGAAGAATATTCAGGCCTACACAGGAGGGTTAACTACCAAAAATGGTTTCCCATATCAACGAAAACAAGCATTTACAATGCAATGGTTTCGCCTTTGGAAAAGTTAGAGCTATTGGCATTGTAAATGACAAAATGTGTATTTATGTGTTGGTTTTGAAAACAGATAAATAAATGGCATTGTCATTTTCATTGCCATTAGCTTAATCTCTGCAGTGGGAGGGAGGGAGACACAGAGGGAGGGAGGGAAACAGAGAGTGGCTGACAGGGAGGGAGACACAGAGGGAGAGTGGGAGACAAGGAGGGAAACAGGGAGTGAGACACAGATGGAAAGTGGGAGACAGGGAGGGAGACACAGAGGGAGGGACGGAGACACAGAGGGACGGAGACACAGAGGGACGGAGACACAGAGGGAGGGAGACACAGAGGGAGGGAAACAGAGAGTGGCTGAGAGGGAGGGAGACACAGAGGGAGAGTGGGAGACAAGGAGGGAGACAGGGAGTGAGACACAGAGGGAAAGTGGGAGACAGGGAGGGAGACACAGAGGGAGGGACGGAGACCCAGAGGCAGGGAGACCCAGAGGCAGGGAGACCCAGAGGCAGGGAGACCCAGAGGCAGGGAGACCCAGAGGCAGGGAGACCCAGAGGCAGGGAGACCCAGAGGCAGGGAGACAGAGTGGGGGGGAGACAGAGTGGGGGGGAGACAGAGTGGGGGGGAGACAGAGTGGGAGGGAGACACAGTGGGAGGGAGACACAGAGGGAGGGAGACACAGAGGGAGGGAGACACAGAGGGAGGGAGACACAGAGGGAGGGAGACACAGAGGGAGGGAGACACAGAGGGAGGGAGACACAGAGGGAGGGAGGGAGACACAGAGGGAGGGAGGGAGACCCAGAGGCAGGGAGACCCAGAGGCAGGGAGACCCAGAGGCAGGGAGACCCAGAGGCAGGGAGACCCAGAGGCAGGGAGACCCAGAGGCAGGGAGACCCAGAGGCAGGGAGACCCAGAGGCAGGGAGACCCAGAGGCGGGGAGACAGAGGCGGGGAGACACAGTGGGGGGGAGACACAGTGGGGGGGAGACACAGTGGGAGGGAGACACAGTGGGAGGGAGACACAGTGGGAGGGAGACGCAGTGGGAGGGAGACGCAGTGGGAGGGAGACGCAGTGGGAGGGAGACGCAGTGGGAGGGAGACGCAGTGGGAGGGAGACGCAGTGGGAGGGAGACGCAGTGGGAGGGAGACGCAGTGGGAGGGAGACGCAGAGGGAGGGAGACGCAGAGGGAGGGAGACGCAGGGAGACGCAGTGGGAGGGAGACGCAGTGGGAGGGAGACGCAGTGGGAGGGAGACGCAGAGGGAGGGAGACGCAGAGGGAGGGAGACGCAGAGGGAGGGAGACGCAGAGGGAGGGAGACGCAGAGGGAGGGAGACGCAGAGGGAAGGAGATGCAGAGGGAGGGAGATGGAGGGAGAGAGAGGGAAGGAGACGGAGAGAGGGAGGGAGACAGAGGGAGAGCGAGAAGGAGGGAGAGAGAGAGTAAGATGTGTGTATGCTGGGTCTGGTGGCTCAGTGGACGAAGGTGTCTGCTGCAGGGACCTGTGTTTAACCTCATGGTCAAAATTTGTTTTTGCTTTTGCCCCGCCCCCTCCCCCTCTGACCCCGCCCCCACCGGTGCGGCCCTCGGCCGCAAACCACACTGTAAATTTGGCACCCCGAGAGCAAGTTTGTGAGTACCCATGGCCTAGAGGGTGTTTTTTTTTCCCTTGGGCCCTCTAGCTACTGCAGGAGTGAAGGTCCAGTGCTTGATTGGCTGGCCAGAACAGGAGAGAAAATATCCCAGAATGGACAGCCTAGTGAAGCAACCAGCTAAGTATAATAAGAAATACTATGAATGGAACTGGTAAGCTACTAAAAGCATAACTGAAAACCATAACTCACACCTCTTCATTCATCATTCTGCTAAGTGCTCTGTCCTATGACATAACCGCTCCTCAATGGTCATCATCCATGACACGGAAACACTTCACTCATAGAATCAAGGCAAAGAAAACACACTTCCACACACACCCCCTACACAGTGCTACCCATGTAGGCAAGTGCTTCAGCGTCCCACATAGGGGCAGTAAGCGCTATATAAATGTTGCGATACAATACAATATATTGAATTTGCGTGGAGGATGAATCTTAACCACAAAATCCTTGATAGGGTTATTTATTACAGTAATCAATCACATAGCTAGGAGTGGCATAAAATCCACGTTGCTATCCAAATGTATTGTATCATTGGTGGAGTCACTCACTGAAAAAAGTATGGTTCAACCCGAGACCGCGCAAGATTCTTACTGCAGCCAATGCATTATACACTTGGAGTTAAAGCGGGTAAGCCCCTAAAAGTACACAATGCATTTAACTGGTTACTGTACAGACCAGACCGCCTTTGACTTCCAAAATGAATTGCAAAATGGGCTGTCTCAAGTATTTTTAGATAATCAAACAGCGAAAGTTAATAGTAATAAGGAAAATGGCTCTCGATACGTTTATGTACATTATAACGAGCCAGCTTCAGGAACTCATACTCTAGCAAGTGTATCTTCGTAAGGGGGGCTGGAAGCTGCCTTAGCTGGAGAACAGTCCAGGCGCCTGCCTGCCTGCCTGACCTGGTCGAACGTTTGTTTTGAAGCTTGTGGCTGGACATCTGGCGCTCTGCTGTGCGGCCTGGCCTGCACGAAAACATATGCGCTGTGGCTTCTCTCTGGGTATTCAAATACAAACAATGTAGACACCGGCTGTCCACTGTAATCTAACTGAGGAGTACGTTTTTAGAGTTCTCCCCCAAAAAGGAAGAGAAAGTACTTACCCTGCTGGTTGCTTTATTAGTTCCACCACCTATGCCTGTTCGGTACTCGATACACTCCCTCTAATCAGACGCCGACTTTGCAAGAGTCTCGTCCAATCAGAGTAGCGCTTATTGCGAGGTCACTCGACTGTCAGTTATTGCCATGGACATGGAGACAGAAGCTGCGGTGGAGTGAAATCCGCCACGTGAAATGCCAAAGCCGACACAAAGTCCGTTCTTCATAGCTGCTGGTGTAGATAGAGCTGGTTAGACAGCCCCTGGGATGCAAGGAACATAATATTAAGAAACGGAGTCAAAATGCCCGGGCGGCGCGTATTGGTCTATTCTTTAATAACTTATGGCGGGTTAATCTCTGTGAACTACACTACCCAGGTTCCTCTTCTCCTAGCGTAAAATGCCTTTGTTATAAACTGTCGAAAGCGTCTCTGGGGCGCGATGCGAAATGATTACTGAAGTCTGTTGAGGTTGTTGTTTCTCGTATTCAAGACAAGTTGCATCTAATCAGTGAGCAGGGCTTTAAGAAGGATGAAACAAGCATTTACAAAATGGAACGGGCATACGGACGGGAGGGAGGGGGGGGCGGGAAAGGAACGGACAGCGGGAGGGGGGACAGGAAAGGAACCACTCACCTGGACTTTCTCGGCCGGCGGTCGGCCGCCAAATGGCCCAAACAACCTTGACGAGCCAAAAAAAAAAAAGCACCGCCGCATGACGTGGCCAAAAGAGAAAAATTCTCGGGAACGCCTCCGAATCTGGTCCGGCCTTGACGGACAGATCCGGCACCCAATGGCTAGCCTCCATTTATGGAGCTAGCCAATGGGAGCCGGGGGACGTTCCCGAAGTCCTTATTGTAAACAAAGGATTTCGCCTGCGCCGAAAAGCTGCGCAGAGCGCAGCCTTCGGCAGGCGAAACCCAAAAAAACAAAAGTGGTCTGTCTAGTAGATCCACAAAAGCTCAAGTATAAATGGATGGGGTAACGGTGGAAGAACAAGGGTCATACAAGTACCTTGGAACAATAATATCACAAGGAGCAAAACACAAGGAGCACAAAGCAGCAGTACAAGCCAAAGCCCAATCTTTAATCTTCGCTTAAAAAAAATGGACTGCCCTAATTACAAGCACCTATTAAAAGTTATGGCAGCCCAAATCATGCCCACCCTATCCTACGGTCTAGTTACTTGGTGTGGCAAGGAGGCCGATCTATTAAATGACCTACAGATCAAAACCTACAAAGCTGTCTTCAACCTCCCAAAATCCGCCTCAGCATCACAAGTCAGGCTTGAATTTGGACTGCAAAATCAGAAATTCCGGAGCATGAGCGGCTTTGTGAAGCTCTGTCACAAACTTCGCTCTGCAGACCCAGATACAATGGACTGGCTGAGCTGGGAAGAAATCAAAAAACAGGCGGACAGCGAAACCCCGAGCACCTGGTGAAAGAGTTTGAAAACCTGTCTGAAAGAGCTGGAGCTGGAATCAGCATGGAAAACTGGGACGGACAAAGCATGCTTAAGCAGATCAGCCAACGTGGCAGCAAAAAGGAAATCCTTTCTGGAGGATAAAAACACACTTGCAAAACGTCGGCATGGTTGGACCATCATTAACTCCTTTACAGCACTAAAACCTCAAGCATATCTCTCATCTCACTTTAGCGGGTATTTAAAAAGAGCATTTACAGATTACCGGATGGGTCTGCATGTCTCGAAAGATTTATTACCGTCCTGGAAACGCTCTCAACAGACGGAGCAATGTCATCTCTGTGGTTATAAAACCGAAACCCTAGCCCATTTTCTCTGTGTATGTCCAGCACTCATGGCTCAGAGGCGACGATATTTGAAACCCATTTTAAACGAGCTAAACATCCGATCCTGCAGACATGCAGTAACAATTCCTCTGTATTAGTTTTAGGTGACCTCAACTACTGGCCTAATGACCCCGCCGAAACCCCACAATCTAAGGAATTCACATGTCTTATGGAAAGCTTGAATTTTGTCTCGCTCATCCATAGTTCCACCCACTCACATGGTCATGCGCTCGATCAAATTTGGACATTGAACATTCCCTCCACACCTCCTACCATATCCCCCTGCTCATGGTCGGATCATTTTACCATTACGCTTTCCCTCACCCTCGCACCTCTACTTAAACCTCCCCTACCATAAAACACCTGGGTTCGGAAATGGGGAAAGATCGACATGCCCTCCTTTTGTTCATCCCTGACCAAGACCTGTCCTGTCTTATCCGACCTACCAGTCGTCTCGCAGCTGGCCGCTATTAACAACTGGCTCACGGCGGCAGGCGATGAATTTGCCCCCCTCAAGCGGCTCTCAGTTAAGCGGACCCACGCAGCTAACCGTTGGTTCACTTCTGATCTCAAAGAAAAAAAACTAGCTGCTAGAAGGGCTGAACGAACCTGGAGAAGAACCTACGACCCTGCCCAAAAAACAATCTACTTGGCCATCTTGCAGACCTATAAAAAAAGCATCCTGGAAGCAAAAACTGAATATTACACCAACAGGATAATGGTCGCGGAGTCACAGTCGAAGGAAATCTTCTCCACCGTTCATGAGCTTGCCTCATCCTCCAGAGCCACGGCCACCATTCCCCCGTCCCAATCCCTCTGTGACTCGCTCAACGAGTTCTTTATTGACAAAGTTGTCAAAATCAAACTCAACATCCCCCCGCCCCCCTCTACCTTTGTTGACCCTTCCCTTTTGCCCACCACCGCTAAGCTGACTAGTATCCCACCCTTAACAATCGATACTCTCCCCCCTCTGCTACATCGGATCAAATCAGGCTCTCCCCTGGATTTTGCCCCTGCTAGTATTCTTAAGGCAGCTTACTTAGCTTGCCCTATCCCCCCTCTCACCCTTCTTAATGCCTCACTTACTCTTGGTTATGTTCCCAGTCCACACAAAGCGGCGACGGTCATCCCAATCCTAAATAAAATGGACGCCGATCCCTCCCTTTCCTCTAACTATCGCCCCATCTCACTCCTCCCCTACCTTGCAAAAGTGCTTGAAACTCACGTTGCCACTACATTAAGCACCCACATTGAGGCAAATCACTGCCTCTCTCCCTGCCAAGCTGGTTTCCGTCCCCTGCATTCTACAGAAAAGGTGGTCATTTCAGTCATGGACAAGCTGCGTGAAGGTATCGACATCAACCTTCCGCAAGCCCTGATCCTCTTAGATCTATCCGCCGCCTTTGACACGGTGGACCATACCATCCTCCTCAACCGTGTCTGGGCGGCGGGTATAGAAGGCTTAGCCTTCTCCTGGCTGAAGTCTTTCCTTGCTGGGAGGACTCAGGCCGTCCGGTTGGCCGATTTTACGGCGGCCTTTCGAAAAGTAGAATGCGGGGTCCCCCAGGGCTCATCACTTTCCCCTCTTTTGTTCAACCTTTATATTTCTCCCCTCATTTTTATGTTGCAGCAACTGGAGGTCACCGTGTTTAATTACGCGGATGACCTCCAGTTAATCTTCAATCTGTCTCACTCACCCTCATCTGCTTTGAACGTCCAAACTATCATGACCCTCATTCAAGATTGGATGAGCTGCAGCCACCTCAAACTCAATCCGGATAAGACCGAATTGGTCTTGACCGGGGGTGGCTGCAGTCCGTGGTCCCCTTCCTTTTGGCCCCCCTCCCTCGGAACCCCCCCACTCCCTGTGGCCAAAGTAAAAACCCTGGGAATTTTTCTTAACCCCCAACTTACTGTTCACCCACAAGTCAGTTCGGTGGTTTCTTCATGTTTTTTCTCCCTTAGGGTAATCAGAAAGGTCTCCCGCTTTTTCACTCCCTCAGCCCTTAAAATCATTATGCTAGCCATGGTACTATCCCGTATAGACTATGGAAACATAGGCTATAACGGAGCTCCTGCATACTTGACTCACCGTCTACAACTGGTGCAGAACCAGGCGGCTCGCCTGATCCATGGCCTACCCAGATACCATCGGGTCACTCCACTACTCAAAACACTGCACTGGCTTCCTGTTAGAGAGCGTGCCTTGTTCAAACTCGGCTGCCTTGTGTATCAGGCCAGATCGGGCACCGCTCCCGAGTTCATCTGCTCCCTCATCAAGCCATATTGTCCAGGCAGAGAACTTCGCTCAGCCCACTTGGCCCTCCTCACCATCCCCCGCTTTAAAAAGCAGAGGGCTGGCGGAGCGAGATTCGCTGTCCTGGCTCCAACCTTTTGGAATTCTCTCCCTGTTACTTTACGCACTTCACCCTCTTACCCTCTATTCCGAAAAGATCTTAAAACCTTTTTGTTTACACAAGCTTACCTGACCTAACTCTTCAGTTGCTGTTGTCCACTGATCACCACTAGCGCCATGAAACCGCTGGGTATGCGAGCGCTGTATAAATGTTTTTAAATTCAAATTCAAATACAAGTTGGATGGGAGGTTCCTCCATAATTCTGGCATGCCGGGGAGTCAAATTCCTGGCAGAGGTGAGAAAATGCTTAGGTCAAGTCGAGCAGGGGGAATACTGAGGAGGTGGGCCACTAGGGCCACCCTAATTCCAGGGTCTCTCATGGAAATTATAAACAGTAAAAACTGACTGAGACCCTGAGACGGCTGGAGCTGCCCCGGACGAAAGTTTTTAAATATCGTATTTTATACCATTTCCTAGACGCTGAGTAGCAACAAGACCAGAATTTTTTTAATTAATTTTTGTACTGTTATTTTATCATGTGAAATTTGTAATAATTTTAAATAATTATGAAATAAACCTTTTTGACTTTGACATGAGTCCCATGCTCACTTTGCCACTGGATTCAAGCAAGCCTGGCTGAAGACTGCTGTAATGCCAGAAACCGGTCCTAGGAAGCTTGAATCCGGTCCAGGGAAGGCATGTCTTGGCAGTTCGGGCTGGACTGTTCCCATGAGGCACAGGGTCAGACTGATTTGCATATGGCCATGTCTGAACTGGGGTGGCAGAGTGGGTTAAAGAACAGTGATGGATTAAACCCAGATCTGTTGACTGGGTGTGAGTGTTTGATTGGTTCAGATGCTCCGTCCATCACCACCCCCTTTTGTACCACTAATATGATGGATCACAAAATCACCCTAGACATAGTCATAGAAGGGCTAGAAACCAGTGATGCTGTATTAAGTCGGCTGGAATTCTACCATTCAAACTGGTTCCAACGTGTAAAAATTGATGAGGCTCTCTCTAAACCGGCTCATGTAACATGTGAAATCCCCTAAGGTTTAATATTAGCTACATTACTATTTAATATATTTGTTGAGCCCCTTGGACCTCTACTAACAGAACTACGTATTCTTTTAATGTGGATTGAACCTAGTTGAACATGAAATTATGACCACTCAGTGTGGTCTTTTTCTCTAACCAAAATCAAGAATGGCTAGACATTTAAAACGCAATGATTTTAAAGCTGAGTCTACTTTTCTCAAGAACCCTAACCTAATACATGAATGAGAACTGTGCACACACAATCCAATAATTAGCAAGTCTCAAAGATTGGCAGCAGACAAAAAAAATTACGCTTATATTACAAATCTGGCAAAAGGTGGAATTTTACCAGCATTAACTACTTTGTAGATGCAAACATTTTTATAACCTGAAGATGTAAAATAACAGTGCAAGAACTCATAGTATCACATTTAGATTTCGGCAAGGCCCTTTACACACTACTATAAAGAACCTAGCACCTCTTAAAGGTGTTCTACATGCAGCTACAAGTTTAATCCCACTATAATGCAAATATGCCCACATCAATTATGTTCTGTGTTCTGCAAAGTGGGTCCCGACTAAAAGGGGGGGGGGGGCAGTTATAAAATTGCATATATAACTTATAAGGCACCACGTCTATATAAATAACTTTAAAATACAGTGCTTTTCCATGGGTTCCCGCCTGATTGGGAAATAATATTATCGCCTCCCAATCCAAGACACCAAGAAAGGATCCTCTCCTCACGTCTCATTTGAGGTACTCTTTACCTGTACATGAGGCTATCTAACTCCTCCAGCCATTTTATGCGCCTCCTAAAATCCAACCTTCTTGAAAAATACCTCTAAACAGCATGACAGGGCAGATCATCGCTCGCTTGGCAGTTTCAAAGATGCTTACTGTGAAAAAACTCTTGCTTTGGTAAAGGAGTTTATTGAAGTGGCACCCTGAAAAACCCTGGAATACATTTCTTGTGAGGTACTGATGTTAAACCACACTTTGTGTAACTGCTTCAACAAAGTATGTTTAATGACCCGATGCAACACCCACTTTTATATTTTGCCAGAAAAGTCTAGGATTTAGAAATGAATAAACTGTGCATTTCGGTTATGTTCTCCAAACCCCTCCACATAAAAAATGAAGATCTACGGAATAAAAAAAGCTAATGTATCCCCGAGTGACGGGATGTCTGTGTAGGTTTAGGGTCTAGTCAACGAGTCACCAACATATAAAAGATGAACGCACGTTATCATTTCCAACCGCTTGACATTGCTCTCTTGTTTCACTCTTCTTTATCCGATTCCTGCTTTTTAGGCGCACCACCTGTCGATCCTTTTGGATGGGTAAATTGTAGCCGTCTGCCCCTCTCTCCATAGGATCTTAGACCCCAAATTCAACGACAATTGCAAAAAAAGTAAAGTCCACATTTGTAAAGCGCACAATCACCCGTAAGGGTCTCTAGGCGCTGGGGGGCCGTCGGGAAGATTAAGCGAGCTATTGCCCAGCGTCACATGGTGCTGGGCTAACCTGCCGCCGGAGCCGGGGATCGAACCGTGGTCCCCAGATTCCAGCGTCAGTCGCCCTGGCCGCGGCGCCACACCTCTCCCACGCAGCAGGAAGCCAAAGACAGCAGGAAGGACGCGACGCCTGTTTCTTTATGTTCTTATTACGATTATATTATACTAACTGTCCGCTTCCTGAGAGAACTTTACAAGGTGACTATACTTTAAAAGCGAAACCGGTCCAGAACAAAAAAACACTGTTTCTCCCTTCCGAAGGTACGGTACGCCCTAGTGTGTTGTTGGTCACACCCTATGCACGAACCTCCCGTAGCATCCAATGGAATGTAGTTAAGACCAACCAATTCGACAACTAGACCGCGCCACAGAAACAAATCTACGTCCTTTACAGCGTGGTTACGACAATGGAACGTTCTGTTGCTGAGTGCTGTACCCCACTCGTCCTAGCTTTACATATGCCCAGAGCTCCACCAGGAACGCGGGTGTGTCTGAAGAAGACTATTGCAGACGCTTCAGTATTGAAGAATGCAGGTGGCTAACTACGGAGCTCATAAACCTGTACGTGCGAAACGTGTACGGCTCCGAACATATGAACTATGACTGCACGTTGGACAAGCTTCGGGTAAAGTCCGCGCTATATAAAAACGCATAAATAAAATAATAAAATAAATAATCGATCAACGCCGATTCCGATTGCCCTTGAGCACGCCCACTTACCGCCCTTTGATGTACGGGGACCTCAACGTTAGTCTTTCGTTTTTAACCTTCGCTTTCCGTCGGGGCAGCATTGCAGGCTCTGATTGGCCCACGGTTTCTCTGCAGTCATTGGTCGCAGGTGAAACAGTACTTTCATTGGGCAGTTCAGTCTAAGAGTGGCTGCCGTTCTGACAGCCTGTACTTTATGCTAGTAGACATGGGGCTGAGGAGAAGCTCCAGAGATCACTGGAGTTTTTTCATTTAAAAAAATGTTCTTCAATGGAGCTCTTAATGCTCCGCGTTACATAGCACCCGTGGATAGCCTAAGTAGAAAGGTGAGTACACGGAGGCATACCTGCCAACTCACAAGGGAAAATGAGGTAAAAACCAATGTAACAAGTCAGGTCCCGGGCCGGCCAGCCAATCACAGCGCGGCCCGGGAATGACGTCACGGGGGTGTCCCGGGCCGGCAGCCAATCACAGCGCGGCCCGGGACAAAGGGGCGGGGCTTAAAAAAAGCACCAGAAACGCCCCCGAATCGCGTTTTCAAGAGAGAGCGCGATTGACAGCCTCTGTCTCCCAATGGCTAGCCTCCATTTATGGAGCTAGCCAATGATAGACAGAGGCGGGTCATCACCCGACATAGGCAAAACCTAAAAACGGGCATCAAGCCATCAAATATAAGAACTCACGGCAGAACAAGCCCTGGATTCATCGCAAACAGTAAATATTTGGGCACAACATTTCTAACACGGCACCAGATGCAGCTCATGTCTGCAGAGGGTTTCCAGGCAAACGGACGGAATGGTCTAAAAAAAACCTGCCTCCCACTCCACTTCTAAACACAATGAATTCTTCAGGTGAAACAAAAGGACCCCATAAAACTTGTGCTCATCTCAAGGAAGCCATTCCTCAAAGGCTCTCTGAAAACTGGCACAAACGCAGGTATGAGGTCCCAGCAACAACACAGGTTGTTCGTGGGCGGTTACCAGAGCTCTCATAGATAATAAAGCACGCACTCACAAAGGGGGAAATGCAACAGTTGGCTTTCTCCATAGCAGTCCAAACATACAATTTCACTGAAAGGCATTTAATGTTCATAGAACAGATCACAACTAGTTTATGCTGGTGCCTCAAACACGCACTAACACGTGTGCAAGTGCTATATTTACCGCAGCTTAAAAGTAAAGCAACAGCCTTACAACCATTTAACAAATGTAATGAACAAAGTTACAAAACAAGTAAAATATTTAATCAAGCAACGTATTTTCCAATAGATGGCAAAATATTTAATAACAGCTGATGCCATATAACACATGGCACACACGGTTAAAGAACGTATGGCCCCAAAAAACACAGTATTGCAGATACTATGTCAATATTTACCCGTTACAGTGGCAACTTCAACAAATGTAATAAACTTGCTGGAGAGCATTGTAAAATGCACTGTAACAGAGGAAAATCGCACTTCAAGGTACAAATAATCGCAAGATTGCAGCATTACCTACTGAGCCTCTGCAAACTCTAAGGTGGCGATGGTAAGTTAATATTATATGATAACCTGCTTATACCAACAGAACCAGGTACACTAGATCAAGGACAAATGCCAGTTTGGTTCATACCCAAAATCACATGGCCTAGGCCTACATATAGAAGTACATAAGGCCATGCTCATTTCCCTTCAAAACTACCCCCATAAAGGACTGGGTAAAGACAACATTAGGGTTTATATTTATTCTGCACCAAAAAATAAGGAAAGTATGTCTTGTTTCCAGCTCAAATATTTGGATACGTCCCCAAATAACAGCGCACAATAAATGAACCCATCAAGGTATAGTTATATATATGTGTGTGTGTGTATATATATATATATATAGGTATATAGGTATATGTGTACATACCATATATAGCAACATATTTCATTGTATGCAAATATTTACATATATGTATACATATAACTAGTAGAGAGACACGCCCTCAAGTACATATGAAAACATATATATACACTGTTCATATATATACATATACGCTCCCTTAAACATTAGCACACACCGCATTACGCCGGTGTTAAAGGGAATACAGGGTATTTTTCTACGGAGCACAAACGGCCATTCACCACTACGGTGCTTCACAATCCTGTTTTGCAGCAGGCATAATTCAGCAGATCGCCCCAAGAGGGTGTCTTTACATAAAAGCACTATACACGCTTCTTTCATTCACCGTTCAACTTCTAATAAGAGAATAGGTTTTCACTCGAAAGAACTTACTATCCCATAAATAACAAGTGCATATCTGAAAACGCTGCACGGCATCCTGTACATCAAACAACACATATGTATAACACAAGAAGGTGTTTACCACAGCAACAGAGGCGAGTTAGTTTCATTGCACACATTTATTGGGCTTGGTGACCCCAAAAGGCGAGAGTCTCCTCCTACCATGGAGACTGATCTCCACGCCATAAGGGAGGTGGCAACTCTTCAAGGGGAGTTGACCACGACTTCCAAATCCATCACATAAGGCCGGCAATTTAGGTTGACCGCGACCTGTAAGGGAACCGGCAACTCTTCTATAGGAGTTGACGGCAAGTTCCAAGGGTATTCCATATGGCCGGCTACTGCGGTAGAACGCGACCATTAAATTCGCCACATAAAGTGGGGGGTTAACACCCTACCACCACATAAAACACCTATGCACAATAAAAGGAAAATATTCATCACTTTAAAACATGCATAGACATACTCTATAACAAAGCAGTTTAACAGGCACAAAGATCAGGTCCATACCTCACATCTGGTCCACCAGATAGGTCCACCTACTCAACAAGATGTATTCCTGACAATACAGAAATAGCACAGCCCTTGACCAGGTTGTCTTTCACTTACAACAGCTATAAACTTGCATAAAGGCAGATTAAAAACTTTACAAAGGCCATTTTTGAAAGCTGCCTTACTGAGTTATAAAGGGTGCACAAAATCTGCACACAGTGCATTCATTTGTTTCTGTATCTCTCCCTTACATATTATCACAAGGGTTCTGAATACCAATAAGGGTATGCATTAGCACACAAAAAGATGGGAGCCCATTCGCAAACAGTTGGACAGGGGCCCTCTGCGCACACTACACATAAAGGGGCGAAACCCAGATTCAAAGGCCAGGGGCCCAGTGTTGTCCCATGGATACAGAAGGAGCACAC
Source organism: Lissotriton helveticus (assembly GCF_964261635.1). Taxonomy (NCBI): domain Eukaryota; kingdom Metazoa; phylum Chordata; class Amphibia; order Caudata; family Salamandridae; genus Lissotriton; species Lissotriton helveticus. The sequence goes on along the minus strand of NC_136071.1, from coordinate 335,033,856 downwards.
CCTTCAACCACAACGCAGGGCTATCCTCCTACCTCCTAAATACCTCCAAACCCACAGAAGGAATACAACGGAGGTGACACCAAAGCATGCATACACGTTTTTAGCATACCCACAGCACACATACATATGTATATGCGTTACATGTTCATGTCAACAGCTTTGGTAATAATGTTGGGTTGGGAAAATATACAGGCGTATGTAGGCCTGTATATAGGTGTGTGTGTGTGTGTGTGTGTGTGTTTCTGTATATATATATATATATATATATAATATATATATAATATATGGTATAGTTATAGATCTGTTTATAGGTACAAACTAAAGTGCCTCATAAGCTGCCTACACTGCCTTACTAAAGAAACGCGCTCTGCATATAACAAGGTCAAGCCTTCTTTCCGCTCCCCTTAATTGCTCATAAGAACATGGACAGAGCACATACTTATGATACCGTCCTTGTTCGGCAATACCGTAAACAGGGAGGGGTAACGGCTGACTTCAACACGTCAGCAGCAGCATACGCTTAGCGTTTCATGTCGCTACCCAAATCAAGTACCAAACAAGGGATACTCACACACATAAAGCAACCAGACACCCCGAACAACCCTTAAGTTATATCTACACAAGGCATTGAAGCCTTCCCATTACACCCCAAAGAAAAACAATTTCAATCTAATAAGAGATAGTGGTTGGTAAAAACCATATTAAATATAAAGAAGAATGGGCCTACAAATATAACTTTGTTTCAAGATTCAGACAGTTAACTGCTAACGGACCACTGTAAAAAACAAATTCTTCAGTGTCACGTCTATAAATAGTTACCGCACTCTCAAATGCAAATATGCTGAAGAGTGTATTTATGGGTATACTCTTCTACAGTAGAGCTATTTGGATACCTACTATGTACACAGCACGGGAGGACACATATTCTCTCAAAAGAACAAGTGGTACACAACACCATTTTGGTTTCTTATTATCCAGTGGAGATTATCTACACTTCACTTCCTCCTCCACTATCGCTAAATACAGCTACACAACTATGCACAGTATGTGAATCTAGAAGACGTCAATGCTGCCAAACAAAACTAGTTCCTTACCTGTAAGAATAGATCTGCGGCTACCAGATCAGCCATCTCTGTTCAAGTCCCCTGTTTTAAATAGGTTCCTTAAAGCTCTACAACACGTTTCCCCAGCTCCCTTTGTTATGACTCAATGGGTACTTCACTTGGTTCTTACTTTCTTGATGTGCACTCCTTTTGAGCCGCTTCAGTCTTGTCCTCTTATGCTCCTCACCATAAAGACTGCCTTTCTGGTGGCAACTACCTCTCCCTTTGATGGTCAGTGAGCTGCAGGCACTGTTCTCTCAGCCTCCCTACATCTCTTTTTTTCTCCCACAAACTGGTACTTCAGAGTCGAGCCAAGGCTGCAACCACTGCTTTAGCACGTGGAGTTCTGGCCCTGGACATATGCCTGGCAGCAGCTGGGGCATCTCTGCGCACATTTAGGAAGGACTACTGCCAGTTCAGTTGGGTCCATAGGGATAGGCACTTTGTCCACTGTGTCCTGCAGGACTTTATAGTGTGAAATTGTTTCACAGACTCGCGTCCTGGGAGGTTTTGCTTGGGTATCTATTCTGATGTAATGAACATGCGGATAGAATTCTTTCAGATGAACAAGTTACTTACCTTTGATAATGTCTTATCTGGTAGCCTCTATCTAGCCACAGATTCCTCACTGACCCACCCTGTTCCCTTTTCAGGCCCTTAGCTTTCCACATCAGTGCTTCGTGGATATGTACAGCTGGCATAGAAAGTCACAAAAAGAAATTGGCGTCAGTGCACTGGAAACAAAGAGTGCCTTTTTCCATGAATCTTCTTTGTTTAGGTTTAAGGCCAGCCTAACAAGGCCTCATTTTTCATGAATGTTCAGAATATTTCTCCCAAATGTATTCATTGAACTTGATTGCAGCGTCTTTCATAAGGAAATAAAGTGCAATGACATTTTGAATGGAGAACACAAATGTAACAATCATTTGCAATGCAATAGGTCTCACATTTTTAGTTAGAGCTATTTTACCTATGTGTTTTGGTTTGTAGTGGATGTATGAACAGATGTAGCTGAAGCACTGTCTAGAGAACTAAGAATGAGGACATACCACTGTGACCTGAGACACAGCTGCAGCACTGCATAGAGGACCAAGAATGGGGAGTTACTGACAGGACTAGAGAAGCAGCTATCAGCACTGTTTAGAAGACTAAGAATGAGAAATTACCACTGGGAGAATGGACACAGCTATGTCTGGAGGACTTAGAATGCGCACTAACCACTGGGAGCAGAGACGCAGCTATATCTGGAGGACTTAGAATGAGAAATTATCACTGTGACCAGATATACAGCTTCAGCACTGCCTTGAGAATTTCGATTGAGGGAGTTACTGACTGGACCAGAGAAGCAGCTGCAACACTGTCTTGAGAGCTTAGAATGAGGAATTACTGATGAGACCAGAGAAGCAGCTAGCAGTAATGTGTAGAGGACTTAGAATGAGTAATAACAGACTGGATCAGAGTAGCAGCACTGTCTAGAAGCCTTAGAATGAGTAATTACCAACGGTACCAGAGAAGCAGCTAGAATGAAGAATTACCACTATGATCAGAGACAGCTGCAGCTTTGCCAAGAAAACTTAGAATGAGGAATTACTGACGGGACCAGAGTAGCAGCTAGAAGCATGCTCTAGAGGACCAAGAATGAGGAAATACCACTGGGACCAGAGAAGCAGCTAGCAGGACTGTCTAGAGGACCAAGAATGAGGAATCTCCACTGGGAAAAGACGCAGCTGCAGTACTGCGTAGAGGAATTAGAATGAGGAATTACCAACGGGACAAGAGAAGCAGCTAGCAGCACTGCACAAAAAGGTACCATACCAAAGGGAGCAGCAGTTGGAGCCAGGACTGAGAACAGCTAGCTATGGCAGGCGATGCAATCCAGTTCCAGCCTGAAGACTAGAGGAACTGGACAAGCTAGGACCTGGGAAGGCCAGCAACAGAGGCCGACATCATACAGGCCCAGGACCCAAACCAAGAAGGAACGTGTAGGAGGCAGAAAAAGAAGGGACCAATAGCTGGCTGATGATTTCATTCGAGTCCTGTGTGTAGAGACGTTAGAGGCTGCTTCCCATGTCCCAGCAGCTGTGACGTACTGGACACACTGGTCAAGCTTAAGGATAGGGGAGCTTTGTGAACAGGAAGGAATATAAGCTGCGATATAAAACTCCCTACTACCTTCAACGCATAAGCACCACTTTTTGATAATAAACAGCTAGTCTGAGGCATGGATGCACTTCACGGCAAGGCTGCAGGGAGTGTGTGCCGCTAGCAGGAAATTAACAAAACAAGTAGTGTGCAGCACTAACCTATTTAGCCCATCGTGAATTAATGCATGTAGCAGGGGCAGCATCCAGGACGTGACCAAACCAGCAAAAGGAGGGACAAATATACGCTATAAACCAACAAACATTTGCAATGCAATAGGTCTCGCATTTACTAGAGTTTGCGCTATTGGCATTGTAGATTACAATGCCTTTTATTAATGTGTTGGTTTTAAAAAAAATAAATAAAAGGCATTGTCATTTACAATGCCAATAGCATAAACTCTCTCAAAAGCGAGACCTATTGGCTATGCCAATGCTTGTTCCGGTTATTCGTAAATCCATTGGGAAAGTAAAAGAAGAATTTAGCAGAAAAAATTGAGATTTGTAGAAATAAGAAAAAGAGACTAAGGAATAGTGTAGGGAAGAAAAATGTGAGGAAGGTATGCGAGAAGTGAATTGGGAGAGGGATACTGGCATGACCCAAAATGGGAGCTGGTTAAGAAATGAAGGAAGAAATTGAGCAAAAGGAATGGAGAATGCAAGAGAGATGCAAAAGGGAGAAAGGGAGTAGTCTGTGAAAGGGGGAGAAGAGAGCAAAAAACATAAAGTGGGTAAAGAGAGAAACGCTATGAGTGGCAGGTGAGGCAGATGGACAAAACAAGAGATACGGACAGAGAGCATGGAATACATGGAATGAGATGTGTAGCAAAAACAAATTGGCAAAAAGATATGTAGTAGGTGGTAGTAATGTGTGAACCCCAGGGTGTGTGTGTGTGTGTGTGTGTGTGTGTAGAGTACATTGAAAGAAAATACAAAACAAAGCATTATACCATAAAACCATTAACTTGGGAAAAGGAAAAAAACATGTCAACAAAAGTCTTATACTGTAAAAACATAAGTATTTCTGAGTATTCCCTGCATAATTTAAAGACAATCATATAAGACGTTTAGCTTAACATCAAGCTCAATTTGGTTAGATTTTTTTTGTTCTACGTAGCCAAAAACAGATCATAGTAAGCGACTAATATACAGTTACTGCAGTTTTCACTAAGGTAAAATGAAGAATTAGCAGCTCTGCCAAGTTTAAATCCACTCGTAGTTAATTGCTACAGTCCCGTTTTTTAATTGCATTCTGGGACTAGTAGTTTAGTTTATCTCATTAAAACGTTAGGACACCGAGCCCCAGCAAAGAGAACCCCTCTACTGGAGCTGCGAGTACTAATGCATCTGGGAAACTATGGAGCCATTAAAGCGTTTTGTCAAGAAAACAATCAGAACAAAACCCCTTAAATTAAAATTGTAAGTAGTCAAAGATTCGATGGCGAGTAGGTTGCTGGAAGGGAACAGCATCAAAATGAAAGTGGTGCATATAAAAAGCAGACGTCAAAATCCATGAGAACCTTAAGGGGATAGAAGGGGCTGTTCACATGGCTCCTGTCAAGAGTAACTGAAATGGAAAACCTCATTACAAGGCAGAAAGGTCAATTTGAACAAAAAGGGGTTTTTGTGCGGCCTTTCATGTGTGACAGTAGTCAGAGGTGTCTCAAATCCATCTGTTCGTGATAAGCGTGCAAGAAAAGATTACCAACCGGTGCAAGGAAACATTACCAAACGACTCTCGATTTCACTTTTAATTCAGAATGGACTCTGAACTGTGTGTGATTTTTTCTTTAAAAATGGACCTCGCATGTTTTTCAAACACCTGTTTTGGTTTTGCTATCGCTGCCTGCAAGTACAACAGAAGAGGAGCCAATTTGCTGCCAAAGTAAATGAAATCGGGATATGTTCATTTTGATGTTCTCACTGACGACCTTGTAAATCATCCTGATGTCACGTGCTTGCTAGCAACGAGCTTCAAACGGGAGGTATGGGAAGAGCTAATCAGGGGGTTCATTAGTAGAGCACAGTTGCTGCAAATGTGGTGAATGAAGTGTTGACGAGGAGTATCAAGCCATAACTAATAAACTAAAGTTATTTTATATCACCGCATACCAAATCAAAACACAGTTTTCATCATCACAAGTCCTCGGAAGGTTTATTTTTCTTTATTTTAAAAAAAAATGTTGAAAACCTCCAGCGGTCGACGCGACTGATTCTGTAAGTGGAAGACTGGTGGGCGGGGGAAACATTCAGCAGAAGATCGAAAAATAAAAAATAAAAGTTGATTGCAACCCACAACCTAAAAGGAAGAAAAAAAGGTAAGGCAAGTATGATATGGGCCGAGAAGGCATATCCAGGAGACAATTACCGCATGACTGTGTTCCCAAAAATATGCAGAGTACAGGGAGTTCGCCGAACGGGCACATCTTTTGGAGTCACAAATTCCGGGGCGTTCAACGTCACCGAGCTGGTGCGGTCAATTGGCAAGCCAGCCCCCCAAAAAGTTGGACTGAATATTTTTATAAAAGGGATACTGTACGCTGGAAGCTGCGTTAACCCCTTTATTTCGTGCAAAACACTTGTAGTGTGCTGTATTCTTTCTATAAGGATATTGAAATTGAATTGCTTTCTACGTTTGCATCACAAAGTATAACATAATCAGTGTGCCTGAGACAGATACCGGAGTAAAATAAATGTACTATGACTAGGGTACAAAAAAACGTACTCCATAAGTAGCCCCACATAAGTGAGACAGCCTCACACGCTCTGCAAGGTGCGCCGGATTCCTCTGCGGACTTGGCATATTAAGAAACATAGTCAATTTAGTTCATTTACAATCTGCACTTAATTAAAAGTTGTGAAGCAATTAGGAAATGCTGTAAAAGTTAACAATTCGGTGTCACCCGGGAAGAAGCAGGTGAAATAAGGACTGGGCGAGAAGGGATGGGGGAAATGTCAGCAGGGAAAGTGATGGGGAGGGGAGCACGCGAGTGGTGCATGCGCAAATGGTGATCACTTTTGCGGCCGCTTTGTTGTTCAGTGGCCGCGCGGCTCACTGAGAACATCAAAGCGGCAGCGAAAGTGCCCCAAAGGCTGCAGGCGGACAAATGGTGCGCGCTGCCCGGCGCACATGCACTGTACCCGATCCGCCTACGGACCTTGGGAGCACTTTTGAAAGCCCCTTACTTTATATCTCGCCAAAGCATCGCTAACGCGATGGCTTAGGCGAGACCTAATAAAAAGGAAGGATTTTTGAAAAGCACATGAAGGAGCCAATCAGAAGCGTTGGGCATGCTGAGTGGCCATACACTCGATACAGCATGCCTCGCAGCACATGTGCGCTGCTAGGCTCAACCTAAAAATGCTGGGAGGCTTAATGTAATGTTACTTAGGCACACTTGTATAGCGCATCTGTCACCTCAAGGGTATCCTGGCGCTTAGATTACCAGTCAGCCTAGATGTGACAGAGATAAGATTGGACCCTTTCCCTATAAGAACCGGGGGTACCTCTTCCCAGCATGTATTATACTGACAGTTGCCTGCCTCACCTACTTATTTCTGTCTCGTGAGAGGATTATCCCCGGAGAACACTGCTGAGGTTTTTCACTTCAATTTAAAGAATTTCTCAGTACTGAAAAATAATCCTATCTACTTCTCTCAACATTTCTTAACAACACTTGTTGAGTGAATAATTCCTTCTCCAGTTGCTGACTGGAATTGCAGATAAAATGCCATCCTTCTCCAAGGGCCCCTCATGTGGGAGAAAGAAAACTGTTGCAGGTGGACATAAAGTGTGCATTGTATTTCTGCTTCCCTCTCGTTCCGCTTGTAAATGTAAATGTATTTCGATTTATATAGCGCACGAATCACCCAGGGGTCTCAAGGCGCTTGCTTAGGGAACCCGTCCTGGTATTCCCCTGTGAGATACCCCGGCAGGGTATTCACAAGGTGAAAGCCAGGCATCCCGCCGCGAGGGGCCGTAGTGGAGATTAAGCAAGCTATTGCCCAGAGTCGCAGAGTGTGACCCCGTGAGTCGAGTAGGCACCGGAGCGAGAATTGTCGAGTCCGTGGAATTTTTGAGCCCGAGACCCGCCGAGGCGGGGAATCGAACCCTGGTCCACGGCTGATCTCAGCTTCCGGGTCTGCCGCCTCTAACCACTGAGCCACGCTTCTCCACTTGTGATTGCAACATATGTAAAAAAAAAAAAATTAAGTGTCTAAAAGAACATCAAGAGAATGGGAAGGAATCCTCTTCAGAGGCTCGTTAGTGGAAATGAGAGCAAGGGCCATAAAGGTAAGAAAAAAGATACTACTGAGACACAAGTGTCCATGTCTCTCCCATTGTCTCCAAAAGACTATAACCTAGTTGGATTGAAGGAGGAAAAACATTACAGTTTCTCATCTCTATCAGAGGACAATGTTGAGATCACCGCTAAGGCCATTGGTGCCGACCGGCACAATGTCAAAAGAAGGATTAACGACCTCACATCATTGACACTCAAGTCTTTTGGCATCGAAACCTCAATGGCATCCTCCACCGTGGTCGACATCACACCAATCACTGATGCACCTTTATCGTCATCAAATACATATTGTACACTGTAGGCTTTATCTCCATCGAAGAGAACCTGTTCACCATGTAACAATTCACCATTGACCTCTAAAAAAACCAAAATGCTGTCTACCTCACTTTCACAAGTGTCGAGGGCATTGTCTGTCGCTGTTTACAGTATAAACTATATATTTCACATCCTTACAGGCTCAAGATCATCACCTTTAGAGGATCAGTCCAGGAAAAGGCGCAGAGAGGAATCGCCATCATCTCCGCCTGCATGCTTTCGTCAAGCATCATCACCAGATCCAGTTACATTACCATATCAGATTTTAAATCTGATTATACCATTTGACCATCCGGTACAGACTCCTTTATCACCATTAAACTTCTCACCACCAATAAAAACATTGATGACGACCCATGTCACCAATAAGAATATGGAAACCTCCATTGCCGTATAAATCACAAAGCAGTAGACAAACATCAACTAATAGCTCTCCTTCATCCTTACATACAAGCTCTTATACACGATCCTAATGACTATACGCTGATACCAGCATGACTTCTTATACTTTAACTCTCCTGCTCAGTAACTAGCCCAGGTATCACCTATTGATGACATCATCACTTTACAAGATGTCTTGGCAAGAGGGGCATTGAAATTGAACATCCTCAGGGAAGCACCACAACCTGCAATATCAGTGGTACTAGAAACACTCCGGTGTAGGCTAGCACCAAAAGCTCTTTTACCATGAGTACAAAGACTATTGGAAATAGCGGAGAAAAAAAACGCATGAATCTTGCAACCGTAAAAGCAGTAACACTGAGTTACAGATAACATGCAAACCTCCCCAGCAGGACCCTGCCATCCTAAGATCAAACCCAAAGACAGACTCTACAATAGTAATTGTGGTCTGGCCAAGACACACTTCAGCACCAAAGTCTGATACTCCCCTGAGAGTGACAGAGTGCAAAATAATTGACTCAGATGAAAATTGGGGAAATGTTCAAACCCCCTTAAAAATGCAAGTACAAAACACTCCTCAGAATGTACCACAAATAGATTTGGGATGGCATGAAGTCGCTAATGGAAGATTAACAAAAACATTGGCAAAAGGCCTTAGTGGAAATATCAAATGAAGGTTCCCTGGAATCAAACCAGGTGATAAGTGTGGCTGTAGATTCAGCAGAACTCTCTGCTAGAGGCTGCTATCACAGTCTGTCGTTGAGGGGATCTTCAACCCACCTGCCTCCCATGCCACTTGATTATCTATCACAGCCCTATATGCAACTGCCAGTCAAGCAGGAGAGAGATGCCTCCCAGGTCCTAAAAGCAATAGGATCCCTTTTTTATCTCAGTTAAATGTGTGCCTTCAGTTTGCATCTGTACATATGTTTTTTGCTCATAACTTCATTTTGCTATATTACCTATTGAAAGATGCTGCTATTCATTTCCTTGAAAAAAGTGGGAGAAATCCTCTAACATTCATGAAAAATGAGGCCTTATTTGGCCTGCCTTCAACATTCTAACAAAGAAGATTCGTGAAAAATGACATTCTTTGATGCTGTTTCCATTAATTAAATTACATAGAAATGTGTTCTGGGGTCTGCATGCGCAGCAGGGAATTACTCATGCATTTATGACATGACTGAAGATTTCTGCAATGCAGAAGCAGAGCTACAGGCTTGTAACTTTTTCTTTCTTGACCTGTGGTGTGATACCTGACTCACTGCAATTGTAGTAGGGCAGTGAAAGGTCTAATTGTTTTAATACAGGCAACTTCTGTTACCGTTACACTGAAACACCTAATTAATTCAAAAAGCAGCTTGGAAGTCTAGAAAATTATAGAAGTAAATTCACTGTGCAAATTTTACTTTTGCTTATTGCTTTCTGGTGACTTTTGCTTTTCATTCCTCTAGTGTCCAAGGTGAAAGAAGAGATGGAGACTTCTCTGTATGAAACTTCTCAATTGCTCGAATCTGCACCTGGGCCATCAACAGGAGTGGGCGCAAATTTTCCCAGACCCACAGAGAAAGTGGTGAAGAGGGGGAGGCCTCCCAAGAATCCAACAGTAACATCAGTGGCTGGCAAAGTGGCTCCTGGCTCTTCCACACCAAAGAGGGCAAAGAAGGGAGAGACTCGATTTACGTGTGGCACTTGCGGTAAGGGCTTCCGACGTGAGTCAGCCTTTATCCAGCATGAGAAAGGCCACACAGAAGAGGTCCCATACACATGTGCTGAGTGTGGGAAGAGCTTTGCACAGGTGGCTGACTGGTTGGCTCACAAAAAAACACACACAGCTGATAGGCCATTCAAGTGCACCGAATGTGGCAAGACATTTTCCAAGAAAGGGCACTTTTTGAATCATCAGCGGACTCACACGGGCGAGAAGCCGTTCCAATGCACAGTGTGTGAGCTGAGCTTCATTCAAAGGGCTCAGCTCGCTAAACACAAGCTGACCCATAGTGAAGAGGCTTCCAAAGTTTGCATAGCTCCCAATAATGAAGTGGTCTCTGCCAGTGCTTCTGGAGCTACTGTCACTGCTTCCCCAACCACCACTTCCCGATCCACTGCTTTCCCTGCTCCGCCTGCCCCCACACCACCCGCCCCTACTACGCCTGCCCCTACTACGCCTGCCCCTACGCCTGCCCCTGCTGCACCCACCCCCACTGAACCTGCCCCCACTGCGCCTGCCCCCACTGTGCCTGCCCCCACTGTGCCTGACCCCACCACGCCCGCCTCCACCGTGCCCGCCCCCACCGTGCCCGCCCCCACTGCGCCCGCCCCCACTGCGCCCGCCCCCACTGCGCCTGCCCCCACTATGCCTGCCCCCACTATGCCCACCCCTACTAGGCCTCCCCCCACTACATCCGCCCCCACTACGTCCGCCCCCACTACGTCCGCCCCCACTACGTCCGCCCCCACTACGTCCGCCCCCACTACGTCCGCCCCCACTACGTCCGCCCCCACTACGTCCGCTCCCACTACGCCCGCCCGCACTACGCCCTCCCACACTACGCCCACCCGCACTACACCCGCCCGCTCTACGCCCGCCCGCTCTACGCCTGACCGCAATACGCCCGCCCGCACTACGCCCGCCCGCAATACGCCCGCCCGCACTACGCCCGCCCGCACTACACCCGCCCGCACTACTCCCGCCCGCACTAAGTCTGCCCGCACTAAGCCTGCCTCCACCACGTCTGCTTCTAACACACCCGATCTCTCGTCGGATTCCCCCGACTCACCAGCCCCCATCACGCCTGCCTCAGACACACCTTCCCCCACATCACCCATGCAGCCTACTTCTAACCCCACTACACCTGTACGGCCTACTGCTTCCACCAGAAGTAGGCGTTCCCATCCGGACAGTCAAAAATCCAAGAGTGCCAAGGTGGCCAGAGAAAAGCACCTGAGTCCAGTGGTAAAAGGAACTCGAAAGAGCAGCAGAGTGCAGAATAAGACTGGCGAAGTCAAAGAGTAAAGAACAGAGGCTCTTAGGAATGCTCTGAGGACACAATGTTTAGAGCACAGAAAGACTACTGGTGGTCACTGGGGCTGGATGTAGGAACAGGGGGAAAAGGGTGTGCAAGCACAACCTTTGAAATGCAGTTACTAGGGAGCGTTTGTTGAGATGGTTAAATTGATCTAGTCTTCAACTGTTGTATGGCAAAACCTGACAGTGGTAGAATGCAGAGTGAGGATGGCAATAGCACAATTATCTGGACAGCCCTAATCCTGGGTAGAAGACTTGTTTATTGTGATGGTTTCGGAAAGAAATTCTCTGTAATCCTGAACTGCCATCAGCTGGTACTGTGTGTATCGTTACGGTTGTACTGCTACCCCACTTACTAAATGCCATTGACCTGTGATTATCTTTAGTTATAGAGCAAAAACTAGTGACCCTGCTGAGAAACTGGCGACTGTGGGTAAAAAGTGGAGAAAACGTCCATTTGCATCGTTTTGCCATTTATCTAGGTACCAAATATTATGGCCTTTCCCACTGACTAGTGGGCTGTCCCAGAGGACATTACGTTCTGCAAGTGATTCCTTCCAGCCCTGGGTGGAGCAGACTTGGCATTGGCCCTTGTGGTGGCCGGACAAATGTGTATAATGGAATGCATCATACACAGGGCACTTATCTCCAGACATCAAATTCTGAAGAACCTGGACTTTTGGTGATAGAAGACTTAAAGTTGGACATGTCAAGCTGTGAAATTGCCTAGTCTCTGTCCAGTAGTCTACAGTATTCCATCAGTCTTTGCAATTGGGGTCACCCTTTAAAAGTGCCTCAGGTATCCTGAAGACAGAACGGGGGGGTATTATGTCTTTGTTTCTGTTTCCCCATCATAATGTTCTCGGCTCTTCTCGTGTTTGCCAAGTTTATGGAAAGGGAACAGACTCAGTTTAAGTTCTAAACCATGAGTTTGACGAATATCTAGTATGACATGTCTGAAGTTGAGTTTTATCTCAAATAATATGTATTTCGTGTATTTAAAGATTATAACATGCATAGCCACTTGCTGAATGCCAGTGGCCATGCAAACCTTTTAAATAAAGAAATGTTTTAAAAGTTGACACCGTTTTTAAGGTTGTTGATTCATGAACTTGTGTTTGCACTTTGATTCAAAAAAATGAATTTTGTAGAAGACTTTAAGAATCTGACTCTTTAGTTGAAGAGGGGATACATATGGAAAAGTAGCATGAATATGGGTGGAGCAGGAATTTGGGGGGCAGTGACGAGTTTGACAGTGGTATTTTAGGCGTGCACTAAATTAAACTTGAGAGCAGTAATTTGTAAAATATTCTTCACAAAATTACCATTTTCTGATATTTTCTTTTCTGAAAATGTTCAGATAGTTTTAAAGGGAAAAGTACTTGTAATCCTGGTGAGTCGCACTCATGACTGGTACCGTGCAGCACTTTACAACATAAAATGAGCTCCAGAAGTTGAACCTGCTGACTGCTTTCTCTTGACTGCCTGAGAAAGTGATGACACTACAGAATGCATCCCTGAGTGAAGGAAGTGATTGAGGGGCCAATTGCCATTGCTTTTGTGTATATGAACCTATGTGTCTGCAGCTGGAAAGGAGAACAGTGAAACTACACAGATGCTGAGGCAGTTTTAAAATGCAGACCGCAGTAATGTGGGACCTTTTGAGGGAGAGGGCCAACTGCAAGATCATACTAATGTGGACCTACTCTGGGAGCAACAGATAAGCAGCATGCATTGACCTAAGTAGGCATACCCAGTCAGTGCTGTTGGGTGAAAGGGTTACTAGGCTGACCATGTGTCTAAGGCTCCAGGCGTGCTGAGGAGTTGTTGAGGAATTCAAGCAGATTAGTGACCATTGGGAGTGGCAGAAGGAACAATTGGTACTACAGAGGTCCTGTTGGCCTCACGATATTGGGGCAGTGCTGCAGGGAATATATGAAATAGCAAGCAATACACAAAACGGTGTATGCAGGATCTCTTCCTCCTCGCACATGGTAGGAGTGATTGACTCTTATTAACTTGGTAATCGGTGGTTGGGAATACATAAGGTTTTTAGATGGCAAAGTGCAGCACTTGGAGAACTGAGCTAACACCATGTAAAGGGAGGTCTTGGAACCTAACACCTTCCAAAACACAGTTGCGAATGCAAAGGATATACTTCAGAATCTGATGGAACACCTAAAAAAAAGTCTTACACTGCTCTAGAGCTTCTCAAGTATTGGATCTTTTGTAGGCTCACATGGATATATTGTTCCTGTTAAGCTGGGAACCCTCAGTCAATGGTAGCACAAAAGAGTGTGTATGTATGCACTCACTAACATTGAAAATAGCCATAGACTATATGCAACCAATCAACGTTATTATAGGACTTGACATCTGACTAATCGGATGTCAAGATCAAAGCTCTATCTACCTCAGGCTTGTAACTGTCGGATTTTCTACTGCATGCCTAGTGTTAGGGAATACTCCATTTCAACTTGAACTTCACCATTTTTGTCTTGCTATCAACACTTGGTGAGGCCATTGCTGCCTCTTTCTTCATTTGTGCTCAGTAAACCTATTTTACCACCTAAGACTGAGTATGACTGAGGCATCTAAGAGGAAATCTTTGTTTAAAGTCTTTAAACTATGTGGGAAATGGATGCTATACATGGAAGGCCCTCATATAAAATGCCTATACTGTTTGCATCAGGTGCATAACCCAAAGAAAAAGTGATAGGTGCCTAAATTACTCAGTGAAGACACTGAAAAAGAGGGATGTGGCTAGTCCTGGCAATCCTGGAGAAAAAAGCAGACATCAACATATGGCAAATAGAAGCACATTTGAAGCTAGCCCCTTCCACACAAGTCAAAGACTTAAGCAGGGATTAAAGGAACCTCTGATGCTGCACTTAAGGGTTTATTTATTTATTTATTTATTATTTATTTATTTATTTATTAGTATTTATAAAGCGCAGCATATACCCTGGGGTGTCTTGGCGCTTGTCTTGGGTTAGACTTCTGATCAGCCACCTTTTGCCAGGGGAAAGGAGAACTCCTAATAAGCATTATCACAAGTCCAATAGGTCAATGTCACAGAGAGGCGGCTTGATAGCATGGGTGTTAGGGCACCACATCTATAGTTCCTGCTTCACTTTCAAATTAAATATTTAGCTCATACTGCAGCATGATTACTGTAGCCTTCCTCTGAGCAAGGCTCAGGCAGTGCGTAATTTTTTCTGATATAACTAACCACAGATTCCTCACCTTTAGAATATTTCTTAGGCATCAAACTCGATCAGGAAATCTTAAGTAGTACCTCTGCTCATAGGTAGGTGGTGTCGTGCAGCTTCGAGCCCACGCCATTTTGCTCTGGAAGTGATGGATGGAGCTACCCATCGTCTTTTTCACAAGATTCCTTTCTCAAAGTTGCCATCTGCTTTGGATGACTCCTGGTGGCCCACCACGCTGGGCACAGCACCGACACCCACAGACCACGCACGAAACCTGGGATTCATCCTGGACTCCTCCCTCACGATGACCAAGCAAGTCAACGCAGTCTCCTCCTCATGTTTCAACACCCTGCGCATGCTCCGAAAAATCTTCCGGTGGATCCCCACCAAAACCAGAAAGATGGTCACCCAGGCCCTCGTCACCATCCGACTGGACTACGGAAACACCCTGTACGCAGGAACCACAGCCAAACTTCAGAAACGACTTCAACGCATACAGAACGCCTCCGCACCACTCATCCTCAACATCCCTCGCCACAGCCACATATCCGCCCACCTGAGAAACCTGCACTGGCTCCCCGTCAACAAGAGGATCAAGTTCAGGCTGCTCACACACGCACACAAAGCGTTCAACAACATGGTCCCCGAATACCTCAACAGCCGCCTCTCGTTCTACACTCCCACCCGAGAGCTCCGCTCTACCAGCCTCGCCCTCGCCAGCGTCCCACGGATTCGCAGAACCACCACCGGAGGAAGATCGTTCTCCTACCTAGCAGCTAGGACATGGAACTCCCTCCCTGCACACCTACGACTGACCCAAGACCATCTCACCTTCAGGAAACACTTAAGACCTGGCTATTCGAGCAGTAGTAGGCACCTCCCCCCCCCCCTCAGCGCCTTGAGACCCTCACGGGTGAGTAGAGCGCTTTACAAATGTATTGATTGATTGATTGAGTTGAACTTAAAACGCCAGTGTGTAAGGAAAAATCTTACCCCCTTAAGACCACTGAGTTCAAACCTTGTAGGAACTGTCAAAGCAAAATGTCAGTGTAAGATCCCCTTCACAATTGTGTTTGGTGCTTAGGGGTGGACAATGACTTCAAGATTTGTAGCTACTTCTGCGCCTTGAGGAATCCAAAGGCCAACTGGGACCAGTAGGCAAAGCTGCATGCTGCCAACAACCAGAAAACTGTCATGAACACTCAAGGTTGAAGGCAAGGTTCTGGTGTCGCTCACAAAGTCGTTCCCTTGGCAGATGTTCATCACAGTCATAGTACTTGGGCTAGTAAAAAAAGAAGTCCAAGAAGGACTTTGCCCCTTGCTGTCACTCTTGAACTCCTGAGAAGGTAAAAGGACGAAAACATGACTTTTGGTCTCCCTCCCAAACTATATTTCCTTCGGAGCCGATTAGGACTCTCGCCCCATGGCAGCGCGAGTTTCCTGATCCCTCAGCAACACTACAGTAAATCTACCAGTTCCGCAAAGCTGTGCTGCATTCCTTTGGCATGCCAACTGCTCCCTCTGGCGCATCCAGGATCCAAGTAACTGCGAGCGCCTCCAACTTGAAATCTCTTGGCTGGTCCTCTCTCAGCGCCAAATGGAAGATCTGGGCCCGTTACCAGCCTCACACCGGCTGTGGTGCTGAATTCCGTCTTCACGCCATAAGTCATGCCAGACCCTGGAGCTCTGACACCAGTTGACGAAGCACACCCAATACTGCTGCCCTGCTCTAAGCTGACTCCACTTCGACCAATGCTGCACCCTGAGCCCTATGGGCCGCAGCCTTCCGGCAACCCATAGGACTCTGACACTTGCCCTCAAGGAAGGGCCCAGATCATCCACATTTGTGTAAGTACCGGCTGTGAGAACAACTGGTTCGAGGCATGTGGGCTGCTGAATTCATATCTGTGCATAGATCGCCGCCTAGTGTTGGGTCCGGATGATTGCACATTGTTGTCCTGGAAGAGTCTTCGAAGTATCACGAGATAGGTGGCTCCTCCCTCCGACTACAGTGCGCATTGGCATCCTCTCATCCTCAGATTGTTTTTTTCCGAAATTGGGTTCGGATGTACTTTCCAGCACTCCAAGTTCGGAATCAACAAAAAATGTTCTATGGCCAAAAGGCCTTCGGATCCATCGGTATTGTAAAGTGCTCGGTACCGATGCACTTCTTCACCATCTGTTGCACTCCGGTCGTCGAATCGGGCCGTTAGGCCTTCTCGACGCCACGTGGACCGACCGTCGATGGAACACAGTCCATTCAAATACTGCCCGCAGTGCAACTCAAAGTACCCGCACACAGATAAGCATCCAGTGTGCAACAAATGTCTATCTCCAGATCACAATGAAGATAGTTGCCTAGCCTGTGCTCAGTTCCGGTCAAAAAAGACGATCCGGAATCGACGAGCGGCGAGGCAAGAAATGCAGAGGTCGGCACCAGAGCCCGAGAATATCTTGGACGATGAGGAAGACCTAGTAAACGCCGAAGACTCGGAGATCGACGAAGAACAATACTCTGAGCACGACTCCGAATATTAGCCCGACGTGGAAGATCAAATCGTCGATCTCGAGGAATACGATCAAGACATCGTAGCTGTCGAAGACGACTCCGATGACGACGAGGGGCGAACCGTGAGTACACCACCCCATATAGACACTACACCGATATCCGAGACTCAGGTCGAGGCATCGCCAGCAGGCCTTTGCCAAGATCAACATACTAGTTCTACAGCCCCGCCATACCGCCCGGCTAAGAACATATCAAAAGAGTCATCTGAGACAAGATATACGACAACGGTTCCATCGAAACCGAAACTCGTCGACAATACCGTCTTCGGACCGAACTATATCGACCCGAAGGTGATTAAACCAAAGGGCGCCGAGCCGAAGGCCACAGTTCCAAAACAACCTTCGTAGCCCAAAAACGTCGAATCTAGCTCGAAAAATAAAGCCGTCGAGTCGACATCGAAGCCAAAAGCCATCGAGTCGACCTCGAAGCCAAGAGCCGTCGAGTCAACATCGAGGCCAAAGCACGTCGAATCGACCCCTAAACAAAAGCACGTCGACTCGACCTCCAAAACAAAGCACCTCGAAGAGAGCAAATCTAGCTCGACTATCGACAAGGGGAAAAAACAGGTCGACGACAGCAAAAGGCCTACGCCCAAGACAAACGTCGAACCGAAAGTGAAACCTAAGGTGGACCAAAGCAAATCGGTTGAGCCGAAGCCCATCGATCCAAAAAGAGGCATCGAGCCAAAGCCGCAGGCTCCGAAGACACCTACGGCATCTAAAGCCACTTCCGAACCTACAAAAACAGTCGGTCCGAAAAACGTGGTAAAGCCTATAAAGGACGTACAGCCGACAAAACCTGTCGAAAAACCTTTGAAACCGACCCAACCACCAAAAGTGGTCGAACCCATTAAAAGCTCAAAACAAAACCTACGGCACCAAGGCAAAAAAACTGTGGAAGAAGAGCTTATCCACCCAGACCCTTCCACAGAGGACCAGTCAAAAATATATATTGACCCACAAACTGGGAAAGTGACTGTTTACCATAAAAAGAAAAGACCTCTGCCTACTGAAGACTTTTCTAAAATTCCACTTAAAAAGAAGAGACTGTGCTACCTCTCCAATACTTTTTGAACCCATCTCTCCAGCTATGCCGACTACTCCATATGCACCAACCTCACCTGCACGCTCTGACTACAACCCAGATGAAGATCAGGATGCAGATGTAGAATTGGTTATCCACAAAACCCATATGGAGACCCCAATTTACAGCCATGGGGTGGGGGAGGTGAACCAGACACTGATGGGACTCTGCCTATTACAGAGCCTACAGTATACCCAACAAAGCCATCGCCCACAGAGGATACAGTGGCTTTTAACTCTCTAATAGATAGAGCAGCAAGCTACCATAATGTCGATATGCATTCTGACGCTATTGAAGAAGACTTTCTCTTTGATACCTTAACAACATCGGATAGAAATGTGAAAACACTCCCCATGTTGAAGGGCGTCTTAAAACACGCAAATGACATTTTTAAGGACACTGCTAGGGCACGTGTCATAAACCCTAGAATTGAAAAGAAATAAAGGGCTGCACCTATAGACCCTACATACATCAAGGGACAACTACCTCTAGACTCCTTAGTGGTATCCAACGCATGAAAACGTGCAAATTCACAGACTACTGGAGAGGCTGCTCCTCCTGACAAGGAGTCAAAAATTTTAGAGGCATCAGGCAAGAGAGTAGCAGCACAGACAGCAAACTCATGGAGAATAGCCAATACACAGGCCTTGCTGGCCAGATATGACAGGGCCCACTATGATAGCTTAGAAGAGCTTCTCCAACACTTACCTGAGCCTTACAAAAATCAAGCAGATGAACTTATACAGGAGGGAAAGCTCATCACAAATGCCTCAATTAAATGTGCTCTGGGCGCGGCAGACACAGCTGCCAGATCCATCAACACAAGCGTACTGCTTTGACAACACGCATGGCTTCGCATATCAGGCTTTAAGAATGAAGTCCAAACCACTATTCTTAATCAGCCCATAAACCCAGATTTTTTGTTTGGTCCAGCAGTTGACTCAATTCTAGACAAAATGAAAAAGGACGCAGAAACGGCAAAGTCCATGGGAGCCCTCCAGTCCCAACAACACAGAGGCTCCCTTCGTCGCTCCAATTATAGAGGGGGAGCGCGAAGTCATGCATCACAGCAATCCTCCACCTACAAAAGTAACACGCAATCTACATACAACAAGAACTCAAACAGGGGTGGATACAGAGGAAATAACACCATGGGAAGAGGTCGTGGAGGCAATGCAAATAGATCCTCCACTAACACCAAACAGTGGCTTCTTGGTACTACCCCCAAACCATATAACACCGGTCGGGGGAAGATTGCAACAATTTCTGCCAGTCTGGTTAAATATCACTACAGACAAGTGGGTCAGGCAAATTATCCGACATGGCTATTGCCTCGAACTCACCTCCACACCACCCAACATACCACCAGTGCACCGTCCAATGTCACAGGAACATATAACACTACTACAGCAAGAGGTCATCAGTATGCTGCAAAAGGGGGCCAATGAACCAGTCCCACTCCAACATCAAGGAACAGGAGTATACTCCCTATACTTCCTTATTCCAAAGAAGGACGGTTCTCTGAGACCAATATTGGACCTCAGGCCCCTCAACCTGTACATTTTGTCAGAGCACTTTCATATGCTCACTCTCCAAAAAGTCACACAATTGCTTCGCCAGGGAGACTTCCTAGCAACTATAGATCTCCAGGACGCATACTTTCATGTACCAATACACCCTGCTCACAGAAAGTATCTGAGGTTTACCATTCAAGGACAGCACTACCAGTTCAAAGTCCTACCATTTGGTGTCACAACAGCTCCACGGGTGTTCACCAAATGCATAGCTACAGTGGCGGCGCATCTAAGGAGACGACACATTCATGTGTATCCATATCTGGACGATTGGCTAATACAAGCGCCATCGGCCCATCAATGTGCCAGCCACACGTCAAAAACCATTCATCTCCTGCACAGTTTAGGCTTCTTGCTAAACTACCCAAAGTCGCACCTTCAACCCTCCCAAGTCCAACAGTACCTGGGAGCCACTATAGATACACTAACAGCAAAAGCATATCCCAACGCAGCACGGATCAACGGAATGCAAACACTGATCAAAAAGTTCAAACCTCAACACTCATTACCAGCACGAGTGTTTATGCAACTAATAGGCATGATGGCCTCGTGCATATTCATAGTCCATCATGCCAGACTACACATGCGTCCGCTGCAAGAGTGCCTTGCAAAACAGTGGAACCAGGCTCAAGGGCGATTACAGGACCTAGTGTTGGTGACCAGTCGGGCACACAACTCTGCATTGGTGGAATCCACAAAGCCTTTGCAAAGGACGACTGTTCCAAGAGCCTGTCCCACAAATATTGTTAACCGCGGACGCATCCCTGCTAGGATGGGGAGCCCATGTTCTAAACTACACAGTACAGGGACTCTGTACTGTACAACAAAAAAAATGCACATCAACCTCCTGGAGTTGATGGCGATCTTTCTAGCCCTAAAAGCGTTCAAGACGCACTTATGCAACAAAGCTGTGTTGATCCGGACGGACAACATGACAGCTATGTATTACATTCAGAAACAGGGAGGAACACACTCACCACAGCTGTCGCATCTAGCTCAAGCAATGTGGAATTGGGCCATTCAGAGGAACATGTTTCTCAAGGCAGAGCACCTCCCCGGCAAGGACAATCAAGTAGCCGACCTGCTCAGCAGGCACAGCCAACAGATGCACGAATGGGAACTTCACCCCAAAGTGCTCCAACCATTCTTCCGGAAATGGGGACACCCGGAAATAGATCTGTTTGCCACAAGCGAAAACGCAAAATGCCAGTACTTTGCCGCCAGGTTCCCACATCCGCAGTCGTAGGGCAATGCGATATGGATGAACTGGTCAGGCAAATTTGCATACGCTTTTCCCCCAGCTCCATTAATACCGCTAGTGGCACGCAAAATGCGCCAACATTCGCTGACACTGATCCTGGTTGCTCCCACATGGGCGAGGCAACCATGGTACACAACGTTCCTAGAACTGTCAGTGGTGCCTCATCAAAGATTGCGACTCTCACCCAATCTTCTAACTCAGAGCCATGGAGAAATCCAACACCCAGACCTGCAACAGCTCAACCTAGCGATCTGGCTCCTGAAATCCTAGAGTTTGGTTACCTAAACTTGCCCCCAGACTGCATGAATATTATCAGAGAGGCAAGAAAACCCACTACCAGAGCGTGTTATGCAGCTAAGTGGAAACGTTTCGTCATTTACTGCAATAACAACAATATAAACCCACTTGATGCTTCTACTCAAAACATCATTTGCTATCTCTTGCCCCTGCAATGTTGCAATTTAGCCTACTCATCCATCAGGATACATTTAGCTGCGTTAGCAGCATATCTTCAAAACAGGCAACACCTTTCGCTCTTTACGGTGCCAGCAATTAAAGCGTTTATGGAAGACTTAAATGCGTAATTCCACCAAGACACCCACCTTCACCAGTCTGGAATCTGAACATTGTTCTAACCTGACTCATGGGACAACCTTTTGAGCCACTACAATCATACTCATGCGAACTGCAATTTCTTACTTGGAAGGTGGCTTTCCTAATTGCCATTACTTCACTTCGAAGAGTTAGCGAGCTGCAAGCCCTAACTATTCAAGAGCCATTCATACAAGTACATGCAAATAGAGTAGTTCTCAGAACAAACCCTAAATTCATGCCAAAAGTGGTATCCCATTTCCATATAAATCAAACCATAGAACTGCCAGTGTTCTTTCAGAACCCACAAACAGTAGCCGAAAGGGCCTTACATACTCTAGATGTCAAGAGAGCTCTGCTATATTACATAGACAGAACTAAGGCATTTCGAAAAACAAAACAGTTGTTTGTTGCTTTCTCGCCACAACACAAAGGCAACCCTATTTCAAAATCAGGTATAGCCAGATGGATCGTTAAGTGCATACAAATATGTTATTTAAAGGCAAAACGCACCTTAACAGTTCCCCCTAGGGCACATTCCACACGCAAGCTAGGGGCATCCATGGCTTTCCTGGGAAATATTCCTTTACATGAAATTTGTAGAGCAGCCACATGGTCAACCACACATACATTTACAAAACACTATTGTGTAGATGTACATTCCAAACAGCAAGCTGCTGTAGGTCAGGCTGTTCTCAAAACTCTTTTCCACACTGCTACAGCTGACACAGGTAGCCACCGCTAGGGGAGATACTGCTATACATTCTATGCACAGATATGAATTCAGCAGCCCACATGCCTCGAACGGAATATGTTACTTACCAGTATGCATCTGTTCTTGGCATGTAGGGCTGCTGACATTCATATCGCCCACCCACCTCCCCGGTGCCTGTCGCAGCTGTAGCATTCACTCTTTGCATGGACATCTCTTACTGTAATATACTCCATCTCTGCCACAATGGCGAAAAACGATCTGAGGATGGAGAGGATGCCCATGCGCATTGTAGTCCGAGGGAGGAGCCACCTATCTCGTGATACTTCGAAGACTCTTCCAGGACAACAATGTGCAATCATCCGGACCCAACACTAGGCGGCGATCTATGCACAGATATGAATGTCAGCAGCCCTACATGCCAAGAACAGATGCATACTGGTAAGTAGCATATTCCTTATGTCGAAGGGGATGAATTTGCTCGACCAAACTGTGAGGGACACCAATATGACAAACTACAAGATAGATGCCAGTGTACTGTTTACTTCTCCAGACACTGGTCTGTTCTCTTCACTTGGGCTGACTACTGAAGACCGTGCCTCCTTTGTAGTGGTGATCTGAAGGACTACTAAGGCGTTTAACCTCCAGTTGCCCACTATGGAGGTGAAAACCAATGTTCTCAGCAGAGTCCTCCACCCCAGACAAAATTCTACTAAGCCCTAGCTGCCTTTTCATTGAGGCCTTCAAAGACCCACATCTTGGTACATGGCCGAAACTTTTGTTCTGATGGATACATCTGCCAGTGGATTCCTCACCTTGTGAATATCCCCTGCGTCAGCAATATTCGGAAATTCTTTTGTAGCTTCACGCCGACGTGGACGACGTCACAGAAGCACGGCATCGCGCGGCTCCGCCTGACGTCACCGACTCCATAATAGGCCTACGTCGGCGTGATGACATCAGTTCCCTTTTTTCCGCGTCGTCGACTCTAACGGTTTTCGAGGGATCCTCTGTAGCTGTTTAGTAACTTTGTTACTGTTTGTTCCTATCAGTGTCTTCTTGCTTCTTTGTCTCCTGTCGATATGTCCACGAAGAAGACCGGATTCAAGCCGTGTGGAGAATGCGGGAAGATGATGTCTATCACGGACCCACATGAGGATTGCATTTGGTGCCCGAGTTCGGACAATGATGTTCAAGGGTGTTCTTCCTGTAAGGAGATGAACCCAAAGGCCCTTAGTGAAAGAGAGGCGAAGCTTCTGGTTGCCAAGATGAAAGGTAAAAGAGAGAAGAAGTCTTCGAGGTCACGGTCTAGGCGATTGAGGTCTCGCACAGGGTCGCCTTCGAAGTCATCGTCGGGGCATGCTTCTAGATCAACAAAAAAGAAGCACAAGAAGAGGAAGCACCGGCTCTGGTGTCGAATCCCTCTCCGACGCCGTCTCGATCTCCTGTTCGACAGGAGGAAGAGGCTCCCTTGCCTGAGGGTTTGACGACGCCGGCTCACCAACCCGAAGAAGAGGAGACTAATCCGGTGCCTCCTCGAGGGCAACCTGTGGGTCCATACCCACCTTTTCCGGGCCAAGGTCTAGACCCTACACAGTTTTTAAACGCGATGTATGGTGTCTATCCGGGAGCTATGTACCCCTCTGGAGCGCCGGCAGGTCCCATGGGTCCATTGTCATATAACCTGGGAGTCCCCCAGACTTATGCTCCAGCTCCGTTAATGCCATTTATGCCGGCACCGACTCCGCCTTGGCATTTCTCGCGCCGCCCAGGTCTTCGATGCCGATGCCTTCGTCACCGGCGCCAGTCCGAGAGCATTGGCCTGTGCCTCTGGATCAGATCTCGACGCCGGCTCTGTCGGAGTTGAATTCGGAAACGCCGACGCCGCTCTTGAAGGAGAGGTCTAGACGTGATGCTCAGTGTCTTCTCGAAGAACAGAGGTACAGAGAGGCTGAGGTCGAAGAAAGTGAGCTGCACGAGGAGGATTACTTTGATGACCTGAGGGAGGCTTGCGGATTGGAACTATCTCCAGACTGGGAGCTATCCTCTGTCTCAGATGCCCCTTCAAAGGATGTTGCACCATACCACGTGGTCATCAAGAAAGCAGCAGAATGTTTGAATTTAAGTCTGCCTACTGCTGAGTTTAAGCCCAATTTGTTGACAGAAGTCCTTCACTCCCCGTATTCTGTGGTGGAGCCTATGCTTCCTTTCAATGAGGCTTTGACGGATCCTATTTTGGAGGTATGGAATAGGCCTCTTACAGCTTCTGCTGTTGCTAAGGCTGTTGCAAGGAGATACAGGGTGGCGCCTGGTGACCCAGACTTTTTATCTTCGCACCCTTTACCGGAGAGCTTGGTAATACAGGCAGCCTGTTCAAAGAAATCTGTGGGGGCTTTCCCTCCGGTGCCTGGGGACAAAGAGTCGAAAAAGCAGGACCAAACTGCGAAGAATGTGTTTTCATCAGCGAGTATGGCTCTTAAGTCAACGAATGCCACATGTCTCTTGGGGAGGTATATACATGCCTTGATGGATTCTGTAAAACAGCCCCTAAGATTCCAGAGGAGGACAGGAAAAATGTTAATGAGGTGCTGGCTGACACTCAAGCTGCTGCACGTCAAGTCATACAAAGTGGACTAGACACCGCTGACTCGGTGGCGAGAGTTATGGGGACTTCAATTGCCACTAGAAGAGCAGCCTGGTTGAAGTCTTCCGAATTCTCTGCGGACGTCCAAGCTGCTTTATTAGATC
Source organism: Lissotriton helveticus (assembly GCF_964261635.1). Lineage (NCBI taxonomy): Eukaryota > Metazoa > Chordata > Amphibia > Caudata > Salamandridae > Lissotriton > Lissotriton helveticus. Next base: position 335,008,813 of record NC_136071.1, on the reverse strand, counting down.
TGCCCTTTGATGGCTCGGGTCTTTTTGGAAAGAAGGCTGATGCAGCTTTGAAGAGTTTTAAAGACAGCAGGGCTACAGCCAGGTCTTTGGGACTACAGTCCAGAGGAACTGTGAACAAGAGATATAGGGGTTTTGGAAGGTCCTCCTTTCGTCCCTATAAACAGCCCCAACAGCAGCAGCAACAACAAAATCCGCTGTATAAATCATACAGGTGTAGACAAAAAGCTCGTCCTCGAGGACGTAAAGTCTCCTTCTCCTCCTCTTCCCAACCCCCTCCATCATCAGCAAAGCAGCCCTAGATCCGCCATTCCGGGTCATGCTGGTCCTGTAGGGGGTCGGCTTACCTATTTCTACGGCATTGGGAATCGGTCACATCGGACCTTTGGGTTCTCAATCTCGTGGAGAATGGGTATGCACTTCCCTTTCAGGAATTCCCTCCGAATTACCCTCCTTGCCAAGGGTTTTGCTCAGAGGACCACCTGCTACTCCTGCAGGAGGAAGTCCTGGCGTTGTTAAGAAAAGGTGCGATAGAGGTGGTTCCGGAGCAGGAAAGGGGTCAGGGATGCTACTCCCGGTATTTCCTGATCCCCAAGAAGGATGGCAGACTTTGTCCAATCCTGGATCTCAGGATCTTGAACCTTTTTCTGAAGCAGGAGAAGTTCAATATGCTCACCCTTGCGCAGGTTCTTCAAGCGCTGCTGGAAGAAGACTGGATGGTGTCGATCGACTTGCAGGATGCGTATTTTCACAGCCCTATTCTGAAGTCGCACAGGAAGTATCTCCGTTTCACGATGGGTTCGCAACATTACCAGTTTACGGTCCTTCCGTTTGGTCTTACTACTGCGCCTCAAATCTTCACCAAGGTGATGGCTGTGGTGGCTGCACATCTCAGAGGTCAGGGATTCCACTATTCCCTTATCTGGACGATTGGCTGATCAAAGCGGAATCTCCAGAGAAAGTGCTCCATCATCTGCAAGTCACAACTCAGTTGTTGTACAGGTTGGGTTTTTCGATAAATGTACCCAAATCTCACCTGGTTCCCTCCCAGCGCAACCTGTTTATAGGTGCTGTACTGGACACAACTGTATGTCGAGCATTCCCTCCTCCTCAAAGGATTCTCGACATACAGGAAATGGTTCCTTTATGTTACAATGGAGTGGTCGTTCCAGTCCTGAAGGTCCTTCATCTGCTCGGTCTGATGGCTTCCTGCATTCTGTTGGTCAACCATGCACGCTGGCACATGAGGGCACTCCAGTGGTGCCTCCGCAGGCAGTGATATTAGCTCAACGGAGATCTCAGGGAGTCGATCAGGATCTCCAGAGATACTGCAGCGGATCTGTCTTGGTGGGGCGTGGAGGGCAATCTGTCCCTAGAAAGCCCTTCCATCTGCCTCTGTCAGTTGCCACAGTGATAACGGATGCATCCACTTTAGGGTGGGGTGCTCATCTGGGGGATCTGGAGATCAAAGGTCTTTGGTCTCCGGAGGAAAAGTTGCTTCACATCAACCTTCTAGAATTGCGGGCGATACGTCTGGCGCTCAAGGCCTTCCTCCCTTCCCTTCACGGTCAGTCAGTTCAAGTCCTGACGGACAATACTACCGCGATGTGGTATGTCAACAAGCAGGGAGGAGTGGGGTCGCAGTGTCTCTGCAGAGAGGCTCTGCGTCTCTGGTCCTGGGTTCAGGACCATCAGATTTGTCTGATGGCAAATCATCTGGCCGGAGTTCTGAACGCATGTGCAGACAGTCTCAGCCGGCAGTTCTCAGCCGACCACGAGTGGAGGCTTCATCCAGAGGTAGTTTGTCACGTCTTTCGGACGTGGGGGACTCCTCAGGTGGACCTGTTCGCCACTCACGAGAGCGCTCACTGCCCGTCATTCTGCAGTCTCCAGTATCCGATGCAGGTAGCTATGGGGGACGTGTTTCAGTTGAGTTGGGACTCAAAACTCCTTTACTCGTTTCCTCCCATACCCTTGATTCCTCGGGTTCTGAGGAAGATACGCCAAGACCGGGCCCAAGTCATATTGATCGCCCCGGATTGGCCAAGAAGGGTGTGGTGCACAGATCTTCTCCACCTCTCCTCGTGCCCTCCGCTCCGTCTCCCTCTCAGGGCAGACCTCCTCTCTCAGATGGAGGGGCAGGTTCTACACCCCCACCTCCAGACCTTACACCTTCATGCCTGGAGATTGAACGGGGCAACCTAAATTCCTTTTCTCTCCCATATGATGTGGTGGGTGTCATTTTATCGGCCAGGTGTGACTCCACCAATTCTATCTACTCTTATAGATGGTCTAAATTTGTTTCTTGGTGTGGAGAGAAGTCCATCGATCCTTTGAGGGCTCGTTTATCTGACATACTACAGTTTGCGCTTTCTGTGGCTCAGCAAGAGTTTGCTGTAGCTACAGTCAAAGGTTATCTTTCGGCATTGTCGGCATTTCTCTGTTTGCCGGATCAGCTTTCTTTATTTAAATCTCCTGTTGTTTTGATGTTTCTAAAAGGCCTTACAAATACATTTCCTCCTACTCCCTTTATTGTGCCTCAATGGGACTTGAACCTTGTACTTACTTTCTTGATGGGTTCTCCTTTTGAACCTTTACACAAGTGTCCCTTGAGACTGTTATCTTTTAAAACGTTTTTTACGGTTGCAATTACCTCTGCAAGGAGGGGAAGTGAGCTTCAAGCTCTTAGTTCAAGGCCCCCATTCTTGACCATTCATGCTGAACGAATGGTATCAGGACCAGGGCTGCTTTTCTACCTAAGGTGGTAACTCCTTTCCATCTAGGGCAGTCTGTTACCCTTCCTACTTAATATCCTCCCCCACACCCTTCCAAGGAGGAGGAGAGACTACACCGCTTGGACCCTAAGAGGGCAGTGAGCTTCTACCTAGACAGAACCAGAGAATTCAGAGTGGATGGCCAGCTCTTTGTGGGTTTTGTTGGTGCCAGAAGAGGCAAGGCGGTGCACAAGCGCACATTATCAAGATGGATTGTCTTGTGTATCCAGATATGCTACTCTCTGGCGGGTAAGGAACCTCCTGAAGGTTTAAGAGCTCACTCTACTAGAGCAAGGTCTGCTACATTTGCCTTGTCTAGGGGTGTACCTGTAGAGGACATTTGTAGAGCGGGAACTTGGGCTTCCCTCCACACTTTCGCGAAGCATTACTGCTTGGATACCAAAGTGAGGAGGGACGGCCACTTTGCGCGTTCTGTCCTCCAAGATTTTCTGGTATAGGAGAGTGGACACCCTCCTCCGGGAGTGGGGACTGCTGTGGGAATCTATTCACAAGGTGAGGAATCCACTGGCAGATGTATCCATCAGAAGAACAAGTTACTTACCTTCGGTAACGCTTTTTCTGGTGGATACAGTATCTGCCTGTGGATTCCTCACATGCCCACCCGCCTCCCTGTTGTCCACTCTTCTATACCTAAGATTATGGCAATGTTTTAACGTATATGTATTATTTGCAGAAATATTGTGTTTTTCATACATTGTCTTCACACTGTGTGTGTTACCTTGACTATTTTGTACTATGTACACTGTGTATATATATATCTACTGTTGTCGGTCCGTCCGTGTGCCTCGAAGGCACGGAAAAAGGGCGGAACTGATGTCATCACGCCGACGTAGGCCTATTATGGAGTCAGTGACGTCAGGCGGAGCTGCGCGCGATGTCGTGCTTCTGTGATGTCGTCTATTTCGGCATGAAGCTACAAAAGAATTTCCGAATGTTGCTGACGCAGGGGATATTCACAAGGTGAGGAATCCATAGGCAGATACTGTATCCACCAGAAAAAGCGTTACCGAAGGTAACTAACTTGTTCTTCAGGACCACTGGTAGATAGTCGCATAACAAGACAACCCAGCTTTCCTAATGCAGCATCTGACCCGAAAGCTTGGTGGAGCAAGCATTCTCGAGCAGAGTCAACCAAAATGCCTTCCCCACTATCCCACCAGGAAGAGAGTCCAGGTGCCTCAAAACCTTTGGCAAGCGTATTTCTCCTCCTCTCCTCTGACATTAGTCTGTTAATGCCAACTGCCTATTAGGCTATTTTTCTCATGCCCTTTAGGATTCCATAGCAGGTACTACCTGCTGTACCCGATGACTTGTGACCCACACTTACACAAACCATTCAGAATGTCTGCAATGTGACAAAATGCATGATTTGCAGTGGGTTGGACAATCCTGATTGCCTTGGTAGGGCAATTGGCACCAGCGTGACAGAAGACATTACTGGATGAGATCTACAGACTTCCCTGTGTATGTCCAATCTGCCCTAATGGACCTGCCTTTCTATGGCGCTTGCTTTTGTGGCAGGAAGGCAGACTCTGCACTTGAAAGACAGCAAGGCCACAGCTCGGTCCTTGGGCCTATCTATTCCAACGCATCAGTTTTGCAGCAATTTCACAGTCTCTGTAGCTATGGTAGGGCTTTTCAGTACTGCCAGCCTCCGCAACCAATCCAGCAGACTCTACATTCTTTTCATGGCAAAGGCCCTGGTATCCTCAGACAGCGTGGACAACTAGGCCAGCGAGCAGCCAAACCCCACACTCCCCAAGTTGTGGCAGCTGCAAAGTCGCTTTGGTGTACCCTTCATGGCGCATTCCTACCCTGTCAGAGATAGGATTTGATATTTTATTTCAGGGTGGCACACTATCACTTTAGATAAGTGAGTCCTGCAAGTTATCTAGTTGGCTCATGCCCTTCTCACCCTGTCGCACCTTCCACGACCTTCACAACGACTAGCAGAGGGCCGTCTTTCCCTCTTGCAACAGGGTTTGCAGGTTCTTTTGGCCAGAGGAGCCATAGAGAAGGGATCCAGCCTCAGAAGTAGGAACTGGGTGTTATCCTTACTACTTATTTGTACCGAACAAGGACAGTGGTCTTCTTCCCATTTTAGATTTTCCTCCTCTCAATGCCTATCTGTGGAAGAACAAATTCAAGATGCTCACTGTAGTCCAGGTCTTGTCTGCTATTGACCCAGGAGACTTGATGGTAGTGTTTGACACGCAGGAAGCTTATTTCCTATTCCGCATCCTGCAGGCCCACTGGTGCTGCCCGCAGTTAACAGTGATCAAGGAGAATGTTTGGTTTTCAGTGCTCCCATTTGGCCTGACCAGTGACTTTTGGTTGTTCATGGAAGCAATAGCAGTGGTTGCAACGCATCTTCGGAGGTGAGATGCCAGTCTTGCCTTGACGACTTGATGCTGAAGGCTGACTCTCCCCAGTCAATTGTCACCCACCTCCAGACTATGGCAAGTCGCTTTACATTTTTGGGGTTTCCTATCAACGTACCAAAATCCCTCCTGAATCTTTTGTAGATGCTTCTTTTCATCTGATCTGTGCATTTTTGTGCCTCTTCCAGAGTGAGGATTCCAGGGCATTCAGCCTAGGATTGCTTCAACCTCTCTCCTGGATCTCAGTGAGAATGTCTCTGAGGCTATTCATACTGACAGCCACCTGCATCTTGCTTGTCAAGCATGCTTGATGGCATTAGAGGGCTCTGCAGTCTGATCTGAAGACACTGTGGGCACAGCATATGGGAAATCTCTCGGACCATGGTCACATTATGGAGGAGTCTGCAATAATTGACCTACAGTGGTGGCTATTTGATTTCGATTGGGTCAGCGGCAGACCCTCTCCTTACCTCACCCAGACCTAACAGTGGTGATGGATGCATCACGTTTTTAGGGCGTGGCTTGGGAGCCGATGGCGGAGGAAGCATGAGCCTGCAGCTCCGCTCTGACCCCGCTGATTATCCTGCATTGCGGGATGTTGGAACCCCCCCCAACTGATCCTTGGCGGTGTAGTGGGGCGTAGGCATCTGCCCCTGTGGAAGAACGACGCTGGGTGCCTCCTGGGCGTGTGGGGGTCCTGCGGTGGGTCCCGGACCGTAGCACTGGCGCGGCTCAAGATGGCAGCGCCTGAGGCATTATTGTAGCGGAGAAGCTCTGGAGTTTGCTGACTAGCCCTGTCTGGCGCCCCAGAGGTGAGGCTCGGACCTGCTGACGCTTGAGGGCGGTGTGGAGGAGTCCCCTTGTTGGCCTGGACTGTACGGCCAAGAGACGCCTGGAGGCGGTACCGGCCTGCATCCTGCAGACGACCGACCGGAGCGGAGGAGTGCGGCCCCTGGTGCGCTACCTCCGCCTGCTGCAGGGGATTGCAATCAGGTTGCTGATAACCGGTCGCAGTGGAGGGGCCGCGTGACGGCAGCGCGGAGAACTGTGTGCTCTGTTCCCCCCCTCCCCTTCCTTTATCTCCGGTCTTTCTCTTCCCCCCCCACCCCCGGCAGCGGTACATTGGACGCTGCGGGTGGCGGCGCGGCCTGGCTGACGGGCTACTGGAGTGCCCCTGAGGTCCTGAGTGGGGGACACCGTGGGGACGCACCGATCGAGTGAGGAGCAGGTAGTGGGGCATTGGACATCATCGCGGAGACTCTGCACGCGACCACCCACTGCCCTGTAAAAGGACCTGTGCCCGAGTGCCTGCGCTGAATCCCTGTGGTGAGCTGAGGGGCGGGGGGAGCGGCTGGGGATCGCGCCCTTCTCTTGCCCACTTGCCCCCCCTCCCTGATAGCGCTGTGGGACCTGCGGTGGGGGCCCTCTGGACGCGGCTGTTGGGCTGCCGGACTGTAGCGACTGGTGTGGCTTGGCTGGCGAGGACGCCTGGGGGCCCCCTTCTTACGGCGACCCTGGGCACATCATTTACACGGCACCCGCGCTGGGAGGCGCACTCTTTCTCCTACCCCGCGGAGGCCTTTGCTTGTCTAGCTGGGCGCCCTTGCTCCACAGCGCCTGGACCTGGACATAGGTGCGCTGCGAGCGATTGAACTGGGCTGAATACAGGTGACACGGCTTGCGGCTGTCCTGGTGGGCTACAGCCGGACCTACTTGCCCTTCGCCTTTCTCGACGGTGGGCGCGGGAACCCACCTCCTGAATCGGGCTGCGCTTGCGGACGCTGGCCATGGGGAAACCCTGGGGGAAGCAGGGGGGGTCCTCCTCGGACAGTGTGGAGACAGATGCGAAGCGAGGGCCGCAAGACCCGCAGCCTACCCCTCCCGGATTACTACCACAGCACCAGGTGGACCAGATTTTAAGGGCCATGACAGACACTAGAACGGCCCTCCAACAGGATATTACACAGGTGGCAACAGGTTTGGGACTCCTGAAAGCTGACCACGCTAAATAGTCCGACAGGGTGCGGCAGGCAGAGCTTAAGTTGGATGACGTGGGGCCTGTGCACCGTAAATTGGATGCTAAGATGGCGGATGTTGTGAACCGGCTGCAGACCCTGGAGAAGAGGGCTGACGACGCGGAAGGCCGCAATAGAAGAAACAACGTCCGAGTGGTGGGCCTGCCGGAACGGATTGAGGGGACTGATATGGTGGCCAACTTGGAGAACTGGTTCGGGGAGGTGGTTTCTCCAGAGGGCCTCTCACAGTTCTATACATTGGAAAGGGCCCATAGGCTGCCGGCGCGCCCGCCGGACCGTGGACGCCCACCTCGGCCGGTGGTTGCGTGCCTCCTCCATTACAGAGACCGAGTTCTACTCCTTCACAGGGCCAGGACCTCGGGCCCCTATACTGTGGACAATAGCAATGTCACACTGTTCCCGGACTACACGCTTGAGGTACAGCGGGCCAGGGCTTCCTTCTTGGCGGTTAAGCGGGCGCTCCTTGATGAAGGATTGCAATATTCTCTGATGTTCCCTGCCCGATCGCGCATTGCCCTAGATGGCAAAGCACACTTTTGTAATAGCCCTGAGATAGCCTGGACATGGCTGGAGGAATACAGAAGTAGACGGGGGAGGCTGGTCTGCCGTCACGGACGCCGGCACGGGAGCAGCGGCTCCGAAGATCCCGCCGTAACCGAAGACGGCGTTCGGTGCCTGGGTGCCCTTCTCTATCTCAAACAGAGGCGGAGCGACTGGCGGCGCCGCAGGCGGTTGCGATCATTGCTGGGGCAGAGGGTTCCTCGCCGGTGGCATGCACGGGCTCTGAAAAGGAGGCAGATGAGACTGAGGCCGAGCTGTCAGATTAGAGTAGCCAGACTCTTCCCAAGGTGACACTGGGCACGGCAGACATGGTGAATGCACCATGACAGCGAGGAAGGCTCCGAGATCTTTACCAAGGATGCTATTGATTTGTACCTCTTGAGATTCTGGGCGGTGAACAGCGGGTACCTGGGCTGCTTGGGGCCCCGGGAGCTGGAGGGGCAGCCTGGCTGTTAGAAAGTCTTTATTCTACCGAATGGGGGGCGCTGCCGCCTCTCTCACTGGGGAATTGGATGTTATTGCGGGGTTAGTGCTGGGGACATTGGCTGCCTATTGTTGCTTTGCTAGGCTCTAACCCACCCCCACCGGGTGGTTCACAGTTAGTACGCCTCTGACTTCGTTTGAAGGCGTTTGTTGGGGGCAGTATGGATGGGATTCACTATGTTAGTGCCTGTTCTGGGGAGGGAGGGTGATGCTGGGGGGGGGGGGGATTATCGGGGGTGGGGGGTTTTACTTTTGGGATTGTACCCACCGGCGTGCCTTGGCAAGGGTAGCGAGTTATTGTGTTTTTTCAAAACGTTTATGGGGCTGTTACCTGATGTTAAATGTATTACCTGGAATGTGTGGGGTTTATACGCAATGCAACATCGACATAAGGTCCATTCTTACTTAGTACGCAGGGTCGCGCAGATAGTCTTCCTGCAGGAGACGCATCTGACTAAAGCTGAAGGGATAGCGCTGCAGCGTAGATGGCGAGGGCAGCTTTATTATACTACCTACTCGGCTTTTGCGAGGGGGGTGCTGATTTGGATTAGGGCCGGGGTTCCTTTCCAGATGACTGAACAACTGGTTGATCCTGAGAGCCGATATGTGGTGGTCGCGGGTCGTCTTCACGGGCGGGATGTGACCCTCTCCAGTATTTATGCCCCTAACACGGAGCAGGCGACTTTCTTCACTCGCATGTCTGAAACACTGGCAGTCTATTTCACGAACCTGGTAATGATGGGGGGAGATTTTAACTCCATAGCAGACGTGACGTGACATGGATGGATCCCACCCCCCGCTGCCTGACGCCCCCATTCATAAGCTTTCAAAGGTCAGATCACTGTGGCAGGATAGCTGGGTATTTATAGATGTATGGCGGACTCAACACCCAGACTGACGCGATTATTCCTACTTTTCGGCCTTGCACGAGTTGCATGTGCGGCTTAATGCCGTTTTATGTAGCATCGGCCTGGCTACAATGGTGGTTCGTAGCGAATACCTGGCGCGTACCATCTCCAATCATAACCCGCTAATGGTGAGTTTTTGCTGGGCCCTGGAGCGCCCGGCCGTGCCGACCTGGCAACTGCGTCCGGAGATGCTAGAAGACCCACTCTTCTGCGCTGAGCTGGAAACGGGAATAGAGCGGTACTTTGCCGATAATGAGAGCACAGCTACGACAACTGCCCTGGAATGGGATGCCTTTAAAGTTATGATCCGGGACTTGTGTATTACCAAATGGTAGTTGCTATTGCAAGAACTCAACACTGCAGAACAGACACTTAGAGAGGCAGAGCGAATGCATTCAACTAACCCTGAGGCGCGGGACCTAGTGCTGGGCTAAAAGGAGACTGTGGCGGTAGTCATGGAACGCTTGCGGTGCTTTGACCATAGGGCAGACCAGGCTAGGGTGCATGCCGAGAGAGATAAGGTGGGTACCTTATTGGCGTGGTTGGCTGACCCCCTCCCTCGAGGCGCACCCATTCTGGCGTTGAACTCCCCAGCAGGACAAACTGAATATACTCAGTGTCAGATTAATACCCATTTTCGTACCAATTATGTGGATCTGTATGATAGCAAGCTACGGACCGGTGAGGCAGACATCCAAGCCTTTTTGGATGAGTTGGAGCTTCCCGCACTAGATGCAGAACAGGCTGACTCCCTTGGCCGAGACATCACACTGTCTGAAATTAATAGCGCTATCAAGCATATGGCACACCACAAAACTCCGGGAATTGATGGCCTGCCCATAGAGTTTTATGCGACATATGTGGAGTTTCTTGCCCCTAGATTATTATTGGTCTTTAAGGAGGCTAGAGAACTAGGGATATCACCGACCTCGGCTAGGGAAGCTATCATCATTCCCCTATTGAAACCAGGGAAAGCCTCTACTGACCCTGCTGCATATCGCCCCCTATCTATGCTCACCTCTGACTACAAGATTTTGAGTCGTGTGTTGGCTACCTGACTTCTCCCGCACATGGTACGTTTGGTTCATCCGGATCAGGCTGGCTTCATCCCTACTCGTAATACCGCAGGCAGTGTGCGCCGATTGATACGCATTCTGGGAGGGGACCACGATGGGGACCCAATGGCAGCAATCCTGTCCGTGGATATTGCGAAAGCATTCGATAGTTTGGATTGGCCCTACTTATTCTTTCTTATGAAAGCCTTTGGGCTTCTGGAAGGTTACGTCCGCTGGACCGAAATATTATACTCCTCAGCGTGCGCTAGAGTGAAAATGGGGACAATTGTCTCTTCCCCCTACCCAGTGGGGCGAGGCATGCGACAGGGGTGTCCACTATTCCCGTTATTGTTTGCCCTGGCCATAGAGCCATTGGCTATCAGCGCTAGACTGGAGAGGGCGTTCCAAGGTTTACAACTCCGAAGTCAAACACATTTTATTTCGCTCTATGCGGATGATCTCCTGTTGTTTCTAAAAGACGCGGAAGATGCCTGGGAGGGGCTCGAGCACTGCTCCACAAGTTCGGGGACATTTCCGGACTCAGAGTCAACTGGGCGAAGACTTGTGTTTTCCCGGTCGACCCGGCATGCAACCCGCCTGCAACAGCGCAAGACACCGTGTGGGAGCCCCATTGCCTCCCTTACTTGGGGACCCATATTTATCATACCCAGGAAAACCTACTGGAGGGTAATATTGGCCAGGCAATGCGAAGCCTCAAGAATAGCATGCAGTTCTGGGGAACATTGCCTTTATCAGTGGCAGGTCGTGTGGCCCTATTGAAGATGGTAGCACTTCCCCGGCTACTTTACTATTTCCGAACGTTACTGGTGTGGATACCCGCCTCCTTCTGACAGCTTAGGTCAATGGTGGGTGGCTTCATTTGGGGGAACGGAAGACGAAGAGTAGCACTTGCTACACTAATGCGCCCGAGAGAAGAGGGGGGGTCTTGCGGTCCCTGACTTTGAATTATATTATCTAGCCGCACAGTTTAAAGGGCTTACTCAAGCGGTAGCGTTGGAATTCAGAGGCCCTGAAAGCGGCTATGAACCGGAGGTGCCTTGGCATGTGCTATCGTTTATTATACTCCAGCAGAAATTGCGTGTGAATTCCCCGTCTATTGAGGAGCGTACGCTGCAGCTTTGCTGGAAACGCTATTTTAGCAGAGTCAAGGTGCGAAGCCCCTATGCCCCGGAGATACCCTTGGGTATGTGCACCGCCCCTTCCGCACGGCGGGGAGTGGCTGGCCCTCGCTGAGTGGGAGTCCCTCGGGCTACTGGTGGTGCACGACCTGTACGACGATGGCACGTTATTACCCTATGGCGAGTTGCAGGAGAGGTTCGGGCTCCCGCGCGGGCACTACTTGCTCCATTTGGCCCTGACAGCTGCAATGCAAAAGTATTGGGGCGAGGGGCTTTCGGAACCACCGGTGAGCTTGGTGTGTCAGTATGTGGCGATGGCAGCAGGCAGCTACAAGGCTGTCACCTGTTTATATAGACGTATGCTTGGAGAGGGATTGCAGCCTCTGCAGAAACTGTATGACCAATGGACGACGGATATTGTTAGAGATATACCGGATCCAGCTTGGTCGCAGATCGTTAAGTGGGCATGTAAGAGTACCAGAAATGCCAGATTTCAATTGGTTAATTTCTTCATACTGCATAGGGCCTACCTCACCCCGGCGAGGATCAACAAATATTTTCATGTAGACACAGCACAGTACCCCCACTTCAGGCTTGCGGATGCGGACCTACTGCACATACTATGGGATTGTCCGCAATTGGGCACATATTGGGAAGATGTAGTGGAGTTACTATGCAATATCATGGAACGGCAGATTACTCTAGATAAGGGTACCTGCCTATTACATTGGTTTCCCCATACCAGTAAGTCCAAAATAACGAGTAAATTACTGGATCTGGGGCTAGTGCTGGCCAAAAGGGAAATCACAACCCATTGGAAAGCTGTGTGGGGCCTAGTTTTGTTAGATGGAAGGCTGCACTGCTTACATGGGCAGGGAGTGAGAGTGTGATTCGCCTGCAACAGGCCCAGAGGTCCCACAATGAGAAAGCACTAGATGCAGCCCGGGCGTGGGAAGCCCTTGTTACAGAATTGAAGGCTATAGATGCAGACTCTGGATCAGAACTGAGCGAACATTCGGGGGGTGGAACTTAGTAGATGACTGCAACATTACAAGAGACGAAATGTATGAACATGCTCCCGTTCCTATTTTAATCATGATCTTCTATAACAGATGTATGTATAGTACCCTGACAGGTCATGTTGCTCCAAGTGTTTGTTGAGATAAGTTACGCTGTAGTAGGTGCACATCGGTGAGGGTGGGCGGGTGAGGGAGGGTCACAGGGGGGAAGAGTACTTGAATTAATACTATATAGCTGTACAGCACATGTATACTTATGCTGCAGTTGGCTACATTCTTAGAAATGCGAGGATGTTGGGGCTAGCTCAGTGTTATTGGACGACTGTTTATTACTTCTCCTGGCCTCCTATTTTGATTGTACCATTGCATGTCAAGTGGTTTTACCACTATTTATAATGAGTCAGTAGTGCCTGCCTGAATGTACTTAACTACTGGGCGGGTTGTTTGTGGTTGAAAATCAATAAACAGATTACAAAAAAAAAATGGATGCATCACTTCGGGCTTGGTGTGACCATATTGGAGATGTGGAGATCATAGGCATCTGATCTCCAGCGATGCTCGGTTCCCCATCAGACTCCTGGAATTGCAGGCCATCCACTTAATGCCAAAAGCCTTCTTGAAATTAATCAAAGTGATGTCGATGTATCTGCTCACGAACAACCCCATCACTTTGTTACTCCAGCATGCAGAGTGGGGTGGGTTCATGGACCCTGTCAGGCGGTGCTATTTTCCTGGTGTACTGATGCACCTAGACTTCTCCATGCCATTAGCGACACTGCAACTACACCGCAAATTCAAGGATGTCTTGGACAGAATATTTGCTACCTGACCATATCCTTCTGGATTGCCTTCAAGCTACTAGGATCTGACGTGGGCTTCAGTCTGTTTCTTTCTGGCAGATTCGTCCCCGACCTAGACTGTCACTTGACCCTTTCACAGAGTCCCTCCTGACTCCATCTGACACCAAGTCTGAATCTGTTAACAGTGCCACAACCAATGCTGAAACCCCAAGTGGCAACACCGATGCTGGCAGAGGAGCCGATAGTCCTTTCGGGTCTGAAGGTCAAGCACCACAACTTCAACCGATCTCAAACCCCCCCGACCACATCCCCATTGTGAGAATGCCACAACAATGCAAGATGCCTGACCCTGACAATGATGACAAAAATATTTAAGATGATGAAAACATATTAATTGACCTGCAGGATGCCTGATACATCCCCGATACATTCCCTCATACTGGCCTCCATACACCCACACTGGCCACAGAGAAGTCTTCCATTTTGCTGCAGCTATAAGGAGAGCTGCAGAGGTAGTAGACCTTATACTACCAACCAGCAAAATAAAAACCATCCTGACAGAGTTCCTTCAACCAAGACAGACTTCTCATGAGACTCTAATACTGTTATTGAAGCTTTAACAGACACACTGCTTGGCACCTGGGCAAAGCCAGGATCTTATCCCTAAGTCAATAGGTTGATTGCAATGCATGTCCGGCCTGCTCTGGGGGGACCCGGCCTTCCCCCTTCAGCACCCTATTTCAGAGAGACTTGTGGTGCAAACCTACACATGTAGATTGAACCCCAGTGCATTTCCGACCTCCCTACCTGATATAGTTGAAACACATGGAGGCATTCATTAAACAAATGTTCTCCTCAGGCAGCCTTGCGCTTAGATTGGTAAACACCACCTGCCTCCTGGGGAGATATTCTTATGAGTTGTGGAGCATGGTGGCAAACATGTTGCCAACCGTCCCAAATGATATTAGGCCCAATTGTTAATGCCTTATCCAGAATGGCCAGGACGTGGCAAAGTACCCCCATCCGATTGGACCTGGACACTACAGACTGCTTGAATAGGGTAGGCGGGACCAGAGTGGTGATTCTTTGCCACGCTTGGATCGGCTCCATCGTTTTTTTGTGTTCCGTCCAACAGTCCCTCATGGATATGCTTTTCTATGTGACACAACTTCTATAGAGACCGGACGGATTCAGCCCTGTAGTGCTTTACAGAAAATAAAGTGACAGGGTGCTCTCTTGGTTTAGCAACGCTGGTACAACAGTTTCCTAAGAAATGTTGCCCCTTTCGTGTTATCAGAAGAGGGTTCCAAAGAAAGCAGCGTCAAACCTTGCCTCAACAGCAGCATGCCTCAAGCCTTTCAAGTCGGACGCCAGGGATCCAGCTGTCAGCGTCCAGGCCACCAGGGCCAACTGACTTCCCAGACTCCTGTCGCCCCCTCCACAGCCGCTGCAAAGCCCCTTAATTTTCATCTCCAAGTCAAACGCCACCCAGTAGGAGGTCGAGTTACCCTTTACCTCCCTGAGTGCCTGAGCATCACATCTGACTAGTGGATGTTCAAAATTGTCCTAAAAGGTTACTCTCTACCTTTTCTGACCAACTCTGCTCACCCCCCACCCAACATAACCCCTACACCATAACACCTCCTGTAGGACCACTTGTCCATACTTCAAGGAGAGGTTAAGACGTTTTTGTCCAAGGGAGTCATAGCAAGGGTGCCGACATCAGAAATCGGGACTGGTTGCTATTCCTATTACTTTTCGTTGACGGAATTGAGTTTTCTATCTTCTGTCTTAGCTGTCTGGCAGTCTTCCTCCATGAGGATAAGTTCAAAATGCTGCTCACCCTCGTGTGGTCACATTGAAGCGAACATACTCCTAATTGTACACTCCTGCCCTGCAGTCCCACAGATGCTACCAGCAGTTTCAGGTAGCCCACAAGTATTCTCAGTACTCCGAGTTCCCCTTCAATCTTAACAGTGCACCCCAGGATCTCACAAAACTGATGGTGGTGCCCTCTGCACAGTTGCAGAGGTTGGGACTACTAGTCTTCCCATATCTTAACAACTGGCTGCTAAAGGCTACCATCTCAAACAATTATAAACCCCCTCCAGGTGATGGCCTGTCTGTTGACATTGTTGGGTCTTTCCATTAACGTGCCAAAGTGACACCTAACTCTTTCACAGTAGCTCCCCATTATCAGAGCTATCCGGGGCATGGTGCTCTTCCAAGCCTTCCCGCAGCCTGAATTTCTTAGACTCATTGAGACTAGATCCTGATGTTTTAACCTTTGACCTGGGTCTCAGTGAGAATGGCTCTGAGGCTTCTTGACCTTCTGGCCTCCTGCATCCTGCTGTTGCACCACGCCGGGTGGCACACGGAGACTCTTCAGTGGGATCTGAAGTCTTAGTGGGGCCAGTACCAAGGGAAACTTTCAGATTACATCCAGGTGTCAGAGGAGACTGCAAAAGACCTGCAGTAATAATTGTTGGACAGCATTCGGACAGGGGGCAGACCCCTCTCCCAACCCCATCCTGAGCGAACTGTCGTGATGGGTGCATAGGGCAAAGTGGTGTTGTGGGTCCTGTGCTAGGAGACTCTGTGCCTTTGGAAGTGGCTGAATCATCTGAGCCTCTTTTTGTTTGTTCAGCAGCTGGCATGATCTTTGAACTACCTTATTTAGGTCTCGTGACCTTTAAATGCGCGCAAGCGCATTGAGGGAGCAAGAATTCAAGTGCTCAAAACAATCGTGAAACCAAGGGTTTCGTTCGTGCGGTTTTCTTGAAGTTCACGTGAATCACGTGAGCAAACAAGCACGCGCATTCACGGCCGCACAGCACATCAAAGGGCTTCGCCCAGCGTGCGCTCTGCGGCTTCTCCTCCCCTAACACGCTGGGATTCACGGCCGCACAGCACATCAAAGGGCTTCGCCCAGCGTGCGCTCTGCGGCTTCTCCTCCCCTAACACGCTATCTCAGCTCTCCTGCCCCCATCCGGCTTCCCTCCGGCCACTCTCTAATTACCAACAGCCACTTTTACCCAAGTATTTTCTTTATATCACAATACCGACAGCATTGTGCTTCTACAATTTTCATGCTTTGTGAAACTTTATTTAAGTCACACCCGTAGAGACTGTTACATCTGCACATTTTTATCACATGTATTTGGCCATGTGTTTTTTTAAAATGTTTTCCTTTGGAAACTAACCATACAAAACGTTGCTGCACCACTATTCGTTTTATAAAGACGAAATGGTGTTTTCTCCTTCCTTCTCGAACGCCTGCATCTAGAGGCCGCGTGCCAGCTGTCCATAGGAGCTGAAGCGATAAGACAGCCAGAGAGGCGATGGCAGGGGCGAGGCTAATCGGGGCGAGGCTAATCGCCCTACTAGAGCAAGAAGGATGCACTGCATTCTACGAGACCTACTGGCAACGCCAGTGCTTGTTTGTTTTGTGTTGCCTCGTCTGTTCTCACCAACCCCATTTGTGATGCCTCTGTGGAACCTTAATTTTGTTTTCACTTTTCTCATGTGTGTCCCATTTGAACCAATACACAATTCTTTTTAAGGCCTCCCAGTGATCAAAATTGCCATTTTTCCTCCTACTCACACTTATTTTAGTCCAAAAATTATGGTTCACATCCGACAGTCGTTTACAGGCAAAAGATTAAACATTCAAAAAATTACTATTACTATTTAGAGCTGGTTCCTTAGATCATCATTTTTTATCCGAAAATATCAAAATGTCAATTGTATTGTGCCTCGTGTTAAATAACCACTATTTAGGGCTCCCCAGTGACCAAAATTGCCATTTTTATTGACTTTTCCTGCAACTCAGAAGCTTGTATTTTGCCCGATTTCGAACATGAAAATGACTCTAAACACTCTTATTTTAGTTCCAAAAGCGATGATTCACGTCCAACAGTCATTACAGTCAAAGGATTAATCATTCAAAAAATCACCATTGCTGACTTTTTGAGAAGGTTCCTTAGGTTATCGTTCTTCATCAGAAAATGGATTTTCTGGACTGAATAAAAAGATTCAAAATGTCAATTGTATTATGCCTTATGTTGAATACCACTTTTCGATGCCCCCCTTTGACCAAAATTGCCATTTTTATAGACTTTTCTTCCCTACTCATTAGCTTGAATTTTGACCGATTTCGAGTAAACACACTTATTTTAGTTGAGTGATGACGATTCACATCTGACAGTCATTTACAGTCAAAAGATAAAATATTAAAAACAATCTCCATTAATTACTATTTGGAGAATGTTGTTCAGCTCCGGGGTTTGGACTGTAAAAAAATTATTTAAAATGCCAATTGTATTGTGCCTCATGTTGAATAACCACTTGTAAGGCCTCCCAGTGTCCAAAATTGGCATTTTTATAATCTTTTCCTCCTACTCATTAGCTTGTATTTTGCCTGATTGTGAGCATGAAAATGACTTTAAACACACTTATTGTACATTTAACAGTGATGGTTAACAGCCGAAAGCCATTTACAGTCAAAAGAATAAACATGAAAAAAATCACGATTAATGATCGTTTGGAGAAGGTACCTCATAGACTTTTCCTCCAACTCAGAAGCTTGTATTTTGCCTGATTTTGAGAATAAAAATGACCCTAAACACACTTTTTTATTTCAAAAGTGATGATTCACAACCAATAGTCATTTACAGTCAAAAGAAGAAACATTCTAAAAAATCACTATTATGGACTATTTAGAGAAGGTTCATTAGGTCATCGTCTTCATCAGAAAATGCATATGTGTGACTATTCAAAAAATGATTGAAAATGTATATTGTATTGTGCCTCATGTTGAATAACCATGTTCAAGGCCTCCCTGTGAGCAAATTACCATTTGTATAGACTTTTTCTCCTACTCGTTAGCTTGTATTTTGCCCAATTTCGAGCATGAAAATGACTCTAAAGACACTTATTTTTGTCCAAAAGTAATGGTTCACATCTGACAGTCATTTACGGTCAAAAGATTAAACATTCAGAAAATCACCATAACTGACCATTTGGAAAAGGTAAACCGGTCCGGGGTCATCGTTTTTCATCAGAAAATTCATTTTTTACACTGTACAAAAAATTATTTAAAATGTCAATTTTATCATGCCTCATGTTGAATACACACTTTTTAAGGTCTCCCAGTGAATAAAATTGTCACTTTTATAGACTTTTCCTCCTACTCAAAAGCTTGTATTTTACCTGAATTTGAGCATGAAAATGACTCTAAACACACTTATTTTAGTTCCAAAAGTGATGATTCACATCCGACAGTCATTTATAGTCAAAAGATGAAACATTAAAAAAATCACTATTACTATTTGCAGAATGTTCCTCAGGTCATCGTTTTTCATCAGACAATTGAATATTTGACCTGTAAAAAAAATTCAAAATGTCAATTGTATTGTGCCTCAGGTTGATTAACTACTTTTTAAGGCCTCCAAGTGATCAAAAGTGCTATTTTTATAGACTTTTCTTCATACTCTGAAGTTTGTGTTTTGCCCGATTTCGAGCATGAGTGACTCTAGACACACTTATTTTAGTACCAAAAGTGATGGTCATTTACAGTCAAACGATTAGCCATCCCAAAAAACACCTTTTCTGACCATTTGAAGAAGGTTTATCAGAAAATTGATTTGTTTAGACTGTAGAAAAAAATGATTCAAAAGGTTAATTGTATCGCACCTCGTGTTGTTTAACCAATGTATAAGACCTCCCAGTGACTAAATTTGCCATTTTTATAGACTTTTCCTTCTACTCTCAAGCTTTAATTTTGCCTGATTTTGAGCATCAAAATGACCCTAAGCACACTTATTTTAGTTCCAAAAGTGATGGTTCACATCCAGCAGTCATAAAATTAAATATTTTTAAAAAATGGCCATTACTGACCATTTGTAAAAGGTGTCTGGGGTCATTGTTTTTCATCAGAAAATGTATATTGGGAACTGTACAAAACAAATTCAAAACATCAATTGTATCATGCCTCATGTTGAATAACCACTTTTCAAGGCCTCCCACTGACCAAAATTGCCATTTTTATAGACTTTTCCTCCAACTCAGTAGCTTGCATTTTGCCAGATTTCGAGCATGAAACTGACTCTAAACACATTTATTTTAGTTACAAAAGTGATGATTCACATCCAACAGTCATTTACAGTCAAAAGAAGACACATTCAAAAAATCACTATCACTGACTCGTTTTTCATCAGAAAATTGATTTTTTTTACTGTAAAAAAAAAAAAAAAAGATTCAAAATGTTAATGGCATTGTGCCTCATTTTGTATATCCACTTTTCAAGGCCTCCCAGTGACCAAAATTGTTATTTTTTTTAGGCTTTTCCTCCAACTCAGTAGCTTGTATTTTGCCAGATTTCGAGCATGAAAATGAATCTAAACACACATATGTTAGTTCCAATATTTGTAAAAGGTATCTCGGGTCTGGGTTCATTGTTTTTCAGCAGAAAATGGATTTTGGGGACTGTACAAAATAAATTCAAAACGTCAATTATATCTTGCCTCATGTTCAATAACCACTTTTTAAGAACTCCCATTGACTAAAATTGCCATTTTTATAGACTTTTCCTTCTACTGAGTAGCTTGTATTTTGCCCAATTTTGAGCACTTGAATGACTCTAAAAACACTTATTTTAGTTCCAAAAGTGATGGTTCACATCCGACAATCATTTACAGTCAAAAGTTTAAACATTCAAAAAATCACCGTACTGACCATTTGGAGAATGTTAATCAGGTCCTGGGTCATCGCTTTTCATCAAAAAAGTGATTTTTTTTACACTGTACAAAAAATGATTAAAAATGTCAATTGTATTGTGCCTCATGTTGAACACCTGCTTCTTAAGGCCTGCCAGTGACCAAAATTTCAATTTTTATAGACTTTTCCTCCTACTCATTAGCATGTATATTTCCCGATTTCATGCATGAAAATGACTCTAAGCAAAATTATTTTAGTCTAAAAGTGGTGGTTCACATCCAACAATCATTTACAGTTAAAAGATTAAACATTCAAAAAAATCACCTTTTCAAACCATTTGGAGAAGGTTCATCAGATCATCGTTTTTCATCAGAAAATTCATTTTATACACTGTACAAAAAATGATTCAAAATGTCAATTGTATCATGCATCGTGTTGAATGAACATTTTTTAAGGTCTCCCAGTGAATAAAATTGCCACTTTTATAGACTTTTCCTCCTACTCAAAAGTTGGTATTTTACCTGATTTTGAGCATGAAAATGACCTTAAATACACTTTATTTCCAAAAGTGATGATTCACATCCAACAGCCATTAACAGTCAAAAGAAGAAACATTGAAAAAAATCACTATTACTGACTATTTAGAGAAGGTTCCTAAGGTCATCGTTTTTCATCAGAAAATGCATATGTGGGACTGTTCAAAAAATTATTCAAAATTTATATTGTATTGTGCCTCATGTTGAATAACCACTTTCAAGGCCTCCCTGTGAGCAAATTACCATTTGTATAGACTTTTCCTCCTACTCATTAGCTTGTATTTTGCCCAATTGTGAGCATGAAAATGACTCTAATGACACTTATTTTAGTCCAAACGTAATGGTTTACATCTGACAGTCATTTACAGTCAAAAGATTAAACGTTCAAAAAATCACCCTAACTGACCATTTGGAGAAGGTACCGCAGGTCCGGGCTCTTCGTTTGTCATCAGAAAATGTTTTTTTGGACTGTACAAAAAATGATTCAAAGGGTGAATTGTATCATGTCTTGTGTTGAACAAACACGTTTCAAGGCCTCCCAGTGACAAAATTTGCCATTTTTATAGCCATTTCCTCCTTCTCAGAAGCTTGTATTTTGCCCGATTTCAAGCATGAAAATTAAACTAAACATACTTATTTTAGTTCAAAAAATGATTCACATCCAAAAAGCATTTACAGTCAAAAGAAATATTAAAAAAATCACCATTAGCGACTATTTGGAAAAGGCCCTCAGCTCCAGAGTCATCTTGTTCATCAGAAAATTGATTTTTTGGGAGTGTTAAAAAAATTATTCAAAATGTCAATTGTATTGTGCCTCATTTTGAATAACCAATTTAAAGACCTTCCAAATGACCACATTTGCCATTTTTGTTTTGTTGTCCTCATTACACCATGGTTACTGCATTTTGAACCGGTTTTAAGACCCTCAAGACCGTCAATGGTTCAAATAGTACCCGGCCCCTTACGGTCTACAATAGGGGGAGTGAGGCTCAGAGCCTTCAAAACCGCCTCTATCCATGGTTTGATGTAATCATTGGACAAGATTTTACCTACAACATTGGCCTCTCTAATACTTATCGGCCTGACCATTTTAAAAAGTCCTCTCAAACTTCTGTAGACCTTCGCGTGTCACTCTTGGTATCTATACTACATGTCCATTTAACTATGTTTAACCACGTAACCGAATTTGGGGGTCGGGGGTCGAGCCAAAGCTTACAGGTCTCACGCCTGGCCAGGAGTATCAAGTAAAATCATAGCCCTCGTTGTTTATTACTTAACTCCTGTTTAGACATATAGTCGATCCCCGGGAAAACCAATGATTCTGTTAAGGTAATGTTTACTCTTAAAATATCTCTAATGATGTTTGCCACGGACATCCAATGTTCTTTTATCTCTGGACATGTAAAGAAGATCTGGATGTCATTCGCCTTTTGATAATTACATCTTTTACACCTTGGCTCTGGTTATAGCACAAATTTAGATAGTCGTTGTGGTGTCCAGTATAGCCTATGGATTACAAAAAAGTGATGACGTTTACGATTTGCAGGTGTTATAATGTCATAGAGTAGTTTAATGGAATCAACCCACAATAAATGTAAGCTCGCCTCCTGCAATGCGTCTGACCACACATACGATAGAGGCTTCATTTTCTCTTCCTCTGATTCCACCAGATATCTGTACCAGGTTGCAACTTATTTCTCCTTCTGGCCACAATCCTGAAGCAAACCCTCAAATTCCCAATCCCTCTTACTTGCTCCTTTGCTGTACAAACCTATGAGGTGAGCTGCAGATACTTAAACCTAGATAGGCTGTTTCCTGTCCTAATGCTCAGAACTTCCCAAGGGACCAATTCATCTGCTGTTATTAGGTCCCCCCATTTTGTTACCCCAGCCTGCCTTCCTCATACTCAAAAGCTTGTATTTTACCTGATTTTGATCATGAAAATGACTCTAAACACACTTATTTTAGTTCCAAAAGTGATGATTCTCATCCGACAGTCATTTATAGTCAAAACAGAAAAAAAATCACTATTACTGACTATTTACAGATTGTTCCTCAGGTCATCATTTTTCATTAAAAAATTGATTATTTGGACTGTAAAAAAAAAATAAAAAAAAATCCAATTGGTAATTGTATTGTGCCTCATGTTGAATAACTACTTTTTAAGGCCTCCAAGTGATCAAAATTGCTCTTTTTATAGACTTCTCTTCCTAGTCAGAAGTTTGTATTTTGCCCGATATCGAGCATGAGAATGACTCTAAACACACTTATTTTAGTTCCAAAGGTGATGGTTCACATCCGACAGTCATTTTAAGATTAGCCATCCCAAAAAACACCTTTTCTGACCATTTGGAGAAGGTTAATCAGTAAATCGATTTGTTTAGACTGTACAAAAAATTATTCAAAATGTCAATCGTATCGCGTCTCATGTTGTATAACCAATGTATAAGACCTCCCAGTGACCAAATTTGCCATTTTATAGTCTTTTCCTTCTACTCTCAAGCTTGAATTTTGGATGATTTTGAGCATGAAAATGACTCTTATTTTATTTGGACTGTAAAAAAAAAATAAAAAAAAATCCAATTGGTAATTGTATTGTGCCTCATGTTGAATAACTACTTTTTAAGGCCTCCAAGTGATCAAAATTGCTCTTTTTATAGACTTCTCTTCCTAGTCAGAAGTTTGTATTTTGCCCGATATCGAGCATGAGAATGACTCTAAACACACTTATTTTAGTTCCAAAAGTGATGGTTCACATCCAACAGTCATTTACAGTCAGAAAATTAAACATTAAACAAAATCACCATTACTGCCCATTTGTAAAAGGTACCTCCGGTCTAGGGTCATTATTTTTCATCAGAAAATAGATATTGTGGACTGTACAAAAAAAAAGTAAATTGTATTGTGCTTCATATTGAATAACCACTTTTCAAGGCCTCCCAGTGAGCAAAATTGCCTTTATTATAGACTTTTCCTCCTACTCTTTGGCTTATATTTTGCCCGATTTTGAGCATGAACCTGATTCTAAACACACTTATTTTAGTTCCAAAAATTATAATTCACATCTGACAGTCATTTGCAGTCTAAAGATAAAATATTTTTACAAAAGCATCATTACTTCCTATTTGGGGTCATCGTTTTTCAGTAAAAATATTTTTTTTGGACTGTACAAAATAAATTTAGAATGTCAATTATATCGTGCCTCGTGTGAAATAACCACTTTTCAAGGCCTCCCACTGATCAAAATTGCAATTTTTATAGACTTTTCCTCCTACTCAGTAGCTTGTATTTTGCCAGATTTCGTGCATGAAACTGACTCTAAACACACTTATTTTAGTTCCACAAGTGATGGTTCACATCCAACAGTGAATTACAGTAAAAAGATTAAGCATCCAAAAAACCTTTTCTGACCTTTTGGACAAGGTTAATCAGAAAATTGATTTTTTTAGACTGTACAAAAAATTATTCAAAATGTCAATTGTATTGCGCCTCATGTTTAATAACCAATTTAAATACTTCCCAGTGACCACATTTGCTATTTTTATAGACTTTTCCTCCTACTCAGAAGCTTATATTTCGGCCAATTTCAAGCATGAGAATGACTCTAAAAACACTTGTTTTAGTTCTAAATGTGATGGTTCACATCCGACAGTCATTTGCAGTTAAAAGATTGCACATTAAAAAACTTCATACAATGAGCTGGTGGGGATGAGATGCACTCCCAGTAATCCAAAAGTTAATCCAGTGTAAACCATTACTCCTTTCAAACATAGGCGTGCAAAACTTGCTTCGCGCTTCGTCCCATTGCGCTGCAACATTACTAAACAATGAAGGAACCTTCATAGGTTCCAACAAGCTGCACAGCCACTTCGCTGCCTGAATCCAATGAATCAAATTCATATGTTTAAATCTACTTTTTCCATTTTTTCACCATTAATTTTCATCCTTCTTTCTTGCTTTCAATTCATTTTATTCAATCCATGTTAAACGTTAACGTTCAAGAACGCTCAGAAGCATAAGGTGGGTTCCATGTCGTGATTTATTGTGTTTTGACAAACCCAATGCATTTCGGGAATGAATTCCCTTCGTCAGGGGCATCATGACATGCTGATGAATCTTAGAACCTCCATAAACGATTCCAAAATACATTTGTCCTGTTTGAAATGCATGACCTCTCATTTCTCTTCCGCAGCGTGCCGAGGCGTGTGTTTTGTTGAAATACCTTTTCAAAATGTCAATTGTATTGTGCGCCAACTTGAATATGCACTTTTTAATGTCTCCCAGTGACCAAAATTGCCACTTTTATAGACTTTTCCTCCTACTCAAAAGCTTGTGTTTTACCTGATTTTGAGCATGAATGACTCTAAACACACATATTTTAGTTCTAAAAGTGATGCTTCACATCCGAGTAATCTATAGTCAAAAGCTGAAACATTAAAAAATTCACTATTCCTGACTATTTGCAGAATGTTCCTCAGGTCATCGTTTTTCATCAGAAAATGGATTATTTGGACTGTTCAAATTCAAAATGTCACTTGTATCGTGCCTCATGTTGAATAACTACTTGGCCTCTCAGTGAGAAAAATTGCCATTTTTATAGACTTTTCCTCCTACTCTTTAGCTTATATATTGTCAGATTTTGCTCATGAAAATTACTCTGCACACTCTTATTTTAGTTCCAAAAGTGACGGTTCACATCCGATAGTCATTTACAGTTAAAAGATTACACATTCAGAAATTCCCAATTATTGCCAATTTGGAGAAGGTATCTCAGGTCCGGGTTCACTGTTTCGCATCAGCAAACTGATTTGTTAGACTACAAAAAATTATTCAAAATGTCAGTTCTATTGTGCTTCATGTTGACTAACCACTTTCCAAGGCCTCCAAGTGACGAAAGTTGCCCTTTTTTTTATTCCTACTCATTAGCTTGTATATTTCCTGATTTTGTGCATGAAAAGGATTCTAAGAAGACTTATTTTAGTCCAAACGTGGTGGTTCACATCCAACAGTCATTTACATTCAAAAGATTAAACATTAAAGAAATCACCTTTAATGACCATTTGGAGAAGGTTCCTCAGGTCCGGTTATTGTTTTTCATCAAACAATTGGTTTTATGGACTGCACAAAAAATGATTGAAGAGGTCCATTTTATTGTGCCTAATGTTGACTAACCAATTTATAACAACTCCCAGTGACCAAATTCGCCATTTGTGAAGACTTTTCCTCCTATTCAAAAGGTTGTACTTTGCCTGATTTCGAGCATTAAAATGACTCTGAACACACTTATATTAGTTCCAAAAGTGTTGGGTGAAGTCAGTTAGTCATTTACAACAAAAGATTAAACATTAAAAAGAATCACATTTACTGACCATTCGGAGAAGGTTTATCAGAAAATAGATTTTTTTAGACTGTATAAAGAATGATTCAAAATGTCAATTGTATCGCGATTCATGTTGAATAACCAATGCATAAGACCTTCAGTGACCAAATTTGCCATTTTTATAGACTTTTCTTCCTACTTATTAGCTTGTATTTTGCCTGATTTTCAGCATGAAAGGGAAACTAAACAGAGCTATTTTAGTTCCAAAAATGATGATTCACATCCGACAGTCATTTACAGTCAAAAGATGAAATAAGAAAAAAACAAATCACCATTATGGACTATTTGGAAAAGTTTCCTCAGTTTTGTAGTCATCTATTTTTTATCAGAAATTTTTTCTTTTTGGACTGTAAAATAAAGATTCCAAATGTCAATTGTATGGTGCCAACAAAAAACAAACACTTAGAAAGAGGGTCCAGAGGCTAGATTAACGACCCTGTCAGACATATGCCCCAATACTATGCATAAACAACAAAAAGAATGTCTGAGGGTCGAGGTGGAATACTGATGTGTGTAATGGAAGGTACAATAGAGGTAGGTTGGACAAAAGTGCAATAAGTGCAGCAAAACAACACAATCTCACAATTGGGAAAAAGTGCCCATCAGTTCCCAAACGGTTCCGCCCTAGTCATCATCTGGGCTCTCCTTACCCAGGAGAAAGTTTTTTTGTATATATAAGTCAATTAATGTTGTTGTGACTATTAAACTCAATTTAGATGAAACATGGATTATGTGATGGGTGGAATAAAATTTGTTATTGTTATAGTAAATATGGGTAACTGTTTTGCAGTGCATAAATGTGAATAAACGTGAAGTGTATTAAAATTAGGTAGAGATTGAGTAGAGGGGAATTAATTTTAATAGTTTCTCTCAACTCTCCCAATATTAAAAATAGGTAAATGTAAATTAACTGGCAGATTTAACAAAATATCCACCTGCATGTAGGGTCAACGTGTTTCAGCATCGGTGACTATAAATACGTCACTGCTTTCATCAGGACCTAGATATATACAGCTACTGCAATAAAGGAAAAAGAATACCTGAATGATTTAGGGATATTCCTTATTCTTCTCCAACCTGTTAAAATAAAATTGTACCAAGCACAAACAACACATCAGCGTTATACAGAAATGAACAATATTAATTTGTCCAAATCATAAATGCCAATCAAGTGCAATCTTAAGTGAATATGGTGAAATTCCCATTATCCCAGTTCACACTCGCTTACCTAACTGGTAGGAGGAAAAATCACCCCACCTGGCAGCAGCTCAGGTGTGTGGAGCACCGCTCTGATAACAAGACAAAACAAAAACAAGACTCACATAGACATTTCACAGGTAAAGACCTAAATCGTGGTCTGCACAGCTCTCAATATAATTCTTAATATGCATTGCCATGTCAGATGTTAAGAATAGACTCGGTCAGAGAGTAATATGGTTATTAGTGCGCTCTACTGCCAGCCGGCTGTTAAGTACACTTCTGCGGTATATCTTTTGTATAGACTACCGCTATCTATCCTCTTTAATTGAATTTGTCAAATGCCCGCAGGTCGTATTGAGCTAGAAAGTTGCGCTACCCTGATATCGAGTCTTGTATTGGGGCAATATCACATATTTAGAAAGGATCATTGTTTCAAACTCTGATCTTAGCGGGAGTGAAAATCGAGATGGATCTTACCCCAGTGATGCAGGTTGACTCAATCATTATTTGGAAAGGACCAACTAACTAATTGTATTGTGCCTACAAGGCCTCCCAGTGATCAAAATTGCCTATTTTTATAGACTATTCCTTCTACTCTATAGCTTATATATTGCCCTATTTTGAGCATCAAAATTACTCTAAACACACTTATATTAGTTCCAAAAGTGATGGTTCACAACCGACAGTCATTTACAGTCAAAAGATTAAACATTAAAAAAAAAATCACCATTACTGACCATTTGTAAAAGGTACTTCAGGTCTGGGATCATGGTTTTTCATCAGAAAATAGATATTGTGGACTATACAAAAAGAAATTCAAAATGTCAATTGTATTGTACCTCATGTTGAATAACCACTTTTTTTTTTTAAACAAATTTTATTTGTCTAGTTTCACAAACTTTGCATGGCTCTGCACTCCAAAGGCTACTGCACACATCAAATACACAGACATTTTGACTTAGACTTTTATGGATAATAGACAAAAAACACAGCATAACAACCCCCCCAACTCCCCCCCACCCCCCAGATTGTACCCTTGTCACATAAGTCTGTCCACTTAGCAACTGCACACCCGGGAATCACAGTCCCTCCGGGTCGTCCTGCCCCGCCACTGTTTACACATGAAAACTGCACATGAATCAGTGTGGCAAGCGTGCCTCCGCCTTCCGTGATGGGTCCAGTTCTAGACCCCGGTAGTCCGCCCACCTCGTCCATATATTGTAATGTTTGCGTGGGCACCCCCTGGCCAGGAAAACAGAATGTTCGAGCCCCATACAGAAATCCAGCCCAGTTTTCCATACGGCCACTGATGGAGCCCTGGGTGCCTTCCAGGCCTTGGCGATATCCCTTTTCGCGAGTGTGAGACCTAATAGCAGGAGATGCCATTTGTAAATATTATCCCCCACTCCCTCCATAACATGCAGCAGGGCCAGACGTGGTGTGTAGGGGAACTCCCATCCCCATACCTCCGATAGGTAAGAGTAGATCCCCCTTCAGAATCTATGTAGTGAGAGGCAGCTCCAGACTGTATGTAGGAGCGTACCCTCCTCCCTTTGGCAGCGGAGGCACTCAGGTGATGCAATCATTCCTGCCCTCCACAGGCGCTCTCTAGTGAAGTACACTTTGTAAATATTTGAATTGCACCAACTGCAAACGCGTTGCTATTGCCGCCCCTCGCGGGCTCACTAGAGCCTCAGCCCAGTCCTTCTCCTCCAATTCACCCACATCCGCCTCCTATGCATTCTTAAGCCTCTGCAGGCTGTGGCAACAGTGGATGACCAACGTTTGGTATATGCGGGAGATCTTGCGGTACGGAACAACCCCCATGAATACCTTTGCTTCTATGGGGCTAAAGTCGGTGGAGTGCCTCCAGGCTGGGAGCGAGAGTGTGCCTAAATTGTAAATAACGGTAAAATTGGGTTCGCAGCATCTCGTATTCTTCCTGCAGGTCCTGAAATGATTTGAGTGTCCGATCTGTCATCACATCACCTAGGACCGAGATGCCTATTGCATCCCACCCCCAGGAGCCCTGTAGCGCTGCCAACTGAGGCAGGTGTCCGTTGCCCCAAAGGGGGGTATCACGGGTCAAGGTATTCCACCACCCCATCCTGCGTAAAGCCTGTCTCCAGATGAGGAGTACTACCCGCGTGGCTGGGGGCAAGGACCTCCGAAGCGGTGCAGAGTATAATAGTATGTGTAGGGAATGGCGTCCCATAAGCTGCCGCTCAACGGCATATGCCGGGTTCCCCCTGTCCCCATACCACCACTCATTAGGGACCAGCAGATGTGAGGCTTGATAATAGGAGAGGCCATCCGATGAAGCGAGACCCCCAGAGTATGTAGACAAGAAACAAGTGCGCAGAGCCACCCTTACCCTGCCCTCCTCCCACAGAAACTGTCCCAGCGCTGCGTTTACTTGCCGGAACCATCTGGGTGGGATCTGGTACGGATGGTTCTGCAGCTGATATAAAAGGCAGGGAAGCGCCACAATCTTAAAGATTGCCGACCTACCATATATGGACAGGGGCATACAGGACCACACCTTAAGATCCTCCCGGGTACGGTTCCACACTGGGATCAGATTGCCTGCCCAAGACACTGCCTGCTCGGCAGACAGGAAGACCCCCAAATACTTCATCCCCCCCCCCACCGCCAATTGAACTGATGCAGCCCACTCAAATAACGCCTTTTTAAGGCTTCTCAGTGACCAACGTTGCAGGTTTTATATACTTTTCCTCCTACTCAATAGCTTGTATTTTGCCCGATTTAGAGCATGAAAATGTCTCTAAACACACTTATTTTAGTTATCAAAGTGATGATTCACATCAGACAGTCATTTACAGTAGAAAGATTAAATATTTAAAACATCACAATTTCTGACTATTTGGGGGAAAGTTCCACAGGTCCAGGGTCATAGTTTTTATTCAGAAAATGGATTTTTTGGACTGTACAAACAAATTATTCAAGATGTCAATTATCATGCCTCATATTGAATAATCACTTTTGAGGGCCTCCCAATGACCAAAATTGCCATTTTTATAGACTTCTCCTCCTACTCAGAAGCTTGTATTTTGCCTGATTTCGAACATGAAAATGACTCTATACACATATATTTTAGTTCTAAAAGTGAGGATTCACATCTGACAGACATTTACGATCCTAAGTTGAAACATTAAAAAAATCACCATCTCCCAGTGAGCAAAATTGCCATTTTTATATACTTTTCCTCCTACTTCGAAGTTTCACTTTGCCCAATTTCGAGCTTGAAAATGACTCTAAACAAACTTATTTTAGGTCCATAAGTGATGATTTACATCTGACAGTCATTATAGTCGAAAGAATAAACATTAAAATAATCACCATTTCTGACCATTCGGGGAAAGTTACACAGGTCATAGTTTTTCATCAGAAATAGAATTTTCTGAGCTGTTCAAAAAATGATTAAAAATGTCAATTGCAACGTGGCTCATGATGAATAATCTCTTCCCCATGCCTCCCAGTGACCGAAATTACAATTTTTATAGAATTTTCCTCCTAATCAGAACTTTGATTTTGCCTGATTTTGAGCTTGAAAATTACTCTAAACACATTTATTTTATGTCCAGAAGAGATGATTGTAAAATAACAAAAAAGAGAGTGAGGAATTTTCCACAACGTGGAAGGGGGTACTCCTGGTCCCCTTGACCCTAATCTATATAAACAAAGGAAGGAGTATCCCCACTGGACCTAACAAGTAACCCTTTTCCTATATGTCCGTATAGAAGGACACACCTGTACTCCTCGACAGCATCTGCATATCCATCAATCTGAGTCGCAGCATCCTATTCTGTGTAGCTTTATCCTCATGTAGTAGGCTCCATGGACTATTTTGAGCTGAACCAAATAAAAGCCATCCCTGATCAACAGTTCCTACAGTTGGGGACAGTTCTCACGCCATTTGTCATCTTACAGTCTACACAGGCCATGAGGGCCTGGAGTTCAAGGTAATCCCTATATCTCAGCAGAATATGCTGCATCTGGAGGCATTTGAGGTACAGGTTCCCCGACAGTTCATATTCGGCCTGCATTTCAGAATAAGGTATCATTCTTCCCTCTCGGCAGACATCCCCATCACACTAATTTCTAGCATGTCAACCGTACTGTGTCCCTCGATTACCCTGAGCTCTTTCAATACTTCTGCCTCCCATATGGGTGTTGCCATGGTAATCTTCCCCTTCAGCCGGTTCCCCGTTCTGCCTTTTTTCAGATGTCGACCTCCTTGGTCATCGGGGGTCGGAGCCCAGTCATCCTCCCCTCGCTATATAGTTTGAATAGGGACCCCTTCTTGTCCAGTGCCTATCAATCTGTCAACAGGGATGGTTTCTGTTGGTCTGTAAAGACACACTCGTTCATGACAATTAGCTGGGACACCCAATAATAAAGCTTAAAGTTGGGCAGGGTGGCACGGCCATCACAGGGCTTTTATGTCAATGTTACCAGGGTGGTCCGGGGAGCCTCTCCATTCCAGAGCAGCAGTCTGGTACCTTTGTCTACTTGGCTGAAAAAACTGTCAGGTAACTGTTAGAACTGGGGGTCTCTTGTTGGCGAGGCAGTTACCTTAGTCCAAATAGGGACACCCTCTTTGATAACCCCTGCTCACCCGCATGTAGCTTGGCATGAGCAGCCAGGCTTATCTTCAAGGCAATGTGTAAAGTATTTGCAACCACACTCCCAGTGACACAGTGATAACACCACAAATGGACACCACACAGATGTATGAAAATAGCGGTATCTTTATCAAGAAGACCAATGAGGTAAGACCAAACGATAAAAGTCCAACATATGCATATTCGTAATATTTCACTTTGCCAGTTATTAGGCCAACAAACACTTGTAGGGGCTTGCGGTATTAATGAGCAGTTCACGATGTTCAAATGCAGTCCTAATGCCACGCTATGCAGTTCATATTGTCAGACCAATGCAGTTCGTAATGCAAGAATAATGCAATCCTCAATGCAAGTAATCAGGCAGTTCGTAAATGCAAGAATAATGCAATCCTCATTGCACGTAATCAGGCAGTTCGTAATGCAAGTATAACGCACTCCTTAATGCAAGTAGTGAGGCAGTTCGTAATGCGAGAATAATTCAGTATTCAATGCACATAATCAGGCAGTTCGTAATTCAAGTATAACTCACTCCTTAATGCAAGTAATAAGGCAGTTCGTAATGCAAGAATAATTCAATCCTCAATGCACCTAATCAGGCAGTTTGTAATGCAAGTATAATGCACTCCTTAATGCAAGTAATAAGGCAGGTCCTAATGCGAGAATAATTCAATCCTCTATGCACATAATCAGGCAGATCGTAATGCAGGAATAATACAATCCCTAATGCAAGTATTAAGGCAGTTCGTAATGCTGGGATAATACCAGGCCAATTGACGCGATTAGCATGGGCACCACTAGGCCCAAACCACAGACAACAGTCCTGAACTTCCGCGGATGGCCCTGGTGCTGCCGGGCAGGTCCGGGCCGCTCGAGGACTCAGTGGGAGAGAGACAGGAGCACTCCTGTACTCCTCCTGTACCCCTCCCCAGGCCACACACGCTTGCGGCTCCTGACCAGAGTCCAAGCCTTACCTGAGGGATGCGCTGCTTCTCTCTTTCTCCCCGCTCGTCGGACATCCTGCTGGGCGCTCCCAATGACGACACAGCTCCGATGCAAGGCAACGCTGTAGCCGAACAGGTTACGGCACTGCCTTCTCCATTGCTGACGATCTTTGGAGATTCCTCTTGCGCATGACGATCACGATTACCTCACGACTTCCTTAGCTTTACAAAATCCTTCAGCATGTTGCGGCTTGGGCCGGTGGCGGTGATCTTGATCTGCAACCTCCGTTACGGTGACAGCTCGGGCCACAAACAGCTACATAGCAGCTTTGACAATGATTCACGCTGTGGGGGCACTGCAATCATGGGGCACTTTCCAATCGCCACCACTGACCCCATGCAGTCTCTGGCTGCACACGCACAAAGCGTCATTGAGACTCGGTTGGGTTTTGGGCCACACAGTTCTGGGGCAATGCTTACGAAGGTTTCAGGCTGCAAAAAGCACACTCACACAGCGTTGCTGACACACACTTGGAAACTTTGATGTTCCTGAGTTTCCACAACAGGGAGCCAGCTCTCCTTGGGGACAAGTTACTTCGGGACACAGCACACATCAGAGTCATTTCAAGCAGGAAGTCACAGCACACAGCAAAGTCTCTTAGCCTCTCCTTAGTTAAATCAGCAAACTGCAGGCCAGCCCGAGAACACACAGCAAGGGTCAGTCCTTCTCTTTAGTCTCTTCAGCTGTTCTTTCTTGGGAGAGGTTCCTCTTGACCACGAAGTAGTTTCAATCCTCTTCAGTCTTGATCAGTCCAACGATCAGGGGTATCAGCTCTCATAGTTATACCCCAAAATATCTTTGAAGTCTTTGTGTTCAGGGGGTACTGACCTCTGTCCAAACCAGTTCTGGGTGTCTTCCTGCCAATGACACCTTCTTCCTTTCATAGTGGGGGTCTGGTTCCTCAATGACTCAGCAGGAGGTGGAGCCATTCTTTTATGGCAGCAGCCCAGGTTTCGTCACATCCAGGGGGCTACTCCTCCCCCTACACTCCAGATACGGGTCAGCCTGTTGCTGTCTCAACCACTCCTCCCCTGGGTCAAGACATTCTCAAATCCTATCACATTCAAATCCAGACAGTCAATCCACAACCAGGCAGAGACACACAGAATTGTTAGAACAAAAAAAACAGCCACTTCTAAAAGCGTGGTTTCTAAACACACAATTAAAAAAACACCTTCACAAAAAGATGCGTTATTAAATTGTGAGTTCAGGCACACTAAACTTCATCTCTCCATCTTAAGCCTATTTGAAGATAGGCTGGAAACATATTACACAGCCTTCCCCATTCTGTCCTATGGGCAAGATGGCCTTGCAACAGTGAAAAACAAAACGGAGAGTATTTCACTGTTAGGACATGGTACACACTTCAGTACATGCCCTACCTTTCACAGACACTGCGCCCTGCCTAGGGGGGTACCTTCGTCCTGAAAAGGGAAGGGTAAGGCCTGGTAAATGGGTGCACTTATCAGGACAACAGGGCAGTTAGCAAACTGCGCGCAGGTACTGCAGTGGCAGGTCGGAGTTCTCTCTTTAGGGCTACTTGTGTGGGTGGCACAATTAGTGCTGCAGGCCCACTAGTAGCATTTGCATTACCATCCCTGGCACTCATAGTGCACTTTACTAGGGACTTTACAAGTAAGGTAAACATACCAATTATGGACAACCAATTACCATAACACTTTATACAGGGAGCACTTGCACTTTGAGACTGATCAGCAGTGGTAAAGTGCCCCGAAGCATCTAAGGCAGCAACATAATGTCAGAAAAAGGTCTAGGAGGAAATCAAGAAGTTTAAGGAACTTTAGCCACAAAGGGCCTTGTCCAACAGTAACATTATGGGGGTGTTTTGTATGTCATTTAGAAAGTTAGGTAGATCATCTTGTACAGCAACAGAGACAGGTTCTGCTAGAGTCCCACGTCAAGTTTGTATTCCCTCAGTATCTTGCACAGATTTGTACCAAGAAGAAGCTCATGTTTAGTGGTAAAATAGATTCTCAGATAGGTAAAGACAGTGGTTTCCTGGGCCTTCAATCCATTAGGAGGTAGGCCACTGATTTGCTCCAGTTTATGTAAACTCCTGTGAAAACAAGCAGAATCTCCAGAATCCGTGGGATGGGTCTGTCAGTGTCCACCATATAAAGGAGGATGTCATTCGCATATAGGGAGACTATGTCCTCCCAGTAGGGATCCCATTTTAGACCATAATTTCAAGCGTATTTTTGTATGCACGCAGCAAGTATCTCAATTAACATCATGAACAGCAAGGGGGATAGCGGGTAATGACTCCTGGCTCCCTTCCCCAAGGTATTTTCCTTGACATTGTGCCGTTCACTCTCACCCGTTCCATGGGATATTTATACATCAATTTCACCCATTTAATGAAGAATGGGTCTAAGCCCATTTATGTAAGGATGGCCATCAGGTAAGGCCACTCCAGGGAGTTGAACGCCTTCTCGGGGCAGAAGGGCAGAAGAATTGCCAGTTCATAGATACCGTTGCCACTGGCCAAACAACTGAACAGGCATAAAAGAGTATGTCGTGTTGCCATGTTTGAAAGCAAAAGACACACAATTGATGGACATAATGCAGAGCAAATCAAAACATTCACCCCCAGTCAAGAGATCTGGGTTAAATCCATCATTCTTTTGCTCACCATGTCACCCCAGTTTAGACCTGGCCATATGCAAATCAGTCTTGACCCTGTGCCTCATGGGAACATTCCAGCCCGAACTACCAAGCCAGGTTCTCACTGGACCGGAAAGAAGCATCCTAGGACCGGTTTCGGGGTTTCACCCCTCATCAGCCAGGATAGCTTCATTCCAGTGGCACAGTTCAAGTTCAAGTTCAGACATTTGTATAGCGCACTACCCACACAGGGGGTCTCAAGGCGCTTGAGGGAGGGGGGTACTTTACTTATCGAATATCCAAGTTTTTAGTTGCTTTCTGAAGGAGAGGTGGTTCTGTGTAAGGCGGAGGTGGGTGGGGAGATAATTCCAGGTTCTGGCTGCTAAGTAGGAGAAGGATCTTCCCCCCCATGGTGGATCTATGGATGCGCGGGATTGCGGCGAGGGCTTGATTGGACGATCGTAGTTGGCGGGTGGGGGTGTAAAAGGACAGGCGCGTGTTGAGGCATTCGGGTCCTAGGTCGTAGAGGGCTTTGTGTGCGTGGGTGAGGAGACGGAACGTTATTCTTTTGTCGATGGGGAGCCAGTGGAGGTCTTTCAGGTGACCGGAAATGTGAGCTTGGCGGGGGATGTCTAGTATGAGTCTGGCTGAGGCGTTTTGGATGCGTTGGAGTTTTTTCTGTAGTTTGGCTGTGGTTCCGGCGTAGAGGGTGTTTCCATAATCCAGTCGGCTTGTGACCAGTGCGTGGGTGACCGTTTTTCTTGTTTCGGTGGGGATCCAACGGAAGATTTTTTGAGCATGCGTTGGATGTTGAAGCATGATGATGAGACGGCGTTGACTTGTCTGGTCATCGATAGGGAGGAGTCTAGGATGAAGCCCAGGTTACGTGCGTGGTCCGTAGGTATGGGTGCGGTTCCCAGGGCCGGTGGCCACCAAGAATCGTCCCAAGCAGAGGGGGATGAACCTAAGATGAGGACTTCTGTTTTGTCCGAGTTCAGTTTTAATCGGCTGATCTTCATCCATTCAGCTACTTCTTTCATCCCTTCGTGTAAGTTGGTTTTGGCGGTGTTTGGGTCTTTGGTGAGGGAGAGGATCAACTGGGTGTCGTCTGCGTAGGAGATGATGTTGAGGTTGTGTTGGCGCGCGATGGATGCGAGGGGACTCATGTATACGTTTTTTGGGGTTTTTTGGGGAGTTCAACTCTGCTTTATTGTGTATTTGGAGACATGTCACACAGCTTGTCATGCCCACAACCCGGAGGCCGGCAGCAATAAAAAAAACGGAAATGTACACAGCCTTGTTGCCGGCATCCCGGAGGCCCGGCGGCATTACGTAAGAGGAGGAA
This sequence comes from Lissotriton helveticus, assembly GCF_964261635.1. Lineage (NCBI taxonomy): Eukaryota > Metazoa > Chordata > Amphibia > Caudata > Salamandridae > Lissotriton > Lissotriton helveticus. The sequence continues at coordinate 334,972,188 of NC_136071.1, read as the reverse complement.
GTGGGGGTGCTTCTCCGATGTGGCACAGTAAAAGAGGATGAACAGCAGCAGAACAGTGTTTTCTATTGGAGAAAAAAGAACGTTCTTCCCTCTCCGTTTTTTGGTGTGTAATAAAACAACTTAACAACATTACCCAACAGTGTAGTAACTATGAGGCAAGTCATGCATCATGGTCAGTTAAGTAGCAGTGTATAGGTGTGGCATGCTATGTGAGCGGAGGTGTGTTTAAGAGTGTGTGCAGGTCACAATCAATCCAGCAAGAGGGCCTCTAGTAGCCAGAGGTTAGGTCGGGAGTGGGGCCCCCGAGAGTCAACCAGCAGTGGGTGTCTCGACATATTGCCAGCAGGGCATAGAGGAGTCTGTGTGAAAGTAAGGGGGAGTGGTGGTAAGCCAAGGGAGCAGAGCCACGGTGCCGGCGGAGCATGGAGTCAGGGGGGGGGGGGAGGCTGACAAGTGTGCAGTGGTCGAGTCTAGGGGGGGGCCCTACTTGGATAGTGCAAGGAGGAGGCATGCGCGTAGAAGCAGGGTCCCCAGCCAGGTCCAGGAATGGAACAGTGTGCTAATCTATTATGGGTTGATCGCCCGCCTGGTTTGCATCATCTGAGCGTGTAAGGAGATATCGCATCAGTGGGTCCCAAATGTCGCCGGGGCGACTCGAGATGGGCAGCAGTTCAGCAAATGTCGTATGCTGATCTTGGCAGTATGTTAGGTCGCCCAGCCAATCCTTAAATTTGGGCACCCTGCCCCGTCCCCATCGGCACGCCACGCGTCTCTTGGCCAGCAGGAGCGCAGTATCAACAAATTTCCGGCAGGATCTAGGAAAACGGACAGTGTCCCCGAGTAGGGCCACCAGTGGGTCGGAAGGCATTGGTTCTTCAACCATCTCCGCAAGAGCATCCAGCACTTGGTGCCAGAAGTCCGCCACCTGAGGGCACGCCCACGCCAAGTGGAGAAAGTCGGCACCAGCGACATTGCAGCGTTCACAGCGGTCATCATCCGCCAGGCCGAAGCGCCGCTTCCTCACCGGCGTGTAGTATACTCGCTGCAAGTATTTATAATGAATGATCTTTAATCTGCTGCTGGCAGAAATGCGAGAGGTGAGCGCGCAGCAGCGATCCCACTGCTCATCTGATATGTCGAGACCGAGTTCGGCAGACCAGCGCAGCCGCGCATTGGACTCTGACACCGGGACAGCTCCCCTGATTTGGCGATAAAGGCCGGAGACCAGGTGGGCCCCATCTTGTGAGCTTAATAAAAAGTGTAGCGGAGGTACGGTGTCGGGCTCGCTGGGAAAGTCTGGTAGGATGTCTCTCATCCCCGCCCGTAGCCGCACATAGTAGAAGAGGTCAAGGGGAGTGCGGTCTTGTGCAGCAAAGAACAGGTCTGCCGACTTGAAGGTGCCATTGGAGAAGAGGTCTCCCCAGCAAGAGACTCGCAGCTTTGCACAGAGGTTGCGAAAGCCCAGTTCCCCCAAAAGGGTAAGATCAGGGTGATGCGTGAGCGGTAGCTTGGGCGAGTAGAGAAATTCACATACCAAGTTCTTGGTGATGCGGCGCCATGCATCTAATGTGCAGGAAACCGACGTATTCGGTGTAGTAATGGCAGATTCAGGACAGTGAAGCAAACCATTAAGCGGGAGGGGATGTACGATCCAGTCCTCCACTGCTACATGCGGCATAAAAGGAGTAGGGGTCATCCAGTGGTAAGCGAAATGCGCCTGCGCACACTGATAGTAGGCCTCAAAATCAGGGACATCGAAACCTCCCTTCTCATAGGGGAGGGTAATGGTAGACCACTTGAGTCGGGGATTCTTGCCTCCCCAAAAGAGCCGTCGCAGCTCCGACCGCAGGGTTCGGAAGAAATTAGCGCCAGGGAAGTACGGTATATTGACAAAGAGATAAAGGAAGCGGGGGAGTATCACCATTTTTATGAGCGACGCTCTCCCGGCCATGGAAAGCGGCAGGGTGATCCAGCGGTCCACTGAAGCAATCAGTTTGGTTATCGCTACACCGTAGTTGGATCGCAGCGTCTCGTCCCTGTCTCTTGAAACGCAGACCCCAAGATAGCGGATATCAGACCGACACCACTCTAGTGGGTAATCAAGGGGGAAGTCAGTCACCGCATCAGTCAGGGGGAGAAGTTGCGACTTGGACCAGTTGATATGGACTCCGGACATCCCTCCATACAGAACAAACTCCCTAAGCAACGGATTGAGATATGTTTCGGGATCCTTGACATATAGCGTGATGTCATCTGCATAGAGTGACACATCAATCTGGCGCTGCAGGCATTGCACTGCGCCGCCGCGATGTAGCTGACGCAGCCTACAGGCGAGAGGTTCAACAGCGATGGCGAACAATAGGGGAGAGAGAGGGCACCCCTGCCTCGTACCCCTGGTTAGTGCGATGGGCTGTGATAGATGACCGTTGATCAGTACTCTTGCCATAGGGCGAGTATACAGCAGGTGGACCCAGGATATAAATAATTTAGGAAATCCCATATGAGCTAGCACAGAGAACAGGTACGGCCATTCGACAGAATCGAACGCCATGGTTGCGTCCAGGAAAATGGCCGCCACGGGTGTGTCAGGGTGTACCGTGCGGAGCAGGGAAAAGAGCGTGCGGAGGTTATGGGAGGTAGACCTGCCCGCCACAAATCCCGATTGGTCGGGCAGCACGAGTCTGGTCATTAACAGCGACAGCCGGGTGGCCAAGACCTTAGCAAGTACTTTGACGTCGCAATTTAGGAGGGAGAGCGGACGATAGGAATTACAGGAGTTGGGGTCCTTATTGGGTTTAAGGAGGGAGGTAATCACCACCTCGCGCATGGAACAAGGGAGTACTCCATCACCTAAGGATTCCGAGAAGACCTCGCTGAGTACCGGGGCCATGACGTCAATATAAGCCTTGTAGAATTCGGCTGGTATGCCATCGAGGCCAGGGGCTTTGCCATTCTTGAGGGACATAATGGCCTCGCGTATTTCGTCTTGCTTGAACGGAGCCGCAAGGAACTCTCTATCGCCGTCGCTAAGCCAACACAGCGCAACGTCGCTGAGGTAGTCAGCATAGGATACGTCGGGCCCTACAGTGGAGGTGTAGAGTGAGTGATAGTGTGCCACGAAGGTATCGAGGATCGCATCCGAGTCCCTAATAGCAGTGCCAGAGGTGTCGGTGAGTTCTAGTATGGTGTTACGAGCTCGCGGTGGTTGTGTAATCGCAGCTAGCGCCTTTCCGGGCCTGTCCCCCTCGCAATATTTACGGGCCTGCCAGTGTTTTCCCCTAAACTTTGCTTCCCGCGCAGCCTCCTCCTCGTATCGTGACATTGTCTCCCTAAAATCGGCCTGTAAGTCGGGGCTGGGGCCGGAAACCATTCGCAGTTCTAGATCACGCAGCTCTTTCTCCAATGTGCTAAGTGATGCGAGGATGGTGCGTAGTACGCCATGGCCTTTGGAAATGCAATACCCTCTGATCGTGACCTTGAATGCCTCCCATATGTGCTCAACTGAGTCTACTGATCCCTTATTCCTAGTGAAGAAATCTGCGATCTCTTCCCCTAGTTCAGTACGAAACAGGTTATCAAGGAGGATATCAGGGCGAAGTCTCCATTGCGGTCGAGGGCTGTCCCAGCCTGGTGTACGAAAGTGGAGCAAGACAGGGCTGTGATCAGAGTATGTCCTCGGCAGATGACGAACCCCCACCAAGTCAACAGCGACATCTCTTGTGATGAGGAAATAGTCTAGCCGTGCCCAAGTCCCGGTATATGATGTAAAGTGTGTGCCCTCCCGCCCCAGGGGGTGCAAGTGCCGCCAGGCGTCCAACAGTCCACCCTCCTCAACGATACCCTCTAATGCCTCCCGTGCTCTGGGCTTGTAGGTGCAGACCCCATCCGCTCTATCCAACTGTGGTTGCATCGCTAGATTGAAGTCTCCTCCCCAAACTACGTGTCGTGATGCAATGGAGAGGATTTTGCCCCAGAGAGTAGTGAAAAAAGCTGGTGTGTCAACATTAGGCGCGTACATGGTTACAAATGTGAAGGTGTCCCGGCCTATCCTGCCCCACAATAGTGCATATCTGCCCTCCCTGTCGAGTAAGTCTCCATACTTTTGAAAGGGTATCCTGCGGGCAATGAGGATAGCGACTCCCCTCGAATAGGTGGAGTAGGAGGAGAAGACACGTTCTCCGGCCCCCCTACTCGCGAACGATGTCCCGCCCTCTGGCGCCAGATGCGTTTCCTGTAACATAGCGACTTGTACGTGACTTCTATCAAGGTAGGCTATGACATCACGGCACTTTCTGGCATTGTTCAACCCTCTTATATTCCAGGATAAACAAGTTAATTGCGTGTTATCTGCTGGAGTGGCCATGGATAGCACAGCAAGAACTATAACAGCGCCGGTATAAGCAGCACGGATACACCACCTCCGCACCACAGCATCGTTGCCCACACCGAGGTAAAATCCAAGCACATAGTCTAAGAAATGAGTGCCTCAAAGAGAAAAAAAAGAAAAGAACACCCCTCCCCACCACCCACCCCAGCATCCCAATCATGCCAGTAGCCAAGTACTCCCACCCATCACCCCGCCCCCCTCACCCCTTCCCTAACTCAAGCAACGTGAACAGCTGGAACTCCAGCAAGTCAAAGGGGATCACCCAGTGGGGGTAAGACATAGAGTACGTACAGCCACCTCCTAGGCCCCAGCTCCGTAACTGTGCCGCCCTCGGTGGAGACTAGGGCCAGGAATGTGGTCCTTGGGTACGTTACCATAGGGATGAAGAGTCCATGCAGCGTCCCTGTCCATACGGTCGCTTGTGTCCGTGCATCAATGTTCGGGATGAGAAAAAGCCGACGTAGGCAGGGTGTGCAACGTAGCAAAGATCAATAGTCAGTCTTCGTGGGGCGCCGGGGGTAGGTCTGCATTATCACGTTCCTCCTCCGCATCCCGGTCTTCTCTACGTGCTCTCCGGAGCGATTTGAGAAAGTCTTCCACCTTCTGTGGGTTGGTGAAGAACCGTTGCTTGCCCTGGTGGGTGATTCGCAGCTTTGCAGGGTATAAAAGCGCATAGTCGATCTGAGCCTCACGAAGTTTTTTCTTCACCGGGAGAAACTTGCGCCGCTCCTCCTGCACCATAGGCGTAAAGTCTGGGTAGATGGAGAAGGTGACTCCATTATACTGCAGCGAGCTTTGAGATCGGGCTGCCCGGAGGGCAGCGTCCCGGTCGCGGTAGTTTAGCAGCCGAGCAATGATGGGGCGCGGAGGAAGGCCAGGTTTGGGCATAGGCGCCAGAGAGCGGTGCGCCCTCTCAACGATAAACTGGGGCGAGAAAGCGTCCTCTCCGATGGCCCCCTTGAGCAGTTTCTCTACGTACAGCTCCATTCTGCCCGTATCTGTGGATTCTGGAACATTGGTAACCCGTATGTTGTTTCGGCGGCTACGGGCTTCCAAATCCTCATTTTTGGCCGCTATGATCCGGAGGAGGTTGTCCATCCTGGACAGTTGAGCGGTGTGTGATGCGGCAACATCCGAGGTATCAGAGATACGTTGCTCCGCAGCTGTAAGGCGTTCCTCGTGACGGTCTACCTTGTGTACCAGTGCGTCCAGCCGCGCGGTGACCCCGTCGACCTTTTCTACAACAGTGGCGAAGCCCTGTCGCATCTCTTGCAGCAGGCTGGACAGGTCAGTGTCTTTAGCTGAGGGGACGGTGGCCCTCGGGGACGACGTGCCAGGGTCCGGGTCCAGCTGCGTCGATTTTGCGCCTTTCCTCGCAGTATCAAAGCTGAGCTTGGTCTGGCGGTTCTCCGGCCGCACCATGATGGCGTCGGGGCGCGACACTCCAAGAGGGTGAGGAGCAGGAGCACTGCAGGTTGTCTGGCTAGGATACTATCTCCAGGATGTAGGGCCACAGCGAGGGTGAGGCAGGGCAAAGCCCCAAAAGTGCAACAAGGGTCCAGGCGGTGGAAGCCCGGGGGCCTGGTGAGATCGTACAGGCCCCGCTCGGCCTGGCGGCTGGGAGGGGGGTAGCAAAGTCTTAATGGCAATGGTGGTAGGGCCCAGCACGCCAATGTCGCTGTGTAGGGTGGCGGCACGACAGGTCCAGGGGTGTGTGGGAGGCAGGGCAGCTGGACCTCAGCGGGGGTGTGCCACGCAGGTGTGATGCTCTATCCGGGTTAGCCACAACGAGGCCACCTCACAATGTGCAGTTGGCGGTATAAAGGAGGGATGCCAGGCGGGTGAATGAGGATCGAGGTGGGTCCCAGCCTCCCCTATGTGGAAGGTGCAGTCTCTTGGCAGTGAGGGGACAGCGTCCCGATGCTTGGCACTATGCAGGTGGTCAGGGCCGGCCGAGGCTCAATGCAGGAGTGGCAGCTAGCTCGAGAGCCCAGGTCCAAGGGTCAGCCCCCTCGCCGGGTAGTGCACTGTTCCGTGCCGTTTCCCACCGAGCGGGTCCGGCACTCTCCAGGGATCGGGCAGGCAGTGAGGTGTCCGAGTCCCGGCGGCCCGTTATACAGAGGGCAGTGGCAGCTCCACCAGCGGGAGAGGCGAACGGGGGGAGGGGGGGCGGGGGGGTCCCCGCACCGCCGAGCCGACCGCCACTCACCCCGATCGCGGGTCCGCCGGTGAAGATCCGTCCAGAGGTCCACCAGTCTTCTCGGGGAGAGGCCCAGCTCCTCGTGGCAATCCCCGGCCTGTAGTAGCCCAGCGTGGCCGGACTCGCGCACTCCACCGCACCGCAGCAGCCGTCGGCGAATGTTCAAAGCGGCGCCGCTCCGGCCCTGAGTCCCCCAGCGTCACCAGATTTGGACCGAGTGCAGGGATAGATGTCGTGCTGCAACTCGTCCGGAATTCAGGCCGTTTTGGATCCCTTTGGTAGAGGATATTAGAAGGATAGTGTCCCAAGGAGCGGGAGCTGCGAGACTAAGCAGCCATTCCGCTTGTGCGCCCTCTAGCGCCCCCGGGACTCATGTATACGTTGAAGAGGGTGGGACTGAGAGATGATCCTTGTGGTACTCCGCAGATGACTTCAGTGGCCTCTGATCTAAAAGGGGGGAGGCGGGGTTCTTCCGGCGAGGAACAAGATATTCCGACAGTGAGCCCGGAACCTACGTCTGGGCATACCCGGCGCACTTAGATGCTTGTTTCCAGTCCAGGGAGGACCTGGCCTGGCAGTTCGGGCTGGACTGCTCACATTGGGTGCAGGGTCAAGACCGATTTGTATATGGCTGGGTCCAAACTGGAATGGCATGTTAGCAAAAAAAAACGATGGATTTAGGCCCATATCTCTGTACTGTGGTGAATGTATGACATTGTTCTGCATTCTGTCCATCAATTGTTCTTTTTGCATTTGTCACCCCGAGTGAGACTGGTATGCCCGGATGTGTATGCCCAGACGTGGGTTCCATGCTCTCCTTGCCACTGGAGTCGTCAAGCTATCCTGGCTGATGAGGGCTGAAAGCATGAAACCGGTACTAGGATGCTTGTTTCAAGTCCAGGGAGGACCTGCCTGGCAGTTTGGGCTGGACTGTTCCCATTGGGCGAAGGGTCAAGACTGATTTGCATATGGCTGGGTCCAAACTGGAATGGCATGGTAAGCAAAAAAAAACAAAGGATTTAGACCCAGATCTCTGTACCGAGGTGAATGTATGACATTGTTCTGCATTCTGTCCATAAATTGTTTTTTTTTGCATTTGTTGCCATGTGTGGCATGGATCCTGACTGATCTACAGTCTCCAATGAATCAACCTCTTGCAACATGTTGTTTTCCAAGACCCATGCCAGAACTTTGACTCGATGTTCTGTAATGAGATATGGCAGTAGGAGGTGCATTCGTCCGGCATCTTGCCCTCTTTGTGTATGAGCACAATTGAGGCTTGCAGAAGAGACCATGACAGCACTTACTCTTTCCTTGCTCTCTGGAACATTACCCTTAGGGGGCTACTATATGCAAGCTGAGACATTTAAAAAATTCAGGAGTTAGTCCGTTAGGACCAAAATATTTCCTGCTATAAGCTGTATCAAAGCCTCTGAATTATCAGCTTCCCAAATCTCAGCCTCTAGGGATTTCTGCGCACCTCCCCCATGTTGGGTGGGAAAATTCCAAATAAATTCTTCGAGACCGTCCTCCTCTCCAGATAAGTGTGATCGGTAAGGTTCCCTCAAATATTCTGCAACTGATGAGCTATTACGTCCAGGGTCTCAACCGTGATACTGTTCCTCCCCTGTATCATATGTATCCACCTCTGCCCTTCTTCGCATCTCACCAGCTAGGCCAGTAGTTTCCCGTCCATATTACGGAGCTTGTATATCCTCCCCTGTATCACCCTAAATCCAGCTCTGGCTACTTGCTGGGCCAGGGTTTTATATTTATCCTATGTTTATTTAATTCTTCATGCCAAGTCTGGATTTGGCGATGCAATTAACTCCGCCTCCCATTGTACCAGTTTTGTCTCCAGTTCATTGCATTCCCAGTCCCTGTTTCTCAGGTGGCCATGGATCACAGTTTTATAGGCTTCCCATAGGGCCACCCCAGATTCGAGTGAACCAGTATTCACTTTGAAATAGTGTGTAGTAGCCTCTGCCACAGATTTCTTGTTGGCCCAATTAGTGAGTTTCCAAGGGTCAAAACAATAACCCACCCTTGAGCAACCCAAGACTGTTTGCCATGTCGTAATCATTGGGGAGTGTGCCAAAATATATAGGCAGATATTGAGTGTCCCTCAACCAGTCCACTTGGTGTTGTGGAACCAGCTGATAGTCAAGGCATTAAAGTGACCTTATGGCATTGAATGTGTGGGAGTATTGCAATTGCCCCCGGTCTTCAACCCTCCAAAGTTTAGCAAGTCCCATCAAATCCAGGTATATTGCCAACCGTGTATCAATTTTGGGTGTAAGTCAAGATTGTGATACCCTCTCCAGATTCCCCCCACACCATCAGGTTTAGTTTCCCCCAATTATAGAGAGGGTGTGTTGTGTAGTCAGAGTCCTATCTTCCACTCCCACAGACCATCTGTCTGGAGTCCTGGAGATAAGTACCATGATGCAATTGTTAGAGGTATCCCATTCCCTCTACCGTTCACTGCTGCCTGGCAGTCATCAGATGTCGTCCAAGTCTGTGCAATAAGCAGGACAACTGACTTTTGCCTAAGAATGCCCCTGCCCCTAAACGCCGCTGAGAGACCTGAATGTGCCACCACAAGAGGATCTGTAGGTTCACCCAACCCAGCCCAGGTTTTCCTCTGCTTTCGCATTCTTGTAATGTAGTGTAAGTACATATTCACAGTTCCTCAACCTAGCTGCCATAGGCCATGGGTTCATGCCACCTGTAGGATATTATCTCTGTCATGGAAATTCAATAGTCAAGCTACCATAGCCCTTGGCAGGGCCCCGGGAGGGCACTATGCCCAGCACGCAGTTAGCAAACTCTAAGGTAAACAGTTTAGAGGGCCGTCCTCCTAAAACCATCAAACTTTGACGGTTCCTGATAAGCTGTTGGAGAGTGCCCTTTTGGGGACCCCCCACTAGCCAGATGTTGATGCGACGGGAGCACACATCCAGGTTGTCTAGCTCTGCGTCCAGGGCAACTTTCCTTTCTCCACTGCTGTAAGGCAGTCTGTCCTCATTTTAGCTGCGTTAAGACATCCTTTGTGGCCCTGACTCTGCCTACAAGCTTGCTATGATCTGCCCTGAGCAGGTCCACCTCCTGGGTAATCCTGTCATTCTTGTCCTCTAGCACTGTTTTGTTGTCCTTTATGGCCATTAGAATCACTGCTGTATGGTTCTCTAAACTCCGGTCCTAGCCTCTGACATCTGGTACTCCATGACCCCCAATTATTGGAGGATGGGGCACTAGAGAGCCCGGCTGCAAATTGGCCACAAATTAGGGTGGCTCTACCGGCCGGAGCACTTATCCAACACTTATCCTAAGAATACATATACGGGCATCTGTGACATAGACTGTGCTTGCGGAACACTGTGGCACAGATATACTGAATTTAGCCCTGAATCAGAGCCACTCCGGAGCTGTTTGGTGCCTCATGAAAATACGGCAGCAAGTCTGACGTTGATACGGGGAGTGAGGACAGGTGATATCACCGCTGTGATGCTGCTTCCAGTAGCCACGATGATCCCGGCTCCCCTGCTAATGTAAGACCTGAATGGGGCTGTCTGGTGGCTGCCGTGACTGCAAGCAGCTGAGCGGTTGCCCCAACATCCTCCGATGACCATTCCTGGCGGCGGACGGCTGGGAGGAATCCGGCTACCCAGGGTTTTAAGTGAGCCGGATCTCACTGGTTCTGAACACTGGCGGTTTGTTAAAGGGGGCCTAAAAAAGGGTCTCTATCGGGCTCTGTTCTGTGCCCTGGCACAGGCGGTCTGTTTTTTTCTGGACTGCAGTGACAGCAGGCACATCCATGTGTGCGTGCTCACACTGTTCACTTCTCACTAGTGGAGAAGTTACAGCATGATGTCATGCCAGGTGAGCGTTGTAGGGGAAGAGAAATCCTTTAAAGAGAGTCCTTTTCTCTCTGGATTGCTCTTCTCTTGTTGAAACTTGGGAGCAGCAACATTGTCATGGTATCACCAGGGCTTTAAGTGGAGGCTATTTCAATATTATATACTAGCCAACCATAGTTGCTGCCCGTTTATCTTATGCAACTAACAACCATTGACAAAACCAGTAATCCTGGCTTGTTTAGATATGATGTTACTTGTTGTATCATATATCTGGATGGCAGCCGCGGCCGGCATTGGGAGTCCCTGCTGGGCGGTGACGTGGGGAGGGGGAGGGGCAGGTTGGGGGGTAGTAATGAATGGATTACGGACCTTAACAGGTAAGTAAACATATAAAGAAATAAAACTAATTTCCTTGCGCGCAATGCATCGCATGATGCATTGCGTGCAACAAAATTAGTTTTATTTATTTATATGTTTACTTACCTGTTAAGGTCCGTAATCCATACATTACTACTCCCCACCCTGCCCCTACCCCTACCCCTCCCCCTCCCGACGTCACTGCCCGTTGCCGGCCGCGGTTGCTGGATGGAATGACAGAAACAGCAAAATACAAGTAGGGCAGCACACTATGCTAAGCACAGATTTTTTTGCTTACGTGTTTTTAAGTTACGTCCTTAATTACATTGGCCACGCCCCTTTGAGAGAACCCCCCAGTTTTTTCATACCACTTAAAGCCCTGCATCTACCGATTTCCATGTGGCGTGGGCCTGACAGGGGTGGCGCGGCTCTGATATGCCACTGCACCGAGGGCTGCTCCAAGGCCTGGTGACCGTGCAGTGGAGAGAGCTGCTGGGAGGGCCTATCTGTCACCTCGGAAGCTGGCACCAGCACCTTGTTGTTTCCCACGACTTGAAGATGACCTAGTGACGCGCTGCGTATGAGGCGTGAACTGTATGTTTATGGCGGGTTGGCTGACTGGGGCACCGCAGGGAATGTACTGCCTCATGTTGCAGCTGCAGTTGTTTTAAGTGAGGTCTGGGATTGAGTGACAGTCTGAAGTGAAGGGACTGCACGTGCATGCCAGGTCACATTACTGAGGAGGCACACTGACAACAGATACCATGGCACTGAAGCAGTAACTGGCCTGCCCCTGAATATTCAGCAGAGGTACTGTTCCCACTTTATTATAGAGCCTACCATTATAATTACCGCCTGCATGAGACCTGCTTTGCTGTGGCCCTGAAGATGGATTTCTGTTGCTGCTAGTGAAGGCAGGGGGAGGCAGAGCGCAATGTCTGAAGCACTATGGGGCAGATTTACAAGCCCCTTGCGTCACTTTTGCGTCATTTTTCCCAAGTTAATAATGACGCAAAAGTGGCGCAAGGGGCTTGTAAATCTGCCCCTATGTGTGTTTGTGACTAGCTATTTATTTTTTTAAATCTTTTTATTGTTTTAACACACAAACAAGGCATCGAGGTTGGCCATCACAAGCTTTCAATGTCCAAGAACACATCTTGAGATAGAACAGTACAGTACATGTATATAGATCAACACGTTCAGTTCTCTCAATCAATGTTTCACCAGTCCCAAGCCCTAGTTCAAGGCATGTAACAATGATCCATGTGTGGCCCCCCCCCATGTCCACAAAAAATCCCACCCCCACCCCTGCTGCAAACCATGAGCCAGTTAGTGTGTGAGTAGTGTACTGATCTGGTGTATAGTCTGTATACTAGTCTCTCGCTCAACACATCAAGAACCACTGTGCTTGCCCTGAAGTCGAGAAACCATCCTCCCTCTAAGCCCCTTGAAGTCATAGGAATCCGTCTATTCCTGCCCCTGCACCTGTTCCTCCTCTATTGATACATCTGATTCCGATTCCATATCTGTATCGAGCAATATAAGTTCCAACACCAGTGCCTCCCATGCCCGCGCCGCCTCCAGCGCTCTATCGTTATGAGACTTATGTGCTTGTTGCAGTCGAACAAAGCTCTCGCTGTCCACCCATTTAAGGAACTCTGCCTTCCATCTAGCATAACTAGGGCCGTTCGCTGCCTTCCAGTGTGATGTAATTTCCCTTTTAGCTAGGATGAGGCCCAAGTCCATAAATTTGCTAGGTATTTTATTTTTGCTAGTGTGTGGGAACGCGCCCTTAACCATGTCCACCAGTCGCGCAGTTACTCTACCAAGGGATGAGATTACCTCCTCCCAATACGTTCCCACACGAGGGCAGTCCCACAACATGTGGCATAGATGCGCTCCCTGCAATTGGCAATGGGGGAAGTGCGCTGTGTCCACCCGAAAGTATTGATTAATTTTAGCTGGTGTGAGGTATGCCCTATGCAATATAAAATATTGGATGAGTTGAAATCTAGCGTTTCTAGTGCCCTTCCATGCTCTCTTGAGTATTTGTAACCAGGTTGCATCAGGGATATCTTTGCCGAGGTCCGCCATTCAGCGCTCCCGCAGTTTTTGCAGCGGGGTAGCATCTACTCCTAGCATTCGTTTGTAAAGGCAGGTAACAGCCTTATATGTACCCACTGCCATCACAACATATTGGCATGCCTCATTCAGGGGCGGTTCCGAGAGGCCAGCACTCCAGTGTTTTTGTATGGCCGTTATCAATGCTGCATGCAACAAGTAGTGGCCGCGTGGAAGACCAAAGGTTTCCTATAACGTTTCATAGGGCAGAAGATCACCGTCCGCATACAGATCCCCCACCATCTGCAATCCCAGTTCCTCCCACTCCATAAGCCCAGACCAGTCGCCACCATGAGGCAAGGCCGTGCACATGCCCAGTGGTATTTCGGGAGCGTAGTGGCGTTGTACCCCAATTCTAGTGTGATAACGTTTCCAACAGTACCTCAGGGTGCACTCGGTTAATGATAGGTCCATAATCCCCAGCGGTTGCTGTAGAATTATAAAGGAGAGAACGTGTCTCTGTACTTCCGGGACCGCTCTCCTCTCCAGCCCGCGGAACTCCAGCGCCACCGCCTGCGTCAGAGCCTGGAATTGCGCAGCCAGATAGTATAATTCGAGGTCAAGAGCAGCTAGATCACCTTCAATTCTCGGTCTCATCAGCGTAGCTAGGGCTACCCTATGTCGACCAGTACCCCAAATGAAGCTGCCCATTGCAGATCGCAATCGTCGAAAAAACGCAGCAGGTACCCTTATGGGCAGGGTCCGGAAGAGGTACAATAGGCGAGGCAGAGCCACCATCTTTAAGAGCGCAACTCGGCCTGCCACTGACAGCGGCAGTGTCTCCCAGAATTTCATGCTACTCCTCAGGCCCCTCATTGCCCTCTCGATATTCCCCTCCAGAAGATCTTCCTGGCCGTGATATATGTGTGTGCCCAGGTAAGGAAGGCATCTCGGATCCCACTTCAAGTCAGGCGGCAACTGTGGCGGAGCGCTCGTGCCTGACACCGGGAAAATGCAAGTTTTTGTCCAGTTAACTCGTAATCCTGAGAGGCTCCCAAACCGGGCTAGCAGGTTGCGTGCCCCGGTCAATACATCTCCTGCGTCTGCCAAGAACATGAGAAGATCATCCACGTAAAGCGAGATGTAATGTGCTTGACCACGGAGTTGTAAGCCGTTGTATGCTTCTCCCCTCCGGGCGCACGCCGCCAGTGGTTCAATCGCTAGGGCAAATAACAGCGGGGGCAGCCCTGCCTGGTGCCCCTTCCTACCGGGTAGGAGGAAGAGACAGCCCTGCCTACTCGGACTCTGGCCGTCGCCGATGAATATAGTATTTCAGTCCATCGAACATATCCAGCACCAAGTCCAAATCGTGCCATAACTGAAAAAAGATAGGGCCATTCCAGGCTATGAAGTGCCTTAGCAATGTCCACTGATAGGACCAGTTCCTGTCCCTCCCGTCCACTACGTCCATCTAAGAGTCCCAACAAGCGGCGCACGCTACTGGCAGTGTTGCGCATAGGAATAAATCCAGCCTGATCTAAATGTATCAGTCGAGTCATGAAGGGGAGGAGCCTGGTAGCCAGCATGCGGCTCAATATTTTATAGTCAGTGGTGAGCATGGACAGAGGCCTATAGGCAGCCGGATCAGTTGGTAGCTTATCCGGTTTGAGGACTGGAACTATAATGGCCTCCCTGGTCGAAGCCGGTAACATCCCTGTTTTCCCAGCCTCTTGGAACATCAATAACAATCTGGGGGCCAAGAGGTCAATATAAGTTAAATAAAACTCAATAGGTAATCCGTAGCTACCTGGCGTTTTCTTACGCGCCAACTGCCTGATGGCGCAGCGAACCTCAGCCAGTGTGATGTCCTGGCCCAGCGCCACAGCCTCATCCTCCTCAAGAGTGGGTAGGTCCAAATCCTCCAAAAAGGCACGTATATTTTCTTCACTAGTCTGTAACTGACTCGTGTAGAGCTCCGCATAGAAGGACCAAAAACTGTCATTTATGCGAGGTTGCTCAAATTCCAATTGCCCCGTCGCTGAAGTTATCGCCAAAATGGGCATGCATCTCGGGGCGGGGTCCGCCAGCCAGGCCAGTAGCATACCCACCTTGTCCCGCTCCGCATGGGCACGAGCCAAGTAGGCCTTGCGATCAAAGCACCGTAGACGCTCCACCCCCGCAGCCACGATTTCCTTCCGGGCCAGGACCATCTCACGTGACCCAGAGCCTTCCGAATGAGACCTTTCAGCCTCCCGCAGTGCCCGTTCATTCTCGTCCACCTCCCGCAGCAGTAGTTTCCTAACTCCCACCCACTTGGCGATGCACAACCCACGGACTACTACCTTGAAAGCGTTCCATTCAAGGGCCGTCGTCGTAGCAGTACCTGCATTCTCCGCAAAATAGTGTTCCACCCCAACTCTTAACTCCGTCCTAAAAACCTGGTCCTCCAGCATCTCGGGTCGCAGCTTCCAATTCGGGATCGTAGGGCGCTCCGCCCTCCAACAGAAAGTCACTAGTAACGGATTGTGATCCGATATGGTCCGTGCTAAATATTCGCTGCTAGCCACTAGTGGCGCCAGGCTAGAACTACATAAGATGGCGTCTAGTCGGACGTGTAGGTCATGTAACGAGGAATAATATGAATAATCTCTATCGCCCGGGTGTTCTCTCCAAATGTCCAGGAGTCCCCAATTGTCCTGCCACTGGGCTCGTGTTCTCGCCACTTTATTAATCGGGCCGTGGGTAGAGGAGGATGAGACCTATCTAGGGAAACATCAATCACTGAATTAAAATCGCCCCCCAGCAACATCGGAGTTGTGAAATAGCTTGCAAGAGCAGAGAATAGAGTTCCTAAAAACAACGCCTGATCTACATTTGGAGCGGAAACACTGCATAGGGTCACCTCACGCCCAAAAAGGCGGCCACGGACCGCAACATAGCGACCCTCCGGATCCACTAGTTGGTCTAGCATCTGAAAAGGGACCCCTGCCCTAACCCAAATTAAGACCCCTTGCGCAAACGCGGAGTACGTGGTATAGAATAGTTGTCCGCGCCACCTGCGCTGCAGGCGAGCCCCTCTGATCGGGTTAGGTGTGTCTCCTGTAATAATGCTATCTGCGCGCCTCTGCGTATCAAATAAGAGTATATCCTATGTCTACGCTGCATGGAGTGTAATCCCCGAACATTCCAGGTTATGCACTTGACATCAGGTGGCGGACCAGTAACAAAGATGACCTAGCCACCCATGGCAGCCCTTCCTCCCTGGCTGCTGGGTGAGCAACACTTCAGATGCACACTCAACACTTAGTAGCAATAGTCCGTAAAATATTCTCAATGGCAGACAAGTCCCCTTAAAAATTCCAACTCCAACCCCCAACTCCCTCCTCCCACCCAACATGGGGCCCAACCCCCCAAGAACAGGCACTAACATAGTGAATTCCATCCAAACTGCCCCAAAGATATGCCCCATACAAATTAAGGCACAGTGAAGATTTCCATCCGGTGGGGGTGTGATAGAGCCTAACGGGCGACTTGTTGAAAAGCTTAGGATACATTCAGTGCTCACCCCAATGCCCCTTCTGCTACCCTGCCTCCCAGGTCCCTCCAGAAACCCACATCAATCATCCACAGTCCGGAGTTAGGCCATGTGTCCGCACACCCGACCCCCCACCCTATCAGCACTCCTGTCACGGCAATTCTCAAAGTTAGGAAACGCAACCAAGAATAACATCCCATCACAGGTCCCCATCATACGCAGTACACCTCCACCGCTCCCCCCCCCCCAGGCCCAGCAACACAGCCCCCAACCCATGCAAAAGGCCCAGCCCAACCGACACGACAACGGTTACTCATCCAGCAGTTAATCCGCCGTCCCAGGAGTGACCACTGGCAGCCGTTGATCATCTGACACATAAGTCTCTGCTTCTGAACGACCTCTATCACTGCCAATGTCTGACGCTTCTGGTGTGGTTTTATGTAACTCAACAGATATCGCCGACACCGCCTCTAGGACCCCTTTGAGCTCTATAACTGTCTGCGATAGCGATGGCTTCCGTAAGCCCCTCCTTCGACGCCGCAATCTCTGCGATCTCCGAGGTTGAGAGTCCATTGCCAGCTCCTGCGCCCCTAGTTCTCGACCATCCTTTCCTGCTCTATACGCTTCCAGCCAATCCCAAACATCTTCAGGTGAGTTATGAAAGTGTGCTTTTCCATCCACTACAATGCGCAACCTGGCGGGGAAGAATAAAGAATATTGAATTCCTTCCGCCCGCAATTCCTTCTTCACTGCTTGAAAGGACATGCGGCGTCGTTGCGTGTCGAATGAATAGTCCGGGAATAAGGTAACACTGCTGTTATCCACCTGGTATGGGCCGTCACTACGGGCTTTCCGGAGAAGCAGGTCGCGATCACGAAAGTGTAGCAAGCGCGCCACCACCGGCCGCGGAGGGCGACTCTGCACGGGTGGTTTCGCCGGCACACGGTGCGCCCGCTCCAGGGTGTAGAAAGTTGATAGCCCCTCCGGGGCCGCAACGGTTTGTAGTCAATGTTCCAGATAGCTCATCATATCCGATCCCTCGATTTTCTCCGGCAGACCCACTACGCAGATGTTGTTACGCCTGTTCCTGCCCTCCACGTCTTCAGCTCTCCGCTCGAGTCCCGCAAGTTGGTCCAGGACCCCCACCATAGAGGTGGAGAGCGCAGTCTGTGCTGGATCCAACTTTTGAATCATAATCTCAGTTTGCTTTACTCGGTCCGCCAGTTTCGAGTGGTCTGCGCGTAGCAAACCCAGTCCCGTTGTGACCTGCGCGATAACCTGCTGGAGAGCCACCCGAGTGTCAGTTATGGCCGCCAGTATCCTGTCCAACTGGAGCTGTATCCCGGGTTCCCCAGAGGCGTCCAGTTCGCCAACATTCTCCCGGGGCGGAGACTCCGCCCCTGAAGGCTGGGGGTCTTCTTCCTTCTTACCTCTAGGCTTACCCATAATTGCTGCCGTTAAATCCGGGCAATCGTTCTCCGCAGTATCTCCTTCACCCCCCTCCAAGCCCGCAGTGATACGCTCTTCACTCCTCCCAGTAATCTTAATGCGTTCCGCTCCCCAGGGTGGCACCGCTCAGGAGAGGCCCAAGTTCAAACGAGCATTTAAGGTAGGGTTATGTGTAGGTTCACAGCCTCCCCATGTAGGTAATCCAGTTCACACGGCACTCCCGTGCCCCAGAGAGAGGCCCCTCTTCCAAGATTGCAGGTTAAAGCCGTTCCAATATGCACCCTTGATCCCCAAGCATGTGGGTGAGGCGGGGGGGAAGCGAGGGGATGGCCTATGTACAAGCTTTAACACTCTCTGCACCTCTTCGTCGTCGCGCTCTTCCAAGTGTCTCTAGGCCAACTGTTAAGCACCCTGGGCCTGGGCCGGAGGAGGGGGGCCAAGAGCAACACTGTGCGATCCCCAGAGCACAACCCCAATGGAGGGGGACTTCCTCCGGTTGATGCCGCCGTGTTTTCGCCACCTTCACAATATCCACATTCAGCGTAAGTGGCTGGAGGGGCGGGGAAACAGGGCCGTCGTGCCCCTCAGGATCGCTCCCAACCACACTGCAGTGACTGGCCACCTGTCTGCCGGGGCCGGGAGACAGCCCACCAGAATGCTCTTCCAATTCGCCTCCCGCTGCATGTGGCAATGTCCGCGGTCTCCCTCAATCCCGCAGCCCCGCCCAGATGTTGCGTGGGGGGGGTGTAGGGGCCGCTGGCGGAGAGCTCCCCTACGATCTTCTAGGCCCCTAGGCGTTGTCACAAAGCAATTCGTGGGGTACCCCCCCTGGGTGCTGGCAGCACGTCCCCAGGGCCTCGGACAAAGGAGGCACCCGTGAAAGTCAGTTCCCGCAGCTCACCTCCAGTGCCCTGGCTCCAAGATCGTGTCGGAGGGCTCCGATTGCTTCCTGCGGTGGTATGGGGTCTCGCGCGCAGCCAGCGCGGAAGGGCCTCCGCTAGTGCGCAGTTCTCACCTCTGCTGACTCCCCGGTCAGGGCCAGGCGACACAGCCGGATGCTCGTTCGGTGGGTCGCGGCCCACTGCAGTGCTAATTACCGGCGTGGGGCAGCTCAATCAGATCACGCTCCGCGGGATGGGCCGCCTCAGCTTCTCCGCTACGGGCTCCATCCCCCCGGCGGCACTGCCACAGCAGACACTCCAGGCACCAAGGGGGCTTGCGCTCCGTCACCAAGCGGGCTGTCCAACACTAGGCCCGGCCGAAGACGAGAATTGCTATCGGCGCCATCTTGATTTTCTCGGTTGCCAACATCGTCGCTCCGGTTCGCGGGGATCGCAGCACGCTCCGCTCCCAGAACAGCATTCCACAGTGCCCCCTCCGCTCGCTTGGCTTCACATGTCCCCAGGACGACCTGGGGGACCCAGGAGGCACTCAAAACAGGATAAGTGTGGGGCAATGGACGCTGAGCTCAATGCTCATGCAGCCTTCCCCATCCGCTCTAAAGCCACGCCCCGTGTTTGTGACTAGCTTTGTGAATTTAGTGTCCTTGCTGTGTGGATCCCTGTGCCTGCACGTGCACCCATGGGAGTTAGGGTGAGGTGGGGCTGAATTCCAGGTATGGTGCTCCTCCCTGGCTGAATGGCCCCTGGGCTGGAGAAGGAGACATTGCTGGATTGAGACTAAGCCGGTGCTGGCGGTCTGCTCGTATCCCCTGCAAACTGGCTGAATGGGAGTGGCAGGACCCCGGAAACAAAGAGAGTCTGAATAGCTCAGCTCCCATACAACTTAGGTGGTGGCGTCTTGAGTAAATCGACTCACAGAAGAGGGGCAAAACCAGGGCTCGAGTCGGGGTACCACACGGGTGGACGGCGTCCCCCCACTTATTTTACCGGGTGGACGCTGTCCCCCCTGCCAAACAGCTGGACTTCACTCTTTGGCCTCTCTGGGACGAGATTGGAACTCACAGCACACTTCTCACGCGCTGACTCCTCAGATGCATTTGCATCTAAGGGGTGAGAGAGGGAGGCAATGAGCCCGATGGTGCAAGCCACCTTTTGTGACGTCACTTCCTGCTGTGATGTCACTTGCGATGACAGCGTCCCCCACTTCTTTTTTTAGGACTTGTGCCCTGGGCAAAACTGATGCTAAACAAGCAAAGCTCACACTTGAAAACAGACATCAGACACGCACTATGGATCTCCCTGTTGCAGATCCCTTACAGAGTCAGGAAGGAGGTGCTGCCCAAGGCCTGGAACCTGATATGGGAGTTATGTTTTGGACCTCAAGCAAAACGTCACCACATTTGACACGAAAATGGACCTCTCAGCAGACTGGTTTGACCGCCTAAAAAAAAATGTTGACAAACCTGACGAATAACTATTACAGCCTGAGCATGTACCTCGTCAGTAGAAGATGAGAATTCAGGTGACAGAGAAAAACTCCGTATGAAAAAATACTTGAGGTAATCTGTAATAAAAGTTAAGATTTAGAAGTGTACTCCAGAAGAACAATCTATGGATACTAGGCTTGCCTGAGTCTACTGCAATGGGCGGGATCGAGATTTAGGTAGAGGAGATGCTCTGGACCTTCCTTAGAGATGTGCTGTCTGCTATGTTTTCTGTGCAACGTGCTCTTCAGTCTATGTGGCCTAGGCCCCCCCAGCACTCCTCCCCGACCTATAATAGCAAGTCTGCTGAATTATAGGGATAGGGACGTGGTGCTGCACCAGTCAAGCGAAAGATGACTGTTACATTACAAAGGAAATGAATTATCAATATACCCAGATTTTACACTGACAGAGCAGGCCACTAGGAAAGAATTCTTGCCAGTGAAGCATACACTCCCGTGCACAGAGGCATTCATTCATTCATTAGAATCTTTATTCGGTGATTAAAAAACACCATAAAAGCCCATATATATATACATTGATAAAAAATTATTAAACATTAATCAAGATCCTTATACAAAGTTAATACAAGTAAAAATACCGATGTACAGATCCATAAACTTAGAATAGAAAATCCAAAGTCTTTCATTCCTGACCCCTAGTCATCCTTAATCGGACCGCAACCTTGATAAAATTCATAATACAACACAAGGTTAGGGGGTCGGAGGCTTTTTGCAAGAAGACTAATGCATCCCTAGCATGTTCCTGTTGGGCATTTTTTAAAATATTTACAAGAAAACTGCTCCTGGGCATAGAGAAATAGGGACAAAGCAAAACAAAATGGAGGGAGTCCTGCGGAGACCTGTTGTCGCAGCCGCAGGGTCCCTTCTGCTCAATTGACGTGGAGAAACCTGCTGGTGAAGCCAACATAAAAGGAAGTAAATTCAATCTAAAACGGCACATAAGAAATCTATCCTGTGCATTATGCATGAGGTACAGATAAGGCTCCATACCCTCCACACTCTTCACCAGATCATGAGCCCTCACAGACTTTTTAACTCTTTCAGCCTCAGCTCTGCATTGGATTTTCCGCTCAAGGAAAATTTCCCCTACTTGTTTCTTGTGCTGGGCTGAAATTGTTGTAGGGTTCGTGAAGAGGTTTCCAAAACCTAAATCCTCAAAGGTATTTTTCACATATTTAAGCCAAGGGATGCGCATACAGTTAGTCCTATCTAAGCAGTCCAATAAAATTTCTCTGCTTAGATGCGCATCTGGATTAACCCATATTTTTAACCAGGCCACAATTGGCCTAAGTTTTAACAGGTCATCCAAGTATGGCCTCCCTAGCTCCCTATGGGCTATGATTCCAGCGGTGCTGGGTGGCACCCTCAGGATAGATTTCAGATATTTGTTTTCTTCCTGTTGGATTCTAGTAGTGTTCACAAAACCCCATACTTCTGCCCCATAGATTACTTTGGAGCACGATACGGAGCATGATACGGAGGAAGTTCACCACCTGTTCCAGGCTCCATCTACCTAACCTCCTGCCGTATCCTGCTATTGCCCCACTAGAGGCAATCATTTTGCTGCAACATTCCGCCACCAAGGAGTTAAACTGCAAAGCGCCATCGAAGGTTACTCCGAGATAGGTGAACGTTTTAACCTCCTCTAAAATATGGGTGCCTATTGTATAAGTAAATTTAGAGGAAGGTTTTTTGCCGGCCAGGAGCACATAAGATTTGCCCAGGTTAACAGATAGGTCCAGGGTGCTCATGAACTTAACAAACCCATCTATCAGGATTTGTAGGCTTCGCGGTGTGCGCGCGAGCAAGACCGCGTCGTCCGCGTAAAGCAGGACAGGGATATGCCTCGGCCCGACCCTAGGGGAATCTGCCTTTAAACCCAAAAGAAACTGCTCCAAGTTGTTAATGTAAAGGGAAAACAAAAAAGGGGCAAGGATGCAACCTTGTCTGACTCCGCTCTTACATGCAAAAGAGTCAGACAATCCTCCCTCCCTGTTAAATCGAACCTTGGCCGTGGTGTCGCTGTGCAAGTCCCTTAATATGGTGATTAAACCACTCTCAATCCCCATGCTTGACATCAAGTCCCATAGCTTTCCCCTATTGACGTGGTCAAATGCTGCTGCCAAATCCATGAATCCCATATAAATAGGTTCATCACTGGCCAGAGTATATTTGGCAGTCAGCATATAAAGGTTCAGGCATTGGTCACTAGTGGACCTCCCTGTCCTAAACCCGTATTGAGTGTCCGAGAAGATGTTATTCTCATCGGTCCACTCGGACAGTCTGTTAAGGATTGCCCTACCCAAAAGTTTGGCCGATACGTCAATCAGGGAAATCGGCCGATAACACTTGGGGTCGTCCCTGTTGCCCTTTTTAAAAATTGGCACAATAATCGCTTTTGACCAAGATGGCGGCAGGTCACAAGAGATAGCAGTATTTAT
The DNA here is from genome assembly GCF_964261635.1 of Lissotriton helveticus. Taxonomy (NCBI): domain Eukaryota; kingdom Metazoa; phylum Chordata; class Amphibia; order Caudata; family Salamandridae; genus Lissotriton; species Lissotriton helveticus. The sequence continues at coordinate 334,949,489 of NC_136071.1, read as the reverse complement.
GACCCTGGTCATCAGAGGGGCCCATAAATCTATATTGCTAAGAAACAGGTCAGGGGGAATCCCGTCCGGACCCGGAGCTTTATTTTTGGTCAGACCCTCCATCCCTGCAGTAATCTCCTTAAGGGTGAATACTACTGGGGAAACCTGACTTAGGGTTACCGGTGGCTCTACAGGGGTACCGGGCTCATGGTTATATAAACCCCTAAAGTGTGTGACCCACTGCTCCGGAAGGATGTTAGCCCCTATATCCGGGGAATCATTTTCTTGAAAAGTCGGTCTATTAATGATTCTCCAAAAGCCCGCAAGATCCTTTTTTTCCCCTGCCTCTCTTAAATCTGCCCATGCTTCTGCTTGCAGGGCAAGTTTCCTCCTTTTGGTCTCTTTTTTATATTTTTCTCTGCACAACCTAATTTTTTGAGGGTCCCTTGGTTTTAGCTTAAGGCAGCATTTCAACTCCCTTAGTGCCTTAGAGCAGTCTTTGTCAAACCACCGGGGATTAGCCAGGTTGCGTGTGGGCGCACTGGACTTAAGTAGGCCATCGATCAGGTTAGCGATCTGGTCAAATGCTTCCAGTAACCTTGATCCCTGGACTTCTAAGTCTAGGCAATCGTTAATGGCCAATAGGCCCTTGTCACCCAAGGTTTTAAAAAAACGTTACCCCGTCTATTTTGGACCATTTCAGTCTCCTGCCTTGGTCTGTGGCCCTCTCCTCAATTGTGCGATGGGCTCTGGTTCCAGCACCCACCTTATACGAGAGCACCAAAACGAGAGGGTTGTGGTCGCTGAAGCTGCTCCATTCTATCCCTGCACCGATTATTTTATTTAACAGGGATCTCGAAGCCAAAATGTAATCTATAATAGATGAGCAACCCCTACCCTTAAAAGTTGGTGGAAGTGTGCCATCCGACTGTGGGTCTATCATATTAATGGTGTGTTCTAAGTCATACTTGAGCCGAAGTAGACCAAGAGCCGACCCCGTACGTGTATGAGAGAAATGCGGCCCCTTCTCCATTGGGCATTGTGACCAATCTGAATTTGCCTTGACCAATGCCGGACAAAGATGGCAGTTAAAGTCTCCCATTAAAAGCAGCCCATAAGTCTGCCCCTTATTTTGGGATGTTGTTTCTTGTCCCAGCCTCTGGTCTAAATCAGCTAGTAGCGGGATGTGGTCATTTGCTGTCTCAGTGTTATAAATGTTAAAAACAGAAAATCTTAGCCCCTTTCCAAGGAACCGAACTACCTGGATCCCATGTGAATTCCAATCCGGGGAAGACCAGGTGCCTGGGAGATCTAAATCTACGTAAATGGACAACCCGCCCCTTGCTCTCCCTGATCTAGATTTTCGGGCGGGAACAAAAAAACACTTGTACCCCTGTAGATGGTAATTGTTCACCAAAGCCCATGTCTCCTGAACACATATAACATGAAATTTCCTGACGAAATCGACCCATTCCTTGTTATTAAATTTACCCGCTATCCCCGCTACATTCCAGGAAATCAGTCTCACTCCCTCCCCCTTCCCTTCTAAACCCTCCTGTGGATTTGATGGTATCTCCTGTGTTGACCCTTGCATGACCAGCCCATGACCCCCTCCTATACATTCTATGGCTATAGCCTTAGGATCAGCACACCCGGGTTTCCCAACACCAGACATTAGAGTTTGCTGAACATGAGAGCTTCGCTCTACCAACACCTCTGCCAGAACGCCCTTTTCCCTATAACCCTGGGGGGCATTATCCATTTGTCAATCTACCCCCTCTAGATCGTTCAGGCAATTAAACCGATTATAGGTGTGAAAGGGTGGTTCTGGTCGGCCAAATAAAGGTCTAGGGTTAAAGTCCTGGTGTCTCCCCCTCCTGCCAACCCTCTCCCAGTTGTTTTGCATTTGTGGTGGCTGCAGTGGGACTGGAGTGATGGGGAAGAAGAAAGACACCCAAAGGGTTTGAATGGTGGATTCCCTAGATCTATTTTTCCCTTGGCATATATAGGTCACTGTTTCTTTGTCCCTAAAACTCACCAATATACAGTCCCCTATGATGGATTTATGTGTTCTCCCCACCCATGGCACCCTTCTTACCATTATGATTTCATTATTAAGGTGTATCGGGAGGGGTCTATTTATGTTTAGCCACTTAATGACCCTACTTTTCAGGGCACAAAAATCCTCGGTTTCACCTACTTCGAGTGGGGGAACACCTGCCATGACTACAGTAAAATCATTAGTCTCAGGGGGTAGGTTGGGCCTACGTGGTCTCGAGGGAAGCTTCATTAGGGGGATCAGTGTGGTACTGTCTACCGGCTGTGCCGGATAAACCGGGCCTGAAGGGGGAATGGGAATGTTAAAATTAAGGGGCTTAGTTGGTGCAGGCTTGTTCCTTAAGGGATGTTGCGAAACCGCCGCATTTGCGGCTTGTGGAGGGACTATGTTTGCAGCACTCTTTACAGGCTGTTGGAGGGCTAAAGTAATGGGAGCGGGTTCTGGATGCCTTCCCTGATGATCAGCCGGGATTTTCAGACTTCCTAGTGTGGTCTCGAGAATGGTTAGTCTGATCTCGATCTTTTTTATACTCTCGCTAATTGGTAATAATAGAGACCTTAGCAAGAATTCCAAGTTCCCAAGCGGAACAACAGAAAGGGGGACATTAACGATATTAGTACCCATATTTTTTGTCGAGGCGGGAGCTAGATCATCCTGGGCAATAGGTTTAGGGTGTAAATCAGCCGGTAATTTCGCCGCTAGTACGGGAGGTTTAGTAGAAGACTTCCCAAAATCCAGATAAGAGATTTTTGGTTTGCTCCTTCCCTGGGCTCCCTTCGATTTCCTCCTACGTTTGTTAGGAGGAGGCCCAAGTACTCCTTGCGCGATGGCTGGTATGGATTGAGCTTTCCTAGCCTTAGGGGCTAGGGAGAGTTGGGAGACTAAATCAATGGTCACCCTAGTGGGGCTTGGACTGGGAACTGGAGCTATACTCATGGTTTCAACTGGTGAGGTGTTCATACAATCCCTCAGCAGGAGTGGGACATCGTCTATTAGGGACAACTCCTCCCTAGGCGTGGTGGATTGCTCTCCAAGGGGGGTATTTTTCAAATTACCTATTGAGTGTCTCCTTTCTGCCCTTAACCGAGACAGATTACACTCTTTGTCCCCCTCACCCCCCGCCCGCGAGAAATAATTCTCAAGAGTCCTGCTTTTGACACCTCCCGGCTTCAATGGAGTGCTCTCCTTTGCCGGGGACGACATTATGATAGTACAAAGTTATATACAGCCGGGGATTATAGCAGGAAATGTGACCAGGAATCGAATGAACAAACAAAAGGGGGTAGGCCCAGCCCGGCCTCCTTCGGCCCCGGACGGCCACAGACGGTCCCGCCCTTGTCCCGGGCTTCTCCCGGGACGCTCCCGCTTAGCGGGTGCTGACCTTCCCTTAAATAGGTAGTCCGTAGGATTGCAGGCGGGGCGTGGTGGCCAGGGAGAGGGGCCAGGTGACGAGAGGCGCGGTGTGCAGAGGCTTCTGGTATTCGAAGTCCTGCCCCGCACACTCGCAGCCCTGGACCTACCCATGCAGCACAATCAGTCTCCCCTGTGACTCCGGGGCGCAGCGGGACCCGCGAAGCGGGTTCCGCAAGTAGTAGGCAGGTAGAAGGGGTCCAACAAAGTCCTCGACCCTCAGCAAACAGTCGGCAACAAGTACAAAGGTATCCCACAACGGTCAATCCTCACGAGCCTTTTAAGATTACAGGCGGGGCGTGGTGGCCAGGGAGAGCGGCCAGGTGACGAGAGGCGCGGTGTGCAGAGGCTTCTGGTATTCGAAGTCCTGCCCCGCACGCTCGCAGCCCTGGACCTACCCACGCAGCACAATCAGTCTCCCCTGTGACTCCGGGGCGCAGCGGGACCAGCGAAGTGGGTTCCGCAAGTAGTAGGCAGGTAGGCAGGTAGGCAGGTAGAAGGGGTCCAACAAAGTCCTCGACCCTCAGCAAACAGTCGGCAACAAGTACAAAGGTATCCCCGTGCACAGAGGCAAAATATTCCCTGATAAACTCTGCAAAGTTACGCATACTGCTCCAAGGAAAAACACACTACTTTACTGATTTTAAACTTGCAGCATAATTTGCTAAGACCTTTCCAGTGAAGACAGGGGGAGCGTCTCTAGCGGCTCGCAGGGAAGATCCTGGACACCTGAATGAAAATGATTAGCTGTATGACTATGCAGATCGTGATGGGAGATTACCAAGACAATTTTTTCCCCGACACATGCTGACTGCTGCCAGACACTGCCCAATAGGTGGCAGTTCCCCCTGGGGATGCCAAGGATTTGCTGACAGACACCCTGAAAGGCTGCATTGACACTTATTGGTGCAATTAAAAGGAACCACACTTCACTTCTTCAACTTGGTCCTGTACAAACGAGAGCGTTTACTTTTACCCTGAATGAGACAATGCCCACGGATACGGAGCTGCTCATATGCTGAGAAGAGACTGACTGAGCGAGGTACAGTGAGAACCATACTCCTCTTGAGCTGTTGCTGATAAGAGAGGTGAGGAGTGAAATGGTGGACAATTCAGCACCCTCGACAGAAGAGGATGTGCGGGCGTGCCTATTGATGACTGTCCTCCTGTACACTTTTCTGTTATTAGTATTGCATTTCCGCCCTTGTGCCAGTGCTCCCTATGGCCACCCAGCTAGCTGTAGCTGGGAGTACGCCGGGCACCTAGTTTTCCCTCATGGGATTTATTTATTTATTTAATGCGATTTTCTATAGCGCGAACATTACCCGAAGGTGTCAGAGTGCTTTACAGAAGAACACTTACACTTTGGACAGTGGACCTAAAAAGCAACAAAAAGGCACCAAACCCTATGTTTTCACAAACCAAAGTCTTTTGATTTTTCTGCGTGCTGATCCCAAAGTGCCCTCTGTCCAGGGGCACCACCCTTCACATAGGGTGAGTAACAAAATGCCTTGAGCTCAGGCTAGCACCGCTTATTAATTCAGTCCGAACAATGAACAAAATCCCTTAATTATTGTCCTTATTGATGCGCTAAGTCCCGGTATATATTTCAAAATATGTTTAATGTTCCTTTCAAAAAGTTTATGCAGATAGCCAGCCAACGCGTTTCGTTCTAAACCCAGAACTTCAGAATCCAAGGTATTAACCCTATCTGTCGGCGTACGTCGCCTACAGATGGGGTTAATACCTTACATATTATTTTGTGTTGGACTTGAACACTTATTTGTGCCTGGAAATAAATAAGGAAAACATATGGTCTTTTGGTTCTTTTCAAAAATACAATATGAGGAACCAAGAGTGAAATATCTCGTGCTGCAATAAATAAATATAAAAATAGGAAGTCTTTATTTTTGGAATATATTATTACCACAAGATGGATATATTACGACAGTGGCATATTACCCTTAACATGGAGGTTTGATATATATGAAGAAATCGTTTGGATGTGACTGCGCTCGATACAAACCTTTTGCCCCGAGGAAGTTCTGTTTTAGAACAAAACGCGTTGGCTGGCTATCTGCATAAACTTTTTGAAAGGAACATTAAACATATTTAGAAATATATACCGGGACTCAGCGCATCAATAAGGACAATAATTAAGGGATTTTGTTCATTGTTCGGACTGACTTAATAAGCGGTGCTATCCTGAGCTCAAGGCATTTTGCTTTACAGAAGAGCCAGTTGCGATACATAAGGACTTAGGATTACATGAGTTACATAAAAGATGAGTCCCTGGAGATGTACACTATCACACTGTTGGGGGCTGTTGAAAGGGTGGGTTACTAAATTTGGCCCTTTTGGGGTGGCTAAAGTGGGTAGTGGGGGGAATGTTTTTGGGTTACTGTAGTGTGAAGAAGACTGCTTGCCGTTAGGTTTCCCTGACCACTTCCCTTTAGCTAGTAAGCACATAGACCTACATAAATGGATAAGTGGCAAGCCCTTGGCATCATGCGCAGACTGCAAATAATAAATATGGGGCGTGGTCCCCTGGTAAGCTCTACTTCACACATGCACTCAGTTAAGGTCCTAACCTGAAATGTATATGGTCTCAATGACCTGCTTAAGGCGCGGCACGTCATGGCTCACCTCCAGCATCTAAAATAGATGTTTGCTTCCTACAGGAGCTCCACCTTGCAGAGGGTACACAGGTACGTCTACGGGTGGGATGGGTTGGGGAAAACATGCAGCATACTATTCTAACTACATGAGTGGCGTGGCTATGCTCACCCTTAAAGAGGTACAGTGGCAAACTAGGCAAGTAGTGCAAGACCCTTGGGGACGCTATGTGCTGTTTTCTGGAATTCTACATGGCTGTCTGGTTAACTTTATTGCAGTAAACAGAACTAATGAGGATAATCCCCAGTTTTTAGCTGAGATGTGGTAATTGGCTAGTTCTCTGGGCTCTGGTGCAGTCATATGGGGGGAGACTTTAATGCAGTCTTAGACTTGAATGCAGATACATCAAGCGATACAAGGAGCCAACACCAGCATGCAGTGGCCCAGCTGCACATGATTGTAGATGACTGTGAGTTGCTTGACATCTAGCGCTCCCAACACCCAGATGTCTCTGAAGGTACACGGAGCAGCGGCGCACACCATGTGGTCCCGCATAGATTACTGGTTGATATCACGCAATGTTGATGTGTGAACCACACAAGTTAACCATCTGCCTTGGACATTATCCAACCATGTCCCTGTCCTACTGGAGTTAATAATACCAGACAGCCACTCATGTGCCTTGTTTCTGGAGACTCCCGCCTGGGACATTGTGCAACCAAGTGTTCAGGGAAGAAATTAGGACTTTAATAGTGGAATACTTCCAGCATAATAATAGACCTGAGATGGCACACACTACACTCTGGGAGGCGCTTGAGATGTTGGTGCGCAGCAACTGTTTTGCAAAGCACGCGGGAGTGCTCTGTGCGCTGTGCTGGGAAGTGGCAAAGCTGGAAAAAGAAAAATGAGACTTGGTACTCTACTCAATTTCAGAGGGCTGTGCAACTGTCCTAGCAGACATATGTGACAAATTGGTGGAGTTTGAAGATGCAGCGCAGTGGGAAACCAATTACCTGAGTAAGAAAACCTGAGCTCAGAGATATGGGGAGGGTGACAGATTCGGCAAAACACTGGCCCAGATGCTTCAAAAACCCTGGGCTATCGATTACCTAGTAGAACTACACGATGAACAGAACCACATACATGTCAGCACTGAGGAGGTGCAGGAGGAGATGATCACTTTTTTCCCCGCACTTTATCACTCTCGGCAAGAAAACACAATCCACGATCTCGAGACCTACTTCGATTCCATACAATTTCTGTGGCTGAAGATGGCCACAGGAGATATCTAGACAAACCCTTTATGGTAGAGGAGGTGGTATGCATCATCAACACCATGCCAGCTGATAAGGCACCAGGCCTGGACTGCCTCACTGCCGTATTCTACAAGGAGTATGCTCACCTGCTGGCACTCCATCTCTGGGTACTACCCTCATCCCTGAGGGAGGCATTAATCATGACAATCTTAAACCTGGAAAGGATCCCTGTCATTGCAACTCATATCGCCCGCTATCGCTGATAAACATGAACAAAATATTGGCTAAATTAATTGCCTCAAGACTACTCCCACTACTAACAACCGTGGTCCATGTGAATCAATCTGGATTTCTTCCAGGCAGGTCCACATCACACTATCTGTACAATATTTTTGCCTTTTTCCACACCATTGGGCCATCAATGGGTTCTGAAGCAGTTTTCTAAGATGTCACTAAGGCATTTGGCTCTTTAGAATGGCCTTATTTATTCGCTCTACTGGCATGCCTGGGAGTGAGTGCTGGTTTTTTAAATTAATTTGATTGTTATATAATCATCCCGTAGCCTGCATATGCATGAACAGGATGATCACGACTCCCTTTCCAATGATGAGGTGGACACGACAGCTATTCCCCCTGTCCCTGATTTTATTTGAGATAGCCATGGAGCCTCCATTTTGCTAATCTGTGCCAGCATCATGCACAGCAAGGTCCTGCTTTCCCTTAAATCATCTTATATCCACCGATTAGGGATTCATGAAATTTGGGAGATTATCAGGATTTACTATAAACTGGGTAAAGTCTGTCTTGTTCACTTTGACAAACGCAACCTTAAAATTTCCCCCCAAGTGCCCGATTAAGTAGGCCGATGGCCCACTAAAATACTTCAGAATTTGGCTCAGTAGGAACATAGAGGTACCACGGAGAAGTAAATATGGGAGAAAGATGATTATTTGGAGAGCTGGCAGACGTCCCCTATCATTAACGGGGCGGCTGGCCATTGCAAAAATGGTGATTCTTCCTAAATTCCTGTACTTGTTTATAAACTTGCTGCTGCCTCTATTGCTCTACTTTAGCAAGCATATCAGATTGCGTTCAGCATCCCTGGCGTTGGCTGGGAGACAGCCTCGAATCACTTGGGAAATATTGATGCTCCCATTTGAACAGGGAGGTCTGGGCACACCGGATGTGGACTTATACTACAACAATACTCAGGCACACTTTGCGCATTACTGGCTCTTCCCCACTCAATTTCAGGCTCATACTGCTCCTGAACATGACCTAGCTGCCCCATGCCCACTACCAGTGGCACCCGAGAGTGCAAATCTATACAGTAGCATGTACGGTGTGGGAATGGTGGGAGCTTGGATGACGATCTCACCTAGAATATCTGTCTGCCCCATTGGTGCCCCTCATAGGTCACCCTATGTTGCCTATCACCCTAGATACTGGCACCTGCACTCGATTAGGCAACATGCAACCAACATCACTGGGATCTGTTTAGCTGGAGGGAAGATTTGTAAAACCTCAAATGGTGCATCAGAGTGCTGACAGGTCACCACTAGACATTTTTGCATATTATCAACTTAGAGCAGTTATTAGGGTGATCCATGACACATTTCCAGAGGCCACTCCTGCATTTTACACCCTTGAGACAGCTCTCACACCCACCTCACCTCACAGACTGATTACGAGACTATATGCAGGACTGCAGGGGGCTGGGCCAGGGTGTGTCCCTGCTGGACACATACCTAACAACTCCCCTCACTGATGACCAATGGCAGTATTGCTGAGCCCTGACCAAGCACTTTCTTCTAACTATAGACTGCGTTTGGTGCATTTTAACTATTTTCATAGGTTAAATCGCACACCAGAGAGATTGCAGACAGTTGGATAACTGATCTGAGCTGCGTGTGCTGAGTGACCCCTGCCCAAGTCAAAAAGGAAGATCATCCTGGAGTCATTCTGGTGTCATCTGAGGACTTCAGCAGGGTTATTCCTGCAATTATCTTGGGAAGTCATCCCAAGCCATCCTGAAGTATGCCTATAGGGCAAAATATTTAAATGAGATGACCAGTCATCACTAAAACTACTCTGGGATCGTGTCCTGATTACTTCAATTGAATATGCGCGATGATCTTTTACTACTCAAGGAATACCACCTGAAAACTCCAGGATGAGTGTTAATAACTACAGGATGATTCCATGACAACTTCACAATGACTGGCTTCTTACACCTTGCACAGGATTGCAGCGAATCTGGGTTGGGGTATTTGAGACCGTAGCACGATCATGGGAACCATAAAAGAGTGATCCCCTACATCATGCTTTCGGGATATGTGAAGGAAGCACCTCTGGAGGAACGTAGACTGACTGCGTTGCTGGCCAAGCGCCGGATGGTGATGCACTGGGAATTCCGTCTTATGCCGAGGGTGGCTGATTGGCTTAAGGAGGCAGCCTACTGCCAGGACCACCTACATAATTACTGGAAATTGATGCTGGCATGAGCGTGCCCCAGAGATATATGGTCTCACTTGGAGATGTATCAGGTGACTCAGGAGGATGGAGGTAGCCGTGAATGCTAACAGAGCCAGGCACCATGATGGTGCAACTGAGTCAACCGCGTGTGCCCCTCATGAGAGAGAAATGGGTCTGGGCAGCAGTGGCTGCCCGATGACTGACCATTCCGGGAGCTAAACTGCTGCTCCAAAACTGTTGTTTACTATTGCAGTAACTGAGTAACTTTCCTACCCCTTCTCCTCCTTCCTGTGTTACCCTAGGCATGTAAAGCAGAGAGGAACAGTTCACCCTTTCATTATCTGTGAAACTAAGGTAATGCGATTATTCTGAACCAATGTTCTACTGTATTCACCTATGTCTGACCTTCTTTGGAAACTAATCCGGGGAGGACCTTTGGCTGCTCCTACTTCGCCCTTTTGATGTGACCCATCCTCTGTGCCTGGTGTCTGGTGCTAGTTGTCAACGTCTGGCCATGCAGTCACCTTGGTGGCTCCTTCTACCTGCCTCGAGGGAAAGGCTGGTCTCCCAGTGCTTGCTGCCACCTCTCCTGTCTCAGATGCGGCCTGAGTCCAGCCATGCCATAGCTCTCTGCATAGGTGAGAAGGGAAGTCCCCAATGTGTCCATCTTACCCCAGTGTCAGGCCAGGGTCACCCCGCAATGGGCGCATAGCTCAATCAAAAGAATTAGCATAGCACGGGCTGCCGCTGCCTCTATACCCACACCATGGTGTGAGGCCTAGACCGGAACACACACCGGCTCTGAGTGGATTACACTGGCGACCCCCCACAGGGCCTGAACACCCTGGGCTGCCGCCTCTAAAACTCACCTCCGTGACAGGCCAGGTCCCGTGATGTGCCAGTGTCCATGGCCGCCTCTTCTTCTGGTCGTTCTGCCGGTCTGTCTCACTCTGACAGCACTTCCTGTCCGGGCAGCCAGTAGGGAATTGAGGCCTTGGAAGACACCCATGCTGTCAGTTTATGGCCGGCGATTTGCCACCATCTTGATTTTGCGTCAAACAGCCTCCACATCCATATTAGGCAGACAGGTCCTCAGGAAAGTAGCAGCGGGCACTGCTTGCACCCGGGCATCCCCCAGCAAAGGTTTTCACCCTGGAGACCCCCTCATCATGGGAGAAATAGCATGCATGGAAATTGTAGTTTTTCATTATATTGAATGAGAATGTGTGGTAAAGGCATGCATGGTAAAGACTGAGTGGTAAAGGCAAGCATGGTAAAGGCATGAGCTGTAATGTCATACATCCCATCGGACTCTTGCATAGGATATACAATGAACTGAGTTACCTCTAAGTGTTTGAGTAAGTGCAACATATGGATGGACGCTGATGAGGGGACACAACTGAGAGCTCTGGAGTTTAGGCTGAACGCAATTCAAGTTTTTCAGTGGGTCATTAAGGGCCTCAGACAACATGATCATTCCCCTTTGTGTAGTGCACAGAGTGATGGTCACTTAAGTGTCAATTGCAATTATTATTTGATGTGAAAGTGTATGAAGGAGTTATACTCAGTTGTTGAAATATTGGCAACATCAAAGAAAAAGAAAATTCTGTGTTTACATTTGGGAGGGAGAGAGTATGTATGTGAGGAGAGACAGAGAGAGCATGCTCAAGATTGTGACACAAGGAAGTAATGATAAAGAACACAAGCGACAAGGCAGTAGTGAAGAAGAAGGAAATGATGTGTGAGATTTACAGTTTTGAAGATGTCCCAAATGAGGCAGGGAGAAAAAGTGCATAAAGCCTAGATTTACTAAGATTTTGTGTTTGTGTTACATCACTTTTTTTAAGCAGCCTCTATGCAAAATCAATTTTGTTATTTACAAAGGCACACTAAACCAGATTTGTAAGACGGTGTGTGATTTTGCAAAAAAGCAAAAGTAATACAGAGCGTAGTATTAGGTAGGTGTCACATGAGTGGAGCAAGGGTGTTTCCTTTCTTCCACCCATGTATCTTGACGCAAACCGATATTTCCACAGACTTATGAACATTGGTTTATGTAATAATGGCACGCCAACTCTCTTTGCTTCTTGTCTTTGCGTGTGTGCTGTTATCTGTACCAGACATTCAAACAGAAATAGCCTCAAATTATAGTTTTTGTGTGAGAAGGAACTCCTTCTGGCACAAAACTATCCAGACCACAACATAGGCAGCCTTGTGATATGATGCAAGAGGGCCTGCACTGGTGCTAGGCAGCCACAAGTGCATCAGTGCCAGAAGTCATAGTGCATTTGTTACAAAGACATCCTGTGCCCTGGGCATCCCCAACTTTTTTGCTGACTGGTAGTGGTGGTAAATGCCTTTGACTGACACTGGGCTCTGCCTAACCAGGCCCAGGGCCAGTGCTATTCTGAAGACACATTTAGAATACAGTAAAACACCTACATACACTAGAGCACACAATGGCTTAGAGTATCCCTATGATTGGTATTACCACCCCTATTAGGCCTTAGTACATAAAAGGGCAGGGGGATTGAAACTACCTTTATGTCCACAGTATATAATAGGGCATGGCAGTTTAGAGGCCATCAGCCTTTTTGCACTTGCATGTGTGCACTGCTGAAGCCTGAGGTTAGTTTAAAAGCAGCCTTGTGTTGCAGGACTGATTTTAAAATGTAAATTGTGCCCAAAGTCAACCTTGGTGCTGGTGGCACTTAAAAATTAATAAACGACAATGTCTGGGCATATTAGGCACCCCCAGGGTCTCCCCTAGGTGTCCCAGTGGTGGAGGCTCAGAAAGTTATAAGGAGAGTCCTTATAAAACGGTTTTTATATGCCCTGGGGATAATGAAATTTCACATTTCACTCCCCCATATTATAGTAAAGTTCTTCCCAAAATCGACGTTTGTGCTAGGAGCACTGTGAAGTGATGATCTGCAATATTATTTTCCCTAGGTGTTCCAGGTGTGGGGGGGTCCTGTAGATATGGGTAGGGTCCTTATAAAAGCTGTTTTATGAGCACTGGTGTTGGAGAAATTGCCCAGTCCCTTTTCCCCATTGCAGATCCCCAGCCACATAGGTTAACATGGCAAGACATTATTACCTAATAATTCCTGCTTGGAGAAGGATAACAGTACCACTCCAGGACTTCCTGGAATGGTATTGATGAATCCAACAATATACTATTATTGAATTTCTCCTAAAATGAACAGACAAAAGTTATAAGACTTTCTTGTATGTAAGCCAAAATTCAGCCTTTCAGTAAACTGTCTTGATTGATCAGAGTTAAGTGGATTAGCCTGGCTGCTTTGATGAGGTGATAAGGACCCCCTGGATTTAGACTGCCATTCTGGGAGGGCAGAGTTCTGCTACATAGGACTGTCAGTGGGAGGTGTCATAAAACATCCTCTTCAAAGAGGGAAGGGGACAGACAATGTAAACCAGGTCCAGTTACAGCTCCAGCATTTGATACCAGCCAGGTGGTGGGATTAAGGAAGGAATGAACAGATGTAAGGGGGAGGGACAGTATGGAAATGTACCATCCTGAAGGAGGGCTAAGCCAGCTTTTGTCTCTCTTCAGGAAAATCAGCCATGATGAATTTTGGAGCAATAGTGCTCTCTGGGAGAAAATAATGCCACACTTTGGAGGATATGCTCATACCCTGGGGTGTTGTTTGCACCTCTTTGGAAAGGAGTGCCCTCTTGATTGACCCAGAGAACTTCAAATAAGTATCTGAGAGGGGCAGAGCCTCCCAGATCTGCTGCTTGAAAGCAAAGAAATAAGAAGGGTCCATGCTGAGAAGTTTGATTTGCACCAACCGGGCCCTGCACTCTGAAGACTGCACCTGCTGCACAATCTGAACTACAGCCATGTGGGCCTAATTTGCTTCAGAGGGACTAAAGATTGGACTTCAGGCAAGGGACAGGTTAACAGAGCTTACCTTAAACATCAGCACCAAGAATACTCAACCTGGAGTACTGCTATTCGATTTGATAGGGTTTTGCCCAACTGAATTGTGGGAACAGAAGTCCCAAAATTTCAAGGACCATCTTGGAGCTTCCATACCATTGGAGTGGGTTTTGGGCACATTGGGACCCTTTAGGAAATTTCAGGAAGAAGATCCAGAAGTTTGGAGAACTCTAGAGCAACTCAACCTGCCAGCCAAGCTGGCGACCCTCAACTGCGAGCCGGCCAGCCATCCAGATTCGTCCCGCTGAAAAGCTCTGCAGGTCCCAGTTCCTGAGTTTGACCTGGAGTAAGCTGAAACCCAAGCCGACGAACCCTCACCGAAGCTGGCCTGGTGAAGAGAATTGAGGAGCCTCTGAAGCAAAAACTCCGTAAAAGTTTCTAAGTCCGAACGTTGGAGAGGTGACCAGGACCAGCGGCAAGAGTCAAGACACCCACCTTCATCCACGTGCCAACCTGGATCTCTGGTTCATCCTGCTGGAAAGCCCTGGAGGTCTGACTTTCATAAGTTTGACTGGCAGCTCATCACAAGGCAAGCCTGTGCACCTTCACTAAATCTAGACTGTCTGTAAGCTTTGAATGACCTCAGGAAGCAAAGCTCCAGAAAAGTTTCTAGGTCAGAAGGTAAAAACTTTGGCCGAGACCTACTGCTAGGGGTAGCCGCACAGGGCTCCATCGCTGTCAACATGAAACTTTGACTTTGACCTGGTACAGCGCAACCAGATGTCTCAATAGGCGCTATAGGGTTGTATGTGCTATATAGTGCTATATTTAAAAACAATCTTATCTCCAGTTCCCTACATTAGATATTTTTCGTTTTTGTGTCATTTTAATGATAAAAATATCTCCTATTTGTATAAATTGGTATTAGATTTTTACTGTGTTTTGTGTCCTATTTACTGAATTGGTCTTTTTAAATGCTTTACATACCTGTCTTTGAAGTTAAGCCTGCCTGCTCGCAGCCTAGGTATCACGGGTTCAGCAATAATTTTCTAAGATCTATTCTAAGCCCTAGACTGTGTTAGTGGCATCATTGCCAGTGGCAGACATACATTTGCCATTAGAATAATCCACTGGCCAACAGCATTAAAAACATTATGGGAACGTTGATGCTGCATGCAATGGGGGCAGGGTCAGTGAGGGTGTGGGCGGGGTCAAATGTTTGGCTATAAACCAAAATATTCAGTATGGTATTTTGGTCATTCACCATCAGGTAACGACATGTAAAATAATGTGCAGCCTAAATGAAAAATAACTTTTAAAAGATGTTACTCATTGGGAAATGCACTGTAGTGCATTATGAAACTTCTATTTTCTAATGCACTGCAAAGGACTGTGTGTAACCCGAAGGTCACAGAATTAAATCTTGGTTGGTGTAGTGGAGAATAGTGACTTGTGTACTTTTAGTGCTACAAGGTCACAACCTGTGACAGAAAGCACTGTGAATATGTAAGTCATTAATTTAAACTTGCATTAACAGCAGTATAAGATAGACTGCAACAGAATTAGCAAAAAGGTTTTAGATTAAGGTTTAAGATAAAATGGTGCTTTAAAATTTTAGATTTTAGTAGTACGCAGACTGTGCATAATGCAATTTCTTTACATAACTGTCCCATCAATACCTCATCAGGGGTATTAATAGTAAGTGCTATATAAATACAATCCCAATTAAAAGTGCGCCCTTCACAGCTCAGTTGTTAACTCTGCACCACCACCTAAAAGAATAAATCTTTGCCATCACAAAGCTTTGAGTGATTCGATCTATTAAAGCCAGCACCAGCTCCCAAGCACCTTTTACATTTGCATGTTACCCTTTACATTTGCAGAATTAACTCATTGTGCACATTTGCATTTCTTTCAGGCAAGCAGGCACCCTGGTAGGAAGGCTTGTTTAACTGTCTGCCTGGCTTCAGTTTCACAGCACGGAGACTCACTGAATGACACCTCAGCGGGAGCATTTAAACTATTGGAATTTACCCCCCACAGGCAAGTTCTTTCTGAACAAAAAGTAGAGGAACCGTTTTTCATAAATCAAAAAAGTATGGGTGATCCCGCCCACTTTGACCTCTGATCAGCTGTAGGAGTGAGCATAATTTAGCAATTTCTTTGTAATTATGGTACAGTTCAGCTCTCTTTCATCCAACGCAGTGAAGCAACTTTTTAGTTACACTGTATTGAGTAAAATTTTAATAAATCCGGTCCTAAGTGTCGAACAGAGAGATTATGAGGGAAGTGGTTTGAACGGCAGAATGGAGTTGATTAACCTCTTCTATGCTCATGACGGAGCAGTTCCATCAGGAGCCACGGTGGGCGTGTGCCTATGGCGGAACTGCTCCGTCATGGCACCCACCCATGGGGGAAGCTCTGGCGCTCCCCCCATGGGCAGCCCATCTACACCCCCAAGCAGGGATGGCCGCAGAAGAGTTTCTGCTGCCACCTGACCCCCCCATGTTGTGATGTCAGCGTGCACAGTGTGCACTTATGTAATAAGGAGCAGCTGGACGTGCTGGAAGCCATTTGCGTCCAGACCTCAAGTAGGAAACCAGTAAGTTTCCTTGCTCCTGTGGGGTAATTTTGTTGCATCGGGGCATTGGGGGAGAGGAAAGAGATTTTCCTCTCCCCTGATGTCTCTTTGCAGGGCATTGCTGCTGCACGATCGCGCATGGCGTCGTGATTGTGCTGCAGAAATGCCCCCACTAGGCACCAGCGATTTTGTTTGCAGAAATGGAAGCAGCCAATCTGCCCCCGGTCGGGAGGAAACCAGCCACAATCACTGAATCCAGTGATTGTTTTTTTTAAATGGAAGTGACCCCAAGGGGGGTAAAAATTGTCTATGTATTTTTTGCCCTCCCAAACCCCCCCCCCCCCGGGATCAGATCGGCCTGATTATTGACCTTTCTGTCCCCAGGGGGGTAGAAAACCTCATCAGAGCCAGGGATTTGTGTATATTGGGCATGGGGGTGATCCCTTAGGCAAGGATCACCCCCCATTTTTTGGGGCACTTGTGGCTATTTTCTGCTCCCCCTGGGGGCAGTTTGGCCCATTTTTTAGGCCAATCTGCCCAGAAACAGCCACAATCACTGGATCCAGTGATTTATTTTGTTTTTTATAAATAGAAGCGACCCTTTGGGCAAGGGTCACTTCCTATGGGCATATTTTATGTGTATTTATTTCTGCCCCCTCCCCGGGGACAGATCAGCCTGTTTGTTTGGCCTTTTTGTCCTGGGGGCAGAAAACCCCACTAAAGCCAGGGATTTGTTTTTATAGTGCATGGAAGCGATCCCGTAGGGAAGAATTGCCCCCTAATTTTTTTAATACTTGTGGCCAGTTACTGGCCCCCCACCCCCAGTGAGGGAAGGTCAGCCCTATTTGAAGACCCATCTGCCCGGGGGGGGGGGGGTAGAAAACCCACTAGCACCAGGTATGTGTATATGTTTATGTTTCGGCATGGCCCCTTGGGTAAGAGTTGCCCCAATGGGATGGGGCATCAGTTATTATTTACATTTGGCTGTTTTTCTGTCCCCTTTGGTGGCAGATTGGCCGGTATGAGTAGTGACATATCGTGTTATAATGTTAATTGTTTTTTTTTTGTGAATTGCGATTGTAATGTTTTACTTTTTATTCTAGTTCGAGGCTTTTGACTGTTGTTCCAGGTTGTAGTTTCATCACTGGTGGTTCTGTAGTTTGTGTAGTTGCATGTGTTTGGTAAGAAAATGTTTTGTACTATTTACTCTAAATGGGTTTAATTTCTCTGCATGAATGTCTTTTTGTAAATGGTGTAATAATAGCTGAATGTTTAGCTTCTGTTTTATTGAGTGTGAAAAACCTTTTGCATGTGTGCTTGATGTGTATTTTGTTGTCTTGTGAGTAATTTCTTTCTTTTTTTCTTTCTAGTGGGATATTGTTGGCTTCTGCTATGTCTCTGCAGAGTAGGTGCTGGTGAGTGTAGTTGTCTCTTGCAAGTAAATTGTATAGTTTTTGATTATATAGATCTTTGTGATAAAGCCACACTTTGTTTACTTACTTATTTTGCACCGTGTTGGTTGATGTTGACTTGTTTGTGAAGTCTCCTTTCTTAGTAAGGATTATGGCTAGCCACAGAATTACTTCTCAGCAGGTTGTTGGTATGCTTTTTGAGTCTTCCTCTGACCATGGTTCAGAGACTGACTTTGCATCTGAGATAGAGGAGGGAGTGGAAGATTCAGGCAGTGAATTTTCTGTCCACGGGGAATCATCGGACGATGAAGCTACTCTCAGTACAGATGAAGCTACTCTTAGTGCAGATGAAGTGCCTGTTTTAGAGGAGGACATTGACGTGCGGATAGTGCAGCAAGAGGCATGTTGGCTGCAGCCTGGGGCTGCAAGGCTTCCTGCTGGAAGTGCTGACCTCTTGGTTGTCCCAGGCATGGTGCAGCCACTATTTCCAAACGTTACTGGTGTTCCAGGGTGTAGAATGGATACTGAAAATATTTTGCAGATACTTTTTTTTCAGTTGTTTATGGACAATGTATTTTTGGCAAACATTGTTGAGCAGACTAATTTGTATGCTGAACAGTATTTGAGAGACAACAGTGCCAGCCTTAGGCCCCACTCTAGAACTACCCAGTGGATTCCCACAAATCTGGATAAGTTGAAGAAGTTTTTGGGTTTAACATTTTTGATGGGCTTGATAAGGATACCATCAATGTCTTTATATTGGTCTACTAGTCACTTGATGACAACTGCTATATTTTCAGCAGTCATGAGTCATGATAGGTATTTGCTTCTGATTTGGATGCTGCATTTTGTCGATAATGGTTTAGCGTTGCCACAAGATCACCCTGATTGTGACCATCTTTTTAAGATTCAGCTTGTCATTGATCACTTTGTAGAACGATTTTCTGAGATCTATGCTCCAGGGAAAGAAATAGCAGTGGCTGAGTCTTTGGTCTTGTTCAAGGGCTGCTTGGTTTTTAGGCAACACATTCCTAGTAAGAGGGCACGCTATGGAATTAAGATATATATGCTATGTGACTGTAGGACTGGATATGTCTCAAATTTCAGGGTGTATTCCGGTAGGGAGTCCAGGATTGACACCCCTGGTTGTCCGTCCACTTTTGGAGTGACTGAGAAAATTGTTTGGGAACTTGGTAGAGGACTTTTTAACAAAGGTCACCATTTATATGTGGATAACTTCTACACTCGTGTGCAGTTGTTCAGGGAATTAGCCAAAGTGGACACTGTTGCTTGTGCCACAATCTGCTCTAACCATAAAGGTTTCCCAAAATAACATATTTGTCAAAACTTGTGCGGGGACAGTGCAGTGCGTTGCGTAGCGAGGAACTTCTAGATGTGACGTTTTCAGACAGGAGAAATGTGTACATGCTGACTACCATCCATGATAAAAGCACTTCAGCTGTGACTGTTTGGGGTCAGGTTGCTGAGGCGCACAAACCTGTCTACATTTTAGGCTATAATAGGCACATGGGTGGTGTTGATAGAGTAGATCAGCGGTTGGAACTTTACACTTCTCTTCGTAAGGCTTAGATTTGGTATAAGAAGTTAGCTATCCATCTTTTCCACTTGGCAACCTTTAATGCTTTTGTTGTATTTAAGGATTGTTGTCCTGAGTCAAAGTTGACTTTTACTAAGTTTCAGGATTCTTTAATATGCAGCCTTGTTGTAGTTGAACAGGCAAGTGTTCCTAGAGTTGTAGTGGTGGAGGATATGGCTAGGTTAAAAGATCGCCACTTTCCCGCTCACATTCCTCCCGCGCACTCAAAAGACTTTCCCAGTAGGAGATGTAGAGTCTGTTGGCGAAGACGTACACAGAAGGAGACTCATATGTACTGCCCCGAGTGTCCTTCTAAGCCTGCGCTGTATGTGCCTGCTTGTTTTAAAATGTACCACAAGCATAAAAATGTTTGGGAGCATCTATGTGTGGTAAAGTGAACTGCCTGGTCTGTATTGTTTTATATTTTTTGTTCAGTTTCAAGGTTGGCATTTGTGCAATGTATTTAGTTTCAGATTTTGTGTTAGTAGATTTGCATCTATTTACAATTTGTTTGTTTTCTTTTTTTGCATAAGAAAACTAAATGTGATGGCAGTGTTTGTAGGCTGGCACTTGCCTGGTGGTGTGCGTGGACTGGCGTTTGGCTGGCAGTGTGTGTTGACTGGCGCTTGGCTGGCAGTGTGCGTGGACTGGCGATTGGCTGGCAGTGTGCATGAACTAGCGGTTGCCTGGTGGTGTGAATGGACTGGCATTTGGCTGCAAGTGTGTGTGAACTGGTGCTTGGCTGGTGGTGTGTATGGACTGGCTCTTGGCTGGCGGTGTGTGAGTACTGACTTGTTTCTGGTCACTACACACACTGGTAGCCAAACGCCAGTCCATGCAATCTGTCAGCTGGTGTGGTTGCTGTGTCAGGCATGTGAAAGTGATGGGCCCTTGACTTGCGCTGTCTGCTGATGTGAGTGTTGTAATGTGATGGGCCCGCGGTTGGTGGTGTGAATGGTTTTGTATGTGTCACACATATGAAAGGTGTATGAATGGCCTGTAAAGAGGTTGGTGCCTCGTAATTACTTTACAACTCACGAGCTGTCAGTCAATGGTTCAGTTTCTCATCCTTTCAGTTATTGACAGTGCATTTAATTTTTGGGAAATCTCTTGTTAAGAACATTTTATATACTGAACCATCACTCACCCTCGTGCCAAATCCAACCAGTATGTGTGTGTGCTTGAGGAATAGATGGTTGTGCAGTAATATTTTTTGTCTCTCTGCCAAGGTGTACAATCCATCTAAAAAAAAACTACCAACTGTAGATATTGTTGTAAACTTAACACCCATGGGAGTACATGGTGATGTCTCTCCTGTGGATCCCAACAAGTTATCTTATCCACAATGTCCTGCAAACCTCAAAATGTGACTGTCACATATTCCTTGTATTAGTGTACCGAATTTTTCACACAACCAAAAGAAACAGCAAATTTCCTACCACCCAGCATTTTATCAAGTCTTCCAATAGAAATGGTACTTCACTTGTGTGGGTGGGCCTAGTAACCGTGGCAGTTAAGGGCCAAAAACTTATTGTGGAGTCATCAAAATGACCTATTTTGAAAGTACCTGAGTTTGGCCAAGGGCTTGGCGGCCATCTTGGTAAACTTACCAAACCCACACATTTCTGAAAACTAGATACCCTGGGGAGTCCAATTAGGTATGGCTTGCGTGGATCCGCCTACATTTCCCTACCCAGAATCCCCTGCAAACCTCAAATGTTGCTGAAAAAATCAAATTGTTCTCAAATTTCTGTGTGGGAAAGTTGTAGGATCACTGGGCTGACACAAATTTCCTCCCACCCAGAGTTCGCCCAGGTCTCCCGATAAAATTTTTACCTAACTTGTGTGGGTAGGCATAGTGACTGCAACAGGAAATGGCCCAAATCGTACGGTGGAGACTTCAAAATTACCTATCACAAAACTATCTGCTTTTGCAAGGGTTGTCCCATGAGTTTTCGGTCCCGGGCTTGCCAGCCATCTAGGGAAACATACCAAATCCACACATTTCTGAAAACTAGACACCCTGCGGAACCAAATGATATATGGCTTGCGTGGATACCCCAACGTTTACCTACCCAGAATCCCCTGCACACCTCAAATTTTGCTGAAGAAATTAAAATGTTCTCAAATTTCTGTGTGGGAAAGTTGTAGGATCACTGGGCTGACACAAATTTCCTCCCACCCAGCATTCCCCCAGGTCTCCTGATAAAAAAGGTACCTCACTTGTGTGGGTAGGCATAGTGGCTGCAACAGAAAATGGGCCAAATCGTACTGTGGAGACTTCAAACTTCTTGGTTTTGCGGGGGCACCTGCTTTTTTGGCACCAGGCTCGCGGCCATGTAGGGAAACCTACCAAACCACATTTCTGAAAACTAGACACCCTGGGGAGTCCAATGAGGTATAGTTTGCGCGGATCCCCCAACGTTTCCCTACCCAAAATCCACTGCAAACATCAAATTTAGCCAAAAATAACACTTTTTCCATACATTTTGTGCGTGGGATCACCATGCTGGCACAAATGTCCTACCACCCAGCGTTCCTCCTGTTCTCCCAAGTAAAATTATACCTCACTTGTGTGGGTGGGCCAAAGGCTTGTGACTGGAAAGAGCCCAAAACATTAATTAAAGGTATAGCACCACGAGTTCTAAGCGCTAGATTTTTTTTAAAATACGTTTTTAGCCAATTCTGCATTGGACACCCACACAAGTGAGGTATCATTTTACTCGGGAGATTGAGGGGAATGCTGTGTGGTAGGGTATTTCTGCCGGCACGGTGATTCCACACAAGAATTTGTAGAAAGTGTGGTTTTTCCAGCTAATTTTGCGGTTTGCAGGGGATTCTGGGTAGGAAAACATTGGGGGATCCACGCAAGCCGTACCTCACTGGACTCTCCCGGGTGTCTAATTTTCAGAAATGTGTGGGTTTGGTAGTTTCCCAAGATGCCGCCGAGCCCAGGGCCAAAAACTCATGTGACCCCCCTTGCAAAACCAGGTTTTTTTAATAATAGGTAATTTTGATGTCTCCTCAATATGTTTTGGGCCCTTGCCTGTCGCGGGAACTTGGCCCACTCACGCGAGTGAGGTACCATTTTTATTGGGAGACCTGGGGGAATGCTGGGTGGTAGGAAATTTGTGGATCCATGCAGATTCCAGAACTTATCCATACAGAAAATTGAGAAACATTTTATTTTTTTCAGGTAAATTTGAAGTTTGCAGGGGGTTCTGGGTTGGAAATCGTCGTGGGGGGGCCATGCAAGCCATACCTTGCTGGACTCCCCTGGGTGTCTAGTTTTAAAAAATATATGGGTTTGATGGGTTTCCCAAAATGCCCGCCGAGCTGGGCCCAAAAACCCAGGTGACCCCCCCTTGCAAAACCAGGTTGTTTTGTGATAGGTAATTTTGATATTACCTCAATACGTTTTGGGCCCTTGCCTGTCACAGGTACTTGATCCACCCACACAATTGAGGTACCATTTTTATCTGAAGACTTTGGGGAATGCAGGGTGGGTGGAATCTTGCGGAT
Source organism: Lissotriton helveticus (assembly GCF_964261635.1). NCBI lineage: Eukaryota > Metazoa > Chordata > Amphibia > Caudata > Salamandridae > Lissotriton > Lissotriton helveticus. The sequence goes on along the minus strand of NC_136071.1, from coordinate 334,926,675 downwards.
ACACGCAGATTCCAGAACTTTCCACCACCAAAATGTGAGGAAAATGTTTTTTTTTTAATTAAGTTTGAGGTGTGCAAGGGATTCTGGGTAACAGAACCTGGTGAGAGCCAGACAAGTCACCCCATCCTGCATTCCCATGGGTTTCTAGTCTTCAAAAATATAAAGGTTTGCTAGATTTCCCTAGGTGCCGGCAGAGCTAGGGTTCAAAATCTACAGCTAGGCACTTTGTAAAACAAAGGGTCAGTTTTCACTGTGAAAATGTGGTGTGTTCACGTTGTGTTTTGGGCCGTTTCCTGCCACGGGCACTAGGCCTACCCACACAAGTGAGGTACCATTTTTCTCCAAAGACTTTGGGGAATCCGGGGTGGGTGGAATTTTGTGGATCCACACAGAGTCAAGGACTTTCCGCCACAGAAATATGAGGAAAATGTGTTTTATTTACAAAGTGTATGGTTTGCAAGGGATTCTGGGTAACAGACTCTGGTGACAACTAGACAAGTCACCCCATCCTGGATTTCCCTGGGAGTCTAGTTTTAAAAAATGTATAGGTTTGCTCGGTTTCCCTAGGTGCCGGCAGACCTAGGGTTCAAAATCTACAGCTAGGCACTTTGCAAAAAAAGGGTCAGTTTTCACTGTGAAAATGTGATGTGTGCACATTGCATTTTGGTCCGTTCCCTGTTGCGGGCACTAGGCCTACCCACACAAGTCAGATACCATTTTTCTCGGTAGACTTAGGGGAACACAGAAATGTAGATCAACTGTTATTACCTATTGACTTACAACACATTTCTGCCTTTCAAATGAAAGACAATGTGTAAAAAAAGAAGTCACTGTGAAAAATGTCCTATGATTCACATGCTGGTATGGCTAACCACAACTTCAGAGCTGTGCGAGTAACGACTGTTTCTAAACTCTATATTTTGTTGCCATTTCAGAAATACATAGGTGTCTATCATACCGATTTTTCACTGTATATATTTTCCCAAATGCTATATTCCCGGTACACAATAAAAACCATTAAATTTGAAGAACAAGCAGTAAGAGTAACAGGGGCCTGTTTTGGCACCATCAGACTCCTCCGAAAGATTCTCCCTCTCATCCTTATGAATGCAAGGAGATTCCTGATGCAGACCCAAATCCTATCACGCCTTGATTATGAAAACTCCCTCTACCAAAGCAATAATAAGGAAGCTCCAAATTGCACAGAATTGTGCTGCCAGATTGTTGCTGGGAGTTCCAAAAAGCCAATTTGCCTAAACCAGCTCTGAAGACCTTACACTGGATCCCTGTACTGGAAAGAGTAAAGTTTAAGCCGCTGTGTATACCCCATAAGACTATGTGGGGAAAGGGCCCAGCTATTAACAGCAATCTCATCACTCTCTACTCTCTCTCATCCAGAATGCCTCGGCACGGATCCTTACCAACACTCCGGCAAGATCATCGGCCAAGCCAGCCCTGAAACTTCTCCACTGGCTCCCAGTGAGAGAGCGAGTCAAATTCAAGGCCCTCTGCCTATCCCACAAACTCCTGCAGGACAAAGGTCCCCCTATCCTCAGGAAATTCATCAGACCTTATAAACCTGTAAGATCCCTTCGCTCTGATCACGAACACCATATCACTACCTTCAGAGTGAAGAAGGCACGCACTGGCGGACGACGTTTTTCAGTGAACGCAGCCCACCTATGGAATGCCCTCCCCCCTACTCTCAGGAGGGAACCAGATTACCTGCGGTTCAGAAAACTTCTGAAAACTTACCTATTTCCCTGATCCCCTCCCTCTCGTCGTCCTCTTGAGTGCCTGGATCTTAGCGCTCTATAAAACCTTAAATAATAATAATAATAATAATAATAATACTGCCCTAGGAAATGCTTTCGCTCGGCCTACCTCAACCTCTCATTCATCCCTAAAATCAAACGTGCAAGAAGCGGATGAAGGTCCTTTTCCTACTATGTTGCCAGGCTCTGGAACACAATGCCCTTAGACCTCCATTCAGAATCCTGACATCTCCCCTTCCGAAAACTTCTCAAGACCTGGCTTTTCCAACCCTCTTTTCTATAATCTAATACTCATCTTTATACTAATTATTCATTTCTTTGTTTAGCCGCTAGTGCTGGGATGCCCTCGGTAGCTATGCGCTTTACAAATGCTAAATAATAATAATAATAATAATATTAATACCAGGTGAAAACGTTGGCACAAATGGCTGTTTTTTTAACCCATTTTCATTTTATCGTATTTTCAACTGTTAGTTTCTTTACAAATAGCTTAAAGGATCTACACAAATGACCCTTTGCTGAATTCAAAATGTTGTCTATTTTTTAGAAATGTATAGCTTTCCAGGATCCATCATTGCTTTCATACCCATTTTTACTATTAACTGGAAGGAGGTTGAAAGCACAAAAAATAGCAAAAATAGGCGATGTCCCAGTAAAATGCCAAAACTGTGTAAAAACTTTTGGTTTTCTGACAAAAGTCTGTTTGTGTTGTAATCAAAAAGAGAGAGGAGAACTAGAGAGGCTAGTCTGTTTCCCCAGTTTATATGTTGGCAATTAATGAGAACTAGCTCTGGTTTAAATTGTTTGCATGTCTGCGGGTGGAGGAAAACCATTAGGTTTTATGAAGACCCTTACCCACCAACTTAGTTGGTGGCATGCTTCATCATCGGGCCCCACCCGAGGTACCGAGTGTACCTCAGGTGTGCTTCGACGCCAGAATTACTGCGGAGCGGGTTTTTTGGTTCGTGAGGGTGCTGTGAGTGTGCTCTGAGTGAGGTTTAAAATACTGTCCTGGGTGTCCCAAAGACTGTTTTAATGTTGGGCCCCAGGCAGTCAATAAAAACAAAGGCTTTCGGACGTGCACGGTAGGCTTATGGCCTCCGACGTCCTGTGCGGTCAACTAGTTTCAGCCAGGCCTTATCTTCTACTGACTTTCGTCAGGACCTTATATGTGTAGGGTGTTACAGGGGTTTGTATGAGTTTGTCAGTGCCCTGTGTGTAAAGCACACGCTACGGTGCTTATATGTGCAAGAGGTGTTTCCTCTCGAGTTGTACCTGTGGGGGGTAAAAAAGGACAGACATAACATTTAAGTCAAGGCTCCTTGTAGCGGGCTAAAAGCATTCAGTGAGGCCGCGTTGGGTGCCTATTGGTTACCACGGACAAGGCGATAGTGTTGGCGTCAGTGGTGGGCAGTGAAAGTGTCGCCGGTCTCACAATATGCGTAATTATATGTGAAATTAGGACTAAGTACCGTAACCGGAGTTGGCGTAAACAGTGGTGAAGGAATAAAAAACATTAAAATGGAGTTGCTTACACCTGATTTTAGCGAACAACTCAGCATGGAGCTCAGCTGGGGGCCAGGACCATGTGCACTCTAAATTGGGGGAAGAAAAGGAAAAAGGCTGTTGGGGGAGGGGGGTAGTCTGGACCCAACAAGGTAACGGTAAAAGGATGCACACACAGACACGGCCTGGGGCAGCATGAATGGTGGCTGTACCGTTTACAAAGTCGAGTACAGGTACTTACTGCGCGATGTCGCTGGGCCCGCAATGAACCTGTTGTCCGGGCAGAGGCTCGGTGAGAAGTGAGCTTCAGTGTTGAGAGCGCTTAAATACCAGTAGAAAGCGCCAGGTGTTGCTTGTTAGCTGTGTCAGGTGTTCTGGCCTGGGGTCGTGTAATGGGGTGTGTTCAGCTTCCTGTTGTCTCGAGGAGATGCCTGTAGTAGAGGAAATAGAAGAAAGACTTGCATGCAGGTGTATGTTCAGCTTCCTGTTGTCTCGAGGAGATGCCTGTAGTAGAGGAAATAGAAGAAAGACTCACATGCAGGTGTATGTAGCGCTCTCTCTATTTATTTTCATGGCGCAGTTGAATGTCTAGATCGCTTACATGCGCGTGCAAATGTGCGGTCATCTAGAAGAGTGCTAATCCATATAGGGGAGTCGCGCTCCATCTGTGCACTATAATGGAGGGGCGCCCTCTCTATTTGTGTATAATGCGGCAACTAGGCGGGGCTAAGGTGGTAACGTACGCTAATGTGCAGTGATGTTGCTGCATATTGGCTCTGCCATGAGTGGAGGTGATGAACCCACTGTGTGGGGGGCTAATGAAAATGTGCAGGGGGATTACACATGGGGGGTTCACGTGCTCTTCAGGGAAGGGACATCGCGGGGTCATAATGGTCTTGTGTGGGTGTATACCCTGGCACAGTGTAGTGGGTCCAGGCGAGCCGTGGAGATTAAGTGCCCTTCCGGGTGGAGTAAGGTTCAGGGGGCATCAGTGGGCAGGATCTGGTGTCTTCCCACAGAGTGATGGTTATGCGCATTTTGAGAAGGAACTGTGAGTGAGTTGGTTACAACCTAGGTGTTAGAGCCAGTACGTCGCACTGAGGACGTTTGGTGTTGGGACATGTAACAGGGCAGGGTCATCCCAGGCCCTGCGAGGGCGCTGTTGGTGAGATGGCACTGGGAGAGTGGAAATGATGTGTCATGTGTTGACAGAAGGGGGGCCTCATCTGCTGAGGCTGTTCCACGGAATATTATCACTCAGTCCCTCCGTGTGGGTTGACAATCTGTAGATCCAGCGTTGTTCTTTGGACAGTAGTTGCTTCTTGTCTGTAGGGTGGACAGGGATCGGTTCAATGACTGTCCATCTGAGGTCATTGGTGGTATGTCCAAGCCTAAGGAAGTGGTCTGTGAGTTTGCTGATAGTCTTCTTGCATTGTCATAGCTGGGGTGAACCGAGGGGTGACGTACCTCTCCTACGCTCGCCTCAGCAGTAGTGACAGGGGACGCAAGGTGAAACCAATAGGTGGAGGGTGGACGGGGCTAGTCACCATGCTAGTAATCCTTTATCTGGCCTTTGCTGGCCATTCGCCCTCGGGCAGGGGGCATTGTCCTCCCGACCATAGACAGGGAAAGGGGAAGAGTTTCTCCACAGGAACTGCCTCCCCTCCTCCGGTCAAGCTAGAACCAACCATATGCCTGATATTGCGCAAATTTAGCCCGAATACTGCTAAACAAGTTTAAAATAGGAACTCAGAAAAAAAGAGGAGATTGATAAAAAGCTGAAGGTGCCGCTGTGAACTCCCTGCTGAGCAAAGCAACACAGGGGTCAGCTGAAACTGAAGATCGGGACCAGAGGGGTTTGGAACTTGTCTTGGAAGGGATCACAGCCTGGACACAGCAGACAGTTGGACTGGAGTCAGACCAGATACACCATTAGAAGAAAAACAAGGAAAATAATAAAATAAACTGAGCGCGGTCTACCTTAAGCGGGCGCCGCACATGGTATTAAATAAAAAAAATAATAATAATAAACTGAGCACGGTGTGCCCTGCAGCAGGCGCCACCCTTGGTATTACATTTAAAAATACAACAATAATAAACTGTGCGGGGTGTCCCTGAAGTGGGTGCCGCACTCCGTATTAAAGATTGGAATTTAAAAAAAAAACTGAAAATGAAATGCAAATTAGGTGAGGAAGCGCCCGCCATTACCGAAGCTGGCACCCTGTGCGTGCAGTGTCCCTGAAGTAAATAGTTCTCGAAACTTGTAATGAAAGCTCCAGAGTAAAAGCTCCCGAGTTAGGATACAGTAAAAGATCGGTTCCTCATGGGCAGTACCAAACGGAGACAGGGCGGTAACAAGGAGGGACAAACAAGCCTCATAATGAATCGGAAGGCAGCATTTACCAAGGGCAATGACACCAGCCAATGAAAAGTATGGGCGGAGAGTGGGCAAGGCTTACACAGCATACTCTACTACTGCATGCCTCGCAGAGCGAGTAGCGCATGTGCGCAGCCACTAGGCTCGACCTAAAAACTCAAAGAGGCACCCAAATACTATACTGGTCAGGTAAAACGTGTGTGATGCACGAGCTTCTCATAAACATGTTTAATGCCAGGTATTTTTCAGCTCACGTAGTAAGGCCTACAGGTATTCGAATGATATAATGTAAGGGTAATAGTTCTGTAAACATGCCGATTAGTAAAAGACAAGTAGCTTAAAAATGTGTTCAACAACTACCGAGCCCCGCATTTGAGACGAACATTTTTTTCCCTTAGGAGAGAAAAGTGCCAACTGGATTGATTACCGTTTTTGCCCACTAGATGGCAATAAACGTCCATTTAATTTATTCTAAAAATATAGACCCATGAATAGCTTATCAGAGATGGTTGAAAATGTCAATTGGCCAGGCAGTCTTTCTGTATTTTATACCGATAATTGGCTTATTCATATTGTCCATTCAGTTGTGCTTTTTGCGCTTTAGTAAACAGAAATATCTGCTTGTATTTAGAATTTTTGTTGGGAACGGATGTCAGGCCCAATATATATCTATGTATCGAGATATATATATATATATATATATATATATATATATATATATATATATAATGGATATACACAATTAATTATGTATTTGTATTATGGACTTTGAACAGCACGCATACACCTACATTAAAAAACATACATTTGACAATTTACGTTGTTGAGAGCCCCTCTGGAGGTAGGACAGCAGGATATAGCTTCATTCATAGGTTCCAAGGAAGGTTTAGACCTGCCAACCTTTACGGTAAAAAGGAGGAAGAAAGTTGGAGCGGTGGGACCTGGAGATTGGGGGCAGGGTAGTGGGCATGTCACTAGCTAAACCGCCATGGATAGCCTCGGAGGGCAGGGCCCAGGGCAACGGGTATGGCTATGTGCCTGGACGCAAATGAGCATGCAGTCCTGCCGTCCTAAAAACACAAAGGCTTCTGACGCTGCCTTGTGTATCAGACAGTGTTCAGATTCTGAACCAGTGAGCTGTGAAAGTACCTTGTGAAGGGTTTCTCAGCTCAACTTTGGGCATATTTACTAGAAAATGGCGGGGTATGGCGCAACGCCAAATTAGGCAGGGCATTGCTTCCACATTTTCAAAATGCAGGGGGGCAGATTTATGAGGCCCTTGCGCCACGTTTACGCCGCTGTTGTGCAAGGCGGTGTAAACGTGGCGCTTCCCTACGAGGCATTTACAACGTGACGCATCTATGGAGATGCGTCACCGTGTAAGGCCCTGCGCCACATGAAACCTGCGTCAGGTTTCATGTAGGCGTTCTGGTGCAGGGGGGGGCGTTCTGTCGCAGGAACACCCCTGGAAAGTGACTCAGTGAAATCTACAAGATTTCACTGAGTCACTTTCTACGTCAATTCCTTACGCCTGCTTGAAGCAGGCGTAAGGGTGATGCACCATGCAATGTAGAGGTGGCCCCTGTGCATTGCAGGAGTCATGTTGCACTTGCGACATGACTCCAGCAATGCGCCGCCCGTACGCCGAAAGATGCGTCACGCATCTTCCCTGCCTTGCACCATGGTGCGCCGCATTGTAAATGCGGCGCACCATGGGTGGCGGAGCTGTGGCGCACTGTGGCGCACATTAACTGGCGCATCCCTGGGGATGCGCCAGTTAACGTAAATCTGCCCCAGGGTATTTACTTCAATACAGCACAGCCCTGTGTTTTCCCTAGCGTTGCCACTAAAATTAGCTGCCTAGTGCCAAAGCAGCCACCCTTGCCCCATAGCTATGCAGGGAATGAGTGTTTATGTGCAAGAAGGTGGCCCTTCCTGCACATAAACGATCCATAATGGCAATTTGTTACTTCTATGGGTGCTGCATTCTGCAGCACACTTAGAAGTAGCAAATCATCATAATTTAATGATTGTTTTTTTTGTGCAGGAAGAGGCACCTTCCTGCACGTAAACAACCATTAATGTTTTTTTTTCTCCATTTGTGTTACAGAATGCAGCACACATAGAAAAAGCAAGAAGGAGGAGAAAGAAAAGCATTTCTTCGCATGCACAATTCTAATGTCTACTCTTGCATGGCATTCGTTTTTGCTGCTTCAACAAAATTACAGCTCCTTGTAAATTTGGGGAAGCATCAAACAGCAATGGGTGTTGCGGTAGAACGCCCACAACAACACCCATTGAACGCCCCTTTACCGCAGAGGGCTGCAGTGAAAAGAGGCATATTTACAAGGTGGTATAAAGCCACGCTAAGAGGCTTAGCACCACCTTGTAAATCTTGAAAATGGTGCTACGCCACTGGAGCATCAAAAAAAGTGACACTACGGTGGCGATCGGGGCTTGCAAATATGCTCCCTTGTGTTTATCATGTGATATCAGTTCTTCAAATGGCTCACTGCGTGAAGAGGGTTGTTATTGGGTGCAGTGAGTGGCGTAAAGGAAAATTATGGAGCCCTCCTGCAGAATGTGAAAAGTGGCTCATGAGTATCCCATATCTCGCAGATATTTATTGGCCTTGAGCAGAATGGGGTCCCCCAGAAAGGTTGGGGGATCCCTGAAGGTTTGGGGGCCTACCTGCGCTGCATGTTCCTGAGTTACATCCTGATCATGTGACACTTGGTGGCATCATGTGCCTTTGGAGGTCCACATTTCTCATTAGCTAGGGAGTCAGGTTTACAGGGCTTTGAGTGGGCCAGGTCCTGTCATTACTAAGCACATGCAGTTCTAAAATATATGTGCTGAGATGGGTCCCTATCGGGCACTTCTTTTTTGCCCTCACCATGGGTGTGATACAAATCTTCATTCTGGGGCACTACCAGCCATAACCAGCCTTAGATGTAACCCTGGAGGGACGGACCCCTTTGTTATGCAGCTGCCACAAAGCCACTAATCAGAAGATACAATCACAGGAGTCCAGATAAAGTGTAACAGGAGTCCACAAGTCAGGGACCTTGGAAGAGGGATGGGTCGCTATAGCTGGCAGAGGGAAAGGAATGGCTTAAAGTGTATGCCATGGGTTGGGAATCTGATAGGGCGGCAGCAAATGGTAGCACCCCACCCCCTGCACCTTGCTGTCCATCGTGACATCAGGGATGATTTCCTGTAAGCGCGAATGGTGGCTAAACATGTCCTGATCTTTTAAACTTCACAAGCTATGTAGTTAGCAAAGCTTGTGTTCTCTGTGTTTTAAAAAAAATCAAAAAATTGCGAGTCAACAGACTTTGCAACTTCAGTGAAGCCCTAGTTTCTTCTTCTTAATGGCTTATGGCCATCCGCGGACTCTGCAGGTAAGTGCTTCCGGACTGGTGCTGCTTTACTACAATTTCCAGAATGTGGCATAAAACAGATACCTTTGTGCTTCAGGAAGCATGGATCTCTGACAACATTTACCATGTTGTATTTTGCTTTGACACCTGGTTTTCTCTCTTATTATTCTCAAATAAAATTTTCTTGAACTTAAAAAAGAAGATACAATCACTTGCTAGTGAGCTGAAAGTGCACGCTGCAGTGGTGGTGGAGGACAGAGCGCAGACTGAGGCTCTAAGCTTAACTAGGGCCTATTATAGATAGGGTGCCCTTTTCCTGGTTACGCAATGATGCACCTTTAAGCAGGAAAAATGTGCCCTATCATGTAGAATGCACTGCCCTCAAGGCAGCCACAAACTCATGCTGCCCCCCAGGGCACTGCATTCAAGAGAAATAAGGAGCAGCTGTTTAAAAGCTGTTCTGGGTTTCTCTGTGCAAGTGGCAATCCGTCTGCACTTTTAAGGGGGATTAGAGATTCACTTGCAGGCGGGTGCAGTGCAGGGCCAGTCCATAGCAGGCACCGGGCATTTACCCAGTTGGCTGCCAGGGTGGGGGCCAGTTTTGGGCCCCTGGGTGGACGTTTCTGTTTCCGGGGCCGGCAAAATCAGCCCCCGTAACAAAATCGTCTGAAACCTGCACTAGCAAACAGCTTGACCGCACCCGCCCTGCCCCCCAGGGGGGCAGGCCGAGCAGTTTGCCAGGGACGGTTTCGGTTTCCAGTCCGTCTCTGGTGCAGTGAGTGACTGCACCCACCTACATGGAGATGCCTGGGGGTCCATAGGACCCCCTTCGCCCCTCCAGAGGGCTACCATCAGGGGGCACACTGATAATGTGCCACCTTTTAGGCAGAGCACTGTCAGTGCACCTCATGACAGCTTCATTGCATCTGAGCCTGGGTCTATAATATGGCGCGGGTGCAGAGGAAAAGGGTTTCCCTCATTTGCATGGGGCTACACCCCCATGCAAATGGGAGAATGTCCTCCTGAGTAAGCACTGGTGCAATATGTGCACCAGGGCTTTCAGTGTTACAGAAAAGGCCACACAAGTGTCTGCAGCACCTTCTGTAATACCAACGTGCTTCAAGGGTGCGCAAAGCCATCTCACAGTCCTTTTGCGCCCCCAGCAGCACGTTCTGTAATATGGCCCCAAGTCTGCAGTGTTAAAGGTCCGGCAATGGCAGCTGCTGCCAATTATTAGCAGCTTCTACACATTTCTTTAACCCCATCGCCGCGGGGCTCATTCCCCTGCGGCGCGGGGGCGGAGGGGGGCCGCACGCGGCGCCACGGTGCTGATGACAAGCTCGGCTCGTCATGCAGCACGGTGGCGCTGTGCTGATGACGAGCTGAGCTCGTCATGGCCCCGCCCGCTCAATGGAACGCCCAGCACGCGTGGGCGTTCCGCGGAGGTCATGACGAGCTCAGCTCATCATCAGCACAGCACCACCATGCTGCATGACGAGCTGAGCTCGTCATCAGCATGGACGAGGTTAAGTCCACAATACATAAAAAATATATTTTACAAGGAGTTACATTTAACGTTTCTAATGGGGTGATATAGTTATTTCACCATATCTAGTCAAGTCAATGATCTGTATTCAGCAACAATGTGAACATAACAATAAAAAAGGCACTTAAAAAGAACATTTGATATCACAATACATCAGAAGGTATTAGTCATTCATATTCGGTTTAAAGTTTATAAAATACATATACATCACATTACAAAACAAATGCATACATTTTATAAGGACACACTAAATTTAAAACGGGGCAAGTAATTCCTATATGTCACAACATATGCAGTACAGCTTCCAATTTATTAAGTAAATCTGAGTGCTTTTCTTGTTTTAATTATATATGCTAAGAAAGCTAAGAAAGACGCCTTTATAAAACCTTTCTTTTACATATTATTTCTTTTCCTAGTCCTATCTGGATTATTGGGTTGACTCATTACTTATTAAATATTGCAATACAGCGCAGCTCAGGGCCAGAGAGAACCTTTAAAACACAGGAAATCTTCTTCCTCCAAGCTGCCAAAACTCGTTTTCACTTTATAAGCAAACAAAACGCACATTTCTTTAAAAGTATTTAGCATCAAATACATTTGTCATATAAAACTTGAAAACTTGTAACAATCATAGTCCGTTCATTGTATTTTGTTGACATGTTTTCTAGTCGTATCCTCCAGGTATTGGTGCGCATTTTTGTATGTAAACAGAGGTTCACTTAGAAAAAGGGGCCTTAAGAACTTTTTTCTACTTGCAGGATAAAACTTACAAAAAATAGTTAGATGGAGAGTGGATTGAGCTCTCTCTTTATCGCAGGGGCATATGGTATATTTTTGTCCCCACTTTGTACCTGTGGAAAAAGTGACCAGGTGTTGAAAAATGTAGATGCAAAATCTGATGAGGAGAAATCTATGATATGGGTTATGTACTCAGATATGGTATCTCCGAAACCCTTGGGGGGAGATTTACGATTTACTAAGCTTTTGCGCTGTGTTTGCATCACAAAAGTGCCACAAAATTACGCAAAATCATTTTTTTTGTAATTTACTTTCCAGCGCTCAACTAGTTGAGCGCTAGAAATTACGTAAAAGTAAAGTGAAGCAGCGAATTGCGCTGCTTCGCGTTACTTTGTGCCATGGGGGTACCAAGAGGGGGTGCATGGGCATTCCCATGCAACCACTCAAGGTTTCTCATGCTAAACCCAATTTACTAAAAACAGTAGATTGGGTTTAGCGTGAGTAAACTGCGCCCTTTTCAACTAGGTGCAAGGAAGGAGAAATGTTTCCTTTTCCTGTACAAAATCTATGCTAAATAAGCTTCACGCACATCGGCGAGAGGCCTCCCTGAAGTTTCTTTTATTTTTCTAAATCACAGGTCGCAACATGGAAAGACGTGTTTTTAGTGTCGCCATCAGATATTTACTAGACAGCGCCTTCAGTGCTTCGGAAGCATTGTCACTTTAATAAATAAATGGATTGTTATGCCCTTAAATCATGCATCCATAGATGCGAAAGATAAAAGGATCTGCTTTGCAGCAATAACACGCGCATTAGCAAGAAAAGAGTCAGCAGCTGTATTTACTCTCAGGAATATCGTTACATTTCACTTTTAGACATCATTAGTGAGAATTTTGTGGACGGACAACTAGTTTTGATTAGTACACGAGATCAGTATATCACCTTATTCCGAGCAGCTGTGCGGTATGCCACTGGTACAATCACCCTGAGGAAGGTCCAACACCGAAACGCGTTGGTGATAACTGTTGCCAGAAACCAGTGTTCTAGCCCCTTTTTCTTTTATAATTTGTACTGATACTGCTTTTCTTCTCTTCTTTTGCATTAATGTGGAAAATGTATCACTTCTGTTTTGTATTTAATAAGCAGGTGATCAAAACCTGTTCTTTCTAGTGGTCATATTCTCATATAGGACAAATTCATTAGTGAATAGAAGGAGACCAGTTTTTATACATTGATACTTGATTGTGCTTTTGTATACACAAAGTTTTTAGATATTGTCATGATTATCAATTGTTAATCATGTGAAAAAATCTTTTTGATAAAAGTAAAATATAATAATAATATAAACAAAAGACCTTTTTGATAATAAACATGCGTGTTTTCTGATTAATTGAATATATATTTGTGACACAACTGCAGCACATAGATATAAGCAGCACCTCTGCCCAGTGCTAGTTCTCTTTTTCCCAATACAAAATCTATGCTACACTCAAGCACACAACCTAGCGCTGCAGCGCTAAGGTGTGTGCATGCACACAGCAGCTGTAATCGCCGCCGACACAAGGGAAAGGGGAGGAGAGAGCCGTATCTTTGAAGATGTGGTGCTCTCCTGCTCCCTCCCTGTTGCACAAGGCAGCGCAGCCACGCGGGGGCTGCGCTGCATTGCGTGACTTTTTAGAAAATAACCCCATTGGTGTATAGCATAGGATAGGTAAAGTGTGAGTGTGGGTCGTGTCTCCTCCCCAATAGTAAGAGCTTACCTACTATGTCCCTCTACCAGTTGCTTCAGAGTTTTTTTTTATAATCAATTCTATCTCTTCTGGAGATTCCCAAAAATTCATGTCACTATCTCTGATGGCTTGCAATGTATTACTAATTGAGGACAACCACCTGATCTTATTCATATGGTCCAGCAACAGGCAGTCCCTGACAATGTCCTGGGTTAATTTTGATTTATTTTTTACCCATATAGAATGCAAAAGTAAAATAGTTTTTTGTTCTAAAATCATCGCTATGGGTTGTTGACCTAATTCAAGATGCACAATGGTACTTGAAGTAGGTTTTGGAGACCGCTATGAGTCTTGTAACATTTTTGCCTTTGTGTTTATGCAAGATTTTGTTGGACCCCATGCCCCATATGCCAGCCCCGTATGATGCAGCAGAGACTTTCTTGGCATTGTATAATTATCATTTCTGGGATACAATTAGATCCCAGCTTGGTGGCGAATCTAACAATAGCCTCGTTATTTCTAGCCATTTCTGCCACACAGGATTCTCTGTTCTTACCACTCCCCATTTTCTGTGAATGTAAGACCCAGATAACTAAAGTACTTTGTGCTTTCTATTTTACTGCAGTTAAGATGAAAGGAGTAAGGTCTAATTTGTTTAGCGCTGCATGATACTGTAAAGGTCTTGCCCTGGTTTATCTTAAGATCATGTTATGCATAAAATCACTAGAAGAATTTGCAGAATTGCTAGGGTTAGGGCTAAGAGGATGGGAAACAACCATTACAACGCAACTAAAACAACGCACTACCATTACAACAAAACTTTTACATTGTAGGATCCATTACAACGCATGCCATTACAACGCATGCCACTACAACGCAGCTGCTATTACAACGCATGCCATTACATCGTAAGTATGGGTAAGTATTTAATTAAATTTGAACCCCTACACCATCCAACACTTACCCTACTATTACGCCCCCCTGGAGTTAGAATTACATTCCCATTAATTAAAAAAAATACTTACCTATACTTATGTTGTAATGGCATGCGTTGTAATAGCAGCTACGTTGTAATGGCATGCGTTGTAATGGCATGCGTTGTAATGGATCCTGCGTTGTTAAAGTTTCGTTGTAATGGTATGCCTTGTGTATGCGTTGTAACATCATACATCCAAGAGGATGGCTTAGTCTGAATATAGCAGGATGGGTAGGGATTTGGCAGCTGCTTTCGGGGATTCAGTGACAATGTTTGAAGTTGTTGATCTATGGCATTAGTATAGATTGAAAATTGAAATGGTGCCAAAACACACTCTTGTCTTACACCCTAAAGGGTTTGGTTATTTCCCCCTTTTTTGCCATATCATATCTTTGCTGTGAGCGTTACATGCATATGAGCTAGCAGTGCGATTATATAATTCGGGCCCCTAAATCAGACCTACATCTCCAAAGATTATTGTGGTTCACCAAGTCTAACGCACTACTCAAGTCCATGAAGTACATGTAGAGGGCGTCTGACCTAGCTTTAGTGTATTTTGTATTTATAAGATGTAATTTGAGGCATTTTTCCACAGTTCCCAGGCCCCTTCGGAAACCATATTGGGCCCCAGAAAGAATGTAATTTGCCTCAGCCCAATCCTCTAATCTCTCCAATAAAACTCTACCCAGCGATTTGGCTGAAGAATCCAACAATCAGATAGGTCTAAAACATATTGGTCCTGCCTGAGCCTTTATATATAGGTATTATTATAGACCAGGACCAAGAAGGTGGGATACATCACTTTCCCCTGCAATACAAACCTGGGTGTGAAGGGGTACCAATAAATCTGACTGATGCCCATGTACATCAATGGGGAATCTGTCTGGCCCAGGAGCTTTCCCCGGGATTAACTTAGCTAGGGCTCTTGGGACTTCCTAGTGCTCAAACTTAATATCTGGTTGGACTGTGTTATAGGAGGCAACAATTCAAGAGAAATTATCCACCCAAACATCCTTCCATATAAAGATTTCTATATTTGAGCAGGTATTGTCGCTTAGGAAAGGGGCCTTTACTGTCTTCCAGAATAGAGCATTGTCTTTATTATCGGACACTCATAGAGGGCTAATCCAGGCTTTGTCTTGCAAATTTTTCTTTCTTATTTCAATAGCTTTCTTGTATTGCTTTCTACTATTGAGAATGACAGCCTGGCACCTAGTGAAGGCATTTAAATATTGGATTAGTTTTCTACGTGCTTCTGAACAGAGACTGTTGAGCCGCCCCTTAGGTCTGTTAGAGTTGGCCCTCACCTTCTTGCTCAATTGTTGTTTTATGGAGCTCGAAATTTGAATATGGGCATTTATAACCATGGAGGATTCAGCATTATTCTCTAAACAAGAAAATAAGTGTTGTAAATTGGCCCTAAATAGCTCTGCCATGAATTGGTCACGATCAATACCCGCTCAATTGATCCATACAGATTTTTGTCCAATGACTTCCTTAGTGATGTTTGTGGATAAGGGCAGAGTAAAATACATCATTAAAGGATTATGGTCACTAACACCGTTAGTGGCTATCACTATGTTATAGGGATCCACTCTTCGATTTCTGGAGGCCAAAATATGATTGATAGTACTCTGATCCCTAGGAACGATAAATGTATGTTGCTTAGTGGCATCATCAGTATTATTTAGGGCCAAATGGATGAGGTCATATTTCAATGCCAGATTATTAAAGCTGAGTGCCATGCAAACAGTGGGTAAAAGGATCAGCACAGTCATCATGTGGGTCGTCAAAGACATATATCTTGTCCACTGCCCATATTATAAAGAGCCCCTTGTCTCTTTCTAAAGTTCTCCAGTACATGCCCCAAATCATTTGCAACCTGTCATTTAGACTTATCAAATACGTTATTGTAAAAGTTTATAATCAAAATGTCCAGCTTTCCATTAACACCAAGCAAAATAAGTTGATAGACTGGTGAATCCAAGTAGCTTTTGATAAGGCTTAGTGGTGACACTGTAGAGATCGGGGTCATCTGACTCCTCTTGTCTATTCCCCTACTAGATGCAGTGGCCACTGTGCACATAGTTGTAAAGCCATCTAATGTCATGTCCTTAGAGGACCAGGTCTCCTGGAGGCAAACAATCTCTGAACTCATAACAAATGTTTCCCAATCCTCAGTTGTTAATTTGTCGGCCAAGCCCGCAATATTCCATGCGACAAACCCCATGGGTTTGGATTGGTTCTTATTCAGAGCTGTGGAATTATCACGGACAATTCCTACTGTAGCAATATCATGGGATTCATCAAGGCCGATGAGGGCTTCTTTTTGATTTTGCTCTACGCCGGGTGTTTAAATAAAGGGGTTCGTCAGTATCTTCCAGATGGGATAAGCCAGAAAAGTGATTGCTCAATGTAATCTTAGCATGTGGAAACCAACGTGTTTAATGGAAAGTAAACATTTTTTGGTAGAGCAAATCTTGGTGGGTATAGAAAAATCACAGTGGAATGGCTTGAATGTTACCCCTATTGCTTGGAATTTCGGGGTTTAGTAACATTTCCTCTACCAGGTTCGCGTGTCTAAAGTTGATTATTATACAATCTCCAGAACATGACTTCTTCGTGTGCCCAATCCAACTAACTCTTCTGACCAACAGTATGTGATTGTTTTCAAGTCAAGTCAAGTCCAAGTATGCTTTATTCGAGGTTTCACTCATAAAAGCAAGAACATTCTAAAATTTAAAAGTACAATTAAATTTACAATCAGTTATATTGAGAACTAAAGCATAATATTTACGGTTTATGACTCGATGTACAGTTCCAATTTTGAAAGTTTTCATACAGTGCAAAATTAGCAATTATTTAAAAATAATACAAAAGTTAAAAAACACCTGGATAAAAACAGTTTTGTGATAAAAACATAGATATAACACGCAGACAGATTATCCAGACAGAGAATAGTCAAATGACTAGCAATCTCTGTCTAATCGACCATGCCCATCCAAGATACTTGGCAGTGGCTATTGATATCCATGTCGCAGTGCTAGTGCATATAATGCGCAAGGCAACTGTACTACTGGTAGTCCCCAAATTTTTGCACATCGGTCTTAACCATACGCGTCTTGGGTCCGAATAGGCTGTACAAGAAAATAAGAAATGGCCAGTTGTTTCTTTGGTGGAACCACAAGCAGGGCAACTATCGCTCAACCCACCTTCCCATTTAGCTGTCAAAAATCTAAGGGGGAGTGCACCTGCTCTCAGTTGGAAAAAAAGTTTTCTATCGCCAGGTCTAGTTATGATATCCCAGTAGGGTTCCAAAGAAGGATACAACTTAGCCTCTAGGAATCCTTCGGCCATAGATCCTGGACTAGAGCTACTCCAACCCCGGGGGGCTACCTTTTCCCAATAAATTTCTTTTAGAGCACTTTTAGAAGGAAATGTTGCTCCAACTGGGTCTACCCAAAGTGAACTCATTCCAAGCTCAATCAGAGTTGCTTTCAGCGATTTGAGCCACCCGATTTTATGGAACATATCCGCTTTGATGATGTCTAAAAACCCCTCAGCATAATGGGAAAGCTCAGGGGTAGTCCAAAGCCTTCTCCAGTACAGAATCGGTCGAAGCCTGGCCAAATCTGTAACCGCTTTTCTGCCCAGATCGTACCTAAGGGGCAGCAAGGGAGTACTTTTAGGGACACCAGTTATTGCCCGGAAGAACTTATTTTCCGAAGTTTGTAGTGCAGCCACCTTCTCGAAATCCCATAGCTCAGCACCGTAAAGTGCGGAGCCAAGAGCCTTTGCTTCATATACCTGAAGGGCAGGCTTTACAGGTTTCGTCAGGGATTTTCTATGCTCGGAGCTAATAGCACCTGATAGTTGCCTGTGCCTCAATGTAGCGATATCTATGTGTTGGCACCATCTGTTCTTATTTGAAATGTGAATACCCAGATACGTGAAAGTGTTCACCACCTCTAGAGGACGACCATTCATGATCATTTTAGATTTAAAACTACGGTGGGGATTAAAAATCATAGGTTTTGTTTTGGTCACATTGACCTCTAGGCCGTGCTCCCCACAGAATAGGTCAAAGATAGACAGTGCACGCTGTAAACCACTTGGGGTCTTTGATAGGATAAGCGTGTCGTCTGCGAACATTAAAATAGGCATTTTTATGCCAGCTAATGAGGGAGCGTCCACCTTCGCAGATAACATACGGGATACAACACCGTTAATATACAGTGTGAAGAGAGTGGGAGCCATTGAACAACCTTGCCGGACGCCCCGCTCGACCGGGAAATCCGCTGTCACCATGCCCTGCCCCCCCCCACTGGATTTTAGCAAAGGTTGCTTCATGGAGCCGCATTATCAGTGTCAATAGATCATCTGGTACACCCAGGTTCTTGAGAACAGACCACAGCTTCGACCGTGGTACTTGATCGAAGGCAGCCCGTAAGTCGACAAAAGCCGCATATAGGCTGCCCCCGCCCAGCACCACAGTCCTCCATTGCAGCAAGTTAAAACGGAATACCTGATCCACTGTACTTGTGGACCTACGGAATCCCGCTTGAAACGGTGACAACGCGGTATTATCCTCAGCCCAGTCAAGGAGCCTGTTCACAATCACATGCCCTACTATCTTTTGGATGGTATCGATAAGGCTTATCGGCCTGTAGTTGCCGGGCTGAGATTGGTAACCTTTCTTAAACACTGGTATAATTACTGTTCCCTGCCAGGATGTCGGTACCTCTGCACCCTTAGCAATAGTGTTAATAGGAAGGTAGATGTGATTGTGTAAAGTGCTGGCCGCGAAACATCTCTGGGCAACCAATTCACCACTTTATTTTGAAGTTCTTGATCTTATTAGTTTTTGTGTGAGGTCAGAGATGGAACGCCTAATTTAGAACTAAAATGTATGGTGTGTTTCCTTTCTTGATCTAGTTGCTGTTTTGTTATGCGGGTTGTTTTTAGATGAGAATTGTGTCCATGGGCACCCGTACTAGAAGTAGGCATTTGGTTTTGAATCCTGCTTGACCCTCCTGGCTGATCTTGCAAGGTCACTCTTTTAGAACCTCCACTGCCATTGTCAGCAGTATTCTCAGAACTTGCAGTTTGTAAATCCATGTTTGGGGGTAAACACGGTGGGCGAGTAGGGTGCTGGCTCTTAAGTTATTCCAAGATTTTGCGCATTCCATTTCCAGGTTATCCAGTCTTATAGAGATGCCTCCTACCTCTGTGTGCACAAACTTTTCCAAAGATGATATTTGTGGTAACAGACTCTTCAGTGATGACACTTATTGCTCCTTGCCCATACTTTTTTTTGAGGAGGGGTCTTTTTCTTTGCTGGGTGGGACTGCGGAGGTGAAATGCTGTGTGTTTTTATTTGATTTTTGGGTGAGGCTTACACTCTGGGGTTGGATACACAGTTATTAGGGGCATTTGGAGGCCTCAATGGATCTAACCTGGTTTCAAGGTTGGAAAGCGTGGGTGCAGATTCGGAGAGGGCGTCTTTAACCCCTTGGGCGCGGCCGCGATTCTGCGCCTGTGCGGCACATTCCGATCGCAGGTGCGGTCATGACGGCCGGGAGCCGTCATCAGCACATGAGCACTGTGTGCCATGACGGCTCCCGGCCGTCATCAGCATGGAAGGGGTTAAGTGGGTTGAAAACACTGAGGGGTCTCTCAAAGGGGCGAAACCTATGTAATAAAGGGCATGGCTTAAACATGTAGGATGACAGTCTATGCCGCCTGACTGGTATTTTGCTGCCTATTTCTGTTATTGCATCCAGATATATTATTGCGCAACTGGCATGCACTTAAAACAAGCCAAGACTATTGGCTTTATCAATGATTGTTAGATGCAAAAGATGAGTGAGTAACAACAATGACTTTATGGTAAATAATAGTAAAAATGCTGCAATTCTGTAATTATGATATGGTGCTGTTGCAGAGAGGCTAGTGTTGGTGCTTGAGTTGGGATACATCCCACAGCTTGCCTCTGCACTTTGTTCTCATCTGTTGCTAATTGATGGAAGCCATTTAACCTGTATACTGCGCCCGGGATTTTGCGGAAATGCGGCACTTCCGCAAAACGGGCGGGGTCGCGTTGGCCATTGGCCGACGGCAGCACTGGGCAGGTAGTGCTGTCGTCGGCCAATGGCCGACGGCAGTATGGAAGGGGTTAAAGCCCTGAGGGCCTTTAGTTGATGTAGAGAGTCTTGAAGTATGTTTTTTAAAGATGTAAAGAAGTGCCAGATGGAGTTTGCTGGAAAGATTTCCAGACTTTTACAGCATATTGTAAATAATTCCATTTACCAGTCAAACAGTTACTGCATGTATGCTAAGGGTAGCTGTAATGTATACACCAGTGTTGGAGAAATGTTTAGGATCATAAGTCTCTGGAGGAATGAGACTGACTTAGCCACTTTACAAGTGTCTCAAAAAACACAAATAGGGTTTTGGCTATGAACGGATGAAATTTATAACTCATGTAGTACTTTTTGTTTCTGTGAAGATTATACAAAATAGCAAATGCCAAATGATCCTGGCTGTTAGCTTGCAAGAAACCTGAACCCGAGGGCCTCCCTCACACACCAAAGTCACGAGAGATGCCAGCAAGAGACTTGTTTAAGCAGAAAATATATTGTGGCTATGGTAGACAAAACGTACAGTTCCTGCAGGACATTTACTATTCAAACCAGCCTCCTATGGGAGAAAAATGACTCAATAACATTTGTCACATTCTTAAGTGGTATTGTCTGCACATGTGAGCAACAATAGCTGTTAAGTATCAACCTCCCTGTTATCAACCCAAGCTGTTACTGCCCTCCATGTGGGGAACAGCCTTTACAACGCGGGTATTACCACGCGCTACCATTACAACGCTGCTATTACAAGGCAAGTTGTTACAATGACTTGCGCTGGAGGGCGCTGTTGGATAGGGAATAGTTTAATTTTCTATTCCAACACCTTCCCTACTGTAACGTGGGCTGGAGTTGGAATAGAAAATTAAACTATTCCACTATCCAGCGCTTACAGCGCAAGTTGTTGTAAAGACTTGTTTAAGCAGAAAATATATTGTGGCTATGGTAGACAAAACGTACAGTTCCTGCAGGACATTTACTATTCAAACCAGCCTCCTATGGGAGAAAAATGACTCAATAACATTTGTCACATTCTTAAGTGGTATTGTCTGCACATGTGAGCAACAATAGCTGTTAAGTATCAACCTCCCTGTTATCAACCCAAGCTGTTACTGCCCTCCATGTGGGGAACAGCCTTTACGACGCGGGTATTACCACGCGCTACCATTACAACGCTGCTATTACAAGGCAAGTTGTTACAATGACTTGCACTGGAGGGCGCTGTTGGATAGGGAATAGTTTAATTTTCTATTCCAACACCTTCCCTACTGTAACGTGGGCTGGAGTTGGAATAGAAAATTAAACTATTCCACTATCCAGCGCTTACAGCGCAAGTTGTTGTAAAGACTTGCGTTGTAAAAACAGCGTTGTAATGGCACGCGTGGTAAAAGCCCGCGTTGTAATGCCATACAACCCTCCATGTAAAGACAATAAGGCAAATTGCAACTCCCTCTCCTTCAAGTGATGAGTTCAGCTCACTGCGGGCTATGAACACATAGCTCCTCTGAATGACCTCAGCAGCTCAACTAGGACCCTCTTTGATCAGAAACCCCTCCCTCGGTCACACTGGACAGCCTCTCCCCTTTCTTCCCTAAGGGATAAGGTAAGCACAAATGCCCAGTAAAAACTGAACGCACATAATCAATGAGAGCCAGAGCTATGCTTCTGATTGATTCCCTCATAAAGGATGTGCCTGATTATAAAAGTAAAGCGGTAGAGAGAAGCAGTGAAGCAAAAAATACATACACTTAGGGGGGAAATAGTGAACTAATATTGCGTCAGATGGAATCACAAAGGCATATCCCTCATGCTGCACTCACACAGGCTTAGGCCTAACTCTGCACTTGCACATGCACAGCAACCTGTAGACCACATACCCTGCACTCACAAACAACAATGTTAATCTTGCATTTGCACAATCCCACCCCTCACAATGCAATCACAAAACATGGTGACAATCCTGCACTCACACAAGTGCACTGCTCACACACAGTTACACCGCTTACTAGGAAGAAGTAGAGTTTGGTTAGATGGTGGCATAGGAGACACAGGTTGAGTATCTGGTGCATCCGAACATTAGTACAAGTCAAAGCTGTTGGGGTAAGCTACACGGAAGCCTGAATGTCCACTGAGAATATCTAATCTCCCATTAGGCACACATGGACTGGCACTATGTGAGCCTGATCTTTGATGAGTTTTGCGTTGAATAGTCTTGGCATAAAAAAAAGTCCCACTTGCCTTCTAATACGCAAGGTGGTTGTTTTCTTTGTAGTACAAGCATTGCTAAAATAAAAAAATAAAAAAAGAATGGCAACTAAATGTGGTGATGTGGTGTATTACAAACCACAGAAGGAACCTGTAGCTCCTGTTGAGACCTGGGTGAATATAGTCTCATGCAACAATTTCTCAATGAGAGTCAATAGAAGGGCACAATTTAAGACTACATTAATTATACAGGAAACAAAAAACATATAGTCCCAATTTTCTGATAAATGCAATTATATTATCAACAGAGGCATAGAAAATGCTTTACTGGTTAAAATGCAGTATTAGCCATGCTTGCAGAGTGTGAACTAAGTGCAAGGTAAACACATGAGAATAGAAGTAAAACAGCGCGTGGAAATAAATTGGAGGAATTATTATGCATGAATCATTTGAACACAATAGTAATAATACAAGATCACGTCCTAATTTGCAATCCAAAATGTTGCTGTTACAAGTCGAGGGCGTTTCAGCCTTCATGGCTTGAGATCTTCATCAGGCAAATGGTAGCACAAGGGATGATTGCTGCCTAAAGGGAAAAGTTGGAAAAGAGGTTGTGACCCCGTTACAGAATAAAGCTGGACCAATGCACAATTCATTTAAATACAATAATAATAATAATACAAGATCATGTCATAAATAGCGATCCAAAATGTTGCTGTTACAAGTTGGTGGCAAATTGGCCTTCTTGACTCGAGGTCAGCATCAGGACAAGAGTAACACAAGGGATGATTGCTGCCTAAAGGGAAAAGTTGGAAAAGAGGTTATAACCCTAGCGAAGAATAAAGCTGGACCAATGCAAAATAGCAAGAAGGACGTGCATGCAGCTACCTGAAACAAGTCCAGTGTACCTAAGGTGAGAAAATGTAGCTGCTGTTATCCACAGCTCATGTTACTCAGCTATAGGGACCCTAACAGTAACTACATTAATTAATTAGGGGACATGAATACACTCACATTGAGGAATCACATTGGTGCATGTATAGAGGGGCTGGGACCGCACTACTGGTAACCAGACGGGGAAGAAAGGCTCCACTATGGTAGGTCTAGTTACCTTCAACTTCGGACATCATAATCAATTGTATGTGCAAAATGCCATGCTGTAGAGGGAAAGGGTACGACCACTCGTCAGTATTTAGATTGGGGAGCGAGTACTAATTGTGGATGGGCAATAGTTAAATAGGTCAACTCACCATCAATGTGAGTCAAGGCTCCAAAGATAGGTAAAGACAGTGATTGAAAGAAGTCTGGTACATGGTGTACGATAGAGTTGAGCACGTTGACGTTATGTTAAGGAATGAATCTAACATTTTAAAGATAATACAATTTAGTGCACACACGCTGAATGTTACAGGAGTGTGTAGTCTTTGGAAGGCACTAACCAGTAATTGGACACATGTCTTACTACTTTGAAATTGGAAGCCCTCTAGGGATTGCCCCTTCATTGTCCCCTGCCTACCTTTAATTGACACAGGTTTCTTCCCATACTCATTCTCACTCCAGTGCCCCTGGGATACCTCTCTCAATACCGGCCCGTTTCCTGAATTCGGTCTAGTATTCAAACCGCTTGTTGCCCTTAAATGGTCTTGTTTTGTTTTCTGGCTTGCCCTACCTGATTCGCTAAGGACCAGCCATGAGCTGACCACACATCGCCACCAGGAAACACTAGGTGAGTGCCCCCACTGCATCTACACAGTTTACACGTTTCCTGCATTTTGCGCTCATAACCAATGTTTCAATTTTTTATTTAGATTTACTCATGTACTAATATGGCCAGCCTATTGAGGTTTTTCCCCCTGCCACGCCGTCTCACAGTGGATGCCTGCTAGATTTGGGGGTCTCTAGTTGGCACAGGTAGGTACTTGTGACAAATAGGGACCCTTGCCTCTAGTCTGGGTAAGGGGGTACAATCCTAAAATAACCTCTGCTCACCCCCTTGGTAGTTTGGCACGAGCAGACAGGCTTATCTCAGAGGCAGTGTGTAAAGCATTTGTGACCACATACAGTAATCCAGTGACAACACTACAGATGGACACCACACAAGGTTTATATAAAAAATAAGTATTCTTTATATAGACTTAACACAAGACCACAAACGACAAAAATCCACAATACTGTACTTAAAAATGGTAGTTTCAGCTTAGTTCTGTTCAATTCTTAAAATGCGACACTTTGCGTCGATGTACCTTACGATGCGTTGAGCTTCCACAACAAAAGTGTTGCAGCGGTGGAAATGCGGCAAAGTTCTGGTGCAAAGAAATAAAGATGTGGAGATCTTCCAGATGTGGCACGCTTCTCCGATGTTGCGAGAAGCCTCGACTCGATGCGTCCGCTGCAGCTGCGATACCCTTGTTCAGAGATGCGACGACAGCGGCTCCAACAGTGGCACGTTTCTCCGTGGGTGCGAGGCGCTTTTCTTGATGCGGTGCAATGCGTCAGCGGCTACATCCTTGTTCAGAAATGCGACGGCAGTGACTGCGACGGTGACACGCTTCTTCTTCAGTGCGAGACGCTTTTCTCTATGCGGTGTAATGCGTCAGCTACAGCGGCGACATCCTTGTTCAGAAATGCGACGGCAGCGACGGCGACACGTTTCTTCTTTGGTGCGAGACGCTTCTCTCAATGCGGTGCAATGCATCAGCTACAGCGGCGACACCCTTGTTCAGAGATGAGACGGCAGCGGCTGCGATGGCGACACGCTTCTTCCTCTTGAGTCACGCTTCCAGCTCCTTGTGACACGCAGTCCCTCAGAAGGCCCAAAACAGCAGCAGGCACTCCCAAAGAACTCTTGGGGAGCTGGGGGTTGAAGTCTGTAGTCCCTGAGACTTCAGCAGGAGGCAAGCTCTTCTCTCAAGCCCTTGGAGATCCTTACAATTTGAAATAAAGTACACAAAGTTCCTTTCTCCTTTCTTTGGCAGTCAGGCAACCACTGCAGGCCAATCCCCAAGCAGCACTTCAGCTTAGGGATAGTCTCTCCTCAGTTTCTTCGGGTTCCTCTCCTCAGTAAATGTTTCTTCTTGTTTGTCCAAAAGTGATCTAATTTCCTGGGATCAGGGTCCCAATATTTATACCCCTAAATCCTTTGTCCTCTGAGGGCAGAGGGGCCTTTGCCTAGTCCAAACCAGTTCTGGAGCACTCTGTTTACATGACTCCTTCTTTCCTTTCACAGTGCAGGGCAGAAACATCAGACGCCCCACAGGAGATGGAGCCAGCATTGTAGAGGGAAAGCACTGCTCTGGAGCACTCTGTTGACATGATTCCTTCTCTCCTTTCGCGGTGCAGGGCAGAAACATCAGACGCACCACAGAGGGTGGAGCCAGCACTGTGAGGGGCAGGCACTGTCCTATTCAGGTCTCAGGTGCAACTCATCCCTCCCATCTAGATGCAGATCTCTCTATTCACCACTGGGCGGACTCACCCTGTCTCCTGGAATCCCCCAGCCTTGTCACTCAAACTCCAGACAAGGAATACACAACCTAGCAGAGGCAGGTTTGGATAGCTAGGCAAGAAAATACCTACTTTCTAAAAGTGGTATTTTCAAACACATAATGTAAAAAAAAAACTTCACTAAAATATGTATTTTATCATTCTGAGTTCAGGCATACTATACTCGAATTTCCACCATGTTCCCTGAGTCAGTTAGGATTATAAGATGTGATAATCTAACTGCCCATTCTGGCCTTTGGAGACAAAGTAGCCTTGCAATGGTGAAAAATGAAAATGGCTGTAATTCACTATTAGGACATGTCACACACACCAGGGCATGTCCTACCTTATACTTACAATGCACCCTGCCAATGGGCCTACCATAGGGGTGTCTGATATGAAGAAAAGGGAAGGGTTAGGGACTGGCAAGGGGGTGTACTTGCCCAGTCAGCATGGCAGTAACAGACTGCACACAGGCTCTGCAATGGCAGGCCTGAGACACACATTTACAGGCTGCTTCTGTGGGTGGCACAACCAGTGCTGCAAGCCCACTAGCAACATTTGGTTTACAAGCCCTGGGCACACTCAGTGCACTGTACTAGGTTCTGACCAGTAAACCAAATCAGCCAATCATGGAATCACTAATTCATACATTAATGTACAATCGGGAGAGCATATGCACTTTAGCACTGATCAGCAGTGGTAAAGTGCCCAGAGTCATAAAACCAACAAAACAGGTCAGACAAAATACAGGAGGAAGGCAAAATGTTCAGGGATGACCCTGCAAAAAGGGCCAAGTCCAACAATGCCTTTGACTGTCAGAGGCTAATATTATGCCTTACTGCCCTCAAGTGCACGCCTTCGTGTCCAATTACAGGTCAGTGCCTTCCAGAGACTATGCACGAGCGCACTAAATTTGATTATGTTAATACATTTAGATTCATTCCTTAACTATTCCGGCGGCACACCTGAGGCTGTATCGCAAACCACACTCCAGCCTCCTTCCAATCACTGGTCTTTACCTCCCTTTAGAACCTTGACTCACATTAATGGTGAGTTGTCGTATCTAACCATTACTCATCCATGATTACTACTCGCTTTTCAATCTAAGTACTGATGAGTGGTCTTACCATTTCCCTCCTCAGCACGGCATTTGCCACGTACAATTGTTTGTCATGTCCGACACTGAAGCTAACTAGACCTACCCTAGTAGATCCTTTCTTTCCCCTCTGGTGACCATTAGTGTGGTCCCAGCCCCATGCCTATACACACACTGGTGGGATTCCTAAACGTAAATATATTCGTGCCCCATAGTTATTTAATGTAATTACTGTTAGGGTCTGCATATCTGAGTAACATGAGCTGTGGCTAACAGCAGCTACCTTGTCTCTCCTTAGATACACTGACTTGTTTCAGGTAGCTGCATACAAGTCCCTCTTGCTATTTTGCATTGGCCCAGCTTTATTCTTCACCAGGGTTATAACTTCTTTTACAACGTTTCCCTTTATGCAGCAATCATCCCTTGTGTTACCCTTGTCCTGACGCTGACCTCGAGTCATGAAGGTCGATTTGCCATCATCTTGTAACAGCAACCTTTTGGATCACTATTTATGACATGAACTTGTATTATTATTTGTGTATTTAAACAAATTGAACATAATAACACCTCCAATTTATTTCCAAAGCGCTGTTTTACTTTTATTCTTATGTGTTTCACTTGTGCTGTTTAAATATTTTTTCATGAGCACAATGTGTTCACCTTGCACCTAGTACACACCCTACAGGTATGGTTGATGCAGCATTTTAACCTTTGAAGCATTTTTCTGCCTCTGCTGATAATATAATTGCATTCATCAAAACGTTGGGACTATGTGTTTTTTGTTTCCTTTATAATTAGTTTATCCTTAAATTGTGCCATTCTATTGACTCATATTGAAACGTTGTTGTGGGACACTAACTAAATGTGGAGGGCATGTGGCTAATTCAAAAATAAAAAAGTAAAGCTTCACACTGGTCTGCCATCTTGGAACAGAAAAATAATTTATGCAGAGTATGCAGAATACCGTTTCAAGATGGTGGGATAGTTTTGAAGCTTGCAGCAGTAACGACTGGTGCTCTGCATAAGAAATATGTGGTCCAGTGGCAATGGCAGCGCAGCTGTTGGCCCACTAATAGCTCAATTAGCCCTCATCTGTATTTGCATGAGCTGTTGGAGGATGAAGTTAAAGGAAATATAGGTTGGACTCCTCTGGATGCAGAGTAACACAGGGTAAGTATGCAAAATATGGTTACTCAGATTTCCTGCCATGGTAAACACCAACTGTTGTCTACTCGCCAGAGCCTAACTGGCTGAAGATGACTGATTCACTGCTCAATGGTATGAATGCAGTTCTGAAGAACTGAGCTAATATGTGCATTACACTCTGTAGCATGAATATCAGCAGTGGGCTAATCCAAAAGCCTATTTTCACCAAGCAAGATTATGTATTATCTTCAGGGCCGATTCTAGGATTTGCGAGGCCCTGGGCTAAAAGGGAATGTGCGAGGCCCCTCTAATGTGGATAAGTGGCCCCTTGCAAGGAGACCATTCACAGACACTGTGGGAGGCCTATTGTCTAGCATTTTGTCACCCCCACAGTTTTAACTTTGAGCCCACAAGCATTTCTCACACCTTCAGTCCGATAGGTGTGAGAATTGCTTGTGGGCTAAAAGTTTAAACTATGGGGATGCCAAAATGATGGACAATGGGCCTCCCACAGTGTCTGTGAATGGGTCTCCTTTCAATTGAAGGGAGCGTCTCCCTCCCTTATGTATCCAGATACCATCCCTGAGAGGCCCGGAGAGGGGGGCCCCTCCATTTCAAAGAAAGGTGACACTTTTCTTTGAAATGGATCGCAGGTGAACCGACAGGACACATCACCAGTGAGTGGCCCCATGCTGGTGGGCTGAGTGCGAGGCCCTGGGCAGCTGCCCATGCCTAGCGCCGGCCCTGATTATCTTTGCAGAAATATGAGGCTGATGAGACAGCTAAAATATCGTTTTGGTCAGATCACAACTGCACTAAAATAGATAGAGCACAGTGAGCAGGAGCACGGTCCTTGGCTCACATGCATAAGACATATAGCACTGGTCAAGAGCATCACAATTTTCCCTGAAAGACACTAAACAAGAGTGGTACTGCAGAACCAGTGCAAGTTTCCTTCAAAGACATGGAACAATTGAGGTACTGCAGTGTCTGCTAGTGCAAGTTTCCTTCAAAGACACTGAACAAGTGTGCAACTTCTAGGCCAGCCAGTGCAAGCTTCCTTCAAAAATATGGAACACATGTTGTACTGCAGAGGTAATGAAACTTAATTGAAAGACATGGAACAAATATGGCTTTGCAGGTCCAGTTTAAGCTTCTTTCAAAAGCATGAAATAACAAACACATATGGTTCCACAGGGCTAGCAGGTGCAAGCTTCCTTCAACGACATGAAACAAATGTGGTACTGCAGGGTCAGCGCAAGCTTCATTCAAAGAGATGGAACAAGTGTGGTATTGCAGGCCACTTCAAACGTCCTTCGAAGACATGCAACAAGAGTGGCAATGTGCAGCATCCTTTAATGCCTCCCTTAGTTACAACGAACAAGCAGGATTTCCGATTTGGTACAAGTGCTAGAAACAGCACTGGGATGTATGAGTGTAAAGTTGACTCACAAGCAATGCAAGATTTCTGCACACAAACCAGGAACAGTGTTGGGCAGGAACACACGCTTACCTCATACCTGTAGAATACATACCTGTATGGTCAGAAAGAATCAAGCTTCCCTCGCATGCATAGAACATGGTCAGTATCTGCAGCAGCAGTTCAAGACTGTGTGTAAACACACATACACAATGTGGCGCATTTGAGAGCGGTGTACATCCTCCTCACATGCAGCACCGGTACAAGAGGGTCATCAGCCATGCAAGCTAAGGTATCCTCACATACAAAACTTGTATCACTCTGGCAGCAGCATCTAAGATTGTGTCAGGCACAGAATACCCAGAATAAAGAATAGGGATGGGTAAGCCACATAAGGCTTGAGCCAGATGCTAGACTCTGGTTCAGTTCGAGTTCCTCTTGAGACCTCGAGCCCAAAATGGCCCGAGTTCTCTAGTGGCTTCTGCTGCTCCCCAGCGCTCTAACCGCATGCACCAAGAATTAAAGACAAACCATTAAACTTTGATGTCAAACAGTAGAGAGAAATGGATACCAATCTAGTGGCTGAATTACACAGTGGGAAACCAGGAAACATGAGATCAACCCTGGCTTGCCCATTTAATCAAATTGTGTCATTCTAGGCAACTGTTTTGTTATTTTGTGCCTCCTATTTTTTCATCATTACTTCATATGAGAAACCCTTTAAATACATGAGGAAGTGTGCTATACAGAAATCTCTCTTGTGTTTGACTTAATGAACTATAATGTTTCTCTATGTAAAATAAGAATATAGAACACATAAAGGTTGCACATGGCACCCTACTTGCCTCTTAGTTTATTAATGGTATAGTTGTCAGAGTAGGGGTTTGGGCATGAATTTTCTAAGGCCATGTTTAAAAACTGCCACTTTTAGGAAACTCCCCTCAGTACAGTGAGATGTTCGGATGCACTAAGGTGAAATGCTTGTCAAAGAAATATACTCTTTTGAATTTTGAAGACACTTTATGATATTTTTATGTATTTTCTATTAAGTGATTTTTATGCTAAGGGTTTCCATCGTTCTGTTTGTGTCTGAGGTTTAAGAGCCAAGAAAGATCCTGGCTCTCTCCCTGTTAATTTGTTCGCTCGCCCATTTCTACTACAGTACATTGTATAGCAGTTATTCAAGTTCTCCACTCTGAGTATATCACTCTGAGGAGCAACAACTTGTTTTCTGAGATTCTGGATGGTTTCCACAGGTTTCAGAAGGATAACTATTCCTACTTCTGGTTTTAATAAGAAAGAATTGTGCATTAGCCACACCAAGAACCTGTTTTAAATTTACCTGTGCATTTTTGTTAAACATAAATGAAACAAGCAATGCTCAAATCATTCATTTTCCCAGTTTCAGCACTCCGTCATCAGTAAAACTATGTTCTTTTACAAATTTCCATAGTTTGTCCTCCACCTGTGAGGCTGAACGCAGGGATTACTGTGACTGTCTTGTCTTCAGAAGCCACCCAGCATCATGGGCATAACTTTTGATTTGGCCTCTGCTGGTGTCAGGTAGAAAGGGCCAAATGGTACACTATGCATTTACAAAAATGAGCATGCACACTGCTCGGCCATTCAGTACTCATGCAATGAGGTCTTTGAAGTGCCCCTGCAGGTCCTCAGTCGGTCTTCTATTCAGAGTCTGACTCCTACTGCGGAGGAAATCAGACATAGCGAAGAGCAAGCTCCCAACGCTGTAAGAACTCCTGTGGCCTGAGTCGGCAGTGAACTCATAGAGATTTTGAAAAATACAACCATTGCACACAGAACAACTTTTTCAAATGTGTCATGACTATTTAGCAGGAGAATGGTAATGGTGTAGTATGTACCTGGTGTTGCATTTTGGAGACCACTGCTACCAATATATTACTAAAGCATGGTGGGGTAGACCCATTCTCATTAACAGGCAGCTCGTTTTTCATTGTAAGGACCACTTAATATGTACAGACACACAGGGGCATATTACCAAGCAATAGCGATAATTATCGCTATTGCTTGGTTAGCGATAAAAATGTATCGCCGATCTTCGACGATTTTTATCGCAGATAAACCTTGCTATTAGCAAGGTTTATCTCAGAAACGATAAAAATCGGCCGAAATGCATGAATATCGCTGTAAAGTCAGCGATATTCATGCATTACCGAGCGAATGCTCTTAGCCATGTTATCCACCTCCCATTGGATAACATGGCTAAGAACTGCTCAGGGCAGGTGTTAGCTTTTGGAGATATTCGCGCTTAGCGCGAATATCTCCAAAAGTTGGTAATAGGAGATAGCGATGTTAGCGACTGTTTCCAGTCGCTAACATCTTGGCACGCCCACTTTGCATGTCATTAGTGATAAATTTCTCTGACATGCAAAGCGGGGCCCAAGATGGTCGCTATCTCCTACTAGCTGTCGCTAACTGGTGTTAGCGACAGCTAGGTAATAGGGAGATCATTTTATCTCCGCTTTCTTGGCTTTTAAAGCAAAAAAGCGGAGATAAATCCCTTGATAATATGCCCCTCAGTTTTACTGATAAAACTATATAGTGCACAAACGATAGTGTGTGGAAATTTGGTTTCAGCGAATATTTGTTATTTGTTCACCACCATTTGTGCATCCAATAGCGGCTGCTACTAAGCACTGGTTTTTTGGGGGGAGAGCGGTAGGGGGAATACAAAAAATAAAAATAAACTGACTTACCCGGCTGCTGCCGCCTCTGCTTTGTCTTCTCGTGTTGCAACAGGAAGCTCACAGCCTCTCAGAATCCCCTGTCCCATCACAACACTGCCTTAAGCAGGATTGTGATTGGTCTGAGCGCAGTGATTCTGTGCTCAAAAAGGGACTTGGAGGCTTTGCATGTGCCTCACCAGGCTGTGTAATGCGGCCTGGTGTGGAAGATGCAAAGTATGCATGGCAGTTTGACTGGCCCTCTAGGCCCTCTAGGGCCGGTCAAGCCATCATGCACACTTTAGAGTGTGTTTTATTCTCCTCTCCCTGCCCCGGGCAGCCTGGCCCCCCCGCCCTGCACCCGATCAGGAAGGAAAGCTAACATGATAATGACGTTAGTTATTATCATTTTAGTTTTCATTTTTACACTTTGTTTGGCTTATTGCTGCTTGATAAATATTGTTCTCTATAATGCAGTTTTCTGGCATGCGATGGATGTTGCTGGAGGTGTCCCCAGCAACATCCATGGCTTTTTGACACCCCCAAATTTATGAGAAATCTAAAATCCATGGTGCAAAGGTGCCTGCGTTGGCGCATGGCAGCCCATTGGGCGTCGGCGTAGTGGAAAAGGACAGGAATGCGCAGTATCTAATCCCCTTTTCTTTTGCCATAGGGCAGTGCAGCAGGAAGGCCTGCTGCACTGCACTATTGCAAAATCTAATAAATGAGGCCCAAAATGTAAATTCTTCTTTAATGCAAGTTGACCTTCGTCCTCTAGCATGATTATTTAGGTGCCCTCTCAGGGCTCAAGGGGCTGCTGTAGTTGGGCGCCTTCACACCTCTGGGCCCGAGGCATTGCACTGGCTGTAACAGTGGTATTTTCGCTCATGGGATCGATGGGCTGGCAGCTATGGAATGTTCACTGAGGGGGCCTATAATGGTTGTTTAAGCTCTCAAAGAGAGTATTCTGATTAGCTAGCCAGGATCCCCTAGATTGCTAATAAAAACGTCTCCCGCAATGCATTGTTTTCTTTACAAAAATTAAAAGCACTTCTGCACTGCACTTTACCTTATTTTCCCTCAAACTGCCCTGGAGCATTTGACCTCATGTACCATACAGGCAGGGATTAGAGTTGATGTGAACTTGTGACGTATTATTACTGACAGTGCCACTCTTACACCCCCTTATGTAAGAAAGCAAAGACTCATTCCCACGCATACAAGGCTGGGAAAGGCCAATTAAATGGCACTAAGACTCGGGGAGCTGTACCCCTTTTCTGTATTTTGTTTTTCATTTCTTTTTAACTAGTACGGGCCTACACCTTTTTTTAAACAAGCAAAGAAGTTTTAGAATTACTGATCTGTACTTTCTATTTTTACTGTAAAGATTTTAATTAATTGTACAGTTAATAAAAAACCTTGAAACCTTGAAACCATACTGGAGCAAAATATTTGACATGCACACAGTGAGTGTGAAAAGACAGTGGGAAAGGACTATCAAAATAATTTCGCTTTAAGGAGTTGAGGGATGGCTCAGGTTAAAATGTCAAATGATCATTGTTCCACACTCTAACTATTCGTATGGAACATCTCTATTAGGCGTCCTACTTTGTTAATTTTGTTAATGCCTTTAATTAAACAACATTTGAGCCTAATAACGCAGCTTTGAAGAAAATTACGCTGAGCAGCTCCTCTCAGCTTATCCGATTGTAAAGTGAAATTCAGGAAAGGTCTCAAAATCCACCTGGCCACATTCTTCCCACCATCTTATTCGTTATCGCCTACCTCCCCGGCATTAACCATTGAAGTGTTGTTTCATCATTGTGTGCATTTGCTATTCTCAGTCCTCACTACAGATGTCCTTGCATTCCCATTTATCCATATATGATGGACAATTGTGCCATTGATAAGTGTAGTGATCCCTTGCCCTCTGGTGCCAGGTTTGATCTTTGTAAATAGTCCAAGAAAACTAAGTACATTTACAAATCGGCTTCTGAAATTGTGATGACAAGATAATTAGTGTCTCGGTCGTCTGGATTTGAGTTTTATTCACATATTAGTCTGCAAACAAGTTTAAGGACCAACTTTTCAAAGTATCTTTTTTTTTCTCCTTGTTTCAATAATTACAAAAACTGTGTTACAGATGTACAACAAGTACAAAGTCTTCTTAGTATAGACAATGCCCTTCCTCTTGCCAAGTTTCACGCAGATCTGTTTGATGGTGAAAACACACAATTTATGCTTCACCCTATATGTTATGGAAGAACAATCCTTACATACGTTAGCACAATATATTTAATGTGTGCGTTAACCCTATTAATGTAAGTTGAAGCACCAAATATACTGCTGGTGGTATTCACTGTAAAAAGTAGTCATTCAAATGGGTGTGTGCTCTAATATTTTCATTATAATGTCACGAATTGTAGTTCTCCTTCACATTTACACTTGTGCATTTTGAGTTATACTGCTTTTACTGGAATTTCAATCTTATGTACTCATATATTCATTTAATAAGGTTTTCCATTTATTCTATAATCATGGATGCACCTATAAACATGTATTTAAAGTGTACACTGACTGTTTTACTAAGTTAGATTAACCAAAGGCCTTAAGCATTTGGTCCCAAATTTTAACCTTCAATGTAAAAGTTTTGCTTACGCTGCAATGTTCTTTGATTGCAGGTGCGTTCACATGATGTCATAGTCAGTGAAAGGCATATTATTTGTTAGAGATAGTGAGGTCCGGGAGGAGAACCTTTGGCAAGAATGAGAAGTACTAAGGAACCATCAGCCAGATTCATGAAAGGAAATCCGGCTCGCAAAGGGCCAGATTCTGAGAATCTGGCCCTTTGCGAGCGCAATTTTTGCATTTGGGATTCATCATCCCAAATGCAAAAATCGCTAATTGCGAAATCGCACATTGATATGTCTTCCCATTCATTCCTATGGGCCTTTAGGCCCATAGGAATGAATGGGGAGTTATTCCTTTTTTGCGATTAGCAATTAGCTAATCGCAAATAAGGAAGCTGTAGGAATCGCAATAAATATTGCGATTCCTACATGAATCCCGTTTTGCGAGTCTGTAATAGCGATTCCTTATTATTCGCTATTACAGACTCGCAAAACATGCCGATGATGAATCTGGCTGTAAGAGAAGACTCCTTCCTATTCATGTCATATCAGGAGCAGGGTCGTCCTGATGTTCAAATCGTAGGATGGGAAACTTGAGTGAAGTTGATAATTTCTACTCTGAGAAGGTGGGAGACTACTGGAGTCGATGACATGGAATTCTCAAATGCTCTGTGGGTTTAATTAGTAGTCACACTGCTAGTCTTTAGGGGCAGATTGTCTTAGGCTTTGAAGGTTACAGACCGCTCTGCTTTCATTCTTTGTGTGGCTTTATGTTATGCATTGCTTAGAATTTGGCGAACTCCTACTGAAGTCTTCACTACACTGACACCTTCCTGCTATCCCTGATTTAACACATTTACCCCAGTTTTCCGGACTATAGTTTAAGACTGGTTAGGCGACGATAGATTTGTTCATGCATAGACAGGAGGATCAAAACCTGTACACAGATCATCAAATCCAATTTCTTAATTGCTGATTCCTGGTCCTTAATGTGTGGCCAAATGGACTACACTGTAAATTGAATTGTTTGATTGATCGTACCTCCCCTTTACCTCTCAGGAAACTAAAACATTTTAATAGCATGATACATGGTAAGACCGGCAAAGGTTGCTATGAGATTTTAATAGAAGTGTCTGTAACTTAAGCAAACTTTATTGAATCTGCACAAATTATACAAAAAGCTTAAGTTGGCCAAATACTATTCTAGAAATTGTTATGCTGATTCATCACAGTATTAGAATCATTACCAATGAATAACTTCCCATGGAATAATTTACTAATTGATTGTTAAATAGTTACTATAGGCAACTATACTATAGAGGAAAAACAACTGTAAAAAATAGATCGATTGTCCATAGGAAAATCAAAATGTGCTTAGCTAATAACTTTGGGGAGCGTTTAAATAATCTTCAAAAGTCTTTCCAACAAACAGTTAATTTCAAGTTTGCTCTAATCTGAGCTGAACTACAGAAAACAAATGGTGAGGGGAGGGGGCTGCTTGAAGATATTCTTCCCACATGGTGGGTGCCACAATCCCCCAAAGAGGTGGAAAATAAAATTCTCATAGGGATATATTGATGAGGTAGAACCACAAAACAGTGCTTGAGAATCATTCCCAGTCTGTATTAAGACAGGGGGATTACCCACATGACAGAGTCAAATACCACGTACAGTGACCATTGAGGGAAGGGCTCTGAACACAATAGACAATACATTACAGAAGATCAGACCCAGTGCAGCGTAACACATGTACACAAAGTGCTGTGTCCACTAGGTATTGTAGCATGGTACTAGATGCATGGCATAGATGATCGCGACTTCCAGAGAAGAACCCACTGCCCGTAGAATGTCTTGTGACCATCAACTACTGGAGGTAAGAAACTGTACACAATGTGTACTCAATTCCATACCCTATGCCCAGCACTTTCAGGATTTAGGATGTGCCTGCTGATACTTGGTTGGGATATTACAAGCAGGAAATTGGAGAAGGCCACACTCTGTCCATTATTTTCTGTGCAGGCCTAAAGGCCAAGCCTACAAATACTTGGGAATGGGTCCTAGTCTTAAGATACCAAAACAATGCCACACAACAATACACACTAACACAACAATACAATAAAACCACATGGAACACTGATATTGGTGGCTTGTTGTTATGCTGTGCTGTGGTATTTAGTTTCTGTTTTATTATTGTGCTGTTTTGTTGGGTAGGTGTATTGTGATGAGATGTTATTGTTTTGATAGGTAATTCTTGCGTTGTATCATGTTTTTGTCGCTGCAGAATTAGTTTGTCTGCACCCATGCCAATTGGAAACTGTCCATGGCTATGGAAATTCCATAACATGTCTGTCATGAATAAAAGTACACAATGCCCTAAAAATATATGCCAGCTAAAGGAATGTTACGGTTTTCTTTCAGAATATGAAAGTACGTAATTCACCAGTTATGCTAAGATATGCAACCATAATACCTCAAAGGCACAATTTATAACTTTACACATGATGTCATAGATGACATCACAAATGACGCCTACATTGGCATTAAGAGTGGCTGCACATATGATATCACTATTAACATCATCAATGACATCACCACTTTAAGAGGCCTACTAATAGGCAAAGTTTTACAGCCAATACATAAGTATTCTTGTACAGCCCACGTAGAAAGATAAGTATACAATTACACTCTGTAGATGTACACACATATTAATTGCAGTTGAAAGACTGCATAATCAATTTAAACATACGCATGTACTCACAATTTTATATTGTTACATCAATTGTTAATTGAAAAATAGACTGCAGTTTTCTTTACATAGATGTATTGTTTTACTCCTTAGTGCCAGGTTGCTTGTGAATTGATCAGTTCAACATTGCTTAAGGATAACATACAGCCTATCATTTACATTTATTTTTAGGGTCCCAGACTCATTAATGAAGAAAGGTACATACATGGATGCGATAATTTGCCTTGAGTTTGCAGAGAGTCTTCTGCATAATTCTATATCCTCACTAAAATAATCAAATATAGAAATTAATGTCTGCTTTCATTCTGCAGGAAAATAATGTCTACAACTACCACAGTCCTTGTAAAATAAATGTTTACTGGAAATGTAGAAAACGTTCTTGTGGTGGAGGGGGATAGACCTTACTCTTGGTGTGAGTAGGGGCTAAGCTCCAGAAATGGTAAACAATCTAGGGTCTAAAATAAAAAGAAAGTTTCAAAGCAGAATCCTCGGTTCACCAATGGTGTCTTCGAACATTTGGTCATACATTAAAGTTGACATAGGGGTTATTTCTTTAATTAAAGTAAAATACATTTTTAGAAAACAATGGATAACTTAATAGTCAATGTTAATCATGCTAGTCAGTGTTGTTCAAAGGAACCTGTCAGTGGATCAGAGCGATGGAGCTTTAGTTTTAAAAAAAAACATATTTTGATTGATTTTCCAAACAATATCATACCAAAAACGGATCTTCCCATGTACCACATACATTATCCATTGAATATTACTACTGAAGTTACCATCAATCAAGTATTGGTACATCCCCCCTCCCGTATCCCTCCCCCCTACCACCGGTGTGCCTCCATAGCATAATCTTTCAGCTATTATTGGACATTAGTATCCCATGTATTAATGATCGTGAAACGGTTGTGTTATAGTACAGGTCAAAAACATTATTACTCAAAAATCTCCATTTAGTCCATGTGAGACCTTGGGCTGGGCGGACCGGAATAACAGGCGGGGAGGCCGAATGTAGTGAGCTATGTTCAAGGATTTATTCGTTGACAGTGCACACAAAGTCTGGATCAAAAGAGTTTGCAGGGAAGAAGTGCCTCCGAGAAGCTCCCAGCCGGGAGGGTGTGGATGTTGTGTGGATCTCCGGGTTGTGGTCCTCTGCGGGGGCTGTTGTCGTCAGGGTTCGGCCGGTTGATGGGTCTCCTCGGAGATATGTAAGAGAGAGAGTACAGGGGTTAGTCCCGTCCAGTAAGGACTACTGAGTACTTCCACCGTCACCGGAAAGTGAAGGGCCAGGTCACGAAAGTGGGGAAGGTGGGAAGGGTAGGTAGGGACAAGACCAATCAGCAAGCAGGAGGGTAGTGTAATGGGAGGTGTCCGGGATAAGTGCGAGGCAGTTACTTACAGTGCTCGTGATACGTCTCTTAATGACTAAGGCGAGTGCAGGGTGCTCGTGAGGCTCTATATACAGTATGTTACAGGCAATTACAATATTTACACTAGGGGACACGGAGAAGGATAGAGTGTACTCACGTGCCCCGCCGTAACTCTCATCCGAGTTACGGCCGCTCTCCAGCCACCTCCGGAGGTCGCCACCAATCCTCCGTCCACAGGTCTTCTTCCTCGTCCTCTTCTCCGATCTCCGTCTCCTCTCCGCTCTCCTCCTTCCTTCTGCTCTCCGTCGGGGGTTCCGTGCCGTTCGCTGTCTCCTGCCACGAGTCCGCTGGGCTGAACGCTGTTTCCCCGTTCCTGCCGTCTTTTCTGTGTTCCCGGCGGACCACACTGGACGTGCTTCCGGTTCCTGATGGGTCGGGTTCTGGGACGTCGGCAGGAGTTCCGCTTCCGGTTTCCTGTTGTTCTGTTTCCGGGTCTTTGGGGGTTAGCGGATCCTGTGGGCGAAGAGAGGATGTCCGGTGACCAAGGGACGCTGTTCCTCCCGGTGTGGGGGTGTGGCCCCCCCGTCTACAACGCCCTTCCGACGAGGTAGGGACCACCGGTCTTCCACATCCCCTTTCCCTAGCTGTCTTACTAGTAGGGTTGGCCGTAACTGGAAAACGGGAGAGGTAATCCGCATTGCCCTGGTCTAGTCCCTTCCGGTGTAGTGTCCTGAATCGAAATGGCTGCAGAGAAAGGAACCACCGAAGTACCCGGTCGTTGTGGCCCCGGTTACGGGCCATCCACTCCAGCGGGGCGTGATCCGTATACAAGAGGAACTCCCTGCCCTCCAGATAATACCGGAGACTATCCACAGCCCATTTAATCGCTAGCGCC
This sequence comes from Lissotriton helveticus, assembly GCF_964261635.1. Lineage (NCBI taxonomy): Eukaryota > Metazoa > Chordata > Amphibia > Caudata > Salamandridae > Lissotriton > Lissotriton helveticus. The sequence continues at coordinate 334,886,811 of NC_136071.1, read as the reverse complement.
TCTTTTTCTACAACCGCATAGTTCTGCTCTTGTGGGAAGAGCTTTCGGCTGAGATACAGTATTGGTTTTTCGACCCCTTTCGCATCTTGCTGGGACAGGACGGCCCCCAAACCCTGATCGGAGGCGTCTGTCTGCAGGATGAAAGGTCGGGAGTAGTCAGGACTGATTAACACGGGTTCTGACAACAGGGTCTGCTTGAGAAGGTCGAAGGCTTGCAGCAGCTGGGGAGTGGGTTGCTGTAACTTCTCTTCGGTTCGGGCGGCTTTTCTCAACAGGTCGGTCAAGGGTGCGGCTATTTGGGAAAAGTTGGGTATAAACCTCCTATAATACCCCAGTAACCCGAGAAAGGCTCGAAGTTCTCTCTTGTTATGAGGGAAGGGTATGGAGTGAATAGCCTGAATCTTATTGTTTTGAGGGCGAATGACCCCTTCTCCCAATAGATAACCCAGATATTTCACACTTTGGGCCGCCAAGGTGGTTTTGGCAGGGTTGATGGTAAAACCGTGTTTACCAAGGGAGTGTACTTCGGTCTGCAAATGGTGTAGGTGTTGTTCCCAGCTGTCACTATAAATGACAATGTCATCTAGGTATGCCCCGGCATAGCTGGTATGGGGTCGTAAGACCAGGTTCATGGCCCTTTGGAAAGTCGCCGGGGCTCCATGGAGCCCGAAGGGCATCACTCTGAACTGGAATAAACCCTCAGTGGTTGAAAACGCCGTTTTCGGTCTGTCTTCGAGTTTTAAAGGGATCTGCCAGTACCCTTTGCACAAGTCAAGGGTACTGATATATTTGGCTTTACCTATGCGCTCTACCATCTCGTCTACGCGAGGAAGGGGATAGGAATCAAAGGCAGAGATCTTATTCACCTCCCTGAAGTCGATGCAGAAACGAGTAGAACCATCGGGTTTGGGTACTAGAACGATTGGGGAATTCCAACTGCTGCTGGACGGTTCGATTATGCCCATCCTCAACATCTGGGTCGTCTCTTCTTGTATGACCGCCCTTCGCGCTTCAGGGATCCGGTAGGGTCTCTGTCGCACTGTTTTCCCTGCTTCGGTGTGAATGGCGTGCTCCACAATGGTGGAGAGCCCGGGCATGGAGGAAAATACTGCTTGCACAGAGGATAAGACGTGTCTAAGGTCCTGTTTGTTCCTTTCCGGCAGGTCTGGATCAATACAGCCCTCAAAGGGGAGAGAGGGAGTGGTTGTTAGAACAGGGACGGGCCCTACCCACTGCTTCAACAGATTGACATGGTATATTTGGGTGACCCCTCGGGTGGTATCGATATCGAGTTCGTAGGTGACGGGAGTCACCTGTCTTAAGATAGGGAAGGGGCCCTGCCATTGTCCCAACAGTTTATGGTCGGAGGAGGGTAGAAGCAATAACACCAGGTCTCCAGGGTTAAATGAACGGGCCTTGGTTCCTTTGTTATACTGTTGTTTCTGGGAGACCTGAGCGGCTACCATGTTCTGTCTCACTATTTCTCTGATTTGGGTTAAGTGGGTTCGGAGATTGTCGACATATTCAGGGAGGGGACGTGTTCGATCAGGCTCGGCTTCCCATGCCTCGCGGGCCATGTCTAACAGAGTCCTAGGGGCTCGGCCATATAACAATTCATATGGGGAATACCCGGTGCTGCTTTGCACCTTGCACCGGATCGCGAAGAGGGCAAGAGGAAGCATCTCCTCCCACCTTTTACTCTCAAGGCCTAGCAGCTTTTTGAGGGTGGTCTTTAGGGTGGCGTTATAGCGTTCCACCAACCCGTCTGTCTGGGGGTGATACGCCGAGGTTCTTATCTGTTTAATACCCAACTGGGCACAGACCTGACGCATGAGGGAGGACACAAAAGGCGTACCCTGATCTGTTAAGATCTCCCGAGGGAACCCTACTCTACTGAAGATGGAGATAAGGGCCTTGGCGATGTTTTGGGTAGTGAGCTGTTTCAATGGGACGGCCTCCGGGAACCTGGTAGCATAATCCACCAACACCAGGGCGTATCTACACCCCGTCCTAGAGGGCAACAGGGGTCCTATCAGGTCCATCCCTATTCGGGAGAAAGGCACATCAATAAGAGGAAGGGGCTGGAGCGGGACTCGGGGGGGCCGATACCGGCTATTTTTCTGGCAGACCGGGCACTCCCTACAGTACTGCTTTATTTGACCATGTACGCCCGGCCAGTAGAATTTTGCAAGGATTGTTTGCCCCGTTTTTTCATCACTGAAGTGCCCTCCCAGCAGGTGACTGTGGGCCAGATATAGGACTTTGTCTCGAAACAATCCTGGGATGACTAACTGGGCGGGGAGCTGTGGCCCCCCTTTTCTGTAGAGGAGACCATTCTTTCGAAAGAAGTAAGGACCTACATGCAGGGGATCCTCATTGTCCAGAGCACGATTCCAGGCTTCTTGCAGCACGGGGTCCTCTTGCTGGGTGGCTCGGAACTCGCGGTCAGTTTCCCAGGGGTGAACATCAACCTGAGCTGGATAAGCCCCAGTAAAAGTCCTTTTCTCTCTTTTCTTTTGCTTCTTGGTCTTTCCAGGTTTTGAAGGAGGGTCTGCTGATGGAGAACCCTGGGGAAACGGGGCCTCCGCCCACCACCTCTTTAGGGAGTCCGTGGTGTCTTTCAGGAGGTGGGGAAGACCACTGTAGTCGCTACCTAATATGATTTGTTCAGGGAGATTAGGAACCAAACCGACTGTTAACATCCTACCTTCATCGGACTGTTGTTGTACCCGTACTTGGGCCGTCGGATAACTCCGGGTGTCTCCATGGACACACTTGATAGCGACCGTTCCAGTTAGTGGTCCGACAGGATGGGGTATTTCCTGGGGTCGGAGGACGCTATGCCTACATCCCGTGTCGGCCAATGCCATCAGCCGGTGTCCCTCTATTCTCACTGGGCAGCAGAACGGCGGAGGGCTGACTTCACCGGTAAGACATACATAATTCCGGGCCATCCCTATGTCCATGGGCTCCTCTTTTTGGGGACACACACGAGCTATGTGGCCATACCCTCCGCAGTGATAGCACTGAGGACCCGGTGGGTTAGGTCGAGGCATGACGGGGTAGGGCATCAGGGGAGCAGGATCTGGTCTTCTGGCCACGGGAGGAAGTCTTTGGGGACGTGCGTGGCTGCCGTGTGGAATCCGGGGATGAGGTTCCTCTTTGACCCGTTGTGACTCTTGGGCTCTACTATAGGCACTAGCTATCTCCACCGCACTGTCCAGGGTCAGGCGGGCGTGTTGTCTCACCCATTTTTGGGTGGCCGGATGGAGAGACGCCAGGTATTGCTCCAGATAAATTTTTGAGAGGATGTCCTCTTAAGTGGCTGTGGCAGGTTTCAACCATCTGTTTGCCAGGTCCTGTATCGGGAATGAGAGAGCCCGTGGCGTCTCTTGGGGACCCTCTTTGGCCTGTCGCAGACGAACCCTATACGTTTCGTCATCGATTCCCAGTCTCTCTAGAATACAAGTCTTTATGTCTTGGTAGGGAGTCAGGCCCTGGACATTGGCCTGTTGATACGCTGCCTGCAGTTCACCAGTCAATAGAGGCCCCAGATAGTGGCCCCAGCGATCCGCAGGCCACGCTGCTGCCTGAGCCAGGCGCTCGAAATTTGTAAAAAAATAATCTGGGTCTTCACCCGGGACATATTTTTGGAGGACGACTGATGGTAGGGAGGTTGTGGGCCTTTGTTGCCCCATGACTGTGGTCAGTTTTTCAAGGGCTTGATCCTGAGCGGTCCCCTGTCCCTTAAGGACGTCATGGAGTTGACCCCGATCGTCTTCCGCGGTTTTCAGGAAGCGTTCCATCATTTTACCAAGCTGCTCTTGGCTCTCTGCTAGGTGTTTGACGGCGGCCTCCATGCTTCCGGCGGATCCCACTTCTGACACCACCTGTGAGACCTTGGGCTGGGCGGACCGGAATAACAGGCGGGGAGGCCGAATGTAGTGAGCTATGTTCAAGGATTTATTCGTTGACAGTGCACACAAAGTCTGGATCAAAAGAGTTTGCAGGGAAGAAGTGCCTCCGAGAACCTCCCAGCCGGGAGGGTGTGGATGTTGTGTGGATCTCCGGGTTGTGGTCCTCTGCGGGGGCTGTTGTCGTCAGGGTTCGGCCGGTTGATGGGTCTCCTCGGAGATATGTAAGAGAGAGAGTACAGGGGTTAGTCCCGTCCAGTAAGGACTACTGAGTACTTCCACCGTCACCGGGAAGTGAAGGGCCAGGTCACGAAAGTGGGGAAGGTGGGAAGGGTAGGTAGGGACAAGACCAATCAGCAAGCAGGAGGGTAGTGTGATGGGAGGTGTCCGGGATAAGTGCGAGGCAGTTACTTACAGTGCTCGTGATACGTCTCTTAATGACTAAGGCGAGTGCAGGGTGCTCGTGAGGCTCTATATACAGTATGTTACAGGCAATTACAATATTTACACTAGGGGACACGGAGAAGGATAGAGTGTACTCACGTGCCCCGCCGTAACTCTCATCCGAGTTACGGCCGCTCTCCAGCCACCTCCGGAGGTCGCCACCAATCCTCCGTCCACAGGTCTTCTTCCTCGTCCTCTTCTCCGATCTTCGTCTCCTCTCCGCTCTCCTCCTTCCTTCTGCTCTCCGTCGGGGGTTCCGCGCCGTTCGCTGTCTCCTGCCACGAGTCCGCTGGGCTGAACGCTGTTTCCCCGTTCCTGCCGTCTTTTCTGTGTTCCCGGCGGACCACACTGGACGTGCTTCCGGTTTCTGATGGGTCGGGTTCTGGGACGTCGGCAGGAGTTCCGCTTCCGGTTTCCTGTTGCTCTGTTTCCGGGTCTTTGGGGGTTAGCGGATCCTGTGGGCGAAGAGAGGATGTCCGGTGACCAAGGGACGCTGTTCCTCCCGGTGTGGGGGTGTGGCCCCCCCGTCTACAACGCCCTTCCGATGAGGTAGGGACCACCGGTCTTCCACAGTCCACCAATCAAATCCTAGTTCCTTCACCTTGAATCACGCTGCTTGTGGGTCTTGCTCGTCTTCGAGTTCTGACCCCCCCCTCATTCCGATGCTGGGGTCCGCAACAGTCCCACCAAAGCCTCCCACGGCCTCGCCGCCTCCAGCGCTTTTTCATTCTTCATTCTCAGGGCCTGTTGTAGCCTAATCGCACTTTCACTCTGCACCCATTTTAGCATCTCCGCCCGCCACTTTCCCAACCCTGGCCCCCTTGCCGACTTCCAGTGCATTGTGATTTCTCTTTTAGCCAATACGAGGCCCGGGTCTATAAACTGACTTGTCACTTTCGTTCTGGTGGTATGCGAGAACCAATGTAATAAACAAACTCCCACATCTAGTTCTAATGTCCGGTCCGTTACCTGGCACAATAGATCCAATACCCCCTTCCAATACTCTCCTAGGCTTGTACATCCCCACAACATGTGCTGAATGTCGGCTCCCTCCAAATTACACCTCGGGCACTGAGCAGCTACCGCCCCAAAGTATTGGTTGAGCTTGGCCGGTGTCAAATACGCCCTGTGCAGGATGTAGAACTGTACCAGTTGGAATCTAACATTTCTCGTACATTTCCAAGACCTCCTAACTAGCTGGTCCCACGTTGTCTCTGGAATTTCTCTACCTAGGTCTCGCTCCTATTTCCCTTGCAACATACGCAGTGGCTCTTGAGTTTCAGTTTACATGCGCCTGTTAAGGCATGTAATGGCCTTAACGGTTCCCACCGCCATCACCACATATTGGCACACCATGGATGTGCGCTGTTCCTACAGGTCCATCCCACAATAACGCTGTATAACGGAAACAAGCGCTGTATGCAGCAAGTAGTCCCCCTGTGGTAGGTCATATTTCTGTTGGAGGGTTTGAAACGTCAACAGGGTTTAATTTTCATAGAGCTCTCCCAGCTCCTGAAGCCCTAGCTTCTCCCAGGCGGCCAACGCCGTCCAGTCCCCGCCATGTGGTAAGGCCGTACACATTCCCAGCGGTATCTCCGGGGCGTACGGCCGGCTGAATCCAGCCCTCCTCTGGCTCCGATTCCAGCACAACCATAGCGTCTTCTCCTCCATAGTGAGCGGTTCAAGCCACATCTTCTGCCTGAGAAGTATAAAAGATAAAACGTACCTCAGGATCCATCGCCCCTCTGGGCCATCCGGGCCACGGAATTCCTGAGCCACAGCCGGGGTGAGCCACTGCAACTGTGCCGCAAGATAATACCATTCAAAATCTGGCACGGCCATACCACCGCCAGCTCTCGGACGTATCATTGTAGCCATAGCAAGTCGCCGTCTTCCCGCTCCCCAGATAAACCTCACTGCCATAGAGTGGAGCTGCCGAAAAACAGAGCCCGGCACCCAGAACGTCAACGTCCGAAAATAATACAATAAACGCGGGAGCGCCGCCATTTTCAGGAGTGCCACCCACCCGGCCCGCTACCAACAATGGCAGTGTACTCCAAAACCCGAAATTACCCCTGAGACCGCGTATTGCCCGGCCTAAATTACCCTCCAATAAAACCTCCGGGGTGTGATAAACGTTGGTGCCTAAATAAGATAAACAACGAGGTTCCCAGTGGATGCCCGCCACATGTAGGGGATTCTGCACCACCGGTGCCACCGGGAATAAATAGGTCTTTTCCCAGTTCACCTTCAGCCCCGAATGCTGTCCCAACACCTCAAGCAATGCTCGCGTCCCCTCCAAAGCCACGGCCGTGTTGGCGAGAAAGAGCAACAGATCATCCGCATAAACGGAAATAAACTGCTCGACCCCTCGAAGAAATAATCCCGGATAATACCTCCCCAGTCGCGCATGAGAAGCCAGCGGTTCAATGGCCAATGCAAACAGCAACGGGGAGAGCGAGCACCCCTGTCGCGTGCCCCGACCCACCCTGGAGGCAGAGGAAATTGTCATGTCCATCTTCACCCGAGCTGTTGCCGAATTTTAAAGGAATTCCGTCCATCCCACAAAGACGTCTCCAAGCCCAAACTCGCGGAGGACCCTGTACAAGTACGGCCACTCCAGGCTGTCAAATGCCTTCTCAATATCTATTGAGAGCACCGCCGCGGTCGGGCCTCCCTATGATCTTCCCCTAATATCCGCATCAGCCGTCGCACATTCATCGCAGTATTGCGTTTTGGGATAAAACCCACCTGGTCCGAATGGACCAATTGTGTCATGTAAGGGAGGAATCAAGCCGTCAGAATCCCACTCAATATTTTATAGTCAACCGACAACATGGACAATGGACGGTAGGACAATCTAGCCAATGGGTTTTTACCCGGCTTCAACAAGGGGATAATGATGGCCTCACAAGCAGAGTCCAGGCTTCTCGATAAACCAACAGCAATTTGGGGGCCAGAACATCAACATAAGTAGAGTAAAACTCCACCGGTAGGCCGTCTGCCCCTGGGGTCTTCTTACATGCCATATGTTTTATTGCACGGTGTATCTCCCCCACTGTGATATCCTGCCCCAACTCATCTCTCTCATCGTCCTCAAGATGCGGCAGCTGCACCTTAGGCAAGAACTCCTCCAATCCCTCCCCTGGATCTTGCAATTTACTCTCATAGAGGTCCGTATAGTATTCCAAAAACAACTGATTGATCCCTCACTGGGTGTACTCCGGTATACCCGCTGGGGAGGACAGAGCAAGCACCGGCGACCCCCTCAGAGCCGGAGTGGCCAACCAAGCCAACAGGGAGCCCGCCTTGTCCCTTTCTGCATGCGCCCGCACCAAATATTCTTTGTTATCAAGGCAGCGCAGTCTCTCTACCTGTGCTGCCACCCCTTCTCTCGCGCCCAGCACTTCGGCTTGAGCTCCTGGGTTCTCCGAGTGGACTCTCTCCACCTGACGCAGTTGCAGCTCCTCCTTCTCTACATCCGCCAGCAGAGTCTTCTGTACTCCTGCCGACTTAGCTATGCACAGGCCCCATACCACCACCTTAAAAGCATCCCACTCCAGGGCCCGAGTCGAAGCAGTCCCCTCATTTCTAAGAAAATATTGCTCTATGCCCTCCTGCACCTCTGCCTGGAATACTTGGTCTTCCAATGCCTCAGGGCGTAGTCCCCAAGTAGGTATTGCGGGCCTTTCCCTGGACCACCTTAACACCACCTAGAACGGATTATGATCCAATATTGTTTTCGCCAGGTATTCACTATGGCGGACCGGCGCGTGGACATGCAGAAAACACAACACCGCATCCAACCGGACGTGCAAGTCATGTAAAGCGGAATAACATGAATAGTCCCGTTCGCACAGATGTTGCACTCGCCAAGTATCAATTAGGCCCCATTCTGCTTGCCAGTCTCGTCGAAGACTAGAGAGCTTATGGACAGGCGCTCGGGGCAGTGGTGAATGCGACCTATCCATTTCAAAATTTGTGACCGTATTAAAATCCCCCCTAAAATCACCGATCCCATCAGAATTGACGCCAGCTTTCCCGATAACCGGGCGAAATAGGCCTTCTGGTCCACATTAGGGGCGTACACACTACATATCTTCACATCTCTCCCATCCAACCTCCCCTGGACAGCCACAAACGGCCCCTCAGGGTCCACTGTCTGCTGTGTCGGCTGGAAGCGGACCCCCACCCTCACCCAGACAAGCGCACCCCTAGCAAAAGCAGAATATGTGGTATAAAAGATCTGCAACGGCGCTGCAAAGCCTGACCTTCACCACGGTCTAAATGAGTTTCTTGGAGAAGAGCTATCTGTACCCCTCTACGCACCAAATAAGCTTGGACCTTATGGCGCCTTAGCATCGTGTGCATCCTCCGTACATTCCACGTAACACATTTTAATTCAGGGAACGTCCCCATGTCGCTGGCTAAACTTATCCCACAATGGCACTCCCTGCATTGGCACAACAGTGGTTCGGACAACCCCAAAATGAACAACAACCCCCGACAACACACCCCCTCCCCTCCCCAGAACAGGCTCTAAACAGCTAGCACCCATTCAAATCACCCACTAACAGTCTCCCTAGTCACTTTAATAGTGAAACTAGGGGGGAAGCTCTAACGTCTAGGAGACCTAGTCCGTGTCCCCACCGCATCTTCACATCCAGTCTTGCCATTATCCGTCCGGCACCAACATATCCTCACCCAAGCCCTTCCAACCGCCAAGCCCCTCCCCGGCGCCCCCCCAAGCCCCCACACCAACAGCAACCACCCCACATATTTACTTTTAACGCTTGACATAAATTTAGGCATCCACCAGTTTGTCTGCTGTTCCTGGTGTGACATGTGGCATGACGGTATTCCCTGTGTCTGTCGCCTCTGAGTCCGGTCCCGCTGAGCCTTTTTCCGAGTCCGTTGCCGCTATCTGGGAAGCACCACTTGCCTGCGAGATTTCAGACACGGCCTGCAGGGCTGCCGATCTCTCCTTCACCGTCTGCGACGTGGAAGGTTTCTGTGTCCCATGGCGTTTTCCCCTGTTGCGCCGCGGTCGGGGCGCCTCCGTTTGCAGTCCTCCAGCACCTTCCGCTCCATCTGTTCCCGCCCTGTAGGTCTCCAACCAACTCCATGCTTCATCCGGGCCATTATGGAAGAATGTTTTGCCATCCAACACCACCCGCAGGCGTGCTGGGAACATTAATGAGTACTGGATGCCTTCGCCTCGGAGGGCCTTCTTAACCGCCTGAAATGAAGCTCGATGGCGTTGCACCTCAAAGGTATAATCTGGGAACAGGGACACCTTACTATTGTCAACTTTGTAGGGGCCAGCAGTGCACGCCCTCTGGAGCAGAAGGTCCCTATCCTTATAATGAAGGAGACGTGCCACCACCGGCCAGGGCAGTCTCCCAGGAGTCAACAGACGGGCCGGCACCCTATGCGCCCTCTCCAGAGTATAAAATGGCATCAGACCCTCTGGGGCCACCTCCGTATGCAGCCATTGCTCCAGATAATCCATCATGTTGTCCCCCTCCACTCCTTCCGGAAGGCCTACTACCCTTATGTTATTTCATCTGTTACGCCGTTCGACATCCTCAGCCCTTTGTTCCAGTATTTGGAGTCTGCGGTTAACCTCCCCCATCTGAACATCAATAGCCTTCTGTGCTGGTGCCGAGACCTCCAGGGTAGCCTCAGTTTGCTGCACACGGTCAGCCAACTTCCCATGATCTGCCCGCAGGAGACCCAGTCCCAGCGATACCTGCGCAATGTCCTGTTGTAGCGCTGAATTCGTGTCTGTGATGGCGCAGAGGATCTGATCCACCTGCTGCTGCATCAGGCCTTCCAGAGGTTGATCAACTCCGCCCTGCTTCTGCTGTTCCACCATTCCGCCCTCCTGCTACAGGGGGGGGGCTCCCCCTTGGCAGCCACGTTGTTTACTCATGTCGAACAGGCTGTGTGGTCTCTAGTATTGCTCCCACTGCCCAGCATGCCTCACAGCCCGGCTGCACAAGTTCTCCAAAACCTGGAGTAGTAAGGTTCCCCACTCCAACCGGCCAGTCCTCTCGGGAGGAGGCACCAACAGGTGACCATACAGTGCGTGATCCAACCCAGGCCAGGACGTCACCCCTTGATGAATGTATCTCTAGGCGCTGCTGTGGGAGCCCCCGTCATAACACCCAAACAATTGGCGTCATTATACTCACACTCCTCATCCCATGGATCCTCCACTGCCACCAAGCCTCACAGCTCCTCGCAAGATATCCCCACTGTCAGTCAATCTCCCAGAAAAGGTGACGCTCCCTCCGCTGTCCAATCGCTTACTGCACCACACTGCCTCGACTCCACAGCTAACCCGCACTCCCAGTGCAGGGTAGGGGGGAAAAAGAGGGGGGGAAGAACCAGGTGTGTCTCCCCAGCCAATCTCCCGGCGGTCCCCCTGGGTACGCACCCATGCCAATCACGTAGTGGCCCAGTAGCCATCCCAGGTCCCTTGATCAGATCAGCGGTTGATGCCAAGTCTGTGTTTCACTCCCTGGTGCAGTCCACTGGTACCTCCCGGGGGTCCCAACCTCGCCTTCAGGCCTCATACCCCCCGCTTCCATCAACCGGGTGAATGGAGATCTCCCCAGTCAGCCCTTGCACAGCATCAACCCTGTTAAGAGGCCAGCCCAGCCCCGAAAACACGTCGTTCCTCACGGAGGGGCCAGCAAACCAGTCGTCCTGCAATATGTGCACCAGTCCCCTCCACCTCTTCGATGCCGCATAGCCCGCCCGGTCCCAGCGGGGGTGAGCATGTCCAATATAGGCACCCACACTCCTTAATCTTCAGGGGGATGCTCCACAGATCTCACAGGGCCTCAATCTCCACTCAGCCCACAAGGAGCACGTCCCGCCTTAGTTGCCCCAGTACCTCTCACCTCCAAAGTGGTGCTCCGCTCGCCTGGAGGCAGCAGAGGTGATTTCGCTCCCCGTGAGTAGTCACCAGCACCAGGTCGTAGGGGGCCGCCTCAGCCTTCTCAGTGCAGCCGCCACCTTGTGCTCGGCCATCCGGCGGCGGAATACACCAAGCAGCTCGCCACCCTGCCTCCACAGCGCCCAGAGCTCTCTCACCAGCAACGCTTCCGGACCAGAGTCTCAGGGCCGCAGTCCGACACGGCAAAACTCAGAGGCAACGTCGGCAGGGATCCCGCGACCAGAGCTCCGCAGCTCGTATCCGCCTCTGTTCTTCGCATCAATAGGGAGGGCCCCCCACCAGTAGACCGCACCTCCAGGATAGCGCACATTCAGCAGAGGTCCGCCAAGTAAACCTCGCCGCGGGCAGGCGCCCTCGACCTCCGCCACGCAGGGGCAACAACACCTATCTCCGGGCGGTCGCCATCTTGCATACAGGCGCGCGGGGAGCAGGAGCGCTGATCCGCGGCTCAATTTGGCTTTTGCGGTCCCGCAGGGCTCCGACAGAGCCAACAGCCCCGTTTCACTCTCTTGGGGAGTTAGTGTCGGTACCCGCGGTCGCGGCTGGGGGTCAGGATAAGTGTCTGTGGGGAGACGGCGGTCGGAGCTCCTCAGCTCGCGTCCGTCTCCATCGGCTGCAGGCCTCGCCCCCCCCAGAGCGATGGAGCTTTAGTCTTGTAAGTTTGGTCAGACTTAGAAAAAAGGTTTGAGCTAAAAATCTTTCAAGGGGACAAGGTTGGATGTTGTCTCTCAAGCGGACCATGCAAAGTTGGATACCTTATTTGTTGGGATCCTGCTGTAGCTTCAAACTTCACGCTCATCGCTCAAGTTAGACACATCTGAAAGATGGCTGCCAAGTACCTACCTTATTCAAGTAGACTTGGCATCTTATCCCAGCGCTCCCAAAGTCAAAAATATCTAAGTCTCATCTTGACTAAAAGCTGACCAACTTGTTCCTGGATTCTCAAATTGTCCTCAGACTTTCAGGAAGTTTTCTTGTGGTACGAGGCTATGGATTTCAGTGGAATACAGAATACTCAATTATTTCCTTCAGGACCTCAGCCAGTAGTCTGTGTACACTGGTTTTCTCCCAGGCAGCGGAACAGATGACACTATGGTTGAGTTTACTAACACTTTGTAACAAGTGTTCAGTTGGCATTTACTTTCGAATACAAACCCTGATTTGAACTCGAAAGTTTTTTCGGAAGTAAAGGAAAGTAGTGCTGTGCACTACTGTGTGCTACTTTGCATCAAGGGGTGTACCATGTGTGGAACATGGGCGTTCCCATACAACCACCCAAGGGTTTTGACACAAAGCCCTGTCTACTAGAAATGATAGACAGGACTTTGCCACAAAAGCGTACCCTTCCCCGAAGTAGGTGTAAGGTGTTGGAAAATGTTATTTTCTTAAAAAATGTGCAACCGTGCATGCATGCTGCCCTCTACAGCACACAGGGGATGTGGAAAAAATATTAAAGAATGTCCAAACATTATCATTCTAGAGGAAAGGTATGGCGCAGCTGCCAGGGTTGCTGACTCCGAAGCACAGGGCTTACGGTTTGATCCCTGGTGCCGGTGGCAGCTCAGCCCAGCACCACGTGACTCTGGGCAATAGCTTGCTTAATCTTCCCGACAGCCCCCAGTGCCTTGAGACCCTCAGGAGTGATTAGTTTGCGCTTTACAAATACAAGGTTATTCTACTGCAAAGGTATCCTGTACAAAACCTATGCTTGACAAGAGGCACACACATTTTCACTATGTTGTTGGCACATAGCAGCTAAATGTCCACCAGCACGGGGAGGAAGAAAAACAGCACCATATCGTAGGGATCTTGGAAGATATGACACATTTTTTCTATATATATTTGTTGCAACAGAGTGCAGCAACGTTGCTTGCAGCGGTGTGTTTTCCTAAAGGTAAGTGAGAATGTGAGTCTGAGGACACATTTGTCTCTGGGAGATCACACATTTTGCATGAAGTTCCTGCCTCATCCTGCTGTCTGGAAAACAAAAATTCCCAAAAGAATTCCCTGCAGGAATTCATAGCAACAGTGACACTGGCAAGAAAGATTTTAAAACCTGTTTACAGAAAAACAGACATTGACATTTGAAAGAACCATTCCTGTTACATTTGTGCTAAAGATCGTAGTTTACCAAAGAAATATATTTTGATTAATTAGTACTGTGCAGAGACAGAATATCGAATCATTTAGTTGCACAAATATCGAGTTGCAAATATTGTGGGTCAGAAATATCGACAGCAAGAATTTCGTGGTCAAGAATATCAACTTACTGTAAGTAATATCGTTAGATTATTAATGTTGTGTATTTTAGTATATATTTTATATGTATGTGTTGTATGTTTTTAATATATTTTTATAGTTATAAATTTTTTCTTTATTTGAATTTTGTGTTTTTAGCTCCATAGCGGGTTGTGAGTTTATAGGAAAATAGGGTGGGAAGTAATTTAATTATATTATTTCATTGATTATTTTTATGTATTAATATCTGTTTAATTGGGATGTTATAGTATTAAATGTGTAAATCAATTTATTATTAATTCATTAATAATTGGTTGTTAATTAATGTAAATACATTAATTGGTAATTAATTATGGTAATTGTGTAATTAACTTTAGGTGTGTATTGTGGTATTTATAGGTGTTAAGGGTGGGAAGTAATTTATTTTTAATTGAATAATTAATAATCGGATGTTAATTAATTTTAATTAATTAATTGGTAATTAATCATGGTAATTGTGTAATTAATTTTAGGTGTCTGTTTTGGTGTTTATGGGAGGAAAGGGTGGGAAGTAATTTGTATTTAATTAGTTAATATATAGTTGTTAATGTAATTATGTGCTATGTATTTTGGGTAATTGTTTAATTTTTTGTATGTTGTTATGACTTTTAATGGGGTAACGAGTGGGTATTAAATACATTTTAATTACTTTATTATTAGTTGTTAACAGTAATAGTTTTACATTTATAAATAAGATTTAATTGTGTTTTTTTCTTTTTTGGGTTTAATTTAGGTGTGTGTTGTGGATATCATAGTGGAAGTGCATTTAGTCAATTAAGGTTTATTAGATTTTTTTTCATTGATAATTTTTTTTAATTGTTTGTTAGTTATGTTAATTTTGGGAATAGTAATTGTTACTCCTCTACTATCCAGCACTTTCTCTCCTGTTGCACTCTTTGGAGTGGGACTAGTAATTTTTACCCCTCCGCTATCCAACACTTTCCCTACTGTTGCATTCTTTGGAGTGGGAATAGTAATTGTTACTCCTCCGCTATCCAACACTTTCCCTACTGTTGCATTCTTTGGAGTGGGAATAGTAATTTTTTCCCCTCCGCCATCCTTCACTTTCCCTACTGTTGCTCTCACTGGAGTGGGAATATTAATTTTTACCCCTCCGCTTTCCAACACTCTCCCTACTGTTGCACTCACTGGAGTTGGAATAGTAAATTTAATTATTTTGCTATCCAACACTTTCCCTACTGTTGCACTAATTGTATAGGGACATTTAGGTTTAAATATTTGCATTAGTTTAATGTAATAATTTATTATAGAATGCTGTTTTATATTTTAAATTATATATATATATATTTATAGATTTTATTTTTATATAATTTTAAAGTTTTAAAATAAATTAAAGATAATAGTTTATTAATTATTTTAAAGTAAATATATATGTATAAACTATTATGTTTGTGTGTTCATCTTTTTTTAATTAAGTGTATTTCTTATATTTTGTTAAAATGGATATTACATGTAATTTACTTTGTTAAAATAAATATTAATATTTAATTTAGTTATTTAATATATACTATTTTATTTTATATATATATATTTAAATCAATATTTTTTACATCTATAGTTCTTACATCTATATTTTTTACATTGATATTTTTGATTCAATATTTTTGTATTTACCTGTGTAGGTATGGAAGTCGATATTTTTGTAGTCTATATATTTTTTTCAATATTTTGAACGTCAATGTTGTTGCCATCGATATTCTACAAGTGAACCAATTAGTATATGCCACAAAAATTTAGTCCTGGTCAGAGATTTAAAAGTGGACTTTTTCAAACACTAGGCATGATTTGCACATGTAAAATGCCACAGCTTTTATCGTAACAGAACAAAGGAAATGTGGAAGTTGCCACAACTTCTGTGGGCCTTATTCTGATGCGGTTTGGAAAGCTTCCTGACTGAATGGGTTCGGAATGGTTTCCAACCAAATCGGATCGAGAGAGTCCAACCGACAGAGTACGATGCATCCAGATGCTTCCAGAAACGATTTGGTTGGACTCCCATTGACTTCAATGGGAGTCTTTGTTCCGACCGACTGCAGAGGCTGCCAGTGAAGAAAGGGGTGGATGGGGAAAATCAGGCACCCTCTGGTGCCTGCCACCCTTTTCATGGCTGGTAAAGGGGAACCGATGGGTACCCCCATATGCCTGATTGGGAAGGCTCTGGGTGCAGCGGAGCCCATAAGTGCCCCCAAAGTCTGATTCAGACTGCTCATTTGAGTCGGACAGCACGTTTCAGAAAGGCTGTCCAAATCCTGCGTCGTACTCGGTTGTTCGGAAACACAGGCGGTAGAGATGTACAATTCTGCTCCGTACTACTTAGTCATTCCAAATGCCGTCGGCTTGGGATTGGTATATTCCTAACACCTAACTCGCATCATACTCTGTCCTTTTCGAGTCGGTCGGAAAGACACTTTCCCGATTTGGAAAGAGCAAATGCCATTAGGAGGCTTTCCTAACCGCATCAGAATCAGACCCTGTATGTTAAATTCGAATAGTATGTATATTTGTATTCTAAATAACAGGTGTTACTGTTATTATTTTTCAAATTAATGTTACTCAGTTTACCAGCATTGGAAGCATGGACTGATCGAAAACAATGGTAATCTTACATACAGTCAGTCATCTTGTTATCTGTGGCAGTTAGGAACTACAGTTCCCATTACTCTATGCACTTGCTTTCATGAAGCACCTGTCCCACATTAACATGCTTGCCAACTGATGACTTGAAGAATTGGCTCACAGGTGTGAAGCATTTTGTTCTCTTGTGTCTGCTTTCCACTGTTAACTGTAGAACTACCACTTTCCATTGTGGATGCTAAAGTCCTTCAGTTTCAATTTCTGCATTAGGCATCCTGGGGTCACATGTACGTAATTTTCATTTTGCAATTACCTTGTAGCAAATTTATGCGAAATGCTGTTAGGTAATCACAAACACCTATGCACTAAAGTGTCTTTGACACATTTAGAGAGTCGTAATGGGGTCGCAATTGACCTACCTCATCAATATTCATAAGGAAGGTCGCAATTTGCAACACATCCGAATTTGCTAAAAACACAGGGATGGTGGCCTGCTGGGGACAGCAGACCACCATGTCTGTTTGCATTTAAATAAAGCAACATTTAAAACAAATGTAGACTGTGTTCCCGAAAGAAAAACCGGATGTGTTTCAAAAACAAAAATGAAACGAAAACTTTTAATTTTTTTAAAACAGGCAGTGGTCCTTGGGACCACTGCCTGCTCTTAAAAAATATTTTCACATGCATTCACAAAACTGGTCCCTTTCGGGACCCTATCCCATTTACAAATGAGTTATCATCAACTTCAGTTTGGTGGTAAAATGTGAATGTTTTGTGACTGACTGCCTTTCAGTTGCAAAACATTCTTACGTACCACAGCAAGTCGCTATTATGAAGGGACGCCCTTAACACTCCCCTTCCTAATACCAAATCGCTAGCCCATTTTGCGATTCTGCAATAGGTTACCGAATTGCAAAATGTGCTTTTGTACAAAAGGCCTGATTCTGCGACATGAAGAAAGCTAGGTATATGTGGCCCAAGGCATCTTGCTGTTGAATTGCACTAACCAGCATTCAAACATGCAGGTTGGATGTGTTTAGCTTTTAACGTGTAAGGCCTTGAACATTTAAGGCAAAGGTAAAGTCCTTATTTCACATAGTAGCTGAGCTATTTGCAATACATAGGATGTTTGAATGTAGATTGTAGACAATATTTGTTAATTCCAGTGTGATTAAAATTTAGAATTATAATTAACCCTGTAAATAACAGCAGTACAGTTATAAGCATCTAGACAACTCAAATTATCTTCGTACCTCAACAGTGACCTAGCTGAGTTTTAAAGGTAGATGAAAATTGTTATTTTGAAAACATAAAACCAGAATGAGGAGTTTAATTGCCATGCTTTAGAGGTGCTTACATGGTCTCTGTACAATTTTGAATTCTAATGTTGAAAACATATGACGTGTTCATTGTTGTTGGTGTCAGGTAAAATGACCAAATGGGGTTGTGGCCTAGTGAACTTAGAATGTTGGAATGTTTGGATTTGAATAGAGCTGGAGACTTATAGTGCTGGTGACAAACCACTGGAAAGCGATCCCTCAAATTGTGTTGACCACATTGTGGAAGTGGTTGTAGGGGTAAAACCCTCAAACCTTTGGTTGATTCGGGTGCCAGAATTAGTATGATTACACAAAAGCTCTTTGAAGAAACATGAGGTGAGAGACAACTGTTGCCTCCTGACCGTTCTCCTGTGTCCCATGAAGGTCTCAGGATTGAGCTGTTAGGTTACATCACCTGGAAGACGAGGCGATGTTCAAGAACAGGAAGATTAAAGGAAAGATTTATGTGGCTGTGAAGGGGCTCAGTAGCCTCGGTTGGTTTCATTAAGGACTTTTGGGATGGTTTTTATACCAGGAGCCAGGGAACAGGTACTCGTTGTTTACTGTGATGATATTGGTCAATAATGGAGAGATATATTTCCTACGTTTTTTTGTGATAAGTTGAGTAAGAGTCTGAGGGTCAAGCATAAGATTATCATGAAAGGGGGTGCCACCCCATCAAACACAAACTCAGATGTGTACCTTTTAGTGTAAGAGAGGACTTAAACAGAGAACTTGAGAGCCTATGTGCAAAGGGTATCATTGAGCCCACTGAATCCTCCCTCTGGCTTTCTCCCCTCATAGTTGCTCGCAAGAGGTGTGGGTAACTATGCATTTGTGTTGACCTCAAATCCCTTAACAAGGAAATTTGGGTGGACTCCCATCCGTCGCCTAAGATAAATGATCTGTTTGCTTGCAGAAAGGGAGCTAAGTACCTTAGCAACCTGGATTTAACCAGGCCTACCACCAGGGTGAGCTCCATCCTAAGTCTCACCACCTTAGTGCTTTTACCTCTCCTTTGGGTACATTCAAATACCGGCGCATACAGTTTGGATTGGCCTCAGAATCTTTGGTGTTCCACAGGGTAATGTCCAACTTGCTCAAAGATGTAGATGTTGTCCTTGTTTTTCAGGATGATGTGCTCATTTTTACAAAAGATAGCACATCACATGATAGTGTGTTACTGAAGAGTCTAGAGATTTTCAGCAAGAAGGGTGTTGTTCTTAAGTCTGATAAGTGTAAATATTTCTTTCATGAGGTTGAATACTTGGGTCATTTTACTTCAGAAGAGGGCATCAGCCATTGACCAGGTTTAGTGGAGGCCATAGTTAATGCTTCACCACCTACGGACAAGACCGGAGTAAAATCTCTTTTGGGAGTGTGTGAGAACTACTTCACGTGTATTTCTGACTTTGCCTCCAAGGTATGTCCCATCAGTAATTTATTAAAGAAATGAGTCACATTTATGTGGGGAAATGGCTGTGAGGAGACGCTTGGCTTTGTCAAATCAATGTTGAGTAATAGCAAGGTTTTGACACCTTTTGATCTTGGATATCCTTGCTACATTACTGTCATGGATGCTATCCAAGTGGGGCTAGGAGCAACATTGACACAAAAGGTTGGTGGCGTGGAGAATACTGTGATGTTTGCTTCTAGAGTACTGAGGGACTGCAGGACTGCAGTACTGAGGGATGCAAAACTACAATATTCTGTTATTGAAAGGGAGCTTTTAGCTTGTGTGTGAGCCATAGAGAAGACGTTTTTTATTATAGACTGACCACAAGCCACTTGTCAGCAGTTTGGGTGATGGGGTGAGCAAGTGTTTCACCCCTAGGATCCTAAGGATGGTAACCACACTTTTCCAGTACCATTTTGATGTTACTCACATTTCTGGAGGTAAGAATGGGAGAGTTTATTTTCTTTCTCGTTTTCCTCTTGGAATAGATGAACATGATGTAATTCAGTTTAGTGAGAATTGTTTGGATGCAACGTTGGAGATACCAGAACTAACAATGTACTCAGAATTGGAATAGTTGGCCGCTTCTAATGGTGATCACGTTCTACAGCAGATGTATGACCTAGTCAAGATTGGGTGGCACAGAGAAAGGGTTTTATCTCCCCTGCTTCAACCGTACTGTAAAGTTGAAAGTGAAATTTTCGTTTACGGTGGTTTGTTGTTACGTTCAGATAAGCTTATTCGCCCTCACAGTTTCAGACAAATTATTATTAAGAAGGCTCATGATGACCACTTGGGGGTGACTTTGACAAAACGTTTTGGTGGCCAGAGATGGACAGTCAGATTGATGAAGTAGTATGAAATTGTTGTGTGTGTGGTGTGACTGACAAGAGTCTTAAAGTAATGACACCTCCCCTCTAACCTGTTGAATGTCCTACAGGGCTGTGGGTTAAGCTAGGTATTGTTGTTATGGGACTGTACAACACTCTGCCGGGAGGGTCAAAGTGCGTTCTGGTGCCCATGGACCATGCCTCCAAATGGCCTGAGGTCAAGATCGTAAGAGAACCCAATACCGACTTGTTGTAAAGTTCCTAATGGAAGTTCTCATGAGGGAAGGTTTTCCCGAGGCTCTTGTATCAGATAATGGTACTCAATTTGGGAGCAGGAAAATGCATGTTTTCTGGAATCCTGTGGAGTTGTGCATTTGAGGATTTCCTTATACCACCCTCAAACCAATGGTCTGATTCAGAGGATGAACCAGGTGGTGGGTGAGTGCATCAGGTATTCTAAGAGTGGTAACCATGATGCTTTCTTGGCATTGGATAGCATGATTTGGTTTTACAGAACTATCCCTCATTCATCTACGAAAGTAACACCTTTTGAACTTCTGAGAGGGAGAAGGGTAAACACCAGTTTCACACCTCGTTGGATGTCAAAAAGGCTTAAGTCTGATGTTAAGCAGTTGATGTCCATGGTGAGGGGAAACATGTATCTATCTTAGGAGAAGCAAAATGAGTGGTTTGATAGGAAAATAGGTGTCAAGTCTGTTCATTTACCTATTGGAGACATGGTTAGAGTTAAGTCTCATGTACATGTTAGGAAGGGTAAGAGCAACTTCGGTGAGCAGGCCAGAGTGTTGAAGATCAAGGAGAATGCTGTTCTAGTTAATGGAGGGCATTAGTGGAATCTTAAAAAAAGGAAAGATATGTAGTATTGACAGCTTGTTGGTTTCTATGCTTGTCAGTGTTGGGGGTTCTATAAGTAGAATGTATTGTTTACCTAGTGAAATTAGAATGTTGGAGTGTTTGGATTTGAATAGAGCTGTAGTTGATGTTTTGATGGAGGAGCAGAACTGATGTTCCTCAACCGTGTAGCTTTTCACAAATAAACTACAAGAATCTACTTACCGCCTCTGTGTAGTCACTACACTTCCCTTGAGTGGGCCTCATCAGCGGGCATGAATGTGGGACGTCTCCTTGAATGTTTTGATTCTATGAAAGTCCTGTATGACCCTCAAATGAGTGAGCCTGCAGCAGTGAGGGAGACAATGAGTGTGTGAACTAGTTGCCTGAACTATGTTTTGTGGAAGATGCGTCATACATGAGTTTGGGGCAAGCAAGGCTGTCTCCCCTTAATTTTTCTTCACCTTGGTAATGTTCAACTCTGGCAGCTGAGCAAGGACCAAACCCTTATCACGGATATCTATTCAGCATGGAATGCAAGAAGCCGGTGTGCTTTAAATGGTTACTTTATTACATTACTCCTCGAGAATTAACTGCCAACATGCTAAAATTCTCTGGTGTGTCCAGAAAACTGACCTGGGAGGGGTAGAAGACAGACAGTGATGAGGTAAGGTGTCCCTTCCTGTTCAAAAACAATCCTGCTTACAATGCAGGCACCCTTCCACCATGGTTAGCACTAGGCAGCACATTGTGTGGCAGTGCAGGAAAAATACAGAAATGTGCTTTATAGTGTTAAATACGGTACATTACTGTCATTTGCCTATCATGCAGCGGAGCAAGGTGGCTTGCTGCACTGCGCTGCATGAATATTTTTTATAAATGTTCCTCTAGGTATCTAAGATTGTAGCAGCAAAAGGCCTTTTCAAATGCATTCATAGAGCATCATTGTAGCCTCTTTCCCTGGGGGCTTCTCATCAACCTATTATAATCAGCCTAGTGAATTGTAACTGCTGCAAACTACAATATCCTTCAGATGGCACAACAGGCACACCCGCTGTTATACAATGATGAATAGATGGTAAGTTTTTAGCCACTCTTAGGTGGTGCAGCAGGAGTGGGCATCATTCATCGAGTTTTATTTTTTAAATGTCTTTTATTGGTTTCATAGAATATGACATGCTACATATAAGAGTCAATAAGATAGAGACGGACTCACAGTAAGAAGGAACAGAGCTGCACTTAAGTCACATAGCTTTTGACTAATCTGTACGACTGTAACTTGCTACACAGTTCTAAGCTCGGGCAGGTAACTACGCTCAGCCAGCATAGTTTATGTAGTTTTGCCTCCTTCGCGTTCCGCTGCGAACGTGGAATGTAGGCAAAACTATGACGCTTGGCAGAGCGTAGTTAGCCGGCCCCTCCACCCTCCAAAGTAATTATAAAATAATTAAAAAGGCACTTACCTGCCGTGGCTGCCACCTCCTTGCCATAACCGCTCTCCTTCCTCCTCCTCCCCGTACTTCTTCACTGATAACTCCTACATTGTACGCCTTGCGAGTGGGCATGCACACTTGCAAGACGTACAACGTAGGGGTTATCTAAGAAGAAAGACGGCGAGGAGGAGGAAGGAGAGCGGCCATGGTGAGTTGGAGGCAGCCATGGCAGGCAAGTGCCTTTTTAATTACTTTATAATTATTTGGGAGGGGGGAGGGCGGGGAGAAACTTCGCGTAGAGGTACTATGCCTGCTCTGCCCAGGGTTACACACTTCATCACTGGCATCTTCGTATCTTCTAAATATACAATGCAGTACACAATATTGTCATATTGTAATGTGTTAAGCGATAGTATGAGACCAGGATTGCCATTTGTATAGGCAAAAAAGAGGGTAACCAGTGTCTGTGCTGTCACATTTACATATGATGGAGTATGTATGTGTTGTCATTTCCTCTATTTTTCCTTAGTTTCCTCCTTGGTACCTTCCACCCTCCCCTGCCCTTCCTCCCTACTTGGTATGTTCCACCTAGAGTTCACCTTAGAATGTTCACCCCTAAGTGACTTGTGGAGGCTGGATGATTGGAATAAAGAAGACGTTCCTACCTTCACTGCTTCTTCTTCTTATTTCATGAAAATTGTAACACTAACCTTTAGTGAATTTGGATGTTCATCCCGTAATGTCAAAGGCATCTAAACTGGGGGAATGGCTTCTGCTTTCAATTGGAAACATCTGTAAGTACGTTCTCAGGGGCTGCCAGATGTTTTTAGGTCTGGATGCAGAGGGTTGGAGCGAGGCAGATATCACTGGTAGTATTACAGTTAACCAGGTACTGCATCCAGCGTTTAACAGTGGGGTGGGATGGTGCTTCCCAATGCAAACATATCTGGCACTTACCTAGTAATAACCTGATGGCAGTGTATTGCCAGATTCCCTTTGGCAATGGGAGGACATAGCCTAGAAGGGCTATAAGTGGAGAAGGCTCTATATCGGTTTCTACCATCTGAGATAAGATGTGGAATACCTCCTCCCAATATGACAGTATAGGTGGAAAATTCCAGACTAAATGCACAAAGTCTGCATACTCTGATGTTTATCTAGGGCAGTTATGGGGTTTGGCAGATTGAGTTTGGATAGAAGATGTGGAGTAAAATATGAACAATGCAAATACTTAAAATGTAATAATTTGTGCTGGTGGTTGTTTGAAACTAGTTTGGTTTGCTTGCAACAGTAAAACCAAATTTTGTGAGGGAGGCAAAGGGAAACTCAAGTCTCTTTCCCAGGCTGCCCTCAACCCCCATCAGTAATGGGCTTTATGGTTGTTGCTGCATGGTAAAATCTGGATACCAAAGGAGTACTGTCAGGGGTTGTGATTACCTGCAATAGTAGGGGGAAATCAGGCGGTTCAAGGGGGCAGTGGGGATCGCAGCTCAATGCGGACTATGCAGTCAATGTAGAATTAATGTATTCATCTGCTTGACATTGTATCCCTCATGAAGAGATGAGACCGAGCATAATCCAGCCTCATTGAGCATATTTACAATTCTTTGTATGCGGCATATATGGAGCATTTGTTTGGTGAGCGTTTCTGTTGTAACAGATGTCCATGGGTTGTTTGTTATAGGAATGTGTGGTGAATAAAGGTATTTGAAACCAAGATATTGTTGACGTTTTATCCATGCCCAGCATGTTGTTGCAATTGCTAGAATACCCGGGGCATTTCTGGGTAGTCCACGTGGTAAGAGTGTTTGTAGCAGATAGGGATGACTCTACGAGTTCTCAGGCTTAAGGAATTGGAGCCGTGAGTCAGGATGGTACCAGTGTTACGAGAAATGCACTTGTGCTACTAGATAGTAAAGATAGAGATTTGGGACTCCGAATCCTCCACTTTCATAGGGTAATTTTAGAGTAAACCAGCCGATCCTGGGGTGTTTTCCCGCCCATATCAGTCGAATAAATGTGCCTCAGAGGCTATCAAAGAAAGCGTTAGTGAGCGTAATGGGGATATTTAGGAACAAATATAAGAACCAGGGAAGTACCACCATCTTTAATTTTACGATTTTTCCAGCCATGGACAGAGGGAGTTTTATCCATTTTTCAATTAGTGTGTTAAGCCTACCTATTGTGGGCCATAGTTTAGTCTTATTACTTCAGAACTTTGCCGGTGGAGGTAGATACCAAGGTACCTAGGGGGATCCAAGCATCATTGGAGGGAGAATTCCAGAGGAGTCTGAAATGTGGCATCTGTCAATAGGATTATTTCAGAGTTCGACCATTTGATCGTGGAACCAGATAATGCTCCAAAGTGACCCACCTCTATCAAGATTGCAGAAAGGTTTGACTCAGGGTTTCTGAGAAACAGCATAATGTCATCAGAGTATAGTAATGCTAACAATGGGCCGCGTTGAAATTTTAATCCTTTTGCCGGGTGTCGCTCTTGTAAATGTCAAACAAGGGGATCCATTGCTACTATGAATAATAGGCGGGGTGGGCGACATCCCTACTGTGTACCTCAGGACAGCGGGAACTGATCCATATTAGTACTGTTTACTCTTAGACGTGCTATGGAAGCTGCGTATAATAGGTGAATAAGGTCACAAAAGCCCTTAGGGCAAACAAGTTTGCTCAATTTGGCAAATAGGAATGGCCATTCTAAGGAATCAAATGCTTTTTCAGCATCTAATAGGACTGCGGCTGCCTGGAGGTCAGGGTTAATTGGATTAAGGACTGCAAACATAGAACGCAAATTTACCGACGTAGAGCGGTAGGGACCAAAACCTGTCTGTAACTGGGAAAATATTGTGTTAATCAGGAGAGACAATCGGGTTGCCAATAGTACCCTGGCCAAAATGTTATTGTTGTGGTCTAATAAAGACAACGGGGGTAGGATGAACAGTATTCTGGTGGTTTACCAAGGTTTCAATAGGAGGGTTATAACCGCTTCTCACATTGTCTGGGGGAGGAAACCACATGACAGAGCCTCTGTATATACATCAAGTGGGTACTGGGTAATTCATCTTTATATGACTTATAAAATGCACCAGTGAAGCTGTCTAGACCCGAGGCGTGTGTGCGTTAAGGTCACCAATTGGTTGTGCAATCTCCTCACAAGTGATTGGTGTGGCCAAGAACTGTTGCTATCCCAAATTCATTCAAACCATACCGATTTCTGCGAATAATCTGCAATGTTATCTGCAGCTGTATTGGATTTAGAGGAGTATAAATTAGTGTAATATTGCATGAAAGTGTGCGTTATATCTTTCAGTACTGTAATTGTGGTACCATCATCTAGATGTATGGAGGAGATCATTGTCACTTGTTATGGGGGACACAGGGTATTAGCTAATGTGCGGCCGTGCCTCTCCCCTCCCCTGTATATTCTTGCACTGGCGTATTTATTTAAGTACTTGACCTCGCGGTTGGTCAGGTCTTGAAACTCCTACATTAACGCAGTCCTTCTCCCCGTAAGTGAGTGGAGTGGTCTCCTGCAAGCATCTTGGAATTAAATGTTTTTAGTGCTTGTTCCACTTGTGTCAAGTCTCTGCGGATAGAAGGTAGACATTGTCCACAAGAGGTACATATGGGGCGTGGTATCTTGGAAGGGAGGAACATGGCGGCGGCAGGCTAACGGCTGTCGCGGAGCTCACCGCATGGAGGCACCGAGAGTGGCGATTTAGGATGATTTCCTCAGCCATGCAGTCTTACGGTGAGAGCGGAATGCATGGTATTGCAAAAACATATAATGCGGCGAAAATAAGTTTTTCTTTTGTTTTTTTCCCCGTATTATCGGTACTGCGAGTGTGCAGACAGTGGCGGCTGCGGCGGCGGCACTAGGACCTGGAGGTGGAATGGTGGAATCGAGTTTGCACCTGGAGGCAGGGGAGGAGCTGGCCCTCGCTTGGAGAGACGCTGCATCTGAGGTGGGAGCAGAGGCAGAGGCGCTGGTGGCGGTTTCCCCAGATCGAGGAAACAGACTAATTGAGATAGGTTTGGGAACTGGGGTCAGAGCTTCAGGCTACGCCGATTGGAAATGGGAAGTGTGGCAGCATTCAAGGCGAGCGCTTCTACACCACTTTTGAGGCCCTGTGTGCTTGGGGCATTTTTCGGCCACAAAATATTTAGCCTCAGCCAAAGGGAGTGTTTGCATGGAGGCAGACCTGTTAACAGGAGCAGCAGCATTATAAGCCAGTGTCAAGCCAGCCCAGCAGGAGCAGGGGGAGGCCTTATTATCTCAACTCCTGCAAACACAAACCTCGCAACTGTGTCTTTAGGGCCCAGAGAGAGGGAATTCACTGAGAATAAGGAGTTTAAAAGCAGGGGAGAGGTGGTGAGAAACATGTACCAACTGAGGTCTAAACAAGATCTGAGGGAGCAGGGGATTTGGGACCTAGTGGAATCGGGCGAGAAAGTGAGACCCACACCACTTACACCACATAGGAGCAAGAGGAAGTGGTGCGCCAAGAAAGGGGGCAGCAATAAACCCCCCCAGCAGGTTCAGACGCAAAAAAGTACATCCTCTCTCAAAAGCTATTTTAAAGTTATGGAGAATATGAATTCCTTGAAGGAGGGGGCAGGAGCGGAACCTGATTCACAGTTAACCCAGACCTCTAGTGAACCACCCTGGTCTTGGAGAATAGGTACTCCTCTATTGCGGCAACGCAAGATAATGAGGCACTAGATGATCTAGTTGATCCGGCTTACCCGGACACAGATATACGGAAAAGTGACAGTACTAGCATGGTGGAGAGAGCCCTAGTTCATCAAGCTCCTACAGCAGTACCCCAAGTCCTCCTAAGGGGCTTGGGACCTAAAAACTCTACTAACATTTCGACAATAGAGGGCGCAAGGCCATCTCACCCCTAATTAGGAAAGCACCCAGTTTTAGAATTGACTTCAGGACTTAACCAGTCTGATATTACAATTACCTTAGCTTCTCAGTCTCTGGCCGGACCCGAAATGGATATACCTCCTGCCCCTGCCCCTGAACTTGACAAAATAGGGCTCTTATTCCAATCATTGCGGGGGGATTTACTCGAGAAGTTTGAAATCTCTGAGGCCAATCAAAAGAAACTGCACGATAGGTTTGATCTTTTGGAAACCAAACTGGAAGGTATAGAGACTCGGACTACCATACTGGAAAATAAGGTCTCCACCCTTTCGGTCACTACTGCAGAAAGCTCCACTGACCTTTGCACCCTAAAAAAGCAAAATCGGGCTTTAATGATGGATATGGAACGTCTGGAGACCCACTCACGGCGGAACAACCTTCGCATACTGAAAATACCCGAAGGGGAGGAAGTGGAGGACATTAAAGCCTTTGTTTGTAGGCTCCTTAGGGAGGGCGTGTTGAAAGACCGGTTAGACATAGATTTAGAGGCAGAGATACAGAGAGTCCACAGAGATCCTTTCAGACTTCACCCAGACCGTAAGGCACCTAGGAAGATTCTGGTATACTTCCAGACATATAGTGTCAAGGAGTTGATACTCAGCAGGTCCCTGGCGAGTGCCTCACTTCATTATCGGGCTAATCCATATCAAATCAGGTCCTAAGTAGGAGGACGAACAGCCCAAAGACAATGGGAGCTGGGTCCAAGAATGCCCGAACTTAGATCATTGGGGGCGCGAGTGCAGATGAAGTTCCCTGCCATCTTAAAAATCATGTGGAACAACAAAATGCACACATGTAACCAGCCAGATGAGGTGGATGAGTTATTAATGAGTATGAGGAAGTAGTTTGGTTTGGTTATATGTAGTCACTGCCCATTGCTCATTGTTTACATGAATATTGCATGTAAGTAATAATCTCTAATGATATTTGGAAGGTTTTTTTTGTGCCTATTGTTGGGTGGCACAATATTTAGTTAAAAAATAAGGGGTTCTTTTGATGTAGGGAGAGGTGGGGAAAAATAGTTAATAAAAAAAGGGAAAAAAAACATATAATATTAAAAAAAAAAAAACACTCAATCACATATAGTAGATATAGTAGATAGGAGCTCCATAGGGGCTAGACAACGCCTGAGCTGAAGGGAGGGTTCCTCAGGGGAGGGTGCGGGTGGGTCGGGGGGGGGAAAGAATAAAAAGTCCTCTTTGGTTGTAGAAATGCAATGTATGTTGACTCAGATGTTACAGTCACTCAGGGGGGCCGTTGGTTGGATAACACTTGGCTATGGCTGCAAATCTGTATTCTAGTAGAAAAATCATCTCCTGGAACCTTAATGGTATAGGGATTCGGAAGAAACAGCAAAGGGTATGCAAATTTTTAAGGAACTCGGAGGCCAGTGTTTAACTGCTGCAGGAGACTCACCTTGAGGCAGAAGCGTGCAGGAAGTTTTTGGGGAAACAACGTTGGGTACAGGATGTGCTATGCTCTAGGCAGAGGGGAATCTCTAGGGGGGTAGCATTAATCGTTAGGGCAAACAAGGGAATAAGGATACAAAGCTGGGACACTGATCAGTCAGGGAGGTGGTTGGTGGCGGTCCTTTTGATTGCTAGCTCACCCTATACATTTGCAGTATACTATGGCCCGAATGAAGATAATGAAATCTTTCTTCGAAATCGAGAGAAGATCTTAATCTTGGGTATAGCACCTGTTATTCTGGGGGGGTGATTTCAATCTTGTTTTTGACTGTCAACTGGACCGTACTTGCAGAGCAAAGTATGTCCCACCTAAGATGTCTCTTTTAGCTCTCAAGAATATAATAAGAGACTTCAACTTGCTGGATGCCTGGAGAGCTAAGAATGGGGATTTAAGAGAGTACTCTTTCTATAGTAAAAAGTATAGGCAATTCTCAAGAATAGATTTGTTTCTGGTAGACCATATACTCACGTCGGTTTTGACCTCAGTTTCCCATACTCCAGTGGGCCTCTCAGATCACTCGGTTGTAGAATTAATTATTAACTTTGCGACCCATGTATATGAACGCAGATGGACTCTTGATAGAACTATTCTTCTGGAGGAAGGCATTGGAGTCAAAATTAAGAACAGTATATTGGAGTTCTTTTTATTTAATGTGGGATCGACCAAAGAACAAATTGTTTGGGAGTCGTTTAAGGCGTTTATAAGAGGCTTTTTGGGGTACCAGATGAGACAAAAAAGAAAAGATCTAAAAGAAAGAGAAACTAAAGACCTGGACTCTATTAAGAGGAAAGAGCAGGAATTACAGTTCGCAGCTTTGGGAGACCGAGATAAGATCTCAGTACTTGAAAAGGAGCTCATGGAGCCACAATCAAATATCAAAGCTAAGGCAGATAAGCTGATTCATGATAGGTGGGAAGCCAGCAAACTTAAGAACTTTGAGTATGGGTAGAAATGTGGCGCACTCTTGGCGTGGAAAGCTAGATCCGATAGGACCAGGAATAACATCAACACCCTGTCCCAAAGGAGTTCGGGAAAATTGTTAACTGACGAAGAAGAGATCTGGGCCGAAGCTAGGGGATTTATGGAAGAGCTATACCAGGAGAATATAAGTCAGGGAGCAGAGGACTTGGAGAAGTGGTGAAGCAAGAGGACCCTGCCCCAATTGAGCGAGGCAGATAAAAGCACTCTATCGAGTGGGATCACCGAAGGGGAGATTAGGGCGCAGTTAAAAAAGATGAGTAGAAGCAAGGCTCCAGGCCCCGACGGTCTACCAACAGAGGTATACAAGGATAACCTAGAGGAGATTCTTCCCCACTTGCTGTCTCTTTTCAACAACATATATCAGCAAGGGGGAGGTATTCCACCCTCATGGTCAGAGGCTAATATCACCTTAATAGCTAAACCCAATAAGGATCCTATGAAAATAGAGTCCTATAGACCCATTTCCCTTCTGAATTCCGACCTAAAAATATTTTCTGGAATTTTGGCTGGGAGATTAGCGAAAGTTATCAAATCCATCATTCACCCTGACCAGAGGGGCTTTGTGCCAGGGCGGCAGTTAAACGAGTTGACATTCCAGGCAATTGGAGCAATTGATTTCGCAGAAGAAAGGGAATTGCCGTTGGCCATCGTGGCAATTGATGCCGCGAAGGCCTTTGATCAGGTTAATTGGCTGTTTCTTTGGGACACTTTGACTAGGTTTGGCTTTCCACTCCCCTTTATTCAAGGTGTTAAAACATTGTATGGGAACCCACGGGCGAAAGTCTTGATTAATGGTAGCCTGACTGATTGGTTTATGATTTCAAGGGGGACGAGACAGGGTTGCCCCCTGTCTCCTCTCCTTTTCGATCTCTATATCAAGCCCTTTGTTTCTTTGCTGAGATTGGATCCAACAATCATTCCTTTTAAAATGGGAGGTCTGGAGCTTAAGACCGCATTATACGCAGATGATTTATTGCTATATACCATCAATCCACTAGTGGCCATTCCAAAGTTATTTCAATTAGCGGAGGAATTCGGTGCAGTTTCAGGATATAGTATTAATAAGAGCAAAACGGACATAATGAGCTGGAAAAGTCCTATCCCTATACCAGGAGCCAAAAGCAAGATCAGGTACTTGGGTATTCACCTTACGCAAAAGCTAATTGATGTCCCTAAAATAAGCTGGCAAACAGTGGTTAAAGAAATAAGCAAACTCTTACTCAGATGGTCCAGTCTACCTCTTAGTATATATGGCAGAGTTAACCTGATTAAAATGGTGGAACTGCCTAAGGTAACCTTTTTGTTTAACAGTATCCCATTGATTTTTCACAATAAAGATATCTCCAGCCTCCAGGGCAAGATAGGTTCCTTTATTTGGGCCACTAAATCATCAAGAATTGCTTGGAGGAAGTTGAGAAGGGGTTTAAAAATAGGCGGCTTGGCCCTCCCTGACTTGCTCTTGTATTGTTACGCGTTTCAGTTAAAGAACTTTAGACTCCTGGCCAACAAGTTGGACTCATCCTCGCACGGCGGTTTGTTTCAGGCGATGTTATCTGACCTACCCCAGGGCCTTGAATTTTTCTTGTTCAAATTTGGCGCCCAGAAGTTTTACAAGAAAGTTCGTTTAAAAATCTTATTAACAGCACTTAAGTTGTGGCAAGTAGTCTGTAAAACATGGGGAATTCCCCATTATAATCCTCTGGCCCCAATCTGGGACTCCCCGGGAACACCTGTATGCCTATTAGATCGTCTGTCGCTCCCTCTGAGGGATGCAGGTTTTGTAAGATGGGGAGACCTGAGCAACAATCTAGGACTCCTCGATTGGACATCCCTATTTAATATAACAGGAGGGACCCTTACAAGGTTTAAATATTATCAATTATCATCTTGGTGGGGAAGCCAACATTGGGAGCTGGAGGAAGAGGGAAATGGCTTTCTGGAATTAGCCAGTAGACAGGAAGGCTGGAAGGGGGAGGTCTCTGCCTGGTACATTTTACTAGTGGGGGCAAAGGATCAGCAGGAGGCAGAAATTTCTAAACTCTGGGGTGACCTCCTTGCAGATAGTCCAGTAGGGAAGTTGGAGGTTTGGACAGATTCGTTTATAATATCTCAAAAGACAATAAAGCCTGCCAATCTTAGAAGGAACCATCTTTACACAGCACACAGGGTTTATTGGACTCCTTCAAAGTTGACAAAAATCTCCGGAGAATCCTATTACTGTCCAAGATGTAAGCTTTTAGCAGCAGATGACTTACATATTTTTGTGGACTGCCCAGAAATTAAAAACTACTGGTAGCAGGTTTGCAGTTTTTAAGAGGATGTACTGTTGAGATCAGTAATCTGCAGCCCAAGATTGATTCTTTTTGGTCTGCCACATGGATATGATATCAGGGACAGTATTTTTCAGTTCATATTTTATGCTATTGTTATCGCAAGGAGGGAGGTGTGCAGAGAATGGAAATCATTGCCCTCCCCCCCAGGTTTGCTGACTGTCTTAGGAACATCTTGGCTATAAGTAAATCAGATTTGTTGTGCAGTGGAGAGGGCGCTGCTAAGATATGGGCTCCGTTGGTAAAATGGTCGGACAGATAAATGATGAAAAGTCCAATGATTATGCTAGGGGTTTGTGGTCTGGTCCTCCCAAGGGGCAAGGTTCACCCACATCGAGAACGGGAGTTGGACTAGTAGACAGCCTACCTCTGGGTGATTTTAAACCGCTATGCATAAAATCCCAGGGCGCATAGTAATGATTTGTGCTAGCGGCTCTGAGAGATCCTATCTAGAGTCATAATATCTGGTGGCATATATGAGGACAAAAAAAAAAAGTCTCTGCGGATTGAGCGTACGTAGAACACCAGAGTGCTTTGCTATGCACACTCCCTCAATGTATGCTTTAAAAGCATCCCAGAGTGTCAAAAAGTGCTGTACTGTGCACAGGTTGTGCTGGGAATATTAGGTGAATGCATCTCTGACTTCAGTACGGAAGACCTTGTCCAGTGAGGCATTTGTGGGGAAAGACCAGGGTGCACATGGTGGTAGGTTGTCTGATATCTGCATCGTGAGTAGCAGAGGGGAATGTTCAGACAGCATTCTTGGGAAATGTGAAACATCAGTTAGTGTAAGTGTTAGGTTTGGTGTAATGAACAAATGTTCTATATGTCACCAAGTACTGTGTGGAGCAGAGTATAATGTATACTCCCTTGTGTTCTTTTCTGTTTTTTTGGTAGAATTTATTTTGTCCTCATATACCTCAGATAAATAAGCATCCTCCCAGTCTCTACCATCCCAATAGCTTATATCTTGGGAGTCTAATCTCAGCTGATGTTTGTATGAGTTCCAACCCATATTATACATCATGAGCTGACAAAGAGGTGTAATCATTGCACTCACTGTTCCTACTGCTATTCATTATCCAATAAGCTCCAAAATAACCCAAGCTCTGTTCTTTTTCGATTAACCTTTTGATCCAGATCTCTAAAGAATCTCACATAATTCTACCATTCACTCCATGTAGGAGGGGCCGCCTTGCACCATTTCTTACACATTTCACTTCTTGCCAAAAGAGTCAAGTAAAATGCAAGTTTTCTCTGCAGCCCCGAAGGACCTTCCAGGCCATCAGAAGGCTGCATAATGCCAAACAAGATTATTATTTTTTCTTTATTTTTATTTATTTATGCAAAAACACATGAGTCGGTTTGTACAACAACAAGAAGACAAAAAAAGAAGAAGGAAAAGGAGACATTTTGTCAAACAGATGACAATTCAAATCATGTCATTTTAACATATACTATTACAAGAATAATATAAGAAAGAAATAATAGAGAAGCACAAGAAGAAAAAAAGGACCAGCTGTTAGGTGTACATTTCATTTAATTTCATAAGGGCAGGCCCAATTATATCCATCAAATATTAAAAACAATCCCGCTCAAATCACCCCTTACAACTCCAAATAATTTGTGACTGATCCCCAAATCTGTTCCCCAATCTTCCTTCTGCGGGAGCCCTTTATAGCATACAAGCTGTGCTCCATATTATGTACCAAAAAGAACCGAGACCGCCAAGCTTCAAAAGCAGGCGGTTCCTGTTGCAGCCATGCAGATGCAATACACAGCCTATACACTGCAGTCACTAAGAATATTAGTTTACCATGCTTCTTTGGAATATTAGTACTCAATGTGCCCATTTCAACATCCAATAATATCTGTGTTGCTGATAAATGTACCTGATTGCCCACAATTGCCGAAATGCATTTTTCTATCTGAGACAGCAGGGGAGCCAATACGGTGCATGTACAAAAAATATGAACATCATCTGCCGAGACAAGCCCACAGCGAAAGCATTTCCCTGTTACATCACCCAACCATTTAGACACCTTATCTGGGGTATAATATAGATTATAGATTGATTTAAAATGTTGCGCCACCAGCTTTGCGGACAGGAATAAGTCTATAGCCATACCAATTGAAATTTCTATTTGAATGTCCCGTCTGCCTAGTTTAACGCACCATTTACTATACTGTTGCTCTATATCATTTTCTTTAGTGTCTAACATATGATTATATAGAACTCCAATCCTTGCCCCTTTCATGATGTCTTCGATCAAAGGATTCGATTTAAAGTTACTCCCAATACACATTAGACGGTTACGAATCTGTAGATATTTCATGAAATGCTCCCTAGGGAGAAGATATTGTTCTCGTAGTTGTTCAAAAGATTTGAAATAACTAGCATCATACAAGTCGCCCACCACTCTAATACCTTTCTCCCTCCAATTATATACTACTCTATCCCACACATCTACAGGTAAAAAAAACGACGATGACAATGGAGTGTACCACGTTATTTTTCCGAGGCCCAATAGCCCCCTAACTATACGCCAGACCTTATATGCAGCCACCATTGTCTTGAAACGGGTACGTTTGTAATAACTTTGTTCCAGGTGCTTAGATAGACAATTTTTAGCTTTTACCCCCAGCAGCATTTGATAAATCGAAGGGCAGTCTGCAGGTCTTACTGGTCCTCTGCCGGTTAGTAAAATTCCCATACCTTGCAGCATACAAGCATAGTAATATAATGTAAAGTCTGGTACCGACCAACCCCCCAGCTTTCTTGGCAAAATCATAAAGCGCCTAGCCCTTCGTGCTTTTCCCCCAGACCACAAAAAGCGTATACATATTGCATGTAGTTGTTCTAAACTTGTCTTGGGAACTTCTATGGGTATGCATCGGAAAAAATACAAAATTTGAGGGAGAATCAGCATTTTTAATAGATTACATCGTCCCACTAATGAGAGATATAAACATTCTGCCTGATCTAATTTTTTCCGAACACCGACCAGTAGCTGGTCCCAATTGGTTTTAACTAAAGAAGTTATACAAGCTCGTAGCGTAACTCCCAAATATACCACCTCTTGACATACTCTTGAATCAGTATAGCTTGGTATATTTACACTGAGTAACTGGGTTTTAGCTGAATTCAGCTTGTATCCTGATGATTTACCAAATTCTACCACCAATTGCTCAATAGCCTGCATTGCCATGGTGGGTTTGGACGTGATCACTGCCACGTCATCAGCATATGCCAACACCTTAACCTGGTATATATGAACCTTTAACGGAACTATATAAATGTTAGAGTCCAGCATTCTTAAAAAAGGCTCAATGTATAAAGCAAATAATAAGGGCGAGCAGGGACACCCCTGCCTAGTCCCCCTGCAGATTTGTACTGCCGCCGATTCCAATCCCATAGTACTAATCCGAGCTATCGGATGCTGATACAGGACCTGTACTGATTTAATAAACTCTGGCCCAAAACCTCAACCCCTCAAATTATCCCACAGAAAAGACCATGCCACACGGTCGAAGGCCTTCTCGGCGTCCAATAAAATTAAACAAAAAGGTTCCCTAGTTGCTTTAGCATAATCAAGTAAAGTTATCACTCGTCCAACATGATTAGTAGTACTACGTTGAGGGATAAACCCATGCTGTGTTTTTGATACAAGACCCGAAATAACCATGGAAAGTCTATTTGCTAAGATCTTCGAATATATTTTACCATCTACATTTAAAAGCGATATGGGGCGATATGATCCCGGTGAATTCTGTGGCTTGCCCTTTTTGTAAAATACCAATATTGTTGCTTCTTGCCATGTTTTGGGAGCTGAACCTTTCTGTGCTGCTAGCATTGTTGCCAGAAGATCTTTTTTTACCAGCATAAAAAATGTTTTGTATATTTCCAAGGGTAATTTATCTGGGCCGGCGGCTTTTCCCAAAGCCAGCCCGTTTATCGCTAATTCTAATTCTTCCAAAGTAATGGGTGCGTCCAGCATTTCCCTGTCATCTTCCGAAAGATCCTGCAGACAGTATTGACTAATCATCGATGCAGCATTATCCCCGTTATACTCCTCACTCTGATATAGTTTCTCATAAAACTGCCTGAATACCTCCAGGATACCCTGCTCATCCTTGACAGAGTCACCCTTCTGGTCTAGTACCTCGTCGATACGCTGGGCTGCCGTTTTTGCTCTTACTCTTTGGGCGAGACATCTGCCACTTGCCTCGCCAAATTCGTAATGTATTTGTTTTTTAGCAAGAAATTTTTTGGCTGCTTCCTGGGACCACCTCAGATTTACCTTTGCCTTCAAACGCGCTACTTCGTTAATCTCGTCATCTATATTATTCCCTGTCTGTATCCCCACTATGAGCGCCTCTTCGGCCATGATCAACTCCTGATAGAGTGCCTTTATTTCCGCAGCTTGTTTTTTTTTGGTTATACAGACCCACACTCAGTACCTCCCCACGAAAAGCGGCCTTAAAACAATCCCACACACAACCCTCATTACTGCTCCCCCGATTAATATTAAAAAAAGATACAATCCACTCATTCATATGTTCAATAAAAAATTGTTCAGACAGTAATTTACGATCGAAAGAGAACTGTCGAGGACGTTCACTGGAAATAATGCTCGATAAAGTCAGTACAACCGGCCCATGATCTGATGTCACTCTAGGATATACTTGGATTGCAGCCTGATTTAGCATCCCTATAGAAACAAAAAAATAGTCTAATCGAACCAATGTGTGATGTGGAAAAGAAAAAAAAGTGTACCCAGGAGACCCACCCCTTAAACTCGACCAAGCGTCCACCAATCCATGAGCTCCCAAGAGTGCCTGTAGGGCTTTAAATACTCTCGGCTTCCTGCCAGTATATCTCGCTTTTGCATTATTTAACACGTTGGGTGCTAGGTTTATGTTGAAATCACCACACATGATCAAAGGTGTGGGCCAAGCTGCTACTTCAACATTTAGAAAGTTAAGAGTTTCAGCTTCATCTAGATTTGCCCCATATACCACACACAAAGTAACTTTGGTGTTGCCCACAATACATTCTGCTATCGCCCAGCGTCCCAGCCTATCAGATTGTATCCTCCCTGTTGTAGCTATGTGATTCTTACCAAGAATTGCCACTCCTCTGGCCGCCCCTGAATATTTAGTGCATACTATTAAGTTGAACCCAAATTCTGTTAACAGATGTCTCTTAGACCAAACCACATGGGTCTCTTGTAAACATATGATATCACATTGCAAAGCCCGTATCTCCTGTGTAACTCTTTGTCTTTTCTCGACTGAGTTCAGCCCCCTAACATTCAGTGTGCCCACCCTTAAACCCCTACCTGCCATTTAGCCACTTCAAATTTTACATCTTTGATCCAGCTAATTTTCGCAAATTGCTCCCCAACAGCAACAAAATACAAATGTCTTCCCAACCCTAACTCATGTGTTATTTTCCTTTTCCACCCCTCTTCCCCCCTCCCCCCCCTTACCCCTCCCCTCCCAACCCCACCCTCCCACCCTCGCCACCACCCTTCACGAGGCTTAAGGACCATGTCCTCTGCGATGGAGAAGTGCCTTCACTGCGTATCATTACTCCCCTTCTCCCCCCACCAATTTAATCATTCAACACTCACAATCATCAGCCTTGCTTCAGGCTAATTATTTCCTCTTCAGGATGTCCCCCGCTAGTTCTACTTCGAGAGTCAGCAAATCAGCATTACATCATGCATATAGTATTTCTCTCATACACAAATAGTCAGAGGGATCAGACCTCCATCTATGACTAAGTCAAACATTACATCGTATTTGTAGGAATTCAGGCCCTTGACCCCAGTACACGGATTGCCTACTCAATATTCCTATAGTGAATTTCCAATGCTGACTCCAGAATTAAATGTACCCTAAAATAAAAAAAATAAAAAAAAAATGTTAATGGGGGGAGCAGACCTATAATGTGGTATAGCCTAGAATCTAAAAACCAAAAACATAGTTAACCCTCCTACGCCCCCTAGCATCCATTTAGATTACAACTGAAACCCAATACCCTCTCACAGGTGCAGCATAACCATTATAGCCCATCTCTAAGGGTTCTGTAATTGAAATTAAGTTTTTGCCTGTTTGTCCATTTGGTTTAAGTATAGTTGAGCCTCAGAACCAGAAGTAAAGTAGCGAGTTTGATTTTTGAATATAGTCTTCAGTTTGGCTGGATTGAGTAGAAAACATTGCGCGCCTTTTGCCTGGAATGGTGCAATTAATTTCCGCATTTGCCATCTCTCATTCACCGTTGTTGGGCAAAAGTCTGGGCGAACAAAAAACTCACAGCCACCCCAGTTCCTCCTTTTCTCTGGACGTGCAAAATCATACAGAGCCTCTCTCAAAAGGAAATTGTTCAGGCAGATCAAGATGGCCCTTGGATATGCTTTCTGGCCATTGTCCCGCCGACGATTCACAAAAGGAAACCTGTGTGCACAAATAATTTCAATTTCCCAGTTCCAGGATTTCAATTCCGGACAGGCCTCCCTGAACACCTGAATAATGAAGCTGCGGGGGTCCGACCCCTCTTTGCCTTCCGGAATGCCCAGGACACGTAAATTATTGCGTCTAGCGCGATTCTAAAGATCTTTTAGTTTCCAGTCTGTATCTGTCTTTGACTTTTGCAGTGTCTCAACGGCCGATTGATGTTTTTCCAGGCTATCTTCAATTGAGGAAACTCGCTGTTCCACCTCCGTCACCCTGGTAGATACCTCAGTACAAGTTTTCACTAGGCGCCTTACGGTATTTTGAAGCTTTTTCACGGCTCCTTGTGTCCTCAAACCTTCAGCTCTGGTCTCATTCCGGTGAGCCATTACGCTTTTGTATATCAGCCCCAGAGTGACTGCATCGTCGTTAATCTCCTCCTCATCCAGAGTGAACTGGTCACATGGAGTACCTTGGTTCTGATCTAAGTTACCTGCCGCTTGTGGCATTTTCCTGACTGTCTCACACATTGTATCATGTACATAGCCATCATGTTCTTCCTCATCCGGCGTTGCCCCCCACTCATCAAGGTTACTTAGGCTATCTTCATCGTTTCCTTCATTTTCCTTATCTGATGGAATGGTCAGATCTGACATTGAATAAAACTTTCCATCTGAACCTGCATATTCCGACCCGTTGCCGCTCTCAACCCCCGGATAGGTATTTGGATCTGTATCTGGCCCTGTTATATTGGCCGCCCCTTCCTCACTATTGACAATTTCGATTTCCTCCGTCAGTTCGGATAAATACAGTCTCCACTGTTCCATCTATGATACAGGGTTGCACTGAGTTGTCTACAATGTTCCCTACACCCCCCTCTTTTGGCGTGCTCACAGGGGCTGATATGACTGATGTACCCCGATTCCTCGTGCCGCCTCTGACTTTCGCCATTTATGTTTCCGATCTCAGCACGGATATGAGAGCAGGTCTCTCTTCACAGACTCAAAGCAGTCAAGCGTTTACACACTTATAACTTATGCCAAAAATGCCGAAAATCCCCTTTGTAACAAAGCACTAAAGTACTTTATATGGCAAACAAGTGCAGCACCAATTGTTTGCTTTCCCCAGCGTAGCTCACCGTTTTCCGTATATCACGCAAGCCTCAGCAGCAGAGGTTTGCTTTTTACAACTCTAGCAATAGCGTCCCAGCCGCCACCTTACAGTTCTCCTCCGTCGGGCTCAAACCAACAACCGCCAGGACCACAGCTGCGATGCGTCTGCTGGCTAACGGTCGGACACTCCCTGCTCCAAGGGCCGCCTCCTCCACAGCTCCGGCCACCACTCCAAGCCGCCGACCTGCACCGGCAGCTCCGTACTCGGAGAACACCCGCTCGAAAAGCCTCGAGATCCACCGGCAAAAGACAACGTCGGTGCCCTCGGTAAGCTGCTGCTGTCTTCTAGGTGTAGGGGTGTAGGAGAAACTTTAGCAGGAGGGATTAATGGTGAGTCATGCAGGACGCATCTTACAGCCCTTCACCGGCCACAGCAGCGGCCACCATCTTCATGCCAAACAAGATTAAAGAAGGACTTATGTTTACTTCCTTGCCCAAAGCTTCCCACATGGTCTTACCCACACTATCCCAAAACTCTTTTAGCAGCGGGCAGGTGGTAAATATGTGGATATCGTCTGCTTCCTGGGCACCGCATCTTATACATTTGGCATCTCCACTACCTCTTATTTTGGACAACTTAAGTGGAGACTAGTAGATCCTGTGTAGGGTGAAGAACTGGTTTCTCCTTAGTGCAGTAGACTTAATCAAAGAATAAAACATGTCTAAAGATACTTGCCATACATTTTTTATCTCCTTATCAGGCAAGCAATCTTCCCAAACCAGGTAGAGGAGGCTCACGCTCTCGTCCGATGCAGAAAGCAGATATCCATACCAAAGCGCTACCTCCTTCATTCTCGGTTTTAAGACGTGTAGGTCTTTCTCCATTGAATTGTTAGATGGGATTGCCACTGCTGGTTCCTGCACCATGTTGAGATTTGATAAAACTTAAACCTAGATAATGTGTCATTGGTCAAGTATCCCAAGGCAGATAGCTATTTTCAGTGGTTTTGTGAGGGCATCTAAGAGGCACTCCGGCCTTCTCGGAGATTCCCACGTGGGAGCCCATTCACTGTAATAAGGGATGTCAATGCCTGAACGGCAATCAGACCATATTTTGGCTGAAGCAAACAAGACCTTCAGGCGGACTTTTTAAAAGAATTTGGGGGCACCAAATCTATACATGAAACCCTCTTCCGCATTGCCCACCAACATAGCCTTATACATATGACCCCCTGAAGCCGCCATCTGGTCTGAGTAGAAGCATCATGCAATTCTTTAACCATGTGTAAGCTTCCATCGTAGCTTTTTCCATGAAGGTCTAATCCCCTTGCCTGCC
Organism: Lissotriton helveticus; assembly: GCF_964261635.1. Lineage (NCBI taxonomy): Eukaryota > Metazoa > Chordata > Amphibia > Caudata > Salamandridae > Lissotriton > Lissotriton helveticus. Next base: position 334,846,088 of record NC_136071.1, on the reverse strand, counting down.
CATATGAATGCGGAGATTCTTCCGTGTAGTTTAACGAGAAGTCTCTTATCGAACTCCAAGTATACTATTTCTTTCGACAACCTGACAGCATGAACATCTAGGTTTCAAGCCGTGACTTCCATCTTGCTGCTATTAATCTGGTTACCAGACATCTTCCCAAATGCCTGCACTTCAGTGAATAATTCTGGAAGGGCTTGATTGGCATCAGAGGTGAACAAAATCAATTAGTCGGCATAAAGAGCCAGCTTCCTGGAGAAACCTCTTTCTGTGAAGGGAGTTATATCTTTATTGTTCCTTAGACTTTGGGCCAAAGGCTCAATATATAAGTCAAAGAGGATAGGAGATAGGGGGCACCCTTGTCTGGTGCTTCACTGTATTGATAATGGAACACACTGTATCGTAGCAAGGTCTATTGACCCAATTACAGTATGTACTAGTTCTTTCATCTGCCTCCCTGGGAGGAAGCCATTCTGATCCTCATGAATTATGGGCCCAACAATTTTACCTAATCTTGCTGTTAATATCCCAGTGAAGATTTTATAGTCACAGCTCAATAAAGATATTGGGCAATAAGACTGACATTGTGTGGGGTGTTTCCCAGGTTTTAAAATTAAGGTGATAACAGCCTCATTCCAAGACTCCGGAAGTGGAGAGATACCCCTCAATATTTCATTAAATAACTCTAACCAGATCGGGATTATTTCTTCTGCCAGTAATACATAGATTTAATTTGGGATCAAGTCCAGTCCTGTTGCTTTCCCTTTCTTGGTTTTATAGAGAGCAGTCAGGATTTAATTCCCTGATATATCCTGATTAAGGTATAATAGGCTTTCAGTACTCTGCTTTGAAAGCTGTTTTTTAGAGAGCCAGTGATCCAATGCAACCTCATCTACCACCAAGTCCTCCAGATACAGTTTCTGAAAGAATTTAGTGAAGGCCGACTCAATACCTTCCCTATCCTCCACAGCCAGATCCCCACTTTCTGGTTTGATCTTCCTAATGTAGTTGTGTGATCTATCAATTCTACTCTTCATTGCTAACAATTTTTCACAGTTCTCCCCTTCATAAAAATCTCTCATCTTACTAAACTTCAATTTCTGCAACACATTCCCCTCCGTCATGAGTCTCAATTTAAGTTGCAAGTCCTCAACTTTCCCAATTAAGCTTGCTTTTTCAGCCCCCTGGAGATGCCCAGACTTCAGATTTGCTTCTGCTATCACTAACTGACCTTCAAGTGAAGCAAGCTGCTGTTTCTCTGCCCTAAACCAGGCCGCAGTGACACCATATAAGGACCACCTTAGCCAGGCCTTAAAGGCAACCCATACCACGTGTACTGTGGCGGACGCTGAGTTCCAATTAAAAAAGTCAGCTGTGTTCCTTTCTATCTTGCTCATGATATCTGGTTGCAAGAGTAATCTTCTATTCAGGATCCCTCTTCTAGAGATAAGGTTTGAGGGAAGCTTGATTTTTAACCAAATTGCAGCATGATCAGATAAGTGAATATGCAGATAATCAACTTTTTTAAATAACTTTTTCTACTTCTGACACTTCCGTAAAGATATAATCAATTCTAGAAATGTCCATTCTTTTTGCTATAGGAGGAACAATTTCTAGAATCGCCATTGATCTTACGCCACACATCATTTAGATTTAAATTATCCAGCATAAAAAGGAGGTAGGCTTTAACTCGTGGCAAAGTGATTTGAGTGTGGGGGAAGATCTATCCAGATTATTGTTTAAAAGAACGTTAAAGTCTCCCCCATTTATAAGAGGGGCTTCAAAGTCTAGCAAACTAGAGAAAAGATTATTCATGGGTGAGATGTCATCTTCATTTGGACCATAATAGCTAGCCAGGGTATTTAGAGCAGTACAAAAGGGGGTGGTGATGGAACGAGCATCTGAACCAATCAAACACTCACACCCAGTCAACAGATCTGGGTTTAATCCATCACCGTTGTTTAGCCCACTCTGCCACCCCAGTTCAGACATGGCCATATTCAAATCAGTCTGACCCTGTGCCTCATGGGAACAGTCCAGCCCGAACTGCCAAGCCATGCCTTCCCTGGACCGGAAACAAACTTCCTAGGACCGGTTTCTGGCATTTCAGCCGTCTTCAGCCAGGTTTGCTTGAATCCAGTGGCAAAGTGAGCAAGGGACTCACGTCTGAGCATACCCTGCCAACTTATGGCGAATAAAGCAGTACAAAAGGGGGTGGTGATGGACGGAGCATCTGAACCAATCATACACACACAGGGTATATAGAGAGCAACAGATTTTAACTTCCTCTACCATCCAGCGCCCACTTACATCTGCCTGCTATCTTCGTAGCTCTATTCCTGAAGTTACTTTAATTAGTATAGTAATGCCTTTAGAGTAATATTGCTAGTCAGTAGCTATAACCTTATCCACCCACCTTTGCCTGGTAAATACTGCTAAACATTCAGACCGTAGAAGATGCGTCTCTTGGAGCAAAAGAACCTCGGAAGGGCTTTCTTTCAAGTATTGAAGGAACACAGGCTGCCTCCTTTTAACCCTTATGCCATTCACGTTCCAACTCATAACCTCCAGCGACTCCCCTCCTGGTGATCTCCCCTCATCCCCCTTCATCTTCTATCGAGATCGAACAGCATCTTTTAACCGCCATTTTACTGAGTGAGAACAGTTTTTTTTTAATGTTTCCCCCTATGCTCCCCACCACACGTGCTCCCCCTAGTGCCCCCTCCCTCCCCAGGGAACCCTCCCTTACTACCTATTGGTGATTGCCAATTTGAGCTGCTATCCACAGAACCGGAATTTACAGATAAACTTGGCTATCATCACCAACAGTCTTCTAGGGTGGGTGCCTTAACTATTTACCAGCCCTGTTGAGGGTCAAGAAACTATCCACTTCTTCTGGAGACTGAAAGTTATGCATTTTATTGGCCCACATCACCTTAAGAATTGCTGGAAACCTTAGCTGTACTTGGGCGCCCATTTCCTTTAGAGATTCTATTCACTTGCCCAGCTCCCACTATCTATCTTCCATCACACGAGAGATATCTGACCTAATTTTAAAGGTTAGATCTTGGACCTGGATGTTTTTTTTCTTAAGGGCGGCCCCCAAATACCTTTAGTATGTAAGGCTGTATATTCACCAGAATTTATTCTGGGTTTCTTCCCCCCAGGGTTTAATTTGAATGGGTCTCGTACCCTTTGGATTTCAGATTCCGGAATTATAGCAGATGTGACATGTGGAAAAGCTTTGGTCAGAAGGTCTATTACAAATGCCTTTACGTTATCCCCTTCCACCCCCTTAACATCCAGGATCATGATGTTGTTTCTCCTGGAGTTGTTTTCCCGTCTTTCTAGCCTGGCTGATAGGTCTTTCTCCCTCTGTTTTAGTCTAACCACTTCCTGATTTTTATCCTTCAAAGTCTGACCCTAGCTCCTGACATTTACTTTCCAGTACCTCCGTACGGTGTATTAATGGTAGTAGGTTTTCTTCGAGACTAGTGAATGTGTCCTGAATTCACCTCTGGTTAGTTTCTGAGGTTGAAAAACGTTCTTTGATTTTAATCAAGAGTTGACTCAACACACCTTGAACTGTGTCCAAGCCTGGTGAAACCTGGCTGACCTTACTAGCCTTGTTGTCGTGTTTGCTTGATGTGGAGTTTTGTGTCAGGATTTTATGGAAGTCGACTAGGGTTCCTTTCTCCTCTGTCTGTTTTTTTTAATTTTTTGTCCTCATACGCCATTAGATCTTTCCAGAGCTATATTAATTTCCTCTGGTGTCCCCCTTCTTATTGGCACCAGCAAGAAAACTCTGATCTTACTGGTTTGCACTTTACACAGAACCTCTCGAAATTGGTCTGTTCCGTTCTTCTATCTATGAGGCCCAGTAACTGACCCGAGTGGTGAAGTAATTCCATGTAGAGGCATAATCATTGGACTTGTATACACCCAATTTTATTTAAAGATTGTCCAGCCAACCTCTACATGGTGCACAAAAGGCCCTCTTCTTGCTATTATCATTTCTTGTAGCTATATCCAATTTCATTACACATTTAATCGCATTTACCCAATCTAAAAAGGTCGGGGGAGTACATTTAATTCAACATTTACAGATTTCTCTACGAGCTAGTAGAATAAGATAAAAACACAACTTATTAGTATCCAAGGGTAACAGTTCATAATTGGGGAAGAGACCAAAAAAGGATAGAGAAATGCTCACCTGTATATCGAACCCAAATATTCTTTCCATACCTTTTAATACAAGATCCCAATATTGCTGTATTATGGGGCAGCTTACAAAGATATGCTCGTCGTTAGCTTTTCCTTCCGGCACTTTGGACAGCATGGAATAGCCCCCTTTGCAAACTTGGATCATTTTAAAGGAGACCAATAAACTCTGTGAAGAGAGAAGAGATGATTTCTCCTTAAACTGGCAGCTTGGACTGTGACATATAGTAAGTTAAAGGATACTTGCCATAATGTTTCTGTTTTAACGTCCGGCAAGTACTCGCCCCACAGCCGAGCTGGAAGTGTAAAGTCCTCGTCTGCCAAATCAATCAGGAGCCAGTAAAGATCTGCCACTTCTTTCTTGTTTTGTTGTCTGGTTCTCAAAGCAGTCTCTAGATCATTTGTGAAACCAATCGGATTACCAACCCTTTTAGACCAGCTTTTTATTTGTAAATACTTAAATTTAGATAACTGATTGTCCGTCATAAGCTTCAGGTCTTCCCAAGATATCAAACATCCCTCTGGAATGAATTGGGCCCAACAATTTACACCAGCAGATTTTAAAGGTGTTACTAATTAATCTTTAGTCCACTCAGGTGAACGGGTGTGTCCCATATGGGCGCCATAGCACTATAATAGATGATTTTTTACAACTTTCTGATTTTACTCCAGGTGATTGCTAGGTCCTTTAAAACTTTCAATCGGACTTTCTTGAAGAAGCGTGGATCTTCAAACTTGTACAAATAAGCATGTTTGGCTCCTTTTGGGTCTTGCAACATTTCCGTAAATATTTTTCCTATATCTGAGAAGTTAGGTTCATTCATGAGCATTTTCCTGCCTTCATTAGGAAGACCCATGCATAAATGAATATATCAGGTGCACATAAGCCTTCCTTATTCTTTCTTCTTCGAAGTTTCTTCCAAGAAATTCTAGTACCCTTGGAAGCCCATATAAATGAATTCATTTTTGACTGAATTTTCTTCAAGCTTTCTTCTTTAAAAGCTAGTGGTATATTTTGGAATAAAAAAATCAATTTAGGTAAGAGCATACTTTTTACCAAATTAACCCTTCCTATTAGTGTTAAGGGTAAATAAGCCCAGCTTTTTAGGGAATCAGAAATTTCCTTATCGATTTTACGCAAATTTGTGTTGGGTATATCATTGATATCCTGAGTGATTTTTATTCCCAAATATCTCATTTCTCTTTTCAGTTGAAGGGAGCAAACTATGGCATTCCAAATCAGGCACTCAGTTTTTGACTGATTAATCTCATATCCTGAGATATTACCAAATTGTTGAGCTAAGCTATATACAATTGGAATAGTTTTTTCAAGATCTGACGTATATATCATGATATCATCAGCATTCAGTGAAACTTTTTTTTCCCAACTACCAAATCTAAAGGGAAGTATATCCTCATGTGTCCTAATACTTTCTGAAAAATACTCTATATGTAAATTAAAAAGCATTGGCAACAGGGGGAGAGGTTACCATTTATTAATATTCTGACTGTTGGAGCTTTATAGATCACTGAGATAATTCTAGAAACATTATCCCCCAGATTGCATTTCTCTAGTACCTTAAATTAGTATGCCCAATTGACCCGATAAAACACTTTCGTAGCGTCCAGTGTGATAATGGCTAATGGTAGTTTCTGTAAAGTTGCAAGATCAATAGCGCCAATCAGATTATAAATTAAATCTTGAATACCTCTCCCTCTCACAAAGCCCTTTTGGTCCTGATGTAACAAACCTCTCATAATACCATTCAACCTCTCTGCTAAGACCTTAATAAAGATTTTATAGTCAAGGTTAAGCAGAGAGATTGGTCTGTATGAATCACACTGATTTGCAGGCTTGGATGGTTTTAAAACCAAGGTCACCGTGGCCTCACCCCAAGAGGGAGGCATAGTCCCACCTTTCTCTAGAATATGGGAAAACAGTTTATCCATTACAGGGGTCAAAACTTCAGCTAACGATTTATATAGCTTGGCCGGTAGGCCGTCTGGTTCTGGTGCTTTGCCTTTCTTGCCAGATTCTATTGCTTTCTTAATCTCATACTGAGCTATAGATTTATTAAAGTTACTAGAGGCCTCATCACTAACTTTCTTTGAAGGATAACGTTGAAGCAAAGATTCTATTGTGCTTTCCTGTGGGTTAAATTCTTCTCTATAGACGGCTTCCAAATGTTTTCGAAAAGCTTCTTCAATGTCTACAGGAGTCAGGCACATTTTACCCGCAAAATTACATGCTACTTCCTTTATGTTACTTCTTGCTAATTCTTGTTTAGTTTTCCAGGCAAGGAGCTTGCCAGAACCTTCTCATATTCAAAATGCGCCATCTTGCTCATCTCTCACCTCTTTTGCACCTTGCATCTAATATCGCTGCCAGATCCATTCTAAGAGATAGTAATCTGTCAGTGATGTTCTCCTCTGTGTCATCTTTTTGCACCATGGGATGATGTTCTAACTTCTGAATTGTGTCCTCTATTTCTTTTATCTCTCTTATGTATTTCCTCTATTTGGCAATTTGAATGGAGATTATACATCCTCTTAGGAAAGCTTTATAAGAGTCCCATACTATTTCTATGTAAGCGCTGTCGATATTAGTTAAAAAATAGGCCTCAGTTTCCTCTACTAATCTTTCTATTGTTTCTTCCTCTGTCAAGATGGCTGGATCTAATGTCCATCTTATATTAGTTGGACTATTGGGAAGTTTCAGCATTAGCGTTACAGCCCCATGGTCCGATAAGTGTCCCCCAAGATGTTTCGTTGCTATTACCCATGACCTCAGCGTCCCACTAATTTAAAAATGTCTAACCTGGACCTGTGGCTGTGTTTCTTGTTATGAAACATATAGCCTCTTCTTGCTCCCTCTCTTTCTCCCCATATATCCGTCCAGCCTAATTGCTTCATCGTATTTTTCAATAGGGATCTCATTTTACAATTCTGTGGAGTTTTACTTTTTAGAGACCTGTCCAACACAGGATCCAAAACTAGGTTAAAGTCTCCTACCAGTAATAAGGGGTCTCGAAATGGCAATAGCTCAGCACGTAGATTTTCTAATGGGGCCGGGTAGTCTAGATTGGGACCGGGAACTGCTACCGTAAATTTATGTGAATAAAGCCTTATGGTTGCTATCGCCGATCTCCCCATTTTGTCCATTTTAACCCCCTCCACCGATACGACAGGATGTTTCTTTATGATTATTACTATAACCTTCGTTGTTGTTTGCTGTGTGGTGCAAAAGACCTCCTTAATCCAACTTTTACTGTTGTATAAGCTCCTCATCTCTGTCTCTACTAGATGCGTTTCTTGGAGAATTAAAATTTGTTCTGGAGCATCTTTTAAATACTGAAATATCCTTTCCATCCTCTGTTTTACCCTCAACCCATTTAGGTTCCATGTCAACACCTTCAAAAATGTAGCTGGTGTCTGTGTAATATCTCATAAAAATAGAAGGGAAACTTTTTTGAAATTTTATATGGCGAATTGGATTTTTTTGGTGTTTTTTTCCCTATGCTCCCTATCCAGTGACCCCCCTGTTCCACCCATCTACCACCCTTGTGCCCCCTGGAGAACCCCCACTATTTCTCTCATGGTCCTACCCTGGCCTTTGAGGCTACTCTCTCTTCGGTCGCGCGGTTATTCCTTTTTTTTCACTCCAAAAACTGCTGCTAACACTAGGTTTATCAAACAAAAATTTTGGGGAATGAAGCTCTAACCACCAACTGAAGTTATTTTAAAGAGAGCCATAACTTCATTCATTCACTGTTCATTGTTGAATTTGGTGCAAAAACGTTTTTGCCTCCTCTACCCGTCTGATTGTATGCATTTTATTTTTAAACATTACTTTTAGTGTGGCTGGAAATTTGAGTTGTGCCGTAGCACCCGACTGTCAGAAAGGTTCTAATAATTTTCCCAGCTCCTACTGTTTGGATGCAGTAATGGAGAAGACATCAGACCGGATTTGAAAAGTGAACCCTTCTGCACTTAATCTATTCACTTTTAAAGTCTTATTAAGTATTTCATCCTTTAGGCTATATGTTAAAAAGTGAATCAAAATTTTCCTGGGTCTGCTCTTATTCGGGCTCAATCTGAAAGGGTCTCTATGCACCCTTTGAGTGTCGGCAGAGAGGACTTGTTCTGAACATTCAATATTGGTTGTTTGCTTAATTAGTTTTACTACAAATTCTTTTATGCTGCCCCCCTCGACTTCCTCAGGAACTTTAAGTAATCGAAGATTATTTCTTCGTTGAGCGTTCTCAATGGACTCCATCTTGTCCTAGAGGCTAGCTTCTTGTTCTTTCATTTTAGTTACATCTTTTACATTTTCGTCTACTTTTGCTGCTAACTTGGCCACCAATGTCTCTAGTGCTGTGGCCCTGTTTGTTAATGAATCCAACTTGTCTTTCATTTTTTCACAAAAAAACCTTAATTTCAGCTTGTTTTTTTTCTGAGATCTGAAATCTATTCCTCATCTCTTCAGTTAGAGCCTGTAAGAGAGCTAAAGTTGACCTCTGAGCATTTGGATCCCTTTCTTTTTCTTTTGAGGGTTCATACTGATTCTTTTCCTTTCCCCCTTCTTAAAAATCACTTAAAGTGGACCCATCTTTTTCCAGATTTAACGTATCATTAGTTTAATTAATTTCATTAGTTTAATCTTGTATCCAGGGCCCCTCTGTTCCCTTCTCTGCTGGGATGTGCGCTAATAGTTGGAACTTATTTGGGGCTAGTACAGCATCAGAATATTGAAGCGACTCAGTCATCTCACCCAGGTTACTCTCAGTGCTTCCCTTCCCACCACTCCCAATCTCGTTTTGATTACCTTTTCCTTAGTACATCACTAGCCCAACATGCCACTTCCTCTGACATTGGGTCCATTCTAATTTCAGACCATGCCCCGGTTCATGTGGATATTGACCTCATTCCCTTCTCTCCTCATCCTGGCCGATGGAGATTTAATAACTCCCTACTCCTTGATTCCAATGTTTGCACTAAATTCATCGAATTTGCTACTGAATTTTTTCTGATTAATCACACCCCAGATTCTTCTTTTGTCATGGTATGGGATTCTTTTAAAGCAGCTGCTCGAGGTTTTATCATTAATTTTGTCTCACAAAGGAAAAAATTGTTGAAAGCCAAATCGACCCAACTTCTCAATCAAATTAAACTCCTTGAATACACATATTATTATTCTAACACAGAAGTTTCTCTCAAAGACCTTATCGATGCTAAAATTACATTTAATAAAATTACCACAGATGCGGCTTCAAACTTTTTATTGAAATGCAATTCCCGTTATTATGGGGGGCAAAATAAAATGGGGAAATTACTTGCCAATTATTTGAAGGCACGAAAAGAAAGAACTAAAATTGATTCTGTTCAAAGTCCTTCTGGTGCTGCTCTTTTTAAAGACAAGGATATTCTGCATGAATTCGTCAACTTTTATCAAAATCTTTACACCCCTGAATCTACCCCGAATTCGGCTGCTCTCCTCTCCTATTTTCAATCTATTCCTTCTCCTCCTTCTACCCACGTTGACTTTACTTTCTTGGATTTGGACATCTCACTCAAGGAGATTTCTCATGCTGTCTCAATTTTACGGCTGGCCCCGATGGATTTACCATTGAATTCTTTAGTCATTTTGCTTCACTTCTCTTACCAAAATTACTTCTTTTGTTTCAATCTTTCCTAGAAACGGGTTCCTCTCGAGGCTCGTTTCAGGAGGCTATGATTTGTCTAATTCCTAAAGAGGGTAAGGATCATACTCTTTGCAAGAACTATGGCCCTATTTCTTTGGTTAATACTGATTATAACATTTTCGCTAAGATTTTGGCTCTCAGAATAGATCCATTGCTACCTGATTTGATTGGTCTAGAACAATCAGGTTTTGTCAAAGGTAGACTTTCTTCTGACAATTCTCGCGTCTTCTTTAATGTCCTAAGTGAAGCCTCTTCGCTTAACTATCCCTTAGCTGCCATCTCTTTAGATGCGGAAAAAGCTTTTGATAGGGTTAGCTGGGACTTTATGTTTCATGCTTTGCAATGGGCTGGTTTCCTACCTAAATTTATTACTCTTATTGTTTTACTTTATTCTGGCCCCCGAGCTTCTATTTTTGCTAATGGTATGGTTTCTGATTACTTCCCTTTACATAGAGGTGCTAGGCAGGGTTGCCCCCTGTCTCCTTTATTATTTGTTTTGGCTCTGGAGCCTTTTTTCACTAAATTTCGACTTGATAATAACATTTATAGGTTTCATTTTGACTCTCAACAAGTTAAGCTTTCCGTTTATGCTGACGATATTCTTCTATATTGTTCTGAACCTCAGACTTCTCTTCCTTTCTTCCTTCAATAGGTCTCCTCTTTTTCTCAAGTCTCTGGTTACCGATTTAATGTCGATAAATGTGAAATTCTTCCCTTAAATAATTTATGCCAAAGACATCTTTTTGAACAATCTGGTTTTTCCTGGCAACCCTCTAAGATTAAATACCTAGGAATTTGGTTTGCCCCTCTTTTGTCCGACACTCTGCAAATAAACTTTGACTCTATACTTAAAAAGTTGGACTCAGCTATTTCTCGCTGGAATCTTCTCTTCCTTTCCTGGTGGGGCCGCCTTGATTCTATTAAAATGATGTTATCTCCAATTATTTTATATACTATCTCTATGATTCCTGTCCATATTCCTAGTTATTACTTTAAGAGAATTGACGCTGCCCTGCAAAAATTTCTGTGGAAAGGCAAACGTTCTCCACTAGCTCTAGTAACTTTGAAACAGGATAAATCGCATGGCGCTCTTCGTTTCCCTGATTTTAAAACTTATCATCGTGCTTTCTCACTGAAACAGGTTGGATTTCCACTGATCTCTCTTTCTGCCCCCCTCTTTGGCTAAAAATAGAATCTTCAATTTTTCTCTCCTTTTGACTTTCAAGAAATCCTTTCTTTTTCTTCCAAATTAACTTCTCTTCGACACCCTGTTATTTCACATTCTCGTAATCTACTTCTACCTTTTTTACCTTCCTCTTATCCTTCTTCTGATTCCATCGATCTCCAACCTATTTGGCACAATAAACATATTCAAATTCGTAATCATACTATTTTTTGGAAGTCCTGGCATTCCAGAGGAATACGGGGGATTTCTCAACTTCTTTCTCATAATCAACCTCTTCCCTTCTCGACTCTTCGATCTCAGTTCTCCCTTCTCATGTCTTCGCGTACACAATATGACTCGCTTTGTCCTGTTCTAGTTCACTATATTCATTCATTACCCACAACCACTGCTCTTCCCATTGAATCTCACTCCATGTCCTTCACATTAGATCAATCTCCCTCTGCTTCTTTTCTTTATAAATCCCTTCAATTTCTCATGAATATGCCTAAAACTATAACTGAATTAATCTGGGAAAAAGATCTATCTGAAGACTGGTCTATTCCTCTGTGGGATAAAATATGGTTTAAGATTCATAAAACCTCTAGAGCAGCCAATACCACCCAAACCCTCTTTTTCATTCATAATCGACTTTTATTTACTCCATAAACTCTGTCTACATTCTCATCAGATACCCCTTCCACTTGTTGGTCTTGCACACACCCTTCTGCTGATTTAAAGCACATGCTTTTTGAATGTCCCCCCATTTCCCAATTTTGGAAACGTGTTTGGTCCCAAATTCAATTAATTTTCCATGTCCAAACTCCCTTTTCCAGCTCCCTTGCATTTCTGGGTACTCTCTCCCCTTTATGGCCCTAATCTTCACCACAAAATAAGCTCCTTGATCTCTTAATTGCTATTGCATTTCACCTTATCACCTCTAATTGGAAAGATGCGAAGTGTGTGACCTTTCGCTCTTAGTGGAACGCAGTTTGTTTTCATCATCGACTAGACACCAATTATGTCACTCCTATTTCCTTAACAATCAAAAGGGATCTCCTGTGGTTACCTTTAACGAATTAGTTAACACTGATCACTTCCCCGCCCTCCTCATCCACATCTCATTCTGATGAAGTCCGCAAACCACCTTGCATTCCCTCCCATTGCCTTTTTCATCACTAATTTCATTATTTGATATTTTTTATCCTTTGTGTTACAGTTGATATTCTTCCATCATTTGCCATGTTTATGCTTACGATATAGCTTTATACTTGCATATTTTGACTGATTTTCTTCTGTGTCACTTATACTTTACACAGTTTTTTGCCGATTATGTTTTTTATCATATATTTTGTAAGACTGTATCATTCATCTGTTTTCTTCTTTTCTGTTCCTGTTTTTTTTTTATCTCAATAAACTCAAACTTAAAAAAAAAAAAAAAAAAAAAAAGATTTTCTGACGCATCTGTTAATCCTTGTGCCATGGAGCACTGCATTGTAAATACAGCACATCCATGGTGGCGCAAGGACATTTGACGCTGGCTCAAAGAAACTGACGTATCTATGCAGATGCCTCAGTTCCTTGCAAATCTGCTCCTTTGTGTTTACTTGGAAAGTGAATGTGGAGCATCCATACTTGTGAGACACTCATTGAGGGATCTTCGATGCTGCACAAAGCAGAGAAAAATTAAGCTATGGTTTGGAAATTTGCCACCCCTTCCAAACTAGATGAATTAAGAGGCTTTGTGTGTTTCTTACTACTGAACTGAATTTTTTTCTTAAGTACGTCTTGTTTAAAATGTTTTGTTTTCTCTTCAGGTGCATATTGATTTCAGTTTCACAAAGCTGAGAACAAAATGCTTGCACAGGTGTGAGACATTGTTCAAGATTTTTACATTTTGGCAAAAAAACATGTAATTTCCGCGCTAATCAACGGAACATATTAGAGTGCTGTCTCGGTGTGTCATTAATGAATACAATCTTTCACTTCTGTAAAAACATAAATTCTTTTGAAGCTAATTTCAATTCCATAACTGTGATTATGTTTCTACTTCCGCGACGCAGGGTCAAACTGTGATATTGCCCAGGGTATTGTACTAATGCATTCATTAAATATAATTTTTCAAAGCTTTTAAACATGGGCTAATCAACAATTTCATCAAAGTCTGATGTTTGGATGCACAAGGAGAGGCCTAACAAGCAGAAAATAGATGTCATTCAACAATGCACGTGGCTCCTGGGGACATCATCAGAAGTGTTGGCCCAGTTTTAAGGCCAACGTGTGGCTGATTTGTGTCTATTGTATTAATGTGTGGTATCAAGACCTCCATCAGTGGTTTCTACAAAACATGGCTTTGAATCATTCACCTGGGTTCTTATCAGTTCACTGAATGATTTGTTCAGAGTGAAGTATGAGCTACAGGCCTACTTTCCACCGAGGAGTTATGAGTGGCATCAAAGACAACAAGAGCAATCATTTCCATGCTGGAACGCTGAGGAAGCAAACATACCCTTGGTCTGCTCAAATACCTTCCACACACTCAGCTTTCCTCGCAGACAAGCTACGTAAGTGGTGAGGAAAGGTGTTCAACTTCTGAAACAGCCAGAACTAACACAAAAGTACTATTGATCTTCCCTCGCCCTCCCCTTCTTGCTAATGCTTCTTCCACAAATGATACACTGGCCAGTAGCAATTTTTTCCCTCTCCCCTCTGGTCTCGACAGACTCATGGGTGGCAGTGGAAAGCAAATGCAGCCACTGTCTCATCACATCAGAGTGCATCCATTTTTGCATGTACTGACTTCATGTCTCAGCAATTTTTCAGTATCTGCTAGAAATGTCTCTTTTGCATAATGGCAGTGTCTGTCTGCCCTATTCAAAGATGCGTTGTAGCTGTGCCTTCATCCTGATATTTTTAATTTAGTAAACCGTGAAAATACAGCATACTTTCTGTTGAATTTATACACCCCACCAATCACTAATATATCTGTTGTATTTAGCCTGTCTCTTTTCTGCTCATGGGATTTCACTGTGTCTCACATGATGTCACCACCAGAATGTTGGTTACATCATGGAGTGTTGGGGGCTTAGCCTGGTGACAACTGGCAGTTGGAACCAGGCAGGCTGAGTGACAAGCAGGTCACTCCTGGTGGGTCTTTTATATTAACATCTTGAAGACTTGACCTGAAATCTATCTTGAATAAAACAACCTAAATTATACCCGGCTCCAGACATCTATTTACAACAATATCATTGCTTAAAATGTTTCCTTTTGTGTCCTTTCCTTCCCTGCCTCCTGACTCTGCAATCCTATGTTATTTTCCACGCAGACACTCCCTGGATTATTTTTATGGCTTATTCTGATTCATTGGCCATAAATTACACTTTAGGGAGATTTTAAAGCCCATATTAATTCTACAGACTAATATACAACACCTGAATCTATGACATTTTCTCAGGTCAATACATTTGCCTTCCCAGACTACAACTTCTCCCTTCTGATCTACTTTTTCCCCATTGAGGGACATTCCCTTACCATAATTATTTTGAGATAACCTCCTTCCTCTTCTTAGCACGATTAGGTTTTCATTATTCATTTCATCAAACTTTCCCTAAAATGGTCTTCATTTCCCTAAACTTACTAAATTACACATCGACAACAATTCAGTCTTCAGATCATAGGCAAAGCTGTTCAGCCAGAATTTCAAGGAACTCGCTTTCAAACCCCTTATTGTCTTATGGTGAATAGGCCTCTCTTTTCTATGCAATTTTCATAGCAACTTCAGGCATAACTGGCCATAAACATGTCAGAAATGTGCTGCTTAAACCAAACTGTTCTCCCCACAGCTCCCACTAGAGTTAAACAAACTTAAAGAAGAACTCAATAGAGTGATTTCTAATCTGTTAGTGACCTTGTCATTCTTCACAAGATCTCAGTATGAATATGTGACGTTACTACGCATGCCATTACATCGCATGCCTTTGCAGCGCAAAACTTTAACCCCGACTTTCTGTTGGGGGAGCGCTGGAAGTTGGAATAGATTAATTTTCTATTCCAACTCCAGTGTGTGCAACAGTAGGGAAGGTGTTGGAGTTAAATCCAACACCTTTGTCCCAGTACTGCACCCCTTTTGCATTGCAATGGCATGCGATTTTGCATGGGTTGTAACGGTTGCGTGGAAAAGGTGGTTTCCCCTTGGTATGGATGCTCTTTGAGGCAAACTTTCGAAGGCCATCACTACCTCAGGAACTATTACTAATGCTGCAAAAAATGATCTCTGCACTATCAGTGTGAAACTGCCTCCTCTGCCTTTCAGTTGGCTCTCTTAATCCTGAATATTTTCAGATGTAAATATTCTCCAGTTTAACTGCATGGAAATGACTCCTGCCCGCCTAACTGTTTCACAAATGGTCCATCCCCTTCTACCTACTTCCTGTATTCAGTCTGTCTCTGAAGTTCTGACCAAACATTTCCTTCATGTTATGTGCCTATTTCAGGGCACTGAGGATGCTATCTTGGCTCACTGAGGAAACTAGACTGCACTCCTATTCTAGCATTCTCTAGTGAAGCGACTGGTCCTCATAAACGTTACTATATCATCCTGTGATGTGCTCAATTTTTCGTTAATCGAGGGATAACTTGAACGTTGCGAGTATAATTTAGAGTTAGGTGGATGGGTTACTCCGTCACATTCAATGCCTCTCAGTATGGTGATATGCGACTCCTACATCCTGTAGCCCTCATTTCCTATACACTGATTTACACACTTGTATGAACCTTTATCTTTATATAATTTGTGCGTGTGTTTGTGACTGTGTGTGATGTAATGCGCCCTGACACCCTATATTAGGAGTAGTGTTGCAAAAAAAACATAAATATGAGAGATTGCCTATGAAGAGATGAAGGCCACTGTTGCTGGGTGTTAGGAATTCCATGGAAAAAAAGGTCACTGTGGGAGTGTCAACAAATATTGCCGCACCAGGCGCCATCAGTGATAAAGCCATAACTGGATTGATAAGTATCTAAACATAACAAAGCTAATTTGAAAATATTAAAAAGTTCTGTAAATGTGAAGGAATTTGAAACTGGAGACTAAAAATTAAGTTGATATACTTAGCTCGACTGGTGGAAACAGCACAAGTACTTCAGACAGTAGTATGGATAATTGGTGGCCTCAATTGAAGGACTAGCTTACTCAGACAAAAAAGAGAGGATGCATAATGGCAAAAAATGAAAAGCGATATGGTGGAGCATAGCATAATACTTTGTATTTTAGAAATAAAACCAAATTCTGAAAAGCTCTAACCCTCCCAATGAAATTATAATTAAGCATTTTGTTTGTGAATTCGTAATTTGTGTGTTTGTTTGGCGTGTACTTGTTTCTGTAGTTGTCTATTTATGCGGTTCACATCTTAGAAATTGTTTAGACAGCAGTCCCCACCTTTCACTAGTGATTCAGTGGGGTTCAATAGAAGTCAAAAGGTTAAGGACCACTGGTCTAATACATTTGAAACACAATAATCCTTTTTTTTCGAAGTGCAGAGGATTCCTCATTGGAATGGAAAGGCAGACATGGAATAAGAGACAAGATAGAATGGGGGCAGGGTAAATTGCAAGATATCACTATCAGCCAGCAAAAAAAAGTAAGCAAGATGTTATAGAAACTTCATACCCCATATAAAGTCTTCCACATACAACCTGTGTACCTCAGGAACAGCTCTTGGAAATGGATCATAAGAACACCCATTTTGGGCTGCTTTGTGACAAGACCTGCTTGATGCACACTGAAATACAGGGAATCTCGAATAACCCGAGAGCCATGAAGGATTAAAGTCCACAGGGAAGACCACATAAATCATCTAAACCGCATGCACTTGACATTGTCCTATGTAGGAATTCAGAACAACCTAAAGAGGGAGGAGAAATTCTGAATACTGGAAGTATCATGTGGGCCATGGGAGATAGAACAGACTGTGAGAACACAGCTAAACCATACCCAGGCGAATACCCAGAATCAGTAATATTGTTCAAGTAGATGCATAGTGCAGTCTCATCATTGTCATCATCTCTAAAAGTAGCAGCAGAAGCTTACCATGTCATGCATACCAAATAAAAATGAGTTTTAATGAATATGGGTAATCCAAAATGGTAACAGGAAGTGATGATGAAATCCCAGGAGCAAAACATACAAAAAAGGGGCTTCACTGGTACCAAATCAAAACTAGTTGTATAGATTACTGACTATTTAAAAAAATGTAAAGTTGACCAGAGCAAGGATCTGTATATCAGGATGTCATTTGGGAAAGATACAATGACAGTGATATTGAGAAACCACACACGGCTGCAGATGTCTTGGGTATTTTTGACATACTTGGCACAGCTAGAGTGAACGTATTCTCTTCACACCAATGTATTCCTCCAAGGGCTACTATGATGTCACCAGTAAGGGGGACATATTAAAATTATTTAATTGTCTTCCACATCTGGAGCATGTATATTCTAATGACTTGCTGACAGCAAAGATCCTGGATAATATCCTGAGACATTAAAGAGAGTCAATCGAGACTTCTTGTTCCAACTGAACCCTGCTAGCTCAGAGCAGACCATAAGGAATTAGTCGAAATCTTGGCTCTTCCCTTAGTCTTAGATATTCTCTGGAGAAAGAGCACCAAAACACTCCTCAGAGCAGCTGTGCACTTTATAAATCTTATTCATCATCATCATCATCATCAGAAGCATTACTGACCCCCAATAAGACACTGGCAAACTGGGACATCAAAATCATCCCAAGCAGGGAAGAACCTTACCCAAGGACCTTAGAAGATGTTTTGAGAGGGAAAAACTCACACATCATAGAACACCCAAATTGCCTACGGATTTATATGTGGTCCAATTACAAATTACTCAGCAGGCAATGATTTACCTAATCTGAAGATAAAACTTCATCATCGAACTGAGAGAAGGAATGTTGTACTTTAGAAAAGCAAAACAATGAGGACTGGGACTGGTTACCAACAGCTCTTACTAAGACAATAAAAGACCAACCACAGGGAAATAATTTCAGCTAGACTGGATGCTCTATATTTAGTTAGAACATTGCTGGGCTCAAATATAAAAAAGGTCATAACTGAGTGTCTTTCATGAAATCTTATTACATATGTCACTTTCAAGAGACATGGATAAGAGAAGAAATCATATTGGATGGCTAAACACCATGTAATATTCCAACGACTAAGTAAAAAAATGCCAGATCCTAAAATAGATTAACCACGTGGGTCTCTACATCCCTTGCAACTAATGTTAAAGTAACTGATGCTCTTAACAACAATTTACAGCATATTCTAAAAGGTAACACTGTGACTATTAATATTCCTCCAGATGACATTGGGAGCAACAGGCAGCAGATGTGCACTATTAAATAATAACCTATCTTCTATATTTAAGCTAAGACAAACATAAGTACAGCATAGAAGGGAATCAAAAAGGAGAACATAAATAAAATGAATATTGGTCTGTGACGATTTTAAAATCAAACCACAGCCAATGATGCAAAAGCCTAAGTGAAGTAATGATGAGACCATATGGGGCATATCAAAGCTTGTGTCAAAGGACTTTATAAGCAATAGACTAGTTCATCGCTTTACAACACTGATGTCAGCATGTGCTCTTCGCATCCTCGGTGGTCGTCCCCATCAGATGTGCCAGCAAAGAAAACAATTAGGGCAAGCAACTGTGCTAGACTAATTTATTACATACTGATAAGCAGAGTCTTGCCACCTTCAAACTGATATGATTGTTTAAAGGAGAATCATAAGCGACCATGACACATTAATCCCTAAACATTTCTTGTAGGATTTCAAATTCTTTGTCCCTAAATAAGAATAACATTTGACACTTACTAAACTTACACTTAAACCCATGCAGAAAAATGTAGGATGGAAACCTAAAACTTATGAGTTATAGAACTATGAAGCAAATGAGATCTGTGCAAATGCCAGGAAAATCTTAATCAAGATGATGCACCTAAATTGGGAGGAATTTATACTCTGATGACATATAAAAACATAACTTGTTCGATTCATTGAAAGATTCCACAATCATAAAATCTACAAACAAACGGAAGATCAATCTAGAGTGGTTTGATGATGAATGTCAAAGAAACAAACGGGATTTTAAAAGATTATAAAAGGCTCATTGAGTACAAACAGAAGCGATTTCCAGTAAAGGCTTGGATGCACTAAACATTTCTTTAAACATAAGAACCCAACGATATTTTGGGAGCTGGTTAGATGGAGTCGTGAGGGACATACCCCAAATTTAGATACAGGAGTCAGCCCGGTAGAATAGAATAAGCATTTTAATTCTCTACATAAAAAAGTCAGTAACTTTGACCTAGAACCTGAAGTGGGACTCAACCTATATGAGTACACAAGCCTAAACATGAGGAACACCTTGGTTCTATAATTTATGCTGGAGAAAGTGATAGAAGCAATACACAGCCAAAGACTCCCTAATGAACAAGGTCTCAGGTGTTTTTCATGCTAATACATCATTAAGGAAACACATCTTGAAAGCAGTCTTCAATGCAGTCAGGAAACATGGAGTAGATACTGTAGTGTGGTTACTATATTCCCAATAGGCTCTGCGCATTGGAATAATATATCCTATAGATTAGACATAGGACTGAGGTTGACTAGGTCTCTATCGAATATGTTAAACTTAATAGTGAGTGGCAGCTAGCTCAGAGGTCACTAGAAACGTTCTCGAATTTACAAGAAGGGATTTGTTTCTGACAATCGCATAAACATGACAACTTTGGTTCCCAAGAATAAGAAATATATCTCTAGAGTCGCTGAAACAATAGATAAGTATTTCACTCTATCAATCGTGCATGCTTCATTTCTACAGAGTTGCAGAGAAATAAAGAGATGGGCGTTTTCAATAAAAAGGGTTTATTGAACAGTCTTCTTTCTCATGCAAGAAAAGTGAACCGCTACAATCCTTAAGCAGACTGCAAAGTATAATGCGTACTGCAAGAACAATATTATACAATAATATTGTAAGAGCATTGTATGGTTTCTAAGCCATATAAAAATACATACATAAATAACATTGACTAAAAATACTCATCTGGTGCTTCTAAAATATGCCGACCCCAATGTACCTAACCTAAGTCTAGTATGCGGGAAGAAGTGAGTATTGTGTAGCATGGGTTTTGTTTTCTTTGCCAAGAATCTATCCAAGATCTCTCTCTAGGTTCTAATCAGCCCCATACCTTAGTTTAGAATGAAGGAGGTCTGGTATCTCAGTCTTGGGACTCGATTTCCCAACACCCCGCAAGGGGAGCTTGGAAACACTGGAGATGGCTTCTTGGCAAGAGAAAGGAAGCCTCTCGATCAGTGCGTCAGCTGGAGGGTCGGCTTACTTCAGCACTTGCTGTAGCGAGCTGTGTCGGGCAAGTAGATAGTTGAACTGCTCCAAACCACCGTGTCTTGCTAGAGTAACTGAAGGTATATTTATACCTTGAAGGTGTCTAGGAATGCCATAGTTTGACATAAAGTTGGGCATAATAACGTCAGGAAAGAACCCCTAGTGAATAGTTGTTCTTTGCAAAGTACATGAGTTGGTACGGGTGGAAGTAGCCATGCCTGTATTTGGTCTGCATGGGCAATGTCTAAATAAGGGCTTGATATCTATGCCTATTTTAGGGCAATGTGAATTGTACCTATATAAGGGCATGAATCTGGAAAATTCACTCGGAGCCTAAAACGCCATACAACAATACCTTCTCTTGGAGAACAAGAAGCAAGTCCCCATCCACAAAAAGGTTTGTGTGTAGACCCTTGACATTATCTTTCAATGTATTTGTTAGATGGTGCAGGAAAAGTCTAAGAAACACTTCTCCTTAACCATATTCAGGATTGGGCTGAAAAACAACCAGAGGTTTTCCAAACATCAGGAGGGGTTTAGGAAAGGAGTAGCCACTGTCAGCCAGCAATGAGGCTTTCCTGATTAAAAGGTCCTCTCTGATTATGGTCTCCATAGATTTAAAAAACACATTCGAATAAGATTGCATAACCCTTCTTTGATCCTTCATCAGGAATCAAGGACTACCAGAAAATCTCCACACTGCTTTATAGCAACTTCACTGAAATAATAAAGCCAGGTTAAGGTGCGGGTTATTGGCCGAATGCATGCCAGGCTTACCAATTCAAACTGGAGTCAGGCAAGGCTGTGTACTTGCACAAACTTTATTAAGTTGATTAATAAATAATCAAAAACCTGAAGAACATCGGACTCACCCAGCTCATTACAGACCCCAGGATATTCACTTGATCCAATCGTCACCAACAGTGACAGGATCATATGGACTGACCACTCTATCATACTCTCCCAAAACACCACACCACAAGTTACCGTGATGCAGGAGCCTTTCAGTGAAACTTGCTGTCCTGCCTCAAACTGCCACAGGCTCTGACAGCTACCGGGGACGCTGCTGACACACTGCCACGTGCCACCGATGGCACTGACCATCGGCGGTACAAGGGACCACACTTCCCAGCATTCTGTGCAGCGCACAGGCTGCTGACAGGGGTACCAGCGCCAGGAGGCACATAAGAAGTGGCAGAAGTTACTGCACCACGGGACATGCACGGGCGCACCCGGGCGAAGACCGGGCCAAGGGCGGGCCCGTCTGTGCCCATTAGAGACCAGAGGAGACTGGGCTGGGCCACCTCCCCTTCCATCGGAGTTCTGCTGAATTAATTCACTAAGGTGAGCCTATCTAATCCTGACTTATTTCTCACCTATACCTGCCTAACGTGATCATTGGGAAGCGAGTGGGCCAGTCGGCACTAAGGCCCGCCACAACAAGTATTGACAGCATGTTGGAAAGAGCGGTTAGTATTGTCAGTAACGAGATAGAACTGACCGAGAGGCACCTCGTTCTCAGCTTGGGGGTACCCCCTCTTCTTCCACCCCCCATTGTGTAGGGTGCCAACTTGAATACCAGTGCACCAGACAGTTCTATCACCAACTGTGCGGTTTCGAGTTGCGGTATTATATCCCATGCTCCCTCACCAGATGGCATTACACTGGATATCCTGATGAGCTCTGAGGCAACTACCGGGGCGAAATGCAAAAGGAAGCCTGCTAAACTCACAAGTGCCAAGAGGAAACAGCCTATTCACCCTTGCCCATCTTGCTTGGCCCTGAGCTCTTGGATACGTCCCTCTCCAAATCCCACGACAGTTGTTGCCCAGGTGCACACCCAAGTTATTGACCCTTGTCGTTCTATCTGAACCCAGACCGAAACTGGTTTGTTTCCTTTTGAGAGTCAAGGCTGTAGCGAAGCTGTTATTGGTCATATTGTGTACACCATCACTGAACGTGTCAAATGTGCACTTGACAGTTTCTTCGCCACTTTGAGGGAACACTTATCCATGACTCAGCTTGAGTTTCCTAACACGATCTCCCCCGCTCAAGTTAGTTCTATTGTGCCTACTACTTCTGGAATGTCATCCATACCTTCTAACAATGTGTCAATCCGCACAAATACTTTGACTGGTGCACTTAATTCGAACCCAGCGATTATTTCCTGTGACATGTGTAACAAAATGAAGATGTGTTTTGTATCTGAGGGCAATGGTGGAGAAAATAGTATCCCTGAAAAGGGTTGTGTAAATCACCCGCTTGCTAAGAATGCGATGCGCATTACTCCCACTGCTAGTATCCCTACAGTGGCTCGAACTAATACTCATGCTGCTGGCAGTATATTACGGGAGGGTGGCACTGATATTACACGCTTGTCAGACCCTATGGGAAGCAGCAGACAGGTGTTAAATTTATAACCGGCAGCGTGCCCTTAAGGCCAAATCAGACCGAATCATGGGAGCTATTACGCCACAAGAGCTTAGACTGGCTATCTAAACATAAAGGGTTTAGGGCATCACTTATTGACAATATCATCATGGTACAGAGAGTTGGCTGGGTCGGGCAGTCCCTAAAACGCATTAAGGGGGACTACATAGTTATTAATTTCCGCAGACCGTCAGTGGCTAAGTCCATATTATCATCACAGGAGGCCCAGTCTAATTTACCCACCAGTATCTGGGCCTTGCCATTGGGGTATTTTTTATAAACCTTCCCCGGAGGCATCATTCTTTGATACGCCTCTCACTGCCCGCCCCCTCTCTCTACACAACAGATTTCTGCCCCTATCAGGTCTGGATAGTCAGGATTGACTGTCTCCCCCCTTCTAAAACCAGTATCAGCAGAGTAAGCCCCTCTTTTAATCGCATCTCCGTCTTGCGAATCTGACATCCCAGCCGTACTCAATGTAGAACCTACTCTTGAAATACTGAGTTGGAATGTCGCAGGTCTTGCGTCTAAAATGAATCTGCCAGACTGGTTGGAGTTACTTCATAAACAAGACATTGTAATGTTCCAGGAGACCTTAGCCACACCGGATCTATTTCTGGAGGGGTTTGAATGTTTTATTATCGTAGCTCCCACCCCAGACTCTAGACGACCAGCAGGAGGCCTCTCAATCTGGATTAAAATTAGGACAGGGGGTCGTGCTAGGGCCCTCGCCACCAATAACAATACATTTCAGGCCATAACCTATAAACGGGGGACTTCGTTCTATCTAATTAATTTTTATAACAATGATTTTAAGAATGTCCCTAATACGAATTTTATTGATTTGTTTAATTTCATTTCTAACTTGCAGAAAAGCTAACCATGGCGTTAAACCTGGGGGTATCTGCTCAGGGGGCGACTTTAATGTCAAGCTTCCGAGGGGCATTCACTCTGCCATCCATCCTACGAATATGGCACCATTATGTCACAGGGGGGCCCAATTACTAGACCTCTTAAGTACTGATAACTTTTCAGATGTGATGGAGCTCGTTGGAGTGCCGACAATAGCCGGCCATATAGAACCTACCTATAGAGACTGGGCCTCGTCCTCTACCATTGATTATATTTTTATCACTACCCCTTTAGAAAATTGTGTGCTAAAAGCTGAGGTGGTTTCCACACTACAGGGAGATCACAACCCTGTTAACCTAACCCTGAGTCTTGTATCTAGACAGACCTACGCTAAAGAGTGTGGTGCTAGGGATCTGTCCCCCTCTAATGACAACCTCAGATTGGTCTGGCGTGGTATAGACAACAAAGCCATATTTGGCAGGATGGTAAGAACTCACTCTGACTTAATCAACACTTGTTTGTTGTTTAAGGAATATAACCCTGAGGTAGTTGACGCCTTCACGCAGCTCTGTGCAGGCGTCAACATTTTGTTGTCTAGGCCCAATAAGAAAATTCATCCGGACCCAGGTTGGTTTAATGCTGATTGTTCCGCAGCTAATAGAGCCCTGCGAAGGGCGCTTGTTAATAAACCCAGAGACAGCTCCCTCATTAAATCACTTAGACTATGCTATGAATTATCTATAGGAACTAGAAAGGAGGAAATCACAAGAGAGCACTGGGACAATCTTGCCCAGGCTACCTCGCTAAAAAATGGCAAGGAATTTTGGTTAGCCATTAAAGGCATGAGGTCCCTGGGAAATCCTATGTCCACAATTAGCTGCAATATTTCTAGCAAGTCTTGGGTTGCAAGATTTATTCTGCTCCAGTCTCACTCATTGCTACTAACGAGTACACAATGACTACTAGGGTCCCGATTGATCTATCAGAGGTAGAGGAGGCTATCGATCAGAGTCTGGGATGTAAAGCCCCCGGCCCTGATGGTCTGCCTATCGACCTCATTAAAAGTCACCCGGATTTTTGGGCGCCTCTATTGCTGAACATTTTTAATAACTTAATTAATTCCCCCACACCCCATACAGTATTATCGTGCCGATTTTTAAAAAGGGGGACCGTTCAAACCCGAGTTGTTACAGGCTGATCTCCTTGATCAATTATACGTTGAAAATTCTGGGGAGGGTCCTGTATAATAAGATCAGGTCATGGGCCGAGGAGTGTCAGATCCTACATCCTTGTCAGTTGGGGTTCAGGAGCAATATCGGCACTGTTGAACAATGCCTTAACCTCAACTTGATTATTGGTAAAAACAACGTAGCTAAGAAAACACCTATATACCTCGCATTCATGGATCTCACATCGGCCTTTGACTTTGTTAACAGGTCTCGGCTGTGGACTACCCTTTTAAACTATGACCTGGATGAGTCCCTCGTATACCTTTTAGCCTATTTGCATAAAGACCTACACGCCCGGGTGCGTATTAGCAGGGATGGTGAGGTTTATAAAGTTATTGAAGTTGGTAGAGGGGTCAGGCAGGGCTATGTCCTGGCCCCTCTCCGATTTATCCTGTATATCAATTACCTGAATAAGTCTCTGGTAACACTGACCCATGATGTTCCATACATCAACGGTAACAAACTTCCTGCCCTGTTATATGCCGACAATGCAGTGCTGATGGGCCGCACCCCAAAAGCTCTGCGCATTTTGGTGCGTGGTTTTGTAGACTTCATGGCTGCCCTGGATTTATGCACTAATTTTATTAAAACCAATTGGTCGTTGGGAAAGGGGTCTACTTTTCCGGCTGAGGACTGACACCAAGAAATGTATGCTCTCATTCTCCGCGGGGTACATCCCTAACCTTGATCACTTGCCATGTCCATGCAACAACCAACACAAACAATCAATGCTGCACTTTTTATTTTTCTGTTGTTATTACTCAACACTCACTAAAAGGTTTTGATTCCGTATTTTAAAGCCTTACCTGAGATTTATTATAAGGCAGCATCTGGGAAGGTCATTGCTTTGAAAGACGATGAGCTAACTTTCGGGTTGACTCCTTTCCGAAGGCGGCGGTGCGCACCCGTAACTCTATGTGCCCCTGCTGAATTATATCATTTTGTTTTGTTTCTTTTAATCTGCAAGTTATATGTATCCTAATGAATTTTGCTCTTCTTTATCATCTTGTGTATTGTATCACTGGAGGACCAATTTTAATTTCAATTTTAATCTGATGTTTTAACCGTCCTTTTGTGGTTGGAATTTTCACTGCATATGTTGTTGTCTGTCTGCACTTTTATGGATATGTATTTGTATTCAAATAAAGTTTATATTTATTGATAGATTGATTGATTGATTGATAAAGTGAATAATAAATGAGCCTCAGGAGCTACTTATTTATTATACACTGCTCCTTGAAGGACAACCCCATGAGGACTTGTGATGGTGTAGAGGGCAGCAGGGAGTGCAGATGCCCCCCAGCAGCATTAAAACCAACAGAAAGTCTCCTGGGTCATGAAATTCATGACCCTTGGAGATCTAACCATCTTTTTCAAAAACACTCTTAGTTGGAGTTCTAAGCCTTTCAGCTGGAGTGCAACTCTCTCCTTTGGTTTTTTTATGATTGCATTTTGTGGACTGCAAAAATGTAAAAATAAAGACTCAGAGACATTGATTTTATTTTACATATCTCTAGTCTTTGAGCCTTTTTTTTAATCATTTTTAGCTCATAAAATTCAATCAAAAAAACCTATGTTAAAATAAAGATTCACAGGTTTATTTAATTTTGTTATTAAAACTTAATTAAATAATATAATAATCACTATTATTATACATAGCATTGTGTGAACTACCAAAATATACATTTGATTAAAAAAGATTTTTGGACAAAGATGATAGATAAGTTTTATATATATTGATATGCTCACCCCTTCATATCACCAAAAGGCCCTCTTTTAATATTTTGGTGTTGTGACTCTTAGACAAAGTGTGAGACCATTCACACGCCATGCATGCCAGAAGGCTGTGTGCTGCGGGAGGTAGGGCACTTATGGGGAGTTGGGCACACGGCAGGTGGGGCGCAAGGCCTGACTACAGGCCCAGCCTTGTGCCCAACCCCTGGCCATACACAGCCAAAGACCAAGGGGGTTGCTTGCCTCCGAGGGGTTGGCTGAAGGCCATGTGCGGTTTAGGGTTACTCAGGGTTGGCTTTATATATTGGAAAAAACATAAAAACCCTATAAATTCACTGAAAAAAACCTGAGATTAAAGTAACATTCTGGTCAGGTTGAAATCTCACTGACAAAGTAAGGTTTGAAACTCAAAAACGACTGAAATTCACCGGTTTTAGTTATTGCAAGTAACTATAACTGGTGTCTTAAAGCAACCCCACCACGCATAGTCTTGTCATTAATGATGTAATTCCATTTCAAACATATTGTTGCTCTAATGCAGTCTGTGACATGGTATATATGGCAGATGGTGTAAGCATGAGGAGCATACCGAGCTCCCCCAAGGAATTCCTAACAAAATTAATATGCTGCACTCAGGGAGGTGAAAATTAATATCCTTTTATGTTGGGCACCAACAATTGAATTAAGTGTTTTGACCCTTGCAGTCTTTATCGCAGTTGATGGATACTGCAAGAGTCAAAGCGTGTCAGTGCCCCATTTTTGCAGCCCCCCTCCCTGAGCCACGTCAGGCACCGTTGACCCCCACCCCGAGGCCTTCATTTTTTTTTAAGGGGAAGGGAAATGCGGGCCACCTCCCTGATCCACTAAGGGCCCCAAGGACCCCATCACCTGGGACAAAAAGCTATTTATAAAGGGTCTGGAGACACCCATCAAACAGTTTGTGGGGGTTATGTGGGAGCCCCAGGGTCTCAGTGTCCCAGACGGCTCCTGCATGCACCTATCTTGGTTACTGCGTGAGCTAGCATTATTCCCACTTGGTTGGAGCAGCTGTTTTCCTTTGATCACGCCTTTGATTAGCATGGCAAGCAGCGGGCGGGGGAGACACTTCCTTGCCCTAATGGAGAAACCACGCTGCCTCCCCAGGGACCCATTCTCTGGGGTCAAATACAATATTTAAAGGTGAGTGCCTTGGTTCCCACCCAGGGCACCCACCATGCTCAATGCTGGGGGTTGTGGGGGGAGCCCCAAGCCCCCGCATGCCAAACTGGGTCCCCACATGTTGCAGGAACCGCATTTCTCTTACCCATAGGGAGAAGCTACTTATACTGCTTAGTCTGGATGAGAGCACTCTCTTGATCTGTTTCCCTGCTCTCATAAGTGAGGGCAGGGAAGCAGATCACAAGTCTGTTCCTAGGTGATGGGAGCATTTTCAAAGCTGGGAGTAGACTTTGTGTTTGCTCCAGAGTGGCGGGAGATTAAGAAATGCTCTTGCCTGAGGGGAGCAAACACATATTTCCCTGCCCACTCTGAAGTGGGAATGGAAACCAGTGTGTCCTGGGGTGGGCTCCCCAGGATACAGCTAGTGAGCCGGCCCGGGGTATGTGGCCTCAGGGACATAGAAGGCTCATGGAAGGGGGCTTTATGGCCCACCTCCCCCTTTCATTTTTACTTTTTCCACCCTGCATTCCCCAAAGTCTCCTAATAAAACTGGTACCCCACTCATGCGGGTGTCCATGTAATCGCGACAGGCAAGGGCCCAAAACATATTAATTCCCTGCAAACCTTAACTTTTGCTGAAAAAAATCTAATTTTTATCAAAGTTTTGTGTGGGAAAGTTGTAGGATCACCGGGCTCACACAAATTTCCTACCACCCAGCATTCCCCCAGGTGTCCCAATAAAAACGATACCTCACTTGTGTGGGTGGGTCGAGTACCCTCAACAGGCAAGGGCCCTAAACATATTGTGGAGACTTCAAAATTACCTATCATAAAATGACCTGGTTTTGCAGGGGGGGGCACCTAAGGTTTTTGGCCCTGGGCTCAGCTGCCATCTAGGGAAACCTACCAAACCCACACATTTTCTGAAAACTAGACACCCTGGGGAGTCCCGTGAGGTATGGCTTGCATGGATTCCCCCAATGTTTTCCTACCCAGAATCCCCTGCAAACCTCACATTTAGCTGAAAGAAATCACTTTTTCCACACATTTTTGTGTGGGATCACCATGCACAAATATCTTACCACCCAGCGTTCCCCTTGTTCTCCCAAGTAAAATTATACTTCACTTGTGTGGGTGGGCCAAAGGCCTGTGATTGGGAAGGGCCAAAAACATAGAGATCGAGGGTATAGCCCCACAAATGCTAAGTGCTACATTATAAAACAAATATCTTTTTAGATGATTCTGCATTGGGAAGCCACACAAGTGAGGTATCATTTTACTTGTGAGACCAAGGGGAACGTTGGGTGGTAGGACATTTGTGCCGGCACAGTGATCCCACACAAAAATGTGTTGAAAAAGTGTTTTTTTTCACCAAAATTTGAGGTTTGCAGGGGATTCTGTGTAGGGAAACGGTGGGGGATTTATGCAAGCCATACCTCACAGGACTCCCCAGCGTGTCTAGTTTCAGAAATGTGTGGGTTTGGTAGGTTTCCCTAGATGGCCGCGGAGCCCGGGGCCAAAAACCCAGGTGCCCCCTTGCAAAACCAAGGGCCAGATTTAGGAGAGCAAATACCGGTCAATAACGGCTGATTTCGGCCGTTACCGACCGGTATTTGGTGTTTGTCATGTAGGGGCCATCATTTTACAGAATCGGTAAATTTACCGAATCGGTAAATTTACCGATTCTGTAAAATACCGAAACGGTAATTTTACCGATTCGGTAAATCCACATGTAGGTGACACTCCTAGGAGTGCCACAGGCCCTTAAGAGTCGGTATTTTACGACCCAATCCTATTGTGTGGTAAAATACCGAATTCAGGTGTGCATGCACATCTGTGCATGCACACCTGTGCCATGTGACACACAGACATGCCCTTAGGGCATGTATGTGTGCCACATGTCACACATGCCTGTATTTGGGGTGCTAGAGGGTGTCAAAGTGACACCCCCTGCACCCTTGTATTGCCCATTGATTCCTATGGGCTTCAAGGCCCATAGGAATCAATGGGCAATACCGATTCGGTATTTACTGAATCGGTAAATACCGAATGTTACCGATTCGGTAATTCCAAATAAAAAATACCTACATCTCCCTCCTTCATATTTACCGATTCATAAATACTGAATCGGTAAAATTCGGTATTTATGAGTCGGTAAATTGAAGTTACCTACATCTGGCCCCAAGTCCTTTTGTGATAGGTAATTTTGATGTCCCCACAATACGTTTTGGGCCCTTGCCTGTCGCGGGTTTGACCCACCCACACCAGTGAGGTATCAGTTTTCACTGGACAAATGTGGTGTGGCCACGTTGCATTTTGGGCTGTTTCCTGTTGCAGAGACTAGACCTACCCACACATGTGAGGTACCATTTTTATCGGTAGACTTTGGGTAATGTGGGATGGGTGGAATTATGTGGACCCACTCAGATTCCGGAACTGTCCATCACAGAAATGTGAGACACACACAAGTCACCCTATCGTGGCATGTTCCTGGGTGTTTAGTTTTAAAAAAATGTATACGTTTGCTTGGTTTCCCTAGGTGCCGACAGAGCTAGGGTCCAAAATCTACAGCTAGGCACTTTGCCAAGAAAGGGTCAGTTTTCACTTTAAAAATGTTGTGTGTCCACGTTGCATTTAAGGTCGTTTTCTGTCGCGGGCACTAGGCCTACCCACAAAAGTGAGGTACCATTTTTATATGAAGACGTTGGGTAATGCAATGTGGGTGTAATTTTGGGATGTATGACGTTACAACGCATACTTTTACAACGCATACCATTACAACTAATTTTTTACAACGCAAAAACTATTACAACGCATGTATTTACAACGCATGTTTTTACAACGCAGGTACCTTTACAACGCATACCATTACAACGTAAGTATTGGTAAGTATATATTAATTTTTCTTTTAATTATTTGAAATTAATATAATTTAATTTAATTTAATTTAATTTAATTTAATTTGCTTTAAGTTAATTTAATTTAATTTAATTTAATTAATTTAATTTAAATGTAATTTAAATAATTTAATTTAAATTTAATTTTATTTTATTTTTACCCTGTACCCCTGTACCCCAAAAACCCAAAACTGACCCTTAACCGTAAAAATACCCTTGTACCCCAAAAACCCATTTAAATAAATTTTATTTAAATAATTTAATTTAAATTTAAATTTAATTTTATATTATTTTTACCCTGTACCCCTGTACCCCAAAAACCCAAAACTGACCCTGAACCCTAAAAATACCCTTTTACCCAAAAACCCAAAACTGACCCTAAATCCTAAAAATACCCCTTTACCCAAAAACCCAAAACTGACCCTAAACCCTAAAAATACCCCTTTCCCCAAAAACTGAAAACTGACCCTGAACCCTAAAAATACCCCTTTACCCAAACACTGAAAACTGACCCTGAACCCTAAAAATACCCTTTTACCCAAAAACTGAAAACTGACCCTGAACCCTAAAAATACCCCTTTACCCAAAAACTAAAAACTGACCCTGAACCCTAAAAATACCCCTTTACCCAAAAACTGAAAACTGACCCTGGACCCTAAAAATACCCCTTTACCCAAAAACTGAAAACTGGCCCTGAACCCTAAAAATACCCTTTTACCCAAAAACTGAAAACTGACCCTGAACCCTAAAAATACCCCTTTACCCAAAAACTGAAAACTGACCCTGAACCCTAAAAATACCCTTTTACCCAAAAACTGAAAACTGACCCTGAACCCTAAAAATACCCCTTTACCCAAAAACTGAAAACTGACCCTGAACCATAAAAATACCCCTTTACCCAAAAACTGAAAACTGACCCTGAACCCTAAAAATACCCTTTTACCCAAAAACTGAAAACTGACCCTGAACCCTAAAAATACCCCTTTACCCAAAAACTGAAAACTGACCCTGAACCCTAAAAATACCTCTTAAAAAACCCAAACATATAACATTTTAAATATAATTAAATACTTACCAATACTTACGTTGTAATGGTATGCGTTGTGAAGGTACCTGCGTTGTAAAAACATGCGTTGTAAATACATGCGTTGTAATAGTTTTTGCGTTGTAAAAGTTTCGTTGTAATGGTAATGCGTTGTAAAAGTTGCGTTGTAAAGGTTGTTTACCGTAATTTTGTGGACCCACGGAGATTCCAGAGCTTTCCTTCACAGAAATGTGAGGAAAATTAGTTTTTTACTTTTGCAAAGTTTGAGGTTTGCAAGGGATTCTGGGTAACAGACCCTGGTGAGACTGACACAAGTCACCCCATCCTGGAATGTCCCTGGGTAGCTAGCTTTCAAAAATGTATAGGTTTACTAGGTTTTCCTATGTGCCAGCAAAGTTAGGGTTCAAAACCTACAGCCAAGCACTTTGCAAAAAAGGGTCTGTTTTCAGTGTAAAAATGTGGTGTGTCCATGTTGCGTTTTGGGCCATTTCTTGTCGCAGGAACTAGGCCTACCTACACAAGTGAGGTATAATTTTTATCAAAAGACTTTGGGGAATGCGGGCTGCATGGAATTTTGATGATCCATGCAGATTCTAGAGCTTTCAATCACAGAAATGTGAGGAAAATGTTTTTTTTTCAAAGTTTGAGGTTTACAATGGATTCTAGGTAACAGGACCTGGTGACAGCCACACAAGTTGCCCGATCCTGGATGCCCCTGGGTGTCTAGTTTTCACAACGCTATACATTTGCTAGGTTTCTATAGGTGCTGGTAGAGCTAGGGTTCAAAATCTACAGCTAGGCACTTTGCAAAAAGGAGTCAGTTTTCACTGTCAAAATGCGGTGTGTCCACATAGCGTTTTGGGCTGTTTCCTATTGTGAGGGCACTAGACCTACCCACACAAGTGAGGTATCATTTTTATTGAAAGACTTTGGGGAATGTGGGGTAGGTGGAAGTTTCCATCACAGAAATATGAGGAAAATGTATTATTTGTTTACACATTTTGGGATTTATAAGGGATTCTGGGTTACAGAACCTGGTGAGAGCCACACATATAACCCCATCCTGGATTCCCATCGGTGTCTAGTTTCCAAAAATGTATAGGATTGCTAGGTTTCCCTAGGTGCCAGCAAACCTAGGGTTAAAAATGTACAGCTAGACACTTTGCAAAAAAAGGGTCAGTTTTCACTGTAAAAATGTGGTGTGTCCACGTTGCGTTTTGGACCGTCGTTTTCTGTCATGGACACTAGGCCTTTCCATACAAGTGAGGTATAATTTTTATTGGAAGACTTTGGGGAATGCAGGGTGGGTGGAATTTTGTGGATTCACAGATTCCAGATCTTTCCATCACAGAAATGTGAGGGAAATATGTTTCTTTTACATAGTTCGAGGTTTACAAGGGATTCTGGGTAACAGAACCTGGAGAGACTGACACAAGTCCCCCCATACTGGATTCCCCTGGGTAGCTAGCTTTCAAAAATGTATAGGTTTGCTAGGTTTCCTATGGTGCCAGCAGAGACAGGGTTTGAAATCTACAGCTCGGCACTTTGACAAGAAATTGTCAGTTTTCACTTTAAAATTGTGGTGTGTCCACGTTGCATTTTGGGCCATTTTTTTGTGGGCACAAGGCTTGCCCAGACAAGTCAGGTACCATTTTTATCAGAAGACTTAGGGGAATGTGGGGTTGGTGGAATTTTGTGGATCCATGCAGATTCCAGAACTTTCCATCACAGAAACATGAGAAAAATGAGTTTTTTTTATAAGGTTTGAGGTTTGAAAGGGATTCTGGGTAACAGAACCTGGTGAGAGCCACACATAAAACCCCATCCTGGGTTCCCCTGTGTGTATAGTTTAAAAAAATGTATAGTTACTAGGTTTCCCTAGATGCCGGCTGAGTTAATGTTCAAAATCTACAGCTAGGCACTTTGCAAAAAAGGGCCTGTTTTTACAGTAAAAATGTGGTGTGTCCACGTTGCGTTTTGGGCCATTTCCTGTCACGGGCACTAGGCCTGCCCAAACAAGTGAGGTACCATTTTTATTGGAAGACTTTGGGGAATGTGGGTGTAATTTTGTGGATCCAAACAGATTCCAGAACTTTTCATCACAGAAATATGAGGAAAATGTGTTATTTGTTTACACATTTTGAGATTTACAAGGGATTCTGGGTAACAGAACCTGATGAGAGCCACACATATAACAACATCCTGGATTCCCCTTGGTGTCTAGTTTTTAAAAATGTATAGGTTTGCTAGGTTTCCCTAGGTGCCGGCAGAGCTAGGGTTCAAAATCTACAGCTAGGCACTTTGCAAAAAATAGGTCAGTTTTCACTGTAAACATGTGGTGTGTCCACGTTGCGTTTTGGCCCATTTCCTGTCACAGGCTCTATGCTTGCCCAAACGAGTGAGGTAAAATTTTTATCAGAAGACTTCAGGGAATGTGGGTGGCATTTTTGTGGATCTACACAGATTCCAGAACTTTTCATCACAGAAATGTGAGGAAATGTGTTTTTTGACAGAGTTTGAGGTTTGCAAGGGACTCTGGGTAACAAAACCTTGTGATAACCCCATTCTGGATTGCCTTGGGTGTCTAGTTTTCAGAAATATGTAGGTTTGCTAGATTTCCCTAGGTGCCGGCATTGCTTGGGTTCAAAATCTACAGCTAGGCACTTTGCTTTTTGCGCTGTTTCCTGTCATGGGCACTAAGTCTACCCACACCAGTGAGGTACTATTTTTCTTGGAAGACTTTGGGGAATGCGGGGTGTGTGGAATTTTGTGGGTCTACGCAGATTTCAGAACTTTCCATCACAGAAATGTGAGGAAAATTTGTTTTTTTCTTATAAAGTTTGAGTTTTACAAGGAACTCTGGGTAACAGAGCTGGTGAGAGCCACACAAGCCACCCCACCCTGGATTTCCCTGGGTGTCTAGTTTTCAAAAACGTATAGGTGTGCTTGGTTTTTGTAGGTGCCGGCAGAGCTAGGGTTCAAAATCTACAGCTAGGCACTTTGAAAAAAAGGGTCAGTTTTCACTGTAAAAATGTGGTGTGTCCACGTTGTGTTTTGGGACATTTCCTGTTGCAGCCACTAGGCCTGCCCACATAGTGAGGTACTTGTTTTTATCCTAGGACTTTGGGGAATGCGGGGTGGGTGGAATTTTGTGGTTCAATTGCTATTCCAAAACTTTTCATCACAGAAATTTTAGGAAAATTTGTTTTTTTGACAAAATTTGAGGTTTGCAAGGAATTCTGGGTAACCGAACCTGGTAAGAGCCACACACATAACCCCATCATGGATTTCCCTGGGTGTCTTTTTTTCAAAAATGTATAGGTTTGCAGAGTTAGGGTTCAAAATCTACAGCTAGGCACTTTGCCAAGAAAGGGCCAGTTTTCACTGTAAAAATGTGCTGTGTCCACATTGCGTTTTGGGCCATTTCCTGTCGCGGGCAGTAGGCCTACTCACACAAGTGAGGTGTCATTTTTATCAGAAGAATTTGTCAAATGCGGGGTGGGTGGAATCTTGTGGATCCACGAAAATTCCAGAACTTTCCATCTCAGAAATGTGAGGAAAATGTTTTTTTTTTTTTTTTACAAAGTTTGAGGTTTACAAGGGATTCTGGTTTACAGAACCTGGTGATAGCCACACAAGTTACCCCATCCTGGATTCCCCTGGGTGTCTAGTTAAAAGAAATGTATAGTTTGGTAGATTTCCCTAGGTGCTGGCATTGCTAGGGTTCAAAATCTACAGTTAGGCACATAGCAAAAAAGTGTCAGTTTTCACTGTAAAATGTGGTGCGTCCAATTTGCGTTTTGTGCCGTTTCCTGTTGTGGGCATAAATTCTAGCCACAGTAGTGGGGACTATTTTTATCGGAAGACTTTGGAGAATGCGGGGTGCATGGAATTTTGTGGATCCACACAGATTCCAGAACTTTCCATTACAGAAATTTGAGGAAAATGTGTTTTTTTAATATAAAGTTTGAGGTTTTGCAAGGGATTCTGGGTAACAGAACCTGGTGAGACCAACACAAGTCACTCCAACCTGGATCCCCCTGGGTGTCTAGTTTTCAAAAAAGTTTACGTTTTCTAGGTTTCCCTAGGTGCCAGCAGAGCTAAGGTTCAAAATCTACAGCTAGGCACTTTGCGAAGAAAGGGTCAGTTTTCACTGTAAAAATGTGGTGTGTTTACATTGTGTTTTGCGCTGTTTCCTTTTGCGGGCACTAGGGCTACCCACACAAGCGAGGTGTCATTTTTATTGAAAGATTTTTGGGAATGTTGGGTGGGTGAAATTTTGTGGATCCTCGCAGATTACAGAACCTTCCATCACAGAAATGTAAGGAAAATGTGTTTTTTTTTACAAAGTTTGAGGTTTGCAAGGGATTCCGGGTACCAAAACCTGGTGAATGCCACACAAGTCACCCCATACTGCGTTTCCCTGTGTGTCTTGTTTTCAAAAATGTATAGGTTTGTTAGGTTTCTCTAGGTGCCGGCAGAGCTAGGGTTAAAATCCACAGCTAAGTACTTTGCATAAAAAGGTTCAGTTTTCATTGTAAAAATTTGGCGTATCCACATTGCATTTTGCCAGTATAAAGAATCGGGTGACCCAAAAAGGTACTGGCCCTGGGGATGATTTGTTATAGAAAACAATGGTCCTAGACCTACATTTGATATTGAACAAAGCAAGCCTATAATCGTTAATTCCTTATTTTGAGCTTGAACACCGATTGCTTACAGTAATAAATACAATCAATCAACGGATTATGCAACAATCCAGACAAAATTATTGAGGAATAATATATTTTTATTCCACCAATTTTAAACAATAAGTTAAAGGTTCATTTGATACTTGTACACTTTTGGTACATAAGGAGGACACTCCTAAGAACGTGCAAGAGAGAAGTGCTCGAGAATTAAAACCCTAATTTAAAAAAAAACACTGAACGAATTTCCTATAAATCATGAAAAGCATGCTTTCTGGACCAAGATCTAGCTTCCTGCCAAATTTGGTGTAATTCCATCAGCAGTTTTTGCCCTGGTACTTCGTAAAAAAGTCTATAGAAAATGCATGGGTACATTTTGTTTCTCTGCCCCAACTTGACTGATCACACCGATACTTTCGAGGAAGGTGTACAAAACATTTTTGGAAAGTTTTGTGACGATTTATCAAACAGCACTAAACTTATAAGCTAACAAACAATAATAAGCTGACACAAAAATGCTCTTCATATGGAAAACTGACCAAATATAACTATTCAAAGACGACAGACACAGGTATATTTGATGAATCTTCACAAAACCTGCCCAAAAGATGCTATTTATTGACTAGTTTGTGCATGGAAAGTTTTGGGATGATCTGTCAAGAAAGCACCCAGAAGAAAGAGGGGTCCTAAAACACAACATAGACAGAGCTACAGAAAAAACTGCTGAATAGAATTACACTAACTATGCAGGAAGATGTACCTTAGTCCACTGGTTGTGCTTTATGTGATTTGGCATAAATATGTTCAGTATTTTATGAGAAATTAAGGGTAAAGAATATTTAGATATCTAGATGGTTGGGTCCGAGAGAGGCTCTTGGGTCTCACGCAGGAGCGGCAATTAAAAAATGGAGCACCCTGATTGGCCCAGGGAGTTTTTTTTCCCGTGGGAGTCAGACTCCCTCAGGAGCAAGTGCTCTGATTGCCTGACAGCAACATCAGATAAATGTTGCTAGCAGCCATTACAGGACTCCGGCAATTAGCCCCCCGACCTGCAGTAGTAAACTTAAGAAAGGTGGCAGTGTAAATATAACGGCCCCTCCTAGGTCACATAGACCCACCTCTGGGGCCCAAAAAATATAAAATGTCAGTTTCTGGGATTGGAAACATAAATGGCAGCCTGATTTCATTAATTAAGGGAAGGGGGCAATGCAGCACCCCTCACCCAGCCATCATAGGCCTCGAGGTACCCCTCCTCCTAACCAACTAAGGAGCTGTTCTCATGCTGCTATGAAGAGCCTGGATTGGATGGAACGGGCTGCCTGGATGCTCCTTCATTCCCTGTAGGCCTGTGCTTGCTCTCCACCCAGCTGAATAAGACAGCAGGTTGGAGAGCTTCAAAGTAGGCATGTCACTTTAGCCAGCTCAAGACAGCTGGCCAAAGTGACATGTAAACTTTGGAGCGGGTGATCAAACCTCTGCTCCAGTCCTACTCTGCCAGCCGGTAGCAGAGGGCATGCCTCCATTTCTCCTGGCTTCGGGGTAGGCTGGCAGTTGCAGCACTCCATAGTAAAACAAAATGGCAATGAAATAATTTCATTGCCATTTTATACTTCAGATTTAGCATGGCAAGCAGCGGGCAGGGGAGACACTTCCTTGCCCTAATGGAGAAACCACGCTGCCTCCCCAGGGACCCATTCTCTGGGGTCAAATACATTATTTAAAGGTGAGTGCCTTGGTTCCCACCCAGGGCACCCACCATGCTCAATGCTGGGGGTTGTGGGGGGAGCCCCAGGCCCCCGCATGCCAAACTGGGTCCCCACATGTTGCAGGAACCGCATTTCTCTTACCCATAGGGAGAAGCTACTTATACTGCTCCGTCTGGATGAGAGCACTCTCTTGATCTGTTTCCCTGCTCTCATAAGTGAGGGCAGGGAAGCAGATCACAAGTCTGTTCCTAGGTGATGGGAGCATTTTCAAAGCTGGGAGTAGACTTTGTGTTTTCTCCAGAGTGGCGGGAGATTAAGAAATGCTCTTGCCTGAGGGGAGCAAACACATATTTCCCTGCCCACTCTGAAGTGGGAAGGGAAACCAGTGTGTCCTGGGGTGGGCTCCCCAGGATACAGCTAGTGAGCCGGCCCGGGGTATGTGGCCTCAGGGACATAGAAGGCTCATGGAAGGGGGCTTTATGGCCCACCTCCCCCTTTCAATTTACTTTTTCCACCCTGAATTCCCCCAAGTCTCCTAATAAAAATGGTACCCCACTCATGCGGGTGTCACTCATGCAGGTGTCCATGTACCCGCGACAGGCAAGGGCCCAAAACATATTAATTCCCTGCAAACCTTAACTTTTGCAGAAAAAAATCTAATTTTTATCAAAGTTTTGTGTGGGAAAGTTGTAGGATCACCGGGCTCACACAAATTTCCTACCACCCAGTATTCCCCCAGGTGTCCCAATAAAAACGATACCTCACTTGTGTGGGTGGGTCGAGTACCCTCAACAGGCAAGGGCCCTAAACATATTGTGGAGACTTCAAAATTACCTATCATAAAATGACCTGGTTTTGCAGGGGGGGGCACCTATGGTTTTTGGGCCTGGGCTCAGCTGCCATCTAGGGAAACCTACCAAACCCACACATTTCTGAAAACTAGACACCCAGAGGAGTCCCGTGAGGTATGGCTTGCATGGATCCCCCAACGTTTTCCTACCCAGAATCCCCTGCAAACCTCACATTTAGCTGAAAGAAATCACTTTTTCCACACATTTTTGTGTGGGATCACCATGCCGGCACAAATATCTTACCACCCAGCGTTCCCCTTGTTCTCCCAAGTAAAATGATACTTCACTTGTGTGGGTGGGCCAAAGGCCTGTGATTGGGAAGGGCCAAAAACATAGAGATCGAGGGTATAGCCCCACAAATGCTAAGTGCTACATTATAAAACAAATATATTTTTAGATGATTCTGCATTGGGCAGCCACACACGTGAGGTATCATTTTACTAGTGAGACCAAGGGGAACGTTGGGTGGTAGGACATTTGTGCTGGCACAGTGATCCCACACAAAAATGTGTTGAAAAAGTGTTTTGTTTCACCAAAATTTGAGGTTTGCAGGGGATTCTGTGTAGGGAAACGGTGGGGGATTTATGCAAGCCATACTTCACAGGACTCCCCAGCGTGTCTAGTTTCAGAAATGTGTGGGTTTCGTAGGTTTCCCTAGAGGGCCGCGGAGCCCGGGGCCAAAAATCCAGATGCCCCCTTGCAAAACCAAGGGCCAGATGTAGGAGAGCAAATACCGGTCAGTAAGGGCCGATTTCGGCCGTTACCGACCGGTATTTGGTGTTTGACATGTAGGGGCCATCATTTTACAGAATCAGTAAATTTACCGAATCGGTAAATTTACTGATTCTGTAAAATACCGAATCGGTAATTTTACCGATTCGGTAAATCCACATGTAGGTGACACTCCTAAGAGTGCCACAGGCCCTTAAGAGTCGGTATTTTACCACCCAATCCTATTGTGTGGTAAAACACCGAATTCAGGTGTGCATGCACATCTGTGCACTCACACCTGTGCCATGTGACACACAGACATGCCCTTAGGGCATGTATGTGTGCCACATGTCACACATGCCTGTATTTGGGGTGCTAGAGGGTGTCGAAGTGAAACCCCCTGCACCCTTGCAGGATTCGGTATTTACCGATTCGGTATTTACCGAATCGGTATTGCCCATTGATTCCTATGGGCTTCAATGTAAATACCGAATGTTACCGATTCGGTAATTCCAAATAAAAAAATACCTACATCTCCCTCCTTCATATTTACCGATTCATAAATACCGAATCGGTAAAATTCGGTATTTATGAGTCGGTAAATTGAAGTTACCTACATCTGGCCCCAAGTCCTTTTGTGATAGGTAATTTTGATGTCTCCACAATACGTTTTGGGCCCTTGCCTGTCGTGGGTTTGACCCACCCACACCAGTGAGGTATCAGTTTTCACTGGACAAATGTGGTGTGGCCACGTTGCATTTTGGGCTGTTTCCTGTTGCAGAAACTAGACCTACCCACACATGTGAGGTACCATTTTTATCGGTAGACTTTGGGTAATGTGGGATGGGTGGAATTATGTGGACCCACTCAGATTCCGGAACTGTCCATCACAGAAATGTGAGACACACACAAGTCACCCTATCGTGGCATGTTCCTGGGTGTTTAGTTTTAAAAAAATGTATACGTTTGCTAGGTTTCCCTAGGTGCCGACAGAGCTAGGGTCCAAAATCTACAGCTAGGCACTTTGCCAAGAAAGGGTCAGTTTTCACTTTAAAAATGTTGTGTGTCCACATTGCATTTAAGGTCGTTTTCTGTTGCGGGCTCTAGGCCTACCCACACAAGTGAGGTACCATTTTTATATGAAGACGTTGGGTAATGCAACGTGGGTGTTATTTTGTGGACCCACAGAGATTCCAGAGCTTTCCTTCACAGAAATGTGAGGAAAATTAGTTTTTTACTTTTGCAAAGTTTGAGGTTTGCAAGGGATTCTGGGTAACAGACCCTGGTGAGACTGACACAAGTCACCCCATCCTGGAATGTCCCTGGGTAGCTAGCTTTCAAAAATGTATAGGTTTACTAGGTTTTCCTATGTGCCAGCAAAGTTAGGGTTCAAAACCTACAGCTAGGCACTTTGCAAAAAAAGGTCAGTTTTCAGTGTAAAAATGTGGTGTGTCCATGTTGCGTTTTGGGCCATTTCTTGTCGCAGGAACTAGGCCTACCCACACAAGTGAGGTATAATTTTTATCAAAAGACTTTGGGGAATGCGGGCTGCATGGAATTTTGATGATCCATGCAGATTCTAGAGCTTTCAATCACAGAAATGTGAGGAAAATGTTTTTTTTTCAAAGTTTGAGGTTTACAATGGATTCTAGGTAACAGGACCTGGTGAGAGCTACACAAGTCGCCCGATCCTGGATGCCCCTGGGTGTCTAGTTTTCACAAAGCTATACATTTGCTAGGTTTCTATAGGTGCTGGTAGAGCTAGGGTTCAAAATCTACAGCTAGGCACTTTGCAAAAAGGAGTCAGTTTTCACTGTCAAAATGCGGTGTGTCCACATAGCGTTTTGGGCTGTTTCCTATCGTGAGGGCACTAGACCTACCCACACAAGTGAGGTATCATTTTTATTGAAAGACTTTGGGGAATGTGGGGTAGGTGGAAGTTTCCATCACAGAAATATGAGGAAAATGTATTATTTGTTTACACATTTTGGGTTTTGCAAGGGATTCTGGGTTACAGAACCTGGTGAGAGCCACACATATAACCCCATCCTGGATTCCCCTCGGTGTCTAGTTTCCAAAAATGTATAGGATTGCTAGGTTTCCCTAGGTGCCAGCAAACCTAGGGTTCAAAATGTACAGCTAGGCACTTTGCAAAAAAAGGGTCAGTTTTCACTGTAAAAATGTGGTGTGTCCACGTTGCGTTTTGGACCGTTTTCTGTCATGGACATTAGGCCTTCCAATACAAGTGAGGTATAATTTTTATCGGAAGACTTTGGGTAATGCAGGGTGGGTGGAATTTTGTGGATTCACAGATTCCAGATCTTTCCATCACAGAAATGTGAGGAAAATATGTTTCTTTTACATAGTTCGAGGTTTACAAGGGATTCTGGGTAACAGAACCTGGAGAGACTGACACAAGTCCCCCCATACTGGATTCCCCTGGGTAGCTAGCTTTCAAAAATGTATAGGTTTGCTAGGTTTCCTATGGTGCCAGCAGAGACAGGGTTTGAAATCTACAGCTCGGTACTTTGACAAGAAATTGTCAGTTTTCACTTTAAAATTGTGGTGTGTCCACGTTGCATTTTGGGCCATTTTTTTGTGGGCACGAGGCTTCCCAGACAAGTCAGGTACCATTTTTATCAGAAGACTTAGGGGAATGTGGGGTTGGTGGAATTTTGTGGATCCATGCAGATTCCAGAACTTTCCATCACAGAAACATGAGAAAAATCTGTTTTTTTTTATAAGGTTTGAGGTTTGAAAGGGATTCTGGGTAACAGAACCTGGTGAGAGCCACACACATATAACCCCATCCTGGGTTCCCCTGGGTGTATAGTTTTAAAAAATGTATAGTTTACTAGGTTTCCCTGGATCCCGGCTGAGTTAGGGTTCAAAATCTACAGCTAGGCACTTTGCAAAAAAGGGCCCGTTTTTACAGTAAAAATGTGGTGTGTCCACGTTGCGTTTTGGGCCATTTCCTGTCACGGGCACTAGGCCTGCCCAAACAAGTGAGGTACCATTTTTATTGGAAGACTTTGGGGAATGTGGGTGTAATTTTGCGGATCCAAACAGATTCCAGAACTTTTCATCACAGAAATATGAGGAAATGTGTTATTTGTTTACACATTTTGAGATTTACAAGGGATTCTGGGTAACAGAACCTGATGAGAGCCACACATATAACAACATCCTGGATTCCCCTCGGTGTCTAGTTTTTAAAAATGTATAGGTTTGCTAGGTTTCCCTAGGTGCCGGGAGAGCTAGGGTTCAAAATCTACAGCTAGGCACTTTGCAAAAAATAGGGCAGTTTTCACTGTAAAAATGTGGTGTGTCCACGTTGCGTTTTGGCCCATTTCCTGTCACGGGCTCTAGGCTTGCCCAAACGAGTGAGGTAACATTTTTATCAGAAG
Source organism: Lissotriton helveticus (assembly GCF_964261635.1). Taxonomy (NCBI): domain Eukaryota; kingdom Metazoa; phylum Chordata; class Amphibia; order Caudata; family Salamandridae; genus Lissotriton; species Lissotriton helveticus. The sequence continues at coordinate 334,802,869 of NC_136071.1, read as the reverse complement.
ACTTCAGGGAATGTGGGTGGAATTTTTGTGGATCTACACAGATTCCAGAACTTTTCATCACAGAAATGTGAGGAAATGTGTTTTTTGACAGAGTTTGAGGTTTGCAAGGGACTCTGGGTAACAAAACCTGGTGATAACCCCATTCTGGATTGCCTTGGGTGTCTAGTTTTCAGAAATATGTAGGTTTGCTAGATTTCCCTAGGTGCCGGCATTGCTAGGGTTCAAAATCTTCAGCTAGGCAGTTTGCTTTTTGCGCTGTTTCCTGTCATGGGCACTAAGTCTACCCACACCAATGAGGTACTATTTTTCTTGGAAGACTTTGGGGAATGCGGGTGTGTGGAATTTCGTGGGTCTACGCAGATTTCAGAACTTTCCATCACAGAAATGTGAGGAAAATTTGTTTTTTTCTTATAAAGTTTGAGTTTTATAAGGAACTCTGGGTAACAGACCTGGTGAGAGCCACACAAGCCACCCCACCCTGGATTTCCCGGGGTGTCTAGTTTTCAAAAACGTATAGGTGTGCTTGGTTTTTCTAGGTGCCGGCAGAGCTAGGGTTCAAAATCTACAGTTAGGCACTTTGCAAAAAAGGGTCAGTTTTCAATGTAAAAATGTGGTGTGTCCACGTTGTGTTTTGGGCCATTTCCTGTTGCAGCCACTAGGCCTGCCCACATAGTGAGGTACTTGTTTTTATCCTAGGACTTTGGGGAATGTGGGGTGGGTGGAATTTTGTGGTTCAATTCCTATTCCAAAACTTTTCATCACAGAAATTTTAGGAAAATTTGTTTTTTTGACAAAATTTGAGATTTGCAAGGAATTCTGGGTAACCGAACCTGGTGAGAGCCACACACATAACCCCATCATGGATTTCCATGGGTGTCTTTTTTTCAAGAATGTATAGGTTTGCAGAGTTAGGGTTCAAAATCTGCAGCTAGGCATTTTGCCAAGAAAGGGCCAGTTTTCACTGTAAAAATGTGCTAGGTCCACATTGTGTTTTGGGCCATTTCCTGTCGCGGGCAGTAGGCCTACTCACACAAGTGAGGTGTCATTTTTATCGGAAAAATTTGTCAAATGCGGGGTGGGTGGAATCTTGTGGATCCACGAAAATTCCAGAACTTTCCATCTCAGAAATGTGAGGAAAATGTGTTTTTTTTTTTACAAAGTTTGAGGTTTACAAGGAATTCTGGTTTACAGAACCTGGTGATAGCCACACAAGTTACCCCATCCTGGATTCCCCTGGGTGTCTAGTTAAAAAAAATGTATAGTTTGGTAGATTTCCCTAGGTGCTGGCATTGCTAGGGTTCAAAATCTACAGTTAGGCACATAGCAAAAAAGTGTCCGTTTTCACTGTAAAATGTGGTGCGTCCAATTTGCGTTTTGTGCCGTTTCCTGTTGCGGGCATAAATTCTAGCCACAGTAGTGAGGACTATTTTTATCGGAAGACTTTGGAGAATGCGGAGTGCATGGAATTTTGTGGATCCACACAGATTCCAGAACTTTCCATTACAGAAATGTGAGGAAAATGTGTTTTTTTAATAAATTTGAGGTTTGCAAGGGATTCTGGGTAACAGAACCTGGTGAGACCAACACAAGTCACTCCAACCTGGATTCCCCTGGGTGTCTAGTTTTCAAAAAAGTTTACGTTTTGTAGGTTTCCCTAGGTGCCAGCAGAGCTAAGGTTCAAAATCTACTGCTAGGCACTTTGCGAAGAAAGGATCAGTTTTCACCGTAAAAATGTGGTGTGTTCACATTGCGTTGTGCGCCGTTTCCTTTTGCGGGCACTAGGGCTACCCACACAAGCGAGGTGTCATTTTTATTGAAAGATTTTTGGGAATGTTGGGTGGGTGAAATTTTGTGGATCCACGCAGATTACAGAACCTTCCATCACAGAAATGTAAGGAAAATGTGGTTTTTTTTGACAAAGTTTGAGGTTTGCAAGGGATTCCGGGTACCAAAACCTGGTGAATGCCACACAAGTCACCCCATTCTGCAATTCCCTGTGTGTCTTGTTTTCAAAAATGTATAGGTTTGTTAGGTTTCTCTAGGTGCCGGCAGAGCTAGGGTTCAAATCCACAGCTAAGCACTTTGCCAAGAAAGGGCCAGTTTTCACTGTAAAAATGTGCTGTGTCCACATTGCGTTTTGGGCCATTTCCTGTCGCGGGCAGTAGGCCTACTCACACAAGTGAGGTGTCATTTTTATCGGAAGAATTTGTCAAATGCGGGGTGGGTGGAATCTTGTGGATCCACGAAAATTCCAGAACTTTCCATCTCAGAAATGTGAGGAAAATGTGTTTTTTTTTTTTTACAAAGTTTGAGGTTTACAAGGGATTCTGGTTTACAGAACCTGGTGATAGCCACACAAGTTACCCCATCCTGGATTCCCCTGGGTGTCTAGTTAAAATAAATGTATAGTTTGGTAGATTTCCCTAGGTGCTGGCATTGCTAGGGTTCAAAATCTGCAGTTAGGCACATAGCAAAAAAGTGTCAGTTTTCACTGTAAAATGTGGTGTGTCCAATTTGCGTTTTGTGCCGTTTCCTGTTGTGGGCATAAATTCTAGGCACAGTAGTGAGGACTATTTTTATCGGAAGGCTTTGGAGAATGCGGGGTGCATGGAATTTTGTGGATCCACACAGATTCCAGAACTTTCCATTACAGAAATGTGAGGAAAATGTGTTTTTTTTATAAAGTTTGAGGTTTTGCAAGGGATTCTGGGTAACAGAACCTGGTGAGACCAACACAGGTCACTCCAACCTGGATTCCCCTGGGTGTCTAGTTTTCAAAAAAGTTTACGTTTTCTAGGTTTCCCTAGGTGCCAGCAGAGCTAATGTGGTGTGTTCACATTGCGTTTTGCGCTGTTTCCTTTTGCGGGCACTAGGGCTACCCACACAAGCAAGGTGTCATTTTTATTGAAAGATTTTTGGGAATGTTGGGTGGGTGAAATTTTGTGGATCCACGCAGATTACAGAACCTTCCATCACAGAAATGTAAGGAAAATGTGTTTTTTTTTACAAGGTTTGAGGTTTGCAAGGGATTCCGGGTACCAAAACCTGGTGAATGCCACACAAGTCACCCCATCCTGCGCTCCCCTGTTTGTCTTGTTTTCAAAAATGTATAGGTTTGTTAGGTTTCTCTAGGTGCCGGCAGAGCTAGGGTTCAAATCCACAGCTAAGTACTTTGCATAAAAAGGTTCAGTTTTCATTGTAAAAATTTGGCGTATCCACATTGCATTTTGCCAGTATAAAGAATCGGGTGACCCAAAAAGGTACTGGCCCTGGGGATGATTCGTTATAGAAAACAATGGTCCTAGACCTACATTTGATATTGAACAAAGCAAGCCTATAATCGTTAATTCCTTATTTTGAGCTTGACACCGATTGCTTACAGTAATAAATACAATCAATCAACGGATTATGCAACAATCCAGACAAAATTATTGAGGAATAATATATTTTTATTCCACCAATTTTAAACAATAAGGTAAAGGTTCATTTGATACTTGGACACTTTTGGTACATAAGGAGGGCACTCCTAAGAACGCGCAAGAGAGAAGTGCTCGAGAATTGAAAGGTGGGTGAAAAGAGCAAAGGTTTATGATTTTTTTTTAAACATATAGAAATACAGACTGGTTCACTGTTTCCACTCGCTTTTTCTTGGCCACATTTCCTTTTATATTACACATTGCATGTGTGCTGCACTATTCATCACACATCTAAGGTGTAAAAAGCTTAAAAGTTTGTTAAGGCGTAATTTTTCCAGTACAAACCTGATGTTACACATCAAGCACACACTTTTACACTATTGTGCAAAGGGCTAGGCAGCCTGTTTTTGCACCAGCAGAGGGGAAGGGAGCATCAGTGCTGTATCAAAATGGACAGGCTCTGTGCTGCGCTCTCCCTAGCGCAACGAGGTGCACGGTTTTGTTTGGTGTATTGCGTTGCACTGTTTTTTTTAGTAAATCTACCTCAAAATGAACATCTACTTGCACGGTGTTTCCTGGCAGAGCAGTAAGTTGTTCTCACTTTACCCTAGAAACCGTCATCATGATTTCCGGGACATTTGAGCTAGAAGATAGCATCAGAAATATGTGTCTCACTCCTCGTGGTTAGACAGCAGAGCTATCTCTCTGGATTCTGTGAGACGGTCTAGAAATAGCGCTGTGTAATACCATTTCATTCAGGCAAGTGAATACAGCCCTCGCAGTGCCAATGTTTGCATGCAGGGGCCACCCTTGAGGCGTGAGCAAACACCGTCAGTAGCTGTGCCGGCTAACCCTGCTGACAGGTGCGCCTGTCAGGCCAGACTACGCCACTCTCCAAACCGTGTGGTAGGTAAGATAAATACATTAAATTTAATTTAGCCAACAGCTTTGGCTCAGATATAAATAGCTGCATCCCCTAAGTGCAGCAAGAAATAAGAACTGTGATTTTACCCAAAGCCTCCCTCACGTCTGAGGGAATTTAATGTTTCACACGCGGCCTGGGATGCCCTCCATGGCAAACGATGTCATTTTTAATTAAAGGCTGAGAAATCTCACGATTCTGAACACTTCTGTTTAAGAAAAAACGCGGAGAGACATTCCGTGCCCAAGAGAAATGCATTTTTTTTTGTGGCAGGAAGTTCGTGACAGAATGGACACAACAAATCGGAAGTTCGTCAGATATGGGCGTATGAATGGCAATAACTCCTGCCTTCCAAACACCTATCGCAGAGCGCGTTATTTATGTACGGAGGCGACGTCATTCATGTCTGTGAGTGATAGCGTTCCACCTGCCACCGGCTTACACAAGTGCCTTTTGTTGGGCACTTACTTTAGGGCAGGGCATCTTGTCCGTTAGACATCTCCGCATCCCTGACGTGTCTGCCAGAGATCCTTATCCTTAACCAAAAGGTGACAAATAGACTGACCTGTCTTCTTGGCTGGTGAAGTAGTTGCAAGAATGCGACACTTTCCTGGCAGCAGGCCAGAGTGGAGACTCGAGCTGCACATACGAGGCTCTGGGCACCGCTGAGACCAGGTCACGGGCAGATTTACCTAGATTTGCCGAATAAAACTGTGAAAAGCAGCAACATTGCGTTAATAAACAGTCCCAAAACGTTAGTAATTCTGGGGCTTTGTATCACTTCTCAAAGTAAGCTGGCTTCCACTATTGGCTAGACCAATGGTTCTTAACTTGTGGTCCAGGGACCCCCGGCGTTCCGCATCTGCTCAGAAAAACAAAATAACATTAACAAATGAATCAGGAGTCTATAAAGAAGCAACGTTGAGAATCTAACATTTTAAAACAGTCCATAAATGTGAAGGAATTTGAAACTGGATGCTAAAAATGAAGTTGGTGTCTTGAGAATGATTGTGGCAGCAGTGAAAATGCATCAAACCGAATAGTGTGGAAGATGGGGGAAAAGTTGAATTTAGAAAATCCCCAGCCTTCCCATTAACATAAAAATTTAGATTTTTATATTTGTTTGTGGATTAAATAAATCATTTGATCATGTGTGTATTTGTTTGATGAATGCTTACTTCTCTATTTTTGTGTATTGATTTGAGACTAAACAATCAAAATTGCTTAAGATGGGGTCCCCACCTTCCAGTAATGACTCAGTGGGGGTCCCTTGATTCTAAAAAATGATTGCAGTAGGGGTACCCCAATTCAAATAACGATTCAGTGGGTGTTCCCAAATTCAATGTAAAGTTTCCTGGGCTCCCCAGATTCTCTCAATGATTAAGTGAGGTCCACAGAAGTTAAAAAGTTAAGAACTACTGGGCTAGACCGTTTCTGAACAGGGTATGCCTTTCATACGTGAAATGAGCATTTGAGGATAAATCCAGAATTGGATTGAGATTGTTGGGACAAGGCGCAACCAAAAAAGCAATTTTCTCTCTCACAGTGATGCAGACAATATAACACAATCACATAGTTATTTTGGGGGAACTGCCCTCAAAGTCCACACAATTACAAAACATAGTAATGTAGATAGTAAAATATATGGGTCAACAATAATAATAATGTGAAGAAAAGGGAAATGCGGCTGCCCGAGGCCACCCGGTGGCCACTCAGGAGGGCAGCCCTCTAGTAACAGAGGGCTTCCCCCCCACCACTTCCCCCCCCTCTTGGTCGCCACTCCTCCTCGGGCAGGAGGAGTCCCAAGCAAGCAGCTGGGAGGGGGCAGGTTGTGATGTCACGTCCGGTGCAGCAGGCAGGGCGAGGGGTATTTAAGTCCCCCTCGCCGTTTTGTCTGCCTCTTTGCTGCACCGGACGCGTCGCGGTGACCGCGGTTGTATCTACCTGTGCTTGTTCTACCTCTCCTTTAACAGAACTCTGTTGTCATGGTTCTTATTGCATTCTAATTCTTGGTTTTGACAGTTTGTACCACTCTGAGCTTGAGAGTGGTGCGGTGGCTCATTTCTCCTACAATAAATTCTACTACTATGCTGGAGTATCCTGAACTGAATTCATTTAACTCACAACAGGTATTTATGTCCCCCTCGCCATTTTGTCTGCCTCTTTGCTGCACCGGACGCGTCGCGGTGACCTCGGTGTTGAGGACACACATTTTCCCTCCCGACCGCTCACCCTGCGTGTCCGGTTAGGGGGGGACAGATGAACCTTTTAATGTGTTAATTTGCAGGCGGAGTTACAGGGCGATCCGGAAGCAGAGAGGTGCAACACGGTACCTCAGCGGGCACATAGGGGTGCCAGAGCCTAAGACCAGGGGCCTCCGGGGAGGTTCCTGGAACCCGTGTCGGCACCCCAGTAGTCCGTCGGGCGGTTGTGGGCCTGTGCAACCGGGGGCTTGCCTAGCTACGCTCCGCTTCGCGAGGGGCAGAGTATAATCATTACCACAAGGGGTAGCACGTAGGTGGTTCGCCACGGTGCTGCCTGGCTAATCAGGCGGGCAGGTGGCGAGAATGCGGCCTGCCCTTGGATCGCCCGTAAGCTAACCCACTATGACTACATAACATGTATGTAAATAAACCTGCAGCAGCTTTTCCCAAACTAAATAACACTGGTGTCTAGTGTGTTATTTGCGGGATGCATGCTAGTATTGCGGGGTAGGGGGGCATGTTGCCATGATGTTACTATACTGTTATCGACTTTGAAATTCTAATGGTACTCATTTAAAGTCTGCAGTGCTCATTACATATGATCAGGGCCACTGATATTATGCAATTTTACGTCCACATCATTTTACACATATTAACGGATTTACACATTTTGTAACATAATTTATCATATGCTGCATAATTTGCAGATATTAGCAAAACCAATGTTCCTAGCTCAAACGGATCAAAAGTTACTAAAAATACAGCAACACATATTAAACTGCAGTGGATGTTCCTTTGGGAAGGTGACTGTTCCACTTTCTTGCTTATTGCTGTATTTGGGTGTTAAACATTTAATGCATGAATGTTAGACAAATCAAAGCAGAAACAGAGAGAGAGCAAACTATGTTCACAGTTTCCAACTTGTTCTGTCTGAAGTTCATGCATTTACTCAGAGTAATTTCGACAATTCTGAATTACACATGGGATCCTGCTCGTGTAATTTAGGGGGAAAATCCTACTGCATCAGTACATTTAGAGAGCGCAATGAGGCCGCTCACAATTTGTGTACTGCTGCATTTAGCACAATTTCTTAGTGCAAACATGCATTCTGCATCCATTTTGGCTACGAGGGTGCATTTGAAGCTAAGAAATAGCCCTAAATGCCTTGAGTAAATTGGGAAAAATCCTACCCGAAGAGCACATTTAGCGAGCCTGAGCAGCTGCTTGCTATTCATGTTATGTTGCATATAGCGCTATTTGTTTGCGCTAAATGCATCCTTGTGTCCATTGTGGAAGCAAGGGGGTATTTGTGTGCTAAGAAATAGCACTGAATCCAGAATGACTCTTCTTGCAGAGTTCTGGGTAATCTCGTGGAATTCTTAGGTAATTCCACATGATTACACTTCACAAACTATATGAGTTTTATTGGCCACACACAAAAAACAGAGACTTGGCTCTGTGCTGAGCCAGTGCAGCTGATCATGATACTGACCCCCAATGGGTGATAAAGCACCCAAATCTTCAATAAAGCATTGGAGGATAATTCAGGGTTTGCAGTGCTTCAGGCACATTATGAGTCTACAGGTTGGGAAAAAGCATGAAAATTGATGTTTGTGCACCAAGTTCTGCATTTTTCCCTCGTTGGCAACTCGTGTCCCCGAACACTTTACCCTAAACTTTACTTGATAAAAGGTGCACTGTGTAAAAGAAACCAAATGTCTGGTGTTCTGGGGAAACCTGCAATACTGAGTTGGCCATGAAACGGGGTTACATCTCGATTTGTAATAAACCATATTTAGTAAAACATTTGTGAATTCTTTTTTTTTTGTAAATAGTATATTTCCTTTTTTTTACTTGAGGGCAAAAGGCAATAATCTCAAAAACACATTGGAGCACTACAACCCCTTTGCCAATACTGACCATAACTCATACATATATTTTTGTACGAGCCCCTTCCAGCCATTCCTTTTTTCTTTCTCCACATCCCGCTAAACAGCTCTTTCCTCATCTTGACAGTGGTGCTCAAATCCAAATCAAGGAGTCCACAATAAATTCTCAGCAATCCCCACATGTTTTTCATTTCAGAGAGCATCCTCTGTTTTCATATACCATCGGATTTGCATTGGTCCATCCCCTCACACTGCGTCCTCTTCCTGCGAAAATTATATTTCCTCACTCTCAGGCAATGTTTTGTATGGAAGTCATGAGCCATAGGGAGGAACATGTAAACTTGTTTCTTGATAAATCAATATCATTAGAATTGCTCAGAACGATATACTGCTGCATCACTGGGACCCTAATGCCCATTATGCTGAATAGTTCTACTATTTCACTCCAGTACATCTTTTCTAACTTCAAATCCCCAGATTATGTGAGGCAACGACCCTCCCCTTCTCCCCATTTCTGGCATCTATTATTTCAAGCTACGCCCATCTTATACAGTCTGATCCTACTGTAAAACGATCTATAAAGGATCTTTTATTGAATGCCCATATTAAAGTATATGGATTTTAGACAATGCCGACCTGCCTTTTTAGCAATCCAGAAGCTTGAAAATATATTTATTGTTGCATCTGTCTCGGACTTTCTTAAAAAAAAATTATTTCACGGAAATCAATAACTTTTTACATTGTAATGAGCCTATTGTATGAATTTGTATGGGTGTGTATGTACTTGGACAGTTTTCTCTATTCACTTTTTAAAATATGATGTGATTTTATTGTACTTTTATGGTTATTTGTGTATAATAACTGAATAAAGTTATTTGAATTGAATTGAATAAGCCATAGATCTGCCTCTAATACTGCAATCTGAAATTATCCTTCTATGAAGTATTGATAATTTTGAGATGGATCATTATCAATTAGAGGGCCATATCAGATCCGATGTATTGGCTCAGCATAAAGCAGAGTGACTGCTTTTATGCATAAGGCATCTAAAGTTCATATATATATCTAGGAATGTATGAGTTAATACATGAACTTCAGATAGAAAAAGTCAGAAGTTGCCACCTCTCTTGGGACATCAGTGCAACCTCCTATTCAATATCTTCCAGGGGCTCTAATTTTTTCCCTACAAATTTCTGGGGTTATGCATTGTAGTAATCACGACCACGCTTGTAAGATGAAGTTCATTTAGATTTATTCAGGTAAGTAAACAGGTACTATAAATCTTCATCAGTCCATATCAACAACTAGATGTATGCTGTAGGGCAGCCTGTAAGTCATCATTAACAGCCCCACCAGGAGCCGCCTGCTGGCTTCTCAGCGCCTCTCACCAACTGTCGTCACTCATCCAGTCACACATGCATTCCACACATAGCCCACACACCAAAATTCCACTCAGAACACTCACACAGACTGAGCAGCTAGAGACAGGATAACATGGAAGAAAACATAGGAGAAAAACCATAACATAAGAATACTACATTACCTCTTCCCTATAGAACAAAAGAATAACAAAACCAATGTTTTAAACTATAAACATAAAAATACAGCAATAGTAAATAGTCCACATTCCAATGATGAAGAAAATACCGCCCGCACCATAAAGTGGAAATTAACTATTTAAAACAGAGTCAAAAGCACAGAAAAAGAATAACGAAACCAATGCATTAAACTATGAACATAAAAATACAGCAATAGTAAATAGTTCACAACCCAACGATGAAGGAAACACAGTCCGCATCATAAAGTGGAAATTAACTATTTAAAACATAGTCAAAAGCCCAGACCCAGGGATGACGAAAAAAACGCATCACGAGAGGGAAAGAAACTAAAGACAAGAAGGAAAGATGGATAAGAATACCCATCCGCCTCCTCAAATACGGAAAATAAATGTACATTAAAATATATTCTCTCCATGTAAGGAGACAAGACATGTCCTACCCCCACATTATCAAGGGACAACCTATAACGTATAAGCTATCCATGTGAGGAGGCACACAAGAACAAAACCCTGCAACAACAAAAAACGTGCGACACAAGGTGTCTTACGCATGCAAGGAAAATGTATCCTTTCAACAAGTAAAAAAGGGAACTAAACCCTCTCCTGTAAAAACGTGCGGCAGAAGGTGTCTTATGCACGCAAGGAAAGTGTATCCTTGCAACAAGTCAAAAAGGGAACTAACCCCTCTCTGTAATGTTGAAAACAAAGACCATCACTTACACAAATTCATGGTCCACTAAACTAAAGTGAAGCCTAACAAAAGACAAGTAAAAACAATAACAATTTAAATGTCATTTGAGACTGTGATGCAAATCACACCGGTGAGCAACACCTCACCCGAGCAATGGGCACACTCCCACTTGTGCACCCCACAATACACAGTGATACATTTGGCAAACAAAACACATGTGGCAATAGTGAAAAACGGCATGGCCCGTAAACACAGGACCACAACAAAGCGCTTGAAAAATGAAAATGAGTCTTCTCTGAGAAAGACACTGGAGTTGACACTCTCAGCTGGCATATATAGAGTTCCTTGCAGGCTTGTAGTGGAAGTTGTAGTGGAAACCATAAAAACATGTGGCAAAATGTCACAGTTGCAAAAAGATTTAAGAACACAACAACGGCTCCTGTGGATAAATATATAGCACTTATGATAAGTATTATGCACAATAGCAATGTGGGTGGTAAGTTGGACGTCAAAGAAAGAAGCTCTCTACACACTTAGCCAGTTTGGTAGTGCATTTGCATAGTTTATATAGACATAAACAAATAATTTTTACATAATATACAGAATATTTACATACATTGTGTAACAAGTGACGGTGTGTCCCAAGTGAATATATCATAGAACCTACACTACTATAGTGACAAATAAATAACATATGGAAAAAAGGGAGGTTTCAATTTTTTTGTTTGGTTTCATCAGAAAGAGGCGACCAAGTAGAGTATATCAAATCAATCTACAACAGTTGGAAAATTAGGCAACTATTGTTCACGGTCTGTCTCTTTTAACTGTCGACTGCGTTTCGACCCATGGTGGATGTCGGGTCTCCTCAGGACTTGTAAATGTGGGGACACCTGAAGGGGGCTTGCGCTGCTAAGTATCAGGAGTGGTGGCACCGTGCAGTATAGGTGAAGGAAAAACTCACAGGGATCCCAGCCGGGAGCCCAGATGAGGGTGAAGTAAGCAGGCACGCATGTATAAAGAGCCGGTCCAATGGATCTGGAGTACACGTGATCGTTGTGTAGCAGGAAAGGCATGGGACAGGATGCACACGAGGACGCTATCTGCTCAGGTAAGCTTGTTTGAACGGATACACTGATTCTTGCTGTAATAGTGGTAAATCATTTCAGACTATGCTGGCGCTGGCGGGGTATTCTTTGATAGCCTCCGTGATGTGTCCTCTCCTGCCGGTGCGATGACCGAGTCATAAGTAAACCATAAATAGATGGACAGGCACCATACCAAAGATAGTGCAGCGTGTACTCCTTGAACCTGGAATCTAGTGCTCCTTCACTAAACAGTCTCTAGACCGGCAACATTTGAAGGATAAACGTACACTGTGTCCACACCCGGGACACTCGTGAGACTCAGTGCTTGTTCCCACACTGACACTATGTTCAGATTACTTCCAATCATATCAAATTAAGAACCGCAATCCAAAACACATTGTGCTCATTTCTCTCTTCTGGCACACACATCCGGATTGCAATGCTGGTTGACAAGCATTGCACAATGTGCACAGCTTCCATACATTATGAGTCACACATGCAGAATGTCAAAATCAAGACGCTTACCCTCCCTGAAGATGCAGTTTATGTAGATGTGGCCACAAACACAGAGTACAGCATGCTTGGGTGGGGCTGTCCGATGTACTGGAAACTGGCGGGGCTGTGGAGTGTGCTGTACCAGTTTCTTTTCCTTTTGTGGCATCTTGTGTTACGATGTATCCTCTTGTGTTGCTTACTGTGTTGCCTCTTGTGACCCTTTTTTGTACCATCTTGTTCTTGTTGCTTTCACCTGTCATCTCTTCCCTGTTGTAGCTTCTTCCCAAATTGTTGTAGAAGGCATCTTGATGTCTTTGTAGTCCACTTGTACCAACTGAAGAGCGTGGGGACGTCTTCAACTCATAGCCAAAATTAATGTAGTATTCACGTCCACGCTTGTAAGATGAAGTTTATGTAGATTTATTCAGGTAAGTAAACAAGTAGTATAAATCTTCATCAGTCCATATCAACAACTAGATGTATGCTGTAGGGCAGCCTGTAAGTCATCATTAACAGCCCCACCAGGAGCAGTCTGCTAGCTTCTCAGCCCCTCTCACCAACTGTCATCACTCATCCAATCGCCCAAGCATTCCACACATAACCCACACGCCAACATTCCTCTCAGAACACTCACACAGGCTGAGCAGCTAGAGACAGGATAACATAGAAGATAACATAGGAGAAAAAACCATAACATGAGAATACTACATTACATGCAGTTGGTAAATTATTTATTAGGGCTCTATTGAAAGTCAAGTTTGCCACTTTAGTTAGCCAGTCCTAGATTACACTATATTCCAAGGATGTCATCTCTAATAGGTGGGGGTAGTCTACAGAACAAGAAGCCAGGGTGTTTGTCAAATGTAAATATGTAAATTCCCGTGAAGAGGACAAAAACACTTTTATTGCTTCTGGTTAAGTGTCATTTATTCACGTTTCTTATTATGTTGGCCAGCTTAGAGAGTCCAATGTCACACCACCATTGCTCTCAGCTTAGGGACATCTTTCAGTGTATTGCCCACCCATAGTGGGGTTTCTTTCATCATCTTTCCATGGGTACTCATGAGTGCTGAGTCTTTGTATTTAGAGCCTTTCATCAGACTGTCCTGAAATACCTCTCTAATAAATTGCACACTATGGCATGCAAAGAAGGTTAACATCCACCAATACTAAACTCTTATGTGTCCTAACTTTATATTGAGTACTATAGCTGGGGGATCTTTCTTTATTCTAGGAGTGAAAGCTTGGAATCAGCTCCCTGTTTCTCTGAAGCAAGTAGAGAATGAGTACATCTTCAGAAGCCAATTAAAGACCTGCTTATTTTCCCTACCTTAGGAACCTTTTTGATTGATCCAAGTGAAAATCCTACACAAAGGCTACTATAACAGGAGCAGGCAATTCAGAATGAGCCTAGCCTCAAATGAAAGGTGCTTGAAATGTAAAGAAAATGGGACCACATTCTTGCGTATAGACTTGGGTTGTAGAATCATTCAAGCATGCAGTAGCGAAAGAGTATGTGAACTCTTGAGAGCCTTAAACTTGAATACGCCTCAAGATGTGAACGTACTTAGGAACGAACTCACAATATATTCCAAAGGACTCATTATTGCAAAACAAGATATCGCACTGCATGACGTTATTATCTTTGCTCCAGAAAGACGAGATCGCAGCTGGATATGGACCAATACATGACGGCTGGAAAAATGGTATATTCAAATAGGGTTTACCCTCAGGAATTAAAAAATGGGTCTCATGGAAGAATCTTTATGTATTGATACCCATTTCAGGAGATCACCCGCAAATCTAGAAAGTTGGTTGAATTCCAAGCCAACTATGAAAATATTGGTGTGCATGAAAACTCATTGGGGCATATTTACAAGCCCCTTGCGCCGGCGGTATGTTACTTTTTTTTTGATGCACCAGCAGCACATTGTGGTTCTCCATATTTACAAGGACACTTAAAGCCACCCTGTGTGGCTTGTCGTGGCTTGTAAATACGGACCCTTTTCATGGAGCACTTTGAGGAGTTCCATGGCTGTTGCTGTCGGTTTTCCCATGCAACACCCATGGATTCTGCCGTGTTCCCAGATTTACAATATTTCATAAAACTGGGAATGCGTCAGCGTCCTACGCCTCCCCAGAGGAGGCATAAGGAGGCACAACGAGAAGAAATACTTACATTTCTACTATTTTTTTTTGTCTTTGCATTCTGCAGCACACATAGGAAGAGGAAAACACCTCACATGATTGTTTTTTTTTTGCAGGAAGGTGTCCCTTTCTCACTGTCATTGTTCTACATCTCCTCTCTTACTACCTGACTACTTTCTGTATGACTTTTTCTTTTTCACTATCTCTTTTTCTCAGTTAGTACATCCTCATTCGCTAACTCTCACCTCTCTCTGCCTCGTCTTCCCTACTCAAATTCAACTTCTTTCCCTATCTCACAACTCTTTGTCTATCTCCGCTTCTCTCTATACCTCCATATCAACCCGATCTTTATTTCTCTACACCACCCCCTGGTTCTCTACTTCTCTACTTCCTCTTCCATCTTATCTGTCTTTTTACCCTTCACACCTATCTCTCTAGCTTTCTCTCTTTACCTGAACACTCTTTTAATTCTTTTCCTAATTTTACCTTTTTTGTTATCTCACCACTCTATCAAAACTTCTCTCTCCAACTCACTTCTTTAGCAGTCTACCTCTACCTCTTTATAACTCACCTCTCCATCTACCATACCTCTGTCTCCTTCTCAGCCATCAGTGTAAGTTACCCCTCTCCTTCTTTCTACATTTCCTTATTCCTATTTCATCTGACCTCTCAGTCTGAATTCAATTCCTTACCTATCTCTCTGCTTCTCTTTTTTTTACCTCTTTCTTTCCTCGTTCTACCTCTCTACATCTTTCTTTCTGGCTACACCTCCTTTCTCCCTTTCCCCAATGTCTCTCCCTACCTCACCTATCTCTCTACCTCCTCTCGCCCTCCCTTCTGCCATTATTTTACCTTTCATGTACTCTTCTGTCTCCCGCTCCTCTCATTTCTCTTACTAATCAGAGTCAGAGGTCACTCTCTAGCCAGAGAATTTAATGAATACAAAGAGAGGAGGGATAAGGCAGGAGAAGCGATTTAAGGAGAAATGGATCAGATTTACCCATTGGAGTAGTAAAAATCCTCCGATCAGTGCTTTGAATGTCACTTGTGAAGCAAGGTTTATTTGTGATTAACAGATACATAGCAATTGATCATTATGTGTACATTTCCTAGTTTAATAAAATACACCAAACATCCACCAAGTCACTCTACCTGTTGCAAGATGAAAAAACCTAGATCCAAGCACAAAAAAGAAATTTCTTTATCAATACTTGTTCATGTTTTCTATTTGGAAGTGCAGCTTGATGTTTACTTTCTACAGTCCCATTCTTTTTGGGATTGGGAGACCTCAAGCACTGCTATAAGTATCCTACTTACATCGAAAGGCTGGGATGCTGTCATCCAAATCCCCAGCAACATTGGGGGGCTTTGATGACAGCTGCCTGCAAAATAGTGTTCACTTCTGAATACTTGTTTAGCAACTATTCCAGCCTTCGAGTATTCAACGTCCCACTAGGTAGTGTAGGGTGCAGACCGTGTACAGGGCACTCTTGTAACGAATCTTGAGGAGACCCCCTGCAAGGTATGTGGAGGGGGCCCCTCTGGACTTAATCAGGAGCTCTCCGGCCAGAGTAGTGTGCCCAGGGTGCCCCCTGGAGCTTGGGGCCCCCCGCACCGCTGGGGCTGCGGGCCTGTGTTACTCCATGGGTACAGGGCTTTTGGGGTTTGAGTGGGAGACCAGATTTGTGTTAGGTAAAAATATTCCCAACGACCTTGGCCATGGGCAAAGGTTCCAAAGTGAAACAAGGATGGGTGCCTCATGCAGGGTATTTGCTCACAGGCCCCAGGGACAAGGCAGGGTTTATCAAAGCAGTCGGGGTAAAAGTCTCAACTCACAGGTAAGGGGGTGATTCCTGTCTCCACAGACCTCTACCGGAGAGCCTGCTTCAGGGCAGTGCGACACTTGGCTCTGACTTTGGTAGGGGGCGCTGTGTTTAAAAATAAGTATTGGTTTAAATGCATGTGAACTACCTTGCGCGTCCAGCAGTTTTGAGACAATAATACAAATCTTAAGATAACTCTGGTGATTAACGTTCCTACTATCAATCGGAATTTTGTCCAGTGTCAGTGTTGACCCATCATAAAGTAGCATGGAGGGTTCATGTGCCTGCTGCAAAAAAAGTGTACCATGCAGATCACAGGACTGAATGTGAGGGAACTATGATGAGTGCTATTCATGGAGAAGGAGGTGAGGGGGTTACCAAAAAGGATTGTAGCACCAGGCGCCCCCAGCTCTAAAGCCGGACCGGCCCCACCCTCCCCTTTTAGGCCTGTGGTAAGGGTCGAAATCTATGAACTCACTCCTGTTTTTGACATGCCAAGAAGCAAAAAGGAGCAGTGCTTCCTTACGTCTGACATCTCCTTGGCCACCTTTTTTAGTTGTGGTTCATCAGATAGCCTTTGAGTCTAAACCATCCATGATTCTTTTTTTCAACTTCATAAATTGATTTGCCCGACTCACTAGGATCTGCAAATTTTAGTCACCTTAAGTGTAAAGTTATGTTTCTGAAGATTTTTTCCACCACGTTGAAGTGCATGCTGGTTCTCAAGCTGTGGAAGAAAGGCATTAGGATTTGTTTTCAACAGAAAATTTGATCTGATGATTCTTGTATCTTGTAGCTGGAGATGTATTTCATGCTCTCACAGCAATGACACACGGGGTGGGTTGTTTGTGTTTTGCAATCAGATTAGATTCTTCAGGGGGGCGTGGCTTGGCGCCGTGGAAGATGGCGGCGACTCCGTGAGGCTCCGACGAGGCACCGGGAGACCTCCTCCTTCCAACACGTAGTTCCTGTGCTGCGTACCTGCATTGCCGTCGGACTACCTTCGGGATGCGGCGGTGCTACTGAGGTTTCATTTCCGACGTCGGAGAAGCAAATAATTGCCGTTTATTCCCGCAAGTGTGCTCCGGCGTTCACAGACGCCATTCTGCGAGTCCCGTCACGGAGCAGTCCCCTGACGGAGACGAGAGTGGTCCGCCTGCCCAGCATCAGAGCGCCTGCGGTAGTATTCTTGGAATGACTCTCCAGCCCTTATGAGGTACCAGCCTGTTATTTTGCTTCAGTGACATTTCATACCGGCAGCTTTCTATACCTCTCCACACAGCGCAGCCGCCATTTTGTGCGCTCTGGATTTTTTATCCTTGCACAGCGGTATGTTTTCTCTGCTCCAATTCCGCCTCAAGGCTTGATTTCTACATGAGACATTAATGCCTGGTTGCCCGCTACAACGATTTTTCTGCCTTAATTGCCGCTCTTTGCAAGCAGGGGTGGTAGATTACTTACTATCCTCGCTACCTAATGTCTTTGCTCGAGACTTATTTCAACAG
Organism: Lissotriton helveticus; assembly: GCF_964261635.1. Classification (NCBI taxonomy): domain Eukaryota; kingdom Metazoa; phylum Chordata; class Amphibia; order Caudata; family Salamandridae; genus Lissotriton; species Lissotriton helveticus. Next base: position 334,785,133 of record NC_136071.1, on the reverse strand, counting down.
TGCAGTTTATCTACCTGAGACTTGAATCTCTGCTGCAGATATTCCTTACATGCCTGCTTATACTCTCAGCACTGCCATGATGCTACACTTCTAAATATTTATTTTGCGAGTTGGACATTTTCTTCCTTCCTGATGTTCTTCATGTACAATTTAATGCTTCATGTTTTTCAATGAAGGTTTTACTTTTTCACTGGGATGCAATTAACTATGTGTTTTCATCCTCCAATGGTGCATGATCCCTGTTTGCAGTATTTTCTTCAATGATTCCCCTCATTACTACTTACATCGCATGTATCTATCAATGTTCCCTCTTTAATTTCCTCAGGTTTCATTCCTCATAATTGGGGTGGTTGTCTAGTGCTTTTATAAAGTTGTGTCTAGTGTTTTTGCGCGCTACCACCAAGTGTTTGCCATTCTTCGTTTGGGCTCCTCTACATGGGCAAACAACAACTAATGTCTCGCTTTTCACCGAAGGCACCTGCAAAGGTGGCTTTTGTTAAGAACTCTAAAGTTTTTTCGGCTTTGTCCCAACTGGAAGACTCCCTTCCACCCTCAGACTCGGAGACACTCATGGAAGCGCCCTCTCCTACTTCTTCAGGAAAAGTCACTGCCAAACGGCTAAAAAAGCATCCTCCGTCTCCACCTAAATCATCGTCACCTGTATCCATGGAACTCTTATTGGAGGAAATCCGCTCTTTCCGTCCTTTCCTTGAGGAAATTGGGACTTTACGCCCCTTCATGGAGGAAACTAACACCAAACTCCAAGTTCTGACAGAAAATTGGTCTCAAATTGAAACGAGAGTCTCTACGGTGGAGCACTCTGTCGCATCTTTTCAAGAATCTCAAACTAAAGTTGCGCACTTGTCTTCACAAGTAGGGGCCCTTCAGAAGCAGGTGGAGGAATTGGAAAATAGAGGCAGACGTAATAATCTTCGCATTTACGGCCTGGCGGAAAATCTTGAAGGGTCTGACCCGCTTGCCTTTTTCAAGTCTTTCCTTCCCAAACTGCTACATATGCCACAGGATACCTCTCTCAACATTCAACGGGCGCATCGTCTAGGCCGTCTGCCTACATCCCTCTCCATGTCACAAAAGCCGAGAGGGGTCATTCTTTATTTCCTGGAAAACACGGACCTCCTGAAAGTTCTAGCAGCTGTCAAGGCTATTCCCAAACTGTCTTGGCTTGACTCTCCATTGTTCTTCGCCCAGGACTATGCTAAAGCAACTGCTAATCGTAGAAAAGCCTTCCTCGGCATGAGAGAGTCCCTTCGTGTCATGGGTGCCCGATATGGCCTGTATCATCCATGTCTGTTTAAGGTCACCTACAATAATAAGACCACCACTTATGAGGATCCCGTGAGATTGCAGAGCTTCATTAATGCACACCGTACCTCTACCATGGATACCTCTGGTCCTTCGTCTTCCTCTCCTGGTTGACTTTTCGCATCACACCCTTGTTTTCACATTACAGCTCTCTTAATGTTATGTTGTTATTTGCCTCATGTTTATGGCTGACTACCTGGTTATGCTGGCACAGTTCTTGTTCTCCTCCTACGTTCAGTTAATGTCTTTCCCTTTTTGGAACTTTCTGATTGCTTGTTTATCTTGTTCCTTTTTAATATAGTAATGCGTTTGTTTAGTTTCATTCCCCTCTCTTCATTTTTTGCTATTGCTGTTTGTATTATTGTCTCAGTTTTACCCCGTCTTTGTTTCCGCAGGAACTCCCCATCGTACGATGTCGTCTCCCTGGTTCCTTGCTCGGAAGCCCTCGGTTGTGTTGCCTCTCCCACCTGGCTCCTCCCCCCCCCAACCTCTTCTCGTACCTCCCCTTCGTAGGTATGTCAATTTCATGTTTTTTGTATCTTCCTTGTTTTTTATTCCTCCTTATTTCCCCTTCCTTTAACAATGACTTCAGGTTTTGCTTTACGATGATGATTTTTTTCTCCTCAGGTTATATTACATCTTCCCTTCCTTTTTTTCCTCTTTACTTCTTACTCCTGTCTCCATTCTTCTGTACTCCTCTTCTGCTTCTTACTCATTACCCGTCACTCTTTGATCTCTCTTCTCTTTCTCATCTTTATTTACATGTATATTTTTCCCATCTTCCACAGTTTCCTGTCTTCTTTTTTCGTCTCTTTTTCTTCGTTCTTTCATTTTCTTCTACCTTCTTTTCTTCTATTTCTCATTACTTCTTTGAATCGTTGATCAAAAAATCTATGGCTTTCATATTTATGCTATGTCTCTGAATTTGGTTTCATGGAATGTTAAGGGTATTAACTCCCCAATTAAGCGTCAGCGCATTTTATCTCACTTAGCTAAATTGAATGTTGACATCGCGTTTCTTCAAGAAACTCACCTTTCGGACCTAGAATCTGACAAACTCAAGAGAGGTTGGGTGGGTGACGTCTTTTTCTCACAGGGTGATGGGAAACGTAATGGTGTTGCCATTTTATGTCGTAGGTCACTTCCTCTAACGGTTATCTCCCAAAAATCGGATACCAATGGCAGATGGATTCATGTCAGACTATCACTTAGAGGTGTTCCAATCTCTCTCCTTAATGTTTATGGTCCCACGGCCGGTGAACCCCTTTTTTGGGCGGATCTTTCCCCCCGCATCACCCAATTCATGGACGATAACTTCATCCTTGCGGGTGATTGCAACCACCCTTATGATCCTTTTTTGGACAGGAAGTTTGATGCCAATTATATTCCTACGAAATCGCACAAATTGTTCACCCAAGCCATCTCACAACATAAGCTTGTGGATTCCTGGCGTTTATGTAACCCAACTTTACAAGAATTCACTTTTTATTCCCCTCACCATCGGTCACAATCACGGCTTGATTACATTTTTGTTTCCCACGCACTCACTCAAACCCTCCAAGCAGCAGAAATTGGCTCGATTCTACTTTCTGACCATGCCCCTGTATTGGTCAGTCTCGAAGTTTTACCCAAAACTGGCGGTCCTAAACGATGGCGTTTCAACAATGCCCTTCTTTTGGATCCCAACTTCTCTGCTTCTTTTTCTGCCTTTTTTGATGAGTTTTTCCTCTTCAATGATACCCCACCCATTTCTAAACATACCCTCTGGGATACCTTTAAAGCAGCTGCTCGTGATTTTATTATTACTTATGTTGCTAAAAAACGTAAATCTGCACGCCAATTTACCAAAACCCTTCTTCATGACATTAAAAGATTGGAACACGCCTACTTCACTTCTCATTCCTCAGATAGTCTGACATCTCTGGTTGCTGCCAAAATTAAATTTAATGAACAGTCCACTGCAGATGCTTCTCTGTACTTGCTTAAATCTAGTGCCAGATTTTATGGAGGTAGGAACAAGGCCGGGAAGATTCTTGCTAATTACTTAAAGATCAAACAAAATAAGGTTAATATTGAATCAATTTATGATGATAATGCCCATTTACAACATAAAGATGCTGACATTCTTCAGATACACCCTCTTCTCCTCAGTCTCTTACTCACTTCTTCTCCACTATTCAAGCCCCCCCTTCCTTCCCTCTTGACCTCTCCTCCTTAGAATCTGATGCCTCACAAACAGAATTATTTGCTGCTCTTCATCGTTTGAAACTGAACAAAGCCCCTGGCCCTGACGGGTTCACTGTTGAGTTTTATCTTCACTTTTCGAAGCTTCTTATTCCAAAACTTCACTCCCTTATATCCTCCTTTACTGACATGGGCGCTTCTTCTGGTACTTTTTCAGACGCCCATATTTGTCTAATTCCCAAACCCGGAAAAGACGTCCAATATTGTAAAAATTACAGACCTATTTCACTAGTTAATATAGATTACAAAATTTTCGCTAAATTATTGGCAATGAGATTAGATCATTTGCTTCCGGACCTGCTTGGAGATGAACAATCCGGTTTTGTTAAAGGCCGTTACATTACAGATAATACACGGCTCCTATTCAACATCTTAACGAAATCTTCTCGTCTCCAATCTCCCCTTGCAGCCATAGCATTAGATGCTGAAAAGGCATTCGACAGGGTCGAATGGCCGTACCTTTTTCACACCCTTAATTGGTTTGGATTCGGTCCTAAATTTATCTCCCTAGTCTCATTGTTATACTCTCATCCCCGGGCTGCTGTTTTCGCTAATGGCCAAATCTCTCCTTATTTTAATCTTGGTAGAGGTGTCCGTCAAGGATGTCCCCTTTCCCCCTTCCTCTTCAACCTGGCCCTCGAACCTTTTTTATCCAAACTTCGTCAAAACCCTAACATTACTGGTTTCAGTACTACTGAGCTCTCCATAAAACTGGCTGCTTACGCGGACGACATTTTGTTATTTATTTCCAATCCTACTGTTTCCATCCCTGCTTTTTTAACGGAAGTACAACATTATTCCTCAGTCTCTGGTTATAAACTTAATAATGATAAATGCGAAATTTTACCTTTAACAAAGTTTACTTTTAAACATGATTTCACTGCCTCAAACTTCACCTGGAGTCCTTCCAATATTAAATACCTAGGTCTACATATTACCCCCTCCATTCGTGACACTGTCTCCCTTTGTTTAACCAAGTGCATCCAGAAAATATCTGATCTCACAGCTAGATGGCATCCCCTTTACTTGTCATGGTGGGGTCGCCTTGATACCATCAAGATGATGATCTCCCCTATTATTCTTTATACCTTATCCAATATTCCCGTTCCCATTCCAGCCAAACTCATCAAAAAAATAAATTCAGTTTTATCTTCCTTTCTTTGGCATAATGGCAAACCTAGAATGTCTTTAGCTAGACTTAGTCGTCCCACCTCCGAAGGTGGGGTCAACTTTCCCAATTTCTCTGCTTATCATACGGCCTTTTTACTACGTCAATCTTCCTTCTGGTTGCAAGACCCTGATTCTCCATGCCCTTTATGGACAAAGGTAGAGCGCCTCTTTCTTTCACCTTTCTCTTTTGCTGAATGCATCTCCTTTTCCCGCAAGCCTGCCTCGCTCCTTACCCCTATTCATAAGTTCACCCTCAAACTCCTCCTATCTTCCCACCCTCCGGCTCCTACTTGTATTGCTGACTTCCTCTCCTCAACTATATGGAATAATAAATACCTTCTGATCCGAGGTAAACCCATCCTATGGAAGTCTTGGAGATCCAAAGGACTGCTTTGGGTTTCCCAATTGTTTTCACAATCCACTTTTATACCCTTTTCCACTCTCCGTCTCACCTTTCACTTACCCCTCTCCTGTCTTCCCCAGTATCTTCTCCTTAAGGCGTCAGTCCTGGACGTGTATGTTACACTTCCTGCCTCCCCTCCTCACACGCCTACTCCAGACCCTATCGCACACCTTCATTCCATTTTACTCACCCTTCCAAAGGCTTCTGTTCTTTATAAACAGCTTCATGTACACACTACTCCCAGACTTAAAAGCAAAGTTGAGGAGCAGTGGGAGACTGATCTTTCACTCTCCTGGCCGACTCCCCTTTGGGATAGGATCTGGTTAAAGATTCGTAAATCCTCCAGGGCTGCTTCCTTGGTGCAATCCCTATTCTTCATTTATAACCGTTTATTACACACTCCTTCCACCCTTCACAAACGTTTCCCTAACACACCCGATACTTGTTGGTCATGTGCTTCCCCACAAGCTACCCTGTTTCACATGTTGTTCCTTTGCAAGAATGTTCATGCCTTCTGGTTGCAAGTTTGGGCTCAAATCAATGTCATTTTTTCCACTAATATTCCGTTTTCGAATGCTCATGTTTTTCTAGGTAGCCTATCCCCTTGTTGGGATTGTACTGACCTTAATGTTCGAATTGTTGATTTATTATTAGCGGTTGCTTTTCAACAGATCACGATCAATTGGAAGTCTACATCCAGTATTACTTTTAAAGCTTGGTGGTATAATGTATGTCATAACCACAGACTCGATACTGCTTTTGTCTTTCCTCCACAGTTGGCAACTAAGCGTGCTGACTTATGGCTTCCTATTACATTGTTTTTAGATAGATGTGCACTACGTTCTTTTCGCCCTCGACCTGCGCTGCAGGAGGTCCCTAAACCTCCTTGATGCCCTTCACATTTCTTTCTATTTAACCATTCTATGTTACTGCATTGCCGTATTTGCATTCTGTTACATTATTTATTTACTATACCCTTCATTTTTGTACATTCCTAATTATGATTCACTTCTATATTTTGTTATTGTATTGATTATGTTGAATTGAATTGCTCTTCTTTTTATTACTTCATCATTGTAAGTTTTTATTTCCCCTCCCCCCTGCTCCCTCCTTATTATTTCTCCTTCATTGCTCCCTTATTAGTATTGTTCCGGATTTGTATTATTACCATGTTCTTCTTTAATAAACTTGATTTTGAACTTAAAAGATTAGATTCTTCATTTAAATGCTGTTTCTAGTGCTTGTTCAAAAGCCAACGATTTATTAAAGTATTATTTATTTTATTTTAATATGTGAAAAAAACATTGCTGTACATATTCACACCAGACCACAAAAGAAACCAATTAACATCGGCCCCTCCTTTCCTTACCTGATATGATCTGTCCAGCACTGCTGCTGTTTATTTGAGTGAACCGTGGCATTTTGAAAGGGGTGCACAGCGTTTGGCATGCTCTCTCTCTCTATATATATATATATATTTCCTTCGTTCGCCTTACGTATTAATCGTCAACTCCAAAGCGAGAGTTGCTTCGCCTGTACGGACCTCGTAGGGCTTGGGTCCAAAATATTCCAATATTTCTTTTCAAAGAAATGACGAAGCCATGTGCAGTTGCGGTTAGATTTTATTCGACGGCTGTCACCAGACGCGTTTCAACTGCGTGTGCAGTCTTGGTCACTGATCCCAGTGCCAAAGAACGCCACAATTTTTTTAAACTTTCAAAACACCAAGTGACATGTAGTGAACTACAACCATAAATAGTGAAAACAGACTGGTAGTTCCAAACTGCAGCGTACTCGTGTCATCGTCATTAATATAAAACATGCATTCATATTTCATTACACAACCTGGTGATTGTAAAAGTAGTAAAATTATAGCTTAACAATTATACAAAATTAATTTAACGGTAAAATCACAGCTTATTTGCCACGTTTTAAATTTTAACTTCACTACCTCGGAATATAGCCCAAGTGGGCTTTTCAAATCTTATACGTAAATTTATACATTATAATCCCAATGTACTCCATCACAATCACGCCCTAGTGGGCTTGACTCACTCACACTGACACCGTCTATGGATTCCTCTCAATTATTTCTCTTCTGTCTTAAAATGACTATACACTTTTTAAAAACTTTCTCTACATTTGGTCCACTCGTTCATTCTTTTTTCTTTTCATCAATTAAATGTTTCTGCTCATCTAATAAGTGTGTATACAAGTCTTCTTCATTATTCAAACCCTCTGGCTGTTTCGAATTTAATTCTATGATGTACCGAGACTCCAATCTCCTTAGCTTCTTCTCTCTATCCCCCCCCACCCCAGGGTCATTCTCCACTGCATCAATGACATAATAGGTCAATTCTCTGGGGTCTTTTTTATGGCATTTCTCAAAGTGTCGGGCAAATGGATATGCTCGATCCCCATTCTTTATGGCCCTGAGATGTTGCAACACTCTTTTGCGTACTTCTAGAATTGTGCTGCCCACATACCACAGGCCACAAGGGCACTGCAGCACGTAAACGACAAAACTCGTTTTGCAAGAATATTTACCATTGATCTTTTTCAAATTTCTTGTAAGTCCTGGTTTGTATTTCTCCATATTGATCCCATGCTTACAGGCCTTACATTTGTTGCATTTAACAAACCCCTGACGTCTACTCAACCAAGTATTTTTAGGCTGTGCTTTTTTCAGGGTATTCCTCACTAAAGCCTGTTTGAATGAACTTGCATTTCTGAATGTTATCTGTGGTCTACGGGGGACTACTTTTCCAAGGACAGAATCCTTCTTAATTATATGCCAGTGTTTGTTCAGAATGCCTCTTATTTTATCCTGCTGTTTACTGAATGTTGTTATGAATCTACACTGACTTGTTACTCCCTCGGTTGGTTTAGTCTCTTTTGCGAGACTCTTCTAACTGCTGTATCAATCCATTGCTTTGGATATCCTCTGTTGGTGAATATCCATTTTAGAGTAGTGAATTCTTTCTGCATTTCTACTTCCTCACTACAATTTCGTTTTGCCCTAAGACATTCCCCATATGGGATACTTCTTTTGAGATTATTCGGGTGAAAGCTCTTGGCATGTAATAAAGTGTTTCCTGAGGTGGGTTTTCTGAATAGCTTTGTTTCTACTCTTCCATTGTTGGTATATACAGTTCGATCCAGAAAATGTACTTCTGTTCTACTAATGTCACTGGTAAAACTAAGATTTAGATCGTTCTTCTGAAGTTTATTGATGAAACTCTTTACTTCACTTTCAGTGCCTTTCCACACTAAAAATAAATCATCAATAAATCTAGACCAGTGCATAAAGTTAGTTTCCCACTCTTCTTGGTACTGATTCCGGATCACCTGCTCCTCCCACCCGCTCAAAAGAAGTATAGGACAGTGTAGTTATCAGCATCCTTATCACTAACTGTGAGGAGCTTATCTCTGCCTTTATCTGAAAAGGAGAGCCATAAATAGCTGCCCACTGACTCTGGGGTACCTGTTGTACTTTACAGGCCCTCTCCAAAGCAGTTATCCACTTGTGGATGTCATCCCCACTTTGGTAGGGAGGGACAATCTTACTTAGGTTTCTATGGTCATATGACCTTTCCCTATCTCTAGGAATATTTCTGCCACCTGTAGTCCACACAATTTTCTCTCTCTCTCAAGAGCCAGGGTCTCTTTTTCAACGGCAATTTCTTGCCTCTTGATTCTGAGCTTGGTTTCTCTCTTCCTCGCCTTATGTTCTCTTCTCTCAGGGGAACTCATTCTTTTTAGAGCTGAGGCATCTGACCCTATTGAGTCCTCAGAATGGTTGGAAGCACTGGAAAGTGATCTCCTCCTTCTGGGCTCAGTATTAAGCCTATTTGGGGGTCGGGATTGGATTCTCTTTCCTCCAGCCCCATGTAGCCTTAGGTTGACCTGGTTCAGTTCCCCAATTTGGACCTGATCATCATCTTCTTCATCATCAGCACCCCCTAGATTTTCATCATGGGAATCTTCTGTTGAGAAATACCCCCCCCTCCACTACCTGTCTGATCTGGGGTTGCTGCCTTTTCTGCATCATACTCCACTAACAGATCTATTAGGTGCCTAAGGGTTGGACTCTGTCCTTATCTCATTCTCCTGAGTGAACATAAACTTCTAAATTCATTAAAAGTAAATGTGTCATAGTTAGAAGGTGCCCTGGGAGGGTCAACTTCTGTGGGGAGAGACACACTAGGCTCTCCTCTTAAGGACATTTTATAGTGAGGTGTGGTGTGTGCACCTACCTACACTAAGTGTTATCTATTAGAACCTCTCTAGGAGTTGGAGTTAGGGTGTGCTAAGCCCTTTGCTCTGCAACAACTAAGTTCAGTAGAACTTAAGTATTATAAGAACTTGATTTATATGTACCTTCAGGTACCTTAATGTGATCTTTCAAATGATATCTTAAGATTATATGGTAAAACAACAGCAAGCTCTTATCCCATCCGCTGCACACCAATGTGAGAAGTTAGCCTGGCATATGATGTCCACTATTCTAGTGGGCACCTTGCACCAGTCTAAACGACCCTTATTGATGGTGGTTTTAAAGTCAACCTTATAGACAAGCTATTCTAGTGGTAGCATGGACCAGCAGTCTTAGGCTAAAACTTCAGAGAGCATGTGAAGCCAGCTGTTTTACCAATTATAATCCCTTGAGTACCAAATGAAAGGACACCACACAATGTATATATCAAATATATATGTATTTATTTCTAACACAACCCCTCTGAACTCTTTATGAGGTCAGAGATCGAAATACGTCACAAGTTACTCATTAAGCATACTATAAATTGCACAAATACAATTCTGCCCTAGGGGCCTCACGAACCATTTACTAAGTAAGTGGTATAAGGACCACTTCAGGAATAATGAATAGGCCTAGGGCCTAGGGAATTGCTAAGCCTACACTACAGAACCAAAGGTTAGGAAGTAGGAGACCCACGGGAGATGCGTGCAGTGTGGGAACACAGTCGCGAGTTGCCATAGAGTTATAATGGGAACGTAAAAGTTACAAAGTAGTTGATTAAGGACACTTCCGGGTGGACTACGTTAAAACCCTTTTAAACTAGGGCACTTTGAGAGTCAAGACCTACGGGAGCACTGGAGTACTCGTGTTACCTCACCTAGGGAAGCCGGGTGCATAGGTGTCTTTTCGTGTCGGGTTTCGTCGCTGTTTCCTATGGAGAGCTGCAAAGAAGTGCAGCAGGCGACCAGGAGAAAAGTGTCCGGGTGGATCCAAGGGTGAATCAAAGATGTGAAGAACCTGAAAGCAGAGGGGACAGAGTCTGGGTCACTAGCCAGTTACCAGGAAGGAACCAGGCGATGTTGAATGTTTCAGGCGAAGAAGGTGAAGCTTGTCTCTGCAGCCACGAGGACCAGGAGGCGTCGATGATAACCAGGAGCTAGATTTGAGCTGTCCCATGAAGGATCTAGTTGACTGTGGTATCAGTATCTGGATTGGACCCAACAAGCCTTGGCAAATGCAATCCACATAGGAAAGGAAGATGGGCTTCAGTTCAGACCAGCAAAATCTGGGGAGCTTCTCCTTTGCAGGGAAGCTGTAGCAAGCCCGGAGCAATCAGGAAAATGGTGTAGTTTTAAAAGGAAGTCTTTGGAGGGCTAACTAGCCAATGGGCTAGCAACCGGGAAGATGTGTCAAGTTGAAATGCAAGAGCAGGCCCCACGCGGCACTCATGGAGCATGGAGGGCTGAACTTTGGTGTAAATGGCGCTTGGATGTGGGGCTTCTCAAACGCCAATGCACAACTGCTAGGGTGCCTCGGGAGTTGCACTGTTAGTAAAGTGCAGGTAGTCCAGGGTGTCCGGTCCCACGTCTCTCGTGTCTGCCACAGGTCTCAGCTTTGCTGTGAATGTGGATCGGAGTCGAAGAAGTCTGGAAGTCCAGTTCCTGAGTCAATGAGTCTTTGGGTTCCGGCAGGAGCATCGACAAAGCAAACCAGCAAGTTACTTGTGGTGCCTGTTTGCACAGGGTGGTCACTCCTTGACCACAAGTGAGATGCCTTCAGTCTTCTAGTCGGTATAGAACGTCAAAGGCCCAAGAGTTTCATTTCAGAGTTTCAGTCCAGGATAATCTAATGTCTCTAGACACAGCTCCTATCTTTATACTGATCTAAGGGGCTGGATTACCTGCTAAGTCTCTCCTATGGGTGGACCCTGAGAAGGGGGTGGTTACACCCCTTTCTCTTTGTCCAGTTTCACGCCAGAGCGGGGATGGAGTTCCCCAGCAACTGGTTTGAACCGGGCTATGCAGGGAGCACCTTGTGTGCCCCAGGCAGTGTCTGGAAAAGCATCTTTCCATTCAACCCATCCTGCCCCACTACACTACAGGCTGTCTGGGGAGGTGCTAGCACCTCCCTCGACAGGAAACCTATTGTTCAAGCCTCCCTTGCTGGAGTTTCGTCCAGCTGCAGGAGGTCAGACTTGTGTCTGTGGCAGCAGCATCCATTTTGTGATGCTGAGGCTCTGTTTGACTTTAACCGGGTAAAGCAGTAACTACGTCTTCTCCCTCTAGAAGGGTGGAATGCTACCCCCGCCGCCAGAACTGGCGGCGGAGGTAGTATTCCAAAGTGTTTGACACCTTACACTACATGTTTTGATAAAGCCAAACCAAAGTCAGCATTAACCGCAAGGATTATAATGCACTTAAGAGCATATGGTATGGCCATATCATAGAACTGCTATAAGGAGATGGTTCCGAAAGCTGCAGAAGGGCTCAGCTCATGCTAGAGCACCCTCTCACATAAAACCAAGCACTCTGCCTCCAGGATTGTCGAGGCCTACCATAGGAGTGACTTATAGGTGAATATGTGTCTATATATAAGGTAGATATAGATATACTATATCTAAGTAAGGGGTGATTACACCATCTTACCCAAGCTGAGTGATCAGCCTGTGGTGTCAGTTTGGATGGCCAGCCAGGGGTGGCATAATACATGCTGCAGCCCCTGGTAGGTCTTGGATGCACCTATGCCCTGAGTACCTATGGTACACTATACAGGGGCTCACAGACATGACCCAATACCCAATCAGTTATGTACCTAAGGTACATGGAGTCCATTTTATAGGGAAAGCAGATAGCCTGGGGCCCTGAATAGCAGGATCCCAGGCCAACTAAGTCAAAAACCAGCTAAACACTAGGCAAAAAGTTGGGGTAACCATATAGTCAGATATCCACCTTCCTACAGGTGAGAATAAGGCTTATTTATTGAGCTTCAGGTCTCCCACAAACCCGCATTGAAAAAGAGACACGTTTCACCTGAGCAGCAGGCTTTGTCCATCTACTTGGCGCCATGAAATTCAAAGATTATATAGCCCTCCCCCTTCATTGAGGCATATGTGAACATAGAGAATGACTGCACAATTATAAAAACATGCCTATTGAGACAAGCCTATTATGGCGAAAATATATAAAATGCAAAGTGCAGTAGATAAATAAATGTAATTAACCCCTTCGATGCTTGTGACGGAACCGTTCCGTCATCAGTCACGGCTGAGCTGTGCTGATGACGGAACGGTTCCGTCACGACCGCACCCTGTTATGGAATGTCCAGCACAGGGACGGAATCGGCGCCGCACGGAAGCGGTTAACAGCATAGTGCACAGCCAGCTTGTTCCACCAACGATAGAGAATAAACAACTTTAAAAGACAGCACCGAAAGAGTATATCTACATTCTCTGCCTTGAGGATGGGCATATCCTAATGCCAAGCCAAGGTGCTTTGATGTTTGTACAGTAATGGTGCCAATGCTCTCAGCCCAACCGAAACTGAATCGGAAAACAAAAACTGCATTAAGTAAAACATGAAACGTGCTATAAATAATGTTCATGCTTAACAGCAGACACCACATCGCCACATTATTAAAACAAAAACAGTCCCCTACAATTGTAATTACGGAATACAAAAAAGACTTCAATTGTATTCCCAAACTGCAGGCACCTCCTACAACAAAACACACAAATTGAAGAGATATTGGGCTAATAATAAGTCCTCGGGGCTCTAATTACACAAACTTAGTGTGCTTACGGCCACAGTGTCGGCCCCCGGATAATTGACTCTTTCCAGTGGGACTACAAAGCCATAATCCCCTTTGATGGCCTTGCAAATACAAAGTCCGTTAACAAATATTAGTGTGAAAGGTTGAAATAACAGATGTTTTATGTTGTGCCAACAACAAAACAATACTTCCGTTTAGGTGCCGTGATCTAAAGTCATCCTGGCAATGTTGGTAAATGTCACAAATGTCTACAAAAGCAGATAGCACAATAATTTACTCAGTCTAGGGCACACACATGTATGTATATATATATTACCTACTGGCGGTCGCCAGTAGGTATATATAGTTAGGATTTTTTCTCTATGGGATTTTTGAAAATTCTATGTCTAATAACTTTGGCGTTTGTGGACGGAATTGGCTGAAATTTTCAGGAAAATGGCACATTTTGTTTCTGAGCAGCCCCTGAAAATTGGGGGGGGGGTTCGTCCAGGGGGGTTCGAGAAAAAAGGGGGGTCCCAAAACGTGTTTTTAACATTGAGTTTTCCATAGGGCGGTTGGCCTCACTTTTAGCCCGAACGGCTGAATGGATTTGCACGAAACTTGGCAAAATTGTAGGGACTGGTAGCCCGATGTGCCTTTTGTAGGTCTCAATATATGTGCTCCAGTGGATTTTGAGAAATTAACGTTTAAAAAAAGATATATATCTGTAACAGCGGACCGGGCAGCACTCCGGTTCGCGTACTTTTCGTGCAACGGAGCTTTGTGAAGCGAAGCTGATTGGTTCTCCGGCGTCTGTAAACATTCCAAACAGTCCGTAGCGGCCACCATCTTGTCTCTCGGTAGGATCGAGAGACAAGAGGAGGCCAAAGCGAAGGGGCAAATGACCATAAGGGGGCATAGTAGATTCTCGCTGACCCCCTAGGTTTGATGTGGAGGTTTTAAAAGGGCCCAGCGGGGCAAAAAAAAATAAATAATAATAATCGAACGGCTGAATGGATTTGCACGAAACTTGGCAACATTGTAGGGACTGGTAGCCCGATGTGCCTTTGCTAGGTCTCAATATATGTGCTCCAGTGGATTTTGAGAAATTAAGGTTCAAAAAAAGATATATATCTGTAACAGCGCTCCGCTTCGCGTACTTTTCGCGTTACGGAGGTTTGCGAAGCTGATTGGTTCTTCGGCGTCTGTAAACATTCCAAACAGTCCGTAGCGGCCGCCATCTTGTCTCTCGGTAGGATCGAGAGACAAGAGGAGGCCAAAGCGAAGGGGCAAATGACCATAAGGGGGCATAGTAGATCGTCCCTGACCCCCTAGGTTTGATGTGGAGGCTTTAAAAGGGTCTCGCAGGGCAAAAAAAAAATATACCGTTTTTTTAGTTTTTTTGCGTGGAGTGCGCCCGGTTCGCGAACCGGGAAGCGTTCTGGGGAGCGTACTTTCTTGAAAATTAGTGAAAAAAGTTAGAGTAAAATAATAATTGTGAGTGATCAGATGTAGGGTAGCTCTGAGAAGAGCTTTTGGGTTTATGGTACATTTAGGTACTTATAAGTAGGTACCAATGCACAGTCTTAAATTCAGAGTGAAAATTCTGTTGCCCTCATCTGAGAAGTGAACTCCATCTCCTCTGTAGATATCTTGCATGTAGTAACGCAAGTTATTGTTGTACAGGGAGCCCATTCCATGGTCTCTCATGTAAGCTGAAACAGATTTGTTTACATGCTTCCTCGATTTCTCAATTTGTGGACAAAATTGGTTCGACCACCTCCATTTTTGTCTTTGGCATATATTTGAATATACCAAGGCAGTCTGAGGAAAAAGTGCCATCAATTGCTCAAAGGTGTCCTTTAAAAGCATTTCCAGACCTACCCCAGTCAAAGTGCCCAAATCATTACCTCCACAGTGCACAATTAATAGGTCAGGTTTTGGCAAATGCATAAAGGTTTTCACCAATGGTATCAATTGGTGACATTTTAATCCTCTGTGGCCAAACCACTTAATTTCCACATCTTGTAAATTGAGGTTAGGTAAATTCCTGTTTTCAGCGTACCTCTGAGCCCAATAGATGTAACTATGTCCAACAATCCAGACAGAAAACATGGCGAGAGAAGGTTCTCCTGCAGTCAGATGAAGTGTGGCAATGAAATGGCAGTTGAAAAAATGAGAGTGTAAAATGAAAAAAACTGAGGAGTTTCTGTGTTAATGAAGCAGTAAGAGTGATTGGTGGATTTTGATTGCTGAAAACAGAAAGTTAGGGTGCATGGATGAGTTCGTTGAAAGATGTATTTTGAGTGGCGAAGAAAAAATCATTAAATGAAAGATTGCACTGGATATGCAGGTGCACTGAGAGTTCAGAGTTCAATTGCAACTTTGTTGTGTGAACTTGGAAACACCAGAGGTCTTGCAAGAGGTGGTTGCTATGCAGAAAAAGCAGAGAGGGGGCAGAGGGGGGAAGGGTTTTGCTTTGAAAAAAAGTGAGGGAAGAGTTTTGATTGGGTGACATGAGAGATATGTGTGAGGAATTACAGCATTTCTGTGCTTTTGATAGCTGCAGACTCTGGAGTGCATACCTTTTGCTCTGCTGAAGACAAATTGGTGTGTTTCTGAGACTGTTTTGAAACTCAAAGTATTTGCTAAGGTGAGAAAAGATTTCTTTAATTTAGATAGAAAATAGTGTGCTTTAAGGAGAAAATTATGAAGAAAGTTGTGTTTTTCAAATGTTGCTTTGTCTCAAGTGTTTTACAAATAGATTTTGTTTCTTTGAGAAATTGTAATTGGAGAAAATGTGAAGTATTAGTACTGACAGGGTTTTTATGTGCATAGGAGCTGTGGAGTGTTTTCAAATTATGACTTGTAAATCGTTTTTGAGAAAAAGCAATGGTTTTAATATTGATGAGAAGGACATAATGGTGTCTGCTTCTTTATAAGGTAATTGAGAGTCTCTGATGTTATTTTTCCCATTTCAATGTAAGAAGTTTGTCTGTGGAGCAAATTGCTTGTAAATATGCTCCCACCTGTGCATGGCAAATTTAGATTTTGAATGTTTGCGTTACATAGGCATGTTAAAGGTGACTGAAACATGCTGCAAAGGCAATCAAAAAACGCTTTTATGTGTCTTAAGGACATTTTAAGTCATTTCCCCATGTGCAGTGTTTTCAAATTATGAGTTGAAAATCGTTTTTGAGGTAAAGAAATGTTTTCAAAATTTATGTGCGCCATATGCCCCCAAATTTCTTTTTCAGGGGTGCAGCAGGGTGTTCTTGAGACACTCCTGCACCCTCGGAAAAATTCGTAATTTGCGATGAGGTAATTGCTAATCGCAAATTGCACCTTCATTCCTATGGGCCTCCTGCTGCATGGAAATGAATGGGTAATTTGTAATTAGCAAATAGCTCATCACAAACTAGGAATGGTAAAGAATCGCTATTTATTCCTTAAAGTTCGCTATTTAGGAAATGCAAAAAACTTTGATGATACATATGGCGGTTCATCTCTAACAAGATAAGAAGCATAGGGATAGATTTATGATGACTGGCGCTTCACCAGGGATGTGTTAGTCATTCTGTGCCGCTGTTCCGTCACCTATGGTGTGCTGCATTTACAATGCGGCGCATCATGGGGCAAAAACAGCACAGATGCGTGACGTATCTGTGCCGTAAAGGTGGCGCATTGCTGGAGTTGTATCGCAAGTGTGATGAAGCTCCAGCAAGGCTCAGGGGTGCCCCTGTCGCAGGGTTTCTGTTCTCACACAGAACTGTGGACAGAGGATTGGAACCTCGGCGAATTAGGGTGCCCCAAAACTCACCTTAGTAATCAAAAACCCCTTAGCAAGCTAGGTACAGTTTCACATTGGATATAACAAACTCTCAATGTTTAGACAATCCAGAATATGAACTTATAGTACCTCAGGATACGTGGAACTCATGAACAGTCGGTCGTTATATATTTCTTAGAAACCAGAACATGGAGTTAAGAAGAACACATGTGTATTTGAAATGTTTATTTACTAATGCCGCCTTCTCAGGCGTAGTATCTTAGATAATACAAGTACACATATTATCAGTAGCAAAATTACCAGCATAGTTACTAGTACATAAAAAGCGAATGGTGACAGTATGTTAACATGCTGTAAATGAATAAGAGTTAGCAACACTTATAAGCAGCCGCGGGCCGTGGAGGGAGTTACGGTGGGGCAGGGAGGCGGGGAGGGGGAGGGTGGAGAGGGCTCCACCCTGCCCCTCCCCCTCCCCGCCTCCCTGCCCCACCGTAACTCCCTCCACGGCCCGCGGCTGCTTATATCTCACCCTCCCTAATACACATATTATATTATTTGCTAAGAAGGTCTCTTTGTGTTGGTTTAGGGCGTGCCCATACTTTAGTGTCTTAGATTTGAAGGAATCACATCAGCATACACCAGCTCTCTCTTCATGTGAACCGCATCAAGTGTTGTGTATGTGTGTTCGGCAAAGCAATATAAAACCCGCCTCATGCCCAGAATTGGCAGAAGCTGCACTTATGTTATGAGTATGAAGTCGTGGAGATCAGACCTCATAACAATTCTGTATCGTGTTGTTCTTGAAACTTCAGCACTCGCTGTACAGATATAGTTTAACAAGTAAAGCAGATAGTAGAGCAATAACATATTATTCTCATGTAAATCACGATGAACTATTAGGTTGAAAGCTAAAGCAACAACTAAGTGTCGTGTGCAGAAGTTGCAAAAAAGGAAAAATGGCGTTTAAACCGGTAATGAGTGCATGCTAACTTAACACGGTGTAAAGATATATAGGATCTACATGACACCTCCCCATGATCCGGAAACGAACTGAATAAGATAATAGAAGTGCCATCTCATGAGAGCAGATTGCAACTTTATATGTGGACGGTCCGCAAGGTAAAACATTAAAAACTAGGAAAATTGAATGCTAAAGAAAAATAAAACAGCCAACTACTTTATCGAGGCTTAAGCCAATAGGCAAGCTAAATAATAAAAACTTGACAAATAAGTCAATGAATTGTCAATGAAATGCTAGTACTCAGCATATCAAACATGAAAAAGGTCTATGACATAACTGTGTATGCAAAATAAGCTGCAACAGCCTCTAATAGGAAGTCACCGTCTTCATCCGAAAAGAGTTCAGCCATCCAATTTAAAAGCGGAAAAGAACATACGTGCTCTCCCAGCACCGGATCCTCTATCACCATCAGAGGACAGCTCGGTGGGTTTTCAAGAAAGCTCTGTTCCAAGAAAGACTGTGTTGCCGCCAGTAAATTCCAGGGACCAATTAGTCCATGGATCAATGCCACAGCCATAATCCTTTCGCCAGGACAAACCAACTCGTGAGTAATGATAGGACTCATCAGCTGATTAAAGTCGACGTCAGGAGAAACCGGTCCGCAGAGACACAAATCAATGGCCCAATCGAAATCACAGGTCAGGCAGTGAAATACAGGCTGGACACAGGTGAAGTAGGAGAATCGAAAAGATAATCCATATGCCGTGCTTAATATCGCCAACGGCATTGTGCCATAATATTCAAGCATGCGATTGCGGAACAGCGTGAGCAGCTGCAGGGCGGGAGCTTGCACAGGAGGGACATCCATATTTAAAAATGTAAAAAAGCACAAGAGCGTCTGCTGGTAATGCAAGTAAAAATGGGAATCCACCAAGCACAGTGGAAAAAATAGAATGAAAGAAAGCAGGGATGATTCCAAAGATTTTCTCAAATGAAGTCACGAGACCACTGGTAACAACTTTAAAAAAGTGCGCCAGGCCCTTTGTAGAGGACGCGTTAGAGATAGTCCGAACCATCTTGCTGAAATGGAAAGGCGAATCTGTATTTAAAAGGGTCTGCACCTCTGTACGGGTGTTCGCTATGTGAAGCACGAAAGTTTCACGGGCCGAAGTCAAGGCCACCTCTCTCTGAGACAAAAGAGCTCTTATTCTTGCCATGCCGTTGAAATGTGCTCCCAAGGTTGGTATTTGTGGCCAGATTGAAAACTCCCTATGTTCATGTGTGGGAGGAAATAGAACATTTCTGCAGCAAATAACCCGTTCACTTACTGTTACGATAAAAGGAATACTTTTAATTAACCCAGAACAATCTTCATTATTGAGCATCAAATAACTACCATTTTCCAACAACTTGAACGTGGGGATGATAGCAGGAACTGGCGTGCCTTGCAACACGCAAGCCATATTTGGTCGGTGTTTGTTGCATGAACTGTGTAACTGTATGTGCCTACACATTAGTGAATGATGTGGCGTCTCAGTGCATTCCTCTCCATTCAGATAAACTTCTTGATCATCTTTGAAAATCTGTATGTGTATGGAAGCGACCAGACCTCATGAAGAAAACCACTACCTAAAGGTTAATAACGACCTATTGGTATATATTTCATACAATTTGAAAACTTATATAAAGCAAAAGGCAGCGTTATTAAACCGTGGATAAGGCACGTTGCCAAAGCAGTCAACCTTTTGGATTTATACTGGAAATGTTAAAGGAAGAATTACGGAGTAGGGCCTGTAAATCTTTAATGGACAACGAGTAAAATTACTCCAAGCATCATATTCCTGTAACTCCGGGATAGTAGGGGTGTTTAATTTTTTAGAAGTAGCCAATCCAAAGCATTTGGTCTGGGAAATTGTTTCATTCACAAACAACATATGATTTGGGATGAGACATGCACGGTGCAAAGCCTCAGTGCCTTGTACCTGCCAGGTTCGTGAACCCCAAACTGATGTAGATCCTGGATATCTTTTCTCTGTGTTAAGTTAGCATGGGCTCATTACTGGTTTAAATGCCATTTTTCCTTTTTTGCAACTTCTGCACACGACACTTAGTTGTTGCTTTAGCTTTCAGCCTACCTGCGTCAAGATCTATGCCTGCTTCAAGCAGGCGCAGGGTTTTGATGTAGCTTTGTCCTATCTGATTGTAAATGCGGCACACCGTGGGTGGCAGAGCAGCGGTGCATGTTAACTGGTGCATCCCTGGGGATGTGCTAGTTAATATAAATCTGCCCCTTTACATTTAATTATGTGCAGGGGACACAGAGTCGGTGAGGTTTATCCAAGGTTAAGAAGAGATGAGTCCTGTTCAGTGAAAAATTGGAGATAGGCTTCACCTCCTCTGCTCCTCAGCATCGTTGGACATGGTTAAATAATAGCTGCAAAATGTTACTCTTGTTAAACAATTTTACTATTATAATCTCTGAGATTTGTCTCTTACTGTGCAACATCTCATTGTTGTTATCTTTCTTTAAAGATAAAGACAACATCAACATGAGCGACAATCAGCAATCAGTTGATTTCGACCTCATCATTGAACTCGTAATTGAAACATCAGTGGATGTTGATCCCTTGGATGATTTCAATCCTGAGGATGAAGAAGAACGTGATGAGGATGCAGATTTGTCAGAATTGTATGACATAGGATGGGAAGCTGACTTGCTTGAGCCTATGGAACTATAAACATTTATTTTATAAATTTATAATAAATAAAAAGTAAATATGTAAACCGTTTAATTTAAAAATAAAGACACCTTCAAAAACAGGTTATGTGTAGTGTCTTCAATAAAATATTAAAATATGGTCATAAAATTAGATCAGATTCATATATAAAACAGGACAGGTAAAATGAATATAAATTCCATTTCTTTTCTGCTATTTCTGTATTCTAAATTTGCCATGTACAAAAAATTCTTCTATGTAAAAATGTTAAGTAGTGTGTTAAGTTTTTGATGACTGTTATTAATTTACTGTTGGGTAATAGTGGTTAATAACATTTTTTATTATATTTTACCACAGATTCAACTGCAGATTATTTCAAGATTTTAGGATGCCAAGCAAAGAAAGAGTGAGAAAGGCTGCAAAACGTCAAAGACAGCAGGTGAATGAAAAAAAGCAGCAGTCCTCTAACAAAAAGATTTGTCAAGTCACCAAGAAAGCACCGGGTAAGAGTACAAAAACATTCATAAGAAATATCTCTAGTAAAAAAAATATTACTACAGAAAATGTTTCAGTCCAGAAAAGGAGAAGCAATTCAAACGGTAAGGAGAGGCCAATGAGAAATGTTACTGCTAGAGTAAGAGATAACTCTATGCATGAAAGTAGAAGGAAACAACAGTTTAGGGACATTCGTAAACGAATGTTCCGCAACAGGATAATTGGCAATTTGTTAAAAAATATTAAGAAAGGTCAACAGAAAGTGGTTTTTTATAAGAGAAAAAAAATAGTTGAGAAAGTTATTGATCAGGCATTTGAAATTAAACGTAAGTTATTTATTTTGACAATCAATAGAATTAGGAAGCTAAACAAGGCAATTTATGATTTCAAAAGAAATAGTAGATGGAAGAGAATAGTTAATCGTAGTAATTTTTGTGAAGTTTTTTCTGGAGAATGGATGCATAGTTCAAGCTCTGAGGCATTTTTTAATGAGGAGAGTTATTTCCAGGATAATGATTTGGTGCATGCAGTTGACACCAGTGGTCGAGGTTATGAAGTGAAAGATGGTTGTCCAGTTGAAAAAGAAAAACTTGTGACAACAGAGATAGAAGAGGTGTTAGGTAATGAGGTTTTAGGGAGACGTCCTAAGGGTCCTGTGTACACCTGGAAGTGTAGTAGTATTTGCAGTGTACGACAGGATTCCATCAATTTGCTTTGTGATTTTATACGGTCATTTAATAAGAAAAGTTTGAAGCAGAAAATGAAGTTGTTGCAAGAATTAGATCCTTGCAGAGTGAGAGAAGTGATAGGTTTGCATGGTCATTCACTGGCTTGTCTTTCCAGGAGAGTATGCCAGAGTGTTTTTCATCATTTCAGGATGCTAGCAGTGCATCATAATAAAGTGAGGAAATTAGTTAGAATGTTGTATTATGCTAAGAGTCCAGCAATTATGCTTAAACAATTATGCGCTGCTCTTTTGCATGGTTCTGAAATAGATGTGAAGAATATATGTGAAGAAATTGAGTTTTGTTACTTTGGAAGTAAAGAGGAGAATGTTGAAATTGACCAAGAAGAAGAGAGTAATGTGGAAGATAGTGTACAGGTTTCCAGTACAGATAATTTCCAGAGGGAAATTGCGACGTTTGAGGTGAAATCAAGTGAGAGGCCAAATTTCACTTGTGTGTGTTGTCGACGCACTTATTATAAGAATCAGACTAAGTTAGTGGATTTATATGCAAAAAGTGAAAGGGAAAATAATAGTGAATGGAAGGATTTTACAACATACTTGATGGTAGAAAATTGTTTTGATTTGGGATTGGATCAACGTGTGTGTACTTATTGTTGTAACAAATTAAATCAAAACCAGATGTCTGCTAGAGCAGTTCATAATAATCTGGAATTGGTTGAGATTCCTTCTGAATTGAAGGATTTAAATACTTATGAATCTATTTTGATTCAAAGTATCCATCCCTTTCAGGCTATTGTAAGAATGGAGCCAAAGACAGGGAAATTGCCTCCATCAGATTTACAGAGAGGATTAAAGGGAAGAGTTGTTTATTTGCCTCTAGATTTGAAGAAAAACATTAACACAATTGGAGTAGAAAAAGTGGAAGAGGAACCTCTTGTTATCTTAGTTAATTGGGTTCCGACAAAGAATAAGAAAATATGGCAAGATTTAGTAGATGTTAGGAAAGTCAAAAGGGCAACATTGTATTTGAAAAAATATAATAAATACTATAAAAATGTATATGTTGCAGAAGAGGAAGTAAGTGAGGAAGAGGATAGCGATTTGTGTGCTGGTCAAATTGAGAAAGTAGAACCCTGTACTAGTGAAGAAATATATGAACATTATAGTGTTCATCCTTTGCATTCCAAGGAAGTCATGGGGAATGCTATTGAGTTGTTTCAAATGAAACAAGCGAAAGGGAGTCCCATTATTGTTTGGGAGGAAAGTTTGGAAGCTCGGTGTTTCCCACAGCTTTTTCCAACAGGTCAGGGAGGAAGATATGATGAGCGACCTCATCAAATTCCTGCTTCTGAATACCGGACTTTGCGATTGTATGCAGGAGATCCTAGGTTTCGACAATGCATTCCTTATTTGTTTCATCTCCTGTTTGAAAGCGATCTGTCTGGACTGTCATATGCAGTGAACCACATCTTGAAAAGTGGTATACACATGCAAAACATCTAGGCAAGTGACTTTATGGATAAAGTCAATGTCCAAGACAGTATTTTGGATTCTCACCTGATTAATCTCATGGCGTGTCAGCGTGGTACTAATGAGTACTGGTACCGTCGTCATGGTGATTTAAAATGTATGCTGAGGAACTTAGGAACTCCCACATGGTTCCTCACTTTGAGCTGTGCTGAGTATGGCTGGGAAGACTTACTTGAATTTCTACGAGAGGCAAATGCTAACGTAGAAAACATCGAATTCAAGACACCCGGAGAACTGTGCTCTTTGGATCCAGTCAATGTATGTAGGTACTTCAATCATAGATTTGAAGGTATGATGTCTTTCATCATGAATAAGAAGAATCCACCTCTTGGAGAGGTGTTGGATTTCTTCTGGAGGAAGGAGTACCAAGCAAGAGGTGCTCCTCATATACATATGTTGCTGTGGATCAAGGATGCACCTAAATTTGGAACGGATGCAGAAGACTCAGTGATGAGTTTCATAGAACAGTATTCTACGTGTGCTGTTCCAAACGCAAAGGAGAAAAAAAGCCTAGGAGAAAAAGTTCTACGTTTCCAAAGCCATCGATGTGGAAAGTACTGTCGTCGTAAATTCCGGAACAAAGACAAGTTCTACACCAAATGTCGTTTCGGCTTTCCACGACCGGTGATTTCTAAAGGAAGAGTGAACAGTTTGATGTCTTCGCTGCGACATAATGTGATGAAGAAATCACCTAAAAACACATACAATTTGAAGAGGAACGAAGAGTCTAAGTACATCAACGACTACAACCCGGTGATTTTGTCCATGTGGAATGCTAACATGGATATACAGTTTGTGGCT
Source organism: Lissotriton helveticus (assembly GCF_964261635.1). NCBI lineage: Eukaryota > Metazoa > Chordata > Amphibia > Caudata > Salamandridae > Lissotriton > Lissotriton helveticus. The sequence goes on along the minus strand of NC_136071.1, from coordinate 334,761,006 downwards.
GATAACTGTATGGCTGTGGCTCGGTATGTGACATCTTACATCACCAAAAAAGAGAAGACAGAATTGAAGGATATGTGGGAGGACATTTCCCATGAAAAGAGCCTCAGCAAGAAGTTGTACAGTTTCAGTCTGAAGATGTTGTCGCATCGAGAAATCGGAGCTTACGAATGTTCTGACCGGTTGTCTTCAGCAAGTCTCTATGCCAAGTCCAGGAGTATCGTTTGGGCGAGTGTTGGTCTTGCTGCAACGCGTAATCGAGTTCTGAAACCTGTGCGGGAAATTGAGTATTTGGCGGAAAAGGAGCCAAACAGTACCGACATTTTGAAGAGCAACATGTTGGATACATATTATCCAAATCGAAGCAGTCACCTCGAGAATGTTTGTCTGTATGAGGTTCTGCAAAATTACATATTCAAGAGGAACATCAAAGAAGATACTGAGAAAGGAGTGTATGCTGTAATAGGAAGTGAGGGATGTCTGGTCAAGCAAAGAAAATGCCACTTGATAAACCATCGAAAATTGAGTGGCGAATCTCCTGAAAAAAAGGAGTTTTTCTATTTAGCACTTTTGCAACTTTTTAAGCCTTGGCGTGCAGAAGAGGAACTGCTTGGAGATTTCCTTTGTTATGAAGACTCATTCAATGCTGCCAAGGAGACCATAGAATGTCCTGCTTTTCCGAAATATGTAGAAATGTTGAATGTGGAAATTGAGCAGGAAGCAACGATTGCAGCCGAGATTGTCAGAGACAGTTCTCAGGACAGTCAGAGTTCTGCTTCATTGAGTCAGGATCCACTAGGAGGACCTCTTATCGAAAATGAAGCTGCCACTGCTATGAATGAAGTGGAAAGAGCCATGGCACATGCTCAGGAGGATGCGGTTAACTTAGAAGAGTTGGAAAGACAACTCAACGTTGAGCAGAGGAAAATATATGACGAGATTACCATGCAAATTGATCATGGATTAAGTCATGACAAGAAAGAGTGCTCATGTACGTCGTTGAAGCCTGTCCGACTGTACGTGAGTGGAGAAGCGGGAACTGGAAAAAGTTTCCTTATTAAAGCAATTTCATGTTATTTGCAGGAAAGGACAGAGTCATCGCTGTCTTGTGTTGTCACTGCTCCAACTGGACTGGCAGCACATAACATTAAAGGGATTACTTTACATCGTTTACTGATGCTGCCAGTGGAGCATGACAACAAATTAGAATATCACAAGCTATCTGGAGATGCTTGTTTTGAAGTTTCAAGAGTCTTGAGGAAAATGAAACTTCTTATCATTGACAAAGTAAGCATGGTTTCCAATGTCATGCTTGCCTTTGTGCATTTGAGAATGCAAGAAGTTCTCAAAACAGAGTATGATGTGTTATTTGGTGGCAAACACATCATTGTTTTCGGAGATCTTCTGCAGCTGACACCAGTGAAAGGGCAACCTGTGTTCAAAATGCTCACGCATGAAGATACCAGGAAGTGCTTAGGGAGCATTGGCAACGTCAATATATGGTTAAACTTCAATTATGCTGAACTGCATGAAAATATGCGTCAGGCAAAGGATGAAGTTTACAAGACTATTCTACAAGATGTTAGAATTGGAAAAGTGACCGAGCATGGGAAAGAAGCTTTACATGCACGATTACTGACAAATTTATATCCAGACGAAGATGTTGTGCCTGAGAATATTTTTCAGAAAGTTACTGAGAAAAAATCTGGAATATGTTTGATGCCAACTCTTGCAGAATGTGCCAAATTCAATAACAAAATGTTGCATTTAGAAAAGCAAGAGATTGTGAAACTGGAAGCTATTGACAGAGTAGAGCATATGGGATCAACAATTATTTTGTCTGAGAATCTGAAAACAAAATTGGATTCATTAGAGAAGAGTATATCTAAAACTGCGGGTTTTGAAAAGACTCTGAATGTGTGCTTGAACTGCCGTATAATTTTAAGAAGGAATTTACATGTTGAAAGAGGTCTGGTAAATGGATCAATGGGTAATGTTGTTGATTTTGTGAAATACAGAAATAGAGATGGAATTGAATTTTTAAAAATTAAATTTGATGGCATTGAGGAAGTACAGCTAATTGGTCGTTGTTCTGCTAGATTTTTGCTTGTAAAAGACTTATATGTTCGTCGTAAGCAGTTTCCTGTTTGCTTGGCATATGCGGTGACAATCCATAAATCGCAAGGTTTAAGTGTAGACTGTGCATTGGTGAATATTGGCAGTTCTGTGTTCAAGGAGGGTATGGCATATGTGGCATTGTCACGAGTTAGAACTTTATCGGGATTGTACTTGATTGAGTGTGATGTCACAAACATTTGTGCGGATCTAGATTGTGTTAAGGAATACAATAGGTTAAGAAGAGAGTATGCGCCACATTTGCCTCAGTATCCTTTGTTTGAGAAACGTGTGGTAGGCCGGAAACGAAGAAATGTGACCAATAATGGGGAGGTTGTAGCAAAAAGACGAAAAGTTGATGAACCTGAAATTATAAGCAGAAACAAAAAGGATTCTGTTGAAGATGTTGTTGGTTTTCAATTTGAAAACAGTTCTGGTGTCAACTGCTATGCTAATGTAGTGGTTAATGTTTTGTTTTCTCTAGAAAATGTAAAAGAAGAGATTGTGGTCAATTCTGATCAAAGATTTTGCAGTTTGTTAAATTCTGTGTTAGAGAAATGTAGCACTGATAGAACAAACATAGAAAGTGTGTCTGAAATTCGAAATCTGTTAGACAGATGTTCAGGCCAAACACAATTCTCTCAAAATAGTCAGCAAGATTGTCAGGAGTTTTTAATGTATATGCTTGATGTATTGCATGATGAAGGTGTAGATGTAGATCACCTGTTTGGGCTTTCTTATCAATGGCAGCATGACTGCGAGAACTGTAGGGTATCAAGTACTACTAGTGTAGACTCAGAAAGATTTATATATTTAACTTTGCCAGACAGTAAATCAGTCTCTTTTAATAAGCTAGTAAAAGCAGCTGATCACAACATGGAGTGTAGCCAATGTAAATCTGAAATGATGTCCACATTATTTATACGAACATATGGTCAGTATGTCATTTTAATGTTCCAACGATGTAGGCCTGATGGAACAAAATTGACAACTTTAATTAAAAATGTTGTGGCTTCACAGTTGTCAATATCAGGAAGGACTTTTGTAACTGTAGCAATTATATATCATGATGGTCCTTCAATAACATCAGGACATTATACAGCTTATTTAAAGTGTAGAAATGGCTGGTCATTCTGCAATGATTCTGTTTTAATTTTCAAAAAAAAATTGCCGTATGACCTTAAAAACTCTTACCTGGTGTTTTTAAAACCAAAATTTTAGGGAAAGAATCTCGGGATGTGCTCTGAGGAATTTCAAGAAGTTCTAATGGCTCCTACACGATTTGGCCTTGAGGATAAGTGTAGTATAGAGACATAACTTCTTATCATAACACTGGACGTCATGGAGAAATACGTGCACTTTGAATGAGTTCAGAAAAACTGTTTCTTTTTATAAGCTAATTGAAGCAGCCAATCAAAACATGGAGTAGAGGGAATGTAAGTCTGCAATGCTGTCTACTGTTTTACATTGCTTTGTGATTAAAAGTGATGTAGAGAATTAAATAATTGTACTAGTCATAAAAGTAGTGTAAGTCTGCTTCATAGTAAGCAGTATCAGTGTGATAGGAAATGTAGAACATGATTGAGCAAGAAGGGGAAGATATTACTAGTCCAGGATTGTGAAAATGATCTTCAACATTTTAATTGTGAAAGTTGCGGAAATACAACATGACGGGATTGGTTTAAAAGAATTCTAAGAGTTATAAATGGCTCAGACACGATTTGGCCTTGTGGAAACGTGTGGTAGAGAGCGAGAAGTCATTTATTGTATGTAACATGTTTTTGAAAACGATGGAGGTTTTCTTTCAGAAAGTGGCGGGTTGAAAGTAATAACAGCACAACAGAGTGTAAGCTGTTCCTAGGACATCCTTGGCCGTCATGGAAAGTAAGTTAACTTTAAGGAGTTCTGAATTCTGATTTGTTATGTTGTATGGGTTTTTTAAACACAATCATTTTGATTGTGTTTTTTTTCCCCGCTGTTATATGATGAATACCTTCAAGTCACTGTTTTAGTGAAATTTGATACATTCTGAGAACAGCAAAAATAAACCATTTAACATGTATAATTAATTCTGTTCTGTTTGCATTTATGATGTACATGTAGAACTGTGTAGGAGGCATGGAGAAGGTGAGGCTTCTGTAAGTGTCAAAGTTGTTGCATACAGTGCTTATATTGTACGAAGTCTTTTATATTTCATTACTTTCACTGTTTCTGACTGATCTAAAAAAATTTTTTTCAAAAGAACAGTAAGTATAAGGGAAGGAAACAGACAGTTATGTTAAAAGAAACACAGCTATAGGGAATAAACTAGGGATACTGTTACCCGCAATCCTCTGCTGATGATGTCATTGAGCATGTCATGAATGATGTAATATGTGACATCATCAGCAGTGGATTACGGGTAATAGTATCTCTAGTTTACTCCCCTATAGCTGTCTTTCTTTTAACATAACTGTCTGTTTCCTTCCCTTATACTTACTGTTCTTTTTTTTAAAAAAAAATTTTGGGTTCGCTTCCGGTTCGCGTACCGGGGAGCGAACTGGGAAGCGAACTAAGAGAAATAGAGGTTGGCACAGTTCCAAATATTGTACCAATTTTTTAATAACGGGGAGGTAGTTCTGAAAAGAACTTTTTTTTTATTGTTTTTGTTGTTTTATATTTTTTTTATTTTTTTTCTGAACATTTTTTTACTTTTTTTGAATTTTTCTGAACAGTTTTATATATTTTTTTGTTTTTTTTCGGAGGGGGCAACGAAAACGATTCATTGTAAAGGGCTCAACAGGAGCAACAAAACAAAAAAAAAGAATTTATTATTTGGGGCGTTTCGTACAAACTTGCATATGATAGTCAATAGCTCTGTTGATCAGAGTGATGCTTCTTTCTCCGTAGCAAATGAATCCACTAAAATGCACGCAGACTTGTTTTACTTCACGAAATCTTGTTTGTATATTTGGCACCATCTCCCTGCCCTCTGGTCCAGTTACTTCCGGTACAACAGATCTTCTGGCCATAATAGGGAGATTATCTAGGTCGTTACGAAACTGTGCAGCACTGTAGTTGTTAGGATGCCACCTAGTCATATGGCGATGCATTGTGTAGTTTCCGAAACTGTATTTTTTGTCGGTCCCTCTGGACAGTCTATCTTGACATATAAGGCAAGTTACGTATCTTGCATTTACTTTTTTCTGACCTTTGGGAATTTTAAAAAATTGCCAAATGAAGTTTTCTTTCCGGTGAGACGTCCTGGGCTCCTCAGGCAAAAAGTGCCTCTCTTCGTGCTCGTCGTCCTGTTCCTCTTCTTCCTCTTCTTGCTGAATTATAACTTGAGCAGGTGGTCCACTCTTCCTTGGATGTGGTGGAGGTGGTGGGGAAGCACCAGCTGAAGCTACTAAAGAAGCCATTGCTCACTGGTAACAAAGGGTCTTTCTCTCACAATGATGAAAGTCAGAGTGAGGAAAGAAGGAGGGATTTTCATCATTTGGGAAAAACAATAGTTCTCAACCAATGAAAAGTGTTCATTTTATATTATATGACCTAGTCTTACATCATTAGGAAACCAAAAGTGAAATGAACCAATGAAAAGTGTTATTACCAAGTCACATGACCTGCTGTGTTTACGTTACGCGCTTTGCAGGGCCTCCCGGTTTGCTTCCAGAAACCTGTGCTTTGCGACTCGGTAAGCGTACCAGTTCGCTAACGTAGCACGTCATATGACGTATCACGCGACAACGCGAAACGTCATGCGGACGGGAGGCGTGATGATGTTGTTTTCTAACGCGGCAGTTGCGGTAAAGAAACGTTTACCGGCTCGCGGTCTATTTCGCGGCATCAAGGTCAGCTAACGGGAAGCTTCCCGATTCGCGAAGCGGGAACGAAGAAAAAAAATATTTAAAAAAAAAGTTATTAATAAACATATAAAATATATTTTTGGATTTAAAGAAGAATACATTTTACAGCTACAGATATTAGCTGTTAAAAACCAATGAAATTCACTGAAAAAACCATAGGTTATAGACCATATATAGTTAGGAATTAGCATTTACAAAACCTTGAAAATTCACTGAAAAAACCATAGGTTATAGACCATATATAGTTAGGAATTAGCATTTAAAAAACCTTATTTTACTCACACAAAACCATTGAAATTCCATATATAGTTAGTTGCACTAACTATATATCGCGCACCCGCAATCCACTGCTGATCATGTCACATATTACATCATTCATGACATGGTCAGTGACATCACTGATGACATCACTGATGACATCTCAAATGACATCACTGATGACATCACTGATGACAACATCCAGTGACTGTATGTTTCTGTAAAGTTAAAATATGTCTTACATATTGAAGAATGAGTGGATGTATAAGTGTCTGGATGAAGGATTTAGTAGGTGCGTGACTGACTGTATGAGTGAGTGATTAAATGTGTCTCACTGAATGCATGGGTTAGTGACTAAACTGTCTTAATTTGTGCATCATAATGTCTGTTGTGATGTAAACTGCTGCATGTGTTGATCATTAGCTATACGAGAGGCTATATGTGTTATTGATTGGTTGCCCAAATATTTGTATGGGAGATTGAGTTTGTGTAGGGGTGGCTGGGAGGTGTGTGACTCTGTGCATAGATGTGTGAGCAGTTGATTCACTAGGTGTATGAGTTCAAGAGTGCATGTGGAAACAGCTACATGGGCAGTTGACTGTGTGCATGAGTATATTGATGAGTGAATGGATATCTCAATGCTACATGTCATAGTAAGTACATATGTAAAACACAGTACATGTGAGAGTTGGCATATATAAATAACTGTGCATGAGAGTCACTGAATGTGTGAGTGGTTGTATGGATCATTGTGAACTTGTATCAGGGATTGTATAAGAGAGTAAATATGTGTTAGTATATGTTTGAATAAGTAAGGTGTGTATAACTGTATAGTTGAAGAAATGGAGGTGAGATTGTTTATTTGCATGACTGACTAGGTGTGTGAGTAACTCCATGGATGAGTGACAGTGTGTGAGTGTCTGTATACACTGAGTGTATCTAAGGTTATATTAGAGTCTGAAGAGGTTTATCGTATTAGCACAAGAATGATGTCAAATGAGATGTCATCATTGATGTCATCAGTGATGTCATTTGAGATGTCATCAGTGATGTCATCAGTGATGTCATTTGAGATGTCATCAGTGATGTCATCAGTGATGTCACTGACCATGTCATGAATGATGTAATATGTGACATGATCAGCAGTGGATTGCGGGTGCGCGATATATAGTTAGTGCAACTAACTATATATGGAATTTCAATAGTTTTGTGTGAGTAAAATAAGGTTTTTTAAATGCTAATTCCTAACTATATATGGTCTATAACCTATGGTTTTTTCAGTGAATATATATATATATATATATATATATATATATATATATACATATATATATATATATATATATATATATATATATATATATATATATATATATATATATACGCGTCGTTTGTTTATGCCCAAATAAACAACTTTCAAAGTACCTGATGGTGTGGCTTGTCATCCTTGTTTGGAACGAGAGGATTCTGTGGATATATATATATATATATATATATATATATATATATATATATATATATATATATATATATATATATATATGCCAAACCTCCGTCCCCATCGAGCTGCCGGTCACACACTCAGCCACGAACAGGAACAGGCACGGACCACAAACTTGGATGCAGGGTTATTTTATTGCTGTCGCCATAACGTTTCGGCTCACACGAGCCTTGATCAGATGACAGCGTGTCATTGAAGTCAGTGTTCTTTTAAAGTGCAAGTGCGAACGTATGATTGGGTCGCAGTTAATAGTAGACATAAACAACAGACCAAATACCTTATCGTTTAAAATGAAACAATATGTAAATTTTGAAAAAAAAGGCAAGGTGAAAATGCAGGTAAAATACCGACACTAAAAAACTCCTATTGCACAAGTTTGGCATACAGTCGTATGCTACAAATAGAGCGTTAGTTCACATAGTGATTCACATACATCGATATTACATGTCTTGAGGAGAATGGTGGGATAAATCCCCTTGTATGATGTGCAAACTTGTGTTGTCCCGATACAATATCATTAAAATTAAAATGATATGTACAATTAGATAGGGCCATACATATTACCTACTGGCGGTCGCCAAAGTAGTTATAGTTAGGACCTATTTACCATAGGAAAATGGCAACATTCTATTCCCAATAACTTTGGCGCCGATTGATGAATCTTCGCAAAAAGTTAAAAACAAATTCTTTGTTGAGATCAGCTCCTATGTTGAAAGTTTGGGGGTGATTTGTCACGGGGGGGGGGAAGCCGAGAAAAAAGGGGGTCCCAAAATGTTTTTTTTCATGTTAATTTCCATAGAACACTTTAGACAAGGCTACAGGTTGGACGGGTGAACTGAATTGCCCCAAATTTGGCAGGGAGAAGGGTCTTGGTCTAGAAAGCACGCTTTTGCTTATTTGGTGTAAATTCGTTCAGTAGTTTTTGAGAAATATCTAAATTTACAGATATCGATATTTGGGAATTCTCCCATCTGATTGGCTGAGGCAAGCACAAGCTTGCTGCTGATTTGCTGCGAGCGGTACGAGCGGTTGTAACTAGGAAGTGTTGGCCGCCATTTTGTGATTCCATTGAAGCAAGTAAGGGGGAAAAAAGGGGGAAAAAAGTGGGAAAGAGGAGGGTAGGAGCACTGTAGCCTCTGTGGGGTGTTTAGGGTGTGCTATAGAGGGGGTGCGAAGCGAAGTATGCACCCCTACCGGTGTGAAAGTGCTGGGCTATGGAAATTAAGTGAGGTATTGCATAGAGTGTGATGCTGCTAAGGTGAGGTGGTGCGGGACTCTGGGATTAAAGCGTGAGCCCAAATTGTGTGTCTTATGCTGTGAAGTCATGTGCCGTGGCTGTTGCACTACAGCTGTGGAAGTAGTGTCAGCATGTGTTTATACCTACTAGGATGAACTACTGACTGGTCTGAAAGTCCTGGGGTACAGAAAATATGTGAGGTACTGTCTAGAGTCTCATGCTGCTAAATTGAGCTGCTGCCGGACTCGGGGATGAAAGCGTGAGCCCAAACTGTGAATCATATGCTGTGAAGTCATGTGCTCTGGCCGCTGTGCCATACCTGTCTAAGTAGTGTGAGCATGTAGTTATAGCTACTTGGGTGAACTTTTGTTTCGAACATTGTAGCTTGTGTATGGTGCTTAGGGGGCGTTATAGAGGGAGTGCGAAGGTAAATTTGCTTGTATCAAATCAATTTGGTATTTGTGAAGTGCTAACTACTCACTCCTACGAGTGTGATGGCGCTGGGGGAGTAAGCTGAGATGCTGACGGACTGGGGGTAAAGTCGCTGAACTACTGACCCCTACTGGTCTTAAAGTGCGGGCTATGGAAATTAAGTGAGGTATTGCCTAGAGTGTCATGCTTAGGTGGTGTTGTATAGGGAGTGCAAAGGTAAATCAATACTGTATTTGTAAAGTGCTAACTACTGACCCTTATGGGTGAGTAGAGCCGGGGATCAAAGCGAGAGCTCTGTGCTGCAAAGTGAGATGATTTGGCAGCTGCACCACAGCTGTGTGGAGAATAAATTTGGGCGAGGGTCCAGTAGTTGCCATTATCTGGCACAAAAATAGCGGGTCTAAGATGTCAGTTATAGGGTGGCTCTAAAAAGAGCCCTTGTGTTCATTAGGTGGAACTACATATAAGTGCAGATGCACAGCTTCAAGTTATTCAGTAAAACGTGGTTTCCCTGATCTGTGAAGTGTACTCCAGCACTTCTGTAGATATCCACCATATCAAAAGAGATGTTGTTGTTGGTATATGGACCCCATTTTGTGGTCTGTGAGGTATGCAGAGACAGCTTTGTTGACATTTTTCAGAGATTATTCAATCTGAGGACAAAATTGTTTGGACCATTTCCACTTCTGTCTTTGGCATATATTGGAATATACAAAGACAGTTTGAGGCAAATGTAACATCAATTGTCTAAAGGTGTCCTTCATAAGCATTTCCAAACCTACCCCAGTCAATGTGCCTAGGTTGTTTCCACCATAGTGCACAATCATGAGGTCAGGGTGTTGGAGATGCAAACAGGTTTTAACCAAAGGCAACAATTGGTGCCACTTCAATCCTCTCTGTCCAAACCATTTAATATCCACATTTTGTAAACCTAGGTCTAAGTCAATACGTCTCTGTTCTGCATACCTCTTGCATCAGAAAACATAGCTATGTCCTACGATCCACACTAGCATTTTGAAAGTATGGCTGGAAGGTATGGAAAGATGTCTGTAGCTCATGCAGTTCCTTCCTAGAATAAGAGATATGTTTAAAGATGGGGAACTAGTTTCTTTTCGCATGCAAAACGGTACCTGATTGGGAGATGAAAAGCATTGTTTTTTAAAAGTAGGGTGCAAATTCGTTTTGTGGAAAAGCATGTCTGTGATTGGTTAAGAAAAAGCAGTTTGCACGTGTAGTACATATTATAGGATAAAATTTGCTCAACTCAACCACACCTTCTACTTGCATTTGGAAGGCACTGATCGAACTTAAAACAATTGTGAACTTTTAACCTGCACGTGCCGTTAAATGTTCGAGAAAATGTTGCAAAAAATATCGTAAGGTTTAATTGATGAACTTTTAACCTCCACGTTGCATTCCTGACTTCTAGGTGTACTTGAATATTAATAAAATTGTTTATATGGAAAATTAAAAAGACAGTAATAGAGAAAAGTTTTGAAAGCTAAAAGAATGAAGGAACTGTTCTAATTTGTTCTTTATTATCTACTGGCGGTCGCTAGTAGGTAGTTATCACTGTTACCTGTCTGAAAGTGCGGTGTTGCTCAGAGTGGCATGGTGGTGATATGATGTGGTGCTACACTTTGGTACGTAACCGAGAGTCTAAACTGTGAAGTCATTGCTGTAAAGTGATGTGGTCTGGTGTTTGTAGCATATGTGTGCAAGTAGTGTTAGTAGGTGTTTATAACATACAGGGAGTGGGAAGTGAACTACTGACCGCTACTGTGTGTTGATAGTATACCGGCAGCGGGAAATGAAGTAGTTACGCCTTCCGGTGTGAAGACTTGGGATGAAATCGAGGTGATTGCTGTAAAAGGATGGACTCTGGGCGCTGTAGTATACATGTGTAAGTACTGTTAATAGGAGTTGCATTTATACTATACTGGAAGTGGGAAGCGAAGTACTCACGCCTACCCGTGTGAAAACTCGGGGATCAAACCGAGCTGATTGTTGTAATGTGGTGGGCTCTGGGTGCTGTGGGATACTTGCCGGTGTTGTATAAGTGTGTAAGTAGTGTTAGTATGCGTTTATAGTAAATAGGGAGTGGGAAGTGAACTACTCACCCCAACTGGCGTGAAGACTCGGGGATTAAACCGTGAGCCTAAATTGTGAGCTCATTGCTGTAAAGTGATGTGCTCTGGGCGCTGTAGCAAACCTGTGTAAGAAGTGTTAGTTTACGTTTATACAATATAGGGGGTGGGAAGCGAAATACTTACCCCTACCGGTCTCAAGACTCATGGATGAAACCATGAGCTCATTGCTGTAAAGTCATGTGCTCTGTGTAGTATTCCAATGTAAGTCATAGTAGAATGTTAGTATGTAATTCTACTAGAATCCAAGTATGTAATGTTAGAATGTAGGGCTGTCATGAGGGGAATCTTGTGGAGTTTGTACATGGTGCTGGAGAAGATGGTTGCCTTGCTGTCTGCTCCTGTTGCTCCTGTTGGTGGTTGTTTAAGCTGTCTTGTTTTCCTGCAATAAATCTACTTATCGGATCCACTACTGTCTGCCTCTTCAGTACATAAATTTGGTGACGAGCGGGAGAAGGTAAAAAGAAGGCAGCACTCACCAATATTTCGAGGGTGTTTGCGTTGTGCTGAAGACCTGTTTTTTTCGTGTAGCTGTTTCTACTCATGCCAGGGTCGTCAGCTCATTGAACTGTCATCCGACTTCTGGTAGGATTTATATTTTGTTCTTCCTCTGCTTCTTCACTACATTCTGGTCGCTGTACAACACGTGTGTAAGTAGTGGTAGTATGGGTTTATACTAACAAATGCATCATGGTCTTAGGGAGGGAGACATGTCAGGCGCAGGGCATAAAATGTCCCGGTGTGTGCATTCGTGGGACATTTGTGTTTGGTATTAGAGGGCTGGCGCATGGCTGCCACCCTGTGATAGCAAATACTTGTTTGACTACTTGAAGCGAGAGCAGGAAAACTTCGTATCGCTTTAATAGAGGGGGTTGCGGATGGTAAAAATGGAGAGATAAAAAGAAACAGAAAAAAAAGCGGGATCTCACCGGTTCTTTTAAATGAGGCCCCTGGTGGGTAATGTTCGGTGGCCAATCCAATTATTATATTGCGGGGTCTTTGTAGGACTGGGGATCTTAATGTCACATGTCATTTAGGGGAGGGAAGTCACAGAGACGTTTTGCAGCCTGGGGACCGCCACCTTCCCGGGTATTGTTTACTAATTGTTTGGGGAGTTCAAGGCCAACTGAAGTCCGGGGCTCGCCACACTCCGGGGCTTTATTTAAATATGCAGGGTGGGCCTCGGCAGTCCCTGAAGTCTTGGTGGTCCTAGCCAGTGGCTTATTTGTTCGGGAATCACACGGACAGTACTTATGGTGTTATAAAGTGATACACTCATAGAACTCTTGCAGTTGTACAATTACCCAGGCTTCATTTGTCTAATAGTCAGTTAGATTATGTTTGGTAGGTCCTCTCTGATTTTAGATAAGTTTGTCCTTAAAATCGCCTATAAACAGATGATTTTCACAATAAATAATAGACAAGTGTTGTCCTCTAGTCTCAGTTATTTATTTGAAAAAAAGTAACCATTATTCAATTACAAATAAATAGAGACGTAACTTTAATAGAAGAAACAGTATAATAAAAAAAGTGGGTTGGACTCCAGTTGAAGCAGCGTAGGAAACCTGCAAGACAAAAATGAAACCTAAGTATGTGTGCTAGGTGGAAGAGGTAAAGAAAGGTAGTGCGAATGAAAGGATGATGGTGAGAATGGAAGGGAGGGGGAGTGGGTGGAAGGGAGAAGGGTAGGGAGAGTCAAAAGGAGAGGGAGGAGGAGACAGAGCGTCGGCCTACTGCACCCAGCCCTTAGTGTTTACCCTCCCATCACCCGTTTGTCTAGGACGCTGGGGTCTCTACTGTACCCAGCACTTAGTCTTTATGTTTCAGTCAACTGTTTGTCTAGGACGCTAGGGTCCACAAGAAAGAGTGTGGTTCAGCAAGTCCTTAAAATGTAACACATGAGGCCAAAGGTTATGGGCCATAATATTAAGGAACGGCGATAAAATTATCGCCGCTTAAGCGGCAGGAAACTGCCGCTGAGGTGGCGATAAGGGGTTGATAATATGCCCTTGTGAATTCCCATAGAAGCCCAGCCAGTGCTGATTGCCAGGATGGAGTACACCTCATGGATCCATTTCTTTTATTGCGCCTTGTGATATTCGAGGTGGATGCGCCATATCCCCTGAGGCAGTGTGGAAGAAGAGGGACGTGTGGCGTCGTGGTTATCCTATTTATACGTATACAAAGTGGGCTGGGCTTGCGTACGCCAGGCCAGCGTAGGGGTGTGAATAATTATTCCGGGGACCTGGGCATTGTTCAGTTCCTGTCTGGCCAGGAAGTGTACTTATGTGTATTTCTTTTGTAGTTTTGAATTTGCAGAGTGTGCAATTTAGATTAGTGTGGCATGTGTTGGGAGGGCGGAAACTATCGTTAATGAGATGGTGTTTAAAAAGATTGAATGGTAAACATCACATGTCATTGTCAAGGTTGTGGATATGCAGAGACATGCATGTTAATGGTGTGCGGTTTTATTGAAAGTGTTGCTATCGCGAAGCGTACACATGTGAATGTGCTTGGTGGAGGGAGGATCAGCAGTGAGGCTACGTCATACACAGTGATAACACTCATTACAGTGAAGCAATGCATGTCAAATGTGAATTTGAAAGTCTTACATATAACACACTACTATATTCGTAAAGCCTGACAATAGAGAGTAGAGCAAAAGAAATCTACACATTGCTGTTTGCTGTTTGTCACATGTGATCTAGGATGTGCACTCTGCCCGTGGGTCCTGATACTTCTTAGAGCCACGAATACCGAGGCCGAAAGGGAGCACAATAATGTGCACACACACCCACCCACCAGGGGCATCTTGTAACACACATTTTGTTTTGGATGGAACGTTTGAGATGCATGGCAATCACACGTGGAAGGCTAATGTATAGAGCATGAATATTGACCAAGATGATAGTTGCATGTTGTGTGTAGTATAAGATATGTGTATACGGGAAAACAATTTTCAAAAAAGCTTTCTAAGCAGAAGAGGTGTCTCTCATCAAATGCTGTAGAGAGAATGAGTAAAATGGGTGGGGTCATCCAACTGTTACAATGGGAAAAGTTATGAACCAATAAAATGCTTTTTTTAGGTCACATGGCAATCGTGCACCGAGCGCGCAAGGAGGCCGCATCCGACGGGATTTTGACAAATATATTTATCATTATATAAGTTTATTACAGTTAGAAATATATAAATGTTTAAAATATTTTAGATTATCGCCTGCTCTCATATACTGTTTAAAGTTATTTAGATATACTTTTGAGACAAAAAAAAGGGAATGACATACCCGGCGCGATACTATGGGGTCGATTCCGATTCAGGAAAAAACTGCTCCGAATAGCCGTACGAAGCGTTTTTCCCGTACAAATCGTACCCTGCAACGTCCCCCGTACGTACGACGAAGTACGATTCGTACCAGGAGCTGGACTCCGTATGAATCGTACAGAGACCGTACAAATCTAATCCCCGTACGAATCTCCCTCGGAACCCGCTGTACACGACATCCGTACGGTTTGCAGCTGGTTTTTCCGACCTAGCAAGTACGATTTGTGTCGGGTACGCACCGTACAACGTTTTTTATACGGGAGCCGAAAACATCTGGAGAAGCAGAGTTCGCCTCAAAACAGGTACGGAATGCCCACCCCTGGGTACGGTGCGTACACCCCATGATCGCAGGGGTACGGTGCGTACCCCTGTGATCATGGAGTGTACGCACTGTACCCCGCGATCATGGGGTGTACGCACCGTACCCCATGTTTGCTGGGTGTACGGTGCGTACACCCTGCGATCGCGGGGTACGGTGCATACACCCCATGATCACAGGGGTATGCACTGTGATCATGGGGTGTACGGACCGTACGGTGTGTATGTGATTGTGTGCTTTTCCGTACGAATCGCCCTTACCTGACGTGGACCGTACAAATCACGTCCTCATACCCCAATCCGGATCTTACTCGTCGGGTCGTACGGCATGTTTACGATTCGTACGGAGAGGGCTCCGGATACGAATCGTACGGACGTTTTTTTTCCAGGATCGGAATCGACCCCTATGTGTCTGTGACGTAACTCCGGGACTGGCAGCGTGTATTCGTTGCATACGCAAAGCGCAGCGGGCGCGACCCCATACGTACATGACGTTACGTGTGGCTTGGTACCGCGTACCCGTTGGATACCAAAGTAGCACCTGGGGTGACCTCCTTCTATGATGTTACCTGAGACGCAGTGCCACGAACTCGTCGGATACGAAATGCGCATCATTTATGAGTTTAGCAATATGGCAGATAGGATTTGTGTGGTGATGGAGCTTTGTACGCTACCGTTATGGGAGTGCATTTTTCTCCCCCCCCCGAAAAAATATATACTTTTTTTGGGGACGTTATAAAACATGACCTAATTTGTAAAGTTAAAAAAGTATAATAGAGTTCCAAAATATTTTTTAAAATATTTTTCAAAATATAGGTTTTAGAAACATTAAAATATGAAATTAATATTTAAAAAACCTTGACTGGACTGGACCTCCTCCTTCCTCTCCGGTAGAACCCAGAGAGTCCGCCTCCCCCGCATGCTCCGCAAGATCTACAGATGGATCCCGACAGACACAAGGAAAACAGTCACCCAGGCCCTAGTCAGCAGCAGGCTCGACTACGGAAACGCCCTCTACGCCAGAGCCCCGACCAAGCTCATCAACAGACTGCAAAGAATTCAGAATGCCTCTGCACTCATGATCCTCGAAGTCCCGCGCCGCGACCACAGCACCCCCCACCTGAGGAACCTGAACTGGCTCCCCATCGACAAAAGAATCTCCTTCAAGCTCCTGATCCACGCACACAAGGTACTCCACAAGACCGGCCCAGCCTATCTCAACAGTCCACTCTCCTTCTACGTACCCAACTGGAATCTCCGCTCCCCAGTCCTCTCCCTGGCCACCATCCCACGCATCTGTAGAACTAGAGCCGGAGGCAGATCCTTCTCCCACTGCACCCTCCCCCTCAACCTACGACAAATTGAAGACCTTCTAACCTTCAGGAGATGACTCAAGATCTGGCAGTTCGACGAGTATCAACAGCACCCCGCACTCCCCACCCTCAGCGCCTTGAAACCCTTGCGGGTAAGTAGTGCTCTTTACAAATTATTTAATTGATTGATTGATTGAAATTCACTGAAAAAACATAGGTTTTTGGTACGTTATAGGTAGGAATTAGCATTTAGAAAAACCTTAGAAATTCACTAAAAAAACATAGGTTTCAGGGCCGTTATAGTTAGTTGAACATTTGACTCATATAAAACCAGAGAAATTCAGCTGGTATAGTTAGTTGAGCTAACTATAGCTTGCGCTTCCGCAATGCATTGCTGATGATGTCACATATTACATCACTCATGACATGGTCAGTGACATCACTGATGACATCACTGACGACATCTCAAATGACATCACTGATGACATCATCCACGTGACAATCTGATGCACATACTGATGCTGTAATATAAACTTTGATACACCCATTCTAAAATGTTGACTACTATATTTGAAACATACACAGAAGAATGCCATTTACTACATAGCACTCACTATTTCCTAGGTCTGCACACACATCCAGTCACTTATATATGCAGTTACTTATCAATACAGGACTATAATATGCACTCATACATCTATACTTGGTGTCACACTCTGCCAGTCATCCATAGAGTTACTCACACAGCTAGCCAGTAATGCAAAGAATCAATCATATGCCCATTTAATCATGTATACAGTTATATACACCAACTCCGTTATTAATAGACATACCACATCACTTATTTATGCAGATACTAATACAAATTCTCTGTCTTATAGAATCACTCATAGAAGAAGACACTTATTTATACACCCACTCTTCAAATAACAGTCTCACTTATACTCATTTATATATAGTCCAACACTCACATATAGTGCCCTAAAACATATGTAGTTAGTCACAAATATACCACTGAGACATTTATTCACTCACCAACATATAAATAGACACACTAACTCACCCATACAGCCCTTCCTAGATACACTTTTTAAATCATACAACCTCTTAATCACCCACTCAGACATCTATGCACAGACTCATATACCCACCCACCCACACAGACACTCAGGGACCCATACAGAAACTTAGAGAACAAATCATTATATATAGACACTTATGTAGCTATTTAGCAACCCATGCAGTTGCTTAAACACCAATATAGACTTTCGCACAGTTTAGTCACTAACCCATGCATTCAGTAAGACATGTTCAATCACTCACTTATACAGACAGTCACGCACCTACGAAATAATTCCTTTAGGCACTTTTAAATGCATTCATTCTTCAATACACTTTGGCATATATATATATAAAATATAGTTACACTTAACAGACACACACATTTACTGGATGATGTCATGAGTGATGTCATGAGTGATGTCATTTAAGATGTCATCAGTGATGTCATCAGCGATTTCACTGACCATGTCATGAGTGATGTAATATGTGGCATCATCAGCAGTGCATTGCGGGCGCGCGAGTTATAGTTAGCTCAACTAACAATAACAGGCGAATTTCTCTGGTTTTATATGAGTCAAAGGGAAACAACCTTTACAACGCAACTTTTACAACGCACTACCATTACAACGAAACTTTTACAACGCAAAAACCATTACGACGCATGTATTTACAACGCATGTTTTTACAACGTAGGTACCTTTACAACGCATACCATTACAACGTAAGTATTGGTAAGTATATAAATATATTTAAAATGTTATATGTTTGGGTTTTTTTAGGGGTATTTTTAGGGTTCAGGGTCAGTTTTGGGTTTTTGGGTAAAGGGGTATTTTTAGGGTTCAGGGTCAGTTTTGGGTTTTTGGGTAAAGGGGTATTTTTAGGGTTCAGGGTCAGTTTTGGGTTTTTGGGTAAAGGGGTATTTTTAGCGTTCAGGGTCAGTTTTGAGTTTTTGGGTAAAGGGGTATTTTTAGGGTTCAGGGTCAGTTTTGGGTTTTTGGGTAAAGGGGTATTTTTAGGGTTCAGGGTCAGTTTGGGGTTTTTGGGTAAAGGGGTATTTTTAGGGTTCAGGGTCAGTTTTGGGTTTTTGGGTAAAGGGGTATTTTTAGGGTTCAGGGTCAGTTTTGGGTTTTTGGGTAAAGGGTTATTTTTAGGGTTCAGGGTCAGTTTTGGGTTTTTGGGGTACAGGGGTACAGGGTAAAAATAAAGTAAAATTAAATGTAAATTAAATTAATTAAATGAAATGAAATGAAATGAAATTAAATTATATTAATTTCAATTAATTTACATTAAAAAAATTAATATATATTTACCAATACTTACGTTGTAATGGTATGCGTTGTAAAGGTACCTGCGTTGTAAAAACATGCGTTGTAAATACATGCGTTGTAATGGTTTTTGCGTTGTAAAAATTTCGTTGTAAAGGTATGCGTTGTAAAAGTATGCGTTGTAACGTCATACATCAGAGTCAAATGTTCAACTAACTGTAACGTCCCAGAAACCTATGTTTTTTAGTAAAAAAAAAAAAAAAAAAATATATATATATATATATGCAAAGTATTCTCCAGAAGAAGAAGATATATATATATATATATTTGTTCTCGTGACAATTTTACACTTAACTGGCACTGAACTTTCCAATGTGTCATGTAATTAAATCAAACCATAGCAAAGTTATTAAAAATAGCAGAATCTGCAGTGTGCTGGTGCATCTCCCCAGGAAAGCAGTAAAGCAACTGTACGTGATCACAGAGACGGATATCTAACTAGATCAATGTGCTGGCTGAGAAGGAACACATCACACCTGCCAGTTTGTTACAGTTTCTGGCAACTAGGGGAAGGTGACCTTGACAGACATTTCGTTTTCTTTTATGGTACATTTGTTTACACCAAAATGTGCTGGGTTGCAAAAATCCTACTATATTTTCGTTGTTGCTTCCTTGCTTTCACCTACCATTGAGTTATAACAAGGAACTATATTCTTTCTTCGAATGATATCTGTTGGAAGCACAACAAAGAAATGTAAATATCAAAGAGTGGTAAGGCAGTTCATTTTAATTAACAAAAGCAATAAGGAAGTAAAACATCTCCCTTATCAGCAAGCAATTTGCTTAACCTGGATTTATATTATGTCACACATATCATTTTATCAATATGATAGTTCTCTGAGGAGAATGGCGAAAGGTGCATCAAATTACTCGTTGAGCTTTAGGATTTCAGATGTCAGCAGGGTAAAGACATTGTTAATTCATTCTACAAACAACGCAGCACAGCAATTGAAGTTGCTGCAATGCGTTGCATGAAAGGGAGAGAGCAGAACTGTGCCATATTTTCAAAGAAATGGTGCAATCCTGCTCTCTCCATGTGCTGGCGCACTTTGGCCTGCCTAGTGCTTATGCAGGCACCCACCATTGCACCATAGTACAAGGGTGTCTGCATTATGGCCAGGATATTGTTTTGTTCAGGAAAGACCTCTTTCCTGCACAGAGGTTATTCATGGAAGTGTTTTCCTCTTTGCATTTGTGCTGCAAACTACAGCACACAAGCACAGAGGAAATAATGAGGAGAAATAAATATATTCCTCCTCATTATACCAGCCTCAGGCAGGCGCACCATTTCTGTTCAAACTCATTTCTATAAATCTTCGTAAATATGGGTTTGCGTCAAAATGCTTTGGTCGAGGCATGGGAATGGCCATGCTCCACCCATGGAACGCTTCCCTGACGCAAATCAACAGTTGCGTTGCTGTAAATGCCCAAATGGATTTTGCTTATGGCCTGCATCAAAAAAGTATGCAAATCCAATAATAAATCTTAGTAAGTCTGGGCCTCATTGAATTCCAGTTTTTTAAATGTTCTTCATAGAGAGACAGTGCAGGTGATTTCATTAAATAGAATTTTCATCTTCAGGTGATGTTAAACGGCCTTAATCCTTGTAGCGTAACGACTACTCAAATATGTGCAATCCAAAATGCTTCAAAAAATGACTTTTTGACTAAAAAAAGGAAAAGAATTATTCATGTTTCAAATAAGGCCAATTTTCAGGAAAGAGCAGGAAGTGTACCTTGATTATATTGGCTACAAATGGGTAATGCCCACGATCCATATCCATAGATGAGATGTGCACATGACGCATGAGGGTAGACCTGTCAACCTTAGGGTCTTCCCCCAAACTTTTTGCCTTACTCCTCCATTTTTGCGGATCTCGGTTTTTTTTGGCCTTAGTACTCTGTACACGTTACCACTGCTAACCACCGGTAAAGTGTGTACGCTTGCTTCCTAAAACATGGTACCATTGGCAATCCCCCAAAAGGCACCTTTTATTTACTTGTAAGTCACTAGGAAAGTGGTACTACATGCACACAGGACCTGTAAATTAATAGCTGCTAGTGGGCCTGCAGTACTCTTTCTGCCACCCACTTAAGGAGCCCTCTAAACATGTCTCAGACTTGCCATTGTAGCCTGTGTGTTCAGTTTTAAGTGCCCCCCCTTTTAATACATATAAGTTGCCCTATCGTAGTGCCTAAATAACGACTAAGGCAGTGTGCAGTGTATTTAACAAGTGGGACATAAACTTTTCACGTTCACAAGTCCTGGTTGTGAAAAACTCTTACATTAGTTTTTCACTACCGCAGGCCTAACTCTCCCATAGCATAACATTAGGTTACCTTTTTACATTTGATAAGTGATAACTTTCAATTTGGAGCAAGTTTGAAAGTCCAGTTTGGTCTCTAAAGAATTGTAGTCGCATTATAAGTCACAATTCTGAAAATGACACTTTTAAAGAGTTTGTATTTTCCTGTCCCAACAATTTGGTGCCTGTATCTTGGGTCACATGAAAAGGTGTAACTGGCAGTTGGTTTTGTGTATTGATCCAGAGAGTGAAACAAATGGGGAATGGGTGTTGGCAGGATGGGCCATCTCTGACTTGATAGCGGGCAGAGTTGACACTTTCCATACTTGCATATCACAAAGGCTGTGTCTCAGCACACTCATAAAGGGTTTGAAAATAGTCGTTTGTGCCCCCAGACTAACTAGGGTCAGGGCAGGGAGGAAGGAAATTACAAACACCCCTTGGGTGGAAACCTCCAGAAATTTCTCCATCTTTAAAATTGGCACAGAGTATAAATATTGGACCCTCAGGCCCAACTCTTCGGTACACCTCTGGACCTGCAGAATACTCATAATGACTACTGTGAAGCCCTGCTGCATGAAGGACTGCTACTCTTCCACCCTACTACCCTGCTGTCAGCTGCCCTGCTGCCTATGGAAAATTACTGGACCTGCATTTTTAACCCAAGACCACCAGAGTTACTCCAAAGGCTAGTTGGCTGACCCCCTGATCTGAGCTTTATGGACACATAAGGCTCAAACCACCTTGCACCCAGCACCTTGATTGGGCCTGCTGTGTGTTTTGCCCCCCAAGTGGCGACCACCCTGTTTCTGGATCCTTAAACGTAAGCCTGAAGGTGCTCTACCAGCCCATCTGTGGTCTTGCAGGCAGAACCGATACAGTGCAACACATCTCCTCACAGAACTGCCACTGTGCAATGCATCCCTGCCACAGAACTCGATCACAGCCCGCACTTCTTGGAACCACTGCTGCACGATGCAGGTCCGATGCAGGACTTCGTTTCTCAACCCTTCGTCAATGGCATTTTTGATGAAGATGCAGGACCGCACATATGAAGCCTCACCAAGGGCTTTATCGGAATCAGTCACTGTACAACGCATCCTTGACAATGGACCTCGCATCACCGACCGCAGCTCATACGAACTGCTGCTGTGCAACTTATCCTCAACACGGGAGCTTGCATCACAACCAGGATTTAAGGTACTTTGAT
Organism: Lissotriton helveticus; assembly: GCF_964261635.1. NCBI lineage: Eukaryota > Metazoa > Chordata > Amphibia > Caudata > Salamandridae > Lissotriton > Lissotriton helveticus. The sequence continues at coordinate 334,738,616 of NC_136071.1, read as the reverse complement.
CAGCGGGCACAACTTGGTCCCTGTATTCTGCCTGCACTCCATCGTGGTAGGCCTGAACTTGTGACTTTGTCCCAGTCTGTCATAACCAGATAACCACAGTTGGCACATTGTGCCTCTAGGCACTATTGTCACCTTAATCTTTAAAATTGCATAGCTCTGGTTCTATTGATTGGGTTTTTGGTGTCAAAGAATTTATTAATTTTTACTCTGTTTCTCTAAATTGATGTGGGAGTTTTGTCTTGAGAGGTTTTTCACTTTATTATTGTTGGAAGCACTGCGTAAATACTTTACACATTGCCCTTAAGTTAAGACTGACTGCTTTTCTGCCAAGCTACCAGAGGGTTAAGCACAGGTTAATTTGGTGTTTGATTGTAATTCACCCTGACAATATTTATGGTTGCTGCTTGAGTAGGGTTTTACCCCCCCTCCCACCAGTAACCTGATTTCCTATACATGACAACATCTGATTCAGTGTTTAAAAGAAGAGGGGGAGGTGGACCATTCAAAGACAAGCATGTACAGGGTAAAAACACGCAAATCGGTTAGTAGGCCATGGCTGCAGAGATCACAGTAGTTACGCATCTGAAAAGAATCAGGAAGTGTGAAAAGTACAAAGACACTGCGCAAACAATAGCACACACTAACACCTGGTTGAAACACAACACAAAGAGACCATAACAGGGAGAGGTAAACTATAAGCAGGCAAAGAGCAACATGGATCAACCAATGTTGTATCTCTCCTAATTATAATAGGATGTTCCATAATGTGTCAATGAGAGATCGTATTAAGTATTGAAAATTTATTATTTATTTTCCGGCCAAAAACTGTGACAAAAATGAAGAAAGATGCTAGCAAATGTAGACAACAAAAGTTGCTTTGGGAAATGAGAATATTAGTGATCAATCATTGGCTAGCTCTATTCAGGACCCCAATCCCAGTATGTCAAACCGGGACATATCACTACTTTGCATCGATTTAACTTTGTTTAACATACATATCAAGAGAATGAAAAATGCAGAAACTAATGGGAACCAAGTTCCCTTATTGTTATCTTTACTGCTAAATAATTGAATTACTTTTTGTATGCATTTTCATGTTTCCAATAATGTTCTTTTTGCATTTTAAGCATATTTATCTGTATTGTGTAATTGCGGTCATTCTATTTGAAGCTGATTGCTGCAGAGTACTGCTGAGGAGTAAAAAAGTAAACTGTAATATGTTTTTTTGAAAACACCTCAAATATCGGTGTATTAGCTGATAACCAACCTCTCCTTCAGCACCCAATTAGTGAAATACACCTGGTAGTGGAGATGCGGTATTTTATAGCTGCACAAAGTCCATGCACATATTACTAATGTGAAGTGCAGGGTCAATATAGAAAGAAAACAAAGAAAACAACCTAGTGAAAAAGGTATGGAAAGTATATACAGCATTTAATTCAGATCATACAGAAATAAGGACTAGTTATCAATCTGAAATCATGACCAGAGTCCATCTTTGATAGCTGAAACGTGGTGTCAAGTTTCAAACAGTAAAAAACTTCAAGATGTTAAAAATGTCAGTTAAAAGTAAAAAAATCACATTTCAAGTTCTATACATAAATCGGTTAATCCTCCTCTCATTATAAATTTGCACATTTTTGTTACAAAGGTACATATCTTGCCTTTACCATTAAGTGATTCACATAATAATGTTAATTAAGCTTTCTTCGTTTTTCTTTTCTTTTACTTTTTATTTTGTGTCCTTCCCAGCCCTGAAGAGTCATAACTGTAACACGTTGTGAAGAAACACGTGTCGGCTGGTTTATTTCTGTCTGTACTGATTTGGATTGACTTATACATCCTTCTACTTGAAACTCGAGATGTCAACCTTCATTATTTCTACAAGAACATTGTGTTAGAATTTTAGATTTTTACACTAAAACCAACTACACTCGTACGTGTGCACAGGACTTTTGTTTACATTGGTTGTGCGAATTTTCACCCACACTTATGCAGGGGTTGTTTTGTTTGTGTTTGTTTTCCCTGACCTGTTTGCACCGTGATTCACTAGCCACAATCAATACTCTTATATGCACATGCTAGAGCGCCATCACTTCCTGTAAATAACCTAAACCCTTCACCGACACAGAATGTTTAATGGATGCAGGTTTATTTTGGATGACAATCAGTTGCACAAATGATATGCCCATAAAACTTTCTCAACTCTTTCTTCAAGATGAGGGAACCACATGCGGTCCCTTAGAGCTCATTTAGTATCAACAACTCCATGATATCTCTCATTTGCTAGTTCAATGACTTGTTGCCTCAGACTCTCAGTTATGACAATTGTCGACCTTCATAAGATGATGCCTTCTGGGGTAGCGGAAAGTTCATCCTGCACATTTTTGATATTTAAGGTCATCATGAAGAGGTTGAATATGTTTTTGCCACGATTGATGTGTAATAATGTCTTTGAGTATTTGCATATCTCTGTCAGTGCTCGTGGCAGCAATGATTAGTTTCACAAATATGACAGCAGGGGTACTGGATTTCACAATAACATAAGCATCAGCTGCTTTAGAAGTAGTGCCATGACACGGTATTGGTGCAAAAAACAAAACAATGGAAAAAGGAGGAACAAATTCTGCGCTATTTGAAAATAGGGGACAATTAATTCACCTATTTTTATGCCAAATGTTCACTGTAAAGTTAATAAAACATTCTGTACATCATCACTCGCACAAGGGGACATGATTACACATTTTATTTTTTGTAATCAGCACATAAATTGTTTTTATCTTATTTCTTATACTCTTTTTTTCTTTTAAACAAACACAAAAAAATATTTTTGTATCAATACTTAATACACCATATGCCAATATATACATCTATATATACACACCTATATACAGCAAACAACAAAAACACTTCATACAAAAATCAAAAGAAGAACAAAAAACTAGATAATTTTTCACCCTTAGAAAAAAATTGTAGCAAAGGCTAAGTGCCCTCCCATTAGCTATAGGGGGTGCACTAGGAGGTAGTCGGACACCACTGGTTCAATGCACAGATTTACAGAACCTAAATCAACAAGTGTGTCACAAAACATTAATTTCCAAAATCATTTTTTATACAGGGACTCCTCCATATGGAAAGTGTCGACGCGGTCGCGTTTCGGCCTTCCGATAAGTCTGGCCTCTTCAGGACAGGGCGATAAACAACCTAAAAGTACATATAACACAATAAAAAATCTAGATTAAAAGATCTAGTCATATACTCTGTGCCCTCCAATCCTTCCTACACGATCCATCTCCAGCACCCACCGTGCTCCAAGCGTTAAACAAATAACATTAAGTGTCCAGAACAAAACAAAAACGCTACAAATACAGGGAAAGGAGTGTGAATTAGATTTATCCTCACCAACTCCCAACCCACTTACAAGGCAAAATAAACAGACCAAGGGACCCACTCACCATTTCTACGTGCTAGTGGAAAATCACCAATAGCATCCACCAGGTGAATAAAAACCAAAATTCGTGCAATTCACTGTAACAACAATGGCATGCCAAATCATATACACCAATGTGGCTTGGTTCTTATCACTTACAAGCAAGCTCAATCAGGCAGCAGCTGGTAAGCAATCACTTGAGGTACAACCACTACTTCTGTAAAGCAATGCACATAAGCCGGTAAGCGATTACAGCAACACCTAAATATCCTATTCTAACAATACGCTGAAGTTTCCAATGTGCAAACACATAGAACATACTCAGAGTCTCCTACCTTATAAACACCTGGATATGGTGCGCTTTCATTCGCCTCCGAGTCAGTCTCTCCTCTCTAATGTATATTTTCCACAGGTCACTACAGACAAAACAATAATAAAAATCATCCCCATAAGTGCGAGTCTCAAATTTATATCCGGAAAAACAACAGAACTACATGTAGGTTTAGCCCTAATATCAAGCGTCACCGCGCTAAGTTACCTCTACTACGTGTGAGTCCTTTCAAACAACAACGCACAGGGCCGCCATCATGGTCGGAATAAACTGGGCCACCACACGCCAGTACTTCCTCTATATGGAGCTGAGAATGTCGCGCCCCACGTGACCACAGCGTTGTAACATAGATATAGAGATCGGACTACGCCTTAAGGAAAACTCCTTACTTCACTGGATAGCAGATTAACGTTACGCGTGCACTCTCTAGAGTACCTAGTCACTAGACCTCAGCAAAAACATAGCAACTCAGCATATACGTGAACACATTCACAAAAAAAGGGGATATTAATAAAATAAATATAACAAATTACTTTCCAAGAGAAAACCGCACCTGCGGGCCTAAAATTACACAATATCTCAAAACTATACTCATGCTACCAAAATGTATAAACAAGGCTAACAATAAACCTCCCATGTAAAGAGAAAGGGTAAACACGGAAATGGATCGGAGGGAGATTACAAGTCGGGCACAGAGACAGACTACTAGTCCACACAGTTACACAGAATGCATATACATACAATAGATGGTACCACAACATATTGTGTCCATAAATATGGAAACTTCGCATATCAATCAGCAATGTACATACAACAGCATTATCTAATAAGACATATATACAATATATATACATATAGTCAATATTATTACTAAAGGTTCAACAAATAATTACAAATCACAAAAGAATGACAGAAGAAGGGTTCAGAATCGTCACAGAAAATCACATCACAGTCTTATCAAGAATTTAATAATGCCCACATTTCATCACGGTCATTCAGGCCTCCTCTCGCAGTTTCATATTTTTCAATCATTCTGGCTTCCAATCTGTTTAGAGTTGCCTGCACCATCATTGTACTCTGCGCTCTTACTACCATTAGAACCGACCAACTGATTTCATTTTCGTTGTGTCCTTCCTCAATGTAATGCTGCACCAATGGGGCTCCTAAATTCCCGCACCTGATTCTAGATTGATGCTGGACTACTCTCGTTTTTACGTTCTGAGTAGTTTGCCCTATGTACGTTTTCCCACACGGGCAAGAGATGCAATACACCACATTTTTGGTGTTGCAATTCGAGAAGCTCAATTGTGTATGTTTTTTGCTATTGATCATCACATGTTTGGTATTATTAGTGAGAGGACAGACCACACAACCATTACATCACCACCGGAGGGAGGTTCAACATACTTCTTAGATTTCCCCTTTCAGGTGTAGTTCTAACTGCCTTAACCAAATGTTGGCGAATATTTTTGTCCTTGCGAAATGCAAATAATGGTTTAGGGATGTCGAATTGCTGTATTAGTCGCCAATTTCTCAGAATAATTTGCTTGATCTTGTTAGCCTTAGGACTATAAGTAAGAACACAAGTCATCTTTTCAGTATTCTGTTTTTCTTTTGGTGTTAGCAGTGTCTTACCAATTTCTTGGGATATCCTCTATTCACCAGTTTTATTTGCAGTTTTTCAGCGTTATCAAAATAGTCACATTTATTTGTGCAATTTCGACGGATCCTTAGAAATTGCCCATAGGGCAAGTTCTCTTTAAAAGTCCTCGGATGTCCGCTATTAAAATGGAGAAGAGTGTTCCGATCCGTAGGCTTGGAGTACAGGCTGACCTCTAATCTCCCTTCCTTATGAATCACATTCAAATCCAAAAAATTAATTCTGGAATGACTATGGGACATGGTAAATTTCAGGTCGACAGATCTATTATTAAGCCAATCATGAAAAAAACCTAGTTGCTCTAAACTCCCTGACCAAATCATAAAAATGTCGTCGATAAAACGACTCCATTTTATAATGTGTGATCTGAAGGGTGTTGTCTCCTGGAAAATGTAATTTCTTTCAATTATATCCATTACTAAATTAGCAATTTCCGGAGCAAAACAACAGCCCATGGCTACTCCTTTGATTTGTAAAAACAAATCCTTTTTGAACGCAAAAAAACTATTTTTCAAACAGATTTTGGTCAAAGATGAAATAATATTAGTATATAAACTTTCGATATCGAAAGTGACCAATACCTGGTGATCACTTTCGAATATCAAACCCTCTATTTTGTAAATAAAATCCATGGAGTCTCTGATGTATGCCTCTGTCTGCGGTACAAATGGTTTTAAAAAGACATCAATGTACTTCGCAAGTGGCTCCAACAAGGAACCACATGCGGCAATAATAGGACGACTTAGAGGGTGATTATGGTCCTTATGCACTTTAGGAAGGACATATATGTTGGGAATCTTAGGTGTGTTAGAGTTAAGAAAAGCATGTTCCTTTTTACATATATACGTCTCATCTAAAGCTAGTGTGGTAATCTGCAAAATTTGGGCTTTCAGTCTCTCCGTCGGGTCCTCCTTAATGGGGCGGTAATGGTCTATGTTATGCAATTGCCTCAGGATCTCATTGTCATATTCATTAACATCCCACAGGACAATCCCTCCCCCTTTATCCGCAGGTTTAATCACGGTGAGAGGGTTTTGGCTATGTCTATGAGTGCTACCATTTCTTGTTTAGAAAAATTCGACTTGAAGTGTACTTTTTTACAATTAAACTCATCCACTTCTTTGAAAATTTGTTCTTCAAATATTCGAATCTCATCTGGCATTGTGGCACTATCTGGACAAAATAAAGACTTCTTATGGAGCCCACTAATATTTATTTCTGTGGTCTCGTCTTTATCAGCAAAAAATATTTTAAGTCTGATTTTACGAAGAAATTGTAAAACCTCAGTCTTAATATTCACGGGGTCCTGCAGGGTCAAAGGGACAAAGGATAAGCCTTTATGGAGCACTCTTGACTCCATTTTCGTTAGGGGATGTTTTGAGAGATTATAAATTGGAATCAGTTCATTGCCACTGATCTCTGTTTCATACTGTGAGCCACTTATCTGCTGTATGTGCGGTGCCTTGTTCTGAATATTCCCTGATCGGGTGGTGGCGGTGGTGGTGCTTGCCTCCATCCTCCCTTGAAGCCCCTTCCCCCCCGCCCTCTGCCTAAAAAAGGAGCGGTTCTAGGGTATTGGAAGTATGTGGGATACGGCTGGTAATGTTGATACTGGCCAGAAGGCCCTTGGTCCGAGTCAGATGAAGACTCAGAAAATGTAATAAAGTTCCTTCTTGATCTCCCTCTGTACTGTAGGTTCAGTGTGCTGGGATTATTATTCTTAAAGAAATCGTCCTTCAAATAGGGATAAACGTTTTCAAAATTAAAGTTCTTAATATCCCTAGTCACCTTAGTTGTTTTCAAATTCACCGTGTGGGTTTTAAAATCACAGATGGTTTTTTCAATTGTTTCTAACAAAGCCTTGGCGTCAGATATATTCGCATCCGCCCCGATCTCTTCCTCCAGTTTCTTTATTTCCTTAAGCTCTTCCTCACTAATCCTTAGTGCTGTTTGGATGGACAATATTATCCAATCACGAGAACATTTAGTCCCCACCCCACTAAAATCCGGTAGGTAAGGCTTATCATTAACAAAAATGACTGGAATGTTTTTAACCTGTAATCCTACAGGAATTGTATGACTCTTAAGATGGTCTAACAGTACTTGCGCATGCAGTTGCGTCCTGGTGTTTTTTTTACGCAACTGAACAAGGCGTTCACTGTTATCTGAACTATAAGTTCCAGGTGTACCCCGATCTCCCCCTAACAGGGATGGAATCTGTAATAATCGATTGATGTCTTCTTCAGAATACTGTACCATATGGGGTTCATTCATATCTGGACAGTGATGGACAATGCTGAACACGGTATTGGTATACGTGAGTAGTAGTCAGCAAGGTTTTCATCTTTTCCTGGATGATGCACAATCGTATAATCATACTCCTGCAATCACAACCCCCACCTCTCAGTGCAAGGAGGCATCTTGGCTTTAGGATTGATGAAAATGGTGAGTAATGCTGGGTGGTCGGTGACAGCTGTGATGGGTTTTCCATTCAATCATTCAATCAGGGAATTGTAAGCACGCTACTTACCCGTGAGTGTCTTAAGGCGCTGAGGGGGGTCCGCAGATCTGTTTAGCCGAAGAGCCAGGTCTAGAGTGTCTTCCTGAAGGTGTTCAAGGAGGGCGCGTGTCTGATGTCTGCCGGTAGCTCGTTCCAGGTCTTGGCTGCAATGTGAGAGAAGTATCTTCCGCCTGCTCTGGCTCTGTGGATATGCCGGGTTTCGGCCAGTGTGAGGTTGGAAGATCAGAGGTTTGTTTTTGGTATGTGGAAGTTGATTCTGTTGTTGAGGTATTTGGGTCCGATGTTGTGTAGGCATTTGTAGGCGTGAGTGAGGATTTTGAAAGTGACTCTTTTCTCCACGGGGAGCTAGTGCAGACTACCTTGGTATTTGCTGATGTGTTTGTGTCGGGGATGCCGCGGACAAGTCCAGTGGTGGTGTTCTGTATTGCCTGGAGTTTGAGAGGTAGATGTTAGGATTTGCACCATAAACATGGCTAATCCTCATACTGTGTATTAGAATTGACCCAATATATGTAGCATGTTCAGTCTTTATTTTGGTTTGCTTTATGGAATGGTTTGCTTTATGAACTTTCATGCTTCATTTTTTCTTGTATAAATTGATATGGTTTGCTGTAAAACTGTTATAAACATTAAGTAGTTCTTGGTATCTGAATCCATTTAGCTTGAAACAACTTGATTCAGCAGAACTAATGATAGTTAACATGTGCCTGCCACACCCACTTTACAGTTGGCAGTTTGCATAGGAACTCAATCTGTGGGTGGACCTGCACACCCTAGTAAGTGTGTTTTGCTGAAATTTAATAAAGTATAATGAGAAAGTGTCTACCTCTATGATTGCGTGCTATCTCGCTGAGAGGCTAAGCCCTGACCTCTGTGTACTGCTAGACTCAATTGAGGTTTGGGGATGCCCCCTAGCCTGCGTGATGCACAGCTAGTGACCTTCAGGTCTTAATAATATTTAACCGTTCCTAAGCAAAGTTTTACACAGTGTACATATAAGTTCCACACAATGTAATTTGGGTTATATTTGATAACCTTGTATTCACCTTATTTTTCACAAAAATAAATATAAACATGAAACTTTTGTATTGCCACACCTTTGTGTAGCTTTTCAACCTAAATCTGTAACAAACATTCCACAAAGTACAATGTCTGTGAGTTCCTAACATTCAAAAATGACCATTTTGCTTCAAACCCAGTTTTTCTTCAATCCCAATGCATTTCGGGTTTTTATAAACACTTCTTCAGGGGTAATCTATGAAAATCATAATTGAAACTTTTAATACAATCAGTATGCGGAGATCCTCCGTATGAAACTACAATGAAAACATGAAATTATGATGAGAATATTTTTTACAAGAAGGATTTGCTCTCAAAATATCTAATGTTGTGCCAGGTGTACCGCATACCAAATATATGTAAATGTGACATGCCTCTTAAAAGTCGCAGGTGCCTTCATGCAAAGACATCTTTATGATGGAGTTTGACTATCAAAGCAGCCAAGTGCTGTTCATCATCTCCTGCTACTAGGAATGATACCATGTATCATGCCTCTATCTTGATACTGAGTCCTAACGTGAAAGAGTCTAAAAAAAAAACGAACGAAAAGAGTGCCTGAATAACGTCACCCGATGTGAACTGCTCCAGAAGTGTTCGTGATTAAACTTAACCAATGCGTTATTAGCATGTGCCTCCCGAATGTCTGGAAAAGGGAGGTCATGATACATAATTATCAGTGAAGGTACTTCAGCCTTTCAAGTCCGCAGTGTGTTACCGGCTAGAGCACTAAACGCTCACCTATACTCTACGCGACTCCAGCTGTCTGTGGTGTGGTATAATTCCAACTTTCAAGGGAGTATCCGTAGTTGCACACATTTCCAAAAAGCCCCAATACTACGGTAAAAATGTCATAAAAATATAGCATTCAAATGACCCTATTGGTGTGTTTTTTTACTGTTCTCATTCATCCCCTCTCGCCACGGCTCACCTGAGCTTACTTCAATAAAGTTGTTCACGGGTCTTTGATCCCGCCATGACCGCTGTTCCCATTCAATCTCGTAGTGCCAAAAATCCCTCGCGCTCCGATGGTTTTCACCATCTTAATTCTAGAATCTAAATGTTACATAGGTGCGTCAGTCTATGAAGCTAAATTTTCCCATAAGGACGCCGCTTTACCAGCTCTAAACAACTATAACGATTAAACTCACCCAGACGTGTGCATCCTCTCCCTGTGTGCAATTCCAATCTCTCGATCTGTGGTAATCTCGCGAGTGCGTTCTACGTCCCCGACTATCCTTCTTAAAGGGTCTGTCTCCAAATAAGATGCGTTTGAAAACTTTATTGAATGTAATGGTAATCAAGCTATTGTGCCGATCACCAATATGTAAATACAAATCAAATGAGGTACTGAACACTGAGTAGTGCACAGGAGAAATAAATAAATAACAGTGTTCGTCCCATTAAACACTGTTAATTATCCAGTGAAAAAATAACGAAAACATAACCGAGTGTCACCACTTTATGTGTGATCTAAGAGGCTGAAAAAAGTCTACAGAGGAATAAAAGTCTATTGTAATGTGAAGAGTACCTGCTGCAATGAGCGAAGCGAGTGCAAATCCTGTACAGTAGTTGTGTTGAAGTGATTACATAGCAATAATTCACATGACAATTAATAGCATACAGATGTACTCAGACTCAGTCTAGAAAATACTACTCTCTAAATTCACATGACAATCAAAGGTATACAAAAGGTACTCAAACTCAATGTAAATAATACTACACTCCAATATCACAGAAAACACAATAACTCGTAATGGTCATTCAGCCCTCCTAGGATAATTGTTCCCAACAATTTTATCCAGAAAGTTTCTCTTCGAGCTAAGGCTATCTGATGATCAATGCCTGATGCTGGCTCTACCTTTTCAAGTACTGTAAACCTTAATTGTGGGATAGTGTGTACTGTGTTCACCCAATGTGTGGCCAAACTAGAGTGTAAGTTCTTGTTTCTGATCGTGCTTTTGTGTTCTATAATCCGTGTTTTGACCCTTCTCGATGTCCGTCCAACATAAACTAGCCCGCATAGGCATCTAATCGCATAAATCACCCCCTCTGTGTTGCAATCTGAAGTATGACGTAAAGAAATTTGTTTGCCAGTGTGAGGGTGTGAGAATATGTGGCCCGGAATAACATTACTGCATTGTTCGCAGTTCCAGTATTTCCTCGTTCCTTTGAATTGTTGTCTGGCTGGTACGGAACGTGATTTTAATAGGTCTCTCAGGTTCTTAGATCTGTTGTATGCGAACAGAGGTTTGTTTTGAAATACATTGATGAAGTCAACTTCTTGTTCGATCACCTCCCATCTTTTAGCGATGATTCTCTTAATCTGTGTGGATTATGCCGAATGTTTTAGAACAAACACTTCATGATTTGAAGATTTTTTTTGGTCTGAATCAACAGGTCCTCATGTTTCTTTCGTGGTACTGTATTCACTGCTTCAACAAGTATTTCATCCGGATAGCCTCTCTCTTTATATCGCATACATTATTCCTTAATCAATCTTGTGCTTTGTTCAGGGTTTGAGGTTATTCTCTTTATTCTAATGAGTTGCGATGCCGGAAGATGTCTTTTCAGGGAATATGGAAGTGCACTTGTAAAGTGTAACGCATTATTTACATCTGTGGGCATCTTATACACGGATGTGTGTAATCCTGTGGCTGTTTTCTCAATCTCAATGTCCAGAATATGAATCTGACTGGCGTCTATTTCATGAGTAAATTTGATTCTCGGGTTGCATTGGTTTAATTGTAGGATACTTGCTTCCAGTGTCTTTCTACTGCCCCTCCAAACAACCAATATGTCGTCTATGTAACGTAAGAAGATAATAGCATTATCCTGCCATACAGGATTGTGTAGAATGTGTTGTTCCTAAAAATGTGCCATGAAGGTGTTCGCATACGATGGGGCTCCTGGAAACCCGATCAATGTGCCCGTTCTTTGTAAATAATATTGGTCTTTCCAAACAAAAAAACTCTGATATAATGAAAAGTGTAGTAATTCCAGTAAAAAAGTTGCTGTGTCTTGTGGTATAGAGGATTGTAACAGTCTCCACTCCACCGCCTCAATGCCTTCATTGTGAGCAATCGACGTGTATAAGGCCGTAACATCGATGGTACACAAAAGTGTGTAGTTTTCAAAATGTTCTCTGACGGTCTCTAGTTTTAACAGGCAATCAGTTGTATCCTTAAAATAAGTTAACCATGACTGAACAAGAGGTTTTAAATAATAATCAAGATATTGACCAATGGATTCATGGATAGACCCACAACCTGCTACTATGGGTCGAAATGGTGGATTGGTGGCGTCCTTATGTACTTTAGGTAACATGTACATGTGAGCTGTTTTCGGATGCTCTGTCTGTAGGAATTTTCTGATGTTGCCTGTAATTAAATCATTTTCTTCCGCTTGTTGTAAAATGGACCCTAATAGACCCATGATTTCCCTGGTGGGATCTCCTTCCAGTTGGACGTAGGTCGCTTCATCATTCACATGTTTACTGACACTGTGTTCATAAAATGTTGTGTCGAGAACGACCAGGGTTCCCCCTTTGTCAGCCGGCTGAAAGGTTATTTCCTTATCTAGTCGTAATGCGTTAATGATGCACATTTCTGTCTTGGTCAGATTAGTGTGCTTGGGTCTTATATACTTGATTTTGTCTAAGTCATTCCTGACCAGTGTCTCAAAAGTATCCAAAGTCTTATGAGAAAGAGGTGCCATAAATTTGCTTTTTGGACGAAGAGGGTCCGCTTGGATGTCTTGATCCTCCATTGGGGTCTTCATAGAAAAGAACCATCTGAGCCTCAATCTATGCATGAATTTGAAGAGTGATATTTCCGTCTCCAATGCGTTTGAAGAATATGTCGGGACAAATGATGTACCCTTGCTTAATACCCTCATTTCTTCATTGCTCAATTTTCTTTTGGAGATGTACATAACTATGGACCTCCCTTCTTGAGATTTCTCTGTGGTCTCCCTGTCTATGTTGTTTTTCTTGGTTTGTCCCCTCCGGATGCGTTTTCTTGTTGTGCTAGAGTTTTGTCTGGTGGTTGGTTTGACGACTGGCCTTCGGCCAAAAAAGACGGTTTTATTGCTGAGGTTGTAGTTTGTGCCATCGATTCTGACACTGTTGCAACTGGTGGTCGTTGTAAGGACAGATCTTGATCTTGGACTACACTCTCTTCTGATGAGGTATTACCTTGTTTTTTGTTAAAGAATCTCTTCTGCACATAAACTTCTGCCCATGAGTATACCTCATCCAGTTTATAATCTATTGTGTCCCTTCGGAATTTTCAGATTTTTCGTTCATGGACCTCCCTCGCATGTGTGTCAAGTCTAGTGTTAATGTCTTCAAGTACTTTCTCCCAATCTTCCTCAGTCATACGTTTGGTGACTTCATCCTTTAGTTTTTTTTCTCTTGGGTTAATTCAGTTAGTGTGGTGGATATCTCCTCAATAATTAAAAGAATAAGATCCAGAGAGCATTTGTTTAGTTATGCTCTCTGGATCTTATTCTCGAAGAGAAACTTACTGGATAAAATTGTTGGGAACGATTACCCCAGGAGGGCGGAATGACCATTACGAGTTATTGTGTTTTCTGTGATATTGGAGTGTAGTATTATTCACATTGAGTTTGAGTACATTTTGTATACCTTTGATTGTCATGTGAATTGGGAGAGTAGTATTAGCTAGACTGAGTCTGAGTACATCTGTATGTTATTAATTGTCATGTGAATGATTGCTATATAATCACTTCAACACAACTACTGTACAGGATTTGCACTCGCTTCGCTCATTGCAGCAGGTGCACTTCAAATTACAATAGACTTTTATTCCTCTGTAGACTTTTTTCAGCCTCTTAGATCACACATATAGTGGTGAAACTCGGTTATGTTTTTGTTAATTTTTCACTGGATGATTAACAGTGTTTAATGGGAGGAACACTGTTATTTATTTATTTCTCGTGTTCACTACTCGGTTTTCACTACCTCATTTGATTTGTATGTACATATTGGTGATCGGCACAATAGCTTGATTATCGTTAAATTCAATAAAGTTTTCAAATGCATCTTATTTGGAGACGGACCCTTTAAGAAGGATAGTCAGGGACGTAGAACGCACTTGCAAGATTACCACAGATCGGGAGATTGGAATTGCACACAGGGAGAGGACGCACATGTCGGGGTGAGTTTAATCGTTATAGTTGTTTAGAGCTGGTAAATTGGCATCTTTATGGTAAAATTTAGCTTCGTAGACTGACGCACCCATGTAACATTTCGATTCTAGAATTAAGTTGGTGAAAGCCATCGCAGCTTGAGGGATTTGTGGCACTACACGCTTGAATGGAAACAGCGGTCATGGCGGAATCAAAGACCTGTGAACAACGTTATTGTAGTAAGCTCAGGTGAGCCGTGGCGAGAGGGGATTAATGAGAACAGTAAAAAAAACACGGCAATAGGGTCATTTGATTGATATACTTTTATGACATTTTTACCGTAGTATTGCGGCTTTTTAGAAACGTGTGGAACTACGGATACTCCCTTGAAAGTTGGAATTACGCCACACCACAGACAGTTGGAGTCACGGAGAGTATAGGTGAGCGTTTAGTGCTCTAGCCGGTAACACATTACGGCCTTGAAAGGCTGAAGTACCTTCACTGATAATTATGTATCACATCCTCCCTTTTTCAGACATTCGGGAGGCACATGCTAATAACGCATTGGGTAAGACTCTAAGTTTAATCACGAACACCTCTGGAGCAGTTCACATCAGGTGACGTTTTTCAGGCACTTTTTTCGTTCATTTTTTTTAGACACTCTTTCACGTTAGGAGTCAGTATCAAGATAGAGGCATGATGCATGGTATCATTCCTAGTAGCAGGAGATGATGAACAGCACTTGGCTGCTTTGATAGTCAAACTCCATCATAAAGATGTATTTGTATGAAGGCACCTGCGACTTTTAAGAGGCATGTCACATTTACATATTTTTGGTATGCGGTACACCTGGCACAACATTAGACATTTTGAGTGCAAATCCTTCTTGTAAAATATATTCTAATCATAATTTCATGTTTTCATTGTAGTTCCATACGGAGGATATCGGCATACTGATTGTGATGCAAGTTTCAATTATGATTTTCATAGAATACCCCTGAAGAAGGGTTTATAAAGACCCAAAATGCATTGGGATTGAAGAAAAATTGGGTTTGAAGCAAAATGGTCATTTTTGAATGTTAGGAACTCACAGACATTGTACTTTGTGGAATGTTTCTTACAGATTTAAGTTGAAAAGCTACACAAAGGTGTGGCAATACAAAAGTTTCATGTTTATATTTATTTTTGTGAAAAATAAGGTGAATACAAGGTTATCAAATGTAACCAAAATTACATTGTGTGCAACTTATATATACACTGTGTAAAACGTTCGCTTAGGAACGGTTAAATATTAATAAGACCTGAAGGTCACTAGCTGTGCATCAAGCTTGTGGGCATCCCCAAACCTTAATTGGGTCTAGTTTGCATAGGAAACCGTGGATCAGCAGGACTAATGACCATTAACATGTGCCTGCCACACCCGCTTTTACAGTTGGCAATTTGCATTTCTATTAAACCACTCCACCCACATGAAGCCTATAAAAGGCTTGAAATCAGAATGAGACGTGCTTCCCCACTTACCTGATTTCCTTCAAGTTCCCGTGCCGCAGGCAGCATTCTTCCTCATTGGTTCCAGTCAGTTCTTGGTGGTTTCCAGGACAACTCCATGACTTCCTCCTTCATTCCGTCTAGGGAATAACTCCGGCCCGCATCAAAGATTAAACAGGTACTTTTCTGTTCTATTCCAAAGGCTGATAATTTACGACTTTTGCGCTCACAGAGGAAATGCTCCAAGGTTAATTTATTAATAGTTTCTTCATATTTCAAGAGTGAGACAAATAAGACTTTTGAAAGTAAAAAGAGACAGACTCATTTCCTACTCAGAAATAAGTGGACATTTTCTGCTGAAACTTAGTTTGTGTTGTATTACTTTTATTTTATGATATTCTTGAAGACAAGAAAAAGATGTTTTGTTAGTAAGTGTTTCATGGAACATTTGGATTTCAGTTATTAGTGTGTTATGCTGAAAAGGTGACAAGATGTTCTTATATTTCACTACAGAGAGCAGCGTTATACACTTGTGTTTAAGAACGTCACTTTAAGCATGTGATACATCTGATGATAAAAGGGAAACATTATCTCAGATATATGTTGGGCAGCAAATTAAAGTGAAAGGTATAATCTTTATGTGCAACATAAATCAGGATACTAGTGAATGTATTCAATTAAGGAGGTTATTGAATGTTTATTGTTCTTTATTGTTTGTACATAGATATTTTCCCAGAAGAATTGCTGTGTTTACAGAGTGGTTAAGATATCGCGATCAGCGCCACAGTCGTGCCAAAATCCGAATCCAACAGAGTGTTTTCTTTCTGTTCTTTTTTATTTTGTCCCATTTTCCCCCTTCCCCCGAAGATCTGTTCTTGTTAAGCTG
Organism: Lissotriton helveticus; assembly: GCF_964261635.1. Lineage (NCBI taxonomy): Eukaryota > Metazoa > Chordata > Amphibia > Caudata > Salamandridae > Lissotriton > Lissotriton helveticus. The sequence goes on along the minus strand of NC_136071.1, from coordinate 334,722,093 downwards.
TGTTATACATATGGTTTGACAGGCGTAGATTTTTGCGGGCGTAGAGAACAAGCGTCTCATCTCTCAAATCGAACATCCTGGATTTCAGGTGAGAGGAAACTTGACAGTAGGGACTTGTTGATGCCGGCGTAGAGTGCGTTTCCATAGTCCAGTCTGCTGGTGATGAGTGTGTGGATGACTGTCTTCCTTGACTCAGGAGGGACCCATTTGAAGGTCTTACGGAGGATGCGAAGGGTGTTGAAGCAGCTGGAGGTGACGGCGTTGACCTGTCGGTTCATGGTGAATGATGAGTTGCGTACGATGCTGAGGTTCTTGGCGTGGTCCGAGGGCGGTAGGCCACCAGGTGCTGTCCCATGCAGAAGGAGTGGTACAGAGGACGAAGACTTCTGTCTTTTCTGTGTTAAGCTTCAGGCAGTTGTTTGTCATCCAGACTGCGATGTCTTGCATTCCTTTCTGGAAGCTGAGTTTGACAGTGGTGGGGTCTTTGTGAAGGAGAGGATGAGCTGAGTGTCATCGGCGTAGGATACGATGTTGAGGCCATGTTGTCGGACGACGGCTGCAAAGGGGGCCATGTAGATGTTGAAGAGGGTGGGGCTCAGTGATGAACACTGTGGGACTCCGCAGGTGATTTGATTTTTGTGGGGTTGGAGAGGAAGGGTGGGAGTCTGATGCTTTGGCTTCTTCCGGTGAGGAATGATCGGATCCAGTCCAGGGCTGTTACTTGTAGGCCTGCGTTGTGTAGTCTGGCGACTAGTGTGCAGTGGGAGATGGTGTCGAAGGCCGCTGATAGGTCGAGCAGGATGAGGGCTGTGGAGTGGCCTTGGTCCAGGAGGGTGTGGATGTCATCTGTGGCGGTGAGTAGGGCGGTCTCTGTGCTTTGGTTGCTTCAGAATCTGGATTGGGACGGGTCGAGGACGACGTTCTCTTCAATGAATTGTGTCAGTTTCCTGTTGACTGTTTTCTCTGCAACTTTGGCTGCGAAAGGGAAGAGCAAGATGGGCCGATAGTTCTTGAGGTCGGTGGGGTCAGTTGTGGGCTTCTTGAGCAGGTATCTGACTTTTGTGCCCTTCCTGTCGTCTGGGAAGGTGCCTGTTTTGAAGGTGGTGTTGATGGTGCGTTGTAGTTTGGGTGCGATGGTGGCCATGGCAGTGTCTTCAGCTGTGATTGGTGTCCAGTTGGAGATGGTGGGCAGGCTGGTGTTTCTGGGGGGCCGTCTGTGGCACCTGGTGGATGGTCGATAAAGTTGTCATAGAGGTTTTTGATGTTGAGGTGGAAATAGGTCCCAAGCTTGTGGCAGAGGTCTTGGGATGGGGTGATGTCTGTGGCTTCGTTGCATGGGTTTGTGAATTCTTGAATGACACTGAAAAGTTCCTTGGAGTTGTTGGAGTTGGACAGGATTTTGTTGTGGATGAAGTTCCTCTTGGTGGCTCCGATATGGTTGTGGTAGTCCATCATGGCGTCCTTGCAGGTGGTGTGGTTTTCGGTCGTCTTGGTGTTTCTCCAGTTCTTCTCCAGGCGTCTGCAGGTGCGCCTGGCTTCTTGGAGAGCGGTGGTGAACCAGGCTGCAATGACAAGCCGGACATGTTTAAAGTGCTACTTAAATGTGTGGCACAACCAGTACTGCAGGCCCACTAGTAGCATTTAATTTACAGGCACTGGGCACAGGTAGTTCCACTTTACTAGGGACTTACAAGTAGATTAAATATGCCAATTTGGAGTGAGCCAACTCTACCTTGTTTAAAGGAGAGAGCACAAGCACTTTAACATTGGTTAGCAGTGGTAAAGTGCACACAGTCCTAAGACCAGCAAAAACGAACTCAGCAAAAACTGGAGGCTGAAGGCAGAAACTTTAGGAGAGACCCTGCAGAGAGGGCCAGGTCCACCATGAGCCCTACAGCCAGGGGAAACTAATCAATACCTTGATGGAGTTCCCTGCTTGGCAATAGAGCGTCGTCATTGGCCCTCTGTTTCAGAGACACTTGTAAGTTCTATGCCCTTCTGAATTCAGTTGGATCCCTCTGTCTTAGCTCTCCTGAACCGCTGAAGTGACCCATGGGGAACCCTTCTTCTTACCAGTAGACTCCATCTGCGCAGCTCCCAACCTTAACTTGCTCACAGATGCATCACAGTAGACAAACAATAACACCATGGACAACAAAGTGATGTGGCCACACAACCCCTTGGATCAGACTTCTGTCCCCAACCCAATGAAAACTCTGCTCATAAGGACAGTAACCAACTGAGGCTAATGACAGCTGCCAGAGTCAAGACCCAAGCCCAAGGCCATTCAGGGTTCTCTGACCTCTAAGGTTTCTCGGCGTGGGTGGCAGTAGCTCTGGTTGTTTTCCATCCTCCTTCCATTTTACCTCCCACCAGTTCAGGGATAGTAGCCTGAGACTGGCCACTCAGCCCACGTTCTGTACCCTGAGACTGAACAGGGGTCAGGGGTGAGTCCTCCCTCACCATGCCCCTCTATCAGGGCTCCCGTACCTTCCGCTTGGAGTGGTGCCCCCAGAAAATGGAACTTTCAAGGTGCCCTGGGCGGCTACCCCTCTCAGTTCTCCTGACACCGGGGGCAACCCTTCCCCAGATTGCAGTCTATGGGCATCTGGGAACGATGACCCTTCTTTGGGTCACCTCTCCACCTCACTCCTGGAAAATCTGGGCCGGAGAGCGGAAAAAGCCCTGCCATGTGCTTGAGTGACCCTACACACCTGGCTGGTGTACTGAATTGGGGGCGCTAGCCTTGTCACTATCATGGTCAGGCTAGTCCTGGTGTCCCTCAACGAAGTTACAGGGTTCCCATTCACTTTCACCTGGTGGAAGTGATGACGCCCACACTCAGAAATCACAAGCTCACCATCTGCATCTATCCCCAAACTGAAGGAGATCATGGCATTGTCTATGACCTGTCCCGGGGGATTACTTACCCCCAAAATCACATTGGCCACCCCTGCAGAGGTCCCACCAGTGGGTGGTTTCTTTGGACGGAAAGAGATCCCTGCTTCCTGTATCCTAACTGGGAGCACTCAAAGCAGTGAAGTTGGAAATGGGGTGTCCTGAGACACCACCCACCAGAATAACCCCCCTTTTACCTAAAAGGAGCTTGGGAACCATTTCTCCTGACTTACTCTGGGAATTGTCTGGGTCATCTTTAACTCCCCCTCACTCTGCTGGGGGAACCTGAACCACCTTTTTGGGGGCCCTCCCACATACTTACTTGGACACTCTGGTACTGACCCAGAAGTCCGCCTCGTCTGCAAGCTTCTTGCGGTCAGTCAGCTTGCTATCCACTAGGTGGTGGTGTGGAAAATTAGTACGATTTGGTAAACATTATCTGCGCCATCTTGCCTTTTCCCCTGATGCCACACTTTTTGTCATACGCACCCGCCATTTTAGGTGCCTTGATCAGAACCACCCTCTGCACGCCACTGGCCCCCAGCACAGCCCTTCGCCCTCACAAGCCCCCCCACGCACTGGCCACCCCCCCGCTCTCACATGCCTTGGGTCATAAACCCCTCTTCAGCGCAGCTCTGCCTCGGAACCCCATCCTGTTCCCAGCGCAACACCTCCCTTCACTCCTTTCATGGTCCCAGACCCTTCGATACAAACCCCCTTTTCCTGTGTGCCCGTTTGTCTTCCCCGTTCCCAGGCCGCCACCTGGCCCTGAGGATACTGTTTATTACCCCCCCGTACAGTAGGAAGCTTCCCCCATTAAAGGACCCTCGAATTAATCAAAGCCCCCACCCTATGATATCCGATCAACCCCACACATTCCGTGAATCGGCGGAATGTCCAGCTGCGCGATAATCATCACCTATTGTGACCGGGGTGGGGATTTCAACTGTAAATGTGTGTGGGAACGGGCCTGAAGGGGAGATTCCGAGGATGTCCTTTCATACTTCAAAGCATTGCAAGAATGTGTTACCTGCAATAAAATTCATGAACCTGAGTATAAGAGGCCAAGCCTCAGAGATGCGGTTAGAGCACCTCGTGACGATACTGGCTGTCCGAACTGATGTGTTCTCCTCCGGAGAGAATAAACCTTGTTTCCTGCCTTCCAGTCTCCAGCGCCTGCCTCTTCATTGATTAAGATTTTGTGGGTTAAAGAGGCGATACCGCCGGGCAAATATTGGTTGTCCTTGACCTGTTTTTACAATTGGCGTCCCAAGCGTGGGGCCCATCAGCGACACGTGGATCCAGTGGGAGAGGTCCTGACGACAGAGTGAACGACTGCAACGATCGGGAGAGCTCTTGCCCAATAGACCCTCGTCTGGCAGCCGATCATCCGAACTTCACTGGTTCCGAACAGACCTCTCTCGAGTGATCTATGGTCCTGACTGGGAACCATCAGGAGTGCCGCGAGGAATACGAGGAAAAGAGGACGATCGGGCGCTGGATTCGGAAGATAAGAAACTGTCCATACGGTCCGGGTAAGGTCGTGTAAACACGACAAATTGCGAAATGATTGTTTAATTGATCGGAAAATACTAGTATTACTCTTTGTTGACTTGTTTGGAGATTCACTGTCTGCAAACGGAGAAACAATAGGCTCTCTCTCTTTGCAAACAGTGAAGGATATGTAACGCAGCCATCGTGCCTATCTTTCTCCCCCACTGATTGATTGTTTTGAACTCTCGGGAGATTTCCCTCTCCCACACTGATTAATTGTTTTTGACCCCGAACTACTGTTCGCGGATTGTTTTCTGGAGATTCTCTGTCTGCAAACAGGAAAGAACAGGTTCCTCTTTGCAGATAGTGAAAGGGTAGAGGACGCAGACCTTTTTGCGGGCCTACTTATTCTCCCCACTGATTGTTTATTGACTTTTTGATATTGGTTCATGAGGTATTCACTGCCTGCAAACAACGTAGAATAGAAATATTCTGTCTAGTCTTTGCACGCAGTGATAAGATAGGCAGTGCTGACTTTTTGTCCTCGTTGTGAGCCGTCATGTCTGTCTTCTCCCCACTGATTGGTAGTTGGTTCAGCCCGGACCGTTTATTAGAGGTGGACCATCTAGCTCCGCTGGAAGGCACCCCTAATAAAGACATGTTCACAAAGTATGGATTAGTTACCATAGCCTATAGTAAGCTGTGGCACAGGTATACCAAAGAAAATCAAGAGAAACAGTGGCCACTGATAGGATCCTTCGATCTTGATAAAATAGAAACGTTAGAAATAGCCCTTTGTAATAATAAGACAACGCCTATTATGCTCGACAGTCTCGGTATGTGGCGCAAAGAAGCAATGCAACGAAAGAAAAGAGACGAAGTCAGAGTAGGTAAAGGAATATATCGACAGGACAACCCCAAGACACAACGACCCGAAAGTAATCCCCCGACACTACGCACAGGACGACCAGACTTAGGGCAAAACCAATGTGCTTTTTGTAAATTTTCCGGGCACTGGAAAGCCCAATGCCCGACTCTACTGAACGAGGGTAAGAGCAGAGGGCCGACAGAAATAACAGGCCGGCAGAAAGGGAAAAGGCGTGAGACAAAGATAAATCAGACTGACGCGGACAGGCCAGATAGAACCACCACGTTTCATTATGCCCGATGGCACAGATTTCGCCAGACCGATTTCAGCGACATGTTTGAGTCCTCATAGATCGAACAACGCTAAGACGGGAAACCCAGTCTAGCTCTAAGTTACCCGGTGACGAACCCCGTACTACCGCTACTGTTCCCTAACACAAAAAAAGCCACCCTTTTCGGATAACCTACAGAAACAATACACAGAGTAGTCTCGGACAGATTAGTATACATTCCATTAATGAACTCAAACTTCGAGTGCAATGGGATTGATTACTCTCTGCTGCCCCCACCACTCTGTAAAAAAGGAGCAATTACAGGCCTGCATAGACAACCCCCATTACCCAGACATGCCTGTCCAAACAAAATACCTACCCCCACTCCGGAAGTTCCCGAAATGCCACAGGTCACCGGTCACGCCCATCCGGAAGGTGAAACACACAGCACGTGTGGGGCGGAGCCTGCTGACAGCCATCGATCGAAAAGATCGCCAGTGGGATGTCCAGGGGGCACCACGGGCCCAGCATGAAATGGCCGTCCCTTCCTCTTCTTCGTGGGGTGGCGTCCCCCGGACCACGAGTAGGGAGGGGGCGGGTGCAGATGACCCCCTCCCTCGTATCTCCTGGTCCGGCCATCACAAATACCTCCGCTGAAATTGGTACCGGGTGGGTTGGGAGGGAGAGGCGACGCGAACGAGCCTCTCCCACCTCCTCGGATAGGAGGTTTCCCAGCCCCGGTCCGGCCATCACAAATACCTCTGCTGAAAATTGGTACAGGGTGGGCTGGGAGGGAGAGGCGACGCGGACGAGCCTCTCCCACCTCCCCGGATAGGAGGTTTCCCAGCCCCCGGCCAGGCGCCGAAATCCTCCAGCCGGGCGGCGCCCATACTTCCGCAGCACAGGACATGGGATGGCGCCGGCCATACTTGCGCAGCACCGGACATGCAACGGCGGCCAGGACATGGGATGGCGCCGGCCATACTTGCGCAGCACAAGACATACGATGGCCCTCAAGAGTACTTGTGGAGCACGGGATGTGGAGTGGCCATCATGTATGCCCGTGAGAAGGGGCGGCGTGGGGTGCACTGGGAGAGGGAGACGGCGCAAACGAGTCTCCCTCGCCCCCCCCAGGTGGGGGCACCACAGCTGCACCCTAGCCGAATGTCCTGCTCCTACGGCACGGTGTTCCATTTCTTTCACCCCAAAGGGCCTCTTCCACTCTTGCAGACTCGACGAAGGGCGGCTGCTGCAGGGCCTCAAAATGGCGTCTGGGCCCCCTGGAAGGCGGGTCTAGGCCGCTAAAGTAACTCTGACCAGCAGTGTAACCCGGACGCTTGCCCACCGGGGCACGAGCCCCCACCTCCGACAGCATCCCCACAGCCTTGAAGATTCTACAAAAGTCCCAGGAGCCCTTGGCCCCTACAGGCTTCCGATGAGGAACAACTGCCTTGATCGCTAACGAAATAACCACGACATAGCCACCCCTTCTGTTAGCACGAGTTTTTTGAACTGCCGAAAAGGACTCTGGTCCAACCGCCGGTTGTGGGAAACATTTTTTCCCTGATGCTACTTCCGGACTAACCCGGCCCCGCCCAAAATGGCGCCGGTGTCAATAAGAACTTACGAACACCTCGTGGTGTTTTTAACTAATAAGACTTGATGTTCTGAGGTATGTATATGATCTTTTGTACACTTGACGACAAAGAGGGAGGGTTCACTCGACGAACATGTAAAAGGACCCTGTTAAAAAAATGTTGGTTTCAATGTACGATTTATTATGATATTATTGTAACTGATACATAACCTCGCTTGTGACACACGCCCACGGTATGCATTTAGGAAATTTGATTACAACTAGTCTGACTGTGCTTCCAATTATGAAATGAATGCCCCTTGATCCCTCACCTATTGATAGACCTTTTTAGTTTCCTGCAAATGAATAAATAAACCCTTTTAAATGTTTTTAATGCTGCGAAATACCCCCCTTACTGTACGTGCTTCAGCCATCGCCGTGTCCGGCCAAATACGATTGCACTCTCATATCTACATGCTGAACGATTGTGCAGCATAAAGGTTTTCCAAACTATGAACAGGTATTGCATGCTTTTCTTTAAATATGGGAACAGCGGGAGAGTTTTTCTGTGCACCCTGCTTTGCTCTCTTTTTAAGGTTATTAGAAAATGGTTGCTCAGCCCCGGATGGAGGATCGAATCTAAGACACGATACTCTGCCTCCAAGTATGCGACTGGCTCAGGAACTAACACATGGAGAAGGACCTCGACTTCTGAGGACGGGTAAAGTGAAGCGGTGTAAATGATAGAATGTTATAAAGGTACGGCACTCAAAGGTACTAGGGAACAGAGTTGGCCGAAGAGCTGATATGCCTTAGAACATCACAGCGTTGAAAAAGATTTAAGGACCCCGATAGCTAGATACATCTACCAACTAGATACCTCGCACTAAGTGCCTCTGATTTTTTTTAACGTTTCCCTACACACGGCCTATAAGGACACACTGCCCCCCCCCCCCTGGCTTCAGAAACCAAGACCCCAGGGATTCTATCCCGAGGAGATAAGACGAGTATGTGGTAAGTAAAGGACTTTCGTGCCCATGCATTTGATATGCTCGAATGTTGTCCCCCTCCTTTCCCCTCTTTTCCTCCCTCTACAGGTTACATTGGAATCACGACTGAGGTATGGTGAAGATCTGAAGCCTCGCCATGTCTGATACATGAAGCGGACTAACGCTGCAAGGTGGCACCTAAACACACCCACAAACTGCTCTTGTAACGAAAGAGCCAATAAGTTGTATGATATGATGAAACACGATCACCCCTAATCCGTATTGCGTGAATGGGCACATGTCACGTATGTCTGAGACTATGAGAAAATGTTTTTATGCGACTGAGGCGTTGACTTAACTAGTCAAAGGACCGAGAGTGCGAGAAGTGCGACACAATGGTGCCTTTTACTCAATGCATGTCCCCTGTACCCGGCATAATGCTCGTCCGTCCCAAACTGCATGCTTTCAAAATTCTAACACAGACCCGTAATGTCTCATGTTGTGTAATGCGCTGAATAGCCTATCTTAATACACGGCCACTCCCCATGTCGCACGTGTACTATTTAGCCTATTGTTGCACATCTCTCACTCTCTCTCTCTCTCTCTCTCTCTCTCTCTCTCTCTCTCTCTCTCTCTCTCTCTCTCTCTCCTCCACACTCTCACTCTCCTGAACGACTAGCACCTAATTGGCAAACCGCCACCCCTGGTGCACCACCCAATTGGCTCCAGCTACCGCAAGTATTTGCGAAAATTTGTCTTAAATAAAAATCACCTTGATGCCGTGTCACTACCTCTCCTTTCTGCTAAATATTGATGAAACCTAGAATTGGCCAAAAAGGAAAGGACAGGTAAGACGACTGAGGTTCCCTAATCTGACCCGTAATAAGGGAACTACAAGTCAGTGGCTTCTATGATTAAAAAAAAAAATGCCTCAGATAACGCGACCTTCTCCGTCCCGAATTGTCTCAATACCCAAACAGTAAAAGTGACCGAAACATCCCCATCTTCCCAGAACGCCCTCGGTTTTGTATCAGCTGCCCCGGACGAGAGTTTTAAAAATGTCCCTCACCCCCGGTTGTAAGAGATGGGTCGACTTACGACTAACACAGGCCAGCCGTTGTTCCTAGAAATGATTTGTTGATGAGCAAGCTACAGAGTTTAGAATTCGAGAAATGTCACTGAACGCTTACCAACTGAACTGTGGCCTTCTGCTAGATAACGCCCTCATGACACAAAGCAAGACGATAGTCCCTCACCACAGTTTGCTATGTTCCTAGTTGTTTTCCATAAGACCTCGGTTTTTTAATGAAGTAGTCAGGTTGTAAGAGACTATGTAGGAATTAGAATGATGTTTGCAAAGTTAAGATTAGACCAAAATGAAGAAATTGTTGCTATAAACCCTGTTAGAAGTAAAATGTTTAGCTGAAAGGTAGGATGCATTGATCGAATGGAAAATTGTTTAGCCTATGTTCGTTCCTCAGAAAGATACCTATCAGACCATGGTGGTAGCACGTTGCACTTTTTCGTAAAATATAAAGCCCTGGAGAACGGTATAGCTTCGTAAGGCTCGTACTAGGAAAGTGGGTCTCTGCCAGAAGAACTGATGTGACTGTAATAAACAAAATGCAATGAATAGGTACCAGATCTCGTACCACGACAATGAATGTAACACCAACAAACACCAAAGAAATAGTTACGAAAGAAAGTTATAGGAAATCCAGCAAGCCCATCATCAATTATTTATATGTTGGTTGTGAACCCCAATGTAACGAATGTTTCTCATTTGCTTGGAGCTGGGAGAGAAATAGACTTATGTGATTACCTTCCTCTGCCAATTCTCTAAAGACTGTCTTTTCAAACTCATTTAAGGGTACCACTGTCGGAGGAGAGAGAGACCGGATGTGGGAGCACTCGGCCTGACTACAGATCGTGGAACATCTGCGACATTGGCCAAGGCGAGACCGCAACAGTAAGGAGTCGCAGGACGAGGCACTGTTTCCGACAAAATAAGAGGAAAGGGCTGACCTGATGCCCCTGCTCGATGATCAACATGTGCCGAAAAGTCCCCGCTCTCTGAACTCGGTCTTGGGCCCGCCTACCTAAAATTTTCCGTCCCCCTGGTCTGTTCCCGATCTGGCCCTGCTCCATCCCTTTTCCTCAGACCTACCCTAAGGACTACTCACACACCCCCCTTCTTCCACCTGAACTCTTTGACAATCGACTCATAAGGACACAGGGCGAAAAGGACCTTCTTGACCAGGAAAGCGAGGAAAAGGTCATGCCCTGCAACGCGGGACCTAGAATAGAGCTGGACACATAGCTCCACCGCCGGTGCTCCACAGTGCCAACAGAAGACGACAAAGAATGCTGAGAACTCACTAATAATGGTCCATGACAATAGGACTTCCCCTTCGAACAATGACACCCCTGATTATCGTTTTTACTACATCTCATTTCTCTCCCAGCCACCATTGTATTGATTATGCTCCAACCGAATACAAAAAGAACTCACATATGTAATAACCTATCCGCTCATATTCCGAATGACTATAAGCATCTATGAAATGTACCCAACGCTCTCACTACAGAATCGTTTTTGTCCGATATTGCATTACTATGAATTTCCTGCAAACGAGCTTATCGATAGGCCCGCCTCCTAAGACGAAAGATTTTAAATGTAATGTTTATAGCTCCTTCACCTGGGTTCCTACTTCTTTACTTATGACCGCCACAGTAGACATGGATAGGAAATAGGCCAGCAAGATGTCTTGGAAATGTTAAAGGGAGGACTGTGGAAAATTAGTACGATTTGGTAAACATTATCTGCGCCATCTTGCCTTTTCCCCTGATGCCACACTTTTTGTCATACGCACCCGCCATTTTAGGTGCCTCGATCAGAACCACCCTCTGCACGCCACTGGCCCCCAGCACAGCCCTTCGCCCTCACAAGCCCCCCCACGCACTGGCCACCCCCCGCTCTCACATGCCTTGGGTCATAAACCCTTCTTCAGCGCAGCTCTGCCTCGGAACCCCATCCTGTTCCCAGCGCAACACCTCCCTTCACTCCTTTCATGGTCCCAGACCCTTCGATACAAACCCCCTTTTCCTGTGTGCCCGTTTGTCTTCCCCGTTCCCAGGCCGCCACCTGGCCCTGCGGATACTGTTTATTACCCCCCGTACAGTAGGAAGCTTCCCCCATTAAAGGAACCTCGAATTGATCAAAGCCCCCACCCTATGATATCCGATCAACCCCACACATTCCGTGAATCGGCGGAATGTCCAGCTGCGCGATAATCATCACCTATTGTGACCGGGGTGGGGATTTCAACTGTAAATGTGTGTGGGAACGGGCCTGAAGGGGAGATTCCGAGGATGTCCTTTCATACTTCAAAGCATTGCAAGAATGTGTTACCTGCAATACAATTCATGAACCTGTGTATAAGAGGCCAAGCCTCAGAGATGCGGTTAGAGCACCTCGTGACGATACTGGCTGTCCGAACTGATGTGTTCTCCTCCGGAGAGAATAAACCTTGTTTCCTGCCTTCCAGTCTCCAGCGCCTGCCTCTTCATTGATTAAGATTTTGTGGGTTAAAGAGGCGATACCGCCGGGCAAATATTGGTTGTCCTTGACCTGTTTTTACAGTGGTGCAGCTCTGGAGAACATTTACTGGGCATGTGCTTTTTTAGTATCAGGCTAAGCAACCCAGTAAGCTGCCCCACTCCCAATCATTCAGAGCCTTGGTGGCATATTCCAAGAAGTCTACCCAAGAATGATTCTGCATCTTTTGGCTAGCCCTGAACCTGGTGGTGAGTCCTAACTTGGGGACAAGGATAGCTTTCATGATGGCATACCTGGTTTGGTCCTCTACTTCTAGTGTAAGCAGTGTGTCCCTGCCCACTGGAGGCATGTGTTTCCGCAAGCCAACACCCCATCCTTCAGTGCTCCTCTGGAATCCTGTGCACCTTTAGAACTATCTCATATGTGGCAAGCCACTTTTTTATGTCTTGCCCTACCACATAGTTGGGCATCAGATCTCCGGGTATATTGAACCTTACCTATCACTTTCAGACACTGTCACAATGCTGTCACCAATGCTACTGGGATCTGCCTGCTTTGTCCTCAGTTCCAGCTCTCTTAGGCTCCTTTGGTGAGCCAAATGCTCCAGAGCAACTTTCTTTTCTTCAATGGCCAGTTCCTTCTCCATTTTTAGTTTGGCCATCTCCAGCTGAAAATCATTCTCTGGCTTTCTGTCCGGCAGCTCCTCTGCGGATAGGCCATGCCAGGATACACTGCTTTCTATTCTGGCAGGAAGTTCCAAAAAATGAGGACTCCTCCCCCTCCCCTGGAGACTGTGTTTCAGGGCTGATGTTGAGTTCCTGAACTTGTTCCTCCACATCATCCTCATCATCCCGCTCCTCTGTTGTTTCCAGTGACTTGTGGACTTCCCACCAGGCCCTCAGAACGTTCTATAACTCCAACTTCTTGGTACCCTTCTTGGTGGGGAGCCCACTTTCTTGGCAGAACCCCTCGAGCTCAGCCACAGTATACCATTCCAGGTTGGCCAACTCGATCTCCCTCACTGCAGGTATGGTCACAGAAAGTCCAGTAGTAGGATTGAAGGTAGATTTGGGAGAAAAAAGATAAACCAATCAGAGAGAATTTAAAAACTCAAAATGGTCTTAGATTATTTATGTGGGGTGGTAGTGTAATTACTTTATGGCACTGCCTGCACGAAGTGTAAGGAATTGGGTTACTCGTTGACTAGGGTATGAGCCCTGGTCAAGCAGCTCCCTCTATCCTTACCATGGTAAGGTACAAGCAAACCCCAAATTGACCTGTGTTCAACCCTCTGGTAACTTGGCACAGAGCAATTAGGTTTATCTTAGAGGCACTGTGTAAAGTATTGGTGCAACATTTCAAACAGTATCACAGTGAAAACACCACATAAAAAGGATGCCACTCCAGGTCAGAAATATAGAGTAAAAATGTAACAAATAAAACAAGACAAAAACAACAAAACTCCATTAAGTAGAATCGGAGTTATGTATTTTTAAAGATTTTTGTGAAAAGTGCAGCAAAAAGCACAAAGCATCAACCAGGTATAACTAGTCGCACAAGACAGTGCCAAAGTCGCACTTTCAGGCTGACCACAATGGAGCGCAAGTTGGATATAGCCACTGGGTTATGCCGACTGAAGTTTATTTTCTCAAGTCCGCGCCAAGAGTCCCGTTTGTGCGGAAGAGGGCCTCGAGTAGACAAGAGAGTGTTGTGGAAGGCTGTTGGTGAGGCACAAAAGAGCTGACCTGCATCACGGGTGGGAAATGCTGGAGTCCACGTGCTGGTGCAGAATGTTAGGATGCCTTTTATGTCTCTCAGATCAGGCAGCCATAAGACTAGCCCTTGGAGTCACTCTGTGTGACCTGGGTTCAAGATGAAGTTGCAGGTCCAGTTCTTCCTCCCCAGGCAAGAGGACAGCAGCTCCGCACAGCAGGGTAGCAGTCCAGCAGAGTGGCAGTCGTTTCAGAAGCACAAATCTGGAAGTGTGCTGAAGGTTGGTGTTTGAGGTTTAGTAATTATACCTAGTTATGCCTTTAAAATGGTGTAATGCTTCTAGAGGCATGCCTTTGAAGTGCAGATGTGCACTGTCTTCCAGCCAATTCAAGTGTAGGCGGGGCTGGGTCCAGCTCCTCCCTCCCATCCTGCCAGTGATGGCCCTTCCAGTCACACCTAGGTTCCCCATTGTGGTTGGCTGTCTAGGAGGAGTTCACAAAGCCCAACTGTCACCGATATGCCTTCATGTGACCTAGAGACAGGCTGCAGGCACCATATGGCTAAGGAAAAAAATGCCAATTTTCTAAAAGTGAATCATACAACAGCGGCGATGCACTTGATGTTCTGATAGTAAACCTAATATACCAACAAATCAAAATTTCTCAAAGTTGGTGTACGCTCTCTGAGGTGGTTCCACCCTGCCACCCATTCACCATTGAAACAACAAATCTAGGACAGTAAGTCTTAGACAGAGTGTGCACTACCTGATGCACTCCAAGTGAGTGCTTAACACAATGTTAATTAAAAACTTTAAGCTACAAGTGACACAAAAATTAGCAAAGTTATCAAATACCCAAAAAATCTTTCAAATTTACAGAAATGAAATGAAATGGCTTCATTTAGATGCCAGTCTTCAACTTGTTTTATTCAAAGATGAAAGCTTCAGCAAACTCTCCTGTTAGTTCATAGATTAAGTAATGCATTCTGACATGGATTTAATCACTCCCAATGCATTTCGGGTGTTCAATCACCCTTCGTCAGGGGAAATCTACAAATGAACATATGTACAATAAAGCAACTTTTTGATTTGTTACAAGAACAATTGTGCATGAACTGGCCTTTGATCTCTGGGATGGTTATTAATTACGACTCCTGAAGAAATTGACTGGTGCCACACAAGTAATAATTAGTCTAAAGAGACCTTATCATAAATATATGATAAAAATTTAGCATAATTGGAGAAAAGAGATAAACAGGATGTGGGTGATAGAGCAGAAAAGATCCACAAACCTTAAACCCAACTGTGCGTGCTTTAATCAACACCTAAAGGTGTAATGCTTACCATCCATGTTAATAAAACAAAAAATGGAGAAAACAGTACCTCCATTAGAATGTAATGAAGACTCTAATATCGGGTCAACTGCCTATTCCTACTGGCATATATTCACTGCCCTGTTTACCAGGGTAACCTATAAATCCAAGAAATCCTGCATGGCGCAAAAACAGGGTGCAGCGTTTGTGAGCGTTATGATAATCACTCAGAAAATAACTAAACTAAAGAACTAAATGTAACATAAAGCTTGTCGCTTACTCAATGATATGAGGAATACAGGAGACCACTCATGTGCCCATATGCTAGTGAAAAAATTAGTATCATTCCTCCTGATGGTCCGTTGCTTACTACAAAAACGCCAAACAAAGAGGCAATAATGACCACTCAATGTTATACCCAGTGAATTTCAGAGACTTATACAATGCGTAGATGTACTTGTGAAGCTTACCGAGAATCTAATGTGTGCGAAGTCCCAGGCAAATGTCTAACGGCCAAACTGTTAGTTAAGAAATAGCTTTTCTCCTGCTTAACCATGTCGCGTGCTACGGAAAGAAAACACCCATAACTCCAAAATGAAAGTAAGCTTACCGAACCGTAATGTGAAAAATGTCCCTAGATTCCTGAGAATCCCAGCTGTGTTAGTATAACCTCCGTACGGTGTTTTCAAACCAACAACACGTCCCAATCTTTTACGTCACACGTAACCAAACGTGCAAGGAATGAAAGGTAGAAATGGAAATGAGACTAAAGTAAGACGCCCGTGTGTAAGATACATAAACGTGCAGCCATATTAATGGGTGATCATATAAAGACATATTTATTTGTAGAGTTCCCCTGACGAAGGGTGATTGAACACCCAAAATTAATTGAGAGTGATGAAATCCATGTCAGAATACATTACTTAATCTATGAACTAACAGGAGAGTTTGCTGAAGCTTTCATCTGTGAATAAAACAAGTTGAAGACTCGCATCTAAATGAAACCATTTCATTTAATTTCTGTAAATTTAAAGATTTTTTGTGTATTTGATAACTTTGCTCATTTTTGTGTCACTTGTAGCTTAAAGTTTTTGATTAACATTGTGTTAAGCACTCACTTGGAGTGCATCAGGTGGGCACACTGTCTAAAATATACTGTCCTAGATTTGTTGTTTCTATTTTCTAAAAGTGGCATTTTTAAAATTGTAATTTAAAATCTGACTATACCATAAGTTAGGAATTTAAATTCAAATTTGAGGGACACAAAACATGAACTGGTTATCTGTTGGAAATTACACTTGTAAGATGTAATAAGGTAATTTTAATGTTATCCTATTGGAGTGATAGGTCTTGCAGTACTACCAGGACATGTAAAACTTAAAAGTGCGTGTCCAAATTTTTAAGCACATTGCCCTTGCCCTCTGGGCTGTCTATTTCCTACCCCAGAGGTGACTTATATGTAGTAAAAAGGAATATGTGGGCCTGGCAAAATTTGTATTTTCTCTAATAAAAGAGAGATGGACCCTAAGACCCAAAGGGATTGAGTACCACAGTAGACTTTATGTCAAGCAAATATTCCCTTTGGGACACCTTACTCTTAGAACAAATATCCTTACAGACACATAGACAAACATGAACAATATACTGTACTAACGAGGCAATATGCAAACACAAACAAAATTATGAAAAATACTGAACAGTTTATTCATCACATAATCCAGAATTAAGAATAATTAAAAATGATTAAAAAACAGGGAATAGACATTAAAAAAGGAAACAGTAGATTCCTATTCGTAAAAAGGAGGTATAAACAGAAAAATTAATTCAGCAAAACGTCAGAATCATTCTCCAGTAAATTTAGGACACAATCCTCCTTTCTCTTATGCGACGCGTTTCGGTGGACCATCTAATAAAGCCACCTTCATCAGGAATACATATATTGTCTTCCCAGTAATTTCTGAAATTTAAAAAGAATTTTTTTGACTATCATTAATGTACATAATAATAATCCTACACAGCATATATCACAATTGCATTATTACATAGCCTCAAATATTGTTTGACAGTATCACAAAAAATTATACATAACAAAATACAACATTTAGCAAAATATTAAACATAAAACTTAGTCCCTAACAACAAATAATTCAATAATATTCATTGTTTAAAAACACATATTCAGATACACTATTAAACTCTTGGGCTTATTAACATAATGCACCATTTCAAATAGCACCATACATCTAGGAGAGTTTATCATAAATGTCTGAAGATAATGGCTTAAGCATAAAGGTAAAACTACCTCCTACACAGCGAGTCAACAAATGAATTCATCCTGATAGGGTGTCCGCTAAGGGGAGTAACAGAAACACCATGTACATAACTATCTAATATCATAACGTTAATGCTCACAGAGTAGTTGCTCACATACCTTAAAAGCTAGTTCCTAGACATAACCACTCGGGGTGAAAACCTCTTATGTCTTAAAATCGTCTCTCATCCAGCCAGAAGAAACCTCCTTGTCACCAACAATCTACAATTTAGGGGGTACATACATAGAGGCATAAGGTATACGTTTGCCACTCAAGTATATTAAGGTTGACCAGGACCTTACACCCAGCCAGCGATGAAACAAACCCACCTTGCTCGATGCTAGTAGCAGTAGTGTAATTTGTAAACCTGGACCATCTCTCAGGTACTACCGCAGTGGACTAATACCGGTATAAAATAAAACTGAAACATAATCAAAAAAAGGCCCATAAATCAAGGGTGTACGGATACCTCATAGGGAATAGTAATTGTCTGATAAGCACAGCCATATACTTACATGGATTTATTATTATAAATCCTTCATTGACACACGGTGACGAAACCCTTATCACCAGCCACACTCATAAACGGTGGTATATTATGACAAACGACGGAGTGGTTCCTTCACGTGTTTTACTTGGATACCACCTAAAAAAAGCCAAAGCACAAACACCCGTTACGAACAAGATAAGGCTTCCACTATGTCCAATCCAAATAAAAGAACCCGGACACATATTTACCAGAAATGTCGAAATGCCAGCGTTTCGTGTGTCAGACAACTCCAGCCTACCGGCTTGAAAACCCGGAAAAACAACAAAGTTGACTTTTTAGATATTTCAATCGGTAGCTCAAATGGTGTGCTAACAGTGAAGTTATTTACCAAACCTATGGCTAAGAATACTCTCCTTCATTATTCGAGTTTTCATCCAAGATCCCAGAAGGAGAGTATTCCTTTCAGCCAATTTCTTCGGCTTCGAAGAAATTGTTCTGATATTAATGATTTTTACAGACACGCTGAAGTGTTAAAAAATAAGTTCAAAGATCGTGGATATCCAAGAAAATTGCTATCCCATTCACTCAAAAGGGCGAGATTTTATGACCGTGAAGCATTGATCCAAACATCTAAAAAGGACAGAGGTCAAATGAATAAAATTGTATTTGTTAGTAAATTCCCTGAGTAACCAGATTAAAAATGTGGTTAATAAGAACTGGCACATCCTGAATCATGACGAGGAGGTTATCTTGGAGAGACCTCTCTATGCGTTCAAGAAAAATAAAAACCTGCGAGATTTATTGGTCCACACATATAGGGATAACATGGTGGACCCACAAAGAACTCTAGATAACACAAGAGTAGTAGGTAACTCGAGATGTGGTTCTTGTAACGTATGCCCTCAGTGTATAGTTGCCTCTGAGTTTACTAACAATGGAATGACCATGAAATGCAGAACACATAATAACTGCAGGAGTAAGAATATTATTTATCTCCTTCTGTGTCCCTGCGGGCTTTGCTATATTGGAGAGACAGGAAGAGACGCACGTATTCGGCTTCAAGAACACAGATCTGCAATAAAAACTAAAAAGATCACGGCCCCCATTGTTACACATTTCTTGGAGAAGAACCATGGTGAGAGCGAGTTTAAATGGTTCATCCTGGAGTAGGTCAAAATTGGCAAAAGGGGTGGTAACATTACTACCGTGCGCAAACAGAGAGAACAATGGTATATCTCCTTTTAGTTTTAAATTTGTTTTATTGATTTCAAAGGTAACAATAGACATTACAGCGCATAAGAGGTAAATCAGACAAGAGAAGTCATCGAGGCAGATAGGTACATGGGTTCTGCAAATCAAACAGATTTCAGGTGATGCTCGATCTGACCATGATGTAATGCCAGGCTTGTAAATGTCACTTGTGATGAGGTATTGAAATTGCAGAAGTAAAAACCCAAACCAAAATTCCCGCCCTAACCCCCAACTCCCCCCCTCTCCCATCCCACCCAGTGTGCCAGATCAATGAAACTAACATAGCTATGATCGTATAGCAGAGGGCGCAGTCACCCAGATGAGCCTGGGGGGTCATGTGCATGCTCTGTGAGTCACAATATGCGGAGGTATCTGGGACATGTGACCTCGTTGAATTCCCTGGATAGTAGAGACAGCAGTGGAAGCCATATCTTCCGATAAGCAGCTGTGGAATGTGTGAGCGTTGCCTGGATGCGTTCCATGCCCAAAGTATACCATATTTTATGCAACCACCCCGTGTGAGTGGGCTTGGTGTTAGAGCCCCAAAGGGACAGAATGTGTTGTGTAGCAGCCTGCATGGCAATCCCCATCTGGCGGCCTCTGGGGGATTTTAGGGGGAAAGTGAGTGCGTTGGGCAAACCCAGGATGGTGTAAGCCGGGAATCTAGGGACTTCAGTGTCAAATGTTGAAACTATGTCGTCCAGGACCATCTTCCAGTATTCCTGGACTTCCCTGCATTCCCAGAGGAGGTGAGTTAAGGTGCCATTTTCCCCGCATCCACTCCAGCAGAGCGCACTACGTGTGGGGTTACTTTTATGGAGCCGGGCTGGGGTAAGGTGCCAGTATATAGCTAACTTCGTCGCCGCTTCCCTACCTGCAGTGTTTCGAGTGGTGTGAGATGCTCTGTAGTACACAGCACTCCATTCCTTGGGTGATAGGGTTCGCCCCAGTTCCGCCTCCCATCGTTTTTGACCTGCCGTCTTGCCTGAAGGGGCGGGAGGTGTGAGCATCTTGTAAAGTTCTGTGATAAGATGTTTGTCTGAATCCTTCATCACAAGCCACTTTTCAAAGGCCGTCATGGGTTTGCCGACGAGGGGGGCTACATCCGGGTGTGTGAGCCAGTGTCTAATTTGGAAATATTGAAATAAGTGTGGGGAGGCAACATCGTAACACTGAATTAAATCTGATAGGGTAAGGAATCCGTGCAAGTCAAAGAAATGGCCGGCAGAGAGGTGGTTGACGCCGTGCCATTGCAGGAACGCCCGAGGGTCGTTGCCAGGTGGGAAGTCAGGATTGTCCAGAACGGGGTTGAGTGGAGAAGGAAAAGTGGTAAGCTCTCTTTTGATCGCCACCGTATCCCAGATCCGCATGATAGTGCTAGTGATGGGGGATCGCAAGAGATAGCGTGGTCTATGCCGCCGGGGCATGAATGGAATTTCCATAGGGATGTGCGGGCCATTGCCCTATCTTAAAAAAGCCAGCGTTTCTCGGACTCTCGTCTGAACCATTCCACTAGGTATCGAAGCTGTGCAGCCTGAAAGTATTGGAAAAGGTTGGGGATCCCGAGGCCCCCCTCGTCTGCGCTTCTATAGGACAATCGTTTTTGTAGGCGCGCTCGCTTGCCCCCCATATGAAATGGTGGAAGGCCTCCTGTAGAGTCGCGATGGTACCAACCGGCGGGAGCACTGGGAGAGTCTGAAAAATGTACAATATTTTCGGCAGCGCTGACATCTTCACTGCCGCGAGGCGTCCTAGCAGAGAGAGAGGCTGCCTGGACCAACGCGTGAGGTCCGACTGGATCTGGGAGGAGAGGGCTGCATAGTTGAGAGTCATCGTAGATTCTGTGGACGCGGTGAGAGTAACGCCCAGGTATGGGAGGCGCGTGGTCGATGACAGTCCCCCCCGTAAGCGGGTATAGGTGGTTGACGTTGGGCATTGCTGCCCAGAGGCAGGATGAGGGATTTCCCTTTATTAATCTTAAACCCGGAGACAACCCCAAAGGATTCCAGCTCCTCCAAAAAGGCGGGAATTGAGCACTCCGGACGGTCCAGAGCGGCTAGGATATCATCGGCATATAAGCCTATCACATGAGGTTCCCGGCCAAAGGACATGCCATGAATGGCAGGATTATCGCGGATTTTTTGTGCTAGAGGTTGTACATACAGGGCAAATAGGAGGGGCGATATAGGGCACCCTTGCCTTGTGCCCCGTTGAATCCCAAAAGGGTTCGAGCGTAGACCGCCAATGCGGACACGAGCTTGAGGATGGTGATAGCAGCTCGTGATCCAAGCCTGAAATCGATCTCCGGCCCGAAAGCGCCGCAGGTCTTGTTGGAGGTAGGTCCAGTCCAACCGATCGAACGCTTTCTCCGCCTCGATCGCCAGTAATGCAGAGTCCGAGCCTTGGAAGTGGGCTTTGTCTATCAGATGAAGTATCCGCTTAGTATTGTCGCTGCATTGGCGGTTTGGAACGAAGCCTGATTGATCAAGTTCCAGAATCCCGGGCAGGCAAGGGCCCAGACGCGCCGCCAGGACCCCTGTGAAGATCTTCAAATCCAGGTTAAGTAGGGATATAGGCCGAAATGCCGAACAGCACGTGGGTTTTTTACCCGGTTTGGGCAGCACGACTATCTCGGCTGCCAGCATATCCGAGGGGATAGAGCTCGGGCCCTCGAAGGAGTTGAAAAGCCGAGTGAGGATTGGGGCAAGCATACGACCGAAGATCTTATAGAAACCGGCTGAAAAGCCATCCGGTCCCGGGGATTTAAGAGGGCGAAGGCGAGAAATAGCGGCGAGTACCTCATCCACGCAGATAGGGGCATCAAGAGTGTCTGTGTTGTCCTGCGACAGCTCTGTGATGTTCGCCGAGTCTAGGTAGGCGCGAGCCTCCTCCGGTGAGACCGAGTCAGCTTTGTATAGGGTGGCATAAAATGTTCTAAAAGCGTCCGCGACCTGGGAGTCACCTGTGACGGCCAAGCCGCTGTCGTCGGTGAGGCTAGTGATTTTGGAGCGCTGAATCTTTGCCTTCAGGGCGCTAGCCAGTAGGCGGCCCGTTTTGTTGCCGCCCGTGTAGTATGAGTGACGCAGACGTATGCGGCGAATTCGGCACGATCCGTATCTAAGCTGGCTAACTAGGCCCTGGCAGCTTTAAGTTGTCTCCAAATTCGTGGGGCACCTGTGTGGCTAGGGACCCTCTCCAGCTCAGAGACCTGGGCAGTGAGGTCATCCCTTTTTGCCTTGCGGTCCTTGGCTTCCGCTGATGCGATGGCGATAAGCTCGCCGCGAACCACGGCTTTTATAGCCCCCCATAAGGCGGACAGCGAGGTTCCAGGGACGTCATTAATGGTTAGGTAATTGGTGAGGCAAGAGCGGATCTGTTCGGTGACCTCCGGGGTCCGGCGGACACAGGGACCTGTAGTGTTAGTTCCACTGCATCATGATCAGACAACGCCGCTGGGACAATGCTTACGTCTTTAAGAATGGCTAGTAGCTCAGTGGAGCCTAGGTAATGATCCAGTCTGGCGTATGTGTGATGAACGTGTGAGTAGAATGTGAAGTGTGATATGTTGGGATGGGTGGCTCTCCACAGATCTACCATCCCCCTCTCTTGCAACCAGTCTCCACCAGCAGCTGTGATGGCGCCAGTGTCCCCGTAACGGTGACCCGACCTGTCTGCGTTCGTATCCATTACTAGGTTAAGATCCCCCCAATGAGTAAGAGAGAGGCAGGAGATTGAAGTGATTCGGAGATGGCTTTTTTTCAGAAAAGTTTCTTGCCCAGAATTCGGGGCATAGAGGGAGACAATCGTGAAGTGCTGGGTCCCCAAAAGGAAGGTGTGTGCTAGTAACCTCCCCTTGATCTCCCCCGTCTTGTCGCCTATGCTGCCGCGGAAGCGCTTGGAAACTAGAATAGCCACCCCTGCTTTCTTTGTGGGGAGTGAGGAGAAAAACTGCTGGGGAAAGGCGCGGGAGCGCATCCTGTGCCAGTCTTTGGGTAGGAGGTGGGTCTCTTGTAAGAGGCAGATGTCCGCCTCAGAGTTTTCCAAGTATGAAAGCACGGCCCTGCGCTTAATCGGGTTGTTCAGGCCCTTCACATTGAGGGTTAGTATCTTTAAACTAGACTCCATCCCAAGAGGTCAATCGCACCACAAGCCATAGAGAGGCATAGCAAGGTAAACCTGTCACCAGCGACAAAAGCACATATCCTTGGTGTGTCTGACACTGAGTCAATAAGCGATGCAGTCCCACAGAACCCCCTGGCACACTGAGTACCTCCCTCTGTCCCACCCCCCCTTTCCTCGCCCCAACAGTCCCCCTGTGAACCTTCCCATGCCCCCCAATTCTCCCCCCTCCCCCAAAGGACCAACCCCTCACCCCAACTGCGGTCCCCCACCCAGATCCCTCCCCCCCCTCACCCATTCCCATCAAGAGAAGGTATAGTCCCAGTCCTGTTGGTTCACTCAGGACTGTGGTAAAGTTTCGTACACGGGTCATATCCGATGGCGGCCATTTCGGCCCCCCACCCGATTCCCCCCTGCCGCACGGGCAAAGTGTGTGCTATAGGTAATCTCCTTAACGAAGGGGCAGATAACTCAGAGGGAGAAGTTTCTTTGTCCACCTCCGCTACCGCTGTTGCTCGTTCCTGTGTGATGACATAGGCGTCCGGTTTCAAGCGGCGCGGGGGGGACCGCCTGCGGCCCACCAACTGCCAGCCCCCTCCGGATGGCCCCTGCGATGCTCTCATTATGGGTTCATCATCTTCCTGGTCAAGTCCCAAGAGGGTGCAAGTGTCTTTAAGCGATCGCAGTTGGTGTAGCTTACCGTTCCATTTGAATATTAGTCTGAACGGGTGCCCCCAGGAGTAGGGGACTTCTTGTTGTCGCAGGAAGTCCGTCGCTCTCTTAAATTCCTTTCGTTTTTGCAGAGTAATGGTTGACAGGTCCTGATATAGGGCTATGGAGTGACCCCGAAATTGAAGGGGCTGTGCTCGCCGGGCTTCTCGGAGAATCCGCTCTTTTAGCGGGAAATCAGGGAGAAAAGCCAAGATGTCCGGCGGCGGGGCAGTAGCACGCCGAGGCAGCCCAACTCTATGTGCTCTGTCAATACGGATGGCAAAGTCCGCTGGCTCCCCCAGAATGTTTCTGAATAGGTCTTGCAGGTACCCCGTGACGTCAGTCCCCTCAGCTTTCTGAGGGACCCCCCGGACCCGTATGTTGTTACGACGGGAACGGTTTTCAAGGTCTTCTGCATGGGCCTGAAGGTCCAGCTGCTGGTCAGTGAGTCGCAGGACCTCTTGTTGGAGTTGTTCGATTTCGCTGCTTCTGGTTTGGTCCGCTTCCTCTATTGCAACCACCCGCTCCCCAAGGTCCTCCAAGGTCCTCCACGTCTCGCCGAAGCTCTCGGACCTCACCTGCCACTTCCTGCTTTAAGGACTTGAAGTCTTCCCTGAGGGAGTTAAATAGTGTTTCACGGAAGGATCTAGTGATGGGTATCTGGTCATCTACTGGCACTGGTGAGGTTTTCGTGGCCGCTGGGGACGGTGGGTCTTTGCTAGGCTTAGGCTGGGACTTGGCCAACAGTTCGGGGAGTGTCTGGGGCCCTCTTTTTCCTCTCAGTCCCGCCATATCGTGATTAGCTCCTAAAACTGATGAGCAATGATCATCAGGGACCGGAGGTGAGTGCAGGTGTCCGGTGTGTTAGGGTTAAGAGGAATCATGCTATCCCGGGCTAGCTCCCCTTTGAGTCCTTCGGTGTTACCGAGGCCAGAGTCTGCAGGGCGGGTCCAGCTCAGTGGTCAGTGCTAATCGGCAGGGGCAGGAGAGACCGGACACCCAATGTTCCCACAGGCGTGTGTGCAGTCCCGCTTCCCAGGCGTAAGTGTGGCTCGGCCCACAGGCCTCTCCGGTCAGCCCCTACACCGGGAGCTCGATTGTGCCCCCGAGTACTTTCGGCGGTGCCCACCTCCACTCTCCTCACCTTCTAAGTCTGTCACCTTGAGGGCGTCTCTCCGCAGTGGTGTTGGCCCTCCGGCCTCGCTCAGCACCCTCGCACATTGCTCTCCGGTTCCTGGGGGATTCACAGGGTAACCGCAGTGCCGTCCCCTCCGTCGACCCCAGGGTCGAGCTGGTCCGATCCAGCGCACCCCTCAGGACCGGTCTGCAGTGGGTGGTTGACGCCGTGTGGTCTACAGCTGGCGGGGTCCGCTTTTGTGCTGCAGGGGTGCGCCGGCGGGGTCACGCCGAAGGCCGCTAATGGTGGAGTAGAAGGCCCAAAGCCGGGGCCTCAATTTTCGCGACTCCCGGCCGGTCCACGCCTCATCACCGGCCGGGTCGCGGAGACAGCAATGTGCGCCGGTCTGGGTTTTGTGGTCAGCTCCCTGATGGACAATGGGTCTCTGCGCCAGCAGCACACCGTCCACCGCGCCCGGGGTCAAGGCAGCGGACAGGGCCCCCCCCCTCACGGTGCACAACCGCCAAAGCACACCACAGTGATTAATGGCCACAGGGCGGGTATCGCAGGGTGGTCAACAGCGAAACAGCAGGGTCAGCCACACCGGGGATGGTCAGACAACGGCCGAGCACCCAGAGAGGCAGCCGCTGCAGCCAGGTAGGTGTGTAGCGAGAGCAGCCCTCTGTTCTAAGTAGCTGCGGGCCTCCCCCGCGGGTCCCTCAGTCCACACAGGTCGGTAACGGTAAGCGAGGTCAGGCTTCAGTAGGCCTCGCAGGAGTGCGCGCTGTCCCGCCTCCCCAGGCGTTAGTGCGGTCTGACCCTCAGGCCCCCGGTCAGCCCTCTCACCGTGAGCTCGATCATGCCCCCCGAACTCTCGCTGCGGCAGCTCTCCTTAGCAGGCTTCGGCCCCTCAGCTCCGTTCAGCTGCCCCTCAAGGTCCCCCTGAACCCGCGGGGTTACAGGTACACTGTAGTGCCGGAAGGGCGGGCTTCGTTCCAGCGCTGTGGGGGTGCGTCAGCAGGGCAGCGCCAAAGGCCGCGATCGTCACTGCAGAAGGCCCAAAGCAGGGGCCTCGATTTTCAAGACTCCCGGCCGGTCCGCACCTCAGCACCGGCCGGGTCGCGGCAACAGGAATGTCCGCTGGTCTGGGCTACAGCTCCGGCAATATCTGCGGGGGCTACCCTCGGCAGGCTCCCAGGTGCTCAGTTCGTCTCACCGCTGGGGGAGGCAGGGGCAGCGAGCAAGTGCTCGGTCGACTTCAGCTTCGCGGCGGCGGCCGCCAACACTCGGCCGTGATCAGGCGTCCTCAGCCTCCATAGCCTCCCAAACAGCCCGCGGACCGGGTGGTCAGGGTTCGGGGTCACCGCCGCGTTCCGCTATCCTCCTCAGTAATTTCCCGTGCCGCAGGGAGATCAGGCTGTGCATATAGGTGCGTTTAGGCGGGATCGGACAGGGAGCCTCGGAGACCTGCGTCCGATCACGCCGCCATCTTGGACACGCCCCCGTATATCTCCTTTTTCAATACTATGAGGAAGGGTTTGAACTCTAGGGAGGAATGGGACAGGATCATTGGTGCTGTCTAGCTGTATTGTACAGTTAGGTTTAGCTGTTTCCTCTCTTTTTCTCTGATATATCGGTCAAATGCATCCGGTATTATTTGGTGCAGTATTTTTTAGGATCTGGGTGAATAAGCAATGACTGTTATTATATCTACATCTATACCCATACCCATGTCCATGGTTGTTGGTCCCACCAGTCAGCCAAATAGTCGGTATTTACTGATGGTTTTGTACGCCTTAAACTAGGTTAACACGATTGTGTGTATTATTGGGATAAACATGATTTGTTTATGTATATATGTACCTTATCCAACAGATGATACATTGGTTGATGGATAAGCGCGTTTTGTTATATAATCTTTTTTTCTTGACTCCTGCACCATCTGTATCTTATGGCGGCATGGTATCACTATTAATTAAGGTTTTTTAATTTTTTAATTTTTATTTTTAGTTATACTCCGGAATTGTATATATCTTATGGCGATATGATATCACTCCTAACTACAATTTTTCTGTGTGTAAAATAATTTTGGGAATTGAGAATACATTGTTTAGTATGATCGGATTGTGCTATTTTTAATAGAAGAGCTGTCGTCTATATCGGCCGTAATTTTTAAATATCTCGGCCATTTTGGAACAGTAACCTATTGGAATATAGGTTACTGAAAGAAGATAGTCCTATCTCTATTTCGATGTTTCTCTCGCCGGATACAGGAAGTCTGAGTCTTCTTTAGACTCGGATATCCGTCGGAACAGTGGGTCCCCGCGTTTTTTAAGCGTATTTAAGTGACGCCGGGTATGTTTTTTGAGGGTTTTCAAACCGGTAGGCTGGAGTTGTCTGACACACGGGACGCTGGCATTTCGACATTTCTGGTAAATATGTGTCCGGGTGCCTTTATTTGGATTGGACATAGTGGAAGCCTTATCTTGATGGTAACGGGTGTTTGTGCTTTGGCTTTTTTTAGGTAGTATCCAAGTAAAACACGTGAAGAAACCACTCCGTCGTTTGTCGTAATATACCACCGTTTATGAGTGTGGCTGGTGATAAGGGTTTCGTCACCGTGTGTCAATGAAGGATTTATAATAATAAATCCATGTAAGTATATGGCTGTGCTTATCAGACAATTACTATTCCCTATGAGGTATCCGTACACCCTTGATTTATGGGCCTTTTTTTGATTATGTTTCAGTTTTATTTTATACCGGTATTAGTCCACTGCTGTAGTACCTGAGAGATGGTCCAGGTTTACAAACTACACTACTGCTACTAGCATCGAGCAAGGTGGGTTTGTTTCATCGCTGGCTGGGTGTAAGGTTTTGGTCAACCTTAATATACTTGAGTGGCAAACGTATACCTTATGCCTCTATGTATGTACCCCCTAAATTGTAGATTGTTGGTGACAAGGAGGTTTCTTCTGGCTGGA
Organism: Lissotriton helveticus; assembly: GCF_964261635.1. Classification (NCBI taxonomy): domain Eukaryota; kingdom Metazoa; phylum Chordata; class Amphibia; order Caudata; family Salamandridae; genus Lissotriton; species Lissotriton helveticus. The sequence goes on along the minus strand of NC_136071.1, from coordinate 334,694,431 downwards.
TGAGAGACGATTTTAAGACATAGGAGGTTTTCACCCCGAGTGGTTCTGTCTAGGAACTAGCTTTTAAGGTATGTGAGCAATTACTCTGTGAGCATTAACATTATGATATTAGATAGTTATGTACATGGTGTTTCTGTTACTCCCCTTAGCGGACACTCTATCAGGATGAATTCATTTGTTGACTCGCTGTGTAAGAGGTAGTTTTGCTTTTATGCTTAAGCCATTATCTTCAGAGATTTATGATAAACTCCTAGATGTATGGTGCTATTTGAAATGGTGCATAATGTTAATAAGCCCAAGAGTTTAATAGTGTATCTGAATATGTGTTTTTAAACAATGAATATTATTGAATTTTTTGTTGTTAGGGACTATGTTTTATGTTTATTATTTTGCTAAATGATGTATTTTGTTATGTATAATTTTTTGTGATACTGTCAAACAATATTTGAGGCTATGTAATAATGCAATTGTGATATATGCTGTGTAGGATTATTATTATGTACATGAATGATAGTCAAAATAATTCTTTTTAAATTTCAGAAATTACTGGGAAGACAATATATGTATTCCTGATGAAGGTGGCTTTATTAGATGGTCCACCGAAACGCGTCGCATAAGAGAAAGGAGGATTGTGTCCTAAATTTACTGGAGAATGATTCTGACGTTTTGCTGAATTATTTTTTCTGTTTATACCTCCTTTTTACGAATAGGAATCTACTGTTTCCTTTTTTAATGTCTATTCCCTGTTTTTTAATCATTTTTAATTATTCTTAATTCTGGATTATGTGATGAATAAACTGTTCAGTATTTTTCATAATTTTGTTTGTGTTTGCATATTGCCTCGTTAGTACAGTATATTGTTCATGTTTGTCTATGTGTCTGTAAGGATATTTGTTCTAAGAGTAAGGTGTCCCAAAGGGAATATTTGCTTGACATAAAATTTGTATTTTGCCAGGTCGAAATGGCAGTATAAAACTGAACATACACAGGCTACAATGGCAGGCCTGAGACATGTTTAAAGTGCTACTTATGTTTGTGGCACAACAAGTTCTGCAGGCCCGCTAGTAGCATTTAATTTACAGATCCTGGGCACAGGTACTGCCACTTTACTAGGACTTACATGTAAATTAAATGTGCCAATTGGGTATAAGCCAATCCCACCATGTTTAGAGGAGAGAGCACAAGCACTTTGGCACTGGTTAGCAGTGGTAAAGTGCTCAGAGTCCTAAGGTCAGCAAAAACTACCCTCCACTTTTAGCTGAGTTAAAGGCAAGGTTTGGGGTGAAACCTGCAGAGCGAGCCAGCTCCTATAACCCCTTTTCTAAACAATGCTCTCTGGTGTCCAGGTGGTTTACCAGGTCACCAGGACAGGACACAGGATCTGAAAGGCAAATGGTGTGTAGAGGTCAGAGAGAATTGGAAAGCCTTGTCCCATTAAGCTCAACTCCCCACTGTGATTTTCAAGTCGAATTTTGCAAAGAATTATCCAAGGTGTCCCGGTGTATTTCAGATCATCTGAAGGTAGACAAGGGGATCTACTCTCCCTTTCCAATAGTAGCTCTTGTAAAACGGATCCTGTTTGTACTATGGAGAAGAGCATCTTTTCCTAAGGTGGAACCCTTTCAGGGGTGCATTGTTTGTCCACCCAAAAAAAGATGCTACCTAGGTTGTTGCCATTGTGCTTCAGTCCCTAGCAGGAAATATTTAATTAGGGATACTGTTAGACGGTGGGGAATTTTACTTTTTTAAATAGTGCTGCTTCCTCTGTCTCTACGGCTTAGATGCTATAATCTTGGCCCATTCATTTGGTGTTAACAGGCACTAAATATTACCTGCTACGCACTATGCTTTGCCAGGGCGCTATGGGTCACTTATCCAGTTGAGCATTTCCTCGGGGCCTGGAGCCATTGGAGGCAGATTTTTAAAAACGTATGGTTTCCTCTGTCAGTCGCTTCAGCTCCCAAAAGTCTATTACAAAAGTAACAGCCAGTGTCTATGCAGAGAGATTTGAGAAAAAGAGAGAGTGATTAGAGAAAAGGGGTAGAAGAAAATGAGAAGGTGGAGAGAGATGAGAGGGAGATGGAGAAGAAAAAGTGAGAGAAGTTAACAATGAAGGGAGGTAGAGTAAATGAGTAGGATTCACACTCCACAAACTAACATGTATAAACAAAAAGAATCCTACCAGAGGAGATGTGTTTCCCAAAGGATGGGGGAGCACTCAGTGTTTGTTAAAATACCCCTCACACACCAAAAGGCCCCTTGGTGTCATGCTTCATCATCGGGGTCTTCGCACCCCTCTACCGGGATGCGGCGTGCTACGACCTACGACTACGCGGGAGCACTGACAAACGGCTATGTGTGGTGTGTGTGGTGCACGTGATAAAGTAAATAATGTGAGTGGTGGTTGTGACTGGTTAAAAAGTACCTGGCTCGTGGGAAAAATAATTTTTTTTATTCAAAACCCCGGGCTGGCACTGTTAAAAGAAGTGAAGTGCGAGGTAATCTCTGTTGTGTTAATGAACAGTACCTCTTGTGTGCGTCACATGTTTCGGAGCAAACGCTCCTTCTTCAGGACGGGAGCACAACTTCCCCACCTTACTCACGTTTTTCTATTTAGCAACTCAAAAATTAAGTGTTATTTAACAAAAAGTGATAATTTTTAAGTGATAAATAGGCTATAATGTGCCTACAGCGGTTTTTGGCTCAGGATACATGCAGTTGCATGACCTGAAAAAGAAAAACAAAAAATGGTCACCCAAATTGTGGGTAGTTCAACAGGTGCAATCACCTGGAACCAACCATATAGCACAATTGGCCCTGTAAAAGAAAGGACTAACACAACATACACTACATAGAACACACAAGATTGTTTGAATAATACATCAAGGAAATGTAGGTCATACTTCATAAATATGGTTTGCTTGCTTCATGAGCTCACACGGGCGTCTGGGGGTTGATTGCTACTTTGTGCAATCTAGGTGGAGAGATACAAAGAGTGAGAATGATAGGTGGATAGAGGAATTGATAATCCGTTCTTACTCACTTGTTATAAAAGAGGCATACCAAAGTGTCCTTTCCAAAATACTCACAGACCGGGGACGAGTGTTCGCCGTCTTTCGCCACACGCAGCACCGCTCGAATGATGGATACGAGCTTGGCTGTGGGTGGTATTTATACCATGTGACTCTAATTGATTTTACCCAAATTACTAATTATGCTCGAACCCTATTGTGACCAAATATGGGTATTCCGCTCACTGAATTCCCGGTTTTGTTGTCCCACACACCTGATCTAGGTATTATCAATCGGAGAGGGAAGTTCTATTCATTCCACGGGCGTCACCGATTAGTATGACGGACTCGCGCATGATCCGTCTGTGCGACGTAAATGCGCATGCTTGGTTTATGGAGACACTGCTATTCCGCGCATTCGCGGCTGCATGCCTCACGCACTCAGTCTCGTGTGCTCGCTACCGCTTGCCGACTGCAACCGCGTAGTGCTACAAAACCATTTACTACTCACTATCTGTTCAAGTTGGAGAAAAGACAATGCGGGTCACTATATTCTACTACCGTAGTCACTTGTAATTAAAATTGTTTCATAGCATTGACAGTTCTACCAAAGGGGATCTTAGTAAAGGTTATTATTAAATTAATTAGGGAGGGTTACCACATTAAACTATCTACATTAAGCCTTTGTTGACCCTAATTAAAATAACAGTTATTTCATTTGTAGTGACAGTGGTTTCGAAATGGGATCATTGTGAGGGAAAGTGATCATAATGTCATAAGTAATAGATATGGGTATCAGGCTCTCACTATGACTGAGACAGGTTTTAGCCTCTAGTTAGAAAGTTGTGACCATGGAACATCATCATTAAGCCCATGAATATGTGTGCCCAGACGGAACACCCATCTTTGTTCCTTTTGGAACAACCCCTTATCAGATGGTAGTGATTCAATGATTGTACACCTCAGGTCATTGACATAATGCTGTTCTGCCAAATAATGCGTTGCCATCTTTGTAGTACTCTTTTTGCACCTGACATTGCTTTTATGTTCACTCACTCTTGTCTTCACTGCTCTGGTGGTCATTCCTACGTATTCCAAACTGCAAGGACAGGTTATCAAATAGACCACGTTTTTAGAGTTGCAGTTAGTGAAATGTCGTTGCTCCCAAGTGGTGCCGTTGCTAAACGTGAGAGTCTTGCTCCTTTCTGTTAGATGACAACTACTACAATTTCCACAAGGGAAATGGCCCTGGATTCCAGCTGGGTTCGTCCTTGTATCAGTATTCATTTTTGGTCTGGTATGTACCAGGATGTCTTTCAGGTTCCGTCCTCGGCGATGGGCGCACACAAGAGGTACTGTTCATTAACACAACAGAGATTACCTCGCACTTCACTTCTTTTAACAGTGCCAGCCCGGGGTTTTGAATAAAAAAAATTCTTTTTCCCACGAGCCAGGTACTTTTTAACCAGTCACAACCACCACTCACATTATTTACTTTATCACGTGCACCACACACACCACACATAGCCATTTGTCAGTGCTCCCGCGTAGTCGTAGGTCGTAGCACGCCGCATCCCGGTAGAGGGGTGCGAAGACCCCGATGATGAAGCATGACACCAAGGGGCCTTTTGGTGTGTGAGGGTTATTTTAACAAACACTGAGTGCTCCCCCATCCTTCAGAAGATAAAGTGAGGACAGAAGAAGAGGTACAGGGAAAGGATGGATGGGAAGAGAGAGAAAGAGAGAGAAAGAGAGAGAGCGAGAGAAAAGAGAGAGACTGAACACTTTTGGAAGGGCATCCATGCTCCACCCAAAATCATTCATGTTCAGGGATTGTAGTAAGGTCCCTGTCCCAAAGCAGAACGAGACAGAGTGCTACCTTTAGTGCGCAAAATGGACCAAAAACCCTGCTGCTAAATGTTGGCTTGAGGTAATCAGGCAGTATGACATGGGTGGCCCACAACGTCCTTTTCGAAGCCCCCCCGGCCTAGTGGGAAATCTACTTAGCGGGGGATTTAATTGGCATAAACTTTTTGATCTGTCTCCCTTGGGAAGGGGGAAAGAGGATCATTACTCTAGGCAGTTGGGAGCGGGCTTTGTCCCTGGACAGGTTTCCACATTCGTCTTTATTTAACGCTAGTTCCAGTGGGATATTCTTGGAGGCAATTAGGGTGGGCAACGAGTGGGTAACCGTCACCAATCTGCCATAGGGAAATCTTCAAGACATTTGTAGCTTTCAGGGGGGACTAGCCCAATGGCAGGGTGTTGGTTCCCCAATTATTTTCTTCCTCTGTGTGTAGCCAGTGTTTCTTGCTCCTGAAGGGCATAATGGGAGGAACAAGGAATGGGGAAATTCTTGGGCTATGAGTTACCATTGGGACATGCTGCGCTCTATGACAATGAAGAGGGTGTGGCAGGGGGGAGGGTCTACTCACTGGCGTAACGAAAAGTGAGGGGGCCTCCCTGCACGGTACTTAGGGGGGCCCCCTCCGGGCTCAATCATGAGCTCTCCTGGCCAGAGTTTAGTGCCGAGGGGGCCCCTTGGAGCTATGGCCCCCCCCCCCGCACTGCGTGGGCTGCGGGGGCCTGTGTTACGCCCCTGGGTCTACTCTATTTTAATGTTCCCTGTTTCCAATTAGGCCTTTCCCATCAATGGGGCACAACACGTAGGAGAGCAATCATCCAGATAGGCTCTCTAAGGGTGAGGATCTTTCAGGAGAATGTGTAGCCATCATATTAAATTGGCCCCTATGTCAGGGGTCCAGTCATCATATTGCGTCGTCTCCTGGTGTTCTATGAGCAATTCAAGTCCCTGGGCATGGATTGGCCAGGATCAGCTAGCCAGCTGTAAGGTAAAATGTGGGAAGAAATGTGTCCCTCAAGGCAGTTGGCGCCATGTCAAAAGAAGGCTATTCCCAAGATTTCCTGTCCCAGGTGTCCATGTGGTGAATTTCCGGTTGGGAATCATGATCATGGCAAAACCTGCTAAGAGGAATGGCCCTTCGTGGGGCTGACACATGATTGCAGTGGCCATGGTAAATATTGACAGTCCATTAATTTCTTGGCATTCTGACTCCAGTAAGACAACAGCCTTGATGTTTTCTTTGTGGTCCTTGAACTGCTGGTGAGGAAAGCTATTGGCATTGAAGTACAGATTGCAATTTAGGCTACTAATTAGTATTGGTAATTTTGTGCACTGGAAATGATAGCCAGTGCTGTACAAAAAAAACACACATATGTCAGTGAGTTTGGCACAGACCATATCAGGTGAAAGCACATGTTAGCACCTGCACCGAGCCATGCAGCCCAGAGCGCGGATTATCACTGGCTTTGAGTTTCCGCAGTCCACGGGAGAAAGGTTCATTACTGACTAGCAACAAAGGGACATATGTATCAAAATGTTGTTTTGAGATTCTGAAATTGGGATTTTCAGTGAATCACAATTTGAAAATAGCAAAATGCTACGTATGTGGGATTTGCTAATAATTTTGCAAATCTCACATATTCCTTATTTGTGAATCGCAAATTGAGATCCACAAATAAGGAATATCTTCCCATTCATTCCTATAGGCTAGGAGGCCCATAGGAATGAATGGGAAGACATTCTCAATTTGTGATTAGCAATTAGAGAATCACAAATTGAGAATGCAATTTCAAGGGTGCCAGGGTGTCAAAAGGACACCCTGTTGCACTTCTGACACATGTATGTGTGCACATGTGGCGCACATAAATGCCGTGCACCACATGGCACTTTGAAAAATGCAAAAAAGTGCATTTTTTAAAGAAATCGCAAATTACCACCAACTTGAAGTTGATGGTAATTTGCGATTCCTTACGGCCAAATCGCACTTTTTCTGTGCTTCCTACATTGCATTTAAGGAATTGCAATTTGCGATTCCTTAAATGCAATCGCAAAATAGGGAATCGCAATTTTTTTCTCATACATTGAACACAGCTAAATTGCGATCGCAATCGCTGAATTCTGCGAATTTTAGCATTTGCGATCGCAATTTAGCTTGATGCATATGTCCCAAAATGATGGTCTATTGGCGTGTTAACGTTGTTCTTGGCTTGCTGTACTCATACTCTAGAACTAGCTGACGGTAGCTTGTGATGCTGGTAGTGCAGTGATGGTGAAAGGCAGTCCTGGCACATAATATGGCTTGGGGCCTGCCCATGACTCCCATGACCACTAGAAAACAAACATTTATTTTTAAACCAGCAGAGGAAATGTACAAACTATGTAAATACTTGATTACATAGCCACAAAGCCTCCCGTGCCTTGGAAATTACTTACTTGAGCAATACAGGGCTTCACTTGCTGGCAAACTAACCATGATTTATGTCGTAAATTTGAATGACCGCCTAAATAACTCTCAGTGTTGCTTTGGTCAACCGCTGGTCATTGAAGCACAGAAAAATAAATCATTTACTGCCTCGTGCTGCACGCAGGAAACATTTGAGTGTTTGCAGAGCCTTCCAGTGGAAGCAGTGCGGCCTGTCTGTGACGTCCTGTCCCGTTCTCTAAGATCTCAGGTGTGCAGTGGAAAATCTCGCCCGTGACCCTTCTGCGTGAGGTCACCTGTGCTGATGTATGGTGTCATTGATCCGTAACATCTTCATGCACCATTTATTCTTTTATGTACGTCATAGGAGTACTTAGTAGAGCTGAAAAGTATGCACACCACAATCCCGATAATGCCCGAAGGTTGCAATACTAATGTAATGAAACAGCATATTTATGCCATAATGTGTGAATTTTGGCAGTAGATGTATGCTTTCAGACACCAGCTATAGTAACTGCATGTTTTTATTAATTTCAATGGCCAATGGCAGGGTCGGATTGGGATCACAATTCGGCCCTGGCACTCCCCCAAAAAAGTGACCCACATTCCTGGATCACACCCATTCACGAAACAGCATTTGGCTAGTCTCATCGGACTCATTTTTAGAGAAATGTTTGATAAAATATGTAGTTTGAAGATCATAGAGCCAGAAACAATGGTGAAAACTAGAAGCACTACATTTTGACAAGGCAGGCGAAGTGAAATAAAGTGACCCAAAGGCCACAACTCCTGTGTTTGCCACCTGGCCGTTTTTTGATTGATATGTACTTTAACCCCTCCCATGCTGGTGACGAACCCCAGCCGTCACGCTCCGCAGTGCTCGTGTGCGGATGACGGCTGGGGTTCGTCACAGCCCCGCCCTGTTCTTTTGTTTACCGCACATGGGGGAAATCGCGGCCGCGGCGAAGGGGTTAAAGTTTGAACAGTAAATGTAAAGTGAGAGCAGTTAAAAATGTGGTCTAAAGCTTCTTTAATGATCCTTGACTGATAGTTAAAACTAAACAAAGGAAGAAAAGCCATGTTAAGAAGGTAAACAGATTTTTTTTATTATTGATTAAAGAATCCTCTCTCATAATTAAGTTCCAGCCTTTGCAGATTCGTAAAAAATAAACAAACAGAAGGTTATGTTTTTTTAATTGCAATTTAATATAGCGTAAACTTGGCCAAAGGACGTAATTATATGAGCACCAATTACATTACAGCAGATCAAATTAATTTTAGTTTTAGGCCTTGCGCAATTAAGTCATTTGTCCAGAATCACAGGATGTTGAGGTGAGGCTGGGACTCAAACCTATTTCCATAGTTCCACATTCAGCAGCTCTGATCCTAACATTACATTATCTAAATATTCTGCTCTGGGAAAGGTGCTTCACAGCTAGGTTTATGCAAACATACACCCCCCCACCATCAAGACCTGAAAGACACTGTAGCCTAGGTGCCAACGAAAGGCCCTCAGTAAGGCCATTCACTTACTCACACCAGCAGAGCCAACTGTAGCCTCAGGGTGATGGCCTGGCAGGGGAAGAGTGAAGAAAAGTACAGAGCTGCTGCTGCTCCAGGGGAGCCAAGGTGATAATGGCCCACAGCAGGGAAGTGGGACATTGCATCTGGGCACCTGTGCCGGCACCACGGGAGGACAAGATAAAGTCTGCAGCAGACAAACAGAACAATATTGGCCTAGCGACACTGCTGAAAGCAACCCCCTCGGAGCCTCCTTGCTCATGATGACCCCCCCACCCCTACAGTGGCCTGTTGGGGAAGACAATAAGGCTCTGTGGGCCGGCTGACAATAACCGGCCCACAGGTGACCCTTAGGCACTGGCCCATTGGCCAATGCCCGACTGCCCGTCTTCCCAATCCGATGCTGGTCAATGGGCATTGCATTTCAAGACGACCACCTATCTCCTGAGACACACTTAACAATGCTGAACAGAACCAGTAGTGTAGCCAGTCTGTCATTGCACATGCTGTACCAATTTGAACAACACACCTGAGCAGAAATAGTGTGTTAAATTCATGGAAAAAGTTGTATATTTACACCCTTAGATGTACTCCTACTCACACGAGTAAATATACGTCTTTGGGAATTTGCTAGCATTCCCAATAGTAGGCCTAAAAAGTCGGGGTGGGCGGAACTCGTGAAGTTTTATGCCAAGGAATTCCCCATAGTTACATAAAAACGCACCGAGATTTCATGGAGTTCTGCCAACGGGCATAAATATACATATTGCACTGCAATTTAGCGGAAGTAGCGAGAGCAGAGGTGAAAAATCAGCATGAACAGCACCATGCGGGGTGTAAGAGCACAAAGCCATTTGACTTGATTTTGCTGCCGCACGAGTAGAAAGTCTACTCAAATGCCATAAAAACTATTCAGGAAGAAGCCCTCTCACCACAACCGCTTGTGACCGTCCATGACGACCTGCATTAGAAAATGGTATTTTGAGATGCCAAATCTTGTTCACATTTCTGGAGCCTCGCGGGAAATAAATTCCACAACACGGCAATTGGTGGAATTTGGCCAGAAATTCTCGTTACAAGAGTAACACAGAGTTGCCAAATTCCACAATTTCCATTCCGCCCACCCCTACTGAAAAGCTGTGCCAGTCACAGCTTTCCAGATATAATATGTACAGAAGGGGCTGCCCTGTAACCACTTGGAACCTAGAGAGAATAATGAAGTAGATGAACATGGGTTCACTGTGGAGTATTTATACATATTGCATAATTTTCAAACAAGTATTGCTGTATAGCAAATACAACTAGAGTCAACATATATATATATATTGAAAATGTTAGGATGGCATTTACTTCAACTGTAATCTTTTTAAGAAGCATAAATAAAAGTGCCTTGTTGCCTAGTGGTCACACGGGGGAACAACCAAAAAAGATGTGTATTTACAGAGCAAGACAATAGACCAATATAAGGCAGATGTATATGTAACTCAATACGTCTTACTAGATGAGAAAAAACTATTAGTTGCATTCTTCCCTTTTCTTAAAATCCCCATTATCATTGGTTGCATTATAGGTACGTAAGATTCGCTTTATCAAAGTAAAGAGGGGAGATAAGAGTGGTTTGCCGTAGGGGCTCATCCTCCTAGTTACATATATCTCAAGAAAAATAGAGCCCTGCTTGTAGTGTGTTCTAAACCTCCTACAGGGAGAAAAAAGTGCAGGGCTTTTTTATATAACCCTCACCCACCAGAGTTACCCTTTGGTGCCATGTTTCATCATAGGGTTCTTCCAGTTGTGCTGCGGAATGGGCCGTGCTGCTACTCGCGAAATACATGGGAGCACTGAATGGTTACACTAGATGATGGGAGAATAGGACTCGGAGTTGTATGTTATGTGAAATAAAAATACCTGCCTGGTAGAACAGCTCTGCTTTATTCCATCCACCAGATGGTATGGTTAAAAGGAGGAGAAATGTAGAAAGTATGTGTGGTTTTGATGACCCTTCTTTCAACACAGTCTACATTATTTCAAGTAACCCTTCCCCCTAGTTATCTTCAGGACCAAGGAACTCACTCACTGATTCCACTCCTGATCAGATTGTATAATTATCGCAAATTGAAGCAACTTCACCCAATCTTCATGCTCAAAAACACTTTTCACCTACTTAGTCTGTCATATTCATATGGTGTTGTGTTCATTAAATGCTCTATTTATTATGTTGTGACTATATATATTTAGTCTGTAATATTTTTTCTACTTATAATAAAAATTAGAATGTATTTGCTCTCTGTCCTATTACTGTTATTTATCAATGCATTGCATGTGATTGAATATTTTCATTCTTAATCTTTATATGTTCAGTCAGCGTAGTCTCTGTCTGGCTCATGTGGCACTCTTGTTTGAGCACAATTAAAAGGCGAGTCTGTTTCCCGCTTATTAAAGTAATTCTCAGGCAGGACATCTTTTCAGTTCAGTATAGTCTGTCATACCTGTAATATATAAGGGAAGATTACGCCTTCCATGATACATCGCACATAAAAGGGTAATAGAACGTTTCACACCAGAAAGATAGATAAGGAGCTTTATGCATTCTAGCTTAAAAATAGCTTGAAGTGATTTAAGCCCATGCAAGCTAAAAGAGATACTCCATGAAGTGTTTAAGTGATGATCCCTGTGATCAAACATACAATCGCAACAACATACTTGACAGTACAAAACATTGAAGAATGACATTACATACATATAAAAAGCAAAGGATTTGTTTGATAGTAGATCCTCCAGTGGGCAAGGTGAGCCTGTAGTCACACTCTATGTGTCCCTGCGCCAGGAAACTCTTGAGTAACAGTGCGCGCTACAAATGCAATATAACATAACATAATAAATAGAGGCAGTCAAAATGAGCAATGAAAAAAGTCATCCCACAGTGTGGTCATGTATTGTATAGGCTATGCCGTACTTACTACATCAAGGTCTCTCCTCGGCTGATTAAGCTGAGAGCACATCTCCGGGGCCTGGATGTTGCGTGACACGCCATGTTCGTCCTGTTTTAAATGAGCGAACAGAGAGCGAGCACGTGTGCTGCATGTCCTCACTCTGAAAATACTGAGCGCTAGACAACTAGTCCAAGCTCCAAAACAAAATGGCGGCGCCAGATGGAACCATTTCCTTGTTCCCATCATACTATTGACTACCTATAAACTGAAGCACGTCCAGCGCTCCCAGTGATTTTAGAGCACTTGCAGGTGATGGCACCCATTTCTGGTGCTAAAACAATATTAATGAAACCTGTGATTAGGTTACCTTCTGCAAAAATGGAGGTATTCCAGAAATTAGGGAGACAAAAGATTGCGGAGGCTGTGGAGGAAAGGATAGGGCATAAGTACGAAAAAAGAAGGCACTGTCATTTTCTCATTCCAAAATTACATTAAAATTATGCAAATATCTTTGAACTAAAGTGGTTGAAAACAGGGGGGCTCTAATATGGTACTCACTGTGATGGTGAGATGAACCTTCCATGTGGGGGAGCTCTACCAAGCAATATAGGGAGATAAACCTCAATTGTAAAGATGCCCACTGTAAAGGGGATGAGCCCGGCGGTCTTATATCGTGAATTCGCTCAAAAGGATATTGTCATTTAGGCCCATGTTCTGGGTATTGAGTTTAAAAACCCATTTTTGCTCTCACTCAAAAGTCTTTTTTCACAGTTGGCTCTCTAGTATACATGTTCCTGGAAACTTAGTGGGTAGATATCTTTGTTGTTGCTCGGCTACACCGTATGTTGCTGTATATATATATTACCTACTGGCAGTTACCAGTAGGAGGTTATAGCTAGCACAATGTTTCCATAAGAAAATAGCTTTTTGACTTGCCGATATGTTTGGCACTGTTCGACGAACCTTCACAAAAATTTTCAAATAAAGTGGTTCAGTTATTCTAGATGTGCATGGAAAGTTTTGGGGAGATACATCTAGCGGGGGCTGAGAAAAAGGGGGGCCAAATAAAGTGCGTTTGCCATGCTAACTCCTTTAGAATCTTTAGACATGCCTGCACCCCGAACCACTAGACGAAATTACGCTGAATTTGGCAGAAAGGTAGCTTTTGATTAAGGGATTATGCTTTCAGTTATTTGGTGTAAATCTGTTCAGTTGTTTGCAAGAAATGAAAGATAATCCACATTTGTGTATCTAGGGGTGCAAAGCCTATGCAAATAATAATGAGCTAGTGCAGAGACCCGAAGAGCTCTAATTGGCTGGCAACACTTTAACCAGAAAGTGTTGGCACCCATCTTGGGACTCAGCTTCAGCCAACTCCCAAAAAGAACAGCAAAAAAAAAAGAAAAGGGAAAGGGTTACGTTTTTGCAGAGTGGTTTTAGCCCTAATGCTCATTTCAAAGAAATTAAATCTCAACGGGAGAAACCTACAAGAATAAAGATAGCAGGTGCCCCTGTTGAAGCTCCACTTCTGTAAAGGACAAATGAGCCTAACTCCTAGGCTTGGCGAAGATGAACTAAATGTGTTTGCTTCGTAATTCCAATTGAAAACAACTGAAATCCTTCGTGCAGGTGACTGTATAATATGTAAGTGACTGTAGCGAGTGGGTTCTTTGTTGCCTTGTGCTGGTGAGAGCCGAGTCCATGTTTCTCCTTTAAATTTCTAGAAGTATGCAAATGTACAAATCACTTGTAATCTTCCCCATTTGGCCCCGCCCACCTTAGTTGTATCCAAAGCTCTTCCTGCCTCCAGGATGATGGACAGCTAACAAGTGGCCCCAGGCACATTTCCTGCTAGGATTTCTTGATGCCTTTGAATATGAGGAAATCTCCACCAAACAAAGAAGCACTTACTTGATATAGTTAAGAGGAAGGACCCTTGTTTGGTGGGGATTTACCTCTTTGTAGTCTTGATATCTTCTCTATAGAAGGATTAATATTATCACATACCCACACTGCCATTTACACAGCCACTCACAGACCCATTCAGACACTCATGCACCCACTCACAGACCCACTCAGGCACATACACCCACTCACTGATCCACTCAGAAACTCATGCTGCCACTCACAAACCCATTTGTATGCAATTTCGTACAGTTTTTGATAATAACCATAATGAAAAGAAAAGAAAAATATACAATAATAAAAAGGATATATTTTTGTATAATATGTGTGTCTAGATTAGTTATTTGTTTGTATATCTATGATATTTTTGTTAGTACATGTGTACTAGTAGCACTCCTACCCAGTGCTAAACTCTTTTTCAAATCAGCCGCTCACAAACCCATACATCCACTCACAGATCCACTCAGACTCTAATGCATCCACTCACATACCCACTTAGAAACTCATGCACTCACTGACAGACTGACTCACACACTTATGGAAGCCGTTGCAAACCCACTGAGACACTCTCACACCTACTCACAGACCCACTGAGACACTCACTCAGACACTCATGCACCCACTCACAAACCCACTAAGACAATCATGCACCCAGTCACAGACCCTCGCAGACACTCACACACCCAGTCACACACCCTGTGAGATGCATATACAGCCACTATCAGACCCACACAGACACTCACACACCCATTGAGACACTCACATACCCGCTGAGACACTCGTGCGCTCACTCACACACTCACTCACAAAGATTACAGGTTATAGTTAAGAAATACAATCTAAAAATACCTACAAAATGTTTTAGAATGTTGGAAAACAGATACCGCTCCACTATATCACCAAAGATATAATACAATTACTAGAACTTGAGCCTTTGAAGAGGCTTATGATAAACGAGTAGGGGTCCTTCAGAGATTTAGGGCAATCTGGGGGGAATTAATATTGCTGTAATCTACACAGATCTCACACACAATCTCACAGACCCACTCAGACACTCACCCACCCACTCACAGACCCATTCAGACTGACACACCCACTCACAGTCCCACTCAGACACTCATGCACCAACTTACAGACCCACTTAGAGACTCATACACCTACTCACAGACCCACTCAGAAACTCCACATCCCACTCATGGATCCACTCAGACACCCACACACCCACTCACAAATCCACTCAGATACTGATCCACCCACTCAGGATCCACTCAGACCTTCTTGCATCCACTCACAAACCAACACAGAAACTGACACACCAATTCACAGATCCACTCAGACACTCATGCCCCACTTATGGACCCACTCAGACATTCATGCATCCACTCACAGACCCAATCAGACAGATACACCCACTCACAGACCCACTCAAACATGCATGTAATTACTCACAGCCCCCCTCAGACACTCACAGATCCACTGTGATGCTCAATAATCTACTCACAGAACCACTCAGACTAACATACCCACTCACAGTGTGTGTGAGTGGGACACTCATGCAACCACTCACATACCCACTCAGGGAATCACATACCCATTCACAGTCCCAGTCGCACACGTACACACACCTACTCACAGTCCCATGGAGACATTGAAATACCCTCTCACAGACCAATTGAGACACTTATGTACCCACTCACAGACCCACTGAGGCACTCACATGCACTTACAGACTCTCTAAGAAACTCATACACCCATTCATAGACCCACACAGACACTCATACACCCACTCACAAACCCATACAGATACTCATACACCCACTCACAGACCCACTTGAGACACATACACACCCAGTTACAGATCACCTCAGACTGACACACCCACTGTGACACCCACTCAGACATACATCCACTAACAGACCCACTCAGACACTCATGCAGCCACTCACTGACCCACTCAGACACTGATGCTCCCACTCACAGACCCACTCATGCCCCCACTCATAGACCTACTCTGAAGCTCAAACACCCACTCACAGAACCACTCAGACATGTATGCACCCACTTACAGACCCACTCAGAGACTCATGCACCCACTCACATACCCACTCAAACACTGATGCACCTTCTCAGAGACCCTCTCAGGCACTCATTGAGCCATTGACAGACCCACTCAGACACTCACACACCCACTCACATACCCACACAGGCACTCACATATGTACTCAGAGACATATGCACCTACTCACAGACTTACTCACACACTCACACAACCCCACACACACTCACAGACCTACTCAGATACTCATGCACCCACTCACAGACCCATTCAGACACTGATGCACCCTCTCACAGACCTACTCCCACACTCATTGAGCCACTCACAGACCTACTCTGAAACTACCACACCCACTCACAGAACCACTCAGACACACATGAACCCACTTACAGACCCACTCAGAGACTCATGCACCCACTCACATACCAACTCATACAGTTACACACCCAGTCACACACCCACTCAGAGACTCATGCACCCACTCACAGACCTAATCAGACACTCACATGCCTACTCACAGACCCAATCAGAGACTCATGCACCCAATCACAGACTCACTCAGTGACTCATGCACCCACTCACATACCTACTCAGACACTGATGCACCCTTTCAGAGACCCACTCAGACATGTATTGAGCCACTGACAGACCCACTCAGCCACTTACAGACCCACTCACATACCCACTCAGACAGTCACACACCCATTCAGAGACTCATGCACCCACTCAAAGACTTACTCAGACTCTCACACACCCCCTCACAGACCCACTCAGAGACACATACACCCACTCACAGCACAGACCCACACAGACTCATGCACCCACTCACAGACCCACTTAGAGGCTCATACACCCACTCACAGACCAACTCAGACACACTCATACAAGTCTTTACAACGTAAGTCTTTACCACACATTTTAACAGTTGGTGGCAGTGTTCCAATTTAATCTCTTTAAATAGATAAATACAAATAATCACACATGGTAATGTCATACAACCTATTAAAAGTGGCAGATACTGTTTAACCCTACACTCACCACAGACCTACTCTGACACTCATGCACCAATTCACAGACCCACACAGACTCATGAACCTACTTACAGACCTACTCAGAGACTTGTGCACCCACTCACAGACCCACTCAGACACTTACACACTCACTCATAGACTGACTCAGACACTGTTGCAACCACTCTGAGACCCACTCCGACAGTCATGCACCCACTCACAGACCCACTCAGACAGTCACATGCTCACTCAATCACACACTCAGAGACTCATGCACCCACTCACAGACCTACTCAGAAACTCACACACCCACTCATAGACTCATGCACCCACTCACTGACCCACTTGGACACTGATATACCCACTCATACTCACACACCTACTCACACACCCACAAAGAAACTCATGCAGCTACTTACAGACCTACTCAGAGACTCATACACCCACACAGACCTACTCAGACACTCTCATACGCACACATAGGCCCACTCAGCCACTAATGCACCCACTCACAGATGGGCCTTAAGGTTTTTTTTGCAGGTGGCCGTGCAGACCTATGTTCCACAGGGACCACCACTTCCCCAGGGCTTTTAGTTATAAAATTGTGTAAGGGTTACGCAGACCATCCTGGTTCTTTGGCACCACTGTCTCCACTGGGCTCATGTCAATATGAAGTGGGGGTCTACATGGACCCCCTATGCCCAGGGACTACCACTTTTCCGAGGCTGTAATGAATCAAAGCTTATGGGGGGTGTACAGACCTCCCTGTACCCCAGAGACCATCACCTCCCTGGGTCAAATAAGCATTTTGTTTGAAGGGGTCAGTGCAAACCTTCAACACCAGAGACCACCACCACCACCTGCTATGTCCTGGGGTGCCCACCCCCGGGACATAGCTGTTTGTTTTTGCTTGGCTAGAACTGTGACAGCTCCAGCCAAACAAACGTAAACAAAGGTTCTAGTAGGCAGGAGCTGACAAAGTGCTCCTACCCGCTGGAGGTGGAGGTTTCATCTCTTTCCCTGCTCACAGACTTGTGGGTAGGAAAAGAGATTAAACTATTACTCCCGCATAAGGAGGGAGCTGACAGGGGCCTTGAGTAGGTTTGGGCAGTGAACTCTGCTTTGTTCATGGAGTTTGTGGAGTTTTTAGCACTCATGCTCCGCAGAGCTCACGGAATTCTCAAAACTCCACTTTTTGTAGGAGAACGGAGGGTTTGCCTCTCTCACACTCACCAAAGGTAAGCGAGGAAAATCCAATGCTAGACTGCTTCCCAGCAAGATTTTTCAACACAGTTTGTCGGGGATGGTCTCTACCGCTCTTCTAGTCACGTTTAGGAAGCTGCCGCTTGAGTAGAACTTCCACTCAAGTGACAAAAAAAAGCAGAGCCGTCTTGTGCAGCATGTGATGCTGTTCAAGCTAATTTTACAACAGGGACAAACTCCCAGTGCTAAAAATAAGTGCAAACTCGGGTGGCTGCCGATGGCGTGAAGTATTTGGGCGTTTTTCTCTCGGCTTCGGCCTCGGTAGCATGGGATCGGAATGTCCAGCCGGTGTGGGATCGGGTCCAGATGGACGTCAAGACGTGGACGCGTATGCCCCTTAACATTTATGGCCGGTCGGCCATCTTCAAGATGGTGGCCCTACCTCGGCTTCTCTACCAACTGCAGAACCATCCATTTCAGATCGACTCACGGTGGTTCCGCGGTGTTAACTCGGTGCTGGGTCGGTTTCTGTGGACTGGGGGTGCTTCTAGAGTCGCGCTGCGCACGTGCTTTCTCTCTACTTACTGCGGCGGCTTGGCGTCCGCGGATCTACTGTCTTACTATCAAGCCTCCCACCTCCTGGTGCTTAACGAGTGGTGGTACGGGGACCGTAGTGATCCGGCCTATGCCCTGGAGCACTCTCTGATGGACGGTGCCTCCCTACACACCTTATTGTATTCGGCCAGACGGAGGAGATTGTTGCCGAGAGTCACTCAGGTGGTCTTCGCGATCTGGCGACAAGCCTTGCATCGTGTGGGTTGGTGGGGTAGGCTAACGGCCGAGACCCCGTTGTGGCGTAATGGCTTGCTTCCGGCGTTGGCTTCCTTATCGGGGTTTGGCGGCTGGGATGCGATCGGGATCTCGTCTCTCGGTCATGTTCTTACTGGCACTACGCTTAAGTCCTTTCAGGACCTCAGTTCTGAATTTAACATGCCCAAATCCCAGTTCTTCCGGTACCTCCAGTTCCGCCACGCCCTTGCCCCTAGCCTAGTGGGCCTAGAGCAACTCCCTGAATTTAGTCCCATTGAGGCGAAACTCTTTATGGGGGACCTGGGTGACAAGAAGGTCTCTCAGATATACCGCTCCCTGGTCACGCACTGTTCCCCTTCCCTGTCGACGTTGAAGGCCTCCTGGGAGAATGATGTCGGCCCCCTGGATGAGGATGACTGGCGTGAGGCTCTTGAATCTCCCCGTGGTACTGCCATAGCCATTCGTCTTCGCTTTATTCAATTCAAATACCTTCACAGGGCGTATTATACTAGGGACCGTCTGTGGCGAGCGGGCCTGATAGCCGCCCCGGAGTGTCTGAGGTGCGGTACTGAAAGGGGGACGCTTTTCCATACCGTGTGGTCCTGTGAGAGACTGACTAGATTCTGGGCTGGGGTTTGGGACTGCCTGTCGGAGGTGTTGGGATGGGACCTGCCCCGGACCCCTAGGCTGGGCCTTCTCCATGTCCTGGAAGGCGTTGGGGGTAACATCTACATACGACACTTGCTGCTGTTGGGTCTGGTGGTGGCCAAGCAGGACTTGGCGCAGGCCTGGAAGAGCGACCGGGCCCCCCCGCTTGGTGTGTGGAAGGCGGGATTGGACTTTCTTATGGGCCTGGAGCTGCCGGTCTTTGAAGCCCGGGGGTGTCCACGCAAACACTACAAAATATGGAAGCGGTGGGCGGACTACAGGGGCCTGACACTTGACCCCCCGATAGACATTGACGATGTCCCGTCTCCTGATGTGGATCCTGTACCCTAGACTGTTGGCCTACACTGCCATTGCTATTCATCTCATGTTGTTAAGCTGATCACGTGCACCGGGTTAGGGTGGGATAAGGGGTGGGTAGTTGGGGCTGGGGTGGGGGGCGGTTTTTCTGCTTGGGGCTGGGTGGGATGGGGGGGGATTGTTGGGGTATGTCATTTTGAAACTCTGGGTTCACTGCCATGCTTTTACACGTGAATCATTGACAGTCTTCTCCTGACTGTGGAGGGCTGTACCGAATTCTGCTTGAACTCTTAATAAAAACGGTTTTGAAAAAAAAAAAAAAATAAGTGCAAACGGTGCGAGGCAATGCACTCCACCGCTCGTGGAACTCCGCATAGCTTGGCAGAGTTTTTTTGTCACTTCGAGGAGTTTCACATAGTGGAACTCTGCCCAGGCCTAGCCTTGAGGTGATATCAGCAGTGATGTCACTGACCATGTCATGAGCAATGTAATATGTGAGGTCATAAGCAGTGCGTTGCAGGCGCAAGTTCTAGTTAGCTCAGGTAACTATAACTACTGAATTTCACTGCTTTGTAGGAGTGAAATCTGAGCCTAACATATAATGTTCCTGTAACCTTTGTTTTTTTCAGTGAATTTATAAGGTTCTTTTAATTCTATTTCCTTATTATGACCTCAAATCAGGTGTAGAAAGGAATAAAGAAGCACAGCTCCACCAGTTTAGCTATCCTTTATTGAATACAGTTCAAACAGTGCAGGATAAAGCAGACCAACGTGTTTCGGCCATAGCCTTAAGCAGGGTCATAAAGATAATGTGTACAGAGCATCCTTTTAAAGAGACCAACCCATCTCAAATACTGTGCAAATTCAGTGTCATTCTTATGCCAAAGTTCCCCAGCCATTATCTTGCCTTACATGCAATTCATCTCAGATATTATCATCTGTGCAAAGAATACATTTCATCCATAGCTATTAGTTCACAGCACAATACCATTTTATGCATATTGAGAAAAAATATTGCATCATGCAACTGTGGTGCATGTATAGATATTCGAGTCAGGGACATCGCCCTATGTAATTTTCTCACCATCCGAGGGATCACAGGTTGCATTTTGTCAACACAGGAGTAAAGTGTATCTGTGCATAGCATCCCTTTAAAGCATAGAGCACGTTAATTGAAAAGATCACTGCAGTCATAGATTTTAGTTCATCCACATCGGAGTGAGGATTGCCGTTTGTCGGAAACCATACTGTGTATGTTAGTGCAAACTAGTGCCATAAGGTGCAAAGTATAACCATGCAAAATAGCACATTAAAGTGCATATGCTCCTACCATTTACTGATGAAGTATCATTTTTGATCTTGATGATAAGGAATTCAACAATTGAACTACATCTTGTGCAAAGTGTGCATCTAAAGTGCATACATCTCCACAAACTCCAATGAGCTCAACAGCACTCCCATGAGCGGGCAAAGTGACATGTGCAATCAAAGTTTTTTAAACGTTAAAGTGGCTAAAAAAACATGTCATGGTCCATGCAAGGGTAGAATGCTTCACGTGTATGTATGTATAAAAATATACATTACCAAGTGGCAGCCTGCTTTTCCATAGATGGAGTGTTTCTTGGTTTGATGATAACTTTGGCCGTTTAATGGATCTTCACAAAACTTTCCCCAAAAAAGTTCCACCATGTCTGCTCTTGCCTGGAAAGTTTTGGGGTGATCAGAGAAGCAAGGGCAAAATAGGGGTTCCAAAACACAAAATCTACGTGCATTTTACATAGACTTCTTTAAGATGGACTACAGCAAAACCTGCTGAACAGAAGTACATCAAATTCGACAAGAAGCTAGTTCTTGGTTGCCAATTGTGCTTTTTGTGATTTGGTGTAAATCTGTTCCATACTTTTTGAGATATTAAGAGTAAAAAAGAATTATATATTTTGGCAGTTGGGCTCGAGAGAGGCTCTGAGACTCTTGCGGGGGCGCCAATTTAAAAATAGAGCATTCTGATTGGCCCTGGAAGCTTTATTTCCCTTGGGTCATTTCGTTCCTGCAGGAGTCAGACTCCAGCTAGCGCTCTGATTGGCTGTCAGCAACATGAGAAAAATATAGCTGGCATACTTAAGAGGACTCAGCGACTAAGTCAAACTGTCCTGAAGGTCTTTTAAAAAAAATGATATATGGTGGCAAGGTGGGTATACTTAGACCCCTAATTCCCTTGGGGGAACCCAGAAGGACCCCTGGGCCAAAAAAGAATAAAAAACATAAAACATTCGCCAATCCATCAAGACTTTTGCGAAATCGGGAAATAATGGCAGCTATGCTACATTTATTTATTAGACGCCCCAGAGACCCTAACCCTGGGCTGTGTTTGAAAAGGGGAGGCGGTCTGCGTGGCCCTCCTCCCCGAGCGATTAGAGGCTCCGGGAAGCCCATCCCCATGGCCAATTCTATCATTTATGGGGAGGAAGGCAAATTGCCCCCCTCCCCAAGCCTCTAAAGGTCCCACGGGCAGGGAAACAGATGAAAAGATTTTTCCCACCCGCTGGATGCATCATTATTAGCTGTTCCCAACCGCAGGAGTAGCATTATTAGCTGCTCCCTGTGCGAAGGAGCAATGCCAACTCCCACTGAATGAGGGGAGCAGGCTGAGGCATGGGGGGGCCTTGGGACTCCACCTGCTATCCCCAATGACAGTGTGGTTGGTGCCCTGTGTGGTCAACAGGGCACCCACCTTTGGTTGAGCTGGACCTCTGGGAATGGGTTTCATTGGGTCGAAATCTGCCAAAGTCAGGGACTGTCCAGGACTATGTCTGGAATACAGTCAGGAACTTGGGCAAGGACTGGCAACCAGGTAGAAAACGTAAACAGAAAGAGGAGTACAGCGCTGCCCAGGATCACACAGGAAGTAAGAAGAGAAAAGGGATCCAAAAGAGAAGCATGCACAAGTGAACAAGATGGCTAAGACTCAGAAAGGAAGGGCACTCACAAGGCAATTTAGCATTCAGACTAACTACACCCAGGACAGACCCAGCAAGACATATATATGTACACTTAACAACATTAGCAATAAAGGGAATGTGAAGTAAAGCACTCGGGATCTCCACACCGTAAGAGTGAAGCTCAGTAAGTTCCTCACCCACAATTGCTGTTACAGATACTGACTGCAAATTCCGACATATAGGATATGCATGCAAATGCAGGGTCTGTGGAGTTGATACCAATGAATATGTTATAATTGTAATTCAAAGACAATATGCAGAGTGAACAAGAAACACCACCTAGGTAGTAAGCTGTGCTTATGGATCCTGGCGATCAAACAGGAGTACGCAAGGCAGCAACATCAAGGGGGTAGAACTAAACACAAGCACAATAGACAAGGAGCTAGCAAGAAGGAGTGCTTAACAGGAAAAGAAGAAATCACAGGGCACACTTGGCAGAAAGCAACTAACAAACATACAAGGTAATAGAAGCTAGACAGCAGGAATAGAAAGACAGCAAACGAGGAACTGGAACCAAGGAAATGGGAAGAAAGGCAGGGACTGGAAAAGGATCTACAGAAGGGAAGGTTACAAGGGTGTGCTAGAATATTGCTGGATCAGGAGTCAAAAAAACAAAGTAGCACTGGAGCAAGAACAAGAATTTAACAAAAGCCAAGGCAGCACTGCAAGCAGTGCTAGTTCAGGCACAAGGGGAAATGATGATGCTCAGGAACAAGGAATGATATGGCTCAGAATTCAAGGTAGCACTGCAGGCAGTGCTAATTCAGGAACAAGGAAAACAGCAGCAGCTCAGGAACAAGGAATAATTAAAGCTCAGGAAACACTGAAAACAAGTGTCGGTCTCACCGGTACACAGCTACAATGACCAACACCGGACTGAAGGGAGCTGGGGCTTAAAAGAGCTTACAGTAATCATATGCATCAAGTGTGAGCAGGCTAGCAGCAGCCAGCCACAAGGAACGAGATTCCTCCACCCATCCTTGGCCTTCAGGGGTGGAGATGGAGCAGTGAGCAGGGAATTCTAGTTAATGGAGTTTCAGGCATGAGCAGTTTAGCTTCAAGCATTAGCAGGCTGTCTTCCACAAAACCCGGCATGGATTGGGAATGGATGGCCATTTCGAAGTAGAGTCCAAATGGCTGGAAGTCAGTATGTGCATGAAGGGGAGGGTCCAGCAGCTTATAATAACAGTGGAAAGTCCCACAAGTAGGCCTCCTGGTGGAGGGAAAGAGAGCGCTGGGAGCAAATCATGACCGCCCAGGTAGGGGGCCACATGTTACCCTCCTCCTTGAATATCCCTGGGGGCCCCATGGAATGGGGTCTCCAAGTTATGAAATCAGCCCAGGGAGGCAGAGATGCATGCCCCTCCCCCTCCAAAATTGCACAAGGCCCTGGGTGTTGGGTTCACAGGGCCACAATAAGGCCAGAGAGGGGGACTGCATACTCCCTCGCCATAAAAATAGCACCGGGTCCCAGGGTGTGGAGTCACCAGGGCCAAAATTGAACCGAGGAGCCCTAAACAAGTAACCCAGGTGATGTGGTCCCCAGGGCCAAAATTGGACCGGGAAGGGGCTGTCTCACTCTCTGGTGAAGTGCGCACCAGATCCTGGGAGATGGTGTCCAGCCGCAGCTGCTGCAGGTAAGAGCTGTGGGGCCGGTTGGGGGGGATTTTGAGAGATGACCACAAGGGAAAAATAATTATTTATTTTATTTTCCCTTGTGGTCGTCTCTCGAAATCCCCCCAGTCCCCCCAGCTGGGACCAAAACACTTACCTGCAGCAGCCATGGCTCATGGTCTCCCTGGGGCTGAAATAGGCCAGGGGAGGGGGGTGCCCTTCTTCCAATGAAAATTAGACTGGATCCAGGGGGTTGGGGTCCTTGGCGCCAAAATCAGACATGCATCCCATGCCCTTTATTTAAAAGAGTGACCCTGGGGGGATGAGGTCCCCAGGGCTTAACAAGGCTTGAGAAGGGGACCATGTAGCCCCCCTCCCCTTTTTAAAAAAATAAGTGACTCCAGTTGATGGGGTCCCCAGCGCCGATAACATCTTGGGGAAGGGGCCTGAGCATCCCCTCTCTCCTTTAATTAAAACAAACAGCCTTGCGGGATGGGGTCCCCTGTGCCCTGCTCTCTGGCCAACCCCTCACTACACAGAGCAGAAGGTCGCATGCAGGGTAGGGTTGGCTGCATGTGGGGGCATTGGTTGTAGGGCCTGACCACAGGCCAGGCCCTGCAGCCAACCCCTACCACACATGATCGAAGGCTGTGCGAAGTGAGGGAGTTGTATTTACGTGTAGTAACTAAGTTTTACTTTATGTTACAAAAACCTAGAAATTCACTAAAAATAACAAAGGCTAAGTAACGTTATATTTAGGTGTGATAAAAGGATCTGTTTTTTTTAAGTTAAAAATTCACTGAAAAACCAAAGATTAAAGTAACGTTATAATTTGTGAATTTGTCAGTGTTAACATTTTAAATGCAAAAAACACAGAAATTCACAGGATATAGCTCATGCTTTTTGTAAACACTTACATCTATTAGCTGGACACATGCTGTGCAAAATAAGGTTGAGAAGTACTATGGTAGTTAACCGCCATTATGTAAACTATAAAACAAACTAACACACTCATTGGATGATGTCATCAGTGATATCATCAATGATGTAATAGCACATGTCATGGGGGATGTCATATTTGAGGTCATAAGCAGTGCATGGCGGGGGCGCAAGTTACAGTTAGCGCTGCTGACTATAACTGGTGAATTTCTGTCTTTTTTTTATTTCAAAACAGTAATGTTGTCACTGACAAATTCACCTAACTATAATGTTATTTTTACCTTTGTTATTTTCAGTGGGAAAAAAAATAATATATATATATATATATATATATATTACCTACTGGCGATAGCCAGTAGGTATATATAGTTAGGATTGTTTTCCATAGGGAAATCGCAACATTCTATTGGGAATAACTTTGGCGCCGGTTGAGGAATCTTCCTGAAATTTTTATTAACTTTGCCTCGCGGCGCTCCGCTCATTCCCTGAAAGTTTGGGGGGGATTCGTCAAGCGGGGGCCGAGATAAAAGGGGGGTCCCAAAACGTGTTTTCCCCATGTTAATTTCCATAGGGCGGTTGGACTCACTTTTAGCCCGAACGGCTGAATGGTTTTCCACCAAACTTGGCAAAATTGTAGGGACTGGTAGCCCGATGTGCCTTTGCTATGTCTCAAGATATGTGCTCCAGTGGTTTTTACGAAAATTAACTGTGAAAAAATATATATTGGGCTACATTGGGCTATATATATGTTAGAGCCCAAATGTAGCCCAAATTAGCCCAATGTAGCCCAAAGATGGCCACCAGAGACAAAAAAAACCAAATGTAGCCCAAATATCAGCCAGATGTAGCCCAACTATAGCCCAATGACAGAATGTCCCAGAGTGTTCTAAAGAACAACTAGAGCGCTAACAGTCTTACTTATGACAAAAGTATGGCACACCTGAAGTCATCTTGATTGGAATAAAGTGTTAACACTTAAAATATTTAATTTGCAAAGGAACAAAATGAGGGGGTTCATTTTGCCATAGAAATTATGATTCGTGCTGAAGAAAGAAAAATTAGGGCACATTTTGAGTGACTTCTCAAATCCTCTTATATTTCATTAAAAAAATTCTGATATGCAGTCTCCCAAGATGGCCACCAGAGACAAAAGAGCCCAAATGTAGCCCAAATATCAGCCAGATGTAGCCCAACTATAGCCCAATGACAGAATGTCCCAGAGTGTTCTAAAGAACAACTAGAACGCTAACAGTCTTACTTATGACAAAAGTATGGCACACCTGAAGTCATCTTGATTGGAATAAGGTGGTAACACTTAATACATTTAATTTGAAAAGGAACACAATGAGGGGTTTCATTTTGCCATAGAAATTTTATATATATATATATTCACTGAAAAAACCATAGGTTACACACCAGTTATAGTTAGGAATTAGCATTTAAAAAACCTTTGAAATTCACTGAAAAAACCATAGGTTTCACACCAGTTATAGTTAGCTGGAAATTTTACTCGCATAAAACCATTGAAATTCCCACGTTATAGTTAGTTGGACTCACTATAACTTGCACGTCTGCAATGCACTGCTGATGATGTCACATATTACATCACTCATGCATATATTTAAATATTTAAACATTACTCGCTAATATATGTATTCACTAAGATACACTTAATAAGCCAGTTAACCAATCAAACTTTTTTTTTTAAAACAGTGAAAAAACCATAGGTTTCAGGCCTTATATAGTTAGGAATTAGCATTTAAAAAACCTTTGAAATTCACTGAAAAAACCATAGGTTTCAGGCCTCATATAGTTAGGAATTAGCATTTAAAAAACCTTTGAAATTCACTGAAAAAAACATAGGTTTCAGGCCTTATATAGTTAGGAATCAGCATTTAAAAAACCTTTGAAATTCACTAAAAAAACCATAGGTTTCAGGCCTTATATAGTTAGGAATTAGCATTTAAAAAAACCTTTGAAATTCACTGAAAAAACCATAGGTTTCAGGAGTTATATAGTTAGGAATTCGTTTTTAAAAAACCTTTGAAATTCACTCAAAAAACTATAAGTTTTAGTGGTGTTATAGTTAACTGGACATTTTACTCATACAAAACCAATGAAATTGCTCCTATATAGTTAGTTGTACTAACTATATTTCGTGCACCCGCAATCCACTGCTGATGATGTCACATATTAGATCATTCATGACATGGTCAGTGACATCAC
This sequence comes from Lissotriton helveticus, assembly GCF_964261635.1. NCBI lineage: Eukaryota > Metazoa > Chordata > Amphibia > Caudata > Salamandridae > Lissotriton > Lissotriton helveticus. The sequence goes on along the minus strand of NC_136071.1, from coordinate 334,666,955 downwards.
TGATGACATCTCAAATGACATCACTGATGACATCACTGATGACATCATCCACGTGACAATCACATACACCTTTTCATACACTATTACAATTTTTCATCACTGTTTGTAAAATACAGAGTATAATATTTAAATCCATTGTCACAGCAATACAAGTATCTAAAAATCCACTCAGTGATTCATAGATGTATACACACATCTAATCACTTACCTATGGATTCACTCATACATGCTGTCAATGAACAATAGAACACTATCAAAATACTTATACATCTATATCGACATTAAACAACAGCACGCATCCTATTCACATATGAAGTCATCCTACTCACTTATGCAAACAATGGATCATACTTACATATTTACTTAGCAAAACACTTATACAAACACCACTTCTTCTATTCATTTAGATAGTAAGTCATACTTAGTGAATTATAAAATCATTATTACAAGTATACAGTTATCCATACAGTCACTCACACAATCATTGTGTCTTATGTATACTTATTTATATACAACAACTGACACATACACTGCCTTTTATTTTTCTAGTTTGTTGGACCTGTACCTTTGAGAAATATATTTGCTCATCACCACACCCATAAAGAGATTCCCTCACCCAAACTGTTAGAACATGTAGTTTTAACTTCTTATATCTACTGAATCAACTATTCACACATCTTTGGACAGTCACACCCCCCCCCACCGAACCACACACACTTTCACACTCCCATACAAATACTCAGTTAACTAATCAATAACTAATATAGACTTTCACATAGCTAGTAACCAACTGTAGAATCAGTTTACACAACAACTGACAAAGTGATACAGATATTCACACAGTTTAGTCAGTATCCACTATATTTAGTGAGACATTATAAATTGGTCAAGTGAACAGTCAATTACACTGCTACTAAATCCTCCATCCAAATATTTATTTATATATATCCACTCATTCTTCAATGTAAATTGCTATATATATATAATGCATATTTAAATAACGAAGCAAACCACATTCACTGGATGATGTCATCAGTGATGTCATTTGAGATGTCATCAGTGATGTCACTGACCATGTCATGAATGATCTAATATGTGACATCATCAGCAGTGGATTGTGGGTGCGCGAAATATAGTTAGTACAACTAACTATAAAGGAGCAATTTCATTGGTTTTGTATGAGTAAAATGTCCAGCTAACTATAAAACCACTAAAACTTATAGTTTTTTGAGTGAATTTCAAAGGTTTTTTATAAACTAATTCCTAACTATATAACTCCTGAAACCTATGGTTTTTTCAGTGAATATATATATATATATAAATCCTTGCCTATTGATTCGCAACTACCCAGGGCAGTACCATTCATCGAAGGGACCTCCAGCTGGGTAGAGATTCATCTTATCTCAATTGATGCGGATGTCCGCATGGGCTCCGTAGCTTTCGAATATATTAAATATTCCTGGTAGTGTCTCAGTTTACATATTTACATACAAGAGGAAATCGTCGACATGCGATGATATCCATTCATCTACCACCTTTCCCTCCACCTCTCAAAAATCTGATGATCTTGGATGTGCTCTAATTACGCTGGCAAGGGGCTCCAGCACAAAGATAAAATGGGCGATAGAGGGCACCCTTGTCTCATACCCCTCTCGAAAGGGAATTTGATGGACAGCTCACCATTTACCCTGACTCTGGTGACTGGGTTTTTATAGAGGAGGTCTAGTCAGGCAATAAATTTGGGACCAAAGCCAAACCTCAATAGAGCCTGTTTCAGGAAAGGCTAGTGGACAGCATCAAACGTCTTCTCTGCATCTAAGGACAGGATTATGTAAGGGCTTTCCGAAATCGAACTGCCTCAAGCCAGTTGTAGAATCTATGGAGGTTGAGCCTTTTGCTCATTAAACCTGATTGGTCCATGTGTATTAAATTAGGAATTACTGATATGAGTCTGGTGGCCAATATTTTTGTCTCAATGTTCAAAAGTGAAATCGGGCAATAGGATTTGCATTGTATCATACGCTTACCCGGTTTATGGATCACTACTATAGTAGCGCTACTGTGGTCTAGCAGAAGGACACCCTTCTCTTTTTCCTCCCTGAACATTTTGAGCAACTGGGGACCTAGGATTCCGGTGATTTCGAAAACAAAGTTCGGCTGGCATACCATTAGGATCCAGGGTTTTCCCTGTCTTTAAACTGCTAATGGCTGTCAGTACCTCCGAAAATCCCACATCCTCTTCTAGGACCTGGAGTCTTTATTCTCATTAAATATAATTCAGTATCTATGTTCATTTCCATGGCCAGAATTTCATTCCTCAGTTCTCAGGCATTCAGTCTCCAGGTCGGTCTCCCCCTTGTGCGTCTCGCCCTCAAAAGTCAGCAAAAGTGGCGAGTGGTCTAACATGCCCATAGCCAAATACTCTGCTCTTTCCATACTTTTAACCTTGCCAACTGATATGGAGATGTAGTCCAGTCTGGAGAAGATCATGCGAGCTTCTGAAATGTAGGAGTATGTACGGTCATTGGGATTCTGCTGGTACCAGAGGTCTGAAAGCTCCATGGGCGCTACGAAGCCCGCCAGGTCTGTCTCCTTTGGTAGTCCCTTATCCGAGCTGGTGTGATCTAGGATCAGGTCCATAACATTGTTAAAGTCACCCTCAACAATGTGAGCAGAGCAGCCTAACTTCAATAATATCCCCGCTACCATAATTAGGGTTGGCTTTTGTCATCTTGAGGGTGCATATACACTGGATAGGGTTACATCCCTCCGGCCCCATTGTCCCTTTGCTGCCACATAAGTCCCATTTGGGTCAGCCCATACTCTCATTATATGGAAAGGGGAGGTCTTCCTAATCAGGATGGCCACTCCGTGGGATACCCTAGTAAAACCCCCATGGGCCAGTGTTGTGTATGCTGATCTTCCCAGGAAACCACAGTGAGACCCTCACAAATGTGGCTCTTGTAAGAGGATTACATAAGGTTTATGTCTCCTAATGTATCTAGCTTCCAGCACTCTCTTGACTTTGTTATGGAGTCCATTAACATTCCTCAACAGTATTGAATATCCCCTGTCACTTTGCTCACCTGGCCCCAATATCCATGTTGCAAGGTTATGTCCGGCCTTCCCACGGGAGGGCCACCGTCTGTATCTGCATGAGTGATGAATGTTTCCCACATGTAGCAGCAAGTTACCCCGCTGTTTAGCTTCTGAACCCGCCCCCTCTCACCTCCGTCCCAATCCCATCATCTCCCACACATTTACCCCAACTCGCCAACATTGCACCTTTGTCGCAGGTCAAGACAGAGAACTCTGTAGCCCGCCCTTTCTTAGTCTAAACCTCCCCCTACAACTTCAACTATTCCCCCAGAATGCCACTAAACACTCAGTCTGAGAAATGTGGGAAAAAAATTAACAAGTGAACATAACTGGTCCCTTCTCTCATATAGTAGGGTCTCCACAGGGGGCATAGTACGTTGACTGTCAACCTTCGGTACTCCACCGGGCTCATTCAGCCCATCAAGGATCTTCCTTGTCACGTATTGAGTCCATAGCAGGGTCTGGAGAGAACCTAAGCGGGACTTCTGCCTATTGATTAGCTATCGCCTCCAAAAGTGGGTGGTTATTGTCAGTGTCCGTTGAGTGTTCCTGCTCCGATTGATCCGACATAACATCTTTCTGTGATTTGTCCTATTTGTTCTTCTTGGCCAGTCACTAGGATAGCTCCCCCTAAGTATCAGTCGAGATCCCGGACCTTGGGGTTAGCCCTCTATTCTAGAGGGAGGTCTTTACTTGTTGCTTGTTTGCAGCTCCCCCACTGCGGCCTCCCCTGACCCCAGCGTTTTGAGGCTGGCCCCCTCCCGTGTTGCCCTCAGTTGCATCACTTGGGTGCCTCTGTGCCAGATGGGGCATTCATCCAGCTAGGCCCATGCCTCTTGAAGGGCCTGAAAGAAGATCATCTTACCCTCAAAGATGACTTTGCAAGCAGGAGGGAGGCTCTCAGTCACTGATCCAGAAAGACGCCAATATTAAGGTCCACTACACCTTCCAGGAAGCCCATAAAGCGCAGGATGTTCCTCCTCACACAATTTTTGTCATCGTCTACCCTCCAGCCACATCCTTAAGGGTAGTTCGGAGTTCTGTGACTTCTCGGTTGAGGTCTTTTGATGAGTCCTCTATTTCTAATATTCTACTTTCTCTGTGTGTAACCCACTCTGAGAGATTGAAAAGGTCCTGGTGGAGCAGGGAGATCTCTGACTGGACTTCCCCTATTCTCCCTTCCAAAATGTTTTTTGAAATGTTTATGGTCGGGCATACCTACCGTTCCTTCACCAGGCCTGGTTTAGGGGCCCATTACCTTAATGATTTGGTGCAGCTTGCCTTGCTTTGGGGTCTTTATCTAAAGCCATAGTGTCCTGCTGGACAGTGGCTACCAGGCTGCCTCATCTGGGCAGTTCCCAGTAGAGAAGCATTAATTTGGACTGTCTCATGTGGCAGAAGAAAAATGAGTTCATCCTCCAAGTATAGGACTCATGAGGATGGGTATGGTAACAGGCCGTGTGGACAAAGGCACAGTTCTGTCCCCCATGACTTCTCAGCGAACATCCAGGCCTCACCCTCACCGGGCCTCACTCCTCTTGCACTCCCTTGGGTGGGGCACACTGCACTCTCTCCTTTGCCCTCTGGTAGCTGGAATGAGGGATGTACTTCTGGGCCCCCCTGCCTACTGCACTTCTCTCTGGGCAATCCAGGCCTTCTGTAGCTCTTAGTTGGCCAGATCAGTGCCACCAGGGCTCAGCTCCTCCAAGTTTCCTTAGGCCCACTCTCACCCTCATGACCACCACCAGGTCCTAAAACTCAGACACAGCGTGTCATCAGGCAGATCCACTGTCCGCCCAACCTCTAGGCACCTCTTCAGTAGGCACTATGTTGCCCCACAGCCGTATCAGGGTCCCAAAGGTCCTCGTCAGCTTGGTCTGGGGGCCATCTCAGGTAAGCCCTCAGGGCTGGCAGCTGGAGCAATCAACACCAGATGGGGTCTGCAGAATGTCACCTCTGCCGCAAGGTCACCGAGGACCTCCACAACTCGGCCCGGGGCCCTCGCTAACCACAAGATGGGATCATTAGTGGGGGGATGTACTGTGAGTTTGGGCCTTTCATTCCCACACTACTACTGTAGGCCACAGAGAGCTTCTTTTCTCTGCCCAATCTCTCCGATTTCAAATCTGGGTCGGGGTAGCCGGCGGAGGCGGGCACCAGAGGTTGGGCCTAAGGCCTAGGGCTCTCAGCACCCCCCAGCGTCAGGTGGCAGTGTCCCACATGTCCCACCTCGCATTCAGGGTCTGACCCGTCAGTCCACACCACCACTTCTCAGGCATCCCTGAGGCACACAGGGCGGACCGGCATCTGCAATCAATGGCATCACCAAGGTGTTTCCGGAGGCTCCCAATTTGTGCTGCACACATCCACCATACAATGGGGGCAATTTAGGTGGTTGCATGGTGTGACAAGGGCAGTATTGCTGAATGAACCAGTGAAGCTGGCAAGAAAAGCCAATAAAGATAGCCTAGACCAAAGTATTTAGAGGGTTCTTGTGAACTTCCATGGGGACATTGAAAGGTAAGGGTCGCTGCCCTTGGTGCAACTGAGAAGCACAGCTATGTACAGGATGGTTACAATCCCAAAGCTCAGGTATATCCTTCAAAATACCCAGGGACGGCTCCGACGCTATGGCAGAGGAGCGTCACCCCCTGCCAGCACCCTCCAAGTCATGAAAAATTCAACGGTAATAAAAGAAGTTTAAACCCCATTTTATTATTGTTTTATTTTCCTTTGCTGAATATTGGGAGTGGAGCCACAGTGACAACAGGCACTGAAGGGAGTGGTATGTGTACTCCCTTTACTGCACATGACAGTTCGGCCGACCGTCTCAGGCCGGCCAAATGATCATGCACAGTGAAAGTTTGCTCCAACCCAGCAACGCTGGTGGGTTGGAGAGAACAGGCATAGATTCACAGTCTGTCCTGGAGTGCAAATCAAGGGCTCTCAGGTCAATCCTGAAGCTGCTCTCATGCGAGAGCAGCTTCAGGATTGGTCGCAGGGCAGGCTGGGAGCCTGTGCCTTCGGAAGGGGAGAGGAGCAGACAAGTGCGACAGGAAGGAGGAAAGCAGGTATGTTTTTTGATTTTTTTTATATTGATCTCCCTCATCTGCCTTTCCACCAACCCCATCCCCTGCCCGCCCCAAGCCGCACCTGAAAATACCTTTCCTAAGATTCCAGATTACATTTTTGTTAGAATAGATCATGAGGTCAGGACACTGCAATGGAATGGGGGTCATCCTAGGTGCCAATGGGACACTGCAGAGCAATCAATATAGTGGAGGCATCTCTTTCCCTAACATATGGGCCTACTACTGGGCAGCTCACTTAATAGTGGTCAATGATTGGGAGTATATGCCTGGGGATCACCCAACACATGCAGTGGAGGGGACGCAATTCTAGACCTGCTCACACTTGCACTATCTATATAGGGGGAAGAGGTCAAAGAACCTACTGACAGCTACTCAGATGACCACTGACCCCTGGAAAGGGGTAGAGAGACTGACGAAATGGGGCATGAGGGTGACCCGAGAGATACCCCTATAGGGTGTAACACGTCTGAAGGAATTTGTGAAACTAAGGGATCACTATCGGAATCTTTAACCTGAGCGTCTTCATTGAGGATGGCACAATGATCCCTGTTAGACCTGGCATCCTTGGCGTGGGCTTCCCCTGTATTTGTGCATTTGCCTCCTGTGTTTTTGCTGTGTGCCGGACTTCGTTTTTGCTGGTGTAGATGCTTTGGCCACTTTGCCACTGCTGTTCAGATCCAAAATGCAAGTGCTCTCTCTGTAAATTGTTGTAATGGATTGGTGATTCCCTGATTGGCATATTTGATTTACTAGTCAGTCTCTAGTACAGTGCACTGTGTGTGCCCAGTGCCTGTAAAAGAAATACTGCTAGTGGGCCTGCAGCACTGATTGTGCCACCCACAAAAGAAGCCTGTAAATGTAACTCAGACCTGCCACTGCAGTGTCTGTGTGCAGTTTGGTACTGCCATGTCGACCTGGCAAGTGCACCCACTTGACAGGCCCTAACCTTCCCTTTTCTTACATGGTAGACCCAAAGTACCCCTGAGGGCAGGGTGCAGTGTATGTGAAAGGTAGGACATATCTTGATGTGTGTGACATGTCCTGATAGTGAAATACTGCCAATTTCATTTTTCACTATTGAAAGGCTATCTCTCCCATAGGATAGAATGGGAGTTCATTTATAACATCTTATAAATGTAACTTTCCATTGGGACAAGATAGGAAGATTGGGAAGGGAGGGGGCAGAGTCAGGAAGTTATCAGGGATCAAAAACATGATGATAGCGCAGACCGCGCACCGTTAGATGCCAGCCCTTCTGATCCTAGGCCACCGACATCATCTGCGGCGTCCCCCAGGGCTCATCCCTCAGCCCGTCGCTGTTCAACGTCTACACGGCCCCCCTCGCACAAGTGGCCCGCCAACACAGCCTCAAAATCATCTCCTACGCTGACGACACCCAGCTCATCCTTTCCCTCACCAAGGATCCGCACACCGCCAAAATCAACCTCCACGAGGGAATGAAGGCCGCCGCCGACTGGATGAGGAACAGCCATCTGAAGCTGAACTCGGACAAGAAGGAGGTACTCATCCTGGGACCCACCCCCACAGCCTGGGACGACTCCTGGTGGCCGACCACACTGGGAACAGCACCGACACCCACCGACCATGCACACAACCTAGGATTTAACCTCGACTCCTCCCTCTCCATGTCTAAACAGGTCAACGCCGTCTCCTCCTCCTGCTACAACACCCTCCGCATGCTCCGCAGGATCTACAAGTGGATCCTGACCAAAACAAGAAGAACGAGACTGGACTACGGCAACGCACACTACGCAGGAATCCCAGCCAAACACCTACGACGACTACAACGCATCCAAAACGCCTCCGCCCGACTGATCGTCAACGTCCCGCACCGCAGCCACATCACACCCCACCTGAGAGACCTACACGGGCTCCCCGTCGACAAGAGGATCACCTTCAAGCTCCTCACCCACGCACACAAAGCACTCCACAACGCCGGACCAGCCTACCTGAACAGCAGACTCAGCTTCTAAACCTCCACCCGCCAGCTCCGCTCCGCCAGCCTCGCTCTCGCCGCTGTCCCCCGCATCCAACTAACAACCTCCGGCGGCAGAACCTTCTCCTACCTTGCCGCCAAGACCTGGAACACCCTCCCTACCCACCTACGGCACCCCCTCCCCTCAGCGCCTTGAGACCCTCACGGGTAAGTAGCGCGCTTTACAAGTACTCTGATTGATTGATTGATTGATCCCTCGAAGTGCAACTTTGTCACTTTGCTTTTAAAAACTGTGTGTTTAATTGATTTGAATTTGAAATTGCATTTTACCTTGTGGCAAATTGCGCCGGCACTGCAGCTCCTTTCACCTTCCTGGGCTGAATAGGGAAGCTGATTGGACAGGGCCAATACAATTGGGAAGGGAGGGGGCGGAGTTAAGAAGTCACCAGCGATCAAAAGCATGACAATAGCACGGACGCACCGTTAGATGCCATCCCTCGAAGCGCATCAGTGCTCTAGCTCTTGATTTAAGCTCTTAATCTTGTCACTTTGCTTTTAAAACTGCGTGTTGAATTGCTTTGAATTTAAAATTGCATTTTACCTCGGCGCAAATCGTGCCGGCAATGTAGATCTGGCACGGCACTGAAACGCGCGTTGGCGTTGTTTGACTCTGTCCTGTAATTACTTTTTTTTTTTTTTTTTAATATCTTTATTCGGTAAAATTGCTCACCATAAAAGAGTACATTTTACACATTAAAAGGGTACATTCCCCGCAATAAGAAGATATTAACTATCGTCAATAAAACCATGATTAAAATATAAACACAGAATATAAACAATACAGTTAGTATGGACCTTAGTCAGACATTCTCAACAGTTCAATATGTGGTGGTGGAAGGACCTTCAATTACATCCAATCTAGTCACTTGGTGGCCTAGAGTGCAGCTTCAATAACCTTGAGCGTGTCAGCCAAGCACTACTCAAGTATTTTGCCACCCCGCATATCATGGCAATAGATGATGAGTCTGTAGAGAGTACTCGTAAGGCCAGTCTGTGGCACCTCAGTCCCAACCCCCTGCATACTGGTTTCAGCCAAATCTTCCGTGCCACTTTGTAAGCGGGGCAGGCAAAAAGTAGGTGAGCCACAGACTCCTTAGGGGCCGCACAACCGGGGCACGGTCGCGAAGGGCCACCAGGGTTAGCCCACCTCGCGGTGAATTCATACACCGGGAGGGTCCCATACCTTAGTTTTAAATATAGGGCTCTGTCTAGCAGCTTAGTTATAAGATCAAAGAAGGGTTCCAACTTCCTAGCCCACTTGAACTCTAAGAACCGTTCAGTGAGTGGACCCCCAGCCCCACTGCGTGTAGTCTCCACCTGCACCCAATCCCAATATATCTTCTTAATCACTAGTTTGGGCGGTGGCATTTGGGTCTCCCACACATCTCTCAATCCCATTTGGAAAAGTAGGTACCTCACATTGTACAGCCAACCAATCTTGTTGCCAGTATCAAGCAGTATTAGGTCATCCAACCCTTCGGCATATTTGGCAAGCTCCTTGGTTCTTCTTAGGCGAACCCAAAAGAGCAGTGGGCGCAGCCTCACTAGATCTTTTAAGGCTCGTCTACCCAAATCTAGCCGCAAGGGGATCAACGGGGTAGAAACAGGGAGAGCCACCACATCCCTCAGAAACCTATTTTCCGCTATAGTTAGATCCGAAACGTTTTCGAACCCCCAGAGTTCCGAGCCATATAATGCAGCTGGGAGTATCTGACCCTCGTAAATGGCCATGACCGGTGACAGAGGTTTACTGATTGACTCCCGATACTCCCTCAGGGTCACCCCAGATACTCTTTTGTGACCAAGTAATATTTTAGCCAAGTGGTCCTTCCAGTTCATTCGACTATTTATCCTCACCCCTAAATAGTCGAAAGAATCGACCAACTCCAGGGGGGCCCCAGTCAGCGTAAAGTTGTTTTTAAATATTTTGGAGGGTGAGAAAGCCATCAGCTTGGTTTTAGAGGTATTGATGGTTAGGCCTCTGTCTATGCAAAAGGAGCTGAATCGATGCAAGAGCTTTTGCAGTCCTACCGGGGATTTGGATATCAGTATAGTGTAGTCAGCGAAGAGTAGAGTGGGGATTCTTTCCCCTGCCAGGGATGGGGCGTCCGTCTCTTCCCCTCTCAGGTGGTCCACCACTCCATTCACAAACAAGGAGAAGAGGGTCGGAGCCATAACACATCCCTGGCGGACTCCACTCCTCACGGGGACCCTATCTGTCAGCTGTCCCTGGGCGCCCCATCTGATCCTCGCATAATTCCCCTCATGGAGCCTTGCAATTAAACTCAAGAGTGTGCCGGGGAAGCCCATCCTTTCTAAGACCTCCCACAATTTAGCTCGAGGGACCAGGTCAAAAGCTGTCTTGAGATCTATGAAGGCCATATAAAGGCTGCCCTTTTTGATGGTAACTGTCTTCCAATAGATAACAAAAAAACGAAAGACCTGGTCCATCGTACCCACCTTCCGGCGGAATCCCGCTTGGAGGTGGGAGAGGATACTTTCCTCCTCCATCCAATCGCCAACCCTTGAGATGATGACCCTGCCAACCACTTTCTGGATTACATCTATCAGGCTGATAGGTCTGTAATTGGCAGGGTCATCTCTTGCCCCCTTCTTGTACACAGTGACGACCTCTGCACCCTTCCAGGAATCTGGCACAGGATGACCCCTTGCAATCAGATTCATTATGGTGGCAATTAAGTTGGCCCAGGCCATAGGTTCCGCAATCAAAAGGTCCCCTGGGATCCCATCCGGACCTGCCGCCTTATTTGGGGTCAAGTGTCTAATAGCCACTGCTGCTTCTGAGGCCGTGAATGGATACTCGTCCTCCCCTGTAGGTTCCCCTCCCCCGCCGCTGGCTCCCATGGGACTGGTTGTATCTTCAGTTCCGCCATATAAAGCCGAGAAATGATTGAACCATTGCTGGCTAGTTATATGGGCTGCTAGTGGTTGGGATCTCCCCTGCCTAGCTCTATTGATTAAGTCCCAAAATAACATCGGGTTCCTCATACTCACAGCATCTGTTAAATCCTGCCAATGCTGTTCCTCCCATTCACGTTTAGCCAGCGCTAATACTCTCAAATAATCCTTCCTAGCCGCTCTAACTAGTAATGGATCCTTTGCGAGTAGAGCAGTTGTCAGTTTTTTTCTTTTCCCCTTACACTGGGCCGAATACCAAGGATTGCTAGAAATGGGGGGTGTGTTATTCGGTCTCCGGCTTTTCCCTTTTGAGAGGAAATAGTGACTCACGTGGTGTATTGTGGCTTTATAAGCTGAATCAAGGGTAATGGAAGGATTCGGGGCACTACCATTTTCCCGGTCCCATACCTCCAGATCCAAAAACAGATCCACAACAAGGGATTTGATGGTCCCTAGTTGGTCCTCCTTCAGTTGGGCCTTATCCCATTTCAGTCTACGATTATTATTATATGGGATAATCTCTTTAGTTAATTTCATGGGGGCTCTCACCACCCTATCTTTAAGGTTACCCCACTTAAACTTGCTGCACAGAGGATTATGGTCACTATCCTGGGTAGGTACCACCTCCATATCAATTAGGTCAGTCCACAAGCTAACGTCCATTAGGATGTAATCGATTCTGGACGGACCTGTAAGCCTATTAAAGGTCATTGCACCTGCCCTGTCAGACAGGGTCCTACCATTAAGTGCTCTTAGTTTGTGATCCCTAGTAAGGGCATTAATTTGGATTGCCCTCGCAGACCATTTTCGAATGGGGGGTAATAACAAGACGGGGATGGACCATTTAGAGTCTTCTTCCTCAGTGCCTAGGGAGTCATCTCCAAGGAGAGGTTCAAACATACAATTGAAATCCCCCCCACAATAATTTTTGCTGCAGGAGGACAATTGGCTAATGCTGAATCTAAACTTAGTATAGTTGCTGAAGTAGTATCCCCCGGGGCCCCTCTGGCATACACATTAAATAGTTCGAGCCTGTTCCCCTCAATATAACCCCTAGAGGAGAGATGTAGTATGTCACTACACTCAGAGTTGTGGATGACCACATCCCAGTCCAGGTAAATTTTTATCCAGACCATGAGACCTCCCGCTGGTCTGCCCTTCCCTCTACATACTGCTGGAGAAGAAAAGGTGGTATAACCCGATTTGTTTATTGGTAGCAGACTCCAGGTTTCCTGAAACAGACAAACATCGAAATTCTCGATGAATGTATGCCATTCCGGTATATCCATCTTCCTTTTTAGCCCTGCTACATTCCATGATAACAGGTTTATTACTCGGCGGCCCTTAATGACTGAGCCAGAGACCCCCTTGCACCACTCCCCGCCGCCCGCCTTGATCACACAAGTATCCTCCACACAAATAGATGGGTTGGAGGGTACAGTGAAACCAACAGTATTATCCATACTCACAGCTTCCGAGGGGGCCCCGGTCGAACTGCTGCTAGCCGCATTTTGAACTACAAGGGTAGCCTCCTGACTTATGTCAAAGTCAAAAGTCAAAAAATACTTTATTCGATTAATTAAAATCATAAAAGTATACTACAAGCACAAGAACACATATAACAATGTAGTAGGCATACATTTCATTCATTTTTCACTTTTCATTTTTCACCAAGACAATACATTATGTAGTATACATTAAAAAGATGTTAAAAAGAACGTTTAAAAAGAACAGTTATGCAGGATGGATCGGGTTCAGGTGTTACTTTAACTTGTAGATAAATCAAACCCCTTGATTTAAAACAGCACTTTATATTCTAACGGTAATTCATTACCATATTTAAAACAATTAAAACTATACTGAGCAAAAATAATTATGCAAATCATAAGGAACATGTTTTATAGTATGATACATCTCAATATTTACATAGTTCATTCAGCTGTTGAGGTATTCAGTGATCTAAGTCGTTTAGCTCTCATGGCTGCAACCAGAAAGCTAGCAACCCCAAACATTACAATAGGGGTCTCCATAATTTGTAAAAACAGCAATGCGGGTTTCACTTGCATAAATCCCCTGTTTCTCAAAAGCGGTAGTAAATATTTTTCTCTCCCCTCTACAAAAAAAGAGCAAAAAAATACAAAGTGGATCTGGTCTTGGTCAGAGAAAGAATCGCATTTACATGGGACATGATCCATTGGCTTGTTCCATTTCGGATAATCACCCAGAAGGAGGTGCATCTGATTGAATCGAAATTTTGTGAGAAGCCACCGGTGGTATGGCCTATTCACTACCCTCAAATAAGGCTGGATGGTCATGGTTGAAACAACAGTGTAGTGAGCCCTAACAGTTGTTTTCTCTATTTCTTGGGCTTCACGAAGCATGTCCCTAGACTCTATAAAATGTGTTTTAATCCATGTGACATCCTCTTTACATAGCCTCTCGGGATTACTATACAAATCAGGGCGACCCAAATGAGTAGCAACAGACTTAATATAGCTTAGCCATTTTATATCTTTAACTCTGTCTCTCCCCATGCAGTCTGTAATAATTTGTCGGTTTAGCATCAGGTTCGGGTTCAACCACATTTTCACCCAAAGAAGTAGTGGGGCCAGGTTAAGGGCATCCTCAATGTATCCTTGCCCTAATTCTGTCAAGACAGAGAAGATGGGTGTAGACTGTGGTAAGCCTAATAGTGAGCGCATGGACCTATTCTCTTCCTTCTGAATCAGTGCTAAGTCCCTGAATCCCCAAATCCCAGCCCCATATCTAGCCAGGGCCAGAGTTTTGGCTCTATACAGTTTGAGGATGGCTTCAGTTGGTTTACCCCCCAGTCTCTTAGCAAAACTCAGTATCGCAGCAAAAGACCGCCGTATAGCCATTGCTTTATTTGCGACCTGCGGGGTCCAGTTGCCCATGTCATCGAAGATGACTCCAAGGTATGTAAATGTTTTGACTTTGGATAAAATCACTCCATTGCATCGTAGGGTTTTTGTGGTGTTTTTACCTTTCCCAATGGACATAACGTGCGATTTTTCCATATTTACAACCAAGTCTAGATTTTCCATAAAAGCCCCAAACGAGTCAAGAAGCAACTGTAAACCATTGGGGGTTCTAGCAATGAGGACCGTGTCATCGGCATACATCAGTACCGGCAACGGTGACCCTCCCATATTGGGTATATCTGGGGTAGCTGTTTTTAGAACAGAATACAGGGAGTTAATATACAAAGAGAATAACATGGGGGCCAAAATGCACCCCTGCCTAACCCCTCTTACTGATCTAAACCCAGTGGTACACTTGCCTTCTGTAGTCATCCGTACTGATGCAGTCAGGTCACTGTGCAAGAAAGCTAAAAAATTAATCAAAGCAAGGTCCAGACCCAGCTCCGCAAGAATCGTCCACAGCTTCGACCTATTTACTAGGTCGAACGCTGTGGACAGGTCCATAAAAGCTAGGTGAATAGACCCGCTGGATGCGACAGTGTATTTACAAATGGTCATGTATAAATTAAGACACTGCTCCTCAGTCCCCCTTCCAGTTCTGAATCCATACTGAGTGTTGCATAAAATTGCATGTTCCTTTTCCCACAAATTAATTTTGTTTAAAATGACTTTACCTAGAATTTTAAATGAGGAATCAAGTAGCGATATTGGTCTATAACACCTGGGATCACCCCTTTGCCCCTTCTTAAAAATTGGTATAATAACCGACTGTGACCAAGTGGTCGGAATGTCAGACAAATTCATACATGCTAAATTAAAAACATTCGCAAGTACTATAGACCATATGTAGGGATGTGCTTTATACAAATCAGCGGGGACCCCATCCGGGCCTGGGGCTTTCCCGCCGGCAGTATTTTCAATTGCGTTTAATACTTCTTTTACCGTTACCCTTAGAGGAATGTGTGTAGGTAAGGTATCTATAGGAGTAGAAGGGGTAGTAATGGTCTTACTTCCGTAGATGTTTTCAAAGTGATCTAGCCATTGCTTCTCGGTGATATTAACTTCTAATGGCTCATTCTCTTTGCCACTAAACAATGGAGAGTTCACTATAGACCAAAATTTTACACTATCCCTTAAAGTAAGATTCTCATAGAGTGACTTATGTCTTCGCATCCAACTAACCATGGAGCCTCCACATCTAATCGACCACCTCTCTCCCCCTTAGGCTGTAAACATCAATCGCAGTCTTCCATACCGGAAAGCTGCGAAAACCTGTTGCAAGTGTCCAAGGGGGTAAAGGGTCTCAAGTGCTCCATCCTACTATCATGAGTCAATTTGTGTCTCTGGGGTACTGTAATCCAACCAAACTGATCAGCGGCCTGGACAGGGTACTGCCCATACGGGGGATAGATGTTACTATGTAATAATGGGGGGTTAGGTCTGAAGGGGTGAAACTCATTTCGATGGTTAAGGGGGAACACAACTGACCTCGGATAGAAGTATGTTAAAGCCCAAGGAGTAATGCAATTTTCCCCATTTCCAGTGGGCCAGTTTAAAATGTAGTCTACTGCCCGAGGGTCTCTAAAATTAACCACCACTAGGTCCCATTCAATATCTTTGCGTCTACTGCCCAGCCAGTTAATCCGCCTAACATGCACTATATCTCCATTGATATTATGTGCTATGAGCCTATATGTCCTCAACCAGTGAATTATTTTATTTTTCAGTTGAGCATATCCCTCCTTCTTATTCTCTACTAGCGGTGGAACCCCAGTCAAAACTACCACAAAGGGCACTGCTTGTGGGGGAATCTCCACTTGTGGCCCCTTGAATGCTTGACCTCTAGTGTGTCTACCTTCCCCTTGTTCCTCCCTTTTGTTTGGTATGGGGGCCTTCGACGCTACCCTCTGGGGGTCACCCCCCATCCCTACTACTGGAGTATTTGTATATTTTTGGGGGGGTGGATTTTGAAAGCCAGGCTCAACCCTACCATGAGGCTGAGGCTTCTGTTTGGGCGGCTGTTTAGACGGCTGGGATGTAGCAAGTGGGGTATTAGAAGCATTGTTGGTGGGTAGTCTAGCTGAGGCTATGGGTTGCACCACCCCGGTCCCCTGGGCTTTGGTTAAGGTGACCATGCTGTTCATAGCAGTCTCCAGAAGAGTCAATCTAATTTCCACTTTCTTAATACTCTCGTTAATGGGTAGGAGCAGTGATCCCAATAAGAATTCCAAATTCCCTAATAATGAAGGGGGAGGTAATGTGTTTGGTACTGTGGTCCCCACGATGATATCAGAACCTACAGCATTTAGGTCCATGACAGGCGATATAACCTCTAGCGGTGGTGCGCCGGGTGATGGCAATACTGGCACCTCCACTCTTGCCCTTTCATGTGTGGAGGGAGGTTTTGGCCCTTTGCCGAAATCAGAGTGGGGAGTTTTAACTTTACCTTGCCGTACCCTTAATTTCCTCCTTCTTTTACTTGGTGGTGGGCCATGTATCTGGGCCACCACTAGTTGCTTAGGTTTCGTCGTCCTAGGTTTTGTTGTAACAGTAGTACAACGAAGACTAGTAGTGGGAGAGACAATTACAATATGATCTGAGGGCAAACAAGGGGTGGGGGAACAATCTCGCAGCAGAAAGGGGACACCTTCTTGGCTAACAATATCCCCACAAATATCAGGTGCACCTCCCTCCTGGGCCGTAATAAAAGGAACAATGTCAGTGAGGGATCTATTTTTCAAACTTTCGACAGAGCCTCGCCGCTCCGCCCTTCGCTCAGCCATAGACAGTTCCTTATCACCATCACACAGAATCTTAGGGAAATATTTGTCCAGTGACCCATTGCGTAGTCTTCCCATCTTCCCAGGTGTTCCCTCTACTGACAGCAAGGCCATTGCACTTGCTTGTAGCGGGAACAGCAGGTCTACAGATGTTAGTGGGTGGGCCCAGCCCAGTCTCCTCAGGCCTCTGAGGGCCACAGAGGGCCCGCCTTTTGCCCGGGCTTAGCCCCGGGCGCTCCCGCGCAGCGGTGCTGGAACAGTAATAATGGCGGGGTAAGGCGAGGGGCGGGGCAGGCAGGGAGACCGACCCAGGTGATACGGGTCTCGACCTCACGCAGGGGCTCCTGGTATAGCGAGTCCCTGCGGGTCAGCTCGCAGCCCTGCAGCTCCCGCACACAGGCAGACACGCAGCGGGACCCGCGCAGCGGGTCCGGCAAGGAGGTGGTGAAGAGTCCGGCGTTTACTCCAGGCAAGACCAAGGCAGGTACAGGGTATTGCTCCCATGACGGTAGAACGCCAGGCAAAAGGTCCCAGCGAGGGGCGGTGCAGCAGATCCTTATCTGCTGAGGCGAGGGGCGGGGCAGGCAGGGAGAGCGACCCAGGTGATACGGGTCTCGACCTCACGCAGGGGCTCCTGGTATAGCGAGTCCCTGCGGGTCAGCTCGCAGCCCTGCAGCTCCCGCACACAGGCAGACACGCAGCAGGACCCGCGCAGCGGGTCTGGCAAGGAGGTGGTGAAGAGTCCGGCGTTTACTCCAGGCAAGACCAAGGCAGGTACAGGGTATTGCTCCCACGACGGTAGAACGCCAGGCAAAAGGTCCCAGCGAAGGGCGGTGCAGCAGATCCTTATCTGCTGAGGCGAGGGGCGGGGCAGGCAGGGAGAGCGACCCAGGTGATACGGGTCTCGACCTCACGCAGGGGCTCCTGGTATAGCGAGTCCCTGCGGGTCAGCTCGCAGCCCTGCAGCTCCCGCACACAGGCAGACACGCAGCGGGACCCGCGCAGCGGGTCCGGCAAGGAGGTGGTGAAGAGTCCGGCGTTTACTCCAGGCAAGACCAAGGCAGGTACAGGGTATTGCTCCCACGACGGTAGAACGCACGGCAAAAGGTCCCAGTGAGGGGCGGTGCAGCAGATCCTTATCTGCTGAGGCGAGGGGCGGGGCAGGCAGGGAGAGCGACCCAGGTGATACGGGTCTCGACCTCACGCAGGGGCTCCTGGTATAGTGAGTCCCTGCGGGTCAGCTCGCAGCCCTGCAGCTCCCGCACACAGGCAGACACGCAGCGGGACCCGCGCAGGGGGTCCGGCAAGGAGGTGGTGAAGAGTCCGGCGTTTACTCCAGGCAAGACCAAGGCAGGTACAGGGTATTGCTCCCACAACGGTAGAACGCCAGGCAAAAGGTCCCAGCGAGGGGCGGTGCAGCAGATCCTTATCTGCTGAGGCGAGGGGCGGGGCAGGCAGGGAGAGCGACCCAGGTGATACGGGTCTCGACCTCACGCAGGGGCTCCTGGTATAGTGAGTCCCTGCGGGTCAGCTCGCAGCCCTGCAGCTCCCGCACACAGGCAGACACGCAGCGGGACCCGCGCAGCGGGTCCGGCAAGGAGGTGGTGAAGAGTCCGGCGTTTACTCCAGGCAAGACCAAGGCAGGTACAGGGTATTGCTCCCACGACGGTAGAACGCCAGGCAAAAGGTCCCTGTAATTACGATATCTGGTCTCCAGTTGATAATTGGGAAGACGCCACAGGGCAGCTACAGTGTGCTACATCTGACATCCTGTGAAGGATGAGTGATGAATTGTGTGATGGATATATGGGTATGTTTGCTGGAATGTGTCTGGAGAAGTTGTAGAGAATGTTATTAAGTATCGAGTGAGTGAATGAAAGATATTTGGGTTATGAGGGACGGTTTAGTTTTGATTTGTGAATATGATTATCAGTTTTCCCCTTTTTCTAATGATGAAACTTGTAAGGAATTCAATAAATAAACTTTTGTATTTTTCTATGATGTTGTTCTGTTAATTTTGTGGGCTGGTTATGCATTGATGTAAGCTCATTTCTGCTATGCATAAACATTGGACTATTTGTGAGCCAGTTATATAAATCAGAAGGGCAGACATTTCTGTATTTGGTTAGCATTTACAGGTCAACCAGTGGCGACAGACGCCTAGTAAAATACGTCATCACCCACTAGAGACGCCATCTTGGAATGGTGTTTGGGATAAAGAACATGTGTCAGCGATTAAACATTGCTGTATTGTAATGCCATATTTCAACTGATATTGACAATTTGCAATTTTTAATTAGATCAGACACCAACTTTAGTGAGCAGCTATATATTGAAGGGCACAAGTTGCCATAAGGGGTGTCGTTTGAAATTGACGAAGAAAAAGTGAATCTAATCCAGCGGCATCTTTACTCTTCTACAATCAAAATCTAACAGTGTCTTTTTGGGAAGATCTTGACATATTGCTTATCTGTTTTATTGCATTTATGGATAATAAGTAAGCTCCATCCATACATAATGTACATGCTTGAGTGCTGGGCCACCCTTTGCCTAAACAAATTAATAAGGCATCCACTTTTAAATTCTGAACCAGCAGAACCTGAAACTCCCTTAGCAAGTATGAACCTGCCATGCCCATGATATTTGACCCAGCACTTAAGGAGCTAAATATAGCATATTTAAGCACACGCTCAATGGTTAAGCACCAATTAGAAATATTTAACCTTCTAGACACCGAAGCCCCAGATATATTATTACTAACAGAAACTTGGTTGACTATGTAATCTACCCCAGATATACTGACAGCATTACCTGGCAACTATTATCTCTTACAGACCAATAGACCTACTGGGAAAAGAGGAGGAGGGGTTGCAGCAGCGGTCAAAAAGCACCTCTCCTTCACCGTCATCTCCCCACTAGAAGTAGCATTGTTGGATAGTCTTACTCTAAAATTGGACTCTCCCATGTTCACACTGGTGTGTGTTCTGATCTACAGGCCTCCTATTGCGTTGGAGGAATTCACTAAAGAACTAGCTAATTATCTTGCACCCGTAACCATAGATTATGCAAAAATCTTGTTAGTTGGAGATCTGAATTGTTGGGCAAATGAGGAAGAGGGGAGCAAGAGCACCAATGAACTCACAGACTTGCTAGAAAATCTGAATCTAGAAGAACACACACACGAGCCTACACATATTAAGAGTCATGCACTTGACCAATTTTGGACCACTAATGTCTCAGTCCAGAACAGTCAAGCCATGCGTCTGGTCAGATCACTATCTAATACATTTTATTTTAAGTGGGCTATTGTTAGCCAACCCCTCAGCTGGCCCTAAATTACTGACTAGGAACTGGAATCATATCAAGTTGCCTGATTTGAACAATACCCTGGCATCTAATCTACTGCCAATAATAGACAATGTTGACAAGTTTGAGACCTCTATTACAAACTGGCAACTAAAGGCGAGTGAGATACATGCCCCATTACAAAGAGAAGCCAGTCGCTTGAGGTGGCATGAGGCTCCCAAGTGGTTCTCCGAAGAGCTGAAACTAGCAAGTTAAAAACCCGCCAGGCTGTACGGAACTGGCGGAGAACTTATGCACCAAAAACAAGGGAAACTTATGTAAAAGCCCTGGTAGGCTATAAAGTAGCCATTCTAGAGGTAAAAAAAGCTTTTTACCTGAGCAAAGTTTTAAGCTTGGAAAACAAAACTAAAGACATCTTTACTACAGTTAAGGAACTATCTAACCCGGACCGTGTAACACCTGCCATCACTCCCACTCAGGCTTTATGTGAAGACTTGAATGATTTTTTTGTGAACAAAACGAAGAAAATACTAGACTCCATTACCACTGGCCCACAGAATTGGAACTTACAAACAGTAATATACTAATTCAGTAATATTCTCTACCTTCCAAGGCATTAATCTAGATCAACTTACAGAAGTAACAAATAAGGTAAAATCTGGTTCACCCAAAGACGCATGCACCCTTGTAATACAAAAAGACATATTCTTCAGCTTCCCAGACACCACCCTTTCATTGCTCAATCTGTCACTTGAGCAAGGTGTGGTTCCGCATGCGGACGCTTGCGGGCGCATGATCAAAACAAGGCACCTCTAACCTCTGTCAGATGTATAGACCCTTTTAGAGGCTTTTAGATGTTTTAGTGGTTTTTAGATGTTCTTAAACTTTTAGCATTAAAAATAGAACTTTACACTGAATTTAGGCAACTTTTGAGCAACTTTTGAGCACACTGGCATAGGCACTTTACTCATTTTCACCACTGCATCCTCCAACCGGCAGTTCTTACTGCTTGCTCCCCGTCCCACTGCAGGTTGTTCCGCTTGTGTGGAGGGAGCAGGTGGCAACTAGGAACAGTACTTCTGGGCGGGAGGTAGGGCGCGGAGCCCATGGTTAGCATGCATGTTGCTGGAACATTTAAAAGGCAATGGTAACTGCGACGCGCAGCGGACGCGAGCAGCGGGCGCACTGCCGGGGTGCCGAAGGGGTGCCAGAGGTAAGCCCGTCTGCGCCTGTCTTTGCCCGGACAAGATCAGGGGCCACAGACCCTAGCCATTTATCCACAGGTAAACACGTATATGACTCTGAGTTGCTCCTTTCCTTCAGAAGTATTGTACGGGAAAATTGCTCTCATTCTCTATGCCCATCCAAGGATATACTGCTCTTTTAGATTTACACCATGTCTTGAAACTCTATTGGTAGAGAAGGGACATGTATTTTATAAAATGTTACTCTTAAATTGCAGATCTTTACCAAAACATGCAACAGAAATGTCCATGCTTCTAGAGGATGAGCGCCCGGATGCTTTATTCTTAACCGAAACCTGGCTTACTGGCGAGTCAGACCCAGATCTCGCACAAAATCTTCCTTCCAGCTACCTCATCCAAAGATTAGACTGCAAAAGCGGTTAAGGGGGAGAGATCGCTATCATATATAAAGATATGTTCAAGTGTCGTTTCATAACTGCCCCGTTACCTAACTGTGAGAACATGGCTTTCTCAATCACTTTTTCACCTGCTCACACATACTCAGGACTATCGATTTATCATCCCCCAGGAACACCTGGACAATTTCTTAAAGCAATCAGCGAAACTGTTGCCTATTTAGCTAGTTCTCCCTCCAATTTCCTGGTTCTAGGAGACCTCAATCTGCACTTAGACGACCCCAATAACTCTGTCATCTCCGAGTTAGTTGAAAATCTCTCAGCGCTCCAGTTCAATCAAAAAGTGTCACGAGGTACTCATATTAAAGGCCATCTCCTGGACCCTATCTTCACTAATAATGAGGAACTCTCAGTAGGGGCACCAACGCAACTTCCATGGTCAGAGCACTATCTGATTCCCCTGTCATGGGTCATCGCCGGGTCACCAACTCAGCTTAAGAAGATTACTAGTCAGAAACTGCCATGATCCAAACTTCCGCTCGAACAGTGGATCCTAGCTCTGGATGCCATCACACCTTTTAATGATGCTAATGACTCAAACCCGGCTGTGGCCAATGATAGGTTCAACACGTGGATCGAGCTTTCGTTAGATCTTGCTCGCCCTAAACAATCATGCCACAAAAAAGTCAGGTCCAAGGTCTTGCCATGGTACTCTCCGAAGTTTCACAAATTCATACAAATTTGTAAACAATTTGAAAGAAAATGAAGAAAAGACTATGCAGCCCCAAGCAAACAAAAAAATAGGGAGGCTATTAAAATGTATCAAGCAGAAATTAAAAGGGCACAAGCCACGTTCGATGGGGAAAAAATCATTTTTGCCTCCAACGTGCTGCAGGAAATCTTCTGTATCACCAAAACTCTCATTAAGCCCCCGCACCACAAGCTTCCACAGATGGTGCCCTCACCCGCTGCAATAACCTGGCAGAATTCTTCCACAAGTAGATCCATGATATATATCTTACATTTCTTTGCTCAACCACTCCCAAGGACCAGTATTCTATGGATAGCCACCCTCTGGGTACTCAGGTAATGTGTATGAGCCCACGCATGCGCATTTCTCACAAAGAATGCGCATACACGGGCGCGCGCGCATGCGCAGATTACCCTGAGACACGAGAAAGAGGAGGACGGCAGCCCAGGGATGCCGCAGTCAAGGTAAGTCTTTATTCTTTTACCTTTAAATGTATTTGTTATTAATTCTTAATAGGGGGGGTGAAGGCGGGCAGCGGAGCGAAGTTCCACAGAGTTTGTTCCCAACTCCGTAGACCTCCGCGCAGTCCCGGTCTGCCAGCTCTGCCAAGGTTTATTCATGAGGATGCTTCGGAAAGTTCTCCCTCTCCTCCCATTCCTGGCAAGAAGGATTATGGTCCAGGTGTTGATTCTCTCACGCACGGACTACGGAAATGCACTCTATCAACGAGCGCCTAAAACCACTACAGCCAGACTTCAGATTATTCAGAATTGTGCAGTCTGTCTGCTCTTAGACATCCCTTATTGGCAATCACACAAACCTGCTCTGAAAACCCTAAACTGGCTTCCAATATTGGAGAGAGTCAAATTCAAGGCATTCTGTATTACCCATAAGTCTCTCTGGGGAAAGGTATCGGGAATCAATCATTCTCTGATCCTCCCTTACCACCCAAATAGAAGCTTCTGCTCAGCGAACATGTTGCTCACCACAGTGCCAAAAATAAAGAGAGCAAGAAGCAGAGGCCACTCCTTCTTTTATAATGTGGCTAGGCTGTGGAATCCCCTCCCCCCCATATACGTCCAGAATCTAATCATCTGTCTTTCCGGAATTACTTAAAACGTG
Source organism: Lissotriton helveticus (assembly GCF_964261635.1). Lineage (NCBI taxonomy): Eukaryota > Metazoa > Chordata > Amphibia > Caudata > Salamandridae > Lissotriton > Lissotriton helveticus. Next base: position 334,643,327 of record NC_136071.1, on the reverse strand, counting down.
GCTCTTCAAAGTCACTGGTCAGTTAAGGTGTTCTCTTGGTCTGCGTCTGCAAACAGCGCTGGGATGCCTTAGGGTAGCTATGTGCTCTATAAATGTTTCTTGTATTTCATTTAAAGATGCAGTCCTAATCCCGCTTCAAAAGAAAGCCAGCATGGATCCCCTTCAATTGGGCAACTAGAGCCCATCTCACTTATCCCGTATCCACCAAAAATTTGTGAGGTACATGTCGCTAAACTTCTCTGTGCATTCATTGAAGAGACCACATTTTTGCATTCCCACCAAGCAGGCTTTCGGCCATCTCATTCGACGGAATCGGTCATCCTAAGCGTTGTGGACGACCTGAAGGAGGGGGCCGATAGGGGCGCAAGCAGGCATTGGTCATGCTCGACCTGTCAGCGGCATTCAATACTCTGGACCACATGATATTAACGGATAGAATGACGGCGGCAGGTCTGAGAGGAACTGCTTTAAAATGTATGAAACCCTTTCTGAGGGACCACACTCTATCTGTCAGGCTTGCACCCTAAAGCTCTGCCAGTGTCACCACCACCTGCGGGGTACTGCAGGGCTCCTCCTTGTCCCCCAACCTGTTTAACCTCTACATTCGCCCCATGATCCATTCCCTTCAACAAAGGAAGGTTAAGATCTACAACTACGCAGATGACATTCAATTGATTTTTTCACTTGATGAAACGGAGGACTTCAAGACATTTTTTCAAAACACCATGTTATTTATCAAAGACTGGATGAATCACAACCACCTTAAGTTGAACTCTGCTAAAACAGAGATAGTTATTTCCAAAAATAGACTATACGGTTGGACTTCAACACACTGACGGGATACATTAGGAGCGCCATCTATCCCTAAAAATTTTGTAAAAAGCCTCGCCATTCAAATTGATGCCAACCTCCCTATGCAATCCCAGATAAACATGGTTACGTCATCCTGCTGTTAGAAGCTGAGGAACTTCAAAAAGATTAGGCGATTCTTTACTAGGGAAGCAAGTATGGTACTCATGATGGCTATGATTCTGTCCAGGATAGTCTATGCAATACCATCTACCACAACAGGCTTGTTGATTAGATTAGAATACATAATACATTTGTATACTTCACCAATCTGCCTCGAATAATTACTGTGATTTTCATGAAATGTGGTTAAGTAATATATGTTATTGTCCTGTATTTCCTATAGACAGATCTGAGTTTCTAATATTGCCTAACTTCTTCAAATTGGATAGAAACAATGCCTGCAGTGTCCTCAATTTTCAAAAAAAATTATTTAAAAAAGTTTTTGGCCGAATCATTTTTTTGCTACATTACAAGTTGGAGCTGCCCCTAGAACAAAGTGTGGAGACAGAAGCTTATGAATAACAGTTAACAATAAACGTACGACAGGGAAGGTGGTTGAGAAAAGGATAATTAAGTAAGTACAGTGAAGGAGAGAGGGAAAGAGAATTGATAAAAATGGCAAGAAATGAGTAGGGGGATTGAAGCAAACAGGCCTAGGAATGAAGATACGGAAATGAAAAAAGAAAAACAAAATAAGTTAGAAAAACAACCAAATTAGGAAGAAAGAAAGAGGGAAAGATAGAAACGGGAAAAAGGAAGGAAGGCCTGACAGTTTCATTTCTTAAATGTGCCTCGTGCCAAGGGGGGCTTGGGGGAGGGAGCTGACCGAAGGGAGGTCTCCTCCCCCGGGCATTTTGGGAGGGCTGCGAGGGGTTAAACAAAATGTAGAACTTTCTAGAATTGGGCTGGTCTAGTAGGTTTTAGCCAGCCCAATTATAAACTCCTGTGTTCCCGCCTCCTAGCCACCATTTTAGGTTTGGTGACCTGGTGGCTAGGAGGATAGTTAGAGTTTTTTGTCTGGTGATTATTTGAAGAGTTTTTAGGATAACCCCCCTTTCGTGTTTATTGTTGCCACTTTTTCATCGTTTACATGGAGGACTATCGAGTGCTGGAAGCGATGAGGCTTCTGTCCGAAGCAGGTCGCATGGATCTGTTGGTGGGAGGGGGGCCGGCGCGCCCTCAGTGCCAGGCCTCCTTTGGTGTTTCTGCCGCGGTTATGGCGTGCTCCTCACCGAAGAAGAGACGCTCCGGGCAGGTAAGTGAGAGGTGCCGGTCCCGTACGAGGAAGCCGGCCCCTCCTGTGCAAGCGCGAGTGGCAGTTGGTGCGGGGGGAGCTCCGGCGGTGTCTGGCGTTCCTGTGGGGCATGCGAGTGAGGCGGGAGGCGTGCTGGTTGTCCCTGCGGCGGTGCGGGCGGGCAGTGGGGCTCCCGATGAAGCGTTAGCTTCGGCTTTGTCGTCAACGGGCAGGCGGGGGAGGTGGGGGCGGAGAGGGAGCAAGAAGCGTTCCGCCTCAGACCCGTTAATTGAGCGTCGGTTGAAGCCTGAGCATGTGGTTGCTGCGCGAGGAGCGCGCAGGGGCTCTGTGCAATTTAGTGATTTACATGGGGTATGCCAGGAGCAGGTTGAGCCCAGTTTAATTCCTTCAGAGCTGGTTGTTGCTGAGACACAGTTTATATTTGATGCAGGCACTCAGGTTTTATTAACCCCTTCTAGACATTTAGTGCCAGGAAAACATGTTGTAGTAAGGATAGTTCCAGGCAGGCTTGTATCAGGTGGGGTGGAGGGCTCTGGGGGTTTGGAGCCTCAAGTTGGTCAGGTATTTTCTTCTCATGATGTTGGTGCTGGTCAGGTGGAGGTGGAGGATAATGTGGGCAGCCCTTTATTGTTTTCTACTCCTGGTTCTTCTGTGGGTGCTGCATTGTCTGTGGGGGGGGGGGTTCCAGGGGAGAGGGAGAGTGGGCTCAAATGGGGGAGGGGGGTTCGGTCTCTGGTGTTGCTTTGGGGCTGGAGGCTTCTCGGCCAGGGGGTGCTGGGTCTTTTGGGTTCATGGAGGTGGATGACCGTTTTCAGAGGGAGGGTAGGGGTGTGCCACTGGTGGGCCATGGAGCTTTTTCTTGCGATGTCAATGTTGCAGGTCATGTACCTGGTGCAGGGAGTTTGGGGCTTGGAGGGGCAGTGGTGGGTAATTCTGCAGGGGTTTGGCAACCTGTTGTAAGGAGTGTAGGGGGTGTTGGTTTTCCTGGCACAACGTCACAGCATGACAGGGGTTCCAGGCAAGTAAGTGGTGGGCCTGTACAGGGGCCTTTGGCTGCTGTTCCATATTGGTCGGGGGGTGCAGGAGGCCCCTCTTTGATGTTTGGTTCTCCTGGGTGGGAGCATTTTGGTGCTGCAGGTTTGGCTCAGCGTGGATTACAGAAGGATGGTGAGGGTCAAGATTGGCGTGCAGGGGCTCCTTTTCGGGCTTCTTCTACGGCGGTGGCGGTTGATAACTTGGATTGGAGTGAGGATGAAGAGGTGATAGGCGACTCTCCGGTCAGGGAGGTGCCTTTGAGGGGTAGTCTTAGAGGGCGTTCTTTGGATAGGTTTCAAAGGATGGTTGTTGGTTCTAATTTGCAGGGGACAAGGTCTGCGTCAGGTGTTGTATTTAGGGATCCTAGCACACCAGTCCAAACTTTTTCTTTTCAGGACAGGGATAGGTGCGGCGGTCCAGACTTGGCAGGGCGTGGTCAAGTCCAATTTCGCCGAGGTGAAGTGAGGAGAATGCCTAGCGCGGCCCTCTCTGTTCCACTGAGGGAACCCGCTGCGGTCAGCACACGAGGGTCCAGCGTGACCCCGCTGGCCCCAACGAATAGCAGGTCTAGGTGGTCCACCTTACCGTCAGCTATGGAGCCACAGAGTCAGCGCAAGGGGAGTTACAGGCGTGTACAGTCTGCTCCCCCTCCTGGAGGTTCTTCACAACAATTAAAATGTAATATTGCTGATGCCGGGTTAGGTAAGACCCGTAGTGTGGTGTTTCCTGCTGAACTTGATTCAGTGGTCCTGGATTATGATGAAGATAGTCCCGAGGAAGGAGAGTTACGGGACGTAGAGGGGGGGAGCCCTCTCATGTGTCTAGTAGTGTTTTTCAGGCTCAGGCGGTGCAATGACAAGTAAAGGAGAGAAGAGAACACGGCCCGTCAGTCAGGGCGCCTCGCAGACAGGATACATTGGTATCGGCACCACGGGCAGAGCCTGCGAGAGTGGTCTCTTTGTTACCAGGTGAGCAGTTAGCTACACAGGCCAAACCTACTATGGTGTCTGTGGGCACAGGGGGGGAAGGGGCCGTTGGGGTTGGTGAAGGGCGGTTGCTGAAGGGACGTTACGTTAAAGACACTGCTGTGGGCACTGACGATGTTTTAGAGATTACAGGTAAAGTGGAGAGTAGTACTAGCACTGAGGCTTCAAGTGGGGTAAAAGAGCCATTGGCTAGCAAGGAATTGAAAATTTAAAAATTGCCATATATGGGGTCACGAAGCCTTTGGGTGCCCATTTAATGTTGGTTACAAAAGAGAGAATTTGGAAGGGAGAATATGTTGAAATTCTTAAGCTGCTACACCGGGAAGTCCGGTCCAAAGAAGGGTCGAAAGAAGAAGAGTTTGACCTTGCAAAACAACCTAGAGTTCCGTTAACCATTGAGAATTGGACTGCTGCATTCCTTATTTATGCGAGTGTTTATTGTGAAAAATTTCCAGAGCGCAGCGTGTCTCTTTTGAAACACATGGATGTTATACGTAAGGCGCAGCTTACTGGGGGGGGGGTTTGCTTGGTCCCAATATGATGAGGAGTTCAGGGCCAGGATGACTTGGGATCCGGAGGCCAAGTGGGGGGAGCTGGACACTGATTTATGGCAGCATACTATGGGATCTGCATCGGGGGGTAAGACGATTTTTACAGCCAGTGATCTCCCCTTAATCTACCGGCCCTTTCAGGGCAAGCCCACTCGGGGAGGGGTGGGGAGTAGCTCAAACACACAGTCTGGAGTTGGCACATGCTGGGAATTTAACAAAGGGTTCTGTAGTAGAGAGTATTGTACGTTCAGACATGAATGCTCCGGTTGTGGTAAGCGGCACCCCTTGGCTAGATGCTGGGATAACAAGCCAGCAGGAGGTCAACAGGGGAAACAGTCAGGTGCAGGTGGTTTGGGGACGTCCCAGCAGTTTTCAGGGGGTAGGGGATCTAGAGGTAATCAGGGTGTTGGGCCCAAGGGCTCATACGCCGGTTAAGTTGGAAAAGTTGCGCCTTGCAATTCAGGATTATGATGATGAAGCTGTGAAACAGAAATTGTTGGGAGGTTTTGAATTTGGATTTCATTTGGGTTACATGGGTTCCAGACAAAGGAGATGGTCTGCTAATTTGAAATCAGCGTCTGAGCATGGCGCAGTGGTGCAAGAAAAATTGAATAAAGAAGTGCATGAAGGAAGGATGGCTGGCCCTTTTCATGATTGGCCGATCCATAATTTGATAATATCACCTATTGGAGTGGTCCCTAAAAAAGATCCGGGACAATTCAGGCTTATTCAGCACTTGTCATGGCTGGAAGGGTCGTCTGTAAACGATTTTATTGATCCAGATTCTACTTCGGTCTCTTATTCCTCAGTTGGCGTGGCCATGTCACTGCTGAGATGGCTAAGTGTGATATTAAGTCTGCTTTCCGGCTGCTGCCTGTCCATCCAGATGACTGGAGTCTACTGGGCATACAATTTTCAGGAAAATGGTATGTGGACAAGGCATTGCCGATGGGTTGCTCCATTTCAGGTGCTCTTTTTGAGTGTTTCAGCACTTTTCTACAATGGTACTTTACTCATCAGTCTGGTCACTCACTGGTAACGCACTACCTAGATGACTTTTTCTTTGTCGGGTCCCCGGGCTCCACGGAGTGCCAGTCTGCTCTGGACTCTTTCCAAGGGCTTATGGAGGATCTGGGAGTTCCTTTAGCTCCCGAGAAAACTGTGGGTCCTGCCACTGTTTTGTCCTTTTTGGGAATTGAAATTGATTCTGTGGCAATGCGGGCTCGCTTGCCAGAGGATAAAAAAAGTGAAGATGCTGGAGTTGCTGGAAACCATTTTGTCAAAACAAAAAGTGATGGTGAGAGATATTCAGGTGTTGCTAGGTCACCTCAATTTTGCGTGTAGGGTGGTGAGAACAGGGAGGACCTTTTGTCGCAGATTGGGCAGGGCCCTTGCAGGTCAGCATTTGCCTCACCACCGTGTTCGCTTGTCTGCTGATGTCAAGGAGGACCTGAGAATGTGGAAATTTTTTCTCTCTTCTTTTAATGGTGTACCTTTGCTTCGGGATGTTGACTTCCAGTGGGATGTGCAAAGGTTTTCTGATGCACCAGGCAGTGAAGGATTTGGTTTGTATTGGAATGGGAGATGGTGTGCAGAACGATGGCCGGATGAGTGGTTGAATGGTGGTCGCAGCATAACCTTTTTGGAGCTTTTCCCTTTACTGGTGGCTTTGACTCTGTGGGGGGAGGTCTTGGCACACAAGAGGGTGCTTTTTCGTGTGGACAACATGGCTGTGGTGGAGATTGTTAATCGACAGTCCGCCAGGGATGAACAGGTCTTGAAGCTCATGAGAGTCTTCGTGCTGGGCTGTTTGAAACACGACATTCACTTTCGTGCTTTGCACATTCCTGGTGTGGACAATGACATTGCTGATGCTTTGTCTCGTTCAGAGTGGGGGAGATTCCGTGGACTGGCCAGGGAGGCGGACAGATCACCAACCCCGATGCCGACTCATCTGTGGCACGTAGGCAACGTCGGGTCTTACAACTGGTGGTAGGTTCTTTATCTGTGTCTACGCGTTCAGCTTATTCTCTGGCTTGGAGGGAGTTTCTGGAGTCCGGCGCTTGTAGGCGTGAGGAGGTTTGGCGTCGTTCTGAGGATGTGGTGCAATTCATTTTAGATCTCATGGATAAAGGTTTGACTAGAGTAACTATTGCAGGAAAATTGGCAGGGATAGCTTTCATGGGTAAGTTGGTTTGGGGTTATTCTCCTTCGGCGGGTGAGATTGGCAGGAGAATGCTTGAGGGCTGGGCTAGAGAACAAGGTCATTCAAGTAGATTAAGGGCCCCTTTATCTTGGCAGACGCTGGCTCGGTTGATAGCTATTTTGCCTTTGGTTTGTACAGATGACTTTGAGTCTTGCTTGTTCTCCGTGTTAATGGTATTTATGTTTTTTGGAGCTTTTAGGGTTTCGGAGTTGTTGGGCTCAAAATGTAAGTGTGGAATTTTTTGGCGTGATGTGTTTTGTTCTGATGAGGGGGTGCATGTTTGGTTAGCTAGTTCCAAAACTGATCAGAAGAAGTTGGGGAAAGGAGTGTGGTTGGAAGCGCGCTCTCCTGAGATCACTTGCCCTTTGCTGTTGGCCCGGCGCTGGAGTTCTTTATCAGGGGGTGTTGATGATGCTCTTGTTTTCCAGCATATTAATAACACTCCTGTTACAGCATACCAATTTCGTATGGTTTTGCGCAAGGCGTTACAACACTTGGGTCTGGATGGGAATTTATATGGTACACATTCTTTCCGGATTGGTGCTGCAACTGAAGCTTTTAATAGAGGATGGACGCAAAGGGATATCATGAGGTTGGGGCGTTGGTCTTCGAACTGCTTTCAGCGTTATGTGAGAGGTCAGGCGGAGGAGGCGCATGCGTCATCTTCCTTTCCATAAGCTTTAACTATGTTTTCTTTTACAGGATCAGTAGCTGGGCCCCGTTCTCCAGTGGTGACAGTCTGGATAGTTGGGCATTCCTTCGTGAAATGGGGCCGAGTCCAGCCGGCGCAGAGTTACTTCGGAGAGCTTTTGGGTTTTAATGCTCACATGTTTAACATTGTTTGGAGGGGGAAAGGTGGTATGCTCTGGAGAGAGTTAATTCCATGTCTCAACAACAGTATGGTGGGCGGGTTATGTCCTGACATTCTGGTGATTCATTTGGGGGAGAACGATCTCTGTTCCACTAAGGGTGTTGCATTGTTGCGAGCTATCAAGAAAGATTTGAGTCTCATTAAAGAGTTTTGGGCTGGTTGCCATGTTTTCTGGACTGAACTAGTTCGCGTAGGATTTGGAGAGGAGCGGTAAATCCCAGAGCTGTAGACAGAGCCAGGAAAAAGGTAAATTCTGAGGTTTCTAGATGTTGCCGTTTGCTTGGTTTCAGCAGGATTTCTCATAGAGAGATACGATTTGAGACAGTGGAATTTTTCAGGGGCGATGGTGTTCACCTTTCCAGAGTAGGGATGGACCTGTATTTGTTGGAGTTGCGTGAAGTTTTGGCACGATCACTGACGATGCAGCGTTGAATTTTGTTAGTATATGCTTCTATTTTCATAGTTGGGGGGGCAGAAAGGGGGGTGGTGTAGTTTTCCTTCCCCTCCCCTACCTTTCTGGATGGCGGGGCTTTTGTTGTTTCGGTGCTGTTTATTGTAAAGTTTTTGGTGAGTATTGGTCTGATTCATTGATTGACAGGTAAAGGGGAAGTTGGTCATTGCTTGACCGTTCAGGTTTTGGGGGGGGGGTCTTGACAGGGGTGAAGGGTCAGGCAGGGCTTTGGTTATCGAGGGCCTGGTTTTCATTATGTGATTGGGGTTGTTGATGACGTAATGTGTTAAGTGATGACGTAATGATTTAATTGATGATGTAATGCTTTATTGATGATGTTATGTTTATAATGTTATTTGTAATGTTTTAATGCTGTATTGTTGGGTGGGGGAGGGGCCAAAGAGTTTTAGGGGAGGGGGTGGGGGCGGGGTTTGAAGTTAATTATTTATTTAGTGAGGTCTAGATTTGGAAGGCTTTGCCAGGGTTATATATATTGTAATGTGCACCTGTTTCCTAATAAAGCGGCCTTTTTCACACTCAAATATTTTGGTCTACTTTTCTCCCCCCCCTCGCCCTCCCTCCCAATACTTAGCTGACGTAAGAACTGGCAGTTTACCAGACTTGCGTTTCATGTAACTCAATCATGCATTTGTTCTGAAATGAGTGATCATTAACTATTTTATTAAAACAGTGTTTACTTTTCAGTTGCAGCACCTGCCAGTAGAACGTCTTGCAGCGTGCGAGAAATGATATTTGTAGTACAGCAAGGTATAAACCGCATTTATGGCACCTGGTTGCCAAGCCCTACGGGCAATATTGACCCGTTCCAGACTGTTTGGGTTCTAGCTGAGGAGGGCCCGTGAAATGTCGTGGGTCTCAAAACAAAATAGGAACTGGTTAAATACTGTTCGTCTCGTCTCAAGGAAGAAAAGATTTAAGATTTCCGACGTACACATTTTCCTAACCTTTAACTTTTTTTCCAGCTAAATCTCCACAGGTTTCAGGCATCATACAGGGGCTCGCTGTAATGATCCACGTCATTCGAAAACAATAATCCAGATGTACTAATAATCAGGCAGAGCTGCGCGACAATACACAGCGCTGTGTTGCACAAATAGGAGAACATTGCGCAGCACTATATATAGCGAGAATTGGGCCTAGATGATACAATCGGCTGATCCCTTGTTAAAAATGCGAGGCTTCAGTCCTGGGCTTTTCTTTTACAAAGCATTATAAATCTGGGGCCTTTACAAGAAAGTGCTGCAGCACGGCACTGCAAGCCCTTTGGCTGTGCCACGCTGTGGCACTTTCAAAGCACAGGGATGCGTCTTATTTACAACAATATGATGCATCCCTGTGCATTCCCCTGCAATGACGCACAATCGGCTGCCATGTGCCATGCAGGGACCCTTGCGCCATGGTGCAAGGGTGCCTTAATGCGGGGAGGTTGTTTCTGTGCAGGAAGGGGTCCCTTCCTGGACAAAAACAATCACACAACAAAAATAAGAGGTCTTTTCCTCTTGCTATGTGTGCTAAAGAATGCAGCACCCCTAGAGAAAGGGACAAACGAGGAGCGCCTCGCTACACCACCCCTGGGGTGGCATAGTATTCTGACACATTTCCAGGTTTACAAATTCTCATAAATCTTGAAATGAGGCAGAATACATGGGTGTTGCGTGGGAACACCCATAGCAACACCCATGTCACGTCCCTTTCACTCAAAGTGTTGTGTGAGAAGGTGCCATATTTACAAGGACAGGAAAAGCCACGCAGGGTGACTTTACGTGTCCTTGTAAATATGGGTCAGGAGGTTGCGCTAGTGGTATGTCACACAAATCACTCAACACAGCAAAGGCAAGTTGCTGTGCTGCGTTGTATGAATAGGAGAGATCGCTGAAAAGTGCCATATCTCCTTTCAGCTCTCTCCCTGTGCTGGTACACCAGTGGCTGCCTAGCACAGATGCAAGCATCCTTGCACCATGGTGCAAAGGTGCTTTCATTAAAGGCAGGACTGTTTTTGTAGATTTCTTCAACCAAGCGCAGACAAATCTGCTATAGTAAAACCCACAGTGTGAAAAATTGCGTTTACAAGGCATTATCATTCTGTTAGTTTGAGGGTGCCTACAAACCTGTACAACTGCAGGCATTCAAATACTGAAATCCTGGCATTTCCTACTCTAGAAATGGGCAGAGATTACAAGATGGGAAGGTGTACAGATAATTTTTGATGGAGGTGTAGAGGAAAGGCTTTCTTCCCCACAAAGTAAAATGTGTTTCCTGTGGATGTGAATGCTGGTGGTCTCCAGTCTGCAGTTGGGAATGAGCAACATGACAGGCAAACCATACCAGGGCCGCCAGGATCATGTCCTTTCCGAGGCAACTTTCCGGCTTCCATCAGCAATGTGAATGTGGGCACAAGACTGGCAGAAAAGTTCAGTGACACCAGGCTCTCCAGATGGAAAAGTCATGTCTGAGCATGTGCCACTAATCTCATGCTGACTTACAACCTCATATTTGCCAAATAATCATCAAGGTAATCAGACAGTCTATGGGGAAGAGGCACCTTGTACTAACTACTATATGCTAAGATCACCAGTGAGAGCAGCCACTGCCCCCAGAGGGTGTAGAGCTTTAATGGTTTCATAAGAACTTTTTGCCTCATCTTTTGTGTAAATTAAGGCCTAGCCTAACTAACACTGGTCTCAGATTTGGACCTACTTTAATTTGGCTAACCACCCAGGGACCAACCAGAGATCTACTCAGCCTCAAGTAAATCCTCTGCAGGTTGCCCATTAATGGAGAGGTACATGTCAGTGCAGGGTCTGACTTCTGGAGCCCTCTCGGCCTAGTTGGCGGATGGTATTCCTAAACAGCACAGACATTGGCCAGGCTCCCCAAATTGGCCTTAAAGCCAACCTCTATCATTTAACTTCATGTTCCTCTTTCCAGTAGAAAGGCCTCAAGACCACCCTAACAGACAAAGGACAGGGTTACCCCATTTCATTTAATAAGTGCTAACTTTTGATTGGGAGCAAGTAGAAAATTCATGTTTGATGTCTGAGGAATTGTAATTCAAAACCCTCTTTAATTGTAAAGTTGGATTTTAAGTCACAATTCTGAAAATGGGACTTTTAGAAAGATCTTTTAACAACGCGGAAGTGAGGGTCGCAGGGACAAAAAATTATTTAAAGACCACTCCTAGTTCAGGTCCCCAGCTACAACATATGATAAACACACAGGAACAAAGGAGGGTCTGTAAAACCACCTCGTGTGGCTAACTACCCTGTATTACAGCGAAGGTCAGAAGCAGGTATCCTAGTTGCTCTGGGTGACCTATCTAGTGACATATAATGTCGTGAAGAGTATGCATGCATGGAAGTAAGTACATACAGTGCCAGTTTACTAAATCCCAAACGCTCAAAAGTGGATAACCATCAAACTGAACTTTGTGATCAGTCCTATCATTTGGTTAACCCGTATCTAGTGGTTGGTCCTTTGATCATCGAGACCAATAAACCACAAGCTCGATATTCGAGCAGGATCAAGTCCACGGGCACTTATGATAGCCGTTTATTGATGGTTGTGGGAATAGTGAAGAAGCAGTGCAATTACAGAGTGAAAGTGAATTAAAAAAGGGCGGGATGACCTAGAAGGAATTTTTTTATTATTAAACTAAGGACATCACCCCTTATTAAAACCAGAACAGTGCAAACGGCAGTGAAAACAAATATCTGCCGTGAAAAAAGGCCTTTTTTGGTCTCGATGATCAAAGGCTCAACCATTAGATACGGGTTAACCAAATGATAGGACTGATCACAAAGTTCAATTTAGTGGTTATCCACTTTTGAGCGTTTGGGATTTAGTAAACTGGCACTGTATGTACTTACTTCCATGCATGCATACTCTTCACGACATTATATGTCCCTAGATAGGTCACCCAGGGCAACTAGGATACCTGCTTCTGACCTCACTGTAATACAGGGTAGTTACCCACACGAGGTGGTTTCACAGACCCTCCTTTGTTCCTGTGTGTTTATCACACTTTTAGAAAGATGACAGTTTTCTTGACCTCAGCCTGTTTCTGGATCACATGACTGGGTGTAGTTGACAGTTGGCCTTTGTGTCTGACACAAAAAGATGATGGACGGAATGCTGAACATTGTCAAACCCTCACCCCCAGTCACAGATCTGGGTTTAATCCATGTTTTATTTTGCTCACAACTCCAGCCCTGTTTGGACTCCATATGTAAATCAGTCTTGACCCTACTCTCCATGGTAACAGTCCAGCCCGAACTGCCAAGCCAACTCCTCTCTGGACTGGAACCAAGCATCCTGGGACTGGCCTTGGGGCATCACCCATCATCAGCCAGGCTAGCCTGAACCCAGTGGCACAGTGAGTGCGGGACCTACGTCTTGGCACACCCCTCCTACAAAGGGCGACCATAGCAACATGAAAAGATGGTGGCTGAAATGCTGAACATTGTCAAACACTCAACCCCCCAGTTACAGACCTGGGCTAAATCCATGTTTGTTTTGCTCACCATGCCACCCCAGTTACCCAAACTGGAGTGGTGTAGTGAGCAAAACCACTATGGATTAAACCCAGATCTGTGACTTGGGGTGATTGTTTTGCATTGCTCAGCATTTTGTCCATCATCCGTTCTTTTTTGCTTTTGTCGCCCCAAGTGGGAAGGGTGTGTTCAAATGTGAGTCCCATGCTCACTGTCCCACTGGATTCTAGCTACCTTGGCTGATAGGGGGTTATGCCCTGAAACCAGTCCCAGAATGCCTGTTTACAGTCCAGTTTGGACCTGGCCTGGCAATTTGGGCTGGACTGTTCCCATAAGGAGCAGGGTCAAGACTGATTTGCATATGGCTGGGTATAAATTGGGGTGGTGTGGTGAGTAAATAAAACTATGGATTAAACCCAGGTCTGTGACTGGGGGTGAATATTTGCATGTTCATCATTCTGTCCATCATCTGTTCTTTTTCCTTTTGTTGCCCTAAGTGGGAAAGGTATGCACAGAAGTGGGTCCCATGCTCACTGTGCCATTGGATTCAAGACAGCCAGGCTGATGATGGGTTATACACAGAAACTAGTCCCAGGATGCTTGTTTCCGGTCCAGGGAGGGCCTGTGCTGGCAGTTTGCACTGCACTGTTCCAATGAGGAGCAGGGTCAAGACTGATTTGCATATGGCTGGGTCCAACCTGGGGTGGTGTGGTGAGCTAAAAAACAATGGATTAAACCAAGATCTGTGACTGGGGAGGGCTGTTTGCATTGTTCACCATTCTGCCTATCATCTGTTCTTTTTGTTTTGTGTATTCCGCCAAGACAGCCACACAATAGAGGGATTAGGTGTGACTGGAATGGGGCATATCAGACAGCATGAGGGACGGAGCTGTCCACAGACCAACTCGCACTTCAGTAGGCTGTGCCCTGCTCGCATACAAAGGACTTCACTGTAGGCTATTGTGCCTGCTGAAAGACTGGTACCAGGCAGGGAGGAAGGACATTCCACACACTTCTAGAAGGTGAAACCTCTGGAAACTTCACCTACTTCAAAGGAGGCACTAGATATAAAAATAGGACCCTCGGACCCACTCTTCAGTTCACTCTTGGACCTGCAGAAGGACTGCCAAAGGACCGTGTGCTGCTGTGGCCTGTTGTGTACTTCAGAGAGACAGCTTTGCTGCACCAAGAAGGAATACTATGCTGCCTGAAGCTTGCTCTGAGCCCCAGAGGTCTGCCCTGCTGCTTGAGCCCTGCTGTTCTCCTTGAACCAAGGACTTCCAGAAGTGATTCTGAAGGCTAGTTGGCGTTCCTCCTGATCAGAGCCCCAGAGACAGAAAAGACATCAACCATCTTCAACCCGCACCTGGAAACCTGAGAGAGTGACTCCTGACCCTCCAAGTGGTGCCTCTACAATCCTTGACCCTTGGAAGTGGTGCTAAAGGTTCCCAGATAGCCCAAAAACAAAATTTGGGCCATTGAACATTTTTTTACTAAAAACTGCTCTGAGAACCAAGCCTAACCTGGTTGTCGATCTGCCAAAGGTGCGTCGTCAGTCAGCTTGACTTTGCGTCAGCTCCTGTATGTTCTTATTGAGTTGTGAATTCAGCCTTTTACTGGCACCTCCATTTTGTGTTTTAATATTGGTGTAATTTCCCTTGTAGACTGTTACTCTATTGCCTATTCGTAAGAGACGCTTTACGTGACTTGGTGTTTCTGTGGTTTGACGGAGTTATGAGACCTTTGAAGCAATTTCCATGCTTTTAATTATAGGTAGTTTTACTCTACGCACAAGGCGTCTTGTGAGTTTTGATGCAGGAAAGAATTTGAAGGCAAGGTAACTACTGAGACATTTGATTAGACTGCATGTTGGATTTATATTGAGAAGCTGCATGAGTTTAGCACACCACTTGACTGTTGTGTTTTTATGGAGCAGTTCACGCTATATTTGTCACGCATGTGTACTTTGTTTCGGTGTTTTTTGTGGTTACTTTAATGTACACTCTGGTGGTTACATTGTGGGCAAGCGATTCACATAATATGTTTTTGTGGTTTATGGCAGTCCTGTTGCGAGTCTTTTAGGGCATCTGAGACCAAACCATCAAGTCTATTCTCCTTAAAACTACTGACCACATCTTTCAGTGTTCCAGTCCTTCCCAAACAGTTGAAAGATAATGATTTAAACTATTGAGAGTGTTGATTCTTTGAACCCTCATTGTTAAGTGGATTTTGCGCTTCCCTTTATCCTTGTAATCAATGTATACTACTAATTTTAAGGGATGGCAGGGATGCACCATTGTTGCGGTACTGATATACTGTTGTATATAATGCGGTTTTATTAAGAGCGGTTTCTCTTTGACTGAGCCATCATCTAATCCAACCACTGTAATACCTGATATTATTTTTTTTATGTCCGGTCTAGGGTCACTGTGCAGTCTCTTACAATGCATGTTGTTGGAGAGCTATCTATAGAGCTCATTGCAATACTCTTTTTATCCAGTAATACAGGTCCTCCACCCTTGTCTGATGGTTTAATGACTACATTCTTAAGAGAGTCAAGATTCCTTGATGCATCATGTTCTGATTTAGATGAATTATACCAATGGAGATGTTTCTTTTTAATAAAAGATCAGTCTCAGTGAATACAACATTTTCAAAGATAATTACGTCTTTGCTGATTATACTGTTTGCACCTACATCAATCTGTCAGTTCTCAGTCTGAGAGAATGGGAGTATTCAGTCTCTTTCTTTATTGCCCAAGGAAATGCTGACTCTTCCCAGTATTCACAGTGTCGCCATGCACAGTGTTAGTGCTAGACTTATGAAAGGTGTCAGGTGTCTCCTTAAGACTGTAGGAAAATAAACATTGATGTATAAAACCTCCTTGTCAATCTGACAATGCTTGCTTGAAGATGGATACATATTTTGTAATTGATAAATCAAATAGAAACTCTTATTGACATCGGAGAGAATAATTCACGTGCAACCCAACTGCAAAAGGGAAATAATAAGATCACAACTATAGAGCAAGTGGGTGATGAACGTAAAGAAAAATATGAAATGAAAGTGTTGCGATGGATTTTACTGTTGAAATTATCTCCTGCATACATGAATTAATCTTGAAATAACATCACAAGAAATATTGAAACTTCATTTTAGATTGGGAACATCCAATAGTGTCCCCTGGACAATCCACAGTCTTGCAAAGGGTAGTTTATAACACCCCTTCCTTCAGCCTCACAGTATCGGCTGAACATGAAAAGACCAAGTTTTAAGTTCCTTTTACCACTGTCAGATTCTCTGCCCACTGCTATCTTTACTGGCTAATGCTTTTTTTTACTGATCAGGGAACATCCTGACTGTTCCAGCATCCAACATTGACTGTGATCAGAGAATCACCAACATGACCATCTAACTATAGACAATCTCTGATGACTCCTGGGCACAGGTGTGACAGTATGTCCCCTCCTAAAGCGCCAGGTTTATCAGGGTACCTTTGAAAGAAATGTCAAACTAGTAAGGAGGCATGAACAGAAGAGGCGTTTTCGTGTGATTATTCCCTAGATGGATCTTCTTTAAAGTAAATTAAGAATTGAATAAGACATCTAAAAATGTGAGAGTTGAAAATGTTTTGAAATTTCTATTGCAGTTATCCTTCTAATATTATTGGTGAAGGTTCATGTGGATTCAATGTAAAGGATATACTATAGAACATAAGGCTTCAATAGTGATCAATGAAAGACGTACTGAAGCTATTCCAACTGCAAAGCAATTTCACTCGGTATGCCACAATATTATTCTGTTGAAATCTGACTTGCAAAATATGAACTGTACGAAAATTAGCAGAAAGCTAACCTTAACTTCAGGAACAAAAGGAAAGGAACTTGATATTAACTTTTCAGCGAGTTTCTTCATCTTTAACTTAGAATGGTGGAAAGTTTGATAAACACACTGCTTCAGTTTCTGGAATGAATTCACATAGTTAGTAACCTCTGAAACCAATAGTTTAATCCAGGAGAAGAAATAACAACATGTGGAAGAAAACATTACATGCAATAAAATGGCAAAGTGATTGTAGCATTAATGTAGAGCAATTCTGCAATACATAGATAGTAGACCTAACTGCATTGGCTTGCATTAAATAACACCAAAGATACTGTTCTAAACTTTGATTTAGATGCTCTATTTGGTCAGCTGAATGAAGATGTTTACGTGAAAAAAACAGTATTTAATTCCAAAGGCTTTAAATACAGCTTTCCAGAAACAATAAATATATTGATCATGCCTATTAGAAATACTGGTATTAGATAAACAATGAAGACAAAAGTATCTGTCAAAACCATTGAAAAATGTCCTTGGCTTTAAGAAAAATTGATATATTTTTGAAAAGGTATCCACAAAACCGTTATCATTCAACATACTTTAGAAGATGTAATGTCTGTAGAGATCATAAGCAAAGGTATAAGAGCCATAGGTAGTGATTGAAAATATTCAAAAAGTTTACAGTGTACTGATTTGTTTAGGTGGAATAACCAAAAAAGCAAGAGCGTATTATTGGACTTCAGAATGAACACCTGGTCACAAAAATGGTTGTAATGATAGACCCAAGGTAATCTTCACTATGACCATAATGTGCAGATGTGTGACACATCTTCACTGCATGCATAGGTATTTCTGTAGTTAGCACCAAAATGAATTGTTGACTGAAATGCAAATTATTTTGCTGTGCTGAAGGGATCTTAACAGAGAGATCTAATGCTTAGATCCTTCTATTTGCGAGTCGTGTGAGTCATTTTAATTCAGTCTAAAAGGATTGGGCAATTCCAACCATTTAATGAGAGAACTAGAGATGTCTCAGGGTTATGACAGGATAGGGAATCAGCCAACACATCTTTTGAACCAGGAATATAAATGATTGTGACATTACACTGGGCAAATTAAAATGCCAATCTAGCTTCTTCACTGATGATTTTGCAAGAAATGCAAGTTTTGATGATCAATTTGCGTTCTAGTGTTTCTCTTCTGCCAGTCAAAACAGGTCTATTAGTAGAATAGTACTACTCAGATTCTGACAAAACAGGATGGGATAAATAAAAGACAGGATGTTCCAATCCATCTGTGTCTTATTTTGTAACCAGGCTGCCCACGAGCTCTTTCAGAGGTATCCAATCTGAATCTAAGACACACTTCCTTATGGTTCTCAAATTCACACTTCTCTGGTTTGCACAATCAATGGTCTTGCTAGAGTGTTGATAGCACATGGCTCACATGTTCTTGATTTTCAATTACAGTCTTCCACTCATCTCCCTCCTTCATGCACAGAATTGAATAAAAACCTTTTAGTTCAATGTTAGCCGATATTTGATAAATTACAGTATCCCCTTAAACAGAGAAAAAGAATATTGATCATTTATTGTCATTTAATTTAAATCTCTAAACACAATAAAAGTGCAGATGTACTGCTCAAGCTGAAGAGGAAAATGATACCATTAAACTAGTTTGTAATTTATGCTTCAGGTAAGCCTTCAATATGTCCTTCTGTCTTTCTGATGGACAATAAATAAGTCCAAAAGAAACAATAGCACCTACTTCAGTTGGACTGGCACAATCATATTCCCCATTAAGGAGAAGTAAGGTAAATGTAGGCATCTTAAAAAACACAGACAATGGTAGTCCAGTTAACATATTGGTTGTGCCTCTCCAACCAAGAAATACCAATATTCACTACATAACTGGAAAATACAATAATTTCTTAAGACAAAAACAAGTATGATCTCCAAAGGGGCTTGTAATGGTGATAAAACATCCATATTGGGCATGGAGTCAAAAGAGAAACATTAATAGTTCATATAATTCCAGGAGTCTTCTTAACAGTTTTTTTGGTGGCCCAATTCTAATCAATAAACAATACACGGGTATCACTATCCAATAATGATGAAGCATTAAAGATTTTCCCTTTTTTCATTGCCAATGCGAATGTAAAAAGGAACAAAGTATTATTATAGATAATAGAGTACCCAATATAGAAAAGCCAACACACTTTTTAGGAGACAAATGGACTTTTCCCAAATTATTTTGCGCAAGAAGTAACATTTATGTCTAGCATCATCGCAGTATAATGATAAGCCAATCTTTCATTGACATTATTTTTCCATCTCAGTCAAAGAACCTCTTGTAAATACTATGTCCTCTCCCATGGCACGGGGATCATTTAGAAGTCCTCTTCCATTGTAAGGGGAACATTTAGCAGTTTTCTTTGTCCTTTACAGCCAGGGTTTTCCTGATGGAAAGCAGAGGATAGTCCTCTCTGGTTCGGTGCTGCAATGGTTCTCGTACTTCCTTCACCACAGATCCCAAAGAGTTATGGAGAACCACTCTCTCTCCCTGCCATCACCAGTATTCATGGGGGGTCCCCCAAGGGTCCGCCTTATCTCCCATACTCTTCAACTTGTTCTTGGAACCATTAGCTATGCACTAAATTCCAGGGACATCCTCTTCCATATGTATGCGGATGATACGCAACTCTATCTGAAATCTCCTCTCCGGATAACCTCATAACCTCATACCCTAATAAATACTCAAACCTGGTTAACTGAGAACCACCTCTTGCTCAACACCTCCAAAACAGAATTCCTTCTCATTTCCACCCTGAATCACATCCCCAAGTTAGACCTTTGGATGAGCCACCTCACTGCCTTCAACTGCTCCCTCCTCATTATTGACTCAGGCAAATCGCTCGGAATCACCCTGGACAAGCATCTGAACATGAAGAATCATATCAGCAAAGTGTGCAAGGGAGCTAATCACCTGATGAGGATACTCAGGAATCTCAAACCGTTCCTCCCGTAAGCTGACTTCAAGCATGTGGTCCAAGCGCTTGTTTTGCGAAGGCTAGACGATGGCAGTGCTACGCTATGTGGCCTCCCCAAATATACCTTGGCCCCACTAATGGCTTCACTGAATGCTGTGGCCAGATTGCTTACAGGTACCAAAAGAAATGCGCACAACTCCCAAGTCTTAAAATCCTAAACTGGTTGCACTTTGAAGCAAGAATTCAGCTAAAGATTGCCTGTCTCTCTCACAAAGCCTTTGATTCCAAACCCCCCAGTTATCTAGCGCAAAAGCTAGAATTATCCAGAGGGGGTAGACCTTCTAGGATTACTAACTCTCTCCTCCTGAAACCACAGATCTTTCGCAAAAAAAGAACATGTCACCGAGCTTTCTCCGGCTCAGCGCCGAAGATCTGGAACTCTCTCCCACCAGAAATACTCAGAATCTCCTCGAAGGTTGCCTTCAAATTGTAAGTAAAAAGATTCCTCCTGAACAAGTTCTTACCTTAAAAGGTTCTTGGTTCGTCTGCTCTAATGCTTTGAACCTTCTCTCTTAAGCCCACGCTGGGTGTTTCTCTTCTTTAATAATCATTAGCTCCCCTCCCAGTTAGCTATGTACCAATTATTACCCTACTCTTTGTTGTTCCTTTTCGATTGTAACCTTTTTGTTTGGTATGCCTATTTGATTTGTTTAGGGTTGGTATTCCTGTTGATACCTGTACTGCAACTGTTACCTTCCTTTCCCTCAAACTGTAAAGCACTCTGATATCCTTCGGGATCATGTTTGCGCTATATAAAACTTTATAAATAAATAAAATAAATAATTGGAGATGGGCAGTGAAATCTGACCTCTAATTCCACCCATCTAAATTACATGGCTCAATTAGAGGTCTACTTCTGACAGTCCTCAATCCACAGGTCTGTTGGAGAGGTTTAATCATGATGGAGATGGAGTAGTCTTTACCTTGATTGAACAAAATGTCTGCCTGTGTCTAAATTCGGTGAGCGTACCATTATGTTGGTAGTAGGAACACTCCAATGCTGTTGCAACAGAGTATGCTTACCGCCTATGTGACACATACTTAGTGTCATTTGAGCTCTCTAAACTGTTCTGTGTCAAGCTTAGGAAAAAGAGTCACATAAGTCAAAAAATACATTTCACAATGCTAAGCATCACACAGTGCTTCTGAAGGAGAACACCACAATTCAGAATGTTCAGGCACTATCTTAAAACTGGGAAAAAATTATTAGCTCAAACGAAATCATGTCCAGTAAGACAACTATTTAAATATCCCACCTTAACTCTGTCATGATTATGCTATGGAGGACAAAAAAGCAAAGTGCTCCATAAGAACATCCAAGAACTATCTTAAATTGAAAGGATCCCCAGAGAAATGAGGGGTACTAGCAGGGACTACTGGAATAGACCTACAAAGTATGATCTGTTTTAATACAAAATTCTAAAGACATAATTGTTGTAATTCTTGTTCAAGGTGCTTGGAAGCATACAAGGCCCCATTAGGATGGCGGGCGGATCGCCACCGCTGGGCCAGCGGTAGCCACCGCCGGCCCGGTGGGGGCGATCCGCCCGCCATCCTTCCAGCAAAGACCCCCCGCCATATTACTATGGCTGGGGGGTCCGTGGCGGACAGAATGACCGTCCGCCGCTTTCCCGCCCGGTCGACAAGTCGACTGGGCGGAAAAGGGTTCAATATGGTGGCGGTGTCTGTTAGACACCGCCAGCCATATTTGGATGTGGCTTGGAACATGCCTTTCCGTGCCGGCATGGCCGCCACGGAAAGGCATGCGGAGTCTGCTTGCGGGGGCCAGTTGCGGCCCCCAGGGACTCCGAGGGGTGGGGGGTGCACATGCAGTTCCATGCACAACATGCCTTCCTGGCATTGTGGCAGGCGGCGCTGAGAGCACCGCCCGCCACAATGTCAGGAATGCAGGATGCACCCGCCACTTTGGTGGGCGCATCCTAATGGCCCCCACGGGACCCCCGCCCTTATGGCAGGCAGTCCCTTTTCACTATATGATGGCGGGCGGACAAATTCGGCCCGTCATCCTAATGACCTTCATAGTGTGAGGAAACCTACGGAGTCATTGAGAATGCAATCTGTCAATGACTGGATGTGGTGAAAGCCTGTTCAGTTTCCTACTTGACTGCCTGATTAAACAGTGGCCACATTGTCGCCTTGCACAGTATTAGTCTTCTGAAAGATGCCAGATGTCTCCTTAAGAGTGTTCAAGACTGAAGGGAAATACTATGAAGGTCAAAAACTCCATATGCAATTTTACAAATTATGTTACAGTAGACGATCCATTTATATATTTAAGAGCGATTCACAATGATCTCATTTAACACAAATTTGGTAAATATTTGAGCAAAATAAACGTGTCTCATTACAGTCAATGTGGCTGGCATAATGCACAAAGTCAACCAACAATTGCATTTTTAATTCACAAGGATTCAAGTAAAGGACAAAAAGTTACTCAGCGCCCCGAGTGATCTCACAGTAAAACATAGGTAAATGCACCTGCATGTGTGCATGTAGAAAAACAAATAACTACCATCTTGAATTTCAGGCAGAATATATTACAGTGTGCCATATGACCAAATTCCTCATTCAGTGATCCGAAATATGTCTGATTGTTTTAATGTTGAAGATGCGTTGGTGACATAATAGGGTCCTGTTCAGTTTGCCTTCAAATGGAATCACATGCGAAACTTTTTAAAAGCCAACAACAATGTGATGTGTGCCAACATCAGTGCAGATCACTTTAGACAAGTGTACCACATGTCAATGAAGTCAGTGAGGAATCTAAAAACCAAGGTGTCAACCTTTATCCTGGGTATTGACTTTTCTGTGGATGATGTGGCGTCCAGACGTGGGTAGGTCCCATACATTGGAGCACCGATTTGGTGGTAACTCCCTTCCGTCATTGTTGCGGTTGTTTTGGACGTCCAGGCTTATGCCCCACGTCATACCCTTAGAAGTTTGCTAGAAGGACGAACTCTCTTGCACTTTATTCTTGTCCCCCTTGTCCCCCTTCCCAGATTATCCTTGAATCCATGCTACAGGGACGGTACACTTTAGAATACCCTTCTGACTGTCTCCTCTATCTCAAAGTAGATTAGGTTTCTTTCTTTTTTCCTCCGGTCCTGATGAAACACCACACATCCATTAGGAGACTATAGGCGTTAAACATGTTGACCTTTTAGCCACTTTCACCCCTCATCACACACATCGAGTTGCAGCAGGTTTAATTCTCCTTGCCAGCCACGAGTCTTGTAGTCTTTTTTAGCCATAGCATCAGTGTCCAGCTATTAAAGGTTCACGAGGACACTCATAGCTATTTTTAACACACTCACTGCACCCACTCTACTCACTACACGTTTGCCCCTCCACCTCATCACATAGGGCCTCCCGGCTTACAACACAGAAGACCTCCGGCAAAGAGCCCCGCTGAGGGGCCCATTGGGCATTGCTGCACCGGCCCAACAAGGAGCTGCCCTATGATGAAGCATGACACCGCTCAGGGTGTGTGAGGGCCCTTGCTCCTTATTTGAGCTCTCCGTGCTTCTTGTTCCTTCTTACCTTTTCCTGGTCTCCTGCTTCCCTTTGACCCACCCATCCCCTTCCTTAGCAACTGCATACCTCTTCGTTTGACCTATACGTTTAAGGGCATGTGCGCTGGACCTAGATCTTAAAAGTCCTTGTCCCTCCAATTGTGTATACTTAAAAGGAGGGAGACACACTGTGTGGTTTTTTTCTGATTGTGGTGTGAATGGTGTGTCAGTGGAAAGTATTCATGTGAAATGGAGCAATATGGATGGAATATCAGATGCATATTTAAGAAGAATTAGAATATGATTTTTATGGAGATTTCAACAGTGAGGATGAGAGAGATTGTGGATATTCGTGGATGCTGTTCTTATTGCTCTATCATATACTTGCTATTCAAATAAACATTATCTTTATCAGAATGACATTTTTGTATTTTCCTTCACATCACACCACTGTACCATCCTTCTTTTCTTTTTCTTTTTGGGTGCTTTTGTATTTTGCCTCCTAGGGTTAAGACTCATAAAGGGTCAAGTAGAGTTTAGTGGAGGGCATCCACCAAAAAATAGTGGATTCCTTGTACCCAAACTCACTGTTCGAGCATCTCATTGAGAGAAGGGTGAAGCACCAGGTTGCTGACAGAGGAGACTAAGTTGTTGGAGTTTGGATAGATTGAATCATACTGAAAAGTTTAGACATTTGAGCAGAGTTTGAAGACAAAAGTAATTTGGGCTCTTCTGAATGGTAGTAGGTTTAGGCTGATGTTGGACCTGGCCCTTTTTGGCAGGTTCACCCTGAAACTTTTTGCTTTTTCCTAGCCTATTTCTGTAAACTGGTGTTGGTGATTTTAGGCCTCTGCGCACTTTTTCACTGTGGTACAGTGTAAACTGCGTGAGCTCTCTGTGTGTATGTGGTGAGTGACCTGCCCTCCCATAGGAATGCATGGGGAATATGTGTGACCATGGTAGTTCCTGATGTGTGGGGAGTGCAGGGTCGAGTTTGGTATGTGCGAATTCGGGAGATTGAATGCTGCGTAATGATGTATGCGGCATGATTGTGTCTAGTGTGGAAGTGCCACTTCTAGAAGTTGGCATGTTAGTGTAAATTGTGTTTGGCGTGTGATTGGCTGGAGCTGGCTGGTGAGCCTGGCTCCAGGAGTCTGGATGGGTCTGCCCCGGTGGTGAGTGGAGAGATTAACATGCTGATGTGAGGGAGGGGTGCACCTGGGACCTGAATAGGGCTGGGCTTTCCCCACACAATGCTGACTCCGCCCCCTGTGGTGCGACTGATGACCCTGGCCTGACTAGTGAATGGGAGGGGTGGCTGAGCACATCAAGAGTGCTCCCAAACCAGCTGCGCCTGGTTTTCCCCCCACCCTGCAGACACAGACAAAGGGAAATGCTGTATAAAAAGGGTGCTGTGACCCCCTGAAGATGTTCCTGTCTTTCTACTTGAATCCTGCAGGGGCGTGCTACTGCTTGGGCCCAGGGGAAGGCTTGCCTCCCTGGGCCCTGCCCAGCCCCTGGATACCTGATGGACCTGGATGCCTGGAGGATATTTTCTTTCTTGGTGTCCTCTTTGCTTCACTTTGCCCCCAGGACCTTTGTCTTTGAATCCTGTGTTGCCGAGACCCTTCTTGCTATAGGGGTCATCTCTGGGGGCCCTTTGGTGCTATCTAAGCCCCCAGCGCCTTGAGAGCGCTTTATTTTTCTTGTGGTGTAGAGCGCTGTCGTATTCCCTTGGAGGGAAGAGCTCCTGCCCCTTTTATGCTTATTTGCAATTTTTTTATTATGCGAGAGCCCACCTCGCTGCTTTATGGCCGCTATTTTTATATTTTTTAAATAGAGGGTGCCACCCCTTTTGATAGGCACCTTAACGGGTGCCCACCACGTTTCTACTTTTATTTCGTGCACCGAGGGTGCCCACCCCTCGGTGCAGCCCCGCAAAGAGAGTGCGGCCGCGGCAAAACCGGAAGTCCGGCCCGCGCCCGCCTGAATGTGGGCGGGGCCGGGATGGAGTCACTTCCGCTTCCCCCTGTCTGGGGGAAGCCGTGTCGTGGTTGCCGGTCTCCCGTAGGGAAAGGGAGAGCGGAGATGCTGGCTGCCCCCCCCCCCCGCCGCGACCAGAGGAGGAGTATTGCGGCCTGTTGCGGGGCTCCCCTGTGCTGAGGGAGCCCCGCGGTGTCCGGTGAAGTCTGGACCGATGCGCCGAGAGAAGAGTAGGCAGCGTGGAGCTGCTGCCCCGCCGCACGTCGAAGAGCCCGCGAGGAGCCCCGCCAGAGCAGCCGGTGAGTGAGACAGGCTGGGGCGGGCTCCGTAGGGGCTACTGGTGGTGCGTGGGACGGGCGCAGCATGGAGTTCATTTAGGGCGGCCCCGGATGGCAGCGGGCCGCCCCACCGTTGCGGAGAGAATGTTCTCAGAGCCTTCGTGGCTCCCAGCCCGCATTAGTGATTCTTGAGCCCTGAGAGGCTCTTGGGGGCATAGTTTACTTCCAGTCCCCCGAGAGGGACTCCAACGATTTGGAGGCATTTCTGTGATCTCGAGCCCCCAGAGGGGGGGCTCCAACGACGGGGCATATTTGTTTTAGGAGCCTGAGAGGCTCAAGGGCATATGTGTATTTCTAGAGCCCCGTGGCTCCAACGTTGGACACATTTGTTTATAGAGGGCCAGTGAGAGCCCAAGCCGCATTTTTGTGGCCAGAGCCTGAGAGCTCCAACGTTTGGGGGCACCTGTGATTGTTTAAGGGGCCAGTGTGCCCCTGGGGTACAGTTCATTGAGAGCCAGGTGGCTCAGTTTGGCGCAATTTTGTTAAAGGGCTAGTGAGAGCCTGTGGCGCAGTCTTTGCTCCTAAGGGCCAGTGAGGGCCCTGTCGCAGCTTTACTGATTCCCAGCTGCCCAGCAATTAGTGGGCAGCTGCACCATTTAGGCGCAATTTGAGAGTCCCAGATAGGTACAGAGATGGCACAGTGGTGCCAGGCCTTCTACAGCTGTGCAGCACTTAGTGCCAGCTGCAACGTTTAGGCCCTGTTACTGTTCTCAGCTGCCCAGCAATTAGTGGGCAGCTGCAACGTTTAGATTTGCGCCGGTGGCGCACCCCTGACTGGCACTGCATGGCAGCGCGCCCTGACATTCTGGACACAGGGCATTTGAGCCCCTTCTTTGCATGGCCAGTTGGCCAGGGGGCTGATATGTGGGTAGGGCGCAAGGCCCTAATGTGATTTCTGCGCAATGTGATTTTACTATGTTAGAATGGTAATTGCCTAATGTGATTTTTGCGCAATGTGATGTTACTATGATTATGAGGTTATTTTACCTATTTGGGTTTATGTCAGTGAGAGTTTACTTCACTGTGAGGGACGCCCCTAAATGTGATTTATTCTTAGGAGGCAGAGTCTAATGTGTTTAGACTAGTGAGAGATTGCCTACTGTAGTTATACTGTTTAGGCCTAAATATGATTGCTGCGTAATGTGCTTTGCCTTTATGCTTGTGTTATACTTCTAAATGTGCTCATGCTTAGAAGTTTACTTTGCCTAGGATGTTATACTAGTAAGTTTGTGTCCCTGCGTGATCTAGGCCTATGGTTATTAGTATTGCGTAGTGTGTACCTACTCGTTACCAGTGGTTACTGGTTGTGATCTATAATTGTGATTTGATGTGACAGTTATTCTAAGTGCTAGTTCTACTAAGTGCTGATTCTGGCAGTGGCCCACGTGGCCCTGTCCTGGTGTAAATAATCCCTTGCGAATATTGCCCGTGCCAGTTGGCACAATGTATATTGTGTGATTACTATCTGATGTGTTTTGACAATACAAAAGTTATTTTTATATACCCTTGTGTGGAGTTCCTTTTGTGGTGTGCCTAGGATGTTGTTGCTGTTGTGTGCGTGCGCAAATGCTTTACACATTGCCTCTGGGATAAGCCAGTCGGCTCGTGTCAAGCTACCAAGGGGGTGAGCAGGGGTTATCTTGGCGTGTGACCCCCGTGCCCTGACTAGAATGGTGGTTTCTGCCTGGCTTTGGCGTAAGCCTTAGCCAACCAGAAATCCCAGTTCTAACAGCTGAGATGTAAATGTTCAGGTTGGGTTCTGTCTGGATACTGGAAATGAGAAAGCATAGTGCTAGATACTGAGTTTGGCAGTCCATAGGACGGCCAATCCCGCGGTGGTGCGGCATCACTGCCCCACTGGAACTCCCACTGCCGAATTACAGCTTTGGTGGTTGGACTGCCATTAGACCACAGCAACTGCCAAACTTTTTTATTTGCATCTACCTCACTGCTGGACAATTAGACACGCTTGGATATATAAGACAAAGAAAACCTGAGATGTTCTACATGTCATCAATAAGATATGGCAGTAGAAATGTGTGCAGCAGATCAAGCAGACTGCTATGTGTTACATAGCATTTAGAGGTGCATTTGTTCTTTTGCTAATACTTTCCAGGTGCACATTTCCTTAGAATACTGCACACAAAATTATAGAGTGTTCTACTATGCACTACTATGCTCCATCAATGTCATCCCATATGTATTCTACCTTGTTATCACTGTGATTCACCAAGTTGATTTCTATTTCACCATTTTTAGCAATGACTTCACCATTATACGTCTGTGGAAATGTATAGTTCAAGAAAGCTATAAGTATTCATACACTCGGAGATTATGTTTATTATTTGCCGTACTGTGTCTAGTCTACTTAGCATTTATCTGCCAAAAAGTCATATATAATAGAGCAAACATGAACACATAAAACCTCAACACTTTGAGTTTGAGCATGGATGGTCAGCGTAGAGGCCATGCACCACTTTTGGTAGGGTAGTCATGTGTTATGTTGTCAAGATCATTTTATCTTTAGCATTAACATTTGTGCTCATCATCAGTCCGAGTTGGCCCTTAAATAAGAACTACGAATATTATGGGAAAACAGCATTCCCAAGATACATGCCTGACAAACCTGACACATTTATCAGGGGAAAATGCAATTCTCATGTTGTTCCTCATTGCCTAACAAAGGGGCAATAAGCAGCATAAATTAATCACTGTACTAGTTAAGATGTTTTACAAATTAGGTTTGTAGTTGAGAATATTAAATTAATACGGCTTGTAATAGTTTTTTTTTTAATTCATGACTTAGTGCTAGCTGTTCACCTCGATTTACATAAAGTGAATATTTAGCTATTTTGATTGCTAATTACTTCCGGGTACAACAAGGTATTTTGCGGGACTCCCTGGGCAGGTATTGTAGTCCGTCTTCGGTTTCATGTCCAAGAACAGACCAGCTTAGTTTGCTTGTTGTTTCCTATTGGTGATCTGGAACTTGATAATTATGCTTTAGCTCACTTAGCTGTTCATGAGGATACTTATTGGCTTACAGCCTTATTGATTTTGCACATGTCCTCCAATGAGAATAGAGCCCATGCTAAACACATCTGTTGCGCCTTAATAAGTGATCCACGCTCACATTTTTGACCATTAAATTCTGTCCTATCCAGTATTTCGCAGGATATTCAATGACACGCTATGAAATATTACAGAGGTAAGTGGACCAGACATAAACAATAATTCAGAGATCCATGACGTAGAATTGTCTGGAAAAGTATTGTGCATGAATGATAGAGATGAATTTTAGCCCCACAGGGACTATCTGTTTCCTGAGATAGTTGAATTAGCAGAGGCTGAGAGCGACTGTATGAATAAGAAGCTCTGTTATGACGAGCACAAAAGAAATTAAACATTTACAGTCTTCTTTCTTAACATCAAATCAAACATCACGCTTCACTGCTTTGGTTGTGACTTTCGCTTGCCGCTTGGACATTTGATACCACCATTTTTTTGCGAGAAATGTTACCATGAAACAACTTTTAGGTCTTCATTAAAAGTGGGCGCTTAATCCTGACGCTGGGGTTACAAGCCCCACCGGAATTACAAATCCTCTGGGAATACAATGGTTGTGGAGCCTTTCTCAGTGAAATATCAGGAAAAAGTGGAATATCCAGGGGAATCAGGGTGCATGTTATCAAGAACAGCGTTAAAAATGATCGCCGGTTTAGCGGAAGAAAACTGCTGCTAAAGCGGCGATAATGGGCTTGATAATATGCCCTTGAGAATTCCAATAGAAGTCCATGTTCTGGTGTGAACATGGGCTTCTATTGGAATTCTCCAGGGCATATTATCAAACTCATTATCGCTGCTTTAGCGTCAGTTTTCTGCCGTTAAACCGGCGATAATTTTAACGCCGTTCTTGATAATATGCCCCCAGGTTTTTCATTAACTGATTGCCCTGGTAAATCGTTATTTCTCAGGATTTCACACTTAGCAATCAGGGAGTCTGTCCGACTTAATACAAATGGTCCCGGAGGGGGCTAGCTACTAAGTACAACTCCATATACCGGGACAATTTGAGACCACCCAGAGAGGTCATGTTATGGAGTTCTACATGAGCAAAATTTCAAACTTCAGTCTGAAAGTTATGGGTAGCTGCCACCCTTTGCACTTCACCCTGTTAGCCAAGTTTGCAGACTTTTATAACGTGTTCAACCTTACCTCTGGGAGTAATTTAACACAAAAAAAGTTTTCTCAAGAATTCTCCACCTAAAATAATTTTAATGCGACTTTCTCTAGCAATCCTACTTTTATTGAAAGTTTTCTCCTACTGTTTTACAAAGTTTGTGAAGCTCACAAAGATTTTAAATTACAAAAAAACTTCACACTGGAAAAAGCTTTATACTTTTCTCACCTCTAGTTATAGGTCAATGGGGTGCGAGGTGTGAATCCCCATCTGTAGTACTTCATCTGTGCACTATCGTCCTAGGTCAATAGAGTTCAGTTTACAGGTGATTTGTCTGTCTAGGTGGTATTTTTCCTACATCTGAATAATAGTAATTTGTAACAACTGTAGAAGGAAGAAGAGCTGAGCTTGCACAGCCAGTAAGACAAAGAAGCTCACGGTAAGGCAATAAAACATTCTTCAAACGTGTTGTTGGACCTGACAGCCTTAGGGTGATCTTCCCCAAACTTTTGGCCTGCTGACTTTCACTTTTGCTAAAAAAAATGTGTTGTCCTTAGGACTCTGAGCACTTTACCACAGATAACAGTGCTAAAGTGCATATGGTTCTCCCCTAGACATGGTTTCATTGACTGATCCACGATTGGTATATGTATCTGTAAGTCCCTAGTGGAGTACACTATCTGTGCCTAGGGTCTGTAAATTAAATGCTACTAGTGGACCTGCAGCACTGATTGTGCTACCCGCACAAGTAGCCCTTCAAACGTGTCTGAGGCCTGTCACTGTAGAGCCTGTGTGCGCAGTTTATACTGCCATGTTGACTTGGCATTGAAGACCTTTTCCAAGCCTTAAATCCCCCTTTTATTACATATTAGGCACCATTAAATTAAGGAAGACCCTAGGTAGCCCATAGGGCAGGGTGCTGTGTAAGTAAAAGATATGACATGTCCTAGTAGGGAAAAACACCTACATTTGTTTTCACTACTGTAAGGCCTCCCCTTCTCATAGGTTAACATTGGGAGTGTCTTATTACACTTATAATCTGTAATTCCTATTGAGAAGGAGTAGCTCTGTCATGTTTAGTAACATTGGAATGGTAATGATAAATCCTCTTTGCTGGCAAAGTTAGAATTAAATTACTATTTTAGCAATGCCACTTTTAGAAAGATGTATTTTTCTGCTCTTAAAGTTATGTGTGCCTGCAGCCTGTCTCTAATACACATCTGGGGTGGGTGACAGCTGGACATTATGCATTCCCTTCAGACAACCACACACAAATGAAGGTTAGGTGTTTCTGAGTGGCCAGCTTCATCATCATGGGTCATCCTGAGCAGGATGGGCGGGAGGAGCTGACAAATACACCTGAACGTTCAGTGTCTTGTCCCCACACAAGAGGTTGCATACACCCCTGTAATGAGTCTGGAGCCAGGGCTGGGAAAGAAGGACCTCTGCGCACTTCAAATACCCTCTTTGAAGTCACCTCCGTTTCTAACACACAACTGGGTATAAGTACTGGGTCTCTAACCCCACCAAATCAGCCACTCAAGGACTTGTAAAGAATCTGCCAGGAAGAAGACATGCTGTGCTGCGATAAGGACTGTCACTCTGCTAGACTGCTACTCTAGAAGAACTGATTTTATGCTGTGCTACCCTGCTGCCTGCTACCCTCTGCCCCTGCTGAAGAAGAGCTGGACTCTTGCTTAAACCCAGTGTGATCTCCAAAGGCGTACTGGCTTGCCTCCTGTTTTGAGACTCAGGGATCTCAAAGTCTCACCTTCTGCTCCTGTGCCCTGTCCAATAGAAGTGTTTCTAGGTGCTTGCTGAAGTCGAATCAACGCATCCTCTGATGTGTGTAGCAGAATCCCTGCTTTGACACTGTTGCAGGAACACAACCATCGCATCGCACTCAGAAACTGTGCATCACCTCCAGAACTGATGCATTGGAATCACAGCATCGCTGCCTCTGCAGTGAGAGATGATCCAGGCATCGCCTTGATTGCATGGACAAAATCAGTGCGCTGGCTTCTGAACCAACACCTCTTGTCTCTGGCGCTTCATCTCCGGAATCTGTGCATCGTCATCTTTGTGTGGAGAAAATCAACATTTCACCTTGACTGTGGGATCGACACTGACGCATCGCTCAGCTGCATCTCGCATTTTACTGTTACGACCAGGCTCAGGGTACTTTTTTTTAGCGGGCCTTGCGTGGCTCCTGTACCTGGCCCGCACTCTATCATGTCTGGCCTGAACTCTTGACTTTGCCCCAGTCCAGCACGCTCAGATAACCCCCATAGGCGCTTGCTGCTTCTAAGCGTTATTGACACTTTTATTCTTCAAAAGTTCACATGACAACTTCTACTGATTCGATTTTGGTCATTTTAGTCTGGTTTTATTTATAAAATATTAATCTATTCCTCTAAACTGGTGTGGAGTCTTTTCGTGGTGTTTTCGTTGTGCTACTGCTTGAAGTGTTGCACAAATACTAAGCATGGGCGTAAAATCCGCTCCGCTCGCGGATTTTTCGGATTTTCGGCAAATCCGCAATCCGCGAACGCTCGCGAATTTGTCGAAAATCCGTGAATCCGCTCGCGGCGGATTTTTTGCTTGGTTGCGGCGCGCGGCGTGGTGCACGGCGTTCACTTTCCGTCATTTTAGCGTTTGCCGAGTTGTTTTTCTTTGCGAGTGACGCGCCATTTTAGATCTTGCTGCGTGTTCCCGCGGGAGTTTGTCGCCCGCGAATACGTACTCGCGGCTTGCCACCTTGCACAGCACACCTCGCGAGAGTTCGCAATTGCGAACATGTAGTTGCGGCGGAAAGGAACAATCTCGCACTTGCGAAATAGAGATTTTGCAATTTCGCACAAGAAAATCACCAGCAAACAGGATAAACCTTCAGAAAATTATGATTTTTATCAGAATCACTCCTCAGGTTGACATTTGCATGGCCTTTTTTTTTGCAAGGAGTCCATTTTGGGGGGGGGGAGGAAGGAAGTGCCCCACAGTCTCCAACTTCCTGTTCCTGTCCAGCAGGCTCCTCCCAGTGCTTTGTCCATCTCCTGGTCACTTTCATTTGGATCTGGAGCTGGAAGGATTACTTTTTGTGGGTGCTGCTGGATATTTGGATTTGAGGCCTTTTTGACTGTCTTTGGATCACTTTTGGATTAGAAATCAACTTTCACAAGTAAGTTTGTTTGGGGCATTACAGTTGCTGCAAGTACAATTTTGGAACTTTTTCAGAAAATTAAATAAATTATATTGTGGGTAGCCACAGTATCCAGTAGGACCAGGGTTGGTTATGGGTGCATGATACAACTGTTTTGTTGAATTTAAACACCATTGAGGCCATGGATGGGCTGGGATTGTGCAGATTTTATTGTTTTTTGTCGTTTTTTTGGGCCTGCTGGTGTGGCCCTTTGCCCAGGGGTGGTGAGTGTTGCATGGGCCTAGTCTTTCTGTGGGGTGTCTTCTTGAATTTAAACATAATTGAGGCCATGGATGGGCTGGGATTGTGCTTATTTTATTGTTTTTTGTCGTTTTTGGGGGGCTGCTGGTGTGGCCTTTTGCTTGCCCAGGGGTGGTGGTGGTGCATGGACTGAGTGTGCCTGTGGTGTTGTCTCACTCTCTTTGATGTAAACATCATGGATGGCATTGGATTGTGGTGATTTCTGGCTGTTTTTCTGTTTTTTGGGGGTGTACTGTTGATGTGGTCTGGCCATGTGGGTGGTGGTGGTGGCCATCTTGAGTGCTGGCTGGTACAGGCAACATGTGCTTGGGGTGTAAGGGGGCCATTTTGAGGAGAGGCAGTGTCTGAGGCCTGCACTTATTTTGCCTACTTTTCATCCCTTATGCCCAGGGGTAGTGAGTGTTGCATGGGCCTAGTGTTTCTGAGGGGTGTCTTCTTGAATTTAAACACCATTGAGGCCATGGATGGGCTGGGATTGTGCAGATTTTATTGTTTTTTGTCGTTTTTTTGGGCCTGCTGGTGTGGCCCTTTGCCCAGGGGTGGTGAGTGTTGCATGGGCCTAGTCTTTCTGTGGGGTGTCTTCTTGAATTTAAACATAATTGAGGCCATGGATGGGCTGGGATTGTGCTTATTTTATTGTTTTTTGTCGTTTTTGGGGGGCTGCTGGTGTGGCCTTTTGCTTGCCCAGGGGTGGTGGTGGTGCATGGACTGAGTGTGCCTGTGGTGTTGTCTCACTCTCTTTGATGTAAACATCATGGATGGCATTGGATTGTGGTGATTTCTGGCTGTTTTTCTGTTTTTTGGGGGTGTACTGTTGATGTGGTCTGGCCATGTGGGTGGTGGTGGTGGCCATCTTGAGTGCTGGCTGGTACAGGCAACATGTGCTTGGGGTGTAAGGGGGCCATTTTGAGGAGAGGCAGTGTCTGAGGCCTGCACTTATTTTGCCTACTTTTCATCCCTTATGCCCAGGGGTAGTGAGTGTTGCATGGGCCTAGTGTTTCTGAGGGGTGTCTTCTTGAATTTAAACACCATTGAGGCCATGGATGGGCTGGGATTGTGCAGATTTTATTGTTTTTTGTCGTTTTTTTGGGCCTGCTGGTGTGGCCCTTTGCCCAGGGGTGGTGAGTGTTGCATGGGCCTAGTCTTTCTGTGGGGTGTCTTCTTGAATTTAAACACCATTGAGGCCATGGATGGGCTGGGATTGTGCAGATTTTATTGGTTTTTGTCGTTTTTTTGGGCCTGCTGGTGTGGCCCTTTGCCCAGGGGTGGTGAGTGTTGCATGGGCCTAGTCTTTCTGTGGGGTGTCTTCTTGAATTTAAACACCATTGAGGCCATGGATGGGCTGGGATTGTGCAGATTTTATTGTTTTTTGTCGTTTTTGGGGGGCTGCTGGTGTGGCCTTTTGCTTGCCCAGGGGTGGTGGTGGTGCATGGACTGAGTGTGCCTGTGGTGTTGTCTCACTCTTTTTGATGTAAACATCATGGATGGCATTGGATTGTGGTGATTTCTGGCAGTTTTTCTGTTTTTTGGGGGTGTACTGTTGATGTGGACTGGCCATGTGGGTGGTGGTGGTGGCCATCTTGAGTGCTGGCTGGTACAGGCAACATGTGCTTGGGGTGTAAGGGGGCCATTTTGAGGAGAGGCAGTGTCTGAGGCCTGCACTTATTTTGCCTACTTTTCATCCCTTATGCCCAGGGGTAGTGAGTGTTGCATGGGCCTAGTGTTTCTGAGGGGTGTCTTCTTGAATTTAAACACCATTGAGGTCATGGATGGACTGGGAATGTGCAGATTTTATTGGTTTTTGTCGTTTTTTTGGGCCTGCTGGTGTGGCCCTTTGCCCAGGGGTGGTGAGTGTTGCATGGGCCTAGTCTTTCTGTGGGGTGTCTTCTTGAATTTAAACACCATTGAGGCCATGGATGGGCTGGGATTGTGCAGATTTTATTGTTTTTTGTCGTTTTTTTGGGCCTGCTGGTGTGGCCCTTTGCCCAGGGGTGGTGAGTGTTGCATGGGCCTAGTCTTTCTGTGGGGTGTCTTCTTGAATTTAAACATAATTGAGGCCATGGATGGGCTGGGATTGTGCTTATTTTATTGTTTTTTGTCGTTTTTGGGGGGCTGCTGGTGTGGCCTTTTGCTTGCCCAGGGGTGGTGGTGGTGCATGGACTGAGTGTGCCTGTGGTGTTGTCTCACTCTCTTTGATGTAAACATCATGGATGGCATTGGATTGTGGTGATTTCTGGCAGTTTTTCTGTTTTTTGGGGGTGTACTGTTGATGTGGACTGGCCATGTGGGTGGTGGTGGTGGCCATCTTGAGTGCTGGCTGGTACAGGCAACATGTGCTTGGGGTGTAAGGGGGCCATTTTGAGGAGAGGCAGTGTCTGAGGCCT
The DNA here is from genome assembly GCF_964261635.1 of Lissotriton helveticus. Taxonomy (NCBI): domain Eukaryota; kingdom Metazoa; phylum Chordata; class Amphibia; order Caudata; family Salamandridae; genus Lissotriton; species Lissotriton helveticus. Next base: position 334,607,860 of record NC_136071.1, on the reverse strand, counting down.
GCACTTATTTTGCCTACTTTTCATCCCTTATGCCCAGGGGTAGTGAGTGTTGCATACTTGCATGTCCCTAGTCTTTCTGTGGGGTGTCTTCAATGTAAACATCATGGATGGCATGGGATTGTGCTCATTTTTCTGTGTTTTGTCGATTTTTTGGGGTGTATAACTGAACTGATGTTCCTCTGTCTTCCATTGCTTTTAGGTGCACAAGAAGACTCAATAGAACCACCAGTGCCAGGAAGAAGTCCTGCAGCGGTGTGTGCAGCATAACGTCACGCGACGTCACGTCTGGACACAGAACCCTCTGCAACTCGTGCAACTGCTGCCTGCTGACCTGCTCTGAAGAAGATGGCCCCAAAAAAAGTAACCCGTAGCTCCTCTAGCAAGAAAGGTGCCAGTAAGGAGCAGAAGAAGCAAGTTACCAAGGACACTGGTGTGCCGCCCGCCCCTTTTTTTGTGAGTAAAAAAAAAAGTATGCCTGCAGCAGCTGCAGCGGGATCTGCTGGGGACCAAGCTGGCAGCAGCACCCCCGCTCCATTGGGCTCAGTGCCACCACCACCACCACGCCAACTTAAGTCCAAGCCCTTGAGTGCTGCAGAGGCAGCCAGTATACTTCTTCAATCACCATCGACCAGTGATGTTGGCTCATCGCAAGAAAGCAGCAGCAATGTCCCTCAATCAACACAGGTTGTTGTAGCTCATCTGACGAGTGTTGAACAACCACAGCCGCAACAACAATCACATGTGCAAGTACAAGCCCAAGTACATGTGGAAGGAGAGGCAGCGCAAGGAGATGCGCATGCAGAGGTGCATGGAGGGTCACAACAAGTGCCCACAATAGTTGTTCCTCCCGAAGTAGGGGCACATCAGGAAATCGACAATCAAGGCGAGGTATCATTTGAGGAAGCCACTCCTCCTGATGATCCTTCATTGTCTTCCACAACCCTAGCAAGGAAGAGATCAAGGGTGGTGTCTACATCCTCTTCAAGCACACCTCCTTCTGATGATACGGATCAAACTTGGGAACCAGCACCACAGCCGTCTGAGAGTGAGGCACACCATGATCCAACAAAGGTACTTAAGCGTAAAAGGAAGCTCGTCCAAAGTCTCAGACTTATGGAGTGTGATGAGGCTCAACAAGAACTGGCGGATACTGCTGCTGATGAAGACTCTGCCAACGACGACCCAGTCATCATAAAGGTCACTGCAGCCCCAGCGGGCATGCAGCAAACAGACATTTTGACCCTAGCCCGAAGAGCTGCTGCGCGTGATGATGATGATGATGATGTTGTCGATGAGGAGGCAGTGGAAACACCACAATCATTGGAGTTAAGTAGTACACCAACTCGTCCCGCTTCCATATTTCTTTCTGGCAAGAAGAGACCTGCGTCAACCTCGACCTTAATTAGTGGCGGTGAAAGTGGAAAACGTACAAAAGTTGGCCAATCCAGATCCTCCACTTCATCTGGCATTAGCTTCATGACCACCACCACCACCAGTATCGCCGCCTCCTCCAGGTCCCACAGACACTTCAAGTCCCCAGTTTGGGACTTCTTTACTGTTTGTCCCAAAAATCCAAGGTTTGCCATTTGTACCCTTTGTAAGCTTGCAGTTAGTCGTGGTAAGCCAGGTAGCAACTATGGTACCGGCGGCCAGAGTGGTCATCTTGACAGAAAGCACGGTGTCCAATGGTTTGCGCACCTAGCTGCGATCAAGAAAGGCCAAAATCAAGGAAACGTTGATGTTTCATCTGATGTTGACGAGCAGGAAGAAGACGTGTCAAACACTTCCCTTACACCCAGTACCCCTCTCAGCAGCACACCCAATGTGAGGCACACTAAGAGTGTTGGAGCGAGTGAGACACCAATGCACAAAAGTTCACCAGCGAGCAAAATTGGGTCAACGAAGTCATTATCAGCCCGTAAATGCTTGGTCCAGGCCAACATTAGAACAATGCTTACTTCAGACGTGCCATATGAACGCAACCACCCACTGACGCGTCTGTATAACACTAAGCTGGCTAAAATGCTAGCTGTGGACCTTCTACCTTTTTCTTTTGTAGAAGCGGTAGGTTTTCTTGAATTAGTTGCAACGCTCTGCCCTAAATGGAAGGTTCCGAGCCGGTTCTATTTTGCCAGAGTTGCGGTTCCAGCACTACATGAAGATGTGCTGCAGGCGATTGGGGCAGCTTTGCAGAAGAGTGCTGTTCACACAATACATCTGACAACAGACATGTGGACCAGTGGCCCAGGCGATGATTACATGTGCATCACTGCACACTGGGTCTCTTTTTCAGGTGTTATAGCAAAGCTAAACGCAGGTGTTGACCCGGACCAAGTTTTCAAAGCTGCTCGGAAACATGCAACACTAGCCATGTTTGCCTTGGAGAAAAGTCACACAGCAGAAAACCTTTTGGAAGAGTTTGACAAAAAGGTGTTGTCAATGCTATCCCCCCTAAAACGCAAGATTGGTTATGTTTCCACGGATAATGGCGCCAATGTAGTTAAGGCCATGTCACAGGGTCACCATGTTAGAGTGCCGTGTTTGGCGCACTGTATCAACCTGGTAGTTCAAAAATTCTTGAGTGATAAAGAGAGTCCAGCGTTCGAGGTAATGGCCACCTGCCGCAAAATGTGCAACCATTTCAGCCATTCTTTTAAGGCCCGGAAGCATCTGCGGAGACTGCTACTTCAACGTGGAATGCCAGTGAAAGCACTCATCCAGGAGGTGGCAACACGTTGGAACTCAACCTTCTACATGCTTGAGCGTCTGCATGAGCAGTATACGGTACTCGATCACTATTTCTTGACAGAGGCTACATCTCAGAAGGAGGACCTGCGGATGAGTAAGGCGCAATGGGCCATAGTTAAAAGCCTGACAGACATGCTTCGTCCTTTTGAGTTCTTCACGCGTGCAGTCAGCCAGGAGGACTGTAATTTGGGAAAAGCTATCCCATTGTTGTGCATACTGGAGCACCAACTGATGGCGGTTTCTTCTGAGTTTGAAAAAGATGAAAAAAAAAAAAAACATTTCATTTTGTCTGAGAAATTATTACATCGCCTACGTGGTGATGAACGTCTTAAAAACATCAACTCAGATCAGCATTACATTTGTGCTACTATTCTGGATCCACGCTACAAAAAGGCGCTGGCAGACAACGCATTCTTTCCTTTCGCTGATGCAGATGTTCAAAAGTACAAACATTGGTTAGCCTGGTCAGCCAAGAGGTTTGAAAAAGAACGGCAGGTTATTGAAGGAGAAGCCAGTACATCAGCATCAGCATCAGCAGGCCATCCGCAGTCACAAGAATCCACTTCTGCACCTGTGGCTGGGGCACAAGTGACCTCTCAGCCGTTAAAGACACCGGCAACTGGATCATCTGCACCACACACAATGACAACACTAACAGTGGCTGGGGAGGAGGATTGGCTAAGTTTGATGGGGTATGGTTCTCTAAAAAATGTCACAGGCACAGCAAAAAGTAAGCAAAGTGGAGGAACAGTTGATGACCTTGAGTCGATGGTGCAGGACTATCTGAATGACTCAACAGTGGTCTTTCTTAATGAGGAGCCATTGCAGTATTGGCATGGCAAAAAACAATTGTGGCCACAGCTCTACAACCTGGCTATAAACTATTTGTCTTGCCCACTCGCAAGTGTGTCTTCTGAACGTGTTTTCAGTGCTGCTGGTGGCATTGTAACTGCCAAACGGAGCCGCCTATCGCCCAAAAATGTGGAGCGGCTGACAATGATCAAGATGAATCAGCACCTCATACCACCAGATTACAAAGTGCGAGAAAGCACGCCACATGAAGACGATGAGGACAGCAACGTAGATGAGGGGATTTTTTCTCTGTTCGGTGCCACTGACCTCATCCAGCCTGAATTCGCAGAGTATGATGACGAAATCTTGTTCTTATTCCCTGACACCGAGCCCTGAAAATGAGACAATCAATCAAGAACTTTCTTTTTCGTCCTTATTCACTTTTATTCCTGTGTGCTTTGTGTCTCTCTTTCTTTGTTTTGCACAGTTAATTTAATTCAAACTTTAATCACCTAATCCCAAAAACAAGACCATCATCAGAACTGTCTTCACTTGTTTGCTTATTGATTTGAAGGTGCCGCAGTCTACATTCCTCAGGTTCACAAGTTCTGAAGAACATGCTCCTCTATCCTCCTCCTCCAGACTGCCATTTCCCTCCAAGCAGAGTGCTGGATTACGCACAATGAAGAAAGACTCAGCACTTGTGGGGGTGTTGTACTTCTTTGCGGGTGAGTTGACGGTTTTGGGCCCATTGCTGTGAAGCTCTAATAATGGACAAAAGTGTTTTGGACCAAATATGAGGTGGAAATTTCTTGCCGTTTTTGCTGACTTGCTTGCCTTTGAGGTGCTCTTTGGCGGGGTTCCGGGGGTTTGTGTGTAATTTTTGGTGTCTGTCGAAGCACTGCTGCGACAGTCTAATCTTGATTGCATTTGCTTTTCAGGAAATCCGTGGTGGAAAACAGGAGTTATGATGATTGATGATGACCTAGCTGCACAGCGCGTTACTTTGGACCGAAGGCCGAGAGATATTGTAAGTATGAGATTTAGCTTTTTCGCTGTTTGGGGGTGTTGTCGGGTGTTTTTTTGCGGGTGGGTTGGCGCCGGCGGGTCTTGCCTGGGGCATTCCTGGGAAGGTCTAATACCGGATACAAGTGTTTTGGACAAAATCCATAAGGAACAGCCTTTTTTTTGCCATTTCTTCAGACATCTTGCTCAATGTAGCCTTTTGGGGGGCTTCCTGCTGTTCGTGGGTGGGTTGCGGCCGGGGTCTCTGTCGAAGCACTGCTGCGACAGTCTAATCTTGATTGCATTTGCTTTTCAGGAAATCCGTGGTGGAAAACAGGAGTTATGATGATTGATGATGATGACGACCTAGCTGCACAGCGCCGCGTTTGGACCGAAGGCCGAGAGACATTGTAAGTATGAGATTTAGCTTTTTCGCTGTTTGGTGGTGTTGTGTCGCGTGTTTTTTTGCGGGTGGGTTGGCGGGTCTTGCCTGGGGCATTCCTGGGAAGGTCTAATACCGGCTAGAAGTTTGTTGGACAAAATCCATAAGGAAACACCAGTTTTTGCACTTTTTGTAAGTTAGGGTTCGTTAGGGTTAGCCCTAGCAGCAGGATTGCATGTGTTTAGGGGGGTTCTATTGCAACGCGGTTCTGTTGTTGTAGAGCACTGTTGGAGCGATGCTGGCTATGGATACTTTTGCTTGCAGGCAAGTGGTTTGAATACAATCCACGGTCTGTATTTGGGTCTACTGTTACTTTCAAAGTACGTTTTGTAACCATTTTTCTGCTAGGCATCGTTTTTGGAGATATGATTGGGTTCTTCTACATTTTTGCGACTGGCTTTAGTAAGGGTCTTGGTGGGAGCATTGCTGGGAAGGTCAAATTTTGTTCTAAAACACAGTAGTACACCCACCTTGAGGGGAAAGATCCGCTATAATATTTTGGCCATACTTATTGATCCTTAAAAAGGTGACTCAGACAGAGCACGCAATTTCAAAAATATTGTACTGTCTATTAGGGAAATCAAAGTGTGACTTTTTGAACCACACAGCGTACATACCTTTTATTTATTTATCAGTGGTATTGTAATAGCACTTCCTGTTTTCCGTTCAATAATTACAGGCCGGGTTTCAGTCAACATCCGCCAGGCAGGCAGTGGACAGGGTGTCTCTTCTGTCAGTGGTCACCACCACATTGATGGACGAAGCGTCAGCTGGAATGGAGGAGTGCCGCCAATAAGAGGAATTGTTTGCTGCATGCAACTTACTTACCAATTTCAACAGGACAACTCCAACAACATACGCAATACAGATACAGTATCCATTGTTGTCTTTTATTCTATGAGTGTGACTGCATGTGCTTACCTTTACTTTGTAACCAAAGATTGTCTGTAAACTCTGTATCTTCAATTATTGTTTGTCCATGCTCTGCTTTTTTTTTCTTCTCTCAACAAAACCTACCCAAAAAGAAACCCCCATTCCCATCCATTTTACAAACCCTAACCCTCTTCCCCCGGGCTGTGTTGTTTTGCTTGATGTCTGACTAAAATGACATCAATAATTCCACACACTTGCTGGGGAGGATAAGGTGATAGCAGCAACAGGCTGGTGAAGGAATACGAGGATATCTTCTAGACTTACTCAGCTTCAGTACTATATCTTCTAGTAGTAGTAGCCAATGTCAAATAAATTCAACGCAAGTACTAGTTATACTTGCAATACTTTACCATTTGTTAGGCTACATTATGGCACTGTTCTAGTGTACTGTCACCTGCTATTTTCTCGATCGTACCGTAACCGTTGTAATGCTACAGTAAGGAGTACAAACAAGGTTTCGTTTTCTTTTTTTCCATAGGCATGCAACTGCCACTGTGTCACACCACTAGTAACACCGCAATGAGGAAATGTCACCCGCCCAGGAATGACAACGTTAATCCCCATTTCACCTGGAGCCAGCCCTGGGCCTAGCCCTAATTTCTAACACAAATTACAGGTAAGATAAGCGTTTGGTGGGAGGTAGTATAATGGAGTATTATTTCGGAGTAGACAAGAGATTGACGGTTGTACTACTAAAGTCCTACGACTGTTCAGGAAAACAAAGTTACTGTTACACCCCCGCCCCCCACCCACCAGACTGAAAAGCAGTAAAAAACAGGTATGGTCAGATAAAGTAGTTGAAAAATATATTTATTTATCCCTAACAAAATAATCTCCCTCACCCACCCTAACCCCAACGATTGTCTCTGAAACGTCCCAAAACGATCCCAACTCCCAAATCCCACCCCCCAAAAGTCTATAAAAAAAGGGCAAGGGACACTCCACTACTGGAGGGTGCTGGTGCTGGTGCATGATGCGGCATGGGCATCATACTCCTTGCGGAGGGTGGCAAGCTCGGAGCGGAGGCCCTTAACCAAGGTCTTATACCTCAGGACCTCCTGCTCCAGGTTGGACATGCGGACTCGTAGGCGGTGTTGGCGTTCCTTGCAGCTCCTGTGGGGGGCAGCTGGTATTTCGGGTGCTTGGCGGTGGCGGTCGGCTTTCTTAGCCCGGCTCGGTCCCGCTGGTTTAGTCACGGAGGAGGATGCAGTGGTCACAGTCGAAGATGTTGCCCCGCTCGACTGCGTGTCCTCCTCCTCCTCCAGGGCCACCAGCCGCCGATACTCGGCGACTGTGGCCTCCAGCCTCCGTTGCCGGGCCAATCTAGCCTGCTCCCTCCTTGTTGTTGATTTGGAAGGAGCAACTATATGAAGAAAGAAAGACATAGTCTGTAACCAATGCTCCTTATTAATAACACAAAGTGATTGAGCCGAAAGTTGGGTCACAGAGTACAAGTAGCAAATTGAAAGCACAGTACATAACTATTGAGGACAGTATCTATGTAACCCTCCCACTTCTGCATCCTTGCTCTAACAGTAGTGGTAGTTTAATGAACTAATTCTACGACCACTATGGACTTCCATTACAGTCGACTATGACAGTACACCAGTCTTATTCTTCTTCTTCTCTCTTGTTTAGGGAAATGGGTACGTTATCTTATGCAAGCCGGCAGAATGACATGGACACAGCACAGTGAAGTTGCACCCGAGAAAAAAAGTTGCACACCATGATGATGGAGACAGACTTGCGTTACTGTACCGGTCCAGTACATGCAGGTGGTGAAGCTATTACTTTTCTATTACGGGTGGCACTGAGAATACTCAGTTACAAGGGCTACTGCTTAATTAATTTACCTTTCACCCTACAGTGCAAATGAGTACTAGAAAAGGAAACTGAAGAAGCTAACTAATTTGATTATCTATCACTTCACATGGGACGTATTTAATGACAGATGAGATGACTTTAGGTGCTTTGCTTAATATTGAGTGAACACAGTGATACACCCACACATGAATGACGTACTACAAGTAAACTAAAGTTATTAAGAGAGGTACGGAGTGTCCACCGTAATAACCAGATATATGCTGTGAATGCAAACGCAATACAAAGTACTGCTACTATTCATGGTAGTATTGGACACATTTACAATTTCTTTTCCTTGCCTTCCCTGCACTGGGACGGACGTGCGGGTGCGGTGGTACATGCTCTTCAAGGTAACACTTACTTCACCTGGCGACCATCTACTCTCTCTAGATACACATTTGCTATGTAAGAGTCAGAGAATACCATGCTCCAGGCATCCATTCATTCAAAGTATACGCACACATACAGTTTCTGTTTCACCCACCCAGGCTGCTGTCCTTCCACCCATCCTTGCTTCATCATTGACCCAGCCATGCACCATACCATATTCTTTCCTTCCCAGCCACCTCTGGGTCCAAGCAAACACATATCGTTCTTCTTTGCCAGCCATCATACAAGTTCGCGTCCCACTTACTTACACCCTTCTTTCGCTTTTCGTTCATCCCATCCATCACGTTCGTCTAAGAACTTATTGGGATTCTTCTCACCAAAAACTTCACAGCTAAGTCGAAGTACATTTCGAGGAGGCTACTACCTGGTTGATTTGTAATTGTAATACACCCGTGCAGAAAGCACACTATGCAGTCTTCAATCTCAATAAGTAAGGAATATATAGCTTACCTGTTTCCGCCACCACCGTTTGATCCCCCACAGGAACGGCCACCAGCTCTTCTACCGCCGCATCCTCCCCAGAGGCCTCCGAGTCCAAGTCCAACACATCAGCCACCTCCGCGCTGGCCCCGTCACCAGATGTTACACCTACAAAGTACATTTAAGAAAGTTAGAATACACCACTCACTACTATATAATATTTGGTCTAGGAGAAATGTTAAAAAAACAGAATACAATGTAATAATTTGTGACTGTCTACTCCATAGTAAAAATGTCCCATTTTCCAGGGAAGGCTGTTGTCTTGCTGCACTTTTATGCACAACTGATGAATGCTTGCTTTTGATTTTTAACACGCACCACTTTTTCTCCTAACAGACAGAAGCTTGACTCCTGAGTCCTAAGAACACGACCAGGATCAAGTTCAAAGTAGGTGAGAGTTCGGCTCGACCACAAGAAATGTGTCCAATTAATCGTCAGCACTAACCACTTTTCCGTTTACAGTTAAATAGTTTTATGACAAAGTAGATTTCAATAAATGTGTTTACTTTTAATAAAGCTTTTACACTTAAATAGACTCTGTGGTTTTTGTTCCTCTAGACTAGAGTGGATGAGCTAAAGGTTTTGGAATTTTTGCAAGCATGAGTGCCTCTGACACTTCTTGACTGTGCTGTGACTCCGTACTACTCTCTTGTCCTGCGTACGATAATCTAGAGATCATTGGGGATCTATAATCGGTGACTTCGGGAGCTGAAGGACTCTGCCACACTATCTAGTCAGTAAGGAGACAGTGCATAGAGGTATTGCTGAATATAATGGGAGTCCAATGGAATTGCCAAATGTCCAATCTTAGTTAGCTACACAGACAGACTAATAAGAATAGTCTAGTAATACCACAGGGAGTCATATTCGAGGCAGGATAAGAATTTATATCCAGTCTACAAGAAGATCAAAGACGATTTAGAAAAAATCGAATGAGGAACGCTAGGAAAAAATAGGTACTGTTTAGTAAAATGTAAACTTACTGGGGCCAGCAAAGGAGCCCTCGCCTGCCCGATCCTGGCCTGCATCCTCAGCACCCTCCTCCTGTGTCCTCTTGCCCTTGGGGGGAGCTGATGTACAACATGAAAGAAAGAAAAACCATAAAACATGGATGAGATTTTTCAACCAAATCAAACATTTCAAAAGAACAATAACAACATATTTTGGAAAAATAGCAAATAGATAGACAACTATTCCACGGGATCTATCTCATGTGGTATACTACGTTATTCGTATTGCCTGATTTGCGGAACGTTGACTTAGAAAGTTCCTATGTAACTCAATAAACAGACTACTAAAGAGGTTTGCCTAGGCCTGGCACTGCAGGCAGTAGTGCGCAACACGTGACAGACAAAGTCCATCCTGCTTGCAGATCAGTGAATACTCAAACTATCAATCCACCCGCCACCACCGCCACTATTTCTTCTGATAGCCATGTGACTGTCTAAAGGAAGGACACTGGACTTCAGTCTGTTGGGGCTGATTTATAAGTCCCTTGCGGAAGTTGCGGCTGATTTTCCTCCATTGTTGCGTGCCTTTTCTGACGCAGCGGCAGAACAAAAGACTCGCCATGGTGTTGGTGCGGCGTATATATTAAAAAAAAAAACACATATGGGCATATGGGCGATGCATCACGTTGTAAAGCCCTGCGCCATCAGGGGGCGTTCCGGCGCAAGGGAGGGCGTACCTGCGCAGGAACGAATCCTAAAAGTGGCTGAGGGAAATCTACAAGATGTCAATCAGTCATTTTTATGACAATGATGCATGACTCAAACCCTGCGCGCTTGAAGCCGACGTACGGCTTGATGCAGCATTGGGGAGATAGGGTACCCCAGAGCATTGCTGGAGCTGCGCCATCGTTGGCACGCAACTCCAGCAATGCGCTGCCTTTACGGCACAGATGCGTAAGGCTTCTGTGACGTTTTGGGCCAATGGGTGGTGGTGGCATGGCACACAATTACTGCCGCATCCCTGCTACTTTGCAGGGATGCGCCGGTAATTGAAAATATGACCCTTACTGTCTAGCATTACGCAGTTCTTTTCTTTACAGTACACTGATACATAATTTCTCAGGCCAATGAAATGCTTCTGAACACAACATACAAAACAAAGAAGCATAGTAGCAAGCAAGGCTACTGAGAAGGAGAGCAGTGCACCTGAAAATGAAATGCATAGAAGATTTTGAAATATAATTTACCTCAATGTAATCGGCAGCATTATTGCTCTTGGTAAAGAACAAAGATTTGCAAATAACAGAGCAGGATAAAACAGAGTAGTAAATGTACTACTACTACTACTCACCAAGCCCGGGGACCTCTACGCCGAGCGCGTCCAGCAAGTCCCGCTCCCGGTCCATGACATCGGTCCAGCGGTGGGTGGCCTGGTTATATGTGCGCCGGACCCCAGAGATCTTGTACATGGCCCGGCACACCTTCTCCCACCGCTGGCGGCGCTCCCGGATGCCATAGCCGGTCGCGATCTTGCCGCCTCCCAGGATCGTCTTGGGGAGGCGGCGCTGGACATGGAAGATCAGTGCCGCCACTTCCTCCGCGCTGAAGATCTCCCTCGGGACCACTTGCTCCCCCCTTAAACGCCCGCACGGGAGCCGGGCACGGGGTGCGGGACCCTTCCCCTTCTCAGGGTGCTTCCCGGCTCCCTTTACCATGGTCTGGGCAGAAATAAACTTAAATGATAAAGAAGAAATAGAATAGTGAAGAAGAAAAGAAAAGAGTTTAAAAAAGTAGTTTAAAAGTAACTAAAAGCTGCAGAAAACACAAAAATATAGAGCTAGAAAAATAGAGGGTTAGATAATAAGTAAAATTAGATCAAAAAAACTTCAAACAAGCAAAGGATGGCAGAGATTGAGAGAGGATAGAGAAAGCATGCCCAGAACCATAGCAATGAATGAGAAACAAGATGGCCGCGCCCGTTCACGACCGCGTGGGTAAGTTCGCGCGAGATTTTCCTTGCGAGTACGCGCGAAATTGTACTCGCGAGCAGCACACTTTGCGAGATTACACATAGCGGGCGGAAACGGAATTACGTCACGCCAACAAGATGGCCGCGCCCGTGTACGACCGATAGGGTAACTTGGCAAACGAATAGCTAGAAGCGCCTCGCGAACACGCGCAAGATCACGCGAACATACACGTCGCAACAAAAACAATTTTGTATTCGCACGTATTCGCGGCTTCCGAAATCGATCTCGCACGGATTCGCGCCCCAAATAACGCGCGAAATTGCAAAAAAAACGATTTTAGCTAAAATGAAAGCAATGAGCAGGTGCAAAAGTTCAAACTTAACATTAGTAACATTCAAGGTAGTGCTTCCTGATGGGCCCCTCCAGAGTTTGCAACAATTCTATGACCCTGCTATGACCCAAACAGCAGGCTCATAGAATAGCACCATAAAGGTCCTGTAAAAAAAAAATTTCACTGCAACAAAAAGCAAATTACAGATAAGGAAGGAAGCAGGTGCCAGCCAGACTGGAACTTTCAAAATTACTGACACATTAATGAAACACAAATTAATTGATGGCAGTTGAAGAAGGGCAGGTGTGCTAGCTTTTTTCAACCACCATAATCTACAGTAATAAATAAACCTAATAGGTGCCTGTGAGGATGTACTAGAGGGTGGCATGGGTGTCCCAGAGGGTGGCAGTGGTGAAACAGAGGGTGCTGTGAACCTGTGATGATAAACCAGACGTAGAAACAACATAGTCGCGGCCGTTGCAAGCCGAAAAGTAAGTTCGCAATTGCGAACTTGTCCCAAAATCGGCGCGAACACGCGCCAACACAAAAAACGGAAAAATCCGCAAGTCCGCTAGAGTTCGCGGATCTTCGCGGATTGCGAATCCGTAAATACGCAAGTTCGCGGATTGCCAATCCGCAAAATCCGCCCATGCTTAACAAATACTTTACACATTGCTTCTTAAGTTAAGCCTTCCTCCTCTGTGCCAAGCTACCAGAGGGTGAGCACAGTTTAATTTATGGTGTGTATCTGATTTACCCTGACTAGGATTGTGGTTCTTGCTTGAACAGGGTGCATACCTCTGCACACCAGAAACCCACTTTCTAAAATTGGTGATCAGCAGTGAGTATAGAACTTGTTTTTGTTCAGTGCCATACTGTGACTTAGTATACACTACTGTTCCATCTCTAGACCAGTTCGACCAATTCTCCCTATTTGACATTTTTGATTTTTCCAAAGTCTTTTTTCCCAATTCCCATTTTCTCTGCTGTGTCTGTGAACTTACCTGATAAGATGGAATTCAAGCTGGCCAATCTGGAGAGCTACACAGCGGCTCAGCTCAAGGGATTCTGCCATGAGAAGATGTTGTTCACTAAGGGCAATGCTAAGAAGACAGAGCTCCAAACAGCCTTAAGAATATGGGCAGAAGCCAGAGGATGAGGAGGAAGGGTCAGAATCTGAGGAGGAGTTGGAGCAGGACCTTTCTGAGGGTCTTGTCATGCAACCTGTTGAGGAGGGGAGTACCATCCTCCCAGGACTGGAAGCCCATCCAAGAGCAGCCAGCAGTGTGGTTTCTATAAATCTGTCCCAGAGGAGCTGGAGGACAGGCTGGAGGAAAGAAAGCTATAGCTAGAGATTTCCAAATTGAAGATGGAAAAAGTGCAGGTTCTAGTGGAGAAAAGGAAGAGCCTTTTTTACCTTGGATGTGCCGATATGGACAATCATTTGTGAACGGATAATATCTGTAATATTAACAGACACGTGCATTTGTGCTCAGGGAACCCTCCATGGTTTGTCTAGTGGAGAAAAGGCTGACCATGGAGGAGAGGAGGATGGCTCATGAGCTAAGCCTGAGAGAGCTGGACAGCAGAACCAGGCAAGTGGAGTCCAATAGTAATGGTGGCAGTGTACATAAAGTGTCTGCTGAAAAGGGGAACGTTCTCACCCCAAAGGATTTGGTACCCAGGTTTTGTTGTGGGGAATGACATAGACAAATGGTTCTCCACCTATGAGGTGGCTCAAAGGGTGCACAAGGTTCTTTAGGAGTACTGGGGGGACATACTCCTTACACTGGAGGTGGAGGAATAGACCCAGTACATCCCCATAAAGGCCATTTTAAACCTGTCTCAAGCCTGCCATTGCAGGCTGTGTGTGTAGTTTAAAAAAAGACATTTAGACCTGGCAAAATAAACCTTTTGCCACACCTAAACCTTCTTTTCTAATTCATATAAGTCACCCCTAAGGTAGGCCCTAAACAGGCCAAAGGTGGGGGGGTATGTTGTATTTAAAAGTTGGACATTGACGTTTAAGTTTTACATATCCTGTTATTGAAAAACTCTCACATTTGTTTTTGACTACTGGAAGGCGTACCTTTCCTATAGGATACCATTTGGTTGCCTTATTATATTTAATAAGCAGGTAGGAATGTCATTTTTGGTGTCTGAGGAATGGTAATTCAAACCCTCTATAATGGTAAAGAGAGATTTTAAGTCACAATTCTGAAAATGGCACTTTTAGAAAGGATTTTATTGTCCTAATCATTTGGTGACTTTAGCCTGTTTCCTGGGCCACATGACTAAGCACAGTTGGCAGTTGTCCTTTGTGTATTCCTCCCAGACAACCGCACAATAGAGGGCCTGAGTGTTGGCAAGATGGTCCATCCTGACTCTTGTGCCTGCAGACAGACTGGGACCAGGGCATTGAGGCAGGAAATGCCAGACACTTCTGAAGGAAGAGAACTTCAGACGTTTCTTCTACTTCAAAGGTGGCACCAGCTATAAATACAGGGCACTCAGACCCACTGTTTACTATACTAATGTAACTGTGGATACTACATAAGACAAACTGCCTTTCTGCTAGAGGCCTACTCGGCAGCTTGAAGCCTGCATTGCTGTCTGAGAAGGAAGGCTGGGCCTCCACTCTTCATCCCAGGCTAAAGTGATTCCAAGGGCCAGCTGACTGACCTACTGTTCTGAGCTACAGGAACATGACAAGCTCCAGAGGCCTCACTGCAACTTCCCAGCAGACCTGCAACTGGACCTGCCTGAGGCCTGCCGCCTCTGCTGGAATGAATCCCTGATCACAAGAGGTGCTTTCCAGGTCCTGGACCTTTGATGTAGCGTCAGTTGAGCTCCTTCTTGAAAAAAGAAGAAATCCTGACGTTTGGGGCTCTTCGTGATCCCGAATAGGCCAATTCATGCCAAGATCTTGTTGCCTGCGCCAACCACCAATGCAAAACTCTAGTGAACCTGAATCTTGGCACTAAAGTACACATCAGTAATGACCAGCAACAACATGAGATCTGACTTCGCCCTACAGCATCGACAGCCCACAGTGACCGCCAATGTGAGTCTCCAGCACTAACATTCTGTGATGCCTGACAGATCTGTGTGGTACAATGATGACTGTCCGCGACACTTAACCTGCTCTTCCCGCTCCAGTGACAACACTCTCCTTGTTATTTGCTGCCTCCTTCCAGTAAACAAAACTCTTTGTGCTAGTATAAAGAAGGTAACTTTTTCAGCGAGTCTGACCTGGTCCCTGTACCCATCTGGTACTCCATCCTGATTGGCCTGAACCTGAGATTTTCACCCGGTCTCGCATGACTAGAGAACCGCAAGTGGTGCTTTGCTTACCTGAAATCTATAACAGTGTATATCTCTGGTACTGCTGCATGCACTTTTTGTCATTTTGGTGTCAAATAATTTATTTTATTTCATTGTATTTTTCTAAATTAGTGTAGGATTTTTCTTGTGTTCTGTCTTCACTTTATTACTGTTTCAGTGCTGTATAAATACTTTTCACATTGCCACTAAGTTAAGCTGGACCCCTTTTGTGGCAAGCTACCAGAGAGTTAAGCATGGGTTAATTAAGTGACTTTTGTCGTCCACCCGTACAAGGATTGTGACTGTTGCTTGAGATGGGCTCACATCCCCTTCAACCAACAACCCAATTTCACATAGACAAGTACTATTCAAAAGAGTTGAGAGAAAGATTAAGGTGAGAAGCCAAGTGTGGGCGTTTCAAATACGAGGCAGTCCAATGGGAGAAATGAGAGACAAAGCAGGGACAGGCAAACACCAAAATATCAATGCAGTAATAATCACAGCCTTGGCTCCAGTTTATGCCTGCCCTCACTCCTTTGTATTATTTCAGACCGGGAACTAGCAGCTTCTGTAACTTATGCTGCTGACCTATGTCACTCCAGTTGCAGAAGCAGGTACTGGTGATAGTCAGGGCCGGACTGGGAACCAAAACCGGCCTGGCAAACAGCTCAACTGGCCCTCCTGGGTGGGGAGGGCCGAGCTGTTTGCTAGGGCCGGTTGTTGACGATTTTGTTACAGGGCCCCGATATTGCGGGCCCCCGGTAACAAAAACGGCCCCCATGGGCCGAAAACCGGCCCTTAACCTGGCGGCCCACCGGGGAAACGCCCGGTGCCCGCTACAGCCAGTCCGGCCCTGGTGATATTGGTAGCCAGCAGCAGTCAAGACAACTCTGTTTTCTCTATACAAATCAAATTCTTACCATTATTACTACGGACCAGTCTCTGTGAAAAATGAAATACAGGAATACCAGGAAAACAACAGCAGTTGAAGCAGAAGGAGAAACAAATGAAAAATAATTATTGGGAAAATTAACAGGAGCATCAGCGAGGGAGTATATGGTCAAAACAGCAAGTGCTCAGTCTAACAGGACTAGTAAAATTAATGAGGCGGGTAAAGTAAAAAGAGGAGCTGTAGCCTATGCGTAACAAAGGAATAACAACAAAAGAAGCAGGAGGTACAGTTAGGAAAAATACATTTCAATTACAGCTAATGATGTTGGAGAAGAAGTAGAAACAAAAACAGATGAGCTAATTAAGGTCGGGGCAACAGCAACTGAAGACACGCAGCTAAAATCCCTTTGTAGGGTAATAGCAGCAATCATGAACAAACTGTGTTAAATAATTTCAAATGCCTATTGGTTTTGGTACTTATTTAATCAATCTCAGAATGATGAACAGTTGAGTCAAACACAATTGTAGTTAAACCTATGACTTGCATGTTGGAAACAGACCTTTGCAGAAGGCACTCAACTCATTAGGTTATGTACTAGCATTCAAACCTGAGACCTGACCATTGCACACATTTTTGTAAATTTGATGCAATGGCTTGAGCTAGCTATAAGTATCGCTAAGAACAGCATGTTGGTATGGAGAAGTCTCCTGCCCTTAGTACCCCGGCTGCAATGATATCTGGATCCCTGGTATTGTTTGTTGGGGGCGGGCGGGGTGATGCATGGTGGGGGAGGGGCAGAGTGGGGGGTAGTAAACTCTGGATTATGGCCGAACGGAGGTAAGTATACAAATAAATTTAAAAAATGTTGTTGCCGCGCTGCATCGCCAAATGCGATGCAGTGCGCGCAATGAAATGTGTTTTATTTATTTATTTGTATACTTACCTCCATTCAGCCATATTCCGTAGTTTACTATTCCCCCCTCCCCCTCCCCCGCCACCACCCGGCAGCACTCCCTCCAGGAGCCGCTACTGAATCATACCCACTTGTACTCAGCAAACACATACACACCAAACATTAAAAAACTCATTTTTGACCTGCATAGATTGTGTGCGGCACCGTATAGCGCGTGATAGTTGTGTGTGCATACAGGGGTTGCAGAAACAGAAGCTAGTGGAGTAGAGGGCCTGCAGCAACAGCAACAGCAACAACAGCTTCAACAACGGCTACAAGAACAGAAAATAAGCAATGGGGACTGAAAAAGTGGTGAGAACTGTAGCAGAGTTGCAGGAAAAGCAATAAGAGCCGTAGTTGCAGGAAATATAAAAACAAGATCAACTGAAAGGGTTTTCAGTATAGAAGGAAAAACAACAGCGTGAATAGTGGCATGGGCTGAAAGAAAGCAACAAAAACAATATCGATGGATTCCTAAACAATAAATCATAGAAAAACTGAAGATGGAACAGCAACAACTGGAGCAGTAGCACAGACAACAAGAAAAACAACATGACCTACAATGACAGCACCAAGCTGTCAACCCTGGAATAACAGAAGCATGAGCAGCTGCAGAGGGCTGCAAACATACAAATATAACAGCAGCAACAGGAGCCTATGGAGATGCAGGAACAACAGAAAATTATGTAGGAGCAGAAACAGTAAAAATAGAAACAACATTAGAAGTCCTAGCATGGGCTTTGCAAGTAACAGAAACACCAACAACTTGAGCAGCAGTTAGGGTTGAGAAACTGAAATGACTGGAGCAGCAGAAAGGGGAACAACGAGATGCAGCAGGGATGCAGGAACAACATCAAGTATTGGCAAAGCCAATAGGTCTAGCTTATACGAGAACTATTGTCTTTGTCAATGTTTTTTAACCATCTTGCACAGCATGGCAGCTGCTGTGCGCAGGCTGAAAGTAGGAAAGTGGCCAATAGTTGGAGGGTATCTCAGGATCTGCATTAGCCTTCTTCGGAAGGGGGGGCACCATTGCATGTTTCCACTCTGATGGAAAAATTGCTTCCTGCAAGGAGGCATTTAGGAGTTCTATAATTACCATCAATGATGGCGGCTCAAGCTACTTGAGCACAGAGATAGAGAGAGGGTCCATAGGAGATCCTGATTTAACACTGTCTAAAAGACACTTAAAGGGATCCATATCTAGTAGAGGCCATGTATACAGCTCGGTTGTGGGTTCAGAGGACACCCTGTATTGATCGAGGGAAATGGGAGACTGTGATTGGGAGGGATTATTAGACTGCAACCCTTCAATATCAGCACACAACACAGGAGGTCTATGGGCATTTCCATGTGTATGATAAGTATTGAGAGAGTGCTACCCTCTCTCTCACTGCAAAAGAGCAAAAACAATTTTTTGTAATCAGGCATTCCTAGTGCCGGGGTGCAGCAGGGACTTTCTTTCAACTCCAGAAAGGCAACCAAACAATCATTGTTCCAAGGCACTTGAGTCAACAAATCCTTGTGTGCCAACCTTTGTAAAGGTGTGAGCAGTAGGGAAAAGTTGGGTATCCACTGGTGACAGTAGCCCACTCTTCCCATGAACATCCTGACCTCTTTCTGGGTGGTTGGCAGTTTCATTTGCAAAATCGACGAGATTCTTTCCTGCAACACCAATATGACGATCAAGATACAAAACAGTTTTGCAGCTTGCTGGGGGACACTTTATGTCCATTCTCGGCCAAATGGTTCAATAGTGCAATAGTGTCAGTTTGGCAAGCTTCTCAAGTATTTGACTCAACTAGCAGGTCGTAAATATACTGTACCAGGACAGAGATATAGGGCATAATCAAAGACTCAAAGACTCCAAATTCTTTTTAAGGATCTGGTTGAAAATGGAAGGAGTCACTATATACACTTCTGGGACTCTGCACCGTGCCAAAATATGATTGGCGTGCCTAAACGCACAGAGGACCTGACTGTCCTCATGCAAGAGTATGGGGAAGAAAACCTGGCATAAATCGATAACAGAGAACATTCTCACATGGGATTTGAAACAATATTTCAGCAGGATTCAGTACCATGGGACAACAAGGAATTGTTATATTGTTTATCTTGTGATAGTCCTGCACTATGCGGTACTTACCGCTAGGCTTCTGCAGGTCCATAATAAAAGAGTTACATTGACTCCCTAAAATCTCTTTCAAAACACCTTGTTGAATCATTGTCTCGTTTACTGGAGTTATCTGGCAATCTTTTCAGTTATCAATTTATACTGTGGTGTTCTGGGATTCTGAATTTGACTTTATCTGTATATAGACATTCTCAACTCCTTTAATGAGACCAATGTCCTTTCCTGAAACATCCCAAACCTCAGACCTCACAGTGTCTCTAAGATCCAGGGGAAATTCTTCACCTGTCATTTTAGGGTACAGTGTAACAACCGGGTTTTGATTAACCAATTCAAAGACAATATCCACATCATGGGTTTGGAAATCCTCGCCTCTCGGTGCGCAGTAAATAGTGCAATTCAGCTTGCACAGGTCATATCCCAACAAACTCACAGGATTTGAGTAACAGACCATGAATTGGTGATTATCCTCAAACTTTCCCATTTTTACAGGGACATCCTCGGTTATGAGGTTCCTCATTTGTTGATAGCAACTCCAACAACTTGGATACTTCTTCCCAAGAGGGGTAGGTCTGGAACTTCCTCTGTTCACACAGTCGAATGGGTAGCATTAGTATTAGTAGCAATAGTAGTGTGGCCATTTACCTTACCATCTACATATGGGCCCCTCTGATCTACCTCCAAGACTGTGCCGAGCATGCAATCTTCCTCTTCCATCGGCACCATCAGCAGACTCATCTGAAACAAAATTCTCAATGGTCTAACAAATGGGATATTGCTGGTACAGAATATTACAGTGGAAGGAATTCTGATTCAGATTCAGAACTTGGTTTGAAACAAATCTGGGACCAGTGGCAGCTTGCTGTGGCATCGGGGTTGAGGAACTTACATCACTGGGGCTTGGGGTGCATTAACATTTTTGTAACCTCAGTCTAGGTACATTCTGCGGCTGCAATTGATTATTGTTCTGTGACTGTGAAAACCCTGGATTCTGACCTTAATTTGCAGGATTAAGATGACATTCCTGCTTCTAATGCCCCACATATTATGATAGTGGCACAGGTTAGACTTTTTCAATGCGGCTATATCAATTCCAGTACTTGGATCAATAGGAGTTCCCTACCTCTACCTTGGGATTGAAAACCACCTCCACCTTCCATGACAAGAGCTCCCTGTGGGTACACACCCTGCATAGGAGGCATCATGCTCAATAATGGAAGACCTTGACTTCCCCTATGAACAGCGGGTACACTCCCTGCATAAGGAGCGGCATTCCCAACAATAGAGGACCTTGACTTCACCTCTGAGCAGCTTTCACCTGGGCTACCATGAACTTCCCCTTTAATTTCTTCTATCTCATGTCAATCTCATCATTGCGAATACTTCATCTATCACAAGGTCTCCTCAACCGACTTATTCTGCTAACAAATTAAATGCTGCTGAATCATCATGCTAATCTGAGGTCTCATATCCTGTCCCTAACCTAGACACAAAATGTCCCATTTTCTTAGGCATCAATATTTCCATCCCACTATACTGTTTAACCACCTGCAACAGTCTCTAATAATATGCATGAATTGCCTCTTTAGGTTCCTGGGTTATACGGTCAATTTTGACCCAGTCAATGTTTTGGGAAGACACTTTAGACTTCAACTTCATCATCACCTGGTTATACGTCTTCATTACTATGGGTGACTGACATTTGGTCAAAGGATCCCTCGCTGGTTCTCTCTTGGGCCATTTTGTAGCTATTGTACATGCTGTCCACAAATCACTTGGAACCACAATATCAAACACAGTGTTCAAACCAGTTCCCAAAACCTTTGAAATTTTCACAAATCACTCACTCCCGTTGGTACACCTAGCAGACATCTGTGCTGCATGACCTCCCCATGCAGCACAGATGTCTGCTAGGTGTACCGACGGGCAGAGCGGTGCACTATCTTCCTGAGCTGTTGCCAGGTGAGGAGAAGCACGTTCCTCTTGAACCTAAGGAGGACTACCAGGAGTGAACAGGTGATATCTGTATCAACTTTGTTGATTTCCTTTCTAAGCAGTAGCAAAATACATAGGTCCTGATGAAGCGGTAGATACCTTGTGGATCTATAAATAACCGCAGAAACATGTCGACCAATACATCGGGTCAGTAGCTATTTGCTGAATCTACTGGCCTTTTTGCACTAAATCGTTTTTAATATTGGAAGTGGACGGCACCAGAATAAAGTTTTTTTGCGCTCACTCTCCAATTTTAATAGAGCACTTTTCCTTTTTCACATCTTTTTCATGCACTGCTTTCAGTTACTAACATCAGTCCTTTGTGCCCCTTATCTTATAGTACTAGCCACTCCCATTTACACCAAGTGAGGCGGCAACAACAAAGATTCTCCACTTTGGGAAGTGGTTCAAATGATGAATAGGGCGGCAAAGGAAGAGTAACTGATGGATATCTTCCCATATAGTGCGATATCCTGTTGTGTGCTCTACTAACATACTTAGGGGCATATTATCAAGGGGGTTTATCTCCGCTTTTTTGGCTTTAAAAGCCAAGAAAGCGGAGATAAAATTATCTCCCTATTACCAAGCTGTCGCTAACACCAGTTAGTGACAGCTAATAGGAGATAGCGACCATCTTCGGCCCCGCATTGCATGTCAGTGATATTTATCACTAATGACATGCAAAGTGGGCGTGCCAAGATGTTAGCGACTGGAAACAGTCGCTAACATCGCTATCTCCTATTACCAACTTTTGGAGATATTCGCGCTAAGCGCGAATATCTCCAAAAGCTAACACCTGCCCTGAGCAGTTCTTCACCATGTTATCCAATGGGAGGTGGATAACATGGCTAAGAGCATTTGCTCGAAAATGCATGAATATCGCTGACTTTTCAGCGATATTCATGCATTGCGGCCGTTTTTTATCGCATTTGCGATAAACCTTGCTAATAGCAAGGTTTATCTGCGATAAAAATCGCCGATGTGCAGCGATAATTTTTGTCTCTAAACAAGTTAGAGACAAAAATTATCGCTAGTTGTTGGTAATATGCCCCTTAGAGTAGACACTAAGTCATCTTTGACACATAGATTTTTTGTAGACCCACAGTTATTCTTTTTGTATTACGCCCTACATTTATTGCCATATAATGACCTGTGATATCTTTAGGTGGTGCTTCTTTTCCCTCCCTGACAAGTATTGTCACATTTCTCCTAATCAAATCTCGTATAAAATTAAAACTTTTGCATTTTTCACATAAAATTCCAATAATCACAATTAGAAATGTCTATATCAAAACAGGACCCAATAATTAACTAGCAAGTCTTGTTACAAATCAACAACCAATAACAGCGCAGCACTCTGTGATGTAGATGACTGATACCAGTGTGGCTTTACACCAACCGACCAATCCTAGCACTGCACACTGTGACGTTAGTGTCACTCCTTGTAGAGGTTCACCCTCCTTTACAATGTTGACAAACACACTCTCTTCTACAATACTCATACACACAAATGAAATGTAATATCAAGAAATGACAATGGGCTGCTTTACTAAGGAAATCTGCAGTATTCAATCATACAAGTAATATTTCGATGTTCTCTGACACGCATTCAAATGAATCCTCGATTTGCAGGGAATCTGTTAGATGAGTACAGTTTCACACTGCGCAAAAGGTCCACATACCTCATTTTTACACACAAAGATAATGTTCCTATCTAAATTGAACTGTTGACGATGTCTCACGACAGACCCCACCCAACCGTAGCAGACAATTACAATACAGTGTTTTCTACACTATTAAAATCAACCTGGGCTCTTAGGCCATTTTTGACCCATCAACAACCTCAACTTCTTCACAAACCACCACATTCACAAGACATTCAAAATACCTTCGCCAAACATCACACAACTGCTTTATTACTGCAAGCTAAGCATTAGCCGTACACACACGACCATGTTCATACTTACTGCTCCGCTATTACCACTCCGCCACAAACCACTGGAACTTTGCTGATCCTCCAAATCGAATCATGGGCTTCGGCACTGGTTTTTTTACCTATTCACATATACATTCTCCCAACTTCCTGCCTCAGGACCTTAACCATCCTCTGCTACCATCTGAGAATGCATAGAACATGGACTCCTTCTTCCTGGACCCCTGCAATGGATAGTTCTAGGTGCCTGAGGAATAAAAGGAGTTAGAATCAGCTACAATTTACCAGTTACAGTGTAACCCATTTTGTCTCACAGGAAAGCTCAGAGTCGATTGATGGGATTAAATATGGGGTTTATTATATATTCAAAACTAAGCTGATATAAATTAATCTCAGAAACATAGTATAAAAATGCAGATTCACTAGAGGTTTGCAGTGTTGGCATATACAATTGATCCTCAATAACAGAAAGCAAATGATGAATTTGGTAGCTGCTATGCAAAAGATGAGGAACAAGGTCTGCTGAGTAGATCAAAAGTTTAGTTCCTCTTGCCTATACATGAGTTTGTCTAAAAAATGGACTAAGTCCTATTCTAACTGGAAATCAAGAAAACCCTATTAATTCAGGGAAGCAGGGAAAGGGGTCAGCATAGCAGAACTTCTGCAGACGTTATCACCATAGAAGATATTGTATAGCATATAAGCACAAAACAGAGATGTTGCAAAGAGGTCTGTACCTTCTAGATTCTAAAGGGGAATCTGAACAAAGCTGAAGTGCAATGCCCAATTTTACCCACCAAAAGAATCTTTGAGAATCCTATGTCACATGTTCAGTTAATTCCCATCTTCAAATACCAAACTTGGCAACTACACTCAAGATATATTTCCTTTGGTCTACACATTAGAACATCCTTGAATTTCCTCCTTTTTAGGTCTCGCATAGGTAGCGCACATACCCTGCTCTAGGAGATGAACTTTAGAAATCGTTCAGCTCCTTTTCAAGCACATTCGTGCTTGTGATGGCATCCATCTTGCGGGAACCAGTTGCGGCGCACCGACCATCTGTTTTCAATTAGCATGGCCGCGCGCCGCTCCTCGCTCCCGCTAGCACGAGTGCTTGAAAACAGCTTACCCTCCCACACCCTACCTCATCTCCCTCTCTCTCCTGCAGTGTTTTCACCCGCTCCCCTAGCAACTGCGCCCGCCGCTCCTCGCTCTCGCAAGCATGAGTGCTTGTCTACTTAGCAGTTCATAACAAGTTTGACCTGTAGCGCTGTAACGAGCAGGCTTGTTTCCAAAGTAATGCTTCTCATTTTCCCACTACACTCAAGATATATTTCCTATGGTCTACACAGAACATCCTTGAATTTCCTCCTGTCTCCTTTTTAGGTCTCGCCTAGGCAGCGTGCAAGCGCTGCTCTAGGAGATGACCTTTAGAAATCGTTCAGCTCCTTTTCAAGCACATTTGTGCTTGTTGCAACATCCATCTTGTGGGAGCCAACAGCGGCGCACCAACCATCTGTTTTCAATTAGCATGGCTGCGTGCGCCGCTCCTCGCTCCCGCTAGCACGAGTGCTTGAAAACAGCTTACCCTACCTCACCTCCCTCTCTCTCCTGCAGTGTTTTCACCCTCTCCCATGACAACTGCGTGCGCCGCTCCTTGCTATCACAAGCACGAATACTTGTTTACTTAGCAGTTCATAACAAGTCTGACCGGTAGCGCTGTAACGAGCAGGCTTGTTTCCAAAGTGATGTTACTCTTTTTTCCAACCCTACTGGGGTGAAAGACACGGTTGGTCTTGGCAGCAGTCAAACTCGCCACATTTAGGCTGCAAGAGATGTCAGCAGCGAGCGGTGAACTCCCTGAACTGGGGTACTTTGTGGTTTTCCATAGAGACATAACAGGCATCCATTCGTCGGCGGTAGGTTCTGTGAGTGGACCTTGCCTGATGAGATGTGCATTGTCTACCCGTAAATAACCTTCAATTTATATTATGTACCATTAATAAGGAGATGTTCGGATTACAGACTTCTTGTGCTCGACTGAAGAGCACGTCATCCTGTGTTAGGTAAAAGCACGGCCTCTTTCCAGCAGCCTTCATCACTTACTTGTGTGCCCTTCAGTGCTGCTGCCTGTCCAGCGATTACCTTTTGTGAGCCTAGTTTATCCAGTCCCAAGTTTCTCTTCTGTCTTTTGGGACAAGTTCGGTTTATTTCTGTGGTGCGACCTGGTCTCAAGAGAGGGTTTGATGTCTGAAAAGTAGACTTTCGAAGCATAAGACCTTCTTTCCAATCCCAGCTCTCCCCTTTCATCCGATTTATGTGATTCTGGGCAAATCACATCATCCCCATGTGTCTCCTTTCCTTCACTTACCAACTAACATTTTTAATGCCTAGAAAGAGTTTAGCTGCTGGCGTGTAGCTCTGTATATTTACATTCATGCTGGTACCACTCTTGAGGGGAAGGAGATGGTGCTTTTCGTTTCGAAACTCTTGGCTCCGTCTTTTGCGATAGTCTCTTTATTCTGATAGGTTTCGTTTCAAGGGTGCTAGCCTCTAAACATGCTCCCCTGTTCTTACCAATCCCAAAAAAAGCACTAGTCAGGCTCTTGATTTAGCCTCCTTCCTGCAGGCGAGGGGTGAAATATCCAGAGTAGGTGGGGCGGGGGGCACGAAGGGGTACGTCTCGAGGTGCAGAAACAATAGTGGGGGCAGTGATTACGTTGAGGGTGCGCATCGAAGGGACAGTGCAGTGCCCGAGAGTTGACTCTGCTGGCTTATACTTCAGGTACCCGCCCTGCTTCTAGGAACTTGCTTCACCACTGACCCCTCCCCCACCCCTTCCACACAAGACACTGGGGGATTATTTACAAACCCCTTATGCCACCCGTACGTCACTTTTCCAATGTTAAAAATGACGCAAAAGTGATGCAAGGTGCTTGTAAATATGCCCCTGGATACCTCACCTGTGCACTCAGTATATCAAGAAAATGTAGAAACATACTTCTCGTGGAGAAGTGTGGCTCAATGGTTAGAGCGGCAGACCCTGATGCAGAGGTCTAGCCCGGGACCAGGGTTCAATTCCCCGCCTCGGCGGGTCTTGGGCTCAAAAATTCCACGGACCTGATAATTCTCACCTCGGTGCCTATTCCAATCATGGAGTCCCACTCTGCAACTCTGGGCAATAGCTTGCTTAATCTCCACAACAGCCCCCACAACGCTAAGGATGCCTGGCCTCCACCTTGGGGGTGCCCAGGAGTGGACACCTCACAGGGAAAGCCAGGATGGGTTCCACAGCAGTATTTGTACAAGCGCCTTGACACCCTTGCGGGTGAGTAGTGCGCTATACAAGTATCAATTTACAATTTTTACCTGGGAGTAAGTCTTCCCATTGCCCCTCCTTTCCCCATGTCAGCCCTTCTCCTGACTTACCACT
Organism: Lissotriton helveticus; assembly: GCF_964261635.1. Taxonomy (NCBI): domain Eukaryota; kingdom Metazoa; phylum Chordata; class Amphibia; order Caudata; family Salamandridae; genus Lissotriton; species Lissotriton helveticus. The sequence goes on along the minus strand of NC_136071.1, from coordinate 334,581,293 downwards.
TTACTCCCAGTCACCACTACCCTTCCTGGGGGGCCTCTCTCACGTATGTGCTCACTGGCAGCACCAGTCTGAGCATCCTCTCTCCTCCATCCCTGGTCCCTCCCCTCCATCTCTCGTTTACACTAGACAAGATATTACAGGGAGAGGGGAGGCAGTGCCAAGTCATATGTCTGGCTTGGCTCTAATAGCTCAAACTCATGACACTTAGGCAGGGCACAACTTCTATAACAAGCATTGGCATAGCCACTAGAACTAGTTTTTGGGACCTTTTAGGTATTTAGTTATGCAGCACAATATCCTTGGTGTAACAACGTCAACTGTTCCATGGCTAACACTTATAAGGTCCCAAAGGTGAGACCTATTGGCTATGCCAATGCTTGTTCTGCCTGGACATTGGTCCTCCCTTCCTTCATTAAATATTCTTATCCTTGCCAAGAGATACTCCTTTCGAGCCTCACTATCTCTTTCACACAATATCCCTTTCTTAACCATTAGCTAATGCAACTGCACCTGCAGAGGAGGGAAAAACATTGCATCCAAAGCAAACATTTATGTTAAAATGTAATAATTTCATAATCCAAAAGCTTAAAGCCTTTGGTCAATTTAAGTATGGCAAGAATTCCAGTACTTGTTTTAAGTGCATGTTTACAGATAAATATACAGTTACAATATAGATGTAGCACACTACTCAAATTGATAAATTTTCAGTTATAAAATAAATGGTGAGTATTACTTTAAAGAAATACGTGAGCATATAGGAAATACAATGACATTCAAACTGCATAAATGTGCATATACGTAAGAACTGTGCCTTGTTTTTATTATAACTAAAATGTTAATATACACAGTCATATTAATGTTAAGATTACGCTGGCTATGTCATAGCGTTTTACTTTAAACTTTCATGCCTGTTGTGAATTTGTGTAATGTAACCAGTACTCATGTAAAGTATCTCAATACCATGTAGTTGGGTGAAGTTTGCAATTTATAAAAAATAAGCAAAAGAAATAGTACCTTAATTACAGCGCGTGCAGTGGACGGATACCAATTAAGTGAAATCAATCTATGATTCATATATGTGCCACACAAACACAAGGAAGTGAGACAGGAAGTGACACCTTGCACGCACTGCAGAATGACCATCCAGCAAAGAAGAAGAATGATGATGCCAATGAATGTGTAAGTAATGAAGAGGCAAAAAGCCTCTCTCTCTCTCTCTCTCTCTCTCTATATATATATATATTCAACCAAAAACGATCCTTCCATGCACGAGAGCGCTCCACAGTGTGTGCTCGACCCAAGGGCTGGATCAAAGCCCCAATTTCAATTTGGAAAACAAGAAGGGCGGCACAACCGAATACTTATTCAGAATAAGTATCCGGTTGTGCCGCCCTTCTTGTTTTCCATATATATATATATATATATATATACATACTCCACCAGATTTGCGGTTCTGCCGTCCTGTGCCTGATCGCAGGTGGTGCTCACGTGACGCATACCGCTATGCGCCTAAACTTCACCAAAAGTTCCTTTTTATCCACAAAGAGTACTGGCACTCTGAGGAAGGTGTGGCATTGAATTTAGTAGGTAATTAACTGCTTGCCCAGAGACGCATTTCAGATTTACAGCCTTTTTCAATATGGCATCAACACATGTTTCAACAGTAAAAAAAAATTTATTACTTCCATCCTTGTTAGGCAGAACAAACACTCCACGTTTTCTTTTTTGCTCAGCAAAACTGGTGTCCTGGTTGATGAAGTCTTCAGTCTGCTCGGTGAGTGTTTGTGTGTCTATTTAAATACGGGAAACACAGTTGCGGTTCTCATTCAAAAACAGCAGTTCTTTCAATGTTGAAGATTCACCTCCTGTGTATGAGTGGCCAAATCACCTTCCTCCCACTGCAATTGATTTCAGTGCCCTGCTCCGTAGTCCAGTTTCTGTGGGCAGACTCTTGACTGTCTCTTTCTGAAGTGCTTGCCAGTCCCAGCAGCGAGAACGTCCCCTCCCTTGCAGAAAATAGAAAAGAAATGCAGAAAAAGAAAGAAAGGTACAGAAAGAAGCAACAGAAATGCAGAAAGAGGCACGAGGGGGGAAGAAAAAAGAAAGAGTAGTTTGCACGCCATTAGTACCAATTTAACACCCCACATTTAGCAATAAGTAACAGGTTACCATTCTAGGTTTGCAAAAGACCTTCCACCATGCTGTAACACTTGTTACTGCATTTTGGGTAACATTTGAGCCGTTTAAGTTAGAAACTATATTTTCTTGTTGCAGCAGATGATGGATTATGTGGCAAATGCGGAAAATTTATAATTGTACGAAAGTCAGGCAGCCAAACACTCGTATAATTCCAGTGGCCCAGCTCATACCTCTGACTAGGTCCAGAAGTGCTCCTTAGTGGTTCCTTCTTCTTTTTTGTCTCATTGAGTTTATAGTTTAGCTTCTGTGGAAACGAGGAAGACTAAACCTGAGGTTACCACTCCATAACACAGACTACCTATACCACATAATTACTCTCCATAAAACATAATCCCATTCTACATAATTCTTTTTTTTTGTGTTTTTTTTTGTTTTTCAAAACCTTTATTGTTATCCTCAATGAGTACACCGCTATTTAGCCAACAACCCGGAGGCAGGCAGCTTAATTGCATTTCCTTATACATTCAGATAGTATCAGGCGTACATTTGCGCAGTATGTCAACACATTTTAAAACTCCTCAACAAACTACAACACACGTGAGTGAGTGTCGCATTTCGGCAAGCCCTAGTCCAAAGGCATATCCCTGGGCACTTCTGCTATTAGCTGCTGTCCACTAAGCTGGTCGCAAGCCTTAAACCACCCACTCACCCTCCCCAGACTCACCCCACCCGCATCTCTCAGTCACTTTCGTTGCCGTCCGATCTAGCCAGCCAGTCCACCAATGGTTGCCAAATGTCTGCTGGTCTTGAACGCAATGGCATCAGTTCCCACTAGGCTGACAGCTGGTCTTTACAGTACAGTGCAGATTTTACCCAACTGGGCGTTGTAGGCGGAGCCCTTTGCTTCCAATGAAGTGCTATCTGTCGCTTGGCAAGTAGTAACAGAAGGGCTACCAGCTTGCGGAATGCACTTGGTATGGGCATCACAAATCCCAGCAGCGCGACAAGCGGGTCAGGGTCCAGGGGTGTACCCACTATCTGCCCTATGCTACGGAAGGTAGTCTCCCAGAATGCGTGTATTGGGCCACATTCCCAGGCCAGGTGATAGAGTGTAGCCTCCCTCACACCACATCTCCAACAAGAGGCATCTGCCTGCAGTCCCATTCTAACCAATTGCTGGGGCGTGTGCGGTATGTCCTATGCAAATAATTAAAGTGTATGAGCCGCAACCTATAGTTGTGCGAAAGGTGTTCCAGTTGTGTGCAGCAAAATGTCCATTGTTTCTCCGTGATGCTTATACCCGCCTCCACCTCCCATGCCTCCCGTGAGTCAATGTGTGGAACAGGCGTTGCATTCTGTGTAGCCCTGTATATTCGTGTTATCAATTTATGCGAGGAGGCGTTCGATAGTACGTCCTCCAAAGCCGCCAGCGTCGGTGGGACCTCAGGGAAAACCGGGTACCTTTTTTTGCACGCAGCCCGTAGTTGGTAATACAGCAGTAGTTCTGATGCCGTCGGGTCAGTGGACTCAGTCATATCTTGCAGCGCAATAAACACATCATCGGGGTACAAATCCCCCGCTACCTTCAGACCCCGTTTGCATGCTCTGCGGACTACCGCCGCGTCCGTTAGCGGTCCCAGCAGTGGGTTACCCTCCAATGGCATGCTCGGGGCATACAGTTTGCTGACCCCAGCCCGTTTAGCAATACCCGTCCAGGCCCAGCGCACCACTTCTACAGTATCAATGTCTTCCTGGGACCGTTTGTATTTCTTGTACGCTGCAGCCTTAAGGGGGCAGGGGGCCGCCACATCAGTCTCTATTGCCATGTGCGGCTGATATGGGGTCGGGTGCTGCCAGTAGTGCAGGTACTGGGCCTGCGCACTATATGCATATAGTTCGAAATCCGGCACAGCCAGCCCTCCCTGATGGAACGGAAGAGTGAGAAGGTTCCAGGTCACCCTAGGCTGCTTTCCCGCCCAGACCAATTCGATTATAGCAGACCTGAGCCGGCGAAAAAATGCCATCGTCAGAGGAAGGGGAATGTTTATAAATAAATAAAGGAATTTGGGGACCACCACCATTTTGGCAATAGCTATGCGGCCTGTCAGTGACAGTGGTAGGGCCTTCCATTTCTTTACTTTGCCCTCAAGCCAGTCCACTGCCGCCCCGAGGTTTGACAGCCAAATGTCTTGTATAGTGCGGCTGATCCTGATTCCCAGGTATTTGACCTCATCCTCTACCCAGTCTATCGGAAATTCAGTGTGGCATTTGGTCGTGCTGTCTGTCAGCGGCAGCATGGTAGATTTCAACCAGTTAATATTGATGCCAGTAAGGCCACTGTATCGAAGCACTTCTCTCATCAATGGGTCGAAGTTCTCTGCCGGATTCATCATGTATATTGTCACGTCGTCGGCATAAAGGGAGATGAGTAGGCCGCGTGACGTGAAACCAATGCTACGCTGGGTATGGTGTTGGCGCATGCGTGCCGCTAGTGGTTCCGTTGCAATAGCGAACAACAACGGTGACAGCGGGCACCCTTGCCTGGTACCTCTCGTTATCGGGAAGGGAGCCGAGGTCTGGCCATTCACCCTAACTCTAGCGGTCGGGTTGTTGTACAAAATGCCAATGCGTCTGGCGAATAGTGGACTAAAGCCCATACGGGTGAAAAGGGTCAGCAGAAATTTCCACTCAAGTGAATCGAATGCTTTAGTCGCATCCAATAGCGCGGCCGCAGCCTGCACCCTTGGATCCAAATAGTGCAGAAGTCCGAACAGCACCCTCAGATTATGCGAAGTGGACCGCTTGAGCACGAAGCCACATTGATCAGAGAGCGCTATTTGCGGCAACATGTATTTAAGACGATCCGCAAGCAGTTTCGCATAGATTTTAGCATCAATATTTATGAGCGAAAGCGGACGGTACGAGTCTGGATGTGTGGGATCTTTATCGGGCTTGAGTATCGTGATAATCAATGCCTCCCGCATCGTCTGTGGAAGTGTATCTGATTCCACCGCCTCCTCGAAGGCCCTGTGAAGTCTGGGTACCAGTATGTCCGCATACTCCTTATAGAAGTCTGCTGTTAGTCCGTCTGGCCCTGGTGCTTTACCTGGAGGCAGGCCTGGCATGATTGCTCTTATGTCTTCTTGTGAGAACGGCAAGTCCATGTACTGCCTGGCCCCATTGTTGAACCACGCCAGGGCAATTGTGTCTAGGTAATCCGTAAGCGTTTTGTCGTCCGGCGTGACCCTAGATGTGTACAGTGTTCGGTAGTAATCAGTCATAACCCTGAGAATGGCTTGGGGCTCCCTGACAATGTCTCCTCCCTCATCTGTAAGTTCCAAAACATAATCCGTCCCCCTCGGTGGACGAAGCATGTTAGCCAAGGTACGTCCAGCCCGGTCTCCCTCCCCATATCGCCGGGCTTGGCCATCTCTGGACAGAAACTTCACCTCTCTGTCCGCCTCCTCTTGGTATTGTGTGAGTTTTCCCCTGAAATCAGCTCGGACTCTATCTGTTGGCGCCGTTGTTAACAGAGCCTCAAGCGCTGCCAGTTCGGTTTCTAGCTTTTGTAGTGTGTCCCTAATGGACCTGAGTACCCCAGTTTTCAGTGACATGCAATACCCTCTCGTCACTGCTTTACATGCCTCCCATAGGGTGCCTGGGGAGTCAACCGAGCCTTCATTCAGTTCAAAGTACTCCTCTAGCTTTTCCCTTAGCTCATTCCTGAAAACCTGGTCTCGGAGAGCCCGAGAGGGGAATCTCCAGCTGAAAGGCTGGGCGTATTGTGAGGGGGTAGATAGCGTCAGACAGACTGGGGCGTGATCCGAAAGCGATCTAGGCAAATGTACTACCTCCTGTGCTAAGGCGTGAATATCTCTTGTCAGTAGCCAGAAGTCTAACCTGGACCATGCTGCCCTGAGGAGCGTTAAGCAAGTACCCTCCCGGGCCTCGGAGTGAAGTAACCGCCATGAGTCTACCAATTGAGCATCTGACATTATGTCCCCAAGTACTGTCGCTGCCCTGGGGTGATGTTCCCTGGCCGCCCCTTGCCTGTCCATGGTGTCCGACAATACCACATTATAATCTCCACCCCACACAACCGCGGCTTGGCCACGAGATTGAATCCTATGCCAGAGATCACAAAAGAAATCAGGGTTATCTTCATTAGGACCATACACATTTACCAGTATCATTCGTATGCCACATAGCGTCCCCAAAAGAAATATGAACCTGCCATCAGGATCCCGTACCACCTCTGACGTCTTCCAATTAAGGCCTCGTCTGACCAATATCGCCACCCCTCGTGAGTAGTTCGAATAGGGCGCGTGCACAATCTCACCCCATCTACTGTGTCGGAGCATAGTGGTAGCATTAGCCGTCAGGTGAGTCTCCTGCAGGAAACAGATATCTATAGCTTTCCTAAGTAAGAAAGCTTGAACCAGTCTGGCCTTCCGGCTATCATTCATTCCACGTATATTCCAGGTTAAACATTTAATTTGAGCCATTTTCATAGTGTTGTTGCGTACATTGTTCTCACTACAACGGTTTTATACATCAATCTAGATTCCTGCAACCAAGTATTCAGACTGGCAACTATCCAGTTCGCATTTCTACCCAACCCTGGACAGCATTTTGCACGATATCCCTGGTGGCCAAATATTCCATGCAGTCTAGTGCTCCTCACATTGTCAGTATTTGCTGCATACGGCGTATCACTCACATTTAAACAAAACTCAACTTTACAACCCAATCCCGAACCCCCCCTTGCTCCTCCCGCTCCAACCCCCCAATCAGGTCGTGCAACTCCCCCCCTTCCCTCCCTCCCCAACTTCAAGAACCCATTAGGATTCTTCATCAAACATAGATCAATGGGAATCATCCCTTGGGGAATGCGGGTTGGTCACCTGCTAACCCTGTACTTGTGCCAGGGCGACCGAGCGCCAGCCTGGTAGTGATCGCTCAAGGACTCTCCATCCCCCAACACATATTTACGTTTGGAAACTTATCTGTACAGGTCTTTTTGTCAGTGACACAGGTCGACGTCTTCAACATCCAACACCCGTGGTTGCGGAGGCACAGTGTATGTAGTTCTGTGCATAAACCCCAGTCACTCAATGTCACTCAGCCTCTCCCTCTCTTCCGGCTCTTCCGAGTTTGTCTGATTCTTCTGATCTCGTGACAGTTGTTTGGCGTACTGCAGTGCTGCCTTTGCGTCCACAAAGAAGGATGGTCTGCCAGGGCCCTGCACCCTCAGCTTCGCCGGGTAGATAAGTGAGTATTTGGTGCCGAGTTGCTGGAAAATCTTTTTCGCCGGTACGAATTCCCTTCTGGCCGCCTGGACCTGCATGGTGAAATCCGAGTATATTGAGAGGTGGTTGCCCTGATATTGTAGGTCTTTCCTGTCTCTTTGTGGAAAAGTAAATTTTGCCATGTTCTGTGTCCCTACGCCTCATCCATCATATGTTATGTGTGCATGACCAATATGCATATGTTATTCCCCATGTCCGATTAATGACGCAATTCCAGTTGTGTCCACCTCTAGTATGTCATTTTCCAGTCCTCGTGAATACTACGAGCATCAGGCCTATGTAAAGTAATGTTGCCACGTTTCTCAGTGTGCACGTTATTCCATTATAAAATCCCCGTTTCCAGGCCTCAAAAGGGCCCGGACCACAGATTCAGCTCCTGTCTCCTGAAAGCCTCGCTGAGGAGCGATACAGCCCCCACCTGTATCCTCGACCCTTCACTTACTTCCTGCCTCGCAGTGCCCGGTGTAGCTTGGCTCTGCCTCTGAGTCTGCCAAAAGTATGTTATAGTTCCAGCTATCAGTTCAGTCCTCCTTCTGCATTCCTAAGCTACTGAACTGCATCAATAGTTTCCGTCATTGTCTAGCCTTCTCGTCTCCAGGTTAGAGAAATACTGTATTAATGGTCATTTAATATTCTCCATCACGCACTACATGTAGAATAATGCATGGTCCAGTCTTAGAGTCAAGTTAGCTTTTCCCCTCATGACTTCTAGTTTATATCAACATGTTCCCTAAACATCAGATACCAGATAGGGTTTAGGTACATGTCGCTCCGACCCTCCAGACTCTAGTCTCTGCTCCTAGCACAGAGTTCGTAGCCCCCAGCTTCTCCTAGTAACACGTCATTGCCAGTTTTCGCGCACCATTAGGTTAGAGGTCCCGGCTCCTTAGGTAGCCCCCTCCTATGTTTCCGCCCATTCATGACATATTCTGTTACGTTTGCATCACATGTCTATGTATACTCCCAGTTACACCCACTTTTACTGTTATCTTTCGCGACTGCTACGCGTCACGCCTTCTGCTCCACCCACTGCTACGCCTACTGCAATGTAATGCTATGTGTTCGCGCTATGTATATATGCCTGTGTTTTGTTATTGAATGTTAGCGCGCTCATCCCAGACCAAGCCCCAGCAGCTGCTGGGTCATCCTATGCAGGTTGTCCTGATCCTGTCCTTATGCTGTAATAAACCTGCAGAAACTCCTACTACCTCGAATCTTGACTCTTATTTATTGAGCTATCTGTTATGCTATAAGTCTAGTCAAAAATAGGGTATTATTTATTTATTTACCACATAATGGCGCCCGAATAGGGACTTGCCCTTTCCCCACGCGTCGGTGAAGCCACGCCGACCCCCTGACCCTCTGCAGTCGTGACGGAACTCTTCTGCGCAGTGGCAGATATTTCTGCTCAAGTATCCCTCAGGCCCACGGAGGAGACGGAGGAGGCGGTCCAGCATCCGAACGAGACGGTGGAGGAACGCGGCGAGTCCCGACCAGAGCCCAAGCCGAGAGTCCAAGGTCCGAGGTATCCGGAGGCCCACCCGTAACTGAAGTCCGAAGTTCGTCGTCCGTCGTCCAGTCCAGTCCGAGGCCTTCCGTTCCGTGCTGCCCGGTGAGTACCATTGCTGGGGTAGTATCTAGACAGGACCAATCTAAATTGACTCCTGGTCCGTGGGTTGGTGGTGCCCAGACTCACAAACGAAGTGTTCACCTAGGTGGATACGGGTCTTGATGCGTCCCTTTATGGGACCGGTATGTTCCGTACTGTTACAGCAGTGCATCCAGTAACTCTAGTCTGTTCCGTTCTCGAGAAAATCTGTTCTATTTCTGTTCTCAGTATTTCAGGTAATATTCTGTTCGAACTGTTATTTATAATGTTCTTCATGTATTTTACTGTTGTGGTATGAGTGCGATGTGATTTCGTGTTTTTATTGTGTATTGTATTGTGTCCAGATTACAGTTCAGTCATGCCTATATTTTCCAAGTTACGTCAGTTAAAAACTAGAAAAGGTTTATTAGAGGAAGCAGTTCCTGTCCCGCCTAGGGACAGTCCAGGTCACTTTATGTATCAGAAACATGGCATAAGCGCCATATTGTATCTAGATTTATGGGTAGAGTATACCAAACAGTTAGAAGAGAAGTATAGATGGCCCGTATCGGGTACATGGGATGCCGAATGTATCATGCGAGTAGAAGAAGCATTATGGAAAAAGAAAGCCAGACAGTCACAGAAAGATGCCATCGAGTTATGGCGTATAGAAGCGCATAGAAGAACGGAAAAGGAAGTCAGAAAGTCAGAGTTAAGTAGGGAATCCCAAGAACGAGCCCAAGAAAGAGAATTAATCGAGATAGGTGAACAAGTCAAAACCGAACAGTCAGACAGACAGAGGCATGCCCTTATTAAGGGTATGTATCCTCTCCTTGCCGAAGGTTTGCCAAAAGCGACCCCAGAGGCATCCAGTAATTTCCCGCCACCATTAGTTCCGACCAAGCTACGTCACAAACCGACCGCAGCTGATATTTTTATTTCGTCCTATCTGGACGACACAGTCCCCGAATATGCAAATCCTGTCCGCGCTCCGCCAGTCCCTGTAAACCAGGTAATTCATGCTCCTCCAGACACCGGGGTGCCCTTAACAGCTCCCCCGGCCCAGTCCGCCATACAAGTACAATTACCGACTCTGCCAGGACGTAGAGCCTCAGTAGACGACTCTAGTCTAGGGGCCGCAGGAGGAGCTACTCCTCAAACCCCGCCGCCACACAAGCGTTTATCGGCACTCGAATTACATGCTCAAGCATCACAGCGTACTCCTAAAAGTAATAAGTCTGTTACAGAAATCAGACAAGCCCTTAACGAATGTGTCTATGATCCAGTCCCAGGCGAATATACTATGGTTTTATATTCCTTACGTGTAAGGAGAGTGACCGAGTATCTAGTCACCTTACCGAATATGAAAGAAGATCTAGACAGAATATATCGTTTCATCCGTACAGGGGATGATCCAGAAAGTATTGGCGAGATTATGTCTCAAAGGAAAGCCGAGATCCAGCTCATGATATTAAAATTCCTGATCAATTGTCTAATAAGAGAACAAGATTACCCGTCTAAAGATCCCGCCGAAATGAGAATCCTGACAAGGTGGAGTGATAATATAGCCGAGGGTAAGCACAAGACCGTCAGTGCCATGGAGAGTATGTACAAGAAAATTCGTAAAGAAATAATAAGGTTACACGACCAGCGTAAAGCAGCACAAGTAAGCGAGAAAGAAAGTATCTCTGATCCTGAAGAGGAAGACGAGAATCCCGCCAGAATAGCATATGTAGGAAAATCTAGATTTCCAGATCGCCATTTACGCCTAGAACACAAGTCTATTTTTCATCATCCAGCACCAGAACTAGGTTCTCTAGAACAAGTATTCCAAGCTACCGACCATATTCTGAAATCACGAATCGGTTATAGTGAGTTAAGTACCATGCATGAACAAGAACTAGCCCGATCAGCAGTCCGATGGATTACTGATTCTACCACTTTTCCAGACGAAATAGTGGCACAAATGTTTCTGAAACTGCCCCCAGCCGAGCAACGACTGGTGGGTATGTATATGATCCAGTACCTCATCACTCTGTATGAGGGTCAACATTCTGATCCAGGCCCGTTGCACGATATCCTGAACGAGTTACTCCAGTATAGATGGAGAGGTCTAGGTACCGATTTAATTAGTGTCATTCTAGAACAGCGCCACAAATATAGAACGTTCCTGAACCCGCATTTTGTTCATGTCTCACCTCCAGAAAGTAAATCGTTTTACATAGACAGACAGAATCCGTTACGAGAAGTCCACCCAGTCCAAGGGGCGGGGGGCGTAATGCAACGAGTGTTTGTATACACTCCGATTTCAAAGATGGAACTTCTTGAAATGAAGAAATTAATCCCCTGTCATGACAAAGATCCAGCAGGGTTCCATAGAGAATTAAAAGACATGCTCCGTATGGGAGAATACACTTACCCCGATATCATTAAAATGTTAAAGGTCCTGTTACCCGCAGGGGTGTATGAAAAGTTAAAGGAAAAAGAATGGGAGGTGGGAGAGAAAAAGATCGATTGGGCAGCTCTAGAAGCTGAAGACAAGGCACGAGTACCAGGTACCGGTCTCGGAGATAAATGTAAAGAATTACCAGAATTATTGATTCAAGTTTTACCCAGATTATTGACAACTAGGAAAGAAGACTGGGATGCAATCTCAGCCTGTAAACAGAAACAAGATGAAGATATTAGTGATTTTTATTCTAGATTTGAAAAATGTTTCAGTATTAATAGTGGTCTCAAGACAAGTAGTGAGTCGTACCCTCACCTTTTCGTTACTAAATTAGTCGAGAATTCAAGTCCACAAATTAAAAATCGAGTCTTGAAAGTCGAAAGCACCTGGCAAGCAAATACTCCGTCCCAGATGCTCCAGATGCTCCAGTATCACCAGAATAGAATCAGGGAAGAGCAAGAACACGAAAGAAAACGTATGAAAGACACGAAAATGAAAGTGCTAGTTGCACAATCTGTTCCTCAAGACAGTCAGAAGAGGGGTCCAAATCAAGCCAATCAAGCCAGTCATCCTGCAGCTCCCGTTAAAGGGAACTGCAATTATTGTAAACAGCCAGGTCATTTTATAAACGAGTGTGCAGTTCTGAAACATAACATAGCTACTGGTAAGACTAAAGAAAGACCACGTCCGCCTAGACAAGAACAAGTTTCACAGATTCCGCAGTCACAGAATGCACAACAGATAGTTACAACACCGCAGCCTATTGCTGCAACACAGCATGTCACATCACAGATGTACCAGTATGCACAGTCTGAGTATCCAGAGTATCAGTCATATTCATGAAACAGCCTAGAGAGGGAGGTAGGCTTGCCTCTCATCGAGATACCTGTAGATCAAGAAGGTCCCTATGTTCACAGTCAAGTATTAGGGAAAGACAGAAAGTTTTTGATCGATACAGGGGCAAGTAGGACCACAATTAGTCATGCCGAAGTTCCAGGGGCTCCGCTCTCAGGCTCAAGAAATGTTTCCCTTGGATTTTCAGGAAAACCAATAGTTAACGAGATATCAAAGCCAGTCACTCTAGAAGTAGGTCCATTGTCCCGTACTACTGATCTGTTACTTACTAAGTCATGTCCAGAAAATCTGTTAGGCATTAAGACACTGAAAGAGTTAGGTGCAGTTATTTGCTGTTCCCCAGAGGGAATACGTCTGTTCCTACGTGACTTTAAGGGTCACTATGTATTACGAGATTTTGATTCAAGATTGTCTAATGTTCCGCAGCATTTATGGGCGCAAGGTCCAACTGATGTAGGTTATATGCAAATCACACCCCATCGTGTGACCCTCAAGCCAGGTGTAGTGTTACCACGAATCAGGCAGTATAGATTGCCACCTGAGGCTGTAGCAGCCTTATCCAAAATTATTGACGAGCTCATGGCTCAAGGAGTAGTTGTAGAAACTGACTCCAATGTATGTAATTCTCCGATCATTCCAGTCATGAAACGTACTGATCCAAATGCACCCCCAGTATATCGATTAGTGATTGATTTACGAGAGCTTAATAAATGTATTATTCCTCAGTACCCAGTTGTTCCAGATATTTCTTCCCTGTTAACAGCCATTGATTCCGAAGCCATGTTTTTCACTGTCATAGACCTCAAGAATGCATTTTTTAGTGTCCCAATTCATCCAGACAGCCAGTTTCTTTTCGGATTTTGTTTAAATGGAAGGAGCTATATGTTTACACGCGCTCCTCAAGGTTTCACAGAAAGCCCTAGTATTTACAGTCAAGCACTTAAGAGACAACTAGACAATATTCACATGCCAACTGACACTGCCCTGCTCCAGTATGTCGATGATCTCCTGATCACAGCCCGTTCTGAACGTGACTGCGAACGAGCGTCACTTACAGTTTTGTATTTCCTTGCCGAGATGGGGCACAAGGTGTCACCTTCGAAGCTTCAATTCTGTGTCCAGCAAGTGGTATACTTAGGACACTTGCTGTCCAAGAGGGGTAGGCAGTTGACACCAGACCGTATCCAGTTAATAGCGAGTCTTCCCCAGCCCAGAACCCAGAAGGAGGTACGTGCCTTTATCGGCCTTACTTCTTATTGTAGACAATGGATTCCTCAGTATGCATTTCTAGCCAAACCACTGATACAGTTAACGACACAGGAGGCAGCCGTATCGACTGTCCTCCCTTGGACATCTGACCATACACTTAGTTTCAACGAGTTAAAGAAAGCCCTATGTCAAGCTCCAGTTCTAGCTACACCGAACTACAGTAAGCCTTTTACACTTTTCGTTACTGAACGGGAAGGTACAGCATTATCTGTTCTCACACAAGATCAAGCAGGACAATACAAGCCCTGTGCTTATTTTTCGAGCACATTAGATCCAGTCGCCCAGGCGTTACCTGCGTGCCTCAAGTCAGTTGCAGCCACAGCACTAGCTATCAGACAAAGTGATTCCATAGTTTTAGGACATTCCCTGACAGTACAAGTTCCACATTCCGTAGAAGTTCTTTTAAACCGAACACAAACTCAGCACTTGACAATTGCACGTTTAACAGGTTATGAATTGACACTGTTCCAGCCACACATAGAAATTAGACGCTGCAACGTTCTGAATCCTGCTACACTGTTACCATCAGTTAATTCAAATCCAGACCCACATGATTGTGTGGAAGTAGTTAATATTACGACAAAGCCAAGACAAGACCTGACAGATATTCCGTTACCAGATCCCGACCTGACACTTTATGTAGATGGTTCATGTATGAGAACTAGTACAGGAGAACTAGTCGCCGCGTATGCAGTGACTACTGACACCGAAGTTATTGAAACACACCGTATTGATACCCTGTCCGCTCAAGCAGCAGAGCTAGTCGCCCTGACACAAGCCTGTATACATGCCAAGAACCTGAAAGTTAATGTTTACACAGATTCACGTTACGCATTCGGAGTTGTACACGACTTCGGAGTACTCTGGCAGGAGAGAGGTTTCATGACTTCTCATGGAACCAAGATTCAGCATGGTCTCCTTATTCAAGCCCTGTTGGATGCCATACATTTACCGACATCCATTGCTATCATGAAGTGCAAAGCACATACGAAAGTTACTGACATTATTTCTCAAGGTAATGATCTAGCAGATCGCACAGCCAAGCTTACAGCACAGACTCCAGACATTCCAGTTAATCAGACACATACTCCAGATCCGATTACATGCATGACAGTTAAGGACCCTACACAAGATGTCATAGATATACAGTTACATGCTACTCCGGATGAAATCAAGAAGTGGTCTGAACAAGGAGGGGTCCAGACAGGTCAAGGATGGTTAACGAAGGGTAGAGCCACATGGTTTCTCCCCGACTCTATGGTTCAAGTCATTATCAATACCGCACATAGTCCAGCACATTTAGGAGAAAAAGCTATGTTAGACAGTATCCAGAACATTTGGTTCAACAAGCATTTACGAGCTGCAGCCAAGCAGAAAGTCCGTACCTGTATGATATGTTGTCAGTTTAATCCAGGTAAAAGTGTCCCGGTGGAACAAGGTGGTTTCCAGCCCCCTGACCACCCTTTTGAGGTCCTCCAGATGGATTATATTCAGATGGAGCGATGTCGAGGTTTCAAGTATGTCCTTGTAGTTGTATGCGCTTTGTCCAGGTGGACAGAAGCATATCTAGTCCCAGATTACACAGCCGCGACCACTGCCAAGCAGTTGGTTCGTGAATTCTTCCCTAGATACGGACTCCCTAGAGTCGTATATTCTGATAACGGTCAGCCATTCTCATCCGAACTTATGAAACACGTTTCCCTTTTGTTAGGGTACCAGTGGAAGTTCCATTGTGTACGCCATCCTGAAGCAGCCGGTCTCGTAGAGAGACATAATCAGACTCTGAAAATCCGCATTGCAAAAGTCTGTAAAGACAAAGGTGTGGACTGGTTAATAGCTCTGCCAGTCGCTTTGTTTTATATGCGCATGGTCGCACATTCCAGATCAGGTCTGTCCCCGTATGAGGTCGTATTCGGCCGCCCCCCTAACATGTGGGGTACTCCTAGACCCCGAAGTATTACCGATGTTTCATGTAATATGCTGACAGATTACCTAGCTTCCTTGATGTCTGCCCTCAACTCATGTCGTTCACAGGTTGCCGCCGCATTTCCAGACAATACCGAGGTGGCACCGCACGAGATCGTTCCAGGCTCCCTTGTGATGGTCCGGAATTTCGACAGATCAAGTCCGCTGGAACCACGTTGGAAGGAGCCACGTCAGGTCCTCTTGACCACCCGAACTGCCGTCAAGTTGGAAGGCAGGAAGGGGTGGGTCCATCTTTCTCATGTAAAACTTTTCAATGGATTGAAATCAGTCTCCAAGAACATTTCCAAGGATTTCCAGGATTCGAAGGACTGCCAAAACATTGTCTTAAAGGACTGTCCCGCACAAGACATTATTACAACCCCTCCCTTGTTAGAGAAAACTCCGCAACAGGAGTATAAGCTCAAATTAAGGTCTAGTAAAATAAGTCAGTCAGTTTGATTGTATAAGTCCTCCCCTAGGTGAAACGGTTAGACTGTTTCTGACATGTATAAAATAGACCCCCATAGTGAGAGAGTCAGTCGAAGTTCACTTCAATGTATCGTTTTTCTAAGTTTCATATTGTTTCTCAGCATAATGATTTCCTGCACCAGCTACGCATTTTTCCTGTATTTACCAGTTCCTCATGCTAATATGTCTGCTAATGCTACAGTAGAGCACACGTTTAGTGATCTGCCTCCTCACGAATATTCATACCGCCTCGCTATGCGCAACAACACATTTATCCGTATGTTACATTATTCACACCAGACCAGCAATGCCACTAATTGTTGGGTGTGTGGTCGACTCCCCCCTTTCCAGACACCGAAGGGAGTTCTGCCACTTTTTCCTTATCCATTCTCACATAATGGTTCGTGTGGAGCATGGTCCACGTTAACGTCATCCTCAACAGATATGTCTTTTCTTAACAGTACATGTTTTCCAGACAAGCAAGGTTTCCCCCACAGAACAGGTTTAGATCTAGAAAATGAAGTATATAATTTAGGAAATTATTCGTCGAATTTCATGGTCCTGAATGTTCAGTCTGATACTACTCCAGACTTACCTGCTATTTCAGTACTACCAGTCAAAGGCGAATTATGTGTCCGTAGTTATGGTTCCGTACACGTAGGTCATAGTGAATGTACTACTGTTATCAAGTATAGTAACAGTGGGAAATCTATTTTTAAAGCTTCACGTCATTCTTATTTTATTTGTGGTCAAACTGCATATGTCCGTCTGCCCCTCGATTGGGAGGGAACCTGTTACATTGCTTTCCTACTGCCACCTGTTTTCCTAGCCCCATCTGATTATCACAGAAACACACATCTAGTACACATTAGACATAGAAGGGAGTCCCCAATTGTCGATTATACTGAAACTACTCTAGAACAGTATACAGATTTCAATAAAGGTTTCTTCTTCTTCGTAGGACCTGTCCAGAATAGTAAACTGATCCGTAGGTTAACAAGAACCCTTGAAGCTGTAGTCAATGAGACTGCTTCTGCTCTAGGTAACCTAACCGAAGAACAATCTGCTATGAGATTTGTCGTTTTGCAAAATCGTCTCGTCCTTGACGTCATACTGGCCGATAGGGGCGGGGCCTGTAGAGTCATCGGATCTAGTTGCTGCATTTTCATTCCAAATAACGCGCCGTCTGTTTATTCAGCTATAACCAGACTCCATAAAATTGCCCATCTGTTACATCAGGATCCAGGCACCTGGACATGGTCCGGTTGGTTCTGGAATATAATTTCCGCATGGGGATGGAAAGTCCTGTCCTTTCTAGGTATTGCAGTAGCGATTATATTTAGCTGCTGCCTCTGTATCCAATGTGGCCCTGCGATTTGCAGCATGTGTGCTACCTCTTGTATTCCTAGCCCCAAGCCCCGTTCCAAATCCCGTTCCCAGACAATTCGAGACGAGCAAATGGTACTGTATGAAATGATAGATGGTATCATGAAAATTGATGTTTCCTGATGGAAACGTAGTGACAAGGAGGGAATGTGGAAAAGTAAATTTTGCCATGTTCTGTGTCCCTACGCCTCATCCATCATATGTTATGTGTGCATGACCAATATGCATATGTTATTCCCCATGTCCGATTAATGACGCAATTCCAGTTGTGTCCACCTCTAGTATGTCATTTTCCAGTCCTCGTGAATACTACGAGCATCAGGCCTATGTAAAGTAATGTTGCCACGTTTCTCAGTGTGCACGTTATTCCATTATAAAATCCCCGTTTCCAGGCCTCAAAAGGGCCCGGACCACAGATTCAGCTCCTGTCTCCTGAAAGCCTCGCTGAGGAGCGATACAGCCCCCACCTGTATCCTCGACCCTTCACTTACTTCCTGCCTCGCAGTGCCCGGTGTAGCTTGGCTCTGCCTCTGAGTCTGCCAAAAGTATGTTATAGTTCCAGCTATCAGTTCAGTCCTCCTTCTGCATTCCTAAGCTACTGAACTGCATCAATAGTTTCCGTCATTGTCTAGCCTTCTCGTCTCCAGGTTAGAGAAATACTGTATTAATGGTCATTTAATATTCTCCATCACGCACTACATGTAGAATAATGCATGGTCCAGTCTTAGAGTCAAGTTAGCTTTTCCCCTCATGACTTCTAGTTTATATCAACATGTTCCCTAAACATCAGATACCAGATAGGGTTTAGGTACATGTCGCTCCGACCCTCCAGACTCTAGTCTCTGCTCCTAGCACAGAGTTCGTAGCCCCCAGCTTCTCCTAGTAACACGTCATTGCCAGTTTTCGCGCACCATTAGGTTAGAGGTCCCGGCTCCTTAGGTAGCCCCCTCCTATGTTTCCGCCCATTCATGACATATTCTGTTACGTTTGCATCACATGTCTATGTATACTCCCAGTTACACCCACTTTTACTGTTATCTTTCGCGACTGCTACGCGTCACGCCTTCTGCTCCACCCACTGCTACGCCTACTGCAATGTAATGCTATGTGTTCGCGCTATGTATATATGCCTGTGTTTTGTTATTGAATGTTAGCGCGCTCATCCCAGACCAAGCCCCAGCAGCTGCTGGGTCATCCTATGCAGGTTGTCCTGATCCTGTCCTTATGCTGTAATAAACCTGCAGAAACTCCTACTACCTCGAATCTTGACTCTTATTTATTGAGCTATCTGTTATGCTATAAGTCTAGTCAAAAATAGGGTATTATTTATTTATTTACCACATCTTGCCATGCGCAAAATAGTGTCCCGGTCTCTATAGTTCAGGATGCGAGCAATAATAGGTCTGGGCGGCACGCCCGGCTTAGGCTGGGGGCCCAGGGTTCTATGTGCTCTTTCGACCAGGAACCTCTGCGAGAGCCCCGCTCCAAACAATTCAGTCATCATTGCCTCGACATACAGTTCCATTTTCGTGATGTTTGTCGATTCCGCCATGCCCGTGATGCGGACGTTGTTGCGTCTCGAGCGGGCCTCCAAATCCTCATTCTTCTGCTGAATTAACGATAGAATCTTGTCCATGCCGCGTAGTTTTTTGTCCATATCAGTCTGACTCTCCTCCGTTTCAGTCACTCGCGTTTCGAGCACCCCCACTCTGCCTTCTTGCTTGTCCATACGCATTGTGATACTGTCCATTCGGGCTGCCAAATCATCCATTTTGTGATCTATGCCCTGCAAACTCGTCTTCAGTTCTTGGAACATTGATTTTATGTCGGCAGTTTGCGAGCCGCTCTGGTCACTTTTCGTCGCGTCATCTTCCGACTGGTCCTGTCCAGCAGTCTTCTGCTTGGTCTTGTCGAAGGTCAGCCTCGGCTGTCTCGCGTCCAGCTTCCCCATATCCGGCCCTAGACACCACAGCAAGTTAGGAGTGGCTGTGTCGCAGCAGTATACACGCAGTGTCGCGCTTCAGTAAATACTTCCACCCTATTCCGTCCGGTCTTTCAATAGCAGCGACTTGCGCGCCAATGCGCCTGCAGGAGCCCTCAATTACGCGCCGGCCGAGTCCAAGTGTCTCCTGGGCTGCCCTGTGTCCAGAGATTCCGGCGTATCCCCTCGAGGCTGGCACAGCCCACACAGATTACTCGGATCCCTCAAACCTCCAGCGTGTTTCCAGGCCGAAGTGCCAGGGCCGCACTCTGGGGCAAACACAGGACAAAATGGCTCCGGTCGTTTCCTCTACCTCTCTCGTTGCACTATCTCTGGTGCCACAGACAGTCGTCCCGGGTCACCGTAGCAGATTTCACTGGATCCTCCACCCAAGTGACACTCCTGTGCTCCGATTACTATTTGGCCTCAGGGCAGCAGCATAGGACCTCTAGTAATGCCTCAGCGAGGCTTAGTAGTGAGGGGGAGTAGCTTTCAAGTATGCGCCACAAGTCACTCAGTCATGGCCGCCCACTATTGTAAATCCGAAGGCTTTATGTGAAGGCATCCACACAGTTTACACTACGTCGATGTGATCGGGAGCCGGCAGCCCTCAATTCAGGACCAATGGTTCCTTGCGCCGGGAGACTCGCCAACTCACCGCACAGTCCGGTAGGGTGGAACCGCAGTAATGCGCTCACGTGGTGCGTTTCAGCGCTAGGATTCCTCCGCAGATTATTGCACACCAGGCGTTGCGGTGTACATAGATCAGCCCGCAGGTGCCTCCCGCAGTCCGATGTGTGTTTGTAGACCTCGTGTACAGGCACCTCCCACCTGGCTACGTTCCTGCGCGGCGTCCGATTTCACCCGTCCGGGCCAAGGATCAACGCGAGCACCCGGTCTCCGCTTGTCCGCCAGGCCTCCGCTTCGCTCCCATGCAGTCCGCGGTCACCTCGCCCCAGCCTGCACTCTGCGGCCAATTTCACCACCGGGCAGCTGTCTGACCGTTGAGCTGATATCTGGGGGAGGAAGGTCCGATGCCACACACCAGAAGTGCCGATAATTGCCGGATTTATTGGCTCGGTCAGCGGAGCTGCGAGATCAGGCAGCCATTCCGCTTCGCAGCCAAGCCACGCCCCCCTACATAATTCTTATACACTAAATACCACATACTTTCTACCCACATAATTTTACTGCACAACATACCACATCATTCCACTACACACAACCTACATCACTCCACTCAAAAACATTAGTAAAAACGTTTACATTTACAACACCAATAGCTCTAACTCTTGCAAATGCGAGACCTATTACATTGCAAATGCTTCTTTAGCTGGTAGTCACTTTTGCAGAGTGGTGGGGAAACAGGGCTGGGCATTTGACCAGCGCTCAGGAATTCCGCTGCGTAGGACTTACAGGAGGTACCAGGAGGGCTTCTTGGCCCTTAAAGTGCCTCCGGAGTAAAGTGGACTTCATCCCCCAACCACTAGTGTGCCAGGAGGTGCATTTGCAGAGTTGTGGAGAAAGGGGAGTGTGGCCTGAAGACCGCTTAGCAATCCCACAATGTGGGACTTCCTGGAGGTAACAGGAGGGGTAGTTGGTCCCCAAGGACAACCTTGGGGGCCAATCACCCCACCAATTACCTCCAGTAAATTACACACAGCAGCATTGGTAAGTTCTCATAGCAAGCCACAACCCCTTTGCCCACCATTCTGCAAACGTGCTCCCTGGCGTGCTCTTGTAAGGAGATTGATGTCCCCTTCGCTGCTGGGGATCCTTAGGGGTCAACAAGCCTACCTGTTACTTCCAGTAAGCCCCACACAGTGGAATTGCTGAGAGGTAGACACAGGCCACGCCCCTTTCTCCACCACTCTACAAACTCGCCTCCTGGTGCCCTCTTGGTTGGGGGATGATGCCCCTTGCATCCTGAGGGTACCTGGGGGTCAACTAGCCCTCCTGTTATTTCTAGTAAGCCCCACACAGCTGGATTCCTGAGAGTGGTCTGAGGCCACGTCCCCTTTTTACACTACTGTGCAAACGCACCTCTTGACGCACTGCTGCTCAGGGGATGAAGTCCACTTTAGTCCTGAGGTCCTCAGGACACAAGAGGGCATCATCACCCCACCAGTAGTGCGCCAAGAAAGGCGTTTGCAGAGTGGTGTAAAAAGGGGTGTGGCCTTGGACCACCTCTCAGTAATCCCTGTGTGTGGGGCTTAATAGAGGTACCTGGTGGCCTAGTTGGCCCCCAGGGACCCTCAATAGCGATGCGATGGGGACTTAACCCCCAACACAGAGCGCGCCAGGAGGCGCAATTGAAGTCGTGCAGGAAGGGGGCAAGGCCTCTGGTGAGTTGACGGGTTTTTTTTTTAAAGAAGGGGGACTGTGTGGCCCCCCTTCTCTTGAGCCTTTATGGCCACGGGGACTCCATCCCCTGGGACTGCTCAATTTTTTTTTATTGAAAAGGAGGGGGGCCCCGGGGCTAGGACATTCCTTTTTTAAAAAAATTTAAGGGGAGGGGGGCCGTGGGACCCATTCCCCAGGCCATTTTCGGCCCCGGGTACCCCATCACTCCAGGGTCCCACAAAAATGTATTTTTGGAAAGGGGGCCTCATGGGCCCCTTCTCAAGGCCTCTATTGGCCCCGGGACCCCAGCCCCCAGGGCCTGACCAGCCTTTATTATTATATTTTTTTTAATTTGGAGGAGGGGCTTCAGTGGGCCCGTGAGGCCCCCTGCCCTAAATAAAGTAAAGCCCTGGGGAGGAGGCGGTCCCCGAGGCAGCGTGGGGGAGAAGGAGCCCCCCCACACATTCTTTAGTATAAGCCCCAGGGAGGTGGCGGTCCCCGGGGTTGCGGGTTGGCCGCATGCCCCTGTGGATAATTAACAAAGCCCTGGGGAGTTGGCGGTCCCTGGGGCTTAGAGGAGCACGCAGGGCTTCCCACCCCTAATAAATTGAAGCTCCTGGGAGGTGGCAGTCCCCAGGGTGGCGTGGGGATGTGAAGGAGCCCCCCTCACATTTTTTTGTATAAGACCCGCAGAGGTGGTGTCCCGACTACATATTAAAGCATTACCCCCGGGACCTAACCCATTCAGGAGTTTAAAACAAACAAAGCGCATTAGTCCCTGCTTTATTTATTTTTTTTACGGACGGATTTGCGGACCCTATGCGAATCCCAATGACATTTTTGTTTTTTAATTTTTTTGGGGGCCTTGGGGGTCCCTGTGGGACCCCCTGATCAGGCATAAAAGGCAGGGTGTTTCTACCCTGCCCTCTTCCTTTTCTTGATTTATGACCTTTTTTGTGACTTGGTTCAACAAGTCCCAAGATGGTTGCAAACACTTTTTGATTTAGAGTGTTGGTAGCTAATCAGAATCAAGCTTGTGCTCGGGAAGGTTCACAGATCCACTGTAGTCACCAGATATATAAATAGTTTAAATATGAATAGTTCAGAAACTACTGACGGATTTACACCATTTAAAATAGAACGCTTTCTGAACCAAGAGCTACATTTTTGATACATTTGGTGTAATTCCGTTCAGCAGTTCGGACTGTAGCTTTAACTAAAGTTTCCCATGTAAATTAACATGGGGAAAATACATTTTGGGACCCCCTTTTTTCTCAGCCCCCACTTGACAAATCACCCCAAAACTTCCAAGGCAGGAGCGGACAGGAGCAGGGCATTAGTTTTGAAAAATTTGCGAACATTCGACAAACAGCACTAAAGATATTGGCAAATCAAAAAACGCCAGTAGATAATATACATATAAATAAATATAAATCCTGTTGGTGGTCGCCAGTAGGTAGTTATAGATAGAACCTAGTTTCCATAGGAAACGTATTTGACGAATCTTCGCGAAATTCTTCAAAACAAAAGTCTATCCAGGTCAGCTCCTATCCTGAAAGTTTGGGGGTGATTCATCAAGCGGGGGCTGAGAAAAAAGGGGGGTCCCAAAACGCATATTACCCATGTTAATTTCCATAGGAAATTTTGAGACATGCTAGAGCCCGAACTGCTGAACGGAATTATCCCAAATTTGGAAAAAAGGTAATGCTTGGTTCAGAAAGCGTTTTAAATGGTGTAAATCAGTACAGTAGTTGCTGCGAAATTTAAAAAATAAGAGTAAAACAATCAATTTCCCATAGGAAACTTTAAGCAAGGCTACAGCCGAAACTATTGAATGGAATTACCCCAAATTTGGCAAAAAGGTAGTGCTTGGTTGAGAAAGCAACCTTTTTTTTAAATGGAGTAAATCCGTTCAGTAGTTGCTGAGAAATTAAAAAAATAAAAGTTTTGATATATATGGCCGCAGTGGAGGCGCGACCCCTCCCGACCACGAGCTTTATTCTAATTGGCTGTCAACACTCCAAACCAGGAAGTGTTGGCAGCCATCTTGTGACTCGGTAGAACCGAGTCACAAGAAAACAGAAAAATAAGCATTAAAAACAAGAAGATGGGGCAGGATAAAAAAACCCTGACTCAGGGGGTCCCGCAAGGACCCCCAGGCCACAAAAAAGCTTCTTTTTAAAAAAAGCAAATTGTCCGAATTTGCACTGTGTGCGCGAATCCGGACAAAAAAAAATTCAAAAAAACAAGCGAGGGCTTGGTTATGTTAAAGCCCCTCGTTATGTTTAAGCCCCCGGGTGGGCCAGGTCCCGGGGGCATGTAAAAGATATATAGTGGGGCCCCTGCAGCCCCGGGGACCGCCACCTCCCCGGGGCTATATATATTTTTTAATGATAGTGTGTGTGTGGGGGCTCGAGCCCCCCTCCGCAGCCCCGGGGACAGCCACCTCCCTGGGGCTCTCCTTTTTTTTTAAAAAAACCTGTGTGGGGGGGCTCGAGCCCCCACATGCCCTGGGGACCACCACCTCCCCGGGGCACTAACTATGCAAATGTGGGGGTCCGTTACGGACCCACCAAACCCCGGGGACCACCACCTCCCCAGGGCTTTGCAATAGTTGGGAGCCCTTGATGGCCCTGGGGACCGCCAACCTGCAGGGCCGGCTCCTGCAGAGTCCTGGGGTGCCCACTCCCAGGACACTGCTGTTTGCTATGGTAGGGTGGGAGCACGGCTCTCGCCCTACAATAGCAAACTCTGCTTTGCTTCATTGAAGCAAAAGCAGAGAAACCTGCGCTCGCTTCAATGAAGCAAAGCAGGATTGCTTTTCCACACAGGGAGCTGCATGTCAGCACCTCCCCGTGTGGAAAAGTAATACCGGCTCCAGCAGGAGGCGGGGAGCCGGCTGGGACCGTGGGGGCATTGGAGCTCCCCCCACGGTCCCCAACGGATAGGGCCAGCCCAGGGGATAGGGTCCCCGGGGCTAGAAGTGGCCTGGGAGGGGGACGACGCCACCCCCCTCCCCTTTAAATAATTTAAAAAAAATAACAAAAAAATGCAGGCCCGCCCTGGAGGACAGGGTCACTGGGGGGGGGGGGGGCATGCTGCCCCCTAAGAAAAAAATAAAAATAAAACGGATGGCCAGGGGAGGTGGGCCACGCGGTCCCCCTCCTCATATTTTTTTTTTTAAGGGAGAAAGGCCCCAGAGGATGGGGGTCCCTGGGGCCAAAAGTGGCCAAGGGAAAGGGGGCCATGCAGCCCCCTCTCCAACAAGTTTTTAAAAAAGGAAAAAAAGGAACAGGCAAATCGCCGGAGACCCTCTCCCCTCCCTGCACCACTATGCAAACGCGCCCTGTGGCGGGTTTTAAGGTGGGAAATTAGTTACCCTTGAATTCAGAGAGTCCCTGGGGCCATCTAGCCCACCAGGTACCTCCATTATTGCTCCAGAGGGCTGCGTTGCTGAGAGGTGGTCCGAGGCTACGCCCCATTTTATACATCTCTGCAATGCAGCTGTATGGCGCTTACAGGAGGTACCTGGTGGGCTAGTTAGACCCCAGTGACACTCAGGATTCAAGGGGACTTAATCCCCCAATTTAAAACGCGGCACGGGCGTGTTTGCACACTTCTCATATCAGGCCCCGCCCCCCTCCTTGCACCACTTTGCAAATGTGCCCTGTGGTGCGTTTTAAGTTGGGGGATTAATTACCCTTCAATCCTGAGGGTCCCTGGGGCCAACTAGTCCACCAGGTACCTCTTGTAAACGCCACAGGGCTGCGTTACAGAGAGGTTCTCCGAGGCCATGTCCCTTTTAACACCACTGTGCAAACGCGGCTTCTGGTGCACCTCTGGTGGGGCGATGGGGACCTCTTGTGTCCTGAGGACCTAAAGACACAAGTGGACTTCATCCTCTGAGCAGGAGTGCGCCAGAAGCCGCGTTTGCAGCGTGGTGTAAAAAGAAAACCTCTATGAAACGCAGGTCTGTGGCGCTTAC
Source organism: Lissotriton helveticus (assembly GCF_964261635.1). Classification (NCBI taxonomy): domain Eukaryota; kingdom Metazoa; phylum Chordata; class Amphibia; order Caudata; family Salamandridae; genus Lissotriton; species Lissotriton helveticus. Next base: position 334,555,556 of record NC_136071.1, on the reverse strand, counting down.
TGGATGTACCTGGTTGGCTACTTGGCCACCAGGGACCTTCAGGATTCAAGGAGACTTAATAGGGATGTCATAGTTAGAAATTAGCTTTTAAAAACCATTGAAATTCACTAAAAAAACATCGGTTTCATGAACGTTATAGTTAGCTGGACATTTCACTCTTACAAAACCATAGAAATTCCACCGTTATAGTTAGTTCAGCTAACTATAACTCGCACGGCTCATGATATCACATATTACATCATTCATAACATGGTCAGTGACATCACTGATTACATCACTGATGACATCTCAAATGACATAACTGATGACATCATCCAGTGACTGTGTGTTTCTATAAAGTTAAAATATGTTTTATATATATTCCAATGTGCATTGAAGAATGAGTGGGTGTATAAGTGTCTGGACAGAGGATTTAGTAGGTGCATGACTGACTGCATAAGTGAGTGAATAAATGTGTCTTACTGAATGCATGGGTCAGTGACTAAACTGTGTGAATGTCTGTATCAGTCTGTCTGTTGTTGTGCAAGCTGCTGCATGGGTTGGTGAGTAGCTACATGAGTGTCTATGTAGGTTATTGATTGGTTGTCTGAGTATTTTGGGGGGAGATTGAGTGTGTGTGGGTGGGTGGGAGGTATGTGACTGTGCATAGATGTGTGAGTGGTTGATTCGCTGGGTGTATGGTTTCAAGAGTGCATGTGGAAACAGCTGTATGGGTTTGTGAGTGTGTGTATGGGTGTGTTGGTAAGTGAATGGATGTCTCAGAGGTATATGTCCAAGTAACTACATATGTAAAAGGCAATGTATGTGAGAGTTGAAATATATAAATGACTCTACATGATAGTCAGTGATTGTGAGACAGGCTGTATGGGTGAGTGTGTACTTTTATCACTGATTCTAGAAGAGAGTAAGTATGCGTTGGTATCTGTATAAATAAATGAGGTGGTGTGTGTATAATTGTATAAGTGAGTAAATGGGTGTGTAATTGATTCTTTGCATGACTGACTAGGTGTGTGAGTAACTGCATGGATGAGTGGTGGTGTGTGAGGGTCTGTATAGGTGTATGAGTGCATATGTTAGTGTAGTGTTGTTGGGTGACTGCAAGTATGAGTGATTGTATGGATGAATGAGTGATGTGTGTAGACCTAGGAATCAGTGAGTGCGTATGTAGTAACTGGTATTGGTGTGTCAATGATTTAGAAAATGGTAGTCTGTATTTTACAGTGGGTGTATCAAAGGTTATATTAGAGTGTGAGGAAATGCATCAGATTTTTATGTGGATTATGTCATCAGTGATGTCATCAGTGATGTCACCGCCCATGTCATGAATGATGTAATATGTGACGTCATCAGCAGTGCATTGCGGGGGCACGAGTTATAGTTAGCTGAATTAACTATAACTGTGGAATTTCTATGGTTTTGTAAGAGTGAAATGTCCAGCTAACTATAACGTCCCTGAAACCTATGTTTTGTTCTGTGAATTTCTAAGGTTTTTTAAATGCTAATTTCTAACTATAACGTACCTGAAACCTATGTTTTATTCAGTGAATATATATAAATATATATATATATGTATATATTTATATATATATATATATATATATAGAGAGAGAGAGAGAGAGAGAGAGAAAGAGAGAGAGAGAGAGAGAGAGAGAGAGAGAGAGAGAGAGAGAGAGAGACTTTTTTTTTATACAGCAGATAATAGCCAAAGAACAGCGCACACCTGCTGCTTCGAGGTGAGATCTAAAAAGAGAAGTTGCAGGGATTTGAGGAATGAAATCTCCAGGACCCACAGACTCAGAACCAGCATCGACTGAAGCAGCATCAGGGTCTGCTGGGACAGCAGTAGCTGTAGCAGCTTGGAAGTCAGGAATTACAAAAAGAGGAATGTATGGCACAGGATATGTGTGTAAAAAGAACTGCAACCACAGGGCCATCAGCAGGGCTGCAGATGTGAAAAAGTAATTCTCTAACAAGAACAGCAGCATGGGCTGCAACATCTAGTAGAGAGACGACACACCCATGAACACCAGAAGCAAGAGCAGTAACAGCTGCTTGCCCGGAGAATCTAGTGGTTTTCTTCCATCCTGTTGCTGCTGCCTCTTTTCCACCTCTTTCAGCCTCCCTGTAGTTTTGCTCTTCTTTGCCAGTTTTGCTTCGTGGGAGCTACCACTGCTGTTCGTCATGCAGGCGCACTGCTCATGTTGTTGACACTCCTGTCGTGTTTTCCAAACTTCTACAGCCATCTCTGGTGATCTGGGGTTTGCATATATTTTTCTCCCACTGTCCCGGGTGGCACATGCCCTCCTTGGCCACCTTGCGCTTTTGCTTTGACGGTCTAGCGTTTATCACGTTTTGCCTTCCCTTCTACCTTTTGAACTCTTTCCTCCAGCCGATCTCCATCCTGCCTCTCATCCTGAAGCTCCTGCGGCTCCGTCTCCTGTCCTCCTGGCCCCGCCCCTTTCCCCGTAGCGCACACGGCTGTGGTCCACGCCCCCTCCGAACCTTTCGCTCAGCTAAGGCGTCGCTCTGGCTCTGCGGCCCCGCCCACAAGACCTCAACCGTGGGAAAGACGCGCAGCCTCCCGCCACGCCCCCTGCTCGCAGCCCCTCCCCCTTGGAGCCGCGCACTATAAGAGCCGCCGAGCCGCCTTGCTGCCCTCCATCAGCCCCTGAGGAGCAGCGCGATGGTCAGCCCTGGAGCTGCAGCAAGATGCTGGATGGACACCTCCTGCAGGGCTGGCTAGCACTGGCCCTTCTGGCCCTGGCCTCTATAGGGCCCACGGCTGCTTACTTCGGGTAGGTCTGCGAGGAGCCACGAAACTGCCCCCACAAACCTGTATTAACTTTTTCTGGATGTGCAACTTATTTTAAAAAGAGCATTAACCCCTTGAAATATATACATGTGTTTTTGTGGATTTTTTTCCGGTTTTTGATAACTGTTCCAGACGCTTTCCATGTTTGACAACGACAACCCAGGACAAGTGGCCCCAAGTGCAGGAGCACGCATGGTCGCCGGTGCCACGAGACAGGACGTGACACTGTGCTCGGGGGTCCTGCAGACGGGTCTCCCCAGGGGGTCTTGCAGAGCCCCATCAACCCTTAAGCCTTCAATCACGTTTTAATGACAGTCTCATGTCACCCCGAATCATGAATGGTTACTTTTTTTTAAATGTGTGTTTCCTGGCCATTGCGAGTCCTAATCTCCAAATTGTAAATTATATGCATATAAAGAAAACAACTGAAGAATAGAGGGACCCCTCCCCGTCATAGCAAACTCTAAGGCGCTTGTGCAGGTGGCGCCCACTTGGAAGCAGGCACTATGTTATTAAGTTGGCAGCTCCCGAGAGGCCATGCAACCTAGCTAGCCAGTGCCACAAGGCACCAACCACATGCGAGGGCAGATACCCTAAAATTGGAAGGCAGCTTCAGATAATCTAGTCCCCCCCCCCTCCCCCCTGTGAATAGTTCCCTTGGTTCTGCTGTCACCCTCAAGCAAGTCCTCAGACACTTTCTTGGTGTTCCTTTAAAAAACTGCCCTTCGTGGTTCGCTTCATGCCTCCTGTTCACCCTTTCCCCTTCGATGTACACTTCCTAGATCTGTGCACTGCTTTTTTATTCACTGTCTCGCCAAATTTATATTTTGCCTACCCTTCATTTGCCCTTCTTCGCTGTGCAGAAGAACTTGGACACGTATTTTAGATTAGTCTTGGCCTTCAAGCTTTTTATTTCTATTTGTTACCATAGCCTGCCTGTTCAGTTATTTGTCTGTCGATTTGCTTATCCGTTCACATGTGCTCTCTCTTCCTGCTTGCAGTTTCAGTAATCCAACTCGGAGTTGCTGCGCTTTTTTTTTTCAATAACCGCAAGTGAGATTTGTGATTTTCTGCTGCAGGTTAAGGAATGTTTAATAAGGGGGATTCTCGTATGCCAGATTGTCTGGCGTTCAATGGACTTGGCTGGATTTCAAATGCGCACCATACTCAGCTGGCCTCTGTGCAGTTTCTGTAACCTCGCTTGGATTTATCACTTTTGTTCGCCGGTGGAGGCTTTCCCTGTTGTGTTTTATTGCCCGGGCGTGTGCGTGTGGGTATTCAGGCATGTCTGTTTCTCTTTTCCCAGACGCCCCAGGCTCTCCTCTCTGTGCTGCAGGAGGGTGGTGTTTCCAGGCGCTACAGATTTAACTGCTAGAATAAGTGTGCATTTATGAGTAGTAATGCTGTTTTTTTTATTTGGGGGGGGGGGGGGGGGTGATTTTTTCCATTGATGTATTATTTATTTAATGCCCTGTTGCAGGAAATGTTTTAAATGTACTTCATCTTTTAAGGAAGATTTGTTTTCTTTTTTTTTATTGGGGGGGGATTGTTTCCTCATCATAAATCACACATGCTGTTGAATTTCACTACATAGCAACACCCACGAAGTATACTGTGAAAAACCAATTTCTTCTTAAAGAAGTATTGTTTTGAATCTGTTTTATGGACAACACCGAAGAGAGATGATTCTGCTGCATGGGTGAAATCTGTTTATAATTCTGAATTTGTACGTAAAAGCCACTTTTTAAGCTGAATGACACTTGAGATTAGAAAGTAGTTGTCAAAACTTTCTGTGGAACTTAGCTTTCTGTTTGCTGGCATTTGTTGAATTAAAATATCGCGTGTTTGTTTTTTTCCTCGCTACGTCTTCTCTCGGTACAGTTTATTTAAGGTTTGTAAAGCGCAGGGTTCCTTCTCCCCCTCTGGTTTCCCAGATTCCCCTGCCTTGTGGTTCTGTGGTTTTTGGAGGGGCCCTCTCGTTTCCTTTCTTTCCCTTGGAATAGTGTCAACATTTCAGGGCAGATAAGAGTGACGTGCATTACTTTTCCACTTGCTTCGCCTTTCTCATTCAATGTAGCTTTCTTTTGCACTCAAGGAGAAACTTTGTATCGGCAGATAACACTTTCTTGCCTTCCTCTTGGCTTCACCTGTCAGCTGCATCCCCAAAAAAAAAAAAAAAGTAATAAAAATAAATGCATTGGTGCAGTTCGAGCGCTCGTCCACCAGGGGGGTGTATTAACTCATTAATGAGAAACGCTGAAGTGTAGATTCCTGCAGGTGTATCCTGTTCTCAAAGAAAAGAAAATACTGTCGTGGGAATTTTTGTGTTTTTCTTATTTTTTTTCTGAATTCATGTTTCAAAAACGTTATCAGAGGGCGTTCCTTTCTCTAAATAGGCACACCGGTTAAACCACAACACTAAAGAGGTTCGCCCCCTTTAAATGTGTTATGCGATTTATGTGCACTGAAGGCCTTCCAGATTTTGCTAGGATTTTTTGCTGTATTTTGGGGAGGAAATGTGAACTCTCGCTAAAGGATGCCGCCGTTCTGTATGTGCAGGTCACCTCGCTCTTCCATGGGGTGAAGCAGGCTGGCCCACCGGGAGATTCGCAACTTGACCGGTGGCTCAGAACGGCGGGGGGGACTTGGCTGAGGCGTGGTGTAGCAGGTGCAGTGGCACCGGGGATCAGAGGCCCGAGGGCCCAATTAACCCAGATACTTGCTGTATTTTGCTGCCACGAACAGCAGTCAACGGCGCATTGTTCCTTCCTTGCTTCAGGGTCCGTGAAGTCCCTGCTACGCTGCTGGGGTTGGGCTCGAGTCAGTCACTTGTCGCGAGGGCCTCTTAACCGCCCTATAATGGAAGTTCAGTTCCAAGTCCTGGCTGCTTCTGACCATGGACGGACGCCGAAATAAGGGCGCAGGTGCTCTTCTGTAACCACGAATGTTTTTTTCTAGAATTCCCAAAATGTGTAACATCAGTGGATGTGGTTTGTCTGCTTAACTACTGGTCTTCGCCCCCGTGTAGTTTAGCTAATCAGTGGCGTAACAAAGCCCCCGCGGAGCAGGGGGATGGGGGGGGGGGGGAACCCGCAATCCGGAAAAACTCTTTAAGAGCCATGTTTAATGTAGGCCCAAGTTCAGTATATCGCCATGACCACATTGTCATATTTGTGTTTGGGTTTCTTTGTAGTTTTTTGTAGTTTGATTTAGAACCAACCTCTGGGGTGGGCGCAATGGAATCATATGAATTTTCTTGGCGCTGTGGGTCGGTCCGCGCCGCTACAGTCTGTTTCCATAGTCGGATGACTTTTAAGTCAGTAGTTCAGGATACCGCTCTGTATATTCGCATGCTTTTTGTTAGTAATACGCATTACAAAATAAAGTTGCCTTGTCAAACAATCGAAGCATTGCCTGCGCTTCTGGGGAAGAGTCGGTCTTTGCCAGGATAGCGCCCTGGGCGGAAATAAATGTGGCCCAGCGGCTGGGTGAATAAGATGAGGCAGCCGGGAGCCCTGTTTGTGTTAGCGGTCAGTTCCTGGCTGATTACGTAAGTGCGGCGGGCATAGGGTGACCAGATCTTGAGAACCAAAAATATGGGACATTTTGGAAAAATAGAAGAAATATTAAACATTTTCATCCAAGGAATGGTGCAGAATGACAGCTCTCGTCAACATAGTACCGCAGAAGATACATTAATAAAATTAATAAAATGTAATTTCTACAACCATCATGCCTATTCATTAAATTGCGTACTTATAACAGCTGCTAACTAGCACCGCTTTAGAACACCCAAAACAGTGCCTCGCCGTTTTCAGTTGACCCCCTCTAAAAACTGGGACATGAGCCAAAACTGCCGAAATCTGCCAGGACAGCGGGTGGAAAACCAGGACTGTCCGGGCAATTCCGGGGCCTCTGGCCACACTAGGCTGGCATCGGAACACACACTTGTGCACCTCTCCTGACTCACCTGTTTCACTCACAGATTAGCGCCTAACGCGGGTGGCACTTTTTTTTTGAGGGGGGGGGGGGCGGATAGTGTGTGGTAGCAGGCGGTAAGAGGGTGCAGGGAGGGCAAACAAGAAGGCTTACGGAGTGATAAAACAACACCACGCCAAACAACCCAGTGAAAGCACAGTAGTGCGAATCACTGGGGCCAGTGACTCTGCTGTCTGTATGACCTCTTACGCCCCTCTGGGGATTGTCGCCCTGGGCCCGGCTCTTTGTCGCCCCTGGCCCGGCCCGCCTGCGCCAAGAGCCGGCCCGATCCTGGGGGACTCTTTGCACCCTCTCGTGCCTGCTAATATTGCTCAGAGGGTTGATAGCGTGCTGCAACGGAGGTGACTTTATGAACTCGAACATCGTGTATTCTTGAGTGCCATTGTAATTTAGCCCGTCACCACCTGATGGCGCAACCTAGTTGCACATCCACGGATCAATCTTTTTCAATGTATTCTGCACATTGTTCAAATAACAAATGATCGCCAATTATTCGACGCCATTATTTATATTATTATTGCAGTCTACTACCAGATGTTGTGAGCCCAGTTAAACTTGCAGCATCTCAGCCCCATGCCACCTTCGTTGATGCCTTGTTTGCAGATGTACCCTTTTCGCTGTTTGATTTACAATACATAATTTAGGGATTCCCCCACGTGCTTTATTTCGTCTTTGACGATTAAAACCCATTGAAGTGTCTATCAGAGGTTCTTCGTGGAGCTTTCCTGCGTACCAGGCATCCATAAAAGAGGGAGGAACACACGTCTTTGTGAATTGTCGGTGATCCCCTTGAAGGCCATTCTGTATGATATCTAGCTCTCTGTAGACCTATTGGTCCTGAACTGAGACGCTTCCTACGTAATTACGTCACTCACGCACCCGACCTTCATGTCAAAATGGAGTCTCAAAGGTCTTATGAGCCTGTTGCCACCCACACCCCTACTGTTCCACCGACATCCATTAGCGGTAGCCTGAGGTATCCAAGTATACCCCTGTATGTCCAAATGCACCCCTGGCACCAGTACCGAATGGATTTTTGGGGGGTGGCTCTGGCACAAGGGTGGTTGGCCCATTTGGGGTTGAGTGAATGACAGCCAACCTAGCTAATATGTTTAACACACTCTGCCCCCACAGACATTGAAACAAGCACAATTATGATAATACAACTGGTCTGGCTTTCTTAACTTGTCACAAACTGCCTTTTTTAACTACATTTTGAAGTAAGGGCAACTGCTGCATATATTTATGTCAATCCAGCAACTTTCAGGTTATAATATTGAAGGCACCCCGGCAAATAGAAGATGGGCGCCCTTAGTCGCACCACTTGCAGGAGCAGTCCCGCTGGAGAGTCGTCCTTCTTCAGTGTCGCCACAATGGAGGGTCGTCCATGACGTCATCGGATGGCGCCCAAGGGCTGCAGCTTATAAGCCCCCCCCCCCGCAAGCCGAGAGATCGGCCTCTTATTCCCTTCTCTGCGCACCAGGATCCATTATACCGGATTCGCACAACCACCCACCCGCCCTGGAAGAAGGCGGAAGGTGGCGGAATTTCTTGCAGCAGAAATGGGTGCTACCCTAAATGTGGATTGATTTCCTGAATTTTCCCCTTGGAGGGGTGTTGATTTGTGTGGGCACTGGGCAGGCAGCAGCATGGGGTACTGACCTGCTGGTGGTCCTGGACCTTTCTGCCCTACCCCGAGATGCGGGAACTTGAACATTTTGGGGGATTTTGCCTGGTGGCAGGTATCCCCTGGCAGGGACGAAGCGCTATGCGGTGCCCTGGTGGATGTGTTGGTACATGGAACTGCGGACACGGCCCATCCTCAGAGTGATGGAGGGGAAGTTCCTAATAAGGTATGCCCTTAGTTGAGGGCGTGGTCAATGGATACGGTAAAGGGGCCTGCTGGCACTTTGCATTATTGAGAAAGGTTCTGCTGTAAGGGAAGGTAAAGATACTGGCTGTTGTCAATCTCCTTGGGAGTTGATATAGTGGGGGATAGCGAGCTGCACGTTGTGAGCGCATTATGGGAAGTTAACTCTAGGGTTAATGTGCTTGGTTGTGGGAGCTATGTACACTCAGGTAGGAGTCATGATAACATAGCTCGGAGGGTCAGTGTGCCTGTTGCAGAGCATGAAATGCACATGTAAATCACAGATTAGTATTGTATGTGAGATACTACAGTGGTTTAATGCTTCAGTCACAGATGTCCTTGTGTTACTTGCAAGTCCCATTCCTGGTAAAATAAAGTAACTCAGTTAAGCACCTGCTTTAAACAGCTCTACATAACCTGGAATGCAAAAGTTTGAAACGATAATAGGTTCAAACTTAAATGTAATCTATCAGCGTTCAAAGCTTGCCAAATTGGGATATGACAGGTACCAATAAACACTTATCGGTAGTGCCAAAAAAAGAGTTTTCCTTCTGTGCTAGAAAAATTATTATTATTGGTGCACTTACACTTACAGAAAGAGATACCTGGTATTTCGACAGAACATGCCAATATCTACATATCTTACAGAGACAAGGGCCTGAGAAAGTCAAAAACACCTTCAAATCTTGGCCTATCTCTTAGCAACTTGGGAATGTACACGGTATGGAATGTCTTTGTGTTTCCTGATTGGCTGCCAGGACACCCTTTAGATAATATGAATTACATTCCCTATGATATGAGGTGATCATGCAGGACGCTGCATAGGACGCCCGCGCAGCGCTTCAAAGGGGCAGGACCAGATCGAAGTCCAGCTCAAGAACAGCTGCTTGAACTGGAATCCCCACTGTATTCCAGCACTGCCCGCCCTTACCTTCCTTGATGTGGCAGTATTACGAGAATGGTAGATAGATAGATAGACAGACAGATCGATAGACAGATAGATAGATAGATAGATAGATAGATAGATAGATTACCTGCTTGCTTTAACCCCGTTGAAGGTGGTCAGTAATTCAGATCTGATGGTGTGTCCAGTGCTTGTGGAGGTGGATTGAATTTTGTACCCATCTGGTCCAAGGCCTCTTTGCTGAGTTGTTGAGATTTCCATGACTCAGTGAAAACACATTTCTCTGCTTCTCAATTTACGTATTCATCAAAAGTCATAAATGCCTAGAATATATGCCATTTGCAGAGTATAGTATATAAGAAAACTTTTCCTTCAGCAAGGGTCTTATTAACTGCAACATCTAGGCAAATCGGTGCTTGCTTCCTCCATGTGAATTTACCCTTAGGAGTAAGGTAGGGTTTGGGGATCCTTCAGAAGTACATTTTCTGGACAACAACGCAGGGTTTAGGTTTCGCCTACCAGACAGCGCAAGCTGTCTGACTGCAAAATGACCTATTGTCAGCTTTTAGCGGGTATAGGACCCACCCACTGCTTTCATTGGTTGGCTTTATTGCCACTCCTATTTGCTTGCTTTTTATTGAATAACTTTTTTGGGGAGAAAGGCAACCCCAAACTACCGGGGTGGTTGGTGTGTTTCTTCAAGCTGTCCTGGGCAATGAGGGAAAAATTTGTCTTGCTGGGGCTCCACTTCAGCAGATTCTCACTCAATCACGTCTTGACGACGAAAGTCGAGAGTGTAGGGTTCACTCAAGTGCAGACTGAGGATAATAAAGTTCAGAATCAGCGGAGTGTCGTCGGTGCAGGAAACTCAGTCTGCGCCACAAGATCAAGTCAAATAATGCTGCATAATACACGAATAACAGTAGCATTTGCAACTGACTCGCCCAACCAACTCTCTGCTTCACGGAGTGCTCCAATCGGGGGAAACCGGTCTTGAGTTGCTTGTGTTCTGGCTCAGAGAGGACCTGGCTTGGCAGTTCGGGCTGGGCTGTTGTTATTACAGCAGGGTCAAGCGTGGCTTGCATATGGCTGGATCTAATCTGAGGTGGCATGGTGGGCAAAAGAACGATGGGTGGTTGACCGTAGTTAGACTCATTGCAAGCATCCTCAAATCACCTTTTGTGTGTTCGATGTAGCTTGCGGCCAGTATATAAATCTCTTCAGTGTCTCGTCAGAGAGAGTAATCGTTATATAATTCTGCAATCAGCACGACTAAAAACAAAAAGAAGCACATTTAAAAATTTCCATTGGATATCTGTGCAGGTGGGAATCTCATTCAAGATATTATGTCTAACAACATCTGACAAAATACCTCCTCATTGAAATGTTCTTCTTCCACCCACTCCTCTCTTCTAGCAGCAACTTTAGGGGTCACCCTCAAAGCCAGATGCATGTGATGGGCCCTCGAGGCTTTGCAGCAGCTTCATCAGTTTTTGAACACCCTCCCCTAGGACAATCATAAGTTCTCCTCCACCAGTTTCCCTCCCCATGTCCCTGTATGCTACCTACCACATGTCTGATCATGAAATGTATATGCTCTCAATGCCCAGGCCAGGGTCAGCCATTGTTTCCATGAGGGATCCAGTGTCTGGTCATGGAAATTCTGGTGCTTACTGTAAGGACTGCCCTCTTTCTGCATGCCATCTATTTGACCTCTTTGAGAAGTGCCTAGAAGTAGTTGACTTTTTTAACCCCTTTGCCGCGGCGGTAATTCTGCCGCGGCGCTAGGGGGGAGGGGGGTCGCGCGGTGCCGCCATGTTCGTGACGGAACCACTCTGTCACGAGCCGCCGTGGCGCTGTGCTTGTGACGGAATGGTTCAGTCGCGGCCCCGCCCGCCTAATAGAACACTCAGCGCAGGCGCGAAATCAGCGGCCGGGCCATGACGGAACCATTCCGTTACCAGCACAGCACCACCGTGGCTCGTGACGGAATGGTTCCGTCACAAGCATGCAAGGGGTTAAGGCACATTATACTATACAATGAGTAACAATATTATGAATGACCAAGTGTGTGTTTTTAGTGGACTCTAAGGACACAACATTTCCCAACAAGTCACTGCCACTTGCTGTACAAATAGTTCTTTTCTGAAAAGGGAAGGGGTTTGCAGAGTGTTGTTAGAGTATTAACATGTTTCACCCTCATTTGCACTAAAGATGACATTTTGCATTATTCTGATGGATACACTGATACACTGACCATACCTGCCATGTCTGTGGTCACAAACTGAAGGATGCATCAAAAGTCCATTAATCAATGCACGGAACATGATGGAACCATGGTCCTTTGCACTCTCAGCATACACTATCTTTCCTACGACACCAGTGTATAGGGATGCCCGACCATTGCTGTATTCCAGCAGTGATCCCCATGCCATTCTTCTGGGGCATCAGAATCGGGAGTGCCTCACATATGCCCATTTCCATCATATCTATATCTCATACATCTATAAGAGAGAGCAAAGTTGCAAATGTTTTTTTTGCAACCTTCACACAGGTCTAAGGATAATTTTGCAAGTTTGCAAAGTTTTTGGTTCTGCTGCACGTGTGTGTGGCGTCTCCTATCGTGAATCACGGCTCCTTCCTGCACTCAACAATGGTAATAAATAGCATATTAATTCTTCTTTGTAAATCTCCAAAATGCTCTAAATCTGAGAAAGGGAAGGAACATGGGTATATTTTTGAAGGGGGATGAGTCAGTATGTTATGTAATAAATGTAAAATATGTTTAACCATGTAAATATTCATAAATGTGGCTCTTCATTTTGGAATTTATAGACTATATATAGCACTGGTGTAACAAAACTTGAGGGGGCCCCCCTGCTAGGTCCTTGGAGGGGCCCCCTCCAGACTAAATCGGGAGCTCTCCTGCCAGAGTACTGTGCTGAGGTGGTCCCTGCACTTCAGGGCCTGTGGGGGCCTGTGTTATGCCACTGGTATATAGGTACCGGTGGATGCCACTGGTATATAGGTCCCGATGGACGCCACTGGTATAAAGGTCCCAATGCCCAGCGTCGAATTGGTAACGCGGGCATTCGGGCAATGCCCGAGGGGCCGGTGTCCGAGTGCTGCTGTGGGCTGCTTTTTTTAGCAGTCTGGGGGGCAATTTGGGCCCTGTCTCTATTGTTCGAACAGCCAGCGGCCCAGTAGGTGTCTGAGTGGCCCTTCTATAGGCGGATGGGCGCTCATCACCTCCGTTTAGCAAGAAGTGTCACTCCCTTTGTCTCGCTGGCCGGCCCATTAATGTGTGCACATACTGAGCGGGGGCACGGGGCCTGAGAAGAAGTGGCCTCACTTGTTCCCAGGTGTATTTCAGCAGTGTAAACTAACATGTACATTTTTTTACTCCCCTCCTCCCCCCATACGCCCCCCTCATTTGAGGAGTGTTTATGCAAATGTGGGCCGAATTTTTTTTTTTTTTTTTTTTTTTTTTTTGCGTGCCCGGGCCGATTTTCAATCCTAATCCAACCCTGCCGATGCCTCTATAAACGTTTTGGGAATTCCTCTTCCTCAAGAACAAAGAGTGTGGCTAGTAATTCAGAGCGACTTCAATACCTGTGACTCCCAGTAGCCGGGGGTACCAGAACACTCAATCTAATCATGATATGACCCCTGTGCTAAAAATCACTTAATCTCCCCGTGCCTAAAATGAAAGTGTGTCCTCGTGTAACGTAACTGGAAAATATGTAAAGCGCTCTGATACCTGATTCGGTTCGGGTCTAGTTCGCGCTATATAAAACTCTGCAAAAAAAATAAATCTTGGTGCAATTCTTACGCTTATTACATGGGGCAGAAGATGGCTCCCAATCCTGCGAGGCTAGAATGGTGATCTCACACCCAGCAATAGCTGTTGAAAAGTAATTGGCTTTATTTTCAGCAAGCCTTTGCCGAAAACCTGTTTGATTTACCCCAGTACTGTTTGAGGCATCACTTGATAGCATTCAACAATTTTTTTTAATATTGTTCAATAGTAAAATTAGGGCTTAACATTCAAGCTTGGCTCACAGAGCGATACAACAAAAAGTAGTTAGGCGTGTCTTCTCAAGTTTGTGGAGTAATGGCTTAACTGTAAGGTGCATGTGAACTTCTAAACCTTCCATTAATGTCACGATATGGGGCATTAGAAACTTTTCTTTGTGTGGTTTCATCAGTGATAGCTTTCACTTATAGGGCAGATTTTTGACTTCATCTATCAATTTATTAGCAGTTCATTGAAGAGGTTAGCAGTGTGTCTTGGAAGAAGTCAACCAGAGAACAACTGCATAGGTATGTTGTTCTTTGATGGTTGCCCCTGTCTGAGAAGACGTCAACTTCCTTCAACAGGAAAGTGATTCAGGGGTGTGAGTGGCCCTTTTCGTTGAAGACTTCGACCAGGGATTTCCACCATGTAAGCGGGTGGCTCATTCTCTCTGGCAGCGGTTGACCTTTTCGGGAAGTCTTCCTTCGTCTGGCTTCTTTCATGGCCTTGGCTGAAGATTTCTTGTCTTAGCTTTGCTCTTGCCAGACTGGGAATCGTTCCAAAGTTGGGCGTTGGGTGGTTTATCATGATACCTTGGAGTTGGTAAGATACTGCTTTATTCTCGATGAACAATTGACTTTGCCAACAGTGACCCAGGCCTGCCAAATTTAACATCATTTCCACTGTGATTCTATGTAGAGCGAGCGGTGGTACCTTGGAGTGGACGGAGCCACGGAGAGGTGGCATGGTTTTCAACACCCACACTGCCTCACCTACTGTAATCGCTCAGAAGCTTCCACCTTCTCCTCTCCAGAACAAGCTTCTTTAGAGGTGTTTCCTTTGTCCTGGATGGTTTTCGAAGCCTATATGAATTTCTGTAGTGGAAAGCCAGCACATACGAGCTGGACTCCTACGGGCCGTGGTTAATTTGTAAAAAAAAATGAAGTGCTGCGGTTCTCATCAGGAGGCAGCTTGCACCAGCCCATTTCTCCTGTTAGTGCTGCCGAAAACAGAACCAACTACTAACCATGAAAGTGGATAGAGGATGTGGCATAATCACCAGAGCTGCCGGCTTCAGAGCTGTGGCACCAGGTTTGGGTCTCAGCTAAACATCCTGCGATTCTAGAGAAATCACTTAATCTCCCCATGCCTACCATAAATCAACGTGTCCTTAACTGGTGCCTATTGAAAGCACAGGTGTTGATGATTAGGTGCTGGTGCTGAGCACCGAAAACCACGGGCACAAATTAAGCACTGCCTATGGCGGGCAACGGTTTCCGGCTGACCCTACATTTCACCGGGTGATCGTGCCTCCCAATGGGTGGCCTTGTGATGAGAGCTGAATCCGTGTGTCACACGGGGGTACCCTGAGACTTGGTAGGTCTGGTGCCCTCAGAGGTTTCAATTATTCACGTGGTCAATATCTGGACCAGGCCCACAACCCCACAAATGACGGCGCAGACAACGCTCCTCAGACAATGTTTTGGTTTCGTCCTCGCACCGACCACGTGACCGTACAGTAGCGCGAAAACCCGGCTTCTGTAATTTGCACTAATAACTGCGTGGCTTATCCAGCACTTAGGCGATATTGCTGGGGCAGGCAACTGTTTTCTTTTGGCGGGGTTTCGCGCAGCAGCCTATTAGCTAAACAGATGTCACCAGCGCAGACATCATTTAACTCGTCGGGTCGACAGGGAGACAGACTAGGTAATCGAGACAGCTGGAGATATCCCCATTTTGTGTGTGTGTGAGTGTGTGTGAGTGTGTGTGAGTGTGGGAGAAGCAGGTGAGGAATGACGTTTCTCTCCGATATGCGTCTCTAATTTTAATCCAGACTGCCCCTTCCCTTCCCCTTAACACGTGTGTCCGCCGCAGCTATGCGGGCAGGACATTTCTCACACTATCCGTCATATGGGTACGTGTGTGGGGGATTGGCTCCTGCAGGGTGGCAAAGCCTCTTTTCTCATAGAAAAATATACATTTTGGTCCCAGGCCATAGATTGCGTCAGGAGACCTACCGTTTTTTTTTTTTTTTGCTATGCATTTTCCTGTGGTGAGCGAAGCTTGGAGTGTGATGTGCAAATGGCGAAAGTGGGAGCAAAAATAATATGTGCCTCTGAAAGGAAGAGTTAATCTGAGCGGGTCTGACGTAACAGCTTGGGTGGTTAGAGAACGCGGGGTTCCTACGGGACTCTTCAGAGAGGTTGACGACATTTTCCCGTGTCAGAAGGAAATCATATCCCGCTGGGTCATGACTGGCAAAGCTGGCATCCAGCTGAAATGCGAACCCTCGTCTCTAAGTGGCACTGCTCATAATGGTTCGTGCGGTTCACTGCCCTTTCCATACGTTTTTGGAAACCTTGGCCAAATGATAGTCGGGGCCACTGGATTTATGTGGCAGGGAGAGGACCAAATAATGCCGCAGGGGTGACTCAATTATTGTATTGTATTGTAATTGCATTTATGTAGCGCTTACTACCCCTGACGAAGCGTCGAATCGCTTTTTGGGCAGGTAGCACGCTACTCCGGGACCCACAGAGGATTAGTGTTGAATTAGTATAGTGAAACATGCAAGTACATTTTAAGTAGTGGATAGGTTAGTCAGTTATTTGGATTTGGAATGATAGCGGCAAGGAAAAGCAAATTATGCAGCATAATAGGGCACATTTCGTGACAGTATTACTTGATTGTTTTGTTCTTTTTACACTTGGTAATACTGTCTATGAACATATTTCACCTTATTAGTACCAGTTTATTACCAAATACAGCAATACACAGCTGAAAGATGGCCCGTCAACCCTTGCTAAGGGGGTTTCACTGCGGAGGAACACGTGCTGTCACGTATTTAGTAATTTTTGATCAGTTTGAGTTAGAAACACATTTTTTGTTAAAATCTGGAGATTATGCAGCAGATGATGGATTAAGTGGCAAATGCGACAAATGCATAATTATGGGGAATACACCGCAGCTGCAGAATCACATAATTCCAGTGGCCCTATTCAGGGCTTTAAGTGGGATGAAAAAACTGAGGGGTCTCTCAAAGGGGTGTGGCCAGTGTAAATAGGGGCGTGGCTTTAAACACATGCTCAAAATCTGTGGTTAGCATAGTGTACCACCCCAATTGTATTTTGCTGTTTGTGTGATTGCATCCAGAAATGCAATACAACAAGTAACATCATACCTACAACAAGTAAGGACTATTGGCTTTGTCAATCGTTATTAGTTGCATAAGATAAAGAAGCTGCAACTATGGCTTGTTACATATAATATTGAAAAAGCTTCCAATTAAAGCCGTGGTGACCCTACCACAATGTTGCTGCTCTTGCGTTTCAAGAAATAGAAGGGAAATCCAGAACGAAAATGACTCTTTAAAGGATTTCTCTTCCCCCACAACGCTCACCTGGCATGACCTCATGCCGTAACTTCTCCACTAGTGAGCAGTGAGCAGTGTGGGCAACGCACCTCGATGTGCCTGTTGTCTCGAAACGGGTCTCTATCGGGCTGTTTTGCGCCCTGACACTTTTTTCCGGACTACAGTGACAGCAAACTGCTGTCACTGCAGTCGGCAAACTGCTGTCACTGCCGTCGGGGGAAAAAAACAGACCGCCTGTCCCAGGGCTCAAAACAGAGCCCAATAGAGACCCGTTTCAAAGCCCCCTTTAAATAACTGCCAGTGCTCAGACCCCTTGAGACCCGGCACACTTAAAGCCCTAGCCCTATTGATAGTTATCTGGTGCACTATTTACTGCACTATGACAGATTTTCTCACGGTGTTGTTGGCTTTTCTAGCGATCTCAAAGTACCTACCTATTTGTACAGTTTTAGTGACTGTGGCCATATCGGGTACCTCATATTGGCTGTGTATGTTCGAGCTATGAGACAACAACAACTCATTGTTAAAGTTGTCGGGAGGCTGAGATGTGAATTAGATTATGTTGTCAACTGTGGAGCAACGGACCTCCAAGTTGTAATAGCAAATCCATTTGACTAAACTGTGTGATCCCAAGCAGATTGGTCATCTACCACTGCTGAGCAGCGGCGGCCGGCTCAGGTAACCGCGGTAGGGTGGGGCAGGGGGCATCGGGGGCAGGGGGAGTCGGCAGATGACGGAATAGGTATTGTTTATTTAATTATACCTATTCCATCATTTGTTGACTTCCGCCCCGGCTCACCGCGTTTACCTGTTTCGGCCGCCGCTGTAGGGGAGGGCTGCAAGATGGCAGCAGTAGAACCATTTCCTGGTTTCTCCTTACACCCTTTTGCTCATAGTTTTTATTCACAATCCACACACATTTTCTAATTCTGGTGAAACATGTATGACACGTGTTTTGCTTCTGTGCGCTTTGCCAATGCTGAACTTTCAGCAGAAGGGGTCTTTGCATTTATTTTCCCAATCAATAGCACATCATTAATTTAAAAAAAAACTCAGAGTAGTGCATGTGATGCTGACAGCAGAGCTTGGAAAGAGAGGCAATTGCTTTCCTGTGTTTCTGAGCTTTGCTGTCTGCAGCCTGTGCATAAACTCAGAGATTTGCTGGCCCAGAATAACTAAGGCATTGTGTCGATGCTGGTGTGATGTAAAACAATGCATGCTATTTACAACCAGTGTAAAAGGTGCGGTGCACAAGAAAGGTGCACTTTTCACAGCACATAAATGCTTTCACTGCTTTGCTTCAAGGGAGCATTACTGGAGCAGATCAGTGCAAGCACCTATAGATTTTGAGACAAAGTTTGATCTACTAAAATAGCCTGATAGGGCTTTGCATTAAAAACTAACACCTATATGAAGCAGGCACAAAGAAGGAGAAATGTGTTAATTCCAGAAAAAGACATGTTGCGTGTGTGCTGCAGTGCACAGCACACATTCTGTACGCGAGACCGTCTGATTTTATGGGTGCATAGGAATTTGTACTGGAATGGTATGCTTCCAATTCAGATTCTATGCTAGACAGCACATACTCACCTATGTGCCAGTGTGCAAGGCTGTTTGCCACAAAAGGCAGTCTTGCTTGAGCGCCAGAACCTGGTATAACACCGGCAGCAGGTCAGACTTTGTAGATATGGTGCTGCGTTGTATTTTCTCCCTTGCACAATGCAGGGCAGTAAATTTGGATGCCCAGCTGCATTGTGTGGAAACATAGTTAATCGGAGCCTTCAAGTTTACGCATGTAGGGGCATATTTACTAGCCCCTTGCGCCTCCGGTGCGTCCCTTTTTGTGCCGCACCGGTGGCGCATCTTGCTGCCCCATATTTACATGCAGCACTATGTGTAAAAGGGGCGTTCAACGGGTGTTGCTCTGGGTGTTCCCATGCAGCACCCATGGAAACTGACATAATCCCAGATTTACGAGAAATCGTAATCCTGGAAGTGCGTCAGAATGCTGCGCTTCCCCACGGGACACATAAGGAGGCGCAACGAGGAGAAATCTTTTCTTTCTCCTAGTTTTTTCCTCTTTCAATGCGTGCTGCATTCTGCAGCACACATAGAAAGAGGAGATTGCCTCTTGTGATTGTGTTTGTGCAGGAAGGTGTCCCTTCCTGCACAAAAACAATCTCCCTGCAACGCAGGCACCCTTTCACCAAGATGCAAGGGTGAATACGCTGGCACATGGCAGCCAATTTTGTGCCAGCGCAGGGGGGAGCACAGGGATCCGTCATATCGTTGTAGATATGACACATCCCTGTGCTTTGTAAGTGACTCAGTGCGGCACAGCAAAATAGCTTGCAGCATTGTGCTGAGTCACTTTATTATAAATAAGACCCGCACTTTGGATGGGAAAAAAATGCAAAAGCACTTCTGCACCGATTCGACGCAAAGAACGGAATCATGATTTGGTCACTGAACAGTCACTATTTTGGGCAGGTGCTGCCAATGTGGATGCAGGATGCAAGTTGTAATAACTCCTATAATTGAGCAAGACATTGGATTTCATAATTCGATGTTCATGCTTGTGCTGGGTCTAATTACCATTCTACTAGCAAGTTAAGTCAACGAGTTATTATGTGCTTGCTGTTTCCATCTGCTGTGATATGCCAGTCTTGGGTTGAAATCCTGGAAAAGACAACAGAGCCATTCATCCTTCTGAGGCTGATACACGGAATAGCTTTAAACTGGCAAGCAGTAACAATGTAATGTTTATAACTCTCTTATAAACAGAAGCAGATCTTGTATGAAGCAGTATTCTGTAAAAAAAAAAAATAATTGCTCACTGGCCACAGCCATCCAGGCAACCAGAACTGCTGGATAATGGAAGCGAATAGAGATGTACCTCTTGTAGGGGCCTAGAAGGGAAGGGTTTCTGTGCGCTTAAATGAACCCCCCATGTAGGTGATAACAGGTCAAGTCTAAGACCTTCCTTTGTGCAGTGAACTATGCGGGTAAAGTCAATGAAAGCAAGACCTAATCTTGGAGCCGCTGTGATTGCTGATAAGGTCAATGATTAACTTGGTGGAGGGGCACCCCCGTGAAGGGTGCCTGCACTTTTCATACACCGCAGGGCCATCGGGAGGCTTAATCATTAAGAGACCCGTGCCTTATCTCTCCCTCATCGGGTGGCAGCTCTATAGGAGTCTATTCAGTGGAGAATTGACCCCGGTTGTCTGGGTGGCGCGTCTCCGGGCTGCGCGAGGGGCTACCACCCAACTCTGAACATTAAGCGCATGATTGTGGCGCCCATATCACGCTACCACTCTCCTTACCACCCACCTTTCCAAAAAGGCCACCTCTTTCTCGCCACTTCTTGTTATAGTAGAATTAATATGACTTCTTCCTGTCTTGACTATATTTCTTGTTCATTGAAAAGTGCCTCACTGCCCATTTGGCACAGTCCACTTTATATACATATTTTAAAATAATAAATAACGTTTTTTTGTTTCCTTACCCTCTCGCTTTAATGCTGTTTTCACAAGATTCCCATGTGAATAAGGACAATTGTGCAGCAAAATGTTCCAAAAGGTGAAACATCCTTTACAACGCAACTTTTACCACGGAGTGCCTTTACGACGCAACTTTTACAACGCAAACCATTACAACGCATTGCGCTGGGGGGCGCTCTAGGATAGGGAATAGGTTTAATTTACTATCCAACACCTTCCCTACTATCCACGGGGACTGGAGTTGGAATAGTAAATTAAACTATTCACTATCTAGCGCCCCAAAGCACTATGCGTTGTAAAGGCATGCGTTGTAAAAACCGCATTGTAAAGGCATGCGTGGTAAAAGCATGCGTTGTAATGTCATACATCCTTTCAAAAGGCATCACCTCAGGGTGCACTGAGGCTGAGCATCTATAAGTAGCAGACGATGAGAAAACAGGTTCACGGGATAATTCCAGTGCTTAATTTGTAAAGAAATTAAGTGCCAAGGCCCTTCTCAGAAGGTCACTGCAGCCTGCACCACCCATACCCTGCCAGCCCGGTCAATGATAGCAGCAACATAATACCTAACCATCGCACTCCTACAGGTGCGATAATTCAGACTATTTCAGGCCACCCAAATCTATAACAATGGCATAAGATGCTGGTATTATTCATTTTCATTGTATCATGTCTTCATGAACACGGTTGTTGTGTCCATCTCATAATTAAAAAGACTTCACTACCATGTGGTAGACTGTCACTTCTAGCTGGTGCTGACAATTAAGTGGCGGTGCTGAGCACCAGAAACCACTGGCACAAATTAAGCACTGGATAATTCACTCTTTCAGATATTACAGAATAGTGATGAAGTCGGGATGCGAGGAGGGGATCTCTGATCTAGTTATAAAGTAAACAATATCACCTCTAGACCACAATCCCCTTCATCTCCAGGTGATGCATGACATGAGTTAAGGTTATCTTTTTTGTCTTATCATTGGATGCTCTCACCACAAAATACATGGTTTACACAGAAGTGTCAAAATTTTAAAACATGGGGCGGGGGCTATTCTGCACCACTGGAGCGCTGGCATGATTAAGTATGCGGATGACACACCTGTACAGGAAGTTCTCATCTTGTGACTGCAGGCCTTTAAAGGCCTTCCTAGACAACCTGAAACATTGAATGGCTCCTCACTTTTTGAAATGTAACCCTTTGAAGACACAATTTCTCTTACATTCTACAGCATCTAACCTTAATAGGTAGAAATGACTTGACTCAATTAAGCCACTTACGCACACTCCTAAAAGCTCCCAGTTGAGGGTCGATTGCTTTGCATTGCAATTAAAGATCATCAATTTTACCCGCTGAGGTGTCGCTGCAATAAATTTACCATCACCAATAACCCTTGTTGTGGGAAACATCCTTTACAACGCAACTTTTACCCCGCACTACCAGTACGACGCAACTATTACAACGCAAGTCATTACAACGACTTGCGCTGGAGGGCGCTCTAGGATAGGGAATAGTTTAATTACTATCCAACACCTTCCCTACTATCCACGGGGACTGGAGTTGGAATAGTAAATTAAACTATTCCACTATCCAGCGCCCCCCAACGCAAGTCGTTGTAACGACTTGCATTGTAAAAGTTGCGTCGTAATGGCATGCGGAGTGAAAGCATGCGTTGTAATGTCATGCATCCCTTGTTGTACAAGGAGCAGAGAAAGACCTGAAAAATCCCTCAAGCTAGCAAAAAGGGAAAATTTAGGATCACACTTTCGACTTCTGGAACATCAAAGAAACATTAGGAAAGTACCTAACTTACTCCCAATTTAGCAGTTTTCAAATCGTATTTCTTATCCTGTTCTACTTCTCCTGTTGCCTTCAAAGCACGCCTACCCTTGCTGTAAGGTCCATGCTGTAGAGTTTCTGAAATAAATCAATAAATTAAATAGTGGGCACATTTCTTAACATGTTTTCTCAGGTTTGGGGAATATACTTATCTATGGGATTAAATAATCTTTTTCAGTGCTAACTTTTCCATGTATATCAGGTTGCATTCCATCTCTTAGTAGGTTTTAACCCAAAGTTCCTCACCCTCTGCAAGCCTTATCCTCTGACTCGACGTTATGACTCACTATTTTATTCGCGAATGCAATACCCATTGTTCTTTAACAACATGTTTCAAACTCTCTAAATATCAACTCACTTACACATCAGTCCAAAATGGCAGTGCATTGTAATTCATAGTAGAATGTGACAGGCATATTGTTTAATAATAGAGTGGTGGGGGCATGCCTGACTGGTATCGCCGCTTACCTCTCTCCGATTTCAAGCTTGCCTGAATAACTTCTGCTTGAAAACAACTTCATCATAAACTCGTCACCAGGTGTCAGAAACTCTATATTGAAATATGGCTTTGTAGAGGGTCCCCTGTGCTGTGCCAAGAGGCATGGGTGAGATTCCTCGGGATTGCTGGCGGATCGATCACGGTCGGATGGAACGCGAGACCATCCAGCGACTTCATGATGTTGGGCTCCTGACATATTCTCACTAAGGCCCAGATTTACCAAGGCTTTGCGTTGTCCTCGTGTCACGCAAGGTGATGCACGGCAATGCAAACTCTCAAGTAAGATTTATAAAGCCATGGAAGGGGCAATTTGGCCACGTTGCTTGACTTTGTAAAGAAGTGTAACACAACACGGTGGCTTGTGCTGTGTTCAGCCGCGGTCCATACAGGTAACATCGGTGGGGCGGTGGGGCCGGGTATGGGGGGATTTCGAGGGACGATACAGAGGGAAAATTAAATAAATCATCAATTTTCCCTCTGCATCGTCCCTTGAAATCCCCCCTTACCCGGCCCCACTGCCCTACCGCTGTTACCAGCACGGCTCGCGGCTGGCTGTGCTGTGTTACATTTCGTAGTGGTAAATGTTCCATGGATGGACCATGAATCTACCCTTGGAATGTGATGCAATCTCAGATTTACTGAAATCAGTAATCGGGGGATACCGCCAAAATGGTAGGTCACCCTGACCATGGCATAACGAGAGAATATATGAGTATTTGTCCTTGTTCCTTTCCTCTTTCCAAGTGTGAAGCATTCTGCACAAAAACAATCATGCCCGCAACGCAGGCGTTCTTCCGCCGTGGGGCAAGGGTGCCTGCGTTGGTGCTAGACAGCCTTAAGTGCACCAGGTATAGAGCTGAAGAGCGTCTTATCTTGGTAGATGTGGCATTGTATAGCTCTCCCCATTCCAGCACAGCAACTTTGCTTGATGCCCTGCGTTGCGTGAACTTTTAGTAAATATGCCCCTAAGTGTCTTCTGCTGATCAGGTTTCCCCTTTGGCATTCTGTCCTACAATGGAGTTAAATATTTTGCCTGTTCCTGGGGCCCATGAAAGATCATATTATTAATCCTTTCAACTTATTTTCGAGGATATGTAATGGCAGACGACCGGGCTACCCTTTCAACCACATTATGCTTTCAAAATATTTTACATGAAGTTGCCAAACTACCAGTAGATTGTTTTGGGGTTGGCCTACTGTGGGTAAGACACAATTTCCTATGATTGTTACTAGCATATGTGATAGGGTCGAAAAGGCTGACATTTTGCATTTTTCTTTTTCAACTGACTTAGCCTAATAAGTGTGTAAAGGATTATGTAAGATGGATAATGAATAGAAACACATAAATGTACAAGCATGAATCGTCACCTGAAAGACAGTCTATACGTGCCAGATTTTCGTGATTGACTATGCGTGGGAACATGGTGTGATCTAGAGAAACCTACCCCAATGCCCCAAATGTGGAGGTGCAGTCAGTGCCAACACCATCTTCCAAAAGCCAAGTGGCAGTATAAATTGATATTGATATGAGATGTTTTGACATGCACAAACAGGCAACATCACACAATGTCTAATGGCCGAGTTGTGTAAAGTTGCACCACGTGTACCTGCAACCAGCTTGATTTTGCACCCAATGTAAACTTTTTTTACACTTCACCAACCTCTTGAAATATGAATATTTCCAGACTACGGTCATGGTTTCATCCTTCCTATGCGGGAAAAAAATATCTTTAACGATGAGTTGCCCTTAAAAGTCTGTGGCTCATGATATCTCCTCATTGGCCTTTGCAGAGATCATAGTGAATCAAATAATCAGACACAGCTCCCCATGCAAAACATAAAAAAACAAACAAAAAAAACCATAACATGGATCACACACCAGCACGTGTTGGTTGCTTTTGTATGTTTTTTTGTGGGGAGGGTGGCACATTCAGTTTGTTTTACATTGGCCCATTGCGCATTAATTCAGGTCTCTGACTGAAAATGTAAGCTAGTTAGCCAGACAGTTGCCCAGAGGTGCACCCAGTTGCATGTTCTGTCCTGGCCTTTTTTGTTGTTTTCACTGTAAAATAGATTTCAGCCCAGCTCTGTCACGGGGAATGAGCTGTTAGTTGAAATATGTGTGCATGCCTGGGCTCTCAGGTCTCGATCAGCAAGGGGAAGGAAGGGAGTGGGGCTAATTCTTGTCTAATGACCCCCTGGGGGACTGACCCTGGAAGGGAGATGTTTGCATAACCCTGCAGCTCAGTCACAAGACACTGGCCAGCCCTACAGAGCGGTGTGGTTCTTCTGGGCTGATGTCACTGCCCAGGCCTTCCAGTGCAGATGTCTAAGAGCATAAACTGAAGGTTGAATTGATGTGGAATTTGAAAGGGTTACACCGGGCTCTATTAAAATTAAAATTGATTAGCGTTTAATGAGGCTTAATTGCCCAAAGGAATAGGTCTTTTGCGAAAAGGTTAATTTCTCTTCTTTATGGGGTAAACAGTTCTGTATAATGTATTCTATTGACCTTGATTACGGTCCTGTGAATTTTCTGAAGTGTGCTCTGTTTTTCTTAGCTCAGTGGATTTAGCGCCTCCTGCTGAGATCTTTGTGCACTCTACCATGTTATACTGTACTAAGCAGACCACAAAATATGGGGGAGATGCACAAAGGTCCAATCTCAGAACAGGAAGTGGAATTTGCACACTGACTAGTTTGTGAATGGGTATTCAATTTGCAATGTGGCCTATCTACTATAAGCTCGCATCACAAATATTACATTCGCAAAAACAACCAGTCTGATGAATATTAATTAGGCCGGTCACAATTTGCAACCCCCTGTGAATGTCTGCAAATGCAGACATGACGGCATGCAAGGGTCAGCTGACCACTGTTCTTGCATCGGATTTAACAGGCGGAAACATTTTTTTTTCAAAGCACCATATTCCTTTAAATGGATAGATGTTGCTTACCTTTCTGCTTACCTTTCTTTACACATTTTGCAACGCATCGGAGGAAGCAAGTAGTGTTCCCTCGGACCAATGTTTGCTCCCTTCCTAGGCTGGCCAATATGATTTCCAAGGGGAAAGATGTCACACGAGGAGAACTTTCTCTTTGCGAATCAAATTTAACCTAGTTTGAGTAATGATTACCTCTCCAAAATAGGAGTGGTACACCCCTTCCAGACCCTCTTGTATTTGTGCTTCGTAACTGGTTGCAAAAACACTGTTTCGAGTTGACTCCTGTAAGGGGTTTTGTTCTTAACAAGAGTCTGTACATCAGGCCCCTAATCACTTTCAGTGATAGTGGTCTCAATTCTAGTAGGGTCACACCTGTTACTTCAAAGTGGCCAGCTACCTTCTTTCCCCCATGCTTTGACCTGTGCAGGTAGAAGTTTAAAGCCTTGGTAAACATTCTTGAGTCCACAATGATGGGCCACACCAAATTTTTCATGTGACTCGTGAGGAATCTTGGTGTGTCTGTTCAGGTTTCCAATGGACACTTTGAATCCCAGTGTCCATTTGGTTTTTTACACACGACATTTAGTAATACACATTGCCAGTAAGTAACCAGGGCATTACTATAGCCCACTGTGAGCGCTATAAAGAGTGCTAATGGTTCTGATCCCTAGTTAGAGTCAAGAGCTGCGGGCGAGGGTCTATAGAGGGAGACGGCCTTTTTAGGTTGAGCATTCGAGACCTCTTGTATATAGTTTAGTATATACTTATATGTATATGTACTTTGCGGGCTCTAGCGATCAGCCCTAGGACTTGTCGCTTCCGCATAGGGACTTTTTTCTGTTCAACTGCCTCTATTTAACTGTCATGATCGAAAGCGACCAGTAGAGGTCGGTAAAATACCAGAATTGCTTTCTGCTGAGGGTCTTTCCTTTATTTGTATTTTTCTGGCAAATGCCTCTATTTAACTTTCTTGATAGAAAACGACTAGCAGAGGTCAGTAAAATACCAGAATCCCTTTAGCATTCTCTAGATTCCAGTCCATAGACATTGTCTTCCACGAGCACCCGTAGACAATATTTTTTTCAAATCTTGCATTTTCAGTGATATGACCACAGAAGGCCCTGATTTTATATTAATAACAGAGCTTTGGACTATACCATTTCCTGCTGAAAGGCAATATTTCTCTCCATGTGTTCCCATACCTGGCGTGTCACGCAGTTTGGTGCTTACTTCACCTCCATGTTAAAGAACAGTAGATGTTTCAGCACCCAGGCTAATGTGCTGCATAGCTAAATACATATAAGGTCGCAAAGGCGAGACCGATTGCATTGCAAATGCTTGTTCTATTAGTATTGGCGTCGTGCTACAGAAGGTATATACCAGTGAATATTGGCCCTGCGCTACTTCATTGCCTCTAATGAGACTTTCACCAGTCCAGTTTTCTAATTCCATACTATATCAAACCAATGTAAGCAGACCCCTCCTTACATTCACTGCCAATATATATATATATATATATATATATATATATATATATATATATATATATATATATATATCCAAAACGCCAAATTCAACCAGCGCAAGCAAGCTCCTTTTTTCGGCGCCGCCTGCCGCAAATCTGGACACGGACCCAAATTGAGTGCTTCAGAAAGTTTTTATTCTTCTGGTAACGTCAAGAAGCGTTTCGCAGCCTCAGCCGCTTGTTCACTCGACATATATATACACTTTAAAGACGATTGGTGAGAAACGTTACAGAGACTGCTGGCATTGAAAAAAGCTACTTGCTGAAACCGGTCTGCCGAAATTTACTAAATAAAGCAGCCTTTGATCCCCAGTGATACCCCTGCTGTGTCCTTTGTCCTTCTACCAGCCGGTGAGAAGTGTTTGAGTGAATATATATATATATATATATATATATATATATATATATATATATATATATATATATATATATATATATATATATTTTTATATATATATATATATATATATATATATACCAAACGTCTAGTAGCTTACAGGCATGAAAATGATGTTTTTTCATGACAGTGATGGACAGATATAACATTCCTTCACTGTGCTTCAACTGGAACGTATTCCAGTATATCCAGAAGAGGAAGCCAGGAAAAACTGCTCCCATCCATAGAAACTCTTTGCTTTATTTGTAAAGGCAGCAGCATTTAGTGAGCTTGCAGGCAGAACAGATCACACCACAGGAAACTGTAACACTGACTCTGAGCATACACACTCAGCTCTTTCACAGCCCATAAAAGTGTTCTTTTGTTATGCCTGGAACACATTGGCCAGAGTACCTATTTGCCCCAGGGTAGACTTCATGTCTCGTTGCTAGAACTGTTGTATTACTGCTAAAGTGCAAACATTTGCTGTTCTATTAATGGATTTGGACATGCTGGAAGACAATAGTCAATATTTCAAGCCAGACAATCTTATATAGTTTGGGGTAATTACTGCAGTACAGTTTAAAGCAATCACGCCAGCCAAGTTTAAAGCAAACACTTCGGCACAGTTGAAGGCACTCAACTTGGCTCAGTTTGGCACTCACTCTAGTGAAGATTGTGGTAATGACTCAAGTGCAGTTTGGTTAGTCACTTGAATACAGTTTAGGACACTAACTCCAATTAAATTTGGGACATGCAATCCAAGTACCCTTGACTCAGTACAGTATTCGGCACTAACTCCTATAATGTTGCGGCACGTCCCACCAATGAAGTTTGGGGTAATCACTTCAAGTATAGTTTTTGATTTTTTTTTAGAGTTTGTCTATTCTGGTACAAACATGGTGGAGAATCAAGCCAACCAACCTGCCTGCTCTGCCTGCTCTATTTAGAGTAAGGTGGATCAGCTTGTTCACTAATGGAAACCTTAGGCTTATGGCACCAGAGACTTTGGACCATTGATCTAAGTACTTAAGACTTTCCCACATACTTTTTTCCAGTTCAGGACCACCAGGAAAACCCCAGTGGTCCTGAACAGAAATAAATACAAATGTGCCCCAGACAGTGAGAGAACTCCCAGTGCATCAGGGCCATTATTTGTTTTTCAGTAACTAACTCTAGTGTTGGAAGTTTGCTTTTCAAAAACAAATACCCTTTCTGACTGCTCCATCTTGAACGATGGTAACTGCTGAGTAACCTTTTAGTCCCTCCAGAGGTGCTGCCATCGCGGCAGGCAGAGACCTTAAAATATATAGCTTGCTATAGTCCACCGACACAGCGGAGTACTTGCCTGCACAGCCCTTAGAATGGACCCCTCCAGAGTCAAAATGTCCCCCAGAGAGTCCTCTACACAGCTTGTCATGTAGAGCATGCCATGAAAGTCTATACCAATAAACAGAACTGTCTCTAAAACTACCTTTAACCCGTTCCATGCTGAGGACGGCCCCCGGCCATTCAACGTCACAGTGGCATGTGCGGAGGACGGCCGGGGGACGTCCGAAATACGCCCACTCCATAAATCACCCGCACCGGATTAACAAAATCTGCCAAAGGGATATGTTTTAAATACAACTCAAAACAGACAACCTATTGGCTATTTTCAAATTTCTGGTGTACTACTAATGCAAATATTTGCCCCCATCTCAATCGCAGTGCCTATACCACTCAACTAGACCAATCCACAAACGTCCACTACTGGTGTGTCTTGTTTTTAATAGGGGATGACATCTTTCCTGGAGATTTGTCCCTCATTTCCTTTGCATCAGTTAACATTTAAAACCTTCAGTATGTGTATATATATGTGAGTTAGCGAGTATGAACCTAAACAGCTTTGTACACAGAGCTGTACATAAACATGAATTGCTACTAGATGGGTGGTCATGACCTCAATGAAAGATCGGAAGGGAAAGAAAATACTCTGTTGACCACATTGCGATCTATCCTCCACTAGTCCCAGGCCCAGCTCTCCTGTGCTGCTGCACCGCTCTGCTTCCTCCTCATTTTTCTGAGTGCTTTCTCCTCGTTTTGCCTCGATTTTCACTGCTTCTAATTCCTTCCCCCCTTTTTCTAAGCGCTTATCCTGCTTTTGCTTTGTTTTTCAATGCTTCTTCCTTTCTCTCCCCTGTTTTTTCGGAGTGCTTTTTCGTCCTTTTGCTTCATTTTTCCCTTCTTTCTCCTTCCTTTTCCCCCTTTTTTTGGAGCCCTTTCTACTGCTCTTGTCTCATTGTGTTCTGCCTTCTCCTTGCTTTGCCACATTTTTCTGATTGCTTTCTCCTGCTTTTGCCTCGTTTTTCAATGCTTTCTCCATCCTTTACACCCTTTTTTTCTGAGTGCTTTCTCCTGCTCTTGGCTAATTTTTTACTGCTTTCTCCTTCCTCTCCCATGTTTTTCTGAGTGCTTTCTCCTTCTTTTGCCTCGTTCTTCACTGCTTTCTCCGTGAAGCAGCTAGCACCTCCAGCGCCTTAACACCTTCACAGGTGATTTTCCATGCTTCAAAGATCCTTATTGATTGAGTGACTGATCCACTCCAGTATTAACATGTGTGTTCTGTACTCCAAAACACATCACCAAGCTCGCACCCAAACATCAATGTTCAAAATCAAGTGTACGTACTCTTCTTATCTTCAAGGTGTATTTATTTGTTCATAATTTTTGACTATTTCAATCATATAGTCTTTTCATTATTCACTTAGTTGATTGTTGGATCCTGAACGTGCTCGTTCGGCCGTTTTAGACGTTTTGCACGTTCAGGATCCAACAAACAGATGTTACAAAGTCCCCCGATGAAGGGTAGTGCGTCCGAAATGCATTGGGCTCAAATTTGAAATATAAATCAACGAAGTGAATAATGAAAAGACTATGATTGAAATAGTCAAAAATTATGAACAAATAAATACACCTTGAAGATAAGAAGAGTACGTACACTTGATTTTGAACATTGATGATTGAGTGCGAGCTTGGTGATGTGTTTTGGAGTACAGAACACACGTTAATACATGAATTTACAATCCTTGTGCCCAGAAGGATTTCCAGCCCAGCACCACCCACCTTGAGAAACAGGAGACATTAAGACAAGGGAGAGTGCGACCCCACATACCAATTGGCCTAAAAATGATCCACTCCAGTGTCATTATTATCTGTCTATGCTATTTGGTGACCAGCTCAACTGACACTTTGCTTGAGACTGAGTGGAACGTTACAGATGGGCAATCTATACATTGAGGGGCAGAGTTATGAGCCCTGTGCATTCCTCTGGCACCATAAACATGGTGCAAAAGAGACGCGGCTCAAAAAAGAGATTTAGGAAGTCACGCAAGGCCACCCTTCATGGCACTGAGTGGCTTCATAAGTCTGGAGTAAAGTAACGCAGCACATAATTGCTGAGTTGCTTTACTCTGTACCTGGGAGGCATTCCAAGGGCATTGCGTGGGTGCTCGCTCCCACACATTTCCCATGGTTTTTGATGCATTTCCAGATTTACCAGAATTTCAGAATGCAGCACACGTAGAAATAGTAATTTGCCTCTCAGGATTATTTTTGTGCTGGAAGGTGTTCATACGTGCACAAAAACAATCCTGCCTACAACACAAGCACCCTTGCACCATGTTAGGGGAGAGGAGTTGGCCTAACGGCTAAGGCGCTCGACCTCGGACCTGGGGACCTGGGTTCGAGTCTCGGTAACAACGCCAAAACCTCTTGTGATTCTGGGCAAATCACTTAATCTCCCCGTGCCTAAAAATGCAAGTGTGTGTTCTCATGTAAAAACGTAACTTGTGCTATGTAAAGCGCTTTGATACCTGATTCGGTTCGGGTCTAGTTCGCGCTATATAAAACTCTACCAAAAAAATGGTGCAAGGATGTCTGCATTGGTGCGAGGCAGCTAAAATGGCGCCAGCGCAGGGACAAAGACAGGAATGTGTCGTTTTCTTTTAAATACAGCGCGTCCCATCCTTACCCTGTAACACAGAGCTGCAAGGCGACTTGCTGTGCTGCGCTGCGCTGTATTACTTTGCCCTAAATATGGCCCTGAATCTTCAGCCTGAAACAAAGCGATTTGTAATGATGTGAATTTGTGTTCTTGAGCTCCTCAATTTCATTGCAATACTAAAAAAGCTGCCCTAGGTGGAGTTTAAAGCCAAGTTAGGTAGGTGTGTACCCACGGGAGGACTGGAATGCCTCCAGCAGCTTGACGGGGCATCCTGATAGGGGCCTGAGCCCTGTGAACAGTAGTCCTGCATAAAGGGCCACTTAGAGGTCACTGTTTGTTTACAAAGTGATTGTAAGTAAGCAGCCACAGCCAGGAAGGTGTCCTCCAAAGCACAGCTTTGAAAACATGTCTTTGCCTTTTGGGATTCTAATAACGAGGAATGTGAATACTTACAGAGAATCTAGCCTTAACCAACTGGGGGCCAGCCTCAAGCCAACAGGAAACTATCCCCAAATCCTTGAAGCCACCAGGTCGAGCTGGCATTTAACTAGTCTTAATGATCAATTTTGCTCCACCTATCCTCACTAAATACTGGAGGTCTAGACGTGGATTTTGGACACTGCATCAGATACATATAATTCATACAATAAATACCCTGCTTCCCAACTTGAGCTGATAAATGGAAGATGCATCATTGTTTTTCAAAAGATTCATTTTTCTAATTCCCTCACTGCACTTTTCCCTACATTGCTATTCATCTTTTCCTCTTTATTTCTCATGAATATT
This sequence comes from Lissotriton helveticus, assembly GCF_964261635.1. NCBI lineage: Eukaryota > Metazoa > Chordata > Amphibia > Caudata > Salamandridae > Lissotriton > Lissotriton helveticus. Next base: position 334,523,130 of record NC_136071.1, on the reverse strand, counting down.
TCTAAAAGGGTTTTATCTTGTTCCAAATGTGCTGTATTTTCAGTTTTTGATTTAAAATGAATTTCATGTACCCCTCTGCTATTTGCCAAACGCACTGCAGAAATATTATCATCAGAAACGGGTTTATTATTTTCGTACATTTATATTTTGTGACAATTTTAACCACACCATAGTAAGACATTGCATGAACTTCTCAGCTATTTTTTTTAAATAATTTACATATTTCCTCATTTGTGATTGGCCATCATATTGACATTTTTACTTGAGGGCTGGTTGCTGACCTCTGTGCCCCCCCCCCCCCCGGAAGTACTTCCTGTGTACTTCCGAAGTCACGGTCGCTCCTGGTTCTAGTGCAGCTCAAGAAACACGCCTTGCTATACAGCTGCAGCGCCTTTCCTGCATTTCTTAATGATTCCTTCCTGGTCATGCCTGGTGCCACTCGTGTATTTATTGGGTACTTCCCAAGCCCACATGTCAGCACCCTACCACATGTGCTCACTGCTGGAAAAACGCTGACAATTTCCTTTCGAGGTAAGAATGCAACTCTGCTATCTTCAGTAAGTCAGTTCTATAGTCCCTTACTGTTCTTTTCATTGTCAGAAAAGGTTGAGCAAAAGACAAAAATAGGATTTCTTAGCCAGGGAGGTGCAAAATGCATGAGATTACCTCTCTGTGTCGTGATAACATAAGCACAAAGTTGTGCAGATCAGAACTGGCTCCAATAAGATCATTGGATGCATTACCTTGCTCTGACCCAAGGCTATCCCTGTACTACCCAAACTTCATATGTTTAATTTGTGCCGGTGGTTACAGATGGCGAGCACGGGCCCTCATTTTCGTGGACGGGAACTTCTTTTTCAGCATCACACTATGAACCAAAGCCCTGGAGAGAAAGGTAGAAAAAAGATACAGATTGAGTAAGATAAAGACAGGGAAACAGTGACGAAGACATTGCAGGGATGAAAAAGAACCTGCAAGAGTATGATAACAGGAAGTGTGAGGTGGCAGAAGAAAGGAGCATGAGGAAGAATCAAATCTAGGTAGCCTTAGTATTGAGCCACCGTGGCAATTGGCAGCACAATGGTGGGCTGCTCAGAAAAGATATTGGGCCCCTCGGCTATGTATGTTTTTTAAACAAATTAAGTACTACATTTGTTGTGGTAATATTATCTTAACCGGGAAACTAGAAGGTATGTTGACACTGTATGTGATGTAGAAGACCTGTTCACCTTGCGTTGTCCGGAGATATTGAGTGTGTATCAGTGCTTAATTTGTGCCTGTGGTTTGTGCCTGTGGTTTCTGGTGCTCAGCACCGGGACTAAGGGCCACACGTACGACCCTAAACTGCATGCGCAAATGGGTTTGCGACCCATTTGCGCATGCACAATGGCCCAGGGCCATGTACAATTCCTAAATAGCGAGTCGCAATTTATTGGCAACTCTCTATTTAGGAATTGCGAGTCGAACTTAGGAAGGGGCGTTCCCTTCCTAATTGCGTCCGCAAAGCAATGTATGATTGTTTTGTGACCACATTTGCGGTCGCAAAACACTTGCAAATTACCACCCTCTTCAAGAAGGCGGTAATGCAGTCGCAATTTGAAAGGTGCCCAGGAGACCCCTTCCAATTTGTGACTGTCTCTAAAAATATTTTTTAAGGGCAGGCAGTGGTTCCAGGGACCACTACCTGCCCTAAAAAACTGAAACGAAAACGTTTTTAAATGTTTTTTTTTATTGCACCCTATTTTCCTTAAAGGAAAACCGGCTGCATTTATATAAAAATAAACTGCTTTATTTAAAAGTAGTCCCAGACATGGTGGACTGCTGAGCCCAGCAGGCCACCATCCCTGGGAGGGCCTGTCATTCCCAATAGGCTCGCAAATTGCTAGAGGCTCATTAATATTCATGAGCCTGTTGTACACACTGTTGTACATGTCAAATAGCGCCTCGCAAATTGCGAGTCGCAAATGAGTCGCAATTTGTATGGTGCTATTTTGCAGGTCGTACATCTGGCCCTTAATTCTCAGCACTGGCTCTGGTGACAGTCCACCACATGGCGACGCTGTCTTTTTGTTGTTTTTTTACTTTGAGATGAGCACAACAACCGTGTTTATTAAGTCAGTATAAATTGGAAATTAATAATACTTGCCTCTCATGCCATAATTATGGCCTGAAATAGTCTGAATTGACACACCTGCAGGTGTGCAATGGTTAGGTGTTATATTGATATTGACTGCCATTGGCAGCGCTGGCAGGGTATGGGTGGGGCAAGCTGCAGTGGCCTGCTGAGAAGAGCCTTGGCAGTTCATTTATTTTTACAAATTAAGCATTGACATGCGTCTCAATAAGGCTCATTCACAATAAACACTTTGATCAATAAAACAAAATGCAATATTCACTAAAAATAGAGATTCCTTTGAAATGACCAGCAGTGGGGCAGGATCATCTGAAGAAATGACTATACTTCAGGGTATATTTTGGATTTAGGGTCGAGCCCTAAATAAATTATATCCATGTTTGTATTTTCACTCCCTTATGGCCTCTACATTTACACAGCTGCATGTTGGAAATATTCCTTCATTGAGTTTGATGAATAATCTTCTTGTAAGTCAAAAGAAGGGGAAACATACTTTGTTGGGGACAGTAATTTCATACTTTTTGTGCAATTTAAGTGCAGCAGCCATATTTCATCAAGCCCCGGGCAGGAACTTTAAAAGGAGATCTTGGCTCACATAGTGTAGGGCACATTACATTATTGTGGGGCCTGGAGGACTTCGTAAACCAGCAGGCAAAGCGGCAGGGAGATACAGCCACATTGCATCAAGCCCCAGGCAAGAGCTTTGAAAGGAGATCTAGTCTCCTGTAGCACGGTACCTGCCCAGGGCGGGCCCGTCCATGCCCATCAGAGCCTGGAGGAGGCTGTGCTGGATGTAGAAAAACAAGGACCCTCTGAATAGTAAATATATTTCAATTCCTAGGACAGGGAAAAACAGTTTGAAAAAATCAATCCTAGGCAATTTCAATCAGTTTGTAATATATAACACAATAAAACAGGGAAAAGCAAACAACGTGAAATCAAATAGACAGTGTATAACATTTCCTTTTAATTATATTAACACTTACATAAGATAAAAACTTGTGTTAAACACACAATACAAATTCATAACAGTTAGAATCAAATTGATATAAAAATAAAAATAAAAGGGAAAGAAGTGGCAGTCTTATATTTTTAATCAATTATATGGACTCGCGTTTCGGTGTAATCAAAACGCCTTCTTCAGGAGTAGCCATTGAATTACCTAAAAACAGCGATAAAAGAGCATTCAGTACATTTATAGTTTTATATCTATACATGTAATCTATTCAAATAGTTCATAGAATAGATAGTTAAAAAACCATATAACATATACAAATATTTAACAATTTCAATTCTTATACTCAAATATATATACATAATACACATTATTGCAATTCCCTGGAAAACATCATAATTCACACATAATAAACATTGATTGGTTAATTCTTAGTATATAGGCTGTGCTGGGCCACCCCACTTGGCCCCGCCATCAAGGTCTTGTGTGGCTTGTTTCATTATACAATATATTTTCTTCCTTAAATCACCGTAACTTGTTAATCTCCTGGCTAACGTATCGAGACAATGGGAAAGAAAAAACCTCTTGGGGATCATATTCACACCCCATCAGGGGCAACAAGCGCTATTTAAATGCAAACCTTTTCCCCCTCTTTTATCCATCTGCTATCCTTCTCAATCCAAATAACTGACTAATATCCACCACTTAAATTACTTTCATATTTCACTATACTAATTCAACACTAATCCTTTATGTGTTCCAGAGTAACGTTTTACTAGCCAAAAAAGTGCTTTAACACCCATCAGGGGCAACAAGTGCTATATAAATGCAAACCTTTTTTTCCCTCTTCTATCCCTCTTCTATCCCTCCGCTATCCTTCTCCATCCAAATAACTGACTAATATCCACCACTCAAATTACTTTCATATTTCACTATACTAATTCAACACTAATCCTTTATGGGTTCCGGAGGGCGTGCTACTCGCCGAAAAAGCGCTTCGACGCTTCGTCATGGAGTAGTAAAAGCTATATAAATGCAAGCTCCTCCTTTGTGAGAGGGGCAGGTGGAGTCCAACTTTGAACTGCGCAATAACGTTTTGGACTGGCTCAAGTGCTTTAGAGGGTAATCCTGTGCCCTCACTAATGACATTCTGATGATCTGCAGAGACAGATAAATCGGGCCCAGCCCAGCCTCTGCTGAGGGTGACTATTTAATTGTGAATTTTAGAACCCTTTTTCATGTACAAAGTCTTTTGTTTGGGCCTCTGAGCTGGGCTAGGGTGAGGGACAGCATATCTGTGGTCCACTAAGATACTTCTACAGACCTAACCCTGCTGCTCTGCAAGTCCCTTTCATCTCTGTAGCGCTCTACTCGTACCTGGGGAGACTTTATACTCTCCTCATAGTAGGGGAGCTCAGTTTTCTATTTCACTCCTGAATCACTTTGATTTCTTGTCCTCTATAGACTGACTTCCAGATGGTACTCAAGGTGATAACCAAACCCTCTCCCCTGCCTGTCATTTCACCATTACCACTGGGGTGATAGAGCCCTCCTCAAGGGTTTCATGAATGTCTGTACAAGGAATTCCTTTACGTTGAATAGTTGGAACATAGCTGGGATCAAGGTCAGGATATCTAATCCTGATTGGTTACATTTAGTTGTAAAATATGAATTTATTGTTTTTCAGGAAACTTGGGACAGTACCGATTCTATCTGTCCTGCCTATACCTGCTATTCCTGCCTTGCCATCCCTTCTGTACCAGGCAGAGCAAAGGGGAATGGGGGTTTTGGTGTGGGTTAAGCTAAATGTGAAAGTGGCTTTCTCAGTTTTAGACACTAAAAGTTCTGCTTTCATGGCTCTACTTATTAAGGATGAATTAAGTTTTTTTTTAAAATTTAATCAATCTTCATGACAATGGATTATTAATCCTGTATGTACCCATTTCAAATGTTTGTTTGCTTTCCTTGGTGATTTAAAGTTCATAGCTAACAGGCACGTGTCATTGCTCAACTGTCTTCTCTGCGGGGACTTTAACGCTAAGTTGGCGCTCAACCCCAATTCACAGGTGTGGGGTCAGGAGTGTTTTGCTCTCCTTTGGGCTAAACCAGACAGTAGAGGGGAAGAACTGAGTGGGCAAAGTGCTGAACATGAGCTTGTTGACCCTATGGAATTGTTAAACATTGACGGAAGGTCATTGGCATTTAGAGGGCATGGCTGGGGCTTGGTTATAGATGATATATTTGCAACTAGAATTCTATCAGCATGGTTTTCGTTTGGTGCAATGTTGGTGACATATTGGGAGCACTCTAGGAATGGTGTAAGGCATGTATGGCATTTCAAAGATCCAGCGGCAACCTTAGCCGCTGTGTTGAAACCACATAGACTGTTATTCTTGCAAATTTTGATGGACGATAAAGGGGTGGAAAATCTAGCTCACTATGAAACCCTAAGTATAAAAGATAGGCAGTTTCTGTTACAACCGATTAGGTGTGGACAGATGAACCCTCGCTGGCTTGACACACGGCTTACTAGCTCACCGAGAGACTGAGGAAGGCTCTATCCACCACTCCAAAAGATCCTGCTTTGGTGCAGGAAGCCCGCAAGATTTACAAATTTACTTTGAGGATGTGAAAAATCCCTCTGAATCGTAGGGACTGGGAACTCTTGGAAAGTGGAGCACTTGCCAAGAATAGTAAACTATTTTGAGACTTGTTTAACAAGATTAAACAAAGGGATGTTCCATCAAATTCCCTCTTGAACTGTAATTTCCCGAGTTCTGAATGGGTTAATCACTTCAGAGCTATATACCACTCAGTGGAGAAAGGGTGCTTGGCGGACTTGTTGAGGATCAAATCGACTCATGCTATAACTTTGCAGGTTACCCTACAGGAAGGTATCCAGCATATTAGACCAAGCCCAAGTGGAAAAGCACAGTGACCAGAATTGGTCTCAATGACTTCATTATAAGTAGTACCAATGTATTGAGGCGCCTGTTAACAAATATTTTCAACAACTTTTTATGTAGTAGGGTCGCAAACTCCTGGACTTTTTCCACCATAGTCCCTGCCTTTAAGAAAGGGGATCGCCTGCTGTCCAAATGCTATTGCCCCATTTTCCTTATGGATAGCTTGGCCAAGATCATTGGTCGGGTGTTTTTTAATAGTTTGAAAACATGAGTTACTCATTACAACATTTTGTGCCCCTTTCAATTTAGGTTTCGCCAGGGGCTGGGTACAGTGGCACAGTGCTTAAAGTTAAATTGGATCATTGGAAGTATAATATCGTTAAGCACTGTCCGCTGTAGCTGGCCTTCACAGATTTGTCAGCGGCATTTGATTGAGTCAACCATACTAAATTGTGGTTGATGCTATTGGATCTTGGTGTGGAGTTTTCCGCCATTGTGATGGTGATATGCACTCGTGCAATATACTTTTTTTAAGTAGATGTGGGAGGGACTGGGGGAGTAGTGGGAAAATGGTGAATATTTAATACAAACTATGTGGTTTTAAGGGATATTTAAAGGGGAGTTTAGGGAGGGATATGCTAATACAAAACACATACCCATATAAGAGTAAGACAATTCACAAAATATATTTCTAAAAAGACTACAGCCCTTATAGTGTTAAAAAAGGTGTTAAAGTGCTCTAGCTCAGCCCAGTTAAGGACCCCTCTTGGCCAACCACTAGTTCTATAACATCCTCCCTTTTTTGGGAGGGATTAGGATGTCAGGCAATCATTTTCATTTGTAGTGGTTGGGGAGGGGACTGCTAACTTTGAAGGTGAGGGGTGGGTGACATGATACCAGATATGTTTTTGTGGCTGAGTAGGCTAAAGCAGAAGGTTGTGTGGTGTGTGGCAGGACGCAAAGTTTTGCTTGTTGCAGTGATAACTCCTCTACCCCTGCCTTGCTCACCAGAGCAGGATAAGAGGGTGTTTATTTTATTTTATTTTATTTATTTATTTGAAAAGTTTTATATAGCGCTGGCTAGACCCGGGGGTATCATAGCGCTTTACATGAGGTGTGATGGGGCCAGACACAACATATGTTTGAAAATGGGTGATTAGAAAGAAAGGGAATGCTCTCAAGTGGAGGGTTTGAGTTGCATCATATGCAACTTTTGCTTCACTTTTGTTGTTCATTTAATTGTAAGATGTTCACAGTTACTCCTCGATAATTCTGTTATAGATAGATAACTATAGCTTGAACGATGAAATCAAATTCATTTTGTTTACTGCAGCATAGTCAAAGCAGTGAAATGCAGAGCTCAATTTGCTGCTTTAATGTCCGCACTGGAAAGTGAACAGTTTCCACTGTCTTCTCTTCCTGCATCTCCAGAAACCTGAAGAGAGTGGTGGAAGGGTGGATCCTTGTGTGCCATCATCCCTCAGCGAATAACGCTTTGCCATCGTCACCCACATCTGCCATACCACTTGCATATTGGTTAGGACCAAGAAAGGATAGCCAACCTCTGCCATCCATGGCATCTTCTCTAGTGTGAAAGCTGCTAGAGAGCATGGTGTCTCTTTGCGGGCTTTCACCGGGAATGGAGCATAGTCCTGGGGAATTGAGAAAGACACCAGAGGGAAGTCGTGGTGCAGATCTAGACACCAGGCATTATGTTTTATACATCTACAGGGTTGTGGATGCTTAGTTCAGGTCTAGGCCCACTGAGAAAGGAACCAAAGTGCCACATTTTGGGGAAAGAGTCCATATTTTGTGTAAGTCCCACATGACTCCTCTCTCCACAGCTGTGCCATTGCATAAGCTTAGGAGAGGCATCTGCATGAGGTGTAAACACAACATATTATACATGGGAGGGCTCGATGTGACACCACAGAACATGAGAACGTCCTTCTTATTGCCTTTGATGTAATTTGGAAGGTCTGTTGGAAACCACCCACAACCATTGCGTAATTTGTAAAAAATGAAGTGCCAGGGCCCTTCCTGGAAGGTCACTGCAACCTGCACCACCCATTCCCTGCCAGCGCTGTCAATGATAGCACCAACATAACCATCTCACTCCTACAAGTGTGATAATTCAGAATATTTCAGGCCACCCAAAGCTATGCTAATGGCATGAGAGGCTGGTATTATTCATTTTTAGTGTATGATGTCTTAATAAACACAGTTGTTGTGTCCATCTCAAAATTAGAAAGACAGCACCACCATGTGGTAGACTGTCACTTCTAACCAGTGCTGACAATTAAGTGCCGGTGCTGAGCACCAGAAACTACTGACACAAATTAAGCACTGCCCACAACGCTGATAACTGCCCCGTACAATCATAAATGCAAATAAGAGGGCAGATCTTAAATAGTAGCCTGGATTCTTATAAATCAAAATTATCTTTCTCGTAATATTTGGGTTTTTAGTTTTTTATTGTCTTTATTCACTTGTCTTTAGGCCTTCCCAGTTCTCTGTCTACTTTGTGTTGGTACTGAATGATCCTGCGTGAAAGCTGTTCCAGGCCCTGCTGGGATGCGGTCCAGGCCTGGGTGTGGGCCCACTCTCATGGCAGCTGGGAGGACCACATCCTCTCTGCTCGGCTACCCATGCTGTAAACCTCTCTTTTTATGAGCTGCTCAGTTCCAGGTTGCACCTCCTTTCACCTTCCTGTCCATAAAACCAAGACAATGGAGCGTGAAGCCAAACACCGCACAGGCAGCAGGAACGCTGGGTGCCAACCGGCGCCAAAAAAGCAAAGGTGGTGACTTGCCGGTTTGTGCCACACCGACAAGGGAATAGTTTTGTGTAAGGGGTCCACCATTGTGCTCATTTCCTGGCTAGCTCTAATACATGTGCAGGACATCCACTGTCCTGTTGGGGTCATCAGTTTGTGACATATGCCAATAAGCTATTAGAATGGACCTTCCTCAACTGTATTTGGGGTTTAACAAACTTTAGATAAGTTGCTCTAATATATGCATTTATCTTTGGCGATAGAGGGACAGACTTGTTTTCATGTAGAGTTTAACCCCTCAGAAAAGAACTACTTCTCGCTTTCTTCTGGATTGGTCAATTGTTTGTGAAAGATTTTGAACTCTTCAGCAGATGCTCTGTTTTCAGTTTCAGCTTTATCTTACTCTTTTTCACTGTGGGGCTATCCACTGCATCTTTCATCAGTCCTGTCGCCCATTTTGCTCTTGTGGTTCTCTTGTGTTTGCCCTGTTTCACTGATGTCGGTTTTATCAGTCTTGCCCTCTCACTCACTTGATAGCCTCATCCCTATATTTGTTATTTACTAATTTCTAGAATTTAGTCCTCGCTCTTACTCGGAACTGCCTGCCATCTTGTCTAGCTGTCTTGCCCACCAATGTATTGTATTTATTTACATTTCTGGGGACCTTTGTAAAGCACTGCTAAGCACCCGATGGTGGCTTTGGAGTACTTTGAGATATGGGGAGATATAAGAAGGAATAGAGAGAGGCAAGATGATTCAATTTGAAAGGACCCGGCAGAAGAGAACCAGTTGATGCTCTGGCAGGGATGAACAGTGACTAGATAGTTGGCAATGAATAAGTCCTCAATGTCAGGAAAAGACCTCGGCATGATAAAATCGTGTACCCCGAGTGCCCGACTGCACTGTTGTCTGGAACCCTAATGCTGATTTTTTGTCATAGGCAAACACGGATCATGCATGTGCGCCACAACATAGGCCTGTCTCACTGACTGTGGTCTTGTTGGACCGGGAGGGGCCCCCAAAGTCCTAGCCCTAATTGTGGTGGAGGATTAACACCTTCACCAGGCGTTAGGCAGCACAAGTGTGGTGCTGGCAGCATACCATGTAGTGATCAGAAGTTAACAGGACCTTTTTCCTCTGTGTCACTAGAGTGAGCGCTACATGCTCATTTACCTTCTGAAAGTTCGCCTGCTTTGTGCTTAACTCATCCTTGGCTTACATCAGCTAGATGTAGAGTGGACGCCACACAGGCACCCACAACCCCCAAGGTACGGGGGGACGGGCCTCAGGAGTCCCCCTCAACACAGTACCCTTGACCGAGAGCTGATTAAATTCGGAGCGGGAGATCCTCTATCTTCCTTGTTTTGAGGCCCCCTCAAGTTTCTTTACTCCACTGACTGCACAGCACAGGAGTAGTGACTCTGCACTGGTTGTATGTGTACCTAGGAGGGTACATTACAGGTTGTATTTATGCCTGTGAGGAATACATGACATGAAAGATGTAGTGCTGTGAAGTGCGTGTGCAGTGAAGAGCATATGTGTGCTTGCGTAAAGTATAATACATGATGGGTGAAGTGTTGTGCAGCATGCACATGATAAGTGTGTGTGCTGACAGTGTGTGTGTTTGTAAATAATACACCCTGATTAAACAGAGAAGAGTTTCCATCCTGAACAGTACACGCAGGCTGAGTATGTGCGCTGAATGCATATGTACATATAAAGGTACAATGCGTGATGGTACCAGTGCCGGACAGTATGTGTGCTGTGAATGTACACTGAGTAAATATGCCTGCAATGGGACATTATATGGAGGACACTGGGTTCCATTTTGGGAAGCCCATGCCTGCCTGGGGAAAACATGAGGAGGAGAGGCATCCCCCCCCCAACAGATATGTGTATTGCTGCATTCCTGTGAGCGGGCGGAACAAACACTGGAGAGAAAAGGAAGAGAGTCAAAGGGGAACTCTTGAGTATGGCCTAATAGTAAGCATTCCCATGATGCGGCCACCAGTGAATGGGGAATAACCCAGCGCATGTTACACAATGGCAGGTGGGACAGGGATTTGCCTCACAACTACTAGAGCCCTGACCTTAAAGGAATGTTGTTATTACTTGTAAATGTTGCATTATTGTGTCTGCGTATAAATAAAAATAAAATACTTTTTCTTATAAAAGCACATTTTTAGCTAGATCCTAATTTATTGTTTATACTGTTTGCACTTTAAGTTATGAGTTGTGTTCTCTGACCTGTATCTACATCCCCCGCGAGGAAACATTGACTGATTGACCACAGCTACCACAGAGAGTCAAATGCAGAAGTGGTGCTTACCCAGTTGAGCAGGAGCTATAATAGGTTAGGCCCAGGGATATCAGGAGTAAAAGGCCTTAACCACCACATTTGGGGCCAGTAATCCCTGCATGCCCCTTGGCCTTCTGAAAGGGGTTCTGACACAAACCCTTAAACAAAAGCAAGAGTTCGGAGAGCCTGGGTAAAGAAGAAGCTCGTCTCCGGTGTCTGATTGGCATGCCTTAGAAATCCAACTAGAGAGGACAGGGCTACAATTTGTGCAAATTCTCCCTCACTGTCTACAAGTCCTTTCTGTTTCTCTAGTATTCTGTGATATGTATTGGTTGGTTGATATACACCCAAACCAGCTTTGTTAGTCACACTCCTGCTATTTCACCTTCACAATCTTCAGCTTTTGCATCTTTCTTAGTCATATATGCTGGACCCACATGCGCCTCTGTTACATCATGTCCATGTTTTTTTCTCTCTGGACCTTAGTTGGCTGGCTGCTGGTTGATTAAAATAGTTTTAGCCTCTTTGCAATCTTTTTTGCTCATGCTGGTTACTGCCTCTGATTCTGCAACCTTCTACTCTTTGCAGAGAACTACATACAGGAAAGGCGCAAAAGTTCCCTCAGAAGCGCAGTGGCACCTAGCCTATCTGCCATTGCCCTCCAGATGCATTTAGTGGTTTACAGCTGCCTGATCTTGTGTTTTTTTCTGTTTGCCTGATCCTCTCCTGTCATTCCATCTACATCTTGTTGACTAATGATCTCCTGTCCTTGCTGTATTTGGACAACGGTGGAAGTGGACCTGTTACGCCGCTCTCAAAGCCCGCGAACACTGAGGTCATTGGTGTTCCTCCATCTTCACACATCATTATTTTAGAAAGTCTGACAGCAGCAGGATAAGGCACCAAGTTTCCATGCTGGAATAAGTTCCTGTCAATGACGCGGGCCCCGAACCAACCATATGTGGCACGAACGGAAGATCTGGAGCCGTGAGTGCATCAGGGCTCGCTGGACTGCTGTCCGCCCTAGGTGCCGATGAACTGGCGTTTTGACTGACACGTGGACGGAGGTTTTGGGTGGAAATGCCAGCATTAATATTCTTATGTTGGTCCAATCAAAAGGCATGCCATTTGTGACTGAAGGGCCATCAGAATGTCACCATGATGTAAAAGGGGAGGGACATGGAAGGATAACCACTATGCGCCCACACACTAAAGCTTCAAAGTACACACAAACAGTTCAAAAAAACTACTTTACATTTTATTCAGAAAGCATTCCAGGGCTCCTTTTTTATGTTTGTGTTACAGTGCCCAGGTCAACATTGTATTTCCCTAAAGTTTTGTTTTCTTATTTTTTTTTGTTTTTTGGAGCAGACCACCATCGCAAACCCAGGGCTGCTCCACCATGTTGCTCTAAGAGACCACAAGCATGGGGGATCCTGCTTTGAAAGGAGTAGCTGGAATTACTTGGCACAGTTACTTTCCAGAGGCTACAGCTGGGCCAGAGCTCTTAAGAAAACAGCTGGCACGGCAGACAGACACAACATGAAACTTGTGACACAATCTTTAAGCAGCCAGGCTCAAGAAACTACAATTTGCATCCCATGAGATCTGTACATTAAACTCTGATGTTTTACATAGTGATTGTGTACTGCTGTTACTGTTCTTAATGCAGTTCTTTTTGTCTATCTTATGATATAACATCCATGGCCTTTATTTCATCGAATGTGGAATGATATTACAGCATAGTTTTGATAATGCTATTTAGCATGATTAAAAGTTTTACTAGTTGTGGTTTCCCCTGGGGTATTACTATATGGGGTAGTACCTCAGACAGCATAACCACTTCATTTTTCAGTCACATTTCCCACCTGCTCAGGTGGAATTTATGAGCAGAAATGGGCCCACAGTTCAGGAAAATATGCAATAAATGGCTCTGTAATTTCACCTCTGACTTTTTTTCCGTTCCAGAGTTGGGCCCAGATTTACTAACATGTTGCGTCATGGTTGTGCCATTTTTTCGGTGCTGCCATTTTGTAAAATGCTAGTCGAGATTTACAAAGCTACACAAAGGCCGACTCATGTTGTTTAAAATAAATAAGTAACGCAATGTAACACAGCACCTTGTGCTGCATTGCGTTACACTGCATCAGGTATCCATTACATGGATGGAGCACGAGTGTTCCCATAATAATCCAAAAATTACTTTGGATAATGGAAGTTCAAGAAATTCATAAGTACGGTTTTCTATTTCAATCTGATTGGCCAACAGGAATTGAATTATTTTGTACCACTGCCATTATGAGGGTCAAGAACAAGCTTAATTGGTTCTAACATCTTGCCCTGAAGAAAGAGAAATCTTTGGGTCAAGAATGTTTTTCCTCTCTTGAATATTACAGGTGAAGCGACATGTAAATGTAAATGTAAATGTGGGTGTACTTGTAAAGCGCACTGCGACTCCATGGAGTATCCTGGCGCTGAAGACCGCTGGGGAACCCGGCCTGGTTTTCCCTGTGAGATGGTCCCTTTCTGGGTATCTCCAAGGTGAAACCAGGCATCCCCAGCGTCTGTGGGGGGCCGTTGTAGAGATGAGGCAAGCTTAATGCCCAGAGTTGCCAAGTGTGTTCCCTGGTTAGAGTAGGCACCGAGGCGAGAATTATCGAGTCCGTTTGGACCCTGGTCCACAACCCTGCCGCGTCGGGAATTGAACCCTGGTCCCGGGCCGTTCTCTGCTTACGGGTCTGCCGCCTCTAACCAGTGAGCCACACAACTCCACTGACCACATGGACCAGATGCACAAAAGATTTGCCTGTTTGTAGCAGCAGAGGTGGCTAAGCACAACATTGCGTGAGCCTGGGGTGCAGCAGCATCCCCCCTGTCCGAATTGAAGAGTGGGAATCTGACATGGATTGGTGCCAGCGAGCGGAGCAAGTGGTTTACCAGAGCAGGGGCTGCCCTAACAAATGGGAAAAGGTGTAGGGCAACTGGCGCACATATCGAGCCTACTAAACAGATGTAGATGGGCTTTGCTGTAAGGGGAGGAAACCTGACATTTCGGAGTTCCGCTTGTGGGGGACTGAGTGCTCTGCAGGGCTTTAAGTGGGCCGGGTTTCACCGGGTCTGAGCACTGGCAGTCTTTTAAGGGGGCCTCGAAACGAGTCTCTATCGGGCTCTGTTTTGTGCCCTGGTACAGGCTGTCTGGTTTTTTTTCCGGACTGCAGTGACAGCAGGCACATCGATGTGCACGTGGTGAGCGTTGTAGAGGAAGGGAAATCCATTAAAGAGAGTAATTTTCTCTCTGGATTTCCCTTCTCTTTTTGAATCTCAGGAGCAGCAACATTGTCGTGGGGTCACCACCAGGGCTTTAAGTGGAAGTGTTTTCAATATTATATACAAGCCATAGTTGCTGCTTATTTATCTTATGCAACTAGCAATCATTGACAAAGCCAATACTCCTGACTTGTAGGTATGATGTGACTTGTTGTATCATATATCTGGACACAAAGACAGGAACAGCAAAATACAAGTCGGGTAGCACACTGTGCTAAGCACAGATTTTTAGCTTACGTGTTTTTAAGCCACGCCCTTAATTACATTGACCACGCCCCTTTGAGAGACCCCCCCCCCAGTTTTTTCATCCCACTTAAAGCGCTGGTGCTCTGTAATGCGTGAAGTCTCCGCTCATGATGACTGTCCCTTTCATGTTCAAGCTGGCGTCTGCTCTGTCTAATGTGTACACTGCACGATTTACTCAACCACTACATTTGCTGTATGCTGAGCAAAAGATAAATAAAAATTGTTAAAAAAATAGAATGTTTCCACTAAATGCAATGGGCTTTGAGCACAAATGTCAGTAAAACATTCTGACTCACTCTTCTCCCATTCAATTTCGAGAGCAATATGGCCGATCTCAAAGTTCTCTTGGGTCGGCATCGTATGTTTGCAGGCAGGAACAATATGGCCTGCAGAACTTGACCGGTATTGACGTCATGACATCGTGGTATCACAAGCATCAGCTCAATGGCTTACTTAATCGACTCAGCGATTAGACTGGCAAGAAATGTTGGAAAATCTGCACCCCTCTTTGATTCCTATAGCAGTCTTTAAAGACTTCCCGGATGGACTTTCACAGTTTCAGTCCACACCAGGCGGCATCTAACAGGAGAATATGCCTTTGTAAGGTCATTCAATTACAGCACTCTCTTTACCACTTAATCCCAGTGATTCCGCTTGTGACCAGTGTTGCACTGACAAAGAAAGACAGATTTAATAAAAAGTTTTTATTCTCAAGATATGAGCTCACAGCTGAAGCCAAAAGAGCGCCTACCAGCCGCTCAACTTGCCACCTCCAACTAACTTCACCATTGAACACAGACATTTTCACATCTACATTCTGCTTTGGCACTCCAAACATTCTGCCCTGAACACTCCAACGACACTGTCTCACATACCTTGGAAAAATACTTAATAAAAATAGATGAAAACATTCCTCTATCCTATAATACCCCTAAACCCTATATATATATATAATATAATCCTATATATACCCCCTATACACCTCTGCGTACATTGCGCTGCACTGATCACCATCTGCTGTGCATCCCACGGGTTCGCCGATGCAGAGCCGGGGGTCTCTTTTTCAAATATCAGGCCCGCACTATGGAGCTCCATCCCACTGGCTGCCCAATGCACCCCTGACCACTGGGCCTTCAGGAAACTGATCAAAACCTGGCTGTTCACTTCCATCTAGCTTCACCCCCCCTGGTTACCATTCCACTTGCGCAGGGACGCCCTGTTGCTGGGGCAGCCATGCGCTCTACAAATCCCCCTAACATAACATAACATATATACACTTATGGTGAAGGGAATTTGCAGTAGCTCACGTGTCTGGAAAACCAGCTTACTAGTGGACATGTCTAAAATTGAGGGACCCTGTTCTTGGAGTGTGGTGAGATTAAAGGCAGCACAGACTGCAGATATTCAGGGGTTGAGAATTCACCTGTGGCTTGAACCCTTTTCTCTTGACCATCATGCATCACAAAATGGTTTACGCTCCACCCCCCTTACTGGCATGCTCATAGTATATATCCATGACAAGCTCCCTAGTTTTGGTCAAGTGCCAGGGCAAAGAACACACTAGACAGAAGCCTTCCCCCAAGCTTCCAGTCCTTGTCAAAGGCACTCAGCGCTCCACAACGCACTACAGGCCTGGACTCACTCTCAACCCAGCTGTCTTAAGACAAAGAGCCCACCACCCCTCCATGCTGTCACTCAGCAGGCCACGCCCCATCCTGACGCTCGGTTCAGGGCAGGAGGATGAAAAAAAAATGGTAATGAATGACTATTTTACTTTTCATCTCAGGGGGATTTGGGGGGCATTTAAGTGGGGTGATGCTGCTTCGCTCCAACAGTGAAGCTGCCCCTTGTCAAAGGGTTGGGGAACAGAGCTCAAGTTGTTAATGTCCATCATTTTGGAAAGTTTGCCAGCCTTGCCGATAGGCTGGAAAGCCAGCCAGTGGGAGAGGATTCCCAAAACAGATTTGTGCCAAATAACTGGGATTAAAATCTGTATGCTCCCGCTTTATACTGCCCCATCCATGTGGCAGTCCACTACAGCCATGTGCAATAGGAGCTGATGGCAGCTGTGCCTGCGTCAGCATGAGCCATTCACAGCCAGGCATGGTGGATGTTCAATACTTGATAAATGGCCTGCACTGCTCTTCATTGATTCTGAACATTTATTAGGAATTTCAGGACCCTTATTAAGTATTCACTGGCCCAGCATGCACTACTGGTATAGTACCAGTCCAACAAGTAAAATTGTTAAAACAGTAAGGAGTTTATGCCTGTCAGCTGGTTATTCTGCTTCAAACACGACAGCTGACCCCTGCACAGGCTACAGAAATACCCTGTAGGAGCCAGTCTCCCTTCTCCACTGATAATTTGGGGGCAAAAAACACAGGTAACATATGCCATAATGGAAAAACCTTTGCAGGTAGATTCCCACATTAAGCAAAAATGCATAGGGAAAGATGAGCCTCTAGCTAGGTTTTCACTTTTCTGCATTCTGCCTTGTTGGCGGGTTTATGAACTTGACACGATGGACATTACATGGAAATCACCGCATGGCTTCTCTCACTATTCCCATTTAAATACATTGATTTGTGTGTGATAATGTAAAGGAAGATATGATTGGCCAATGCCGAGAAACTATGCAGGTCCATACCTACATCATACTATTATATCTTTGTGTTCTTCCTGTGTGAAGACCCTACAGTGTGAGAGGTTGGCCTACACAATAGCAGGCAAGCATGTCATTAAAAGCGTGTAGTAAGAAAACATTTGCCACGGTTGGACTGTCTTACAGGGCAATCAGGCAGTGCCCGATTGGCTGGTCTGACAGGTCAGTGGTTGGTCCAATTGTTTGGCTGATTTGTGGGCCTTCTGGCCGATGCGATGCGTCAATTTCTTGTAAATGAGGCCCCAAGATATTTAGTCAGGCAGTGGCTTGACCCCTTTTCCCACAAATATGTATGCAATCTTCCATTGAATCCTAATCCCCTGAGGAGATGAAAGGAAGCATAAGGGCCTGGTTAAGTGTAGTTGGTCTCAGTCAGACTTCTGCTGGCTACAGAGCTGGCACTTGAGATGGACAGCTGTAGAACAGCTGACTTTGAATATGAAAAGCTGAAGCAAATGGAAAACATAATAAATGGTGATGGCTGGGTTTACCTTGGATCAAGTCGAATGTTAATGTTGCTGGTGCTGGAGCATGGAGTAGTGATCCGCTTGTTAACTAACTCTGAACTGAGTGAGTAACTTTACATGGCCTGTGAAAACAAAGGAGTGACTCTGTAAAGGGATGCCCCTCTTCCAGAGTGGCATCTCTTCTGGTTAGAAAGTAACCAATGAAAAGTTTTTTTGTAGTAATTTTTATGTGCTAAAAGAATCTTCTTTTTTTTTTTTCAACTGAAGAGTTCACTTTTTTGAATTTTGAGATTTATGAGAATGTTAGTTGGTCCAATGCTAGTGGCTGACATATTGACTGAGCAAAGCAGTAGACATTCATAATTACTATTACAAAAATATCTTGAACACATGTTAACCACAATATTGACTGCCATAACATTTCTTGCACTTAATACATACCTACCATAATATCTGCTTGAAAAATAATTGGTCAATCCCACTGTATAATGCATATCCTCAAAAACACTCATTTGTAAATGTGAGGGTAGTGAATTTTGATTGAATTTTGCTACGGCCAGCCCGACATGCGCAGTGCGCACCAAGCAATCCCCTGGCTGTGAAACAGCCGAGGGATTGCTGGTACAGACACCCTGCCTAAAAAAATGAGTGCTGAGCTAGCCTGCTCCCACCAATCCCAGAGCTCCTCTCAGCATGAGAGCAACTGCAGGATTGGTTGCATTGATGTCCACTGCGCAGTAAGGAAGTTCTTAACTTTCCTGCTCGTGGATGCCGATCAGGAGAGAGGTGTGCACCAGGGGAGCAGCTTATGGTGAGTTTGGCGCCGTCGCATCCTACCATATGTTCATACTTGTAGCCACCACTGATTTTCAATTTTTAATATGTAGATAACTGTTTAGTTTCTCTCAAAGAAGAGAGGGGCTGAAGTGTTAGCAAAAACTACACTTATTACCAGAAATCAAAAAAGAACTTGCAAGAACGCTCTTGTTTATATGCTAGATTTAAAATCCACATATCTAACTTTTATACTGAGTACTTTTTGCGTAAGAGATCCATATAAGTGTAGTATGTGGCAACTGAATATGTGTGATAGACTACTAAAACTAGAATTTTTGCAAGATCGCATGATTATTGATTCATTTTTCTTTTGTAAGTGATCTTCAAACTAATATGTGTGAATTTAATAAAATGTTCTTTATGAAAGATCCCCCACCAACCAGCATGCTTATTTGTGCGAGACCCTTGACTGAAACCGGCTCTATGTTGGCGCCATAATTAGGCCATCTGTTTATTTGCTTATTTTTTAATTGGACCTTTTGTTTTCCAAGAAAAACATAAAAACCATACAACGCATTCTGACTAGGGGCATCACAATAGGTTCCACAACACGTTACATAATTGTCGACTCTTACTAGCACACTCCTCATTCGCAAGGAGTGCTTCCATTTAACTTAGAGTTACTATACAACAAACCTGTAGAACCTGACCCCTTATTAACAAAGTAGTAAACTTACACATAAAGTGTACGTTTACCTTTGTGAATAAGGTCCTACATATTTAGAGTCCATCTACCAACCCCCACTCCAGTGGCGGCTCCTCGAGGGAGTGCTGCGGGGTGGGGGAGGGTTCAGAGTGGGGGGTAGTAAACACCGGCATACGGCCGAACGGAGTTAAGTAACTAAAGGGGAGAGGAGCTGGCCTAACGGCTAGGGCGCTCGACCTCGGACCTGGGGAACTGGGTTTGAGTCTCGGTAACGATGCCAAAAACCTCCTGTGATTCTGGGCAAATCACTTAATCTACCCGTGCCTAAAATGAATGTGTGTCCTCATGTAACGTAACTGGTGCTATGTAAAGCGCTCTGATACCCGATTCAGTTCGGGTCTAGTTCGCGCTATATAAAACTCCGAAAAAAATAAATAAAAAATAAATAAATAAAATGAATCACATTGTGCACGCTGCATCCTCATTTAATTCCTCTGCTGAACAGTGACATGAGAGGACTTCTGAACAGGGCGTCCAGACAAAATATTGAGTCAAAAATTTTCAAATAGACAAAATATTGCATCAAGAATATCGAGGACAAGAATATTGTGAAAGAAAGTTTCTATGGGTATGCCAGTTTTACTATCTTTAACTCCACATATATGCACCTTGACAATATATATATATCTTGTAGGTACCTAGATGTGGAGTTAAGAATAGTAGATCTATCCTTTCCTATTTTCACCTACCGTCTCGATATTTTGATCCTCAGTATATTTGACACAAAATTCTGTCCACACAATCGTTTTGTCTTCGATAGTAAGTCAGTGATCCCCGGACAGTTAGCTATCGTCAGTCAATGCAGTTGCTTAGAGGTACCACAAAGGTATTCGCTCGACCTTTCTGAAATAATGCAGTTCTTCAGAATGACCTGGATGTATGGTAGTTATCCCCAATGGAATGCATTAAATGTTACTGCATCTTATGGTGTGGTTGGTCAATGTACCCAACAATATTTCAATGCTTCTGAATGTCTCTGTTAATATTTTACTCATGATATTTTCTCGTCTACTCTTAACAGTAGCAACATAATTGTCCCAACAATTCACTCCATTCATAGTCTCCATTAGTGCGTGAACTATTTATCTGATGCTTCATTTGTAAAGAAAAAAAAGTTCAGGTGTAAGTTTTTCTTAAGAGCCTGCCAATTGTGCTTTCAAATGCTGGGGTTGTCAGATACCAACGCTGCTTAGTCGTGATACAAACTCACCGCCCCCCCCCCCACTCTTCCTTTTTCCTTACATCACTCTTGCAGGTTTTTTCATCCCTCCTTCGTCCTTTTGTTGATGTTCTTCTGTCTTCCTCTTCCTCCTCATTTCCCTCTTTTGTGACTTTCTCTTTCTTGCTCTAGGTCAAAGTCTGATAATGAAAAATTAGCCCGGTCCCCAAAGAAAAGCGCCAGTGCCCGCCACCTCCAACCACCTGCACAATTCAGAAGTGTACTTCTCCCATCAGGAGGACACATCAGTTTAACTCACATGGGTTTTACTGCCATTCGATTGAAGTGTCTCAGGCATTTGAACACAGGCCCAACATTGTTTGTAATCTATTAGCTAACTCCAACTAGGGTAAAATGTTTGCATATATGCATTACCACAAATAAACCTCATTCGTGAGAGCCGAAAGCTCTTACCTCCTGACCTTGCTGTGTTCAAGGCACTGTTCGGAGCACTGCAGTGATTTGCCTCGCTGAGATTTGGGAAAGATCTATTGCAGGTCCCACCTTACGTCACTGCATGGCTCAAGCTTCACGTGGAAGCTCCAACTCCTCATTGGACATTAAAAGGCTTATTTTGACTAGCACACTTGGTTGCGATGTGGTTAGATGAAATCCCACAGACAATAGTTTGTCTGTAAGTAGTGAGAAAATGGTCAAGAGGACCATCCTACCCGTATCCTCTTTATCGATGCGAATGTGGAGGATGCTATCCCCAACTGTGTGTGGGAAGATAGCCTCACCTCACCCGGCAACGGCTCGGAGAATGAGGCCCCGCTCTATCCGTCGGTACCTCTCGGCGTGGTCCAAAGCCTCCCCTTTGGATACGGTAGGATGGTCCTCTTGACCATTTTCTCACTACTTACAGACAAACTATTGTCTGTGGGATTTCATCTAATCACGTTTGAATTTTTGTCACTTCCAATAGTGTATTTTGCAGTAGCATACTAGTTAGCTTGGCCCTGAAGAATGCCGGTGAATCTCCACCTAACGGCAGAAACATGTTGGCCTTATTGATTACCAAGCAAAGTTGACAGTGATTTTTTCACACTGTCTCTACACTGTTTTTTAACCTGACGTCCAGGTGAATATTATTAAATTTGTCCATTTGCCTTGACCGTCATTTTAAAACACCACTTACTTTTCATTTTTCACTGCACTGCATTTCATCAGCACCGCCAGTGGTGAGGACACTTCTATCCTCTGAACTATGGCCTAGTGATACAAAGCCAATACATCAGGGCTTGTGCACACAGACCTAGTTCAAGACGTCCTACATGATGAGGCTCCGCCACATGGGTGGGCTGATAGGACTTATATCAGTATCGTAAGGGTCTCTCCACCATGTGGTAGTTGATGCACTGTACTCCCAGTGTGTCGCGTTCGGTGATAGTCTTTATTACTCAGCTAAATTCAGACCTTCAAGTTTTTTTGTTGTTGATGTAGTTTCAGTAGGGGTATTAACTTGGATGGTCGTTAAACATAGTCCCTTTGACCCTCCTCTGGAAGTTGTTGTTTTTCTGTATGGCTCAAGCTCCATGTGGAATTTCCAACTTCTCATTGGACATTAAAAGGCTTATTTTGATGAGCACGGTTAGTTACAGGGTGGTTGAATGGCTCAAGCTACATGTGGAAGATTCAACTCCTCATTGGGTATTAAAAGGCTTATTTTGACTAGAACACTTGGTTGTGATGTGGCCGCATGGCTCAAGCTTCATGTGGAAGCTTCAACTCCTCATTGGATAATAAGGGCCATATGTATCATTCAAAATTGCGATTGGAAAGCGTTTGCGATCGCAATTTAGCTAAGTGGGATGTATGAATGGAAAACAGCCTCATAAAATAAGGAATCGCAAATTTGTGATTCTCTATTTTGCAATTGCATTTTAGGAATCACAAATTGCGATTCCTTAAATGCAATGTAAGAGGCCCAGAAAAAGTGCAATTTGGCAATAAGGAATCGCAAATTACCACCAACTTCAAATTGGTGGTAATTTGCGATTTCTTTGAAAAATGCACTTTTTTGCATTTTTCCAAGTGCCATGTGGTGCACATACATGCCCTTAGGGCATGTATGTGTGGCACATGTGCACACATGCACATTTCAGGGATGCAACAGGGTGTCCTTTTGAAAACCTCGCACCCTTGAAATTGCATTCTCAATTTGCGATTCTTTAATTGAGAATCACAAATTGAGAATGTCTTCCCATTAATTCCTATGGGACTCTAGTCCCATAGGAATGAATGGGGATGTGTTCCCTGATTGCGAATCGCAATTTGAAATTCGCAATTAAGGAATATGTAGGATTCACAAAATTATTTGCAAATCCTACATACATAGTGTATTGCGATTCTCAAATAGCGATTCGCAAAAAATCGCTATTTGAGAATCGTAAAACCAAAGTTTCATACATATGGCCCTAAAAGGCTTATGTTGACTAGCACACTTGGTTGCGATGTGGCTGCATGGCTCAAGCTCCATATGGAAACTTCAGTTCCTCATTGGACATTAAAAGACTTATTTTGACTAGCACACTTGGTTGCGATGTGGCTGCATGGCTCAAGCTTCATGTGGAAGCTTCAACTCCTCGGTGGACTTTAAAAGGCGTATTTTGACTAGCACACTTAGTTACAGGGTGGCTGCATGGCTCAAACTTCATGTGATAGCTTCAACTCCTCATTGGACATTAAAGAGCTTATTTTGACTAGCACACTTAGTTACGGGGTCAAGAATTTAGAGCCTGCTTGGTCTGCTATCTGCTCATTTATCACTGGCTTGTCGTTGGTTGATTGCCCGAGCACAATTATTTAAGTACCTAGGAAAAACGATCATATATTTTATTCAATCTGCATGCTCACAAGACGGATACAATTTCAGCATCTGCACAATCTTTTTGGTGCGTAGCTATAGTTCCATAACGTTCTGTACCAGTGAAATCCTAGCTTGGAAATAGGACTTGATTGCCTTCACTGAGCCTTGCTATATTTTTGACGCCAGTAGATGGCAGTAATGAGGGCCAACATGTAGGGCCAAGAAACATGTCTGATCCTTTAATCACGTGTTCGAGGCCAAGGTTAGGTACATGGGTCGTTAGGGTTTATTTATCAAACGGAACTGACACAGGATCAACTTATGTTTTATTAACCAGTTTAGAATATTTTGGGACCGAAAAGAATAGTAAAAATATGTTTTTTTTCGTTTTATCTCTCTTGAACTATCAACTATACAAGGATACGTTACAAGGGTGAGGCAATAGAAAAATTACTTAAATTGTTTCAGAGTCAGACAATGAAAAGCATATCTTCACTAGTTGAATCAAGTTGCCGAATTTGACCTTTATGTATCAGAACAGACTTGGTACAGATTAAATGTGTGGCTTTCTTTTACAGCTGTTTTGCCAAACCTAATCAGAAAACATGATCGTTCTTGAAGGGTGGTATGGAATTTTTGATTTGATCTTGTAAACATTTTGTGCATCCTTTTAGACAGCAATCATGACTTAGTATGACGTGGTTTTGCCTAACACATACATTATTGGTCAGTTGTCTGCTTTGAAATCTTTTGTAATGTCTGTCTGGGGGCTTGTCTGGCCATCATTTTTTGTGAGAAGAATTCTGACCTTTCAAGGGCAGAGGCAGTGCTTGATTTATGATGTGTCATTTCCACTGGAATTTATTCATCAGACTTTGACTCAGACCAAGATAATAAAAAAAGCAGAACAAAAGAAGAAAGGAAATGGAGGTTAACGTTTGGAAAACAGTAACAAGAGGGAGAAGTAGGGAAGAACACGATCTGCCAGGCTGAGATGCAAAGACCGGAAGTGTTTGGTGGTGGAGGAAAGAAGCATGGGGTGAACTCTAGTGTAAGCAGAGTTACCATTCAGCAACCCTGGAGTTCAACAGCACTGGCAGTGGGCTCCTAAGAATCACTTTGGGCACCTACACATATAGTGTAACTTTAACTTGTGCCAGCTGAAGACTGGTGGTTGTGCCAAATATACTTTTCTACAAATACAGCTGAGCTCCTCATGCAATGCAGCACACAGTGAGAGTTGCATTACTTTTACTTCAAGTGTATCTGCAGAATCCATTCCCAGAAATGAGTAAATAGCTTCCTATTTTATGGATCAGCTTCCATCATGGGTACCTTTCTTTCTATCCTTATCTTCCTTCTTCACATCCCTTCTCTCCTCCATAGAGCTCTGCAGAGGCTGTTAGTCAACTTCGGAGCACATGAAAAATATTAAATAAACAGATAAACCATAAACCCATGAATTGTATGTGTCTCAACAAGGTTGTTGCAAATGGAAACCGTGATTGGGATCATATTTCAGTAATAAAGACTAAACCCTTTTTTGAGGACCTTTGAGTGTGAGAAGTAGAACTGTGCACTACACAAAGTTGGGTAAGAGCATGCGGGGGAGAGGGGGCGGCTATGTTAAGGCACCACACTAAAGTGAGCGGTAGACTGTGACCGGGCATGTGCAACCGCCAAAGCCCTGTGCCAACGAGATGTAATAAAGAGACTAAATCGTGGCCCGAGCCCGTAAACTCCACTGGGGCAGCGATAGAGGTGTTCAATACAGCATGCTCCTTTTAAATTTGTCTTACCTACCACTGCGCAAGGCCTGGGACATAAAGCCTTTTTGATTCTCTTGGGCCGAGGAGTAGAGGAGACTCTTCAGCTACCTGTCTGTCTAACTAGAGCAGTATTTAAGGAAGGGGTCCCAGACAAAACACCGAAATTTACAATTTTAAATAATTCTTTGCAAAAAAGACAGATAAATGAATGCAAAAAGATTTATTTCAAATTTGCATTGTAACCACTCATTGGTTGCATTTCATCAATATCACAGTACAAAATTCTTATATATGTGCCCACATACACAACAGGGAGGGGAGTGAAGTGAGGGAAAGTGCCAAAGTTTAAGAAGGAATAGGGAAATGGTCAGATTCGTTCGTGATACGTATTTATCAAAACTCAAGAAATAAATGTTCATGTGATTCCTTGATCCAAGGTCCACGATACTGTGCTCATATAGAGTCCATGATAAAATTGGTGTAGACCACCTAGCTCGCCTTCAGCTGCTTTAGTCTAGCTTGGGGGTAGGAGTTGGTGAAGATACTGGCGTCTACGTTTCGACCCACAAAACACGTAGGATGTTAGTCCTTACAACGGGGTCTTCTTCAGGACGGGATGGTTGTGGGTGGGCAACCTCCTAACATACACAAGAAGGTGAACCACATTAGAATCTTGATCCTGATGGTTCCCAGAACTTAAGAGTGTGTTCCCAATAGTAAAATGATGCCGGTGACCAGGGAATACTCCTGCCAGGAGCTATCTCAAAACGGGGTTTGACTCAGCCGCAGGGGCACCAGCGTGTCGTTCAACAACCTCGAGTCTCCACTTTAAATTGTAGGATGACTTGGCTATATTGGAAGGGCGGACTATGATGCTCACGATGGGTGTAAGATCGTAATAGGCGATTTACTGAAATGCCTTGAATTCAAAGCACTCAGGATGATTTTATTTTTCTTCTACGTTCTTAACAGAGCCCTACTGGAAAAAAAGTCATAGAATTACTTGACGTTTAACATATGGGCTGGATTATCATTGGATCCCCAAGTGATATAAATCTTCAATTAATCGTCACCAGACAGGGAGGGTGTCGGCGGTGACCATCTGACACTCAGCCGCGCTGTCACTAGACTTCGCTCTGAATACAGAGAAACTTCCTGGTTGGAGCGTTCCAACCAGGAAGTTTCTCTGTATTCAGAGCGAAGGCTAGTGACAGCGCGGCTGAGTTAGGAAATTGAACCGGTCTGAGCCCTACGCCGGCGGTGTCAGATGGTCACTGCTGACACCCTCCCTGTCTGGTGACGATTAATTGAAGATTTATATCACTTGGGGATCCAATGATAATCCAGCCCATATGTTAAACGTCAAGTAATTCTATGACTTTTTTTCCAGTAGGGCTCTGTTAAGAACGTAGAAGAAAAATAAAATCATCCTGAGTGCTTTGAATTCAAGGCATTTCAGTAAATCGCCTATTACGATCTTACACCCATCGTGAGCATCATAGTCCGCCCTTCCAATATAGCCAAGTCATCCTACAATTTAAAGTGGAGACTCGAGGTTGTTGAACGACATGCTGGTGCCCCTGCGGCTGAGTCAAACCCCGTTTTGAGATAGCTCCTGGCAGGAGTATTCCCTGGTCACCGGCATCATTTTACTATTGGGAACACACTCTTAAGTTCTGGGAACCATCAGGATCAAGATTCTAATGTGGTTCACCTTCTTGTGTATGTTAGGAGGTTGCCCACCCACAACCATCCCGTCCTGAAGAAGACCCCGTTGTAAGGACTAACATCCTACGTGTTTTGTGGGTCGAAACGTAGACGCCAGTATCTTCACCAACTCCTACCCCCAAGCTAGACTAAAGCAGCTGAAGGCGAGCTAGGTGGTCTACACCAATTTTATCATGGACTCTATATGAGCACAGTATCGTGGACCTTGGATCAAGGAATCACATGAACATTTATTTCTTGAGTTTTGATAAATACGTATCACGAACGAATCTGACCATTTCCCTATTCCTTCTTAAACTTTGGCACTTTCCCTCACTTCACTCCCCTCCCTGTTGTGTATGTGGGCACATATATAAGAATTTTGTACTGTGATATTGATGAAATGCAACCAATGAGTGGTTACAATGCAAATTTGAAATAAATCTTTTTGCATTCATTTATCTGTCTTTTTTGCAAAGAATTATTTAAAATTGTAAATTTCGGTGTTTTGTCTGGGACCCCTTCCTTATATACCACTTAATCACCCAGGTCCCTTGACTTTACTGGGTTTAACCCTTTGTGTATAACATTGTCTAACTAGAGCAGGCTGTCCGGCCAACTAGACGACCCTGTTCGTCTAACTAGACAACACTGTCCGACTAACTAGCGTTGACTGTTCGGCTAACTAAAGGAGACTGTCCCGCTAACTGGAGGAGACTGTCCAACTAACTGGAGGAGCCTGTCCGATTAACTAGAGGTGACTGTCTGGCTAACTAGTGGAGACTGTCCGACTAACTAATGCCAAGAGCCTTCTTCAGGCAATGACACCCTTGGGAGACATGGTGACGAAGGGGACCAAGAATGAAAATAGCCTCTCTGTGCATCTCCATTCCCTAGTCTGGGATTGGACTAGTCCGACACGCTTTCATGAGAAGTACCCTTATTATTTTATTTTTATGTTTTATACTTATGGAGTGGGGTTTATTAATTTTGTACAAAGACTAATTGAATTAATAAAAAGAAATAAGGCTGCAATGGGTAATATTTTACATGTGGAAAGAGCAATGGGCCTGGGCACCAGGCCGCGGAGACTCCTTAGGAACAGTGACGGAAGCGAGCGTTGTCCATTGCGTCATATTTACACAAAGGCCATGAGCATGCAGTTGTGTTTGTGCCGGGGAAGACGCCTGCATGACCAGCCCTTACAAGCTTCAATGGTGCTGCGTCACTATAGACGGGTAATGCTTTAAGTCACAATGAATTATATGTTTTGTTATTGAGTGTCGTGGTGCTGAAAGGTCACATCTTATTACAGTGCTTCAGAAGGCATGGGTCAAAGAAAAGCAAGCATTGGCAAAGCCAATAGTTCTCACCAATGAGAGATTCTAGCTTTTCCAGCGTTTTGTAGCCAACCTGTAAAGCAGTGCGGATGCTTTGCATTGTCGCTAAATTTAATTTGAAAAAGCGCTATGATGTATTCAAGGCTAATGCACTTTTTTAAGTGTATTATTGCTGTAGTCCCTTTTTATTTTTAGCCATGATGCACAGCTATACAGCACGGCTACAAATCATTGCCAAAATCAGCAATGACCATGCTGTATGGCCTGAACAAAAGACAATTGAAGAGCCAATTTTGTCCACTGCGAAATGTGCTGGCTTTTCCAATACTTGTTAGGGCTCAGCACAACACTTGCATGATTCTAAGCAAATCAGGAAATCTCCCCATGGCTTAGACAGAAAAAAAAATGCCATTTGACAAAAGATCCTATAACATAAAGAAAGCAATTGCACCCTTTGCCATATCTTGGTGAAAATACATTAGAAAGCAGATAACATCTGTTGTCACAATAAATGCAGATAACATCTGTTGTCACAGTAAATGCAGAGAACATCTGCTTGACGTGTGTGCAGCATAGTAAAACATTGCTACAAATGTTCAATCAGGATGACAGGGAAGAAAATAAAAATAAGAGTAATGCCTCAATCGCAGTGTAATCAGCGGAAGGACAGCAATCAAGCTGAAGTAGTCAGTTCTTGGTCCATGCTCTAGCCGAAAGAAGAGGAAGTGAAGCCAGCACAAGCCTCCCAATTAGAACGTAGTATATAAGAGTGACAATGAATCTAGCTAATGTTAAGCAATGAGTGGGCTACAAGCCCCTTGTGCACAATAGCTCTCGCATAGGAGAGCACATTCAGCACATGTGCTTTTGCAGGCTAGGCCTAAAAATGTGTAAGTGGAACATGAAAAAAATGGGTTTTCAGTTACATGCCAGCTGAAAGAAGTGAGTTTATGACTCATCACAGTTCGTTGGGCTCGGAGGTTGTTTGCCGAAGAGTGACGAAAGACCAGGGCACGAGTCGGGGGTCCACGCGGGTGGACGGCGTCCCCCCCACTTTTTCCACAGGGTGGATGCCGTCTACCCTGCCAAGAAGTTGGGCTCCTCTAAAAAAGATGCTGAGTTCGTTCCGGTGTAATTTCCATACACCGGGACACATTCAGCAGCACTTGCACGTTTTTGTCTGCTTTCGATCACAACAACGTGCAGGCGGGGACGGGGCTCTCTTATTTCTGACTCCTGCTGGGATACTCGGCCATAACAAAGGCCAAGTCTCAGGGGTCATCAAGCCTCCTTTTGTTGGAGTTTCCTGGCTGGCAGCAGTCAGGAGCCTCACACCTGATGCAAATGCAGCAGAGGGGAAACAAAGGCTTGCACCTTGTTAGCACTTCACACATTCTTAGGAGAGGCAGCTTTTCACTTTGTTCAGGCTCTGTTTTGGAGATTTGCATGCACTGTTAGAATGTCAGATGTGTTGATCTTTCCCAGTATTTGCACAAAATAAATTGCATTTATATACGCTTATTACCCTTGAGGAGGCGTTCTAATAATTGAAATATCACTCTTTCTTTTAAAGCACTATGACTATAGAAAGGTTAACGCTGACAAAAGGTATCATTGTTTTATATGTAGAGTACAAAAGTGTGAATCTTCTGCCTAAATCTGGAGGGTTTGCAAGTATACTCGAAATGTGCTCAAATGTACTCATGATACACATGCTAAACATATATGTGAGGGTTTAAGATCTGATATCACTTCTTGTGATGCCATTTCCTGTGATGTCAAGCGCTGTGATGTCACGCGCAGTGATGTCACATGCTGCGATGCCATGCGCTGCAATGCCACGTGCATACTGATTAACTAGGTTAGCCCCCCCCCACTTCTTTTTTTAGGACTTGTGCCCTGCAAAAGACCCTCCCAGAGTGCAGCCCCGGTCTGCAGTGGGACTCCCCGGTGATTGTCTGATATTTCTGGTTGTGGTTGGGCCTAACAGCCAATCAACCCGATGACAACTCTAACAAGAATTGTAGGACTCGACCACCTTATATATAGTGAGTCTTCGGCGAAAAAAAATGTTTCATTCTTATTACCAATCTCTGCATTTATCCAACTGCCTATAATGTATTTTACACTAGATAACTGTTTTCGGGACTTGCATATCTTTGGGCAGTTAAGGTGATACATAAACGCAATGATGGTGAAATGTTGATAAAACCGGATTGAACACATTTCTTTTAGACATTTTTTGGAAACAATTTCTCCATCACCAAACGTACATCTATATATAGTGGTATCTGCTGGGAAAACCTTAAAATATACAGAGCACTTGAAAATGCACATGAACCGCTCTCAAGTTAATGGGAAAAATAGAAGAAACGTCATTAAAGTAAGTTCACAATATTTTATCATTCTTAAAATTCCTGAATGTTTAAAAAGGAAGTTGGTTGAAATAAGGAAGGCCTCAGCCGCTTCATACACAAATCATTTCTGCCTCCTTTGGGATTCATAAAGCCTGGGCGTCGGCCATTCATGCACATTTCTGCTCAGGCTCCCCGTGTGTCTTGATTAGACTCGGATTAAGTTTTCAGGTTTTGCCTACTCTTACTAGGGTACAGATTAAAAAACTATTTTTTAAACAAAATTGATGGAAACAAACTCCTAAACCAACCTACTTTTAGAAATTTGGGATTTAAAAAATGGTTGGCTGGAAAATCCGCCCCACAGTTCTTTTTTTACACAAAGCACTGCCAGGTTGTTTTTGCAAAAATCACAAACTGTCCAGCATTAAGAAACGCATTATGACTTTGGCACAATTTTCCTAGCATGTATTTAATTCTGTACCACCATGTTCCTGATTTGTGCAGTCTTTCTCCCTTGGGCCCCTTGCAACAGACTCTATATGTGGGTTTATGATCACGACAAACATATTTGCCAGACCCAATCAAACGCCAGACCCAATCAAACGAATGTGAGGCAAGTGCTTAGCATTTTGCCATGCTAGAGCATAGGAGAATATCCTGGGCGAAAAAATGTGTTGGATTCGTGAAACTGCAGAATTCACTTGTTTCCAGTTTGATTGTGAAGTGAATTTGGGCAATAAAAGCCACCCACTTCCCATCTACCTTTAAAATACAAAAAAAGGCAGTTGTAGGCCATTTCGTGCTTTTTTGTGTGGCTTGTGGCTGAATCACAACTTGCACGAGCCTCCAACTAACCAAGCGATTTCTGATGTGTGCTGCCCTTGTTATTCTTCTGCATTTTTTGTATCCGTGGCTAGTGGAAGAATTTCTGTAAAATATTGAGGCCCTCATTTATGAAAAGTGACGTATCGCTGCGAGAAAACAGCAATGTGTCACTGTTCATTGCACCCTCCTTGCGACACCAATGATGAGTTATATTTACAGTATGACGCATCATGTCGCAAGGAGTTACAGATACGTTAATATTTCTGACGTATGTGTAGGCACAAAAATGACGTATTGCTGGAGTGTCACAAAAGTGACACAACTCCAGCATCACACATGGGCAAGCCCCATGTTAAAAGGGCCTGCTGTGACGAGGGGTTTACAAAGTGACGCCTGTTATGTTATAGGGGTATTTGTAAAGTGCACGGCTGCTCTTGCGAGTGTCCCGGTGCTGACTTAACCCTAAAGAGAGAGCAGTTGGAAGCAACTACAAGAGTTCTACTCTCACTGAAACAACCAGGTTTTTAATTTCCTTCTAAAGCTGAGGAGAACTTGTTCCTGTCTTATCCCCTTCGCTGCGGCGGCTATTCCGCCGCAGCGCTAAGGGGAAGGCGGAGCCGCGCGGCGGTCCCGTGCTCGTGACGGAACCGCTCCGTCACGGCCCTCGGGTGAGCTGTGCTTGTGACGGAACGGTTCCGTCACGGACCCGCCCACCCATTAGAACGTCAGCGCAGGCGCGAAATTCGCGCCGGGCAGGCGCGGCGAGCGGGCCGTGACGGAACCGTTCCGTCACCAGCACAGCCCACCCGAGGCTCGTGATGGAACGGTTCCGTCACGAGCATGGGAGGGGTTAAAGGAGGTGGCAGGTTATTCCACAGCTTAGAGGCGGTCACCTGGAACGAGTGTCCACCCAACCGAAAGCGTGCAAATTTTGGCACGACCAACAGCTTCTGAGTGGAGGATCGCAGCGTTCTAGCAGGGGCATATGGCTGAATTCTGCTCCTGATGTTAGGCACTCCAACATTATGAAGGGCTTTAAAGACTAACACCAGAGCCTTGAATATAACCCTTTTTCGCACCGTAAGACAGTGCAGAGACATCAAGAGGGGTGTCATGGGGGTTCTGGAATCAACCAGCAGGATGGCCCTTGCTGCTGCATTCTGTACCACCTGCATTTTTTACACTGCTGGTGCGTCATAAGAAGTGACGCACCGGCGTCGCAAAAGTGACGCAAGAGCCTATAAATAAGCCCCTGAGTATATACTCTGTAACCCTCTCTGCTTTTTCTCAGGGCTGGACGAAGAACGCAAACCGTCCTTGGCAATTGAGTTGGACTGGCCGCAAGGGTGGGGTAGCAGGGGGTGCACATGGAAAACACTGCAGCTGCTTTTGTTACAGAGGACCCATATCGCACGAAAATGGCCCCGGTAACAAAAATGCCCCCCAGCGGTCCAAAACCGGCCCCTACCCTGGCAGCCCACCGGGGAAATGCCCTGCTTATTCTGCATTGGGGAAAAAAGTATCCAGGCTGTTACAATTGCAATTCCGGAGGGCAGTGATGTCAGCCTGTCTTAGCATCTACAAGAGCAGAAGCGATGGAAAAAAATACCTGAATGATCTTTATCAATATTTTTCATAATTACGGGTGCATTCAATTCCACTGTGTTTTAGCTCTTCTGTGCATTGCAACACCAACCAACCCTTAGAAATCAATCTTGACTGTGACGGGAAATGGCCTACTATGAGTAAACTAATACACCATGCCCCCTCTGAACCGAAACATCTGGATTCCAAACTTGTTTTCGTCTTTTTGGGCTTTATCAGTAAAGTGATTTACTCTGTGTGGTGCAGTCAGTGTGGAACCCACGACTAGACTCCTATATGCCACTTTTGACACCTCACTGTTGCTCTGTGCGCCAATCAGAATGAGACATTAGAGTCAAAGAGCATTAACAGCCCCCAATCCTATTTGAGGGCTAATTCGTATGCTGTAGTTCGAGTGCTCTGACAATTGTATAGAAAAGATGAGCTATTATTCAACAATGGAAGCAATTAAATTGTAAATTTGTTGGTCATTTGAGCACTTATCAAAATTATATTCCATGGCGCCTCATGTCCCACCAATGTCCCAGTTTAAGCTGTCATCACATAACATTGGTGTCAGAATCTGCTGGCCGTTTCCAGTGTGCATACAAATCTTTGCCTTTTCGTACATGTGTGAATGATGCACATTCTCAGTCTTGGTGAATTTTTGAACCTGTTTTCACAGCTGCCCGTTTGCAACATGGAAATATGATAAATATTGTTGTTCCAACGATGCACGAGTTAGATTGCCGTGACATCACCTCGCGGCTACACAGGCTTTCAACCTCTGATTCCGAGCACCTCGGGAGGGCCAGGGGTCCCTGCTTGCTTGCAGTTTGTTTTGGAAGGCCAGCCGAGCCTCCTTCCAGGGAGCGGGGATGCGATTTAGAGCTGCCCCCTTTTAGACGTGTTTTTGTTTCCAAGTCTTTCCACTATTAAGTGGCTAATCTCCACCAGAATCAGAAATGATTTACATATATTTTAGTTCGACTTCTTGTGTCTCTACTTCAAGGCACACACCGCCCACGTAGCCCAAAGGGATCTGGCGATAATTTATAGTGGTATGCACACTCTGCTCTTAGTTCAACTGCGTGGGCTAACCGTATGTATTAGTAAATATGGTGCAGCCCTGCGTTTCTAAAGTGACGAAGTGTGTCCTTAGCCTTCTTGGCTCAACAACATGCTTCACCACTTTATTGTAAATATGCCCCTTTGTGAGCTTACAGTGGGTTTAGAGCCAAACATTGCATACCATTGTATGGCTTAATCGTCACTCTTATTTCCTTGCTTCTCTTTGGTCTGCACACACCAGCTTCACTTCTTCTTCATGTGCTTGTCCCATTCTGTGAAAATGTCCCAAGTGCTTGTGTACTGCCAATGCTCGCTCTTTTGGAGCTACTTTTTATGTCTCAGATGCAACAGCGGGTGAGCTGCTTGCAGATGCACTCTCGCTTGTGAGGCTTATTGTGTAGAATAAGAAGCTTGTAGCCCATCCACTGCTTGCCATTCATTCACTTAATTGTCACTCTACTTTACTGCATCCTAATTGACCAGTTTGTGCGTTGACATCACTTCCTGCTTCTTCTGTGGTGCATGGACCAAGCACAGATTTTGAATTAACAAAAGGAGTCACCTTTCAATATGACCCCAATTGTCCTAATCCCCCATTTCCCCCAAATGGGGCATCTGATCAGTCGTCAGTCAATAGTAATGCCCTTGTTGGCCCATATAGGTGCCCGTTTATGCCCAATAATCGATGGGTATCTTTTCATGTCGCCCACTTGGCCCTCAAAGTGGTGGGAAATGTTGAGATCTCAAAGTCTGGGTATTGTACAAAAAACCTAAGCCTGCGGGGGTCTGTGGCACTTCGTGTTACTAAGATGCCATTGTGGCTGGTAATTGCACTGTCAAAGACCTGCATGTCAATGAGGAGCTCAATTGCTTGCGTCCTTGACCTTATTCCATGTTTTAAAAAAACTGGCCTTAAAATAAATCGCCACACAGATAACAATTTTCGACAATCCATTACAATATGGACACAGGTACATTTTATGCCACTCCCGCATGTACATTTACCGGCATCATCCATTAATATGCTTTTGATTTTCACATTTGCACGAGCCGGATTAACACCTATTCTCACCTTTAACAATTCTAATCTCAACCAGTGATTCAGTACTGTATCTAGATACGAATACCAGAGTTAATTTCTCCAGCTATTTAACAGAAACTGCACAGACTCTTTTTGTTTCAGGTAATCCATATCGATTTGTCTAGATTTTTCATTTCCCAAGATTTTTAGAATACTCTTTCGTTCATCAATACATAACGACTCTGGGTCAATAGTCACCTTTAAATTCTCACAAATGGAGTAGAGTGTCTTTCTAGTAGCTTTTGCCCACTTCAGTTCACTCTGTTGGATCTCCCTCCTACACCAACAGGATACTTTCTCCACCTCTCCTGATCCTAGTCGTTTCCAAAATCTACATAGATTTACCTGAACTTGTATGTTCCATGCTAGCCAATCTAGTTCTAACCTAATGGCCTGTATCATTGAGGAGCTGGGCACAGAAAGAAGAGTTTTTAAACATTTGCCGTCCTTCTTATCCCATGAAAATTTCCCCCTACACACAAGATCTCAACTCCATATTGCATCTGGAAAAAGGCCAAATGGGGAGGGAAGGCCTTTTTCTGCCTTGCCCCTAAACTTTGGAACATGCTCCCAGCTGAACTTAAGGACCAGGCGTCCCTCGCCCTTTTCCGCAAAGGTCTAAAAACCTGGCTTTTCGCAGAAGCCTACCTGTAACTCGTCATCAGTTCTCACCCTTCACTCAGCTGTTTCCATCTGATGCGCCTTGATGCCTCTGGGCAAAGTTGCGCAATATAAATCCCAAATTCATTCATTCATTCATCTGCGGAGGGATCATAGCCTTACATGCTTTCAACACTAGTCTGTGTGACATGGCTCCGTAATTACTATTACATTTTTCCAACCCACAGATTCCTGCAAGTCCGTTTGTTTTTTGGGCCTGTCAGTGCATGCCCCAATTTAAAGCTCTTATCGAACCATATTCCCAAATATTTGTATTCATTAACGACTTCCAATTTTGTCTGAACCAGAAACCAGCTATATTTATGAATCTTCTTTCCAAAACACAGTATTTTAGTTTTTTCATATTTACTATTGCGTTTCGAAAAACAATATGTCTCAAATGCATTTAACTTTCTTTGCAGTCCTAGTTCTGTTTGAGCAAAAATAACTAGGTCATCTGCATATAGTAGGCAAGACAGATGCTTCCCATTTACCTTTGGGCTTGCTCCTCTTTCAGTTATTAATACATTTGGTAAATCAGAAGTTAAGATTGAGAAAAGAAGAGGGGCCAATACGCAACCCTGTCTTAAGCCGTTATTGATTTCTATCTCGTGAGTCAAGCCCCCTGCTATATCTTTAATAACCTGTGACCAATTGTCACTATGCAAACCTTGAATGACTTCTAGGAGCTTCTCGGGGATATTATATCTTTTTAGTGTTTCCCATAAGCATTCTCTATCTACTAGATCAAATGCAGCCCAGAAGTCAACGAAACAGCAGTATAATCTACCCTGGTGTTCCACTGACTTCCGGGCTACAGCCCACAAGGCAAAGCAATGGTCGAGAGTTGAGTGTCCCTCTTTGAACCCTCCTTGTTCTACCGGGACAATCGCATTTAATTCAACCCATTCCTTCAGTTCTCCCAGGATTATTTTGGAAAACACTTTCACACCAATATCCAATAGATTAATTAGTCTATATTTCTTTGGGTCCTTTCTGTCTGCAAAGTTTCAGCGCTCCGTCCATCGTCTACTTGTGTTTGCCCTCATCCGTCTATACCCATCTTCCTCCTCCTCTGAAGAAGAAAAACCCTGCTGTTCTCCAGGACCACTGCAAAAACAACAGTTGATGGACAGAATGCAGAACAATGTCATACATTCACCCCAGTACAGAGATCTGGGCCTAAATCCATCATTTTTTTGCTCACCATGCCATTCCAGTTTGAACCTAGCCATATGTAAATCAGTCTTGACCCTGTGCCCCATGGGAACAGTCCAGCCTGAAATGCCAAGCCAGGTCCTCCCTGGACTGGAAACAAGCATCCTAGGACCGGTTTCGGGCTTTCAGCCCGCTTCAGCCAGGATAGCTTGATTCCAGTGGCATGGAGAGCACGGGACTCACGTCTGAGCATACCCGTCCCACTCGGGGTGACAAATGCAAAAACAACAGTTGATGGACAGAATGCAGAAACCGGTCCTAGGATGCTTGATTCCGGTCCAGGAAAGACATGGCTTGGCAGTTCGGGTTGGACTGTTCCCATGAGGCACAGGGTCAAGACTGATTTGCATATGGCCATGTCTGAACTGGGGTGGCTTGGTGAGCAAAATAACGATGGATTAAACCCAGATCTGTGACTGGGGGTGAATGTTTTGCCATTGTGCAACATTCCGTCCATCATCTTGTGTGTTTTGCTGTTCACCCTATGTGGGAAGGGTATGCCCAGACGTGGGTCCCGTGCTCACTAAGCCACTGGAGTCAATCTATCCTGGCTGAAGACGGCTGATAGCCAGAAACCAGTCCTAGGATGCTTGATTCCGGTCCAGGAAAGACATGGATTGGCAGTTCGGGCTGGACTGTTCCCATGAGGCACAGGGTCAAGACTGATTTGCATATGGCCATGTCTGAACTGGGGTGGCTTGGTGAGCAAAATAATGATGGATTAAACCCAGATCTGTGACTGGGGGTGAATGTTTTGCCATTGTGCAACATTCAGTCCATAATCTTGTGTGTTTTGCTGTTCTCCAGGACCACAGCCTTGATGTGAAAATGAGCATAGATGATGGAGAATGTGGCTCCACTCTCCCTGATATATCCTACATCTCTGACAGTCCTTGACCCACCTGGTACACTGAAGGCTCCAGAGACCCCTCTTTTTGCACACAAGCTACCTGTTCATAAGAAATGTTTCCCTTGCCTCTCTCCTTATTTTAGCTCTTCTGTTTAAAAAGTATGTTTGCATTGGTGTTGCCCATGCTGTAACTCTTGCTGTGTGTGAAGGAAGCTTGCACTGATTCTACAAATTGTTTACAACTCCAGTGTGTAAAGGAAACGTCCGCTTAGTGCTTAATTTGAGACGGTGGTTGCAGGTGGGGCCACTGGCACTTATTATTCCTCCTCATGAGACTTTGACCCAGAGCAAGAGAGAATCACACAAGCGATAAAGGAGGGAGAGAAAACGGTGTTAAAGGGGGAAACAGTGATGATAAGAAACATAAAAGAGTGGAATAAAGAGGTAGGGAATGCTTAATTGTGGATCAAAGAGGTATGTTGTGGAACCATGACTATGAACCTTTGGAATTTGGCACCTTGATATTGGTAGCACTGGCCATAGGGTTCTAGGCAAAACCTTGGGCCCAGCACTTATTATTTTACAAATTAAGCACTGCTGTTCATTCTGCATCTATTCTGTGTATGAAGGAAGCTTGCTCTTCTCCTAATCATTCTAGATGTCTTTCGGTAAGAAGGAAGTTTGCAGTGCCTCAGCCCATACTAATACTATTCTGTGTGAATTATGGTTGGATTTCTGCTACCTGTGCTGTAATTCTTCCATTTGTGACGGAAAGTTGCATGGTATTGACTGTGAAGTGCTTCGCCTGTGTGTGAATGAAGCTTACGCTGATACTCCCATGATTGCTTTTCTGTGCCACTCACTGGTCATGTCTGTCCTCTACCTCATCGGTGTGGAGTCTTGCACTCCTGCTGCTCGTACCTTATGTTTTTCCTTGTGTGAAGGGATCTTCCACTCCTACCTACTATTTATTAAATTCAATAAGTGTCATATTTTTATCTTTTGTACTTTGCAAAGGCGTTTTTTTTAAATCATGCAATAAAGTTATTTACTTATTTAAAATACCTACTATTTATGCTACTTCAGTGTGGTGTAAATCTGTACTGATGCTCCCATTACTGTACCAGTTCTGAGCGGGAGGGAACCTTGTGCGGCTACTTCATCGTGTGCATTACCTGTTCTCCGTTACAGAATTCTTCACATCTACAGTTTGCGCTGTGCAAGTTTTTGTGTGTGCCTGGGAAGTTTGCAAGGCTGCATCCCATATCATCCCATATCGTACATGTTATTTGTGTATAGTGAAGTCTGAGAAATAATGTTCAGTGAATAAAATTCAAAGCTATTTCTTTGTCAATGCTTGTTTACACTGCTATCATTATACAATACTTCTATCAAGCTCTGTTTATTGTCTCATAACAGGGCATTTTACTTTCAGTCGATGGTGGCTACTCTGTAATGGAATTAGAAATCCTTCCAAGATTCCCGGACATCTGAAAGAACAGAAGGAAAAGTGTTGATTTGCGGATTACTTTCCAGCACAAAACGTCTTATACCTGGAAAGTTGATTAAAAGTAAGGCACAACAGCACTGTGCTGCTTTGCATTACTTTGCATAATGCAGAAGACATATGGGTAGTACATAGGGATTTTCCATGCAGCAACCCATGGTTTTTGACACAAAACCCTATCTACTAACACTTGTGGACAAAGCTTTGTTCCTCAAGGCAGGTGCAAAGGAGAACATGTACTTTTCTCCAAATCTTTCTCACTTTGCATGCATGCTGTACTGTACAGCATACAAAGTTGGAAAAGTCTGAAAGTAAACCCAAACATAGTATTTTGTCCTAGGATGGTACCTTCCCAATGTAAAACCTATGCTAGACTCACAGAGATACCTTTGAGCTAACATGCAAAGGTGTGTGCGTGGCACTATTAGCCAGAGAGTGCCCCAGCGCTTGGTAAGAGAGCAGCAGCGCCATATCGTTGTAGGTATGGCGCTCTCCATCTCTCTCCCGTTCATGCATGCAGCAATTTTGGCTACTTTTTTGTTCACCCTATCTAACCTGACATCCTAGATCACCTTCTATCTCTTTGTGGATGGTCTTCCCTTGAGTTCACCCTCCGAACTTCCTTACAGTAGTATGATTCCCCAACTCCACATGCACATTGTTTCTGCTTAGTACAGTTACGTCTGGCATGATTCGCGGGTGGGGGTGTTGCGCAGGAGTTGCGCGGGGGTTCGCATGAGATGTCGGGGGTGGGTCAATAAAAAAAAAACTTTCCGTCCTGGGTCCCATGCTGTCACAGCTCCTGGCGGGGCCCGCAGTAAGGATCAGGAAGCAAGCAGCCTCCCTCCCCTCCCCTAAGCCATTCACAATGCTGCATTGGCAGCTTTGTGGATGGTGTGAACGGCCCCCAGCCGAGTGCCTATGGGGTGTCCATTTTCTCTATGTAGGCTGCATGCAGCCTACATAGAGAAAAGGGAGAGTGCGCATGACTAGTTTGGTCAGCCTCAAACTGGTAGGGCCCACAGCACTGGGCTAGCCACCCCACCCCTGCTTTCCAGCAGACCCTCCCACCCGCCTGCCCTCAACAAAACACTTCTGCTTTCTCAAAGTGCAAGAAGCCATTTTATGTTTCTGTTTCTTGCACTGCGAGAAAGTAGTGGGGCAATGCTCCTCCGCCCTAATGGAGGAGCCGCCTCTGGCTTTGTAGCAATCATCGACTCTTCCTATTTTGAGCATGGTAGTCCCTTCTTAGAGTCTCATTATGAGGTCCCCCTAGTTGTACTTGTCATCTCCAACACCCGAGAATAGCAGATGGATGGGCATTGGTAACTGTGTGGGGAGATGGGGAAGAGTTAACAGGTGTTGCTTGTGGGGCACAGAGAGTCCCTATGATATGAGGAATTACTAGGGGACTCGGTAATTTCACTCCAGATTACCTTGAGGATTCCTCATTTCCCCATAGAATTTCATTCAGATAGGCCACATGCATTCAGCGGGTGGAGACTCAGGGTGAAATACTCTGAATCTTGGTGTTACCATGTATTTTTTCTTCAATATTCATCCAGCGACTCCTGAAATGAGGTTACCTGGTATCTCGTAATAAGGTTCTAGGTAGATGTAGGTGTCCAAATACCGGTCGGAAACGGCCGAAAATACCGATTTTCGGCCGTTTCCGACCGGTATTTGGACATTGGTATGTAGGGGCATGTAAAATTACAGAATCGGTAATTTTACCGATTCTGTAATTTTACCGATTCGGTAAAATACCGAATTGGTAAAATTACAGATTCTGTAATTTCAGATGTAGGTAGCACTGTTTTCAGTGCTACAAGGGTTTAAGAATTCTTAATTTACCACCAACTAGTAGTTGGTGGTAAATTAAGAAAACCATTGAAAAAGCATGTTTTTTGCTTTTTAAACAGTGCCATGTTGCAGACATACATTCCCTAAGGGCATGTATGTCAGCAACATGTGCACCCATGCACAATTGAGGGGTGCAACAGGGTGTCAAAGTGACACCCTGCCACCCTTCAATATTTCCACCAATTACCGAATCGGGATTTACCGATTCGGTAATTGACATTGATTCCTATGGGCACTCGGTAAATACCGATTCATTAATTACCGAATCATACCGATTCGGTAATTAATTCGGTAAATATACCTACATCCCGATTGCCAGTTCTTAAATACCGAATCGGTATGATTCGGTATTTAAGAATCGGTAATCGGGGATTACCTACATCTGGCCCTAGGTCTCCTACTCTGTCGTTACTCCCTCACTGTTATTCATGTCTTGTACTCTTCCTTGCTAGTAATACCCCTCCCCACATCTTCCTGCACTTCCGTTGCCTCTCAGATTTTCTCAGGATTTGCTGAGTTTCAGGAAACTGTTGAAAACCTGGCTCTTTGGAAGCTAATTCACTCTTGTGTCAGCAGCCGTGTGATTCTGTAGCGCCGGGACACTCCTTTTGGAGTATCTGTGCGCTTTATAAACTCATTCATTCATTCATTCACTGTATGCTAAACCCATTTTGTAGCCATATACAGAGGTGCAGATACCATTGGTGCAGTGGTCCATAATTGCTGTAATTTACTTACCCTAAATGAAGTGGAAAGGGGCATTTCCTTGCTTGCACCAGGGCCCCGAGCATCCCTGGCAGGCTACTTGATGTGTGTGCCTCATAGCTCACTGCACAGATGAGACATCAACGTCTCCCCTCTAAAAGCAGGAAGCCATATTACCCTGCTACTGTTCAGCGGGACCCTTGCCAAACTGATCGTGTTTTTGTTGGAATGGTTAAAGGGTAAGACCTGTTCTTTCTCATTTGTTTTTTCACTTCTCTGCAGCTGCTGCAATGAGATTTGCCTATTTATAGTGCACAGAAGTGGCAGTAGGTTATGGGATTTCTGTAGCCTTGGTATCATTGACAGCAATGCTCATTTTGGTTCCATGGCTTTCAGTTTTTTCTTTAACAGCTACTGTTTAGTTTCTTGACATTTTTACAACCTACAAAGCCTACTAGATGTCAATTCTGAATTGAAACACAAAAAACAGTGAATAAATATATAGATAGGATACCCTTAAATTTAAGTATGGCTTCAGGAAACATCAGAACGTAGAGACCTGAATAATTGCATTAATTTAGAGAAGATAGGATGTGACCTTTGTGTGGTTAAATTATTAGATACTGATAGCAGATATGGGGAGCCTGGTTATGCTGGTGTGCCTATTTAACCTCCATTTACCCTTAGGGTTTGGTGGAGCAAGAGCACTGTCATAAAAACAGCCTTTTTCCTGCTCCACCATACCTGCAGTTATAGCTGGGAAACTGCTGGGTTACGGTAAACGGAGCATCGACTAACTATGCCGACACAACCATCGGTCATAGTGCCAATTGGTCAACTCAGTGTGTCGTCGGACCCAGGGCCATCTTAACAGCATTATAGGCCCCCGGGCAAAGCAGTGCACTGGGCCCTGCCTACACAACCACTCACAGGAATAAAAATGTTTAACTGAATATTAGTGTTAAATTTTGGTCTGCATGGGGCCCCTGGACAACTGCCCAGCATGCCCATGTGTTAAGACGGCACCGGTCGTACCCAATAGACTCATTTTTCCTGTTATGTTTGCCATGTGAGGCAGGGGAACAGGGGCAGGGAAAAGGTAGAATGGTCCCGACGTACAGGGAGACTATTCTCTGTGAGTTGCAGCTATTTGTTTTTTGTTTAGACAAACAAGCTCCTGGTTTGGGAGTTTATTTTCTGTAAGCAAAAGTGTTTGCCAAGTTGCGTTTTCATCAGGGCAAAAACCTAGCGATCCTGTAGTGCTGTGAAGAGTCTCACCACAGGGGTGGCTCCCTTCATGGCACATAGATCAACCTCAGTAGGATGGCAGAGGCCATGGGCTCCTTGCCTATGGCAAATTGGTGAACCAGACGCCAGGATCTATGGTCTGTTTAGTCGCCAGCTCTGTCATCAGTCTTACATAATAAGCAGGGCCGCTGCAATTGTGCAATTCTATGTTATTTTTTACATCTAATGGGATTTACTGTATGTGCCACATGATCCACCATCAGGTGCATAATCTATGTATTCCAAGAAAAAAATGCTTCCCACTGAAATGTAGCAAAATAATCCCCCATGTTCTCTTGTATAAGGAATACAACATGTCTCAAACTATAACTTTTACTAACTGAATATTGATGGTTCTTGTCCAGCATATGTATTTTGAGTTACATCTGCAGGTTTCTGGTAAAGGAGATCAGAGAAACAAAATGTGGATTTATATTCTAAGTCATACTAGGAATGTATGTACACCCACAACACAACAATTCCTTCTTCAGATAATAACTTTTGTTGTTGACTACAGCAAGTTAGTGGTTCACCACAACAACTCTGACAACTCAGTTTCCAAAAAGTGTCTGTTTTATGAAGTGTATATCTATTTAGTAAGGAAGCCTTTATTAACATTTCCTAAAGTATTTTTGGGATATATTATCCACTTTAAATCTGTTTGTAAGGAAAATGTAATTCCTAATGCCTAGGGGAAAATAACTATAGTTTATATTTAATTTGACTGAAAAGACAGTATAAGAGGCCTGGGGTGTACTTTATACTCCTCCTCCTAAGTTTTAGCTGTGACGGTCTTGCACAACTAACCACCCTAATCCTAGCTCTCTTCGAGTGCCACCTAACATGAACAGCAAAGCTAGACCTGACCGCACATGGCAATAAGTGCTTGTGATCAGGGCAGGACTGAGAACCCAAAGCGGTCCTGGCAATGTTGACGGACCAGCCCCCCTGCTGTTACTGAGGCCGCTATATATCAGAACCACTGCAAAACCTCCCCTCTGGACTCAGTCAAGAGCTCTCAGGACAGGGTACTGTGCAGATGGGGCCCCCTGGAGCTGGCCCCCATCCCGTTCCGTGGCGGCTACGGGGGTCTACGTTACACCTCTGAACAACTACAGTGGTTAA
This sequence comes from Lissotriton helveticus, assembly GCF_964261635.1. NCBI lineage: Eukaryota > Metazoa > Chordata > Amphibia > Caudata > Salamandridae > Lissotriton > Lissotriton helveticus. The sequence continues at coordinate 334,478,835 of NC_136071.1, read as the reverse complement.
TTTGTAAAAAAAAAAGTGCCGGGGCTCTCCTCAGGAGGCAGCGCTAACAGGAGAAATGTGCTTGGGCAAACTGCCTCCTGACTAGAGCCCCAGCACTTATTATACTTGAGAGGACTTGGCCTTATGGGTAGAGCTGCCGATTTTGGAGCTGGGGAACCGGATTCGAGTCTCGGCGTGGCTCAAAATCATGTGACTCTGGGGAAAATCATGTGCCTTCTAAATAAATGTGTCCTTAACTGGTGCTATAAGCGCCAGCACCGGAAGGCACCATCTCAAATTAGGCAACTGGAACAACAGTGCTCTGAGTTAACCCCTTCCCCGCGGGGGCTAATTCCCCGCCAGTGCGGGGGGAGGGGGGCTGCGTGCGGCGCCACGGTGCTTGTGACGAGCTCAGCTCGTCACGCTGCACAGTGGAGCTGTGCTCATGACGAGCCGAGCTCGTCATGACTCCCCCCACACAATGGAACGCCCAGCACAGCAGGGAAATTATCCCCGCGTGGGCGCGCCGTGGCAGTTATGACGAGCTCAGCTCGTCATGAGCACAGCTCCACTTTGCCTCATGACGAGCTGAGCTCGTCATGAGTGCCGAAGGGGTTAAAGGATTAGGAAACATTAAACCCCACTATGTGATCTTCCATTGGGCCCTTTATCCCACAGTCAGAGACGTCTCAGCAATGCTGTTTGAATTCGTTTTTAAGTTCGAGTTACCCTTCAGTGTTCTTCATTTCCAGAAGGCATTAGTAATAATTATCCGGTCAAGCTCAAAGAAACGAAGGGCTAATGCTTGGTTATGACAACTGACATGGTTCCGTCTCACCCTATGTACATGTACTTTTCACTGGTCTTTGTAGTGTGTGTAAGCTCAAGTGTTATCACTTCAAGGCATGTGTGTTAGTAGCCTCTCAGGAAGATTTGATGCAGTAGCTTGAGGAAAATTTGCAAAGCACTGAGGTGTAGGGTATTCTAGAAGGCCTAGTACGCCCTAAACTACATCCTCCGAATGACTGAGGGATCAAGGCTGTTCTTGAACAAAGAGGTTGCTTTATCTTTAGAGTTTCTGATATATTGCTAATGACATTTTAAGGCACCACCATAGTAGGTAAAAATAAAAAAATATATTGAACTAATCATTGAGTCAGAAAATAAATTGAAAGGGACGGATGTATGTCAGTACAACGCGATCTAAAAGATCGCGGTACTTGACAACGCGGGCATTACAACGCAACTCGTTACAACGACTTGCGTTGAAGGGCGCGGATTTTGGAATCTTATAATTTTATATTCCAACACCAGTCCACGTAACAGTAGGGAAGGTGTTGGAATATAAAATTACAACATTCCTTGCCCAACAGCGCCATCCAGCGCAAGTCGTAGTAACGACTTGCGTTGTAATGGCAGCGTTATAAAGGCACTGCGGTGTAAACACTGCGTTGTAAACGATGTTTCCCGAAAGGGACTCATACATACATGTAAAACCCTGCTTTTAAACCAGCTCTTGTGGAGGGGGTTGACTTGCCTAACATATGTGATGATCATTTTTTTCCCTCTGACATCTGGAGTGTGTCTCCTCTTCGGGGAGGGCGTGAGGCTGAGATGCTGAAGTGTGGGTAGCTGTCTACAATAACTGTGAGTGATGGAGAGCAAGGCAAACACGCGCTTTCTCCTCCTGCATGCACCGTGGCCGCTCCAAAGTGACAGCTCCTTGTCTGCTGCCATGCTTGTTTAATCAGCTCCCGAATATGACACGGCCCTGATGGGACTTGCAGAGCATTGTTTGCATTCCTGGAGGCCCCACAAAAGGAGGTATGTTTTGTTGTTGTACTGACTTTGCAGAGCCTCGCAGATCGGAGAGAAGGGACCATTTTTGTGGCCTTCAGCCAAAGATATCAGAGCTGCCCACCTCTCGAGCCTGGTTGCGATCACAAACGAGACCTGTCGCAATGACAAAAGAAAAATCAGATTTCTAGAATAGTTGGGGATGGTGGCATTTTATTTTCACCCATGCAGAGGCCTGGATCCATATGACATTTTGTACAGGTTATGCTACAATTGTATGCATGTATGTATGTATTTATGTGCAGATGTTCAAAACAATGGACCACTGTAGAAAAGTGAGGATTGTCAGCACGGTGGTGGGAAAGTGGGAAAGTTGACCACGTAGGGGAGGAACAGGAGAAAGAAATCAGAAAGAGGAGAACAGAGGAAAAGAAAGATAGGAAAATAGTGACAAAGGGTGAGAGTAGAGGTGATAATGAACTTGTAAAAGTGAGATAAAGAAACAGGAAGTGTAGGGTGATGGGAAAAAGACATGATAATAGATTATAAATAAGCTGTCTTGATTCTCAAACGCTGTCATTTAGCAGCATCCACTGTGGGCTCTTAAGAATTGTGATTCATGTATATGAATTGTTTGCAATTCGGGAATCAGTCGCAAACTGGTGAAATGACCATTTAAATGGCCTCTTGTTACATATGAAAGCACATTCACAATTATTTTTTGGTCAACCAAACAAATTGTGAGTTATTAATTTTCCGATTCGAAGCATTGATTCCATATTTGCAATTTCAAAATAAGAAATCACTAGATGAATTAGCGATTCATAATCAGTGAACTGTTGCATAAAGGGCATTTTCCATGTGCCATTTACCACCAATGGAAGCAGGTGATACACAGGTTCCACATGTAGAAATGGCCCCAGAATTCAACGGTGTCTCCAACAAAGGCTGCTTTGTATGCAGTGACAAGGAGGGTGGGGTTATTGCCTGTTTAGCACAGAAGGGGTGGGAGACAGCAAAGAGATTATATGATTAGGATTTTACTGTTTGAACTGACCGAGGAGGATATGTTTGATTTTTGAAAAATATAAGGACAGTAATCAGGTACTTTTGTGGTTCATTGATGAGCTGCACCCAGAGAAAAGGATACTCAGAAACCAGGCTATAATAACACACCTTATGTCCTCCAGATATTAACAGGGTGACATTGCTGCGGCTGGTGGAGTTTCCCAAAGTGCCTTAGCTATTTTCTTTTTTTTAATATCCTGGATGCCATGGTGCCTAAAATGTATAGTCACAGAGTACTTCCAGACACCCCATAGGACTTACATAATACAAAATTAGAATTCTTTATGATTGCATAGTTCCAGATGTGATAGGGTGGATTGATGAAACTCATGTACCAATGTATCAACATTCAGGTGGTGTGTGATACAGAGTGTCTGATCACAGACATTGTTGTATGCTTTCCTGGCAATATCCATGACTCCAGTATGTTCAGGCACAGTGATACTTACAACCATCTAGCAAGAGGAGACTTTGCTTCTTGGTAAGTTAAATAAAAATATTCCTATCACACACATGTGACTTGAAATATTTGTCTTACGTAAATCTTCATTATTATAACTGTCCTTGAATACTTAGGGCCTGATTATGACTTTGGCTGTGTGGAAGCGGGCCACCACCCCAGCGCCCTGCTCCCACACCGCCAAACTCCACACCGCCGGCCTCCCTCCAGATTAGGAGTTGTCTCCTTGTCTAGTGGGCGGTCCCAGGAGGTGAGCCTTACAAAGGCACCGCATTGGGAATGCCAAAACCCGTTCCTGCATGACATGGACTGTGAAGTCCATGCCATGCAGGATGAGGGGCTGAATGCATACAAGGGGGCCTGCATGCATCCCTTGGCCCTGAGACAACAGTATTCTGCAGAGGCCACATTTATGCCTGCCTGTGGTGTTTTATAGCTCCAACAGGGGTCTTCTGCTTTTAGGAACCAAGCAAGTAGTCTGCCCCCTCTGCCACCTTCGGGGTGTAGTAGAACTACATATTCCCAGTTGCCTATTTTCACCACTATATCCACTAGGTCAGCGTGTTTCTCAGTTTTCTAATATTTTGTGTTTCTTCTGGATTATTAGAAGATAGGGTTTCTGCCTCTCAGATAGATTCAATACTGTATGTGGTCTTAATACAGAATCGCCGCTTTACAACTTTAAGAGTGTCTCATTCCATTGTTCTGTCTGTGGCAGACCCCTCATTTCACTAAAGTAGTGTGTGATACTTTTACCAATAGTGGTTCTAAATGGGTATCGAGAAGTGCCTCAGAATACAGCCTGCAGGTTGGGATCTGAGCACGTAACGCGCCCCACTCCTCAACTCAAGACCTCCCCAGCCAGACACAGGCTTCTGAGACCTAGGCTAGCTCATCATAACCCCCTCCCACCTCAGTTTTTTAGACACCGTTCTCTGGGAAGGTCCCGCAATGTCTCCACCTGCACATGCGACCAGGAGCTCAGTCATGCGTCATGCACTGGCAAGCACCGCGCGTTTCCAATCTCCCTCTCGGCTGCCGGTCTCACTTCGAGGCCATCTTTGTGCAGCACACACTCAATGCGGGACGTCCCAGGTGTTTTTTCATCACTGGTATCACCCGGGGCCCAAGGAAACGGTGAATTGCAATGGGAAAGACAGGATCGGTGATAGACAGGGGGAGCTGGTCTCGGAGCTTCAGTAGGCGCAACTCATTCACTAGCCATCTTGACCACACAATTAAACTTGTCTGACATTTTCAAATGGAGTCCTTTTATTTTCAAAGATGTTTCAAAAATTTAAACCTTCCATATGTCAAGCCTGGCATGTTTCCAATAATATAATGCAACAAGGACTCACAACCAAAGTAAGGAAGACTTAACACAGCAAACTTTTAAAATAGCATGAAGTTAATCCGTGCTTTCTCTTCCCTTGCCTGACACTGGCCTTCTCAGATGTTGGCCCAACAGCACCTCCTGGGATATCACCACCTTTCACAAGGCTCCATCTGTGCCACCTACTTACTGCGTCATGTATGGAAATTCTGCTCAGGTGTGAAGCCTCTTCACTTTCTGTTATAAGGCCTCTCCCCCCACCCCCACACACACACACACTTGCAATTTGTCTGGTCCATATTTCTTCAAAGGCAGTGGTCACTTGAACCAGGCCCCAGGCAACATAACCACTGTTGTGCCCTGTCTGTAAATTGACATTATATATTGATAATTTCACAGTGGCACGTGCAAGGTAGTTGACAGACCTGCTCAATGAATTAAAGTAAGAAAGGTGTCCGATCTGCTTTGGCCAGACTGCTGGCCAATCCATTGTTGGTGTTACAGGTTTATCCACCTCTCTCACAGTGCATGACCGAGAAACAACTCTTGGCCCAGGAATATTTTTTGGATTGTGCTTTTCAGGGACTAGATAGTACTTCACTGGTGTCATCACATTCAGGATCAGTCTGCTGACATCCCTGTTCTTGGGTTTGGTTTCCTCAGTGTGTTGGGACATCTGTTTGAAAACAGCGCTGCTTAGTATTGTGTTCCAATAAAAATGCACTTTTGTTAAAAAATGTGTGCCTATTATTGAATGGATAAAAAAGTATGTTTTCTAAAAAGTACCAAAATAACAATTCAGGTATATCCGCTAGTGCAACTGTATGGATACGTGTGGTTAACTAAATCTAGGATTGTTAATATTGCTTAAAATACAGTACCAATATTGCTCTTTAAATGTAATGTAAAAGTGAAATAGAAGTGGCTGTTTGTGTAGAATAACACTTTTCACAAAATTCACCTCCAGTGTAGATTTAGATGTAACTCTACCTTAAAATGCTTATTATGTTATGTAACTCACCTCTAGTAGTTGAGGGTGGTGTTATGTCTTTATTACTGACTCGTCACTGGTTAAGAAATCATATGTTGATTCTATAAACTCCTCAACGGTGTGAGGGGGGGTAGGTGGTGGTTGTGGCATTGGTCCTCTCCCAGTGCCACAGGCCCCATTCAAAGGACTGGCTACTTTGTGCTTCTGTCTGGATCAGAGATCTTACCACCTTTTGTCTTCCACGGTTTGGTGTCACCCTAACGGAATAGTTTTTTTCTTGAATGCAGAGCCACATTTTTCTCTTTTGTGACTCAGAGAGTCAACAAAGATTTACCAAAGAGGTCATAATTTTGTGCTACACATTCCTTTGCAATCGTTTCTAGCTTTTCTATTCTGAACTTGTTTCCTGTTTCCTATTTCGGCCTCCGGCATCTCCATGCGTGCCATTTTGGAGTGGACGGCACTGGAGCATGTAGTGTACCGTAAGATAGAATAGCACCTCCCAAGCCACTCCCTATTCACAATTTGGTGCACACTCTGTACAACACCTGCTGCTAACTGTGCTGCGGCTAAGCAGAAAACTATTGGGTATAACCCAAACCATTTCTTGCAAATACAAGAGTAAGGGTACTGGTAAGCCATTGTTCTCACCAGGATCCAGATCTCACATAAAGTATGGCATGTAGCATTCTCAAAAGGAGTCCTTTGCAGAACGCTGACTGCCATACTTTGTGTGAGACACATATCCTGGGGTCACAATAAATGCTTTGGGTAATACCTGGTCATCGTTAAATTGTTTAAGGATTGGGAAATTTAAAAATTACCCAGTACATGATCACAAGTGAAGAGGAGGTGTTGGGAACACAACATAAACCTTGTTGGAACCAGAGGGCACTCTTGGGACGTATTTGTTGTGAAATTATTCATGGCCTGAAGAAGTTCAACAGGACCGAACCCGTTGGCTGAGACTGTATTTATTCTTCTACGAAAAGAAGAAATTTTGGAATCTAAAAAAAGAGGAAATCACTATGTTTGTCAAGAATATATTTATACATGGACTGGACTTTTAATCGCTTCAATACCCATTGGAATCTATTTGGGCACGCACTGGCATTTTTAAGTTACGATTTCACAAGAACTGCATTTTATTCTGTTCTCCAGCCCTCCACAGAGTATATGGAGTGGTTTTTTTCTGGTTGTGGGGTTGTTATTTATTGCCTGTGGGTGGCATTCACAACTTGTGAATCTTAATGATACCTTAATAATGATTTGGTATTTTGCAAATGTGAAGCACATCACCTTAATAATAAAAGTTAGTTTTACCCAGTTCAGAAGTATTTATTTTACTAACCTCAGACCGGTGGAATTTTCAGTCTTGTTGAGGTTTGAACTTGTGACCCGCAGATCACTGCAAAGCTCAACTGGGTGTGGTGGGTTCATTGAGAAATCCTGCCAACCGAAGTGTCTCATAGGCATCTGGTTGTGCCATTAATTTAGCTTTTTCTGTTTCATTTGAGAACTTTACTTAATACATCAAGTTGTGTGCCCTTGCTACTACAGTTTGCCTGGCCCTGTTGCAGCACAAGCATGGTAAAACTTTTACTATACACTTACTTTCCTTACTACTCTAACCTTATTGGGCCCTTTACGATTAGACAATCTGCAGCATTTCCATTTACCACCGAGGCGATGATCCTCTGACGAATCTTTCTCTGGCGATAGGAGGGGTGGAAATTAGGGTGACCAAACACCACATTAGCTGTCCAATGAGAACCATTAATTTATAGCCAACTCACAAATTTGACATCAGATTTAGGTACACCACTCTTAAAACCATGCTGTAGAAATAAATAATAGCAACGGGAAGACCCAACCTCCTTGAGAAGTTAAGTCAGGCTAGAATTATGCAGAAGCGCTGCAATAGCAACACAGAACAAAATAAATAATACTTGATGGTCTTACAGAGCTTGCTGATTCTCCCTACAACACATTTTAAAAAGTTGTAAAATAGCACAGTTGAAATTAGAAAACCAACAAAACCCAACAATAGGCTCAGACAGAAATTAGATTAATTTGGTTATTGTATTAAAGATTCAAAGTTCATTGCCACAAGCAATCTCTTGAGGATTTCAGTTAAGAATATCACAGCTTGTATAAAAACATCAAACATTCAGACAGGCTTTATCAAATGGTTATTATAAAATCAGTTTACAGAGTTACAGATTCCCAACACCATTTAGGCAGAAAGATAGTTTGCTGTCTAACAGCTCAAATTCTATGAAGAAGGGGAAAGTGGTTCAGATTTAAAGTTCATTAAGGTTGAGTCTGGTACCATAAACAAGGAAATAAAGGAAATGAAAAATTAAAATGGTTCTGCAAAGAAGGTCTCAGTCTATTAGCTACCAACTGTAGCATTAGCAAGGCAGTCCAAAGTAGGGTAAAGGTTCAAAAAATGTATCAGTCTAGCATCTCTGTGCAAAGTGAAAACAAAAAAATATGGTGATGCCCCTTGTTTGGGACTTCTTCTTTTATAAAGTCTCTAACAATGTTCCGGTGACGTAACATCACACCAGTATCGAAAGACTATGTATGTTCAGCTTCACATAATATCACCTTTGACGCTTGCAACAGTGAGATGCTTTCATAAACTGGTCATGAGAAACAAAAGATTTAAGAGTCCACAAAGGCCTAACATCTGTGAAAAAGAGGTACAAAGTAACTATCTATAGCAATAGCTGAAATCCTGTTCCCACAGGAATATTTCACTGTGAACTTGTAGAAACATTGTGGAATGTCGGGCTTATCCATGTACGGAGCAAATAAAGCAACATTTCACTAGTGGTAAATGGTCCATTGTATTAAGTCAGGAGAAAGGTCAGCATGAGAGAGAAAACATTTTCGAAAATTCTTTAAGTTAACTACACATTTTAAATGAAATAAGCTCTAAACCAACATCAAATCTAATGTAATTAAATCAACTCAAATAGGAAATATGTAAAACGTTCACCCAAGATTATTACACGAAGATAGCTAACATTAGAAATACCCTACTACTACAATTTTTCTCAACATTCATATACGTATATAATTTTCTGAATTCACATCACATCATTTGTTTTTCATTTTTCAGAAACTATATAATCTCTAGTATTACTATGTGAAATTTCAAGGTCATATCTAGTTTCCACACATTTTTGCACTGACTTTTCTAAATTATGCATTCAAACAGAAAGCATTAGAAACACTAGGCCACTCTATTAATAGCATATTTCCATCAACAAACATTATTAAAAACATCTCCAAAAGAAACTCTTATTAGTACAATTTGTTCATATGTATATGTATTGCTTTGTATGTTGTATGTTGAAAACTTTTTTGTTTTAGTTGGTCACTGTTTCTGCTCATTCCTCGCTTCAGCAATTACCTGTCTTTCTTCTCTAGTCTGTCCCTGGCGCCGGGAAACCCATTACGGGTAGCTGAGCGCAATATAAATTCAATAAATAAATAAATAAATAAATAAATATGTATGTTTTCTTCATCTTTCATTTTAAAGCACGCTTTTTATGGTGCTTCTTCTATACGTTGCTCTTTTAGAACTATGACACTCTACCATTCTGTGGTAATCTTAAACCATAGTCTGAATAGGCTATTGACCTTGTATTTTGTTGTGTTTCATACTGTTTGGGAAGTGAGCCATATTGGATAGTGGCTAAGGAGTTAGGAATAGACTGGAATATTGTTTATTGATGAATTATATTGGTTAGTGGCTGGCTTGGTCCACTTGTGGCTGTATGTGCCCACACGTTTAGCAGAGGACAGTGCTATTTGTTTCTTTCTGCTGGACATGCTGTTTTTGACCTGTGATCTGTTTTGAATGACATTTTTGATAAACGAGAAGGCTCATCATGCCACATCCTGCTTTATCACCAAAGTTATGTTTCTTTTGAACCCGAACATGCTCCTTGAGTGGTTTCTGATAAAAAAAATAGTGACTGTGCCATTACGGCATATAATGATGACCAAGACAACTCCTTGTTTTAAAGCACCTATTGGAAAATATATGACCAGTGTGAGACTAGTATGTCAGATGCTCAGTTGTGTTGATCATCACTCAGAGTTTGGTGATATATAAAATGTATAAGTCTGCTGGGTAATTTAGTTTGAGTTTAAAACTTTGCAAAGTGCCTAAAGCCATATTGCACAAACCACGGCTGCCCACGAGGAGCACAGACAATCTATAGTATTAGAATAAGCACTGACTAAGCAAATGACTCCTGTTCTGATTCATTATCCGTAAAGCTACCACATGTGGGTTTTCTGAAGTCTGGTATGGCTTGATCCCTCATAGACGAACTGTAGACAGCAAGAGCCATGCATTTTACCAGTTGCAAACAGACTGTTTGTGAGAATCGGGCCGTTTGCGACCTGTAAAATGCATTTTGGTATATATGAATTTCAACTTGCGATTCAGTAACATGCTACAGAATCACAATTTGGAATTGCGAATACATACCGATTATTAGGGAAGAGCATGTTTAGGGCATCCCTTCCTAATACCGAATCATAGCAGTATGTAAGAATATTTTGCAACCGAAATACGGCCACAAAACATTTGCATTTTACCACCTACATCAAGTAGGTAGTAACCCATTCACAAATGGGCAGCGGTCCCCAAGAGACCCCGTCCCCTTTGGGAATGGTAGCAAAAACTTTTTTCAGAGCATGCAGTGGTCCCACAGACCACTGCCTACTCTTAAAAAATGAAAAGAAAACGTTTCCTTTTTCTTTTTTAAATGCATCCCATTCTCATTTAAGGAAATCGGGCTGCTTTCCTTTAAAAACAAAACAAAACTGTTGCAAACACAGACAAGGTGGTCTGCGATCCCCAGCTGGCCACCATCCATGTCTTTTTAGTGATTCCCAAATGGTTCGTAAATTGCTACCTACGTCATGAATATTATTGAGGTAGGTCAATTGCGATCGACTGGGAGTCGCTCATGGAGTTTCATACATTAGGAATAGCGATTACTTAATTGCGATTTGCAGAGAATCTCAATTAGGTAATCGCTATTTCTAGTAAAGATAAATATGCCCCATCAATTTAAACTGTGTATTGGATTTTGCACCATCACTTGCACAAACTGTCCAATGCCAAATATCATGTTTGCACTAAACGCTTGATGCAAATGGTTTTGTGCTGGTTGATCCCACAAAATGTCATTTTTACACCTGTTGGTCCGTGAAGCTGAGTTATTCACAGGTCCATTGCTGTAAATGTCACAGCAAAAAAATTTAACGTGACTTCGCTGGCGCTGGGTGTATTGAGTCCAGCTAACAGAACCACATAGAGAGGATGGTATATAATATTTCAGCACAGCTTTTTTTCATAATTATGAGCTGCAGACATGAGATTTGAATTGCTGGCAAGGTTCCGCGTATCACTTATGCAAGAATGACTCATTTAAGATTTTCCATATAATTATGATCTTTTGTCGACAGACCTTTTATTGGGAGAGAGAAGTGCTCCCAAGATTAGCCAATGGTAAGCTGGCGAGAAGTGCAGCCCCAGACAGTCTCGAAGCATTAGCGCTATGCCCTGTTTCAGCTGTGAGTACACTTTGTTTACTCAGGCCTCTGGTTTGATGTGCAATTGACAGGCCATTTGTCAGCAGAGCACAAAAACGTGACCACAAAATCCTCAGTGATATGATGCGCTGTGTGTTGAAACTTGCTGCGAAGCCATGTTCCACCTTATCCCACTCTGTGTTTTGATAGTGCAGACTTGAGTGTTTTTCCTCGTGAGTTTTCAGGTTTTGCCCAGACAGGGGCTTCTGCAACACTTGCACCATGACCGACATCAGTATTCCCGGCAAAAACATGGACACAAATTCTCTCTTGGACACAGGGGCCCAGATTTAGGGCCATATGTATCAAGCCCAAATGCGTTCGCAAACGCCGAAATTCGCAGAATTTCGGCGTTTGCGAACGCATTTTCGTTAAATGGTATGTATCACACAAATCTGCATGCAAAATAAGAATCGCAAAATTTGCGATTCCTTATTTTGCGATTGCATTTAAGAAATCGCAAAATTTGCGATTCCTTAAATGCAATGTAAGAAGAACAAAAAAAGTGCAATTTTGCCTTAAGGAATCGCAAATTACCACCAACTGCAGGTTGGTGGTAATTTGCGATTTCTTTGAAAAATGCACATTTTTGCATTTTTTAAAGTGCCATGTGACACACATACATGCCCTTAGGGCATGTATGTGTGCCACATGTGCACCCATGCATATTTCAGGGGTGCAACAGGGTGTCCTTTGGACACCCCTGCACCCTTGAAATTATTCTCAATTTGCGATTCTCAAATTGAGAATCGCAAATTGAGAATACCTTCCCATTCATTCTTTAAGAAATCGCAAAAAAAATGCGATTTTGTACATACATACCTATTTGCGATTCTTAAATTGCGATTTCTTAAAAATCGCTATTTGAGAATCGCAAATCAGGTTGAAAATACATATGGCCCTTACTGACGTGGTGTGGTGGTTACAAACCTTTTTCCGTGAGGCCGCTACACAAATTATTAGTTGCTATTACTAAGCCACATAAGGGCTGGCTTGCATTGCCATGTGTATCTTGGTAATGAAAATGTAACCTAACGCAACCCCTTGCTCTGTGTTACGTTACCCAGTGTCTGGGAGCTGTTCCTTGGGTGGACCATGGGCGTTCTCATGCATACACCCATGGATTTTGTGCACATTCCCAGTGAGAGGTAAGGAGAAGAAATATCTTTATTTCACCTTGGTACTTCGTCTTTCTGTCCTTCATGCATTCTGTATCACGCATAGAAAGAGGAATTTTTCTTAACCGCATCGATGCGGCGCATTTTACCGCTGTACGCTGAAAAATTCAAAAACCCGCGGTTCATGACGAGCTCAGCTCGTCATGAGGGTACAAGAGGTGTACTTCATGACGAGCTGAGCTCGTCATGAGCGTCGAAGGGGTTAAAAGGTTGTTTCTGTGCAGGGCGGTAATCCTTCCTGTACAAAAACAATCCTCCCATAATGCATGGTGCCTGCGTTGGCCCTAGGCAGCCACAAGTGCGCCAGCACTAGGAGGAAGCTGAAGAGCACCATATCTTAGTAGATATATTTCTTGAAATCTCTCGCCCACTCACACAACACAGTGCAGCACATTTGATAACTATGCCCAAGGGTATTTAGGTATTCGGTGAAAACATACTCACGGCAGAGGAGGGACAAAGCAATGCAACACTGCCACATTTTCATATAATGAATTTAACTGTAACCTATTTTCATAGTAATTGGGTTTCATTAACTTCTTGCATGTTACAGGCCCTCTTGGACTTATTCGGGGCAGCCCTCTCTCGATTGACCGAATAAAGTTGTTGGACTGACTTATGAAAAATATAGTGTGCAGGTATCTCAAGTAACTGTCATATAAAAGCGCCGGGACGCCCCTTTGCTGGGTCAGCTGTGCGCTATAGAAATTTTAATAACATAACATAACATAACATAACATATACCGTGATCAAGACGTTGTTAATAAAACTTTTGAGAACTGCAATACCCGGGAGTGCGGCATCCTTTAGTTTGATGAGAAATACTACGGGCCTGATTCCACTCGTTACCGCCTGCAATGGCTGTGAGCTGGAATTATTCTGTTTGATATATATACATAGAGGCTCATCTGTGAGCTTTCAATACCTACAGTGAATGTTTCACACTCTGAAAGGATGCCGTAATTTTCCTTCACACTACAACTCCCATAAGGCACAGCGCAGTATCATCATGAGCGGCCCATCCGAGGGCGCGCCACTACGTGTAGAAAAGGAGGTAGGAAGTGGACTAAGAGTGTTTCCTCACACCACTAGCCCCCGAGGAAGAAGGTTATTCGAAGCGCGTTTGGCACCCGTGGTAGTAGGACTGTAAAAGGATTCGGCTGGCTGGCGCATGCATGCCAATTGAATAGGGCTGATGCTTGGAGCCCTGTGGCGATATCTGAGTGCTTCCCACAAGACGCAAACCAAGCCTGAGCATACATATATATATATGTACATGTAGGTGTCAGCCAGGCTGTAATGCTCATATGCTTAATTTTCATTAAAATTGTACATATGTTGCTTGGTAAATAGCAGCAATTGCACACACACTAGACTGTAGCTCCTCACCGTTGATTTCTTTCTGAGCAGACCACTGCTGATGCTATTGTGAAAGGGGCAGGGGACAAAACTGCCGCCCTTATATTGATAAGTAGGTGGCGTTCGCCTAGTGCCTTGCCTAGTACCTGTGCCTTGGTGCACTTCAACACTCCAGAGTGCATCTAAAGGCCCAAAGAGGAAGTGCCTCCTTTCTAAACCTTCTTCCTATAATGTGACTTTTTAAAATCCCAGTGACTGGTACTCGTGAGTAATGGCACAGTTCTGCTCTCTCCCTGAGCTGGTGCACTTACTGCAGCCATGAGCCAATGCAGGCTCTCCTTTGACATAGTGCGAGGGTGTTGTGGTCAGCATAGATTTTATGCAAAGCGGTCCCTCCCTGCACAAAAACTAAGCTGAAAGGCAATTTCCTCTTTGCTTCTCACACTCTGTCTGCACTCACCAGTCCTGTTTGTAGTGGGACTCCAAATAGGTTTGTGGTTTTCTCAGTTAACTGCTCTCTTTGTACTAGCGGCTAGCTATGTTTATTTATTCATTTATGTATTCACAAATTTAATTTTTAAAGTATCAATGCTACTTTGAAACACATGCAGGAATGCGTAAGTATATAAAGTAAATCATCTGCCTTTTTTAAATTGTTTCTATTCTTTTTTATAAGCATAACAACAAATACAGTCGACAGAAGTGAATTGCTTGAGTATGCATGTTCATACAGATTTTTTTTTTTAGCAGAGTTTTTTATAGCGCGAACTTGACCCGAATCAAGTATCAGAGCACTTTACATAGCACCAGTTACGTTACATGAGGACACACATTCATTTTTTGTTAGGCACGGGGAGATTAAGTGATTTGCCCAGAATCACAGGATGTTCAGCGTCATTGCCGAGACTCGAACCCAGATTCGAGGTCGACCGCCCTAGCCGTTAGGCCAACTCCTCTCCCCAAGTGAGAGATACAAGATGAAGAGCAGCAAGTAGCACATTGAGTAAATAAGCCATGAATAAAGTTGCAAACAATGTGTACATGTGTAGATGAAAAGAGTGTTGTTGAGTCCGTATAAATTTGGGTCTGGTTCACAAACTGGGTTGAAGTGGATGTAAGGAGCGAGATGGGGGGGTACGGCAGGGTATTTCTGTCAAAAAGTTGAGACGCATGGGCACTGGTCGTGTGGGTAGGGTCTACTGGCAAAGTAGGAAGGGAAGAGTCACTGGGGGCAGGTGAAGATGGAAGAACATTGGCATGGCAACGGCAGATAGCATAGCAGGCATGAATCTTAGAGAAAAACTATCTGTAAAAACCTGGAGCGCAAGTGGCGCTTACACTACGACCTATGCTCTATGAAAATTTACAAAACTGCCTTAACCAACTATCACCTATTATGTAAAACTGCCAAAATGAATTATGTTAACCTTACCATATTTGAGGCACAAAATTGCCCTAAGGCACTTTTCAAGGTAGTACAAGAACTTTTGGGCGCGTCATGCGTTCCCAAATCGCCTTGTCTAGATGCCTTACAATGTAACTCTTTGGCTGCATTCTTTATCTCTAAAATTGACGCCATCTAAACTGACTTTGAAACACCTACTGTCCCCCTTCAATCACCCGACCCACCTGTTTCTTGTAATTCTGAAACTTTGGCGGCTTTATATTCCATACCTGCACAACAGAATAGCCTCCCTAAGGCACCAGACCCCGTGATCCTCTGCGAACCCACTGTCCCAGAAGAGAATAACCTTTTACCTGTACAGCAGATCAGTACTTGGGATCTCCTTACCACCTCCACTCTTCATGATACCATCAGTAATATTAAATCTGGTTCTCCACTTGATCCACTTCCCCCTTACATTCTAAAAATTCTAAACCCTTCCTCTTTTAAGCTTATTTTAGATTTGCTAAATTCTTCCCTCAGAGAATCCAAGGTACCCTCTGCATGGAAGCATGCAATGATTGTACCTATATTAAAAAAGGCTAATGCTGATCCCAATAATCCATCCAATTTCCGTCCCATTTCTCTTCTCCCTATCTTTTCCAAAATATTGGAAAAACACATCAATTCACAACTCACCCGGTTTATTGAATCTAGAAACATTCTTCATCCTTCACAATCAGGCTTTAGATACGGTTTTTCGACTGAATCTACTCTGCTGGGGGTCTCAGAAACCATCCGTCGCCGAGTGGATGGGGGGGAAACCGTGGCACTCATTCTGCTTGACTTGAGTGCCGCATTTGATACGGTTTCCCACCCCATCCTTATCAATGCCCTTAAATCATCTGGCATTACCGGCTCTGCCCTCAATTGGTTGGTCAGTTTTCTCACAGGCCGTACTTTCCAAGTATTCTCCCCCTCCTCTGCTTCTCGCACTTGTAAATCGGCATATGGCGTCCCTCAGGGCTCCATTTTAAGCCCTTTACTTTTTAATTTATATGTTAGATCCTTGGCTACGATTGCGGAACAAACTGGGCTAACTATTTATACATATGCCGATGACACGCAGATCATCTACTCCCTCTCGACCGGATCTCACTCCACCCCTCTTCTCTCCGTGTAGGGCTTAATAACATTGCCACGTGGATGCACGCTAACAAACTCAAGTTGAACGGGGGGAAAACTGAGCTCCTCCTGTTTGACCAGAACACTACCCTGTGGGGGCCCCAACATTGGCCCACCCAAATGGGCACCCCCCCTGTTCCCTCAAAAACAGCTCGTAACCTTGGCATCACCTTTGATGACCAGCTCTCTATGAGACATCACGTGGTCAACACCTCCTCCACTTGCATCACTATCATCAAATGGCTCCGAAAGATCATCTGGATGCTTCCCCTAGAGACACAGAAAACCGTAGTCCATGCTTTAATTACCTCTAGACTGGACTACGGGAATATTCTTCTCCTGGGGGCAAGTGAAGAGGTAACCCGGAAACTTCAGACAGTGCAGAATATGGCGGTTCGGCTGCTCTGTAATCTTCCCAATAAATCCCCCACTTCTAACTCCCTCCGTAACTTGCACTGGCTCCGCATTGAAAGCCGTACGAAATTCAAGGCACTTTGCCTGATGCACAGAATCAATGCAGGACGGGCCCCACCTTATCTCAGTGCATTGGTTCATCACTATTGCCCTTCCTGTACCCTTCGCTCTTCCAACCAGAATAGGTTTCAGGTCCCCAGAGTAAAAAGAGCAAGAATGGGTGGCCGCTTGTTTTTCTATCTGGCCCCCTCCCTCTGGAACTCTCTTCCCCAGGCCCTGCGTACTGAATCTTGTTATCTTAAGTTCCGCAAAGAGATAAAAACCTGGTTATTTAACCAATAGTCGACCTCATTATCCCTCAGTCTCTTTTCTCCTTATTTGGTTTAGCGCCGGGAAACCTCCGGGTAGCTGTGCGCTCTATAAACTTAAATATAATAATATTGGGGTGACATCATCTTCCCCAGTGTGTTGCAGAAACTGCGAGAGGAGAATAGCCCACTGAGCTGAAATGGGTCGCTTGCGGAGGTTACGCACCTCTTCGTAGCGAAGGGCGTCTTTTCAGCCATCCCTCACACATGGACTATCCCACACCAACAGGGGTGTAACACAGGCTCCCGCAGCCCCAGCGGGGCAGGGGGGCCCCAAGCTCTAGGGGGCCCCCTCAGCACAGCACTCAGGCAGCGGAGCTCCTGATTAAGCCCGGAAGGGGCCCCTCTGTGTGCCTTGCAGGGAGGCCCCCTCACGTTTTGTTATGCCAGTACATATCAAGCAGCTAGTGAGGAGTTGTTGTGTAGCACCAATTCAGGGTGAGTGTTCGTTTGGTGAGGAGGAGTGCCAAGAAGGCGAAGCGAGCGTGCACCTTGTGTTGTTTGCGCCACTTGAAAATACCAAGTGAGCATGCCTCCCAGGTGTTAGTATTTGTGCGTTCTGTAACCTATTACAGTACGGCATGCACCTTTTCTCAGAAATAATGAATGGCCAGACAGGACCAAATTATAAGTGCAAGGTCTGCGTCTGAAACCCGGCAGCGGGGACAGCGTGCACGTGCCTGGGGGAAAAAACTATTTTTCTGGGCAAAGGTGAGGTATGCTCATGTAGCATGAAAAGTTGAAGGTTTTTAAAGCGTGAGTTACAGGACACCAGTTAGGGCACTCCAAGACTATCCTGTACTCTTTGTCATGCAATACGCGCCCAAACTTGCCCTCCCATTTGTGCCGGAGTGGGTCCATGGGAAGGATTGTTAAGTCGCAAATGGCTTTGTGTACTAGTAAGTCATCTGCCTTTAGGCTGGCACAGAAGCTTATGCTGGAAACTTTCATTCGATATAGTGAATATTGCAAGTATATGGATGAGCTTATGCGAGGTAATAACCCCGCTCCCAAAAGGGGGCGGGGTCGTGATAGAATCTGTTGCTTCTGGATTAAAAGTTTCTTCCAAGAGCTTTGTGTTCAGATTTGAGAGTTACTAAATAAGGGCCTGCAAAATTAAATGCATTTGTTCCATTACATTTTGTGAAATTATTCAAAATGACACTTTTGCTGAGAAGTGTAGCATGCAGATGTCTTAGCATGGCTTTTATTACGTTAGGACACACATTGAGTAAAGACGTCACTCAAGACACTGTCTGGAGATTGGATAGAGCAGTAAAAAGTCTATAAACAATAAGGGGACATGCATGAAAGTTGCATTTTGCGAATACCATTTAGCGATTTTTAAGAAATCGCTATTTGGCAAGCGCAAAATGCAATGCAACAAAACAGGCAGCAAATAGCGATTCTCTAATGGCGATTCTTTAAGAATGGCAAAAGCAATTAGGGAATTGCTATTTGCAATTGCGACTCCATTCTTCCCTCTGGGCCTATAGGTGAGAATGGTCTTGCATTACCTAAATTGCATTACCTAATTGGTAATCACAAATTAGGAAATGCAAAGGCAAGGGTGCCCAGGGGCCTGATGCGCCCCTATAAGAAATAGGCGCACATGTAAGGCACACACATGCCATAGGGGCATGTATGCCCCAAAGGGCACTTTGAAAAATGCAGTTTTGTGCATTTTTCAAAGTATGCACATGGTTTACATCAACTTGAAGTTGATGTTAATTAGCGTTTCCTAAATGCACAGTTCGCATTTAGGAAAGGCTTCTTGCATGTGCATTAGGGAATTGCAAATTGCAATTCCCTATTTGAATTCGCAATTTAGGGAATCTCGAAAAATTGCGATTACCTAAATTGTGAAAGCAAAAAACTTTCATGCATTAGGAAAGGCCATTTTGCAATCGCAAACGGATGATTTTTGCGAATTGCACTGTTTGCGATCGCAAATTAGCTTGATGCATGTTCCCCTAAATGGTTTTGCAAACCAATATTCAGTGGGTAAAAATTTCTAAATATTGCATGATGCTAAATTTCGAGAAATGTGATGTGATATTGAGGAATTTCATTAATTTCTCCTGCACAATTAAAATTTCGTCCTGGCGGAATAGTAATGTTGGGAGGGGCTTGCAGGAATGGGTACAAGGAATTCCAAAAAAGAGTTCCCTGAATTCTGTCTTTTCCCCATGCAGTTTCTCTTGTCTTTGGAA
Organism: Lissotriton helveticus; assembly: GCF_964261635.1. Lineage (NCBI taxonomy): Eukaryota > Metazoa > Chordata > Amphibia > Caudata > Salamandridae > Lissotriton > Lissotriton helveticus. The sequence continues at coordinate 334,459,481 of NC_136071.1, read as the reverse complement.
TTGCTGATCAGATCGGGATTCTTTTCATCAGAGGGTGCCTCTTGATGCGGAGTGGGAGGGTCTGTTTACTGAGTTAGATAGAAATATTTTCTGAAAGGGATTTGAATACTTTACCAGCACTTTGAATCGATGTCTTTCTTCAGGTGGGAGCCAGTGCAACTCTTTCAGGGCTGGGGAAATGTGATAATATTTATTTAGGTATATGCACAGCCCCACAGGTACTATCTGTAGTTTCAGTAGTTTCCAAATCTCCTTAGCGGCTCTGGTGTAGATTATATTACATTAGTCTAGACGTGAAAGTATTATGGTTCTAGTGAGATCCTTGAAGTAATCTGCTGGTTGAAGGGTATGTTGTGGTCAAACCAATTCCCACACTTGAGCGGACAGGTGAATGCTGTCATGGTTCCTTATGATCATAACCTCAGTTTTGAATCTGTTTAGGCACATGAAATTGTGTTTCATCCTTGAGAACTTCGAGCATCACTCCTTGCAATTTTGCATCAGATGTGGATATGAGTGCCGCAAGCATATATTTGATATTGAAGTTGGTGTTGGGAAATCACTTCAGCTGGAAGTCACATGCAAATATGAAGAAAAGCAGCAAAATGGTAGTATTTTAATGTAAAACAGTTAAATAATTGTGCATTTGGTTTGGAGTGCTTCAGCCAGCAAAATGTTATTTTCCCTGATGCACTGAAAATCTATGTTCAGTTGTTGAGTCAATCCACCCTCTTTCCAAAAGGAAAAACATGACCCCCCAACCCTTTGCTCTCACCCAGAATTGATTTATTTTTGCATGTGAAGATTTTAAACACGGGCATTACAGATGTAACACGAAGGTTTATCAAATAACTTAATAGTGGGTTCAAACAAAGAAGTTAATTCAACTTTTATACACCACAGTTCTAATATAGTTCAATGGAAATTACGGCGGTTGCAAACCGTCCCAAAATACTGCTGATGACATATCCAGACGTCGTTGACCTTAAGCAGCGGCATAGCATGGGTGCCATTTCCCCTCATGCTAGCAACGAAAATTAGCCCCCATTTCATAGTAAGGTAGCAGCTATAATTGCGGTGCAGTGTCCCCTCCCCCTCGCGCCTGGGCCCGGTGCCAATGCACATATGCAATATTGATAGCAACGAATCTAGCCTCAGGATAATAACCCTCCGCACGCTGCAGTTCAGTCAGAAAGTCTCCATCCGCGTGCGTGCGATAGTCCGTTGTGACGTCGTTAGCAGCAATGCTCCCCGGACTGCTGTTCGAGCGCGCGCATGTTCGAACCCGGCTGTGCGCGTGGCGACTGGCGACGGTGCCCTGGCGGCGCTTGGACACTTATCAAAGGGCGTGCACAGAATGGCTCCGCGTCCGTGACAGCCCTGTTAAATTTGGAGGTGAGGCTCAACAAAAGCTTGACTGGGGTGTCAACGAGACAAATAGGGGATTCGTTACACGGGCTCATGTGCTTTGGCACAGGGTTCCAGTGAAGATTGACAATAACAGATGCTCATTCGCTGCTATGGAGCCTAGCAATGTACATTCCGAAAACCTGGAAAGTGGCCAATCATTCCCTGGAGAAAACCTCTGGGAAGAGCTGCCAAGGTGTGCATTATACAGCGAGCGCTGCTCGTATGACCCGGCGTGCTGGCTCAGAGAGAGGAAGGGCCTCTCGGGTTTCAAGTGCGGGTCACAAGTTCAAATCGTGCTGGGGCCTACTCAGCCTTTCATTCTCCCGAGGCTCATCAACTGAGCAGGATTAAAGTGAACAACGGCAACTCTTATTATGGGCAGTGTGTGAAATTGTAATACTGACCTCGTAGTGCTTATATTGAGACTTATTTCCAATATCTGTATTCGCAGTACATAGTTTTAAAAATATTAAGCGTTGCTGAATTGCTAAAGGTTTACTCAGTTTTATACAATTTACAATGTAACCTATAATGATTTCACCAAAGAAGGACTGCAAAAGATTGACTGAGGTTATGGGTATACACAATGTATCAGTAAGATGCATATTTTTTCTAATAGTTGCTGGATTTGTACTCTTTGAACTGCATAGCTGAGATTCACTTTGTAGCGTATTGAGCTGCAACTACTATCATTCCTTGAGCTGAAGCTCTGTTATAGCCAATCACTGCTTATTTATACCACCCAACATTTTTTAACCTCATGTGCTTAACTTAATCTAAGGATATAATTTCATATAGCAACTGTATTTGTAAGTGAACGTCCAACTCCTGGGTATCTGAATTACAAGTGTTTCTTGTTACTAAAATGGTACTCATTTATCAACCTTTAGGGAGGAAAGGCTGAGTAGACTTACCAGGATTCGAACCTAGAACCATGGGGTCCAACAAAATACTCTGCAGTGGATGCATTAGTCCACTGAGCCGCCACACCCTGTCAAATCTGTTTTGTGTCTTCCTTGCCACTCCCCCCAGTATCGAATCAACTGTGCCCTGTGACTGTCAAACTTTTCTGTGTGTCCTCTCACGACCAGGACATATTTTTTGTCAGGTTCTGAAACCAAAACGACAAGGAAACAGGGGTCTGAGGGCACAGTCACTACTGTACCAATGACTGCCACGTGTATATGAAAACTACAAGCTGAATGTGCACCACCTAAGAGGTCAGAACATTTCGGGACCTATTCACAAACTGCACTTTGCATTATGTTATATAGATAAATATATATATATATGGAGATTCCACCTCCGCCTTCTCCTGTCTTTTCCTGTGCGGTGATAATGAGGACTGGATAATGAGGAATATTTACAAATAGATGCGAGGGGATTAAGGAGGATTAAGGGGGAGTTTAGTGAGAATTAGGGGCACAAAAGAGTAACCCCATTGGTATCCACAAACTACACTTCTAAAGTTATTACAGCCAAAAAGGGACCTAAACAGTAGCAAATTGTTTAATTTAGAAATTCATGTAAAATTTTTAATAAAGTATAATTAAATGACTTTTAATTCATTATTTGCATCACATTTAATACATTTGAATGCATAAAAAACATTAGCAATTTTTTAAACGTAAAATATTTTAATTAATGAAAGATTTAATTCAAAATTGTTAATAGGAAGTAGATTTTTAAATTTTGTTCTATATTTAAAATACATATATTTAAATAATTTACATAAATATTTTATCAAAAAATATTTTTACAGATTTTTTTCAAGTTAAATAAACTTTTTTACTTTTCCACATGTTACGATAGGGAGACTATGCTGTCATATTTTTTTTTTTGCTATGCATTAACTATTAATGTGATGTACAGAATAAATTTAAAATAACATATTTACATTTTATTAAAATGTAAAGTTACGATGATTTATAAATTCATGAAAGGTTGGTAAATATTTAAATAATAAATGTTTATTTTTGTATATTGTTCAACATCAAATTATGTTTGTATATTTTTTTAGCTATTTTAAATAATGTAATCCAATTTTGCATTACTTCCAATGAGGTGTTACTTTAAGTCCCTTCCGCCAATGTTTTCTAAGAGAGGGTATGGCAAAATCAGTGGTTGACCATGTATTGTTCTAGACTTACTACTGTTTTTTGGGGGGGCAGTAGTAATTTACACTCATACATTTGTGGGTAGAGATGTGTAAGTCTACACTTATTAGAAGCTTTGCTCTTCGGTTTTCGTGAGTTTCCCAAAATAGTAAAGTTACTTGAAAGTGTAAGAGTATAGCTGGGTAACTTACTCATAAGTGTAAGTTATCTGTGTGTATAGTCCCAAAAATGGGCCTCTCCTCTAGGTCTACTTCGAGAGGAAACTCAGAAACTCACAAGGAAACTTGACGGAGGATTACGTTGCCCTAGGTCCAGGACTAAAGGCAGACTGCAACTGAAAGTGTAACAGAAGCCACACTGTCAGAATCTGTGTTTTCCCCTTCAAAGAGAGTCTCAAAGGTCAGAGGGTCATGTCCCTTCCTGCACATAAACAATCTTTAAATGGCGTTTTGCCACTTCTTTGTGTGCTGCTTAATGCAGTTCTAGGAGTTGTACAACACCATTGACAGGTCACCCCAGAAGCCATCCATGAATCCACTATTATCCAGTCCGGACAAGGAACACTAACCAGCCCTGGCAATTCAATTGGGCTGGCACCATGGGGGGGGAGGGTCGGGGGATGGGGGACGGTGCCAGTGAGAAGCAGTGCTGCTGCTTTTGTTACCGGGATCCGATATTGCAGCACTCCTGCAAAACCGGCCCCCAGTAACAAAAACCGCCCCCCACTCTTCCGGCCCAACACCCAGTGCCCGCTAGAGCCAGTCTGGCCCTGACTATTATTGACCAGCAGACATTCTAGTGGGTCTGTTTGTGAAAGTAGCCAATGCTGTTGGACGAGTTCAAAAGGTGAAGGGGAACTACTTTGTTAAGCAACCACTCTGATCTGACATGTACCCTATGCTGGAAATATTTCCAGTGTTTTGTTGGACGCATGAAGCGACTGCTGGTGCACTAACAAAGTGGTGAGTCGTAATACCTGCCCCTCAATGCAGAAAACCAACCAAAGAACACGGATAATACTGGAGGGTTCGCTTGAGAAGGGTGGGGAGAGTGGTTCAAATCCTCTTGGAATCTTTTGGAAAAAAACTGGAGCATCCTCCATCCTGTGGCCTGTAACATTCACTAGTTGACTTTTGTATGATGAGCTGTGTGCTGAACAACGATGAGGTGAAACTGAGCATTTATTTTTGAAAATGTCCCCTATTCCCTTTGCATTGGTTTCTCCACTTTAACTCACCCAGGATTGCATGGTAGAAGTTCGGCTACCGAGTAGAGAGAGTGATTGGATTTAAAATCTGTTCAGAAACTTGAACTTTTTAAGTCAATGCTTGTTATTGCTAAATTATGTTATATGATAGTTGTTTGCTCTACACTCTCACATGGTGAATTTCCCCACCCCTTCTCTCATTGCCTGAGTCTCCACCAGTGCAGCCAATAAGGGTAGGAGGTGGGATCTAGGACTGTGCTGAGCTCTTATTCAGCCGTTGGAGTGAGCGATATTACTGCCACATGTGCTGGCAAAATCTGCTGTTTTTTGCAGTTCTTCTACCTTCTCACGTGTCCTCAGTTATATTCACTGCACCTGTCAGTTGTGACCAAAAGTTGAGATGTCCTCCACTCACATGCTACTTTTATCTGTCAACACAGTACGAGTACAGTAAATCAGTTTTGGACCTCTCTTTCCTGCTTCTTGTGGTAGGACACCGCCCAATGTCGCCGAGACGCCTGCAGGCAATTGTTCGCGCTATATTAAATGCCAAAAAAATAAATAAAAAATAAATTGATGGAAGAGCCACCCCTCGACATGTGAACCAGCTATACAGTGGGTGAGACAAGGAAGGCTCAATGGCATAACCATAGCCTTCGCAGCCCTCGTGGTGCAGGGGGCTTGTAGCTCCAGGGGGCCCCTCTGAGTACTATACACAGGCAGGCCTGAGAGTACCTGACTGGGTCTGGAGCTTGGGGACCCCTCCCCTCCATGCATTTTGCAGGGCTTGCCTGCAAGTTTTATTTTAATCCACTGGGAAGGGTTAATCTTTTTGCTGGCTTGGGCATGCAACCATTAATTTGGCCCTTATTGCTATAGCTCTGATGTACTTCTATTATATCCTGTTGTGTCTTTTTTGTTTTGGTATACTTCTAACAAGTCTGTAGGCTTGCAAACTGTGTTTTAGGTTTTTAATCCCAAACACCACTTTAATCTGTGTAATCCCAATTTTTTGTTGCAAAATCCCTCCAGTTCCGATAGAAATTATGTAATCAGACCCTACATCAGCGGAGGCTCCTCCACTAAGGCAAAGGAGAGTCGCCCCTCTGCTTTCAGAGCGGGAAAAATGTGGATATTATCATTTTATATTTCGTAGGTTTGATGCTGGGTTAGGGTGGGGCATGGCAGGGCTAGTGGCACAGGGGGAGGAGTGGTTTGCACACTCCAAGTGTGTATGATGGTTGGGCCAGTCGTCTTGGGCCAGACGTCCTGGGCCAGCCAAAACAGTCATGCGCACGTTGCATGTCCCTACGAGGCTATAATGCACAGCCTGGTGTGGAACATGCCTAGGCCTCAACTGCCTGTCTGAGTGCCGAACCAAGGCACTCTGACCAATCACAACGATGCATTGCAGCATTGTGATTAGCTTAGGGGAGCCTTTTTTTGCTTCCTTGTTCCGTTCCGAGCGGATGGATGATGGAGGAGAGACGCAGTGAGAAGATAAGTGTTTTTTTTAATATACCCCCCAACTCCCTCTGCCCCTCCACCCTCGTTTCCTGCCAGACACCACTGCCCTACTTTGTTGGCCCCAGGATTTAAAATTCAATTGTGAAGTGTGCTATTAAAACACAAAAATTGTTACTGTCACAAGCTTTTAGCAAGGAGATTGTGTTCCAATTTAAGGATTGGACTATGTCAAGTGAAGGAGGGTATGTGCACCTGTGGAACAACAGTTACATTGCATTAAGCTGTACATAAGATGCAGGGACATAGAGTAATTATTTTTTGCCGCTCACTATGAGGATTTCTTTGCATATGGACATGGCACGGATCAGTATATTTAACTTTTTTGTTTTAAGTGTGCAGAATCCTTAATGTACATTTTTAATTGTAAGCATACTTCTCTGAGTTGTTTGTTGCAAGACTGTCATTCATTTCTTCAAAAAAGTATGGTCCACTTAATGCACAAACTTTGCTAATTTAACCTGATACTTAGCTTTGACAAAGTAGTTGACTGCTTTAGGACCATGGTCCTGAATTCTATTGGAAGCTTCTCTTTTGAACCAGAATTGTGAGATCCTGGCCACATCAGACTGCACCTGGCTAATTTTCTTCATCTGTCAAATGTATGAGTGCCAAGAAATAGGCTAATCTACCAGTATTGTAAATAGAAATTAGAAGTACTCTGTTCTGACTTTAAATGTTTCCTTAGAAATGTCCTGTTTAATTCGGTGCCCCAAGAGTGAATGATTCCAGGAATCCTGGTAACACCAGGAGTGATGAATTAAAAGTAATTACCAGTTGAACCCTGACAATCCCCTTTTGAGTAACTGAGGAAGTTGGTAATTCCAGGCCTTCTTCTTCTGGTAATTCTCATTCTGTACTCTAGTTTCGGCTGCCTTTAGGAGTCGGCATCTCTACGATTAACATGATCCACCCATGGTGTTTCTTCAGATTTGTAGTTTCCTATGCCCTACCAGCCTTATGAGGAATGTTGGGTATACTGGTAAACTGGTAAACGTGGACATAAGTGTCTTCAGTGTCTTATTCAGACCACATTTAAGGCACCAACTGTCTTAACCTGATTCAGACCACATTAAAGGCACCATGTAGCTTCTTAGTTGTACCTTTCATTGTTAACCTGTAAAAAACATGTTGCTGTCTGCTTTTTAGGTTGAGCCTGGGCAGCGCATCCACTGCTCTGCGAGGCATGCTGTACTCAGATTGGGACTTGAAGCTCCGCCAACTTCTGCCCATATTTTTCATTGGCTTGTGCCATTGTCCGCCATAAACTCTGGCTGTTCATTGGTCAATAGGCTTAGTAGTGCCTCCTTAGTACCGCCTTGTCTTATTTTGTAACGTCCCATGCTGACACTCCCTGTTACGTGTGTTGTTACTCAGTAGGTTTTAATTACATCTTCCGAGCGCTATTTTCTCAAATAGCTTTGTCTTTTCTGCAGCGCTCTCTTCTAACGCTTTTAAAATGACAATTCCTTTTATTTATCTGTTGTAAAAACAACACAGAATAAAAGGCATTGTCATTTACAATGCCAATAGCTCAAACTCTCGTAAATGTGAGACCTATTGCATTGCAAGTTTGTTTGAGAGTATTTTTTTGGTATTGGGAAATGCCCTGGTTGCCGGATCCCTGGGCTACCTTGTCTTAATGCTGCATCATGCTTCTTTCTTCCACACTTCTTACTTTCTCCCACCATTGTAGGCTCTTTTCCATGCCTGCGTTTTAGATTTGCCATTGTTTTCCGATCTTTCTCTTCCTACTCATTCTTGCTTCCTTTTCTATCGTTCGCTCTCTTGCTGCAGGTGAAAGACGATGATGAAAAAAACACAAGTCCTCGTCCCAAAAATGATTGCTGGCGCCTAACACCTGAAACCACATGAAAAAACAAGGCACTGCTTCCCTTATTGTTACCCTCTATAATACTTTTACTGCCGTTTGGGGATGAAAACAATTTCAAGTTAGCACCAAATCCTGACCATCATGTATTCTGTCTTTATCTTTTATAGTTGCTCTGAAAAGTGAGCTGCCATCGCCACTTACTGGATTGTGGGAGGCACACGCCGCATCAGATGTTAATATTGTCTTAGCATGTGAGGGAGGGAAAGTTCTCAGTTCCGTTAGTGCAAGGCATTCAACTGGCACCACCATTCACCATCAGGCCTGAGTTCAGGATAAATCCACGTGGCTTTCTCATTCTTCAGGGGATGAACGGTCTGCATTAGGATAAGGTAGCTGGGTGAACCATGTTTTCAAGGACACAGTATTCTACCCCTTGGATTTTATTTAACAGTAAATGCATGCTGGGAGATGTAGTACTGGTTCACCTTAATTGAACTAAAGAAACTCGAGCTCTAGAATACAACGGTGTCCATTGCTATCTTATCCTAGTGTTGAACATTCAACATAGATTTTATCTAACAAGATTGCATATAGGCACACTGTGCTTTTTGGTTGCTTTTCCCGAGATTGACTTTTATTCGCAAAAGCTTCCCAAATGCCCATGGTAAGTTCAACCAGCCAACACTGCATTTTTCACTCTTTTGTAACTTTTTTTAGGGATCTGAGGAAAGAAATATTGAAGCCATTTTTTAAATTTATTATAAACATGATTTTAGCTTTATCTGTAACCTTGATAATGTGAATGTATGCTATTGAGTTTCTGCCTATGTTTCTTATGCCACCCAAAGAAGAAAACAGCTGCTATACCTGGACATGTTAAGTTATGAAAATGAATACCTAAGGATACTATTCTCATAACAGTGCTAATATGTAAATTAATTATTCCCTATCTTATGATTCTAATAATGTTTTTAACCCATTGGCTATTGAGTTGATACCCAGCTTGGTATCTTGGTGTTTTGGGTTTGTTTATTTAACTTTTTCATGTCTTTAGTCCATTTCTATGAATTTTAGTATGAATGTTTTTATTAAGTTTCTTGTCCATTTTTTTTGTGCAACTCATTTATGGATATTTTTTAATGCGAATAAAAATTTATTTGAATACAACGGTGTGTAGAACACCTGCACCGAAACATGGAGTTCAGATCACATGGAATTATCTGGTAACTTTAATTACGATTTTTTTGCATATATATTGTTGCTCTGAAACAAGATCTACAGGCTCATGATATTGCCTTTAAAGGTGAAAGGATGGGACCCTACTACTTGCTTGGCAAATTGATAGGGGATTGGTTATTGTATAACAAATAATTTAAATCAATTGTGGTATTACACAAAATGGGAGCCCCCTGCGGGATTTAGTGAGATACCACTGTGTCTCCCTTATCTCACAGATATTCAAAGGCTTTGGGTTGAATCAGGCCCCCTCAATGTTATGCTCCATCATAAAATAAACAATAACATTTTAATATAGCATTTTATACCATTTCTGTCTCTAAGTAGTGTAAATGGCCGGTGTTACAATAGGCAAAGTAAGGATACACCTTTTACCAACTTTGGATGAATGGAATGCTGGACTTGTGAGCTTTGAAGGAGTGATCTGCAGGCCCCAGCAGATGTCAGCCCCATGTATTTAATTCACAGGCCGCCATGTCAGTTTAGGAAAGCATATAATGTGTGTATGTGTAGGTTTTTAAATAGTACCAATGTACCTGAGGTACAAGGGAGCCCTGCGCTTTGAAGGGGTAACCAAGGCGATTCGAAACAGTGTGCCAGAAGTGGGGAAGGTCAGTGGGTGATATCTTTTTTTGTTGGCCTGGTTTGAGCAGGATGAATTTTACTCCTTGTAAAAATGTGTCTTCAACGCTCTGCTGATCGGCACAAGTAAGAAGAGGAAGAGTAATGTGTAGAGATGTAGTTCCAGATTCTGGGAGTTGCCTCGTTTTTTCATTGCCCCGCTTTAGTTGCACACTGCCATTGCCCGGACTCATATTGCCTTGGGCCACAGATATGATCTGATTCTCCACTTTGAGGCTGATTACGAGTTGGATGGAGCACTATCCCTAGGTGGGAAACTACTCCATTTGATCATGACTGGCTGAAAATTCAGGCCACTTAAATCACTGTGAGATTGGGCTAAAAGTGCAAACCTATGTCGGGTCTAACCCAAATCCATTCAAAGGATGTCATTCCCCCCTATAGACCACATCTTCCCCATAAATCTATTACCTTCTTCGCTCCCAGCCCCGCCGCTCCCATTTTCGACTAACTCAAAGGAGGTTGTAAAAGGGAGTGGTAATCCACATGGAATTTGGAATTCCTTGAGGAATTATGCCTAGAAAAACTGGGTCTGCATAGTTATTTCCGATTCCATGGCTGCTTTGCAGTGTTGTGATTGACTAAGGGGAGCCTGGAAGCCGGGTGCTTCCTGTTTTCTATTTGCAGAGAAGAAGCCAGGAAGAGGACGGTGAGGTCGGAGGAGAGGCGGCAGCCAGCTAGCCGACCGGCCGGCAGGTCATTTTTTTTTCAACCCACCTCAGACCCCTCTTACCCCCTCTCCATCCCACTGCTGCTTCCCGGGAGCAGCCGCCACTGATTACAACTCATAAAAAAGAATGTATGACGTTACAACACATACATTTACAATGCATGCCTTTACAACGCAGTTTTTACACCGCAACATCCCTTACAATGCATACATTTACATCGCATGCCATTACAACTAATTTTTTAAAACTACATTTACAACGCATTCTATTACATCACATTATAGCTTTACAACGCATACCATTACATTGCATTTAAGGTAAGTGTTGGATAGTGTAGGGGTAAAAATTACTATTCTAACTCCAGGGGGTGCAGCAGTAGGGTAAGTGTTGGATAGTGTAAGGGTAAAAATTACTATTCTAACTCCAGGGGGGCAATAGTCGGGTAAGTGTTGGATAGTGTAGAGGTGCTATGCGTTGTAATGGTATGCATTGTAATGACATGCGATGTAATGCCTGCCATGTAGTGCCATGCGTTGTAGTGACATGCGTTGTAGTGACATGCAATGTAATGGTTGCATTGTAGTGACATGCGTTGTAAAGGATGTTGCGATGTAATGACTGCGTTGTAAATGTAGTGCGATGTGATGACTGTGTTGTAATGGGTGTTTCCCCATACAAAATCTATCTGAAACTGATCTAAAGAAAGCACAAACATTTCGCACTTCGTGCCCGCAGTGCTTTATCTCTTGTAAATATGTACTTGGTCACCTTTAAGTTTCTGAATGCTGTAGATGTTATGCTTTTACCACCGAGGTAAAATCTCTGCTCAGCTAGTATTAATATCAGTAAACATGACAAAAAAACGAAATAACATTGTCACAAAAAATGTTGCATTATGCTGCATACTTGATTCAATTCCTCCGCTTGATTTGGTTCTTCATTGCAGCATAATTTCAATGGCCTGGCTATAAAATGCCTTCTTTTGGTCGCCACGTGGGATTTTCTTTGCGTTTCATACATGATGAGTATGCCTGCACTGCTCACAGAACTTGACAAATAGTGTTTACAAATTAAATGAATCGTTCAGATAACCGTTTTTCACTATACAAAAACGTTTCCGCTCAATCGAAAGTGGCACTTACTAGGCCTTCACATAGAGGAGATCCATGCAAATTAGGCAAATACCTATGGAGTGGTGACTGTGTGGTTCTTAAAAACATATGCAATGTCTTTCCCATATGTACGTTTTAATTGTGCGGCTGATTGACTGGTGCAAAATTGTAGGAAAGCCTATAGAATAAAAAGTGGGCAAATTTGCATAATTCTCTACCATCATTTACGTGTAACTTTTATGAAAATTGTACGTGGATGATACTCTGCATGAAAATAGTACCTGAGATACGCCCTATTGTAAAAAAAAAAGTCACGTGGGATAACTTCTGAATATATTGAGTGGCCATCTGCATGAAAATTGCAGTTGATGTATGCACACAGGTTCAAACGTTGCACAACATACCTTTTCACTTTATGGGCAGGTATAAATTAAGCACAAAGTGTAAGACAAATCAAAATTATTTGAAATAAGCAAAGATCAAAAATCACTATCTACAGTATATGACAATGACACTCCTTAGGTTTTAACAGCATTACTTGTAAATGGAACAATTCAAATGGAAAACCTTTTCTATGTTAAGCACTAAAAGAGAGTTTCCACAAATTCCCAAAGCACACCTATGCAAAGATTTTGCTACGTAGAGCCATGTTAGGGAAAACAGCTGTATACCATGCCATTTACAAATAGTTCACTTGCATTCCGTGAAGGCAAAAGCTGTTAATCTCTGCTATGTGAAAGCAAACCATTATCCATGTGCAGATTTCTTGTTTTTTATGAAGTTTGCCCTACAGGCTCTATTCATTAAGGTAAATTTGGTTGTAAATGTAAATTTACAACTGATTTTACTTTTTTAGGTCGATGCCTACTTGCTAAAGACTTCTTGTGGGCATTCCGAAAGCTTCCTTTGGAATGCATCCTGTCCATTGCTTACTCTTGGTTTTGTGGTTCTTAACTCACAGTTGCTTGCTTTCTATTTGCTGTCTTTATTTATTTCAGGCAGTTCAGCTTGAGTGAGACTCTCCTTTGGAGCAGTGGCGGCCGGCATAGGTAAGGACGGTGAGGTTGGGAGCCGGGGTGGAGAAGTCGACATAAAAAATAAAGAAAACCACTTACCTTGCGCTCGCTGCATCGCCGAGTGGCAAGCGCAAGATAAGTGGTTTTATTATTTTTGTACATTTAATTTTACCTATCCCGTTGTCTGTCGACTTCCCGCCCGCCTCGCCTCACCACACCGCTCTTACCTGTGCCGGCCACCACTGCCGTGGAGCATAACCGGTTTACTGTGTCCTTTTACTGTGTCCTTCCACTTTCTGTAAACAGGCCTTTAAATATTGTTCTTATCTTGTCACATTTGCTGTGGATTCAAAAACAGAGGTCAAAGAAGAGGCTCTGTCTTCTGATTAAGAATGGTGTTTACATTTCTTTCTCAGACTTTAAAGTGAGAGAATGTATGTGACTGTCTTGCTGTGAAAAGAAAAGCTTTTTTCTAGCACACAACAAAAATGAACTGTGCTGATATTTCAGAGTAGATCAGATTTAGGAAACTACAAATTAAGCAAATGTTTTTGTAATTCTTAGTGCGGTGCAAACAAATATTTGAATACGATCAAAACACATCAATGCACTAGGTGCTGGCATTTCCACTCATGCGTTTGTGCACAGTAAAACTGTATGTCTGTGCAAATGCAATGGTTGTTTCAAATGAAAATGTGTACTCTGTAATGGCAGTGCATTTTTACAACATGCATACGCCACATTACTCCGCTTCACCCAATGCCACTCCATTCTACAACATGCTACACTATTCTATGCAACTCTACTCTAAGCCAGGTGACTCCATTCTTCGACACTCCAATCCACTCTTTGACGCGCCACTCCATTCAATGACACTCCACATCACTCCAACTCTGACTCTGACATGCCACTCTACACTATGCCCTTTCACTCCACTCCAAGTCGGTCCATTCCACGCCACACCACTCTACTCTATGCCACTCTACTGTGCACCCCCTCCACTCTATGCCCCTCCACTCCACACCACTTACTCCATTCCACTCCAATCTACTCCACTCCACTCCTATTTACCCCACTTCTCTCCGGTCTACCCCAATGTCCCCCACTGTACTTCACTCCAATCTCCCCCACTCCACTCCACCCCAATCCACTTCAATCTACCCCACTTCATTCCACAACAACTCCGCTCCAATCTACCCCAATATATCACACTCCACTTCACTCGAGTCTACCCCATTCCACTCCAATCTACTGCCCTCCAGCCTACCTCAATCTATCCCACTCCATTCGAACCCCAATCTACCACACTCCACTCCAACCAAATCTACCCCACTCTGCTCCAATCTACCCCACTGCACTCCATTCTTTCCACTCTGCTCCACACCAGTCCACTCCAATCTACCCCATTCTACTCAATCAAACCCACTCCACCCCAATCAACCTTACTTTACTTTGCCCCAATCTACCCCACTCCACTCCATCCTAAACAAAAATACCAAACTCCACTCAAATCCACTCCAATTTACCTCAATCGACCCCTCTCCAATCTACCTCATCCACTCAATATACCCCACTCCACTCCAATCTACCCCAGTCCACCCCACTCCAATATACCCAAATCCATCCTACTCCACGCCAATCTTTCCCATTTCCCTCCAGTCTATTCCACTTGAATCTACTTCAATGTATACCACTCCACTCCAATCTACCACACTCTACTCCAATCTACCCCTGTGAAATCCACTCAATCAAATCCACTACACTCTAACCCAATCTACCCCACTCCACTCTACCCCATTATACCCCACTCCACTCTACCCCATTCTACCCTACTCTAACCCAATCTACCTCACTTCACTCTACCCGAATCTACCCAACTCTACTCCAATCTACCCCACTCTACCCCACTCTACTACAATCTACCCCACTCCATTCTAATCTAACCTACTCCACGCTAATCTACCATAATCCTCCCCATTCCAATCTTCCCCAGTCTACCTCAATCCATTCCAGTCTACCACAATCAACCCCACTACATTCCAATCGAATCCACTCCAATCTACCCAGGCCATGCTACCTCAATCTACTCCACTACAATCGACCCCAATCTACCCTTCTAAAGTCTACCCCAATCTACCCCAGTTCACTCTACCCTCATGTAGCCCAGTCCACTCTACCCCATCATCTACCCCCTTCACTCCACTCCATTCTACTCCATGCCACCATTGTTTAGCTATGCTGAACAGCAGCCAAACTGGTGTACAACATGGCTAAAACACATTGGCAAAGCAAAAAGCTCTCACATAAGTGAAACCAATTGGCTTTGCAAGTGCTTGTTTATATCTGCCTGGATTCCGCGAAGGAATCCTTACAAGTGTCTTCTTAATTTACTACTGCATATTGTTTCCTGCACAAATTTGCAAAGGTTTGCAGTTGTAAATCACACTTAAGTGATTTTACGTGGGTTTGCAAAGTGGGTTGCCTTGGAAGTTTGTGAATATCCACAGATATTGAACTTTCTTCCTTAAACTACAGTTATGTGTTTTTGGGAGTCAGAAATATCTCCAGAAATGCACAATGAGTTGTGCCATGTGCAGTTTTCATGCAGGAATCTCACATAATTTTTCCCAAAGGCTCCTATTCTACCTGTACTCCGTAGCTGATAACCCCATATAGGAGGACTAGCACACTTGTGTATCAACTAACTTTTTTCCCATGCTGAAAACAGTTTTCCCATGGAGAGAAAGGCCTTTCAAAGCAAACACAAGGTGACGATGGATGGAGCATTGAAACGTTTCAGACACTCACCCCCAGTCACAGATCTGGGTTGAATCCATCATCGTTCTTTAGCTCACTTCGCCACCCCAGTTTAGACCCAGCCATATGCAAATCAGTCTTGACCCTGTGCCTCATGGGAACAGTCCAGCCCGAACTGCTAACCAGGTTTTCACTGGACCAGAAACAAGCATCCTGGGGCCGATTTCGGGGTAACAGGCCTTTCCCCACTCCTCAGCCTGTCTGGGAGTGGCTATTTCCATTTCCATGCTGGAAGTAGTAAATCTGTGACCATTTCAAGTGTGGAGAGAGGTTGGAGAGGAGCTTGAGAATGTCCCAAAACACATTTTTCCACCCATACTTTAACTTTTTTCTTTCAGTATGTTTAAGACAAAACCAGTGGCGACTGGTCGGGAATGCTGGCGGGGGAAGGGGGCGGGTGGTTGGAGGTGAGGGGGTAGAAAAAAAAAAGTACCAGCTAGTCACACCACCAACCGCCACCTTTCTGTCGCCTCTCCTCTTCACAGAAGAAGCACCCAGGCTCCCTAAGCCAATGACAACGCTGCAATGCAGGGTTGTGATTGGTTCCCCTAAGTCAATCACAGTGCAGCGTTGTGATTGGTCGGAGAACCGTGATTTGATGCTCAGACGGGGACTGGGAGTCTGTGCATGTGCCCGACCAGGCTGTGTAATGCAGTCTGGTGGGGAACATGCAAAGTGCGCATGTATGTTTGGCCGGCCCAAGACAGCCGGTCAAACATTCATGCGCACTTTGAGTGGGAAAACCACGCCTCCCCTGCCCCCTGCTCCAGCCAGCACCGCCCCTTCACGCACCCAGGAATGGAGAAAGAAAATGATAATAACATTTCAATATTATCATTTAATTTTCCTGCCCACTGCCTTAAAGCAGTGGGTGACGCTCCTACACCTTAGTGCAGGAGCTGCTCCTGGACAAAACATCTTACACTCATTACTGTTTTTCGTGCAGGTGTAATACGAAGCTTCAATCTAGTCTGTGGTACTTCTTACAGTCGATCTAGCAAGGGGGTTGTGAAGATTCAGTGTAGGTAAAGTAATGAAGTTTTGAGTTAATTGGGGAAATCTGAAACTTAGACCTAGCCAAGGTAATAATAATGATGTTTTTATATAATGGTTCAGCTACTTCTAATCGCTGTAAAAAACAGGAGTTACTATTACCCAATTTAATCGTACTCACTTTACTGACCTGAGACATATGGAATGGTGAGTCTGCCTTGCAGGGATTTAAGGCCCTGTCACATAAGGTGAGCACTAGAGGTGTTCATTTTAGACAGGTCTCTGGCACAGTTGTGGTCTGACTCCAGTTTTAATTCTTGAAGAGCAAAGCCGTCCTATTTTATCACCTTAGATAGTTGTAAACAGTTGCTTATCACCAGAACTTTATGGTCATGTGCTTCATTGGGCTGGAAATGTAACAGCATTTGTTGACATTGCTAAAAATCAATAGACTATAACACAAAAACACTATAATCTTCAGAGCCTCAAAAGCTGCCAAGATTTAAAAGAAAAGTATGTGTAATTATGCAATACTTGCCACCCTAGCTTCACCCACTCTTACTTAAAGAAGTGTGCCAAGCTGGTGAACAATGTAAAATATTCAAAGCAATCTTCACGGGAAATTGAAGTTATTCAGGTTATTTTTGAAAAAAGCTATATTTCTCTCTGGGATTTTTGCAGGCTAGATGTTCAGAACAGACATCTTATTATCCACCGACCTCTCATGTAACACCTTAGAATAACCCACCTCCTAAATTCAACTCACCCTCTCTGCCAGTGACTATGGGTGACCTGTACCTTGCAAGGATAGAAATATGTCCACAGGGTGATGAACTCTGAACTCTCCCGCTTTATTATTCTAGATGCTGCAGACTTTGGGGAGGAAAGGGAGCTCGAGGTGGAAGCCAGAGAAGACGTTTCTGGGACAGCAGAAAAAATATTGTCTTAATTGCAGCAAGTGAGGCTATGTAAAGATTTGCAGAAACATCATCCCTTTGAACAGAAATACAATCATAATCCTAAAGGGAAGGTCTTGGAATGTAACTTTTCAACAGACCTGTCATTCTTGTGAATCTGAGGAATTTTTCAAAGAAAAACAGCTTACCTTGGCTCCAATCGTCTCAAATATTCATGTGTCTGGAGTAGTGGAGTACAATGTAGAGTGCCTGTGTCTGACCTCTCAACTTCTCACCCTGAATGCCATCGGCTCAGACGCCAATCCTAATGTAGGAAAGGCAAGGATTGTTGTACAGAGAAATCGAATGGATGTTTATTTTTACTCAGCCCATAACATATTTTAATGACATTTTCGAATCGAATACATACCAATGAGGCCATCAAAAAAATGTATGACAGTAAAATTCACACACAATTTTCAGGAGACAATTTTTAACCTCTACTCATCTCCTGTCTGTATCTTGATTGATTTTGTTAGGGCCTTTTGCTCAATTCTTACATGAGATCCTGCAAAGATTTGGGAAGTTTTTTTGTAATTCTTTTGATATTCTATGAAAATGTTTTTAATTTGTCTCAAGCCTAAAATGTAAACGTTTTTTCAAGTAACAGTTGAGCAAACCATTTGGTATAGGTGGCACATAGTGGGTGGTACAGAAACACTTAGTGAACGTAGATGGGTGCAATGGGATACATTGAGTGAATAAGGTGTGCACCCTGAATATCACCCCCAGAGAAATTATCAACAGCTAAGTAAGTCTAGATTTTCTATACCTTACTCCACATATATGCACCGCGGTGGTACCAATATGTTTAACGGAAGAAGATCTGGTGTTTGGAATTGTAAATCTGTACTTCCCTATATGCATGTACCGTTCTATATTTTGACCCTGGATATTCTGTCCTCATATTCTTTTACCACAACATTCTGGGAGCTGATATTCAGGAGTACAATTTGTGAATAAATGGGCAACAGCCTGAGGACACCCAGTAAGGTAATTAAGGCCTTCCCACGATTCATTCTCTTGTCAATTACTGCACTTCAATTGCAATTTTTGAATACATCATTTCTGGTGTTTCCGGAATGTTAGCTATTTCTTTTGCACTTGTGAGGATTAGTCCAGTTGCATTGCATTGTAACATTTGTAGAGCACTTTGTACCACTGTTCTGGCTCTAAAATGTTACTTCTAAAATTTTCCTGGGAGTGAAATTCACAGCTTTGCCGTTTATACAGAGAAAATTTGTCCACCAATGCAAGATTTTCCGACTCGAGGAATAGTCCGAAGATGATCAATATTGATCGGATAGTCCTGCTTTGGTGGTAGTTGTGAAGTTTATTTTGTAGAAATATTGTCCCTGACCTTTGGATTTTGTTGCACAGATGGGGACACGAGGGGATCTACCTGAGTGATGCACCTTCTTAGTTTAAGTATGCAAATTTTGATTGATGATGGCATGAGGTAAGGATCCGCTTACATATGTATTGTGCCAGTTTCCGTAGGTTGACAGTTCCATTGAATTATATAGTAAATTCAATGTAGAGCTGATGGAGTGCTCTTAAGTCAGGTTTCCTCTGTTTTTGTTTCTCTGTGTTGAAGAATAATGTGGCCATTTTCTATATTACACCCGGTCTGTATTCTTGAGGAGATAAGACGAGTACATAATTTTGCAATAATTCATACAGGTTGCAACAATGCTCTATTCAAGACCTGCACCACTAGTGGGCACAGACTGAACCTTGGAAGTTCCATTATTTGCAAAGACAGTGACTTTACACATATGGCGAAATACCTATGTCTGTCAGCATGAGTTACTGAGGCATGAACATCAGCAAGGAAGCTACTGGAGGATATACTGAATGTGCACCACCCTGAGAGGTTTTGCACATGAGCACCACCAAGGAGGCTTATGAGATGGAGCACTGAGGATCCTAGGGCCATTCAGGAAGCCCAATGCAGGCATTGTAATGTATTAAAACACAAAATTTATAAAGCGCTTACTACTATGTGGGACGCAGAAGCGCTTGCCTACATGAGTAGCATACTACACCATGTAGAATGTGTGGTTGAAAGAATTTTGCCTTCATTTTGAAGCTTTGTGAGACGTATCTCCATAGTGGAATAATACAGTGGTTTTCTAAAAGGGGGTCGTTAATGCCCTTCCAATTGAAGAACTGGGTACTTATTCAAAATCACTAAGCATTCAGACACATTTATATCAATGCTGCAGTCCTCTTAGGCGGATCCCTATGTTTATACTTCCACAATGATTTATGTTGGCTTTCAGGTATATACTTAAGAGTATTGTATTGTATTGTAATTGCATTTATATAGCGCTTACTACCCCTGATGAGGGGTTGAATCTCTTTTTTGGCGAGTAGCACGCTACTCCGGAACACATAAAGGATTAGTGGTGAATTAGTAGAGTAAAATATAAAAGTAATTTGAGTGGTGGATATGTTAGTCCGTTATTTGGATAGAGAAGGATAGCGGAGGGATAGAAGAGGGTAAAAGGTGTGCATTTATATAGCGCTTGCTACCCTTGATGAGGTGTTAAAGCTCTTTATTGAAGAGTAGAACGCTATCCTGGAACCCATAAAGGATTAGTGGTGACTTAGTATAGTTATGTATAAAATTCATTTGAGAGGTGGACATGTTAGTCTGTTATTTGAATTGAAAAGGACAGTGGAGGGTTAGAAGAGGGAAGGATTTATACATTTTGTTTTTGTTTCGGAGGTCATAGCAGCAGGAAGAGGCTTGGAATAGATAAAAGGAGTGTGGAGGAGGAAGAGTCAGAGGGAAGAGTTTAGAATGGCTTGTTTTGGAGGAGTACTGCAAAGTGGTGTGGTCTTGTGGCTAATTTATAAACTTTAAATTTACAAAACTGTGCAACTTATTACAAAAATTGGAGCACAGTCCCAAATGCGCTGATGAGCATCCACATTGGGTGCGCCTGGCACTGACAGAGATTGTCCAAATTATTACAAAGAAAGAGCTTTCTCCTGCGCATGAGCTTTCTTAGATAGTTTGTGCCTGTGCTGCAGTCATCGCTACATCGAAAGACATTTCAATGCTTTCTAACCGCTGCTCCACCTTTCACTGCAGGCAGAGCCGGCTGTGATATTTAGCACTGTATCTTTAATAGAATGTCATAGATGTCATTAGCTATGTCAAACATTTAGTTGATGTAGGAAAGTTCTATTGTATGTCAGTTGATGTTTGTTAAGCCTTGCATGTGGATGGGATCCTATATTCTTGGATTAAACTTCATCTTGAGAACCACTTTGTATCTTGGATTTATTAGTGAAGATTCTTCACGGGCCTTATGTATCTCAACTCCTTCTTGAGTGAATCCTTGAGAGATTCCTTGGACCTTCATCACCCCACAAAGGCTGTTATCTGTGAGTGCACTAACTGTGTCACATAGAGCTCTTGAGCTCTTCCAGGAGCCTTTTGGGCCACACAAACACCTGGTAATATGGTGCAGACGACTGGCAGAGTCATTCCATCATTTGCAAGGGACCATATCACCATCCAAGTAAGGGGGCATGAGATTTGCATTGCAAAATGTGCCCCTGAAACGTGGGCATTACAGAACGGGCTTTGCAAGCATCTGCAGTCCCTCTGTTATCCGCCAACTAGCCTACAGTTCCAGCACTTGACAAAATGATACATTCTTTGGCAAGTCACGTGACACCCAGGTACCTCAGTTACAGTTCACGATGAGCACAATGAAACAGGTTAAAAACAGTAATAAGCGCTATATGAATTCTGGACATTTACAATACATAGAAGAACTGTTAAGATACAATGTATTTCCTTTAGGCTCTTCTTAAGGTTGCACAATCATTAATACTTTTCCTGCAGTCCTAAACTGCTTCTGATGATTTATTTCAAAACCAAGTACTTCTTTATTGACTGGTGAGGATGCGGTTCATCAAAGGTTGTTTATTTTTCTTATATGTTTAGCCAGAGATTATCAAAATAATTCAATGCTGGGTTCATCTCCACTTACCCCACACTTCTTAAAAATCCATTTTGTAAAATATGTGATTTGTATTTTTGGTGGACTTAATCTTTTTTAAAGAATTCATTTATTTCTGGCATTTTCCCAGATCGCAGTTTTAGGCGGAGTGGTGTGAGTCACTATTCCCTCAGAAGAGACTTCTCTGTCAGTTGGCAGCAAGACATACTCAGGAAGATTAGCCAGGAAAAGTGTGAAAAATTGTTACTACAAATGTAACTTTACATTTAGTTGATTACATTTATCTTTAGATTTGTATGCGTCTACACGCAGATTTTTGTGCTTATATTTTTATAGCATTTGTTCTACATAATTTGATGAGTTTGCTTATTTTTATGTGTCTTTCGGCCTTCAGCCATTTCCAACTTGGGGCAGTACTGTACGTGTTTTTCACTCCTGGAGTACTTTGGTATTACAGAAGGGAAAACAGATGCTTGCCTGAACCTTTCTGCAGCATTGTGCGCTCAGTATGTGGTTAATTGATTAGCTGTATTTTTCTTAGGTATCTCCTGCAGTGCTATACTGACTCACCCTCATTCTATGCAGAAGAATGTCTATGCCAAAATCTTTAGTATTCAGGGAATTTGCTAGCCTATTTAATTACAGATGTGAAGTCTGTGCACTCATTTTAAATCAGTGCATTGAAATGTGGATACATTTGTTCCTTTAATTCTAGTGTTTACAAAGTGTAGTTTGTGTTGTGATATGAATGATTAGATTATCAGTATTTGTTTATCTTACTTCTACCATTTGCATGATCCTGTGTTGCCATTATGACCCAGAGCCCACCACTAAATAGAGATGGGCCTGAATGTAAGGGTCTTTTTGGCAGCAATGAATATAGTAATGTCTGCGGTGATCGTAGCAGGGTTTTATCCATTTGTGAAAAGCATAGTCTACCACTCTATAGTTTTTGTTGGTGTACTGACTTTCCACAAGGTCCCAAGGTTTCCTTCGCAGACTGTTTAAAAGGGGCTATCACCTATGTTCCTAGATATGACCATGACTGGAGCATATTAGTGATGAGTGGAATACTCTTTGTGGAGTCAAGAAATTCTTATTTCCTTCTTTGTGTGGTATGTATCAAAGATCTGGAGATGCAGGGGAGTATTCCTGATTTTTACACCTTCATCCTGGAGCAGTTTAAGCAGTTCCAAAAGATTAGCCCCATCTGAATTGACATAGGTAATGGCGCATGTAGGGCATTGTATAAATAAGAGGCCCTTTCACGTGAGAAAATAAAGGGTTAGAGGATGTTTTGATGTTAGTGTCCCATGACACACCAAGCTACAGTTATGGTGGGCATCTACATAATTCACAATCTGAAGCTCACCTGCAGGTCTGGATTAGACGATCTTGTCTGTGTCTTGCGTGTATGGAGCCCCTGCAGCCTCCTCATTGTGAGATGTTCAGAATGGAGGAAGGGCACAAGGCAACAAGTTGTTTGGAGAACCTTCTAATACTCATCCATGGTGGATGTACGCATAGGGTGCTTCAAGCATATAAGCTAGTTAATGGATGGAGACTACCATATTATTTGAATCCATTATTCATTCGGTCTTCTCTTACGATATCTGCTGCTGACACCAATGATAGATGATTCACTGAGCTATAATTTATTAGTGAGAGACATAATACTTCCTATGAGTGAAGTATGGATTTATAATGAATACAGTCATGTGTTGACTGTTGCAAGATTGTCATGTGGATCTCCCTTCACCCTGTCTCCTGTTTATATTAGTTTATCTCTTAAAAGAAACTAAAGGCAGCAATTAAGCATCTAGTTCTAGATCAGTCTTTTTGGTGAGATTGAGGGTGCATTCTGGTTAATGGAAGTCAGGGCCGGCTTTAGGGCAGCGCGACTGGTGCGGCCGCACTGGGCGCTGACCTGTGGAGGGGGGTGCTGCGACCTCAGGGGGGCGCTGTGATTAGCAATATTTTATGATAGGATAGCTATGGGGTACTTTTGCAGGTGGTAGTGAGAGAATCCAAAGAGGCAGTCATGGGACGGGGGGGCGGGCGGGGGGCACCACCAAAAATGATTGTCGCACCGGGCCGCCACCAGTCCTAAAGCCAGACCTGATGGAAGTATACATTGTGGAATTACTCATAGAATCTGTTTTCCATGTGATGTTTTTCAACAAGATATTTTGAGTGATGGATTAGTATAAACTTTGTATGAGCTTCAAAGACTGTTTCTCACAATGAGTTATTGCAAAGAACCTTTACAAATGGATTGGTGTCTGATGGAAAGTTTAAAGTTATTTCATTTTGGTCAGGAAGTGCTGTAGGCTACGGAGGACAAGGGCTTTTTGAGTCCCATTTTTGTTTTGATGTGGACTGCAGCTAAGCATTTTTGGATTTTCGCTGACGATTTATTTTTTCGGTAATCCGACTAGCAGCATGCACTAGAAGGTTCAAAAGCATTTTTGGACCAGAATGCTGGACAGGTTTTAGCTGCAGCCGAACAAAATAGGGTTTACAACAGGCTGATTTGAAACCAAACATCTAGATTAGCAGTAGTGAAATCTAACCACTAAATATCAGGGTCATCGATCTATTTGGGGGGCACCTGTTCGGGACAGCTTTGAAATTATGATTCAGTTTCAGCTCTTTCGTGCCCTCTTTGGCCAGGACACTGACAGTACACAAGCATACTGGTCCAAATTCTAAATGTGTGTACATGTATTATTTAGGGATAGTGAGGTGTGTGTTCAACATTGTAACACAGCAGCAACTCATTGATGTTACTGCAAATAATCTATGTGTTATATGAATATTTTGCATGGAACATAAATGCAACTTTCTCTGCAAAATGGCTGTAATAGACTCGCAACATCACCCACATTAAAAATAAATTAAAGGAAAACCATATTTGAAACAATCTGTTGAAGAATTATTCAGGTCATCAGAGCAAGACTCTCTGCAGAATAGAGCTGTCTCTATCAGGAGGCCCCTTGAAAGGCTGGGTCCCTGAACCAGAGCTCACTCTGCCCATTCCTTAAAACGTCTCTGCTTGATATATGACTGTAGCCATACTAACTGCAAGAGTATCAGTTTCTGAGCCTGTGTGGTGTAGAATGCTTTTGTCTGGCAGTGATTATACACAATACTTAATTTGAGCCAGTGGTTTCCGGTGCTCTGCACTGGCACTTAATTGTCAGAACCGGCTCTAGAACATGGTGGTGCTGTCTTTTTAATTTTTGAAAGGAGCACAACTGTGTTTATAAAGGCAATATACATTGATAAAATGAATAACACAAGCCTCCCATGCCATTAATATAGCTTGTTGTGGCCCGAAATAGTCTGAATTGTCACACTTGTAGGAGTACGATGGCTAGTAGTTATGTTGGTCATGTCACTGGCAGCGCTGACAGGGGCAATTGGTGGTGCAGGCTGCAGTGGCCTTCCGAGCCAGGCCCTGGAACTTAAAGTTTTACAAATTAAGCACTGATTATCCAGTAGACACAAGAAACTTTGGGCATTTAGGTAGTAAGATAATGTGCTTATTTTTTCTGATATGAGCCTCTGTTTTTTGCCACCTTGCCCTAGTTTCATGACTCCCACTTCTTTCATTTAATTAACCTATTAGCATATTCTCTATTCATTCCATGATGTTACTTCCATGTTCTGACAACTGTATTGCACATTTAGCCCCGATTATTAGTACCCCGGTCAACTCTGATATGTGCGGTAACTGCTGGTACCGCATGTAACAAAACAAATAAGAATGAACGACGTGAGGATCAATCACTACAAATAATACTGATGCAAAACAAAGCTGACTTATTTTCATAGCACACAATGATAAAGTTTAGCTCAGATTACTAATCCCCACACAAGTAGGTTTGACCACTTGTATTTATTTTTTCAAAATAGTGTCTTACTAAAGGGTACGTCTGTCTACAGCATGTAACCGCATTAAGAATTTGGTAGCAAACACGGTGGGCCTGATTAACAGAATAAACTTACACATTTGTGTAACTTAAGTTTATGCTTTTTTCACTATTCATGAAACTGAATGTTAATACTAAGTTTACGACCGCCAGAGTACTCTGCTCACAAAAAATAGGACAGGTCTTTCTTTGTATGTGCAGAGTTCTATGCCTGACAGCGAAACCTCTGCCCTCCTTACTATTAAAATGCAGTTTTGCGAATATGGAAAAAGAGTAAACTTTCATAACGTGTGAATCAGCCCCTATATACCCACAATTTCCATAGATAAATTTAGGCTGGTCAAACTGTCAATATTTACTGTGGGGAAAAATATCCAGTAAAGTACCAGCACACATGAAATTGTATGCAGAATCAAGGAAATATGTATGTTTAGGTTCTCTTTAAGGGCAAAATTCATAGTTCGGGGCATTTCCTGCACCCAATAAACCCCCAACCCTGAGGCATCAGATGTTATTGGGTACAATAAATCTCACAGGCTAAACTTCCTCTATGTACTTGTAATCGGAGCCATTATATATAAACACAAACCTTTATCCTCCTCCATCCTTCTGCTATCATTTCAAATCCAAATAACTGACTAACCTATCCACCACTTAAAATGTATTTGCATGTTTCACTATACTAATTCAACACTAATCCTCTATGGGTCCCGGAGTAGCGTGCTACTCGCCGAAAAAGCGCTTTGACGCCTCGTCAGGGGTAGTAAGCGCTATACAAGTGCAATTACATTACAATACAACTATGTTGTATGACTTTACATTTTATTTACAGGCTTGAATACATAGCCAATGTAAATATTTATTCGACAGCGATAAGAAAATATGTTATTGAAGGTGGACCTGCTCTTACCTTCTACACATTACTTAGCTTTGGCTGATTGTATGTATGTTGAATTGTGCATTTTAGAACGACGCGCTATGTGACTCAAGTTTCCATTGCTCCCTGCTCAGCCTTTTGGTGGGATTCTTTGTGCAGTGGCCAGCTGCCTGCCTGATGCAACATATACTGATTTGGGGCAGTCTTTGTGAGGGTGAGCAAGCATTTTAAAGTTGAATGTCTACATAAACAAAAAATGCTTGGTTATTGTGGATAATAGACCAAGAATAAAATGTTCCATGCCAATGGCAAGGAGAACTACTGGGCTTAATTGTCTGCTGTGATGTGGGTCAATAAGGTTCGACTTTTTAGAAGTACTTCTTTCTCAGTTCAGTTTCCTGCTCTTTAACCCAACTCTGCTGAGAAGTCACTTAATTTAAGGTGTATCGTTCTGTACAGCGAACTCCTCATTTGCATTATTTCGAAAAACGTGGATGTACTGGTACCTGAGTAATAAATAAACAAAATACAGGAATCTCCTACTTTTTATATATTTTGTATTCCTTTTTCAAAATAATTACTGGACTCTCATATTTTTTTGTCTGACTGGGCTTGCTTAAATAAAAAAAACTGATGTGATTTTGGGCAAATTAAACTATCATTATGTTGTTAAAAGTTGTTGTGTAAAAGAAACTGTACAGTGTATGGTTTCAAATACGCATGTCTACCCTCTCCATTGTATACTGATTTTATTTATTGGCAGCAGGACCCCACACACCATACTATTTTATGTACAAACAGCCTTCTCGAGATCCTCTTGCTGCTCTTTAAATATTTTTTAGTAGATGGTCTAGTCCTCTTTGGTACTTGGTGTAGTTTATATATACAATACTTAACAATAACACATAGGCGTCTATTCACAGAGGCATTTTACAATATGTTAAATAGTACTCCCGTGCTACTCTTTGACATACTGATATGGGGTGAGCGTAACTCATGTAATACCGTGTAGCATAATTACTCAAAATGACATAAGAATTCCGTGAGATTCGGCGAAATTATGCAAGGAGAATCCTTCTGAGGTTAACCCTATTTCTTGGTGCAAACATGCACATTAGCATTCAAAATGGACGCGAGGATGCATTTTGCACTAAGAACTCATGCTACATGAAACAGAACATGAATTGCGAGCATGAACAGCTGCTTACGCTTGCTGAATGTATTCTGGGGTAGGATTTTCCCCCAAATTACTCCCAGCATTTAGCTCTATTTTATATAAAATGCCCCCCTAATATCCAAAATGGACCGGAGGATGCATTTTTGCTCTAAGAAATAATGCTTAACGTAGCAGAACATTTCTAGTGAGCATGAGCAGCTGCTCCTGCTCATTAAATGTGCTCTCCCTATGGGATTTTCCCCTTAAATTACGTGAGCAGGAGTAATTGCATAGTTATCAGTAATTCTGCATCAAAGCATAATGCAGAATTACCGAAATCACTCCGATTACTCCGGTGTAATGGAAGTTCTGCCCAGGCTTAATACTGATACACAACTTTGTGAATTGGACCAATAACAACCAAAATGGGAATAAAATGGCAGTATATAGGGAATTTTCACATGCATTGAGTACAAATAGAAAGGGCTGTGCCCTCTTTGCACTTTTCCTAATGTAAAGTTGGTTGTTTCAGGATCTATTCACAGGACTTGTAAGAGTATGTAAAAAAATACTCCTGTATCACTCATTACCGCATGAGTATTGTCTCCTTGTTTTATCTGTCGTGGTAATCCCATGTGGTGTTTTGGATTATTTGTGTTGTGCACTAGTCTGATCTGTCACTGTAGAGTTGTAGTGGCCCAAAAAAATGAATGGAATGGAATGCGGCCCAAGAGATTGCCAGTGACTGAGACTTTTTGCAAGCATTCCACCCATCAACTTTTCTTGATTTAATGTATCAAGCTGAGAGCACACAAAGATTTTTAAATAAAAATGAATACACTTTTGGGAATATTGTCCCGTGTCCTTTTCAGAAAGGTAATAGGTCTGAATTCATCCGGCAAGCCAGTCTACCTAAACCTTTCAAACATTAACACATTTAATTTAACACTTTTAAATCTAAATAACTTCGGAGTAAGACGGACTTTATTTGAATAGTTCAGGGAACTGGGCATTGCAATTACACCATGTGTCCACCAGATGTCGTTTCCCCCAGCAATGCTATATAAAACTTCACAAACCTCAAAAAGTTCGATAGGTTTAGTTTTTCCTTTTTTATGGCATTTACTTCAAGTCTTGGGCAGGAAAAGATTTGCCTGTCTCTTCAACTTGTTCTCTCTCATTATTACAAGGGGGGGATTTGTTCTACTGGATAAACTGCTGACCTTGGAGCCTGGAAACTGTGGCTTTTATTTCTTGCTTAGGCAGTTGAACAAACTTGTGCGGTCATTGGCTTGTCACCCTGTGTCTCAAATTATAAGCAGGTGCATTGAAAATATAATTCAAGGAATAGCTGTACTGTAAAACAAACAGCACTGCTCAAATTCAGTACTGCCCTATTTACAACCTCCGTTCCCATTCACAGCCGGTTTTCTGTAATAGGGCCCCAGCCAGACTTCATACACCTTAATGTTCTGTATATAAGGCCACATGTTTGAGATGCTCCTGCTACAGTACAAATGTTCCTTACAGCTGAGCTGAAGCAACAACATGGTCTTAAAATTGCATAAATCAGACATTTAAACACTGCAAGCAAAATCTGGGCATCTGTTGTTTCTTGGGGAAACTGTCCCAAAAGGATATCATTTAGAAAAATCCTTAAGAGTTTCAGCTGGCATGGATCGTGTTCTCTGTCTATATAACAATGAAAAACAAAATAGTGTATACATTTGTAGTTGCATTTATATAATGCTTACTAACCCTGACAAGGGGCTAAACTCTTCTGTGCGGATAGCATTCTACACTGGAAACAAAGGTTAGTGGTTAATCCAGTAGTTATTGGTTATTGTTGGATAATAGTATTAGTCTTGTGATCTCAAGGAAAGCATCACAAACATGTTCTTCATTTTTTGTGTGTGGAAGATTACAATTTATAGGAGTTGGATGCAATCATGGGGGGTAGTGGTGTATGCAAGTTCATGCAGGTGGCTACTGCGGTGGATAGATGGTCAGAGGATATTCAGGGTTTGATTTAGAGTTTGGCGGATGGGTTACTCTGTCACAAACTTGACGGATACCCAATCTGCCTTATCGTGACTTTCATTAGATATGCAGTTGTAATAGGTTGGACGGAGTGTAAGCCATGTTTGTGATGGAGTAACCCATCGACCAAACTCAATATGAGGCCCTAAGTACTGTTAGGTTGCAGGAATATGGTTTCAAAGAACTACAAGTTGTGATCTATGAAATGGTGGTTTTTCCTATTGGCAGGAATACAATAACAGAGAATAAGGCAAACAGTCATGCAACAAGCTAGGCTCTTCTCAGAGTGACAAGGCATGCAGCCTATGGAAGGTAAGGAGAGGGCGATTAAATAGAAAGAAAAGAGAGGAAGACAATCAATAGTGCTAAGTCAGCAGCACATTTTATACTGGGTTTTAGGAATATCTAGCGAGGAGGCATTTTGAGATACCATGCTATTTATAGTTGTAAAACTATAAAAAAAAAGATACATCATTTGCATGAGAGGTAGTGTATTCTGCAGTAGCATTTGTATGATTACTACCCCTTGGTGGGGCATTTAAGCATTTAGCCACATTGACAGTATGCTTCACAATATAAGTGTTTTTTTGGAAGGGTGTTGCCTTTGATCTGATCCTACGAGGGAAGTGTTACCATGTCGCATGTGATGACCACCAAGGTGTGGTTATTGAGTTGTGTGACCAAGCAATTGACGGTGTGATAGAAGAGGTAGTGTGAGAGAAGGCTGTGCATTTTTACTCTTTGTGGTATGCTGGCAGCACTGATTAGCTCTGAGGGTCACATTAATATTGTGTAGCTATTTTTTGATGTTTGTTATCCAATTTCCTATGCTGGTTGTATCAGGAGGTTGATCTGGAAAAGAAATGGGGTCCCTGTATGTAGGATATATTAGCCCTGACAGAGAATAAACAATAACATGTGAGGACACACCTGAGCACAGTGAATAACAGTTGGTGCAGGCAAAGAAACTCTAGAATTGAGACATTAATGAAAACAGTGATTGTCGTGACTAATATCAAAATCACATTTGTTTATTTTTCATGGAATAATATAATTTTTATCAAATGTTATCAATAATGCTTTATGTAAATAAGTGGCTATACTTGATACATATGATGTATAGTTCATCTATAAAAAATTATCCACATCTGTCTTTGTTGTCATACTGCACATTGCATACATATAAAAAAACCAAGCATAAACGTATTGCTAGTGATTCATTACAAAATAGATTACATAACCCATAATTCAGGGTGACAATGATCAAGTGATATGCAGAGACTTGTGGTATGTTGTCAGACTACGTGCATTTCGGCATGGCCTTCGTAAGGACTCCATCACAGAAATGGCTTTAAAATGAGCAATACTTGTGAGCTCAGGAGAAATAGGGGGCAGAAGATTCACACTACGAATATGAAAAGAAAAGCACCCTTCCTTTTGAATATATGTATGAATGTGAGTTGTAGAATACCTATTCCGTGACAGTTATCATGTTGAAAACACTGTCGCAACGTGGCTTATGGCGCGCCATGGGGTTTGATATTCTTTGAAGGAAAGATTTACTAGCACTGGGCATAGAAGATGATAAAAACAGCTATATTCTATGTCTTAGCTTCTTATCAGGTTGTCGCCAATGGTCACAACTTGTATCAAGTGTCTCACGTGATTATATCGTCCACGTAATGCTCAAGTAGCATAGATGTGTGCTTTATATGGTCCTTTGTAACAGATAACGCCCACCCTTTAACCGTTGTGGCATCCTACAGATCTCCTCGTAGCAACTCCGAGTTTTCATCAAAATAACTGCTACGGAATAGGTCTTCTACAACTCACAATCATATATATATTTAAAAGGAAGGGTGCTTTTCTTTTCATATTCGTAGTGTGAATCTTCTGCCTCATGTTCCCCCTATTTCTTCCGAGCTCACAACTATTGCTCATTTTAAAGCCATTTCTGTGACGGAGTCCTGATGAAGGCCATGCCGAAACACGCGTTGTCTGACAACATACCGCCAGTCTCTGCACATCACTTGATCATTGTCACCCTGAATTATGGATCATGTAATCTCTTTTGTAATGAATCACTAGCAATAGGTTTATGTTTGTCTTTACATATGTATCCAATGTGAAGTATGACAACAAAGACAGATGTGGATAATGTTTTACAGATTAACTATTCCTCATATGTAGCAAGTACGTACACTTATTTATATAAAGCATTATTGATAACATTTGATAAATGTAATTTCTTTTTTATTATTCTATGAAAAATAAACAAATGTGATTTTGATATTTGTTACGACAATCACTGTTTTCATTAATGTCTCAGTTATAGAGTTTCTTTGCCCGCACCAACTGTTATTTACTGTGCCCAGGTGTTTTCTAACATGCTATTGTATCAGGCGGTTGTACACTCAGTGATCCTATGCAGCGGGTGGAGGTAACATGTGAGGAGAAGGAGTAAGAGGAAATAAGAGAACTGCCCAGATAGGCTAAATTACAGTTCTCCATTATAGGATTGCTTTTATTACAAATGAGATTTGCCAAGTTGCACTCTGTGTAAACATCCTTTTACCATGATAGAATGTT
Source organism: Lissotriton helveticus (assembly GCF_964261635.1). Taxonomy (NCBI): domain Eukaryota; kingdom Metazoa; phylum Chordata; class Amphibia; order Caudata; family Salamandridae; genus Lissotriton; species Lissotriton helveticus. The sequence continues at coordinate 334,427,366 of NC_136071.1, read as the reverse complement.
GGTGTTCAGGATATGTGACTATTTGGGACTGCCTGCAGAGTGGACTATGGTAGCATCCTTCAGTGACCAGAAAAGTGTTGCATATATCCCCATTCTATGCAGACATGTCTGATTAGTATTGAGTGTTTAGTTATGTTCTACTATTGCCAAATGTCTCCGTTTTACAAATTCCTGATGTCTTTGGTATCTACTTGCTCCACTTTGTGAAAGCCTTTGAGCATGTTCCCGAATAGAAATCCTTACTAGTTTGATGCCACTGTGCTTATTTATTACTAGTAGAAATCTATGAGATTATTTATGGGATAACATTTCACCAATTCCAGATCAACATAGTCTAATTCCCAGCTGCCTCTCAGAAAATCACTAGAAAAAGTGCGTTTGTTGGAAATGAAGTCAGAAACATTAATCTTTAAATTCCCTTCCCTAGCTTTTTCTGGTGAATCAAGATTCAGAACATGATTATTTGCACTACGTATGGTTTTGCTTTCACTCGAGCACACTGTTTCGGTTCAATTGTCCTTGTGGAAACTGCTCCAGGGCAAGAGTTTATTTGTATTTGGTTTTAAGTAGGAATAAGAATCAGATTGCTCTATATTCAGGCATACAAAAATAATACCATGTTGCTGCATGTTTTCATTTTGCAAAAGAAAGGGAGACCAAGAGTATTCACAGTATGTGCTTTTCATGGTGCTCTACCAAATATTGAGAACTTTATCAACTACAAAATATTGACTACCAACAAGATAAATAAATGTGGAGTTAAGAATAGCAAATCTATACTATGTTGCTTACTTTAACAATATGTTTGGATTGTGAAGTTCAATGTTATTGACCTGGATATTTTAGCATACATACGTTTTTCAATTGGTTGTGATTGTGGGGCTCTGAACAACACTCAGACTGCATTAAATGTATTTGTGACGTGCAGGCTCAGGTCGCCTGGCGAGTCCCACCTGCCTCTTATGTCACTAAAAGTCACATCTGGGAGCAATGCAGTTAAATCGCTTACATAATTCTCTTTACTCACTTTGACAAGAATGTTTCAAGGGACACGTAAGGGAGAAAGAGTCGATAATTTGCACTTGACCAGTATGGCCAGTTAACTATATTGGATCTACTGTTACATTTTGGCACCTTCTAACTCGTGCTTCTGTTTTTTTTGTGCTTTTCCAAAGGATATTTTTGAGTGGTTTAACATATTGTGTTGTATTGATATTTATGGAGCAATATGTTTGTTATTGTAGTGCACTGTCATAAAGTACAGTTATGATAGACTCATACAGCAATTGCGTGCTGGCAAGAGGAGTCCCACTCTTTTACATAGGAACAAGTTATGTGCTACAACGATATAGTTGAATTTCATATGTCTTTGAAATACTTTTTCAAATACTTTTCAGTCTGAAACTCTAAATAGCTGTGTAAATAAATAGGCATATTTAGTGCATAGTTCTGGGAATTTACCTTGTTTCTCATTATTGTCAGATTCAAGATATATTTTCCTATAACGGTCAATGGCCTTCTAGCATTAACTTTATCCATCCTACTTGATAAAAATCTCGCAAATCTTTGTGAGTTATCGTATGAAATGCCAACACACATCTCCTGCTATTGTTTAGCTAGATATGGCTTTTTTGATTTTTGTAATCTGATTGAAACATTTGAGTCCATTTGAAGTAATGTTAGATTACATTTATAACATAAAACGTGCATATTCATCCAATTGTTGTATTGTGCTTAGTGGAATTCTTCACCATATCAAGAGGCGCCAGAGTTGCTGCCCAGGTTAGGTTGTTTAGCTTGTTTCTATCCCTTTTCTCTACCTGTCTCGTTCTCTTCTTCTCTAACTATCGACAGGTGGGGTTAGCTAAACAAACAGTACATAATGTCTCAACATACTGAAGCACAAGTTGCAATTGTTACAATTTTGCTAACCCTGTAACAGATCCGCCAATTTGTTCCTGTATAAAAATGTAATAAAACATGTTGAAATTAAAAACATTTGGAAAAGGTGTAAAAAACAAATATGTTAATCTTATGCAACAGTTCTTGTAGAGTCCCCACTACATAACAAGCTATCACCCTCAACCTTTGAAGATTCCTCCACTCATCAGATGTCATGAATTCTAAAAAAAATCTTAAATAAGGGCAGTCAGTTAACACAGCAACTAGCCATGATATTTTCAGTGCTGCACATGAAATCTACATCTCATACGGAAAAGATACATACCAGTGGAAAATATTGTAAATGTTCCCAGTCATCATTTTTTATAGCCACCAGTGAGGTGAGGATCGAGCAACCAAAACTCCCATATGTCCAGCTGCAGCAAACAGCTGTAAGCCACATGGATTTACGGCTAAGAGGCTGCTTGGCCTTGGGGATACTGGCGAACAAAACAAGGAAAGTATAGGGAATTACAGGTGCAGATAGATTTTTACATTGAGCACACCAAGCCAGTAAGTACTGTGTAATGGCATCTGCAATGGGAACAACTAAGCAGTATATCACTCAAAAAAGAATACTGCAGAATTGTGAATTACCTTCACTCAAGTCTGGTGACTGATCGTTCAATGTGAGAAGTGGTAATTGATCCAGGAGGATGGTAGGAAGAACCTTGAAATGACTGAGACAAAAAGTTACCATCAGGTCTCAGACCTTAATTGAACAAAAAAGAGAACTGGGAAGTTAGTGAAACTGTTGGCATGGAAGTAGGGAGCCAGGCGTAGCTGGAGAAACCCAACAATGCACAAGTTCGCAATACAATACACAAAGCGTGGAAGTGTGCCTTGTCATGTTCTGCACTGCAGAAGCAGAAACAGTTTAGAGTTCTGTAAGTGGTGGCCACCATCTTGGAATGGTACTTAGAGTGAGTGGCATATACCAATATTTCTGATTGGGCTAAGCAACAAACACCAATACCCTGCTATGCTGTTTGCCATCCTAACTAGGTTGCCACATTTTCCGGGACTTTAGATGTTCCAGCATTCCAGGTAAATATCTTATAGTTGGCAAGTGCTGAGCATCAGTATGTCAGCCCCTGGACTGCTGATGTGTGAATCGGGACTTGACACCAATACTGGCAAAGATATAATCTATGTTTTATCTATGCTATTTAGATGTAAAGATATTTCTTGGATGGCAATATTCTGCAAAACCTCCATTTAAATGTACCTTATATTTACCCGAGTGGTGTTCCCCAGGACCGTTATCCAGGTTCTTACCGTAGCCCCAGCAAGCACATGGTACGGATCCCATTTTTGGCATACACAAGTGTACCCTTATCTAACGTACAGAGTCAATCAGTTAATCATACTTAAAATCTCCTGACTAAGTAATCACATCAACCAAAAGATGTCCTCAATTCTATCAAGTAACAGTTCTGTGAGATCAGATATTTCTTTTAAATTTTCCATCTGGAAGAGACACATGCTCTACTGAGGTGCTTTGATAGCATTATTATCAGAAGGCTTTGAGATATGGCTCAGTTGTGGTCACTATTGACTTTGTAGCTTAAACAAGGGTCGTTGTAAGCATTTCTGTTATATGTAAAATGAGGTGCCCATCGTAGATAGATATACATACTAAAGGTTTAAATTGGAGTCACTTACATATTGAGTAGCTATCCAAAAAAAGCGGCATGGATCCTGTGTCTGGGTTTGGGCGATTCTGATGAAAATTACCAGTAGGCACTTTGATCAGATTTCTAATTAATTTGTAAACAGTTTGAAAATTTCACAGAACTAATCTATGAGATTGTATTCTCATTTGGTTCCATTTGAGGGCATATTTTGAAACTAATCTTTGTTAGTTTCCTGCAGGTTGGGGTCTGTATTTCATTAATAAATGTAAGCTTTCTTGTTACATAGTTACAGTCCTACACTAGGAAGTAACTGGGCCTCTGCATTTCTGCTGGGCTTTCACCAGCAAATAAAGGACCGCAAGACCTATAACTCTCTTTGTTGATTCCTTAGTGAGTTCTCAGTGAGAGAAGCTGGGGCAATTAGTGTGAATCTCTGCGGCACCTCCCGAAATGTTAACAGGTATCCGAAAATTACACCCCTTCCAATATTAGGACCTCACATTACCTTTTCGTTCCCGATAAAATCTAGACCTATCTCTTTCATTTATTTCGAGGCAAAAAAAGAAATAGAAATTGGTATCTGTGGACTGGGAGTTTCTAATAAAAGAGTCTGCAGTTGAGTGTGGTTAACGTTAAAATTAGTTTGGATGAGCAGAGTGGTGAAGGGACTATTTACATCAAACTGCACAAGAACAAAAATCAAATGGAGGTCACAGTTGGACTAGAGATGGTCTTATTAATCTTTGTTCAGAATTTAATTTGGCAGCTTTAAGGTTCCCCTTTGAGACATGAGACTCCCTGATGGGGTATTTCATCATTATTTCAGGCCTATGTTGCTGAAATTAAACTCCTACACTCTCATGCTACAATTAAAAGCAGAATGGATGGCTGGATCAATTTCCTTTGTTTGGACTATTGGCATGGATGCTCACTTTACCCCTGTCATTCTTCTGCCTCAGCTCACGGCTAGTAAAACTCAAAATGCTATGAAATTCTGACCGTTCTTAACATAGGGGACGATTTTAAAAAAACGCCCCTTGTACACCTAGGGCTGACTTGTGTAAAAAGTATCATCCTTTTTTAGTGCAATCTGATCTTTCTCAATCATAAAACTTCAGTTTGCACTGGTGATTTACTCATATATCAGGTTAGGCTACTCTGTAACGCTTCTAAATGATAACACATCTTTTCAAATGGTAAATACACAAGCTCTCAGTTTTTTTATTTGTCTGTATTCACAGACTTCTGGCAAAGTGTTTCCTATCCTGATATTTACTCCAGCCAAGGTAAACAATTAAATCAATTTTCAGAGTGGAACTGAGAAGGCAGCAGATCCAAACCTGGTTGAGAGTGAAGGTATGAATTTCTCCAATATATTTTCCACATAGAAAACTAATAAAAGTTTCAAAATCCAAAAACACACGTAAGGCATATTTAAACAAACACAAATGAATAGTGGCTAAATGTCCGCATGCGTAGGAGTAAGGACCGACTTCGAATACAGCCTAAATTGTTGCAGAATGATAGACTGGTCAGTTTGCCTCAGAAAGCTTTCAAATCATTCGAGGTTGCATAACACTGTTAAGTAAGTGCCTTGCACCAAACTTCAGATGACTTTGCAAAACATCACATGAGCAAGTTCCCACGTTTGCACAGCATGTGAAATATCCCTTTGATCACATTCCGAGATCTCATTAATAGCCTCAGAAGGTTTTCTTTCCCTAGAGAGCATGTCAAATCGAGTGAAGGTATTTTCTTTCATTCCACACTTCATTAGAAGGAGACAGGTTGATTAAAGGTTGCTACTAATAATGGGCGTCTAAGTCGGTCCTGATCTAAATGTGTGGGAGTCCCACGAGAGCCTATGGGGTCTAAAACACTCGTTTCTCTACGTGTTAGGGGTTTCATTATTTTTATCATGGTTGTACCTCGTTTTAGCTCAAGGAAACTAAATAAGTAGCACCAGCCTAAGGCTTATACCAGTGAAAAATCATTTTGATGATTTTACAGGATGAGGAAACACCCTTTCCTAAAAATGGGAAACTTGACAAAAATAATAGAAAAGTTGGTTAAGAGCACAACACAAAAAAGATAAGTTAAAAAGTGCAAGGGTAATGGAAAGGGAAGTAGGAAAAGGTACTTGGGAAGAGTGTATGTAGAGATATTGTTACTGGGATAAAAGTAAAAGTAGAGCTAATAGGGTATAGAGTCGATGATACAAGCAGGGTCATAGGACTTGAGTAAATGAAAAACATAGTTGAGGGTGAAATGGGAGAAGCTACTAAAATAAAGGAAGAGGACTAAAGATAGGAGGATAGAAAAGAGAGAATGGCGTAGGGCCTCCCCGCATAGACACCAGAAATAGAAAGTACTTAGGAAGGAGGAAGAAGAAAAGTATGATGGTCCACCTTATATGAGGGTAATAAGGGCTGCATATGATGCTGGAAAAATGAGTGCATGGAACTTTTTTCAACATGTAGGGCATTCACCAGCTTCATAAGCATACCATTGAATTACTGAATTGCAAACAAAGAGGGCACACGTTCCTCCACAACAGATTTCCTTACGTTTGATTTCCTGATTCACTTATAGCCTTAGTTTTGAGATTGTTCAAATGATTGCCTGATACTCAATTTCACAAGCTCGGAAGGATGTCACGTGCAATCTGCCCTGCTTGATTATATTATATGACCTACAGATTACACAAATGTCTCTGTTGGCTCATCAATTATGTTATGGTACTGAAACTTGAAGCCCACACACAGATACACAGGTACCTGCAACAGTATCATTAACTCTCTAAAAAAGCAAAAAATGCACATATGATACAATTTACTCTTCTGCAGACCTCTTTTTTTTTACTGTGTCTGCATGCTTATTCCCCTGCTCATTACCCACATGTGGCATCTCTTCCTTGCTTCCTTTGATTTATCCTTCTATCCATCCGTCCACCCCCCTTATTCTGTCCATCACTAAAGATTTGAAAGCCACACTGGAAACTTATTTTTAACTTACTGTCCAGAATTACAAACTTTCTTCAAGTATTCAGGAACACTGATTGATTTTTAGATTGTTTAGACTTTTTCTATATCCCCAGAGAAATGTTGTCGCTATGATTAGCTTGTAAAACCTATGATCTCCACGACTAATTCACATCCCTACCTGTATCTAAGCTGTTAAGGCTCTCTGACTTCCACTCAGATTCGAGGAAAATTACTACGAGTGGATGCACCAACTAAGCAGTGCACTGTGAGACGATGATCACTGCATAATAATCCCTTGAGAATGGATAAAGGATAGGTATATTGTTTTAAACTAGGGCATGTCAGGAGATGAATGAAGATCTACCTTAAGAAAAGGGATGATACTACACTTCTAGATCCATTAGAGATCCCCAGGAATTTTGACAGAGGTTTGCAAACTCACATTTAATGGAATACTTCGGAATGTGTGCTATTGAACCGATTTTTTTTTAATATTTAATTTTATGGATTTTTGACAAAGGAAATTTTACAAAAGAAAAAAGATTAACATTACAGCACAGTTGAACCGATTTTTATTGCAATTAAATTCACATAATATGGTGCTCAGAATGTATGCCAAACTTTGACACTCATGTGGTTGTTAAAACAATGAAGGTGATGGGCGTTACCAGCAGTAGTATCACTTTTTCATACACTGTAATTGAGTAGCAAGGCATAGTGTGGTCATGTAGGTTCAAGTGACAGCATTCAGTTCTAAGTGTCCATCAGATGCACGTGATAGGTCTTCAACCACGTTTATCCGTACATACAGCACAATGTTGACAATGTTTCGTCTTGTCAATAGCTATAAATTGCCTTTCTCAGGCAAAGCGACACACATTTTAAACATTCATGAGCTTCATATCTGTTTTAGGAGCTACTCTAGGAATGCACACATAAATACATTTAAATATTTAATTAAGGATCAGGATATTAACTGGGGCAGCAAAATAACCTTAAAGATATAACTTCCATCATTTCAATAGTTCTTCTAAACTTCTAAAAGGCCTGTTTTTTAGTATTTCCGATTCTCTTTGCATCTTGATAAGGAAACTAAACATATAGCGTTTACTTTGGAGGGTGAAATAATTTACTTACATTCCACGACCTTCAATCAACAGTCATACCATACCACATCTGAACATAAATACACCCTACAAGTTAGAGATAGAATTCCGAATACAGAAGAATGAACAATTTCCAAAAGGCGTGTATATATATATATATATATATATATATATATATATATATATATAATGTGTGTGTACGTGTGCGTGTATATATATATATATATATATATATATATATATACTTATATATCAATCATATATATCAATCAAAAATACTTTATTCAGTATTTCCAACCATAAAAGTACAAGTACATAAACAAATACAATATACATTTAATTCAAAACATAAAACACAAGAACCTCAAGAAAGAGCTGATTTTAAAACAGTAAGCCACACCGTTGGAAATCATTGTGATCAATTAAACACACTTTGGAATGAATAAAACAAAAAACTTTTCAAGAATCCTGAAAGAGTCTTATCAATGTATACATCATAATTAATAATAGAAGAGTTTATAAATACAATGGTAATGATAAAACATCGAATAAGACACAAGGGAGATAAAACATCGAAAACATCATAGTGCAAAATAGTAGTGGCGTGCTTTGTGGTAGGGAAGTAAAGAGTGAGCCTAACAAATCAGTTTATAAAGCAAATACAGTGCTAGGGAATCTCTCAGACACTCTAGCACTCTGCACCTAATACACAACTACAATGGAGATACATGGACAGTGCACAGACAACCATTTGTAAGGCCTCTGTACCCAGGAGCCGCATGGCAGCCTGAAGCTATCGGCATCCAAGATGTTTACATAGAAGAATAATCCATGCTTTCCTGGGTCCGGCTTAGCCAGGGAAAAATAATATAAAGTGTACCAATGATTCTTCTGTTTTCCAGCAGGCCGGGTATGTGATGTGTGTGACAGTTTGGGGATAACACTTGACTAGGAGTGGCATTAACGGTAAGGTGCCAAAGTGCAATTTGAGCTAAAGTTGCTTTGCAGCTGGTGGGTTGAAATAGTCTAGGAGAGGCTCAAATGCAGAATCAAGTTTGAAGTCCAAGAAGAAAGAAGTGAGCAACCCTTCAGGTACACTTCTCATTTTGCTAGCATGTCTATGGTCCCAAAATGTATCCTTAAGGGTGGTCCCCAATAGGTGGTTCATGGATGGTGAGGACGACCTTTAGTCACATAGGCCAATATTGACTAAAAGCTTTGAAACAAAGGATTGCAACTTGATCTAACCAAACCTATCTAGGGATACTCCATCCTCCAAGGCTCTCAAGATATTCATTCAGATCTGCAGAGTATTTCAGCCTTGTCCGATTCAATAGTGGTCTCAATTGGGCCTTATGGATCATCGAGTCGATGCCTATGTCCCGTCTCATGGGCATTATGGGGTATTCTTTGGGAGTCTAGTTAGAGCTCTCAGAAATGTATTCTCTGCCACCCCAAGCATGGCCAGGTTTGAGTTACCCCATATTTTGGCCCCTTATAGGGCACTACCCATAGCCTTGGCTCAGTACATCTTGAGCGTGGGGGAAATCCACCTAGTGTGTGATGTTCTGTTGAGGATAGCAGCGGAATGGTGGATCAAGTTCAGGCTGCTCTTCTGGTCCTGGGCTAGCCATTACATAGTCCCTAATCCCCAAGTAGTCAAACTCACTGACCTTGTCCAAAGGGTGCCCCACCAACAATATCCAACCCCTAAATGATTTATAGGTTCCAACGCGACAGAAGCTCAACCCACATCAAACCGAATCCCTGTTGATTTCCCCCAGAAAAGCGCTACGAACATCCTAGAATGGACCAACTGATCACAGCACTAAACTGTACTCCGAGGATCGTCAATTCGACCAAATCTTTGGGAATTGTACTAGACAGAAATCTGAACATGCTATCACATATTAACATGTTCACAAAAAGTGCCCGGTTCCATTTAAGTTACCTCAGAAAACTGAAACCTTTCTTAAACAAATCAGACCTGAAAACAGCAGTCCAGGCACTAGTAATATCAAGGATTGAGTACGGTTGCACAACTCTAGCTGGTCTCCCCAAGATCTCAATAGCCCCTCTGAAAGCCTGTCTCAATGTGGCCACTAGACTTATAACCAGCTCCAGAAAATTTGACTGCATCACACCCCTTCTGACGTGGCTGCCTTACAAAGCAAGAATAAATCTAAAAATAGCATGTATCACTCACAAAATGATACATTATAAAACACTGGTGAACCTAGCCCAGAAAATCACACTATCAGGAGGATGCCGTGCCTCCCGGAGTCATGAAGACCTACTATTGAAACCGAGAAGAATTTCGTCCATCTCCACTTTTAAACATGAAGCCAAATATTTTTATATGAGTAAATATCTCCCATAATCTCAACAGTCACTCCATTTTCATTGATCCCCCAAGATCATACAAATGCTAATTCTCATCGAACTTTAACCTTGTTGTGGTTCTTACATATGTATATTAACCCTAAATGTTTTTGTCAAAAACAATGTACAACTACTGATTTTTGATGACTTGAGTTGTAACAACTGTTTCTTGATATGTAAATGTAAGCGCTCTGATACCCTACTCTGGGTCATGTTTGCGCTATATATATATCACTAAATAAATAAATAAATAATGTGAGTGTGTGTGTGTATATATATGTATACACACACACACACACACACACACACATATATTTTTTTTCTGCTTTCTTCTGCCGTTCCTCGGCAAAATAGACACACACATATATATATATATATATATATATATATATATATATATTTACATATATATACATATATACACACTGATACAGATAGTCACACAGCAACCCAGGTGAGATATGTTAGAATAGTGTTACTAATTACAATTACAGAATTAATAGTAATTTAACTTATGCTGTAGCCTAGTCTATATCTTTAAGTCTCAGAAACATTTACGAAACATTTACGGAAGTAGCTATAACTGCTGAATTGGACGGTTGTGTATGAGTGAAACCTGAGCCTAACTATAAAGTCCCTGTAACCTTTCTTTTTTTCAGTGAATTTCTACGTTTCTAAAATTCTATTTCCTAACTATAACGTCCCTGTAACCTTTGTTTTTTTAAGTGAATTGCTAAGGTTTTTTTTAATTTTTAATTCTCAACTGTAACATGTAACCTTTGAGAGTGAGTGAGTGCATGAGTGTCTCAGTGGGTGTGGGAGAGGGTGTGATGTGTTTGAGTAGGCCTGTGAGGGGCTGCATAAGTGTCCGAATGAGTGTGTGAGTGTCTGAGTAGGTCTGTGAGTTGTTGCATGAGTGTCTCAGTGGGTGTCTGAGTAGATGCATGAGTGTCTGAGTGGGTCTGTGAGTGGGTGTGAGAGTGTCAAGCAGTGAACGATGTATGGCAAGCAGTGGGTACTGTCCACACAGTGCAGTGTGTGATGCTCAACATGGAGTGTCCAAAGCACAATGCATATGGTGCAATAATGATTCAGCGGTGAATGATACGCAACTTACTGTGTACAATGAACATTGTGCAACCTGCTGATGGTTTTGAGCTGCCTACGAGCGAATGATACTGGTGAAGCAATTGTAATCTCCTTCAAGGCTCTCTGTGAGAGGATAACACTTTCTTTCTTTAAGCCTATCAGATCACAGTCTGGGTGCCCTCAATGGTTTGATTACAATTGTTCATGGGCAGACCAAATTGTTTGGAGGGCTTTAAATACATGGCCCCATGATTGTAACTTAGTGGCCACGTAGCACAAAGCCTATAAATTAACTATAAATATGAGGAAGAAATAAGTTCTCTTCCTGCAGTGGTCCTTTCTAAGTATCACTGCCCACACTAAGGATAGCAAGTCATTCTGGAAGGCTGTCTCATGTATGTTTGTCCTAGATCAAGGTGGATCAGCAGTCAGTTGTCACAAGAATGGGGAGGACATGGTGGCGCACTCTGGAAAAATGTATTCCGACGCCAGTTCAGTAGGTTTGCTGCTATGGACCGGGGAGGCTCCATCACTCACATTCATTTCTTTACAGGAAGTGAAGGCCACCATCCAAGAGAGTAGTGGAGGGATTAACATTAAGTGTAACATGGATCTTTGGGGCCCACTTTTGACAAACGTTTATAACAGCTTGAACAGGTCACTGATCCCCTGCTCCTGGGCTTACTCGAAGGCATGGGGGCAGAGCCTAAATGCTACTGCCTGATTTCCCTGTTAGATATACCAGCCAAAATTTTAGGCAGAGTCCTGTATAATGGAGTAGTAGATTGGGTCACTGAAAATAACGTGCCAATATGGATTCCGCAGTGGTATAGGGATGATTGATCAATGCCTCGACTTAAACTTGATCAATGGAAAATATACAGTGGCGAAGCTGTCTGTACTATATCTAGCCTTTGTGGATCTGACAATGGTCTTTGTGTTAATCTGGCTAAGCTGTGGCAATCTCTCATGCATTTGCAAATGGATCCATCCCTAATCCATTTGTTCGTCTCCTTGCATACGGACACTAAGGCCTGAGTCAGGTTTGAGAACAAAGGAGAAGTCACTGATTAATTTAGTGTCAGTCGGGGGGTTCACCAGGGGTGTGTTTTAGCCCCACTTCTTTTATTTTGTACATACATTTTCTTAGCAAGGAGCTTTGGAAGTGGACCCCAGACGTGCCCAGAGTGAATGTTTCCCCCTTACCAGCATTATTGTATGCGGATGTTACAGTGTTAATTGCTCGCACCCCCAACGCCTTGCGTCATCTAGTGCACTCCTTTGTCAATTTTATGGCCAATCTGGATGTATCCACTAGATTTACTAAGTCTTTTATACTTACTTTTGGCCCAAAGTGCATGCAACCCTAAATATTATGGTGGGTAAGGAAGTGCTATTAAGCACCAGCTCCTTCTCTTACCTGGTGATCACTTTCAGCTCGTCTGGGACATGGTCTGCCCATATTGCACAAAGTAGGACCAAGTTTTCCAGGGCTGTTGTCTCACTGCTTAGTCTTCCGTCACCCAAGAGAGAGGGTTCTCACACACCTCTTGCAAATATATGCAGCACAATGTGTTCTTACAGCAACTTTTGGGGCAGGCAAATGGGGCGTGGGAGACTCGGCTACCATCGAGAAGGGAGAAAAATCGATTTTTTTGGAGAATACCGTCAGCCCCCGTGTCAACATCCAGCTGAATTTGCCACAATAAACTAGGCATAGACATTCTGAGTGACTTCATCCATAGCCGGCCAGTCCTCTTGTCGCTTTCTATCTGTAGCTCAGAAGAAGCAAAACTAACTAGAGAGATAGTTTTAGACTGCTTGGTAATATTATAAAATGTATACCAAAATTTTCCTCATGCCATTATTGAAGGTTAGGAATCTACGGCTTTGTTTGCAAGCATATCATTTTTTATTGGCATTACCAGTTGGCGAAACATGTGGCTACGGGATTCTGTTTCTCAAAGCTGCAGTCCGCTCCAGGAAGTCAATGATTTTAGATACATTTCAGGGCATCGATGGATTAGTACTTGACTGTTTTAATTTTGGTTTTATTCATCCCAGTTTGTTTTTATCCTGATTGTTGTTTGTCAATATCCCAAACCTGATGATTTTACATATTTTACTTACATGTTTTAATAATCTGTATGCATTTTATCACTACTTTTGCATGTCTTGCATGCTTTTATGGTTGTTCACAGCCGAATAAAGAGAATTCTGATTTTGATTCTGATTCTGAGTAGCTGGGGTGTATAGTGAGCAGCTAGAATTATGTAATAAATAGTGCACAGTGATCACTGTTGAAAAGTCAGTGTGCAGAAAGCAGTTTGGACGGAACACTGAGAAGTGCAGAGCTCACATTGCAGCTTGCAGTGTGCTGAGATTGTTGCATATAGAGTACTGTGCACTGAACAATTAGTAGTGCATGGTGCAAGTCAAGTAGGTACAAAACATTGAGTAAGAAGTGTGTATTGACCAGTGAGCCATACATGGTGTTCAATGAGCACACTTCAGTGCAGTGAACAGTACATGGTGTAACGGTGAATCGTGCATGTTGCACACTGATCATTGGGAAATCACAGAATGCATTGAGCAGTGACTGGTGCTCAACAAGTAACTTGCAGTACGCAATGAGTAGTATGAAAAGTGTACTGAACAATGAGGAGCGCACAATGGTCATTGAGCACTACGAATTGCATAGTGGGGAGCAGTGTGTACTGAGACATTGACAACCTGTGTTCAGTGTACATTGAGGAGTTAATAGTTTGGATGGGCTCTCTTTCATCCTCCCTTTTGTCTATATTCCTGCTGTCTTTTTCTCAATCCCCTGGGTATTGTAAAAAAGAACTTAATCGGAGTGAAGCAGGCCTGTGCCCAGAGAGTGATTTCTGAAAGAGAGAATTCTGCTGTTGCAAAACAGTTGTTTCGAGGCTACGTTCTGGTGAAATCAGTCTCTTGAATGGAGCCCTACATTCTTCTGGATATGTCCAATTAACATCAAATAAATGAAATAGGTCTTGCAGCTTAAAGAGTTTGAGCTATTGGCATTGTAAATGACATTGCCTTTTATCTATGTGTTAATTATCAAAATAGATCAATAAAAGGCATTGTCATGTAAAGACTGCAAGGCGACAACGAGGAGTCTTTTCATTGAGTTAAAAAGTAATACGGTCCAGAGTGCCCAGGGACTAGCCAACAACTGCCCAACTGGACAAACACAAACAATCTAAGACCAGGATGGCATAGGTGGAGGAACCATGACAATACAATATTCCAACCACTGTCATATAATATAGAGTACATTTGAAAATACAAATAAAACATATAATACAAGGCACATTAATATTATCAAGAAATACACCACACCACATGTCATTTACAATGTCAATAGCTTAAACTCTCGCAGATGCGAGACCTGGTGTTTGCATTGTGATCCGCATAAACAGCACAGCACTGATTGGTAGTTGTGCGTTAAGTGGCTTATTATAAAATATTGCTTGGCATGTGTATTTTTTTTCTAAATTTCCTCGTTAGCTACTAAATAGACATGAATTATAGCATACTCCGTAAACTGAGTCATTAATTAATGAAAGTAGTACACCAAAAGGCTATCATAGTAGTACGTTTTGTGCTATTCACAACGATTGCCATGCAATTCAGGAAACACCTGTCTTAGAGTCCTTAAGGGGAGTTTGAATGAACTTCAAAAAGTGACCATACCAAATTATTTATCAACATTTACAAGGCATTCTCCCTGGTAAATGTAGGCAGGCTTAAGCTGCGGAAATTTACCTGGGAAAACTGAGAGGGGGGAGGGGATAGGTGAGATGTAGAAATTAATTTGATACACATATTGGATTTTAACTATTGATTCGTGATTGGTGCATATGAGGTACACATCTGAATTTTTTTTCACAAGAAGAGGAGTAGTTTTCACGATTCTGATTCATGTGTTGATTAAAAGACAGTAACATGTTTTCTTGGAAGCAAACTGTTTGTAATGGGCACAGTGTGAACTCCTCCTTGAGCGCTAACTGATATGTGACGATCTTCTGATTATGTGCAATCTCGCAATTTTTTTAACGAAATCTCATGTACTTCCCAGCAGTATACTTTGGGTGTGCATCTGTCCACAAAGAGGTGGTTGGCCCCCACTGCCCTTGTCTACCCAAGGTTCAGGTAGAACGCCCACTTTGTCTTTATTGATGTTTTTTGATGTGAGTTATTCTTCTTTGTCAATATAGTACACTTAGTTGCATATGTTACACCACCGCTTTAAATGATAGGGTCTTTGGCATCCTTATGTAGGAGGAAAACGTTTCACTACAAATATTACGTATTTCATTAGCTGGAACGGTGGCTGATTAGCATATTTATATATGCAGTTTTATGCGGCTATTGCATCTACTTAAAGCATAAAATGAACTGTTAAGCAATACAATGTACAAACTATTATCCATTTTGAAATGTAAAGATAATGAATCGTGCACACTGTGTGTTAAGATTTGTATGAGATTACAAGAAAACTTGGGGATCCATTGATGGCCATTGGTAGAGTTATCCTTGTTACAATCTTCCAGCCACACATGTGGTAGAGCTCCAAAACCATGGAGGACTTTCACACTGTAAAATGATATTTTTCTCACTGGGATCTACATCATGATCAGCTTGTCTGCTCTAACTCCGAGGTTCTTATCTCTTTTTTCCTGTCTTCTTCTCAGGCTGACTGGGAACGAACCCTTGACCATCCTCCCTCTGACTTCAGAAACGGAGGAGGCTGCAGTCAAAGCATATTACAAGGTGTGTGACCGGCTGAAGCTTGAGCGGAAGCAACGCAGGATGTGTCGACGAGACCCAGGGGTCGCTGAGACCCTCGTTGAAGCCATCAGCTCCAGCGCCTTGGAGTGCCAGTACCAGTTTCGATTCGAAAGGTGGAATTGCACTCTGGAGGGGCGATACCGATCCAATTTACTCCAAAGAGGTAAGTCCACCATTCACGAGGAAGGGTCTGCTCTCTCTAATTGTCTGTGAAATTACGTGTCCTCAAAGTGTGCAAAGGTTCAGATTTTCGCCACCCAATAAACTTCCCAAAATTCTGTACTTAAAGAGCATATTATTTCACAGTACCATTTTGTTTTATACCCTTGTAGGTGTAAATATGCCAAAGCCATTAAAAATGTACACATATGCGTTTTTAAGATCAACAAATCTCAAATATGTTAAATTCAAGTTGTAAACATTGCTTCACACTGTCACAATAGCAACGCATCATTAATATTTAGCTATTCACTTTTAAAAAAAGAATATCTTTGTAAATTCACTCGCAAAGTCGACTTCACAAATGATACAAAGAAAACAAACATTTTAAATTGAGTTTCATTCCATGTCATTTATACAAAATCCTTCTGGCACAAAAATGTGCATCGTTAGTTATGACCGTCCATAACCATAATGTGTCTATAAATGTGTACCTTAAGTGGTTTTTTGCACATATAGTGAGACTGAATAGATGTAATCTGCAGATCTGTGTGCCTGACAATTTGGTAGAGTTTTGAGCTCTGCAAAATATTACCATTCCCAGCTCTTTTGCACAAGATAAAACTCCACTGTAAGTCATACATATGTTCTGTTGTTTGCTTAGGATGCATGTCAGTAACTATTATATTCTATAGAAATGGGGAAAGGGTAAGAATGGATTGGTATTGACGATACACCATGTGTGTTTTTGTAGTATGCCGCTGGAATGATTTGCTGGCTCAAGAGTATATCCCAATAAACCAGGCATTGTCGGCACAGGTAACATCGGTGGAATGGTGGGTGGGGGGGGGGGGGGCAGTGGCGGAGCGGTACGGGTGGGGGGGGCGGACAGACGACGGGATAGAAAAAGCAAACATTTTAAAAATAACCACTTACCCTGCACTCTGCGCATCGTTGTGCAAGGTAAGTGGTTTTACTTTTTTTTAAATTTAACTTTCCCTGCCCCACCCAATCACTGCTACCTGTGATGGCCGCACCTGCAATAAACATTTTCCTTCACTAGAGAAGGAATGTCTAGGATACCGAGTTTGATCATATTTGGCCACATACAACATGATATGGCCATGAAGAAACATCTCTGCTCAGTTGGGTCCTCTGTTTCAGTCACCTTGACGCCATGCTCTTCAGTGTTAGGGTTGCAGCATGCATCACTGGAATGATGAAGCACAGCCATGAAGATGGGTCCACTTATAAGCATCCTGTCACTCGCATCTGGCAATTTACTCCCCGGGAGTTTACCAATGTCTGTGTCCTGGTATTTCACTTCTGATGCAGGCTGTTTCTCCTTTTCACCAGATAAGGAGAACTTGGATACGTGGCATCACTACACCAGAATGTAAACTATCTTATACATAGCATGATATTCATCATCAGCATCAATTTACTTTATATCCAAATGAGACTCCCGCTTAAAGGGGCCATGGAGTGAATGGTGTCACTGTACCTCTCAAAATCGAAGCAGAAATCAGCAAACAAAACATTCTACAATGCCTTTGGGTGAGGGATTGTGAAGCAGAAATGGGAACATTGAACCGTTCTGGTTTTCCTACACTGGATGACCCCTTTAAGAAGGCATTGGAATATTTTACAATTTGTGATGAGATAGGATGACCACAGAGAGCAATGCCAAATAGAAAATGTTGTTTATAGCGAGCAAAGCACAGTAATAACATTTATGTGCACCTCGGATTGCTTGTGAGAGAGCTGCATACTTCGATATCTTGATTTGAGAGTGCAAATCCCCTTGTATAGGGAGTAATATTGTCTGTAATTGGTAGACTTTCAAAACCCTTTGCCTCATTTTCAAATGCTTAGATGGCTCAGCATTTATCTACATATAGAACAAATTTAAAAAATGCATACACTCGAGGATTCTCTGTACTAATTTCCTCAACCTCCTCGTGATCCTGAGAAGCCACTAAAAATCCAGAGATGATAGATAAAAGAGTGGCCGGAAGTCACCTTTTTTCAGTGCATACGGAACTCTCAAAACACCATTTCTTTCAGAATACAAATAAAAACCTACCTATTTTAAACTTTGCTCAGCCCGCGCTCGCCTCACCGGAATCTACATGAGCAATTCAGTGAAATCCATTACATGTGGTACAAAACTTTGTTTAAACAACACAAAAAGAAGTATTTTCATAGGTATTTCAGTGATATTCCCTGAAGCAGCACAGCCATGTTGAAAGAGGCAAAAAACGTTCATCTGGGTTTCTCTTAATACCGTGTGTTAAGGGTCAGGAACCTGATGAATTCTCTCCTGCTTTTGATGTATTTCGAATTCACCTATGTGGTTCAAAGAGAAACATAAATATCCGAATTGGCTACTGCTTCTCAAGGGTGTATGGGGGCGGTTCCTCTACTAGGGCGGAGGAATGTCTCCCCTCTGCTTTCTCGCAGTGCGAGAAGCAGAAACATAAAATGGTAATAACTTTTATTTATTACGATTTTATTTTTGGTTGCAGGCGGGTGGGGGGGGCCCGATCTGACAACAGGTCAGGGAGGAGTGGTGTGCCTGCCACTCTGAGTGCGCAAAGACTGTTTGGTCGGCCCCTTGGGGCCGCCCAAGCCAGTCATGCGCACTCTGCCCTTCTCCATGCAGGCTGAAATGCAGTCTACATGAAGGAAATGGCCTCCCCATAATCCCCTGGCTGGCGGCATCCCAACCTATCACAATGCTTCTTGCAGTGTTGTGATTGGTTTAGGGGAGGGGAGGGAGGGAGCCTGGCTACCTGCTTCTGCTTCCTGTTCCTGGAGGGCAGGAGATCAGAGAAGACGCGGGACCCGGCCGGCAGAAAGGTAAGTTTATATATTTTTTTTTTATTAAATCAAACTCCCCCGCATGACTACTCCCTCCCCGTGCGACCCACCAGACCCCCACCCGCGAGTCATTCCTGCAGCGACTGGTGTATGTGCAATATATATGATTCCAAAAGAAAGCAAATAAATATGACTTGCGACACGGTGAAACTACAGACAAGGTCGGATATTTGGTTGATGTGTATAGAGGAAATGTTAATTCATCACTTGGTGGTGGTCTACTTCTGACGTCTTGTCCTATGAAGAGTTTCTACCAAGTAATCCCTGCACATTTAAGGCCTCATTAATGAAAAGTGAACAGCGATGCAACACTTTTCATAGCGCCTCCCTTGTGAGACCATTGATGTGCCAAATATACACTATGGCGCTCCATGTCTCAAGGATTGACGAGATACGTCAGGAATCCTGACATATCTGGTGGCTCAGTAATGACGCATTGCTGGAGTGTAAACTGACGCATCTCCAACAATGGTGTAATTACACATGGGTGAGTCCCTGCATCACTCCTTTCGCCTGCTTGAAGCAAGCAGAGGGATTGTGACACAGTCAATTGGTATGAGTGGCGCCACTTCTACGAGGCTTTTTTTTACATGGGAACGCCCACCCTGCATACGCAGGTATAATGTAGTGCAGGGCTTTACAAAGTGGCGCATCTGCCTAGATGCGTCACTTTGTAAATAGTGTGCAGTGTGGCGCATTGATTACGCCATCGCAGCGTCACAAAAAAGTAACTCAACGCCGGCGCAAGCCTTCACAAATAAGGGCCTTACAGTTTTCCACCCACTGCTCATGCCTAGAACAGACTTATTGCTCAGCATGCACATCCATAAGCCACTCATTACTGTGCAATTCACTATCATTAAAGAACAACGCATCCGCCCTGGTTCGGTCTTCATTTTGTTGAGATTTAATGATAAATCTCTTCTAACATATTATGCATGATGCTCAATAGGCACTAACCTATCGAGACATACAGCAATCCATCGTAGTAGTATCACTTCCCGAAGAGTGACTGGTGAATGGAAAGAAAAGAATGTGGTCCTACCTCATTTGTCAAAGTCTCGCACTAAGCTTTGTGCGGCAAGGATGTGGCCTAAGGGCCAGAGCTGTTGTCTTTGGAGCTGGGGAACAAGGTTCAAGCCTCGGCATTCGATCAACATCCCGTGATTCTAGGCAAATCACTTCATCTCCCCCATGCCTACCAAAAATTAATGTGTCCTTACAGGTACTCATGTAAAGTGCTCCAATACCTTCAGGTCGAGTTTGCACTATATAAAACTGCATAAATGAAAAAAATATATATATTCTGCTCCCTATTGTGGTGCATTTAGTGGTCCACCGTCCTATAAAATTAACAGTTCAACACATGTAGATGTGTAGCAAGCAAACAGAAAGCACTGGGCGAATATTAAAGAAATCGAGCTTCTTCTCCAGGTCCTAAGATCAGTCTGCTTGCCATAGGTTCCTAGCCAGGTCTTTTCCTGCCTGTGGCTAGACGAGTGGGGTGGAAAGGACGTGGTGACGTTGTGTTCTCTCTGATGCAAGGCAACCAACGGCACAACCTTTTCTGTTTCCTGGTAACTTTCAACAAGTCGATGATGTAGCGCCATGTGGTGCTGGCAGAGCTCACTCAATAATGGCGCGAGAACGTGCCACCGACTGCCAGATGTTCTGCATTGAAAGTGTAGGGGAAATCATGGCCCGGCCACAGTCTTTCCCTGTGATCAGGACCAGATGTTAAGATTGCTACATCCAATAACCACATCAATAACTGCTACGGAGGGATTGAGGTCAGCAGCACAACCTGATGCTCTGAAGGATGGGGGCAGACTCAAGAAAAGCTATCTCATGGGCCACTGTCCGTAACTCCAGGGGAATCCGAGTTCTTAGTTTCAGGTCCCAGAGTCAGCAATACCTTGTAGGAGATGTATGCGCCAAAGGATTAGGCGTTGATTAACTCACCATTTTGAAGGTGGCCAATTGAGGGCGGAGGAATGCTTTGCTCTAGTCTGGTAAGTCTGATACCGGGGCACATGAGAATTATGAAATTCATCGGGGCGTATGAATATTCATTTAATCCTCGGCTGTTCTTACGTGAGGATGAGCTAATTGGCTAGTCCTTGCGCCAAAGTAGGCTTCAATAACGAAACACATCTGAAACAACATTTGTACTTTGGCGACCAAAGCATAAAAAAGGGGAAAAACACTGCATTTTGATCAGCAGCAGGTTTCTGCACTAACAACGGTAGTGCAATAGGGCTTTTCGTTAAAGTATTTGTTTCCCTCTTGGAAGAATTTCATTGGCATCCCGTTCAAAAACGGATTAATTGTAAATCCTTAGCTAAGGTACACAATGGCTTGTGTGACTTGGGTCATAATTTTTATAAGAAGAAATGTATTAAACGTGCCCTGCCTTTGAAACTTGATTCTGCCTTCTGTCTTCTTTATGGGGTCCTTATTTCCCATCAGACATTCAGATTGCAAGATGTCCAGTTGTGAAACTTTTTTTCGCTTTAAATATTCCTAATGATCCCCAATTTCAGAAACTTTAAGGACCTTGCTATATAGGCAGTATCCAGGGATTCTGGCCCACATCCTTCATTGTTGTAGAGCGCCTTGATGCCTTTGTAGGTAGTGATAGTAGCACTCGCAGCCGTATAATATAATTTAACATGACATAACATGATGTAACATTGTATGACCTAAAATGACATGGGATAACATATCTGTAATACTGTTGTGCTACTCTTGATGTTAACTATGCTGTGGTACCAGAATAGATTTGTCTGACATAAACCTAAACATTACGTCCTACTTGTCGTTTAGAAAAATATTTCCCAAATGGAGCTAATAATAGAAAATCTACACCCTATGGGAAAATATTTTTTTTTAAAACAAATAGTTATGCCACGAGATCTATGCCATATAGTAATTCTGTATGTCATATTGTGGGTTTTAGGACTTTTCACAGCGGGAAGACCACTGTTACATACATCATGCCAGTGTTCCTCCCATGGCGAACATGTCACCTCAAATTTTTCTTTTTTATGTAGTGGTGTGATCACTTCCCCCAGTCCACATACCTTGTTTTTGTTGTGGGGTGCACTGTTGTGTGAATTTGTAATGATGGAACCCTTGTGGCTCCTAATGGGCTCCATAGAACTGTGAGGTAAGCACTAGAGCATAGTGAAGTGTATGCAGGTTTAGACTGTTGAGTTTATGGTTACACGCAGAAGAATAAAGACGTGCTATACTAAGCTCCGTGTGTGGCATAGTCTTTGGTGAGGACCCTGGCTGAGGAGGACTCTACATGCAGCACCTTTCTGTTTTTACAGATTTTCTGGAGGTCTGAAAAAGACATATCATGACCTCTAAATATACCTGTTATCAGCTTCCCTGACCCACCGCTATTTTCTGGTACATCTGCATTATTATTTTTTTAATGGGAAGATTCTCCTCTGCGCTCCCTCCTTCTGTTTTATGAGTGTGCACTCCCATATCCCCACATCACTGCTCTTGCGTTTTATTCCATATTCGTTGCCAGTACTGCTGAGTATGTTATCTCATGGTGTAGTTCAAGGGTCACTTTACACATGCGGAGCATTTTCCTTCATTGCGTCGGGCGCACCTTTAAAAAAGTGCACCAGGCGCAATGAAGGAAAATGCGCCGCATTATGGGTAATGTGCTGCCCCAAGGGCAGCGGCGAACTTGTGCTGCCCTGAGGGCAGTGCATTCGCAGGAAATAAGGAGCAGCTGCTTTACAGCTGCTCTGTGTTTCCCTGTGCTGGCGGAAACCCGCCTGCACTTTTAAAAGGGAATAGAGATCCCCTGAAGGCTGGTGCAGTCAGTGACTGCACCCGCCTGCAAGGGGATGTCTGGGGTGTCGTTAGGACCCCTTTACATCCTGCAGAGGGCTGCCATCAGCGTGCGCACTAACAGTGCACTACCTTTTAGGTGGCGCATTGTCAATGGACCTCCTGAGGGCTTCTTTGCCTCTACACCCCCATCACTAATGCAGCGTGGGCACAGAGGCAAAGGAATTCCCTCGTTAGCATAGGGCATGCCCCCAGGCACATGAGGGAACGCCCCCTTCAGATATCGCTGACGTTTCATATGCACCAGCGCTATTGAATTACTGAAGGGGCTGCCAAGTGTCTGCGGCCCCTTCTGTAATGTCAAAGTGCCCTGGGGCACACAAAGTGGGTGCAAACGGCCATTAAACCCCCAGGGAACTTTATGTAACAAAGCCCCAAGTGGGTACAAGCCTGATGGCATGATGGCTGCTCAAATAACCCTGCAAATGACTATTCTGAAATACACAGGGGCAGCTCCTCCACTAGGGCGAAGGAGCGTTGCCACACTGCTTTCTCGTAGTGTGAGAAACAGAAACATGAAATGGTAATAATTTTCAGTTATTACTATTTTTGTTTGGTTGCGAGCGGGCGGCAGGTGCGGCTGCTCTGCAAGCAGGGGAGGAGTGGAGTGCCTATCCACTCCCGAGTGTGAAAAGACTGTTTGGTCGGCCCCCTGGGGCTGCCCAAAACAGTCATATGCACTCTGCCCTTCTCCATGCAGGCCTACATGGAGAAAAGGACCTCCCCATAAGTCCCTGGTTGAGTGGCGTCTCGATCAATCACAACACTGCTTGCAGCATTGTGATTGGCTTAAGGGAGGGGGCCTGGCTGCCTGCTTCTGGTTCCTAGTCCTGCCGAAGGCAGGAGAACAGGAGCAGAGAAGACGCGGGACCTGGCCGGCGGAAAGGTAAGCAAAAAAAAGATTATTATTAAATGATTCCGCACCCGCGTGAGCTCCCCGCACGTACCCCCCTCCTCGTGTGCACCCCTCCATTTCTAGTATTGTGAGTAGTATTAACTAGACTTCCACTGATGTTAGTAGCCATACTATTTGTAAACCTGGTGTGAATTGTTGCTTAAGTACTAGTAAGGCAAATACAATTGGTAGAGCCAGTAGAATCATAGCTGTTGTAATAGATTAGAAAGGTACATAGTACTATTATCGTAGATTCAAGACAAGTAGTTCTAATTGTGCTGTTTAGAATTCAAGTAGTAGTCATTTTGTTAATATAAAGATGGTGTCAGACTAAGTAATGGATTCCCTCAAAGGGAGCATCATTCCTTAGTTTAGTATGCAATATATATTGTACATAAATCATGACTCAAATGTTGTGGTCTTCTAGTGCCTCCTGGGGGGTCTGACAACACTTACAAATCATTCCACATTAACTCTGAAAGGCTATCATGTCGCATGATTACTATGGTTACCATAGCACCCCAATGCATAGTTACATCCTATGCATCCTTTATATTCTTTATGAGTTCATATCTACTTATAGAAGCGGTGAATGGTTCCAAAGACGTCTAATGCATAGCTTAGCAAGTACTGGATTGAATAGCTGGTGGTTTGGCTCTGTCCTCCGAGACGGGTCGACATTTTTCAGAGCACTGAGCCAGGGGACCTTCAGCACATTTTCAGGTCTTTTTATGTTTAGCAAAATGTAGAGCGGCACTTCATCTTGAGATTTCTGTTGGCAATTTAGTATGCAAATATGGATTGGATACGTTGCAACCTGTTTTTTAATTGCTGTAGTCTTCCAGCTCCTATGAGAATTGGAATTAATACCACTGACAGAAACGTAGCAACGTCATTCACCCCCCACATGCAGTCACGAAGGCACATCCGAGTGACGGGACCTGACCAATGGCCACAACGAGATATATTTAGCTGTCTCAATTAATTTAATAATGCATGCATTACACACGTCCTGGAGGCATTTTAAGCCCTCCTGCCCCCCGCCCACGAAGGAATATTGCCACTCTTCCCACAAACTGTGCGCGTGAATGTGTTTGAGTCTGTGACTGCCACGCTTGGGCCCTGCACCGGAAGCCAGTTTTCTCGCTTTTGACAATGACGGCACATTACTCATGCCCGGCTTCAGCCTTAAACTGTTGCCCGTTGTTCTCCCATAGGGCACGTTTGTCTTGGCCACGGCGTCATCAACTTGTGTAGGTCAGGCGCCCTTTGCGCACTATTCTCTGTGAGAAAAAGCGTGTGTGGGCATTAGCAAAAGAAATGTGACGTATACTTACTTTGTATTGCCCACATTGTGTCCCAATAAAGACATCATTTCTCTTTCCAGGACATTTATTTCTGGAAATAATAAAACGACGTCATAGAAAGTCTGAATATTCACAGCTTTACCAAATTTACAGTACATTATTTCCAGAGATAATTTAAATTCAGAAGGGCATCGTTTGTTATCTATTCTTCACAAGGAATGTTGTTACATTTATGAGCTATTCATCACGAATGCATAACCTTTCCTGTCAAATTGCAGGTTTGAGTGGATTGGAAAAGGTAAAAAGCAAAAAGCAGCTACAATTTCTATGTTTGCCCAATATGTCTCATAGTGCTCAATTTGTACAAATAAACAGTTTAAAAAAAAAACATAAATAAAATACAAACAATAATGGCAGGGGCCAAAGTATTTCCTAATAGTAGGAACTGATGGTACAGAATGCTAGAAATGTCGAACTCCAATCCTACATCCTCTTCATTCCACTTCGTACTTCATCTTCCAAGACGCTACACTTCCTGTCTCTTTGCCTCGCTAGTGCAGGTCCTGCAGCTGACCGAGGCCCCCACAGGGGGCCACTAAAGAGGGTAGCCCTCTAGTATCATCGGGGCACCCCACCCCCCCCCCGTTATGGGCAGAGAATCAGGGAGGAGTCCCACCAGCCTCGTCGCGGTGCGCTAGGGAGCGTCACTTCCTGGGCGCAAGGACTGGGGGAGGAGTTTATAGGCCTCCCCCACAATCCTGGTGCCCTCTTTCGCGTGCCCGACATTCCTTCGCCATTGGTTTCCTAGCTTTTTCATTCGCCTTCTTTCTCTCTTGTTTTCCTTTTCCTCTCCGCTCTGGGTTTGAGGATGAAAACTGAGTTCCACTTCATTGAAATGAGTGTCGTTGTCCTCCACTTGCAACAATCAGCGCTAATTAAACTCTGCTGGCTGCCTCTGCTTCTACTCCCTCTCTTACTTTTGTGTAACACTTCTACCCTTCTCTCACTGACCTCTATAATGCTCTTTAAATTATCTCACTCTCACTTCCGCGCCAGGACACTCTTGAGTAGCAGTGTGCGATACAAATCCCTATATAACATAACATAACATAACTTCCAGCTTCATCATCTTTTCCTCATTTCAGAGTTTATGAAATGAGTTCCATGAAGCTTATTAATAGTGGCACCCAGGCCCGGCTGTGCCTTAAAGGAGATGCCTATTAAATTCTGAGTATTGTCCCAGAAACATATAACTTTGTTCTGCAGATAAATTGACCCTGCCAGGTAGTGTTGCACCCCATTTACTTGCATAATGATGACAAATACTCCTGACATTTTCACTTTTATTAACTAAATAAATTCTTTCCCTTGTAATATGCCGTGTTTGTTAGTATTGGGACAGTATAACCTCAAAGGCCTGTAGATTTTCTTGCTGTGGTTAGTACATGAGCCTATTTTCTACACTGTAGTTTCAGGCAAACAGTCTGGAACGGATGCACAAAGAGTGTGGAGGCCCTGCAGTCCTGTGGGAGTCCCCGCACTCCGGGCTGGAATCTCCGCAATGGGAATTCTCATTTTGGAGTTCCATCTGTCCGCCCCCCTTCCTCACAAAGGGCACTCATGGGGTGGGGGGACTACCCCATGAGTGCCCTTTGTAAGTCAGGTCCACAGATTTCAAACTTAAAATCCACCTATAGTAAGACTAGACGTACAGTTGAAGCCTAAAGCTGTTTCATGTGCAAGCGATAAAAGTGTAGTTTGTTAATATGTCAGGTAAAAGGAGAGAGGTGTGATTTTAAAGCATAGTTCTGGAATATTGCAGGCTTATTGCACAAGTTCGAAATTAATGAGTGGGTCGACTTTATAAAAAAATATAGTATAATATGCCTACAGGAAACATGGATGCGAGATACTGTACATATGAATGGTTTCTTTTCCATTCATACTCCAGCAAACTTTCCCTTAGGTGGTCATGCAAAAGGAGGATTACTGACTTTGGTCTCAATAACACTGAATGGCAGGTTAGGAAAGACTAAGACTGATTCACCGCACTTTCAGATTATTAATATCTCTCTCAGGAAAATTTTTACATTGGTTCTTGTAAATTTTTATCACAACAACTTTAATGGTATAAATATTAGTATTGCTCAAGAGTTGGATGATGTTTTGTCAACCCATGTCGAAGAGCTGCATACGAATTTGTAATCCTTTGGGGAGGCGATTTTAATTGTAAACTCTGTCCTCTGTCCAAACAGGCTGCATGCCATCTGGTGGCTGGGGTGACTGACGTTAGTTGTCATTTCAGTCACAATCCCAGTGGGAATATTTTTAATTCATTTTTGTCAAAATGTTCCCTATACTTTACATCTTATAAATTATGTAGGCACTGATTTAGTTACATACTCAGGGAGAGGACAAGGCACCCTAATTGATTTTATTGCTCTTTCAGAGTATTTTAAACCTCCCTTCTTGATTTTTAACATTCACAAAATTTGTTATAGTGATCACTACCCTCTAACCTTAGAGCTGATGACCCAATCTTATGAACAAACTGCTACAGTTAGATCAGGTCCATTAACTTATGTTAAGAACAAGGGGCTACTTTGGAAGTGGTCTACTATAAACCCTGATTTGGTCTTATCTCAAATTTTAACAACTAATTTGACCCAAGTTCTAGATTGCCTGGAAGATACCATAAGTCCTTTAGTTATGGGAACATCATTTGAGTCAATAGTAGAGACGATAAATGTTGCATTGACTAAAAAAATCAAGTCCAGCATACAGAACAATAAGAAGTGGTTTAATAGTGACTGCACTTTCTTCCATAACAATTTAATTAAGGTATTGAAAATAAAAACTCGAAACATCCGAGGAAAAGCAGTCACGCTTCGAATACAAGTAGGCGTTAGAGAAACTCAAGATAGAACTTAGACACGAGGCTTGGGAAAAACTCCATGTGGCTTGCCAAAGTAGAGATTCCAAACTCTTTTGGCAAACTGTTAAACAGGATTATTTTAATGGGAACAATAGTAGTAAGATTGACGTGGCAATTATGCCTGAGACTTGGGTCGATCATTTTTCAGATCTTTATAAAACTGGTAGTGATCTTGATTTTTGTACCAATTTTAATTAGGAGGCCTCAAACCTGGCACCCACCAGATTAGAGGAGGTGGATAGGGCCTTAACACAGACAGTGAGGAATGAGGCCTCAGGCCCTGATGGCATCCCCGCCGATCTGTTTTTAGCTAATACTCCCTTGTGGCTCCCGCTGCTTACAAATATTTTGAGTTGCTATGCGGCTCAGGGACACCCTGACTCTTGGAGATCTGTGATAATGGTTCCCATCTTCAAAAAAGGTGATAGGGCGGATCCCAAATGTTACCGGCCAATATCCTTAATTGACTGTACCTGTAAAATTATGGGCAGAGTGATTCTAGAAAGGCTGAAGGTTTGGGTATTGGAAACCGGCAAGTTTTCGGATATTCAATATGGTTTCAGAGGCCTCGGTACTGTCGAACAGTGCCTCAATATGCACCTAGTCATAGGTAAATATACCCTGGCCAAGCCTGGATTCCTTTTTTTAGAGTTCATGGACTTGACATCTGCCTTTGACTGGGTGCAGAGAGGGAGGCTGTGGGAGAAGATGTTGCAAATGGGCATTGAACCGGCCATTGTGCATTTTTTAGCAGCTATGCTTCTGGACGTCACGGGAGGGTACGTTATGGAGCAGGTGGGGAACTCACTGCCTCAATTGAAATGAAACAAGGGGCATGTCAGGGCTGTGTCCTTGACCCATTTTTGTTTTGTCTGTATATAAATGACCTAAAGAGCCACATTAAAAGTGGGAATGTGGACGCTCCCCAGATAAGCTGCAGGATGTTACCAACGCTATATATGTAGACTATTGTGTTTTCATGTCCAGAACTGGGGTGGGGTTGCAAAGGCTTTTAACTAGTTTTAACAAATTTATGGATGACCTTGGCCTGAAGACAAATGTAGCTAAGTCTCGTATTGTGGTGGTGGGTAAATCCCCCGCGATTTTAAAGACATGTTTTATAAACAATGGGAAACTGCTTTTTGTGCCCAACTTCTCTTATTTAGGAATTCTTTTTTAATCAAAAAATACTTGGTCCACCTATTAGAGGCAAGGGTCAGGGGTTTCCCCCAAAGCCTGGAGGCAATCTTCAGGTTCACAAAAAAACTAGGCTCTCGACACATCAAGGTAAGGACTGAAATTTATAAAGCACGCACGTGTGCTGTCACCCTGTATGGTACTGAGTTTGGGGTTCCTGTAATGTCGAATGCCTGCCGAGAGTTAAGAATACGTTTCTGAAACTTTGCGGAGTGTTCCAAAAAGCACTTCTGCTATCATTTGTCACAGCAAACTTTTTTTTTTCTTTTTTTTCTTTTTTCGTCCTCATACATGCCACCAGATGTAAACAAAACTCTAGATGGGAACCCCATATGCCTTTCACATTGCCGATCGTGCGGGCGCCCAGGACTCAATGTGCAGCAAACAGGGGTCTCCCAGAGGTAGGCTGTTTCCTTGTCCAACTCCCATACCCTTTGATGGAATACCTCGAGCGCAGGGAGGACAGGACCGACAAAACCTCTGGCATAATCATTGGATCGTTACCTCTTCGACCAGGCCACCAATGCAGACCATACATTGTCAGAGCTCTCTTCTTGACAGGCCATATCTAGTTTACTTACTGCCATGATATTCCGTAAACAATCAGAGAACCTGGGTGGGGCGGCAGATTTCCATTCTCTGCATATCTCCCTCCTAGCTATAACCACAACATAAAATATAAATTGTGATGAAAAATTATTAATCTTATATCCAGCTGGTAGACCAAAAAAGACTAACCTAGGAGAGCATATAACAGTAATTGATAAAACCTTTTCCAAGAAATCCACAATCGCCTTCCAGTACTCAAGAATCTCTGGGCATTCTAGAAACATATGTCTGTCATCAGCTTCCGGGAGTTTACCACGGGGGCAACAATAATTGGCTTGATTGACCTTGGATAGTTTAGCAGGAGTCCAGTACACCCGATAGGCAGTGAACAGATGATTCCTCCTCAGATTAGCAGTTTTTATTAAATTCTGGGACATGGAGAAAGAATCGGTCCAAACCTTATGGGTCTCCTCCGGGTTATCTGATATCACATTACCCCATAAGCTAGTCAATTCACCATTTAACACTCCTGTTACCCCGGTTAATGCCCCATACCAAAACGAGACCTCCCGTTTCCACCCTCCTTGCCTACAGACAGAATCAAGAACCCCTGTGTCCCCTCCCAGATTCAAAGCTTGCCCAGCCCACCAGGCAGAGAGTTGATAAAACTTAAACCTTGTTAGGGATCCATTTGTTAAGAATACAAGCGTGTCCCAATCCACAAAACCAGAATTAACCCAAAGGTCCCCCCATCTCATCAGCCCTGCAGCTTTTAACGGCTGGGATAATTGGTCTTGAAGGCACTCCGGAGTGCCCGGGGAATCCCAAATTGGGGCGTGAGAATTGTAATATGCAATTCCCAGGGTTCTCCGGACAAAGGCCCAGTTTTTGAGTGCCGTCTGCAGGATCTTAAGTCGGACCTTTTTTAAAACTTCTTGTCCCCAAATTTGAATAGGAAATACTCCAGGCCCAGTGGTTGGTCGTGCAAAAGTGCCTGAAATAAACGGCCCTGTGAGGTAGCGTCCAATTTATTGGCCAATAACCTGAAATTTTTAAAATGAAAGGCATGACAATAAATGAGTAAATCCGGAAGAGCCAAACAACCTATTTTTAACCCCCTTCTTAATTTCTTCCATGCTATTCTGGGAGATTTACAAGCCCAGATGAAGGAACCAATCTTTCCTTGGAGGCTCATGATCTCTTTTAGGGGAAAAGTCAACGGAATAGCATTATAGAGGAACGTTAATTTAGGGAGTATTGACATTTTAATAAGATTAACACGTCCATATATGTTTAGTGGCAGATTGCCCCACCTTGATAGTGTTTTAATGATTTCTTTCGCAACTATCTGCCAACTAATTTTCGGGATACCATCTAAGTCTTGAGTCAAATGTATTCCCAAGTACCTCATTCTATGTTTAGCACCCTGAATAGGTATAACGTTATTCCACCCCATTATTTCGGTCTTTGCCCTATTTATTTGATACCCCGAGAGCCTTCCAAATTCCTCAGCTAAATAAAATAGCCTGGGTATAGCTTCCACATGATTGGATGTGTAGAGGAGAAGGTCATCTGCATACAACGCGGTTTTAAGCTCAAGGTCTGCTATATTAAAAGAATGGATTACGTGATCTGCCCTAATAGCACAAACAAAAGGTTCAATATAAATGTCAAACAATAGGGGAGACAGGGGACAACCCTGCCTAGTGCCACGGGAAATATTAAACCAGTCAGACAAGCCACCATTGACCAGCACTTTAGCCCGTGGATTCTGATATAATGACTTAATGGCCTCAATAAAAACTAAAGGAAACCCAAACCCGGCCATAGCGGCCCACAGGTATTGCCAGTTTACCTGGTCAAAAGCTTTGGCTGCATCTATCGCAATTAAGGCTAGCGGCAGCCCACTGTCACAGCAAACTTGGTGTGAATCACCTGTCCTTTCGCATACATTTAGCCCCTTTGTTATTGTGGCTTAATATCTGGGTGAAGGAAGAAGCAGCTTTGAACCGTGATGTTATTATAGACCCGTTAAAATTAGAACGGGTGAGTAAAATCCCATGGATCTCTTACGTTAAGGCTCAATTGGAGACCCTGGGTATGTTGGATTGTTTCGACAGCCCTGGAATTATTGCCAAAACATCAAGGGCAAAGCTGAAAAGGGACTTTTTAGCTCACTCCTATTCGATGAGGTACACAGGAAATAACGAAAAAAGGGTTGTTGATCATTCACTTTTACTCTGTTCTCCAGGCACAGAGCTTTATCTATCCTTTCACCTTAGCCATGCTAAATTATATTATCTTATTCGGTTCAGGTTTGGCATCTCTCACCTCTAGGTTTCATATCCCTCGAAACGTATATTCTGAACATTGTTGGAAAATGACCAGTTATGTATTTATTTTTCCCACAGTGATTAATGTTGAAATGTAAACATGGAATGTGTTGCTGATATGGGTCACGCTCGCAGTTGCTCCTCTATTTTATGCAACTCCTATTTTATAATTGTATTTTATTCATTTTTTTGTGTTTTATTACAAAATGTGTTATTCTTGAGATGTACTCTTTTACGCCTGGTCACACCCGAATAAAGATTTTCTGACTGACTGACTGACTTTAAAGGATAATATTTAATTTATTAAAGTAAGCAAATCAATGGAATATAATATCAGTTTTCAAGATGACACAGGTGATTTCTCGAGATAAAAAAATTTGAACTGAAATAGAGGCTTTTTTTTATCTCCCTTACTGATCTAGTAGTATTGGATTTATGATTTCCACAGACTGTCAAACTAAATTTATCACTACTTCTGATGCCGAATTTGTAGACGTTGTCAATCTTAATTCAGAGGGAAGGCAATTTTTTCCTGTTCACAGAAAGTTGTCCACATCAGTTAGTTTCTTTCCCTTATTGCAACTCTTGCCTAATGAGCACCAGGAAGACTTTCCCACACATGAAGTGTTCAGGTTGAAGGTTCTGGTAGCGCAACTTATTTTGTGTGAGGTAGGCCTCTACAATGCTGATACAAATTTAAGGTTTGTATTGCTTTTCGAAAGATTAGAAGGAAAAGTGGACTGTGAACTAACGGGGTGGGTGTGACAGTGGCTTGTGAGCAGGATTAAACAGGTGTGTGTGAGAGATAATGGTTGTGAGCGATAGTGTGTGATGAATAAAGTGACACTGTGGGTTATGATGGGAGAGCATAAGGTTTAAGTGGACATTAGAGCAAAAATTATTTTGAGGCAGAGTGACGTGGTTGTGTGCTCTGGGGAACAAGGGGATATGGCAGAGGAGTTCAGCATGTACCCAGCGCCTTGAGACCCTCACGGGTGAGTAGTTTTGCTTTACCAACCTTGATAATTGACTGATTGATTGATGAGGAAGGCATGTGGGAAAGTGGAAAGGGAGCATGATTGTGAAATGGTGCCTTGTGGTGGGCTCTCCTGTGTTGGGAGGGATAGGGTGACATATTTTGTCATGTGATGTTCTGTGTTCTGTTGTGGAATTGCAGCAAGTTTGGCCTGGCTAGGTGTTTTGTGTTACATCTGAATGGTGATGGATTATTGTATGCTATAAGATGTAATATTATCAGCAGTGTTTTTCATGGAAGCATTGTGATGAGCCTTCGTGTTCTTTTGGCATGGTGAATTTTGTGAACCCTTGCATTATTGTTTATTAAGATGTGAGTTGCGGGTGAATTGTCTCACAAGAGAAAATTGAGAGGTTACACACCTTTGTGCTACGTTAGGTCTAGTATAGGTTTTGACCTGGAAATATACCTTTCAGTGCAAAATCATATTCTCAGGCACTCTTATATACATTTCATTCACTAAATGTGTGCAGCACAGTAATGAGAGAAATGTTCAGGGAAATAAAAAAAATTCTCCTACGTAACACCTACCCCAAGCAGTAATATTTCTTTTTACACAAAGCCAGGCTAGACCATCTTAGTCGACCTGGCCTTGTGTTAAAAAACAATGGGTGGTAGCATAGGAAAGCTAAGTCCTACCTATGTACCATTAGACATAAAGTAGCAGAAATCATTCTGTAACAGAGACACAAGCAAGGTGGCAGAAAGGTGGCTGGTGGTTTCACCTGCCTTCATCTGCCTTTCTCATGTGTCCACTGGCATGCATTAAAGGCACACTGCCTCCACCAACCTCCACATTCTCTGTCAGGCAATGGTCTTCGCAGAATCACGCTGACTAAGAAAAAATATGTTGTCAATTTGGCATGGGATCTCCACACATGAGAGAGCAGAGAGCATAACTTTGAGTAGGGAGTGGGATGGGAGGCATGCAGGGTGGTGGAACTCGGTGGCAGGAGACCAAGGCATTTTTAAATATTGGGGTGGGAAAGGGATAGGGGAGACAATGTTCTCTACGGCTTTCCCGTTATTCCTCTGTTCGTAAATAGCTATCGAGAGCAGGGGCAGGTGATTAAGGGGACATACATATCATTGTAATTGGGTAAAAGTAAATGGGGATTTTGTTTCATCTTGGGGTTCTGAGAGGCATCTTAGACGACTCAAAAATTGCTCTTGTCTTTTTGATGTCCCTCAAAAACCCTCGGTGAAAAACATTCTCTTTATTCACTGCCACCCATTTATTATTCTATATAATGGATCTTTTGCCTCTTTGATGTACCATAGATTATGGTACTGGATTCTTCATCATGAATTGTTGGCTTTTGCCACTCTTACTGTAAATTTAATTTCGCTCATGATTGTGTGAGTCAAGAATGGTCCGGGGCAAGACTTGCATTCTTGCCTTCAATGCTATAATTTGCCAATTGATTTATTATGGTGCACATATTAGCTGGGAGCAGTGCACTAGTAAGCCGGCTTTGGTCTTGGATGCTCATTCCACGGATATTATGCATAAGTTGTCATTAGTATTAATTTCACTGTAATTGTTACCATCATGAAAAGTATTATCACAATAGTCCCAATATATACCAATATTTTGTGTGGTCTTATCAATTAAAAAAATTTAAGTTTTTGACAAATTGTTTAAAAATAAATGTGGTCATAGCTTTTGCATCCACTGTGCAATGCCCCTCCTTTATCCACACCCTCTTTCAGGACAAAGGATTTCTTTTGTCAATAAAAACATTGGTGCCACGGTTATACAAACAGCTGAATGTAGACACATTGAACAACATGACTTACCCGTCAAAGGAACATTTCTGGTGAATCAAATGAAATGTGCTTTGGTGACACCTGACCTCCGTACTTCCACATCCTTAAAGTAAAATATTATCGGAGTGCATATCACTTCTCCATGGTTGCCCTATGTGATTGGAAGTTTGAAAAAATATGCCCACAAAAAGAGAAGAAGACAACCAATTGGTCAGTATCTGGAAAATAGCCACTTTGAGAATCATAACTTGCATGAAAGAGAGGATATCTACATTTAATGAGATCTGTTGATATAGCTGTAACTTGTGAACAGGAAAAATGTATGGGGGTGAGAAGAATTCAAATTACTCCAGTGGTGCTGTGTGAAGTTGACAATTTATATGCTACATTATGTTGCAAAGTTAGTGAAATTTGCACAACCTTATCCATGGCAAAGTGTAGGAAATTGGGTTACTGGTTGAGGGGGTGAACCTCTACTCGAGCAGCAACCACAATTCTTGTCAGGATGAAGTCACAAGCAAATCCCAAATTAACCTGTGCTTAACTCTCTGGTAGCTTAGCACAACACAGTCCGGCTTAAATTAGAGGCAATGTGTAAAGTATTTATACGGCAATTCAAACAATAATAATGTAAACAAACAACACAGGAAGATTCCCTCACCAAATTAGAAAGATAGAGTACATTTTGATAAATAAATAAAGACTGGAACAACACAAATCCAAACAGTAGATCTGGAGATATGCAAGTTAAAAGATTTAATTAAAAATAGATCCAAAAAGCACAAAGGTTAGCTGGTCACGCCAGACTGGGACAAAGTCACAAGTTCAGGCCGACCACAATGGAGCGTGGGCCTGATGCAGGGACGCAGTTAGGCCTCCTGCACAAGAGTACCTTAAATCCTGGTTGCAGAGCTATGCAAAGTCTTTTTGTTGTGTTGCACTTGCCGGCATCAAGAAACTGTCAACATGGAGCTTGCGATGTGAGATCCTGTATCAAGGTGCATCGTGCATCAAAGTCAGTGACCGTGCTTGCAATGGGAGGTCCTCCATCGCTGTTGAGGAAACCGCTAGGGTTTGTAAAGACTTGCATAGTGATGCATCAGCACTGAGTTCGGTGTGCGTTGCGCTGGGCCTATGCTGGTGAAGCTGTTGGGTCTTGCGAGGACTTGCGTCGATGTGCCTTGCTGCATCAAGCGGGACTGGTTGTCAGTGTCAAGTTGGATCATGCTGGGTTGGCTGGCTGCGCCAGCAAGGTGATGGTGCTCCTGTGTTGGAACTTCGAAGAGCTGTTGTGCGCTCGGCCAGTTGTCGCATTGCGATGCGTCGCTCTGTATCAAGCCTGCGGAGCTGTCAAGTTTATGTGCGGTCCTGTTTCAAAGATGCAGAGTGCATAGAAGCCTGTTGTGTACCTGTGGCTTGAGAACAGAAGGTCAACAACTGACCCTTGGGGCTGTTGGAGTCAAGGGAAACACAGACAGGCTCATTTCAACAGGGCACCTCACAGCAGAATAGTTCTGGAGCAGCAACAGCAGTCCTGGGGCAGCAAACACATATTTGGTCAGCAAGCAGGTCAGCAGGGCAGACTTCACAGCTGGGAAGTCCTTCTTCTTGGCTGAGTCAAGTCAGAGGTGTTCTAAAGAATTGGATCCAACATTTATACCTGGTACCCACTTTGAAGTAGAGGAAGCTGCTAGAGGGTTCCAACCCCCCTGAGATGTCAGGCATCCCATTCCTCCCTGCCTTTGACAAGACACTGGTTTTGTCTGGGGTCACAAAAGACCAATGTCAAACCCTTTGTGAGAGGGCTCAGGCAGAGCCTTTGTGCTACACATGTGAGATACATGACAGCTCCTATCCCTCGTGGCTTGTCCTGCCAACACCAAGTATCCCTTTGACTCACTGTTTGAGAGCAATACACAAAGACCAACTGCCAACCTCAGCTAGTCATGAGACCCAGGAACAGGCTACAGACACCAAGAGGTTAGGTCAGGAAAATGCCAACTTTGTGAAAGTGGAATTTTCAAAATTGTGACAAAAAATCCAACTTTACCCTTAAAGCAAGCTTTTAATTGCAATTCCTCTGACACCAAACTCAATTTGTCTACCTACTCTTAATTGGACGTTACAGCTTATTAAATTCAATAAGATAACTCCAATGTTATCCTAAGGGTGATGTAGGTCTTACAGTAGTGGAAAACGGATTTAGGTGTTTTTCACTACCAGAACATGTAAAATCTAAAAGTACATGTCCTGCTTTCTAAATTTACCCCTCCCTGCCTTCTGGGCTGTTAAGGGCCTACCCTAAAAGTGATTTATATGGATTTATAAGGAATGTTTATGCCTGACAAAAGGTTTATTTTGCCAGGTTGAAATGGCAGTTTAAAACTGTCACACAGGCTGCAGTGGCAGGCCGGAGACAAGTTTAAAGAGCCTCTTAAGTGGGTGGCACAATGAGTGCTGCAGGCCCACTAGTTGCAATTAATATACAGGCCCTGGGAACATGTAGCTCCACTTTACTGGGGACTTACAAGTACATTAACTGTATCAATTGGGTGTGAGCCAATTCTACCTTGTTTAAAGGAGGGAGCCCAAGATCTATTGCACAGTCCTAAAGGCCAACAAAAAGGGTTCCAGAAAAGAGGATGGTGAAGCCAAAATGTTTAGAGATGACCCTGCAGAAAGGGTCTAGTCCAAAACAAAGTTTCCTACAATTCAAATTTTCACAAGAAAATCCTACTGTCAGATTAATGTTTTTGTATGGTTTTGTTTCTCTCAATAAACCTGATTTGAGAGAGGATTTTACCAGTTTTCGAATGTTGTAAATTGTATCAAGTTCTTTGAAAAGAAAAACATCATGCATCTTATTATGAGTTTAGATGTTATTTACCGCACCCAATAAATAACGATACCCCGGATATGTTTCTTATCGAGTGTGATAAATAACACCTATTGCGAATTTGTGGGAAGTAACATGTGGATATGGTGTTTAACATACCAAAATGTGCATGGTACAATAAATACTGTAAGATTTTCTCCCATTACATTTAATGACAGTTGAGGTATTTAAAGCATCCAGTAATTATCAGATGGATTTAATTCAGCCAATCTACTAATTCGGACAGGTGCATAACATGACTTTATGCATGGGTCAGAAATAATGAACAACTCGCAATCAGGCCCAAATGTGAAAATAAAGGCTTTCAATTTGTACAATTTTAGCTTTTTACCTGTAATGGTTATATGGCGCTAATCAAAGTTAGGAATTTTCATATCTACCGTGCTCAATATCCCTGCTTGGTTGGTTACAACCATTGTCTGTTTCACATCAAAGGTTTTAAAGAAGTTTTGTTGTACCTCAAAGGCAAGTAAACCCGTTTTAGACAGCAATGTAAAAACTGCAACAGACCAGAACTGGTTTATTAAGGAATACATTTGAGATTCTGCCACGATGTAAGTAAATCCTAAATAGACTATTTTCCAATTCAGAACACACCTGTGCAAAGCTTAGTATTTATGTTATAAATAAAAGCATATACCCAACAATTTGTGCTAAACGCTTTGGCCTCATGTTACTGGTGCATAAGAAGAGATATTTTACCTAGTGCCTTTGTTCAAACTAAAGGTGGGCGGGGTTTGCAGGCCAACATCCATATCCAAAGGTCTCCTCGAGGAGGGAGAACCTGCTCTACTGTTTCATCCTATGCACACCCCTAAAGGGCATGCATTAACAAATATCCTCTCATCAGCAGAATCACCCTCATTGGAAAAGACATTGAGAAATTACTTATTGGATTTTGAAGACAAGAAAGCACTCAAGATCCTCCAAGAGATCTTACTCATTCGCATGATTGAGAATTATTATACCAATAAGGATTTGAAAGACAATGATCTGATCGAATTAAAAACAACAACGACCACTTTGACATGGATTTTACAGTATTCCTTTAATTTCCTCCAACATAACTGCATGTCAGTCTTGAAGCATGCTTAATGACTGATCTAGTCCTAACTAAATTGCATGTCATCTTCTACCCACTGGACAACAGCATAAGATTTGTGAAGTAACTAATTGAATCCCTCTCTTTCTAATTGATCTCCTGGGTAATAACATCTTTTGAGATTTCAATTTACTTAGGAAGTTCTAAAGGAACTGACGATGTCACAGCTCTCTTTAGTCCTCATTAATAACACAACACACATGTAGGCGCTATTTCCACTCCCTCTAAAGGCTTCATGGTTTCTTATTGCTTCTGAAGAAAAACTAAAAACCGAGACACTGAGACTGTTGATTTGGCAGGACCCTTCCTTGTACCTTTCTGCTTCCTTTCCCATCAAAGTCAATAACACAGGCCAACAAATGGCACTCAAACAATGGGTCTGAGACCTTGTTAAAATTGATCCTGTCACCCATTCGGATAATATAAAATTATCTCTTAGTGTCTTCCCAACAGACCAAGAAGGCTACAGAGCCAATACTGAAACCTTAAGAAGAATTGTAGGCACAGCAATCCCAAAAAACTGTAAAGAATAAACAAATGTAAAGACCTGAATAAAGAACGAAAGTCACTTATGGTGCACAAAATCTTCCACTCTAATTCCTGCAAAGCAAATAAAAGAAATGCAAGAAAGACATACAAAACACTATTTTTTTAAGCTAAGTCTCTCTTAATCGAAAGGGAGATAGGCCAAGGAATAATTTAACACCAAAAAAGCCATTTGCGTTAGTGAAGAATTGCACACAACCTTGGTTAGAAGGAAATACTCACTGCTCCATAGAATAATGTGAGGCATTCTCCACTTTCTTTGAAAATAATGTTACAAGTTTATACTCGCCTTGATGCTGTGAGGCCATCCAGAATCCTACAAGTATTTGACCAGCTTTGAGGCAGATGGCCAAATAGAATTACTTAACACCATTACCAAAACCAAAACATCATCTAGTTCCTGGAACTGATACAAGGAGAAAATCTCTTCTGTTGTACCCTTATGGATTACCACCTCCTTGTCACTAGGCTCAGTAGTGGACACTCCAAAATTTGCACATATATTACACCTATTAAAATTCCAGGCGTAGCTCCTGATGATCTTAACAATTCTTTTTGGGTTTCCAATTTACCGACCTTTGGATAATGATTACAATGCTGCATGGGGGTCAACTTCAAACTTCACCTAGATGCAAATGACCACCTTACCAAGCTGCATTCTGGCGTCAGATCAGACTGCAGCAGAGAAAGAACATCTCTAAAAATAGTTGATGACGCACTTCATGTTAACTTTAATTCTGAATTAACCAATCTAACTTTAATTCTGAATTAACCAATCCATTACCTTTGGCAAAAAATTCAGACACATAACCCCTTTTAACCGTGTCCTAGGGATCTATCATTAAAATATTTTTTGCAGATACTCTTTAGGCACTTTTACTTTTATACCTCACTGCACTGCACGCCCTTTTCACACAACCAGCTCCGCAGTCTTCTGGCGTCGTAGCACACCAAAGAGGCACTCGGCCTCTTTTGGTGGGGCCCGATGATGAAGCATGACACTGACTAGGTCGTGTGTGAGGGCTTTCTTATCCACCCAAAGTGAGTGTGTGATTCCCCAGTTGCATCGCTCCGTCTCTGTGGCTTTTTGAGACCTATTTAACCTCTCTTTTTTTGTTTATACGCACTTCATGTTATACATATGGACCCTGCCTCCTTCTCCTAATGGACCTGTTAGCAGTGTTTGACACAGTAGATCACTTCTCAATACTAAAAATCTTCAGGTTCAGACTCTGGCAGAGCTGGTCTGTCCTCAGGTGGTTTTCATCACACCCTATGAATCTGTGCCAACACAATAAAAATACTCTGCATTGCTCCGATAAGGCATTTCACTCGGTCCCATTGTCCCTCCGACTCTATTCACTTTTTATATAGCGGCTACTTGCCACCTCCCTCAAACACTGGGATATCACATACTACTGATGATACTTGTGCACATGTATCAAAGTATTAGGTTCTAGTGTTAGAACCAAATAAATGTAACAATATTCAAGAAAAAAGTAACAAAGGTTGATATCCAGAGTTGCATAAAGAGTAGATTTATAATTCAATCTTGATCAGTACACATGAAACAAACCAGCCGACACGTGTTTCGTCACACCGTGTAGAAGATGTGACTCTTCAGGGCTTTGCCTTTCTAGAGTGGACTTGTGCAGCACAGAACACTATTAGATGCCTCCGACTTCAGACGCACCCGTCCTTTGTCTTCCCATGCCGTGACGTACAGTCCACCAGGGAATCGTTTTTCACACGCGTTTTACACGCCTCATTCTTTACCTTGCCTCAGCCGGGTTGGAATTAACACCGGTGTTGCGATTTACCGATCCACTCTAGAAACGCACAGCCCTGAATAGTCAAAGCTTCTACACGGTGTGACGAAACACGTATCGGCTGGTTTGTTTCATGTGTACTGATCAAGATTGAATTATAAATCTACTCATTATGCAACTCTAGATATCGACCTTTGTTACTTTTTTCTTGAATATTGTTACATTTATTTGGTTCTAACACTAGAACCTAACACTTTGATACGTGTGCACAGGGCTTGGACTTATTTGTATGGTGTGAGGCTTGACCTACACCTTTACAGGGGTTGTTTTCTGTCTGGGTTTGTTGCCCCTGACATGTTGGCATCGTGCACTCTGGAACCACGAGTCTAACTCTTATTCGTACACGCTAGAGCGCCAGATCTTCCTGTTCATAATTCAAACCCATCTTTGTTACTTCATACTGATGATACTTGTCCCTATTCCCTATATGAAAATTTTCAACCCCAAAGATATTAAAAATGTTTCCCAAGCTCTAACGTATATCCAGTCCTAGATGACCGCACACCCACTCAAACTCAAAACACTTAAACCAGAGTTCTGTCTGATTTCTTCCCAAATTGAAAAGTCTCAGTAAAACCTGGTTCAACTCATACATCATGCTGCAGTGTTAGCCCACCACTGTGGAATGTTCCTAATCACTAGAGTTTGTCTCGGAGAAGAATTTTAGCCTGCAGGCTCATATCAACTCTTTGGCTAACCAGCCATGGCTAGAGCATAGGCGTCTGCAAGGTATCAAATTCCTCATCTCATTGATTGATTTTAAGCTTGTGTTTCACACACTTGTAAAGTCAGGGCTGTACTATGATAATTCACAGCTTGCAGGAATTTCTAAACTATGCCTAGCGTCCCTCAGAGTCGAGTAATAAATAATGGCTAGAATGACCATTGAAGCTAGAAAGTTTGACAATATCTCAACAGTTATGATCACATTGAGTTGACTCCCAATTAAGGCAAAAAGTATATATGAGCTACATGTATTAAACAGAAGCATTTTACTATAATTGCGCACGTGATCGTGCCCATACACTAGCCATTTTTGGCTCCCATTTCTTTAAATTCCAGTAAACAAACAGTCAAAGACTAAAACAGTTGGTTTCTGTGCGTGCCCCCAGGGCTTGCAATTATATCCCTGCAGCCATCAGGACATTATCCTCTTAAGATACATTTAAAAAAGAAACAAAATACATGTTGCTTCCACATCTTCTCTCATCATAAGTGCCTGTGCCAGTAATAATTGTTTTTGAATTTGAAAGCTTGCGCTCTGTTATCAAGGATAATATATACTCACATTATTTTTCACTGTTCCCATATTGTGTTTAGCATGCCATCCAATTTACACAGCTGGGTCTAATGGCTCAATTGACTAATGCATCCACTCAAAGAGTCATTGTTTTACCTCATGGTCATTGTTTAATAGTCCTGTGAGTCCTGTGTGTGCATTAACTCATTCATTTTTTTGAGCTCAATAAAATGAGGACCATTGATTTGGATAACAATAAACCTTTGTTATTAAGCCTACAGGGTTGAAAATGTTTTTTGCAAATGCATGCAATACTATTCTTTATTGCTTCCCTTGGTTCGGTATTGGTTATGATGTGCATTTTCTTATGGTTGTAACTCACGATATTAAGTGACCAAATATCAACCAGCAACAGTATTAAGTGCAGAATATCAACTTCCACTATATCATCAAGGTAATTTTGTATGAGTAAGTGTAGATTTACTCTTCTTCGCTTCGTATCTACATACCTTGAAAATATGCATTTAGTGAAGAAGATATATATATACATGTTGAATTAAAAATAGTAAATCTTTACTTATCTATCTATATTTATCTTGACAGTATAGCGATAGGCGATATTTGGCACTTGATGGTGCAGTAGTTCAATATTAAAAAGTTGATATTCTGGTAGAACACACTTTTTTAATAAGGTATCTATACTCAGGCCCTCATTATCTGTGTGCGTTTTTCTCCATCTCTGCTCACACACACTTGCAGAGCCTTCCGAATCATGGGTTTAGTGGTATTTGCTGTATCCACTGCAATTTTCCAAAGGTGATTTTTGGAAGGTCAGGCCTGCCAAAATGTGTGAGGGGCAAATAGCTTGTAAACGATGCCACATAGAAAGCACCAAAATCTGCATTTTATTT
This sequence comes from Lissotriton helveticus, assembly GCF_964261635.1. Lineage (NCBI taxonomy): Eukaryota > Metazoa > Chordata > Amphibia > Caudata > Salamandridae > Lissotriton > Lissotriton helveticus. Next base: position 334,383,945 of record NC_136071.1, on the reverse strand, counting down.
CCTATTTGAATGGGTGAAAACTCATGATAACAGTTATTTATTGAACCTGAAGAATACTGATTCCCGGGGTGTCGCTTTTTTACTCAGCGCTGATTGATCACTCATCCAACACCGTGCTCCTCGTAATGATGGCTTCAGCATAGTTGCCACACAGGCGAACCATAGCCTGAATTTATCTTGAAATTTGATCTTGGAATATTTGCCGTAAATATGTAATTTCGCTCTTGTAATCTTTGGCCATGCAAAAAATACCCAGTCACACTATGGGACTAGTCCATGCTACAGAACGCTGCTAATTAATAAGAACTCGTGGGAACAACCTTTCTTTGTTTAAAGAAAGTGGATGTGTAGTGAGTTTTACGTCTGGACTTCTCACGGTTGGGAAACGAACATGTACTTTAAGTTACAAATCTCAATCCACCTCAAGTGTCAGGTATCAGGAGTTACCAACCCCATCATAATTACCAGATCCACTGGAACACCATTGAGCTGACACATTTTTCCAAAACAATAAAATATCTGAGTGGAACGATCTGAGTGAAATGAAGAATAATCAGGGGAAATGCGTGTGGCATTCCCAAATCCCCAGGAAATAACTCATTCCTCTGGGGAACCTCATTGTTCCACTCGAGGTAAAGTCACTTTTAACCCGATGGGAGTTACCAATGCACCTAGTATTGGTAATTCCGAAGGGAGTGTAACAGGCGATTTCGTGTCGGATTCCGAATGGACCCTTTAATGAGCTACGTTTGCAATACTTAAAGGTTCTGAGTATACTCACATATTCCACACCCTTCAGCGGCGATCCTGCCTGTGTTTCTTGATAAGTCAGCTCATATGTGATTTCCCAACAAGAACCTGATTGTCAGCATATGGAGTATTAAATGCAGGCTCCCACTCGTTCAGTCTCAAGTCAGAGGTTGATATTACCTGCATGTGCAGGATATTTTTTCAAATGTATCTTCGGAAAGTATTCACCTTTGTTTACAACTCCCGAAATAGCAATTTTTCTTAGATATCCATATCCATCTACATTGGGCAGCAGCAAGTCAGAAGGGAAAAACCTGTGAGGGTAAAGTGGTAATATGTATATGCTATAGGTACAATAAAGTGACTTGTTCTCTTCCACCTTTACCTTCCTAGTTGTCTTCCTCTTTTAGAGTATGTCCGTAACCTCCTCAATAGATGGGCACTGATCAAAAGTTTGAACCTACTGAGCTATTGTGTCAATTTTATGTGCCAGAACGTCACCCATGCAAGCACCAACATTTTACATGTGTTTGAATACCTATGTCTATTATTTTTGTCGCCTTGTAGGTTTTAAAGAAACTGCCTTCCTTTACGCTATCTCCTCAGCCGGGCTAACCCACGCCGTTGCCAAAGCCTGCAGTGCGGGGCGAATGGAGCGCTGCACCTGTGACGAGGCTCCTGACCTGGAAAACCGAGAGGCTTGGCAATGGGGTGGATGCGGGGACAACCTGAAATACAGCAACAAGTTTGTTAAAGATTTTCTCAGCAAGAAGTCCAGCAAAGATCTCCGGGCGCGAGTTGACCTGCACAACACCAATGTGGGAATTAAGGTGAGACCTTGTGGCAAAGGAAATGGACTAGGAAGTTATGGCACGTGGATTCTAATCCTAACATCCTCAGTTGATTGAATTGTGTGATCTTCACAATGTCATATCTGTCTACTCATTTCAGTTATACGGAGGCTACTGGGACTGTGTGACTATGTGGCTGCTGCATTTTATGCATAATTATTGATTTGCCTCAATTGCCTCATAATGCAGTGAATGATGCAAAATTTCCAGATTTCAATTAAAAAAATATTCCTAGCATAAACTAATGAATTGTTACAAACACAAAAATGCTGCATGCGGTGCCACACAGTCGTAGAGTCTTTGCAAAGAATAACTTTCTTTTTCAGCTACTGTTGTGTCAAAGTAGTACTAAGGTATAACTTTTATCTTAGTAGTATTAATATGTGTTAAAATGACAAAATAGTGAAATAATGCTGCCACAGAATCTTCCACACTATGCAGCATTGTTTGGCCTTTCTTGCCACATAATGTAGTCAACATTTTGGTTTGATTAAATTCTGTCCTCCATTACCTCATAATGTGAGTGGTCCTGCTTGTATGGGGCACATAAAAACAGCCAACCCGTCACCATAAAAATAACAAAATATTTCCTCTCCCTACAAAGTGCTCATTTTTTTGCCTGAACAGTTGGTCGCATGCTGTGGGATCATGCCACACGCTCATCAAAAACATTTAGGTAGTAGAAAGCTGTAAATCATACACTAGAATGACTGGCGGCGTTGAAAGGTTCACCAGGAGATTGTGTAGCTGGTTAGGCAAAATTGGGACTTCAGTGCTTTTCTTTATGCATTTAAAAATGCTTGGCAAAGTGCTCCTATTCGTGTCAGCAAGTTTACCCCCGCGAAGTCAAGTTCGGTGGTCTCTCCCAGCGCTGTCGCTTTTCCACAACAACTTTTTTTCCATGACTGTGTTGTGTTCTGCTGGAGAGGAAATTAAAAAAATAACACTACTGATAACAATATGCTGTCCTGGATGGGTCCCTGTTACGTTTTTTTATAGGTTGGAGCGAAATTAAGCTTCGCCCTGTAGATTTAGAAGGGCATTAATTAACCGCGCCCCAGGCGGACGCAGTCTCCCAGTAGCTGCGCGGTAGCCGCCACGCTGATGGTTTGAACGGACTCCTCGTGGGCCGTGAAATCATCGCCCAGCCAGTCGCTGCCAGTTATTTCTCGCTAAGTACTTCTGCAGTGACCTCGGAGGCTAATGAAAGGGCGAGCTTGTCTGGTGTGAGGATGAGGCAATTGAAGCAAAGGCCTCTCCAGACTCCTCTGATTGAAAAGCGCGGGCACTGAATAGACCGCGTTATTAAAAAAAAAGAAAAAAAAAAAAAGAACAACTTCCCATACTAGGCTCTCTTCCATTCAACTGACGGAAAAAAATCAAGCACCGAAGCTGGCACAAGGGCGCAGGTTCCTTGAAGTTATGATTGAATGCTAGCTGCGTATTCCTTCTCTCCTCTGCCTCGCCTGCAGCCCTCTTGTAACCTATTAATGAAAAGTCGGAATATTAATGTGCTCAATTAGTTCCACTCGGATAGAGTAAGTGATGTTTTAATTAAATTCGTACATGTTTCTCAACAAAGTATCATTAAACATGACTTTCCGACCAGGCTGCGGGAGCGTTGCTAAGATTCTTAATCCCCTGAAGGAGTGACCCTTACTGAGGTATGTCTGGTCAAGCATGTCTTACAAATGTTAGGGGCACCGCAGAAGGGGATGCGGTTACCTAGGAAGAAATGGCTTTCCGATCCCCCCTCGCCGCCGTTTTCATGTTTTATTTTATTTCCTCCTTCGTTGATTCAAGCGACGTAGAACGTCCTTCCACTGGCCGTGAAGGCGACGCCCCCCCAACCCCGCAAAACAACAAGGGGCCACAGGCGGCACCTTCTCCTTGATTCGTGGTGCAGCAGGTGATTTAAGCTAAACGGGCAGAGAGTCTCATCCAGAGACCAGCGTGCACTGGGAAAGCAATTGTAATTGAAGCACACCGAAGGCCAATAATAGACGTTTAAGCAGCACGCAGGAGACTGTGGGAATGCACACTTTTTGCCGATTATTCGCTATGGCCTTTGAGGAAGAAGAATGAAATCTTCGAAACGCGTCAGGCCAGGAGAATGTCAGAACGGGATGTGAAGCTGTCCGTTTTATCTAAATAAAGGTTGTGACCTTCCCTGAAGCAGAGTGCGGCCTTAATTGCTTGTGCAATTCTTGGGGACGGCATAGAGTGACGATTAAATTATGCAAAAAAGAAGTAGAGAACTCTGGGTAGTTCTCAAGTTTAGGTGGAAAGCGATGTGTATATATATATATATATACATCGCTAAGGTACATACATGCGGAGTTAGGTTTACTATCGATATTTTGGTCCTTGAGATTTTGCCTATGATATTAGGGCATCTCGATGTTGCCTGCTCAATATTCCATACCTACAACATACCAGACTCTTGTAAATCAGGTAAGGTGTTTTTCCCTTCTGTGAGTACAGAACAATCTATATAATGGCCACCCCTAGTAATCTCCTGGCTGCAGAAGGGACGGGTATTCAACTGTTCAAACAATCATCTATATGCTTCTGCTCTGAAAAGCAAAATTAGGAAGGTGGCATTCCATACATTATTCTTATCAACTACCTGTGCACGGGTTTTAGGCCAAGCTCACAGATCTACCAAGACTGTGTGTGGTAACGTGCTTTAATGCACCAATACACGGATTTACTCATTTTTCCTCTCTTCAGATATATTTATTATGGAAATTACTGTATTTAGTTTATTGCCAAATCTGGTAAAAGATCCCTAGAGCGCAAGGCGTTCTTAGGGTTGCTGGCATACGTTCTCGGCGTGTGCCTCCATTTTAAGGAAAAGCACTGTTCTGTCGCCATGCCCCATTAATGTAAGAAAAAATGCTTGGGCAGTATAACAGATGTCAAATAAATCATGAGAAGAAAACTGCCTTGGAGTATTTGATTTGTCAGCAGCTTTCCACCAGACCGCTGGTCTGGGCAGATGTTCATATATAGGGTTGCTACCCTGCCGCACAGAATTGTCCACAAAAACATGCTGAATGAATCGGAAATGAACACAAGGTTTCTTGTTTGCGAAGTGTGGTCATCTTGTATTATAGTGTGGGAACTTATGTGCAAGTTTGGCTAGACAATTTGGCACAAGAGAAATTACATCAAACCACTGTGGCCCTGTTGATCATTGCAAGTGCTAACCCCTTTCAATGAGAAACGTGTTGCTCTTATGCCACTGTACTTATGAGCTGTATAGCTGAATAGCCCGGCTATTGCTCGGATGAGTTTGGGCTGCTGGCTTGAGGTTGGCGTTGCAAAACATGCTTTTATGACTATCACAGCACACTAAAAGTTGTCCTTAAGTCAATTTACGATAGAGCCAAGTCAAGTTTGCATTTCTGATTACGCAGGCATGAGTTAAAGTCCACCTGGGGAGAATGAAGGCAGATATATTGCTCTTATGAGTTGATGTTTTCGTTTTTTGACGAACCGGAGTAATTATATACTATATATAATCAGTTCAGTTAATAAGCTTCATTGGTACAATAAACCCTGATCATAAAAGCAAACAATATGGCAACTGCACATTAAAATAATAACCACATTAAAACGTCAAGATCATACTTGTACCCGAGTGCATACAAACTACAAATTACTAATTACATCAACCTAACATACAATCAATCCACAAATATGTAAAAACAATAAATACATCACTCTAACATTTTAAAAAACATTTCATTTCTAATACATAAAGCATTTTGAGAAACAAACAGACATTAGCACAGATCACAGGAGTGTTCAGATTTGCAGATATAGCAGGGCCAGTTTGCACTTGAAAATACCGATCCTCTTAAGACAGGGTTTAAAAATGCTTAGGAAAACAAAAATAACGCCTACTAAAGAATATAAGGTGAAACTGGCTTTGAGGGGATCTTACATCACACAGTCAAAGACAGATGGGCGCTTGATTAAACTGGCCAAGGGGAAGCATAACTGCCATCTCATAATCTCTAAGAGAAATCAAATAAGAAGTGACCTGTCCCAAGAGTGTTGAATGAAGTCAAGATATGGCTCAAGTCAAGATATCCTGGAGTAGTTTGAATCAGAATATAATCCTTATTCTGAGGTTTCACCAGCTAAATTGACTCAACTCATAAAAGATAATTTGTACCCATAGACTTTTGCCTCTGGGCAAACAGGTTTGAAAAAGATAGAGGGTCTGCCCAAGGAAATGGAACTCTTTCTATCATATCTAGCCAAGGAATAAGGTGTTCTCTGGCACGGGGTAAGCAGTCTTCAATGGTTTCTCTATGAAGTACAGCCAGAGGATTACTCCAGACTGAACACCACAACAGAAAGTTGGTGAGATTTATGAGATCTTTAACAAACTCAAGCCCCAATTCCTCATGGAATACGTAGGGGGGGCAGCTAGGTGGGAGGCCAAGTAGTCTTCTACAGAATCTATTCTCAGCTCGAGCCTCAGATTTTTTTTTAATTCCCCATAATCCGGGCACATACGATAAAACCGGGATACACTCCTCCTGTAAACCTCTAAAAAGAGAGCAATCAGCTTCTTAGCAATATTAGAGGCTAAATTGGCCAGAAACCCTACACTACACACAAAACGTTTACTAGCAATGATACCACAATGGGACCAGGTTCTTAACCAGTCAAAGGTGACCCCCAGTAAGAAAAATTCATAAACTCTTGAAATGGGGTTCTCGCCAATATTTAGTTGCCTCATTTTAACACCCCTTGGTGCGCACGTAATTACATACATTTTACCAACATAAACCTCTAACTTCAAACTTGTCATGAATTCAATTTGACTTGCTACTAGAGTTTGGAGTCCTTGAGGCCTTCTTGAGAGCAGGATCACAATGTCTGCACGGGTTACAGTTGCAATAGGAATCTTTTTTAGAACAGGTGCATCCACTGACTCAGCCATCAAAGCCTCCTCCCGCCCAGAAAGTAGAATAGAAACAAGATAGGGGTAATCACACATCCTGAGCGTACCCCCCATCCCAAACAGAACTCACGGGGGCATCCCTTTCTCCCCATTTCTAACAACAACTGAAAAATCATAATGGAGAGCCCAGCAAAAAACATAGTAGCCCCATATCTGCTTCCAAGGCCGCCCACTTAGACCATAAAGGAACTTCACCACAGGGTCAAAAGCGCAAGCGGGGTCCATAAATGCAAGAAAAATAGACCCCTGCTTTGCAATTGTTTACATACCAACCACTAAACGGCGATGAAGACATTGTTCCAAGGTTCTCAAACCCATTCAAAATCCATACTGCAATTTCGAGAGAACCCTCTTATCCTTGGCCCAAGTGATCAGTCTATCAAAGACAATCCTCCCTACAAACATACATGTGGAGTCTCAAAGAGATATCAGCACCCTGGGTCGTCCCGATTCCCCTTTTTAAATACTGTGATGATAACAGCTGTTTTCTAAGGCTGAGGCAGGCCAGGTTAACGTATATTATGATTAGGGCTCCCGGTTTTATGGTATTTATTTTTTTAACATTTCCATCTGTGTTTATCTATATTTATGTTTTGGTCATTATATCAGTATTTACCCACATTTATTTTTGTCGCAAGCAAAAGAAGACATTGCAGCTAGTATTTTTCCACATTTATTTGAATAGACATGCACACTTGCACTTGGTGGTTATAGATTGTTGTAACTGTTTTTCAAATTGGCACCCATGCTAAGTGCGCTTTACAGTTTGGGAACAAATGCCTTGCCTGTCCTCTAAGAAAAGATGCGTGAATTAGTGTTATTGATTAGGTCTCGTTCGCGCAGCTGTCTAGCAAAAGTCTAAGCATTACTCTCTCCTTTACTTGCATTCTATTTGCCATCACAGAGTATCTGCTTGAAGACATAAACATTCAGAGAGTCTTTTCCAGGGCCCAGACTTTGGGAGGTCCTCTCTCCAAACAATGGAACGCAGACTACTTGGTGACGACCCAAACATGAACAAACCTTTTGGGGCTACCTGTTTGTTTGATTTTGAAGCTTGTCTTTGTGAAAGGGCTTCTGCTGTCTGTAGACACGTTTTTGCGTGAGCACCGCAATGAGGGTCCTTTTCACCAAATGAATAAGGGTCACGTTCAAGATACGCAGGGAAATGGATGTGAACACTGGTGCAGCAAGAGCTACCGATATTAAAAAGTCACAGGACTCCAGCTATCCATTGTGGGAAAGAGTCACATGCCTTTAATGAGGCTGAACTAGCCCTTTTCAACAGGGTTTATATGATTTGAATGGTCTGCACAATCACTTCATGGCAGATGTAATGATGAAAGTGATGGGCCCTGGGCCCGCATGTTAGGCGCAGCAATGATGGACACAGACACCAGGAATGGGTCGTGGGAAAGGTCGCGAGCACGTGCGCTCGGCCTCTTTTATTGGCAGCGTCATGTGACACCATGACGTCTGTGGTGGGTGGGTGTAGAGTATGTTACATCACACTAGAACACTAGAACGTGTCTACGCTAAGACACTACATCACTCCCCTTTTTAATCATTGAAAAGACCCAACTTCAGAATTCACATTTGGGGAAAGTAACATGTCTCAGGATGCAGTGAAGTCTTCAGTTCCGCCATGCTCTTCTGTCCGCCGCTGCTTGGAATTGGCAGATGGAGTTCAATCTGTTTCGGGGAACCTTAGTCCGCTTTGGCACCGGTTGGTGGTGCTCGATGGAAACAGTCTGTAGACGACTGGGTAGCCCCTTTGTCCTCACAGTCTTTCTGTTGTTGACTTCCGTGGTAACGGGTGCGGTTGGAGTTCTTGTAGTTCGCCGTGGAATGATGGTTACGTACCAGTTTCGGCCTTGGACTCACTGTGGGGACCTACTTTGCACTGACTTCTTCTTCACTCTTAACTGTGGCAACGGCCACATGGATTTACTTCCTTCCATTCTTATCTGTGGCAACGGCCACGTGGATATACTTCCTTCCATTCTTAACTGCGGCAATGGCCACGTGGATATACTTCTTTCCGCTCTTTAACTGTGGCAACGGCCACGTGGAATATGCTTCCTTCCGCTCTAGCAGTGGCGGAGGTGCCACATGTCTCTCCTTTTCTTCCTTTCTTTTCACGGTGGCAGAGGTGCCACTCAGATCTCTCTTCTTCTTCCTTTCTGTTTCACAGTGGCAGACGTGCCACGCAGCTCTCTCCTCTTCTTCCTTTCGTTTCACAGTGGCAGACGTGCCACACAGCTCTCTCCTCTTCTTCCTTTCTGTTTCACAGTGGCAGACGTGCCACACAGCTCTCTCCTCTTCTTCCTTTCTTTTCACAGTGGCAGACGTGCCACTCGGATCTCTCCTCTTCTTCCTTTCTTTTCACAGTGGCAGACGTGCCACTCGGATCTCTCCTTTTTCTCCCTTCCTGTTTCGCGACATCACTTGGTCCAATCTTGCATCTTCTCTCTTGACCTGGCTCCAACATGCAGGGCGCGCCCGCTGCATGTGTACTCCTGGTTTGTCCCTGACAGGAACACTTCCTCCCTCTTCCTCAGCTTCCTGAGTTGGTGTCGCGAACCCTCTTCTCTAGATTCTTGTAGGTGACGTTCGTGGGATGGTGTTCACAGACCTTGACTAGGTTGAACGTCCTGGACCGCTTGGCGGTCCACTCCTGCTGATGTTTTGGCAGGCTTCTTCGGTCGTCCTGTCGGACTTGGTGCAATAGCACTTTCTGGTGTTGTTTGAGGGGACCCGTCGCGGGTCATACTTGGTACGCGATCTTTCTGTGGATCGGCTTCTGGGGGGCGCCACGCTTAGTGGTCGTCTCCGGTAACTGTTCTGCACTGTGGCGTTACCTGTGCCCTTCTTCCATCTCGTGGGGGCTGTGCCTTGCCACGTGGCGCGTTATCTGCGCCCGTAGTTTTTCAAGGCTCTCGGACACTTGTTGCGTGTCGTTGGTACTTGCAGCTTTGGCTGGCGTCGATTTCTTGCTGCTTGGCTGACGTCCAGTACTTTGCTGCTTTGGACCGTTGGGTACTTGCTGCTTTGGCTGGCGTCAGGTGCTTGCTGCTTCGGACCGTTGGCGGGAGTAGTTGATGCTGCGGTGATCTCCTGTGGCCACTAGGAGTCACTGCTCTCTCCGTCTTCTGATCGCGGCAGTCTTTTCCTTGATCGTTCCTCCAGTGCTTGGCAGTCGTTTTCTCCAGACGTTTTGTCCTTGCTTGGATGCTTGGTGAGGCGTTGGTGCCTCTTCCCACGTCACTCTGGAAGTGGCGTCTGCCGACTCCTTGCTGGTGCGTGTGGTTCTTTCCGTGCTTGTTTGCACACTTACTTGCTGCATGAGATTCAATTCTCCTTGTGGGCTTTGCTTAGTCCTTTACCCCTTGTTGCTGCTGCATTGCCTGGTGTTGTGCGATGCTTGTTTGTTTCTTATAGATGCAGGTGCACTTTCCTTCTTCGGCCACCAGATGGCGGTAGACTCCGGTTTGGTGGGTGCCTGCCTGGTGGCTCTTGTCTTCCTCGTGTTGTGTACTCTACTGTTTGTCTCTCTCTCTCTGTGCACCGGGGGCTGGTGCTGGAGCAGCCGCTGGGAACCTGGCCCCACACTGCCTTCCTGGTGAGTCCCTTCCCTGCTATTGAGTTCTTTTGTGGGCAGGAGGGTGCAGGCATGAGGGCGAGGCAGTTCTGTGGTGTGCAGGCTCCGTCTCGCACACTTTGACGTTCAAAGGCACCTCTACGTTTATTCTGGCGGCGCTGGCCGCTTTCAGGCACTCTGCCCCTCACACGGAGCACACAAGGAGGGGGCACATTTGAACTTGGCGGCGCTGGCCGCGTGCAGACGTCTACTTCTTCCTGGCCGCTTTCAGGCACTCTGCTCCTCACACGGAGCACACAAGGAGGGGGCACTTTTGATCTTGGCGGCGCTGGCCGCGTGCGGACGCTTACTTCTTCCTTGCTTCCCCTCCCAGCCCGCGACAGCCTCGGCAGTACTCACGCGGGCGGGGGTGTTGGTGCTTCACTCCGGCGGGGGAGCGTGTCGCTCCAGTCACTCCTCCCTGGGCGGGGGCGCTCGAGGCAGGCCGCGGTTGGGCTCCGCCGGCTCTGCCTACTTGATTGTTCTTGGTTCTCTGGCCCAGCAGGCTCCACTTTCGCCGGTCTCCCGCCACAGCAGCTTCAACTGGCACTCGCTGTGCGGCGGAGACCCGCCTTGCTTTTCGCAGGCCGTGGTTGGGCTCCGCAGGCTCTGCAGTGTCTATCCTCGCTGGGGGTGCCGCCGGCAGGTCGCGGGTGGGCTCCGCTGGCGCTGCTGAGTCTTTCCTCGCTGGGGGTGCCGCCGGCAGGTCGCGGGTGGACTCCGCTGGCCCGGACCACGTTGCGAGGGGGGTCGGGAGACGGTTAGCTACTCCGCTCCCTCCCCCTCGTTGATTACGTTAATTGCGGGTCCGGCCGCACTCTCCCTCACGCAGTCGCTTGTCTCTGGGCCCCGCCGCTTACAGTCACACACGCGGCGGGGGCAGGGGATGACTCAGGCAGGCCGCGGGTAGGCTCCGCTGGTCCTGCTTATGATTGGGCACAGTTTATTTAAAGTCACTTCGCCCGTTGGGCTCACCTTCGGCCGACGGGCCTGATGCTCTGTCGCGGCCTCCGCCCGGCCGGTACACCTCTCCGGGGGGTCACTGCTTCGCGGCCGTCTCAGGTGGGCTCTGGGCGGTCCGCTCATTCCTGGTGGCACATGTTGGTGGCGGCTGACGCGGGTGGCTTCGGTCGGCTTGCTGTTAGCCTCTTGGTGGCTGCTGTGCTCCGACGTGCTCACCGGCTTCTCGGCTCGCTGCACCTTGCTGCAGGGGATGCCCTTCAGGCGGGCAGCTCTCTCCCCCTTTTCCTCAGTGTAGGGTAGTGGCACGCATGGGTTGCACTACCGACCTCGTCGCCATTGTAATGATGAAAGTGATGGGCCCTGGGCCCGCATGTTAGGCGCAGCAATGATGGACACAGACACCAGGAATGGGTCGTGGGAAAGGTCGCGAGCACGTGCGCTCGGCCTCTTTTATTGGCAGCGTCATGTGACACCATGACGTCTGTGGTGGGTGGGTGTAGAGTATGTTACATCACACTAGAACACTAGAACGTGTCTACGCTAAGACACTACAGCAGAGAGCAGATACTTTGTGCATAAATGCTGTTTAAGACATATATTTTTAAAGGGCCATTGCGTTTCCTAAATGTTTTACATTGTAATTTTGGTTTGCCTAAAAAATGAAGTACTGAATATTGAAACCTGTTGACCTGCAGACACGGAGCTCCCAACTGCACTTGTTCACCCCTCTCCAGAGTGGCAGTTTGTCTGCAGCGGTTTCATATTTCTTTCTGCAGCCCCTGTGTGCCTCAGACATGGATTTTCCAGAGGAGCACAGAGGCATCAAGAGCTTTTGGTTTGTCAGTATTTTTCTGTTTTTATATATAAATACAGACAAAGAAAAAAAAGTTTTCGATCTGTCTCTATATGTAAAAATCAGTTTAAACGGAAAAGCGGGCGCCTTAATTATGATGAGTGGGTTCAGAGGTCTTAATTAAATTTGTAAAGATCCATAGACCCCATTGGGCCCAGATGCTTTATTATTAGGGTTAACAATTATAGCCTCAATGACTTCTGCCAGCAAAAATTCAGTGTTCAGTGGATAGGACAAGGGACAAGCACACAGTCGACATTATTAGAAAAACCAGAGGTATAGGTCTCACTGAAATGACTAACCCACTGATCCCGGCTGATATTAACATCTAGTGTTCTTTGGCAATCGATCAGCCTTCTCAGGACATTGGCAACATGGCAGAAAAGTTTAGCATCTTTCATATTACAGCTAAAGACTAAATTAGCCCAGGCATCACACTGACGATCTGGTTTCCATTTCTTTAAAGAGGAATTATACTTCTTCCTGTACCTGGAGATAACAGCACAATCCGTAAGGTCCTCCAGACAAGCCAGATGGAGTTGTGCACAAGCTCTTCTTCCCAGAACGGGACCCCACTGACTGATGACTGATCGGCTTAATTAAAAGATCTCTGATCACGTGGACCAAATATTCAAATATCGCAACCCACTGTATACACTTTATATTGTGTGATAGGTGGCTGTCCAGGAGTGACAGATGTGTTGTACATAGACTGAATAGAAATCTGTCCATATTTACCCTCTCCAAACTAACCTATTGCCCTGATAATCTGGCTCCAGATTACTAGGCCTGGGTGTGAAATTCCGCTCCGCTCGCGGAGTTTGTGGTGTTTGTCCCACTCCGCACTCTGTGTAGCGTGTGGAGTTCTCTTGCACTCACCAACATTAGGCTCCATCAGTGATCCATGGCACCAGATTTCTAGAAATATATATATAGTCAATCAACGACTGGCGTTCACCTGAAATATAAGTATGGGTATTGAAATGTGAGACATCCATGAGCTCCATTACATTATACAAACTTGGAAATATGGAGGGAATTTATAATTTCACTGAAAGAAACAATGGTCAAAGTAATGTTATAGTTAGGTCAAAAGGTCAGTTTAAAAGTCACATTTTAAACTAAAAAACAAATTCACCAGGTAAATGTATTTCTCATGCCTCTGGCATGTACAGTGTTGCCATCAATTAAGCCATTTCAGATGCCAGATTGATGTTATTAATAATGTTATGGAATATGGCATGACTGATGTTATATGGAAGATTATAAGTAGTGCATAGCAAGAGCACTAGTAATAGTTATTTGAGAAAAATATATAACTGTTGATTGTCAGCCATTTTTTGTTTAAAATCTAAATTTAAATTGACATTTTCACCTAACTTTAACATCACTGTGATCTTTGTTTATCTCTGTGAATTTCTAAGTTTGAAATAAAATGCAAATTAAGATAATATTACCATACCTAACTATAACGTCACTTTAACATTTGTTTTTTTCAGTGAATTTCTAGAGTTTTAAAAAAAAATATAAAGTACTATTTTTCACCATATGCAACTATGCCAAACCTAGCCGCATATTGCCTTCTGCCTGGTCCTGCCTACTGCTCCACTCTGCCTTCAGCTGTACGCATCATGGGGTTGGCCTGTGTATAAGTTACACTGTGGCAGTCTGTAGTTGCAGTTAGTACCAGGTTTCCATAGGAAATTAATTTTTTGATTTGCTAATAACCTTGAAACCATTTGACGAATCTTCACAAAACGTTCCAAAGAATGGGTAAATCTACCTCCGCTCCTTCCTGGAAAGTTTTGTAGTGATCTGTCAAGTGGGGTTGAGGTAAAGGGGAGTCTCAAAATGCATTTTCTCATGCAGTTTCCCATAAGAACTATATAGACACAGCAACAGCCAAACTGGCTAAACAGAATGACTATGAATTTGTCAGACGGTCTTTCATAAGTGTGCTTTTATTGATTAAATCAAGTTGCAGCATGAGTTAGTGATTAGTTTAATTCAAAGGGAGGCACTGCTATGTTGGAATGAGATACACTGCCCTCAACGCCCTAGTGATGCAGGCTGAGGAACACATTGTGACTTTCACACATTCCAATCTCTTTGAATGATGATAGGAATTCCCCAAACAGTGTACCTATTTCCCAACAGAATGTTTAAAAAATCTAGTTGCCTCTACAATAAATGACTCCAATATGTCCCCACTGTGAAGGATCCACTCTTCCTTTCAGTTTGTTCATTGGTGGCTGTGGCTCCCACATAAATGCTGTCACTGGTAATTGCCACGTTTGTGAAGAGATTTCTGGTAAAGGGCACAAAGGGTAGGATACGAAGTCCATCATCACAGAATAGCAGAGCAGGGATGCTTGGCAGCGAAGAGTAGTGGGTATGCCCAGGGCTGAATAGCACAGAGTTCTAAGCCAGAGTCAAATAATCTGGTTAAAGCAACCATCCACTGGCAAAATGAGTTTTAAACACCAAATAGCCTGACTCCCTTCTTATCAACTATAAAACAAACAAAAGGCAAAACTAGCTAGAACGCTTCCAAGGCCAGCTTTGTAGGGTAACTGTTCTGTTGCCCCCCTCTTGCTAGACACCCTTAAGACCTTCACCCACAAATAGATCTAAAATATTTGGAGAGGTTGCACATTATGGAGCAATGTCACCATTGACCTACCAAAATGTCACTTTTGATTCTTTACAAGTACACCATAATGCAAAAATACAAACACATTATCACACCATGACACACTCAAACCCACACACACATGATCATAGCACATAACAAACAATGTAATTCACTACGCCTGGCAATTTATCTGCATATCACACCACATGCAAACCACCATACAAATATGGATTTTTCAACAGCAGTATCCCACTACATACTCATATCACAACATGCACTATTAATATTATTTTTCTGTGAGGGAAGCATTCATTGCTGCTGTTCACGCAGTAATGTTCTGTGTTTGTGAGGATGTTTGCACAGCTGTATACAGTTGCTGCGCACATTGACCGTATTCTGTGTGAAGAAGTGAGAACTTCTTTTACATGTGCTGCTACATTTCTGTGCATACGTAGGAAGCGTATACTACTGTTCGGTGAAGTTATCTCTGTGGCTCCTTATCTATAATACTCCCATGTTGTGTGCTAGAGAAGCTGGGTAAAAGTCATTTGACTATACAGATGGCAAACCATTTACTTTATCAGTGCTTGTTCGGTTGGTCGAGAGACATGTTTTTGTAAATATGTCTATGAATGAACGCATGCATCTAATTAAAAAAAGAAAAGCCACATCGACAAATCAAGCGCAGCGGGTGCCGCCGTCATCTCATTGACATTCACGCGAGTAAGATCACTTTTAAGATGGGGGAAGTGGAAACATCATAAGATGCATGGCAATGAAAAGTGGAAGTCACCCACTTAAAGACAGAAGAGTTGGCTGGACAGCCTGGGATGTGGTGGTAACACAGGCTGGAATTTGAGCTCAGCTACAGGCCTGTCCTCAGCACGCAGCTCTCCCTTTTTTTTTTAAATTGCACTGCGAGATAAACATATCGGGCAGGACTTTGACGGGTGCACTTTATGTGTCTAAATCCACAATGCTAATATCATGTTTCGTGATGCATGATATCATTATCAGAACCATTTCTCTTTCTGGCCCCCAGTCGCAAGCCCGTACACTTAGCAACGACTGTTTTCATAGCCTTGGGGTAAATGGGCCAGCTATATTTGTATCAGCAGGAGAAAACAGAGGCACAGTCGAGGATTTGTTGACTCTACGTCAGCCCACATCTGCTGCATGACCATGCCTGAGCTCTCTTGTTTCATGTTAAATCAGATTTGGTGAAAGCAGTACAACTGTGTATATCAGATTAGCTTCACTTCATGCATTTCAGTTTTTAATTATTCATACATGTGTAGTTATTGATGATATATTGGATAAAATACCCCTGTCGTAAATTATAAGGATATAGCAAGTCACCGAGGAGTTCTATAACCAAATAGAGGAATGAGGCCGAAGGTTATGGAACGCCGAGGTGACTTGCAATATCCTTATCATACAAAGCAGGGGGTACATTATCCCATATAATACATGTTACTCCATCACCTTTCCCACAAATCACTCAAACCCTTGGTGTATAGCTCTTTCAGATAAAAGAGGAAACATGTTTGCAAATATGAAGAATTAAAAAAATAGAACCTCTAGTCAAAAAGTAAGCACACCAAAATCGTGTTAGATATTTGCCGCAAAAAATATTAGAAACAGTTCAATACAAGTCAGTTTAATAAAAAGAAAGCTGCAGTAGCTCAGAATGTGTAGAAACATACAGAAAGATTCTAACTTTTCAATAAATACCTAAGGAGTGCAAAAAATAAACATGTTCTTTCTGCTGGTCACTATAAGCCAGAAAAAAAGCAGAAGAAAGAAAAGCAACGTTTTGTTACTTTAAATAGCTTCTGCATGACTTGACCTGACTTTCACCCCAGAAGCTGGGTCTGGCTGCAGGCTATTGTGATGTCAGAACTGGACTACAATAACTTATTACAGTTCAGTTTTGATGTCCTTTCTTGGTGTCACTGGGTGCGTCACAAGTTGCAGATTATAAAGAAATTATAGACGGACATTTATACAGAGTTTGCAGAAGCCCATAAACCTATACAGTGGGATCTTTTTGTAAAGTGGTAGTTTCTTGTCCAATTTGGTCTGTGTAGGCCTTATGCAATTCCAGTTGGTACGGACGGTATAGATGCGTGTGAATGCCAAGCTGTATAACAGTGGAATAAAGGTAACGGGATTGAAGACAGCGGAGCAGGAGAGGGCATTATTTTCTGCTGTAACCTCTTTGTCCCGAATTTCCAGTGTTATTGTATGCTTAATATGAAAACAGAAGACAGTGGGGGTTAAGCCTGGTACGCACAAGGGTATATTTACACAATACGTTCAACCAATTATTGTCTCATTTTCTGCACTCTACTCCTCTCGTGGTTCACCATCCTAGCCACTGAAAATACAATAAACAAAGAAGGAGTGCTCCAAATTCAAACAAGATTTTTCAGTCCAATGCTGTAGTCCCAAAGTTCTTTATTTTCCGATTAAACCAATTTTTTCAGTTTTTTTTCCTTTTGATCAACAGAACAAAATATCCAATTCTTGAGATGACAATCACATATGATAACAGCCTACGCATTTCGTCCTAGACGGACATCATCAGGGCTGCAAAGATGATAAAAGAAAAATGTTTTTTACAATCATATCCATCTTGTTTGTCATCCAAATACATAGTACAATATAGAATTTTCAAACATTACATTTCAAATCACTAGAATTTCATAAACCATAATTGTCCCTGCCTATATACCATTCTAAGCTACTTGTTATGCGATCATGTACAGGTTCCAGTATTATAAGTCTCAGATCCACCATTTAATTTGATTAGAGCCCACTGCTCAGTTACACCCCTCATAGTAAGTTATATATTAAAAGGCCCATACCTCCAATTTCATGAAGATCCTGCCATCCAAGTTCTGTACATCAGTTTTCAATCACATATATTGTTCTCTCTCTTCTCTATTATATATATTGTTCAATCACTTTAACCTAAACAAAGAAAATATATAAATACGTATTTTTATATCCCTATTTTTTATATGTCAGAAACCTCAATTATTATATTATATTCCAATTGTCCTGCATCCCAATGCTCACCATTAATTGGCTATATTCAATTTTCAGCGAAGTATATCCAGTTCCTAGTACTTGTGGATGACAGTTGAGTTCCCAGCTTTGCCCAAATTCTAAATAAAATATTACAGTAAAATAAATAATAGGAATTACCCTTTATTTCCAATGATATCCTCCAATGAATACACCATTCTGGTCACTACTAAACAATTTACAGAGGTCATTACATGCCAATTTCACTACCAGCTTTCTTGTTGTACTCTGATTTGTTTTTACTATTTTGTAAGTTCTGTTCCATTGTCCTCAATACCCCTACCTTAACATCCACTCCTTAAGGCACATAACCTATCGACTATCGCACATCTTGGTTCTCAACAGTTCAAGTGTCAAAATCTCACCTTACTAAAATCCCGGAAAGCCGATTCTCGTCATCCATCAAGAGAGACACACCTGATCATGATACATCGGCCGTGTGCTGCAGTGCTGTTAATGCCGACTATAAATACTCTCACTAATTGGTAACAACCTCGTTTCAGCTGTTCAATTCCCTGTCGTAGCTCCCTCTCTGGTCCAGCTAATTCAATTCGCCAATAAGATGCACACGCACAAAGGACCAATAGTCTTTTTCATTGTAATACTCGCAAGCTGTTCTCTGCCTGGTCTGCTAGTCAATCCCCCTAGGTTCCCGAAAGGAACCGGAAATACTTATACACTATACTCAACACGTGCGGTTCCCTCCTAGGTCCGCCACTTCTGTCTTCTGTTAACCATGTAGGGAACCGGAAATACTAAGGATTCCCACACGTTATAACGGAAGTACTACGTTCGCCAATCATATCAAAGAACACTGCTGCCCATGTTAAAACCACTTTAAGTCTACTTGCCAAATTAATCCTTCGTATCTTTCAAAACGTGAATATGATAGGCTGACTTGCTTTAACCGGAAACGCTCCATGTTCCAATCAACTATTTATTTATTATATTTATTGTTAAAACCACTTTAAGTCTACCTGCCAAATGAATCCTTCGTGTCTTCCAAAACGTGAATATGATAGGCTGACTTGCTTTAACCGGAAACACTCCATGTTCCAATCAACTATTTATTTATTATTAGCCTGCCAAATGGAGATACATTCACCAACCGTACCGCGTCCTATTCCAATAATACTAACATTTCCAGTAGCTCTCTGTGTATTTTCATCACGAAAACCTACTCTTCACTATGCATTTAGTAAAGGCCTTAGGCGATATATTGCATGACTCCTTTAGTGATTGTCATATCAAGAATTGGATATTTTGTTCTGTTGATTAAAAGGAAAAAAAACTGAAAAAATTGGATTAATCGGAAAATAAAGAACTTTGGGACTACAGCATTGGACTGGAAAATCGTTTTTGAATTTGGAGCACTCCTTCTTTGTTTATTGTATTATTGTATGCTTAACCCTGCTTTAATCAGAACTTTCTGCCCCAAGTGAATGTTTAAGCGGCATATATCCTTTCCGTTGCAATTTTAGTAGTTGGGAAAAGTCTTCCACATTGCTATGGGATCGAGCCATGTGTTTTGAACATTGAGTATATTATTTACTATTTTTTTTAAAGGTTCCTGCTGAGAATTCAGTGCAATTGTCCAGAGGGTATTGTATATGAACTGGCATTGTAGCACTCTCACACAATCAGTGTTAGCCTGTCTATAACTATCATGTATTACTTTAATTAAAGGTATTGACTCGCACAGATTTACATATCTTCTCTCAAGTCTACTGTTTCACTCTTGTACAAACAACAGCACGACTGTTAATGAATACATTGTTCCTCACTCCTAGAACGTTATCACTTTCTCTATCTAGTGTATCACTTTCATCAATTCTGGTGTAAGGCACATGAAAATCCACAGTATCTTCCACAAGATCTACTATATAACTGTTGCAGAATCAATGGCATTATTCTTACAGAATAAATTATACCACATTTGTGCAATCAATTTTAGCAGTTGGTAGCATTTAAGTATCACTATCCTGTATTCTTGCATATCACTTCATCAAATCCGGTGTACCCCACTGATAAATCTTTTTGCATGATCTACATTACCACTCTTGTAGAATCAATTACATCACTACTATTGTGTATATTGTATCTATATAGCATTATCAGTTGTATCACTCACATTTTTGACATCTTAATATTAGTTTATCTAGTATATCATTGTTAACAAATCCACAGAACCACACTCGCAAATCTAGAGATCTATCTCACAATCTACTGTATTACTCTTGTACAATATACTCTTATGGAATAAATTGCATCACATTTGTACAATCAATAATATTACTCTCGTAGTACCTAATTATAACAATCATGTAATCTAGAAAATCATTTTAATGAAAACTGGTGTATTATAAAAGAAAATTTCCACAATCCACTGTACCACCCTTTTACAATCATTTGTATCACTGTTTTATTTATTCTAGTTATTGTTTTATATAGCCTCATAAAAGTGTGATAGCTATAATATTGGGTTCCTACAGGCTCAGGCGCCACACAGGTTACTCCAATTTTATATGCAATGGTTTTAGGGAGCAGATGGGATTATCATGTAGGTATCAGGTTTTTTTTGTCCTCATGAAGCAAAGATTTTTTGGAGTTTGGAGGAGTCAGAGGCCCTTAATATTCTCTGTACCTAACACAGCGTGACCTTGCAGTGTTATGTAGGGGATATAACTAGCCTTGTCCTCTGGGGCTTCTTTTTGTCCAGCTCCGGGCACAAAGATTATTGGGAAGCGGGGGGGGGAGCTAGCCATGATGACTACTCAGTTCAAGACCCAGCTTGAAGTCTTTGTTACCATTGCCTTAATCATTGTACACCCTGTTGTTTGGACTGGATGTATCGTTCCCAAATATTCCAAAAGTTATGCTTCTTACTCATTTTCCCTTGATTGTCTAGTTTATATACCCTTAGTATGGAATTTAACCATTCATTGTGTACTGGTGGTGTAGCTTTTGCCCAGTTAATACATATCTCCCTTCTGGCCTACAGGATGAATAAGAAAAATATGTTTTCCTGACCTTTATTCAATATGGAATAGCTTGTATTTTGATTGATCCCAAAAATAACTGCTTCCATGCTTACCTCAATGGGCTGTTCCAACACATCAGAGAGAGTCTAACCTGTCTGTTTCCAGAAATCTTCCAACTGTATGCATCCCCGGAACATATGCAGGTCATCTGCTCTCTCCTCCCCGCATTAAGGATTTTTTTTACCTTATTACTGTTGATCTTTGTTAATCTTTTAGGAGTCCAGTACGATCTGTGTGTCGTGAATAGATGGTTTTTCTTCAATGGGGCAGATTTTACCACGCGCCCAAAAATTGCCATTGAGGTTTGCCAGTAATGGGAGATGTCTGACCATGGCAGGGCTTTCCCCCAGATTTCATTTGGGGCTGTGTACTCTGTTTCTCAGGCTCTTATCAGGGCCCTGGACCAATATGATATCTCCTTCTTGAAAGGTTTCGTGCCCAATCATTTTTGCTCGACAACATCGTCCCCTTCTAGATTTTCCTTTATCTAGCTATTTAGTTGACAGTATTTGAATCTCGCTAACAATCCTTGAGTATTTTCATTTAGGATCTCCCATTCTATGATCTTGTTGTTCTCTATTAACTGTCCCCAGTTATTTATGTTTGCTTCTCTTAAAGGGGTTACTAGTCTGTCTTTTAGACATTCGGGCGTTCCCGGGGAGTCCCAGATTGGTGCGTACTTGCTCTAGTAGGGGATTTTTAAAGTCATTCTTATTGCATACCAGGTTTTTGCAGCTGATTTCAATGTCTTTAATTTGATCTTTTTAAAGTATTTGGGGTGTCCAAACTTGTAAAGAAAGTGGTCTCTATTATGACTGACTAAGGCTTTCAAGTACGTAGGCCATGCCTTCGATTCACTCAGGAGTCTCCTTATATTTTTGAGCTGGAAAGCTCTGCAATACTCTAAAATGTCTGGACTCACAATTTCTCCCTGCAATTTACTCCTTAGTTATTTCCAACCTATTCTTACCCGCATGGCATCGAAAATAAAACTAAATATCTCGCCTTGCAGCTTTTTTATCTGTTCCTTCTTAAAATCCAACGGGATAGAACTGAATAGGTAGGTGAATTTTGGCTGTATACTCATTTTGATTAAGTTGGATTTCCATAAAAAGGACAATTGTAAATCTGCCCAAGCTTTAAGAAGCTTCCTTATATCTTTGTGTACTCTGGCAAAATTCATGCTTGGTATCCCATCTAACTCTTTTGTGTATTCTATCCCTAGGTATTTTATTTTTTCCGTCACTAATGGGTTTCCAGAATTTATGTTCCACTCTTAAATTTCCGACTTTGCTTGGTTCACCAGATAACCTGAGAGTACCCCAAACTGTTCTATAATCTCTTCAATCTTTGGGAGTGAGCTATTTAGGTCGCCAGTAAATATCATTAAGTCTTCCGCATACAGCGCAACTTTTTTTTTTCCAGTCCTGATGTTCGTTAGGTGTAATCCTCTCTTCCCTTCCTAAGAGGCACGGTAAGGGCTCTATATAGAAATTAAAGAGAAGTGGGGAGAGGGGCACCCTTGTCTTGTGCCTCTCTCTATCTTTATGTTTTCAGTAAGAGCATCATTAACCAGCACTTTGGCAGTAGAGTTTTTATATATATTTATTATTGCACTCTCAAAGTTATTGCCCAGATTGAATTTGGCTAGAGTGGCGTTCAAAAAGGGCCAGGGCCAGCTAACCCTGTCGAATGCTTTTGCAGCGTAGAAAGTTATAACTGCCAATGGTTTGGAGTTGTGGGTTGCATTGTCTAATGAGTTAGTGAGATAATTCATATATTTGTCTACCCTTAATGAACCCTTTTTGATTTGGGTGAATCAGGTACCCAGCCACTTCCCCATATCTTTTGGCAAACACCTGTGTGTAGATCTTGTAGTCCGAGTTTAAAAGAGAGATGGGTCTATATGACTCGCATTTGGCTGGCTACTTTCCTGGTTTTAGTAAAATGCTCACTTTTGCGTCATTCCATGATTCTGGGAGATCTTTTTTCCCTAAGAAGATATAATTTAAAAGTTCTGTCAAGTGGGTTACTAATACTTCCCTCAAATTTAGGTACAGTTCATTTGGTAGTGCGTCTGGGCCTGCTGCCTTTCCTTTGTTTAGACTTTTTATGGCGTCCAAGACTTCCTCTCTGGAGATCTCCTGGTTAATATCTATTCTTGTAAAGTAAATAACAAAGGGGGGAGAGAGAGTTTTGAAAATGGATTCGTTCTCCCTAGTCAAGTATGTATAAACAAGATGAATCCATTTCTAGAATGGAGAGGTTTCCTTACAGTGGTAGGGATCACCAGAGTTGTTAAAATACCCCTCACACAACAACAGGCCCCTTGGTGTCATGCTTCATCATTGGGGTCTTCGCACCCCTCTACGGGATGCGGCGTGCTGCGACCTACGATTACGCTGGAGCACTTACAAATGACTATGTGTGGTGTGTGAAGGTTTTTTAGTTTTATGTGTGTGAGTGGTGAGGTTATCGGCGAGTGATGTTTAAAAAGAGTCTGGCTCGTGGGGTAAACAAAAACTATTTAATTGGCCCCCGGGCTGCCGCTATTAAAAGGGTGTCTCAACATGTTTCGGAGTCGTAACTCCTTCTTCAGGACTGGGGTACACAAATCCCCACCTAACTCACATTTCTCTACTTTAAAAATTGTGTGATTCTAAAAAGTGAGATATAGTGTAGGTTATGCAATGTACCTACAAATTTATGAATCTTGTCGCATAATAGCTGACCTGTAAAGGAAGAGGACAACATTTGTTTGTGGTGGTCCACTGCTTAAACATCAGAGGCCAAGGGACCTGTGGACAAAAATCCGACGTGTGGCTCAGATCTCTAGACAAAATTTGTCATTCTATTAGTGAAATCGTGCCTAGTATGAAAAAAAGGTACAGACAAGACTAACAAACAATCAACATAAATCACACACTCTAAAAACTAGCGTAGTTGGCTGAAGGCAGGTTGATTGCTCAGTGAAATGCCATCGTTGGTATTATGGGATCCAGAGTATTTAAGTTAGTGCAGTGGAAAAATAAGGAGAAAGAAAACAAAACATACTGTTATGTAATGATTCCAATGCCTCATGAGCCTTACGACACGTAGGGGTCCTCGTGCTGGTTCGCTACCTATGAATAATGTATTACATTGATTTATAGTACTTACATTATCGTAGGGTTGGTAGTCCAAGACTGCTTGAAAGTATACTCACGAGGTAAGAGCAAGAATGCCTCCTGTCTGCCCCATACGCGGCTCCGTTGAGAGTGCGGGCTGTGAGTGTCAGGTTGCGTTATTTATACTCTTTGGGGTTTGTTTATTAAGGGTTTAATTAGCAATTTAGAAGTCGGATATCACCTTATTTGGGTATTCCGGTATGTTACACCCCTGTAGCACCTGAGACGGCAAAAGCGCGTTTAGCGCATGCGTCCTGAGCGGACGCTACTTTGCCTGAGCGTCAGTAGCTCCGTGAAAGGGATCTAGACACAGGACAAGTACTGTAAAATCAGTGGGACGAACAAACGGATGCAATTTTTAGTTGAGTTGGCCCCAAGGAATCTCATCATTCAGGCCTCTGATGTGGGTGCCCAGCCGTAACACCCACCTTTGTTCCTTCTCAAATAGTCCCATCTCCGATGGCAGTTGCTCTATTATTGTCCAAGCAATGTCATTGACGCAGTGTAGTGTTTCCAGAAAGTGTGTGGCCATTTTCGTGGTGCTTTTCTTACATCTGATGTTACTTTTGTGTTCATTCAGTCGCACTTTTACTGGTCTGGTGGTCATGCCTATGTATTCTAGGCCACAGGGACAGGTAATCATATAGATTACGTTTTTACTATTGCAGTTCGTTAGTCTTCGCTGGTCCCATTTAGTGCCATTGCTGAATGTTAGTTGTTTACTTCTCTTGGTAAGGTGACAGCTTGCACAGTTGCCGCAGGGATAGTGGCCCTGTATTCCATGTTGGGCGAGTGGTAGTGGGTGTTCTATTTTCGGACGAGTATGGACTAGTATGTCCTTGAGATTTTTGCCTCGTCTGTGGGCGAACATGGGTTTAGCGAAGTCTAGTGTTCCACATGTGAGGATGCGCCAATGTCTGTTTACGATCTTCGACACTTCGTTAGAATGTGTGCTGTATGTTGTGACGCAGATAGGTCTTGTTTGTTCTTTGTTGGATTGCACTTTGTCTTCCAGCAAGGCTTCTCTGTTATTATTCCTAGCCCTCTTCATGGCTGCATCAATGATCTTATACGGGTAGTGCCTTTTCTGTAGTTTCGCTTTTAGGTCTAAGGCTTTTGAATTGTAAGTGACAACTTCAGTACAGTTTCTTCTCAGACGGAGAAATTGTCCGTATGGTAAATTTGTGCATAGGTGGTGAGGATGGAAGCTGTCAAATCTGAGTAGGAAATTCCTTGCTGTGGGCTTGAAGTGGGTCGTGGTATGCAGACTGCCTTCTTTGTGATAAATGTTGAGGTCTAAAAAGACCAGGGCATCATTTGATGCTGAGTGAGTGAATCTAAGATAACGGTTTTGGACATTCAGCCACTCCATGAATTGTGTTACAGACGATTGGTCCCCTTGCCAGATTACAATAACATCATCAATATACCTTTTCCAGGTCAGAATGTGATGTCTGTGCGGGTTACTGGTCTGGAGAATCTTGTTTGACTCCATGTGATGGACATACAGCCCCGCCAGACTAGGAGCAAAAGTGCTTCCCATGGCTCTGGAGGTAGATTGTGTCATTGAATTGGAAGAAATTTTTAGTGAGGGCGAGTGCGATGCATTCGAACACTACTCCTCTGGGTGTTTGGTATTTCCAGTTTGTACTGTACAAGACCTCCTCTATAATTGCTAACGTCTCGTCGTGGGGGAGGCTTGTATAGAGGCTCTCCACGTCGAGACTCAACAACAGCTGGGTATTAGGATCAAAGGTAAGTTCTTTTAATAGTTGCAAAACTGCCTTAGTGTCCCTGAGGTAAGTGTCTGTGGTCTGTACTAGAGGGCGGAGGAAGGCAACCGCAAATTTGGAAAGCGGTTCAAGGATAGACCCTATGCCCGAGACTATTGGTCTTCCAGGAGGATGCTCAAGGTTCTTGTGTATTTTTGGGATACAGTAGAAATATGGCGTCCTTGGCGATTTTTGTATAAGGAACTCTGCTTCCTTTTTAGATAACCAATCATGTGTCTGTGCTTCCTCCACCATACCGCCTATCGTGATTCTGAGTGATTCCGTTGGGTCTTCAGACAGGACTTGGTAATTCCATCTGTCCGATAGTAACCTCAGGCATTCCTGGTTGTATGCTATCGTCGTTTGGACCACTATGGCTCCCCCCTTGTCGGCAGGTTTTATGGTGATCTCCTTGTTATTGGCCATCTCCCGGATGGCTTCTTGTTCCTCTCGGCTTGAATTATGAAAACACGCTCGGGGTGACGAGCCAAGTGTGTTTAATTCGTTCATCACTGCCTTTTCGAACGTGAGGACCTCAATTGGTAATGGGGTATCAGGCAGAGTAATAGTAGATTCGGGTCATAAACCTGTATCTGTGTCATTAATGCTTTCTTTATCTTTGAAAAGGTGACGCATCAGGAGTGGTTATCTTATCTAAAAAATAAAATCTTGTATTTGCTCTTCAGGGCTAGATGTTTCTTCCATATACAATTTGTCAAAGAAATTTGCTAATTCTTGCCTAATTTCGATATCATCCTAGCAATAACCAGATTGACCTTCCTTCTGTATCTTTGTGACCCTATTTCAAACTGATTCAGTTTTCGTTTTCATGCCAGAATTCTCCCACAACCTTCGCCATATTCATAATGTGATAGTTAATTGGCCTCCCATCTATCCCTTACTATTGTTTCGAGGAAGTCTATTAGTTCTATCTTTTTCCCTTTCCTTTTTTCCTATATTACTGCCTTCTCTTGTTCGTTTTTTATTTTCTTAAGCTCTTCAGCCAAGAAATCCAGTTCTTTTTCAATTTGTTTAATGAAGGTCTTTTTCTCCTTGTTCCTATTCCCTGCGATGTTGATGATTCTCCCCCTGATAAAAGCCTTAAAGGCTTCTCAGGCTATTTGTTTTGTTGTGCCTTCTTTATTCCTTTTGAAAAACATTTCTGTCTCGTCTGCCAACTTATCCGTGCACGGTGTGTCTGTGAAGATGCTTCTATCCACTGTCCATCTTTGGTTGCCAAAGGAGGTTTTTAACTTGAGGCTAAGTTGCACTGCTGAGTGTTCCGAGATATGTTCTGGTATATGCTCAACTTTCTTTGTACATTCCACCAGGCTTCTGTCAATCAGAAAAAAAGTCGATTCTAGAGGCATGCCCTAGCCTTCTATTCTTGAGGGTAAATTTGTGTTCTTTGTTTCGTTTATCTTTCTATATATCTACAATGCCTAAATCCTTGATGCACATCCCAACCCATTCTCTCATCTTGGAAAGATTGGAGAAGTTTTTTGCTGGGTATCGATCTTCTTTAGGATATACCCCCAGATTCATCAAAGTCCTGTTTTGCGAGTCCTTAATAGCGATTATTAAGGAATGGCTATTAAGGACTCGCAAAACGAGATTCATGTAGGAATCGCACAAATTATAGCGATTTCTACTGCCTCCTTATTTGCGATTCGCAAATTGCTAATCGCAAATAAGGAATGGCTTCCCCATTCATTCCTATGGGCCTAAAGGCCCATAGGAATGAATGGGGAGTCATTCCTTATTTGCGATTAGCAATTAGCGAATCGCAAATAAGGATGCGATTTCAAGGGTGCCAGGGTGTCCAAATGACACCCTGTAGCACCCCTGAAATGCAAATGTACACTGGTGTTGCGCACACACATGTCCAAAGGACATGTGTGTGTGTAACATACAACTTAGAAAAATGCACTAAAATGCATTTTTCTAAGTTTTCGCTATTTACCAAGAAGTTACACTTCGCGGTAAATAGCGGCCCCATATTGCGAATTCGCAATTTTAAAAAGGTTCATGAATAGCATTTAAGGAATCTCTAATTGAGATTCCTTAAATGCGTTTCTTCGCAATTGAGCGATTTCTATAATTGCGATTTTTGCATTTGGGATGATGAATCCCAAACGCAAAAATAGCGCTCGCAAAGGGACGGATTCTCAGAATCTGGCCCTTTGCGAGCTGATTTTGGCTTCATGAATCTACCTGTTAGTATTATGTTAAAATCCCCACCCATTATTATTGCTGCTTGGGTTGTCAATAGATAAAAGTATATTTTTTGACGTGGTTCAGAGTCGTCTATGTTGAGGCCATAATATCCCACTAGGGTATATGAGTTGTTATAGATCCTTGCTTTTACGATCACCCATCTTCCTTTTTTGTCTATTTCTGTTTTTTCAATAACTGCTTTTAATGATTTTTTAAAATATAATTGCTACGCCCTTTACGTTGCACTCTTAACTTGTACTTACACAGTGATCTACCCATCTTTGATTTTTACAGATCCTTGCCCATTCTTCCTTTAATAGGTGTGTCTCCTGTAGTATGATTATTTCACAATCAGTGTTTTTTAAATATTCCAGGATATTGAGTCTCCGTTTTTTTGCACTTAGCCCATTTGTGGCGTCCTTACCAACGACTAGCACCTTTTTATTTTTTGACCCACTGTGATCAGCCTAAGGGCCCTCTTCCTCCTCTTAGTTTTGCTTTTGGGACATCTTTTTTTCTTTTTTCCCCATTTTGCTCCCCATCCCTTGCTGTAATTTGTTTCCTTTTCAAAGTTTTCTAGTGCACGATTTTTACAGTGTTCCTCCCCCCTCACTGGAGAAGCCTCCTTTTTCTTCTTTCTTCTGCGCAGCTTTTCTGCCCTTTTGAACTCCTTGTCCTTCAACATTATTTAAAGAGTTTCCATCTATTACCCCTGCAAAACCCATCTTATGCCATTATAAATCATGCATTGCATCTTAGGAGTGATCTTTCTGTTGTGATTTGATTTGCTCAATGAGGCCTTCAACTTCCTTCGGGTCTCTCATGTTGTGCATCTTGTTGTCCCACATGATTTTCAAGGAAGCTGGGAAGTGCATTTGAACCGTTGCCCCAAGTGATCTTAATTGTGGCATATGCTGGCCCAGTTCCCATTGCCTATCTTGGGTTGTTCTTGATATGTCTGACCTGATTCTGCAGGTCCAGTCGTCTTTGGAGAATGAGTAAAATAAAAATTTCCCTTGGACTAACTATCATAAGTGTTCAATCAAAACTCGTACAGTACTTCATCCACACTGGTGCCAGAATAAAGTATCTCCCCCGTTACGTACACAAACCCATTGCAAAAGTGACTAAAAAAAATCAAGACAGTACACAAATTTATTATGTGACTATTAAAAATACAATGATAAAAAGCTCATTACACATTCAATGACCCTGTACAAAACAATCATAATAAGTTAAAATACATTACAAAAAAGAGACATAATCAAGAGATTCATTTAGAAAACATCTTAGTTTATTAATCCGTTAGAATCTTGAATCCATGTCAGGCTAATATCAGTGAATGACAGCCCACTAGTTCCTCGGATTTAATAATCAATAGCGTCGACGCGTTTTGGTGTGCTGCCCGTTGTGCACCACCTTTTTCAAGACAGAATATTCAGTTGTCTCTTTTTTTCGTTCTCAATATTAAAATCAAATACAATCTAAAAAACATAAAAAGTACATATCAATGTGTTGTCCCCACAATACTTGACATTTGTTTTATCTAACAAAGCTCCCAATTCCAATAAGTCTTCTATTAATCTTTGTAGGGCCATTTCTTTCACTTTGACATATACAATTTTTACCATACCCACATTTTGCAATGGTTTTGGACAATGAACCAACTTTTAGGCTATCACTCAGGATTTTCTCCTTCAGGGAGTATGTCATAAAATTGATCACAATTTTTCCTGGAATTTTCCTCAGTTTCCCCTTTCTGAAGGGATCTCGATGTATCCTCTGAATGTCCTCCACGAGGTTGACCGATTTGGTCCAGGGAATTTTCTCTTCTAGTAGCTGAATCGTGATTCCCTTTATATCCTCCCCTTTAATGCCTTCCGGCACATTTTAAATTTTGAGGTTGTTCTTTCTAGCATGGTTCTACAGGGATTCCATTCTTTCACTGATCTCAGTTTCTCTGGTTTTTAGCCTGATTATCTCATCGTGGTTAGCCTCAGACTTCTTGTTCAGCAACTCTACCTCACCCTCCACTTTCGTCACTCTGTCTATAAGCGTATTAATTTTCTGATCGAGTGCCTCACAAGCTTCTTGTATCCTTGCCTGATTCCTCTCAGAAATCGCAAAATTGTCTCTCATCTCCTTCATCATTTCCTCTAAGATTTTGTCCGTATGAGGGCTATCGGAGGAGGTTTGTTCTTGTCTGGTACTCTGGGTGCTTTCTGCTCCCCTCCAGGGGCATCACCTTCTGGGGGTTTCCTGTTTCTGGTTCTGGCTCTTGTGTAGAGAGAACTCAGTATCTATTACTTGTTACCAGATCCAGGCTCCCATCCCTAGGTTTCTCTGCATTCCAATGGCTTTTACTTTTACGACGCCTGTCAAAAATAGGGGAGGTAGAGGGGGTGCCTGAGGGCACGCACCTATAGTGCCACAGCCGTGGTCTTCCTCCATAACGTTTGGCCCGGTCCTTCCTTTCTCTGGTTTATGCTCCTTTTCCTGTACCCTAAAGTAAGATCTTAGGGCTGGAGTAATTTTCTGTGTATTGCACAGATTTGGTGTTTTTAAGCTTGCACAACTTGCTCTTAACAGGGGGGCCTGCGGCTGACCAGAGATATTCTTCTTTCTTTGCCTTCTTGTCCCTCTTGGTGATATATTTGCCAAAGACAGGATTTTCTCTTTGGTGACTTTTATATCTTTAGTGACTATGTGGGACCTAGATCGAGTGCTCCCTTTTGCCAGCTGATACCAGCTCCTCAGGTTGTAACCCCCTCCCTCACTTAGAGCACTCTCTAAGCCTCTACTGATGGTAGGGGGGGCCTAATACCTTCCAGATCCCGTTTCAGCTACCTCTTGGCCGTTGGTGGGCCCTAAAAGTGCCTTGGAGGGTGTCACTGCGGGGGTTTCCCTTTTTTGAAGCCCATTACTGTTCACTTTTTGTCCACCCAAAACCAGAGTCAAGACCAAAGTCAGAGCCCCCTTCACTTACCGGCTCACGCTGTGCTGTAATCGCCTGCCGTTCTGCAGTAGTGCAGGCCAATTCAGATGTTTCCTTTCATCCAAGACTTTTAGCACAGTTGACACTGTTGCGAAGCAGGCCGCTCCTCCCTCTCTCTCCCTCGGATATTCCCCCGACTGACGCCACCTCTCTCCCCCGGAAGGAGACTCTGAACACAGCTCTCCTGCAGCTGTGGCAAGCTTTGATCGCTTCTGCCCACACTCCTGCCAAGCAATATGGCACTGCCTCGGGCTCCGCTCCCCTTGTCTCTGTCTTTCTATGCTCCTCTCTCCCCACTCTCCCGTGCCAGGATCCGGCGCCGGAGGCTTCACAGGGGGGGGACACAAACACCATTCCAGCGGCAGATACGGCCTCCGCAACATTTACGGCAGTTATGGCAGAGGGCCCGTCAGCACGCCGGTGACCTAAGATCAGCCGAGCCAGTAAGTGGAATCCCTCATTTTTTTCTTTCATCGTTCCTTATGCCTCAATATTCGGTAATGCTTGTGCCGTATGAAACCTTGCCAGGCTGTATTCCGGTTTCACTCCTTTCCTTGTGGGGGTTTGTTACCCAGCATAGATGGCCATTTTCAACTGTCTAGCGTTTCTCGGGCACGGAGCTCACGGCCAAGCTCCTTAGTCGACCGCCATCTTCTCCCTGACTCATGTAGATATCAGTTTTAAATAAATATTAGAAAATACAATAATTTATTCCGCAAACATTAGCTTGTCGGTGTATGAAAATGCTAAGATTTTCCTATGAAATACAAGATTTCCCTTCTAAAAATAAAATTAAAGGGTCTTAAAAATCGGTATCTAGTGAATATATCTTTAGTGACCAATCATCTGTGTGTCATTTTCATCAAGTACTCACATCTACTCTAGTCACACTTGAGTAGATTATGCACTGCATGCCCATATCTTATCATACCCTTGAGGGCTCCATCATTCAATATAATGTAGATGGCAAAATAGGAAGAGGAACCCATATATCAAGACTCAATTCGAATTTGTGTTTTTATGATTTCCGAGTGATTTATAATCACTCTTTTGAAGATGAAACATAGGTGGAACCCATGAAATATGGCATCTTAAGTGGTGATAACAATGAAGACAAATGTTTTATGATCATGCCAACAGCTAATCCACTAAATATAGATAGATAGATAGATAGATAGATAGATAGATAGATAGATAGATAGATAGATAGATAGATAGATAGATAGATAGATAGATAGATAGATAGATAGACAGACAGACTGTAGAGGAAAGAAAGACATAATGGAACAGAAGAACTATTTAAAAGGAAGACCACTTCTGGGAAAAAGCTAAGTCTTAAAAAAAGGTAATTAAGAGTACCAAGGTGTTTCAATAGGTACCTCGAGCGCAAGGTAGATCCATAGAGGATGAAAGCAGATATGTGGTGCATACATGCACACACAGAACATGCTTGTGCTGCAATCACCAAATTGTCACTATATGACTCATAGTGCATAAGTGTGCACAAAAACAGTGACAGGCTTTTTAATGGTAAAATTGAAACACTCCTTTTCAGAACTTTGGGGCACATGCATCAATATTGCATTTTGCGATTTCTTAATTGTGAAAAATAAGGAATCGCAATTAAGGAATTGCAAACTGAAAAGCATCAAGAAATTGCTAAAAAAAATAGCGATTTCTTAAAATTTCTTAATTGCGATTCTCTTATTGAGAATCGCAATTAAGGAATACCTCCCCATTCATTCCTATGGGCATAGAGGCCCATAGGAATGAATGGAAAGACATTCTCAATTTGCAATTCACCATTAGAAATTCGCAAATTGAGAATGCAATTTCAAGGGTGCAGGGGTGTCCAAAGGACACCCTGTTGCACCCCTGAAATCTGCCTATAAGTACATTTTGCACACACAAATGCCCCAAGGGCATGTGTGTGTGTAAAATGGAACTTTGAAAAATGCCCTTTAGTGCATCTTTCAAAGTTTTCGCAAATTACCATGAAGGTCAACTGCATGGTAATTTGCTCCCCTTATTTGCGAATTGGCAAATTTTTTAAGTTTGATGCATTGCATTAAAGGAATCTCAATTGCGAAAATTACAAAAATGTTAATGCATCCCAAAAATTGGAATTGCATTCGCAAATGGCCGAATTTTGCGATTCGCACCATTTGCGAATGCAATTTCCATTGATGCATGTGCCCCTTTAAAACTGCAGCAGCGAAAAACATTGCCATGTATCAGATGTGAGGGCACATATTTGACCCCATTGTTTTGCTTTCAATTTCTAAGTGGAGACAAGGGAAACGTTTGATTCAAATTCTTACTTGTCTAAAATCGGAACACATTTCCTGATTCCAGCTCTGTTTGAACACGAAAGTAGAAAAGAAATCCAGAGATTTTTTTTTTAAAAGCCCTGGACTTCATCTAACAAAAACATATTCAACGAACTCGGAAGTACAGCCTTCGGGCATCATGTGGGTCACCATGCTTCTCTTGTTTTTCTTCAGAAAGATCAACATGTCGAGGGATTCTGGAGTTTAAATTGGACTGACAGACATCTTTTGTTAAGCAACAGTCAAACAATAACCAGACCAGCTCCATATAATTCTTATATTAGTCTTATTATTTCTTCGATTTGCCTGCCACAGAAATGAGGGCCAGATGGAGGTTTAGGTTTCCTTCTGTTAGGTGTTAGTAGTTCTCCCAGTACTGCTTATTCATTATGATACTTGTAGTCCTAGATTTAATAAAAGAAAAGCAGAACTACAAAATCCAGACTTAAAAGAGAGCAATCAAAGTCAAAGCCAATAGGTTTAATGTTTAGTAGTAAGAAACGTTTTGGTGTCTAGAATAAGCATTTATTTTATGTACATGGCTAAAATAAATTGCAAGTTCATCTTTACCAGGGCTAGCTTTAGCACTCGTGGTGCCAGGTTCGACGATATTTGTTGTGGCCTCCATAGATGTTGGAGGTGGTGACCACCTCCACCACGGATTCCCTCACCACCACCTTTTAACCGTGCCCCTCAAGTCTCCATAACCACTTTCTCTCTCTCTCTTTCAGATGCATTTAATTAGTTATGAAGCGTCATTCTTAAAAGTGTAAGGTGTCAGAGCACTTTGCATCACACACACATTACACAAATCAATCATACTTCATATATCAGAGTATAGGAAATATTACATAAGCCAGACGACTACAATGTGTAGGAGTGACATGTCATCCATACTGGTAGGCAGTGTAGTTTAAGAGAGCTTCAATTGGAGAAGCACAAACTCAGAATTAAAAATGGAACACCATAGTTGAGGGTCTCTTTAATAATAAGAATCGATTTCTACCCAAATGAACCCGTTTTGTAACCTAGTCTATGCTCTCATCTATACTTTGCAGTTTGCTTGCATTTCTTTGATGAGAAATGTTCTACATTAGGATTTTACCTTATAAACTGCAGGATGTCTCTTGGAAAAGCAGTAACCCATGGCCTATTTACATTACACGGCCCCACCTGAAGTCATCACCTGGTGCGGTGGCACCTGTTTCACTGCCCTAGAGTCGGCCCTGAGCTTTACAATCACTTATATTCATGCATTAGTAGGTTTCTTCTTTTCCTCAGTCACTAATACAATATTGACTTTGCAGGGATGTTGGGGCATTATTCTTTTTTGAAAAAGCTATAGTGATACGTTCTGTTTGTAATCAATGTGGTAGAGAAGATAGTTAAAAAATTGAGAGCAGAAATAGATTCAGACTTGCAGTAAATGCAGCCCTGGAAACATTTTCCTACCAGCCTCATGTTGCACTGAATATATGAGTGTTATAAGCAAGGCAAAGTGATTTTATTTAGAAGGGTATAGGTGGTGGTAGGGGGATCCCCCAACATATTTCAATAAATTGTGGGCTACTGATTCATTTTACAGTATGGAGTAGTATTAATACTTCCCAAAGGCAATTTATATTTGTGATTATGAGAACATCTTCTATCTTTTCCTAAGGATTGCTTTCAGGGCTCTGTGTGCTGGAGCTCATCTAGCCCTGAATGCAAGGATGTGTCCCACAGCCTGGTGGGGGTCCTTCATGTTCTAATATGGCAGTTCACCATAAAATTGCCACTGGTGGTGTAGTACTGGACACATTATTTTTTACAATGGTGACACTTTTTTGAAATTCTCATTGCTGTTTTAGAACTTTGTCATTTTTAGAGACGCAGTCTTGATAAAGTTTCATGTTTGTCAAATGGTTTGGACATAAACTGCCTTACAGGGAGAGTAAAATCATGACTGTGAGACATTTTCTCATTCAACAAGTCTCCTACAGGCACCTCACAGGACTTATGCCCTGGAGATATATCTTTCCCTTTATTTGCACGTGAGATACCGGTCAAGTAGATATTTTGCAATATGTGTATGTTCATTAAATTTTCTTGAAATGTTCGCATTTATAAAAAAAATGTATCTCGCACATACGCATGGAGGCTTGCAACTGCATTTGGACTACTTTACTTGCATTGATATGATTTACAAATGGCCTTTTGAAAAGTGTGTGATTGGCAATAATGTATTCCATTTGGCACTTAACTGTTGCCTGAGTCAGATAGTTCGGAATGCAACGAGGAAGCCCTTGAATTTGAACCGCGCCACTTAAGGGTCCGCCAGGTTTCCATTTACGTGGACCGTGGATTCAGTTGTGCACTAGAAGAATGAGAAGGTCCAGCCATGTAGATTACACTAATGTTGTACAGATTTTCATTAGTCTTAAAGTGACATTTGCATTGACTAGGGATGCAACATTTTGTACTTTACTGGTCAGATTGAGCAAATTTAATTTTTAAACTGCTTGTTAATGCGACTGTCACTGTAAAGTAGCTTGGTGTAGTAGCCGATTAAACTACTAGGATATGGGGCTGAACTTGTCTCAGTGTAGACAGATGAAGGACTTTATTGCAAATACAAACCATTTAATTAATGTGCTTGTAAAAAGTGTGCAATTAAGTTTTTAAGTTAAAATATATATATATATATATACAAGAAAAAGAAGGTTATCTTTTAGTAGGAGCTCAATTCTTTCAAATGCAAACCGTACATTAGCAATCTTTGGGACAAGATTCCTAATTGCACCCAATCCAATAGTTAGGATGGGAATGGCCCCTGGCATGACGTTTGAGCATCCACCCCTGCCTTGAGTGTCCCATCAAGTAAGTCTCTATTTCCTTTGGCTTTAGCACACACAACAATCTTGCGTGCAGAACATTGAGGACCACTGAGATAGGGATTGAAACCCAGAGGGAGTCTCCGCAGTCCCCGCAGTCAGAAGGGATTCACCATTCATGCCGGCCAGTTTGACAGATCAATCAGATTGCTCTAGAAGACCAACAGTGGTGGAAGGGTATTCATCTGATAATGACAGGGCAGGCTTTTTACCTGCTCCTGGTATGGGCTACTTGGCCTCCTGGCTGCAAATATTAAAATATCATCCATTACTCAGTGGATATCCAGGTTAGCTCCTCTTTTGTTAGGGTGGTACTGGGCATAATAACTCTGCAAGCCTGTAGGAGGAGAGAAAAAAGAAAATTCTTGGTAAATCAATGAGTTTTACCTGGGCAGCTGCAGAAGAGCAGCACGCACCTCAGACTGGTTCCCCCCATGCTGCAGCACAAGGTAAACGGTCAAACTAAGGATCACACCAGCATAAATACTGCCATCTAGGCCTGTTATTCTGTTGACAGCCTCTCATAGCGATAGACTATGGTGGCATAGAAGCTGATGGACCGACCCTTGTGATTAAGGAAAACCCAGTAGCTAACTAAGTTGTTCACTGGGAAGGCCAGTTCTCGTAGTAGTAGTATTTCACCCAATATTCTATTGATTTGTGCAGTATATTTTTTTCCACTGAGCATAAAGTAAAGCACTTTTTTCTTACTTCTTAAATTAAAGCACTGCTGGGGCAATTATAGTATTTGGTGATTTTTGTGAGTCTGTTAAGATGTCAAAGCAGACAGACTCCAGTCATATTAAAGTGATGATTTATTCTAAGATAAGGAGTACAAGAACTACCAACTTCCAACAAGCTCCTGTCTTCTCTCAACTGCCACACTGAGAATTAACATCAGTTAACACTCACAAAGCTATGACCTAAGATGGTTCTGCACCTACGGCAACCATAAGCAATGAGCAAACGCAACAGAGACATTGATTTCAGAGTCCCTAACTCTACACAACCTTACTAAGTGAGTGTTAGACTGCTCGACCCACTATGCTGAGATCCAGGTGCTAAAGAGGTGTACTTGGTGCTCAGGCTTCAGGGCCAGTATAGTTCAGCACCAGAACACCAAATGGAAACAGACTCAATCACCTTCAGTGAGACCTCCTAATCCCTGAGTGACCTGTGGCTCTTACACCTCTTGTGACACCACTAATTAGCATGGCGTTTCTATTACTTTAAAAAATAAAGAATGGTTAATTTTTATTTCTCTCGGGTGGTGGATGAGGTATGGGAATAGTCCTTGCTTTAAACGTAGGCCAGTATTGGGAACAATGTAACTCCATAATTGGTGTCATGCATTGCTCCTTTCTCTTCACCTCCTCTCAGGGTGAGGCAGTTTGGCCGGCACTGAAATGTTAACAGTTGAATCAGTAACCTGAGTCTAGCTGACAGCAAGATGAAACAACATATATGTAGAGCCCGTAGAGTATGTAGAGCCTGACATCAAGTCATATAGCTCCCGAACACAACTGGTTCATTTATCCCACACCTGCAGTGGGAACACAGGGCCCAGTTTTACCGGATTTTAATCTGTACCTGGTAAAAACACTAACAAACAGGGCTAGAAATGTTAGCCTCATCACAGTCCAACCCCACCTTACGCCTGCAATTCCAGAGTGGCAGCATGGAACCCTCCATCCTTCCTGAGAACAACCTCCCCTGGCCTGGTATGCCCTCACCACCTATAGTCCACCACTGTTGTCTTCCTACTTCCAATACAAGTGGTAAATTGGAGCAGGAAAGGGCCTGTTATTTAGTTAAAAAATAGAGACTGCAGTTGTTTTTGAGTTGGCATGTTTTCCCCCATTCCATCCTGCATAACTTGCTATAGCTGGATTTATGCATCGGGAAACAGGCTAGAAAAGTTAATTCTGACCACTTGATATCTTCACACCGACACACAGCCAATTCAACTGGTAGCCACTCGATCACACCTAGGATGGATGAGAAAATTGAACAAAAGTAAAAACTTCGACCTGTATAGAATCAATTTAAGTTGGTGATAGGATTGTAAAATCCTCCTCCCAGAAAATTAAATGGTCAATTTCCGTGTTTTCACCACCATTGGAAAAAAGGAGTTTTTAAAACTGACATTAAAAGCAGCAACGTGTTTGCTTGGATTTAGTAGGCATTATAAAACTGCAAATAAAAGTGCATAGCCATTTCATTACCTTTCTATATTTTCTAAATCTAACAAAACCTTTAAAATGTAACACAAATTGTAGGATGCCTTTAAAAAATTGAGAAATTGCTTAAGTAATGTTGCGTTTTTTAGAAACATTTGTTCCAGTTCATATATATTTTCTCCACATATAGTCCTAACACTTGGTATAAATTATAATAGCTATTTGATGTTCTTCACCAACCTAACCTTTATTAACTTTTGGAGAGTGACTTCAGAGCTGAGGTGTTTGCAGTGAAATAGCATACACAACCCACTTGGTGGTATTTCTCTCTGCTTTTCCTGCTACAATATACCATAATAGCAGTAGGATTGTCATGTTTTCCACATGAATATCTATGATATGCGTCTTTGTGTAACAGTTATGTTGTAGATTTTAGCAAAGTGTAGCACACTTAACCTTAAGCAAAATCAATCAAACTTCTAGCTGACAAATCTAATCTTTAATATGTTGTTTGTGCCATCATTACTTATTTTGATATTTTTTGTTTTCAGGTAATCAAATCTGGAGTGGAGACGACTTGCAAATGTCATGGTGTGTCTGGTTCCTGCACGGTGCGCACGTGTTGGAGGCAGCTCGCACCCCTACATGAAATTGCCAAACAGCTGAAGCAGAAGTACGAGACATCCCTCAAAGTGGGCAGCACCACCAATGAAGCGACAGGGGAGGGGGACATTTCTCCACCCAAAAAACCCAATCCAGGACCCAGTGACCAAATCCCAAGGACTACAGACCTGACCTATATTGAGGATTCCCCCAGCTTTTGTCGGATGAGCAAATTCTCACCTGGCACCACGGGGAGAAAATGTTACAAAGACAAGAACTGTGAGAGCATTTGCTGTGGCCGGGGCCACAACACACAGAGCAGAGTGGTGACCAAGCCATGCCAGTGCCAAGTGCGCTGGTGCTGCTATGTGGAATGCAAACAGTGTACACAGAGAGAGGAGGTTTACACCTGCAAGGATTAGCAAACAATTTGGCCGACAGTGGACCAGTAATGTTCTTTGTGATGGAAAGATTATGGGACAAGATGTGCCCTATCACGTGACATACAGGGTTTGATTGGCAACGGGATTGGAAAGCTATGTCATGACGCAAGCACTTTGTAGGAGAAGGTGACACCTCCATGCCCCTTATCTCCAAAATGCGCTGAATTGAGAGGCCCGTACACAGAAATAGGAAATGTCGGAATCTGTGAGGCTTATCTTCATCAGGTCTGTCCCCTAAACTCTGCTTCCTCTACGTTTTTGCTAGATCCCCTTTGCCAGACAAATTCTTATGGCCATGCCTGGGGACTCATGAAGCAGTTACAGTCTGACAAGTCAAGACGCACCGGAATCTTTTCTTACTGCAAAGACAAAAGCACACTGTAATTTTCAAGCACGTTAGATGAAGGTCAACCATAAACGTGGGATTGGACAAAATCATAATCTTCCCCATGAAAAGTGCAAAGACAAATACTAAGGTTCCTACAGGAAGAGAACACCACAAGCAGTTGACCTTGGAGTGCTGCTTTAACCATGACATCAGAGAAATTGAAAACAATCATTCTAAATTGTCCTTATAAAGCTGATCACCCTGCTTTTGCAGGATAACAAGTTCCAATCAGATATTGTTGGGAAATCACAAGATATGCAAGTAGCCTTTGTTTCAATTTTCAAACACAACCGACAGCCATTTTTATTAGCATTAACACTGTCCTCAAAAAAACCACTATATTTTGTATAAACGCTTTTTGCCTTTTTGTCTTTATCAGGAAAATACCCTGGTGGGTGATTTTTGAATGCCTACAACAGCTGCTTTAGCCCTATTTACTAACCAGCCCGACACATTTACGAACCATCTAGTTAGCTCATCCTTCCTGTTGTACATGCAAGTGTCAACCAGCACGACAGCAGTAATCTTGGACTAGAGAAAATCCAAGAGTGGTCATTCCACCTGCTCAAAGCCAAGAGGGAACAACATGACCTTCAAGGATATAACACTTTTCAAGTTCTTGAAACCACTACATTGAATATTATGTATCAAAACATGTACAAGCACTAGAAACTGTATCATGCTTAAACCATCATGAGGACCCCCCACCACCCGGGCTTGAGGTGTGGGGGCACTAGTCCAGAATGCTTTCCAACGGTGTAAGAGAATTTTGGCTTTATTGTTGCCATTACAACTGCAGCATGGAATACTGTTGACACGTGGTCGGTTCTCCACACACCACATGTGCTGAAACATTTCCCATCCTCCCGCCAATCAATCACACATTTTCCTTTGCCAATGGAAAGGACCGACCAAGGCTCAAACTTGTTG
This sequence comes from Lissotriton helveticus, assembly GCF_964261635.1. Lineage (NCBI taxonomy): Eukaryota > Metazoa > Chordata > Amphibia > Caudata > Salamandridae > Lissotriton > Lissotriton helveticus. The sequence goes on along the minus strand of NC_136071.1, from coordinate 334,343,237 downwards.
TCCCGTCACAAGAGACCAATCCTTGCTGAGGATGTTAGGCTTGCGACACCGCTCAGTGCCTGCCACTCATTTTTTAAAATTTGCTTGTGGGTTTACTAGGATACTCGTGTGCCAATTAAATATCGCTGGAACAGCTGCGGAGGAGAAAATGGCCGATGACGAGAACAGAAGATTTCAAACTTAAGTCATCCATGTAACTCAAATATGCTACAGAACTGGATTAGGGTCAGCTGAGAAGCCAATATGCAGAATAACTTTTGGATACTGAAAATATGGCCTCCCTCATTTATCCTTGAACCCACTGACTTTCTCTTAAAGTGCCTCTGCGCAAATCGGCAACTGCAAGAACCATTGACACCATACAAATGAAAACCAACCAAACTTCTATAAGGCTCAGTCAAAGACAGAGCTTACCTGTATTATTTCGTGTGAATATATATGTATATATATAAGACAAACATTTATTTATTCTAATGCATCTTTGAAGGACCTACTTTATGGTTTAATTGTGGTATTATGTACATTTATAACTGTCACAAATCTTTATGTAATCCAGTCATGTACATCCTTTTCTTTGAGAGAGACACAGACTTTGTGCCTTGTATGCATGGAGGGGAAGATGGATTGTGAGAAACTGTGTGTGTTTGAGGATGCATGTTTGGATGGATCAGATTCAGTAGCTTGCACATAGTATATGTTGTCAGTGGCAAATGTTGAAAGCGGGGGTGGGCCTTCAAAAGGTCAGTTGTACATAAGGGGAAGCGGGATGGGTAAGGCAGGAGTGAATGAACTACTGAGTGATAGAGCTGATCTGTGTATTACAATTCACGCACTGAAGCCTGGATGCCTTCTGTAAGTATTTAAAAAAGTGTATTTATGTCAATGTGGATAATTTGCTTCCATATTATATTGTAAATAGTAGGGTTTTTTCTCCTGTGGTAATACTTAAAATAGTACTGAGGCACATACATAAAATGTACAGGCAGTGTGTGAAGCAGGTTACTAACCCCCTCAAATCAGACTTGTCTGTTTCTTTTTGTGTCTTCCTGCATGAGTCGAAGTTGCACCGGTGGGTTTTTGTGGAATATTTTTCCATACTTTGTACAACAACCTTTGTCTAATCTTGGAAAGGAAATGGAACAGAAATAAGTAAAAGAAGTAACGGAGATAGTCAAAGGTATTGAAGGGTGGGCGTTAAGCTGAGGGTGAATGAAAGAATGCGAAAGCGGGAGAGACAAAAGCCTACAGGAGAAACTGTGAAGGATAGAAGGAGAGAGAGTGCAGATGACGAGGAGAGCTAAGGGAGAGTGAATATGATTGGAAGAGAATGTGTGAGGCGGAGAGATCTTATGGTGTGAAGCAGAATGAAAATGTCAATTCTCAAGTAGATAAGTGTGAATGTTTGAGGGCACGTTCTAGAGCATGCCTATATGAATGATATTTAGAATGATAGGCTAGCATCAGAGAAGAGAGATTTTTTGATGGAAGGAGGGAACAGCTGAGTAATCACGTTGGAAAGAGGTTAGGGTGAAAGTAGAGAGAATGTCAGAATGGGACAGGAAAATAAGCGTGGAAACATGTGAAGATATGCTTGCGGTGCAAAATATGAGCAAAAGAGAGATTGAGTGGACAGCGGATGTGAGGATAGTTGAGAAGTTTTAGGACTGGCTGGGTGTGGGATGTTTTGCATGAGAGTCGAGTGGCTGTAGACCATGCTCAGAACTTGGATTGAGCTGTCATGACAGTAGGGCCCCCTTACTAGACCAGTGTCCTACGTGCAAGAGGGCACAACCATTATAACTTGTGTATAGCGTAAAATAGGTGAAGAATATTTTTTATTGAATGACACATTTAGTTCTATGGCAGAATTATAAAAAATATAATATTTTTTTTAACGAGGCAAACAGTGACTGTTTGCTGTTTTATAATAGATGTTTCTATGTAAAAATGTTGCACCAGTATTCTATCTTTGTTATTTAACAGACATCTGTGTACCATGCCTGGTGATATATGATAAAAATGTAAAAAGACTCCTGAGTGTGCATTCAGTTTCCCTGAAATTTAAGGACAAAGGAGAAGCTCACTTTTTCTGTAATGCGCTAGATACCACATGTGCTTTTTTTTGCCCCTATTCGCACAATTGGCATTAGTCCACAATTTAACGACGTCCAGAGAGGAAAGGATTGAGACATCGCTGGTGGGACTCAAACCTGTGATGCCGGGGTTTGTACACACAGTGAACTCTGCAACCAGAAAAGCCAGCATAGCAGATTGGATGGATGGGATGGAGTGAAGTCATGCTGCCCTTTGAAATGTATTTGAAATGCATGGCCGGGTTTGCTCATCCATTATCCTTAAGCCACTTTGCCACATTAAGTGATCTATAGGCTGGAAAGTCGAAGCTAGTAGATTGCCAACAGAAGACCAGTAATGAATTTGTATCTGTTTCTATTGTTAACATTCAGTTTGTCTTGAAAAAATACTGATTGTATGTGCAGCATCCAACAGTAGGAAATCCTGGAGCAACCGGTGCAGGTAAGAGTCGTGAGGCCGGGTGGGGTGGTGACTCGACAGATGACGATGAGGGAACTTATTTTTATTTATATAATTTTCCCTCGTCTTTGTCTGTCGCGCTCCTCCCCACTTCGCCCCACCGCCCCGCCGCTCTTACCTGCACGGGCCGCTCCAGAGTAAATCCGTTAAGGAGGAAGGTAATCTCGGGGGTATTATTTATTCTAACAAGTTAATGTAGAATGCACATTTTATAATAGAGTGGTCTCTTTTATGAATCATTCACTCTACCTAAAGTTGTTTGCACATGAATATATTCACGACATACAGTCCTTAAACCTTTCACCCTCTCTTTCATTTATGCTGGACAATATAGAAGAAATGCTAGCCCCGCTGGCCACCCCTGTGCTTACATGCTTCTAAATGTAAATTAGACTGGTTAACTTGTGCTACCTGAGCCCTTCTAAAAATTGCAGAGGTCTGAGCATGACAAATGTTCCGGTAGGGAGAGGATGAGTGATGCGATGTTGGTCAGACTGACGAGAACACCATGCTTTCCTCCAAATCTCTATCCACAGTTAATGTTACCAAGCCTGAGTAGAGTAGTCTCAAAAGGTTATCCAGGATAGCAGAAAATGTGTAGTCTAGTGTGCTAGGAAACAGATAGTGTCTTTCTGTGCTATTGGAAGCGGTTAGGTACCATCAATGTGCACCGATTCCAAAGAGGCCTCTAGACCTCCAGCCGGTGAGACGAGCTGGGGACAGTCCATTCTGACCTCCAGTACCTTCATTCACTTGAAAGCCCATTCATTGCTTGGAGAAGAAGGGCTTCCAGGAGATCCATGCCATCATTGTTCATGAAGTCACGAAACAGGGCACCCTGAAGCTCTATGCAATTTCCAGGTTAGAGTGTTATCCATGCAAGGGTGAAAAGCAATGTTCTAAATTAATTTGCAGATTTTGTTTGTGGATGCATTGCTTTCTGAATGTGCCTTGCATTCAATAGCCGTGAACCAGACATTCCATAATTACTTTTATGTAGCTAAAAGTGTTGAGGCTTACTGCAGTTTCTAGAAAAATTGTAAACATGTTCTGATGGAAGAACGTTTCTCATTGTCTCTTTTATTCTAAATTTGCAGTGTAATTCTAAGTCTATGGTTAAATTGTAACAGTGCAAGCCCCTTTGGGAGGACACAGCCGTTCTCCACAGCTGGACTCACTCTTCCCATGTGTCAGGCAAAGTGAGATGTTTGTATGCACATTAAAGGTTTTTGTTGTAGGTTTGAAAGACATCACTTGAAATGAGTTGATGCTGACACCAGGTTTGCAAGGACTCACTTTGCATGTCCAGAAACCATTTTTAATGTGAAAAGTATGACACCCTGATGTGGATCTTGCTACAACTGCATTAGTTTTTCTGAAAAAGATTGGTGGCCTAGCTTCAGCGTTTCAGTGATGCTGCAAGTGTGAATGATGTTCGTGTGAGTGGGTAGTATGTTGATTTTTATAGTAACACTGGTATGGTTTGCCTGTTGATGTCACTGGACAGCTGAGTGGGAAAGGTGGACTTTGAGTTGAATTAGTACAAATGTAAGTGTGAGTATGAAATGTTAGTACACGTAGTGTTGCTGTAAGTGAGTTGAACGTTTGGATAGTTTGAGATATGGCTAGATTAGACGTTGCAGAACACAATGCAGAATGAAGAGGACAGCAGTGTGTGGTTGGGTTTTGCAGCAGTCATTTGGCTGAGAGCTTAAAAATATTTAGATCAGGGGTCAGTCGTTCAGTCGCTGATTGGCAGTTGTGTGCCTATGTCAAATTCTATTGAAAGTCAGTTGTTCTTTACTTACTCAGCTAGTTAATGCTTTCTCTGTTGATCTTAGATTCTCACTCTCCCAGAAAAAAAATCAAAAAACAGATCTAGAGTAGCAAATTCAGTTATTAATTTTAGGAAGTGTGGCAGCTGTTAAACACCAAAATAAATTGATGGAAGCAATAACTTAGTTCTTCTCACGAGTCAGATGTGCTGTTTGGTTTGATTTAAGGTTTTTTTCTGGGGAGAACTGCTAGACCAGATGCAATTTTTCTTAAAACCTGAGTGAATCAAATAGGTTTACTTTATATAGTTTCAAAGTGGGAGAACTGATGAGTGACATCAATTCTTTTAAAAGACCACCATTGGTAACTGATTGGCTTCCGGACAAACTTAGTCAGCTGGTAGATCACACTCAAGCATCATTACTGACTAAATAAACCAATACAGTTAGATGCTACAAATTCAAAGAATGGGTTCAGCCAGTAAAATTATGAGAAGCATAAAGTAATCACTTTAATAAAGTAGCCAACCAATGAACAGCTAAATCACTACCATTTGGTAATATGTAAAGAATTCTGATCTTCAAGAGATAGACTATGTTTCGCAATTCAAGAATAACAATTTGAATTTTATGAGATACCTGTGAGAGAAGTGGCTAAAGATACGGGAGCACTCCATGAAAAAATCAAGCAGGATTGCCTGTTGTAATTCAGGCATCAAAATGTTCTAGGAACAGGAGATATTTTACTTCATAGCCAAAAGAACAAAGGTACTCTTATACAAGTGAGGTTAAAGTCTTTCATAAATATTAATAGATCAAGAGTTTTCAAACATCTCATTTGACCCAGACAGCAATACATATTTGAGGATTGTGAAACTGATGTGAAAGAGCAAAAAAAACTGAAACTGGACTGAGAAAACAAAACTAAATTCATATAGTACTCTGACCAGTTTCTGTCCAAGGTTTGATTCAAACTTTTGTCATTATAGATGCATAACTCTCATGTTGCATCATGGCAGGCACTGGTACCTAATCCAGTGCTGCGTTTGTTCTTGTATTCTTTTACTTGCAGCTTTGATTTTGCTCCTGTAAATACAATACTTTAAGTCCCAAAGGTCAAATAAAATGAAAAAAGACGGACTGGAGTTTCTACCAATGCCTGTCAGAGGACAACTTGGGGTACAAACACAAATGTTTTCATATTTTTCCACAAAATAATTTTTTAGGAGTATATTGGGATGTGGTGCCCACCTTTGGGAAGTGGTAAACGTATGGAATAATTAAACCATTCCATCTCTAGTTATGCTTCCTTCTTCATCAGCTCAATGAAGAAACATTCCTCTAAAAGTCCTTTATTCTTGTAGGCCTCTGAGGATTCGATTCTAATGGTTTTGCATATGTAAGAGCAACCTACATGTGCAGAAAGCACTAAACACCGTTTGCCATTTAATCTTTTTCAGCGCGATTCACCGAATCAGGATTAGTAGGCCTTTTGAACTATGAAGAGCACTTACTATGGTGGAAATCCACAAGTAAGATGGATTTTCACTGTAGAATTTTCAGACTCTGAATGGATGGAAAAAGGCCCTTTTAGAAGATGATCATGCCAAATGCACTGAGCACCCACAAACTGCAAGGTAGTTTCCACCCCAGAAACACTCTTAAAACTACACCTATTAGAGGTAGGACCAAATGGTGGGAAAATAAAGACAACAGTCCCATATTCTGTAATAGCGCAGGTGAGGGGATTTCGGTAAATGAAAAAATATTTTCCGTGCGGAAAAAAAGGGCACCCAAAATTTGAAAATACACATTTGTTCCATCTTTACCCCAACAAATTGCCCACTATGCAGACAGTACATAGGATTACACATGGTGAAACAGAAGTGTTCCTGTACCTTGCTATCATTTTCATGAACATTGAAGAGGATCTTCATGAAGCCTTAAAAATTTAGATTTATTTTTACAAACAATAGGTACACATGTAGAATGTGTAAAATTCAAACTTCTCAAGGCCAACTTTGTGAGTCTGGCCCAATAGTTTTTGTTGTTGCAAAGTATTCCTTAGGGATCCTGGGGATGCCCATCACTGGAGATAGATACAATGTTTTGAGAAGGTGTTTGGAATATACAAGACCTAATAGTTTGTCAGTACCACTAAGCACTTTGAGACCATCTCTATCAAGTCAAATTCCAACCTGATGTAATTTCTGTCAACTCGTATGCAAGAAATTTGCTGAGTAATATCCAATAAGATAAACACATTTGTATAGAATTCAAATTTGTATATGATCCAATTCCCCATGTATGAGTCAACGATTTGTAAATAAACCAATAACATGATAGAACATGTTGTGAGTTATTTGATCATACTAATTCACTTCAGTTGTCATTGAAGACGGAGGGCCAAATACACGACTTCCTTGTGCATCATCATCAATTCTTCATAATTTCACAGATACTTTATTTTTGCACCATCCACAGTTATAATCTAAAGGACAGCATTCTGGAGGCCACCCTCGCCCCAGAAGAACCCCATTCTTCAAAACTCCTTGAAAAATATGAATGTAGAATGTGGGAATGTTGTTATGCACTTGTTAAAGGAGTTCTATTGACGACGGAGGTGGGGGGATTTAATACTAATGAATGAAGGATTAGTATTTTCTTTGTTTTTCAATGTCTTATGGGAGCCTAAATTATTTTTCTCTACCTCATGTGTACAGCTTGTAGCTATAAATCTGATTCTGGATGACTGTTTAGGAATGTATTTAAGTTATTTAACAACTTTGTATAACAAAAGCAAGACAAATGAGACAATAAATGTATTTTAAATTATATTTGTGATGTTTGTCGTGTTTGCACAGTCACCATGTGTTCCATTAACAAAAACGAAACAATGCAATTCAACCTGAATCGATATACATGGTGCTTAGTGGAACAGGTATAATGTCTTCTCTAAAAGTAAATTTCAAAAGAAAGCGCTGTAAAAATAAGTGATAGTTAAAAACATACGTAATCCATTATCTAGGTAATTTTACAAATCGAGTAAAGAATTCTGAATAAGTGTTTGGTTGACCTGTGAAGTACTGAGGAAATTCTTAAACAGCTCCTACTGCTCCCTCCAAAAACTATTTCACAGAAGCCCAAATACACAGCACATCATTGTCTTTGGATCTAAAGAGTTCATTTATTTAATTCCATCAAAGTTTCACTGGGATGGTTGGCCCACTAGCCAGGAACTGCAGATGTCTAACTGGCTATGGTGCCGTGTTTTTCGACGAAAGTGATCTTCTATTGAACCACCTGAGTTGGGCAGTAACTAGTCTCTTGGCTTAACTATTTTGGCCTACTTAGTAAGTTGTTGAAAACGCTATTCTTGGCTTCACTGGGTGGTATGGTTAATCCCACAGTGCAAGAAGGAGTAATTCCCAGTTCTTCCCAGAAAGTTAATACACAGCTTTTTCACAAAGAAACTATTCCACAAAATTCCACACGCTGTAGTAGTTAAAATAATGACTGATGTAAGTTAATAATAGTAAAGACATTTCTCATTTAACATGACATTTCTTCCCCGTCAGATTTATATACAGATTTTGTGCAGGCACATCCAAACCCTGCATTCCGTACTGAAAAACATTGCATTAAAATTGTATTTTATAATCAGTTTTTATGGTGCATCCTGGATGTTACAATACAGCCTCTGTATCATTGTGTCACAAACATTGGTGGCAGGCTACCAAATTAAATTAACTGGAAATTATATTCAAATGTATTTGCCTGGAATGGTAATTGCAAAATAATTTCGTACCTATTTATTTTGTAATTTTATTAAGTGTGGACCTGATTTTCTGGCAACAGTTAAAGACTACTTAACCTGACATATTAGATTGTGTCTGCCACTTGGTCTTTGCAATTGGATATTTGATGAGGTATGAGTGATGCAGGGGCAAAAGCATTGTCTCATTTGCATGAGACTGCACTCTAAATCAAAGGAGGGAATGCGTAATTGAGATCAGATTAAGCAAAGTGTTCGCCCACGTAATTGGTACTACCGAACTTGTCAGACCACCATCTGCAACCTCTTTTGTTATATGAATTGACGTGGCATGGATAAAAAAGGGGCCCACACCCATTCTTCCGCTGTCCACTTGTCCAGTAAAGCCCAAGTTGTCAGATCCTTGGATGACTACAACAAAGTTTGTGTCCATTGCTTTGAGTAGTCGCACCTTCTTCATCCTACCCTCTTTGATAAACATTTGATGGATGGCACCTCCAATATCACCAAATACAGACAAGCTCTTACTGTATGATTTAGCTGCCTCTGCATTCTCTGATAGAGGTAAGAGGATAGACGCGTGCTACTGAAGTACACGGAATAGCAATGGTTGTCACTAATACGAGGCCATAGATTTCCTCTCTTTTAATTTTGATTCAGTAAAGATTGTTTTAATAAATGGCACACCTAAAATATCTGTTACTAACCTACGAGCAATGTGTCTTTGCAGCAGAATAAGGTATGCTCAAAATTGAAGACACAGAAGTGGTTAGAATGAACAGTATCAATATCCCTAGCTGCTCCCACCAATTCCCAAAAATGTTTTGGAATTGGTGGGGCCAGACTGGAATAGTTATATTGTTCATTCTAAACACTTCTGAGCCTTCAATTTTACCTCATCCAGTCACAAAGACCAATAATGCCACTAAGATGACCTTTAGCATTTGGAAAAGGAAAGTTGTGCCTCGAGAGTCACCACCAAAAAGGCTTACATTGCTGAGTTCTCGACTCTAGTATGGGTTGATCGAAAACATCCATAAGAGACATACAAAGAAAGATACGTTTCACCAACTGTTGTTCCAAACCTGGAATGAGAGAAGGTGGTAGAATTCCCTTCTCTAATACTGGATATTAATCTCACACTCATGCCATTCTAGGTGATTCAATATATTTATTGACAGTGAACCTCTACAGCTCAATCTTTTGAGCAGCTAAAACGAGAGAAGAAATCAAGCACCCACTATCAAAGAAATAAGTCAGCATTTCAGAGAACACTCAAATACTGAGGACTCTAGATGTTCCTACCCTTTTGATCTCCAGCAAGGAGGGATGAAATTCCATCCTCAGGTATGTATTGTTCTTTGAAACATAACAGGCGGACATGAGGCGATCTTATGTGGCTAAAACTGCATGCTTGAGGGTGGTGCCTCACACCATTAAAAACTGATGATAAGGAAACCTACCTTATAAGTTAGAATTATGCTGGCAGAACACTCTCAAGAAGCTGCATCGAGGAGTCCATATATCTAAGATCTCTACTTACAGATTAACCTTCCATTTACCTGTACATAAAAGAGTGTTTTCACCTAGCAGAAAACAAATCTTCAATATCTATAAAATTAAATCTTATACATTGATACCATCAGAGAAATTTCAGTCCCTGTAAAAAAAGTAAGTTTGCCTGATATACATTATCTCCATCCAATAGAAAGAACCGACCCATTGAAGCCAGGAAGAGAATCTATCAGATTTCAATTAATCAATTTTTATTTCAGTTACATGAAAACATAAAAACATTATAAAAATGAATAAAACAAGAATTCATATAAACATATTGTTAAAAAAGAGAGCTTCTCTCCCACAGTTAAAAGTTCATAAAAACAATTATCACATCATTTAGTGCATCATCTCATCCATAATATTGTCTCTAATCTTAACAGCAGCATACAAGAAGTGACCGAGATCATGGCACACCAGAGGACTACAAAACATTTGAAAATTCTTTAAAAAACTGGGCTAGAGCTGGTAAAGTGTCTAAATCTCAGCAGATGGCCAAGATATTTGTTTGCAGTAGACTTAATAAAATGACAAAATGATGTAAAGTGCATCAGTGCATGAGTAGATCACTGGATGCAAGGGCAAATATTCAAAGATGCAGCATTCACCCAACCCATCACAAAGGGTAATACGTGATGTAAATGCCCATTAAAAACCTGATAAGTAAACCACATTCATATTTGTTTGAGGCAAGTCATAAATAGGGTTTCATATCTTCTGTAGGTTTTTTAACCCCTTCGACGCTAATGACAAAGCCAGCTCGTCATGGGCGTTACCTGCGCTACGCGGATGACGAGCTGGCTTTGTCATAAACAGCGTGATTTTGAAAAATCAACGCACAGCGGGAAAACGCGGTAGCGCGGTAGAGGTTAAAAACAATTTTTAACTAATGATTTATATAACTCTATAAAGTATCTTAATTGTCACCTCTGTTTACAAACACATTCTTAACTCAAAAGTTCGATTTGTTCACAATAGGTCATGGTTATATGAATAATTCTTTTCAAATACAAAATACTTAATATATTAAATACATGGATTTTATAAATGGGTTTCTAAACTCATACAATCTTAAATGAGGAGTGGCTCGATTAACCCAGATTGACTCCTGCAATAAAAGGGATCATAACTTAATAGCATCTTCCACGTAGTGTATCCTGAGTTCTTCATGACAAGACAAATGAGGGATGTTATTTGTTAGGGCCAAACCTTGACTACAAACCTGTTTTTTTCTGTCTTTAGACAGTTTTAAGCTCCAAACATCAGTTCCATAACAGACAGAAGAAATACACGTCATTCTGGTAATGTCCAGCATATGTTTCAATGACTTATGGATCGATCTGTTTACAAAATCAAAAAACAACCCTTTCAAACTGATTCAATATTAGCCTCCTGGATCATATGAAATGTGACCATCGACCGGAATAATGAGTGACCACTCTAAAATACAAGTATGCCTAAATATTCTTGATAATGCAAAATTTAATTGCAAGCATTCTGGTTCTCGTGGACTTAGAGCCTATGGTCACAGTACAGGTATTGGTGACATTAATAATCATGGTTCAATGAATGCCAAAACAGCTGTCTATCTATTTTTGAGGCCATTCACTGTATGGCCAGGAGCAATACGTCATCAGCATACAAAGGGGCCAGAATGACCTGGCTTCTTAGCTGTAGCATTTTCCTTGTTTATCCAGAAGTCGACTTCAGAGCATTTATATACAATATGGAGAGTTTTTAAAATGGGGGCTAGGTTAGCTGTGGCCCCCACCCTGGATGAGCATCCCCGGACAGACTGCCTCCTTTTGCCCCTCCTGTGCTACTAAGCTGGGCTCATTATTACTGAGAAGTCTGAGTGGATGTACATTGGTATCACCCGATTAAAAACGTTACTCCGCCCATTTGACTGAGGAAGAAAGACTGATTTGGAGCCTGCACATGGCATCCCCCTTAACATTATTCTTTGGTTCCCACCTCCTTTTCTTCCCCATAAAAATCTACAGGTAAGAATTCTTTCTGGATGTGTGTGCTGACTCCCTGACCATACAACCTGCCACCTTAAAATACGAGTCAGCGTAAGAGCATTGTTTTCCTTATAAGAGAAATTCATTCCTTCTAACAGCTCTTGGCTTGTTGCGGTATTGCTTGAAGGAAGCAGACTGCTCCTGTCTGAAGGAGTTAAGCTCGTAAGGATGCCTATGCCTCCTAGACCCTGGTACCATGTTCAGATGATGTTAGAGCAGGGGATGAAGCCCTGGGAGAAATCTGAGTGATCCTCAAGAGAGGTCACTGCCTCCTCTAGGCGGGATAGAGAGTAGGTGGTACGGAGCAAGGACTTGGGGCATTGAGGTAATGGACAACAAGAAATTATATCACCGGCCAGGACTACTTACTGCTGCGGCATCTGCATAACTGCTACCAATAAAGACATAAATCACCATAATCACACTGCATGCATTCTCCACATTCTCATTTTAGCTGAAGGGACTCTAACAATGGACAATGAAGATCCGAAGGCTTCACACAATGGACCACATACCCAATACCATGCCTCACCTGTAGGAAAGGACCTCCGAAAGCACTATGAGCACCGCTATAAACAGAAACCTGGGTCTCACATGCATGCAACATTTTCAAAGAGATGTGCACTGCTGGCAACACAGAGGTGGCTGGCCTTTAGAGCAGTAACAGCCTGGATGCTCTCATGAATGCATGACAAATCGGGGCAAGAGACACCATCACAAAGAGAAGAAAGAGTGCTATCAGTGTGGGCAATCATACCCGCATGAGGGCAAATGCCCAACTTTGGGACACATATGTCACCAGTGTGGCAAAGTCAATCACATTGAGTCCGATGATAGATTTAGTTGAAGATAATTCTTCAAAACACCAAAGCAAAGACAAGAAACATTATTACTATGCCGGAGCTGTGAGAGACAGAAGCAGTAGCCATTCTAGATAGAATGCGAAGTCCAGAGTAACATCCGTCTCCTGAAAATGTTGGTCAACATCGCAAAGCTCTCCTGGAAGCACGTGTATGTGTTCATGGACTTCACGCAACATGAGCAGAAATTAAAATACCCAACGGTTGAGCTGCACATGGGTGACCATCCAGCCACATACAGCATTGACAGTGTATCCTCCCTAATTTACATGTGCCACTGAATACTACAGGATGACGTCCCGACCAAATATATGATCCATGAATTTGACAATTTTCACCTAGATGGAGCACAGATCCTTGCTAGGTCTAGCAAACTTCAGGTCAACACTCAACTATAGAGACAGAAGGCTAGAGACGGACAGGCATGTCATGGATGGGCTTGTGCCTGCAGCAAACCGAGTTGGCTTCTGAACAGCCGAACAAGTGAAGCTAGTCACCATTCTCTACAATGTCCAAAATACCACACCACTGGTTCAACAAAACCCCAAACTATTCACCAGCCTAGAGAAAATTAAAAACTATCAAGTAAGACTGCACATAAAAGAAAACATGAGAAATATCACATAACACTCACAATATACCATTCCATTTATTTTATTTATTTATAGGATATCTTAGCGCTTTACAATTTGAGGCAAAGGTAACAAATCTTGAACAAGCCCTTGAAGATGGACTTCCAGACCTCCTTAGAGTCCTTAGAGCTTTTGTCATTGAGAGGTCGAATGGGCCAACTTGATGGGTATCCTCGCTAGTTGTGGTACCATAGCAGAACTCAAAGTAAAAAGTAAGAATATGTGTTGACTTGATATAAACCCCATGCCACAATTGAGAGGGAACAGCATTGTGGAACTCACTTCAATAACATGACTACACTGATCATTGGGGCCAAAATTGTCCTAAATCTGGACCTAACCAAAGGATGCCATCAACTTGAACTCCATAAAGATTAGTGCTACCTCACCTCATTCAGCACTCAGTTTGGACTGTTTAGATATAGAAGGTCAGCTTTGGAGTGTGTTTAGTAGCAGAAATCTTCCAGCATTTATCAGGTGGGTCATTAGACACCAAATAAATGCCTTCAATTACAGTGATGACATTCTAGCCTTTGCGGAGGAAAGGGAACTGCAAAACAGGTTGCTGACATCTGTCTTTCACACATTACAAAACACTACCTAATCCTCAACATAGACAAGTGTGAGTTTCATAAGCATCACATGAAGTTCTATAGACACTTATTCTCCAATGAATCTAGAAACTTGGATCCAGACTTGCTAACATTTTGCACCATGGTTGCACCCCTTTTGTGGCACAGTCATGACGCAAAATGCTAGTAGATATTTACAAAGCCACACAAGGGATGATTTGTGCTGCCTTGTGTAGCTTTATAAATAAATGTAACGCAATGCAGAAGCTTGCACTGCATTGCATTACATTTCATTCTGGGAGGCATTCCATGGGTGGAGCATGGGTGTTCCATGCATTCACCCATAGATTTAACACAATCCCAGGTTTACAAAGGCTTGTAAACCTGGGATTGCATGAAATTGCTGCGCCTCCCAGAGGATACCACAATGAGGTGAAAAATATTTTTTTCTCTTCGTTATTTCCTCCTTCTTTGTGTGCTGCATTCTGCTGCACACATAGAAGGCGGAAAATGCCTCTAAGGATTGTTTTTGTGCAGGAATGCATCCACAAGGTGCAAGGGTGCCTGTGTTTGTGCTATGCTGCCTGAAGTGTACCAGTGCTATGACAGAGTAGTTATGCGCCATATCTTAGTAGATATGATGCATTTCTGTTCTCTCCCTTTCACACAAAGCAGCACAGCAAGTTGCCTTGCTGCGCTGCATTGTGTTAAAGGTTAGTAACTCTGGCCCTTGATCCAGACAAATTCAAGGAACTGAACAGCCTACCATTGCACCTAGGGATGTCAGCAAGCTTTAATTTGGCCACCTACTGCATAACATATGTCAAGGCTTATGCAACCATCAGTGTACCACTGAGAGACCTCATGAAACAAGAAAGAATAGTTAAATGGATAACTGAACTTGAATGAGCATTCCAGTGCATGAAGAAGAAGAGAATCAGTTGTGCTGACTCAATCCACAACTGTGCTTGGAAATTACAATAGAAGCTAACCCTGTCAGACTTGGTGACATTCTTGCTCACTATGAACAAAAAGGGGAGGATTGACTGATTATAGATAGCTCAAGATCAGCAGCAGAAAGACAAAATGAAGAAGAATGCCAATCAAAAGAGGACAGAAAAAAGAGTGACCGACGATGCAGGGTTCTGGATGGTGGTCAAACAGAAACAACAGAAAATGTTGGAGGCCAGGAACTGCAGCCAATCACTCCAAGTGACAAGTTGGAATGGCACGATGATAACAGCAAGTTACTGAGAGATGAGAAGTGACCAGAAACAGTGACTACAAAAATACTATCCGTCGAGTTTATACTACAGTCAAGCATCGGCAGAATGAAACAACACACGTCATCAGATGACTATGATTTTGTAATGCCCCAGAACACCCTAGCACTGTGCAGTTGACTTCCAGATCACAATTGTCCTATGCTCAACAAGAGCCAGAAAGAAGCTTGTTTATCTCAATGAACACGGCTTGCCAGAGGAACTACATGAACTCAACACCCAGCCGTCGAACTGCATGGACTCATTTAAGAGGGAATGGGGTGTGATATTCAAATGATGTTAAAGCAGGGCAACAGGACTCTGTGGAAAACCTGAGTGACCATCCAGGGCAGTCACCGCCTCATCAGAGCATGGAAGTGGAGCATTAACAGAACAGACCTCAAGAAGTGAGTTCACCTGCCAGGATTAAAACCTGCTGCTATGTCTTCATAACTGATGACATAAAGAGCCATAACCATGCTGCCTGTGTCCTCAATGTTCTTTCTCCCTTGAGGGGTCACCAGAGGTGCTCTGACACATGGTAGCTTATTAATCCCCCGTAGGAGGTCAGTATGGATCAAAGTCTATTGTATGATACTATAACAGATGACAAAAGCAGGACTCCTTCAGAAATGATATAACTAATGTACCACACACTTTAAATGTTTTTTTTAAGAGAATGGCAAATATTTCAGAGCTATTTCTGTTGGCCATGGCAGACATGACTCACCTATCACAAGAGATGCCCAGAGGAGTGGCATCCTCACTGATGCCATTCCCAGTGGTGCTGTGTCCACCAATAGGTTTTGCAAAACAATGGATCCAGCAATGGCTCAGTGATAAGGAAAACCCTACTCCTGGCACTCGGACTGAGCCAGGGGCAACTGAGAAGTTGGTGGATAGGACAGTTGTCAATTTTTGACAGATATCTTGTTACAATCGTCCACTTGATGAGATGCTTGATCTTTCTTGATCCTCCATGTCTATCTTGCAGACCAAATTGCCATAGAATTCAAATCCTTAGAGCAACATTTGTCAACTCATGTCTTTACTCAAATACACAACATCAAAACACTGGTTGGGCAAGTACATAATGTACATAATTGTAGCACTGTGGGTGGGGTGGTGGCAATATTAAAATTCATGATTTGGGAGCATATACATCAATGTGACAGAACATTTCACTGTGCAACACTCATGGAGACAGAAAAGTTAAAGATATTCAGGGAGTGCAACATTGCAGGTCAGTTCACAGGAGCAGCACTACTCTTATATTCCCACATATGTGATCAAAGTGTTCCAAGGCTTGAGGTAGTAGAGCTCAGTAGCCACATAGAATAAATTGTCAGTGTGACAGAGGAATAGGTACTCAGCAAGTTTATGAATAAAAAATGTGACTCAAAAAGAGGGAATGACAGAAAACTCTGGAATGTTAGAACATTGGACACACTTCACGGTTCAGATGTTTAGCACAGTGGCAGAACAGTGTCCACAGGACAAGGTGACATTTCCGGAAATCAAATGAACTGGGAGTTATAAGGAAAGAGAAGTGAATGACCAAATAAAATTAAGAACAGTGATAGTCTTTAATAATAAAAAATAACATTCATAGATTTCTACTTCTCTGTGTCTTTTCTAAACCTTACACCATTTTATTTTCTCTGTATTGCATTGTGGGACATTGTGGACCTTGACCTTATAATTGGCCTTTAGTATACTCCATCAACCATAAGAAATAAGTAGCATGACCGCAACAGCAAACCGGGTGATGACAGGTGAAGAAAAGCCTCTTGGTTCTTGAACATTCATTTGCTGGAGATTGACAATAAGTTTTTGTTCAACGATTAATGTAGCAAGTGACCCACCCACACCCCTCTCACAAGCCATGTTACGTCATAAGGCTGCCCAGTAGAATAATACATCCAGAGACTAGACTATAGGGGCTACCTACTGGAGAGCTCAATAGCCAAGGAATCAGTGTTGCCAAGTGATGGGAAAGTCAAGTGGAATATTTCTTGACCTGAGTGATGCTTCCATCTCTAACCAATACCAGCAATACCTACCTAAATCAAGGCTTCCTTGAGGAACTTAACTTAGCCCCTACCCCCTTTTTCCACTCACTTCTCTAGGAATCCCAGGTCAGATGAAATAAAATATAGCAGTTTGTGCAAGTTAGTACATGCACGTCGATGCTGAGTGGATGCTGTAAGGGTGAGCTACCTTGCTATACACCACTGAGCAAGTGGGTCATTTGCCACACCACCAACCACAGCAATCACCACAAGGGCTCACACCATTTACCACCCTCTGCTGATAACAGATGTGGCAGCTCTGAGGTTCTAGCTTGATAGCACCCCCAGTGCCACTTGGAATGCTGGATCTGCACTTCCATGAATTGTAAAAGTTACCAATCAACCTGCTTGTGACTAAGCCTAGAATTGGAGTGGTGGAGTGCCATAAATGAACCCCCTCCTGGCAGTTGCTCTCAAGACAGACCCAGTGTACATTTTAAGACTAATGTAAACCTCATAAAGTATTACGTTTTTAAGGCACAAGATATGTCTCCAAACGCTTTCTCCACTGGATCAATGTATGGTATAACATTATGGTACAATTCAGCTGTCTCATATACAAACAAGGGAATCAATTTTATGTTTTGTATGCACATCACTTGCACTGTACTTGTGAAATCTATTGTATTTAACAGAAATCTTAAAAGGAGCTTACATCCCACTCTTACTTTTCATTGGTTTGTGTGCGTGCCACTTACTTTTCCTCTGTTTCTATTGTCTGTAGCATACTATTTCCTGTTGTTCCTTGTGTGTTTCTCTTATCAATGATCCATTGCCCAAGTAGTGTTTTCATCTGATTTTGTGATACTTTTTTAAATGTTTTGCCTGCTCAGCACTTGCGCTGTGCTTGTTTACATAATTTCCCCATGGCTGCACACATGTCATGAGTGCTTGTTTTAATTTTTTGTTTCTCCTCCTTCCTTGACCTAAACTCCCAGTGGCTGCATGCATCCAAAGCTTGCTTGTTGCCTGCGTTAAGGGTTAAATGACCATCTGTAGTGGGGTCTCTTCTGCAGCAGCTGCTTCTCACCCACCGGAAGACAGAGCTTTTTTTTAAATTGTTTTTGCAATTTTAGCTTGAACTCGCCACAAAGGTATCGGAGCTCCCTGCTTTCATTTCTGCGACAACCTCAAAAAACACATAAGGAACCATAGGTACCCCCCATGTGCACCCCCATCCCCCCTTCACCCTGGGGGCCCGCAACAGGCCCCCAAAGGAAAGACCGTATGCCTTTTCCTGGCGGCATTGCCGCCACGGAAAGGCACTTCCCACAGCACATCCTAATATGGCTGGCGGTGTCTGATAGACACCGCCACCATATTAGACCTTTTCCGCCGTGGTCACAAGGCGACCGTGACGGAAGAGCGGCGGACGCTGTCCCCCCGCAATTGTAATATGGCGGGGGGAAATAGGTGGCGGAGGGGCACGGATGGCGGACGGATCGCCACCACCTGCATGGCGGTGGCGATCCGTCCGCCATCCTAACGGCCCCTAAATCTGGGCGCCAGTATTTCCATAGTACAGTCAAGGTCCATTTATTTCTCTGAAGTGATGGATGTTTGCGGCACATAAAGAAGTGTCATGATGTTGTGAACAGGTAGCTTCAACTGAATATTATTCTTGCAGCTGAACAGATTGAAACCACACAGGAAGCCCAGATCGTTGGCTTTGAATCAGCTTGAAGATGTGGTGCAGATTTTCAGGTAAGTAGATGAAAGGCACTTGTAGAACCCTACAAATATGTATTACTCTTTTTACTCCCAACAACATCCGTTCCATTGTGCACTACCACAATTGACAAGCTTTTCATAGGGGAAGAAGTAGAACATAAGATCAAGAGGATCAAGTATCAGAGTATGCTGATATTCGAAGATTTACAAGTACTGTATAACCTACATTCAAGAAGCCCTATCCTAGATCGCTGAGACGGCAAGCTAACTTGACAATATTCAGGGACACCTTTTTTTAGAGAGAAACTTCGAGATGCAATCTATATTGATTTACCAGCAATAAGGGAGATGGAAGTGGAAAGCAATTAAAGGGGAGAAATAGGAAGTGTGCCCAGGTAAGCTAGTGGGAGTTCAGAAGTGGTGGCAAAAAGATTGTGAGCTCTTGAGGAAACAGTTAAAAGATCATCATGTTAAACTCTATACAAAATACCAATGCATGCCTGCTGCTAATGGAAGCTGGAGCCAACTATAGCCTGATTAGATTTGACGTTCTGGAACACATATCATAAGCACAGAGAACGGAGGAAAGGAAGATGTCTATTGTCGTCAATACTATTTGAATTGGTTAAGGAAGAAGCCATAGATAAGAAGAAATTAATTACATCTTCTCTGGGTAATGAGTAGTGTTAATTCTTGATCCCCTCTACCAGGCAAACATCAGGTCAAAGACCCCAGCAGGAAGCTGCAATCCCTATTCTGTACAAGGTTTTGGAGTATCAACCTGGATTCTCTGATTAAACTGGGAGGGGAAATGTCAACTGTGAATCACCAAGGTAAAATAGAGAGAACAGATTACTAGTTTCTTTATACCACATACAAGAGGTACTTCACCCCAATTGTTCCTTATTTACTCCAATTAAAGGAATAAAACACACTTCTGAGTTCAAAATAATAACCAGCAGATTCTAATTTGCCACAGTCCATCTTGTGAACTAAGTTCAGGTTGGGTTTATCTGAGCTGCAATACTGCTTTCTACCTGAGATGACTAATCTACATAGTTTAGTAAGTAAAAGGTCAACATTCTGTGCCTACTGCACTCTTATTACATAGTTAAAATATATTGGATAACATAGGATAAGCATACTGAAGAAGCGGAGAGAGAGGAGTAATAAAAATAATTGTATCTATTTAAAATAGAAGTATTAAAAAGCAGCAGGGCAATGGGCATGCAATACCCTCAGTATTGCTCTCCAGCTGCCACACATTCATAACATACATTCCATTTACATCATTCACGTTCTAAAACCTTGAATGCCTGCATGAAGGTGTCACATATGTCTGTTTTAATCTGTGTCACAGATAAACTTCAGAATACACATTCTAGCATGGACATGCATCATCATCCATGCTTTAGCTCATATCCAGTAACATCAACGTTGCCAGAGCCGTCATCAGTCATGACAGATTATCATCCGTCTTTACTCACATCTGCCCCTTATAGCACATAACAGATAATCAATCTGATCCCTGCTCTTGGGATATAGGACAGTTGAGAGCCTAACATCAGCAGAATCTAAAGTTGTATACCCATACATATCTGTGACAAGTGGACTAGTTGTGATGCCAAAAATCTCGCAAGATATACAGATCTTCTGTGATTACCAATCATTATGTTTGGTCTTCCTATTTAATTTGCACACTTCATTGCATACATGCGTGCCCTTCAGCGCATCTTGTGTGGAAGCTGTTCCGTCTTGGGGTCCCGCCTGTGGGCGTCTTCCTGATTTGCACCGATAATACTAAAGAGAGGACTTACCTTTCATTCTCCAGAAATTCGTCCTACCACTCTCATCAGGCCTTCTTGTTTTTCCTCATTCGGCATGCCAGAGGGCAGGCATCTCAACAGAAGAAATGTGGTTAGTGCACAATCATTAGGAATATCAATATTTTTTTGTGGGTTTCTACAAATGAAAATGCTTGTGAGAATTTAAAAGTTCTTGGAAGGTTCAGAACCTTTACTGTACAAGCACTGTTTCCCTTTTACATTTTTGGACAGGATTTCAGATTTCAGAACAACTATTTCCGAGAACTCATGCAAGAGGTATTGTGTGCTGCAAGAATAACTTCACTCTGAGCGATAACTGTGAGCACCAGAGGTGATACATGGACATTACATTCTACGGAGTTACAAGACAAGGTGTTCACAAGCTGCATGTATACGTTTCAGGTTATCTTGATGGATGACTGTTGCAGTAGCTACATCATTTCAGATAAATGTGTGCCAGAGGTATTGGTGAATGCTAGTTTAATTACTAAAATGATTGGTATCTGGATTGTTGAGCCAGCAAGGTTCCAAACCTATGCAGATTGGACTTCCTACTTAATAAACAAAGAAGAAACTGATTCAAAAGTGAATTTCTTTGACATGAATACTTGCAAAAACAGAATCTCCATAAGCTGGAATTTCACTGTTGTGCCCTGAATAAATGGTGGCATTCTAGTCTTTAAAAATAATCCTCAATTGAGCTGTTGCTGATAACTAAATGAAGATCCTCAGCTTATACTAAATTACTTGTTATTAGTATGCCTTACCTAGTTTGGATCTTTGGTAAATGTTATATCTCTTTTATTCCTATTACCTAGACTATCAATGTCTTCAAGATAGATTTTTAGCAAACTAATCATTCTCCTGTTAACTGTACTGAGCCATTTGAGATGCTGACCTTGCCTACATCTCAGAATGCCCCCTCCGGTCTTCAGACAGCTGGGTAACTATTGGTCAACCCTTCTGATTTTTTCTAAAAATGTATCATGTATGTTAGCACATATTGTTAGTGTTCACTACTGTTGTGTTAATTTCCCTTATAAGGAACAAAAGAACATTTGAGGCCTCAATATGAGTGCCCTTGTAATTCTTATGGAGCCTGTAATGGAAATTATTGGTCCAAGCATGAATATGAGATTCTTGGTTACTCTATGGATCCAGTGATTTACCTGGAAGATGTGCCAGTGAAACGCTGGAAAGAAATGAGGAATTACTTTTTAAGGAAATAAAATGAAAAAAATGATTTTTAAAGCTCTCTACTACCCGAGGGTGTCTAGGCGCTGCCCCAAAAAGATGAGAGCAAATTACTTATTAAAGGATTGCAAAAGAGAGATCAAGATTTTTATTGATTGAAGAGCAAAGTTTTTAATGCTTATCTAAAGGCCAATAGATAAGTAGTTCTTTTAAGGTTGAGTGGCAAAGAGTTCCATAGTCTGGCAGTGCAGACTACAAAATGTCCAGGAGGATCTCTTAAACCTGAGAATCATACAAATGTGCTAGGATACAGATCACAGAAGTCTAGCCAGAGTGTAGTAAAGACATTTTTGTTTAAGATATTTAGGGCCTGTGTTAAATAGGGAATTAAATGTGATACACAGTGTCTTAAAATCAACGCACTTCCTGATCAGAAACCAGTGCAACTGTTTTAGAGATTGCAATACTGATTTGTATTTAGGGATACCCGGCAGTAGCCCGGAATCAGCTGTCAGAAAAGTCTGTAACATTTTCAGAAATCTTTTCTGAATATTGATGATAAGGGCATTCCAGTAGTCTGGCTTTATTACAATGAGAGTGGGTACCACGGTTTTCTGCAGTTCTGCTGGAATAAA
Source organism: Lissotriton helveticus (assembly GCF_964261635.1). Classification (NCBI taxonomy): domain Eukaryota; kingdom Metazoa; phylum Chordata; class Amphibia; order Caudata; family Salamandridae; genus Lissotriton; species Lissotriton helveticus. Next base: position 334,320,829 of record NC_136071.1, on the reverse strand, counting down.
AGGGGAAACTTTCCTGAGCAATTTCAGCATGAACAAAGAGGCAGACATCATATGATTAATCTGACCCTCAAATGACAAATTGTTGTAAAAAAATCCTCAAGGTTTTAACCTTTGCAACTGGGGTCAGGAGGGTGCCAAGTTCCTGGTGCCATCATCTCGGAGACCAAAAGGAAGAGTTCCTACCAAATATCATGCCTTCCGTTTTAGAGGAATTTAAATTTAAGCAGTTTTTACTCATCAAACTATAAAATCTGGTGGCAGTAACTTTTGGGTTGCTAGCCAGTGACACAAGCATACAGCCATATGATCTAATCAAAGTCGCCAGTGGAGTCACATAAAGATTAAAGAATGTGTCCTGTGGGACTCCACAAGGCAAATAAAAAGGTGGTGAGCTGAAACCATCCAAAGCAACTACCAGCTCTCATCCCCAGAGAAACGGTTTTAGGAGTGAGAGCACATTGCCTCTGATAGGAAGTGAGGCAGTCTATGAGCAGTGTATGGTTGACATGGTTGACAATTCAATTCAATATGTTTATTAAGAATTTGGATCTCTAATGATCTCTAATGAGGTCCACTTAAGACGTGCATACATAGGCATATTAATAATACCAGCAATCATTTTATAGAATAGCATAAGGAAACAATTTCATCTAGCAGCAAATTATTAAATAAAGTGCATCATTTAGCAGCAATAACATAGCAACAGTCATAAAGTTACATCCTATACTGAGACAGAAAAGTATAAAATCCTGTTAAATATAAGTACAATTTGGAAAATTATCATATCATAGCAGCAACATATATTTTATATCAAGTGCGTCATAAAGCAGCAAAATCATTTCCTTAGAACTCATTTAAAATAGATAACCCCAGTTATGTACAAACAGCCATAAGATAACAATAGTCATAAATATATATTTTCCACAGGTAAGAAATAGGTACAGAAGGTCGAGGAGACATACGAGCTTGGGGCTTTGAGAGCAATATTATAAGAAAACTAATTAAATGCATAGCCAATCATACTCAAAGACTAATTAAGAAAATTAAAAATATATTCATAAGCTCCCTAAAAAATTTAAAACGCTTTATGCATACTGTTTCATTTTTTGGACATAACAAAATTCTCGAGCAGACGAAACATTTTTAATGCCATTCTGAATGAACCTTGGTCGTAGCCACCTAAATCGAGATGAAGACAACGCCGGACATACAAACAAGATATGATCAAGGTTCGGGGTACCCTGATTACAGAAGTTACCATTTTTTCCCCACCATTCTTGTTCAGTGACCAATCTACGGTTAAATCATTTAGTGGTAAAAGGTTAATGTGACAGAGGGTGAGCCACCGGCGAATACCGTGGCTTAAATTCCAGGAAAGGTATTTCTGGGGAACTCTCGGAGAGGAAGCCTTGACTATTGTTACCAGTCTGGCCTTTGCTCTACTTATATTGACATCTCTCTGATAGCTAACTAAGCCACTTGAAAATTTTTTTAAAAAGATTTCAATTTGCAGAGAAAAAAGGACAGCACCAAAACCTCTTGCACATTAAGATGATGCAGTGCAAAGAAGAAATCATTTGAAAAAGAGTATTTATACATTTGTCCTACATAAAACTCCTCGATGAAAAGGGCTCACTGTTCTTTATCTGGTAACCCCAACATATTACCCTAGCTAACCCTTGAATAAATGAACTTATCAAGCCAAATTCTCGCTTCATGGCGGCTATTGGGACAAGAGTATTTAGGTTATATAATTTACGAAAGATTTGACCTTCGATCTTATCCAAGAAGCTCCATTCGCTGACAGGTATGGATTCAATCGCATATAACAAGGTGGGAGGAATTTTGGCTTTGAAGACTAAAAGCAGATGTAAGAAATGTCTTAGACCCATAGCGCTATAAAATAGGCGTAGGCCATTTGCATGCAATGCCGCTTTACAAGAGGTATGTTCTGTATGGGGACTAATCCTTTTACTACTTGAAATAACTTTCCCCAGATAGAGGTAGGAATCTACAATCTCCAATTTTTCAGGAACAATTCTCCAATTAAAATTACAGACTTTTCTATTTTTACCTCGTTTCATAATCAGAACCTTACTTTTAGAAACATTAATCTTCAGAAATTGTGCAGACCTATAATTCTGCAGTTGTGACAGTTTTTTGTTTAAACCAATGGGGGTCAGGTCCATAATTACAATGTCGTCTGCATACATAAGGCTACAAAGTGAGCGGCCACCTATCTTTGGGGTGTCCCCTTCCGTTAAGGAAAAACAATCCGGTATATCTCTTACATATAAAGAGAACAATAGAGGTGCTAATAGGCAACTTTGCTGCATGCCATTTTCCATAGAAATTACTGAAGATAGGCCCTGAGTTCCCCCCATTAGTTCCAGACACCATGTTTGCGAGTGTAGGGCAATAACAGAGTTGAAGGCACCCCATTTTATATAGCTTTTTCCAAAGAAGTAGGCGGTCTAGCTTATCAAAAGCAGTAGAAAAGTCTATAAATGCTACATAGACATTTGTCCTGCGAAAAAAACTTATAATTCTCTTCTATTAGTTTCAACAAACAGATTTTGTCTAGGGGGAATGATTTTTCCTGAACCCTGCTTGCTCAATGGGGAGAATATTCTCCTCTACTACCCAATCAGTAAGATTCTCAAGAATACTGCGGGCAAAGATTTTCCCCATTGCGTCTAATAAGGCTATTTGTCGGTAGTTACCTGGAAGATGTCTTTGGCCCTTTTTGTACAGCGGGATTAGGATGCTAACGGACCATGATGAGGGGGTCCACCCAAACAGATAGCAATATTCAAACAGAGGGGTAAGATATGTAGCCCATAGTATCAGTTCTTTTTTAATGATTGGCATAGGGATTTCATCTGGACCCGTTGCCCCTGAGGCCCTCATTTTTTTAATCAGTCCAACGACTTCCTCCTTAGAACCCGCATTATTGTAAGCGGAAATTTTTAGGGAATTCATTAAAAAGAGGTCAGGCAAAAAGCAATTAGGGTTCGTGGAATAAAGTTCTAATAGGTGGGTTTTCCATTCTTCTACATTTACTGGGATGGGAAGAGATTTAATTCTAGTACCACAACTTTCCGCAATTATTTCCCAGTATCTTTTTGAATTATTTTTTGAAGCAGCTTTGTTTAATTGAACCCATTCGTAATCTTCCTTTTCTTGTTTTAGGAAGTGTTTTTTTTCCATAGTTTTTTCCTCTTTAGCAAACCTATTAGTCTATTTATTTCAGGATAATAATTCAAAAACTGAGCCCTCACTAATTTGTTTAAATCCTTATTGTTGGACTTGGCCCTTTTTGCAGGGTCATCCCTGAACTTTTTGCCTTCCTTCTGTATTTTGTCCGACCTGTTTTTGTTGGTTTTAAGACTCTGGGCCTTTACCAATGCTAATCAGTGCTAAAGTGCATATGCTCTCCCTATTGTAAAGTGATATATCGATTAGTGACTCCATGATTGGCTTATTTGGTTTACTTGTCAGACCCTAGTACGGTGCACCAGGAGTGCCCAGGGCTTGTAAACCAAATGCTACTGGTGGGCTTGCAGCACTGGTTGTGTCACCCACAGAAGCAGCCTGTAAAAGTGTGTCTAAGGCTTGCCATTGCAGAGCCTGTGTGCAGTCTGGTACTGCCATGCTGACTGGGCAAGTGTACCCACTTGCCAGTCCCTACACCTTCCCTTTTCTTCATATCAGACACCCCTATGGTAGGCCCAAGGGCAGGGTGCATTGTAAGTATAAGGTAGGACATGCCCTGGTGTGTGTGGCATGTCCTAATAGTGAATTACAGCCATTTTCATTTTAACTATTGCAAGGCTACCTATTCCCCATAGGCCAAAATGGGCAGTTTGATTATTACATTTTATAATCCTAACTGACTCAGGGAACTAGGTAGAAATTTGAGTTTAGTATGCCTGAACTCAGAATGATAAAATACATACTTTAGTTAAGTTGGTTTTACCATTCTGTGTTTGGAAATACCAAAGTAGGTATTTTCTTGTCTAACTATCCAAGCCTGCCTCTGCAAGGTTGTGTATTCCTTGTCTGGAGTTTGAGTGACAGGGGTTGGGGGATTCCAGGAGACAGGGTGAGTCAGCACAGTGCTGAATAGAGAGATCTGCAGATGGGAGAGAGTAGTTACACCTGGGAACTTAATAGGGCTGTGCCTTCCCTCCACAATGCTGGCTGACGAGAACTGGTTTGGACTAGACAAAGGCCTCTGTGCCTTCAGAGAACAAAGAGAAACTGTGTATAAAAGAGGGTACCCAAACCCAGAACTTGAGATCACTTTTGGACAACAAGAAGACACCTTTGCTGAGGAGAGGGACCAGAGAGACTGAGGAGAGACTATTCCTAAGCTGAAGTGCATCTTGAGGGATTGGCCTGCAGTAGTTGCCTGACTGCCAAAGAAAGGAGAGAGGAACTTTGTGTACTTTCATCAACTTGTAAGGCTCTCCAAGGGCTTGAGAAAAGAGCTTGCCTCCTGCTGAAGTCTCAGGGACAACAGACTTCACCCACTAGCTCCCCAAGAGTTCTTTTGAAGTGCCTGCAGTTGTGCTGGACTTTTTGAGGAACTGTGCAACGCAAGGAGCTGGAAGCAGGACTCACGAGCAAGAAGCGTGACTCCGAACTGGCGCTGCTGCTTCACAACACAAGAGCGCCTCACATCGCCAGAGAAAAGGATCGATGTCGCAGCAGACGCCGCCGCATCCCTGGGAAGCATGTCGCAGGGCCTGTCGCGGCCCCCAACAACCGATGAGTCATCGCATGGCCCCCGAAGCGCCTCGCATCGCCAGAGAAGAGGACCGGCGTCGCAGCAGACGCCACCGCATCACAGGTAAGTGTGTTGCAGGGCCTGTTGCGACTCGCATCATTGTCGAAGCACCGCGCATCGCCGGAGAAGAGGATAGAGGTATCATCAGATGCCACTGCATCACTGGGAAGTGTGTCGCAGGGCCTGTCATGTCTCGCATCGTTATTGAAGCACCATGCATCACCGGAGAAGAGGATCGACGTCACAGCAGACGCCGCCGCATCACCGGGAAGCGTGTCTTTTCTTTGCACCAAAACTTCATCGCATCACGGCGGTGCTCGCCGCATCGCCATGGAAGTGCAGTAAGAAACCGACACATCACCGTCCCCTACGCAGCAGTAGGGAACCGACGCATCACCTTCCCTGCAACACTTAAGGTACATTGACTCAAAGTGTCGCATTTTAAGATCTAAAGAGAACTAAGCTAATTCTACCATCCTAAGTACAGTATTGTGGATTTTTGTCGTTTGTGGTCTTGTGTTAAGTCTATTTAAAGAATACTTATTTTTAACATACAACTTGTGTGGTGTCCATCTGTAGTGTTGTCACTGAGTTACTGTATGTGTTCACAAATGCTTTACACACTGCCTCTGAGATAAGCCTGTCTGCTCATGCCAAGCTACCAAGGGGGTGAGCAGGGGTTATTTTAAGAGTATACCCCCTTACCCTGACTAGACACAAGGGTCCCTATGTGTCAAAGGTACCTACCTCTGCCAACTAGAGACCCCCAAATCTAACACTTATTTATTTGAAGAAATTAATTAAAACCAGATCTCTGTTTAATTATTGGGTGGATGGATTTACAAGACATGACCATACTGTTTATTCTATGGCTATAAGATTCCAGCAAATTATTTTAAGGGTGGTCTAGATATTCTGATACTCTAACCTGATTATTAAAATAGTTAAAGACTCTTTTAAGTTTGAAACGGCTTGAGAATTCAAGTATATTCTGCCATTTGCTTTATTAAAAGCTACCGCTTTATCCTTAAAATTCCGAGAGCTCTCCCCAACACAGGACAACTCTATTTTTAAACTAATCACCATGTGGTCACTAAATTGATTTTCTAAAATGTCCATATTTGATACCCTATTAAAAATATCTGCTGAGGTATTTACCTAGTCAATAATGGAGCCACCATTCGGTCCCTTATGTGTATTTTTCACTGGGATATCTTTTTCTAGTCTCCCATTAACTACCAATACATCCACATTTCTTAAGCCTTCTAGTAAAATTGTTCCTCTTTTATCGGTTCGACTATGATTTGGGAATTGAGTAGGCGGTATATTTAATGCTTCATCCTTCTTGGAGTTAGCAAAAAGCCCCATACTATGGGTGGAAACCTTAGCATTAAGGTCTCCAACCAACATTAGGTTCTTACATTCTGAATTTTCCAGGATGGACTAGACAAAGGCAAGCAGATCTTTAAATAAATATGTATTAGATGAGCCCGGTGGAATGTATGCGTTTACGATTAGAAGGGACTTAGAATTAACAGAATCTTCCTTGGTCTCTAGCTCAATTTCCTTAAATAGGCATGTGTTATTGTTTTATATGTCAATTTGAGGCTTGATCTAAGCAAGATGGCAATGCCTCCCTTCGCATGTCCCCTACTCACCGGAACCACAGGGCGGCTCAGCTGATAATAATCCTCCATGGACCAATTTGTTATAATCCAGGACTTTTGAATACATATTATGTCGGCATTCTGTTATTTCAAGAACAGCCATTTGTTTTTATCTGTGCTTAAGCCGGCTGCTTTCCAGGAGATCAATTTAAGGCCCTTGCTAGGAAGAGTTCCCAAACCTTAGCCAACTGAGCTATTTGCATTCAGAGCCCCTGCCACCCAACTCCATTTCTTGTTTTCATTGTCTAAAGATAATGTTGCTCCTCTCTTTTTCTCTGGTAGGATGGAGACTCTCCTTCCATCCTTACTGAAATGGTGAGCATCAAGAGATGATAGATCTTGTATGGTAAAAAAAAGCTGCCTATTAACGGGCTCTTTTTCAGGGGCTTTCTCCTCATTGGGGACCAAAACATCAATACCACAACACCGTAATTTATCAGAATTAGTGAAAATTAGATGGAATGTCACCTGAGACAAAAACGCCACTCTGGCACCCCCAAGATTGAAGATTGCCATGTTTTAAAACTTGAACAAAAGCCAAATCACTACTCTGATTCATTTGTAGATCATATATTTCAGTGAAACAACTCAATAAATAAGACCTATTTATATATAGCTCATAATCAAAAATAAAGACATAATCCAACGAAAGAGGTACGGAAGGCTGAATGCTAACATAATAGTCTCCCATAGGCAAATTTCTAGGATTATAGATCACACGACTGCCAATAGCAGATGACAATAGTACAGTGTCAGGATTCAAACTACATTTTGCACCTACTGCAGTATTTAAATCTACGGTAGTAGCTTCTTGAGGCACGGAAATTGCAGAACTAGAGTTCAGCTGAAGTGAGTAAAAGTCAGTTGGAGAAACTTCCCCTTGACATTCTACCCTCTTCTGATCATTAAGAGCAGGGATCGGAGGCAAAGGTAGATTTATATTAGGGTCGAACCTGATTTGTTTAGCCCTTTTCTTCTTAATCCTCCGGGTATTTCCCCTTTTTGTTTTTTTTCTTTCTGCTAACAAATTTACTTTCATTTTCTAAGGATTTTTCTTCTTGTGAAATATGGTCAGCTTCATAGTAGGATGAACAATTTTATTAATCCCTGTTTTTTCCAAAGAAATTGCATAAACTTTACGTTCTACAATAACTTTGGCCTTTCCTGTGATCAGATGGGGTGAATTAGCAGGGAGCGACATAGAAGCTTCAGGCTATAAGAATCGCTGTAGCGAAAAGAGCTGAGATTCATCAAATAAGTCCACACTTTCTTTATCTTTATATTTTGAGGAACCAAGGGGCATGTCCACCTGAGTACAAAAGTTGTGATAGGTCAGATGTATAACAAAGCTTGTTTGAGTAGATTTCATTAAGTTCAAATTAAGTGACTGTGGGTGTAGAGGAGGGTCTCTAAACAAGATTTAGACTTATCAGAGAAAGGAATGGAAACCTTACTGTTCGGCTGTATATGGTCTGAAAATATTGATTTGGTCAATGACAAAAGTGAATATAAAATATAATCTGAATTGTTTACAGATCTTTCCATAAGAGCTAAAACTGAAGATAAATCTCTTTCCAGCAAAAAACAAAGACTCAGACATCAATATTTTATCATCAGACTCCTTATTTGGGGGGTCAGAATCCAAAGGCAAATTAGGAGTGATAGATTCTCTTGAGCATATTGAGTCTGCTCCACTAGGCGTACTACTGAAGAGTTGCATTTTAATAGAAGAACCAGAAGAGGATCTTGAGTGTTTGGAAGATGTGAAATATCAAAAGTACAAGGCTTAGGTAATTGTGGAGCCCTCCCGGAGTGGTTTTAATTAATATTTAAGTCAGAGAAAATCCTCCAATATAAGGCATCCACTCTAGACTCAGAACAAAAATCGATAATGGACTGAGACGCGCTATTTTCAGTAGAGTGGGGAGTATAGATTTCACATGAAGAGTCTTCCACTCTGATTTCAGGACTTACAGCATTTCTTACCCCAGTCATTCTATTTCCAGGAGAGGGAACGGTAGCCGGAGGTGTAGATTCCATTGTTCCTTCTACCTTTTGGAGTAAAGTTTCAGACTTAGACTCCGTATTTGCCTCCTTATTTTGACATCTCTTTTTTTGAAAATAGGTGGAGATGGCATTAAATCCTTTTAAAGTATTTATCTGTACTGACTTTTTCCTCAGAGGGTTGGCTTTGGTTTTTTTACATGCTCTTATAAGTGCCAGTTTTCCTGAACGTAGTTTTTCTGCGGTCATAATTCTAAATAAAGCTCAAGTTAAATCTTAGGAGAGGGGTAGAGCTTCTACAAACTTCAGATTTGATTGTCCGTGTTCCACTGGATGCTACTGTGCCAAACTGCTATGTCTCTCCGGGGTGATCCTATTTACTTCCTTGGAGAGATGTTCTGTTTTAATCAACTATGGCCACTACCATCAGTAGACTTACAGCAATGGTGAGCAAGACAGAAGGCCCCACACTCCAGGCGCCTACTAGAGAGGGGAGGCTTGGAGGGTCCAAATTTTGACTCTGGGCATGAGCACGGCTTCCAGGAACTAGGTGGCTGCTTCCGTGAGAACGGGTTATACCACGGCACCAGCCTCCAATGCATCTACTGGTGTTGGAGCTCTTAATATTCACTCATACCAAGTCTTGAAAATCCCCTGGTTCAAAACAAGACGGGAAAACAAAGTAACAGAACCCACTCTCCTGAAGCTATGAAAGGGAGGGGGTGCAGGCCATGATATCCTACAGAGTTTACTGCTTAAAATTGAGTCCTTGGTCCGGACCTGGACCGCCGCCACACATGCTGCCCACTTCCCAAAGGAAGATCTTAGACTTGTCAACTATAACAGCAGGATGAGCCTGGCACGACACGTGAGGAAGTTCAGAGGGAGCCACAAGTGATGTAAGAGCCTCACTTGCTGCCCTCTTGTTCCTTCTTCAGGGCCTCCAGACCACAGAACTCTCCAGACCCCCTGGCCCCCGCCGTACCCAGCCCACTAAACTCACATATGATGCTGCAACTCTCCTCGCCCTCAACCCCGGACGCACACCACAATGCTGCGAAGCCACCCCAGGACGTACCCACGGCCCATTCGCCTGTCACACCTGCAAGTTCTCCTGCTTCAGGACCCCCTCCAAATCCACTCCCTCCAAACATAGCTCTGACTCTAACCACCTGAAGTGCATCCTGCTAAACACCCGCTCGATCCACAGACACTCCACTGAACTCTGGGACCTACTCGACACTACGTCACCGGACATCGCCTTCCTTACAGAAACATGGATGAACGCATCATCAGCACCCGATATCGCCATAGCCATACCGGACGCCTACAAGATCATCCGAAAAGACCGCACCGTCCAAACAGGAGGAGGCATCGCCATCATCCATAGAAACACCATCAAAATCACGACCAGCTCCGACGACAATCTTACAACCGCCGAACATCTCCACTTCCAGATCCACACCGACCCTAGGTCCACACTCAGAGGCACCCTCATCTACAGGCCTCCAGGAACCCGCACTCAATTCAGCGATGACATTACTGACTTCGTCAGCCCACATGCCCTCGCCTCCGAGAACTACATTCTATTAGGAGACCTCAACTTCCACCTTGAAAACAAACACGACAGCAACACCAACTCCCTTCTGGACAACCTGGCCAATCTCGGACTCAAACAACTTGTGGACACCCCCACCCATGTAGCCAGACACACGCTCGACCCTATCTTCACCTCCAGCAAGCACATTTCCTTCGACCGCACCACAGCTCTCCATTGGACGGACCACAGTTGTATTCACTTCAGCTACAAATCCACCTTGACCCACAACTGCCCACAACCTATTCCTCGAAGAAACTGGAACAAAATCACCTCCGACCAACTCCTCACATCACTCAACCAAAACGCTCCCACCCTCTCATTAGACCCAAACCAAGCGGCCACCAACCTCAAGCAATGGATCACCCACAGCGCTGACGAATTAGCACCCCTGAAAAAGCACCAGATCAATTCAGGCAACAAAAAGGCCCCCTGGTTCAATGATGACCTTAAAAAATCCAAAAAGCTATGCCGCACCCTAGAGAAAACATGAAGAAAAAACCCAACCACCGACAACATGGCCACCCTCAAGGCGGCCACCCGCAAACACCACCAACTGATTCGATCCACCAAGAAATCAGCTTTCAAAGATCGTCTCGACAACAACGCCCACAACAGCAAGGAACTTTTCAACATCGTCAAAGAATTCACCAACCCCGCCGCAGCATCTAACAACATCACTCCCTCCCAAGACCTTTGCGATGCGTTATCCTCCTTGTTCTACAACAAAATTGCCGACATTCACAACAGCTTCGAGAACACTCCCTGCGAACATCCCTCCCCACCCCCCTCAGATCCCACACCGCCAACTAACAACCTCAGCGCCAGGAACCCAATCACCACCGAAGACACCATCCGCCTAATGAACTCAATCCACTCTGGCTCGCCAACCGACCCCTGCCCCCACCACATCTTCAACAAAGCTGACTCCATCATCGCACCCCACCTCCGTGATGTCATAAACTGCTCGTTCAACTCTGCCACCTTCCCAGAAAGCTGGAAACACGCCGAACTCAGCGCCCTCTTGAAGAAACCCACAGCAGACCCCTCTGAACTTAAAAACTACAGACCCATATCCCTCCTCCCCTTCCCCGCCAAAGTCATTGAGAAAGCCGTCAACAACCAGCTCGCCACCTTCCTTGAATCCACAACTCCCTCGACCCCACACAGTCCGGCTTCCGAGCCAAACACAGCACCGAAACCGCCCTCATTGCAGCTACAGACGACATCCGAATGCTACTGGACAACGGAGAAACAGTGGCCCTCATCCTACTCGACCTCTCCGCCGCCTTCGACACAGTCTGCCACAGCACCCTTATACAACGCCTCAGCAACATCAGCATGCAAGGAAAAGTCTTGGACTGGATCATCTCATTCCTCGCCTGGAGAACTCAAAGAGTCCGACTCCCCCCATTCAACTCAGAGGCCACTGAAGTCATCTGTGGAGTACCACAAGGATCTTCACTCAGTCCCACCCTCTTCAACGTTTACATGAGTCCACTCGCCTCCATCGCACGTCAACACAGCCTTAACATCATCTCTTACGCCGACGACACCCAGTTAATCCTTTCCCTCACCAAAGACCCTATCTCCGCCAAAACCAATCTTCACGAAGGCATGAAAGAAGTAGCCAAATGGATGAAACATAGCCGCCTAAAACTCAACTCGGACAAAACGGAGGTGCTCATCCTAGGATCCTCCCCCTCTGCCTGGGACGACTCTTGGTGGCCATCCACTCTAGGCACAGCACCCACACCCACAGACCATGCACGCAACCTGGGCTTCATCCTGGACTCCTCTCTCTCGATGTCCAGACAAGTCAACGCAGTCTCATCCTCCTGCTTCAACGTACATTGTATTCTCAAAAAGATCTTCTGCTGGATCCCCCTCGAAACAAGAAAGACTGTCACCCACGCTCTGGTCACGAGTCGACTGGATTATGGTAACACACTATACCGGAATCACAGCAAAATTACAGAAAAAACTCCAACGCATCCAAAACGCATCAGCGAGACTCATACTGGACATCCCTCGCCAAGATCACATCACCGGACACCTAAAAGACCTCCACTGGCTTCCCGTCAACAAGAGAATTACTTTCCGCCTCCTCACCCACGCACACAAGGCCCTCTACAAACTAGGACCCGAATGCCTCAACACTCGACTGTCCTTCTACACACCCACCCGCCAACTTAGATCGTCCAATCAAGCCCTCGCCGCAGTACCGCGCATCCGCAAATCCACCATGGGTGGCAGATCCTTCTCCTTCCTTGCGGCCAAGACCTGGAACTCACTCCCCACTCACCTCCGCCTTACTCAAAACCACACCTCCTTCAGAAAATAACTCAAAACCTGGCTATTCGACAAAAATTGAACCCCCCTTCCCCAAGCGCCTTGAGACCCACTGGGTGAGTAGTGCGCTATATAAATCCCTGAACTTGAACTTGAACTAGAACTCTCTGCCATTCACGGCACCAAACCACCATTGAGCACAGGCAGGGGGTCAGCAGGTAGGGCCACCACCACCTGTGGTGGAGCCACTGCCACCCGCGACCCGTGACCTGGAGCGCAGAGAGATTAAGAACCTGTGTCAGTCCGGGACATCGGAGGCTCGGAGGAATTCGAAGAACAGGAATACCAGGAATAACAGGAGCTCCGAACTGCTCAGCCGCCGCTCGCTCGCTGTGCAGCCCTGCCCCCTTGCGTCTTGTGTCTGCGTCAAACATCACTGTTCTCTCGTAGCAATAGCACAGGAGAATGTCAAATTCTCAGCAAGTGGATTTGAGGTCAATATGTTTTATGGTTGACCTTATCGAATGCCGCCAAAAGATCTACTAAAATCAGTGCAGCATTCCCTCTGGCATCAAGGGTTTGACTGATTTCCTCGGAGGCTGTGATGAGTACTAGTTTAGAACTGTGATGGCTTTGGGTTTCATCTAGTAGGTTATTGTAATTGATGAAAGAGGTAAGTTCTATATTAACTGCTTTTTCAATCATTTTTTCTGGGAATTCAAGTCATGCAATTGGGCGGTAGTTGTTAGAGTCTATAGGGTCCAGATTAGGTTTTTTAATCAATGGGAGAATAGAAGCTTTCTTCCATTCAGTTGGAAAGTAGCCAACACAGAGCATCTTGTTAAAGATGTCAGTAAGAAGTGTGGCTGTTATTTCAGGAACTAAGTACACTATCTTTGGGGGACAGAAATCATTGGGGTACCCGATTTAATAGTCTTTAACAATCTCAAAGTTTGGTCAATGGTAAGAGGAGAAAAGAAAGTAAGAAATGTGAAGGACTCCCTTTCTGGTGGGTTTAAATAGCCATTGTATCAGAACTCGTGGTGATAATTGGGGAGGCAGCACTCTCTGGTGCCAATTCATGGGAAAGTCTGAGGGGAGACTGGAAGCTGGAGAAGAAGTCATTATAGTGGCATGATCATTAGCTGCTTAGTGAGGTGAGTTTGTGCTGGCTAAAAATGAGTCATATACTCCCCTAACCTTATCTTAGAAGAAAGTGCCAAACTTTTGACAAACTGTTGACTAACCATATTATTTTTAGTTTCAGTCAATTTTAGGAATTGTTGTGAAAAGTTCCTTAGATGTATGTTTGGCTGACTCCATTTAATGGGTGAAGTGACATATTTTTTGACCTTATGTAACATGTCTTTTTTTAAGTTTGAAGAGATTGCATATACATTTCTTTTTCTATGGGATCATAATTAACCTTCCATTTTCTTTCAAGCTTGTAGCATTTTTGTTTTTGGAGCTGAGATTTTTGGTAAACCAAGGTTCAGAGAGTGTAGTTCTATGACTATGGTGAGGTTTAAAAGGAATTAGCTCATTAAGAGCCCAATCCGTATCCTGAAGAGTACCTTCAGGATACAATGCCAATGCCTGTTAATATCTCTCACCCTGGATTTACAGAAATTCAATTCGCAATGAGGCCATTAGAGGCCCCAAGACTTTCCATCATCCTTCCTCCTACTCACTCACAAACAGTATCATGTGTTTGAGATTGTCTGTTGTGCCTGACTTTTCTATTATCTTTTTTTTTTTTTCCCTCATTTGCCGTCTCGCCACCCATTTCTTCTAACTAAGTCCACCACTGGGCATTTTATCTCATATGCTGGTTAGAGTATTGAGGCAAAACGACACCCATTTTGAGTCCGATCGTTCGTCGAGCAGCCCTTCTTGACCATCTGACTCACCAGGTGTGTCCACCTCTTACTCCGTTTTCGACCTGGGGCACCATACAATTAATACCAGCGAGATAGGCGCGGGCTTAATCATCGGAAAATCTTACCAAATAATACAGAATCAACCAAAAACTGCAAGAAAAGGTACCCAAAATCCTCGATTTCTCTTAGAATGGTCTAAAGTGTCAAGCTTAGCCACATACCTCATGGCTAGAATCCAATCCATTAAGTTAGGGGTAGATGGAGAGGCCCACAACTTACAAATCTCTCTACGGGCTAGCAGTATGGCATAAAAAATAAGTCTTACATTATCATTCAAACATTTGTTTTCTAAATTATATCTCCCCGTTATTATAAATTCGGGGCTTACCTCCATCCGCAGGTTCAAAATTTTGGATAGACAATTACTTACGTCCTGCCAAAATTGTCTTATATTTGGGCAAAAGACAAACATATGTAGATCATCGGCATTTGGGGTCTTGCACTTCGGACAGCCCACAGCTCCACCGGTTTTAAATTTGGATAGTCTACGGGGGGACCAGTATGCCCTATGGATAGTGAACAAAAGATTCCTCCTTAAATTTGCAGGTTTAACAATACTATAGAGCCTAGACCTCGTTACTTGCCATTGGCTTTCCGTCGCAATCTTCGGCAAGCCTTCCAACCACAGGGCCTCCGGAAGCGCGAATGGTCCATCTTCCATTTCTAGTATCGTCCAGTACCATGTGGCCACTTCCTTCTTGAAAGTCCCTATCCCTAGCTTCGTCTCGAAATCATTCTGAGTCCCAATCTCATTTTCCGGATCACTTGCCCTACTCTGTATCTGTATGTATTTGTACCTTGAAAAAGCCTGACCCCATAGTTGTTGACAAAGGCTCCAAGACAGCAATTTACCGTCTTGGAACAAATCTTTCCATCTTTGCAACCCATCCTCTTTTTTCAACTGAAAAGCCAAAGCATCCTTTGTCCAAAGTGGAGCTCCAGGAGAATCCCATATTGGGGCCATGTAACTAAAATAAGGCAATTTCAATGTTCTTCTTATTTTATACCATACCTCCGCCAAGTCCCGCAGAACCTTAAGTCTCACCTTTTTAAATAATTTAGGATCTGCAAACTTATATAGGAAACCAAAATCATCAAACCCGCTGCATTTTAGCAACGCACCAAATATGTCTCCAATCGTGGATTTAGTTAGGGTACCAAACATCATCCTACAATTCTTTAAACAAAAGGCCCACGCATAAATTTGTAAGTCTGGTGCAGCCAAACCGCCTTTGTTAATTCTCCTCCTCAACTTTTTCCATGATAATCGTGCACCTTTTGATGCCCATATAAATGAAGCTACCTCACTCTGCAACTTAGCCAACCATTCTTTTCTGAATCCCAGCGGTATAGTCTCGAACAAATAAGTAACTTTTGGTACAATCACCATCTTCACAAGATTAGTCCGGCCATACAGTGACAAAGGAAGATTCATCCATCCTCTTAAAGTAGCCACAATTTCTTTCTTGATCTTGAAAAAGTTGACTTTAGCAAGATCTTCAAACTTATGAGTTATCCTAATCCCCAGACACCTAATTTCAGATTTGGTAATTACTCCTTCTGTACTTAGATTCCTGGCCATTATCTCAGTTTTATCCTCATTCATTTGATAGCCTGAAACTTTTCCAAATTCTTTCGTTATTTTCACCAAATTATCCAACGAGTGATGTAGATCAGAAGAGTAAATAATAATGTCATCTGCATATAGGCCCAGTTTTTTTTACCAATCTCCAGCTACAAAGGGGGGTATCCCTTCTGAAGCCCTAATTTTACAAGCCAGTGGCTCTATATATAAATTGAAGAGCAAGGGCGACAAAGGGCACCCTTGTCTGGTGCCTCGCATTACCTTTATGGGATGAGTAAGGATTCCATTAACTAAGACACGTGATGTCGGGGAGCAATACAAAGAGAAGAGAGATTGAGTGAAATTCTTCCCTAAGTTGTGATGTTGCAAAAGAGCTTTCAGATATGTAAGATTGACTCAGTCAAATGCCTTGGGGGCGTCTAGTGCAAACACCGCCAAGGGGTACTTGTGACTAGAAGCCATATCAATTGTTCCAATCAAGGTGAAAGTAAGTTCCTTCAAATATCTCCCCTTAATAAAACCTTTTTGATCCTCGTGAATCAACTTCTGAATAACCTTAGAAAGTCTATCAGCTAGAATTTTTGCGAAAAACTTATAATCACAATTCAGAAGTGATATTGGTCTGTAAGCATCTAAGCTACTGAGAGATTTCCCTGGTTTAAGTATCAAGGAGATAGTTGCCTCATTCCACGAACTAGGTATAGTTACCTCCCCTTTAAAAACTTGATTAAATAGTTGGCAGAGTGTGGGAGAGATTACATCAACTAAAGTTTTATATACCTCCGCCGGGAGGCCATCCGGGCCGGGTGCTTTCCCCCTTTTACTATCTTTAATCACTTTAGCCACTTCATCTAGAGTAATTTCTTTATTTAGTGTTCCCATTAAACCGTCAGAAAGAGGTTTCAAAAGATGTAACCACTCTTCTATTTCAGTCTTTCTTGGGTGAAGGTCTTCTGCGTAAACATTTACAAAATAGCTATGAAAAGCATCTGCTATTCTTTTGCTATCTGTTATACTTTCTCCTGAATCAACCTTATTAATTTCTTTTATTTGATTGCGCATTAAATCTTTCTTTGCTTTCCACGCTAACAGTTTACCACAACCCTCTCCATATGAGAAATGAGCCAACTGACTAGCTTCCCAATGTTCTTTGACTCTTTGTGAAAGTACTGATGTAAGCTCTATTTTTAAGTTCTGAAGCTTATTTTTGACCTCCTCCTCAGTTAAGTTACTCCCTGAGCGACTTCCACTACCCTCCCAAAGTCGTATTTCTTTTTCCAACTCTAAAATTTTACTGTAGTAAGATCTTCTCTTTTTAGCACCCTGAGCTCCCAATCTCCCTCTCAGAAATGCCTTACATGTATCCCAGACTATATCTCCTTTAGCTGATCCTTCATTTACATCTAAGAAATCTTGTAACTCGATTCTTAAAATTTGTAAATAATAATCCTCATCCAATAGAATGGTACGGTCCAATCTCCAAATGGAACCCGAACCATCTATTCCTAATTCTAAATCTAAACTAACCGCTGAGTGGTCTGACATATGTGCTCCCAGGTGTATCACTTTTGTAACCCGTTCCTTCAACCTAGTATCCAGTAAAAAAAATCTATTCTTGAACTGTGGTTATATTTTTTATTACGAAAGGTAAACCCTAGCTGCTGGCCTACTTTCAACCTCCATATATCACATAACCCTTGCTGCGCCATAAATAACCTTAACTTAGCTGACATTTTACCATTCACCACAGCCAGACTATTTCCTGTCCTGTCTAACTTACCATCTAACACTGTGTTGAAATCGCCGGCCATAATTACTTTTCCTGGGAAATACAATAATTCTGTTGTTAAATTATTTAAGACCGTTGGGTCGTCAACATTTGGTCCATAATACCCAACTACTACCAGAGCCTCCCCTACCACTCTTATCTTGACAATCGCCCATCTTCCTCTTTTATCTGCTAACTTCTCTTCCAAAACAATATCAACCCCTTTCCTAAACAAAATTGCCACCCCTTTTGTTACTAACTCTTGAGGTGTAAAAACGACATTAGCAATCAATTTCTGTGCAGAAAAAATCTCCTTACTTTCTTTTTCAGTTAGATGGGTCTCTTGTATAATAATCACATGGGCAAGGGAATCCTCCAGATATTTCAATATCAGTTGTCTTCTAGTTTTTCCTCGTAGGCCATTAACATTCCATGTGAGGAACTTTAGCTCCTTAATTTTAGCCCCAATCATATGAACTATCCCATAGTTCTCTTTCTTTTCGGTGGCAAAGATGCTCCTGAGGATTTTTTTCTTTTTTCTTACTTCCCCTTCCCTCCCAACCCCCCATTACCCCCCCCCCCCCTGCCCCTACCCCTATCCCCTACCTCCCCTACCCCTCCTCCCCCCTCTTCTTTCTCCCTGGAAAACCCAACCAAAATTCCCATGACCTAACCCTAGGCCAGTGGATGCCGCAGTGGTGGTGCCTCTATTTTATCTAGAAAACTAATGATTATTTTTTATGAGTGTTTAAACAGCAATCTGAGCTATCTGATACTATTCTTCTTGACACTGATCCAAGAAGGCATCCACCTCTTTAACTGCACGGAACGTATGCATTTTATTACGCCACATTACTTTTAAGAAAGCAGGGAATTTTAATTGGACAGTTGCCCCCATTTCTCTAAGTGGCGGCATTCGCTTTCCTAATTCCCATTGCCTGCTTGCTGTGGTTGGCGATAAGTCTGACCTAATGTCTACTGAAATTCCATCCACGATGATATTCTTTTTCTTGAGGGCTGCTGTCAAAATCTTCTCTTTTAAGTTATACGTTAGGAAATTGATTAATATTTTCCTTGGTTTAGAACGATTTGGATTCAACCGGAAGGGGTCCTGGTGAACTCTCTGAATGTCTCGTGATAGCATTTCTTCTGATTCTTCTAACTGTAGCTCCACTTTTAACAATTGAACTACAAAGCTTTTTAAGTCTGACCCCTCCTTTCCTTCTGGTAATTTTAAGATCTTCAGGTTGTTACGCCTTTCCATATTTTCCAATCTCTCAACTCTCTCATCTGTCTCTCGTTCTTTAAATTTCATGGCCTCAATTTCCTTGCGATTATCCACAATTCTCCCCTGCATCACCTTCATCTCTGTCTCAATCACTTCTGTGCGAGTACTTAATTTATCTAATTTGTCTTCTAAGGGACTACACGAAGCACTTATGCGCTCCTGATTTTTCTTTGAGGCTTCAAAACCCATATGGATGTCTCTTTCCAGCTTTCTTAATAATGCCAATACCGACTTATCTGGTATATCTGAGCTATTCTGCTGAAAATCAGCCTGCCTCATGTCCGGCCCATCCTGAGACATTGAAACTCCATCCAGTTTCCCCACCTCCATCCCTCCTTCTGTTACTTCTTCAGCTATTCCTCCTTCTGCTCCTACTACAACTACACCATCAGCTTTTGGTGCTATATTAAGCTGTTGAGGGTTCTCTGTATCCGACAACTCTGTACTTAATAACAGCGCTTCTTCTTTCTCAGACTCCATCTCAATTGCCAGAGCCTGAAAAGGGTTTGGAGTTAAATGTGCAGACCAATATAAGTCCTCAATATCCCCGGGTAGGGGCTCCACCAACTTTCCACCCTTAACAGCGATAGGGGTGGGGTTCTGAGCTGTTAGTGAGCTGTAAGCTGTAAGCTGTTAGTGCAGGTTTCAAAAGTAGTACCTTGGGAACTGGCTTAAAATAAGAAATAAGCGATGGGGTCGTGACTAACTTATGTTCATGCCCCTTTTGCTTCCCTTTTCTCGTATCTTTTTTTTTAGAACACTCTCCTAATTTACTGGTTTTAATCACTTTAGTTGGGCCCTTTTTAAGGCTTCTTTGCGAAAATTTGGGGTTGCCCAAAACAAGTTCGTTACTTTCTGGCTTCGTGCTTCTTAATAGATATCTGGGGCGCCCCAATGCCACATCCGAACCCCCCCTAGATTTCTCTGATTTACAGAAATTCAATTCACAATGAGGCCATTAGAGGCCCCAAGACTTTCCATCATCCTTCCTCCTACTCACTCACAAACAGTATCTTGTGTTTGAGATTGTCTGTTGTGCCTGACTTTTCTATTATCAATCTATTTATCTTCCATGGGTTACAGTGAGGGAGTGTTGTTGATCCTTTTAACTGAGGTCAAGCAAGGGGCAGGGTGGTGGGACATGAAGGGAACCTTTTGCACTGATATGATAAATTATTGTTCACAAATAGAGAAGCATTTATTCCTCCCCCCTTCAAGCAGTAGCGGCTCCTTCACAGAGCTTCAAAACGCAGTCCTGCATCCTGTGAGCCGACACTTAATGACTCTTACCTAAGCTCACAACTTCTAATTATTTTACTTAGCAACATTCATGAATCACAGCTTTTGTGTTTTCAAGAACACTGAAAGGGCTTGGTGAGTACTCTCACCCTCTCCTGATGATCTGATGATAGCCTCCAAGTTGCCAGAAAAGAAAACAATGTAAGTAAAGGAAAAATACAGTGTTATTTCTCTGTGCATGTCTCAGTGCATGATTGTGAGGGTATTTGTGATTGATTAAGCATGAATGAGATTGACTGAAAGTAGGTATGTGTTAGTATGTTTGAGGTCCGTGAGAGTCAATCAATCATACAGCTCTTATATAGTGAGGCTTATCACTTGTGAGGTTATCCAGGCACTGGGCTGCGGGTTTTAGTTGAAGAGACAGGTCATGAGCTACTTCCTGAAGTCTGTGAGCAATGGTGCTGTTCTCAGGTGTAGGGGAAAGGTGTTCCAAGACTTGGCATCGAGGTGGGAGAAGGAGTGTCCCCTGATGTGGAGGATGACTATTGTCTGTGCGAGCGGGGTGGGCTGAGCGGGGGTTGTTTACATTTTATTTTATTTACATTTACATTTTTTTTACACTAAGTGGAAGGTTGGTGGAAGTTCAAGTGGTGGTTCAAGTATTCAGGTCCTTGTTGTGAAGGGCTTTGTAGGTGTGGCTCAGGAGTTTGAAGATGCATATTTCCTGGGTGAGGAGCCAGTGAAGGTCTCTTAGGTGCTGGGTGATCAGGGTCCTTTTGGGCAGGTTGAGGATCAGTCAGGCTGCTGCCTTCTGTATCATCTGAAGACTTCTCATGAGTTCGCTGGTGTTACCTGCATAAAGTACACTACCGTAGTCCTGATTGCTGAAGAAGAGGGCCTGCATCACTGTTCTTCTGGTGTTGATGGGGAGCCATTTGAAGATTCTGCAGAACCTGCAGAAAGTGTGAAAGCAGGCTGAGGAGACTGCATTGACCTGTCGTTTCATGGAGAGTTTGCTGTCCAGAATTGCAGGTGTGGTCTTTTGGTGTAGGGGTGGGTTTGAGTTCTGCTGGCCACTAGGAGTAATTCCAGATGGTTATGTGGCTGCAGAAGATCCGCACTTCAATTTTATCTGTGTTGAACTTCAGGCAGTTGTCCTTTATCCAGGCTGAGACATTATTCATGCAGTTATGGAAGTTGGACTTCATGATGATGGGGTCAGCTGAGAGTCAGAGGATGAGCTGGATGATGTTGGCGTAGGAGATGATGTTGATGTTGTGGGTTCTGACGAAGTCTGCTAGTCGCATCATGCAGAGGTTGAAGAATGTTGGACTGAGAGACAAACCTTGAGGGATGCTGCAGATGGTGCGCCTGGGTTGTGAGATGCAAGGAGAGAGGCAGATTCTCTGGGTGTGCCCTGTGAGGAGTGATGCCATCCATCTGAGTGCATCCTCTTTGATCCTGATCTGGTGTAGACGTTCGATGAGTGTGTGGTGGGAGTCAGTGTCGAATGCTGCAGAGAGGTCAAGAAGGATCAGGACGGCCGATTCTCCTCTGTCAAGTAGGGCGCAGATGCCATCTGTCACGGTTATCAGGGCCGTCTCTCTGCTATGGTTGATTCTGAATTCTGATTGGGAGTGATCCAGCATGTTGTTTGGCATGAAATGGGATGAGCAAGATGGGGCGGTAATTCTGGAGATTGCTGGGGTCTGTAGAGGGTTTCTTGAGGATGGATCTGACCTCTGATTCATTCCAGGCATCAGAAAAAGTGGCTGTGGTGATAGAGGCATTGTGGATTGTGGTCAGCTGGTGACTGATGTTGCCACTTATGAGGTTGAAGAGGATGTTCCTGAGTACATGAAGTTCATTAAGGCAGTAGTGCTCGGTGTGCTGAGCGGGTGGTCAGTGGCGGTCTTTGTGGGATTGGGGAAGCTGAAGAGGACAGTGGGTTGGGAATCGAAATTCCTGTAAATTGTGGGTATCTTGTTGTGGATGTGGTCTGCTACATTGTCGTTGAGTTCCTGTGAGGAGGGGCTTGAGTTTCGGTGGTTGATGGGCAGGTGAACTCTTTGACGATGGTGAAGAGTTCCTTGGTCGGGTAGGAGCCGGCCCCAATGTGGTTTGCCATGGCCTTCTTTTGCCTGGGATCTGAAACCAGCTGTGTGAGGCTGATGTTATCCATTCGTTCCAGGACGTCGATGGAGTTAGTGTGTGTGGGGTCGTCGAGGTGGAAGTTGAGATCTTCCAGAAATACGTAGTGTTCAGAATCAATGGCAAGTGAGGTGATAAATTCTGTGATGGCTTTTCTGAGGCCTGTTCGTGGTCCTGGGGGTCAGTATGTAAGGGTGCCTTTGATGAATGATGTGTGGTCTGTGTGGAGTTAAAAGTTCAGGTGTTCCATGATTGGTGTGGTGTTGTCTTTGGTGGTGGTGGTGGTGGTGCAGGTGATTGATTCCTTGTTTATGATGGTGATGCCACCTTTGTGTCTTTTGGTATGGACTCGGTATTTCATCTTGTAGCCGTACGGTGTTGTGGTGGCGAAGTCAGGGGTTTAAGTCGGGGTGAGCCAGGTCTCCATGATGAATGTCACTTCTGGGCGATGGTGGAGATGGTGTTTCAGATTTTGGTGGCATTTTTGCAGAGTTATCTGACGTTCATCAGGAGACATTGCAATGGCTCGGGGAAGGTAACAACTGGTGGTGGAGATGTGGCACAGGTTTCTGCAAGGTTGGTCTGTCCTGGGATGGAGCTGAACCTGCAGCGGAGGGAGGTGAACGGTCCCGTTGTGTAGCGAGGCAATGTGCAGCAACAGTTGTTGTTTCTTTCGGGGTTCAGGGCAAGGAAGTCTGCGGCGGAGTACCTGTGGGAGTCCGGAGGGCCAGGGTTCCTGGTACTGGGCACATCCAGGCATGGATTGGTGCAGGCAGGCTTGCCTTCCATTAAGAATTTCCTGGAAGGGGAGGTGAGAAGTGGATGGCAGGAAAACACAGCGAGTGAGCATCTCTAGGACATGAAGCTGGGTCTCTGTGCCGCGTAAATATGGGCTAAGGAGGTTCAGGTCTGGCTGATGAGCCCTGTTCAACAGGAGCAGCCCAGAGTGAGGCCGGCAGTGAGGCAGGATAGCGCTTTGAGGCCGCTACAGGCAGCAGGGAGAGCTGGAATGTATCTGCGAGAGTGAAAGTGAATGAGGATCAGTGAGTGTGTGAGAGTATGATTAGGTAAGTGAGTAAGAAGGAGTGAGTAAAGGAGTGTAAATTATTTAGTAGGAGTGATGGGGAGATTGTGAGAGGGAGTGGAAGTGCGTCAGGTGGCGTAGCTATCAATGTTTAGCAGCTGTAGTTGCACCAGGGCCCAAAGGCCTGAAGGGTCTACCGAATATGATTGATTAAGTTGCGTGCATGTTTTCCAGGATTTCAAAGCAGAGCCCCCTGTACACGAGAAGCTGTGAGAGTCAGTGAAAGTGAAAAGGTAAATGTGCGTAAGTGTGTTTGTGAGTAAATGTGAGAATCAGTGAGTGTGAGAGTCTGTTTGTGAGTGACAGTGAGCAGAAAGGAGAATGAGTGAGAGAGTGTGAGTGAGAGTGTGAGTGAGTTAGGTAAGTGATAAGGAGAGTGAATGACAGAGGGAGTATCAGTGAATCGGAGTTTGAGTGTGTTGTTAGTGTATTTTATGCTTGTGAGACGATGGCCATGGCATACTCAAGATAATTCTTGGCTCATGGGGTCCCTGGTGAGAGCAAACTATCAACTGCATATTGGAGGGAAATCTTGGAAGGAGGGAGGACACCCATGGCAAAAGGCAGGCCCTGGCATAGTGGAAGTCATTCTTGGCATATGGGAACACCTATGACAAAACACTGGTGCTGGTATACTAGAGTTAATTGTTTGCCTCAGAATGATGAACCATGGCATATTGGGGCCATTGGTTTGGGTTGGGGGAATAAAGCCATGATAAAATGTTGAGCCTAAATGCTGGAGGTATTTTTTGATGTATGGGTCTTCTGTGGAATATAGGCAGCATCAGTGTCAAAATTCCAGGTAGGCAAATTGCTGCCATTGGCACAGAGGAGGTAATTCATAATCTATAGGAAGCACCAAAGGCAAAATTTGAAATTAAAAGGTGGTGAACTTGTGCCAAGTATTACACTCCACCACTTTCAAAGAGCTGCCACTGTGGTAAAACTTGCCAAAGGAGTAACTGTGCCAAAAGTGACTAGAGCAAGGAGTTTTGGCCCAATTTATTAGACATGATGGGCTGTGACTGACCAGAAAGTGATCACAACCCTTTGTTACTCTCTTTATGGCACTTGCATCCAAATTGTGGAAAAGGGTTGTCACCACGCGTAGACTTTGTAGAGGCACAATTGACAAACGACACACGACGTCTCAAATGGGCTAACATGGCCAACAAAGCAGAGCACATGACCCAAATGAGTAGGTTGGTGGCTAACGCCATAAACACTCTCCAGGCTGATGCTGCACAGGAAGTACATATCCACAGAGCTGTCCAGGTCTATGAGTATCTTTTTAATGAACTCAAAAGCTTTTTTATTACCAAAAATAAAAAATGGATTAAACCCCCATGCCACAAGGCTGCCGTTTGGTATAACTCCTCCTGCCGTACTGCCTATAGAACCCTAGCGGCAGCAATTAGGACTAAAGATAAGGAATCCATAAGAGAGAAAAGGTCCGTGTACAAGGCAGTGCAATCACAGGCCAAAATATACTGGGATGAAGATCACTGGGCTGATCTTCTCAATGCATGTACTGGGAGAGATATGACTGCCTTTTGGCACTTGGTGAAGTGGGGGAGCGGGGACCCAAGAAAAGTTCCTTTGAATTATGTTGAGCCAGAACAGTGGGCCTTACACTACAAAGGCCAGTTTGCATGCGACTCAGATGCCCATGACACCTTCGTAATGCCGTCCCCCATCCCAACCCTACACATGACTAAGAAAGAAGTGGAACATGCCCTTCTCCTGGTCCCCAAAGGCAGAGTTCCCGGGCCCGACTGCATCCCTGCTGATCTGTTCCTCCAAGATCTAGACACTTGGGCATTATATATTCAGCTCCTAGTGAACGCCATCGCTAAGGGTGCTTCGATGCCCAGCACTTGGGCAGGAGCAGTAAAACTTCCGATTTTCAAAAAAGGGGATCGCTCGTTACCGGGAAATTATAGGCCCATAAGCCTTATTGACTGTATTCAAAAGGTGTCGGCAAGGGTGGTGCTTGGAAGAATCCAGGCTTGGATGGAGGAATGAAATATCCTCTCCGACTTCCAGGCGGGGTTTCGGCCAAGTACCAGTATGGTGGACCAGGTTTTAAGGTTTATTCTCATTTATTGGTGCACTGTAACTTTTGGGAGAGGTACCATTTATGCAGCCTTCGTGGACCTCAAGTCAGCATTTGACTTGGTCCCGCGTCCCAAGATGTGGTGTACTCTCTTAAAGCTGGGTATGCCGCTGGATATCTTGGCATTCATCGATAAATTACATGCGGATGATTATGCTCAGGTTAGTTGGGACGCGGGGGCAGCACCACAGAAAAGTTTCCGGTTGAGAAGGGGGTGAGACAGGGGTGCGCTTCTAGCTTCTCAGTGTACATTAACAGGGTAGTGAAATACTTTGATGACTTCCCCACAGATGCTCCGTCTTTAACTGGGACTAAGATCCCGCTACTAACGTTCACCAATGACACTCTTATTCTCTCCAAGACGAGACAGGGCCTTCAACGTGCCCTCACAAGATTTGAGGAGTTCTGTGCGGACCATGATCTCATTGTCAATGTTGATGAAACAAAGTACATGGTCCTACAAAACTCCCAAAAAGTCATCGGCGAAGTTAGAATGAAGGAAGGGGCCCTGGAGCAAACAGAGATTTTTTCATATTTGGGGGTAACAATAGACAGGAAACAAAGCTGGAAACCACAAATAGACTGCCTTACTGTTAGACAATCTCAACTTTCAGGCGCCTTGCTCAAGGAGCACAGACGTTCATATACCAAACCCATAGCTCATGTATTACAGATTTATAACAACAAAATTGGCGCCTCAATCCTGTATGGGGCAGAGCTGTGGGGATATGCCAACTTGGATTCTCTAGTGGTGGCCCAGAACAAATTCCTAAGGTCCTTAATTGGCCTTCCCCAATCCACCCCATTAGCACCCCTCTTTCTGGATTTAGGATGTCATTCAATCAGGGATGTGGCACACTACAGGCCAGTGGCATATTGGAGGAGACTTTGGATGACTCCTGAGCTCTCACATTATGCCCTGGCTCTTTTAGAAGTCAGGGATCTAGATGTAAATAGGAAAATTGTGTGGTTTAGGTGTGTCAAAAATATACTCAGCGAGTTGGGGATGAGCCATTTGTGGACTTCCCCAGCCGGAAGTATATTTCCAAGCAAAAACGAGCTAAAGGCAGACTATTGGAACATGATTAACATGAAACATTTTGCAGTCTTTTCTAGTCCCACCCTGTCTAAAGTCTTTATTGACATCAAGCATGAACCTGAATATGAGGGGTACTGGGATTTGATTACATCGAATTGAGACAGGAAACTATTCCACCAGTTCAGGGTGGGAACATTACCCACAAATGCTTTCACCTCTAAATGGAGTAACACAAATACACTAGTAATTTTCCCTTCTGTCCAGACAGGACAGAAACCCTGGGTCATATCTTTTTTGTCTGTCCAGCTTACTGTAAACCCAGATGTAGTTGGTTGAAACCCATAGTTCTAACCTGGGACTAGGTCCAGTAGTGAGGCTTTTAGAATCCTCAAAACAACAGTGGATGGCCCTACTGTGATTGCTACAGCGAAGATCCTGGGCTGGATGTGGGTGATCCGATCGATTGAAAGGATACATAGCTAATTGTTTATGACTTGTCATGAACCTCTGTTTTCCCAAAATAGCACTATGCACTTTATTGTACTGTTATGATGCCCCCCCAAAAATATAAGCCGAAGGCTGACTCCCTATGTAGGCCGCCTACCATGGGAGTGCTTTAGAGTCTTTTTAACTTATTTATTGTTTTATCAAGAATATTTATGCTGCTCATTCCTAAACCAAGCTAATTAATAAGTTTCCTGCTTTAGAAACATGTTGTATTGCTCTATATGGTCTCCATGTTTATGTTGTTTTAACTTTTGTGATTTTTAACAAAAATCGAAATAAACTTTATGAACTGATCTGAACTGAACAGAGCATCCACAGCTGCAGCAGCAACATTAGCTGGATCTATGTTACCTCCTAATCATTTTGATTCACAGAAATGTCTTTGTTGAGTGTGGGAGGCTTGAAATTGTTTTCCTGTATTTGGTACATGGAAAGTCTGTAACTATAAATTTTAGATAGAAACTACCGGCTCCCTTTCCTCAGTGTGTTTCCCACTTACTGTGTGAATACTCTTTGTAAAGACTTACTATAGTCTCATGTCCCTCAACAACTCCTGCTATGCTTTTGAAAATATCTTAGTAGTTTATGGACCACTGTACCTGTTAAATTGCAGTGTCATTAATCTACTCTGTTTAAATTATCCAAGAAAGAGCCTTTCACTCTCTAGTATAATGTTCTGGCAGATTGCTTCACTAAACAGGACACTTTTGTAGAGCATTTGTATGTTTTTGTTAATGTGAAGGCATCAACAAGATGCCTCTTTAATCTTACTTTCAGGTTTGCATTTATAGTTTCTTGCTTAGGGAGACAGTCTAGGAGCGTTTCCCGCCCAGACTGCCTGTACTTCAGTTCATTGTAGACAAAGCAGGCCTCTAGATCTGCACACCTTTCCTAAAATACTATTCATTATTTAAAAAAATACGAGTGGGGACCAAAGTGTGGACCCACTTTACAGATATTTTGAACACAACCTAAATGTAATATAGAAGGGAAAAACAAAGATTGAATATTCTTCTCAACCACCTAGAATTCCCTTTGTATCTCTTTTTGGAACAATGGGACCTGTAGGATTGCCCTTGTGGATAGGTTCTGCTAGTATAGGTGTAGAACCGCCATCTAGAGCACAAAACTGTCCATATGTAAAAGTACTTTAAACATTTTCAGTACTCCTGTCCAAATTATGACCCTCCTGCTACTATGGTGACCTCCCACTGACACAATGGTGGCCACTCCTGGAATAGGGGTATCTATCTTTGACATATTGGGGTCATAGTTGGAATTTTAGCTCTGGCATAATGTATTCTCCTTTGGCCTAGTCGCGGCCACTCCTGGCATAATGGTGTCCACCCCTGCCTCATTGGTGGAAACTTCACACATTGGATGCATCCTTAGCATAATTCTTAGCCTAAGTGGACCACTAGTACCAGAATGATGGCTATCCTTAGTATGATGTCCATTATTGACATAATATTGGCAAACTCTGGAATTATGTTGTGCAGCTGTAGCATATTGGTCAACCTAGCATAATGGTGGTTATCCTTGGCAAATTCTGGAAATCCTTGGCTTTTTGGTGGTTATTCTTGGTATGATATGGAAAAATTACAGGCATGTAAGGCAAAAAAAACACAAATGAAATTTGATTGAGTAAAAATTAAATAAATGTTCATAAAGTGAAGGGAGATGTTTAATAAAATGGAAGGCATGTATTGGCAACATGTAGATTTATTAGAAAACGATAATCAGATGTAGGAAGACAAGATCATTGTATTTCATAAATGTATTTAAAGAGTATAGTTGTATGAAAATTCATGATAAGTTAGGAAGACATATTGCAGATGTTATTTCCATGGATCCAGGGACTTGTGTCCGGCACTATCTTTTTCATTACTCAATGGCTTTTTATATTGATAAAGCTTTTAATGACATTAATGATTACAACTGTGCAGGATGCATAGGGGTGATCACTACTGGTGATCTTGAGTGGAGGAAACACTAATGTAAATTTGTTTGATGTGTCTTAGATAGAGTCTTGAGTAGAGTCAATTGCCACAGTACAATTCTTCTAGGACTAAATAAAAAATAATTATGTCGAAGGCACAGAAACCACACCGACAGACATAAAAGAAGACTTACTAGCCTAGCCAACTGCTAAGCACTCCACAGTAAATATCATCTTATGATTGACTGTGTTGTAAGGGGCTCACACCATATGACACAGCCAATCAGAGCAGACTCCTTCAATAACAAAAAATGTGGGTCAGCTTACATGCTCTGCTTTTTTCCAAATCAATTAATTCTTCTCTTACTGAACATCCACAAGTAAATGTTGGTATCACCACCTCAACTACCTAACCAATTACATCTGGTGTAACCCAGGGATCTGACATTTAACAGCTGCTCTTTGATATTTACAAGCAACCACCAACAAACAGAACTCCACAACAATAAATGCATTTCTAAAGATATTACGACGACCTACAATTGACATAGGACTTTAAAGCAATTAAGTATTCTGCTTTGAGATCACAGTTGCCTGAGGTGCTTATTTTACTGGATAAAAGATAATTTTTGTGCCTAAGCCAGAGGTCTTCAAACTGTGGGGCGCGCCCCCTGGGGGGGCGTGAATGGGTTCCCAGGGGGGCGCGAATGCCTCTGTAATTGCATGTAAATGAAGATGGCCTGGAAGTGTGGCATGTTTATTTGCGGCATTTCCAGGCTGTCTTCATTTACTTCGAGCCCTTGTGAGAACAGTGATCAGCATGCCATGGGGACGGAGGTCAGGAAGTGTGCTGGAAGGGTCAAAAAGGTTGCTAAAATCAAAAGACATTTATGTATTTTTAACAACTGGCTGTTTTTATTATGATGCATAAACATCAATAATATTCAAAGCACCTAATGCCACGTTCCTTGCCCCAGCAATTTTCAAAGTTTCAATAAAAATGCCAGGATAACTCCAGTGATTAATGTTCTTTCTGGGGAGAGACCAGAGCTTTGTCTGGAAGTGGAAGTTTCTTTTGACTCATCATAGCGCAGAGGGTTAATATGCCTGCTGCACAGAACATGTCCGATTCAGATCACAAAGTACATACACTATAAATAGGTCATTGGGTTATTTTTTTTCTCAGAGAGATGTTTTTGTTACTTGCAGTTTAAAAGTTAAAATACTAATATATAGCTGAGTGCTAATAACTGTCACCAAAGAGCTGCATGCAAACTGCAAGGAATATATTACAGCTACATATTTTTTCGACCAGTTTTTCCTTATCCTAGTATTGCAAAAAGGGTTCATTTGGGTAGAAATCAAGGGCCAGATGTAGGTGAGGGACATTTGCCGACTCATAAATACCGAATTTTACCGATTCGGTATTTATGAATCGGTAAATAAGAAGGAGGGAGATGTAGCTAATTTTAAAATTAGAAATACCGATTCGGTAACATTCGGTATTTACCGATTCGGTAAATACCGAATCGGTATTTCCTATTGATTCCTATGGGCTGTAAAGCCCATAGGAATCAATGGGAAATACCGATTCGGTATTTACCGAATCGGTAAATACCGAATGTTGCAAGGGTGCAGGGGGTGTCACTTTGACACCCTCTAGCACCCGAAGTAAAGGCATGTGTGACATGTGGCACACATACATGCCCTTAGGGCATGTCTGTGTGTCACATTGCACAGTGTGCATGCACAGATGTGCGTGCACACCTGGATTCGGTATTTTACCACACAATAGGATTGTGTGGTAAAATACCGACTCTTAAGGGCCTGTGACACTCTCAGGAGTGTCACCTACATTTGGATTTACCGAATCGGTAAAATTACCGATTCGGTATTTTACAGAATCTGTAAATTTACCGAGTCTGTAAATTTACCGATTCTGTAAAATAATGGCCCCTACATGCCAATTCCTAAATACCGGTCGGTAACGGCCGAAATCGTCCGTTACCGACTGGTATTTGGGCTGCTACATCTGGCCTCAAGTCTTCTTATTAAAGAAAAACACTCACAATGGTGTTACATTTTAAATTCTGAATTTGTGCTTTTCCAGACCAAGGACTCTTAAACTATACTGCCTACCAGTATGCATGACATGTGACTCCTACAACTTGTAGGCCGCTGTCTTATGTAACATTTCCCATACACGGATTAACACTTGTATGATTGTCTCCGTGCAACGTATGTGTGATGTAACGTGTTCTGACACCTTAAACTGGTATGAGTGGCGCTATAAAACTAAATTAATCTAAAAGACAGTGGTAATGGAGACTTGGGGGGCATTGTCAAATGGTGGTAGTGAGGGAATCCGTGGCGAGGTGGTCATTGGGGGGTGTGGGGGGCGTCACCAAACATTGTCGCACAGGGTGCCACCAGGACTAAGGCCGGCCCGGAGGCCTTTATTACAGAAATTTCCTTAGTCCCGAATCTTGTGGTAGCTGTTTTTTTCTGCTTGAATCATGATTATAAGAAATGTGGTAATTACAGAACAACAGTGTTGGTAAATTCAATAGTTATTTCCTATGAGGTTTAAATGCACACCACACAAGGAGGGACTTGCAGGGCACTGGGTGGATTGGTAGGTACTGCCCTCTTCACCCCGGGAGATTTGGGAGTGGTAATTGCTTCACAGCACTGAATTCACAACTGAGCAGTTACTTCAGGGAAGCACTGAGCCTACCAGCCAACTCTGGTACAGGGACAATAGGCTTCAGCAGCAGGTTGAGCATTAGGAAAGAGCTGCAGTCAGAGAAAGAGGTATTAGTTATAGAGGTCAAGCTCATCAAAAGGCCCCTAGGACAAGTTTAGAGGTAACAGGGAAAAGAGCAACGGAAAGTAAGAGGAGAATGGTGGAATGAAAGGAAGGCAGGCTTGGTTCAGGGGCAGATAGGCTGGTTCGGTGCAAAGAAATATTGGAGTCAGGAGAAAAGGCAAAAGGGTTTGTTAATGTTTGTTTGAGTGCTGTGAGGACATATTAATCTGAGCGGCAATAAGCAGATGGGTTTTTTCTGTACCTGAGCTCAAACGGCCTTATGACAACAGCAACAAGGTGTCCGTGGTGATCCCATCCCAAAGTATGTTTGGGAGATTAAATGGCTGCTGAATCCACGTTCAACATATTTAAAAAACATGGCAGAAGACCACAAAAGAAGTGAATTGTGCAGCAAAATAAACCGCAACATACATAGAACTAGGTTCACTTAAAAACACAAGTGTGCAACAAAATGTATTTGTCTTTTTGTACTGCACAATAAAGCAGAACTTTCGAAAAGACATATCTGTCCTCCAGAATAGAATGTTTGTAAGTACTAGTTTACAGCACTGAAGAATTGGATGTGCAGTACTATGCAGCAGATGATGGATAACGTAGCAAATGCGGTAATATAAGTGGCCTTTTTTTCTTTAAAAAAGGCCATTCATTAGTGAAGCAGGTACTGCTGCCAGGTGTGTAAGTGGCCACTGCTGATTATCAATAATTAAGCAGATGCAGAAGGACTGGGGCCTATGGGTTTGAGGGGCCCACTGCATCACAGTTATCACTGTCTACCTTTAAAAAAGAGGCATGGGAGCTTATTTTCCTTTTTAGCATTAGTACCGAGGGCACCTTTGCAGAAAAAAGGGAGACCTGGTGTGGGAGCTTTATGTTTTTTCTGGAAGGAACAGAGAACCTCATTCAAAATCGGAGAGATTGGCAGGCATGGTGGGGAAGAGGTGAAAGATGTAGAGGAGATAGCCTGCTACTCAGGACTGCTCTTATCAATAATACAGCAGGTGTAGTTGCATTTGGGTCCAAGAGTGTGAGGGGCTACAACACCGCAATAATGGGGAGCAGTATTTTTGGGACCACACATGTTTTTGTTTGATGCATTTGCTGTTTTATAAGTATCGTACTTAGTGTGGTTAATGAGCTATAGAAAAAGTATTCCTGAAATCATCTCATAAGCCCGTCCCTTTCACACAGCCATGTCCCTCCCGCTCCACCAATCATTGCCTTAAAGGTTTGTAGGGGGGCCCGACCTCAAAACATTTTGCTTTGGGGGGGCTCGGAGCAGAAAAGTTTGAAGACCTCTGGCCTAAGCAGTTCTAAAACCAGAGCTTTGCTAATAAGAAACTATGACAGTGTTATGTTACCATTTGAATGGCTACCAGAGCTGGTCAAGTACCCCATACCAGTAAATAGTTTAGAAAACCTGGAGCTGTGATTGAGTATGAGTTATTATTCAATCAGCAGATCACAACAATTGTAAAGAATAGTAATGTCTATCTGATGAAACTGTGAAGGATAGGCCCACTACTGCAACTGAACCATAACACAGAACACCAAAACACATCAGATCACTTGTACTATTAGGGCTATTATAATAGTCTAGATAGCAAACAAATCACCCACCCAATAAATAAATTCAGGAACTCCAGATGAGTCAGATCCAAACAGTGGGACTCTGTTTTAATCTAAGAAGCTACAGCCATATTATCCAAACCTGAACCTAAATTCAGTGGCTCCCTGTCGAGGTAACAACTGCTTTCAAAGCACTCTGCATCAGAACTCTGGCGCAGATCGACAAGGAAGTGCAGCAGCGTGGCACTGGAAGCCCTTTGGTTGTACCACGCTGCAGCACTTCAGAAGCACAGGGATGCAACATATTTACAAGAATATGTTGCATCTCTGTGCTTCCCCCTGCGCTGGCTCACAAACTGCAGCCATGCGCTGACGCAGGCACTCTTGCACCATTGTGCACGGATGCCAGCGTCGTGGGGAGATTGTTTTTGTGCAGGAAGGGGCACCTTCCT
This sequence comes from Lissotriton helveticus, assembly GCF_964261635.1. Taxonomy (NCBI): domain Eukaryota; kingdom Metazoa; phylum Chordata; class Amphibia; order Caudata; family Salamandridae; genus Lissotriton; species Lissotriton helveticus. The sequence goes on along the minus strand of NC_136071.1, from coordinate 334,286,970 downwards.
GCACAAAAACAATCACTACAGGCATTTCCCTCTTTCAATCTCCTCGTTGCATCTCACTACGCCACCTCTAGGGTGGTGTAGCATTCAGACGCATCTCCAGATTTACGATTTCTCGTAAATCTGGAGATGCGTCTTGTTCCATGGGTGTTGCGTGGGAACACCCACAGCAACACCCATGGAACGTCCCTTCAACACAAAGTGCTGCCTGTGAACGGGCCGTATTTACAAGGAGAGGAAAAATCATGCAGGGTGGCTTTTCCTGTCCTTGTAAATATGGAGGAGCCCCATGCGGCACCAATACGTCACGAAAAGTGACGTACGGGTGGCGCAGGTGGCTTGTAAATCTCCCCCTCTGAATCTTGCTCAAACCTCCTTTTAGAGACCTGTGCTGAACCTCAGATCTTCAAACACATACTCTCAAATACAAAAGGAAGAACTATGGAGGGAAAATAGTAAAAGTACAAGAAATAGCTCAGTGGAATGCTTTAGCCCATCATGGAAGCAAAGACAATTTACTAACTTCCAAAAAAAGCTACATTTTTCAAACGAACCATCTCTAGGCAAACTCTATCAATACTACCCAAAGCCCCTTCTTCGGTAAACGCCCCTTACTCTTTACGGGCCAAACTTTCATTAGTTTTCAAGCATTTATGTATACCTGAGTAACAATCTCTCTATCTTGAACATTCATTGGTATTCTTCCTAATGTGCTGCAAAGCGGGTTTCATAACATAAAGTGCACCACAAATCAAGTAAATAGGCAAAGGAACATTTTAATGGTGAAGAGTGCGGAATTGTAAATACGGTAGTTTATATGTGAGACTGAAAGACCTATATCACCCATATTGGAGGGATGCCTGGCAAAAATATTGGACTTGGCCTGGAACGATTAACCTATTTGGGTGCTTGCGTCTCTAACAATTAGTTTATTTTCGCCAAAGATGTACGCCCCACATGTTCACCCATATGCATGATTGTTTGAGATTTCACATTAAATAATCTCACCTCTGTTTTATACAGAATAGCTTCTATATTTTCTTTTCTATATTTTAGTTATTTTCTTAACTTTGCATTCTATCTATTGTAGTGCCATTTTACCGTGGCCACCTCCTTATGTTTCATTTTACATTCCTTTCCCTCATCCTAATTTCCTTCTGTCTCTTTTGCTTTTCTCACAAACAATAAAAAACACAAGCATTTGGAATGCAATAGGTCTCACAATTGCAAGATGTTGAGCTATTGGCATTGTAAAAGACAATGCCTTTTATTTGTGTTGAAAAACCCAGCATTAATAAAAGCATTGTCGTTTACAATACCAATAGGTCAAACTTTTATAATGCGAGACCTATTGCATTGCAAATTAATACATTAACATGCACCTGTATTTTTCGCGACTGGGAGGAACACTGGACCAGTATAGTACTGCAGTGTAGTTTGCATGAATATCGATTTGCCGCATTTACCACACAATTCAGCATTGTGTTCACAATCCGCATATGTCTACACAAACTAGTTTTCTATCTCAAACGGGACTAAGAATGACGCAGAAGAAAAGCAAGTCAGCAAAGAAATTTTAAATGGCCACATCTCTGCGTTGGTAATCGATAAAATGATGACAAAAGTTAAAAAATAAACCGGTCACATTTCACATGTTGATTGGTCAACAGAGGTATCAATCAGATTGGAGCGGATGTGGTAGTATTCCTGATCGATGGATGGTTTTAAGTTAATTCTGTTTTTAGCATAAAACGAAAAAATACATCCAACTCGTTCTTTGCCTTGAAAATGCCGGAGATCTTTAATGATAAGATCCTCATATCTCGATGATCTCAAAGAAGCAGTTCTGTCAGGACGGCCCTCACAATTCCCGAGTGTCTTTGTGATGTTATTTCACCCTCAGATGTCTCGAAACTTCAAGTGCGTCCTAGTGAGATTCTGATAATGAATACTGGATATACCGTAAAGTTGCCCGGCGCTGTTTCTTGTTCTCGAGAGTTAATTACATATGCCCCACGGTTTAAACGCAGATTAAGCCGGATAATGCTCTCTAGGCGACCGGTTTTAAAATGTAGCCGGGGCGTGCACAATAAAAAGACGCACTAATTATATTTACAAGCAGTCTCTACACGTATGTTCCACTGAGCGAGATTGTTAGGTCTCGCGCCTGTGTTGCAGTGCTCAGCGCTGCCGCACAGCGACAAGCCTCATGTAGGGGGTTTCAAACAGACCTAGGAATCGCACACGCTCGTGCGTGTGCTTTTCCTTTTGGCCCACGCTATTGGCCTTTGCGTGCGTCTTTTTTATCAAATATATATTTATATATATATATATATATATTTATATATATATATATATATATATATATATATACGCAATACCTCGCGGCGCTCCACCTATTAGGTGTAAAAACGAGGCATGGACCACTTCTTCGTAGCGAATATTTTATTTGTCCCAACAGCTAGTCATTTACGCGTTTCGGCCGTCCCTGCGGCCTTGGTCACATGACGATGCCATTTACTCAGCCCCATTTAAAGTGCAAATGCATCACATGTGCAAATGAAACTGAAAGAAATACTAACTGTTTAAATACAGTATTAAGTCTCTGATACATTATCTCATTTCTCACCGTATGAATACGTGTACGTTAAAAGAGACCATTAATCACCTACTGCAATTGTGAATATCTTTAGCATAGGTTAATGACTAGGAACTATTTACAACTAGTAGCATTAATGCTTATTTCATAATCAAAGTCATCATTCACAAAATCAGTAACAATTTGCCATGTATGTTATTTGTAATATGTGCTCACCACATCGTGCATATATATATACAACAAGGGGACCCAATCAAGTCAGCCAGGGACCTTGGGAGCAATTACTTTTAGATAACAGTGGTCCCTTGGAAGGAAGGGAGTAGAGAATAATAACAAATATAGACTCAATCGTAACTATATTTGTTTTGACATATCCAGCCGGGCAGAGGTCTGATATTTACTTATAAACCAATTGCGGAGGTATTATACAATAATACACAAGGTGGGGCACAAGCCTGTGCCATACTAATCACATAGATACATACAAACAAAGAGAAACAGGGGGCTTTTAGGCAAAAGCTTAGGTTAGTTGCACTTAGAGTTAAGACGATGTCAAAGTACAACAAGAGTTAACCACAACACCTTTCCACATTTGGTACACATAAAATTAACTTGTATAAGGTGTTTCAAAGTGTCGACGTTGTTTCGATTCGCTTCAACAGATATGCGGATCATCATCAGGACATAATTACTATGCCTAAAGGTAGCAAGCCTCAATTGCCTTGGGGAAGGAAGGGAGGGAAAATATAAACATTTCAGGAGTTAGGATTTTCCTACAGTAAGTACAATTAAGCATAGAAGGTGAGAAAACGCTGCATGCAGAGGCATAAGGTCAGGAGAGTCATTGATCAACAATTGGATGTCCGAAGAACCGTCAAGCACTAAGAGCCAGTGTCATAAAGTGAGTAGTACATCCAAGAGACCAGGGATAACGATCATTACTAGAAAGGTACAAAGACTTCTAGCGACTAATGGGTGCCTGGAAAAACAATGCTGGTGATATGTAAGGGTTCAGAAGGAGCGATATCATCACAGCAAGTATACTAAAGGATTGGCAAAAGCAACGAGAGGCATTGTCAATAATTAACCAGAACAGTCAAAATTAAGAAAATCTGGAGCAGTTCGAGGGAGTAATAAAACACGTCCAAGGTACATACGTGTGATAGTAAGGGTGACATGTAAAGGTCTCAGAGAGAACGATGTTGAAAGAGGTGCACTAGAGAGCGGCTCGGAAGGTATAGAAGGTGAATGTCATACTGGCTTACCAATTCAATGTGGCGGCAGTACCGGGTAGTTCCAAGGAATGTATACAGTCCGGATATATGCGGACAACCCACTCGGTGTGTAAGAGGGGTGCAAGTGGTCCTTGGTGGGGGTAAAATTGAATGGCGAGTGTTCTTGTCCGACAAGCGCTGGAATTAAACTCGCCTACTTGGGTCAAGGGATATGTGGCATCCACGCAGCCTAAGAGAAGGTGGGGAAGGGTTAGAAGAGGAGTCACCGGCCTGAATTGGACAAAAGGGGCAGTCTAACCAGGGGCGTGCAAGGACTTACCAGAATCGATGTTCCTTGGCAGCGCCAGTCCGCATGTGGTGTGAGACGGTCTGCAGCTCAATGGCCTGCGAAAAGGAAGGGAGGGAGTGATGAGTGGAAGGATTCTAATTACCCGAGTGATAGCTGTAATCAAGCAATGGAAGCCGGACTCTAACAAGCAACCTTAGTTGAGTCAGATGAAAAAACATCAAACTACAGCTCCCAAATACCCGGCCCATTTAAATCCCTGCCTATGGTATTAGAGGGCTCGTGGTGTTAGGGGAGTGTAGTATGCAGTTCGGGGGGTGGGGTGCTGGGGAGCGGTAATGAAAGCGATTGGCTGTGTTTTTCACCTTCTGTATAATCTATGTAGCAAACCTTAAACTTCCGCTTTTCAAAAAGTGTAGATTGTCAGTCTCGGTCACGGGATACAACGCACCGGGCTTCTAAATGGGGGTGTCCTGGGGGAGGGTTGATGACTCGCAGAACGTCCACCCCGTGTTACTTCAGGCAATGGTGCGTGCCAGGCCAGGTTTTTCAGCGGGATTTGGGTCATTTAGATTTGGGGGCGGGGTCAAGGTGACAGTTAGGGGAACACAGCTATGGCACTGGGCAGAAGTAGAGGTGCGGAGGGTGCTTTTAGGCGGTTTGCAAGGTTTTCCTCCACAAAGTAGTTTAAGGTGGTTGATGAGGAAGTGTTCTATTTAAACCCATAAGTCACACCACTGGTTGGCGAGCTGCAGAATGGGGCTGCAGCCTCGGGAGAGCCTGCTCCACCTAGCTCTGCACAGTCATAAAAGCTATTATGAGGCCTTCACGCGCAAATGGTGTGGGAGTATAACTGCAAGTGCATGCTTACATGTCTGGAGGAGTGAGGGGTCCAAGGAGCGGGCCTGCCCACAGTCAAGCTGCCGGAGGGATGGGTGGGTCACAACCCCCTTGGAATGGCTTGGGTTACCCAGAGTCACTCTCTGGGATTAGTGGCCTAGCCTCCTTGGCATCAAGCCATGGCTGGGTTAGTGAAAAGAGATCTCGTATATGTAAGGCTTGTCCCCCCCACAGAGGAGCGGGGCGTACTGACTCTTTTTTTTTTGCATTTGAAAACACATCTGGACGCTCGTGATTTGCCTACGGACCAACTACATGTACTGTTATAGCGCCCTCTTGATGTGTCACACTGTCGGTGCATTACCACCCATGAAAGGTTGTAGGGCTGCATTGTTTGTAATGATGTGCCTATTGTAATGCTGAACTTTATAAATGAATACAAAAATAACAAAATTAATAGATTTCAAAATCAAAAAAAAAAAAAGAAAAGAAATCTCGTTAATTTCCAGACGGATAAATTAAAATAATCACACACACAAAAATAATGATAACACATTTTATAAAACACACCCCGTTGAATACCCCAATAAAACCAAAACAGCCCCCAAAAAAACAATTTAAATTAAAAAATTTAGATATTTTGCATCAGAAACAGTGGCTGTAGTGATGGATGTATTGAGGATTTCTGTGAGAATGCTGCTGATTACCTCCCTTCCTAGGTTGTACATGTGGTGCAGGCAGGGGTCCGTGGGGGCTCCGAAGTGGTTGTAGTCCATGATGGAATTGGTGTCTTCATTTGTGAGTTGATTCCAGTCGGTGATTCGGTGGGAGTGGGAAGCACTGGTTTGGATGTGGAAGTAGTTGACGTCGATAGTTTGTGGGTCAAAGTTGCTGTAGATGTCGGTGATCTTGTGGTGAAAGTAGTCTTTCAGAGTGTCGCAGAGGGGCATGAGAATTCTCTGACGATGCTGAAGAGTTTCTTGGTGTGCTTGGTGTTTGCCTCGATGCGGTTGGTGAGAGCTTCCTTCTTGGCCTCCCTGAGACGGTGGTGGTAACTTTTGAGGGTGACTCTGTGGGTGGCGAGGTTGGCAGGGGTCTTGCTGGAGTGCATTGTCTCTCTAGGTTCTCACAGTGGCGTTTGAGGGTGAGTAGCCCAGTGGTGAACTTACTGGCATGCTTAGCGGGTCTCTTGCTGTTGGTGTTCCTTTTGGGGGCGATGGTGCCGGCAGCTGTGGAGAACCAGTTAGAGAAGTTTTGAACGCTGAGTTTGAGGGTGTCAGAAGAGACGGATCTTGCTTCGAAGTTGAAGTGGACTATGTTGTGGTCTGTCCAGGTCAGCTCTGTAGTGTGAGAGAACTTGACTCTGTCGCTGGTGGAGAAGATGAGGTCTAGTGTGTTTCCTGCATTGTATGTGGGGGTGGTGACCAGCTGTAAGAGACCGATGTTGCTCATGTTATTTAGTAGGGTGGTGAAGTTGCCATCTTTGGGGTTTTCTAGCTGGAAGGTCAGCTCTCCCAGGCAGATGTAGTGGTTGGATTTGATTGCCAGAGCAGCAATGACGTCCAGGATGGAGTTTCAGAAGCTGGATGGGGGCCGGGAGTGTCTGTAGACGAGGGTTCCTCTGATGGGCGTTTAGGCATCAGGTTGGATTGGAAAATTGAGGTGTTCCATGATCGGTGTTGTGTCGTCATCCAAGGTGGTGTATTTGAGGGAGTCCTTGTGGATGATGGCAATGCCTCTGCCTTGTCTTTTGGAGTGGTCGCATGGATCATCTTGTATCCAGGAGGTGTCACGGTGGCGATGTTGGGTGCTGATGAGGGGGTGAACCAGGTTTCTCACGTCAGGGTGAGGGTGGTTATGGTGTCCCAGATTTCTGTGGAGGGCTTGCAGAGGAATCGGGCATTCAGCAGGACGCAGTGGAGCAGCAGTCTCTGGTCGGGTGTCAGCTGGGTATTGGTCACGTGGGTTGCTACATCGCAGGTGCAGCGGCAGTGGTGGCAGGTGAAGGGTACTTCTGTGGACTGAGGAGAAACGTTGCCACCTCTGATGTCCAGGCTCTTGGGGTCAAGCCCTTGGAGCTCAATAGGGGGGTGCCGAAGGTGGGCGGTGGAACCAGGATTTCTGGTGCTGGCACGGTCCAGGCGCAGATGGGCTTGCCTTTGGTACACCGGCAGCATGGCCACACTGCGGCCTCATTAAGTAGCCTCAGGAGGTGGGAGGGGCAGTCTATGAGGCAGGGGGCAGGGGGCTGGAGCTGGGGGATGGCAAACCGAAGTGGATTGGTTGCCTGAGGGCGTGGGAGGGAGGAGAAGGAGGGGTGCAAGGAGAGTGGGAGGAAAGGATGCCAATAGCGAGGGGCTGCAACAAAGAGGGGTGAAAGAATGAATGAAAGTGAAAGAAATAGGAGCCAGAAACAAGCAGGTAAAGAAGGGGATAGAAAAATAGAGAAGCAAAAACAAATAAAATTTGAGTGCAAAAGGGCCAGGAAGAGGTCAAGGACAGAATAAAGGAATAAGAATGAAAAAGTGGAAGGGTAAGAAAGGCGATATTGTTATGTTATAGTATTTTGTCAATGACCGAAACCCAACACTTTCATGTATATTTTTGTAGATCTTTGGCGTAAAACCTTTTTGAAAAGTCTGCTCACAGACTTCTGGTTGCGTTCTTGGTGTGCTATCAAGATCCGTCTTGTTCGTGTTTTCTTTTTAGCGATCCTTTCTTTCGACTGGAAACCTCATATCAAGCCGCCGTGGTCTTGACGGTTGAAAAATATCCATGAAAGTGTTGGTTTTCGGTCATTGACCAGCCTCCGCAATAAATGGTTGTTCTGTAGGATGGTTTGAATAAAGATAAGCTACATCAAACAAGCTTTCTGGTCCTGAGGAGACCCCCATAGTAAACTCGGGGTTCGAAATGCGTCAACCTGTTTTTGCCAATCAAGTGTATAAATTAATGTGGAATTTGGAAATTCTTGAAACTTGTGAATTCTTTCTTGTTTGGCTTTTGTTTTTCGTTTGTCTTCATTTGATGTGTACAAATATGAAATAATGAAAGGTGTTTTGTGTGTGGGTTTGCTGGAATGTGTGTGGATTGGAAGTAGTGTATGGTTGTGATGAAGGATAGATGTGATATGGTTGTTTGAGTTTGAAAGCGAGGTTGATTTTGATCTAAGGACGTCAAAAGACGCAGTGAATTTGTGTTTTGTCAAGACAAGGCAGTTTGTCTTTTTGGTGTGTGTCAAAAATTTTAAATGGATAAAATGTTCTTCACTTGAGTAAAACATGTGACTTTTTTAATACAATTTCTTGATTAAATCATTTTGAAACAGATTGTTCAAGGTGACTTTGATTCAATTGTATGCGCCATTAGAAAAAAGAGAATCAGTACCAGTATTGGCATTTTGATGTTTTTTGTTTGATTATGGCTCAGCCTTACTGACTGGAGCCTAAACCCTTCTTTGTTTTATAGTATTTTGTAGAGCGCATAGCTGCCCAAGGGCTTCCCAACACTAGGAGGCAGATAGAGTACAAGAAGTCAGAGGGGAATTTAATATTACTGATGGAATATCCAAGTCTTCAGCTTTTTCCTAAAGATTGCTTCTCTTTCCAGGCGTCTAAGTTCACGTGGTAGTAAATTCCATAGCTTGGGTGCCAGATGAGAGAAGGATCTACCCCCCCATCTGGCTCTTTTGATTCATGTTGTTTTTAGTAGACGTTCAGTGCAGGATCTAAGGCATCTATTGTGGATATATGTGTTTACCAAGTCTCTGATTTTACCACTGACCTTATTGTTTCTGGCTTGGGGTGTCAGGCAAATTGTTTTGAATTTACTCTAGCCTTGATCGGTAACCAGTGTAGCGCTTTTAAATGCTTACCCACTGGTTCCTGAACTGGGACCCTAAGAAAAAGTCTAACTGCAGCATTCTGCACGACCTGGAGATTTTTTATAACAAATTTTGGTGCCCCCAGATGAAGGGGGTTTCCATAATCAAGGTGTGATGTAGGCAGTGCATGTATTACTGTCTTTCTTAGCCGCAAAGGGATAAGCTCCAGAATCTTACAGAGCATTCTGAGTAGCCCAAAGCAAATACCTGCCAGTTTATTTGCTTGGGTCTCCATTCTTAACCCCCTGTCTATCCAGAATCCAATATTTTTGATAGAGGAACTCTGGACTGGTGGCATACTTAGACAATTTGGCTAGCTATTCAGAGTCCTAGGAACCACTTTATTTCCGAGGACCTTCAGCTCAGTTTTGTCCCTGATCAGCTGTAAACAACTGCTTGTTATCCATTCCACAACCCTTTCCAAACGTGGCGCTAGATGCTCTGATTCGCTATAAGTTCTTGAACCGAGTGAGACCATCAGCTGTGTGTCGTCTGCATATGATATCATGGAAATACGGAACTCCTGGATTATGCAGGCCAATGGACGCATATAGATGTTAAACAATGTAGGGCTAAGTGAGGAGCCCTGTAGCACTCCACAGGTCAATGGCATTGTATCTGAGACGAAGTTGGCTTCCATGACTTGGAAAGATCTGTCCTTTAGGAAAGATACAAGCCACTCCAAGGCTTTATCCTGGATACCGATTTCCACAAGTCTAGTTTTCAGAATAGAATGGTCCACTGTATCAAATGTAGCATGGCGGCTGAGCTGCCTCGGTCAAGGGCCATTTTTAGTTATTCTGACACTGCAAGCAGTGCAGATTCCTTAATGTGCTGTGCCTATAAGCCCAGCTGTGTAGGATGAACACAAAGGTTATTTTCCAAAAACTCTGATAGAGGTCCATTTACATGTTTCTCTAGTAGTTTACCAATAAATGGTAGAAGTGATATAGGTTGATAATAGTTGTTTGATTATAGAGTGTTTCCAGGCATGTGGGACTTCACCTGCCATTAATGAAAGATTAAGGGTTTCCACTATTGATGGAAGCAAGTCCTCAATAACCTTGCAGAGTATGTGGGGTGGGGCCAGGTCTAGTTGGGAGCCTGATCTGATCTTTTCCATTAGTGTTCATACATTATTTTTATTAGTAGGTAGAAAGCAAGTGGAAGAGGTCCACACATGATCTCCTTCTTGGCTTATAGTTGTCTCGATCCCACCTTGGAGGAAGCTAATATTTCCATGACTTTTTTACAAAAGTAAGTGGCTAGGTCATTGCATTTTTCCTCCGAAGGCTGAGAGATAGGATTACCATGAATTAGCGTAGTTAGGGATTAAACCACTTTAAAGAGTTCCTTAGATAATTTCTGAGTCAGATTAATTTTCTTTTCAAAGAATTTTGCCTGAGCATCTTTAATATTGTTATGATAGATCCTAATGGCTGCCTTATAACTAGCCTTAAGTTGCAGGTCATCCTTTTTTCTCCATTCCCTTTCATCTTTGTTACAGCTTTTCCTTACGGACACTAGCTGTGCATTAAACCAAAGAGCCTTTTTGGTGTTTGTTTTTGGTTTGAAACTCTTTTTTGGTATCTTTTTTGGGGCGACCTTGACAATGATTGAGTGATTCAGCTTTCCCAACTGGAATATGCTTCTTCAATACTTCCCTGTATCTTGGGAGCTGAAGAATCTAGAAGATCCCCCAAGCCTCTGGGTTAAGCTTAGACCAGTTCCTCAGCTGGGTATTGACGGTGGGTTGGGGATTTTTCTTCCCATATTACACATTGCAAACTGAAGTAGATGTTGGTCTGACCAAAGCACATGTACTGGGGAGGATACTGAGATTTTGGGATCATTAGAGAATAATGGTTCAAGTATATGTCATTTGATATGTGAAGAAGAAGTTATTAATTGGGATAATTGTAGCCCCTCAAGTTCTTGCAACAGCCTCTTAACTTTAGGAAGATTCTGATAATCAAAGTGAAAGTTTAGATCTCCTAGAATGGTGTTATGAGCTTTTTTCATCATAAAACTGGCCAGAGTATCTAGTAAGCTATCTAAAAACTCAGCACAAGGACCTGGGGGCTTATAAATTAACAGCTCTAAGTAGGTATATGTAGGAGTGAAAGTGATGGTGAATTGACAGAATTCACACTCTAGAATGGAAAGGAGATTAATGACACATTTATATTCTTCATTTAAAAAGAACGCAAGACCCCCTCCCACCTTTCCTATACGATCTTGCCTGTAGATTCAAAACCTGTGGGGGGAAGGGAGGGCATTATATGGAGTTACCATCGAACCAGGTTTCAGTAACAGACAAGATGTCAAGGTGTCCCCCCTCCAGTAGCACAAACTTGAATATTGTGCTTAGGGAGGGAGCAGCAATTAATTAGGCCTAGTTTCCAGAAGTGTTCTCAGCTTGAGATCTGCCAACATCAGAGTTGAGGTTATCTCATACATTTAACTCATAATTGCAATGTTTGCATACCTGCACTTCCTCAGACCGGCAGTCAAATTGCCCTCCATTGTCACTGCATAGTTCAGAGGTAGGCCTGAGTTTCATTAGCTGATACGCGGTGTACTTGGTACATGTCTGCTGAATTTGGGCAGGGTTCCTGGCCCCTAGACCTGTACGGGCATGGACAGGCACAGACGGGCTTGCCTTTGGCACGCCAGCGGCGTGTCCGCTGCACACGTTCGCTGCGCGCCTGCTGCCTTGCCACCATTTTAAAGCGTAGGAGGTTAGTAAACTAGCACGCTGACCTCTGGCACAAAATTGCACTCATGGTAGAAAGGGGAACACTACCGCTCTACCGCACTCTATGGTTACCAGCCTGCCAGCCTGCCGAAAACGAGGAGCTCCCGCTCTGGACCTCGCTCTCGCTACCAGTAAGTACAAATTTAAACCCAGGTTAAAATAAATAAGATCCTGTCTGATACATAAATATGGCACACTTATGGTCCTGTCTTACACATTAAAATGATATACTTAAAATCCGCACCTCCTGCTTCTTAGCCTGTATTCACCGGCACATCCGCAACCTCGCCGCCATTATAAAGCGTTAGAGGTCAGTAAACTAGCACGCTGACCTCTGGCGCCAAATTGCACTTTATGGTAGAGAGGGGTAACTCTACCTCTCTACCGCACTCTATGGTTACCAGCCTGCCTGCCGAAAATGAGGAGCTCCATGTCTATGCCTCGCTCTCGCTACCAGTAAGTACGAATTTAAACCCAGGCTAAAATATATACGAACCTGTCTGATAGGCTGAGAATATAGCTACGCCTAAATTTGCTTCACAAGAGGTCTTGGGGTCCGAGGGGCCCAAAAAGGTGAAAGGAACAAAGGAGACGAAAGAGACAAAAGAGGCAAAACAATTTGCACTATTTGTGAAAAGGGGTACCTTGCAGTCTCCTCTTCCTGGTCCAAGTTCCGCCCTGAAACTCAAGGCGCCAACGGATCCCATTTCTCCTTCAGCTCGTTCGACTACAACAGCCGCAGATCTGATTCTCTAAAGTTTGGTTCATATGCAAACAAATTCGAAAGTTGCTCTCTCCACAGCAACTGAGCCACATCTGGGCCAAACACCCGATCAGACTGGGACAGCAGCTTTAACTCCGCTGCTCAATCAGGAAGGGAGACCTGCGGGACATTTAGAATCAGTGGAGTTTTTAGAAATTTCGGATGTCCCTGACCCAACTACAATTAGATCTAGCCCCCCAGTACAATTATGACTCCACAAGTCAACTTACAGCGTCAGACCCAGGCTCAGGCCCCCCTACGAGAGACTATATCTTCAATTCCAGGATGCTCCTCTTCAACTATAGGCCCTATTCATGTTATCCCCAGCTCCGATCTGGAACCAATCGATGAACTTCAGATGAGTATCAAAGATATGCTAAATTTGATTCTGGAAGAAATACGTGAGCTAATAAGAACCCAGAAAGTCGAACTTGCCTCTATTCATCAACGTCTAGAGACAATTGAAGTGGTACAAAAGGGGGTGGTGATGGACGAAGCATCTGAACCAATCAAACACTCACACCCAGTCAAAAGATCTGGGTTTGATCCATCACCGTTCTTTAGCCCACTCTGCCACCCCAGTTCAGACATGGCTATATGCAAATCAGTCTGACCCTGTGCCTCATGGGAACAGTCCAGCCCAAACTGCCAAGCCATGCCTTCCCTGGACCGGCAACAAGCTTCCGAGGACCGGTTTCTGGCATTACAGCCGTCTTCAGCCCAGCTTGCTTGAATCCAGTGGCAAAGTGAGCAAGAGACTCACGTCTGAGCATACCCTGCCACACTTATGGCGGCCAAAGCGGTACAAAAGGGGGTGGTGAAGGCACAATGGCATCCTTTCCAGTTAGGTTGCAGGAGGAGGAAATCAGGGTCTCTGCCTTAGAGGACCGGATGGTCATCGTAATGGGCGAGGCCAAAGCGGCAGTTAAAAGCAAGCATGCCCTCAAGAACAAACTGGAGGAATTAGAAAATCACTCAAGGAGGGCCAATCTTCAGATAGTGGGAATTCCGGAAGGAACTGAGGGCTCTCAAACCTTGCAGTGGGTTAACTCATTTATTAAACAAAAGGTCATCCCAGAGTTTGAAGGTGATCTCGCTATCACCAGGGCCCATCGTGTTCCTGCCCGCCCTTTTACAAATTCCACGCTACTACGGACGATTCTGTTGAATTTTGCAGATGTTTGTATAAAAGAGAGGATATTGTCTAAGGCCATCCATCAGAGACAATTTCCAGTAAATGAGACTGTGAAATGTTGCATTTTCTCCAATATGACCGCCGCTGCGGCTCGTAGGAGGAAGAAATTTGTGAAGATACTTCATTTTTTTAAAGCTAACGGGGCACAAGCATCCATCGGCTAGCAGTCCAAATTGAGGGTCCAGGTGAAGGGCAATTTTTTTATGTTCGCCGATTTGGATGAAGCCCAAGACTCATTAAAGGGGATCACGCAGGGCTCTGGGACATAGAGGGAGAGGCTGTCTATTGTGGCAACTATTTGGGTAGGGCCACAAGGGGGTCGGTGGGTCGAGTAATGTCTTCTTGTTATTTCTCTTTCCGGCAGGCCCAGTTAAGGCAATTGGGTTGGATTAGCTATCCTTTGATTATCATTTGATTATAGTAGATGCTGTAGTCTCAATGTGCATGCCTGCTTGCCAGTATATATTTATTGCTTGTTTTCCTTTTTTACACCTTTGCTGGGGCGGTCAGGGGCTAAATCATCGGGAGTAATTACATGACACCCAGGTTAGAGGGGGGTGTGGAAATGTGGTTGGTGTGGTTGGAGAGGGGAGGCTCCACATTTCAGGTGGGTGGGTCATACCGGGTGGATGGGGGGTTTAAAGAGCTAAAAAATGAAGTCCTCTTCTTGTTCGCTGATTCCATTCAGGCCATTGAGTCCATTCAGGTCCTATACTTTAGTTTTGTAAGCGTGACTCTTCCTGGGAAGTTCAAGTGGCTTAATGCTGATTTAGATTTTAACCATGGCTAGTAAAGAACTGCTGAAAGTGGTATCTTTTAATGTTAACGGTCTTAATAACAAAAAGAAAATGCATGCATCGAATCGTGGATCAAATCAGACAACTCAGCAGTGATTTTGTTGCAAGAGACTCATATTCCAGTTGTAAAATTGCCCGAATTTTCAATGTTTAGATCGTGGGTTGCCTATACGGGATTTTCTTCGTCTTCAGCCTCTCATAGAGGAACAGCAATTTTTCTAAGCAAAAAACTTCAAGCAGAGGTTGTTAATTTTGATAAAGATCCACAGGGGCGTTGGTGTTGGGTTACTTGTTCCCTTAGGAAAAGTAAGAGACTGTTAACGTTTGTTCATATTTATGCTCCGGTTGAGGATAATCATAAGCCCTACGAGGATCTCTTTCAGTCCTTAATTGAGGTGGCTGGGGAATTGGTTATGGGGGCAATTTTAATATCTTAATGAACCCCAAAATAAGATTCATCAGTGAAGGGTAAAAAGCAGCTGAAACCTAAATGTTTGAGAACCTTGCAACATTATGCGGCAACCTTGGATCTTCATGATCCTTGGCGTATGGCTTTTCCTACTAAAACTGCACATACTTGCTGGTCAGGCAGATTTCGTTCTTTGTCACGTATGGATTTTTTCTTGGTTTCACGTATTTTGAGTTTTTGTCAGCAAAGATTTCTCTATAATGGATTCTCTGATCATGCCTTGCTGGTTATTGAGCTATCTTTAGGTAATTGTCCTAGGTCTCCTCAAAGGCGGTTGCTGATTAAACAATATTTAAATGAACAGGATTGAGTCAACTCTATGGGGATTGAGATAAAAGAGTTTGTATCACAAAATATTGCGTCTGCTCCTCTGAGTGTGGTATGGGACGCACTTAAGGCCTTTGCTCGTGGATTAATTATTGGCAAAGATGCTGAAACGGTTAAAAAGGTTAAGGAAGATGAGAGAATTTTGGAGCAGAATATCCAAATGTCTTACTCTGCTTTTTTAAGTAACCCCTCTCTCTCTAATCAGCGGCAGTTGGACCAGTCTAAGTGTGCTCTCAGTGCCAATTATTATACTCAGATTGATGCCTCATTTCAGCAACATCGCCAAAAAGCCTATGAGGAAAGCAATTTTACTGGTAGGTTTTTAGCTTGGCAGGCCAGGGAACAAGATGCCTCAAATCAGATTAAGACACTGAAATGCCCCTCAACTGCCTTAAGTATAAATGACCCAGCTAAAATTGGTGAAATAATGCTACGGCATTATGAGTCTATCTAGGGTCAACACCAGAGCGTGGATATGACCTTGTTAAAAGAATTTCTTCATAACAACAGCCCCCCAACACTTTCGTATGTTGAGAAATTATCTATGGCAAGCCCTTTCACTATGTAAGAGCTGAAGGGTGTTATTAAAAACCTATCAAATGCGAAAGCCTGTGGCCCGGATAGGTTTCCGCCTGAATTCTTTAAAGTCTTCTTTAGCTCAATAGCGGACATCTTTCTTTGTTTGGTGGATTCTATGCTAGAAGGGGGGGGGGGGAAATACCAGAGTCTTTTAGATAGGGCAATATAGTCAACTTCCCAAAAAAAGGCAAGAACAGCGAGGATCCGAACTCCTACCGGCCGATAACGTTCTTAAACTCTGACTATAAAATCTTTAATAAATTGTTTTCACTTCAGTTCAATCATTATGCAGCACAATTGATACATCTGGATCAGAACGGTTTTATCGCAGAGAGGCAACTAGCATCTAATACCCATTATCTGTCGGAGGCGTTAGATTATTTTGAGACTCAAGGAATACCCACGTTAGTTCTTTTGCTAGATGGCTTTTGACTTTGCTGTTTGGGAAACCCTGTTTACAATTTTAGATCACTTTGGTATTTCCTCTAAGATCACAGCCCTGATTCGTAATTTGAATGATAAGGTGGAAGCTAATGTAATTATTAATAACTCGGTGGTTGGACGGGTCAAAGTAAAGCGGGGCACAAGGCAAGGGTGCCCCTTGTCACCGGTTTTGTTCGCTTTTTAAGTCGAACCACTGGCGATAGCTGTAAGAAACTGCTCTGATATCTGTCCCCCTATTCCTTCCATGGCGAAATTGAAATTATACGCCGATGACATCATGCTTATCATCAAGCCAGAATTAGAGGTTCGGCCGAAGTTTTCCAGGTTTTCGAAGACTTTGAGGCGCTTGGGGGTATCGTATCAATAAAAAGAAAACTGAAATCTTACAATGCGGCGGTGCTGGTTTGGATCTGCACCCCGATATCTGTGACTGTGCCGACACCCTTCCTAAAAGATATTTGGGAGTACTTTTTTCTGAAAGAGTTTCTGATTTATATAATCTAACTTTTCTGCCACTTTTGCGGAAAATTCAGGCCTTGTTTGCACGCTGGAACTCTTTGCCGCTGTCTATTTTGGGTCGGATTGCCTTGATTAAAATGTCTGTTCTCCCCTTTGTGGAAAAGTAAATTTTGCCATGTCATATGTGCCTACGTGTTCCCCATCTTATGTTATATGTGCATGATCGATATGCATGTATCCCCCTTCTGATCAATTAAAGACGCAATTACAGTTGTGTCCATCTCTAGTATGCCAGTTTCCAGTTTTCGTGAATATAACGAATATCAGGCCTATGTAAAGCTACGTTGCCACGTTTTACAGTGTGCACGTTAATTCATTGAATTGTCCCCGTTTCTAGGCCTCAAAAGGGCCCGGACTCAGATTCAGCTCCTGTTTCCTGAACTCTCCGAGGAGCGATACAGCCCCCACCTGTATCCCTGACCCTTCACTTACTTTCATGCCTCGCAGTGCCCGGCTAGGCCTGGCTCTGCCTCCCAGTCTGCCAAGAGTATGTTATGTTTCTAGTTATCAGTCCAGCCCTCCTTCTCTGCATTCCTAAGCTACTGAATCGCATCAATAGTTTCCGTCATGGTCTAGCCTTTATGTCTCCATGTAAGAGAAATACTGTATTCATATTCATAGAATATTCCTCGCACATGCAATACATTTAGAATAATGCATGCACCAGTCTTAGTGTCTGTTAGCCTTTACCCTGATAACTTTTGGATTCTATCAACATGTACTATAAACACCAGATACTAGATATGCCTAGGTACATGTCGCTCTGACCCTCCAGACTTTCGTCTCCTCTTCTAGTGCAGAAGTCATAGCCCCCAGTTCTCCCTGGTAACACGTCATTGCCAGTTTGCGCCACCACTAGGTTAGAGGTCACAGCTGCTCAGGTAGCCCCCTCCATGTTTCCGCCCCTTTTATGACATATTCTGTTACGTTTACATCACATGTCTATGTATACGCCCTGTACACGCCTTCTTGTTACACCCACTTTATGCCTTATCTTTCGCGACTGCTACAAACCCCGCCTACTGCTACGACTACTATATTGAATGTAATGTATTCTGTTTAACTATAAATATTGTGCACTGTTATTAAAAGTTAGCCTATTCCTGCCCCCGGCAGCTGCCATCCTATTCCCGTACAGGCTGTCCTGTTCCTGTCCTTTATGCTTGATTAAAGCCTGTCAACTTCAGCTACCTCGAATCTTGACTCTTATTTATTGAGCTATCTGTTATTAGAGTATCCTGAAAAATAGAACCGGTAATTAATTATTTATTTACCACATAATGGCGCCCGAACAGGGACTTGCCCTTTCCCCACGCGCCGGAGAAGCCACGCAGGCCCCCTGATCCTCTGCAGCCGTGACGGAACCATACCGGCCACGTGCAGATATTTCTGCTTCAAGTATCCCTCAGGCCCACGGAGGAGACGGAGGTTGCGGTCCAGCGTCCAGACGAGGCGGTGGAGGAACGCGGCGAGTCCCGACCAGAGCCCAAGCCGAGAGTCCAAGGTCCGAGGTATCCGGAGGCCCACCTGTAACTGAAGTCCGAAGTTCGTCCGTCCGTCGTCGTAGCAGTCCAGTCCAGTCCGAGGCCTTCCGTTCTTGCTGCCCGGTGAGTACCGTTGCTGGGGTAGTATCTAGACAGGGTCAATTCATTTGTCTCTGGTCCGTGGGTTTGGGTACACAGATCCAACACGAAGTGTCCACCTAGGTGGATGCGGGTCCTGACGTGTCTCTTTATGAGACCGGTAAGTTTTGTACTGTTTTAGCAGTGCATCTAGTCATTCCAGTAAGTTCTGTTCTGTTCTCGAGAAATTCATGTGTTTCTGTTTTCAGTATTCCAGGTAGTATTCTGTCCGAACTGTTATTTTAAATGTTATTTCATGTGTTTTCAATGTTGTGGTATGAGTGATTTGTTTTCAAGTTATTATTGTGTTTATCGTGTATTGTATTTGTGTCCAGATTCCAGTCTAAGTCATGCCTCTGTTCTCGAAGTTACGTCAGTTAAAAACCAGAAACGGTCTGCTCGAAGAAGCAGTTCCTGTCCCGCCTAGGGACAGTCCAGGTCATTTTATGTATCATAAGCATGGCATAAGTGCCATATTATATCTAGACTTATGGGTCGAGTATACTAAAGATCTAGAAGAGAAATATAGATGGCCTGTATCAGGTACATGGGATGCCGAGTGCATCATGCCAGTAGAAGAAGCAGTATGGAAAAAGAAATCCAGACAGTCCCAGAAAGATGCCATCGAGTTATGGCGCAAAGAATCTCATAAAAGAACCGAAAAAGAAATCAGAAAGTCAGAATTAAGTAGAGAATCCTCAGAAAGAGCCCAAGAAAGGGAATTAATCGAAGTAGGTGAACGAGTTAAAGCCGAACAGTCAGACAGACAGAGAAATGCCCTTATTAAGGGTATGTATCCTCTTCTTGCCGAGGGCTTGCCAAAAGCAACCCCGGAAGCACCATGTAATTTTCCGCCGACATTGGTTCCGATTAAGCTACGTCACAAACCGACCGCAGCTGATATTTTTCTCTCGTCCTATTTGGACGACACAGTCCCAGAATATGCAAATCCTGTTCCGCCAGCTCCTGTAAATAATGTAATTCCTGTTCCTCCAGCCACCGGGGCACCTGTTACAGCACCTGTTACGGTACCCCCGGTCCAGCCCGTAGTACAAGTTCCCGCTACATCGGTCACTCTGCCAGCACGAAGAGTATCAGTCGACGATTCTAGTATAGGGGCCGCGGGGGGAGGTCCTCCTGGTACCCCGCCGCCACACAAACGTGTAACGTTAGTCGAGTTACATGAACGTGCGTTACAGCGTACGCCCAAATATCAGTCCGTTGCAGATATCAGACGAGCTCTCACCGAATGCCGTTATGATCCAATCCCAGGCGATGATAATATGGTTATATATTCATTGCGTGTAAGACGGGTGACCGAGTATTTGGACACCCTACCGAATATGAAAGAAGATCTAGACAGAATATATCGTTTCATCCGTACAGGAGACGATCCAGAAAGTATTGGCGAAATCATGTCTCTAAGGAAAGCTGAGACCCAGCTCATGCTATTAAAATTTCTAATCAATTGTTTAGTAAGGGAACAAGATTGTCCGACTAAAGATCCGATCGAAATGAGAATTCTGACAAAGTGGAGTGATCATATAGCCGAGGGAAGACACAAGACACTCAGTAGTATAGAGAGTATGTACAAGAAAATTCGTAAGGAAATAATAAGGTTACACGAGAAACGCAAAACAGCACAAGTAAGCGAGAAAGAAGACAACACTGATACTGAAGAGGTAGAAGACGAGAATACCGCCAGAATAGCGTATGTAGGTAAATCTAGACTTCTAGACCGACATTCACGCCTAGAACACAAGAAAGTTTTTCACCTTCCAGCACTAGAACAAGAGAATCTAGAACAAGTATTTCAAGCTACCGATCATATTCTGAAATCACGTATCGGTTATAGTGAACTTAGTACCATGCATGAACAAGAACTAGCCCGATCAGCAGTCCGATGGATTACTGATTCTACCACTTTTCCAGATGAAATAGTGGCACAAATGTTTCTGAAACTGCCCCCAGCCGAGCAGCGACTGGTGGGTATGTATATGATCCAGCACCTCATTACACTGTATGAGGGTCAGCATTCTGATCCAGGTCCGTTACATGATGTTCTGAACGAGTTGCTCCAGTATAGATGGAAAGGTTTAGGTACCGATTTAATTAGTGTCATTCTAGAACAGCGCCACAAATATAGAACGTTCCTGAATCCGCATTTTGTTCATGTCTCACCTCCAGAAAGTAAACCATTTTACATAGATAGACAGCATCCGTTACGAGAAGTACACCCAGTTAGGACAGCGGGTTGTGAAATGCAACGAGTATTTGTTTACACCCCTATCACAAAGATGGAACTCTTAGAGATGAAGAAATTAATTCCTTGTCACGACAAAGATCCAGCAGGGTTCCATCGAGAATTAAAAGACATGCTCCGTATGGGAGAATACACGTATCCAGATGTCATTAAAATGCTGAAGGTCCTGTTGCCCGCAGGGGTATATGAAAAACTCAAGGAAAAAGAATGGGAGGTGGGAGAGAAAAAGATTGATTGGACAGCTCTAGAAGCTGAAGATAAAATACGAGTACCAGGTACCGGTCTTGGGGACAAATGTAAAGAATTGCCCGAGTTATTGATACAAGTTTTGCCAAGGTTATTATCCACGAAAAAGGAAGATTGGGATGCAATCTCAGCATGTAAACAGAAACAGGATGAAGACACTAGTGATTTCTATTCTAGATTTGAAAAATGTTTTATTATTAACAGTGGTTTGAAGACAGGTAGCGAGTCATACCCTCATCTTTTTGTTACTAAACTAGTCGAGAATTCAAGTCCACAAGTTAAAAATCGAGTTTTGAAAGTCGAAAGTACCTGGCAAGCTAGTACCCCGTCACAAATGCTTCAAATGCTCCAGTATCACCAGAATAGAATCAGGGAAGAGCAAGAACACGAAAGGAGACGTATGAAAGACACGAAAATGAAAGTACTAGTTGCACAATCTGTTCCACAAGACAGTCAGAAGAGGGGTCCGAATCAAGCCAGTCATCCTGCAGCTCCCGTTAAAGGGACATGCAATTATTGTAAACAGCCAGGTCATTTTATAAACGAGTGTGCAGTTCTGAAACACAACATAGCTACTGGTAAGACTAAAGAAAGACCACGTCCGCCTAGACCAGAACAAGTCTCACAGACTTCTCAGTCACTGCAGAATGCACAACAGACAGTTCCAGCACTGCAGCCTATCGCTGCAACACAGCATGTTACACAGCAAATGTACCAGTATGCTCAGACAGAGTATCCAGAGTATCAACAGTATTCATGAAACAGCCTAGAGAGGGAGGTAGGCTTGCCTCTCATCGAGATACCTGTAGATCAAGAGGGTCCCTATGTGCACAGTCAAGTATTAGGGAAAGACAGAAAGTTTTTGATTGATACAGGGGCAAGTAGGACTACTATCAGTCATGACGAAGTTCCAGGGGCTCCGCTCTCAGGCTCTAGAAATGTTTCCCTTGGATTTTCAGGAAAGCCTATTGTTAACGAGATTTCAAAGCCAGTTACTCTAGAAGTTGGTCCATTGTCCCGAACTACTGATTTGTTACTTACGAAGTCATGTCCAGAAAATTTGTTAGGCATTAAAACATTGAAAGAATTAGGTGCAGTAATTTGCTGCTCTCCATAAGGAATACGATTGTTTTGCGTGACTTTAAAGGTCACTATGTATTACGCGATTTTGATCCAAGATTATCCAATGTACCGCAGCATTTATGGGCGCAAGGTCCAACTGATGTAGGTTTTATGCAAATCACACCCCATCGTGTGACTCTCAAGCAAGGTATAGTCTTGCCACGAATCAGACAATATAGATTGCCACCTGAGGCTGTAGCAGCCTTATCCAGAATTATTGATGAGCTCATTGCTCAAAGAGTAGTTGTAGAAACTGACTCCAATGTATGTAATTCTCCTATCATTCCAGTCATGAAACGTACTGATCCAAATGCACCTCCAGTATATCGATTAGTGATTGACCTTCGAGAACTTAATAGATGTATCATACCCCAGTATCCAGTAGTCCCAGATATTTCATCCCTATTGACAGCCATTGATTCTGAAGCTACATTTTTCACTGTCATCGACCTCAAGAATGCATTTTTCAGTGTTCCCATTCATCCAGACAGCCAGTACCTTTTCGGTTTTTGTTTAAATGGAAGGAGCTATAAATTCACACGAGCTCCTCAAGGTTTCACAGAAAGTCCTAGTATTTACAGTCAAGCACTTAAAAGACAACTAGACAATATCCACATGCCAACTGACACTGCCCTGCTCCAGTATGTCGATGATCTACTGATCACAGCCCGTTCTGAACGTGACTGCGAGCGAGCGTCACTTACAGTCCTGTATTTTCTGACCGAGCAGGGGCGCAAGGTGTCCCCTTCAAAGCTCCAGTTCTGTGTCCAGCAAGTGATCTACTTAGGCCACTTACTGTCCAAGTGGGGTAGGCAGTTGACACCAGACCGTATCCAGTTAATAGCGAGTCTTCCACAGCCCAAGACGCAGAAGGAGGTACGTGCTTTTATTGGCCTCACTTCTTACTGCAGACAATGGATTCCTCAGTATGCATTTCTAGCCAAGCCACTGATACAGTTAACGACACAGGAGGCAGCCGTATCGACTGTCCTCCCTTGGACATCTGATCATACACTTAGTTTTAATGAATTAAAGAAAGCCTTATGCCAAGCACCTGTTCTAGCTACACCGAACTACAGTAAGCCTTTTACACTTTTTGTCACAGAACGTGATGGTACTGCATTATCTGTTCTCACACAAGATCAAGCAGGACAGTACAAGCCTTGTGCTTATTTCTCGAGCACATTAGATCCAGTAGCCCAGGCTCTGCCTGCGTGCCTCAAGTCAGTTGCAGCCACAGCTCTAGCTATCAGACAAAGTGATTCCATAGTATTAGGACACTCCCTGACAGTACAAGTTCCACACTCCGTGGAAGTTCTTTTAAACCGAACACAGACTCAGCACTTGACCATTGCACGTTTAACAGGTTATGAACTGACACTGTTCCAGCCACACATAGAAATCAGACGCTGCATGCTACACTGTTACCATCAGTTACTTCAAATCCTGCCACACATGACTGTGTGGAAGTCATTAATACTATGACTAAGCCAAGACAAGATCTGACAGACATTGCATTACCTAACCCCGACCTGACACTTTATGTGGACGGTTCATGTATGAGAACTAGTACAGGAGAACTAGCAGCCGCGTACGCAGTGACTACTGAAACCGAAGTTATAGAAACACGTCGTATTGACACCCTGTCTGCTCAAGCAGCAGAGCTAGTTGCTCTGACCCAAGCCTGCATACGTGCCAAGAACCTGAAAGTAAACATATACACAGATTCACGTTACGCATTCGGAGTTGTACACGACTTCGGAGTACTCTGGCAGGAGAGAGGTTTCATGACTTCTCATGGAACCAAGATTCAGCATGGTCTCCTCATTCAAGCTCTGTTAGATGCAATACATTTACCGACAGCTATCGCTATCATGAAGTGCAAGGCACATACGAAAGTTACTGACATCATTTCCCAAGGTAACGATCTAGCAGATCGAACAGCCAAGCTTACAGCTCAGACACCAGACATTCCAGTTAACAAGACACAGACATCCACTCCAGAACAGACTACCTGTATGACAGTTAAGGACCCTACACAAGATGTCATAGACATACAGTTACATGCTACTCCTGAAGAAATCAAGAAATGGTCCGAACAAGGAGGGGTCCAGACAGATCAGGGATGGTTGACGAAGGGAAAAGCCACATGGTTTCTCCCCGACTCTATGGTTCAAGTCATTATCAATACCGCACATAGTCCAGCACATCTAGGAGAAAAAGCTATGTTAGACAGTATCCAGAACCTTTGGTTCAACAAGCATTTACGAGCTGCAGCCAAGCAGAAAGTCCGTACCTGTATGATATGTTGCCAGTTCAATCCAGGTAAAAGTGTCCCGGTGGAACAAGGTGGATTCCAACCTCCTGACCACCCTTTTGAAGTCCTCCAGATGGATTATATTCAGATGGAGCGATGTCGAGGTTTCAAGTATGTCCTTGTAGTTGTATGCGCTTTGTCCAGGTGGACAGAAGCATATCCAGTTCCAGATTACACAGCAGCGACCACTGCCAAGCAGTTGGTTCGTGAATTTTTCCCCCGCTATGGACTCCCTAGAGTCGTGTATTCTGATAACGGCCAGCCATTCTCATCCGAGTTAATGAAACATGTTTCCCTCTTGTTAGGGTACCAGTGGAAGTTCCATTGTGTGCGCCATCCTGAAGCAGCCGGTCTCGTAGAGAGACATAATCAAACCCTGAAAATCCGTATTGCCAAGATATGCAAAGAGAAAGGTGTAGACTGGCTAGTTGCCCTGCCAGTTGCTTTATTCTACATGAGAATGGTCGCACATTCCAGATCAGGTCTGTCCCCTTATGAGGTCGTATTCGGCCGCCCCCCAAACATGTGGGGTACACCTAGACCCCGCAGTATTACAGATGTTTCCAGCAATATGTTGACAGATTACCTAGCTTCCTTGATGTCTGCCCTACACTCTTGTCGTTCACAGGTTGCCGCTGCATTTCCAGACAACACCGAGGTGAAACCGCATGAGGTCATTCCAGGCGACCTCGTATTGGTCAGGAACTTTGATCGTTCAAGTCCGCTGGAGCCTCGTTGGAAGGAGCCGAGACTTGTCCTTCTGACCACCCGTACGGCTGTGAAGTTGGAAGGCCGCAAGGGGTGGGTCCATCTGTCCCATGTAAAGAAATTCCATGGAGTCCGGAAAAAGACATTTTTAAAGGACACTTCTAAAGACTGTTCCATTCCTAAAGACTGCCTAAAAACAAACTCTGAACTCAAGCCTCCCCTGTTAGAGGAAACTCCGCAACAGGAGTATAAAAAGAAACTCAGGTCTAGTAAAATAAGTCAGCCAGTTTAATTGTCTAAGTCCCTCTCGGGTGAAACGGTTAGACAGGTCCCTGACATGTATGAGATAGACCCCCATAGTGAGAGAGTTAGTCTAAACTCTATACGATGTATCGTCATTCTAAGTTTCCTATTGATTCTAAGTTTGATGGTTACCTGCACAAGTTATGCATTACATTTATGTTTTCCAATTTCGCATATAAATAAGTTTGCTAATGCTACAGTAGAGCACACATTTAGTGATCTGCCTCCTCACGAGCTATCCTATCGTCTTGCTATGCGTAATAATACATTCATCCGAATGTTACACTATTCACACCAGACCAGCAATGCCACTAATTGTTGGGTGTGTGGTCGACTCCCCCCTTTCCAGACACCGAAGGGAGTTCTGCCACTCTTTCCTTATCCGTTTTCACATAATGGTTCGTGTGGAGCATGGTCCATGTTAACGTCATCTTCAAATGATATGTCCCTTCTGAATAGAACATGTTTTCCAGACAAGCAAGGTCTCCCCCATAGAACAGGGTTAGATCTAGAAAATGAAGTATATAATTTAGGTAATTATTCTTCGAATTTTATGGTATTGAATGTTCAGTCTGATACTACTCAAGACTTACCTGCTATTTCAGTACTACCAGTCAAAGGCGAATTATGTGTCAGAAAGAATGGTTCCGCACATGTAGGACATAGTGATTGTACTACTACTGTCAACTATAGTGACAGTGGGAAATCTATTTTCAAAGCCTCACGTCATTCTTATTTTGTTTGTGGTCAGACCGCATATGTTCGTCTGCCCCTCGATTGGGATGGAACATGTTACATTGCCTTCCTACTGCCACCAGTTTTTCTAGCCCCATCTGATTATCACAGAAACACACATCTAGTACACGTCAGACCTAGAAGGGAGATCGAGTCCCCAATTGTCGATCAAACGGAAACTACTCTAGAACAATATCAAGATTTCAATAAAGGTTTCTTCTTCTTTATAGGACCTATCCAGAATAGTAAGTTAATACGTAGACTAACCAGAACCCTTGAAGCAGTAGTGAATGAGACTACTTCTGCTCTAGGTAACTTAACCGAAGAGCAATCTGCTATGAGATTTGTCGTGCTCCAAAATCGTCTCGTTCTTGACGTCATACTGGCCGATAGAGGAGGAGCATGTAGAGTCATCGGATCTAGTTGCTGCATTTTCATTCCTAATAACGCGCCGTCTGTTTATTCAGCTATAACCAGACTTCATAAAATTGCCCATCAGTTACACCAGAATCCAGGCACCTGGACATGGTCCGGTTGGCTCTGGAGTATCATATCTGCCTGGGGATGGAAAGTATTGTCATTTCTAGGTATTGCAGTAATGATCCTATTCAGTTGCTGCCTCTGTATACAATGTGGCCCTGCGATTTGCGGCATTTGTGCTACCTCTTGTATTCCTAGTCCTAAGTCCCGTTCCAAGACAATTCGAGACGAGCAAATGATGCTATATGAAATGATAGATGGTATCATGAATATTGATGTTTCCTGATGGAAACGTAGGGCACAAGGAGGGAATGTGGAAAAGTCAATTTTGCCATGTCATATGTGCCTACGTGTTCCCCATCTTATGTTATATGTGCATGATCGATATGCATGTATCCCCCTTCTGATCAATTAAAGACGCAATTACAGTTGTGTCCATCTCTAGTATGCCAGTTTCCAGTTTTCGTGAATATAACGAATATCAGGCCTATGTAAAGCTACGTTGCCACGTTTTACAGTGTGCACGTTAATTCATTGAATTGTCCCCGTTTCTAGGCCTCAAAAGGGCCCGGACTCAGATTCAGCTCCTGTTTCCTGAACTCTCCGAGGAGCGATACAGCCCCCACCTGTATCCCTGACCCTTCACTTACTTTCATGCCTCGCAGTGCCCGGCTAGGCCTGGCTCTGCCTCCCAGTCTGCCAAGAGTATGTTATGTTTCTAGTTATCAGTCCAGCCCTCCTTCTCTGCATTCCTAAGCTACTGAATCGCATCAATAGTTTCCGTCATGGTCTAGCCTTTATGTCTCCATGTAAGAGAAATACTGTATTCATATTCATAGAATATTCCTCGCACATGCAATACATTTAGAATAATGCATGCACCAGTCTTAGTGTCTGTTAGCCTTTACCCTGATAACTTTTGGATTCTATCAACATGTACTATAAACACCAGATACTAGATATGCCTAGGTACATGTCGCTCTGACCCTCCAGACTTTCGTCTCCTCTTCTAGTGCAGAAGTCATAGCCCCCAGTTCTCCCTGGTAACACGTCATTGCCAGTTTGCGCGCACCACTAGGTTAGAGGTCACAGCTGCTCAGGTAGCCCCCTCCATGTTTCCGCCCCTTTTATGACATATTCTGTTACGTTTACATCACATGTCTATGTATACGCCCTGTACACGCCTTCTTGTTACACCCACTTTATGCCTTATCTTTCGCGACTGCTACAAACCCCGCCTACTGCTACGCCTACTATATTGAATGTAATGTATTCTGTTTAACTATAAATATTGTGCACTGTTATTAAAAGTTAGCC
This sequence comes from Lissotriton helveticus, assembly GCF_964261635.1. Classification (NCBI taxonomy): domain Eukaryota; kingdom Metazoa; phylum Chordata; class Amphibia; order Caudata; family Salamandridae; genus Lissotriton; species Lissotriton helveticus. The sequence continues at coordinate 334,259,166 of NC_136071.1, read as the reverse complement.
TATTCCTGCCCCCGGCAGCTGCCATCCTATTCCCGTACAGGCTGTCCTGTTCCTGTCCTTTATGCTTGATTAAAGCCTGTCAACTTCAGCTACCTCGAATCTTGACTCTTATTTATTGAGCTATCTGTTATTAGAGTATCCTGAAAAATAGAACCGGTAATTAATTATTTATTTACCACACCTTGTTTAATTTTTTGTTTTCAACCATCCCCTGTTGTCTGTCAAGCGCTTTTTTTAATCAAGTAGAGCCTATGTTTGGCCAAAAAACACACCACGTATTGCACTCAGCACTTAGTATGTAGAACAGAACCAAGGAGGCTTAGCCCTCCCAAACCTTAGGGATTATTACTAGGCTTATTTTATTCAGTATTTGTCTAGATACAAATCTCAGCCTCAGTCACACTTGTTTATTAATTGCTTTATGAATTTAATGTGTAAGGAAACTCAAATTCATTCACCACTATTTATATTTCGATCCCCGAAGCGGGTTCGTTATAAGTGCCGTCATTGTTTTTTCAAAAAACTTCAGGTTCTTTATAAAAAATATTCCATTACGGTTATCAACTCAACTACTTTACTGGCTGATATCTTACCCTTAGCAGGGATCACACAATCCTCGGAACTTACTTTAAAATGGGTATCGTTAGGATTCTGTAAGGTTTTAGATTTTCTGAGGAATGGACAATGGCTCACCATGCTCGAAATGACACAGTTAAAAGCCAATGACTTCATTCTTTTAGGGTCATATGATATCCAACTTAAATTCCTCATTAAGTTAGATGTTTCTCATATTAGCGAACAACATCAGCTAATTAAAGAACTTATAGAAGATCCATTTACAAGGAAACCAGGGGCATGGAAAAAGTGCCTAGCCTTAGTTAGGGCCCCAGATCTTGGGGAGAAGGCGATTCAAAAATGGAAGGATTGTGAAGATCTAGAAATTTCACCTAATTTGTGGTCATTTGTCAATAACCTTAATTTTAACAGGTGCGAACCGGCGCAGGATGTTATTTTTCAGTAAATGGCAACTGTATCGAACCCCTGCATCTTTGTCAAAAATGTATCCCAATCATTCACCACATTGCTTTCATTTTTTTATTTTTTTTTGTTTTTGTTTTTAAAGACCTTTATTATGCGGGAGGTGTACAACATGCAAAATATCTATCAAGGCCCGCAGGGCCAGCTGAGCAGAGAACAAGCATGTAAGCCTCTAACTGGATGACACAGCCATTTAGCCGGCAACCCGGTGGTCCGGCGGCAAATCTAACATACATGCGTATGCAGTCATCTGGTATCTAGTTACATAAACAATAGATCTTGTGATTTTGTCTTTTCTGTCCAAAGTAGTTATACTGTTTTCACCCAGCATTGGTGCCGCGATAGCAATCTCCCTTGTCCCCACAGATGGTCCGAGAGGTATGTATAGTGAGCCAATAGTGGGGGGGGGTGATTAGTAGGAGGTGGTTTACCAAAACAGTATTCGCAATGCCGTCCGTGAGTAGGCAAGATGTATGGTAGTATAGCTCACTGAGGCATAATAGTAGGCGAGTGTGTACGGCGGGGTTGGTCTGCAGCCATTTCGATCAAGGCTCAGATGGCCAGCAATGCGATGTCTGTGTTCCTTCCCAGTGATAGTGTTTGGAGGTTGCAATGGACGTGGCTGTGGTGGGTAAGCCACGCAGTGTGCCCTTAGCTAGCATGCGCGAGTGGGAGTGTAGGTCTGCTCCTCACATACCATGTAAGTGTCGTCGCGTCTCTGCAGAGTGTGGGTAGCATGTGGTCAATAAGGCATCGCTTCCCGATTGTGACGTGTTGCATGTGGTGTCCTCGGTCGGGTTAAGTAATGGGTCTGGTCGGGGAACATGACCAGCGAACAAACTATCCCCTATGCCTATACAATGGCGGGGAAAACCTGGGGTAGGAAGGAAGTGGGGGGAAAGGGGGAAAGTGAGAGAGATCGTCGCGAGTTCTCATAGTTGGTCGCAACAGCAGGGTGGGGCGTAGCAGGGCATCTAACATTGTGAGGTATGTAATGTGGGGAGTATCATTCCCAGGCTGGGGTTGGCAGGTTCCGCCTGTGGGGAGCCATCGGAATGCAAGCCAGTCCGTCATGAGGCGGTGACGTCATCCATCAGCATGATGGCCGTCCTCCTGTAGGGAGGGGGGGGGGAGAGGGGGGAGGCATCCTTCCGTCAGCTCATATAGTCGTCCCAGGAAGGCTGGGGCAGAAGCAATGGTGGGTGTGCAGCGCTGCTTGGGTGTCCTGCGTAAACCTGAGAATGTCCGGCGGCTGCGCCCAGTAGTGTAGGTCGTGTGTTCTAAAGAGGTGAGGGGGTGGGGGAGAGGGTGACAGGGCCGTGTTCGCCCCCGGGGGGCGAGTGGTGTTACAAGGGTGATGAGGCCTGTCTCCTCAAGTGATCCCCCGCTCTTGGCAGGTGCGCTGGAATGCTTTGAGGAGGTCATCCCAGAGCTGAGCGATAGGGAACTTCCGGAGTCCCGCCGTTTCCTCTCGGAGGAGCACCGTGCTTTCCGCCCTCGCCCAGTTGGTAAAGGAGGCGCGCCAGTGCCTAGTGAGGGGGGGTCGCAGCCTTCCAATGTTTGGTAAGCAGGCGTTTGGCCGTTATGAGCCCCATGTCCCAAAAGCGCGTCCGTACTTTGTTGAGTTTCGTGCGGCTATACAGCCCCAAGATGCACGCCTCCCATGTGTGCGGTAGTTGCTCGCCTGTGCTGCGCGTAAGTAGCATTATGACCTCGTTCCAGTATGTGTGAATGTCGGGGCAGTGCCACAGCATGTGCAGAAGGTCTGCTCCATTCAGAGAGCAGCGCGGGCAAGCGGCATCAGTGGTTGTGAAGTATCTATTTATCTTGTCGGGTGTAAGATATGCGTGCTGCAAAATGTAAAACTGAATGATTTTGAAGCGGGGGTTGCGTGGGATGTATGTCGGTCCGGCCAAGATCTTCTCCCATTCTTTATCAGTCCAGGCCTTTCCCCTGTCTGTCGCCCATTTATCTCGTAGTGACAGCGTGGATGGCTGCGAGTGCATCTGTAGGGCCTGCGCCAGCCAATGGATTACGTGTGAGCCGTTCCCCATAACATGCAGATATTGCATGAAGCTGTGCATCGGTAATTCTTCAGTCATGTCTCCCCAGGATGCAGTGAGTGTACGTAAGAGAGCCGCGTGTAACAGGAACTGGCCTGCTGGGAGTTCTGTGCTAGCGGCCAGTTCCGCAAAAGTGAGTAGTGTACCGTCGGTGTACAGGTCACCCAGAGTGTCCACCCCTGCCTGTGTCCAGCTAGCTAATCTGGTCACAGTCAGTGCATCCGTTGGTCCCGGAGTGCCCAGGATGGGTAGTACTGGAGCGTATGGTGTCGCTGTCCGGGTGAGTCTCAGGCATCGCAAGAAGCATTTGCGCGCCACAGCTAGGTGCAGCTGCGCGGGGCAGGGGGTTCGGGTCATCGGGTGGAACAGCCAGCAGATTTGCGTCTGCGTCCAGGCAGCAGTGGTCGAAGCAGTATCATCGAGGTGTTTGCCGCTGAGCCACCCTGACACCCACTGCATCTGTGCCGACAGGTAATATAGCTCCATGTTAGGAACCGCCAGGCCACCCAGCTCCGTAGGCATGTAGCGTTTGGTCAGCGCCACGCGGGGCCGGCCCGAGTTCCAGATGAGGTTACGCAGCATAACCTCCAGGTCTCGAAATATTTTATTCGGCACGTACGTGGGTATGTTGGCGAAGTAGTATAGTAGCCTAGGCAGTACTATCATTTTAGTGAGTGCTACGCGGCTCGGTATGTTGAGGGGTAGGGTGTTCCAGAATTTGATCTGCGCCCGAACTGAGGCGATGGCCCTCAGGAGATTCCCCTCCAAGATGTCTATTGGGTTACGATATATTTGTATCCCCAGGTAGCGGAACGTAGTGGGATGCCACTGCAATGTACCTCCGCCCAGGCGCACATCGCACTCCGGCGTGTCCGGGCTAAAGGAAAAAGCCCCCGATTTGGACCAGTTAACTCGCAACCCTGACATCTCTTCAAAGGTTCGAAAGACGTCGGCCAGGGAGTCAGGGATGTCTGTTATGTCTCGGACGTACAGCAGTAAGTCATCGGCGTACAGCGACACAGTGTGTAGAGCATCCGCTAGTGGAATCCCCCATTCAGGCTCCTGGGTCCTGAGTATTGTTGCCAGGGGTTCCATGGCCAGGGAGAACAATAGAGGCGACAGGGGGCAGCCCTGTCTGGTGCCTCTCCGTACCCGGATGGCGTCCGAGAGCAGCGCGCCCTTGCGGACACGTACTGTTGGTTTGTCATACAGCAGGCCTACCATGGCTTCATAGCCTCCTCCCAGTTGGAACTTTTCCAGTACTGCTCCCAGGTACGGTCACTCAACCGAGTCGAAGGCCTTCTCTAAGTCTAGGATCAGGCATCCTGCTCTGGGCCACTGTTGGGTGGCATACTCCTGAACCCGGAAAAGGCGGCGGATATTGTGGGAGGTGTGACGTGTCGGGACAAAGCCGTTCTGGTCCTGGTGCACCAGGCGGGGCACATGGGGGGCTAGTCTCCGGGCTAGTGTGGAGGCCAATATTTTATAGTCCGTGTTCAACAGCGCCAGTGGGCGGTAAGAGCCCATCCGCGTGCAGTCCCTGTCAGGCTTAGGGATAGAGATCAGGGTTGCTTCATTCAACGTTAGGGTAAGGCTGCATCCTCCGTTGCTGCAGCGTACATCCTCAGAAGTTCTGGGATGAGCATATCCGAGCCCGCTTTATAAAACTCGGCCGGGAGCCCGTCTGGGCCCGGGGATTTGCCGTTAGATAGGTTAAAGATCGCTTCGCGTACTTCATCAGGTTCAAGCGAGGCTCCCAGCTCGTCTTGTTGTGCGGCAGTCAGCTGTGGCATGAGCAGAGGGGAGAGGTAGCCAACAATGTCCGTACGTGGGCGCGCTAGTCGGGAGCGGTATAGAGTTTCATAATGACCGGTGAACGCATCATGAATCTGGTGTTGCGAATACAATAGGCCCTTCCCACCACATGTATTGCTGCCACTGGGGTCGAGCGGGTCTCCTGTGAGATCAGCCAGGCCAGTAGCCTACCAGGTCTGTCACTCAGATGATGCGTCCTCGCCGAGTGCGCGGCATAGTTGATGTCGCGGAGTCGCTCCAGCAGGCCCGCGTGTTCTGCGCGCGCCCCCTGTAGCGAGTCCGCACCACCGTCCACGGCCTCCCCCTCCCTGGCGAGCAATTCCGATTCCAGCCTGGTCAGTTCGCTCTCTAGTTGCTGTCGCATTAGGCCCTGCGTCCTCAGGCAGTGTCCCCGGATCAGCACTTTGAAGGCGTCCCACTCCACCTGGGGGGTAGATGCCGTGCCTGCGTTATCTTCAAAGTACTGGGAAGTGCGTGTAAGGAGGGATTCGTGGAAGGCCGCGTCAAGCAGGAGCGCTGGTTGTAGATGCCAGGTGGGCACGGGGGGGCGCGGGAGGTCCCAAGCCATGGATAGAATGTGCGGGTTATGGTCTGAGTGCGTGCGACCCATGTATAATGTGTCGGTCACAAGGGGTAGGAGCTCAGTGGACACCATGAATCTGTCCAGACGGACATGCAAGTCGTGTGCGCCAGAGTAACATGAGTAGACCCGTGCCCCAGGGTTGTGTGACCTCCAAACATCATGTAGACCCCACTGTTCTGCCCATTCCAGTAGCGCCTTCGTGGCACCACGTGTCGGAGCGCCCATGGGGGGTGGAGAGGAGCGGTCCAATGTAGTGTCTAGCGTGCAATTGTAGTCTCCACCTAGTAGCCACGGGGCTGCGTGCCAGGCCGCCATTGTTGTGGAAAGGCGCGCTAGGAAGTCTCCCTGGTCAGTGTTAGGAGCGTACAGTGATGCCAGTACTACCCGCTGCCCATCCAGTCTGCCATGTGTCGCAACAAACCTGCCCTCTTGGTCTATCATAGTGTCCGTAGCTGTCCAGGGGGTCCCAGGTCGTACCCATATCAGTGCGCCACGGGCGTAGGAGGAGTATGCAGTGGCATAAAGTTGCCCGCGCCATTTGCGGTGCAATGCTAGGACCTCTGTCTTGTTTAAATGTGTTTCCTGTAGTAGCGCGATGCCTATCTTGTGTCGTTTTAGGTACGAGTAAATCTGGTAATGCCTGGCTGGTGTGTGCATTCCCCTGACGTTCCAAGTGCATATTCGTATCTCAGCCATAGTTTCCGTATGCGTAGGCTCCCCCAACACTCCCATGAGTCAGACCCTCAAGCAGAGTTTCCCGTTGGGTCCTGGGTCCCGCCCCCTGTACATAGTTGCTCCAAGGTCGCAGTACAAATTGTGGTGATCTCCAGTGGTGTGGAAGGGTAGGGAAAGGGGGGGGAACATATAGCCTCAACATGGCAACATAACCTGAAATGCCAAAAGGTCGGCTGCACAACATGTCGCCGTCCAAACGCTCAAGTGAGTTCGTAAACTATACAGTTCTAGGGGGTATCTTGTGGTTTTACGCTACAACAATAGAAAGTACAAAGTAGTCCATAGGGCCTGTGGCATCCCCCCCGGGTGGGGTGATGAGGCCGTTGCTGCCTGGCAGGTGCGTGGGCCCTGTCCCACTGTGCGAGAACAACATCGCTTTCAGGCTTCAAGTGGAGGGAGCGAGGCTTCCGGAAGGGGGTCTGCTTCCCCGGATGGCCCAGGTGATGTCGACTGGCATGTGGAATGTCATAGAGTAAGTGTCTGCTTCGGGGTAGTGGGCATTTGGGCTGTGTGTATATAGTAAGCACAGTACCTGGCCGAAGTCCAAGGTGATCAGGGTCCATCAGCGCATAGCTGTGTAGGCCTCCACCTGCGAGGGAAGGTTCCATGGAGCACCAGCGTAGTCATGTTCGCATCAGTGCAGGAAAGTAGGTGGCCGCCCGGACCAGGTCAGCCAAATAGGTCGGCAGTCTGAGGAGTGACATCTGGAAGTTCATCAGTGCGTTGGGAATCCGACAGACCATATATTGCCTCATCATCGCTCGGAAGGGGCGCCGGGCTGTTGTTCGGGGCAGACGACGGAGCCGGGGTATTGCTGATTTCCGTAACGCTACGGAGAGCGTCTTGCTGTCCTTGTAGCATCTCGTGTGCAGATGGGGAGTGAGCCGGTGAGTCTCGAACTTGGGGAGGCATAGGAACCCCGCTCCGGCGGCGTCGCCGTGCCCCCTGTGCGCGTTCCATGGTAGCAGTCCCCTGTGCTCGCCTGGGTACGTCAGGCATATTCTCATCGAGCCAGGCCTCAACCTCGTCAGGGTTCATGAAAAAGTGTGTCCTATCTTTCGCCACCACCCGTAATTTGGCCGGAAAGAGCAATGAGTATTTGAGTCCGGCCTGTCGCAGCCGTCGCTTCACTTCCAAGAAGGAGTGTCTTTGTCGTTGCACCTGCACGGTGTAGTCCGGAAAGAACATGACTGTGGCATTGTCAATTCTGATCTCGCCTAGCCTCCTGGCCTCTCGCAAGATTGCATCTCGGTCCCTGTAGTTGAGGACCCGGAGGATGACAGGTCTGGGGTTCGAGCCAGCAGAGAGGGGTTTCGTTGGCACCCGGTGGGCACGTTCTACCACAAAGTGGGGAGACAGCGTGTCTTCTGGCAGCAGTTCACGTAGCCAGTCTTCCACCTTTTGCGTGGGGTCCATCCCTTCCCATTTCTCCGGAATGCCCACCAAGCGGATATTATTTCTCCTTGCCCACCCTTCTGCATCCTCCGTGCGGTCTTCCAAGAATTCCACCCTGTTTAGGAGGTCTTGTATGTGTCTATCCGATTGGGTCACCTTCGGTTCCAGTGCTGCCATCGTGCCCTCCAGCGTTGTGGTGCGTTCCTGCAGTTTTTTGTGGTCAGCCCTGAGGTGGGTCACGTCAATCGCTACGCTGTCTATTCTAGTTTCCAAGGAAGTGCGCGTCTGTTGGAGGGACTCTTCCATCCTTTCCATTGCTGCCAGGACGGAGTCCAGCTTCGACGCCACGTGGTCGGCGTCCATCTTGGATGATGACTTCGGTGTCTTCCCCTCCGCCGATGCACTCCCCGTTCCGGTGCGTGTCTTCACCCCTCCAGACATATGGCAGGCAGTGCGCACAGGCAGTGTCACTAGCAACACCTGCGTCCGTCTAAGTGAGCTCAGGGGGGCAGACGAGGCGCCGGGCCGCGTCCGCGGTGTGTCTGACAGTTCAGATAATCAGGGCGTCGTCCGCGGTGCCAGTCCGCCAGTGCGTCCGTCTCTCGGCGTGGCGTAGAAGCAGGGCTCTCCCTAAGTATTGGCAGGCCTCCGCTCAGGCGCCCAGGTGTCCCGTGCCGCTCCGCCAGGCCACTGGGCCTCAATCGCCTCCCCAGCGCCCACGTGGCTGCCCCTCAGCGCGTGTGACAATTAGGTGCTAGGGTCCTGTGGTGTAGCGGGTCGTACTCTGTATCAGGTCAGGATACCAGTCCGGTCTGGGGATTAAATGCTTCCGCCGCACTCAGCCGCTATTCGAGGCTTTCCAGGGTAGCCGTCTCTGCCACGGGGCCTCTCAGGGCAGTGCTGCTGCTGGTGCGTGGGGGTGCTGAATACCTCCGTAGTCGCGCTCTGGCAGTGTCCCCTCGGTATGCGGTGCACAGCTCCCTCTATGTGGGGGGGGGGCGGGCCGGGGCCCCGGCCCGAGTACTCACTGTGTCCCTTCAAGGTGCCGGAGGTTCCAGAGTCCCCAGCTGGTGATGTCGGTGGGTGGCAGCACGCAGCTATGGAGGGGGAGAAGGAAGCAGACTCCGCTCGCTCCCCAGCGCCGCCTTCGTGTCTCAGCCCAAACCGCCTCCGAGGGAGGCGGGTGTTCGTCCTCGCTCCCCCGCGCTCCCGCAGGCCTGCCTCCTCCAATCTCGATCTCCGTCAGACTCCAGCCGCCTCCGGCCCGCCGTCGCCCCCGCCGATATTCTCCGGGGCCTGGTGTGTGGGGGCGGTAATTGTGCTGTGGCTATTGCTGGTGTGTCCTCCGTTTTCCGCGCCCATTAGGTATCGGGCCGTTTCCGGTGGGCCGCAGCTTGAGGCCCAGCAGCTCGTGAGAAGCCTCGGCTTCGCGTGATCTCGTCCCCAGCCGGGTCGCGACCAGGCCGGCTATGTTGGCGCCGCTTGTTTCGGTGCGGAGCCCCGCAGCCGATCGTGATGAAATTCAGCCTGAGTGTTGTCCAGGGATGCAGGCAGGTCCGTCGGCAGTTTCAGGCCAAACAGGATGGATTTGGCTGGAGAAATGACCCGGGGTAGGGGAGCTCAGGCAGGAGCTCTACCCGGGCACGTCTTCTCCCATTGCGCACTAAACCACGCCCCCCACCACATTGCTTTCATTGCGTTAATTTTCCCTTTGCTAACTGGTCACACATAATGTTACAATGTCCTATGATTCAGAACTTCTGGAAGGATGTCTTCTGTTATTTGGAAGTCTAATGTGGCACTCAAATAGCAGTGAGCGATTTGTTAATCGTAATTGGCTACGATCCTGACCTTTGTTTTTCTCACTATATGGTTACATTTTTATATACTGCAATGGCAGTAGCCAGATCACTTATATTGCAAAGGGGGCGCACCACTGTCATCCCTTCTGTCCTGGAGTGGTCCAACAAAATAAAAACAGTCAGGAAAAGTGAACGTTCTTATGCACTACGTGTTGGGGGGGTCTTAGAAAATGTGTGAAAATATGGGCTTCTTACTTTGACTGAGATTGTGAGGGGGGATTATTTTATCTTATTTTGTTTATTTTTAGTAAAAAAAAAAAAATTATTTTCAGGTAATTTTCTCATTTGTTCCTGACTTCATATTGCTTTTTGCATAATTTGGGAGATTTCAGAACATTTTTTGTTTGTCAAAAGGTTTTCTCTGTGGTTCATTGTATTGGCTGTAATGGATCTATTGTACTGTATTGGTTTTCTTGCCTGGACTTCAATAAAAATTATTTAAAAAAAATTAAAAAAAGAACCTGTCTGATACACAAAAGTGGCACACTTAAAGTCCTGTCTAATACATTAAAATTGCAAAAAACACAGTTGATGGACAGAATGTAGAACAATGTCATACATTCACCCCAGTACAAGGATCTGTGCCTAAACCCATCGTTTTTTTGCACTCCACACCACCCTGGGTTAGACACTGGCTATATGCAAATCAGCTCTGACCCTGTGCCTCATGGGAACAGTCCAGTCCGAACTACCAAGCCATGTCTTTCCCAGACCGGAAACAAGCATCCAAGGACCGGTTTCTGGCTATCAGCCTTCATCAGCCTGGATAGCTTGACTCCAGTGGTGTGGAGAGCCTGGGACTCACGTCTGAGCATACCCAGGCCACTCGGGATGAAAATTGCAAAAAACACACTTGATGGACAGAATGTAGAACGATGTCATACATTCACCCCAGTACAAGGATCTGGGCCTAAATCCATCGTTTTTTTGCACTCCACAACACCCTGGGTTAGACACTGGCTATAGGCAAATCAGCTCTGACCCTGTGCCTCATGGGAACAGTCCAGTCCGAACTACCAAGCCATGTTTTTCCCAGACCGGAATCAAGCATCCAAGGACCGGTTTCTGGCTATCAGCCTTCATCAGCCTGGATAGCTTGACTCCAGTGGTGTGGAGAGCCTGGGACTCACGTCTGAGCCTACCCAGCCCACTCGGGGTGAAAATTGCAAAAAACACAGTTGATGGACAGAATGTACAACAATGTCATACATTCACCCCAGTACAAGGATCTGGGCCTAAATCCATCGTTTTTTTGCACTCCACACCACCCGGGGTTAGACACTGGCTATAGGCAAATCAGCTCTGACCCTGTGCCTCATGGGAACAGTCCAGTCGGAACTACCAAGCCATGTCTTTCCCAGACCGGAATCAAGCATCCAAGGACCGGTTTCTGGCTATCAGCCTTCATCAGCCTGGATAGCTTGACTCCAGTGGTGTGGAGAGCCTGGGACTCACGTCTGAGAATACCCAGCCCACTCTTGGTGAAAATTGCAAAAAACACAGTTGATGGACAGAATGTGGAACAATGTCATACATTCACCCCAGTACAAGGATCTGGGCCTAAATCCGTCGTTTTTTTGCACTCCACACCACCCTGGGTTAGACACTGGCTAAATGCAAATCAGCTCTGACCCTGTGCCTCATGGGAACAGTCCAGTCGGAACTACCAAGCCATGTCTTTCCGAGACCAGAATCAAGCATCCAAGGACCGGTTTCTGGCATTCAGCCTTCATCAGCCTGGATAGCTTGACTCCAGTGGTGTGGAGAGCATGGGACTCACGTCTGAGCATACCCAGCCCACTCGGGGCGACAAAGGCAAAAACAACAGGTGATGGACAGAATGCAGAACATTGTCATACATTCACCCGAGTACAGAGATCTGGGCCTAAATCCATCATTTTTTTGCACTCCACACCACCCCAGGTCAGGGTATGCTCAGAAGTGAGTCCCAGGCTCTCCACACCACTGGAGTCAAGCTATCCAGGCTGATGAAGGCTGATAGCCAGAAACCGGTCCTTGGATGCTTGATTCCGGTCTGGGAAAGACATGGCTTGGTAGTTCGGACTAAACTGTTCCCATGAGGCACAGGGTCAGAGCTGATTTGCATATAGCCAGTGTCTAACCCAGGGTGGTGTGGAGTGCAAAAATTGATGGATTTAGGCCCAGATCCTTGTACTGGGGTGAATGTATGACATTGTTCTACATTCTGTCCATCAACTGTGTTTTTTGCAATTTTCACCCCGAGTGGGCTGGGTATGCTCAGATGTGAGTCCCAGGCTCTCCACACCACTGGAGTCAAGCTATCCAGGCTGATGAAGGCTGATAGCCAGAAACCGGTCCTTGGATGCTTGATTCCGGTCTGGGAAAGACATGGCTTGGTAGTTTGGACTGGACTGTTCCCATGAGGCACAGGGTCAGAGCTGATTTGCATATAGCCAGTGTCTAACCCAGGGTGGTGTGGAGTGCAAAAAAACGATGGATTTAGGTCCAGATCCTTGTACTGGGGTGAATGTATGACATTGTTCTACATTCTGTCCGTCAACTGTGTTTTTTGCAATTTTCACCCCGAGTGGGCTGGGTATGCTCAGACGTGAGTTCCAGGCTCTCCACACCACTGGAGTCAAGCTATCCAGGCTGATGAAGGCTGATAGCCAGAAACCGGTCCTTGGATGCTTGATTCCGGTCTCGGAAAGACATGGCTTGGTAGTTCGGACTGGACTGTTCCCATGAGGCACAGGGTCAGAGCTGATTTGCATATAGCCAGTGTCTAACCCAGGGTGGTGTGGAGTGCAAAAAAACGATGGATTTAGGCCCAGATCCTTGTACTGGGGTGAATGTATGACATTGTTCTACATTCTGTCCATCAACTGTGTTTTTTGCAATTTTCACCCCGAGTGGGCTGGGTATGCTCAGACGTGAGTCCCAGGCTCTCCACATCACTGGAGTCAAGCTATCCAGGTTGATGAAGGCTGATAGCCAGAAACCGGTCCTTGGATGCTTGATTCCAGTCCAGGAAAGACATGGCTTGGCAGTTCGGGCTGGACTGTTCCCATGAGGCACAGGGTCTAGGCTGATTTGCATATGGTCATGTCTGACCTGGGGTGGTGTGGAGTGCAAAAAACCAATGGATTTAGGCCCAGATCTCTGTACTGGGCTGAATGTATGACAATTTTCTGCATTCTGTCCATCACCTGTTGTTTTTGCCTTTGTCGCCCCGAGTGGGATGGGTAGGCTCAGACGTGAGTCCCATGCTCTCCACACCACTGGAGTCAAGCTATCCAGGCTGATGACGGCTGATAGCCAGAAACCGGTCCTTAGATGCTTGATTCCGGTCCAGTAAAGACAGGCAGTTCGGGCTGGACTGTTCCCATGAGGCACAGGGTCAAGGCTGATTTGCATATGGTCATGTCTGACCTGGGGTGGTGTGGAGTGCAAAAAAACGATGGATTTAGGCCCAGATCTCTGTACTGGGGTGAATGTATGACAATGTTCTGCATTCTCTCCATCACCTGTTGTTTTTGCCTTTGTCGCCCCGAGTGGGATGGGTATGCTCAGACGTGAGTCCCATGCTCGCCACACCACTGGAGTCAAGCTATCCAGGCTGATGACGGCTGATAGCCAGAAACCGGTCATTGGATGCTTGATTCCGGTCCAGGAAAGACATGGCTTGGCAGTTCGGGCTGGAGGACTGTTCCCATGAGGCACAGGGTCAAGGCTGATTTACATATGGTCATGTCTGACCTGGGGTGGTGTGGAGTGCAAAAAAACGATGGATTTAGGCCCAGATCTCTGTACTGGGTGAATGTATGACAATGTTCTGCATTCTGTCCATCACCTGTTGTTTTTGCCTTTGTCGCCCCGAGTGGGATGGGTATGCTCAGACGTGAGTCCCATGCTCTCCACACCACTGGAGTCAAGCTATCCAGGCTGATGACGGCTGATAGCCAGAAACCGGTCCTTGGATGCTTGATTCCGGTCCAGGAAAGACATGGCTTGGCAGTTCGGGCTGGACTGTTCCCATGAGGCACAGGGTCAAGGCTGATTTGCATATGGTCATGTCTGACCTGGGGTGGTGTAGAGTGCAAAAAAACGATGGATTTAGGCCCAGATCTCTGTACTGGGGTGAATGTATGACAATGTTCTGCATTCTGTCCATCTCCTGTTGTTTTTGCCTTTGTCGCCCCGAGTGGGATGGGTATGCTCAGACGTGAGTCCCATGCTCTCCACACCACTGGAGTCAAGCTATCCAGGCTGATGACGGCTGATAGCCAGAAACCGGTCCTTGGATGCTTGATTCCGGTCCAGGAAAGACATGGCTTGGCAGTTCGGGCTGGACTGTTCCCATGAGGCACAGGGTCAAGGCTGATTTGCATATGGTCATGTCTGACCTGGGGTGGTGTGGAGTGCAAAAAAACGATGGATTTAGGCCCAGATCTCTGTACTGGGGTGAATGTATGACAATGTTCTGCATTCTGTCCATCACCTGTTGTTTTTGCCTTTGTCGCCCCGAGTGGGATGGGTATGCTCAGACGTGAGTCCCATGCTCTCCACACCACTGGAGTCAAGCTATCCAGGCTGATGACGGCTGATAGCCGAGAAACCGGTCCTTGGATGCTTGATTCCGGTCCAGGAAAGACATGGCTTGGCAGTTCGGGCTGGACTGTTCCCATGAGGCACAGGGTCAAGGCTGATTTGCATATGGTCATGTCTGACCTGGGGTGGTGTGGAGTGCAAAAAAAAGATGGATTTAGGCCCAGATCTCTGTACTGGGGTGAATGTATGACAATGTTCTGCATTCTGACCATCACCTGTTGTTTTTGCCTTTGTCGCCCCGAGTGGGATGGGTATGCTCAGACGTGAGTCCTATGCTCTCCACACCACTGGAGTCAAGCTATCCAGGCTGATGACGGCTGATAGCCAGAAACCAGTCCTTGGATGCTTGATTCCGATCCAGGAAAGACATGGCTTGGCAGTTCGGGCTGGACTGTTCCCATGAGACACAGGGTCATGTCTGACCTGGGGTGGTGTGGAGTGCAAAAAAACGATGGATTTAGGCCCAGATCTCTGTACTGGGGTGAATGTATGACAATGTTCTGCATTCTGTCCATCACCTGTTGTTTTTGCCTTTGTCGCCCCGAGTGGGATGGGTATGCTCAGACTTGAGTCCTATGCTCTCCACACCACTAGAGTCAAGCTATCCAGGCTGATGACGGCTGATAGCCAGAAACCGGTCCTTGGATGCTTGATTCCGGTCCAGGAAAGACATGGCTTGGCAGTTCGGGCTGGACTGTTCCCATGAGGCACAGGGTCAAGGCTGATTTGCATATGGTCATGTCTGACCTGGGGTGGTGTGGAGTGCAAAAAAACGATGGATTTAGGCCCAGATCTCTGTACTGGGGTGAATGTATGACAATGTTCTGCATTCTGTCCGTCACCTGTTGTTTTTGCCTTTGTCGCCCCGAGTGGGATGGGTATGCTCAGACGTGAGTCCCATGCTCTCCACACCACTGGAGTCAAGCTATCCAGGCTGATGACGGCTGATAGCCAGAAACCGGTCCTTGGATGCTTGATTCCGGTCCAGGAAAGACATGGCTTGGCAGTTCGGGCTGGAATGTTCCCATGAGACACAGGGTCATGTCTGACCTGGGGTGGTGTGGAGTGTAAAAAAACGATGGATTTAGGCCCAGATCTCTGTACTGGGGTGAATGTATGACAATGTTCTGCATTCTGTCCATCACCTGTTGTTTTTGCCTTTGTCGCCCCGAGTGGGATGGGTATGCTCAGACTTGAGTCCCATGCTCTCCACACCACTAGAGTCAAGCTATCCAGGCTGATGACGGCTGATAGCCAGAAACCGGTCCTTGGATGCTTGATTCCGGTCTAGGAAAGACATGGCTTGGCAGTTCGGGCTGGACTGTTCCCATGAGGCACAGGGTCAAGGCTGATTTGCATATGGTCATGTCTGACCTGGGGTGGTGTGGAGTGCAAAAAACGATGGATTTAGGCCCAGATCTCTGTACTGGGGTGAATGTATGACAATGTTCTGTATTCTGTCCATCACCTGTTGTTTTTGCCTTAGTCGCCCCGAGTGGGATGGGTATGCTCAGACGTGAGTCCCATGCTCGCCACACCACTGGAGTCAAGCTATCCAGGCTGATGACGGCTGATAGCCAGAAACCGGTCATTGGATGCTTGATTCCGGTCCAGGAAAGACATGGCTTGGCAGTTCGGGCTGGAGGACTGTTCCCATGAGGCACAGGGTCAAGGCTGATTTGCATATGGTCATGTCTGACCTGGGGTGGTGTGGAGTGCAAAAAAACGATGGATTTAGGCCCAGATCTCTGTACTGGGGTGAATGTATGACAATGTTCTGCATTCTGTCCATCACCTGTTGTTTTTGCCTAATACATTAAAATAGCACACTTAGAATTGCCACCTCTTGCTTCTTAGCTCGTATTCACTGCATCTTAGCATTGTATTCATTAGATATAATTAGAAGGTGAATGGGACTATGAAGCGGGCAAGGATAGTAAGAAAATAAAGTCTGAAAGAAGGCAGGCTTTGCTCTGGAAAGACTGGGGCTCGAACCATGGGCTGCAAAGCCAAAGGGCTGGGAGCCCTGTGCTGCTGGAGCTACGTGAGGGAGTGGCAACCTGGGACCAGAAGAGGTCTAGGGCTATACATCAACCCCACACTCAAGTAAGCCCTCCTTATCCCGTTTACAGCGGTGGCAATTCCGCCGATGTGCGGGCGTTCTAATGCGAGGGCGGGGTCCCATCGTCCAACGGACGTGCGCAGCACTACCGAGGTAATGCTCGTGACGGCCGTTGGCCGACGCACGCACGCAAGGGGTTAAGAAAATCCTCAAGCAGCTAGCAACAGTGGATAAGGACCAGGAAGAAATAAAAAAGATGGAAGAGCATTTAAAATACCATTTTTGTGTTTTTTCTTAGTTCAGTATTGTGCTTTTGGAAAGGTGTGCCTCCATTGCAGGTGGGTGGGGTGGAAGTTTTCCTTAAAAAATTTTTTTTTGAAAATTCAAAACAGTTTCTTTTTTTATTAGATTAGTGGTGTGCTTTACTATTTGCTATTCAACAGCATGCATTCCTTGTAAACCGGGGAATGTCCACCTGGCAAACAACAGAGGACCAGCCACAAACCTGTCCATTCTCAAAGAGCAAAGAGATTACATGGTTGTCTCTTAACATAAGCTTCCTTTCCAGCCCCCCCCCCCCCCAAGGCGGGCCTCGAGCCTACAGCAAACCGTTTTGAAAAACTGATGATGCCCAGTCCATGCCCACTCTTTCGTGACTTGTCACTTGAGGTACCTTCCTACAGCCAAAGCTTTGTACTGCCATCCCCTCTGCATTCACCAGTGAGGAGTAGTACCCCTAAAATAAAAGTCTCACATGCCTGAGCAGGCATATCTGAAACCACCTCCAATTCCTGTGAGTAGCTTTTGTCAATGCAGGGGTTTTGCCCAAGAACCTAACTGCTGGTGGCCATAACAGGTCAAAATAAGGAAGACATCATAGCAAATTAAGCTTCTTATTGCAACAGTAGCAGCTGAACCAGCAATCAGGGTTGGACTGAGATAGAAGGTAGGCCCTGTCACCAAAACAAAAGTGCCACCCCACTAGCGAATCAGATAGCTAAAACAGTGGCCCACATCTGTAAATCAATCAAGGCAGTTTTGAACTTTCAAAGAGAAGTTGTATATGTGCTTTTAAACACATGGGTGACTGCCTGCATAGGTGCTTGCTGCATTCAATGTTTGTGGCAATAACAGAGAAAGATAACCGGCCCACCAGTCTACAGCATGAAAGAAGAAAGAGTATAGTGAAAATCCGAAACAGGTGCCAGAGTAAATCAATGAAGTTTAAATGTACTATAGAGTTCATCCTTTTTAAAATATTTTAATATAAATGTAGTCTTAATATTATATATAGTGGGCAAGCACATAACTAGGTAAAGCAGAAGTAATGGAGAACAAAAACAAGATGGGCAACTATGAGGAACAAACTGGTTTCACAAAATGGTGACCGAGCACGACACCTAGAACGCCAGAAAGCATGAAGAACAAAGATGTGATATTCACCTACGAGACACACTCTGGTTTCACAAAAAGATGGCTAAGTTCATGGAAAACAAAAAGGAGGCATGAAAGAGAAAGAAAACCTCAGACTCTATCTTTATTAACGTTTTTAGACCTTGACTGAGATCAACATAAAATAATCCTGTATTGTTTTTAAAACAAGAATACAGGCATAAAATAGTTGCTCAAAAAAGTACCTTTTATACATAAATAGACCTACAAATCAAAGCTTTCTTCATAATAAATAAGACAAAACTGAGAAAGTTGTGTTGTGGAATCAGTAATAAAATATTTTCCATAACAAAAATTATAACTTCTACAAAATATATCAACATTATAATATTATAATATTAGGGCTTGGGGGGGCGGCCGACCAGCGGGAGGCCTGCCCCACCCGGGGGATTTTGGGGCCGGGGAAAGGGGGGGTAGTGCCGGCACCGTCCGAGGGCTGGTTTGGCGGGTTGGTGCCTTGGGCTGGGGGCGGGGCAAATTTGGGCGGCTTTTGGGCTGGTGCCCCTTTATAACCGGCCATTTCGTTATGCAGGTCACCATTTCGTTTGGGTGTCCCAGCTGCCTGGTGGGGGGTGGCGGACAAATTTATTTTGGCTCCTGGTGCTGTGGTTGTCGGCGGGGCGGGGCGGGGCGGGGGGGTGTCGGTATCGGGTCCGGGAGCAACGGTGATCGGTGGAGCAAGGAGTGGAATGCATCAAGGCACAGCAGGGCTCGGACGAGGTGGGCCACGCATCGAGGCACAGCAGGGCTTGGACGAGGTGGGCCGCGCATCGAGGCCCAGCAGGGCTTGGACGAGGTGGGCCGCGCGGACTGATGCGGCCCGACAGGGTGGTAGGGCCGCTGCGGCGCGCCGCTGGCAACGCCGCGCTGGCTGGGTTGGCGGTAGCGTCGCCGAGTGCGTGACATAGGTAGGTGGTGGGGGCAGTGCTGGGCCCGGTGGGAGGGCGGCGCGGGCGGGCCGCGGCCAGGATGCGGGGCAGGGGCGTGGGGCGGGTGAACGCATGGTGGCGGACCTTCCTTGACATGACAGGCGGGAGGGGGCAGGGGAGGCCCCGCGGGGGGGGGGTGGGGGCGGGGGTTGGAAGATGCGGATGGTGTGGGGGGGCTCGGCGTGGGGAGGGCAGGGGTGGGGGGACTTGCCAGTGTTGGAGGAGGCAGAGCGGTAAGGGAGGGGACGTGAGCTGGATGGGGCCTAGCAGGGGTGGCGCCAAGGGTGGGCGGAGGGCGAGAGCCTGGGGGGAGAGGGTGGGGCGGGCGGTTTTGCGGCGAGTGTGCGATGGGGGGCTGGGTTCGGTTTGGGGAGGGAAGGGGGTGGGGGGGTGGCTGGCCGGCCGGGGGGGGCCGAGTGGGGGGGGGGAGGCGGTGTACAGTAGGGGCTGGGGGGGCGTGAGGGGGGGTTTGTTTTCCCGGCGTGCTGAACCCATTTCTGGTGCTGGACTGGGACGCAGAAGAAGCACTCGGGGAGCAGCATGCGGCTCCACGCGGCCGAGAGGATGGGTCGGCTCTGCCTGGTGCGGGCGGTTGCGCTCCCACGAGGGACCAGTCTTGGAGGCGCGACGAGAAGGGGGCAGTGCGCCCCCGCCACCCCCACCCGAAGGGTCAGTACGGCCGCCGGGGCTTGAGGACGTGGAGTATGGACTGCTTTATTGCAATTTATTCTGGACTTATTTAGTGCATTGTGTCGGCGCAAACTTTGAACAAGGCTGTTTGAGCTTCCCCTGCCACCCCCACCCGAAGGGTCGGTACGGCCGCCGGGGCTGGGGGACGTGGAGTATGGACTTATTTATTACATTTTATATGGACTTCTTTCTTGCATTATGTTGGCGCACACTTTGAACACGGCGGTTTGAGCTTCCCCTGCAACCCCCACCCAAAGGGTCGGTACGGCCGCCAGGGCTGGGGGACGTGGGGTATTATGGAATTACTGATTGCACTTGATTCTGGCCTTATTTATGCATTGTAGTGGCGCAAACTTTGACCAAGGCTGTTGGGCTTTTATTGAGGGGAATGGACTGGCTCCGGGGGGTAGTACGGGAGAACGTGGGCGTAGGGCACATTCTAGTACAGGAGGTGTATGGCAATGCTAGCGAAAGAGATGGCGCACTGACAGTTCGCATGTGCGGGGAATGCTTTCATGAGGCGGAATTGAAAGCGGGGGCGAACAACATGCATGAGGTGGTGATACGGGGGGGTAGTACAGAGGTGCGGACAGTGAGGCACCGTTCTGTTCATGAGGCGGGGTGAAAATCGGGGGAGTCCAACATGCAGGAAGGGGTGATACGGGGGTAGCACAGAGAGGTGGATGGGGAGGCACCGTTTTCTGGTCATGAGGCGGGGGCGAGTGGCGCGAACAATCTGGATGAGTGGCGTGTTATGGGGGGGAGGGTTAAGGCGTATGGTGTGACGGCTTTTCATTCCTTGAGGTGACAGTGACACGTGTGGGTAAACACCGGGCTACCGTGCCTCGGGTGGGCTGACGGCATGCAGGAGACGGCAAGCGGTGCGCTCCGGGTGATGAGTGGCGCAATACGGGCGCAGTGCGGAGGAGCAAATGGTGCAGCAGTGTTTGAGACAGAGGCAGTGGCATTCGGGGCAATCGAAGGGTCGACTTGTAAGGCGCCGCTTCGGCGCAGGAGGAGAAAGGTGATCGTGGGCAGGAGGCGGCAAGCGGTGAGTTACAGGGGACAAGTGGCAGGTGGGGGGGGGGCGGTACGAAGGTCTGGACCGCGTGGCCGAGTGGCTGAGGCGCTGCATAGAGCTCCAGTCTCTTGGGAGACATGGGTTCGGATTACTCAGCTGCCAAGTTGTAAAGAACGTCGTGTGTGGCGCCGTTTCTGTACATAAGGACACAGGGGTTTGGGGTGCAGGTCGCGGGTGCGGGCAAGCAGTGAGGAGAGGGGGGATATGGCACGGCGGGACGGACACTCGAAAGCGGGGGCGGGATTTCCGTGGGCAGACGTGGCATTTGGCGGATACGGAGGCCAGCGTATTGTGCGGGTAGTTCACGGTGTGCTGCGGGCGGTTTCCAGGCAGCTCCGAATCCGAGTGTCGGGTTATTAAGGCATTTTGGGCAACTCGCAGCTCTTCCGTACCCTGTGGTGGGGTACCGCTTGACGGGGCGAATCGGGGGCACAGGGGCTATAGGTGGCCTTTTGTGAGTAGTAGAGAGATTAGCAGTGATGGCCATTAGTGGAGGGGGACTAGTTTCGTATTGGAGGGATACTTGGATGGAGCAGAGGGGGTTGAGTTGTAGGCAATAGTAGTTAGGGGTAGTGTGGAGTAGTATAGAGTGGTTTGGAGTGGGTAGTGGATAGTGGGGTGACGACTTGTAGGTGGTGCAATGTCATTGGTGGCGTGCAATTAGGAGGTAGGGAGGGGAATTCTGTGGCGTGGGTGGAATAATCTGTTTTGTGATGTGGAATTAGAGGGCATGGGTTAGAGTTCGGTGGCATGGAATCGAGTGGCATGGTGGGACTGGGTGTAAATCATAAGGAAATGGTTTTATCATTCCGGCTTGTGGGACTCTAGAGCTCTTTTGCTAACCACATGGTTTTGTCCCAACCCCCTTGTTAATTTCGAGATGCAATTCACGCAAGTATTGGTACAGGTGGATTTCTTTAACATAGGTACGGGTGACGCTGCTGGAGCGAATTGACCGCGCTGGTCTGAGAGTTGGAAGTATTTAGCAAGGGAGGAGTCTTAAGCCTGGGGGCATGGCGTGTTGGGGGACAAGCATCAGCGCAGGAAGGCTGCTTTGAGGCGCCCAGGGAATGGGCAGTCTGCGGGCCATAGCTTCAGAGGTTGGCTTCGTATGATAATTACTTAAACAATACGTGATATTATTTGCTTAATGAGTAATTTAGGTCCCCTCGGTACCTTTTGGAATTTAGTGGAAGTTGGGGGGCCAGGTCACGGTCGATCTATAGACTGCAAGAACTCTGCATTAGAAGGCCCCGCGTGTAGGGTGCAGTAGCGGATGCACTAGATGGTGCAGGTGGACTTAACAATCACACAGCGCTTCTGCAATTTTAGTCACCTGGCAAACCAAACACTGAAAAAGGCTCGGTGTCAGGCCTTTAGCCCTGTCAAAATGTGGCGTGGAGACATGGTGTCGGACTGACTTTCGGTTTCCGTGTTTTAGACCTCTAGAGTTTGGTTCAGAATCTTTTTATCATATACGGGACTTGTGATATTACAGACTCAATGGAGCGCACGGTATTCATTACTAATGTTCAAGTTTCCATTGGTCACTGGCCGGACATGTGACTGTCTTTGCCCCGCGTTACTTGCCTTTCAGACGTAATTGGCATTCTTGAAAGCTAACCTTTCTTGCTGGGCAACCCAAAAAAAAAAGAAATGCGTCGTGGGGGCGAGCAGGGCTTGGTTGCGGTGTTTTTTTTTTCATGGCGGACAGGCTCGGACACGGTGACACCTGATCTGGATGACTTCTTTTTGGTAGGACGGCCGGGTTTGCGGCAGCTGGTCGGTTACGGGCCTCGTGGCTTGCCGGGGGGTGCCCCTGGCGCCAGAGAAGACGTACGGTCCAAGACTGTGCTGTCCTCGCTTGGTGTTGAGCTCAACTCCGGGCCATGGAACCATGCCCGCCGGAGGCAGGGGGCTGTATGGTTGGCATAGGGGGCGACGGGCTGCACATGCAATGTTCAATTTAGGGTGCGCGGTGTGCGACATTCAGTTCTTTTGCAGTGGGTTTTCCTGGCGGACAGGCTCTGGCGGTGGCGCACTATCTGGTGACTTCTTTCTTGTGGGACGGCCGGGTTTCGACGGACTGCCAGCGGAGCTGGGCGGTTTTACGGGCCTTGAGGTTTACCTGGGGGTGTCCAGGGCGCCAGAGAGGAGGTACGGTCCCAGTTTGGTGCTGTCAGTCGTTGGTACAGAGCTCGACTCCGTGGCCATGGAAGCACGCCTGCCGGAGCTATGACCAGATAGGGGGGGACTTGCGGTGGTAGGGGGTTGTCGGGGTGACGATTCATCGTCGGTGGGGGACTGGGGGACGTAGTCGTTGGCAGTGTGGGCAGGTTGTGTCGTGGTCATGGGCAGGGAGAAGAGGTAGACGCTGGCTTGGGTTATTCCGGCTTGGTCTGAAGGGGTATAGGAGGGGAGTGTGCCGGACGCGGCCTGTTACCGTGCATAGGGTCGTTTGGTTTGCAAAAAATGACAAAATAAATAAATAAATCAATCAATAGAATAAATAAATGAAGAAATACTTAACTGAATAAATGAAATACGGGGCGAGGGCCTGGGTGGGGAGTCGACGCAGGTGGGCGGGGGGCTTGTCAACTGTCGGATGTTAGGTCAAGGGCGTTGGGGTAGGGGGGTTGGAAGGCCAGCGGCCATAGTGGGTCGGGAGGACGTTTAGTGGAAAAAGTACGTTTGAGGGGTAGGACGGTTGGGACAGGATGGGGCACCCGGAGATTGGGTATGGGGCAGTGTATTTTTGGGGTACACCTGCCGCACAGAGCGGATCTGTATGTGGTACACTTGCTGGAGGCTCGGAGCAAGGCGTTGGTGGGCACGGGTGCCAGAAGGTGCAGGAGTCCTAGGGGGGGGTCGAGAGCCGTTAGCACGTCCCTCGAGTGGCGTTTTTTTCCTAATATATGTGGGAAGTGTAGGAGATCTGTTTGGATTATCTGGGGGTAGGTCAAGCACAATAAAGTGTGTAGCCAGGTGGAGAGGCAAATTGACGTTTTGGTAATTGTTTACTGTTTGCGGATTGGGGGAACCGGTTTAGGGGAATGGGTGGGGGGTGTGTCAGGAAATTGCATATTTAGTGAGGCCTAGTTTTGTGCGGCGCAGGCCAAGGATTTCATTGTGTAGGATGCACCTGCTTCCAATAAAGCTGCCTTTATCACACTTAATTTGAGTCTCTGGTCGGTGTTTTGCCTCCCCCCCGTTCCCCCATGGCCCCAATAGGGCTTTTGGGGGGCGCGGCCGACCAGCGGGAGGCCTGCCCCACCCGGGGGATTTTGGGGCCGGGGAAAGGGGGGGGTAGTGCCGGCACTGTCCGAGGGCTGGTTTGGCGGGTTGGTGTCTTGGGCTGGGGGCGGGGCAAATTTGTGCGGCTTTTGGGCTGGTGCCCCTTTATAACCGGCCTTTTCGTTATGCAGGTCACCATTTCGTTTGGGTGTCCCAGCTGCCTGGTGGGGGGTGGCGGACAAATTTATTTTCCCTCCCTCCCTCCCTGGTGCTTTTGGACAGTGATAGGGGGGGGCCAAGGGCGAGGTGATTCCCCCTTTTTCGGGGTGGTTGGGGTTTGTTGTTGGGGGTTTTCGGGAGAGTTTGGGAAGGTTTATTGGAGGCCGGTGCAATGGAGTTTGTTTGATGGTTGTGGGGTTCGTCGTGTCGCTGGAGCAGGTGTGGGTGTGATTTCTGCCTCTGGGGGCGGTTTTTTCCTAATATATGTGGGAAGTGTAGGAGATCTGTTTGGATTATCGGGGGTAGGTCAAGCACAATAAAGTGTGTAGCCAGGTGGAGAGGCAAATTGACGTTTTGGTAATTGTTTACTGTTTGCGGATTGGGGGAACCGGTTTAGGGGGTGGGGGGGGGTCAGGAAACTGCATATTTAGTGAGGCCTAGTTTTGAGCGGCGCAGGCCAAGGATTTCATTGTGTAGGATGCACCTGCTTCCAATAAAGCGGCTTTTATCACACCTAATTTGAGTCTCTGGTCGGTGTTTTGCCTCCCCCCCCCGTTCCCCAATGGGCCCCAAATTACGGCAAACAAGCTCTTTCTGTGAAGATAGTATAAAAGACAATGCTTCTTTTGCGGAGTAAATACCGAATCTAAGAGAGAGTGGATGTTTAAAAGTTCTTCTTTGCATTCTTAACACTTGACAAACAATAATTACGTGATTTAGATTTTGTATTCCATTATGGCATACAGTTCAGGTGTGAAGTCGTTTTTCCAGGCTCCCATAACAGTTCTTAAATGGAAAGCACTAGACATACTTTTAAGATGTGGTTGAATTGCTTTGGTCTGTGTAGAATGTGTGATCCCTTTATAGCTATGAAACCACAGACAGTGGTCTGTCTCGAGTTTAGTGCCGACCAATGGTACTAGAGCTTTTAAAGTTGATTTTAATTGGAGTGGGGGACAGCTCAAAAGAACTGTATGAGAGATCTTAAATACCTGCAAAGCATAAGAGAGGTTCTTTTGGAAAGAACTGTGTGTCCTTTCCGCTCAAATATCTCTTCATGGAACAGCTGTCTCAGACAGCCCTCAGAAAATTAATCAGCCAAAAGCCTCAATGGATCAGTGCAATGAGTCCTGCTCTGTAGGCACTATAGGGTAAAAATTCTCACCGTGTGGCTTGAACTGTCACTGAGGAATTCCTATAGCAGAACTGACAAAATATTTCTCTCTATTAGATTTGGGAACGGCAAAGCAGGGAAGGGAACAATTTCAACTGCATAATTTTGATTCCATAAATTGATATCATATGCTCAAAATGCATGTGGCCTTCTATATTATAAAATAGTTCAACCCCTTTCCATGTGCCAGACCCTTAGCACCCAACTGACAGATATGATGTTTATCAGTAAGGAGAAAGGTCATTATTGTCCGGAGATAGGAGTACGTTTTCACAGTTTCAAGCAAAAGATGACTGTCTGCCCTGGATCGGGCCCTTCCTCCCCATGCACTACCAGCAAACACATGCAGCAATCCAGGGAAAGAATTGCACACATATGTAGTCAAAATGAGCCACTGGCCCATACACCAACAGTAAATTAGCAACAATAAAAATAATCAATTAAGATAAAAGTCATCAGCACAGCCATATGTAAACTGATAGAAAAATGATTAATACATAGTTTATAATGCAGAGATAGTAGGGCTGGTCTGACTTGCACAAATCCCTTCCCCTTTAAAATAGGTCTTAAAAACCTTCTCCTCATGGGGCTAAAATGCTCACAGATCATTGAAAGCGCATGGTGTTCTGCACAGAAAAATTATAAAATGTACAGGGACCTAGATCTTTTACCCTGCTCCAGCCCTGTATATCTGCTAAAAAACAATGAATAAGATTAAAACGGAACCTAATTAGAAGAAATTGATGGAAAGGTTTTGTAACAATTAACAAATACGGTTATATCAGTGGGACTGTCTTTAACAACAAATGGGCTCTCACCGTGGGTTTCAGTCTCCAATGCCTCTCTCTCTGCAGACAGCATTTTTAAGAGTTGGGCTTTAACCCATGCCACATCCTCTTTCACTATCTTTACCGGAGTGGCAAAGAATTCCTGTCGCCCCAATTTTCCAAGCATTGACTTGAGATATTGTATCCATTGGATTTTGCCCACGTTATCCAATGCTTTGCAGTCCCAAAGGATTTCTCTGTTCAATCCCAATTCTGTCTTAATCCATGTCTTTAGCCAACAAATCACAGGACCCATCCCAATTTGATCCTCTACAAAGCCACAGCCCAGCTCTTGGTGAATAGCAAAAGTAGAAGTAGATTTTGAGGACCGCCAGTGGATATCTCATAAATTTGATATCAACTTGCTGGAATACCACTGCGGGTTTATATCCCCAAATTGCAGACCCATATGATGCTATTGCGATGCTTTTAGAGCCGTACATTTTGGGCAATGCTTCAAGAGGCTTTGCTCCCAATCGGGAAGCAAAAGCTTGAATGGCAGATATGAACCTTGACATTACAAGTTTTTTTGCCCTTAACAGGGGAGTCCAAGAGGCTCTTTCATCAAATGAAACTACCAAATAGGGGTAAGAGGAGACCCTTGACAGCTCGAACCCTTCACAATAAAAGTTTTAGATGATTTTTTTGGCCTCTGCCCCATTGACATCGTATGTGATTTGGTTTTATTGACAATTAGGTCCAGGGATTGCATAAAAGATTCAAAGGAAGCCAGGAGTTTCTGCAGGCCAACTGCAGTGTGGGCCAAGAGAGCTGCATTGTCAGCGTATAGGAGAGCAGGAATCACCCTGTCCCCTTGCCCTAACTCAAACACTGTGCATTTTGCAGAGAACTGAAGTGAAGTTACTTGTTTTTTTCCACACCAAATCTGAAAAATCCAAGGGATGGGTGACACAGCAAAGATAGCGGATAGCAGGCAAAGGCTAAGTGGTGTGTTTCCTCCAGAGCCCAAATCAAAATGACTAGGGGCATAAGAAAGAAACGAGAGGAGCATTAAGGGCAGAAAGAGGAAGTTGATACTGGGGCCCAAGTTTACTAAGGGCAAGGGCAATGTAAACCCAGAAGTGAGATTTACTATGTCATGCAGAGCCACCTTGTGTGGCTCTGTGTGTCATACTTTGGAGTAATGCAAGTTTAAGGCTTGCGTTATTCTGCTCTGGGAAGGTGTTCCATGGTTGGAGCATGGGTGTTTCCACGCATCCACCGATGATTTTTGGCACATTTCCAGACTTATTAACACTAGTAAACATGGGAATGTGTTAAAGTGACACTCCTTACCAGGGGAGGTGTAACAAGGAGAAATATGTCTCGTTCTGCTGCACACATAGAAAGAGAAAAAAGCCTCAGAGGAATGTTTTTTGTGCAGGAAGGTGTCCCTTTCGTCACAAAAACAATCCTGCCTGCAATGCAGACATCCTTGCACCATGGCGCAAGGGTGCCTGTGTTGAGGCTTGACACCCATTAGTGTGCCAGTGGGGAGAGAGAGCAGGAATGGCCTAAGAGAGCACAAATGTGCCATAGCTTAGTAGATATGGGGCATCACTGTAGTCCAGCAAATTATCTTGCTGGGCTCTGCTGCGTCAAATGTTAGTAAATTTTCCCCCTATGTGTTTAGCAGCCTCACTCTCTACGGCATTTTCCTGTATAAAAAGAAAGATTTTTTCCTTAAATTATGCATTTTAAGCAAACACAAATTACCCAAACAGTCAGCTTTGTAAAAGTTTTACTCAAAATAAATTTTGATGCATGGACTCAAAATAAACTACTGCTTGTGTTTGGTGAAGCATACTAGGGTTGTTCCTCAAATAGCTTGTTTACCTGTACGAAATCTTGTTCACGTAAGGTATTATTAAGAACTGAATGCCAGTTTCGAAAAGTAAAATGCTAGAAATTATGCAAGGTCACGGCAACAGAAAGGAAATTTCTCACTGCTTACTTTAAATCTTTTCATCGATTTTCCTTTTTCAGTCAACATGTGTTTCACAGTAAACCTCTTTATCTAGGCTTGATGTATTTGAAGTAATTTCTAATTAAATTCTTCAGTGTCTCATTTTAAAAGTCTAGGATTTTCTAAATTAAGCCTTGCATGTATAAGAGAGCCATATTAAGGCATACCACGGGGAAATGTCATATTGTAACAGCTGTGACAATGTAGGTGTGCTGGGGGAGAGTTTCCTAAAGCTACAGTTGCTTGCAGAGATTACTGCAAATTTTCTGCGGGCGGGCTCAAACTCTGGAATTGATGCACTCAACAACTTTCTTTTGTGCAACTGACTGAAAAGGCTTAAAGAACAAACTTTCTGTCTGTTAAAGGCCACGATACACTGCACAGCTGGTTCTCAGGGGCGTAAAGAAGGCTCCCAGCAGCCCTCGCTGTGCAGGGAGGGCCTCCCAACCATCATGGGGCCATCATTCATCCCAATGCCCACTGCTTCCTCCTGACATTGATGCTGCAGCCAGCGCATTTAACCTTTGGGTGGAGGGTGCGACTGCCGCAACAATCAAGAGCAGTCGGGTCTGTAGACTTCGTTCTACCCCCTCTAAACCTTGGTTTTGTCCTGTTCTCCGAGACCTCAAATCAGGCTGCAAAAAGCTGGAAAGGTTATGGAGACTAGATTACCTGCCTGAGGCAAAAAAGAATCTGCGGACTGCACAAAAAAAGTATTATGCAGCCATCAGATCTGCCAAAAGTAGCTACTATGCAGGGCGCATCAGCAAAGCTAACAACAATAGCAAGGAAATATTTGCAATTGTCAATAGCTTTGTTTCCCCCTGTGCATCAAAACCTTTGCTGTCCGCTTCAGAAGAATGGTGCGAAGAACTATCTGAGTTCTTCGTTGAAAAAATTGCCAAAATTCAGGTGGACCTGCAAAACGTTTGTAATGGCCCTTCTTCTCTCTCAACAATTCCGCTTCCTTTAATGCCCAGTCGCATCGCCCAACTGGCCGACTTTACCCCTCAACTAGATTCGGATATTACTGCCATTGTTGCTGCCTTAAAATCCGGATCTCCCTCTGACCCATGCCCGGCCAGAGTACTTGCGGGTGTAGCGGAATCGGTGGGAAATGAGGTAACCCAGATTGTTAACCTCTCGCTCCACTCAGCTACCGTCCCTGACTGTTGGAAACAAGCAAAACTACTCCCACTATTAAAAAAAAATGGACTTGATCCGGCCACCCCGTCCAATTTCCGACCAATATCTTTGTTGCCAGCGCTTGCAAAAGTATGCGAAAAGATTGTTTTTGGTCAACTGGAGAAATTCGTGGAATCCACGGAGGCCCTACACCCAGCTCAGTCGGGCTTCAGGGCCGCCTACAGTACTGAGACGGCTCTAGTCGAAATATCGGAGGCTATTCGGGAGTGCCTTGACGGGGGTGGCAGAGCGGCTCTGATTTTATTGGACCTCTCTGCCGCCTTCGATACGGTGCCTCACTCCCTTCTACTCTCCAGACTAGCCGATATAGGTATTACTGGCTCCGCATTTGACTGGCTGGCCTCATTTTTAAAAAACCGCACGCAACAAGTTTGGTTGCCTCCTTTTGCTTCTACTCCTAAATTGCTTTCTACTGGTGTTCCTCAGGGGTCCATGTTAAGCCCATTGCTTTTCAATATTTATCTTACCCCTCTGATCTACCTGGCTGAACAGTTAGGGGCAAAAATTATGGCGTACGCCGACGATACGCAACTTTTGTTTACTTGGCCCAAAGATAATTTAGATACCTCGGCGGCCCAATTATGCTTATCTTCTGTTTTCCAATGGTTAGCTAATGCCCAATTAAAATGTAATGAAAGCAAATCCGAGATCCTGCTATATGGCTCTTTTCCTGAGGATTTTAGTGATTGTCTTTGGCCTACCGACCTACCCCCTCCAAAAGTTGCTTCGGGCCCAGTGAAAAATTTGGGGGTTTGGTTCGGTAAGAACCTTAAGTTTGAGGACCATATAAATAAAGTCACTGGAGTCTGTTTTTTTACTTTAAAAACTTTGCGCAGGTTTTTCCCTCTATTACCGAAAGAAGCTAAAGAGACTGTCATTCGGGCATTAGTACTTTCCCGATTAGACTATGCTAATGGACTGTTTTCTGGCCTACCGGCTTTCTTGATTCACCGCCTTCAGGTTATTCAGAACGCCGCCGCCAGACTTCTGTTTAATGTCCCAAAGCGTTCCAGTGCTCGACCTCTTCTTCGTGCTTTGCACTGGCTCCCTGTTGCCCACAGGATTCTGTTTAAAATCCTAGTGCTGGCGTATCGAGCCATCCACCACACTGGTCCTGTCTACCTGAGAAAAAGGTTTGGCCTGTACATTCCCAATCGCCCTCTGCGCTCGGCCAATTTGTGCCAAATGACTGTCCCCAAATTTAAATATTGTAGACTTGGCGGGCAATCAATCTCAGTGAGAGCAGCGAAATCCTGGAATACTTTACCTCTTCATTTAAAAACCGCCCCGACTCTTGGTTCTTTTAAGAAGGGTCTTAAAACCCATCTTTTTAATATTATAGTTTAAACCTTTCTACCTTCTGTATTCCTAGTTAGTTACGCCCCCCTAGTCTGCTCCGCCTTCAACGCGCCAGGATACTATTTTTTTAGTAATAGAGCGCGATATAAAAGCCTTTAATAATAATAATAATAATAATAATAATAATAATAATAATAATAATAATAATAATAATAATATCAGTGAGGTATGGGCAGAGCCTTTTTAAAGCATGGGCAAAGTGGGCTCTGGCCCAGGGCTCCAGCCTCAGGGGCCCCCCTGATACATCTGGCTCTGTCCTTCACACAGACCTGCCCTGATGACTTTGAATGATTTTTAAACATAGATTTTTTTTTAAATAGCATTTTCCTGTACGGCAATGTTTTGGAGTCTATTTCAGACATTTTGCAGAGAAATGCTCTGCTTGTTTTTCAGCATCATGAAGTTCCTTTTAATGATAGATGGCAGTAGGTCACAGAGATTATTTGCAATAATATTAGGGAGCTGCTGCTATATTACAATATCGAAAAGACACATCACTATCCCTCAATTTTACATGAAACACATTTAGAATTTGGACCAGTCTGTCTATGCAGTGTCAGTGAACTGGTCTCAGAGGACATGAAAAATCTGAAATTGGATCATAAATTCAAAGATGCTCCAAACAGGTGCCCTCAAATATGCTTGGCCCAGGGCCCCCACAATCCTTAAGATGTCCCTGGGTATGGGAGACTCAGTTGCCCCTCATCACATTCTGCACAGGGGCATAGTTTCAGGAGGGGTATTTGGGGTACAATAAATGGGCTATTTAGTAAATAGTTGGGGACAGGAGCTTACAGTCAGGTTTGGTAAGGGGTCTGTTGGATTTCACCTGGGGTTTTTATATACTCACTCGGACAAAAACACATACATTCTTGTGTCTTGAAGGTCTTAAAACATAAGTATTTTACAAAATACTTTGTTGAACCCCTCACAATCGGCACTCCTTTCCATTGATCCCTATGCCCCCTCACCCCATGCATTTGCTTCTCATATAATAGTTAACATGATATGCCATCGTGATTTTAGGAAAATCTGAAGCGCAACCGCCCCCTACCCCAGTCTTACTGACCAAGCTACACCCCTGATCCTGCAGGGGGCGCCACACGATTTGCATTATGACACTGAGGTGCTCCTGAGTCCAGGATCTAGAGGTGGTCCAGCCCATACACTGTGCATATTAAAGAAATCATCCATTCATACATTCATCCACTCACGAGATCAGGCATCTGGATGCAGCTGTTGTTTTAAATAGAAGAAAACAGCTGTCTGTTTAATTTGCCAAAGAGTTGGAATTCTTTGCAAGATGCTGATAAAAAAAAAAAAACCCGAGGAACGTTCTGCCCGCCTCGAGCTCCCTCTTCACCAGTGTTGTTATTGGACCGATGTCACTGAATGATGGATAGCGTTATGTGATGGGTACAGTCAACGTACTGCATGCATCCAGCACAGTGCAAATACAGCGGGATTACAGAGCGCCTGCCTCTGCCTGTCCGTCCTCATCCCCACATCAGTCACAGACCATTTGAAGAAAGACGCAGATTCACTGACAAAAGATTCGAGAAGGAAAGATGCTTTATTTCCAATCCTCTCAGCGGTGTCTTTGTCGTTTTAACCTCGCCAAGCTATGAAGCCTTAAGTTTGCCGTTTTTTTGGTCTGTTTTTTTCTCCTTTCCATACATCCTTCACCGAGCGACTGCAGGAGCTAACACGGTGGCAGCAAAGGTAATAAAACACACGTCACCAAGCAAGCGCTGTGAAAACAAGTTATGTCACGGTGTTTAGTAAATCTGTGTTTTCGCCCTGACTGTGGAAAGAAGCCGTCCTCTGAGCATCTGCTGGAAAATATGACAATGTCTGCAGTGAGTTTTGAAAGACGTCCGCGCTCCTTGAATCCGCGCTGGATTCCCCCTGTTTACGCCTGTGTTGGATTGTTGTTAGGTAACTGACAAGAACGTGAGCGCTTAGAAATCCCGCCGGGAGCTAAACCCCCCCCCCCCTCCAAATCCCCGGGACTACTGTACTAATTTATTTGTATTGGCGTCACCTCTCTGGTAGGGCCTGAGGCTTCCAAGCACCACACATATATTAATCAATAGCAGCACGCGAGAAATGTTGCAGCTTAAGCGTACCCCGATGAATCCGGGCATGGAGCGATCTAATTAATCAATCGAATCTGCAATATTCCCCGGAAAAGAGCCACAAGCATGATGCTGCAAAGCACACTGAAGCTGCAACAGCTGCCTAAAAGAGAGGAGACACTAGAGTTATTCCATATTCACCCAGCGTTGGCAATAGTCACATACAGTTTCTAAGATGGACGTGAGCTAATAGGTATAACTGATCTGGTGCTTCCATTCATTGCTGTAATGCTTTTTACATTTCCAAGCTCACTTTACATCTCCCAAGCACAACCTGATGTGAGATGAAAATAAAAATGCTCATTGGAACAGAACTCTTCACTTTACTCTCCTTACAACCATGCCAACTCATAACCACAACCATACACGCACTCTCAGATTGGACACCCCAGTGCAGTAACCAGCTGTGCAGCCAATATCATATGAAATACCATAAAGTGAAAAGGGACCTGCAGAATTGTGCAAAGCTACTAGCACACTGAAAACCATAACACTGTGCGTCTGTCTCTCACACTTCATCATCTAACACACTTCTGCATGCTGCGGCCAATAACATGATAACCACACGTCGGGTGTCATCGAGCACAACGTGAAAAAGCTTCCCATATAGGATCAAAACAAAGACAACATCCTTCCAACCACACACCCTACAAGGTGTTGCATGCTATTGGAGTGGGCAAGTTCTAAGGGCCGCACATAGGGGTAGCAACACACTATGGGGTATATTCTCAAGAACGTGTGATAACCATCGCAAAAGTTACTTAACGTAACTTCCAACATCGCAGTCTATCGTGGGAAAATGACGTGTTAACCAAGCATTCTCAACATGTCAGTAACATGCGATAGTCTCCAGATAACGTGTCAAATGACCGCATTAAAATTAACACCACGCCCCTAAAATGTGAAACGCTAAGGCAAAAAATCTTGCAATGAGGCCAATCGCAATACTGAAATCAGCGAAAACCAGTGACCCGCAGCCGCGGTCGGTAGTGGGTGTACCTGCCGGGCAGGACATGGGGAGGGTGAGGGGGAGGGGCAGGGTGGAGGGTTGTAATCTATGGATTACGCAGCTTTACAGGTAAGTAAACGTATATATATAAATAAAACAAATTTCGTTGCATGCATTGCATTGCATTTGGGGATGCAGTGCACACAACAAACTTTGTTTTATTTATTTATATGTTTACTTAACTGCATACTCCGTAATCCATAGATTACAACACCCCACCTGCCCCACACCCTCCCCATGTCACCACCCTGCTTGAAAACCCACTACCGACCGCGGCTGGTGACCGGCCTGCAAATCCCACACTTCCGGTAGGAAAATGCACCAGAAAAGCAGAATAAATAAACAGTGAAATGACACAGACGTGCCATGTCCATTGTCAAACAAGAATGAAAGCACGGAACAATGTAGGGGCAGTGACTCCCCCTTACGTACATGATGCCCATGTCGTGGGACTTGAGACACAGGGTACATTCCTGCATCATGGCGGCACATATCTGAGCACAAAAGAATCCCTGTTGTCACTTGTAAGTCACATATGACTGCCAAAATGGAAAGAATTGGGACACATGTGAAACGCCGAAGAGTGGGATACCTGAACCACTGTTACACACAGAACTGGCAGTAGGAATACGTGACACCATAAACAGCCTCATTGCACAGAGGTGACACACCCACCATCCATAAACATATCCCTCAATTGACAGCACAACATGTTGCACCCACACTTGTCTGAGTGAAGTGCCATGCGCGCAGGGAATGTGTATCGGAATGCTTTTAATAGCACATGCAGTGATTGTGGTCCGTTAACGTACTGTGCCATTACTGCTAAGGACCCAGACAATCTGACGTGAACTAGAGAAGAAATTGTCAATGATGTAGTCCCTATGGGCTATTCTTGCTGCGGCTTTAGTGGGGTGTGGTCCACCTGCCTCATCTTCATCATCATCGTCTGGTGCATCTGGCACTCGTATCCATGGGGCCTTGCTGTGTACACATATGTTGTGCAACACACAACTTGCAACGATCATCTTGCAGACAAGGCTTGGTCTTATCACCTGTGACGTCCAGGCACCTGAAATGTGACTTCAACAAGCCAAATGGGCGCTCCACGATGCCCCTGGTGCGTTTGTGGGCCACATTGTACTGCTTCTGGGCCTGTGTGTTCGTGGCTCGGTGGGGTGTCATCATCCAAGCGCAGAGTGCATGTCCTTGATCACCTGTAACAGTGCAGAGAGACTTGAGTCAAAACAACGTATTGCATGATGTGTTGGCAGGCCCACTGGTCATTTGGTGTGTGATATGTGTGACCTAGTGATTCCTGTATGACATGTACTGCGAGTTGCACATGAGCCGCATAATTGTGTACTACGTAACCTCACTGCTGCACCTCCCCCCGAGCACATCCACTAGTGTGCGTTGCGCGATTACATCACATGCACCCCTACGGCACACCATTGAAATGCCTGTCTGGCATGTCCACAAGCTTGCGTACAACACAGTGTAGATGCTGCACAGAATGTGGCCGGCCACGTGTGTGTAGGCCCATTGCAAGGACAGGTCTGACACAGATGTAGAGCACCTGCCTGGCTGCACTCGACATGCAGTTGATGGTACATCTTTGGCTCATGCTGCGCCAATAGCGACAACTACAACAGTTATCCTGTGTGATTCCTGACCCGAGCGGGCATGCCCTCCCCCATGTACCCCTTCAGCCAACCACGCACATCGGGGTCATGCCTCATAGCAACATTGTCCATTGCAGGACAGGTGGCGCAGACACTACAACAGGGACACATGCATCAGTCACATCCATGGCAAGGCCCATTCTGAACCAAACCCAGATCCACGTGTGGAGGTGCCACACCCCTATGCAGTACTGTCGTACTCCTGTCCATCCCGCTTACGCACACATGAAGATATGACACAGGTACATGCCCCAGGTCTACACCACTTCCTACGGTGACATGTTTGCGCACGCTGTACACAGCACAATGTAGTGTGGAATGGCCCCGGTCCCTCATGCATACATGATGATCACACGGACACACTGAATGACTTTGTGTGACCGGCTACGGGCATGTGTACCTGGCCCCTTTTATTGCCAGGGTCGCATCTCCGGTGATGCCTGTGCAGGATGGGTGTTTGGTAGTGTAAGCCACCACTCAGGGGTTTGGTGGTGCTGGCAACAACCACAATAGTGAGCACACAATCAGCAGTACGAGGTACGGACATCATGTGTCCCTGATTTGAGCAGCACACAGTTTGTGGCCCCTGATGCACAGCGGCCGGCACTGGCACACCGCAACTTCACGGTAACTTGCGGTGTACTGAGGTAGGGCCACGCCTGCTGAGTGTGTACTTGTCAATGTCCAAGAGGCATGTCGCGCAGGGTTGCGGAGGACAGTGGAAGGTGTCCCTCCAAGGCATGATGCAGGGGCAGAAGCAAGCAGGAACAGTAAAATGGCAGAGTTGAATGCTACAGACTCCACTTTTCCACCTAGTCAGTATCAGCTACATGTAGGGAATGACAACCTCCTGCACATGGGCCCAGATGCCACCGACATACACACAGATATCAACCATGATTTTCAGGGCACACACTCAGGGGCACCAGAGCTGGAAGAGGCTGCAGTCTGCGATGAGGCCTGTACGATGACATTGACTCTGCCATGTAGAGGGCAAGACTCAGTTCAAAATGTGCGACCTACTCCACCTCAGTGTGTGCCGGAGCCAACGGTCATCAAGGGCCAACAGCCACGTGTGGTAGGCATGCGCTGCACAGAGTCAGTGGCACCAGTGAAGTTGTTGGTAGTGTCTCATCACCTCTGTAAAGGTGAGCCTTTTCTCGTCCGAACTGAAGCGCATCTTCCCCTTACTCATCTCCCTGTGTACTGTGACATGTACACTGCATTAGGATATCAAGACTCATTTCCAAAACTGCGACCTAGTTGGCCGCAGTGTCGGACCGAGGCAGCGGTCATCATGGGTTAACCGCTGTCCATCCATCTCCTCCTGGATCTCTAACACACGACGTTGGAATGACTCTTCTATTAGGCTTGTGGGTGACATAGGTAGTGGCACCAGACCTGAGCATGTGTTTAGCCAGCGACGATGCCGTGTCCTGCCGGTGACTGACTGGTGTGAGGCCTGCAGGACCACAGTGTAGGCCGAAGGCCATAGTCCCCAAGCATCCACAGACACATTAGATGTGAGTCCAATGTGTAGGAGAGTAGGATCTGCTTACTATGGTTACCCCCACTTTTTGCTGGTGTTTCACTGTTTTTCGACTTTAGTCTGGCTGGGGCCCTGCTAACCAGGACCTCAGCCTAGCTGCTTCCTCTCTAATTTGATTGCATGTACTTTAGGTACACTCTAGATTGGTTACTGGGTTAACCTTGTGAGTCCCTAGTATATGGTACCTTAGGTACCAAGGGCATAGGTACCCCCGAGCCCTACCAGGGGCTGAAGTATGTATTATGCCACCCCTTTGAAGCGTTCCAAAATGGCACCTCAGGTCTGTTACTGCAGCCTCGGTAGAGTGGTGCCTGCACCCCTTACTAAGATATAGGCTACCTATATCTACCTTTAAATACAGACACATATAAACCTATAAGTCACTACTATGGCAGGCCTTAACAATCCTGAAGGCAGAGTGCTTGGTTTTGTGTGAGAGGGTGCCCAAGCATGAGCTGAGCCCCTCTGCAGCTTTTGGAATCACTTCTCTGTGGCTGGTCTGTGATACAGCCATACCATATACTCTCAAGTGCATTATAACCTCGTGGTAAATGCTAACTTTGGAATGGCTGCATCAAAACATGTCATGTTTGGTGTCAAATACTTAGGAATCCCACCCTCCTGCCAGTCCTGGCCGCGGGGGAAGAATACCACCCTTCTAAAGGGAGAAGACATGTACACCTTTACTTAACCGGTAGAGGTTTAAAAAAGCCCCAGCATCACAAAATGGATGCTGCTGCCACAGACACGGGTCTGACCTCCTGCTGCTGGACGAAACACCAGCAGGGGAGGCCTGGACAATAGGTTTCCTGTCACAGGGAGGTGTAAGCACCTCCCCAGACAGGGTTAAGTGTATTGGGGCTGGGCTGGTGCATTCAGTCAATGCTTTTCGGACAGTGCTGGGGGCACACTTGGTGTCCCTGTGCATACCCCAGTTAAAACCGGTTGCAGGGGCACTCAGCCCCTGCTCTGGCGCGAAACTGGACAAAGGGGAAGGATTGTAACCACCCCCTCCCCAGGTCCTCCCAGGACCTTAGAGTTAGTCCAACCCCTAAACTTAGTATAAGTATAGGAACCCAGTCCCTAGATTACCCGGGACGAAACTCTGCAACATATATCCTGGAACTTCGACATTTTATTTCAACTAGAAGATGGAAGGATCTCCCTTGGGGTCAAGTAGTGACTCCCCTGTTCAAACAGGCACCAAAGAAGCATCTTGCCAGTTTGCATTTCCAAGGCTTCTGCCGGATCCTGAAGGATTTGCAACACAGGACACAGAATTCCAGACATCTCCAAGGCTGACACGAGATCACAACAAAGCTAAGACCTGTAGCCATCACGAGAGACGTGGGACCGGAACTCCTGGACACTGTGCACATTTGCAAGTGCATCTACTTCCCGAGCTTTCCCAAATTTGTGCATTGGCTACTCGTAGTCCAAGCCCTGAGCACCATCTGCACCGAAGATTTCTGCTTGAGGCCCCTTCGTGATCCCTGGTCCGTCGACTGGAGGGTCCCCATGCTTTCCCAGTCCATTTGGCATGTTATTCATCAGTGTTCTGTACGTCAGAGACACCGCTCTACCAGGGATCTGTTCTTGCAACAGACGGCCCTCCAGTGGCGCAGAGTCCGGGAGCACCTCCGTCAAAGTCGCTCCGCCCTCCAGGCATGTCTGAGTTGCGTGTATCTAAAATATTGTGTGCGGTGTAGCCCATATTCCTTTCTTAGTGCTGGAAATGACTGCAATTTCCCCCTTTTCATCACATCTCCCAGTGTCGATATTCCAATGGCATCCCAGCTCTGGAAACCCTTCAATTTACTAAGCTCCCTCAACCAGGTACATTTCCATATTGGGGTTTGCTTTGTCGGTTTCCGTTCCCACCCTGTAGCCTTTGTTGCCCTTGTCCAAGCCCCCAACGTGACTCTCGTGGCGGGAAGCAATCTGTCCCTCCCCTTGCCCCCATATAAGTAATATATGCATGTGTTTTTCTCCATGCTGTGCCTCTCTAGCGCATAGGTGGGATGTGTGACCGGTGCATGTATCCACTCATTTATGGACACCAGATGTTCCGCCCAATAGTACACTTCTATGTTGGGCAGGGAAATGCCTCCGTTATATTGGTGTCTTTGCAAGGTCGTCAGCGCCACCCGAGGCTGTTTTCCCAACCATAAGAAGGCCCTCAATTCCGCTTGGATGTCCTGGAAAACTTGGCGCCGTAGGGGGAAGTATTCATTTTGGAAGGTGTATAAAAATCTCGGGAGCAATATCATTTTGAACATTGCTGCACGGCCCAGCATTGTCAGGGGAGCAATCTCCTTCGCGCCGCATCCTCCGTAAAGTTAGTCAATATTCGCCTAATATTTCTGTCATATGATAGAGTACTATCATTCATTACAAATATCCCTAGGTACACAAAGCCCTCCCTAGTTGTCTGCAGCCTCCCCGGCAGATTGGGCCATGCCCCCCCTTCCTGGGGATCGTAGAGAATCGATTTATGCTAATTGATCTGGTAGCCTGCTCGGGCCCCTTAGCGGTCCAATTCCGAGAACAGTGCTGGTATCGTAGTGTCCGGGTGCGTGACATACAGAAGGACATCGTCTGCATATACGGATATTTTCTCCCCTGCCGTATCTGCCTGCCCTATTCGGAATCCCCTGATTTCCTCATTCTGGCGAACTGCGCATGCCATCACCTCTATAGAGAGTGCGAACAATAAAGGGGATATGGGGCACCCCTGCCTAGTACCCCGCCGTATTGGGAAATCCTCCGACAGCACCCCATTGACTCTAACTCTCGCCCTGGGATCAGTGTATAGCAGTCTTATCCATTTCCTATATTTGGGCCCGAAGCCAAATCGGTCCAGTACCCCTTCCAGAAAGGGCCAGTGGACTGCATCAAACGCCTTTTCGGCATCGAGGGATAGAAACAAATGTGGGTCTCTTCTAGCGCTCACCTCCATTAACCAGTTATGGGTCCTCCGTAGGTTGTATCTGGTCGCCCGATCAGGGAGGAAACCCGTTTGGTCAAAGTGCACAAGCCCCGATATCACCCTCCTCAGGCAGAGGGCCAATATCGTCGCGAGGAGCTTCACCTCCACATTTAAAAGTGAAATGTGTCGATAGGACGCGCAATCATCGGGCGGCTTACCCTCCTTGTATATTGGAATGATTGTGGCTTGGCGGAGGTCCAGCGGCAACTCTCCCTCCAGCTCTGAGTCCTCGAAGAGCCCCAATAAATGACGGGCCAGTAGGTCCGCCGTCTTTTTAAAAAATTCTGCCGGGAAGCCATTAGGGCCGGGGAACTTCCCCACCGGGAGCCTAGCCAGGGCTTCCTTAATTTCGTCGATTGTGATGGCAGAGTCCAGGTCTCGTTGGTCGTCCTCCGCCAGGATCAGGAGCTTGATATGGCCCATGTATTGCATCGCGTCCTTCTGTGACCCCAGATCCCTAGCGTCGTAAAAGTCTCTGTAGTACCCCGCAAAGGACCCCGCTATCTGCTTGTCTGCTTGTACCCATCCCCCCTGACCATCTCTCGCCTTTTCCACCCATCTTGCATCTCTTTTTTTCCTACTGAGCCATGCCAGCAACCTCCCGGACTTATCTCCTACGTCGTACAGGCCATGTAGCGTTGCCAGGGCCTGTGCCTTCGCCTCCCCGTCACCAAGTGTCTATATTGGCGCTGTACATCCGAGAGTCTTCTGAATGTCCCCAAGTATCTAGTAATCTGGTGTTCCTGTTCCAGAGCCAGAATCTGGACTTCCAGAGCTCGAACCTCCTCCCGCACTTTCCTCTTTTCCTCCACCAGTCTATTCTGTGCCCTGTCTCGCAGAACCACCTTAAGGGCTTCCCAGAACACCACCCGGGACGCGACTGAGCACTCATTCTCCGCGATGTACACCTTCACATCTGCCCGCAGGCCTTCCGCATTTTGAAGGTCCCATGCCGATAGACACCACGTCGCGCGCCTCCCATTCCTTCCCCCCCAAAACAGCCAACAGGGGTGAATGGTCCGATATGCCCCTCGCCTGGTATTCCGCCTTGTCATTGACATGCAGCACCTGTCTGGCCATGAAGATATAGTCCAACCGGGAATATACTTTATGTGCACCGGAAAAGTAAGAGTACGCCCTAGCCTCCGGGTGAAGCCACCTCCATACATCCACCAAGCCCATTGCAGTCATTGTCTTAGCTAGCAGAGTGGGGGTCGGGGCCCTATCCCTGTCTCCCGTCCTATCCGTTGCTGTGTCCATGACATCGTTAAAATCTCCCCCTAGTACTTGCACAGTGTCTGACATGTTCAGAAGGATATCGATGACGCCTCTGAGTGTGCCTGCCTGCAATTTGGGCGGTGCGTAGACCGAGATAAACGTGTACTCCCTCCTCCTTCAGTGGCCCCTCACTCCCGCGTACGTCCCTTGAGGGTCAATCCAGGTCTGTGCTATTTGAAAAGGTGGGTGTTTTTTAATCAGTATTGCTACCCCCCTTGAGCCTGAGGTGAGCCCTGCATGTGCAAGAACTCTGTACTGCCCTCTAGCCGGAAAGGTGCATTTGGTGCCCTGCAAGTGTGTTTCTTGTAGCAGTATTACGTCAGATCCTAATCTCTTCACGTAGTTGTGTAATAACCCCCGTTTAATCTTCCTGCCAAGGCCGTTAACATTCCACGTTAGTATCTTAATCCCCTCCTGGGCCAGACTCCCCCCTACAGGGCCACTCGTCAGCTCGTCCTGCATCGAGGTGCAGTGTTCTCAAAGGTTCTGTACACGGGGCCTTCAGGTCGTGAGTATGTAAGATCATCGTGACATGCCAAAACAAACCCCCCTTCCCCCAACTCCCCCCTGTTACAAAACTTCTGAAAGACATATTCCATTCCCCCCATGAAACCCCAAACATGAAACAACTGAACCCTCCCCCATCACCCCCCCACCTCCCCCCTGCCAGTCCCATCTTAGCAGATAGCTACGTATAGGACTTTCAGGTAGAGAAGGTCTGTCGCCCACCCCTAGTGATCCCCTATCAACCCAGCTCCCGGACAGGAATCCTGGGAGCGAACAAGACGCCCTTCAGCTGTAGCTGTATACAGGGAGGCAAATTACCCCAATGAACGGTAAAACAATAGGTATATAGGGGGGTGTATCAACTTGCGTGCAGTCCGGCTGAGCCAATATCTTCACCGTCCATTCAGCCCCAAGTTCAAGATTGTGAGTCTTGGACATCGTCTTGCTAGACCCCGGTCTCCCTGGCCGCTTCCTGTTCCATCTCGTTTATCACTGCCACCAGCGCGTGCATCGACTGGGCCTCAGTGTCCTCGTCTCCGGTTGAATTGCCACCAGTGTCGTCTTCTCCTTCCGAGCGAGCGTTCACAGCTAGACAGCGAAACCTGGAACCTGCTTGATCTCCTTGCACAGGTGATGCCGAACTCCGCCGCCACCGGTTAATCGTGGTTTGCGGGGGATACAGGGTCGTCTTCAGTCTCCTGCTGCCTCTTGACCCTCTCGATCTCTGGGTTCTCAGTTGCCCCCACTGGGCCTCAGTGGCCGGTGCTTCTGTCACCATCTCTCGCCTCCCGTCCTCCGTTCTTCGCAGTTTGGGGCGCTCCTCCAGCCATTGTCACGCATCCTCTGGGTGGGTAAAGAAGTGTGTCTTCTCCTTGTAGATAACTTTTAGTTTTGCTGGGAAAAGCAGCATATACTGAATATGTAAATCTCTCAGCTTTGCTTTTACCAGGTCAAAGGAGCGCCTCTGTTTCTGCACCTCTTGACTATAATCCGGGAAGATCATGATTTGTGCATTCTCCATCTGAATCTCCCCGAGCTTCCTGGCTTCCCTCAATATCACGTCTCGGTCCGCAAAATTCAGGAAGCGGGCAATGACCGGTCGCGGTCTCGCTCCCACCTGTGGCTTCGCCAGCAAAGCCCGGTGTGCTCTCTCTATTACAAAGCAATTAGAGAAGTTCGCTGCCGGGAAGGTCCTACGCAGTCAGGCATGCAGGAATGCCGCCATGTTGTTCTCCTCAATTCCTTCCCGAAAACCCACAAAGCGGAGATTATTGCGGCGGGCCCTATTCTCCGCATCATCCACCTTCCACTGGAGTTGCCTATGAGAGGCCTGGAGCTCCGCCACGTCTTTCTTGAGGGTGTGGATGGTATCCTCGGCCTCACCCAGTCTGGTCTCCGCAGTGGTCACCCGCTCCGTCAAGTTGCAAAAGTCCTGTCGCAACAGAGTCACCTCTGAGCCCACCTCTCCAATCTTAACCTCCAGGGCAGCCCAAGATGCCTGAATATCCTTCCGCGACGCTT
This sequence comes from Lissotriton helveticus, assembly GCF_964261635.1. Classification (NCBI taxonomy): domain Eukaryota; kingdom Metazoa; phylum Chordata; class Amphibia; order Caudata; family Salamandridae; genus Lissotriton; species Lissotriton helveticus. Next base: position 334,216,207 of record NC_136071.1, on the reverse strand, counting down.
GGATGGCCCCCATCAGCAGAGCAGTGTCCAAGCGTGACCCCTGGGGTTCAGTCTCTGTGACAGGGGGAGCCGTCGCATATCGGTACAGGGACCCCCGCCGCAGGGCCCTGGTGGCCACCTCCTTTTTCCACATACCGCACTCACTGGCTGGCCTGACAGTGATGATGCCTCCCTGGCTAGTCTGCTCGTCAGCTCTTCCGAGCACCTGCCTCCGTCGTTCCGTGCCAACGTTTGATTCTTAGGCCCAGAAGAACTCTCCAGCTCCTGTTACGCTCTCATATCCCGCATGCAGGCCGCTGCCAAAGGGGGTCCCGCGCTCTGTGCCACCATTTGCAGGGGGGAAAATCGACACTCCAGACTCCGCTAGGGCTTGCGTCTTTACGGTCCTCAGGCGGGACACATGCATTCCCAAGATGCGCGGGTGAGGATGGGAGGGGGGGAAGGCCCCGATGTCTTGTCCTGGATACTGCTCCCCACTCCTGGTCACCCGACCTCAATGTCTGTCTTCGCCCACGCGGCTCACCCAGAGCGTCAGTACCCCGGCCCAATTCCTGTCTTGCTCCTCGCCCCCAGCACCTCTGTCCACTGCTTTCCTCTGTGGCGCCGTCCAGCCCAGAGGGTCGGATTCGGGTTTGCTTCCCTGTTGAGCACTCGGATTTGGGTCAGCACATCAGGCCGCTCCCTGCCGGCATGGGTCCCCGCCTCAAGTCTGCTCCTCCAGATATGTCCGCCTGCCTCGCCCCGCTCCTGGGATGCCCCTCTGCACAGTCGGCGACCCTCGATGTCCTCGGCCCCCAGGAGCGCTCGTACAGTTCAGGCAGGTAGGGCGGGTAAGGGCACCTCTCTGCTCCGCCTCTCGCGCCTACCTCTCCGGGCCTCCTTTACGGGCTCCAGCGATCTCCAGCTCCCTCCGGGGCCTAACTGCCCCACAGATCGTCTTCGAGGCCCTGTCAGCCTGTCTCTACAGCCCGGAAGGATCTCTGCCCGATGCGAAGCCCCGTCCTCCTCCGCATACACCTCTGCTAGCCGACTCCCGTGGCCGTGCTCTTTGCTCCTATCAACCCAGCTCTGTCAGCAAGTCACCGCCATCTTAGGTCCGGCACCGTGTTGCTCCGGGGTCGGCTCAGTGACTCTCACCGTTTCAGGCCATTTCAGTGCCGCGGCTTCACTAGTTAGTGCACCAGGTTACAACGGGAGACCAGGCGGTCCCTCAGTGTTAAAAAACGAGCCCTTCGGACTCCTTTGTACGCCGGATCTTGATCAGCTCGCCGGAGCTGCAGGGAGACTCGACTTAGTCGGCCATGCTATTGGCCACGCCCCCGACACAAAGGAGTTTTGTCGCTCCTGTGTAATCTGTCAAGCCAGTGGTAAGGCAGGTTGCACTACAAAGGCCCCCATGATACCACTATCTTTGAAAGAGTGGGGGATTGACTTTGTTGAACCAATAGATCCTCAGACAGCATCTGGGCACAGGTTTATACTAGTGGTGGTGGATCATGCCACTAGGTACCCAGAAGCTATCCCCCTTAGGACCACTACAGCACCTGTTGTAGCAAGAGCCCTCTTGGGAGTGTTCTCAAGAGTGGGTTTCCCTAAGGAGGTAGTATCTGACAGAGGTGCAAACTTTATGTCCAGCTACTTGACTGCAATGTGGAAGGAGTGTTGAGCGAACTACAAATTCACCATACCCTATCACCCATAGTACAATGGTTTAGTTGAAAGATGAAACAAAACCTTAAAGGGTATGATTATGGGTCTCCCAGAAAAGCGCAGGCGGAGATGGGACATCCTGCTACCCTGCCTTTTGTTTGTATACAGGGAGGTTCCTCAGAAGGGGGTTGGCTACAGCCCATTCGAACTTCTGTTTGGACACCCTGTCAGAGGACCATTATGTCTGGTGAAGGAGGGATGGGAGTTACCTCTCAAACCCCCTAAACAGGATATTGTGGACTATGTACTTGGTCTCCGCTCCAGGATGGCTGAGTACATGAAAAAGGCTACTAAAAACCTTGAGGCTAGCCAGGAATTACTGAGAGCCTGTCATGACCAAAAGGCTGTACTGACTGTTTACCAGCCAGGACAGAAAGTCTGGGTGTTGGAGCCTGTGGCCCCAGCAGCTCTCTAAGACAAGTGGAGTGGACCCCACACTATTGTTGAACAGCAGGGAGAGGTTACCTATTTGGTAGATCTTTGAACTCCCAGGAGCCCCCATAGGGTGCTTCATGTCAATAGACTGAAACCATATGTTGACAGGAAAGACATGGGCTTGCTCATGGCTACTGATGAAGGACAGGAGGAAGAGCGTGACCCTTTCCCAGACCTGCTCTCTCAGAACCCTGTTGATGGATCAGTAGATGGAGTAGCCTTGGCAGGCAGCCTTACTGATCAGCAGCAAACTGATTGCAGACAAGTTCTCCAACAGTTCAGACATATGTTTTCCCTGACTCCAAGTCAGACTACCTGATGCACTCATGAAGTGGACACTGGGGTCAGTCTGCCTGTTAAAAATAAGATTTACAGGAAACCTGATCATGTCAGGGACTGTATCAGGACTGAAGTCCAGAAAATGTTGGATTTGGGAGTGATTGAACCCTCAGATAGCCATTGGGCGTGTCCAGTAGTCTTGGTACCCAAACCTCACACCCAGGGAGGTAAGAGAGAAATTAGGTTTTGTGTAGACTACGGGGGTCTCATTGCAGTCACTAGGACTGATGCCCATCTAATTCCAAGAGCAGATGAGCTCATGGATATGTTGGCCTCTGCTAAAGTTCTGAGCACATTTTATCTCACAGCTGGCAACTGGCAGATCAGATTAGCTGATGATGCAAAGCCAAAGACAGCATTCTCAACCCCTAGTGGACATTATCAATTTGTGGTAATGCCCTTTGGTCTGAAGAATGCACCTGCCACTTTTCAAAGGTTGGTGAACAAGGTCCTAACAGGCCTGGAAGACTATAGTGCAGCATATCTTGATGATATTGCTGTCTTTAGCTCCACTTGGGAGGATCACCTGGTCCACCTGAGAAATGCTTTGGAGGCCCTGCAGAAAGCAGGCCTAACTATCAAGGCTACTAAGTGCCAAATAGGGCAGAGTCAGGTGGTGTACCTGGGCCACCTTGTAGGTGGAGACCAGGTTCAACCATTACAGAGCAAAATCCAGACCATAATGGAATGGGTTGCTCCAACTACCTAGACTCAGGTCAGAGATTTCTTGGGCCTGACTGGGTACTACAGAAGGTTTGTCAAGGGGTATGGATCCATTGCGACACCCCTCAATGACTTAACTTCTAAAAGAATGACTAAAAAAGTTCAGTGGACAGTCAGCTGTCAAAAGGCATTTGATGACCAGAAGCAGGCCATGTGCATTGCACCAATTCTGCAAAGTCCTAACTACTCCAGAGAATTCATTGTCCAAACAGATGCATCTGAGTTGGGGGTAGGGGCTGTGCTGTTACAATTGAATGATGAAGGTCAGGACCAGCCAGGAGCTTTTATTAGCCGAAGGCTGACCCCTAGAGAGAAACATTGGTCAGCTATTGAGAGGGAGGCCTTTGCTGTTGTTTGGGCTCTGAAGAAGCCGAGGCCATACTTGTTTGGCACTCACTTCGCTGTTCAGACAGACCATAAGCCCCTCTTATGGCTAAAACAGATGAAGGGTGAAAAACCCAAACTTTTAAGGTGGTCCATTTCCCTACAGGGGATGGACTATACAGTGGAACATAGACCTGGGAGTAAGCATGCCAATGCAGATGGACTCTCCAGATATTTCCATTTAGAACATAAAGACTCAACTGGTCAAGGTTAGTTTAATGGCCGTACATTTGGGGGGGGGGTTGTGTAGGAGAGTAGGATCTGCTTACTACGGTTACCCCCACTTTTTGCTGGTCTTTCACTGTTTTTCGACTTTAGTCTGGCTGGGGCCCTGCTAACCAGGACCCCAGCCTAGCTGCTTCCTCTCTAAATTGATTGCATGCACTTTAGATACACTCCATATTGGTTACTGGGTTACCCTTGTGAGTCCCTAGTATATGGTACCTTAGGTACCAAGGGCATAGGTACCCCAGAGGCCTACAAGGGGCTGAAGCATATATTATGCCACTCCTGGGAAACCTTCCCAAATGGCACCACAGATCTGCTACTGCCGCGTGGGTAGGGTGGTGCTTAATCCCCTTACTAAGATATAGGCTTCCTATATCTACCTTTAAATACAGACACATATAAATCTGTAAGTCACTCCTATGGCAGGCCTTAACAATCCTGAAGGCAGAGTGTTTGGTTTTGTGTGAGAGGGTGCCCAAGCATGCCCTGAGCCCCTCTGCAGATTTCGCAATCACTTCTCTGTAGCTGTTCTGTGATACAGCCGTACCATATACTCTTAAGTGCATTATAACCTCGCGGTAAATGCTAACTTTGGAATGGCTTCATCGAAACGTTGTGTTTGGTGTCAAACATTTTGGAATCCTACTCCCCGCCAGTCCTGGCGGCGGGGGTAGAATTCCGTCCTTCTAGAGGGAGAAGACATGTACACCTTTACTTAACCGGTAATAGTTTAAAAGAGCCCCAGCATCACAAAATGGATGCTGCTGCCACCGGCACAAGTCTGACCTCCTGCTGCTGGACGAAACTCCAGCAGGAGAGGCCTGGTCAATAGGTTTCCTGTCACAGGGAGGTGTAACCACCTCCCCAGACAGGCTTTAGTGTATTGGGGCTGAGCCGGTGCATTCAGTGAATGCTTTTCAAACAGTGCTGGGGGCACACTTGGTGTCCCTGTGCATACCCCAGTTCAAACCGGTTGCAAGGGCACTCAGCCCCTGCTCTGGTGCAAAACTGGACAAAGGGGAAGGGGTGTAACCACCCCCTCCCCAGGTCCTCCCATAGGTGGGACCTTAGAGTGAGTCCAACCCCTAAACTTAGTATAAGTATAGGAACCCAGTCCCTAGGACTTTAGATTACCCTGGACGGATGTCTGCAACATATATCCTGGAACTTTGACATTCTATTTCGACTAGAAGATGGAAGGATCTCCCTTGGTGTCAAGGAGTGACTCCCCTGTTCAAACAGGCACCAAAGAAGCATCTTGCCAGTCTGCATTTCCAAGGCTCCCACCGGATCCCAAAGGATTTGCAACACAGTACATGAACTTCCAGACATCTCCGAGGCTGACACGAGATCAAAGCAAAGCTGAGACCTGTAGCCATCAGGAGAGATGTGGGACTGGAACTCCTGGACACTGTGCACATTTGCAAGTGCATCTACTTCCTGAGCTTTCCTGAAGTTGTGCATTGGGCTACTTGTAGTCCAAGCCCTGAGCACCATCTGCACCAAAGTTTGTGGGCCTACACTCCACGAGTGTTCCGTGGGCCCGTTTCTAGCATTTCTGCTTGAGGCCCCTTCGCGATCCCTGGTCTGTCGACTGGTAGGTCTCCATGAAGGTGACTCTTTTGTTTCTTGGGCTTCCCTGGTTTCTCCAGACTTGCCCTGACTCCCCTCCAAAGGTTGAGTCCCTCAGACCTTGCTGGTGTTCTCCGAAGCTAATCTTTGCATTCTGTGTGGGTTGCTGATGCCAAGGTTTGTTGGGTCCAATCAGGATACCGACACCGCAGCACTCGACATCCGGCATGGGACAGCTCGAATCCAGCTCCTGGTTGTCGTCAACGCCTCCTGGTCCTCGTGGCTGAAGAGTCAAGCTTCACCTTCTGCACCTGAAATCACCTGATATCGGTGGGCATCTTCTTCTTGCCTCCCTGGTCACTGGCAAGTGACCCAGACTCTGTCCCCTCTGCTTCCAGGTTTTTCAGATCTTTGATCCACCCTTGGTTCCATCTGGACACTTTTCACCTGGTCCCCTGCAGAACTTATTTGCGGCTCTCCATGGGAAACGACGACGAAACCCGACACGAAAAGACACCTATGCACCCGGCTTCCCTGGGTGAGGTAACACAAGTACTTTGGACTTTGGTGCTCCCGTGGGTCTTGACTCTCGACCTGTCCAGTTCTCAAGGGGTTTGCTCCTAGTCCACTCCTAAGTGTCCCTATTCTTTACATTTCTAATCGCAACTTTCTCCATAGAAGTCAATGGTGATTCGAGACTGTGTTTAGACACTGCACTCGTCCCCCGTGGTTCTCCTGCGTCCCTACCTTGGGTGCTTCCTGGTTGCCCCAGTGGTTCTACAGGCCCTAGTCCTTGTCTCTATTTATACCACTTTTTTAGTATATGGTTTGTGACGCCCATAGGGCTAAACGTATACTGTGCTAATTTACTGTATGCTAAATAAGTTTCCTGTTTGTACTTTTGCCTCTAGCCTCATAAAGAGACTAAAGTGATGTGTTTAGATTAAATACATATATTTTATATTTATACCTGGTGTGGTTCTCCTTTCATTTGGTCATTACATGAGATTATAGACTGGTAAAACAAGCTGCTTTACATTCCTTAAAAGACTTAGCCTGAAGGCTGCTCTCTACAGCTACCACTAGGATAGCTTTCTATATAGGTTGTCTTTAAACCTACCATCAATAAGGGTCATTTGGACTGGTGCAAGGTGCCCACTAGAATAGTGGACAGCATATGCCAGGCCAACTTCTCACACTATGCACAGCCTTGGTGGCACCACATTGAGGGAATAAAGTGACATAACCTCAGCCTTAGAAAAGTGTTCTCTGCCATGGTGTCATCAAGACTCAGTTCCAAATGTGTGTCCTACTTGTCCGCTGTCTATGCCGGTGCACTACGTCAATGAGAATGGGGTCCTGGGGGCCAGTTTTGCGGAAGCCGTGATGGTCCGCGGAGGCTGCCAGGGTCATGGTCTCGGGCCAGGAGCTTGCACGGGCATGTAGTGGGCCCTCTCCGACACACGTCAGTGTCGGCAGTTTGGCATTGCTGCCTGGGTGCGGAGGGGCAGCCAAGACGGGTTCGGGGACCATTGGCCTGGGGTGCAGCAGACGCACAGGATGGCAGGCAACACCGCTCACAACGTAGGCCTCATGGCGGGGTGGGAGGCGCGGCCCTGGCAGAGACGTTTGGCATTCCGGAAGACAACCACGCCCTGTGCTACGTGCTTTTTATTCACACCCCTACGCTGGCCCACTCCTGTCACGCTTACAGGGGGGGAGTCACAGTCTACATTTCTGCGATCTTCCCCACTGCCTGAGGTGACATGGTTGCATCCACTGTCCACTACACTATAAACACCAGCGGTGTGTTGTGACATGGATATGTGTGTGGTCTGCATACTGCAGTCTGGCCATCACATACACGCCACACTAGGTATTGTGGGCATTCTTATTAACGGGTCACTTGTCTCCTGCCCGCATGCATGGTTCTCATCTCTCCCAAATAACTGCTATTGTGTAGCTGAGGTGCCATGCCGTTGATGGCTTTTGTACATGGCTAGCACAGCTTCCCACAGTAAGTTGTGCTATCGCCTCTGGTAGGTGGGCATGTTGTGTGGCATGTTGTATGTGTGTTTGTGTCGTGTGCATTCCCAGAGTTGTGAGTTGCATGATTGTGAAGTTGAGGTGTGTGGTGAGTTCATTTGGTACTTATCTATGAGCAGTGCATCGTCGTAGGTGCCATCCTGGAAGCGCCGGTTGATGATGGCCTGTCGGAAGATGACGGAATCATGCACACTGCCTGGGTAGTTGGCGACAACATTGGTGAAGAGTTCCCGGTGATCCACTATTGACTGCACACTGATGGAATGTGTGCACTTTCTGTTGCAGTAATTGTGTGCAGTGTCGGTAGGGGGCAGAAGTAGGACATGTGTGCAGTCTATTGCCCCAAAAGCATGCAGGAATCCAGCTATGGCGTAGAAGCCTTGCTTGGTCTCAAGCTGTTCCTGTGCAGTGTGGGAGAAGTATAGGTACTGGGGTACCAAGCTGATGATGGCATCCAGGACAGGTTTAAGGAACTTGGATAGGGCTGGCTGTGAGACCCCTCCGACTCTGGCGGTTGTTGGTTGGAAGGTACCAGAGGCCAACGGATGCAGCACGGCCAGCAGGTTTGTCTGAGGTGGAATGTTGGTTGTCCACTGTGTTGGCACCGTCAGCCTATGGACAATGATGTTCAGGATGCGGAGGATTGTTGTCCTTTTGAGCCTGTAGTGGGCAATGACATACTCTGGTGTCATGTCTGTGAGTCTGGTGCGTTTTCTGAAGGTCCACGGTCTGTGTCTGCGCTGCCTCTGTGGTGGTCCTGCCGGGGGGAGGTTGGGGGTGGTCTGGGGGGTGGTGGCGTACCTGGGGGTGCTGGCGGTGGGTGTTGTGGCCATGTTGGGGCTCCATGATCAGTAGCTACATGGCATCTGTTGTTCTTCAGGTGTGGCTGTGGGCAGGTGTTAATTTCCTGCTGCTAACACGCCTTATCGCATGTTTTGTGGTCATAGCGCCAATCTGGCTGGTCGTTGAGAATGCGGCGGAGTGTGGTTGTCGCAGCTTTTGGCACGGGAACACCTACTCTGCATCTCATTAGCAATAGTTGCCGGGGTCGTCTGTGGCGATGTTTTTTGAGGCTGCTATCGTCGGTAAACTGGTGCTATGGGCTGTTAGCACCAGCTTGTGAATGGGGCATTAGATTTATCGCGACTTTAGCTGTGAAAAAGTGCCGTTAACTCGGCGATGTCTCCCTGAGAATATGCCCCTGAAAATGCTGCAAAATAGTACAATAAAATGTAACTTCCTTGCAACCTGAGGGTTGTATCCAGAATGCACCAAACGTTGGGAAACTTTTGTGCGTTCATTTGTCTCGTTACTTTAGCGGTCAACATATGTGGAGTTCAGCCCAAAAATGTGCATGTTTTAACCCAGACACGAGGAGACATTGCGTTACAGCCTCTTTACCTCCCAATCCACTTCCAGAGGTATTCTTTGGTGAACACCATTCACAAAACATTTACACCTATTTTCAATTCTACATGTGGGTTTAAATATTCAATATTTTTTCAAATTCACAAATATTCACAGAAGTGTGGAAGGAAAACTGGGCTAGTCACAGGTTTCCACAAGCTCTACTGGGAATGTGATGTGACATTTGCCATCTCCACAATGCTGGATGGTGTGCACAATACCACTCTGCAGTGAGGAAAGGTAGCCCATTTTGCAAATGTACCTTTTTATTTTATTTTGTTTTCAAATGAAGAAAGCACTTCTCCCCACCCCAGCAAAGTCTGGCGGAGTTTGGTTCCTCTTCCAATCTTGAAAGGAGGTTTACTCCACCCCTTTACTGGAGTAAATATGTGATCGTTTCCAGGGTGGAAAGGGGAACAGGGGAGTTTGTGAATGCCCACATCATCCTCATAAATATGAAGGTATTCATACATTTTACGGTAAACCACATCTTGATCTACCCAGTCTGAAACCCTTGCAAAGTGCTTACTGCTGCATAACTGTATACAGTTGTGACATAATTAAATAGCAGTTGATATGTTACTCTTTTCAATAATGCTTTTGTGGATACCTGTCAGGCATAGATGTATCCATGTTTGTGCATAAACATAGGTTTACAACTGTAAATGGCTTTGTGATTCACTCCCTGTCTATAATATTCCACTTTTTTGACACACAAGTGGTATTGATAGTGGAGATTAAGCTACGTGAGGATTTGAACGTTCCAGTTATGAAGAATGATACTTTATTTGCTGAATTACTCCCATTCACTAACTTTTTCAGAAATATTGACATCGAGGAGCTTTACATATTTTTTTTTAATCTTTATTTTCCAATTTTCTCGTAGTCACAGATTACAGAAACGGTGGTTAAATGTTATAACGAGCTTTAAATTATTTGAGGAATTTAGGAACAATTTATGGATTGCAGGTAAAACCAGGAATCTTCCAAAACATTGCTCACTTCTCCAAGACATAAAAGATGAATCCCAAAAGTGAGTGTCAGCCAACTTTACAGATTGTTTTAACTTTTAAAAAGAAAGTTAGTTGGTGATAAGAGCCTGTATGTTTCATTCAATACCGCATGACGTAGAATTAGAAGTAAGAGGGGGGAAGAACAGGTTGATAAATTATACAATATATTTTGATGAAAAAACTGTAAGAATATTAGGAGAAAGTTCTATGGCTTTGAAGACGAGGACAATGCTGCAAAGGCTGCTCTACAGATTAATCTGAACACCAGTAGGAAGTATAAACCTAGGTGAATCAAATCTAATTTGTTTTGAAGTTTTAGGACAACTAATTGCATGCTAATCAACATGTATTGGACCTGTCGAAAAATGTCTTCTTTTGAGAGTGAGGTAGTAGAAAGAATTATCTATGCAGTTGGGCAGGAAGTAAGAATTAACCTTTAGATGTTCTAAGTGGCATTAGTTATCTCACTGGAATCAGAGAAAGTAATATCTTGTGGATTTCTAAAGTGCTCACCTGTGCTAAACCACAGGCAAATGTTTGCAATGCCTTAGGTCTAGTTTACATATCTAAAGTGTATCTTTAATCACTGATGAGTTTAACCACTCAGTAACTCATCATACATGAACAATGTCACTCATACTTGCAATCAGGCATTCATTCATCCACCCAGTGATTCTTCTTGCAATTACCCGTCAAGCATAAAGCATAAGCACAAACCCAACAAACATATGCAATGTAAATGTAAAGAATGTAAGTAGGAAAAAAATAAAATTTGTTGGTATGCATGGTAGGCACAAAAGTGTAAAAAAATATATTCAGTATCAGACTGCCTTATTGGAATGGTATTGTGCACAGTGTATTTTTTTTTCCAGCATGGCCTCCAGTTTTGGAAATAATGTGATGGCCATCTAGGAATGATAAAACAATAGTATACTATACATGACATTTTTAAAAACTACGCACAATAACATGTCAACACCGCTTCTCAGCAAACATTTCACTGGGTGTCCATCTTAGATTTGGTATTTTGCATTATGTATCAATGTTATGCTGATTCAAGATAGCCTACATTCTCCTTCTAAATGCGGTAACCATCTTGAAATACTAAAACAGTGAAATACTGTGGACAATGCCATTCCAAGTCTGTCTCCTGGCTTAGCAGCAGTTGCTGCACAGGATGTGGTGCACTGCAGATGAACTATGCCGAAGGCGAGTGACTCTGTAGCATTCATTACCTGTGGAACTACATCTACTCTAAAAAAAGTTACAAACAACATAAAAATGTTATAGGAAATACATGAAAGGGAATATAAACAAGCATTGAAAATGCAATAGGTCTCGCAATAGAAGAGTTTGACATTTTTCGTTTTGCATATGGATGAGTGGCGTTGCGTGGATGAGTGGCGTTGCGTGGATGAGTGGCGTTGCGTGGGTGAGTGGCGTTGCGTGGGTGAGTGGCGTTGCGTGGGTGAGTGGCGTTGCGTGGGTGAGCGGCGTTGCGTGGATGAGCGGCGTTGCGTGGATGAGCGGCGTTGCGTGGCTGAGCGGCGTTGCGTGGCTGAGCGGCGTTGCGTGGCTGAGCGGCGTTGCGTGGGTGAGCGGCGTTGCGTGGGTGAGCGGCGTTGCGTGGGTGTGTGGCGTTGCGTGGGTGTGTGGCGTTGCGTGGGTGTGTGGCGTTGCGTGGGTGTGTGGCGTTGCGTGGGTGTGTGGCGTTGCGTGGGTGTGTGGCGTTGCGTGGGTGTGTGGCGTTGCGTGGGTGAGTGGCGTTGCGTGGGTGAGTGGCGTTGCGTGGGTGAGTGGCGTTGCGTGGGTGAGTGGCGTTGCGTGGGTGAGTGGCGTTGCGTGGGTGAGTGGCGTTGCGTGGGTGAGTGGCGTTGCGTGGGTGAGTGGCGTTGCGTGGGTGAGTGGCGTTGCGTGTGTGAGTGGCGTTGCGTGTGTGAGTGGCGTTGCGTGTGTGAGTGGCGTTGCGTGTGTGAGTGGCGTTGCGTGTGTGAGTGGCGTTGCGTGTGTGAGTGGCGTTGCGTGTGTGTGTGGCATTGCGTGTGTGTGTGGCGTTGCGTGGGTGAGTGGCGTTGCGTGGGTGAGTGGCGTTGCGTGGGTGAGTGGCGTTGCGTGGGTGAGTGGCGTTGCGTGGGTGAGTGGCGTTGCGTGGGTGAGTGGCGTTGCGTGGGTGAGTGGCGTTGCGTGGGTGAGTGGCGTTGCGTGGGTGAGTGGCGTTGCGTGGTTGAGTGGCGTTGCGTGTGTGAGTGGCGTTGCGTGTGTGAGTGGCGTTGCATGTGTGAGTGGCGTTGCATGTGTGAGTGGCGTTGCGTGTGTGAGTGGCGTTGCGTGTGTGAGTGGCGTTGCGTGTGTGTGTGGCGTTGCGTGGCTGAGTGGCGTTGCGTGGCTGAGTGGCGTTGCGTGGCTGAGTGGCGTTGCGTGGCTGAGTGGCGTTGCGTGGCTGAGTGGCGTTGCGTGGCTGAGTGGCGTTGCGTGGCTGAGTGGCGTTGCGTGGCTGAGTGGCGTTGCGTGGCTGAGTGGCGTTGCGTGGCTGAGTGGCGTTGCGTGGCTGAGTGGCGTTGCGTGGGTGAGTGGCGTTGCATGTGTGAGTGGCGTTGCATGTGTGAGTGGCGTTGCATGTGTGAGTGGCGTTGCATGTGTGAGTGGCGTTGCATGTGTGAGTGGCGTTGCATGTGTGAGTGGCGTTGCATGTGTGAGTGGCGTTGCATGTGTGAGTGGCGTTGCATGTGTGTGTGGCGTTGCGTGTGTGTGTGGCGTTGCGTGTGTGTGTGGCGTTGCGTGTGTGTGTGGCGTTGCGTGTGTGGCGTTGCGTGTGTGAGTGGCGTTGCATGTGTGAGTGGCGTTGCATGTGTGAGTGGCGTTGCATGTGTGAGTGGCGTTGCATGTGTGAGTGGCGTTGCGTGTGTGTGTGGCGTTGCGTGTGTGTGTGGCGTTGCGTGTGTGTGTGGCGTTGCGTGTGTGAGTGGCGTTGCGTGTGTGAGTGGCGTTGCGTGTGTGAGTGGCGTTGCGTGGCTGAGTGGCGTTGCGTGGCTGAGTGGCGTTGCGTGGCTGAGTGGCGTTGCGTGGCTGAGTGGCGTTGCGTGGCTGAGTGGCGTTGCGTGGCTGAGTGGCGTTGCGTGGGTGAGTGGCGTTGCGTGGTTGAGTGGCGTTGCGTGTGTGAGTGGCGTTGCGTGGTTGAGTGGCGTTGCATGTGTGAGTGGCGTTGCATGTGTGAGTGGCGTGGCATGTGTGAGTGGCGTTGCATGTGTGAGTGGCGTTGCGTGTGTGTGTGGCGTTGCGTGTGTGTGTGGCGTTGCGTGTGTGTGTGGCGTTGCGTGTGTGAGTGGCGTTGCGTGTGTGAGTGGCGTTGCGTGTGTGAGTGGCGTTGCGTGTGTGAGTGGCGTTGCGTGTGTGAGTGGTGTTGCGTGGGTGAGTGGCGTTGCGTGGCTGAGTGGCGTTGCGTGGCTGAGTGGCGTTGCGTGGCTGAGTGGCGTTGCGTGGGTGAGTGGCGTTGCGTGGTTGAGTGGCGTTGCATGTGTGAGTGGCGTTGCATGTGTGAGTGGCGTTGCATGTGTGAGTGGCGTTGCATGTGTGAGTGGCGTTGCATGTGTGAGTGGCGTTGCATGTGTGAGTGGCGTTGCATGTGTGTGTGGCGTTGCGTGTGTGTGTGGCGTTGCGTGTGTGTGTGGCGTTGCGTGTGTGTGTGGCGTTGCGTGTGTGTGTGGCGTTGCGTGTGTGGCGTTGCGTGTGTGAGTGGCGTTGCATGTGTGAGTGGCGTTGCATGTGTGAGTGGCGTTGCATGTGTGAGTGGCGTTGCATGTGTGAGTGGCGTTGCATGTGTGAGTGGCGTTGCGTGTGTGTGTGGCGTTGCGTGTGTGTGTGGCGTTGCGTGTGTGTGTGGCGTTGCGTGTGTGAGTGGCGTTGCGTGGCTGAGTGGCGTTGCGTGGCTGAGTGGCGTTGCGTGGCTGAGTGGCGTTGCGTGGCTGAGTGGCGTTGCGTGGCTGAGTGGCGTTGCGTGGCTGAGTGGCGTTGCGTGGCTGAGTGGCGTTGCGTGGCTGAGTGGCGTTGCGTGGGTGAGTGGCGTTGCGTGGTTGAGTGGCGTTGCATGTGTGAGTGGCGTTGCATGTGTGAGTGGCGTTGCATGTGTGAGTGGCGTTGCATGTGTGAGTGGCGTTGCATGTGTGTGTGGCGTTGCATGTGTGTGTGGCGTTGCGTGTGTGTGTGGCGTTGCGTGTGTGAGTGGCGTTGCGTGTGTGAGTGGCGTTGCGTGTGTGAGTGGCGTTGCGTGTGTGAGTGGTGTTGCGTGGGTGAGTGGCGTTGCGTGGGTGAGTGGCGTTGCGTGGGTGAGTGGCGTTGCGTGGGTGAGTGGCGTTGCATGGGTGAGTGGCGTTGCGTGGGTGAGTGAATGGTTAGCTGTTGCTTATGCGACGTATAGCACTTAATACTAAAGTAGGCAGACCTTCTTAGCCTTTGTGAGAATAATAGCAAAATAAAAATAAAAACCAGATCAAGTCAAGGACGCAAACGGCACCATGCTATTGTTTATTTACTCAGATGATATGCATAAAAATGTAACTTGTGAGCACGTTTCTCTAACTCTCCAATAATCCCATTACAACACTTTGTACAAATGAGATTGGGACTCATCCTTCCGAAGTCGAGAAAAATGTGCAACGCTGTGTTGAAGTTAATTTTTTTAATTAACAAAATGCAAATAATGTGGAGAGATTTCAAGTGATTCAGGAATGGGGGCCCTTGTAAAGAGAAAGTACGGCCGGCCTGGGCAGTGATAGGGGAGGAGGGAGGAGAAATGCGAGTCACGGCAGCAGCAGCCTTTGATGTGCCTGCCGGCCGGCCGTGAATAATTAGGGGGTGAGAAATGCGCTCGGAGGGCTGCCTTTGATGTGGTAATGCGAGGCAGGCAGGCAGGCGGCTGGTGGCATTGTGCACGCGCTTTTTAGGGCTTGCGCAAGCGCAATGACCTAAAAAGCACATGCACTTGAAGGAATCGCCAGTGGAATCGCCAGTGGATAAACACTGGATAAGCCCCTATAGAGCTTCGCCAGCTATGCGCTGAAGCGCATCAGCAGGCGAGCCCTAAAAAGGGGGAAATCTGCAACTAGAGGACTGGTCCTAATTTTCAGATGCAAGGGATCAGGCAAGGTGCCGTCACACATGGCAATGGAATCAGTGGCTGAAGCAGACTTACCTATTATCCCTTGCACTACCTTCTACATCCAGGCTTTGTCAGAGGGGGTAAATAATACAAAACCCGTTGCCAATGAAGGAGATCTGTGAGATTCTGTTATAAGATACCTGTCTACAGGCTTTAACACAATTTAACATTAAACCACTCCTAGACAACTTTATGTTGGAACTCATGCTTTTCACAATACATGTCAGGTCCTCTATCTTCGCTGTAACATTTCATAAGAAAATAGATCAGAACTATGGCATTTGACTTAACTTTTCCCAATCAACCAACCTGGATGATAGCCTTTAGTTCCAAAATCATAAATAAATTGAAATTGAATTGAATTGGATGATAGCCTTTAACATTGACTTGCGGTGCAGCAAGACAAGACTTTATCCACCTGATTTGCATCTGCCCGGCTCTTATACAGGAACGTCGGAATTGGTTGAAGGCCAAGTTCAAGCAGTTTGGAATACGTACCTGTAGGTCTGCGATTATACAAACATTATGCACCACAGACCCGCAATGTATTTGTAGATCAATCAAATTTATTGAGTATTTTGAGAAAAAGCAAAGAACATTGGCAAAACCTTGAACTTGGAATTGTTATTTTTTACCCCAGAAAGACACTTGCTTTTACTTCCAATTTTAAATTTGATCATTTTCCATTAGTGTAATTTTTCAGTGTGTTTTTAGCATATTATCATATTTGTATCTTTGTAATGGTTTTAATTAACTATACAATAAAGTTTTTCATGCGACTTGTCACACATAAAATAGTGAACTCAGGCCTACTGTATTGAGCAAAGGCTTTCCCAAAATTCAGTCGTCATGCATGCTGTCGTTAAATTACAAATATATGCAAGATTACATCTTGGTTCCTGATATTATGCTGAGATTGAAGGGGAAGGGGGAGTGTGATGTTGGGCCTTTTGAAGAGGGCTAGTGGGAAGAGGCCATGGCATCCCCTTAGGAGATGGCTATCCAATCAGGATTTCGCGTGATCCAGATCAGAATCCTACATCATTCCTACTACGCTAGAACTGACATGGTACAAATGGGGTGTACAGGAGATAAACACCGATTAAAGGGCTGCAGGAAGACAGGTATTTTGTTTCACATCCTTTAGGATTGCATGATTATACAACACTACTGTATTGAGGTGTTTAATTGTCTGGTACATATATTGACCTATGGGCTAAATAGTGTAGTCTGAATGTTTGGGGTGAGACTGATGCCATGAGAGCAACTAGAATCTGCAGGACAACAGGCCTAGCGGTGGCCATGAGAAACATTGCTAAAGCCTGGGGGTCCTCTCAACCACCAGACAGAATAGGTGGATTGTGAAAGTAGAGAATGTCCCAGGAACTGGGAGAAAATCTGGGTGAATTGGAACACATTCAGGGACAAATGTAAATGTGACGAACATTGTAGTGACAGAGATTCTAACTATGGACACAATACCATGTGACATTTGTTTTGAGGATATAGGGGTGGGAGGGAAAATGCGGGGTTATTATAATCTGTAACTGTAACAGTGTTATCCCTACTGAATTTAATTGTGTTGGCTGCTTAAATAAAATATGTTTTTTTAAATTACATTTAGTGAACCCATATTCAGTCCCTGCTGTGGGGACTTAACAGGGGTTAGTTAAGTTCAAATTCTCTACTTGTCATGCAAATAGATAGATCTAATCTTTGACATCTGACATAACGTTTCCCAATGAAACAATTAGGCTTGGCTTGTCACCCAAACCATCTAAAGCGCGCTGTGTTGAATGTTAGGTTTCCCACAAGTAACACAACAACCATTTAGTCATAAACGTTCAAATATGTACATAATTACTATTGGCAAAATAAATCACACCCCCTGAGAGGGCCTAACAAGGATTCTCACAGTGCACATCATTTACCCCAGCATTAGTAAGTAAGGGTTTTAGAAACAACACAAAAACTCTTGCATGCTACTGTATTATGTGAGCTTCAATGCCACAATATACATGTCCCCATCTTTGAATAAAGTGTAATAGCAATCAACCCTTTAAGGCTGATTCACTTTATCATTTACTTTTAACAATAAATAGGTTGTCCCTACTGTGTTTGTCATAACTTTTCACAATAAACAAATCAGAAATAGAGCATGTATCATAATCTTTCTCAGTGAACCAATCAGGCAAATACCTTTTATCAGGCTTTGTGTTTGAATATCAAGTACAAAACTCGTGTGCTACAAAAATATTGTAACCATGACATACACTATTAAAATATTGTTATTGCAAGTAAACGTAGCTAAGAATGGATTTATTGCTCTTAACTCAACATAATGTCCAAGGTCAATATCTGTTGAGTTAAGTATAGTATTGTAAATCTGTAAATAGTAACCTTCACAATATTTTGGCAGTTAGTATTGTGGCGTCTATATTTTGGTAGCACAATGTTTAAAGTTTGATATTCTTGTAGTGTTCTGTTAATCATTGGCTTATGCAATAACCAACTCAGGCCCACTGTACTGTAATTGTTATTGTGAGTGTATTTAAATAGCGCTTCTGCCCATTCAAGGCGTTGAACCGCTTTTTGGCATGTAGCATGCGAAACCGGAATCCAAAGTGGATTAGTGGTGGATTAGTATAGGGAAAATACATTTTTAATTTGAGCGGTGGACATGTAAATTTATTGGAGGGGATAGAGGAGGGAAGAGTCTAGAAAGTGCTTTTGGGAGATCATAGTAGTTAAATGAGGTTTGGGATAAATCAAAGGAGGGATAGAGAAGGGAAAAGTCTAGAACATGTTATTAGGAAGATCATATTAGCAAAATGAGGTTTTGGATGAGTCAAAGGAGAGTTAGAGGGGGAAGAGTCTAGAAAGTGTTATTTGGGAGATTATAGTGGAGAAGTAAATCATGTTTGGGATGAGAAAAAGAGGGTCAGAGGAGGGAGGAGTCTAGAAAGGGTTATTAGGGACCTCATAGTAGTACAATGAGGTTTAGGATGAGTCAGAGAGTGGAAGTAGATGATATATTGAAAGAGGTATAAAATGAGACATAGAGTAGTGAATTGGAAAGAGTTGAAGGGTTTTTTACCCACAATGGAAGTAAAGTAATAAATATAGAGATACGTAACTATATAGAAAGGTCTACATATATAAGGAAAATGATGAAGAGATATGATGTTGTATTATATAAAGTACGATATGTACATGTATGGGGAGAGGAGTTGGCCTAACGGCTAGGGCGGTCGACCTCGAATCTGGGGAACTGGGTTCGAGTCTCGGCAACGACGCTGAACATCCTTTGATTCTGGGCAAATCACTTAATGTCCCCGTGCCTAACAAAAAAATGAATGTGTCCTCATGTAATGCAACTGGTGCTATGTAAAGCGCTCTGATACCCGATACCTTCGGGTCAAGTTCGTGCTACATAAAACTCTGTACACTTTAAAAAAAATGGTTAAATAGTCAGAGACTTAGGGGCCTAATCACGATACGGCCCGCTGCGCTCGGTTTCCACTCTGACCGCCTCATTATGTTGAGGCGGTCAGAAAGGACACCGGGCGGTAATTCTGGGTGGCTTCCGATGGGTCGGAGAGCCCGTCCGCCAGTCGGAAGATGGCAAGTATTCTCAAGGGTGGGTCTTTCCACCCTTGAGATTACGATCGCTATTTCCGCCATGGTTTAAATGCTGGTCTGTCTGACATGGAAACCATGTCGCAAAGCTTGCTTGGGGGCCTCCAGCAGGGCCGCTTTGGTACAAGGCCTCTGGTTGGAGGCAAAAGGGGCACCTATGGTGCTCCCCTGTTGATCCCTGCACCTTGTGGCAGGATCCACAAGTTGCCTACCAAGGGGTGCAGGGATGAACTGCATCTCCCTTTCCTCAATGGGCCTGTTTACGTCCGTAGCACGAGTTCCCATTGAGGAGAGGGACAATGTGACCGAACAGTGTTCGGTCACAATGAAAGAAGACGGCAGGGACTGACGACCGGGTGTTGGTCAGTCCCATGACCGAGTTGGTGTCAGATGGAAGTAATTCCACCCGAAATATTAATGACCCCCTCAGACTTTTAAATGTTGCTGTAGATAAAACAAACGTATCTATGTATTTCTATAAATTTGTCAGAAAATATGTTTTTTTTTTCTTCATTCATGTATACTTATTTACGTTTATTTTATATTTTTCCCCAATATTTCAAAAACTAAGTACGTATAGATACAATTGTTATGATCATATTTACACATTGTGATAGATAAAATAAAATACGACAGAGACACATAAGCATATAATCCTATACCTTATATAACTTATCACACATTGTGATAGATAATAAATAAAACAGAGGCCTGTAAGCTTGCAATCAAATAACTTATATGTAAACTATGCAGTGACCTATATACATGTTCAGCATAAAGTTATATATGTGTCTCTCTCTCTATGTACATACATATATATATATATTCACTGAAAAAAACATAGGTTTCACATTTGTTATAGGTAGGAATTAGCATTTAAAAAACCTTTGAAATTCACTGAAAAAACCATAGGTTTCACACCAGTTATAGTTAGCTGAACATTTTACTCATACAAAACCATTGAAATTCCCACGTTATAGTTAGTTGGACTCACTATAACTCGCGAGCCCGCAATCCACTGCTGATGATGTCACATATTACATCATTCATGACATGGTCAGTGACATCACTGATGACATCACTGATGACATCTCAAATGACATCACTGATGACGTCATCCAGTGACTGTGTTTCTGTAAAGTTTAAATATGTTTTACATATTGAAGAATTAGTGGATGTATAAGTGTCTGGATGAAGGATTTAGTAGGTGCGTGACTGACTGTATGAGTGAGTGATTAAATGTGTCTTACTGAATGCATGGGTTAGTGACTAAACTGTCTGAATGTGTGCATCATTATGTCTGTTGTTGTGTAAGCTGCTGCATGTGTTGATCAGTAGCTATATGAGTGGCTATATGAGTTATTGATTGGTTGTCCAAGTATTTGTATGTGAGGCTACATGTGTGTGTGGGTGGCTAGGAGGTGTGTGACTCTGTGCATACATGTGTGAGCAGTTGATTCACTTGGTGTATGGGTTCAAGAGTGCATGTGAAAACAACTGTATAGGTGGTTGACTGTGTGCATGAGTGTGTGGGTGAGTGAATGGATATCTCAATGCTACATGTCCAAGTAAGTACATATGTAAAATACAGTGCATGTGAGAGTTGGCATATATAAATGACTATACATGAGAGCCTGTGATTGCATACATGACTGTATCTATCAATGTGTACTTGTATCAGTGATTGTAAAAGAGAGTAAGTATGTGTTAGTCTATTTTTGAATAAGTAAGGTTTTGTGTGTATAACTGTATAGATGAGAAAATGGGAGTGTGATTGATTCTTTGCATGACTGACTAGGTATGTGAGTAACTCCATGGATGAGTGCCAGTGTGTGAGTGTCTGTATAGGTGTATGAGTGCATATGATAGTGTTGTATTGATGAGTGTTTGTATGTATGAGGGATTGTATGTGTGAATGTGTGTGTAGACCTAGGAATCAGTGAGTGCGTATGTAGTTACTGGTATTGGTGTGTCAATGGTTTCAGCAATGGTAGTTTGTATTTAACACTGGGTGTATCAAAGGTTAGATTAGAGTGTGAGGAGGTGCATCGTATTATCACATGAATGATGTCATCAGTGATGTCATCAGTGATGTCATTTGAGATGTCATCAGTGATGTCATCAGTGATGTCATTTGAGGTGTCATCAGTGATGTCATCAGTGATGTCACTGACCATGTCATGAATGATGTAATATGTGACATCATCAGCAGTGGATTGCGGGCGCGCGAGTTATAGTGAGTCCAACTTACTATAAAGGTTTTGTATGAGTAAAATGTTCAGCTAACTATAACTGGTGTGAAACCTATGGTTTTTTCAGTGAATTTCAAAGGTTTTTTAAATGCTAATTCCTAACTATAACGATTTTGAAACCTCTGTTTTTTTCAGTGAATTTCAAAGGTTTTTTAAATGCTAATTCCTAACTATAACGATTTTGAAACCTCTGGTTTTTTCAGTGAATTTCAAAGGTTTTTTAAAGGCTAATTCCTTTGTATATCGAGTTTGTAACCTACGATTTTTAGTGTTTTTTTTTATTAGCTGTTTTGTATAAGTATTAATTATTATTAATTTATTTAAAAAAGATTTTTTTGCAATGTATTTTTTTTTATATCATTTTTTCCTGGTGTGCTCAGGGTGCGCGCTCCGGTAAGCTTACCCGTATCTTTTTGACTTGGAGCGCTCAGGGTGCGCGCACCGGTAAGCTCTCCCGAGAGCACAGCAAGAGCGCTATTTCTGCGTTTGTAAAAAAAATATGTATGAAAACTAAATAATAATGCAAGACATTCAGTACCATGCTTATAAAAGTAGTATTTTTGATTTACCGAATGAAAATGATTTTTCATTTCCGTAAAGCTACCAAAACGTCACTCAGGTGCGCTGCGTAAGCGCCCCTGGAAGCGCCTACATTTGCGCTGTGTAAGCGCTCCCGGAAGCGCTCCGGTGCGCGCAGTGTAAGCGCGTCAAGTCATGTGACCTTAAAATAACTCTTTTCATTGGTTGTTAACAGTTTTTTTTACAACTAATGAAAACCCCACCCTTTTCCTTCACTTCTTCTTTCACTTTTGTGACTGCAAGACCTGTCTTTTTCCTGCTCAATCTTCTTTGGATTATAATGGCTGCTAGACCCACCAGTAGCAGTGAGGACTCGGATGGGTTCATAGAAGAAGAAGCTCCTCAGCCCAGGGTAAAAGAACACTTCATATGGAAGTTTTTTTCCATTCCAGATGATAAAAAAAAAGTAAATGCTCCAAAGGTGGAGTGTCGAATTTGTCATACTGTCCTTTCATGGGGTGACCCTACCAGGAAATACTCTTTTGGAAATTCAACCATGATTCGACACGTTCAGAGAAGGCACCCCCAAAACTATGCCCGGGAGAATGTCAGAGCTCTGGCACGAGATGCTCCAAGGGATGGTGCTTCGACTTCAACTGGAGGAGCAACTGTATCGGTGAGGGGGCGACCAGAACAGCTGATTCCAAATATTCAGCCTGTTTTTGATGGCATCACAATCAAATGTAAAGATTGTGATGAACTACTTTGTTACGGTGAACAAAGTATTATGAGCATTGTCCGAACCAGAGAAAATCACCGCTACCGTCCCCAGCCCTAATTTTGATTCTTTTTTTTTTGCTCCTGTTGAGCAGTTTCACATTCCCTGTTTTTGTTTTTGTTGAGAAAAAAACGAAAAAAGAAGAAAAAAAAAGTTCTTTTTAGAACTACCTCCAATTCTCAAAAAAGAGCTGTATTCTTAAAAAAATCAAAAAGAGTAACTGAAGTGTAGTGAGAGAGGAGAGGAAAATGAGTGAGAAAGCAAAGAAAGGGACGAGAGGGGAAGGGAAGTGTAGTAGGGGGACTGAAAGAAGGTGAGTGTGGGAGGTGAGTGAGGAGAAGGAGAGTGAACATGGGGAATGAGGATAAATGAAGAAAACGTAGTAAAGGAACGGGGTGTGGAAGGGTAAGAAAAGAGCAGTGATGTTGAGGAAAGAGTGGAGATACAGACTGGATAAGGCCAAGTGAGTGTGAGACAAGGTGAGTAAGGGAGTGAAGAGATAGAGAAAGTGAAAGAAAAAGTGAGAGTAGAAGACTGAGTGAGGGAGGAAAGAAACATAAGTGAGGGAGTGTGGCTGTGTTATAGGGAGTGAGCGTGATAGAAGAGCAGTGACAGACTAAGGGGTCAGAGAGAATGAGGCTAACAGAGAGAGAATGAGGGAAGGGGAGTGTAGAAGTAAGAGGACAGAGGGAGTAAGAGAAGGAATTAGTGAAGTGGAGTAAGGAGAGTAGGGGAAGAGAAAAGAGTGAAGGAGCAAAGGAAGTAAAGAGAGAGGAAGGAAAGTAAAGGAGAAGGTCTGCAAGAAGGTGAGTGTGGGAGTATAGCTGAGTTATAGGCAGTGAGCGTGACAGAAGAGGAGTGAGAGACTAAGGGGACGGAGAGAATGAGGCTAACAGAGAGAGAATGAGGGAAGGGGAGTGTAGAAGTAAGATGACAGAGGGAGTAAGAGAAGGAATTAGTGAAGTGGAGTAAGGAGAGTAATGGAAGGGAAAACAGTGAAGGAGTAAAGGAAGGGAAGTGAGAGGAAGGAAAGTAAAGCAGAAGGCTTGAAAGAAGGTGAGTGTGGGAGTATGGCTCAGTTATAGAGTGAGCATGATAGAAAAGGAGTGAGAGACTAAGAGGACGGAGAGAATGTGGATAACAGAGAGAGAGTGAGAAAAGGGGAGTGAGTAAGTTAGAGGACAGAGGGATTGAGAGAAGGAGTTACTGATGTGGAGTAAAGCGAGTAAGGGAAGGGAAAAGAGTAAAGGAGCAAAGGATGGGAAGAGAGAGGAAGGGAAGTAAAAAAGAAGGTTTCAAAGAAGGTGAGTGTGGGAGTATGGCTGAGTTATAGGCAGTGAGCGTGACAGAAGAGGAGTGAGAGACTAAAGGGACGGAGAGAATGAGGCTAACAGAGAGAGAATGAGGGAAGGGGAGTGTAGAAGTAAGAGGACAGAGGGAGTAAAAGAAGGAGTTAGTGAAGTGGTTTAAAGAGAGTAAGGGAAGGGAAAACAGCGAAGGAGTAAAGGATGTGAAGAGAGAGAAAGGAAAGTAAAGGAGAAGGTCTGAAAGAAGGTGAGTGTGGGAGTATCGCTGAGTTATAGGCAGTGAGCGTGACAGAAGAGGAGTGAGAGACTAAGGGTACGGAGAGAATGAGGCTAACAGAGACAGAATGAGGGAAGGGGAGTGTAGAAGTAAGAGGACAGAGGGAGTAAGAGAAGGAATTAGTGAAGTGGAGTAAGGAGAGTAAGGGAAGGGAAAACAGTGAAGGAGTAAAGGAACGGAAGTGAGAGGAAGGAAAGTAAAGGAGAAGGTCTGAAAGAAGGTGAGTGTGGAATTATGGCTCAGTTATAGAGAGTGAGCATGATAGAAAAGGAGTGAGACACTAAGAGGACGGAGAGAATGTGGATAACAGATAGAGAGTGAGAAAAGGGGAGTGAGTAAGTTAGAGGACAGAGGGATTGAGAGATTGCTTTCCCAGTCCTGAGGCGAAAAGCCGGGAGCTGGTGGTACGAGGACTTTGTCCATTGATTTTAAAATAACTGCTTCTTTTTAACATTGTGTGGTGTCACTTACTTGTATTCTATGTTTAAAAGCGCCACAATTTAACCTCCTCTTCAGCGCACAGCCGATCTTAACGCTGCTCGCGCTTAACATTTCTTGAGCGGCCGCCATCAGCACAGGCGTGCGCGCTGACCACGCCCCCTACAGGCCACGCCCCCTAAATCCTTCCTACATAAGCGCTGAATCACTAGCGCTTGGCAGATTGCTTTCCCAGTCCTGAGGCGAAAAGCCGGGAGCTGGTGGTACGAGGACTTTGTCCATTGATTTTAAAATAACTGCTTCTTTTTAACATTGTGTGGTGTCACTTACTTGTATTCTATGTTTAAAAGCGCCACAATTTAACCTCCTCTTCAGCGCACAGCCGATCTTAATGCTGCTCGCGCTTAACATTTCTTGAGCGGCCGCCATCAGCACAGGCGTGCGCGCTGACCACGCCCCCTACAGGCCACGCCCCCTAAATCCTTCCTACATAAGCGCTGAATCACTAGCGCTTGGCAGATTGCTTTCCCAGTCCTGAGGCGAAAAGCCGGGAGCTGGTGGTACGAGGACTTTGTCCATTGATTTTAAAATAACTGCTTCTTTTTAACATTGTGTGGTGTCACTTACTTGTATTCTATGTTTAAAAGCGCCACAATTTAACCTCCTCTTCAGCGCACAGCCGATCTTAACGCTGCTCGCGCTTAACATTTCTTGAGCGGCCGCCATCAGCACAGGCGTGCGCGCTGACCACGCCCCCTACAGGCCACGCCCCCTAAATCCTTCCTACATAAGCGCTGAATCACTAGCGCTTGGCAGATTGCTTTCCCAGTCCTGAGGCGAAAAGCCGGGAGCTGGTGGTACGAGGACTTTGTCCATTGATTTTAAAATAACTGCTTCTTTTTAACATTGTGTGGTGTCACTTACTTGTATTCTATGTTTAAAAGCGCCACAATTTAACCTCCTCTTCAGCGCACAGCCGATCTTAACGCTGCTCGCGCTTAACATTTCTTGAGCGGCCGCCATCAGCACAGGCGTGCGCGCTGACCACGCCCCCTACAGGCCACGCCCCCTAAATCCTTCCTACATAAGCGCTGAATCACTAGCGCTTGGCAGATTGCTTTCCCAGTCCTGAGGCGAAAAGCCGGGAGCTGGTGGTACGAGGACTTTGTCCATTGATTTTAAAATAACTGCTTCTTTTTAACATTGTGTGGTGTCACTTACTTGTATTCTATGTTTAAAAGCGCCACAATTTAACCTCCTCTTCAGCGCACAGCCGATCTTAACGCTGCTCGCGCTTAACATTTCTTGAGCGGCCGCCATCAGCACAGGCCTGCGCGCTGACCACGCCCCCTACAGGACACACCCCCTTCTCTTATACAAATGTGCATGCACAGGAAGCGCAGCGGACGAGCGCAGCGGGAGCGCCATTTGCGCGCCGAAGGCGCGCCTAAGGGAAGCCCGTCTGCGCCCGTACGCGCCAAGACCACGACAGGCGCAGCAAACTCTGCCCAATCTACCACATACATCAGGTACCCTCCCAGCGCCCTCCACCTACTGCGAGGTAAGAACTACTGCTCATGCAAAATTGACCTATCCATTGTCTCTGGCTCGACCAGTTGCAAATACTGCCGCTGGTCCCTTACCTCAAACCCAACCCACTCCCTCTCCCCCCCACCCCTTCCTAAAGCTTCCCTTCCACCCTTCACCGGCGGTTTGATAAACGCTCGGTCAATGTGCAAGCATAGTCAAGACATTCATGACCTCATCGTTGACTCTGACCTTGACTGTCTTCTGATCACCGAAACCTGGCTAACGGAGGACTGCAACCCAGACATAGCCAACACCCTACCCCAGGGATACTCCTTTTTTAGACAAGACAGGCCGAAAGGAAGAGGGGGAGGCGTTGCAATCATATTGAAAAATACCTACACCTGTCACACGTTTAATTTAGACCCCCTAACCAACACTGAAGGTTTAGGTTTTTCAATTAAAATCAGTCAATCCTCCTCCTTCTCAGGTGGTTTGATCTACCGTCCTCCCGGAAATGCTTCCAAATTCCTAGACTCCCTGAGCGACTCTCTGGGCCACTTCTTACTCCGTTACCCACATTTCACTCTCCTTGGGGATTTTAATTTACACCTTGAGTCCTCATCGGACTCTCAAACTAATAGCTTCCTGCAGACCCTTGAAGTCTTTAATCTTCAACAAAGTGTCACTTTGCCAACCCATTCACTAGGACACACCCTTGATGGTGTATGCTCCAATCTCCCTTCACTCATCACCTCACCCCCTCTCCCCATGATATGGACAGACCACAGTTTAATCCCCTTCCATATCACTAAGGTACACCCCCAAACCACCAACAGAATTAAGCCACTTCGCGTCAATTCCGTCAACTGGAAAACAGTACAGAAAAACCTTACTCTTAATCCCATCCCTCAAACCCAATCCCCCGTCTTATCTGGTAACACCGAACTAGACGCAAAACTCTTTAATAATTGGATTTCACAAGAAATCAAAACTCGGGACCCCACCAACCACCCCTGTAGAATCCATAAAATAACCAAAACTAACGCCCCTTGGTTTACCCCTGCTTTAGCCACCGCCCATCTACTTTGCAGGAAAGCCGAGCGTAAATGGCACAGAACTTATGACACCGACGACCGCCTTTCTTTTATTCAACAAAGAAAAAACTACTTTTCCGATATCAAATCAGCAAAAAAAATCTTTTACGTTAATGCCATCAACCAAGCTAGTCATAAACAAAAAACCTTGTTTTCAATAGTCAAATCATTCACCCAGCCAAAAGCACTTCAACCTGAAATCCCCCCTTCCCAAGATTTTTGTGACAAGATATCAGACTTTTTCGAAAAAAAAATTGCCTCCATTCAAAATGACTTCCCCCCCCATCTACGTCTCCAGGGCCTTCTAGTCCTGTCCAACTGGATTCCTCAGTTGACGGACTCAAAAACTTCACCCCTGTCACCCTTGTGCAAACCAGAGAAGCAATTCTATCTTGTAAATCCGGTTCCCCCGCTGACCCCTGCCCCCCCCAAGATTCTCCACCAACTCATAGAGGTGGTGAATCCCATCATTAACGACATAGTCAACTCATCTCTTAGTACCGGATCTGTCCCCCGCATTTGGAAAATGGGAATAGTGAAACCCCTCATGAAGAAGGCTAATAAATCGCCGATGGACTTGACCAATCTCCGCCCGATCACTCTTCTCCCGGCTTTGGGAAAAATAACAGAACAGTTGGTCCATAGAGAACTTAAAACCTATCTGGACGCTCACAATATACTCCACCCGCAACAATCGGGTTTTCGTCCTAAACACTCGACCGAAACAGCTCTGATCGAATTATCAGACACAATTAAGCTGCTGCAGGATCAGAGGAAGAAGGCTATTCTCATTCTTCTTCACCTCACAGCAGCTTTCGACACCATATCCCACTCCATCCTGATCAACAGATTGAAGGACATAGGGATTTCAGACACTGCCCTAGCATGGATTAAATCATTCCTTACTGACAGATGCCAAACCGTTGCTCTTGGCCCCTTTCAATCCAAAGAGAAAAAGGTCTCCTCAGGAGTACCCCAGGGCTCCATCCTTAGTCCCCTTCTTGTTAATGTCTACCTCATCCCTCTTCT
The DNA here is from genome assembly GCF_964261635.1 of Lissotriton helveticus. Taxonomy (NCBI): domain Eukaryota; kingdom Metazoa; phylum Chordata; class Amphibia; order Caudata; family Salamandridae; genus Lissotriton; species Lissotriton helveticus. Next base: position 334,188,332 of record NC_136071.1, on the reverse strand, counting down.
ATCCCTGATAGAATCATTCGGCATACCGGTAACCTCGTATGCCGATGATACACAGCTGATTGTACCCCTACAGGACAACTCAACCTCAGCTGAGCTCAATCTTAAAAGCTGTTTAACAGCTGTCTTCCACTGGATGGACTCTAATCATCTTAGATGTAACTCTAACAAAACAGAGATCCTCCCCATTGGAAAGAACACCTCCTTCTGTCCAGCCCTGTGGTGGCCAGATAACTCTGTTGCCCCTCCCCAGACCGTAACAACAGCCAGAAACCTTGGCGTATTGTTTGACTCGGATCTCTCATTTGACCAGCACGCCAGGAATGTCGCCGGCAGATGCTTTGGGATAATAAAATCCCTAAAAAAGTTTTTTGACTTTTTACCTCTGGCCGCCAGGAAAATAGTTACAGTAGCCCTCATACTCTCGCGCCTGGACTACTGTAACGGCCTCCTGGCAGGAACGAAAAAATCCACTCTGATCAAACTTCAGAGCATCCTTCATACTGCTGCCCGACTGGTTTTAAAATTACCCCGTAAATCTTCTGCCTCTGCAGCCCTCAGATCCCTGCATTGGCTCCCCTGCATAAAAGAATACTTTTTAAAATGCTTATTATCGCCTTCCGGTCATTTAACACCTCTGGCCCGAAATATCTAATCAGACGTTTACACCACTACATTCCGACTCGTCCCCTCCGTTCTGCACATGACAACCTCTTGTCCCCTACAAAGTACAACTTGAAGACGAAAGGTGGAAAAACTTTAAGCTTCCTGGCCATCAAAGCCTGGAATAACATGCCCAAACGCCTGAGACAATAAACCCTGGAGAAACCCTTCAGACATCTCCTAAAAACATGGATCTTTACCCTACCCGATGACTGGACTAAAGCTGCCATCTAGCCTCCGACTACCTCTTACACTGGGCTTCAGGAATCTCAGCGCCATGATGCTCCCTCCGGAGCGAACGTTGCGCTATATAAATACCCCTTCAAATATCAGAGGAGTTACTGATGTGGAGTAAAGGGAGTAAGGGAAGGGAAAAGAGTAAAGGAGCAAAGGATGGGAAGAGAGAGGAAGGGAAGTAAAAAAGAAGGTTTCAAAGAAGGTGAGTGTGGGAGTATGGCTGAGTTATAGGCAGTGAGCGTGACAGAAGAGGAGTGTGAGACTAAAGGGACAGTGAGAATGAGGCTAACAGAGAGAGAATGAGGGAAGGGGAGTATAGAAGTAAGAGGACAGAGGGAGTAAAAGAAGGAGTTAGTGAAGTGGAGTAAGGAGAGTAAGGGAAGGGAAAACAGTGAAGGAGTAAAGGCTGTGAAGAGAGAGGAAGGGAAGTAAAGGAGAAGGTTTCAAAGAAGGTGAGTGTGGGAGTATGGCTGAGTTATAGGGAGTGAGCGTGACAGAAGAGGAGTGAGAGACTAAAGGGACGGAGAGAATGAGGCTAACAGAGAGAGAATAAGGGAAGGGGAGTATAGAAGTAAGAGGACAGAGGGAGTAAGAGAAGGAATTAGTGAAGTGGAGTAAGGAGAGTAAGGGAAGAGAAAAGAGTGAAGGAGCAAAGGAAGAAAAGAGAGAGGAAGGAAAGTAAAGGAGAAGGTCTGTAAGAAAGTGAGTGTGGGAGTATAGCTGAGTTATAGGCAGTGAGCGTGACAGAAGAGGAGTGAGAGACAAAGGGGACGGAGAGAATGAGGCTAACAGAGAGAAAATGAGGGAACGGGAGTGTAGAAGTAAGAGGACAGAGGGAGTCAGAGAAGGAATTAGTGAAGTGGGGTAAGGAGAGTAATGGAAGGGAAAACATTGAAGGAATAAAGGAAGGGAAGTGAGAGGAAGGAAAGTAAAGCAGAAGGTCTGAAAGAAGGTGAGTGTGGGAGTATGGCTCAGTTATAGAGTGAGCATGATAGAAAAGGAGTGAGAGACTAAGAGGACGGAGAGAATGTGGATAACAGAGAGAGAGTGAGAAAAGGGGAGTGAGTAAGTTAGAGGACAGAGGGATTGAGAGAATGAGTTACTGATGTGGAGTAAAGGGAGTAAGGGAAGGGAACAGAGTAAAGGAGCAAAGGATGGGAAGAGAGAAGAAGGGAAGTAAAAAAGAAGGTTTCAAAGAAGGTGAGTGTGGGAGTATGGCTGAGTTATAGGCAGTGAGCGTGACGGAAGAGGAGTGAGAGACTAAAGGGACAGACAGAATGAGGCTAACAGAGAGAGAATGAGGGAAGGGGAGTGTAGAAGTAAGAGGACAGAGGGAGTAAAAGAAGGAGTTAGTGAAGTGGAGTAAGGAGAGTAAGGGAAGGGAAAACAGTGAAGGAGTATAGGAAGGGAAGTGAGAGGAAGGAAAGTAAAGGAGAAGGTCTGAAAGAAGGTGAGTGTGGGAGTATGGCTGAGTTATAGGCAGTGAGCGTGACAGAAGAGAAGTGAGAGACTAAGGGGATGGAGAGAATGATGTAGCAGAGAGAGAGTGAGAGAAGGGGAGTGTAGAAGTAAGAGTACAGAGGGAGTAAGAGAAGGAATTAGTGAAGTGGGGTAAGGAGAGTAAGGGAAGGGAAAACTGTGAAGGAGTGAAGGAAGGGAAGAGAGAGGAAGGAAAGTAAAGGAGAAAGTCTGAAAGAAGGTGACTGTGGAGGGAGTGAGCGTGATAGAAGAGGAGTGAGAGACTAAAGGGACGGAGAGAATGGGGGTAACAGAGAGAGTGAGAGAAGGGGAGTGTAGAAGTAAGAGGACAGAGGGAGAAACAGAAGCAGTTAGTAAAGTGGAGTAAGGAGAGTAAGGGAAGGGAAAAGAGTAAAGCAATGAAGTAAGAGAAGAGAGAGGAAAAAAGTAAAGGAGAAGGTCTGAAAGAAGGTGAGTGTAAGAGAGGAGTGTGGAAAAGGGGAGTAAACGTGGGAATTCAGAATAAGTGAGGCAAGCGCAATAAAGGAACAGAGGTGTGGGAGCATCAGAGAAGAGTAGTGAGGTTAAGGAAAAGAGTATAGGGAAAGTAAATTTTGTACATCAAACTTACCTTATAAGTAATGTAAACTTAGTTTCATATTTTCATTTAAATTTATATCTGTGAAAGACAAAACAAAATAAGTTACAATATTTATAATATATATTTTACAATACAAGAGACAAAGTAGGAGATTATCAAGGGTGAGGGAGGGTGAGTGAAAGGCAGGGAGGTTGATGAAAAAGGGAAAATAAAGAGAGGATAAAAGTAAATGAGCTTGAGGCAAAGGAAATAAAGGAGTTAGAATATAGAGGTAGTGAAGGAAAGAGTGGCAGAAAGGAACTGAGTAAGAGAGCAAAGAAAGTAAGTAAGGGAGTGTGGGTGAGTTTTAGGGAGTAAGCATGACGGAAGAGGAGTGAGACAGTGAGAGGATCCAGAGACTGAAGCTAAGAGACAGGGTGTGAGGGAAAGGGAGTGAGGATGTGAGAGGACAGAGGAAGTGAGAGAAGGAGTGAGTGAAGTGTAATAAGGTGAGTGAGAGAAGGGGAATTATTGAAGGAACAAAGAAAAGAAACAAGGGGAAGGGGAGTAAAGTAGAGTGACTGACAGCTGGAAAGTAGTGGATAGGAGAGAGGAAAAAGGCCGTGAAGGAGTGGTTAATGAGAATAAGTGAGGAAAATGGAATAAGGGAAGGGAGGTGAGGGAGAGTGAAAAAAGGCCAATGAGGGTGAGTTAAGAGGAGTGATAGAGGGTGGAAATAGGTAAGTGAATAGGAAAATAATATATATTTAATAATAGAAAATACAAAATAATTTCAAAACATGTTATATGGTTCATTTTTGCTGTTCTCAGAATATATTGAATTTCACTTAAAACAGTGACTTCAATAGTACTTGTCATATAACAGCGGGCAAAAAAAACCACAATCAAAATGATTGTGTTTAAAAAACCTATGAAATCTTTACCCGGGAACGCACCCAGCGCTTACCCCGCGTAATTTAAAAAAAAAGAGTTTTTGTTTTTGGGCCCTTCAGGGTCCTTCTAAGTCTCCCTCAAAAAACCTAGGGGGTCAGGGGGTGTCTACCCTGCCCCCTTTTAATCATTTCCCCCTTACTTTTTTACCTCAGCTGTCTCGATTTTTCCGAGACACAAGATGGCGGACTGTCCGGACTGTTAAGAATGTTGACAGACATCATACAGCCAATCAGCTTTCCGCTCGCGCACTCCCATAGCGCGCCGGTTGCGCTCCCCGGTACGCGTACCGGTGAGCGCTCGTAGCGCGCCTATTGATATATATGTGTTTTTTAAGTTGCCTTTCTTAAAAACCACAGGAGCAATTTCAAAGAAATATAGAAAAGACCCTACTACATACCAGTACCTATCATTTTGCCAACTTTGGTGTAATTCCATTCATCCGTTCAGGCTGTAGCCGTGTCTAAATGTCCTATGGAAAATTGCATGGGGAAAACACATTTGAAAGTATTGAAATTTAGAACCAATCAAAATATTACTTTAGTTTGGAATTTGTGTGTGATGAAGTTTGATTGGTTATGTATATATCTTAAATGAGAGGAAAACACGGCCATTTTGTGATACCCCAGTCTGAGGTACTTTTGAGAGAAAATTTGGGGGCTCAATTGCTGGACTTAGAATAACACAGTACTAACTCTTCTACTTTGAAAAAGGTGAGTTGTTAATTTGTAAGGGGAACTATGTTGTACACTTTAAGATAATTTGGAAAATGTTTTCCATTAGTTATTTACAGTCCGTCTGTTATAATTATTGTTTAAGATTGGCTTCATCACATGCAGTGCTTTATATTTCTAGTTCCTGTCTGATACTATACACTGCCCAATTCATTTTGAAGATCTAAATACTTGATTAAGCTACTTTTATGTTATGTATTACTAAAAACGATAATTGAAAGTGATTACTTTTTTCTGCAATTTACAGCAAGAAATTTGAAATTAAAATGGAGGACAGCAAGGAAATTTCTTTAGAAATTACAACAACACATCTTGAAAATGAAAATGTTATGGATATTGAAAAAAACATTTCATCACAAACAGAAGATGACTTAAAAGATTTTTTGAATCAATCTCTAGATGAAGAATTAATTGAATGTTTGGATGAAATAGAATGCCAACAAACATCAATGAACAATATTCATAAGGAGATTAAATATATGAATGAAGATGAAATATCAGATGAGGACATGCTACAAGTTCTATTAAATTATGAGAAATTTGAACAATAAATTATTAATTACAAATTCAAAATTAGTTGACATATTATTCATTTTTATTTCTAATTTATGAGGTAAAACCGAAGTGATTGTAGTATAATGAAATACTTATAGTATAGTGCACAATTTTTATGTTACATAGTAAATTTACTCATATTTACTGCCCTTCTCCCACTGTATTTTTACCAATGTATATTTAATATCTCTTCTTCATCTCCTGCCTCCTTTCTCTCACTATCTGTCTCTGATACACCGTATCGCCGCCATTTTGTTTAGTTTCAGAAAAGAGTGTAATGTAATACTTCAAAACTTGAAAAGAGAGCAGGGTGGAGTGCCCCTCACCCCAATTCTTTTTTTAAACTATTTTCTTTCACTGTTTTCCCCTTGGTGCGCTCAGTGTGCGCGTACCGGAGAGCGCACCTGGGAACACACCCAGCGCTTACCCCGCGAAAATGTAAAAAAAAAAAAAGTTTTTTTGCCCTTCAGGGTCCTTCTAGGCCCCCCTCAGAAAACCTAGGGGGTCAGAGGGTGTCTACTCTGCCCCCTTTTAATTATTTCCCCCTTTCTTTTTCACCTCTTGTGTCTCGATTCTACCGAGACACAAGATGGCGGACTCTCCGGACTGTTTAGAATGTTGACAGACACCTGACAGCCAATCAGCTTTCCGCTCGCGCACTCCCGTAGCGCGCCGGGTGCGCTCCCGGGTACGCGTAACAGTGAGCTCTCGGAGCGCGCCTATAGATATATATGTGTTTTTTAAGTGAATTTTCAAAAAAACCACTGGAGCAATTTCCACCAAATATAGCAAAGGCACATCCTCGTACCAGTCCCTACAATTTTGCCAAGTTTGGCGTAATTCCATTCAGCGGTTCGGGCTGTAGACTTGTCAGACCGTCCTATGGAAATTAACATGGGGAAAACACGTTTTAGGACCCCCCTTTTTTCTCAGCCCCCACTTCACGAATCCCCCCGAAACTTTCAGGGAAGGAGCAGAGCGGAGCTGGCCAAAATTTTGGAAAATTACACGCAAATTCCTCATCCGGCGCCAAAGTTATTTCCAATAGAATGTTGCGAATTTCCTATGGTAGCTAGGTCCTAACTATAACTACCTACTGGCGACCGCCAGTAGGTAATATATATATATATATGTGATCAAGGCTATCTCTAGCCGAAACGCGTCATGGCGGATTGGTGCTGGGCTAAACTTTAAATAAAGAAAAATTTGCACCTTCCTGGGTCTCGCTGGATCCTGCTTGTTCGTGTGGCTGCCTGTGCTGCGCTTGCTGGTTTTGGGAGCTAAACATACCTCATATATATATATATATATATATATATATATATATATATATATATATATATATATATATGTATATATATATATATATATTACCTACTGGCGGTCGCCAGTAGGTATATATAGTTAGGAATTTTTCCCTATGGGATTTTTGAAAATTCTATGTCTAATAACTTTGGCGTTTGTGGACGGAATTGGCTGAAATTTTCTGGAAAATGGAACATTTTGCTTCTGAGCAGCCCCTGGAAATTTGGGGGGGGTTCGTCAAGGGGGGGCCGAGAAAAAAGGGGGGTCCCAAAACGTGTTTTTAACATTGAGTTTTCCATAGGGCGGTTGGCCTCACTTTTAGCCCGAACGGCTGAATGGATTTGCACGAAACTTGGCAAAATTGTAGGGACTGGTAGCCCGATGTGCCTTTGCTAGGTCTCAATATATGTGCTTCAGTGGATTTTGAGAAATTAACGTTTAAAAAAAGATATATATCTGTAAGCGCGCTCCGGGCAGCGCCCCGGTTCGCGTACCTAACGCGTAACGGAACTTTGCGAAGCGAAGCTGATTGGCTCTCTGGTGTCTGTCAACATTCTAAACAGTCCGGAGCGGCCGCCATCTTGTCTCTCGGTAGGTTCGAGAGACAAGATGCGGTGAAAAACGAAGGGGGAAATGAAGGAAAGGGGGCAAGGTAGACCCCTCCTGACCCCCTAGGATTGATGAGGGGGATATTAAAGTGCCCCGCGGGGCCCAAAAATTTTTTGCGATTTTTCGCCATAGAGGCGCGTCCCGGTACGCGAACCGGGCAGCTAACTGGCAGCGTAACGGGAGTCCGCCATCTTGTGTTTTTGGAGCGTCCGGTTCGCGTACCGGGTAGCGTCCCGGTAAGCGTAACAAGAGAAACAGTAAAAAAAAAAATTAATGGAATAGATTATCAAGAAAACTTTGAAAAATTGTAGGGACTGTTTGTTTGATGTGCCTTTGCAAGGCCTCAAGATATGTGCACGTGTGGATTTTGTCTAATTAAGGTTAAAAAAAATATATATATCTGTAAGCGTGCTCCGGCGCGCTTACGTTACAGGCTTTGTTTGCGCTGCAGAGCCGATATCTCACGGTTATGCGACGCGTCATGAGGCCTCTCACGTGGCTACGTGATACGTCACGTAATAAAGAATATATTTTACAGATATAGATATTAGCTTTTGAAAAACCATTGAAATTCACTGAAAAAACCATAGGTTATAGACCATATATAGTTAGGAATTAGCATTTACAAAACCTTGAAAATTCACTGAAAAAACCGTAGGTTATAGACCATATATAGTTAGGAATTAGCATTTACAAAACCTTATTTTACTCACACAAAACCATTGAAATTCCATATATAGTTAGTTGCACTAACTATATATCGCGCACCCGCAATCCACTGCTGATGATGTCACATATTACATCATTCATGACATGGTCAGTGACATCACTGATGACATCACTGATGACATCTCAAATGACATCACTGATGACATCTCATTTGACATCAATGGTCACATCACTGATGATATCATTCATGTGACAATACAATGCATCTCCTCACACTTTAATATAACCTCTGTTACACCCAGTGTTAAATACAGAATATAATTTTTTAAACCATTGACACACCAATACTAGTTACTACATACGCACTCACTGATTCCTATATCTACACACACATTCACTCATTCACCCATACAATCATTTATACACACAATACCTCATCTTTACAACACTATCATATGCACTCATACACCTATACATACACTCACACTCTGCCACTCATCCATGGAGTTACTCACACACCTAGTCAGTCCTGTAAATAATCAATCACACTTCTATTTTCTAATCTATACAGTTAAACATAGAGTACCTTACATTTTCAAACATATACTAACACATACTTACTCTCTTATACAATCATTGATACAAGTACACATTGATCTGCACAGAGTCACACATCTCCCAGCCAGCCACACACACACTCAGTCTCCCATACAAATACTTGGACAATCAATCAATAACCCATATAGTTACTCATATAGCTACTGATCAACACATGCAGCAGTTTACAGAACAACAGACATAATGATGCACAAATTAAGACAGTTTAGTCACTAACCCATGCACTCAGTGAGACACATTTAATCACTCACTCATACAGTCAGTCACGCACCTACTAAATCCTTCATCCAGACACTTATACATCTACTCATTCTTCAATATGTAAAACATATTTAAACTTTACAGAAACACACAGTCACTGGATGATGTCATCAGTGATGTCATCAGTGATGTCATTTGAGATGTCATCAGTGATGTCACTGACCATGTCATGAATGATGTAATATGTGACATCATCAGCAGTGGATTGCGGGTGCGCGATATATAGTTAGTGCAACTAACTATATATGGAATTTCAATGGTTTTGTGTGAGTAAAAGAAGGTTTTGTAAATGCTAATTCCTAACTATATATGGTCTATAACCTATGGTTTTTTCAGTGAATATATATATAAAATAAGGTTTTGTAAATGCTAATTCCTAACTATATATGGTCTATAACCTATGGTTTTTTCAGTGAATATATATATATATGTATATATATATTACCTACTGGCGGTCGCCAGTAGGTATATATAGTTAGGATTTTTTCTCTATGGGTTTTTTGAAAATTCTATGTCTAATAACTTTGGCGTTTGTGGACGGAATCGGCTGAAATTTTCAGGAAAATGGCACATTTTGTTTCTGAGCAGCCCTTGAAAATTTGGGGGGGGTTCGTCCAGTGGGGGCCGAGAAAAAAGGGGGGTCCCAAAACGTGTTTTTAACATTGAGTTTTCCATAGGGCGGTTGGCCTCACTTTTAGCCCGAACGGCTGAATGGATTTGCACGAAACTTGGCAAAATTGTAGGGACTGGTAGCCCGATGTGCCTTTTGTAGGTCTCAATATATGTGCTCCAGTGGATTTTGAGAAATTAACGTTTAAAAAAAGATATATATCTGTAACAGCGGACCGGTTAGCGCTCTGGTTCGCGGACTTTTCGCGCAACGGAGCTTTGTGAAGCGAAGCTGATTGGTTCTCCGGCGTCTGTCAACATTCCAAACAGTCCGTAGCGGCCGCCATCTTGTCTCTCGGTAGGATCGAGAGACAAGAGGAGGTCAAAACAAAGGGGGAAATAACTATAAGGGGGCATAGTAGATCCTCGCTGACCCCCTAGGTTTGATGTGGAGGTTTTAAAAGGGCCCCGCGGGGCAAAAAAAAAACAAAATAATAATAATCGAACGGCTGAATGGATTTGCACGAAACTTGGCAAAATATTAGGGACTGGTAGCCCGATGTGCCTTTGCTAGGTCTCAATATATGTGCTCCAGTGGATTTTGAGAAATTAACGTTGAAAAAAAGATATATATCTGTAACAGCGCTCCGCTTCGCGTACTTTTCGCGTTACGGAGCTTTGCGAAGCTGATTGGTTCTCCGGCGTCTGTCAACATTCCAAACAGTCCGTAGCGGCCGCCATCTTGTCCCTCGGTAGGATTGAGAGACAAGAGGAGGCCAAAGCGAAGGGGGAAATGACCATAAGGGGGCATAGTAGATCCTTCCTGACCTCTTAGGTTTGATGTACCATTTTGCCAAGTTTGGTGTAATTCCGTTCAGCCATTCAGGCTGTAGACGTATGTAAATGTCCTATGGAAAATTGCATGGGGAAAACACATTTGAAAGTGTTGAAATTTAGAACCAATTAAAATGTTACTTTGGTTTTGTATTTGTGTGTGATGAAAGTTAATTGGTTATGTATATATGTCAAATGAGAGGAAACCACAGCCATTTTGTGATACTACTGTCTGAGGTACATTTGTGAGGAATTTTTGGTGGTGAATTTCTGGTGTTTGATTTACACAGTACTAACACTTCTGCTACTTTTAAAAAGGTGAGTTGTTAATTTGTATGGGGAACTATGTTGTACACTTGAAGATAATTTGAAAAATGTTTTCTGTTATTTATTTGCAGTCCTTCTGTTATACTAAATACTTGATAAAGTTAGTTTTATATTATGTATTACTAAAGACGATAAATGAAAGTGATTATTTTTTTCTGCAATTTACAGCAAGCAATTTCAAAATAAAATGGCTCACAATGAAGAGACCGTGGCAATTTCTTTTGAATTGTCCAACACATTGATTGAAATTGAGAGCACCAATAATGAAATATTGTCACAAGGAGGACATGACTTGTATGATTCCATTAGATTGATTGAAATGGACAGCACCAAGAATGAAATATTGTCACAAGGAGATGACTTGAATGATTCCACTACATTGATTGAAATTGAGAGCACCAATAATGAAATATTGTCACAAGGAGGAGATGGCTTGTATGATTCCATTAGATTGATTGAAATGGACAGCACCAATAATGAAATATTGTCACAAGGAGGAGATGACTTGAATGATTCCACTACATTGATTGAAATTGAGAGCACCAATAATGAAATATTGTCACGAGGAGATGACTTGAATGATTCCACTACATTGATTGAAATTGACAGCACCAATAATGAAATATTGTCAGAAGGAGGAGATGACTTGAATGATTTTTTTGATCAATCTCTTGATGGCGAATTTATCGAGTGTTTGGAGACCATAGAGTTACAAGAATCATCATTGCAGACTTTTAATGAGGAGATTCCAGATGAGATGATTGAAGAGGAAATTACTGATGAGGACATGTTACTAGTTCTTTCAAATTTAGAAAATTCTGAAGAATAAATTTATATTTAGAAATCAAAAATTGTTTGAGACATTATTCATTTTTATTTTTAATTTATGAGGTTGTAGCGAAGTGATTTTAGTATAAAATGAGACTTATAGTATAGAGTGCAACATTTTTATGTTACATGGTAAGTTTACTCATATTTACTTCCCTTCTGCCACTATATTATCTCCAATGTGTATTTGACATGTCTTCTTCATCTCCGGCCTCCTTTCTCTCACTGTGTGTCTCCGATGCATCTTATCGCTGGTATTTTGTGTAATTACAGAAGAGAGTAAAATAAAATAGTTTGGAACGTGAAAAGGGGGCAAAGTAGAGTACTCCTCACCCCCTAGGCCTTTTTAGGCGGTCCCAAAAGGATCAGTTTCTGCTTTCCTGAGAGATTATGGTATGAGTTCCATATACCACAATAACTTGCATTACAACATGCAAGATATCTATCTCCTATTACCAACTTTTGGAGATATTCGCGGTAAGCGCGAATATCTCCAAAAAGTAACACCTGCCCTGAGCAGTTCTTAGCCATGTTATCCAATGGGAGGTGGATAACATGGCTAAGAGTATTAGCTCGGTAATGCATGAATATCGCTGAGTTTTTAGCGATATTCATGCATTGCGGCCGTTTATTATCGCATTTGCGATAAACCTTGATAATAGTAAGGTTTATCTTCGATAATTTCTGACGATGCTTAGTGGTAAAAAATTGGTTGGTAAGCATCGTTAGCGATAAATATCGCTTAACTTTGGTAATATGCCCCAACGTCTGTTAACGTTCGATTCGAAGGAAATGAGGAAGTGTTGAAAAACATTGTCTGCGCCATCTTGCCTTTTTTGAAATGCCACACTTTTGTCGTGCACGGCAGCCATTTTAGATGTCTTGACCAGACCCACTCTCTGCACGCTGTCGATTCGTAGCATGGCTCCTCACCCTCGTAAGCATCTCCCCCAGGCACTGGTCACCACCGCTCTCTGTCTTATGCATGGGCAATAAACCTTCCCCCATCTGCGCTGCTCTTCCCTGAGAATCACACTCTGTGCCCGCCCGACACCTCCCTTTCGCCCTATTCACTACCGCACCCTCTGACACTCCTCTTCCTCTGTGTCCGAATGTCCAGGCCGGTCCTAGGCTATCAGCTAGCCCTGCAGATGTAGTTTATGGCCCCAGCTGTAAAGAATCACCCCTCTTCAAAGGAGTTATAGTAGATCAAGGCCCACACCCGATGTGATCCGTCACAGCACACGCGTTCCTACTATCTGAAAACCATCCTGTATTGTGATTGGGGAGGGGACCGAGCCTGAAGCGGAAGATTCCAGGAATGACTCTTTGTACATCAAAGTTTTTACAATTATGTGTCACATTAAAAATATATAGCACTCCAACAAAGTAGTAGGAATATAAAACTTTAATAACATATAAATATATACAACAAAACAAAAACAGTAAAAACATTTAAACAACGAAGAGACCGTGGCAATTTCTTTTTAATTATCCAATAGATTTATTGAAATTGACAGCACCAATAATGAAATATTCTTGTCAGTAGCGGTCTGTTGTGCGAATAGTTCCAAGGCAGCAGAACGCGCTGAAATCTAGATGGCACGAAAGTGATGTCTAGTAAGTTGCCGCCCAGCAAAAAACGGCGTGGGGCGCCGCGGGGGTGAGTGAGTCCAGTAGGCACCACAGCTATTCTTACCGGCATTGCAGAATTACTGCTGGGGACAATGCCTGTGCTGTAGCAGGGTCACAGCAGAAACAAAAAGGATTCTGTTGAAGATGTTGTTGGTTTTCAATTTGAAAACAGTTCTGGTGTCAACTGCTATGCTAATGTAGTGGTTAATGTTTTGTTTTCTCTAGAAAATGTAAAAGAGGGGGAGGCAGTCCAAAGTTCCGTTAAAAGGGCAAAGGAAAGGATCGGTGGTTTGAACTATCAGTCAAAAAGGGGAGGGGGTGCAATAATTTTTCCTACCGGGTCACACTGTGCTTTCACCGGAAGTAAGGTCTGCAGGATTGTAGTAATTCAAAGTGAGGCTGGCGCCAGCATGGGAGCGCCGACGTCCCGCGGATACAGTTTCGTCACTCCACGGGCGATCATGGCAGTCATTCCCCATCGGGGGTCGGAGACTCCCGCGGCTCCTCTAGAATCTTCAAGGTCGTGGAGGACTACGGTGGTGGAGTCAACCAGTGACCGGGCCATTTCTTTATGTTGGGCCCGCTCTTGCCAGGTCGACCGCCATTTTGAGAGTTCGGCAGCTACCGGCGATCGCGGGGTCACATGAGCGGACGGGCTCCACCCTGCCGGGCGAGACGTTGCAGCATGGCCACAGTGGAAGAACCGTTATCTAGGTCGTTCCGAAACTGTGCAGCACTGTAGTTGTTAGGATGCCACCGCCTGGAGCGCTGAGGGTGCAGCTGGGAAGCCTCCACCTGGGGAGGCGGGAGAGGCCTGTTCGCACCGTCTCTCCCTCCCAGTGCACCCCACGGCGTCTCGCTTGAGATTTGTTATGGCCGGACCAGGCGATGAGGACGAGGGGGGGGTCGGAGGCATGTGCAAGACATCCCCCTCCAGTGTTGTCGCAGCCATTATAAAAGAAAGAAGTGTCCCGTCCGTCTTCGGGCCGGGCTTCCGGTGGATGTCGGCCGGACGCCCCTGGCTCTGGCCCCATGAACGGGTTTCTTGGTTTATCGGCTGCAGTCGGATCCCGTCGGCCTCGGCCCCCCGACCGTTGGTGGTCGGACCGGAAGAGCATGTGGCGGGACTACCTGCAACTCTCAAGGGCCACCGCGGCCGGACTGGGAGAGAGAGGGGAGGGTCGAGGAGACATTCCCCCCCCCTGCAACTGTTCAGCGTTGTAAAGGCAATCCCCTGGCCGGGTCCCGCTGGTCTCGGCCTCTCCTCCGGCTACACCCTACATTAGGATCTCCTGGCCGAGGCGTGGCAGCAGGACCTGCCTTATATGGGCTGCTCCCGGCTGGGCGTAGCCGGAACCCTGCCCCACCTTGGAAGTTTCCAGAGTGGGGGTGGATGTTCTACTGACTTGCATTTTCCCTAGTCTATCGATTTTTTTGGCGTGGCAGGCGGTGGGACAGCGAGGGGTGATTTGGTTTCTCTTACTGTTTTTCTGGTCTCTCACCACTGGCATATTTTAACGTTTTCTTGTTTCTAGGACATTAATAGGTTTTATCATTACGTTATGTTATCGTTTCTTTGTTCGTTGTTTAATAAAAGTTCATGTTCATCAGTGGCCTACTGATTTTCGTTTTCCTATTTTTTTCTTTCCAGGTTGTTTCATGGTAAAGTTTCTGTTAACAGGATACAGTGATCACTTCGTTATTATTGCATATGTCCTTTTCACTAGGGGTGCTCTCTGGTCGGGCCAGATGACGTATCTCTAGTAAATGGTCCGGGTGAAAAAGGTGCATCAATCAGTGGGGAGTAGATAGGCATGACAGATTACAACGGGGGAGAACGGTCCGCATTACGTACCCTTTCACTACTTGCAAAGATTTTCCTACGTTTATTTGCAAACAGGGAATACCTCCAAAAAGAACTAATTCCCAAACAGTCAATGTTCGGACAATCAATCAATCAATGAGGAATGAAATAGGTACGACGTGTTAAAGGCTTGCGTTACCTACCCTTCACTATCTGCAAAGGGAGATAGAATATTCCTATTCTTCCTCGTTTGCAGGTAGAGAAGATCGTTAAGAGAATTAACTTCGAACAATTCAATGCTCGATTGAAACAATCAACAAGGGGTACTGTGAACACAAATGAACGCCGCTTATATACATACGCATTGCTATTTTCAACAGGTTGTTCCTAATGTTTCTATTTTAGCGAGGTCAAAAGAGATCCCATTAGTGGCCTACTGATTTTGCTCGATTCCTTTTGTTTTTTTACACGATTTTTCGCTATCTGCAAAGACTAAACAGAGTATTGCGACTCTGTGCTTGTTTGTAAATAGAGAATGAACCAAAGAGAACAATCAATCAAATGGAGAGAGAAGCAGGCACGACGGATTACAAAGGGGGAAAGGGCTGCGTTAACTACCCTTCACTATCTGCAAAGAGAGAGTACTCCTAATAGAAATGAGGGGTGGGGGGCAGCAATCAAAGCAGATCAGTGTGCATAAACACGAAAAAAAAAAATCTTACCACGTACTTGACATTCGACAGCTTATGATATTTGCTATTAAAAAACCATTGAAATTCACTGAAAAAACCATAGGTTATAGACCATATATAGTTAGGAATTAGCATTTACAAAACCTTGAAAATTCACTGAAAAAACCATAGGTTATAGACCATATATAGTTAGGAATTAGCATTTAAAAAACCTTATTTTACTCACACAAAACCATTGAAATTCCATATATAGTTAGTTGCACTAACTATATATTGCGCACCCGCAATCCACTGCTGATGATGTCACATATTACATCATTCATGACATGGTCAGTGACATCACTGATGACATCACTGATGACATCTCAAATGACATCACTGATGACATCTCACTTGACATCAATGATCACATCACTGATGATATCATTCATGTGACAATACAATGCATCTCCTCACATTTTAATATAACCTCTGTTTCACCCAGTGTTAAAAACAGAGTATAATTTTTGAAACCATTGACACACCAATACTAGTTACTACATACGTACTCACTGATTCCTACGTCTACACACACATTCACTCATTCACCCATACAATCATTCATACATACAATCACTCATGTTTACAACACAATCATATGCACTCATACACCTATACAGACACTCACACTCTGCCACTCATCCATGGAGTTACTCACACACCTAGTCAGTCCTGTAAAGAATCAATCACACTTCCATTTTCTACTCTATACAGTTAAACATAGAGCACCTTACGTTTTCAACCATATACTAACACATACTTACTCTCTTATACAATCATTGATACAAGTACACATTGATCTGTACAGAGTCACACACCTCCCATCCAGCCACACACACACTCAGTCTCCCATGCAAATACTTGGGCAATCAATCAATAACCCATATAGTTACTCATATAGCTACTGATCAACACATGCAGCAGTTTACAGAACAACAGACATAATGATGCACAAATTAAGACAGTTTAGTCACTAACCCATGCACTCAGTGAGACACATTTAATCACTCACTCATACATTCAGTCATGCACCTACTAAATCCTTCGTCCAGACACTTATACATCCACTCATTCTTCAATATGTAAGACATATTTTAACTTTACAGAAACATAGTCACTGGATGTTGTCATCAGTGATGTCATCAGTGATGTCATTTGAGATGTCATCAGTGATGTCATCAGTGATGTCACTGACCATGTCATGAATGATGTAATATGTGACATCATCAGCAGTGGATTGCGGGTGCGCAATATATAGTTAGTGCAACTAACTATATATGGAATTTCAATGGTTTTGTGTGAGTAAAATAAGGTTTTTTAAATGCTAATTCCTAACTATATATGGTCTATAACCTATGGTTTTTTCAGTGAATTTTCAAGGTTTTGTAAATGCTAATTCCTAACTATATATGGTCTATAACCTATGGTTTTTTCAGTGAATATATATATATATATATATATATATATATATATATATATATATATATATATATATATATATATATATATTCACTGAAAAAACCATGGGTTATAGACCATATATAGTTAGGAATTAGCATTTACAAAACCTTATTTTACTCACACAAAACCATTGAAATTCCATATATAGTTAGTTGCACTAACTATATATCGCGCACCCGCAATCCACTGCTGATGATGTCACATGTTACATCATTCATGACATGGTCAGTGACATCACTGATGACATCACTGATGACATCACTGATGACATCACTGATGACATCTCAAATGACATCATCCAGTGACTGTGTGTTTCTGTAAAGTTTAAATATGTTTTACATATTGAAGAATGAGTAGATGTAGAAGTGTCTGGATGAAGGATTTAGTAGGTGCGTGACTGACTGTATGAGTGAGTGATTAAATGTGTCTCACTGAATGCATGGGTTAGTGACTAAACTGTCTTAATTTGTGCATCATTATGTCTGTTGTTCTGTAAACTGCTGCATGTGTTGATCAGTAGCTATATGAGTAACTATATGGGTTATTGATTGATTGTCCAAGTGTATGTATGGGAGATTGAGTGTGTGTGTGGCTGGCTGGGAGATGTGTGACTCTGTGCAGATCAATGTGTTCTTGTATTAATGATTGTATTAGAGAGTAAGTATGTGTTAGTATATGTTTGAAAATGTAAGGTACTCTATGTTTAACTGTATAGATTAGAAAACGGAAGTGGGATTGATTCTTTACAGGACTGACTAGGTGTGTGAGTAACTCCATGGATGAGTGGCAGAGTGTGAGTGTCTGTATAGGTGTATGAGTGCATATGATAGTGTTGTAAAGATGAGTGATTGTATGTATGAATGATTGTATGGGTGAATGAGTGAATGTGTGTGTAGACGTAGGAATCAGTGAGTGCGTATGTAGTAACTAGTATTGGTGTGTCAATGGTTTAAAAAATTATATTCTGTATTTAACACTGGGTGTAACAGAGGTTATATTAAAGTGTGAGGAGATGCATTGTATTGTCACATGAATGATATCATCAGTGATGTGACCATTGATGTCAAATGAGATGTCATCAGTGATGTCATTTGAGATGTCATCAGTGATGTCATCAGTGATGTCATTTGAGATGTTATCAGTGATGTCATTTGAGATGTCATCAGTGATGTCATTTGAGATGTCATCAGTGATGTCATCAGTGATGTCATTTGAGATGTCATCAGTGATGTCATCAGTGATGTCACTGACCATGTCATGAATGATGTAATATGTGACATCATCAGCAGTGGATTGCGGGTGCGCGATATATAGTTAGTGCAACTAACTATATATGGAATTTCAATGGTTTTGTGTGAGTAAAATAAGGTTTTGTAAATGCTAATTCCTAACTATATATGGTCTATAACCCATGGTTTTTTCAGTGAATTTTCAAGGTTTTGTAAATGCTAATTCCTAACTATATATGGTCTATAACCTATGGTTTTTTCAGTGAATTTCAATGGTTTTTTATTAGCAAATATCAAAAGCTTTAAAATGTCAAGTACGTGGTAGGTAAAAACATTTTCGTGTTTATGCACGCTGATGTGCTTTGAACGCTGCCCCCCCCCTCTTTTCTTTTAGGAGTATTCTCTCTTTGCAGATAGTGAAGGGTAGGTAACGCAGGCCTTTGCCCCCGTTGTAATCCGTCGTGCCTGCTTCCCTCTCCATTTGATTGATTGTTATCCAAGCATTTACTGTTTTGGAATTGCTTCTCTTTGGTTCATTCTCTATTTACAAACAAGCACAGAGTCGCAATACTCTGTTTAGTCTTTGCAGATAGTGATAAATCGTTTGAAAAAACAAAAGGAATCAAGCTAAATAAGTAGGCCACTAATGGGATCTCTTTTTGACCTCGCTAAAATAGAAACATTAGGAACAACCCCTCATGAGAAATATGAAACTAGTGAGAGGAACCGAGCTCGACGCCATGATGGCTGCAAGACAGCTCGGCTCCGCCGCCCACCCCGCCCAAAATAACGACAAACCCTATGCAAATATTATAAATATATACAACACACCAGCAAAGTAACAGGGTAAAACGTTTTATTAAATAACTATTTACATGGCAGCCTGCTGCAACATCGATCCAAATGCATGCCGCCGTTCCCGGGATTTCTCCCCGACTACTCTGCGGCCTACGAGATGGAGAGGCCGGGGCGTTGACTAGGCGGGGCCTCCGGCCGCAACCACAGCGCCAACGATCGCTGCTGACGGAGGGGAGCCTTGCCGGTGAGACCACTAATCTGAAGAACCGCTGCCTGCGGTGCCTCCCTGAGCCGCTTGACGGAGGCCCCCGAGGGGCGGTGTGGTGGCGCGGACTCGGAGGGGGCGCTTGGCTCCTGCCCCCTCCCCAAGTCTTGTTGCCCTGGTGTGGCTTGAGATCTCCCCCGACATAGGCGGCCGGCTCCCGGGGTCCGGCAGAACTTTTTGCCTTTTGGTGACTCTTCCATTCTGGACCTTGTCCCACAATCCGTTTGACCTGAAGACACGTCCTGCGGTGCCCTGGTCCGACCATCACATATACCTGCGCCAGGAAACAGCGTGGGGTGCACTGGAAGGGAGAGGTGGCGCGAACGAGCCTCCCCCACCTCCCCAGGTGGAGGTTTCACAGCTGCACCCCAGCGCTTCACTCGACGTAGGCGGCCGGCTCCCGGGGTCCGGCGGAACTTTTAGCCTTTTGGTGACTCTTCCATTCTGGACCTTGTCCCACAATCCGTTTGACCTGAAGACACGTCCTGCGGTGCCCTGGTCCGACCATCACATATACCTGCGCCAGGAGACGGCGTGGGGTGCACTGGAAGGGAGAGGCGGCGCGAACGAGCCTCCCCCACCTCCCCAGGTGGAGGTTTCTCAGCTGCACCCCAGCGCTTCACTCGGCAGCTGAGTTACGCCCACTCTTGCGGCACAGTGCCTCTCTCGGCCAGCTGAGTTGCGCCTGCTCTTGCTATTACAGCGTCTCACCCGCCATCCGGCTGAATTGCACCCACTCTTGCGGTACAGCGACAGGCGGCTGCCACGGAGCTCACGAAATGGCGGTCGGCTCCACAGACTTGGGCCTGGCCTGCAAGGATGGCTCTGGGCAACCCTGGAACTCGGACGTTTGACTGCTAGGGCATGGGCCCCATTCCCAAAAGCGTCCCCTCAGCCTTGAAGATTCTACAAGAGTCACCAGGGCCCCCGACTCCCGCAGACTTCCGGTGGGGAGCGACTGCCATGATTGCTCGCGGAACGGTCACGACGTAGCCACGGGGTGCTCTCATGCTGACGCCATGCTTCAGTCTGAAACATCCAGAAACACTGTAGTATCGCGTTGTCGCGTAATGCGTCATATGACGCGCCGCGTTAGCGCACCCGATGCGCGAGGCGCGAAGCGCAGCTTCCCGGAAGCGATCCGGGGCGCGGCGCGGAGCGCGTAACGTAAGCATAACAGGTCATGTGACTTGTTAATAAAAATTTTCATTGCTTCATTTCACTTTTGGTTTCCTAATGATGTAAGGCTAGGTCATGTGACCTAAAAATGACACTTTTCATTGGTTTAGAACTATTTTTTTGTCCCAAATGATGAAAACCCCTCCTTGTTTCCTCACTCTGACTTTCATCTTTGTGAGAGGAAGACCTACAGTGCCTCGCTCGGCCACCTGAGTTACGCCCGCTCTTGCGGCACAGTGCCTCGCTCGGCCAGCTGAGTTCCGCCCACTCTTGCGGCACAGTGCCTCGCTCGGCCAGCTGAGTTCCGCCCGCTCTTGCGGCACAGTGCCTCACTTGGCCAGCTGAGTTCCGCCCACTCTTGCGGCACAGTGCCTCGCTCGGCCAGCTGAGTTCCGCCCGCTCTTGCGGCACAGTGCCTCACTCGGCCGGTTGAGTTTCGCCTACTCTTGCGGCTACAGCGTCTCACCCGCCATCCAGCTGAGTTGCGCCCACTCTTGCGGCCTACGACATGGAGAGGCCGGGGCGTTGACTAGGCGGGGCCTCCGGCCGCAACCACAGCGCCAACGATCACTGCTGACGGAGGGGAGCCTTGCCGGTGAGAGCCACTGATCTGAAGAACCGCTGCCTGCGGTGCCTCCCTGAACCGCTTGACGGAGGCCCCCGAGGGGCGGTGTGGTGGCGCGGACTGGGAGGGGGCGCTTGGCTTCTGCCCCCTCCCCAAGTCTTGTTGCCCTGGTGTGGCCTGAGATCGCCCCGACATAGGCGGCCGGCTCCCGGGGTCCGGCGGAACTTTTTGCCTTTTGGTGACTCTTCATTCTGGACCTTGTCCCACAATCCGTTTGACCTGAAGACACGTCTTGCGGTGCCCTCTCAATGCGGCCTGGTCCCTGAATGTGTGCCGGGGGGCGGTATTGATTGGATCAAGATGGCGGCTTCACACAAAGCTGACTCAAGTGTTGCTGCTGATGCTATGCAGACAAAAACTGGTTTTCAGTTTGTACATTCTTCAGGATTTTTCCATCCAAGGCTAGTTGAGAGTTTGTAGAACGATGGCTTCAGACTTTCAACATACTACTCTTCAACATTCTTCATAAATGTAACAATGTGAGACTCACTAGGAGAATGGCCGTTTATTTTTCCTTTCAAAATGCTGCCAACAATATTTTCTGAATGGAAGACACCATCTTGTAGCATAAAGTGCTGCGTCAAGGGTGGTATTGCCCAGAATGTCTTGTTTTCTAGTGCTCATAATGACAAAGCCAGAACTGCCGAAAGGGATTCTGGTCCTGCCGCTACTTATTGGAGACATTGAACTATACTCTGGACCTGCCTGGCCTCGACCAAAATGGCGCCAGTATGGGAGCGACTTGCAACTCCTTATGACGTTCTAGTTACTTAGCCTTGACGTTATGGGGGATGTATGCGGTCTTTGTGCACATGGGGGACGGGGAAGGGTACTGACTAGGAATACGGACAACCCTATTGATGTCGATTTTTCATTATTGATTATTGTATTAATAAAGCTTCGAAGTAATGTTACCCATGATACTCGCCCATGGTGTGCGTATGGACGATTTTATTGTAACTGATCCTGTTATACTTTCAATTAAAAAATCAACCTTCACTGATCCTGCAACCGTTTGTCACGTTTAGTTTTTTCAATTAAATGGCTCGCTTGTTACATACTCCTATACCCCTGGCTTTTGAAAGACACCATCTTGTAGAATAAAGGGCTGCGTCAAGGGTGGTATTGCCCAGAATGTCTTGTTTTCTAGTGCTCGTAATGACGAAGCCAGCACTGCCGAAAGGGATTCTGCTCCTGCCGCTACTTATTGGAGACATTGAACTATACTCTGGACCTGCCTGGCCTCGACCAAAATGGCGCCAGTATGGGAGCGACTTGCAACTCCTTATGACGTTCTAGTTACTTAGCCTTGACGTTATGGGTGATGTATGCGGTCTTTGTGCACATGGCGGGCGGGGAAGGGTACTGACTAGGAATACGGACAACTCTATTGATGTCGATTTTTCATTATTGATTATTGTATTAATAAAGCTAGAGATTAGTCAAGTACGTGGTAGATAAAAACATTTTCATGTTTATGCACGCTGATGTGCTTTGAACGCTGCCCCCCCCCCCATCATCATTTAGATTACCACCGCCCATTGCACAAAAGCATACCGGGCGCTCCCCATGCAAAAAAAACGATATATATATATTTTTTTTTTTTGCCCCGCGGGGCCCTTTTAAAGCCTCCACATCAAACCTAGAGGGTGAGGGAGGATCTACTATGCCCCCTTATGGTCATTTCCCCCTTTGTTTTGGCCTCCTCTTGTCTCTCGATCCTACCGAGAGACAAGATTGCGGCCTCTCCGGACTGTTTAGAATGTTGACAGACACCGGAGAGCCAATCAGCTTCGCTTCGCGAAGTTCCGTTACGCGTCAAGTACGCGAACCGGAGCGCTACCCGGAGCGCTGTTACAGATATATATATTTTTTTGAACGTTAATTTATCAAAATCCACTGGAGCACATATATTGAGACCTATCAAAGGCACATCGGGCTAACAGTCCCTACAATTTTGCCAAGTTTCATGCAAATCCATTCAGCCGTTCGGGCTAAAAGTGAGGCCTTTGCTAGATCTCAATATATGTGCTCCAGTGGATTTTGAGAAATTAACGTTAAAAAAAAGATATATATCTGTAACAGCGCACCGCTTCGCGTACTTTTCGCGTTACGGAGCTTTGCGAAGCGAAGCTGATTGGCTCTCCGGTGTCTGTAAACATTCCAAACAGTCCGTAGCGGCCGCCATCTTGTCTCTCGGTAGGATCGAACAGCTGAATGGATTTGCACGAAACTTGGCAAAATTGTAGGGACTGGTAGCCCGATGTGCCTTTGCTAGGTCTCAATATATGTGCTTCAGTGCATTTTGAGAAATTAACGTTCAAAAACAAGATATATATCTGTAACAGCGCTCCGCTTCGCGGAGATAAAATTATATGTGTATTACCTAGCTGTTGCTAACACCAGTTAGCAATGGCTAGTAGAAGATAGCGACCATCTTGGGCCCCACTTTGCATGTGAGTGATATTTATCACTAATGACATGCAAAGTGGGCATGCCAAGATGTTAGCGACTGGAAACAGTCGCTAACATCGCTATCTCCTATTATCAACTTTTGGAAATATTCGAGATAAGCGCGAATATCTCCAAAAGCTACCACCTGCCCTGAGCAGTTCTTAGCCATGTTATCCAATGGGAGGTGGATAACATGGCTAAGAGCATTAGCTCGGTAATGCATGAATATCGCTGAGTTTTCAGCGATATTAATGCATTGCGGTCGTTTTTTATCGTATTTGCGATAAACCTTGATAATAGCAAGGTTTATCTGCGATAATTTCTGACGGTAAAAAAATCGTTGCTAAGCATCGTTAGGGATAAATATCGCTTAACTTTGGTAATATGCCCCAACGTCTGTTAACGTTCGATTCGAAGGAAATCAGGAAGTGTTGAAAAACATTGTCTGCGCCATCTTGTCTTTTTTCAAATGCCACACTTTTGTCGTGCACGGCAGCCATTTTAGATGCCTTGACCAGACCCACTCTGTGCACGCTGTCGATCCTTAGCATGGCTCCCCACCCTCGCAAGCATCTCCCCCAGGCAGTGGTCACCCCCGCTCTCTGTCTTATGCATGGGTAATAAACCTCCCCCATCTGCGCTGCTCTTCCCTGAGAATCACACCCTGTGCCCGCCCGACACCTCCCTTTCGCCCTATTCACTACCGCACCCTCTGACACTCCTTTTCCTCTGTGTCCGATTGTCCAGGCTGGTCCTAGGGTATCAGCTAGCCCTGCAGATGTAGTTTATGGCCACAGCTGTAAAGAATCACCCCTCTTCAAAGGAGTTATAGTAGATCAAGGCCCACACTCGATGAGATCCGTCACAGCAGAAGCGTTGCTATTATCTGAAAACCATCCTGTATTGTGATTGGGGAGGGGACCGAGCCTGAAGCGGAAGATTCCAGGGATGACTCTTTGTACATCAAAGTTTTTACAATTATGTGTCACATTAAAAATATATAGCACTCCGACAAAGTAGTAAGATTATAAAACTTTAATAATTTATAAATATATACAAGAAAACAAAAATAGTAATAACATATAAACATTTTTAGGGAAAAACAACGAAGTAGCGGTCGGCTGTGCGAATAGTCCCAACGCAGCACAACGTCCAGATTTCCGGCGTGGGGCGTCGCGGGGGGTGGGTCATCAGTAGCAAACTGTTGTGCGAATAGTTCCAAGGCAGCAGAACGCGCTGAAATCTAGATGACACGAAAGTGATGTCTAGTAAGTTGCCACCCAGCAAATAACGGCGTGGGGCGTCGCGGGGGGTGGGTCATCAGTAGCAAACTGTTGTGCGAATAGTTCCAAGGCAGCAGAACGATGGCACCAAGGTGATGTCCAGTAAGTTGCCGCACTGGTTTTGGTATCCTACAATGCTGCTCCGAATAACGGCGTGGGGCGCCCCGGGGGAGGCGGCGTGAACGGGCCTCTCCAGGTGGAGTGTCATCTGTTGTAGTGGGGCGCCCCTTTACCGTTTCAGTTGCCATTCCGTCCGTTTTTGGTCCACTGTGTCAAAAGCCGCAATTCAGCTGAGTTGCGCCCACTCTTGCGGTGCAGCGATAGGCGGCTGTCACAGGACTCTCAAAATGGCGGCAGGCTGTTTCCTTTTTGGGCCTGGTCCACTGAAATGGCCCTGGGACACCTTGGAAATCGGACGCTTGTCTGCTAGGTCTTGGACCCCATTCTCGAAAGCGTCCCCTCCGCCTTGAGAATTCATCAAAAGTTTTGGGGGCCCCGACTCCTGCAGGCTTCTGGTGGGGAGCGGCTGCCATGATTGCTCGCGGAATGACCACGACTGAGCTACGAGATGGTGGTGCTCTCATGCTGACGCCAGCTTCAGTCTGAAACATCCAGAAACAAGGTGGGGCTTTCATCGTTTGGGAAAAAAAAAAAGTTTTCATCCAATGAAAAGTGTTGTTTTTAGGTCATATGATCAAGCCTTCCATCATTAGGAAACCAAAAGTAAAATGAACCAATGAAAAGTTTTATAAACAAGTCACATGACCTGTTATGCGGCATAGGGTATAAAATGCGGAGAAAATACGTTGGCACGTGAGGCGGCGTCAGTAGCGGACCGATGTGCGAATAGGCCGAAGGCAATACAACGCGCCAAGATCCGGATGGCACCGAGGTGGGGTCATAGTTGAGAGTTCTGAGCAGCGGTTGTAACACTGTCTGAAGCTTATTTGCAGCTGCTGCAGCTTCACTACGCGCCAAGATCCGGATGGCACCGAGGTGGTGTCTAGTAAGGTGCACTGGTGTGGCCATCCTACAATGCTGAAAGTCGGCGTAGGGCGCCCCGTTGG
Organism: Lissotriton helveticus; assembly: GCF_964261635.1. Lineage (NCBI taxonomy): Eukaryota > Metazoa > Chordata > Amphibia > Caudata > Salamandridae > Lissotriton > Lissotriton helveticus. The sequence goes on along the minus strand of NC_136071.1, from coordinate 334,162,566 downwards.
CCTGTGAGTTTGCGTCAGTAGCGGACCGATGTGCGAATAGGCCGAAGGCAGCACAACGCGCCAAGATCCGGATGGCACCGAGGTGGTGTCTAGTAAGTTGCCGCACTGGTGTGGCCATCCAACAATGCTGAAAGTCGGCGTGGGGTGCCCCGTTGGCCTGTGAGTTTGCGTCAGTAGCGGACCGATGTGCGAATAGGCCGAAGGCAGCACAACGCGCCAAGATCCGGATGGCACCGAGGTGGTGTCTAGTAAGTTGCCGCATTGGTGTGGCCATCCTACAATGCTGAAAGTCGGCGTGGGGCGCCCCGTTGGCCTGTGAGATGGCGTCAGTAGCGGACCGATGTGTGAATGGGGCCGAAGGCAGCGCAACAATATTTTCGGAATAGAAGACACCACTAGGCGCTGAGATGCCAAGTTCCGGATGGCACCGAGGTGGTGTGTAGCAAGTTGCCGCACTGGTGTGGCCATCCTACAATGCTGAAAGTCGGCGTGGGGCGCCCCGTTGGCCTGTGAGTTTGCGTCAGTAGCGGACCGATGTGCGAATAGGCCGAAGGCAGCACAACGCGCCAAGATCCGGATGGCACCGAGGTGGTGTCTAGTAAGTTGTCGCACTTCTGTGGCCGTCCTACAATGTTGAAAGTCGGCGTGGGGCGCCCCGTTGGCCTGTGAGATGGCGTCAGTAGCGGACCGATGTGCGAATGGGGCCAAAGGCAGCGCAACAATATTTTCTGATTTGAAGACACCACAAGGCGCTGAGATGCCAAGATCCGGATGGCACCGAGGTGGTGTCTAGCAAGTTGTGGCACTGGTATGGCCATCCTACAATGGTAAAAGTCGGCGTGGGGCGCCCTGTTGGCCTGTGAGATGGTGTCAGTAGCGGACTGATGTGCGAATGGGGCCAAAGGCAGCGCAACAATATTTTCTACAATATTTTCGGAGTAGAATACACCACAAGGCGCTGAGATGCCAAGATCCGGATGGCACCGAGGTGATGTCTAAGTTGCGGACCGATGTGCGAATGGGGCCAAAGGCAGCGCAACAATATTTTCTGAAGAGAATACACCACAAGGCGCTGAGATGCCAAGATCCGGATGGCACCGAGGTGATGTCTAAGTTGCGGACCGATGTGCGAATGGGGCCAAAGGCAGCGTAACAATATTTTCTGTATGGAAGATACCAGTAGGCGTTGAGATGCCAAGATTCGGATGGCACCGAGGTGATGTCTAGCAAGTTGCTGTACTGGTGTGGTCATCCTACAATGCTGAAACTCGGCGTGGGTCGCTCCATTAGCCTGTGAGATGGCGTCAGTAGCGGACCGATGTGCGAATAGGCCGAAGGCAGCACAACGCGCCAAGATCCGGATGTCACCGTGGTGGTTTCATAGTTGAGAGGCACTTCATCTGCAGTGGGGCGCCGAGATCCGGATGGCACCGAGGTGATGTCTAGCAAGTTGCTGTACTGGTGTGGCTATCCTACAATGCTGATAGTCGGCGTGGGGCGCCCCGTTGGCCTGTGAGATGGCGTCAGTAGCGGACCGATGTGCGAATGGGGCCAAAGGCAGCGCAACAATATATTCTGAATTGAAGACACCACAAGGCGCTGAGATGCCAAGTTCCAGATGGCACCGAGGTGGTGTCTAGCAAGTTGTGGCACTGGTGTGGCCATCCTACAATGGTAAAAGTCGGCGTGGGGCGCCCTGTTGGCCTGTGAGATGGTGTCAGTAGCGGACTGATGTGCGAATGGGGCCAAAGGCAGCGCAACAATATTTTCTGACTGACACCACAAGGCGCTGAGATGCCAAGATCCGGATGGCACCGAGGTGATGTCTAAGTTGCGGACCGATGTGCGAATGGGGCCAAAGGCAGCGCAACAATATTTTCTGAAGAGAAGACACCAAAAGGCGCTGACATTCCAAGATCCGGATGGCACCGAGGTGGTGTCTAGCAAGCTATGCAGTTGAGTTGTGTGCGCACTTGCGGCGAATAGGTCGAAGGCAGCATAACAATGTTTTCTGAATAGAAGACACCACAAGGCGTTGAGATTCGGTTACCACCGGGGTGATGTCTAGCAAGTTGCCGCACTGGTGTGGCCATCCTACAATACTGCTCCGAATAACGGCGTGGGGTGCCCGAAGGGGGGGGGGGGAGCCGGCGTGAATGGGCCTTCCTAGGTGGAGGCTCGTCTGCTGTAGTGGGGCGCCCCTTTACCGTTTCAGTTGCCATTCAGCTGAGTTTCGGCTGCTGTTGATGCTACAGCGACAGGCGGCTGCAAGAGGACTCTCAAAATGGCGGCCTGTTCTTTGGATTTGGGCCTGGTCCACTAAAATGGCCCTGGGACACCTTAGAACTCGGACGCTCGATTTTTTTTTCCTTTCCTGTACATGCAAAAAAAGGTAAATGCCCGGTACGTTACACGCTTCATCTGCCACGATGAACTCTGCAGAGGAACCGAAAAAAAATATAGTTGTGGTAACTATACCATGCATCGTCATATGGAGAGGTGGCACCAATTAATTATAGTGCTGCATAAAAGAGAGATTTGGAGGAGAACCCCTGACCTGCTAGTACATTCATCAAAGAAGTGGCACTGAGAGCTTCAGAGGCAAGGGAAACGGTCCCAAATATTTAGAAGAACTTTGGAAAGATTAAAATGACATGTTTAGATTGTGGTAAATTAATTTCATGTGGACAGATGAGTGTTACTCTAATAAATACAGCATATGAACATCATCATAGTCGATGGTTGGTAGAGACATTTTGACTATATCCTGGACCTGCCCGTCCTCGCCCAAAATGGCGCCGGAATAAATGGGACTCGTAACTCCTTGTTGTGTACTGGTTGCAGAACCTTGAAATCACGAGATACGTATGCAGTTTTGAAGCACATGGCGGGCGGGGACGAGAATTGATTGAATATTTCGACATCCCTATTGATATTAAGTTCTGATGTGTTATTGATTACTGTACTGTTGAAAGTTCGAATTAACGTCACCCATTGTACTTGCCCGCAAATGTATATCTAGATAATTTTATTGTAACTGGCCCTGTCGTATTTTAATTATAAAATGTACGTCCACCGATTCCGTAACTGTTAGACACCTTAGTTCTTGCAACCTAATGGCCCGCCCGTTACGTTCCTCTACAGTGTAAATGTCTATTCATCATATACGATTACAGTTTGCTCCGTGGCAGGCCCACGTTGTTATAGGCTCGTATTTGTATAATGAAATTTTCACAATAAAGGTTTTTAAAAGAAAACATGGTAGTAGTATATACATTGGTAAAGTTTTTGATAATAGTCACTGTTTTAGAATCATTAAAAGGCAAGTGAAATAAAGCAGACCAATTACATGAAGGGTAAAAGGTATAATACGAAGGAACGCAGTAAAGATAAATGGTCAAGGGCTGTTGTGTTTTCTATTCCTGCAACATAAAGTGATCGATAAGAATCTCATATTCAGGCGTATCGGCGACTAAGACAGCAGGTCGACCCTCTTTTGCTCAACGGCTCCGTCATGGGACGAAGAAACGCTCTTTTTCTCGAAAAAAGAATATATTTTACTTGCAGGACAGTTGTAAAATTTCCGGGAAAGTACATTAGCCTGGAACATTATAACATATATTTAAGAAAAAATAATGTTCGGAAGTAATGAAAAGCGTAATTTTTAGGTGATATGACCAAGCCTTTCATCATTACAATAAGAAAAGTAAAATGAACCAATGAAAAGTTTTATTAACAAGTCACATGACTTGTTATGCTTACGTTACACGCTGCGCGCCCCGGATGACTTCCGGATGCGCTAACGCGGCGCGTCATATGACGCATTACGCGACAACGCAGGTCCAGAATATAGTCAAAATGTCTCCACCAACCAGCGGTCGGAACACAACCCCTTTCAGCAGGCTAAATAGTTCTGTTAAATGACAACAGAAGGGACAGGCAACAAGAACCATCAGTCAAAGAGGGGAGGGCTAGTTCTTCTCTACCGGGTTACATTGGGGCGCTACCGGAACTGATCGAATTGGTAGTCTACAGTGTTTCTGGATGTTTCAGACTGAAGCTGGGGTTAGCATGAGAGCAGCACCATTTCGTAGCTCCGTTGTGGCCATTCCGCAACCAATCATGGCAGCCGCTCTTTATCATTATTTTGGGCGGGGTGGGTGGCGGAGCCGAGCTGTTTTGCAGCCATCATTGTGTGGAGTTCAGTTCATCTCACTAGTTTTGTATTTGTCATGAGGGGTTGTTCCTAATGTTTCTATTTTAGCGAGGTCAAAAAGAGATCCCATTAGTGGCCTACTGATTTTACTCGATTCCTTTTCTTTTTTTTTACACGATTTTTCGTTATCTGCAAAGACTAAACAGAGTATTGCGACTCTGTGTTTGTTTGTCAATAGAGAATGAACCAAAGAGAACTAATTCTAAAACAGTAAATACTTGGATAACAATCAATCAAATGGAGAGAGAAGCAGGCACGACGGATTACAACGGGGGCAAAGGCCTGCGTTAACTACCTTTCACTATCTGCAAAGAGAGAGTACTCCTAATAGAAATGAGGGGGGGGGGCACCATTCAAAGCAGATCAGTGTGCATAAACACGAAAATGTTTTCACTTACCACGTACTTGACATTCGACAGCTTATGATATTTGCTATTAAAAAACCATTGAAATTCACTGAAAAAACCATAGGTTATAGACCATATATAGTTAGGAATTAGCATTTACAAAACCTTGAAAATTCACTGAAAAAAGCATAGGTTATAGACCATATATAGTTAGGAATTAGCATTTAAAAAACCTTATTTTACTCACACAAAACCATTGAAATTCCATATATAGTTAGTTGCACTAACTATATATCGCGCACCCGCAATCCACTGCTGATCATGTCACATATTACATCATTCATGACATGGTCAGTGACATCACTGATGACATCACTGATGACATCTCAAATGACATCACTGATGACATCTCAAATGACATCACTGATGACATCACTGATGACATCTCAAATGACATCACTGATGACATCACTGATGACATCTCATTTGACATTACTGATCACATCACTGATGACATCATTCATGTGATAATACGATGAACCTCTTCAGACTCTAATATAACCTTAGATACACTCAGTGTAAACAGACACTCACAGACTGTCACTCATCCATGGAGTTACTCACACACCTAGTCAGTCATGCAAAGAATCAATCACACCTCCATTTCCTCAACTATACAGTTATACACACCTTACTTATTCAAACATATACTAACACATATTTACTCTATTATACAATCCCTGATACAAGTTCACAGTGATCCATACAGCCACTCACACATTCACTGGCTCTTATGCACAGTTATTTATATATGCCAACTCTCACATGTACTGTGTTTTACATATGTACTTACTTTGACATGCAGCACTGAGATATCCATTCACTCACCAATACACTCATGCACACAGTCAACCGCCCATACAGCTGTTTCCACATGCACTTTTGAACCCATACATCTAGTGAATCAACTGCTCACACATCTATGCACAGAGTCATACACCTCCCAGCCACCCACACACACACTCAGTCTCCCATACAAATACTTGGGCAACCAATCAATAACCCATATAGTTACTCATATAGCTACTGATCAACACATGCAGCAGTTTACAGAACAACAGACATAATGATGCACAAATTAAGACAGTTTAGTCACTAACCCATGCACTCAGTGAGACACATTTAATCACTCACTCATACAGTCAGGCATGCACCTACTAAATCCTTCATCCAGACACTTATACATCCACTCATTCTTCAATATGTAAGACATATTTTAACTTTACAGAAACATAGTCACTGGATGTTGTCATCAGTGATGTCATCAGTGATGTCATTTGAGATGTCATCAGTGATGTCATCAGTGATGTCACTGACCATGTCATGAATGATGTAATATGTGACATGATCAGCAGTGGATTGCGGGTGCGCGATATATAGTTAGTGCAACTAACTATATATGGAATTTCAATGGTTTTGTGTGAGTAAAATAAGGTTTTTTAAATGCTAATTCCTAACTATATATGGTCTATAACCTATGGTTTTTTCAGTGAATATATATATATATATATATATATATACATACATACATACATACATACATACATACATACATACATTCATACATACATACATACATACATACATATATATATATATATATATTCACTGAAAAAACCATAGGTTATAGACCATATATAGTTAGGAATTAGCATTTACAAAACCTTGAAAATTCACTGAAAAAACCATAGGTTATAGACCATATATAGTTAGGAATTAGCATTTACAAAACCTTATTTTACTCACACAAAACCATTGAAATTCCATATATAGTTAGTTGCACTAACTATATATCGCGCACCCGCAATCCACTGCTGATGATGTCACATATTACATCATTCATGACATGGTCAGTGACATCACTGATGACATCACTGATGACATCTCAAATGACATCACTGATGACATGACTGATAACAACATCCAGTGATTTTTTGTTTCTGTAAAGTTTAAATATGTCTTACATATTGAAGAATGAGTGGATGTATAAGTGTCTGGACGAAGGATTTAGTAGGTGCGTGACTGACTGTATGAGTGAGTGATTAAATGTGTCTCACTGAGTGCATGGGTTAGTGACTAAACAGTCTTAATTTGTGCATCATTATGTCTGTTGTTCTGTAAACTGCTGCATGTGTTGATCAGTAGCTGTATGAGTAACTATATGGGTTATTGATTGATTGCCCAAGTATTTGTATGGGAGACTGAGTGTGTGTGTGGCTGGCTGGCTGGGAGGTGTGTGACTCTGTGCAGATCAATGTGTACTTGTATCAATGATTCTATAAGAAGGTAAGTATGTGTTAGTATATGTTTGAAAATGTAAGGTGCTCTATGTTTAACTGTATAGACAAGAAAATGGAAGTGTCATTGATTCTTTAACAGGACTGACTACGTGTGTGAGTAACTCCATGGATGAGTGGCAGACTGTGAGTGTCTGTATAGGTGTATGAGTGCATATGATAGTGTTGTAAAGATGAGTGATTGTATGTATGAATGATTGTATGGGTGAATGAGTGAATGTGTGTGTAGACATAGCAATCAGTGAGTGCGTATGTAGTAACTAGTATTGGTGTGTCAATGGTTTCAAAAATTATACTCTGTATTTAACACTGGGTGAAACAGAGGTTATATTAAAATGTGAGGAGATGCATTGTATTGTCACATGAATGATATCATCAGTGATGTGGTCATTGATGTCAAATCAGATGTCATCAGTGATGTCATCAGTGATGTCATTTGAGATGTCATCAGTGATGTCATCAGTGATGTCACTGACCATGTCATGAATTATGTAATATGTGACATCATCAGCAGTGGATTGCGGGTGCGCGATATATAGTTAGTGCAACTAACTATATATGGAATTTCAATGGTTTTGTGTGAGTAAAATAAGGTTTTGTAAATGCTAATTCCTAACTATATATGGTCTATAACCTATGGTTTTTTCAGTGAATTTTCAAGGTTTTGTAAATGCTAATTCCTAACTATATATCATCTATAACCTATAGTTTTTTCAGTGAATTTCATTGGTTTTTTAACAGCTAATATCTGTAGCTGTAAAATGTATTCTTCTTTAAATCCAAAAATATATTTTATATGTTTATGAATAATTTTTTTTTAAATATTTTTTTTCTTCGTTCCCGCTTCGCGAATCGGGAAGCTTCCCGTTAGCTGACCTTGATGCCGCGAAATAGACCGCGAGCCGGTAAACGTTTCTTTACCGCAACTGCCGCGTTAGAAAACAACATCGTGACGCCTCCCGTCCGCATGACGTTTCACGTTGTCGCGTGATACGTCATATGACGTGCTATGTTAGCGAACTGGTACGCGAAGCGAGTCGCAAAGCGCAGGTTTCTGGAAGCAAACCGGGAGGCCCTGCAAAGCGCTTAACGTAAACACAGCAGGTCATGTGACTTGGTAATAACACTTTTCATTGGTTCATTTCACTTTTGGTTTCCTAATGATGTAAGACTAGGTCATATAATCTAAAATGAACACTTTTCATTGGTTGAGAACTCTTGTTTTTCCCAAATGATGAAAATCCCTCCTTCTTTCCTCACTCTGACTTTCATCATTGTGAGAGAAAGACCCTTTGTGATCACTGAGCAATGGCTTCTTTAGTAGCTTCAGCTGGTGCTTCCCCACCACCTCCACCACATCCAAGGAAGAGTGGACCACCTGCTCAAGTTATAATTCAACAAGAAGAGGAAGAAGAGGAACAGAACGACGAGCACGAAGAGAGGCAGTTTTTGCCTGAGGAGCCCAGGACGTCTCACCGGAAAGAAAACTTCATTTGGCAATTTTTTTAAATTCCCAAAGGTCAGAAAAAAGTAAATGCAAGATACGTAACTTGCCTTATATGTCAAGATAGACTGTCCAGAGGAACCGAGAAAAAATACAGTTTCGGAAACTACACAATGCATCGCCATATGACTAGGTGGCATCCTAACAACTACAGTGCTGCACAGTTTCGGAACGACCTAGATAATCTCCCTATTATGGCCAGAAGATCTGTTGTACCGGAAGTAACGGGACCAGAGGGCAGGGAGATGGTGCCAAATATACAAATGAGATTTGGTGAAGTAAAACACATCTGCGTATATTGCGATGGATTCATTTACTACGGAGAAAGAAGCATCACTCTGATCAACAGAGCTATTGACTATCATATGCAAGTTTGTACGAAACGCCCAAAATAATAAATACTTTTTTTTTGTTTTGTTGCTCCTGTTGAGCCCTTTACAATGAATCGTTTTCATTGCCCCCTCCAAGAAAACCCCCAAAAAATATAAAACTGTTCAGAAAAATTCAAAAAAAGTAAAAAAATGTTCCGAAAAATAATAAAAAAAATATAAAACAACAAAAACAATAAAAAAAAAAGTTCTTTTCAGAACTACCTCCCCGTTATTAAAAAATTGGTACAATATTTGGAACTGTGCCAACCTCTATTTCTCTTAGTTCGCTTCCCAGTTCGCTCGCCGGTACGCGAACCGGAAGCGAACCAAAAACAGTAAGTATAAGGGAAGGAAACAGACACTTATGTTAAAAGAAAGACAGCTATAGGGGAGTAAACTAGAGATACTATTACCCGTAATCCACTGCTGATGATGTCACATATTACATCATTCATGACATGCTCAGTGACATCATCAGCAGAGGATTGCGGGTTTTTTGGCAACGTGCCTTATCCACGGTTTAATAACGCTGCCTTTTGCTTTATATAAGTTTTCAAATTGTATGAAATATATACCAATAGGTTGTTATGAACCTTTAGGTAGTGCTTTTCTTCATGAGGTCTGGTCGCTTCCATACACATACAGATGTTTCAAAGATGATCAAGAAGTTTATCTGAATGGAGAGGAATGCACTGAGACGCCAGATCATTCACTAATGTGTAGGCACATACAGTTACACGGTTCATGCAACAAACACCGACCAAATATGGCTTGCGTGTTGCAAGGCACGCCAGTTCCTGCTATCATCCCCACGTTCAAGTTGTTGGAAAATGGTAGTTATTTGATGCTCAATAATGAAGATTGTTCTGGGTTAATTAAAAGTATTCCTTTTATCGTAACAGTAAGTGAACGGGTTATTTGCTGCAGAAATGTTCTATTTCCTCCCACACATGAACATAGGGAGTTTTCAATCTCGCCACAAATACCAACCTTGGGAGCAGATTTCAACGGCATGGCAAGAATAAGAGCTCTTTTGTCTCAGAGAGAGGTGGCCTTGAGTTCGGCCCGTGAAACTTTCGTGCTTCACATAGCGAACACCCGTACAGAGGTGCAGACCCTTTTCAATTCAGATTTGCCTTTCCATTTCAGCAAGATGGTTCGGACTATCTTTAACGCATCCTCCACAAAGGCCCTGGCGCACTTTTTTAAAGTTGTTACCAGTGGTCTCGTGACTTCATTTGAGAAAATCTTTGGAGTCATCCCTGCTTTCTTTCATTCTATTTTTTCCACTCTGCTTCGTGGATTGCCATTTTTACTTGCATTACCAGCGGACGCTCTTGTGCTTTTTTACATTTTTAAATATGGATGTCCCTCCTATGCAACCCCCCGCCCTGCAGCTGCTGACACTGTTCCGCAATCGCATGCTAGAATATTATGGCACAATGCCGTTGGCGATATTAAGCACGGCATATGGATTATCTTTTCGATTCTCCTACTTCACCTGTGTCCAGCCTGTATTTCACTGCCTGACCTGTGATTTCGATTGGGCCATTGATTTGTGTCTCTGCGGACCGGTTTCTCCTGACGTCGACTTTAATCAGCTGATGACTCCTATCATTACTCACGAGTTGGTTTGTCCTGGCGAAAGGATTATGGCTGTGGCATTGATGCATGGACTAATTGGTCCCTGGAATTTACTGGCGGCAACACAGTCTTTCTTGGAACAGAGCTTTCTTGAAAACCCACCGAGCTGTCCTCTGATGGTGATAGAGGATCCGGTGCTGGGAGAGCACATATGTTCTTTTCCGCTTTTAAATTGGATGGCTGAACTCTTTTCGGATGAAGACGGTGACTTCCTATTGGAGGCTGTTGCAGCTTATTTTGCATACACAGTTATGTCATAGACCTTTTTCATTTTTGATATGCTGAGTACTAGCATTTCATTGACAATTCATTGACTTATTTGTCAAGTTTTTATTATTTAGCTTGCCTATTGGCTTAAGACTCGATAAAGTACTTGGCTGTTTTATTTTTCTTTAGCATTAAATTTTCCTAGTTTTTAATATTTTACCTTGCGGACCGTCCACATATAAAGTTGCAATCTGCTCTCATGAGATGGCACTTCTATTATCTTATTCAGTTCGTTTCCGGATCATGGGGAGGTGTCATCTAGGTCCTGGATATCTTTACACCGTGTTAAGTTAGCATGGGCTCATTACCGGTTTAAACGCCATTTTTCCTTTTTTGCAACTTCTGCACACAACACTTAGTTGTTGCTTTAGCTTTCAACCTAATAGTTCATCGTGATTTACATGAGAATAATATGTTATTGCTCTACTATCTGCTTTACTTGTTAAACTATATCTGTACAGCGAGTGCTGAAGTTTCAAGAACAACACGATACAGAATTGTTATGAGGTCTGATCTCCACGACTTCATACTCATAACATAAGTGCAGCTTCTGCCAATTCTGGGCATGAGGCGGGTTTTACATTGCTTTGCCGAACACACATACACAACACTTGATGCGGTTCACATGAAGAGAGAGCTGGTGTATGCTGATGTGATTCCTTCAAATCTAAGACACTAAAGTATGGGCACGCCCTAAACCAACACAAAGAGACCTTCTTAGCAAATAATATAATATGTGTATTAGGGAGGGTGAGATATAAGCAGCCGCGGGCCGTGGAGGGAGTTACGATGGGGCAGGGAGGCGGGGAGGGGGAGGGGCAGGGTGGAGCCCTCTCCACCCTGCCCCTCCCCCTCCCCGCCTCCCTGCCCCACCGTAACTCCCTCCACGGCCCGTGGCTGCTTATAAGTGTTGATAACTCTTATTCATTTACAGCATGTTAACATACTGTCACCATTCGCTTTTTATGTACTAGTAACTATGCTGGTAATTTTGCTACTGATAATATGTGTACTTGTATTATCTAAGATACTACGCCTGAGAAGACGGCATTAGTAAATAAACATTTCAAATACACATGTGTTCTTCTTAACTCCATGTTCTGGTTTCTAAGAAATATATAACGACCGACTGTTCATGAGTTCCACGTATCCTGAGGTACTATAAGTTCATATTCTGGATTGTCTAAACATTGAGAGTTTGTTATATCCAATGTGACACTGTACCTAGCTTGCTAAGGGGTTTTTGAGTACTAAGGTGAGTTTTGGGGCACCCTAATTCGCCGAGGTTCCAATCCGCTGTCCACAGTTCTGTGTGAGAACAGAAACCCTGCAACAGGGGCACCCCCGACCCTTCCTGGAGCTTCATCACACTTGCGATACAACTCCAGCAATGCGCCACCTTTACGGCACAGTTACATCACGCATCTGTGCTGTTTTTGCCCCATGATGCGCCGCATTGTAAATGCAGCACACCATAGGTGACGGAACAGCGGCACAGAATGACTAACACATCCCTGGTGATGCGCCAGTCATCATAAATCTATCCCTATGCTTCTTATCTTGTTCGAGATGAACCGCCATATGTATCATCAAAGTTTTTTGCATTTCCTAAATAGCGAACTTTAAGGAATAAATAGCGATTCTTTACCATTCCTAGTTTGCGATTAGCTATTTGCTAATTACAAATTACCCATTCATTTCCTTCATTTCCATAGGGCGGTTGGACTCACTTTTAGCTCGAACGGCTGAATGGATTTCCAAGAAACTTGGCAAAATTGTAGGGACTGGTAGCCCGATGTGCCTTTGCTATGTCTCAAGATATATGCTCCAGTGGTTTTTACGAAAATTAACTTTGAAAAATATATATTGGGCTACATTGGCCTATATATATGTTGGAGCCCAAATGTAGCCCAATGTAGCCCAATGAAGCCCAATGAAGCCCAATGTAGCCCAATGTAGCCCAAAGATGGCCGCCAGAGACAAAAAAAACAAATGTAGCCCAAATATCAGCCAGATGTAGCCCAACTATAGCCCAGTGACAGAATGACCAATCAGCTTCGCAAACCTCCGTTACGCGAAGCGGAGCGCTGTTACAGATATATATCTTTTTTTGAACGTTAATTTCTCAAAATCCACTAGAGCACATATATTGAGACCTAGCAAAGGCACATCGGGCTACCAGTCCCTAATATTTTACCAAGTTTCGTGAAAATCCATTCAGCCGTTCGATTATTATTATTATTTTTTTTTTTTGCCCCGCGGGGCCCTTTTAAAACCTCCACATCAAACCTAGGGGGTCAGCGAGGATCTACTATTCCCCCTTATGGTCATTTGCCCCTTCGCTTTGGCCTCCTCTTGTCTCTCGATCCTACCGAGAGACAAGATGGCGGCCGCTACGGACTGTTTGGAATGTTGACAGACGCCGGAGAACCAATCAGCTTCGCTTCACAAAGCTCCGTTGCGCGAAAAGTACGCGTCCTGGAGCGCTGCCCGGTCCGCTGTTACAGATATATATCTTTTTTTAAACGTTAATTTCTCAAAATCCACTGTAGCACATATATTGAGACCTACAAAAGGCACATCGGGCTACCAGTCCCTACAATTTTGCCAAGTTTCGTGCAAATCCATTCAGCCGTTCGGGCTAAAAGTGAGGCCAACCGCCCTATGGAAAACTCAATGTTAAAAACACGTTTTGGGACCCCCCTTTTTTCTCGGCCCCCCCTTGACGAACCCCCCCCAAATTTTCAAGGGCTGCTCAGAAACAAAATGTGCCATTTTCCTGAAAATTTCAGCCAATTCCGTCCACAAACTCCAAAGTTATTAGACATAGAATTTTCAAAAATCCCATAGAGAAAAAATCCTAAGTATATATACCTACTGGCGACCGCCAGTAGGTAATATATATATATATATATATATATATATATATATATATATATATATATATATATATATATATATATATATATATATATATATATATATATATATATATATATATATATATATTACCTACTGGCGATAGCCAGTAGGTATATATAGTTAGGATTTTTTTCCTATGGGATTTTTGAAAATTCTATGTCAAATAACTTTGGCGTTTGAGGACAGAATTGGCTGAAATTTTCAGGAAAATGGAACATTTTGTTTCTGAGCAGCCCCTGAAAATCTGGGGGGGTTTCGTCAAGGAGGGGCCGAGAAAAAAGGGGGGTCCCAAAACGTGTTTTTCCCATGCAATTTTCCATAGGTCGGTTGGCCTCACTTTTAGCCTGAACGGCTGAATGGATTTACACCAAACTTGGCAAAATTGTAGGGACTGGTAGCCCGATGTGCCTTTGCTATGTCTCAAGATATAGGCTCCAGTGGTTTTTACGAAAATTAACTTTGAAAAATATATATTGGGCTACATTGGGCTATATATATGTTGGAGCCCAAATGTAGCCCAATGTAGCCCAATGTAGCCCAATGTAGCCCAATGTAGCCCAAAGATGGCCACCAGAGACAAAAAAAACCAAATGTAGCCCAAATATCAGCCAGATGTAGCCCAACTATAGCCCAATGACAGAATGTCCCAGAGTGTTCTAAAGAACAACTAGAGTGCTAACAGTCCTACTTATTACAAAGGTATGGCACACCTGAAGCCATCTTGATTGGAATAAAGTGGTAACTCTAAAAACATTTAATTTAAAAAGGAACAAAATGAGGGGGTTCATTTTGCCATAGAAAGTATGATTAGCGAATATATGACGAAATCCCGCATACCATCAGTCCGCAAAAAAAATCCTGCATGTACTATTAGGCCGCAAATTAAAATAACGAAAACTTTTAGAACGAATATGCCTTTAGCATACACTAAACAACTAAACTACCCTAAACCCTAAAACACTACCCCCAGCATGACCCTACACTACACAAACAGTACAACACTACCCTCAACCCTAAAACACTACCCCCAGCATGACCCTACACTACACAAACACTACTACACTACCCTAAACCCTAAAACACTACCCCCAGCATGACCTTACACTACGCAAACACTACAACACTACCCAAAACCCTAAAACAATACACCCCAGCATGACCCTACACTACGCAAACACTACAACACTACCCTAAACCCTAAAACACTACCCCCAGCATGACCCTACACTACACAAACACTACAACACAACCCTAAACCCTAAAACACTACCCCGAGCATGACCCTACACTACGCAAACACTACAACACAACCCTAAACCCTAAAACACTACCCCCAGCATGACCCTACACTACGCAAACACTACAACACTACCCTAAACCCTAAAACACTACCCCCAGCATGACCCTACACTACGCAAACACTACAACACTACCCAAAACCCTAAACACTACACCCCAGCATGACCCTACACTACGCAAACACTACAACACTACCCTAAACCCTAAAACACTACCCCAGCATGACCCTACACTACGCAAACACTACAACACTACCCAAAACCCTAAAACACTACACCCCAGCATGACCCTACACTACGCAAACACTACAACACTACCCTAAACCCTAAAACACTACCCCCAGCATGACCCTACACTACGCAAACACTACAACACTACCCTAAACCCTAAAACACTACCCCCAGCATGACCCTACACTGCGCAAACACTACAACACTACCCTAAACCCTAAAACACTACCCCCAGCATGACCCTACACTACGCAAACACTACAACACTACCCTAAACCCTAAAACACTACCCCCAGCATGACCCTACACTACGCAAACACTACAACACTACCCTAAACCCTAAAACACTACCCCCAGCATGACCCTACACTACGCAAACACTACAACACTACCCTAAACCCTAAAACACTACCCCCAGCATGACCCTACACTACGCAAACACTACAACACTACCCAAAACCCTAAAACACTACCCCCAGCATGACCCTACACTACGCAAACACTACAACACTACCCAAAACCCAAAACACTACCCCCCAGCATGACCCTACACTACGCAAACACTACAACACTTCCCAAAACCCTAAAACACTACCCCTAGCATGACCCTACACTACGCAAACACTACAACACTACCCAAAACCCTAAAACACTACCCCCAGCATGACCCTACACTACGCAAACACTACAACACTACCCAAAACCCTAAAACACTACACCCCCAGCATGACCCTACACTACGCAAACACTACAACACTACCCAAAACCCTAAAACACTACACCCCAGCATGACCCTACACTACGCAAACACTACAACACTACCCAAAACCCTAAAACACTACCCCCAGCATGACCCTACACTACGCAAACACTACAACACTACCCAAAACCCTAAAACACTACCCCCAGCATGACCCTACACTACGCAAACACTACAACACTACCCTAAACCCTAAAATACTACACCCCAGCATGACCCTACACTACGCAAACACTACAACACTACCCAAAACCCTAAAACACTACCCCCAGCATGACCCTACACTACGCAAACACTACAACACTATCCTAAACCCTAAAACACTACGCCCAGCATGACCCTACACTACGCAAACACTACAACACTACCCTAAACCCTAAAACACTAGCCCCAGCATGACCCTACACTACGCAAACACTACAACACAACCCTAAACCCTAAAACACTACCCCCAGCATGACTCTACACTACGCAAACACTACAACACTACCCTAAACCCTAAAACACTACCCCCAGCATGACCCTACACTACGCAAACACTACAACACAACCCTAAACCCTAAAACACTACCCCCAGCATGACCCTACACTAAACAACCACCACAACTCTACACTACACTAACACAACACTACACTACACAACACTACACTACACTACACAATCACTAACCCACGAAAAAATTAACACAAACCCACTTACCTCTCTCGTCATCGTGGTTTTCACAACGCAAATGCATTTACCATACATGCCTTTAAAACGTAATTCTTTGTAAAGGCATGAGCGATAAATGCACATGCGTTTTGAAAAAATGCGGGATAATGGTATGCGAGGTCAATGACCTTGCGGGATAATGGTATGCGGACTGAAAGTCTGCGGGATAAAAAATGCGGGAAAATGGCTGCAAACCATGATTAGCAGCAGACTTCCCTGGTGAGCACTAGCTTTACTACAGTGATCTAATGAGCAACTAGAGTGCTAACATTCAGAATTTATGGCAAATGTGTGACACATCTGAATGCCTTCTTGATAGAACCAAAGTAAACAAGCATTGAAAATGCAACAGATCTCGCCCTCGTTTAAGTTAAAGCCATTCTGTTTGTAATGAGGTGGCTTTTTAGCTTTGCTTTTATTAGTGTTTTTAAAACTTTCATGTAAATAACATGCATATGTATGCATATATGTATATGTATGCATGCATTTATATTTATATAGATATGCAGATTATATATGTTTATATATGTATATTACCTACTGGCGATAGCCAGTGGGTATATATAGTTAGGATTTTTTCTCTATGGGATTTCTGAAAATTCTATGTCTAATAACTTTGGCGTTTGTGGACGGAATTGGCTGAAAGTTTCAGGAAAATGGCACATTTTGTTTCTGAGCAGCCCCTGAAAATTTGGAGGGGTTTCGTCAAGGGGGGGCCGAGAAAAAAGGGGGGTCCCAAAACGCGTTTTTCCCATTCATTTTTTCATAGGGCGGTTGGACTCACTTTTAGCTCGAACGGCTGAATAGATTTACATGAAACTTGGCAAAATTGTAGATATGGTTTGCCCGACGTGCCTTTGCTATGTCTCAATATATGTGCTCCAGTGGATTTTGAGAAATTAACGTTTAAAAAAATATATATATCTGTGACAGCGCTCCGGTTAGCGCCCCGGTTCGCGTACCTGACGCGTAACGGAACTTTGCGAAGCGAAGCTGATTGGCTCTCCGGTGTCTGTCAACATTCTAAACAGTCCGGAGCGGCCGCCATCTTGTCTCTCGGTACGATCGAGAGACAAGATGTGGTGAAAAACGAAGGGGGAAATGAAGGAAAGGGGGCAAGGTAGACCACTCCTGACCCCCTAGGATTGATAAGGGGGATATTAAAGTGCCCCGCGGGGCAAAAAATAAAAAAAATTTTTTTTTGCGATTTTACGCCGTAGAGGCGCGTCCCGGTACGCGAACCGGGCAGCTCACCGGGCAGCTAACCGGCAGCGTAGCTGTCAACATTGTAAACCGTCCGGAGCGGCCGCCATCTTGTCTCTCGGTAGGTTCGAGAGACAAGATGTGGTGAAAAAAGAAGGGGGAAATGAAGGAAAGGGGGCAAGGTAAACCCCTCCTGACCCCCTAGGATTGATGAGGGGGATATTAAAGTCCCCCGCGATTTTTCGCGGTAGAGGCGCTTCCCGGTACGCGAACCGGGCAGCTAACCGGCAGCGTAACGGGAGTCCGCCATCTTGTGTTTTTGGAGCGTCCGGTTCGCGTACCGGGTAGCGTCCCGGTAAGCGTAACAAGGGGAAAACCAAGAGAAACAGTAAAAAAAAAATTACGGGAATAGATTTCCAGCAAACTTGGCAAAATTGTAGGGACTATTTGTTTGATGTGCCTTTGCAAGGCCTCAAGATATGTGCACGTGTGGATTTTGTCTAATTAAGGTTAAAAAAAATATATATATCTGTAAGCGTGCTCCGGCACGCTTACGTTACGGGTTTTGTTTGCGCTGCAGAGCCGATACGTCACGGTTATGCGACGCGTCATGAGGCGTCTTACGTGGCTACGTGATACGTCACGTAATAAAGAATATATTTTACAGCTATAGATATTAGCTTTTAAAAAACCAATGAAATTCACTGAAAAAACCATAGGTTATAGACCATATATAGTTAGGAATTTGCATTTACAAAACCTTGAAAATTCACTGAAAAAACCATAGGTTAGAGACCATATATAGTTAGCTGGACATTTTATTGACATAAAACCAATGAAATTCCATATATAGTTAGTTGCACTAACTATATATCGCGCACCCGCAATCCACTGCTGATGATGTCACATATTACATCATTCATGACATGGTCAGTGACATCACTGATGACATCTCAAATGACATCACTGATGACATCACTGATGACATCTCAAATGACATCACTGATGACATCATGACACACCAATACCAGTTACTACATACGCACTCACTGATTCCTACGTCTACACACACATTCACTCATTCACCCATACAATCACTCATACATACAGTCACTCATTATTACAACACTATCATATGCACTCATACACCTATGCAGACACTCACACACTGCCACTCATCCATGGAGTTACTCACACACCTAGTCAGTCCTGTAAAGAATCAATCACACTTCCATTTCCTCATCTATACAGTTAAACACAGAACACCATACTTCAGTGACATCACTGATGACATCACTGATGACATCTCAAATGACATCACTGATGACATCTCAAATGACATCACTGATGACATCATGACACACCAATACTAGTTACTACATACGCACTCACTGATTCCTACGTCTACACACACATTCACTCATTCACCCATACAATCACTCATACATACAGTCACTCATTATTACAACACTATCATATGCACTCATACACCTAGTCAGTCCTGTGAAGAATCAATCACACTTCGATTTCCTCATCTATACAGTTAAACACAGAACACCATACTTTTCACACATATACTAACACATACTTACTCTCTTATACAATCACTGATACAAGTACACATTGATATGCACAGAGTCACACACCTCCCAGCCAGCCACACACACACTCAGTCTTCCATACATCCACTCATTC
The DNA here is from genome assembly GCF_964261635.1 of Lissotriton helveticus. NCBI lineage: Eukaryota > Metazoa > Chordata > Amphibia > Caudata > Salamandridae > Lissotriton > Lissotriton helveticus. The sequence continues at coordinate 334,143,039 of NC_136071.1, read as the reverse complement.
TTCAATATGTAAAACATATTTAAACTTTACAAAAACACACAGACACTAGATGATGTCATCAGTGATGTCATTTGAGATGTCATCAGTGATGTCATCAGTGATGTCATTTGAGATGTCATCAGTGATGTCACTGACCATGTCATGAATGATGTAATATGTGACATCATCAGCAGTGGATTGCGGGTGCGCGATATATAGTTAGTGCAACTAACTATATATGGAATTTCATTGGTTTTATGTCAATAAAATGTCCAGCTAACTATATATGGTCTCTAACCTATGGTTTTTTCAGTGAATTTTCATGGTTTTGTAAATGCAAATTCCTAACTATATATGGTCTATAACCTATGGTTTTTTCAGTGAATATATATATATATAAGAGAAATTCCCCATCACAGGTTGTGCCCCAACAGAAAGAAGACTATACGTAACTACTAACAAAAAACACAAGGCGATGAATAAGAAAAATCAATGTTATCACAACTTAATTAAAAAACTTGAGCGTGACCAAAATGTGATTGTCCGCCAGGCGGACAAGGGCGCTAACATTGTTTTATGGCCAAAGGATATGTATGTTGCCGAGGCAGAGAGTCAATTTTTGTACTCCACGTGTTACACGAAAAGCAACTTGACAGCACTAAAAGCAGCTTGGCAAGAACAAAACCTGAAATTAATGGCATGGAGAAGTGCCAAACTGTTGTCAAATGATGAGTATAATTTCATGGAAAAAGATCATCCAGTAATACCGACTTTTTATCTAATACCAAAAGTGCACAAAAACATCAATGCACCACCTGGATGCCCGATTATTTCGGCTATAAACAGTTCCACTGAAAATATCTCACAATATATAGACATTTTCCTCCAAGAATGGGTGAAATGTTTAAAATCATACGTACAGGACACTTCTGATTTTATCAGAAAAATGGAGAATGTTGTCTGGAGTGCTGATTGTTTGCTAATAACATTAGATGTGACCTCATTGTACACATCCATCAAACATGCAGACGGCCTAAAAGCGGTGGAATTTTATTTAAACAAAAGGTCCATGAACTTTTCTGCACATAATAAGATGCTATTATCCATGATTCAAATCTGTCTTGAACAAAACTATTTCCTGTTTAATAACCAAATGTATCAACAGGTTAGGGGTGTCGCGATAGGGGCTTGCTTCTCCCCGAGTCTGGCGTGTCTCCATATGGGACTATGGGAGGAGCAGGTCCTTGGTGGCACCCTTAATAACATCACACAGGAACATGTACCTATTTATTTAAGGTATATTGATGACCTTTTCATGGTCTGGAAAGGATCACTGGATGAAGCACATGATTTTATAGAAGAAATCAACAGAAATGACCTCAATTTAAAATTCACCTCAAATATAGACGCAAAGTCTGTGGTATTTCTTGACACTGAAGTTTATATAACAGATAATGGTTTTGCCACAAGGTTACACAGGAAACCAACCGCTGGCAATACCGTATTGCATGCTTCTAGTCAGCATCCTTACCATCTGATCAGCAGCATCCCCTTTGGGGAAATGTTGAGGATCAAGCGAATAAGCAGTACAGATGCTGACTGCCGTAAAGCCCAGGAGGAAAGCAAGGCACGGTTTCTTTCCCGGGGCTATTCTGTTAAAACTATCCAGAAAGCAATCAATCGGTCAGCATCAATTACCAGACAAGAAGCATTAGCAATAAAAGAGAAATCCAGTGTTCAGATAACTAGAGATACCACGATAAAGCCCAGAGTCATCATCACGTACAGCAGACAACACAAGGAAATCCGGCAGATTTTCTATAAAAATTGGAACCTAATAACAGGGGATCCTGTTATTGGAAAACATATTTTAAGTAAGCCAAGTATTACTTTTAGAAAATCCGTATCCATGGCAGATAAGTTAGTAAGTAACTTTCTTGAAAAGCCAATATCTGATACATGGGGCGCCCTCGGAGGAGGGTTTAAGAAATGCACTGTCGTGAAAGCATGCAAAAATGGGTGTAATAAAACCCAATATACGGTGCCTTTTAAAAGCCAGCCCGTATTGATTAAAAAACGCATGTCTTGTAGAACTGAATTTGCGGTTTATGTGCTACAGTGCCCATGTGACCTCCGATATGTGGGTAGCACCCGCCTACCGGTGCACAAACGGGTACTGCAGCACATGAGGGCCATCGTGGGAAAAGATCAGTCATACCTGGTGGCCCGCCATTTTGAAAGTCTGCATAACAGTGACCCTTCAGTTTTGATATATTACGTTATTGATTGTGTCATGCCACTCAAGAGAGGAGGAGATAGAGATGCGAAGTTCCGATTATTGGAGACCAGGTATATAATAGAGCTGGACAGCAAGGCCCCCCGGGGCCTTAATGCCAGTGAAGACCTATACACATGTCTTTAATCAATTTTTAAGCAATAATATACCTGATGCACTATGGGCTTTTATGATATACGACCTGGGTTATTTGCATCTCTTGTTGATATGGAAGTGTACATTTATAAATATGATGAACAATGTCAGTCAAGTGGGTTTAGTACGGTAACATCTAAGGTGATGTGAGGGTAAAGAATACTATGAAACAACCTCTCTCCACACCCTTTTCCATGATTTTTATATATACACGAATAATTCAGAATTACTAAAATCACACAAAGCACTTTTTTGCACATAGGGTTAGGGTAAATGATGAGGAACATATGTTATACGGTTGGAGTTCATATGAATTGTTTTTGGAAGATATCTTTCTTAATGCAACACATAGTTTGTTCTTTTTTATGATCATATGGTGTCTTTTAGTAGAATATACAAATAATTCCTAAAATGATAGTATTTCTCTTTTTAGAATACTTATTAAGGTTTTTTACAAAATTTGATATTTATTGTTGTATGGTTGCTAATAATATCAGCAGCAAAGTAGCAGTTTTAAATGGGAGAAAGTTTGTATTTATGGACACTTTGTCTTTTATTGTAAATATGACATAATCAACAATGAGTATTAATTGTTTTTGTAAGTATTTTCTCTATATTATCTATTTTTGTACAGTATTGTATATATGGTGATTATTTATAATTGCGTATCTTTGCACAACATATATTTTGCACAAGATCATGTCTATTTGACTTAAAGGCACTATACCTTTTATTTGAACAACGAGTGGACACCTATCAGCTATCAGAAATGTGAACAACAATGGGTTAATTCAGGGCAGGCCAAGAACACATAGCGCCTGCCCACTTTTTGGACTCCATAAGTACCCTCATCAATGTCAAGCAATGTATCATGTGATCAAGCCTCTGGCTAGAGGCAAAACGCGTCATGCGGGCTTACTGGGTGTTATTCTTTAAACTGGAATAAAACACTGATTGCACCAGATTCTGGGTCTGACTTGTTCGTTTTTGGAAAGCAGTCTGAGCAGGATAGACTGTGATGCAGTAGCAGCAGCGTCAAACGAAAAGTGATAAAAAAAATAAAAAAAAAAAAATATATATATATATATATATATATATATATATATATATGTCGCTCCAAGGGTAGTGTCCAAGAAATGAGCAGCACGCAAAGTAAGTAGCTTTAACCCCATCAGCTTTTTATTGGTACGGTAGTGCGTAGGCAGAGTTAATCTTAATCACCTGACTTTCAAAGTCCGACGCGTTTCGTTTACTCACTTCCTCATGAACTTAAAAGTCAGTAAGGTGCATGGTGGGGATGTGAGTTCCATCGTTTGGCATCAACCGCTATGCAGAATTGCAAACACGTTGCCTTTAGGTTCTCACACGCCCTTTCAATCCTGTATGGATGCACCTGGATTTTCGTGTAAAAAAGGCTCCGAATGAGCCCCTCCGCTGCAGCACGCCCTCAATCCACTCTTAGTTTCCATCTCACGAGCTCATCTGCATAACAAGCTCGATGGCCCCCGCCTGGGGGTGGTGCCGGCTCGACGGCAGGACGGCCGCCTATACATGTCGCTCCAAGGGTAGTGTCCAAGAAATGAGCAGCACGCAAAGTAAGTAGCTTTAACCCCATCAGCTTTTTATTGGTAGGGTAGTGCGTAGGCAGAGTTAATCTTAATCACCTGACTTTCAAAGTCCGACGCGTTTCGTTTACTCACTTCCTCATGAACTTAAAAGTCAGTAAGGTGCATGGTGGGGATGTGAGTTCCATCGTTTGGCATCAACCGCTATGCAGAATTGCAAACACGTTGCCTTTAGGTTCTCACACGCCCTTTCAATCCTGTATGGATGCACCTGGATTTTCGTGTAAAAAAGGCTCCGAATGAGCCCCTCCGCTGCAGCACGCCCTCAATCCACTCTTACTTTCCATCTCACGAGCTCATCTGCATAACAAGCTCGATGGCCCCCGCCTGGGGGTGGTGCCGGCTTGACGGCAGGACGGCCGCCTATACATGTCGCTCCAAGGGTAGTGTCCAAGAAATGAGCAGCACGCAAAGTAAGTAGCTTTAACCCCATCAGCTTTTTATTGGTACGGTAGTGCGTGGGCAGAGTTAATCTTAATCACCTGACTTTCAAAGTCCGACGCGTTTCGTTTACTCACTTCCTCATGAACTTAAAAGTCAGTAAGGTGCATGGTGGGGATGTGAGTTCCATCGTTTGGCATCAACCGCTATGCAGAATTGCAAACACGTTGCCTTTAGGTTCTCACACGCCCTTTCAATCCTGTATGGATGCACCTGGATTTTCGTGTAAAAAAGGCTCCGAATGAGCCCCTCCGCTGCAGCACGCCCTCAATCCACTCTTACTTTCCATCTCACGAGCTCATCTGCATAACAAGCTCGATGGCCCCCGCCTGGGGGTGGTGCCGGCTCGACGGCAGGACGGCCGCCTATACATGTCGCTCCAAGGGTAGTGTCCAAGAAATGAGCAGCACGCAAAGTAAGTAGCTTTAACCCCATCAGCTTTTTATTGGTACGGTAGTGTGTGGGCAGAGTTAATCTTAATCACCTGACTTTCAAAGTCCGACGCGTTTCGTTTACTCACTTCCTCATGAACTTAAAAGTCAGTAAGGTGCATGGTGGGGATGTGAGTTCCATCGTTTGGCATCAACCGCTATGCAGAATTGCAAACACGTTGCCTTTAGGTTCTCACACGCCCTTTCAATCCTGTATGGATGCACCTGGATTTTCGTGTAAAAAAGGCTCCGAATGAGCCCCTCCGCTGCAGCACGCCCTCAATCCACTCTTACTTTCCATCTCACGAGTTCATCTGCATAACAAGCTCGATGGCCCCCGCCTGGGGGTGGTGCCGGCTCGACGGCAGGACGGCCGCCTATACATGTCGCTCCAAGGGTAGTGTCCAAGAAATGAGCAGCACGCAAAGTAAGTAGCTTTAACCCCATCAGCTTTTTATTGGTACGGTAGTGCGTAGGCAGAGTTAATCTTAATCACCTGACTTTCAAAGTCCGACGCGTTTCGTTTACTCACTTCCTCATGAACTTAAAAGTCAGTAAGGGCGTGTGAAAGTAAGAGTGGATTGAGGGCGTGCTGCAGCGGAGGGGCTCATTCGGAGCCTTTTTTACACGAAAATCCAGGTGCATCCATACAGGATTGAAAGGGCGTGTGAGAACCTAAAGGCAACGTGTTTGCAATTCTGCATAGCGGTTGATGCCAAACGATGGAAGCTACTTACTTTGCGTGCTGCTCATTTCTTGGACACTACCCTTGGAGCGACATGTATAGGCGGCCGTCCTGCCGTCGAGCCGGCACCACCCCCAGGCGGGGGCCATCGAGCTTGTTATGCAGATGAGCTCGTGAGATGGAAAGTAAGAGTGGATTGAGGGCGTGCTGCAGCGGAGGGGCTCATTCGGAGCCTTTTTTACACGAAAATACAGGTGCATCCATACAGGATTGAAAGGGCGTGTGAGAACCTAAAGGCAACGTGTTTGCAATTCTGCATAGCGGTTGATGCCAAACGATGGAACTCACATCCCCACCATGCACCTTACTGACTTTTAAGTTCATGAGGAAGTGAGTAAACGAAACGCGTCGGACTTTGAAAGTCAGGTGATTAAGATTAACTCTGCCTACGCACTACCGTACCAATAAAAAGCTGATGGGGTTAAAGCTACTTACTTTGCGTGCTGCTCATTTCTTGGACACTACCCTTGGAGCGACATGTATAGGCGGCCGTCCTGCCGTCGAGCCGGCACCACCCCCAGGTGGGGGCCATCGAGCTTGTTATGCAGATGAGCTCGTGAGATGGAAAGTAAGAGTGGATTGAGGGCGTGCTGCAGCGGAGGGGCTCATTCGGAGCCTTTTTTACACGAAAATCCAGGTGCATCCATACAGGATTGAAAGGGCGTGTGAGAACCTAAAGGCAACGTGTTTGCAATTCTGCATAGCGGTTGATGCCAAACGATGGAACTCACATCCCCACCATGCACCTTACTGACTTTTAAGTTCATGAGGAAGTGAGTAAACGAAACGCGTCGGACTTTGAAAGTCAGGTGATTAAGATTAACTCTGCCTACGCACTACCGTACCAATAAAAAGCTGATGGGGTTAAAGCTACTTACTTTGCGTGCTGCTCATTTCTTGGACACTACCCTTGGAGCGACATATATATATATATATATATATATATATATATATATATATATATATATATATATATATATATATATGTTACCACTCAGTGCCGGTAGTCCAGGGCTCTAGCAGCGCGGCGGTCCCTTCCAAAAAAACGGCGATTTTTGTAATATTTTGCAGTAAGCTTCCTGCCAACCTCCTGGGTTCAGAAAGGGTCGGAACACTCCGAGATGCTTCAAAGTCAGTTTATTAGCAACTAATGGTTACCCATATATATAAGAGAAATTCCCCATCACAGGTTGTGCCCCAACAGAAAGAAGACTCGCACTCCACTGTGTCTGTAAATGCAGATTACTGGCTGACGCGTTTCGAGCAAAAACTCTTCTTCACAAGCCAACGTTTCACCACCAGTGCTCACCATTATACGGTGTATTTACAAAACATAGAGGTAGGACCATTCCAAGTGGATGCAATAGAATCAATACTATCGTCACTGTGGTAAAAGACAGACTCCATGTCTTCTCATTAGATACATCTGACAGCATGTTGGCAACAAATTAAATGTTACAAAATAAATTCAACCGTTCATACATTTGCATTGTGCATGTTGTAAATTAGCAATGGAGTGGTGTGGAAAATAAAGAAATGTTGCTGTACACAAAATTAAACTACGATAATTTTGTACTCTGATTAACTGTCAGGTTGTAATTCAATTGTGGCCATGTGGCCAGATTTTTAACCACAAATGATTCTTGTCACTATATAAAAGATGGATGGTCCAAATTTATATACAATAAAGAAAAAGAAAAAATCCCACTCTGTTGCTAATTTACAATATGCACAATGCAATGTATGAATGGTTGAATTTATTTTGTAACATTTAATTTGTTGCCAACATGCTGTCAGATGTATCTAACGAGAAGACATGGAGTCGTTCTTGCTGGAAGTGGTGAGTCGTAGAGAGCTCTTATGTGCGATGGCGAGTCCTCCTCCTGGGTGGTTGGGGCGGTCCTCTCTCTGGATCTTGTATTCTCTGGTGATGGCGATGGCGATGTCGGGCGGAGGTGGGCTTGGTCCACGTTTCCGTGAAGAAGGCGATATCTGGCGAGAGGGTGGCTAGGAGGTCCCATCATGTTTGTGCAGCGAGCGCACATTGAGGAGCATGCACTTCAGGGCTTCGGGGGTGCTGGTGTCCGGCGTGGGGGCAGCAGCCTGTGGGGGTGCAGCGGATGGTGAAGATTTGTCTACAGTGTCGGCAGGAGAGCTGTCCATGGGTGGTGTTCGGCATAGACAGCTGGCAGTTGTTGTTCCTTCCGGTGTTGAGTCCAAGGAGGGCAGCTGAGACATAGCGGTGGGTGGCCAGAGACCCAAGGTATTTGGCGCTGCATGCGTTCGGGTCGAGGATGGGTGCAGACGGGCTTGCCTTTGGCGTGCCTTCAGCCACCATTCAATAGGGAAGGGGGAGGGAAGCGCAGCTGAGAGGGGGGAGCAGGAACCAGCAGGGGGGAGGGGACACAAGGGGCAGCAGCAGCAGAAAAAGGACTGTGAAAAACAGGCAAGGAGGATACAAACAAAAGGCACAGGTACAGAGACAAATACAATTAAAGACAGAAAATTAAAGGCACAATAACAAAAAACAACACAAAAAGACAGACAAAAAACAGAAAAATGGGCACAAACATGAAGACAGACACCAGCGGGTCAGCAGAAGAGCAAGGCTCTCCCACTGGACCACCAGGGATGAGGTGCAGGCAGGAGCCTGCGGGTGGAAGAGGGCCTCAAACATCTACCTTCACAGAGAGGTGTAGGTGGCAGCGGCACAACAGCGGAGCTGCTGGGGAGGAGAGCAGAGTCATGTGCAAGGAATAAAAAAAGGAACCCAATGTCCTTGTTAGAGCAGTTCTGATTTAGAGTTGTTTTCTTCACCAGTGTTCTACTAATCTTGTTGCTCCTAATGGTCTCCCTCCTGTACCTGCTGACTTCATGGGCAGCTGCAGCTCCTCCGCAATGGCGGAGGAGCATCGCCCCACTGGCTCAAAGCCAACAGGTAAAAAATAAAACAATGTTCTAGCATCGTTTTATTTTTCATTTGCTAGGTCTGAGCTAGCGTATACAGGGAAGGGCGGGGCCAGGGCATGGGAGGGGGAGGAGGCGTGCTATGTACACTTCTAAGCGCACATGTGTGTTTGGCCGGTCATCTCAGGCCGACCAAACACACATGCGCACTTAGATTTCTCCAACCCGGCTGCATTGAACAGCTGGGCTGGAGAAACTCCACAGACTCCCTGACCTGAGCGGAGTTTCTTTTCAGCCCGCTCAGGCCAATCGCCCCTGCTGCTCTCACTGCATGACAGCAGCACTGGGATTACAACGAGAGTCTGTTCCAGTGTCTGCTGGGAGCAGGAAGAGCGCAGGAGACGCGACGCGGGAGGCAGCCACCCCCTAAGGTAAGTTCTTATTTTTTATTATTAAACTATTATTACCCCCGCGCGACCCCCCCTGCGCTCCATCCACGCGCTACATCCACCCGCTCCACCACCCTTTGTTTGTGGTGGCCACCACTGTTCATGGGCTTTCCGTTGGACATTACCTAGGCATTACCCTTTTTGTCCTGCCTGCCATATGTTTCAGGTTCTGCAAGTGTGACTGGACATTGAGTCTTCTTCCCTTACTTCTGGCTCAATGCTTCCTCCGACAATCTAAGGTCCTGTGGTTGTTTGCTCTCCTTCTGTAAGTGGAGAAGCTGGCACATCACATTTCCAGATGAAATAATACATCACCGTTAAAGTTTTTAGGAACTGCATCATGTAGAAAGCACAGATCTTCCTGTTTTTCTCCACTCCCATCATTTAGAAAATAGTCACCTGCAACCGACATCCGGTAAAAGGCATTCCAAATAAACTGCCACTTCCTTCTGCCATTCGAACTGGTCCTGGAGCTGCGGCAGCTGCCACATATCACACATCTTGGGCACTGCAGCTGAGAAACATGTTTATGGTCCGGATCCTGTCTCAGGACCTACTATTTGTACTGGTAATGCTGTCGAAACTGGTAGGAAAGCGCCAGAGCAAATTCTCTGTTGCTGTGGAATCAGGAGTAAACCTATCATTGACTCCATGCAGCTGCATGTCTCTCTCTCTCTCTCTCTAAGGCATTTAATGCTTCATGCTGGGCCCCTACACAAAAACGCAGTTTCTTCCTCCATCATCATTACAGTCACCACTCAACTCAAACAACTACCAATATAGACATAAATTCACAGGAAATCGGTACTTTAAATAATGGGTCTATTGAAGCTAAATTGCAAAAATCAAAAAGACAATGAGTAAAAAATAAAGGAGATAAAAACACAAGCACAAATAAAAACAAAGGGCCGCATTTACTACAAAATGATGCAGCGCGGCCCCACAAGCTTTTATGCTGAGTCATTTTAAAAGCACAGGGATGGGTCGTATTAACAACAATACAGTGCATCTCTGTGCTTTCCCCTGCGCTAGCGCACAATTGGCTGCCAGGCGCCAGCGCAGGCACCTTTGCATGATGTTGCGGGGATGATTGTTTTTGTGCAGGAAGGAACACCTTCCTGCACAAAAGCTATCATGGATGGCATTTTCCTCTTTCAAAGCGTACTGCAGAATGTGGCACGCACAGAAAGAGGAAAAAACGAGCAGAAATAAAAGTATTTCTACTTGTTGCACCATTCCATGCCTCCACTGAGGAGGCGTAGGATTCTTATGCATTCCCAGCTTTACAAAACATTCTAAATCTTAGAACGTGTTAGGTTCCACAGATGTTGTGTGGGAACACCCACAACAACACCCATGGAATGCCCTTTTCACACAGAGTAATGTGTGAAAGGGGCCCATATTTCCAAGGCCATGAAAAGTGATGCAGGGTGACTTTATCTGGCCTTGTAAATATGGGCTAGCCCATTGTGTTACCAATGCTTCAAAAAAAGGTGATGCAACGATGGTGTAAATGAAGCCCACAGAACTTACTACTCTGCCCTCTCGCTCACTCTGATGCTTAATGAATGAATACATGGATTAGAACAGCGGTACTCAAAGTACGGCCCGCGGGCCAGTTGCGGTCCGCCAGGCATTTCCATGCGGCCCTCGTGTTAAACAACAGACAGTTCGGAATCAACTGCAATTCCGCCTGTTGTGATTTCTCGGGGGCCGCATTCACAGGGAAAATGATGAAATAAGCATGCGCAAAATCAGTGTCTCGCAAGCTCACTCGCAAAAGGTCATCCGACTGCAGCTTCCAATTAGAAACAAACTTGATATACATCTGTTGGTAGGTAGATAATATATCTTATTTTAGGGCATGAGTATGAGAAGGAGAAACTTTCTAACTGCCACATTGAAAAGCCCCCTTGATTTGTTTGATGCAGTGGTTTAATGATTGAAAATATATATTCCTTCTTGCCACATCTACGGGCAAAGATGTGAATAAACATGTAAAATGAAGCATAATTTAGTTTTCCTCTGATGTTGCTGGACTGTGCTTGTTTTCCATTTTATAAAAATAAATGACTGAACATTTTTTTTAAAGTACGTTTAGCCCATATGCAGGGGGCTTGTATTTGTGGGCTGGCATTTAGATCACTGATGACGTCAAAAATCAGCATGCACAATCTAATGTTCAACCAGTTACCAATGACAGGTCAGCATGGCCTGTAGAACTTGGCGGTTTTTAGAATGGTTGCACGTTTAATTTTGAGTTCTCAGACAGACAGAGAGGCAGCGAGACAGAGAGACGGAGAGGAGAGGGAGAGAGAGGCATAGAGACAGAGACGGAGAGAGGGAGATGGAGGGAGGAAGAGGGAGGGAGTGGAAGGGAGAAGGAGGGAGGGAGACAGACGGAGACAGACGGAGGGAGACAGACGGAGACAGAGGGAGATAGAGGGGGAGATACAGAGGGAGGGAGACAGAGGGCGACAGGGAGAGAGAGTGAGAGAGAGGGAGGGAGAGGGAGGGAGGGGAACAGAGATGGAGAGAGGGGAACAGAGAGGGAGACAGAGAGAGGGAGATAGAGAGAGGGAGACAAAGAGAGAGAGAGAAAGAGACAAAGAGAGAAGGGAGTCAAAGAGAGAGGGAGACACAGAGAGAGAGGGAGAAAAAGAGAGAGAGGGAGACAGAAGGAGACAGAGAGAGAGAGGAAGACAGAGATACTCAGAGGGAGACAGAGAGAGAGAGTTAGAGGGAGGGAAACAGAGGGAGAGAGAGAGCGGGAGACAGAGAGATAGAGGGAGACAGATCGAGACAGAGAGAGGGAGGGAGAGAGAGAGAGGGAGGGAGGGAGAGAGAGATAGAGATAGGATATGTGTGTATGCCCGGTCTGGTGGCTCAGTGGCTCAGTGGATGAATGCATCCGCTGCAGGGGCGACTCATGGTCACAGTTATGTTTTTGCTCTAGTGCCGCCCCCTCCACCACTGACCCCACCCCCACCTGTGCTGCCCCCGGCCACAAACCACACTGTATGTAAATTTGGCCCCGAGAGAAAGTTTGTGAGTACCCATGGATTAGAATATGCCAAGAATGGGGTGGTCTTAAATTTAACTCTCAAGGGTAAACAGCCACAGGCATTACATAACAAGTGAACATCCGCCTGAGGATAATTTCATGGCCTCTGGTACCTCAAAGTCTCTGTAAGTGAAGAGGCACCCTTGGGTTGTGTTGCATTATATCACTGATATGCATCACGTCAGACTTAGTAATTGAGTTGTTGAAGCAAAAGTGAAGCTGCAAGTCACAGCCTACGAAAGTCTCAAATAAGTAAAGAAGGAGGACCTTGCAATTTGTAGAATTCAATTTCATATTAGGTACTTTCCAGGTGTATCCACCGTTGTGGAGATTTTCTAAATCAGAATGCTACTTGACCAGATTCGACCACAGGAAATAGGTTAGGGTGACCAGACATCCCGGTTTCCCCGGACAGTCCCTTTTTTTGAAGTAGTGTCCCGGTGCCCTGACAATTTGGTCCAAATTAAGGAAATCTCCCGGTTTCTGTGCAGTGCTTGGGTTAAACAGAGTAATGCCCCATTTTTAAATAGTGTCTCAGTGTGCATGCTTACTTTGCACAGGTGCTGAGGCGGATCTCTGTTGAGCTCTCCATTTTTGCCCTCAGGGTGAAAACAAAATCTTACCGCTGCACTGCACTGCCTTCAAAGAGACCCATTATAGTTCTTTCACAGTCTCATCAGTCCAGAACTGAAGCATCTTCAATGTTATGTACAGCGAAGCCAAAGTTGTTGCTTATGCAGCTAACAACAGTTGACAAAGCTAATAGTCCTGGTTTGTTGTATTTGTAATGTTACTTGTTGTATTATTTATCTGGATACAATGATAGAAGCAGTACATTTTTCCGGTGGGACACTATGCTAATCACAGATTTTTTAGCTTATGTGTATTAAGCCATGCCCTTAATTCCATTGGTCACACCCTTTTGAGAGACCCCCCAGTTTTTTTTATCCCACTTAAAGCCTGGGGTGTCAGACCCGCAGAATGTAACTCCTCAGAACTCGAACAATGCCCAAAGTGTTCCACCTGCTGACCTCCCCAACTCCGCAAATAGAAAGATACACAGAAGTAGTGAAGTGGTCAAGTGAGGGATAGGGGTATAGGAAAGGAACTGCAGGGATTTTGAACCTGTGGCGAACAAAAGAAAAGAAATGAATAGAGTACAGATGCAAGTCTACTCTCAATATGTCTCACTAAGAATCCATAAGTACCTTAGAACATAGCACATTCTCCTAAGAGACAGTAATTCTGAGATAAAACCATCTATATATTTCTCCCTGTATGAACCTATTAAGACAAGAACAAAATAGAGTTCATTCCTTTCTAGTATATGTCATGTGTTTGTACTGTACTAATATAACAAATGTGAAATCACCACACGTCATACATACCCCTTCAAAAGCAAGGAAAAAACCAAAGCTTAGGAGATGTAACGATAATGAGTAAGTAACTTCTTCATATAAGTCATGTCCAATAGTTTATACTCCTTAAGCACTGTAAAAATAAGTATAAAGTAACCAAGCGGATGTTCCTGTTTTGTGCTCACTAGCACGTCTTCACGATAACAATGAACCCTAATCCACAATTAGCCAGAAGTACTGAATGGAAAAATATTTGCTACAAAAACAGCAAGGTAAAACTGGAACCAATCTCGGTTCCAATCAAAATGCAAAGCAACTGATAAGCCTCAAGAAGACTTCCAGCTGGGAAGCCAAGTGTACAGTTCAATTCGAGAAGCAGAGCCTCTCCACATAGCAGGATGCAACCATGTTTTCCCCCCGCTATTAAATCCAGGTGCAGCAATACCTGTAGCCGATCTCACGAGGACGCCGGTAATCCGAATGGTGAAGACTCCACGTCTTACTGCAAGTGCGAGCAGAGCCCTGCAAACACACTCCAAGTACCACAGGAGTTGCAGGAACAACGATTCCAGCCGTGACGGTTCCCAAACATCAGAAACCCGACCAGCCGATAAGGAGCCAGGAAATTAAATCAAAATCAGGAATTAGGCACACCGGTCAACGTGCGTGAACGTCCTGAAATACCCAAAAGCCTCTGCCGTTTGCATCATGGGAAGTGTGGTCTTTAACCTATTAGATCTGACATGGTAGGCAGTTCCGCTGGCAGACCCTGACCAAACGACCCTCTCCCAAGCTCCTCTTAGCACCAGGCTCGGCAGGATGAGCCGCATGAAAGGCGCGAATCAGCACCGGGGCATGGATGCTGGATACAGGTTCCCAAGAATCGTCCTCCGAAGAGTAGCCCTTCTAGGAGACCAAATACCACAACTGACCCCTCCTGTATTTAGAATCCAATATACAACTTACTTTGTATTCCAAATTACCATCACGTAACACTGGGGGAATTGCTCTCCTCTGTACCCCCATAGCTGGTTTCAAAAGGCTACAGTGGAACACTGGGTGAATTCTCAGATTGATGGGCAACCAAAGATTGTAGGCAACAGGATTGATTTGTTTCAGCATAGTGTAAGGACCAATGAATCTGGGGTGAAAAATGCTACGCGCTCGAAAACTGATGTTTTTAGTGGATAACCATACCTTGTCCCCTGGTTGGTATTGGGGGCCATCCCTACAATGTTTATCTGCCCATTTCTTATATTGTTGCTTAACATGATTTAGGTGGACTTGAACCCTTTTATGAATGGTGTGGATTTTCTTTATGCAAGTCTTCACCTCTGGTTGGTCTTCGAGGTCACTGGGCAGGGTTATTTGAAGAACTTTAGCATGGAACCCATGGTTTGCTGGAAAAGGTGATACTACTCTGGAAGTGGGCCAAGTGTTGTTATAGGAGAGTTCTGCCACTCACAGTAAAGGGACCCAGGATTCCTCAACTTCTTTGGCAGCAATGCAAATACTTCTTTAGAGTTTGATTTAGCCTTTCTGTCTGGCCAGCAGTTTGCGAATGGAGGCTGTTGGATAATGCAGGAGTAACTTGTTGAGCCTTGTACCACATTAACAAAAAACATGCTATGAACTGAGGCCCTCATTCTGAAACTATGACATTCGGTAGGCCGTGTAAGCGCACCACATTTTCAAGCAACAGCTGTGAGGTCTGACCTGCTGTAGGTAAGTTTGTACAGGGAATGAAATGACCCATTTTGGTAAGGCTATCCGCCTCTATCAAGATGGCTGTGTTGCCTTGATTGTTAGGTAGGCCTGTGATTAAGTCCATGCTGATGTTCTGCCATGGTTGAGTGGGGGTTGGCAAAGGCATTCTTTTTCCTTTAGCAGGTTCTCCTTTAGAAGTTGTTTTTAAATCTGCTCAACAGGAGATACTTATGTACGACAACAGCGTGCACATAGCAAACATCACCAGTAACATATTGTATTAATTTGAGAGTTTGCCTTGTACCTGAGAAATGCCACAGCCCCCCCATCTCAGAGGGACAGACAGGTTCAAAGTCACAGCCCATCCCATACCTTAGGTGCACAGGCATTCTCTCAACCCCCCTCATCTCTGAGGCACAGGCAGGTCTTCTCTCATCCCTCCCCTCATCTAAGAGACACAGACAGGCCTACCCTCTAAGCCCTTCCCATATCATAGTGCCTTTTGCCTTCCTTTCCCTTCCTTCTTCCTCTGCCCCCTTCTCGGCTTCTGGCATGGGACAGTCGTTTTAGCCATTTTTTGCAAGTAAGTAGTTCTGAGGCTGTTCTTGTCGGGAGCCGGTGTGGATGTGGCGCGCTTCTTCTCCGTGGCTAAGCAATGCATCGGGACCAGGTGCGGATGCGGCACGCATCTTCTCTGTGACTCGTGATGCATCAGGATTCGGTGCGGATGCAACTCGCTTCTTCCTCGTTGCGTTGATCTTCCAGGTCCCAACAACAAACAGTCTCTAGAGGTCCTAAACGGCAGCAGGCACCTCTTTGCAGGTTTGAATTCCCAGCAAGGAAATTCAGGGGACCTGGTGGTGAAGTCTTTGTCTCCCTGAGACTTCAGACAGGAAACAAGCTCAATTTCAAGCCCTGGAGATCTTTTCTTCATGCAGGTGACGAAGCAAACAGCAAAGTCCTTTTCTCCTTTCTTTGGCGACAAGTACCCACTGCTGGCCAACCCCAAACAGCAAACAGCACAGGGGCAGTAATCTACCTCAGCTTTTTCGGTTCTTCTCCTTGGCAAAGGTTCCTCTTGATTTCTCAGAAGTAATCTAAAGTTCTGGGGTCTGGGTTCCACTTATTGTTCTCTGAAGGCAGAGAGTGTCTGTACCCAGCCAAAACCAGTTCTTTCCTCTCTGGTGTAGCTTCCTGGCAGGAGGTTGAGACAGCATTGTTGAAAGCAGACCTGGCTCAGGTAGGTGAAAGGAAATCTCCTCCCCTACTCTAAATTCAACCCAGGTCCATTCAGCCCAGCCCTGACTCATCAGACTGACGGAGCCGCTGTCACTCACAAGCCAGACATGCAATACACAAACGTAGCAGAGACAGACTGGATGGTTAGGCAAGAAAATACCTACTTTCTAAAAGTGGTATTTTCAAACACAGAATGTAAAAACCACCCTCACTAAAAAATGCACTTTAACAGTCTAAGTTCAGGCATACTAAACATTATTTTCGTATCGTGTTCCCAGGGTCAGTTATGTTTATAAGATGTTATAAGCAGACTGCCCATTCTGGTCAATGGGAACAGATAGCCTTGCAATAGTGAAAAACGAAATTGGCAGTATTTCACTTTCAGGACATGACACACACATCAGGGCATTTCCTACCTTTCACATACAATGCATCCTGTCTACTGGGGTACCTTGGGCCTACCTTAGGGGCGACTAACATGCAGAAAAGGGAAGGTTTGGGGACTGGCAAGTGTGTGCACTTGCCAAGTTGATATGGCAGTCCCAGACTGCACACAGGCTCTGCAATGGCAGGCCTAAGCCATATTTTACAAGCTGCTTCTGTGGGTGGCACAATCGGTGCTGCAAACCCACCAGCAGCATTTGATTTACAGGCCATGGGCACACAGAGTGTACTATACTAAGGTCTGACAAGTAAATCAAATAATTTTTTTTAAATTAACAAAAGGAGGAGTATCACCACAGGGAATCATAGATTCAGAATGGGATTTGTGTTTGAAAAAAGGAAAATGTTTCCTTTCGTAAAAAACCCTCACTCACCAGCCTAGTGGTGACATGCTTCATCATTGGGGTCCACCCTGATGACCGAGTGCCATCAGGGTGTGCTGCGATACCTGAACTACAGTGGAGCTGGTTGTTGTGAGTGATAAGTGTGGAAAACAAGTGTTAAAAATTGTCCTGGTATAACTTAATAGAAAAAACTTTATTCGTAAGCTACTGGACAATTAAAAGAAGTGTAAAGATACTGAAGGTGTGATTAAGACCAGGAGTATCTGTGTGGGTGGTCTACATGTTTCAACCTATGTGTGGTAGTTACCAGGTTTTCTTCAGGACCAAGGTGCAAGAAAATGGACGGTCTACACCCCCTAAAAGGTGTATCCAATCCTAGATTCTTGGTACCAGGATTCCAAAAAGTCTGCAATCGGTATGGGCTCTAGCCTAATTAGGCGAGACAAAAATGAAAAGACCTGTGGGAGGGAGAAAACGAGAAGGCAATCATAATCAAACTCATTTACGTGCCTGTAACGTAGTGTTGACTCTCACGTGTCTGCATGTATCATGCGGATCCCATTCTATACATGTATCTGGCCTGGTAATAGTTTTAAAGCCAGGTTGGTCACTGCAAGTTAATAGTGGTACTAGATCGCCGTTTGTGGAGATAAGTGTCTCCATATAGGTTCTGGCGCACTCAAACACACAGATCAATAGGTGTGTGTAAAGTGACGTTTAACCTTAAACTATGTGGTCACACCCACATCCGAACTTTAGGTGGGGTTACTATTTCTACTCACATAAACTAACGTGAGATGGGAAAGTAGCAAAAGCGTGCATATAAACCCGTACACATTTACGACAAACATAGACATATGGACAAATAATACAAATAGTTTCAATGGGGGGGGGCGTACTCCTAGTTGGTGTCTTTAGAGCATCGTGGGGCAGAGGCTAGGAATCTCTCAGCAGTGAACGTATTCTTTCGGGGGTAATGAGATAAGGTAAATGATCAGCGTGGTTACAAAAACCAGCATGGTGATGCGGCTTATGGTGGTGACCGTAGCGTGGGATCCGTGCTCCGGAATTGTGACTTTTCTCTCACAACAACCAGCTCCACTGTAGTTCAGGTGTTGCAGCACACCCTGATGGCACTTGGTCATCAGGGTGGACCCCAATGAGGAAAAACATTCCTTTTTTCAAACAGATATCCCATTCTGAATCTATGATTCGCTGTGGTGATACTCCTCCTTTTGTTAATTTAATACCTTACTTAGGGGAATAGGAGTACACTCCGTTCATACTTTGTGAATTAATCCCTTACTCTCCCTTCTGTTTTTACATATCCTGGCAGCGCACAGCTGCGAGAGCTCAAACATAGCGGCATTACCTGTCACAGCCACGACACTCCTGGCCACCATGGCAGAAAATCAAGGCCTATCATACTCGGCAGAGAAAATAGATACGATCATGAGCAATCTCACGATGTTTGCAGATGCAAATATCTCCACTACCATTTCCCAGACCATAGACTGGGAAAAACTCTCAGAAATTAAACGAAACAGAATAAGAACCATATTACATGGTACAATAATGAAGGAATATTTGACTAACAACATGGCACTTAAAGGGTTGCTAGTTACCAACGCCCCACGTATTTTTCTGGATGATCCCGTCTTTAGAAAAGACTGGGCTCTCATTGCGTGGCACTGTACCCATGATTGGATTGTACTCATACTCAAGACTGCACTACGCCTATCAGAAGCAATCATGATAGAGATTCAAACTACTGAAAGTCACATTAAAACCAGCATCACTGGCTACAAAAAGAAATTGGAAGAACTAAATAAAGAAATCAATGAATACAGGGATAATTTGACACAACAAAAAGTCCTGAAATTTCATAAGGATTTAAAATGCTTCTCATTTGTGAAAGCTTATCCGTACTCTGACTCGGACTATAAAGTACCTGTAGGACCGGACCCAGATTCTGATGCCTCAAGCAACACCTCAACAAGTAGTAATGGATCAGGTACTGGGAACATGCGACAAAGACCAAGAGGAGGCTATAGGGACCAACATCAATGGCCACAGTTTAACCAGCCGCTCTTCCAGGGACCTTACAACCAACAGCAGCAATACCCAATGCACGGCTGGCAACGACCCTTCCAACCACATCCCTTCCAGCAAAACCAGTTCTGCCCTCCTTTTTTAGGCAGGGGCAGACGAGGGAGAGGCAGAAAAAAAACAGCGAACCACGTCCAATGGGAGGAGGACGACCCAGTCGGCAGCTACATCAGAAGCAGAGCAGGATCGAGCAATGCAAGGACCTAGTGACCAATCTCTCCTCCAGACCACTCACTGAAATAGAAAAATCAGTCCTCAATAAAGGACTAGGTTTTGTTCCCACTGCCCGCCTAGACAAATTCAAGCTACATTGTGAACTAGCGACCTACTTCAGGAAACTAAGACTGAGGGCGTTCTTTGAGAAGCAATGCGAGACAACTACAGAGAAACTCCCTAATGAAACTGGTCTTAGAACAAAATCTACTTTTGTACCACCACCCCACACAGTCACTGTGGAAATCATTACATTCGAGCAGGCAATATACAACGACGTTGAGGCAATGACAGCCACTTCCCAATTTCAAAACCTAAGCAGAGCAGAAAACAAGGCCCTGTCAGAACTAAGGTCAAGTGACACTATCATAATAAAACCGGCTGATAAGGGCGGTGGCCTAGTGGTTATGGAAAAATCAGCATACAGAGAGAAATGTCTATGACTTCTAGGCGACACAAGAAACTACAAACCCGTTCAAACAGACCCTACTGCAGAACTTTGAGCAGAAATCCTACAATTCATAGAAACGGCTGAAACATCAGGAAAAATATCCAAACAAGAAGCAGACTACCTTTGCAAAACAGAAGGAAAAACACCCTACTTCTACATAGTACCAAAAATGCATAAGGGTAAAATTCCTCCTCCTGGAAGGCCCATTGTGTCTGGGATTGGCTCTTTGCTGGAACCCTTATCCATATTTTGCGATTTTTTTCTGAAAACCATAGTACAGTCCACTTCCACATATCTACAAGACACAAAGAGCCTCCTGAGACTCCTACAGGATACTATTGTGGATGAAGAAACCATCCTACTAAGCTTTGACATTGAAAGCTTATATACAAGCATACCACAGGATGCTACCATAGCCGTACTGAGAAAAACCCTGGACAACTGTACCTGGACCTTCAACACCCCAAAGGCTTTCATACTGGAATGTGCCAAATTAGCATTGAAAAGAAATTACTTCGAATTTGAAGGCTCCTTGTACCTACAGATAGGAGGTACATCCATGGGCAGTGTTTTTGCCCCCAGTGTGGCCAGTTTATATGTGTTCGATTTCGAACAAAAATACATCCTCAGCGACCAGAACCCCTATGTGAACAACATAAGGTTCTGGAAAAGATACATAGACGATGTCCTTGCCATCTGGCAGGGACCACTTGATACCCTGCCACAATTTATCACATGGATCAACACGTGTGACCAAAATTTAAGATTCACCAATTGTTTTGACAAAGAAAATTTTTTTTTTCTTGACATCGTGATCAACAAGGACAATGACCGTTTGGTGACAAAAACACACTTCAAGCCTGCTGCTAAGAACAATCTCTTGAGATTCGAGAGCGTTCATCCGAGCCCACTGAGGGAAAACCTCCCTTATGGCCAGTACTTGAGGCTTCGCAGAAATTGCAGCCAACTCGCTGACTACAAAGAACAAGCCAAGGTCAAACCAGGCCCCAACCTGCAAAAGCGCCTTTTCGAGAAGGAACAGCGCTGGATCTACAGATTGTCCACGCACAAAACAGGATTGAATGATACCATTCCCTGGGCGTCAGTACTATAGATGCCAACTGAACCAATCATCCCTGCCAAATGACTAAATAAATTGTCATTATACAGTGAGATATAGACAGGGCTAACTATAGCCCCATGGCGCTTTGTGGCACTGATACCGTGACCACGCAGCCACTGAAGCAAAACAGCTCCTTTAATGCTGGACCCACATTTGGTGCCTGCCTGCTTGTTAGTTACAGTTTCCCCATTCTGTACACATAGTAACTGGCACATTGAGCCCACTTAGGGACACCACATGTTCAATGTATCTCCCCCGGCCAGCACCATGGAGCTTTCTTTGTGCATTTTGCCTCTTCAATTTTACAGTAGTTACGCCTCCCGCGGACGCCTTTCCCGCCCACTGGCCTTTACCAGTCAGCGCTAACATATTCAGCGCACAGAAAAGGCACCCACCCAGTCACAAAATCAATCTGTTCCGGGCGGCCCACAACGCTGACTTGCCATTACCACGGCAACACTGTTACGCCTGGTTCTTGCACTCTCTTTTTTGCTGGGGGATTTGTCCCATACAGGCTTCCTTAGCGTTCGGACCCGCTGTTACGCCCACTTGCCCACTGCAAGCCCCGCCCACCCCGGAAACCAGCTCCGCTCAATACGAGCACTGGGAGCAGATGCCATTGTAGCGGGAACAGCAGGAAGGCACATAGGTAAACGCCCGGTCCGAGCTCAGCATAAGTACTACCACCCATTTCTCCCACAGCCGCGATTGACTCCACAATTCTGGAGCACGGATCCCGCGCTACGGTCACCACCATAAGTCGCATCACCATGCTGGTTTTTGTAACCACGCTGATCATTTACCTTATCTCATTACCCCCGACAGAATACGATCACTGCTGAGAGATTCCTAGCCTCTGCTCCACGATGCTGTAAAGACACCAACTAGGAGTAAGCCCCCCCATTGAAACTATTTGTATTATTTGTCCATATGTCTATGTTTGTCGTAAATGTGTATGGGTTTATATGCACGCTTTTGCTACTTTCCCATCTCACGTTAGTTTATGTGAGTAGAAAGAGTCACCCCACCTAAAGTTCGGATGTGTGTGTGACCACAGAGTTTAAGGTTAAACGTCACTTTACACACACCTATTGATCTGTGTGTTTGAGTGCGCCAGAAACCTATATGGAGACACTTATCTCCACAAACGGCGATCTAGTACCACTATTAACTTGCTGTGACCAACCTGGCTTTAAAACTATTGCCAGGCCAGATACATGTATAGAATGGGATCCGCATGATGCATGCAGACGCGTGAGAGTCAACACTACGTTACAGGCACGTAAATGAGTTTGATTATGATTGCCTTTTCGTTTTCTCCCTCCCACAGGTCTTTTCATTTTTGTCTCGCCTAATTAGGCTAGAGCCCATACCGATTGCAGATTTTTGCAATCCTGGTACCAAGAATCTAGGATTGGATACACCTTTTAGGGTGTGTAGACCGTCCATTTTCTTGCATCTTGGTCCTGAAGAAAACCTGGTAACTACCACACATAGGTTGAAACATGTAGACCTCCCACACAGATACTCCTGGTCTTAATCACCCCTTCAGTATCTTTACACTTCTTTTAATATTGTCCAGTAGCTTACGAATAACGTTTTTTCTATTAAGTTATACCAGGACAATTTTTAACACTTGTTTTTCACACTTATCACTCACAACAACCAGCTCCACTGTAGTTCAGGTGTCGCAGCACACCCTGATGGCACTCGGTCATCAGGGTGGACCACAATGATGAAGCATGTCACCACTAGGTTGGTGAGTGAGGGGTTTTTTACAAAAGGAAAAATGTTCCTTTTTTCAAACACATATCCCATTCTGAATCTATGATTCGCTGTGGTGATACTCCTCCTTTTGTTAATTTAATACCTTACCTAGGGGAATAGGAGTACACTCCGTTCACACTTTGTGAATTAATCCCTTACTCTCCCTTCTGTTTTTACAAGTAAATCAAATAACCAATCATGAAATCACTAATCCATAACAACAATTTACAAAAGGGAGCACTTGCACTTTGGCACTGAACAACAGTGGCAAAGTGCCCAAAGCATCTAGACCAGCAAAAACACAGGAGGCAACAGCAAAAATGGAAGGGACACCCACTCCAATGGTCCCAAGTCTAACAGCATTGTTAAAGCAAAAACCCCACATCCTGTAATGCTACATGCTGTTAGCTTAAAAATACATTGCTGTCTGTGTCTCACATCTGATTTGTTATCTGTAATTCTTCATCTGTGTATGTGGAGGCAGCGACATTATAGTTCTTTTTCTATGTCTATGAAATCTGTCAAATAGTCCAAGTTTTATGTTGATGGTTATTGCAAACTCTAGCCCTTCTTCTATGTCTATGATCTGTCCCAGTTTTTTGTTTTGAGAATCTGGTCACCCTAAAATAGAGTAACTTTCCTAGGACATTGACATGCACATGAGGTACCAAGATTTTCATTAACATCAATAGGGGACACTGCCTTCACTTGATCTTTGGAACTTTCTAGTTGTGTTGAACTGAGTTTCACTTATTGTTGACATTTTACCCCTAAATATACAGTCACAGCTGTTGGACCTGCCCATCTGGCGTGGGAATGTAGTCACATTTTCAAGTTCGGGGCTCTTACTGTGTGACCAAACACAAAATGACCCTTAGCAACTGGTGCTAATGTCTTCCGTGCTCTTAAAACCACTGTAGAGAATTTTTATTGGATAGAAAGAGAATTTTGATAACAGTGCAAACTTGCCTTCTTTCCAGTAAATGGTGGCATGCACAATGGGCTGGGGTATGTCTAATTAACAGCGCTAACAAAATGTCTCACCTGTAAATGACACATTTGACTGTATAAATGCAAATCTAGGGGCGGATTGATGGAGATTTTTGGGTACTTATGTTTGACATATATGAACGCATAGCAGCATGTATAAAAAGCAACATTCCATTCCTGATTCTTGAAAGTAAGTAGAATCTGGCTTTGTAAATGTATCAACTCAACCCCCGGTTTGAGAGAGGCACCTACATTCTCGTTGGTGTTTTACTTTCTAAATTCTTATCTTTTGCTTTCTGTCTCTTACTATTTAGTTATGTATCTTGCCCTGCTCACCTATGATGACTCTTGAATCATGTTTCACTACCTTCCTTGTCCATAAAAGGAGATTTGCCATGCCAGGGGTAATTTGGTCAAGTGCTTGCCCTGTTGCATGTCATTGCTTCTATTGCTTCCCTATTGTGTATATTGCTTGCCAGCTTCTTGGTAAATGGAATATGAATTCTGCAAAAAGGGGACCGGATATTGTCCCTTTTCAGAACAATACCCGCGGAGGTGATTGGGATATTATGAAGTGTTCGGAAGTAATGTCCGGATCTGGGCATTTTCTTAGGTCTTTTTCCCACCTAATAATCTTTACTGCTCCAGAGGTCATTGGGATTCGGGAGGATACCCCCGCTATTGATTCTGTATTCAAGATCATGATAGCGACATGATCACCTTAGCCTTATATGCAGTGGCAACCATTTACCACAAGGAGGACATGAGTCTTGTAGGATTTGGCGGGAAGCTTGAAAAGTATGAGCTGAAGTCTCTTGAGTCTCTATACCGTGCATGTAGTGTTAGTCCTACTCAACAGTATTACACCGTATAGTCGCTCACCTTCTAGGCGAATCTAGATAAGTGAAGACCCTGGCATTCCAAAAGGCAGAAAGCAAACCCCAGCTACCTAGAAAAGGCTGAGGACAGCAGCTGAAAAGGAGAGTAGCAAGAGTAATCTTAAAATGTGTTTTTCCAGTGGCCATGCATTCTGAAGAAACTTATTTTCTTCATCTTTCTGTCACAAACCTTGCACTGACACTACTGATGATGCAGAACCCTGCTAAAGTTCTGCAAATGATCAAGACTTCTTTGACATCTGTTGGATTATGCTCTCAATCTTTCGCTGGGATTCCACTTCCCCTTGTCCTTTTTTTAAGTATCAGTCGCAATTAACAATCCTTAGGCTTTGGTTGAACTTGCCCCATGGAAGAGTGACTCCTTCAGGTGGCCATTTGATCTTCTCCACAAATGTATTCATCTATATAGGACTGGTGCCCACAGAGAATGGTCACGGAAATTAAGTAATTCACAGTTCTAACGTTCTTTCATATGGTGGACGCAGGAAACAGAAAGCAGGAAGAGGAAGGCAAAAGTAACATCCATCTTTGAGAGGTTTTCTTCAAACGAGACTATTGTGGAGGCGGCCATCTTAGATTCATTTGAATTCCGGAAAAACACACTTCACCTCCATTACTGAATGGTGCAATGCAGAAACAGTCCTCAAGGTCATGAAACACACCACCTATGTCCTGAGTGCCAATTGAGGTGTGCCGGTAGGGGTGCAGAAAAACACTCACCACCATACCAAGCAGGAACTCCCGCTGCCAGAGCAGAACCCCAAGCAGCACTGCTCCCAGAAGGCATGCATAAGCAGGCTGAGCGTTGGTCAATCTCCATCTGCCAGTAAGTGCTTCTTTCTGCGCTGCCTTGGGTGCATGACATTCATTTTTATAGAAAATGGTAGATTAAGAGATTTGTCCATAAACACAGGATGTTGAGCTGATGCCAGACTCAAACCTGGCTCTCCAGTTCCAAAGTTGGCAGCTCTAGCCATAATGCCAATCCAGGGTACAGGGAAGGAGGCAAGCAGAAGTCACATGAAAGCTCGGCTTGTTATGGACTCGAGGTTGCAAAAGGACTTTGATCTGAGCAAGATCCATGCTTGAGCCTTGAGCTTGCTCGAACTTTCAGAGGCTAGCTCACATCTAGCTGAACAAAGCATATGTACCATGCCCATTACAGAATTGTATTTTATGTACATAAGATAGTTTGTGTGATGTAAAGTGATTAGACACCCTTCACTGGTAGGAGTAGCACTGTAAAAAATAAAATACCAGAGAGAGAGGGGCAATGAGAGATAAGGGGCACTGGTGGTTGTAAGGGAATCCATGTGTAGAACCGGCTACAACGGGTATTCAATAACAGAATATTTCTTTGGGCGGGGTACTTCCCAAACATTTGCTGTCCGACCAAACACTATTTCGTACAGAGATAGTCCGGTACGAGAATGTGCCGTGGCTCTAGTTGATAGGAGGGCAAGGGCAGGGCGTCCGGCCAAAATAGTCCTGTGTCAGCCTAGATTTTTGCCATCTTCAATTTCAGTGTTCCATTGTGGCGCACAACAAACTCGCTGACTGGGGGTGATTGGCGGCATGGAATTTTTGTCTGATCCCCATCTCTAATGCAAAAACAACAATTGATGGACAGAATGCAGAACAATGTCATACATTCACCCCAGTACAGAGATCTGGGCCTAAATCCATCGTTTTGTTGTACTCCACACCACCCCAGGTCAGACATGGCTATATGCAAATCAACCTTTTCCCTGTGCCTCATGGGAACAGTCTAGCCCGAACTGCCAAGCCATGTCTTTCCTGGACCGGAATCAAGCATCCAAGGACCGGTTTCTGGCTATCAGCCTTCATCAGCCTGGATAGCTTGACTCCAGTGGTGTGGAGAGCATGGGACTTACGTCTGAGCATACCCATCCCACTCGGGGTGACAAATGCAAAAACAACAATTGATGGACAGAATGCAGAACAATGTCATACATTCACCCCAGTACAGAGATCTGGGCCTAAATCCATTGTTTTTTTGCACTCCACACCACCCCAGGTCAGACATGGCTATATGCAAATCAGCCTTTTCCCTATGCCTCATGGGAACAGTCCAGCACGAACTGCCAAGCCATGTCTTTCCTGGACCGGAATCAAGCATCCAAGGACCGGTTTCTGGCTATCAGCCTTCATCAGCCTGGATAGCTTGACTCCAGTGGTGTGGAGAGCATGGGACTCACGTCTGAGCATACCCAGCCCACTCGGGGTGACAAATGCAAAAACAACAATTGATGGACAGAATGCAGAACAATGTCATACATTCACCCCAGTACAGAGATCTGGGCCTAAATCCATCATTTTTTTGCACTCCACACCACCCCAGGTCAGACATGGCTATATGCAAATCAGCCTTTTCCCTGTGCCTCATGGGAACAGTCCAGCCCGAACTGCCAAGCCATGTCTTCCCTGGACCGGAATCAAGCATCCAAGTACCGGTTTCTGGCTATCAGCCTTCATCAGCCTGGATAGCTTGACTCCAGTGGTGTGGAGAGCATGGGACTCACGTCTGAGCATACCCATCCCACTCGGGGTGACAAATGCAAACAATGCAAAAACAACAATTGATGGACAGAATGCAGAACAATGTCATACATTCACCCCAGTACAGAGATCTGGGCCTAAATCCATCGTTTTTTTGCACTCCACACCACCCTAGGTCAGACATGGCTATATGCAAATCAGCCTTTTCCCTGTGCCTCATGGGAACAGTCCAGCCCGAAATGCCAAGCCATGTCTTTCCTGGACCGGAATCAAGCATCCAAGGACCGGTTTCTGGCTATCAGCCTTCATCAGCCTGGATAGCTTGACTCCAGTGGTGTGGAGAGCATGGGACTCACGTCTGAGCATACCCATCCCACTCAGGGTGACAAATGCAAAAACAACAATTGATGGACAGAATGCAGAACAATGTCATACATTCACCCCAGTACAGAGATCTGGGCCTAAATCCATCGTTTTGTTGTACTCCACACCACCCCAGGTCAGACATGGCTATATGCAAATCAACCTTTTCCCTGTGCCTCATGGGAACAGTCTAGCCCGAACTGCCAAGCCATGTCTTTCCTGGACCGGAATCAAGCATCCAAGGACCGGTTTCTGGCTATCAGCCTTCATCAGCCTGGATAGCTTGACTCCAGTGGTGTGGAGAGCATGGGACTTACGTCTGAGCATACCCATCCCACTCGGGGTGACAAATGCAAAAACAACAATTGATGGACAGAATGCAGAACAATGTCATACATTCACCCCAGTACAGAGATCTGGGCCTAAATCCATTGTTTTTTTGCACTCCACACCACCCCAGGTCAGACATGGCTATATGCAAATCAGCCTTTTCCCTATGCCTCATGGGAACAGTCCAGCACGAACTGCCAAGCCATGTCTTTCCTGGACCGGAATCAAGCATCCAAGGACCGGTTTCTGGCTATCAGCCTTCATCAGCCTGGATAGCTTGACTCCAGTGGTGTGGAGAGCATGGGACTCACGTCTGAGCATACCCAGCCCACTCGGGGTGACAAATGCAAAAACAACAATTGATGGACAGAATGCAGAACAATGTCATACATTCACCCCAGTACAGAGATCTGGGCCTAAATCCATCATTTTTTTGCACTCCACACCACCCCAGGTCAGACATGGCTATATGCAAATCAGCCTTTTCCCTGTGCCTCATGGGAACAGTCCAGCCCGAACTGCCAAGCCATGTCTTCCCTGGACCGGAATCAAGCATCCAAGTACCGGTTTCTGGCTATCAGCCTTCATCAGCCTGGATAGCTTGACTCCAGTGGTGTGGAGAGCATGGGACTCACGTCTGAGCATACCCATCCCACTCGGGGTGACAAATGCAAACAATGCAAAAAACAACAATTGATGGACAGAATGCAGAACAATGTCATACATTCACCCCAGTACAGAGATCTGGGCCTAAATCCATCGTTTTTTTGCACTCCACACCACCCTAGGTCAGACATGGCTATATGCAAATCAGCCTTTTCCCTGTGCCTCATGGGAACAGTCCAGCCCGAAATGCCAAGCCATGTCTTTCCTGGACCGGAATCAAGCATCCAAGGACCGGTTTCTGGCTATCAGCCTTCATCAGCCTGGATAGCTTGACTCCAGTGGTGTGGAGAGCATGGGACTCACGTCTGAGCATACCCATCCCACTCAGGGTGACAAATGCAAAAACAACAATTGATGGACAGAATGCAGAACAATGTCATACATTCACCCCAGTACAGAGATCTGGGCCTAAATCCATCGTTTTTTTGCACTCCACACCACCCCAGGTCAGACAAGGCTATATGCAAATCAGCCTTTTCCCTGTGCCTCATGGGAACAGTCCAGCCCGAACTGCCAAGCCATGTCTTTCCTGGACCGGAATCAAGCATCCAAGGACCGGTTTCTGGCTATCAGCCTTCATCAGCCTGGATAGCTTGACTCCAGTGGTGTGGAGAGCATGGGACTCACGTCTGAGCATACCCATCCCACTCGGGGTGACAAATGCAAAAACAACAATTGATGGACAGAATGCAGAACAATGTCATACATTCACCCCAGTACAGAGATCTGGGCCTAAATCCATCGTTTTTTTGCACTCCACACCACCCCAGG
The DNA here is from genome assembly GCF_964261635.1 of Lissotriton helveticus. Classification (NCBI taxonomy): domain Eukaryota; kingdom Metazoa; phylum Chordata; class Amphibia; order Caudata; family Salamandridae; genus Lissotriton; species Lissotriton helveticus. The sequence goes on along the minus strand of NC_136071.1, from coordinate 334,113,673 downwards.
TCAGACATGGCTATATGCAAATCAGCCTTTTCCCTGTGCCTCTTGGGAACAGTCCAGCCCGAACTGCCAAGCCATGTCTTTCCTGGACCGGAATCAAGCATCCAAGGTCCGGTTTCTGGCTATCAGCCTTCATCAGCCTGGATAGCTTGACTCCAGTGGTGTGGAGAGCATGGGACTCACGTCTGAGCATACCCATCCTACTCGGGGTGACAAATGCAAAAACAACAATTGATGGACAGAACGCAGAACAATGTCATACATTCACCCCAGTACAGAGATCTGGGCCTAAATCCATCGTTTTTTTGCACTCCACACCACCCCAGGTCAGACATGGTTTTTTGCAAATCAGCTTTTTCCCTGTGCCTCATGGGAACAGTCCAGCCCGAACTGCCAAGCCATGTCTTTCCTGGACCGGAATCAAGCATCCAAGGACCGGTTTCTGGCTATCAGCCTTCATCAGCCTGGATAGCTTGACTCCAGTGGTGTGGAGAGCATGGGACTCACGTCTGAGCATACCCATCCCACTCGGGGTGACAAATGCAAAAACAACAATTGATGGACAGAATGCAGAACAATGTCATACATTCACCCAAGTACAGAGATCGGGGCCTAAATCTATCGTTTTTTTGCACTCCACACCACCCCAGGTCAGACATGGCTATATGCAAATCAGCCTTTTCCCTGTGCCTCATGGGAACAGTCCAGCCCGAACTGCCAATGTGAATGTATGACAATGTTCTGCATTCTGTCCATCAACTGTGTTTTTTGCAATTTCACCCTGAGTGGGCTGGGGATGCTCAGACGTGAGTCTCAGGCTCGCCACACCACTGGAGTCAAGCTATCCAGGCTGATGAAGGCTGATAGCCAGAAACCGGTCCTTGGATGCTTGATTCCGGTCTGGGAAAGACATGGCTTGGTAGTTCGGACTGGACTGTTCCCATGAGGCACAGGGTCAGAGCTGATTTGCATATAGCCAGTGTCTAACCCAGAGTGTAGTGGAGTGCAAAAAAACGATGGATTTAGGCCCAGATCCTTGTACTGGGGTGAATGTATGACACTGTTCTACATTCTGTCCATCAACTGTGTTTTTTGCAATTTCACCCCGAGTGGGCTGGGGATGCTCAGACGTGAGTCCCAGGCTCTCCACACCACTGGAGTCAAGCTATCCAGGCTGATGAAGGCTGATAGCCAGAAACCGGTCCTTGGATGCTTGATTCCGGTCTGGGAAAGACATGGCTTGGTAGTTCGGACTGGACTGTTCCCATGAGGTACAGGGTCAGAGCTGATTTGCATATAGCCAGTGTCTAACCCAGAGTGGTATGGAGTTCAAAAAAACGATGGATTTAGGCCCAGATCCTTGTACTGGGGTGAATGTATGACATTGTTCTACATTCTGTCCATCAACTGTGTTTTTTGCAATTTCACCCCGAGTGGGCTGGGGATGCTCAGACGTGAGTCCCAGGCTCTCCACACCACTGGAGTTAAGCTATCCAGGCTGATGAAGGCTGATAGCCAGAAACCGGTCCTTGGATGCTTGATTCCGGTCTGGGAAAGACATGGCTTGGTAGTTCGGACTGGACTGTTCCCATGAGGCACAGGGTCAGAGCTGATTTGCATATAGCCAGTGTCTAACCCAGAGTGGTGTGGAGTGCAAAAAAACGATGGATTTAGGCCCAGATCCTTGTACTGGGGTGAATGTATGACATTGTTCTACATTCTGTCCATCAACTGTGTTTTTTGATCCCCATCTCTACACACACTTCCTTTATTATTTTTCCTGTAAAATGGCTTCCGTTGTCGCTCCAGATAATTCTGGGCATCCCAAATCTGGGGAAAAATTCCTTCAACAGTATTTTGGCATTGCTTATAGCAGTGTTGTCCTTAAGGGGGTAGACCTCGATCCACTTACTAAAGGCACACACACCTACCAGGACATATCGGAGATTGTTGCATCTTTCCATCTGTATGTAATCTATTTGGAGCACTTCGAAGGGGTAAGATGGGGGTGCAAAATTCCCAGCAGGTGTTGGTTTGCCATTTCCCGGGTTATGCATCAAACAAATCATATAATTCCTGACTAACCTCTCAGCATATTTTGGGATGTGTTTTATTTGCCATACCGGAGCTAGCAATTTGCAAATATCTTTTGCACTAATGTGAGCTGGGCCATGAGCCATGGTGACCACTGGCAAAACATAGGCATCGGGTAACAACCATCGCTGTTGTTCAGACAGATCCGTCCAACAGCCATTCTCATTTAATAGGCCTGTTTGCTCTTTCCAGAGAGCCTTTTCCTCTCTAGTCGCCTCTGCCTGTATTTCTCTCACATCTCTAGCTGTTTCCTTTGCAGTCTGGTCAGCAAATGCATTACCCCTTCCTATGTCATCAGTCACTTTCTTGTGGGCGCTATATTTGACCACAGCTATCTTTGAAGGAAGAGTCAATGCTTCTAACAGCCTGCTGACCAGATGACCATGCTGTATTTTAGTACAGTGAGAAGTAAAAAATCCCCTCTCAGCCCAAAGTCGCCCAAAATTATGGGCCACGCCAAAGGCTTACTGGCTGTCAGTGTAGATGTTGACGGCCATCCCCGTACTCAGTTCACACGCTCTTATCAGTGCTACCAACTCAGCGGCCTGTGCTGATTGGTAAGGTATTCTCTCACTTTGCACTACTGTCTGTAACGTGGTGATAGCATAGGCAGCAGTTGTGCTACCATCAGGAAGTTTGAAGCAAGAACCATCCACATACAGGGTACCATCAGGGTCAGTGAGGGGTGTGTCAGTCAAATCCACACGGCCTTTAGTTTCTTCCTCCGTCCGGAGGACACAATCATGCGGATCAGAATTAGTGTCACCATCAACAAAGGGTAACAATGTGGCTGGATTTAGTGTAGTGCAGTGGCGGATGGTGATATGACTGGCTAAGAGAGTCAATTCATATCCGGACAAACATGCACTAAGATGTTGGGTTTTTGTCCTATTTAATAAAGTGTCAACTGCGTGAGGAACCATAACTGTAAGTGCAGTATCAAGGACCAGGCCAGCAGATTGGTGAATGGATATGGCAGCTGCAGCTGCTGCTCTCAAGCAACTGGGTAGTGTGCGGGCCACGGGGTCTAGAACTGCAGAAAAAAATGCACAGGGCTGTTGTCTGTCACCAAAACACTGTGTTAGCACTGATAATGTGCAACCATTATGCTCGTGTACAAAAAGAGTGAAGGGCTTCTGATAACTAGGGGTGCCTAGCACCGGGGCCGAACACAAGGCTGTTTTCAGTTCTTCAAATGCATGCTGGCACTCATTTGTCCAAAGGAGTGGGTGGGGAACATCTTTAAGTGTGAGGGTCAATAAAAGTTTAATGAGTAAAGAAAAATTGGGTATCGACTGGCGGCAGTAGGAGGTGATACCAATAAAAGCACGGACCTCTTTCTGCGTTTTTGGTGGGGGCATTTTACTGATTGTTTTTTCGTTCAGGGGTGAGGTGGTGTCCCTCCTTCGACAGGAGATGACCTAAGTAGGTCACCTCATGTCGACAATATTGTAGTTTGGAGAGGGAAACTTTGTGATTGAACTGTGCTAGATGCAGGAGCAATTTCATTGTAGCTTCTTACATAATTCCTCTGTGTCTGCCGCTATAAGCAAATCATCAACGTACTGGAGTCATGCGGTTACTTGGGGTAGGGACAGGGAATCAAGTTGGCCCTTGAGGGCCTGACTATAAATGGAAGGGCTCTCTGTATATCCTTGTCGAGCTCTGCAGAACGGAAACTTCGTCCTGCTAATGACAATCCAAAAAAATCCCTACTCTGTTCATCGACTGGTATACTAAAAAAGGCATTTTTTAAGTCGATGACAGAGAAAAAACATGCAGACGGGGAACCATAGTAAGTAGGGTGGTGGTATCTGGGACCACAGGAAACTGAGGAACTACGATTGTGTTTATCTCGCGCAAATCAATGACAAAACAATAAACAGGGGGCTTGGAAGATTTGGTGCGTTTTAGGACAGGCAAAATTGGGCTATTGCATACATTTGCTCTTGTCTCTTCAACCACACCCTTGTCGACAAGTTCAGAAATTATCTGAAGTAATGCCCTTTTCCCTGCTTTGGGTATTTTGTATTGGGGAAGTTGGGGAGGGTGAGCATTTTCCTTCAGGGTAACAGAAAAGGGGGGTATGGACAAAAGGCCGACATCAGTATCACCTTGGGCCCAAAGAGCAGGAGGGTCATTCTGAAGTTCCTGGGGAATTGGATCCAAGGAGGCTAAATATACTGGATGTGTGGTAGGGGGACCCATAGTGATGTAAACCCCATCAGGAGAACAGTATATGGTGGCATGTAATCTTTTTAACAAATCTAAACCCAACACATTTTTGGCACCTGTGGAAGTCAAACCCAAAGGGGAATCAACTGTGTAGGGTCCTATCGTTAGTTCCAGTGGTTGTGAAACGGGGCTAAATACTGGGGTACCAGAAAATCCCACAGAAATGTTATTTGCGCCAGACAAGGGGGCCCCAGGGACTTTAGACCTAGCAATAGAACTTTTGGTTGCACCAGTGTCGACCAAAAATTTCTCCGTAGAGCCCAGTGTTGTAACATGGACATACGGTCCCTTCTGGTCAACAGGAATAGGCACGGGTCCCTTCTCTTGTCTTTGGCAATCCTAGTGGGACAGGAACCCGTCCCTTCTTCAGGCTCATAATCCTCAGTAAAATAATTGCGGTCTTCATAATTAGCAGTATCAAATCTATTCTCTTGCATAAGGGGGCTCATGTCCTGTAACTGCGTTCTAGGCCCGCCTCGCCCTCGCCCTCGTCCTCTCTGGGAACGTTGGCCTGCGAAGTGGTCAGCAGGGGCAGAGTTGTTCTGAGCCAACAAGGGACACTCATCGCGCCAATGACCCTCCTGGCGACAACAAGCACATTGGTTGGGTCCCAGCGGCGGGCGAGGAGTCACAGGCGCAGGTCTCAGAGCTATTCGTTGAAACTTAGGGGCACCTCTGTTTTGGGTCGGGTCGGGTATGCTTGTTGGAGTAAGACCTTTGTCTTTAAGTCTTTAGTCTTTTTATCCGTTCTATCTCGCTCTTCATTCTCCCTATTCTCATAGTACTGGGTCATTGTCAAAATGCAAGATGGGGTGGGGATGGGCCATGCACTTTCTGACATTTTAAGCTTAGTCCCAAGCTCTGGTAACAGATTGGACACAAATTTATCCACAAACAGTCGCTGTCCCCCTTCTGAAGTCATGTCCTGTCCACTATAGTCGGTGAATGTGCTTTTGAATCATGTGAAAAAGTCAGAGACACTTTGATCTTTCTTTTACCTGCAAGCAGCTAATCTGTCCCAATTAATACGGTGAGGTGTCAACATCTTTTTCATGGCGGTAAGTATCTGGACCGGAAGGGCTAAGATCATGGGATCAGGTTTCTCACTACCAGTTCGAGCCCTGTCAGCTTCCTCAAATTCTTTCCACGTACGGCCAAATTCTGCCTGATTACTATGGCGTATTTTACACCATACTTCAGTCGGTACTACCTGTCCCATTAACATATCTATATCCGCTAAAGTCATCACGCAAGATTGGAGTGTCTGAGTTAATTCCTTGTAATAACCTGCTGGATTTTTACGCGGGTCAGGCAATTGGCTTTTAAGTTGGAGGACGTCAGACCTTTTCCAAGGGACATGGACCCACATTTGCCTAAAACCTGCCGGTGTGTTGTCAGGGTTGCCATCTATGCCAACAACGCGGTCTCTCCAGACAGGCTGTACCTCCCTCATTGGAAAACCCTTATTTAACGTAACACTAGATAAGGAGTCTCTGTAGGCTACCAGTGTGATTAGATCGCATAATAGTGCTGGGTCCTGTATGTCCCCTTTTTCAACCTTATAGCGAAGGTCAGACAGACCTGGGGGTGGACCTGATTCTACAAAATCTTCCCACATTTGGATCAGCATGTCACACATTTCACAAAAAATATCAATCTGTTGGATGCCCGTCCACTGATCCATTGTCATCCATATAGCCTGAGCGTTGTGCATAGTGCTACTTTCCATCCACCTACGAGATTGTTGACCCATAGCGAGTTGTTCCTATGTATTACCTATTAGTCTGCGCAAAGTGCGCCATCTGGGAGTGGGTGGTCTATGCGGAGTTCCATAAGGGATATAATCATGGACCACTGACCAAGCATTCGCTAATAGCCCTGCACTGGTGGGAGGTGTCGGATGACTGTCAACAAGAAATGGGTTGGTTGCAACGGGAGTGGAAGGCATATTAGGTTGGACAGGTACGGGACCAGTGGAAGGTGCAACAAGGGGAAGGGAAGGGTGGACTTGCATTGGTATAGTGGCCTGAACAGTCGGGGCGTCGGGAACAAGTGGCTGAGGAATCGGACAAACCAGGGCATGGGCAGGGGCAATAACTGGAGCAGTAGCGGGACTCAATTATGCGGGATCAAGGGCTGGATTCATGGTGGGGGTATAAGGTGGAGGGGTGCTCAACATGGAGGACATGAGAGGGTCATCCTCCTTGTCCCGGGCCTTTTCGGGAACCTTCTTTGTAATGTAACATCCATCTACCTGCATTCAAAGTGATCATGTATTATTATAACCTCTTCTATTCTCAGATTATCATGATCCTGGGCTTTCTGAATCACACTCATACGCATTACTTTAGCTTCACTCTTTTTGAGTTTGATTTCTTTCTGTTTGGATTCCTTGCGCCAAACCCAAAAGGAATCAAACATCGCAGGTCTAGCTTTTCTTTGAAACAACTTCTCCTCTAAATTATCTAGAGCCAAAGAAGAACAGGTTAGGCAAGCACTCTCTAGATTAATTGGTATTGTACCATGTAGTTATCACCATTATCAGATCATGATATGAGCAAAGTGAATAGTTTGAATAGTAATCATTCTTAGCTGATGAGTCAATAAAAAGTTCAATTGTGGATTGTTGATTTCAAAATACGGATCCAAAGCTGATGTTTGTATTCCAAATCATTTATTCCATAAACATTTAAAAGACAAGTGTTATATTTTCCAGCATACACCGCCGACACGTGTTTCGTCTTTTTAAAAGACTTTTTCAAGGCAAACGATAGTTGTTGTACTAGATTCTGATGACGCAGATCCTGTCTAGCAGCCAAAGTTTAGGAGAAATTGAAGGTCACAAACTAAATCTGTCTCCAAAAGTGGTAAACCCAGAAAACGGGGTTGTAATAATCAAGCTCTTTTCCCATAAGTTCTATTGCGAGGCATCAGATATAGTCCACCTTCACAGTCCATAATGATGGAAGTTGTCTTAAGTGGTTCAGCTGTCTTGCTGCGTGGAGGTTGAATCCTTCATGTATATTCGGTTGGTCGACCCTGATAAGTCTTACGAAGCGCGCCGTCCGCGAGGAGCCTCCACTGCTGCCAGTGGACTTGCATTGGTATAGTGGCCTGAACAGTCGGGGCGTTGGGAACAAGTGGCTGAGGAATCGGACAAACCAGGGCATGGGCAGGGGCAATAACTGGAGCAGTAGCGGGACTCAATTATGCGGGATCAAGGGCTGGATTCATGGTGGGGGTATAAGGTGGAGGGGTGCTCAACATGGAGGACATGAGAGGGTCATCCTCCTTGTTCCAGGCCTTTTCGGGAACCTTCTTTGTAATGTAACATCCATCTACCTGCATTCAAAGTGATCATGTATTATTATAACCTCTTCTATTCTCAGATTATCATGATCCTGGGCTTTCTGAATCACACTCATACGCATTACTTTAGCTTCACTCTTTTTGAGTTTGATTTCTTTCTGTTTGGATTCCTTGCGCCAAACCCAAAAGGAATCAAACATTGCAGGTCTAGCTTTTCTTTGAAACAACTTCTCCTATAAATTATCTAGTACAGGAGGTTCAAAACTACCACATATTGGCCATTGTAACTCAGCATTACCCTTTGTATACTTATGCCAAAGTGAGCAAAACATAATCGGGCCAACACCATGTTTAGCACACATTTCATGATTAGGGGTTCCCAAAGGAGGAATCGGACAAGATTCCTCCAATGCGGAGTCCTGGGCACAATAACAACAACACCACTTCCGAAACTTACTAAATCCAGGCATCTCTAGATGTGTATCCTGGTTCCAGACATCAAAAGGTAAAATCTAATGTTTACAGCATACAACTGTACTTACCCTTTGGCTTCGGCTTTTGCAAAAGTCGAACAATACCCAAAACCAAAATACAATTCACCAAAGAAGTGGGCCACTCCCACTCCATCACATGGCAGGTGTCACAAAGGTCCCGATCTCCCAAAACTAGGAACCAGAACTGGGGCGTCAGTCGGGGCTGCAGTCGGGTAGCCCACTGGAGGGAAGAATCACGCAATCGGAGACCTCGGGCCCACAAAGACAATTTTCAGCCAATGTTGTGGCGCTCCTCCCTTAGAATTCGATCACGGACTCCTCACGACCACCAGGCTCGATGACGACCACCGAAGACGCCCTACGTTGGGCGCCAAATTGTAGTACCCGCTTTTTGGAGACCCCACCCCACTAGGAGAGTCAAAGCCAGCGGTGCAGGGGACACCTAGAATTTACGGGTTCTTCTTGCTTAAATCATACATTACCAAAGAGACCAGGACAACCAGCCGTAGAGGGAAGTAAGTTATTTATTAGCTCGAGCTAAGGACAGGGTCCCAGAATAGTACAAAGACAATTCTACGGAGACTGCTGCTTCAATCCACAGCGCACACATTATTATAGCACTAGCCATGCCCATTTGCATACAAGTTCCTTATTTCGATAAGTTCCTCATCTGACAAGTTCTTCGTCAGTCTTATGTGGTGCAATCGTGGCCAGGGGACATCTGTCTCTGATTGCACAATGTACATAGCCTCGTGCTTCCTTATCCACATGGTGTGGTCATGGGGCAGTTGGTCGTGACAGGCTGAGTCACTAACAATGGACAGGATGTGGCTGAGTCTCTGGCACAACTGGGGGGTGAGGCACACAGGCAGCTTCTCGGAATCGGCTCGACCACAAGGAGCGGGGAGGGTTGTGCAAGTTTCAACAGGGACGTGGAAAGCAATTCTTCATCAGGTTGCCGGGAGCATGGCAACACAAAATGTAGTCATGTGGGTGATTTTAAAATACAGTTCAACACATGGTGAAGGAGGTCTTTGGGGGCACCATCGAAAACTGTTGAACCGGACATCACCAGCGCTAAAGCTGATACTTCGTACAGCTTTTATTGTATGAATGTTTAGCAACAGTCTCTGTTTGTTCTTAACACTTAAGCACTTCTCCTCCATGAAACCAGTTGCTAATCATTGACACTTTGCCTTGGCAGTAGCAAAGGGGGTGTAGAGTTCATGTAGAGAACTCACTCACTGAATCATGCAGCCTACTAAGCACGCTGTATGTGATATAATACTTGGAACACAGAGTTAGTGGTTCTGCATCTGGTGCGTAACTACCTGGCCTGGTAGTTGCGCCGAACGCCTTTTATTTCTGGTCACATGCAGCATCTGGGTAGAACTATTTTGGAGATGGCAGTGGGGTTATTGAGTGATCACCCCTGCCGCTGAGTCGGTAGTAACTACACTACATCTCTCCTCAACTTTAAATAAACTAAAACATAATCAAACACAGTATTTCACAAACATGAACACATGATGCTGACAGTACTCAGCAGAACTGGGCACTAAGACTACATAGTCTTTGACTCTGGTGGATGGTGCTGCGTTGCATCACATCGAGTATTCATAAGGTCACTCTGGTTACCAGAGTCTTGCTGAAACACCCTGGGGGTGTAAGTCTCCTCTGGGGTCTCAGCGGGGACCCTAAGGATGACCATGTGGAACTGGGATTACTGGGATGATCACTGCTGGCCGGGGCAATGGGAGAATGAGAGCATCTGTGAGTCGTCACTGGTCGAAGGGCAGGTATGTAGTGGAAGTATTTGGCCATCATTAGAGTCTACTCTTGTTAGCTTAAAGTAGGAGGTGTTTCGGGTGACCTCCTCGTCATCTTGCCTGACGGTGATCATGATGCCTCTTAACCACATGACGATCCAGGGTTGGCGCTCAAATAACAGCATGAATTTCCTTCCCAGATGTCGGCCTTTGAGAAATACTTTGTCTCCAAGTCCAGTGCTTGACTGGCAGGCTCTTCGGGCTGTACTCACTCTGTTGTTTGTGTTTTTTCTCTTTTGCAGGGTCTTTGCATCATCAATAGGATGCTGGGTCCATGCCGGATGATGTGGGATGGTGTCAGCTATAACACATCCTAAATTGATACTCCCTTAGAAGTGCATAGACAGCTCATTCCATCAGTTGTTGATTGGCATGGGCGATGCGTATCACATTGTTGAGGGTGCACATCAAGCGCTCAACTTCCCCATTGGCTTGGAGTCAACAGGCAGTCACCTTTAGTTGGAGGATGCCCCAGGACTAGAGGTTGTCACAAATTCTTGACTCTGAAATGGTGGCCCATTGTCAGTTTTGAGTTCTTTAATGAGCCCGTAGGTAGCTTTAATTTTTACTATCTTGGTAATGATTTTGGTCCCACCAATTCTATCTCTACTTACTTTGTGTAGTCATCAATCGTATTGTCCGTTGGGGTGAAAGGCAAAGTCAAGGTTGATGCATTCCCAGGGCTGTTGGTCTGAGCCTGGTTCCATGATTATTTGTGGTGGTGCCTCTGAGGGGCCTGATAATTGGGACCATTGGCAAGATCTTACAGCAGCTTCAACCATCTCGCCCATTAGTGGAAACTAGACATTTGTTCAAAGGCAGTTCTTAGTTTTTGTCATTCCTTGATGGCCATGGTAGGTGAGCTGTACAGCTTGTTCCACTAGACTGGCAGAGATCACCAGACCGGGTCCTCATAGTGGACAGTCACTCGCAGCAGTCATGAACTCATGACACACATTGAATTTGAGTCCAAAGTCTTTTTAGCTTCTGAGGTTCTGTGTTACTGGTGTTCTTTGAGCAAGTGCCATCTCCCTGACTGGATCGCCACAATGGCTAGCTGTAAACATTCATCAGAGTTTGTTGCAACGCAGATGGCAGCAAGAGACAGCTGTAGTGGGCTTAAACTCTCCATTATGCACCTGACATATTCTTCACTCTTCTTTGCATCCTCAGCTTTCTTCAGAGTGGCAGCCTGCAGGTGTCAGGACAGGTAGTCCGCCGGTTTGTTGGCACAGGCTCAGTACTCCACCCAGCAGTTGTACTCCTATAATTGAAGCATCCACTTCTTGATGCAAAGTGGGGGTTTGGATGCAGAGCTGTGGAACAGAGGTATGAGTGGCTTGTGGTCAGTGGTTACCATAAAGGGGTGTCTGTAAATGTACAGATGAAAATACAGACAGTCCCATTGAATGGTGATGCCCTCCCTCTCAATCTGCTAGCACCACTGCTCTGTGTCTGTGAGTGATTGACTGGCGTAGGCCACCAGAGCCCAGTCTCCCTGGGTCATTTTCTGTGTGAGGATGGCTCCTAGCCCTTTTGGGTTGGTGTAAATAGCAATGGTGGTTGGCTTTGAGTGGTCAAAGTACAAAAGAGTGGTGTCTGCTGAGATGGCCTTTTTTGTCTTTTGGAACTCTTATTCTTGTGCCATGTCCCAGGTCCATGGGATTGCTGCCTTTGTTAGATCTCTGAGGGGTTGTATGAGGTCCGCAAGGTCAGTTATAAACTGGCCACAATTTTTTACCATACCTAAAAAACTCCTCACTTTTTTTGGTTGGGACACAGGCCTCTTGAATGTCTCTTACTTTCTACAGATCTGGCGCTACTTACTTGGCTGAGAACTTGTAGACGAAGAAGCTGATCTAACACTTTTCTTTGTGAAGCGTAAGACCAGAGTCACAAATTCTTTGGAATACCCCTCGCAGACACTCATGGTGTTCTCGGTTGAACTTGGGAAAGAACTTGCAGCCTGATTCATCAATCTCCCGTTTTGCGAGCCCCTAATAGCGATTCATAACGAATAGCTAATAAGGACTTGCAAAACGGGATTCATGTAGGAATTGCATAAAGAAATGCGATTCCTACACATTTCTTATTTGCGATTAGCAAATTGCTAATCGCAAATAAGGAATAACTCCCCATTCATTCCTATGGGCCAAAAGGCCCATAGGAATGAATAGGGAGTATTCCTTATTTGCGATTAGCAATTAGCTAATCGCAAATAAGATAGCGATTTAAAGGGTGCCAGGGGTGTCCAAAGGACACCCTGTAGCACCCCTTAAATGCAAATTGAAACAGGTGTTGCGCACACACATGTCCAAAGGACATGTGTGTGTGCAACATGCAACTTAGAAAAATGCTTTTAAAAGCATTTTTCTAAGTTTTCGCTATTTACCACGAGGTTTGACCTCACGGTAAATAGCGGGCCGAAATTGCGAATTCGCAATTTTTAAATGGATGATGAATTGCATTTAAGGAATCTCAAATAGAGATTCCTTAAATGTAATTCCTCGCAAAATAGCAAAATCGCTATTACCGATTTTTGCATTTGGGATGATGAATCCCAAATGCAAAAATAGCGCTCGCAAAGGGCCAGATTCTCAGAATCTGGCCCTTTGCGAGCCGATTTCGGCTTGATGAATCAGGCTGAATATGTCCTCACTGACATTGATGACACCAATGAGCCCTACCAGCAGTTCTTAGATGTTTTGCTGGATTACCTCAGCAGCACTCGATGTTCCAAAATTGAGTCACTGGTAGCATCAGAGGCCAACTTGGGTGGAGAACGTAGTTATGTATCTCGAGTCCTGGTGTAGGGGCAACTGATGGCAGCTGGAGTAAACGATTGTGCTCATTTGAGCTCCGCCATGATGTTATGGACTGTGGAAGCCAAATGGCATTCTCTCTTGACGGCAACATTTGGGAGTCTCATGTCCACACATATGTAAACTTCTTCTGGTTGCTTCTACTTTTTCTCTGCCACTATTGGTTATTCCCAAGACGTTGGGCCTGTAACCATCTGGATGATCCCGGTGCATTCCAGCTTGTCTAAATCCTCTTCTACTTTGGCCTGAGGTGGAACACAATGTGCCAGTGCTGTAGCGCCATTGGCTGTATAGAGTTATCATTGTGCAGCCGCACAACCTTAGTTTTTAGACAGCCAATCTGTAGTATCTTCATGTTATATTTATAGTGTTCCCCTTTACTTTGTAACTAGCTGCTCAGCCAGTGTGAGTGTTCTGTGTGGAATGTTGACATGAGTGGAATGCTTGGGTGCCTTGTGTGGGTGAGACAGTTGGGAAGATGGGCTGAGCAGCTAGCAGGCTGCTCCTGGTGGGGCTACTATCCCTGTTACTATGGATGTTTAGAACTGAATATCCTAAGACATCTATCTGCTACGTCTGCTGTATCACCTCCACGTATGGAACCAACATATTACACAATCCCTTTGAATATGCTCTCAAATTCTTTCACAGTTGGACAGTTCTTCAACTTGTACACCAGAAGTGAACAATATCAAGTTCAGTGTTTCCACAGTGAGGCCACTTACAGACATGCCGTGCCCCTCATCAGCCACTTAGATGGTGGTGCTGATTTTTACATCTCCTTGAAATATTGATGATTTGGAACTTCCTAGCAAGAGCAGGGACTGCGTATGGCCATACACACCAACCCTGACTATTGCAAGTTTTAGGGGTTCTGATACCGCATTACATGTGTAGGCAGACATACGGTCCTTGGAGGCTCCAGTATAAATGGCTGTGGTGACTGGGTGTTGAACCACTCGGAGTTGGCACTGTAGGAGTGGTCGGTGTGTGATGTTGGTGGTTCCAAGTATTTATCACAACAGTGGTCCCTAGTGAAGAGCAAAAAAATGAACAGGTGAGAAATAAATACAGACCGATCAGTGCTGAATTGGTAAGAACTTATCCAGCCAGACAGAGGTTTAATGTTTTAATTTAGAGACAATTTTTAAAGTTCAGCACAAAAGGATACTTAAAGTGGGACACAAGCATGTGTCCTACTACAAAGACATTAGGACATACAGTTCAGGAAACATAAAAGGGGGGGCTTCAGGCAATGCTCACGGTTTGTTTTCTAAACAAGTAGGTAATTAAGCAAACAAATCGCAAGGAACAACTCTACACAAACATATAATGACATCAAAAGTGTATGTATGAGAAGTTTTAGGTGTCAACGACGTTTTGATCCCAGAGCACAATACAGGGATCATCTTCAGGGCATTAAATATGCATGCCTATGATTAGGTGCTGAGAGAAGTGGTAGCCGATGCTGCAGGAGTGGACAGCCACTCGCGGGTGACCGGGAGCGTTGGACCAGCGGGGCGGTTGCAAGGACGGTAAAAGCAGTAAGTAATTGGGAGGCAGGGACCTTTGCCAGTGGTGTAGGGTGGGTTAGCTTCTATGGCGCGATATGTCCGGAACGGGTTTCCTATGGTTTCCAGATTTGTATGGGCGAGTGATAATCGTCCCAAGCGGGGGAGCCACAGCCGTGTGCTCGTAGCGGCGGGATCGCCATCGGCCGGGATAACGGCGTATTACTGCGTGTTATACAAGCAGACCCCCTCAGTAATACGCCATTATCCCGGCCCAAGGCGATCCTGCCGCCACGAGCACACGGCTGTGACTCCCTCACTTGGGATGATTATCACTCGCCCATACAAATCTGGAAACCATTGGAAACCGGTTCCGGACATATCGCGCCGTAGAGGCTAACCTACCGTCCACCACTGGCAAAGTTCCCTGCCTCCCAACCACTTGTGGCTTATACCATCCTTGCAATTGCACGCAACTGCCCTACTAGTCCAACGCTCCCGGTCACCCACAAGTGGCGGTCCACCCCTGTAGCATCGGCTAACACTTCTCTCAGCACCTAATCACAGGCATGCATATTTAATGTCCTGAAGATGATACCTGTATTGTTCTCCGGGATTGAAACGTCGTTGACACCTAAAACTTCTCATACATACACTTTTGATGTCATTATATGTTTGTGTAGAGTTGTTCCTTGCCATTTGTTTGCTTAATTACCTACTTGTTTAGAAAACAAACTGTGAGCATTGCCTGAAGCCCCCCCCTTTATGTTTCCCGAACTGTATGTCCTAATGTCTTTGTAGTCGAACACAGGCTTGTGTCCCACTTTCAGTATCCTTTTGTGCTGAATCCCAAAAATTGTCTCTAAATTAAAACATTGACCCTCTGTCCGGCTGGATAAGTTCTTATCAAAACAGCACTGATAGGGTCTGTATTTATTTCTCCCCTGTTCATTTTTTTGCTCTTCACTAGGGACCACTGTTGTGATAAATAATTGACTCCCAAGGTCCCTAGCCAACTTTAATTGTGTTACCCTTGTTGTTTATACAGAAGTTAGTGGTTCCAAGGGCAAAGGCGGCATGCACTGTGTGTGTTAAGCACCATCATCATCGTCCATATCCTCTGTCCCGCTCGTGGTTTTAGTGACAGTTGAGACTGTTTCTTTTACAGGTTTGTGTTTGGAAGACCTGCAAGCTTTGGCACAATGGTTGCATTTGCCACATGCTGTGCAGTTCCAGCCTTTTTCTGGACAGTCATTTGGCTTGTGAGATTGTCCACTGCAATATTCACAAGTTCTCTTTACATCAGCTGGTCTCCGTTGAGGCTTGGTGCTGCATCGTGGTTGGATTGTATTGACTGGCTCTGCTTTAATCTTTCAGTGGAGAGCGGCCTCCATGTGTGACGCATGAGCCTTCGAGAGCTCTTTTGCTCTTCCTAGCATAAGAATGTCTTGCAGTGACTTGACTGATTCTTGTAGTATTGTTTCTCTCACTTGGATGAGCCACAGGCTTTACTTATCTGGCGTCTAATTTCCTCTTGTTCACTATGGAATCTGCAGATGCTTGCAAGTTCATTGAGCTGGCCATGAAAGGTATTGAGCAACTCTTCCAGTTCTTGGCGGGCTTGCTGGAAGATTAATCTCTCATAGTCCCTGCACGCCATTTGCCCAAAGTGCACATTTAGAACTGCATCAAGGGTTGCGTGGATCTTAGCTTCTGTGAGGGTTTCAGATGTTTTGTGAATGTCTTTGCCTCCCAAGTGCAGTAGGAGAACCAACAGCATTTTGCTACTATGTCTGTGCCTTCAAAGTAGAATTGGAGGCATTCCACCAAATATCTCCACTTTGGCGCTTGTGATGAGGGTGTGCCCTCAACGACAAATGGTTCTATGGTAGGGACAGCAGACATGTTGGCGTGGTATCAGTGTTAAACCTCCTGCAACTTGCATACATGGAGGTTACACACCTCGCAGCATGAGCACTACCTTCGCTGAGAGTGCAAAAACAGCTGCTGGCCCAGGGACGGGAATTGCCTATGCGTCTAACAGGATTCAAGGAAATATTTGGCATGTGCCACCCTGCAAAGGTGCTGCCTGAGGGGGACATGTGTTGCAATGTTTACGCACACTGACCTCAGGGCAGCCAGTCAGACAAAGTTTATAGCGCACCCACCTACTGTCTGATGGAGAGTTCTACTTGGTTTGTGGGGGGGCATCGGTCCAGCCTGCTGCGATCTGTGGGTGGCAGCATGAAGTGATGCAGACCGAGAGAGGTCTGGTGATATGTGCCATGCTCTGGAGGTCCACACAGTATGCTCACGTGACCCGGGCCACTGACAGTAGGCCCAACCAGTAACTTGATGCGAATGTCAGTGTCAAATGTGGCACGCCTGGCCACACATGTGCTGAGTGGCGCAGCACATGGTTTCTCTCTGCTATGGGCAGGCAGCGGGCGGGTGCCATGAGGATGAATCACTGTGACAGGAGGGCAAATGAGTTGTAAAGGCATGGGATTGTCGCAAATCTGGAGCTTGAGTCGTGAATTCACCGCCGGGTGGGTTCGGGGCGAATCATGTGGCCTACTAAGGATGTCTTGTTTGAAATAATACCCGGAACATAGAGGGTCCGATTAACAGAATTAATCTGAGACAAAATCCTAAACTTACTACTTTTGGTATTCACAGAATTCACATAGTAGTAGTAAAGTTAGAATTCCTAACTTTACTACTACTAAATCCCTTTTGTGACTACAGAAAGTCATAAAGTTAGGATTTTTCTCAGTTTAGTAGTAGTGAATTTAGGAATCCTAACTTTACTACTACTAAATTACTTTTATGAATACCGAAAGTCGTTAAGTTAGGATTTTGTCTCAGTTTAATAGTAGTGAATTTAGGAATCCTAACTTTACTACTAAATTACTTTTATGAATACCGAAAGTCGTTAAGTTAGGATTTTGTCTCAGTTTAGTAGTAGTAAAGTTAGGAATCCTAACTTTACTACTACTAAATGAATTCTGTGAATACCAAAAGTATTACGTTTAGGATTTGCCTCAGATTAGTTCTGTGAATCGGCACCCTAGTTAGCGGCTCGGTGTCTGGCACTTAGCTAAGTGGTAGCCGTGCCTTACACCTTTTATTTACAGCTGCACGCAGAACATGGGGAACTATTGTGGAGAAGGCAGTGTGGTTATCGAGTGATCAACTCTGACGCTGAGTGGGTAGTGACCAATCTATCCCGGGGAAATACACTTATACCACTTCTGACACCACCCCAGTTGCCTTGTGATTTACAAAGTGTAGTAAGTTTTCACATTGCAACTTGCAAAGGCTTTTGTAGCTCGCAAAGCCACCTTAGTACACTGCAGATTGAGATTTTGAAATTGCAAAGTATGTACATTTGATCAGCACAGGTTTTAAGATTGCAAACCTTTTTTGTACATAATCCCAAATGTATTGTTTATACAACTGTAATCTAGCTCCATACGTGTTTTGGTGGATAATAGGAAGCACCGCACAATGCAACTTGCCTTATTAGGACAGGATGCAAGGTATAGGTCTCAGCAAATATACACTTCATTTATAGCAACTGAACACAACATTTGCTTTGGGTTTAACCAAATGCTCTCAAACGCCCGCAGCCAGGTAATCTACAGGTTAACCAAAAATGTCGCAGCTGATTGAAA
This sequence comes from Lissotriton helveticus, assembly GCF_964261635.1. NCBI lineage: Eukaryota > Metazoa > Chordata > Amphibia > Caudata > Salamandridae > Lissotriton > Lissotriton helveticus. Next base: position 334,095,705 of record NC_136071.1, on the reverse strand, counting down.
ATAACTAGTGTTGCATTGCACAAACAGTGGAAAACTGCACAGTGCCAGATTTGCAGAGTCACTTGCTGATGATGTCATCAGCGGCATTCACACAAATAAGGCAATTTAGTGCACCACGCAGTTCATATTACAAAGGCAAGCTAATTTGCAAACGAGGAAGGGCAAAGGAGTTAGGTGTGTCCATTTGTGCAAAGCCTACATGTAACGCAAATGAATCCTACACAAACACCCCCTCGATTTAACATTATTTCATTTGGCATTAGATTCTGATGCAAACCCGGATCACACGATCTTAGATGATCAGGCTTTTCATCAAATCAGTGGGGAGTTTTCACTGTTTTGCTCCGCACAGACTCCCCTTGAATACAAAAAAAAGTGCACGGACCCTTCACGGTGCAAATTGGCTTCGGGGCTGCACAAGGGTCATCTTTCTACTATACAAATCTTTGCGCATAAGTGAGTTGACGTTTCTCATTTAGACAGCTTAGGCCACTTAGCGGCGCCTGGGCCACTTGGCACTAAACCCGGGCCTGGGTTATGAACTGCTATCTTAAAGGTTGAAGGACAGGTCGTAAAATGTTTTCACCTTTTAAATGCAGTAGCAGCAGACATTTCTCACTTCCTACAAAACATATACCGCAGTGCCAGCATCGACTGAATTTTGGATTATTTTGTTTATTTATCTGTAGAGTTGCATTTCAGACTCCTATTCTATGGGAGCGACTGTGTAAAGCAGCTGGAAAGGAAGCCTTTCATAAGGGAGGCGGGAGGGTAGGATGCCAAGGAACGCTGGAAATGCCAGCTCACAAGGAAACAGGTGACAGCCCTCTCCATGACTAAGGGGTCATGTCGGAATACAGCAAATACATTGACTTACAAATGTAACCTTTCGACCTTTCCGCTCACGGGCCTTTTTATTACACGAACCAATTTTTGGGGTGGGGGGCTGATGGGAACCTGAGGGGCACAACTCCCCCATACTGCTTAATTTTAGAAAAACAGTTCCCCTACTTGAAAAGGGAAAGGAACCGACCCAGGACGGTGAATTCTGACCATTGAAATGCTTCAGCTGAAATGAAAGGGAGGGGGTGTACTGTGCCGGGAAATCATGGGAGGGGCAGACAGCTAAACGTGCCTTCCGGCCAGGGTGCCAGCTCCCCTGAAAGAAATGTAAATGAGCGCGACTGGTCAATCTTCAAATGTGAAGGGTGACAGATATATGTCCGGAAAGAGAGGTCGAAGTTGCAAGGTGAGCCTTGAGAAATCTAAACATCCAAATGTGACCCACCTTAGCCTTGAGCAATCAGGCAGCTGGGTTATTATAGGCCCAGATGTGTTTTTGTGAATAACGACAGCAGCGTGAGGATCACTTACTAGTCGGTTATGTTTTTACGAATTAGAAAACTGAGGGTTTTGAAAAATATTTTTGTGCAACCAGATAGGAAAGGAAATATTTCCTATTGATTTTTTCACATAGATTTGAGGACAGATTTACAAAAAAGGGGAACTTGCGGTTTGATAAGCTATACACATTTTGTATTACTTTCTTAATGACATAGGGCCTGGTGTAGATTTCGATGGATGGGTTACTCTATCACAAGCAACAGTGACGGATATCCCATCGGCCGAAATGTAAATCCCACTACATTCTATGAGATTTCTATTTAGACGGATGGGAATATCCTTTCCCGCTGTGATGGAGTAACCCATCTGCCGAGATCTAAATCAGGCCCATAGTGTATAAGGCAGGTATCACCGTATTAGCCTATATTATGCCCTTACAATATTACAGCAACAGCTGGTCAATTCTGACATACTCAGAGTAATACAATGTATTATGTGAATTGTAGTGTGAAATGTCTATTATTTTGTTTTCAAACATTATACATAATTCCATTCATCATTATTTGTGGACAAGATTAGGTTACATGGAGACATGCATTACAAGCTCAAGGACATACACATGTTTTGTGTAAGTCAGTTATCACCACAACAGGACCTAATATTGTGGGAGTTGTAAGGAAGAATCCTGTAGACCAAATACTTTAGCTTATTTCAGGAAGTTCAGTAGGTCCAGCAGGTACATCTGATTCGGACTGCAGTGCAGCAATGCGCAGCAACACCTGACATGCTCCTTCCCTGCCATTCTAATCATAACATTCTACATTTCATACCCAAACGTGTTAAGGATGCGCGTGTCAATAAGGAGATTTCCACATACCTTTCTCTTAAAGAAAGCGACATTTAAATAACATAACAAATAAAAGGGAAACAACAATAAGCAAGAAACAAATTACAAGAAATAAAATAGAACTGAAGTATAACAAGAAACACACTAAAAGCTAGCGTCTTCTAAATCTTCAATAGAAAGGGGAACAAGTTCTATACAAAATTAATCAGAGGAAATAGTTACATCTCACAATCCTTATTATTGGAAGGAGCCTTGTGACATTGTGCAGTCTACCTTATCACTAAAACACCATAACCAGAATTCACTTTCCTATCTAAGGGAAAATCACCACTTCTTATTTTCACCGCAGCATTCGTGCTATTTTTCTCTACAGAAAAATGTTACCTGCTTCCATCTCCTGTACCTGGTACATCAAGAGTGCATTCTAATAATCAAAATTGGAAACGATGGACTCATCCTGCTCTCAAACTACCCCACTACGCAGAGACACCTTATTGAAATTGCATGCCAAAGTAACTTTAGCTGTAAAAACATTTTTAAAGACTTCAATTACTTAAATAGGATCATACCAATAAGCTGTACCTTTTCCAGAGTCAGACATGTTTCAGTCTCACCCATTCACCCTCCTTCACACAGCCTCTGCTATTTCTTTCCTGTTAAAAAGCCCATGAAAGCCTCTATCCTCCTTTTGTACATGTTTATAACACTTCTCATCTCATGATTAATCAATCTCAAAATCCTTACTACATTAACTCTTCAAACTCCAAGGAACAAGCTTTGATCCTGCTTTGCATCCTTTTAATTGTTCATGAGGGGAGAACTTAGTAATATGATTGGGAGTGATTTTGTAAGAAGAGTAGCTTGTAATGCTTTCTTCCAGTCAGTACCCCCTTTGCTTGCTAACTGAATAGCTTCCTTAATAGTCTATTAAAACTCTCAACTTGTTTCTGAAAAAAGGGAACCTCCTGCTTTAATGTGGTCCCTAGGGCAGGATAAAGCTAATACCGTAAAAAGAAACTGCGACACCCTCTATCATTTAATTTCTGGGCATAGATACAGGTACTTTTACATAAAAATATATGGCACTGAAAGCATTACTCATACTACTTCTTATGCTTAGCACAATCACAAATCAATACATTTCATGGATCAATAGTGTTGTGGATTGTGATCAGTATCTTCTCTCAGTGTGCGTTTCAGCATTAAATGCCTTTTTCAGGAATGCCTCATAAAGAACTGTCTACTACATTATTTACCAGCAAACAAATTAAAAGACCCCACTGATTCCGGCCCTGTGGTGGCGAGATCCTGCCACCGGCCAGAATCTCTGCCACCGGGCCAGAATCTCCACTACCGGGCCGGAATCTCCACCTCCGGGCGGGAATCTCCGGCCCGAGTGAGGACATAAAGTTAGTATGAGTAAGTGCATTCTGTGAATACCAAAATGAGTAAGTGCATTCTGTGAATACCAAAATGAGTAAGTACCTTCTGTTAATACCAAAATGAGTAAGTGCCTTCTGTGAATACCAAAACGAGTAAGTACCTTCTGGTAATACCAAAATGAGTAAGTGCCTTCTGTGAATACCAAAACGAGTAAGTGCCTTCTTTGAATACCAAAATTGTAGTAAGTTTTGGATTTTGTAGTAAGTTAGTTCTGTGAATCGGGCCCATTCACTTGTTCAATCTGTTGAAGGAACCATCACCTGTCCCATGCTTACATCCTATGAATATACATTTGAATGCCATGTCATAAACCATCACTGGGAGAAGTTCTTCTTCTGAGCCTGTTTTGGGTTGGATGTTGTGTCTGAGAGGAGAGAGTTGAGAGCATTGTTCCACTGGTCTTCTGATATCATTTTCCAGATTCTGCATGTGGAGCTGGGGAGTGTGGTGCCATTGTTTGTAGATGGTAAAATGGATGTTGTATTGGTTGGTTTGGGTGAGCTGCGAGACATGGTTCTACTTGACTGTCGCTGGTCGTAAAAATGGGTTTGAGTGTATGTCCTGTGATTTAGGTGGGGTCGGTGACAAGTTATTTGAGGCTGATGTTGCTTATGCTTTCCAGTAGATCAGTTGTGTTGGTATTGCTGGGGTGGAAGTTAAGATCCCCTAGGAGGATGTAGTGCTCGGAGTCGATGGCGATCAGGGCAATGATGTTAGGGATGGCATTGCAGCAGCTGGGGTGTGGTCCCAATAGTCTGTATGCAAGGGTGTCTCTGATCGTGCTTCTTCTGTCTGTGTGAAGTTGAAAATTGAGATGCTCCATTACCTGGGTCTAGTCATCTGAATATAGTGTCCTTGTGGATGATGGCAATCCCGCCTCAGTTTTTGTAGATTCCGTCCCGGTGTGTTATCTTGTAGCCTTCAGGTGTGGCAATGGCGATGTCTGGTGTGGAGGTGGGGTTCAGGCAGGCTCTGCGAGGAAGATGACATCCTGGGTGAGGGATGAGATCATGTCCCAGATCTCTGTGGTGTGTTTGCCAGGCAATTGAGGGTTTAGTAGAATGCATTGCAGTTGTGCTGTAGCAGTTGTGGTTGCCGTTATGGATGCAGTCATGTTTGCGGTGTCTCTGGTTTGTTGGTTGCTTCTGTGTTCCAGGTGGATTGGATTCTACTGTTAAAATAGTGGGCTGCATAGTCTTGTAGTGAATCAAGAGCTAGGGTGAGGACAAGGGCATCATTTCACTTGTCCAGCAGGGGTTTAGAGAAGGCTTAGACAGAATTGAGCAAAGTTTGATCCATATATTGTTAATCCAGAAATTTACTGTGGCAAAGGAAGGGGCTATATACATGGCGTTTATGGACCTTAGCACAGCGTTTGATAGGTTTAACTGATCGTTCTTATGGAATACTCTGAGGGATTTAAGCATGGAACTTGAATTAAATAATTTCCTTAGAGCCCATCATCTCACTGCCTCTGTGCGTTAGGGTCCTGGAGGGAAGAGGTCAGACTCCTTCAGTGTGGAATGAGGTTTGAGGCACTGCTGTGTGCTTGCACCAATTTCAATTTTATGTATTGACAAGCTGAAAGATTATCTTATATTGAATTGTTGTGATTGCCTAAAATGAAGAATTTCCTTGTGATGCCCTTTTAAATGCAGATAATGCCCTCTCAATCACTCAGACTCCTGCTGGTCTTAAAAACAACTTGATCATTTTGTCTCCTTCATAGATACCATTGACCTAGAAACTAATTTTTCCAAAACACATTATATGTCAGTAAGAAAGCAACCATCAAAGATTAGACCCATTTTTATTACGGTAGGCGGCTGGAAAGGATCTACATCTTTCCTTATCTGGGAATTGCTTTTGACTCCCAATGTATGAGGAGAGCCCGCCTGGCAAACAGATCAATAGATTTTCGAAAGCAATGGTGGCTCTTTTTTGACTTGCCAAGGGTATATGCTTTAAGCCTGTTATGGTAATGTTGGAAATAAATAAACGTCAGTGCCTACCTATTTTGACCTATGGGACACCTATTTGGGGCTATGGTTAAATTGATTGCCTGTAGCTTGAAGAAAACAGGTTTTGTAGAAAACGTATTTATTTATTTTATTTATTCAACTTATAAAGCGCACTATCACCTTGCAGGCATCCTGGCACTGGTGGCTACATGAGGGGAGGAGAGTATGTCAGGACAAGGCCAAGCAACTAGGACTTGGGAACAGCCAAGTTTTTACACATTTCCTATAAGGGAGAAGCTCCCTAATTTGCCTTATCTCCCAGGGGAGACTGTTCCACAATTTGGCCGCTGCCACTCCAAAGGATCTTCCCTCTGACCTAACTTTCCTAAACCTTGGTACTCTCACCAGTCGTGCCGATGAAGAGCGAAGTAATTTGGTTGGAGTGTACAAGACAAATTTTGATTGCATTGCTGTGGGTCCTATCCCGTGAAGAGCTTTAAAAACGAGGCAGAGGGACTTAAATTGAACTCTCTGCCTCAGATGGAGCCAGTGGAGTTCAGCCAGAGCTGCTGAAGCGGACGATCTTCTAGGCAGCCCTAAGACTAACCTAGCTGTAGCTGATTGAAGTCTTTGAAGCCTGTCCAACAGGAAACTGGGGGAATCAAGCAAGAGGGCGTTTCAATAGTCAAGCCTACTAAGGATTGCACATCTTGCCACTTGAGCACGCGCCTGAAAGGGTAATAAAGGCAAGATCTTCCGAAGGGACCTAATAATTGCAAAGCAACAGGTTGTTATTTTCACAACCTGAGCTTCCATGGAAAGCTTGTTATCAAGCATGATGCCCAAGTTACGGACAGTTACTACTGGCTGAACGTTGATCGATGTTTCGGGAGGCCAGAAATTAGCAGGGAAGTGATGAGGAATCCTATTCCCTGCGCAGTAAAGCACCTCAGTCTTTCCAGCATTAAATTGAAGGAAGTTGTTCTGTAGCCAGCCGTCCGTGTCCTGCAGACACTTGTGAAACACCTCCAACGGTGTCGAATCCTCTCCCTCAAAGGAGAGGATCAACTGTGTGTCGTCCGTATAGTTAATAGTATTGATCTTATAAGATTTAATGAGCGTAATCAGGGGTTTTAAATATAGATGAAATAAAATAGTGCTAATTGCCGATCCCTGAGGAACCCAGTGCGGCACCAGGGAGAAAGCAGATTGGAACGGGGGGAGGGACACCGCCTGCTGTCTATCCTGCAAAAAGGATCGAAACCAGCGCAGGGCACAGGCTCTCACCCCTGCCTCACTCAGTCTTCTCAATAGGATTTCGTGGTTAACCGTGTCAAAGGCGGCAGACAGGTCAAGCAGAATCAAAGCTGCTGCCTGTCCCCTGTCTAATCGCCTCTGAAGCTCATCCATAGCGGTCACCAGGGCCGTCTCGGTCCCATGGGCCGGCCGAAATCCAAATTGAACTTCCTCCAGCAGTTGATGCTGCTCCAGATGTTTAGAGAGGGTAATACTAATCATACGTTCAACAATTTTAGCAGGAAACGGAAGCAAGGAAATGGGCCTGTAATTTTTTTAAACATTCAGGATCCAGGGATGGCTTTTTCAACAAAGGAGATACCAGGGCTTGCTTCCAGTGAGAGGGAACTATATCACTGGCTAGCGACTGGTTACAGATCAGTCGAAGAGTAGGGAATAATTCTTCCTCATACTCCTTCCAAATCTTGTGTGGGACAGGGTTCATGGGTGAGCCGGAGGAAATTCCCCGTGCCAGCCTGCTAAAAGCCTCCTCCGTTAGAGGCAGAAACTCCGATAATAGATCAGTGAGCTGCCAGGTGTGGCCATTATCCATATCCTCCGAGGACCTATCCCCAGGAGCAGGGGCACTACTGGTCTCAGAGGAATCCTCAAGATCCTTGATGATTGATCGATCTTTTCTCTGAAAAACTTAGCCAGATTCTCGCAGAGTTCCTGAGAGGGGGCATATTGAGTTCTTACAACAGTCAGGACTTGTGAGACTATTCAGTATGTTAAAAAAACTCCTGGAGCTATTAGCGGCATTGCAGATCAAGGAGGAAAAGTAGTCGGCTTTAGATTTCCGAATCAAGTTCTATTAATCCAAGATTTTAAGCTTCCAAAGCATCCTGTCTGTCTCTTTATAGCCACGCCTCCATCTTCTCTCCGCCTGTTTACATGCTAATTTGAGGTTTTTCAAAGTGTAATTAAACCAAGGGGCCGAAGGTCTGCCCTTGCAGCTATGTTTTTTGAGGGGGGGCATAAAAGTCCAGAGCTGAGGTGATCTTAAGGCACAGCGAGGCATAGTTCTCATCGACTTGCTTGTCCAAGGAGAAGCAGTCTCCAACCTTGAACACCAAGTCAGAAGTCCTCAGCCGTGCAAGAGCCTTCCAGTCTCTGCATAGATATTCCGTCGTAGCATGCGGGGCCCGAGTCTGAGCAACATTAAATTTGACATAGAATTTAATTAACGAGTGGTCTGTCCAGTCCATAGGCAGAATTTCCCCCATATGCAAAAGATGGACATCAGAGAAAATTAAATCAAGGTGATGTCCCTACTTGTGAGTGGCTTCTGCGACTTGCTGGACGAGGCCAAGACCTTCACATGAATGAAGTAAATTAAAAAAACGGAGTCGAGGCAGCCATTTAGCCACAGATTAAAATCCCCCAGAATTACCAACTTGTGATGAGTGGTTGCCATATTAGTGAAGGTAGCTAATAGAGATTGTTGCTGCTGAACATTGAAAGCCCCAGGAGGTCTATAGCAAATAACCCCAGTAAAAATAAACCCAGAATCATTTTTTATGGACAGGCCGAGTAGCTCCACTCCCTTAACCATATCCATATCGATGGTCCCTATCTTCCAGGAGGCCTTGTATATGACCCCCACCCCACCACCTCTCCCGTTAGGCCTGGGGAGATGAAGAATTTTAAACCTAGGCGGGGATGCCCAACCAGGGTCAACCTCACAGTCAGGGCGAGTCCATGTCTACGTCATAAACAGAATATCGAGCTCATGTGCTTCTACCAGCAGTTGGATTTCGACGCGATGTTTTGGCAGAGACCTCACATTAAGAAGTCCGCACATTAGGAGACCACCAACAAGGTAATCTCCCAATGGGTGAGCTGAGTCAACAAACCCGAGAGTCCTCTTGTTGGCGTGGCACTCACCTATATGAAGGAGAGTCTCTCTGGAGTAATGTGGAATACCAGCTTTCTGACGGGGATCCCTGACATGGAAAAAACGGGCAGCATAACTGGCGCTGGGCGCTTCCTTGGCGCGGACGGGCGCAGACAGGCTTGCCTTTGGCGCGCCTTCGGCACGCCTCCAACATGCCCACTGCGCGCGTCCGCTGCGCGTTCGCTCCAGCGTTGTTTTTATGGAGCCCTGAGCGAGTAGCCCCAACCACTAGAGCGTGATTCAAAACTACCCTCAAGATGGCGGGTCCGCTCGCACGGACGGACCCAGCCAGAGGGAATAGAACACCAGGAGCTGAGAACTGCTCCGGTCCCCGGCAAGTGTTTAAACAATTTCAATGACACAGTAAAAAATTAGTTTAAGAACAAATTTTTAAAATGCGCCGCAGTTCTCCTAGCCTAAAGCCCCGTAGTTCTCAATTTATTATACTTTAGGAGCTGGGTCTAAATTACATCATCACTGGTGTTAGGCTGGATTCACTAAGGCTCTGGCTATCGATTTTGACCACTAATAAAACCCGCCTTAATAAGGAGATTATTAAGGACTATTTTACTGTGCCTACGGTCACAATATGCCATAGCTGGGTTATACTAAAAATCCAAGTGAAGATTTCGGTACAGCAGATTTGTCCCTTAGAGAATATTACTAATTGAGATATAAATTGGGGTAAGTAAAATTATTTGGAACAATTCAATTTCAGTTTCATCAGTCTTTATTTCGATTATAAAACCATAAAAGACATACTATCAAAAAATAAGCTGATACAAACTTTAGTGACATAATTAATGACAATACCAAAATTACACAAAACTAGATCGCACAATATATTATCTAAAAAAGACCATTAAACCATGAATTCACAACACTGATGACTGTTAAAACATCTAGTTAAAAAGTTATGGAATAAAATTTCCGCCCAATTGCAATTTCATAAAGGGAGCGGAAGAAATAAGACCAAGAAACCTACACTCTGGGGAAGGGACTACCCAGGTCTTATCGAGAATCATAAACCCCCCCTCGATACACAACAACATAGTAGACAAGGCTGTCACACGTCCCACTACAAATCTATTTCAAAGAGAACAAGTCAGGATGATTAGCCCTTGATTTTGTTTGCCTGTATCATCCAGGCCCAGCTCAAGAATTTTGCCATGGCAATGATGATAGGTTCCTGTGTGCAGGTCTGTAGAATCCTCAGAGCATCTGCAGCGTCTCTCGTGCCTAAATTGGAACAAATGGGTTTAAGCCATTTCATCCTTGGTAGCTTATAAGCTGGGCATACAAATAAAATATGGGCAACTGATTCTTGCTGGCCTAAACGCAGCGGGCATAGATCAGACGTTGGCTTAAGCCATTTGCCAGCAAAAACTCTGGTAGGAAGGGAGCCTACCCTAAACTTGTGGTAGAGCTTCCTATCCAAAGGTTTTGAAATGGTGTCCCAATATTGTTGAAAGCCAACCTCATGTTTGATTGACAAAAAATCCCTAGTCAAGGTAGGGCTGGTAGTAGAGGAGAACCACTTGGACTTCACCATGTCCATGTAGGCTGCTTTCAGCTCTTTTTTTGTCGGGAGGGGGGACGTTTCTGGGTTCTCCCACAATGTATCCATTCCCATATCTATCAAGGTATTTGTTATATGCCTGAGCCACTTGATCTTGCTTAGGCACCCAACCCCCCTAAAGTCCAATTGGGAATTGGCATACAAGGACAGGTCAGGGGTACCCCACAGCCTTCTCCCCAGTGCTATCGGCCTAAATCGGGCTAGATCCTCAGTACTAAAACATCCCAGATCCAAAAACAGGGGCACCAAGGGGGTGGATTGCGGCAAGCCTGTTAGTGCCTGCATGAATTTGTTTTGGGCAGTGATTATAGGTGTGATGTATTCCTGGCCCCACAGTTCTGCGCCATATAGGATTGCACTTGTGACCTTGGAGTTATATTTTTTTTATGCGGGAGCTAGGGGTTTAGTGAAGGAAAGCCTGTGCTCTTTTAAAAGAGCAACTGCACGTGTTTCAGGGCGAGCACATCGATTTGGGGCTTCCAATGCAATTTCCTGTTTAAGGTTACCCCCAGGTAGGTAAATACGTCAGTCTGCTCTAAGAAAACGCTATTCATGTGGACCTTGCCCCTCATAACCTTTTGAGAGTGGAGCACCATAAACTTTGTCTTATCCACCTTGACCACCAACTCATGGTCGTGGCAAAACTCCTCAAATCTGGACAGGGCTACCTGTAGACCAGATTGAGTCTTAGATAAAATCAGTGTGTTGTCCTCGAACATGAGTAGGGGGGTTTTCAGGCCCCCCAAAGTTGGTGCATCGGTGGGGCATGTGGAGTAATACTGTACCATCCTGTCGATAAATAAAAAAAACAGGGTAGGGGCAAGGACACAACCCTGGCGCACACCCTTAGTTACCGGAAATCTGTCTGTAACATCTCCGTGTGTTCTCCATCGGACCTGGGCATAGTTATGATCATGCAATTTAACTATCATGGCTAGCAGCTCCGTCGGCATCCCCACCTCCAAGAAGGCTCTCCACATTTTGTTATGAGGGACAAGGTCGAATGCAGACTTCAAGACGATGTAGGCCGCATATAGCGTACCCCCACCTAGAGTAACAACCCGCCAAAATATCATCACAAATCTGAGCACTTGGTTGATTGTGCTGGTATGGGGTCGAAACCCTGCCTGCATAGGTGATAATATGTTAAATTCCTCTATCCACTGCTGCACTCGGCTCAGTACTAGCCTCGCAACTATCTTCTGGATAGTCTATGAGGCTAATGGGTCTGTAGTTACCGGGTAATGCACGGTCCCCCTTTTAATACACCGGAACTGTAACAGCACCAGACCAGCTAGCAGGAAGACTCCCACCACTAGCAATGTCATTTGCAAGGTAGGTAATGTAGATCACCCAATTGTCTTTGTCATGGGCAAGTAGGTCCGCAGGAACACAGTCAAGGCCCGGGGCCCGTCCACTCTGGGCCAGATAAAGGACTGTCGCGACCTCCGTTTCATTAAATGTTAAAGTGGGTATCGGTGTGGAGATCTTAAAAACGTCCAGATTGTTAGTGGGCGAAGAGAATTGGGCCTTAAAAAACTATGCACACTGATCCGGTGGGACAAAATGTATATGTGTGTTAGGTGACCCACCACTTCCCCGCTTGACTAACTGCCAAAAATTGACCGTATTTTTATCATTGCTTGCCAAAAGCAGGTCTTGCCAGCGGTTGTTGTCCCACTCCTTTTTTGCTTTCAGTTGGGTTGATTTATAATTGGCCCTGGCATGTTTGATTTTTCCCATATCCTTCAACCTGATAGCCTTTGCCAATTGCCGGTATGCCTCTCTACATGTTTTATTGTGCCAAGAGGCGATCGGTACCCCTTCCTTTGCCTTCTTTTTGCTGGACTTAATGAAAAAGGTTTAAAGGGTTGCAAACAGATCTTTGTTAACCTGGGGGATAATCTGATTAATATCTTCCTGGGAGGAACAGCTTTGGAGACAAGTTATTGAGTGGGCTACCAAGGCCTTCATTGCACCCAAATCCCCTTCCTTCTCAATAAGCCAGGACCATCTGACCCTCCTCATGTCATCGTATACCCACCTCTGCCCTATTAGGGATGTTTAGTGTGCCTGGGGCCTTAATTGTCATAATAAGGGGGTCATGGTCACTTTCTGTGTGTTTCTGGACCTTCATGTCAAGAAGGGAATGCCTTGATTCGGTGTTAAGCATGATAAAATCAATACGGCTACTCCTCAGCCCATTATTAAATGTATGAGCACCGTCCCTATCTGATTGAGGCCTCCCATTAACCGCTTGCACGCCCCTTTCCAGGCATAGGTCCTTAAGTTGCAAGGCAGCTTCTGTCCATTTTGCTATAGGGCATAGATCTAGGGACGGAATGTGCCACTGCAAGTCCTCATCAGAGCTTAAATTACCGTCCTCCTGATCAAGCGGTTCAAAGGTGCAATTAAAATCCCCCAAAATAATCAAAGTACACTCACCCCTCTGGCTATCTATGACGTTTTTATTGGTTTTATCTTTTATAGCTAGCAAAACTGTTGTATATATTCAGTTTTTAATCACAACAATTGTTCTTAACTATTTATCGTTATTTAATTATTTATAAAGATGTACAATTGTTTTGATTGTTGCCCTCAGCCTAGATTGTGTATAATAATGATCTGACATTTGGGGGTTGAGATTCAGATGGTAGAGATGATTTGAGTCCAGCCTGAGGGATATATTAATATCATGTATTTTGCACATAGGGAGACCTAACCATTTGTACTTTAATTAACATTAGGTATGCAACATGTTGTAAAGGTATTGAAATGAAACGTGCCAAGTCTGTTTTCCTTGTCCATGCTGAGAAAACATGAACTGTCACTTTAAATTGGTGGATTGTACCTGGTAGCGTGTCATGTGATCAAGGTCCCATGAGGATCGAAACGCGTAATGGTGGCGGTGCTGGGCTGACAATAAACACAGAATAAGCACTGGAAAACTGGGTTTGCTTTGTCTTTTCTCCGGAAGTTGTGAAGTGCAGAGACGAGTACGTGGAATATATATATATATATATATATATATATATATATATATATATATATATATGTTGTACCAAATTGCCCTTAGCATTGAGAAGGCACACGTCACCTCCCGCCTTCCAGGCTGTTGTGCTACTTGCATCTATCTTCCCCGGCATTCTATTATCTTTCGCCGACGCGTTTCGGGGCCAAGCCCCTTCATCTTGGGCGTGAACAAACGAGCTTACAACCTGCATGAGTGATTGCTTGTTTTTATTTCACCTTAACCCCGCCTCCATTGTCACGTGTTTGATCGATTACGCGGGGTATTGTGGGGCATGTAGTTTGCCATGCAGGAATAAGTTCGAATTTGTAGGTTCAATTAAAGTTACATTGTTACTCTGAGTGAGTTCCAGGTAGGATTGGTGCAAGCCCATCATGCACATGGGGACGTGACACTGTTGGCAGCTCGGATCAGTTCCAAACTTCAGCTCCGTGCAGTCGATGGAGGGCGTTTCCTTCAGCTGCCGGTGGTGCCCTTCTCCACGGCCAGGCCGCCGTGCGTTAATGTTGTACCAAATTGCCCTTAGCATTGAGAAGGCACACGTCACCTCCCGCCTTCCAGGCTGTTGTGCTACTTGCATCTATCTTCCCCGGCATTCTATTATCTTTCGCCGACGCGTTTCGGGGCCAAGCCCCTTCATCTTGGGCGTGAACAAACGAGCTTACAACCTGCATGAGTGATTGCTTGTTTTTATTTCACCTTAACCCCGCCTCCATTGTCACGTGTTTGATCGATTACGCGGGGTATTGTGGGGCATGTAGTTTGCCATGCAGGAATAAGTTCGAATTTGTAGGTTCAATTAAAGTTACATTGTTACTCTGAGTGAGTTCCAGGTAGGATTGGTGCAAGCCCATCATGCACATGGGGACGTGACACTGTTGGCAGCTCGGATCAGTTCCAAACTTCAGCTCCGTGCAGTCGATGGAGGGCGTTTCCTTCAGCTGCCGGTGGTGCCCTTCTCCACGGCCAGGCCGCCGTGCGTTAATGTTGTACCAAATTGCCCTTAGCATTGAGAAGGCACACGTCACCTCCCGCCTTCCAGGCTGTTGTGCTACTTGCATCTATCTTCCCCGGCATTCTATTATCTTTCGCCGACGCGTTTCGGGGCCAAGCCCCTTCATCTTGGGCGTGAACAAACGAGCTTACAACCTGCATGAGTGATTGCTTGTTTTTATTTCACCTTAACCCCGCCTCCATTGTCACGTGTTTGATCGATTACGCGGGGTATTGTGGGGCATGTAGTTTGCCATGCAGGAATAAGTTCGAATTTGTAGGTTCAATTAAAGTTACATTGTTACTCTGAGTGAGTTCCAGGTAGGATTGGTGCAAGCCCATCATGCACATGGGGACGTGACACTGTTGGCAGCTCGGATCAGTTCCAAACTTCAGCTCCGTGCAGTCGATGGAGGGCGTTTCCTTCAGCTGCCGGTGGTGCCCTTCTCCACGGCCAGGCCGCCGTGCGTTAATGTTGTACCAAATTGCCCTTAGCATTGAGAAGGCACACGTCACCTCCCGCCTTCCAGGCTGTTGTGCTACTTGCATCTATCTTCCCCGGCATTCTATTATCTTTCGCCGACGCGTTTCGGGGCCAAGCCCCTTCATCTTGGGCGTGAACAAACGAGCTTACAACCTGCATGAGTGATTGCTTGTTTTTATTTCACCTTAACCCCGCCTCCATTGTCACGTGTTTGATCGATTACGCGGGGTATTGTGGGGCATGTAGTTTGCCATGCAGGAATAAGTTCGAATTTGTAGGTTCAATTAAAGTTACATTGTTACTCTGAGTGAGTTCCAGGTAGGATTGGTGCAAGCCCATCATGCACATGGGGACGTGACACTGTTGGCAGCTCGGATCAGTTCCAAACTTCAGCTCCGTGCAGTCGATGGAGGGCGTTTCCTTCAGCTGCCGGTGGTGCCCTTCTCCACGGCCAGGCCGCCGTGCGTTAATGTTGTACCAAATTGCCCTTAGCATTGAGAAGGCACACGTCACCTCCCGCCTTCCAGGCTGTTGTGCTACTTGCATCTATCTTCCCCGGCATTCTATTATCTTTCGCCGACGCGTTTCGGGGCCAAGCCCCTTCATCTTGGGCGTGAACAAACGAGCTTACAACCTGCATGAGTGATTGCTTGTTTTTATTTCACCTTAACCCCGCCTCCATTGTCACGTGTTTGATCGATTACGCGGGGTATTGTGGGGCATGTAGTTTGCCATGCAGGAATAAGTTCGAATTTGTAGGTTCAATTAAAGTTACATTGTTACTCTGAGTGAGTTCCAGGTAGGATTGGTGCAAGCCCATCATGCACATGGGGACGTGACACTGTTGGCAGCTCGGATCAGTTCCAAACTTCAGCTCCGTGCAGTCGATGGAGGGCGTTTCCTTCAGCTGCCGGTGGTGCCCTTCTCCACGGCCAGGCCGCCGTGCGTTAATGTTGTACCAAATTGCCCTTAGCATTGAGAAGGCACACGTCACCTCCCGCCTTCCAGGCTGTTGTGCTACTTGCATCTATCTTCCCCGGCATTCTATTATCTTTCGCCGACGCGTTTCGGGGCCAAGCCCCTTCATCTTGGGCGTGAACAAACGAGCTTACAACCTGCATGAGTGATTGCTTGTTTTTATTTCACCTTAACCCCGCCTCCATTGTCACGTGTTTGATCGATTACGCGGGGTATTGTGGGGCATGTAGTTTGCCATGCAGGAATAAGTTCGAATTTGTAGGTTCAATTAAAGTTACATTGTTACTCTGAGTGAGTTCCAGGTAGGATTGGTGCAAGCCCATCATGCACATGGGGACGTGACACTGTTGGCAGCTCGGATCAGTTCCAAACTTCAGCTCCGTGCAGTCGATGGAGGGCGTTTCCTTCAGCTGCCGGTGGTGCCCTTCTCCACGGCCAGGCCGCCGTGCGTTAATGTTGTACCAAATTGCCCTTAGCATTGAGAAGGCACACGTCACCTCCCGCCTTCCAGGCTGTTGTGCTACTTGCATCTATCTTCCCCGGCATTCTATTATCTTTCGCCGACGCGTTTCGGGGCCAAGCCCCTTCATCTTGGGCGTGAACAAACGAGCTTACAACCTGCATGAGTGATTGCTTGTTTTTATTTCACCTTAACCCCGCCTCCATTGTCACGTGTTTGATCGATTACGCGGGGTATTGTGGGGCATGTAGTTTGCCATGCAGGAATAAGTTCGAATTTGTAGGTTCAATTAAAGTTACATTGTTACTCTGAGTGAGTTCCAGGTAGGATTGGTGCAAGCCCATCATGCACATGGGGACGTGACACTGTTGGCAGCTCGGATCAGTTCCAAACTTCAGCTCCGTGCAGTCGATGGAGGGCGTTTCCTTCAGCTGCCGGTGGTGCCCTTCTCCACGGCCAGGCCGCCGTGCGTTAATGTTGTACCAAATTGCCCTTAGCATTGAGAAGGCACACGTCACCTCCCGCCTTCCAGGCTGTTGTGCTACTTGCATCTATCTTCCCCGGCATTCTATTATCTTTCGCCGACGCGTTTCGGGGCCAAGCCCCTTCATCTTGGGCGTGAACAAACGAGCTTACAACCTGCATGAGTGATTGCTTGTTTTTATTTCACCTTAACCCCGCCTCCATTGTCACGTGTTTGAAATAAAAACAAGCAATCACTCATGCAGGTTGTAAGCTCGTTTGTTCACGCCCAAGATGAAGGGGCTTGGCCCCGAAACGCGTCGGCGAAAGATAATAGAATGCCGGGGAAGATAGATGCAAGTAGCACAACAGCCTGGAAGGCGGGAGGTGACGTGTGCCTTCTCAATGCTAAGGGCAATTTGGTACAACATTAACGCACGGCGGCCTGGCCGTGGAGAAGGGCACCACCGGCAGCTGAAGGAAACGCCCTCCATCGACTGCACGGAGCTGAAGTTTGGAACTGATCCGAGCTGCCAACAGTGTCACGTCCCCATGTGCATGATGGGCTTGCACCAATCCTACCTGGAACTCACTCAGAGTAACAATGTAACTTTAATTGAACCTACAAATTCGAACTTATTCCTGCATGGCAAATTACATGCCCCACAATACCCCGCGTAATCGATCAAACACGTGACAATGGAGGCGGGGTTAAGGTGAAATAAAAACAAGCAATCACTCATGCAGGTTGTAAGCTCGTTTGTTCACGCCCAAGATGAAGGGGCTTGGCCCCGAAACGCGTCGGCGAAAGATAATAGAATGCCGGGGAAGATAGATGCAAGTAGCACAACAGCCTGGAAGGCGGGAGGTGACGTGTGCCTTCTCAATGCTAAGGGCAATTTGGTACAACATTAACGCACGGCGGCCTGGCCGTGGAGAAGGGCACCACCGGCAGCTGAAGGAAACGCCCTCCATCGACTGCACGGAGCTGAAGTTTGGAACTGATCCGAGCTGCCAACAGTGTCACGTCCCCATGTGCATGATGGGCTTGCACCAATCCTACCTGGAACTCACTCAGAGTAACAATGTAACTTTAATTGAACCTACAAATTCGAACTTATTCCTGCATGGCAAATTACATGCCCCACAATACCCCGCGTAATCGATCAAACACGTGACAATGGAGGCGGGGTTAAGGTGAAATAAAAACAAGCAATCACTCATGCAGGTTGTAAGCTCGTTTGTTCACGCCCAAGATGAAGGGGCTTGGCCCCGAAACGCGTCGGCGAAAGATAATAGAATGCCGGGGAAGATAGATGCAAGTAGCACAACAGCCTGGAAGGCGGGAGGTGACGTGTGCCTTCTCAATGCTAAGGGCAATTTGGTACAACATTAACGCACGGCGGCCTGGCCGTGGAGAAGGGCACCACCGGCAGCTGAAGGAAACGCCCTCCATCGACTGCACGGAGCTGAAGTTTGGAACTGATCCGAGCTGCCAACAGTGTCACGTCCCCATGTGCATGATGGGCTTGCACCAATCCTACCTGGAACTCACTCAGAGTAACAATGTAACTTTAATTGAACCTACAAATTCGAACTTATTCCTGCATGGCAAATTACATGCCCCACAATACCCCGCGTAATCGATCAAACACGTGACAATGGAGGCGGGGTTAAGGTGAAATAAAAACAAGCAATCACTCATGCAGGTTGTAAGCTCGTTTGTTCACGCCCAAGATGAAGGGGCTTGGCCCCGAAACGCGTCGGCGAAAGATAATAGAATGCCGGGGAAGATAGATGCAAGTAGCACAACAGCCTGGAAGGCGGGAGGTGACGTGTGCCTTCTCAATGCTAAGGGCAATTTGGTACAACATTAACGCACGGCGGCCTGGCCGTGGAGAAGGGCACCACCGGCAGCTGAAGGAAACGCCCTCCATCGACTGCACGGAGCTGAAGTTTGGAACTGATCCGAGCTGCCAACAGTGTCACGTCCCCATGTGCATGATGGGCTTGCACCAATCCTACCTGGAACTCACTCAGAGTAACAATGTAACTTTAATTGAACCTACAAATTCGAACTTATTCCTGCATGGCAAATTACATGCCCCACAATACCCCGCGTAATCGATCAAACACGTGACAATGGAGGCGGGGTTAAGGTGAAATAAAAACAAGCAATCACTCATGCAGGTTGTAAGCTCGTTTGTTCACGCCCAAGATGAAGGGGCTTGGCCCCGAAACGCGTCGGCGAAAGATAATAGAATGCCGGGGAAGATAGATGCAAGTAGCACAACAGCCTGGAAGGCGGGAGGTGACGTGTGCCTTCTCAATGCTAAGGGCAATTTGGTACAACATTAACGCACGGCGGCCTGGCCGTGGAGAAGGGCACCACCGGCAGCTGAAGGAAACGCCCTCCATCGACTGCACGGAGCTGAAGTTTGGAACTGATCCGAGCTGCCAACAGTGTCACGTCCCCATGTGCATGATGGGCTTGCACCAATCCTACCTGGAACTCACTCAGAGTAACAATGTAACTTTAATTGAACCTACAAATTCGAACTTATTCCTGCATGGCAAATTACATGCCCCACAATACCCCGCGTAATCGATCAAACACGTGACAATGGAGGCGGGGTTAAGGTGAAATAAAAACAAGCAATCACTCATGCAGGTTGTAAGCTCGTTTGTTCACGCCCAAGATGAAGGGGCTTGGCCCCGAAACGCGTCGGCGAAAGATAATAGAATGCCGGGGAAGATAGATGCAAGTAGCACAACAGCCTGGAAGGCGGGAGGTGACGTGTGCCTTCTCAATGCTAAGGGCAATTTGGTACAACATTAACGCACGGCGGCCTGGCCGTGGAGAAGGGCACCACCGGCAGCTGAAGGAAACGCCCTCCATCGACTGCACGGAGCTGAAGTTTGGAACTGATCCGAGCTGCCAACAGTGTCACGTCCCCATGTGCATGATGGGCTTGCACCAATCCTACCTGGAACTCACTCAGAGTAACAATGTAACTTTAATTGAACCTACAAATTCGAACTTATTCCTGCATGGCAAATTACATGCCCCACAATACCCCGCGTAATCGATCAAACACGTGACAATGGAGGCGGGGTTAAGGTGAAATAAAAACAAGCAATCACTCATGCAGGTTGTAAGCTCGTTTGTTCACGCCCAAGATGAAGGGGCTTGGCCCCGAAACGCGTCGGCGAAAGATAATAGAATGCCGGGGAAGATAGATGCAAGTAGCACAACAGCCTGGAAGGCGGGAGGTGACGTGTGCCTTCTCAATGCTAAGGGCAATTTGGTACAACATTAACGCACGGCGGCCTGGCCGTGGAGAAGGGCACCACCGGCAGCTGAAGGAAACGCCCTCCATCGACTGCACGGAGCTGAAGTTTGGAACTGATCCGAGCTGCCAACAGTGTCACGTCCCCATGTGCATGATGGGCTTGCACCAATCCTACCTGGAACTCACTCAGAGTAACAATGTAACTTTAATTGAACCTACAAATTCGAACTTATTCCTGCATGGCAAATTACATGCCCCACAATACCCCGCGTAATCGATCAAACACGTGACAATGGAGGCGGGGTTAAGGTGAAATAAAAACAAGCAATCACTCATGCAGGTTGTAAGCTCGTTTGTTCACGCCCAAGATGAAGGGGCTTGGCCCCGAAACGCGTCGGCGAAAGATAATAGAATGCCGGGGAAGATAGATGCAAGTAGCACAACAGCCTGGAAGGCGGGAGGTGACGTGTGCCTTCTCAATGCTAAGGGCAATTTGGTACAACATTAACGCACGGCGGCCTGGCCGTGGAGAAGGGCACCACCGGCAGCTGAAGGAAACGCCCTCCATCGACTGCACGGAGCTGAAGTTTGGAACTGATCCGAGCTGCCAACAGTGTCACGTCCCCATGTGCATGATGGGCTTGCACCAATCCTACCTGGAACTCACTCAGAGTAACAATGTAACTTTAATTGAACCTACAAATTCGAACTTATTCCTGCATGGCAAATTACATGCCCCACAATACCCCGCGTAATCGATCAAACACGTGACAATGGAGGCGGGGTTAAGGTGAAATAAAAACAAGCAATCACTCATGCAGGTTGTAAGCTCGTTTGTTCACGCCCAAGATGAAGGGGCTTGGCCCCGAAACGCGTCGGCGAAAGATAATAGAATGCCGGGGAAGATAGATGCAAGTAGCACAACAGCCTGGAAGGCGGGAGGTGACGTGTGCCTTCTCAATGCTAAGGGCAATTTGGTACAACATTAACGCACGGCGGCCTGGCCGTGGAGAAGGGCACCACCGGCAGCTGAAGGAAACGCCCTCCATCGACTGCACGGAGCTGAAGTTTGGAACTGATCCGAGCTGCCAACAGTGTCACGTCCCCATGTGCATGATGGGCTTGCACCAATCCTACCTGGAACTCACTCAGAGTAACAATGTAACTTTAATTGAACCTACAAATTCGAACTTATTCCTGCATGGCAAATTACATGCCCCACAATACCCCGCGTAATCGATCAAACACGTGACAATGGAGGCGGGGTTAAGGTGAAATAAAAACAAGCAATCACTCATGCAGGTTGTAAGCTCGTTTGTTCACGCCCAAGATGAAGGGGCTTGGCCCCGAAACGCGTCGGCGAAAGATAATAGAATGCCGGGGAAGATAGATGCAAGTAGCACAACAGCCTGGAAGGCGGGAGGTGACGTGTGCCTTCTCAATGCTAAGGGCAATTTGGTACAACATTAACGCACGGCGGCCTGGCCGTGGAGAAGGGCACCACCGGCAGCTGAAGGAAACGCCCTCCATCGACTGCACGGAGCTGAAGTTTGGAACTGATCCGAGCTGCCAACAGTGTCACGTCCCCATGTGCATGATGGGCTTGCACCAATCCTACCTGGAACTCACTCAGAGT
This sequence comes from Lissotriton helveticus, assembly GCF_964261635.1. Lineage (NCBI taxonomy): Eukaryota > Metazoa > Chordata > Amphibia > Caudata > Salamandridae > Lissotriton > Lissotriton helveticus. Next base: position 334,074,001 of record NC_136071.1, on the reverse strand, counting down.
AACAATGTAACTTTAATTGAACCTACAAATTCGAACTTATTCCTGCATGGCAAATTACATGCCCCACAATACCCCGCGTAATCGATCAAACACGTGACAATGGAGGCGGGGTTAAGGTGAAATAAAAACAAGCAATCACTCATGCAGGTTGTAAGCTCGTTTGTTCACGCCCAAGATGAAGGGGCTTGGCCCCGAAACGCGTCGGCGAAAGATAATAGAATGCCGGGGAAGATAGATGCAAGTAGCACAACAGCCTGGAAGGCGGGAGGTGACGTGTGCCTTCTCAATGCTAAGGGCAATTTGGTACAACATATATATATATATATATATATATATATATATATATATATATATATATATATATGGAGTGCAGTCCGTTCTTTCTATCGGAAGAAATTGGAGCCAAATATATATGTATATGTATATATATATTCACTAAAAAAAATAATATATATATAGATTCACTGAAAAAACCACAGGTTTTAGGGTCGTTATAATTAGTTGGACATTTCACTCGTGAAGGACCTGAGAAATTTAGCCGTTATAGTTAGCTGATGGTTTCCGTGGCCAGAGCAGGCCACTAAAAATTCCAAATGTAACTGCTCACACAATTTGGAAACACCACACTCGACGCCAGGATTTCACCATCTTTATTCGGCTCACAACAGACAAACTGGAAATGCTTCCTCAGCGACTCAACGCCTCTTGGTGCCCTACGCGTTTCGGTGAAATACCTTGTTCACTGACATGGCGTCTGTGATAAAAGGAACAGAGGGCTGTGCTTCACTCATGTCTTTTAAATTGATCAATCCCGCCCCAATGGGCATGTGGCAGCCGAGCACTATGGTTGTTGTAGTACCGGTAAGAATATATATATATATGTATTACCTACTGGCGGTCGCCAGTAAGTACATATAGTTAGGACCTATTATCCATAGGAATTCTATTGCCAATAACTTTGGCGCTGATTGAGGAATCTTCTTGAAATTTCCCAAAGTTTTGGCCAGCTCAGTTCCGCTCCTTCCCGGAAAGTGTGGTGGTGATTCGACAAGCGGGGGCCGAGAAAAAAGGGGGATCCCAAAACATGTTTTCCCCATGCAATTTCTTATAGGACCTTTAGCCACGGCTACAGCCCGAACGGCTGAACGGAATTACACCAAATTTGGCAGAGAGGCAGTCCTCAGTTCAGACTCGTGCCTTTTGCTTATTTGGTGTAAATCTGTTCAGTAGTTTCTGAGAAAATGACATTTAAAAGTACATGTATATATCTATGAGCGTGGTGAATTGTGGGAGGATTGGCATTGTAGCATAAGTGCACCGTCCGGATCACGCGCTCAATGCTAATTGGCTGTCAATCGGTTGTAAACATTCAAAACCAGGAATTGTTGGCAGCCATTTTGTGCCTCAGTAGAAGCGAGGGTGAGAAAGTCAGTGGAATATGTGTTCAAAACGGAGAAAGGGGGCAGGGTAGAAATAATTTTACCCTCTAGACCTGCTTAGGGGGTCCCACATTGTTTCTTTAAACCGGGATGCGTGTAGGGTGCGTGGACTGTGCCGTAAAATAATTTTAAAAAAAATAAGTTTTTTAAAAATAATTCATCTCCGGGGGGTTAAATACCTGGGGCAACATTATTAAATTTTTTGGGGGGCCCAGAGGGGCCCCCCAGCCTAGGGGATCGTCAGCGCCCGGGGCTAAAAAAAAAAAATGGTGGGGGGAGGGCTCTAAAGTCCTGAAAGCCGTGGGACCATCACCCGTCGGGGGTTTATGTATTGTGGGAGAGGAACTACGTAGGTCCCCTTCTGGAGCACTCGAGGGCCCCGTTACCCACCGGGGCTACAAAAAAAAGTATGGCTAGGGAGGGGGGCTGTAAAGTCTCCAAATCCCGGGTACCACCACTCCCCGGGGTTTTATGTATTGTGGGAGGGCCAGTTCCTGCAGTCAACCAGGGTGTCCATCCCGCCCCCCCATAGCAAGGAAATCTGTTCTCTCTTTCAAAATCAAAATCAGATTGCTTTTCCACATGGGGAGTTCTATGTTAGTAGCTTGTGATGTGGATAAGTAATGCCGACTCCCAAACGCTTCGAAGTTGCGCACCCTACAGGTTATGAGTCGTGCATCCAGCGCATGCACACCAGGGGGCCGCACTGAGCGCTGCGTGGGTACGCGACTTGTAATTTTACCGTAAAAAAATAGCCCCTATCAGTAATTTCTAATATCTGCGGGGATCCTACCCCCGGGTCTTATACAAAATGTTGGGGACCGTGAGGTGAGCTACAATGCCCCCATGGCCCTGCCGGCTTCTCGCGTACTTCGGGAGTCGGCATTGATTTTCCGCAAGCGGAGATGCTAACTTGTATGTGGAAATGCAATCCGCTTTTTATTTTGAAAGTGAGAACAGATTTGTCTGCTCTGTCTTTCAAAATGCCAACTAAGTTTGCTATGGGAAGGCGGGAGCCGTGAGACTCCCGCCCTCTCAGAGCAAACAGCAGTGTCCCGGGGGTAGGCACCACGGGACACTGAATGAGCCGGCCGACGGGTTTTGCGGTCTCCAGTGCTCTCGAGGACTCTAGGCATATGGTCACGCAGTCTGTCTCTCACAATACACAAATTTCCGGGGGTGGTGGTTCCCGGGGCTTGAGGGGGGTCTTTGAGGCCTACACACTTCTAATTTTGTAGGGGGGGCCTTGGACGAGAAAGTGGTCCAAGGGGGTTGTAAATCTGGTACACAGTGTTTTTTGTTTTTTTAAACCGGGATGATTGTCAGGTGCATGGACTGTGCCGTAAAATAAATAAATAAAAATGTAAATCTGGTACACAGTGTTTTGTTTTACTTTGCTTTCCTTTTTGGTCTTGTAGAGGATCCAGGGTTAATATAATGGTTTTTGTACAGCTAGTACCTTTCAACTCTACCCCCAAACGGCTTTCTGCCTGTTACCATAGTGACAGTTCTTGGAACACTTAAATGAGCACAGAGGATAGAAGTTCACCACACTATGTTGGTAATGGAAAACAGTTACTGTGCTGGAGTTTTTAAACTTTTCCATAGGAACCGTTAGTCGTAGGTATAGACCTTGGTAAAGATCTGGTAAAGAGTTAGCCTCAGATTTATACTTCAAATTATAAATATAATTTCTATTGGGAACTGCTAACCCCCCCCCAAAAAAAGATGTACATAAAATGTTGTGGACCGTGAGGGGAGCTACAATGCCCCCACGGTCCTGCCGGCTTCTCGCGTACTTCGGGAGTCGGCATTGCTTTTCCGCAAACGGAGATGCTTACTTGTATGTGGAAATGCAATCTGCTTTTTATTTTGAAAGTGAGAACAGATTTGTCTGCTCTGTCTTTCAAAATGCCAACTAAGTTTGCTATGGGGAGGCGGGAGCCGTGAGACTCCCGCCCTCTCAAAGCAAACAGCAGTTTCCCGGGGGTAGGCACCACGGGACACTGCATGAGCCGGCCGTTGGGTGTTGCGGTCTCCAGGGCTCTCGAGGGCTCTAGGCATATGGTCACTCAGTCTGTCTCCCACAATACACAAATTTCCGGGGGTGGTGGTTCCTGGGGCTTGAGGGGGGTCTTTGAGGCCTACACACTTCTAATTTGGTAGGGGGGCCTTGGACGAGAAAGTGGTCCAAGGGGGTTGTAAATCTGGTACACAGTGTTTTTTTTTTTTTAAACCGGGATGCGTGTAGGGTGCATGGACTGTGCAGTAAAATAAATAAAATAAAAATTTAAATCTGGTACACAGTGTTTTGTTTTACTTTGCTTTTCTTTTTGGTCTTGTAGAGGATCCAGGGTTAATATATTGGCTTTTGTACAGCCAGTACCTTTCAACTCTACCCCCAAACGGCTTTCTGCCTGTTACCATAGTAACAGTTCATGGAACACTTAAATGAGCACAGAGGTTAGAAGTTCACCACACTATGTTGGCAATGGAAAAAAGTTACTGTGCTGGAGTTTTTAAACTTTTCCATAGGAACCGTTAGTCGTAGGTATAGACTCTGGTAAAGATCTGGTAAAGAGTTAGCCTCAGATTTATACTTCAAATTATAAATATCATTTCTATTGGGAACTGCTAATCCCCCCCCAAAAAAAGATGTACATAATTATTTTTTTAATTAACTTTTTTTAAAACTATAAATAACTGGAAACGTAACTTAAAGATAACAATACAATAAATAACTAGAACCATAACTTTAACAAAACAATATAATAAACAAAATGTGTTATGGACTCCAATAGAAGTACGGTAGGTAATCTGCAAAGCAAAAAAGAAAATTAGTGTTTAAGATTAGATCGATGTGACTAAATGAGGTCAAACATTACAAGTCAAATTAACAGTTGAAGATATTTCCTTCTTTTAACGTGTGCAGTGTGCTTGATACATTTCACTTGTCTTATAGGCTTACGTTCAAGCGGTGTCTGTATGGAAGTGCGTACTGTGTCAGATTTACATTACAGATCAACAGGTCTTTAAAATGATTCAGAGATGAGACAAAATTAGGTGAGAGATCAAGTCATTACACAGGACAAGATTCTTTAGGGCTTATTTACAAGACTCTTGCGCCAGTTTTGTGTTACTTTTCCCATGTTGAAAGTGACGCAAAAGTGGCGCAAGGGGCTTGTAAATAAGGTCTTTCATTTCTAATGCATTTAATCAGAGGCATTGTATATCTAGGTCACTCTGCTTACCTTGTGTAAGCACTGTGGCCAACAGAGTTCACAACTTGAACTCAGCTTTGGTTGGTCAGGGCAGAGTGGACAGCAGCATCCATAACTTTAAAAGAAGTGGAGAAAATACTTGGAGCTCACCTTTTGCCTTGGCTGTGTGTCCAAGTATGTGCTGGTTCATAGTGCACCCTCCAGTTTAGTGATCCGAAATATAGTATATAGAGTTAGTCATAGTATAGTACATACAAAAGTGGCGTAAGGGGCTTGTAGATTTGCCTCTCAGACTGTTGTAATCTATCTATTGTCACTGCTCAGAGGTAATTGTACATTCCTATGCAGTGAAGCTGCTGCACACTACCCACTCTCTCCTTTCACAGATGACTAGTCGTTGTTTTGGAAAGAAACTTTTTTGCTCACCTTGTGTCATTGGCGTGATTCAAAGAGGCTGCACCACGTGTCGTAGCAGCCTTCTCAAACATTGTTACGATGGCCACGCATCATCGCAGAATCCTCGAACGTTGAGTTTTAGAGGTGTTGGGGGGACGCCAATTTTTGAAACACAGCCTGTAAGATAAAAAGGAAGTTAACATTGTGTGTAATTTTTTTTATCAAAGGAGAGAGGAAGTGAGAGAGCGACTGCAAAGAATATTTGCGGCTCAACTTTCTGTCACCAGTTTGTTTTTCACAATGTGCTGAGACATAATGCACCCCAGAGCTCTACATCTAAAAGATAGTAAAAGAAAGATGTTATGTTTGGTAATTGTTACTATCTTAATGTGGAGTTGAATAACATCGGCCTTTCACACACGTTCCCTCTCATATTTAAAATAACTATTTCTATAGTTTATATTCCGGACGTTTGAGAGATTATAAAAACGTTCCATACAATAACTGTCACATACACTGCCTTATATATTTTTAGTTTGTTTGACATATATCATTGAGAAATATATTTACTCATCACCACACCCATAAAGAGATTCACTCACCAAAACAACTGTTTTCACATACAGTCTTAACCACATACACCTACTAAATCAACTATTTACACGTTTCCAGAGTCACACATGTCCCACCCAACCACACACACCTTCATTCACTATCCCATACAAATACTCACTTAACTAATTAATAACTAATGTAGACTTTCACATAGGTAGTAACAAACTTATGTAGTAGTTTACACAACAAGAGAAAGAGTGGTACAGGTATACATACAGTTTAATCACTATCCCATATATTTAGTGAGACGCTTAAAATTACTCACTAAGACAGTCAATCCCGTTGGTACTAAATCCTCCATTCACACACTTATGCATCCACTCAGTCTTCAAGGCAGATTGCTATATATATAAAATACATGGTTAAATAACGAACCAAACCACTTTCACTGGATGATGTCATCAGTGATGTCACTGACCATGTCATGAATGATGTAATATGTGACATCATCAGCAGTGGATCGCGGGCGCGCAAGTTATAGTTAGTACAACTAACTATAACGGGGAATTTCAATGGTTTTGTACGACTGAAATGTCCAACTAACTATAACACCCCTAAAACCTTTGTTTTTTTCAGTGAATTTCTGAGGATTTTTAAATGCTAATTCCTAACTATAACTTGTCTGAAACCTATGGTTTTTTCAGTGAATAAATATGTAAATATATATTGATATATATAAATATATATACTTATTTTTATATATTTATATATGTGTGTTCAGAGAAAGTGGACATAAGGAAATAAGTGCAACGCTGAAGATGCAATTATGTTTTATTAAAATGTGCACTGCTACTCCTGAAAGAACACCGGATAACAACAATGGTGCACTCTGGTAACAGTAGTTCTTTCAAACAGTGAGTCAAGTGACAGCTTGGTATTCCAATAAGCATTTCACCTGCAAGCCGTGTTCACCTGTGAGCAAGGCTGACTGAAAAGCCGAAATGCATAAGGACATGAAACAGAGTGTGCTGCCATCTATTAATAAATGCATGTTGTTTTTGAAAATTGGGCTCGGCACTTTGCTTTTTTGTTTAAATAACGGGTGCTCCATTCCCGTTCAAAGCCGATGCCACCCTGCAGGGTTGGGGGCTCCTATCAAGTGGATGATGTTGTTTGGATTTGAGTGGATTCAATAGGGGAGCATAACCTGTTCACCCCTACGCCAGTAAAAAGGATTATCCAAAGATGCCTGTGCACGGAGGTGAGAAAGGGACACCAGCTGACTTTGTCTCTCGACTTTTTTCAAACATCATTCATTACTAAAGGCACTGTGTCAAAAATGCCAGCACTGTACATAATTATGAACTCGGATTTGCATGCAATATATAAAGAAAATTTTGCCTGCTGTTACATTTTACACATATAAATACTTATCATGAGTGCCATTTCCACCTGTGAGCAAGACTGACTGAAAAGCCGAAACGCGTAAGGACATGAAAGAGAGCGTGTTGCCATCCATTAATAAAACATATTGTTTTTGAAAATTGAGCTCTGCACTTTGCTAATATATATATCTTTATGACATTTTCAAAACTAATTTTTTGTTCATATTAGCTCCTATGTTGAAAGTTTGGGGGTGATCCGTCAAGGGGGGGCTGAGAAAAAAGGGGGGGTCCCAAAACGTGCTTTCTCCATGTTAATTTCTATGGGAAACTTTAGACAGGTTGAATGGGTGAATGGAATTCCCCCAAATTTGGCATGAAGAAGGGTATTGGTCTAGAAAGCACGCTTTTGTTTTTTTTGGTGTAAATCCGTTCAGTAGTTTTTGAGTAATATAAAATTTACAGATATCGATATTTGGGAATTCTGCCACCTGATTGGCTGAGGCGTTACGAGCACAAGCTTGCTGCTGATTGGCTGCGAGCGGTGCACGTGGTTGCAACTAGGAAGTGTTGGCCGCCATTTGTGATTCCGCTGAAGTGAGTAGGGTGGAGAAAGGGCAAAAAAAGTGGAAAAGAGGAGGGTAGGGGCACTCTAACCTTTGTGGGGTGTTTAGGGTGTGCTATAGAGGGGGTGCAAAGCGAAGTATTCACTCCTGCCGGTGTGAAAGTGGTGGGCTACGGTAATTAAGTGAGGTATTGCCTAGAGTCTGATGGTGCTAAGGTGAGCTGGTGCAGGATTCGGGGAATTAAGCGTGAGCCCAAATTGTGTGTCTTATGCTGTGAAGTAATGTGCCGTGGCCGCTGTACTACACCTGTGGAAGTAGTGTCAGCATGTGTTTATACCTACTAGGATGAATTACAGACCCGTACTGGTCTGAAAGTCCTGGGGTACGTAAAATTTGTGAGGTATTGTCTAGAGTCTTATGGTGCTAAGCTGAACTACTGCTGGACTCGGGGATGAAAGCGTGATCCCAAACTGTGTGTCATATGCTGTGAAGTCATGTGCTCTAGGCGCCGTGCCATACCTGTCCAAGTAGTGTGAGCATGGAGTTATAGCTACTTGGATGAACTTTTGTTTCTAACATTGTAGCTTGTGTATGTTGCTTAGGGGGTGTTATAGAGGGAATGTGAAGGTAAATTTGCGCGTATCAAATCAATTCAGTATTTGTGAAGTGCTAACTACTCACTCCTATGGGTTTGATGGCGCTGAGGGTGTAAGCTGAGCTGCTGACGGACTCGGGGTAAAGCCGTTGAACTACTGACCCCTACCGGTCTGAAAGTGCAGGGTATGGAAATTAAGTGAGGTATTGCCTAGAGTGATTGCAGCACCAGGTAAAAGTACTAGATGTCCCTCTGTGGCACTCTGTGGATGGTCAAGAGTGACCTCTTTTTGGAACTAAAGAAATTTCAAAAATAAGTTCATATAATGTTAAATTCTGAAAAATGATCTTGTTTTATTGATCGATGTAACTCTTCATATCGATGCTTCTCGTATATGAATATTCTTTTCATTTAAACATCTTGGATTTCCAAAACATTATATGCGTAGTCCTAATGCATTTCGAGTCACAGACTCTTCATCAGGGGATAATTATCCTGAAAATAAATGTATTTAAATCAGCACCAAAACATCGGATCCTTCAGGCAAGAACAACTTACAATCAATGATGGTTCTATAGGAAGTGATAAAACCAGGTAGAGTATCGTGAACCATGCGGTTGAAGGCCTTAGTGCTCAGTAAAATAAGGTCCATGACAGTGAACGAAATTAGGCGTGTGGAAAACCGAAACCTATGCAGAGTGTTAGAGAAATGAGGAATTCATTAAGAGTAGAGGATTTTTAATGTGTGTTCAAATGTGGCGTGACAAACCTGTGCATCAGACAAAAGTTAACGAACTACAACAGTGGATGTGGTCCTGTGGAGTGAAAAAAAGTTCCCCGGGAAAATAAACCCCTGGACAGTTTCACTTAGGGTCTTACTTAATGATGACTGAGCGGTCAAACACAGTAAATAAAGTTCAGCGCTGCGAAGCATCTGAAAAAAACAGTCAAAATAAATACGGGAAACGGTTTCACTGATCACAAGGTAAAACGGTAGTCAATCAGGGCGCGAAAGCGCTTACCTGTATGCTCGAGATGTAACACTTGGGTGAATGACCAGCGGAGGAAAATACGGACAGGGACACTACTGATGAAGGCACATGGTCGGGGAGAAAACGGACGGGCCGATTTTGAGTGACAAGAGTGAGCGCCATATTGTGTAGGTGAATAGGTTAGGTGAAGAGTAAAATCGGGAAGAACAGACTAACCGGACTGTAAACAGATAGTTATAGAAACAAACACCTATGAAAATTAAATACACAAGTTATTCGGGAAAACACCCAAAAGTTTGACACAAATAAACAATGTACACTGTATGTAGAAAAATGTAAGTCAGACTTGATGTAAATAAATAATAAATGCAACAAGTACAAGAAAAAGTGTCAGGTACCCTGATACATTAATCACAAAAAACAACTGTATTCTAAACGGTCATTAAGACCGTTTAGCTGGCAAGAGTTCAGTTTTTTTATCCAGATTAGTTCTTTTTGTAGTAATCTTTTCTTATTATCCACTCCTTTCATCATGTTCATGACTTCTAATACCAATAATCTGAGTTGACTGATGATATGTCTTTCATTGTTAAAGTGTACCACTATGGGTGATTTGTCAGATTTGTTTCTTATACCGCTCTTGTGTTCTGTTAATCTCAGTTTAATTTTCCGTTCTGTTTTCCCCATGTGCGATAGTCCGCAAGGGCATTTTAGTAAGTATACCAGGTTTTTTGAATCACAAGTAGCAGTGGTATACAATTGGATAGGCGTTCCTTTTGTAGGATGTGGGATACTTGTGCCTTTAAATATGTTGTTGCAGTGGCCACAATTTAGGCAAGGGAGAGTTCCCCTCTGAATCAGTTTATCCGAGACGGAAGGTTTAGATAAGAGTTCTTTCAAGTTTCTAGTGCGCTGGTATGCAAATAGTGGTTGTGATTTGAAAATGTCATTAAAACCGCTTTCATTTTGGATCATAGGCCAATATTTAAGCATCACTTTTTTTATTTGCAGGCTTTTCGTCGAATACTTTGACACGAACACTGGCCTGCTGCTGGTGTCTGTTTTTTGTCGGCTCTTCAACAGTTGTGTGCGGTCAATGGTCTCCGCTCTCTCAATTACATTTTAAATAACTGGAGTAGGGTATTTTATTTCTTTCTTTGAATTTTTCAATCATCCATTTTTTATATTTTTTTCAAAGATTTCGTTATTAAAGGAAATCCGTTTAATCCTTAAGATTTGTGAGTGATGCAGTTGGTTTTTTAGAGAGGTCTTATGACAGCTGTTGTAATGCAATGTATTGTTTCTGTCTGTTTCTTTTTTGTAAAGATCCGTTGTCAACCTTTTTCCTTGTTTGTTATGTCCAAAAATGCTATTTGATTTGGATTGACATTGTGGGTAAACTTGATTCTATCATTTATTGTGTTCAAGAACTCAAAGAATTGTATGAGGTAGAAAGTTTCAACCCTCCATATCATAAAGATGTTGTCTATATATCTCCAATATTGTATGAGGTTTTTATTCCAATACGGATTAGATCAAATGTAATCACACTCAAGTTTATGCATTTAGAGGTTCGCGTAGCAAGGTGCTGCACAATTGTCTATTGAAGTGCCGGATACTTGTTGGTGGAATTAGATTTTCCATCGGAAATAACTGTGTTGTAGGGTAAATTGTAGAAGTTCTTTCAAGTTTTCTTCAATGGGATGGTTGATCAGGAAAGATTCAACGGCCTCTATTCCTTCAAGATGAGGAATGGAAGTATACAGGGCACATATATCTATGGTACATAGTGTAATATGGTCTGTGTCCTCCAGTTCAATGGTACTGAGTTTATTAAGGAAATCAGTGGTATCATGTAGATACGTCGTCATATTTTGACCAAGCGGTTGCAAATATTTGTCAATGTATTTTCCAGTTGGTTCGTGGATCGTGTTAATGGTAGATACGATTGGCCTGAAAGGTGGATTTTGCAGATGCTTATGCACGTTAGGTAACCTGTATAATGTTGGACTACTCTGGTGTTGTTTCAAAAGGTATTTTTTGTCTTTTTCAGTAATGGATCCTAGGTCTTTTGCCTTTTCAACAATGGTGGTCAATACTGCTTGAAAAGCATGGATGGGTTCATGTGTCAATTTCATATATGTAGATTTGTCAGATACTTGATCAGTGACTTTCTGCTAGTAGAAGGTAGTGTCCATGACGACAAGGGCTCCCCCTTTATCTGCTTTACAGAAAGTTATGTCACAAATATTTGTGAGATTGGTTATGGTTTGTCTTTCTTTGGTGGTTATTGACCCAATACAATAATAGTTATCCAGCTTCTGTAGGTATACAAATGCAGGGCGACATTGCCTCCATCCTCCCCGCTTTAATAATGGTTTTAACCATCGTAACCTCTCACTAGTATAGAACTTGCAAAATAGGACAACATGTATAGTGCTTTGTCGTGAAACTTTGTCGCAGGGGCAACAGCAGAGTTCCTTTGACAAATCATTTATTGTTGGGTACGTAATTAGATGATGAAAGGTCCTAAACCTGAATCTGGTCAACAAGTATCTGTCGTATCTGCCCCAAACATGTTGCGAATATGGCTGGATATTGAGCGTGGTAATGATCAGCTGATGGTAGATCACTATTGGTTTGTTCAGCTCAAGAGTTAGCCTATGTTCTTCTAGGTGAGCCATAACAACTTTTTTAAACTCTTTTCGTTTAATGTGATTCATAGTGTCGGGAAGGGTAAAATATTCTGGGTGACCAATGTCGTGCATAAAATTTTCCACAAATTTAAGCATAAAATTTTACGGGTATTATCTAATTTCATTGCATCCTTCAGTATTTTCTTGTTTAGGCCAGCGCTCTCCTTGGTCCAGATTCTATGCCATAGCAATACTGGCTGGGCCTTGATCAAGTCAGAAATATATGGAACTCCCAGTTCTGCATGGCAATTAAAAACAGGTGCACTAGTTGGAACGCTTAAAAGGGACCTTAAAAATACATTTTCCAAGCGCTGAATTAAGGAGCAATCTTGGAATCCCCAGATCCCCGCCCCGTAAATTGCAATGCTCACACATTTGGCCTGGTATATCTTTAATAACATTTCTTGTGGCCTTTTCCTTAGTTTTTTAGAAAAATTAAAGAGAGCTGCAATGGATTTCATACAAAGTAGTGACCTAGCCTTAACCGCTTTGGCCCAATTACCAGATCTGTCGAAAAGCACACCTAGGTAGCTAAGGGCTAGATGTAGGTAAACTACATTTACCGAATCTAAAATACCGAATTTTACCGATTCGGTATTTTAGAATCGGTAAATGCTATGTAGGTAATTACTCGGTAAGTATTACCGAATCGGTGCGATTCGGTATTTACCGAATCGGTAAATACCGATTCGGTAATTCCCATTCATTCCTATGGGCCTGTAGGCCCTTATGAATGAATGGGAATTACCGAATCGGTATTTACCGATTCGGTAAAAGGGGGGAAACATTCAAGGGTGGCAGGGTGTCACTTTGACACCCTGTTTCACCCCTGAATTGTGCATAGGTGCACATGTGGCACACATACATGCCCTAAGGGCATGTATGTCTGCCACATGGCACTGTTATTAAATGCAAAAAATTGCTTTTGCTAAGGTTTTCGATATTTACCACCAACTTTTAGTTGGTGGTAAATACCGAATCCTTAACTCAGAAATGCACTCACTTGAGTGCTCCTTACATTAAGGATTCCGTAATTTACCGAATTGATATTTAAAGGAATCAGTAATTTGCAGATCCTTAAATTACCGATTTGGTAAATTACCGAATCCTTAAATTTAGCCCCTACATCTCAAATGCCCAATACCGATCGGTAACGGCAGAAATTCAGTAATTTCGGCCGTTACCGACCGGTATTGGGACTCCTACATAAGGCCCTAAATGAGGTGGTGGTTTCAACCTTGTTTCCCCCCGCCTGATAGCTTCTATTCTTTTCATGCTTTTTCCCACAAGCCATCACAAAACTTTTCTTGGCATTCAATTTTAAGCCGAGCCGATCCATAAAAACAGTATAAAAGGAGAGAGCCCTTTGGAAACCTACTTGGGTTCGGGCCATGAGTACAGTATCCTCGGCGTAAAGGAGAGATGCGATTGGACGTGTATTTACAAGTGGCGGGTCCCTTGTATGTGTCATCAACTCTTGTTCCAACGCATTAGTATATAGTGAGAACAGGAGTGGAGCCAATACGCACCCCTGCCTTACGCCTTGTTATATTTTAAATGAGGCAGTACACTCGCCCTCGATGCCATAACGAACCTTTGCAGTGGCTCCTGTATATAACTGCCTTAAAAACTGGATTAAAACAGGGTCAGCTTGCAATTCATGAGGAACACCCCACAACTTTTCATGGACCACACAATCAAAAGCCGCAGAGAGGTCTATGAATGCCAGATAGAGCTTCCCTGCTTTAGCCTTACAGTTTTTACCAATTAAAATGCTTAGGTTCAAAATCTGCTAGTTGGTTCCCAAACCAGCTCGAAAACCATACTGAACGTTGCTTAAAATTCCTTTTTCTTCGGTCCATCCCAGTAAACGATCTAGAACTATCCTGCCTGCCACCATCATCAATGAGTCCAGCAAAGATATTGGGCGGTAGCAGGCAGGGTTCTTTCGGTCTCCCTTTTTAAAGATGGGGACTATAATAGATTCGGACCAAGTATTAATGAAAACCCTTTCACCGCATGCCTGTAAAACCCTAATTAAAATGGGTCCCCATACGTCCAAATTTGACTTGTAGAGGTCAATTGGTATCCCATCAGGACCCGCAGCCTTACCACTCTTACTAGCTATAACTGTGGCATTGACATCCTGGAGAGAGATATCGAGTTTAATGGGCATGAATGACTGAGCTGCACTTCCTATATCGTGTCTTTGGGTAGCTTCCTCATTGGGCTTCTGGGTAGTATATACTTTGGAAAAGAAGTCAACCCAGGTTTGTTCTGCTATGGCCTGCTCAATAGTTGGTTCGTCTATTTTGTTAATTAAAAAAGGTGCATTCACGGCAGCCCAAAATTTCAAGGTATCTTTTGACTCAGCAGCCTCAACAAGGTCCTTCCAGGCCTTTTCTTGCATCTCAGATAACCTTCTTTTCCTGGCTTCCTGGTACAATTTTCTTCATAACCTTATCTCATTCGGGTCTCTTACCTCTCTAGGTAAGGCATTCTTTAGATTTGTATAACTTTTAGTGCAGTTTTTATCAAACCATCCTTTCTTTGTATTACGCGGGCCTTTATGAACTTTAAATAGACTATTTCTGATGATTTCAATGATATCGTGAAAGGCGATCAAAACATCCTCATGTGTCGTACAATCGCCCAAACACTTTAAAATTTGAGCTTGTCCCTTTAGTAATATTTCTGTACTTAATTCCGCTGGGTCTCTACTTCCCCAGCGGATGGTATATCCATTTCTCCTTCCCAATTCGATATCCTGAACCCATGCTATTTTATTACAAGTTCTATTAATCACTGAGCTATTCACTTCTATATTCACACTGATAGGCAAGTGGTCGCTCATAACATTATGGTGGATGTTTTGTGCTTTCATGTGACTAGCGTAGCAATTAGGTATTAAAATAAAATCAATAGTTGATTTAGCACACCTTCCAATGAATGTGTAGCCAAACTCCACTGCAGGTGTACAGAGGCAGTTTGGAAGCCCAGATCATGTTTGAACATCATTTCATTAAATAGCTCGCCTTTTATATTGTGTTGGAAATGGGATGGAGGATCATCACTATCCAAGCTTAGACCACACTTTCCTGATCCCGCCATAGGACACAGACTAGTGTTAAAATCCCCGCCCCAAATAGGTATAAATTTGATATTAGCACTTGATACTGAATTAGCAATATCTCTACTGAGCTTCTCTAATAGTGCACCCAAATGGCCTGTCTCAATATTGTCATACAAATTTACAAAGAGCAGTGCATTTTTACGATCCACCTGTACTAAAACCATTTGGTAATGAATGTCAGAACTGACCATCACACTCTTATATGTGGGCATCAAATTCGAAGTGTAAATACATAATCCTCCTTTTGGTCTGCCACTCCGTGACTGAAATGCAGGGGTATGATATGTTTTGGACCCGTTTATATTTATATCTTCAATAGCCCAGGTCTCCTGCAAACATAATACATCATAGTTATTGATAAAGGTCAGCCAGGTTGGGTCGTTCATCTTATTCCTTAAACCAGCTACATTCCAGAATAGGATTCTACATAACCCCCTTTGGTTGTCAATTTGATTTATAAGGCCATCTCCTGATACATTTGCACTACTGAAAGTGCTTTCTAGCATGGGCCCTTGTTCTTTAGGCGCTAGATGCTGCAAGGATATAACCTCCAAGTACTCAGTTTGTGGGGTAACCTCGTAAACCTTTTGTCCCTGTTGTAACCTAGTTCTGTTTCCCCCCTGCAACCTTTGGCAAGTGGTGCCTACCAGCTCTCCTGCGCGAGAGCATCCATTGTCCCCTGCCCTCCTGATTGGTTCCCCCACATTCCGCACTGTCCTGGTTCCGTCCCCCTGCCCCCAACTGTCATAATGATTCTAACTAACTGACCGACGCACCACCTTAAGGTGTGGAGCTGATTTAATAAAACTTCTACTTCGTTATCTTACCTTGACTCTGTCTTCAATTCAACAGTGGCGACGAGGACCTCAGCCCCTCACCGCGAACCCACTGCCGACTTTTGAGTGAGTCGAGCGTGAAATGAGCCATCGACTTGTGAGTAAGTCGAATGTGAAATGAACCAAGGACGCTTAGCAGATTGATCCGACCAGTGAAAACCATTTGAAACTCGAGCGTTCTTGTGAAACTGACGAAGTAAGACTCGAGATAAGGATAACTGGACTCTGCGCAAGCAACCTCTTCTTAAGGCACGGTGCTGCAGCCGGTTCAAGGAAGAACTGGTTTGATATTAATAGGTCAAGGGCAAAGAACAGCTCCGTGATTTCAGCAAGTCGACTTTTGAGTGAGTCGAGCGTGAAATGAGCCATCGACTTGTGAGTAAGTCGAATGTGAAATGAACCAAGGACGCTTAGCAGATTGATCCGACCAGTGAAAACCATTTGAAACTCGAGCGTTCTTGTGAAACTGACGAAGTAAGACTCGAGATAAGGATAACTGGACTCTGCGCAAGTTAATGTGGTGAGCCGTGAAGTACAGTGAGGAAACTGAACAGCCTCCGTGAACCTCGTACAGTGAAAGTGATAATTGAACTTTGGGCTTTCTAAAGATAGACTGTGACCGGTGAATACTAATGAAACTTCAGGCGTTTTGTGATAATAGAAAAGAAAAAAACAAACACAAGACCACTGGAATCTAAGCGAGTCCGTGAGGTGAGCCTGGGTATCCGGGTGGTGGTGATGCGAGCGGTGCAGGGACCCATACGAAAATAATTTCTGTAACCGTGTTTAATGATGTTCAAGCTGCGCGTTAGTGTGTGAAGAAGGACCCTCCTCATGTACAGCGCAAACCCAAGGCACAGAATGACCAGATGAGTACATAAGCATTTAAAGGATTTTAACGCATAGAGCTCTCCACAGTGTCAGAGATTAGTGCTACGCATGACTGATTAGCCGTGTCTTAGGTGATAGTGAAGTGCATTTAGAGCGGCGTAAACTTTGGTTGTGTAACAGTCCGTATGAGAAAAAAAAGTGTGACTCTCCTCAGCGCGAGGCGAAGAGGCCCATCTGCACCATTGAGCGTCAGCTGTCCTTCTGGCCTTTGCTGTACAATTCAAAGTGATGATTAGCTTACCTTGAAGTCATATATTGGAGAACTTGAAAGTGTATGCGGCTGACAGACCCCAGCGGCGCTCGGCGATCGTTGAGTTTTCCTCAACACTTTGGGCGCGAAGGGGAGAACGACGCACTTCTCGCAGCAGCGCCACCTTGCCGTCTAAGGCCGCAACTGCACAAAGCGAGTGGTACTGCACATAAGTGAATAGGAACAGTACCCCTTGGTGGAACTTACTAGCAACTCGTCAAGAAAAAGTGTTTAGAAATAAAATTCTCTGAGGCAAATCCAGTCAGCTGTTTTCGCGCTTCTTCTTCAAGCCAATCTGCGCATGCTCAACTGCGTGTGACGTCACTGGAACGCAGCGCCGGAGGCCATTTTGAGTAATAAGTAAACAAAGGCGCCTCACTCACGCTTCCCGCTAGTCAGTGTTCAAGCCTGCCAACGTTGTGATTGCGAACTGTGCACTAATTAAAAACAAAAGCTACTAATACTACAAGCATAACGTGACAGTACTAGATGTGTATGTGAATAGAAGGTAAACGCGAAAGATAATCCACTCTACCTGGTGACATTTCATGAACTGCTGCAATTCCCTCTTCACACATTGCAAAATTCTATTTCATAATAAGTACATAGACTTCATGAACACAATAATTCCGAGCAATAACGAAATCAAGTGGTACAGCAAATGAATGAATAAGAATAATACCCCCTGGTGGAATTTACTAGCAACACTTCCAGTTAAAGTGAACTTCAAGGAGTGAGGAATATCAACTGAACTAAGTGCATCATCCACAGCAACATAGGGAGAAACAACGGCACGATGAACACATAAACTTTATCGATTGGAAGGAAAAGGAACACGCACAGAATCTAAAGCGGTCAACGTGTTGACAGTGGAATTTACTGTGAAGAGAAATCTGTATCCTTTAATAAGTTAATACCAAGAACTGCTTGTTGTGTGTGAATTCAAAGAGATAAGGGATAAGGGAAGCGACATTGTCCTTTAATAAGTTAGCGCCTAGATCTGCTTGTGTGTGTGAATTCAAAATTTGATAAGAGAAACGACATCATTTATTTCATTGCGCATCCTAAAACAAACAGAGCAGTAATATATACGTGCGTCCTAGTTTTATCCTGCACAGGATTATAGTTTCTCTGACTTCATTGGAAATCCTTGTTTAGGAATATTGGATATTCTAACTGAAGAAACGGAGATACTGGGACATATAAAGGCGAAATTATTGGAATAAATATAAATGGATGTAAAAGATATGTACATCATAGTAGGAGGAATAAAAATTAAAATCATCGCAGATTCAGGGTCACACTACACGGTTATCAGCGCGAGCATGTGGAGTAAGAAATTTGCAAAAATACATGGGTTCG
This sequence comes from Lissotriton helveticus, assembly GCF_964261635.1. Classification (NCBI taxonomy): domain Eukaryota; kingdom Metazoa; phylum Chordata; class Amphibia; order Caudata; family Salamandridae; genus Lissotriton; species Lissotriton helveticus. Next base: position 334,055,687 of record NC_136071.1, on the reverse strand, counting down.
ATTTGAAGGTGGCCAATGTATCCCTGAAATTGTTCACGGGAGAAGACATTATATTGATAGGGTACAAAGTGATGGATTTATGTTACAAAGAGAGGAGCACTAGGAGTGCTATATACATTTCTGATAACCAACTCTCCATGCTCGGGTGGAATGATCAGAGGAAATTGAGAATATCTCTTGATCAAAATTGGAATGAACACCAAAATGATCTGGCGCTTTGCAAAAGCATACAATTGACAAAGTGCGAAATGGAGAATGAAAGAACGCCACCATCTATTAGCCTAGTTGACAAGGAGGAAACTGCTAGGAGGAAGATAAGGAAAAAAGAAGCAGCTGAGGACAAGGTCAATAAGAAGCAAGAGGCTTACTGTGTATTTAAGGATAAGTTGAATTCAAGCAAGTGGTATGAAAGAATAGACAGTGAAGAGAATTTTGGGAAAAATGGTAATTGTGAGAAATTAGGAAAACAAATTGTTACACAATCCACAAATGGACGATCAGACAGAAAGAGTAACCATTTCAATTTCCGGGCAGTGCGGCAAAGAGCTGCATTCGCAGGACTCATGTCAAACACAGGAGATGTGTATGGGGGTTGTATGACTAAGGAAAGGGAAAACGATTTGAGTTTCGAATACTGGAAGACTAGACACAAAGCAAATTATTCTAAATGGTTGAATTGTGGTATGCTGTTGGATAAGAGCAGGGAAGCACAAGATCTCTTTCCATATCCTCCAAATATAGTTGCATCAGGGAGGATGGATGTGCTCGATGAGTACCTAAAGAAACATGAGTCATCCAGTCCAGTAGACCCAACGGAGTTTTTCCACGGAAGTCAGTTGAGGGAACTGGAGGATGGACTGTTCACAGTTGAGGCTAGTACCAATGTAGCAGAATGGCCTGAAGTGAAAAGTGATAGTGGCTTTGATAACGTCCAAAACCAAGGAAATGAAGCAAGAAGTTGGTCAAATACAAATACAGATGATGACATCGAAAAGGTGGCTGGTTGCAGTAAAGGACATAGACGCAAAGTAGTGGATACTCAATGCTATTCTTACCACGTGACGACCCCCAGGGTGCTCAAGGGGTGCTTGATGTCGTTACAGGAGAAGATGTGTTCCGGAAATCCAAGGTCTCAGCAACATCCACTAATAAATGTCGTTCATCCAAGTGGGAGGTTGGACCGGTCACTGCTTTGACCCTTGCAGAACGTATGAACCTCTTATTCCACAATGTCACCAGAGATTCCAGTGCTGATGACAACTAGTAGTTATTTAGGCTCTCCTGAATGTGACTCTTGAATAAGGATACTCTCTTTTATGTACATGGAATCCCATTCTGACACAGTGAGTGTTTCTCATGCCCTTGTTGCCAAGAGAACACCAGGGAGAACCACCCACAATTCCAAATGTTATTAAGACTGTGTTTGTGACCAATGTTTACTAGTTCACTTATCACCCAAAGTTCCCTTTGCCACACGTTGGGCCCACCTGTCAAAACCCTCAAGAGAGGAAGATGTGTTGTAACCTAGTTCTGTTTCCCCCCTGCAACCTTTGGCAAGTGGTGCCTACCAGCTCTCCTGCGCGAGAGCATCCATTGTCCTCTGCCCTCCTGATTGGTTCCCCCACATTCCGCACTGTCCTGGTTCGGTCCCCCTGCCCCCAACTGTCATAATGATTCTAACTAACTGACCGACGCACCGCCTTAAGGTGTGGAGCTGATTTAATAAAACTTCTACTTCGTTATCTTACCTTGACTCTGTCTTCAATTCAACAGTCCCCTATCAGTTGGCTGTCAATCATTCCCATCTAAGGTGGTGAGAGGACCACATCTATTTGTCACAGCCACTTCGTAGCGTGGTCCTTCTTGTCTCCAACCTCGATTGCCGTGGTTAACTGGAAGTTTTATAGTAGGTGGAGGATAAAAGAAGCCCAGGGGGGCGCACTTAAATGCTGGTTTTTGATGTATTTAATTTATACATTCTATTCAAGACTTCCCTAACTAAAGTCAGTGAGCCTAATGAGAGAACTATGCAGTCTCCTTCGTAAAGTTTATTGCATTGAGCTACCCAGGCCACCCTCCTCACCATCTTAAATTCCTTAAAAAGGGCATTGGTTAGACCTGTCGAATTGCCCAACCAATTAATGGACTTATTTCTTAAGGCAGGCCAGTTTTCCACAGTTCCTAATGCAAGTTGGGGAACATCAACTAAAATAATAGTATATGGTGTAGCAGCCGGTGGGAGGTTAAGTGTTTGTACATTATGCCTATTGCCTGGGTCGTAGTTTGCCCCTTTCGTGGTATTTACTCTAACCTTTTTTCTATCCTTGATTTTCTAACTTCCCCTCCTGTAGTTTTAGGTCTAGTTTCCTTTTTGCCTAACATATGGCTGTTATTGGGGAATGTGGATACCTTCTCTCGGTCACCATGGCACTTGCTCAGCTTACTGGCAGCTAAATTATTCTTGTTTTGCGGAAAGTTCATTGTGGTACTGGGCTTAAGAGATTGAGCCATTTTATCTGCAAGATTCAAATTTCCTATGTCGTTACATGGTACGCTATTCTGGTTAAACCCTAAAAATTTATCTAAAGCAATTTCTAACTTTCCTAGTCTCGCTGCAAGGGAATTAACGGATTGTGATACAAATTCTTTTAATTCCTTTATGGCTATGCAAAGTTCAGCTACCTCACTTGGGGTTCCTGACATCATTTTTTCTCCCCTCATAGTAACCTGATCCCTTTGTGTTTTATTTCTTCCACCCTGTATTTTCCCGGGTTGCCTTTTTAATTGGGGTTTAGGAGAACTGAGGGAGGTTCTAGGAAATGGGTGGGTTAATACCGCATCTCCAGCGGTATTTTTAATTTCCAGTGGTTTGGACAGGTTACAATGTTGTTTCTGCTTAGGTAATGGTTGGTTACAATCAACAGAATCATTTAGGATGTCATCAGGAATAACCTGAACACATCCATTAGTATAATTTACACAGGTGGTATTGTCAGGTGTCTCTTTTCCTCCCACCTCTGTACCATTTACATTGCCTATAACTATATTAGTCGTATCCTGCTGTGGTAGGTGGGGTGGGGTTATCAATTCATTATTTATTGTTTCCTCTACCGATGTAATCTGTCTTTCAATGTCACCAACTGCCCCTTTTAAATAGTTTAGCAATGTCATATTAACTTTTGTATGTTTGCTTGGGACTTTAGAAACATCACTCGAAGCCTGTTTCCTTTTCCCCATTTTAATTTTCCCCTGAGGAGTCTAATTCACAGGGCTTCAAGTTGGGTACGTGCAGCACCTTCATACTAGCCAAGTCGCTGTATGCCCACATGGTAGGAAGTGCTTAAGTGTAGAAGATCCCTTAATACAACAGTTACAGCAAAGGTTACAAAACAATTAAAACAATTAAAATCAGTATATAATTAAAACAATGCCATTGAACTCACAAGAGGCCAAGCAAAAGCATACAAAAAAAGTACAAGTTAAAAAGTGCAAAGTGTGGAATCCCTATTAATACGTAATTAATTTGTTACCTAAGTCCATATGAGGTACAGACTGTAGTTCAGATCCAGGCTTCAATAAGTGACCACTGGTATCAAAACATTCTATCAATTGGAGTACCTAAAATGTTTGCAGTTTCACAGTACCTTGCTCATAAGTCCCCAATGAGCTGGCCCTGGGGGGTGGCGGTCCCCAGAGCAATCGAGGGCTCCAGGAGGTGGGACGTGTGAACCCCCTCCCACCATTTACCAAGCACCAGGGGGTGGTGGTCCCTGGGGCTTGAGGGTCCGTCACGGACCCCCCAATTTTAACATTTAGAGCCCCGGGGAGGTGGCGGTCCTGGGGTGTGTGGGGGGGTTCAAGCCTCCCCACACAGGTTTTTAATTTTTAAATACAAGCCCCAGGGGTGGCGGTCCCCGGGCCTGGGGGGGCCGTGAGCCCCCCCCCCAAATTTTTTGAAAAGCCTCGGGTGTGGTGCTCCCCGGTGCTGGGGGCCTCTTTGGGCCCCCATTACAATATAAAGATTGCCCCCGGGACTTGGCCCACCCGGGGGTAAATATTAACAAAGCACAAGAGCCAGCGCTTCGTTTTTTTCTCTGCGCCCAGATCCGCGGATCCTCCGCGCATCCCGTGTTTGAAAAAATTAATAAAAAATGTTTTGGCCTTGGGGGTCCTTGTGGGACCCCCTGAGCAGGCCTAGGGGGTCAGGGTGTTTCTACCCTGCCCCCTTTTCGGGTTTTGCGTGTTTGTTTTTCTCTTTTCTTGTGCCTCGGTTCTACCAAGGCACAAGATGGCTGCCAACACTTCCGGTTTGGAGTGTTGACAGACAATTAGCATGCAGCTCGTGATTGGGAGGGTGCGGGGATCCTGCGCGCCTCTAGATATCAATATTTTTTTAATTTTGATTCTTTCAGCAACTACTGAACGGATTTACACCATTTAACAAAAAGGTCTCTTTCTGAACCAAGGGCTACCTTTTTTGCCAAATTTGGTGTAATTCTGTTCAGCAGTTCGGGCTGTAGCCGCGTTTAAAGTTTCCTATGGAAAATTGCATGGGAAAAACACATTTTGGGACCCCACTTTTTTCTTGGCCCCGCTTGCTGAATCACCCCGAAACTTCCAAGATAAGAGCGGACCGAAGCGGGCCATACGTTTTGAAAAATTCACGAAGATTCGTCAATCGGCGCCAAAGTTATTGGGAATAGAATGTTGCGATTTTCCTATAGTAACTAGGTCCTAACTATAACTACCTACTGGCGACCGCCAGTAGGTAATGTATATATGTATATTTTTTATTTGACATACTGCCGTGGTAGTACTGCAGTAGTTTTTTAAGAAGTACCAATAAAATAAAAAAATAACAGTTCAAAATATTACATTATATTACCCATAATATAGGGTGGCTCTTACAGGAGTCTTTGGTTGTTTATGAAAGAAAATAAATTTAGATATGTTGAAAAGCCAATATTTCACATTTGAAAGGAGGATATGGTTTCCACAGGTGGCAAAATAGACACCATCTATGCAACTCCAATCTACGCCACTCCACTGTACGCCACTCCAGTGTACGCTATTCCACTGTACGCAGCTCCCCTCTAACCAACTCCACTGTACACCACTCCACTCTTGCCACTCGAGTTTATGCCACTCCACTGTATGCTACTCCACTTTACGCAATTAAAGTATATGCTATTCCACTTCACCCAACTCCACTGCACACCACTCCTCTGCACTGCGCTCAACAACACTGTACTCCACCGAACGTCAGTCTGCGCCTGCCACTCTACCACACTATACTCCACTCTATAGCACTCCACTGTACAACAAAGTACTTCTGTCAATGCCAGTCTACAGTACTCTGGTTTAGTGTATGGCACTGGATGTATGACACTACAACGCATGCTTTTACCACGCATGCTGTTACAACGCAGTTTTTACAACGCATGCTGTTACAACGCATAGCGCTTTGGAGTGCTGGATAGTGAATAGTTTAATCTACTATTCCAACTCCAGTCCCCATGGATAGTAGGGAAGGTGTTGGATAGTAAATTAAATCTATTCCCTATCCTAGAGCGCCCCCCAGTGCAATGCGTTGTAATGGTTTTCGTTGTAAAACCTGCGTTGTAATAGCACTGCGTTGTAAAAGTTTCGTTGTAAAGGATGTTTCCCTATGGCACTGTATGACACTCTACTCGACTGCATGACACTCTACACAACTCCTTCTGTGCTATTTCACCCCACTTTTCTACACTCGACTCTATGACACACTACTCCACTCTTATCAATCACACTACACTACTCCACTGTACAGTACTCCACTCTATGCTACTCTATGCCACTCCACTCTACCACACTTTAATGCACTATAATCTAGTTCATGCTACTCCACTCTATAACACTGTAATCCACTATGTGGCACTCCACTCCACAACACTTTCCAAGACTGTACGACATGCCAGACCATTCCCCTCCACTATATGACACTTTACTTCACTGTATACAAAGCCATGCCACACTACTCCGCTCCACACCACACCACTCTACGCTACAACGTAACATTACACTCTATAATAATTAACTTCCCTCTATCCTAAACAACTCCACTCGACTCCACCTCAGCCCACTTTATGAAACTTTACCCCCTTCTGTTTGACATTCCACTCTTCACCACTCTACTCACAACACTCTCCTCCACTCCATGCAACTACACCCTACAAAACTATACTACACTATGTGCCACTCTATAAGACTCTACCCCCAAACACTCTGCTATACAACTCTGTACTCACTCTATCCCAGGACAATCTACTGTACCTTAAATTTACAATGAATGCACCCTTTTCACATTAGTATAACTAGTGCTGCATCAACGCTGTTTTCAGCTCGCTAACCACACAACAATAACTATAACTTGCCACGCTACCATGCACCATGATCTTAGAAATTATGGGATCTGAGATGCCATGTGTTGTTATAAATGATGTAATATGAAAGGGTATAAGCAGGTCATGGTAGAGGGGTGAACACTATAAATATTGGAGGGAACTCATTCTGAATCTTTTATTTAACTCGTAAAGCAAAGTTGTGTTCTTTGGATTAGACTCAAAGGCAATGAAATTCTTCATGCCAGTGCCTTATGGCGAGCGGCGTCAGAAACGAAACTGTTTTGTTGGAGCAGCTTTTGGCCAACGTCAGACACCTGTGGTTCCCAGCAGGCCTCAAAGCTCAGCACTGGTTCCTGGAAACGCTTCATCTGCCATGACTACATTCCCAATGCAGCATCGGCCAATCAGTCACGTCGAACCTTGATTCGAGATGGAGAGCTTCCGCAGACCATTCCAGTCAAGTGTCTAGCGCTTTATAATTTTGTCTGACTCCTGGTGTAATGAATTTCCCATTGATCGCCTCTCTCGGGGGTTGAGATGTCAGAGATCGATGTGTGAAACAGAACGCAATGTGCGGAAGATGGATTCCTTGTTTCCTAAACTCAACCAGATTGTAAGGGCTGCAGCAAAAACACAAGCTGCACCCGCTGGAATAAGGCGTGAAGTATGGAAACCCTCCATGGAGAATTGTGCAAGTGCTCTATACTTGTACAAGGTCGTACGGCGCACCTGTTATATTTTCAGCTGATATCCATTCTTTGTCGAAATAGAAAAGGCGGGCTAGAAAATTAAATGGAGGATTCTTGTTAAGCCGCCAGTTTTATAGGTAAGCCTTCCGGTTAATTTCCTAACTCCCTTCTCATTGTGTGACGAGGAAACACGCACGATCTCTCTCAGCAATATTCATCCAATTGGGTGTGTGTAGAACGGCAGTGGCGGATCAAATTATGTGGCAAAGTCGACTAAACTATGTGGTAAAAAGCCAAGTTATGCATTGTAATGCACATTTTGATGCAATATCACTTCACTATTTTGACTTTTTTTAAATACTTCTTAACACTGTATCGGCAAAGATTTTACTTTATTAATATCAATTTAACGCCCGAACAGGGCAACCAGCAATGGAAAGGTGACCTGCTGCTGTGGAACAAAAGGCCTGCCAAAGTGCGTTAACACGTGTGGTAGCTTTTTAAAAAAAAAACTTTTGATCAGTGTGAGCTAGATACTATTTGTTGTTAAAATCTGCAAAATCTGCGGAAGATGATGCGTGTGGCAAGTGCTGCAAATTCATAAATATGCGGACAACACCGCAGCAGCAATATTACATAATTCCAGTTGCCCTGACATACCCCTTCCATTTCTGTCTCAGCCTCATGCCTGGCCATTGCTTACTAAGACATTTTCAAGTATAAACAGCTGGAAACTGTTTTGCTTGCTGCGTTCTGCCCGCATTTGTGCCAATACAGGTAGGTTGCTTTTATTTTATTTATATTTTTGGGGTGATTGTATGCCTTATGTTACAAGGAGAGATTTTCTATGACACGATGGAGGACACAATTTATGGGTGTTATTTCCTGATCTTGAGAGCGAATCGAAGGTCTGTGGAAGGGCTGAGGCATTCCATTTTTCCTTCATTTTCTTAGGTCCATTTATTCTGTCTTATGAAGCAGGGGGGAGAGAGAGGTCGAGGGATCTGCGTATGGTATTCAAATGATTTTCCTTGATTGTTTGGTGGTCATTTTTGCATTTGATCTTATTAATGATGAGCAGGTATCTCTGGAAGGGTGAGTTACCACAATTTTTTTTTGTTATGTGTTTTTGGAGGTTATTCATAAAGTTGTCCACATGAAGCAAGAGACGTAGAGGTCTTTGGAGGAGGGAAAAGGCTATTTTGTTTATTTTTTAAAGGTGGCTAATTTTGCAAATGGTCTCATGAAGCGAGGAAGTGGGTGGTTTTGCAAAGGTGAGAGTAACCAAATATATTTTTATACATTTTTTGGAGGTACAGGTAGCATAAATAGGTGTCTATTGAAGAGTAAGCATTTAAAAAAAAGTATTTTCGTGTTATCTATGAAGTGAGTCAAATAATGCAGGAGGCTTTAGTTTTGGTCTGGGTGAGAGGCACCCAATGCTTTTTGTTATAATCCTTCCTTCCTTTCGTAGCGCGCCCTGCATCGCAAAATGCGATGCAGGACGCGCTACAAAATTCGTTTTATTAATTTAATTGTTTACTTACCTGCAATCATCCATATCCCGGTGTTTATCACCACCCACCCTGCCCCTCCCCCGCCCCGCCTGTGAGCCCCACTGCAACTCCCTCCACGGGCCGCGATGCTGGCAGTGTGAATAGGGAGGGTTTGGTAGTAGGGTGGAGACCTGGTATCTGTCTTCTCCTTGCCCAGAGCTGCATTTTTAACAGTGTATATCTAGGTGAGTGGTAGTTAGGAAGGAGTGCCAAAAATAGGGAAATTGAGCATTTGGCAGCGGCGGCCGACACAGTTAAGCACTGTGGGTAGGTAGGACGGGGCGGGGTGAAGCTGAGAGACGACGGAATAGGAATTATTTAATTACTTAATTATACCTTTTCCATCTGTCGGCTTCCCCCCTTCCCACCCCGCCCCCGCCTCACCGCACTTACCTGCTTACCGGCTGCTGGCCTTTGGTCACCGAGTATTAGGTTGGGTATGATCATGCGGAATTGTTTCTGCAACCTGCATTGTAGCATTTTACTGCAGCACCCATCCCGACAGGATACATTACTATGTTATCTTGTCTGCAGGTAGAAAAGGATAAAGCAGCTGGTCTCTGAAGAAGCAGTATTTTCACAGCTGAACAAAGTCCCTCCCGAAGGTAAAACAGCGAAGAAGTAGGGTATCTCCCAACAGACAAACATGTGACAGAGTGATTGCCAGTGGTGTAGACTAATTGCATGCCTTCCTCGCATCACCTTTTCTTTGTTTTATAATCCAACAAACTCAAGTCCTCGGAACTCTCTGCCTATGAGAACTAGGAGTGTCCTCACTGACCTTACTCTGTCAAAGAAAATAATGCCTCACCTTATGTAATATATCAGTTTACAACGAGAACAAGCATTTACAATGCAACGGTTTCGCCTTTGCCAAAGTTAGACCTATTGGCATTGTATCCCGAGCTACTATAAGTGATGTGATAGTCCATCAAAGACTGTCAGCAGTAAATACATCAGTGCATTAGGCAGGGTTGCCAGCAGTAAAGTAAATAAACACTATAAATTTGCATTGCATCTACATTGCTTATGCATAACAGCCATAGCAGCAGTCACCATGCACCAAGGTAACAATATGAGTGATACATCTCTCCAACTTAAATAACAGCTGTAAATTTATTTTGAAGATGTAAATGCTTTTTCTCCAAACATCACCCTGTCAGTTCTGAAAACACACACATTTTCGTCTCAAATATATGCATTTAAATTTTGACAAACTAATAATATTTCGACCAAGCAAAGGCTTTCATGTTTAGTAGGCTGCACATAAGAGAACTAGTCATTGGTAGGCGGCAAGCTACTGGTAGCTCACAAGCCACTTGTTGGAGACGCCAGGTTTAAGTAGAAGGGAAAGCACTGTTGTGGAACTTGGCTGGTTCAATGGACTATGGGAAATAGGGTGGCCGCTGCAGTCCCGGTCTGAGGCTAGATTTACAGTACAAAAAAAGGGGACGTGAAAGGCCAGGCCATGGCTATTCTGAAAACGTTGCACCAGGGGTTACACGCCCTCTGTATCACGATCACCCGTCCCCTCACTCTCTTGTTCACTCTCTCTACACTCCTCCGAATCTCTTCCGTTTCTATCGCGATCTCCCATCTTCTCACCCCCCTCTCTAAGTCTTTTCCCCGTCGCTCTCTCTCTTCCCCTCTATTCACTCTCCCCTCTCTTCCTCGCCGCCCCTCTGTCTCCGGCGTTATTCTATTTCTATCCTGCAAGCCTCTCTTCTTGTTCCGCTGTATCCATCGGGGATTCACCTGTTATCGAGCAAAGCTGGCCTGTTCAAACCGTTTGGATTCCAGCGTACCGCAGCAGCCCAGTGAGTACTGACCAGCGGTACCAGTGGGGTCTACAGTATGAGCACAGGAGCACTTGCAACTCTACAGTTTGATTTCACACGCGCAGGAGCGCGCTGTCAATACTACATATTGTCGAGCGTAGGAGCGCTTACATTCCTGCATTCATTTTCACACCTGCAGGAGCGCGTTGTCCTTTGTTGCCAATTGAGTGAGCACAGGAGCGCTCACCTTCACACATTTTATTTCTCACGCGCAGGAGTGCATTATCATATCTACCTATTGTGCAAGCGCAGGTACTGTAGGGCTGCAGGGCTGGTACTTATTTATAATGTCATTATACCTTGCCAATGCTTGTTTCTTTTGTTGCTTCTGTTTTTCTGTTCTGGGACATCCTGCTTAGTCCGCCAGATAAAACATTAATGAAATTTTTCATTTTCAAGCCGGATTGTCATATTTTTTCCTACAGCGAAAGGCATATCAAAATGTGTTTATGTTTTCATCGGGTTCCCATGCTTAACAAGGAAATGGATGAATGGATTTGAACTGGCACCTGCGGGTAAGTTCCGTGCCAGCTGGTTGAATGTGCACGTGTTTAATATCTAAAATTAAAACATCGCAAGCGTTTCGGCACGGGGTTGGGAGGGGGAAGTGGGGAGTGATGGCTCAGTGACTTATAACACGTACAGCAAGCATCTGTGTAACTGTGTTTGACACCATCAGGAGATCGAATGCAAGCAAATCAACTCATGCCTCTATCCTCGCAAGGTCGATAACAATAAACCTCAGCAATTTCAGCACCACAAACTCCTTTGGGGCGATCATGGCAAATACAGCAAAAGCGCCTCCTCCCTCCACGCCTCCTGGTTGGCGCTATGCAGACCTTGCAGCTGCCATTCCAGGACGCACTTCCATCCGGGGCTTTGTGGCAAGGGGGCTGGTGGTGTAATCTCACCCTGCGGAGCGGGGGAGGCGCTCTCCCTGTCATGGAATTAATGGCCGAGAACAGCAGCCTCCCATTACCAGGCACAGAACACGAGCCGAGCCAGCGGGGACCCTCGGAGAACAGATGTTCGAGGGGAGCAGAATCAATTAATTCCATATGAGCTTGATTATGATCCACCCACACCCGGCTCCGGCATCGTTAAAGCTAGCCACCCATCAGCGGAAGTGGCGGTTCCCGAGATGCAGCGCTGTATGGAGTCGCGGCGCTGTATGGAGTCCAGGCGCTGCGCCGAGCGGCTGCGGGGGCGGGCGAGCTGCCAGGAGGAAGGGGCTTCGGAGATGCTGCGGCACGAAGCCCCCAGAAGGAAACTTCCAGAACTTTCAGACGGGTTATAAGTCACTTCCATAAAACCTCCAAATCTCAACCTCTGCTGAGTGGGCAGGGCTAGCGCAAGACGCGTGCCCACCATACGCAGTCATATTTTGCCACCACCCTTTGCTGCCACTCAGCTGGTGGCATTTGGGCCTAGATGGAAGTCTACCCCAGTGGCACCTCAGGCAGCCATGTGCAACTTTTTTTTGCACTAATACCAGCTCAATAGGAAATAGTTTCAGGATGTTAAGGTCAGTTTATCCAGATGCAGGACGTGACATCATCAGTGGGGGCAATACGAGAGCTGTGAGATAGTGATCAACAGAGCATTCGAAAATGCTTCAACACTTAGGTGTGCTATCGATCTGGGTGTTTGGAAAACAAAAAAACGTAAAAAGGATCGATCAAAAAGATAACAAGAAACAAGTCAGGTCCCGGGCCGGCAGCCAATCACAGAGCGGCCTGGGGAATGACGTCACAGGGGTATCCCGGGCCGGTAGCCAATCACAGCGCGGCCCGGGGAATGACGTCACAGGGGTGTCCCGGGCCGGCAGCCAATCACAGCGCGGCCCAGGCAACAAGGGGCGGGACTTAAAAAAAGAGTCAGAAACGCCCACGATTCGCGTCGTGACGGGGGAAACAGTGATGGACAACCATGTCTTCCAATGGCTAGCCTCCATTTATGGAGCTAGCCAATGGAAGAAGGGGCGGGTTCAAGTCCCCCATACTGTTCTAACATTAGATTTCGCCTGCGCGAACGCTGCTGCGCAGCGGACGCCAGGCGAAACCTAAAAATGGCCACATTGCAATCTGTGTAGGTTGCAAGAAAAGTGTGCGGGGGGGGGGCAGAATCACATTCTGGTGCCAGTAAAACATGGAGTCACCTGAAACATAGAATTCATTGGAAAGGACATTCAATTAAGGCCAAAAGTGATGAATTGTGGTGGCTGCATGTTTTTCAATATTCACAGTCATGAAACGGTCCTAACGATAAATCCTAGCATGCTTGTTACCTCACGTTAGTGCAAACAGGACATCATTAGGGAAAAGTATGGCAACTAACCCAAATTCTTATCGTTTAAGCGGCCTTGCTCAGGGCTAACACCGTGCCCACATCACACCTTTTTTGAACCACACGAAGCTTATCAAAATGTTGACAACCGACCTTTTTGAATTCTTTGAGGAGCAAGAATGATGTTCAGAATAAATTGAGGCAATTTGGGAGCAAAGCATTTGAAATCTCAGTGGCCAAACAACAAGCGTTCCCACTGTCACTGTGCCTGAGATTCGAAGAGCAATAACTGTAGATGCAACAGTGTAGACCATTCAACTGGCTCCGATCATGTAAAGTAGTGAACAGTTGTCAGACTACCTTTGCGTCATTGCATCTTTATGATAGCAAGGACTTCCAAGTGACTTGTTTTACACATTTCCTAAAATTCATTTTGCAATCCTCCTAAAGAACATTCGTTTCTGGTCTATTTGTCCTTTATCAGGGAAGCAACAAATGCTACAGTTCCACTCCTCAATAATAAAAATCCTAGGAGCAGTAGCAAATCTGCAGTACCACATTCAGCAAACAGATGTCCTCATAGATATTACATACAAGAATAAGGCTGCAGCATTTCAACTCACATATACTAGATACAATGACTTTAAATGCAGAGATGCATGTGTTGTTTCAAAGCTTCTTAAACCCAGAAGATGTGCTACTGCTGTATCACATAGTGCTTAACGATCATGCACAGAGCTAATGGCATTCCCCTGATTGTCGTCAGTCAGGAATCTCAAACCGGAAGGGATCCAATTCCGTATATTAATCAAAGACTGTCTGAACAGTACAAAGTAATTATTGCCTATATGATGTAGTACAGATGCGCTGCTGGATGATGCAGGTAATTTACGGTTTAACTATGATGGATGATGAAAAAGATTGATGTTCATGCCCGATGAGCGTATTACACAAGCATTGAGCAGTGGTTGATTAAGGTACCGTTAGCTACTTGGCAATGAAGTCCACAACATTTAGGGAGGCTGAACATTATGATTCTCTGGTATGAAATTGACTAGAGTCAGATTTCAGGCATTATAATTAGGGATCCTGGTTTTATGGTATTTATTTTTTTGCCATTTCCGTCTGTATTTCTCCATATTTATTTTTTGCTACTTTCATCTGCATTTATCCATATTTCTTTTGGGTTTTGTGGAAAAATTAAGCTAAAATTAGTATATTTACACATTTATTTAACTGATAAATATGCATTCATACTTGAATGTCTGCCAGGTTTCAGTGTTGTGAACACCCGCAGAAGATAAACCAGTGCACTTTCATATAAATATGCAAAGTTCAGTATCAACCTTGTGCATATCTACTGCTGTTAAAGCCTCTTTGCTACAGTTTTTTTCTTTTTTACCCCCCCCCCCCCCCCCTCGCCCTATGTACCAATCCACACATCTATTGGCCTGGCAGTCATGGCGGACATTATTTAGAAGTACTCACAAAGCAACCCATTTTTTGTATTTATCCACATTTAAAAAAAAATACAGACAAGCTGTTTCCTGTCTGTATTTATCTGTAAAAATCAATAAAGACGAAAAACAGGGAGCTTTAATTGTTATTACACATTTACCTCCCAGCAGTACATCTCTCACACTTTATTAGTGGGATAGATTGGAGAAGCTTGGGGTAGATTGGAGTGTGGTAGATTGGGGTAGATTGTAGTGGGGTAGCTTGGGGTAGATTGGAGTAGGGTAGATTGGGGTAGATTACAGTAGATTGGAGTGAGTAGATTGGGTTAGATTTGAGTAGATTGGAGTGGGGTAGGTTGGAGTAGGGTAGATAAGAGTGGGCTAGATTGGAGGAGAATGGGGTGGGGTAAGTGGGAGTAGATCGGGTAGATTGGAGTGGGGTAGATTGGGTTGGGGTAGATTGGAGTAGGTTGATTGAGGTAGACTGAGTGGACTAGATTGGAGTTGATGGAGTGGGGTAGATTGAAGTGGGGTAAATTGGGGTAGATTGAAGTGGGGTAGATTGGAGTGGAGTATATTGGAGTGTGATAAATTGTGATAGTTTGGAGTTGATTGAAGTTGAGTAGACTGGAATAGATTGGCGTGAGGTAGACTGGGGTATATTGGAGTAGATTCTAGTGGGGTAGATTGAACTGGGGTAGATTGGGATAGATTTGAGTGTTGTAAAGGGGGATAGATGGGTAGACTGGAGTAGGGTAGATTGAAGTGGCGCATATTAGGATAGATTGGAGTGGGGTGGATTGGGTAGGCTGGAGTGGGATACATTGGGGTAGATTTGGAGTGAGGGAGGTAGATTGGGATAGACTGGAGTTGGGTAGATTGGGTAGACTGGAGTGGGGTATATTGGAGTGGTGTAGATTAGAGTAGATTGGAGTGGGATAGATTAGAGTATATTGGAGTGGTATAGATTGGAGTAGTTCGGAGTGGGGTAGATTTGGGGTAGATTGAAGTAGATTTGAGTGGGATAGATTGAACTGGGTAGATTCAAGTGGGGTAAAGTGGGCTAGCTTGGGGTAGACTGGAGTGGGAGATATTGAAATGGGGTTCATATTAGGGTAGGTTGGAGTGGGGTAGATTGGGGTACACTGGAGTTGGATAGATTTGGGTAGATTGGAGTGTGGTGGAGTGTGGTATATTTGGGTAAATGGGAGTGGGCTGGAATGAGGTAGATTGGGATAGATTGGAGTGGGGTAGATCAGGGTAGATTGGAGTGGGGTAGATCGGGGTAGACTGTAGTGGGGTAGATTGGAGTGGTGTAGATTAGAGTATATTGGAGTGGGATAGATTGGAGTAGATTGGAGTGGGGTAGATTTGGGGTAGATTGGAGTAGAGTAGATTGGAGAGGGGTAGAGTGGGACAGGGTAGAATGGAGGGTTTGGAAGGAACAGGACATTATTTAAAAGCAACCCAAAGGTGTTCATAAAAGGAAACACCAAACTGTAAAACAAAGTCATGAACTGCTTGAAGAGTCAGTGGCATATTTGTCACTGTAAAAGTAATTGCAGAATTTCAACAAAAGAAAATGTCGGTCAGAAAAACATAGAAAAAAGTACCCCGAATCACAGCACGGGTAGCAGAAGGAGAGAAGAGGGAAACGAATAAAATGAAAACAATTAGTATTTGCTCCATGCCCCAGGAGAAATAAAAGGAAGTGCTGTGAAGCATATGGTGGTCAGTTAGGAGGCGACTACAAAGAATGACAATTAAGCCAGCAAACGGTAAGTAATGGGCATGCTCCAAGCCCTTTACTTTATACAATACCCTTTGCAGCAACAGCACATGTGCTGTTAGGAGAGATCTAAAAACATAACAAGCATAATTTTAGTATTTCTGTTAGGCCACAGGAGTTTAGTACTCCAGGTAATATGGGCAAGTAAGCAGGCTCCAAGTAGCAATCTCAAAACTAAATCTGGGTAGAATGTAGTTTTTTTTCTGGGAGAAAAATGTGAAACGTAACATAATATGCCCATTTGCAGTCTCTCAAAACTGCAAACTTTCACAGGCTGAAGTTGATTGGTTGGTTTGTGTGGCAGTAAAAAGGGCAGATGTTTTGCCAAACAGTGAAATAAAAAAAGAATAGGAAATTCCACCATGCGGAAAGAAATCTAAAAAAAGTTAATTTATTGCTTAAGACATTTTTCTGTGGGCGGATTTACCATTGAAATTAAATAAAATATTTTGCTCACTGCTACTGAGCACCAGGTCAATGGCGTTAACTGGTCACAAAGAGCAGGTCACATGGAGTCCAGTTCTCAGAAGGGAGTGTGCAGGAGCTGGTTTATGTGCATCATGGACACAAACTGGAAGGTTCCACTAAATCTTTACAGATTACCCTTTCTCCCAAAAATCGGCAGCAACTAGCAGATATTTACAATTAGTTTAAAATATATGATAATAGTCGTTTGCAAAAGGAAAAAAACGTATTTTTTGAATGCTCCTCTTTGGATGCACTCATTTATTCTGTTACATAGATGTTTCCATGAATATAAAGCTTCTTGCTTTGTGAAAGAATTTCCTGAATTGAGGTACATCACAGTATCATGGAGTTTGCAGTGTTTGAACTCCTGCATCTTCAGACACCCCTAGTTTAGAACTTTTTAAACTTCTCTCAAACCTTCCTGAATAATTGAGACGTTTACCACTAAATAACTGGCAACAGAACAGACCAATTACACCAGTTGCTTTGTGTTGACCTATAAATGCTATCAGAATATGCTAAACTAATAGAGTTGCATTACATATCCTGAAAACTAACAGTTAGGCATGATGAGTAATGTAACACAGCAGGGACTAAGAAGCAAATCTAAATACCATGACACAGTTCTCAGCAGGAGACAGGGCTGGAATGTCTCTACACATTTGCACTTTTGGATGTATTACTGTGGAAGCGCTTTTTTCCGTTTTCTCTCTTTCTGTTTCTGGGCCCATACAGCTGCTACACTAACTTAATTACTTCACTCAGATTCTATACTTCACCCACAGAGGCATTGGTCCTCCGATAGACCTTTTCTACGTCACAGTTAGGGGTGAGAAATCAGGGTGTCGAACTGTTGGGCACCCAATGAGGACCAATAATTGGTAGCCCACTCACAAATTAGAGATCTGACTCAAGTACACTACTATTAGACTATTATTCTTTATCATAGATTAGAAATTAGATAACTAAAAGCACTGTTTCTGTGGAAAGAACATTAAGACACAATAAAAGACAGACACATTTAGATGATTTAGTTATTGTATTAAAGATCCACAATCAATGTATATAAGTACAATTTAGAGCAGTTCAGTTATGAGCCTTACAGCGCATAGTATAAAACCACAAATTTAGTCAAAGTAAATCTATTTCTAAATACAAGAATACATAAAGAAAATGGTTCCTACCACCAACAAAGGCAGGAGAATGGTTCAATAGAGTTCTCTTAGTATTGGGCAAAAGGTCAAGTTAGAGTTTATTAAGGAAAAGTCCATGGGAATGGGTAAGGGGAGTGGAGCAATAATCAGGAAAGTTCAGGTCTGGTTTTTCACGAGACAGCTTCAAATCGTCCATTAGGTAAGTTCATCAGCATTGGGAAAAAAGCAAGGGGCCTAAGAAGTCAATGCTATACTAGGTAGGTGGGCCATCGAGGAGGATTCAAATCTGCTAATATTTTTCTCCTCATTAGGAAGTCATTTTTTATACTCCAAATCATCCATTTGTGACATCCCTTGACACCATACAATGGTCTGATCGTCATGGGGTCATTCTTCCGCTCATCAGGTACAAAATTGATACTCCAACATATTTTCCATTGTTGCTCATTAGAAACAACTGTTATTACATCCTCACAGGTTAGTTGACAAAGAGCCTAATTACTTTGTTACTCCTCATGATTTAAGTCGAAGGGTCAAGATTCCATCAATTCACTAACAATAAATTAATGGAAAAGTATCTATTGATTTGAGAATGTTGTATAAACAGAACAGATAAAGTAACATTTGAGGAAATGTAACAAAACTCCATTACATCAGGCTTTGGAATAATGCAGCCTAAATAAAAAGGCAATTCAATGCATTTTAAAGTTAGCATTTCTTATTTAGTAAAAATAAACTCAGAGTTAAGTTCAAGCATAATTGCAACGTTTGTCAGTGATTATTGCACAAAATGTTCAACTCTAGTTATGGCCTACTATCACAATTCGAAAAGCACCTACATGCAAAATATTTTTTAAATCATTATAATAAACTGATTTTAGGAAATCTAAGACTCTAATAATGTCAAGCATTTATGCTGAAAGTTTCAGTCATATACAATGTAACATGAACACATGGCACCAATTTTTCGTTTTGTTATGGTGCATTACAAAGAAAGCAATAGAGATGCCAAGTCTCATTATTAACATTTGCACAATTGTATGTAGACTTATTTATTACATAGATATACTGCTTTATATTAACAACTTGTGTTATTTTGCATAATTGACGGCATTTTCATCAATATTTTCATAACGACTGTTATAACAATAGAGTTATCAGTTAATAAACATGTTAAATTCATTACTCCACTAATCCAGTTATTTCAACAAATCCAAGCACAATTTTACGGTGCTGGTATTTTCTCAGTTTCAGTGTTGTTTTTCTAGACCTGTTCAACATCTACATTAATTAGTTTTTGTGTCATTTAAAGAATGGTCTACTTTTATGCTGCATCAGATGCTATTCATTGCAAATGTGTATTGTCGGTCAGGATACAGAGTCGCGTTACTCTCAGAGATTCATGGCAAGTGGTACATTTTCGGCTGTGTCTTAAGGCCTGATGTTTAAGATGAGGTCAGAGGCCAGCTAGTGTTTTTGCACGCCGACTGACACATGACCGCGCCTTCATTTTACACTGTGACAAATGCGCAAACCATTGCAAACCAAAATGCACATTTAGTATTATTGACACATTCCCGCCCCTTTAAAATATTTAAGGCAAATTTAAGATTCTGAACACAATCCAAGGGGTTGGTCAATGGAGGCATGAAGGGGTACTAAAGACAATAGACCTCCTTTGTTGCATTTGGGGAATGACTGTGTTCTTTTTAACATAGTTCTCTTCCTTAAAGGGACAGAGGCAGAATTCCAAAATGCTTTCCATCCTATGTATGGCACTGGGGATAGCATGCAGTAGTCCCTTGGACAGGTCTACTTTGTTAATGGATACTACTCTCTTTCGGTAGGTGGTAGCTGATCATTCAATTGCCACTGCAATTGTGTCCACAAACCATTGATACATTTCATTATAAATCCAAAGGAGCAAGGGGCCACCCATTTGATACCATATTTCGCGATTCAATTGGCAATGGCTTGCAAAGTGTACTTTGCAGGTCAGAGCCAGGCCTTTATACATAGCAACTTTGTGTTTTGCTGCCTTAATGGCTGTTTCTAGTCCATGCCCTTGGTTCTTTCTTCTGTAACTTTCGAATGAGCTAAGACTGCTCTTCAGTGCTTGTGCTGTCATTGTGCTGTAGTAAGAATGACTTGGTTTGGGGTATAAGTACCTCTGAAAGTTTTTGCCTTTTGTAGTTACACAGTGCAAAGTGATAGAAGCAGTTTCCCAATACACAAGGAGTGAACACATGTTCTTGAGAGTTCACGAGGCCTAGATACTGTCTGGGCAATGGCCCTTGCAGAAACTGGCCAAATGGCCTTGGCAAGAGAGTGAAGATGGAGTCCAGATGGGTGTCCAGATGCTGAGTGTGAAAATGAATTAGCTCTCAATGCAGCCGCTGCCTGTCATGGGAGCAAGTCATCATGCTAGATGCGCAAATTATTCTTCCAGGGGGGACAGTGAAAGCAAAGAAAATGTCTTAGAAAAAAATCTAGAATCCGCACAAACCATTAAGGATTGGGGAAAGTGAACCTGGTGCCAGACAGTAGGCAGGCTCTTGAGGTCATGTAACAGGAAGTCAGTAAAGAGGCTCGAATGCCTGAACGATTATTTTTGTTGCCACAAGTGTTCATAGGTGTTTGTATGTGCATGTTAATGTTCGGGTTTAATTATGTTTCAGTGCATATATGTATATATGTATGTATTAATGCATTTAGGTATGTGCAATTGATTTAAGTGCTGGTTAGTTGGGGGCAGTTTTAAAAGTGTATATTAAATTCAGATTCACTTAGAAACGAATGCACTTTACTAGGCCTGGACATTTTCTTCTGCATAACAGAGAAGTGAAAATATCGCAAAGATCCACATTTAGCATTGTTTAGTCTCCATGAAATGTTGGCAGTTCGCACCAGTTTTTGCCAGTTTACATCTGTTCGGGATGACATTGCGAGAAAAGCATGACATTCGTTCAGCAGCGCAGATTCATGAACAAACTGAGAAATAATTAGGTGGAGATGGCGCTTATATGTAGAAAGTGTTTGTAGAGTTCAGGGTTGAGAGAGTTTAGGGGTGTGAGAGATTTTAAGGGTCATGAATAAGTGGTTTTCAGCGATGGTGAGGTGTTTTAGGGTTCTGGGGTGAGTGGAGTTTAGGAGTGGTGCGAGATTTTAAGGGCTCAGGGATTTGTGGGGTTTAGGCATAGAAAGGGGTTTTTAGGGTTCAGGGATTTTGCAAATTTTGGTTTTCATTGAACAATGTCTCCAGCCACAGCTCTTTACTACAGGAAATATATTTTCACAGAATTACACTAAATCTATCACAAAGCCACTTGTTTTCATAGCTTTGACCCATTGTTTAGTTTGGTGGTAATGCAGGCAGTGGAATTCTTGAAGATTAAAAAATATGTATAGATGTCTATGCTGTTGGCTTCATGAACTGAGGCGTTTTAGTCATGTCTGTCATTTTACAGTTCGTGAATATAATCTTCCAGTTCTCAAACTTCTCTGTCAAAAGAATTGGGAAGGCTAAGGCTGAAATGATCCCAAACCATGCAGGCCAGTGGCCAATGGCGTAACACAGGCCGCAGCAGACTCCGCGGTGTGGGGGGCGAACAGCAGGGGCCCTCTCGTGACAGTAACCAGGGCGTAGAGCTCATGATTAAATCCGGAGCAGCCCCCCCCCCCCTGTATTTTGTAGCGGGGCCTCCTCAAGCTTCCTTACACCACTGGCCAGGGCTCAGCCCAAGAGAGAAGAAAAATGCACCAGAGAATAATGAACTAGCTTTTGGTGTTTTAGCCTCATGACGTGACTCTAGTGATTCTCGAACCCCACTAGGAAAACAAATGTCCATGTCGAGGCAGGGTTAGCAGACCCCTATACAGACCCCCAAGGATGTTGCGGCATAGACTTGAAAATTTAGCGGCACAAAAATGGAAATTTAGAAACACAAAAATTGAAATTTTGCGGCATCATTGCCGCACTTTATTTTACTCGTAATCATTCCTTTTCAGCCTTAAATCAATTTAACCTGCTTTAGGAGAGTATTTAACTTTGAAATAGGCATTATAAACTTTCAAATAGAGTTTTTTTGCTATATTTTCCTTTGTGGTAACATTCTGGAGCATAGGTTCAGCCAAGCACAATAGCACAGGGAGACCCCAGACACACCCCTGACCATGAAGACATCAGAGACCCCTCAGACCATAGATATGACATAGACACCCTGGCAAAGTAGAAGTCGGAGACACCCCTTACCATAAAAACGTCAACCACCCCTGACCATGGAGATGTGAGAGACACCCCTGACCATGGAGATGTGGGTCGATTTCTACGAAGCTTGCAGATGCTGTGCAGTTTTTAAGCACCAATGTCACTTAAACTGCAGACATCAACTTAACTTTGAAATGCCTCAAAAGGCAAATGTTTGGAAGTGCAAATGTCACTAAAACAGCAGGCATCCACTAGGAGATGGTCCACCAAGCAAACAACACTGAACACACAACATGTGTGTGTGTATAGCCAATAGGACTCCCCATTTGTTTGCTATCTGCCAGGAGACCATTTTTCGCAGCCATAATTGGAAATATAGAAGCCATTGTGTTTCTTAACTGATTTTAGGAATCAAAAGCACGAAATGCTGGAGGGTCTGTTTAAAGGCTTTCATTTAGAGTGTTGAAAAACAAGTCACTGGGCGTAGTAACTACGTGAACCAGCTTACAAATACTACTAGATCCAGAGGAAATATTGTATCACAGTGAGGCGCAGGATCGAATGCTTGAGTGCAGACTCAAGATATATCCCAATGATGAGGTCCAGCAAGACCCAAACACGTCATAATATTTGCTATTGTATTCGCTATGACCCTGTGCAAATTTGTAAAAGAGTACGTGCAGGTGTCCAAAGTTTTTATTAGGATCCCACTGCTTATGTAGTTTAATGTTCTGGTTGCTTAATAGCAAGGCGCTCTATTCCATTCAACCTCATGTCTCTCATCCACTACCATACTCTCAGTGCGCCTCCACCTCAATTCTGCATGCTCTTTTTAATCCCTGGCTTTTATCACTGTTCCCATCTTTCTCTTACTCCTTCAGTCCACCTTTCACCCTATCTCTCGCTTGTTCTGATGATGATGAAAAATAAGTACCACGCCCATAAAAATGAGTACCAGTGGAGCCACATGCACCACCGCTTAGGTTAAGCACTAGTTTAACCCTCCTTTTTGAAACAGGTCGCTTTTTTTAAACATGGTGATTTTAACATTTACCTTCATTTTGTCTCACACCCAAACTTTATGAGTGTGACACATTGTACCTATGATAATAATAATAATAATAATAATAATAATAATAATAATAATGTTTATTGATTGATTATTTAAAATCTTTACCAAAAAGAGAATGCACAATATAACATTTCAATTATAGTAATACAGTAAAATTATAGTAATACAGTAAAAGGGCGATGACTTTACAAATTAAGTGATAATTTAGTAATTTATAACAATTTAGAAATACAAACAGTATAATAGTTAATATTTTAAAAATTCCAGTTTTTTCCATGCACTTGTTAAGAATTTTGAGAGAGCAGAATTAATATGTATATCTTCCAGGCAAAGACACTGGATTAGCGCTTGTCTACATGTCCTTATTGATCTTTTATTGAAGTGCCTTTTTAAAAGTGTTATTCTTTCATTTTTTAGTTTTGGGCAAAGGCACAATAGATGTATGATATTTTCCTCTCCTGTGTTACACAGCCGACATGATATATTATTTTCAAGCTTTTTCCATGGCAGTGCATGAGACTCTCCGGGCTGGATTCCGAACCGGGCTTTCATGAATATATTTTTATATTTCCAAGTCCAAGCTGTATTCAAATATTGTTGCGGACTCTTTTTTTTGTAACTGTTTATTATAGACCAAGCATGTTTCCTTTTGACCAAGGACTCTTTGTCACTAATCACAGATAGGATATCAGTTGTCTTATTTACAATTTTTTTAAAAGATGCCTGAGGAATAGTGGTCATCCAAATCTCCTTAAGCCCAAATTCATCCAAAGCCTCCTCGAGATACTTCCAAGCAGATAATTTGTTATTGCCCTGTACTTCTTTCCATAAAAGCTTTGAGATTAAGTTGTCCTTGTCATTTTTTACCCTATACCATACTTTAATTATGTTACCCATCCGAGCTTGTTGTTGATTGTTCAAGCCAAATTCTAGTCTACTTTGGGACTGAGAGGCATTTTTAGGTAAACAGAAAAGGGATCGAAAAGTATTCGAAATTTCTTTATTTATTGTTATAGCGTCCTTTCCGTTCAATGCTTCACTGCCATAGGTTAAGGAAGGTAACAGTTTTGCAGATATGACTTTGAGTAGTGGCTGGTAGGTTAAGTTGCTGGTGAATTTTTTTTTCATACCAAATGCACCTGTTAGGGAGTTCGCTTTCCGGGTGATGTCCAATTTCTGGGGTTTAAAGCTGCCATTGTCATCAAAAACCAATCCTAGGTATCTATAGGTTTTGGTTTGTTCCAGTTTTTCCTTACCTAGGAACCATTTTATATTGTATTTCCTTCTTGGATTTTTTGAGACAACCATAACTTTAGATATGGATTCATTTATTACCATTTTATTTTTTATTGCGTACTCCTGTATACGTGTAATTAACCTTTACAAGCCTACCTTTGTCCTGCTTAAAAGAATAACATCATCTGCATATAGCAAATTTGATATGTGCTTATCTGCAAGTTTCGGTGGATGGGCATTTATCTCATTCAATTCTTCAGTTAGATCATTTAAGAACAGATTAAATAATAAAGGTGCCAATACGCAGCCTTGTTTTACACAGCCAAGCGTTGGTATTTCCTCAGTTAATGATCTGCCATTCCCAATTCGAACTTTGGCCCAGGTTTTAGTGTACAGGAGACTGATAAGGTATATTAAAGGCTGAGGAATCCCTTGTGCTTGTAACTTTTTCCATAAAAGATCTCTGTTGACACAGTCAAAAGCTGATTTAAAATCAACAAAACATAGAAACAGTGATTCGCCCTTTAAGATTGCCTTTTCCATTAAAATAGATAGTGCCAGGATATTGGAGGATGTCCCAAGACCTTTAACGAAGCCGGTTTGGTTTGGCGGAAGAATGTTATTCTTTTTCACCAAGTCCGATAAGATTGTTAGCAGATAGCCTGCAAACAGTTTTGCATCAGTATCCTGTAGCGTTATTAAACGATAATTTTCAGGAAGCGCCCAGTCTCCTTTTTTAAAAATTGGGGTTATTAAGGAGCCTCTCCAGCTTTCAGGTATCTCCCCTTTACTAACTATTTCGTTAAAGACCTTTACGAGTACTCTACCCCAAGTTTCCGGGTCATCTTTGTATACAGAAAAGGGTATTCCGTTTGGTCCTGGTGCTCCATCTTTCTGCTTCTTTATTAGTTTAACAATCTGCTCCTGTGTTATTGCCCTGATTGGTTCTTGATTTTTTATTACCATTTCCTTCCATGGTCTATGGTCTTCAGTTCCCTGTGCTGCTGGATATGGATTTAGATGATGGCTTAAAACATTTACCCATTCAGTTTCAGTCAGTACTGATGAGACTACCACTTTATCCGGCCTATTTAAGGTATTAACCATCTTCCAGAACTCCCTCGAATTTCCTAGATTACTAGTATAAAATATACGAGTCCAAAGAGCGTTATTGGCTTCAGTTTTTTCATTCCATATTATCTTCTTTAAATTTTTATTTGCCACTTTCAAGGCAGTTCTGGTTTCTTCTTTATCTGGGAATTTAGTCAGCTCTTTCCTTAATCTATTTCTGGTTCGTTTCATTTTCTGCACTGCATGTGTAAGATCAATATTGGTTGCCCTTTTTATTATCTGTTTCATTTGGCCATCTCTAGTAATATTGGTATTACCCTTGCTAGTAGGCAATCTGGCGGTAAAACTGGCCCATTGTTCGATTGACGATGCAAATGGCGCTTCTTCACTGCATTCCCGCAACCGTTTTAGCGCCAGATCGCCCGTTAGTTGGTTATTTCGAGATCCTGTTTCCCAAATTAACTTTTTATAATTAGTCGTTCCAATTTGACCTTCAGTGGTTAGATAGATTTGGTGATTTTTATATTTGAATGTTGTGGTGATGATTTGCTGACTGTGATCACTCTCCAAAACTTGCTTTAGATGGTATGATTTACAGTTGCCGAAGATATTTAGTGATACCATTGTATAGTCTATGCGGGATTTAGTACTGTGTGCGTGATAGGACCATGCTGGTGGTGAGTCTGTTGTAAATCTTCCATTAAGTGTTCGTAACCCCAAGGCTTCCATATCCTTTATAAAATTTATACTCAATTGTTGGAGACCTTGTTTATTTAAAGGGTCTGTTACCTGAACCGGGATTGACCATTGATGGTCTTGTGATTGCGTTACTTCATCCCTTGTGAATGGTATTAAAAGATTGAGATTAAAATCTCCTGAAATAATAAAATCCATAAAGGGGTCCTCGATCCTTTGCTCGAGCAGGTACGTGGACAGTACTGCGCACATAGTTTTCCTGGAGATCGATGTAGGAGGGATATATATATTAACCAGTCTCAATGATCTTTTTTGTCCGTACATCCAATACCTCACTAATACAGACTGAAGCTTCGTATTATTCGTAAATATTTCAGCAAGTTCCGCGTTGAGATCGATTGAAATAAAAATTGCTAGCCCACCTGAGGGGCGTCCATAAGTGCTTTCCTTGATAGCAGGTATGTAGTATCCTTTATAACCATGTATTATAAAGGGGGTTATTGCCCAGGTCTCTTGTAGCAAAATTATTTGATAGTGCTTGAGCATCTCGGTTATCTTGTCTAATTTGTTAGTTATACCATTTATGTTCCAAGAACAAAACGTTATTTCGTTATTATTTGTATTTTTAGTTGTTTTTTCATGTTTTGCTTGTCAATGGGTATTATTTCTATGTAGTGCACTCTTAATCCATAATTCATTTATCCCAATTTCAGTTCTATCGATTGAGTCTTTTGCTTGTTCTAGCACTCCATTATCTATTCGTTGATTTGGATTTCTTAGAACCGAATAGGTTGGGAAGCCCTTTTTGCCTTTTTCTGGACCATTCAGAGTTAATGTTTTCAAAAGCGGTGTGGGATATTCTTTTGGCATGATTCTATTAACCAATATTCCCCATTTACGGAAGGTGTCTTCTTGCCTTATAATTTGCTCAGCTATAACAGGGGAGACAAATGTTAATATTGTTGTTGGTAATTGGCCATCTGGGTTTTCTAAGAATCCAACACAATCAATATTTTTAGTTGTCACCTTTTTCAGAGACGGAACTGATGAAAAAAGGCACAATATGTTGCCTCTATTAAGCGTATCTTGTCGACCTCTGGATTCATATATTGGTTTAAATGTTAGTTGTTCCCTCATATGGTCTTTTGTATCCGCTCTGTTATGGAAATTTGACTCCCCTTTGACAATATTTATAACTCTTTCACTGTTGGCTTTTTTTACAATTTGTATTTGATCCCTTTTTTTTGTTTCAATCACAATTTCTGTCAGTGCCTTAGGTTCCCCGGGCTTTGCTGGTACAACCCATGGGAGTTGTCTTTTATCTGTGGTAGTTTGATTTGGCGTTTTTTGTTTTTCTTTTACCAATTTAGTTGACACAAGTTCATTCCTATTTGTTTCTTTATTTTGAGCGTCAATCGCTGGATGATGGTCCTTTGGCACGGCATACATTGTACCTGCGTTGTTTTCATCCTGTGCAGTGTTACCTATTTCTTGTGTTATTGACCCATTTATATTGCAACAATTGAGTGCTATTTGAGGCTCGTTTTTTTTCAGCTTTATCACTCGAAAGGTTGTTATTTACACTTGATGTATATTGTTTATATTTCTTATCTCCGCGGGTGGTATTCTCCATATTCTTATCCATATTAGTATTATTTCTTTTTTCCGCAAATATGTCATAATACTTAATTTTTCCATGTGTCTGTATTGGCGACTTGTAACTTATTTCCCTGGTTATTTCCCTAATAGGTTGATTTTCTATATTCCCCTTAAGTGATTTGCTTTGTGATGATTCTCCTAGGGGGACTAGTCCTACTCGTTCCACTAGATTTGCTTTATTTCCGGCTTTGCGTAACTTTTTCTTATTCCTTTTTGACATAATAAATGGATTCCGGTCTATGTCACTTTTTTCCTCCACTTCGATATATCCTTTGTTTGTTTCTATTTCTTGTGCAAGTGCTTTTTCTGTTTCAGTATTTTTAACAATCTCTGGGGTATTTGAAGTTAGTCGGTCTGTCAATCGATTAACAATTTGAACTTCAATTTGGCATTCTTTTCTCTCTTGCTTATTTTCTTTAATTCCAGAAGTGCAAATCATACCTCTATTCCCGTCTACTGGCGAGTTAAGGCCCTTATTGAGCATTGTTTTAACATCTTCTAACATCGTGCTAATAACCTCTGGTATAGTTGCTAATTTGTTAATTATTGGTGCGTGTGCACATTCTACATATGATATCGATTTATCTGCCTGTACTCTGGTTATCAGGGAGTTGAGGTTAGCTAATTTGAGATCTATTCCTGCTATTGCTTTAGCCATTGTGCTTAGAATATCAATTTGAATATCCATTTTGTTAGACTGAAGTGATAATGCTTCGATAGTAAGTGTTGAAGTTTGTACCTATGACAGTTTGGAACTACCAGCAGAAAAAAAGAACGCCAACTACGGAGGATCTGATTATGATCATGCTGAAAAACCTTTTTGAGGGAAAAAAGTATGTTTGCACCCAAAATGCAATTATGAATTGGGGACAAACTGCACTCAACTCAGGAGTGTGTGCCTGCAATTTGCATCAGGATAAGAATGGTATAGACTGCAAGAGCGGTTTGCTCAAAAATGTCACTTAGCACACCCGCTAATTGGTAGAATCTTGTGCATGCTGTATGCTAATCCACAGTCCTGAAAACGCAAACTTTAATCGGAAGCAAACTGCGCACTCACTAATATGTGCACCCCGAGTTAACTCAAATTAACAGGTGTGCAATTTGCATCTGCATTTTGTGGGTCCATCAGGATCGGGCCCTTATTGTGCTGCCTGGTGCTAGCGCTGTGGTACTGTAGCTATGGCACACCATACCACCCAGGTAGATATGCGCAAAATATAGAGAGAGGCAACAAGCTTTAAAGAATGAAGGCCAGCTTCCTCCAGCATCAAGATGCCACTGTGATTTTAAACGATCATAAAAATGTACACTGATCCTAAAAAGGACACACCACACTATAAATGTTTATTAAAACAATATTTTACTGCTGTCAGCAACAGAAATAAAATATGATATGTGCTGGTTAGTGCAGTGGAGATACACAGACTGCCGGTGTGTGCTCACAGAGAAAAGGGGCAGACAGGCCCGGACTAGCCGTTGCGGGCACCGGGCAATACCCTGGTGCGCCGCAAGGGTGGGGCCCGGTTTTGGGCCCTGGGGTCCGTTTTTGTTACAGGCCCGTTTTTGCAGCCTGTAACAAAATCGGCCGAAAACCAGCCCCGCCAAAGAGCTCGGTCGCACCCCACGGGGCCAGCCGAGCACTTTGCCAGGGCCGGTTTTGGTTCTCAGACCGGCCCTGGGGGCAGATCACAAAAAAACGAGACTGGCTCTATTCCAAGTCCTTGGTGGTAATGCAGTGCCTGGTGCTAGCACCTTTTACCACCGCATTAGCAAATAAGATTTGTGGAGGTGGCAATGCCTGGAAAGAATATTTTCACATTTTGTATTGCATTTTCACATGCTGGTCATGTAATTTGCTCGTATTATGCGCTGTTGTGCTTTTATGCTGCATTATTGTTTTGATGTATTGCAACAATCGACCGACAGGGCAGATGGCCAAGACAATGCAAAACAGGACCCTCCCCCCCCCTCCCCCCCTCAAAAATACTCAAAATAGAAGCAGTGCTTGACCTGTGCCGGTAGGACGTGATGAGAAAAAGTCAGCGCTCATCTATGAAGGTTCGATCAAGGCCTCCTCCCTGCCCCTTCCCATTCTCACAACCTGGGATCTCTGAGGAAGACGCGTGTTCACTTGTCCTGTTATGTACAGGTGTAAAACTCTTCGTCATAGACGACACGCCCGAGAAATACATGCAAAGGGGAGACATGTCTTGTATTCCTTTCTTCCTAATAAATGCTGCTCTTTCCCTTCTTTCACCTCAGATTCCCGTTGGGCCCTTCTTTTTGTATGGTGACAAAATATCCTTAGACATCACGTCCTTAATGCTGAAAGTACATATACTTAGTAGTTATTTACTGCAATGTAGCAGGGAGCAGCTGTTATGGCTGTACGGGCGCACGTAATGATGTGTGCGTACAGCAAATAGAAACTCCCCATTTTTTTTGCTAACTGCCGAGAGACCATTTTTCGCTCCCATAATGGAAACAAGCATTTGCAATGCAATAGGTTTCGCATTTACGCGAGTTTGAGCAATTTACATTGCAAATAATAATGCCTTTTATTTTTGTCTTAAAAACATCTATAAAAGGCATAGTTATTTACAATGCCAATAGCTGAAACTCTTCTAACTGCGAGACCTATTGCATTGCAAATGCTTGTTTCTTTTTTCGTCCCCCCATCCTCCGCCCTGCCACTCGGGTCTGTTAGCAGCCGCTACTGCCACACATAATACAGCGCTACTTTAAATGTGGGTGTGGACATCAACAAGGTACTATTGTACTCGAAAATGGGAGAGTGAAGAGAAATTCCTGGAGGAGCACAAAGAAGGATAGGCAAAAACACAGGTGTCACACTTCTACTAAAGCAGTAGTCTAGCCAGACTACATTTTTTACAACCCAGCTTTGAAGAAAGTCATGCACCACACCATCCCACTAAGAAAAACTGATTTGGAATTATACAGAAACCAACACAGGCAGGGAATAGCGAGAAATATTTCAACCAGTAAGCAACCTTCTTGAAACAAGAGTGCATACACCACACTTGGCACCATGACAGATTCCACACAATTAATGGGGAAGGAATGTAAACATTAAACAAGCACACACAAAACAAACATTTTAAAGCATTTTTTACTTACCTCAGCTGCCAGATAGGGTCATATTCCAGCTAATTGTACTCCATTTTTATACTACACTAATAGTGAATAATATAATATTCACTGTTAGTGTGATAAAAAAAACCTGACTGAAAACAAGGAAATAAGTGCCTCAACCAACATCCATAAGGATGAGCTGCCCCTGTGATCCTGGCACTGACTTTGCCACCTCTGAGGTCAGGGGTCACACAGGGCAAGCCAGGGGTCACAGATGTGACCCCTAAATGATGTCCATGAGTACACTCAGGTAAAATAGAAGCGAGCCCGCTCAGTGAATCTTGTGAGTGGGAGGCAAGGGCCACCGGCCCACCCACATCCCTGATCCTCCCTGTAGATTATGAATCTGTAGGTATTACTACACTAGCGCCCAGAAGACATGTCTGCGCAACCATTAGGAGAGGATGAGAAATCTTGAAGATAGTCAGTAGCTGAAGTCAAGGCTGCTTGGAGTGGAGTAACAGAAATAAGTATGATTGTATATTAAATTCTGCATTTAAAGATTTGGGCTACCACCTGCCCAGCACTAGTAAAAAACATATCACACACATACACAGACCCAGGTCAAGAGTGTGAGTGTTCTCTTACATCACTCCTAAAGTATCTAAGCTGTAGACCTGGCTTTTCAATTAATCAACCTAACCTAGGCCTGGCTCAGCACACACACCTGTTCAGTGCCAGGATACCTTTGCAGGTAATTAACCAACCTACACTAGGCTGGGCTAGATACACACATCTGCTAGTTTTTTGGGCTAAGGGCTGAGTTTTAGGGTTCAAGGTGGGGGGTTGGGGGTGTCTGTCTGTATGTTGGTGTGCTGTTTGTGTCCACTGATCTGTCTTTGTCTTGTCAGAAAGTGTGATGTGCGTGTCTGCTGATATGTTGGTGAAGTGTGTGTATCTGTCTATATGTTGGTGTCTATACTTTTATCCATATGTTGGATTTCTGTTTGTGTCTTGTCACTCATTGTCATGTGCGTGTCAGTCAATATATTGGGTATTTTCTGAGTATCAGTTTGTTGTTTGTTTTTTAATGTATGTAGGTGTGCTGTTCATGTCACTGATATGTCTTTGCCTTGTCTGTAAGTGTGAGCTACATGTCTGTGGATATATTGGTGTAGAGTCTGTGTGCCTGTCTGTTGCCGGTTTATATATTTATACTGTTTATACGGTATGCTATAGTTGCATAGAGTACATTGGTGTAGAGTGCAGTTGAGTACAGTGGTGCAGAGTATAGTGACATAGAGTGCAATGGTGTTGAGTCAAGTGGAGCAGAGTGCAGTGGCATAGAGTACAGTGCCATACTTTGCAGTTGTGCAGAGTAGATTGGTATGGAGTGCTGTTGCTTAGAGTGCACTGGGTTTAAGTAAAGTGGTGTAGAGTGCAGTGGCATAGAGTGTTGTGGCATCAAGCATAGTGGCGTAGAGTGGAGCAGTGTGGTGTGGAATAGCGCAGAGTGGAGTGACATTGAGTGGAGTGGTGCAGAATGGATTAGAGTGGTGTAGACTGCTGAGGCAAAGAGTAGATTGCTTCAGAGTAGAGTGAAATGGCATAGAGTGCAGTGGTATAGAGTGTCATAGAGGGCAATGATTAGAGTGGCTTAGAGTGGATGGTGTACAGTGCAGTGATGTACGTAGAGTGGAGCAGTGCAGAGTAGAGTGGTGTAGAGTTCAGTGATGTCGAGTTCAGTGGAGTAGAGTGGCATAAAGCAGAGTAGCCTAGAGTGCAGTGTTGCAAAGTATACTGCTTTAGAGTGTGGTGATGTATAGTAGAGTGGTTTGGAGTGCATTGGCATAGAGTGCAGTGGTACACAGTAGAGCGCCATAAAGTGCAGTAGTGCAGAGTAGAGTGGCATAGAGTGCAGTGGGGCAGAGTAGAGTGCTGTAGAGAACAGTGGTGCAGAGGACAGTGGTGTAGAGAAGAATAGAGTGGCATTGGTTACAATGACACAGAAAAGAAAGAGCAGTGCAGAGTGCAGTGGTGTAGAGTGCAGTGGGGTAGAGTGCAGTGGTGGAGAGAAGATTGGTGTAGAGTGCATTCGTTTTCAGCAAAGTGGTGTAGAGGGTATTGGCATACAGTGAAGTGGAATGCAGTGGTGCAGAGTAGAGTGGATTGGCATTGAGTGCAGTGGTGCGGAGTACAGTGGCAAAGAGTAGATTGTTTCAGAGTAGAGTGCAGTGACAGAGGCAATTACCATTGAGTGCACTGGCATGCAGTAGAGTGGTACAGAATGGAGTGTATTGGTGTAGAGTGCAGTGGCATTGAGTGGAGTGCCACAGAGTGGTGTAGAGGGAAGTGGCAAAGAGCGCAGTGGTAAATAGTACAGTAGTGTAGAGTTGAGTGCATTGGCATAGAATAGAGTGGAATAGAATAGTGTAGAGGAGATAGGCGTAGAGTGGAGTGGTGTAGAGAAGAGAGCAGCAACACATTGTTGCGTGGAGTGGCATAGTATGGAGTTGTGCAGAGTGGAGTGCAATGATGTGGAGTGGAGGGGTGAAGAGTAGTGTGGAGTGGGGTAATGTTGAGTATGGATGGTATGGTAGCATACTGACATTACAGACAACACATCTTCAATTTAAATGACCATTACATTTGCACTCACATACAGTTTTACTTATAAAAGTATACCGTGCACAAATGATAATGTGAGAAATGTCATCAACCAATGTATTGATTTGATCATCAGCCCAGTTCATTTACAGACATTGTAATTTTAGTTGTGTGCTAGAAAAAAATATTACATCATACAGCCTTCCTCAAGCTGACCTCCAGTAGCTGGCATGATTGTCACATAAAGCATGTCACTTTGTAGTCAGAGAAAGACAAATAAACACCAAGCTCTTTTGAAGACATAGCCTGAAATTTGATATCTCTCTTTGAGTGCATAGCGAATTTGACAAGATAAGAACAAGATTTAAAGGCCTGTTTACAGAAAGTGAGTTTGTGTAAGAAAACAGTAAACACAATTTGGGCTATAGAAGGGGCTAATTCGAGCTGGACAGCCTAAATGAAATAAAGCCAGCAAATAGAAACCCAGAAAATGTGAGTTACAAACACCAAAGTCAGTGGTAAGCAATAGGCGGTATGGATTCCTAGATCAGTCAGTCAAGGAAAGCTTTATTCGGCTGCTTTTTAAGACAGGCATATAAGCACACAATATTTATAAAAAAATTACATTTCATTACATGTAACTATTAATTGTGAAACAATCATCAGGTTGCCACCCGGGGTTTCCCTGCTCATTATACACCTTAGAGAAATGGCTAATCCATGTTTCTTCAGTAATTGCTATTTCAACAGAAGGGCCATTACTGGGGAATAATAAGGGAGTCCTCAAGACCTTCCAGAATGCAATATTATCTTTCTGCTGGGCTGCACTGTGTAAAGAGTCCCAGGCTTTGTTTCGCAAGGTTTGTTTTCTTTCTTTTATTGCCCCTCTATAGTCTATTCTAGCTTGCCTAATTTTAGATGGTGATCTAGGCTGTTTATGCAATTCCTTTTTTAGATTAGTGTAGGCCCTGGTGCATTTTTCATTAAACCAGCCGGAAGATTTCAATTTTTTACTATGTTGCACTGTTAACAAATTTGTAACCTTCCTAGTAATAAGTAATATTGTTTAAAGAGTTCACAATGGCAGTGTCAGATGCAACATCACTCAGGTAAGTATCCAGAGCAGGCTTGCAGTTCACTATCACATTTTTAATCAACAAATCCGCATCCACATTAGCCCACTTTAGAGAATAACCATTTGATTTACTGAATGCTACATTCCCCAACAGTCGGGTTGGTTGCTTGGGCTGTTTAGGCCTGTGAGTGGGTAGCTTGAGCTTTATAAAAAAGAGGAAAATTATCACTTATCGCAATATCACCCACCTCAAAGGAAAAGACCAAATGCACATGGGAACGTGAAGTCAGTATAAAATCAATTGTGGTTGCAAACCCTGTCCCATTAAAGGTAGGAGGCATACAGAGTGGGTTGGCCAATAATTTGTTGGCATAGCCAAGGTCCAATTTAAAGATAAGCTAAGTAAATAAATCCCCCAGTTTAGAGTGATTAAAATGAGTATTATTTTCTACTTCATTATACAAACCACACATTCTGTCATCAGTGTGATTGCACAATTGAAGTCTCCCATCAACAGAATCATAGTATCTTTAACTTTCCCATTGCATATATCTTTAGCAACCTCTATAATATTCTTTACCACTGATCCTAGACCTTCTTGCGAAGCATTGTTATATAAATTGATCAATATAATGCAATGGTTTGCATTTAATATTAATTCTACCAGGTGATAGTGGCAGTCCCCCTCGTGGAAGTAAATATTGCTTAGGGGCATCTTGTTATAGATATAGGTAGATATACCACCTTTTGGTCTCCCTCCCAGACCCTTCACTGCCTAAGTTTGAAAGGTCTTAAAACCGTTTATGTTAATGGGTTCAATTGCCCAGGTCTCCTGCAGATATAGAATGTCTATGTTCTCGATAAATTCATCCCATACAGGATTCTGTAGCTTTGTACATAAGCCTGATATATTCCACGAGACGACAGAGCTAATGTTGGGGGGTAGCGGAAACAGGGGGTTAATAAGAGTCAGCCCAACTTCAATGGTAGGGTCCAAGCTAGGTGATGTCAATAATCCAATAGTATCCTCATGT
The DNA here is from genome assembly GCF_964261635.1 of Lissotriton helveticus. NCBI lineage: Eukaryota > Metazoa > Chordata > Amphibia > Caudata > Salamandridae > Lissotriton > Lissotriton helveticus. Next base: position 334,020,314 of record NC_136071.1, on the reverse strand, counting down.
TGTTCCGATAAGAGGACTAAACTCACATGGCGACCTCTCACACCTGTATATTCCTCTAGACACACAGGAGATAAAGCCCCCGCTGGGTCCTCTCATGAAGGTAACCCGACCTGGGGGAGGGATCCAGGGGACTGTTAGCTCGATGCTCTCCCCAATTCCCAACCATATTGACAGGTGACACCAGTCAATCAACCCCATCCAGGCTACAGAGGGGGTCAAAAAAGTTAGATATTGGTATACCATATCTCTGTTGTAAAACGCCTCTGATGTTTCCTGCTGTTGGGGCATACTGGGGAACCAAGAGGGGTTGGTAAAAGAAACCTAGGGGGACCACACTTATCCCCCATTTCCTGGCCGGATAATAGCCGGTCATATCTAATATGTTCCTAACCAAATCTGGAGACCTAAAAGTGATCAAAACACAATCCCCTGGCAACAATTATGGGGAGCTTCCAACCCACGGGATTCGCCGTGCCATCTTACATTTAGAGAACAAAGCATTTGCATATCCTGTCTTCATAGTCAGTAAGTGTAAGCCTTATTTTTCAAAGTGGACCAGTGCTCAGGTTCTCCATGTGGGAGTGTAGGTACATTCATTAAAACAATGGTGTAGGGAGTAGCCTCTGGGGGGAGATGCAACTGCCTCAGCTCAAATAAATTGCCTCCCACGATGATTGAATTTGTTAAGTTATTACCATTCTGTCTCCCACAGTTCGATTTATTTAGCTCCCTACACAAATCTTTCTGTATTGCCTGTGTTGGAGCACATGCAGAACGAATCTGTTGTGGAGCCAAAGTAGTATCAGTCAGCGCCCCAGCTCGCAACTCAGGATTAACTATGGGCAAAGAGTCAGGTGCATGTATATTCTGTGACACTCATTACAGGTATTCCCTAGGAATTATTTTCCATAGGCCCTCCTATGCTACCCATCTTTTCAACCTCACCTCTTTTCTGTACTACAGACTGCAAGGGGACTAATGAGCGCTTTACGTCCCCTTCTAGGCTAAGTAACCTTTCCTCAATAGAGGATAACATAGTTATCAAGGGACTGATTAGAGCTGATATTGTACCCTCCAGTTTTCCCCAAAATTCCAGTTGATTCATATTTGGAACCTCCCCTGCGACTAAATTATCAACTGAGGTCATGGGGCGCTCCTGTAATAATACTGTACCTCCATTCTCCATAACCGGCCCTGGGCCTTTATGCCCAGGGGTCACTAATTTATGGGTGTTTGTTCCCTGCCCCCTCCTTTTTTTAAGTGGGGCGGCTGATCCTTTCCCCTGACTGATCTTTACTTTTTGGCCCCACGTCAAGACATTCAAATTTGTAGTTGGGTTTGATAAATCCTGTGGGTCTTGTGCTGATACGGATGAAGTTGGCAAAACTTCTTCCACTGAAGCTGATATGGGTAAGTGACCCTCATTGAGTGGAGGGCTTTTGGCTATTTCTACAAGTGTAGAAGCTGGTAAATCTTGTGTGTAATTTTGTAACCGGGGTATGTCAGCTAATGGCTCGAGCGACAACCTGCGCTCAGTTTGGGCGATTTTGTGTATGAGGGCTGATTCTGCCCTCAAAAGGAAGGTGTCTAGAGTCCCCATCACCCCTGCCCTGTTAATGATTTTCGCTTGTTCTTACTGACCCGCCTCAGTAACACGTCTATAGTGAATAATTTTCCAAATCTCTAAGAGTCTGTATTTGTAGATATTAATGGAAAATTGAATCTGACAACTATGTAAGCAAGCCAATAGCATATATATGTATACAAATGTCAAAATGTCAATACTGCGGCCCAGCCTGGCCTTTTCCAGGCTCTGACGGGATCAGACGGACCCGCCCTTGGCCCGGCCGCCAGCACACGTCCTGTTTAGTGGTGGGTGGATCGCACTTTATAGGCGGGGTGGCGTGGTTCCGTGACACGGGCGGCTCCTGCCACTACGCGCTTGGTGTCCTGGGAGATGTAGTCCTCCACTTAAAGTGCAGCGTGCAGGTCACTCCAAGGACCCCCAAAAAAGTACAATAGAGCAGAGTTTCTAGCAGTGGCCCAGAGCTAGTACAAAGCGGTAAGTTTCAACTGCATTTCCTAGTTCATCACTCCGAATGTCCCCAAAATAGGTTTAGTAAACCATACAACTGCGCTCTGGTAGGCTACGACCTAAAAATGTTGAGTAGTCACTGCCAACTCTCAAACAAATTGGAAAAATCAAACTTATATTTTTAAAACCAGTCCTATTTCCTTTAAGGAAAATTGGCTATATTAAGAAAAAAAACCTTTACTCTAGTAAAATGCTGTCACAGACATGATGGCCTGCTGACCTCTGCTGGCAACCATCCCTTGTGATGTCCATGAATCATAGTTAGTCCCAATTTGCGACCTACCTCATGAATATTGAAAAGGTCAGTAGGATTGAACCCACTATGATTATACATTTTGTGAACCAACTGATTAGTATATAGGTCAGTTTGCAAAATCCTTTTCCAATTGCAAAAAGTTGGTGGAAACTTTGCAACCACTTTTTGTGAATAGACATTTTGCACAAAGATTGTTAGAAAAAACTAGCTTAGGGCCAAATTTAAAGAACAGCAAAAATATTATGAACAACTGGTATGAGAATAATCAAGACCTACACAGGACTTTGCAAACAGAATACACATTTCACACATTTCTACACTGAACCAGAGCTCACAACAGAAATATCAATGTTCTCATTAAAAAAAGTCAAAACTAAGACATAGATTAATGAACCAGAGAGCCTTGTTCATGAGCAAATTTTCTAATATCTTCTTGATCAATGTCAGAAAAAAAGTCTGGTATGCTGAGTGAAGCATATGCTTCCAACTGATGCGTGTGAATGAATGGAAAAACGAAAGCCCAAAATCCACATTGGAGGAAACCATATCATAGAAAAACAATTTTAAGGAAATACAAACAAATCAAAAGTGAAAGGAAACATTTTAAAGGTAAGATCATTTTAAGGAAACATCTAAAATCCCACACTTGAATGAAGTTTAGGAGTAGTAAGGGTTTTTTGGTTCAGGGATGGGTGATGTTTAGGGGCTATCAGGGTTTTTTAGGTTGTTTAGGTTTCAGGTTTGGATTGTGTTTTGTGGTGGTGAAGGGTTTTGGGTGTTCAGGAATGGGTAGAGTTTAGGATGGTGGTGGGTATTAAGGGTTCAGGATTAGGTGGAGGTGACGTTTAGATGTAGAAAGGGTTTGTAGAGTTCAGGGATGAGAGAGTTATGGGATGTGAGGGATTTTAACGGTCATAAATAAGTGGTTTTCATCGATGGTGAGGTATTTTTAGGGTTCAGGTATGAGCGGAGTTAAGGAGTGGGGCGGGATTTTAAGGGCTCAGTGATTGGTGGGGTTTAGGTGTTGTGAGGGGTTTTAGGGTTCAGGAATGAATGGAGTTTAAGGATAGATAGGTATTTTAGGGTTCAGGGATCTGTGTAGAGTTTAGGGGTCAGGGATGGGTGTAGTTTATGCATGGGGAGGCATTTTGCAAACAGAATACAAATTTCACACATTTCTACACTGAACCAGAGCTCACAACAGAAATATCAATGTTGTCATTAAAAAAAGTCAAAACTAAGACACAGATTAATGAACCAGAGAGCCTTGTTCATGAACAAATTTTCTAATATCTTCTTGATCAATGTCAGAAAAAAAGTCTGGTATGCTGAGTGAAGCATATGCTTCCAACTGATGCGTGTGAATGAATGGAAAAACGAAAGCCCAAAATCCACATTGGAGGAAACCATATCATAGAAAAACAATTTTAAGGAAATACAAACAAATCAAAAGTGAAAGGAAACATTTTAAAGGTAAGATCATTTTAAGGAAACATCTAAAATCCCACACTTGAATGAAGTTTAGGAGTAGTAAGGGTTTTTTGGTTCAGGGATGGGTGATGTTTAGGGGCTATCAGGGTTTTTTAGGTTGTTTAGGTTTCAGGTTTGGATTGTGTTTTGTGGTGGTGAAGGGTTTTGAGTGTTCAGGAATGGGTAGAGTTTAGGATGTGGGGGGTATTAAGGGTTCAGGATTAGGTGGAGGTGACGTTTAGATGTAGAAAGGGGTTGTAGAGTTCAGGGATGAGAGAGTTATGGGATGTGAGGGATTTTAACGGTCATAAATAAGTGGTTTTCATCGATGGTGAGGTATTTTTAGGGTTCAGGTATGAGCAGAGTTTAGGAGTGGGGCGGGATTTTAAGGGCTCAGTGATTGGTGGGGTTTAGGTGTTGTGAGGGGTTTTAGGGTTCAGGAATGAATGGAGTTTAAGGATAGATAGGTATTTTAGGGTTCAGGGATCTGTGTAGAGTTTAGGGGTCAGGGATGGGTGTAGTTTATGCATGGGGAGGCATTTGTAGGGGCAGAGATGGATGGTGTTTAGGGCTGTTAAGAGTTCAGCAAATGAAAAGCATCCAAAACAATTGTTTAACAATATACAAATATAAATGCAAAATGGTGTCCCTCTGATGTAAAGACTTAAAATAAACACCTTTGACAAAAATGAATGTAGGTCTTGCAACCATTTCATTTACTCAGAAAAAAATAAGTATGCGGAAGCCAGTTTCGAAAAATATCACAATCTATGAATTGGTTTAAGGGAAATGGTAAATCCCATTCATCCTGAACATTTCCATTAAACCATTTAGATGAAATGTCTTCTCAGTAATGGTATTACATTAAATAGATTTTTCTATGAAATCACAAACAACCGCTTGCAAAACCAGCAGCAACCTGTCAGTTGATTCTCAAATGCTCTGCTGCAACTTCACTACAGTGTTCTAATGAACAGCACGAGAGCTAATATTCTGAATTTATTAAAAAAGTGTGGCACACCTGAACCGGTGCCTCTCTTCTTTACATATTTCTTTTTAGTAACGTGGATTACCAACCAGAATAAAACGTATCGCTTTGGAATATCCAACCTTTTTTAACTCACCCCCACAGCACCACACACTATCTACACACACACACGGGCCACATACCCCCACTTCATCATACGGCAAAGGAACAAAAGATCTCCGATAAAGAGCCCCTTCGCTTGTGCCCGTTGAGCATTGCAGCGCCGGCTCAACGAGGAGCAGGTCCATATGATGAAGCATGACACCTAGCTTGCTGGGTGTGTGAGGACCCTAGTTCCGCAAAAGCGTGATCCCCGATCCCTCTACCTCGTTTCTCTCTTCTCTAACTCACCACCACTAATTAGTTGGTAGGTGATTCTGCAACACAGAGGAACAGCTTTTTTTTTCTTTGAAAAATATGGCACACCTGAACGCCATCTTGTGAGAATCAAAGCTGTTAAACTGAAAGCATTTCCTAAAGAGGATGCTGCAGTAAATGAAGCTAGGAGAGGGTTATTTCTGTCATAAAAATTGTGTTTAGTGTACTAGAATGCTAAAATCAGCAAATATTTTCTATGAGTTCTCAAATATCTTCCTCATTCCACACTGACCCATTGGGCGAAAAAGGCAAAACCAAATATGGCATTCCCTTATCTGTCGTATGCGGCATAAGACCACATACCCAAAAGTTTGTTGTATTTACGACTAGCTGATGCTGATGCAACATCTGTATAAACGAATTGTTAACAAATTCTGATCTTCGTGTCTTTTCATGTTCAGGCAACGTATGAAACTCATGCGGGGAGACAGTAGAAAAAGAAAGAGTAGGTTGGGAGGTAGATGCAAGCGTATGTTGTGTGGCATAAACAATCCAACCCACACATCCTAACGTAATATTCAAAAGCATTAGAAAACACAATATTAAAAAACATTTGCTGCGGACCAATATACACATTTTTACTTTAGGATCGATTCTCTTAACACTCTCATCAGACCCAAAAGACACCATCCTCTAACGTGCTGCTCACGGCTATTACCTTATTCACTTAAGTGTGCGTCAAGATCGTACTAACGACCATGAACCACAGACCTTATGTCAATACGCGGCTCACCCCTTAAGGCTGTACCGCGACCCTGCAGCTGAGTCCGGATGGTGACTCGAAAAAGAAAAAAGTAAAAAAAAGTCTCTTGATCTGACAAGGTGTAATTCACTGTATAAAAAAATTCAGATTTTATTTGTCCATGAGAACAGTCTTTCTTGGTCTCAAATTGTAGCGTTCTTTACCGAGCACAGTTGGGTCTTTAAAAAGGAGCTCCGGATTCTTCGTGTTGAGCTTCAGATGTGGAGGCACAGCAGCTTGCAGAACATCATCATCCTCGCGTTCTGACTGAGTCCATGTCAAAAGTGCATCACTAAAAGGTAAAAATCTAGGAATTCTTTCACATTCGGAATCGGATATTCCATCCCTCACCCACTTATCATACGGTAAGGGCAACGGAACGTTTTTAGTATGGGTGGCATGCACCCAGTTTTTTTTACCAGCTACTCTAACAGCAGTTCTAGTGGCCAAGAGGACCAAATGTGGTCCAGTCCATCTCGGCTCCAAGTTTTTGGTTTGTTGAAAATTCTTCGTCAAGACAAAATCACCAGGTTGAATCGTATGGCCTGGATCTGCAGTAGCTGTCGGCAAACTGTCATAGACCTGTTGGTGGAGAACACGTAATTTAGCAGTCAAGTCATGTAAGTAATCCACCAACATAGGGTACTCAATTTCGCTGTACTTCTTAGGACGAGGCACACCCCAAACATTCGCTGGACGACCAAAAACTATTTCGTATGGGCTAAGTCCCACACGAGAATGCACTGTCGTCCTTGTCGATAAAAGAGCCAACGGCAAGGCATCCGGCCATGTAAGACTAGTGCTCGCTTGTTTCTTAGCTAATTTCAGCTTCAAAGTGCCGTTATAGCACTCGACAAGTCCAGCAGACTGGGGGTGATTCGCAGCATGGAACTTCTGATTTATTCCCAAACCAGCACATACTTTCTTCATGATTTGACCCACAAATTCACTCCCATTGTCGCTCCATACAATTCTGGGCAAACCATACCTAGGGAAATACTCTTTCAGCAAAACCTTGTCTGTGGACAAGGCAGTATTATCCTATAGGGGGTAGGCCTCTATCCATCTGGAAAAGGCGCAAACAACCACTAGGACATACTTCAAATTATTGCATCTCTCCATGTGGATGTAATCTAACTGTATCACTTCAAACGGATAAGTTGGGGGAGCAAAATGACCAGCTGGAGTTGGGGTTCCCTTGCCAGGATTATGCATCAAGCAAATCATACAATGTTTCACCAAATTCTCAGCACATTTAGGAATTCCAGCATTCTGCCATACTGGGGCCAACAACTTGCATATCCCTTTCGAGCTAATGTGAGCCATTCTATGAGCCATTGTAACCACTGGGAGCACATACGCGTCTGGCAACAACCATCGCTGGTGTTCTGACAACTCAACCCAACAACCCGTCGAATCCAACATACCCGTACTTTCTCTCCATGTACTCACTTCCTTTTCCGTAGCTTCAGCCTGAATCAACTTCACACTTTCTATTGTGTCTTCACACATTCCACCTGCCATAACCCATCTTGCAGGGCCCGCAATATACATGCGGCTCATCATGTCTTTCGCCGTTTCCTTCGCAACTTCATCCACAAACGCATTTCCTCAACCTACATCGTCCACAACTTTCTTATGCGCACTACACTTCACAATTGCAATCTGCTTTGGGAGAGTAAGTGATTCCAAAAGTTCATTCACTAACTGCCCATGCTGAATTTTCGTGCCATGGGAAGTAAGAAATCCTCTTTCTTTCCACAAACGCCCAAAACTAAGGGCAACACCAAACGCATACTGGCTATCAGTATAAACATTCACTCGCTTTACCTCTGACAACACACACGCTCTAGTCAATGCAATCAACTCTGCTGCTTGCGCAGAATTCTGTGCTATGCGTGCTGTCTCAACAACTGTATGTAAAGTTGTGACGGCATATGCCGCAGTCGTCTCACCATTCGGAAGCTTGAAACACGAACCATCTACCCATAGGGTACCATCAACATTCATAAGAGGAGTATCTTTCAAATCAACTCTAGCCTTCGTTTCTTCCTCTGTCCGAAGAAAGCAATCATGCTGTTCTTGAGCATCTGTCTCTACAGAAATCGGCAACAACATAGCTGGTTTCAACACATTGCATCTTTTAATGCGCACATGGCTAGCCAAAAGAGTCAGCTCATAACCTGACAGACGTGCACTAGTAAGGTGCTGAGTCTTTGTCCTATTCAATAAGGTATCCACTGCATGTGGGACCATCACATCACAAGCGCCGCACAGAAGATTTTATACCCTTTAAGAAAGCTTTAAAAACTTTCTTGTTTCCTAGAAATGATTAGAACCTTTGTTTAGTTCCGCAACTGTCTGCACATTATGATTCGTCATCTCAAGTCCAAGCGCCAGGATACCCGTTGGGTGACAGCCATCGCGCTATATAAGAACACCAATACATACATTATCAAATACCAAACCAGCAGACTGTCGGATAGAAACAGCCACTGCCGCTGTAGCTCTCAAACAGCTCGGCAACGCTTTAGCTACCGGATCTAACGTGGCTGAAAAATACGCACATGGGCGTTGCTTGTCTCCAAACTGTTGAGTCAACACTGACAATGCACAACCTTCTCTCTCGTGAACATACAACGTGAAAGGTTTACTGTAGTCCGGAGTACCCAATACCGGAGCCGAACACAATGCATCACGTAATTCAGAAAAACTTTTCTGACACTCATCAGACCAAGGGAGAGGATACGGAGTATCTTTAAGAGTCAATGCCAACAGAGGTTTCGCTAGAAGGGAAAAATTCGGACTCCATTGTCTACAATACGAAGTAATACCTAAGAAAGCACGTACTTCTCTCTGTGTGGATGGCACACTCATTGGCGCAATCGCTTGAATTCGTTCTGGGGTCAACCTTCTCCCCTCCTTCGACAAGAGATGACCTAAGTAGGTTACTTCTTGTCAGCAATACTGTAACTTGGAAGGTGACACTTTATGATGAAGGTCAGACAAATGTCGTAACAAAGAAAGAGTAGCCTCTTTACAAATCTCTTCGTCATCAGCAGTAATCAACAGATCATCAACGTATTGAATAAGAGTAGCACCAGAAGGCAACACAAAACTATCAAGCTGAGTTTTCAACACCTGACTATAGATGGAGGGACTTTCACAATAACCTTGGGGAGCTCTCTTAAACCGGAAGCTTCGACCTCCTAATGAGAAGCCGAAAATATCTCTACTCTCCTCAGCAATTGGAATGCTAAAGAAAGCATTCTTTAGGTCGATAACAGAAAACCAGGCTGCTGAAGCAGGAATCAGAGTCAACAAAGCAGTGATATCCGGGACAACAGGAAACTGTGGCACCACAATCTTATTCACTTCTCGAAGATCGATCACAAACCGATACACAGGTGGCTGAGAAGCATCAGTATGCTTAAGGACAGGCAGAACAGGACTGTTACGCACATTACCTCTCGTTTCTTCAACTACACCCTTCTCAACCAAATCATAGACAATCGCTAGAAGAGCTCTCTCGCCATCACTAGAGATTTATATTGCGGAATACGAGGTAGCCTAGCATTCGACTTAAGGGTAACAACATATGGTGGAATCTGTAATAAGAGACCAACATCATTCAGACCTGTAGCCCAAAGCGTATAAGGAAGCGAACGCAATTCCAGTGGAAGACAATCTTTAGACAAATACATCGGGGAAATCACTTTCTTACCCAAGGTAAGATGTACTCCCGAAGGAGAGCAATGTAATGTCGCATACAATCTTTTCAGCAAGTCCAAACTAACCCTGGGCGGAGTGTGCGTAGTGGGGCTCCGCGGAGCTACGCGAAGTGGGCGCAAAACTACGCCCACCCGCGCACTCCGCGTAGCTCCACTACGCGCCGCCCGCCTCCCTCCCGCCCTCCCTAAATATGCAAATAAAAGGATTTAAAGGTTTTAAAAACACTTACCTGTCCGCCGCGTCCCCGGGGCTCCCTCTCCCGTCCCTGGAATCGCGCCGCCGCCATTTCGGATACTAATGCGCATGCGCGGGCGGCCGCGAATGCGCATTTCTCATTTCTCATTTCTCATTTCTCCTACCCCTAGGAGCTTGCTGGAAACCACCACGACCTCTCTGACCAGATACACCATTCGCACGCTGTAACAAAGCCGGGCAACTATTCTTGAAATGACCTTCCTCTCTGCAATAAGCACACTGATTAGGTCCAGGAAAGAACCGAGGAGCATAAGGCTCAGGCTTCTGTAACAATCTCTGAAACTGTGGAGGCTGCTGAAACTGAGGCTGATTCTGACGAGGTGGATAAGCTTGCTGCAAAAGAACTTTCGTCTTTAGATCTTTAGTTTTCTTCTCTGCTTTATCCTTATCATCTTTATCCCTATTCTCATAATATTGTGCAGTAGCCAATATCTGGGCCGACGAAGAAACAGCCCATGAGCTCTCAGAGTCCTTTAACTTATTAGAAAGTTCGGGAAGCAAATTAAAGACACATTTGTCCACAAACAACCTTTGACCACCTTTTGTACTCATGTCCTGACCACTATGATCGATAAACGTTTCTTCAAACCTCGTGAAGAAATCAGACACACTCTCGTCTTTCTTTTGTTTGCATGCTGCCAACTTGTCCCAATTCACTTGCAAAGCAGGCATCATAGTTTTCATTAAAATAATAATTCTACCAGGTAATTCTGCAACTAAGGGCTCAGGTTTGGCACCTCCTACCTGCCGACCATCTGCAGCAACAATATTAGCCCACGTATCTCCTAATTCTGCCGCATGATTCTCATGACGAATCTTCTCCCACAAAGGTTGAGGAACTACATTACCCATCAACATATCTATATCAGCTAAATTCATAATACATGCATCAACTGTCTGGGACAACTCCTTGTAATAACCGGCAGGATTCTTACGGGGGTCAGGTAAGGTCTGCTTAAGAGCCAAGACCTCTGCTCTCTTCCAAGGAACATGTACCCATACGCGCTGGAAATGAGCTGGCTCACCTTGAATACCCAAATTTACATTAGCAGCAACTGCCTCTCTCCATACCGGGGGAACCTCTCTCATGGGATACTGCTTCACTTTCCTCCGAACAGAAGAATCAGGTTCGTACAATATCTGAGGCGGTAATCTAGACCTGAAAGCAAGTATCGTCTCTACGGCATCTATAATATCAGATTCCACCATCGTCCCTTTAGCAAACTCGGACTGAACATCAAGTACTTCCTGCGGAATCGGACCCAACTCATATCTTCCCATTCCTGACGCAAAAAGGTACACATTACATCAAAAACATACCTTTGCTTAGGCGGCTCCCATTGAAAGAAAACATCCATAACCGCTGGCAAATTATACCTAGAAACATTTAAAATCCATCTATGAGTCAACAGATCCAACACTGCTCGCTCTTCGGAATTAGGAAGCTGACTACGACTCTGCTTTCGTTCCGAAACAGGGGTCATACTCAGTGACCCAAACAATGGAGACAACAGATTAGCAACAGTCTCAGTCATTTGTTTCCGAGCAGAAGGAGAAGCAGCAGACATAAGATCAGGAGAATAAGTATTTTGAGGCAAAAGAGGTGTAGGGACAAGAGCAGTAGGAGTCGAAGATACGGGAATGGAAGGCAAAGGAGTTTGAGGCAAAGCTGGTAGCAAAGCTTGCGACCCTAGAGTGGGTTGCGCAGTAGGAGGCAGAACCATCTGTGGAGCACCGGGTGGCTGAACAACAGCAGGAGGTTGAACAACAAAGGGTAGAACAACCTGGGGTAATGGAGGTGCAGTAGCACCCTGCACATAAGGGGGTGGCAATCTCAGTAAATGAGAGATCAAAGGATCTTTTTCAAGATCTTCAATTACTTTCGGAGGAGAAGGCGGCAAGGCCGGATAACATTTATCGATGGCCATGCAACGTTGTCTATCTGAGACTTCACTCGCACGCTCTTCTCCATCTTCCCTAAACTGCCTAGCAGCTTGTAGTACTGACATATTCTTATCTTTCCTATCTCTCTTTGCTTGCTTAATTTCTCGCTGTTTGGCTTCCTTACGCCAAAGGCGGAAAGAGTCAAACATTGCCGGACGGGCTTTCTTCTTTAATAGCGCAACTTCCAGATTATCTAAAATATTTAATTCAAAACTACCATGTTGGGGCCATCGTAAAACACCATCTTTTTTTGTATAGCGAACCCATACTTAATTATAAGTAATAGGACCCACTCCGTGTTTTGAATAGAGCTCATAAGTCGGAGTTCCAACCGGAGGTATCGGACATGAATCATCCAATCGGGAATCCCTGTTGCAACCACAACTAAACCATTTCCTAATTTTGCTAAGACCAGGCATCTTATAGCTCACTAATCTAGCTTCAAACTTCAAGGGGTTATCAACTATTGATACACTCGTAAATATACGAGCCCCTCGGCTTCGGCTATTGCAACAACCGAATCAAAACCAAGAACCAAAACAAAGTCGTGGGAGCGACCCACTTATACTTAACCAAAGTATCTGTCACGCCACCAGAAGATCGTCTATTGTCTCGCTTTACAAAGGATCAATCAAGGGTCCAAGACAGTGCGACAGTCAGGGCAGCAGTCCTTCGTAGCCGTTGGAAAGCGGGAAGCCTTGCAGAAAAGACCTTCGGTCCACGTCGACATGCAGGGGTCAATGAAGTGGCGGCCTTCCTCCAGAATTTCCTCACGGGGCTCCTCACGATCCTCAGGCTTGGACCGGTACCGCTGAAGTCGCCCCACCGTTGGGCGCCAACTGAAGAACCGGGTTTTAGAACCCAGCGGCGCCGGGGACACGCCCAAAGTCTTCGGGTTCTCCTGTCTTGGCAAACAGAGACACGAAATACTTCTAGGTGGCGTTAGAGATCAAATGTATTAGCTGCAGCTAGTAACAGTAATCTCAGCAATACAACATGGTGTACAACTCAAGAAACTGTTCAATTTTCATAGAGCAAAACATCAGTATTTATCCACATTTTGCTCATTACAAATGCACACCCACCGCACAAAATTCTGACCAATAGGTCACATTTTCTAACTGAGTATCACATTAACAAAAACCCAATTTACAGTAACCCAACAAAAAAGTTAATTATTAGGAATGTCCCAAATTCAATCTTTGCAAGCCGGACAAATTTATCATTGAAAAGCACTACCCATGTAATGTCAGAACATAAAGGAAACAGTAATAGATGCTGGACAAGATAAAACATGTGCAAGGAAACTAAAGGTTAACGAGGTCCTGAACATTAAGTGGCAATCTTAGACAAGGATCAAACCAAGGGAAATTGGCTTTGCGAGGTCAATTTCAGGTGAAGAGGTCAGTTTCTCTGCAGTTCTTTCAGAGTTGAAAAGGGCCTGTTAATGCATACATGAACAATGAGGCCCATGCAACTTTGTTTGTTTGTTTACCACCTAGGCCTACGTGAGGGCAACACAAAAATGGCGTCACGAACAACGCAAACAAAATGGAGTCCGGTTCCGAAAACCACGGAACCTCAATCCATGTCAGTAAAACAAGCTGACATGCAGAGTAAAACATGTGCTTCTAACACCAGCATCAGTTTACCAAAGTTAATTCCCTAGTGAACAACTGGAGCTTCACTACAAAGGTCTAAAGAACAACTATAGTGCTAGCATTTTGGAGCCAAAACAACAGTGAGGCATTCCAGAAAGTCATTTGTTTGCATTTGAGTTGTTGAATTTAAAGCCTTTCCTGAGATGCAAGCTGACTTAAATGAGGTCTAAGATGTTAATGTAGGTAAAAAGCAGCGGGTTAAAAATGTGAGGGAATGCATCATTTTTTAATAGTTTGAGCAATAATGTAAAAGAGGGAGACATTGGCATAAGTATGGCACCTCCTTTCTATACTCACCTTATCCCTAATCTCTGTCGCTTAAGAGCTTCCTAATTTTAAAATAGTGTTTACTTTAGTAGACAAACTTTGTGAGTGGCAGTGGTTTAGTACCCACAGAAGAACACCTCTGGAGGATTGGGCACAGGTGTTGGCCACTTGCTGAGGGTTTAGTGCAGAAATTCACCCTAAGGTTCAAGCCATGTGCACCGCCAAAGGTTGAGCACAGCACTCATTGGGTACCAGCTGAGAGTTGGACACAGGACCGTACCACGAGGCCTGGAGGTTAGACCTGTCAGCCTTAGGGTCTTTCCCCAAACTTTTTGTCTTTGCCCTCTATTTTTTGTTGAAATGTATTTTTATTGTGATTAGAACTATGTGCACATAACACTGCTAACCAGTGCTGAAGTAATTGTGCTCTCACCCCTACACGTGGTAAATTTGGCTTGCACCTGATATATATTTCATTTGCTTACAAGTCCTTTGTAGATTGGTATACCATTTACTCAGGGGCGGTAAATTGTCTACATACTTAAGTGGCTCCTTAAACTATGTCCTAGGCCTTACGTTACAGCCTGAATGCAATTTTTAACTGGCTGTTCAACTTGGCAATATACTTCTCTTGCCAAGCCTTGAGCTCCCCTTTTATTGCATATGTCACTCCTTAGGTAGGCCCTAGGTAGCCCATAGGGCACTGGCCAATGTATTTAAAAAGTAGGACATGTACTTTTAAATTTGACCTGTTCTTATAGTCTAAAAATCCCCCTAAAGTTGTTTTCTACTATTGCAAACCCTATCTCTGTCATTGGATAGCATTGGTGGTAACATATTACACGTACTAAGGGTATCATCTAAATGGGAGCAGGTAAGCATTTTATCTTTGGTGTCTTTGGTATTGTAATGAAAAATCCTCTTTTATGATAAAGACGGATTTTAATTACAATTTTTAAAATGCCACTTGTAGATAGTTCACTAAACAAGAGAGGTTTGCTCTGTTAATTAGAGTCACTTTACTCATGGTCAAGGAAAAGTAAATCAATAGACTTGGCCTGTGTATTTATTTCACAGTTCATTCCAATTTAGTCATAGCTTTTAACATGTCATGAAGTGGAAAATCACTCATCTTTAACACTAAGGGGCCGATTCCGATTCGGAAAAAAAAGCGTCTGTCCGAATCGTATCCGGAGCCCTCTCCATACGAATTGTAAACATGCCGTACGACCCGACGAGTACGATCCGGACCGGGGTATGAGGACGCGATTTGTACGGTCCACGTCAGGTAAGGGCGATTCGTACGGACAATGACACAATCACATTCACACCGTACGGTGTGTACACCCCATGATCGCCGTGTTACGGTGCATACCCCTGCGATCATGGGGTGTACGCACTGTACCCCATGATCGCATGGTGTACGCACCATACACCCTGTGATCATGGGGTACGGTGCGTACACCCCATGATCGTGGGGTACGGTGCGTACACCCCATGATCGCAGGGGTACGAACCGTACCCCTGCGATCATGGTTTGTATGCACGGTGGGGCCATTCCATATCTATTTCGAGGCGTATTCTGCTTCTCCGGACGTTTTGGGCTCCCGTAAAAAAAGCGTTATACGGTGCATACCCAACACGAATCGTACCTGCTGGGTCGGGAAAACCTGCTTCGAACCGTACGGATGTCGCGTACAGCGTGTTCCGAGGGAAAATTGTATGGAGATTAGAGTCGTACGGTCTTTGTACCATTCGTACGGAGTCCTGCTCCTGGTACGAATCGTACTTCATCGTACGTACGGGGGAGGTTGCAGGGTACGATTCGTACGGGAAAAACGCTCCGTATGACTATTCGGAGTGGTTTTTCCCAAATCGGAATCGGCCCCTATGTGTATGACGCAAAAGACAGTGACAACACATTATTACACTTGATGACCACAAAATTGTGACACACTGTGTAGTGATTGTTGTACATTCAATACAAAATTAAAAAAGAGTGGTCTACAGTCAACAAAAAAGTAATGAAGAATGCTAATACATTTAAGGACACCAATTTATGGCCAATTGTTGAAAGCAGTCCGATATTTTATGAACCAGAGGAGCCTTTCAATATTACTCTAAAATATCATGAACCTCTTGGTGTTCTCATTAGGGTTGCAATGTCATCTAACATTGATGGGTTTGTGATTTCCCAATGTCTTTTTCACTATCCATATTGATGGAGGTCAGAAAGAAGAAATCCCCGATAGTTCTCGCCGACGCGTTTCAAACCACTGGTGATTGAGGGTTCTCATCAGTACTAGGGCTGGTTCTGTTCTTATGTGTCTGTAAAATAATATGTATGAAACTGTATTAGCTGTCACCTGGGACCTCTCTGATAGTTTCAGTGCTTTTTTTTACTCACAATACTCTGGCATGTAGCTTGTATCTTATATCTTCAGGGGCAGGCAAGTTCCATGTTTAGATGCATTGTTCCTGGTAAATTGTTTTGCTCGATCCTGTTTTTAGTTAGTGAATGCTCATCAGGCTGGAAAAAGAAGCATAGTTCATATTAGGTATTGTCTCTGGTCATGGATAAATTTCTTGTAGTACAAAAATAATAATATTGTAAGGGTGGCTGAGCTGACATCAGCATAGATGTTGTGCTTAACAAAGACTATTCCATGAGGATATTTCCACTTTGTATATGTGCAAACATAAAGAGGAAAAGTCAAGGAGAACAAAATAAATTTCACCTTGTTAGGTCACCCTCAGGCAGGTGCACCATTTTGGTGCAAACCCATGGTTACAAGTCTTTGTACATATTAATTTGTGTCAAAATATATAGGTAGATGCACAGGAATGCCAATGCACCAGCAATGTAAAGTCTTCTTGATACAAGGTAATGCAAGACATTACTATGCACTGCCTTACATTACTTTCTGCTTTACAAAGCAATGAACATCTGGATATGCATGGCTTTGCAAATCCCAAAATAATTTGTGTTGGGTCTGGGTCAAAAAAGTGGCTTAACCTTGACAAAAAATCTTAATACATCTGGGCATTAGTGATTGATAAATAGTCCTTAACTAAAGCCCCTTATGTAGAAGATTGAGAGACAGATGCATTTTAACAGTAGTACAATGCAGCACAGCAACCAAAGTTACTTTGTTGCCTGGTGCTGGGTGAGAAAGAAGGTCAGGGTTATATCTGCTAAGATATGGCATTCCTGTTCTTTTCCCATGATCCGGCTCACAAGTAGGCTGCCTAGCATGACTCACACAACTTTGTACCATAGTGCAAAGGTGTGTTCTTGATGTCCAGCTAAGGTTTTGTATTTAAGGGTATCATTCCTGTTAAAAATATTATGCTTAGACATACCATAAAACAGTTCTCATATTGTTTCTGTGCAGTACAGTGAAGCACACATCAATGAGTGATTAGTAAGAAGGAATTAAAGCTGTTCTCTATATTAGGATGTGCCTGAAGGAGGCAATATCTTTACTTTAGCAAATCTGTTTACCATTATTAGTAGATAGTGCTTTGCATCAACACTCATGGGTGGTAGTGCTGGAACACCCATGTCCCACCCACAAGACTCACCCTTACCCCAACATAAAGCAAATCAACACAAAATGGTATTTGTATTACATTTTTGTCCCGTCTCCCAATGCATCACACCAAGTTGCTCCGCTGCGGTGCATGACATATTAATAAATTAGGGCCTAGGGGTCTAATTTGGTGGTAGCTTCGAGATGTTTCTGTATCCTTTTCTTAAGGGTCCTGGTGATACGTTCTTCATATATATCAGATCACATTGACATTTGATGACATAAAAGGCAATGTTTGTGTTACAACTGATACCCAGTAGCTTCTAGTGGACCAGTAGCAAATGATTTTGCATTTATTGACCTTGTATTTGCAAACAATACATTTGCCACAAGGGATTAACCTTGAGGGTGTGGAAAGGATCAATATCAAAATTGCAATTAAAAGTTGGACATGTACGTTTAAGTTTTACATGTCCTGGTGAAAAACTCACAAATGTGTTTTTTCATCACTGTGAGGCCTACCTCTCTCATAGATTAACATTGGGATACCTTATTACATTTAATAAGTGCTAACTTCTGTTTGGGAGTAGGTAGAAATGTTTGGTATCTGGTGAATTTTGATTTATAATCCTCTTTAATGGAAAGTCAGATTTTAGACCATAATTCCAAAAATGTTGCTTTTAGAAAGTTTGCATTTTCTTGTCTTTACTATTTGGAGCTTGCAGCCTGTTTCATTGGTCAAATGACTAAGTTTAGTTGGCAGTTGACCATCGGGTATTCCTCCCTGACAGTCATTCCAAACTATAACTACCTACCGGCGACCGCCAGTAGGTAATATATATAGGGCTTTCTGCTGTGCTCAATTAAGGGTCCAGAAAAGTACAATATTATATTATTTATAACAAAACAAAAAGTATTACTGCTTACTCTGTGACAGATAGAGACAATAGGAGTTGGGGAGAGGCCATCAGCGGCCTGTCGTAAAGGGTGGAAGTGCCACACCCCGGCACCTTTCAGGCATTAAGAGTGTCTGTCAGGCCGAGCAAAGGTCAGCCTGACAGACACAGTTAATTTTTAGGTTGGGCACCTAGGAGCTAAACTTGCCCTAAATAGTCAGGCTACTGGCTGCCTGAGCTGAACTTTGCTGGGCTGAGGATGTCGCAGCTCCTGTGGGCATGACCTCCTCCGCTAAGCAAAGGTCCTCGAGGCCCTCCCCCTCGTGATGAGAGGAAGATTCTGTGATAACCTTGTACCTGGGTGCTTCAGTTTTAAGCCCTGATGCCCAGGACAGAGTGTCTATCACTGACACCTTGTCAAAGAATGGGTGGGGTTAGCAGTCTCTCTGACCCCACCCTACACTGTAAAGAGGTAAGGACTGCCACTGCCCTCATTGGCTGATCTAATGTAAACCAATTAGGGGTGGTAGCCATCTTAGCCCTTCTGGCACCTCCGAGGTTTCCATCCCTGACAGCTGCAGCTGATAAGTGTTGTTTGAGACTTGTGAATGGGTGTATGTGCGGGTCTGCATGTGAATGCATGGGTGTGAGTCTGCATGTGTGTGTGTGGCCCCTCCATCCCCCTTTAAGTTGTACTTACCAGCCGCCACTGGGAGAGGCAGGCTCTAGATTTCTAACTCAAGGAAACATTACAGTGCAACGTATTTTTGATAGATCATTGTGAAAGTTTGTGCCAGGTTATAGCCAATTGGTGAGGAAAAACACAGCAACACAGAACATCATCAATGAAGGAAGAGCTGTCAGTTGGCTAATGAGGATTTGATGATGCAATTCTGGTGTGAGCAGTGATTGGATTAGTTCAGCCATAAATCATTTCTCTGATTCAATGACTAACATTACGTCAGACTCATGGATGATGTCAGAAGAAAAATATTCACACTAATCAGCATACTAAAAAGGCTCCTATTACTCACTAAATTACAGTGCAAAAACGTAGTTATGCAAAATACAAAGTAAAGTGTGACTGTGAGGATTCGCTTACTGTACATCTGGTGCAGCTGTGACAACACAGAAAGCACTTCTTTCCATTGCTCTGTGTCTCACAAGCTGTATAATATGGGGCATACATCCTAAGGTATCATGCATCAGAGCTGTGCTGTGTGATAGGGAACTTACTTAACAATATACAGCGCATTCGTGTAATTTCCCAGTGCAAGCGTGAAATGTGCTGCCCAGCCCCAAGGCAGGCATCCCTGCACAATGGTGCAAGGGTGCCTGTGTTTTAAGCAGGATTGTTTTGTGAAGGAAGGACACCTTCCTGAACAAAAACAATCCCCTGAGGCATATGTCTCTTTCAGTGTGTGCTGCAAAATGCAGCACATATAAAAGGAGAAAGTCATGAGGAGAAATAAATGTTTTTCTCCTCATTACGACTCACCTGTGAAGGGATAGCATTCTGATACATTCTCACGTGTTGCTTTTTAAGACGAGAACCCTCACTCACCCAAAGGTGAAAGTGAGGGTTCTCGTCTTAAAAAGCAATTGCTTTTTATACCCATATTTACATATTTTTTAGTACACCGTCCGGTTACCTTTCGTGAGAAGAATAGAGTGGAGTGGTACCGTGGATGGTAATTATTTCTCCAATTGAGACCTTTTTGTGAGACTTCATTCTCAGGTCTACCAGAATGGGAATGCTTCAGAATCCATGGGTAGATGCGTGGGAACACCCATTCTCCACCCATGGAACTCCTTCCCAGGGCAAAGTAAAGCAACGCAGTGATTTGCGCTGCTTTGCATTACTCTGGATTTATCAAGCCACTCAGGACCACACGAGGTAGCCTTTCATGGCTTTATCAATCTTATTTTAGGTTTTGCACCACCCTGCTTCACTTGCGTAGTGCAGGGTGATGCAAACCTTATAATTAATAATCCCCCTTAAAGTAGTTCCACAGTGTAGGGGGGAACTAAGTGTTGAGGATAGTCTGATTATTCATCACGAGACTTTCAAAAATTGAATCAGAGCAAGACAAAGAGAAACTCAAAATGTGGAATGGAAGAGAAAGACGGGAAAACAGTAACAAGGAAAGATAAACAATTTGAAAATTAAGTTAAAGGGGCTGGAAATGTTTTGTGCTGGATGAAAGAAGCATGAGGTGGAATCAATACTCTGCAGCCTTGCTATTTGGAACAACTGATATTCGATAGCACCGGGTGTAGCCTTCCGAGCAAAACTTTGGGCCCGGCACTTATTCTTTTGAAAATTAGGCACTGGTTGAAGGATCGATGGGTAGTGTCTTTGTGCATGTGGTGGCCAGATGACGTGACGATTAAGTCAAAAGTCTTGAGCTCACTGATGATAGTGGACCAGAAACAATTTACGTAGACTTAGCTTAAAAGTTTACAGTTACAAAAGCTCCAGCCGGAATTTAGCCTCTATTACCATGATTGCAACACTTCTCCCAGGTCAAACAGCCCAAAGTGAAAGGGGGGTATTGTAATTTCCCGCCCTATGAAAGTGGCAGATTTTGATAGGCCTGAGGTTATGTAGTGCCATGCACTATGCAAGACAAAACTTTTATAGGGCATCTTTTTTTGAAGAGGAGTAATTGGTTGCAATGGCTGTGGCGATGATTTGCTTTTTTTAAAATTCTTCAATCCCGGGGTAAGACAGATCGATCCCAGGTTGTCTGCACGTTAAGCTGTTGCAGCAAATAATTTGTGGCCTATGCCATGGTGCTACATTTTCATGTGATGGTAGGTCAATTCTCACAATAAGCCCTAATTGTGTGACAGTGATCATCATGTTTTAGTCTCAACCTGTACCTGAGGATTGCAGATTCGGATTTACAAAGTTTAAATCTATTTGTAGTTTTATTACAAAATAAATCTTCTAAATCAAATGGCAAACCTTTTTTCTTCAATCAATCAATCAAGACACTTTTAAAGCGCACTACATACCCGTGAGGGTCTCAAGGCGCTGGGGGGGGGGGAACGGGTGCAGCTACTGATCAAAGAGCCAGGTCTTGAGGAGTCTTCTGAAGGCCAGTAGGTCTTGGGTCTGCCGTAGTTTTGTGGGGAGGGTGTTCCAGGTCTTGGCAGCGAGGTGGGAGAAGGATCTGCCGCCGGCGGTCGTTCTTTGGATGCGAGGGACTGTGGCAAGGACGAGGCCTGCGGAGCGGAGCTGGGGGGTGGGGGTGTAGAAGCTAAGTCGTCTGTTGAGGTATTCTGGACCAGTTTTGTGGAGAGCTTTGTGTGCGTGGATGAGGAGCTTGAAGGTGACCCTCTTGTTGACGGGGAGCCAGTGCAGGTCCCTCAGGTGGGGAGTGATGTGGCTGTGGCGGGGGATGACGCGGATCAGGCGTGCTGAGGCGGTCTGATTGCGTTGCAGCCGTCTCAGGAGCTTGGCCGACGTTCCTGCGTAGAGGGTGCTTCCGTAGTCCAGCCTGCTGGTGACAAGGGCCTGGGTGACTGTTTTTCTCGTTTCGGTGGGGATCCACTTGAAGATCCTGCGGAGCATTCTGAGGATGAGGAAACGGTGTTGACCTGCTTAGTCATGGAGTGGGTGGCGTTGAGGATGACCACTAGGTTGCGTGCGTGGTCGGTGGGTGTCGGAGCTGTTCCCAGTGTTGTCGGCCACCAGGAGTCTTCCCAGGAGGCTGAGGGGGAGGGGCCGAGGATGAGGACCTCCGTCTAGTCTGAGTCCAGCTTCAGTTGGCTGTTCTTCATCCATTCGGTGACGTCCTTCATTCCTTCGTGGAGGTTGGTTTTGTCGGTGTGAGGGTCTTTAGTGAGGGAGATGATCAGCTGGGTGTCGTCGGCATAGGAGATGATGTTGAGGTCGTGCTGTCGGGCAGCGTGGGCTAGGGGTGCCATGTAGATGTTGAACAGCGTCGTGCTGAAGGAAGAGCCCTGGGGTACGCCGCAGATGATCTAGGTGGCTTTGGAGAGGAAAGGGGGGAGGCGGACGCTCTGCGTTCTGCTGGAGAGGAACGATGTGGTCCAGTCCAGGGCCATCCCTTGGATTCCGGCGTCGTGTAAGTGTGTTCATAGTGTGTTGTGGCAGACCGTGTTGAAGGCGGCTGACAGGTCCAGGAGGATGAGGGCCGCTGTTTCTCCGTTGTGAAGCAGGGTCCTGATGTCATCGGTGGCGGTGATAAGGGCGGTCTCGGTGCTGTGGTTGCTGCGGAAACCAGACTGGGATGGGTCCAAGATGTTGTTCTCCTCAAAGTAGCCGGTCAGTTGTTTGTTGACAATTTTTTCGGTGACCTTCACTTGGAACGGAAGCAGGGAGATGGGTCGGAAGTACTTGAGGTCTTTGGGGTCCGCCTTGGGTTTCTTGAGTAAGGCGTTGATCTTGGCGTGCTTCCAGCTCTCCGAGAAGGTTGCTGTCTTGAAGGAGACGTTGATTACTATCGGGAGATGGGGTGTGATGGCTGTGCTGGCTTTGTTGAAGATGTGGTGAGGGCATGGGTCTAATGGTGATCCAGAGTGAATGTTGTTCATGATCTTGCTGGTGTCCTCGTAATTGACGCTGGTCCAGGATAGCAGGCCGTTGGTGCGGCTAGTGGTCATGGGGGTGGTGGTTGACGGGGTG
Source organism: Lissotriton helveticus (assembly GCF_964261635.1). Taxonomy (NCBI): domain Eukaryota; kingdom Metazoa; phylum Chordata; class Amphibia; order Caudata; family Salamandridae; genus Lissotriton; species Lissotriton helveticus. The sequence goes on along the minus strand of NC_136071.1, from coordinate 333,997,401 downwards.
GTCGTGGCGCTGAAGCTGTCGTAGATGTCGGCGATCTTGCGGTGGAAGAAGGTGGCCAGTGAGCCGCACAGGTCTTGCGAAGGCGGGATGTTGTTGGTGTAGGAGCTGGGGTTGGAGAGTTCCTTCATGACGTTGAAGAGCTCTTTGCTGTTGTGTGGTTGTTATCTAGGCGGTCCTTGAAGGAGGCCCTCTTGGCGACTCTGATGAGTTGATGGTGTCTGCCGGTGGCGTTCATGTGGGCTGAGTAGCTGTCCGGTGATCGTTCGCGGAGCCAGTTCTTCTCCAATTTTCTGCATGTTCGTTTGGAGGCCTGGAGGTCTTCGGTGAACCAGGTGGCTTTCTTGCTGGTACGGCTGTTGGAGGGTGTCTTGAGCGGGGCGAGGTTGTTGGCGCAGTTGTCGATCCATTGTCTGAGTTTGCCGGCGGCGGTGTCGGGATCGGTTTAGTCGGAGGGCGGGTTCTGGTTGAGGGTGGTAGTTAGCTGGTCTTCGGTGACTTTACTCCAGCAGCATTGAGGCCTCTGTTGAGTCCTAGGAGGTTTTAGTCTGTGGAGGCGAGGGTGTGCGTGCTGATGAAGTCGCGATGGAGTCACTGAACTGCGGTCGGGGTCCGGGGTGGTTCTGTAGACGAGGGTTCCTCTGAGGGTGGTGTTTGGGTCGGTGTGGATCTGCAAGTGCATATGTTCGGGGGTGTTGAGGGTGCTGTCGGTGTTGGCCGAGACTTTGAGAGTGTTCCTGTGGACGATGGTGATTCCTCCTCCTACTCCCTTGGGTACGGCCTTTGTGGGTGATCTTGTAGCCTTCCGGGATGGCTATGGCGATGTCAGGTGCTGAGGTGGGGTTCAACCAGGTCTCTGTCAGGAAGGCAATGTCCGGGGTGGTGGAGTCAAGAAGGTCCCAGAGTTCGACGTCATTTTTGCGGGCAGAGCGGGTGTTTAGGAGGATGCAGTTGAGGTCGTTGGGTATCTTGGTTGGCTGTTTGGCTGGCCGGATGCTTGTGAAGCTGCAGCTCTGACAGATGAAGGGTCCTTGGGTGTGCTTCGGGGTGGCCCGGTAGCAGGTGTGTTCTCGGCCGGTGTTGAGTGCGTGGAGGGTGCTGGCATCGTAGCTCAGACGGGTGTTGTTGCATCCGTGGGGGCCAGGGGTTCTGGTGCTGGGCGTGGTCCAGGCACGGACGGGTGCAGACGGGCTTGCCTTAGGCGCGCCTTCGGCAGCGGCGCGCCCACTGCGCGCGGCCACATAGCGGCCACCATAAGAAGTGGAGGTGGGAGGGAGGAGCAGCTGGGTGGGGGAGACGGGCGAATGGGAGCAGGGGGGGCACAGGGGTCGCAAAGTGGGGAAGCGCAAGCAGAGGGCAGGAAAAGAGCAAAATACAAAACAACAGGACAAGGCAGGAAACACCATGATTTACAAAACAACAGAGCAGGGCAGAAAAAAAGCACGATGTACAAAACAACAGTATTTCAAGACACCACTGAGTGACCGGTACAAAGCAGACCAGGCTTACCAGGCGGGCCTTGAACTCGGCAGAGGCTGGGGAGAAGCACGGGCACAGTCAGGTGGATCTACGCGGCATGGGGAGTGACCTGCCTGGAAACAGAGTCAAGGGTCGCTCTCACTGCTGCGTAGAGGCCGCCATAAGAAGGGGAGGTGGGAGGGAGGAGCAGCTGGGTGGGTGGAGACGGGCGAATGGGAGCGGGGCCCGCAGGGGACGCAGCGGCAGGAAGCAGGACCGGCGAGGGGGAGCAGGAAAGGGCAAACACAAGCACAGGCAGAGGGCAGGAAAAGCGCAAAATACAAAACAACAGGACAAGGCAGGAAACAGCAAGATTTACAAAATAACAGAGCAGGGCAGAAAAAAAGCACGATGTACAAAACAACAGAACAACAGTATTTCAAAAGACCACTGAGTGACCAGTACAAAGCAGACTAGGCCTACCACTTGAACTCGGCAGAGGCTGGGGTGAAGCACGGGCGAAGTCCGGTAAAGCTTCGCTGGGTGAGGAGCAACCTGCCTGGAAGCAGGTTCTTGAACCTGGACTTCCCGTCTAGCACACGTTTCAAGCCATCAGCTGGTCCTTTGTGTTGGAATTACAGGAGCCTTGTAAGTCTTAATAGGGTTTGACTAAAGCTATCAATCCAAAATATAAAGTTGTTTTGCACTCAGGCAAAGCAGAACTATCAGTCATTTCCTCCAAACATTTGTATCAGGTGTTGAATAGAACACAGATCCCTATGAATTATGGTATTTAAATCGTAACACAATGGGTCACCCTTTTCTCATCAGGTGGTTGCTGTAGAGAGGATTTGGTTTGAATGGCTGTTTAGGTTAAGTTGCCGTCAGGTGCAAAGAATTTGATATTCTAGACCATACCACATATGCTGAAGAGGAAGTGCAGTGAAAATTGTTTGCACAGAATCTACAGTAAAGATAGCTTATTAGTTTAAGACACATTACTACCTCTTTCTTAGCTGTTATCTTTATGAACAGGGCATGTGTGCACTTACTGGGAACCTGCTTGGGGGCAAGGGAACTACGTATTGCAGGGTACCGAGGAGCTGTGTCACCTACTCTAGGCTCCTACCCCTGATTTTTGCCAGGGACATGGCCATTCGCACTATTTAATCCTGCTGGACCATGTGCTGCTTGTGCTTCTGGCCTTGTTATCCTAAAACCTTCTGGTTATTTATCATTTTCTGATTCCTTGCTCCAGGGACGGCCGGCACGGCTCACAGGTGGGGCTGTCACGTGGGGGGGGCGAAGGTGAAAACGCAGGCTGCATTTAAAAAAAAAAGACTAAATAAAAAGCACCTTGCCGCCGCCGGGTAAATGTAAATGTAGTTGAGCTTATATAGCGCACAGCTACCCGCAGTGGGTGTCCCGGCGCTTGCTTAGGGAACCCTTCCTGGTATTCCCCTGTGAGATAGCAGGGTATCCACAAGGTGAAAGTCAGGCATCCCGCCGCGAGGGGCCGTTGTGGAGATTAAGCAAGCTATTGCCCAGAGTCGCAGAGTGTGAACCCGTGAGTCGAGGAGGCACCGGGGCGAGAATTATCGAGTCCGTGGAATTTTTAGCCCAAGACCCCGCCGAGGCGGGGAATTGAACCCTGGTCCAGGACCGATCTCAGCTTCCGGGTCTGCTGCCTCTAACCCCTGAGCCACACTTCTCCACATCTTCTTTGCTGCTCGCCTGCATGTAGAACAGGGGAGTGTTCATGACTGCTTTGGGTGGCTCGAGATGGCCGACCAAACAGTCATTGCACACTCAGGAATGGGCAAACAACTTCTCCCCTAAGCAGAGCAGCCCCGCATACCCACCCGCCAGGCAAAAGAAAACATGAAATGGTGATAACTAAAAGTTATTACCATTTTATGTTTTTGCTTCTCGCACTACTAGAAAGCAGTGGGCGATGCTCCTCTGCCATAGTGGAGGAGCCGCCACTGCCTCGCTCCCCCTCTTACTTTTCGTCTCCTTGGAGATGGCGGGTATTGACTGCATGGACTCAGCAGACGACTACTTGATACTTTACTTTAAAGGACTGATCACCTTTTCCGGGCTCTGGCTTCTAATTCTAGCAAAACATAACATGTTGTTGGAAAACGAGGCAGTATCTGAGAGGCCTGCACAAATAACATGTCACATTTGTCCTTCACTGGGACCAAACAACGTAGTGTAGCACCTGACTCTCATAGGATAACGTAGCAGAGCAGTCTAAGGCTCACTCAAGGGAGGTGGTGTGGGCTAGTAATCTCACTCAATAACACTCAATAATTGATTGTCCAGTCTGTACTTTGCTTTGTAAAAGTAAGAGTACATTTATTAAACACACACACTACTTAATACTATGCACCAATTTACAAATATACATAAGATGTTGGAATTACTTTGTGATATTGCATAACATCCCCAACCCTCCCGCAGGGGGGGAACTACTGCCACCACTCCCATGTATGCACATCATCTTGACCCATAATGCAGTGGGTTGACACAACCTGGAGCGAGGGCCCTGCCAACTAGCACCATCGAGTTGCGACCCACCGAATCATCTCAACAAGCATTAAAAATATATACTCCTGCCTTGAGGACACATAACCCTGACTGAGCATCTCATACTGACCATACAGTGTACCTCTACATCTTGTGGCTAATAGTCTGGCTTGTTCCTCCCCTAACATTTCAGCAAGGATACATGTTTGGGCATCACTTTAAATGAGGTACTTATCATAGGTGACAACAATTATAATGGATTGCAATTAAAATTCCCAACTATTTCTCAATCTCACGTTTTTTGCTTGTCACTATGAAGCCTTCATTAAGCTCTTTTCTTCACCAATCAACACAGTACCTAAACGTAAAGACCTCAATTTCGACTTGGCCTTTAAATTCCAAACCTGCTCACACCCCTGTTTCCAAATTAATTGGAATTATGAGCTGCCTGTAAACACCACACCTCGCAATTTTCCATTGGTGAAGTTTGGCAGGTCAAAAGTGATGAAATTTAGCTGGTAAAAAGATGTGGTAAAGTGGAGCACATGCAGAATTTGGTGCAGAGCACCCAATTTTCCTTACTTTCATGAGTAAAACTCAGAATGCGAGGTATTTACTGCACACTGTATCCCGGGGTGTTGGTATTTATGGGGAGTGCAAAATACCTTATCCCCATCTTACTCACTAATAAATATGGCCAAAGAAGGCCAGATGCACTTGCATTACTCATACAAGCATTATTCATAGAAAAGAATTTCACAATAGACAAGCCTTTTTTGGATGAAGTTACATTTTCATGATTGAGTGGCAAAACAATTTCATATGAATTTTAGATTTAGATCAGTTGAGATCAAGCAAACACCTTTTGGCAACACAGAATCTCTAACCGGACATGCCTCTCACTCCATATAATCAAACACAATGGAGGCAAATTTGAGCTGTTCTCTTTTTACAAAGCATCTACTACTATCAGCACTATTGTTCTCAGCTTACTGCACTAGTTATATTCCAAACAACAAATCAGTCCTGGTGCTGAATTCCTAGGTTCAACTGTTGATATTGAATCAGAGGAGACGTCAAGTGAGAAAGTTATACACATTTTTAGAATTATATCGAATTTGGAATTACTGGATGGATTACTGGAATAATATGAGACCGCAACATCAAGAATAGTCTCAAAACTAATGAGTTTCAGAGTGATGCAGGGATGGAGAATAGGAAGTACATGTGACTGTCCTGCTCTTAACTTGAATCACCACCAACGTTTTCATAAGGAGGACTCTGTTGGAAATGTAAAAATCCTTGTCAATGTTCTTATAGGATGCCCGAGCCAGTGTTCATGCTTTTATCTTCAGTTAGATCAATCTCAGTTGTATTTTCGCTAGCCCATCGATTGTATTTCCAAATCTTACAGCTGTTTGGTTGGAATGCTTCTTCCCTGCTCTGTCTTTCATTGTTGTTTGATTTTCAGACTTATTTGTTAGCCTGTGCACTTATGAGAAGCAAAAGGGCCAGTTGCAAGTCCAAACTGATCGCACAAATTGGTTGAAAACTGTGCGCTGACTTTTTGCAACCAGTATTTTATTTTCTGAACTCATCTACACACTAATAATTAATTTCACAATTAATTAACATTCATTAGGCAGATCACGTTCCACTGTTTTTGACTGGCTTCAGACACAGGGATGGTGGCCTGCCACCTACTCCCCTGGCCTGAAGCTGACACCCAGATTCCCAAACTGGAAGCGGTGCAAAAGGAAACCCTTACCCTGTGCAAATCAGTTACCACCCCAACTTGGGGCATCTGTGACTGGAATTACGGCTGCACACCATTGACGCATAGGGTACCGAATCACAATTTGCAGGGAGGCCCTTAACACACCTTTTCAAAATTGTGAGTCTGTAATGATTTCTGAACCCATTTGGTGATTCAGAAAACAGTATCTGAATCCTATAATAGGTAGTACAAATTTAAATGGATGTTTACAGTCACCAGCCCTGTATTTTACTCAGTTGGAGGGTTTGCAACCCCAAAGACCCCTAACACACCTGGCCCATAGTGTCTAGCCAAACAAAATGGAGACTATAAACAAACAGCTTCTTAGAATGGAGGGGTGCCAAGTCACAGGCTAGCTGATGCTTGCAAGAATGATCAGGATTTTCAGTTACATCAGTAAATCAGTTTTATGCTGCTAGGTGACACTCTGACCTGTCTCCATTTATTCAGGGCGCGCTGCAACTTATCAAGTAGCACTCAGCTCTCGACAGCCGTCTTTCCAGGTAGAGCAGCCCTTTTCCCAGCGAATAAAGTCTTAACTCCTTCTCCCCTTACGAATCAGTCGAGAAGGAAGGAATGCAGTTGTGTCTCTCGTTGTTTGAATGCAATATCAGGTTCGGCCATGTTGGGCTTAGTGCAACATTGTGGTTACCCATTGAAGGAAGCGGGGGCACAGCCAGTGTCAACATCCTGCCCTTCCAAGCAAGAAGTCAGAAGATTTCTTATGTTACTGCGGCCACCAACGTGGGAACTCAGTGCAGCGGTGCTGAACTTCCTTCAAGGGGATTTGCCTCCTTTGCGTTAAAAACACACTATTTTGGTAAAGTCCCAGCTGTTGATAAGCAGATGCCAAGGAGGCTGTTAACATCATACCTCCTCGAGCTGGAAAGCACCAGCTGTTTTGTTAAACCGAGCGTTTCCTTTCATTAGCAGGCAAACTCCAGCTAAAGTAACAGTTATTTTTGATCTATAGGTGCGTAGGCTTGATGTCAAATGATTTTAAAAATATGCGGCTGGATTCTCACGCCAAAAAAAGGAACTTTGAAGTTGTCTTTGTTTCTTCGTGCCAGCCTAATTGAGAGTGGCATGGCTAATGCTCTCAGTACCACGTGAGGAGGTTAATCTTCTGTCCAGTGTGAAGGAATAACACTGAAGCAGGCAACTGTACTAAAGGGTGGTAATGCCTGGAGAATGACCATGCTTTTCAGATGTGTGTTTCTGTATGTCTCAAATTAAAATGTTCAGAGGGATGTGATTAGTTGATTAAGAACGTTTTTAATTTTTTTTTCTGGCAGCTTGAATTCACAAGTTACACAAAACGTTCTATTTCAGCATATTGGAGAAGGACAGGATAGGCTAGTCATGATAAGTATTTGTGAAGGGCAGATGGAGAATGCAGTCCCCAGTCGTAATCGTTTCAATGCAGCAAATCCGCACATTTTTGTGAATTTAGCCACAATTTTGCTGTCCCCGTTGAAAAGATGTTTTTTCACTTTGTTAGAAATGATGGACTCTAGTTGGCAATTGCTTGCACCTTTGTCCAAGTAGGGACACTTGCTTCTTGTCGGGGTAAGGGAGTTACACCCTTAGACAGCCCCTGCTCACCCTCTTGGTAGCTTGGCACGAGCAGCCAAGCTTATCTCAGAGGCAGTGTGCAAAGCATGTGTGCACACATACAGTAATACAGTGAAAACACTACAAATGGACACCACACCAGTTAAAAAAAAGAAGTAATCTTCATATGAACCAAACAAGACCAAAACAACAAAATCCAACATAAAGTTTTCAAGATTTGACCTTTAAATGTTAAAAACAGTTCTGTCCTAGCAAACTATAGATGCAACCACTTCAACACAAAGAACTTTGGATGGGTCAAAATCATAAGCAAAAACAGCAGAAGAGAAGGTGATGTGTCGGTTCCTTATGCACAGGGAAGTTGAGGAGTCGGTTCCCTACTGAAGAGGAGGTAATGTATGGGTTTCTTATTCTGCTGCGAGGTGATGCATTGGTTTCTTACTGCAGCCCCCTCGTTGTGTAGACTTGGCGCCCTGGTGCGATGCGCAGGGATTCGAGGATGCATCAGTTCTCGATGCGGCTGTGGCAATGGTGCTGTGTCAATCTCTCCAGCCGCTGTCCCATGATGTGTTGGTACTTGCAGCTGCGCAGCAGGGCCTACGTCAGAGGCGGTGCGGTGATCTCAGACTTTGAAAATCAGTGCACAAGACTCTGCGTGCAGTGGTTTTTCCAGCCGCAGTCAAGCGCTGTGCCAGTTTCTTCAGCGGCAAGTCGACAATGCTTGGAAATTCTTCCCTCATGGCGGTGTTGCATCGGAATCTGGTGCAGATGCATCATGCTTCTTTAGTTGCTTCAAGGTTTCTAAGCCTCAAGCGGCAGGACAACCTCCAGAGGAACAACACAAGTAAAATCACCTCTTGGCAGGTCAGAACTCCTAGCAATGGAGTTCAAGGGAGCGGGTGGTGAAGTATTTGGGTCCCTGAGACTTCAGAACAAGAGGTAAGCTCTCTTAACTATTTTTAAACCAATTCTGTCGTCTCTGATCCAGCTTCCTGGCAGGAGGTGGAGACAGCATTGTGTAAGGCGGACAAGGACTATTCAGCTGCAAGGAAACCTCCTCCCCTACTCTAAATGCAGCCCAGGTCTATTCAGCCCAGCCCTGAATCATCCAGGAAGGACAGGACACACCTCAACACCCCCATTGGCTGTCTGAATAGAATGAACATCCCCAGCCCCAGTCATTCCAAGGCCAGATAGGCAATCCACAAACCAACAGAGGCATACAGGATGGCTAAGCAAGAAAACACCCACTCTCTAAAAGTGGTATTTTCAAACACACAATATAAAAATCATCTTTACTAAAAGATGAATTTTTATATTCAGAATTCAGGCATACTAAACTTCAACTTTCTATCTTGTCCCCATGGGAAGTTATACTTGTAAGATGTTACAAATAACTCCCATTCCATCCTATGGGACAGATAGCCTTCCAATAGTGCAATACGAAATACACTGTATTTCACTATTAGGACATATCACACACATCAGTACATGTTCAACCTTTCACATAAACTGCACCCTGCGCACAGGGGTACCCTTGGCCAACCTTAGGGGTGACTCACATGTCAGAAAAGTCAACGTTAGGGTCTGGCAAGTGGGTGCACTTGCAAGGTTGATCCTTTTTTGAAGTGGGTGCACTTGCCAGGTTGACATGGCAGTAGAGACTGCACGCAGACACTACAGTGGCAGGTCTGAGACCCCTTCGAAGGGCTGCTTGTGTGGGTGGCACAATCAGTGTGGCAGGACAACTAACAACATTTGGCTTACAGGCCCTGTGCACACACTGTGCATTGTACTAGGGACTTAGTAGTAAGCCAAATAAGCCAATCACGGAAACACCAATCCATAATAATAATTTACACAGAGAGCATATGCACTTTAGCATAGATCCGCAGTGGTAAAGTGCCCAGAGTCTTAAAAAGAACAGAAACAGGGTCAAAAACAGGAGGCCCAAAAGCAAAAAGTCTGGGGGGAAACCTGCTGAAAAAGCCAGGTCTAACACATTTCTTCATACATTTAGTGCTGCTCCATGAATCTTCACGAACGTTGGCAGACATTTTGCTCACTGTGTTGGCTCTTGGTATGTAATGATATGTATGGATTCATCAAGGGGATTTAGAAAAATTAGAAGGGGAGCAAAAATGCCTCTAAGGACTAGCATATTTGGTGATGTTTGAGGAATCATCAAATAAGGCTCATTGATACCTTAAGCCCAGTGCTAGGATCTCAAGTTTCATTCAAATCCAGTTTGGGAAGAGAGGTAGTACAACATTGAAAGGGTTCAGAAAAGCAGTCGTTTGCTAATAACTTTAGCACCATATGATGGATGTGCATTAACGTTCATTGGCACTGCTCCTTAACCAATCTCCAGTGCAGTCACCCCACAATGCTGCCAAACTCTACTGTGTGCAGCCAAACCCAACTGTGCAAAGCCACTGTGCCACTGCAAGCCCTGTAAAGGTGCCTAGGTTGTTAAATTAAGATATTTTGTAGCATTTGCTATGGGATCTGGGTTCAGGACATAGCATGGCCTTCAACCAGGCACTTCATTAGCCTTGTATCCCCTGACAAGCTGCAATCAGCATTCTGCTGTGCTCCATGAAAACTTAGCACATGGCCTCCCCTGGAGACAGGCCCTGTCTCACCCCTAGATCTGCCTATATGCCCCAGAAGTAGCTTTGCCATATGTAGCAGTCTTTGAGTGCATGCCCACTGCTTCCTCCATGTGCCACCACGCAATCTGTGCCTGGTCAGCAGTCATGGTAGTGAGTTCAGACTACAGGTTCTGCAACTGTGCCACGGAAACAACTGTGTCCTGCCATTGGTTGTGAACAGTGGGCTCTAAGCACAGGTTGTGGACTATGTCCAAGCCCTGCTGCAATAACATTCCCAAGCTCACTGTGCATGGTTGTTTAACATGCATGCCTAGATGCAGATGGGCAAACACGCAGTGGTCTGACATCCCTCGCGGGGTGTCCAACTCGAGACCAAGAAGGTGTCCTTCGTTCTCTCCCATCAGGTAATGGGGTTGGCTCTTTCCTATGGGGATTCTTGGCTATACACCTACATACATGCTAGGTACATTTAGTTAGGGATTGAATCTTAGGAGTACTCATCATTACTGTCATGTATCTATATGCCTGCTGTTAGATGTGGGGGTCTCTAGTTGACATAGGTAGGTACCTGTGACAAATAGGACCCTTGCGTCTAGTCAGGGTACGGGGGTACACACCTAAAATAACCCCTGCTCACCCTCTTGGTAGCTTGGCACGAGCAGACAGGCTTATCTCAGAGGCAGTGTGTAAAGCATTTGTGACCACATACAGTAATCAAGTGACAACACTACAGATGGACACCAAACCAGGTGGATTATAAAAATAAGTATCTGTTATATAAACTTAACACACGACCACAATACTGTACTTAAAATGCTAAAATTGGCTTAGTTCTCTTAAGATGGTAAATGCGACACTTTGAGTTCAATGTACCTTAAGATGCGTAACGCTTCTACAACGAAAGTGTTGCAGGGAAGGTAATGCGGTAGTTCCTTACATGCAAGGACGGTGATGCGTTGAAGATCTGGTGCAAAGAAACAAAGATGACACTTTCTTTGTGATGCGACACGCTTCCTGGTGATGCAGCGGAGTCTGCTGGGACGTCGATCCTCTTCTCTGGCTATGTGAGGTGTTTCCACACCATGCGAGCCGCGACAGGCCCTGCGACACGTTTCCCAGTGGTGCTGCAGCATCTGCTACGACGTCGAGCCTCTCCCCTGGCGATGCGAGTTGCTTCCACAATGATGTGAGCCGCGACAGGCCCTGTAACACTCTTCCCGGTGATGCGGCGGTGGCGTCTGCTGCGATGTCGATCCTCTTCTTCGGAGATGAGACGTGACAGGCCCTGCGACTAGCTTCCCGGAGATGCGGCGGCGTCTGATGCGGCGTCAATCTTCTTCTCCGGTGACGAGCCGCGACAGGCCCTGCGACAGGCCCTGCGACTTGCTTCTCAGTGATGTGGTGGCGCATGCTGCGACGTCGATCCTCTCCCCTGGCGATGCGAGGCGTTTCGGTGGCCCTGCGATGACTCAATGATTTTTCTGAGCCGAAACAGGCTCTGCGATGTTGATCCTCTTCTCTGGTGATGCGAGGCGCTTAAGTGTTGTGAAGCGGCAGCGGCAGTTCAGCGACACACTTCTTGTTCTTGAGTCGCGCTTCCAGCTCCTTGCGATACACAGTTCCTCAGAAAGTCCAGCACCACTGCAGGCACTTCCAAAGAACTCTTGGGGAGTTGGTGGATGAAGTCTGTTGTCCCTAAGACTTCAAAAGGGGGTGGTGATGGACGGAGCATCCGAACCAATCAAACACTCACACCCAGTCAAAAGATCTGGGTTCAATCCATCACCGTTCTTTAGCCCACTCTGCCACCCCAGTTCAGACATGGCTATATGCAAATCAGTCTGACCCTGTGCCTCATGGGAACAGTCCAGCCCGAACTGCCAAGTCATGCCTTCCCTGGACCGGAAACAAGCTTCCGAGGACCGGTTTCTGGCATTACAGACATCTTCAGCCCGGCTTGCTTGAATCCAGTGGCAAAGTGAGCAAGGGACTCACGTCTGAGCATACCCTGCCACACTTATGGCGGCCAAAAGCGGTACAAAAGGGGGTGGTGATGGACGGAGCATCCGAACCAATCAAACACTCACACCCAGTAAAAAGATCTGGGTTGAATCCATCACCGTTCTTTAGCCCACTCTGCCACCCCAGTTCAGACATGGCTATATGCAAATCAGTCTGACCCTGTGCCTCATGAGAACAGTCCAGCCCGAACTGCCAAGCCATGCCTTCCCTGGACCGGAAACAAGCTTCCGAGGACCGGTTTCTGGCATTACAGCCGTCTTCAGCCCGGCTTGCTTGAATCCAGTGGCAAAGTGAGCAAGGGACTCACGTCTGAGCATACCCTGCCACACTTATGGTGGCCAAAAGCGGTACAAAAGTGGGTGGTGATGGAGGCACAGGGTCAGAGCTGATTTGCATATAGCCAGTGTCTAACCCAGGGTGGTGTGGAGTGCAAAAAAACGATGGATTTAGGCCCAGATCCTTGTACTGGGGTGAATGTATGACATTGTTCTACATTCTGTCCATCAACTGTGTTTTTTGCAATTTTCACCCCGAGTGGGCCCTCGGAGATCCTTCACAAGTTGAATAAAGTACAAACAAAGTTCCTTTCTCCTTTCTTTGGCAGTCAGGCAACTTACTGCAGGCCAATCCCCTAAGCAGCACTTTAGCTTAGGGATAGTCTCTCCTCAGTCTCTCTGGTTCCTCTCCTCAGCAAAGGTTTCTTCTTGTTCCCAAAGTGATCTAAAGTTCTGGGGTCTGGGTCCCCTCTTTTATACACAGTTTCTCTTTGTTCTCTGAAGGCTGAGAGGCCTTTGCCTAGTCCAAACCAGTTCTGGCCAGTCCTGGAGCACTTTGTTGACATGATTCCTTCTCTCCTTTCACAGTGCAGGGCAGAGACATCAGACGCACCACAGGAGGCGGGGGAAGCATTGTGGAGGGAAGGCGCAGCCCTATTCAGGTCCCAGGTGCAACTCCTCCCACCCATCTAGATGCAGATCTCTCTATTCAGCACTGGGCAGACTCACCCTGTATCCTGGAATCACCCAGCCCCTGTCACTTAAACTCCAGACAAGGAATACACAACATAGCAGAGACAGGCTTGGATAGTTAGGCAAGAAAATACCTACTTTCTAAAAGTGGTATTTTCAAACACAGAATGTTAAAACCAACTTCACTAAAACATGTATTTTATCATTCTGAGAACATGCATACTACACTCGAATTTCTACCATGTGCCCTGAGTCAGTTAGGATTATAAAATGTAATATTCAAACTGCCCATTCTGGCCAATGGAGAACAGATAGCCTTGCAATAGTGAAAAACGAAAATGGCTGTAATTCACTATTAGGACATGCCACACACATCAGGGCTTGTCCTACCTTATACTTACAATGCACCCTGCCCTTGGGCCTGCCATAGGGGTGCCTGATATGAAGAAAAGGGATGGTTTAGGGACAGGCAAGAGGGTGCACTTGCCCAGTCAGCATGGCAGAACCAGACTGTACACAGGCTCCGCAATGGCAAGCCTTAATAACACTTTTACAGGCTGCTTCTGTAGGTGGCACAACCAGTGCTGCAAGCCCATCAGCAACATTTGGATCATCAGCCCTTGGAACTCCTGGTGCACTGTACTAGGGTCTGACAGGTAAATCAAACCAGCCAATCATGGAATCACTAATCCATACACCCATTTACACTAGGGAGCACTTGCACTGTGGCACTGGACAGCAGTAGAACAGTGCCCAAAGCATCTAACACCAGCAAAAACACATGAGGCAACAGCAAAAAATGGAAGAGAGACCCACGCCAAGGTGCCAGGTCTAACACCTGCGTATATTCACTGTTTTAGCACCATGGAAGAATTCTACCTTTTATTTACTCTGTTGGTGTTTCTGTCCAATGGTTCTTGTAGCACACATATTTTATACTAGAATGATGCTGGTTCAATAAATGCTTATTGAAAATGTACCCTCTGTTTATTCTGTATATTTCTCTGAGAAAGAGTGAGCACGAGTGACTGAGCTAAAAGTAGTACACTGTTTCCACGATACCTTGAGGGGTCAGGGTTGTCACATTGTATAATTGTCAGAAACTATTCGCTTCTTGGAAAGGAAGTGGGGCTTGTAGTGGCCTGGTGAGCTAGCTGGTCTACAGACTAACATACCCATTGGGGGTGCCTGGAGTTAGTCTGGAAACTAATCCCAAAGTTTGCAACAGCAAAAAATGGAAGGGAGACCCACGCCAATGTGCCAGGTCTAACACGTGTCCCCTCCAGCTGAAATGTGGGGAGAACTACCCTACCTCCTGGGAGTTCTCATCACTAAGGCGGAAAAATCTGGACAGACCATCAGCATTGGCGTTTTCTGTACCAGGGCGGTTTTCCACCGTGAAATCCATCCCCTGTAGGGAAATGGTCCACCTCAGCAGCTTTGGATTCTCACCCCTCATCTGCATAAACCATCTGAGGGGCCTGTGGGCTGTCTGAACCCGGAAGAGAGTCCCAAACAGGTATGGTCTCAGCTTCTTCAGTTCCCAGACCACAGCAAATGACTCACGCTCAATAGCACTCCACCTCTGTTCCAGTGGAAGTAACCTCCTACTGATAAAGGCTATGGGTTGATCTAGGCCCTCCTCACTTATCTGTGACAAAACAGCACCCACACCATGCTCTGAAGCGTCTGTTTGTACTATGAACTTTCTGGAGAAGTTGGGTGCCAGGAGCACGGGCACCGTGCACATGACAGCTTTCCGGGCCTTAAAAGCTTTCTGAAGGTGTCAGTCCAAATCACTTTCCTGCGCTGCTTCCTGGAAGTCAGCTCTGTCAAGGGTGCAACAATGTTGTCATACCCCTTGACAAACCTCCTGTAATACCCTGTGAGTCCTAAAAAGGCTGTCACCTCTGTCTGGGTCTTGGGGGGCTCCCAAGCCAGGATGGTTTCAATCTTGGGCTGTAGGAGCGCCACCTGGCCGCTCCCAACCTGGTGTCCCAAGTACACCACGGAAACCTGCCCGATCTGGTACTTACTCGCTGTTAGAACTGGCTATTTCTGGTAGGCTAAGGCTGACGCCAAAGCCAGGCAGAAACCACCATTCTAGTCAGGGCAAAGGAGTCACACACCAAGATAACCCCTGCTCACCCCCTTGGTAGCTTGGCACGAGCAGTAAGGCTAAACTCGGAGGCAATGTGTAAAGCATTTGCGCCAGCACACAACAGCAACAACATACTAGGCACACCACAAAAGGAACTCCACACAAGGTTATATAAAAATAACTTCTGTATTGTCAAAATCACATCAGATAGAAATCACACATGTACATTGTGCCAACTGGCACGGGCAATATTCACAAGGGATTATTTACAAGACAGTGCCACATGGGCCACTGTCAGAATCAACACTTTTAGAAATAGAAATACTGTCAGAAATTAGAATAAAAGGATATAAAATCACTGTAGCACAAATTAGCTAGAACAGCACACAACCAGTAACTACTGGTAACAGGTAAGTACCACCTACGCAACCCTAACCACCTTAGGAGAATGTCTCGCAGGGGACCAGGACCTCACTAGGACAATCTGTAGAGGAAAGAACATCCACCTAAGAATAAACTACATTTAGGGGTATAAGCAAGAACACATTACACATGATGCATCAAATATTCAGAGGTGTAGGGAAAAAGGTAAACACATGATGTATAAAAACACATTCAGCGGTGTAATAATAAGGCAGACACATGATGCATAAAAACATTCAGAGGTGCCAGAACATAACTCAATAGCACAAAAACACATGATGCCCAAAAACATTCAGAGGTGTAAGATCAAGGTGCGTAATCATATTAAATGCATTACATTTCCTAGCACCACATCACATTGCGCAAAACTCACATTAGGCAATTACCATCACATAGATCACATTGCGCCTAAATAAAATCACATACCAGCCCCCATCTAATAAAGGGACTAAAGAGCCCTGTGTCCAGAATGTCAGGGCGTGCTACCAATGCAGCGCCAGTCAGGGGTGCGCCACTGGCGCAAAACCTAAACGGTGCAGGTGCCCACTACTTGCTGGTCACCTGGGAACATCACAAGACCTAAACGGCGCAGTTCCCCACTAATTGCTGGGCAGCTGGGAATCAAAACTGCGACAGGGTCCTCACTGACCCTAGACCAGAACTGCACCAACTGTTGGAGCCACACAGGCTCTGGGCAACACGGCGCAGGACGTTGGAGCCACACAGGCTCTGACACTACACATAGTCAAATGCTGGAGCCGGACAGGCTCTGGGCATATCACATGCCCCAAACGTTGGAGTCCCCCCTCTAGGGACTCGTGATCAAAAGAAATGCCCCATAAATACTGTGGAGCGTTGTGAGGGACATGGGCGGTTTAAACAAAGTGTGCCCCAGTCAGAGCCACAAAGGCTCTCTAAACAAGTGCCCCCTTGGCTGGAGCGGCCCGCTGCCATCTGGGCCGCTCTGAAGATGGGCGCCGTACAGGTATGGGCACAGTGGGAGGGGGCGGGCACCGACAACATGCCCCGACACCACCTTCCCCTAAATAGCAAAGCGTGGGCCCCTCTAGGCCCGAGCAACCATCTTCCTCGTTGGAGATGCCCACTGACACACGGGGCCGCTCTTGACACAGTGCTTTCACCGGCACGACAAAAATCCATCTGCTTCCTCGCGGAGCAGCAACAGAACTGCCCCCGCCTCACCCCGCCCAGCCCCGACTCACCAGACCTCGGCGACGCTTCTCTGGGCAGGCGGCGCGGGACTTCTCTCTCTCCCCGGGGCTCTCCCTTCACTCAGGAGCCCCGGGGCGGACACGGCAGGCGGCTTCCTTCGTCCGGTGGCAGTGCGGGGCTCTCCCAGTTTCACGGGAGCCCCGCGCCATCTCCCGCCGTACTTCTTCTCTCCCCGGGCTGCAGGGGCGGGGCTTCCGGCCAGGCCGCGCCGGGATTGGCCGGCCAGCCAACCACTTCCGGGTCGTCGCAAGCAGCGCGGCGGCCCGTTTCAGGCACTCGTAGGCTGGGGCTGAATTAACCGAGGAGTGGGCTCCCTCGAGTTAAATTAAAAATATAAAAATAGCGGCCAGGCCCCTGGCGGGGTGAGCACCTGCCAGGGGACAAAGTCATAAAAAATAAGCGAGGTGGGCACTCGCCACGGCACCCCCAGCAGGGTGGGCACCTGAGGACAATCACAAAAGCGCTCCCAAGCGCTATAACGGCAGAAAGCGCTCCCAGGTGCTTAGGACAGGGAAAACAGCGCTCCCAAGCGCTAGAAGATAAATCAAGCGCTCCTAATCTAGCAGGAACCCACAAAGTCCAGGACAAAGAGAGGGAGCACCAACAGCTCCTAGAGATGACCCCTACAGCATGAAGGGTCCCAGCCACACAGGACAGGGCTTCCAGGGCAAAGCAAAGTCCCCCATGCTTCCAGGACAGGCAGAGGGGTCCCCAAGAAGTCCTCCAGGCATCCAGGGGCTGGGCAGGGCCCAGGGATTCCCCTGGGCCCAAGCAGCAGCACGCCCCTGGCAGATTCAAGTCAGAAACAAGAACATTTTGTAAGGGGACACAGCCCCTTTTTATACAGGAAAATCCTTTGTCTAAAGGGTGCAGGCAGTGTGAGAACCAGCTAGAACTAGTTATAGGGAACTCCTTTCAGTGTGAGGGGCAGAGGCGACAGTCGCCCAGCAGGAGGTGGAGCCAGCATTGTGGCAGGCAGGCACAGCCCTATTCACTCCTAGGTGCTATCTCCTCCCACTTCCCTGGCAGCAGATGCAGCGTTTCATCCACGGCCTGACTCAGACAACCTCCTGGGGGCTCTCCAGCCTCTGTCACCCCCAAACCAGACAGTCAATCCACAAGGAGGCCCAGGCACTCTTGGGCCAGGCTCACCAGCCAATCACACGCCAGGCATAAATTACACAAATATGCCAACTTCTAGAAGTGGCACTTCTCCACTAGACACAATCATGCCGCATATACCATTGCGCAGCATTCAATCTCACGAGTTCGCACATACCAAACTCGACCCTGCACTCCCCACACATCAGGAACTACCATGAGCATACATATTCCCCATTCATTCCTATGGGAGGGCAGGTCACTCACCACACATACACAGAGAGCGCACGCACTTTACACTGTACCACAGTGAAAAAGTGCGCAGAGGCCTAAAATCACCCACACCAGGTCACAGAAACAGGCTAGGAAAAAGCAAAAAGTTTCGGGGTGAACCTGCCAAAAAGGGCCAGGTCCAACACTCGCCTTGATGGTGAGGTCTGCCTTCCGCAGCGCCATCAACACTTCTCAGAGGTGGCGCAGATGTTCTTCCCAACTGTTGCTGAACACTAAAAATGTCATCCAGGTAGGCGGCACTGAACTCTTCCAGTCCAGCCAACACCTGGCTGACCAATCTCTGAAAGGTTGCAGGGGCATTCTTCTTACCAAAGGGCATAACCCAGAACTGGTAGTGCCCATCTGGTGTGGAGAATGCTGAACTCTCTTTTGCCCCGTCAGTCAAGGCGATCTGCCAGTACCCAGATGTTAGGTCAAACGTGCTGAGGTACCGTGCAGCCCCTAACCGATCTATGAGCTCATCAGCTCTGGGGATGGGGTGTGCGACAGTCCTGGTTACTGTATTGAGCCTTCGGTAGTCCACACAGAACCGAAGTTCTGCTGTGGCACCCGGTGTGGCAGCCTTCGGGACCAAGACCACTGGGCTGGCACGAAGGACTGTTAGAGGACTCAATTACCCCTAACACAAGCATTTTGGAGACCACCTCTTTGATGCAAGCTCCCACCCTGTCAGTCACCCTGTAAGTTTTGTGCTTTACAGGAAGACTATCTCCAGTGCCCACATCATGGATGTACCAATCAGTGACAACTTGGATCAGGGAGAACAGATCAGAAAACTGTCCCAGCAACTGGCGGCAGTCATTCTCTTGCTCAGGTGTCAGGGTGGAAGAGAGGTTGACACCATCCACTGACCCATCTTGCTCTGTCGCTGACAGGAGGTCAGGAAGAGGCTCTGTCTCCTCCTCCATCAAAGCATCTGTCGCTAAGAGCATGCCCACTTTGGACCTCTCCAACAGGGGCTTCAGGAGGTTGACATGCAGGACCCTCAAGGGGGTCCTGGGAGACCGTAAGTCCACCAAGTAGGTAACAGGACTGTTGTGCTCCACCACCTCAAATGGTCCGGTCCACTTATCCTGGAGTACGCAGGGCTCCACTGGGGCCATGACCACACTTTCTGACCAGGCTGAAGCTCTACCAAAGTGGCGTTCTGGTCGTACCCCCGTTTTATCTCCTCCTGGCTGGCTTCCAGTTTCGCCTCAGTGAGTTGTCTGAAATGCCTTGTCTGGTTCCTGAAGGCCAGCGTGTAGCTATATACATCCTGGGGAGGTTTCCTGGGAGATTGCTCCCAGCCTTCCTTGACCAGACTCAAAGGTCCTCTCACTGGGTGGCCATAGAGAAGCTAAAAGGGACAGAACCCATAAGATTTCTGTGGCACCTCACGGTATGCAAACAGCAGGCATGGTAAGAGGACGTCCCACTTATGCCTCATAGGTTCCTCAAGACCCAAAATCATGTCTTTCAGGGTTCGGTTGAATCTCTCAACCAACCCATTTCCTTGGGGGTGGTAAGGAGTGGTAAACTTGTAGGTTACCCCCCACTCCTGCCACAGGGACTTCATATACTTAGAAATGAAGTTTGTACCTCGGTCACACACTACCTCTCTAGGGAATCCCACTTGTGAGAAAATTCCCATCAGTGCCCGTCCTGCAACGGAGGCCGTCACTGTAATCAGAGGTATTGCTTCCTGGTACCGGGTGGCATGGTCCACCAAGACCAGGATGAACTTGTTGCCCATGGCTGTCTTGGGGTCCAGTGGCCCCACAATGTCAATACCCACCCGCTCGAAGAGGGTGCTGACCACAGGGAATGGCTGAACAGGAGCCTTCTGCTTCTCACTCTTTCCACTTGCCTAGCAAGTCTGACATGTCTTGCAATGAGTGTCTGAACTCTTGTGCATTTGGGGCCAATGAAAGTGGGTGGCACGCCTCTCAAAGTTCTTGCCCTGCCCCAAATGTCTTGCCAAGGGCACATCATCAGCCAGCTCCAGTAGGAAGGCTCTGAAGCGCTTGGGTGCCACCAGCACATGGGCTGACGCCGGCTCAGCAACCTTAGGCTCACAATACAGAAGACCATTCTTCCAGTAGATTCAATGTGATCCAGACTGATCACTTTCTGCCTGGCTTGCAGCCTGTTGCCGCAAACCCACAATAGAAGGACATTCTCTTTGCTCCTTGCAGAATTCTTCTATGGAAGGTCCTCCTTCCTGCTGCCAATGGGCCACTTCAGGCAGGTCCCCCAGTTCAGCTACCTGTTCCCCTGTAGGCTCCAGGGGATCCCCCTCAGGGTCTACCTCCTCCTGGACCGTGGGAACTTGGGGGGGCTGGTTCCCTCCACCCCGCCTCTTCTCTCTAAGGCAGGTCCCTGGGCCTCCCTCTCAGGCTCCAGGTGCTCTTGAGAACCCTTACGGGCTGCCATGGACCGCTTTGTCACACACGCCCTGTCAGGAAGACCCAACATCTCCAAGTGAGTACTTCGCTCTACCTTTCCCCAAGGTGAGCTCTCCAAATCTTTCCCTAACAAACAGTCAACAGGCATGGCGGGCCTCACAGCTACATGAAGAGTACCAGAGACCCCCCCACTCAAAGGGAACCTGAGCCATTGGACAATGAGTCTCTGTGTTGTCGGCGCAACAACTCGGCAAAATGCATGAGGGACAATCTGCTCTTGAGACACCAGGTGACACTTGCCAGCTGTCACACTGGCTCCTGTGTCTCTAAGAACCTCCACTTTACGGCCATTAATGGTCACCCACTGCCCATATTTCTTAGTGTTGTTGGGCAGTTGGGTCCCAGGGACCACCTCACAGTCTCCGGTATTGTGATGATTATAAGTAAACTGCACAGCTGGAATCCTTCCATCTGGCCAGTGGAGACAGGTGCTCCTCCTATCCCAAAAAAAACAGTCAAACGCAAAAGCGGTCAATAGCCTCAGGATTATCGTTGATGAAAATCTTTCTATGAAGGGCCAAATAGGTGCAGTGCCCTCGTCTTGCTTTTCCCAGCTTCAGAAAATTTAAAAAATCCAGAAATATTTAAATCCTGAGGTCATCATCCAGATTATAATTGCCTTGGTCATGTCCCAGATCGATTATCCCAACTCTCTCTATCTGGGACTTTGACTGCCATATTAAATCTTTGATGGCAAAATTACACTGGCTACCAGTCGCTCAGAAGACCATGATTAAAACTGGGTGTGTCACTTTCAAATCTCAATAGGGCAAATTACCCACTTTTGTGACTCGAGAATTCAGAATTCTATTCCCAAACATATCCTTAGATCAGCTCATCAAAATCTGTTAGAGGTTCTAAATCTAACAAGAAGGGAATGGGTGGCACAAGGTTTGCAGTTGTTTCCCCAAATCTATGGAATTCTCTTCCCCAGTCATCAGAGCCACAACTTCCTATTCAAGCTTCGGGACTTTGTTAAAAACCTGGCTCTTTAGACAGGCTTACAGATAATCTTTTGCCCCTTGCCTCTATGCTCTAGCGCCATTAAACCTTTTTTGGTGTATGTGAGCTTTATACATTCATTGTATTGACTCCCACAACCTGGTCCTTCAAAGCAGTACTACAGAGTGAGCCAGATAACAAGTCTGGCAGCAAAGACGACCCATTTGAGAATCAAGGAGAGGAAGGTTTCCCAGTTCCTAGGCTGTAAGTTGTACTTGTGGGCAGGAAGAGAGGAAGCATCATGACGGGAGTAAGTCTGATGGGTGCTAGCAACAGATTCCGCTCCTTGCACTGAAGGAGCAGGATTGTTTGTAGCAGTGACAGGATGCATTAAACTATGGTGGCTCACAGGCATAGAGATAGCAGCCGTGTAAATGATTCTTGGCTCCTTGGTCCATGTATATGGTGGCATGCATCTAGGCTGGCTCTTGTCAGCACTTCAAAGCAGTGTTTGTTGTGAACAGGACTTATCACGGACTATGGCAAAAAGGCTCAATCACTGACATATTCTGGTGCACTCACATCTGGACTTACAGACACATGCATCAATGTAGGATTTTGCAATTCCTTAATTGCAATTATTAAGGAATCGCAATTAAGGCATTGTAAAAGCCTATGCATGTAGGAATCTCTATAAAATGAGCGATTCCCAAACATTCCTTAATTGCGACTCGCAAATTGCGAGTCACAATTAAGGAATGCCTTCCCATTCATTCCTATAGGCTTACAGGCTCATATGAATGAATGGGAGATTGCATGCGCAATTTGCGAGTACCAATAGGTACTCGCAAATTACCATGCAATTTCAAGGCTGCAAGGGTGTCAAAAGGACACCCTGTTGCACCCCTGAAATTGATCTGTGCACGCATGTTGCGCACACACATGCCCCAAGGGCATGTGTGTGTGTAACCTACAACTTTGAAAAATGCACTTTAGCTTTTGCAAATTACCATCAAGAACAAATTGATGGTAATTTGCGCCCCCTATTAGCAAAATCGCAATTTGCGATTCCATCATGCATTGCATTTAAGGAATCCCAATTTGCAATTCCTTAAATGCGATCGCAATTTAAGAAGTCTCACTAATTTACGATTTCTTAAATTGCGAGAGGCTGACAGGTTGACACTGTTTGCTCTCTCACATATGGTTGATGCATGTGCCTGTTAGTCTCTAGGCTGTAGATCATGGTAGGCTACACGCTACAGCTTGATCAGAATGGCCCGCAAAGTGCTTCCCCTTTTACCTTGCCAATCAAAAAAAGTGCTAGTTCAAGCACTAACACTCTCAAGGATAAATTTATGGCAACGCTGTATATTTAGGCGCCCCAAACTCAGTAGTCGCAAAACTTCAGACTGTACAAAATTGTGCAGCCAGACTGCTGATGGAACTCTCTAATCACTGTTTGCAAAACCCGCACTACATTCCCTCCACTGGCTTCCGGTGCAGGAAAGAATCAGCTTTAAGTACCTCTGCATTGTCCATTAATCCCTGCAAGGTAACGGGCCACCAATAAATTTAGCCATGATTTGCCTTACAGGGCTAACAGGAAGCTATGCTTGGATGAGCTCCATTTAGTAGTGGTCCCCAGGATCAAGAAAGCCAGAAGTGGAGGCCGGCTTTTTTCGTATAATGCCGCCAAGCTCTGGAAAACTCTGCTGCTGTAGCTTCGCAGGGAATCTAATCATCTTGCCTTCCAAAAACAGCTAAAGACCTTGCTCTTCCCTTAAGATTATATGTTGGGCAAAAGAAGAGACAAATTGAGAATACAAGTGGGTACTTGTGGCAATAACCATTCTGTCCCAGCTGATGTGGTCAATACCGTGATTCAACTGAGCAAGATTAGGAAAAAGCAATTTCAGGGCAAACACTCTGTCAGTACAGTTTATACACACTCCATGGGGATCAGTTCTGTTGCATCCAATGTGTTTCTCCATCTCTAGAGCACATCCGTGGAATTCACACAAATCTTTCAATGTAGGCTTAAAAGATTCATCAGTTTGAGAGATGTACACAGTCAATTCAGAATTAGGAGACAGTGCTGTTTTCATAGCATTTTGATCAGCAAAATTATTTCCCCTAGAAACCCCATCCTGTGAGGGTTAGTGTACAGTACACTTAACAAGGGCAGTTTTAGAAGCAACAAGAGATCATCATGTAACCGTTCTTAATGGAGGTTTAATAGGGTTTCACCTAGCTCTGGTACCATATCAACTTATCCATTCACGGGGCAGGCTTAGGGCTTGTGCCCCTACCGCACCGCTGCTCCTTATTTAGCTCCCAAAATCATATTTGACAAACCATAGCTAACTAATGGAAAAGATATACTTTGAGTTTCACCGTTCTGGCTGGTGACTTGGGGGTCTGTCCACATGCTAATTCAAAGTCTGAAAAATGTTTATTCTTTTTTTTTGATAATCAAATTTATTAAAGTTTGATACAAAAGAAAAATATTGGCAAAAAGACATATATCATTTAGAGAACAGAAGTCTCCCACCCTCCCCCGGTCATCGGCGTCATCACACTCAATAATCACAGTAAGGTATAAAACAGATCATGGAGAACAACCGCAGGGCGGAGTAATACCGCTCACAGTGGCAACTGACCGAACCATTTGCCCCACACTTTATTGAACAGTTCAGGACAGCCCGAGCCTCGAAGAGAGACTCTTCTTGCACCCCACACCAATCCACTCCCCTCCTCCACCTCCGCAGCCTTGGCGCCTCAGCCTGTGACCAATGAGCCGCAATGTCTCTCTTAGCAACCGCTAGAGCCGTGCCCAGGCAGCGTTTGTTGGCCCGGGAGGCATCTAATCCATCAAACACCCCCAACAGCAAGTGTCTTGGGGAACCACCCAACCCAGGGCCTGCGTCAATTCATGCTCCACCCCCTCCCAGAACCGGCTCAGGGCCGGGCAGAGCCACACCATGTGGTAGAAGTCCGACGGGGCGCCGGAGCAGCGTGCTCAGCTCGGGGAGGCTCGTAGGCCCGCACGGAATAGGCGTGCCGGTGTGAGGTAGGGCGCATGTAAGTAATAGAGCTGGACCAGGCGCAGTTTGGAAGACGTAGTAAGGGTTTTAGGTGCCAGAAGGGCATTGCGCCAGTCCGCATCGTCCAGAGGACCCACCCACCCCACCCATTTCTCCCTAAGCCGATCCAGGGATGCGGGGCAGTTGTTTACCAGAGCCCGGTATATACGGGATACCCCTCCCCTCCCCAGGCTGCCCATCATGACCTGAGCCTCTAGAGGATTAAACTCCGGGAGGGAGGTGGGGATGGGGAGGTGTGTGTGGAGGGCATGACGGAGTTGTAGATATTTATAGAATTGGGAGTGTAGGAGATAATGATTATGTTGGAGGTCCGAGAAGGAGCGCATGTGATCCCCCACCCACACGTCACCGAGTTGCGTTATCCCCACCAGATCCCAACGGCGGAAGCCCTCCAAGGAGGAGACCTCATTCAACCAGTTACCATGCCAGAGAGGCGTCTGTCTGGTTAGCTTCCTGTCCCACCACACCAGGCGAAGGGCTGCGCACCATGCCACAAACACCGACCGGGTGATTGGGGACAGAGTCTGTGGCACTGGCGAGCCGTAAAGGAGGCCCAGAATGTGTGTGAAGTCTAGGGCTGCAAGTTCCACCCGGTAGGCTGGATCGGACCAGCCACCCGCGAACCAGTCGTGGATCACTATGAGTTTGGTGGCTAGATAATAGAAGTGAAGGTTAGTGACTCCCATACCGCCATCGAAGGGGGGTATCCGGCAATGGGACAGGGAGATCCGCGATCTTCCGCCCCCCCCACAGAAAGCGAATGAGTGCTCCGTCCAGTTCCCGGAACCAGCTAGTAGGCAGGGAGACCGAGGTGTTCAGCAGGATATAGAGAAAGCGGGGGAGTATCATCATCTTGAAAAGGGCACTTCTGCCCAGTGGGTTGAGGGGAGAGATTGCCAGGTTCGAAGGTCGGATTTCATTCGGCTGACCAGGGGGGAGATGTTAAGGGCCCATTAAATTTCCGGCATAAGGGCCACCCACACACCGAGGTATTTAAAGGACTGCCTTCAAAGGGGGATCGTGTCCTGCCAATCAAAGCAGTCCTGGGAAGGGTGGAGGGGGACCAGGGTGGACTTCGCCTGATTAAGGCGAAGGCCCGAGACCCGCTCAAACTCGGAAAGGGAGGCGAGCGACCTAGGGACCGAGTGTACCGGGTCGGTCAAGTAGAGCAGGACGTCGTCCGCGTACAATGCGATTTGTCCTCCTGGCTCCGATCCCACCCTCACCCCCAAATAAGGGGATCCTGCCGTAGGAGCACCGCCAAGGCGAATAGGAGCGGGGAGAGGGGGCACCCCTGTCTGGTGCCCCTCCGCATCGGAAAGGGCTCCGAAAGAGAACCATTAACAAGAACAAGGGCCCTAGGCCGGTGATAGAGGATTCCAACCAGGCGGTGGAAGGGGGGACCAAAACCCAGGTGGTCCAAAACGTCCCCCAAGTATCCCCAGTCCACTGTATCAAAGGCCTTCTCGAAGTCCAGGAGGAGAAGCGCCAAGTACGGGGAGAGCCAGTGGCGATGGGCCAATGCCAGATGGAGTCGGAGGATGCAATGGCGGGTGCCCCTGGCCGGCATAAACCCGCATTGATCGGGGTGAACCAGATCGGGTAGGAGGGGTCTGAGCCGTTGGGCTATGGCTGTAGCGAAGATTTAATTTCGGTGTTTAGCAAGGAGATTGGGCGGTAGTCAGGGCAGTTTGGGGAAGGCGGCCGCGTCTTGGGGAGGACTACAATGGTTGCTACATCGGATTCAGAAGGAAAGGACCAGTCTTCAACCACCCGGCGAAAGAGCTCTGTCAGGTGCGGGACTAGGTCGTCATGAAATGCAGAATAGTATTCTTGGGGGAATCCGTCGGGTCCGGGCGTCTTGCTCGAGCGAAGAAGGGTAATGGCTCCGTGAATCTCCTCAGGGGTGAGGGGACCATCCAGGGCGCTCTCCACCTCCTGCGGGAGGCAAGGAAGGCCAGTGCCCGACCTCTCCAGTAAGTCGGCCAAAGGGGCCTCGGGGGGACTTGATGCATATAGGGCCGCATAGTAATGGGCAAAGGTACGAGCAATGGCCCCCGACGTCACCTAGGGAGTCCCATCGGCCGCGTGGATCTCCGGAACGATGCGGTGGGCCCGGGGGTAGGAGACCAGATTATGGAGTAATTTACCATTCTTGTCGCCCCAGCCGTAAATGCGGGCGACCGAGGAGCGCCATAGCATCTTGGTGGACTCTAGGGAAAGCTGCCAGATCTCGTCTCTGACCAGTGCCAGCTGCCTGGACGACTCCGCATCACTCCCAGTCAATTGAGCCTGCTCCAGGAGGACAGCCCGGGACTCCAAGTGCGCCAGTTGTGTATCTTGAGCCGCGCGTTTGGCATGGACTAAACCCCTGGCCACCCCACGGATCACCGCCTTGCCGGCCTCCCAAAGCGTGCCCTGTGAGGGGACCGACCCCTTGTTGGCGGAGAAGTAGTGACGAAGCTCCTGACCAAGGGATTCCACCAGTTCAGGGCCCTGGAGGAACCAGGCGTTCAGACGCCAGACCGACCCGGAGCCCGCGGGGGGAGACCCGATATGGAGCAGGAGGGAGGAATGATCCGAGATTCCCTTCGGGAGGATCTCGATCCCGGTATCCAACTGACAGTCCGTGGCGGGCATCAGGATGAGATCTATGCGGGAGTGGGTGTGGTGGGCCACAGACGTATGTGTGTATTGTCCTTTCCGAGCGTTCCACACCCGCCATACATCACAGAGGCCCAGAGCCGAGGCCCAGCCCGTGAGGCTCTTTGCGGAAGTCGTTCGGCTTGCCGAGGGGGGCCCCGTCACGTCCCAGGAGGGCTGCATAACGGCGTTGAAATCGCCTCCGACAGTGGTGAGACCTTGAGGGAGGGCGGCGAGTTCCCGAGTAAGGCGCAGGAGGGTGGAGGTCAGGAGTGTTGTGGGGACGTAGGTGCAGAGGAGATTCATGGGGGTGCCCTCCATCAGCCCGGACACAGCTACAAATGTCTCTTGGGGGTCAGAGACGGTGTGTACTACAGTGAATGGAAGTCCCCGTCTCAGAAGGATGGCCACTCCCCTAGAGCTCCTGGCAAAGAAGGAGTGCCAAACCCGGTCAAACCATAGCGAGCCAGAAAATGGCATTGGGAGCCCAGAAGGTGTGTCTCCTGTAGGAATAGAGCGTCGGGCCTATGTCGGCGTGCTGCACGGAGCACGGCTGTATGCTTAATGCGGTCTAAAAGGCCGTTCACGTTCCAGGAGAGGACGCGGAGGGGCGCTTTAGTCGTGTGGGGCATTTATGAAAGTGACACGTGGCACGAGACCAGTGGGGAAAAGGAGCCCCCTGGGGACAGGGGGAAGGCTCAGGCCGGAGACATGGCATCCAAGTGGGATGAATCGAACCATGTGTGTGTGTGACCTTGAGGGGGGACGGTGGGGTGCATGAGTGCCAATAAGAGCAACAGGTGGCGGCCCGTGGGCGGCCGAAAACAACAGACTCAGGAGAGACAAAGGTCTCTCAACCCTCCCTCTCCTCCCAAAACCCCCACCCTATACTTCAAAACAGGAAGCATCTGTCGCCCTTAAACAAGATACAAATGCCTCGCAGTGAGGCAAGCTAAACTAAAACGGCTAGCTAGCACAAGATTGGGACATGGCGAAGTTGGACCCCCTCCATGTGTACGGATGGAATGATACCTGCATTTTAAGGAAAGAAAAAGAGAGAAAAAAAAACACAGAGGGACATGCATTTACGGAGTAATGTGTGATCAAGTTCAGATGCACGCCCGCTGACCAGGCCGGGGTTCCGTGTAGCCTGATCGCCGAAGTAGGGGGTACAATTCCGGACACTAAGTCCAAACGAGAGCATCAGGCACAGGTGGGGTTATTGATCACGTTCCAGGGTCTCCGTCCATGCCCCGGACCACCGGGCTCCCAGAAAGGTCAGAGTCCGACGCAGCCATCCGCAAGGATCCAGTAGCTCCAGGGGTGATCACCAGATCAATCGCGGAGGAGGCCGGTGATGGAGGAGCGGGGTCTCCCTCCTGACCCCTGCTCGAAGAGTGGCTTGTCCGGCCATCCGGTGAGTGGGAGCCTCCTCCCCGGCAGCCGGGCCTCCTCTGGGATCCAGTCCTGCGGCGCCCAGGTCTCCGGGCGGCGGGGTCCATTCTTGCTTGGGCTCTGTGGGTCGGGGAGAGAGTCGTCGGCAGCCGGAGGGGCCGCTCTTCTGTGATCCAAGTCCACGCCGCCTGGGGGAGTCAAAGAAGAGGGATTTGTTCTGGAAGATCACTTTAAGCCGGGCCGGGAAGAGGAGCCCGTAGCGGAGACCCAGCGCTCGGAGCTTTTGCTTAACCTGATCGTACGAGCGGCGTTGGGACTGGACCTCCCTGGAGTAATCCGGGAACACCATTATCCTGGAGCCTTGATGTTGCAGTGGCCCTAGCTCCCTGGCCGCCCCCAGTATGGCAATCCTGTCATGGAAATTAAGGATCCGGAGGATGAAGGGGCAGGCCGGGGCTCCGGGCGGCAGCCTAGGAGCAAGGGAACGGTGGGCTCGCTCCACCGAAAACCAGGGGGAGAGCTTTGTGGCGGGGATCCATGAGCGGATCCAGTTCTCCAAGAAGGTGGCAGCGTCTTCCCACTCCACTCCCTCCGAAAATCCCAAGAGACGCAGGTTGCTTCGGCGTGCTCTGTTTTCGGCGTCTTCGGCCACAGATTGCGATTGAAGGCGGGCCACTTGGGATTTAAGGGTGTTGACATCGTCCTCCATGGTGGAAATCCGGGATTCGGCCTTGGTGATACGCTCCGTGGCCTTGCGGAGATCCTACCGGATGAGGGACACATTGAGTCACAGCTCCCCTATCTTGCTCTCCATGGACGTCTGAGACGCTGAGATCGCCTGGAGGATGGTTGACAGGTCTCCTCCCGTTTTGGCGAATTGGTCCAGCGTCATTTGGATCGCGGGGCCAGGGGCCGGGTAGGCACGAGACTTACCCATGGGTGTTGAGAGACCGCAGGCCCCCGTTGGGAGGGCGGCACCGGTCCAGCAGTCCTAGGTCACTCGGGCCAGACGAAGGATCCTCTCCGCGACCCGGAGTCCGGCCCACCTCCAAGGGTCTTCTAGGGCACGGTAGCAGCGGCGACCCCCAACCCCTTCCCAGCCCGGGTCCGCCCAGAGCGTGCTGATGGTCACTGTCTCAACGGGGGAAGTCCCAGCTGCTAAGCAAGTCGCAGGGACACTGACTCCCACGCTGGGGCGGGTGGCCGGAGGCAGAGGGATAGGGCCTCTCACTGCACAGCTAATGTCCGCCGTCGCGTCCCTCAAGAGGGTATGCCAACACTGCCCTCTAGCGTGGACGCGCGTAGGCCGCAGGGGGCCCGGTGGTGTGGTCGCAGGTGGGGCAGCAAAGCGTTAAGCCACCAACTTGGGGCTCCTCAGGGGCCAGCTGGGACTCAAATGG
This sequence comes from Lissotriton helveticus, assembly GCF_964261635.1. NCBI lineage: Eukaryota > Metazoa > Chordata > Amphibia > Caudata > Salamandridae > Lissotriton > Lissotriton helveticus. Next base: position 333,967,371 of record NC_136071.1, on the reverse strand, counting down.
TCCAAAAGGGGGTGGTGATGGACGGCGTATCTGAACCAATCAAACACTCACACCCAGTCAAAAGATCTGGGTTTGATCCATCACCGTTCTTTAGCCCAGTTCGGGCTGGACTGTTCCCATGAGGCACAGGGTCAGACTGATTTGCATATAGCCATGTCTGAACTGGGGTGGCCGAGTGGGCTAAAGAACGGTGATGGATTAAACCCAGATCTTTTGACTGGGTGTGAGTGTTTGATTGGTTCAGATGCTCCGTCCATCACCACCCCCTTTTGGGAGTCAAGTGGTCAGCACCCCTACCCCCCCCCCCCGGGAGCTCCTCACCTCCGCTGCGTCGCTCGGCGGTACTGCTCCTCCCACTCCTCCAATGCGGATCTGTCCGGGATTCTGAAGAGATGCTGGCCCAGCGCCGATGAGCATCACTAGGGGGCCGCCATTTTGTCCACAGGCCTTCAGTGTCTCCGAGACAGAAGCAGCGGTAGGGCCCAAACCAGCACGCCAGGGTCGGGCAGGCAGACAGCACGAGGGAGGCTCACCAGAAACTCCCTGCGTCCGGGCGGCGCCTCGCACACCCACAGCTCCTCCAGCTCAGCCGCGGACGGGCTCCCACCGCCTCAGCACTCCGTCCACAGCCCCGGGCACCGCCACACAGCGACCCCGGCTCCGGGAATCGGAGGGCACCAGCTGGGGTCAACTGCCTCGCCCCCTCCGCTGCACAGGAGGACAGGGATGCAGGCACACTGCTCACCGGGACCCCGAAAGGGAGAGGGGTCCCGGGATCACCAGGAAGGCGCCGGAGCACGCTCACTGGGGGCCACCATGTTGCCGGCCGGCCTCCGGGACCACAGGAGTGAACCTACGGCTGGGAGCACTAAACAGGCTTGTCAGGGGCACCAGCGGAAAGCATACCCCACATGGATCCTCACTGGGTAAGCTGATGACATGCAGGAAGGCAGGTAACGGCAGATTTCATGCGGATGGCGGAGGGGGTCCAGGAGCACTCTTAGAGTGCGACCGCCATCTTACGCCGCAGGCCACGCCCCCAAAATGTTTATTCTTAAAAGACAAATAAGTCTGTGAATCACAAAAAAGGGACACAAGGATATCCCCCAGCAACTCAAATGAACATTAGCTGTATAAGCAAAGACTGTACGTAGATGTATAGGTTTTCATTTACCGTGCTTTAATGGAGATCATGTGATGAGACTAAAAGAAAGCAGATGCACAGGTCCAGGATTCGGAAGTCATGTGAAAGTGCGAAAACAACCTTCAGATACAAAATTGTAGACTTCCTCTGCAGACCAAACTCATGAGAGATCCTTGCCTCTCAAGCCATGTAAAATGAGGCTTTACATGCTATAGATGGACAAGATCTGAATTAATTAATTAGCATAGGCAAACAATGGCTGCAGCAGTTAGTCACACTAAGGCAAAATTTTAACATTTCCCACAAACCACCAATCATATGCTAACACACCCACCATCATATGCCACACACCCATCATCAATCTATACAGACTTCATACATCCATAAAGTCATCAACAGATGCTCATTCACCCACCATCATACAGCCAGACAATGTATAACCTGTCACATTCATAAACCCACACAGCCACTGGCATACATCAACATGGCCACCATCTTATGCTCACACCCCCATCATTAGAAGCCCACACCCCCATTAATGAATACCTATTCGCTCACTATCAGATACTCACTTAACCAGCATCATAATAACACACACTCACACTGCCACTATCACATGCCCACATACCTCCATCCTATGCTAAAGCCAACCCAAGTAACCATCATATATCATCCCTTTCACCATCAGGTCACTCATGCAAAATTAAATGCAAACACACCCACCAACATACCTGTTCAGCACCTACACACCAACCACATACTCGCCATCAGACAATCAAACATTCACCATCCTACAGAAACAAACATATCACACACGACTTAGCCACTGCCATTCGGCCACACGCTCAAAATCATGCATCAACACACCCACTACACATGGTAACACAGCCACTGCAAAGTGACCACCCACACACCAACAAATGGCCACACGCCCCACGCCCAACATCATAAAATTATACACCATCATGCAGCAAACGTCTACCAACATATGCCTACATACCCACCATCTTTCACAAACAAAAAAAAAAAATCGGTGGACTTCTCTTATTTATATGTAATCCTGAAATGCGGATAGAACATTTCACCTGTCTTTATCAGTAGGTAAAGCCAATTAGAGTTGTTTACATCTTAGTTGCCATTTCAGACAGTCTGATGTCTTATGTGTTTTCAAAATACAAGTCTCTATACTGCCTGACACAACTTCCCCACGCTGAAGGTACAATGAATGTATTGAAATGTTTTCGTATATTTAATATTTTTCCACGTTTATGTACACCACCTTCCCACTCGGTCGTGCCACCCCCTTCACCAATTACCCTACCGATGTTTTTAGCAACTTGTCAAACTCATAATTTGCTAACTTCATTTAACCGGATGGTCAGTTTGACTCGGGCGTATTCATTTCACGCAGCATACTCAGTTCAATGTGTTATGTCAATTTCACTGCGTATCATATCAATTTCACTCTCATATCCATTTCATGCGATCTTATGTCCAGTACATGTGGTGGTATCGATTCCAGCACATGCTATATTCTCTCCAATCCCCATTGTATCAATTTCACGCCACAGTGTTTCAGCTTTGCTAATTATGACTTAATTAACCTGCTGTGGTTTAGCGAACCCTGACAGGCCTTGACAATATTTATCCACACCTTTCTGTCAACAAGAAATAGCAGCGCTTCCTTCACTTTCCATGTGCTTCGGCTCACTTGCAGTTCCTGAAGCTTGCAGCTGAGCGCGCCGGGTCCCACACCAAGCCCCGCACTGGCCGCGAGCCTGCACAGCTGAGAGGTGTCTGTTTCGGGCCTCATCGGATGACACTCCGGTTTGTATAAAGACATCAGCAGAATCCGAGCGATGCCCCCAGGAAGTGAAATCTGCCCTCGGCCTAATTATGTGCCAATGCATTCTGAGAAATGTCACTATCAGCCCACTGTGTCTCTTTGGTAAACCATGGCTGCGGTCCAAGCGCTAAGGGGAAGCGAGTTTCCTCTTTCCAAAAAATTACAAGTCTGAAGCATGGCGGGCTCATTGAGAGACAACGCAATTTCAAGCAGGCCTTTACAGGGGACGACACACGAAAGACTGTGACATTAAGTACACCATTAGTAGAAAGATAAAGCTATTTGATTTTGACAGTATATCGTCAAGATGACATGAAATAAAGCAACTGCACGAGATTCCTTCTGTACTCATTTTTAAGGGCCAGATGCATCAACAATCCATTTTGCGAGTTCATAATTGCGAATTATTGCAATAGAAAATTGCAAAATGGAATGCATGAAAGTGTGTTTAACACTTTCTGCAATTCCCAGGAGATCGCAAATGACCTACCTAACGAATATTAAGGAGGTAGGTCGCAATTTGCGACCCCCCAGGAATTGGAAAAATCAGGGGGATGGTGGCCTGCTGGGGTCAGCAGACCACCATGTCCGAGATTGCTTTTAAATAAAGCAATCTTTATTTTTTGTAAAGCAGCACTTTTTCCTTAAAGGGAAACTGGATGCTTTACAAAAGAGAAAATGTAAACTTTCCCTTTTATTCTGTAAGAGCAGACAGTGGTCTGTGCGACCACTGCTTGCTCTTAGAAAATGCATTTATAGACATTCACAAAGGGGAATGGGTCCGTCCCTTGGGGACCCCTTCCCATTGGCGAATTGGTCACCCACCACCTACTTGAAGTAGGTGGTAAAATGCAAATGTTTTGTGACCGCATTTCGGTAGCAAAACATTCATGCATACGATGCAATTCGGGATTAGGAAGGGACGCCCTAAACACGCCCCTTCCTAATAGCGAATCGCAAACCCATTTTGCGATTCAGTAACAGGTTACTGAATCACAAAATAGGGTTTGCTGCATCAGAAAAGTATTGGCTGTTTGCAAAGGCAAAAATTCTTGATGCATCTTGCCCTAAACGTTTAAAGAAGACCAATGACACAGAATCAAAATATATGTTGCTGATACATTTTTTATTAGGAATCCACATGGAAGTCTCTCTTCCCTACCACAGGCATGTCTTGCTCCAGCCATCAGAAACATACATTAGTAGGTAGAAGAGTCATTTTGCATTTCAACATGTGGTTGAGAGATGGGCATTCTGAAGAAGTGTCCATCTCTGATTTAAGCACTATATAAGAAAGCAAGATTTAAGAGATAAGGGGCCAGATGTAGGTAATCCCATTTTACAGACTCTAAAATACCGAATTTTACCGATTCGGTATTTTAGATTCGGAAAACGGGATGTGGGAAAAAATTCTGTAAAAAATACCGATTTGGTAAAATTCGGATATTCCGAATTGGTATTTACTGATTCGGTAATTACCGATTCAGTAAATACCGATTTGGTAACACCCATTCAACCCTATGGGCCTCCAGGCCCATTGGAATGAATGGGAATTACCTAATCGGTATTTACCTGGTAGATGAATTAAGGTAGGGAGTGAGCACAAAGGACCGCACAGCATAAGCACTATTGTCTAGGTGGAAAATAGAGTGCCAGTAGTTACAGACTCATTATACATTTATCTGCAGTAACTATCAGGGTGTGTCACAGTTAGTTACCTAGCAGGTATCCTGCCTCCAAAATCTCCAGCAGCAAGGCGTGTGTAGATCCCACTGTTCTGGAATATGTAGGAGTTGTGGGTGCTCCCAGGGAATTTGGCCACAATATCTGTTATGATGTTGCCAGTGTTGCATTTCACCTGCACATTGATTGAGTGTGTTGACTTCCGGTTCCTGTATATGTATTCTGTGGCTGCAGGTGGGCAGATTGGGATGTGGGTGCCATTTATACAGCCTATGACGTGAGGGAAGTGTGCCAGTTGATAGAAATCAGTTTTGGTCTTCACCAGTTCCGCATGTGTGTCAGGAAAGCTAATGTAATCATGCATTCTCTGAATCATGGCCTCCAGGAACTTTCTGAAGAAACAGAACAGGCAGCTCTGGGACACCCCACCTACCGCAGCAATCACACTCTGGTAACTCCCAGATGCAAGCAGGTGTAGGCTACAAAGCACCTGCACATGGGGTGGGATGGCGTGCACCCTTGGTGTTGGGTGCTCCAGGGGTTGGTGCAGGTCCCTGATCAAGAACAGGATGGTGTGGTGGTGAAGCCTGTACCTTTGCAATATCTCTGGCTCAGTGAGTTGGAAAAGCGTAATCCTCTGCCTGTAGACTTGCTCCTCCCTTCTCCAGACCCTCTCTCCTGCTGCCTGTAGCCGTAGCCGCCTTGCAATGACATAGAATGCCACCATTCTGGTCCAACTGTTGCATTTTGGGTCATTTTTTATAGCCTGCACCTGGTTACCACCTGGTTTCACTCCATGGTAAATACCAACTCTTAAATACCGAATTTCATGAAATTCGGTATTTTTGAGGTTTCCTTCATCTCAATGGTCATTTTTTACCATTTCTTATTTACCGAATAATAAGAATTCGGTAAATTCTGAGTCGGAAAAATACTGACTCGTATTTACCGAAGCGGTATATTTTTGCTCCTACATCTAAAAAAGCCAATTCCGGTCTGTAATGGCCGAAAATCGGTATTTTCGGCCATTACCGACCGGTATTTGCCCATCTACATCTGGCACAAAGATTCAATCACCAATGGTGTACTATTAAGATTTTGCAGTAACCCAGGAGCAGATGGCCCCTTAGAGAGACATGCTGATCCATGCTGCCTACCTATATTAGGACATGGCACTCTAAGCTGGCTTTCAATGTCATTCCTAACGTACCCTTGTGGCGGTTCTGTATTCCTTACAATGCACGTTATTGACAGCTGCTCAAGATCCCATTTTTTGTGTGATACCTTTAACTGATAATTTTTGTTTGAACATTAACATAGCTTACCGTTAGGGAGCAGCTCACAGCATTTTGAGGTGAGCAGGTTGCTTGCTATTATGTTCAAACACAAATGAAAAATCTGAGAATGCAAAACATTGTTGGATAAAATGCCAGGATTAGTTAAACATGACATTAGCATGCATCTTATTGCCCTAATCTACTTTGTGCACGTTGTCCTCCCTATAGGTGTTCTAACATCCTAACACTAGCCAATGGGAACATTGCGATCAATGATGAAAGGCACATCTGTGTACTTGTAGGCTGGAGGGAGGAAAGTTGACCAGTGGGAAGATATTTTCAGCATCTTCTACGTTTAAACCTGTCTGAGATTATTGCATGAGAGAGAGAGCACGAGAGAAGAATGAGAGAGAGAGTGAAAGAGAGAGCAAGAGAGTGTGATGTATTCCTATAGGTACTGTATCGATTCCCCTATTCCTGACCCTGGTTTGGTTAATAATTAACTAGCAGCCATCCAACGGTGCAGAAACCGTTATCTGATTAAGCCACACCACGGCACAGAAGCGCGTTATCTGATTAGGTCATAACGCATGCCATCTAATTAGACAAGCGATATTCCTCCAGCCCCTGATAAGGCATACGGAGTTCTCAAAACAAATCAAACCTACAGCGACCTGGGAAATTCCCATAGCCATTGTTTTGATTTCACCGAGAACTTCAGTAAAGAATGTGCGAACGAACCCGTTCATATGACATCCTTATTGATGTATATATGTCCATCCTTACGTCAATCTCGGCACCTTTCAGGTATAAATATTACCGACATTGCCTTAAGCAAACACACAAGGTGGTGACGAGATTGGAGCAGCGAGACGTGCCGAGGAGCCCAGCAGAGAGCGAAGCCCACAGGCGCTGCCCCTCCTTCCTGACGCGCTGAGAACGAGACGCTGCCTTTCTCCTGCTGAGAAATCCAGCTCCGGCGCATCCAAGCAGCCCTCGCAGGCAGCTGGAATATCAAGACCTGGGATAAGAGATACCAGCCTCCACCATTCTAGATCTCAGGTACAGAACTGAATAACCCCTTGCAGAGAATTCTCGAGTCAGTCCCTTGGCAAAACAAACTTAACTTAAACTGCTACTTATCTACTCCCGCCCACGTATTAGGCTTAGGTCAGGTACATTGGGGTAGGCGTGGTTAGAAGCACCAGTTGAGTACGACTAGTCAAATGTATATATGTATGTATCTATTTTATCCATTTTAAAGTATCATATGGCTCAGAAACCATATCAATGCTTTTACAGTATTATTTTATAATTCTGTCTTTACTGTATGCACTTTACTTAACTATAAGTATTGCATTAATAGCGATTCATTTCTCTTGTATGAGAAAAGAGACTGATCAATAAATAACATCTTTTATTGAACACGCCCGTCTCTTCCTTTTCTCTACAAACTGGTGAAACTAAGAATGCACTGAACTGACTGAGTAAAATAAGTTGTCTTTTGTTTTCACACGGCTCTAGAGATACACTCTTGATTAGGGGAGAGCAAAGTTGTCATGTTCTATGGTTGTCAGAAACTAAATCCCTTCTTGTCTATCCAGGGAGGTTAAAATCCTCCTTGCCTATTCGAGAAAGTTTCTAGTGAACTCTGAGCTAGCTGGCAAACACAAAACTTTAAGTCTAATATCGTCGGTAGAAGACCTAGTTAACCTCTGCCCTAGGTCTATACTATTGAAGATATTATTCCAATGCGCAGAGCCTATTGGGATAATAGGAACTACACTACATGGCGCCCAACGTTAGGATAGGCGATAAAACTAACGCAAGACATTAGAGTAACTCAGTCGTGCTTTTTCACACAGACCCCCTTTTTTCCCATAATACTCCAAAGACGTCTGGAGTGGGTGAAAGGTCATATCCGCCAAACCTCGCAGGAGGAGACTCCTATGTATGGTTCTTGGTTTACTCAACGTTGAAGGATATACTGTTCCAAAATATTGTGCATCTAATCTTTGTTTCCATAGAAACCTGATCTGCAAAAAAATAAAATAATCTTCTTGACAATAGTATGTCAGAAACTGAAGAAGAAAGGGAGACAGCTAGATTAGCAACTGAACTCCTAGCAGCTGACAATACTCTGCTGCAAAATGACACGGATATAATACTCATCCCGGTCAACATAAGAAAATCTATAACCTTAAAATTTATAGAAAATGGACTGACACCAAGAGGTGGTACAGTCATATTCGTAATTGAGGCACACGAATATCGGCAGACAGAGGTATTCTATTCATGGATAAACTTTCCAGCAGCAAACGCTGTAACAAAGGACTTCCACTATTACAAAATAGAGGAACCTCCTAATGAGTACATTCCTTTCGAGGAGGTGGAAATACCACTCAAATTCCAAGAGCACCTGCTCTTGTTTCATGGCGCCCTAAAACATAATAATCACATCACCAGGCTCGGTCCACTAGGTAGACCAGGAGCAACGTGGCCGGTCCTAGCCGGATACACACCACATCCAGACATTGAAGAAATGCCTGCACCAGATCTTTTAGCACAGCTAAAACAATTAATAAAAATACATAGACAATTAGTCCAATATGTAATGCGGACTTCAACAATCCAACCAGCAATTAAAATTCCACAGCTGATCACTCATCAGGGGAACACAAATAAAATTACACCACAGAACATACAGTCCTGTCTAGGTAAAGTACCCGCAAAACGGGAACAAATTCCTTTCTGGCTAGCACAAAAAATCCAGATACCACCCCTGTTGAGAAACATAGGATTCTGACTATCTGTCTTCCAATGGGAATCGCACCACATGTGGAGGACTGTGACACTTGGGGAACAGTCTTTGCTTCCATTTACACAAAAACACATGGTGTACCATCCATGTCAGTAATACCAGATGTGCTAAAACAGATTCAAGATGAATACGGTCCAGAACCCGCTTTAACTCTCGGTATGAAATTACTGAAAGATTTCAAGCAGGTCTCGGCAATATTATTAGCCAACATAAAGGGAGAAGCAGCAAATGTGGCGATTCGCCAGAGGTTAAAAGAGACAAATATAGCAGACCAACCATTTGAAATTGCCAGAATCATAGAAAAATCCTATGAAGAACTAGGAAGAGATAGTTTGGGTGGAATACCAGTGAAACCCCAACTAGTTGAAAGTCCTGAAAAGGTATTTATTAAAAATAATTTAAACACTCAAAAAAAGAGCTGGGATGGAAATAAACAATCCAATCCTAAAGGAAAAAGATTCCAGTCCAGAGGAAGGTCTCCTCGGCGGAGAGAAAGATCTCCTGATCAAGGATGCAAGTCTCCCCAAAGGGAGCCCTCTGTGATAAAATACAACCTTAGAAATAGGGATAATATAAAAAAAACTGATAGATATCAAGATATTGATACACGTCCCTCTCAATCTTTTCAGACTTCCTCGCAGAAATCGGAAAGAAGAGGACGATCAGAACACAGGGAAGAGCACGTCAAGTCCAAAGACAAAGAACCTGCTCATCTGAATAAAAAATTAAAATTTCCAAAAAAGAAGGTAGCCAGTATTAAAGTAATCAACAATGCCGAGAATACTGAGGACACAGCTGAAAAACGGAGAATGGGCTCAGACAATGCTAGACAGCGCAGCAGAAGTGAGCATAGCTCGCAAAGTCCTTATGAATCATCTGGAGACAGTGGACACGAATGAATACATTCAGGTGGAAACTGCAGATACCACAGTTATCAAACCTCATAAAATATATGAAATAACATTGCGTATAGAGGGGGATAAGACTAAAAAAATAAGGGGTCTATTTTGGGATAATCTCTCCAAGGGCTATGACATCCTTCTAGCTGAACGAGACTGGCCTCCAGAGTTTGTCAGGGAGTGCCCACATGGCGAAGAAATAATTATGCCTGCCTTCTCAAACCATATTCCAATTCATAAAAAATATACACTTGCAAGAAGGTGGGCAGTAGCTCAAGCCCCTGCCTTATATAAAAATCATGTGGGATGGGATGAGGACTCTCCTCCTCACAAAATCCAGTTAAAATCACAACCTACTGCACAGAGGCAGTACCCGATTAAGCAAGAAGCTAAAAAACAGGTAAAAGAGATCCTAGATCAACTTGAATACCAGGGGGTGATTGAAACGTGCACCTCACAAATGAATAACTCTTTGTTTCCTGTCTCCAAACCAGACAATTCATATCGTCTTGTTTTGGACTACAGACACCTTAACTCAAGTTGCAAAACATTTGCAGTACAAAACTCGCATAGTGCTGCACTAATGAATAACATAGTGCGCAAAAAATACAAAACCACATTAGACATTTCTAATGGATTCTTTTGTCAAAATATAGCACCAGAGAGCAGATATTTGACGGCGTTCTCAATAAATGGCACGCAAAAAAATTTCTGTCGTTTGCCCCAGGGGTTCAAGAACAGCCCAGGACTATTCTCAGCGAGAGTAACAGAATTACTACAAACATATGATGACGAGGCATTATCTTATGTCGACGACATCTATCTAACAGATGATGACTTGGATACTCACTTGAAGAGAGTGAACACCATAATACTTGGGTTCGCAGCAGAGGGTTACAAATTCAACTTTAAAAAGTCAAGAATTGCCCATCTAACAGTCCTGTTTTTAGGATATGAACTATCAAGTGAAGGAAAAAGCCTGGCCGACAATTTCCTAGAGAAATGTGCTGTAATCCAAGCACCTAGAACACTGAAAAACTTACAATCAAATCTAGGCTTCCTAAATTTCGGAAGAACTTACATTATAAATTATGCAGAGAGAATTAAACCTCTCTATGAGCTAATAAAACCAGATTTTAAAAGAATCAATTGGACTCAAAAACACACAGAAATTTTGAGATCTTTACAAACAGATATGTTAGTTAAAACAAAATTACAAACACGTGACAACACACGCAACCTTGTGATTCGCGTCATCCCAGGAAGATGCGGATTCACATACCTGACCTCTAATGAGGGAGAGAAGGTACCAATAGCATACAAATCACATTTGTACACAAAAGCTGAAATGAAATTTAGCCCAACGGAAAAAATTCTGACCGCTGTACAGACTGCTGTAGCAAAGGAGCGGGCCCTAGCACAGGGTAAACGAATAATCATCGTGACACCTATACCAGCCCTAGAGGCGGTAACAAAGGCAAGCATTCCGAATGCTAAAGCACTCCATCCAAGGTGGATACAGTGGGCCAACTCTCTTGCTGCAACAGACGTGGTATACGAATTTGATCCCAATTTAAAAACACAAGAATTTCTCCAATATGAATTTGAATGTCCTCCGCCGACCGAAATTCTGCCTCTAGAACATTACGGCTGCATAATATATACAGACGGATCAGCACAACCCGCGGTGGGGGGTAAGCAAGCCTACAGTGCTGCGTGCGCGATTGTTAAAGGTCGCTGGCACGAAGGAAAATTTAAACCAGTGGTCACTAAAACGCAATCTCTGGGAGACTGTACAGCTCAAAGAGCAGAACTACTGGCGTTCAAGATGGCGCTTGAAAATACCAATCGAGAATTCCCCACACTAATAGTGTGCATTCATATTACTGCGTCCAATCTTACAATGAATACTTGCAGATCTGGGTTCAGAATGGTTTTAAAGATGCGAAAGGTGGCACAATCAAACATAAAATGCTTTGGGAACAAGTAGTTCTTTTGCAAAAGGAACTACAAAAGACTCACGTGATACATACACTGAGTCATCAGCGTGATGGCGTTCACGTTGCAGGGAATTCATTGGCTGACGAAGCAGCGAAGGCAGCAGTGCAAACGGCTTCCGTAGCTGCTATCACCCGGTCAAAAACAAAAATAGACAGCGAAATATTACAGGCTGTCAGCGCTACAGTAAAAGATGCGATAGAAACACTCCAGAAAGGCTTTCCAGTAAAGTACTCATACATAACTGATGCAAATAATGTTCTGTTTGCTCGAATCCCTGGAGTGGGGGATAGGGCAATTCCAAACATGGAACATAGGTTTGGACTCATTATAGCGGCACACGAAGGTCTCGCTTCTGTACATGCTGGCGTTTCAGCCACAGTGTCATTATTAAAACAGAGATACTGGTGGCCACAAATGAGAAGACAAACAAGGAACTATGTTCTAGAATGTGAAATATGTCAAAGAATGAAAGTATCAACAGTGAAACGACCAGCACAGACGCACCTTCTAATCTCAGATAAACCATTAGCCTGTGTTTACCTGGACCACTGCGGTCCCTTACAAAGGGACGGCAACTATAAATATATCATGGTCGCAGTGGATTCATGCACGAGATTCATATGGATGTGGCCCCAGCGATCGGCTGACGCCAGAACTGTTATAAAAGATTTGCGAGTCTTTATCGGCACATACGCAATTGGCATGCTGCATTCCGATCAAGGTCCTGCTTTTAGCTCTCGAGCTTATAAGGAGGCCATGACCGGCATGGGCATTGCATTGCGGTATTCTTGTCCATTTCATCCTGAGGGAAACGGAATCGTAGAAAGAAAAAACCGTGACATAAAGCAATCTATAACAGCAAAGGTATTAGGTTCGGGAGCTGGGTGGGTCAAACATTTAATAAGTGTCTAACGTAGTCTAAATAACCTGCCAAGGAATTCTCTGAAAGGGTTCAGTCCGTACGAACTATTGTTCGGGACTAGAATGATGATCCAAGATCTTGATAGTCAGACTTCAGTGGTTAAAAACAAAAACTTTGATATCAAAGATTGTTTGGCTATTTTGCAGGACTTAAATGAAACAAGAAAAGACCTGAGCAACATAAAGTTGAAACAACAGCCAACAACCACTTAAGAAAAACCACCTGTCCCAGCAAGGCCTGTCTGGATTCCAAAAGTCGGGGATCTGGTCAGAGAAAAGATCGCGGTAAAGAAGGAATTTGGGCCTTCTTACAGAAAAGCAGTTCTGTCTTGTCTATCAACGGGACAAGATCAGTAGTACTACCGCCCCTTGCTGGTAAAAAGGAGAACCGAGTCATATCCATCGACCTGGTAAAACCACAATCATGTGGCCGATAACAAACAGTAGGCCAAGTGGACTCCCAAGAAGTAGCAGAACACCAATGTTTGCTACGAATACAGAGGTTCAAACTGAAAGACTGATCACATTTGGAAAATCTACAGTGAAACAACAAGGACTATGCAACAAAGCAATGGAACTTGAACCTCTTAAAACCCAAATCAAAGCTTTTCATCTAGAAACAACAACCTATGATGATGTAACTACAGACTTTGCTAATGAAACAAAGCAAAATCCAAAAGCAATTGGAACAATTGACAGAACAGCATACGGCTACTTCATCAACTTCGATGACTCATCTGAAGATCTGAGTGAACCTAAGAAACAGCCATCAACAAAAACTTTTAAAGATAAAGCTAAGGAACTTTTTCAACAGCTGAAAGAAACCTATCTGATTTCTCCATGGATTGAATTTTGGGTGGCCTTCGGTGCATTTATCCTCATTCTTTGGCTCATCATGGTACTATGCTTGGGACATTTAATTGAAGGAAAATATGCTAAAATGGACACAGCAAGCCAGAAAATCAACTTGGTCCTTAAACCACACACATCCTCACACATCGAGAAAAGAGAACTTTCTTCAGTGAACTTCACAGCCAATCCTATACCAGGCGGTGTAGCATGGGACAAAACTAATTATGAAATCTATGGTCCGGTTGAAATCCTGAAGTATCCACACCAATTCAAGATCTTGTGGTAAATAAATAAATAATACCCTATTTTTGAATGTATAAATGAATAACAGATAGCTCAATAAATAAGAGTCAAAATTCGAGGTAGTAGGAGTTTCGCAGGTTTATTACAGCATAAAGGACAGGAACAGAACAACCTGCATAGGAATAGGATGGCAGGGCCCAGCAGCGCTGCTGGTGTCAGGATCGGGACAAGGGAAGCAACTTTTTAATAACAGTGCATGAGCATATATACATAACGCAAACACATAGCATTACATTGCAATAGGCGTAGCAGTGGGTGGAGCAAAAGGCGTGACGCGTAGCAGTCGCGAAAGATAAGGGTGAAAAGAGGTGTAACAGGGCGTATACATAGACATGTGATGTAAACGTAACAGAATATGTCATGAATGGGGCGGAAACCGTGGAGGGGGCTACCTGAGGAGCCGGGACCTCTAACCTGATGGTGCGCGCAAACTGGCAATGACGTGTTACTAGGAGAAGCTGGGGGCTATGAACTCTGTGCTAGGAGCAGAGACTGAAGTCTGGAGAGTCAGGGCGACATGTACCTAAACAGTATCTAGTATCTGATGTTTAGAGAACATGTTGATATAAACTAGAAGTCAGGAGGGGAAAGGCTAACTTGATTCTAAGACTGGACCATGCATTATTCTACATGTAGTGCGTGATGAAGAATATTAAATGACCATTAAATGCAGTATTTCTCTAACGTGGAGACGTGAAGGCTAGACAATGACGGAAACTATCGATGCGATTCAGTAGCTTTAGGAATGCAGAGAAGGAGGACTGAACTGATAACTGGAATCATAACATATTCTTGGCAGACTCAGAGGCAGAGCCAGGGTGAGCCGGGCACTGCGAGGCAGGAAGTAAGTGAAGGGTCGAGGATACAGGTGGGGGCTGTATCGCTCCTCAGCGAGGTTTCAGGAGACAGGAGCTGAATCTGGTGTCCAGGCCCTTTTGAGGCCTAGAAACGGGGACTTTTCAATAGAATAACGTGCACACTGAGAAACGTGGCAACGTAGCTTTACATAGGCCTGATATTCGTAGTATTCACGAGAACTGGAAACTGGCATACTAGAGGTGGACACAACTATAATTGCGTCATTAATCGAACATAGGGAATACATATGCATATTTAATCATGCACACAGAACATATGATGGATGACACGTAGGGACACAGAACATGGCAAAATTTACTTTTCCACATTCCCTCCTTGTCACTACGTTTCCATCAGGAAACATCAATATTCATGATACCATCTATCATTTCATACAGTATCATTTGCTCGTCTCGAATTATCCTGGAACGGGATTTAGAACGGGGCTTGGGACTAGGAATACAAGAGGTAGCACAGATGCCGCAAATCGCAGGGCCACATTGTATACAGAGGCAGCAGCTGAATATGATCGCTACTGCAATACCTAGAAAGGACAAGACTTTCCATCCCCAGGCGGAAATTATATTCCAGAACCAACCGGACCATGTCCAGGTGCCTGGATCTTGGTGTAACAGATGGGCAATTTTATGGAGTCTGGTTATAGCTGAATAAACAGACGGTGCGTTATTTGGAATGAAAATGCAGCAACTAGATCCGATGACTCTACAGGCCCCGCCCCTATCGGCCAGTATGACGTCAAGGACGAGACGATTCTGTAAAACGACAAATCTCATAGCAGATTGTTCTTCAGTTAAGTTACCTAGAGCAGAGGCAGTCTCATTTACTACAGCTTCGAGGGTTCTGGTTAACCTACGGATTAGCTTACTATTCTGGATAGGTCCTATAAAGAAAAAGAAACCTCTGTTGAAATCTGTATACTGTTCTAGAGCAGTTTCAGTATAATCGACAATTGGGGACTCCCTTCTATGTCTAATGTGTACTAGATGTGTGTTTCTATGATAATCAGGTGGGGCTAGGAAAACTGGTGGCAGTAGGAAGGCAATGTAACAGGTTCCCTCCCAATCGAGGGGCAGACGAACATATGCAGTTTGACCACAAATAAAATAAGAATGACGTGAAGCTTTGAAAATGGATTTCCCACTGTCACTATACTTGACAATAGTAGTACAATCACTATGTCCTACATGTACGGAACCATTATTTCGGACACATAATTCGCCTTTGACTGGCAGTACTGAAATAGCAGGTAAGTCTGGAGTAGTATCAGACTGAACATTCAGGACCATGAAATTCGAAGAATAGTTACCTAAATTATACACTTCATTTTCTAGATCTAACCCGGTTCTGTGGGGAAGACCTTGCTTGTCTGGAAAACATGTACTGTTAAGAAAAGACATATCTGTTGAGGATGACGTTAACGTGGACCATGCTCCACACGAACCATTATGTGAAAATGGATAAGGAAAAAGTGGCAGAACTCCCTTCGGTATCTGGAAAGGGGGGAGTCGACCACACACCCAACAATTAGTGGCATTGCTGGGCTGTGTTGTGAGTAATGTAACATGCGGATGAAAGAATTATATTTCATAGCGAGGCGGTAAGAGAGTTCATGAGGAGGCAGATCACTAAACGTGTGCTCTACTGTAGCATTAGCAGACTTATTTACATGAAGAACTGGGAAATACAAGAAAAATGCATAACTGGTGCAGGAAATCATAATGCTGAGAAACAATATGAAACATAGAAAAACGATACATCGAATTGAGTTTTGACTAACTCTCTCACTATGGGGGTCTATTTTATACATGTCAGAAACAGTCTAACCGTTTCACCTAGGGGAGGACTTAGACAATCAAACTGGCTGACTTATTTTACTAGACCGGAGTTTAAGTTTATACTCCTGTTGCGGAGTTTTCTCTAACAGGGGAGGGTTTGTAGCAATGTCTTTTGCGGGACAGTCCTTGAGAACAATATTTTGGCAATCCTTCAAATCCTGGGAAATGTTCTTTAAGACGGGTTTCAGTCCATTAAATTGTTTTACATGAGAAAGGTGCACCCAGCCTTTGCGACCTTCCAACTTCACGGCTGTACGGGTGGTGAGGAGGACCTGTCGGGGCTCCTTCCAGCGTGGCTCCAGCGGACTTGAGCGGTCAAAATTGCGGACCAGGACCATGGATCCTGGAACGATTTCATGCGGTGCCACCTCGGTATTGTCTGGAAATGTGGCGGCAACCTGTGAACGACAAGAGTTGAGGGCAGACATCAAGGAAGCTAGGTAATCTGTCAGCATATTACTTGAAACATCGGTAATACTTCGGGGTCTAGGAGTACCCCACATGTTAGGGGGGCGGCCGAAAACGACCTCATACGGGGACAGACCTGATCTGGAATGTGCGACCATGCGCATATAAAATAAAGCGACTGGCAGAGCTACTAGCCAGTCCACACCTTTCTCTTTACACACTTTTGCAATTCGGATTTTCAGAGTCTGGTTATGTCTCTCTACGAGACCGGCTGCTTCAGGATGGCGTACACAATGGAACTTCCACTGGTACCCCAACAAAAGGGAAACATGTTTCATCAACTCAGATGAGAATGGCTGGCCGTTGTCAGAATATACGACTCTAGGGAGTCCATAACGGGGGAAGAACTCACGAACCAACTGCTTAGCAGTGGTCGCGGCTGTGTAATCTGGGACTGGATATGCTTCTGTCCACCTGGACAAAGCGCATACAACTACAAGGACATACTTGAAACCTCGACATCGCTCCATCTGAATATAATCCATCTGGAGGACTTCAAAAGGGTGGTCAGGGGGCTGGAATCCACCTTGTTCCACCGGGACACTTTTACCTGGATTAAACTGACAACATATCATACAGGTACGGACTTTCTGCTTGGCTGCAGCTCGTAAATGCTTGTTGAACCAGATGTTCTGGATACTGTCTAACATAGCTTTTTCTCCTAAATGTGCTGGACTATGTGCGGTATTAATAATGACTTGAACCATAGAGTCGGGGAGAAACCATGTGGCTCTACCCTTCGTTAACCATCCTTGATCTGTCTGGACCCCTCCTTGTTCGGACCATTTCTTGATTTCTTGGGGAGTAGCATGTAACTGGATATCTATGACATCTTGTGTAGGGTCCTTAACTGTCATGCATGTAATCGGATCTGGAGTGTGTGTTATGTTAACTGGAATGTCTAGAGTCTGTGCTGTGAGCTTGGCTGTGCGATCTGCTAAATCGTTACCTTGAGAAATAATGTCAGTAACTTTCGTATGTGCTTTGCACTTCATGATAGCGATAGATGTCGGTAAATGTATGGCATCTAACAGAGCTTGAATAAGGAGACCATGCTGAATCTTGGTTCCATGAGAAGTCATGAAACCTCTCTCCTGCCAGAGAACTCCGAAGTCGTGTACAACTCCAAATGCGTAGCGTGAATCTGTGTAAACATTAACTTTCAAGTTCTTGGCGTGTATACAGGCTTGTGTCAGAGCAACTAGCTCTGCTGCTTGAGCAGACAGGGTGTCAATGCGGTGTGTCTCAATAACTTCAGTATCAGTAGTCACTGCATACGCGGCGACTAGTTCTCCTGTACTTGTTCTCATACATGAACCATCCACATAAAGTGTCAGGTCGGGGTCTGGTAACGGAATATCTGTCAGATCTTGTCTTGGCTTTGTCGTAATGTTAACTACTTCCACACAGTCATGTGTGGCAGAATTCGGAGTAACTGATGGTAACAGTGTAGCAGGATTTAAAATGTTGCAGCGTCTGATTTCTATGTGTGGCTGGAACAGTGTCAATTCATAACCTGTTAAACGTGCAATTGTCAAGTGCTGAGTCTGTGTTCGGTTTAAAAGAACTTCCACGGAATGTGGAACTTGTACTGTCAAGGAGTGTCCTAAGACTATGGAATCACTTTGTCTGATAGCTAGGGCTGTGGCTGCAACTGACTTGAGGCACGCAGGCAGAGCCTGGGCTACAGGATCTAATGTGCTCGAAAAATAAGCACAGGGCTTGTATTGTCCTGCTTGATCTTGTGTGAGAACAGATAATGCTGTACCTTCCCGTTCAGTTACGAAAAGTGTAAAAGACTTACTGTAGTTCGGTGTCGCTAGAACTGGAGCTTGGCATAGGGCTTTCTTTAACTCATTGAAACAGAGTGTATGTTCAGATGTCCAAGGGAGGACAGTCGATACGACTGCCTCCTGTGTCGTTAACTGTATCAGTGGTTTGGCTAGAAATGCATACTGAGGAATCCATTGTCTGCAATAAGAAGTAAGGCCGATAAAAGCACGTACCTCCTTCTGGGTCTTGGGCTGAGGAAGACTCGCTATTAACTGGATACGGTCTGGTGTCAACTGCCTACCCCTCTTGGACAGTAAGTGTCCTAAGTATACCACTTGCTGGACACAGAATTGAAGCTTAGAAGGGGACACCTTGTGCCCCATCTCGGCTAGGAAATACAAGACTGTAAGGGATGCTCGCTCGCAAGCACGTTCAGAACGGGCTGTGATCAGGAGATCATCGACATACTGGAGCAGGGCAGTGTCAGTTGGCATGTGAATGTTGTCTAGTTGTCTTTTAAGTGCTTGACTGTAAATGCTAGGGCTTTCTGTGAAACCTTGAGGAGCGCGTGTGAACATATAGCTCCTTCCATTTAAACAAAATCCGAAAAGGAACTGGCTGTCTGGATGAATAGGGACACTGAAAAACGCGTTCTTGAGGTCGATTACAGTAAAGAACGTGGCTTCGGAATCAATGGCTGTTAATAGGGAAGAGATGTCTGGGACAACTGGGTACTGAGGAATAATACACTTATTAAGTTCTCGTAGGTCAATCACTAATCGATATACTGGGGGTGCATTTGGATCAGTACGTTTCATGACTGGAATGATCGGAGAATTACATACATTGGAGTCAGTTTCTACAACCACTCCTTGAGCCATGAGCTCGTCAATAATTTTGGATAAGGCTGCTACAGCCTCAGGTGGCAATCTGTACTGTCTGATTCGTGGTAACACTACACCTGGCTTGAGAGTCACACGATGGGGTGTGATTTGCATATAACCAACATCAGTCGGACCTTGCGCCCATAGATGTTGCGGGACATTGGACAATCTGGGATCAAAATCTCATAATACATAGTGACCCTTAAAGTCACGTAGGAACAGACGTATTCCCTCTGGGGAACAGCATATAACTGCACCTAACTCTTTCAGTGTTTTAATGCCTAATAGGTTTTCTGGACATGACTTAGTAAGTAACAGATCAGTAGTGCGGGACAATGGACCTACTTCTAGAGTAACTGGCTTTGATATTTCATTTACAATAGGTTTTCCTGAAAATCCAAGGGAAACATTTCTTGAGCCTGAGAGCGGAGCCCCTGGAACTTCGGCGTGACTAATTGTGGTCCTACTTGCCCCTGTATCGATCAAAAACTTTCTGTCTTTCCCTAATACTTGACTGTGAACATAGGGACCTTCTTGATCTACAGGTATCTCGATGAGAGGCAAGCCTACCTCCCTCTCTAGGCTGTTTCATGAATACTGCTGGTACTCTGGATACTCAGACTGTGCATACTGGTACATCTGCTGTGTAACGTGCTGTGTTGCAGCAATAGGCTGCGGTGCGGTAACTGTCTGTGGTGCATCCTGTGGCTGAGGAATCTGTGAAACTTGTTCTTGTCTAGGCGGACGTGGTCTTTCTTTAGTCTTACCGGTAGCTATGTTGTGTTTCAGAACTGCACACTCGTTTATAAAATGACCTGGCTGTTTACAATAATTGCAGTTCCCTTTAACGGGAGCTGCAGGATGACTGACTTGATTTGGACCCCTCTTCTGACTGTCTTGAGGAACAGATTGTGCAACTAGTACTTTCATTTTCGTGTCTTTCATACGTTTTCTCTCGTGTTCTTGCTCTTCCCTGATTCTATTCTGGTGGTATTGGAGCATCTGCAACATCTGGGACGGGGTATTAGCTTGCCAGGTACTTTCGACTTTCAAAACTCGATTTTTAATTTGTGGACTTGAATTCTCGACTAATTTAGTAACAAAAAGGTGAGGGTATGACTCACTACTTGTCTTGAGGCCACTGTTGATGCTAAAACATTTCTCAAATCTAGAATAAAAATCACTAATATCCTCATCTTGCTTCTGTTTACAGGCTGAGATTGCATCCCAGTCTTCTTTTCTAGTTGTCAATAATCTGGGTAAAACTTGTATTAATAATTCAGGTAATTCTTTACATTTATCCCCGAGACCGGTACCTGGTACTCGTGCCTTATCTTCAGCTTCTAGAACTGCCCAATCGATCTTTTTCTCTCCCACCTCCCATTCTTTTTCCTTGAGCTTTTCATACACCCCTGCGGGCAGCAGAACCTTTAACATTTTAATTATATCTGGATACGTGTATTCTCCCATACGGAGCATGTCTTTTAATTCTCTATGGAACCCTGCTGGATCTTTGTCATGACAGGGAATTAATTTCTTCATCTCGAGGAGTTGCATCTTTGTAATCGGAGTGTAAACAAACACTCGTTCTAGTTCGCCACCCGTTCCTCTAACTGGGTGGACTTCTCGTAACGGATTCTGTCTCTCCATGTAAAATGGTTTACCTTCTGGGGGTGAGACATGAACAAAATGCGGGTTCAGAAACGTTCTATATTTGTGACGCTGTTCTAGAATGACACTAATTAAATCGTTACCTAGACCTTTCCATCTATACTGGAGTAACTCGTTCAGGATATCATGTAACGGGCCTGGATCAGAGTGTTGACCCTCATACAATGTAATGAGGTGCTGGATCATATACATACCCACCAGTCGTTGCTCGGCTGGGGGCAGTTTCAGAAACATTTGTGCCACTATTTCGTCTGGAAAAGTGGTAGAATCAGTAATCCATCGGACTGCTGATCGGGCTAGTTCTTGTTCATGTATGGTACTTAACTCACTGTAACCGATTCGTGATTTCAGAATGTGATCGGTAGCTTGAAACACTTGTTCTAGTGAACCTTGTTCTGGTGCTGGAGAATGAAAAATAGACTTGTGTTCTAGGCGTAAATGGCGATCTGGAAATCTAGATTTTCCTACATACGCTATTCTGTCGGAATTCTCGTCGTCTAACTCTTCAGGATCAGAGTTACTTTCTTTCTCGCTTACTTGTGCTGCTTTACGCTGTTCGTGTAATTTTATTATTTCTTTACGGATTTTCTTGTACATACTCTCCATAGCACCGACGGTCTTGTGCTTACCCTCGGCTATATTATCACTCCACCTTGTCAGGGTTCTCATTTCGGCTTGATCTTTAGACGGGTAATCTTGTTCTCTTATTAGACAGTTAATCAGAAACTTTAATATCATGAGCTGGATCTCGGCTTTCCTTTGAGACATGGCCTCGCTAATGCTTTCTGGATCATCCCCTGTACGGATGAAACGATATATTCTGTCTAGATCTTCTTTCATATTCGGTAAGGTGACTAGATACTCGGCCACCTTTCTTACGCGGAATGAATATAAAACCATATTATCCTCGCCTGGGACTGGATCATAGCCGCATTCGGCAAGGGATTTTCTTATTTCTGCTACAGTCTGATGTCTGGGCGTACGCTGTGACGCTTGTGCATGTAATTCGGCTGTCGTTAAACGCTTGTGTGGCGGCGGGGTTTGAGGAGTACCTCCCCCTGCGGCCCCTAAACTAGAGTCGTCTACTGAGGCTCTTCGTCCTGGCAGAGTGGGAAATGGAAATGTAGGCTGGACTTGTATGGTGGGCTGGACCGGGGGTACCGTAACAGGTACTCCGGTGTCTGGAGGAGCGGGAAGTGCCTGATTTACAGGGACTGGCGGAGCGCGAACAGGATTTGTATATTCTGGGACTGTGTCGTCCAAATAGGACGAAATAAAAATATCAGCTGCGGTCTGTTTGTGACGTAGCTTGGTCGGAACTAATGGTGGCGGGAAATTACTGGATGCCTCTGGGGTCGCTTTTGGCAAGCCCTCGGCAAGGAGAGGATACATACCCCTAATAAGGGCATGCCTCTGTCTGTCTGACTGTTCGGCTTTGACTTGTTCACCTATCTCGATTAGTTCTTTTTCTTGTGCTCGTTCTAAGGATTCTCTACTTAATTCTGACTTTCTGATTTCCTTTTCAGTTCTTTTATGAGCTTCTTTGCGCCATAACTCGATGGCATCTTTCTGTGACTGTCTGGCTTTCTTTTTCCATAATGCCTCTTCTACTCGCATGATGCACTCGGCATCCCATGTACCCGATACGGGCCATCTATACTTTTCTTCTAACTGTTTGGTATACTCTACCCATAAATCTAGATATAATATGGCACTTATGCCATGCTTCTGATACATAAAATGACCTGGACTGTCCCTAGGCGGAACTGGAACTGCTGCTTCCAGCAGACCCTTTCTGGTTTTTAACTGACGTAATTTCGAAAAGAGCGGCATGACTGAACTATAATCTAGACACAATACAATACACAATGAACACAATACTTATTCCCCATTCATACCACGACATTAAAATACATGAAGAACATTTAAAAATAACAGTTCAAACAGAATACTACCTGGAATACGGAACACAGAATACATGAGTTTTCTCGAGAACAGAACTGACTAGAATAGGAACTAGATGCACTGCTGAAACAGTACGAGACTTACCGGTCTCATAAAGAGACACGTCAGGACCCGCATCCACCGAAGTGGACACTTCGTTTGTGGGTCTGTGTACCACCAACCCACGGACCAGAGTCAATTAGATTGACCCTGTCTAGATACTACCCCAGTAATGGTACTCACCGGGCAGCAAGAACGGAAAGCCTCGGACTGGACTGGACTGCTTCGATACCGGACGGACGAACTTCGGACTTCTGTTACGGGTGGGCCTCCGGATACCTCGGACCTTGAACTCTCGGCTTGGGCTCTGGTCGGGACTCGCCGCGTTCCTCCACCGTCTCGTCTGGATGCTGGACCGCCTCCTCCGTCTCCTCCGTGGGCCTGAGGGATACTTGAAGCAGAAATATCTGCCGGTGCGCAGAAGAGTTCCGTCACGACTGCAGAGGGTCAGGGGGTCGGCGTGGCTTCACCGACGCGTGGGGAAAGGGCAAGTCCCTGTTCGGGCGCCATTATGTGGTAAATAAATAAATAATACCCTATTTTTGAATGTATAAATGAATAACAGATAGCTCAATAAATAAGAGTCAAAATTCGAGGTAGTAGGAGTTTCGCAGGTTTATTACAGCATAAAGGACAGGAACAGAACAACCTGCATAGGAATAGGATGGCAGGGCCCAGCAGCGCTGCTGGTGTCAGGATCGGGACAAGGGAAGCAACTTTTTAATAACAGTGCATGAGCATATATACATAACGCAAACACATAGCATTACATTGCAATAGGCGTAGCAGTGGGTGGAGCAAAAGGCGTGACGCGTAGCAGTCGCGAAAGATAAGGGTGAAAAGAGGTGTAACAGGGCGTATACATAGACATGTGATGTAAACGTAACAGAATATGTCATGAATGGGGCGGAAACCGTGGAGGGGGCTACCTGAGGAGCCGGGACCTCTAACCTGATGGTGCGCGCAAACTGGCAATGACGTGTTACTAGGAGAAGCTGGGGGCTATGAACTCTGTGCTAGGAGCAGAGACTGAAGTCTGGAGAGTCAGGGCGACATGTACCTAAACAGTATCTAGTATCTGATGTTTAGAGAACATGTTGATATAAACTAGAAGTCAGGAGGGGAAAGGCTAACTTGATTCTAAGACTGGACCATGCATTATTCTACATGTAGTGCGTGATGAAGAATATTAAATGACCATTAAATGCAGTATTTCTCTAACGTGGAGACGTGAAGGCTAGACAATGACGGAAACTATCGATGCGATTCAGTAGCTTTAGGAATGCAGAGAAGGAGGACTGAACTGATAACTGGAATCATAACATATTCTTGGCAGACTCAGAGGCAGAGCCAGGGTGAGCCGGGCACTGCGAGGCAGGAAGTAAGTGAAGGGTCGAGGATACAGGTGGGGGCTGTATCGCTCCTCAGCGAGGTTTCAGGAGACAGGAGCTGAATCTGGTGTCCAGGCCCTTTTGAGGCCTAGAAACGGGGACTTTTCAATAGAATAACGTGCACACTGAGAAACGTGGCAACGTAGCTTTACATAGGCCTGATATTCGTAGTATTCACGAGAACTGGAAACTGGCATACTAGAGGTGGACACAACTATAATTGCGTCATTAATCGAACATAGGGAATACATATGCATATTTAATCATGCACACAGAACATATGATGGATGACACGTAGGGACACAGAACATGGCAAAATTTACTTTTCCACAATCTCATTGAGTGACTTTGTAAAACCAAGCACATTTGCTGATGATTGGGACTTTGAAAGTATTAATGATATGATGTCTGATCTTGTGATGTCTGCTAAATTCACAGAACATGATTATTTGCAGGGTTCGTCTAATTATGATCAGATGTTCTGCTACAACCACTATGGTAACCATTATCTACATAAATCTGCACAACCTAGAAATGTTTTAAATTATAACCAATGGGAACATTGTGCTACTCCTCCAAAAGATAGCTCGAAAACATTTTATGATAAATATTCATACTTTTCAGGGTTTAACACAAGTAATGCAGAAACATTTTATTTCAAATTGTCAAATAAGACAGGTATGAAGACCATGCTTACAAACACAAAATTGATATATTCCGATTCATTTTTTGAACAAATGAATACATTTGGGTTTGATTTCTGGAACAATAATATTGAAACAAAAACTGTTTGGGGTACAAGAGATTGGCAAGTACAATGTATAGAATCATTGTTTAGAGCCTGCATGATCCCAGAACAAATTATATTTTTGAACGACACTATTCAACAAACTACCTGTCTTGGCTTAGCCAAAATCAAAGATTTGAACAAACCGTCTATTCCAAAGCCAACAGTGAACAGTAATAGCTCTATAGATGTTGAGATAGACGTAAACCATATATTAAACCAAAACAGAACACATCCTGAATGGAAAAAATGGTTGATCTGGCCCACAGATACAAATAACTGTCAAGACAGATTCCTGAACAAAATACAGGGGTTCACATTGACTAGGCCAGACCCTAGATATTCCCAAAGACAACATCCAGGGATAGTAACCACCTACAGCGTGGGCAAGCTCTGCCTTCAATGGCTACAAACGTCCACACTGGCTGAAATTAAGCAACACCTAACTTTACTTACAGAAGGTGCTGACTTGCGTGATTTTATTATGGGACCACGCAAACAGCGTCAAAAACGTTTCATAGCGGCCTCTATATATGCAGCTTATAACGAAGTCTGGAAAGTAACTCAAATTGAGACAGCAGAAAAAATACGGGAGATTGACCGTATTAATTTGGAAAAATCACTTTCTGTGGTGGACAATGGGTTAATGACTCTGTCCTCCAGAATATATTCTCTGGACAGCATTGTGTCTTCAGCAATCGATATAATATCGCAAGACTTACTGATGTTACAACACGGTCAGTCCCAATTGCGTTCTATTGTACAGCTTGGCTGGACGTTACAAAATCTGCGTTCTGGCTATGTGCCTTGGCGTTTAATCAACACAACGTCATTATTTAATATCTTTAACCTTACTGATAAACAAATCAGTTTGGCACAGAAGGGTGCTGACTATACAATTCTGAGCATTGAAAAACTTGAGAGATTACCATTGACAATGTCAGAACGACCTGTCATTGAATGGATAATACATGGAATAATAAATATTCCGATAACTACTTTCCAGTTTCAATTCTGCCAAAAATATTTACAGGCAGGCCAGTATGAAAGGTTGGGTAAAGGGTACATTAAGTCAATATGGAACTTGCCCTATACACACGAATGTGTCAGTAATAAAGGCCAGAAAGTGTTTCTCAGTGGCGATAATTGTGCAAGATTACTAAGCGGTACACTTCTGTGTCAGGGTACTAGTTTGCACGGAGCCTGTGAAGGGACTTCAAATAACCTTTCATGTTACCAGTAGGCACACCTGCAACACGAATAGAACCATTCTTTAGGAGACTCTCGAACGGGAGTTACATTCTAATAGTAGATCGCAGATGTTGTAGTTTGCTGCCCGGAAAACCTTATCTCACAACCGTGACTAGGAAGGTCATGTGCTGTGAACGAGTTTTGTTCCCTAACGATTCTCCAGACAGGGAGGCAAGGTTATGGCCAGATTTGAAAATTGCTTCTATTCGAATTGATACTTTAAGCAGAATGAAGACTGTGCTCCTACAGACGCCGACCAGGCTAACGTCATCAAAAGAAACGTATGATCTCCAAGTTGCAAGGACAACGGCAGAGATTCATTCATTGTTATCAACTAATTCCCCCAAACATTTCGCAGAAATACTGAACGAAATCTTAAATATTTCTGATACCAGTGGTGTCTTATGTGTATTTAAGACAGTGTTTTCAGGAGCTTTAACACCATTCAAAGCCATCCTGAGTATTTTTCCAGATTTTGTCCATTCAATTTTTGGCGGACTTCCTCTCCTTTTGGGACTAGTGGCAGGCTTCCTATTTTTGATCCTGTTATTTCGCTATGGCAAACCATGTCACAGACAAAACACCTGCAACAAGGGAAGAAATGATCCTAGCCATTGGCTACCGGGACCGCATAACTAAAGTCCTTGGACTAGCACGGCTTCGGGACCTGAACATGACTTGGTCTCTTTCATTTAGACCAATGTGGCAAAGTTGTGTTATGCCTGTATTAAGGTGCTTGCTATGCGGCGAAGAATGCGTGTTGGACACCTGTCTGGCACTACAATCGGATGTGCCAATGGACGCAGATACCTTGTTGGGTCCGGTAACGGCTCATGCATTGTGCTGTCCCCAGCGGCTACCAATCCTGATGACGGCATTCGTGGAGACTTCACCACTACGATTGAGGGGTAGTGAAGTACAAGATGAAAGCAGCATCGATCAGGTACGACCTTCAGTCAGCTATGCTGATCAAAACATCAATGGAGGCAATCATGCTCAGGCTCATGAATGCATGGTAACAACTTTTTCCGAGTTAGTGGAACTTACGCAAGAAGCTGTTGACAGTTTTTTCAACAGTCTAAATGATATGATGTTTTCACCAGAGCAGCAGGAATAACTTTGAGCAGACTAGCACTCGGAGTTCCCTACATCCTGAATTTGGCCTTCAACTTTAAAAAAAAAAAAAGCGATAAGAACATTTTTCTCATCAGTTTGTTCAGACTACAAGAACTTTTTTCCCCAATTCCAAAATATTTACGATTTTTCGGGACACTTATCTTCTGCTTAAAGTAGACATTATTCTTAGAGAACTGAATTTCTATTTTAGGTAGTCACGAGACATTAGCTATCCTCTAGCACTCTTATACAAAACGTTATGATTGTGATGAAATGGTCTCGCACTTTTGTTCTGTATTAAGAGCCATTTCATGTGTAGTTTTCGCATTTATTCATGCTGAATTTAAAATATGCATTATATGTTTAGCATTATTAGACTGCTTGTGCATATAGTACATGTGATTGTGTTTCGTATATTTTATAATTCCAATTTTCAGAATACATATGAATGTATTTTGGGGTGGTACGGTATACACAAACGCTACTGGTTTCACTATGCCTAGATTTGTAAATATGGACATAGTCTACGTGGAGTGGGTGTGATGTATTCCTATAGGTACTGTATCGATTCCCCTATTCCTGACCCTGGTTTGGTTAATAATTAACTAGCAGCCATCCAACGGTGCAGAAACCGTTATCTGATTAAGCCACACCACGGCACAGAAGCGTGTTATCTGATTAGGTCATAACGCATGCCATCTAATTAGACAAGCGATATTCCTCCAGCCCCTGATAAGGCATACGGAGTTCTCAAAACAAATCAAACCTACAGCGACCTGGGAAATTCCCATAGCCATTGTTTTGATTTCACCGAGAACTTCAGTAAAGAATGTGCGAACGAACCCGTTCATATGACATCCTTATTGACGTATATATGTCCATCCTTACGTCAATCTCGGCACCTTTCAGGTATAAATATTACCGACATTGCCTTAAGCAAACACACGAGGTGGTAACGAGATTGGAGCAGCGAGACGTGCCGAGGAGCCCAGCAGAGAGCGAAGCCCACAGGCGCTGCCCCTCCTTCCTGATGCGCTGAGAACGAGACGCTGCCTTTCTCCTGCTGAGAAATCCAGCTCCGGCGCTTCCAAGCAGCCCTCGCAGGCAGCTGGAATATCAAGACCTGGGATAAGAGATACCAGCCCTCCACCATTCTAGATCTCAGGTACAGAACTGAATAACCCCTTGCAGAGAATTCTCGAGTCAGTCCCTTGGCAAAACAAACTTAACTTAAACTGCTACTTATCTACTCCCGCCCACGTATTAGGCTTAGGTCAGGTACATTGGTGTAGGCGTGGTTAGAAGCACCAGTTGAGTACGACTAGTCAAATATATATATGTATGTATCTATTTTATCCATTTTAAAGTATCATATGGCTCAGAAACCATATCAATGCTTTTACAGTATTATTTTATAATTCTGTCTTTACTGTATGCACTTTACTTAACTATAAGTATTGCAATAATAGCGATTCATTTCTCTTGTATGAGAAAAGAGACTGATCAATAAATAACATCTTTTATTGAACACGCCCGTCTCTTCCTTTTCTCTACAAACTGGTGAAACTAAGAATGCACTGAACTGACTGAGTAAAATAAGTTGTCTTTTGTTTTCACACGACTCTAGAGATACACTCTTGATTAGGGGAGAGCAAAGTTGTCATGTTCTATGGTTGTCAGAAACTAAATCCCTTCTTGTCTATCCAGGGAGGTTAAAATCCTCCTTGCCTATTCGAGAAAGTTTCTAGTGAACTCTGAGCTAGCTGGCAAACACAAAACTTTAAGTCTAATATCGTCGGTAGAAGACCTAGTTAACCTCTGCCCTAGGTCTATACTATTGAAGATATTATTCCAATGCGCAGAGCCTATTGGGATAATAGGAACTACACTACAAGAGAGGAATAGCATGTAGCTGAAGTCTCTGCAAAAGATGCAGCACAAACATAACATGCTCATCTGCATCGCTGTCACACATCAGCATTTGGGAGAAGGAGGTAACTGGCATATTGTAGAAGTGTTTCTGTTGCATGCAGGCACAGCCCACCTGTGACACTGTGATGAGACCTGGGTGAAATTTAAATTACGCTGGCATAGTTCGCATGATTTGAGAATTTGTTTTTATGCTTATGTAAAATTCCAGAAATTGCACAATTACACCATTTACAGTAAAAAAAAAATCAGGAATACGCCATGTCTGGTAAGAATTTACTGCAAACACACAGGAAAAACAGAAATTGAGCGTCTGTTGTTCATGGTGCTTCTATGTTTTTTGCACTCTACATCCTCGTGTCAAAAATTGACACTTTAATGAGTTGGCGTGCAGTTGTCAACCCGGCGTATGCTACATATGTCGCACCCATGCGTTTGCGCCGGGAGCGGTGCAGCACGAGTAATAAAAGGGGGACCCAACTGCTATACTGTGTGTCCGTGTGATTCCTGCTGCGCACCGCAATCCCTTTACACTGGCGACGGGCGCGAAGCCGAACCCACGCTCCCACACGTCAGCTGTGATACCAGCGACACGCTCAGCTGTCCAGCTCATCGGTTCAGCAAAATGGGACGGGAGTGTTGTCTGCGCTTCTCGACCCCAGCGGTTTATCGAGACCAGAAGCGGAATACCTGCAGGGGCGGCAACACACGCTGGAGTTCGGCCGAAGTCGGTAAGAGTGCAAGACTCCCTCGCATGAAACAGGAGCCTGCTGAGGCCTGCGCCGGAAGCGCTGCACCATTCCAGGCAGCCCGCATGTGGACGAGGCCCCCGCCCACCTGGGAAGATGTGACCCCAAGTAGAAAAAGCAGTAGCGGTCAGCAGTAGGTGTTTCTGTAGGGTGGTGACGTGGGCAGGGGGAGGGGCAGGGTGGGGGTAGTAATGTATGGATTACGAAGTTTTATAGGTAAGTAAACATTTAAATAAATAAAACGAATTTCGTTGCGCGCACTGCATCACATTTTGTGATGCAGTGAGCGCAACAAAATTCGTTTTATTTATTTAAATGTTTACTTACCAGTAAAACTCCGTAATCCATACATAACTAGTCCCCACCCTGCCCCTCCCCCTGCCCACGTCACCACCCTACAGAAACACCTACTGCCGACCGCTACTGAGAAAAAGGGGGAAAGTGAAAATACATAAACAAATAAGCAGGTGTGGAAGGAAGACAATAACCAGGACACCATACAGAGGCAGGCTGCATGCAAGACCCAACACCGCGCTCAGTCCAGGCGACCCCCCCGCAGAGCTAGCAAAGATAAGTAAGCCCCCACTGCGCCACTGCATGCGCATGGCCAAGACCAGTGAAAATCAAGAGAGCAGACGCAACACAAGTAAGAGGTGTGGGGTTAAATCGAACATACACCACATCCCTGCAAAGTGAAGTCAGCAACCCACACGGACAAAATGGAAGACCACCCTGATGGCAACCAGCCGCCCACCCACATCATCATGCAACATGCCCCCGCAGGGGTATTACCTCATTCAGTGAAGCAGTGGACCATACTACAGCGTCCCCATGATGGAAAACGTGGTTGAGGCAGCTAGAAAACGACTGTGTGGCCCAAAGGGAGACGGATGGAGCAGCGAAATGCTCCCTGTTACGCCACTATGCAGGGAAGGAAGTGTACTTGCTATTCAAGCACCTCACGAATACAAGGGCACTAACTGACTACACGGCTGCGGTGACAGCTCTCAACGCACACTTCGACTTGCAATTAAACGCAGAGTTCGAGAGGTTCAAACTGCGCCAGGCCCGACAAAGAGAGGGAGAATCAATCAATGCGTTTAAGCAAGACTGAGGGAGTTGGCGAGTACCTACGCCACAGATGACCATGCAACAGACGAGATCCGTGCACAGCTAATCCAGGGAATATGCAGCAAGACACTACACAGACTGATTTTGAGGCAATCGAACATACCCCTCAATGACATACTAGTCCTTGCCAGGACACATGAAATCTCAGCAGCCAGAGCGGATGAGATGGATTTAGCCTTGACACGGATGACAGAGAAGAGCATGACCGTCAAGAAGGAGAGGGCTGATGCCATAAGGACATGTGACAGAGGGAGAGGCCATCAAGCCCCGAAATGTCAGTGCGGGTACTGTGGACGCAAAGAGCACCCTGTCCAAGTGTGCCACGCCCAAGGGCAGACATACTCCCACTGCGGGATCCCAAACCATTTGGCATCCGTATGCCAGAAGAAGAACCAACCCAAGGACCACAAAGGGGGCAGACAGATGCGAAGAATGGTGCATCAGCTGCCGAGCACCTCCCTTGCATCTTCATGCAATGAAAAGGGGAACAAACAGGCCACCTACTGAGTGGAAGACACCTCAACTGAAGATGATGAGGTATCCTTCACATAAGAACTCAAGAAACAAAGAAGGCCGTAGCCCACGTGCTCCGTGAAGATAGCCTGGTCAGAGTTGAAGGCATTCATCAAGACCTTCACCTCCGTAAATGTTATGGTGGTCCAGTAATACAACCGACGGCTGCCCAAACCCAAACTGAAACAGTCCAAAACGAAAATCTTTGCTTACAGAAGCACATCACCTCTGCCACTACAGTGAAAGATGACAGTGCCAATCAGGTCAGAGGACAACGAAATCCTGACCGACATCCATGTCATCGACCAAGAGGCCGACACGCCACTCAGCAGCCGTGCCGCCGAGAACCTGGGCCTTGTGATGTTCACGCAAAGTGTGCAGGTGAAGCAAACTGAAGAACTGCTGAACCAGTTTGCAGTCCTGTTCAAGGGACTTAGGTGCATATGTAGGTAGCCATTAGCGAATTACAAACGCCTAAAGTCTGTGAATTTATGCGTTTGCGAATGCAAATAAGTGAAATGCTATGTAGGAAAGAAAAGTCGCATGCAAAATAGCTAATCGCAAAATTTGCGATTAGCAAAAAAGCGACAAACGATTATGCGAATAAATTAGCGAAAGATACGTATCGGTGATTGCGTAAATCGCAAATACCGTTACGCAAAATGCAAATTCGCAAAATACTATGTAGGAAAAATTCGCACATTGCGATTTTACAAAATTCGCATTTTTGCACTTCACAATTACCACCAACTCTGGCCAGGTGGTAACCAGGTGCAACCTATATAAAGAGGCCCATGATGCATCTGTGGTTTCTCACAATGGCTGGGCTCTATCTAATAGCCAGGAGGCTACGCATTCATGAGGAGGAAGAGAGAGGAAGACGCCAGGAGAGGATTTACATCACCCTCTTCCAACGCACTGTGGAGGACATCCATGTGCACTACAGGCTGCATCCAGACAGTATTCTGGAGTTGATAGAGGAACTCACACCCATGCTTTAGCACCCCACACACAGGGCCTACCCCATTCCCCCACACATTCAGGTGTTGTGCTCACTGCACCTCCTCTCGTCTGGGAGTTTCCAGGGGGTAATTGTCACAGTGGGAGGGGTGTCCCAGAGCGCACTCTTGCATTTCGTCCATGCTTTCCTCAATGCCATAATGCAGAGGATGCATGTCCACATTAAATTTCCCAAGACACAGCAGGAACTTGATCAGACAATCTTGATTTTTATCAAATTGCCCAATTTCCACATGTGATTGGCTGTGTAGATGGGACACATGTTGCACTCTCCCCCCCATCACACAATGAGTATGTTTTCAGCAACAGAAAATCCTACCATTCTATCAACATGCAGGTAGTATGCAACGCAAAACATCTCATTACCGATATCGTTTCAAAATTCCCTGGAAGCACCCATGATTCCTTCATCTTCAGACACTGTGCCTTACACCGCAGACTTAGTAATGGAGAATTTAGAGAGGGATACCTGCTAGGTAATTTCATGGCACACACAAACATTAATAGGAATTACTACAACTTGCTGCATCTCACTAAACATTTTTATCTTACTCCCATATAGGAGACAGTGCTTATGCTGTGCGTGAGTTCATTCTCACTCCCTACCTCAATCTTACCAATGCAGCAGAGCGGAGATACAACAACGCCCGCAGATCCACAAGAGCCACTATTGAGAGAACATTTGGGATACTCAAAAGCCGTTTCCGATGCATCCACAAGATGCGAGGCACTCTTCAATACAGTCCAGAAACATGCTGCAAAATAGTGGTGGCCTGCGCTATGTTACACAATATTGCCATCAAGAAGGGTACCCCGTGGATCTGACTGACTCCGACACATCAGATGAGGATGGAGAAGCCCCCCAATGGAGGCGTGCAGGAGGTGCTGGGGCAGCTGCTGGGCGCATGCGACGTGATGACATCACACATAAATACTTTTAGGTAAGAGAATACACCACAATGATCAATGTTGTTTGAAAATGAAGTATTTATTTCCTTAAATGCAGGAATAGTAATGTGCCCAAATGTATGTGTAACTCAGAAACGTGCACCAGTTCTTGTACACACAATGGCAATATGTCTTTTACTGGAGTCCACATGGTATGTGTTTCTTCACAACATTCCATTGTGCATTATGTTGCATCATGTACGGCATGAACGCCTTGATGTTGCACCGTCACCCTGGTCTGTGTTTTCAGTGCAGTGCTCGACAACCCTTCCCTGACGTCCACTCCTACGCCTTTCAGCTGGCATTGGAGGTGTTGGTGTACTACGGCTCGATTGCCCATCTGTGTCAAAGCTTGATGGCGTAACTATGCCCCCTGTTACAGCTGCATGTAGCTGGTCAAGGGAATGTGTGACCTGCACAAGGTTCCGTGCATCGTCTTGACAGCAGTGTGTCATGGCATTCTGGATGCTAACTGTTCCCCTGCAGAGCATGGCAATTGATGTTGATTGTCGGTTAACAGCTCGGGCAAATTGGTCTAGCCGTGAAGAGAGTCGCCGTTGCTCCCTGCGCTGGGCCTGGCTAGCAGCTCTAGTTTCATTTAGATGTTCCTCTGTTGTTGCAGCAATTCGCATGATGCCCACTCTCATCTCAGACATGTGTCTATTGTGCTGTCCCATTTGTCGTTTTAATTTTAGCTATGCCTTTACTTTGCAGGCGATGTACTTGAAGCATTTGTCCCTCCAGCCCTGCAAAAACAGACTCGGTAATGGCAGTGGCATTGCTGGTGCCCCTCCGTGCCCTCCGTGTGGCTCCACTGACAGTGATGTTTGTTGTAGTGGTTTGCATTGTGCCCTGAGAAGCCCTAGGAGACACATCAGGCTGTGGCTCATCTTCAGCATCTGTTGATCCTGAATTCATTGGGATTAATGCCGGGACAGTTTTGCGCCTTTTTGTGGGTCAGTAGTGGGACTCTGATTCGCTGGCCCTGCCTGATCTTCTGCTGAGGCGGACACTTCCACTGGTGCAATAGTGGCTTGGGTAGTTGGTGTATCTGTTAATATAAAGAATAATCACACATGAGTTGTGTGTTCCAAATTTTTTTTCATGGAGGTATAAAGTTAATTCTACCACTATTTACATGATTGCTTGTATTTCTTGGAGTACTGTTCATTTTCCATTTGAACTGTGACATACATGCCCTTTGTCTGACTAGCTGCCCCTATGTAGATGTAATTTGACAACATTTCCCATAATGCTTCACTGGGTATTACTGTAATCATGGACCGGATTCCTGTTTGTGCATTTAACTTTTGAGGAATGAGTGGGATGGCAATGCATTGTGTGTCATAGGCATGCATCTTACCTTCTGTTGGGTCTCTGCATTCGGAGCTGTCCAAGTCAGCCACGCCTGTCACTGCCTCTGGTGTTAGTGTTGTCTCCACCAACCCCTCCACGGGCGTCGGCTCTGGTGTTGTGGAGCTTCCACCTCCTGTTGTTTTGGCTTCTGCCAATCTGGTGGCAACCCTCTCCTTTGACCTCTGCCTCATGTCATACCACCGCTTCCGGAGAACGTCGGTGGTTCTATGGGTGACACCAATGGCATTTCCTTTGTCCTGAATTTCTCCCCATATCTTCTTCTTCCTTGCCTCAGGCACACGGAGTGAGGCTTTACCGAATAGTAGGTCATGGTTCCTCACCACCTCCTGTGTCAGGACCTCTAATTCCCTTTAAGAAAATTTCAGGGCCCTTTTCCTGGGGACTTCTTCAGCCTGCTTATCTCCCCCTTCATTTTCAGCTGCATTTGGATCCATTTCTTTCAGTTTGTGCTCTGAGCTAGTAACACACACCCTCCACTCTGTCTCTCTCTGCCAGCAACTGACTCAGGGACAGGTGCAGGCAATTAGGTGCAGCATGGAGACTCACACTTCCTGGCTGTGATGTCATGATCCTGCACCTGAATTGCACTTTCCCGTTTTTTGCGATTCCTTATTTGCGAATTCGCTATTAACCCCTTTGACGCTCATGACGAGCCCAGCTCGTCATGCAGCTTCCATTGACTTCAATGGAAATTACATTAAAAGCCATAAAACACCTTAGCATCCAAGTGGTTAAGGAATCGCAAAATCAGTAATCGCAAAAAATTCTGCAAATTTTTGGGAATCGCTAAAAATTAGCAGAATTTTATCTACATACGATTTTGCGATTCGGAAACTGCGTTTCGTGAAAAATTGCATTTTCCGAATCGCTATTTCGGGATTACCTACATATGCCCCTTAGACGCATCAAGAGGGCCCCAATAAAGCTCCATATTGACCCAGCAGTCGCCCAGACGGCCGTGAGACACAGACAAATCCCTTTTCACCTCAGGCCGCTAGTGGAGCAGGAACTGCAAAAAGTAGAAGACCAGGGAGTCATCAAGAAGGTCTCTGGACCCACCCTGAGGGTGTCCCCATGGTTATAGCCAAGAAACCATGACAGCCAGGGAAGATTAGGCTGTGCATTGACATGCACCTACCTAACAAGGCCATCCGGCTAGAACGCATATCACTCCAGCGATGGAGGACATTGTGGCTGATGTCAACGGATTCCAGTGGTTCTCTAAATTGGACCTGAACGCGGGGTACCACCAGCTAGCCCTGGCCAAAGAAAGTAGATAGATCACCACGTTCAGCACCCACCTGGGGCCACGACAGTACAAGTGACTTAACTTTGGGATATTCTCCGCAGCGGAGGTGTTCCAAGACACAGTGCGCGAGATCCTGACGGGCCTGCCGAGGGTATGGAACGAGAATGACGACATCCTCATCCACTCCACCACCGTGGATGAGCCCTATCCACATCTGAGGGCCACATTGAAGCGACTCCAGGAGCATGGTGTCACCCTGCACAGGGAGAAGTGCCTATTCTTCCAGAGGAAAATAGAATTCTTCGGCTACCTCTTCAACCAAGAGAGAATCCAGGTTGACCGGCAGAAGTTCCAGGCCATCAAGAATGCACCGGGCCCCTCGGCAGTGTCAGAAGTATGAAGCTTCCTTGGGATGGCCACACACTATGGCGATTCATCCCCGATCTGGACACCATCGCAGATCCCCTCCAGAACATCACTCGCTCTGACGCCAAGTGGAAGTTGGGACCGCAGGAAGAAGCAGCATTCCAAGGAATCAAGAATACTCTCCTCGACCACACCACGCTGGTGTATTTCGACACCGTTAAGCGCACAGAGCTACTTGTTGACGCCAACCTGGTGGGTATCGGAGCGGTGCTTGCCCAAATACAGGATCCCGGGAGATGGGCCGTGTAGGCCTATGCAAGCAAGTCTCTTTCACAAGCCGAAACGCGCTACTTGCAGATCGAGCAGGAAGCCCTGGCCATTCGGTGGGCATGCAGGCATTTCCATTTGTACATCTAGGGCCAGCCATTCAAGGTCGTCATGCACCACCAGCCATTAGTACCTCTCTTCAAAGGGTCGGCGCCTCACCCAACCTCAAGGATTGAATGATGGGTCATTGGGCTCCAACAATATGAAATGAAGGTTGTGTACCGGCCAGGCGCAAAGAACTCAGACGATTTTCTCTCTTGACACCCGCTCCCAGGGAGCACCAGGAAGAAGAGCCAGAAGTTGAGTCCCTAGAAGCTCATCTGAATCTGATTTTGACACATGCCTGAAAGCACTGACTCTAGCAGACATCACAGCGGCTGCTGAACGAGACCCAGTCATCACCAAGGTGCGTGGCATTGTCCAAGGAGGCACTGACACCAATTCCTTTAGATGGCCAATGACTGGCCAGGGCATGGCAGACAATGCCTCGCAAAAATGTGGAAGGTCCGAAATCAACTGAGCGTGACCCAAGAGGAAATCCCGTTGCGAGGGTCCCGCATAGTCATCCCCGCGGCGCTACAACACAACACAACACTACTGGCTCACGGAGGACACCACAGGGTTGAAAAGATGAAGGCCAGGATGCGGTAAAAAGTCTGGTTCCCAGGATTGGAAGCCCGGGTAGAGGAGATTGTGAGGAGTTGCTTGGCGTGTCAGCTAACCGGTGCACCAGAGCGACCGGCGCCCATTGAGATGGAAGAACATGGGAAGGCCCCATGGGAGAAGGTGATCATTGACTTCGGGAGTTTCCCCGATGGCAGAATGACCCTGGTCATGGTAGACAGCTACTCCAAATACCCAGTAGTAGAAGTCGTCAGCTCCACCGCATTTTCCCGGGTTGCCCCAGTGCTCGAGAAGATATTTGCGATGTTTAGGTGCCCGGAGGAGATCAAGAGCGACAACGGGCGCTCGTTCCAAGGGGGGGAGCTCTGCGACTTCATGCTGCACCACGGGCTACAACACCGTTGTATTACCCCTCAATGGCCAAAGGCCAACGGAGAAATTGAAAGATTTATGAGGACCCTCAATATGGTTCTGCACATTGCCGTGGCCGAAAACGCAGACCCGGAGCACCTCTTGCAACTGTTCCTTTGAGAGTACCGAAGCAGGCTACACAGCACCACCCACCAAGCTCTGCAGGCTTTAATGTTCAACGACACGCATCGAGACACCATCTCTGTACCCCAGGATGGGCTTTGTCAGCCTACAACGAGGATGAAGCCCTCGAACGGAGGGAGAGGCAGAACGTGGCCGCCAGCCTCAAGAGGAGAGCTAAAAGCCATCACCTGCAACCAGGAGACCAAGTGATAATGAGGGATCGAAGACCGGGAGGAAAATTCCAAACCTCCCTATGAACCAGGTTACTGGACTGTAACCATTGTCACAAGAACCATGATCACCATGGAGAAGGAAGGAGAGGAATTAACCAGAACATCTCATGGTTCAAGGGGGTAGCAGGGGACTCGTCCCATCACAGAGCAGGAATATGACCCCGTAGCAAGGGGAGTGGATGCAAAAAAGTTCTAAGAGAGACCGCACAAGCACTCCGCAGAGAACCCGCCCAGAGGGGCTGAGAGAAACTGGCCCCTGAGCTCAGGGGAGCAAATTGAAACACCCATGACACCAGAGGCTCCACCCCTAGATCGGGGTCGTCACCCTAGATACGAACCGAGTTCCCGTCTGAAAGACTTTGCATGTTAAGTGGCGGGCCCGACACCAGCCTGTGAAGAAAAGAAAAAGAGACTGAGTAGAGATGGGATGTAATGAGTTGGCGGTGCAGTTGTCAACCTGGTGTATGCCGAATGTCACGCCCACGCGATTGCACTGGGAGCGACGCAGCGCGAGTAATAAAAGGGGGGCATGGCCCATCCGGACCCAACTGCTATATTGTGTGTCCATGTGATTCCTGTTGTGCTCCGCGCGTACATAGGCCTGGGGCGCCTGAGGTTACAAACCCTTTACAGACACCAGGACACATTTTGCTCTGCAATGTAGCATTAAATGATGGATTTTCATTTTATGTAATTATTCCAAATATTATGGAAATTTCACATACGTATCTGAAAAGCAAATTGTGGAAATATCGCACACCCTGGTGGTGAAAGTTTAATCGTTTGTTTTGTTGTCTGTAGAAGTCCAGCAAAATAAGGCAAAATGGTACTGTGACATCACTACTCGTCCATCTGACATAAAATATTACTGATGAATAGTAAGCGCAGTTGTTATTTTTATTAAGTCTGTGTAATCTCATGTAACATTGGGCACTTCGCATTGTGCTCACAACAAGGCACTCCTAATGTTATGCTATTTCACAGACTAATGCAAGATTATGATTGAGAAGAATTTTGTTCGCAAAAGCTGCACTAGCATAGTATTAAACTTTAGTGGTTTGTTTGATGTATGTATGTGCCATTGTTTTTTTTTTGGTTGTAGTTGTCACAGTACACTTTACCAGGTCCGGCCAGGAGAACCAAAAACCGTGCTCAAACCAGCCCCATGCACTTTGTGTCCTTTTACAATATCTTTATTGCATCGATCTCTCTATCTCTCTCTCTTTCTCTCTCTCTCTCTCCCTCCCTCTCTCTCTCTCTCTCTCTCTCATTGCTTCCCCCTTCCTCCCTATATTTCTCTCACTTTTGATGCTCCTGTTGACTCCTGCAATTCACCTTGCGGAGCTGGGGAAAGTGACAGAGGCAGAAGGATAGCCATAGGCTTTCACAACTGTCCTCCAATGGGTCTAGCCCACCCGGAAAATGCCTGGTAAAATAAATGGCCTGTTCTGCACTGCACTTTACTCCCTATTCACTGTTAACTTTGAAATGACCATGGTTCTCTCTTGGCATGGATGGAATTCTTTTAAAGCTGGAAAAGGATTGTTGGCCTTTTAGGCGTATATATTGTGTTTAGACAGGGAGAGACTCAGTAGAGAAATAGTTGTGTAGATTATGATGAGTCAGTGGATGTCTAGGGTAATTTCAAACTATTCTGTGTTCCTAAATAAGTCTCCATTTTGGGTCCACAAACTCCCTTCTCGACTGAGGAAAAAAAATGAAGCCCATTAAAGGGGGTGGGTGGACACTTCTTTTATGTTTTGTGCCAGTTTTGTTCCAACTTGGAACTTTTGTTGGAATGGTACTTTTCCAATAGTGCATTCCATTGTCGGCAGTTTGCCAGTAGCTGGATGAGCTGTTTGAATGGCTGTGTGCTGTCCGTCTAAATTAAGACCATCTGATACATAATGCTCCTGCTTCATGTTGTCCCTTGCAACATGTTCTGGTGGCGATCGGGTACGAGATCCTTGTCTCAAGAACAGCACCAGTATGACCATGAGACATATTGTTCTGTGACCCTGGCAGAGTACATCGTGAGCAGTGTGAACAAATAGACGGCAGGCAAGTGAGTAATATAACAGGTGTATATACAAAGCTCATGTTCACCGGAGGGCATCTAGGCGTTGAATAACAGATGTTTATTGTCACTCAACTCAATGATACTCATTTTATCGACCTCAAATGAATGGTCAGAAAACAAAGAAGAACGGGTGAAGTCCAAAGACGATCAAAACATTCAGAGAAGTAAACCAAAACCTCAATTCACCAAAAAGAAGGTAGCAGGTCTAAAAATCAGGCATGCCGAGGATCTTGAGGATACAACTCAAGAATGGAGAATGCACTCAGACAATGTTGGACAGCGCAGCAGAAGTAACAATAGCTCTCCAGAACCTGAAGGGACTTCTGGAGACAGTGGACTTGAATGAGGACATTCAAGATAAAAACTGCAGACACCAGGGTTAGCTCTCCACCTAGGTTATATGAAATAACACTCCGGATGGAAGGAGACATACCAAGAAAAGTGAAAGCACTCTATTGGGAGCGACTTTCCAAGGGCTATGATATACTATTAGCAGTACAAGACTGGCCACCAGAATATGTCAGGGAGTGCCCACATGGAGAAGACATCATTATGCCAGCCTTCTCTTATCATATTCCTATACATTTAAAATATACTTATGCCAGGAAATGGGCAGTTGTCCAAGTCCCAGCATTATACAAAAATCATGTAGGATGGGATAAGGATTCACCTCACCATAAGATCCAGTTAAAATATCAACTAACTGCACAAAGCAGTACCCAGTTAAGCAAGGAGCTAAAAAACAGGTCAGGGGATAAATTGGAGATAAGACCTTGTGAATATCCCCCTTAGTCTCTTTTTTAGGAAGTCAAAAATCTCCAGTGGGACGAAGCTGAGGCTTTCATCCAACAAGCTACAAGGCCAGATAGCCCTTGTGTGAGGAGCTGCTATATAGGATTTGCTGCTAAGGAAAAAAAATCACAGGAATTTCTGTGAGGTCAGGCTGAGCAACGATGCACCTTGGGCAGATTGGTGCGCAAGTAGGTCCTGGTTCACAGGCTCTTTCTGCCTGAAATATTTTAAAGTCCCTAGTTTTAGATGTTGGCCATTTGGGCACATTTAGCAGCAATTCCGAAGTTCCAGGACTAGGAGGGCATCACTTGGAGCGTTGGACTCACTTCAGGTATGGTCCAGGTGCAGGGTTCTAGTTGTTGGAGCTTGTTGTGCCCTTGTTTCCCAGAACAGGAGGCCAGCCAACTATCCCCTTGAAGTCACTCTGGTAGTCCTGGTTTCAGGCAGCAAGTCCTCCTGTAGCTGAACAGTTCTCTGAGGGCTCAATGCAGGCTTCCAGCATTAGGGTAGTCCAATTAAGTTCAAGGCAGGCAGGCCTTCAGCAGCCAGGCTGTCCTCTGAAGTGCAGGGTAGGCCTTCTGAGTCTCTGTCACAGGTCCAGGAGTGAACTGAAGAGTAGGTCTGAGTGTCCAACTTTTATACCTGGTGACCGCTTTAAAGTGGAAGAAACTTATAGTGTTTCTCCCCCTAACAGATGATTCTGGAATTTCCTTTCTCCCTGCCCTACTCTCAGGATATCTGGGCTGACAAAAGGCAACTGTGAAGTTCTCTGTGAGTGTGCTGAGGCATCTTGTTTGAAACGTAAGTGAGGGTGTGCACAGCTTCGCCGCTCCCATCCTAAAAGAATCGCCTATCCTTTGAACACTTATTTCCCTGTGTGTCACTGTCTGGCAGGAATACACAAAGGTCAACTGTCATGCTTATCACAGTCATGTGACAGGACACAGGCTGCTGGCACAAAATGGTTAGAACAAGAAAATGCCAACTTTCTTAAAGTAGAATTTGACTAGGGCCAAGCAGTCCTAGACAGAATGTGCTCTACCTATTGCATTCAAGAATGAGTGTGTCATCAAATTATACAACAATCATAATACATTTTTTGAAGCTTTTTGTTGGGTACTCAGCATAAACACAAATTATATCTTTGTTTTATCTGGATCTTGCAGATGCAATAATATATAATTTGTGTTTATGCTGAGTACCCAACAAAAAGCTTCAAACATTGTATTATGATTGTTGTATAATTTGATGACACGCTCATTCTTGAGTGCAATAGGTAGTGCACATTCTGTCTAGGACTGCTTGGCCCTAGTCAAATTCTTCTTTCAGAACAGGTGATAGGGTGGAACCACCACAGAGGGAGCATACCAATCGTGATTAGTTTTGAATACTAAGTACACTCTGACAAGCATTTAACTGAGTGCATCACAGCTGTTACTTTACACAACTTTCTTAAAGTGGCATTTTCAGAATTGTGACTCAAAATCTGACTACCATTAAAGAGGATTTTAAATTACTATTCTTTAGACATCAAACATGCTAGTTCTACCTGTTACCAAGCAAAAGTTATCACTTATTAAATGTAATAAAGTAACCCAATGTTACCCTATGGAAGAGGAGAGGCACACCCCACAGTAGTGAAAAATGAACTTAGGAGTTTTTCACTACCAGGACATGTAAGACTTAAAAGTGTATATCCCACTTTTTAAATACAATGCACCCTGCTCTATGGGCTATTTAGGGCCTATCTTAGGGGTGACTTATATGTTTTAAAAAGGGAGTTTTAGGTCTTAGAAAGGTTTTATTTTGCCGGGCTGAAATAACAGTTTAAAACTACGCATACAGGCCTGCAATGGCAGTCTGAAACCTGTTTTAAAAAGCTAATTAAGTGGGTGCCACAATAGGTTCTGCAGGCCCAATAGTAGCATTTAATTTACAGCCCTGGGTACATGTTGTACTACCTTACTAGGGACTTACAAGTAAATGTAATGTGTCAATATGCTGTAAACTAATTTTACCATGTTTTAAGAAGTGAGCACAAGCACTTTAGCACTGGTCAGCAGTGGTAAGGTGCACAGAGTCCTAAAGCCAACAAAAACACATTTCTGCGAACAGGAGGGGTGACAAAAAGTTTGGGGAAAGACCACCCTAAAACTGTCAGGTCTATCCGTCTCGTATTGACATTATATGATTGTTCCATTACTCTATTTGTTTTTCATTTCGATTTTCCTTTCTTTTTATAGACCTTTATGACAACCTTTATGATTCAGAATTGAATGCTATTTTACTGTTGCACAAAACTGCATGATTCTGATGAAGGTCGAGTAGTTAATATATGAGTTCTTTGGGAATGTGTGTCAATGTTTTTAATTGTCCACTGTTGTTTCTCTTCAGAGGAAAAGTCAGGAACATGACTGATAACTTCGACAGCACTGCAACATTTGCTGAACAAAAGAGACCTTATTTTTAATACATGATGGACTACTTAGGATGATGTTGGTCCTTTTTGTACCCACTTTATAACTCCCAAATCATTTGAATGTAGGATGTAATGTACTGATTACAGACATTTTGTACTGCTGTTATTGAGTAGGGTAATATATATTCTGCATATTTACTTGATGAAGTGTCTAAGTAAGCAACATTGGGAAGAGTTAATGACTTTGACTATGCTGCTCTACATATAATAACTGGGTATATAGGAGTTTAGGATCTTTTTGAGTAGTGAGCAGG
This sequence comes from Lissotriton helveticus, assembly GCF_964261635.1. NCBI lineage: Eukaryota > Metazoa > Chordata > Amphibia > Caudata > Salamandridae > Lissotriton > Lissotriton helveticus. The sequence goes on along the minus strand of NC_136071.1, from coordinate 333,922,960 downwards.
CACAGTGGTGCCCTACTTTCCCTTCTTTTCATTGGAGATTGAATCTGGATGAAATATTCAACATTTAATTTTTGTGTTAACTAAAGTATTATAAGCGTACGTAAATGCATAATCTATGTTCAAAGAAGGTGGGAAGCAAGAAACTCTCAGAGTCCTTGCCCTCCTTTTTCCAAAGTAAAGTCAGGGACATCTTTGACACATTTCATACCAATGCCCACATTTAAATAGCACCTTCAGGAGGCAGTAAGTCATCTTTCAACAGCTTTGAATATCTATCGATTGATATTGTTTCTCAGCTGATTGTCAACACAAAATCTGGCTCCTGTCTGATCCCTGCCCATCGTACATAATGCACTTGGCTCCACAGCCAATTTGCAACAGTTATGACCAACGTAATTAATGCCATGTTTACCTCGGGGGGTTTTCCAACCCCATGGAAGAAGGCCAAGATTCTTCCCTTCTAACGAAGGTGAACCTGGAACCTAAGGACCCCTCAAATTATTGTCCGATATCTAGACTCCGTTTTCTGGCTAAGGTAGCCGAGAAGGCAATGTATATACAACTGCCCGCTGATTTAGAGACTAATCATCATCTCCACAAAACTCAATTTGGTTTTAGAAGTGGTTTCAGCACTGAATCAGCACTTATTGTAGCTACAGAAGAGTTCACATCATCCCTTTTGATGCAGGGGTCAGAGCAGCTTTGGTCTTATTGGATCTGTCGGCATCCTTCAACATGGTCAATCACAGTTGTTTGATGGATCGGTTGATGGCTGCCGGGGTAGGAGGCATGGCCTTTGCACTCATTCAGTCCTTCCTGAGTGACAGATCTCAATCGGTCAATTTTAAAAAATTTACGTCTCTACCTTTCATGCTGCCATTCGAGGTCCCCCCCTGGGCTCGTCACTGAGCCCGACACTGTTCAATGTTTATGTTCCCCTCTTGCTAAACGAATAAAATCATCTGGGTTCTCGCTGGCAACCTACACTGATCACACCCACATCATTGTGTCACTTGCTGACGACATCCAATCCACTGCTGATAGATTTAACAATTGCATGGTAGGTCAGCGATTGGATGAGCATCAAATGCCTCAAGTTGAATACCATTAAAACAGAGGTTATGCTCTTTGGAAAAGATACATCTTTGTGGTCTCCTTCTTGGTGGTCACAAGAGCTGGGGGACCTTCTTAAACCGAAAAGCAAGGTGAAGAATCTAGGAGTAATGATCAACGACAGGATCTATTTAAACATGGACTCCTCCTCCTTCTATATTTTGAAAACAATCAAGAAGATCGCTCATCTACTCTCCTTTGACCTGCTAAAAACAGTTGTCACAGCTCTAGTACTGGTTCGCTTAGACTATTGCAATGGACTCCTCCAAGGCCTTCAAAAACACTTTCTCAAAAGACTTCAAACAGTGCAGAACATGGAAGCAAGAAAGCCTTTTAAAATACCTAGGTCTGAATCTGCATCACTTGCTTTAAGCTTTCTATAGAAAAACTGATCATATTTAAGGCATTGTGTCTTGCGCACACAACGCTATATTGTTTCAGTTGATAAAAACCATACACTATTGAACATACTTATATTCTCTGTATCTTAAAAAAGATTTTTTGCAAAAGATTTCATAATAGAATGATATAAAAGTGATTTCATACGAAAGTATACAGCGTTGCTGACTTTCTAACTAAAGACAAAACATAAAGGGCCAGATGTAGGTAATTCCTATTTACCGACTCCTAAATACCGAATCATACCGATTCGGTATTTAAGAGTAGGTAAATAGGAAGGAGGCATATGTAGGTAAATCTCATTTCTTATTCACCGATTCTGTAACAGTCGGTATTTACCGATTCTGTAAATACCGAATCGGTATTTCACATTGATTCCTATGGGCCTTGAAGCCCATAGGAATCAATGTGAAATACCGATTCGGTATTTACAGAATCGGTAAATACCGAATGCTGCAAGGGTGTAGGGGGTGTCACTTTGACACCCTCTAGCACCCCAAGTACAGGCTTGTGTGACATGTGGCACACATACATGCCCTAAGGGCATGTCTGTGTGTCACATTGCACAGGTGTGCATGCACAGATGTGCATGCACACCTGAATTCGGTATTTTACCACCCAATAGGATTGGGTGGTAAAATACCGACTCTTAAGGACCTGTGGCACTCTTAGGAGTGTCAGCTACATATGGACTTACAGAATCGGTATGTTTACCGATTCGGTAAAATACCGAAGTGGTAAATTTACCGATTCTGTAAATATACCGATTCTGTAAATACCTACCCACCTACATCTCAAAAGCCAAATAACGGTCGGTAACGGCCGAAATCGGCCGTTACCGACCGGTATTTGGCTACCTACATCTGGCCCCAAATCCTTTTAAAACCTATCTAACCTATCTAATCGCTATATGGAACCGGGCCAGGCTACCTAAAAAGAAACATGACCTGGTATGTTCCAAAAAGACCCCTACAATCTAGCTCATATAAAAACTTGGTAGTTCCTCCCTATAAACGGAAGTCATGGGGTGGTAGGGGCTTTGTCAGAAACACTCCCACCAAATGGAATGGTCTCCGTCTCTCCTTAAAATCTACACCGGAGCTTCTAGCTTTTAGGAAAATCCTAAAAACCTGGCTCTTCACCAACTGAACCTTTCTGCCTTAGTATTCACAGTTAGCGCCATGATACCTCCAGGTATACAATGCGCTTTATAAATACTTTCAATGTCAATATCCATATCAAACACTTAGCATAAAACTTCTATATATTTATAAATAGTTAAAGGTTTATTCCTTTCTTGTGATGTTATTAGACAACCCAACCGTGTTTTCGGCATAGCCAGGTTTAAGTTGCCAACCTATAGGTTACTTTTCTGTATGTATGTATGTATACTTGTAAAGCGCACTGTTACCTCGTTACGTGGTGTCCTGGCGCTGTATACCGCTGGGGAACCCGTCCTGGCTTTCCCTGTGAGAGGGCACCCCAAGGTGAAGCCAGGCATCCCCGGCGTTGCTGGGGCCGTTGTGGAGATTAAGCAAGCTATTGCCCAGAGTTGCAGAGTGGGACCCATGGTTAGCGTAGGCACCTAAGCGAGAATTATCGAGTCCACGGACATTGACCCAAGACCCTGCCACGTCGGGAATTGAACCCTGGTCCCGGGCCGACCTCTGCTTCAGGGTCTGCCGCTTCTAACCGGTGAGCCACACTTCTCCACTTAAAATTCTCTTTCTATGTGATGCACTGAACTGACTGTGAGGTGATCACATGTACATGATTGTAGGTATGTATTAAAGCACGTCGAGGGCCAGGCTACATGCTTTCCAATAGTGCTTCACAAAAATGTTGAACATGAGAAACTATGTACTACAATAAAAGGAATGGTTCTTAAAAAGTGTTGGAAGATATGAAAAAAATGATCCCAGCACTATACCAGTGCTAAAGCAAGCGTGAGAAAACCAGAAAATATCATTTTTATTTCATTATTATGTCTTAAGTTTCTCTGACAAGGAGACCAGAGCTGCTGCAAAAAGCAGGGCTGCTGAATTAAGCTCTGAAAACACATTTTCAGCCTAAGAGATGCTGATATGGAAGAATTTGAATCCCATCCATTACAGTGGCCATGAACCATCAACCCCAAAGAACCGTGTGCCATATTGTGTTAATGGTCTGCTGTCTCTCTTCCTCCAATCCTAAAACAGAGGTTTTGAAGTTTGTAGTTTACCCACCTTATGGATTATTATTGTCACCGAGACTTGGTTCTTTCAGGATAGTGCACCGCTTAGCCACGATTTTGTGCCAGATACTTTTAAATTTTAACAGCATGACCAGACAGATAGGAAAGGTGGAGAAATTAGAATTGCTGCACATCCAGAGTTTTCAATTCAATCATGCCCTAGTAGCTTGAGCTCATATTGTGAGTCTTTAGTAGTAAGGCTTAAGGTTTGTATGAAACAGTTATTCTTTATCTTAATCTATAGACCACCTGACTCCTCTCCTAGACATTTTTCCACTTCGGGGTGAGGAAATTGCAACGTTCCTCATCTCTCTCAACCCCACCTTTTTTTCTTAAACTACTATACTTCTCAATTTCCCTCACCATTCTTAACTGCCTCTCCTCTCAATCTCTGTTCTCTCTCTCTCAGTCTCTCTTTTGATCTCTGCTTCTCTATCACACCTTTCTCACTATTCTACTTCTTTTTTGCTACCTCTCTTTCTTTCCTTTGCATTGTTCTCCTAGCATTACCTTCTGTACAATTTCTCTCTGCATTTCCTTCTCTTTCAACTCACACTATGGGCCATATGTATCAAGCAAATTAGTATTCGCAAAGGCCGAAATTCGCAGAATTTCGGCCTTTGCGAATGCTAATTTGCTAAATGGTATGTATGAAACATTTTTGCTGCTAAATAAGGAATCGCAAAATTTGCCATTCCTTATTTTGCGATTGCACTTAAGGAATCGCAAATTTTGCGATTCCTTAAATGCAATGTATCAAAGAAAAAACAATTCAAAAATGCCCATAAGGATTCGCAAATTACCACCAACTTCTAGTTGGTGGTAAGTTGCAAATCCTTTTAAAAAAGAATTTTTTTTTAAATCCAAAGGTGCCATATGACGCTCATACATGCCCTTAGGGCATGTATGTGCGCCATATGCCCCCACATGTCATTTTCAGGGGTGCAGCAGGGTGTTCTTGAGACACCCCTGCACCCTTGAAAATATTCCTAAATTGCGATTAGCAAATTGCTAATCGCAAATTTCCCCTTCATTCCTATGGGCCTCCTGGCCCATAGAAATGAATGGGAAAATTGCGATTAGCAATTTGCTAATCGCAATTTAGGAATGTTAAGCAATCTCTAAAAAGAAGCGATTTCCTACATACATACCATTTTGCAAATTCTAAATAGCGATTCCTTAAAAATCGCTATTTAGAATTCGCAAAACGGTACTATGATACATATGGCCCTATATCTTGACATCTCTAGCTTTACACATCTCTCTACTTTATCTCTTTGGTCTACCTCTCTGCCTACCTCAGAACTTTCTCTACTTCTCGATTCTTCAGTTTCAAATTCACATCTCTGCCTCACCTATTTCTACTTCACCTCTTTGCCTTGTGACCCTCACCTCAGTGTCTACACTATACCTTATCATTATCTGTGCCTCGCTACTTTGTTTACCGACCTGTCTTTCTACACCTCTTTATAGCTTGACTGTTTGCTTGGTCACGCTTCTCTTGGTATTATTTGGCTGGCGGACTCTGGCCAGGTTTCATTTTAAGCCGTTTTTATATGCCCCCTTACTCTGAAACCTCTTAAATTCTACTATATCTCAACATGCCTCTTACTTTTGTATTTGATACATTTACTGCTTTTGGTAGTCTTTTACTCATAAAAGCATTTTTAATTCCTCTTTTTCAAAACTTTAAACTATCCAATATCAATACTTCCCCTAGTGATGGTAATTTGTGCCCCAATACAACTGCCAGCACTGTTTTATCCAAAACTGGTCAATCATCTGATAGAAATTCTAAAAGGGATTTTAGAGAGTCCATTTAAATTGCAATGGATACTTTGTGAGGAAGTGGTCATTAATGTTCTGGGACAGATAGACTTTGATATTATTTTTTTCTCTTTCATAATATTTCATAGCATTTCAGTAACCACTCTGGGATAAAATAAGAAGGGGTAAGAAAATGTGATTCCACTACTAGATACACGAGACTAATGTAAAAAAAAAGGAAGGATATAATGGTAAAACAAAGCAAACATAATAGTAATGTTTGCATACACGTAAAACAACCTGTGATACGTTTATGTGGATATAAGGAATGAAGAGGATTGTAACGTACAGAATTCTGTCAGTGCCTGATGTTGTAGCAGCTTCTGTTACTGCGAGTAATGGAATGGCAGTACATTTTGTTACAACAGCTTAGCTAGTCATAATTCAAATAATACAACATATATAATATTCTAATATAATAATAATTTGCGGGACTTTCACAAGTTTTTTTTATATATTATGAGCTTATGAGATATATATTTATTTTTAAAAACTGATTTCCGAGGTCCTCAAATATCCATTTCGACATATGGTATATAGGTGTCTACTCTAAATGCATGCTTTATAACTTGTTTGACTCAGGAAAACGCGCTTCGGGAAAATGTTATTTGTGTAAGACCTTGTGTAAAAAGCGCAAGTACAAATGCACCATATCTGAGAAGCGAGGACAGCAGAAATGTTAATTGCAACTATTTTTCGTTTTTATTTTTTGGAAGACAGGCGTGTCGACGATATCGCCTAATCGCTGCTGAGGGACATTTGGGGAAAATGCATACCTGCGACTTGATCCTTTTCCACATTTTTCACTCGTAAAATCTTTCCAGGGAGACCTCTTCACTCCAGACTGCATGACATGTTCATTATGGAAACAAGTGTTTTGTTAAAGCACTAATGTTGGAACGCAGTGAAAAACGAAGGGCTTTAAAGGACCCTTCAGCTTGGGAAAACATTGGGTTAATAATGTGTTGGCCATTTTACAATGTATTGCTTCTGAAATCAAGACGGGCCAAGGATTAATGGTCAGGATATGAGGCTGTCACAAATAGCCCCGAAAAGCGAAAACACCTCCGTGGAATTTGGACAAGTTGGCAATTTAGTAGCCATCTACCGTAATCCCCTTGGCAAACGCAAGATGGTGCACAGATCGCTTCTTCCCACCGTTGAGAGCTGTGTTTGGAATGTTTGCCCGGGGAATTATTAGAGGAAAGCGAGGAAAAGGTCTTCCTTGTTGTACAGGGGCTTACAAATACTTCTGCAAATCTGGCCCTAAGCCGCCCCTTCAATGGGGGCTCCAATGGAGCGAATAGTTTGACGCCAGGCCTCGGCCGCCCGAGATAGGGGCGGGCTGGTAGAACTGAAGCTTATGAGAAATTATCTAATTGTCCTTCTCAATATGGCCTCTTCAAGTCCGTAGAGTTAATCTGCTGACATTTCACCCCTCCCTGTTATATTGGCCGCGGTTCAAGCGCGGCTTAAGTCGGGGGCAGGGGAAGAGGCTGCGTGTGAAAGAACGAGGGTGGGAAAGTGTGGCATATGCCAAGTTCCTGGAGTCACCTATGCTGCCAGGGGGACCATGGATGCATTGTTGGCATTGTCGACCAGCTTGTTCAATTTCCTGTGTGTTGCTTAACACGAGAGCTGGATATTAACTGCTCTTGACACAAAAGACTGTGTCGATGGTGGTAGTCTTTCGTCTTAGTGGGGGCTAACCAATTATATTGTAATTGGGGAGGGGGGGGGTTTGATAAAATCACAACAGTACACATAATATACCATCCTTACATAGTATGTGGTAAAATGATATGTTAGTTATATTTCATAATTAACCAGACATGTAATTTGTGTTGTATTTCAGCCAGAACAGCACTTGGTAGCTGGGCCTGGCCAGGTACTTTTACTACAATGGGTGAAATGCATTTTTATACTGGGTGAAATGCATTTTTACAATGGATAAAATGCATGTTTATAACGGGTGACTTGCATTTTTCCAACAGACAAAGTGTTTTTTGGGGGGTTTCTTTGCACTCACCATCTCACCGATTTTGCACCCCTCTATTCATGGCCGGACTGGGCAAACAAAAGTAGCCCTGGCAAAAATGATCATATCTGTACCACTCCCTTCCAGTCCTCTGTGTTGCTCCTTCCACCCATCCATACTCTCTGGCCTCTCTCTCTTCTACAACTTTGATTGCTCACACTCTCTTTATGAGAGAGGCCAGCACCAGCTCTGGGCTGTCGAACCTGGATTCCAGTGGCTGCAGGCCCCCGGTGAAATGCCCGGTGTAATAAAGGCTCGTTGGCCCAGCCGTCAGTTCGCTGAAGTGTTGCGCACTGCTTCTTGTACGTCCAACATGCTCTTATATTCACCGTTAACTCTCTCTGCCAGTGGGGGAAACAGTTTATCTCAGCAGCAACCTGCTGCTGTGACATTTTTCAGTTTCATATTCCTATTAAAATAACTGTGTTGTAAAAACCAATTCAAATAAATTCTTTGCATTGTAATACCATAGTTGGAAGCACGAATTAGCACATATTTAATAAATGCACTTATTTAAATTAAAAACTCACACGAGGGGTAGTTTTAGATAAAGCAGTGGTGACGTAGTGGCTTTATTCTTATTATTTTGCAGTTTTACGCAGCACAAATGTGTCCCAAGGGTAGTAGACCTCTTTACCTAAGCACCAAATTATATTACACATGTTTTAAGGAACGGGGATATTAAGTGATTTGCTCCGACTCACATAGGCCTATTCGAACCTGACTCCCCCATTTTGAATTTGGTAGCTTTGGCCCTCAGGCCATATCTGCTCTTTTAAATATGATGCCTGGATGGAATGTTGGTGTGGGTATTGGTGGCATATTGTGGAATGAGCGTTGATGAGAAGAACGTGGTATTATTGAGGAGGGAACAGTGAGTGGAGGACCTAATGGAAGCTGTTGATTCTCCTGTACTCCTTTTGTTTTTTATACCATAAACGTTCACCCTGAACTTACCTTCAAAGCTGGCCTATGCTACAGTAGCGCCCAGGACAGAAATACATTTGCCACCCTCGTGACTGCTGCTGAAGAAAAGGAGGCAGCAGCCATTTTAGGCCTGGCATGATTGGCGTGGTTTTCTCCCTCACTTTTTGCCTTCAGACCTACTGTTTTGCTGTCTTTGTTTTTAGTGGCCTTAGGCTTCTGCATACTTTTCCACTTCTATGAAGTACTAAAGTGCTTGTGCTTCCGCCTTAAAATATGGTAGAATTGGTTTGTACCAAAAGACAGATTTAATTTACCTGGAAAGTCCGTAGTAGAATGGAACTTCCTCTGTCCTGGGCCTGTAAATTAAATCCTATTAGTGGGCCTGCTGCACTGATTCTGTAGCACTTTATGGTTTAAATCTTTTATTGGTTTTCAAGACAAATAACACAACAAAGAGCATGACCCCCAGCTCCCAAACTTATCTTAGTACAGACAACAAGTGTCCTAGGTAGCTGTGATATTGTAGGATCTGCTTGGAGCGGGTCTGGTGAAGCCGGTGCAAACGGCGCTACAAGAAGCAAACAACTGAAAAAGTCCTACAATCCCACCCCCACCTCAACCCTCGTCCACCAAACGGGATACAAAATAAAGGAAAATGGGCGAGAAGTGAAAGGAGAAAGGGGTGAGGGAAGGAACAGAGTGTCTCCTGATTCATCGTGGTCTGCGAGACCCTCGCTTGGAGCTCGCCTGTGTTATTGGTGTATCCACTAGGCGTAGGAGTCGTAGATATCTAGGACACGTCAATTCCCTGAATTCTGTCTTGAGCAGCGCTAGAAAGGGACGCCATAGTTCGGGGAACTCTGAACCCCTACCCGCCAGAGTGAGTGACATCTTTTCCATCCGACACACTGTCCAAAGTCTCTGCAGCCATCCGGAGTGTGGGGGAGGTCGAGGGGAGCGCCAGTGTGCAAGTATGTTCTGGGTAGCCGCTCCCAGGGCAATAGCAATCAGGCGCCCTTTCCGCGACTTAGCCGGATACATAAGTGCGTTGGGTAAGCCTAGAAAGATATAGGCCGGGAAGCGTGGAATTTGTGTATCTAGGCGCGAATCTACTTGATCTAAAATATGGGACCAGTATGACTGAATTCTGCTGCAACCCCATACAAGATGTTCAAGTGTGCCCACACTCCCTCCAACACAGGGCGCTCTGGCGGGGGTCAAATTGGTGAAGTCGCTCTGGGGTGTAGTAACAGTAGGTCACTATTTTAGTCAGTGTCTCGGTGAGGCCTGCGTGATATGCCGAGTGTCTGGCTCTATAATAAATACTATCCCATTCCCTATGAGTGAGGGTGCGGCCTAAGTCTCTCTCCCAGCTCACTCGCCCGCATTATATGTGTGCACCGTGGTGAGAAGTAGGTGTTTGTAAAGATCTGAAATTAGTTTGTTGTCTCCAGAGCTAGTGATAAGCCACTTCTCATATGTAGTTAGTAACCGCTGAGCCCCGGGCCTAACTTGTGGTTGAAGAGCCCAATGTCTTAATTGTAGGTAGAATACAACGTTCAAGGTCAAGTGCACTCCCTAGTGTTAAAGCAATTTCTCTGTTTATCCAAATTTACAACTTTTTAGCGTGCTGCTCAATGGTGGTCTGTCCTGGAACCACGTGGTGTATACAAGAAAATGAAATTGAAGCGCGTAACTTCAAACTCGAGCGCACTGCATTTGCCAGAACGGCGTATATCAAAAGTTCACCAATAACTTCAAGTTGTGATCCTTTTATTTGCAGATGAATTTAAATAGTTTCCTCGTTGTGCTTGTTACAAAGTAGACCGTAAAAAGTAACACTGCTTCTACACGGCAGCTGTGTTAATAACCTCTTGCTGTCGCATGCTTGTACTTTAAAACAAATCTTAAGTGATTTTTCTTGATTCCCAATGCATTTCGGGCTTATCGTGTAGCCCTTCTTCAGGGGGTCACTACAAATTTAAACAAACATAACTGTTAGGTGTATTCGTATCTCAACCATGTTATTAAAATAACATTACTACATGTACTGATAGACATTTTCCCGCTATACGCTAAATTAAGCACTATAACCTTTAACCAAAGTCATGTGAATGTCAATCCCTTTTACACATATAGCCATATTCAAATGAAATTCGACGGTTTCCTACCTTCGATCGTAGTCTAAATGGCCTTCCGTTTCTAAAATATGTCATTACTCTACTTCCCAACATACTCGATATTAATAGGTGCTCCTCAAACTCCGCCCTGCTGATTTTTAACCAATACAACGATAGGTATAACACACTTATACTACGAATCCCACAATCCATTGTGCGTTGGGTAAGCCTAGAAGGATATAGGTCGGGAAGCGTGTAATTTGTGTATCTAGGCGCAAATCTACTTGATCTAAAATATGGGACCAGTATGACTGAATTCTGCTGCAACCCCATACAAGATGTTCAAGTGTGCCCGCACTCCCTCCAACACAGGGCGCTCTGGCGGGGGTCAAATTGGTGAAGTCGCTCTGGGGTGTAGTAACAGTAGGTCACTATTTTAGTCAGTGTCTCGGTGAGGCCTGCGTGATATGCCGAGTGTCTGGCTCTATAATAAATACTATCCCATTCCCTATGAGTGAGGGTGCGGCCTAAGTCTCTCTCCCAGCTCACTCGCCCGCATTATATGTGTGCACCTTGGTGAGAAGTAGGTGTTTGTAAAGATCTGAAATTAGTTTCTTGTCTCCAGAGCGAGTGATAAGCCACTTCTCATATGTAGTTAGTAACCGCTGAGCCCCGGGCCTAACTTGTGGTTGAAGAGCCCAATGTCTTAATTGTAGGTAGGACAGCCTCTCTAATTCCGGGATGCCGTAGTCCGTCCGGATACGTGGAAAAGGGATAATTCCGTCTAGGTCAAATAAGTGACCCAGTGCTCTACAAGGGGTAGAACGCCAGTGTGTGAAGGCCTTGGCAAAAGTACCCGGGTGGAATTTGGGGTTATTAAAGAGTGGCGTGAGTGTGGAGGGGAACAACGTCAATTCGTGGGTGATGGCAGAGCAATCCCATGCTTCCATCGTAGTGCCTGTAATAAAAGAGGCATAGAGGTTAGGTGGTCGGTGCGCTCTGTTAAGGAAGGGGATACCCTGTAAGGGCGTACCGGCAATTGCTTGATCCTGAAATAGTCAATGTTACTCAGATTCGAGACGGTTCCACTCCACTAGATAGCGGAGTTGGGAGGCATAAAAGTAGAGCTGCAGGTCAGGGACCCCTATACCTCCTTGTTCCGGGGCAGGATAGCTATGGCATGCTTAAACCTGGGCTTGCGGCCCTGCCAGATGAAACGCGCCAAGTCTGATTGGGTTTGTTGTATCCATCCTGCAGGGGGACGCAAGGGAAGTGTCTGGAAAAGATAAAGGATCTGTGGGAATATAGTCATCTTGGTGGCTGCTATTCTGCCCAACCAGGAGAGGGTATGGTGTTTCCAGCGATCAAGCTCTTGTCGGATGTGGATGCGAAGCTTTCCATAGTTGGCGGCAGCCGTGGCGGGGATGGTAGCCCCCAGCTGTACTTCCAGATATGGAATGGTGGAAGTGGACCATTGTATTGGGTGCTCGTCGCGGATGTGAGCCCCGGTGTCTGGAGCGAGTGAGATGTCAAGGGCAATGGATTTCCCCATATTTATCTTGAACCCAGAGGCCCGCGCAAAGCTGTGTAGTTCAACAAAAAGCCCCCGCAGGGTCTGGATCGGGTTAGAAAGGGAGAGCAGAATATCGTCTGCATATAGACTGATGGTGTGAGTGTCGCCGCCATATTTAATCCCAGCAATGAGAGGGTGCTGCCGGGTTCGCCTCGTCAGTGGCTCTATATAGAGCACGAAAAGGAGGGGAGAGAGGGGACACCCCTGCCTCTTCTTATGCGAAAACGGGACGACGTCTGGCTGTTCACATGGACTGTCGCCTTGGGTAGGCGGTAGCAGTTAAGTATTCGTGTACGCAACTTGTCCTCAAAGCCAAATTTCGACAGGACCTGTTTCAGGTAGGGCCAGTGCACCCTGTCAAAGGCCTTCTCTGCATCGAGGGCCAGAAGCATATACTCCCCTTGAGTGCGAGAAGTCTTCTCAGTAAGGTGTAGTACCCTTTTAGTGTTATCGTTGGTCTGTCTCTGCGATATGTACCCTGCCTGATCCAGTTCGATGAGCTGGGGCATATAGGGAATGAGACGAGTCGCCAAGATACTAGTGTAAAGCTTTATATCAATGTTTAGGAAGGAGATGGGCCTATAGGCGCTACAGAGTGTCTTATATTTCCCAGGCTTTTCCTAGCATTTCGCCGGGGATGGATCCGGTCTGTCCAAAGGTATTAAAAAGGTCCTGTAGCATGGGGGCAATTTGGCCACAGAAGGTTTTATAAAAATCTGCCGAGTAGCCGTCGGGTCCCGGGGATTTACCGAGTTTGAGGCGGAAATGGCCGCGATCACTTCCTCCGTCCCTATGTCCCTATCTAAATGCTCCTCCTGTGCTTGGGAGAGTGAGGGAATCTGCGTGGCCTTCAGGTAGTCTAGACCGTGGGGTGCGTCAAGGAAATGCCCAAGTATAAATCCGCATAGAAGTCTTGGAAAACTTCCACTATGTCAGCGTCCTCTGATTTAAGTTCTCCTCCGGGATCCCGAATGGCATGTACGCCTTGGCGTAGACGCACTTCCCGCAGTTTGTGGGCCAGTAGGTGGCCACATTTATTGCCCCCAGTGTAGTAGGAGTGGCGGAGACGAAGAGCCGAGTATTCGGCCTTGTCCTTGTCTAGCACCGCCAATTGTTTCCTTTCTATACAAAGCTGGCGCCAGGCCCGAGCGGCTCCTATGCGTTGGTGCATTTGTTCTAATTCAGCTACCCGCTGCGTTAGTTCGGCTCTCTTTTTGCTGCGTTCCACATTGTTGGCCGCAGAAATATCGATAAATTCCCCTCGTAGGAAAGCTTTGAGGGCAGCCCACTGCGTCGCCAAGGATGTGTCAGGATTAGCGTTAAGGGTAAAAAAATTAGTGATGGCTGCCTTGATTTGAGTGACCGTAGATGCATGATATAGCAGCGTACCACGCAGGCGCCTGTGTCGCTGTGGCTGCTGAACAGGTGGAAAGTGAAAGGTGGCCACGACCGGTGAGTGGTCCGAGAGGGATGCAGTGAGGATTTCAGTGTCTGATGCTAACGCTCGCAAGGGGTAGAGCTGTGGGGGTGGAAGTGGCCACACATGTCCGAGAGCCCAAGATCGCGAAGCCGATCCAGGTTGGTTTGGGAGAGAGCTCCGACTTGCGTCATGCGCTGACATGAGAGGTCAGTGACGTTATCGAAGACCATGTTAATGTCCCCTCCTAACAACAAGTGTCGTTCAGAATTAGCTGTCGCCTCTGTTAGTGCCTTGTGGAAAAATTTCCCCTGACCCACTATGAGAGGAATCCTGGCTACTTGGAACCGGTATGTGAGTAAGCGGCCTTTAATCTCCACCTCCTTCTGAAGGACCTTACCTTGGAAAGAGTGAGAGACAAGTATAGCAACCCCAGCTGATTTATTAGAGTTAGAAGAGAATAGTTGTGTAGCAAATGCCCGGGACCTTAATCTATGGAGATCTTTGGGGACAAGATGGGTCTCTTGCAAGAGGCAGATATCAGCTTCCGAGTGTTCCATATAATGGAGAACTGCCCTGCGTTTAATCGAGTTGTTGAGACCACGGACATTGAGGGTGAGAATTTTAAGTGCTTTCGGGGGCATGTGACATGTGGATGGGAAGCCGGCTGGGGCAAGGTACTAGAGGACCGCTTATGGAGTCCTGGTTACAGAGGGAGGTACTAGGTGTAATAGCGCTGCTGACTGATACCTGAAAGGGGATGGAAGGTGGACGAGGGGAACAAGACTCCCAAAAAAACCCACAAAACCCCCGCTAAAGATACCCCCCCACCCCAAAAACAACTTGAGCAAGAACTGTTCAACAAAAGAGTCCGTCGTCCCAGTACCCGCACCCGGAACACAAAGTCATTGAGGGCTACCGGCAGGAGCCGCATGCAACAGGATCTTCCCACTTTGGGGCATCCGGATTTGGGAGCCCGCAAATTTTTGCTTAAACGATTGACTAATCTGCCGGACCTTGATTAGTTTGAAGACCACCCTAGAGTAACACATGCACAAACCTTTCGAGATACGTTAACACCGCTGGAACTTCTCAGCATTAAGATAGGAACATAGAGGTTTCTACTTTTACGATCACTTCTTCTACAGACAACAAAACTTTAACACACAGAGCCTGGTCTCGAGCAGAGCCGGGTTGGAATTATCACCGGCTCAGCGACCTGTTGTGCGCTCCCTTCAAGCTACAGCCCTGAGGAGTTGCGGAATCACTTTCCTATGTGACGAAACACGTGTCGGCTGGCTACAAAGAACATTAAATGAAGACATTTTCTAAAGACATTTGTGTTTTTCTTGACAGCGGTTATTGAACTCTAAGGTGTCCACCGTGACAACATTTTTCGCGGTTGGCCAGATCAAGGTCCCGCCACGGGAGGGCGGCTCGGCTCGCAAGTGGAAGGCTGTCGATTCCTCCAAACTATTGGCTCATCTGTCCCAAACTTATCCCCTGTTACCCAATGACACTGGCACCGACGAGCTCCATGGGCTTGTGGCAGACTGGCTTACCACAGCCAGTGACATCTTTGCCCCCCTCACTAAGTTCCCCCAATCCCGGCACAGCAATTCCCATAAATGGTTTACCCCCCACCTAAAAGCTCTCCACTTGGAACTCCGCCAGCTCGAGCGCAAGTGGAGGAGGGACTACTGCCCTTCTAGCAGAGACGCCTATGTGGCTGCCCGCAATAGGTATAAACTTGCCATCTTGGCTGCCAAAAAAACGTATGCCTCAGGTAAAATCCTATCTGCCCCTTGCCAGTCTAAGGAAATTTTTAAGGTTCTTAATGAATTTACCTCTGACTCCAGGACGCTCCCTACCCAGGCCCCCACACAGGAAGCATTTAACACCCTTAGTACTTTTTTCATCGAAAAAATCGTATTGATTAAGGACACCATCCCTGTTATGTCTCCTGGCGCTGGATCCGTTTCCCCCCCTCACAATACTTTCTCTTTTACACAATTTCCTCTTCTAGACTCATCTTCCTTGGCCACTCTTGCTACCCGCATTAAGTCGGGATCTCCAGATGACTGTTGCCCCCCCTCTATACTCCGGGACATCTGCCACTCTCTACCCGACTGCATTCTCCCTCTGCTAAATTCTTCTCTCTACTCTGGTACGGTGCCGGGCTCCTTTAAGGAGGCGGTGTTGGTGCCCCTCCTGAAGAAGCCGGGGGCTGACCCCGCTGTCCCGGCTAACTACCGTCCTATCTCCCTCTTACCTTTCTTCTCAAAAATCCTGGAAGCCCACGTCACCACCTGTCTCTCACAGTTCATCGAGAGTTCCAACTTTCTCGAGGTCAATCAGGCGGGCTTCAGACCCGGCCACTCTACGGAGACAGTGATCTTGGCCGTGCTGGACGCCCTGAGAGACGGTGTTGACAAGGGTGCCCCCCAGGCCCTGGTACTACTAGACCTGTCAGCCGCCTTCGACACGGTGGATCATAACATCCTTCTCCGCCGTGTCGAGCAGGCTGGCATCCAGGGCCTGGCGTTGGCCTGGGTCAGATCTTTCCTGACTGGCAGGTCTCAGACCCTCAGTCTGGGCGCCTTCAGGGCTCCTAGAGAGCACTCGCTCTGCGGGGTCCCCCAGGGTTCTTCTTTGTCCCCTCTTCTTTTTAACCTCTATCTTCGCCCCCTTCTCTTTTCTCTGAGGCAGTGGGACGTTACCGTATTTAATTACGCGGACGACCTGCAACTCATCTTTTCTCTCAACTCCCCCTCTGCTATCCCCAACTTTCAGGCAGTCATGTCCCACATTCTCCAGTGGATGGGCCACAACCAGTTAAAGTTGAACCCCGGTAAGACGGAGCTCCTCCTTCCCGGTAGGAGCGCCACCTTCTGGGGGCCTCAATTCTGGCCGGCGGAACTGGGCCCCTCTCCCACCCCGGTAGCTTCGGTGAAGAGTCTGGGGGTTACCATTGATTCCGCCTTATGCCTAGGGCCGCAGGTGGGGACCGTGGTCTCGTCCTGTATCTACCAACTGCGCAGGATCAGGAAAGTGGCATACCTCCTTACACCTGATGCCCTCCTGCAGGTTATCATGGCCCTCGTCCTCTCCCGCCTAGATTTTTCTAATGCGATCTACCATGGTCTGCCTAAAACATCGATGGCTAGACTGCAAGTGGTCCAAAATCAGGCGGCGAGATTGGCCTTAGGGATCCCGAAGTGGCAATCCGCCAGGCCCCTCCTTGTCAAACTCCACTGGCTCCCTGTCATCTCTAGGGCAGCCTTCAAGATCGGCTGCCTCACCTTTAAGTCATTAGCTGGCCCCTGCCCTGCCTTTGTGAAATCCCTCATCAGACCCTACTGTCCATCCCGCAACTTGAGATCCTCTCACCTCCACTTCTTGACTGTCCCCTCTTATAAGCTCTGCAGATCTGGAGGCCGGAGATTTGCCTACCTGGCCCCCAAGCTCTGGAACTCTTTCCCTCTTTCTCTTAAAACTTCTAATTCTTTGACTCTTTTTCGTAAATCTCTAAAAACTTGGCTTTTCCCCCAATCTGGTTAGTCTCTCTGTCCCCTTTCACTTCTGACCAGCGCCAGGAAACCCATGGTGTCAGTGCGCTTTATAAGCACCCCTTACGATACGATACGATACGATACGAGTGTCCGCGTTCTTGAAAGGATAGCTTCTTTGGTCTTGAAGTCTTGAATGCACACCAGGATGTCGGCCGGTGGTGTGTTGGGAGCGCGGGGCGAACCCACTCTATGTGCTCGATCCAAAACGACTTCGGCCTCATGGGAATCACCAAGTATGTGCCGGAAAAGGCCAGCTGTGAAGGCAAAGAGGTCCCGAGTGTCGCAGTCAGTCTCACTCCCCGAATGCGGATGTTATGCCTCCGGAAGCGGTTTTCCAATGCTTCAAAATGCAATTGCATGTCCATATTCTGGTCTTACAACCGAAGGACTTCTTGCTGCAGCATCGTCAGGTCCGTGACTGTGGAATCGCTCTTCTCTTCAAGTGCGGCCACTCGCTCCCTGACTCCGTCGACATCCCGGCGTATATCTTTAAGTTCAGTGGTGAATTCCGCCTTGACCGACTGATCCTCCCTGAGGGAGAGGAAGAGCGACTCCAGGAAGGCCTTCGTGATAGGTTCATCCCCCGCCGTGGCTGCCATCTCAGCCTCCGGTGATACGGTAGCCATGTCAGCAGCGGGCTGTGGACGGCCAAAGATGTCCTTCTGGGGTTTCAGTTTGTTGGTCCTGGCTTTGGCCATGCTCACGTAACCCCCAAAGCACTCACTGGGGCAACTGCAGAGAGTCGGTAGACCCCCCTGGGGGTACAGGTCTGTCAGCTGGCGGCTGAAGCCTACCTGGGAGAAGTAGAGCGGACAGGGATAAAGGTGCAGGGTTCCCGTCGATCGCAGCAGCACTGGTCGTCGCGGCTCAGCGATAAAACTCCCACCACTGTTATCGAATGCGCGATCCTTTCGTGGGTGATCACCGGGGATGCTCCGGGCCTGCACGTGAAGGCAGAGGCTAAGTATCCCCCTTAGAGTGAGACGCAAGCTGTAGAAACTCGTGGGTGGACTGCAGAGGCCACTATTCAAGTCTGTCCGGCCTCCCCGATACAGCCACCAGAGCCCCCTGGTCAAGCGATGTGTCCAACCACCCTACGTAGTTGGGACGGAGATGAAAAGCCAGGTGAAGGGGGATTCCGCTTGCAATGTGTCACCCACAGTCCCCCTTGTCCCGCAGCGCTGATAATTGGTGAGATTGGGGTCCAGCGGTCTTCCGAGCACGGCTGCAGACAAAGCCTAGGCGCGGCGCTTGCTTCCCTACTGACCTGGGGCACGGGCCGGATATCGGTCCCGACTGTGCACCAAATCACTTGTCGCAATCTGCTAAGGGCCCTCCCCCGCACACATTGGTGGGCCCCAAGGTGTGGTCCCGAACGGGCTAGCAGGAGAGCGGCCCAGTCCCGGTCTGTTGGGCCTCTAGGCCTCAGAGAGTTTGTTTCGTTTGTGGGAGGGCCCTGGATCAGCCACCTCCCTGTCCCTGTGCAGGATTCGGCCACTAGACAGCACCCCCAGCCAGCGAGGAGCAAGCAGGGCGTCGGCCCGTTGTACCAGCGCGGGGGGACCGTGGCAAGCGCTGGCCTGCCACCCAGGCGCCACTGCCTCACCTGCTGCATTGCCGCTTGAAGCATCGCTTCACTGGATGCACCACCTACTGTGGGCCGGGGATCTGCGCGGCCAGCCGGGTATTGGAGACCGGGCTGCCCGCAGCACTCGACCCGCACCCACGGAGGGCTCAGCAAGGTCTCCGCAATCAGGCGTCTGGTGAGCTCTCCGCCGTGTCCTCTTCCCCGCGGCGCCAGCCACCCGCCTCTGGGATCACTGGCCACCAAATCTGCCAGTAGTCGTCGGGAGGGAAGATGCTGGCCTCGATGCTCCGTAGTCCGGAGCGATGCGTTGTCGGGCCCTCTTCGAACTAGAGAGACCGGGCCACCTCCCGGCCGTCTTACTATGCTGCCTGTAGCCGCCTTCTGGGTCGGGGCACTGGGCACCAAGAGGTACTGGAGGGGTCTCTGCCACAATGTCAGCAAACTTTGGGCTAAGTAATGTCCCTGAGGGGCCGTGCTGTGCTGGTTCAGGCGGCGGCAGGCAGGAGCCTTGGGAAACACAGCCTATCCCGCCGCTATCTTGGCCACGCCCCCTTGTGTAGCACTTTAAACATGTGTCAGACATGCCATTGCAGCCTGTTTCCGCAGTTTTAAACTGCCAGTTCAACCTGGCGAAATAAACCTTTTGCCAGGTGAAAACCTTCCTTTTAAAAACATATTAGTCTCCCCAAGAGTAGGCCCTTGACTGCGCAAAGAGCAGGGTGCAGAGTATTTGAAAAGTAGGACATATGCTTTTACGTTTTACTTGTCCTGGTAGTGAAAAACTCTTAAATTCATTTTCACGACTACAAGGCTTACCTCTCCAATAGGATAACATTGTAGTAGCCTTATTACATTTAATAAGCTGTAATTTCAAAATGGGAGCAGGTAACCAATTAATGTTTGGTGTTTTTGTAAATGAAATGAAAAATCCTATCTTATGGTGAAGTTTGATTTTTAATTACAATTTTGAAAATGCCACTTTTAGAAAGTTAGCATTTTCCTGTCTTAGCCATTTGGTGCCTGCACCCTGTCTCTGGGCCATATGACTGGGTGTAGTTGACAAATCGGCTTTGTGTACTCCTCCTAGACAGCCACACACAATAGGGAGCTTAGGTGTACCTGGGTGGGCTTTCACTGGCAGGATGGGAGGGCGGAGGTGGGCATAGCCTCCCTTACACTTGAATATGCTGTGTCCTGCCTCCACACAAAGGGCTGCAAACCCCTGTGGTTAGTCTGGATCCAGGGCCAGGAAGGCATAACACCAGTTGGCTTCAAAGGTATGCCTCTTGAAGCTTCTACCAACTTCATAGGCACAACTGGGTATGAAAAGTGGACCTCAGACACCAACTCTTCAATACACTTCTGGACCAGTGGATACTCTGCCTTGAAGTGGGACAGCTGTGTTGCTGAAAGTACTGGCACTCTGCTAAACTGCTGCCTTAAAGGACTGCTGCCCTGTTGCCCTGCTGTCCTGACATGTGCTCTGCTTGCCTCTTGCCTGGGTGAGAAGGAATGGGCCTGCATCTGTTGAGCCCAGGATCCCAAAGTGACTCCAAGGACTAGTTGACTTTAGCCTCAGGGACAGAAAGCTCCAACCACCTTGAACCCAGGACCTGGACTCTGTCAACTAAGAGTCTAAAATGGCAAGTGGTGCCACGCCTGACCTGGACCCGTGGAAGGGGGCCAAAGGTTCTGTGTCAGTCCAGCAGTACTGATGCATCTCCTTTGCTGTGTGAGTTGGAGCTGCCACACGTCAGCAGCCTCTTCAGAAACCACACACCATGACACAACCTCGGCGCAGGCTTTGACGACTACAACGGACTCCGCATCACAGCTTTGCAGTTAAGGACATGACGCATCACCCCAACTGTGTGATGCTCCTCTAGGCCAGACTTTGCATCGCAAGCCCTTGTCGACAGGATCCTCGACGACGACGCAGGACCTTGAACTGCAGCCTTGCAGCACCTCAGTACTGACACATAGCGTCAGCTGCACAACACATCTTCGACACAGATCCTCACAATGTTCCGCAAACCAAGACTTAAGGTACTTTGTTTAGCAGGCCTAACTGGTCCCTGTAGCTGACCCGCGCTCCATCAAGGGTCCAGCGCAACCAAATATCCACAGTAGATGTTTTGAGATTTTTTATGCTATTTTCACTAAATTCTTTAAAACTGCATATCTAATGATTGGAATTTTGTTGTTTAAGCTTTGTTTTATCTATTTTTTAACTTGGTGTGGGTTTCTTTTTGTGTGGTGTTTTCACTTTATTACTTTGTCAAGTATTGCACAAATACTCTACATTTTGCCTCCAGATTAAACCTGAATGCTCTGTGCCAAACAACTAGGGGGCTGAGCACAGGTTAATTTAAGGTCGGCTTGTGCCTCACCCTGACAAGAATTGTGGTTGCTGCTTCACCAGGGCCCAATGATCCCTTCCAAAAAATAAAATTTCTTACAAGCCCCTTTTCATAGGCCAGTCCCTAGTGGGCTACAACAAAGCAGCGACTTGCTTCTCAACACACATCTCTGCACTTCCACCAGCTCACAAGAATAACCCACAACATAACATAACATGGTTCCAAGATGTATGTTGTTTTGGGGAAGAGTGTTGACGTGTGTTGGTCGGGGGTTGGAGGTAGATGGGAGGGCAAGGTAAAGGGCTGATAGGGTGCTAAAAACAGTGGCTGTGGAACATTAAAAATGATTAGAAGCACTTTAAACAAATTCACTGGAGCCAAAGTAGAGGGATGTTGCTGTTTGCATAATCTTTATGCGAACAGTTCTTTCCGCTCCTCTGAAGATTGGCGCCCCGGGCCCGGGCCCATCTCACCCATGCCAAAAGCTATCCCTTCTTACATCAGTCTCACAGTGTCTTCATTACACCTGCTACAGACAGTGCTTTTGATTGCATGTTTTGGAGCATACTGCCACTCAAAGCCCTGCGCCCCTTAAACACGATGATTGGTCATGACCTACTACATCAACTGTGCATGATGCAACATCCTCAGTGTATATGGGTTTAACATAAAAAAAACTGTTCAGCCACCATGATACACGTTTTTAATGCTGTCACTAGCTAACAAAGATGCACATATAAGGTTGTTTCAGCGTCAGCATTAAAATTACTTTAAATGGAATTGGAAAATGTAATTATTTATTTATTTAGTGTTTTATAGAGGCCTGTTAGGGTATTAGAGCCCTTTACAGTTCTCTAGATGCAGTTGCATTTTTAAAGCTTTTAAAACTGTTTATTAACATTTGCTAATCGATATTTGCATGGTCTCCTTACCTGCCTTCACTCATGCTGAATTGCGGGGAACAGTGATGGATTGTTTTACTTGCAGGCGGACTAATTAGGCTCTCCCGGGACTTGTGTGGAGTCGGTACACCATCTTGGTGGAAATCTAGGTCAGCGGATTAGTTCCCTGGACCTGTATGAATCAAACGCTGGGGCGACTGTGCACCAAAGGTGCACCAAACGCAAGGCCGTAAGCACCCGTACGTCCACCGCCCACGCTCAGCACCAGCACCCCTACACGTCGCAATCCTGCAGGAACAGGTACCCGGGGATACACTAGAGCCCAACTCATGGGACTAAAGCCAGATCTCTGGTTGTCTTTGCCTGAGATTTCACTCAAGGCCAGGGCCCACCAGGGTCACCTGCCCCAACTGTAAGGCCTCTCTGCCATTTCTTAGTTACCAACCCATAAAATCTATTAAAGTAAAAACCCCTAAACCAAAGACAGAGGACAACACCACCATGCTTAAATGCATTTTGCTTAACACCAGGTCTTTGGTGAAGCACAGCATTTACTGCGCCTCACTTATAGAGAGAGAGGACATTCAAATTGCGTTCATTACTGAAACCTGGACAGATGACAGTTCAGGACCAGACATCGTGAAAGCCACCCCACCATGGGTATCTATGCCATCACCTTATTAGACCATTAAAAAAAGGGGCGGGGTTTTAGCCATAATTTACCACAACTCGCTCAAGGCCACCTTTCGCTCAGCCCCCAATCTGGCGTGTGAGGCGCTTGCTTTCAGTCTTGGACTGTCACAACACCACACTTTCAAGGGTATCTTAGTGTACAGACTGCTGGGATCTTGGAGTACGGTCCCGTCCTCCATTGGGAACTTACTGGAAGAAAGGCTGTGCTCAGAATCATTTACAATCCTGGGAGACTTTAATTACCATCTGCAATTAATGGAGGACCCTGACACAGTGGCCCTCTTCGAACTGAAGAATAGTGCGGACCTGACTCAGCAGGTGTCATGCCCCACACACCCGGCACACACTCTAGATGGCATTTTCTCAAATCACCCTATCTTGCAGTTCACAGGCGAACTGCCTCTTACCTGGACTGACCATGTGGGAGTTAAATTTGAGATTCTCATAGCCACCCATAACAGGGCAAATATAGACCCTAAAATCCCTATTCAAAGCAGACCCTGGGACAGAATTAAGAGTTCAGACCTACAGGCCGTACTCATGGCTTCCACTGGTCAGTTAGCAACTAATCCAGAAGAGGGGGTTTCTCAGTACACATCTTGGGTGGAATCAGCATGTAACACACTAGCTCCAGCCAAAACGATATGCCCTAGAAGGATCTGCCCCACAGCCCCTTGGTATTCAGAAGATCTGCAGAGTCAAAAACTTTCCTGCAAACTTCTTGAGCGAAGCTGGAGGAAAGACTATAGGGAAAAGGAGAAAAAGAGGTATAAACCAAGTCTGGCTAATTAAAAACAACTTTTATTTGAAGCAAAGAAAAACTTCTTCACAAAACAAATCAATTCCGCTAACAACTCTACGAAAGAGTTGTTTAAAACTGTCTCAAGTCTGTCCTTCCCTACCATGACAAAAGTTGAGGCAAGCCAGGAACTTTGCCATGAGATAGCCAAGTTCTTCTTAAACAAAGTAGAAACCATCTTCCTGGATTTCAGTCACCCTAACTCAGAGACAGAAGGGGTGTGGTTGGAGGACAGGCAGACAACTTGAGACTCCCCAACAGTCTTCAACAAATTGAGGCCATTGTCCACTTCAGATATGGAGAAGCTGCTCCTCTCTGTCCGATCAGGCTCCCTGTATGACCCCTGCCCTGTTTCAATTATTAAACAAGCACAGGTGCCGGTTGCCTTAGTCCTTACCCCACTGTTCAATACAATGTTTGAAGTCGGACATATCCCTAATCCCTGGAAACTGGCCTCAATACTGCCCCTATTGAAAAAACCTAACTTGGACCCAAAGGAACTTAATCATTTCCGACCCATATCTTGCCTTCCATTACCTGCGAAGCTGGTTGAGA
Organism: Lissotriton helveticus; assembly: GCF_964261635.1. Lineage (NCBI taxonomy): Eukaryota > Metazoa > Chordata > Amphibia > Caudata > Salamandridae > Lissotriton > Lissotriton helveticus. The sequence goes on along the minus strand of NC_136071.1, from coordinate 333,898,844 downwards.
AAACCATGAACGCACAGCTCAGCACCTTTCTAGCAGAAACCAACGCCCTGGACCCAACCCAATTTGGGTTCAGAGAAGGGCACAGCACTGAGTCCGCCTTATTAAAATCTACTGAGGAGATAAGGGAGGCGGTGGACAGGGTAGGCATAGCAGCACTAATTATGCTGGACCTCCCGCGGCTTACGATATGGTCCATCACAATGTCCTGATGGTCCGTCTGTCAGCCTGCGGTATTCAAGACAAGGCTTATGATCTTCTTAGATCCTTCTTATCGGACAGATCGCAAACAGTGGAACTGGGCAATTTTAACTCTAAACCCTTCTTGCTGCCATGTGGAGTACATCAGGGGTCCTCCCTCAGCCCCACTCTTTTTAATGTCTATGTCTCGTCGCTAGCGAATCTGATCAGGTGATTTGGTCTGATGACACGCAAATTGTGGTGGCTCTACGACCAGGTCTGATAACAGAAATGAAGGACAGGTTCCACGACTGTATGGCAGCAATCAGGTGCTGGATGTCCCAAAACTGCCTGAAACTGAATTCTGACAAGACCGAAGTTATCTTGTTTGGCAATGATCCCAACCTTTGGACACCAAGGTGGTGGTCTGAAGGTATGGGGACACTTTCCACTCCTGTTAGGAAGGTAAAGAACCTTGGAGTCATCATTGACCAAAAACTTAACTTCGGTTACCAAATCAATGCAGTAGCATCCTCCGTGTACTCTCTAATCAAGATGAGTAAGAAAATACTACCCTTTCTGCCCACTACCTGCCAGCAAAAAGTAGTCATCACTCTCATTATGTCCAGACTTGACTAGTGCAATAGCCTATATTTAAATATACAGCAACGTTTTGCCAACAAATTACAGCTACTGCAAAATGCAACTGCAAGGCTGATTACAAGCACCCCTAAATATGCCCCCATTTCTAAGAAACTGAGGAAACTACACTGGCTGCCAGTTAAAAACTGAATGCTCTTTAAATCTCTCAATGCTGTGTTCAAGGCATTCTATGAAATAGGTCCAGATTTACTGAAACAGAAATTGCAATTGTATATACCCGGAAGAACCCTTCGCTGGTGACTGTGCCACTCGTCAAAAAATCGACATGGGGTGGGAAAAGTTTCATGGTTTGTGCAGCCAAAGCTTGGAAAGAGCTCCCTCCTAGTTTGAGAAAGGCCCCGGATCTACTCACCTTTCGGAGGGGTCTGAAAATCTGTCTTTTCTCCCGCTCGTCCAAGCCCCCTGTTTCTGTTTTCAGTGAATTAGTGGTCCAGTGCCAGGACACCTCCGGGTAATTGTCGCGCTTGATAAGTATTGATAACATAAACATAACATAACAAGTTGTATATTAGATTGAAATAGACAATCGTTTAGAAAGGGATAGATTGATGTGCATACACTTGGGAATAGCATAATATTTACAATATTCAGAGTGGCAAAAAAATTATGAATAACTTGGTCTTAAATTTTCTCACAGCTGGAGTTACCAATACAGGGTACACTGGTAAGTCCTGGGGTGACGAAAGGAATCTGATGGTCCACTAAGAACTGAAGAATTACAGGCAAATCAGTAACTCCAGGTTTGATTCCCCTCATACTTTCTCATTCTTGGGCCAGACATTCACCTGCATTTTCCTGGTCTATGTGAAAGTGAAAGCCTTGGAATTACAATGGGGTGGAATGGGCCTCATCTGAATTATGAGAAAACTCATGATGAGGCCCATAATTGTACTTTTTTTACTGATCGCCAAAGCATGGACACATCGCGTTGCACCTCCACTTCTTCCTGGTCCCAGCAGCCCCTGGGACAGGCTCGCATCCAATCCAAATGCTGCACAGCAGCTCACAGATTGGTGTGAGTGGGCTGGAAAGACAGGAGTCTGTAGGGGTTTCTCCAGTCTGGCTGTTCAATGCAGCCGGTCCGGAGAAACCTAAGAGTGCATGTTTGCTTTGGTCACCCTGAGACAGTCAGCCAAAGAAATATGTGCACTTATTGTGTGCACATAGCACTCCTCCTCCTATGGATTGCGTCCGATCATAGGTAAGTAAACATATAAATAAATAAAACGAATTTCGTTGCGCTTACTGCATTGCCAAATGTGATGCAGCGCCCGCAACGAAATTCGTTTTATTTATTTATATGTTTACTTATCTCTAATTAGCTGTAATACGTAGTTTACTACCCCCAGCCCTGCCCCTCCCCTGCCCCACATCAGCGCCTGGCAGCACTCCCACCACGGGCCGCTACTGGATGTCAATGGGTGATGTCTGCTTGTGCTACGCATTGCGTGACAATGGATGCTCCACGTATCGTATCTTTGTGTGCTCTTTATGTAAATCACATACAAGACATGAGACCCAATAGAAATGACTATGTTACATTATAAGTTAATATCTCATTACTTTTAATTTGCTATTAGGATTGTCTTCTGTTTTATGCAGCTTTGATTTAAACCTTTAATAACAAATCTACTAAACTTGCAAAACGAATATTATTACTTCTTGCAAAGATTTTCTCTGTGCACAACGTATAGGCTAAGCCCTAGTCCGCCTATGGCTACAACTTGTCCCTACTGTGCAGTCAGTGTTTCTACCTTCATATATTTTCTGATGGACATATATCAGAGACTGGAGAAGAAGAATACTCTTCTAAGGTGCAGATTAAAGTACAATATTATATCATAGGTTCTCCTTCAGAACTGCCTCCAAAAATGTGATGAGTGAATATGTTTGAAGGGAATTGATAAAACATAGCATACCATAGCAGGAGTATTTATAACTCTGACGTATTACCCAAGGGTATCAACGTGCTGAATAATAGATGTTTATGTGTGTGTGTGTGTGTGTGTGTATATATATATATATATATATATATATATATATATATATTTATATATATATATAATTTTATATACGCTGTCTTGTTTGGCCCGTTTGTATCTTTCCGAAACTTTATTGGGGAAGACCCATTAATATTTATTTGATCTATTTAATGTTTTCTATTGCGCCTTCTCCAACAATTTGGGTAACAGATCTACTTAGATTCTATGTGGAACATTTTAAATTCAGTACAATGCATTGTGGAACCTGTATTTTTTACGAACTGGTCATGTGACATTACGTATTTAAGTATGCACGACGCACTTTGCTCTTTTAATCATTCCCAACCTGTGATCAAGGCGTCTGCCGAAACACGTAAGGAAAGGGAAATATGTGCTGCTGCCTTCGAAATAAATGACTTGCTCTCAGAAATGGGCCTCATTTCTTTTGCCTTGTCGTGATGACTATTGGTGAGCTGCTCCATGCTCACTGTTCCATCAGGCCGCCCTGAAGGGTCGGGGGCTCCTTGTGCTTGGAGACTGTGTTTGTGGATATATATATACATATATCAGATGAAGTGAGCAAGGCGGATTCGTCCGTCGAAACGTGTCTTTGAACTGCATCGCATGGAATAAACTATTTTCTTTGATTCACATCCCACGGAGTCGGTGCCTTTTCTTTCATCAAGAGAAGAGGTTTGGAAAGAATGTATATATATATATATTCACTGAAAAAACCACCATAGGTTTCACACCAGTTATAGTTAGGTGGAAATTTTACTCGCATAAAACCATTGAAATTCCCACGTTATGGTTAGTTGGACTCACTATAACTTGCGCGTGCAATGCACTGCTGATGACGTCACATATTACATCACTCATGACATGGTCAGTGACATCACTCATGACATCACTGATGACATCTCAAATATATATATATATATATATTACCTACTGGCGGTCGCCAGTAGGTATATATAGTTAGGATTTTTTCCCTATGGGATTTTTGAAAATTCTATGTCTAATAACTTTGGCGTTTGTGGACGGAATTGGCTGAAATTTTCAGGAAAATGGAACATTTTGTTTCTGAGCAGCCCCTGAAAATTTGGGGGGGGTTCGTCAAGGGGGGGCCGAGAAAAAAGGGGGGTCCCAAAACGTGTTTTTCCAATGTTAATTTCCATAAGGCGGTTGGCCTCACTTTTAGCCCGAACGGCTGAATGGATTTGCACGAAACTTGGCAAAATTGTAGGGACTGTTAGCCCGATGTGCCTTTGCTAGGTCTCAATATATGTGCTCCAGTGGATTTTGAGAAATTAACGTTCAAAAAAAGATATATATCTGTAAGCGCGCTCTGGGCAGCGCTCCGGTTCGCGTACTTTACGCGTAACGGAATTTCGCGAAGCGAAGCTGATTGGCTCTCCGGTGTCTGTCAACATTCTAAACAGTCCGGAGAGGCCGCCATCTTGTCTCTCGGTAGGATCGAGAGACAAGAGGAGGCCAAAACAAAGGGGGAAATGACCATAAGGGGGCATAGTAGATCCTCCCTGACCCCCTAGGTTTGATGTGGAGGCTTTAAAAGGGCCCCACAGGGCAAAAAAAAAAAAAAAAAAATTTTTTTTTTGCGTGGGGAGCGCCCGGTTCGCGAACCGGGAAGCGTTTTGGGGAGCGTACTATAAGGAAAAAAGAATGATAGACTTTTCAAATACTGTATGTTAATTGATTGTTGGTTTTGTTGATTATTTTTTAATTTCTTTATTTTTTAAGCAATTATTTATTATTGTGATTGTGTTTCAAAATTTAATAACATTTCTAACATTTCACTGTCTGAAATGTCGTCATTTTCATTGAACATAGTTTGTAATCTCTGAGGGTGTAAAATGTCCTCATTTTGAAGGAGGTTATCTACTGCTTGCACACATTGCAGTAGTTCTTGGTCCCAAGTTTCATCCATAAATTCTATATAATTTGGATCAATTAATTCTTGGCTGCTCTCTTGCAGGACAATTTGAAATTAAACTTTCTGTTCGCCTTCCATGTTGCCTGAAATTTGGATAAAAAAAAAATATATTAGTAGAGATAGGGCAGTGTTGGGATTAATTTTAGATAGGCAGTTTTTATCAGTGAATTTATCTTTGGGCAGTGTATAGTATCAGAGTGGAAGTAGGAATATAAAAAAGTGTATGTGATTTAACGTAAGTAATTTCATAATTATACAAGAGAAACCTAACTCCATCCATAACTATAACAGAGAAGTCTATCTAAATCTATAACTACTACAGAGGGATAGTATATAACTATCAGAAAAAGTTTACCATATTAACTTTTGGTGCACAATATACTTCAGTTTTAAAAATAACAACTTACCTTTACAAAGAAGTTGAAGTGATTAGTGAAAATCCAATTGAAATGTACACCAGGAAGTAGTAGTCAAAATGGCTGTGTTTCCTTCTCTTCCTTTATATATATTCAGGTATATAACCAATCAAATGTCAGGTAATAAAAGTAGAAAATGAAAGTAACATTTTCATTGGTTGTCAATTCCAACACTTCAGATGTGTTTTGAGAAGTAATTTACCTCACGGTATTTAGAGAGGTCTACAGGCTAAATGGCTAAATGGAATTTCAATCAAATTTGTGAAAATGATAGGGATTGGTATGTAGTATGAGCTAATCTATATTTGGTGAGAGTGTCTCCAGTCGTTTTTCTGTAAATTACTTTCCCACCTTTTTTGATGGTGCGCTTCCCGGGGAGCGACCCGGTACGCGAACTGGCGAGCGCCCCGGTACGCGAACCTGAAGCGTTACGGGAGTCCACCATTTTGTGTTTCGGTTGACTTAAGATACAAGATGGAGGGCAAATAATGTTCAGAATGGGTAGAAGGGGGCACGGTAGACTTATCTTGACCCCCTAGGTTTTCTGAGGGTGGCTGAGGAGGCTTATATGTGCGAAAAACATTTTTTTTTTTTAAATTTCGCGAGGTTAGCTTCCGGTTCGCGTACCGGGTAGCGCCCCGGGGAGCGTACTTTGTTGAAAATTAGTGAAAAAAGTTAGAGAAAAATAATAATTGTGAGTGATCAGATGTAGGGTAGCTCTGAGAAGAGCTTTTGGGTTTATGGTACATTTAGGTACTTATAAGTAGGTACCAATGCACAGTCTTAAATTCAGAATGAAAACTCTGTTGCCCTCATCTGAGAAGTGAACTCCATCTCCTCTGTAGATATCTTGCATGTAGTAACGCAAGTTATTGTTGTACATGGAGCCCATTCCATGGTCTCTCATGTAAGCTGAAACAGATTTGTTTACATGCTTCCTCGACTTCTCAATTTGTGGACAAAATTGGTTTGACCACCTCCATTTCTGTCTTTGGCATATATTTGAATATACCAAGGCAGTTTGAGGAAAAAGTGCCATCAATTGCTCAAAGGTGTCCTTTAAAAGCATTTCCAGACCTACCCCAGTCAAAGTGCCCAAATCATTACCTCCACAGTGCACAATTAACAGGTCAGGTTTTGGCAAATGCATAAAGGTTTTCACCAATGGTATCAATTGGTGACATTTTAATCCTCTGTGGCCAAACCACTTAATTTCCACATCTTGTAAATTGAGGTTAGGTAAATTTCTGTTCTCAGCATACCTCTGAGCCCAATAGATGTAACTATGTCCAACAATCCAGTCAGAAAACATGGTGAGAGGAGGTTCTGCTGCAGTCAGATGAAGTGTGGCAATGAAATGGTACTTGAAAAAATAATAGTTTAAAATGAAAAAAACTGTGGAGTTTCTGTGTTAATGAAGCAGTAACAGTGATTGGTGGATTTTGATTGCTGAAAACAGAAAGTTAGGGTGCATGGATGAGTTCTTTGAAAGATGTATTTTGAGTGGTCAAGAAAAAATCATTAAATGAAAGAATGCACTGGATATGGAGGTGCACTGAGAGTTCAGAGTTCAATTGAAACATTGTTGTGTGAACTTGCAAACACCAGAGGTCTTCCAAGAGGTGGTTGCTATGCAAAAAAGGCAGAGAGGGCAGAGGGGGGAAGGGTTTTGATTTGAAAAAAGTGAGGGAAGAGTTTTGATTGGGTGACATGAGAGATATGTGTGAAGAATTACAGCATTTCTGTGCTTTTGATAGCTGCAGACTCTGGAGTGCATACCTTTTGCTCTGCTGAAGACAAATTGGTGTGTTTCTGAGACTGTTTTGAAACTCATAAAGTATTTGCTAAGGTGAGAAAAGATTTCTTTAATTTAGATAGAGAATAGTGTGCTTTAAGGAGAAAATTATGAAGAAAGTTGTGTTTTTCAAATGTTGCTTTGTCTCAAGTGTTTTACAAATAGATTTTGTTTCTTTGAGAAATTGTAATTGGAGAAAATGTGAAGTATTAGTACTGACAGGGTTTTTTTGTGCATAGGAGCTGTGGAGTGTTTTCAATTTATGACTTGAAAATCGTTTTTGAGGAAAAGGAATGGTTTTAAAATTTATGACAAGGACATAATGGTGTATGCTTCTTTATAAGGCAATTGAGTGTCTCTGATGTTATTTTCCCCATTTTAATGTAAGACCTTTCCCTGTGGAGCAAATTGCTTGTAAATATGCTCCCACCTGTGCATGGCAAATTTAGATTTTGAATGTTTGCGTTACATAGCCATGTTAAAAGTGACCCAAACATGCTGCAAAGGCAATCAAAAAACGCTTTCATGTGTCTTAAGGACATTTTAAGTCATTTCCCCATGTGGAGTGTTTTCAAATTATGACTTGAAAATCGTTTTTGGGGAAAAGGAATGGTTTTAAAATTTATGACAAGGACATAATGGTGTATGCTTCTTTATAAGGCATTTCAGTGTCTCTGATGTTATTTTTCTCATATTAAATTAAAAGACCTTTCCCCGTGGAGCAAATTCCTTGTAAATATGCTCCCACCTGTGCATGGTAAATTTAGATTTTGACTGTTTGAGTTACATAGCCATGTTAAAAGTGAACCAAAAAAGTTGCAAAGGCTTTAAAAAAACACTTTCATGTGTCTTAAGGACATTTTAAGTCATTTCCCCGTGGGCAGTGTTTTCAAATTATGACTTGAAAATCGTTTTTGAGGTAAAGGAATGTTTTTAAAATTTATGTGCGCCATATGCCCCCAAATTTCTTTTTCAGGGGTGCAGCAGGGTGTTCTTGAGACACCCCTGCACCCTTGGAAAAATTCCTAATTTGCGATGAGCTAATTGCTAATCGCAAATTGCACCTTCATTCCTATGGGCCTCCTGGCCCATGGAAATGAATGGGTAATTTGCAATTAGCAATTTGCTCATCGCAAATTAGGAATGGTAAAGAATCGCTATTTATTCCTTAAAATTCGCTATTTAGGAAATGCAAAATAGTTTGATGATACATATGGCGGTTCATCTCTAACAAGATAAGAAGCTTAGGGATAGATTTATGATGACTGGCTCAATGAAGTGGACATCACTTACTTCATTGGTAGGCCTTTACATGTATTATCTCCTCTGTATTCTTCATCAAGCGTAACTTTGATCTGCAATCCTGAGTAGGCCTCACCTTAAACAAACCTCTGGATAGGCCACACCTTATCGTCATCCTGAATTAATCATTTAAAATGCTAGGGACAGATTTATGATAGGTGTATGCCTCTTTTGCGCCACTGTGCGTCACTTTTGTGATGCAGCGGCGGTGCAAAAGATTTGCTATGAGGCGACAAAATTACAAATTGATGCATTTAGGCAGATGTGTCATGCTGTAAAAAAAACGTGCCACATGAAACCGATGCAGCAGTGATGCAAAAGATGCACCATGTTGCAAGACAGGCCTCACTTGGGGCCATATGTATCAAGCTAATTAGCATTCGCAAAGGCCGAAATTCTGCGAATTTCGGCCTTTGCGAATGCTAATTAGACAAATGGTATGTATCAAACAAGTTTGATGCAAAATAAGGAATAGCAAAATTTGCTATTCCTTATTTTGCGATTGCACTTAAGGATTTGCAAATTTTGCGATTCCTTAAATGCAATGTATCAAACAAAAAATATGCAAAAAATGCCATTAAGGATTTGCAAATTACCACCAACTTCTAGTTGGTGGTAATTTGCGAATTCTTTTCAAAAAGCTTTTTTTCCAAAAAACAAAAGGTGCCATATGACGCCCATACATGCCCTTAGGGCATGTATGTGCGCCATATGCCCCCAAATTTCTTTTTCAGGGGTGCAGCAGGGTGTTCTTGAGACACCCCTGCACCCTTGGAAAAATTCCTAATTTGCGATGAGCTAATTGCTAATCGCAAATTGCACCTTCATTCCTAGAGGCCTCCTGGCCCATGGAAATGAATGGGTAATTTGCAATTAGCAATTTGCTCATCGCAAATTAGGAATGGTAAAGAATCGCTATTTATTCCTTAAAATTCGCTATTTAGGAAATGCAAAATAGTTTGATGATACATATGGCGGTTCATCTCTAACAAGATAAGAAGCTTAGGGATAGATTTATGATGACTGGCGCAATGAAGTGGACATCACTTACTTCATTGGTAGGCCTTTACATGTATTATCTCCTCTGTATTCTTCATCAAGCGTAACTTTGATCTGCAATCCTGAGTAGGCCTCACCTTAAACAAACCTCTGGATAGGCCACACCTTATCGTCATCCTGAATTAATCATTTAAAATGCTAGGGACAGATTTATGATAGGTGTATGCCTCTTTTGCGCCACTGTGCGTCACTTTTGTGATGCAGCGGCGGTGCAAAAGATTTGCTATGAGGCGACAAAATTACAAATTGATGCATTTAGGCAGATGTGTCATGCTGTAAAAAAAACCGTGCCACATGAAACCGATGCAGCAGTGATGCAAAAGATGCACCATGTTGCAAGACAGGCCTCACTTGGGGCCATATGTATCAAGCTAATTAGCATTCGCAAAGGCCGAAATTCTGCGAATTTCGGCCTTTGCGAATGCTAATTAGACAAATGGTATGTATCAAACAAGTTTGATGCAAAATAAGGAATAGCAAAATTTGCTATTCCTTATTTTGCGATTGCACTTAAGGATTTGCAAATTTTGCGATTCCTTAAATGCAATGTATCAAACAAAAAATATGCAAAAAATGCCATTAAGGATTTGCAAATTACCACCAACTTCTAGTTGGTGGTAATTTGCGAATTCTTTTCAAAAAGCTTTTTTTCCAAAAAACAAAAGGTGCCATATGACGCCCATACATGCCCTTAGGGCATGTATGTGCGCCATATGCCCCCAAATTTCTTTTTCAGGGGTGCAGCAGGGTGTTCTTGAGACACCCCTGCACCCTTGGAAAAATTCCTAATTTGCGATGAGCTAATTGCTAATCGCAAATTGCACCTTCATTCCTATGGGCCTCCTGGCCCATGGAAATGAATGGGTAATTTGCAATTAGCAATTTGCTCATCGCAAATTAGGAATGGTAAAGAATCGCTATTTATTCCTTAAAATTCGCTATTTAGGAAATGCAAAATAGTTTGATGATACATATGGCGGTTCATCTCTAACAAGATAAGAAGCTTAGGGATAGATTTATGATGACTGGCGCATCACCAGGGATGTGCCAGTCATCCTGCGCCGCTGTTCCGCCACCCATGGTGTGCTGCATTTACAATGCGGCGCACCATGGGGCAAAAACGGCACAGATGCGTGACGCATCTGTGCCGTAAAGGTGGCGCATTGCTGGGGTTGTATCGCAAGTGCGATGCAGCTCCAGCAAGGCTCAGGGGTGCCCTATCTCCACAATGCTGCGTCAAGACCTATGCCTGCTTCAAGCAGGTGCAGGGTTTTGACGCAGCTTTGTCCTATCTGATTGTAAATGCGGCACACCATGGGTGGCAGAGCAGCGGTGCACGTTAACTGGTGCATCCCTGGGGATGTGCCAGTTAACATAAATCTGCCCCTTTATATTTAAGTATGTGCAGGGGACACAGAGTCGGTGAGGCTTATCCAAGGTTAAGAAGAGATGAGTCCTGTTCACTGATAAATTGGACATAGGCTTCACCTCCTCAGCATCGCTGGACATGGCTAAATAATAGCTGCAAAATGTTACTCTTGTTAAACAATTTTACTATTATAATCTCTGAGATTTGTCTCTTACTCTGCAACATCTCATTGTTGTTATCTTTCTTTAAAGATAAAGACAACATCAACATGAGCGACAATCAGCAATCAGTTGATTTCGACCTCATCATTGAACTCGTAATTGAAACATCAGTGGATGTTGATCCCTTGGATGATTTAAATCCTGAGGATGAAGAAGAACGTGATGAGGATGCAGATTTGTCAGAATTGTATGACATAGGATGGGAAGCTGACGTGCTTGAGCCTATGGAACTATAAACATTTATTTTAAAAATGTATAATAAATAAAAAATAAAAATGTAAACCGTTTAATTTAAAAATAAAGACACCTTCAGAAACAGGTTATGTGTAGTGTCTTCAATAAAATATTAAAATATGCTCATAAAATTAGATCAGATTCACATATAAAACAGCACAGGTAAAATGAATATAAATTCCATTTCTTTTCTGCTATTTCTGTATTCTAAATTTGCCAAGCACTAAAAAATCTTCTATGTAAAAATGTCAAGTAGTGTTTTAAGTTTTTGATTACTGTTATTGATTTACTGTTGGGTAATAGTGGTTAATAACATTTTTTATTATATTTTACCACAGATTCAACTGCAGATCATTTCAAGATTTCAGCATGCCAACCAAAGAAAGACTGAGAAAGGCTGCAAAACGTCAAAGACAGCAGGTCAATGAAAAAAAGCAGCAGTCCTCTAACAAAAAGATTTGTCAAGTCACCAAGAAAGCACCGGGTAAGAGTACAAAAACATTCATAAGAAATATCTGTAGTAAAAAAAATATTACTACAGAAAATGTTTCAGTCCAGAAAAAGAGAAGCAATTCAAACGGAAAGGAAAGGCCAATGAAAAATGTTACTGCTAGAGCAAGAGATAACTCTGTGCATGATAGTAGAAGGAAACAACAGTTTAGGGACATTCGTAAACGAATGTTCCGCAACAGGATAATTGGCAATTTGTTAAAAAATATTAAGAAAGGTCAACAGAAAGTGGTTTTTTATAAGAGAAAAAAAATAGTTGAGAAAGTTATTGATCAGGCATTTGAAATTAAACGTAAGTTATTTATTTTGATAATCAATAGAATTAGGAAGCTAAACAAGGCAATTTATGATTTCAAAAGAAATAGTAGATGGAAGAGAATAGTTAATCGTAGTAATTTTTGTGAAGTTTTTTCTGGAGAATGGATGCATAGTTCAAGCTGTGAGGCATTTTTTAATGAGGAGAGTTATTTCCAGGATAATGATTTGGTGCATGCAGTTGACACCAGTGGTCGAGCTTATGAAGTGAAAGATGGTTGTCCAGTTGAAAAAGAAAAACTTGTGACAACAGAGATAGAAGAGGTGTTAGGTAATGAGGTTTTAGGAAGACGTCCTAAGAATCCTGTGTACACCTGGGAGTGTAGTAGTATTTGCAGTGTGCGACAGGATTCCATCAATTTGCTTTGTGATTTTGTACGGTCATTTAATAAGAAAAGTTTGAAGCAGAAAATGAAGTTGTTGCAAGAATTAGATCCTTGCAGAGTGAGAGAAGTGACAGGTTTGCATGGTCATTCACTGGCTTGTCTTTCCAGGAGAGTATGCCAGAGTGTTTTTCATCATTTCAGGATGCTAGCAGTGCATCATAATAAAGTGAGGAAATTAGTTAGAATGTTGTATTATGCTAAGAGTCCAGCAGTTATGCTTAAACAATTATGCGCTGCTCTTTTGCATGGTTCTGAAATAGATGTGAAGAATATGTGTGAAGAAATTGAGTTTTGTTACTTTGGAAGTAAAGAGGAGAATGTTGAAATTGACCAAGAAGAAGCGGGTAATGTGGAAGATAGTGTACAGGTTTCCAGTACAGATAATTTCCAGAGGGAAATTGCGACGTTTGAGGTGAAATCAAGTGAGAGGCCAAATTTCACTTGTGTGTGTTGTCGACGCACTTATTATAAGAATCAGACTAAGTTAGTGGATTTATATGCAAAAAGTGAAAGGGAAAATAATAGTGAATGGAAGGATTTCACAACATACTTGATGGTAGAAAATTGTTTTGATTTGGGATTGGATCAACGTGTGTGTACTTATTGTTGTAACAAATTAAATCAAAACCAGATGCCTGCTAGAGCAGTTCATAATAATCTGGAATTGGTTGAGATTCCTTCTGAATTGAAGGATTTAAATACTTATGAATCTATTTTGATTCAAAGTATCCATCCCTTTCAGGCTATTGTAAGAATGGAGCCAAAGACAGGGAAATTGCCTCCATCAGATTTACAGAGAGGATTAAAGGGAAGAGTTGTTTATTTGCCTCTAGATTTGAAGAAAAACATTAACACAATTGGAGTAGAAAAAGTGGAAGAGGAACCTCTGGTTATCTTAGTTAATGGGGTTCCGACAAAGAATAAGAAAATATGGCAAGATTTAGTGGATGTTAGGAAAGTTAAAAAGGCAACATTGTATTTGAAAAAAAATAATAAATACTATAAGAATGTATATGTTGCAGAAGAGGAAGTAAGTGAGGAAGAGGATAGCGATTTGTGTGCTGGTCAAATTGAGAAAGTAGAACCCTGTTCTAGTGAAGAAATATATGAACATTATTGTGTTCATCCTTTGCATTCCAAGGAAGTCATGGGGAATGCTATTGAGTTGTTTCAAATGAAACAAGCCAAAGGGAGTCCCATTAGTGTTTGGGAGGAAAGTTTGGAAGCTCGGTGTTTCCCACAGCTTTTTCCAACAGGTCAGGGAGGAAGATATGATGAGCGACCTCATCAAATTCCTGCTTCTGAATACCGGACTTTGCGATTGTATGCAGGAGATGCTAGGTTTCGACAATGCATTCCCTATTTGTTTCATCTCCTGTTTGAAAGCGATCTGTCTGGACTGTCATATGCAGTGAACCACATCTTGAAAAGTGGTATACACATGCAAAACATCTCGGCAAGTGACTTTATGGATAAAGTCAATGTCCAAGACAGTATTTTGGATTCTCACCTGATTAATCTCATGGCGTGTCAGCGTGGTACTAATGAGTACTGGTACCGTCGTCATGGTGATTTAAAATGTATGCTGAGGAACTTAGGAACTCCCACATGGTTCCTCACTCTGAGCTGTGCCGAATATGGCTGGGAAGACTTACTTGAATTTCTACGAGAGGCAAATGGAAACATCGAAAACATCGAATTCAAGACACCCGGAGAACTGTGCTCTTTGGATCCAGTCAATGTATGCCGGTACTTCAATCATAGATTTGAAGCTATGATGTCTTTCATCATGAATAAGAAGAATCCACCTCTTGGAGAGGTGTTGGATTTCTTCTGGAGAAAGGAGTACCAAGCAAGAGGTGCTCCTCATATACATATGCTGCTGTGGATCAAGGATGCACCTAAATTTGGAACGGATCCAGAAGACTCAGTGATGAGTTTCATACCACAGTATTCTACGTGTGCTGTTCCAAACGCAAAGGAGAAGAAAAGCCTAAGAGAAAAAGTTCTACGTTTCCAAAGCCATCGATGTGGAAAGTACTGTCGTCGTAAATTCCGAAACAAGGACAAGTTCTACACCAAATGTCTTTTCGGCTTTCCACGACCGGTGATTTCTAAAGGAAGAGTAAACAGTTTGATGTCTTCGCTGCGACATAATGTGATGAAGAAATCACCTAAAAACACATACAATTTGAAGAGGAACGAAGAGTCCAAGTACATCAACGACTACAACCCGGTGATTTTGTCCATGTGGAATGCTAACATGGATATACAGTTTGTGGCTGATAACTGTATGGCTGTGGCTCGGTATGTGACATCTTACATCACCAAAAAAGAGAAGACAGAATTGAAGGATATGTGGGAGGACATTTCCCATGAAAAGAGCCTCAGTAAGAAGTTGTACAGTTTCAGTCTGAAGATGTTGTCGCATCGAGAAATCGGAGCTTACGAATGTTCTGACCGGTTGTCTTCAGCAAGTCTCTATGCCAAGTCCAGGAGTATCGTTTGGGCGAGTCTTGGTCTTGCTGCAACGCGTAATCGAGTTCTGAAACCTGTGCGGGAAATTGAGTATTTGGCGGAAAAGGAGCCAAACAGTACCGACATTTTGAAGACCAACATGTTGGATACATATTATCCAAATCGAAGCAGTCACCTCGAGAATGTTTGTCTGTATGAGGTTCTTCAAAATTACATATTCAAGAGGAACATCAAAGAAGATACTGAGAAAGGAGTGTATGCTGTAATAGGAAGTGAGGGATGTCTGGTCAAGCAAAGAAAATGCCACTTGGTAAACCATCGAAAATTGAGTGGCGAATCTCCTGAAAAAAAGGAGTTTTTCTATTTAGCACTTTTGCAACTTTTCAAGCCTTGGCGTGCAGAAGAGGAACTGCTTGGAGATTTCCTCTGTTACGAAGACTCTTTCAATGCTGCCAAGGAGACCATAGAATGTCCTGCTTTTCCCAAATATGTAGAAATGTTGAATGCGGAAATTGAGCAGGAAGCAACGATTGTAGCCGAGATTGCCAGAGACAGTTCTCAGGACAGTCAGAGTTCTGCTTCATTGAGTCAGGATCCACTAGGAGGACCTGTTATCGAAAATGAAGCTGCCACTGCTATGAATGAAGTGGAAAGAGCCATGGCACATGCTCAGGAGGATGCGGTTAACTTAGAAGAGTTGGAAAGACAACTCAACGTTGAGCAGAGGAAAATATATGACGAAGTTACCATGCAAATTGATCATGGATTAAGTCATGACAAGAAAGAGTGCTCATGTACGTCGTTGAAGCCTGTCCGACTGTACGTGAGTGGAGAAGCGGGAACTGGAAAAAGTTTCCTTATTAAAGCAATTTCATGTTATTTGCAGGAAAGGACAGAGTCATCGCTGTCTTGTGTTGTCACCGCTCCAACTGGACTGGCAGCACATAACATTAAAGGGATTACTTTACATCGTTTACTGATGCTGCCAGTGGAGCATGACAACAAATTACAATATCACAAGCTATCTGGAGATGCTTGTTGTGAAGTTTCAAGAATCTTGAGGAAAATGAAACTTCTTATCATTGACAAAGTAAGCATGGTTTCCAATGTCATGCTTGCCTTTGTGCATTTGAGAATGCAAGAAGTTCTCAAAACAGAGTATGATGTGTTATTTGGTGGCAAACACATCATTGTTTTCGGAGATCTTCTGCAGCTGACACCAGTGAAAGGGCAACCTGTGTTAAAAATGCTCACGCATGAAGATACCAGGAAGTGCCTAGGGAGCATTGGCAACGTCAATATATGGTTAAACTTCAATTATGCTGAACTGCATGAAAATATGCGTCAGGCGAAGGATGAAGTTTACAAGACTATTCTACAAGATGTTAGAATTGGAAAAGTGACCGAGCATGGGAAAGAAGCTTTACATGCACGATTACTGTCAAATTTATATCCAGAACAAGATGTTGTGCCTGAGAATATTTTTCAGAAAATTACTGAGAAGAAATCTGGAATATGTTTGATGCCAACTCTTGCAGAATGTGCCAAATTCAACAACAAAATGTTGCATTTAGAAAAGCAAGAGATTGTGAAACTGGAAGCTATTGACAGAGTAGAGCATATGGGATCAACAATTATTTTGTCTGAGAATTTGAAAACAAAATTGGATTCATTAGAGAAGACTATATCTAAAACTGCAGGTTTTGAAAAGACTCTGAATGTGTGCTTGAACTGCCGTATAATTTTAAGAAGGAATTTACATGTTGAAAGAGGTCTGGTAAATGGATCAATGGGTAATGTTGTTGATTTTGTAAAATACAGAAATAGAGATGGAATTTAATTTTTAAAAATTAAATTTGATGGCATTGAGGAAGTACAGCTAATTGGTCGTTGTTCTGCTAGATTTTTGCTTGTAAAAGACTTATATGTTCGCCGTAAGCAGTTTCCTGTTTGCTTGGCATATGCGGTGACAATCCATAAATCGCAAGGTTTAAGTGTAGACAGTGCATTGGTGAATATTGGCAGTTCTGTGTTCAAGGAGGGTATGGCATATGTGGCATTGTCATGAGTTAGAACTTTATCGGGATTGTACTTGATTGAGTGTGATGTCACAAACATTTGTGCGGATCTAGATTGTGTTAAGGAATACAATAGGTTAAGAAGAGAGTATGCGCCACATTTGCCTCAATATCCTTTGTTTGAGAAACGTGTGGTAGGCCGGAAACGAAGAAATGTGACCATTACTGGGGAGGTTGTAGCAAAAAGACGAAAAGTCGATGAACCTGAAATTATAAGCAGAAACAAAAAGGATTCTGTTGAAGATGTTGTTGGTTTTCAATTTGAAAACAGTTCTGGTGTCAACTGCTATGCTAATGTAGTGGTTAATGTTTTGTTTTCTCTAGAAAATGTAAAAGAAGAGATTGTGGTCAATTCTGATCAAAGATTTTGCAGTTTGTTAAATTCTGTGTTAGAGAAATGTAGCACTGATAGAACAAAAATAGAAAGTGTGTCTGAAATTCGAAATCTGTTAGACAGATGTTCAGGCCAAACACAATTCTCTCAAAATATTCAGCAAGATTGTCAGGAGTTTTTAATGTATATGCTTGATGTATTGCATGCTGAAGGTGTAGATGTAGATCACCTGTTTGGGCTTTCTTATCAATGGCAGCATGACTGCGAGAACTGTAGGGTATCAAGTACTACTAGTGTAGACTCAGAAAGATTTATATATTTAACTTTGCCAGACAGTAAATCAGTCTCTTTTAATAAACTAGTAAAAGCAGCTGATCACAACATGGAGTGTAGCCAATGTAAATCTGAAATGATGTCCACATTATTTATACAAACATATGGCCAGTATGTTATTTTAATGTTCCAACGATGTAGGCCTGATGGAACAAAATTGACAACTTTAATTAAAAATTTTGTGGCTTCACAGTTGTCAATATCAGGAAGGACTTTTGTAACTGCAGCAATTATATATCATGACGGTCCTTCAATAACATCAGGACATTACACAGCTTATTTAAAGTCTAGAAATGGCTGGTCATTCTGCAATGATTCTGTTTTAATTTTCAAAAAAAAATTGCCGTATGACCTTAAAAACTCTTACCTGGTGTTTTTAAAACCAACATTTTAGGGAAAGAATCTCGGGATGTGCTCTGAGGAATTTCAAGAAGTTCTAATGGCTCCTACACGATTTGGCCTTGAGGATAAGTGTAGTACAGAGACATAACTTCTTACCATAACACTGGACGTCATGGAGAAATAATTGCTCTTTGAATGAATTCAGAAAAACTGTTTCTTTTTATAAGCAAATTGAAGCAGACAATCAAAACATGGAGTAGAGGGAATGTAAGTCTGCAATGCTGTCTACTGTTTTATATTGCTTTGTGATTAAAAGTGATGTAGAGAATTAAATAATTGTAGTAGTCATAGAGATAGTGTAAGTCTGCTTCATAGTAAGCAGTATCAGTGTCATAGGAAATGTAGAACATGACTGAGCAAGAAGGGGAAGATCTTACTAGTCCAGGATTGTGAAAATGATCTTCAACATTTTAATTGTGAAAGTTGCGGAAATACAACATGACGGGATTAGCTTACAAGAATTCTAAGAGTTATAAATGGCTCTGACATGATTTGGCCTTGTGGAAACGTGTGGTAGAGAGCAAGAAGTCATTTATTGTATGTAACATGTTTTTCAAAACGATGGAGGTTTTCTTTCAGAAAGTGGCGGTCTGAAAGTAATAACAGCACAACAGAGTGTAAGCTGTTCATAGGACATCCTTCGACGTCATGGAAAGTAAGTTAACTTTAAGGAGTTCGGAATTCTGATTTGTTATGTTGTATGGGTTTTTTAAACACAATCATTTTGATTGTGTTTTTTTTTCCCCGCTGTTATATGATGAATACCTTCAAGTCACTGTTTTTAGTGAAATTTGATACATTCTGAGAACAGCAAAAATAAACCATTTAACATGTATAATTAATTCTGTACTGTTTGCATTTATGATGTACATTTAGAACTGTGTAGGAGGCATGGAGAAGGAGAGGCTTCTGTAAGTGTCAAAGTTGTTGCATACAGTGCTCATATTCTACGTAGTCTTTCATATGATAGACTACATTTCCACAATGAGATACCTAAGCAAAGGAAACACAGGTGATATGATTGTGGAATGAGCAAAAAAAATTGCACGTTTTTCAATTATATTACCTGTGTTTCCTAACATTACACATCACATTGTGTAGATGAGGTTTAGGCCTGTTCCTGGAGACAGAGGAGGTCTGACATTTGTTCAAGAGTGCAGTGGACATGACTCACTTCGTTGGTAGGCCTCCACATGTATTATCTCCTCTGTATTCTTCAACAAACCTAAATTCCATCTGCAACCCTGAGTAGGACTTACCTGCAACAAATCTGTGGATAGGTTACACCTTATTGGCATCTTGAAACAATCATTTAAAATGTTAGGGTCAGATTTATGGTGGCCGTGCGCCTCTTTTGCTCCATTGTCGGTCACTTTGTGTAAAAGATGCACCATGTTGCAAGATAGGTTTCAGTTCATCTCCAGCAAGATACCATCAGTTTAAAATGTATATAATTAGCACTGTGTAGGGGGCATGCAGAAGCTGAAGCTTTTGTAAGTGTCAAAGTTGTTGCATGCAGTGCTGCACTTCTGGGTACTGTTTAATATGCTGCACTACATCTGCACTATGAGATACCTAAGCCTAGGCAACACAGGTGATGTGATTGTGAAATGAGGAAAAGAAACTCCACATTTTTCAATTACATCACCTGTGTTTCCTAAGTTTACGAATGACATTGTGCAGATGAATTTTAGGTCTGTCCATGGACACAGAAGAGGTCTGGCCTTTGTTCAAGAGTGAAGTGGACATGACTTACTTCATTGGTAGGCCTTCACATGTATTATCTCCTCTGTATTCTCCAACAAGCATAAATTTGATATGCAATCCTGAGTAGGCCTCACCTTAAACAAACCTCTGGAGAGGCCACACCTTATCGTCATCCTGAATCAATCATTTCAAATGTTAGGGACAGATTTATGATAGGTGTATGCCTCTTTTGCGCCACTGTGCGTAACTTTTGTGATGCAGCGGCGGTGCAAAAGATTTGCTATGAGGCGACAAAATTACAAATTGATGCATCTGGGCAGATGTGTCATGCTGTAAAAAACCCGTGCCACATGAAACCGATGCAGCAGTGATGCAAAAGATGCACCATGTTGCAAGACAGGCCTCATTTCATCTCCAACAAGATAAGAAGCTAAGTCTTCTGTAAATGTCAAAATTGTTGTATATACTGCTCAACTTCTATGTACTCTTTGATATGCTAGACTCCATCTGCACTATGAGATACCTAACCAAAGGCAACACAGGTGATGTGATTGTGAAATGAGGAAAAGAAACTCCACATTTTTCAATTACATCACCTGTGTTTCCTAAGTTTACGAATGACATTGTGCAGATGAAGTTTAGGTCTGTCCACGGACACAGAAGAGGTCTGGCCTTTGTTCAAGAGTGAAGTGGACATGACTTACTTCATTGCTAGGCCTTCACATGTATTATGTCCTCTGTTCTCTTCAACAACTCGAAATTTCATTTGGAACCCTGAGTAGGCCTCATCTCAAACAAACGTCTGGATAGGACACACCTTATTGCCATCCTGAAACAATCATTTAAAATGTTAGGAACAGTTTTATGATGATTGTGCACCTCTTTTGCGCTGCCATTGCGTCACTTTTGTGAGACAACAGCAGTGCAAAAGATGCACCATGTTCCAAGATAGGCCTCACTTCATCTGCATCAAGATACTGTTAGTTTAAAATGTATATCTTTAGGACTGTGTAGGGGGCCTGGAGAAGCAGAAGCTTCTGTAAGTGTCAAAGTTGTTGAAAAACTGTTTCTCCTTCAATCTTTTCCCTTGTCTTTTCTAATTTTTAAATACATGTTTTAATATTTTTCAAATGTTTGTTATCTCTTTCACAGATTGAAAGTATAAAAACAAAAAGTGAGTAAGTTAAGGACAATTATAAGGTAAATGTTTTGTACTCTTTTCGTTACATTTCTATCAGATTCACCTACTAGTAGTTCGACAGCTTCATTTCTTTAACCCTCAGTTTCCTGCCTTTGCTACTTCCCTCATTCTTTTCTCTATTACCTACTTACTCTACTCCTTCCACTCCTTTTCTCAGTCCCTCTCTTCTCATAGTTCCTCACTCATGTTCACTCACTCCGTCTCTATTACTCTTAGTGTCTTTGACTGATCACTCTTTCACTACTTGTTCATTATGCTTCTTCTGTGTAGTTGAAGCACACTAAGGGGCATATTATGAACACAGCCAATAAAATTATTGCTGTTTTTATTGGCAGACAACTGTTGCAAAAGTGGTTTTAGCGGCAGTTTTCCGCCGCAAAAGCGGCTTTAGCGACACATTTCTGCCGATAAAAGCTGCAAAACTTTTATTGCCTATGTTGATGATATGGCTCTATGTTATTTACATTTCTTTGCTGTTTCAATTAATCTTTTTCTGTTATTTTTTCTTTTCTGTTTTCTGTTTTTTTTCTCTGTTATTCCACATGTTTTAATCTGATTTTGAACATTCACTCACATTCTCCAAGAAACTCTTCTTTGTTATTGTTCTACTCTCTTTTTTTTCTTTCACTTCCTTATCTATTTTGTTTTTCACAATTATACCCTCTTCCATCTTTTCTTCAGTAAATAGATCTAATAAACAGTATCTCTGGTTTACTCCCTATAGCTGTCTTTCTTTTAACATTACTCTCTGTTTACTTCCCTTATACTTACTCTTCTTTTTAAAAAAAAAAAAAAATGTTTTGGTTCGCTCCCGGTTCGCGAACCGGGAAGCGAACGGGGAAGCGAACTAAAAGAAATAGAGCTTGCCAGAGTGCTAAACATTCTAGCAATTTTTTTTTGAAAGGGGAGGTAGTTCTGAAAAGAACTTTTTTTTAAATGTTTTTGTTGTTTTATATTTTTTTTTATTTTTTGAACATTTTTTGTTTTTTTTGTATTTTTTGAACAGTTTTATGTTTTTTTTTGTTTTTGATGGAGGGGAAACAACAAAAAACAGGCATTGAAAAGGGCTCAACAGGAGCAAAAAAAAAAATTACTGTCTGGGGCGGTTAGGGCAATTGTGATTTACATAAGCTAAGTTGATTAACGTAATGCTCATGTTACCACATGACAGCAATGCACCGCAATACATACAAGTAAATTTCGTATGAGCAAAGTTCTCCTGTATGTTTGGCACGGTTTCCCGTGCCTCTGCTCCTGTCAACGATATCAGTGATGTTGACCTGGCCACAGGAGTTGTTGTTGGGTTATCTTGCATGTCACGTATCTCCGCCTGGCTGTAGTTCAATGGATGCCACCTGGTCATGTGACGATGCATTGTATAGTTACCGTAGCTATACTTTTTGTCAGTGCCTCTAGATAATCGGTCTTTACAAATGAGGCAGGTGACATACCTAGCATTTACTTTCTTCTGCCCTCGAGGGATTTTAAAAAACTGCCAAATGAAACTGGCTTTCCGATGGGAAACCCGGGGCACCTCTTGTAAGAACTGTGGTCCTTCTGTCTCCTCTTCCTCTAGTTCATCCTCTTCCCCCTCTGTGTTGCTGATGAACTGGGCAGGTGGTCCTCTCTTCCCATGAGGAGGTGGAGGTGGTGGTGGGGGTGCACCAGCTTAAGCAACTAATGAAGCCATTGCTCAACTATCCAAAAAGGTCTTCCTCTCACAAAGATGAAAGTCAGAGTGAGGAAAGAAGGAGGGGTTTTCATCATTTGGGAAAAACAATAGTTCTAAACCAATGAAAAGTGTTATTTTTAGGTCACCTGACCTAGCCTTACATCATTATGAAACCAAAAGTGAAATGAACCAATGAAAAGTTTTATTAACAAGTCACATGACCTCTTACGCTTAAGTTACGCGCTGCGGAACGCGCCCCGGATCGCTTCCGGGTCGCTGCGCTTCGCGCCTCGGTTCGCGCTCCGGAGCGCTTCCGGGTGCGCTAACGCGGCGCGTCATAAGACGCATTACGCGGCAACGCGATACGTCGCGCTTTCGCGACGCGACGCGGATCACTTCCGGGGAGCTGCGCTTCGCGTCTCAGTTTGCGTACCGGAGCACTTCCGGGTGCGCTAACGCGGCGCGTCATAAGACGCATTACGCGACAACGCGATACGTCGCGCTTCCGCGACGCGTCACGATGTTGATTTCTAACGCGGCAGTTGCGCTAACGGAACGTTTACCGGTTCGCGGACTGGGTCGCGGCATCAAGATGAGCTAACGGGAAGCTTCCCGGTTCGCGAACCGGGAGCGAACAAAAAAAAGTATTAAAAAAAAAATTATTAATCAACATATAAAATATATTTTTGGATTTAAAGAAGAATACATTTTACAGCTACAGATATTAGCTTTTAAAAAACCAATGAAATTCACAGAAAAAACCATAGGTTATAGACCATATATAGTTAGGAATTAGCATTTACAAAACCTTGAAAATTCACTGAAAAAACCATAGGTTATAGACCATATATAGTTAGGAATTAGCATTTAAAAAACCTTATTTTACTCACACAAAACCATTGAAATTCCATATATAGTTAGTTGTACTAACTATATATCGCGCACCCGCAATCCACTGCTGATGATGTCACATATTACATCATTCATGACATGGTCAGTGACATCACTGATGACATCACTGATGACATCTCAAATGACATCACTGATGACATCACTGATGACATCTCAAATGACATCACTGATAACATCACTGATGACATCTCATTTGACATTACTGATCACATCACTGATGACATCATTCATGTGATAATACGATGAACCTCTTCAGACTCTAATATAACCTTAGATACACTCAGTGTAAACAGACACTCATAGACTGTCACTCATCCATGGAGTTACTCAGACACTTAGTCAGTCATGCAAAGAATCAATCACACCTCCATTTCCTCAACTATACAGTTATACACACCTTACTTATTCAAACATATACTAAAACATATTTACTCACTTATACAATCCTGGATACAAGTTCACAATGATCCATACAGCCACTCACACATTCACTGGCTCTTATGCACAGTTATTTATATATGTCAACTCTCACATGTACATATAGTTAGGATTGATTATAGCCCAATGACAGAATGTCCCAGAGTGTTCTAAAGAACAACTAGAACGCTAACAGTCTTACTTATGACAAAAGTATGGCACACCTGAAGGCATCTTGATTGGAATAAAGTGGTAACAATTAATACATTTAATTTGAAAAGGAACAAAATGAGGGGTTTCATTTTGCCATAGAAATTATATATATATATATATATATTCACTGAAAAAACCATAGGTTATAGACCATATATAGTTAGGAATTAGCATTTAAAAAACCTTATTTTACTCACACAAAACCATTGAAATTCCATATATAGTTAGTTGTACTAACTATATATCGCGCACCCGCAATCCACTGCTGATGATGTCACATATTACATCATTCATGACAAGGTCAGTGACATCACTGATGACATCACTGATGACATCTCAAATGACATCACTGATGACATCACTGATGACATCTCAAATGACATCACTGATGACATCACTGATGACTACATCCAGTGACTATAATTCTGTAAAGTTAAAATATGTCTTACATATTGAAGAATGAGTGGATGTATAAGTGTCTTGATGAAGGATTTAGTAGGGGCATGACTGACTGTATGAGTGACTGATTAAATGTGTCTCACTGAGTGCATGGGTTAGTGACTAAACTGTCTTAATTTGTGCATCATTATGTCTGTTGTTCTGTAAACTGCTGCATGTGTTGATCAGTAGCTATATGATTAACTGTATGGGTTATTGATTGGTTGCCCAAGCATTTGTATGGGAGACTGAGTGTGTGTGTGGGTGGCTGGGAGGTGTATGACTCTCTGCGTAGATGTGTGAGCAGTTGATTGACTAGATGTATGGGTTCAAAAGTGCACGTGGAAACAGCTGTATGGGCAGTTGACTGTGTGCATGAGTGTATTGGTGAGTGAATGGATATCTCAGTGCTACATGTTAAAGTAAGTACATACGTAAAATACAGTACATGTGAGAGTTGACATATATAAATAACTGTGCATAAGAGCCAGTGAATGTGTGAGTGGCTGTATGGATTATTGTGAACTTGTATCAGGGATTGTATAACAGAGTAAATATGTGTTATTATATGTTTCAATAAGTAAGGTGTGTTTAACGATATAGTTGAGCAAATGGAGGTGTGATTGATTCTTTGCAAGACTGATTAGGTGTGTGAGTAACTCCATGGATGAGTGACAGTCTGTGAGTGTCTGTTTACACTGAGTGTATCTACGGTTATATTAGAGTCTGAAGAGGTTCATCGTATCATCACATGAATGATGTCATGAGTAATGTCAAATGAGATGTCATCAGTGATGTCATCAGTGATGTCATTTGAGATGTCATCAGTGATGTCATCAGTGATGTCACTGACCATGTCATGAATGATGTAATATGTGACATCATCAGCAGTGGATTGCGGGTGCGCGATATATAGTTAGTACAACTAACTATATATGGAATTTCAATGGTTTTGTGTGAGTAAAATAAGGTTTTTTAAATGCTAATTCCTAACTATATATGGTCTATAACCTATGGTTTTTTCAGTGAATTTTCAAGGTTTTGTAAATGCTAATTCCTAACTATATATGGTCTATAACCTATGGTTTTTTCAGTGAATTTCATAGGTTTTTTAATAGCAAATCTTTATAAAAATAATACATTTTAAATCTAATTTTATATTTTATAATTTTTTTATTTTTTTTTAATATTATTTTTAGTGCGCTCCCGGGGCGCGGACAGGTGAACGCACGGGTAAGCGCAATCTTGCGGCGCGCCCCGGGGCGCGTACTAATGCGCGTCCCGGAAGCGCTATTGCCGAGAACGAAAACAACATCGTGACGTATCGCGTAGCCGCCACGCCTTGCGTCATAAGACACGTATCGCGTAGCCACGAGATGCGTCTTATGACGCACCGCGTAAGCGCACCCGGAAGCGCATACGATCGCGCAACGTAAGCGCCCTGATGCGCTTACGATACACGCCCGAGACGCGCCCCGGGGCGCGTAGCGTAAGCGCGTCAAACCATGTGACTTTAAAATAACACTTTTCATTGGTTCAGAACTTTTTTTTTTCCAAATTGTGTGAAACCCACCCATTTTTCTCACTATTGCTTTGTACTTGGAGAGAGCAAGAGCTGTTGTGTCTACTCTATCTCCTACTTTTCTGATCTCCAGCAATGGCTGCAAGAGAGTCATCCAGCAGTGATTCAGAGGGATTTTTAGATGAGGACCCTCCTCAGCAAAAGAAAAAAACCCATTTCATCTGGAAATTTTACGAAATCCCAGAAGGACAGAAAAAAGTCAACGCTCCCAAAGTAACATGCAAAATATGTGGGAGTAGTTTATCCAGAGGCAATCCTCTGAAAAAATATAGTTTTGGGAATGCTAATTTGATCCGGCATGTGAAAAGAAGACACCCTAACAACTTTGCCAGGGAGAGTGTCAGAGAGCTGGCACGGAATGTACCCACAGATGGCGGCAGCACCTCCACTGGTGGAGCAACACCTTCGGGACCACCCCGTGGAAGAATGGTCCCTAACATTCAGCCGGTGTTTGCGGGCATCAAATTTTTGTGCACAGACTGTGACGAACTGCTCTGCTATGGGGAGCAGAGTGTTGAACTGATTGCCCTAAAGAAACAGCAACACCGCTGCTCTTCCAGTCCCTAAATTTTCAAATTTTTTTGCTCCTGTTGAGCAGTTTTGGAATCCTTGTTTTTGTTTTTCCCTTGAAAAAAATCCAAAAAAAATATAACATTGTTTTAAAAAGTCTTAAAAAATATAAAACAACAAAAACAAAAAAAATATATAAAACAACAAAATCAAAAAAAAAGTTCTTTTCAGAACTACCTCCAATTTTTAAAAAGAAGCTTTATTTTTTTAAAAGTCTGTCATTTTTAATCTCCATGGTACGCTCCCCCGTACGCTCCCCGGTGCGCGTACCGGGCGCTCACCCCCGCGAAAATCGAATTTTTTTTTTTTTTTTTTTCACCCGCGGGAGCCTTTTATGGCCCCCACATGAAACCTAGGGGGTCAGGGGGTGTGTACCCTGCCCCCTCTTGCTCATTTCCCCCTTTGATTTTTGCCACCTCTTGTGTCTCAATCCTACCGAGACACAAGATGGCGGCCGCTGCGGACTGTTTCGAATGTTTACAGACACCCGAGAACCAATCAGCTTGCCGTGCGCAAGTCGCGTGGCGCGCCTGGAGCGCTCCCCGGTACGCGTACCGGGGAGCGCTCCAGGCGCGGCTCTAGATATATATCTTTTTTTGAACGTTAATTTCTCAAAATCCACTGTAGCACATATATTGAGACCTACAAAAGGCACATCGGGCTACCAGTCCCTACAATTTTGCCAAGTTTCGTGCAAATCCATTCAGCCGTTCGGGCTAAAAGTGAGGCCAACCGCCCTATGGAAAACTCAATGTTAAAAACACGTTTTGGGACCCCCCTTTTTTCTCGGCCCACCCTTGACGAAACCCCCCCAAATTTTCAGGGGCTGCTCAGAAACAAAATGTTCCATTTTCCTGAAAATTTCAGCCAATTCCGTCTACAAACGCCAAAGTTATTAGACATAGAATTTTCAAAAATCCCATAGGGAAAAAATCCTAACTATATATACCTACTGGCGACCGCCAGTAGGTAATATATATATATATATATATATATATATATATATATATATATATATATATATATATATATATATATATATATATATTACCTACTGGCAGTCGCCAGTAGGTATATATTGTTAGGATTGATTTCCATAGGGAAATCGCAACATTCTATTGGGAATAACTTTGGCGCCGGTTGAGGAATCTGCCTGAATTTTTCAGCAACTTTGCCTCGCGGCGCTCCGGTCCTTCCCTGAACGTTTCGGGGGGGATTCGTCAAGCGGGGGCTGAGATAAAAGGGGGGTCCCAAAACATGTTTTCCCCATGTTAATTTCCATAGTGCGGTCTGTCGCACTTTTAGCTCGAACGGCTGAATGGATTTTCACCAAACTTGGCAAAATTGTAGGGACTGGTACCCCGATGTGCCTTTGCTATGTCTCAAGATATGTGCTCCAGAGGATTTTGAGTAATTTAGGTTCAAAAAAATGTATATATCTATGGCCGCGCCCCGGTACGCGCACCGGGGAGCGCTCCGGGCGTGCCACGCGACTTGCGCACGGGAAGCTGATTGGTTCTCGGGTGTCTGTAAACATTCGAAACAGTCCGCAGCGGCCGCCATCTTGTGTCTCGGTAGGATTGAGACACAAGAGGTGGCAAAAATCAAAGGGGGAAATGACCAAAAGGGGGCAGGGTAGACCCCCCTGACCCCCTAGGTTTGATGTGGGGGCCATTAAAGGGTCCCGCGGGGCAAAACAATTTTTTTTCCGTTTTTCGCACCGGGGAGCGTACCGGGGAGCGTACCATGGGGAAAAATAGTGAAAAAAATTATATAATCATAATAATAAATAATAAAAGAATCATTTTGAGTGATTACAGGTAGGGTAGCTCTGAAAAGAGCTTTTGGTTCTGTGGCTGTTTTAGGTACCTACAAGTACATCCCACACACACCCACACGCACACAAACCCACACCTCCACACCCACACACTTCCCACACACACCTCACACACGCACACCTCCACCCACACCCAAACACCCCCACACCGACACCTTACACATCCACACCCACACCCACACATCCCACACACACTCACTCACACACACACCACACCCCCCCAACACACACACACGCACACAAAGATACCTCACAGACACACCTCACACATCCCACACACACACCTCCCCCCCACACACACGCACACCTCACAGACACACCCACACATACACACACATCCTACACACATACCCCCACACCCACACACACCCCACACACCCACACCCCCACCTACACCCAAACACCCCACACACCCACACCCACACACACACCTTACACATCCACATCCCCACCCACACCCACATACCCCACACACCTACACACACCTATACACCTCATCCCCCTCAGACACACACACACACACCTCACAGACACACCCCACACATCCCCCACACACACCTCACCCCTTCCCCACACACACACACCTCTGACACACACCTCACACACACACACACCACACACACCTCACACACACACACACACACCCACACACACACTCCTCTCACACACACACCCACACCCCCCCACACACACACCCCACACACACCCCCACACATCCTACACACACACACCCCACACACATACCCCCGCCACACACACTCCACACACACACACCCCCCCCACACACACACACCACACACACACTCATTATTTTTTTTATTTTTTTGAGGGGGTGCCCCACACACATACCCCGACACCCCCCACCCCACCCCCCCACACACACCCCCCACCATACCTCATAAACCCACAACTCCACCCACACCCAAACACCCCACACACCCACACCCACACACACACCATACACCCCCACACCCCCACCTACACCCACACACCCCCACCCACACACACCTCACTCCCCCCCCACACACACACACAACCCACACATCCCCCACACACACCTCACCCCCCCACACACACACCTCTGACACACACCCCACACACACACCTCACACACACATACACCCCCACACACATTCCTCACCCCCACACACACCCACACACACCCCCACACACACACACACCCACACACACATCCTACACACACACACCCCACACACATACCCCCCCCCCCACACACACCCCACACCCACCCCCCATACACACACACACCACTCACACACACACTCATTATTATATTTTTCTTTTTTTGAGGGGGTGCGCGCCCCGGTACACGTATCGGTACACGTACCGGTACGCGTACCCTGGAGAAAATAAGAAAGACAGAGTTTTTTAAAATGTAGTATTTTTATATAAATTGGAAGTAGTTCTGAAAAGAACTGTTTTTTTATTCTTATTGTTGTTTTATATTTTTTTTATTGTTTTTTGTACCCCGCGACTTTTAAAAAAAAATATATTTTTTTTTTGCCTTGGGGGTCCTTGTGGGACCCCCTGAGCAGGCCTAGGGGGTCAGGGTGTTTCTACTCTGGCCCCTTTGCGAGTTTCACACCTTTGTTTCACTGCTTTCTTGTGCCTTGGTTTGAACAAGGCACAAGATGGCTGCCAGGGACACCCAGTATGCAAGGGGAATTAGTTCCCCCTCTTCAAACATGCACGGGGGCTGCGTTGCAGAGAGGTGTAAAAAAGGGTGTGGCCTCATTACACCTCTATGCAATGCAGCCATCTGGCGCATGCTGGAGGCTCCTGGTGGGCTAGTTGGCCCCCAGGGACCCCCAATATGCAAGGGGAATTAGTTCCCCCTCTGCAAACGCGCCAGGCGGCTGCGTTGCAGAGAGGTGTAACAAGGGGCATAGCCTCATTACACCTCTGCAATGCAGCCCCCTGGCGCATACTGGAGGTTCCAGGTGGGTTAGTTGGCCCCCAGGGGCCCCCAGTATGCAGGGGGAATGAGTTCCCCCTCTTCAAACATGCACGGGGGCTGCGTTGCAGAGAGGTGTAAAAAGGGCCGTGGCTTAATTACACCTCTCTGCAATGCAGTCCCCTGGTGCATACTGGAGATTCCTGGTGGGCTTTCAGGTCTTATATAGTTAGGAATTAGCATTAAAAAAAACTTTGAAATTCACTGAAAAAAACATAGGTTTCAGGCCTTATATAGTTAGGAATTAGCATTTAAAAAAACCTTTGAAATTCACTGAAAAAACCATAGGTTTCAGGCCTTATATAGTTAGGAATTAGCATTTAAGAAAACCTTTGAAATTCACTGAAAAAACCATAGGTTTCAGGCCTTATATAGTTAGGAATTAGCATTTAAAAAACCTTTGAAATTCACTGAAAAAACCATAGGTTTCAGGCCTTATATAGTTAGGAATTAGCATTTAAAAAAACCTTGCAAATTCACTGAAAAAAACATAGGTTTCAGGCCTTATATAGTTAGGAATTAGCATTTAAAAAACCTTGCAAATTCAATGAAAAAACCATAGGTTTCAGGCCTTATATAGTTAGGAATTAGCATTTAAAAAACCTTGCAAATTCAATGAAAAAACCATAGGTTTCAGGCCTTATATAGTTAGGAATTAGCATTTAAAAAACCTTGCAAATTCACTGAAAAAAACATAGGTTTCAGGCCTTATATAGTTAGGAATTAGGCACAAGAAAGCAGAAAAACAAACGTGTAGAACACAAAAAGGGGGCAGGGTAGGAACACCCTGACCCCCTAGGGCTGCTCAAGTGGTCCCACTAGGATATTAATATATTTAAACGTTATCCGCTAATAGAATTAGCATTTAAAAAACCTTTGAAATTCACTGAAAAAACCATAGGTTTCAGGCCTTATATAGTTAGGAATTAGCATTTAAAAAACCTTTGAAATTCACTGAAAAAAACATAGGTTTCAGACCTTATATAGTTAGGAATTAGCATTTAAAAAAACCTTTGAAATTCACTGAAAAAACCATAGGTTTCCGGCCTTATATAGTTAGGAATTAGCATTTAAAAAAACCTTTGAAATTCACTGAAAAAACCATAGGTTTCAGGAGTTATATAGTTAGGAATTAGCTTTTACAAAACCTTTGAAATTCACTCAAAAAACTATAAGTTTTAGTGGTGTTATAGTTAGCTGGACATTTTACTCATACTAAACCATTGAAATTGCTCCTTTATAGTTAGTTGTACTAAGTATATATCGCGCACCCGCAATCCACTGCTGATGATGTCACATATTACATCATTCATGACATGGTCAGTGACATCACTGATGACATCTCAAATGACATCACTGATGACATCACTGATGACATCATCCACGTGACAATCACATACACCTTTTCATACACTATTACAATTTTTCATCACTCTTTGTAAAATACAGAGTATCATATTTTAATCCATTGTCACAGCAATACAAGTATCTAAAAATCCACTCAGTGATTCATACATGTATACACACATCTAATCCCTTACCTATGGATTCACTCATACATGCTGTCAATGAACAATAGAACACTATCAAAAATACTTATACATCTATATCGACATTAAACAACAGCACGCATCCTATTCACATATGAAGTCATCCTACTCACTTATGCAAACAATGGATCATACTTACATATTTACTTAGCAAAACACTTATACAAACACCACTTCTTCTATTCATTTAGATAGTAAGTCATACTTAGTGAATTATAAAATCATTATTACAAGTATACAGTTATCCATACAGTCACTCACACAATCATTGTGTCTTATGTATACTTATTTATATACCACAACTGACACATACACTGCCTTTTATTTTTCTAGTTTGTTGGACCTGTACCTTTGAGAAATATATTTGCTCATCACCACACCCATAAAGAGATTCCCTCACCCAAACTGTTAGAACATGTAGTTTTAACTTCATATATCTACTGAATAAACTATTCACACATCTTTGGACAGTCACACACCCTCCACCGAACCACACACACTTTCACACTCCCATACAAATACTCAGTTAACTAATCAATAACTAATATAGACTTTCACATAGCTAGTAACCAACTGTAGAATCAGTTTACACAACAACTGACAAAGTGATACAGATATTCACACAGTTTAGTCACTATCCACTATATTTAGTGAGACATTATAAATTGGTCAAGTAAACAGTCAATTACACTGCTACTAAATCCTCCATCCAAATATTTATTTATATATCCACTCATCCTTCAATGCAAATTGCTATATATATAATGCATATTTAAATAACGAAGCAAACCACATTCACTGGATGATGTCATCAGTGATGTCATCAGTGATGTCATTTGAGATGTCATCAGTGATGTCACTGACCATGTCATGAATGATGTAATATGTGACATCATCAGCAGTGGATTGCGGGTGCGCGATATATACTTAGTACAACTAACTATAAAGGAGCAATTTCAATGGTTTAGTATGAGTAAAATGTCCAGCTAACTATAACACCACTAAAACTTATAGTTTTTTGAGTGAATTTCAAAGGTTTTGTAAAAGCTAATTCCTAACTATATAACTCCTGAAACCTATGGTTTTTTCAGTGAATTTCAAAGTTTTTTTTAAATGCTAATTTCTAACTATATAAGGCCTGAAACCTATGGTTTTTTCAGTGAATATATATATATATATATATATTACCTACTGGCGGTCGCCAGTAGGTATATATAGTTAGGATTTTTTCCCTATGGGTTTTTTGAAAATTCTATGTCTAATAACTTTGGCGTTTGTGGACGGAATTGGCTGAAATTTTCAGGAAAATGGAACATTTTGTTTCTGAGCAGCCCCTGAAAATTTGGGGGGGGTTCGTCCAGGGGGGGCCGAGAAAAAAGGGGGGTCCCAAAACGTGTTTTTAACATTGATTTTTCCATAGGGCGGTTAGCCTCACTTTTAGCCCGAACGGCTGAATGGATTTGCACGAAACTTGGCAAAATTGTAGGGACTGGTAGCCCGATGTGCCTTTTGTAGGTCTCAATATATGTGCTACAGTGGATTTTGAGAAATTAACGTTCAAAAAAAGATATATATCTAGAGCCGCGCCTGGAGCGCTCCCCGGTACGCGTACCGGGGAGCGCTCCAGGCGCGCCACGCGACTTGCGCACGGCAAGCTGATTGGTTCTCGGGTGTCTGTAAACATTCGAAACAGTCCGCAGCGGCCGCCATCTTGTGTCTCGGTAGGATTGAGACACAAGAGGTGGCAAAAATCAAAGGGGAAAATGAGCAAGAGGGGGCAGGGTACACACCCCCTGACCCCCTAGGTTTCATGTGGGGGCCATAAAAGGCTCCCGCGGGTGAAAAAAAAAATTTAAAAAAAATTCGATTTTCGCGGGGGTGAGCGCCCGGTACGCGCACCGGGGAGCGTACGGGGGAGCGTACCATGGAGATTAAAAATGACAGACTTTTAAAAAAATAAAGCTTCTTTTTAAAAATTGGAGGTAGTTCTGAAAATAACTTTTTTTTTGATTTTGTTGTTTTATATATTTTTTTTTGTTTTTGTTGTTTTATATTTTTATAGACTTTTTAAAACAATTTTATATATTTTTTGGATTTTTTTCAAGGGAAAAACAAAAACAAGGATTCCAAAACTGCTCAACAGGAGCAAAAAAAATTGAAAATTTAGGGACTGGAAGAGCAGCGGTGTTGCTGTTTCTTTAGGGCAATCAGTTCAACACTCTGCTCCCCATAGCAGAGCAGTTCGTCACAGTCTGTGCACAAAAATTTGATGCCCGCAAACACCGGCTGAATGTTAGGGATCATTCTTCCACGGGGTGGTCCCGAAGGTGTTGCTCCACCAGTGGAGGTGCTGCCGCCATCTGTGGGTACATTCCGTGCCAGCTCTCTGACACTCTCCCTGGCAAAGTTGTTAGGGTGTCTTCTTTTCACATGCCGGTTCAAATTAGCATTCCCAAAACTATATTTTTTCAGAGGATTGCCTCTGGATAAACTACTCCCACATATTTTGCATGTTACTTTGGGAGCGTTGACTTTTTTCTGTCCTTCTGGGATTTCGTAAAATTTCCAGATGAAATGGGTTTTTTTCTTTTGCTGAGGAGGGTCCTCATCTAAAAATCCCTCTGAATCACTGCTGGATGACTCTCTTGCAGCCATTGCTGGAGATCAGAAAAGTAGGAGATAGAGTAGACACAACAGCTCTTGCTCTCTCCAAGTACAAAGCAATAGTGAGAGAAATGGGTGGGTTTCACACAATTTGGAAAATAAAAAGTTCTGAACCAATGAAAAGTGTTATTTTAAAGTCACATGGTTTGACGCGCTTACGCTACGCGCCCCGGGGCGCGCCCCGGGCGTGTATCGTAAGCGCATCGGGGCGCTTACGTTGCGCGATCGTATGCGCTTCCGGGTGCGCTTACGCGGTGCGTCATAAGACGCATCTCGCGGCTACGCGATACGTGTCTTATGACGCAAGGCGTGGCGGCTACGCGATACGTCACGATGTTGTTTTCGTTCTCGGCAATAGCGCTTCCGGGACGCGCATTAGTACGCGCCCCGGGGCGCGCCGCAAGATTGCGCTTACCCGTGCGTTCACCTGTCCGCGCCCCGGGAGCGCACTAAAAATAATATTAAAAAAAAAATAAAAAAATTATAAAATATAAAATTAGATTTAAAATGTATTATTTTTATAAAGATTTGCTATTAAAAAACCAATGAAATTCACTGAAAAAACCATAGGTTATAGACCATATATAGTTAGGAATTAGCATTTACAAAACCTTGAAAATTCACTGAAAAAACCATAGGTTATAGACCATATATAGTTAGGAATTAGCATTTAAAAAACCTTATTTTACTCACACAAAACCATTGAAATTCCATATATAGTTAGTTGCACTAACTATATATCGCGCACCCGCAATCCACTGCTGATCATGTCACATATTACATCATTCATGACATGGTCAGTGACATCACTGATGACATCACTGATGACATCTCAAATGACATCACTGATGACATCACTGATGACAACATCCAGTGACTATGTTTCTGTAAAGTTAAAATATGTCTTACATATTGAAGAATGAGTGGATGTATAAGTGTCTGGATGAATGATTTAGTAGGTGCATGCCTGACTGTATGAGTGAGTGATTAAATGTGTCTCACTGAGTGCATGGGTTAGTGACTAAACTGTCTTAATTTGTGTATCATTATGTCTGTTGTTCTGTAAACTGCTGCATGTGTTGATCAGTAGCTATATGAGTAACTATATGGGTTATTGATTGGTTGCCCAAGTATTTGTATGGGAGACTGAGTGTGTGTGTGGGTGGCTGGGAGGTGTATGACTCTGTGCATAGATGTGTGAGCAGTTGATTCACTAGATGTATGGGTTCAAAAGTGCATGTGGAAACAGCTGTATGGGCGGTTGACTGTGTGCATGAGTGTATTGGTGAGTGAATGGATATCTCAGTGCTGCATGTCAAAGTAAGTACATATGTAAAACACAGTACATGTGAGAGTTGACATATATAAATAACTGTGCATAAGAGCCAGTGAATGTGTGAGTGGCTGTATGGATCACTGTGAACTTGTATCAGGGATTGTATAATAGAGTAAATATGTGTTAGTATATGTTTGAATAAGTAAGGTGTGTATAACTGTATAGTTGAGGAAATGGAGGTGTGATTGATTCTTTGCATGACTGACTAGGTGTGTGAGTAACTCCATGGATGAGTGACAGTCTGTGAGTGTCTGTTTACACTGAGTGTATCTAAGGTTATATTAGAATCCGAAGAGGTTCATCGTATTATCACATGAATGATGTCATCAGTGATGTGATCAGTAATGTCAAATGAGATGTCATCAGTGATGTCATCAGTGATGTCATTTGAGATGTCATCAGTGATGTCATCAGTGATGTCACTGACCATGTCATGAATGATGTAATATGTGACATGATCAGCAGTGGATTGCGGGTGCGCGATATATAGTTAGTGCAACTAACTATATATGGAATATATATATATATATATATATATATATATATATATATATATATATATATATATATATTTATATATTATTTTAGATCCTATATGAGCTGTTTTGTTTGGCCCGTTTGTATCTTTCCAAAAC
Organism: Lissotriton helveticus; assembly: GCF_964261635.1. NCBI lineage: Eukaryota > Metazoa > Chordata > Amphibia > Caudata > Salamandridae > Lissotriton > Lissotriton helveticus. Next base: position 333,862,127 of record NC_136071.1, on the reverse strand, counting down.
GTTATTGGGGCAGACCCAATAATATGTATTTGATCTAATTCTTGTTTTCTATTGCGCCTTTTCCAACAATTTGGGATTACATGCATAATACCATGAAGTTTAGGTAAAACAATTTCACGGTATTATGTCGAGCACTTACGGTTTAAATAGTATAAGTATGGAGAGGAACAACTTTAGCGCCTGTGTTTGCAGACGCTCTAAAGTTGTTTGTAAAAGGAGTTGAAGAACACTGTTATTTATTCTTGTCATGTATATTATTGGGTGGCCAATGTTATTACCCAAATAATCTATGACTCGCAAGCAGTACCTGAAGTGAAGTGCGGCATGGCTTACTTCTTTTGAGATGAGTTGGCGTTATTGATTTAGTTTAAAAGCAAGACAGCTGGTGGGGGTTAGCAATCTGTAAAAAAAAAAGTTATTTGCCAAGTCACACATAATAAGTATATTTAAACTATATCTGCTGATCTGAATCATTCTGCGCCCGATGCGGAAAAAATGTCAGACGTGCACTCTTAAAAGTTGACACCTATGTGTTGAGGCAATATCTGACTTTTCTGGAATTCGCAAAGAATTCCAGGAGTGCGCTTGAGAAACTGGTCGCTGTAGATTCCCAGAAGTATGGCCATGTGTGAATATTTCCGCATATGCCAATGTAAATGCATTTGTCGATAGAAATGTGCGTGAAAATACAGGTTGATGTGCATTTGTACCATGTAACTTATTTTTTGTTTATCTGATGGATAAATATTTTTCTGCTTTCAAACACACCTCTGGTTACAACCCTGCCAATTCTGCGTGTGTTCTCCCCTTCCCCATCATTATAATGGATTTACTACGTCCCCTGTCAGGAGTTTGTCCGTGACCTCTGACACAGCGTGAAAGTGCTGCCTGAGTGACTTTTGTCAAGAAGCACAGACATGCAAGTACGGTACCGTTGCGAAGGACCACACACTGGTCTGGATCTCCCACAGGCCCCCCCGTCTGACCTTATAAATTATGGCATATGGCACCCTACTGTCCTAATTTGTTTAGAAAAAGTGTTTCCGGCCGTATCCGAATTACGAGAAATGCTGGGAATTTTGTATTCCCCAACTGGGCATTTCACCACACTGGTATGCTATTCCTAACCACATCGTTATGTGTCATGAAGTGTTTCTATAGTGAGCAAAAACCTTAGGGAATAGGGCACAGTGTGGCCTTTTTTATGCACCTGTTCACGGCTTGCAGCATAATCTGCTAACGCTACTTGTTCAGCAAATCAGGAACCAGAGGACAAACTGCATTCGCTTAATTTTACCTTGTAAATCTCTTAGAAAGTATTGTGCTGTCCCTACTGTTCTATTCGAGCAACACGCGACTACTTACAGCATACAAGGACCCTAAGGACAGAACCTATATTCCATTTTATGGCCTGGCTTTTCCACCCCTTATAAAAATAGTTTCTTTAAAATGCATTAGGATCTCTATTTCAAAGTTCACTTGCAGGATTATTTGTGTTTTATGAGACTAGGCCAAAAACGACCGGTCATATACTCGGTGAGATTCCCAAAAATGTCTGCAATAGCTCAGTTTGATATGAGGGATGGCTTGGGGGAGAGGGGGTTCCTGCGCGTGCACAGAGGTGCATCATTTGTGGAATTACTCCCACGAAAAAACGCCTGTGGATTGAGAAGAGAATGTTCTGTAAATTCTGAGAAAGAAGCAGGTCTTGCAAAATTGGAGGCAACATTATTTACACAGTGCTGTGTCCCTGTGCATTTTATTGTTAATAAAATACATGAGAAATATGGCATTACGCCTTTGTTCGTTCTTCAATAGGATACTTAGAATATTATTCAACTATGAACTCAAAGGCTTAGGATCACAAAGCTACTCTGACACAAGGCTCCCTCACATAACAGAGTAAGACATAGTAACGTGGAGCTCTTACATTGTAGTCTGTAATGCAGAAAGGCAAATTCAAATGCACCTCCCTGTAAATCTGAGCTAAAGGCTGTAGATACACTGGGGGATATGTACAAGGAAGTGAAGGAGAGAGGAGTTCGCTTTCCTGCCTTAACACTCCTCTCCTCCACTTCTGAAACGCAAGACCACCATATTTACAAGAATGTGATGCAGCCTTGCATTTCCCCCTGCGATGGGGCTAAGTTTAGCAACTTAGCGCCAACGCAGGCACTCTTGCACCAGAGTGCAAGGGTGTCTCTGTGCAGGGGAGGATTGTTTATGTGTTGAAAGGTGTTCCTTACTAAACATAAAGAATCCTGGAAATGCCATTCTGTCACTTTCATGCGTGCTGCTTCATGCAGCACACATGAAAGTGAAAAGTTGGCGTTTTATTTTTTAAGTTTGTTCAGGCAGAGGAAGGGACATCTTCTAGTACATAAACAAACAAAGGTCTTTTTGCTTTTTCCATGTGTTGTGCACAAGGCAGCACATATGGAAAAAGCAAAAACAAGGAGAAATAATGCATTTCTCCACGTTTCACCATCTTAAGACCTGTTTTTACCTGGTCTTAATTTTGGCGCTGCATCCTATGTATGCCACCCTTGTACATATGGGGCAAAAAGGATGGGTGTTGCGGTGGAACGCTCAACGCAACACACACTGCCCACCCCTTTCACGCTAACCATAGTGTGAAATGGGGCCTTATGTACAAGGCAGCGTTAAGTGGCTTAACACTGCCTTGTACATAAGGCGCAGCCCCTATCGTCACTATAGGTGACATTGTGGTGGCAATAGGGGCTTGTACATATGCCCCACTGTTTTGCAGCAGCCATGGCTTTCATTAACAAAATAACAGGGTTAACGCCCACAAAACAGCAAGATGCACTGTATGAAAGGTTGTATTTTATGTTATGTGCATTTGTAGCACCAACAATTCACCCAGAAGGCTATCCTGGTGCTGATGACAGGAGTAGAGTAGGCCAAGCCCGGGCCAAGGCTAGTCGAAAAGCAATGTCTTCAATTTCTTGCATATAATAAATCATGTTGTTCTTGCAGACATAGATTTCTGACTTGCACAGTGCATTTTGTGTATCACTGTGAGTTGGAAGGTGGAGTGGGCATGGGAAGGGCAACCCGCCCTCCTACCTATTCGTAATGCTATGTTATGATGTTTTGCAACTGCGATGGTGGTCACAAACCATTGAAGAGGTACCCACCACTGGAATTATGCGATAAGGGAGAACCAAATTATGCAGTAGGGATGACTAAAGTAACCAGAAAAAAGCAAATTATGTGGTGTAATGGGATGCATTTTGAAGCAGTATCACTTCACTGGTCTGCCATTTTTACATGTTAACACTCTATGGGCAAAGGCGTCACCTCCTTTATATCAGTTTGAAATTGAAAGGCGATCTGCTTCTTCTTGGCAAAACACCTGCCAAGTGCAGGAGCACACGTGGTAGTGTTTCTAATAACCTTTAATCTCTTTGAGATATAAACAATTTTTTTGTTACAATCAATAAATTATGCAAAAGGTGATGAATTATGCGCAGGAGGGGCAATCCATAATTATGAAGAAAATGCCATGGCCAGAGAATTGCATAATTTCAGTGGCCCTGCTGACCTCTCGAAACAGGTGTTTTTGATTTTTTCAGAGCAGAAGCTATTTGTGATGGACAGAATCCACTGAATCCAGAATCACAGTAGGGGAACAGCAGGGAGTAGGCATGGGTCCAGGTGGGCCACTACCTGCTCGCCTATGCAATTTCCAAAATGTCATTTATTCTTTTTTTGTCAGTGGTTTGATATAGGTATATACTGTCTGTAGTAGAGGATTAGTTATGTAACAGGGCTTGAGTATTGGGAGGAACTTTGTTTTCCCAGAACAGTTGTATATAGATTAAACACTGTCCAGGATACGTTACCCTTTTATCTGTAGTTATAATAGTCAATATGAACTCAGCTGCCCATCAAGTGTGTGGTATAGGGTTAATGTTGCAAATAACACAAGCTTGCTTTACCTAGGGACGTGGGCACATGGCCACCCTCTCCATTAGCCAATTTTGGCCCTGGGGTGGGCTCCCAAGGGTCTCTGCAGGCACAGGGATGTGGGGCTATGCAGCACCCTCCCCATATAATGTAATTTCAGCCCCGGGGGATGGGCTCCCTGGATGCTCTGGAGGCTCAGGGAGGGGAACCACGCAGCCCTCTCCCCATTATGAAACCAGCATCGGGAGTAGGCACCATGGGGCTCATAGTTTGCAAATACAGCCCTGCCTCTATTTATTTTTCCAATCCCACGAGAGTCTCACAGGATCATGACATTTTTGTTTCTTTTTTGGCCTCAGTGGGGTCCTCTAGATCCCTTCACATAGGGCCTATATCTTTATTTTTGTACAATTTCAGGATTAAGTCCCAGAGTCCTGTAATGGCTGCTAGCAACATTTTTCTCTTGTTGCTGGCAGCCAATCAGGGCACTCGCTTTCACAGGAGTCTGACTACCGCAGGAGCAAGATGGTCCAAAGGAAAACAATGCTCCCTGGTCCAATCAGAACGCTCTATTTTATCAATTGGTGCAGCAATTCTCGCAGACCCAACTGCCAAAATATATAATAATTTTTTACCCTAAATATCTCAAAAACCACTGAATGAATTTAAACCAAAAAGCCCAATCTGTGACCAAAGATCTAGCTGCCTGCTGAATTTGGTGTAATTCCGTTGGACAGTTTTTGTTGTAGCCTTTTGCAATAAAATCTATGGAAAATGCATGGGAATTTTGTGTTTTTAGACCCCCCTCCACCAGGCCCACCATGCACAACGCATCACCCCGAACATTTTCTGGAAGGAGTTGAGGTTGATGAACTTTTTTTGGAAAGTTCTGGGAAGGTTGGTCAAACAGGTCCGAATTGATCAGCAAACCAAGAAACGTTTTGGAAAAGCAGACCTAACTATAATTAACTAGTTGAGCTTGTAGATGCAGAGTTAAGAATATTTAATATGTACTCACCTGTGTTCACATACCTTTACAATATTTTGGTTCTCTGTAGTTATGCCTTAAGAATTTAACTCCCCGACACTCGCGCTGCATAAACACTGTGCCTTCAGTTATAAATTGAGCCTTTTTAATCTTTGTTTTAACTGCTGAAAATTGTTTACTGATTCGAGGGCTGTAAAGGTTTGGAATTTTACCTTGATTCTGTTGCTTAGCTTTTGGCAACTCTATGGTCCACCGCATTCCTGCCTGTCGATTGTTTGAGTGGAGAGAGACTGCCATCTCTTTCCCAAGCGTGCTGGGCGCCATCTGCAGCAGCGGTTAGCGCTCTAGCGGCTGGCCCTCTTAGGACATAAAAACCAACGTGTTAGCGGCTGCGCACTAGAGAAGCAGACACTCGCGTTGCATAAACACTGTGCCTTCAGTTATAAATTGAGCCTTTTTAATCTTTGTTTTAACTTTGTTTTAACTGCTGAAAATTGTTTACTGATTTGGGGGCTGTAAGGGGTCGGAATTTTACCTTGATTCTATTGCTTAGCCTTTGGCAGCTCTTCGGTCCACCGCAATCATGCCTGTTGATTGTTTGAGTGGAGAAAGACTGCCCATCCCTTTCCCAAGCGTGCTGGGCACCATCTGCAGCAGCGGTTAGCGCTCTAGTGGCTGGCCCTCTTAGGACATAAAAACCAACACGTTAGCGACTGCGCAGCAGATGCGTGCAGCGGGCACGCCTCTGGTGTGCCAATGGCGCGCCTAAGGCAACCCCGTCTGCGCCCGTCCGCGCCGGGACACTGCTAGCTGCCCAGGGATGCCGCCCGTTTGCTCTCTGGTGTGTCCTCTATTCATGATAGGGTACTTTAGAGAGGTACTGTTGAAGCTTGGACACTTGTCCCCATGTCCGTTGGGCAATGACAAAGCGCTAGTAGAGGACACCATCCACTCGGGGAAATGGCCTTGCTACGGTTGGATGCTAGTCGAACAGCAGCAAGATTCTGTTCTCTATAGTGACAATCGGTTAGGTAATGAGCGGTATGTTGGGACTGAGAAACATACCAGGAGAGGGCAAGCAGCGGTCTTCCAGGGACTATATCTCAATGCAAGATCCATCCCGAAGCATGTGGCAAAAATCTTGGATTTGTCAGATGACGCAAAACCAGATATGTGTCTTTTCACCGAGACTTGGTTTACACAATGACTCCATGCCGGTATTGGCAATGGCTTTCCCGGCGGAATACACTGTTGTCCGTTTGGATAGACCAGGAAAGAGGGGTGGAGATTTAGCGATTGCCCCACGTCCGCCTTACTATATTAAGACCTTGGATACTGTCTTCTTCCCTGATGATTTTTAGGGTGAAGCTAGCCCAAGTGATCGAGTGGGTGGGAACCTTAGTTTACCATCCATCAGGGGAAAAAAGTTCTGCACTACGTTATTAGAAAAATTTGCCCCACATACTCTGCACACGAACAAGTTCCTATTAGTACGGGACTTTAATCATCATCTGGAGGTCCTCTCCTCCAATACTGAGTCGACCAGTTTAGTGGCAGCAATGGAGTCACTCGACCTTTCTTTAAAGATTATAAGTCCCATTCATATCGCCGGTCATGCGTTGGATGCCATCTTTTCTAACATCCTGGAGTTAGTGGTGGAGCCCCCTCAGACTCTAGGCTGTACTGACCATTCAGCACTAAGCTTCTTTTGGGCATCTATCAAACCGTCTGCCACCCGCAAGTCCGTAAGGACTTTCATAGAGCTTGGAGAAAGGTGACACCCTCTGCCTTCAGTCAAGCATATATCGCCCCTTCATTCATGAATTGCGAACATTGTGACATAGCTTAGAGAAGTTTGAGACTTCAATTATAGAGGCCCTCGACTCTGTTGCACCTCTTAAGAGGGTACACATCCAGGACAGGGCAGCTCAGCCCCCTGGTATTCAGACACTCTCAAAAGAGAAAAGGCCCTATGTAGGGTCAAGAAAAGGAAATGGAGGAAATCTAAATCTGTGCTAAATGATTCGCTCTATCGGACTTCACACAGAGCCTATTTAAACAGCTGCAATTCAGCCAGAAGATTACATCCAGGCTTCCGTATTTCAGAAGCAAAGAACTCCTCGAGGAAGCTTTTTAAGATCCTGAAGGAGTTCATGAATCCGAGGGCCAATAATCCGCTTCCCCCATCCACTCAGGAGCTATGTCAGAACTTAGCCAGCCATTTCAAACACAAGATTGATACAATCTATCACTCCTTTTGGCCTGAGGAAATAAACCTTGAGGGGGGTACCGCCTCAGGAAAAATCCAGCCTGCCTAGCCTGGAATGTTTCCCGGTTATCACGGGTGAACAAGTGGGCACCTTATTAATTCATGTGAACTCATGATCCCCACTAGAAATGGTCACTCCAGCCGTCCTGTCAGAACTCACCCCGATACTAGCTGATGTGTTTGCTGAAGTTTGTAACATCTCTTTGGCTACTGCTACGGTTCCTGGTAAGTGGAAAAATGCACGCATTAAACCTCTGCTTAAAAAGGCGATTGCTGGGCCGACCGATCTTCAAAACTATAGACCGATCTCGCTTCTCCCTTGCTGTTCCAAGATAATGGAGACATTAACTAATCGGCATCTCTCTGGCTATCTGGAACAAAACAACCTACTGGACTCATCCCAGTCCGGCTTCCGTGCCTCTTATAGCACTGAAGCCGCTGTGTTGGAGGTTACTGACACTATTAGGATGTCATCGGATGACCGAACCCCAGTGATGTTAGTCCTCCTCGACCTGTTGGCAGCCTTTGACACCATCTCTCATCGTATCCTTCTGAACAGATTACGAGAGTTTGGTGTCAGGGGTAGGGCCTTTAAATGGATTCAAAGTTATCTATCTGACAGAACACAATGTGTCCAGCTGGACTCCTTTGTGTCTCAAACCCCTCTGACAGATAAGGGAGTTCCACAGGGATCCATCTTAAGTCCCACCTTGTTTAATGTATATATGGCTCCCTTGGCCGGAGTCACCAGAAGGTGTGGGTTTGAGACCATATCGTACGCAGACGACACACAGTTGATAGTTCCTATTGAGGATGACGCTGCAGCAACTAAACTAAAGTTTAAAAACTGTATGTCCAATATAGCAAGATGGATGAGTAAGAATGTCCTGCAGCTCAACTCCACCAAAACAGAGATTCTGTTGTTTGATAAAGCTGAGGAACTGTGGACCCCAGATTGGTGGCCATCTGAACTAGGAGAAGCACCCTCCCCCAAAATTTGGGCCAAAAATCTAGGCATTAGAATCGATAATAAATTATCGATGGAAGAACAGGTGAAGACATTGTCAGGCACCTGTTTCGGAACAATGCGGATGCTTAGAAAGATCTTCCCCTTTATCCCTCTATCGGCAAGAAAAAGCCTCATCCAGTCGCTCTTGGTCAGTCGACTGGATTATAGCAATGCTTTACTGGTTGGAATAAGGGAAGACCTACTTTCAAAACTACAGGTGGTACAAAATACGGCAGCCCGCCTTGCCCTCAATAAACCTGCGCAAACCCTCTCTTAATTGCTCCTACGTCAATTACATTGGCTTCTTATTAGGAAATGAGCTATTTTTAAGCTGTTATGTATGGTCTTCAAGTCTCTTCAGGGGAAAGGACCAGCCTACCTCAAGAAAAAACTCAAATTGTATCGACCGATGCGTCAGTTGAGATCTAGCAATCGCAAGCTGCTTGGTACACTGAGACTTAGGAAGGCCAAAATGCTCCGTCAGGCTTTTTCTCATCTCGCCCCCAGTCTCTGGAACAATCTCCCTGAGGAGATCCGGGCCTGCGCCGACCTGTCCCGATTTAAGAAAATGCTCAAGACCTAACTGTTTTAAGTTTATGCTGCTCTTTGGGTGTCATCTTCTCAAGCGCCGAGAGATCCCCCTTGGGATGATTTACCGCGCCATACAAATGAGTATAATAATAATAATTTTTCATCTATATTTTGACATAAAATCAAAACTAATCATAATAACCTTGACTTGCCAGCTCCATAGAGTGAAAAGCAATGTGAATCATGGGCAAATACTTATCATATCACTTTCTTCATTTGTTCTCAGCTACTTTCCATCCCAAGCGCACCTTTCACCACTGCCCACTAGAATATCATTACCAAATATTTTCTTGCCTCATCAAGTTTAAACATAAACATTTTTCCCGTTTACTTTAAGATGAGATAGTTGCATGAGCATAGCCTTGACACAGACTTTTCGAAGTGTATAAATCATCTGTTCAATCCCTTGTCTAAACCTTCATACCTCAAAACCCATATCTTCATAAACAGGCAATGCACACTTAGTGGATTCCAGCACTCAAACACTTATTATTGATTACAAAAGTCTGAAAAATTAGCAATACTCATTCAAGACTGCTTTCAGTTCCTCAAAAGCCAAGTATGCAATTAATGAACAATAGTGAGGACTGGATCCACTTTACATGAAATCATAACTTATTTAATAAAACAATAATGTAGATTGTTTTTTCTATCTAGGTCTTATAAAACTTCCAAAAGATTCTGAGGATCTGGCTTTGTGAATGATCTTCTAAATCTGTACTTAATCCTATTAATTTATTTAGTCACGTCTTTCATCTAATAAGATGTTTCTCATAATTAAGCCTACTCATAATGTATCTTAACCATCTGAAATGCCCTCTTCAAATTTCATGATCTAATTTTAAATTTAAATTCAATAGTGTAAATTTTGCATGGACTTTCAAAAAATATGTTCTAGCACTCACTTGGACATGTGGTGTTTTCTGACATATTTTGTTAAGAATGAAGATGTTCATATATATTGTGCTTGGGAAGGTATTATTCACAGATTCAGATAAACTCATTTGGACGTTGGAATGCTCGAACCTTCATTAGCACTGGTGATCAAAATGTCTTTTGTCGAGATACCCAGTCTTTCAAAGACTTGAAGGTCTTGGGAGTGGCCAATACCATTAAGCCACTTCAACTGTTTTGCACCCTCCTTAAAACAGTACTCCCTCCCCTCAATACCATGTAATGGTTGTTTTCCAAGGTGTCCTGCTCAACCATGGAGGAAAGTGTGATTCTCTCTATGGGGGATGAGAATAATATTCTTATTATGCAACACACTTTTGAAACAGAAGACCTCCCTGACCTTTATAATTGATAAAATTGTTTTTGTTACTTATACCTCTTAAATCAATAGATTGATGCTTACCTGTTTGATCCGGATCAGCTACTAATGATATAATCTGGCATGGGGCATGTTGACATATTTGGCCAAACAGTGGAAACTCAACCTCAATCCTCTGAGCATTGTCTTATTTTCCAACTTGCTCAAGAGAGTCATTTACATTGATATGGTACCTAAATTGATGCTGTACCCCAATAACATCTACTCAACAACAGGATTGGTAAAGCAAGTTAAAGGGATAATGCCTTTGAATGCTTAGATATGTTGTCTTGATGTCAGTATGATTCGACTTGGCACAGAAAAACAAACTTTATAGAAATACAGAACTTATTAGTCAGTAGCATCAAGAGAAGGACAGTACTTATCAGAATGCATTGCTAAGAACCCAGAACAGGGCACGAGGAAGGCAGGCAGAGGCTCCCACAATATGGTAAGCATAAAAGACAGTTGTGGTTAAATGTTTTTTTTCCACAAAATAGTGTTATGACCCAGGCAGTAGCAGTGTCTGAACCAGGAATGGTGCATGGATTTCCGGTGCTCAACACAAAATCTACATGCTTGCCTCCTGGAGCACCTCCATACCCTGCTAAAAGCAATTTTTAAAAAACCTTTTGAAGACGTATGGCAGAGTGATATGGAAGTGCTATCCATGGGCACAACATGAACAAGACTCCATTACACACTTAACCAGCACAATATTGACAGCAGTAATGGTAGCCCTCTCTCCCACATCACCACCGAGCGAAGGGACATCTATTACCTGTATCTATTTTGTAGTTTTACTGGGACAGGCTGTTGTTGTCATTCTGGAGGTAATTGTGAGAGAGTACAGGTCCTGGCAAACTACAGTCCAATATCTAGTAGACATTCCAAGGGAAAGTCATAGGAAATGCAGCTCTTTGCCAGGTCTTTAGCTTCATCAAATGAAATAACCACCTCTTAGGAAGGCAAACAGACATGATTCAGACCTGAATGAAATATTGAATCATGATTAATCTTCATCCGGGATGCCCTAAATAACTCTCTTGGGTCTGACAGAGTTGCTGCACTACTCCTGCACAAGCTATTGTGAACCTTTGACATTGGAGACCATCAAACATTGGTCCAAAGAACAAATTGCACAGAACTCAATGGCACAGTTGAAAACAATTGGTAAAATCCTGCTTCGAAATCATCATGTGTCCTTTGTGATTCTCTTTGCCATTCATCTGTCTGGTGGGAGTAATCCAGGTCTCCACAATCATCCCTCCTATTTAGCAAATGTTCCCTTACTGAGGCCTTTCTTATAATATTCACTCCATTATTTCTACATCTGAATATCAAAATGTGGGATAGTGCACCCTATCACAAGACATGGAAACCTAAGAATAATGCATTTTTTTCCTGCACAAATTACATCAAGTTTTTGCTGTTGAAAATCATGGGGCAAAAACCCTGTGGGTGCAGTTACTACAGCAAAACCTGGAATCCCTGTTTGGGCTCAATTTTCAGTTTCCTCCTGATGGGGATTTAAGGAACACTGGGAAAGAGTTGCTCATAGGTTCATTAGGGTCCTGCATTATTAAGAGTGATCAAAAATACTGATGCCACAAAGTGTTGTGTGTATCAGATACTTTATTACTACACCATTCCGAGTTTCACACTATGGAAATAGATGTAATATATAGTATAAGAGTTTGTACACCCGCTTACTGCCTGTCTTGCTTCTTTCCTGCTATTTTCTATGGGCAAATTCATTCAGGGTTTTCTGAAAATGTCCAGGCAAAAATTGTAAATATGCAGACTCGTTATTTGGGTGGAAACGTCACATGTGTACCTGAATTAAGAATTACAAGCTCACAAAAAGGTACTTAATGAATGACTGCATTGTCTAAAATGTTTGTAAAAAAAACTCTTATTAATGTTATTTTAATAAAGTATCGAACTGTATTTCAATACTTAAAAAGAAGCACAAAGAAATTAATCTTCCAGGCATCTTTCAATTAGAAAGTCGAAACATCACAATGTTTGCAAATTTTACATATATTACACAATAGTGGCTGCCACTGTGTAGTTATAGTTCAGATGCATTTTCAATTAAAAAGGTATTTTTTTCTATGCCTATAACTTTTGACTCCATGTATGGATTAGCACCAAGTTTGGCAGTTGCTTGGCCTAGCCACCTAAGGTGCACCATGTCTATTTTCACGGAGATCTGTGGAGAGGTAAACAGATAAGGGGTGGCCAAAAAGTTGCTTTTTCAACATTAGCTACCATAGAAAACTTGCCTGTGCTTGCAGCCAACATGGCTGAATGGATTTAGAACTGTACTCAGAAAGTGTTATTTAATTTGTTTGTTTTTAATTTGTTGTGCAGCATTGGAGACAAGTATGTAAAAAGAAAAGCAGACTGGGCTTTAAACTGTTGACAGGTCTATTTGCACTGTTTAAAATGAAGACTAAGAACATTGTGAATCCTGCCAATCACATTTAATTTATTCTCTAAAATCTAATTGATTGATGAAAGGGATTTCTTTTTTTCCAGCTATCTTAAAATTTACAATTAACCCCCCCCCCTCCCAAATGTTGCATTCAGTGGTGTTGACAGCCCCATGTCTCTGATTCCGCCTCAGAACTGTCCTCCATAACTTGAATTAGGGCTTGGGCAGCAGTAATCCCCTAAGACGCCATCTTGGCTAATGACTTAAACCATCCTTTTAAAACACTATCCTACATAGAAGGCAGATTTGTTGTTCGATAAAACTCATATATATAAATATATAGCATGTGTCCAGCTAATGGCAGTGAGTGTTTACAAAACGGATATGCTCCTAATGCATCATGGGTGTGTAGTGGTATTGACCACATTACAGATCAACCCACCAGGAGGCAGCCAACCCCCTGCAGGCAGCCAACGCCATGCTGTGCATGGCCTTTCATTACACATGGCATGGGGTTGGCCGCAGGGCCTGGCATGCAGCCAACCCTTGCATCCAACTCCTCACAGGCAGTCACTGAGGGCAGCCAAACCCCGCCTTTCACCATACATGGCGTTGGGTTACCTGCAGGGTCTGTCTTGCAGCCAGACCCTGCTACCAACTCCCCACAGACAACTTACTCCATGATGCACACAGCCTTTAGTCATGCACAGTAGGGAGCTGGCTACAGCGCTTGACCTATCAGAATGCCCTGTGGCCAAACACCCAGCAGCCTGCAAACCCCACACCATGCGCAGCCTTTGATGTGCACAGCTTAGGCTTGGCCTTCGGCCCCCCAGGGACCTGATCCCCTGGTGCAAAACATACATGTTAAGGGGAAGTGGGCATGCAAAATGTTGGGGCTCCTCACAAGCAACACCTCCCTAGCTCCCCTTGATGTCTACTGCAAGGACTAATTAGTTCACCTACCATAGTTATCATTATAAACACAATATATTTTGTACCCTTACCTGTTGCAGGCACTTGGCCAACTCACACAAGTGAGGTAGCATTTTTATCAGGAGACCTAGGGGAATACTGGGTGGTAGGAAATCTGTGCCGGCCCTGTGATCCCACAACATCCACACAGAAATATGCGGAAAATGTGACTTTTAGCTAAATATGAGGTTTGCAGGGAAATCTGGTTAAGAAAATGCTGGGAGGATCCGTGCAAGCCACACCTCCCTCGACTGCCCCTGGTGTATAGGTTTTAGAAATGTCTGGGTTTAGTAGGTTTCCTTAGATGGCCGCCGAGCCCAGGTCCAAAAACGCAGGTGCCCCCTTGCAAAAAAGGTTGGTCTGTGATAGATAATTTTGATGTTTCAACAATACATTATGGGCCCTTCCCTGTCACCGAAACTTGGCCCACCCACACAAGTGAGGCACAGTTTTTCTCAGACTTGGAGGGACCGCTGGGTGGTAGGAAATTTGTGGTTCCTCGCGGATTCCAGAACTTTTCATCATAGAAATGTGAGGAAAATGTGGGGTTTTTTTGGTCAAAGTTTTAGGTTTGCAAGAGATTCTTGGTAAAAAAAACCTGTTGAGAGCCATGGAAGTCAGCCCACCCTGGAAACCCCTTGGTGTCTAGTTTTCAAAAATGTACAGGTTGTATAGGTTTCCCTAGGTGATAGCTGAGCTAGTGTCCAAAAGATATAGCTACCTGCATTGATGAAAAAGGGTCAGTTTTCGATGGAAAAATGTTATGAGTCCAAGTTGCGTTTTGGGCAATTTCCTCTCACGGGCAGTGGGTCTACCTGAACAAGTGAGGTACTATTTTTATCAGAGACTTGTGGGAATGCCGGGTGGATGGAAGTTCGTGGCTCTACGCAGATTCCATACCTTTACATCAAAGAAATATAAGGATTTTTTTGTAAAAATGTGAGGTTTGCAAAGGATTCTGGGTTAAAAAACCTAGAGAGAGCCATGCACATCAGCCCACCTTGGATAACTTTAGGTGTCTAGTTTAAAAAAATGTACAAGCTGGATAGGTTTCCCTAGGTGCCAATTGAGCTACGATTCAAAATCTTCAGCTACCCACATTGGAACAAAAGGTCAGTGTTTGGTGGAAAAATGCGATGTGTCCATTTTGCGTTTTGGATTGTTTCCTATTGTGGACACTAGGCCCATCCACACACGTGATTTACTATTTTTATCTAGAGACTTTGGGGAATGCCAGGTGTACAGAAGTTTGTAGTTCTTCAAAGATTCCAGAACTTTCTGTCACAGAAATTTGAGGAAAATTTGTTTTTTTGTCACAGTTTGAGGTTTGGAAGAGATTCTGAGTAAAAGAAAATCTGGTGATGGCCTTGTAAGTCAGCCTACCCTGGATACTCCTAGGTGTCTAGTTTTCAGAAATGTTCAGGTTGGCTAGGTTTCCCTTATTGCCGGCTTAGCAACGGTCCGAAATCTAGAGCTACCCACATTGGCAAAAAGGTCAGTTTCTCAGTAGAAAAATGCAATGCGTTCATGTTGCATTTTAGGCCGTTTCCTGTTACGGGCACTAGGCCTACGCACACAAGTGAGGTACCATTTTTATTGGAAGACTTGGAAAAATGCTGGGTGTATGGACGTCCATGGCTCCCCACAGATTCCAGTACTTTCTATCCCTGAAATGTGAGGAAAATGTGTTTTTTAGTGCTCGTTTGAGGTTTGCAAGGGGCTCTGGGTAAAATAATATGGTGAGACGCAGGCAAGTCAGCCCACACTGGATACCCTAGATGTCTACTTTTCACAAATTTGTAGGTTGGCTATGTTTACCTAGGTGCTGGAGGAGATAGGGTCCAAAACCTAGAGCTAACCACATTGGAAAAAAAGGGTCAGTTTTTGGTAAAAAAAAGTGAAATGCGTCCATTATGGATTTTGGGCCGTTTCGTATTGCAGGCACGAAGCCTAACCACACAAGTGAGGTACAATTTTAATCAGAAGACTTGTGGGACCATGAATAGTAGAAAGGAATGGGGGGAGTGTAGGGGGCACCTACACTGCTTCCAATGGCTCTCCCGGTGGAGAGAATATCTCTTTCAAAAGGTTTTTCGGAATGTAGCCAATGTAATGAATGAAAAAACACTGTTCATCAATCATCCATAGTAGTGGATTTATTTGAGGAGTCACATATTTTAATCATAGCGACTTCATTCGAATAAAGTATAATCACATTATAATCCAAGGTATCCAATTGCAATAATGGTATCCCTATGCATTTCGGGACTATGTCCCTTCTTCATGGGAGAATTCACAATCTGTAATAAGAAATGCAAAGTGTCAGGAAGTGGAAGAACCTCCACTGGAAAAGTACATCAAATGAGGATAAAAAATAAGAATATAAAGTATAAAGCGAAGTTGGACACAAAATCATTCCGGGGAAAAAGGATGGTGTGAAGGGTTACCAAACGGTAGTGAACAGGTCTCCGAACGAAGATTGTGCAAGGTGAACACGGAGTCCGGTACCGAGTGCGTGCAGGGAAGAGTTTTAAACCAAGGGCGGGTCATGGCTAAACGAAGGTGAAAACAAGATTCTGGTTAAAACGTGAGGTGTTCAAATAATATCAAGGAACCTGGAGTGGAAAAACGGCCAAATGAAGAAAGTGAATTGTGGTCGACAGTGAGCCAAATAAAGGAACAAGGAAGTGAAAATAAATGTGGCGTCCAAGATGAAAAGTGCGTGATATGCGTGCATCGGTCACTGATGTAACCACTGACACGAAGAGCAGTGAATAGTGCAGGCTTACCGGATAGTTGTGGAAAGATTTTGCTGAAGGCTCTCGAGCGTGCAAAAATCCCAGTTGAAAACGCGGAAGTAAATAGAGGTAACCGACAACGTGACGTGCATAGTACAAACTAACGAAGGACTCACGTTTGGCGAAGGTGTACACGGAAAACATAACGAAACAAAATGTGATTGTGACGGAAAAGCTGAAATGCAATCTAAAAGATTCACGGGGTGTTAAACAAGTGGGAAAAATTAAACCTGAAGAAAAAGACAATCACAACAAATTTTGGGGAGGAAAATGTGAAGGACAGGCACATAAGGGCGGCCATATTGGGTGAGGGAAGGACCAAAGTCAAAGAAAGTCATGGAAAAAAATAAGAGTAGAAAAAGTAAGTAAAATCAAAAAGCAAAGAATAGTGCAAGTTACAAAATGTATAGTACAGGGGAAGGTAAGACGAAAGGAGATGAAAAGTGAAAAAGTGGCAGAAAGTGGTAAGGCGAAGACAGAATAAAAAGTTAAAGAATGGGTATGGAAGAACAGGACAATAACAGTAAATGTATCAAAACAGGTAAATCAAAGAAAATAGCTGTATTCAATTCTGTCGTTAAGGCCTTTCGGCTGACAGGCATCCAGTCTTTTCATCCAAACAATTTCTCTTTGTAAAAGTCTTTTTCTGTTGTCTGTGCCTGGTCTCAACGGTACAATCTCCAAAACAAGGAACCGTAGTTGGCTGACGTTGTAATGATGCGCGGTAAAGTGGGCCGCGAGGGGTGCTTTCGTGGTCTTGTTCCTTATAGTACTCTTATGTTCGGTTAAACGTACTTTTATTTTCCTCTCTGTTTTGCCTACGTAAGGTAATCCACATGGGCATTTAAGCAAATACACAACATTTTTAGAGTCACAAGTGGCGTTGGTCATGAGTTTAATGGTTTTACCAGATGATGGGTGATTCACAGTGTTACCGTTGATGATATTGTGGCAGTGACTGCAGTTGTGACAAGGTCTAGTGCCCATGAAATGGGTAGGTAGTTCGGTGGGTCGAGACTCCCAAAAATTCTTGATATTTTTAGATCTTTGATATGCAAAGAGTGGTCTATGGTTAAAGATCCCGTGAAAGTCAGGTTCATATTGGATCATATCCCAGTTTTTCAAGACGATTTTTTTTTCCAATTTTTTTTATTTTTTTTTATTAAAATATACTTGCATATGATAGCAATGCTTCTGGTGGAGTATTTTGACACGAAAACTGGTCTCTGATCGCTGGTTTGTGCGATATATGGAGTCAAAAGATCCTGGCGAGTCTTAGACGAAATACGTGCTTTGGCCATTTGTAAAGTGGATTCTGGGTATTTCCGATCTCTGTACTTCTGTAGGATCTTTTGCTCAGAGAGTTCATATGGTGCAGGTTCTGAACAAATTCTTTTGGCCCTTAATAACTGAGAATAAGGAAGGTGTTTCTTCAAAGGTGTGGGGTGACAACTGGTGTAAAATATAGCATTGTTTCTATCCGTAGCTTTCACGAACAGGTCAGTGACTAGCTTATTGTCCTGCAATGTCACTTGAACATCCAAGAAAGGTAGACTTGTGGTGCTTACGGTGTGGGTGAATTTAATGTGGTCATCTAGGTTGTTGATGTAAGTGAGAAACTCAGGGACTTCCTCAGGTTGACCAATCCAGATTAAAAAAAATTAGTTGATGTACCGCCACAGAGTACGGATGTTTTTTATCCATTTGTTGGTATTCAAAATGTGGTCCAGTTCCATGCGGTGCATGAAAAGGTTGGCATAGCTAGGTGCAGCGCAATTACCAAGTGAGGTACCAACTAGCTGTAAATAGTAATCATTGTTCCAAGAAAAGTAGCTGTGATAGAGTGTGAATTGTTATTATCAATTGGACTTTGCTGCATTTGTGTCTTTCAAATGTAAGCCAGTGTATAAGAAAGGTGACATTTTGAAAAATACCCTCTAAATCAAATGCTAGTAGAGGTACCCACAAATTCAGAGATGTACAAATAACCACTGCTCCTAAACTCCATATCTTATGCCCATTTCAGGAATACATACACTTTCTTGACATGCATTTTTCACTCTGCCTATTTTGCTACATGAATTCTCGGTACTCAATGAAAAAACATTGTACAGTGTAACTCATTTGTCAGCACGGATACCTTGGGTTCTTGGACAACCTTTAAACCCTATAAATCCCAGTCACCAGAAGGGTCTACTGAACTCAATTGTATATTGCTTTTGTAATTCTGCCATCGTGACAAAAAGTTACAAACGAAAATGGTGTCACAAATGTTTTTTTCCCCCACTCATTTTCAATATTTCTTTATTTCAACAGGTATTTTCCTTGGGAAAACTTTGAGTAATCTACACATATATGACCCCTTGCTACATTTAGAATTTTGTCTTCTTGTCAGAAATGTATAGTTTTTTCTAGCTCACCCTTGGGTTTCATGTTGGTTCCCTCACAAACTGGAAGTAGATTGAGTGCCCAAAAAATATGAACATGGGCTACCTCTTTGAAAAAAGGCCAAAACTGTGGTAAAAAAAAATATTTTTTGAGTCAGCCCTCCATGTTCTTGAAAGCTGGGAAGATGGTGACTTTAGTACAGCAAATCATTCATGGACGCCATGTTTATGAAAAAAGACAGTCACTTTTATCTGGAGCACTTTTTCCCTATTTGCCACAAAAACTCAAAATGTGGCTATATTTTGCCTATTTTCCTGGTCTCCTCCAGGGGAATCCACAAACTCTGGCTACCTTTAGACTCCACGGGATTTTGGAAAAAAACAACGCACATTTGGCATGGAGCCCAAAGCGCAAACTACCCCAAATAGCCCAAAATGTGCTCAGCAATGGAGGTGGTGGTGGTGGGGGGGGGGGAGTTTTCAGCTACAGCACAGCATGCACTTAAAAAAGGCAATTGTGTAGGTTATTTTTGTAACGTGGGAGCAGCACTTTTAAGCTCCCTAAGGTTGTTGTCTTAGGATCTCCAGCCATGCCACTTTGCCTCTGCTTGTTGGCATAGTCACTGATTTTATCTAATCAGGTCCAAACTCAACATATCTGTCCCATTAGTCAGTTCCCATCACTATCAAACACATTATACGGAATGAAAAAACACATTTTTAGAATTAACCTGCTGTACATTCGCCGTGCTCTGATCTGACATAATATTTGCATTTCTTTCACGTGGAAAAGGTTGCAGCCATAACTATCTCATATCGTGTGGAAATAACTTTGCGAAAACGTGTGTTTTCATGCAAATTCGGTCCCTGCGGTGCTGTTAATGGTGCAGTAAAGTTCAGTAACCTGGCCTCTCACTGTCGAGGCCTACCTGACCCCACTTTTCGACTTGACCTGGTTGTCCCTTTGCTGATTGTCTGGTGCTATGAGTTGATTGCCAGCAGTTGTATTTCAAAATGTTCCAGATGACTATCTCCAGGGTTCATTTTAGGCCGTAGTCACGTCTGGTTGTTTCTTTGTAAGAAATGTAAATTGTACAGCAGACATGAGCGCCCTGCACTAATCCGAAATACATCTGCCTCAAACTGCCATCGTGTGAAATGCCCTTTGTAAGTCTATACACTGGAAGGGAATTTAAGTCAGCAAAAGCTGGGTGAACTAGGTGGAACAAGCATTGGCAAAGCCAATAGGTCCCATTGTTTGACAATACTTTTTTGCCGATGCTTTATTCTTCACAAGGACCAGAAACCTGATTTATGGTAGCACAGGAAGAAAGTCTGAAGGAAGTACTTAAATCCAGAGAAGGTGAAATGTACTCTACTGAATTAACCAACGGTAGATGTAATTCCACTGGTGGACTCCCCTTTG
The DNA here is from genome assembly GCF_964261635.1 of Lissotriton helveticus. Lineage (NCBI taxonomy): Eukaryota > Metazoa > Chordata > Amphibia > Caudata > Salamandridae > Lissotriton > Lissotriton helveticus. Next base: position 333,841,999 of record NC_136071.1, on the reverse strand, counting down.
GATTTCAAACTTCGTACACAAAGCGGAGGATTTCATACCGCCATCAAAATCTAAATGAGGCCAAAATAGTTAAGCAATATCGTGCACCTAGAGTTATTTAGGAGGCATTCACACTTATGCAAAGAAGTGGGCTATTTCAAAAGCAGTTTGAACAGCTGAAAGAAAGAACTGGTACAAGTGCACCTCTAAAAATATAAAATGATATTCGAAAAAGAATATTCACCTTTTTAAGAACAACTCTCCTTTACGAACACAGGTACATAACATTTAAAATTCACATTCTTGAAGTAAATTGAAGTACATCAGTGGCACTATTTTTGTCACCTAGTGAATACGCGTTGAGAAAGCCAGTCTTTTTAGCATCTGATTCGAATATACGATGTTTTGCTATGCAACAGAAATACTTTTTGGGGAATCCTCCGTGTACCTCAAATTCAAGCACAGACATGGTAAGGGTGCAGAATGTGAGATAATGACGTGGCTGTGGACAGAGCCTTACACTGAGCTAATGACTGCAGCAGTTCTTTACCACAAAGGTAACCCCCCGTCAATCCTGGGCAATTCTCAGCAACATTGAAAATCTAATTACTACTCTGAGGGGTATATTCACAAGAAGGTGTGATAACTACTGCAAGAGTAGCGTAAGACAACTTTCAACATCGCAGTCCATTGCCGGAAATAATCCCTGTGTCAACGTGGAAATCACAACACGGCAGTAGCAAGCGGTAGACACCAGACAAAGTGCCAAATGTCCGCGTGAAATTCAATGCCACGCCGCAAAAATGCGATACGCGAACGAAAATGTGATGAGGCCAATCAACTGTTGCCACCAACAATTCCATATCAGCTACATGGGGGTGAACACTGCCCCCTAGTCCATAGGCTCAGACACCACCACTGTTCGACCAGAGAGTGTCCATGAATGTCGGGGAACAGACTTAGTAGCACCGGGGCTGAGTGGGGATGCAGACTACGATGATGTTGGTACACTGATATGGACTCCGCCATTGCTGAATCATGACTCTGTGAACTACTGGACCGCAGTGTAGGCCGTAGGCAGCAGTCAGCAGTGGCCCACAGCCATGTGTCTTAGGCTCACGATGCACAGTGCTAGTGACAACAGGGCAGTTGTCAGTAGTGTACGAACACCTCCGTAACGATGATCCTTTTCTCTCCGCCAAGATGCAAGGCGGCATCCTCTTAGGCCTCTACTTGCGTGCAATCATGTGTAATCTGCCTTTGCATACTCGATGTTCAGTTTCAAATCTGTGGCCTTCTCAAGAACAGCCTAGGCCGAGAGTAGTGTAGGCCGGAGGCAGCGGTCAGCACAGGCCATTTACGAGAGTCGCCGGCATAGGTTGGTGGCCCCAATGGCCTGCGTATTTCAGGTTCAGTGGCACCACGTGTTTGGTCACCTCTGTGACTGTGACCCACTTTCATCCAGACTGAGCCGCATCTTCCTCTTACTCGTCTCCGTGCGGCCACTGGTGTGGACTCAGCCATTCGTGATTCGCGACTAGGTGCTGTATGTGGGACCTACTGGTCCGCAGGGTTGTCCCAGTCCCTCATCCACAGCTCGCCGGCTAGCGCTGGACAGGGTTTGTGGCAGCACAGCTCACCGGATGGCGTTGGACAGGATTTGTGGCAGCACAGCCCACCGGATGGCGTTGGACAGGGTTTGTGGCAGGATGTGTTGCAAGATGCGCATATAGCACTATGCCTCACGGATCGAAGAGGGCCTAGTTCTGTGGCTGCTGTATCGGATTTGGGGTCACTGCCATTCAGGAGCCAGGACACATTCTCACATTAGTGACCCACTGGGCCGCAGAGGTTGCCGGTAGAATATGTAAACAAGAAAGGAGTAATGTGGGCCAGCGTCGGGGGACAGTGGTGGTCTGAAAGGCTGACTGGGTCGCGGGCTTCGGGCTTGGAGCTTACACGGGCACATTGTGGGCCCTCCATGACACGCTGGTGTTGGCTGCTGATTAGTGTGGCCTGACTGCCTAGGGTCGGGCCTGATGGGTTTGTGGTCCAGCGGTTCAGGGTATGGCAGGCGCACAGGATCTCAGGCAACTCCGCTAACGAGGATGGCATCAGCCTCAGGGTGGGAGGCGCCGCCCTGGCAGAGATGTTGGGCTTTCCGGAAGAGGACAACACCCAGGGCTACGTGCTTTTTATGCACACCCCTAAGCTGGCCTGGCATACGCCGGCCCATACCACTCTGCTCACGCTTACGGGTGGGGCATAACAGGCAACATTTCCGCAAGAACCCCGACTGGCTGGGGTGACATGGTTGCATCCACTGTCCAGTACACTCCATTCACCAGAGGTGCATTTCGCTGTGGATATGGGTGTGTTCTGCATACTGCGGTCTGTCCAGCACTTCGCCGCCACTCCAGGTATTGTGTACTTTCCCAATCATGGTTCTACTGCATCCTTCACACATGCGTGTTTGCCTCCTCTCCCCACATTCGTCTGTTTTGTGGCTGAGGTGCCAAGTCATTGATTGGTCATGTTCACGGCTTGCCCAGGTTACCATTGTAAGTTGTTCTAACGTGTCTGGTGGGTGGACATGTTGTTGTGCATGTTGGTTGTGATCTTGTAACGTGTGAATTGCCAGAGTTGTGGATTGCATGGGTGTGGAGTTGAGGTGAGTGGGGTGTTAATTGGAAACTTGCCAACGGGCTGTATCTTTCCCTTGGTGCCATCCTGGGAAGGCTGATTGCTGATGGACTGTCGGAGGGTGAAGGGATCATGCACACTGGCTGTGTATTTGGAGGCCACATTGGTGTAGGTCCCAAGGTGTTCTGATGTTGCCTGCACATTGATGTGTGACGTGTGCTTTTGTTGCGCTGATTGTGTGCTGTGTCACCAGGGGCACAGGTGGATCATGTGTGCAGTGGATTGCCCCCAACAACATGCGTGCATCCGGCTATGGCGTATGGTCCTTGCTTGGTCTCCAGCGGTTCCTGCGCATTGTGTTGGCCGTACGGGGCCTGAGGTGCCAGGGTGATGGTGATATCCAGGACAGGTGTGGGGGACTTGGATGTGGCTGGCTGTGAGACTCCGCCAACTCTGGCGGGTGTTGGTTGGGATGTGCCAGGGGCCAACAGGTGCAGCACAGCCAGCAGCTTGGTGTGTGGTGGGATGTTGGTTGTTCGCTGTGTTGGTATGTTGGGCCTGTGAGGCAGGTGCGTTTCCTAGGGGGCCGCTGTAATTGTCTGTGCTGCCCCTGTGGTGGTCCAGGGTGTGTGTGTGTGTGTGCCGGATGGGTGTTGTGGCCCTCTTGGGTGTCTGTGCTGCATGTTCAGTTGCTCCATGGCATCTGTTGCCCTTCCGATGACGCCCTGGACAGGGCTCCCTACTGTGGTGCAGACTGCCGTCCAACTTTACTCCAGGTCAGAGCAGGTGTAAAATTCCTGCTACTAACGTGCCTTATGGCATGTTTTGTGTTCTTATTGCCGGTCTGTCTGGTCATTGTGAATGTTGAGGTGTGGTGTTGTCGCGACTTTTTGCTCTGGAACACCTACTCTGCATCTCATTAGCGATAGTTGTGGGGGTCCTCTGTGGCGATGTTTTTTGCAGCTGCTATCGTGGGAAAAGTGGTGCTCTGGGCTGTTAGCACCTGCTTGTGAATGGTGGGGTAAATTTAATACGACTTAGCCTGCGACAAAGTGATAAAGTGCAGTTATTTCCACAATAGCTCCTTGTGAATATGCCCCTGAGTATTTTAAATATTAGGTACATCTGCATGTTTAGATGTACTATTTGTAAATTTACTCTTACTCTTTTGAATAACTGTACTACTTTAAGGTATTCACAAAATCCAAGTGTAAAGTTACTCTACAGTGTAGTCTTATGACTCTATCTCCTAAAACAGGGGTGGAACCAAATTTACAACTGTAGGGTTAGTACCAAAATGGAGCAGTTGTACACCCAGCACCACACATAGCCAACCACTAGTAATGCAGTACCCTCCCACAGAAAATAATAAAGGGAGGGACTTAAAATAAACCCCCCTAGAGGATAATGGTATAATATATTAAGTTATTAAACACAGCTACAAATAAAAACAATTGTAATTTAATATTTAAAAAAGTTGCCTAAAATGAAACACATTTTCTGCTTTATTTTAAAATATTTCAAAACATTTTGTTGAATTAATAATGAGTACAACATTAATTTGTAATAAAATAAAATGACATTTAAATGTATTTCTCTTTGTTTTTGAATCAATAGAAGCAGGAAGCAACGTTTCTGAATTGCTCCCTTAAAAGGAAAACAGCTTTGATTACTGCCGCATTGATGGTGTGCCTTGTGTTTTTTAACTTCATTTGAGTGAACAAGACATTCCCGCTTCCGAGGCCACAACAGTTAGGAAATATATTAGTACAGTTATAGCGGTCTTCAAGGGCATATCGAATACCTCACAGCACCAGCTTCAGCGAGCATCAGACTAAACTGTATTTTTGTTGACCATTATTGTCTTTTATCTGTTATTTGTAGGACACAAGATAAAAACCGAAGCTAATAAATATTGAAGGAAAGAAAATCCTTATTTGTATGGGGTCACACCCCCATTCAAATGAGGGAATGCCCTCTGATGATAGTGCAGGCGCTATATGTGCACCAGCGCTAGCTGTATTACAGATGAGGGTGCACAAGCATCTGCGGCCCCTTTTGTAATACAAAAGTTTCCCGAGGGTGCGCAAAGTCACTGCAAATGCCCGTTGTGCCCATGAGGCATTTTGTATAATACGGCCCCAGGTCAATTTAGGGCCAGTGCATAATTTGAGTCAGAGGTTGCCGATGGGGCTCACCAGCACTAATTTTTGATTGGCACATTTTTCCTCAATAGACTTTTATCTAGAACAAGATAGAGAAAAACGCAAAAAGGAGAAGGAGGGAGTAAGAGAAAGACAGAAAAAACAATTATAAAGAGAGAAAACAGGGATTTAAAAGAGTGAGATAAAGAGGCTGGGAGTGTGTGGTGTGTGTTAAAGATGCATGAAGTGAAATCAAAACCACCCAGTCTTGGTACTGGGTACCCTGACTTTCATGGTGCCTTTCTCTCTCTTCTGAGCAACACTTTTGGCCCTGGCACTTATTCTTTTAAAAATTAAGCACAGGCATGGCTCGCTAAGCTATCCACAGAGACTCACTCCTTTAGCATGCACATTACTACCATAAAGAAAGCAAACTTCATTTGTCATGACTAGCAGTTTAAAATACCAGTCGCCTTGGCGGTGCTGTGGTTAATCCAAAATGCGAATGACACTTGAAACAAGCTGTCTCTGACAGACTTGAAATGGCAGCAGCAGTGAACATACAGTCAGATTCATGAAGCAAAATTCGGCTCGCAAAGGGCCAGATTCTGCGAATCTGGCCCTTTGCGAGCACTTTTTTTGCATTTGGGATTCATCATCCCAAATGCAAAAATCGCAAATTTTAAAATTGCTAAATTGCGAGGAATTGCATTTAAGGAATCTCTATTTGAGATTCCTTAAATGCAATTCATGAACCAATTTAGAATTGCGAATTGGCAATTTTGGGCCGCTATTTACCGTGAAGTCTGACTTCGTGGTAAATAGCGAAAACTTAGAAAAATGCACTTTAGTGCATTTTTCTAAGTTGTATGTTACACACACACATGTCCTTTGGACATGTGTGTGCGCAACACCAGTGTAAATCACCATTTCAGGGGTGCTACAGGGTGTCCTTTGGACACCCTAGCACCCTTGAAATCTTTTCCTTATTTGCGATTCGCTAATTGCTAATCGCAAATAAGGAATGACTCCCCATTCATTCCTATGGGCCTTAATGGGGATGAATGGAGAGTCATTCCTTATTTGCGATTCGTAATTAGCGAATCGCAAATAAGGAAGCAGTAGAAATCGCTATATATTTTGCGATTTCTACATGCATCCCGTTTTTAATAGCGATTCCTTAATAATCGCTATTAAGGACTCGCAAAAGAGGAGCATGATGAATCTGGGGGAAAGAGCATTATGTACTAGTGAAAAATCGTATCCCATCCTCGTCGCCATACAAATGTAGTGAAAAACTCGCAGCAGACGGAAGAGTGTTCCAACAGGTAAGCATTTCGACAGGGACTGCGAAGGTCCAGCACAGGAGAGGCACAACAAACAACGGACTCTTATTCAAACACCAAAGTTCTGAGTTCTGTTGTGGAATGCACATACGCAAGAACCCACGAGAGGTGAGCATTCCACAACAGAAGGAAACACAAGGAGAGACCACTAAACATTAGTCAAAAACTTTTTCTCGTGCAAGTCATTCAATTTTTGCCACGAATCTTCAAACGTAATGATTGTTATAAAACTGGCTACACCCCAATTAATTCGGGTTTCCTAGCGGATCGCTTTCATAAACAATATTTTAACACTTAACCTATTACTTAACTTTCTAAATCGCAACTGCTGAAAGGAACATTTTGATGACACCTTGTCGCACAACGTGTCACTCATTAACATTTCTTGTGCAAACCCTCGGTCATCATGAGTAGGCAACAGCAATGTGGCCAGAGCACATATGAATTAACTTTCATGTGGGAGGCTTTTAGGTGCAAGCATCTTCAATCTAAAATAATGGCAAATGATGGCTCCCAAAAGCCAGATTCACACGCATGGTCCCCACAAGCATGTGTGTGGGTGCGCGCTCATAGTCCCCACAAGGAAAGGGGGGACGCTCGGCCCCCACACACATATGGCGGGGCACCGGCTCCCCCCTCCCCCGTATCCTCGATGGTGGGGCACACCCCTCCCCCCCTTGTCGCCACGTCTTGATGACGTGGCGTGGGGCGCCCCATCGCCGATTGGTGCAGCCTCACCGTTGACCCGGAAGCAATGGGAGTGCTTCCAGGTCAAGGGGATGGGCTGCCTTCCAAAGAAACTCCTCGCATGGCTAATTACTTTATGGGTTGGTGTGGTGGTGTACAGGACAGGGAGGGGGTGGTCGGTAGTCCCTGACCATACGTATAGGTGTCTGTGTGCGTACACATGTGCGGTTGTGCGTCCGTCTCCTCACGGTAATGTGTAGGGTTTTGTAACATATTTCCTACACAGTGACGCCTTGGAGAAACTGGGCACTTTACAGAGTATAGTTTTTCATAAGAGTGAAAACATCTCAAACTTGAGGTGTTGTGCGCAGAGCATTATTCAGGACGATGGGTGGGGAGCAAGTAGTAATATCATTTATAAAAGCAGAAAACGGTGAGTGGTAGCAACATGTTTTCCCTGGACAACACAATTGTACAGTTAGTGGCCATGTTAAAAACATTTTTACATTAAAATATTTGTAATTGGAGGCACAGGGAGATACAGCCATATACCAACATTTGACATGATTTTTCGTTACGTGACACAACCAGGTCTGAAGATTCCATGGTCAAAATGAGCAAATTTGAATATAGCAATATTGTGAAATGGTTTCTCGGGATGGAGGAAGGATGCAGGAGCTTGTGGCTAATTTATATTTGAATTATTAGCAGTTTTATATTGAATGAAGAAGATCCAAAAGCTATCAGAGCACTTCAAAAGATGTAATATGGTGGGAAAAGGTGTAATTAAACCAACAAAGATAAAACCAACCATTACAGAAGTATTATCCGCATCTAACGTGAACATAAAAACTCTTAAGGTTGGTCCTTGATCCCACCATGGGCCAGTCATTCATGGGAAGATGTAACGCCTTTCAATATTCGCTAGAATGGACGATTGAGAACAAAATACATACATATCCCCATAATATAGAACTGAAAGTCTTACTGGAGAGGGATAGCTGGTAAACTGTGAGACAAATGGTGAAATTTAAAATACATTCGACCTAAAACATCAGCGAGGACCTCTAAACAAATGTGGATACAAACTGGGGCACGCAGGCATGAATACCTCATAATCACATGAGTAAGCACTGCAAGAGCTATAAAGGAGCCTAGATAAAGCAGCACGATAATAGTCAATTTGGGGTAGTACTTTGGGGAAGGTGATCAGAAATTGAGACGCGTTTCTGTACATCAGGACTTGCACAGCAGGGACTCTGATGCTGTACCAATACATTTACCAACAAAGTCTTGGGGCTAGTAGTTCTTCGATACGAGCGTATATGTTTCCATGATTCTCTACATATTATAAGTACATATACTTGAAAACTGGGCAGACTGAATACCAGTCATACTTTTAACGCGCCGCCCAAATATTAACTTCATTTTTTCGACGTTGGACAGCACTTATTAGTCCTACTCTATAGCTGAAAAATCATAGTATCTGGCCCTACACTATTGCTGTGATATATCCCATACTATTGGGGGATTCCGAAGACTTTAAACTACGATTTCTCAACTATTTTAGAGCCTTGAAGAAGTTGTTTCATGACGAAACACGTGTCGGCTGTCAGCTTCAACAACATTCACTACGTGTCAACATATTCAAGATCATTCTTTGCATTTTGACTAGTTTTGTACTTGAAAGACCATTGTTGATATATAGAATTATGTTTTTGTTTATTATTAAAATAAGTTACAACAAAGTCAGCAGTGAAACTTATTAGTGGCTGTGCTCTGTAATTAAGTAATTGCCATCCCATACCAGGTTTGCACATCTGGGGCAATATTACAATAAGTGCCCCGGGGGCTTAACAGGCGTTTGCGCCAACTTTGCACGCCCGGTGCACTTTTGTATTACAGAAGGGGACGCAGATGCTTGTACATCCACTTCAGTGACACCGATAGTGCTGGCGCACTTGAAGCTTCCAATTTAAGAAGGAGAAACCCTTTGTGAAAAGGGAAGGGGTTAAAGGATTAGACAAAAAATACAAGTTCCCTTTTCATGTAGTCTAGAAAGAGAGACTTTTGTCTCTGGGGAGTTGCAGAAAGGTGCTTAGAGTGAGCCAACCCATGTATCAAGGTTGTAGAGGGATCAACAAATTTACAACCATTTCAATATGCATTAGTACACATGATTTTATCAATCTGAAATTAGTGAGGATGTAAACACTCTAATGTAAATTGTATATAAAATTGTTTTTATTGTTTTTATATTAATCTCTGTTCATACCATCTTACGAAACAATTACATACATTTATTCATAAAAAATATGTTAAAAACAATTGATATAACATTTTATCTTACAAGGTAAAAATACAGTTAAAAAAAGTTATTTGCAATACAACAAAATTATCACACAAACAGATTGTCGACGCGGCGTTTCGGTGATTTTTATGTCGTCACGTTCTTCAGGACAGTGTGTGAGTTCAAATCACTATAGATTTAAACACACAGAAGAATCATATGTTAACATTTGATGTATTGACTCAGTGGCAGAACAGAGTTAGACTGTAACCTTCCTAAATTGGCACGCTGTACATCCTACATCCTAAATTTCTTTCATTAAATCTAAACAGTACAATCAATAACACTTTATATCTTATAGATATTTGAACAAATTCTTTCTAGAAAGCTCTGTGATTGTATGGTTACTCTATTTGGAAAACAAGCCTATGCAATATTTGTGAATCCCCCAACCTTCGTTTGGTCTCACCCTTTCACTTGCATCCTTTCAAGCCTCTTATCGTAAAGCTAATGTTTGGGGATACCTGTTTAGCTTAAGATATCACCTATCGATCATCTTAGTATGGATATTACTTTAATTTATAGTATGTTGACTTAATCCATACCTCCAATTAGGTTGTTGCTTGGTCTGCCGCTTTTTTAAGAAATTGGCGATCTGTGACCTTTTCAGGATTATCTCAGTTTCTGTGAAATGATTGTTAAATATAAACCGGGTCATTAGATCCCCTCACGGTATAGTCTCTAGTTCATCTCTATATACCTTATTAGTTATTTCTTTACCTTATTTTAATAAATTTGTTCATAGATGGAGTGGGTCAGTGTTCTTCCGTAGCTCCGTTGATATATGAGATCATAGTGCCTATCGGAAGATACCATGTATTAGTCATTATATTTACCTTTTAACAAGCCATTGTTCACCCTCCTAAATTTAATGCTTATTTATCATTCAGTTCCCTACATTATGGGGTGTAAAGAGTAAGTACCTGGAATTCTTTGCAGGCAGGTCTTGTGCAGAGGACGGTCTTTCTTTTCTACGCCCGGTATTTCCGGTAGAATTTTATTTTCTGGTCTTTTAAAAAAAAACAAGATACAAAAGTTGGAGATTTTGCTGTAAATATTAAACGGGGCTTTTTGTCTATTGATTCCCTATTCAGAGGTCGATTGATCTTACCTGAAAGTATGTCTTTTTGACCAAGAAAGCTCGCTCTTGCTTTTGTGGCGAAATTTCTTTTGGGAACACAGGAGAGATTCTTTTTTATCTGCAAAAATCGGAAGGGTAGCGATTTTGGTAGCTGTTACGGGTCAGTTCTATTTATTCCCTAACGGAACACTGTTTAAGGCTTGGTTCTTCTCTCGGGGGTTCGGGACAGAGTTCTACTTACTTGAATTGGTTTTTCTCCGCGATTTCCGGGCGTCTGCCGTGACCGTCTTGCCGATAGTGTTAATTCTGCACTAGCTGGTCTCGTACTTATATACGCTTCTCACTAGGTCAATCTTAATTAAATCAATGCACCTGTGGTTATTTTTAAGACGGGCTCTATTCTTTCGTCGGTTACGGCGGCCATCTTTGCGTTGCATTTTCATTCACTTGGTACCGTTTAATTGTTTCCGCTTCGGGTTTGTTTACGCTTTCATTCCTACTTTAGAAGTGAAGCGCAATTTTTTAAAAGGTGTATATTCCACCACAGTGGGTTTGCATCAATTATCGCCTCCCAATTTGATATATTCACTCATTAGTGGAAAGAGGATATTCCTTAAGTGAAATGTGGCGGCTATCTTAAAGATGTTAAGGGTGTTATTACTGCTTCGGGTTTACTTCCGCTTTCATTCATACTTTTACAGTGAAAACCGATTGTTTACCAATGGCACATATCGTATAATTTGCCCCAGTGGGTTTACAGTAATTACCGCCTCACAACAATGATATGTTGTTTCATTAGCGGAGATGGGTATTCCTTAAGTGAAATATGGCGGCCATCTTTAAAGGTGTTAAAGTATGGCTTTTTCTTCTTAAAAGTTGTGTTATTGAGAATGAATTCCCTATTATATTTAAAGTGTATGTCTTTTGTTAGTTTCCCTACTGGCTTTTTATTTATTTGGTGGCTATTTAGGTTTTCAACTTATTCAAATCTTTTGATAGTAATCATTTATTTGTTACTATTCCTTCGGTCTTGTGTTTTTGGTCCTGAATTTTATACGGAATCCCCAATATTTTAGACAAATTATTCTTGTTGTGTCTTTAGTTCTATAGTGATTTATTGGATATGGAATCCTCATAATGGGGCTATGGGTGGGGGAACTAGCTTAGGGCACTAATCCAGATCTACCCATATGTTTATTCTTATCAAAGGTTGAGATAATAGGGAACGTTTTTTTTTTAGCATACCTCTTGATCTTATATTAGCCTATTCCTCTATTCTTAAGTTTACGCAGAACCACACATTTTTTGATCCCATTTCGTGGTTTAGAGAATCCTGTCCCATTCCTCCTTGCTGTTCAATCCATTTTTAAAAGTGTTAAATTTGGACATATAGTACTGTTCTCTTTTTCTTCTTTTCATGTCCATATCACCTCCTCTGTTATTTAATTTAACTACTTCAATAATGCACCATCTGAGGTCCTCGACATTATGCTTCAGAATGTCCCAGTGTTCAGCCAAAGGGGCATTGGCCCGTTTCGATCTGATGGCGGATTTGTGCTTGTTAAGCCGCACTCTTATTTCTCTGGAGGTTTCCCCAATATATGCTTTTTGGCAAGGGCACTGGATCATATATATTACGTTTGGGGTCCTGCAGTTTACTAGTTCATTTTGTTGGTGAGTGACTCCGTTGTATGTCACTTTGGGTCCCTTTAGAATCTGACTACAGTTTTTACATGAACCACAGGGAAAATTACCCACTGGGGCCTTTCCATCAATGGTTCTCAACTTATTTCTTTTTTGATCATCTGGGTATGTATGGACCAAACAATTTTTAACTGTTTTGTTCCTGCGAAAAGCATAGATTGGTTTGGGCAGGGGTGCGCTGTTTTGGTTTTGAAGTAGGTTCCAATTCCTGTTTATGAGATTCTTAATTTTATTACTTATATTAGAAAAGTTTGTAACACACACTATCTGTTCTTTTTGTAGGGATTCTTTTTTTGGCTCAAATATACTATCTCTATTGAAATATTTAGCTCTTTTATATGCTTGCTTGACCATTTTTTTTGGATAGCCTCTTTCCAAAAACTTATTAGTCAGGTTTCGGGCGTGTTTTTCGAATTCCTTTTTATCTGTACAATTTCTTTTCACCCTTAAGAACTGGCCGAAGGGTATGTTATTTTTTTGGGTGGATGGATGGTAACTACCATAATGTAACATTGTGTTACGGTCAGTAGGCTTACTGAAGAGTTCTACTTTTAGAAGACCTTCCGTATGTTTAATTTTTAGGTCAAGGAAATTACAGCTCTGGTTACTATAGGTGGAGGTGAATTTTAAATTCTTGTCTCCAAGGTTTATCCATTCGATGAATTCCTTTAGTTCATCTTCACTGCCTGACCATATGAAGAACACGTCGTCAATGAAACGATACCAGGTCTTGATGTTTTCAAAAAAAGGGGACATCTCATTGAATACATGTTTTTCCTCAAAGGTAGATACGTAAAGGCAAGCTAGACTTGGTGCGCAAGTTGCGCCCATGCTAGTGCCCTTTATCTGTTTAAAAAGGTCTTCTTTGAACAAAAAAATGTTCTTTGTTAGAATGATATCTATGCAATCTACTATGAATTGTGCATGTTCGAACAGGTCTTCTTCTCCTCCTTTTAAAATATTCTCCATCATTATTTTTGTATCCTGCTGAGGGATGTTCGTGTATAGTGACTCTATGTCTAGAGTCACTAGCCATTCACTATCCATGTTGTAGGGTTTATTTTCGATTTTACTGATTATATCTGTGGTGTCCTTGATATAGGCTTTTTGCTGGGTTACTAGGGGTTGAATGAACTTGTCCACGTACTGGCTCAAGGGTTCTGTTAATGAGTTAAGACTGGACACTATGGGTCTCATTGGTGGATCCCTAAGGTTTTTATGGACCTTAGGGAGCCCATAAATTGCAGGTATCACTGGGGTTTCATTTTTTAGGAAATTAAATTCCTCTTGGTTTATAACTCCATCTTCTAGGGCATAGTTTAGTCTATTTGATATTGTTGTTTTCAGATTGGACCACTCTTGCTTATTAGAGGATGCATAGTGCAAAGGGTTTTTTAACATTTCTTGCATTTTGGTTTCATACTTATGGGTGTCCATGATGACAATACTGCCACCTTTGTCCCCAGGTTTTATTGTGATGTCTTTACATTCCTGCAAGGATCCTAGTGCATTTTTCTCCTCTTTGGTGAGGTTGTATTTTACCCAAGATTTCTGTTTTAAAAGGTCTTCTAGTCCTTTCTCAATTACTTTTTCAAAAATGTCTACCTCCTTACTGACCATGGAGCCGGTGGGCATCCATTTAGATTTGGGCCTTAGACCTGACTTATTGTCACGAGGGGGTTTTTCCTTCCCTTCGAAGAATTTGTTCAGCCTAATTTTTCTAAAAAAGCTTTTTATATCCCGCTGAAGATTACATTTATCCACTGGTTCAGCGATGGCATATCCTAAACCTTTTTCCAGCAGCCGTATTTCATCAGCGTTTAAGACTCTGCTGGATAAGTTTATGACTGCTGTTTTGGGATCTAGTCCCAATTCTTTTGGCTGCGAGTCTTCATATATGGACGTGCTTGCCCTTGGTTCTGAGGGTAGTAGTTCCTCCCTCTCGCTCTGCCTCTTGGGTTCGTATTTTGGTTGGTTTTGCGTCTGTCTAAAAAAGGCTTCTATTTGGTTTGTTGGCATTACTGTAACTATTATCCCTTGGGGCAGAGGTTTCAGGGTGGAGTTCTGTTTCAGAGTCAGTGCTCGTATAAGAGCTTTCAGAGAAACTGACCCCTCTCCTAGGACCATTTCTTCTATTAGTTTGCCACCTTTGCTTGGGTTGGGACTCCTCTCTTTGTTTTTCGTAATAGTCTTTCTGGAGATAAGGGTAAGTTATTTCGGGTCTGTACTTTTCTACATCTTTTCTGAATTTATTGCTTTTTTTGTTAGTTAGATAATCTCTGTATCCATCTAGATCTCCCTGAATTTCATCTAGTTTACTTTTGGCATCTTCTAATGATGTACTTTCACTTAGTTTTTTCTCCATTTCGTCTAGTTCTTGTTTTTCTATTATTAGTGTGGCATTTGCAGTTTCTATTATTAATAGGAGCCAATCTCGGCTGCATCTATTAGCAATGAAAGTCCAGGTCTCTATGAATTTTTGATTCTTGGTAAATAGACTGGGTTCATTCCTGACTTGCAGGCCTTTTGGGATAATTCCCTTTTTGCAGCACTCAACCAAAAAATCTGCATGCAGCTCTGTCCTTATTACCTTCTTTTTAAGATTCCATAGTTCCTTCCATTTTTCTTCTTCAGTATCTGTTATTATCACAGTATTAGTGGTTTTATTTTTGCCGTTTACTAATTTATTGAATTGGTCTTCGGAGAAGCTGAAGACTTTAAATTGGTCCATTTTTATTTAGGGCCAACGCACCTGTTAGTGCACCTCTATTTGTTCTTTAGAGGTAGAAGTGGAACACTCCTCAGTTGACAAACTGTGCTATTATAACTTCCAATTTAAGAAGGAGAAACCCTTTGTGAAAAGGGAAGGGGTTAAAGGATTAGACAAAAAATACAAGTTCCCTTTTCATGTAGTCTAGAAAGAGAGCCTTTTGTCTCTGGGGAGTTGCAGAAAGGTGCTTAGAGTGAGCCAACCCATGTATCAAGGTTGTAGAGGGATCAACAAATTTACAACCATTTCAATATGCATTAGTACACATGATTTTATCAATCTGAAATTAGTGAGGATGTAAACACTCTAATGTAAATTGTATATAAAATTGTTTTTATTGTTTTTATATTAATCTCTGTTCATACCATCTTACGAAACAATTACATACATTTATTCATAAAAAATATGTTAAAAACAATTGATATAACATTTTATCTTACAAGGTAAAAATACAGTTAAAAAAAGTTATTTGCAATACAACAAAATTATCACACAAACAGATTGTCGACGCGGCGTTTCGGTGATTTTTATGTCGTCACCTTCTTCAGGACAGTGTGTGAGTTCAAATCACTATAGATTTAAAAACACAGAAGAATCATATGTTAACATTTGATGTATTGACTCAGTGGCAGAACAGAGTTATACTGTAACCTTCCTAAATTGGCACGCTGTACATCCTACATCCTAAATTTCTTTCATTAAATCTAAACAGTACAATCATTAACACTTTATATCTTATAGATATTTGAACAAATTCTTTCTAGAAAGCTCTGTGATTGTATGGTTACTCTATTTGGAAAACAAGCCTATGCAATATTTGTGAATCCCCCAACCTTCGTTTGGTCTCACCCTTTCACTTGCATCCTTTCAAGCCTCTTATCGTAAAGCTAATGTTTGGGGATACCTGTTTAGCTTAAGATATCACCTATCGATCATCTTAGTATGGATATTACTTTAATTTATAGTATGTTGACTTAATCCATACCTCCAATTAGGTTGTTGCTTGGTCTGCCGCTTTTTTAAGAAATTGGCGATCTGTGACCTTTTCGGGATTATCTCAGTTTCTGTGAAATGATTGTTAAATATAAACCGGGTCATTAGATCCCCTCACGGTATAGTCTCTAGTTCATCTCTATATACCTTATTAGTTATTTCTTTACCTTATTTTAATAAATTTGTTCATAGATGGAGTGGGTCAGTGTTCTTCCGTAGCTCCGTTGATATATGAGATCATAGTGCCTATCGGAAGATACCATGTATTAGTCATTATATTTACCTTTTAACAAGCCATTGTTCACCCTCCTAAATTTAATGCTTATTTATCATTCAGTTCCCTACATTATGGGGTGTAAAGAGTAAGTACCTGGAATTCTTTGCAGGCAGGTCTTGTGCAGAGGACGGTCTTTCTTTTCTACGCCCGGTATTTCCGGTAGAATTTTATTTTCTGGTCTTTTAAAAAAAAACGAGATACAAAAGTTGGAGATTTTGCTGTAAATATTAAACGGGGCTTTTTGTCTATTGATTCCCTATTCAGAGGTCGATTGATCTTACCTGAAAGTATGTCTTTTTGACCAAGAAAGCTCGCTCTTGCTTTTGTGGCGAAATTTCTTTTGGGAACACAGGAGAGATTCTTTTTTATCTGCAAAAATCGGAAGGGTAGCGATTTTGGTAGCTGTTACGGGTCAGTTCTATTTATTCCCTAACGGAACACTGTTTAAGGCTTGGTTCTTCTCTCGGGGGTTCGGGACAGAGTTCTACTTACTTGAATTGGTTTTTCTCCGCGATTTCCGGGCGTCTGCCGTGACCGTCTTGCCGATAGTGTTAATTCTGCACTAGCTGGTCTCGTACTTATATACGCTTCTCACTAGGTCAATCTTAATTAAATCAATGCACCTGTGGTTATTTTTAAGACGGGCTCTATTCTTTCGTCGGTTACGGCGGCCATCTTTGCATTGCATTTTCATTCACTTGGTACCGTTTAATTGTTTCCGCTTCGGGTTTGTTTACGCTTTCATTCCTACTTTAGAAGTGAAGCGCAATTTTTTAAAAGGTGTATATTCCACCACAGTGGGTTTGCATCAATTATCGCCTCCCAATTTGATATATTCACTCATTAGTGAAAAGAGGATATTCCTTAAGTGAAATGTGGCAGCCATCTTAAAGATGTTAAGGGTGTTATTACTGCTTCGGGTTTACTTCCGCTTTCATTCATACTTTTACAGTGAAAACCGATTGTTTACCCATGGCACATATCGTATAATTTGCCTCAGTGGGTTTACAGTAATTACCGCCTCACAACAATGATATGTTGTTTCATTAGCGGAGATGGGTATTCCTTAAGTGAAATATGGCGGCCATCTTTAAAGGTGTTAAAGTATGGCTTTTTCTTCTTAAAAGTTGTGTTATTGAGAATGAATTCCCTATTATATTTAAAGTGTATGTCTTTTGTTAGTTTCCCTACTGGCTTTTTATTTATTTGGTGGCTATTTAGGTTTTCAACTTATTCAAATCTTTTGATAGTAATCATTTATTTGTTACTATTCCTTCGGTCTTGTGTTTTTGGTCCTGAATTTTATACGGAATCCCCAATATTTTAGACAAATTATTCTTGTCGTGTCTTTAGTTCTATAGTGATTTATTGGATATGGAATCCTCATAATGGGGCTATGGGTGGGGGAACTAGCTTAGGGCACTAATCCAGATCTACCCATATGTTTATTCTTATCAAAGGTTGAGATAATAGGGAACGGGTTTTTTTAGCGTACCTCTTGATCTTATATTAGCCTATTCCTCTATTCTTAAGTTTACGCAGAACCACACATTTTTTGATCCCATTTCGTGGTTTAGAGAATCCTGTCCCATTCCTCCTTGCTGTTCAATCCATTTTTAAAAGTGTTAAATTTGGACATATAGTACTGTTCTCTTTTTCTTCTTTTCATGTCCATATCACCTCCTCTGTTATTTAATTTAACTACTTCAATAATGCACCATCTGAGGTCCTTTGACATTATGCTTCAGAATGTCCCAGTGTTCAGCCAAAGGGGCATTGGCCCGTTTCGATCTGATGGCGGATTTGTGCTCGTTAAGCCGCACTCTTATTTCTCTGGAGGTTTCCCCAATATATGCTTTTTGGCAAGGGCACTGGATCATATATATTACGTTTGGGGTCCTGCAGTTTACTAGTTCATTTTGTTGGTGAGTGACTCCGTTGTATGTCACTTTGGGTCCCTTTAGAATCTGACTACAGTTTTTACATGAACCACAGGGAAAATTACCCACTGGGGCCTTTCCATCAATGGTTCTCAACTTATTTCTTTTTTGATCATCTGGGTATGTATGGACCAAACAATTTTAACTGTTTTGTTCCTGCGAAATGCATAGATTGGTTTGGGCAGGGGTGCGCTGTTTTGGTTTTGAAGTAGGTTCCAATTCCTGTTTATGAGATTCTTAATTTTATTACTTATATTAGAAAAGTTTGTAACACACACTATCTGTTCTTTTTGTAGGGATTCTTTTTTTGGCTCAAATATACTATCTCTATTGAAATATTTAGCTCTTTTATATGCTTGCTTGACCATTTTTTTCGGATAGCCTCTTTCCAAAAACGTATTAGTCAGGTTTCGGGCGTGTTTTTCGAATTCTTTTTTATCTGTACAATTTCTTTTCACCCTTAAGAACTGGCCGAAGGGTATGCTATTTTTTTGGGTGGATGGATGGTAACTACCATAATGTAACATTGTGTTACGGTCAGTAGGCTTACTGAAGAGTTCTACTTTTAGAAGACCTTCCGTATGTTGAATTTTTAGGTCAAGGAAATTACAGCTCTGGTTACTATAGGTGGAGGTGAATTTTAAATTCTTGTCTCCAAGGTTTATCCATTCGATGAATTCCTTTAGTTCATCTTCACTGCCTGACCATATGAAGAACACGTCGTCAATGAAACGATACCAGGTCTTGATGTTTTCAAAAAAAGGGGACATCTCATTGAATACATGTTTTTCCTCAAAGGTAGATACGTAAAGGCAAGCTAGACTTGGTGCGCAAGTTGCGCCCATGCTTGTGCCCTTTATCTGTTTAAAAAGGTCTTCTTTGAACAAAAAAAGTTCTTTGTTAGAATGATATCTATGCAATCTACTATGAATTGTGCATGTTCGGACAGGTCTTCTTCTCCTCCTTTTAAAATATTCTCCATCATTATTTTTGTATCCTGCTGAGGGATGTTCGTGTATAGTGACTCTATGTCTAGAGTCACTAGCCATTCACTATCCATGTTGTAGGGTTTATTTTCGATTTTACTGATTATATCTGTGGTGTCCTTGATATAGGCTTTTTGCTGGGTTACTAGGGGTTGAATGAACTTGTCCACGTACTGGCTCAAGGGTTCTGTTAATGAGTTAAGACTGGACACTATGGGTCTCATTGGTGGATCCCTAAGGTTTTTATGGACCTTAGGGAGCCCATAAATTGCAGGTATCACTGGGGTTTCATTTTTTAGGAAATTAAATTCCTCTTGGTTTATAACTCCATCTTCTAGGGCATAGTTTAGTCTATTTGATATTGTTGTTTTCAGATTGGACCACTCTTGCTTATTAGAGGATGCATAGTGCAAAGGGTTTTTTAACATTTCTTGCATTTTGGTTTCATACTTATGGGTGTCCATGATGACAATACTGCCACCTTTGTCCCCAGGTTTTATTGTGATGTCTTTACATTCCTGCAAGGATCCTAGTGCATTTTTCTCCTCTTTGGTGAGGTTGTATTTTACCCAAGATTTCTGTTTTAAAAGGTCTTCTAGTCCTTTCTCAATTACTTTTTCAAAAATGTCTACCTCCTTACTGACCATGGAGCCGGTGGGCATCCATTTAGATTTGGGCCTTATTGTCACAAGGGGGTTTTTCCTTCCCTTCGAAGAATTTGTTCAGCCTAATTTTTCTAAAAAAGCTTTTTATATCCCGCTGAAGATTAAATTTATCCACTGGTTCAGCGATGGCATATCCTAAACCTTTTTCCAGCAGCCGTATTTCATCAGCGTTTAAGACTCTGCTGGATAAGTTTATGACTGCTGTTTTGGGATCTAGTCCCAATTCTTTTGGCTGCGAGTCTTCATATATGGACGTGCTTGCCCTTGGTTCTGAGGGTAGTAGTTCCTCCCTCTCGCTCTGCCTCTTGGGTTCGTATTTTGGTTGGTTTTGCGTCTGTCTAAAAAAGGCAGGCTCTCTCTATTTGGTTTGTTGGCATTACTGTGACTATTATCCCTTGGGGCAGAGGTTTCAGGGTGGAGTTCTGTTTCAGAGTCAGTGCTCGTATAAGAGCTTTCAGAGAAACTGACCCCTCTCCTAGGACCATTTCTTCTATTAGTTTGCCACCTTTGCTTGGGTTGGGACTCCTCTCTTTGTTTTTCGTAATAGTCTTTCTGGAGATAAGGGTACGTTTTTTCGGGTCTGTACTTTTCTACATCTTTTCTGAATTTATTGCTTTTTTTGTTAGTTAGATAATCTCTGTATCCATCTAGATCTCCCTGAATTTCATCTAGTTTACTTTTGGCATCTTCTAATGATGTACTTTCACTTAGTTTTTTCTCCATTTCGTCTATTTCTTGTTTTTCTATTATTAGTGTGGCATTTGCAGTTTCTATTATTATTAGGAGCCAATCTCGGCTGCATCTATTAGCAATGAAAGTCCAGGTCTCTATGAATTTTTGATTCTTGGTAAATAGACTGGGTTCATTCCTGACTTGCAGGCCTTTTGGGATAATTCCCTTTTTGCAGTACTCAACCAAAAAATCTGCATGCAGCTCTGTCCTTATTACCTTCTTTTTAAGATTCCATAGTTCCTTCCATTTTTCTTCTTCAGTATCTGTTATTATCACAGTATTAGTGGTTTTATTTTTGCCGTTTACTAATTTATTGAATTGGTCTTCGGAGAAGCTGAAGACTTTAAATTGGTCCATTTTTATTTAGGGCCAACGCACCTGTTAGTGCACCTCTATTTGTTCTTTAGAGGTAGAAGTGGAACACTCCTCAGTTGACAAACTGTGCTATTATAACTTCCAATTTAAGAAGGAGAAACCCTTTGTGAAAAGGGAAGGGGTTAAAGGATTAGACGAAAAAATACAAGTTCCCTTTTCATGTAGTCTAGAAAGAGAGACTTTTGTCTCTGGGGAGTTGCAGAAAGGTGCTTAGAGTGAGCCAACCCATGTATCAAGGTTGTAGAGGGATCAACAAATTTACAACCATTTCAATATGCATTAGTACACATGATTTTATCAATCTGAAATTAGTGAGGATGTAAACACTCTAATGTAAATTGTATATAAAATAGTTTTTATTGTTTTTATATTAATCTCTGTTCATACCATCTTACGAAACAATTACATACATTTATTCATAAAAAATATGTTAAAAACAATTGATATAACATTTTATCTTACAAGGTAAAAATACAGTTAAAAAAAGTTATTTGCAATACAACAAAATTATCACACAAACAGATTGTCAACGCGGCGTTTCGGTGATTTTTATGTCGTCACCTTCTTCAGGACAGTGTGTGAGTTCAAATCACTATAGATTTAAAAACACAGAAGAATCATATGTTAACATTTGATGTATTGACTCAGTGGCAGAACAGAGTTAGACTGTAACCTTCCTAAATTGGCACGCTGTACATCCTACATCCTAAATTTCTTTCATTAAATCTAAACAGTACAATCTTTAACACTTTATATCTTATAGATATTTGAACAAATTCTTTCTAGAAAGCTCTGTGATTGTATGGTTACTCTATTTGGAAAACAAGCCTATGCAATATTTGTGAATCCCCCAACCTTCGTTTGGTCTCACCCTTTCACTTGCATCCTTTCAAGCCTCTTATCGTAAAGCCAATGTTTGGGGATACCTGTTTAGCTTAAGATATCACCTATCGATCATCTTAGTATGGATATTACTTTAATTTATAGTATGTTGACTTAATCCATACCTCCAATTAGGTTGTTGCTTGGTCTGCCGCTTTTTTAAGAAATTGGCGATCTGTGACCTTTTCGGGATTATCTCAGTTTCTGTGAAATGATTGTTAAATATAAACCGGGTCATTAGATCCCCTCACGGTATAGTCTCTAGTTCATCTCTATATACCTTATTAGTTATTTCTTTACCTTATTTTAATAAATTTGTTCATAGATGGAGTGGGTCAGTGTTCTTCCGTAGCTCCGTTGATATATGAGATCATAGTGCCTATCGGAAGATACCATGTATTAGTCATTATATTTACCTTTTAACAAGCCATTGTTCACCCTCCTAAATTTAATGCTTATTTATCATTCAGTTCCCTACATTATGGGGTGTAAAGAGTAAGTACCTGGAATTCTTTGCAGGCAGGTCTTGTGCAGAGGACGGTCTTTCTTTTCTACGCCCGGTATTTCCGGTAGAATTTTATTTTCTGGTCTTTTAAAAAAAAAACGAGATACAAAAGTTGGAGATTTTGCTGTAAATATTAAACGGGGCTTTTTGTCTATTGATTCCCTATTCAGAGGTCGATTGATCTTACCTGAAAGTATGTCTTTTTGACCAAGAAAGCTCGCTCTTGCTTTTGTGGCGAAATTTCTTTTGGGAACACAGGAGAGATTCTTTTTTATCTGCAAAAATCGGAAGGGTAGTCCTCTGAATAGGGAATCAATAGACAAAAAGCCCTGTTTAATATTTACAGCAAAATCTCCAATTTTTGTATCTCGTTTTTTTTTAAAAGACCAGAAAATAAAATTCTACCGGAAATACCGGGCGTAGAAAAGAAAGACCGTCCTCTGCACAAGACCTGCCTGCAAAGAATTCCAGGTACTTACTCTTAACACCCCATAATGTAGGGAACTGAATGATAAATAAGCATTAAATTTAGGAGGGTGAACAATGGCTTGTTAAAAGGTAAATATAATGACTAATACATGGTATCTTCCGATAGGCACTATGATCTCATATATCAACGGAGCTACGGAAGAACACTGACCCACTCCATCTATGAACAAATTTATTAAAATAAGGTAAAGAAATAACTAATAAGGTATATAGAGATGAACTAGAGACTATACCGTGAGGGGATCTAATGACCCGGTTTATATTTAACAATCATTTCACAGAAACTGAGATAATCCCGAAAAGGTCACAGATCGCCAATTTCTTAAAAAAGCGGCAGACCAAGCAACAACCTAATTGGAGGTATGGATTAAGTCAACATACTATAAATTAAAGTAATATCCATACTAAGATGATCGATAGGTGATATTTTAAGCTAAACAGGTATCCCCAAACATTAGCTTTACGATAAGAGGCTTGAAAGGATGCAAGTGAAAGGGTGAGACCAAACGAAGGTTGGGGGATTCACAAATATTGCATAGGCTTGTTTTCCAAATAGAGTAACCATACAATCACAGAGCTTTCTAGAAAGAATTTGTTCAAATATCTATAAGATATAAAGTGTTAATGATTGTACTGTTTAGATTTAATGAAAGAAATTTAGGATGTAGGATGTACAGCGTGCCAATTTAGGAAGGTTACAGTCTAACTCTGTTCTGCCACTGAGTCAATACATCAAATGTTAACATATGATTCTTCTGTGTTTTTAAATCTATAATGATTTGAACTCACACACTGTCCTGAAGAAGGTGACGACATAAAAATCACCGAAACGCCGCGTTGACAATCTGTTTGTGTGATAATTTTGTTGTATTGCAAATAACTTTTTTTAACTGTATTTTTACCTTGTAAGATAAAATGTTATATCAATTGTTTTTAACATATTTTTTATGAATAAATGTATGTAATTGTTTCGTAAGATGGTATGAACAGAGATTAATATAAAAACAATAAAAACTATTTTATATACAATTTACATTAGAGTGTTTACATCCTCACTAATTTCAGATTGATAAAATCATGTGTACTAATGCATATTGAAATGGTTGTAAATTTGTTGATCCCTCTACAACCTTGATACATGGGTTGGCTCACTCTAAGCACCTTTCTGCAACTCCCCAGAGACAAAAGTCTCTCTTTCTAGACTACATGAAAAGGGAACTTGTATTTTTTGTCTAATCCTTTAACCCCTTCCCTTTTCACAAAGGGTTTCT
This sequence comes from Lissotriton helveticus, assembly GCF_964261635.1. Classification (NCBI taxonomy): domain Eukaryota; kingdom Metazoa; phylum Chordata; class Amphibia; order Caudata; family Salamandridae; genus Lissotriton; species Lissotriton helveticus. The sequence goes on along the minus strand of NC_136071.1, from coordinate 333,818,180 downwards.
CCTTCTTAAATTGGAAGTTATAATAGCACAGTTTGTCAACTGAGGAGTGTTCCACTTCTACCTCTAAAGAACAAATAGAGGTGCACTAACAGGTGCGTTGGCCCTAAATAAAAATGGACCAATTTAAAGTCTTCAGCTTCTCCGAAGACCAATTCAATAAATTAGTAAACGGCAAAAATAAAACCACTAATACTGTGATAATAACAGATACTGAAGAAGAAAAATGGAAGGAACTATGGAATCTTAAAAAGAAGGTAATAAGGACAGAGCTGCTTGCAGATTTTTTGGTTGAGTACTGCAAAAAGGGAATTATCCCAAAAGGCCTGCAAGTCAGGAATGAACCCAGTCTATTTACCAAGAATCAAAAATTCATAGAGACCTGGACTTTCATTGCTAATAGATGCAGCCGAGATTGGCTCCTATTAATAATAGAAACTGCAAATGCCACACTAATAATAGAAAAACAAGAAATAGACGAAATGGAGAAAAAACTAAGTGAAAGTACATGATTAGAAGATGCCAAAAGTAAACTAGATGAAATTCAGGGAGATCTAGATGGATACAGAGATTATCTAACTAACAAAAAAAGCAATACATTCAGAAAAGATGTAGAAAAGTACACACCCGAAAAAACTTACCCTTATCTCCAGAAAGACTATTACGAAAAACAAAGAGAGGAGTCCCAACCCAAGCAAAGGTGGCAAACTAATAGAAGAAATGGTCCTAGGAGAGGGGTCAGTTTCTCTGAAAGCTCTTATACGAGCACTGACTCTGAAACAGAACTCCACCCTGAAACCTCTGCCCCAAGGGATAATAGTCACAGTAATGCCAACAAACCAAATAGAGAGAGCCTGCCTTTTTTAGACAGACGCAAAACCAACCAAAATACGAACCCAAGAGGCAGAGCGAGAGGGAGGAACTACTACCCTCAGAACCAAGGGCAAGCACGTCCATATATGAAGACTCGCAGCCAAAAGAATTGGGACTAGATCCCAAAACAGCAGTCATAAACTTATCCAGCAGAGTCTTAAACGCTGATGAAATACGGCTGCTGGAAAAAGGTTTAGGATATGCCATCGCTGAACCAGTGGATAAATTTAATCTTCAGCGGGATATAAAAAGCTTTTTTAGAAAAATTAGGCTGAACAAATTCTTCGAAGGGAAGGAAAAACCCCCTAGTGACAATAAGTCAGGTCTAAGGCCCAAATCTAAATGGATGCCCACCGGCTCCATGGTCAGTAAGGAGGTAGACATTTTTGAAAAAGTAATTGAGAAAGGACTAGAAGACCTTTTAAAACAGAAATCTTGGGTAAAATACAACCTCACCAAAGAGGAGAAAAATGCACTAGGATCCTTGCAGGAATGTAAAGACATCACAATAAAACCTGGGGACAAAGGTGGCAGTATTGTCATCATGGACACCCATAAGTATGAAACCAAAATGCAAGAAATGTTAAAAAACCCTTTGCACTATGCATCCTCTAATAAGCAAGAGTGGTCCAATCTGAAAACAACAATATCAAATAGACTAAACTATGCCCTAGAAGATGGAGTTATAAACCAAGAGGAATTTAATTTCCTAAAAAATGAAACCCCAGTGATGCCTGCAATTTATGGGCTCCCTAAGGTCCATAAAAACCTTAGGGATCCACCAATGAGACCCATAGTGTCCAGTCTTAACTCATTAACAGAACCCTTGAGCCAGTACGTGGACAAGTTCATTCAACCCCTAGTAACCCAGCAAAAAGCCTATATCAAGGACACCACAGATATAATCAGTAAAATCGAAAATAAACCCTACAACATGGATAGTGAATGGCTAGTGACTCTAGACATAGAGTCACTATACACGAACATCCCTCAGCAGGATACAAAAATAATGATGGAGAATATTTTAAAAGGAGGAGAAGAAGACCTGTCCGAACATGCACAATTCATAGTAGATTGCATTGATATCATTCTAACAAAGAACATTTTTTTGTTCAAAGAAGACCTTTTTAAACAGATAAAGGGCACTAGCATGGGCGCAACTTGCGCACCAAGTCTAGCTTGCCTTTACGTATCTACCTTTGAGGAAAAACATGTATTCAATGAGATGTCCCCTTTTTTTGAAAACATCAAGACCTGGTATCGTTTCATTGACGACGTGTTCTTCATAAGGTCAGGCAGTGAAGATGAACTAAAGGAATTCATCGAATGGATAAACCTTGGAGACAAGAATTTAAAATTCACCTCCACCTATAGTAACCAGAGCTGTAATTTCCTTGACCTAAAAATTAAACATACGGAAGGTCTTCTAAAAGTAGAACTCTTCAGTAAGCCTACTGACCGTAACACAATGTTACATTATGGTAGTTACCATCCATCCACCCAAAAAAATAACATACCCTTCGGCCAGTTCTTAAGGGTGAAAAGAAATTGTACAGATAAAAAGGAATTCGAAAAACACGCCCGAAACCTGACTAATAAGTTTTTGGAAAGAGGCTATCCGAATAAAATGGTCAAGCAAGCATATAAAAGAGCTAAATATTTCAATAGAGATAGTATATTTGAGCCAAAAAAAGAATCCCTACAAAAAGAACAGATAGTGTGTGTTACAAACTTTTCTAATATAAGTAATAAAATTAAGAATCTCATAAACAGGAATTGGAACCTACTTCAAAACCAAAACAGCGCACCCCTGCCCAAACCAATCTATGCATTTCGCAGGAACAAAACAGTTAAAAATTGTTTGGTCCATACATACCCAGATGATCAAAAAAGAAATAAGTTGAGAACCATTGATGGAAAGGCCCCAGTGGGTAATTTTCCCTGTGGTTCATGTAAAAACTGTAGTCAGATTCTAAAGGGACCCAAAGTGACATACAACGGAGTCACTCACCAACAAAATGAACTAGTAAACTGCAGGACCCCAAACGTAATATATATGATCCAGTGCCCTTGCCAAAAAGCATATATTGGGGAAACCTCCAGAGAAATAAGAGTGCGGCTTAACGAGCACAAATCCGCCATCAGATCGAAACGGGCCAATGCCCCTTTGGCTGAACACTGGGACATTCTGAAGCATAATGTCGAGGACCTCAGATGGTGCATTATTGAAGTAGTTAAATTAAATAACAGAGGAGGTGATATGGACATGAAAAGAAGAAAAAGAGAACAGTACTATATGTCCAAATTTAACACTTTTAAAAATGGATTGAACAGCAAGGAGGAATGGGACAGGATTCTCTAAACCACGAAATGGGATCAAAAAATGTGTGGTTCTGCGTAAACTTAAGAATAGAGGAATAGGCTAATATAAGATCAAGAGGTATGCTAAAAAAAAAACGTTCGCTATTATCTCAACCTTTGATAAGAATAAACATATGGGTAGATCTGGATTAGTGCCCTAAGCTAGTTCCCCCACCCATAGCCCCATTATGAGGATTCCATATCCAATAAATCACTATAGAACTAAAGACACGACAAGAATAATTTGTCTAAAATATTGGGGATTCCGTATAAAATTCAGGACCAAAAACACAAGACCGAAGGAATAGTAACAAATAAATGATTACTATCAAAAGATTTGAATAAGTTGAAAACCTAAATAGCCACCAAATAAATAAAAAGCCAGTAGGGAAGCTAACAAAAGACATACACTTTAAATATAATAGGGAATTCATTCTCAATAACACAACTTTTAAGAAGAAAAAGCCATACTTTAACACCTTTAAAGATGGCCGCCATATTTCACTTAAGGAATACCCATCTCCGCTAATGAAACAACATATCATTGTTGTGAGGCGGTAATTACTGTAAACCCACTGGGGCAAATTATACGATATGTGCCATTGGTAAACAATCGGTTTTCACTGTAAAAGTATGAATGAAAGCGGAAGTAAACCCGAAGCAGTAATAACACCCTTAACATCTTTAAGATGGCCGCCACATTTCACTTAAGGAATATCCTCTTTCCACTAATGAGTGAATATATCAAATTGGGAGGCGATAATTGATGCAAACCCACTGTGGTGGAATATACACCTTTTAAAAAATTGCGCTTCACTTCTAAAGTAGGAATGAAAGCGTAAACAAACCCGAAGCGGAAACAATTAAACGGTACCAAGTGAATGAAAATGCAACGCAAAGATGGCCGCCGTAACCGACGAAAGAATAGAGCCCGTCTTAAAAATAACCACAGGTGCATTGATTTAATTAAGATTGACCTAGTGAGAAGCGTATATAAGTACGAGACCAGCTAGTGCAGAATTAACACTATCGGCAAGACGGTCACGGCAGACGCCCGGAAATCGCGGAGAAAAACCAATTCAAGTAAGTAGAACTCTGTCCCGAACCCCCGAGAGAAGAACCAAGCCTTAAACAGTGTTCCGTTAGGGAATAAATAGAACTGACCCGTAACAGCTACCAAAATCGCTACCCTTCCGATTTTTGCAGATAAAAAAGAATCTCTCCTGTGTTCCCAAAAGAAATTTCGCCACAAAAGCAAGAGCGAGCTTTCTTGGTCAAAAAGACATACTTTCAGGTAAGATCAATCGACCTCTGAATAGGGAATCAATAGACAAAAAGCCCCGTTTAATATTTACAGCAAAATCTCCAACTTTTGTATCTCGTTTTTTTTTAAAAGACCAGAAAATAAAATTCTACCGCAAATACCGGGCGTAGAAAAGAAAGACCGTCCTCTGCACAAGACCTGCCTGCAAAGAATTCCAGGTACTTACTCTTTACACCCCATAATGTAGGGAACTGAATGATAAATAAGCATTAAATTTAGGAGGGTGAACAATGGCTTGTTAAAAGGTAAATATAATGACTAATACATGGTATCTTCCGATAGGCACTATGATCTCATATATCAACGGAGCTACGGAAGAACACTGACCCACTCCATCTATGAACAAATTTATTAAAATAAGGTAAAGAAATAACTAATAAGGTATATAGAGATGAACTAGAGACTATACCGTGAGGGGATCTAATGACCTGGTTTATATTTAACAATCATTTCACAGAAACTGAGATAATCCCGAAAAGGTCACAGATCGCCAATTTCTTAAAAAAGCGGCAGACCAAGCAACAACCTAATTGGAGGTATGGATTAAGTCAACATACTATAAATTAAAGTAATATCCATACTAAGATGATCGATAGGTGATATCTTAAGCTAAACAGGTATCCCCAAACATTAGCTTTACGATAAGAGGCTTGAAAGGATGCAAGTGAAAGGGTGAGACCAAACGAAGGTTGGGGGATTCACAAATATTGCATAGGCTTGTTTTCCAAATAGAGTAACCATACAATCACAGAGCTTTCTAGAAAGAATTTGTTCAAATATCTATAAGATATAAAGTGTTAATGATTGTACTGTTTAGATTTAATGAAAGAAATTTAGGATGTAGGATGTACAGCGTGCCAATTTAGGAAGGTTACAGTCTAACTCTGTTCTGCCACTGAGTCAATACATCAAATGTTAACATATGATTCTTCTGTGTTTTTAAATCTATAGTGATTTGAACTCACACACTGTCCTGAAGAAGGTGACGACATAAAAATCACCAAAACGCCGCGTCGACAATCTGTTTGTGTGATAATTTTGTTGTATTGCAAATAACTTTTTTTAACTGTATTTTTACCTTGTAAGATAAAATGTTATATCAATTGTTTTTAACATATTTTTTATGAATAAATGTATGTAATTGTTTCGTAAGATGGTATGAACAGAGATTAATATAAAAACAATAAAAACAATTTTATATACAATTTACATTAGAGTGTTTACATCCTCACTAATTTCAGATTGATAAAATCATGTGTACTAATGCATATTGAAATGGTTGTAAATTTGTTGATCCCTCTACAACCTTGATACATGGGTTGGCTCACTCTAAGCACCTTTCTGCAACTCCCCAGAGACAAAAGTCTCTCTTTCTAGACTACATGAAAAGGGAACTTGTATTTTTTGTCTAATCCTTTAACCCCTTCCCTTTTCACAAAGGGTTTCTCCTTCTTAAATTGAAAGTTATAATAGCACAGTTTGTCAACTGAGGAGTGTTCCACTTCTACCTCTAAAGAACAAATAGAGGTGCACTAACAGGTGCGTTGGCCCTAAATAAAAATGGACCAATTTAAAGTCTTTAGCTTCTCCGAAGACCAATTCAATAAATTAGTAAACGGCAAAAATAAAACCACTAATACTGTGATAATAACAGATACTGAAGAAGAAAAATGGAAGGAACTATGGAATCTTAAAAAGAAGGTAATAAGGACAGAGCTGCATGCAGATTTTTTGGTTGAGTACTGCAAAAAGGGAATTATCCCAAAAGGCCTGCAAGTCAGGAATGAACCCAGTCTATTTACCAAGAATCAAAAATTCATAGAGACCTGGACTTTCATTGCTAATAGATGCAGCCGAGATTGGCTCCTATTAATAATAGAAACTGCAAATGCCACACTAATAATAGAAAAACAAGAAATAGACGAAATGGAGAAAAAACTAAGTGAAAGTACATCATTAGAAGATGCCAAAAGTAAACTCGATGAAATTCATGGAGATCTAGATGGATACAGAGATTATCTAACTAACAAAAAAAGCAATAAATTCAGAAAAGATGTAGAAAAGTACAGACCCGAAATAACTTACCCTTATCTCCAGAAAGACTATTACGAAAAACAAAGAGAGGAGTCCCAACCCTAGAAGGAATGGTCCTAGGAGAGGGGTCAGTTTCTCTGAAAGCTCTTATACGAGCACTGACTCTGAAACAGAACTCCACCCTGAAACCTCTGCCCCAAGGGATAATAGTCACAGTAATGCCAACAAACCAAATAGAGAGAGCCTGCCTTTTTTAGACAGACGCAAAACCAACCAAAATACGAACCCAAGAGGCAGAGCGAGAGGGAGGAACTACTACCCTCAGAACCAAGGGCAAGCACGTCCATATATGAAGACTCGCAGCCAAAAGAATTGGGACTAGATCCCAAAACAGCAGTCATAAACTTATCCAGCAGAGTCTTAAACGCTGATGAAATACGGCTGCTGGAAAAAGGTTTAGGATATGCCATCGCTGAACCAGTGGATAAATTTAATCTTCAGCGGGATATAAAAAGCTTTTTTAGAAAAATTAGGTTGAACAAATTCTTCGAAGGGAAGGAAAAACCCCCTAGTGACAATAAGTCAGGTCTAAGGCCCAAATCTAAATGGATGCCCACCGGCTCCATGGTCAGTAAGGAGGTAGACATTTTTGAAAAAGTAATTGAGAAAGGACTAGAAGACCTTTTAAAACAGAAATCTTGGGTAAAATACAACCTCACCAAAGAGGAGAAAAATGCACTAGGATCCTTGCAGGAATGTAAAGACATCACAATAAAACCTGGGGACAAAGGTGGCAGTATTGTCATCATGGACACCCATAAGTATGAAACCAAAATGCAAGAAATGTTAAAAAACCCTTTGCACTATGCATCCTCTAATAAGCAAGAGTGGTCCAATCTGAAAACAACAATATCAAATAGACTAAACTATGCCCTAGAAGATGGAGTTATAAACCAAGAGGAATTTAATTTCCTAAAAAATGAAACCCCAGTGATACCTGCAATTTATGGGCTCCCTAAGGTCCATAAAAACCTTAGGGATCCACCAATGAGACCCATAGTGTCCAGTCTTAACTCATTAACAGAACCCTTGAGCCAGTACGTGGACAAGTTCATTCAACCCCTAGTAACCCAGCAAAAAGCCTATATCAAGGACACCACAGATATAATCAGTAAAATCGAAAATAAACCCTACAACATGGATAGTGAATGGCTAGTGACTCTAGACATAGAGTCACTATACACGAACATCCCTCAGCAGGATACAAAAATAATGATGGAGAATATTTTAAAAGGAGGAGAAGAAGACCTGTCCGAACATGCACAATTCATAGTAGATTGCATAGATATCATTCTAACAAAGAACATTTTTTTGTTCAAAGAAGACCTTTTTAAACAGATAAAGGGCACTAGCATGGGCGCAACTTGCGCACCAAGTCTAGCTTGCCTTTACGTATCTACCTTTGAGGAAAAACATGTATTCAATGAGATGTCCCCTTTTTTTGAAAACATCAAGACCTGGTATCATTTCATTGACGACGTGTTCTTCATATGGTCAGGCAGTGAAGATGAACTAAAGGAATTCATCGAATGGATAAACCTTGGAGACAAGAATTTAAAATTCACCTCCACCTATAGTAACCAGAGCTGTAATTTCCTTGACCTAAAAATTAAACATACGGAAGGTCTTCTAAAAGTAGAACTCTTCAGTAAGCCTACTGACCGTAACACAATGTTACATTATGGTAGTTACCATCCATCCACCCAAAAAAATAGCATACCCTTCGGCCAGTTCTTAAGGGTGAAAAGAAATTGCACAGATAAAAAGGAATTCGAAAAACACGCCCGAAACCTGACTAATAAGTTTTTGGAAAGAGGCTATCCGAAAAAAATGGTCAAGCAAGCATATAAAAGAGCTAAATATTTCAATAGAGATAGTATATTTGAGCCAAAAAAAGAATCCCTACAAAAAGAACAGATAGTGTGTGTTACAAACTTTTCTAATATAAGTAATAAAATTAAGAATCTCATAAACAGGAATTGGAACCTACTTCAAAACCAAAACAGCGCACCCCTGCCCAAACCAATCTATGCATTTCGCAGGAACAAAACAGTTAAAAATTGTTTGGTCCATACATACCCAGATGATCAAAAAAGAAATAAGTTGAGAACCATTGATGGAAAGGCCCCAGTGGGTAATTTTCCCTGTGGTTCATGTAAAAACTGTAGTCAGATTCTAAAGGGACCCAAAGTGACATACAACGGAGTCACTCACCAACAAAATGAACTAGTAAACTGCAGGACCCCAAACGTAATATATATGATCCAGTGCCCTTGCCAAAAAGCATATATTGGGGAAACCTCCAGAGAAATAAGAGTGCGGCTTAACGAGCACAAATCCGCCATCAGATCGAAACGGGCCAATGCCCCTTTGGCTGAACACTGGGACATTCTGAAGCATAATGTCGAGGACCTCAGATGGTGCATTATTGAAGTAGTTAAATTAAATAACAGAGGAGGTGATATGGACATGAAAAGAAGAAAAAGAGAACAGTACTATATGTCCAAATTTAACACTTTTAAAAATGGATTGAACAGCAAGGAGGAATGGGACAGGATTCTCTAAACCACGAAATGGGATCAAAAAATGTGTGGTTCTGCGTAAACTTAAGAATAGAGGAATAGGCTAATATAAGATCAAGAGGTATGCTAAAAAAAACCTGTTCCCTATTATCTCAACCTTTGATAAGAAAGAATAAACATATGGGTAGATCTGGATTAGTGCCCTAAGCTAGTTCCCCCACCCATAGCCCCATTATGAGGATTCCATATCCAATAAATCACTATAGAACTAAAGACAAGACAAGAATAATTTGTCTAAAATATTGGGGATTCCGTATAAAATTCAGGACCAAAAACACAAGACCGAAGGAATAGTAACAAATAAATGATTACTATCAAAAGATTTGAATAAGTTGAAAACCTAAATAGCCACCAAATAAATAAAAAGCCAGTAGGGAAACTAACAAAAGACATACACTTTAAATATAATAGGGAATTCATTCTCAATAACACAACTTTTAAGAAGAAAAAGCCATACTTTAACACCTTTAAAGATTGCCGCCATATTTCACTTAAGGAATACCCATCTCCGCTAATGAAACAACATATCATTGTTGTGAGGCGGTAATTACTGTAAACCCACTGGGGCAAATTATACGATATGTGCCATTGGTAAACAATCGGTTTTCACTGTAAAAGTATGAATGAAAGCGGAAGTAAACCCGAAGCAGTAATAACACCCTTAACATCTTTAAGATGGCCGCCACATTTCACTTAAGGAATATCCTCTTTCCACTAATGAGTGAATATATCAAATTGGGAGGCGATAATTGATGCAAACCCACTGTGGTGGAATATACACCTTTTAAAAAATTGCGCTTCACTTCTAAAGTAGGAATGAAAGCGTAAACAAACCCGAAGCGGAAACAATTAAACGGTACCAAGTGAATGAAAATGCAACACAAAGATGGCCGCCGTAACCGACGAAAGAATAGAGCCCGTCTTAAAAATAACCACAGGTGCATTGATTTAATTAAGATTGACCTAGTGAGAAGCGTATATAAGTACGAGACCAGCTAGTGCAGAATTAACACTATCGGCAAGACGGTCACGGCAGACGCCCGGAAATCGCGGAGAAAAACCAATTCAAGTAAGTAGAACTCTGTCCCGAACCCCCGAGAGAAGAACCAAGCCTTAAACAGTGTTCCGTTAGGGAATAAATAGAACTGACCCGTAACAGCTACCAAAATCGCTACCCTTCCGATTTTTGCAGATAAAAAAGAATATCTCCTGTGTTCCCAAAAGAAATTTCGCCACAAAAGCAAGAGCGAGCTTTCTTGGTCAAAAAGACATACTTTCAGGTAAGATCAATCGACCTCTGAATAGGGAATCAATAGACAAAAAGCCCCGTTTAATATTTACAGCAAAATCTCGAACTTTTGTATCTCGTTTTTTTTTAAAAGACCAGAAAATAAAATTCTACCGGAAATACCGGGCGTAGAAAAGAAAGACCGTCCTCTGCACAAGACCTGCCTGCAAAGAATTCCAGGTACTTACTCTTTACACCCCATAATGTAGGGAACTGAATGATAAATAAGCATTAAATTTAGGAGGGTGAACAATGGCTTGTTAAAAGGTAAATATAATGACTAATACGTGGTATCTTCCGATAGGCACTATGATCTCATATATCAACGGAGCTATGGAAGAACACTGACCCACTCCATCTATGAACAAATTTATTAAAATAAGGTAAAGAAATAACTAATAAGGTATATAGAGATGAACTAGAGACTATACCGTGAGGGGATCTAATGACCCGGTTTATATTTAACAATCATTTCACAGAAACTGAGATAATCCTGAAAAGGTCACAGATCGCCAATTTCTTAAAAAAGCGGCAGACCAAGCAACAACCTAATTGGAGGTATGGATTAAGTCAACATACTATAAATTAAAGTAATATCCATACTAAGATGATCGATAGGTGATATCTTAAGCTAAACAGGTATCCCCAAACATTAGCTTTACGATAAGAGGCTTGAAAGGATGCAAGTGAAAGGGTGAGACCAAACGAAGGTTGGGGGATTCACAAATATTGCATAGGCTTGTTTTCCAAATAGAGTAACCATACAATCACAGAGCTTTCTAGAAAGAATTTGTTCAAATATCTATAAGATATAAAGTGTTAATGATTGTACTGTTTAGATTTAATGAAAGAAATTTAGGATGTAGGATGTACAGCGTGCCAATTTAGGAAGGTTACAGTCTAACTCTGTTCTGCCACTGAGTCAATACATCAAATGTTAACATATGATTCTTCTGTGTTTTTAAATCTATAGTGATTTGAACTCACACACTGTCCTGAAGAAGGTGACGACATAAAAATCACCGAAACGCCGCGTCGACAATCTGTTTGTGTGATAATTTTGTTGTATTGCAAATAACTTTTTTTAACTGTATTTTTACCTTGTAAGATAAAATGTTATATCAATTGTTTTTAACATATTTTTTATGAATAAATGTATGTAATTGTTTCGTAAGATGGTATGAACAGAGATTAATATAAAAACAATAAAAACAATTTTATATACAATTTACATTAGAGTGTTTACATCCTCACTAATTTCAGATTGATAAAATCATGTGTACTAATGCATATTGAAATGGTTGTAAATTTGTTGATCCCTCTACAACCTTGATACATGGGTTGGCTCACTCTAAGCACCTTTCTGCAACTCCCCAGAGACAAAAGTCTCTCTTTCTAGACTACATGAAAAGGGCGCACTTGAAGCGCCAGCGCTACCATCAGGGAGCATTCTCTCATTTGCATAGGGGCGTGCACTATGGAAATGAGAGGATTCCTTTGCCACTGCACCATATAACAGACGCGGGTGCAGAAGCTCTCAGGGGGCGCATTGTGAGTGCACCCTCTCAGAGCAGCCCACTTGAGAGTACAAAGGGGGCTCTATGGACCCCCCAGACATCCCCTAAAGGATCTCTAATCCCCTTTAAAAGTGCAGGTGGGTTACCGCCTGACACTGTGAAAACACAGAGCAGCTGCAAGCAGTCATTACGTGTTTTCACCTGAACCCGCTGCCCCCAGGACAGAGCAAGTTTGCGGGTGCCCGGGGGGCAGCGCATTCACCATAATGGGGTGCATTGTCATTGTTTGCACCCGGGGCACCTTTTAATAGATGCGCTGGGCGCAAACAGTGACAATGCGTAATACGGCCCCTGTTGTTGTGTAAATGGGCAGTCTGCACGAAAACCTTGTCCTAAACAATTCATGTCCTTATACAATATATACGGTTGGGTGACATCATGAACAACCAGGCTGGAGTGCAGCCAGAGTATTTTAACGAGTCTGGCAAATAATTTCGACCGTTTTAGGCCCCATTACATATAGAAGTTTGCACAACTGCCTATATTGAAGGTACAGCGTAACAGCAACAGCTGCAAAGCTCTAAGAGCTACAAAGACACACAGTAGGACAAGCCAGTGGATAAATACTTTTTTTGTTTAAAAAAACCTTTTTCAAAGAAACAAAAGTACATTACCAGAGGCCGTTTGTCAAATGAAACTTGGTTTGTCTTGGGGCAATGTAGAGCTATTAAATAGTGGAAATTCAATCATCAAAATATTTACGAAATAATAAATGATGCAGTAATTCTAGTTTTTATCCAAAACCAATACGAAACCGAACACTAACCATTCTTTATTTAGATTTGTACTGTATGCTCAATTTGAAAGTACTTCAATAAATGTTCCAGACCAAATATATCTTCATTCAGGCACTTCTTTTCTGGTGACAGCAAGCTGCTGAAAATGTGAAACACAGAGGCCAGAAAACCCGAGGGGCTGCAGTGTCGTTTGGCAAGTGATTGCAATACCTGTCAAAACTGACAATTAAATTCCTGAAAAGGTAGGGACCTTTAGACAAATAGTGAGAACCAATATCATACTTACATTGGAAACAGCAAATGTTTTTGTGACTCCTAATGTTAAAATTGTAATTCTTTGTGATTCGCAGGGTAAAGGCCAGGACAGCTAAGGGATTATTGCCCCCTTCCTTTCATTTTGCAATGAACAATTCCAACTAATACTCTGGTGGCAAATACCTAGCAGTTTACTAGCTGTCCTGGGCAGTCAGTTACCACTTGCAGAGTGGAAGATGTCGAAACAACTGCTGTGGGCATTATAGAAGGAGGTGCAAAGAGCCCCCCATCGACTACTGCACACTCCCCTCCAGGGTCTCATTCAAAGTAAAACACTTTGGGCCAGATGTAGGAGAGGAAATACGGGTCGGTAACGGCCGAATTCGGCCGTTACCGACCGGTATTTAGGATTCGGCATGTAGGTGCCTGCATTTTACAGAATCTGTAAATTTACCGTTTCGGTAAATTTACCGAATCTGTAAAATACCGAATCGTAATTTCACCGATTCGGTAATTCCACATGTAGGTAACACTCCTGAGAGTGTCACAGGCCCTTAAGAGTCGGTATTTTACCACCCAATCCTATTGGGTGGTAAAATACCGAATTCTGGTGTGCATGCACATCTGTGCATGCACACCTGTGCCATGTGACACACAGACATGCCCTTAGGGCATGTCTGTGTGCCACATGGCACACATGCCTGTATTTGGGGTGCTAGAGGGTGTCAAAGTGACACCCCCTGCACCCTTGCAGGATTCGGTATTTACCGATTCGGTAAATACCGAATCGGTATTGCCCATTGATTCCTATGGGCTTTAAGGCCCATAGGAATCAATGGACAATACCGATTCGGTATTTACCGAATCGGTAAATACCGAATGTTACCGATTCGGTAATGGAAAATAAAATTTTACCTACATCTCCCACCTTCTATTTTACCGATTCATAAATACCGAATCGGTAAAATTCGGTATTTATGAATCGGTAAAATAGAATTACCTACATCTGGCCCCTAGTCTGATGTGTAGTCCTGTTGGAACTGACCCTTTCTACCGGGTTATCCCCAAGCTTTTGTCTTCCTCCACCTATTTTTCTGACCTTCTTTTTGGTGGCTTTAGGACTCTGGGCCCTTTACCACTGCTAATCGCTACTAAAGTGCATATTCTCTCTCCTCTAAACATGGTCTGATTGGTTGACACCTGTTTGGTCTATTTGATTTACTTGTAAGTTCCTTGTACAGTGGTATACCATATACCTAGGGCCTGTAAATTAAATGCTCCTAGTGGGCGTGCAGCACTGCTTGCACTACCCACAGAAGTAGCATTTCAAACCTATCTCAGGCCTGACACCGCAGGGTCTGTGTGCACAGTTTACTGTCACTATACCGTAACATTTAACACTACTTACCAAGCCTTACAATCCCCTTTTATTACACATAGGTCACCCCTAAGGTAGGCCCTAGGTAGCTCTATGGGCTGGGAGCCCAGTAAGTAAAAGGTAGGACACGTACCTTAATGCGTGGCATGTCCTGGTAGTGACAAACAGCCATTTTTCACTACTGTGAGGCCTAATCATCTCATAGGCTAGCATTGGGAATTCCCTTATATAAGTTTAAGTGGTAATTCCTGATCAGAACCAAGTGACGTTGTCATGTTTGGTATGTTTAGAATAGTGGCGATAAATCCCATTTAAAGTTAGATAAATAGTTAGATAAATCCCATTGGTGGAGTTAGATTTGATATTCCTAGTTTAGAAATGCCACTTTCAGAAATTGGTAATTTCTCTGTGCTTATGAATCTTTGTGCTTTGCAGCCTGACTCCAATACAAGTCTGGGCTGGGTGATAGCTACATTTGGTGCATTCTTTCCAGAAAGCCACAACACAGGAAGGATTGAGTGTGATAGGGGATACTTCTGCATACTGATAGTCTTCCTGGGCTAGGAGAGGGAGAGGTGGTTCACACTTTACATTTCTATAGGGTGTGCCGTGCCTCACACAAAGGGCTGTTATACACCCCCCCTAATTGTCTGAAGCCAAGGGTTGGGTTAAAAGGTATTGTTGAGCACTCCTAAGGGTTCCTTTGAAATCACCCCTTGACCAAAGACATTCTTTAAGTATAAGTACTGGGGCTCTGACCCCATGTTCTTAGGCACTGTGTGGACTTGTAACCAGACACTGCTGGGTCTACAAACTGCACATTGCAAGAGGACTGCTGTGCTGCCAGGAGGAAGGTACTGTCATTTGGATGACTTATTTTGCTGTGCTGGATTGCTGCCTACTGAGCTGCTGGAGGCACTGCCACTCTGTAAAAGTAACTTTATGTGCTGGCCTGCCTGCTACCTGCTTTGTGCCCCCAGTGTTCTGCAAGGTCGGGTTGGCTTGCCCCCCTCCGTTTCACCATCTCAGGGTCATCAAAGCAGGCACCTTGAGCAGCTCTACGATGTGACTCTGTCTCTGTGAGACTGGAATCAGCGTGCTCACAGGTGGAGTTGTGACTGAGGGCACCCCTAGAAAAGTTGCTGCAACCCATTGCGTGATCGGTGCTGGATCCCACTAACCACAGGTTTGCTCACTGTTTTCTAGCCCCCAAATCAGTGCATGGTGAGTGCTGCTCATTGTTCTGTGTTGCCCAGTCAGCATGTGGCCAATCCAGAATGAGGCACTTCCTGGAGCATCTAGACACTGCCCTGCCAAGAAGTTGATTTTCTCCCCATCCGCAGGACTTAGGTCATGCACGCTGACCACCTTGTGTTCACGTGGCATTGACAAGGCTACCAGGAGAAGCCTCAAATTGTCCATGCTGCGAGGACCCATGTCTAAAGGCCTGCAGATGCTCCAGGCATCACACTGGAGGAGCTGCCCCTTTCCCAAGGTCAGCAGCCTCCTCACAGGCATTCCGGGTCGAAGGGGGCTGCATTGTGTTTTTGGCAGCTTCACTGCGCACTTGCGGGCAGCTTCATTTGACTATTCTGCATGCAGGGTACCCACTGAGGTCTACATACTGAATTCTGAAGTGTGTACCTTGGGGGCACTTGGTCGAGGGTGGCATTAGGGAGTGAAATCTAAACAGAGGACCCTGGAGCGTGGCATGGTACAGCCGCCAGGAACTTACTGTATTTAGGAAAACTGCCTTGATTACAGTAAAATAGGTGATAGGTGCGCTGGGACTCATGTGACCTATGTGCAATACCTAAGTACCATATAAAGTTTAGTAGTAATAGCTCAGTTGCGTCATACCCTATGTGTTGTATGGTAATAATATGATTCATGTGCTTTTGTTCCTAACCTAACTTGCATCACTTGCAAAGCATTTAATGATCTATGTCATAGTCATTCTTGCCTTGTACAGGATAATAAGTGCTATCTGGGTAATTGCATAGTATGTACAGTATTTGTGATTCATGTCATTTTGGTCTGGTTTTATGTACAATATACTATATATATTTTGTATTAATCTGGTGTGACAACTCTTTTGTGGTGCATTCATTGTGTTTCTGTGTGTGTGTTGCAAAAATGCTGTACATATTGCCTCTGATGATAAGCCTGCCTGCTCTACACCAAACTACCAGAGGGTGAACACAGGTTATCTTTGGTGATAACTGACTTGACCTGACTAGAGTAGTGGGTTCTGCCTGGCTAAGGTGCATAGTCAAGCCAATCAGAAACCCCATTTGTAAAAATTGGTGATCAGCGATGCGGATAGGACTTGCGGTTGCGTGATACCACACTAGCTCATTGTTGCTATACAACTCTGCACTAAGACCATTATGTGTTTTTTTCTCCTGTTCTCTCACATTGGTCATCTTTATTGCTTGCTCCAACCTCATTTATTACACCTAGGACTCTTGTTGTTTACACCAGTGTTGTGTACCTTGCCAAAATGGAATCTACCTTGGATCTCAATGACCTGTTGTATTACAATTTGGGGGAGTTAAAGGGGTTCTGCAGGGAGAATTGACTATCTTTGCGCGGGGAATCCACTGAGTGGGACCTTCTGAGAGCTCTGTTTAATTTTGAAAGGGTAAACTGGGAAACAGCCTTAAAAGAAGACAAGGAAGGTGGTGGTTCTAGGGAAGACCGTAGGAGTACCCGGACATCAGTGAGGGCTCTGAGTGGGAGGATTCCCAATCAGCATCCTAGAGAGCAGCGATCCTGAGGAGTTTGAGGAGGAGGGAGAGAATTACTGGGCCACGTCCTGTAGTAGAGAGAGAGGACCCCATAGATAGGGTCTGCCTTGCTGGGTCTAGTGCCAGGAGCAGCATCACCTCCCACACCCAGTCTAATGAGGAGCTCAAGGATAGACAGGCTGAGAAGGACCTGAGGTTGCAGTTGGACCAGCTGGGTATGGAGGAGAAAAGGGCTGAAGCAGACAGAGCCTTAGCTGAGGAGAGGATGGCCGAGTCTGAACGGGACGTCCCCAGAGAATAACTTGCTCTTGTGGAAAGGATTCTGGAATGTGAACAAAGTTTGAGCGTTCTGGACTTACTGCAGGTGGTGTCCAGTGGTGCCAGCAATATTGAGTCCAGTGCTAAAGATATCATTCACATACCCTCAAACTTGGTGCCTAGCTTCAAGAAAGGGAATTGCATATATCAGTGGTTTCAGGAGTATAAAAAAGCTCTGAAGGTACACAGGATCACTGAGGAGGATTGGGGACTGGCCTGGGGAATTATATTCCTGAAGATGGGAGGGATGCCCTAATGGTCCTAGAAGGGAGTGACAGGCAGAGGTATACCCCATTGAAGGAAACCCTGATCAGAAAGTATGGATTCTCCTCTGAAGAGTATAGGTTGAAGTTCAGTGGCAGGCAGAAACTGTCTCGCCAGTTTTGGGAGGAATTTGTGGAGAATTTCGGCAAAGAACTGGATGGTTGGATGAAGAATAGCACAGTAAACACTTTTGAAGGGCAGTACAATCTGATTGTCAGGGAGCACATGTTCCGTTTTTGTTTTCCAGGGCTATGCCAACACCTGTTGGAGAGTTTGGGGCACATTAGGAAGGCGCCGCCCGCCACCCTATCAGAAAACGGGACCGCCCGCCTTAAGGGCGGGGGTCCCGGGAGTGCAATTAGGATGTGCCCGCCACTGTGGCGGGCACATCCTGTATTTTCAGCATTTGCATGATGAAAGCGGCAGGCACCCCGCGGTACCTGCCGCTTTCATTATGCAAATGCAGGAGGGTACCATAGGTACCCCCCTGTGTGCACCCCCCTACTGTGCTTCACTCTGGGGGCCCGCAGAGGGCCCCCAGAGTGAAGTCTGCCTGCCTTTCCGTGGCGGCATTGCCCATGAAAAATGCCCATGCTAATATGGCTGGCGGTGTCTGATAGACACCGCCACCATGTTATCCCTTTTCCGCCCCGGCCGCAAGGCGACCGGGGTGGAAAACAGCACAGTAAACACTTTTGAACGGCAGTACAATCTGATTGTCAGGGTGCACATGTTCCGTTGTTGTTTTCCAGGGCTATGCCAACACCTGTTGGAGAGTTTGGGGCACATTAGGAAGGCGGGCGGGCTTTGGCAGCCCGCCACCCTATCGGAAAACGGGACCGCCTGCCTTAAGGGCGGGGGTCCCGGGAGTGCCATTAGGATGTGCCCGCCACTGTGGCGGGCACATCCTGTATTTTCAGCATTTGCATGATGAAAGCGGCAGGCACCGCGCGGTGCCTGCCGCTTTCATTATGCAAATGCAGGAGGGTACCATAGGTACCCCCCTGTGTGCACCCCCCTACTGTGCTTCACTCTGGGGGCCCGCAGAGGGCCCCCAGAGTGAAGTCCGCCTGCCTTTCCGTGGCGGCATTCCCATGAAAAATGCCCATGCTAATATGGCTGGCGGTGTCTGATAGACACCGCCACCATGTTATCCCTTTTCCGCCCCGGCCGCAAGGCGACCTGGGTGGAAAACAGCACAGTAAACACTTTTGAAGGGCAGTACAATCTGATTGTCAGGGTGCACATGTTCCGTTGTTGTTTTCCAGGGCTATGCCAACACCTGTTGGAGAGTTTGGGGCACATTAGGAAGGCGGGCGGGCTTTGCCCGCCCGCCACCCTATCGGAAAACGGGACCGCCTGCCTTAAGGGCGGGGGTCCGGGAGTGCCATTAGGATGTGCCCGCCACTGTGGCGGGCACATCCTGTATTTTCAGCATTTGCATGATGAAAGCGGCAGGCACCGCGCGGTGCCTGCCGCTTTCATTATGCAAATGCAGGAGGGTACCATAGGTACCCCCTGTGTGCACCCCCTACTGTGCTTCACTCTGGGGGCCCACAGAGGGCCCCCAGAGTGAAGTCCGCCTGCCTTTCCGTGGCGGCATTGCCCATGAAAAATGCCCATGCTAATATGGCTGGCGGTGTCTGATAGACACCGCCACCATGTTATCCCTTTTCCGCCCCGGCCGCAAGGCGACCGGTGCGGAAAACAGGCGGGCGGTGTTTCCCACCGGTGCGGTCCCCTTCGCCATCGTAATATGGCGGGGGAATGCAGGGAAGGATGTCGGGCGGATTGCCTCCGCCAGGGTGGCGGTGGCCAACGCTACCCTGGCGGAGGCAATCCGCCCGACATCCTAATGGGCCCCTTTGTTCTCTGACCCCTGGGAACTTGCAAATGCAGGAGGGTACCATAGGTACCCCCCTGTGTGCACCCCCTACTGTGCTTCACTCTGGGGGCCCGCAGAGGGTCCCCAGAGTGAAGTCCGCCTGCCTTTCCGTGGCAGCATTGCCGCCACGGAAAGGCATTGAAAAATGCCCATGCTAATATGGCTGGCGGTGTCTGATAGACACCGCCACCATGTTATCCCTTTTCCGCCCCGGCCGCAAGGCGACCGGGGCGGAAAACAGGCGGGCGGTGTTTCCCACTGGTGCGGTCCCCTCCGCCATCGTAATATGGCGGGGGGGAATGCAGGGAAGGATGTCGGGCGGATTGCCTCCGCCAGGGTGGCGGTGGCCACCGCTACCCTGGCGGAGGCAATCCGCCCGACATCCTAATGGGCCCCTTTGTTCTCTGACCCCAGGGAACTTGCAAAGGAGCCAGACTTCAGGTGAGTGCTAGAGCATCTAGAAAGGCATTTGGGAGTGATGATCCTAAAGGGAGTGGCACAGGTTCCCTCCACCAAAGGGTGGCAGAGGTTCACAGTAGCCCAGACAGGTCCCAGTGTAGTGGGGTGGGTAAAGGGTCCCATGTCCCTTCTCAGAGTAGGAGGACAGGTGGTGGTGGGCAAAGACCCAGGGGGCCCTTTGCCCAGAATCTGAATAGTGCCCCAAGGGGGACCAGGAGGGGATTCTAGTCTGTACCAGGGAAGCATCCACAGGAAGGGACTCTATAGTGTCAGGAGAACTTGGGGGAGGGTGTGAGTGATACCAGCGTCCCACCATTTCTGATATCTGATATTACCACTCCGCGGAGGTGGTTGCAGAGGCCCAGATGGAGGTGAGGAAGGATTTTCCCCGGACTCCTGTTCAGGCATAGGCTAAAGACCATGGGCTGGAGGACCAGTCTTAGGGCACCACCCCATAACTGCTGGGAGGTGAATTGGAAACAGGATGCGATGCACCTGGGGCTACTGCCCTGCACTCTGAGAAACCACAGAGAGCAGAGACCACTGGATATTCTGGGGCTTGGCTCTGGATACTGACATCTGCCTGTTTCCGCCTGTTGGTTGCTTTCCTAATGGACAGAGCTTTCCTTAGGTTGGGAACAGAAGTCAGACCCAATGGGTAGAATGCACCACATGACTTGAAGTTAGACACTTCACAGGTGGGGACTAACAGTCAGAAGAAGGATTCCCAAAGGGTTAGCTTAGTGGTCCCTGAGTGTATAGACAGAGGGGTCCATGTGGGTTCAGAGAGGCACAGAACTGGCACCTGCCCCTGCAGTAGCAGGCCAGGGTCCATGTTCTATTGCCCTGAGATGGGAAACCTATCAAGGTATTGATTAGTGTACCCTGGCTGTAGTATGGAAGGGGTGGTGTTGGGCCTGGCCCACTCTATAGTGTTACCCCCAAACTTTTTGTCTTCCTCTGCCTATGTTTCTAACCTTTTTGTTGGCGGCTCTGATACTTTACCACTGCTCATCAGGGTCACCTATGACCTACATGTAATACCTAAGTACCATATATAGTTTAGTAGGAGCTCAGGTACGCTGTGCCCTATGTTTTTAATGGTAATATTGTGATTCATGTGCCTTCCCTACTCATCTACCCTGCATCACTTGCAAAGCATTTACTGATGTGTGCTATTTTCATTCTTGGCTTGTACAGGATAATGAGTACTCTCTAAGTCATTGCACAGTATGCACAGTATTTATGATCCATGTCGTTTTGGTCTAGATTTATGTACAATATACTATATATTTTTATATAATCCTGTGTGAAGTCTCTTTTGTGGTGTACTTCTTGTGTTTCTGTTTGAGTGTGTTTTGCAAATGTTTTACACATTGTCTCTGATAATAAGCCTGCCTGCTCTGCACCAAGCTAACAGAGTGTTAGCATAGGTTATCTTTGATAACTGATTTGCCATGACAAGAGTGGTGGGTTCTGTATGGCTTAGGTGCATACCCTAGCCAATCAGAAATCCTGTTTCTATCAAGTCCCTTTTCCTTTAAAACATAACCGCTGTACAAATTCAACAAAAGGATAAATTATAATAACTTTTGGGAGCATACTAGTTCACAAAACTGATTTATTCAGAGTTCAGTCTAGCCACTTGACCTTTTTTTTCAAACTTTTACAGGATTTTATGAAGCAACATTTTTACTCATTATTCTTACCTCGAGGAGAAGAAAAATGTAATAAAGCTTGTCACTGTCACATTAAAATGCGTGATTTTTTCATTAGAGACGTGTCTTTAAAGTAACACTTGTTAACATTTTAAATATAGTGAAATGTGAACATTTTAAGTCCCTCAACTATATGAGTAGGACTCCATGTCACTGTATAAATTATCCTCTATGAATGTGTAGGAATTTTTGATTTCTTCAGAACACAACCATATTCTGACATAGGGCGTTAACTGGATCTATTCATTCAATCATTCAAAGAAAGTGTTATTTTCACTGTTTTATATTTGGTTGACCACCTTCTGAGGACATTAGAATAGAGGGTGCTGAATTAAAGAAAATGTAATAGAGCTGAGGTGTTAAGCTGATGATGTTTATTTTCAATGTGCTCTAATTTGCTAAAGAAATTATACAATTGCTCACACCATGATGAATCTGCCGACGTGTTGATTTAATATGCAAAGATTTTGTATAATAACGCCTTAGTTTCCTATTCTACTGCGGATGCTGTCCTTTTTAGGTCGAGTCAAGGCAATTCGCATGCGCTGTCTGCAAGACCTGTTGTTATCTCCTCTATTGGCTTTTGGCATGCTCATGAATTGCCATTTATTTGTTGGTGTGCCATTTAGAAATACAGGGTTTTTATTGGTGCACTGGGTCTGATTCTCCCGCCTTTGCATGCTTGGGTCACACCCAGGCAATTTCACTCATTGTTTTCTTGCGTTGGCCATCCCCATACGTCCGCGGTTCCTACCGGTCATCCTGATCAGCCTTTTTATTTTGTAGGGTATCAACATAGTTGTAGGCTTTCAGGCCATTTCCCGGAGCAATGCTCTGATCGCCACCTGCAAAGTGGCACTTTCTGTCTAGTAGCTGTTGAGCTGTGCCAATAGCCCTAACGTAAAAAGAAATGCAAGACCTATTGCATTTCTAATGCTTGTTACTAAGTTTTACTGCTCATTGAGGCTTAAGATATTTTCTGATTTGTGCATAATCTGCATAACTTTTCCTTTAACCCCTTCCACGCTCATGACGAGCTGGGCTCGTCATGAAGTAGCCTGCTGCTACACTGATGACGAGCCCAGCTCGTCATGTTGTGTGGGATTGACGATTTCTCAGCACAGCAGGGGAATATGCTGAGCATCCATGGGGTTAAGAACCTCCGCTACATTGCTTCTGTACTGCTTGTTTTTGAATTTTGTAACCCTTTACCCTTTTATTGACCTAGAATTCAGCTATTGGGTATGTACAAATTATTCTTGAATTTAAATTTTTAATAAACTGTATTTTGATAGATTTTTGCATTTTGGAAGGTGCCTTAATGAGGGGACACATTGCCTCATGAAACTGAGGTTCAACACCATCTCTGATCCAGTAAATCATGTGAG
Organism: Lissotriton helveticus; assembly: GCF_964261635.1. Classification (NCBI taxonomy): domain Eukaryota; kingdom Metazoa; phylum Chordata; class Amphibia; order Caudata; family Salamandridae; genus Lissotriton; species Lissotriton helveticus. Next base: position 333,794,932 of record NC_136071.1, on the reverse strand, counting down.
GACCAGTTGAGGTAAATTTTGAGGTGTCTTAATTTTGGAGTACCCTCGATTTGCTCCCACACCTGCCATCCTAACCAAGCTCCACCACCTTCCTTGCCATCAATCCTCTCCTGTTGCTGTTTATTCTGCTTTCAAAGCAGACAAGCAGTGCTGCACTGACAGGTTTTCAGAGAGCCCTGTCAGCCTGGCTTGGGAGGTCTTTATGGTGATGCAACCGTGGGTAGTGAATTTTATTATCAACTGTTGCTATGTCATAGAAGTAAACTACCATATCTGGAATCTGAAATAAACGATAAAGGCTTCTCTGGAGATGTATAGGAACATGGAATGGGATGATGCTTATGGAAGGTTAATAGTAGGAATGTTCCAATGAAGTCAGTTGTCTTTGAAAAGCCACGCTGGGGGTTCACCACTTGGTAACTTCTTATGTGAATAAAGAAGCTTATTGGAAGTAGTGTTTCTGCATAAGTTACTACATATATTGGCGATGAGTGTCTGTGCAGGGGCAGACAGTGTGCGGTGACCTCCACTCCTAGAAAGGTATCATCTACTGAAAAGCAAGCAAAAAGAGAGAAGGAAGAGCAAATTAAGGGAAAGAAGGAAATTTAGTTTTATGTACAAGAACAGTAAGTGCATTTTTAATTGCGAATCTCAAGGGAGTTGGTAGTTGAACAAATCTTGTAATCCCAACTAAGAACTGAAATTGGCCACATTATCATCTGATTGTTTTGTTTTACCCACTTGAATATGTATTGAAATTCCCTCAAAAACAGAGTGGGGAATTGGAAATAATTAACTGTTTAAAGATTGAAGAACAGCTAATTCATGAGTGCTACACGCTCTGTGTTGCTTACTGCCATTGTTTAAAAAATATCAACTTGCCTGCACTTGCTTTCTAAAGAACATTCCTTACGCACTGCAGGAGCAGCTGCCTCATATCTTCAGAGCCTTTACATGTACAGACTTCAGAGGCTCGAGACTTCCTGACACGTTGGCATGCCCGGGTGGACAAATACACCAAGTGTAGTGTTTTATTGCTGATTAGTGGCCATGCAGAAACGCTTGCAGGTTGGTTGATGTTCACAGCGGGAGATGCAAAGAACAGACAGCAAGCACTGAGTGAAGCAGTAGCACTAGAGAAAGGACAGGAAGTAGAGCACATACAGAAATAAACGAAAAACTGTATGCAGCACAATAAATATTATTCTTTTAGGGTTATTGTGTAATTAGGTATTTTAATTATTTATATTGGCTCATTAGTTTAGGGTGTTTTTTTCAGTTTGCTAATTTCAGATTTTCTTGCAGGTATGGGGGAACAAGGCATTACAGCTCCTCCTACTTTTATACAAACACAGGGGGTACCAGTTATTCCCTGGAAGAGATGGAAAACATATTTTTTAAATACATGCTTGCCACTGGGGAGATACGTGTGGCCCAGTAAGAAGACAAGCCATTCTCTTGCACATCGGCATAGAAGGAAGAAAGATTTATGATGATCTCCCTGAAATATCAATGGGCATGGGTTGCGGTCAAATCATGAATGCAAATGATGTCCCCAAGATGTTCGAAAAGCACTTTCCTCCCAAAGTCAGAATTGGTTTTGAGAGACCTACATTTTTCTGTTGTGTACAAGGTCAGGATGAGGACATAATGAACTATGTGGCCACTCTGAGGTGTCTGGCTGTGATTTCCAAAATTTGATAGACTCTTGTATACACAATCAGACCTTAAGGTGCACAACTAATAAAAAAAAGTCAAAGAAAAGTTATTATCTCTGGATCCCAGTTTAGAGGAATCAATTCAGTTTTCAAGAAGTATGGAATACTCCTGTATGGATGGAATTGACATGGTGAGAGATAACATCATGAATACAGATAGAGAGGTGAATGAAGTCAGAATAAATAAACTATTCAGGTTTGGAAATACTAGCAGTAACAGCACTGATGAATGGAAGTATATTGTATACTATAGGTGTACATCTCCAGGACACATCAGTTCAAGCATTGCATTTGGAGCAAAAAACCTAATTTGTAGGTCTCATAGGAAGAGAGGACATCTAGCTAAAGTCTGCAGATCCAAATTCAAACTGCAAAGCTCTAGTGTCAAGACAGTGGATGATCACAGTGAGGATATACAAGAAATGACACTTATTGTAAAAATACTACAGACAATATAAGGAGTGGTGCTACTTACAGGGACAAAAGAAAACCAAGGTCAGGAAAATTAGAAAAGTTGCATAGTGATATCGATTTGGGAAATGTAAAAGTCAAAATGTTGGCTGGCCAGGGAAGTTTATTCACCTCAATCACCAAGGACACCTATGCGATTGTACTGAAGGGAGAGATAAGAGGATTGCAACAAGCAGACATGAAGGCAGTAGGCTACATAGGAAAAATAATGAATAGTATATGAACGAAATGGATAGATATAATGTTCAAAGGGAATAGTGTGCATGGAACGAAGAGTGTAAGTAACATGCAAAGGTTCTGATCTTCTGGGATGTCATCCTCAGAAGGATTTGCATATAAATCTCAATCCCCCATGCTAAAGAACCAGTGATAATAACAAAGCCAGTGAATGAAAGTTGAGTCAAAAGAAGCAGAGTAGATGTTGAAATGGTTGAAAAACTAATGAGACATTTCTACAAGTGTTCAGTGATAATTTGGGGTTATTGAAAGGTTTTAATCATAAAAAGTTTCTAAATTAAAAAGAAAACTGCTCTTCCTACTGTGCATAGGGTAAGGTCTATACCTCTCCTAATAAAGGAACCTCTTCACTAAGAATTGGACAAGCTACCTAAAGAAAAAATAATCGAGCCTATTAAATCATCAGAAATGCTTGCCCCCTTCATAGTGCCTCCTAAGGAAAGAAATAAAATCGACCTCTTTATTGACTTGAGGGATCTTAATAAGAACATATGGGTGGACAGGCTACCTCTACCTAATATCATGGATATGCTGAGCATGATGGGTGAAGGAAAAGTGTTTAATGTTCTGGATATGTCGGCAGCCTACCATAAGGTTAACTTACATCTGGAATCAAGGTAGTTAACCGTACCGATATTGTAGAGTGCAATTTGGTTTGGCGTCGGCGTCCGATGTCTTTCAGGGGATAATGCAAAATATTTTGAAGGTGTGCACAAGGTATTGTGTTTCCAAGATGACATTATAGCGGGGGGTGAGTCATTGGAAATTAATGATATATTACTGGAGGAGATTATGTGGGGCACGAAATATCTGGAAGAGGTATAAGGCCAAAGAGAAGGATTGTGAAGGTCACTGAAGATGCCCCTTAACCCATTAACAAAAAATGATTGAAGTCCTTCTTAGGGCTTGCTGAGTATTGTTCGAAATGGGAAACATCCTTTACAACGCAACTTTTACCACGCAGTGCCTTTACGATGCAACTTTTACAACGCAAACCATTACAACGCATTGCGCTGGGGGGCGCTCTAGGATAGGGAATAAGTTTAATTTACTATCCAACACCTTCCCTAGTGTCCACGGGGACTGGAGTTGGAATAGTAAATTAAACTAGTCACTATCCAGCACCCCAAAGCGCTATGCATTGTAAAGGTTTGTGTTGTAAAAACCGCGTTGTAAAGGCATGCGATGTAAAAGCTTGCGTTGTAATGTCATACATCCAAAATTGATATCTAATTTTGCTGATGTGGTGAAGCCTATGAGAATGCTTTTGAAAAAAGGGTGCCTGTTGGAGTGGGTAGTGGAGTGTGAGTCTGCATGTAATAACATCAAGAGGTCCATTGTTAATGCACCTGCACTAGGCCATTTTGATGTCACAAAAAACCCATCATTGCAACTGAGCAGTGTAGGTCTTGGAGCAGTGTTATCTTAGAGGGTGAATGGGGAAGAAACAATATTTGGTTTCACATCGACTATAAGGAGATGTTCAATCATATTCAGCTATAGTGAAAGAGGCATTATCATGTTGTTGGGGCATACACCACTTCTGATATTATATGTGGGGATTACCCTTAGCTCTCAGAATGGACCACAAACCATTGTTGCACATATTGAAGTGTGGTCAGGGATTGGATAAGCAGTGTGACACCCCAAATAACAAGATGGGTGATGTCTGTCAACGATTTTAATTTTACTATAGAGTATATGAAAGGCAAGAAAGATACTGTGGCTGATTGTTTTTCAAGATTGCCAATAGATGTTTCACTCACACAAGAAATGGAGAATTAAATAATCTGTGTGGCAGGAGCATTTGCTCTTAATGAGGGTGAATGGAAAGAGGCTGCGGCAAGTGATGCAATGTATGGTGAGTTAAAACTGATCCTAAAAAATGGATGGTAACAGTCAGGTGCAAAGTGTGAAGGCATAAAGCAGTATGCTGTAGTACAAGATGAACTGAACATCCAAGGTTACACAATTCCAAGGCGTGATTTCATTGTTCCATCTAGCATGTTGAGGAGAAAATTGATCAAAATTGTGCATGTAGAACAATTAGGTAGAAGTATGACAATGGGAAGGTTGAGGAAATATTTTTGGTGGCCTAACATGGAGAGGTGGAAGAAGTGGTTAGAGACTGCAGTGCGTGTGGTTATAGTGACAAGTCCAAGTTGATTAGACAGTCGTCTTTAAAATGTATGGAACTACCGGGCAGGCCATGGGAGAAACTGGCTGTCGATTTTATTGGTCCAGTAGATAAACTATGAAGAAGAAATATATTTCTTGTAGTTCTAGTGGACTACTACAGTAATGGCTTGTGGTCAAGTCAATGGAAGAAAGTACCACAAGCAATGTCTTGAGGAGTGCCAAGAGTGTTAGTGCAATTTTTGTCGACATTCATGTCAGAGCTTTTGATGAGCTTGGGCTTCAAAGATGAAATGATAGCATTGTACCAACAACAGGACAATGGTCTAGTAGAAAGAATAAATTGCTTTATAACGGATAACATGCAATTGTCTTTGGCAAATGGTTTAATGTGCAAGAATGATTTGGATAAAATATTTTGGGTAAACAGAGTGACATCTCATTCTATGACTGGAGTATCTCCGTTCATTGCTCTCAAAGGCAGGGCACCAGTCACAAAGGGAATCTAATATGTGGCTATAAAACAAGAACCAAGTATGAGTGGATCACACAAGTATAAAAATGAGAGTGGCAGACTTGCAGAGAGCTTGTGAGTAAAATAATGATAATCTGAACGGGGTGAAGAATATGAATTTGAAGTGTGGAGATTGGGTGGTAGTGAAAAAAACTGGTTATGTAAATAAAGGTGAAAGCAAGTTCACCGAACCAAAGAAGATGATGAAAGTGAACAGATCAGTGGTCACTCAGGACAATTGGAAAGAATGGAGTTTTGGAAAATTACGTAAGGTACGGGAACCCGAAGAGTGCTAGGTGTATTTTTTTAAATTATTAGATATCAGATACATTGTCCTGTACTGTTGTGAATGTATCACATGTTTAAAATATCAATATTGATATATTTGTATTTTTAAATAGAATGTTGTGAGAGACCTAGTAGACTCAGATTCATTGGCCTCGGACTGAATGCCCCCCGAAGGATTGGCGTCCCTCTGTACTGCATGTGCTGCTGGGACATGTGTTATATCCCTGCAGATTAGGCTGTTCTATCAAACTTGGTCATGCTTAGAAACAGGATCAAATCCCGCCTTAAATGCAATGTACAGTTTACTTTTTAAAGACTGTTAATGCCTAGGGATGATCCACTTTGCTTTGCTATAATGTACAATCCTACCCAGTCATTTTAAGCAAGGTTCTGTTCGAGGAGATATCAACAAAGTTGGTATTACAATTTGTATTATCACTATATATCCCATTGCTATGGAGTCTTTTCTTGTAACCTGAACAACCATAGAACCCAAGGAGATTGAAATGCAGTTTCCACCATTACACTTTAATTAATGAAATGCATTTTAGTGCCTTGTAACAATGGTTTTGACAATTAATATTGCAATATTCTGTCAATCTGCATACTGAACTGTATACAACATTTTAATATTTCAAGCTTCTTTTCTCTATTAATTTGTAGATTTTGTCTGTTTAACTTCATGCCAAAAGGGGAGGGAAACCACTGATTAGCACACAAAGGAAAGCAGACATCGCCTTTGAAAGTTCAATACCAAAACTGGGATTGGATCCAATAAGAAACCATATCTACTCAGAGCACTTTGTTCATGGTTTTAATTGTAAAAATCCAAGGGCCTGTTATTAGAGTTGTGGCTTTGCAGTTTTATAACAATAAGGTTTGATTGTAGTGAAGTCTGTTCCAGGTTTGGCAGTTTATACACTGGAGAGCTTGGGCACGTGTCCCAAGGGGCAGGAAACATCAAGGTCAATAGAAATTCCATTGAAAGATGGGGCTTTTGCCAAACAGTGTTTTACTACCAGATTGCACTGATGATACTTTGTAATCAGACAAGCAGAAGGGAAAGTGGCACAGCAAGGGTGCCATGTAACTTAACAGATACAATCAAGGAAAATAGGACCCAACTGTTAGTTGGGTAGTATAATATATAGAATTAGAGGTGGGTGTTAGACCTGGCATCCTTGGTGTGGTTTCCCCAGACATTTTGCATTCAGACCTCGTGCGTTACTGTTTTTGCTGTCTTCTTTTTTGCTGGCTTTTGCATTAAAGTGCATGTGCTCAATACTTACAACATGGTAACATTGGCCTATCCACAATTGGCACATTTAATTTACTTATAAGCCCCTAGTAAAGTGCACTACATGTGCTCTGGGCCTGTAACGTAAATGCTTCTAGTGGGTTTGCAGCACAGATTGTGCCACCCACTGAGGTGGCCCTTTAAACATGCCTTACGCCTGCTATTGCAGAGACTCTGTGTGCAGTTTTAAACTGTCACGTCGACATGAAAAGTTAAGCAGCTTGCCTGGCAAACCTTATTTTTTTATTATACATAGGTCACCCTTAAGGTAGGCCCTGAATATCCCATGGGCAGAGTGCAGTGTATTTAAAAAAATAGCAGGACATACTTTTTAGGTTTCACATGTCCAGGTAGTGAAATACTTTTTAATTTGTTTTTCACTACTGCAAGGCCTATCTCTCCCATAGAATTACATTGGGATTGCCTTAATTAATTTTATAAGTGTAATTTTCAATTGCGAAGAGATGGGAGTTATGGTGAAGTTGCATTTTAAATTGCAATTCCGTCTCTGAATTCGCGTCTGGGGTGGGTGACTGCTGGTTTTGTGCATTCCTTCTTGACAGCCACACCTAAAGGGAGCTTAGGTGTGACTGATGGGTCATCCACATCCTGATGGGTCATCCTGGGCAGGATGGAAGGAAGGAGCTGACACTTACACCTGAAAGGGCTGTGTCTTGCCCCACACAAAGCACTGCATTCCCTGTGTAGTGAGTCTGGAACCATGGCAATAAAGGCAGGGGCTTGTGCACTTCAAAGGCATCTCTTTGAAATCTCCAGCACTTCAAAGGCCCAACTGGGTATTTGTAATAGATTTCTGACATCTTCAACTCAGAACACTTCTGGAACTGAGAACATTCTACCAGGAAAAAAGACTGGTGTGCTGCTTGTGGGACGTCCACTCTGCTGGACTGCTTTATTGTGCTGGACTGCTGCCTGCTGACCTCTTGCGTGGGAGTGAAAAGAACTGGACCTGCATTTTTACAGCCCAGAACCTAAGTATCTCCAAGGGCTTGTTTGCTTGCCTCCTGTTCTGAGGGACATCAAAGAATTCTCTTCAATGTACAAACAGCACCTGGACTTTGCTGCTGCAAGTCTTTCTTTGCAAAGTGCTGCTAACCTAATCCTGGGCCCTTGGAAGTGAGTGCAAAGTGCTGCATCTGCCAGAACCCACGCATCGACTCTGTTGCGTCCATCAGGACAAATGCATGGCCACTATTGTGCCGAGTCCGGTGATAACCTATTCAACTCAGCTAGTCTAGACCTTCAAGTTTCTTTGTTGTTTATATAGTTCTACTGGGGGTACTAACTTGAATGGTCGTTAAATATTTTCCCTCTGACCCTCCTCTGAAAGTTGTTGTTTTTCACTATTGCAGGAACCAGATCGATGCATCATATTTGTAACCACAATATCACCTCTGTGACCCCTTCTTTGGACCCAGTGCATCGCCGGCACTGCGTGGACAATATCAATGCATCGCATCTACAGTGCGGAGAAACCCAGCGCAACGCTCATGGAGCCGAAACATCACCGTCTATGCATGGAGAAATCCGGCACATCACCCCAACTGCGTGGGGATCACCAATGCATCACTCAGCTCCACCCCGCATCTCTTGGTCTGTGACCAGGATTAAGGTACTTTTGCTCAGGGGGCCCTGCATGAGTCATGTATCCTATCAATTCTCCATCGTGAGCGGCTTGAACACGTGACTTTGCCCCGGTCCAGCAGGACCAATCAACTCCTTAAGCACTGCATCTAAGTGCTATTTTTGCATTCATTCTTTAAAAAGTCATACCCAAGCTTCCTCTATTGAATGGATGTTGTTTTTTTTGGTCATATTTTATTCATAAAATTATTCTTTATTTTTCTAAATTGTTGTGGTGTATTTTTGTGGTGCTTTAACTGTGTTACTTTTTCATGTGCTGCACAAATACTTTACACATTGCCTCCTAAGTTAAGCCTGACTGCTCTGTGTGAAGCTACCTGTTAAGTTCAATCCAGTAGTCTCGATGTGTTAGAGGTTAATTTATTAAGCACAATTCTTTAAAGGCCAGCACAGCATTAGCAGCTCCGCACAGCTGCTGCATCCAGTAACCAACCTCCTCGACTGATCACCGATGACACCTGGGGATTCCAAGTGTTATCAGGGGTGTAGTACAAAGAGCACAAGCCATTTAAAGCTATACAAATTAAAGTGTAGACACAACACTACCAGAGGGTGAGCGCAGGATAAATCAGGGTGTTTTGTGACTTACCCTGACTAGGATTATGGTTCATGCTTAGACAGGGTGCATACCTTTGCCAACCAGAAACCCATTTTCCTACAGTGGGTAACACTGAATTCCGGGGATTGATTCTCACAGAGGAGTGACATCAAATAGACAATGAGAGCGAAGGTCGAGTTGTCTATGATGTAGCTCAGAACCCCGAAATGATAAACATACCCATAATTCACCTTTTACTCATCTATAATTTTACGTTATGTACGGCCCCCCCTAAATCAACTACCCTGGTTTCAACTTTTATGTAGCGGCAGAGGAATAATAGGGAAGTCATACATAACATGCTACTGCCTCCCTGACCCTAATGTGAAAAAATACCTTACCTGCCATCCTTAACCAACCCCCACCAACTTCTTACCCTTCTTTTCCCTTCTGCAGCTGTGTATTCTACTTTCAGTTAAACCAGACAAGCAGCACTGCACTGACAGGCTCCCAGACTCTGTCAGCCTGACCTGGAAGGCCTTTATGATGTAGCAACATTGGGCAATGGATTTTGTTATTGTTGTATGGTTATTTCTCTATCTTCTTACTTCCCCTGCTCTCTGGTCAGTCTGTGAGGAATGTTGTACATGTCATAGAATGTTGGATGGGTGAACTGATTCAGTTGGTGACTGAAGGCTGAGCTGCCAGGAGGACAGCTCCTGGTGGGGCGTATTTACAGAGATACTTACTGCCTTACTTTACATCCTGGCTTCAACATCATATTTCTGTAAACTTGTTTTACAATAAATACTTACTTGAAACTACAACCTCTGGACCCTTTTATCATTGTAACATTGGCGACGATTTGGATTACAAAACCTGCGTGGATTCTATTTCAAAGGACTTACTTCTCTAGAAATGCTTCTACAGCAAATTATATATTTTTAAAAGACTGCAACTACTTCAAAGAACCCAAGCTTGTACCTACTCAACAATATCTGTTGGCAGCCCCAGCCCCAACAGTGACAAAGACACCGTCAGCCTCAACTCGGGCATGCCAATTTTCTACTCTAGCTTGGTGAGTCTCTTTCTCTTTTACTTCCTTGCCGAGGTTTCTCTATTCACTGAACGCTTGCTGTGGGTTATTGGATTATTTATTCATCAAGTGAACCTGCGATACCATATTCTACACCTTCTAGTATAATTCTTACTGATTCTCAACTGACCTGATCACCCAGTTGCAGTTTTCTGGACTTTGGTAGCAGCGTTTATTTTTCATTCATCTACAGTGAAGTTAGACTTTGCTTCTTTTGTGTGGGACATGCATATCGTCATTCTCTGCAACTTTTGATTGCTTAATACTTGGTGTGGAAACCGGGTTAGACACAATGACACCATTAATTTGGGATTCCTGGTTATTTGGAGTGCGAGAAAGAAATACCGGCTTATCTTTCCTCCGAAGTAAAGAAGTAGTTGCATTTTTTAAAACTGTTCCCGTGATTCAAAACAACCATATTTTCATGATTCAAACCAACGATATGCCCGTGATTCTAACCAACTATATTTTCGTGATTACAACTTTCCTGGTTCATTTCCAAGGTACATTTTTCTCTATCTATATTGTTATACTGCGCCATAAAAAACGGTCACTTTCTGTGGCGCAGCGAGAGCCTTACCTTTTAAATGTGGCCTCACGTACCTTTCATCGTTCCTCAGGTCTTCTGCTTTGATGCTGCCTGTCAGGTATTACTTTGCGGTGACGCCGGGAGCCATCCGTCATTGGCACTGTTGATGTGTGTACTCAGTTTGCCAATCGCGCGTCCCTCCGTGAACTTTGTTGCATGCATTCTTTCTTTTGGAGTTGCCATGACGCTCCGGATTCATGGCCATTTCGACCTTCTTCGTATGTGACAAAGGTATTTCTGCAATGATTATTATTTACAACTATGCAAGAAACGTGCCTCCATTTTGCGCCTTCATGGTTGTGAGGTTGTGAGTTCTTCTTGTCAGCTTGCATCCGGCGCGAACTCTACAGTTCTTCAGCGACGTGCACGCTAATTTGATTATTTAAATAATGCGCATCTTACTACAGCGATTCGCACGCTATTTGTTAAGTATTAAATACAGTGCGTCACAGTACTGCAACGCGCAATCGCGTTGCCCAGCTGTCGTTAACATTAATATGCAGTGTGCCAGCCACTTTCACATGTTCTGGACTGTCAATAAAGTTATATTGACTGTGTCTCTTTCCGATGTCATCTCTAAGGTTCCTGGCTCCTCATCTTCATTTCAAGGCCTCTTCCGGTCTGTCAGACAATGGTGACAACTTTATTTATGTTAGTTCTTTATCTTCCTACATTTGACAGCGGTGACTACTTTTCTTATTTTAGTTTGTTGTTTTATTATTGCTTGTAATAATAATAATATTTGTTGATGATGTACATTACATGTATGCCTTTTACAATTTTAATGCAATTTAATTTTAGATTGCAGCAGGTATTACTATTAATATGGTTTAATATGTGAGTACAATTTCATTTATAATACAGCGCTGATTATTTCCTTTTAGGATTATCCACAAGAGTACTATGTATTCTAGAGATAAATGGTACCAGTTCTTATGTTATTCTAGTTAAATTTTAATGACTCATTCTAAGTGCAATTTTCATTTGACGATGCATGATGCAGTTATGATTGATAGTGTTTTTTTTAAGTATTCAAACTTATGCATGCTTTATGAGTGGACATTATTTGTCTACGGTTACCGGTTTAAAATGATATAAATGATATTTAAGTAATTCAAACTTATGCATGCTTTATGAGTGGACATTATTTGTCTACAGTTACCGGTTTAAAATGATATAAATGATATTTAAGTTATTCAAATTTATGCATGCTTTATGAGTGGACATTATTTGTCTACGTTTACCGGTTTAAATGATACTTTTTTTTACGTCATTCTTTGAAATCAGTACTGTTTTATGATAGTTATTTTAGAGCTCTAATAATATTATTCTCTTCCTTTAGCGCAAAAGTTTCCTGTACATTTCCTGAGTTTTTCATTCTCTGTGGTTCAGTGCACGGAACCCTGTATTTAAAGTTGATGCCAGATTTTCATTCTTTATGCGTTTGATTTCTTATTACTGGCAAATTGAATTCATGTTTTTGTATTGCTTGGTCGTACTCCTGTTCAATGTACATATTCTCTTCTCTTTTCTCACTTTGTAATGGAGTTTTCTCTTGAATTCTCCTGTTGGGAGTACTTCTCTTATTTTTTTCTCTTCTTAGTGCTTTTGTTCGTTGGTTACTCTCCACCCTGGTCCGGCCAACTGGTGTGTGTTGTTGTGTCCGAGAACTCTTCACTAACTTTCCTTCATTTCTTTTTTTTCTCTATTTCTTGTAAGTGTTTTACTCGTTCTTTTAGCATTAAAGGGAGAAGATGTGTGCTCTCTTATATTCAAGCTTCATGGTTCTTTCATTCGATTTTCTTCTCATTCTTCTATTCTATTCTGTTTACATTTCTGCTTTCATTTGTATACTGTTCATTACATTTAGCATGTTTTATTCATTCTTTGATTCTTCATTTTTGCTTTCATTGGTTTACTGTTTATTACATTTAGCATGTTTTATTCATTCTTTGATTCTTCTTTTGTTTTTGTTTCAAGTGTAAAGAAGGGGGATATGTTGTATGGTTATTTCTCTATCTTCTTACTTCCCCTGCTCTCTGGTCAGTCTGTGTGGAATGTTGTACATGTCATAGAATGTTGGCTGGGTGAACTGATTCAGTTGGTGACTGAAGGCTGAGCTGCCAGGAGGACAGCACCTGGTGGGGCGTATTTACAGAGATACTTACTGCCTTACTTTACATCCTGGCTTCAACATCATATTTCTGTAAACTTGTTTTACAATAAATACTTACTTGAAACTACAACCTCTGGACCCTTTTATCATTATAACAGTTATCAACCATTGTTATATCATTGAAGTGATTCACCAGATTTAGAATCTGGTATAAACTATAGAAGGACATGTGTACACAACAGAGGCCATGTTATATAGGGCTTCCACATTACTCCTATGAAACGGCGTAGATGTTATAAGAAGGGACAGGTGATTTAAGGGGCCATACATAACATAAAATTATAGATGGGTAAGAATTGAATTACGGGGCTGTTTTTTGCCTCGGGGTTCCGAGTGACATCATAGACAACTTGAGCCACGCTCTTGTTGACTATTTGATGTCACTCAGAACCCTTCTGTGAAAAACATCCCTGTAATTCTGTTACCCACATATCATTCTATATGTTATCAACTGCTGCTATGTCATAGCATTAGGTAATGAGATTCAAAAAGTGAAATTAATGATAGTGGCTCTTTATGAGAAACATATGTAACAAAGCAATAATTAGATTTCTGTGGCCCGTCATGATTCTACCTCTGGTGTTATGGCAGCTGCTGTAACATTGATAGCCACGCTCCTTGTTTTACTTCATTAACATGAGTCAGGGTGCACCTCTCACAGCTTGGATTGCCCCTCCTTGCATAATATCATATCTCTCTTACTATTCAGATTCCCAAAAACAAGCCTTTCTAAACCTTTCTCTCTGACTCTTCCTCCCTCCACCTCCCTTTTACTCATCGGAAGCCTCCTCCTACTGCTATGAGCTCCACAACAAGCAAACAAAAAAAATGTATAAATCCTTCCCTCTTCTATCCCTCCACTATCCTTTTCAATCCAAATAACAGACTAACATGTCCACCACTCAAAATAATTTCATATCTCACTATATTAATTCACCAGTAATCCTTTTTTGGTTTCGAAGTAGTGTGCTACTCATCAAACAAGCGCTTCAACACCCCATCAGGGGGTAGCAAGCATTATATAAATGCAAACCTTTTTCGCTCTTCTATCCCTCCACTATCCTTCTCAATCCAAATAACTGACTAACATACCCACTACTCAAATTACTTAATATTTCACTCTACTAATTCACCACTAATCCTTTATTGGTTCCAGGGTAACGTTCTACTCGCTGATAAAGCGATTCGATGCCTTGTAAGGTGAGGTAAGTGTTAAATAAATGCAATTACAATACAATACAATACTATGTAGTAGAGGTGCCTTGGGCCCTAATTTGAGGAAAGAAAATGTCTTGCTTTTTCCATGGCTGAATTTGAAAAGACATATATTTTATGTTTAGTTGGCCACTCGTGCTGATGAACCCCAGTGCCACTGCATTTGCTGTACTAATTATGGCTACACCGATCACTTGAGTGAAAAGTGACAATGTAATGACAGCTTGTAAACTGGGAAAAACAATGATTCAGTGAGACGCCAACGTTCTCCCTTGCATTCACAAATGTGCTCAGTAAGTTTAACAGTGCATGTAAATAAAAATAAACTGCCCTGTAACATTCAAACCGAGGGAGAGCAAGTGAGCCATTAGCCAGTTACAAATATTAAACAATTCATAGAAAACCATGAGTAATAGAAATGCCTCAGCTACTATTTCTAAATAATTGGGAAATTTTAGGGCAGGAGTTCCTTTATATTTTGTGTTCTATTAAGAGCTTAGTCACAATTGGGTGTATTTCCTAAAGATGTGAGATGTTTCATTACCATAGCTAGGGCTCTGTATGTTATTAAACTACCAATAGCAGTGTTTTCCACTTTTCCTACAATTAGAATCTCGCATTGTGTTTTTTCTGCCAACTAGCGCTATTTCATCTTGAATGCAATTTAGGGCAGAAAATGGATATGCTGTTCTCTCCAGAGTTACCTTAGAACCCTTGTCCTTCTTAACTTTGAACTAGATGAGTTTGGCGATGATTTTTGTTGCAACAAGTTAAAAGGGTAACAAAAGACCTGGGGGCATATTCTCAAGGTTTTATCGCCGAGTTATCAGCCCTTATTCACAACCAAAGTGGCAATAAATATATCGGCCCAATCACAGGCTGGTGCTTACAGCCCACATCACCAGTTTATCTGCGATAGCAGCCGCAAAAAACATCACCCCAGATGACACCGGCAACTGTCGCTAATGAGATGCAGAGTAGGCGTTCCCGTGCAATAAAGCCGCGACAACACCACTCTGCAACATTCTCAACGACCAGCCAGATCGGCGATAAGAACCTAAAACAGGCGATAAGGCACGTTAGCAGCAGGAAATGAACACCTGCTCTGGCCTGGGGCAAAGTTGGACGACAGCCAGCACCAGAAAAGGGAACCCAGGCCAGAGCCACACCTGAAGGGCAACAGATGCCATGGAGCCACTGATCATGCAGCTGAGAGCCCCAACAGGGCCACAACACCCACCGCCACCACCCCCAGGACCCCCCCGGGCACCCCCTCTCGGGCAAAGACATGTCACATCAACTTTACGAAATCATGTACAAAATAATTCGCCTGATGTCGCACAATCACAACAGGTAACATGCATGTGTCGTCACAAAAATGAGCATCACACATTCACCTTTGAATTACCAAACAAAACCTTTTATTTAAAAAACTCAAAGCAACAATTTTGAAGACTGATGGCAGGTCTCCTCGGGACAATCTGTAGGTCACAGCCTGCAAGACGAAATTCCAGATAAGGAGGTGTGTCATGCGCACATCAAAGGACAGAGAGAGAGCGAAAGAGAGAGAAAGCGAAAGAGAGAGAGAGATGTACAGAGAGAGAGAAAGAGAGGGAGAGAGAAAGATGGAAAGAGAGGGAGAGAGAGAAAGACAGAAAGAGAGGGAGAGAGAGAGGGAGAAAGACGAAAAGAGAGGGAGCGAGGGAGATAGAGAAAGACGGAAAGAGAGGGAGAGAGAGACAGACTGAAAGAGAGGGAGAGAGAGAAAGGCGGAAAGAGAGGGAGAGAGAGAAAGATGGAAAGAGAGGATGAGAGGGAGAGTGAAAAATACAGAAAGAGAGGGAGAGAGGTACACAGTAAAAAGAAGAGAGGGATAGGGAGAGAGAGTGCCAACACTGCGCACCCAGGCTTCACTGCTCACCTGCTGGCACCGGTGTGTCTCCAACCACGTGCCGGTATAAAGGGCAGTTCACCAGGTCCCTCATCTGAAACAGATCCCTCATCTGAAACAGAGTCCAGATACATGAATGGCAGAGTACATACAATTGCATCATCACCTGTCTGCCCCTCCGCTCCCAGGCAGCTACACACCAGCCCCTCCCGCCGCCCAGTGCTGCATGCCCGCCCCTGCGCACCCAAGCAGCTTCACCCCAGACCCTCCTGCCACCCAGCGGTGCATGCCCACCCCTGCACACCCCGCAGCTGCACCCCAGCCACTTCCGCCGCCCAGCGGTGTATGCTGGCCCTGCGCCCACGGCAGCTGTACCCCAACCCCTCCAGCCACCCAGCGGTGCATGCCCAGCCCTGCGCACCCAGGCAGCTGCACCCCGGTCCCTCCCGCCGCCCAGCGATGCATACCCATCCCTGCGCATCCAGGCCTCACTGCTCACCTTCCGCCACTGGCGTGTCTCCAAGAGGGCCCACTATGTGCCGGTGCAATCCCCAAGCCCCAAGCCCGGGAACCATGAACATGGCACCCTCCACATCATGCAGCCCCACTCCGTGGGCCACCAGGTCTCACACTTGATTCTGGGTCTTGATTTCGCTATGGCAGAGGACATATCAGTGCACACGGCATCATCGCATGCTGCACACCCGCTCAGTCCTTTTAGGTGCCACTAATTCTGTGACCCATGAGGCAACGCCACGTGGCGGTAGGCCAGCACTGCTCACTTGCTCAGGCCCACACTGAGGTACAGCAGGGCTGACAACAATCATCACAGTCTGGACCGCCAGGATGGGGCATCATCACAGGCTGCACACCCACTCAGCACTTAAGGTACCCCTACCTCAGTGCACCAAAAGTCACCGTCCCGTGGCAGTGTGCCTGTGCCAGCCGCAGTGTTTCTGGTGCCACCAAGTCTGTGCCCAGCAAGTCATGGACCCTCTATGATTGAGTATCGTAGTGCGGACGCCATCATGTCACCTCCGGGCCTGGGGAATGTGATGTTGCAAGGCCCTAGGCCCTCAGGCATAAATAGTACCCACACAGATACACCCAGAGAGACAGCGGAAATGGCGTCGAGCACGTGCGCCCGGCCCTTTTTATTGGCAGGGTCACATGTCCTGTGACGCGTGTGCTGGATGGGTGTGGTGTAGGTGTAAACCAGCCGTGAGGGAGTGGCTGTGGCATACTGACAACTAGAGCTGTGATCAGCAGGTCACTACAAGGAATACCTAGGACATGTAGCATTGTCCCCCCCAGTGAGCGTAAGCAGAGTGGGCTGGCCTGGCGTATGCCAGTCCAGCGTAAGGGTTTGAACAATGTCCCCGAGGCTCTGGGCGTGGTTCCGTATTGGGCTGGATAAGGAAGTAACTAATGTGTGTGTCCCTGTTGTTGCGTCAGTGTCATTCGGCAATGTGTCACCCTGTGACCCAAGTCCAACGACATGAGCAACATGGACGTAAGGGGGAATCAATAACCCTACATTCATCCGTACTTCCACACTTGAAAGACCATAGACATCACACATCTGCGTGATTATGGATGTTTAATGTCCATTCAGTGGAGTGTTGCAGCTGGAGCAGTACAGGGTCATGCAAACCCCGCTTTGCAATGTTGGCCCATGGAGGGCAAGCCATAGTCCTTCAGGGAATGACTAGTCCAAAGGAAGAGGACGAGTTCAGTCCGCAGTCTGATTGCTGTGTCATTGGCGATCAAAACGGATATGGCAGTCCATTTCAAGGTCCAAGGTGAGTGTCGCTGAGCGTATCGGGGACTGTGGGAGGTGATGATGCAGAGGGCAGAACCAAGAAGAAACCGGCCATATGGTGGAGAAGAATGCTACTGCGTCCTTCGTACCATGAAGGCAGGTTCATCCACTGCTGTTTCATGTGCCTCACGTGTGGGTGGGGGTGTTCTGTCTCCTGCACTGTGTGGCGCTGACACTTCAGGGGGCGGAAATGTGGATGTAGTGGTAGCAGCAGCATGCATCAGCGCCAGGCCTTGTGGCAGCAATGCCATGAGGATTGTCTTGAGGTCAATGAGGAACCCAGCTACCTCTCCCTGGTATGCAGCCGTGGCAGCCGCTCTTTCCACCTGCGTCCGCTCCATGGTCTCCATTAACCTCTGCATGTGTCCTAACTCCCGTGTGATATCACTATATCCACTCTGACTGGACAGTTGTTCTTGTCTCTGAGTCAGGGCTCCAGCGATGTCGGCCATGGATCATTAGAGAGCTTGGAGTGGACTGTGGGTGTCCGTTAGGGACTGTGAGTGGTCACTGATGGGACTTAGACACCCACGTATGGCATCTAGTTTGGCTGCCATGTGGTCGAACCCCACCCACACCTGTTCAGACAGATACTCCTGGAACCCAACACACAGCTTTGGAAGGCCATGTGTTCTTCATGGGGGTCCTGGGTGGCAGCCGTGGTGGTGGGTGCTACCTGCTGTGTGGTCCGTGCAGGGGGTGGGGTCTCCTCATAGCAGCTGGGGTGCCCTACCCCTGGAGGTGGACTGCGGAGGTTCTCCACGAGCTGTTGGAAGGTGTCGAAGGTGTGGTGGTCCTCTTCGTCATCAGAGAAGAGAGATTCGGGCTGCTCTGCAGGAGGTGTTGGACTTCCCTCTGCAATGTGATGGGGAGATGCAGTTTAACATTGTATTCACATGAATGTTGACGCATTGTACATGTTTACATACAGAATGCATAACATGGTACATTGTGACTGTTTGGGATGAGCTGCCAATTTGATGTGGGACAGTGGACATTTCAACGGCATCACGGATGTGTGTTTGTACTTGTACATTATGGAAGGAAATGGGAGGACCCCCTCTAATAAAGTATGCTTTTTAAGGTCAGGGAGAAGAGGGGAAAACAACAACACACTGTGATAAGCTCCCTTGTGCCCTATATTTCTTTTTCCATGATTCAATTATTAATTCAAATAAGGGCTATACATAAAGTAAACCAAGATAAAATCAATGAACATCTACACATTTATAGTAGTTTACATTTGTTTATTTATTTTCTTTATTTTATCAAAATTATTTTATACCATTTTTTATCATTTGAACACATCAGAATTCATATTCTCAGCGTAGACAAATATCTTTACAATTAAAAATTGTTTTTCCATATTACAACATCATAACCCCCAGGTAGAGAAACACCACAAACATACCAACCAACTCTCATACATTTATACCTCTTATAATACATTCATGCCTCAATAACAACTGCATATATCTGTACAATATGAGACATAGTGTTGTTTTCAGTCTCTGTGACCCTTTAGAACAACTGCATATAGCCTTGGTCAGCGTGTTTCGGTGGTATACAGAGCAGAAGAACACCACCTTCATCAGGACCCGCCAGATAACAGACCAGTGTTCTCTACACCCTGAGGATTCCTTAAAAAATATATAAGTACAATAAATTCACAGCCCATGAATTAACAATAAAATGATATCAATTGGACCAACTTACAAAACTGCAATGTGTAAATAACATGGGATTGAATCCAAATGTGCCACATACCACCAAAACAATAGTACAAATCACCGAAATCACTGAAAATTGTGCCCTAACCATTGTGAAATTTCCATCATTATTCCACCCCAACTTACTAAGGGCAGAATAAATAACTGAGAAACCTCCTAATAGTCACACTACCAAGAATAGTATTTACACCATCACCAAAGAATACAAAAAAAAGACGTATTTTTCCTTGTTCAAAATGAAACACACATAAGGGTGCACCATTCATTACTCCTGAGTGTGCGTTTAAGGTATGGAATAATGCCAGAGCTATTCTTACAATTGCAACCCATATCAAGGTACTAACTGTTACTAACACTCCACCAATGATGGCAGAAGATATATATTAATCAACCTGTTGCATACAGGATGGCAACAGCTCTCTGTCAAAGAAAGAGTAAAGCCATATTTTAACATCAGTGGCAGTTATCCCTCTCTGGGACCTGCCACAAAATAAGGCGTCTTACCCAAATCATTCAATGCAATATGTGTCAAAGTAAAACACGATGTAAATCTGTAGTCAATGAAGTAGTCCTATAGGGGGAACATGAAAGAGGTTATTTTACAATGAAGGCTTACGTCAGGTTCAAACATAGCCACTAACTACCATTATACTATATAGCATCATGAATCCTTACATTATACCTTTTGTGTTTGTTTTCAAAGTGCCTTGATGTAATTTCTTCCCATCATTAATAACACCATTAGGGCATCATCTTGGAATGGAATGTGAAAGCACGCCTCGTACAATGTATCCAATTGAAGCTGAAAGAAAAGAAGGATGGTACGCGCTATCACAAGGTGTTACTATATTGTGCCCAACTTGGACCACTTGAATCCAAAATTGATTTTATTGAGGAAGCTATACGCACACCCATATATCAGAAAATCAGACTTAGTACACCAATCTATCCTCACTATATCAGACACTAAGTTAGCGTAGTCTACATCTATCAGCCGACACTTTAACATATATTTATTGTCAGCCTGATCCTATTTACCGTATTCAGCCTTTTTTACGGGCCTGGAATACCCTGCCGGTGTTCAGGATGTACTGCACCGGTACCTGATAGTATCCAATGCCACAATGAAAAATACGTAACGCAGTTACCTCATACAGACATAATGTAGACTCTTCAAGCTGTAAAACACGGCTTCCCCTAAGCAATACAACAACAACATTTAACATTGCATCAAGACTCAATAAGCTGCTCAAATGGCTGAGCCCCCGAAGCATTTTGTATTGTATTTTTTATTTTTTGGCCCATCCAAACTCTTGGTTTAAGTTTACAAAAAAAACATCACTTGAAAAGGACCATTGGAACTAACATTCCTGGCTACCCTTAACAAACCGGCAACAACTCAAACGGTAAAGACTCCTATTGATTACCATGGGGCAGTTATCACGGATCCTCAAACTCACCTTCTCAAGTAATGCACACATGCCCACGAAGATTCTCAGTAGCGGAGCGGTCACCTACATTGCCAAACAGAGTCTGACATCCATCAACGTCTGTTTATTTATAGGCGGTGCTCAACTACGGAAAATGGGCGCAAACACGCCAAAGCTCACCTGATGATTCGTCGACACTGGCGGCAGACTGACCCTCCACAACGGGGAGAGCCTTCTTGGTTTGGCCCGTATTTCTTAAATAGCTCCGTGATGTTACAACATGTAAGTCCACAGTAAAAGATTACACAAGAAATACTGCGGCTAAAAATATATGCTACAGACGATCTTTAACACATCACTCATAGTGAAATAGTTACCCTAAAAGACTACAGCCTTAACCATCCAAATACGCCGATAATACACAGCACTAACTTGTAACAACTCACTAGACTCACATCTACAGTAAATTTCTACTCTCCTAGCCATCAACATACACCTGGAACAAACAGTGCCAGCTTATACCTACTCGCTAGATTCACCTCTCAGATGATTTCCTTACTTGAATTGACATAGATGCTATGCATTATTGCAGATAGTCCCTAACCTAGACAGTTTTACAAAATAGACGGCCGTCTTTTCTCCTGATTCCAATCCTAATATATTGGCAAAAAAGCCAATGTGCATCGCAACTTCACTGACTATGTTTTATAATTGGACAGTCGCCCAATACAAAAATCAACCAACCCAACAGCCATACTAGCCAACTAGAATGAATTTGGTATCTATAGCAAAAATCACAATTAACCACAGTTTCTGCTAACAAACAGTGCCCAACAACCTCATTAGGTTCAACAAGCAGACTTTGCCAAGGTGATGTTTTTCCAGACAATGTTGGACCAGCGGGGCAATCGTCTTGCTCGTACGAATCGCAGATTTATGTTCGCTGTATCTTATTCTAAATTCACGCGATGTCTCACCAATGTATGCCAATTTACTGGGACAGGTCAAATATAAATAATGTTTTGACTCCTGCAATTCCTGAGATCTTTTAGCTTTACAACATTGTCTGGAAAAGCATCAGCTGGAATAAAAGGTTTAGTTTTTTTGAGGTGGTGAAGGGTGAAGAGAGCACCTTTCGCTGCATTTGTAATGTGGGGGATGAGATTAAGGTTCTGATCGATGCTGATGCCTAGGGATTTGACAGAATTAGAGGTGGAGAGGAAGCAATTAAGTACTTTGATATCATTGATCCAGAGTTGGATAGGATGGGAGTTGTTTTGGGAGTGAAAAGGATGATTTCTGTTTTTTTTAGGATTCAGTTTGAGATGATTAAATGGAACCAGGCTTGAACTTTATGCAGGGTATCATTGAGGTGAAGAATTTCATTGTGGGACTTGATCTTGTAGTATAGTTGGGTATCGTCAGCATAGAGGTGGTAACTGATTTTAGCTTGTTTGAGAATGAGGGTAAGTGGTTTCATGAATAGATTGAATAGGGTTGGGGATAGGATAGAACCTTGTGGGACACCAAGTGAGACAGGTTGAGGTTTGGAGAGGCAGTGACTGAGCTTAATTTGTTGGTATCTATTTTTAAGAAACGAACTAGAGTACAGTGCCCTCAAAACCAAAGCGATCTTTGAGAGTATTAAGAAGGGTGGGATGGTGGACAGTATCAAATGCAGCCGAGAGGTCAAGGAGGGTTAGTAGTGAGGATTCGCCTTTGTCTAGAGAGCGATGAATGTCATCTGTAATATTGAGCATGGCAGTTTCGGTACTGCATCCCTTTCTAAAACCAGATTGAAAAACGTCAAGGAGATTGAAGGAGACGATATGGTTATCTAATTGGGACAGGACACATTTTTTAAGGGCTTTTGAGAGGAAGGGAAGGTTTGAGATAGGGCGCGGATTGTTAAGGTCATTAGGGTCAGCGGTGGTGTTTTTGAGAATGGGGGAGATTTGACCTAACTGAAGGGAGGCAGGAACACAACCAGCGGCAAAAGAGGAGTTGATGATATTAGACCATATGGGGGCAATGATGTGTTTAAGTTCTTGAACCAAATGGGCAGGAAGAGGATCTTTGGTATGAGAGAATAGTTTGAGTTTAGAAATGATGTTGATGACAGTGGATTCTGATACTGGACAAAATTCACTCCAGGAAGCATTGTT
The DNA here is from genome assembly GCF_964261635.1 of Lissotriton helveticus. Taxonomy (NCBI): domain Eukaryota; kingdom Metazoa; phylum Chordata; class Amphibia; order Caudata; family Salamandridae; genus Lissotriton; species Lissotriton helveticus. The sequence continues at coordinate 333,771,954 of NC_136071.1, read as the reverse complement.
TTTAGCATGGTGGTCCATAAGAGTGGGTGAGAGCAGGGAGGGGTTGAGAGGGATCGCGATACGGGGGAAAAGAGGACAAAAGTGTAGTAGGAATGTTCAGGAGGGGTTGTTGGCTGAGGGGTAATTGGAGTGAGAGAGGGGGGGAGAGAAGGATAGTTCGATCATGTTGACTTTATTCGAAAAGAAGCTGGCGATTTCTTCGCATCTTTCGACAGTGGCTAATATTTTAGGAGGGCCAGAGTAAGTTTGTTTTTTATTAAGGTTAAAGAGTTCTCTGGGACGGTTTCTAGCCTGGTCAAGTTGTGAACGGAGGAAGGAGGCTTTTTCATTGAAGATGTGCTTTTTGTATTTGGCTCTGGCGTTTCTAAGGAGAACCAAATTATTAGAGGTGGGACTGCCTGACTGCCTGAGGGCCCGTCTTTCATTATTAAGGTCGGAATTGAACCAGGATTTGGGAGGGATTTTTTTTGTTGTTTGAGTTTGGTTGGGGCAATTTGGTCGAGGGCTTCAAGGATAGAATTATTCCAATGTTCAGTAAGGTCATTGGTGCTGTGAGAGAGAGGGGGGAGAAGTAAGCGAGTTTTGATTGAGGATTCCAAATCGCCAGGTGGAATAAGGTGAAGATTATGAGTAAGTTTCATAGGTAAACTGCCGATAGGGGTGGGGCGAGTAGTGGAGCTATTCAAGGTGAATAGGATAAGGTGGTGATCCGACCAGTCTACGGGAAGGATCTTTGAGGGAGAGGTTAGATCTTTGCTAGTCATAATAGCATCAAGGGTGGCACCTTTGTTGTGAGTCGGGGATTGGCAGAGTTGGGTCAGGTCAGTGATGTCCATGGTGTCTTTAAATAGGATGACAGCAGGGTCTTCGTTTTTATTCCAGTGGATGTTATAATCACCAAGAAAGAGATTCTTGGAGTGGGAGAGCGATGCTTGAATAATCAAGTCAAGTCAAGTCAAGTCAAAGTTGCTTTATTCGAGGTTCACTCATAAAAGCACATGCAATCTCCAATATAAATTTTTTTTTTTAAAGCATTTCAGTTAAAAGTAAGACTTGATTTACAGACAAATAGTTTAAAACGTAAATATCGATACAAGATAAAAGTTTACAGATAAAAATGTACAGGTAAAAATGCAGACAGACTATTAATACAATAAAAAAGACAATCAGCGGCCTAAAAACCTCTGTCTGATAGACCATGCCCATCCAAGATATTTGGCGGTAGCTATTACTAAAGGCAGTAAAGTGCTAGTGCGTATGATTCTTAAAGCTACAACACTGCTAGTGGTATCTAAGTTCTTACACATTGGTGTTTGCCAGATGCGCCTAGGTTCTGCATAGGTCGTGCAAGCAAATAAAAAATGGCCAATTGTTTCCTTGTGAGCTCCACAAGCGGGACAGTTGCTAATAGATGAACCACCCACCTGCCTGTCAGGGATCTAAGGGGAAGGGCACCTGCTCTAATTTGGAAGAGGAGCTTCCTGTCCCTCGGTGTGGTAATAGCGTCCCAGTAAAGTTCTAGGCTGGGATTCGGCTTTGCTTCTAGGAATCCTCCAGCCATAGACGCTGCACTAGTACCACTCCAGTACCGTGCTGCCACCTTCTCTCAGTAGATTTCTTTTAGGACTTTTGTTGTTGGGAATGAAGCTCCCACTGGGTTTTCCCAAAGCATTCGAAGACCGAGATCACCCAGCGTTGCTCTAAGTACATTCAACCAGCCAATTTTATGGAACACATCGCTTTAATAATATCTAGAAACCTTTCAGCATAGTGCAAAAGCTCATGTGTAGTCCAGAGCCTCCGCCAATATAAAATTGGACCAAGCCTGGCCAAATCTACAACAGCCTTCCTGCCCAGATCATACCTAAGTGGCAGCAATGGAGTACTTTTAGGAAGGCCAGTAATAGTCCGGTAGAACTTATTTTCCGAGATTTGGAGTGACTGAAGCTTCTCAAAGCCCCACAGCTCAGTGCCGCTAAGTGCAGAGCCGAGGGCCTTGGCCTCGTACAACTGTAGTGCTAGTTTTATTGGTTTAGTCATAGATTTTCTATGCTCTGAACCAAGAGCACCAGTCAATTGTCTGTGCCTTAATACTGCGATATGTATATGCTGGGACCATCTAAGATAATTTGATACATGAATCCCCAGATACGTAAAGGCATTAACTACCTCTAGAGGGCGATCATTCATGACTAGTTTAGATCTAAAACTTTGGTGGGGATTAAAAACCATGAGCTTAGTTTTAGCCACATTAACTTCTAACCCATGCTCCCCACAGAATTGGTCAAAGATAGATAATGCACGCGGTAGACCACTCGGAGTCTTTGATAAAATCAGAGTGTCGTCTGCAAACATTAAAATAGGTATCTTAGTGCCAGCTAATGAAGGAGCATCCACATTTGCAGACAACATACGAGCAACGACACCATTGATATACAATGTGAAGAGCGTGGGAGCCATCGAACACCCTTGCCGAACTCCCCGCTCCACCGGGAAGTCTGTGCTCCACCGGGAAGTCTGCTTGAATAATAAGATCAGACATCTCCTCAGTAAAGGACATACAATTGCTAGGGGGATGGTAAACAGTATGTAAGCGAATGGTGGGGGAGCCAGGAATAGAGAGATCAGCGCAAAGGTATTCAAAGGTGGAAGGGTCTTGGAGATGGACTAGCGAGACATTAAGTTCATCTTTAAAGATTAGGGCAAGGCCACCTCCTATTTGATCGATTCTATCTTTCTTAATGATGGAATATCCTGGGGGAATGAGCAACTTGAGGATAGGAGTGGAGTGGGGGTTGAGGCAAGTTTCAGTTAGGAATGCAATGTCGATGTTTTCACTGAGAATGGTTTCTGCAATCTCCGTTGTGTGGCAGGAGGCAGATCGGCAGTTAATCAACATGCAACAGAGGGGTGTGGAGTCAGGGTATTGGGTGGGGGGACAAGGGAGGATTGGTCTTAGTTGTTGAGGGGGTCTAGGTGATGCCGGATAGAGGGGGAATCTGCTCATTCCCAAGAGAACTGGGATAGTAGACTGAGGGTAAGGGGGATTAGTGGATGAGCATTGTGAGGGAGAGACAGGGGAGTTCGTAGTAAAGTTAACTCCCAAGGACATTGGGCAAGAAGCATGTTGTGGAGGGGAGGTCGTATTGGCAATGCAAGGTGGGACAATTCTGGTAAGTTCAGCGGGTTTGGATGGGGTCATGTAGTTAAGAGGGAGGGGTGGGCTAGGTGGAGTGTTAGTGTTGGTAACAACGCTAGGCGGGCAGTTTGTGGGAGAAGTGAGAGGAGTGTTGATGTGCGACGATATGCTGTATTGTGATCGGACCGATGTTTGGGCGTGATCTGAAGAGTGGGCTTTTGCAAGGAGTGAGACATCAGTTCTGAGGGAGGAGAGTTCTAAAACAAGGGACAAAATGAGAAGTTCAACATTAAGGATTGATTGTGTAAGAAGGGAGGAGTGAAGTGGATCATTAGTTTTTAGGAAGTTTGAAGAGTTAGAGTTATCTAGGAGAGGGAGATTATGGGGAGGAAGGAGGATAAACTGGGGGGGAGGAGATGGGAATTATAATGTGGGGGAGGTTTCTTATTGGGGGAAGGGGGACACAGGAGGTATGGTTAGGTAAGGCATTGCTTTTAGGCAGACATTTTGGTACATGAGGAGGAGAGACAGTAAGGATAGGCGTATCTGGTATATTGCGGGTTGCAAGAGAGAACAAGGGAGTGTGAGAAGGAGATATCGGAGGAGGAGACGTGGGGGATATTGAGGGAGTATGGGGGGAGGTTAAGCGAGGAGGGAGAGTATAAAGTGCATCAGAGGGTGGAGTGGTATGGGAGTGAGAAGGAGAGAGGTGAATAGAAGAAAGTACCTTATTGGTATGAAGGGATATAAGCGGGTAAGTGGGAGAGGCTGGAGGAGTCGATGAGGAGTTGTATAAGGTGGAGGATGGGGGATTGTTCAAGGGGAGATCACAAGGAGAGGAGCATACAACAGAGCTTAAAGACTTCGGCGTTAAAGAGGATGCAAGAGTAAGCGTGCGGGTAACAGGGGTATCAGACAGATTAGAAGAATCCCGAGAGGCGAGTGGAGTAGTCTCTAATTGAGGGGGCTAGTGAACAGGGAGGCGTGAGGAGGATAGTGGGGTAGAAGAAGAAGACAGGGTGAGGGGACAGGCGGAAAGAGGGTAGTCGGGAGGGTTGAAGGGGTGGGGGAGCATGGACCTGGGGGGATGGCAAGGATGGGAGAGGATGAAAAAGGGATGGGGGGGTGGGAGTGAAAGGAGGGCTGGGAGAATCATTGGTGGAGGTGGATTATTTTCTTTCAGCATCAATTGGATACATTGTACGAGGCGTGCTTGCACATTCCATTCCAAGATGATGCCCTAATGGTGTTATTAATGATGGGAAGAAATGACATTAAGGCACTTTGAAAACAAATACAAAAGGTATAATGTAAGGATTCATGATGCTATATAGAATAATGGTAGTTAGTGGCTATGTTTAAACTTGACGTTAGCCTTCATTGTAAAATAATCTCTTTCATGTTCCCTCTGTAGGACTACTTCATTGACTACAGATTTACATCGAGATTTACTTTCACATATATTACATTGAATGTTTTGAGTAAGACGTCTTATTTAGTGGTAGGTCCCTTAGAGATAACAAGAGAGGCATAACTGCCACTGATGTTAAAATACGGCTTTACTCTTTCTTTGACAGAGAGCTGTTGCCATCCTGTATGCAACCGGGTGATTAATGTATATCTTTTGCCATCATTGGTGGAGTGTTAGTAACAGTAAGTACCTTGATATGGGTTACAATTGTAAGGATAGCTCTGTCATTATTCCATACATTAGACGCACACTCAGGAGTAATGAATGGTGCACCGTTAGGTGTGTTTCATTTTGAACAAGGAAAAATACGTCTTTTTACTTTGTATTCTTTGGTGATGGTGTAAATACTATTCTTGGTACTGTGACTATTAGGAGGTTTCTCTGTTATTTATTCTGCCCTTAGTAAGTTGGGGTGGAATAATAATGGAAATTTCAAAATGGTTAGGACACAATTTTCAGTGATTTGCACTATTTTTTGGTAGTATGTAGCACATTTGGATTCAATCACGTTATTTGCACATTGTAGTTTTGTAAGTTGGTCCAATTGATATAATTTTATTGTTAAATCATGGGCTGTGAATGTATTGTATTTATATTTTTTTAAGGAATCCTCAGGGTGTAGAGAACACTAGTCTGTTATCTGGCGGGTCCTGATGAAGGTGGTGTTCATCTGCTCCGTATACCAATAAAACTCGTTGACCAAGGCTATTTAGATCCTGAAATATATATATGCAGTTGTCCTAAAGGGTCACAGAGACTGAAAACAACACTTTGTCTCATATTGTACAGATATATGCGGTTGTGATTGAGGTATGAATGTATTTTAAGAGGTATGAATGTATGAGAGTTGGTTGGTATGTTTGTTGTGTTTCTCTACCTGGGGGTTATGATGTTGTAATAAGGAAAATCAATTTCAAATTGTAAAGATATTTATCTATGCTGAGATTATGTATTCCGATATGTTCAAATGATAACAAATGGTATAAAATAATTTTGATAAAAGAAAGAAAATAAATAAACAAAGTTAAACTACTGTAAATGTGTACATGTTCACGGATTTTATCTTGGTTTACTTTATTAATAGCCCTTGTTTGAATTCATAATTGAATCATAGAAAAAGAAATACAGGTCACATGGGAGCTTATCACAGTGTGTACTTGTACATTATCAACTCATATTACCCTGCAATGCCAAATGTGATTGGCCAGTTTCTACACACATGTGGCACCAGTTGTGTCCTATGTTCTGTTGTGGACGTGTTGCGGTTAGTACCACATCGTTGTCAATGTTGATGTGCTCTGCATGTTATGTGTGTGTGCTGCATTTTGGGGGAGTCGCACCTGAAGCTCTGATTTTGCTGCCTCTTCTCCCTTACATGCAGTGTGCCTTTCACTTCTGTGCTTGTACAGTGCTGGGATTTTCCATACTTGGGTACATTGGTCTCTTGGTGGGAGTTGGGGGTCTGGGGAGTGGTTTGTCCGCAGAGGTGCTCTACTTAATTTTGCATGTGTGCCATTGTGCCCCTCTCCCCCCATCCCCCAGTCCCTGGTCATTACTCACCCTGGTGATGTTGTATCCCGTCATGTTGAGCAGTGTCTTAGTCCCCCAACTCCTGCCACCGTCTCCCCACTGATGACTGTGGACACCATTTCCTCCATCTCGTCAAGCTCCTCCTGTGGCACTAGATTCCCACCTCCAGTCTGCATTGCTGCCTTCCGGTTGTTTGCCAGTTTCTGCTTGGTTTTGCACTTCACATCATTCCAGCGCCTCTTGACCTCGTCCATTGTCCTCTTCAGCACTCCGACTGCATTCACCTTGTCCACGATGGACTGCCATATTCAATTTTTTGTTGCCAATGACACAGTGGAGGTGACGAACAGTAGTTGATGGTGTTCTACCACCTCCGTTATCAGGATCCTGTTTTCCTGCGGACTGATCCGCTTCTTCCTACTCTTCTTCTTCTTGGCCTTCCCTGACCCGAGGTCCCAGGCTGGTACTCTGGGGGGCATATGGGGTTCTGGTTGGCCTCTGTACTTGCTCTGGCAACATCCATTGTGCTTCGCTGTTGTTTGGTTTTTATTTGTTTTCTTTTTTCTACTTTTATGGTGATTTTTCCTGATTGACGTGTGTGAATTGCAGGCCAGTCGCTGGTTTTCTTGGATTTTTGTATCGCGATTGGACTCATCGCAACTTTTTATGTGTTCGTGTTTCGCATTTTTGGGGTGTCACGTTGACTTTATCGTGGACATTTGATGCGTTATCGTGAGCCTATCACATGGTACCGCCGTGTTGAGAATACGTTAACATTGCGTTATTTTCCCAAAATAAACTGCGATGTGAACAATTGCGTTAAGCTAATTTTGCGGTAATTATGACAGTTTCTTGATTTTATTGTTAAAATCCGTATGCTGAGAACTTTGTGGCCAATGGGAATCTCTTGATAGAAAATCTATGCAACTTTGCACACACTTGGCTGAGATACGAATCCCTTAATGGTTTTACCTAGAGACTTAAGTTAAGCTTCAATGATGAATTCCAAAGGGAAAAAGTATGTGTTTTATGATACTTTTTGTCTCATACAGACGGGACATTGACCAGTAGACTGATTTAACCTTATGTTAAAGAGTTTCAATAGCTTATATATCACTTCTATAAAGGAGCAACCGAGCTGAAAAGAATTAAATGGAATGCTACAGGTGGCTAAACTAAAACCTGATGAAGTTAAGAAGTACTAGACTTGTTTCCATCTCACAGTTCGTTGTCTATTTAGGATCTCTAAAATAGTGGGTATTACAGACTTATGCTAATTGCTTACTGTGCCTTAAGGCTTAAGTCGAGCTTTACTCATGGTGGCAATTGATGCAGAATTGCTTCTTAGGCTACATATTATGTCTTGGCAAAATCCAGGAGATGCTTTGGCCTATAATGCACTATGGAAGTGTTTTCCAACACATCTTAGTGAACTCATTCAGAGGGACCCTTTCAATTATCCAAGAGCTCTACTTTTGGGATGACGTGGGACTGCAGTGCACATTGCTTGCCCACTTCTGATAGATAGTATAATTGAGATTTAAAAAATGAAATGCTACATTGTGGACATAAAAGTATTGGGTTTAGTATCGGGCTTCTGCATGATATGTTGTTACAGTTGCTGTTGGTCAATCATAGTGTGTGGGGAACATGCTGCATGCCTATCATACACAAAGTGAGTGACTAACCAAATACAACAGATATGAACGTTAAATAATTTGACTGCACTTTGGTTTTCATTTTACGGCAGCATCAAAACAGTTTTCCTGCCTCTCTAGGCAGAACTTATTACATTTCAAGACCCGTTTGGCACAATTGTGCTCCTGCTTAGTTGCCTTATATCACAGTACACTGGAAACAGCTAGGAGGCGGTAGACCCCCCAAATATTTTCCTTAGTACTGAAATGACTAAAGAATTCTCTGCCTTACCACAATAATGATCATGGATATGATCTACTAGTACATGTTAGAAGGTCCTGTACTGCGGTAAGCTGCCTCCAGAACAGATCCTTCTTCTTCTGTGCCTCCAAGGGATTGCCATTTTGTTCTCCTCCTGACCCTGCATTTTCAACCTGGACAAGTCCCATCACATCTGATTAGCAATTTCTCCTTTCTTCGTGTTGATAGTTGTGTAACAAACTTTTTAACCCCATCACTGGTGATGGCTCAGACGTTTCCTGTGCTATGGGGTGCATGGAGATGTAATTTGTTTTTCTGAATTCTTTCCCATGCTTATCAGACAGCAAACGTACTTTTTGTCTTCAATCCAGTAGGCTTTGTGAATAATGCAAAGGCCCTTGATCTTGATATTTGTGCTGATATCACTCGTTTGATGTGGTTACCTTTCCATGGGGTCAGGCTATCTGGTTTTGCAGCCTTTGGAGCCTGTCTCTGAGTTTCCTTGAAAGTCCTGTGCCAATGAGATTGCAATACTTATGGCGTTTCATGATCAAGGCTCTTGTCAGCACTAAATGGTGATCATTTTGGTGAGAGACATTTTTCCATAGGATAGAAACTTGCTTGTTTACCACTTTACCTACTGCAAGAACGTTGAATCGAAATCAGATCTTTGTTTCAAATCCCTAAGTTTACCAAGATCATTAGCCACAGATTTTAGTTGCAACCCATTCATGCAAGCTCTTCTTTATTTAGTATAATGTGTTGTCAAGGCCCATAGTGCTGCTTGTTTGGTAGCAGGATTGATTTTTTAATAGGAAGTGAATTTAGTATCCTTGACATACATTTAAACATTCACCTGGTATTTCTTGAGGAGCTGTCATAGCTGGCTGCCAAGCTTACAGTCCCTCAGGATCTTCCAGTAGCACCTACTCTGTTTAATCTCAATCGGAGGATCAGAGTGGCTGACGAGGGGAGGGGTATAAGGGAGGGTACTGTGCGGAGGGAGCCCTGTTTAAACCAAAGAGCTCTGGTAACAGGTCCCAATAATAGGTCTCACAGGATGTTCAGGAACGTCTTACAGTTGTATGTTCTTTTGCACAGCTCTGTCTTGTACTGTTACTCTGCCTTGAATCACAACTGTTCCTCTCTTATAATAATGCTTTGCCAATCATTTGTGCTGAATTAACTGTTTGTCATACAAATGGGAATTATTACACAGATACTTTGCTGTGTGTCTAAGTTCTTTCCCAAAGAACTCAATCGCAAAGATTCTGGTCTCAAGAGCACTCCTGCGTTGTTGTAATGCTGACTGGGTTTCTGAAATGTCCACTTAAGGATCAGGTGACTTCAATGATCAAACATCGGCCCAGTATTTCAATAATTGAGCAAGGCCATACCCCTTTTCTTCACTGGGTCCATACCAAAAGCGTTGCCAAACTAAGGGCACAGAAACTAATGTCTTGCCATAATACCACTGACCTTTAAGTGTAAATAATCACAAGTGCATCAAATGCTATAAGTCTTCCAGTATCAGCTGCTCGCGATCAGCTCTCTCACTTGGATACCGCAGCTGGAAGTCTTGATGACTGCAAGTGCCTCCATTTATAGCAGCTGTGATCCTGGGGAAATCTGGACCATCGATCTCGGCACACTGACGGTGTGTTGAGTGTAACTCACGTGTGCATAGCAATGCTATGAACATAAAGAAAGGACCAACACAGTGGGAATACAAAGTCACAGACACAATATAAGGACTCAAAACATTACTCTATGTGCTTGTCTGGTTTGGTCACCGGATGAGGCCAGTGTATTTTGCCCAGTTTGTATTCTTGCCTATACTCAGTGTCCATACCCAGACTCAAGTCAGATGTATGCCAACCACACATGCTCCCCAGAGTGCAGATCATATCAGTACCACGAAGAACCTCAGTAGTTAAGTAAGTGGCGGATTGAGCAAGAAGTGACGGAGTCATGTACAGCATGACATCAAACCCCCTCTAAAGTCTTGGTTATACAAGGCATGGAATTAAGGAGGGATGAGAAGTGTGGAAACAGCGTAAAAGCCTGGATGCGTGAATAGCATCAAGGGGTTCCCACGAAAATTTTTCTTGTCCATAACCTTTCCTGGCTACTAGATACTATAATTTGCCACACCAGCAGTGGACATCCTTTTTGGCGCTCGCTACGTTTTCCGGATGGCCATGTATAATGCTTGGCAAAGGATGTTTGGCTGCACTGGCTGGGGCAGGTTCTAATAATGAGGTGTGAAACACAGGATGGATCTTCATGGAAGCTGATAGTTTCACTTTATACATTGCTCGTTTTACTCTGGAAAGTATCTCAAATGGACCAATGAACTTTGGGTGAAAGAGGTTTGTATTTTTAAATTTGATGTTCTTGGTTGAAAGTCATACCTGATCACCTGGCTGATAGATAGGTCTTGGTTGTCTTTTTCTATCAGCAATTTTTAAAAATATTTTTGCTTTTACCACATTCTGTCTTAAGTCTTTTATGAGTTGCATGATATTTTGGATTTGCTCAGTTGGATATGGTATTTTGTCACTTATGATAGGAGTCAAGATAGTCATGAAATGTGTCACGGTAACAACAAGCACTCTTACCTGTAGAATACTTGATTGAGGTTTCGCAGAGACGCTATGAGCCAACTTCCCTGTACCCTACCTTATAACCTGTGTTTTACAATAATCCACTAAGGCTATGGGATAAGGCTTAGGGAGAAGGGCCGGATTCAGGATGCTAACGTCTTCTTGTTGTTGACCTGCGAGGCAACAAGTTACCATTAACTCCTTTATTCATTCTTCAAATGATACACTATACTATTGTCTACTATAAACTTGGTTCTTCTTTTTTTTTATAAATGTCCTACCTGCGATCTTAAGAATAGTAGCATAGCGTCCTTGGAGTCTTGCGATGGCATCCAATCATGTTTGAGAACTGTTGGCTGGAGAGAACAGTGTTGTTTAGAAGAGATGTTTACTGTCTTGTTCTGTGTGGTGATCAAAATAAACATGAATAAGTTACTATATTCCTTTACTCTACATACAATTAGTTCTCTATAACATTTGCCTCTAGTACCCAATAATCACTTACTTGCGTTTTTCCCAAGATGACTTCTCCATTATGTACTCAGGTTACATATTTTTTGTATCATAATTATGCTACATGCAAATAATAAATTTGTTCTGATTCTTAACAAGTTTTCATTAAAGTTCTTGTTAGATTTCTCAGGTGCAAACTTAATCTTCAGCAATTCTTTCTGCTACAAAAAAAATGTTCTGGAATTTGCCCCAAATTTGATGTTGCTGTCTTCCCTTGGGCGCCTTTCCCTTAATAGTCAAGAAGGAAATAAATATTTCACTTAGCTTTTTTCTTTCTTTCAGGAATCGACGAAGATGTTCTGGACTTGCCTCTGATGCGCTCTGTTGAACTCTGATGCTGGTTTTTGCCAGCGGGAGCGGTGTTGCAGATCAGGTAAGCAGAGTCTTTTCTTGAACAACAGTGGAAGGCTAAGCGCCTTCTAGAACTCTGGTGTGGGTATTTATAGCCCAGCCACACCCAAGTAGGCACGCACGTCGTGCGCATCGACGCAAGCGCTCCAAACATGAAACGGACATGAAATAGGCATGAGACCAGATTGCAAGCAGACGCTTCTGCTTTGCATTGCAGAGTTTCCCAACAATTGTCTTTTTCTTTTTGCACCAAAACATTCATTTACAAAATATGTTCAAATTACAATAGGGTCTTGTTGTAATGTTCTCATTTACTTAGTTAGATTCTGCCTGTGACTTATTTTAATTCTAGAATAGAATCTACACATTGGATAGGCTTGAGATACTGGGGAACAGATGATGCAAGAGCATGTGACAGTTGGGTGGATGACCTGTTGTATCCATAATAATTGAAGAATAAAACATCATCTCAACCTTCATGAATCCTGTTCATCATTTAATATCATGAAACCCACTTTTTAACACGTCTCTTTTGAGCAGATCATTACACCAAAATCTTATATTACATGAGGTTACATGACGTACTTTTAAAACAGCTATGACATTCTTAATACAAACCCAATAAACCAATCACGCAATATATGGTGTGCAGGATGCACGGGACAGGGGTGGGTTTCAAAGAGGATATGCAAAGTTGTTACTGCAGTACTTTAACCAAACATAGATTTTTAAGGAATTAACAACTGTGCTGATCATGTAGTTCAGAAATAACTTTGATATTCATGTAGTGGCATTGTATAAATTGTTGTATGGAAATCTGCTGCTAAAAGAAGAGTTAACCATGAGCCTGGGACATTTTACAGGTAACAATGTAGGTATTGCTTGAGATGAAGATTCACTCTTTCAGTTTGACGATCAGATTCTGGATGAAAGCTAGTGGATAATTGCTGTGTCTATTTGAAATGTCTTACACCATTTTTTCCATAGGTTGGACGTGAACTGGGATCCATGATCTGATGCAATGGACCTTTGAAGCTCATGTAGATGGATAACGGTATGCAGCAACATATTTTACATGTTTTTGAGGCTGTTGGTAACCCTGTCCACAGAATGAAATGTGCCATCTCTGATAAGCGGTCAACAACCACTAGAATGGTGTCCTTTTTTTATCTTGGGGCTGGGCCGTTTTAAAGTCTAGGGAGATGTCCTCCCAGGGCCTCTTGGGTGTCGACAGAAGTTGCAAATACCATTTCTTTGTGGTTCGATCTGTTTTGGCCATGTTACAGGTATCAGAAAGGCGCACACATGGTATGACAGTGGTCCTCCAGTGTAGCCACCAAAAACGTCTTTGGATTAGTTCTATAGTTCAAGTTTGAGAAGGATGGCTAGCCATAGGATCATCAAGACACCAATGCATGATCTTTGTTGGAGTGCTTTTGTGGGTAGATATGGTTTAGTTCCTTAAAAGGGTAGGTTGTCCATGATGCTTTGGGTGGAATCTTTTGTTTTCACATATTCAGCCGTGTTGGTGACAATGATTGGGGAACATGATCTAAAAAAAAATGTCTGATTGTATTATGCATATCAACTGTTGTTGCAGAATCATTGGTGGAGCCATACTGACTTGTTTTATGGATGGTGGTTTCTGTTGTGATAATACACCTACTTTGTTGTTTTTAGTACCTGGACAGAATGTTATCAAAAAGTCAAACTCTACAAAAATAAGCATTGGCATAGCCAATAGGTCTCGCCTTTGGGACCTTATAAGTATTCAGTTATGCAGCACAATTTCCTTGGTGCAACAACATCAACTGTTGCATGGCTAAACACTTATAAGGACCCAAAGGCAAGACCTGTTGGCTATGTCAATGCTTGTTATATTAAGCACCGCCTCCGCCTGCCTTCAAACACAGGAAGTTGCCAATTACACTCACCCCCTAAGGCCCTTAGAGACACTCAGCCTGCCTTGGGAGCTCACAGACAAAACATGGTGCAGAGAGACAATTATCTATGCTTCTGACAACCACGACTTTTCCTTAGACAACTTGTAAAGTAGCCCTTGAACGCTGTCGATATCCAGTCCTTTGCTGGCCAAAAACGTCCTGGTCTTCAGCGGCTGGGGAGGTAGTCCTCCCAGCTACTTCACTGGGATTTGCTATTTCGGCGGGTAGCCACCCCACATTGATGTTCTCATGAGCAGCAGCAACAAGGACACGTGTGAGTATGTCCGGTTAAAGTGTCTCCACAAAGCCCACATGACACATCTTTAATTCTCTCTAATTTTCTTGCCTTTACCGCTCGGCCTGAGCAAATTTGTGTTCAAATTAAGTATGGGCGAATTTCCGCGAATTCGCAGATTTTCCCGCGAAGTCGCGGATTTTTTTGCGATTTGTACCATACTTAACTGGAGTACTTTCTACTGGCTAATCAGTAAGTGCTACCTCGTATGTATGTACGTGTAATGTATCGTGCTTTTCCTGCACTACAGCTGTGTAAAGGCCCAGAAGAGTTGTCTCCAGTGACCCCGTGTGTCTGTAACTTTGCCACCGCGCCAATAGGCGCCAAGGTCCCTCGAGTGAGCTGTCCATCACAGTGGGGGAAAGGGCGGGAAGAGGTTGCATAGCCTAGTGTGTGTGGGGCTGGGCTTCTGTGCGAGTTCACATGCCTCTCGTTTATAAAGGGTCAGAGACCGATCAGAGCAGCAAATGAGGAGAAAGCAGTAAGTGCTACCTTGTTGGGTGAATGTATTGTGCTTTTCCTGCACTACAGCTGTTTAAAGGCCCAGAAGAGTCGTCTCCAGTGACCCGTGTGTCTGTAACTTTGCCACCACGCCCATAGGCACCTCGAGTGAGCTGTCCATCACAGTGGGGGAAAGGGTGGGAAGAGGTTGCATAGCCTAGTGTGTGTGGGGCCGGGCTTCTGTGCAAGTTCACATGCCTCACCAACTCTCCCCAGCTGCCGCCACTTTGCACCCAGGAGGGCGACGCTGTTCTTAGGAGCTGTACCACCCCCTTAGGTAGACTGCATCCCCAGCAATGGCCGGACGATCGCAGCCAAATTCACCGAGGGCTAGCTAGGAAGGGGGTGGTTGGCTTACCACACAAGTACAAGGAGGACAGCCACAAGACCACGGCTCATTAAAAAGTCCGGGCAGAGCAGCATCGCTTTAAAAGAAAGCCGGCTTCCCTCCTGTTCTCCGGCCTTTTATGGACCGCAGTAATAGGAGTGCGATACCAAGGTGACATTTGAAAAGCCAGTGTTGTCAAGCAGAGGGTTTCCGCCACGTTCACAAACACGAGCCCACTGCTGCAAAATAAGAACATTTATCCCTATATTTTCTAGGCAGGGACTAAACCCTGTGGGGCTTATTTACAAGCCCCTTGCGCCACGGTCAAGCCACTTTTTCCTGTGTTAAAAGTGACACCGTGGCGGCACAAAGACCTGTAAATAAGCCTCTGTATGTTTGCAGGCGATCAGGAGAATACTTGTAGATCTGTTGACGGCAAAAAAAAAATAGTTAACAGTCTAAGCTTCCATGACCTGAAAGATATTTTGATTTATGCAGCATTTTAGCTCTGGGGGACTACGCCCCCTTGAAAGAATGAACCCTCTCATGCATGTCTTCCACTTTTGGAATGTAATAATACATTTTGGCAGTGGTGGTAGGAGTCTCTTAAAGACAGAATATTTTCAAACACAGGGATATTAACAAGCCTGGGGGTTGTGTGCGCGCACAAGCTTCATCTGTTTCCAATTAACGCGAACGCGAGAGCTGGCGCGTTAATTGGAAACAGATGGCGCTGATGCTCGCTCCTGACAACCCTAGGCCAAGGCAGAAAGAAGGCAGGATATGCACCCGCCATGGGCCAATTGCGTGCTGTCTTTCTTAGAAAAGACGCATGCAAAGGCCAATCACGGGTTAAGCACATGCACCAGTGCATGGTCAGCTTTGAAAAGCCCTAACTAAGGGGCCTATTAGGATGGCGGACGGACCTGTGTCCGTCCACCACCCCCGAGGTGGAGGGACCGTCTGCAGGGGCAGCAGCGGTCCCTCCGGTGCAATTAGGATGTGACCGCCACCCTGGCGGTCACATCCCATATCTTTAACCTTGCGGCGGGTGCTGCTTGAAGCACCCGCCGCAAGGTTAAAAATGCATGTTTTACATTTACACCGCGCGGTGCCTGCCGCTTTGTGCATGTAAATGCTGGGGGTACCATAGGTACCCCCCATGTGCACCCCCCACCCCCCTGACACCCTGGGGGCCCACAACAGGCCCCCAAAGACCACATGCTTTTCCACGGCGGAAAAACCGCCATGGAAAAGCATGTTTCTATGCACATCGTAATTTGGCTGACGGTGTCTTGCAGACACCGCCACCAAATAGCCATCCACACCCCGCGGATAAGCGGCGGATGGACCTGCCGTCCGCTGCTGGTCTCACCGCAACCCCACCGCCTTCCTAATCTGGCGGTGGGTGTTTTCTGTGGCCGCGGCGGTGAATCAGCATTCTCCAGGCCGGCGGTGGCTCCCTCCGGCCTGGAGGATGCGGATTCCCTGCCATCCTAATCGGCCCCTAAATGCCTTGCAGAGTAGCGCATGCACGCTGGCTCAGGCGAGACAAAAATAGGGTCCATTATTAATGTCTGACAGTTAATGCTCTGGCACATCGTAGAAACTGAAGGTTTTGATGGTCAGTGTGGACCGTGACCAGTTCTCTAGCACCAAGCAATTAGTGACGTCATTCCTTGAATACAGACCGAATGGCTAATAATTCTTTTTCAGTCAAAGTAAAGTGTTGCTCAGTGGGCAACATCTTTTTTGATAAGTAAGCTACAGGATGTAACTGGCCGGTGATGTCATCTCGTTGTGACAGGATAGCACCTGTGTCCATCTCTGAGGTAATTGCTTTGACTATAAAAGATTGTGTGGTGTCCGGATGTTTGAGAATAGGAGCAGAGACAAAAACTTTATTGAGGACTTGATATGCTTGTTCGGTGTCTGCGTTTCAGAGAATGTTTGCCCCTTTTCCTGAGCAATTTAGATGAAGCTGATGCTTTGGCAGAGAAATGGTCTATAAAGTGCTTATAAAAATTGGCAAAGCCAAGGAATCTTTGTATGTCCTTAACTGAGGTAGGTGTTGGCCAGTCTGTATTAGCTTGTATTTTTCTTTCTGCCATTGCGATTCCCGGCGGTGTCAAGATAAATCTTAAAAACACTACCTTTGTGGTGTGAAACTCAAAATGTTGTTAGCTTGCAATATAGGCCATGGGTGAGCAGAATACTGAGGACCATTTTTACATGATCTATATGAGTCAGGAGAACTGGACTGAATCAAAATGCCATCAATATATCATGACAAAATTGTACAGGTATTCATGCATAAATCATTCACGAAAAATTGGTATTCTACCGGAGCATTGCATAAGCTAAATGGCACGACACAATACTCAAAAGCCCATACATAGTTGTGAAGGCAGTTTTACATTTGTCACCTTCTCAAATGCGCACCAAGTGGAATGCACCTCAACACTCCAATTTGGTGTAGATGACCGCTGAACGCGCCAAATCTAATAGGACAGGGATGAGTGGTAGTGGGTAACTATTTTTTTACACATGATATTGTTCAAGGCTCAATAATCTTTACATATTTGTAGTTCCCCATTAGCCTTTGGGCAAAAAAAAGAGGCGATGCAGCTGGGGACTTGGAGGGTCTTATAAAGTTGTTGGCTAGGTATTTGTCTAAGTAGTTTCGCAAATGCTGATTATCCTGAGCGTAGATCCTGCTACAGGGTGAACGTTTACCTTGGAGTTAGCCAGTCTATTACTGTATTGTATTCCATTAACCATGGCATCCCAACAATGATGCCAAGCTGTGGAGCTGTGATTACATCGAAATGAATGTATTTTTTATGCCCATTGGTATCTTGAGTGCACCATAGTTCAACTTTGATGGTCTGATGAGTGATGAGACCAGATGTTAACAAGGAGCCATATTCTGCTCGCACTGTCTCAGATCAAGATTTCTTCACAGTTGATATGTGTAAGCTGGAGCAGTATTAAGCATCAATGAAATTTCCTGTTGCCCAAGAGTCCACCATGAGAACAATAGCTTTGGATTCATAGTTCACTAGGATGTGAGCATTTAGTGTTAGATGTGGTGCAGCACTCTGCAAGGTATTGGCAATCGCCAGATTAGGATTTGAGATGGAAAGGCTTGGCAAACTCTCCTGAACAGCTCCCAAGCTTTATAGTTTCCCGACTCTTTAGAAGAGAATGGGTGCCAGCAGACTTTACATTCACTGCCTTTGGTTTTGTGGGGCATTCTCTGACAAAATGCCCATTTTTGTTTTACAATAAATTCACTGTCTATTGCAGCAATGGTGTTTTCTTCCGGACAACGTGTCTCAGCAACAAGACGATTGAATTGCATTAAGTAAGAAACAAGGTCCTGATTTCCCTGAAGCAGTTCTAACAATTCTCAGCAGAACCAGCCATAGTTCTTCTATTGAAAACCCTTTCAAATTCTGTTTTAAAATTGTGCCAATTATACAAGAGAGGGTCATCAGTGTTTACTAGGGGGACAGCCCACATGGCTGCATCACCACTCAAATACCATATCAGGAAGGTGATTCATGACTGAGCATGAGGAAAAGTAGCTGGTTGTACCATAAAATGTAACTGAACTTGAGTTAAAAAGGTCTGGACTCGCACAGGATCACCAGAGTAATATTCACAAGATGCTAAAGAAACTGGTGTTGGGACGGTAACTGAAACCACAGGTGATGAATTCTGTGCACTAATCCCACTGGTGAAAGGATAAGCATCTAACCCACGCCTCAGTATAACCTGTTCTGCCAGTTGAGTTACCTGTGAGGCTAATGCAGCTGTTTCAGAACATGCAGGCAGAACCTCTTTCTGGAGGTCCCACTGCATTGCTCAGAGGTCGTGTAGTGTGGACATGCTTGATGATACGACTCAGAAGGAACAAAATACTGTTGGGCTTGCAGTTCTGTCAAGCATACAGTCCCTCAGGAACAGTACCCTTAAAGCCCACCTTCCAGCAGCACTGACTCTTTATAATCTCATTCAGTGAATAAGAGAGGCTAAACAAGCGTTATTAGGGAGGATACTGTGAGGACAGAGACCTGTATAAACCAAAGAGCTCTGGGAACAGATCCTAATAATAGGTCTCACAGGATGTTCAGGTACTCATTAAACTTGTGAGATCAGTTTAAAGTTATTTTGCACAGCACTGTCTTGTACTGTTACTCTGCCATGAATCACAACGGTTCCTCTTTTATAATAATACTTTGACAATTATTTGTGCTGAATCAACTGTTTGTCATACAACTGGGAATTATTACACAGATAATTTGTTCTGTGTCTAAGTTCTTTCCCAAACAGCTCAGTCACAAAGATACAGGGCCGAAGAGCACTCATGTGCTATTGTAATGACAACTGGGTTCTCTGAAATGTCCCCTTAAGGATCCGGAGACTTCAATGGACAAACAGAGGCCCAACATTTCAATATTAGAGCCAGGCCATGCCCCGTTTCTTCATTGGTTCCATGACAAAAGTTTACCAAACAAAGGGCACAGAAACTAAATTCTTGCCGTAATACAACTTCCCTTTAAGCGTAAATAATCACAAGCGCATCAGTAGCGATACATCTTACCATATTGGCCACACGCGATCAGCTTCACTCTCTCGCTTCGATACTGCAGCTGGAAGTCTTGATGACTGCAAGTGCCCACATTCATAGAAGCTTTGATCCTGGGGAAATCCGGAAAATCGATCTCGGAACACTGACAGTGCGTTCAGTGTGCCTCACGTGTGCATTGCACTTCTATGAACATAAAGAAAGGATAATAAAGAAGGAATACAAAGTCACAGACACAATAGAAGCGCTCAAAACATTACTCCATGTGCTTGTCTGGCTTGGTGACAGGAAGAGGCCAGTGCATTTGGCCCAGTTTGTATTCTTTGCCATACTCAGTGCCCGTGCCCAGACTCAAGTCAGATGTATGCCAACCACACATATTCCCCATCATATCAGTACCACCAAGGAGCTCAGCCGTCAAGTGAGTGGCAGGTTGAGCAAGAAGTGACGGGGTCATGTAGAGCAGGCATTTATTAAAGAACAGGCAAGAAGGAGATAGCCCTAAAGTATGCCAAGTGACATTGATTGTGAAGATAATTCTAGTAAACCTACTTTTATTTTTAGGTATGATTGGAAAAAAAGGATCAGATCTAAGCAAAGGTATTTCCAACCAGCCCTTCCCATTTTCCGACTTCTCCAACTGGATTCTGTTGTCAGCTATATCATAGACAAGAGAAAACTCAGGGTACTAAGGCTGATTTTTTTTATCATTGCCTTCTCTCTTTTCTTCCTCTTGCATTCTATTATCTCTATCTCTCTTGCCTCCCCTCTGTCTCTGTTTATGTCCATGCTGTGGCTGTTGCAATAAAGCCTGTAGAGCTTGAAATGAGTGACAGACAGAGCCATTGGTCTTTTTCCAGTAGACCTCTGGGGAAATGCCCACTGAGTCTGGTTCTGCTTTCAATCATTTTGCTGCAAAATAATAGGTTGGAGATTGAATAGTAGTTCTCCGAGACAGTTAATCGTTTCTTCAAGTGTAGGTAAATTATGAGCTTTGAAAAAGATGGGTATATCATGTTTGCGATTTCTTAGTGAGTGATGGGAGCAATTGTTTGAAGTAAGACTGAATACAGTTTACCTTCTAAATTGGATGCTTTTCGGTTTCAATACGTTTTTTAAATGATATTTCACCACACTCATATCCTTCCACACATTCACAATTTTCCTCTCCCTAAACAACCTAAGTATACTGGGGAATTTGACTTTCTTCCCTTTAATACCTTACAAGGAATTAACCTAGTTGTATTTTGTGGATATAAAGTTCAAGGATAATAACTCTTGAATACCCAGTTCTCCATTGTACTTGCCTGTGATTACTATCTGCAAACATTTGCGTGGTCTTTTATTAACATGATTTACACAAATGCTCTATATTTCCATTCTCATTTCCCAGACAACAGTATAAAAACATCCTAGAAAGCCTTATGAATATGGATGATGAAATAGCTCTACAAAAGTGATGAAATAACTGCCCTACTATCTAGGTTTTACTTGTACCTATGAATCAAAAGCATAAATTATCACTCAATTATCAGCTTTGAATATCTTTATGAAATTAACTCAATTTGTCTAAAAGGTAAGTTCCCAAAATTCTGAAAATGTAGACATTTCAACGTGAAACACTATGGGGCCCATTAGGATGGCAGGCGGATTGCCCCTGCCAGGCTGGTGGTAATCACCGCCGGCCTGGCGGCGGCAATCCGCCCGCCATCCTCACCTTAATGACCCCCCGCTATATTATTATGGCTGGGGGGACCGCGGCGGACGGAAAGACCGTCCGCTGCTTTTCTGCCCCGGTAGCAAGGCGACCGGGGCGGAAAAGGTCTAATATGGTGGCGGTGTCTAATAGACACCGCCAGCCATATTAGCATGGGCTCGTTTAGATGCCTTTCCGTGGCAGCGATGCCACCACGGAATGGCATGCGGTCTTCACTTTGGGGGCCCCCTGCGGGCCCCCAGAGTGAAGGAGAGGTGGGGAGTGCACACAGGGGGTACCTGTGGTACCCCCCTGCAGTTGCATAAACAAAGCGGCAGGCACCGTGCGGTGCCTGCCGCTTTGTTTATGCAAATGCATACGTTCATTTTTAGCATTGTGGCGGGCGGTGATGAGAGCACCGCCGTCCACAATGCTAAAAATGCAGGATGCGCCCGCCACAGTGGCGGGCGCATCCTAATACCCCCCACGGGACCCCCGACCTTATGGCGGGCGGTCCCAATAACCGATAGGATGGCAGGCGGACTAAGTCCGCCCCCGCCATCCTAATGACCCCCAATATTTTCATTTAGTGTAAATATGTTACATTTCCATAAACTGAAGCATGTCATTCTCATGAAAGCACAATATTTATCATCATCAGCAAGTAGGCATATTCATCTTATGGTAGAGGTTTTCACCACCATTGTTCCAGGTTTAGCCAGCATTATGTCAAGAATGACCATAACTAAGTCAGTGATGTGTTTCATCATGCGTGACCATTATGCAAAAGAAACCTAAAATTATGTCAAGAACATACAAAATATGCTACGGGTGAGCTACTATTATATGAAAGATAGCCAGGATGTTTCAAAGAATAGCCACAATACATCAAGTAGAAAGCAGTCTTATTTCAGAGGTAGCCAGAATGTTGCCTAGAATGACAATATGTAAAGGATGAACCATTAAAATGCCAAGGACAGCCTCAATGCAGGTAAGAATGTCCCCACCTTTTGAAAGATAGACCACCAATATCTCAGAGATAGCCAGACTGTCACCTGGAATGCCCACCTCATGGACAAGAGGTGTCATTATTAAGCCAGAGATAGCCAGCCTGTTGCTGAGAATGGGTGCTATATGTCAATGATAGACCATTATTAAGCCAGACATAGCTAGAGCGGGGCCTCTCAGACACACGCTGGTGCCCGGTCAGGTGAGGTAATGTCCTCTTGGTGCATTGGTAAGTTTACCACGGCTGTTATAACTGGTTGGTTTGACACTTTTTTGAAGAGATGTAGTATGTATTTAAACTTCCCTGTCTAAGTTCCTCCTGTAATTCTTTTTCAGATGCCTACTTGGAGGATTTGAAACTATTTGATTTTTGTGAATTCAACAAAATTGTATGTATAATAATGGTGACAGCACTGATGCTTCTCGTTCTAGCATCAAGGTCCTGAAGAAAGCTAGGGAGTTTTATCTACCCCATGATAGCTGAAACATAGACAGAAATGTGCCAAGAATACCAACAACAGAACATCATGGGGGGGGGGGGCACAATAAGGAAAACAATACACAGAATGCTTTGAAGAATACCCATAATATCAGGTTGGTATGAGCACTATGAGCACCATTAAGTTAAGGTGAACCACCCCCCACATTCAAATCCCCAATCCCACATTTTACCTGCTAACCCACAGCTCAACCTAAACCCCCGCAAACACACATATATGCACATAATCAAAACACGCTTCCAAATACGGTACTCCCACAAGCACCCTCCTCTTCAGCAGGGGGTCTTCCAGCCCTGTCCCCAAACTGAGCAATGGAAACAGCAAAGCAGCTAGAACAGAGAAAAGATGCCATGATTGGCTGCATCTCCTGTCCTAACCAGGGCCCTATGCCCTCTAGAAACCAGCAGCCCAACCAGCATGGGGGAGAGGCCTCAAAGGGCTGGCTTTTCCTGAGGAAGAGCTGGTGGCGATAAAATCCATGAAATGGGGCAATATCTGAAGGTTCAGCTATCTTCCAAATTGTCATCTACAAATGCAAGGGAATCATTTGCTAACTGGCAATCTGGAAGTACACACACAACTGATGGGATTTGTTGGATGGGGCCTCTCTTCAGGATCACACCAGATTTTTGTCTTCCTTTGCTAAACCCCTTTTGGATGCCTATTAGAACCGGGTACATGCTAATCAGTAATAAAGGGGCCTATAAATTAAATGCTGCAAGTGGGCAGTAGCACTTGTTATGCCACTCACTAATGTAACACTATAAAATGTGTCTCAGGCCTGCCACTGAAGTCTGTAGTGTAGTTTTAAAATGCCATTTTAAATAAGTAGCAGAAATGGGGTTATTGTTGAGAGGGTGAACCGCCATAGCCACTAAATAAACTTGTGCTTAACCCTCTGGTTGCTTGACACAAAAATACACCTGTTTGGCATGCCTAAATTTCCCTCTTTAATACATATACACAGCCCATAGGGAACAGTGCATTTAAAAAGTTGAAAGTGTACTTTTAAGTTTTCCATGTCCTGGTAGTGAAAAACTCCCACAAGCACCCTCCTCTTCAGTAGGGGGTCTTCCAGCCCTGTCCCCAAACTGAGCAAAGGAAACAGCAAAGCAGCTAGAACAGAGAAAAGCTGTCATGTTTGGCTGCTTCTCCTGTCCTAACCAGGGCCATATGCCCTCTAAAAACCAGTAGCCCAACCAGCATGAGGGAGACGGCTCAAAGGGTTGGCTTTTCCTGAGGAAGGGCTGGTGGCTGTACCATCCATGAACTGGGGCAATATCTGAAGATTCAGCTATCCTCCAAATTGTCCTCTATAAATGCAAGGGGATAATTTGCTAACTGCCAATCTGGAAGTACACACACAACAGATGGGATTTGTTGGATGGGGCCCCTCTTCAGGATCACACCAGATTTTTGTCTTCCTTTGCTAAACCCCTTTTGGATGCCTATTAGAACTAGGTACATGCTAATCAGTAATAATGGGGCCTATAAATTAAATGCTACAAGTGGGCAGCAGTACTTCTTACACCACTCACTAAAGTAACACTATAAAATGTGTCTCAGGCCTGCCACTGACATCTGTAGTGTAGTTTTAAACTGCCATTTCAAATAAATAGCAGAAATGGGGTTATTGTTGAGAGGGTGAACCGCCATAGCCACTAAATAAACTTGTGCTTAACCTTCTGGTTGCTTGACACAAAAATAAACCTGTTTGGCACACCTAAATTTCCCTTTTAATACATATACACAGCCCATAGGGCATGGTGCATTTAAAAAGTTGCAAGTGTACTTTTACTTTTTCCATGTCCTGGTAGTGAAAAACGCTTACATTTGTTTTTCACTACTGCAACACCTACTGCTCCTATAAGATAACATTGAGCTACCTTATTACATTTACTAAGTGGTAACTTTTGTTTGGGAACAGGTAGAAATGTCATGTTTAGTGTCTAAGGAATTGTAATGTAAAACCTTTAAAAGGTAAAGTCAGATTTAAAGTCTCAATTCTAAAAACGGCACTTTTGGAAAGTTGCCATTTTCTTGTCCTAAACATTTGGTGACTGCAGCCTGTATCCTGAGTCACATGAATAGGTGCAATTGGCAGTTGGCCTTATTTATTCCTCCCAGACAGTATCAGAAAGGGGGAATGGATGCTGGCAGGATGGGCCATCCTGACCTGATGGAAGGGGAGGAGCTGTCACCTAACACACTTGCAATTCAAAGGAGCTGCCTCACCACACATACACACAAGAACTTCATATTAGCCGTTTGTGACCCCAGATGTCCTAGGACCAAGAAAGTGGAAGGAAAGAAATTCCAGAACCAGATATCGGGGAAAGTCTAGAAGTTTCTTCCACTTCAGAGCAGATACCAGGTATAAATATTGGACCCTTAGACCAACTGTTCAGTATACTCCTGGACTGGCGCATACTACAGAAGAAGGACTACCCTGCTGCCAGAACACTGCCCTGCCTTGGAGACCTGCCCTCTTCTCTGAGAAGGAAGATTGGATCAGATTATTTCATCCCAGGCTACCTGAAGTGACTACAAAGGTCAGGTGACTGACCTCATGTTCAGATCTGTTAAAAAAAGGTAGGGCCGAATTCGCCCAAGAACCCTTCAGTGTTTGCCCGGCGTTAGCCGCCTCTCATACCATTCGAGATTACCAAACAAAAGGCAGGCGCTGGAGACGGAAGGCAGAAAACAGGAGTTTATTCCGACGGAGCAGAACACGTCAAATCAGACAACAGGGTATCTTCTCAAGGTGCTCTAACCGCATCCTTGAGGCCTGGCCTCTTATACACAGGTTTATGGCTTTATTACATACACTGCATCCGTAATGTTTCTTTGAAGGACAGAAAAGACATCCTCGGAATCCCCGGTCCAGGCCCGTTCCCACACATATCTACAGTAGTGTTCCCACCCCGATCTCAGCATGTGGTGGTTTATCGAGCAGCAGGGCATTCCGCTGGGAACGGGGATGTGTGTGATCAGTCGGATCTTTGGGGTGCGAAAGCATTGATTAATCCCCGCTCCTTTGATGTGAGGCGAGGTCCTACTGTAGGGGGCAATAAACTGCATCTGTTGGGCTAGGTGATGGCCTGGGATCAGGCCGGACAATCGGGAAGGGAGGAAGAGGTTATCAAAAGGGTCTGTTCTTTGAATGAGATGAAAGAGTGAGGGGGTTCAGCACGGGATGTGGCTCGGAGACAGGGTTGCGTTAGAGGTGCGCTTATGGCCCAAGCAGGAGAGACCGGGGGCTGTCGGGGCGCGGGGAATGCTTGCGAGGCCGGGGAGTGAGGGGGAGAGACGCGCAGGCTGTTGGCAGCGGGCAAAGAGGCCACAACACACAAAATGGCTGCCACTTACGTGCATGATGGTGCCTAAAAGGGACAAGATGGCGTGGCCACTGTTCCACGAGTCTCACTTTGCTTTCAACAGTGACTGTGGTGAACATGAATGAACGCCGCTTATATATACCTAAGTTTGGTTATTTTCCACAGTCCCCAGTTTTTATCATAAGTTAGTTCATTCCTGTTCATGTCATAGGTGAGGATGTACAAGCTGACATTAGTTATACAATTCGCTTTGGTAACCCATATGTATTACAGGTAGATGGAAATAATTCTGCTATCAATGCAGACAGAATCGAACATAACCGTATGTAGACAATGTGATGGGCGGGGAGACAGTGCATACAAAATTACATTAGCTGCGTCATACGTCAGACCTTGGAGGCGGGGACATTACTTTAGACGATGTAGGAGATTCGTCTGAATACAAACAAGATGTCATACAAAAATGTTCTGGCAGGATAAGGGTTTTTGTCACTTGAGGTCTGGACTCCATGGGGGTCAAAAACTAGACAGCATGTTCATGTGCATAACTGGTGTTCTTCAATCATCAAGATACAGAGTTAACGCCTTCTTAGTTATTCATGTACAGTTAAAAGTGACCGATGTAAGGTTTCGAAAGCTCAGTCGGGTGGTAATCAATACAAAATGGTTGGGAGAGAAATTCAACTTGATACAAGGGACAGTCAAGGAGTGGCAATGTTCAAAAAAAGGTTTGTCGTTCCAGTGTCTTATTACAGCGAGCCATCACTGGTAGGCCCTCATTGTTTTTCTTCTTTCGTTGGCGCTGTTGAGCACCGGCGGTGGAGCTATGCGTCCAGCTCGTTTTCAGATTTCGCGTTGCAGGGTGTGGCCGCTTTTTGCTCTCGGACCACAGTCCTGTTTGTCCTGTTACCTAACTAATCTACCATAGGTACTTTAGTCGGGGTACCTGTATTCCGTTCTTCTTTCGGGACAAACCCTATTCTATCTTTTGTGCAGTGTTTCTTCTTTAAGTCAAGTTCAAAAACTCCATATGGAAAAAGGG
The DNA here is from genome assembly GCF_964261635.1 of Lissotriton helveticus. NCBI lineage: Eukaryota > Metazoa > Chordata > Amphibia > Caudata > Salamandridae > Lissotriton > Lissotriton helveticus. Next base: position 333,745,200 of record NC_136071.1, on the reverse strand, counting down.
GTGATGGGGGCGTGCTTTGGGAGGCCGAGGGAAAAGAGGGTGGAGTGGGATCAGATCTGAAACGGACCAAGGAGGGCAGAAATTTCAAGCAAGTGGGCCCATCGATCGGGCACAATGGGCTGGGACTTTCGGCATGGGCTCATCAACCATGCAGGGGCTTCCGGACAGCCCTTCTTTCCTTCACTTTCCACGTTGAGAATGGTGCCTTGTTCCGCAACTCTTTGCTCTGTGGCTCCACCTTGGTCGAGGTCATAGATATTCCCCGATCTGCAGCCAGGCTGTGCGTCACATCCGGCCTCTCTCCTCAGACGACCGCACGTTATCTTTAAATGAGTACAAAAAACAAGTCTTACCCAAAGAACTGGCAGGGGAAAATGTTTACACACTTTAATTTCTCTCCCAACCCCAAGTAGTAGGGGAAACGTTTATTGGTCACGGTAGGGTGGATGCTTAGTAACCCTTACATCGGTGTATGCTGTTAACTCATGCATCGTGGCTGTGGTGCAGGTCTGCAAGTATCTTTCTATTTTCAAACATCATGTCTGTCTGGTGTCTATTCCTGTCATATTCGCATCGGATTCAAACCGGCTCCTCCAGTAGAGACTTGTGTTTTTCTAAAACTAATCCTGTTGAGCTATACCTTTCTTCAAGGTCTGCTAGTTCATAAAAAGTGTGAAGTGCTTATTATCATGGGCTTACAGCTACCTTTTCCAGGGAAGGACATACGTTAAGCATTTTTCTTTTCTGACAGCAACTGCTAACTTTTATCAGTTTTTGGACTATTTATCTTTAAAAACAAGGTCATCAGCTACAGTCTTTAAGATTTTCTGGGACGGCTAGTTACAGAACTGGGACCATTTTGGGAAACGGGGACGTTTCGGACATTCTACTTAAGTGCAATGGGCGGTGGTGATCCAAATGATGAGGGTGGTGTTACTAAAGCACTAAAACAAAAGCCACTGACATATAGTTCCCCTTTTAAGGGTCAGATTAGGGGGCATTAGTCGTCTTACCTGTCCTTTCTTTCTCAGCCAATTAAGTTCCATCATTTTACAGAAAGGAGAGGTAGTAACATGGCAAAATACGATCGTTTTGTTTCTGTCAATTTGTTCAAACACTGTCGTGTCTAAAGCCAATTATACCTGTGCCGGCGAGGCACAGTGTCGTCGTTTATTCAAAAGGGAGCAAGGGAGCCCTCAGAGAGAGAGAGCGTCGTGTGCACCAAATAGGCTATTAGTACACGTACAAAATAAAGAGAGAGAGAGAGAAACGTGTATAATAATATGTTATTCAGTGCACACACATATAGAACAGTACGGGTCGGATTCACGTATAAAAACACAAACTGAGAGAAAACATAAATTCATAGTTTACGTACACACAAATACCAGACAGGGTGCGACAGTACATACATCAAGTACGGAAACCTAAGACAGAACACCGAGCTATTTTGGGCAAAAGGACGTTTGTCATGCATGTTGCGTATTCTCAGTATTCTTTTTAATTCATTTTGGGGGTCGAGCTCTTTGTTCTCCTTCCTTCCTAATAGTGGACAATTTTGTTGTTAACCTCGCTTCGAAAATACTTACTCCCTTTTAATTGGTCGTACACTAGTCCAGTGTGCTTATACTCACGGTCGGGCCTTCCAACATCTAGCAAATGATGATCCAAGCTGAGGTAAAGGAGGGGCATCAGTCGGACGTGCGATGGTACAATTCTGATTTTTCTATGAGGGTGGAAGAAGAAGCGGTAAATCTAAAAAAAATAACAATATCCCTAATATCTGGGCTGAGGGGGATTTCGGATGAACCCCAACCCGGGGTATTCTAGTCAGCACATAGATTGACTCATTGGTGAGCATAATTTTGGGTGCACATTTGGGATGTCGGTTGGGGTCGGGTTCGTCGTACTGAAATAAGCCTTCCAGTTTCTGGTGTAGGCCACTCTCCCATTTGCTAACTCCAGAGAGAGTCGTTCCTAAGTAAGGAAAGTGCTATATTCTTATTCGTCTTTTACATGCAGGTACCATGTTCGGGCTTAATTTTCCTATCCTGTTAACCGTCTCGATCAACGCCTCAATCATACACAAAAAGCATTCTTTTATTGACCCAGACGTGCGCCACACATACGCATTCATACCGTACAAATCAGGGCCCATGCGCACATTCATACCATACAATTTTTCATGCTCCCAGAGATAGCTCCTACATATAATGTACCGTCTCACAGAGCTAGCCTATTTTCCTTGCGTGGAACACGGTGCGGTTTTAGGTCTTCTCCATACTTCAGCTGAAATTCCGATGTAACCTGCAAAAAGAAAAAGAAGGGGGGGGGGTGCAGCGTTCAAAGCACATCAGCGCGCATAAACACGAAGATGTTTTTACCTACCACATACTCGACTCATCTCTCTGGGATGCAGTCCCTTATGTCTCGGCATTGAAGCCCAGAGGAGCTGCTAGTGCGGCAAAGATAACCAATGGTAGTCTGTTCATTACATAGATCGCCCGAGGGCGGTAGTACAGACCTCGTGTAGGAGAGGGTCAAAGGCCAGGGGTATTCAGTATAAGGTGGGGGGGGGGTGATGGATTCATGTTTTCATTCGAGGGAAAGAAAAGGTTTACGGTGGTATAGGGTCGTTCCTGTTCGCAGAGCATGGTATTTTAAAAACAACCCTATCAATCTAAATGACTGTTACGATGCTAGCTCCATATAATTTTCTTTTAAAACCTTGGTTGTAAAAATGTCAGTATTCAAATACGGGCCTCCAGCCATACAGGCCGGCCACGGGGCAGACGGGAAACACATGAGGTAAGGAGATATTACACTGTAGTACAGGAGTACGTAACGAGCGAGCCATTTAATTGGAAAAACTAAACGTGACAAACGGTTGCAGGATCAGTGAAGGTTGATTTTATAATTGAAAGTAAAACAGGATCAGTTACAATAAAATCGTTCATACGCATACCATGGGCGAGTATCATGAGTAACATTTACTTCGGAGCTTAAATAATACAATAATTGATAGTAAATAAACCTGACATCAATAGGGTTGTCCGCATGCTCAGTCAGTACACTTCCCCACCCGCCATGTGCACAAAGACCGCATACATCCCCCATAACATCAGGGCTAAGTAACTAGAATCGTCATAATGAGTTGCAAGTCCCGCCCATACTGGCGCCATTTTCGTCGAGGCCAGGCGGGTCCACAGTATAGTTCAAATGCCTCCAATAACTAGTGGCGGGACCAGAATCCCTTTCGGTAGTTCAAAAAATTCCATAAACGCCAGCAGAAAGGACAGGCGGCATAAACCGCGACTTAAAGGCGAGGAAGGCAAAATCTTCCCTACCGGGTCACGCTGAGGTCCCACCGGAGCTGATCGATTTGGCAGTCTACAGTGTCTTTTAGTAATTCGGACAAAGGCCGGTGTCAGCATGAGAGCACCACCATCTTGTGACGACGTTGTGGCCACTCCGGAGAGCGGGACAGCAGGCGTATCCCTCCACAGACGCGTTGAATCAGTCTTTCCTTCGGCACCAGATGTGGATAAGGCGGCAATCGCCCGGGGCAGCGGCACATCCATGGGGGACAGCCGAGCAACGGTGGCGGTTGCTCCCACCGGAAGCCCGCGGGAGTCGAGGGCCAACGACTCTCGTAGAATCTTTAAAACTGAGAGGACGTCTTCAAGAGCGGGGCTCATGCCCGAGCAGGCAAGCATCCGAGTTCCAAGGTAGCCCAGAGCCATCCTAATGGACCAGGCCCAAATCCGGGGTGTCGGCCACCATCTTGAGAGCCCCCCCCAGCAGCTGCCCTTCACCATGGCCACCGGAGCGGCCCCTCTCGGTCAGCCCGCCGTGGGGGGGGGGCACGCGGGTAGAACGCTAATGGCAGTGTTGGTGCAGGAGAGGAACCTCCACCTTGGGGGGGGCGGGGGAGAGGGGGCCGTCTGCGCCGCCTCTCCGCGAGCGCCCCACGCCATCTGCGGGCGCCCCACGCCATCTCCTGGCACAGGTATACGAGATGGCTGGACCAGGCAACAAAAAGGGGGGAGCCATCAGCAAGGCATCCCCCGCACACAACTTGCTGGACATCACCTATGGATGGTCCGGGGACAGGTCTTGGCGCGTTGGGTAGCCTCCGGCCTATTCGCACAACGGGCCGCCACCGACGCTACCTCGCCGGCTGACGCCTTTTGTAGACTTTTTATAGCCCAAAGCCTACTAAAAAGTAGCTCAAAGTAGCCCAACAGGAACAGCGTCAAGCAGACGGCAAATGCATTTGGGTTTGTTGTTGCAGCCGGCTGCCATGTAAATAGTTGTTTAATAAAAAGTTTTAAATGGTTGTTTAATAAAAAGTTTTAACATGTTACTTTGCTGGAGTGTTGTATATATTTATAATATTTGCATAGGGTTTGTCGTTATTTGGGCGGGGCGGGCGATGGATCCGAGCTGTTTTGCAGCCATCATGGCGTCGAGCTCGGTTCTTCTCACTAGTTTCATATTTCTCATGAGGGGTTGTTCCTAATGTTTCTATTTTAGCGGGGTCAAAAAGATCCCATCAGTGGCCTACTGATTTTGCTCGATTCCTTTTGTTTTCCCTATCGATTTTTATGTTATAGTTTGCTAGCATGATACAACGGCTAATCCGTATTTTTATATATATGTCCTTTTTATTAGGGGTGTCTTCCGGTGGAGCCGGATGATCTACCTCTAATAAGCGGTCCGGGCTGAACCAACTACCAACAAACGGCGCGAAGATAGGCATGACGGGTTACAAAGGGGACAAAAGTCTGCACTACCTATCCTTCACTATCCACAAAGACTAAACAGAGTATTGCGACCCTGTGCTTATTTGTGAATAGAGAATGACCCAAAGAGAACCAATTCCGAATGATCAATGTTCGGATAAACAATCAATCAAATGAGGGATAAAAATAGGCACGACGGATTACAATGGGGGCAAAAGCCTGCGTTACCTACCCTTCACTATCTGCAACGACTAAACAGAGTATTGCGACTCTGTGCTTGTTTGCAAATAGAGAATGATCCAAAGAGAACCAATTCCAAAACAGTAAATGCTTGGATAACAATCAATCAAAAGGAGAGGGAAGCAGGCACGACGGATTACAATGGGGGCAAAGGCCTGCGTTACCTACCCTTCACTATCTGCAAAGACTAAACAGAGTATGGCGACTCTGTGCTTGTTTGCAGATAGAGAATCTCTCAGAAACAATCAAATGAGTAATACTAGTATTTTCAAACAATCAAACAATCAATTCGCTGCGATGCACGACCTTACCCGGACCGTATGGACAGTTTCTCGTCTTCCGCTTCCAGCGCCTGATCGTCCTCTATTCTCCGTAATTCCTGTGGCACTCCTGATGGTTCCCAGTCAGGACCGTAGATCACTCGAGAGAGGTCTGCTCAGAACCAGTGAAGTTCGGATGATCAGCTGCCAGACGAGGGTCTATCGGGCAGGTGTACTTCCCGATCGTTGCAGTCGTTCACTCTGTCGTTGGGACCTCTCCCACTGGATCCACGTGTCGCTGATGGGCCCCACGTTTGGGACGCCAATTGTTAAAAAAAGGTAGGGCCGAATTCGACCAAGAACCCTTCAGTGTTTGCCCGGCGTTATGCGCCTCTTATACCATTCGAGATTACCAAACAAAAGGCAGGCGCTGGAGACGGAAGCCAGGAAACAGGAGTTTATTCCGACGGAGCAGTACACGTCAAATCAGACAACAGGGTATCTTCTCGAGGTGCTCTAACCGCATCTCTGAGGCCTGGCCTCTTATACACAGGTTTATGGCTTTATTACATACACTGCATCCGTAATGTATCTTTGAAGGACAGAAAAGACATCCTCGGAATCCCCGGTCCAGGCCCGTTCCCACACATATCTACAGTAGTGTTCCCACCCCGATCTCAGCATGTGGTGGTTTATCGAGCAGCAGGGCATTCCGCTGGGAACGGGGATGTGTGTGATCAGTCGGATCTTTGGGGTGCGAAAGCATTGATTAATCCCCGCTCCTTTGATGTGAGGCGAGGTCCTACTGTAGGGGGCAATAAACTGCATCTGTTGGGCTAGGTGATGGCCTGGGATCAGGCCGGACAATCGGGCAGGGAGGAAGAGGTTATCAAAAGGGTCTGTTCTTTGAATGAGATGAAAGAGTGAGGGGGTTCAGCACGGGATGTGGCTCGGAGACAGGGTTGCGTTAGAGGTGTGCTTATGGCCCAAGCAGGAGAGACCGGGGGCTGTCGGGGCGCGGGGGAATGCTTGCGAGGCCGGGGAGTGAGGGGGAGAGACACGCAGGCTGTTGGCAGCGGGCAAAGAGGCCACGACACACAAAATGGCTGCCACTTACGTGCATGATGGGGCCTAAAAGGGACAAGATGGCGTGGCCACTGTTCCACGAGTCTCACTTTGCTTTCAACAGTGACTGTGGTGAACATGAATGAACGCCGCTTATATATACCTAAGTTTGGTCATTTTCCACAGTTCTACAGGGACAGAGCGTGATCCAGAGGCCTCTCTGCAAATGCTCAGCTGACTTGCTGCAACTGGACATGCCTGGACCTGCCTGAACCCTGTTGGCATCTGCAAGAGTGAGTCTTTGATCCCAAATGGGCACTTCCACAGGTCCTGGGCCCTTGGTTGACATCCAGGTGCACTAATCTTACTACAAGGAATACATCCTGAAGTTTTGGGCTCTTCGAAACTGCAAGTGGGCCAGTTTGTGCTGATATCTCTCCACCCATGATGACTGCCAATTGAAAGCTCCAGTGGACCCGACTCCTCAAGCTACAGCTACCGCCATAGACGACTAGCGATGCCACATCTGCACTTCTTACTACAATGACACCTGCAATGTCCGCCAATGCCAGCTCAAGCAGTCCCCATCTGTGGTCCTGACACGATATTAACGCTGCTTCTATGACCGTCAGCGATGCCCGGCCTGCTCTTCACTGTACAGCACAGACCTTCTGCGATGCTGTCCTCACGACCTACTCCACCATGAACTGGACTCTTCATGTTAGACTTTGAGGAATTAACTTTTTCAGCAGACTAATCTGGTCCCTGTATTCGACCCACAGTCCATTGCAGTTAGCCAAACGTGTAACTTTTTCCTGGACTAGTACAACCAGATAACCACGAGTGGCACTTTGTGCTTTTAGGTGCTATGTTTATGTCAAATCTTTGAAAATACATGTCTCAGGTTCCACTTATTGAATTTTTGTAGCTTTGGTATCAAATGATTTATTATATTTATTATACTTTTTTACATTACGTTGGATTTGCCTTGTGTTGTGGTTTCACTGTATTACTGTTTGGTGCTGCAAAAATACTTTACACATTGCCTCTAGGTTAAGCCTGACTGCTTTGTGCCAAGCTACCAGAAGGTTTAGCACAGGTTAATTTGGTGACTTTTTGTGTTTCACCCTGACATGAATTATGGTTGTTGCATGAGTAACCTCTCACCCCCCCCAGCCAATAACACAATGTCTAACACCTGTCTTGGAAAACTGTGTTTACACTGAACGCCAACATTTAATTGAATACCCCAACCTATGTGGTAATCTGCAGTCTGGTTTTAGATTTGGCTGTAGCACAAAAAAAGTTATTCTCTAACTCACTGATAACTCACTAGGTCTACTGGACAATGGATATTAGGCATTAGGGGGTTGATGATATTACTCCAGTGTACATCAACCTCAGTTGGATCCCCATTAAAACAGGAAGAGTATTCAAAGTGGCCTGCATCACTCACAAGGCCATCCATTGTGGCATCCCAAAATCACTGGTATATAAAGTAAACATACCACATCTAGAGGGGCCATAGAATTTTTAATGCTGAGTCCATGGTCCTAGAACTATCCAAGTTTAGGAAATAATCATCTTTCTATCATACTGTCGAACTGCAGCCATAACTTGGAACGTATTCTACCAGCTGTGCATATATACCCCACTGTTGAAGCGTTCAAGAATAACATAAAACACTTACCTATCTAAAAATGCCTTTTACAACAACTACCATTACCACTTATATCTTCCATAAATAGATTTGGTTATCTTCCTGTACATTTTATACAGTTCTCTGGGAATTCTGGCTGTGGTGACGATGTTATCCCAATGTTTTTCCCTTTGTTCCACGTCTCCTTGCTCTTGTAAAGTTTTCTGACATGTGCTACATAAAACTTCAAAGTAAATCAATAAATATTCTGTGGCCAGACAAAATAGGCACAATAAAATGCAATCACGTCAAACTGAGGAGCTTGGTTTAACTGTTCCTGTTAGGAAAGTAGATGGGAGACCGATGGTGACCACAGGCACCTGGGTCCTCTCTGGTTCACTCATAAGTTGCCATATGCTTCTGAATGTCCCACAGGCAGCGGGGATGCACAGAACCTCGCTCCTCCAGGACAGTTTCTCCTCCTGGCTGACTCTTTCCCTTTTGTTGACAGGCTTCTAGGTGCTTCAGAAATGGTCCACTGCTTTGCCTGTGGTACGTCCAGGCTTCAGGTGATGTCCTTTACATCTGAGCAACTAGGTTTCAGTCAAACACCAGCCTTGGTACCACAGCGGAGCATTACCTTCCATGATCATGACGACCTTGGAACTAGGACAGTTTATGATACAGATAGGTTCTGTTGAGAAAGGTACAATTGCTTTGAAATATTACATTTGTCCTGTTTTGCTAGGATGACCAATCAATGGTCTACAATCAATGTGGATAACCACAATGACAATAAAGATGAGACGAACGCTGTGATATGAAATTGTGAACGATACATTTAAACATCATATATCATATACAACAATACATCTATCAATATTTAAGATATTTAAGATCAATATTTGGTACTAAAGCAAAGTGGGGTGATTTGTTTCCCGCTTTGAGTGAGGGAGTGTGGATCCTAAATCTCAACTGTAGAATCTATTTGGGTCGTTCTTTTTCAAATGTCCTCATTAGACTGTTCGCCAGACACAGCCTTGGTAAGTATTGATGCTTTGTGCAGCGTACATAGAGGTGTGAGGTTTTGGCCCAACTGAAAGCATAATTAGTACAAACAAAAAGATATGCCTCACCTAGAGACTTCCACGCCTTTCACAAAAGAGTATGCAGATCCATCCCTCACCACTACCATCCACCAAATGGCAGTACTGGGGAAGAAAATCAGCAGCTCCTTACTAACCAAAAGGCTTATGACATTTCTAAAGGCAGCTTTGCCTCCCCTACCCTCATTTTAGTGTCTACCGGCCAAGTGTACGACCCATTTTTGCATGCGCAATTGGGTTTGCGAACCCGTTTGCGCAGACACCAACATCATGGGCCATGTACAAAGCCTACTTAGGGAGTCTCAATTTGTTTGCAACTCGCTAAATAGGTTTTGCGACTCACTTTTGTGAAGGGGCATTCCCTTCCAAATAGCGAGTCTCAGAACCATGTACTAATCTTTTTCGATCGCAATTGCGGTCGCAAAACACTCGCAATTACCACTTACTTAAAGTAGGTGGTAATGCCTACGCAAATGGGAAGGGGTCCCTAAGGGACCCCTTCCCCTTTGCAAATGCTTGCGAAATAATTTTTTAAGGGCAGGCAGTGGTCCCAGGGACCACTGCCTGCCCTTAAAAAATGAATCGAAAACATTTCCCTTTTTTTTTTTCAATGCATCCCGTTTTCCTTTAAGGAAAATGGGCTGCATTAAAAAACAGCTTTATTTAAAAGCAGTCCCAGACATGGTGGTCTGCTGAGCCCAGCAGGCCACATCCTTGGGAGGGCTGGCATTCCCAATGGGCTCGCAAATTGCGAGAGGCTCATCAATATTAATGAGCCTTGCAATTTGCGACACAATTGGGAATCGTAAACAGTGTTGAACACACTAGTGTACATTACATTTAGCCCCTCACAACTTGCGGCTCGCAATTTGTTGCAAATTGCGAGACGCTAAATGAAATGGTCGTACATCTGGCACTAGGTCTTCTCCTTTCATCTACACGAATGGATGCAATACTGTCTGGGAGCACAGTCCTCATCCTTCATCTTGTGCTAGGCAAGGCCAACTATATCCACAATGGATTCCACTGGTCTACAATACACTGGTTCCCTTACACATCCTGCATGCAGTACATTTGCTACAGATGCATACATACTTAAGATGCACTTGACTGTCTGGGTATTAACGTAGAAGTAGAACACTATGTAGGCGAGGCAGTAAGCCTCAACCTTCTCATACAGATAAAAAAATATACCCTCACACTATTGATTTTATTTCTTTTAGATGTGCTGCCACCACGGCTCTATGCATTTTACCACCACCAAAGCCACAGTCACTAATGAGAAAATGCTTGGTGCCCCCCTGACAGTCACAGGGCTGGTCCAGGACCTCACAAAGCCAAAGACATCCCCAGGCCTCTGCACACATGTTTAGATTAGTGTGACGCCAGGGTAAACATAAGAAATCGCGCTATGCATGCAGCTGGGCACTCAGTGTAGAGAAACATACAAATGCGCATATACCATTCCTGTCCGGACATATACGAAATTACATAACAATGGCAATATAGAAAAAATAAAACAGCATGCTTAATTTAAAACAACTCTATCGATGGCATGTTAGAAATTACAACACAAAAATACATCAAACATATTAGCTTTTTTATTCGATACATCTGATATTACTTTTCTGCTTCATGACATTATAGTTGTTACAAAATATTCACAATGTTACTTAACACATTCATGCAACCTTTGCAGAATTTCCTGATAATACATTTGTTTGTGAGGAGCTCTTATACACCAACATTTGAAACGCAAGTTCGTAGTCTTACAAAATACCCTTTTCATAATTTCCTACAGATGAACAAGAGAGATGGGGGCTTTGCTCCTCATCCACCCTAATGATTTTACTCATCTCCGGATGTATGTCGTTACCACGCATACTTTTACAACGCATGCCTTTACCAAGCAACTTTTACAACGCAAGTTGTTAAAACGACTTGCGTCGGGGGGGCGCTGGATAGTGAATAGTTTAATTTACTATTCCAACTCCAGTCCCCGTGGATAATATGGAAGGTTTTGGATAGTAAATTAAACTATTACCTATCCTAGAGCGCCCTCCAGCGCAAGTCGTTGTAACGATTTGCGTTGTAAAAGTTGCGTGGTAAAGGTAGTGCGTGGTAAAAGTTGCGTTGTAAACGCTGTTTACCCTCATCTCCACATACCCTTGCCTTTTTACATGTTTTTCCAACTTGCGACTTTTAACCCGTACAAACCTCCACGATTTAGTTGATATGATACGTCATGGAACCAGACACACACACACGCACATTTACACACACACAACCCACCTCCCGAAAACCCTTTCACTAACAAAAGTCCAGGGATTCTGACATTATTAAAGAATTTTTTTTTATAAACGAGGTCAACCACTGTTTCCCCTTTCTAATGGCTGGAAACAAAAGATGCTACATATAACCATTTAATGGTCCCCAGGATACTGAGCTTGGAAGTTTGGAAGGAGGACATGCTTTTCTGGAACTGGGTTTTATGACCTACTTTTCACAGCAGAAAGAGTCTCTTATCTGGCCAGAGAACAATGACCAGTGAATTCACTTTGGATTTATAAGACATTTGCCATTCTTCTATTAATTATAAAAAGGGGAAACGTCACAACGTTCTTAGCACATATGTGCTTCTAGGATGACCTAATAAGATTCAAGAATGTTCATAGTCACATTATTTCCTATTTCTTTTGGATTTCTCCTGTACGTCCTAGTGACGTCAAAGTCTCTTGATTATTCTGCCTCGTCATTAGCTGATCAGTTTATAAGAAGCTATCTGGATCTAATCAAATAACATTTTTCAATAACGGGGGCGCCACCTGGTTATTCTTTATGAAATTGTAATTATATGAAAACACATTCCATGTGTCCTGTGGCTTGTTTCAAGCCACACACATTTAACCAATTACAATCAATTCTTAATGGTTTAAAAATGGGAGAACAGCTATGCTTGATGTCTGAAGAAGTATTGCACAAAATAATTGATTTCTTAAGAAAAAATTACTGTTGCGTCTTTTTCTTTCAGCACACATTGTAAATATTTTCCGGGAAAATAAACCCAAGGTCAAGGAAAAGAACAGCCATATGTATGCATATTTTCTTTAAGCATTTTAATATTATGATTATGTATTGGTCACAAAAACCCGCCACTGTTTATTTTGCTCTTTCGAGCTACACTCACAGATATACATTGATAGACAGAAATTGGGAAACATCCTTTACAACGCAACTTTTACCACGCAGTGCTTTTACATCGCAACTTTTACAACGCAAACCATTACAACGCATTGCGCTGGGGGGCGTTCTAGGATAGGTAATAGATTTAATTTACTATCCAACACCTTCTCTACTATCCACGGGGACTGGAGGTGGAATAGTAAATTAAACTTTTCACTATCCAGCACCCCAAAGCGCTATGCGTTGTAATGGTATGCGTTGTAAAAACTGCGATGTAAAAGCATGCGATGTAAAAGCATGCGTTGTAATGTCATACATCCACAGAAATTGGATGCAGGTAAAGACTGCCAGGGAATTTAGGAGGATCATTTCTCTGCCTAGATTGGTAGCAAAATGATGATAGCTATATTCATGCTATTAGGGATATTCACTTAGCCAGGACCGGCTCAGGGATGCAGCTTAGTGATTTACCTTTTAGAAAGGTAACACCATATCCGGTTGCTTCCAGAGGAAAAGTAAAAAGTCAAGTTGATTCCTGATATGAAAGTTTCCCTGAGGCTCCGACTACTACAGGAAACATCCTTTACCCCACATGCGTTACTCCGCAGTGCCATTACCCCGCAGTTTTTACACAGCAAAATATTTTACCGCGCAGGGCTTTACGCCGCAAACTATTACAGTGCATTTCCCAAAGTAACGCACCAGCGGAGTTAGAATAATAAAATGCGTTTTAATGGGAAATGTGTTGTAATAGTTTGCGAATGTAAAGCCCTGCGTTGTAAAAGATTTTGCGGTGTAAAAACTGTGGGGTAATGGCACTGCGGAGTAACACATGCGTGGTAAAGTGTCCTATTCGACTGTTACGGAGGTAGCGGAGGAGAAGATTTTGTTGCACAACCACAACAAGCAAAATATTGTTTCTTAGAAAAGTGGTCTGTAAAATCACAAAAATAGAGGGTGCTCTAACTACGAAAGACTTTGCTACCAATAGGGTTGAATGGAATGGTTGGGGATCAGCCATTCAATGAGTTAGATATAGATATTCAGCTATTCACTTAATTAGATATGTATGATCAGATATTCATTTATTTAGATACAAATAATCGGGGTCAGTTCGGGTTTTACTTGTGTTGTGGGCTCCAATCATAGCTGCATAAGTCCCAAGCGTGTCAAGCAGTTGTGGACAGATTGGCATAAGTACCTAAGTAGTGTATGCTTGCTGGAGTTGTCCAGGAAGGTGTTCAGAGGCAGAATTGTTGGTGTTGTCTTTAAAGGTGCACCAGTATTTCCTTCCTACATTTTTGGATGGGTGATGCCCAACTTGGATGAGGGGAGCTTGTTCCCTAGATTTGGGAACATATCTAGAGAAGGCTTGGCTACTTGTGCATTCCTTTCATATCTACTGGATCTCAGGTCTGAATAATGTAGTGGTCCATGAGGTGCTGAGCTGGTCAAATGTGGAATGTAGTTAGCCATATTGATGCTGACTATCTTGAAGATGATGCAGCGAGTTTTAAATTGGATGTGTGCTTGGATCGATAGTTAAGTATCTACATACATAGTAATCCTGTAACTCGAAATCCTATGAAACAGCATGCGCGGAGGATAAAGCATAGTCAGGAATCCATGTTCTGTTTCTTTTAGACCCTTAACCATTTTACAGACTGCATTTTAGATAATACCTGATGAAGTAAATAGTATAAAAATGCAGCCAGGGACATCCAGTTTCCTTTTTTGTTGGTGTTCTGGGTATGGTTAAAATCCAAAACGAGTTGCATTATTTTCCTTAAACTCTCTTGTATTCTGTTGACATGTTTCAGCCTTACATCAAATGTCACTAAGGGTCCTAGCCCCGTCTGGGTATTGTAAAGAAAGTGTATTGTCCTCTATATGTCAGTCAGACACACTGTTAGACAACAGTACGAACATTTATAAACTGCAAGACTACTTGTTGTGGTACTGGAAATACATATTTTTGCTTCTGGGATCATCAAGAGTGCTGCTTCGAAGGAATGCGCGGGAGGAATGTCCCTATAGTCACACCTGTGATAAGGCTACTGTGCCAGTGATTCACGTATATGTAAACCCTGCGGCAATCCTTTCCCCAACAATACATGGTAATTTATTTTAATAGAAGATGTCAATATTAATTCAGAATTTGCTATATTACAAAGAGTAACAATACCAACTCACCCACAAACATTTTTAAAGGAAATATTAGGAGACAAATAGGATAATGTAGTGAAATAGGCTGCAGTCCTTACAACATTGAAAACTGAAATACTCATTTAAGGATGCACACTCTGGCAGTGGCCCTTCATGGGTTGTCAGTGGCACTTCGATACAAAAGGGGATGATGGACGGAGCGTTTGAACAAATCAAACACTCACCCCCAGTCAACTGATCTGGGTTTAATCCATCACCATTCTTTAGTTCACTCAGCCACCCCAGTTCAGACTTGGCTATATGCAAATCAGTCTGACCCTGTGCCTTGTGGGAACAGTCCAGCCCGAACTGCCAAGCCATGTCTTCCCTGGACCGGAAACAAGCATCCTGGGACCAGTTTCGGATTCATAATCCTCATCAGCCAGGCTATCTTGAATCCAGTGGCCAATTGAACAAGGGACTCGCGTCTGAGCATACCCTGCCACACTTAGGGCGAACAAAGCGATACAAAAGGGGATGATGGACGGAGCGTTTGAACAAATCAAACACTCACCCCCAGTCAACTGATCTGGGTTTAATCCATCACCATTCTTTAGTTCACTCAGCCACCCCAGTTCGGACATGGCTATATGCAAATCAGTCTGACCCTGTGCCTTGTGGGAACAGTCCAGCCCGAACTGCCAAGCCAAGTCTTCCCTGGACCGGAAACAAGCATCCTGGGACCGGTTTCGGATTCATAATCCTCATCAGCCAGGCTATCTTGAATCCAGTGGCCAAGTGAACAAGGGACTCACGTTTGAGCATACCCTGCCACACTTAGGGCGAACAAAGTGATACAAAAGGGGATGATGGACGGAGCGTTTGAACAAATCAAACACTCACCCCCAGTCAACTGATCTGGGTTTAATCCATCACCATTCTTTAGTTCACTCAGCCACCCCAGTTCAGACATGGCTATATGCAAATCAGTCTGACCCTGTGCCTTGTGGGAACAGTCCAGCCCGAACTGCCAAGCCATGTCTTCCCTGGACCGGAAACAAGCATCCTGGGACCGGTTTCGGATTCATAATCCTCATCAGCCAGGCTATCTTGAATCCAGTGGCCAAGTGGACAAGGGACTCACGTCTGAACATACCCTGCCACACTTAGGGCGAACAAAGCGATACAAAAGGGGATGATGAACGGAGCGTTTGAACAAATCAAACACTCACCCCCAGTCAACTGATCTGGGTTTAATCCATCACCATTCTTTAGTTCACTCAGCCACCCCAGTTCAGACATGGCTATATGCAAATCAGTCTGACCCTGTGCCTTGTGGGAACAGTCCAGCCCGAACTGCCAAGCCATGCCTTCCCTGGACAGGAAACAAGCATCCTGGGACCGGTTTCGGATTCATAATCCTCATCAGCCAGGCTATCTTGAATCCAGTGGCCAAGTGAACAAGGGACTCACGTCTGAGCATACCCTGCCACACTTAGGGCGAACAAAGCGATACAAAAGGGGATGATGGACGGAGCGTTTGAACAATTCAAACACTCACCCCCAGTCAACTGATCTGGGTTTAATCCCTCACCATTCTTTAGTTCACTCAGCCACCCCAGTTCAGACATGGCTATATGCAAATCAGTCTGACCCTGTGCCTTGTGGGAACAGTCCAGCCCGAACTGCCAAGCCATGTCTTCCCTGGACCGGAAACAAGCATCCTGGGACCGGTTTCGGATTCATAATCCTCATCAGCCAGGCTATCTTGAATCCAGTGGCCAAGTGAACAAGGGACTCACGTCTGAGCATACCCTGCCACACTTAGGGCGAACAAAGCGATACAAAAGGGCACTTGCTGCAGTTGTTTATTATCAGGCTTATCCCAGGCCTTAGACTTATAAGCAAACTATGTGGTAATTCTCCTCTAAGAAAAGTGGAGGGGTACCTTTGATTGCAATGAAAATATCACTGAAGGAGAACTAGGTGTACAGGTAAGCAATGTTTCATTCTCCTTCAGGGGATCTCCATTGATATTCATAAGCAATGAATAGAAGAGTAGGCTGATAAAAATCTCGAAGCAGTGGAAGAAAACATTAATTATCCTGATTTAAGCACAGCGATTCCTTTTAAGAGGATTGCCCAACCTGGGCATGTACCCTGGAATCTCAGTCAAGACAATGCGTTCATATGAATGTATGAACTAAAGGCCTTTTGTCTGGCTTACAGATCTCTGATATGGGAATACTTCTCAACAAGGCAGTGGTGCAACCTTGACCGGGTAAGACTTGCCTTTGGTTTTCCTACTTGTTGGAACCTGGGATGACAGGTCACCTAGGGTAGCCTGGCCTAGGGTAAGACACAAATACTAGAGGCACATGTGCGAAGGTTGCAAACTACCCAGCAGTAAAACCACGCAATAACACCCAAAAATGACACTACACCAATGTTGGAAAAATACGAGCTTGTTTATAAAAATATTTCTTGCTCTTATGTCTTTAGAAATCACCACTTAGTACATACAGTTGTCATGAAATTAATTATAATAATACTTTCAGAAGTGCTAACTTATATCATTATCAGCATCAATAGTACATTACAATAGACTCCAAAATTGGTTAGGTTTAACTTCTATGAGACTCTACAACTTTCATCTCAGTACAATAGTTCAGAAGAGGCAGTGTCTGCACTTCGCTAGACAAGTTTTACCCTTTTACCCCCTCCTTTCCAGAGATGGCAAAAGTAAGGGGAGGCATTAGTATCAAGAAACACAGTTACCAAAGAGAAACTTCCTGCTTTGAAGCTTATGACTTATTGGTTTCCTGTATACAGATGGATCGCCTTCCCCAGGGCCAGCCTAATCCTCAGGTAGCCAAGTGATAGTCTGAGTTCTTTGATGGAGACTCTATAGCCTCCCACGTCCCCCACTCAACCTCCTTACTTCTTTACTGTTGGGCCCCCTTCTCAGGGGCCGATGACTCTGCCTGGCGTGAGGAAGAACAACACCAAACTTTAAAGGCACTCGTGATGGGCCCCCGCCCCTTCTCCTCTGCTCATTACCGCTCCTCCGTGTTGGAGCTCAAGCAGGGAAAGGGGTTCCAGGAGCGGTGAAGCGCCAGTACCTGCTTCCTGCCCGCTTCCTCGACGTTCTTCCTTTCGCCGGTCCGGGACGTCTCTCTCACCGCGGTGCAACTGCGCATGTGCGGGAGACTAGCGGCACCAGGCGGGAGTCGGCCCCGATCACCTGACGCTAGCAGCGTCTCCTACACGGGCCTGCTCACTTCCAGGCCCCTCCTTCCAGGGATAACTGCAATTACTTGGGGCATGCGCGATGGCGCCTTTTGTCAGTGTCTAGCCCCCACCTTCTCCTCACAACAGTGGCGCTACCACAGCAACGCTACCGGAGTCCCCGGGGTCCCGCACACGGCTGAGACGGCGTTGCCTCAAGGAAACCGGCACCCCTCTCCTTTCTCCAACTCACGAGGGAAACAGGGGATTTGCCGACTGCACGTCCGGTAAGGGCCCTCAGGGACACAAGGGCATTAGCCTTCCTTAATTCCCAGGGAGATGGGAAACAGCGCTAGATCTCCTCACACATCAGCTCCCACTTCCTATCCCTACCAAGGTCCTATTATCACACAGTGCTGGACGGAGGCTGGTGATAGGGGATGAGGAACACTCTTCCAAAGTCTCTTCAACTGGGCAGAGGACTGCGCTCCACAGCGCCGCAGTCTCCTTCTCCTTCTCCCACCCCTATCTTCCAGACTAGGGGTTGGTCAGGCGCCCAGGGTCTCCAGGAATCCCATGTAGCGGGGACAAGTCAAGTAACCCAAGGGAGGAAGGGTGGTGAATCAATAGGTCAACCCTCTGACTATCCTACCCCACCTTCTGCTACAACCTATCCTCCAGCTGACTCTCTCTGGTTAGACAAAATGGCTGACCAGCATTCCGCCTTTTATAGGCTGACCCTCAGAAGTCCAGAAGGGACCAGAAGGTTCTGGAACGCCCTATTCTACTCTATGGGACAGGTTCTGGGTATGACAGTTGGGACAGTTGGTAGCCACCATTTTGTGACTCCAGCTATTTCCCTGTCAGAAAAGGCCTCTAGGCCTGAGGTGATAAACTATGAGGGGGGAAAAGAACACCTATCCCCTTGACCAACGCCTAGAAAAAGCTAGTGGACACAAAAATTAATAAAGGTATGAGGGGCAAAAAGGGGACAAAATAAATAATGAATTGGGAGGACTACGCAAAAAGCCAGACAGGTCTAACACTACTCTACTAGGGATGTGTTGGACCTGGGGTCTCCGAGTCACATAGGGTAGCTTGGCACTAAGTGGGGAGGCCT
Source organism: Lissotriton helveticus (assembly GCF_964261635.1). Classification (NCBI taxonomy): domain Eukaryota; kingdom Metazoa; phylum Chordata; class Amphibia; order Caudata; family Salamandridae; genus Lissotriton; species Lissotriton helveticus. Next base: position 333,726,469 of record NC_136071.1, on the reverse strand, counting down.
AACTCAGAGGTACATGTGTTAAGTTTGCGCCACACCCTTCAGTAACATAACGTCCATCCACTCCAAAATAAGGACACTACACCAGTTTAGAAAAATACGGGTTGTTTTATAAAACAATACTTCTTTGTTCTTTTACTCCATCAGTCTGCTTAGTCACAATACACATCAAGTATTCCCCATCAGGTTCTTTTCATTATTTAAGTTCCCAACAGTACCCTACATGCAGCAATTCAATAATTCCCCAGAAGGTAAAAAGGAAACTCAGGAACAACTGCACTGGGTAATTTTTACAAAAGCAGCACCAATATCACTTCTTTAAGGAGAAAACCAATGGCACTTTACACTTTAAAATCTCCTTGACTCTTTACCTAGGGAATCTTAAGTACTCAATCATCAGTTACACAGTGTTTACTCTTGGATATAAGGATTTGGCAGTTCCAGAGATTGAATTAGAAATAAGCAGGTTATTTGTCTACTGTGAGAACCGTTCTAATTTCCTTGACAACCCCCTTTGTCTTTACCAGATACTTAATAGGACCACCAGGCTCAGGTCAACTTACATGACCTCTCTGTACCACGCTATTTGAATGTGGCAGGTTCAGAATGTCTGAGGGGGGGGGTTTATGGGAAAATTTCCCGGGTACTTCATCCACCTCGTCTCCTATTCCTTTTCCGCTCATTTACACGGAGACAGTCGAATGGATTACCCCAGTTCCGATGACTGCTAGCCTCTGATGGTTCTTTGATCCACCTTATGCTGAAATCCTGAATGGAAACAGTTTTTCCTCACCTCGCACTGCGTGTCAACAGCGAGGCCTTTCCCCCCCCTCAGGCGCTGCAGCCGTGCGCTTCACTGAACAGTCTTACCGGGTGCTTGGCAGACTCGCCCCGGTCAGGATACACAGCCTCTCTCTCTCCTCTCACCACGTTTCTGAGGCTCGGTGGTGTCTTCAGACAAGGCGCTGTTGGCTCCGTGCCGATGAAAGGACCGAAGCCACACCGCAACTCTTACCGCGTTGCTGTCGGCTCTGCGTCCCGCCCACACCTCAGGCGTCAGAGAAGGAGGGAGCGAACGCAGTCCGGCCTTCTTTGCTCCCCGCCCCTTCTTCCGGATTAACGCTATCCTGCCTCACTGGCCTTCGCATTGTCTCCACAAAGGCACGATCGCCTAGCTGACCCCAAGCGGTCCTTCCCGTGGAATCTCTCTAACGGCTTGAGGTAGGAGGGACAGTAGCCCCGTGACAGGGAAATCGGCCACGCTAACCTCAGTGGGGTAGGATAATTTTCTCAGACTGAGGGGCGCTTAGGCTTTACTCGACCCCACACACCTTGAGGAAACAGTTCAAGCTGGGTCCCGAAAGGGGTAGGGAAACAGTACCAGTCTTGTTTAGTTAATGCGGGTTCTCCTGGTCGGATTCTCAGGCTGATCCTCCGCAGCTCTCCCTAAACAGCCCAGCCTGGTTTTCTCTCTGGAGCACAGTTCGATATTTAGAGCTAGGTATGACCCAGTGTTGATAGGGCTTAGTCAACAGGTAGGGGGACCCACTAACACGGTAGGGCAGCCGGCCCGTGGGACGATCTAACCCTTTACAGTGCGCCTTCCTCCCTACACTACTGCTTTACTCCTCACCAGGTTCAACCCAAGCTCCTCCGGTCACTCTAAAATGGCCGACCACCCTCTGGCCCTTATATAGGCAGGCCACGGGCTACTGGAACTGGCAAGAAGGTTCTAGATCATTCCTATATTATCCTATGGGCCTTTTGCCTGGAATTACAGTTATGGCAGTTAATGGCGACCATTTTGTGGGTCTTGTAAATCTAGTCAGGAAGGCACCTAGGCCCTTAAGAAAAACTATGAGGGCAAAGAGCACCTAACCCCTAGATCAACACCTACAAAAAACCCAGCCAACATAAAAAATTAAAGGTCTTGAGGGCAAAGAGGGGACAACAATAAATAAATAATTAGGAGGGACTACCCAAAGGCAGACAGGTCTAACACGCGTCCCCCCCAGCTGAAAGTGGGGAGAGCTACCTAACCCCTTGGGAGTCCTCATCACTAAGGCGGAAATACCTAGAGAGGCCGTCTGCATTGGCGTGGTCCACTCCAGGCCGATGTTCCACCCGGAAGTCCATTCCCTGTAGGGAGATGGACCATCTCAACAACTTGGGATTTTCCCCCTTCATTTGCATCAGCCAACGAAGAGGTCGATGGTCAGTCTGAACCAGGAAGTGCGAGCCAAACAGGTATGGCCGCAACTTCTTCAGAGCCCATACCACCGCAAAAGCTTCCCGCTCAATTGCACTCCACTTCTGTTCCCGGGGAAGCAGTCTCCTGGACAGGAAGACTACAGGCTGATCCAGACCCTCTTCATTGAGTTGCGATAACACTGCCCCAATGCCATGCTCTGATGCGTCTGTCTGGACAATGAACTCCTTGGAGAAGTCTGGGGCCCTCAGGACCAGTGCTGCACACATTGCCTGCTTCAATTTCACAAAGGCTTGCTGACAAGCCTCTGTCCAGACTACCCGTCGAGGTTGTTTCTTGGATGTGAGCTCTGTGAGGGGCGCTACAATAGTGCCATACCCCTTCACAAAGCGACGGTAGTAACTTGTGAGGCCCAGGAAAGCTCAGACCTCAGTCTGGGTCTTGGGGGTTCCCAGGCCATGATTGCCTCAATCTTTGCCTGGAGGGGCTGCACTGTTCCCCTACCCACCAAGTGGCCTAGGTACACAACCGACCCCTGCCCAATCTGACATTTTCTGGCCTTGATTGTCAAGCCAGCCTGTTTCAGGGCTTGGAGAACAGCTTGCAAGTGACGCAAATGGTCCTCCCAACTGCTGCTGAAGACGGCAATGTCATCCAGGTAAGCAGCGGAGAAAGCCTCCATTCCAGAGAGGACCTGGTTCACCAGCCGCTGAAAAGTGGCAGGGGCGTTCTTGAGCCCAAAGGGCATCACACAGAACTGGAAGTGTCCCTCAGGTGTGGAGACAGCTGACCTTTCCTTTGCTCCATCTGTAAGGGAGATCTGCCAGTACCCTGAAGTAAGGTCAAAGGTACTCAGATATTGGGCAGCTCCCAGCCGGTCAATCAATTCATCCGCCCTAGGGATCGGATGAACATCAGTCTTGGTCACTGAGTTCAGTCCCCGGTAATCCACACAGAACCTCAGTTCTGGAGTGGTGCCTGGTGGGGCAGCTTTTGGTACCAAAACCACCGGACTGGACCAGGGGCTACTGGAAGGTTCAATGACTCCTAGCTCCAGCATCTTGGTAACCTCACTGTGGATGCTGGCCTTCACCTTGTCTGACAGCCGGTAGGTCTTTGACTTCACTGGTGGGCTGTCTCCTGTGTCCACATCATGGGTACACAGGTGGGTCCTTCCCGGGACAAGGGAGAACAACGTAGAGTACTGCTCCAATATCTGGCGGCAGTCCTCCCGCTGCTCAGGAGTTAGGGATGGGGAGAGAATTACTCCCTCCACCGACCCATCCTTTTCCTGAGACGAAAAAAGGTCAGGGAGAGGCTCGCTTTCCGCTTCCTCTCCTCCATCAGTCACCATCATCAAGATGACCTCAGGCCTCTCATGGTGGGGTTTGAGGCGATTAGCATGCAGCACCCTTAGGGGCTGACGAGGGGTCTTAAGATCCACCAAGTAGGTGGCCTTACCCTTCTTCTCCAACACCTCAAAGGGGCCTGCCCAGCAATTCTGGAGAGCGCTTAGCTCTCCAGGTTCCATCACCCACACTTTCTGGCCAGGCTCCAATTCCACCGGGTGAGCGTTGTGGTCATACCACTCTTTCATTACGGCTTGACTGGCTTTCAAGTTGTCAGAAGCTTGCTTCCACAACTTTGCCATTTGGCTCCGGAAGGCCAGCATGTAGCTCACCACATCCTGGGGAGGCTTTCTGGGAGACTTTTCCCATCCATCCTTCACCAGGCTGAGAGGTCCATGTACAGGGTGCCCATACAGAAGCTCGAAGGGGCTGAAGCCCACTCCCTTCTGCGGCACTTCTCTGTAGGAGAATAGCAAACAGGGCAGGAGGACGTCCCATTTCCTCCGCAGGCTTTCAGGCAGACTTCTAATCATGCCTTTCAAGGTCTTGTTGAACCTTTCTACCAGTCCATTGGACTGGGGGGGGTACGGAGTGGTGAACCGGTAGGTCACTCCACACTCCTTCCACATTGCCCGCATATATGCTGACATAAAGTTGGTCCCCCTGTCGGACACAACTTCCTTGGGGAAACCCACTCGGGTAAAGATCCCCATCAGGGCCCTAGCCACAACAGGTGCAGTGACAGTCCTCAGAGGAATTGCCTCTGGGTACCGCGTGGCGTGATCCACCAGAACCAGGATAAACCTGTGACCAGCTGTAGTTGGCGGATCCAATGGCCCCACAATGTCGATGCCCACCCTTTCAAAGGGGGTGCTAACGACAGGAAGTGGTTCCAGGGGAGCTTTCAGCTTCACCCCTGTTTTCCCACTTGCTTGGCAGGATACACACGTCCGGCAATATGTGTCAGATGCCACTTTCATCTGAGGCCAGTAAAAGTGGGGGACAAGCCGGGCAAAGGTCTTGTCCTGACCTAAGTGTCCTGCCAAGGGAATCTCATGAGCCAATTCTAGAAGAAAGGCTCGGTATCGTTGAGGGACTACCAAGGCCCGTGATGAACCGGGCGAAGGTACCTTGGGTTCACTGTAGAGGAGTCCGTCCTCCCAGTAAATATGGTAGTGCCCTGCAACGTTCCCTGCTGCCTGGGCTTCGGCCTGTCGCCTCAGTCCCTCAAGGGTAGGGCACTCCTTCTGGCCCTTACACAACTCCTCCCTGGTAGGCCCTCCTTCCACATGCCACTCAGCAGGGATAGGTAAGTCCTCCAGGGAGACTACTTCCCCCTCCACGGACTCCTGGCCCACCACCGCAGGTGACCGATCTGTCTCATGGGGCGTGGAAGCCGAAGCAGGCTTCTCCTGTCTTTGGGTCTTTCCCTTCTTGGCAGCGGGCTGGGCCATTGTTCCAGGCTCCAACCCAGGCGAACTCCCTCTACGGGTAGTCGCAGACCTTGTGCTTGCACAGGCCCAGTCAGGTGTACCCAGCATCTCCGTATGAGTCCGGTATTCCACCTCCTTCCAGACATTGTGCTTCATGTATTTTCCCAGCAAACAATCGACTGGCACGGCAGGGCTTACGGCAACTCGAAGTGAACCTGCAACCCCTTCCCACTCAAAGGGAACCTCGGCCACAGGGTAGTGGCCCAATCTGCCGTCAGCCATCGCGGCGGGGTGGAGTACATGTGGAATCACCTGCTCTGGAGACACCAGTTGACTCCTTACCATAGTCATACTGGCTCCTGTGTCTCTCAGAGCCTCCCCTCTTTGGCCATTGATGGTGACCCATTGCCCATACTTTACAGTATTTGAGGGCACCTGAATCTTAGGAACCATCTCTCGATCTCCCAGGGACACTAAGGTGACACCCGCCCACTCACCCCCCTTATCTAAGGGCAACTCCTCCCCGAGCACTACACTAGCTACTCCCGGGGCTTTTCGTCCGGTGGGAGGGGGTGGTCTCTTTGGGCACTTGACATCTCCCTTATAATGTCCAACACCACCACACTCGAAGCAGTGGACAACCCTTGGCTGCTGGCTTTGGCCAGGATGAGGGTTTCTGGGTGGGTTAGCCTTAGGGGTGAATCCTTTTCCCTTTCCCTGGAAACTGTTTTGGGGACCTTTTGAGAACTCACGCTTTTTATCTCCCCCTTCCTTCTTCTGAGGGGCGCCCTGTCCGGCCCTTTGGGAATCCCCTCCAGTCCCCTTTAAGGACACCCGGGTACTGGCCCAGATGTCCGCCTCCTCTGCAAGGTTCCGGGGGTTGGTCAGCTTGCTGTCCACTAGGTGTTGACGCAGCTCGGGAAAACATTTCTCGAGTAGGTGCTCTTTGAGAAAAAGGTCTTACAACCCCTCATAGTCCCTCACCTCGCTGCCTTGTATCCAACCCTCTAGGGCCTTCCTTGCATAGTCCAGGAAATCCACCCAATTTTGTGTGCCTAATTTGTGACTTCCCCTGAACTTTTGCCGGTACTTCTATGGGGTCAGCCCAAACTTCTTAATTTCATGGTGGGGTAGTGGGTCTGCTCTTCCTGTTCCAGGGCCAATAGTGTGTCCCGTCCAGTAGGAGGCATGTATTTGTATAAACCCCCCCAGTGTTTTTCCTGGATCCCATGGGCTCTTAAGGAGACCTCATAGGCAGCCAGCCACTTGGTGATGTCATCCCCTGAGCTGTAACTGGCAACTATATCTTTAGGTAGGTAGGGCCTGGATTCCCTGGTCAGTTCTTTTGTTTCGCTGCCATCATTTGGAGAATTGGAGGGTCCCATCTGTAGGGCCTTGAGTTCTAGCTCCCTAAGTTTCAACTCGTGAGCCATCCTCTGTTCCTCCCTCTCCTTTTCCATCTTAGCCAACTCCCACTTTAGCTGTCTCTTTTCCATCCTGTCCACTAGTTCAGCTTCGGTTAAGCTTCTTCCGGAGACACTACTGCCTTCCCTTGAACAGGTCCTAGGTCCTGGTAGTAGGTTCCCCATCTCAGGTTGGAACAATCCATCTACCCCTATGACTGTGTCTCGGTCCGTCCCCTCTTCCTCCTCCTTTCCCTCTCCATGTGCTGCCACCCACGCTCTCAAACTGGTCTGGAGTTCCCCCTTCTTGGCACCACGCTTAAAAAAAACTCCCATCTTCTGGCAGAAGTCTCTAAGCTGGGCTGTAGTATAGGTCTCCAGTTCCTCCAGAGCAAATTCCATTTTTCCTATGAGATATATAGGGACAACCACTCGGGAAGAATTGGTTCAAAAGGGGCAATTCGAAGCTACCTCCACCCACCACCAGGAGTAAATTTGGAAAACAAAAAGAAATAATTAGGGAGTCCGCAAGGAGAAAACTCCAGGTGTAGGCCTGTGGAGTACACTTTGTTACTTCAGAGTAGACGCAAACACAGTTGTCATCCCACTGCTAGACACCAATTATGTTGGACCTGGAGTCTCCAAGTCACATAGGGTAGCTTGGCACTAAGTGGGGAGGCCTAACTCAGAGGTACATGTGTTAAGTTTGCGCCACACCCTTCAGTAACATAACGTCCATCCACTCCAAAATAAGGACACTACACCAGTTTAGAAAAATACGGGTTGTTTTATAAAACAATACTTCTTTGTTCTTTTACTCCATCAGTCTGCTTAGTCACAATACACATCAAGTATTCCCCATCAGGTTCTTTTCATTATTTAAGTTCCCAACAGTACCCTACATGCAGCAATTCAATAATTCCCCAGAAGGTAAAAAGGAAACTCAGCAACAACTGCACTGGGTAATTTTTACAAAAGCAGCATCAATATCACTTCTTTAAGGAGAAAACCAATGGCACTTTACACTATAAAATCTCCTTGTTTCTCTACCTAGGGAATCTTAAGTACTCAACCATCAGTTACACAGTGTTTACTCTTGGATATAAGGATTTGGCAGTTCCAGAGATTGAATTAGAAATAAGCAGGTTATTTGTCTACTGTGAGAACCGTTCTAATTTCCTTGACAACCCCCTTTGTCTTTACCAGATACTTAATAGGACCACCAGGCTCAGGTCAACTTACATGACCTCTCTGTACCACGCTATTTGAATGTGGCAGGTTCAGAATGTCTGAGGGGGGGTTTATGGGAAAATTTCCCGGGTACTTCATCCACCTCGTCTCCTATTCCTTTTCCGCTCATCCACACGGAGACAGTCTAATGGATTTCCCCAGTTCCGATGACTGCTAGCCTCTGATGGTTCTTTGTTCCACCTTACGCTGCAATCCTGAATGGAAACAGTTTTCCCTCACCTCGCACTGCGTGTCAACAGCGAGGCCTTCCCCCCCCTCCCCACCTCAGGGGCTGCAGCTGTGCGCTTCACTGAACAGTCTTACCGGGTGCTTGGCAGACTCGCCCCGGTCAGGATACACAGCCTCTCTCTCTCCTCTCACCCCGTTTCTGAGGCTCGGTGGTGTCTTCAGACGAGGCGCTGTTGGCTCCGTGCCGATGAAAGGACCGAAGCCACACCGCGACTCTTACGGCGTTGCTGTCGGCTCTGCATCCCGCCCACACCTCAGGCGTCAGAGAAGGAGGGAGCGAACGCAGTCCGGCCTTCTTTGCTCCCCGCCCCTTCTTCCGGGTTAACGCTATCCTGCCTCACTGGCCTTCGCGTTGTCTCCACAAAGGCACGATCGCCCAGCTGACCCCAAGCGGTCCTTCCCGTGGAATCTCTCTAACGGCTTGAGGTAGGAGGGACAGTAGCCCCGTGACAGGGAAATCGTCCACGCTAACCTCAGTGGGGTAGGATAATTTTCTCAGACTGAGGGGTGCTTAGGCTTTACTCGACCCCACACACCTTGAGGAAACAGTTCAAGCTGGGTCCCGAAAGGGGTAGGGAAACTGTACCAGTCTTGTTTAGTAAATGCGGGTTCTCCTGGTCGGATTCTCAGGCTGATCGTCCGCAGCTCTCCCTAAACAGCCCAGCCTGGTTTTCTCTCTGGAGCACAGTTCGATATTTAGAGCTAGGTATGACCCAGTGTTGATAGGGCTTAGTCAACAGGTAGGGGGACCCACTAACACGGTAGGGCAGCCGGCCCGTGGGACGATCTAACCCTTTACAGTGCGCCTTCCTCCCTACACTACTGCTTTACTCCTCACCAGGTTCAACCCAAGCTCCTCCAGTCACTCTAAAATGGCCGCACACCCTCTGGCCCTTATATAGGCAGGCCACAGGCTACTGGAACTGGCCAGAAGGTTCTAGATCATTCCTATATTATCTTATGGGCCTTTTGCCTGGAATTACAGTTATGGCTGTTAATGGCGACCATTTTGTGGGTCTTGTAAATCTAGTCAGGAAGGCACCTAGGCCCTTAAGAAAAACTATGAGGGCAAAGAGCACCTAACCCCTAGATCAACACCTAAAAAAAACAGTGGACATAAAAATTAAAGGTCTTGAGGGCAAAGAGGGGACAAAAATAAATAAATAATTAGGAGGGACTACCCAAAGGCAGACAGGTCTAACAGGATGTATTTGCTTTTTGGTTACAAAGTCCAATACAAGAGACAATCCATCTGGATAAGAATTATTTTATTTGTCCCAACCTGTATGATAAGGCACATACATTTACAAAATATCTGTTGTCTTATTGAGACAAAATAAGAGAACGCTCTTTACACGCCACAGTGAATAAAGATCTTTCACGTGGTGAAGAAGGATTCTGAAATGTGGGGACCGATATAGCCTGATTAACAAGAAAGCTAGACTACTTTGGGTCAAAATGTTAAATGTGGGCTTGTGACCAGTTTGGTCTTTTGAGCACTCTGTATGGTTCCTAGGAGTCTAGGGCTTGAATATCACTCTATCTACAAACAGAGATGATTGCCATTAAGAAAGCAGTCTTCCATGAAGTATACCATAAGGAGGCTTTAGATATCGGTTTTAATGAGCTTTGCAAGGAGAATTTTGATTTCCGAAGGGGGGAGATGTTCTTCTAATTAGAGAAAAGACTTTCATAGTGCCTTCCAGAAATCCTTTGTTTACGGAAAACCCTCAAGCAAGAGATTTTTGAAGGACATTTCCTCAAACCTAATATTGCAGCAAGATATACATGTAAAGAATAGAACTGCATAACAACATCAGCTAGGCAAAAACATAATTTAAAAAGGTCAGGGAACAGGGGGGAAAAAGACCAAAACTGTATACAAAGTAACGCTCTAGACCATGGGTACTCACAAACTTTCTCTCGGGGGCCAAATTTACACTGTGGTTTGTGTCCGAGGGCCGCACCAGTGGGGGTGGGGTCAGTGGGGGAGTGGGCGGGGCTAGAGCAACAAAAAAAAACTGACCATGAGGTTGATCACTGGTCCCTGCAGCGGACACCTTCGTCCACTGAGTCACCAGACCCGGCATACACACATCTCTCTCTCTCGCTCTCTTTCTCTCTCTGTCTCCCTCCCTCCCTCTCCCTCCCTCTCTCACTCTCCCTTACTCTGGCCCCCTCCCTCTGTCTCCCTCCCTCTGTCTCCTTTTCCCTCTCTCACTCCCTCACTCTGTCACTCCCTTTCCCTCCCTTCCTTTCTCTCCCTCCCTTTCCCTCTCTCACTCCCTCACTCTCCCTCCCTTTCCCTCTCTCACTCCCTCACTCTGTCTCCCTTTCCCTCTCTCACTCCCTCACTCTGTCTCCCTTTCCCTCCCTCACTCCCTCACTCTGTCACTCCCTTTCTCTCCCTCCCTTTCCCTCCATCCCTTACCCTCCCTCCCTTTCCCTGCATCCATTTCCTTCTCACTCCCTCACTCTGTCTCCCTTTCCCTCCCTCGCTCTGTCTCCCTTTCCGTCCCTTACTCCCTCACTCTGTCACTCCCTTTCCCTCCCTTCCTTTCCCTCTCTCACTCCCTCACTCTGTCACTCCCTTTCCCTCCCTTCCTTTCTCTCCCTCCCTTTCCCTCTCTCACTCCCTCACTCTGTCTCCCTTTCCCTCTCTCACTCCCTCACTCTGTCTCCGTTTCCCTCTCTCACTCCCTCACTCTGTCTCCCATTCCCTCTCTCACTCCCTCCCTCTCTCTCTTTCCCTACCTCACTCCCTCACTCTGTCACTCCCTTTCTCTCCCTCCCTTTCCCTCCATCCCTTACCCTCCCTCCCTTTCCCTGCATCCATTTCCCTCTCACTCCCTCACTCTGTCTCCCTTTCCCTCCCTCGCTCTGTCTCCCTTTCCCTCCCTTACTCCCTCACTCTGTCACTCCCTTTCCCTCCCTCCCTCTGTCTCCCTTTCCCTCCCTCACTCCCTCACTCTGTCTCCCTTTCCCTCTCTCACTCCCTCACCTGGTTACCCTTTCCCTCCCTCACTCCCTCACGATCACTCCCTTTCCCTCCCTCCCCCTCCCTTTCCCTTCCTCCCTCTCTTTCCCTCCTACCCTTTCCCTCTCTCACTCCCTCACTGTCACTCCCTTTCCCTCCCCCACCCTCCCATTCCCTTCCTCCCTCCATCCCTTTCCCTCCTTCCCTCTCTTACTCCCTCACCCGGTCTCCCTTTCCCTTCCTCACTTTGTCTCCCTTTCTTTCCCTCTCCCTCTGTCATCTCACCCTGCCTCTGTGTCAGCCCGGGCTGAGACAGCTTCGGAGCACACACACACACATAGCTGCACCGAGCGCATTAACAGGTCTTTAAAAGACCATTAGATTGTTAATGAGGCTGTGTTGTTCACCTCTTAGCGCCCCTGCAGCTCCACTCTAACTATGGCAGGAATCGCCCGGCCGGCCTCCCCAGAGCAGCAGAGTCTCGGAGTCGCGCTGCTGTAACTTAGTTTGCAGACACTCTTTAAAAAAAAAATTTAAAACACTGGTATAATGTGTACAAGGTCCGCGGGCCGCCAGGGAAGGCTTGCCGCGGGCCGTACTATGAGTACCCCTGCTCTAGACCTGTATTTCTTTAATTACTGGCTTTTCAAAGCTCTATATTTGGGGCATACAAAATATGATTTTCCACACAGACCAAGTAGTCCTTCTTACAGTTTTTATTTCATTTATTACTTTTTTATGAATTTTACTTTTTTGTCAAGACTTTCACATTATAAAAAGTATACAAATTATTATACTTGATATCACACTGATTTGTCTTCATGATTCAGCTAATGTTATACATGTGATAACAGCTTAAAAATCACAACTATCTACACGAAATAAATAAATCAAATACCCCCCACACATACTCTCACCTCTTTCTGTTCCACAACCATACTCTTGCACACTACACTCTCACACTCTACACCTCAGAACAACACTGCATGCCCAGATGAAAGAAATCCGGGTGAAAACTTCAACCCTCGGTTGCTGTGATGTGCTGGTTACTGGGGTGTCACTCTAGCAGATATACATGTAAAGAAGAGAACTGCATGCCAGACTCAGCCAGAAAAGTGGTTACGGTTGAACTGCTTCCTCCTGACAATTCGTGGGCACAAAGTTCTTCTCCATGCCAAATGCAGAAGCTCTTCCATTTGAAAGCATAATTCAGTACACCCCTTGGCTTCCTTTAAGATGTCCATGCACTGATGATGAAGGTTCAGGTGTGCCACCAAACTGAAGGTTGAAAGCTTAGATTGTAAGGTTCTGGTTTTTCAACTTTTTGGGAAAGATATGGTCTGCAGTGAAGCCTCCTGTGTGGTTATTCTTACTGGTGAAAAAGATTAGCGAACAAGCATTGGTCCAACCACAATGGTGCAATAAGTATCATCCTTATTCTGGAGTACTTAGCTTGATGAAGATGGATGAGAATAGGGATAATGAAAGAAATGCTTACAAAAGCTTCTGAGATTATACTCTCAGAGGGGCATTTCTATTTGTTCCTGGTTTGTAGTGCATGGAGGAGAGATCTGGACATTTGTTGTTTGTAGCATATGCAAAAGGGTATAGCTAAGAACAAACCTACTTGCTGAGAATAATGTGGCTTTTTACATCATCATATATGTCTCACTTCTGACTCTTCTGAAAGAGCCTTTTAAGAAAATCTGCCTCTGCACTTTGCACACCTGGGAGTGAACTGCAGCAAACTGAATCTCCTGATTGCCTGCACTCCAAAGGACAGTAATTTAGATCTTGAACCTCCCTGCATGCTGAGGTAGAGCATTGTTGTTGTATTAATTGCCTGTAAAAGTAAGGACCTTGTTCTGAAAGAGAAGATTGGTGGAAGAAGGTGGGCTGCTCTCAGTTCCAGTACATTGACCACACTGAACATTTTTTTCTGAGACCGTGCCCCTTGGACCTGAAGTGAATCCATATGGGTTTCTCAGCCCTGTAGCGATGCATTCACGACAACTGTTTTACTTGAAATGTCTTGGTGGAAAGAACTCCTTTCAGAAAATCTTTTGCCTTTCACTGCAATTGGAATTATTGAATAGCAGATGTTGTTTTGCCTATTTTTTGTTCCCACCCGGTAACTACTAAAGAAGTATCATGTGAAGTTGACCATAAGGTACTCAAAACATGGAAGAAGTCATGGACCCCTAAAGTGAGGATATCTGTTGAGAAGTGTATGTCAATGTCTTCAGGAGATACTGACATCTAGAGGGGATGGAAAAGAGCCTCTCCTCCAAAGGTTACACTGTAACTGTCCAACTATCTAGTGCTGTCCCCATATAATGGATGACCCGAGTCTGACATTAAACTCACATGGTTGACTTGTAAGCTTAGGCTTTTTAGAGTTCATAACATTTTCTGAAAGCCTAGCATGGCTACCTCTTTTTTAATAGCCAGACATCTAGGTAGGGATAGATAACTATTTTCTATTGTCTCAGGTAAGCTGTAAATAATGCCATTCACCTAAAGAGTCTTGGGGCAGATTTCAATCCAAAGGGAAGGGCTTTATATTGGTAGTTCATGTTCCTCAAAAGAAATTGCTGGAACTTTACAGGTTTTTCCACTATTGACAATTGAAAATATGCATCTTTGAGGACTATAGTGTGTGAGTTATGGTCTGCATGGCTGTTGTACAAGATATGGATTGTGGTCCTAACCATTGCTTGGGAATTTCAGTGGCCCTTTTGTTTTAATTCATAATCATAGCTCCACTTTAACTGTGTTTTTGATGAATTTCTGAGATTTTTTCAACCATATGTTATGGAGCAACGACAAGGGCAACCATAATTTAACTTTAACCTTTGGGTTTTTTCAGCGCATGTTTGATAATAAACCACATCCATGAATTCCCTGAGCACAAGCAGTGACGGCTGGTGACATTTAAAAGTGGTGAGAAGTAAAATTATTGTCGTACTGCACTGCGGCGCGCGAGTGTAGCGAGCGCACCCGACCAACCTACCAGGGGTTTGGGGGGTTTTCCCCCTGAGAACATTTTGAAAAAAAGTGGACAAATAGTGCATCTTCAAGCAAATTTGAGGAAGCAGGAATGTTAATAAAGCAATACGTTTGAATTATTTAACATTTAAGCTACTCCCTAAACCAAGCCTGGTACCGAGCCCAAAGAAATCTGCCCAAAACATTTTAGACAAGAGATCAATAGGGATTTGTTCTAGATTTTAGCTGACAATATTTATAGGGGTAGGGGTAGGAGACGCAGTGAAAGATTTGTGAGTATGCACGCTGGGGCTTCGGTAGCAGAGAGAGCTTCTCACACTGGCCACAGGCACCAACTAAACTTCAACAGACAGTCATTCGTAGTCATTCACTCTGCTCAGACTGATGATGCTGAGGGTGGATGGCAAACTGACTCTACAGTTCCAACTTCGAACCTGTTAGCTGTCATGCAAACGCCCATATACTTGTTTTATTTGATTTACTTTTTGCAGTTTTCAACAGGGCAAACTTGCCCAACTGCATTAGAGCGCTTTTACACTCGAACCAAATTACTTAAACATTTTTAGGCACAAGAATATGACGTGATTTGCCCGCATCCATAGAGTACTGAGCCGAGGCCAGATATGAACCTCATTCCTCAGTTACAAAGTTGACAGTTCCGGTCATCAGACACATTTCCTACAAAGCTGCAATTTTCACTTAAGCTATCTTAAACACCATTAGAGCAGCAACTCTTACCACTAGGCTGTCGCAAAAAGTACCTAACCACCAGCTTTCAAGTAGTCAAGTAAAAAAAACAGACGTATGCATTTGACAATAGGCATCGAACCATTAGTCTAATATTAAGAAGCCCAAGTGGGCAAATGTAAGTTGCACTACCCTGTCAGAAGTCGGCGGTAGCACCGCCATGTTATTAGCACTAGGCTTTTCTGGACAATAAACTGGAATTTACAGGCTGTCTTAGTCACTAACCCTCTCACCGAATGCATACACCCCTCACTGTCTCTTTAAACCTAGAGGCAAGGATGATGCTTAATGTCCCGAACTCTATCTGCTCTCTTTCAATCAACAAGTTTGGAGCAGCAGTTTCCGAATTGATGTAATAATTAGCAAAATGAGACTGTGCTGCTAAAAATATCTCTCAGGATCAGGCATGGCGAAGACACCCAACAGCATACACTCAATACATTCTTAAATTCTGAAGATAATGATCTGTAAAGGAGCATTCTTGCTTGAGAAAAGCTCAATTCTCACGGAATACATAGCTGCAAAAATAACTTGCTATTTCAAAGTGCTGAAGAAAAACCAACACTAGGCAATTTATTCCAATTAGAGAGGATATCTTTAGAGAAGCATGGCCTCCTGAATGCTAAGTAACAGGCAAAATGTTCGTGCAGTGTGGTTTCCCTTAACCCCTTGCATGCTGATGACGGCCCCCATCCGTCATGCACTACGGCGCTCGTGTGCTGATGACGGCTGGGGGCCGTCATAAACCCGCCCACTCGCGATTCTGTCGCATAGGCGCAGAATCGCTGCAGCATGCAAGGGGTTAAACATGGAACAGAAGCATAACACCCGATGAATTTATACACTCACTGGGGAAATGAATAGATGACCTGAGAATACTGGAGTGGCTCATGAGGTAAACTGCAAGCTCACTGTGAACAATACTAGGCAGACTCACTAATCTGGACCGGACAGGATCCCTGGGAAGAATAGATACACTTAGATGAAACACTGGAGTCGCTTGCTGGCACTGAGAACGACTGGAGATGCCTGCTGGGGACAGTGCTGGGGCTCAGTGGGAGCACTGGGCAGGTTTGCTGAGAGTACTGTCTGACAACCTGAGAGCCCTGGCTGACAACCTGAGAGCCTTACCGTGCACCGATGTGAACCACCACCGCAGACCATAGCCAGGCCTTCAGTCGTGTCTGAGAGGACAGCACAGATACGTTTTTTTCAACTCTTTTTTGTAAAAACACTTCTCCCGCACAAGTAAGAAACCGTCACCAACAAACCAAAAAGATTTACATAAAAGCTTAGTCTGTCCCTTGCTCTTCTGCCAAAGGACGCCTGGTTGGGCTCATGTTGTCCATAAAGGTGCATAAAGCCTTATACGCACATGTAAATTTTAACACACTTACCTAACTGAATATATGCCTTCTCTATACCTTATGAAAATCAATAAAGTATTTTGAAAAAATGAAAGCGTCAAACCAAGAAAGCCTTTGTAGTGGTAAGCGGAATGACAAATTCTATATTTGAATCCCATCCACTCTCCCTTAGAAGGAAGCCAGGCTTCCTGAAACTCAGCTCTTCTTCGCGCTATAATTTCCCGTCCGCCCTCTTTTCAAACAGTGTTAATCCCGGTCCTTTTCTTTGGCGTGAGAGGCTTCTGTTTATGAGTGACCAGGTGTGCGCTTTACAAAATGCCAATAAAAAAAATACATACAAAGAAAAATTGTGGCCTGCGCGTGCCCCTGGGAGACTTCAGAGATTTGACACCCACTTAATCTCGATTTGATAGTGCTTTCGAGTTTCAGAAGTGCACGAAAAAATAGCACAGACAGACCAGGTTTTTGCTTTGCACTTTGGAAACTGTATCTCTGGTTTGCCCATTATAGAAACATGACCACAAGTGCCAGAATGCAAAGCAAAAATTGGAACTGGATGCGTTACCAAGAAGTGGAACTGGGAAACTTGTGAGCTATGATGTTATGTTAGAAGAACGCTTATACATTATTTGTTCATCGTTTGCTTTCTTGGTGCTAGTGGGAGACACCAGCAGGTATCAGTCACGGCCAGCAATGCTGGGCGAGGAGGTCGCTTGGGTTCGTGGGAGGGGGGTAGCGGGACGGTAATTTTCAATTTTAAAAAACCTACCTTCCCCCGGGTCATGCGCAGCTGCCTCTGCACCTGCTAGTCCTAGCCGGGTCTGCGTCTTCAACCAGCAGCTTCCCTCCCTCTACGCACCTATGCCAATTACAACGTTGCAATGGCAGCAATGTGATTGGTGCGGAGAGTGCCCAACCGGGCACCTGTTTGGAGGCCATTTTCTCTATGTGGGCTGCATGCAGCCTACAAAGAGAAAAGGGAGAGTGTGCATGACTGCTTTGGTTGGCCCCAGAGGGACGACCAAACAGTCAGGGCCCACAACAGTGGGCTAGCCTCGCCTCCCCTGCTTCACAGCAGACCCGCCCACAACCAGGCACTTCTGCTTTCTTGCAGTGTGAGAAGCAGAAACATAAAATGATAGTTTTACCATTTAACGTTTCTGCTTTTCGCAACTGCGTGAAAGCAGTGGAGCTACGCCCCCACTCCCCATGGAGGAGCCGCCCCTGGACACAAGCCTGTGCAGGCTTTCAGGCTACCAACCTCCCCTACGCATGGCCTTTATGCATGCGCAGCAGGGTTAACCACAAGATGTGGTGTCTATCAGTACACATCCAACTGCAAGATGGCCGACCCCTGCTGAACACAGCCTGAGGTCAGCCCTTGCCCCCACCAGCCACAGGCAACCAAAACCCTTATCCTTCACCCTTTATCCATAACCCCTTACTCATAACCCTTTTCCTTTAACATTTCTTCACCTTTAATCCTTTAGCCTCCAGTCACCTTGCCCCTTATGCAACTGCCCCTTACATGCTTACAGGTAGATGCATCAAGCATTTTTGCGAGCGCAAACGGTGTGAATTGCAAAATTCGGCCATTTGCGCTCGCAATTTGCGATTCCTTAAATGCAATGCATGAACCATTCCAAGATTGCGAATTCGCAATCTGGGGTCGCTATTTACCGCGAATTCAAACTACGTGGTAAATAGCAAAAACTTAGAAATATGCACTTTAGTGCATTTTTCTAAGTTGTATATTACACACACACATGTCCTTGGGACATGTGTGTGCGCAACACCAGTGAACATTACCATTTCAGGGGTGCAACAGGGTGTCCTTTGGACACCCTGGCACCCTTGAAATTGCGGCACATTTGCGATTCGCTAATTGCTAATCGCAAATAAGGAATGACTCCCCATTCATTCCTATGGGCCTTTAGGCCCATAGGAATGAATGGGAAATCCATTCCTTATTTGCGATTAGCAATTAGCGAATCGCAAATAAGGAATCAGTGGGAATCGCAAATAACATTGCGATTCCTACATGCATCCCGTTTTGCGAGTCTTTAATAGCGAATCCTTAAAATTCGCTATTAAGGACTCGCAAAACATAACTTTGATGCATCTGGGGATTAGCTCCTTACCCCAAGTCGAACCATATCTTAAAAACTACTAGGCATATAAGATTACTTATATATTTTTCATTCTATCACTTACAGCATAAGAAAAATAAAATAAGCATTGGCAATACAGCTTTCTGTAGGTTGTGAAAAATTGTTTTGCTTTACAAAACTGACTTTTCGAAAGAAAATTTCAATGGTAGTATTTTTTTTAAGTGCTTCGGATTCCCATGCACGAGCTGGACTATTCAGTGGCTATGATTATCAATGTATAGTCCAGTCAGAAGAAATAATTAAGTGACTGGTAAAAAGCCACAAGAATTTTTGTGAAGTGTGGGAGTCAAATTTCAGACTAATGTGTGCCAAATTGCATATTTTTCTCACAACATTTCAACAACATGACTCAAATCTACATAAAAGTTAAGAAATTTGGCTTGCAGGAATTATGAATGAAAATTTCATGTGAGGAAACGCCTTACATAGAAAATCATAGAAAATCATCAGAGATGCCTGAAAGATACTGGTGTGAGAAGAAAATGTCTCTCATGCCGGACATTTTCTACTCAAATCGGTCTCCAGCAGCTAAATATTGCATACAAAATCACATAATGCAACATTTCTGAACATTTTGTGAAATTAACATAAAACAATATTCACCAATTTTCCCTGTGTAATTCAAAACTTTACCCAGGTATAATTAGCATCCAGAACAATAGTATGCTTTCTTTAGTTTTCTGCAGACCCAGGGACCCTATCCAAGCTCATTTTCCTCTGACAAAGTATGATATAGGTAGAGGCAATCCTCCCATTGCAGCAAACGTGTTCAGTGCTACAACGGTTAATAAAATAATGGGGCAGCCGCCAAACACATGTTAAACATGCAGAATCATATTTGTAATATATTTCCCCCTGGGGCCTAAAATGGTCGAGAAAGCCCTCCATTAATTAGGTTTTTCTATCCCCCTCTCTCGCCCGGGGTCATGTAGCTGACACTCTTTCCATAAACAATTTGTTAAGCAACCCACACGCTCGCAAGACATTCTGGAAACAATCCGAGAATCTGAAGCCAAGTAGAATAGAAAAAAAAATATGGATATTGGCAAACTGCTGGAGTCTAGCAATCACAAAATCATCAGATAGGGAATGAACTTAACAGTGCACTTTGACGGCTGTGCAGGATCGCAAGCAGCCCTTTAAATAAACCAGGCCTTGGACGCATGTGGAAAAGCTTGAAAACGCTGCTTGCCGCTCATTATTGCTTTGACGATTTTACCGTGGAAAGTTCTGAGATCTTTAACAAATAGTTGGAGAGGTCCAATTGGACCGTGTGCCAATAAAAATCGTAATGCAGTGTCCAAAAATTAAGAGGTTAGAGACACAGCAATGCTGGAGTGGAACAAAGCTGTTAGAACAAAGGCCGAGGGTCGCCATGATTGGGAATACATTTTTGTAGGTGCAGCTCACTTGTGTTCACATTTACAATCGCCAGCTACAAGGATAATGTCTATTTACTTAACATTGTGAGGGCCTGGATGCAAAGTACTACCTTGTCTTGTGTGAGCAGCTGGTACGCCAACGTAAGAACTTACACGTAAGAACTTGCGAAAAATAGCGAATCGCAATTTGGAATTCGCAAAATGGGATGCATGTATATTTTCGCATAATATTAGCGATTCTGTTAAAATCGAATCGCAAATATTATGCGAATTCTAATTTGCGAATTCGCATTTCCCATTGATTCCTATGGGCCAAAAGGCCCATAGGAATCAATGGCAATTGCGAATTCACAAATTAGAATTCGCATAATGTTAATGCATTCCATGGGTGCAGGGGGGGTCCAAAGGACCCCCCCTGCACCCCTGAAATATATTTTAAAGTGGATGTTTCACACACACATGTCCTAAGGACATGTGTGTCATTAACATGACAGTTTTAAAAATGCATTTTTTAACTTTTTTGAAGATTTTCGCAAATTAACATGAGGGTCAACCTCGTGTTAATTCGCACTTCCTATTTCATAATTCGCATTTTTTTTAAATTGATGCATTGCATCTAAGGAATCGCACAAATGCGATTCCTTAAATGCATTCGCA
The DNA here is from genome assembly GCF_964261635.1 of Lissotriton helveticus. Lineage (NCBI taxonomy): Eukaryota > Metazoa > Chordata > Amphibia > Caudata > Salamandridae > Lissotriton > Lissotriton helveticus. The sequence goes on along the minus strand of NC_136071.1, from coordinate 333,706,289 downwards.
TTTTTAAGAAATGCAAAAAAATGCGAATTTTGAAATAGTGTTTGATGCATACCAAAAACGTATTTAGGAAGCGCAAACGGCCGAATTTACAGATTCGCACCGTTTGCACTTCCTAAATAGGTTGATGCATGTGCCCGACAGTGCACAGTTTATTCTGCAACAATATATATCATGGCCTAAAGCTTCCTGTGTGTGTGTGTGTGACAAACACCCAGTTCGTACGAACAGACGTACTCGGACACTTCCAGTTGCTAGTGCGCGAAAGTTTATTAGGCAGAAAACGCGTTTTACCTTAAGGCTTATTCACGTTTAAGCCGTTGTAATGTTGTGCACCCATATTTTTCCCATAACAACATTAGAAATGGGACTTACACCCCATACGTACAATAACAGCATGCAAACATGGTGGCCGCTACGATGTTCAATAATTTACAACTTTATTGAATTGATTAACAATGACGAACAGGAATATCATTGCTAAGAATCACAAACATGACATTGTGGAGCACATTTGTTGACGAATTGTTTGCATTTAATTATGTTGATCGTATGCGTATTTTAATAAGCATGAAACTCCCAAATTTGAGTGAGTTAACACAGCTACGATAAATTTTGAAAGAATGGTTAAAAGGTTTATTTTTTACAACAATGTGGGAAATAGATGTGTAACCTTATATTACTTTATATTAAGTTATATTGCCGCAGGACACAATGACTGTATAAATTTGTCAAAATGGCCACCATGTTCGCATGCTGTTATTGCACGTATGGGGTGTAAGTCCCATTTCTATTGTTGTTATGGGATAAATATGGGCGCACAACATTACAACGGCTGAAACGTGAACAAGCCGTAAGGTGAAACGCGTTGTTTCCTTGCCTAATAAACTTTCACGCACTAGCAACTGGAAGTGTCAGAGTACGTCTGTTCGTACGAACTGGGGGTTTGTTTTGGATTTATAGGGCAACCGGTAGCCCCACCTCGGACCGCCCACGAGCAGGCTTGACGGAATCCTATTACCGGAGCTGCTGGAATATATTTTTATATATATATATATATAATCTCAATCTCAAAGAAGAATCCTGCTCCAACAAAGAAGATGCACATACATCAGGTAAGTAGGAAAAGGGCTCATTTATTAAAAGTCAGGTCTTCCATGACCCCGCATTGGAAGAGAGACGCATTTTGGCTTTATAAATCTGATTGGCGCCACAAAATTTCACAAATATATAGCCCTCCTCCCTCCTTAGGCATCAATAGACATAGAAAATAGACTGTGCAATCGAGAATGTCACTGGTAACATATGCTAATTACGACATCTATATAAAGTGCAAAGTGCAAAACTAATAAATACAAATCACAGCCTAATGAATAATCTGCATGTAATCCCTGATATAAAACGAGATCAGTTTCCTGATATATGCACAGAAAAACATGTATGTCATCTGCCGTAGGTATTTACATGTCTCAATGACAAGCTGAGGTGCTTTGATGTTTATCAGAAATATGGCGCCAATTCTCTCATAGCATGCTGCCCTGCTGATGGAAAATCAAATTATCAAATTGCAAAACTTAAAACTGCTTCTTAATACAGAACATGCTGCACATGTTAATAATGCTTCATTGCATACTCCACATTGCCTCATGACCAAATAGAACACAGCCTACCCGATTTGATTTATTATACATATATATATTTTTTTCCCTCAAAAAACCTAAGGTTACAGGCACATTATAGTTAGAAAATAGAATTTTTTTCAAACTTAGAAAGTCACAGAAAAAATCAAAAGCAAAGGTTACAGGGATGTTACAGTTAGGCTCAGATTTCACTCATACAAAACTAGTGAAATTCAGCAGATGTAGTTACCTGAGCTAACTATAACTCATGGCCCCCGCAATGCACTGCTTATGAACTCACATATTACCTCACTCATGACATGGTCAGTGACATCACTAATGACATGTCAAATTACATCACTAATGACATAACTGATGACATCGTGCAGTGATTGTGAGTGTTTTTTTAAAAAGTTTATGAGTGTTAAAAAAATGAGTATACTTTGTGTACTACTAATGAGTGATACTATTTCTATATTATGTGAGTGGCTGTGTGACTATTTGCATCCCTTTGAGAGTGGGTGTATGGCTATGTGAGAGGGTGTGTGAGTGCCTGTTTTGGTGAATACGTGGGTGTGTTAGAAGCTGTATGGTTGAATAAGTTGGTGTGTGAGTAGCTGCATGTGTGAGTAGCTGTATGGGTCAGTGAGCTGCTGTATTAGTGAATGAGTGGGTGTGTGAGTGGTTGTATAGGTGAGCGAGTGGCTGTGTGGGTGGCTCTATGGGTGGGTGAGTTGGTGCCTGAGTTTCTGAATCAGTAACTGAGTGGCTATATGGGTGAGTGAGTGGGTATATGACTGGCAGTATGGGTGAGTGTTTGGCTGTTTGAGTGATCGATTGCCTAAGTGAGTTGCTGTGTAAGTGGAAGTACTGGAGAGTGATGTGTTTGTGAGTATCTGCAAGGGTGAATGTATTGCTGTGTTCAGAGGTATGCATGAGTGAATAGGCGTGTAAGTGATTGTATGGTTGAATAAATGGGTGTGTGAGCAGCTGCATGGGTGAGTGTGTGACTTTTTGAGTTGTTATATGGGTGGGTGTGTGGTTGTTTGAGTAGCTGTATGGGTGAGTGGGTTTGTTAGTGCCTGCATGGGTGATTGAGTGGGTGTGTAAGTGGCTCTATGGTTGAGTGAGTGGGTGTATGAGTGGTTTAATGGGTCTGTGAATGGGTATGGTATGGGTATGTGAGTGGTTCTGAGGGTGTGTGAGTGAGTGTTCGAGAGGCTGTGAGTGGTTCTGTGAATGATGTCATCAGTGGTGTAATGTGAGATGTCATCAATGATGTCACTGACCATGTCATGAGTGACCTAATATGTGCGGTCATAAGCAGTGCATTGCAGGGGCATACGTTTTAGTTAGCTCGGGTAACTATAACTGCTGAATTTCACTGGTTTTGTTAGTGTGAAATCTGAGCCTAACTGCAATGTCAATATACCTTTGTTTTGTTCAGTGAATTGCTAACGGTTTTTAAATTTTATTTCAAAATTATTACATCCCTGTAACCTTTATTTGTTTTCAGTTCATTTTTAAGGTTTTGGTTAATTCTATTTCCTAACTATAATGTCCCTGTAGCCTTTTAAAAAAAAATCGTAACTGTAACCTGTAATCTTTGAGAGTGGGTGTGTGAGTGGCTGTATAGGTCATTGAGTGGGTGTGTGAGTGGCTGTATGATCTGGGAGTGGGTGTGTGAGTGGCTGTATGGGTCAGTGAGCAGGAATGTGGGTGTGTGAGTGGCTTTATGGGTCAGTGAGTAGGAATGTGGGTGTGTGAGTGGCTGCATGGCTATGTGAATAGATGTGAGAGTAGCATAATGGTTGTGTGAGGGTGTGTCTGAGTATCAGTATGGATATATCAATAGCTGTGTGAGTGACTGCATCAGAAAGGAACCTCACCTACCCCTTTTTCCAAAAAGAGTCAACAGCTTTGCACAAAATGTCTACTCAGCTGGAGTATTTTCTACTGGTTAATTAGTAAGTGATACCTCATTGAGTAAATACCTGCTGCACATTCTGCACTACAGCTGCGTAATGGCTCTGGGAAAATGTCTCCAGTGACCTTGTGTGCATTTTGGCAATGTGATTGTTTCTCATCCGTCTTCACCTTGAAATCTGTGATAAAAATGAATCCTTCCATAGAGTACACAACAAGACTACAAAGAGGTAAAGCTTCACCAAACAAAGGTCCTTCCTCTTCATTTAATGAAGTAAGTGCTTCTTTGTTTGGTCGAGATGCCCTCATATTCCTTGGCATCAAGAACGCATCACCAAAATCGGTGGGAGATGCGCTGTTGGCCTTTTGGTATGCTGCCCATCATCCTGGCAAAGGCCGGAAGACCAGTGCATACTACTTAGGTGAATGGGGTAGAATCAAACGTGCAGAGCTTCAGGTGATTTTGCACATTTATATACTCATAGTCATTTAAAGAGAGAACCATGGACTCTGCTCTACCAGGTAAGGACAAGAAAGAACCCTCTCATCACAGTCACTATAGATATATCAATGATGCCTTCATCTCCACAAAGTATTTCAGATCGTCTTTCAATGTGGAATTGCTGAGTAGGCACATGCTATGTTTATATATGTAAGTGCTTCCTGTTGAAGTTTAATTTCTGTGAAATGAGCACCAGTGCCAGAAAAGTCTGCAAAACATAATGGGGGAGGAGGGCCCCCTCCCTGGCCCTAACCTGGCCCCGGGAACCCCATTCGTTCGGTCCTGGCCAAAAATTAAAGGGGGACCATGCAGCCCCTCTACCGAGGCTGATTTTGTCTCAACCTGGCCATATCTACTTGGGTGCTTTGATAGGGACCGCGGGAGGAGCCTTAATGCCTTTTTGCCTCATGGTCTCAGCCGGCTCATCGCCTCCTGTGGGAGGTATCATTTCTCCCACACACAGGGAGCTGCTAAATATGCAGCTCCCTGCATTGGGGAGCAATTTATTTATCTAACCGCTGTGTTCATTTCCTTGTTGGCATCTCCTGATATGCCTAATTTTCTGTTACTACTTAGGAGTTATTAACAGATGTCACTCTGGTACCTCAAATGCCTATTGATTTAACAAACTTGCATTTCCATGCAAACCACTCAAGCTGATGTCTTCTTGCCACCTCTGCATTGTTTCAACCAAGAGGAAAAGTCAGTCTGTAGCAAAGGGTTACAATTAAGTGGAAGCATCACCTGCTGAATGATTCTACCTCCCTCCTGCTCACCACAAATACTTGTGACCTAACTGCTACCTTGTACAGTGTTCTAATACCCCCTCTCAGGACTTGCACAAGTGAAATGGTTTAACTGCTCACATGAGTCAGTGAATTGTCTTTCCCTCGAGCTTGGATTCCATCTCTGCCTCATTCCTCATTTCTACTCATTGTTTTAATATAGTCCAGTAACTCAACTGTCACACCCTGAAGGTAGTTCTGGCTGAAAATGCTGGAGTTTTCTTGGTGACCGCATACCTATTAACATGGATTATGCCCTAACTTTGATCATGGGTCTCCTGGGGAGATTTACTAAGAGTTTACACTGTGTTTGTGTCACAAAAGCGATGCAAATTGGTGCAAAATCTTTTTTCCAATTTACTTTCCAGCTCTAAAGTTGTTTATCACTGGAAATGGTGTGAAAGTAACACAAAGCAGAGCATAGCGCTGCTTAGCATTACTTAGAGCCAAGGGGACGTACCATGGTTGGAGCATCAGAGTTCCCATGCAACCATCCAAGGTTTCTTTTTTTTTTTTTTTTTTCAAGTCATTTTTATTGAAGTAGTAAACAAAGAAAAGACATTACAATAATTCTTCCGTTACAGACATTATCAAATCAGTTATTGTTGGACAATCACAGAAAGGAGAATAAAATGACAGTAATATAAAATAAATCAACTCGGCTTGCATCTTCATGGCACAGATACATACATAACACTCAGTAGGTAGAGGTAGCGGTGTGGCTCTAGTGGATTACAGCAGATGTGCTCTTCAGTACCACGGGACAATTAACAGAATTACATATGACTCATCAAGGCAGCTCGTAGTGAAATGAGGCTGCATCTAGCGATTTCCATAGCTTTCTATTAGACGGTTTCCATGTAGCTGCCTGTAGTGCCGGGTTATTGGCACCTCTCAGGAATGACAACCACTCCTGCCAAATTTTAAAGTTTACCTCTTTCGCACTTTTCCACTTACATAGTACCACCTTACATGCCAATGTTAACATTAAGTCCAAAAGAGGCGGTCTTGGTCATTTGGCAGCTGTGGATCCAATGCCCCCAGAATGACATAAGCAAAGTCCTGTACAGGTCTTATCTTGAATACGTGGTGAATGCATTCAAATATTTTCTCCCAGTATATACTTAAAGAAGGACAGTTGAATAGCATGTGTGCAAGATCCCCCGTCCCTGAGTGGCAGTTCCAGCATGTAGGCGAATCCCGTAGCTTACATTTAAAGAGCCTATCCGGAGTCCAAAATGCCCTATTTATTAGCATGTACTTTGTTTGGAATAGAATGGGTGAGACTTTGTGGGCAAGAGCCGTCTTGTGAATCAAATCCCAGTCAAAATCTATGCCTGTTAAACTCGGTTCAGCTTCCCACTTCAGTTCTACCTTTCTATGAGTTTTCCTAGGTAAGGGCAATAATAGTTTATACACCCTAGAAAAGAAGTGGCCCGCATACATGAGACGCGGGATATGGACCATTAGCCATGGTGTATAGGGAGAGAAAATACGTGCAGTTAGCATCGCTTTAATTTTCATGAAATCATAGAAGTCCATTGGAGTAAGATCATGCTTTTGCTGCAAGGTCGAGAACGGGAGTGGTGTCTTCCCATCGTATAGATCACCCACCAAATTAATACCCTTTCTGGACCATGAGTCCCAAGAGAGTGTATTGCCCTCATGTTTGAGATATGGATTCCTCCATAGGGACATGAAAGATGACTTAGAGAAGACCAACTTAGTTTTATGTGTCTGATCAAGCCTAAGCAGAGCTCGCCTAGTATTTAACATTATGTATTTGGAGTGTGGCAAGTGCGATAGGTCCATAGTGAGTAGGGTTTCAAGAGGGGCATGGTTCACTAGAGATTCCTCAATATTAATCCAAACTGGTGTGTATAGTGGTGATTTCGTCAGCCATTGAGCTCCTTGTTTGCAAAGAAAGGCTGTCTGATAATTCCTGAATGAAGGCAGACCCAAGCCTCCCCTGTCTTTGGCTAATTGCAGTTTTTTAACGAAATTCTGGCTTTTTTACCTCGCGACAGGAAAGTACCAAACAGTTGATCTACCTTAGTAACAAAGTTGTTCGAGAACGTCATTGGGAGCATGCTGGCCAGATAGTTAACCAACGGAGTAGACATCATTTTGAGCGTCTCCGCTCTGCCCCACCAGGAGAGGAATTTTGGTGACCACCCTTCGAGTAGTGTAGATATCTTTTTAAGAATCAGGTCCTCATTTATTTTCAGGGTGGTGATCAAATCTTTAGCAAAATCTAAACCCAGGTATTTATAACACTTAGGTTGCCATATAAGGCCGGAGTCCCCAATGATTCCTTTATCGCCAATATTGTTCAGGAGTTTAACCTCTGTTTTGTCCTTATTAAGTTTGTATCCAGATACTTTGGAAAACTCCACAATGTCGGCCATGAGCGCAGGTATAGCCTCTTCAGCTCTCTCAGACAGAACCAGTACATCATCTGCATATGCAGTTAATTTAACCGTGCAATCCCCAAATGGAATGCCTACGATTTTGGGATCCTCTCTTATATGATATAAAAATGGTTTGATTGCCAGTAAGAAAAGTGAGGGAGATAGGGGACATCCCTGCCTTGTTCCCTGCTTTAGACAGAAGGCGGAAGAGAAAGAACCACCAGCTCTAACTCTCGCTGAGGGGCAACAGTATAGGGACATTACTAGTCTTGTGAAAGTTTCCCCTAAGTTAAATTTGTGAAGGACTGCTTTAAGGAAGGACCAATCAACTTTGTCAAAGGCTTTCTCAGCATCCAATGTTATTGCCGCTGTGGATGTGCCTAGCAATTTTGCCTTTTCTAGAACATGTGCCAGAGTCCTCGTGTTGTCGCTGGACAACCTGTTTTTAAGGAAGCCTGCTTGAGAGGGATGGACTAACTGAGGAAGGACCTTCTGGAGGCGGGCGGACAGTATCATAGCCAGGATCTTGCAGTCTATATTAATCAATGAAATTGGTCTATAATTTTTTGGGAGCGACGGGTCCTTCCCATCTTTGGGGAGTACTGCAATTATCGCTTCTGCCAATGTGCCTCTACCTTGCCTGACTTATTTATTTCATGAAATAGATGTAGGAGGGGCTCTACTAGCAGGGAGGGGAAGGTTTTGTAAAATTTAGCCGTGAAGCCATCTGGGCCTGGTGCTTTCCCTGATTTCAGATTTTTAACTGCAGTCCCTATTTCTAGAGCACTAATCGGGTCATTAAGACTTACTTGGTCTTCAGCAGAGAGTCGCGGAAGATCACATTCGTCTAAATAACTTTTAATCTTGTCCTCCTCCACCGTTTTGTTCTTTGCATAAAGATCTTCATAAAAATCTTTGAACTGTGGTAAATAAATAAATAATTACCGGTACTATTTTTTCTATGCATTAACTGAAAAGGATAGCTCAATAAATAAGAGGCAGAATCCGTGGTATCTGAGTCATACGGGCTTTAATCAGATGGCTCGAGCCAATGGACCATCGGGTTCCATCACCTGCTAAGGTTCAGGAAGGGACAGGAATGATAGCCTAATGTCATATTAACATCATACAGTATATATAGTAAAACAGTACAATTGCATTGAATACAGTAGGCGTAACAAGTGACAAACGGAAGATAAGAACACATGGGCGTGAAAAGAAGGCGTGCACAGGGCGTGCACGGAGACATGTGATGTAAACGTCACAGAAGTGTCATAAGTGGGTGGATACATGGAGGGGGCTACCTGGGCAGCTGGAACCTTTAACCTACTGGTGCGCGCAAACGGGCCATGACGTGTAACTGGGGAGAGCTGGGGGCTCTGACTTCTAGCACTAGAAGAGGAGACTGAAGTCTGGGATGTCAGAACGACCTGTACCTATAGCATATCTGATATCTCGTGTTGGAGTACATGTTGATTGAATCTAAAAGTCATCAGGGCAAAGGCTACTTGTCAATAAGGCTGGTGCATGCATATATTTCCTAATGTATTGCGTGTGCTATGAATCTTCTATGGATACTAATTCAGTAATTCTCTTGCATGGAGACAGGAAGACTAGACTATAGATGAAGATGTTTATGCGGTTCGTTAGCTAGGAATGCGAAGCCGGGGAGCTGAACTGATAACTGTAGGCATAACATATTCTTGGCAGACAGGCAGGCAGGCCAGGCCGGGCACCGCGCTGCTTGGCAGAAAGTAAGTGAAGGGTCAGGGATGCGGGAGGGGCTGCATCGCTCATCGGAGTGGTTTCAGGAGACTTGAGACTTGAATCTGGTGTCCGGGCCCTGTGAGGCCTAGAAACGGGGACAACTCGATGATTTAACGTGCACAATGTAAAAGACGTTGGCAACATAGGCCTAAAAGCCTAATTCACGTTGCTTTCAGGAGGGTCTGGATAACTGACATACTATCGTTGGACACAACTATAATTGCGTTTTTATTCGGTCAAGGGGGTAAATATGCATATTAATCATGCACATATAACATACGATGGGGAACACGTAGGGACACATGACAGGGCAAAATTCAATTTTCCTCATTCCCTCCTTGTTCCCTACGTTTCCATCAGGAAACATCAATATTCATGATACCATCTATCTGTTCATACAGCATCATTTGCTCGTCTCTTATCTTCTGGGAATAGGACTTTGGACTTGGAATACAAGAGGTAGCGAACAAGCCGCAAATCGCAGGGCCACATTGTAAACAGAGACAACAACTGAATATGATCATTACTACTACACCTAGGAATGACAGTACCTTCCATCCCCAGGCAGATATTATACTCCAGAGCCAACCGGACCATGTCCAGGTGCCTGGATTCTGGTGTAGCTGATGGGCTATTTTATGAAGTCTTGTTATTGCTGAATATACAGACGGTGCGTTATTAGGAATGAAAACGCAACAACTAGATCCGATGACTCTACAAGCTCCGCCCCTATCGGCCAGTATGACGTCAAGAACAAGGCGGTTCTGAAGAACGACAAATCTCATAGCAGATTGCTCTTCTGTTAAGTTACCTAGAGCGGAAGTAGTCTCATTCACTACTGCTTCGAGGTTTCTGGTTAACCTACGTATTAATTTACTATTCTGGATAGGTCCTATAAAGAAAAAGAAACCTTTATTGAAGTCTGTATACTGTTCTAATGCAGTTTCAGTTTGATCGACAATTGGGGACTCGATCTCCCTTCTATGTCTGACGTGTACTAGATGTGTATTTCTGTGATAATCGGATGGGGCTAGAAAAACTGGTGGCAGTAGGAAGGCAATGTAACATGTTCCATCCCAATCGAGGGGCAGTCGTACATATGCGGTCTGACCACATATAAAATATGAATGACGTGAGGCTTTGAAAGTAGATTTGCCACTGTCACTATACTCGACCACAGTATTACAATCACTGTGTCCTAGATGTACTGAACCATTCCTTCTAACACATAATTCGCCTTTCACTGGTAGAACTGTTATAACAGGCAAGTCTGGAGTAGTCTCGGACTGAACATTCAAAACCATGAAATTCGAGGAGAAATTACCTAGATCATATACTTCATTTTATAGATCTAACCCTGTCCTATGGGAAAGACCTTCCTTGTCTGGGAAACATGTTCTATTCAAAAGGGACTTATCGTCTAAGGATGATGTTATCGTAAACCATGCTCCACACGAACCATTGTGTGAAAACGGATAGGGAAAAAGTGGCAGAACTCCCTTCGGTGTCTGGTAAGGGGGGAGCCGACCACACACCCAACAATTAGTGGCATTGCTGGTCTGGTGTGAATAGTGTAACATACTGATAAAAGTATTGTTGCGCATTGCAAGTCGATAGGATAACTCGTGAGGGGGTAGTTCACTAAAAGTGTGCTCTACTGTATTATTAGAAGAAAGATGTACATGCGAATCAATAGGAGGAAAAAATACATGTAAAACATAACTTATACATGTAATCGTAAGACTCAGAAATAACATAAACAATAGTGTAACAACACATCGGCTGCGCAGATTTTTACAGTAACGTATTTTCTTGGAGTTTCGTCTAACTCTCTCACTATGGGGGTCTATCTCATACATGTCAGGAACCTGTCTAACCGCTTCACCCGAGAGGGACTTAAACAATTAAACTGTCTGACTTGCTAGACCTTAATTTGAGTTTATACTCCTGCTGCGGAGTTTTCTCTAACAGGGGAAGTTTAGAGTCAGTATCAGGGCAGTCCTTGAGAAAAGTCTTTGGACGGAGTCCATGAAAACGCTTGATGTGGCTGGAGTGTAGCCAGCCCTTCCGGCCTTCCAGCTTCACGGCGGTCCTTGTGGTCATCAGAACAAGTTTCGGCTCCTTCCAGCGGGGCTCCAGCGGGCTTGAACGATCAAAATTCCTGACGAGGACGAGGTCGCCTGGAATGACCTTGTGCGGTTTCACCTGGGTGTTGTCTGGAAAGGCAGCCGCGACCTGTGAACGACAAGAGAGTAGTGCAGACATCAAGGAAGCTAGGTAATCTGTCAGCATATTACTGTCAACATCGGTAATTTTACGTGGCATAGGTGTACCCCACATGTTTGGGGGACGGCCAAATACAACTTCAAAAGGTGACAGACCAGAACGGGAGTGGGCGACCATTCTCATGTAGAAAAGGGCAACTGGTAGGGCTATCAACCAATCTACACCTTTCTCGGCACATACCTTCGCTATACGTATTTTCAGAGTTTGATTGTGTCTCTCGACGAGGCCAGCTGCCTCGGGGTGTCGTACGCAGTGGAACTTCCACTGGTACCCTAACAGAAGTGATACTTGTTTCATGAGTTCGGATGAGAATGGCTGTCCGTTGTCTGAATACACGACCCTGGGCAAACCATAGCGTGGGAAAAACTCACGAACCAACTGCCTGGCAGTGGTCGCGGCAGTGTAATCTGGAACTGGATATGCTTCTGTCCATCTGGACAAAGCGCATACAACTACGAGGACATACTTGAAACCTTGACATCGATCCATCTGGATATAATCCATCTGGAGGACTTCAAAAGGGTGGTCAGGAGGATGGAATCCACCTTGTTCCACCGGAACACCTTTACCTGGATTGAACTGACAACAGATCATGCAGGTACGCACTTTCTGCTTCGCTGCTGCTCGTAAATGCTTGTTAAACCAAAGATTCTGGATGCTGTCTAACATGGCTTTTTCTCCTAGATGTGCTGGACTATGTGCTGTATTAATAATGACTTGAACCATAGAGTCGGGGAGAAACCATGTGGCTTTTCCCTTCGTCAACCATCCCTGATCTGTCTGGACCCCTCCTTGTTCGGACCATTTCTTGATTTCGTCTGGGGTAGCATGTGTCTGTATGTCTAGTACGTCTTGTGTAGGGTCCTTAACTGTCATACAAATCGTCTGGACTGGAACGTCTGTCTTTGTCGTGTTAACTGGAATGTCTGGAGTCTGAGCTGTAAGCTTGGCTGTTCGATCGGCTAGATCGTTACCTTGGGAAATGGTGTCAGTGGCTTTCGTATGTGCTTTGCACTTCATAATGGCAATGGCTGTCGGTAAATGTATTGCTTCTAACAGAGCTTGAATGAGGGGGCCATGCTGAATCTTGGCTCCATCAGAGGTCATGAAACCTCTTTCTTGCCAGAGGACTCCAAAGTCGTGAACGACTCCGAATGCATAACGTGAATCTGTGTATATGTTTACTTTCAGGTTCTTAGCTCGTATGCAGGCTTGGGTCAGAGCGATGAGCTCTGCTGCTTGAGCAGACAGGGTGTCAATACGATGTGTTTCTACAACTTCAGTTTCAGTAGTCACTGCATACGCAGCTACTAACTCTCCTGTACTTGTTCTCATACATGAACCATCCACGTAAAGTGTCAGGTCTGGATCAGGTAATGCAATATCCGTCAAGTCTTGTCTTGGCTTTGTCATGGTGTTAATAACTTCCACACAGTCATGTGTGGCAGGATTCGATGTAATCGAGGGCAACAGTGTAGCAGGATTTAATATGTTGCAGCGTCTGATTTCTATGTGTGGCTGAAACAGTGTCAGTTCATATCCTGTTAAACGTGCAATTGTCAAATGCTGAGTCTGTGTTCGGTTTAAAAGAACTTCCACAGAGTGTGGAACTTGTACTGTCAGGGAGTGTCCTAACACTATGGAATCACTTTGTCTGATAGCTAGAGCTGTGGCTGCAACTGACTTGAGGCACGCAGGCAGAGCCTGGGCTACTGGATCTAATGTGCTAGAAAAATAAGCACAAGGCTTGTGTTGTCCTGCTTGATCTTGTGTGAGAACAGATAATGATGTACCATCACGTTCAGTAACAAAAAGTGTAAAAGGCTTACTGTAGTTCGGTGTCGCTAATACAGGTGCATTACATAAAGCTTTCTTTAACTCATTGAAAACAAGTGTATGTTCCTGGGTCCAAGGGAGGACAGTCGATGTGGCTGCCTCCTGTGTTGTCAACTGTATCAGTGGTTTGGCTAGATATGCATACTGAGGAATCCATTGTCTGCAGTAAGAAGTGAGGCCGATAAAAGCTCGTACCTCCTTCTGTGTCTTGGGCTGTGGAAGATGTGCTATTAACTGGATACGGTCAGGTGTCAACTGTCTACCCCTCTTGGACAGCAAGTGTCCTAGGTATACCACTTGCTGGACACAGAATTGCAGTTTCGAAGGGGACACCTTGTGCCCCATTTCTGCCAGAAAATACAAGACGGTCAGTGACGCACACCCACAGTCACGTTCTGTACGGGCTGTGATCAATAGATCATCGACATACTGGAGCAGGGCAGTGTCAGTTGGCATGTGAATACTGTCTAGTTGTCTTTTAAGTGCTTGACTGTAAATACTAGGACTTTCTGTGAAACCTTGAGGTGCACGTGTGAATTTATAGCTTCTTCCATTTAAACAGAATCCGAAAAGAAACTGGCTGTCTGGATGAATGGGGTCACTAAAGAATGCGTTCTTGAGATCAATAACAGTAAAGAACGTAGCTTCAGAATCAATGGCAGTCAATAGGGAAGAGATATCTGGAACCACTGGGTACTGGGGTATGATACATTTATTAAGTTCTCGAAGGTCAATCACTAATCGATAAACTGGAGGTGCATTTGGGTCAGTACGTTTAAGAATCGGAATGATTGGGGAATTACATACATTGGAGTCAGTTTCTACAACTACTCCTTGAGCAATGAGCTCGTCAATGATTTTCGATAAGGCTGCTACAGCCTCAGGTGGCAATTTGTACTGTCGGATTCGTGGTAATACAACACCTTGTTTCAGAGTGACACAATATGGGGTAATGTGCATACAACCTACATCAGTTGGACCGTGCACCCATAAATGCTGTGGTACATTCAGTAATCTTGGATCAAAATCACGTAACACATAATGACCTTTAAAATCACGTAAAAACAATCTCACTCCTTCCGGAGAACAGCAAATTACAGCTCCTAATTCTTTCAATGTTTTAATACCAAGTAAATTTTCAGGACATGATTTCGTAAGTAACAAGTCAGTAGTTCGGGACAATGGACCAACTTCTAGGGAAACTGGTTTCGATATTTCATTAACAATAGGCTTTCCTGAAAATCCCAGGGAAACATTTCTTGAGCCTGAGAGTGGAGCCCCTGGAACCTCGTCATGACTGATGGTAGTCCTACTTGCCCCTGTATCAATCAGAAACTTTCTGTCTTTCCCTAATACTTGACTGTGTACATAGGGACCCTCTTGATCTACAGGAACCTCGATGAGAGGCAAGCCAACCTCCCTCTCTAGGCTGTTTCATGAATACTGCTGATATTCTGGATAATCTGACTGTGCGTACTGGTACATCTGTTGTGTAACGTGTTGTGTGGCAGCTATAGGCTGCGGTACTGTAACTGTCGGTTGTGCATTCTGCGGTGGCTGCGAATTCTGCGGAACATGTTCCTGTCTAGGAGGACGCGGTCTCTCTTTCGTCTTACCTGTAGCTATGTTGTGTTTCAGAACGGCACATTCGTTTATATAATGACCTGGCTGTTTACAGTAATTGCATGTCCCTTTAACGGGAGCTGTAGAATGACTAGTCTGATTCGTACCCCTCTTCTGACTATCTGCTGGAACAGACTGTGCCACTAGTACTTTCATTTTCGTATCTTTCATACGTCTCCTTTCGTGTTCTTGCTCTTCCCTGATTCTGTTCTGGTGGTACTGTAACATCTGTAGCATTTGGGACGGGGTATTAGCTTGCCATGTACTCTCGACTTTTAATACTCGATTTTTAACTTGTGGTAAAGAATTCTCAACTAGTTTGGTAACAAAAAGATGTGGATACGACTCACTACTTGTTTACAAACCGCTATTAATAATGAAACATTTCTCAAATCTGGAATAAAAATCACTAGTGTCTTCGTCTTGTTTCTGTTTACAGGCTGAGATGGCATCCCAGTCTTCCTTTTTCGTGGCTAGTAATCTTGGCAAGACTTGTATTAACAATTCGGGTAATTCTTTGGTTTTATCCCCAAGACCAGTACCTGGGACTCGTGTGTTATCTTTGTTCTCTAATGCGGTCCAGTCAATCTTTTTCTCTCCCACCTCCCATTCTTTTTCTTTGAGTTTTTCATATATGCCCGCAGGCAACAGAACCTTTAACATTTTGATGATATCGGGATACGTGTATTCTCCCATACGGAGCATGTCTTTTAATTCTCGGTGAAACCCTGCTGGATCTTTATCGTGACAGGGCACTAACTTCTTCATTTCTAGTAGTTCTATTTTCGTTATACGGGTGTAAACAAATACTCGTTCGAGCTCACCCCCCGTTCCCTTAACAGGATGCACTTCTCGCAACGGATTCTGTCTGTCTATGTAGAATGGGGGTGAAACAGGAACAAAATGTGGAATCAGGAAAGTTCTGTATTTGTGGCGTTGTTCTAAAATGACACTAATCAGATCGGTACCTAGACCTTTCCATCGGTTTAGGAGTAACTCGTTCAGTACATTATATAAGGGACCTGGATCAGAATGCTGACTCTCATACAGTGTAATGAGGTGCTGGATCATGTACATACCCACCAGTCGCTGTTCGGCTGGGGGCAGTTTTAGAAACATTTGAGCCACTACTTCGTCTGAAAACGTGGCAGAATCACTAGTCCATCGAACTGCTGATCGGGCTAGTTCCTGTTCATGCATGGTACTAAGCTCACTGTAACCTATTCGTAGTTTCAGAACTTTATCGGTAGCCTGGAATACTTGTTCAAGAGAACACTGTTCTGGTACGGGAGGAGGAAAAGCTTTCTTGTAGTCTGTGCGTGTGTGTCTATCAGAAGGTCTCGTCCTACCTACATACGCTATTCTGGTGGGATTCTCGTTGTCTACATCTTCGTCTGAAGAGTCATTCTCTTTCTCTGCTATTATTCTTGCTTTCTCCCTCTCGTGTATGCCTATAATTTCTTTACGAATCTTTCTGTACATGCTTTCTATACTATTCTGTGTCTTATGTTTTCCGTCCGCTATATTGTCACTCCATCTTATCAGGACTTTCATCTCTTCTGGATTTTTATCAGGACGATCCTGTTCTCTTATTAAACAATTTATTAGAAATTGCAAAATCATGCTTTGAGTCTCGACTTTCCTGTATGCCACGGCTTCGTGAATACTTTCTGGTTTCTCCCCTGTTCGGATGAAATGATATATTCTGTCTAAATGTTCTTTCATATCTGATATGGTAATTAAAAAGTTTGCAACTCGCCGTAAACGTACGGAATATAATATCATGTGATCTTCACCTGGCACTGGGTCATATCTACAATCATTAAGGAACCGTTTGAGTGCTTCGTACGTAGCCACTTTTGGCGTACGCTGTAATGCTGCGTCTCTCAGTGTCAGGCGCTTTGTTTGAGGCGGGGTGATAGGAATACCTCCCCCTGCTCCTCCTGAACTAGAATCGTCAATTAATACTGAATGTGCGGCTGCTGGTACCGTGACTGGTAAAGTAGGAGTACGTAATGTGGGTTGGTCCTGGGGTACTGGCACATTAACAGGATTCCCGGGACCCACGGCTGGAGGCACAGTAATTACGTTATTAACGGGAGGTGGAAGTTGAACAGGCGGAGTAGGATTCGTATTAGCATATTCTGGGACAGTGTCGTCTAAATAGGAAGAAAGGAAAATTTCGGCGGCGGTCGGTTTATGACGTAGCTTAGTCGGGACCAATGGTGGCGGTAAATTACAGAGTGTTTCCGGGGTTGCCTTCGGCAAACCCTCGGCGAGAAGGGGATACATACCTTTAATAAGGGCATTTCTTTGTCTGTCTGACTGTTCTGCTCTAACTCGTTCACCTTCTTCTAGTAATTCCCTTTCTTGGGCTTTTTCGGAGGATTCTCTACTTAGTTCTGCTTTTCTGAATTCCTTTTCAGTTCTTTTATGTGATTCTTTACGCCATAATTCTATGGCATCTTTCTAGGATTGTCTGGCTTTCTTTTTCCATAATGCTTCTTCTACTCTCATGATGCACTCGGCATCCCATGTTCCTGAAACAGGCCATTTATATTTCTCTTCGAGATCTTTGGTGTAGTCCACCCATAAATCTAGATACAGTATGGCATCTAAGCCATGCTTATGATACATGAAATGTCCAGGACTGTCCCTGGGAGGGACAGGAACTGATTCTTCGAGTAACCCTTTTCTGGTTTTTATCTGACGTAACTTAGAAAACAGTGGCATATTTGAACCGTACTTGAACTTGAACACAATACACAATGAACACAGTAATAAATAGCAAACAATCACTCATACCACGACATCAAAAACACATTAATAACAGTTCGAACAGGTGCTACCTAATACATTGGAAACACAATACTTCGAAAACATAATACTGGAACTTCTCGAGAAACTATACCAGAGAACAGACTTACTAGAATTACTGGATGCACTGCTAAAACAGTACAGAACATACCGGTCTCCTAAAGAGACACGTCATACCGTATCCACCTAGGTGAACACGTCGGACCGGATCTGTGTACCCAAACCCGTCGGACCGGGCACAAATTAATGAACCCGTCTAGATACGTTCCCAGCAACGGTACTCACCGGGAAGCAAAACTGAAGGCCTCGGACTGGACTGGACTGTTACGACGTCTGGTAACTGCTACGCACTACGCATGCGCCTCGGGCTTCGGAAACAGGTGGGCCTCCGGATACCTCGGACCTTGCTCTCTCGGCTTGGGCTCTGGTCGGGACGATCCGCCTTCCTCACCGCCTCGTCTGGATGCCGGACCGCAGTCTCCGTCTCCTCCGTGGGCCTGAGGGAGACTTGAAGCAGAAATATCTGCACGTGCACAGTAGGGGTCCGTCACGGCTGTAGAAGGGTCAGGGGGCCTGCGTTACATCGCCGGCGCGTGGGGAAGGGGCTCGTCCCTGTTCGGGCGCCATTATGTGGTAAATAAATAAATAATTACCGGTACTATTTTTTCTATGCATTAACTGAAAAGGATAGCTCAATAAATAAGAGGCAGAATCCGTGGTATCTGAGTCATACGGGCTTTAATCAGATGGCTCGAGTCAATGGACCATCGGGTTCCATCACCTGCTAAGGTTCAGGAAGGGACAGGAATGATAGCCTAATGTCATATTAACATCATACAGTATATATAGTAAAACAGTACAATTGCATTGAATACAGTAGGCGTAACAAGTGACAAACGGAAGATAAGAACACATGAGCGTGAAAAGAAGGCGTGCACAGGGCGTGCACGGAGACATGTGATGTAAACGTCACAGAAGTGTCATAAGTGGGTGGATACATGGAGGGGGCTACCTGGGCAGCTGGAACCTTTAACCTACTGGTGCGCGCAAACGGGCCATGACGTGTAACTGGGGAGAGCTGGGGGCTCTGACTTCTAGCACTAGAAGAGGAGACTGAAGTCTGGGATGTCAGAACGACCTGTACCTATAGCATATCTGATATCTCGTGTTTGGAGTACATGTTGATTGAATCTAAAAGTCATCAGGGCAAAGGCTACTTGTCACTAAGGCTGGTGCATGCATATATTTCCTAATGTATTGCGTGTGCTATGAATCTTCTATGGATACTAATTCAGTAATTCTCTTGCATGGAGACAGGAAGACTAGACTATAGATGAAGATGTTTATGCGGTTCGTTAGCTAGGAATGCGAAGCCGGGGAGCTGAACTGATAACTGTAGGCATAACATATTCTTGGCAGACAGGCAGGCAGGCCAGGCCGGGCACCGCGCTGCTTGGCAGAAAGTAAGTGAAGGGTCAGGGATGCGGGAGGGGCTGCATCGCTCCTCGGAGTGGTTTCAGGAGACTTGAGACTTGAATCTGGTGTCCGGGCCCTGTGAGGCCTAGAAACGGGGACAACTGGATGATTTAACGTGCACAATGTAAAAGACGTTGGCAACATAGGCCTAAAAGCCTAATTCACGTTGCTTTCAGGAGGGTTTGGATAACTGACATACTATCGTTGGACACAACTATAATTGCGTTTTTATTCGGTCAAGGGGGTAAATATGCATATTAATCATGCACATATAACATACGATGGGGAACACGTAGGGACACATGACAGGGCAAAATTCAATTTTCCTCAGAACACCTCCGTTATTTTATCCGGATCCGAGTGCGAGGATCCTAAGGCGTCTTTAATGACATTGATCGAATTCTTTTGGACTTTAAACTTCAAATACGAGGCTAGACTCTTGCCAGCTTTATTAGATTCACACATTTTAAATCTCCTTGTTTTGTCAAGCCGAACTCCCGCCCTCTCACTGACTAGCTTATTGTATTCGTATTTTTTATTTGCCAAGGCATGCAAAGACATATCATCTCTATCTTTCAGATGTTTACTCTCTAGGCTTGCAATTTCACTCTCTAAGGACTCCAGATTCGCATTATAATTTTTATTCATTGCTGACCTGATTTTAATGCACACCCCCCTTATAGTACTTTTCAATGCCTCCCATCTAGTGAGGTCAGACGTGTCCCCCCTCTTGTTGTCCTGCAGATAGGAGGAGATCGCAGCTTGTATTGTGGCCCTATGTTGGTCATTGTTTAAAACCTCATCATTTAGGCGCCAAGACGTTTGACGAGAGGAGGGTTTGGCGTTAGCTATGGATAAATAGATGCAAGAGTGGTCAGACATTACTCGGGGTTCTATGGTAGTAGACTCTACTCTGGGGACTCAATTCTGCGTTATGAGGATGTAATCTATTCTAGAGTATGAGTCATGTGGTGCGGAGTAAAAGGTGTAATCTCTCCCTGTGGGATTTTGAAGCCTCCACGCATCTACTAAGTGGAAGCGTCGGCATAAATTAAGAAAGGCTTTATGTGACTTGTTTGTTTTGAAGGGACAATGGGAATTTCTGTCCAATATTACATCCATTGGAAGGTTGAAGTCCCCTGCCAATACGTGAACAGAAGTATCCGGGATATTTTCAATGTGTTTATTCAGATTCTCCCAAAATTTAAGGTCGTTAGTATTCGGAGCATATACGTTCGTGACATAAAACTCTGTGTTATCCCTACTTAGTTTGGCCGTGACCCATCTCCCATCCTTACTCGCTTCGAAGGACAAGAGTTCTACCTTAGATTTCTTTGCCACAAGTATCAAGACACCATTCTTTTTGTTCACAGCCTCTGCCCCCACAACCTCATTATAGTACTTATTTCTCAGGTGGTAGAATTGTTTAGTTTCCAATTTCGTCTCCTGAAGTAAAACAATGTCACCTCTCAATCTTCGTACATAATCTAAAACCTTTTGTCTCTTAATAGGTTGATTCAGCCCTTTAACATTAAGGGATAATATCTTCAACTTGTCCACATTGCATACCCCCAACGGAGTATTAATTGTATTATGCGACATCAATAGGTCTTACCCTCATAGCGCTAATATATATCTCACATGGTATTGACATTTCTCCAAGGTCTAAAAGGCCCGTGTGTACGGTGATATGACAATAGAGCCTCCAACCTTCCTCACCACCAAGCATTAAAACAATAAGGAAAATGCAAGCACAAAGAAGCAAAAGCAAAAAACACAGAACACACATCCCAACCCCTAAACCCCTCAACCCCCCACCCGACCCACCCCACCTGTATGTAGTAGGCATGGTGACTAAAGAGAGACTACTATGTAACCTCCCCGTGCGTAAACTTTTCAGATAATTTTGGAACAAGTGAATTATCACAATAGGTCAATTGTTTACTGTTAACTAGGGCGACTATGGGAAAGCACGTTATCGGGACCAACATTTATAAGCTCCCTGAACAAGAAGTGAACACGCAGTGAGAATATCGAAGTACCTGCTGGGCATAGAGCGAATTTACAAAGGCAACAACAACAACATCAACTGTCTTAGCCCTTCTAAGTACTAATTGGTAAGCCTCTCAACATGTAATCAGGTGTTCATTACCTAACATTCGTTACACTAGTAGGCGATAATAAAGACATATTCATTGTCTAATAACACAAAAGTGATTGCAGACATCGGAGAAAGATCACTCAGATGTAGGCGAACTTTAGACAGAGTTCAGTATTATCGATACCCCTCCAAACTAAGGGAAGGGAACACATTTGAAAGCTGCTAGGAAAGCGACAGCAAAGATCGGTCACTTATAGCCTGAGGCCGAAGCCTGGTCTCCTGAACCTTCAGGTTTGCTCGTTTCCATTTTCCAGGTCTTCAGGGCCGTCCAACATGCGTTTCAATTTCAGGGGATCCGAAAAGACGTGTGGAGAACCTTGGATAACCACGCGGTACTTTGCAGGGCCCATAAAACCATACTGAAATCCCCTTTTCTTCAACAGTGGGCGGAGTGCCAAGAACGCTTTTCTTACATCTACCGTCTCTTTGCTGAAATCCTGCGAGATGTAGATTTTAGCAGATTTCCACAGGATATGGTTATTTTTCCGCATGAAGTCTAGAATTTGTTCAACATGTTGGTAGCGTAGCGGCTTGCATACAATAGCTCTAGGGCCTTTTTGATTCTTATTGATCTTGCCCGGCACTCTGTGCGCCCTGTCAAATTCTAACGGATGATGGAAGGTCAAGTTGGTAGCTTGGGTGAACCAGGACTCTAAGAAGGCCACGCAGTTCCCATGTTGATCTTCCGAACCTTCCGGAACCCCAAAAATACGTAGATTCCCCCTTCTGTTCCTGTCCTCCAATTCCGCGAGTTTACGAGTCGTTTGATCCGCAGCTATACACAGGCGCTTGATGGCATCACACGACTTGACCTCCATGTCCTCGAGTTTGCTGATCCTTGACTCTGCTTCCAGCAGTTTTGCATTGGTATCGCGGTTATCCTGCCTGATCGCAGCCACTTCTTCTTTGGTCGCCTTCGCCAGATCCCTTACTTCATCCAATCTACTAAGTATCAGATCGATCGGATCAGGATTGCTTTTCCCCCCTTTGTTGGGCGAATTCGGATTCGATTGGTCATATTTGAGCCTCTTCAGGCTTTTCATTAGTTCTTTATTCTCTGCCATGGCTGATTATGGCGCAGACTTCTCAAGCGTTATAGACGTCCTTTATGGAGCTCACTTAGTTGCCGGCCTTCCTAATCCTCTTTCTAGCCTGACACCAGTAACCGCACAATAGCCTTCTAGGGCCACCTAGGAGTCGATACGGCAGTCGTTCTATCCGTTTGCTTCTTGCCCTTGTTCAGGCACCGTGAGGAAGTGTGCGCATTTCAAATGGGGCTGGAAGTCTGCATCGCCATTTTAGGATTCATCACGTGTATGTAACGCTTTGCACTGGTAGGGACAATCGTAAATCTAGATGCTGCTTACACCCTCAATAGAGATCTGAGAGGGTTAACTGCTTAGACAATTTTGCATCCGTGTGATAGGCGCTAGCCCCAGTACTTAGATTTAAGCATTCACTGATATAGGCATTCACTGATATTCACTGAGATTCCCTTAGCAGCCACATGAAATAGTTCAGTGCTCATTCGCAGGCCGTAAAATTCAAAACAGTTGCTCCATAGTCAGACATCCAGCACATATACCCTGAAGAATACAAGCCACAGCGGTCACAGTTTTTCCAGCAGAGTCATTCCTGTTTTGGGACCATATTTCTGTTTTCCCTCCAAACCTATCTGTATGTCAAATACTTAAAGGTCGCCAAAACTCGCCGAAAACCCACATGCTCGGGTCGCTGCCGATCCGAAGGGCAGATTGTCTTCCTTTCCTTCCCTTCTTAATGCGCGCTGGTAACTATAGCGCCTGAGCCGTTGTCTTGCTATCGGGCATGGTGAGTCGCCGTATAAATAACTGAAGCCGCCATCTTGTGTAGGCGCGAGCAGCGTTTACTTTACTGTACAGATCTTATTTCCCGAGAGCGGGTACAGTACTCACGCTTCCCTTTGTGAAGCCGTCATAGACTCGGTCTTCCACCGGAGTCCTCAGCGGACTGTCCAGATTCCGTGCAGGGTCCTCACATGACGTCCGCCGACGCCCTGGGTAACCACGCGGTCTTTCGTCCGCCCTGGCTCGCTTCAGCCACCGGAGCGTAATCTTCAGAGCAGCCAAAACACCACTTTCCTTTCACACAAATCGTCGGGCGAACCCTCTATCTATTCCTCTCGTGTTCCGGTTGCAGATTCTTCGGTGTGCGACCGTGTTAGGATGTTAATACTTGCTCCCAGCTCATTTAACGGCCTCCGCACGGGCAGAGAGACTTACAGAGCCGCCATCTATCCAAACCACGCCCACCCAACCATCCAAGGTTTCTGATGCTTAACCCAGTTTACTAAATAAAGTAGACAGGATTTAGCATCAGAATACTGTGCTCTTTTGAAGTAGGCGCAAGGAAGGAGAAATGCTTCGATCAGTTCTTCCTTTTTCAACCTTGTGCATGTCCTGCACTGTACAGCATACATACAAAGAGGGAAAATGGTTTAAGTCAGTCTATGCATAGTATTTTGTACTGGAAGGGTACCCTTCGAGTACAAAACTTATGCTAGGCTCACAGACACACCCTTGCACCATGACGCACAGGTGTCTCTGTGGCGCACAGCAGCTGATTTCAGCGCCAGTGCTTGGGAAAGGGGATGGGAGTGCCATATTTCTCTTTATATGGCACTCTCCCCCTCTCTCCTTTTCACGCAGCACAGCATTTGTGGTTGCTGTACTGCGCTGCTTCAAATAAAGTGGCAAATCTGCCCCTTAGTGTCTAGTTCCCTGCACTTTTGATTTTCATCATCCCTCCCATATCCCAGTTCTGCCCAAACACTTTCCACTGCCCATATTTTTGAAGGGCTGTCAGTGCTTCACACCATTGATTATCTAGGAATCTTTCAAAATGTTTTTACACATTTTAAATGATTTTGCTGTAAATGTTGTTTTAGAAGAGTTCATAGATTATAAGCAGAATCGCGGACTCCAATATTTAGGACACCATAAAATCGAGATCATCCCAAAATCGACAGCAGGTGATTCTGCTCTAGGCTGAACCTGAGTAAAAAATGCCCCCTTCCCAAAATCAATTTAGCAGAGTGGTAAAATAATTATTAACTGGGACCATTCAATAACTGAGTTCTAGATCAAAAGAAAACGATAAAGGGTTTTATTACAGAAATCGCCGAATCAAGCAATACAGAAACAATAATGCCACAAAGGCTCAAATGCAGTTATGCATAGTAGTCAAAATTCTGAGATTATTATTAGTCCCAAGTAATTATAAAAATCAGAAGGAAACTGGCAGAATCCCTCGAAAGAAAATCTCAAGTCTGTCAATCTCTATATCAGATTTACACGGAAATCAGACAGCATCTTTACTTGTAAGGGAAAGTCCTCTGAAAATATAAATTCTAAATTCTGTCACACGCCAGAATCAAGGGGTTCTTATTCACATTTCTTGTATAGAAAATTAGCTAAAACCACAGCTCACCATGGCATGCTATGATGTAACAATTTTTAGAAAATCAAAATAATTCATGTCAATAACATTATACGTTAACACTGTCCCATTTCTTAGAAAGAATCCTGCTTCTCCATGTCACTGTCACCCAGAGTGGTTCGAACAAAATATGCAAAATTTAACAAAAGGGATTCACAAATGAATAAGACTGAACTGAGCCACAATAATGTAGCAGAAGGGCCTTGGAAAAATGCTATATTTAGGACCACTAGAAAGTTAATTCAGAGCACTGTAGGAAACATCAACTTGTCTTCGTTCTGCAAAGCTGCGAGGAAAGAACATCAATAGAAGCACTGAATATAGGAGTGAAAACAGAAACAGCAGAAGCATCCATTTTATCAAAAATTGAGTTTTTCACCAAAATGTGGCATAACTAAATCATGTTAATAAACACACTACTATACGTTGTATTAAACTTGTTTAAACTGTAATCATATTAATTCAGCATTTATATATTGGATCCAACGTAAAATTGTTAATAATTAGTATTATTTTTTTACACTAAAATACAAGCTTTTTAAAAACACTATAACAATAGTCACCTTAGTAATAGAATGTTTTGCAGCTATAATGATCACAAGGGGTGCAAATGTGTACGCACTCTAACTGCAAACACAGTGACAGCTTCATTTTCCTGTATCTCCATCTGTAGTTCATTCGTTTACCACTCTCACACAACAACAGGCATGGTGTGCAGTCATAATATCGAGTCTTTTATTTCGACTGGACAAAATATCGAGTAAAAAATATAGAATGGACATAATATCGACTAGACATAATATAGACAACAAAAATATCGACTAGAGAAAATTAATATCGAATAGAATGGACATAATATCGACTCAAAAATATAGAATGGACATAATATCGACTAGACATAATATAGACAACAAAAATATCGAATTTCAGGTAAGTTAATAATAATTTTTATTTTTTGTGTAATATAAGTCTGTAGCGGGTTGTGGGTTTATAGGGGTATAGGGTGGGAAGTAATTTAATTCTAATTAATTAAATATGTTAATTTATTTATTGATATTTATTTAGAATTAATTGTTAATTAATTATTAATTGGTAATTAATTATAATTGATTAATTGATAAATATTTTAATTTTAGTAATTTATTTTCTGTAGCGGGTTGTGGGTTTATAGGGGAATAGGGTGGGAAGTAATTTAATTATAATTAATTAAATATGTTAATTTATGTATTGATATTTATTTAGAATTAATTGTTAATTAATTATTAATTGGTAATTAATTAAAATATAATTGGTAATTAATTATAATTGATTAATTGATAAATATTTTAATTTTAGTAATTTATTTTCTGTAGCGGGTTGTGGGTTTATAGGGGAATAGGGTGGGAAGTAATTTAATTATAATTTATTAAATATGTTAATTTATTTATTGATATTTATTTAGAATTAATTGTTATTTAATTATTAATTGGTAATTAATTAAAATATAATTGGTAATTAATTATAATCGATTAATTGATAAATATTTTAATTTTAGTAATTTATTTTCTGTAGCAGGTTGTGGGTTTATAGGGGAATAGGGTGGGAAGTAATTTAATTATAATTAATTAAATAAGTTAATTTATTTATTCTTATTTATTTGGAATACATTGTTAATTAAATAATAATTGGTAATTAATAAAAATATGATTGGTAAATAATTTTAATTGATTAATTGATAAATATGTTAATTTCATTCATTTAATTTCTGTAGTGGGTTGTGGGTTTATAGGGGAATAGGGTGGGAAATAATTTAATTCTCATTAATTAAATATGTCATTTAAATTATTGGTATGTATTTTGAATTAATTGTTTATTAATTTTTAATAGGTAATTAATTAAAATATAATTGGTAATTAAAATTAATTTATTAATTTTTAAATTGTAAATTAATTTATTGTTAATAGGTAATTAATTAGTATGAGTAGGCAATTTTTATAATTAAATTATTTTATTTTGTATTTATAAATAAATATTTTATTATTTTTATACACTTTTTTAATATTTTAATTATTTGTAATTGGTATTACTATTTATGTTATTTATATCTATTTGTGAAGTATTTACTTTCCCTACTATTGCACTCTCTGAAGTTGGAATAGTAATTTTAACCCCTACGCTATCCAACACTTTCCCTACTGTTGCACCCACTGGAGTGGGTATGCAACGTTTACAACGCTACTTTTACTATGCACTACCATTACAACAAAACTTTTACATCGCAAAAACTTTTACAACGCATACATTTACAAAGCATGTTTTTAAAACGCAGATACCTTTACAACGCATACCATTACAATGTAAGTATTAGTAAGTATATAATTATTTTTAAAAGTTTATATGTTTGGGATTTTGGGTAAAGGGGTATTTTTAGGGTTCAGGGTCAGTTTTCAGTTTTTGGGTAAAGGGGTATTTTTAGGGTTCAGGGTCAGTTTTCAGTTTCTGGGGTAAAGGGGTATTTTTAGGGTTCAGGGTCAGTTTTCAGTTTTTGGGTAAAGGGGTATTTTTAGGGTTCAGGGTCAGTTTTCAGTTTTTGGGTAAAGGGGTATTTTTAGGGTTCAGGGTCAGTTTTCAGTTTTTGGGGTAAAGGGGTATTTTTAGGGATCAGGGTCAGTTTTCAGTTTTTGGGGTAAAGGGGTATTTTTAGGGTTCAGGGTCAGTTTTCAGTTTTTGGGGTAAAGGGGTATTTTTAGGGTTCAGGGTCAGTTTTCAGTTTTTGGGTAAAGGGGTATTTTTAGGGTTCAGGGTCAGTTTTCAGTTTTCAGTTTTTGGGGTAAAGGGGTATTTTTAGGGATCAGGGTCAGTTTTCAGTTTTTGGGGTAAAGGGGTATTTTTAGGGTTCAGGGTCAGTTTTTAGTTTTTGGGGTAAAGGGGTATTTTTAGGGTTCAGGGTCAGTTTTCAGTTTTTGGGGTGAAGGGGTATTTTTAGGGTTCAGGGTCAGTTTTCAGTTTTGGGTAAAGGGGTATTTTTAGGGTTCAGGGTCAGTTTTTAGTTTTTGGGGTAAAGGGGTATTTTTAGGGTTCAGGGTCAGTTTTCAGTTTTTGGGTAAAGGGGTATTTTTAGGGTTCAGGGTCAGTTTTCAGTTTTTGGGGTAAAGGGGTATTTTTAGGGTTGAGGGTCAGTTTTCGGGTAAAGGGGTATTTTTAGGATTCAGGGTCAGTTTTCAGTTTATGGGTAAAGGGGTATTTTTAGGGTTCAGGGTCAGTTTTGGGTTTTTGGGGTACAGGGGTACTTTGTAAAAATAAAGTAAAATTACATTTAAATTAAATTTATTTAATAAAATTAAATAAAATTAAATTATATTATAATATTTTTTATTAATTTATATTCAAAAAATTATTATATACTTACCAATACTTACGTTGTAATGGTATGCGTTGTAAAGGTATATGCGTTGTAAAATCTTGCGTTGTAAATGTATGCGTTGTAAAAGTTTTTGCGTTGTAAAAGTTTTGTTGTAATGGTAGGCGTTGAAAAGTATGCGTTGTAACGTCATACATCCCTGGAGTGGGAATAGTAATTTTAACCCCTACGCTATCCAGCGCTTTCCCTACTGTTGCATCCACTGGAGTGGGAATAGTAAATTTTACCTCTACGCTATCCAACACTTTTGCTAATGTTGAACTCACTATAGTTGTAACAATAAATTTTAAACCTTTTCTAAAATGTTATATATGTTTATTTAATAATATGTTTATATATATATTCACTGAAAAAACCATAGGTTATAGACCATATATAGTTAGGAATTAGCATTTACAAAACCTTGAAAATTCACTGAAAAAACCATAGGTTATACACCATATATAGTTAGGAATTAGCATTTAAAAAACCTTATTTTACTCACACAAAACCATTGAAATTCCATATATAGTTAGTTGCACTAACTATATATCGCGCACCCGCAATCCACTGCTGATCATGTCACATATTACATCATTCATGACATGGTCAGTGACATCACTGATGACATCACTGATGACATCTCAAATGACATCACTGATGACATCTCAAATGACATCACTGATGACATCACTGATGACATCTCAAATGACATCACTGATGAGATCACTGATGACATCATCCAGTGACTGTGTGTTTCTGTAAAGTTTAAATATGTTTTACATATTGAAGAATGAGTAGATGTATAAGTGTCTGGACGAAGGATTTAGTAGGTGCATGACTGAATGTATGAGTGAGTGATTAAATGTGTCTCACTGAGTGCATGGGTTAGTGAGTAAACTGTCTTAATTTGTGCATCATTATGTCTGTTGTTCTGTAAACTGCTGCATGTGTTGATCAGTAGCTATATGATTAACTATATGGGTTATTGATTGATTGTCCAAGTATTTGTATAGGAGACTGAGTGTGTGTGTGGCTGGCTGGGAGGTGTGTGACTCTGTGCAGATCAATGTGTACTTGTATCAATGATTGTATAAGAAAGTAAGTATGTGTTAGTATATGTTTGAAAATGTAAGGTGCTCTATGTTTAACTGTATAGACAAGAAAATGGAAGTGTGATTGATTCTTTACAGGACTGACTAGGTGTGTGAGTAACTCCATGGATGAGTGGCAGAGTGTAAGTGTCTGTATAGGTGTATGAGTGCATATGATAGTGTTGTAAAGATGAGTGATTGTATGTATGAATGATTGTATGGGTGAATGAGTGAATGTGTGTGTAGACATAGGAATCAGTGAGTACGTATGTAGTAACTAGTATTGGTGTGTCAATGGTTTCAAAAATTATACTCTGTATTTAACACTGGGTGAAACAGAGGTTATATTAAAACGTGAGGAGATGCATTGTATTGTCACATGAATGATATCATCAGTCATGTGGTCATTGATGTCAAATGAGATGTCATCAGTGATCTCATCAGTGATGTCATTTGAGATGTCATCAGTGATGTCATCAGTGATGTCACTGACCATGTCATGAATGATGTAATATGTGACATGATCAGCAGTGGATTGCGGGTGCGCGATATATAGTTAGTGCAACTAACTATATATGGAATTCCAATGGTTTTGTGTGAGTAAAATAAGGTTTTTTAAATGCTAATTCCTAACTATATATGGTGTATAACCTATGGTTTTTTCAGTGAATTTTCAAGGTTTTGTAAATGCTAATTCCTAACTATATATGGTCTATAACCTATGGTTTTTTCAGTGAATTTCAATGGTTTTTTAATAGCAAATATCATAAGCTGTCGAATGTCAAGTACGTGGTAAGTGAAAACATTTTCGTGTTTATGCACACTGATCTGCTTTGAATGGTGCCCCCCCCCCTCATTTCTATTAGGAGTACTCTCTCTTTGCAGATAGTGAAAGGTAGTTAACGCAGGCCTTTGCCCCCGTTGTAATCCGTCGTGCCTGCTTCTCTCTCCATTTGATTGATTGTTATCCAAGTATTTACTGTTTTAGAATTAGTTCTCTTTGGTTCATTCTCTATTTACAAACAAACACAGAGTCGCAATACTCTGTTTAGTCTTTGCAGATAACGAAAAATCGTGTAAAAAAAAAGAAAAGGAATCGAGCAAAATCAGTAGGCCACTAATGGGATCTCTTTTTGACCTCGCTAAAATAGAAACATTAGGAACAACCCCTCATGACAAATACAAAACTAGTGAGATGAACTGAACTCCACACAATGATGGCTGCAAAACAGCTCGGCTCCGCCACCCACCCCGCCCAAAATAACGATAAAGAGCGGCTGCCATGATTGGTTGCGGAATGGCCACAACGGAGCTACGAAATGGTGCTGCTCTCATGCTAACCCCAGCTTCGGTCTGAAACATCCAGAAACACTGTAGACTACCAATTCGATCAGTTCCGGTAGCGCCCCAATGTAACCCGGTAGAGAAGAACTAGCCCTCCCCTCTTTGACTGATGGTTCTTGTTGCCTGTCCTTTCTGTTGTCATTTAACAGAACTATTTAGCCTGCTGAAAGGGGTTGTGTTTCGACCGCTGGTTGGTGGAGACATTTTGACTATATTCTGGACCTGCGTTGTCGCGTAATGCGTCATATGACGCGCCGCGTTAGCGCATCCGGAAGTCATCCGGGGCGCGCAGCGCATAACGTAAGCATAACAAGTCATGTGACTTGTTAATAAAACTTTTCATTGGTTCATTTTACTTTTCTTATTCTAATGATGAAAGCCTTGGTCATATCACCTAAAAATTACGCTTTTAATTACTTCCGAACATTATTTTCTCTTAAATATATGTTATAATGTTCCAGGCTAATGTACTTTCCCGGAAATTTTACAACTGTCCTGCAAGTAAAATATATTCTTTTTTCGAGAAAAAGAGCGTTTCTTCGTCCCATGACGGAGCCGTTGAGCAAAAGAGGGTCGACCTGCTGTCTTAGTCGCCGATACGCCTGAATATGAGATTCTTATCGATCACTTTATGTTGCAGGAATAGAAAACACAACAGCCCTTGACCATTTATCTTTACTGCGTTCCTTCGTATTATACCTTTTACCCTTCATGTAATTGGTCTGCTTTATTTCACTTGCCTTTTAATGATTCTAAAACAGTGACTATTATTAAAAACTTTACCAATGTATACACTACTACCATGTTTTCTTTTAAAAACCTTTATTGTGAAAATTTCATTATACAAATACGAGCCTATAACCACGTGGGCCTGCCACGGAGCAAACTGTAATCGTATATGATGAATAGACATTTACACTGTAGAGGAACGTAACGGGCGGGCCATTAGGTTGCAAAAACTAAGGTGTCTAACAGTTACGGAATCGGTGGACGTACATTTTATAATTAAAATACGACAGGGCCAGTTACAATAAAATTATCTAGATATACATTTGCGGGCAAGTACCATGGGTGACGTTAATTCGAATTTTCAACAGTACAGTAATCAATAACACATCAGAACTTAATATCAATAGGGATGTCGAAATATTCAATCAATTCTCGTCCCCGCCCGCCATGTGCTTCAAAACTGCATACGTATCTCGTGATTTCAAGGTTCTGCAACCAGTACACAACAAGGAGTTACGAGTCCCATTTATTCCGGCGCCATTTTGGGCGAGGACGGGCAGGTCCAGGATATAGTCAAAATGTCTCTACCAACCATCGACTATGATGATGTTCATATGCTGTATTTATTAGAGTAACACTCATCTGCCCACATGAAATTAATTTACCACAATCTAAACATGTCATTTTAATCTTTCCAAAGTTCTTCTAAATATTTGGGACCGTTTCCCTTGCCTCTGAAGCTCTCAGTGCCACTTCTTTGATGAATGTACTAGCAGGTCAGGGGTTCTCCTCCAAATCTCTCTTTTATGCAGCACTATAATTAATTGGTGCCACCTCTCCATATGACGATGCATGGTATAGTTACCACAACTATATATTTTTTCGGTTCCTCTGGAGAGTTCATCGTGGCAGATGAAGCGTGTAACATACCGGGCATTTACCTTTTTTTGCATGTACAGGAAAGGAAAAAAAAATCGAGCGTTCGAGTTCTTAGGTGTCCCAGGGCCATTTTAGTGGACCAGGCCCAAATCCAAAGAACAGCTATCTCACAGGCTAATGGGGCGACCCACGCCGAGTTTCAGCATTGTAGGATGACCACACAAGTACAGCAACTTGCTAGACATCACCTCGGTGCCATCCGGATCTCGGCGCCCCACTGCAGATGAAGTGCCTCTCAACTATGAAACCACCACGGTGACATCCGGATCTTGGCGCGTTGTGCTGCCTTCGGCCTATTCGCACATCGGTCCGCTACTGACGCCATCTCACAGGCTAATGGGGTGACCCACGCCGAGTTTCAGCATTGTAGGATGACCACACCAACTTGCTAGACATCACCTCGGTGCCATCCGAATCTTGGCATCTCAACGCCTAGTGGTATCTTCCATACAGAAAATATTGTTACGCTGCCTTTGGCCCCATTCGCACATCAGTCCGCAACTTAGACATCACCTCGATGCCATCCGGATCTTGGCATCTCAGCGCCTTGTGGTGTCAGTCAGAAAATATTGTTGCGCTGCCTTTGGCCCCATTCGCACATCAGTCCGCTACTGACACCATCTCACAGGCCAATAGGGCGCCCCACGCCGACTTTTACCATTGTACGATGGCCACACCAGTGGCACAACTTCCTAGACATCACCTCGGTGCCATCCGAATCTTGGCATCTCAACGCCTAGTGGTATCTTCCATACAGAAAATCTTGTTACGCTACCTTTGGCCCCATTCGCACATCGGTCCGCAACTTAGACATCACCTCGGTGCCATCCGGATCTTGGCATCTCAGCGCCTTGTGGTGTATTCTCTTCAGAAAATATTGTTGAGCTGCCTTTGGCCCCATTCGCACATCCGTCCGCAACTTACACATCACCTCGGTGCCATCCGGATCTTGGCATCTCAGCGCCTTGTGGTGTCTTCTACTCCGAAAATATAGTAGAAAATATTGTTGCGCTGCCTTTGGCCCCATTCACACATCAGTCCGCTACTGACACCATCTCACAGGCCAACAGGGCGCCCCACGCCGACTTTTACCATTGTACGATGGCCACACCAGTGCCACAACTTGCTAGACACCACCTCGGTGCCATCCGGATCTTGGCATCTCAGCGCCTTGTGGTGTCTTCAAATCAGAAAATATTGTTGCGCTGCCTTTGGCCCCATTCGCACATCGGTCCGCTACTGACGCCATCTCACAGGCCAACGGGGCGCCCCACGCCGACTTTCAACATTGTAGGATGGCCACAGAAGTGCGACAACTTACTAGACACCACCTCGGTGCCATCCGGATCTTGGCGCGTTGTGCTGCCTTCGACCTATTCGCACATCGGTCCGCTACTGACGCAAACTCACAGGCCAACGGGGCGCCCCACGCTGACTTTCAGCATTGTAGGATGGCCACACCAGTGCGGCAACTTACTAGACACCACCTCGGTGCCATCCGGATCTTGGCGCGTTGTGCTGCCTTCGGCCTATTCGCACATCGGTCCGCTACTGACGCAAACTCACAGGCCAACGGGGCGCCCCACGCCAACTTTCAGCATTGTTGGATGGCCACACCAGTGCGACAACTTACTAGACACCACCTCGGTGCCATCCGGATCTTGGCGCGTTGTGCTGCCTTCGGCCTATTGGCACATCGGTCCGCTACTGACGCAAACTCACAGGCCAACGGGGCGCCCCACGCCGACTTTCAGCATTGTAGGATGGCCACACCAGTGCTGCAACTTGCTGGACACCACCTCGGTGCCATCCAGATCTTGGCGCGTTGTGTTGCCTTCGGCCTATTCGCACATCGGTCCGCTACTGACGCCGCCTCACGTGCCAACGTATTTTCTCCTAATTTTACACCCTATGCCGCATAACAGGTCATGTGACTTGTTTATAAAACTTTTCATTGGTTCATTTTACTTTTGGTTTCCTAATGATGGAAGGCTTGATCATGTGACCTAAAAACAACACTTTTCATAGGATGAAAACTTTTTTTTTTCCCCAAACGATGAAAGCCCCACCTTGTTTCTGGATGTTTCAGACTGAAGCTGGTGTCAGCATGAAAGCACCACCATCTCGTAGCTCAGTCGTGGTCATTCCGCGAGCAATCATGGCAGCCGCTCCCCACCAGAAGCCTGCAGGAGTCGGAGCCCCCAAAACTTTTGATGAATTCTCAAGGCGGAGGGGACGCTTTCGAGAATGAGGTCCAAGACCTAGCAGACAAGCGTCCGATTTCCAAGGTGTCCCAGGGCCATTTCAGTGGACCAGGCCCAAAAAGGAAACAGCCTGCCGCCATTTTGAGAGTCCTGTGACAGCCGCCTATCGCTGCACCGCAAGAGTGGGCGCAACTCAGCTGAATTGCGGCTTTTGACACAGTGGACCAAAAACGGACGGAATGGCAACTGAAACGGTAAAGGGGCGCCCCACTACAACAGATGACACTCCACCTGGAGAGGCCCGTTCACGCCGCCTCCCCCGGGGCGCTCCACGCCGTTATTCGGAGCAGCATTGTAGGATACCAAAACCAGTGCGGCAACTTACTGGACATCACCTTGGTGCCATCGTTCTGCTGCCTTGGAACTATTCGCGCAACAGTTTGCTACTGATGACCCACCCCCCGCGACGCCCCATGCCGTTATTTGCTGGGTGGCAACTTACTAGACATCACTTTCGTGTCATCTAGATTTCAACGCGTTCTGCTGCCTTGGAACTATTCGCACAACAGTTTGCTACTGATGACCCACCCCCCGCGACGCCCCACGCCGGAAATCTTGACGTTGTGCTGCGTTGGGACTATTCGCACAGCCGACCGCTACTTCGTTGTTTTTCCCTAAAAATGTTTATATGTTATTACTATTTTTGTTTTCTTGTATATATTTATAAATTATTAAAGTTTTATAATCTTACTACTTTGTCGGAGTGCTATATATTTTTAATGTGACACATAATTGTAAAAACTTTGATGTACAAACAGTCATCCCTGGAATCTTCCGCTTCAGGCTCGGTCCCCTCCCCAATCACAATACAGGATGGTTTTCAGATAATAGCAACGCTTCTGCTGTGACGAATCTCATCGAGTGTGGGCCTTGATCTACTATAACTCCTTTGAAGAGGGGTGATTCTTTACAGCTGTGGCCATAAACTACATCTGCGGGGCTAGCTGATACCCTAGGACCAGCCTGGACAATCGGACACAGAGGAAAAGGAGTGTCAGAGGGTGCGGTAGTGAATAGGGCGAAAGGGAGGTGTCGGGCGGGCACAGGGTGTGATTCTCAGGGAACAGCAGCGCAGTTGGGGGAGGTTTATTACCCATGCATAAGACAGAGAGCGGGGGTGACCACTGCCTGGGGGAGATGTTTGCGAGGGTGGGGAGCCATGCTAAGGATCGACAGCGTGCACAGAGTGGGTCTGGTCAAGGCATCTAAAATGGCTGCCGTGCACGACAAAAGTGTGGCATTTGAAAAAAGACAAGATGGCGCAGACAATGTTTTTCAACACTTCCTGATTTCCTTCGAATCGAACGTTAACAGACGTTGGGGCATATTACCAAAGTTAAGCGATATTTATCCCTAACGATGCTTAGCAACGATTTTTTTACCGTCAGAAATTATCGCAGATAAACCTTGCTATTATCAAGGTTTATCGGAAATACGATAAAAAACGACCGCAATGCATTAATATCGCTGAAAACTCAGCGATATTCATGCATTACCGAGCTAATGCTCTTAGCCATGTTATCCACCTCCCATTGGATAACATGGCTAAGAACTGCTCAGGGCAGGTGGTAGCTTTTAGAGATATTCGCCCTTATCTCGAATATTTCCAAAAGTTGATAATAGGAGATAGCGATGTTAGCGACTGTTTCCAGTCGCTAACATCTTGGCATGCCCACTTTGCATGTCATTAGTGATAAATATCACTCACATGCAAAGTGGGGCCCAAGATGGTCGCTATCTTCTACTAGCCGTCGCTAACTGGTGTTAGCAACAGCTAGGTAATACACATATAATTTTATCTCCGCGAAGCGGAGCGCTGTTACAGATATATATCTTGTTTCTGAACGTTAATTTCTCAAAATGCACTGAAGCACATATATTGAGACCTAGCAAAGGCACATCGGGCTACCAGTCCCTACAATTTTGCCAAGTTTCGTGCAAATCCATTCAGCTGTTCGATCCTACCGAGAGACAAGATGGCGGCCGCTACGGACTGTTTGGAATGTTTACAGACACCGGAGAGCCAATCAGCTTCGCTTCGCAAAGCTCCGTAACGCGAAAAGTACGCGAAGCGGTGCGCTGTTACAGATATATACCTTTTTTTGAACGTTAATTTCTCAAAATCCACTGGAGCACATATATTGAGATCTAGCAAAGGCACATCGGGCTACCAGTCCCTACAATTTTGCCAAGTTTCGTGCAAATCCATTCAGCTGTTCGATTATTATTATTTTTATTTTTTTTTGCCCCTCGGGGCCCTTTTAAAACCTCCACATCAAACCTAGGGGGTGAGCGACAATGTACTATGCCCCCTTATGGTCATTTGCCCCTTCGCTTCGGCCTCCTCTTGTCTCTCGATCCTACCGAGAGACAAGATGGCGGCCACTACGGACTGTTTGGAATGTTGACAGACGCCGGAGAACCAATCAGCTTCGCTTCACAAAGCTCCGTTGCGCGAAAAGTCCGCGAACCAGAGCGCTGCCCGGTCCGCTGTTACAGATATATATCTTTTTTTAAACGTTAATTTCTCAAAATCCACTGGAGCACATATATTGAGACCTACAAAAGGCACATCGGGCTACCAGTCCCTACAATTTTGCCAAGTTTCGTGCAAATCCATTCAGCCGTTCGGGCTAAAAGTGAGGCCAACCGCCCTATGGAAAACTCAATGTTAAAAACACGTTTTGGGACCCCCCTTTTTTCTCGGCCCCCACTGGACGAACCCCCCCCAAATTTTTAAGGGCTGCTCAGAAACAAAATGTGCCATTTTCCTGAAAATTTCAGCCAATTCCGTCCACAAACGCCAAAGTTATTAGACATAGAATTTTCAAAAAACCCATAGAGAAAAAATCCTAACTATATATACCTACTGGCGACCGCCAGTAGGTAATATATATATATATATATATATATATATATATATGTGTGTAATTTTTGGTGATATAATTTTTTTAATTATATAAATTATTTATTAAAATTACATTTTTTTATTAATTATTTCTAAGTTTATATTAAATATATTTATTACTATATTAGTTTTAACTTAATTTTAAGACATTTAAAAAATCGATATTTTGACAGTCTATATTTTTGTAAGTCGATATTTTGGAGTCGATATTTTGGTACTTACCTGTTTGAAGATAGGGAGTCGATATTTTGTCAATCGATATTTTTGACTCGATATTTGTGTATCTCGATATTTGTGTCGTCGATATTATGTCAGTGATCCAACAGGCATACTCCAAGGATATACAATTGGAAAATTATAAAATAAATACGACACAAATAGTGGGGAGGTGGCAGAAGTGTGTGTATACACGTTTTCCACTGAGTAGACACAGCAAAATGGTGGTGGGATCTACTACCAGTCTAGACATAGAGATGGTACAACCTATCCTACCAACAATTCTCAACACCTATCTTTAACTCTGGTGGTAGGTGCATTGCCTGCTTTCGAAATGGTCAATGGGAGATGAGGTATTGATGACCTTACCAGTGATAAAGAACTCAGTAGGCAGTCCTACATTTGCAAATAAAGGTGATGGATGGACAACAGCCTAAGTAGGGGGACATTACTCTCTACTTTCACCAAGAACTAACTCAGTCCCACAAAACAACTATCTGCAAATATATAGCTCTATTTATTTCGATGATAACATCAAGTTTCCCTTCTGTTCATTTTTTAAAAGTTATGTCCTTTTCCCATATTGACATAGGATACTTGTTATCATTTAACACTACTCTCCATGTACTAATCACAAATAAAGCTGCTGGAGGTTTTGAGCTCTTACTTGACTGGGGTATGAGGCACCTCACAAAACCTTAACTCTAAACTGAAAATATCCCAGCGTTTCACACACTCAATAAGTCAAACATTATATTTTTGTCAGGATAAGCTACTACTCTCTGATGGTCCCCTAATTCTTATCTATCATCATCATTTTTTAGGGGTCTATTTTATCACAATGGCTGATTCGTCCATTACCCTAGCATGAACAGCTCATCTAAGTGAGTGTCACCTCGACAATAGAGATGAGTTGGATAGTAACAAAAGTTAGCACATGAGGAGATGTTGGGGAGGGGAAACGGCCTCTACAACGAAGCCGTTTCCATGAAAACCTTTACCACACATGCATTACAACGCATGCGTGGTAACAACGAGAGGATTTTCCACGCATATCTTTACTACGAAATACGTAGTAAAGGTATGTGTGGTAAATGAAAAAAAAGGGGGGGTTTGGGGGGTCTCCCCCCAAAAATGAAACAATCGAGGGATAAAAAAAGGGGGGCTTGGGGGGGCTTCCCCCCCAAAAATAAATAAATACCTGAAGTGACGAACATCAAGCGATCAGCGTCGTAAAAGAGGAAACGGAATTAAACTTCCGCTTCCTCTTTAGGACGTACGGCCGACGTAACCAAGAAGAAAGACGTAACAAAGAAGATGGACAGGAGACGAGTTGAAAAGGTAAGGGAAAATGATTTTTTATTTTAAAAATAAGGGTTAATGGCAGGGGTAATGAAAAGGAGTAGAGGCTGGGGACGTGAAAGAGGACAGGTGTAACCTTTAACAAGAATATGCCCTCACCATGCATAAATTAACAACGAAAAACGTTGTTAATCTATGCGTGGTAAAGGAATATTAGTGGTAAAGGTTATGCGTAGAAAACGAATTCCGTTGTAACGCATGCGTGGTAAAGGCATGCGCTGCAACGGAATTCGTTGTAACGTCATATATTCGTTGGGGAGACCGTGAGTGAACTTAGAGTTCGGGTGAGTAAGCACAAATTAGCCATAAAAAACAATAAAGAAAATGCACCATTGGTAGAAAACTTTAGATCTGCCGAGCATAACTATACGGACATCAGATGGTTCATTTTAGAGCGAATTCATGGAAGTAAGAGAGGGGGAGATCTTGAATTAAAAAGACGAAATAGAGAACAGTGGTGCATTTCCACATTAAATACAGTACGGTATGGGTTGAACAGCAAAGAGGACTGGATGAAGCTCATCAGATGAATTCCCTTTGCCTTTCTTACATTTTTATATTTTAAAACTAGGATCAGGACTAAATTATATTCCCACTTTAAACATAGGGCTCACTAAAAAGACAGTGAAATACAAGTAACAATGAGTCTGTTTACTTTTCCAAGATGGCATCAATAGAATACTAATTACGGGGAATATGATTGTACTGCGCCATGTAGTGTTACATAAAAGAGAGTGTAGCTACGTATTTTTCCTCCCAGTAACTGGGGATTTTTTTAGTACGTATAACTTTTACTATAGAGCCATGAGGACAATGCATCTAAATTGGGGACCCATCTCAATAATTTAGGGATAGGAAATAGGAATACACTGGTTCCTCTCCAAAATGGAGCTGCTTTTGCAATGATAAACTATGAGGGACAAATAGTGGCACGTATGAATGACGTCATCATGCTACGTAACTCTTCGACACCCGAATTAGAGGGGACGCCCAGAGTCTTCTAACTTTCCAGTGCTAATTGGTACGCGGACACTATTGTCACATCACACGAGTGCTTAACGGTAAGGAGAGGGTCCGTAATATTCATAGAACACTTGGGGGTTATTGGATACCTCTCTGAAATATAGTGTTTAACATCGTTGATATTGAGTGTCATTTGGACACATGATGTAGATCATTCTAATCCTCTGTATCTACACAAGGGATAGTCCACCTCCATGGGGGAAATATTCATTAAGGTCGGTCCAGAAAGTAGGGAACTAGTCAGCAAATATAAGTTAGAATGACTGAACAGATGGTTATATTAGTCATATACCAACACCATCTTCTTTTATACAGTGGGCGCCTTGAGCTCCGGTCCTAAGAGGAAAAGTATTTGGAATGCCAAACCTGTACATTGAATCACCAAATAGAAAGTTGGTCTTTTTAATTAAGACTATTGTGAGCATGTTTAAAGCGAGCGTTGGAAATCTGGATCTCCTAACATATTGTGGCACTATAAACATAGGAAACGCCATCATGTTCTTTTCTTAGTTCGTTTGCTATGTTTTCTTATAGGTATTCACCATTTTTAGGACCGACTATTCAGCGGTACCTTTTTGACGCTAATTACCTTTCCCCTCATGCCTCTTTGGCTGGAGTTTGGCATGATTTAATAAACTAAAAGTAGGTTAATCCCTATAGGGTCAATATTACGCATTTCCAATTGGTAAATTATATTTTGTTTTAATTTAACATTTTTCAACTAGATCTAGGTTGATGATTGGTCTACCATTCCCAAATTGAGAAAAGGATATCTAAGAAATATTTTGCTGACCTTATATCATCAAGTGTTGGTTATACCAACTTTAATCAAGAGGAGATCACATTTTTAAACATAGGGATGGTCCCCTAATTCGTATCTATCATCATCATTTTGTAGGTGTCTATATTATTATAATGGCCAATTCGTCAATTATCCTAGCATGAACAGCTCATCTAAGTGAATGTCACCTCGAGGTTAGAGGTGAGTTGGATAGTAACAAAAGTTAGCACACGAGGAGATGATTGAATGTATGAATGATAAATGTTTTCACAGTCTAGAATGGGACAACACAGGGTATGTGGTTACGTTATTAAACCAACACCAGAATCACCTGTGTTTTTAATTATAGTGTTTGTAAAAATAGGAGAAAACACTTCTATTTTAAATATAAAAAAGTATAGTGAATTTGACACTTGATTTATATTTCCAAACAGTTTGTTCTAAAGAAAGAGGGGTAGTATACACATTGTCCTGAAGAAGGCGGTCTTATACTTCTGGGGTACCACCGAAACACGTTGATGCTTGTCTTTGTGGGGTAACATCCAAGGAACAAAACAGTATTGACTGTAAAAAATTAAATGTTGCCAATACTCTCATTGATTTTTTGGGAATAACCATTGCCAATGACAAATTCTCATATCTGAAATTTCTATCTCTCATCGTTGATTGTTTTTTAATGTTTTTTAATATTTTGTATCATTGTTTGATATATTATCAATTTTTATTATTATTGAAAATTATGCGATGTACATTCAGATGATGCTTTAATTAAAATTTGTATATATATATATTACCTACTGGCGGTCGCCAGTAGGTAGTTATAGTTAAGATTGTTTTCCATAGGGAAATCGCAACATTCTATTGGGAATAACTTTGGCGCCGGTTGAGGAATCTGCCTGACATTTTCCTCAAACTTGCCTCGCGGCGCTCCGGTCCTTCCCTGAAAGTTTGGGGGGGATTCGTTAAGCGGGTGCCGAGATAAAAGGGGGTCCCAAAACGTGTTTTCCCCATGTTAATTTCCATAGGGCGGTTGGACTCACTTTTACCCCGAAC
This sequence comes from Lissotriton helveticus, assembly GCF_964261635.1. Classification (NCBI taxonomy): domain Eukaryota; kingdom Metazoa; phylum Chordata; class Amphibia; order Caudata; family Salamandridae; genus Lissotriton; species Lissotriton helveticus. The sequence goes on along the minus strand of NC_136071.1, from coordinate 333,664,514 downwards.
GGCTGAATGGATTTCCACCAAACTTGGCAAAATTGTAGGGACTGGTAGCCCGATGTGCCTTTGCTATGTCTCAAGATATGTGCTCCAGTGGATTTTGAGTAATTTAGGTAAAAAAAAATATATATATCTGTAAGTGCGCCCCAGTACGCGCACCAGGGAGCGCACCCGGCGCATAACGCGAGTTCGCGCGCGGAAAGCTGATTGGCTCTCGGGTGTCTGTCAACATTCCAAACAGTTCGGAGCGGCCGCCATCTTATGTCTCGGTAGGATCGAGACACAAGAGGTGGCAAAAACAAAGGGGGAAATGACCATAAGGGGGCAGGGTAGACCCCCCTGACCCTTTAGGTTTGATGTGGGGGCCATAAAAGGGCCCCGCGGGGCAAAAAAAAAAAAGATTCCGATTTTCGCGGGGGGAGCGCCCGGTACGCGCACCGGGGAGCGTACCGGTACGCGTACCCTGGAGAAAAAAAGAAAGACAGAGTTTTTTAAAAAATGTAACCTTTTTTATAAATTGGAGGTAGTTCTGAAAAGAACTGTTTTTTTATTCTTTTTGTTGTTTTATATTTTTTATTTTTTTTTGGAACATTTTTTACTTTTTTTGGCTTTTCTGAACAATTTTATATTTTTTTTGTAGTTTTTCTGGGGTCAAACAAAACACAGGGAATTGCAAACAGCTCAACTGGAGCAAAAAAAAATAGAAAAAAATTAAAGTTGCTTGCTGCAGTGATGGTTGTCTGCAGCTCAATTGAGTAAAGTGATGCTTTGCTCACCATATGAAATTGCTTTGTTGCAATATTTGCAAACAAATTTAAAATTTGCAAACTTGGTTTGTACATTAGGGACCATCTCCCTAGCCTCTGCATCCGATAGAGTGGGTTGATTGGAGGCGCTTGAAGAAAAAGGACGGGGAGGGTTCTTGGTCAGTTCCCTGACCTCTGCTGCTGAATAATTGTTCGGGTGCTTCCTCTGCATATGTCCAATCATAGTGTGGTTCCAAAAAGAATACTTCTTTTTTGGGTTCCCTCTTGACAGTTGTTCGCTACAGATGAGGCAAGTCACCTTAGCTGCATTCACTTTTTTTGCACCCCTTGGCATCTTGAAAAAGTTCCAAATAAAATGTTCCTTGGGTCTGTATGGGGATTGTCCTCAGGCAGGAATGTGTTCCTCCTCTCCTCCACCTCCTCTTCGTCCTCCTCTTCTTCTTGACCACCAATGTGGTCTTGTGGTGGTCCTTGTGGTGGTGGTGGAGGTGGTGGTGGTGCAGATGCACCTGCAGCTGCTACTAGTGAAGCCATTTCTCACAGAATGAATGCAGGTCTTCTTCACTCAAACAACAAAGTGAGAATGAGGAAAAAAGGTGGGGTCTTTCATCATTTGGAAAACAAAACTGTTGGGAACCAATCAAAAGTGTTATTTTCAGGTCTCATGACCTGGGCTTTCTCATCATTTGGAAACCAAAAGTGTTCTGAACCAATCAAAAGTGTTATTTTCAGGTCACATGACCCGACGCGCTTACGCTACGCGCCCCGGTGCGTGCCCGGCGGCGCTTACGTTGCGCGATCGTATGCGCTCGGGTGCTTCCGGGTGCGCTTACGCAGTGCGTCATATGACGCATCACGCGGCTACGCGATACGTCACGATGTTGTTTTCGTTCGCGGGAATAGCATTAACGGGACGCTCACCGGTACGCGTCCCGGGGCGCGCCGAAGCACCGCGCTTACCGGTGAGCGCATCGGTACGCGCCCCCGGGAGCGCTCCGGGGCAACAAAAAAAAATATATATATATATATTACATAATTATACAATATAAAATTCGTCATAAAAATATTACATTTCATACCTATAGAGATTTGCTATTAAAAAAACTATGAAATTCACTGAAAAAAACATAGGTTTCACACCAGTTATAGTTAGGAATTAGCATTTAAAAAACATTTACTCGCATAAAACAATTGAAATTACAACGTTATAGTTAGTTGGACTCACTATAACTTGCGCGTGCAATGCACTGCTGATATATATATATATATATATATATATATATATATATATATATATATATATATATATTCCTTGTTTTTTTTCCTTTTCTAGACTTGTGAAATAATACGGTGTGATTGCATAAATAGTGCAAATACAGATTGGTTATTTTATCACCAAGAGTAATTGTTTTATGCAACTACAATAGTGTCATAGGTCATAGCTGACACCACTGCCCTGATATACCTCATACCGCTTCACAGAAAAACTGAGAAGCATGACACTATTTATCCCCGCTGTGACTTAGATACTGATGTTTAGGCCACAAGTGCAGGAAGTATGTTGCGGCATGTGTGTGGTCATATTCCTTTTTTTTTAATTATATTTTTTATTATACTTCTGATCACACACATTATACTTTCAACAGTTTGTTTACACAACAAACAAAGGTTGTCTTATAGTATTACAACATAAGTAATAAGCATAGGCATAAACAATTTGCAATAAGAAGGTAAACAACAGCAAATTAAAACAGAATGAAATAAAAACCATATCATGATGCTTTACATGAATCATAGGTCCCTCTATTATAAGTCAAAATCCAATGATAAACTAAGTCCCAATCATAAGCATGTTACCCTATCCCATCCCTCCAGCGAGCTAAGGGCTCCCGAATTCTACCTCCTCGTGCTCTCCTGATCCTTCCCTTCCTGGCATATATAGGTTTCTCCAGGTTATGCGCCGCTATTAAATTCGCCAACCAGACTTGTATCAACGGGGGAGTCTTGTCCAACCAAGCCCTCGCTATCATTAATCTAAAAACTGCCATAGCCAAAAACAAGGAATCGGCCTGCCCAAGATTACTCCCTTCTGGTCCGATTCCCAACAGAATGCAAGTGGGGGTTAAAGTTATCTGTATCCCTAATGACATATCCAGGAAACCCTCAATATCTTTGGAAAGGACTGACAAAAAAATTTGGATTAGGCAGATTCAATAACTATACGAGATTGTACACAAACTGCTCACTACCGAGGGACATCTTCAGGGATATTACTATGAGGGACTGGCACGATAAGGGCATAGTGAAAATAGGGAATTTGCTTGATAATCAGGGGAATATGTTACAGTTTGGGGCGCTACAAACAAAATTTGGGATAGAACACAACAACTTCTACAAATATCTACAAACCAGAAGTTTTTTAATGCAAAAACAAGGTGGCCCGGCAGGGTTGGGGCAATGTAAAGTCATGGATTATATAGAAACAGCTAGCATCTGTACGATAAGACAGTTGTACGCAGAGCTGAAAGACAGCAAAACGGATGAAAGAGCGAAATATGCCCAAAAATGGATGGGAAAACTGGGGTCAGGGCTTGAAACTTTTCAGTTATCATTGGATCTCGGCAGAACAGTGTTATGCTCTGCTACCCTGCAATCACAAAACTTTAAGACAATATTCTCATTATACCATACCCCGGCTAGAATCGCCCAGTGGGGCGGCACAACTGGGATAACATGCCCCCGATGTAATTCAGCTGAAGCAGATATTGTGCATATGTTTTCTCAGTGTCCACAATTGTTTACTTTGAAAATGGCTATTGAAGAGTTCTTTGTTAAAACACTTAGGATTAAGATTAAAATGACGATGAATTAATTATTTTGGGGGTGGGGGACACGGCAGCTGCTATCTCAGTAGAGTTTACTTTTGTTTCACTTGCAGTTTATCGTATTTGCATAGCAAGAAATTGGTTGGACAAGGCTCCCCCTTCATTTCAGGTCTGGATTGCAAGCCTCCTATCTACGTACAATTTAGAAAAAGCAATCTATGAGAGGAAAGGTAGGAGAGCTAAGTTACTAGGTAACAGAATATGGCAACCTATCACTAGGTGGAAAAACAGCAGGTTAAACCTAGGATAGTGATCAGAAGGTTGTCAAAATATTCAATAGATACATATCTCTGTTTTATTGAATTAAAATAGGCAATATACAGGCAATATATAGCCATATGCAGAATTGTTGAACTTTTCAAGTCATAATGTGCTATAATAATGATGTAATGTAATTTACAATATAATTTGTAAACTGTTTTGTGCTGTAACATATACAGGAATATGTGGAAAAATTTTGGGGAAAAAAAAAATAATATAAAAAAAAAAAAAGAAGGTAAACAACAGCAAAGTAAAACAGAATGAAATAAAAACCATATCATGATGCTTTACATGAATCATAGGTCCCTCTATTATAAGTCAAAATCCAATGATAAACTAAGTCCCAATCATAAGCATGTTACCCTATCCCATCCCTCCAGCGAGCTAAGGGCTCCCGAATTCTACCTCCTCGTGCTCTCCTGATCCTTCCCTTCCTGGCATATATAGGTTTCTCCAGGTTATGCGCCGCTATTAAATTCGCCAACCAGACTTGTATCAACGGGGGAGTCTTGTCCAACCAAGCCCTCGCTATCATTAATCTAAAAACTGCCATAGCCAAAAACAAGAAATCGGCCTGCCCAAGATTACTCCCTTCTGGTCCGATTCCCAACAGAATCCAAGTGGGGGTTAAAGTTATCTGTATCCCTAATGACATATCCAGGAAACCCTCAATATCTTTAATTAAAGTGTGTAACTGAGGACAGATGGCAAACATATGTACAATGTCTGCATTAGGGGAATTACACCTGGGGCAAGTGGTCCCCTCAGAACCCCCCCATTTAGCAATTCTAGCTGGTGTATGGTACAGCGAATATAGAGTCTTATAATGCTGGGATTGAAGGGGAGCTGAACACAGAATGGTACAACCCAGGTCCAATGACTCCTTAAAGGCTTCAGGATCCACACCTATTTTCTCTATCCATTTACTGCTATGCTTAGCCATATCATCCGGTTTACCACTCACCAAGAACGAATACCCTAACCTGATAGTTGATTCACCACCACTAGATATATTCTCCATAAAATCATTACCATTATACCCTGCTGGGCCCCCCTGTTTATTACCCAGAAAACTCCTGACTTGTAGAAACTTAAAGAAATCTCTTCTGTCTATACTATATTTACTTACAAGGTCCTCAAACTGCACTATTCCCTCCTGATTCCTTAAGTCGCCTATCTGTCTAATTCCTTTATCCTCCCAAGCAGCCATTACAGAATCAGAAAAAATTTCAGGGGGAAATGATTTATTATTATAAACTTTAATATATCTATTATATCTGCCCATGCCCGACTTCTTCAAAAAAATATTCCAAATTTTAAGGGCCGCATTTACAGTCTTTGATTGTTTCCTTCTCAGATAACCTAACTCAGTATGATATAAGAAACAGTTTTCTGCCTCCTGCCCTAACACTACTGCATATATTTCTGTAGACATATTTGTTATTTTCTGTAGCTGACCACCCCCTCAAATCAATCCCTGCATATATTGCAATGCCGCCGCCAGATAATACAGCCTGAAATCTGGCGCGCCCCAGCCCCCTCTTTCTCTTGGTAACGACATAAATCTATAAGCCCTCCGAGTTTTTCCATGAGCCCATAAAAACCTATTTAAAGTGCCTTCCAGCGTGTTAAACCATTTAGCCTCAAAAAAGAGGGGAATCGATCAGAATAAATAAAGAAACTTAGGTAAAATCAAAATTTTTAACACATTTGTACAACCCACCAAAGAAAAATGCAAATTATTCAGTCTGTCCAAGTCCTTCCTAACTTTAGCCAGTATAGGAGCCATAATAATCTCAACCACAGTGTCCAAATTTGCAGAAATTATATTCCCCAGATATGTTGCTGAGCTAACCACCCTACTATCAAAACTCCTTGTGAAATGATTTATGACAATTTGCGTCTTAGATTTGTTTATCCTATATCCTGAAACTTGACCAAATATTTTGGCTTCCATTTCCACCCCCCTGATAGCAATATCTGGGTTTGGGGATAGTATAGCCACATCGTCTGCGTAGGCTAGAGATTTAACTGTGGAGCCATTCAATTTCATTGGTGGAATCCCTTCATTTCTTTCTAGTTTTCGTAGAAATGCCTCTAAATATAATGCAAACAGTAGTGGGGATGCCGGGCACCCTTGCCTTGTCCCCCTTAAAATTTTTACTACATCTGAATACCCCCTATTTACTCTGATATTTGCAGTAGGGTTATTATATAAGACTTGTATAGCTTTTAAAAAGCCTTCACCAATACCACTCCACCTCAAAACTGCCCATAAGAATTTCCAGGCGACCCTATCAAAGGCCTTCTCGGCATCTAAAAGAGTGCCGCGATAGGGTCGCCCAGACCCCCGGCCGCATCGAACATTGTGATTACCATTCTAACATGCTGGGTCGTGCTCTTCCCAGGTATAAAACCGTGTTGTGATGTGCTTACCAGATGTTCGATACTCCCTGCTAGTCTTTTTGCCAACATCTTTGAATAGATTTTGACATCTGAATTCATCAGAGTAATAGGTCTATATGAACCGGGAAGTGTTGTAGGTTTCCCTTTTTTGCAATGACAATAATATCTGCCCCATCCCAGGACTCAGGAGGTATCCCACCCCGTTGTGTGTGATCCATAATCTCAAACATGTCGACCAAAAGAACATTTTGAAATACTTCATAAAATTCAATCGGGATTTGGTCTGGCCCAGCTGCTTTCCCTGAGGGGAGGCTACCCAAAGCCCAAGTAAACTCGTCCAAACAAAGGGGGGCATCTAACATCTCTTTTTCTTCAGGAGACAAACAGGGGGGAGGAATATCACAGAGATAACTGTCTATCTCATTCTGGCTTATTACTTCATCCAAGGAGTATAGATCATCATAAAATTTCCTAAAAACTTCCCTTATCGAGTCTGGATCTATAACGGAGACCCCCTGTGAATCAAGAATCTCTTTTATATCGGCTGCAGCAGTACGCTGCCTAATTCGCACCGCCAAGACGCGGCCAACCCTCTCACTCAGTTCGTATGTATCCTGCTTTTTAACCATATAGTTCTCAACTGCTTTCCTGCTGAAACCTTCTATGGCCTCTCCTTTGAGGGCTACGATTTTAAGTAAGAAAGACTACACTGCGATATTCTGACTTATGGCTGTAACTAATTTTTCTTCCTCTGCAATCAACCTTTGTCGAATTTCTTCAATTCTGATTCTTTCCCTCTTTCGTTTGGCCAATACATAGCTCATTGTCTCCCCTCTTATGCCAGCTTTAAAGCAGTCCCAAACCACCCCTGGGGATGCTGAGCCTCTATTTATATCCCAATAAAACTTTATCCAGGCTTCCATATGTTTCTGATATGCCCCATCTTTTAGGAGGATACGTTCAAAGGTCCACCGTGTTTTTTTACTCTCAGCCATAGGCATATTAAATGTTAGCACCAGAGGACTATGATCTGAGACAATCCTAGGATGTTTTTCCACTTGAGCACCAGCCATTAACGAATTAGAAACTAAAAAGTAATCCAATCTGACCAAAATTTTGTGAGGGGCCGAAAAGAAAGTGCTACTATCCAAATGAGGATGTTGCTCCATCCAAGGGTTAGCTAAAGAGTTGTGCTGTACCATGTCGGCTAATGCCCTGTGTGTCTTTTTCTTCCTCCCTGTGTATCTACCCCCCGGTACCAAAAACGAGCTTTCTGGGTCGTGAATGTTAAAATCCCCGCAACATACAACGGGCTCTGGCCACTGGGCAAGTTCAGTATCCATAAACTGCCATACATCAGGGTCGTCATCAGTAGAACCATAAATTGTAGCCAATGTAAATTTTACCCCTTTAAAACTAATTTCCGCTATAGCCCACCTACCCCAAAGATCCTCCTTCTTCCTATGAACCACAGCATCTCTGTTTCTCCCCAGAATTGCCACCCCTCTGGTCCTAGTTCCTTGTTTACTGGCTGCTAATACCGTGAACCCCAGCTGATCCAGAAGGTACACCTGTGTGGTCTCAATATGGGTCTCCTGGAGGCATACCAGATCTAAATGGAGAGTTCTCAATAATCCTGCGACTTTCAGTCTCTTATTGGAATCGTTGAGGCCACATATATTAATTGAAGCAATTTTACAAGACATTAAAGCATATCAAATATCCTTCTTATCATAAGACATCCTTCAACATAGGAGTTATACAAAATATATACATATTCTACCTTCTTCGTGTATAATCTGTACTGTTTATACTGCAGCTGACCTTCAATGAAAATGTGTTATTCCAATCAAAAAACAACAATTTTAACCATATTTAAAACCCCCCACCCCCCCAACCCTCCCTTGCCTTGCCCACCCCCTCTATCTCCCCCCTTTACAGGCAAATAGGTCATGAATGACCAATGTATGGCCGTTTCTGAATTGTGACAGTTGCACCCCTCCCCCATCACCTCCCACCAGCTGATAAAGCCCCCTTAAGAAAACCCTCAACCAATAATCCTATTAGCACCCATGTGTCCCCTGCTACTACCGCTACACTACACATCCCGATCCACACTTTACTTCAATCTATTCCTTGCATCTCTTTAGCTCTACCATGTATTGCTGTGCCTTAATTTCTGAAAAGAACATTCTGACTCCCCCTTTCGTAACCACTTTCAGTTTGGCGGGAAATAGCAGATAGGCCTCTGATCCCAGAGCCTGAAATTGCGAAATCAACTGCCTCAACCTCCACCTTCCCTCAACTGTCACATGGCAAAAATCAGGTCTGGAAAAAAATGTGGTACCCTCAAAAGATCTCTTACTGTCAGGTCTTGCCTTGTCAATAATTTCATGCCGTAACAAAAAATTCCCAATATATACTAGGATAGCTCTAGGAAGGGAAGCCTGGCCTCCTCCTTCTGCGCCATACGACTTTTTCTGCTTAAAAGGGAACCTGTGCGCCCTCTGAATTTCCCTGTCCTCTGCCACTGGGACTCCGGGAATGCCCCCTCAAGTAGATTTATCACAAAGCGCCTAGTGTCTTGGGCCTCCAGCCCTTCTGCCACACCCAAAAGTCTAACATTGTTGCGTCTTTGGCGATTTTCGAAATCTTCCATCTTCCACTGGAGGTCTTCTGAGAGCTTTTCCTGCGTTGTTTTAAAGGATTGCCAGTTCCCAAGATCATCTTCCAATTTGCCAGTTCTCTCTTCCACCTCTGTAACCCTCCCTACCAGATTATCATAGAGCTTATTTGTTTTCTTCAATGCCAATTGAATTTTTTTAGAGTCCTGTCTTGCTTTCCGGCTTACAGATCGGGCCTCAGTCTGCATTTGCTTCAGCATATTAAATAAGAGATCAAATGGGGCACTATGTTTAGAGGAGCCGGCTGGATCCTCTTCCTGATAAGTCTGAGAGGTTGCTGAATAATCCCAGAGGAGCCTCTTCTCTGTACCCCCTGGGGAGCCTTTCATCCCTCTACTTGATTTTACCTGTCTTTTCTTCTGCCCATATTTTTGAAGGGCTGTCAGTGCTTCACACCATTGATTATCTAGGAATCTTTCAAAATGTTTTTACACATTTTAAATGATTTTGCTGTAAATGTTGTTTTAGAAGAGTTCATAGATTATAAGCAGAATCGCGGACTCCAATATTTAGGACACCATAAAATCGAGATCATCCCAAAATCGACAGCAGGTGATTCTGCTCTAGGCTGAACCTGAGTAAAAAATGCCCCCTTCCCAAAATCAATTTAGCAGAGTGGTAAAATAATTATTAACTGGGATCATTCAATAACTGAGTTCTAGATCAAAAGAAAACGATAAAGGGTTTTATTACAGAAATCGCCGAATCAAGCAATACAGAAACAATAATGCCACAAAGGCTCAAATGCAGTTATGCATAGTAGTCAAAATTCTGAGATTATTATTAGTCCCAAGTAATTATAAAAATCAGAAGGAAACTGGCAGAATCCCTCGAAAGAAAATCTCAAGTCTGTCAATCTCTATATCAGATTTACACGGAAATCAGACAGCATCTTTACTTGTAAGGGAAAGTCCTCTGAAAATATAAATTCTAAATTCTGTCACACGCCAGAATCAAGGGGTTCTTATTCACATTTCTTGTATAGAAAATTAGCTAAAACCACAGCTCACCATGGCATGCTATGATGTAACAATTTTTAGAAAATCAAAATAATTCATGTCAATAACATTATACGTTAACACTGTCCCATTTCTTAGAAAGAATCCTGCTTCTCCATGTCACTGTCACCCAGAGATGTTCGAACAAAATATGCAAAATTTAACAAAAGGGATTCACAAATGAATAAGACTGAACTGAGCCACAATAATGTAGCAGAAGGGCCTTGGAAAAATGCTATATTTAGGACCACTAGAAAGTTAATTCAGAGCACTGTAGGAAACATCAACTTGTCTTCGTTCTGCAAAGCTGCGGGGAAAGAACATCAATAGAAGCACTGAATATAGGAGTGAAAACAGAAACAGCAGAAGCATCCATTTTATAAAAAATTGAGTTTTTCACCAATATGTGGCATAACTAAATCATGTTAATAAACACACTACTATACGTTGTATTAAACTTGTTTAAACTGTAATCATATTAATTCAGCATTTATATATTGGATCCAACGTAAAATTGTTAATACTTAGTATTATTTTTTTACACTAAAATACAAGCTTTTTAAAAACACTATAACAATAGTCACCTTAGTAATAGAATGTTTTGCAGCTATAATGATCACAAGGGGTGCAAATGTGTAAGCACTCTAACTGCAAACACAGTGACAGCTTCATTTTCCTGTATCTCCATCTGTAGTTCATTCGTTTACCACTCTCACACAACAACAGGCATACTCCAAGGATATACAATTTGAAAATTATAAAATAAATACGACACAAATAGTGGGGAGGTGGCAGAAGTGTGTGTATACACGTTTTCCACTGAGTAGACACAGCAAAATGGTGGTGGGATCTACTACCAGTCTAGACATAGAGATGGTACAACTTATCCTACCAACAATTCTCAACACCTATCTTTAACTCTGGTGGTAGGTGCATTGCCTGCTTTCGAAATGGTCAATGGGAGATGAGGTATTGATGACCTTACCAGTGATAAAGAACTCAGTAGGCAGTCCTACATTTGCAAATAAAGGTGATGGATGGACAACAGCCTAAGTAGGGGGACATTACTCTCTACTTTCACCAAGAACTAACTCAGTCCCACAAAACAACTATCTGCAAATATATAGCTCTATTTCTTTCGATGATAACATCAAGTTTCCCTTCTGTTCATTTTTTAAAAGTTATGTCCTTTTCCCATATTGACATAGGATACTTGTTATCATTTAACACTACTCTCCATGTACTAATCACAAATAAAGCTGCTGGAGGTTTTGAGCTCTTACTTGACTGGGGTATGAGGCACCTCACAAAACCTAAACTCTAAACTGAAAATATCCCAGCGTTTCACACACTCAATAAGTCAAACATTACATTTTTGTCAGGATAAGCTACTACTCTCTGATGGTCCCCTATTTCTTATCTATCATCATCATTTTTTAGGGGTCTATTTTATCACAATGGCTGATTCGTCCATTACCCTAGCATGAACAGCTCATCTAAGTGAGTGTCACCTCGACAATAGAGATGAGTTGGATAGTAACAAAAGTTAGCACATGAGGAGATGTTGGGGAGGGGAAACGGCCTCTACAACGAAGCCGTTTCCACGAAAACCTTTACCACACATGCATTACAACGCATGCGTGGTAACAACGAGAGGATTTACCACGCATATCTTTACTACGAAATACGTAGTAAAGGTATGTGTGGTAAATGAAAAAAAAGGGGGGGTTTGGGGGGTCTCCCCCCAAAAATGAAAAAATCGAGGGATAAAAAAAGGGGGGGTTGGGGGGGCTTCCCCCCCAAAAATAAATAAATACCTGAAGTGACGAACATCAAGCGATCAGCGTCGTAAAAGAGGAAACGGAATTAAACTTCCGCTTCCTCTTTAGGACGTACGGCCGACGTAACCAAGAAGAAAGACGTAACAAAGAAGATGGACAGGAGACGAGTTGAAAAGGTAAGGGAAAATGATTTTTTATTTTAAAAATAAGGGTTAATGGCAGGGGTAATGAAAAGGAGTAGAGGCTGGGGACGTGAAAGAGGACAGGTGTAACCTTTAACAAGAATATGCCCTCACCATGCATAAATTAACAACGAAAAACGTTGTTAATCTATGCGTGGTAAAGGAATATTAGTGGTAAAGGTTATGCGTAGAAAACGAATTCCGTTGTAACGCATGCGTGGTAAAGGCATGCGCTGCAACGGAATTCGTTGTAACGTCATATATTCGTTGGGGAGACCGTGAGAGAACTTAGAGTTCGGGTGAGTAAGCACAAATTAGCCATAAAAAACAATAAAGAAAATGCACCATTGGTAAAAAACTTTAGATCTGCCGAGCATAACTATACGGACATCAGATGGTTCATTTTAGAGCGAATTCATGGAAGTAAGAGAGGGGGAGATCTTGAATTAAAAAGACGAAATAGAGAACAGTGGTACATTTCCACATTAAATACAGTACGGTATGGGTTGAACAGCAAAGAGGACTGGATGAAGCTCATCAGATGAATTCCCTTTGCCTTTCTTACATTTTTATATTTTAAAACTAGGATCAGGATTAAATTATATTCCCACTTTAAAAAGACAGTGAAATACAAGTAACAATGAGTCTGTTTACTTTTCCAAGATGGCATCAATAGAATACTAATTACGGGGAATATGATTGTACTGCGCCATGTAGTGTTACATAAAAGAGAGTGTAGCTACGTATTTTTCCTCCCAGTAACTGGGGATTTTTTTAGTACGTATAACTTTTACTATAGAGCCATGAGGACAATGCATCTAAATTGGGGACCCATCTCAATAATTTAGGGATAGGAAATAGGAATACACTGGTTCCTCTCCAAAATGGAGCTGCTTTTGCAATGATAAACTATGAGGGACAAACAGTGGCACGTATGAATGACGTCATCATGCTACGTAACTCTTCGACACCCGAATTAGAGGGGACGCCCAGAGTCTTCTAACTTTCCAGTGCTAATTGGTATGCGGACACTATTGTCACATCACACGAGTGCTTAACGGTAAGGAGAGGGTCCGTAATATTCATAGAACACTTGGGGGTTATTGGATACCTCTCTGAAATATAGTGTTTAACATCGTTGATATCGAGTGTCATTTGGACACATGATGTAGATCATTCTAATCCTCTGTATCTACACAAGGGATAGTCCACCTCCATGGGGGAAATATTCATTAAGGTCGGTCCAGAAAGTAGGGAACTAGTCAGCAAATATAAGTTAGAATGACTGAACAGATGGTTATATTAGTCATATACCAACACCATCTTCTTTTATACAGTGGGCGCCTTGAGCTCCGGTCCTAAGAGGAAACGTATTTGGAATGCCAAACCTGTACATTGAATCACCAAATAGAAAGTTGGTCTTTTTAATTAAGACTATTGTGAGCATGTTTAATGCGAGCGTTGGAAATCTGGATCTCCTAACATATTGTGGCACTATAAACATAGGAAACGCCATCATGTTCTTTTCTTAGTTCGTTTGCTGTGTTTTCTTATAGGTATTCACCATTTTTAGGACCGACTATTCAGCGGTACCTTTTTGACGCTAATTACCTTTCCCCTCATGCCTCTTTGGCTGGAGTTGGGCATGATTTAATAAACTAAAAGTAGGTTAATCCCAATAGGGTCAATATTACGCATTTCCAATTGGTAAATTATATTTTGTTTTAATTTAACATTTTTCAACTAGATCTAGGTTGATGATTGGTCTACCATTCCCAAATTGAGAAAAGGATATCTAAGAAATATTTTGCTGACCTTATATCATCAAGTGTTGGTTATACCAACTTTAATCAAGAGGAGATCACATTTTTAAACATAGGGATGGTCCCCTAATTCTTATCTATCATCATCATTTTGTAGGTGTCTATATTATTATAATGGCCAATTCGTCAATTATCCTAGCATGAACAGCTCATCTAAGTGAATGTCACCTCGAGGTTAGAGGTGAGTTGGATAGTAACAAAAGTTAGCACACGAGGAGATGATTGAATGTATGAATGATAAATGTTTTCACAGTCTAGAATGGGACAACACAGGGTATGTGGTTACGTTATTAAACCAACACCAGAATCACCTGTGTTTTTAATTATAGTGTTTGTAAAAATAGGAAAAAACACTTGTATTTTAAATATAAAAAAGTATAGTGAATTTGACACTTGATTTATATTTCCAAACAGTTTGTTCTAAAGAAAGAGGGGTAGTATACACATTGTCCTGAAGAAGGCGGTCTTATACTTCTGGGGTACCACCAAAACACGTTGATGCTTGTCTTTGTGGGGTAACATCCAAGGAACAAAACAGTATTGACTGTAAAAAATTAAATGTTGCCAATACTGTCATTGATTTTTTGGGAATAACCATTGCCAATGACAAATTCTCATATCTGAAATTTCTATCTCTCATTGTTGATTGTTTTTTAATGTTTTTTAATATTTTGTATCATTGTTTGATATATTATCAATTTTTATTATTATTGAAAATTATGCGATGTACATTCAGATGATGCTTTAATTAAAATTTGTATATATATATATTACCTACTGGCGGTCGCCAGTAGGTAGTTATAGTTAAGATTGTTTTCCATAGGGAAATCGCAACATTCTATTGGGAATAACTTTGGCGCCGGTTGAGGAATCTGCCTGAAATTTTCCTCAAACTTGCCTCGCGGCGCTACGGTCCTTCCCTGAAGGTTTGGGGGGGATTCGTTAAGCGGGTGCCGAGATAAAAGAGGGTCCCAAAACGTGTTTTCCCCATGTTAATTTCCATAGGGCGGTTGGACTCACTTTTACCCCGAACGGCTGAATGGATTTCCACCAAACTTGACAAAATTGTAGGGACTGGTAGCCCGATGTGCCTTTGCTATGTCTCAAGATATGTGCTCCAGTGGATTTTGAGTAATTTAGGTAAAAAAAATATATATATATCTGTAAGCGCGCCCCGGTACGCGCACCAGGGAGCGCACCCGGCGCGTAACGCGAGTTCGCGCGCGGAAAGCTGATTGGCTCTCGGGTGTCTGTCAACATTCCAAACAGTTCGGAGCGGCCGCCATCTTATGTCTCGGTAGGATCGAGACACAAGAGGTGGCAAAAACAAAGGGGGAAATGACCATAAGGGGGCAGGGTAGACCCCCCTGACCCCCTAGGTTTGATGTGGGGGCCATAAAAGGGCCCCGCGGGGCAAAAAAAAGATTCCGATTTTCGCGGGGGGAGCGCCCGGTACGCGCACCGGGGAGCGTACCGGTACGCGTACCCTGGAGAAAAAAAGAAAGACAGAGTTTTTTTTAAAAATGTAACCTTTTTTATAAATTGGAGGTAGTTCTGAAAAGAACTGTTTTTTTATTCTTTTTGTTGTTTTTTTTTTTAACATTTTTTACTTTTTTTGGCTTTTCTGAACAATTTTATATTTTTTTGTAGTTTTTCTGGGGTCAAACAAAACACAGGGAATTGCAAACAGCTCAACTGGAGCAAAAAAAAATAGAAAAAAATTAAAGTTGCTTGCTGCAGTGATGGTTGTCTGCAGCTCAATTGAGTAAAGTGATGCTTTGCTCACCATATGAAATTGCTTTGTTGCAATATTTGCAAACAAATTTAAAATTTGCAAACTTGGTTTGTACATTAGGGACCATCTCCCTAGCCTCTGCATCCGATAGAGTGGGTTGATTGGAGGCGCTTGAAGAAAAAGGACGGGGAGGGTTCTTGGTCAGTTCCCTGACCTCTGCTGCTGAATAATTGTTCGGGTGCTTCCTCTGCATATGTCCAATCATAGTGTTGTTCCCAAAAGAATACTTCTTTTTTGGGTTCCCTCTTGACAGTTGTTCGCTACAGATGAGGCAAGTCACCTTAGCTGCATTCACTTTTTTTGCACCCCTTGGCATCTTGAAAAAATTCCAAATAAAATGTTCCTTGGGTCTGTATGGGGATTGTCCTCAGGCAGGAATGTGTTCCTCCTCTCCTCCACCTCCTCTTCGTCCTCCTCTTCTTCTTGACCACCAGTGTGGTCTTGTGGTGGTCCTTGTGGTGGTGGTGGAGGTGGTGGTGGTGCAGATGCACCTGCAGCTGCTACCAGTGAAGCCATTTCTCACAGAATGAATGCAGGTCTTCTTCACTCAAACAACAAAGTGAGAATGAGGAAAAAAGGTGGGGTCTTTCATCATTTGGAAAACAAAACTGTTGGGAACCAATCAAAAGTGTTATTTTCAGGTCTCATGACCTGGGCTTTCTCATCATTTGGAAACCAAAAGTGTTCTGAACCAATCAAAAGTGTTATTTTCAGGTCACATGACCCGACGCGCTTACGCTACGTGCCCCGGTGCGTGCCCGGCGGCGCTTACGTTGCGCGATCGTATGCGCTCGGGTGCTTCCGGGTGCGCTTACGCAGTGCGTCATATGACGCATCACGCGGCTACGCGATACGTCACGATGTTGTTTTCGTTCGCGGGAATAGCATTAACGGGACGCTCACCGGTACGCGTCCCGGGGCGCGCCGAAGCACCGCGCTTACCGGTGAGCGCATCGGTACGCGCCCCGGGAGCGCTCCGGGGCAACAAAAAAATATATATATATATATTACATAATTATACAATATAAAATTCGTTATAAAAATATTACATTTCATACCTATAGAGATTTGCTATTAAAAAAACTATGAAATTCACAGAAAAAACCATAGGTTTCACACCAGTTATAGTTAGGAATTAGCATTTAAAAAACCTAATAAATTCACTGAAAAAACCATAGGTTTCACACCAGTTATATTTAGCTGGAACTTTTACTCGCATAAAACAATTGAAATTACAACGTTATAGTTAGTTGGACTCACTATAACTTGCGCGTGCAATGCACTGCTGATGACGTCACATATTACATCACTCATGACATCACTGATGACACCATCCTTGTGATACAGTGACAGACCTCCTTTCACTGTAATGTAACCCTTAAAACACATATTCAAAAATAGAAACTAAAATTTTCAAAAAAATGGAGATACCCATACCAGTTACAACAACCAATTCAATAATTCCACCATCTATATACACATCCACTCATTCACCAACAGTTCTATATAATCACTCACCATAGGTTTCACACCAGTTATAGTTAGGAATTAGTATTTAAAAAACCTATTAAATTCACTGAAAAAAACCATAGGTTTCACACCAGTTATAGTTAGCTGGAAATTTTACTCGCATAAAACCATTAAAATTACAACGTTATAGTTAGTTGGACTCATTATAACTTGCGCGTGCAATGCACTGCTGATGACGTCACATATTACATCACTCATGACATGGTCAGTGACATCACTCATGACATCACTGATGACACCATCCTTGTGATACAGTGACAGACCTCCTTTCACTGTAATGTAACCCTTAAAACACATATTCAAAAATAGAAACTAAAATTTTCAAAAAAATGGAGATACCCATACCAGTTACAACAACCAATTCAATAATTCCACCATCTATATACACATCCACTCATTCACCAACAGTTCTATATAATCACTCATACGTATACTCACTCATCATATGTAGTGATACACCTATACATTGTGTTACACACCGACAGTCATCCAAAAGATACTCTCACACATACTCACACATGCAAATAAACTATTGAACATCCATTTATTTGCATATACAGCTATACACACACTACCACTTTACTTCTAAGGAAACTTACACATACTTACTCTCTTAAAGAATCACTTATAGAAACACATACTAATTTAAACAGGAACTCTTACAATTCCTCACTCTCACATATATTCACTTATATACATCAATATTCATGTATACAAGATTAAAACATATGTAGTTACTGATAAAGACACTAGTGAGACAGTCATTCACTCACTAACACACACATATACACACTCATCCACCCATACAGTCCTGCACATATGCTGTCTTCAAAACACATACAGACAGTCAGTCATTCATGCATCTATGTGCTAAGTAATATCCCCACCAAACCATACAGACACTCATACTGATACTAAAAAAAACATCTAATAACCCATATACATACACATGTAGCTACTCACCAACACATGCAGTCACTTATACACAAAGTGAAACACTAATACATATATTTAAATATTTAAACATTACTCACTAATACATGTATTCACTAAGATACACTTAATAAACCAGTTAACCAATCAATTTGTTTTTAAACAAAACATCCATGTAAACACTTATTTAAACATTTATTCTTCCATCAACTTTTACATATACATATATAACACATATTTATTTTTCAGAAAGACACACATTCACTGGATGGTGTCATCAGTGATGTCATGAGTGATGTCACTGACCATGTCATGAGTGATGTAATATGTGACGTCATCAGCAGTGCATTGCACGCGCAAGTTATAGTGAGTCCAACTAACTATAACGTGGGAATTTCAATGGTTTTATGCGAGTAAAATTTCCAGCTAACTATAACTGGTTTTAATAGGTTTTTTAAATGCTAATTCCTAACTATAACTGGTGTGAAACCTATGTTTTTTTCAGTGAATATATATATATATATATATATATATATATATATATATATATATATATATATATTATATATATATATATATATATATCTATATATATATATATATATATATTCCTTGTTTTTTTTCCTTTTCTAGACTTGTGAAATAATACGGTGTGATTGCATAAATAGTGCAAATACAGATTTATGCAACCACAATAGTGTCATAGGTCATAGCTGACACCACTGCCCTGATATACCTCATACCGCTTCACAGAAAAACTGAGAAGCATGACACTATTTATCCCCGCTGTGACTTAGATACTGATGTTTAGGCCACAAGTGCAGGAAGTATGTTGCGGCATGTGTGTGGTCATATTCCTTTTTTTTTATTATATTTTTTATTATACTTCTGATCACACACATTATACTTTCAACAGTTTGTTTACACAACAAACAAAGGTTGTCTTATAGTATTACAACATAAGTAATAAGCAGAAGCATAAACAATTTGCAATAAGAAGGTAAACAACAGCAAAGTAAAACAGAATGAAATAAAAACCATATCATGATGGTTTACATGAATCATAGGTCCCTCTATTATAAGTCAAAATCCAATGATAAACTAAGTCCCAATCATAAGCATGTTACCCTATCCCATCCCTCCAGTGAGCTAAGGGCTCCCGAATTCTACCTCCTCGTGCTCTCCTGATCCTTCCCTTCCTGGCATATATAGGTTTCTCCAGGTAATGCTCCGCTATTAAATTCGCCAACCAGACTTGTATCAACGGGGGAGTCTTGTCCAACCAAGCCCTCGCTATCATTAATCTAAAAACTGCCATAGCCAAAAACAAGAAATCGGCCTGCCCAAGATTACTCCCTTCTGGTCCGATTCCCAACAGAATCCAAGTGGGGGTTAAAGTTATCTGTATCCCTAATGACATATCCAGGAAACCCTCAATATCTTTAATTAAAGTGTGTAACTGAGGACAGATGGCAAACATATGTACAATGTCTGCATTAGGGGAATTACACCTGGGGCAAGTGGTCCCCTCAGAACCCCCCCATTTAGCAATTCTAGCTGGTGTATGGTACAGCGAATATAGAGTCTTATAATGCTGGCATTGTAGGGGAGCTGAACACAGAATGGTACAACCCAGGTCCAATGACTCCTTAAAGGCTTCAGGATCCACACCTATTTTCTCTATCCATTTACTGCTATGCTTAGCCATATCATCCGGTTTACCACTCACCAAGAACGAATACCCTAACCTGATAGTTGATTCACCACCACTAGATATATTCTCCATAAAATCATTACCATTATACCCTGCTGGGCCCCCCTGTTTATTACCCAGAAAACTCCTGACTTGTAGAAACTTAAAGAAATCTCTTCTGTCTATACTATATTTACTTACAAGGTCCTCAAACTGCACTATTCCCTCCTGATTCCTTAAGTCGCCTATCTGTCTAATTCCTTTATCCTCCCAAGCAGCCATTACAGAATCAGAAAAAATTTCAGGGGGAAATGATTTATTTTTATAAACTTTAATATATCTATTATATCTGCCCATGCCCGACTTCTTCAAAAAAATATTCCAAATTTTAAGGGCCGCATTTACAGTCTTTGATTGTTTCCTTCTCAGATAACCTAACTCAGTATGATATAAGAAACAGTTTTCTGCCTCCTGCCCTAACACTACTGCATATATTTCTGTAGACATATTTGTTATTTTCTGTAGCTGACCACCCCCTCAAATCAATCCCTGCATATATTGCAATGCCGCCGGCAGATAATACAGCCTGAGATCTGGCGCGCCCCAGCCCCCTCTTTCTCTTGGTAATGACATAAATCTATAAGCCCTCCGAGTTTTTCCATGAGCCCATAAAAACCTATTTAAAGTGCCTTCCAGCGTGTTAAACCATTTAGCCTCAAAAAAGAGGGGAATCGATCAGAATAAATAAAGAAACTTAGGTAAAATCAACATTTTTAACACATTTGTACAACCCACCAAAGAAAAATGCAAATTATTCAGCCTGTCCAAGTCCTTCCTAACTTTAGCCAGTATAGGAGCCATATTAATCTCAACCACAGTGTCCAAATTTGCGGAAATTATATTCCCCAGATATGTTGCTGAGCTAACCACCCTACTATCAAAACTCCTCGTGAAATGATTTATGACAATTTGCGTCTTAGATTTGTTTAACCTATATCCTGAAACTTGACCAAATCTTTGGGCTTCCATTTCCACCCCCCTGATAGCAATATCTGGATTTGGGGATAGTATAGCCACATCGTCTGCGTAGGCTAGAGATTTAACTGTGGAGCCATTCAATTTCATTGGTGGAATCCCTTCATTTCTTTCTAGTTTTCGTAGAAATGGCTCTAAATATAATGCAAACAGTAGTGGGGATGCCGGGCACCCTTGCCTTGTCCCCCTTAAAATTTTTACTACATCTGAATACCCCCTATTTACTCTGATATTTGCAGTAGGGTTATTATATAAGACTTGTATGGCTTTTAAAAAGCCTTCACCAATACCACTCCACCTCAAAACTGCCCATAAGAATTTCCAGGCGACCCTATCAAAGGCCTTCTCGGCATCTAAAAGAGTGCCGCGATAGGGTCGCCCAGACCCCCGGCAGCATCGAACATTGTGATTACCATTCTAACATGCTGGGTCGTGCTCTTCCCAGGTATAAAACCGTGTTGTGATGTGCTTACCAGATGTTCGATACTCCCTGCTAGTCTTTTTGCCAACATCTTTGAAAAGATTTTGACATCTGAATTCATCAGAGTAATAGGTCTGTATGAACCGGGAAGTGTTGTAGGTTTCCCTTTTTTGCAATGACAATAATATCTGCCCCACCCCAGGACTCAGGAGGTATCCCACCCCGTTGTGTGTGATCCATAATCTCAAACATGTCGACCAAAAGAACATTTTGAAATACTTCATAAAATTCAATCGGGATTTGGTCTGGCCCAGCTGCTTTCCCTGAGGGGAGGCTACCCAAAGCCCAAGTAAACTCGTCCAAACAAAGGGGGGCATCTAACATCTCTTTTTCTTCAGGAGACAAACAGGGGGGAGGAATATCACAGAGATAACTGTCTATCTCATTCTGGCTTATTACTTCATCCAAGGAGTATAGATCATCATAAAATTTCCTAAAAACTTCCCTTATCGAGTCTGGATCTATAACGGAGACCCCCTGTGAATCAAGAATCTCTTTTATATCGGCTGCAGCAGTACGCTGCCTAATTCGCACCGCCAAGACGCGGCCAACCCTCTCACTCAGTTCGTATGTATCCTGCTTTTTAACCATATAGTTCTCAACTGCTTTCCTGCTGAAACCTTCTATGGCCTCTCATTTGAGGGCTAAGATTTTAAGTAAGAAAGACTCCACTGCGATATTCTGACTTATGGCTGTATCTAATTTTTCTTCCTCTGCAATCAACCTTTGTCGAATTTCTTCAATTCTGATTCTTTCCCTCTTTCGTTTGGCCAATACATAGCTCATTGTCTCCCCTCTTATGCCAGCTTTAAAGCAGTCCCAAACCACCCCTGGGGATGCTGAGCCTCTATTTATATCCCAATAAAACTTTATCCAGGCTTCCATATGTTTCTGATATGCCCCATCTTTTAGGAGGATACGTTCAAAGGTCCACCGTGTTTTTTTACTCTCAGCCATAGGCATATTAAATGTTAGCACCAGAGGACTATGATCTGAGACAATCCTAGGATGTTTTTCCACTTGAGCACCAGTCATTAACGAATTAGAAACTAAAAAGTAATCCAATCTGACCAAAATTTTGTGAGGGGCTGAAAAGAAAGTGCTACTATCCAAATGAGGATGTTGCTCCATCCAAGGGTTAGCTAAAGAGTTGTGCTGTACCATGTCGGCTAATGCCCTGTGTGTCTTTTCTTCCTCCCTGTGTATCTACCCCCCGGTACCAAAAACGAGCTTTCTGGGTCGTGAATGTTAAAATCCCCGCAACATACAATAGGCTCTGGCCACTGGGCAAGTTCAGTATCCATAAACTGCCATACATCAGGGTCGTCATCAGTAGAACCATAAATTGTAGCCAATGTAAATTTTACCCCTTTAAAACTAATTTCCGCTATAGCCCACCTACCCCAAAGATCCTCCTTCTTCCTATGAACCACAGCATCTCTGTTTCTCCCCAGAATTGCCACCCCTCTGGTCCTAGATCCTTGTTTACTGTCTGCTAATACCGTGAACCCCAGCTGATCCAGAAGGTACACCTGTGTGGTCTCAATATGGGTCTCCTGGAGGCATACCAGATCTAAATGGAGAGTTCTCAATAATCCTGCGACTTTCAGTCTCTTATTGGAATCGTTGAGGCCACATATATTAATTGAAGCAATTTTACAAGACATTAAAGCATATCAAATATCCTTCTTATCATAAGCCATCCTTCAACATAGGAGTTATACAAAATATATACATATTCTACCTTCTTCGTGTATAATCTGTACTGTTTATACTGCAGCTGACCTTCAATGAAAATGTGTTATTACAATCAAAAAACAACAATTTTAACCATATTTAAAACCCCCCACCCCCCCAACCCTCCCTTGCCTTGCCCACCCCCTCTATCTCCCCCCTTTACAGGCAAATAGGTCATGAATGACCAATGTATGGCCGTTTCTGAATTGTGACAGTCGCACCCCTCCCCCATCACCTCCCACCAGCTGATGAAGCCCCCTTAAGAAAACCCTCAACCAATAATCCTATTAGCACCCATGTGTCCCCTGCTACTACCGCTACACTACACATCCCGATCCACACTTTACTTCAATCTATTCCTTGCATCTCTTTAGCTCTACCATGTATTGCTGTGCCTTAATTTCTGAAAAGAACATTCTGACTCCCCCTTTCGTAACCACTTTCAGTTTGGCGGGAAATAGCAGATAGGCCTCTGATCCCAGAGCCTGAAATTGCGAAATCAACTGCCTCAACCTCCACCTTCTCTCAACTGTCACATGGCAAAAATCAGGTCTGGAAAAAAATGTGGTACCCTCAAAAGATCTCTTACTGTCAGGTCTTGCCTTGTCAATAATTTCTTGCCGTAACTAAAAATTCCCAATATATACTAGGATAGCTCTAGGAAGGGAAGCCTGGCCTCCTCCTTCTGCGCCATACGACTTTTTCTGCTTAAAAGGGAACCTGTGCGCCCTCTGAATTTCCCTGTCCTCTGCCACTGGGACTCCGGGAATGCCCCCTCAAGTAGATTTATCACAAAGCGCCTAGTGTCTTGGGCCTCCAACCCTTCTGCCACACCCAAAAGTCTAACATTGTTGCGTCCTTGGCGATTTTCGAAATCTTCCATCTTCCACTGGAGGTCTTCTGAGAGCTTTTCCTGCGTTGTTTTAAAGGATTGCCAGTTCCCAAGATCATCTTCCAATTTGCCAGTTCTCTCTTCCACCTCTGTAACCCTCCCTACCAGATCATCATAGAGCTTATTTGTTTTCTTCAATGCCAATTGAATTTTTTTAGAGTCCTGTCTTGCTTTCCGGCTTACAGATCTGGCCTCAGTCTGCATTTGCTTCAGCATAATAAATAAGAGATCAAATGGGGCACTATGTTTAGAGGAGCCGGCTGGATCCTCTTCCTGATAAGTCTGAGAGGTTGCTGAATAATCCCAGAGGAGCCTCTTCTCTGTACCCCCTGGGGAGCCTTTCATCCCTCTACTTGATTTTACCTGTCTTTTCTTCTGGGTAGTATCATTACCCATATCCGTGTCTGAGGAGCTGGAGCTAGGGCCGGACAGATCACCCCTCATCAGCGTCAACCCGCTCCTCAGATGACTCTTCACTAGGCAGCACTGAATCAGAATCCTCATTTACAGAGTAGAAGTGCTCCCCTTCAACTGAGCCGACATCTCCTATTTTCGCCGGTTCCTGAGCTCCTGATCCCCCTCCAGAAGATAGATCATTATTCACGAGACTGACTGTGCTCCCCCATGTGGCCTTGGTATTTTTTGAGACACCTAACTCCTTCTCAAGTGAAATGATAGCGCTCATCATATCAGCGCTCCCAGTTCCAACCTCACCTTTGTGTGTAGTCTCTGCCAACGCTGCCATCGTGCCCCCCCGAGATAGAATCAGGCGCTGCTTCTTTCTGCTCCTGCTCCTGAGCCCTTCCTGTATCCTGGGTCCCAGAATCGACGATCTCTTTGTTCAGCATACTCTGATCGGGCTGTTGCTTAGCAACAACCAGCGACGCTTTCAGTGCGTCCGCGGCGTCCTCGAGGCCGGCTCCACCATTACTCAGCCCTCCAGGATTACTGCAACTGTGACCACCGCTTCGCCCTGCTGACCGAGCGGTAAAAACCTCCGACAATGTGGATTGTCTAAATGGTGTTTCCTTGTGCTTTTTATCCACGGCTTTGCCTACAATCCTTGAAAGCGTATCGGCAGGGCTACACACATTGGGATCGCGCTAGATTTCACCCGCTGCTCAATCTTCGTTTTCTGCAGCGGGATCACTGTTTTTCTTATCGCGCCTGGATTCTTTGCTGGCAGCGTGGCCTCATCAGTCGAAACCTTCTTTGCTGAATCCGGCTGCTCTTTAGTCTTATCCTTATCTTTTTTATCATTCTTAGCGGAGCGCAAGGGCATTTTGATCGGCTGTGGCTGCGGCTGCCGCTGGTGCTGTACAGATCTTTTAGAGCTAATCTACTCACCAGATCCCGTAACTTCCCCTTCAGCCAGAAATACTCTGCTAGTAACCGGACTTTTAATACAGCACCGACGGAGAGCGCAACTCGGGATTGCCGCCAGAGTTCAGGGGCCATTGGGGGTTAGCAATCAATCCATACGCAGGTTAGTTCTGGTGATGATGATGGGAGAGAGGAGTTGGTGCGACCTCTCAGCACAATCCGCCCGCGGCCATCTTGCCCCGTCGTCGTGTGTGGTCATATTCCAATGATATTTCTGTTGGTAACCTCAGTCATACAATGTGATGTATATAATTCATTGCTAAAGAGGGGAGATTGTGCAACGTACTAAATAACATCTGTTTAAACTCTTCAGAATCCATTCATTCAGCAGCTTAAAACCTTAGCTTAACATGAAACTTTGGGCTCCAATGCTCATCAGTCACTATGCTTCAAAACACATTATATCAGCTCTCTTTCTTGGGGCAAGAACCCATCCATTGAGGCAAAAGTACAGTGCAGGCTAATCCTTTAGACATGTAATAATCATTTGGTCTATTGTAATAATCCATTGGTCTATTATGCCCATTTATTGACATTTGACTCTCCTGTTGTATGTATGACTGTGGAGTCCTTAGTCGGAGGACATTGCTTGCCTTTGCACTGTTTTCAATAATAACTATGAAACAGGGTTTTAATGAAAATCATATTTTAAAATTAATATATTGCAGTACTTCTAGGTGTGGGTTTTGAAACGTTCCGAACAGTTAATCTCTAAGATGGTTCTGTACCTTTCTCCCCATTTCAGTGTATGATTGAGCACACCACATAATAAATGTAATGACTAAGGTCATAGCTTGAAATTGAGTTCTTGAAGAATATCCTTGCAGAACTTTCAAAGTAAGTAGAGGATTTGAACATCTTAAGGGTGTTATGCTGGGTAGCTCAGAGACATTTTTTTTTAAATGAAAGTAATTAATTTAAAAAAATGAAAAGGCATTTTTGAGGATTTAGCATTTTTGCTTAAATGCAAGTACCAAGTCCAAGGTTTTAAGCTGTGTTAAGTAAACTAAGGCAGTCCACATGATAAATTATGACCAATGGGGTATAAACAAAAAAATGTGTTGACTTCTATAGCGCTCTCTATTCTGTTCTGCCAGTATTACCCCCACTTCTTTGGCGTAATGGTCTCCTCTGCTACACTCCCTAAAATATTCTGGAAGGAATTGTGGTATTAGATGAGAGGAGTGGATGCCCAATACAAATAATAAATAATGAACTCAATTCTTGTCAGGATAACCACGAAAGTCATTCAAAATACCTGTGCATACTGCCCCAAAAGTCTCGCAAGCACGAACATTCGACAAAAATGTGGACATCGTTAGCTCCTACGCAACCACACCTCACATGCTTAGAACTTGCGCTAAAAGGTATCTTTGATCTGGAGATCAAACTGAAGGCACCGCTTATCCTCCTAGGGGAAGATGGAACACTAATTATGTTGTTGAGGCAGTCCCACAGAAGGTTGCTCTTCTATCTGATTCTTATCGCCAGGAGGGCAATCTGTTTGAAATGGAGGGACCCCTTGCCTCCGAGAGTGGAAAATTGGGTCAGGGTCGCTGTCAGGATGTGTTGTTTAGCCCAGGGAACAGCAAAGAGCCCTAATTTGACTATATTGTCTGACTTCTTAATCTGGTGTCGCTCCTTGGATGTTTGTTATCCGTCCTTATTATTACACTGACTAACTGGCAAAGGTGATGGTCCAGGTTGGAAATGGACCCGAGCAAATGCAGTGACGATGGGTGGATAGTTAGCCGATGCTAGTTTTTTTCTATTATTGCAGATGCTCTTTGGTGATATGAGGGGGAAAAAATACCTGTGCATAACCCTCTGGCAACTTGACACAAAGGATGTCAGCCTCAACTTAGAGGCAATGTGTAAAGTATTTATGCAGCACACTTACAGTAATAAAGTGAAAACAAAATGCCACAAAAATCCCAAACAAAATAAAAAAAATAGAGCAAACTTTAATAAATACAATAACTCCAAAACATTCAAAATCCAATCAGTAGAATCAGATGTTTTGATGAATTCAGTAGGACTGTGTATCTGGACAGCATAGACTTCCGGATACTGGAACTTTTTTTACTAGTATTCATCAGAGAATGTTGGCCTGGTTCCTAGCTAGCTCACAGTGCCCCATCAGGACCCCTACGCTTACCAGGGTGGCAGATGGTATCAGCAACCTCGAACATGACCACTCTATATTCACCAAGGAATCATGGAAATAGATCTACCCTTTGATTTGTTTACTTTTTCATACACATGGTAAACGCAAGAAATATACAAATTAGGTGTTAAAGCATTTATTAAAACAATCACATTGAGAAGGAATAACACCAGGTGTATGCCTCCAAATATACTGGAAACCAATGAGTGTGAAAAGACAGAATCATGGTGAATATGGAATGGAAGGTGGTAACAAACAAAGACCCAATCACTTTGAAAAAGTGTACCACACCCGCAGTATTGAAGCATAAATATTCCGTGCACAATTTTATAAACATGCGGCCGCAGGTTTGTGCGTAGGAGCAATTTCATTTCAGAAGAAGACCTTGCTACTTGGAGATCAAATGTTTCTTGAGCAGATGTTAGGGGAACGTCCCTTTGAAACATGAAGGAATTTTGTCTGCTACACTTATCAAAGTTGAAGTAAAAAATTGAATAGAAGGCCATACTGTAACTTCTCCAATCTTGTGCATTGGAGGAAATAGCACATTGTTACAGCACATAACGACTGTGGAAACTGTCACCACATATAACATTCCTGGTTTAATTTCACAACAACTCTGGTAATTTAGTATCAAGTAATTTCCATTGGTAAGTAATTGAAAATCAGGCTGAAATTGTGATACGTGGACTCCCCCTCAGATAACACACCAGATTTGCCATAGTGGTATTGAATGCCCCATGAAGTGTCACCCTTTGCAAAGTAATGAATGGCCAACAGAAGTTTCAAATTTGTTTCCGCTAATGAAAACCTCCACTCAGACACTTGTAGTTGAAAGGAAAAAGCCATGTTTCATGAACAAAACTCACCCCTAACTCATAATATCTTTCCACTTGAAAATGTTTCAGACAAGATGTAAACTGAAATGTGGATATCGGCAGTGTGATAAATCCTTGAATGAGCCATA
This sequence comes from Lissotriton helveticus, assembly GCF_964261635.1. Taxonomy (NCBI): domain Eukaryota; kingdom Metazoa; phylum Chordata; class Amphibia; order Caudata; family Salamandridae; genus Lissotriton; species Lissotriton helveticus. Next base: position 333,636,120 of record NC_136071.1, on the reverse strand, counting down.
TCGCAGATGGTGTCTCGGTTACCGTGAAAGGCAATTTCCCTAAACACTCAATGTAAAGAATTGTGTATGTGGCATCTTCTTTTGCCACCAATTTCTGTGCGCGTGTTAAATTAAATGACAAAAACAAGTTTGCTGCATTTAGGTATTTCCAAGGCATGCAGTATGATTTTAAAACCTACAATGTCTAACTCAATTGCATAACACACCTAAGCTGTACTAGAGACAGTTCATTATGTATAAAATTGAATGCTGATGAAATAAAAATTTTCAAAGAATAAATCCAAGTAAACAATGTAGTCATGCCGTTATCTACAACAGCCAGAATCTTTTCCAAATGGATCCTGTCAATTCATCCTAAGCGTTTAGCAGCTTCCTGCTTAGAAATGTTCCACAGCTCATCGTAAGTGACATAAATTAAGGATTTCAAATGTGGAGGCCTAGGATCCCACAAGAAATCTTGTAAATCCAGGTTTTCAGAAAGGAGAGAAAAATGTTCTCTACTTCAGAATGAGTGGAATGCTGTAACAATTGATGGCATAACTTTCCTACACTAAAAGTGGTAACTAGTCCTGAGTGTTGTGTCTACATGTATCAGGGATCTAGTCGACTAGCTTTAAAATCGATGGAAGAGTTTAGAAAACAAGCATAACAACCATGAGTGTCCATTGGCCACACTAACTACAGGCCTGAACTTGAAATTGAAGAATTATATGTACCATTCTGCACCATACTATTTAATTGTTCTTCTGTGAAATTTGCAAATTGCTGCCAATTTTCAAAACGTGCAATAGCAAGAAAAACTAGGTGTGTTCAGCTCTTTCATTTTTGCCAAACATAGGCAGGAAGTTTGCTGCACTGTTTTATTAACAACGATCATCTATTTAGGGATTAAACAAGCTCTAAATAAGGTGTAAAGACCCTGCACTTGCCAGTGTTTTGTTCCCCAAATTGATTTCAATGCAATGTTTTCTTTCTAACAGTCATAGCCTTGTATGGCCAGATGAATGAATCTGATTAATTTAGTGTTGGTCACATATTGTTCTTCTTTGGGCACGGGGCAAGCTTGAAGTAATTTAAGTACGGGTCTAAAATGTTATAACCAGAGAAATAGGTGTACTTTCTCAAATAGGTGTTTGAACTGCACTCTGGTGGTGTCAAGCAATGTTCCCATTGTGTGTATTTATAAGCTGTACGTGGAGTACTAGCTCTGTGTAAATAGTGATGGGCATAGTAATTATAGCAAAACTTTTTACCATAATTAGCAGAATTCAGATATAAGTCCTCATTTTTTAATACATTCTAATATTCCAGTTCAGATAGCATAATTTTTACAATGTCCACGTTCCACTCATCAGAGATGGAGCCAGGAGTAATGATGTTATCCATAGCAACCCTGAAAACATAGAGAATCTGCAATGCTTCTATAGGACCAAAAATATCAAAGTGAACCTTATCCCGCACAATTCTATCAGAGAAAGGAAAAGCAGAAATGTACACAAGAGAAAGGTCTCTTCGTACTTTATATGAAGAAGAATGAGGCCTCAATAACTCAGCTACCAGTTCAACAGCAGAACATTCTGGAAGGTAATGTCCATTTAAAAAAAAAAGAAAAAAACTGTCACAAAGCCAATCCAAATGAGGAGTAAAGCAGTGAAAATGTAATCTAAATGTAGATCCATGGATGAATCAGATAAGCCTGATTCAGCCAAATAAGAAAAGCGTGTACACCATATATTGAAGTGTGTGAAGAGTCAGAAGAAAAATCATCTATGTCAGCAAAGTAGCCAGAAGCAGTCTGTGAAAAAACAGGGACCTCACGTGGTAAAGGAGAATTGGTAGACACCTCCAAAGGTGGTTATAGTAAACAACTTTGTTGTTAGGAGTAGCAGCAGAGCACTGTAAACTCACAGTTGGTGTGCATTCTGTATTATTAGTTGTAACAGGTAACAGTAAAACTTCAGTTTCTGTAGACCCCAGTCCTGGTGAAACAACATTTGTACTGTTTATTGAGTGTAGAAGAAGTTCCTGTATGGTGGCGCGAGGAGATAGATAGGTAGGTACCAAGGAGTCCTCTGTGTAGGACTGGCCACATTGTGCGGTTTGAGTTGGTCTATTTAGGCAAACCATTTAATTCTACAACCAGTAAACAGCGGCAATATTACAGTTCTGGTACCTTGAATGCCAATTACTGGCACTGGTTCTCTGTATGATGGTCCAAACTCTTTTTGGTCGGTGATCTTCTCATACAATAGACTCACAATTTTAAGACTCCAGCTGGCAGTTGCAGGTTGCACCTTCACTTCATCAGTGGCAGAACATTTAGAAATTTCATTTGATTGCTCATCTCAGAAGATTTGTAGTTCTTTTAAGACACTGAAATGTGTATTGATGTCAAAAGCTGTGTCTGCCACCACTGCACCAGGATTGTCGAGATCTGGGACATACATCTGAAACCCAAAGAGGCACTCATAGGAAGTCCGACCACCCAGGGATCTTCTAGGCAGAGTATTACAAGCTCTCTGGACGTCATACAAGTGGTGGACCCAACTATGACCTTAACCTAATAGTCTAGCTGTGAAAGACTGCCTTAAGTCACTCTTTTTCCTTTCCACTATCACATTTTCCTTAGGATGATAGGGGGGAATAATGAACATCAATACTCACGGTGCCCATGGTGAGCCCTGGAGGTGAACGCAGGTCCCTGGTCCAAGTAGAATACTGCTACTGCATATGTGCCAATAAATGCTTGTAAGTGCTTAATAATAGTTTGAGCGTCAGCCGATTATTGTGGCCACATTCATAGGAATCTGGAACATAAATCAACAGCCAAAAGAATCAATTTAAATGAACAGTCTGAATTTAGAGGTCCACAGTGATCCAAATACACACAAGCTAACGGCTTTGATGAGGTGAGAAGAGGTGTCTGAGTGGGTGAGTCATGGTGGAACTGTTAATTTGCTGGCAAATGTTACAGCTAAGGATATATTGCTTAGTCATTCTGTACAAACCATGCCACTGGTTGCGTTTCTGTATCAGAGAAACTGTGGCCATAACACTTGCATGGGCAGATGCCAACACTTCATGAAACCTACTATTAATTCTAGCCTGTGAGAGTTAGATGGATCTAATACATACATTCGGTATAGATATGGATAGACACACTATATAAGGTTTTCCTGCCACAATAGATAATCTGGGGAACTCTGTACAATTGTTGTTGATCCCTACAATAGATAAGTGCCAATGTTAATAGAATGAGCTAGTTAGTAAGCATTGACCAACATGTTCCCATTGGTTGCTATTGTGAGGCAATTTCTATTTTTTCACAAAATACCCCTTATTAGGAGGTGTTGGATCTGTTGGCACTAGATCCTCTTTTATTTATGTACACCCTTGTAGCTCACCTGACCCTGAGTTTTACCAGAGCAGGTTGGCGCCCTAAACTAGTTTTACCGCAGGGACCCGACCCTATGGCATTCAGTTTATAGGAGTTTTCTGTGGGAGGTATGTGACACAGGGGCTTGGTTTTTGTTTTGTTCCTTTTTTCTCATTGGAAGCAAAACACAACAGCAGAGCCATTCACAGTCATGTGACCCAGAACACTGGCAGCAAGGGACAGTTGGTTTGGTCAGGAAAATGTCAACTTTCTAAAGTCAAATTTTGAGAATAGTAACTTAAAATACGACTTTACCATTTAAGAGGATTTTGAATCACAATTCATTTGAGTGCAAATAGTATATCGATATCTGGTCCCAAACTGAAGTAACAGCCTATTAAAGGTAATAAGGTAAGTAACCCAGTGTTACTCTAAGGGAGGGACATGCCTTACAACAGAGAAACACAACTTTAGGGGTTTTTAAGTGCAGAACATGTAAAAAGTAAGCCCACATGTCCTACTTTTTAAATACCATGTGCCTTGCCCTATGAGAGTTATTTGCCTACTTCAGGAGTGACTTATACATTTTAAAAAGGAAGCCTTTGGCCTGGCAAAAGGTATATTTTGCCAGGTCAAAATGCCAATTTAAAACTGTACTAGGAGCTGCAATGGCAGATTTTAGACATGCCCTAAAATGCCTCTTTTGTGGGTGGCACAATGAGTGATGCGGCCTACTGGTAGAGTTTAATTTGCAGGCCCTGGGTGGCACATATAGTCCCCTATAATATGGTCTTAGGGGCATATGTATCAAACAAATGTTTTGCAAGTCCTTAATTGCGATTTTTAGCGAATCGCTATTAAGGACTCGCAAAATGAAATGTATGTAGGGGTCGCAATATTAATTGCGAATTCCTAAGTATTCCTTAATTGCGAATCGCAAATTGCGATTCGCAATTAAGGAATACCTTCCCAATAATTTCTCTGGGCCTAGAGGTCCATAGGAATGAATCGGAAGACATTCGCAAGTTGCGAGTACCCATTAGGTACTTGCAAATTGCAAATGCAATTTCAAGGGTGCAAGGGTGTCAAAAGGACACCCTGTTGCACCCCTGAAATATGCATGTGTGCACATGTGGTATGGGCAGCGCATGGCACTTTGAAAAATGCAAAAAGTTAACTTTTCTAGGAAATCGCAAATTACCACCAACTTGAAGTTGGTGGTAATTTGCAATTTCTTAAGGCAAATTCGCACAACTTGGGTGCTTTCAGAATTTCACTTCAGGAATTGCAATTTGTGATTCCTTAAATGCATTCGCAAAATAGGGAATCGCTAATTTTGCGATTCCCTATTTTGCGATGGCCTTTTGGAATGATACATCCCAAAAGGCTTTTTCCTGTTCACAAATGGGTCGATTCTGAGAATCGGCCCATTTGCGAATAGGAAAAAGTCTCAATACATATGCCCCTAAGTAAATTAAATATACCAATCAGGTGTAGCCTAATTCTACCATGTTTAAAGGAGAAATCACAAGCACTTTACCACTAGTTAGCATGGAAAAGGTGCTAAAAGTCAACAAAAACGAGTTCAGCAAAGGAGGGCATAGGAAGGCAAAAACCTGGCGTGACCCTGCAAATAGGGTAGGGTCGAAGATATTCATATGAGAAATTGAGCACCCTAATATTCTAGTGACCTCAATATAGAATAAAAGGGACTAGGGATTCATCTGCCATTGTAAAACCCCATAATGCTTGATTGACTTTTGACCCTTACATTTTGATTTGCATTCTGGCTGATGACTGGTATATTAGGACTCAGCAATAGAATGTGTAAATTGGCATGGTCTTTTAATTGAGGTGTAACTCCTGATACTAAAGGTTTGGCTTGACATGGAAGCAAGACATAAGCAATATGCTGGATGGTGCGTAAAATTTATAGCTATTATTCTATAAAATAAATATTGGTAGCCAGACTGCAAGTACAGTTTTATTTACGGCTAAGGGATTATTGATGATGCTGTCTGGGCAAACCTGTTACACTCAGGGTGACAAATGCAAAATGAACAATTGATGGACAATATGGAGAAGAATGTCATACATTCACCCCAGTACAGAAATATGGGCCTAAATCCATAGTTTCATTGCTCCCCCTGCCATTCGAGTGTGAACGCAGCCATATGCAAATCAGTCTTGACCCTGCTCCCTATGGGAACAGTCAAGCTAGATTTGCCAGGCTAGTTCCTCCCCGGACTGAAAACAAGCATCCTAAGACCGGTTTTGGGGATTTACACCTCATCTGCCGGACTAGCTTGACTCCAGTGGCATGGAGAGCAAGGAACCCACATCTGGGCAAACCCGTCCCACCCGGGGTGACAAATGCAAAAAGAACTGAAAAGTTTCAGTGCTCCGTCCATCATCTTCTTGTATTTGGGTTGTTCAATCTAAGTTGGCAGGGTATGCCCAGAAGTAGGGCCATTGCTCACTTTGCCAATGGATTCAAGCTAGCCTGGCTGATGAGGGGTGTTACCCCGAAACCAGTCCCAGGATGCTTGTTTCTGGTCCAAGGAAGACCTTGCTTGGCAGTTGGGGCTGGACTGTTCCCATGAGGCACAGTCAAGACTGATTTGCATATAGCTGGTTCTGAAATGGTGTGGTGAAGTGAGCTAAAGAACGATGATGGATTCAACCCAGATCTGTGACTGGGGTGAGTTTCTGAACAGTTTCAGCACTCCGTCCATCATCTCCTTGTGTTTGCATAGAATCTTGTTAGCCACGAGGTACATGTACTACCTTCCTATGTCCAAAGAAACAATTTTTCAGCCTACACAACTCTGAGAAGTCCCCCGAGTTAAGCTCAGCTCCCTGTTTAGGGTAGGAACTAACGTAAACTATGGTACTTGTACTGTCACTTGATCTAATTTTGAACGGTGAATCATTTTTCATATGCCAAACATCAATAATTTGGTGTAATGAGTCATTCATTGCAAGCTTGTTGGCCACAATGTAATTGGGTAGTGTTTAAGGGGCATTACGAAACCACTAGCATTAGAACCAAGCAAAATTAGAACATCTGACTATTACAGAATGGGAACTGCAGCCCTCCCGATTTTCAAGGGACATCTAGATAGCCCTTCAACAAGAGCAGTCAAGCTAGCTATATATAAGCTGAACAACAATGCCATCAGGAATCATCAGGGTCCGCATTATACATGCGGTGCATTCTACTTCATTGCGCTGGGAGCACCTATTCAAAGGTGCGCCCAGTGCAATCAAGGAAAATATGGCATATTATGATGAATGTGCTGCTCTCAGTGCATTTGAAGCAGCCACTCCATATTTTCACAGTGCAGGCGGCAATCTGCCTGCACTTTTAAGGGGGTTTACAGATCAGCTTGCAGGCAGGTGAAGTCAGGGACTGCATACATCTGCAAGGGGATGTCTGTGGGTCCATAGAACCTCCTTCCCCCCCCCCTCCAAAGAGCTGCCCTCAGAGGGTACATCAACAGTGCGCCTCCTGAGAGCTTCTTAACCTCTGTGTCGGCGTCTGTAATATGGCACAGGCGCAGAGGCAAAGAGATTCCTTCATTTGCATGGGGCTCACCCCCATGAAAATGAGGGAATGCCCCCTGAAGATAGTGCTGGCGCCTTATGTGCGTCAGAGCTAACTGTATTACAGAATCGGCTGCCCAAGCATCTGTGACTCCTTCTGTAATACCAAAATGCCCTGGGGATCTGCAAAACGGGCGCACACACCCTTTGCACCCCCGGGGCACTTTGTGCAATACGGCCCCAGGTGTTTTAATTGTGATTGATACGTTTTCTTCAGGAATCTCAATGGAAGTGAATGGACATTGCTATTCATACTCATTATTAAGCCTGGGCGGTGCTGGTGGAGCGGCACTATGCGGAGGTCCACGGAGTTGAGGACCTACTCCGTGGAAACTCCGCTCCACTGCCCGCCTCCACCCCCCTAGGAGAATTACAAAAAATGCACGGGAGCATGCGCGCATGGGTAGATCATCATGAAACCAAGGAGGAGGAGGACGGCAGCCTGGGGACGCCACAGTTATGGTAAGTGTTACTTTTTTTAACCTTTAGAGTATATTTAATGTCATTCTCCTCGGGGTGGAGGTGGGGGCTGAGCAACCCCGCTCCGCCCCGGAGTGTGCCGAGTTATGCCTACTCCGCATTCGCCGTGGAACAGGAGTAGGCACAACTCTGCACACTCCGCGGGCAGAGCGGAGCTCTCCGCCCACAGTTATTCATTATTTGTTGAAAGAATTATTTAATTGGAAGAAAGTGGGTTACTGGTTGGGGGGGGGCTAATCAAGTAGCAACCACAATCCTTGGCAGGGTGAGAGACAAGTAAACCCCAAATTAGCCTGTGCTTAACCTTCTGATAGCTTGGAACAGAGCAGTCAGTCTTAACTTAGAGGCAATCTCCAAAGTATTTATGCAACACTTCAAACAGTAATAAGGTTAATACACAACACAGGGAAAATCACACACCAAAGTAAAGAAATAGAGCAAAATGTAATAAATAATTAGACACCAACCAATGGAAATCAAATCATTAGAACTGGAGGTAGGCAGTTTCATAGTTTTAAGTGAAAACAGGACCAAAAAGCCCAAAGCACCACTCGCAGCTATCTGCTAGTGCAAGACCAGGAGAAGGTCACATGTTTAGGCCGACTGTAATGGTGTGTGGGTCAGAAACAGGGACCGGGTTAGTCCAGCTGAAAAGTTACCTTCTTAGTCCAGTGCAAAGAGTCTCATTTATGGTGGAGGGGGACACAAGGATCTTTAAAGCATTGTGGATCGTTGTTGATGTAGTACAAACAGGCCTGGCATTGCAGACAGTCGTCGCTGTAGCACAAAGATCCTGATGTTGCCACAAACAGTCAGGCCGGAGCTTCATGGTGACTCTCCCCATTCGTGGGTGATGCTGTAGCGTGATGAGCCAGTTTAACAGAACTTTGCATTTGCTGGCAGCGCGAGCAACAAGGTTTTGGCACCAATGGGCTCATTAATGGTCGAAAAGAGCACACAAACTTCAACTCAGCTCCAGTGAGGCCACACCCCGAGTCCAGAACCTAAGGGGTACCACTTGGGGTAAAGAGCTGGCTTCAACTAGATGTGTGTGCTGGTAACAGGCTGCATGAACTAAGTAGCTAAGGCAGGAGATTACCAACTTTCTAAAAGTGCAATTTTCAAAATTGTAATTTAGAATCCAACTTTACCATGAGAGGAGTTTTCATTACTACTCCAAAGATACCAAACATGCACTGGTTACCTGTTTCCATTTGGAAGTTACAGCTTATTGAATGTAATAAAATAGTTCAAATGTTATCCTACAGGAGAGGTGCGCCTTGCAGTAGTGAAAAATTATTTTAAGAGTTTTTTCCAGTGCCTCGACATGCAAATCATAAATCTAGATGTTCTACTTTTTGCATCCTGCCCTGTGAGCTGTTTAGGACCTACCCTTAAGGCGAACTATATGTATTAAAAAGGCAGGTTTGAGCCTGGCAAAAGGTGTTTCTTATGTGCATTGGGTTTGTGATCCCAGTGTGCCTTGTGGTGGCTGTTACATTTGGCCACCTAGAATCCAGGTGGCCATTTGGACTATATGACCAAACTGAAGCCTCCTTTACACCAGACTAGACGCCTAAAGATGACCTCACAAAATTTACTAAACAAGGTACAGTCTATATGTTCTGAGATAATTCACTCAAGAGGCTCCTCCCATGGAACCCAGTTCATTTGCTCCTTGTCCTGGAATAGGACTTGAAAGAATAAAACAAAGGCTGATTAATTAATTCTACCTTCTATCACCAAGAAATGAGTGCCCATATGCAGCAAAACGTGGTTCGTTGGCAATTGAAATCTATGGATGAGAGTTTCAGACATGCAAAGTGTTGCAATGATGATTCAAAAGTGAAGCTGAAAAAGATTAAGGCGAAATACAAGTTGGCACACACTTAGCGGTCACAGAAAGGATGTCAGAATGCCCATTTGTGGTGAATTCGGGATATAGCGCTGATCTTCGTGTTGGTGCAGGAGTGCAGGGAGTTGGTATCAAGGTGGTTGGCAGATGACTCAGATGAGTAACTTTCTTCCAGAAGTCAGTGATCTAGGTATGGTAGTTGATTAGAATTCAGGGTTGGACATAAATATGTTAAAAAAACTGTTCTATGTCACATTTGTAACAAGGTGGACCAGTGGAATTGCGAATGTACATTTAATCCAATCCAAATGCAAAATCCTGCATTCAATGAAGCATGTGACCTTGCCTCTGTTAAATCACATCTGTGAGCCTCCGTCCTTTTGAAAGTTAACTGATATAATCCCAGTTTTCCCTTCAAAGCTCTCTGAAGTAGCTGAAAAACAGTGTCTGTACTTCAAAAGAACAATATATAAAATAAAATAAAAAAGGATGCATATGTATTCATATTTTTGCATTGTTTTAATTTATTTTCTCTAAAGTTTTTATAGAGAATCTGTGGTTCCATATTTGCAGTAATTAAAGATGGCCTAAGGCAGATGGTAATAGTTTTACAGTGAAGGACCAAAAATACAGCTGAAGAATAAGGCCCAGATTTACTATCAATTTTTGCCAGGTGCGCATCACAAAAATTACAGTGTTACATTAGGATTTACATTCCGCTTGTTTTGAGCTGGAAATTAACTCTAAATACACACAAATTTGTACTATGCGCTACTATGTCCTACTTTTTGTCAGGGAAATAGCATGTGGGGTATATGGGCCTTACAACCACACATGGATATTGATGCAAATCCCTATCTACTAAAATTGGTTGACATATTTGTGTCAAAATCTTACACCCCTTCAAAGTAGCCATGACATTGGAGAAAAGTTGTATTTTCTCCTAACTTTTCCAACTTTGCATTGGTGCTAAACTGTACAGCATACATACAAACTGGTAAAATAATTAAACTAGGTGTAGGAATAGTGTTTCGCAGTGAAAGTAGGCCCTTTCAGTATAAAAACTATACCAGACATCACACATTCACCCTTGGACTATGGTGCAAGGGTGTGTGAGTAGTGCAAAGCAGCTAAACCTACCACAGCACAAGAAGAGAGAGAAGCAACACCATATCATAGTACATATGGAGTGGTTCTGCTTTCTCCTTTTTACACAAATCAGTACAGCAACTGGTTGCTGCACACTGCTACGTTTTGTAAATGTGCCCATAAGTGCCTAAATTCAAGTAGTCCAGAAATTGGACTCAACATCCTACACCTGAGATTAGTGTAATGGCAGGTATTGGCATTTTTGGGGTCCAGCAATTCCTCTCTATTACAATTTGCAGTGCTTGTAACAGGTAGTAATCACCACATTTAGGGGCATATTTACAAGTCCCTATTGACACCACAACGTCACTATTTCTGACGTTGTGGTGGCAATAGGGGCTTCGTCTTATTTACAAAGAAGCGTTAAGCCACTTAAATAAGGCACGCTTTCATGCTTTCGACCTACCAAACGAAGATCATAGCGCTAGCGCTTGAATGTGACCAGGATTTCTGCAAGCTGCTATTTCGTTTTTAACAATTTTAAAAACCTATTGATGTGAGAATATGTGTTTTTAAAATTACACTTCTGCAAGCTGCTATTTCGTTTTAACAATTTTAAAAACCTATTGCTGTGAGAATATGTGTTTTTAAAATTACATTTCTGTGCTCTTACTTGTTTTCTGGTCGCTACTCCCCGGTCCACCACAGCCTGTGCTGATTGTGTGGAGGGAGGCTTAAGCGACACCACTTCCTGGTTGTCCCATCCTGGGCAGCCATCTTGGGGAGGTTGACGGGCTAGTCTCCCCCCTCGCCCTCACTATTTTAGGGCGGGAATATTGCGCGCACGATCACCTACCAAACGAAGATCATAGCGCTAGCGCTTGAATGTGACCAGGATTTCTGCAAGCTGCTATTTCGTTTTTAACAATTTAAAAAACCTATTGATGTGAGAATATGTGTTTTTAAAATTACACTTCTGCAAGCTGCTATTTCGTTTTAACAATTTTAAAAACCTATTGCTGTGAGAATATGTGTTTTTAAAATTACATTTCTGTGCTCTTACTTGTTTTCTGGTCGCTACTCCCCGGTCCACCACAGCCTGTGCTGATTGTGTGGAGGGAGGCTTAAGCGACACCACTTCCTGGTTGTCCCATCCTGGGCAGCCATCTTGGGGAGGTTGACGGGCTAGTCTCCCCCCTCGCCCTCACTATTTTAGGGCGGGAATATTGCGCGCACGATCACCTACCAAACGAAGATCATAGCGCTAGCGCTTGAATGTGACCAGGATTTCTGCAAGCTGCTATTTCGTTTTTAACAATTTAAAAAACCTATTGATGTGAGAATATGTGTTTTTAAAATTACACTTCTGCAAGCTGCTATTTCGTTTTAACAATTTTAAAAACCTATTGCTGTGAGAATATGTGTTTTTAAAATTACATTTCTGTGCTCTTACTTGTTTTCTGGTCGCTACTCCCCGGTCCACCACAGCCTGTGCTGATTGTGTGGAGGGAGGCTTAAGCGACACCACTTCCTGGTTGTCCCATCCTGGGCAGCCATCTTGGGGAGGTTGACGGGCTAGTCTCCCCCCTCGCCCTCACTATTTTAGGGCGGGAATATTGCGCGCACGATCACCTACCAAACGAAGATCATAGCGCTAGCGCTTGAATGTGACCAGGATTTCTGCAAGCTGCTATTTCGTTTTTAACAATTTAAAAAACCTATTGATGTGAGAATATGTGTTTTTAAAATTACACTTCTGCAAGCTGCTATTTCGTTTTAACAATTTTAAAAACCTATTGCTGTGAGAATATGTGTTTTTAAAATTACATTTCTGTGCTCTTACTTGTTTTCTGGTCGCTACTCCCCGGTCCACCACAGCCTGTGCTGATTGTGTGGAGGGAGGCTTAAGCGACACCACTTCCTGGTTGTCCCATCCTGGGCAGCCATCTTGGGGAGGTTGACGGGCTAGTCTCCACCCTCGCCTAATCTATATGACCTCTTCCCACCCCGCGCAGCGGTGACGCGCAGCGGTAGCGCCGTATACGCGCCGAAGAGGCGCCAAAGAGAAGCCAGTCTGCGCCAGTCCGCGTCCAGACGCTTCTCGCTGGCCCGGGTCTGGGGTGGTGACCGGCACCATGGTGGGTACTCGAATTGCCTATAACTCCACGAGGTTACACTCCTTACGTCCCCCCGTCAGTCTTTCCTGTTGCCATTCTGTCTCCCCAGCTAATATCGACCATCACTGTAAACATTGTACATGGAGCACCTCCCGCCCATATAGCGACTCCCTCCCTTTGGGAGAGACTTGGAGAATGTATCTCCTTAATTGCCGGTCGCTACCCAAACATTTCACAGAGCTGCATCTGTTGATCGATGAGCTTAATCCTGACGCCCTATTTTTAACGGAAACTTGGCTTCAGATTGACAACGACCCGTCCTTAATATGGGCCACACCTCCAGGCTACACACTTAAGCGCCTCGACCGCCAATCGGGGAGAGGCGGAGGCCTAGCAATTATATACAGGGACAGCTTTAAGTGTCGGGTCACTCCTAATTCCCTGCTGACTTGCGAGAGCTTACACTTTGCACTTGATCTCTCCCCTACCACCACTTTTTCTGGTATTTTACTCTACCGCCCACCCGGTTCCCTGAATAATTTTATCACTCAAATTACTGATCTCACTGCCAACGCAGTCTTGACCTCATCTAACCTCACCCTGCTTGGGGATTTTAACATCCATTCAGATGACCCCCAGGATATGGCAGCTAATAACTTGCGTGCCAACATGCAAGCGTTAGACCTCTGCCAGAGAGGCCATCAGGCGACCCACAAGAAGGGACATCTCCTTGATCACATATACAGTAATACCAACCTTAATGTAGAGTCCCCTGTTCCACTGCCTTGGACTGATCATTTTTTGATACCGTTCACCTGGCTTTCTAACTCCTGTTCCCCCCGTGAGGCCTCTACCAAGTACATGGGCAGGAAATGGTCCTCACTTCCCCTCACCGACTGGACATTGGCTCTCACTCAAGACCCCCCGAGAAGGGCCTTGACCCCTGCCTCTGCTTCTAGCAACTTTGATCACTGGATCTCCAGCACCCTAGACCGAGTTCTTCCCAAACGCCCCTGTAAACTCATCAGAAGACCTAAAGTTGCACCCTGGTACACTCCTGCTCTGAGGTTATTAAAGCTTGACTGCCGCAAACTAGAGAGAGCGTGGAGGAAGGACCATTCTCTGTCTAGGAAAGATGATTATAGGTCCGCAATAAGGCTCTATAAATCAGAGATTAAATTGGCGCAAACCTCCTTCTACGAAGGGAAAATTAGTGCTGCAGCCAACGCGCCTAGGGAAATCTTTAGGATAGCCAAGTCCCTTATTTCACCCCCGGCTGAGCGTCCTACTGCTGAAGGGGCACAAGACCGCTGTAATGAGCTAGCTGCCTTCTTCTCCAAGAAAATTTCGACCATATACTCTTCTTTTAGTAATCCTACGGTCAACGCCCCCTCCGTCCCATCTAAGCCAGCTGATTCTCCGGCTCTCTGCAAACTGGATATAATTCCGCTTCTTGATGCCGGCAGCCTGGATAGATTAATTTCTAAAGTTTCTTCCGGGTCTCCCAATGACCCGGCACCCCCCCGGATCCTTGTCAAGGCACTGGACGTTATTCGTCCTGTCATCCTGGAAGCCTTAAACACCTCCATCGTGGCCAGGTCGGTCCCACTCCCCTGGAAGTGCGCCATGGTGAGGGCGCTTCTCAAGAAGCCCTCCCTGGACCAGAGCAACTTGTCCAACTATCGCCCCATTTCGTTGCTCCCCTGGCTGAGTAAACTGCTGGAGAGGCACGCCAACAATATCTTAACAGACTATTTGGAGTCCAACTGTCTGTTGCGTGCCTCCCAGACAGGTTTTCGCCCTCAACATGGCACAGAAACCGCTATGTTAGCGGTTACAGAGGAAGCAAGAACGACTTTGGATCGGGGAGGAAAGGTGGCCATTATCCTGTTAGACCTTAGCGCCGCGTTCGACACGGTGAACCATGCCACGCTATTACACCGACTGGCGGGCATGGGCGTGTCGGGCGCGGCTCTAGACTGGCTTACCTCCTTTCTGAGTGAGCGCTTTTTCCAGGTCTTCGAGGGTGAGATAGTCTCTCCCAAACACCCTCTCAGGTGTGGGGTCCCTCAGGGCTCCTCCCTGAGCCCGACCCTCTTTAACGCCTACATGGAACCTCTGGACAGGATAGTCCATCCCTTTGGTGTGCGTATAGTCACCTACGCGGATGACACGCAGCTTGTGGTCTCGTTAGACCACGCAGATGGATCATCCGACACCTTAGGCCCCTGTCTAGAGGCTGTTGCCAGATGGATGCAAGCCTCCTGTTTGAAGCTTAACGGGGAGAAGACAGACATCATTCTACTCGGAAATCCCTCCCCGTCTGCTCTTGCACCCGTCTGGCCACCATGTCTTGGCGCTCCTCCTGCCCCCAAGTCCCAGATAAAGAGCCTCGGGATCTGGCTTGACACCGCCCTTGATTTCTCGGTCCAGGCTACTAAGACTGCCGCCACTTGCTTTGGACTAATGAGGATGCTCCGGCGGGTGCTCCCTTTGCTCCCTTTCCAGGCGAGGAGGACCATGGTCCAGGCCCTGATTCTCTCTCGCCTGGATTATGGGAATGCTCTCTACCTAGGAGCACCGGCTTCGGTACTGCAGAGGCTTCAGGTCACACAAAACAGTGCGGCCCGCCTACTGTTCAATCTCTCCCGTCGGCAGTCGGCGAGGAAGGCTCTGAAAGACCTCCACTGGCTCCCAATGGCTGCCAGAGTGCAGTTTAAAGCTTTGTGCATTATGCACAAATCCTTTCACCGTGTAGGCCCAGCGATTCTGCACCCTTTGGTCACGCCTTATGTCCCAGCACGCCCCCTTCGGTCTGGTACCTTGCAGCTGGCCACCTCCTCTAAAATTAACAAAGCCCGTTGGGGTGGCCGCTCTTTTTCCCATTCGGCGACCAGACTTTGGAATGCCCTCCCCTTTGCCATCCGAGGAAATAGCAACCTCCTCTCATTCAGAAAGGCCTTGAAAACGCATTTGTTTGCTAAATCCTGCTGATCTGCCCCGAGCCTGCGCTAAACCATTTTATCTTCAAGCGCTGCGAGGCCCTAGGGCAGTTATGCGCTATACAAATGCAATTTTTCATTTCATTTCATTATATTCAGTGTGAAAAGAGAGGGCAATGGGCATTGATTTTGATGCTGCCCCATATTTACAAGGGTGGCGTAAACATAGGGCAGCACCAAAATTAAGATCAGTGAAAACCTGGTCTTTCCCTGGTGAAATGTGGAGAAATGTTTAAATTTTCCTTGTTTTTGCTGTTTTCATGTGTGCTGCGTTGTGCACCACACATGGAAACAGCAAAACGCCAATGATTGTGTATGTGCAGAAAGGTGGTCCTTCCTGCACATAAACAATTATTTAAAAAAATATATATGTTTTGTAACTTCTATTTGTGCTGCTTCAAGCAGCACACATAGAAGTTATAAAACAGCATTTAAAGATTGTTTATGTGCAGGAAGGGACACCTTCCTGCACACAAACAATCTTCCCCCTGCAACGCAGACACCCTTGCACTATGGTGCAAGGGTGCCTGCATTGGCGCTAGGCAGCTAAATTTAGCGGCAATGCAGGGGGAAACGCTGGGCTGCACCATATTATTGTACATACGGTGCAACCCTGCGTTTCCAAAGTGACGGAGCATATCATTAGCCTTCTTGGCTTAACGATACGCTTCGCCACTTTACTTGTAAATATACACCATGGTGTTACTGCACTGATTTCTGCTAATTTCTTGGTGTTCATGACTGTTGCCACTCATAATGAGGGCCTAAATAGTATACACAGTGCCACAAGAGGCAAAGAACCAGGCAGAGTGTACACCTATATCTATGCACCTAGAAAGAATGTATTTACATTTCAATATTTTGTTGCTTGGACCACACTGTATAAATCACCGTGCGTAAAAATAATACATGCATTTTGTCAGTGACATGAAAACCTAATATGAAAATCTGTTTTTAGGGGAATTTCACAGACCAACCCTAAAACTGAATTTTAAATTTAGATAAGGATAAAAACCTAAGTATTTGATTCCTAGGGTTGAAAACAGCATAATTGCTCTAAGTACTGCGTTTAAAAACCCAAAATTTTCAAATCATTGCAGCTAGCCAAAAGTTCCCTTTTCCCCATAGCAAAGCTATACTCTTTCCTAATGCAATATATGTGCCTTCATGATTTGCCAAAATTATTTCCTACTGAGGTTTTTAGATCAAAAATATCATCAGCCCTCTTGAATATGCCAATGCTGTCTTGCAACATGAAGCAGCAGCGGATAAGGACTTACATTTCAGAACAAAGTGGGTAAGAATTAAGAGACACTTTGTGCAGTAAGATTACTTCCTGTTGAGAATGGTTAAATTTAGAGCATATAGCATCTATTACCAGTAAAAAAAGATATGTATTCTTTAAACATGCTCAACCACAGAAAGAAATAGAAATTATACACCCAATTTCAATACTGCTTAGCAAAGGTTGAAAAAACATGGCCATATCCTACTCGAATACAAAAATCGTTGTAGCAACTTCAAGATTCGAAAATTCTAAAGAAAGCTGACAGGCTTGAGCCTTGCAATTATGCACTTTGTCGTACAGCCCTCAGTGGCAAGGGGAAATGGAAGGGAACATATATTTTGCATATAAGGGGAGAGATTTACTGAAATTTTACGCTGTGTTTGCGTCACAAAAGTGATGAAAATCGGCGTAAAATCTTTTTTTTCCGATTTACTTGCCAGCGCTAAACTTGTTTAGCGCTCGAAATAATGTGAAAGTAACGCAAAGCAGCACAGCACTTGCATCTGCTGCACTGTGCTGCGTGACTAAATGGTACATTGGTCCCAAACTTTCCTATCCATGTGCAGTTTTGCTGGGGCATTTAACATTAATTCACGCAGTGCTGTGCAGCAGCTGCAAATGCTGCGCTGTGTGTGGAAAGAGCAGGAGAGCACCAAATTTACTATAATATGGCACTCTCCTCCCCTATTCCTAGTGCCGGCACTGAAATCAGCTGCTGGGTGCCACGGAGACACCTTTGCGCCATAGTGCAAGGGTGTCTCTGTGAGTCTAGCATCGATTTTGTACTGGAAGGGTAAAATACCATGCTTAGACTAACTTTATTCCTTTTCCCTCTTTGTCAAAGTTGGAAATGGAAGGAGAAATGAAAGCATTTCTCCTTCCTTGCTCCTACTTCAAACGGGCGCAATTTTCTGATGCTAAACCCTGTCTACTTTATTTAGAAAATAGGGTTTAGCATCAGAAACCTTGGGTGGTTGCATGAGAATGCCCATTCTCCAGCCATGGTACCCCCCTTGATGCTAAGTAATGCAAAGCATCGCTATGCATTACTTTCACGTTATTTCCAGTGCTAAGCAAGTTTAAGAGCTGGAAAGTAAATTGGAATAAACGATATTGACCCGATTTCAGTCACTTTTGTGATGCAAACAAGGCATAAAATCTATGCAAATCTCCCCCTAAATGTGTTGTTTTTCGACAAGAGTTGATTATTAAGGTATGGTGAATAAAAATTCACTACAGCAGGATTTCTATGAAAGTCTTTGTGTATTTATTAAGTGATACTGACACAATCAGCAAAACTCCAATGAGAATGTCCCTCTGTGGAATTTGTGTGTTTCCAAGCATAATTTCATATAACAGGGAAGAAGGTATATACAGCCTAATGACTAGAACCTACAAGTTTGTAAGTTAAGTCTGCCATCACATTTAGCCTGTCATAAGAGTCTACCCATTCCAGACAATTTTCTCTCTCGTGGTCTTGCTGACAGATTCCGCCTAAAGATGGGCGATCCTTTTCAAGAAGGTGCTGCCTAGCGCCACCTCTCGGTAAAAGGGATGCTCACACCAGTTGTTCTTATACCGCTCCCTCTGTCCTCCGCAAGGCTCTTGTAATTGCCCTCCCCACCCTTTGTTTGATTGATGAAGATGTATGCAAAGGATAAAGGTGCTTGCTGTCTCTGACTCCTGCCAGTCCAGTGGAGGCCCCAGAAAGGATGGGATCCGGGGCTGTACTCATGGTCCAACTTTTATTTTTAGTTAAAGATGCTTTATTGAAGAGATTTGTGAAACAATACAGGGTATAATGATATACATCGGCTCAAGCATTACGTAAAACATAATATATAAGACAGTGAAATATTATACCTAAAAAGGATTGGCAATTTAGTATAAATGGCCATAGGAACATAATGCCTAGAGTCAATGAAACAAAACTAATATAGAACTGTAGCATTTAAAAAAATGTAAGAATGGCGATGAGGGAAGAAAAAAGAGAGAAGAAGAAAAGAAGAAAAGGAGAAGGAGAAAAAGAAGAAAATTAAGTACAGGGTTAATATAACATAATTAGCAATCATCTCATCGATACCAAGTAACCAAACAAAATAGTGGCTACCTCAAAGGGGATCCAAAGCGGTGCCCACATGTCTAAAAGGGACAACAGTTCTGGATAGGTATGAAGTGAGAGGAAGCCAGAGCAGATTTCTTTTAATCATTAAGGGTATTGGGGGAGCATGGGCTCTGTCTAACCTGTGATGATGTTAAACAACAATGGGGTGACCCTGTGTCTCTCAGAACCTGGGTATGGATATACAAACAAAAACAATGGTTCTGTCGGGCATACACACTCTTTATTTTTGGAAGAATTATTTCTTTATGTATTATTATACAACGTTCACTAATGTTATCCAAAATATTCAGAAACAATGAAATACATAGCATAGAACACTGATGCAAATTGATGAGTATTCTGGTATTTTATATAAATTAAATCATTTATATATACTCACGAGTTTGTAAACAAGGCTGTCAAAAAAGGTGAAAATTTGCGGTGATGTGTACTAAAATGACATTTGTGCTCAGTGGTAGGACATAGTGCATATATTATGTACAGGGTGATTAAAACCACAGTATAGACAAGGGAAGAGAATGGTGAGGGCCACAATATTACAACAAACACAATGACTCTGGTGCTTGTACAAACAATTCAATCATTTGCACCCAGGGCCTTGATAAATCTGGACCATAAGAGATTGTCGACGTTTCAACCCAATTAATGCTTAATTAAGAAGTCAAGGTGGGTCTCCATCAGGATAGGTGTAGGGAAGAAGGAGATGAAAGCCTATGGATGAGGAAAGTATAAATCAAAGTATGTTCCATACGGGAAACCAGTCATAGCACACAAGTTAGTGCTAAGATTTTTGTGATTTATTTAGGGTAAGTACCTCACTGCTTTCCCTTCTGTTAGAGTTCATATTGGCCTCAAACACCTCTATGTAACCTCTACAGTAAGTTGATGCAACCATTCTTTGCTACCTTATAAACTTTGACTATACAGCCTGTTGGAACGGTGGACAGGGGTCTCAGAAATTATTTCCCTGCCACGCCCATTCTATGAAAAAGGATCTCCACTTTCAGTCATTACAATGGTTCCAAGTATTTTTAAACCACATTAACTCTATGTGAAACTACAAATTCACTTCAAGTACTTCTGAGCCGGAGAATGAACAGTGATCTTTATGGCCCTTTGAGACGCTCCTGGGCAGTGGTGCTAAAACAATTTTCCGAGTGAGGGGACTGTCATCAACTGCACATCACTTAAGTCATAGGGACTGTTAAAAGTTCAACCGCCACACAAACATCAAGTATATCAAATGAGCGATTACAATTCAGCAGAAGAGCGGTAAAGGTGTAGTATATAGGTGCATTTTGGAGCACATAATCGCAAATATAATATTAAAGTTTGCACTCAGTTATTTACAGACAACACATTTTCCATTGAAATGGCAACAAAAATTGAACAGACATGCAGTTTTATCAGGGGCAGATGTATCGTTTTTTCATGCAATGCAAAGCAGCAAAACACCTTGTTGCACTGCGTGAAAGGGCAGGAATGAGCAATTTCTATCAAGATATGTCGCTTTCATGTACTCTCCTTGTGCTGGCACACTCAGTGCAGCCTACTGCCAACATAGGGACCCTTGCACCCTGGTGCAAGGGTGCCTGCATTATAGACAGAATTGCATTTGTGCAGAAAGGACAATTTGTAAAGAGGAATTAATAAAGAAAAATAAAGATATTTCTCCTCATTAGGCGTCGGTGGGAAGGTGTACAATTATGACAGATTCCTAGGTCTAAACTATCTTGTGTTTTGCACATATTATCATTAAAAATGCTGCTTCTTTTAGAAATGAAATTGTGCCTGTTCTATCCTGTCCTTCACCTGTGTTTTATATACTTGTTTGTATATTTACCTTGAGCTTATTGACTTTACTGAGCCAGTGTTGGTATATAAGAGAATGTGTCAGAATGCATGGATGGATGCTTATGAACACCCATGCTCCACCTTGGAACACCTCCACCAGGAAGTGTAATGCAAGGCTGCAACTTGTACTCCCTTGCATTTCACCAGAATTACCCGGCCATGTAGGTTGCCCTTGCATGGCTTGATAAATCTCATTCTAGGTTTTGCATCCTGCTATGTTGTTTTGTGTGGCCCAAGGGTGATTCAAAACATTGATAAAGCTCTCCCTACATTTAAAGGCATCTTTATTGCTCATTCACCTTCTGAATTCCAGCATGTTTATTTTGGTGGTGCTCTCTACTACCAGCACTTATGCACCCAAGATTTATTGATATGCTTTACAGCCACGTGAGACACACTAATGGCCAGATTGAATTAAATGACCCAAGGTACCATGGGTTGTTAGTAGTGGTGATGATGGATAAATCTCTCGACTTGGGATTGTATAAAAATACAATATTCAAACAATGACTTTGATGCTCTTGATGAAGATGTCCTACAAAAGATGGGCTAAAAATGCAGAAAAAGTGGCCAAGAATTAAGAGATGTGTTGTGTGGCAAGATTACTTCCTGTTGAGAATGGCTAAATTTAGAACATTGAGCGTCTATTAAAAATATGTTCAAATGGTGTTATGTGACTACTTTTGCACATACCAATGCAAATCATTGTGTAACACAAACATAACAAAAAAAGCTGCAAAGATTAAAAATGAATATCAGGATGGATCCATCTCTCACGAATGTCAGTGGTTCCTGGCCAGTTCTCTCGTGAGTATCTGTCAATTACCACTGATGTTTAAAACAAGGGTCGGTGCTAGACCCTTTAACCAGCTGCATTACAACATCAACATAAATGGCCAAAAGAGGGCGCCAGTTTGCACCAGGTTGCCGAAAAATCCTATTGTTGCTAGGGGAAAGTGAGTTGTAAAATGGTGTCTGGGATCTAGAAATTCATAGCACCTGAGCTCGTCCCGACGTTTTGTGCTTTTTTCGTTGTACAGTAAAAGCTTATTTTTTTAAGAAGTGGTTATGGGTTACAGAAAACAGATTCAATGAGACAACATCAAATAACATGCAATAACGACCAACGTCCAGATACAGTTTTTGGACTAAATATTGAGCTGTAATTATCAGGAAGCAGAAATATCAGACCTTAAACATTGTGACACATAAATATTGTGATCCAAGAATATTCTTGCAAAAAGAACAATTAATGGACAGAATGCTGATCAATGTCAAACATTCACCCCTGTACAGAGATCTGGGCCTAAATCCATAGTTTTTTGCTCCCCATGCCATTTTAGTTTAGACCCAGCCATATGCAAATCAATCTTGACCCTGTTCCACATGGGAACAGTCTAGCCCTAACTGCCAGGCAGGATCCTCACCGGACTGGAAACAAGCATCCTGGGTTGGATTATTCCCATGATGTACAGGGTCACAACTGATTTGCATATAGCTGGGTTTGAACTGTGGTGGCGAAATGAGCTAAAGAACGATGATGGATTCAACCCAGATCTGTGACTTGGGGTGAGTGTCAGAAAAGTTTTTGCACTCTGTCCATCACCTTCTTGTGTTTGCTTTGTTTGCCCTAAGTTGGCAGGGTATGCCCAGACATGGGCCCCTTGTTCACTTTGCCACTAGGTTCAAGCTAGCCTGGCTGATGAGGGGTTTTACCCCGAAACCGGTCCAAAGATGCTTGTTTCGGGTCCAGGGAAGACCTGGGTTTGCAGTTTGGGCTGGACTGTTCCCATGAGGCACAGGGTCAAGACTGATTTGCACATAGCTGGGTCTGCCCTGGGGTGGTGAAGTGAACTAAAGAACGATGATGGATTCAACCCAGGTCTGTGCCTGGGGGCGAGTGTCAGAAAAGTTTCAGTGCTCTGTCCATCATCTCCTTGTGTTTGCCAAGAATATACTTGATATGAGAATCGTTTTTTGAGGTAAGTAATACCGTTTTAGGTCAAACATATTTTTTTAATATCGATTTCAGCAATATAATGGTTACAAATATTGTTGATGAATAATTTTAAGGTGTTTTATTATATATAATAATGTTATGTCTCACTATAGTTTTATAAATGTTACTATTTTTTGTAAATATAGCATGTAATTTTAAGTGAATTAAAATGTTTATTTAATATTTACTAGTAATTTATAGAGTTTTAGCAGGTTGTTGGGTTTGTAGGGAGATAGGTTGGGAAGTTAATACGGTAATTATAAATTATGAATTATTTAATACAGTTTATTTAATTCTGTGATTGATATGTATTATATAAATGTTGTCAACTGGTTATCTTTGTTGTATGTTATTTGCAGGCTGTTATATTTATTCTCCATATCGAGCTTCCCCTAGCTGCAGACAACCTCGTGCACACCTTGGTCACCCAATCACCTCATTGCACACTGACGCTGAACAGCTATGTAGTATATTTCATATTTCGAATCACCCATTCCCCTCCATCTAGGGGATCATGGTTTCCTATATCAAGACATGATAAGAGCACCACCCCATATCATCTCTGATAAATGTGTGTTGATTTCCTTGAAAAAATTATCTCTTGAGTACGAAAGGCAGTGCTAGAAGGAAAAACAGCAATTGAGGTACTATCAACATTTTCGCTATTGCCTCCTGACCTAAGAGGGGAAGCTGACACCAAAACAGGATGACTGCTGCTTTGCCATAACCTTCTTATCCAGCATTCCTGCCAATAATATTGGATCTGTGTTATATAGTTATACCCCCAAATACTTGAAGGTCTCTGGTTCCGACTTTATATGTTCAAACACATCCTGGACCTGCTCCAGTACAGCCATGAGCCTAGGAGGTAACAGACAAGATGTGTCCGAGTTGAACTGGAGACCAGAAACACCTCCAAACTCAGCCTCTTCCTCCCTGCTGATAGGACAGTCAATGGCAGGGTCCCTTAGAAACAAAAGCATGTAATCTGCATATACCGATACCCCAGTTTCTACAGAGCCTTCTCATAGCACCTGCTAGTGGGTCTATAGCTACTGCGAAAAGTAGTGCGGAGAGTGATCAAACCTGTCTTGTACCCCCTGTCCACTGTATTGAAATTATCAACTCCGTTTGCATCCTTGCTAGTGGCTGAAGATTTTTTTTTATGTTGTTCTCTCATCCCCAAAGCTGTCTATTAAATGTCAGCTTTACCCCATATATTGCTTTATTGAAGCTCCATCAGATAACTACCTTAAACATGTCTCATCCAAAGCTTGACTGATGGCTGTCTTAGTGTTCTCATTAAATTAGTGATCTATCTAGACTAAGATTTCTTTCATAAATAACCAATAATGCATCACCTCCACCCTCAATCTGCAGGTAAACACTACAGCCATTACCCTTCCCTGTGCCAACTCTACTAAAACAAGAGTTATAAGCTGGTTCTGTGCAGGCCAGGTATAACCCTGCCAGTCGTGCTCTCTACTCCCCCTCCCAAAGAGTATCTCAAGTGTAGTATTATGCTTATGTACAGCAGACTAACATGAGTGCTGTAATGTTTTGGGGATTAAACATACTCCAGATATCTACTAAATTCCATTGCTTAATCCACTCCTTGAACCTGTGTCATGGTATATTTATTAAATCCAAGTGATGGGTTAATAGACACATCTCTGTCACAATCCAGGACTGCATTAAAGGCTCCAACCAACAGCTGCAGTTTGCTTTAGGTTTTAACTATGGCAGGAGTCAAGGTATCAAGAAACTACATTTGATTCACATTAGGGGGAAGCAAGATGGCGTCTGGATAGCAGCGGCCGAGAACGCTGCGGATGTCGGTGTTATCGAAAATAGAATATAGGGTGCATTAAGCCACGTACCATCAATGGAAATAACACGTAGCGGTGGCGATTGTCTGTGGGCGGTTGAGAAGCTGATCTTCGAGCTTCTGTCAGCAGCGGCGGCCGCAGCAGCAGAGCTGCGGTGCGGTGGTCTGAGTGGATCACAGGCGAGGCAAGTGGA
This sequence comes from Lissotriton helveticus, assembly GCF_964261635.1. Classification (NCBI taxonomy): domain Eukaryota; kingdom Metazoa; phylum Chordata; class Amphibia; order Caudata; family Salamandridae; genus Lissotriton; species Lissotriton helveticus. Next base: position 333,611,307 of record NC_136071.1, on the reverse strand, counting down.
GTTAGGGGAGCTAGCGGAGCGGCGTGAAGTGGATGCGGATGTGGATGCAGAGGCTGCCTGACTGGCGGAGTACTGAGCCGAGTTCTGAGCGGAGTTCCGAGCGGAGCGGAGCATTGAGCGGTGCACTGAACGCCGAAAGTAGAGTATCCCCGGCGATCTCTCCCAGCAAGAGAGAGTTTGAGAGTAATCTACTGGCGTCAAGAATGGCCCCGAAGAATGCAAGGGGTGGAAGAAGAAAAACTCCGGAGACAGAGCAACAAGCGATCACACCCCTAAAACCCCCAGCACAACTAAAGGATCTGGGGAAAGGCATCATGAAAGATACCAGGAAGGACGCGGATAATCCCCCAGGTGAGAATGGCGGAATACAAAAAAAAACAATAATGACACAGGGACTTGGAGTAATACCAGGGGTGAAAAAATAGGGGCTGCGAATGCTGGGGGTCATAAAAGTATTACTGGCTTTTTTCCCCCCTGCCAGTCAGGCAGATTCTTTTAAGAAGAGCACACTATTCACTGACAATGCCGCAGGTCTCTCAAAAGTAAAGAAAACAACACAGCAAGGGTCACAAGAGGTTTCTGCGTCCCAGATAGCTCCGGCCGCCCTCGAATCCCAATGGGGGGAGATAATGGAAGCTGGGAAGGCCAGCGAAGCTTTAGTTCTACCTAACAGTAAAGTCATGGAGCACCGGACTCAGCAACTTTACCTAACGAACAGCTAGAAGGTCCCACAGATCAGCGGGAGATGGCACAAGTGGAAACTGGAGCAGTAAACTTGGTAAATGCGGCAGGCATGGAGCTGCTGACAACAGATATGCTAGTTCAAGAGATCACAGCAAGCAGTGGCCCCAGTGGCCCCGAGGATACCCAGGATTTAGCTGATAAGTTTTTTTTGGGTCATGGATGGGTCAGAAGGAACTCCTTCTGACATAGAAGAAAGTGAAAGGGAAAATGCCTCCGATCTCAGCCTGGTCTCTAGGTCTGAAGGGGATAACAGAGCATCCTCAAAGGAGAAAGAAACAGTCATAAGGAGGAAAAGGCTATCTCGGAGACAAAGAGACTCACACTCTCAGGAAAAAGCTACTAGCGGACAAAGGCATGCAAGTGGGACCAACTCAGAACCTGCTCTGGAATGGGATTATTCAGCTACTCGCAATACTTATCAAGAGCAAACCTCACAGGGGGGGGGGCTACTGCTGAAACCTCCTCGCTACAGCTGATATTGGACTCAATAAAGCAAGTACAAGATGAGATAAAGATTGAGGGGGAAAAAAATAGGCTGGTAAGTAAGAACTTGCAAGGCGCAATCAGAAAAGTTGTAAAAATATGCATGGACACAAACACGAGGATGACGCAACTTGAGGATCGCACAAGTTTTCTCGAAGACTGCCAAGTCAAAGACTGAGCAAGGATAAATGGCTATGAGAAACAGCTTACTGAGGTCCAGTGGAAGCTGGAACACTTAGAAAATCACCAGCGGCGAAATAATTTTAGGGTCCTGGGCATCGAGGAAGGTGCTGAAGGGGACGATATAAAGGCCTATGTCCTAATATTGATGAAAGGACCATTCCCAGAGTTAAGCCACTGGGAGTGGGAAAGGGAAATTCAAAGGGTACATCGCTTCCCAATGGTGATGAAGAAGAACCAGCCTAGAGTACAAGGATGAACCCCAAGGCCGAGAGCAATATTGATATTTTTTGGCAATTTCTTGTTAAGGGAGGAGGTATACTCTAAAGCCCGGCCTAACTCCAAACGCTCATTGGAGTCCCAGTCCTTCTTCACTACCCCAGACTACTGCCATTCGACTGTTGAAAAAAGGTGGAGATTGTGAGAGCTGGTGTACCCATGTCATCAGATGGGATTACAGGCTTATTTAATGAGTCTTTACCTCCGAAATATAAGCAAAAGCGTATATGGACTCGCTAAAGCCAGGAAATGTGGATCTCGCCGCCCCGTGACTCTCTTAACTGTAGAATTTTTTTCGGTGTAATCTTTTTGGGTTGGAGTGGGTTGGAGTCATGGGGGCGGGCTGGGATGGCGGGTTGGGATGGGGGTGTCAGAGTAAAAATGCGCATGGGCAAATATGGAGGGTAGTATCATGTCATATATAAGCACATTAGTGGGTAAAATGCACAAACTAAACAAAGAACGACAGAGGGAGGCTGACGGCCAGACTCCATCACAGAGGCCTTAAGCCTGCTTGCTTCATCAGGATGGGGGAGGGAGGGGGCAAGGGTCGCGAGGCCTTGCAGAGGGGGGGTGGGACAGGGGGGGAACAGGGGTAAAAATGGGGTTAAAAAAATCATCATCAGGAAGGAAAGGATATCAATCAATCAATCAAACAATCAATCAAAGACATTTATAGAGCGCACTACTTACCCGGAGGGTCTCAAGGTGCTTGGGGGGGGGGGGGGGGGGGTGCTGCTACTGCTCGAACAGCCAGGTCTTGAGCTTCTTCCTGAAGGAGAGGTGGTCTTGGGTCAGGCGCAGGTCGGATGGGAGGGAGTTCCAGGTCTTGGCGGGCAGGTAGGAGAAGGACCTTCCTCCTGTTGTCGCTCTTCGGATGCGGCGGACGGCGGCGAGGGCGTGGTTGGTCGATCGGAGGTGGCGTTTGGGAGCGTAGAAGTTGAGGCGGTTGTTGAGGTAGCTCGGGCCTTGGTCGTGTAGGGCTTTGTGTGCATGGGTGAGGAGACGGAAGGTGATTCTCTTGTTGACGGGGAGCCAGTGCAGGTCTCTTAGATGTCCGGAGATGTGGCTGCGACGGGGGATGTCGAGGATGAGTCTGGCTGAGGCGTTCTGGATCCGCTGGAGTCTCTTCTGGAGCTTGGCGGTGGTTCCGGCGTAGAGGGCGTCGCCGTAGTCCAGTCGGCTGGTAACGAGGGCCTGGGTGACCGTCTTCCTGGTCTCAGTGGGGATCCACCGGAAGATATTCCGTAGCATGCGCAGGATGTGAAAACAGGATGCGGAGACGGCGTTGACTTGTCTGGTCATGGAGAGGGAGGAGTCCAGGATGAAGCCCAGGTTGCGTGCGTGGTCCGTCGGTTTGGGTGTGGTGCCCAGGGCGGGGGGCCACCAGGAGTCGTCCCAGGCGGAGGGCGAGGAGCCCAGGATGAGGACTTCCGTCTTGTCTGAGTTCAGTTTCAGGCGGCTGGTTGTCATCCACTCGGCTACGTCTTTCATCCCTTCGTGAAGGTTGGCTCTGGCGGTGGCGGGGTCGTTGGTGAGGGAGAGAATCAGCTGGGTGTCGTCAGCGTAGGAGATGATGTTGAGGTTGTGTTGGCGAGCGATGGCCGCGAGGGGGCTCATGTAGACGTTGAAGAGGGTGGGGCTCAGCGAGGATCCTTGAGGGACGCCGCAGATGACTCCGGTGGCCTCTGACTTGTACGGTGGTAGACGGACTCTCTGTGTTCTTCCGTCGAGGAAGGAGATGATCCATTCCAGTGCCTTCTCCTGGATTCCGACGTTGCTGAGGCGCTGCACTAGGGTGCGGTGGCAGACAGTGTCGAATGCCGCGGAGAGGTCTAGGAGGATGAGGGCCGCTGTTTCTCCGTTGTCCATCAGGGTTCGGATGTCATCGGTGGCAGCGATGAGGGCGGTCTCGGTGCTGTGGTTGGCTCGGAAGCCAGACTGTGAGGGGTCGAGGGATCCATTCGTCTCGAGGAAGGCGGCCAGCTGTTTGTTGACGTTCTTCTCGATGACTTTGGCTGGAAACGGGAGGAGCGAGATGGGGCGGTAATTCTTGAGTTCGGTGGGGTCCGCTGTAGGTTTCTTGAGTAGGGCGCTGAGTTCGGCGTGCTTCCAGCTCTCCGGGAAGGTGGCGGTGTCGAAGGAGGTGTTGATGATGTCCCGCAGGTGGGGTGCGATGAGAGTGTCGGCCTTGTTGAAGACGTGGTGAGGGCAGGGGTCTGTCGGAGATCCGGAGTGGATGGAGTTCATCGTGCGGATGGTGTCTTCGGTGCTGATCGGGGTCCAGGCGCGGAGGGTGGTGGTGGGGGGCGGTGGTTCGGTCGTGGCGTGCGTCGGTTGAGTGCTGAAGCTGTTGTGTATGTCCGCGATCTTGTTGTGGAAGTAGGAGGCGAGGGAGTTGCAGAGGTCTTGCAAAGGGGTGATGTCGTTGTTTCCGGCGTTGGGGTTGGAGAGCTCTTTCACGATGTTGAACAGTTCCTTGCAGTTGTGTGCGTTGTTGTCCAGCCGTCCTTGAATGCAGTTTTCTTGGTGGCGCGGATCAGTTGGTGGTGCTTCCGGGTGGCAAGCTTGAGGGTGGTCATGTTGTCCGGAGTTGGTTCCCTTCTCCAAGCTTTCGCTAGGACTCGGCAGTTCTTCTTGGAGCTCATGAGTTCGTCGGTGAACCATGGGGCCTTCTTGCTGCCGGGTCTGTTGGGCGGGGTCCTCAGTGGGGCGAGTTCGTCCGCGCAGTTGCTGATCCACTTCGTGAGGTTGTCGGCGGCCTGGCTGGGGTTCACTGAGCTTGCGGGAGGGTGCTGGCTCAGGGAAGCGGCGAGCTGGTCGGCTGTGATCTTGTTCCAGCTTCTTCGAGCAACCTGTTGCTGGTGGTGGTGGATCATCGTTCTTTTGAAGGTGAAGTGGACGCAGCTGTGGTCCGTCCAGTGGAGTCCGGTGGTGTGGCTGAAGGTGATGTCTTTGCTGGATGAGAAGACGGCGTCGAGTGTGTGTCCGGCGAGGTGGGTGGGGGTGGACACCAGCTGCTTGAGACCGAGGATGGCGAGGTTGTCGAGCAGGGTGATGGTGTTGCGGTCGTTGTTGTTCTCCAGGTGGAAGTTGATGTCCCCCAGGAGGATGTAGTCGGCGGAGGGGAGGGCATGCGGGCTGATGAAGTCGGCGATGTCCTCGCTGAATTGTGTGCGTGGTCCCGGTAGTCGGTAGATCAGGGTGCCTCTGAGGGTGGTTTTGGGGTCCGTGTGGATCTGGAAGTGCAGGTGTTCGGCGGTTGTCAGGGTGTCGTCGGTGTTGGTCTTGATGCGGTTGGTGTCCCTGTAGATGATGGCGAGGCCTCCTCCAGTCTGGTTGTCGCGGTCTCTTCGGGTGATCTTGTAGCCCTCTAGGATGGCGATGGCGATGTCGGGCGCTGAGGAGTCGTTCATCCAGGTTTCCGTGAGGAAGGCGACGTCAGGGGATGTGGTGTCGAGGAGGTTCCAGAGTTCGATGGCGTGTCTGTGGACGGAGCGGGTGTTGAGGAGGATGCACTGCAGGTGGTTGCTGCTGGTGTTCGGCTTGGTGGGTGTTGGTGCGGGCCAGGTCCGGATGCAGGTGAACTTGCAGGCGTGGCAGCTGAAGGGTCCGTGGGTTCGTCTCGGGGTGGCTCGGTAGCATCCCGGGATTCGGTCGGTGTTGAGTGCGTTGAGGGTGGCGGCGGCGTAGGTCCGGCGGGTGGGCTGGTGTCTGCGGGACCCAGGGGTCCTGGCACTGGGCGCGGTCCAGGCACGGACGGGCGCAGACGGGCTTACCTTTGGCGCACCTTCGGCACTCATTCGGTGCTCCCGCTGCGCGCGTCCGCTGCGCGGTCGCTCCGGGGGCGTCATAAGAAGGGAGCCGGTAGGGAGGGTCTGCGGGGAGCGGGCCGACCAATCGGCTGGCGGGGGGGCGGGGCTGCGGGCTGGCAGCGGTGGGAAAATGAAGTCGGGCTTGGTGGGCGGCCCTGCGGCAACTGGGGCAGCGGCGGGAAAACCAGCAGGCAGAGGCTTGGAGGGCGGCCCTGCGGCGTCTGGGGCATCGGCAGAGAAACCAGGAAGGCAGCGGGCAGCAGGTAGGCAGAGGGGGCGACCAGGCCAGAGGCGCAGTGGTCGCTCCCTTGGAAGGGTCTGGGTCCCCTTAAGAAGGGAGCCGGTAGGGAGGGTCTGCGGGGAGGCGGGAGCGGGCCGACCAATCGGCTGGCGGGGCCGCGGGCTGGCAGCGGCGGGAAAATGAAGTCGGGCTTGGTGGGCGGCCCTGCGGCGACTGGGGCAGCGGCGGGAAAACAAGGAGGCAGAGGCTTGGAGGGCGGCCCTGCGGCATCTGGGGCAGCGGCAGAGAAACCAGGAAGGCAGCGGGCAGCAGGTAGGCAGAGGGGGCGACCAGGCCAGAGGCGCAGTGGTCGTTCCCTTGGAAGGGTCTGGGTCCCCTTAAGAAGGGAGCCGGTAGGGAGGGTCTGCGGGGAGGCGGGAGCGGGTCGACCAATCGGCTGGCGGGGGGGGCGGGGCCACGGGCTGGCAGCGGCGGGAAAATGAAGTCGGGCTTGGTGGGCGGCCCTGCGGCGACTGGGGCAGCGGCGGGAAAACCAGGAGGCAGAGGCTTGGAGGGCGGCCCTGCGGCGTCTGGGGCAGCGGCAGAGAAACCAGGAAGGCAGCGGGCAGCAGGTAGGCAGAGGGGGCGACCAGGCCAGAGGCCAGAGGCCAGAGGCAGAGATGCACAGATACACAGGAGAAGGAATTGGGAAGCTAAAGAAAATTCATGCGGATAGTTACAATTGATATTTGCAGCTTAAATGATGCCAAGAAACGCAGGGACCTGAAATAATACTTTAAGTCTGTGCATGCAGACATTATATGTATGCAGGAAACGCACGTAGAGATCTCTCAACATTTTTTATTAGAACAATTGGGATACCAGCTGCTAACTTGCACGACACAAGGGACTAGAAAACGTGGGGTGGCGATATTGGTACGAGCAAAGATGGTTATATTGAAAAAACAGAGGGCAGATAAGTATGGCCGATGGGTCATAGCTGAATGTCAAATGCAGGGATTTAATTTCACACTATGCTCCGTATACGCTCCAACAGAGGACGACCCAGAGATTTTAAATCATATTAACACGCAATTGTCCAACTGGCCTCTGCCAATAATAATGTGCGGAGACTTGAATATAAACGGCCTAAATGGCCTATGGAAAAATTACCCCGCCAGGTTCACTGGTAGGAAGAAGAGAAGCCACAGAGCTCTGATACAGCTAATGCAGGATAATGGGTTGATCGATATATGGGAGCAGGAAAACGCCAGCGGGGGGTAGCACATACTATTCTGCACCTCATAAGATCGTAGCACGCTTAGATTACTTTCTGATATCACCTTTGCTAATACCTATGGCCAAGATTAAAAGGCTGCCGAGGGTGATGTCAGACCATAACCCGCTAGTTCTTGAAATCTTAACTCCAAACTCTCCAAAAGTAACAACTAGCTGGACATTTGAGAGAGCTCTACTGCAAGATGTTAAGTATGTCGCTCATATGGAAGGTTGGCTTAGGGAATTTCTGGAGATTAATAGGGGGTCGGCCTCACCAGCAGTAGTATGGGATGCTTTGAAGGCTGGTATTAGGGGGAAACCACCAGCTTCTCTTTCAAGCGGAATAAGCTGGAGAAGGAGGCTATTGAGGAGAAGATAAGGTCAGTCGCCATATTAGAAGAAGAGCTGGTTAAAGTAATAAGTGCCAAAGGGGATTTGACAAGAGCTGTACAGAACCTGGCTATAGCTAAGGCAGCAGTAGGGGAAGTATTTGCTTCGAAGGCAGCTGGAAAATACTTAGCTTGGAAGCAAGACCAGTATGAGTATAGCGAGCAAATTGGGTGTATCCTAGCTATAAGAACTCGGCAGGCCGCTACTAAGGGAGGAATATCAGAACTCGTATCGAAGGCAGGCACAACAGCTACCACACCAAAGGAGATCTGCTTGATATTTCAGGATTTCTATCAAAAATTATATAACCAGGATAAGGGGGCAGGCAGAAAGGAAATAGAAAAAGAAATAGAACATTATCTAGAGGCTGCATTAATAGAGAGGCTAACATTAGAAGATAAAAATGCTTTGGAAGCCAGCTTCACTCTAGAAGAAATACAGGGAGCAATTAAAGACCTCCCCTCGGGGAAAGCTGTGGGGCCTGACTTTAGAGTTCTATAAGAAATTTCTCCCAATTCTAGAAGTAGATATTAACAAACTTATGGTTTCAACACAAAGGGGAGCGGCACCGCCTAGGTCTTGAGGCAAAGCTTTATTGGTGGTTTGTCTTAAAAAAAATTAAAGCCCCTACTGATCCAGGGTCGTACAGACCTATAAGTCTTATGAATAGTGACACCAAGATATATTCTAAGATTTTGGCTAACTGCCTGAGTTTGATAATTGGCAAGGTCATCTCCCCTCGCCAACATGGGTTCATCCGCGGGAGGGGTACCGCAGACCAGATAAGAAGGGTTTGTACACTATTTGATGGGACGGCAGCCTCACGAGATCCTATGGCTTTAATACTGCTGGACGCTGAGAAAGCGTATTATAGGGTGTCGTGGAGTTTCCTATGGGCTGCATTGAGTAAAGTAAATATCGGGAAAGTGTGCAAAGGGTCCCTGAAAGCTCTATATAAGAACCCTAGGATCAGGCTCAGAGTAATGGGGGAGCAGAGCGAAACAATTAACATCGAGCGTGGAACTAGACAAGGGTGCCCCTGCTCCCTGCTACTCTTTGCCTTTTATATCGATCCTTTCATAAGAAGAATCGAGCTAAATAGGAACATCTTGCCAATTACTGTGAACGGGTATGAGACTAAAATATTAGGGTATGCAGATGACCTAGCCGTCACATCGCCTGACCCTGCCTCTGCATTAGTTGAAATAGAAAAGGAAGCTATTGCCTATGGGACCTTATCTGGATATAAATTGAATCATGGAAAAACACAAATTGTTGTAAACCAACAGGTTACAATTGCAGATCAGAGAGTTACAGAAGCCGCAGTTTATCTTGGAATAACCATAACATCTGAATTAACGAAGGTCGTGGAAAAAAACCTGGGCCCAGTGATCAAAAAGGCTAAAGAAGATTTCGACAGGATGAATAACCTGAACCTAACAACTATAGGCCGATGTAATGTAATAAAAAAGCTATTTCTGCCTAAGGTCTTATACGTATTCCAAACTATCCCGCTAAAATCTAATAATAGCTGGTTTAAGGAAATTGAGGGACTTACCAATCGTTTTATATGGGCAAAAGAAAAACACGAAGAGCTATAAAATTCCTGTCATTATCTAGGGATCGGGGTGGCCTGGCGGTACCAGATTTCAAGGCCTATTATTTGGCGACAGCCCTGCAATATATCAGAGGATTACTAGGTGTGAATACGAATGATAGGTGGAGGGGCAATGATGGCATTCCAGATATATTTGAACTATTAATAGTGGATTCTAACAAGGGACTGCTTACATTTAATGAACCGAATTACTATAAAAAAACAAAATTCAAGATACCTGGGGCCGCATCTTCAGTATGGTCCCTGGTTCGGAACAAAATATTAAACTTGGGAGGATGAACTTTTTATACCCCTCTGTATAAGAACCGTTTATTACCAGAGGTGTTCCACGACCAGGTGATGAAACGGTGGGATATCCTCGGGGTTAATATCATAGGAGACCTCATCGATCACACAGGCTTAATCGCTTTTGAAGCACAGCAATTATATAATCTTGAGCGCGGAGACTTCTATAAATATCTGCAGATTAGGTCAGCTTTATTAAAAAAACAGGCGGGTAATATGAACTTTAAAAGGGAGGATGTTATGGAGCAATTGAGAGATGAGGAGGGTTGTTCGATTTCACAATTATATGATGAAATATGCCAGTATAAAGAGGATGATCGGTTGAAAGTATTTTTAAAATGGAGAACGAAGCTAAATGTAACAGGGAATGAGGGTGAAAAATTGCTTATTTTAGCAAATACAATACTAAAAGTAGCGAATTTGCAAGCACAGTCTTATAAGACGTTGTTTGAACTCTATTACACACCGCATAGAATAGCTCGGTGGGGCGGAAATAAGTGGGATAACATGCCTGAGGTGTCAAAGCTTGCAGGCAGATACAATATACATGTTCGCCTCATGTCCCAATTTAGATCCATTTAAACGCTCATTAGAACAATTCTTGGATAGTGTATTAGGGATATCCATTAGCTTAACCAATGAAGTACCTCATCAAGAATTTATATTTCTGGCAATGACCTTAAGTCGGTTGTGTATAGCAACTCTATGGAAAGACCCAAATCCACCAACATTCCAACAGTGGTTGTCACGGTTGCTAGCCATATATACGTTAGAGAAAGCTCTGTATGACAAAAAAGGGTGGAAGGCAAAGCAATTGGGGAAAAGGGTCTGGGCACCGGTTGTAGAATGGAAATTAAGGATGGATGAATATTAGAAGGGGTAAACCTGAGGTATTTCCTATATAAGCTGGGCATCATGACCTCTCTAAAGGCATAACTAGTATTATTATTTTTTTCTTGTATTCGTCACTCTGCTTTTTCTTCTTCTCTCTTTTCGTTTTAGTATTTCCGCATGTGTGTTTACATTATGTTATTTTCTTGTATTCGTGACTGCAAAAGGAGTACATCTGTTTCATTGTATATATTCTGTGTAATATCGTAGTGGTAAAGTTTAATACCTGATGATGAATAACAAAAATAAATTAAAAAAAGGATAGTGATTAAACTGTATGAATACCTGTAAACATTTTTTTTTTTTAAATTGATTCACATTAGGAGCATATATAAATCTCACTATCACTTCCTCTATATTCAAATATCTCTCCAACTTGGCATGTCTGCCACCTTCATCGAGATATCTTAACTTGATTTTGAGTGGTATCCCAGGGGCTATCTTTATGAGGGCGCTCCTTGAGAAGGTCAAATAGGTGGTGCCCACTATCTGTCCCCTTTTCTTGCCTAGTTTAAACGGCTCTTGTTTTGGTCATATAGGGTTCCTGCAAACAAACTCTGTGTGCCTTCCAGCACTTCAGCACTCTGTAAGGTTTAATAGCTGTACCTATACCCCTTATATTCCAGGTTATACAGTTACATGTACATGCCTGCTGTTGGAGGCCACCTTGGCTCCCATTCCTTCACTAGTCAGGTCCTCACCAGCCAGTTTCCGCTCATTAGCCGAACAATGCCCCACTAATTTCCAAATCTGTTTTCAATAGTATCCTACTCATTGCAGCTGTGAGGGTTTCCTTTCCCAGCTTCCCGGAAGGAGCCAACAGGGATTGCCCCCCACCCAGAACTAACTACACAACTAAACAAATGAACAAGCTGGCCATCTGGATGCCAGAGTCAGCTGACTCAAGGGGGAGCATCTGTCAATCACAGTCTCCCAAAGTGGCTCCACCTTGTTCACACATTTAACATAATGCTCTAGAGTGTCCGCCATTAAAAACCCTGTCTAAGCCCAGACAATAGTCCTTAATTACATATTCATCACTACCAGCTGTTCAGACACATACAAACAATACCAGGTGGAGGATGCACTCATTCCCACAGGCAAGGTCATCTGTAGTCTACAGTGTGACTACTGGGCTGTTAACAGAGTCATCAATATGACCCCCTGACCAGAGCCCTCTCTTTTTCCATTGGAATCTGGACCGGCAACAGAGTTCGGCTCATTAGAGTGTCTGATGAGAGTGTCTCTATTTAGTCACCTTCTTGACCACGGGATTCCTTTCTAGATCTGCTTGTTCTTTTGTTGCTTTCTTATTTCTCTAGAGCATGTTATTCCTGCATGCCTTTCATTTTGTGGGTTGACTAGCTGGGCACTCACTAGTACATATCCTGAATTACTCCATCCAATTCCATGTGTCTGTTTGGGTTGGGAAAAAGTGTGTGAACTTATCAGTGGCAATTCTCAAGGTAACTGGGACCATTAGAGCATACTTTAGACCAAGTTTGCTCAACTTTTACTTGACCTCTAGGAATGATCCTTGTTGTTTCTGCACTGCAGAGGTGTTGCCCAGAAATATATGGATCGTATTCCTTCCAGCTGACACGGCCATGCATTCTGGCCTGCTGTAAAACATTGTCGCTGCCCCTGAAATTGAAGGACCCTGGCTACCATAGGTCTGGGAGGAGCTCCAGCAGGGAACAGTCATCCTGGGACCGTCTATGCTCTTTCAACTGAAAACAAGCATTTACAATGCAACGGTCTCGCCTTTGCAAAAGTTAGAGCTGTTGGCATTGTAAATGACAATTTTTTCTCTATGTGTTTTTAAAAACAGATACATAAATGGCGTTGCCATTTACAATGACAATAGCTTAATCTCTTGCAAATGTGAGTAGTGAATAGTTGTAGTAGAGTTAGTAGTTGACAGAGCGAGTAGTATAGTGATTTGAGAGTAGAGAGTAGTAGAGAGTGAGTAGTAGAGAATGAGTAGTAGAGAAGTAGAGAGTAGTGGTGAGTAGAGTAGTAGAGAGTAGTAGAGCGAGTAGTATAGCGTTAGTAGAGTTGTAGATAGTGAGTAGTAGATAGTAGAGAGTGATTAGTGGAGTGTGAGTAGAGAGTGAATAGTAGAGTGAGTAATAGTGAGTAGTAGAGTGGAGGGTGGAGTTGGAGGGTGGAGTTGGAGTTTGAGTTGGAGGGTGGAGTTTAGGTTGGAGGGTGGAGGTGTAGTTGGAGGGTGGAGTTGGAGGGTGGAGCTGGAGGGTGGAGTTGGAGTTGGAGGGTGGAGTTGGAGGGTGGAGTTGGAGGGTGGAGTTGGAGGGTGGGGAGTAGGAGTTGGAGGGTGGAGTTGGAGTTGGAGGGTGAAGTTGGAGGGTGGGGTTGGAGGGTGGAGTTGGAGGGTGGATGGAGGTTGGAGTTTGAGTTGGAGGCTAGAGTTTGAGTTGGAGGGTGGAGTTTGAGTTGGAGGGTGGAGTTGGAGGGTGGAGTAGGAGTTGGAGGGTGGAGTTGGAGTTGGAGGGTGGAGCTGGAGTTGGAGGGTGGAGTTTGAGTTGGAGGGTGGAGTTTGAGTTGGAGGATGGAGTTGGAGGGTGGAGTTTGAGTTGGAGGGTGGAGGTGGAGGGTGGAGTAGGAGTTGGAGGGTGGAGTTGGAGTTGGAGGGTGGAGCTGGAGTTGGAGGGTGGAGTTGGTGGTTGGAGTTGGAGGGTGGAGTTGGAGGGTGGGGAGTTGGAGGGCAGAGTTGGAGGGTGGAGTTGGAGGGTAGAGTTGGAGGGTGGAGTTGGAGGGTGGAGTTGGAGGGTGGAGTTGGAGGTTGGAGTTGGAGGGTGGAGTTGGAGGGTGGAGTTGGAGGGTGGAGTTGGAGTTGGAGGGTGAAGTTGGAGGGTGGGTAGTTGGAGTTGGAGGGTGGAGTTGAAGGGTGGAGTTGGAGGGTGGAGTTGGAGTTGGAGGGTGGAGTTGGAATTGGGGGGTGGAGTTGGAGGGTGGAGTTGGAGGGTGGAGTTGGAGGGTGGAGGGTGGAGTTGGAGTTGGAGGGTGGAGTTGGAGGCAGTTTTTCACTGTGCAAATCCCTCTGAGTTTTACCTGAATAAATGTTTCTGTGTTCTGTTGCCCACCACTTGTGATCCCGATTCTGGTGCACGCACCAGTGTAAAGATGAGTCATTATTACCACAAGTCCGGTAAAGAGGGGAGGGGCGGAGCGGGAGGGCGAGATGAGGTTTCCCAGGTATTTGAACAAACGCGTGCATCAACACCTCGTGACAAACAAGTGGAGAGGAGCCGCGGGGTTCCCGGCACTGCCTGACCGGTCCTCTTAGGTTTTATTACCCAGATGCCCGGGCTTGGTTCAGCGGCACCAGCTGCCAGAGTCCGCCGGGTGCTATTAATTACCCCTCTGAGCTATTTTCAATCCCCGCCGTTATATGCCTCCTTACTGCTCTGATTAATAGGAGCTGATGGAGAGCCTATGGGGCGATGGACAAGACAGCAACGATGAAAAGAGGGCAGGCCACGGATCAAAGAGGTTGGGGCGTGGCTAACAAAAGTACAGTAGGGCGCAGTAGCACCAGAGCGTTTTCTTTTGTCCATTCCCTGCGTGTGCTTCACTTAAAAAACGCTAGCTCTTTTAATTGGATCCTGTGAACAAAGTATGCCAAAAAACATACTACGCCCACGAACAATGAATACATATAAAGCCTGCTCCAAGCATCAAGGTTTGCAAAACAAACCTCTTTCAACAAAGCAACAATGAAAATAGTTCAGGTCTGCCAAAAGTATAACTCACACAAATCAAAGACCAATGTGAACAGGCAGCTTCTTACAAATAAAAAAATCAGTGCAACCCATCCATCAATAAAAAGAGGCAGAATTGTTATTTTTGCGTGCACAGTTTTATATGGCGCGACCTCGACCCGAAGGTATTGGAGCTCTTCACATACCAGTTACATGCACTAGGACACGTTCATTTCTAGGCACCAGGAGATGCCTAGAAATGAATGTACAGGCACTGGGCAAATCACTATTTGCCCAGAATCATGGGATGTTGAGCCGGTGCTAGATTCTACGCTGGATCCACAGCTCTGTGTGCAGTGGCTCTGGCTGTTACACCACATCTGCTTGTTTTGCAGTTTTCAGGTCTTCTCCGTGGCACCCTGTGATTTCGGCTCCTCATCGGGTGACCATGTGACTGGAGCTGAAACTGTATAACCCACAACGTCACCCTTTGAGTTGGCAGGTATGCCATCCCCAGCACTTGTGTGTGTGTTCGTCGGTATATCTAGATTTTACAGATTTTATGAGCAGAGCACAGAGATGTGTTGTGTATACGGACGGTAGTGAGTCATGCACTAACAGTTATTAGTTTCCCTCGGCATGGGTTGGTATGTGTGTGCATGTGTGGGCACCGGGAGGGAGACGGGGGACAGCGTCATCAGTATGCATCTGTGATGGCATACCCTTCCGTAACTGTTGCACAAAAGAGCAGGCCCTTGCCAGGGGTGCCCCATGGTCTCTGTAAACAGAGTTCAAGCCTAAGGTATGCATGAGGCTTGTTCACAGCTGCAGCCTGTGCGGTTTTGAGGTCATTTTCTCTTTAAAGTGCACATCCCTATGACGCAGGCACATCAAAAGGTGTCTGACGTGCCTGGGACAGACGCCTCCCATCATTATTTTAGCAAAGGATCTTTAATGTCGGGTGCTAAAGATTCCTACAGAAGAAACCTAAAATATATGTATATTCCAGTTTGCACAGCAAATAGAGGTTCTCGGGGATGTACTGACATGGCGGCGGCGGTGGTAACAGAGGGGCTCAGAGGATGCCAAGAAAGGCAGCTCCGACCTGGGTCGGGAGCCAAAAGTCCATTTTAGAGCCATTAGGAGCAGATCCTCCCCCTCCCACCCCAATCACAGCCGAGCCAACAGGAGGAGGAAGAAAAAAAAACACAAGGGAAACACGAGGAATGAAAGGCAGCTCTGACCTGAGTCGGGAGCCAAAATGGACGCCAGCAGCAGGCCAACCTCTGACTCCGGAAGGCAAGAGTTCGGGCCGTCTTTTTCTTTCTCTCCTCTTCCCATTGGCTGGAATATAAAATTCCAGCCAATGGGAAGAGGAGAGAAAGAAACTAAATAACACCCCCCCGAATCCCAAAAAGACGGGGCTTAAATGGACAGACACCACTCTCCTCCAATGGCTGGCCTCCGTTTAGGAAGCCAGCCAATGGAGAAGAGGGGCGGGTTCAAGTCCCACACTGAGAAACATAATATCTCGCCGGCGAGACCTAAAAAGGGCTGGCATATCTGTTTTCCGTTAGCCACTTTTCAATAAATAGCATTTTCACCCTTAGTTCTTTACGCAAATCCTACAATGAAGTGTGGCTCAATGGTTAGAAGAGGCAGACCATGAAGCAGAGGTCAGACCCGGGACCACTGTTCAATTCCCGACGCGGCAGGGTCTTGAGCCCAAAATGTCCACGGACTTGATAATTCTCACTTTGGTGCCTGCTCGAATCACGGGTTCACACTCTGCAACTCCGGGCAATAGCTTGCTTAATCTCCACTATGGCCCCCCGCGGCGGGATGCCTGGCTTTCACCTTGGGGGTGCCCAGTACGGGTTATCTCACAGGGAAAAACCAGGACGGGTTCCCAAAGCAAGCGCTTAGAGACCGTTGGTGATAATGCGCTATATAAATATAAATTACAATTACAATTACAATTACAATACAGAGATTATTACAACATGAGTGACCATCAGCATCCTCTGGCCTTTCTTGCAGCAGCTGCACAGATGCTCAAGCTCCTTCACGTGATTGTACCACTCTGTTACCGATGGCCTCATACCAATGTGGATTCTGTCTCTCTGAATATTTCAGCCAGTCTTATGTAATCCACTCTCAACTGTCCTACATAAATTGCCACCATATCTATTTTTGTTTCTAGTGTCATTTCTATGTCCAGGCTGGCTTGTAGGATCTGATTGAAGCTTCTGTATGCCTCACAAGAGTTGTTTTCATATTCTTTAGCAGGTTAGCCTTACCCATGCCACCTACTGCTAGTAACAATATTGCATGGTGCCTTTCGCTTTGGCCATCTTGTCATAAGAGTACCCAGACTGCCACCTCCCACACACCCCTAGCATGGCCCACAGTCCTCAATGCAGTTCTCCACCAAATATCAGCACACCAGAACAGCGTCAACCCAACACTCAGGCTATACCATGTCACCTCCTTGTTTTGCACATTTTGGAATTATAGGTGTCCACACTTGTCAGGTTAATCTTTGAGCACATTGGTACATCTCTCGATCATTAGTTCACTACAGTCTGGCATAGCCCCTTGCGGGTAACTCTTCTGGGACCATGCCCCATCCACACGAGTCATCGCCTGATATTCCCAACTTCTGGTCAGGACAGAGCAAAATAGATGTGCTGGTGGCATTTTACCAGCTTTCTCGAGGAATGCAGCTTAGGATATACAGAGGCCAAATCCCCTCCACACCTCGTATTATACAGTGGCACCAATGCCCACAGGCCTGATCATAGCAAGGTTTTACAAGCGAGAGGGACCTTACTTATGTCAGTTGTATAGTTACAACCTGTGTCCCCCTACATGCCACAATGCCTGCTTCTTCTCCCATCCAGTATTTGAAGATCGCTCATGGAGTCAGGCCCAGGACTCAGAGTCACGTATATAACCCTCCAATAGATTATATGACAAGCACAATTAATTGAATTGATACACAAAATGTTGATACGTGTGGGAGTGTATGCACATTCGATTTTTATCTGACATGTATAAGATGTATGAGCTTGCGTCTTTTATGGGGTTTTTTGAAACCGAATAAAGATTATTTATTTATCTCTGTCTAACGAACCCTCCAATTTCACAAAGAACCCCCAACGGCCCGATCCAACAGCACCCCCTTCTAACAGATCACCAATGGCTCCACCATCTCACTGCCACAGCCTGTAGTCATTCACTTCAGGACCTCCACTATCTGGTTGATAGTAGTTGAAGGGGCTCCACTTAGTCTGCTGTATGCCAGGGACTCTCCAGAAAGGGCCGGTGATTGACGGCGGCGCCCTCTGCTGACGACGGCGCTGCCTCGAGACCATCTTTACTCACCAACTCCGGGGGGCATACCTCCGCTCTCCGCGACAGACGGGCCTGGGCCCGAGGGCAGAGATGTGCCCCCCCCTTGCTGGCCGCGCTGCTTCGCGCCAACGGTGGCCTGACTCCAAGATGGCGCCCTTGGGGACACGCTTCCTACGACCGGCAGCCACAGGCTCCAGGGTCACCAACGCATGCCAGGGCGGATGAAACCACACACAACTCACCGGGAGCCAGCGCGACTGCATCAGTAGCGTCAACACGGCCTTCACCCCACACGCTCAACGCCACCACCCACATTGTGTTTAACTGGGCTCTGGTGAGAGGCCCCTCCTTCCCTTCAAACCTTGTTTCAAAGTTTGCTGCCTCCCATCTCTGCCCGGGCACCTGTGGTCTTTCTCCCCTGACCCTCTGGTCTCCGGATTGAACTCCTCTGCGCCAGCTCCTCATGAACGATGAGGCTGCGACTTTGCTGCGGTCTGCCCTTCTCCCCCTGGACCTGCTGGCTATGTCAGCCCTCTTCCTGGACTTTCGGACTTGGACCTTTGTGCTCCCCGCCATTTTCTTTGTATGACTCGCCTCTTCTTCTACCTTTCTCCTCCGCCATTTTAGCGATCTCTGACCTCCCCTCTGTCCTTTCGACTTTCCTATTGTCTCTCCTGTTGCCTCTGACACACTCCTCACTGTCTTATTCACTACTATCTGCTTCCCTCTCTCGTTTATCTCACGTTCCTGCCCTTCTCTGTGACTCTTAGAGTATATCCAGTCGTATCCCTTCCCTATGTATATAGAGATAACTCTATTCACTAGTATAGGCAGTAGTCCGCTGTGCTCTCTACCATTCATATGTGACGCTTAGAGTATATCCATGTGTATCCCTTCCCTATGTATATAGAGATAACTCTAATCACTAGTATATGCAGTAGACCTTTGTATTATCTACCATTCCTATGTGACTCTTAGAGTATATCCACTTGTATCTCCTCCTTGTGTATCCTTTTTGTAACGCATGTAATCCTAAGTCCTCATGTTTTGCAACTGGTTCTTATGTAAAGCGCTCTGACACCTTCGGGTAAAGTTCGCGGTATATAAAATCGTATAAATAAATAAATAAATAGTCTATTGCAATCTCTGCTTTCCCCACACATCAGATCCTTGTTGAAGATGCTTACCTCAGCAATGTACTATTTGGCAATGCCTGCATCATATCTTTTCAAGCAGGATTTTGTTTGCGGCAAGGGCCTTATCCAAGAGCATCTTACATCATACCTCTGTCCTAACTATACCCTGTTACATGTAATATTACCGATAACATAACACCTCTAATCTGACCTATACACAAGAGATAAAATTCTATCAATACCCCAATTCTTGCCATACCCTAATACAGTTCCATTTCCCCTTTCTGATAATCCTGCACGCTTTTCTCTTTGCCTGTTTCACTATGCCATTTTCTTGGCCTCCTTTTTCTTTTTCCATTTGCTTTTTGTTTGACAAATGTCTTTTATTTTTAAGGAAAACTGCCTCCTTATCTCGGAAATTCATTAAAATGATGGTTCAGGCTGTGGTTTTTCATTTTGGATTTTCTCAGCTGACTGATCTCTTGCTCATAGTAGACAGCAAAGCCGACTCATACTTGTAATGGTCAACAAAGCTATCCCTTACTAGATGCTGATTTGATGCTGATGAGGGAGTTTGCCACACCAGATTGAAGCAGCACCTTTTGCCTTGCATCTGCTGGTCTAGTTTTAAGTATGTATAGACTTATCATTCTATTGTACCTGTCTGTTTGTCCATATACATCAAACCATTCATCTAGCCTACAGCTCCAGCGACTACTATACTCCAACAATGCCACACTTCACACAAGTAAGGTGGAGAATTCTTAGACCTTACAACCTGCCCTGCCCCTGATATACATCCCTGACATAAGCCTCAGGAAAGGCTCAAGGGTCGCAAGATCTGTGCTGAAGTCACAAAACACAATTGTAGGAGTATCTTACAACTGCACCACTCATACTACTTGACTATGAGAGGTTGCAATTCCTCCTCTCTTACTGCTACCTCAAAAGGAAAATTTCCCTTGGATAAATCCACAATTGGAAGCATACATTTTCCCATTAAACTGTAGCTTACCAAGAGGCAAATCAATTGGCGATTGCTAAACTATACAAATCCCCCAATAATTTAGGAATCCCATGTGCTCTTGGAAAAGGGAGTCACGTAATAATAAAATGGAGACATAGGTACAGTGAAACATGGGAACAGAGAAGCCTTTTGAGCCACATAAGCCTTTTAGTTCTACCTTTAGCCACTAACAACTAGGGAGACTTGCTTACCGTAACTGATTTAGACACCTAATTAAATCCCTTAGATTATGTTTAGACATATTACCAGCCCAGCAACCTGATGCTAGAATCACTCTAACCCTATCGGTAGTGCAATCAGTCCCACACAGCTCACACACATGCTCACACAAATAATACTCTCACACATAGGAAAATACAACACACATACAGCATAAGCTCTTCTGAGATCCCAATCAGAGAGCCTAGCTGGCACAACTCATATGGGGTAGGCAGATAGTGAAAGGATTTGCACCATCACTGAGACATAAATTGCAGACAAAACTGTGAAACACCTTTCCACCATGTAGGTTTGACCAGATAGTAGCATTGCAAATGAAGACTAGATGTGAGAGGGCTGTGACATCAGTTCATGCTCTGTAACAGGTGTGGCCAAGATAGCCTCCAGGGCAGATGGTTTTGATCTCTGGCTGGGCCCTGGTGAAATCCTTTGTACATCTCTGTAATCCAGCGCATCTGTGCTCACCCTGCTGGAGACGTGCTCCCTCTCGACCCTACCCCCCTTGCTGTCAGAGTGTGGTGGTAGCCAGCGTGGGAGCACTAAACCAGCTGGATGGATCCAAACTCATATGGCCCAAGTGAGGCGCTTTGCAGCGGGGGACTGGCCACGCTGGAGGTGTAGTGGTTGCAGTGTGGGCTGCCCCTGCTGGGTGCTGCATTGGCTGGAGGGCACTACCACGGCCTACCTGAGAAGCCGAGCATGATAAGCAGACACCTGGTGGTGACGGAGGCCATGCCTGGATGTCTTCAATGGTTGCTTTGGATCTGGAGAGTGATATCAGATCTCCTCGTTGCCTAGAGGGGTGGAGCATGGATGGACAGGCCCCCACGGACCAGCCACTGGATGAAGCTGGTGAGTGTGGTGCCATCTCTTGTGGGGACAGAGGAGTTCTCTCACTGCATCAGGACAACATGATGGAGTTCTGGGCATGCATCAGCGGAAGTAAGTTTGGCTGGGTGTGGAGACCCGAAGCATGCTCCATTGAGAGGGAACTTACAACTTTGGAGGGCCCCAGTGGCGTTGATAGTGGCCAGGACGCTCAGTCCTGGGTGGAGAGTGGCTCTGGGTGCAACTCCGACATACCCCTCATCGTTCCCTTGACCAGCTAAGGGGCACAACTGTTGTCATTTCCTGAAACATTGCATGGGTACAACAGGAGGGAGTGCAGGGCATGAATCTGCGGCAGTGAGTGCAGCTAGGAGAGGAGGCCCAATGTGTGTTCCACTGAGAGGAAGCTTACAGCTTTGGTGGGACCCGGCTGTGTAGACAGTGAGTGACTCTGCCAGGATGCTCATTCCTGGGAGGCTCTGGGTGAAACATGCGTCATACACCTCATTGGCCCCCTGATCAGCTAAGGGTCCCAGCTGTTGCCATTTCCTGGAAAACACAGGAGGTATTGCTGAGGTGCATACACACATTGAGATCCAGAATTTTGGAGCCGTGCTTTTCAACCACCAGTGGAGCTACCTGGGTGAGCTGTGCCTCTGAGCCTAAGGTGACATTACAGAGTCCAGAGAAGCAAAAAGCTAAGGACTCTGCTGCAAGATCATATATGAACTCGTGATGGTCAAACCAGAGATGATTTAGCCCCTTTCCACTACGGACATCATGGAATATTTAACCCCGTCATTGCATGCAGGGGGACCCCTGAGACAACTTGAGACTGCGCTGGAAAAGCACTCCGACCAATTTGACAAGATCCTTCAAGTGATCATTGACACTAAAACCTCTCTGGAGGTTAAGATAGACACAGTAGACATGCTGCAAGTGAACGTACAAAAGACGCACAATTGATGGACGGAATGCAGAACAAATCAAAACATTCACCCCCAGTCAAGAGATCTGGGTTAAATCTATCATTCTTTTGCTCACCATGCCACCTCAGTTTAGACCTGGCCATATGCAAATCAGCCTTGACCCTGTGCCTCATGGGAACAGTCCAGCCCGCACTGACAAGCCAGGTCCTCCATGGACCGGAAACAAGCATCCTAGGACCGGCTTCGGGGTTTCATCCCTCTTCAGCCAGGATAGCTTGATACCAGTGACACAGTGAGCCCAGTACCCACATATAGACATACCTGGCGCACTTAGGGCAAGAAGGCAAAAGACACACAATTGATGGACGGAATGCAGAACAAATCAAGACATTCACCCCCAGTCAAGAGTCCAGCCCAAAACCAGTCTTAGGCGGGGCAGGGTAATGGCTGCATCACTGTGTGCCACTGACAGATCAGGGGTCGGAGAGGTGTGTATCCCAGTTCCCACTGCAGTCATCTGGGCCCGGCTCAGTGGCAGCAATTGCAGGATGATGAACTGAAAGGCGTGGAAGATCCCAGCTACATCTTGCTGGTGTTCAGCCGTGGCAGCCATACTTTGAGCCTGCATCTGCTCCATGGTCTCAATTGTACTGCGCATCTGAGCCAACTCTGTGCTGTCATCGCTGGTGTCTGTCTGACTAGACAGTTCTTGTATCTGAGAGATGGCCCCAGCGATGTCAGCCAAGGATTGTTGTGGAGCATGGTGCAGACAGTGTGTGTGTGTTAGGGACTGTAAGTGGCCCCTGATGGGTCTCAGACCTCCATGAATGGTATTGAGTTTGGCTGCCATGAGCTCAAAACCCACCCACAGCTAATCAGCCAACTCCACCTGGCAACCCAAAACACGGCGTTGGAATTCCATATGTTGTTTGTGGGGGTCCTGGGAGACAGCTGTGGTGGTGTGTGCTTCCTGCTGTGTGGTCTGTGCAGATGATGAGGTCACCTCGAGGCAGCTGGGCTGCCCTGCTCCTGGGGGTGGGGTGTGGAGGCTGTCCATTAGCCGTTGGAGGGTGTCTGAATAGATGTGAAGGTTGTCCTCTTCATCATCACTGATGGGATTTGTGGTCTGCTCTGCAGTAAGTGTTGTTTGTCCCCCTTGAATGTTATGTCGAGATGCATGTTAACAGAGGTTCCCATGTATGTTGCGGCTTTGCAGATGTGTACATGCAGACTGCCTGACAATGTACCCTGTGACTGTTTAGGTGGAGCTGGCTATTTTATGGTAGACAGTGTGTTTTCCGAGTACATGATGGATGTGTGGCAGTACACGTACATTGTCATCACACATGGTCAGGCAATGCTAGATGTGAATTGCCAGTTACTACGCACAAGCGGAACTTGTTGTGTCCTCTGTCCTGTGGTGTAGGTATTGCTCTTTGTCCATCATTGCCGTCATTAGTGACGTTCTGTGGTTGCTATGTGTGTTTGCTGCATTGTGGGGGAGTCGCCCCTGCAGCTCTGATTTCGTGAATCCTTGACCCTTTGAGGTGGTGTGCCTTTGAAATGTGTGCTTTTCGGGAGCTGGGATGTTTGCGACTTAGGTCATTTGTGCTCTTGCACAGATTTTGTGGCCTTGTGGATTGTATGTCTGAGGTGTGTATTGGACTGCATGGGTTGTAGGTGTACGTGGTTGTGTCAGAGTGTGACCTGCTCATTTACGGATGCGATCCACACTGGGCCACCTCCATGTCGATTCGTGCAAAATGTCATTTATTTAGACTGCTGTCATGCTATCGGTCATGCAGTGTCACTTGCTTTATCAGCGTGGCTCACAAAGCGGCTGCTTTTCTGGTTTCATCACATGTGCATGGATTGGTAGTGTCGTTAGTTATTCGGAGGGGGCCCATATGTGCACATGGTGGACAGGGGCCTACTTGGTGTTTTTATGTGTGCTGCTTTGTGCCAAGGGTATCAGGGACATGTTTCACTGTCATTGTGCATGTGCGTTTGCTTCACATGATTGGGCATGTGTGCCATTGTGCCCATCTTCCCCCATCCCCCCAGTCCCTGGTTGTCACTCACCCTGTTGCTGTTGGGTCAGGTCGTAACGTGCTGTGTCCAGACCCCGACTCCTGCCACCATCTCCACATTTCCTCCAGCTCATCCAGCTCGCCCTGTGGCTCAGGACTCCCACCTCCAGTCGCCGTTGCTACTTTCCTGTTGTTGGCGAGTTTCTGTTTGGTCTGCCTTTGCACATTAGGCCGGCACCTCTTGACCTCCTCCATGGACCTCCTCACCACGCCCACTGTATTGACTTTGGTGACGATAATCTGCCATATTTCCGTTTGTTTATTCGCAGTGGAGGTGATGAACAGTTGTTGGTAGTGTCCTATCACCTCCTTGACGATGATCCGGTCTTCCTGCGGACTGAACCCCATCTTCCTCTTCCTCTTCCTCTTCCTCTTCTCAGTGTTCTTCCCCGAACACGGGGTTCCATGTTGGTCCTCCGTGGGGCTTGTGGGTTTAGGATTCTCCTTTGAACTTGGTCCGGATGCATCCATGGTGCTATGCTGTTTGAATTGGTTTTGGTGTGTTTTTTTGTTTTGGCTTTTATAGTGCGTTTTCCCCTATGACACGTGGGTATTGCAAGGCAGTCGCTGGTTATCGTTGATTTTGGTATTGTGCTTTGGGGCATCGCAACTGTTTTGGCGTTTGTGTTTCGCATTTTTTGTTAGCTGCGTTTGATTTTGTGCAGTCATTTGGCGTGTTATCATGCTACTATTGCATGGTACCACTGGGTTGGGAATTGGACGTTAAGATGGTGATATTTTCTTGCGATAGACTGCGATATGCAAAGTTGCGTTAAGTTACTTTTGCCATGATTATCACACATTCTTGAGAATATGCCCCACAGTAATCTGATTTTTGTCCTAGTCACTTAGTGACCAATTACAAGGCAAGAGTTTAAGACAAGCAAAATACCTTAGAGTCTCCAGAGATGTAAAAGACCCCACTTTGGTCTTTAGCATCATTAACAACTCTGTAATGAATGCTGTCCAGACAAAAAGATGGTGGTATTGCAGGAATGCCTCAAAAGTGGCTGATCTCCTTTCTTAAAGACAGACAGCAAATCAGAGGTCCTTCCTTTTTTTCGTGCTGATCTTGGAACTTTAATATAATGGTTTCCTCGTGGATATATTTTATCACCAATATTAATCACCAATACTATTTCATATTTATATGCACCTTCTAGCTATGATACTGCATCAGATTCAAATGCGCTTCTACATGTATGTGCCACTTAGCTTATTTTTATCTTAGGACCATTTCATTAAATCTTCTGGCTCCTCTGTGAAAGACTCTATGGTGCATGTCAAAACCTTCCTGAAAGTAAGTCAATCTAAAACAAAGTTCTTGCAAACTTCAGATGAGTCGTTTTTATCCAACTCCTTAAGTTGTCTTTAGATCTGGGCCCATGTCCACTGCCCACTAAAATGTTCATAATATGGAAATTCATATAAACAATGATATTTCTCTGAAAGCTCAAGCAACAAAACTCACCAAGACATGTTACTGGTAGCTAAAAACTCTGAGGTCACATCTTCATTTTTATAAATGATCAATTTCATATTCTAATAAATCAACTAGCCATCAGCTGCAACTAATTCAAAATGCGGCAGCATGACTTATTGCAAAGATGCATAGAGATACTCACATTTCTCAGATACCACGCCACTCCATTGGTTTCCTGAAATAATAGGATTATCTTTAAATCTTTGAAAATAGTTCATAGAGCACTCTATCAACAATCTTACAAAAAAATGTATAATGGTACTTTAGTAGACGAGTTCCGGAGTCAAAGCATTGATTTTGGGGACCAGTCCCTAAAACCTGAACAGTTAGGTTCAGAGACAAAACTTTTTCTGTGGCAGTAGCGAAAAAGTGGAACTCTCTACCAATTCATCTTTGGGCCAAGCCAAACCTCCTTCAATTTCAGAGAATTCTTCAAAACATAATAATGATCTTTCTTCCATCTTGTGCTCTTTAACGCCAAAAAGTTCTGTTAATATTGCACTTTACAACACAGTAATGGAAACAGTAAATGCTGTTAAGTGACACATGTACAGTTCTATGCAAGAAAGTGCCCTATTTTGCCCCTTAATATTGTTAGATCTTATGGGCTTACAACATATGAGGTAGTTAGTTACCAATAGCAATTAGAGGCTCTATATCCTATGTTATTTGTTATCATGTGTCATGTCATGTTATGTTATGTTATGTTACATTATATAGAGTATATATGAGGTAATAAGATATGTCATGAGAAAAGAAATGCATTTACTAGGAGAGTTGTAGTATTCTGTTATACAAACAACATGAAAGCACACAATACAATTCATTGTATACAGTATAAAATCACATTCCATAAAATCTCTGCCAATGAGGCAAGAAGTAAAAAACATATTTGCATATTAAAAGATCAATTCATCACTGTCCATATTCCGATTTCGTGTGCGTTTACATTCACTTGTAAATCCGGGCATGTTATATTATGTTATGTTATCGTTACTTATAAAGCACGACACTTACCCAGAGGTGTCCTGGCGCTGAACCACTAATTCACAGAGAACAGTAACAGGGGACCCGGACTAGCGGGAGAAAAGCCAGGGGACGCGGACTAGCGGGAGAAAAGCCAGGTTTTCAGACCTCTACAGAAGGTGAGTAGGTCCGGGGCCTTTCTCAAACTAGGGGGAGCTCGGTCCAAGCCTTAGCTGCACAAACCATGACATTTTTCCCTCCCCATGTGGATTTTTTGACAGATGGCACAGTCACCAGCTTGGCTCCTCCGGAGCGCAGGGTTCTACCGGGTATATACCATTGCAGTTTCCCTTTCAGGAAGTCTGGACCTATTCTGTGGAGTGTCTTGAACACGGTATTGAGAGATTTGAAGAGCACTCGGTTCTTAACTGGCAGCCAGTGTAGTTTCCACAGTTCCTTAAAAATGGGGGCGTATTTGGGAGTGCCCATAATCAGGCTTGAAGCTGTATTTTGCAGTAGCTGTAATTTGTTCGCAAAGCGTTGCTGTATATTTAAGTACAGGCTATTGCAGTAGTAGAGTCTGGACATAATAAGAGCGGTGACTACAGTTTGCTGACAGGTAGTGGGCAGAAAGGATAGTATTTTCTTAATCATTCTGATTAAAACGTAAACGGAGGATGCTACTGCATTGATTTGGTCACCGAAGTTACGTTTTTGGTCAATGATGACTCCAAGGTTTTTTACCTTCCTAAAAGGAGTAGGAAGTGTCCCCATACCTTCAGGCCACCACCTTAGGTCCAAAAGTTGGGATCATTACCAAACAAGATGAACGCGTTCTTTCGGGAGACACTGCCAAGCGCCTTACACAGAGACAGTAACAAAATACTAGCAACAAAAGTGTGAGGTGCTTTTATTACAGTACAATTATTTTACGACCTTGCACAGTTTTACAGAAGCTGTGAAAAACCTATCTACTGTATAGCATACCATTTCTGTTTGTAGCAATTGCAGGTGGAGCAGATCTGCTCTGCAAGACTCAATGCTGACCAAAGGGGCTACAATATTTTTTCTAGGGACCCTACATAGGAAACAAATAGAAAGTGCATCTGTGATTGTGTAGATGTTGAGTCACATGGGAGGGCCGCAAGATCTTTATTGCAGTATACCTGTGATGGGTACGAGACCAACAGATGAGCCATGTTAAGGCAAAATATTACCAGATAATACCTCTGTGTGCTGGAAGTAATATGTAGATATGGTTCCATACGATTAGTCGTTGTTAATAATACATAGTTCTCCATCATTTTGCAACGCTTCACCTTAGATCTTTTTGTTGCCATACGGGCCATCAGTTCGTTTTCGACAAGTACTTTAGAAGACATTTCTAGATTCTGTGGATTGTCAAAGAGATCTTGGCTTCCAACTGAGTACAATTGGGTCTTCACGTACTCTAGCTCTATCACTCTAGACATTGGCTGTTACAAGCTCGTCCTTACGGATGTCAGTGGGTTTTTTTTCGTTACACTAATAATGAATAATATTACATTATTCGCTATTAGTTTAATAAAAAAATGGAGTCCAAATAGTTGTAATATGACATTCCTTGGCAGCTAATGTAAGTAAAAAAATGCTTTTAAATGCATATGCTGTGTGCCTGCCTAGAGCTTGCATGTGTTTATGTAAGATAGACTGTGTTTGTGTAAGTGTGAATGCACTTGTATGTATAAGCATATGTATTTCTGAGTGACAGTGGAAGTGAAGTTCAAGGGGCGTGTGAAGTCACTTCCACTACCCCATGCATTTTGGTGAATTGTTGACCACGCCTCTTTTCGAATTAAAGGGCAGATTTACAAGCCCCTTGCACCACTTTTGCTACACTTTTAATATGGGAAAAGTGATATAAAAGTGGCACAAGGGGCTTGTAAATCTGCCCCTAAATATTTACAATTTCGAACTTGGGTTTCTTGACACAATAGACATTGAACTTTTGGAGGGCTGAGAACTGACCTGAATACTGTTTGTAGGCATCATAGCCATTGGATTGTTTTCATATTGTACTAGTGCCCATGGCCCTGTTGTTACTAGGACATGAGAAACACTGGACATGGCAGGATGTGTTGCCCTTTGTAAGTAAGCTCACTCTATCTCAATATTTACTCTCGATAATTTGATTTTCATGGACTTCAGATAACTGGCATTTCGATTTCTGGGCACTTTGGGTATGCCAAAGTAACTCACTGCATATGCCTTTCCCTGGAACATAGAAGCCATTTTTACTAATTAATTGGTATAGTTCAAATTTTTTAGGTTGACTGTACAATATTCACAAAAGCTGCATGTGGCCTAAAAGCCAAATTACAAAGGTGATTACGCAGGAAGCCGGTTCCCCTTACATTAGAAGCAAACCCTATGATATGGGCTGTGAACAGAAATTTATCACTCCAGGCATGCCTTGAGGTTTACTGCTTTTACACATAGACTTCTAGATTTAGCACTGCATGGACTAGTTGTGATCGTGCCTTTTCAAGTAATGCTCATCTTCACATGTGTGAATTATAAGGGAGGCTGCACACAAGTTATCCATCACACACAATAGACATTTTATTTCATTCGCCACAAATTAATAAATATGCAACATTTTCAAAAAATCATTCCTTGGAGGGAATTGCTTCCTTCCAATGGCAAAAATGAATGCACTGATGGCACCTAGCAGATGCTGTTGAGACTCACAGCTAGTTCATTGATGTGTAAACCTTATCACTTGCAAAGACTGATTATGATTTAAAAAACATCCCCAATTATTTATTTTTATAACTACTGACCATCTACATCAAATGCACTTCATTTTGGTGCTATTTTAGATAACAAAGGTTATATTTTTGGAATGTTATTGTTTTTTTATTAACTGTAAATTTGTTTTGGTGCTGTTGTTCATGTAGAACATGCAATCTTCAATTAGTAATGCCTTGCTGCTTATGCTAATCTAAATATGGTAAGTTTGAAAAGCCTCAATGAATACTCTTTACTTAATACAGACTTGAATGTTTTGACATAAGCTTATATCAAGACCGAGGCATCCTTACCATAGTTTAACAATCATGATTTCTCACTCTTTCCTTTTTAAATTTCATGTCAAGCAATTGGTTGACAGCGATGTTCCCCCATGCCTATGGCATGAAGCCAACAGCATGGTTTCATTTATCATTGTTAAGAAGGAGTTATTATGTGTTTTAAACATTTGCCTCATGATATGTGTTGCAATTGGGTTCCACTCATTCAGTATGTCAAGATTTTCTGCTTTTTGGATCACCCCGTTTTGGACTTTTTACTGTGGGTGAGTGTCAATAAATGTGTCTCAACCACGGTAATCACATGGCAAATTGACTGTGCATGTTTTCCGACAGTGTCTGCCTTTTAAGATGAGGCGGCTGCAACGTAGCAAGGGGAATGGGCCCTTGAATGGTTACAAGTGAATATGCATGTACACGCCTGCGCACACATGTGAGGGTTGCATGTGGGAGACTACTGTTGTGTACAACCCGGTAACTGGACACAGGTAGCCTGGCACAGAGGCGTTCTGCAGGATTAGATAAAAACCTGTGGTAGGCCTTATAATGTTAGTGTACACTAATAGGACAAGTAAGTGTAATTTACAGTTTTTTCTGCAGTAAATCATTATTAAACACATACGGGGGAAACTACCTCAGAGTGCAGTTTCACTTCCATTTTGCCTGCAGAGACTAGTGACATTTCGAAATGAGGTGTAACCTGTGCGGAAAAATCTAATCGGCAAGTTCCAAAAAGAGGAAAGTTGTGAGGCTGAAAGATCTGCCTCAATCAATCAGCTGTCACACTGTACCAGGAATCGTCCTGCTCAAGCCCACTGAAAAAAGGGGGGATCACAGACCTCCAGAACAAATACAGAAGGGGGAACTCCGCCGTAGAAGATTTGGTGCAAATAAATACCTGGCAGTGATGTCAACCAGTGGCAGTGCTAAGGCCCCCAGAGGAGATGTAACTAGAGACTCCTCCTGGATGATGGTATTTTGAACTGTCCCAGCATTCTCAGCAGGAGGGTTGGACCGTCGTGAGACAGGTTAGTTTTACCCTACTGATGATGTGTTGTTGCAATAGGTGGAGAGGTGACATGGCACCCTGGGATTGAAGAGGGGTGCCTGAATTCTCGAACCTTCCAATTCACTTTAAAAACTCTTGCACAAGGGGGAGACCTTCTCTTGCTTTAACTCTGACCCTACATCTGAGGGATCCAGCAAACCATGACCACCGTAGAATTTTCACATTTT
Organism: Lissotriton helveticus; assembly: GCF_964261635.1. Taxonomy (NCBI): domain Eukaryota; kingdom Metazoa; phylum Chordata; class Amphibia; order Caudata; family Salamandridae; genus Lissotriton; species Lissotriton helveticus. Next base: position 333,581,063 of record NC_136071.1, on the reverse strand, counting down.
TTAAGAACTCCCAAGGCTGGAGTATACAGCTCATGAGTAGAATGGAGTTGTACTGGTGTCTTTTTATTGAGGTTAATTAAGTGAACATTTTGTACTTGTGCAGAGATTGTACTCACGGGCTGGTTTTAAATGAGTGGGTGGGTCATCAAATGCTGATGAATAATATAAATGATTGAATATGCTATCTCCAGAAGCAAAGAGGGAATAGCCTTCAATGTGTCCCATTTTCACATTATTCATGAACTAGTTCACAATTTATATAGATTTCTCGAACTCAGTGTGAAACTTCTGAATACAGAACGCATTGGAGGATATGGAAAAAAAGTACATTTTTCACAAAATTCCATGCACTTTTTGTGAAGTACACTTCCAGGAGAAATGTGATTCGCCAGTATCTTACTGACTCTTCTATGCAACCACGCACATGGTATAAACAAATTCCACTAGGTACTGGCAGTACACATTTCAAACAGGAAATGCATATCAGCAAAATATCTTCAGCACGAATCAATCACCTATGGGCAAAAATTACACAAATTTGCATAATTAGAAATTATGTTAACAAGATGTACGTTTTTCCTGAGAGTGATTACATTTACACCAAGGCCTAAACATATTCTGCTTTAGGCCTTTTGTGTTGGGTTTTTAATTATGTGTTTGCTCTCAATACTTGAATGGGTAACTGCCACCTTCATCAGGGATATGAGAGATGCGCTTAGTGATGTTCTCGTGGTTTTCACTGTCACTGTCCAATGCTGGGTGTTATGTATCAGCATCACCACTTTTCCACCAAGGGTCTGGTGCTTGGAGGTTCTTCTCCTCCCATGGGAATGAAGAGATGGCTTGGCAGAGCACAGTTGAATGAGTGGGACACATCTTTGTTGATAGTGACTTGGTTACAAACAGAGTTATTTTATTTTTAGTCCTCATTTGCCTTGGAAACAGAAAATCTAAGGCTGCCCTGGTGCAGCACCTTCCAGAGCTATTTCTTTACACTGAGGATTTTAATGTCTTCTATAGTTCTCCCGAACTTCCTCTGCCAGACTGGAGAGACCAACCGGCATAAAGATCATATCGGAGAGTTTTGAAGATAAATAGAAGGTGTAATCATTGGATCAAGCCCTTCCCTAAACTTCTCTTTCCAACCATTTTAGAGCAGGAGCCCAAAATCTATTCGTCTTCTTTTCTGTTTCGGTAGGCAACACGTTACTCATCCATTTCTTACATATCTCTCTTCGTGCCAAGAAAATCAAATAAAACACCAGTTTCTTTTCCTCATTGGTAAAATCAACATATACAGAAGCCACACCAAAAAGAACAAGTGATAGGCTTACTTGGAGTTCAGTGTCCAGTATAGCTAATATATCTCTACTTACATCCTCCCAAAAATTCTGGATCACAGGACACTCCAGGAACATTGGCTGTCGTCTGCTTTTTTGTGGGTACATTTCATTCATGTTGGTGTTCTTCCCTTCCCAAATTTCGATATTCTATATGGCGTCCAATATACTCTATGAAGAGAGAAGATGTGGTTCCTTCTTAAATTGGCAGGATATACTGTAGAGTATAACAATTTAAAAGATACTTGCCATAAGTCTTCCAGCTGTCTCCCCGGCAAGCTCTTCCCTCACAGGTCAGTAGGCAGATTGAAGACACCATCTGACAAATCCACCAGTAGCCAATACCATCTCGTCATTTCTTTCTTCTTTGGAGCTTCTTTCATTAATTCAGCTTCCAAATCGTTAGATGCACCTATCTTCTTTTTTGATGACTGAAACCAGCCCCTCATTTGCAAGTATTTAAATGTAGAGACTTTGGGGCAGATTTATGAAGGCCTTGCGCCGCCGGTGCGTCACTTTTTCCCATGTTAAAAATGACGCACCGGCGGTGCAAGGCCTTCATAAATCTGCCCCTTTATTCTTTGCGATCTTAGTGAGTTTCTCCCAGTCTATGAATTCTCCCTCTTCCACCACATCTCCCCATCTTACGATCCCTACCTCCCTGAGTAGATAACAAGCGAATCCTTTGTCCATTCAGGTGATCTTGGGGCATTCCATATTGGTGCCCACTTGCTGAAATACGTGAGATTAACCTCCTTTCTGATCTTGACCCTGTGTTCTGCCATTCCCCGTAGAGTTCACAAACAAAATTGTTGCACATCGATGATATTTATATTCTTTTCCCATTGTAATGTATTGGATTTGGTAGCTAAGTTGTACTAATGCATTCACTGAAGTGGCTTGTGTTCAACCTCCTGGTCACAGGTTCAAATCCTGGTGGGTCCACTCAGCCTTTCATCTATCTGAGGTCAATAAAATGAGTACAATTGAGTTGGGTAACAATAAACATCTGTTATGCAGCACCAAGATGCTTACGGGTGAATGTGTGCTTTGTGATACACATGTTATGTATGCACAAATTAATTTAGTGGTGCTTCAGCCATTGAAATTTGCAAACAAGGTAGATATTGTTGTTTTGTTCCCAGTCACTATATCTTTTTATCAATTTACAGTTCACTTTTTCACTTAGATCCTTTTCAGAGCATGTATGCAGAATTGAGAAATACAAGCGAGTGAGGCTAGTGATGGAACTAGATGCTACAGTTCAGTAATACTTTGTACTTGAAAATAATCTTGCACGAACCTCAGGCATATTTACAAGCAAAATGTCAAAGCGTGGTGCTTACCCAAATTTGGCTCCGTCATGCACCCACATTTTTAAAAACACAGGGATGTGCCATATTTACAAAAATATGGCGCACCCCTTGGTTTCCCCTAGTGCTGGTGCAAAATAAATCTGCCTAGTGCCAGCGCAGACGCCCTGCTGCAATGTTACAAGGATGCCTGCGCTGCAGGGGTGAAAGTTCATGTGCAGGAAGGGACACCTTCCTACACATAAACAATCAATAATGGCAATTTTCTCTTTCATATGTGTGTTGTAGAACACAGCACACATAGAAAGAGCAAAAAACCCCAGAAATTAATGAATTCTCCTCGCATTGCCATTCTAAGACCAGGTATTACCTGGCCTTAGTTTTTGGCGCTGCCCCAGCCTTGTAAATCTGGGGCAGTGTCAAAAAGCAATGTGTGTTGCGGTAGAATGCCCACAGCAACACCCATTGCACGCCCCCTTGCTGTAGCGGACTGAGACAGTAAGGGGCATATTTACAAGATGGCGTTATGCCACTTAACGTAGCTTAGTGCTACCTTGTAATTAGGGTAATGGTGCAACGCCACTGGAGCGTCAAAAAAAGTGACGCTCTAGTGGCGAAAGAGGCTTGTAAATATGCCCCCACTTTTATTACACAATCTTGGTTTTCATTTGTCTTATGCTGATCACCTACCTTTTGCTCATGGGAGACCTGATTTGAGCCCAAAATTACTTGTGGAACTGGCTGTGCACAGCTGCAACCTCTGGTGCACAATCAATGATCTCCTTCTGATTTCATAAACATTAAGGGGTCGATTCCAATCCTGGAAAAAAACGTCCGTATGATTCGTATCCGGAGCCCTCTCTGTACGATTCGTACGGAGTCCAGCTCCTGGTACGAATCGTACTTCGTCATATGTACGGGGGACGTTGCAGGGTACGATTCGTATGGGAAAAACACTCCGTACGGCTATTCGGAGCAGGTTTTCCCGAATCGGAATTGACCCCTAAGTGATACCTTTTCTAGCTAAAGGCATACTTCAAGACGTAATTTGCAAAATATCCAGTAATCTAAGACAATTACACATATTAAACGCGGAGATAATTACTGAATTTCCCCCTAACTTTCGATTTTTATTTTCTCGTGCAACAAAACTTGTATTTGTGCCTGACTAGGAGGTGAATTAACTTCTTCAGACCACCTTATTGTAAAGTTTTAAGGGTATCTAGAGAACTGGCACGTGCACGTAAGTCATTCAAGGCAACATTTTGGATAACCAGGAGGATGCATGTGTAAAGCTCCTTTCTGTGCCTGTGTTCCTTCATTATTAAACCCATAATAGTACAATGTTTACAGGTGGTGGTTCATTTGTCACCAAACTCAGAAAAGATGTAGCGTTTACATGTGGTGCATTTGTGCAATTATTGCAGTGTGTGTACAGGTTCATAGGTACTTCTGCATGTGTGGACATGTATGTACATGTGTATGTACCCGGATGCGTGTATCTACGTGATCATGACATAAAATAGAGTTGCAAATCCAGAGAGAGGACGTTTGACAAGTTAGTTTTGCCACTGCTTCAGTGGCACAAATTTTACTGGCTGTCTGAGGTGTTTTAAGTATAAAGGTGGTAATAATTAGAAGAGGTAAATAAGGTACAAAGAACGAATTGTGTTCTGTTGACATATTTCTAGCTGCCTCATCTACATCTTGCATTATCTGTATACAATAATTATAAAATACAAGGTGGTCAAACCTGCAAAAAATAAAATGTTCAACAACAAATTGTTCAGGGATGGAAAAGTTGTGATTTAGAGGGCAAAGTAATTTACAATCCTAAATTGTGGTAACACAGATAGATCGAAAGATAAACAGTGCAACATATTTACAAGAACTGTTGCATCAGCATCAATGGGTGAGATTTCTTGCGCCTGTCGTGTATGCCCTAACGACGCTGTGGATGTGCTGTATTTACAATAGAGTGCTCCATGGCGCAAGGATTCATTTATTCGTCAAAAATTATGACTTGTCTTTTGGCGCTAAAGTGACGCATTGCGGTAGTTGGTCGTAAGACTGACGCAACTCTAACAATGTGTCAGAACACAGAGGCGAGTCTCATGTAAAGTGCCCTGAATCAATTCTTATACCTGGTTTGAGAAGGCATAGGGGTTTTGTCGCTATCAAGTTGTAGAGTGAAGCAGTGAAAACCTGCAAATTTCACAGTTGTACATGACATTTAACGTGGGAATGCCTACCCTGCATACATTATACCTGGTGTAGGTGTAATGTGATGCAGGCCTATGTAACCTGACACATTTGGCCCAATACGTAAGTTTGTAAATATGGCACAGTGTGGAGCACTGATTGCACCGAATAGCATCTGTTACTGTGCGTGCCAAAACTACACATGGATTAACAATGCAGTCAATACAACAACTGTGTTGTTACCACGAGTTCCATTACAACGCACATCATTACAACGGCTTGCTTTAGGGAAGCAATGGACGTTGGAATAGTTTAAATCACTATTCCACTTGAGTCAGTGTATCAGTCGGGAAGATGTTGGACTTAAAATCCAGCACCAGTCCAACACCACATTCTCTAAAGCAAGTAATTGTAATGACTTGCATTGTAATGGAACTCGAGACAACGTTGCCGTCGCGGTACTGACAGCGTTGTAAAAGCACTACGCTGTAATAGATGTTTCCCAACAAACAAAATGATGCTGCAGCGGTGCTAACTCCTTGTAAATATTCCCTCATGATTTCCTGGCTTTGGGGCATATTTACTAGAAAACTACGCAGAGCGACACTGCAAGTCATTTTACTGCGCCGATCTGCATCACCAGGAAAGTGGAGGATGCGTTGTATTTACAAAAACCCAACGCATCCCTGTACTTTTCTCTGCACTGGCACACAATTGGCTGCCTAGCACCAACCTAGGCACCCTTGCACCATAGTGGAACCCGACCCTTGATCTCTCGCCATACAGCCATCAGCCTGCTAAGTAGCTCATTTTGTTGGATCTTGTCTCGGCCACACCTGTCGACTGTGGTTGGACCTCAGGCCCATGCTATGAAGGCATCATGGGCAGGCAGCTGGAGTTAGTGTACCGGGCTGTCATCGCCTACAGTGCTGGGCAGGTCTCTCAGCTCATCGGTAACGCGAGTGGCACTAGAGCCCTGTATTCTTTCTCCTAGTGTCAACAGCGCACCGCAAAGGACTATCCATTACAGATTACCTTCTATCAAGATGTCAGATGGAGGAAATCATGGCTAGGAGGAACTGTGTCAGGCGGCCTGGTTCTCCAAACACAATAGCTAATGGAAGGGCTAATGTAACGGATTAGCCTTCACGCATACCTGGTCCTTTTCCAGTCGTCTGACATACGACTGCGGTTACAGGGCTTTCCAATAACAATGGATGAGTGACAATTTGAAAGCGTAACACACGCCCTTTGTTATTGAAACAAAAGAGCGGGTTACATTTTACACAGAATTCTTGATCCTCGGAGATATTATTTTTGAACAGTTATTTCAACTTAGGCACCGCCTCCCAAGCTACACACACAGCAAACCAAACATTGTTTCCATGTGTGAGCTGCCAAGCTCGAAGCCAGACTTTGCCCAAACATCTATAGCCTGATTTCTGAACAAAAATGACCTGCAGGTTTACATTGATGAAGATTTAAATCACAAAGATTTCCATAAGTCCTCTTGGAAATGTTTAGGGAATTCCACGTTGGGCATGCATGACGTCAGCTGCAGTTGCATAATTATACATAGGGGCTTATTTACAAGCCCCTTGCGCCACTTTTGCGTCACTTTTCCCATGTTAAAAATAACGCAAAAGTGGCGCAAGGGGCTTGTAAATAGGCCCCATAGCGTACAATTGTGCATGCGAGAATGCCTTTATAGGATAGCAATTCTACTTTTATGGTGTTTTTCATTTTAGAACATTTATTTTGTCCATTGTGAAACGTCTTCCATACATGACCACCAACTCTGTGAGGGTTCCATTCTCATTCTCACTCTGGGAACAGGTATCCTCCTTCCTATGACAGTAGTTCACCTCTAACTATTGTCAGGGTGGGGATGGGTGGCTTATGAAAAAATGTAAATATTGTGAGCGTTTCCAAATCTTCCAGGGAGTGTGCACCACCTCCTACTCCTGGGAGATGATTTACTGATGTGTAATAAAATAAATCATACAGCAATACTATTATTGATCGGTACATTTTCTCTCTCCCACTCCACTATTTGATCTTGCTTGTTGAAAATACATGTGTAGACTTGGAATTAGGCCTACATGAGGCTCTTATCTAATGAAAAGGAGGAACCAGGCATTCTGTGAAATCACATTAAAACACATTAAGGCTTTTATTGAAATTCTTACCTCTCCTATCTTTAACTATGTCTTCAGTTACCACAAATGCATTTATCTATTGCGGTAGGTTTGCAAACACATCCAAAACTGCTCTTACATCTTATGCCTAGAATTATATTTGCATTTGAAAATCTAGCAAGCATCGATTTACTTTTGTATCTTTTCACAACTTGCTCTTCATTGTTTCCTTCCTCTATATTCACTGGATTGTTTCAGGAATAACAGAGGATGAGTAAGTAATAACTAGAGTGCTGTAATGTTTAGTGTGAATTCTGAAATGTTGCATTGTTTCCTCTCCACCTTGCCCTATGTCAAATCTTGCTTGAGTTTTTGAACATAAGATTTTGTTTGTTACTTTCAACAGCATGTTAAAAAAAAGTTCATTGCACTGATGTTTCTCTAGCAATGTCTCAGCACCACAGATGATAAAGGGCCATGGTGTTCAACACTGCTACATTGTAGCTAGTGCACTGTTGGGGGGTCAGATCAAAGTTAGGCATCAGTGATGCATGGCAAATCTACTACTCTAAATTGTTCATGTGAATCTCTGTCCCTACCTAAAATTGATGGACTCTGCAATGTTTGAAATATTCAGTAACAGGGCTGCAATATAGCTGCATAGGTTTCATGTCATTGCTGGTGGATATTAGACTGGAGTGAGGAACCAGAAGGAAGGAATAGGCTTGCATATTTAGAGGTTAAGATCAAAACATGCTTCCCTGTTTTCATGGGCTGTATGAAATCAGAACAGAACCTTGAAGTGGCACTTATGATGTGTGCAAAGCCTTGCAATGCCAGCCTAAAGCTGTTGGGAAATCAGGCACGTTGGCAGATACTGGCGCCATTCTTTAGTTTATTCGAGAGGAAATGCTCTTACTTGCAATGCTTTTGTTGTCTGGTGGGTATCTGATGAATGCTTACACTCTTAACACTCAATCTAAATTGAAAGTACTATTAATTAAACATATGGGGCAAACAGATATTTTCCTTGTCCTTTTTCAGAGGTCGCATACAAAAGGAATCATAGTTATGAAAAATTGGGTTGTTGATTGACTGGAGTGCTAGCCCTGGCCAAATAGCAACCACAATCCTTATCAGGGTGAGGCACAAGCCAACCATAAATTAGCCTGTGCTCAACCCTCTGGTAGCTTGGCACAGAAAAGTAAGGCTTAACTTAGAGTCGATGTGTATAGAATTAGCGCAACACTTCAAACAGTAATAACGTGAGAACACCATTCAAAAAGGATCCCACACAAAGTTAGAACAATAGAATTACTGTAATAATTAAAACAAGATCAAAATGACAAATATCCAATCAGTAGAATTGGAGCTATGCACTTTTAAATATTTTAGTGAAAATAGCGCCAAAAAGCACAAAGGGCCAACTGTGGATATCTGGTCGTGCCAGACCAGGACAAAGTGACAAGTTCAGGCCAACTGCGATGGAGCGCTGGCAGACTACAGGGACCCAGTTAGGCCTGCTGAATAAAGTACCTTAATTCCAGCTTGTGGAGCATTGCAAGGATCCATGTCGAAGATGTGTCACACAGACAAAGCAATGCATCGGGTACGAGATGTGTCGAGGCTGTGATGCGAGAACCTGTTTTGTCGTTGAGGATCCCATCGATGGGGCTTATGATGTGAGGTCGGCATCGAGGCTGCAGTTGACGATGGTTGCGAGGGCCTGCGCTGAGGATGCATCGCACAGCAGTGGTTCCGATGGGATGTGATGCTGGTCTTTGCGATGGGTCCAATCCATCCAGCAGTGGCGGTGTGGCAGATTTGCTCAGGTTTGCGTTGTGCAGCAGAGGAGATGCATCGGTTCCTCAGGATCCACATTGGCTGACAAAGCACCCCATGCCCAATTCCAAGGGTCCAAGACTGGGATGTCACCACTTGGCTGGGTAGACTCACAGATGGCAGAGGCTAGGTGAAGGGGCAAAGTGGTCGGAAGCCTGTTGTGTCCCTGAGTCTTTAGATCAGGGGTCCAGACAACTAACCCTTGAAGTCACTCTGGGTTCTGGGTCAAGAGATGTAGGTCCGACCCTCCTCAGCTAGGCAAGAAGCAGCAGGTCAGCACAGCAGAGTCCAGGTGCAAGATGGTTGGTTCCCTGAGGCTTTAGATCAGGAGGCCCGCCTAAAAGTCCTTGAAGTCACTCTGGGTTCAAGAGATGTAGGTCCAGTCCTTCTCACCCAGGCAAGAAGCAGCAGGACCGCAAGCAGAGCAGCTGTCCTTCAGAGCAGCAGTCCAGCAGAGTGGTAGTCCTTTCAGCAGCACAACAATCCTTCTTCCTGACAGAGTTTCCACAAGTCCAGAAGTGTACCGAAGAGTTGGTGTTCAGGTCCAGTATTTATACTCAGTTGTACCTTTGAAGCGGGGAGAAGCTTTTAGAAGCATACATTAAAAAATGCACAGGCAACCTGCCTTCCTGGCTCCAGAACAACCACACAGGGTATGCAGCCCTTTGTGTGGAGACAGAACAGCCTAGTCAAGTGTAACTGGGGCTGGGCCCTGCTTCTCCCTTCCATCCTGCCAGTGATGGCTCATTATTATTATTATTATTATTATTAATAACAATAATATTAATAATAAAATGTTTTAAGCGCAAACTGTCACCATGCTGGTATCCTGATGCTGATAGCATAAGAAATAAGCACACCTTCTGCTGGACCTTTAAACAGAGCACTATTTAGGACAGTTACTTAGGAAAGAGTTTATCCAGTCACACCTAAGCTCCCTTTTGTTTGTGGCTGTGTAGGAGAAATACACAAAGCCCAACTGTCAACTACACTCAGTCAGACTCAGGCTGCAAGTGTAAAATGGCTAAGGCAAGACAATGCCAACTTTCTAAAAGTGAAAAGAACAATTGATTGACCGAATGCTGAACAATATCAAACATTCACCTCGAGTACAGGTATCTGGGCCTAAAGCAATTGTTATTTTGCTCACTATGCCATTCCAGTTTTCGAACCAGCCATATGCAAATCAGTCTTGACCCTTCTCTAAATGGAAACACTCCAGCTCAAACTGTCAGGCCAGGTCCTCCCTGGACTGGAAAAAAGAATCCTGGGACTCATTTCAGAGTATCACCCCTCAACAGCCAGGCTAGCCTGACTCCAGTGGTGTTGCAATCACAGGACCAATGTCTGGGCATACCCTTCCCACTTGAGGTGACAAATGCAAAAAGAACAATTCAAGTATGGAATACTGAACATCAATGCTGAACCTGTACTCACTGTGCCACTGGATTCAAGCTAGCCTGGCTGATGAGGGATGATACCCTGAAACCGGTCCCAGGATGGTTGTTTCTGAGCCAGAGTACCTGGCCTGGCATTCGGGTTAGACTGTTCCCATGAGGAGCAGGGTGAGACCGATTTGCATATGGCTGGGTCCAAACTGGGATGGCGTGGTGAGCTGAAAAATGATGGATTAAACCCAGATCCCTGACATGGGGTGAGCTTATACATTGGTCAGCATTCTGTCCCTCATTTGTTCTTTTTGTTTTTGTCACCCGAAGTGGGAAAGGTATGCCCAGACATGGGTCCGGCGCTCACTGTACCACTGGATTTAAGGTAGCCTAGCTGATGAGGGGGTGGTACCCCAAAACTGGTCCCAGGATTCTTGTTTCCAGTCTGGGAGGATCTGGCTTGGCATTTCGGGCAGGACCGTTCCCAGGAGGAGCAGGGTCAAGACTGATTTGTATTTAGTTGGGTCCAAACTGGGGTGGCATGGTGAGCAAAATAAATGATGGATTAAACCCAAGTCTGTCTTGTATCAAACAAGGGTTCCCTGTTTGAACTTTATTAAAAGTAAACCCCTAGGTCAGGGAAAAACACAGAGTAAAAAACAACCTAGGCGGAGACAATGAATTGCCCACGCAATGGTGGTAAGACAGAGACTAAGACTGAACAGCTTCCAATTATGAGCTAAGTTTTATTAAACAATTTATTTTAAAAATTCATAAAACGTAAACAGGTATATCACAAAAGGCACATACAAAAAAAGAAGAACCATTTATAAAATTATATTATAAAACCATTTTTTTTAAAAAACATTGAAAATTACAAATTAGACAAGAGTAAATAATGACAATTACAGATTCTTTAACAGTGAGATATAAGTTGTGTGTCGACGCGCGTTTCGGCGACCAGCGCCTTTCTCAAGACAGAATTCAATTTTCTGTAAATTAAGAGTATAGTTTAGTATACAGATTTAAAAAAAATTCTATTTCTTTTGACAAAAGAAAAATTAACCATTAAACATTAAACATAATTCATTTTAGACAAATTATTCAACATATCAGATTTAACAAAAAATGCATCATTGAATGTTATCTTTAAAAAGATTAATTTCTTTATATACCAATATCAAAAAGGAAGCTGTGCAGAATAGCTAAGTCCTATATTTTAAACAATCAAGTACCCTATTTGATAAGGGGTAGGATGGAGGCCTCTGTTATAAACCACAATTTGGCTTAATTTTAAACAGAAAAATTGATGTGATATACCTGTTTACGTTTTATGAATTTTTAAAATAAATTGTTTAATAAAACTTAGCTCATAATTGGAAGCTGTTCAGTCTTAGTCTCTGTCTTACCACCATTGCGTGGGCAATTCATTGTCTCCGCCTAGGTTGTTTTTTACACTGTGTTAAACCCAAGTCTGTGACAGGGGTGAATGTTTCCATCTTTCCCTTGTTCAACGTTTCGTCCATCATTTGTTCTTTTAACTTTCTAAAGGTTCCATTTTCAAAAAATTGTAACTGAAATTCCGACTTCACCATAACTTAGGATTTTTCTTTTCAATTCCAGAGACACCAAACATGAACAGATGATCTGTTCACATTTTGAAATTACACTTATACAAAGTAAGAAGGAAACTCCAATGTTATCCTATGGGAGGGGAGAGGAAGTCCTTGCAGTAGTGAGAACAAATAGAGCTTTTCGCTACCAGGGCATCCAAAACTTAACAGTACATGTCCTACTTTTTCAATACATTGCACACTGCCCTCTGAGCTGTCCGGGGCTTACCCTTGGGGTGACCTGGGTGTATTAAAAAGGAAGAATTGGGCTAGAAAAAGGTTTACTTTGCCAGGTCAAAACAGCAGTTCAAAACTGAACACACACAGCATGCAGTGGCAGGCATGAGACATGTTTAAAGTGCTACTTATGTGGGTGACACAATCAGTGCTGAAGGCCCACTAGTAGCATTTAATTTACAGGCTGTGGGCACAGTAGTGCCACTTTACTATGGACTTACAAGTACATTTAATATGCCAGTTGGGTATAAGTAAATCTAACATGGTTTATGGAGAGAGCACACGCACTATAGCACTGGTTAGCAGTGGTAAAATGTGCAGATTCCCAAGGGGTGCAAAAACAAAGTCAACAAAAATGGGGGTGGGTCTGAAAGCAAAAGGTTAGGTGGAACCACAGCATGGATGCCAGGTCTTAAAATGGTTACTTCATGCTTAGCAAGGTTTCTATCCAAACTAAAGAGATTAATACTTGTTTTCCTGTGCCTAGATTAGATGGCAATTCAATTGTGACTAGAAAGGACACATACTACTCAGACCAAACTTGGAACAGCCGGGACAGTTTATCATTCATTAACCTGAAACCCCCAGTGCCCCAGCTGCCCATTACAACCCGAGATGTGATTGCAAATTAGTGATGGGCAAGAATTAAACAGTGGTGTAAAATTAAGGGGCTGTCTTATCAGGACATAAGTTTTTATTTAAATCCTGGCAGGATTCCCACCAGCTTAGTAGGTCTCCTTTGACTTTGCTGCTTTTCCAAGCAGAGGACCAGCCAACATATTGAAATGGATTTCTATGTTAAAAAGGCATTCACCAGTGTAGAGGATTCACTTCTGGTAAAGATGAATTCTGAATGGAGCACTGTGTTTTTTGGCCTGCATGACTTTCTTTTTTCATTTTGCAGAAGCAAAATGCTGAAGTGAATGGTTGCTTCTAAAGAAGAAAAAAGAACAATAGCCCTGCTTAGCCAGTGTTATCCATACATGTGGGCCCATTGTTAATTTTACCTGCCTGGGTCTCGGATTTGCATTGGGCGGGTTCCTCTAAATAAGGTAGTGCTCTGAGGCATGAAAGGCATTGACCCAGTGGAGGACAGCCAATCCTCAGCAGTTCACCCGCTTTAAGTAGGGTTGAGGAACTGTCAATTTGGTGGGGTGGGAAAAACGACAGATTTCCATAGTTGTCGACTCCTGTCAAATACAAAAGGACCCTGCGTATCACCAACAGTTCGAAGATAATAAGGGAAACTACTGGCTTGTTCCACAACTAGATGCTTTTTGCAATACTTTTCCTCACCTTAATAAACCCAATTAGCTGTTTTGTTTACCAAACTTTACTGAGTACACCAGATCAGAAGGGCTGACATTGTTACTAACAGCTTTGAATCCCAGCCTCACTGTTTCTACTAGTTGGACTTCTTTTTAATTTGTTTCTATCTCTGCACAAGTCACTGGTTAAGGAGCAGAGAGCTGTACATATAAAAGCTCAACAGCTCCAGTCTAGTATGAGCCCAAGGGACACCAGTATGCTGAATAAATCCAGGCAATGCAGCCATTGGGCAACATTTCAGGATCCTTGCTTTCATACTGCATTGTCAGGTTTATTCACACTATATGAGAGGCATGAGAGAATGCTAACAATTAGATGGAATGTTCCTTACCCTCCCTACTAATAGATAATGCTACATTAAAGATAAATTAATGATTCACCAGGTTCTATCACAGCTATTTAAATGAGAGTAGCCATGGTCTCATGGCACCATTCCGTGATTTAAACACTCACCCACGTAGTGTGGCATGCTTCATCAGACTCTCTCCATTTAGCACTGGGATAAATATTCATATAGCAGAAGTCAGTCGTACGCTATTCCTCTTTACTCTCTCTGTACTGTCCAAGTAAAAGGTGTATCCACTTTAATAACATTTACCTCACAGCCATTGGCAAAGTCAATAGATTTTGCCTTTGAAAGAAATTAATTGAACTTTTGGCTTTGCCAGTACTCATTGGAGTTGCTGAACATCAGTAGGAAAAAGAAAAACAAGGTTGTTGCTGATGATGAAAATCACCGACAAAAACAAAAATGCCCATCTCCAGCCTTTGGTATATATGTGTATATGAGTATGTATGCAACATTGATGGAGCTACGGCAGCATTTTTTGTACTTTTAATTTATCCTTTCATGACCACAGACACCAATCTTGCAGCAGCAGTAAATCCCCCCAAAAAGCATACAAAAGCACTTTTTAGAGGAAGTAGCGGCTGACTAGCAACCTGCAGCTTCGGTCAAGCCCTCCAAAACGTGTGTGTGTGTATATATATATATATATATATATATATATATATATATATATATATATATATATATATATATTCACTGATAAAACCATAGGTTTTACAGAAGTTATAGTTAGAAATTTGCATTTAAAAAACCTTAGAAATTCACTGAAAAAACATAGGTTTCAAGGGTGTTATGGTTAGTTGGACATTTCACATTATAGTTATTTCAGCTAACTATAACTGGTGCCCCCGCAATGCGCTGCTCATGACGTCACATATTACATCATTCATGGCATGGTCAGTGACATCACTGATGACAACATCAAGTGACTTTGTGTTTCTGTAAAGTTTAAATATGTTTTATATATATATATATGTATATATACCAACACGTTTGACTCCGTTGAATCAAAAAGGACAAGCACACAGGTCTCCGATTATCTTGATGTTTATTACAAACCCCTCACCTCCGACAGACGCGTTTCACTTTTCAGCTTCGTCAGTGTTAGTTTGTGGAAACAACGTGTGCCATTTTAACCCTCCTGTTGGAGGAGCGACGGCGGTGAAGGACTCTGTGCAGCAAAATATATGTATATATATATATATATCATGAAACGAATCGCCATGCAAGGAAATGCCACTAAGGTGATAACAACAGCCTTCGTTTAATGTGGGCAACAGGCACATTGCATAAATACCACCATCTGAATTGCCAAACATGTTTCGAGCGTTGCGCCCTTGTTCACTGGCTAAAACATCAAAGTCCCGGCAGCTGTGTGGACTCGCACTGGTAACCCCGCCCAAATAGGATATTTCCATGCCCGATGGCATTCTGGGGTATGTAGTCCTAGTCATCCTCCAATAGGTGCTGTACATGGCTTTGTGCTTAAAAAGTAAAACCCAAGTGGGTCCCAGGGTGAGGAAATAAAACAAAGTCTGCTGCATTAGGAGCCCCACAAAAATCGGCAATTACCAACTCCTCCAGGCGCCCCAATGACCGGCGCCTCAGGTCCACAAGAATCGTGGCAGGGCATCTCCACGGCGTGGCTGCGCCGCAATTTCACATCATGAAACGAATCGCCATGCAAGGAAATGCCACTAAGGTGATAACAACAGCCTTCGTTTAATGTGGGCAACAGGCACATTGCATAAATCCCACCATCTGAATTGCCAAACATGTTTCGGATTCTTGTTTTGCGGCAACAAAACATATTCCGGAGGTGTACGTTTTGGATTATGACATAGTAGTTATTTATTTTACGTAGCTATTTGTCAATATTTAAACATTTATATTTAGTAAAAAGTGTTCTTGCTTGTTTTTGCCTTTTATTCTGTAACGTCAGCAGCTTGTTTTCAGAAACAGACAGATTACAGCAAACATTGCTCCTTTTCTGGCTCCATTGAGCTTATATATTGTGACTTTGTATATTATAATATTTACACTGTACTTCACTTCGGAGGTGTTGGTGACCCGTCGGTGCAAACCCTAAATATTTATAATTAACCTCACCAGCTTCCAGTTGTTAGTCTGTTTTCCTCTGGGAATCATATACTGTCAATATGTATATTATAATATTGTCAGTCATTGTATTCGCAGAGGAATTCATGACCCATCGGTGCAAAGAGTAAAGATATATAAGCAAAGTCACCAGCTTCTGGTTGTTAGTCTGCTACCCCCTTGGGATGATATGCTGTGAATATGTATATTATAATTTTCACAGTCATTGTGATTTCAGATGAGTTTATGACCAGTCGCCACGAAAATTATTCATTTCGAAGTCCCAGAGAAAACAAGCTCTAAAATATTCACCACTCGAAAGTATTTTGTTATTGATCTTCTGTTGTATTCATAACTTTACTTTCCTTTTCTTTTTACTGCAACAGTGGTGTCACTCTTTCTATTGTGATAGAGTGTCACATTGTCACAGAAGAGGAATTGGAGATTTCACGGCACCATCTGAAATACAGCTTACTAACCTTTCTAACTTACTTGATCAGATATTTTTTCAGTGAGCATTTTTACAAAATTGCAGTCTAAAAAAATATAGCTTTCATGCATACTTTCTTACGTTAAACATTTGATAAACCATACATTTCTAAATGTTATTTTCTAATTTCTATTTTTCTCAGTTGCGGTTACTATACACCTTCTCCCTATAGAATATATATTACCAGTACTGTATCTTTTATTTTATTTTGTGAGTTTTATATAGCGCTGGCTAGACCCCGGGGTATCAGAGCGCTTTTCACAAGGTTCCAAAGAAATTACAAAATTACATCAGTTACACGTTACATCAGTTACTAGAAGAACAATTAAAGAGTGTAGAAGACAAAATAAATGGAGCTTAGAAGGATAAGGGGGTGGGGTAAAGGGGTAGGAGATAGATAAGATGGAGAGACGAAAGGAGAGTCTGCCCAAAGTCTGGCTGAGTAGGTGACAGCCGAGGGGGAAGTCCACAGGCCCATCTCCTCTTTAGCTATTAAGTAGCTCCACCAGGCATCAGCCAAACAGCTAGGTCTCAATGGGAAAACAATTAAAGAGCAGAAGAGGGAAAAATGGAGCGTAAGGAAGAACGGGATGGAGTAAAGCGGTAGGAGGGAGAATACAACAGAGAGATTAAGTAAGTTCTGTCCGAAGACTGGCTGGGTAGGTGACGGCTGAAAGGGTAGTCCACAGCCCATCTCCTCTTTAGCTATCAAGTAGCTCCACCGGGCATCGGTCAAAAGGCTAGGTCTTCACGGTCAGAGGTACGTTCACAGATTCCATATCTTGATGGGGTGGGAGGGGGATATGAAGGAGAGACTAAGGACAGTCTGCCCAAAGTCCGGCTGGGTAGGTGACGGCTGAGGGGGTGTCCATAGCCCATCTCCTCTTAAGCTATCCGGTAGCTCGACAGGGCATCGGTCAAATAGCTAAGTCTCTACGGTCACAGGAAAGATCCGAGAGTAAAAATCCAGAAGGGTGAGCAGGAGCAAGGTCAGGTGAGGGCTGTGATCAAGATCAAGTTTGAAGGCCAGTTTTATTGTCCAGGAGTAGTAGAGCATCATGGAGCGACCCACTGAGGCTGCCATCTTGAGGTCCATGATGTATAAAATCAGTCGGTCCCCAGTATTCTCAATAACTCGAAATGCAAAAGGGGTGTGATCTATACAGTGGTGCGGCAAGAGGACAGGGCCCTTGCTTGCGTGTTTTAAAAAAGGGGGAGAGTACGCCACTCCACCGCCAGCCACAACGGTAACTCAGAGGTAATGAGGGCAAGTGAGTAGAATAAAGCGGTGAATCATAAACCGGTGATGGTGTGTGTGCCTCCCAAGCAGATCGTAGTGGTCAAGGCCAGCATGGGGCTGATTTGCTGCAGAGTAGTCTCTGTACCTGTGGGGCATGTAGTGCTGGCCTGCGCTGCTCGCAGGGAGATCCCCAGAGTGCAGGTCGTGGCGGTTTGGATGGGGTTTCAGCACTGGCCCTAGCGGCTGGTTACGGCTTTGTCTCGCCGGACCTCGCAGCGATGAGCGCATTCCCCGGAAACTACCCTGCCACTCGCTCTCAGTGCCATAGCTGCAGCTCCTGCACTGTCCTCTGCAGTCCTCTCTCTTCCTTTGCACCTTGTATAATTCATAGCTGTATATTATAATAGTACTGTCCTATATATTCTTTAAAGAGTATATGATTTGTAAGCGGAACAGTGTGCGACCTCTAAGCACTACGACAGAACGTTCCCGAATTCTGCAGAATACATATTTCAAAAAATGATAATGTGTACATTTCTTTGTAATATGAAGTCATTTGTGTTTAACTGTTTTTTACTTGTTCTTCTGACCTCAGATGATGTAGTGCGGGAGTGTTTCTTGTAGCACTACTTTTCAACGTTATCTAAAAGTAACACATGCCCTCTTATATTTTCTAGAATATGGGGCAACACTTTTACAATCTATAGCAGAAAAAAGGAGGGTGTGGCCACGCTTAAGTTGTAGTGTAGTTCCTATCATCCCAATAGGCTCTGCGCATTGGAATAATATCTTCAATAGTATAGACATAGGACAGAGGTTAACTAGGTCTTCTACTGTCGATATTAGACTTAAAGTTATGTGTGTGCCAGCTAGCTCAGATTTCACTAGAAACTTTCTCGAATAGACAAGGAGGAGTTTAACCTCTCTGGATAGACAAGAAGGGATTTAGTTTCTGACAACCATAGAACATGACAACTTTGCTCTCCCCTAATCAAGAGTGTATCTCTAGAGTCGTGTGAAAACAAAAGACAACTTATTTTACTCAGTCAGTTCAGTGCATTCTTAGTTTCACCAGATTGTAGAGAAAAGGAAGAGACAGGCGTGTTCAATAAAAGATGTTATTTATTGATCAGTCTCTTTTCTCATACAAGAGAAATGAATCGCTATTATTGCAATACTTATTGTTAAGTAAAGTGCATACAGTAATAACAGAATTATAAAATAATACTGTAAAAGCATTGATATGGTTTCTTAGCCATATGGTACTTAAAATGAATAAAATAGATACATACATATATACATTGACTAATCGTACTCAACTGGTGCTTCTAACTACGCCTACCCCAATGTACCTGACCTAAGCCTAATACGTGGCGGGAGTAGATAAGTAGCAGTTTAGGTTAAGTTTGCTTTGCCAAGAGTCTGCTTCAAGAATTCTCTACAAAGGATGATTCAGTTTAGTACCTGGGAGTTTAGAAGGCTGGAGGGCTGGTATCTCTATCTCAGGTCTTGATATTCCAGCTGCCTGCGAGGGCTGCTTGGAAGCGCCGGAGCTGGATTTCTCGGCAGGAGAAAAGGCAGCGTCTCTCTCTCTCAGCGCGTCAGAAAGGAGGGGCAGCGTCTGTGGGCTTCGCTGTCAGCTGGGCTCCTCGGCAAGTCTCGCTGCTCCAATCTTGTCACCACCTCGTGTGTTTGCTTAAGGCAATGTCGGTATTATTTATACCTGAAAGGTGCCGGGATTGACGTAAGGATGGACATAAATACGTCAATAAGGATGTCATACGAACTGGTCGTTCGCACATTCTTTACTGAAGTTCTCGGCTAAATCAAAACAATTGCTGTGGGGATTTCCCAGGTCGTGGTAGGTTTGATTTGTTTTGAGAACACCGTATGCCTATTAGGGGCCTGGAGGAATAGTGATTGCCTAATGAGATGGCATGCGCTATGACCTAATCAGATAACGGGCTTCTGTGCCATTGTGTGGCTAATCAGATAACGGATTTCTGTGCAGTTGAATGGCTGCTAGTTAATTATTAACCAGACAAGGGTCAGAAACAGGGGGATCGATACAGTACCCATAGTAAATACACCACACCCACTCCACGTAATCTATGTCCATATTTACAAGTCTAGGCATAGTAAACATACTAGTAGTGCATGTGTATACCGAACCACCCCAAAATACAATCAAATGCATTTTGTAATTGCAAATGGGAAATACACGAAAAGATGAGTATAGTTACTATATGCACTTCAAGCAGTATAATAATGCTAAATCTAAACGCATATTTTGAAATCAGCATGAATGAAATGCGTAAATTACACATGAAATGGCTCTTAATACAGAAGAAAAAGTCGAGACCATCTCATCACAAAAATCATAATACTCGTGAACATGCTAGAGGGTAGCTAATGTCTCTTGAGTAGCTAAAGATAGAAATTTTGTTCTCTAAGAATAGTTTTACTTTAAGCAGAAGATAAGTGTCCCAAAAAAATCGTAAATATTTTGGAATAGAAGGGGAAAAAATGTCTCGCTCTCTGTAAAAACTGGTGAGAAAATTTCTTTTTGCTTTATTTTCAAAGTTGAAGGCCAAATACAGGGTGTAGGGAACGCCGTGTGCTAGTTTGTTCAAAGTCATTCTTTCTGCTCTGGTGAAAACATCATATTGTTGAGACTTTCGAAAAAACTGGCAACTGCTTCTTGTGAAAGTTCCACTAACTCGGATACATTTTGTAACATGCATTCATGAGCATGATTGCCTTCATAGATGTTTCGATCAGCATAGCTGACAGAAGGTTGTACCTGATCGATGCTGCTTTCATCTTGTACTTCACAACTCTTTAATCGTAGTGGTGAAGTCTCCACGAATGCCGTCATCAGGATTGGTAGCCGCTGGGGACAGCACAATGCATGAGCCGTTACCGGACCCAACAAAGTCTCTGCGTCCATTGGCACATCCGATTGTAGTGTCAGACAGGTGTCTAACACGCATTCTTCGCCGCATAGCAAGCACCTTAATACAGGCATAACACAACTTTGCCACATCGGTCGGAATGAAAGGAACCAAGTCATGTTCAAATCTCGTAGCCGTGCTAGTCCAAGGACTTTAGTTATGCGGTCCCGGTAGCCAATAGCTCGGATTGTTTCTTCCATTATCGCTGGTGTCTTGTCTGTGACGTGGTTTGCCATAGCGAAGTAACAGGATCAAAAATAGGATGCCTGCCACTAGTCCCAAAAGGAGAGGAAGTCCGCCAAAGATGGAATGGACAAAATCAGGAAAAATACCCAGGATGGCTTTGAATGGGGTTAAAGCTCCCGAAAACACTTTCTTAAATATACTCGCGATTCCGCTCGTATCACAAATATTTAAGATTTCGCTCAGTATTTCTGCGAAATGTATGGGGGAATTGGTTGATAACAGTGAATGAATCTCAGCCGTTGTCCTTGCAACTTGGAGATCATACGTTTCTTTTGATGACGTTAACATGGTTGGCGTCTGTAGGAGCACTGTCTTCATTCTGCTTAAAGTATCAATTCGAATAGAAGAAATTTTCAAACTGGGCCACAACCTTGCCTCCCTGTCTCGGGCATCGTTCGGGAACAATACTCGTTCACAGCACATGACCTTCGTAGTCACGGTTATGAGATAAGGTTTTCCGGGCAGCAGACTGCAACATCTGCGATCTACAATTAGAATGTAACTCCCGTTCGAGAGTCTCTTAAAGAATGGTTCTATTTGTGTTGCAGGTGTGCCTAGCTGGTGACATGAAAGGTTATTTGAGTTCCCTTCACATGCTCCATGCAAACTAATACCCTGACACAGAAGTGTACCGCTTCGTGACCTTTCACAATTATTGCCACTAAGGAACACACTTTGTCCTTTATTACTAACACAAGCGTGTGTATAGGGCAAGTTCCATGTTGACTTAATGTATCCTTTACCCAACCTTTCATACTGGCCTGCCTGTATATATTTTTGGCAGTATTGAAACTGGAAAGTTGTTATCGGAATATTTTTATCCCATGTATTATCCATTCAATGACAGGTCGTTCTGACATTGTCAATGGTAATCTCTCAAGTTTTTCAATGCTCAGAATTGTATAGTCAGCACCCTTCTGTGCCAAACTGATTTGTTTATCAGTAAGGTTAAAGATATTAAATAGTGACGTTGTGTTGATTAAACGCCAAGGCACATAGCCTGAACGCAGATTTTGTAACGTCCAGCCAAGTTGTACAATAGAACGCAATTGGGACTGACCGTGTTGTAACATCAGTAAGTCTTGCGATATTATATCGATTGCTGAAGACACAATACTGTCCAGTGAATATATTCTGGAGGACAGAGTCATTAACCCATTGTCCACAACAGAAAGTGATTTTTCCAAATTAATACGGCCAATTTCCCGTATTTTTTCTGCTTTCTCAATTTGAGTTACTTTCCAAACTTCATTGTAAGCTGCATATATAGAGGCCGCTATGAAACGTTTTTGGCGCTGTTTGCGTGGTCCCATAATGAAATCACGCAAGTCAGCACCTTCTTGAAGTAAAGTTAGGTGTTGCTTAATTTCTGCCAGTGTGGATGTTTGTAGCCATTGAAGGCAGAGCTTGCCCACACTGTAAGTAGTTACTATCCCTGGATGTTGTCTTTGGGAATATCTAGGGTCTGGCCTGGTCAATTTGAACCCCTGTATTTTGTTCAGGAATCTGTCTTGACAGTTATTTGTGTCTGTGGGCCAGATCAACCATTGTTTCCAATCAGGATGTGTTCTGGTTTGGTTTAAAATATGGTTCACGTCTATCTCAACATCTATAGAGTTATTACTGTTCGTTGTTGGCTTTGGAATAGACGGTTTGTTTAAGTCTTTGATTTTGGCTAAGCCAAGACAGGTAGTTTGTTGAATGGAGTCATTCAAAAATATGATTTGTTCTGGGATCATGCAGGCTTTGAACAATGATTCTATACCTTGTACATGCCAATCTTTTGTACCCCAAACAGTTTTTGTTTCAATGTTACTGTTCCAGAAATCAAAACCAAATGTATTCATTTGCTCAAAAAATGAATCTGAATATATCATTTTTGTGTTTGTAAGCATGGTCTTCATACCTGTCTTATTTGACAATTTGAAATAAAATGTTTCTGCATTACTTGTATTAAACCCTGAAAAGTATGAATATTTATCAAAAAAAGTTTTGGAACTACCCTTTGGTGGAGTAGCACAATGTTCCCATTGGTTATAATTTAAAACATTTCTAGGTTGTGCAGATTTATGGAGATAATGGTTACCATAATGGTTATAGCAGAACATTTGATCATAATTAGACGAACCCTGCAAATAATCATGTTCTGTAAACTTAGCAGACATTACTAGGTCAGACATCATATCATTAATACTTTCAAAGTCCCAATCATCAGCAAATGTGCTTGGTTTTACAAAATCACTTAACGAGATCTTAAATTGGTGTGGATACTTCAGGATTTCCAGCGGGGGATATATTTTTTATAATCAGTATTGTCCCATGCGACACCGCCTGGTATAGGATTGGCTGTGAAGTTCACTGAAGAAAGTTCTCTTTTCTTGACGTGTGAAGATGTGTGTGGTTTAAGGACCAAGTTGATTTTCTGGCTTGCTGTGTCCATTTTAGCATATTTTCCCTCAATGAAATGTCCCAAGCATAGTACCATGATGAGCCAAAGTATGAGGATAAATGCACCTAATGTCACCCAAATTTCAATCCATGGAGAAGTCAGATAGGTTCTCTTTAGTTGATGAAAAAGTTCCTTTGCTTTGTCTTTAAAAGTTTTTGTTGATGGCTGTACTTCTGGTTCGCTTTGTTCTTCTGAAGAATCATCGAAGTTGATGAAGTAGCCGGATGCCGTTCTGTCAATTGTTCCAATTGCTTCTGGATTAATTTTTGCTTTTGGCTTTTGCTTTGTTTCATTAGAAGACTCTGTAGTTACATCATCGTAGGTTGTTGTTTCTTCATGAAAAGCTTTGATTTGGGTTTTAAGAGGTTCAAGTTCCATTGCTTTGTTGCATAGTCCTTGTTGTTTCACTGTAGATTTTCCAAATGTGATCAGTCTTTCAGATTGAACCTCTGTGGATGTAGCAAACTTTGGTGTTCTGCTACTTCTTGGGAGTCCACTTGGCCTACTATTTGTTATCGGCCACATGATTGTGGTTTAACCAGGTCGATGGATATGACTCGGTTCTCCTTTTTACCAGCAAGGGGCGGTAGTACTACTGATCTTGTCCCGTTGATAGACAAGACAGGTACTGCTTTTCTGTAAGAAGGCCCAAATTCCTTCTTTACCGCGATCTTTTCTCTGACCAGATCCCCGACTTTTGGAATCCAGACAGGCCTTGCTGGGACAGGTGGTTTTTCTTCAGTGGTTGCTGGCTGCTGTTTCAACTTTATGTTGCTCAGGTCTTTTCTTGTTTCATTTAAGTCCTGTAAAATAGCCAAGCGATCTTTGATATCAAAGCATTTTTCTTTAACCACTGAAGTCTGACTATCTAAGTCCTGGATTAACATTCTAGTCCCAAACAATAGTTCGTACGGACTGAGTCCTTTCAGAGAATTTCTTGGCAGGTTATTTAGACTACGTTGGACACTTATTAAATGTTTGACCCACCCAGCTCCCGAACCTAATACCTTTGCTGTTATAGATTGCTTTATGTCACGGTTTTTTCTTTCTACGATTCCGTTTCCCTCAGGATGAAATGGACAAGAATACCGCAATGCAATGCCCATGCTGGTCATGGCCTCCTTATAAGCTCGAGAGCTAAAAGCAGGACCTTGATCAGAATGTAGCATGCCAATTGCGTATGTGCCGATAAAGACTCGCAAATCTTTTATAACAGTTCTGGCGTCAGCCGATCGCTGGGGCCACATCCATATGAATCTCGTGCATGAATCCACTGCAACCAAGATATATTTATAGTTACCATCCCTTTGTAAGGGACCACAGTGGTCCAGGTAAACACAGGCTAATGGTTTATCTGAGATTAGAAGGTGCGTCTGTGCTGGTCGTTTCACAGTTGATACTTTCATTCTTTGACATATTTCACATTCAAGAACATAGTTCCTTGTTTGTCGTCGCATTTGTGGCCACCAGTATCTCTGTTTTAATAATGATACTGTGGCTGAAACACCAGCATGTACAGAAGCAAGCCCTTCGTGTGCCGCTACGATGAGTCCTAACCTATGTTCCATGTTTGGAGTTGCCCTATCCCCCACTCCAGGGATTCGAGCAAACGGAACATTATTTGCATCAGTTATGTATGAGTACTTTACTGGAAAGCCTTTTGGGAGTGTTTCTATCGCATCTTTTACTGTAGCGCTGACAGCTTGTAATATTTCGCTGTCTATTTTTGTTTTTGACCGAGTGATGGCAGCTACGGAAGCCGTTTGCACAGCTGTCTTCGCGGCCTCATCAGCCAATGAATTCCCTGCAACGTGAACGCCATCACGCTGATGACTCAGTGTATGTATCACGTGAGTCTTTTGTAGTTCCTTTTCCAAAAGAACTACTTGTTCCCAAAGCATTTTATGCTTGATTGTGCCACCTTTTGCATCTTTAAAACCGTTCTGAACCCAGATCTGCAAGTATTCATTGTAAGATTGGACGCAATAATATGAATCGCACACTATGAGTTTGGGGAATTCTCGATCGGTATTTTCAAGCGCCATCTTGAATGCTAGTAGTTCAGCTCGCTGAGCTGTACAATCTCCTAGTGATTGCGTTTTGGTGACCACTGGTTTAAATTTCCTTCGTACCAGCGACCTTTTACAATCGCGCATGCAGCACTGTAAGCTTGCTCACCCCCCACTGCGGGTTGTGCTGATCCGTCTGTATATATTATACAGCCGTAATGTTCTAGAGGAAGAATCTCGGTCGGCGGAGGACATTCGAATTCATATTGGAGAAACTCTTGTGTTTTTAAGTTGGGATCAAATTTGTATGCCACGTCTGTTGCAGCAAGAGAATTAGCCCATTGTATCCATCTCGGATGGAGTGCTTTAGCATTCGGAATGCTTGCCTTTGTTACCGCCTCCAGGGCTGGTATCGGTGTCGCGATGATTATTCGTTTACCTTGTGCTAGGGCTCGTTCTTTTGCTACTGCAGTCTGTACCGCGGTTAGAATTCTTTCCGTTGGGCTAAATTTCATTTCAGCTTTTGTGTACAAATGTGATTTGTATGCAATTGGTACCTTCTCTCCCTCATTAGAGGTCAGGTATGTGAATCCGCATCTTCCTGGGATGACTCGAATCACAAGGTTGCGTGTGTTGTCACGTGTTTGTAATTTTGTTTTAACTAACATATCTGTTTGTAAAGATCTCAACATTTCTGTGTGTTTTTGAGTCCAATTGATTCTTTTAAAATCTGGTTTTATAAGATCATAGAGAGGTTTAACTCTCTCTGCATAATTTATAATGTAAGTTCTTCCGAAATTTAGGAAACCTAGAATTGATTGTAAGTTTTTTAGTGTTCTAGGTGCTTGGATTACAGCACATTTCTCTAGGAAATTGTCAGCCAGGCTTTTGCCTTCACTTGATAGTTCATATCCTAAAAACAGGACAGTTAGATGGGCAATTCTTGACTTTTTAAAGTTGAATTTGTAACCCTCTGCTGCGAACCCAAGTATTATGGTGTTCACTCTCTTCAAGTGAGTATGCAAGTCATCATCTGTTAGATAGATGTCATCGACATAAGATAATGCCTCGTCATCATATATTTGTAGTAACTCTGTTACTCTTGCTGAGAATAATCCTGGGCTGTTCTTGAACCCCTGGGGCAAACAACAGAATTTTTTTTGCGCGCCATTTATTGAGAACGCGGTTAAATATCTGCTCTCTGGTGCTATATTTTTACAGAAGAATCCATTAGAGATGTCTAATGTTGTTTTGTATTTTTTGCGCACTATGTTATTCATTATGCGAGTTTTGTACTGCAAATGTTTTGCAACATGAGTTAAGGTGTCTGTAGTCCAAAACAAGACGATATGAATTGTCTGGTTTGGAAACAGGAAACAAAGGATTATTCATTTGTGAGGTGCAAGTTTCAATCACCCCCTGGTATTCAAGTTGATCTAGGATCTCTTTTACCAGTTTTTTAGCTTCTTGCTTAATTGGGTACTGCCGTTGTGCAGTAGGTTGTGATTTTAACTGGATTTTGTGAGGAGGAGAGTCCTCATCCCATCCCACATGGTTTTTATATAATGCAGGAGCCTGGGCTACTGCCCACTTTCTTGCAAGTGTATATTTTTTATGAATTGGAATATGATTTGAGAAGGCAGGCATAATTATTTCTTCACCATGAGGGCACTCCCTGACAAACTCTGGTGGCCAGTCTCTTTCAGCTAGAAGGATGTCATAGCCCTTGGAGAGATTATCCCAAAAGAGACCCCTTATTTTCCTAGTCTTATCCCCCTCTATACGCAATGTTATTTCATATATTTTATTAGGTTTGCTAACTCTGGTATCTGCAGTTTCCACCTGAATGTATTCATTTGTGTCCACTGTCTCCAGATGATTCATAAGGATCTTGCGAGCTATGCTCACTTCTGCTGCGCTGTCTAGCATTGTCTGAGCCCATTCTCCGTTTTTCAGCTGTGTCCTCAGTATTCTCGGCATGGTTGATTACTTTAATACCGGCTAACTTCTTTTTTGGAAACTGTAATTTTTTATTTTGATGAGCAGGTTCCTTGTCTTTGGACTTGACGTGCTCTTCCCTGTGTTCTGATCGTCCTCTTCTTTCCGATTTCTGCGAGGAAGTCTGTAAAGATTGAGATGGACGTGTATCAATATCTTGATATCTATCAGGTTTTTTCAGATTATCCCTATTTCTAAGGTTGTATTTTTTCTCAGAGGGCTCCCTTTGGGGAGACTTGTGTCCTTGGTCCGGAGATCTTTCTCTCCACCGAGGAGACCTTCCTCTGGACTGGAATCTTTTTTCTTTAGGAGTGGATTGTTTATTTCTATCCCAGCTCTTTTTTTGAGTGTTTAGATTATTTTTAATACATACCTTTTCAGGTTTTTCAATAAGTTGGGGTTTCACCGGTTTTCCACCCAAACTATCTCTTCCTAGTTCTTCATAAGATTTTTCTATGATTCTGGCAATTTCAAATGGTTGGTCTGCTATATCTGTCTCTTTCAACCTCTGGCGGATCGCCACATTTGCTGCTTCTCCCTTTATATTGGCTAATAATATTGCCGAGACCTGTTTGAAGTCTTTTAGTAGTTTCATACCAAGAGTTAAAGCAGGTTCTGGACCGTATTCATCTTGAATTTGTTTTAGCACATCTGGTATTACTGACATGGATGGAACACCATGTGTTTTTGTGTAAATGGAAGCAAAGACTGTACCCCAAGTGTCACAGTCCTCCACATGTGGTGCGATTCCCATTGGAAGACAGATAGTCAGAATCCTGTGTTTCTCAACCGGGGTGGTATCTGGAAATACTGCCTCTATTTGAGTGATTTTTTGTGCTAACCAGAATGGAATCTGTTCCCGTTTTGCGGGTACTTTACCTAGACAGGACTGTATGTTCTGTGGTGTAATTTTATTTGTGTTCCCCTGGTGAGGGATCAGCTGTGGAATTTTAATAGCTGGTTGGACTGTTGAAGTCCGCATTACATATTGGACTAATTGTCTGTGTATTTTAATTAGTTGTTTTAGCTGTGCTAAAAGTTCTGGTGCAGACATTTCTTCAATGTCTGGATGTGGTGTGTATCCGGATAGGACCGGCCACGTTGCTCCTGGTCTACCTAGTGGACCGAGCCTGGTGATGTGATTATTATGTTTTAGGGCACCATTAAACCAGAGCAGGTGCTCTTGGTATTTGAGTGGTATTTCCACCTCCTCTAAAGGAGTGTACTCATTCAGAGGTTCCTCTATTTTGTAATAGTGGAAGTCCTTTGTTACAGCGTTTGCTGCTGGAAAGTTTATCCATGAATAGAATACCTCTGTCTGCCGATATTCGTGTGCCTCGATTACGAATATGACTGTACCACCTCTCGGTGTCAGCCCATTTCCTATAAGTTTTAAAGTTATAGATTTTCTTATGTTGACCGGGATGAGTATTGCCTCCGGGTCTTGCTGTAGCGGAGTATTGTCAGCTGCTAGGAGTTCAGCTGCTATTCTAACTGGCTCCCTTTCTTCTTCTTCTAGTGACATTCTAATGTCAAGAAGGTTATTTTATTTATTTGCAGATCAGGTTTCTATGGAAACAAAGATTAGATGCACAATATTTTGGAACAGTGTATCCTTCAACGTTGAATAAACCAAGAACCATACATAGAAGTCTCCTCCTACTAGGTTTGGCGGATTTAACCTTTCACCCACTCCAGACGTCTTTGGAGTATTATGGGGAAAAGGGGTCTGTGTGAAAAAGCACGACTGAGTTACTCTAATGTCTTACGTTAGATTTATCGCCCATCCAAAAACGTTGGGCGCCATGTAGTGTAGTTCCTATCATCCCAATAGGCTCTGCGCATTGGAATAATATCTTCAATAGTATAGACGTAGGACAGAGGTTAACTAGGTCTTCTACTGTCGATATTAGACTTAAAGTTATGTGTGTGCCAGCTAGCTCAGAGTTCACTAGAAACTTTCTCGAATAGACAAGGAGGAGTTTAACCTCTCTGGATAGACAAGAAGGGATTTAGTTTCTGACAACCATAGAACATGACAACTTTGCTCTCCCCTAATCAAGAGTGTATCTCTAGAGTCGTGTGAAAACAAAAGACAACTTATTTTACTCAGTCAGTTCAGTGCATTCTTAGTTTCACCAGATTGTAGAGAAAAGGAAGAGACGGGCGTGTTCAATAAAAGATGTTATTTATTGATCAGTCTCTTTTCTCATACAAGAGAAATGAATCGCTATTATTGCAATACTTATTGTTAAGTAAAGTGCATACAGCAATAACAGAATTATAAAATAATACTGTAAAAGCATCGATATGGTTTCTTAGCCATATGGTACTTAAAATGGATAAAATAGATACATACATATATACATTGACTAATCGTACTCAACTGGTGCTTCTAACTACGCCTACCCCAATGTACCTGACCTAAGCCTAATACGTGGCGGGAGTAGATAAGTAGCAGTTTAAGTTAAGTTTGCTTTGCCAAGAGTCTGCTTCAAGAATTCTCTACAAAGGATGATTCAGTTTAGTACCTGGGAGTTTAGAAGGCTGGAGGGCTGGTATCTGTATCTCAGGTCTTGATATTCCAGCTGCCTGCGAGGGCTGCTTGGAAGCGCCGGAGCTGGATTTCTCGGCAGGAGAAAAGGCAGCGTCTCTCTCTCTCAGCGCGTCAGAAAGGAGGGGCAGCGTCTGTGGGCTTCGCTGTCAGCTGGGCTCCTCGGCAAGTCTCGCTGCTCCAATCTTGTCACCACCTCGTGTGTTTGCTTAAGGCAATGTCGGTATTATTTATACCTGAAAGGTGCCTGGATTGACGTAAGGATGGACATAAATACGTCAATAAGGATGTCATACGAACTGGTCGTTCGCACATTCTTTACTGAAGTTCTCGGCTAAATCAAAACAATTGCTGTGGGGATTTCCCAGGTCGTGGTAGGTTTGATTTGTTTTGAGAACACCGTATGCCTATTAGGGGGCTGGAGGAATAGTGCTTGCCTAATGAGAGGGCCTGCGCTATGACCTAATCAGATAACGGGCTTCTGTGCCGTTGTGTGGCTAATCAGATAACGGATTTCTGTGCAGTTGAATGGCTGCTAGTTAATTATTAACCAGACAAGGGTCAGAAACAGGGGGATCGATACAGTACCCATAGTAAATACACCACAAAGTGATATTTGATGAAATTCCATTTTTATTTGTCACTCCTTTGATGTATACAGCGTCAGTTTCCGTAAAAAGTTTATTTGTAATTGCTTAATGAAAACAGTTTGAAACCTAGACTGAAATTTTTACTGTACAACTACTGTTAGGGGTGTTACCGGTCGTCTTAATTAGATTTTGACCCAGAATTGATTCAGTGTACATCTTGTGGATCAAAAGGGTTAATTTAGTTAGTGGGTACATTTAGTTTATTGTTTTTTATGTAAAGTTTAAATTAGAATCCTTTTTGTAATGTTGCAGGTAATAATTGCCTTTAGCAATGCTTGTTTGATATTTTATTTAGATATGTGTACATTCTTAGACTGTGCGCTCATTAGAGACAGGCTCGTGTCAGCCCTCGCGCTTTGTGTTGTGATGTTAGAGGCTCGCGCTGGTCTCGTGGCTGAAGCTATAAATACATGCTTCAGCCAACTGCCAAACGCTTCGTCTCTCGTTGTTCCTAGCGAGAGCTTCCGTCCCCGTGTAGTAATTCCTCAGAACTTGAAACCTCCTGTTTCCTTTTGATCCATCTAAGTCCCTAAATTCCCTTCTTGTAAATCTGTTCGGCGAGGTTCTGGAAACCCTGGCTGCCAGCGGCGCTGATTTCAGCTTCAGACGAGAAGACGCGGCTGAGCTCCGGTACTTCTTCGAGGCAGCCGGGAGGTTTGTTTACTCGCTCTCCTCTGCCGGTTGGCTGTTCAAGCCTCCTGTCAGCGCGCACATTGCAGCATCCCGCAAAGAAGGACAGTAAGAGATTTAATAATACTTTTAAGTGGCCACGAACAATTTTACATGAAGTAAAAGTGGCAAGGGTTTATTTAAGGAAAAAGACTCAGCTCGAGACGCTAAAAAGGATTAAGCACGTCGAGTAAAGCAGAGCTATAAACAAACCTTGTCAAAGGCAAATGACTCTGTGCAGTGAGCTGGAATTAAATATTCAATAGTTTAGCGCTTGTTACACGGAGAGATTCCAAATAAGTCCTGAAGGAGATTAATGTCTGCTTTTGAAGTGAGCCAAACAGTGAATTGATTTAAGCGCTCAAAAAGCAGACTGTGGAGATAAATAAGCCTTGATAAAGGCAAATGTGTAAAATAGGCAAACTGAATTTATGTGTACAATTTTGAGATATGTGGATTTAATACAGAGTTATATATAAAAGGTTAGCATATTTACAAGTTGGGTCAGGATAATAATTTTAGATAGTAGAGTGAACTAGATAGGCTGTTATTTCCTGTCTTCCTACTGCAGAATCTCCTAATGGAAGAAGTAACTAAAGACTCAGGTATGACCTTGCATGAAGTTTCTGAGTTCAGTTAAAACTAACCCAACTAATCTAATTAGCCTGTCTCCTTAGTAAAAGTGTTAAGTTATTCTGACATGTTATGTTTACTTGAAGGTGTCAAGACTCTGAGCCAGTGCTAAAACTTCAGTAAAAGTGCGAACAAGGGTCAGATGGATTAATGGTCAGTAAGCACTATGTTTAATTGAATATTGAAGTTAGTTAAGAAGTTGTCAGCTGAGTAATTGCTGTTAATGTTGCACCACAGCGTAGCGTGAAGGCAGCGCAGAACATTCTTAAGAGAAGGTCCTCGGCCCGGAGCACTTCCTAGAGAGAGACTCAACCGAAGATTAAATCTTGTATAATTTGTTGTGAGTCTCTCTGTCCACTTCCCCTTTCCCTGGGGGAGAAGTCAATCCAGTCAGTGTCAAAGTCCTGATTGGGTTGGTAGATCCTTGAGGGAGTTGGGAGTTCGCAGCTCGAGAGGAAACGTCAGAAGAGTCTCGCAGGACTCCTCAACAACTACACCTTCCCGTCAGAAAAGTAAACACCAGATTAAATGTAAATAGTGCTCCTGGGAAGTATCCCACCTGCAAACTTGATAAAAAGAAGACCGTAAGACACTCTGTTATTTTTACGCCGTGATTTGTACACCCCACTGCAATTATATAAATGGTCCTTAAAATGTATAAAACAATTTCTACCTTCACAATCCCTGTCCACCACCTTGTGACTACAGTTAATAATGTTCCTACCCTCCCCTCTACTACTTTGTTTCCCCGTAGTCCTTTGAAGTGCGTCACAAAATGGCTGACAACAGTGAACCGCTCCGACCTAATAAAGAGCAAACTTGTACTCGGAACTCTTTAGCCAATAAAATGTCCATGTTGTTCCGCAGAGGGGGAGGGAATGGCTGCCAACACCTCTACTTTTAATGCTTCACAGCCAATGAACATTAAGCTTGGGAAGGTCCTCCTTGGAACACATTACCCAATGAGAAGTCCCTAATACTCCTCGGAGGGGGAACAAATCCCTGACAACACTTCTACTTTCAATGGTTTACAGCCAATCAACATTAAGCTTGGGAAAGTCCTCCTTGGAACACTTCAGCCAATCATATGTCCTTTCTACTCCGCGGAGGAGAAAGGAATAGCTAGCTTCTACTTTCAATGGTTCGCAACCAATGAACTCTGTATCCTTTTTTCATATTTAAATTAACTAAATAGTTTTGCAAAAGAAAAAATAAAGTATGATGGTAAAATAAAATTACCGGTTCTAACCAAAGAATCTCTTGTTTGACCTTTAGAATTAATTTTGTTTAAAAATAAGGGTGGTGTAGGCAATTTTTGTGTATTTTGCTAAAATAAGGCCAAGCCTACTCCTTGCCCCAAACGGGTCTAACTCCTTTTGGTGTATAAAATTGATGTGCTGAAGGCACTGAGCATCTGGTTTGCAAATTATGTTGCTGCGTCGGTGTGGGGACCAAAACGCGAAGTTAAATCCATGGTAAACCTCCAATCTCTAAAGCAAAAAGATATGGTTGAAAAAATGGTCATTGTGCGAAAACAATCATTAAATATAGTGGCGTCCATGTCACATGAATGTGGAAATCCTATTGTAATAGGAGCAGGAAGGATCGAACTTGCGGCGGCCGCAAGATGGCGGCACTCTGAGGAGGCTCAGCATCGTCGAGACACACTTCAATGCGAATTGACCTCTCTCCTGTAACGCACCCGCTCACAAAGATATGTGAGATATGCTCTAAATATCCGGCATTGCGGCCGCCATTTTGTGTGCGCTTGGAGCGAGGAAACACAATTTACTTCAGGATAACCTACATCATAACCACTTCTGTGTGCGCTTGTGACAGCGCCAACACATCTATATAAATTTAACCCACACAGTGGTTTTTCACTGCAAATGCGCTTCAAACCACGCATGTCACTCTACCTTAGTTTTATTCAGCAACGCGGTCACCAGTATGTGTGTGCTTGGAACGGCGTAATACAATTTACTTTACTTCAGCACAACCTACATCACGACCGCTACTGTGTGCGCTTGTGACAGCGCCAACAAATCTACATAAATCCACCCAGCACAGCGGTTTATCACTGTAAATGCGCTTGAAACCACGCAATTCACTCATCCTCAGTCTTATTCAGTAACTCAGCTGCCAGTAAGTGTTGGCCTGTAGCAGCGCTATTTAACTCACCACAGCTCAACTGGCATTGCGGCTGATACTGTTTGTGCACTTGTAATTGCACTATCAACTCTATATTAGTTCAAACAACATTGCGGGTACCACTGTATGCACATTTGTAATAGCACAACTACATCGGCATTAATTCAAACAGCATTGCAGCTGTCATCATTGCTGGTGTGCTCACATCAACCTGCTTTTTTTGCTGTTATGCAGTTCACTTCACCGCCTAAGCGCCGATCCTTCTAAAACAGCTCTTATGCACTTTATGTTTAGATAAATTACAGCTTTTAGGCACGTACTAATTTGTTACTTTGCTCTTCATCTGGATTTTAGAACCTGATTTCTCGCTATGATGGCCGAAACTCTCTCTTTACCAGTCCTTCTCCTGATAACAGTTGGAACTTGTTTGTGTTTGTTTTTGTAACACCATTTACTCCTGGGTAGATTCTTATTGCAAATTACTTTATTCTAAAATTACATATGGCTATATCTACCACTATACTGGCTGTTTTCTAACGCCTCTGTCTATATTGCGTCAACTTGGTTTACTGGCTCTGTGCTATCCAGATTTTGCTCTTCAACTACTTTATTCCTTGAGATTCTGTAGCCCTATCCTGTTTTTTTCGATTTGTGTTTTTGACTTTATCTTACCATCTTCTTTATCGTCTCAACATGGATCTTACACAATCTAATAAAACTCATTGAACTGCAGGGACTTCTTCTGGAAGTAGTAAAGACTCTACAGTCAACAACAGCAAACGCCTCAAGAAGGACACTTCCTCTCTGTCAGAGCTAGGGTGGCTTGCGGTCTAGGGCCCGCCCCACTCTGCAATCAGGGGTTCCTGTGTGGCAAAATGCATCAGTCATCCTTGGGGGGGCGTTGGTGGCTGACTTGTTTTAAAACTGCTTGTGCATCTGCTCTGAGACTTTGTTAGACTGTCTGTGTAAGTTGTCATTCTTCAAAACACTGTTTATTGTTGTTCCGCCTAATGCGTGAGGTTTGGCACTTGGAAAGCGTCCGCCTAATGCGTGAGCTTTCGCTGTCTGGTCGCATGCGTGAGCGGCGTTGTCACGTTAACTTACGCGACCGCGCCCAGTCTCCTGTGCTCACTATTCCAGTCGATTCGAGGAGGTAGCAGTGGGTTTCTCTGCTCCGCTTTGAGTTTTTTGCAGATCTTGGCTTTTGGGAAGAAGAATTCACCGGAGGCTTTCGGTGAAGAGTCCAGAGGGCGTGGCAGCTTCCAGCTTCCTCCGTTTGGCAGATTCCTGACAAGAAGAGTCATTTTGTGTGTCCAGAGGGAACGTTTTGACCTTCATTGAAAGTAGAGTAGGTCGTACTCTACAGGTAGGGGAGAAGAATTCAGTGTTCATTGCGCAAATAGCTTTAAGGTTAAATTCCTGATTTTAGAAGGGGCAATTAATCTAATTATTATTTGATTACTAGAATGCACAAAAGATCTAAATCTCTTCATGTTCTGTTTTGCACTTTGAAAAGCTCCTCATTGCTGGCAATGGTTGTTCAATGTTTAATGTGGCGCACAATGCTAAAAGTGGCGCGTAATTACTATGTTAATCACTGAATATTTTGACGCAATTCAGTATTGAGATTTTTTGCGAAAAGGTGATTTTCTGGAGTTTATGTAAACATAACTTTGTGATGTTTTGAGTGTTCGGTTCAACCTTTGGTAAAGGAGTCAATTTACTAAAGTGTGTTTCTATTTCAGTAAAGGAAAGAATCAGTCGCTATTCACAACAATTAAGAATAAACAAATTAGTGAATAGGAATGTGGGTAATGATTTTGAATTACAAGAAGCCTCTTGGAATCTTTGAGTAATATGTTTAGAGGCTTGTGTTTATGAAGATTCCCAGATTGGGTTTAAAGGTCAATAGACAAACTTTTAGCTTAGAAGTATTTGTTACTAACTTTTCCTTTTCAGATCTCCTTCCCTGCTGTTCCCTTCCTAATTCCCTTTTACCCCCGCTTGATCACTCCAAGATTCTGTGTAATTATTACATTCGGAATTGGAGGTATCGAGAGGTGGGTCCTTATTACTTCACGACAGACCCTGAGGAAGACTGCGCCTGACAGAATAGTGAGCCCACGAATTATTTTCCTCCCGGTCTGTACGTGAAGTCATAATGACTACCATCAATGATTTAATGTCGGCAATTGTGCGTATGCAAGCAGACTTAAAAGAAACCATGAATGTAACCGCTCTGTTAGCTGCTAAGGTAGACAATATTCAACTGCAGAGTACTCCTCTTCCAGAAGATGTTCAAGAAACCGGTGCTGGTAGGGCAGCTACGAACATAGCAGTTACTGTTCCTCCCCAGATTCCTCTAGCAGCTCCTGAACGTTTTTCTGGGGATTCCTCCAAGGTGCAAATCTTTTTGACTCAAATTGAACTGCACTTTGCTTGTAGACCAGCTGCGTTTCCAACTCCTCAGTCTAAAATAGCGTTTTTGATTTCCTATTTAACTGGAGATGCCGCAAACTGGGCAGTTCCTTTGGTCAGACAAGATGATACCTTGTTATATAACTGGAAACGCTTTGTAGAAGAATTTGAAAAAGTGTTCGATCGACGTACTGTGACTTTATCTGCAGATCGAGAGCTACTTCAGTTAAAACAAGGAAACAGAGATCTTGTTACTTATTTGTCACATTTTAACAGATTAATCGCTGAAACTTCTTGGCCAGAGGAAAAGAGAGCAGCTCTTTTTTATCAAGGTTTAAAAGATGATCTAAAAGATGTTTTGGCGCAAATTGACCCACAACCAACAGTCTGTTCTGAATTGATTAATCTAACTCGTGAAACATGTCAAATGGAAGTTTTAGTTGATTCTGGAGCAACAGGTAATTTTGTGGATTTAGAAACTGCCCAACGCTTACGAATCATCTGTGAACAAAAAGAAACTCCAGAAATTGTTCAAGCAGTGGATGGGAAAATATTAGCTGGAGGTCCAGTAACCATGCAAACTTCTAAAGTCACTATGTTCTGTGAAGATGCTAAGCAACAATTACATAAGGAAGAGGTTCAGTTTGACGTCATCCAAGCACCTCAATACGGTTTTATTCTTGGAATGCCTTGGCTTTGTTTACACAATCCGTTTATCGATTGGCAGAAGAGATAACTGGTTTTGTCGTGTATTCCTATAGGTTCTGAATCGATCCCCCTATTCCTGACCCTATTCTGGTTAAACTAACTATCAAGTTAACTAGCAGTCAGCCCATGAGGCAAGAACAGCCCCCATGATGCAGATACCGTTATCTGACGCAGTCACACTACGGCACAGGAACGTGTTATCTGATTAGGTCATAACGCTTGAGATCTAATTAGACAAGCGACATTCCTCCAGCCCCTGATAAGGCATACGACGTTCTCATAACAAATCAAACCTATGACAACCTGGAAAATCCGTGCGGCCATTGTTTTGATTTCACAGAGAACTTTAGTAAAGAATGTGCTAACGAGCAAGTCGTATGACATCTTTATTGACGTATCTATGTCCATCCTTACGTCAATCTCGGCACCTTTAAGGTATAAATATTGCCGATCTTGCCCTATGCAAACACACGCGTGGTGACAAGACGGAGCAGCCATACTTGCCGAAGCTGAGAGCAGAAGCAGACCCCGCTGGCAGCAGCCCCGCCTTCCTGACGCGCTGAGAGACGCGCTGCTATCTCAAGCCGAGAGACCCAGCACTGGCGCTTCTGGGCAGCCCTCGCAGGCAGCCTGGAATATCGAGAGCAGAGAAAGAGATACCATCCCTCATTCATCCTAACTTCCAGGTACAGAACTGAATAACCCCTCACAGAGAATTCTTTAGTTATTCACTTGGCAAAAACAAACTTAACTTAAACTGTAACTTTCTATTCCCGCCCACGCATTAGACTTAGGTCAGGTACACGGGGTAGGCGTATTTAGAAACACCAGTTGAGTACGTTTAGTCAAATGTATATGTGTATGTAAATATATTTTAATCATTTTAAACATCATATGGCTCAGAAACCATATCAATGTTTTTACAGTATTATTTTATACTATTGCTTTTGATGTATGCACTTTACTTAACTATAAGTATTGCAATAATATCGATCCATTTCTCATGTATGAGAAAAGAGACTGATCAATAAATAACACCTTTTTATTGAACACGCCCGTCTCTTCCTTTTCTCTACATTCTGATGAGACTAAGAATGCACGTACTGACTGAGTAAAATAATTGCCTTGTGCTCACACGACTCTTGAGATTGACTCTTGATTAGGGGAGAGCAAAGTTGTCATGTTCTATGGTTGTCAGAAACTAAATCCCTTCTTGTCTAATCAGGGGAGGTAATTCTTTCCTGAACATTCGAGAAAGTTTCTAGCGAACTCTGAGCTTAGCTGGCAAACCCAAAAATTAAGTCTAGTATCGACAGTAGTAGACCTAGTTAACGTCTGGTCTAGGCCTTTACTGCTGTAGGTATTATTCCAATGCGCAGAGCCTATTGTGAAAATAGGAACTACACTACATGGCGCCCAACGCGTTTGGAAAGGGCGATAAAACTAACGTAGGACATTTAGAGTAACTCAGTCGTGCTTTCTCACTCAGACCCCTTTTCCCATTATACTCCAAAGACGTCTGGAGTGGGTGAAAGGTAATATCCTCCAAAACCTCGCAGGAGGGAACTCCTATGTATGGTTCTTGGTATAGTCAACGTTGAAGAATACACTGTTCCAAAATATTGTGCATCTAATCTCTGTTTCCATAAAGAAACCTGATCTGCAAACAGCTATAATACCATCCGGTCAGTAAAATGACTGAAAGTGATGATGAAAGAGAAGCAGTTAGATTAGCAGCTGAAATAGCAGCAGCTGATAATCCTGCACTAGATGCGGACGGGGATATAATACTCATCCCGGTCGCCAAAAGGAAATCTATAACCCTAAAACTTATAGAAAATGGACTGACACCTAGAGGTGGAACAGTCATATTCGTAATTGAGGCACACGAATATCGGCAGACAGAGGTATACTATACATGGATACATTTTCCAGCAGCAAATGCTGTAACAAAGTACTTCCACTATTACAAAATAGAGGTTCCACCAGAAATGTGCATTTGCTCTTATTTGATGGCGCCCTAAAACATAATAATCACATAACCAGGCTCGGTCCTTTAGGTAGACCAGGAGCAACGTGGCCGGTCCTACCCGGATACACACCACATCCAGACATCGACGAGATGCCTGCACCACAGCTGTTAATACAGCTAAAACAATTACTAAAAATTCACAGACAATTAGTACAGTATGTGATGCGGACTTCTACAATTCAGCCAGCTTACCCCTCACCAGGGGAACACAAACAAAATTACACCACAGAACATCCAATCCTGCCTAGGGAAAGTTCCGGCTAAACGGGAACAAATACCATTCTGGTTGGCACAGAAAATCACCCAAATAGAGGCGGTGTTTCCTGACACCACCCCGCTAGAAAAACACAGGATTCTGACTATATGTCTCCCAATGGGAATCGCACCACACATTGAGGACTGTGACACTTGGGGTACAGTCTTTGCTTCTATCTACACAAAAACGCACGGTGTTCCATCCATTTCGGTAATACCAGATGTGCTAAAACAAATTCAAGATGAATACGGTCCAGAACCTGCTTTAACTCTTGGTATGAAATTACTAAAAGACTTCAAGCAGGTCTCGGCTATATTATTAGCCAACATAAAAGGTGAAGCAGCAAACGTGGCGATCCGCCAAAGGTTAAAAGAGACAGATATAGCAGACCAACCAGCTGAAATAGCCAGAATCATAGAAAAATCCTATGAGGAACTAGGCAGAGATAGTTTAGGTGGAATACCAGTAAAACCGCAACTGACTGAAAGTCCAGAAAAAATATTTTTTAATAATAATTCACCAAAAAAGAACTGGGATGGAAACAAACAATCCAATCCTAAAGAAAAGAAATTCCAGTCCAGAGGAAGGTCTCCTAGGCGAAGAGAAAAATCTCCAAACAGAAGACAGAGGTCACCGCAGAGTGACCCCTCTGGGAATAGATATAACCTTAGAAATAGGGATAATATTAAAAAACCTGATAGATATCAAGACATTGATACACGTCCCTCTCAATCTTTTCAGACTTCCTCGCAGAAATCGGAAAGAAGAGGACGATCAGAACAAAGAGAAGAGCACGCCAAGTCCAAAGACAAGGAACCTGCTCAACAAAAAAAGAAATTACAATTTCCAAAAAAGAAGGTAGCCAGTATCAAGGTAGTTAACAATGCCGAGAATACTGAGGACACAACTGAAAAACGGAGAGTGGGCTCAGACAATGCTAGACAGCGCAGCAGAGGTGAGCATAGCTCGCAAAGTCCTTATGAATCATCTGGAGACAGTGGACACGAATGAATATCTTCAAGTGGAAACTGCAGATACCAGAGTTAGCAAGCCCCACAAGATATACGAGATAACATTACGTATAGAGGGAGATAAGACTAGGAAAATAAGGGGACTATTTTGGGATAACCTCTCCAAGGGCTATGACATCCTTCTAGCTGAAAAAGACTGGCCACCAGAGTTTGTCAGGGAGTGCCCTCATGGCGAAGAAGTAATTATGCCTGCCTTCTCGAATCAAATCCCGATTCATAAAAAATATACACTTGCTAGAAAGTGGGCAGTGGCCTTAGCACCTGCTTTATATAAAAATCATGTAGGATGGGATGAGGATTCTCCTCCTCACAAAATCCAGTTAAAATCACAACCAACTGCACAAAGGCAGTACCCAATTAAGCAAGAAGCTAAAAAACAGGTAAATGAAATACTAGATCAGCTAGAATACCAGGGGGTGATTGAAACTTGCACCTCACAAATGAACAATCCTTTGTTTCCGGTCTCCAAACCAGACAATTCATACCGTCTAGTTTTGGATTACCGACACCTTAACACATGTTGCAAAACTTTTGCAGTGCAAAACTCACACAGTGCTGCACTAATGAATAAGAAAGTGCGCAAAAAATACAAAACAACCTTGGACATCTCCAATGGATTCTTTTGTCAAAACATAGCACCAGAGAGCAGATATTTAACTGCATTCTCAGTAAATGGCACTCAAAAACAATTCTGTCGGTTAGCCCAGGGGTACAAGAACAGCCCGGGGGTATTCTCAGCGAGAGTAACAGAATTACTACAACTATATGATGATGAAGCATTATATTATGTCGATGACATTAACTTAACAGAAGATGACTTGGAGACTCACTTGAAAAGGGTGAACACCATAATACTTGGGTTCGCTGCAGAGGGTTACAAATTCAACTTCAAAAAATCCAGAATTGCCCATCTGACAGTCCTATTCTTAGGATATGAGTTATCAAGTGAAGGCAAAAGCCTGGCAGACAATTTCCTAGAGAAATGTGCCGTAATCCAAGCTCCTAAAACACTAAAAAACCTACAGTCAATTCTAGGCTTCCTAAATTTCGGAAGAACTTACATTGCAAATTACGCAGAAAGGGTCAAACCCCTTTATGATCTAATTAAACCAGACTTTAAAAGATCCAGTTGGACTCAAACACACACAGAAATTTTGAGATCCTTACAAACAGACATGCTAATTAAAACAAAATTAGAAACCCGTGATAATACACGCAACCTTGTGATCCGAGTCATCCCAGGGAGATGCGGATTCACAAACCTAACCTCTAATGAGGGAGATAAGGTACCAATTGCATTCAAATCACACTTGTACACTAAGGCTGAAATGAAATTTAGCCCAACGGAAAAAATTCTTACAGCAACACAGACAGCTATAGCAAAAGAACGAGCCCTGGCACAAGGTAAACGAATAGTAATCGTGACACCAATACCAGCCTTAGAGGCGGTAACAAAGGCAAGCATTCCAACTGCTAAAGCACTCCATCCGAGATGGATACAATGGGCTAACTCTCTTGCTGCAACAGACGTGGTGTACGAATTTGATCCTTACTTAAAAACACAAGAATTTCTCCAATATGAATTTGAATGTCCTCCGCCAACCGAAATTCTGCCTCTAGATCAATACGGCTGTATAATATATACAGACGGATCAGCACAACCCGCAGTAGGGGGTAAACAAGCTTACAGTGCTGCGTGCGCGATTGTTAAAGGTCGTTGGCACGAAGGGAAATTTAAACCAACCCTCACTAAAACACAATCCCTAGGAGATTGTACAGCTCAGCGAGCTGAACTACTAGCATTCAAGATGGCGCTTGAAAATACCGATCGAGAATTCCCCACACTCATAGTGTGCGATTCGTATTATTGTGTTCAATCATATAATGAATATTTGCAGATCTGGCTTCAGAACGGTTTCAAAGATGCTAAAGGTGGCACAATCAAGCATAAAATGCTCTGGGAACAAGTAGCTCTTTTACAAAAAGAACTACCAAAGACTCACGTGATACATACACTGAGTCATCAACGTGATGGCGTTCACGTTGTAGGGAATTCATTGGCTGATGAGGCCGCGAAGGCAGCTGTGCAAACGGCTTCCGTAGCCGCCGTCACCCGGTCAAAAACAAAAATAGACAGCGAAATATTACAAGCTGTCAGTGCTTCAGAAAAGGATTCGATAGAACCACTCCCTAAAGGCTTTCCAGTAAAATACTCATACATAACTGATGCAAACAATGTTCCTTTTGCTCGAATCCCTGGAGTGGGGGATAGGGCAATTCCAAACATGGAACATAGGTTAGGACTAATAATAGCGGCACACGAAGGGCTTGCTTCTATCCATGCTGGCGTCTCAGCCACAGTATCATTATTAAAACAGAGATACTGGTGGCCACAAATGAGAAGACAAACAAGGAACTATGTTCTAGAATGTGAAATATGTCAAAGAATGAAAGTATCAACAGTGAGACGTCCAGCTCAGACACCCCTTCTAATCTCGGATAAACCATTATCCTGCATTTATCTAGACCACTGCGGTCCCTTACAAAGGGATGGTAACTATAAATATATCTTGGTCGCAGTGGACTCATGCACGAGATTCATATGGATGTGGCCCCAGCGAACGGCTGACGCCAGAACTGTTATAAAAGATTTGCGAGTCTTTATCGGCACATACGCAATTGGCATGCTGCATTCGGACAATGGTCCTGCTTTTAGCTCTCGGGCTTATAAGGAGGCCATGGTCAGCATGGGCGTGCAATTACGGTACTCTTGTCCATTTCACCCTGAGGGGAACGGAATTGTTGAAAGAAAAAACCGTGACATAAAGCAATCTATAACAGCAAAGGTATTAGGTTCGGGAGCTGGGTGGGTCAAACATCTAATAAGTGTCCAACGTAGTCTAAATAACTTGCCAAGAAATTCTCTGAAGGGATTCAGTCCGTACGAATTATTATTTGGAACTAGAATGATTATCTCTGACCTTGATAGTCAGACTTCAGTGGTGAAAGAAAAAAGCTTTGATGTCAAAGACCGTTTGGCTATTTTGCAGGACTTAAACAAAACAAGAAAAGACCAGAGCAACATACAGTTGAAACAACAGCCAACAACCACTGAAGAATCACCACCTGTCCCAGCAAGACCTGTCTGGATTCCAAAAGTCGGGGATCTAGTCAGGGAGAAGATCGCGGTAAAGAAGGAATTTGGGCCTTCTTACAGAAAAGCAGTTCCTGTCTTGTCTGTCAACGGGACAAGATCAGTTATACTACCGCCACTTGCTGGAAAAAAGGAGAACCGAGTTGTATCCATCGACCTGGTAAAACCACAACATGTGGCCGATAACAAACAGTAGGCCAAGTGGACTCCCAATAAGTAGCAGAACACCAAGGTTTGCTACCAGTACAGAGGTCCTAACAAAGAGGCTCATCACATTCGAAACGCCTACAGAAGAACAACAAGGACTATGCAACAATGCAATAGAACTCAGACCTCTGAAAACCCAAATAAAGACATTTAGCAGAGACACACCAATCTATACTGAAGTACCAAGTGAAAATGCAAGAAACAAA
Organism: Lissotriton helveticus; assembly: GCF_964261635.1. Taxonomy (NCBI): domain Eukaryota; kingdom Metazoa; phylum Chordata; class Amphibia; order Caudata; family Salamandridae; genus Lissotriton; species Lissotriton helveticus. The sequence goes on along the minus strand of NC_136071.1, from coordinate 333,537,160 downwards.
AATCCTGAACCAATTAGAACAATTGACAGAACTGCATCCGGTTACTTCATCAACTTCGATGATTCCTCTGAAGGCTTCAGTGAACCAAAGACACAGCCATCATCCAAATCCTTTAAAGACAAAGCGAAGGAACTTTTGAAAGAACTGAAAGAAACATATCTGATTTCACCATGGATTGAATTTTGGGTGGGTTTTGGTGCATTTATCCTCATACTTTGGCTCATCATGGTATTAACTTTGGGACGCTTCATTGAGGGAAAATATGCTAAAATGGACACAGCAAGTCAGAACATCAACTTGGTCCTCAAACCACACACATCTTCACACGTCGAGAAAAGAGAACTTTCTCCAGAACTTTCTTCAGCCAACTTCACAGCCAATCCGATACCTGGTGGGGTAGCCTGGGACAACACTGACTATGAAATTTATGGTCCGGTCGAGATCCTGAAATATCCACACCAAATCAAGATCTCCTTGAGTGACTTTGCAAAACCAAACTCATTTGCTGATGATTGGGACTTCGAAAGCATTAATAACATGATGTCTGACTTAGTAATGTCTGCTAAATTTACAAAACATGATTATTTGCAAGGTTCTACAAATTATGATAGTATGTATTGCTATAACCATTATGGTAACCATTTTTTACATAAATCTGCACAACCTAGAAATGTTTTAAATTATAATCAATGGGAACATTGTGCTACACCTCCAAAAGGGAACTCAAGAACAGTTTATGACAAATATTCATATTTTTCAGGTTTTAACACAAGTAATGCTGAAACATTTTATTTTAAATTGTCAAACAAGACAGGGATGAAAACCATGATAACCAACACAAAATTGATTTATTCTGACTCGTTCTTTGAAAACATGAATACTTTTGGATTTGATTATTGGGACAAAAATGTTGATTTGAAAAGTGTTTGGGGTACAAAAGAATGGCAAGTACAGGGTTTAGAAGCTTTGTTTAGAGCCTGCATGATCCCAGAACAAATGATATTTTTAAATGACACTGTTCAACAAACCACCTGTCTTGGCTTAGCCAAAATCAAAGATTTAAATAAACCGTCTATTCCAAAGCCAACAATGTTTAGCAATAGCTCTGATACAGATGAAGAGATAGACGTACACCATATATTAAATCAAAACAGAACACATCCTGATTGGAAACAGTGGTTGATCTGGCCAACAGATACAAATAACTGTCAAGACAGATTCCTGAATAAAACACAGGGGTTCAAAATGACCAGGCCAGACCCTAGATATCCCCAAAGACATCACCCAGGGATAATAACCACCTACAGTGTGGGTAAATTATGCCTTCAATGGCTACAAACTTCCACACTGCCTGAAATTAAGCAACACCTAACTTTACTTACTGATGGTGCTGACTTGCGTGATTTCATAATGGGACCACGCAAACAGCGTCAAAAGCGTTTCATAGCAGCCTCTGTATATGCAGCATATAATGAGGCCTGGAAGGTTACTCAAATTGAAACAGCAGAGAGAATACGGGAAATTGACCGTATTAATTTGGAAAAATCACTTTCTGTAGTGGACAATGGGTTAATGACTCTGTCCTCCAGAATTTTTTCATTGGACAGCATTGTGTCTTCAGCAATCGATATATTATCGCAAGACTTACTGTTATTACAACATGGTCAGTCACAATTGCGTTCTATTGTACAGCTTGGCTGGACGTTACAAAATCTGCATTCAGGTTATGTGCCTTGGCGTTTAATCAACACAACGTCACTATTCCAAATCTTTAACCTTACTGATAGACAAATCGGTATGGCGCAAAAGGGTGCTGATTATACAATCTTGAGCATTGAAAAACTAGAAAGATTACCAATGACAATGTCAGAACGACCTGTCAGTGAATGGATAATCCACGGAATCATAAATATTCCAATCTCAACCTTCAGGTTTCAATACTGCCAAAAATATATACAGGCTGGCATGTACGAGAAATTGGGAAAGGGGTACCTTAAAACAACATGGAACCTGCCCTATTCACATGCATGTGTCAGTAATAAAGGACAGAAAGTGTTTCTTAGTGGCAACAATTGTGCTATGTCACTAAGCGGCACGCTTCTGTGTAACGGTATTAGTTTGCACGGAGCCTGTGAAGGGAATTCATACAACCTTTCATGTCACCAGCAAGGCGCACCTGCAACTGAAATAGAACCATTCTTTCAAAGACTCTATAATGGGAGTTACATTCTTATTGTAGACCGCAGATGTTGTAGTCTTATGCCCGGGACTCCTTATCTAGTCACTACGACGGCGAAGGTCAAGTGCTGTGGACGTTCTTTGTTCCCCAGCTCCTTCCCAGACAGGGAGACAAGGGCATGGCCCAATTTGAAAATTACTTCTATTCGAATAGATACTTTAAGCAGAATGAAAACAGTGCTTCTTCAGACGCCTACAAGGCTCACGTCATCAAAAGAAACGTATGATCTACAAGTCGCAAGGACGACTGCAGAGATACATACATTATTATCAACTAATTCCCCCGTACATTTCGCGGAAATCCTGAGCGAAATCTTAAATATTTCTGATACCAATGGGATCTCAGGGGTATTTAAGACAGTATTTTCGATGGCATTAACACCATTCAAAGCCATACTGGGTATTTTTCCAGATTTCGTCCATTCGATTTTTGGCGGACTTCCCTTGATCCTGGGACTAATTGCAGGAATCCTATTCCTAGTCCTTATTTTTCGTTATGGCAACCCATGTCACAGATCAAACTCTCGCGACAATGGAAGATACGATCCTAGCCATTGGATACCGGGACCGGATATCAAAAATCCTGGGACTCTCCCGGCTTAGAGACCTGAACATGACTTGGTTTCTATCATTTCGACCAATGTGGCAAAGGTGTGTTTTACCTGTACTAAGGTGTCTGCTATGCGGAGAAGAATGCGTGTTAGACACCTGTCTGACGCTACAATCGGATGCGCCAGTGGATGCAGATACACTGTTGGTTCCTACCAAGGTTCACGCATTGTGCTGCCCTCAAAGGCTGACAATCCTGATGACGGCATTCCTGGAATCTTCACCACTACGATTGAAGAGTAGTGAAGTTCAAGATGAAAGCAGCATCGAACAGGTACGACCTTCTGTCAGTGATGCAAATCAGAATGTCAATGCAGACAATCATGCGCACGAATGCATGGTTACCCCTATTTCCGACTTAGTGGAACTTTCCCATGAAGCTGTTGACAGTTTTTTCGAAAGCCTGAATGTTATGATGTTCTCTCCAGAACAGAAATAGAGACTTTTGAGTAAACTCGCACACGGCGTTCCCTGAATTCGGCCTTCAACTTTAAAAATAAAGTCACATGAACAATTACAATCCAGTTCACGGACAGCAATTTTTTCAGCAAGCCCCTAAAATATTTTTCTTCCTATATTTTTTCCGGGACACTGATCTGCTTAAAGTAAGAAACTATTCCTAGAGAACTAAGATTTCTATTTTTAGATACTTTATATAGACTTTAGCTGCCCGCTGGTATGTTCACAAATATTTTATTATGTGATGAAATGGTCTCGACCTTCCTTTCTGTATAGCCATATTAAGAGCCATTTCATGTGTATTTCTCATATACCAATACGCAATAATGCATAAAAATGCGTGTTTACTTTTGCATTTAATTCATAGCTTAAGTGCATACAATATATATGACTGCAATTTTCAGTATATTTGAAAATTTCGAAATGCATTTATGTATTTTGGGGTGGTAAGGTATACACTATACTCTATAGTATGTTGTACTATGTTATACTATGCATAGATTAGTAGATTATGACCATAGTTAGCGTGGAGTGGGTGTCGTGTATTCCTATAGGTTCTGAATCGATCCCCCTATTCCTGACCCTATTCAGGTTAAACTAACTATCAAGTTAACTAGCAGTCAGCCCATGAGGCAAGAACAGCCCCCATGATGCAGATACCGTTATCTGACGCAGTCACACTACGGCACAGGAACGTGTTATCTGATTAGGTCATAACGCTTGAGATCTAATTAGACAAGCGACATTCCTCCAGCCCCTGATAAGGCATACGACGTTCTCATAACAAATCAAACCTATGACAACCTGGAAAATCCGTGCGGCCATTGTTTTGATTTCACAGAGAACTTTAGTAAAGAATGTGCTAACGAGCAAGTCGTATGACATCTTTATTGACGTATCTATGTCCATCCTTACGTCAATCTCGGCACCTTTAAGGTATAAATATTGCCGATCTTGCCCTATGCAAACACACGCGTGGTGACAAGACGGAGCAGCCATACTTGCCGAAGCTGAGAGCAGAAGCAGACCCCGCTGGCAGCAGCCCCGCCTTCCTGACGCGCTGAGAGACGCGCTGCTATCTCAAGCCGAGAGACCCAGCACTGGTGCTTCTGGGCAGCCCTCGCAGGCAGCCTGGAATATCGAGAGCAGAGAAAGAGATACCATTCCTCATTCATCCTAACTTCCAGGTACAGAACTGAATAACCCCTCACAGAGAATTCTTTAGTTATTCACTTGGCAAAAACAAACTTAACTTAAACTGTAACTTTCTATTCCCGCCCACGCATTAGACTTAGGTCAGGTACACGGGGTAGGCGTATTTAGAAACACCAGTTGAGTACGTTTAGTCAAATGTATATGTGTATGTAAATATATTTTAATCATTTTAAACATCATATGGCTCAGAAACCATATCAATGTTTTTACAGTATTATTTTATACTATTGCTTTTGATGTATGCACTTTACTTAACTATAAGTATTGCAATAATATCGATCCATTTCTCATGTATGAGAAAAGAGACTGATCAATAAATAACACCTTTTTATTGAACACGCCCGTCTCTTCCTTTTCTCTACATTCTGATGAGACTAAGAATGCACGTACTGACTGAGTAAAATAATTGCCTTGTGCTCACACGACTCTTGAGATTGACTCTTGATTAGGGGAGAGCAAAGTTGTCATGTTCTATGGTTGTCAGAAACTAAATCCCTTCTTGTCTAATCAGGGGAGGTAATTCTTTCCTGAACATTCGAGAAAGTTTCTAGCGAACTCTGAGCTTAGCTGGCAAACCCAAAAATTAAGTCTAGTATCGACAGTAGTAGACCTAGTTAACGTCTGGTCTAGGCCTTTACTGCTGTAGGTATTATTCCAATGCGCAGAGCCTATTGGGAAAATAGGAACTACACTACAGTTTTCCAATGTGATTTTTGCCATTCATCTTGTCTAAACACTTCAAAACCAACTCTAAGTCAATTGGCCACCGCTGAAGAGAAAGAGACAGTCTTACCTAAAATTTACAAGGAATACGCAGAGGTTTTCAGTGAAGTAAAAGCAGCCCTCCTTCCTCCTCATCGTAGCTACGACTGTCAAATTGATCTCGTGCCAGGTTCCAGTGTCCCAAATTGTCGCATCTATGCCTTGTCAGAAAAAGAGAATCAGCATTTAAGACAGTATCTTGATCAATACTTAGAGAATGGCTTCATCCGCCCTTCCAAGTCCCCGGCAGCATCTCCGTTATTCTTCATTCCAAAGGCAAATGGGGAATTAAGAACTTGCATCGACTATAGGGCATTGGATAAGATCACAGTCAAAAATAAATATCCTTTACCACTCATTCCTGTTCTGTTGGACCAAGTTAAAAAGGCCGAAATTTACACTAAACTGGACCTTAGAGGGGCCTACCATTTGGTTCGTATTAGACAAGGAGATGAGTGGAAGACTGCTTTCAAGACTCGGTACGGATTATTTGAATACATGGTAATGCCATTTGGTCTGTGCAATGCCCCAGCAGCCTTTCAGTTCTTCTTGAATGATGCCTTAAAAGAATTTTTGGATCTTTTCGTTATCGTCTATATAGACGATATTTTGATTTATTCCAATTCTGTAGCTGAACATGAAGGACATGTCAAAAAGGTATTAAGCACTCTTCAGTCACACAACTTGTATTGTAAACTATCTAAATGTGATTTTCATGTAAGAGAAGTTGAATTTTTGGGAGTTCTTCTTACACCAACTGGAATGAAAATGACTGATAGAAAGATTAAAGCAGTTGCTGAATGGCCTACTCCAACATCAGTTCGAGACATACAATGTTTCTTGGGATTTGCAAATTTTTATCGTCGCTTCATTGATCACTTCTCTGCAGTAGTAGCCCCCATCACACGTTTGTTGAGGAAGAAGGTGAAATTTGAATGGACTTCAGAAGCTGAAAATGCATTCCAAAAGTTAAAGAAAGCCTTTACTGAAGCACCAATTCTCATGCATCCCAATGTAGAAGAACCTTTTATTGTTGAGGCTGATGCTTCTGATGTAGCTATTGCAGCCATTCTATCTCAAAGGCATCGCACTTCCGGTCAAATGCATCCAGTTGCATACATGTCTCGAAAATTGAATCCAGCAGAACAAAATTATGTTATAGCGGAAAAAGAACTACTAGCCATACTTGAAGCCTTTAAAGAATGGAGACATTATGTAATGGGTGCAAAATTTACTGTGACAGTTTATACAGATCATAGAAATTTACAGTTCATGAGTTCAGCTAGGATGTTAACCCCGCGACAATTGAGATGGATGATGTTTTTTGCCGAGTATGATTTTATAGTAACTTTTCGTCCAGGTCAAGACAATAAGAAAGCTGATGCCTTGTCCAGAAAAGACTCTTCTTTGCATCGCTTTGAAGGAACACCACAATCTATAATTGATCCTGGCAAAGTAATCAGTGTACTCTCTGCAGACCAATTCCTGGAGAACATTCATGAAAGTTTTCCTCCTTCTCAGTGGAAACTATGGTTGAATCCAAAAAGTAATCAAACTATCAAAGAAGGAATACCTTTTCATGGAAAACAAGTTTATCTGCCATCCGTGAAATTACAAGAAACTGTGTTCAACTAGTTACATTCACATCCTATGGCAGGGATCCAGGTTCCAGAAAGACTGTGGAGAAAATACAAAAGATGTTTTGGTGGCCAACGCTGCAAAAAGATGTAATTAAAATGGCTAAAGATTGTGAAATCTGCGCTAGGTTTAAATCTGATCACACTAAACCAAAAGGTTTTTTACAGGTATTGCCAACACCAACTGAACCATGGAAACATATTTCATTGGACTTCATTACTGATTTACCACCAGTCAATCAGCATACAGTGATTTTAGTAGTTGTTGACAGTTTAACAAAATATGCACATTTCATTGCTTGTAAACAGTTACCTACTGCTGGACAATTAGCACAGCTGTTTCTGCAGAATGTAGTGCGTTTGCATGGTTTGCCTTCTGTCTTACTATCAGACCGTGGTTCTCAATTCTCTTCCAAATTTTGGCAACAATGGTGTCAAAGTTTACAGATTGTTTCCAATATGTCCACCAGTTATCATCCTCAAACTGATGGGCAAACTGAAAGATTGAACCAAACTTTGAAGCAATACTTGAGATGTTATGTTTCGGACTCTAAAAGATCTTGGTTGGATTTACTTTGGATTGCTGAATCAGCATACAATACTTCGCCTCATTCGTCAACTGGATCTTCTCCGTTTGAGGCTCTTTTCGGTTATGTACCTAACACCATTCCGTTGACTCTACCCACCGATGTGATTGGTGCGCCGGCAGTGAGAGACTCTGTACAGCTTATGCAAACAATTCATCGCCAAATTCACAATCGCCTATTACAAAGCAAAGGAAAGTATAAGGAACAGTATGATAAAAGACATCGTTCAGGTCCAAAGTATGCCCCTGGAGATAAGGTTTGGCTATCCACAAAGAACTTGAACTTTAAACACAAGAGTATGTTCCAACCTAAGTTCATTGGTCCTTACCCGGTGCTGCGTCAGGTGAATCCTGTGACATTCAAATTGTTGTTGCCCAAGACCCTACGTATTCATCCGGTGTTTCATACTTCCCTTCTGAAACCTGCTGATCAGGACTTGGCTCCCCGACCGGCGCCGATTTTGGTTCATGGCAGTTGGGAGTATGAGGTACAGAACATATTGGATTCTAAACGTCGGGGCTCCAAGTTGTGGTATCTTGTTTCTTGGAAGGGATACGGAGCTGAGAATGATTCATGGGAGCCGGCTGAAAACGTTCATGCCCCTCGATTGTTGCGACGTTTCCACCTCCTCCACCCTTTGAAGCCGGGCCCTAGACTGCTCTTGGGAGGGGGGAATACTGTCAGGGCTAGGGTGGCTTGCGGTCTAGGGCCCGCCCCACTCTGCAATCAGGGGTTCCTGTGTGGCAAAATGCATCAGTCATCCTTGGGGGGGCGTTGGTGGCTGACTTGTTTTAAAACTGCTTGTGCATCTGCTCTGAGACTTTGTTAGACTGTCTGTGTAAGTTGTCATTCTTCAAAACACTGTTTATTGTTGTTCCGCCTAATGCGTGAGGTTTGGCACTTGGAAAGCGTCCGCCTAATGCGTGAGCTTTCGCTGTCTGGTCGCATGCGTGAGCGGCGTTGTCACGTTAACTTACGCGACCGCGCCCAGTCTCCTGTGCTCACTATTCCAGTCGATTCGAGGAGGTAGCAGTGGGTTTCTCTGCTCCGCTTTGAGTTTTTTGCAGATCTTGGCTTTTGGGAAGAAGAATTCACCGGAGGCTTTCGGTGAAGAGTCCAGAGGGCGTGGCAGCTTCCAGCTTCCTCCGTTTGGCAGATTCCTGACAAGAAGAGTCATTTCGTGTGTCCAGAGGGAACGTTTTGACCTTCAGTGAAAGTAGAGTAGGTCGTACTCTACAGGTAGGGGAGAAGAATTCAGTGTTCATTGCGCAAATAGCTTTAAGGTTAAATTCCTGATTTTAGAAGGGGCAATTAATCTAATTATTATTTGATTACTAGAATGCACAAAAGATCTAAATCTCTTCATGTTCTGTTTTGCACTTTGAAAAGCTCCTCATTGCTGGCAATGGTTGTTCAATGTTTAATGTGGCGCACAATGCTAAAAGTGGCGCGTAATTACTATGTTAATCACTGAATATTTTGACGCAATTCAGTATTGAGATTTTTTGCGAAAAGGTGATTTTCTGGAGTTTATGTAAACATAACTTTGTGATGTTTTGAGTGTTCGGTTCAACCTTTGGTAAAGGAGTCAATTTACTAAAGTGTGTTTCTATTTCAGTAAAGGAAAGAATCAGTCGCTATTCACAACAATTAAGAATAAACAAATTAGTGAATAGGAATGTGGGTAATGATTTTGAATTACAAGAAGCCTCTTGGAATCTTTGAGTAATATGTTTAGAGGCTTGTGTTTATGAAGATTCCCAGATTGGGTTTAAAGGTCAATAGACAAACTTTTAGCTTAGAAGTATTTGTTACTAACTTTTCCTTTTCAGATCTCCTTCCATGCTGTTCCCTTCCTAATTCCCTTTTCCCCCCCGCTTGATCACTCCAAGATTCTGTGTAATTATTACATTCGGAATTGGAGGTATCGAGAGGTGGGTCCTTATTACTTCACGACAGACCCTGAGGAAGACTGCGCCTGACACTCTCCAACCAAGTCTCCTCTCCCCATAACGCTAGAGGACATTATGGATGAATTGCGTCTCTTTCGCCCATTCATGTCGGATACCACCACCACCCTCCAAAGAAATGAGGAAAAATGGTCCGGCCTTGATATGAGATTATCTGATGTTAAACAGAAGGTCAGCGATGCACAGGATGTCATTGCCAAAGTTGAGAATCTCACTAAGAAAGTTAACCAACTTAAAAAATTGACAGAGGATTTAGAAAATCTCAATCGGCTTAATAACTTACGCATTTATGGAATCCCAGAGGGCTCCGAAGGCTCCGACATGATCTCCTTCTTGAAATCCCAGGTTTTGCAGATTGTTGGCCTCCCAAAATCACTTGACTTTAATATTCAAAGAGTGCATAGATTACGGTCTCAAAGTGCATCCTCTGCTACCAAACCATGAGGTATTATAGCCTATTTTTTGCTATAATCTTATAGCAATCCTCACTGCTGCCAAACAACACAAACAGATGTTCTGGTCAGGCCACAAGGTTTTTTTCAGTCACGATGTATCCAAATCAAATGCCAGTAGACGCAAATAATTTGTAGATCTAAGACCAGCCTTTAAATTCATGAACGCCCGCTATGGCCTTAAACACCCCTGTTTATTCAAAGTGACTTAAAAAGACAGAACATTTTCATTCGATGATCCAGCTGATCTCCGAAAGTTTATTCATACTCATCGGGAAGAACACATGGAACTTGGTAAACATTGATCGTCTTGTTGCAATCTTCTGATTTATTTCTTAGGTCTTGCAATTGTTGTATGTCATTGTAAATCTAGAGGTGCGCATTGAGCAGTCTAAACATGAAAGAACAGGTGTCTCAAACAGTTAGTTCATGCTTCCATGTACTAAGTCTGCTGAGGCGAGTATTTCCATTTCTTCCAGACCGTACATGGAAGACTCTTATCCAGTCACTAGTCCTTAGCGGCTTTGATCATTGCAATGCCCTACTGCTATCAGCTATTGAGGCCTTGCTGGATCGTTTGTGGGTGGTGCAAAATACAGCAGCGCAGTTGGTACTGAACGCCCGTTATAGATCTCCGTCGTACCCGCTATTGCGACAGCTGCACTCGCTTCCGGTGTGCAAACGAATAAAATTTAAGATCTGCTGCATCACCCATAAGGCAGTGCATGGCAATGGGCCATCATATTTGGTGAGAAGCTTAGTCAATACACCCCCCTTAGAGACCTGCGATCCAGTTCTAAATCCCTTCTCAAAGTCCCACGCATTAATAAGGCCAGGACTGAGGGGAAGGCTTTCTCCTACCCTGCCCCACAAATCTGGAATTCACTCCCACTATCACTGAGGCAGACCACGGACCATTTCCATTTCAGAAAGTCCTTGAAAACATTTCTATTCTAGATGTTTCACACAGTATTAGCTTTTTTCCTACTCGCCCACAACCGCAGTGATACCCCTACGGGGGTGATTCAGGCGCTATATAAGTAAGAAATAATAATAATAATTTATTGTTCTTTTGTACGTTTTCAGGATCTTCTTGTGCTGTGGTTGAAGACTCCTGCCTACATCAACTGTTTGTCTATTTTGTTTGCCGTAGCCTGTTGATTTGTTACCTTATGTCTGGTAAGCTCCCTTTCTTCTTCTCTCATTCATTTATTATGTTCTTTTTAGAGTATTTCATCCCTTCCTTTTCATCTGATGTTGTTTAGTCGATTTTTGCTCTCGGTGCTCCACCCAGTGGTGTGGCTGTTTTTTTTCTTTTTTTTGCCGTCCCCCTCCCTCAATAATTTTACTTGTTTTTTCTTCTTTGATCAACATGACTAAAGCTTTCTGGCTTTCTGTCATCCTTTCTCTCCTAATTGTTTCGGAAGATTATGCTCCCCACTTTTACTGTGCTCTTCGTTCTGTCTCTTCTCTATAATTCCCTTCTTTCTCGCATCTTTCTCTTGTCCCTTCTCTTTCTATAATTTCTCCCTTTTATTCTCAATGTACGGTACTTTACTGTTTTCTTTTCCTTCTTCTTTTTTGGCCAGTCTACATAAGTTTCTCCTCCTTCTATGCTCCTTGTATCATCTCAATCTTTAATCTACTCCTTTTCTCTTGTACTCTTCTTCTTATTTGCTCTGGCTGGTTTGTATTTTCTAGCCTATCAACAGTTGAACTTTATAGATGAAAGGTTTTCATGTTGTATCCTGGAATATTAAAGGTGCTCGTAACCCTGTTAAGAAGCAACGTGTCTTGTCTCATTTAGAAAGTCTAAAATGTCATGTTGCATTGTTAGAAGAGACACACCTTAAGTCACTAGAATTGTCTTTATTACATAAACAATGGGTAGGAGAAGTCTTTTGCTCTCCTGCATTGAACAACAAAAATGGTGGGGATATATTATTTCATGAATCTTTAAGTGTTTTGTTACAAAAAATAGTTTCATGATGACAATGGTAGATGGTTGTTTCTAAATGCTAATGTTAACAATACTAAACTTTCTTTTTGTAATATCTATGGTCCGAATGGTATTGACCTTCAATTCTGGAATGATTTTTCTACCTTTCTTTCTTCACATGCTGTGGATGATTTGATCTTGGGTGGTGACTGTAATCAACTGATGGATTCTTTCCTGGATCGCAAATCACAAACCAAATATATCCCTAACAAACTGCAAAAATCTTTTCACAAAGCAATTTCATCTAGAGGCCTTATTGACTCATGGAGAGTTTCTCACCCTGACACATTGGAATTTTCTTTTTTTTCTCCTGTCCACAAGTCTTATTCCCGTATGTATGTTGTGCTTTAAAAAATAGAGAAAAATGCTAGACTGACAATTTGCATAATTACTCATTGTTTTGTCCCATTTTTGGGACATTTCATATAATTTCTAGGGGTGGGAAGAATTTGCAGAGTTTGATTCTGCAGAATCACATGGAATTACAATAAAATTCTGCCAGATTCAAATGAATTCCGCGACAGGCTGGAGTGGGCATTTGGTGCTACTTTCTTAGCGCAAAATGGATGCTTACATCCAACAAGGATGTATGTTGCCTAAGAAGATAGCCAGAGGTGGCTCCTCCATGTGGGCGGAGGAGCTTCGCCCCACTGCTGTCTCGCAGTGCGAGAAGCAGTTATATAAAATGGTATAAATACCATTTTATGTTGCTGCTGCTTGCACTGCGAGAAAGCAGAAGGGTTTAGTTGGGGCTGGGTTAGTGGGATGTCCTGCAACAGGGCAGGGGAGGAGTGGCTAGCCCATTTTTGTGGGCCCTGACTGTTTGGTCGGCCCTCTGGGGCCGACCAAACCAGTCATTTGCACTCTGCCATTTTCTCCATGTAGGCTGTATGCAGCCTACATGGAGAAAATGGCCTCCCCAAGGGCGCCTGGCTGGACGCCGTCCCCAACAATCACAATGCTGCCATTGCAGCATTGTGATTTGTTTAGGGGAGTGGAGGGGAGGGAATCTGTCTGCTTCCTGCGAGGAACAGAGAAGCAGAGACTACACAGAACTGGATCGGGCTGGCTAAGGGAAGTTATATTTTTTTATATTTAAAATTACCCCCGCCGCCCCCCGCCCGCGAGTCATGCCGGCCGCAAATGAAAATAGCGTGGCCTCCCGGCACCCTTACATACTCTGCAGTGATTAAGCCTTTCAATCACTGCAGAGTAGGTAAGGATGCCAAGTGATATGCAGTAGTTTCTAAACATAGAGGGTCTGCTCCCTCTCCCCAACATTGATACAGTAGTTTCTAAACACAGGAGAAATAGGAAGCAATAGCTCTATGTTTAGAAACCACTGCAGATTAAGGTAAATTCCGTAGGCAGTGTGGCTGAATTTAGCAGTAATTCTGCGTTACAAGGTTCCGACCAAGCCTAATAATTTACGCAAAGGAAATTACTTGAATTTTGCCCGGGCCTCGTTATATCGCAGCTAGAAATTAGGCTGTGGTATATTTAAATATACCATGCAAGTACTCATGTTAAGGCTTATTTGTGTGTTCCTGTGCTCATCTAAAAAATGCCATATTAAAGCCTCCAAAACATTACTTTATGAAGAGAAAAAAATTGATAGATTTCAATGGTTGAATATATCGAACCACTGGTAATTATTCTGGATGCATCTCTTTTTGCAATGGCACTAATTAGCAAAAAACAATAGTATGGCATGCAGCCAAATTAATGTTACTGGTTCAGACCAATTTAAGTTTGCATGCCTCTCTATCTGTTGCTGGCTAAGTGGTTCTCTGTGAGCGGCATAAAGATACCTGGAAATGGAACCAATTCTAGAGTTTGCTGTGCCATCAGACTCAAAATGCACTTTACAGATGAGGCCTCCTAAGGCTGAAAATGCACACAGTGTTGCTTGTGGTCACCTTAAGCTATTTATATGGCTTACATTCCCAGATTCTCAGCCATGACCTCTGCCAGATTTCCCTTGGATGTGCTATGTATTACAGTTTTTCCAGGAGGCAGTTGCTGTTATTAGAGTCACTTCTTGCCAGACGTGGCTAGGGCTTTGGGTAAAGGTAACAACCCAAGTTTCTCTCCAGAAAACTGATGGAGTGGGATGGATGGATCAGTAAATAGTTGGTGGTTCTGCTTAAGACGATGCAACATGCTTACTCTCACCTAGAGCCTTTTCCATTGATTTATGCAGCACCAGAAGGAGCCCAAACTAAAGTCATAAACATGTTTGCCATCAATCAGAGGCCATGGAGCATATTACTGAACAATATACTCTAATTGAGTTTACCATTATGAAGCTAAATTTGTCACCTGATGTAAACAATATTGTCATTGGTCCAGTTCTGGGTTGAGTGAATGAAGGATTGTCAGTAGATATTCTCTCTGCTAACTTTCTACTGGGGTGTGTGGGAATTTGAGTCAGGATTGCAGAATGGATCTCCCAAGGATAAAGAGGTTGCGCTGTGATATTGGTAGCTGCATGATGCAGAGGATAGGAATCTGAGAAGGAGGCATTCACAGGACTGAGCTTCAAACAGTATGGCAAACCTCCCTAAAATTACTCTATTCAGCTGTAAAACGAGCCAATTTTAAGCGTAACCACTTCTTCACTTTTAATAGATTATATTGGACCCCTCAAAAATAGAGAAGTTTGTACTACCACCAGATATTGTAGGTGTGGCCTCTTAAGAGCTGATGGCCAACACATCTTCTTTAAGTGTCCAGAGATAAAGGCTTACTGGCAGGATGTCAAGGATCTGGTCAACAAAATTTTTGAGATGGGTATAACGTTAAGTCTAACCCTAGTTTTAATAGGAGTGGAAACCTCTCCCAGCCAACCCCAGAACAGATCACAGCAAGCTTTGTTGTTTTACCTTATGCTTTTAGCTAGGAAGGAGATCTGTAAGCTTTGGGCGGATCCGTCACCTCGGAGAGCAGTGGATTGGCTTCAAGTTGTAAGATATAATTGCCCAATGGGTACTGATTGTAGACCCCGTGGGGCTAATCAGAGCAAGATCTGGGCTGATTTTCAAACATGGGGTGACATGAGGGCTACAACAGCAATCTAATGATCAGTCCTATGATTATAACTGGGTGCAGCCAGAAACCAGGATTCTGGTCTTGACTGGCGTGGCGTGAGCCAGCAAAAGTATGCAGCAGGCCGAGGGATGGAAAGCATATATAGTAGTGGCCTGATCTTGCAGATATAGGGATATGTGGACTACTAAAAACATTTTTCAAAAGCTAAGTTCCTACTGGGATGAAAATATGGCCAATGAGGGGAAAACATATTTATATGCCAGATATATTCCCTCAGGGATTTTTCTCGCTTTGACATCTCCTACTTAGTAATGTTTCTAAAGATTTGCCTGTCCACTTGGAAGAACCTTATGAAAACTATATTCTGAAGATAATGCGGTGTTATATGAGAACAATGGTAAATTAAAAGGTAGAAACAGCTGACTTGTACAAATGAAGTTAACAAACAACTACAGAAAATAAAAAACTCTAGCCTATGAATACCTAGATGTATTTCTGTGAGATTATTTGTTTGTGGTTTGATAACTCTTCATGATACTGCCATTACCTCAAACCCCCAACATGAAATCAGTTTTATGGTTACCTTTAGTCTCACTGGAGTGCTTAGAAGAGATCAATTAAAATATAGAAAAAAGGTAACTATATGTCCTATGCTGAGTGGCTCTTAAAATCCCATATAACACATTTTAACAACAAAGGGCAAACCTTTACAGGTAAGGATTGGCAGATGAAGTGGTCCATTACATTGTTGTTAATATACATTAAATCACTGATGCAAGAGGCTTCTCTGAGTCACAGTGAGACCCATAAAATCAAATGTTCTTATGAAGACATCTGTATATAGTTTGTGTCCGAAGAGAGCGATTGTCAGGAGTAAGATGAACTCCAGGGAAGAGTTCTGGTGGGGATGTTGAGCCCAACAAAAGGTAAATTAGCTGGGGGATATGTCATAGGAGAAAGCTACTCATGAGTGACACAACCTGGGAGAGACATCTACCAGAGAAGATAAGCCATGGAGAAGAGATCTGAAGGTGCTGGTGGGCAATCAGGCCAATCAGCAAAGAGTGATATGCCCTAGGTGAGTGATCTCCAAATTGCGTTTTGAGCTGTGGGTATTGTGTGCATTGGATGACATACAAAGTAATGAGTTGCGTGTGGAGTTTTGCATATGAAGAGAGATATACAGTGGTGTGATGGACCTTTAGAAAGAGTTCTACAGATGTGAGATGAGCTTTTTAGAGAGAACGGTGGAGCTGGTGATCACTGAGAGAAGGAAATCTGCAGAAGAACCTTCACAAATGGATCTGCTGTAGGAATGCCTTTGTGATGTATTCCTATAGGTTCTGTATCGATCCCCCTATTCCTGACCCTGTTCTGGTTAACAAGTTAACTAGCAGCCATCCCATGATGCAGAAACCGTTATCTGATTAAGCCACACCACGGCACAGGAACGTGTTATCTGATTAGGTCATAACGCTTGCCATCTAATTAGACAAGCGATATTCCTCCAGCCCCTGATAAGGCATACGGAGTTCTCAAAACAAATCAAACCTATGACAACCTGGGAAAAACCCTGCGGCCATTGTTTTGATTTCATCGAGAACTTCAGCAAAAGAATGTGCTAACGACCAAGTCGTATGACATCCTTATTGACGTATCTATGTCCATCCTTACGTCAATCTCGGCACCTTACAGGTATAAATATTACCGGTATTGCCTTAAGCAAACACACGCGGTGGTGACGAGATCGGAGCAGCCAGACTTGCCGAAGCCCAGAGCAGAGCAGACCCCGCTGGCGCAGCCCCGCCTTCCTGATGCGCTGAGAACGAGACGCTGCTTTCTCCTGCCGAGAAATCCAGCTCCGGCGCTTCCGGGTAGCCCTCGCAGGCAGCCTTGAATATCGAGACCAGAGACGAGAGATACCATCCCTCATTCATCCTAAATTCCAGGTACAGAACTGAATAACCCCTTGCAGAGACTTCTTGAGTCAGTCACTTGGCAAAACAAACTTAACTTAAACTGCTACTTTCTATTCCCACCCACGTATTAGGCTTAGGTCAGGTACACCGGGGTAGGCGTAGTTAGAAACACCAGTTGAGTACGATTAGTCAAATGTATATGTATATATATATTTTATCCATTTTAAACCTGCATATGGCTTAGAAACCATATAAATGTTTTTACAGTATTATTTTATAGTTCTGCTTTTATTGTATGCACTTTACTTAACCATAAGTATTGCGATAATATCGATCCATTTCTCTTGTACGAGAAAAGAGACTGATCAATAAATAACATCTTTTATTTAACACGCCCGTCTCTTCCTTTTCTCTACAATCTGGTGAGACTAAGAATGCACGTACTGACTGAGTAAAATAAGTTGTCTTTTGTTTTCACACGACTCTAGAGATACACTCTTGATTAGGGGAGAGCAAAGTTGTCATGTTCTATGGTTGTCAGAAACTAAATCCCTTCTTGTCTATCCAGGGAGGTTCAACTCCTCCTTGCCTATTCGAGAAAGTTTCTAGTGAACTCTGAGCTAGCTGGCAAACCCAAAACTTTAAGTCTAATATCGACAGTAGAAGACCTAGTTAACGTCTGGTCTAGGCCTATACTATTGTAGGTATTATTCCAATGCGCAGAGCCTATTGGGATAATAGGAACTACACTACATGGCGCCCAAACGTTTGGAAAGGCGATAAAACTAACGCAAGACATTAGAGTAACTCAGTCGTGCTTTTTCACACAGACCCCTTTTTTCCCATAATACTCCAAAGACGTCTGGAGTGGGTGAAAGGTCATATCCGCCAAACCTCGCAGGAGGAAACTCCTATGTATGGTTCTTGGTTTAGTCAACGTTGAAGGGTACACTGTTCCAAAATATTGTGCATCTAAATCTTTGTTTCCATAAGAAACCTGATCTGCAAACAAACAAAATAACCTTCCTGACAGTAGAATGTCAGATACTGAAGAAGAAAGAGAGATAGCTAGAGTAGCAGCTGAACTCGTAGCAGCTGATAATACTATGCAAGAAGCAGACCCGGATTTAATACTCATCGCGGTCAACATAAGGAAATCTATAACTTTAAAACTTATAGAAAATGGACTGACACCTAGAGGTGGCACAGTCATATTCGTAATAGAGGCACACGAATATCGGCAGACAGAGGTATTCTATTCATGGATAAAATTTCCAGCAGCAAACGCTGTAACAAAGGTCTTCCACCATTACAAAACAGAGGAACCTCCTGATGAGTACACTCCTTTCGAGGAGGTGGAAGTACCACTTAAATTTCAAGAGCACCTGCTCTTGTTTAATGGCGCCCTAAAACACAACAATCACATCACCAGGCTCGGTCCATTAGGTAGACCAGGAGCAATGTGGCCGGTCCTAGCCGGATACACACCACATCCAGACATCGATGGGATGTCTGCAGCAAATCTTTTAATACAAGTAAAGCAATTAATAAAAATACATAGACAATTAGTCCAATATGTAATGCGGACTTCAACAATCCAACCAGCAATTAAAATTCCACAGCTGACCCCTCATCAGGGGAACACAAATAAAATTACACCACAGAACATACAGTCCTGCCTAGGTAAGGTACCAGCTAAAAGGGAACAAATACCATTCTGGTTAGCACAAAAAATCACCCAAATAGAGGCGGTGTTTCCAGACACCACTCCTGTGGATAAACGCAGGATTCTGACTATCTGTCTTCCAATGGGAATCGCACCACACGTGGAGGACTGTGACACTTGGGGTACAGTCTTTGCTTCCATCTACACAAAAACGCATGGTGTTCCATCCATCTCGGTAATACCAGATGTGCTAAAACAAATTCAAGACGAATACGGTCCAGAACCCGCTTTAACTCTTGGTATGAAATTACTGAAAGACTTCAAGCAGGTCTCGGCTATATTACTAGCCAATATAAAGGGAGAAGCAGCAAACGTGGCGATCCGCCAGAGGTTAAAAGAAACAGATATAGCAGACCAACCAGCTGAAATAGCCAGAATCATAGAAAAATCCTATGAGGAACTAGGTAGAGATAGTTTAGGTGAAATACCAGTAAAACCCCAACTGATTGAAAGTCCTGAAAAAATATTTATTAAAAATAATTTAACATCACAAAAGAAGAACTGGGATGGAAACAAACAATCCAATCCGAAAGAAAAGAGATTCCAGTCCAGAGGAAGGTCTCCTCGGCGGAGAGAAAAATCTCCAAACCAAGGACACAGGTCTCCCCAAAGTGAGCCCTCTGTGAAAAAATACAACCTTAGAAATAGGGATAATATAAAGAAACCGGATAGATATCAAGATTTTGATACACGTCCCTCTCAATCTTTTCAGACTTCCTCGCAGAAATCGGAAAGAAGAGGACGATCGGAACCCAGGGAAGGGCACGTCAAGTCCAAAGACAAGGAACCTGCTCATCCAAATAAGAAATTACAATTTCCCAAAAAGAAGGTAGCCAGTATTAAAGTATTCAACAATGCCGAGAATACTGAGGACACAGCTGAAAAACGGAGAGTGGGCTCAGACAATGCTAGACAGCGCAGCAGAAGTGAGCATAGCTCGCAAAGTCCTTATGAATCATCTGGAGACAGTGGACACGAATGAATACCTTCAAGTGGAAACTGCAGACACCAGAGTTAGCAAACCTCACACAATATATGAAATAACATTACGTATAGAGGGGGATAAGACTAGAAAAATAAGGGGACTATTTTGGGATAATCTCTCCAAGGGCTATGACATCCTTCTAGCTGAAAAAGACTGGCCACCAGAGTTTGTCAGGGACTGCCCTTATGGCGAAGAAATAATTATGCCTGCCTTCTCAAATCATATCCCAATTCATAAAAAATATACACTTGCAAGAAAGTGGGCAGTAGCTCAAGCTCCTGCTTTATATAAAAATCATGTAGGATGGGATGAGGACTCTCCTCCTCACAAAATCCAGTTAAAATCACAACCTACTGCACAAAGACAGTACCCAATTAAGCAAGAAACTAAAAAACAGGTAAAAGAAATCCTAGACCAATTAGAATACCAGGGGGTGATTGAAACTTGCACCTCACAAATGAACAACCCTTTGTTTCCTGTCTCCAAACCAGACAATTCATATCGTCTAGTTTTGGATTACAGACACCTTAACTCATGTTGCAAAACTTTTGCAGTACAAAACTCGCATAGTGCAGCACTAATGAATAACATAGTGCGCAAAAAATACAAAACAACATTAGACATCTCTAATGGATTCTTCTGTCAAAATATAGCACCAGAGAGCAGATACTTGTCTGCGTTCTCAATAAATGGCGCTCAAAAACAATTCTGTCGGTTACCCCAAGGGTTCAAGAACAGCCCAGGATTATTCTCAGCGAGAGTAACAGAATTATTACAAACATATGACGAAGAGGCATTATCTTATGTCGACGACATATACCTAACAGATGATGACTTGGATACTCACTTGAAGAGAGTGAACACCATAATACTTGGGTTCGCAGCAGAGGGTTACAAATTCAACTTTAAAAAATCCAGAATTGCCCATCTAACTGTCCTGTTCTTAGGATATGAATTATCAAGTGAAGGCAAATGCCTGGCTGACAATTTCCTAGAGAAATGTGCCGTACTCCAAGCACCGAGAACACTAAAAAACCTACAGTCAATTCTAGGCTTCCTAAATTTCGGAAGAACATACATTGCAAATTACGCAGAAAGGGTCAAACCCCTAATAAAACCAGATTTTAAAAGAACCAATTGGACTCAAATACACACAGAAATTCTGAGATCCTTACAAACAGATATGTTAATTAAAACAAAATTAGAAACACGTGATAACACACGCAATCTTGTGATTCGAGTCATCCCAGGAAGATGCGGATTCACATACCTGACCTCTAACGAGGGAGAAAAGGTACCAATTGCATTCAAATCACACTTATACACTAAAGCTGAAATGAAATTTAGCCCAACGGAAAAAATTCTTACTGCAACACAGACAGCTATAGCAAAAGAACGAGCCCTGGCACAAGGTAAACGAATAATAATCGTGACACCGATACCAGCCCTGGAGGCGGTAACAAAGGCAAGCATTCCGAATGCTAAAGCACTACATCCAAGGTGGATACAGTGGGCTAATTCTCTTGCTGCAACAGACGTGGTATATGAATTTGATCCCAATTTAAAAACACAAGAATTTCTCCAATACGAATTCGAATGTCCTCCGCCGACCGAAATTCTGCCTCTAGATCATTACGGCTGTATAATATATACAGACGGATCAGCACAACCCGCAGTGGGGGGTAAACAAGCTTACAGTGCTGCGTGCGCGATTGTTAAAGGTCGCTGGCACGAAGGGAAATTTAAACCAGCTATCACCAAAACACAATCTCTGGGAGATTGTACAGCTCAGCGAGCTGAACTACTGGCATTCAAGATGGCGCTTGAAAATACCGATCGAGAATTCCCCACACTCATAGTGTGCGATTCGTATTATTGCGTTCAGTCTTACAATGAATACTTGCAGATCTGGCTTCAGAATGGTTTTAAGGATGCAAAAGGAGGCACAATCAAGCATAAAATGCTCTGGGAACAAGTAGTTCTTTTACAGAAAGAACTACCACAGACTCACGTGATACATACACTGAGTCATCAACGTGATGGCGTTCACGTTGCAGGGAATTCATTGGCTGATGAGGCAGCGAAGGCAGCTGTGCAAACGGCTTCCGTAGCTGCCATCACACGGTCAAAAACAAAAATAGACCGCGAAATATTACAGGCTGTCAGCGCTACAGAAAAGGATTCGATAGAAACACTCCCGAAAGGCTTTCCAGTAAAATACTCATACATAACTGATGCAAATAATGTTCCTTTTGCTCGAATCCCTGGAGTGGGGGATAGGGCAATTCCAAACATGGAACATAGGTTAGGACTAATAATAGCGGCACACGAAGGGCTCGCTTCTGTACATGCTGGCGTCTCAGCCACAGTATCATTGTTAAAACAGAGATACTGGTGGCCACAAATGAGAAGACAAACAAGGAACTATGTTTTAGAATGTGAAATATGTCAAAGAATGAAAGTATCAACGGTGAGACGACCAGCGCAGACGCCCCTTCTAATCTCAGATAAACCATTAGCCTGTGTTTATCTGGACCACTGTGGTCCCTTACAAAGGGATGGTAACTATAAATATATCCTGGTCGCAGTGGATTCATGCACGAGATTCATATGGATGTGGCCCCAGCGATCGGCTGACGCCAGAACTGTTATAAAAGATTTGAGAGTCTTTATCGGCACATACGCAATTGGCATGCTGCATTCTGATCAGGGTCCTGCTTTTAGCTCTCGAGCTTATAAGGAGGCCATGACCAGCATGGGCATTGCATTGCGGTACTCTTGTCCATTTCACCCTGAGGGGAACGGAATTGTAGAAAGAAAAAACCGTGACATAAAGCAATCTATAACAGCAAAGGTATTAGGTTCGGGAGCTGGGTGGGTCAAACATCTAATAAGTGTCCAACGTAGTCTAAATAACTTGCCAAGAAATTCTCTGAAGGGATTCAGTCCGTACGAATTATTGTTTGGAACTAGGATGTTAGTCTTAGATCTTGACAGTCAGACTTCAGTGGTGAAGGAAAAAAGCTGTGATATCAAAGATCGTTTGGCTATTTTACAGGACTTAAACAAAACAAGAAAAGACCTGAGCAACATAAAGATGAAACAGCAGCCAACAACCACTGAAGAAACACCACCTGTCCCAGCAAGACCTGTCTGGATTCCAAAAGTCGGGGATCTAGTCAGAGAAAAGATCGCTGTAAAGAAGGAATTTGGGCCTTCTTACAGAAAAGCAGTTCCTGTCTTGTCTATCAACGGGACAAGATCAGTTGTACTACCGCCGCTTGCTGGTAAAAAGGAGAACCGAGTTGTATCCATCGACCTGGTAAAACCACAATCATGTGGCCGATAACAAACAGTAGGCCAAGTGGACTCCCGATAAGTAGCAGAACACCAAGGTTTGCTACAAATACAGAGGTCCAAACTAAGAGGCTAATCACATTCGAAACGCCTACAGAACAACAACAAGGACTATGCAACAATGCATTGGAACTCAGACCTCTAAAAACCCAAATAAAAACATTTAGTAGAGACACACCAACCTACAATGAAGTAACAAATGAATATGCTGAAGCTGCAAGAAACAGTAATCCTGAAGCAATTAGAACAATTGACAGAACTGCATCCGGCTACTTCATAAACTTCGATGATTCCTCTGAAGACCTAAGTGAATCAAAAACACAGCCATCATCAAAAACCTTTAAAGATAAAGCTACAGAACTTTTGAAACAACTGAAAGAAACATATCTAATTTCTCCATGGATTGAATTTTGGGTGGGCTTTGGTGCATTTATCCTCATACTTTGGCTCATCATGATACTAACTTTGGGACGCTTCATTGAGGGAAAATTTGCTAAAATGGACACAGCAAGTCAGAAAATCAACTTGATCCTCAAGCCACACACATCTTCACACGTCGAGAAAAGAGAACTTTCTTCAGTCAACTTCACAGCCAATCCTATACCAGGTGGGGTAGCATGGGACAATACTGACTATGAAATTTATGGTCCGGTAGAAATCCTGAAATATCCACACCAAATCAAGATCTCGTTAAGTGACTTTGTAAAACCAAGCTAATTTGCTGATATTTGGGACTTTGAAAACATAAATGATATGATGTCTGACTTAGTGATGTCTGCTAAATTTACCAAACATGATTATTTGCAGGGTTCGACTAATTATGATAGTATGTACTGTTACAACCACTATGGTAACCATTTTCTACATAAATCGGCACAACCTAGAAATGTTTTAAATTATAATCAATGGGAACATTGTGCGACCCCTCCAAAAGGAAGCTCAAGAACCTTTTACGACAAATATTCATACTTTTCAGGGTTCAACACAAGTAATGCTGAAACATTTTATTTCAGATTGTCAAATAAGACAGGGACAAAGATCATGCTAACAAACACGAAATTGATATATTCAGACTCATTTTTTGAACAAATGAATACTTTTGGTTTTGATTATTGGGACAAAAATGTTGAAGTAAAAAGTGTTTGGGGTACAAAAGAATGGCAAGTACAAGGTATAGAATCATTGTTTAGAGCCTGCATGATCCCAGAACAAATTATATTTTTAAATGACACTGTTCAACAAACCACCTGTCTTGGCTTAGCCAAAATAAAAGACTTAAATAAACCGTCTATTCCAAAGCCAACAATGAACAGCAATAGCTCTACATATGAAGAGATAGACGTAAACTATGTATTAAACCAAAACAGAACACATCCTGATTGGAAACAATGGTTGATCTGGCCCACAGATACTAATAACTGTCAAGATAGATTCCTGAACAAAACACAGGGGTTCACATTGACCAGGCCAGACCCTAGATATTACCAAAGACAACACCCAGGGATAATAACCACCTACAGTGTGGGCAAATTATGCCTTCAATGGCTACAAACTTCCACACTGACAGAAATTAAGCAACACCTAACTTTACTTACTGATGGTGCGGACTTGCGTGATTTCATTATGGGACCGCGCAAACAGCGTCAGAAACGTTTCATAGCAGCCTCTGTATATGCAGCTTACAACGAGGCCTGGAAGGGGACTCAAATTGAGACAGCAGAAAGTATACGGGAAATTGACCGTATTAATTTGGAAAAATCACTTTCTGTAGTGGACAATGGGTTAATGACTCTGTCCTCCAGAATTTTTTCTTTGGACAGCATTGTGTCTTCAGCAATCGACATTTTATCGCAAGACTTACTGTTGTTACAACACGGTCAGTCTCAATTGCGTTCTATTGTACAGCTTGGCTGGACGTTACAAAATCTGCGTTCAGGCTATGTGCCTTAGCGTTTAATCAACACAACGTCACTATTCAATATCTTTAACCTTACTGATAAACAAATCAGTATGGCACAGAAGGGTGCTGATTATACAATCCTGAGCATTGAGAAACTCGAGAGATTACCAGTGACAATGTCAGAACGACCTGTCAGTGAATGGATAATACATGGGATAATTAATATTCCAATATCAACCTTCAGGTTTCAATACTGCCAAAAATATATACAGGCTGGCATGTACGAAAAATTGGGAAAAGGGTACATTAAGACAACATGGAACTTGCCCTATTCACATGCATGTGTCAGTAATAAAGGACAGAAAGTGTTTCTTAGTGGCAATAATTGTGCGATGTCACTAAGCGGTACACTTCTGTGTAATGGAATTAGTTTGCATGGAGCCTGTGAAGGGAACTCGAATAACCTTTCATGTCACCAGCTAGGCACACCTGCAACAGAGATAGAACCATTTTTTCAAAGACTCTATAATGGGAGTTACATTCTAATTGTGGACCGCAGATGCTGTAGTCTTATGCCCGGGACTCCTTATCTCATAACTACGACTGCGAAGGTCAAGTGCTGTGGACGCTTACTGTTCCCCAGCTCCTTTCCAGACAGGGAGGCAAGGGCATGGCCCAACTTGAAAATTACTTCTATTCGAATAGACACTTTAAGCAGAATGAAAACAGTGCTTCTTCAGACGCCAACCAGGCTCACGTCATCAAAAGAAACGTATGATCTCCTAGTCGCAAGGACGACTGCAGAGATTCACTCATTGTTATCAACTAATTCCCCCATACATTTCGCAGAAATCCTGAATGAAATCTTAAATATTTCTGATACCAGTGGAGTCTCAAAAGTATTTAAGACAGTATTCTCAATGGCATTAACACCATTCAAAGCCATACTGGGTATTTTTCCAGACTTCGTCCTTTCGATTTTTGGCGGACTTCCCCTCATTTTGGGACTAATTGCAGGAATTCTATTCTTAGCCCTTATATTTCGTTATGGCAAACCGTGTCACAGACAAAACACCTGCGACAAGGGAAGAAACAATCCGAGCCATTGGATACCGGGACCGGATATCAAAAATCCTGGGACTAACCCGGCTTAGAGACCTGAACATGACTTGGTTTCTTTCATTTCGACCAATGTGGCATCGATGTGTTTTACCTGTATTAAGGTGCATGCTGTGCGGAGAAGAATGCGTGTTGGACACCTGTCTGACGCTACAATCGGATGCGCCAATGGATGCAGAAACATTGTTGAGCCCAATAAAGGCTCATGCTTTGTGCTGCCCTCAACGGCTGCCAATCCTGATGACGGCATTCGTGGAGACTTCACCGCTACGATTAAGGGGTAGTGAAGTTCAAGATGAAAGCAGCATCGATCAGGTACGACCTTCTGTCAGCAATACTAATCAAAACGTCAGTGGAGACAATCATGCACATGAATGCATGGTTACATCCTTTTCCGAGTTAGTGGAACTCTCACAGGAAGCTGTTGACAGCTTTTTCGACAGTCTAAATGATATGATGTTCTCTCCAGAGCAGAAATAGAGACTTTTGAGCAAGCTAGCACACGGCGTTCCCTGAATTTGGCCTTCAACTTTAATAACAAAATACCATGAACAATTTTCCCTCCAGTTCACGGACAGCAATGTTTTCAGCAGCCCCAAAATATTTTTACGATTTTTCGGGACACTTATCTTCTGCTTAAAGTAAGAACTATTCTTAGAGAACTGAAATTTCTATTTTTAGATACTTTATAGACATTAGCTGCCCGCTGGTATGTTCATAATTATTTTATTCTGTGATGGAATGGTCTCGAACTTTTTCTTCTGTATTAAGAGCCATTTCATGTGTAATTCTCATATTCGATTAGTAATAATGTATACATATGCTTGATTACTTTGGCATTATTCTACAGCTTGAGTGCATATAATACATGTGACTATTTTTTCGTATATTAGATAAATTCGAAATGCATTATATGTATTTTGGGGTGGTAAGGTATACACAATACTCTACAGTATGTTTTACTATGCCTAGATTCGTAAATATGGCCATAGTTAGCGTGGAGTGGGTGTGATGTATTCCTATAGGTTCTGTATCGATCCCCCTATTCCTGACCCTGTTCTGGTTAACAAGTTAACTAGCAGCAATCCCATGATGCAGAAACCGTTATCTGATTAAGCCACACCACGGCACAGGAACGTGTTATCTGATTAGGTCATAACGCTTGCCATCTAATTAGACAAGCAATATTCCTCCAGCCCCTGATAAGGCATACGGAGTTCTCAAAACAAATCAAACCTATGACAACCTGGGAAAAACCCTGCGGCCATTGTTTTGATTTCATCGAGAACTTCAGCAAAAGAATGTGCTAACGACCAAGTCGTATGACATCCTTATTGACGTATCTATGTCCATCCTTACGTCAATCTCGGCACCTTACAGGTATAAATATTACCGGTATTGCCTTAAGCAAACACACGCGGTGGTGACGAGATCGGAGCAGCCAGACTTGCCGAAGCCCAGAGCAGAGCAGACCCCGCTGGCGCAGCCCCGCCTTCCTGACGCGCTGAGAACGAGACGCTGCTTTCTCCTGCCGAGAAATCCAGCTCCGGCGCTTCCGGGTAGCCCTCGCAGGCAGCCTGGAATATCGAGACCAGAGACGAGAGATACCATCCCTCATTCATCCTAAATTCCAGGTACAGAACTGAATAACCCCTTGCAGAGACTTCTTGAGTCAGTCACTTGGCAAAACAAACTTTACTTAAACTGCTACTTTCTATTCCCGCCCACGTATTAGGCTTAGGTCAGGTACACCGGGGTAGGCGTAGTTAGAAACACCAGTTGAGTACGATTAGTCAAATGTATATGTATATATATATTTTATCCATTTTAAACCTGCATATGGCTTAGAAACCATATAAATGTTTTTACAGTATTATTTTATACTTCTGCTTTTATTGTATGCACTTTACTTAACCATAAGTATTGCGATAATATCGATCCATTTCTCTTGTACGAGAAAAGAGACTGATCAATAAATAACATCTTTTATTGAACACGCCCGTCTCTTCCTTTTCTCTACAATCTGGTGAGACTAAGAATGCACGTACTGACTGAGTAAAATAAGTTGTCTTTTGTTTTCACACGACTCTAGAGATACACTCTTGATTAGGGGAGAGCAAAGTTGACATGTTCTATGGTTGTCAGAAACTAAATCCCTTCTTGTCTATCCAGGGAGGTTCAACTCCTCCTTGCCTATTCGAGAAAGTTTCTAGTGAACTCTGAGCTAGCTGGCAAACCCAAAACTTTAAGTCTAATATCGACAGTAGAAGACCTAGTTAACGTCTGGTCTAGGCCTATACTATTGAAGGTATTATTCCAATGCGCAGAGCCTATTGGGATAATAGGAACTACACTACACCTTGGGTAATAGAGCTGCATATGATTATGTTACGTGGGAGAAATCAACAAGGGGTGATTTATTCTGAGTAAAGGAATTTAAGGTGTAGTATGCAATGTGGATGAGCTTGGTGATGTATAATACTCTATCGATGAGATCTGACGAGGAGGTTGCTTTGGACTGAGGTTTTCAAGTGTGGAAAGCACAAGGTAGTAGCACTATAGTATGTGATATACTATGGTAGAGAGAGACATAGGGGGTGATATTTGTGTTGGGTGATGGATCTGCTGGAGATTATGCACTGATAGAGAAAAATGCTGTGGAAAGTTTACCCGAAGGTTTTTCAATACAGGGATAAGATGTGGCTTAGGCCAGGAAGCTGCAATATTGACATGAACTGGCACACCTAGAGGGGTGATGTTAGCCCAAGATATACACTTAAAGTGATATATCCTGGGACAGGTATATGAAGGGGCTGAGATGTGCCTGGGAGACCCTTGTAGAGGTAGTAGTAGTCCATGCGAAGGATATGGAAGAATGAGATGTTCCCCAAGGAAGAACTATGCATTGGTGATGGGGACTAAGAGAGAGAGAAGCAAGGGATAACACATCCTGGGAGAGGTGTGTAGGAGGTTATGTGCCCTTACAGAAAGATGTGCAGGAAGAATGTGTTACAGGAAGAGGCAGCCACAAGGTGAGATATATCCTGGATGAGCTATGTGTACAGTTGAGTGGTACAGTGGCGAGATACATGGTTCTGAGAGGTACCATGGCTTAGATATCTGCAGGAGTGAATGCATGCCTTGGTTTGGAGATCTGGAGAGGTGATGTGTCCAGAGAGATAGAGAGTCGAAGATGCTAGTGTGAAAGAAGACAGATCTGCATAAGTGATGTGCTCTTGGAAAGAAAGATGAAAATGGGGTGAGATGTGCCCTGGGAGTGATATTGCCTGCATGAACCTGGCTGTTAACAGAAATATGAAATGTTGAGAAGTTCCATGATTGAGAGATCTAAGGTTATACAATGAGTCATGTGATAGAGATCTTTAGGGCTAATGTGCCTTGTGAATGATAGTTTCTGGGGGTGATCGCTCTCTGAGAGAGAGGTGTAAAAGAGATTTACCCTAGAAGTGAGATCTGCAAGTGTTGTGAGGTACAACATGACCTGCTCTGAGTCTCATTTTAGTTTCACTTTTTAGCTTGACACTGTTTTCTAATGGTGACCTTTTACAGGATTTATACATACATGATACTGTACTAGGAAACTATTATACATGCAGTTTTTTCTTAGCCAACATTATTAAAATGTTAATGGTAGACTCTGTCCAATTCTAAGCATATAGAATGTGATGCCTTGTATTTTGTTGTCTGGTTGGAGAAAGCTCTAAGGCTCCAGACAAACCACCACATCAACTTTGCACCTTTTTCACAGTCTGATTGGAAAAGTGCTTTTATTATATAAATGGCCTCTGTGTTACATTCACCAGAGGATCACTTCTGCTGGGATTCTCCTGAAATGTGATGCACTGTGACCGCAATGCAGTCCTGCTGACTCTGACCTCTATCCTACAAAGGACTTTAGCCTTTTCTACACAGGCCTGATTCCTGACACATTATACTCAGGTGTGGAGGGTTAGGCTACCCCAATGGATCGGGCAGAGGGTACTCCCACTATGCTCTTGATAGTATAGGTGGTGTTAGGTATGAATATAATCATATAGTAATGTTATACTGGTTGAACTGTTTATCTTTTTCACCATTGTTGTAATGCTGGTTACAGTGCTTTGTTTTTTCTGCCGAATCTTCACAGTACACTCTTTCCATCTATGAATACAGTTATTTCAGTAAATATTTGAAAAGCTAATTTGTTTCTTACTTGAGTTTACCTTGGACATGTAAATGTAAATGTAGTTAAGCTTATATAGCGCACAGCTACCCGCAGTGGGTTTCCCGGCGCTTGCTTAGGGAACCCTTCCTGGTATTCCCCTGTGAGATAGCAGGGTATCCACAAGGTGAAAGTCAGGCATCCCGCCGCGAGGGGCCGTTGTGGAGATTAAGCAAGCTATTGCCCAGAGTCGCAGAGTGTAAACCCGTGAGTCGAGGAGGCACCGTGGCGAGAATTATCGAGTCCGTGGAATTTTTAGCCCAAGACCCCGCCGAGGCGGGGAATTGAACCCTGGTCCAGGAGTGATCTCAGCTTCCGGGTCTGCTGCCTCTAACCCCTGAGCCACACTTCTCCAAAAGCAAAAGTAAATGACGAAAGGGTAGATCTGTTTCCACTATTTCCTTGGGAAATAAAGAGTGGTCAGGTTCGAGTTTTCTGATAACATCTGGTACCCTGGTAAGGTTAGGGGTTCACATGGGGCACTGTGAGATAGCTAGGAACCAGACCAACATTTACAGATGATACGTGTGAACCAAATTCCCATGTTCTGAAGTTTATGTTGTCCAGAACACACAGTCCTACTTAATTCGTAGGAGAGGAGATCAGCTAATGTGGCATTGGGCTTGGTAGAAAGAAAGTTGCTAGGTTGAGGTATTCAATTAAAGTGAAATTAACAGTGGGGAACAGTGCCCTTGGAAGAAAGCTATTCAAGACAATAGAAATGCATGTGTAATGTATTCAGGGAGTAAAGAGATATGCAGGAGACAATTAATCCTGAAATATCTGTGGTAGATGAGATTTATCCAGTGGTAAATTCACATTGGCCCAGGAGTGACCTGACAAAATGTAGTGTGAGGTGAGCTAGGTGAGACATATGACGAGAGCGAGAAGTGCTTATTGATAGAGCTATCCATGAAGGATGTCCAGAACACACAGTCCTACTTAATTCGTAGGAGAGGAGATCAGCTAATGTGGCATTGGGCTTGGTAGAAAGAAAGTTACTAGGTTGAGGTATTCAATGAAAGTGAAATTCACAGTGGGGAACAGTGCCCTTGGAAGAAAGCTATTCAAGACAATAGAAATGCATGTGTAATGTATTCAGGGAGTAAAGAGATATGCAGGAGACAATTCATCCTGAAATATCTGTGGTAGATGAGATTTATCCAGTGGTAAATTCACATGGGTCCAGGAGTGACCTGGAAAAATGTAGTGTGAGGTGAGCTGGGTGAGACATATGACGAGAGCGAGAAGTGCTTATTGATAGAGCTATCCATGAAGGATGTGCAGCATGGAGATTAGCAGTTATGCTGTGGTTGAGAGATATGCGTGTAGTTTTGTGCTATACCAATAATGTTCCTAACCAAGACAACAATACCTTTCTACTTTAGTCACTCCTAAATTCTGAATATCACAAGGAGGCAACGTCACAAACAGGATCGGTGCTCTATGTATGTGCTATGCTTTGCAGTTCGAATCAACTCTTATTAGAGGGCTAAAGAGAAACTGCAGCAAAAAATACAAATAAAACATTCAAATGATTACTTAGAGAACCTGCCATTACACCGAGAATGTTTTACAGTAATAAACACGCCTAAAAACAGATCACCCAGTATCATAAATATATTTTGTAAGACTCCAGTTGATGTATTTCAATATTTTAATACCTGCTGCATCAGGTAGGGTGTTTGGTCTATTGTCAAAACATTGTGTTTGGTGTTAAATACTCAAAGCTCATCAATGTTTTGTGTTTTTGCATAGACTGCTACAGTAGAGCCAATTAAAAATGAAACACATAGCTATAAGAATATAAGTCGCACCACACCATGAAGAAAACATGGTCAATTGGTCAGGTATGTACCACTAGCAGAAGAATGGATCACAGTGCAACAACAGTGAAAATGAAGTTTCACATCTTCAGAGTATCTTGAGGGTGTTATTAGGTCTGAAGGGAACAATTTGAGTCATTTTTTATTAGACAGGCAGAAAGGAATGTATTCATTGATGGTCAGGAATGTGTCTCCCTAAGATCCCGGTTGCCCAGCAGATCCGCTCACACACTCTGGCACATGTTTGAGATACTTGAACTGATGTTAGCAGTTGGGCCATAAAATCTAAAATTAAATTAGTCAAACAGATATACTGAATTCATTAGGAAATCCATGAAATCTATACATATTGTTAACAGTGGTTATTTTTAGATAAAAAGTTCTCACTTTTAGAATCAATAAGAAACGCCTTAACACTATGGCAACATCTATATATTTCTTCCACCTGCAACACTGCCTCAGAGCAAATAGGGTATATGAACAGGGTTAACCCAAAGCAAGTCACTGAGACCTGGGTAATCTAAGTACTGAAAGGAAGGGGTCTCAGTGTGAGAGCAATAGTTATACTAATAAATTGTAAGAAAAATTAAACGACAATGAATGAATCCAACATTGTTTTAATTCACAATGAGGAACAATATAGAGAATATATTAACATTTTCTCAATGCATAAAGTAGGTTGAACAGTGCCCTGGAGGGGAGGGGGGAAGGTGATGTGAGGATGGTGTGGTAAAGGTATTGTGACAATAAAACCAAGTGAATATCAAAAAGTTACATTTGTGTTAACATTACACTACACATAGGATGATTCGCTATACCAATGTATACAATTGTCATACTCCAATAGTGCAATCAATGTCGAATGTAGGTAGGGAGTTGACTAAAGGGAGACGTTGTCGACGTTTCGACCCTCTGATTATCGCAGGGTTAGTTGAGCCCTTGCAGTGGGGTCTTCTTCAGGACAGGGAAACGGGCAGGCAACCTAATAAATACGTATATATAGAGGATTATTTACTAAGGTGGCGGAATATATCCATTTTAGAAAAACAACAACAATTGGATTGGATTACTGTAGCACACATCAAAGAGCATACCGTTAAACTTGGCACTCTGTCTTATCACTGCTTAAGTCGTCAGGGTTAATTATCATAACTGAAGTTAAAGAAAATGAAATATAATTAAAATTGAGAATTTTATGGGGGGCATTTAGCACGACAAAGGAATCATAATAGATAGCAAATATTCTCACCGAAAATTAGTCAGTCCATACTTCGATGGAAATAAATAAGGGAGAGTCGGAGAAAGAGGCCAGCCGTGGGGCGGCGGCACAGACAATTTCTGAAAAGTAACGATAGTTGGATTATAGGGTGTGTCATGGATATACTGCATCCAATAGAATAATATAGGCATTTAAGGGAAGACGTCAGCTTACCAGCGTCGTCCGAATGGATCAGCGATGATTGATACGTCGCCTCGTGCCAGTAATTATCTAGAAAAACGGTAATAATCTAACTTAGAGACTTGCAAAAAGTAAACTGCCAAATCATAATGGCATTACAAGATCATTCAGGCTTACCGAGTTAGTCCGGCAGGATCAATGATAACGTGGTATAGGGTTCAACCTCGTTTGGTTAGTTGACCTGTAAATCATATAGCGCAATAAGTTGCCTTGGCCATTAAACACAGAGTCATACTGCTTGGTTCAATAGATAGTAGTGGGATTCAACCTGACACAGAGTCAGCCAGAGCTTACCGTTTACCGATTAGATCAGGTCACACAAAGCGCTGGCATCTAGCGTAGCGAGGCAGACTTCCTGGTTGGAAATGTAACCATGGAAACGGGGCACGTGATCACCGCGCTGATAATAGAGCGCCAAGACAGACCAAGGTTGACGATAAAGTTAAATTTAAATTTAAAAACCGGCGATATGGAGGGAATTAAATTCAAGGAGCAAGTAACTGCACCCTAATAATATTCCATTAATTTAAGTTGTGGCTTAATATGTGGTATCAAACTGTTGCCAATATATGGAGAATCGAAGTAACCATGGTGACTGGAAGCCGAGCAATGGAAGGCTTATTCTAAAAATCGAAAAATCGAATAGCAGAGACCTAGCCTGTACAAAGGGGGCGTTGTAGCTGGATTAACCCCGTAATGAATACAGATTCATTTAATACAAAATTAAAAAACGATACACATATGGAATTGCATTAATTACAATGTGGATAACTCATGTCTGGATTGGACCCACGAACCAATCACGAACAGGTATTACTATTGGGTAGGGCATTAGCACTTCACGGGAGCATTACTATATGAGCAATGTTACTGTTTGGGGAGTACCTCTCACATGAGGGTAAAGTCCCACTCAATACCTCACATTAGGAGTACAGTGGACTAATGCAGACTAACCGAAAGAAAACTTAAGGGTAGCTGGAAAGTCATCATAATCGTTGTGACCATCGGTGTGTGATCACTTTGCAGTCAAACATAGAGAGTACACATAGTTGGAAGGCGTACCTCTCACATGAGGGTAAAGGCCAATTGCAATAATTCGGATCATAACCGTGTGTGTTAACAATAAGTCAATACCTATCATGGCAATATTGCTAACTGTGAAAAGGAACTGTCATACTCATTAAGCCCATTCTGAATAGAATCAAAGCGAAACATCCATTTAATTTCACGGATATTCAGAATATTAGTGATGTTGCCCCCCCGTGGTCCCAGCACTGCCTTTTCCAATATCACCCATCTTAGGCTATCAGGGGAATGGGCTGCGGATTTGAAGTGATCAACTAGAGGTGCCCCCTGGACGTCACACCTTATCCTACTCATGTGCTGGAGGATCCGTACTTTGGCCCTTTGTTGTGTTTGGCCTATGTATATTAGTCCACATGGACAGACAATGGCGTAGATTATGTTTGATGTATTGCAATTACTATGGAATTTCAGCGGAATTTTTTGTTGAAGATGTACAAATTCCTTGGTTTGGATCGTTGTGTCGCACGCCTTGCAGTTCCCACATCTGAAGTGGCCCAGAACCGGTGGAAGATTCCATAAAGAAGTGATTGTGGGATCATCAGGGACAGATAAAAAGGAATGCACCACATGGTCTTTAACACTCTTAGCTCGTTTGAATGCATGTAGGGGAGATCCTCTTTGATTGATGTCATCAGATATCAATTGCCAATGCTTGTTAATTATGCGTTTGATTTGGTTACTTTTTGTGGAAAATGTTGTTACACACACTATCCTTTGATCCTCAACAGGTTTTCTGTCTTTTGGAGTGAGTAACTCGTCCCTTGGATAATACCAGGCACGCTTCCTCGATTTCTTCACCAATCTTTTTGGATAACCACTGGCTGAGTCGTGTCAATCATATCTACGAGACACTATGCACACAATCACGATCGTCGAAAATCGACAATTTGATCCCCAACATGAAATACTGGCCACGTGTGATGTAGTATCCCTCTATACCTGCATTCCTCAACAGGAAGCATTAGCAGTGATCACTAGATGTTTAAACAAACGACCAGCACCGGCACAAGTACCCACGGAATTTATCGTAGCACTATTGACGATAGCCATGACTAAAAACTTCTTCATCTTTAAAAACAAATTCTACCTGCAGTTCTCCGGAGTGGCAATGGGGGCTCCATTTGCCCCGGACGTAGCAATTTTGTATATGGCGGCTTTTGAGAACAACACTGTGCTCAATGATTTGAATCCATTCAAAGACCAACTCAGCCTAAGGATGCTATACATAGACGACATTCTCCTTATCTGGAATGGCAACTCGGACGAACTAGCAGCTTTCTTTTTGTGGCTCAATCAGCAATCACCACATCTGAAGTTCACCAGTCAATCAGACAACAAACAAATTAACTTCCTAGACAGTACCATTTACGAAGAGTCAGGTATTCAACAGACCACATTGTACCGCAAACCAGCAGAGCGTAACTCATTGTTACAATACAGTAGCCATCACCCCCGTGCCCTAAGCGACAATTTACCATTCGGACAGTTTCTTCGGATCCGACGCAATTGTTCCAACAAAGAACACTACTTGCTAGAATCTGAACAATTGACCAACCGTCTTCACCAGCGAGGTTATCCAAAAAGATTGGTGAAGAAATCGAGGAAGCGTGCCTGGTATTATCCAAGAGACGAGTTACTCACTCCAAAAGACAGAAAACCTGTTGAGGATCAAAGGATAGTGTGTGTAACAACATTTTCCACAAAAAGTAACCAAATCAAACGCATAATTACCAAGCATTGGCAATTGATATCTGATGACATCAATCAAAGAGGATCTCCCCTACATGCATTCAAACGAGCTAAGAGTGTTAAAGACCATGTGGTGCGTTCCTTTTTATCTGTCCCTGATGATCCCACAATCACTTCTTTATGGAATCTTCCACCGGTTCTGGGCCACTTCAGATGTGGGAACTGCAAGGCGTGCGACACAACGATCCAAACCAAGGAATTTGTACATCTTCAACAAAAAATTCCGCTGAAATTCCATAGTAATTGCAATACATCAAACATAATCTACGCCATTGTCTGTCCATGTGGACTAATATACATAGGCCAAACACAACAAAGGGCCAAAGTACGGATCCTCCAGCACATGAGTAGGATAAGGTGTGACGTCCAGGGGGCACCTCTAGTGGATCACTTCAAATCCGCAGCCCATTCCCCTGATAGCCTAAGATGGGTGATATTGGAAAAGGCAGTGCTGGGACCACGGGGGGGGGCAACATCACTAATATTCTGAATATCCGCGAAATTAAATGGATGTTTCGCTTTGATTCTATTCAGAATGGGCTTATTGAGTATGACAGTTCCTTTTCACAGTTAGCAATATTGCCATGATAGGTATTGACTTATTGTTAACACACACGGTTATGATCCGAATTATTGCAATTGGCCTTTACCCTCATGTGAGAGGTACGCCTTCCAACTATGTGTACTCTCTATGTTTGACTGCAAAGTGATCACACACCGATGGTCACAACGATTATGATGACTTTCCAGCTACCCTTAAGTTTTCTTTCGGTTAGTCTGCATTAGTCCACTGTACTCCTAATGTGAGGTATTGAGTGGGACTTTACCCTCATGTGAGAGGTACTCCCCAAACAGTAACATTGCTCATATAGTAATGCTCCCGTGAAGTGCTAATGCCCTACCCAATAGTAATACCTGTTCGTGATTGGTTCGTGGGTCCAATCCAGACATGAGTTATCCACATTGTAATTAATGCAATTCCATATGTGTATCGTTTTTTAATTTTGTATTAAATGAATCTGTATTCATTACGGGGTTAATCCAGCTACAACGCCCCCTTTGTACAGGCTAGGTCTCTGCTATTCGATTTTTCGATTTTTAGAATAAGCCTTCCATTGCTCGGCTTCCAGTCACCATGGTTACTTCGATTCTCCATATATTGGCAACAGTTTGATACCACATATTAAGCCACAACTTAAATTAATGGAATATTATTAGGGTGCAGTTACTTGCTCCTTGAATTTAATTCCCTCCATATCGCCGGTTTTTAAATTTTAATTTAACTTTATCGTCAACCTTGGTCTGTCTTCGCGCTCTATTATCAGCGCGGTGATCACGTGCCCCGTTTCCATGGTTACATTTCCAACCAGGAAGTCTGCCTCGCTACGCTAGATGCCAGCGCTTTGTGTGACCTGATCTAATCGGTAAACGGTAAGCTCTGGCTGACTCTGTGTCAGGTTGAATCCCACTACTATCTATTGAACCAAGCAGTATGACTCTGTGTTTAATGGCCAAGGCAACTTATTGCGCTATATGATTTACAGGTCAACTAACCAAACGAGGTTGAACCCTATACCACGTTATCATTGATCCTGCCGGACTAACTCGGTAAGCCTGAATGATCTTGTAATGCCATTATGATTTGGCAGTTAACTTTATGCAAGTCTCTAAGTTAGATTATTACCGGTTTTCTAGATAATTACTGGCACGAGGCGACGTATCAATCATCGCTGATCCATTCGGACGACGCTGGTAAGCTGACGTCTTCCCTTAAATGCCTATATTATTCTATTGGATGCAGTATATCCATGACACACCCTATAATCCAACTATCGTTATTTTTCAGAAATTGTCTGTGCCGCCGCCCCACGGCTGGCCTCTTTCTCCGACTCTCCCTTATTTATTTCCATCGAAGTATGGACTGACTAATTTTCGGTGAGAATATTTGCTATCTATTATGATTCCTTTGTCGTGCTAAATGCCCCCCATAAAATTCTCAATTTTATTTATATTTCATTTTCTTTAACTTCAGTTATGATAATTAACCCTGACGACTTAAGCAGTGATAAGACAGAGTGCCAAGTTTAACGGTATGCTCTTTGATGTGTGCTACAGTAATCCAATCCAATTGTTGTTGTTTTTCTAAAATGGATATATTCCGCCACCTTAGTAAATAATCCTCTATATATACGTATTTATTAGGTTGCCTGCCCGTTTCCCTGTCCTGAAGAAGACCCCACTGCAAGGGCTCAACTAACCCTGCGATAATCAGAGGGTCGAAACGTCGACAACGTCTCCCTTTAGTCAACTCCCTACCTACATTCGACATTGATTGCACTATTGGAGTATGACAATTGTATACATTGGTATAGCGAATCATCCTATGTGTAGTGTAATGTAAACACAAATGAAACTTTTTGATATTCACTTGGTTTTATTGTCACAATACCTTTACCACACCATCCTCACATCACCTTCCCCCCTCCCCTCCAGGGCACTGTTCAACCTACTTTATGCATAGAGAAAATGTTAATATATTCTCTATATTGTTCCTCATTGTGAATTAAAACAATGTTGGATTCATTCATTGTCAGAGCAAATAGAACACTTTTTTAAAACTTTATTTTCCATTTCCGTAATACAAAAAGTCACAGCATTCACATATGTACTACACTGCTGCATCATAGTAGGTAACTCCACGTTGAATCATACAATGAATATTGAAATCATTTGCAGAGATTGTCTCTCCCACCCTCCAACCGGCTTTGCATCAGTAACTGCCTATCTATGTAACCAGAACACCCAGACGATGCTTTCTAACCCCACAATAATCATCTGTAATCTGAGACGGTTGAGTCCCCCCCAGGATGAAATATACATAACAATGGATGCATCTGAAAGGTGTATGCCCACCCTGTAGTGTGTCACCCCACTCCTGTGGGGACCAGCCCGTCTGGGGGTTGTGAAGTGGGGGTGGTGTTCATGTCCACTAAATAGGCTTTGAAGGGGCCCCAAATATCCTTTGGATGCGACGCTCCAGGTATGGTGACTGCATACAAATCACTATTTGTGTTATAGTGGTCTAAACTCTGTAGCCAGGCCTTTGTTGTGGGAGGGGCCTTGCAGCCCCATTTAAGGGCAATCTCCCGCTTGGCAAGCAGGAAGGCTATTGCAGTAAATTTACGAACGGGCTTAGGGAAGCTTAGTACACAGCCCAATAATGCAGACTTCGGTGAGAGAGCCATTTCCCCATCAATCATCTTAACTATTACAGCGTAAAATGAAGGCCAATATGTCCCAATCTTTGCGCAGTTCCAAACTAAGTATGCAAAGTCTCCGTGTGTTGCATCACACTTTAAAAATGTGTGTGGCCTGCTAGAGTCAATAGTGTGTATTTTTTCTGCGGACATGTAGACCCTCCAAAAGAATTTAAAGTGTAATAACGGTGTCTGCTGTTTAAGGAAATGTCTTTAATTTTTGCACAGCTAAAGTCCCAGTACGTGTCTGGAATGGGATGCTCCAAAACCTTTTCCCAAGCCTCCCTGATCTTGGTGTATTTTCCAGGAACTATTGTTATGCATGAACTATACATTTTTTAAATCAGTCGGGCACTAACTGAGGAAGAAATTACAGTGGTTAACGGGCCGAAGTCGGCTGCTGCCAAGGGAGGTTCTGTAAATGTAGCCCTAAGTGCGCTTCACACCTGTTGAAGGATGAATTTGTCCATAAACGTAGCTTGACTAAATCTATCCTCCTCGTCTCTGTCAAAGACATGGCCTTCTGGAAATAGGTCGCCGATCTTGCTGATTGTAAATTTAGTTAGAGAGCGCTGCACTATTTTTTAGTCATGATGGGGATCCATGCATTATTCAAAACCGGAATTTCAGAGGAATTTAGTGTATTCGCGGGTGTGATTCTAACCAATTTCCGTCAGGCCCAGCTGGTCGTGGAAATGGTTTGAATGTCTCTAGGGTCTCTTGGAAGTTCGTGAGGTAATACTGTGTGAAGTTTCACAGGCAACACCAGATCAGCCTCAGGTCTTGAGTAGGGCAATCTAGCATCCGGATGGTACCAGGAGTGCGCAAAGCTGAACAGCACTACCAGGTAATATATGTGAAAGTTCAAAACCCCAAAACCTCCCCTGGCATAAAACAATGTCATAGTGACCCAGCTGTTGCTGGGATTCCTGCCACCCCAAGTTAAGCGAATCAAATGGGACCGAAGTTTAAGAAAAAAGCTGTTGGAAAGCTGAATCGGAATATTATTGAACAAGTATAAAAACTGAGGGAGGATGATCATTTTGATCAAGGCGACTCAAACTGCCAGTGAGAGAGGGAGGCAAAGCCATCTTTCAACTTGCTCTTCCAGAGTATGCATCGTGGGACCATGGTTTAGTCTAATTATCTGCTCTGTATCTCGATGGATATGTATCCCTAGATACTGCATCGAGTCGGAGCACCAGTCAAGAGGGAACCCACAATCCCATCTCTTGGTGATGGGGATCGATCGGAAAAATCACAGATTTCTCTAAATTGATCTCCAAGCCATAATGCAACCCAAAACGAATGATCTCCCTGATGAATGGTTCAATGTTCTTCTCTGGGGTGTGTACATAAAGTATAATATCATCCGCGTAGCGAGACACAAGCAAAGGGCCAGTCTTGAACTGTAGCCCTCTATGAAGATGACATTCTTGAAAGTGCCTAACCAGAGTGTCCATTGTGAAAATAAAAAGTAACGGGGAAAGCGGGCACCCCTGTCTGGTTCCCCGAAAAAGGCAGAAAGGTCGCGACAATGTACCGTTCAAGAGCAGAGTAGCAGTGGGGTTCTGGTATAGGAGGGCAGAGAGAGCTTTAAAACCCTTTGGCATGCCCATTTTGTGCATCACTGCCAGGAAAAAAGGCCATTTCAGAGAATCAAAGGCCTTTATGGAGTCAAGTAATATCGCGGCAGCCGGCACCTCCAGGGAAATTCTATGCAGGACAGCAACTAGCGTCCTCAGATTCAGGGCGGTCGATCTATGGGTAATGAAACCAGATTGAGCTGGGGAAATTATCCAGTCTAATAACAGGGCTAGACGCAATACAATCATTTTGGCCAAGATTTTATAATCTAAGTTCAGGAGCAAGAGAGGCCAATATGCTCCACATGACGACAGATCTTTACCCGGCTTGGGAAGTAGTATAATTACTGCTTCCCGTAGTGTGGGGAGCAGTTTGACTTGTTCCAAGGCTTCATTATAAACTTCGAACAAATGCAGTACCAATAAGTCTTCATAATCCTTATAAAAATCTCAAGAAAATCCATCTAGTCCGCGGGCCATGGATCCATTGATCGGGTCTATCGTGCTAGAGATTTCCTCTTTAGAAAAGGGTTCCACAAGGAACTCCTGCATAACTTTTTCTAGCCAGACCACCACAATCTCAGCCAGGTAGGTTGCTTGTGCAGAGCCATCATTGTCTCTCCGGGAAGTGTACAAGTTTATGTAGTATAATAAAAATGTATCTCGTATTTCCAGTGTGCTCGTGAGACTGTCTTTCGGGGGTGCGAATTTCAGTGACATAGGCACGTCCGGTGTGGGGTTTCAACAGC
The DNA here is from genome assembly GCF_964261635.1 of Lissotriton helveticus. Taxonomy (NCBI): domain Eukaryota; kingdom Metazoa; phylum Chordata; class Amphibia; order Caudata; family Salamandridae; genus Lissotriton; species Lissotriton helveticus. The sequence continues at coordinate 333,495,241 of NC_136071.1, read as the reverse complement.
CTGGCCAACGTCTGCCCTGGCCTATCCCCCTCTCCATATCGCCGGGCGTTACTCTATTTGGTTAAAAAAAGAATTTCCCTTTCTGCGTCCTCCCTAAATTCAGTCAGTAGGGTGAATCTAGTGCCATATTGTGTGGTGTCGGGTCAGGCAACCTGCTCCCTATCTAGGTCTTCTAATTTGTGCACAATGCTCATAATCATAGCTCTGAGATCTTTTAATACTCCTGCATGTGTAGAAATGCAAAAGCCACGGAGGTAGGCCTTAAAAGCCTCCCAGAGTGTTGCCCAAGAGGCAACTGAGCCCATGTTTAATTCAAAATATTCTTCACTAGCTACCTGAAGCTCTGCTCGAAAGAGGCCCTCTAGCAGTGCCCGTCCAGGGAATCTCCACTGTCTTTCTACCCCTTCAGGTCTAGGGACCAGCAGCCCCAAAACCACCGGGGCATGGTCCGAAAACGTTCTGGGGAGTAGTTTAATACCTTTGTACCAAGTAGACAAATTTGGAGTAATTAACCAATAACCTAATCTGGTCCAGGTATCATACTGGGCAGCGTAATGTGCGTAGATGGGGGTGATCTGATGTCATCGTCACCAAATATCTAACAGTCCAATTGAATCACAAAGCTCAAACAGAGCTTGGCGCGCTCCTGGCTTAGCATCTGAGGAAACTGAAGAGCTGTCTAGTTTTGGTTTGATTAGTAAATTAAAATCTCCCCCATGCATATAAACTCTGCCTCCATTTGCAGAATGTGGAAATGTACATCATGAAAATACTCCGGACAATCTATGTTAGGGCTGTATATGTTCACTAGGGCTACACAGTGGCCCATTTTCTGTCCTGTTACCATGGTGTAGCAGCACTCTGTATCATTATGTACTTTATGTAGGTGAAATGGCAAGCGTTTATGTATTAAAAACGCTGTATCATGAGCATAGGTGCGGAACCCACCAAAATTTCTATGTGGACCCCAAGTGGAAGCAGACAAAGTAACCTCTGTTCTAGGAACGTGAGTCTCTTGTAGAAATGCAACACCAATCCCATGTCTCTGTAGTTATTGCACTACATTCCTTCCTTTCTTTGCATTGTTCAACTCCCTAACATACCAAGTGATAACGTTAAGGTTGGAAGAGGTAGGTAAATCATCTATAGCAGGCATATTGTTCTGTTAAACATTGTATTCAAATTGTTGGCGGTATTAACGTGGCAAAGTGTACAGCTAATGAAATGGACCGGCAGAAAATATAGCCAGGGATATGGTAAACCCCCTCCCATCCCTGCACACCCTGAAGCAGGGAACATCCCCAGTAAGCGTACAATTAGCTACCCCAAACAAACCATTCAACACTGAAGAGAGATAAGTATCCGAACAAATTATCAACATCATACACAAAAGTGTGCTAAACACAGGGGGGGTGACAACACCACTCCGTGTACCCAAACTATTTATTAGCTAATAAGTCCAATGACAGTCCATGAATTAAGATAGCACAGCTACATCTTGTACTGAGATACCGAAGGCCACACTCCTGCGCCTGTATTATTCTGTAGAGAAAAGCTCCACACCGGCAGCAGAGCCACTATGTGGGGGGGAGGATTCCGCTGCATCTTTGCTACCAGGCTGCCCGCCACCCTTGTAGCCTCTGCAAAATTCTTGTACTGCTGAAGGGGACTGAAATATTCGGGATCGACCCTCAATATCAACACGAAGATATGCCAGGTATAAAAGCCCATAACGCAGGCCCAAATTGCGTACCGTCGCCTTCACACCGTTATATTTATGCCTCTCCTCTTGCACCATAATAGTAAAATCTGGGTAAAATGATAGCGGAGAACCCTGCCAGCTTAGTGTGCTCTTTTTCCTTGCTAGTCACAGCGCAGTGTGCCTGTCGCAGAAAGTTAGCAGGCGTGCAATTATAGGTCTGGGGGGAGCTAGGGTTAGGAAGCTAGGGTTAGGGCAATGGCCCAGTGAGCGATGGGCACGCTCAACAATGAAAACGGAGGTGAAAGTTTCTCTGACAAATAGATCAGCTGATAGGTTTTCCACAAACTGATCCAAACGACCAGTATAGGAAGTTTCTGGAACGCCTAGGATGCGCAGGTTATTCCATCTACTGCGGGATTCTAAATCCTCGTTTTTAATTGTCACATCCTTGAGAATCTTTTCGAATCATTCAAGCTTGCGCACAGCCTGAGACAACCCATCCTCCAAGTCTGACATCCTCTCCCCAACAGTATCCAGATGCTTCTCATGAACATCAATCTAGGCGCCTAGATTGTCCAAACATTTGTCCAAAATGTCAAATCGGCTGTCCAAGGCTTTCAATCCCGCGCAGAGCTCCTGCAGCAGAAAGTCTGGGCTTGTGGGTTGATCCACTGGGGGAACTGTGGCAGAACCCCCAGCAGCCATATCTGCGTCAGTAGTAGGGTCCCTCTCCGTCACCTTGGGGAACTGCAATATTCATTGTTTCGGGTCTTTATGCCCATGCCTTCTCGACCACATCCGCTAATGTGCACACTCAATGTGCCAGCCAGAGGTTCCTTAGGGTGCAAAACCCAGTGTAGAAGCAAGGGGCAGGCCGTGATGGACGCAGGGGTGAAGCAGGTGACCCAGAGAAGAGCTCCATGCAGTGGGCCCTCTCATCCACTATATCAATTTGGGGCGCTCAGCTGCAACACACCGCCCACACACAAAACGCTGTCTTGTTGAAGACCAGGATATTAGGCAGCTTCATCCCTAATTGTTTAAACCTCGGATTCCCCGGCAGGCCTTTGTTCATGGCACACAGACTTTTAGCAGGCCCACATGTTGTTGGGCTCCTCCCCATCACCGATCTCATGGCTGCAAACTGAAGAGGAGGGCTGATGTGTTGTTGTCCCCCCTCCACACCCGCCCGAATCCCAGGCTCGCCTGCAACTCCTGTTGCCGCAGGGCCTCAGGCATCACCGCCGGGGGGGGGCCCCATGCACTCAACTTGCGGGTCCCGCCGTAATGGCGAATCTGAATCTTGGGGAGAGTAAAGGGAGTAGCCAGGATAGCCCTGCTCACCTCGCCGCTCACTCCAGTGTTCTGTTTGGTGGGGGTTCACTACCGCTCCGCGAGTCCGCAGCACGGCTTTATGCTAGGCCGAAAGCCGGGGCCTGGATTTGGTCACAGGCTCCAGTGCGCAGCTTCGCTCTGTGAAGTTGATCAGGCCCGGTCTCAACGATGTTTCCTCATCCGGGCCGCCTGTCCCAGCCTCGCTGAGTCACCACTGCCTTGCAACACTACTGCATTTGTCTCCTATGATCTAGGGGACGTCTTTGGTGCTAATAAATTAAGTTTCTGCGGGCATTACAGAGAAGCTTCAAAGCTGCACGGCCATTGCGGTCAGCAGCTTGGCTGCGCCCGTGAGCAAATAGAATACTTTATTAAAAGTGGATATAAAAATTGCCTCCTAGCCAAAAGAGAGAGAGGACAATTCAACAATCAATACCAACTACAAAATGTATTACACAGGAAGCAAATACATCTACCCTAACTTTCTTTATTAGCATCTAATAATATTTTAATTCTATATTCAGGATTTACACCCACTCCAATTTTTGTTATCTTGTCAAGCAATATTTTTTGGGAAATTCTTTTACATACTCAAATTATTTGAATTTCACTAAATAATCAAATGTTGACAGATCCTTCCCCATGCTCCTACTAGATGATAGTTGTGGACAAACATCGTAAGCTTTACAAATGTACTATGAGACACAGTAAGAGAGCCATTGGCTGACGGAACTAAATAAGAGTTGCACCTCTGGATTATCCCTTAAAAATTGGACTTAAATCCAAAAGAGAAAGTTTATGTTTTGGGGGTATTCTTCAGGCTAGCAAATAATTCATAGCTCTGATCTTAGCTTCTGCTTCCCAAGATGGTTTATTGAATTCAATTATAAATGCCTGTACCATTGAAGACTAAGGGAGGCCTAGACCCTCTTTTTATAAACTCTACCTTCAAGGAGCCCAAAAATGGACTCCCCATCAAGAACCAAGAGGGAGCTGCTCTGCAAGGCCATTGAAAAACTTTCCCCTCAGTAGCTTTTACCATATGATCCAATCAAAAGACTACCATATAAAGCATTTAATTTGACTAAACTTCCAAGCATACTGAATGTTTTTATATTCTTTTTCAGTGTCTTGCCCAAGAGGATTAACGACTAAAGCTCATCACTAAATAAACATATAACTCACCTACTTCCAATTTCGTTTCACCAATCAACGATTCAGTTTGAAAACGATTTCTCCTAAACACTATAATATTGGTTATATCTTTATTCAAACCAAGTTATTTGTATTCATTCATGATAGTAGAGGAAGGATCAATCATACATTGCACAGTGCCACACCAAATTATTTCAGCTCCGCAAACTGCCCAAATCTTCCTTAACTGAAGATAAGACCAACCCACACGGTCGTGTGGTCGGTCATATAATATCTGTAACAGCAACCATTTACCATTACCCCTAGCACTGATGAAGTTCTAGTGAAGACATCAAGGCATGGAATGTACAAACAAAATAAGCGTGCATGGGTGTCTCAATTACTTTCCCAGCAGGTTTTGCAGCATGAATCAGGCTGAGCTGCCACTCACCTGTTCATGGGCCATTGTGTGGTATTTTTCAATTCTGCGCTATTGCCTGCAGCTGGAAAGTTTAAGGTTTATTGAGCGAGAATTATACCTAATTGGGATTACATTAACGGGGTAAACATGGCCTCGTGCTGGAGAACAGAGTTTCGTAAGCTTGGTGCGCCGCATGATTAACAAAAAAGTTGTGGCTGGAGAATGTCCACGTGGTTCTGAGAACGAGCCACCAATGTATCATATATGGCTTCAGTCATAGGCAGCAAGAAAATCAGACGTAAACTTGCCCGGCCCAATGCTTGCCATCTGCAAGAATTAGTCCCAAGGGGAACTGAATGGGGCCATTATTTCTCGTCTTGTGCTGGCTGTGTAATTCCTGTGGCGGTGAAACAGTAGACAGTAATAGGAAAACATAATACTTGTGTGACCGGTCTGTTATTGGCTGGCTGGGGCGGTGTGTATCTTGTTCGTGAAATGAGGAGTTGTGCAGACAGCTTAAGGGGTGACAGACTTTGCTGTCCAAAATGCTTCTGGGACTACGAGCTCTGAAACTGAAGTACTCCCTGGAACAGAGGACAGACCCAAGGAAAGAGTTTAAAATGTTCCTTATTGGCGTCTGAGAAGCAGAAAGAGTTGGTGCGCTAGTCACCTAAAACCTAGCGCGCGCTGGCAGCGCATCCTGAAAAAGGAAAGGGTCGACTGAATTTACTGTGTGTGGCTTATTTACTGGCCTCTGATAGGTTACTAGGGCATACAATTCCCCTTGCGTAGTGCGCCTCGCCTCACCTTTGACCTTAAGCATCCAGAATATTGTGTGATCGGAACTGCATGTGGAAATGCGCGTTTTTTTAATCCTCTCGGCAGCAGCGCACAGAGAAACCGATCCTCGGTATCTGCGCGTCCGAGTCTCTCATCAGCCCCTCCATTTTCATCGGGCTGCATTTCAGCCCCTGCAGCCTAATTGCGCGGGCGAGGCGCTCTCCTGTAATTAAACACCGGCCAGTTGACCAACAGGCTGGCACTGAGTCCCGGCTGGCGATGCGCGTAGCTGACGGATATCTTACTCCGACGCTCGCAGTTTCTAGGGAGTAATGTATGTATATAAACATATATTTATATATGCATATATGTATATATTTGCTTCACCCGCGCGACTGTGGCTCTCTTGGCCCCGGTCACAAAGAGCTCATTCCACAACTAATTTGAAGCGACTTCTGCTTGTCGATTTACAAAAAAAATAGCACCATTTGTTGCTGCGTGGAAGCAAAGCAGAGCCCTATTAACTAAATATGGCCTGCCACTCTTCTCCTCCCCTGCGCTGGCAGTCTTCAAGGCTGCATAGTATCACACACACATTCCTTAGACCCATAGGGCCTTATTTACAAGGAATTAACGCAGCGCAGTGCAGCAAGCCATTTGGCTGCGCCGCTCTGCATTCATTTCGAAGCAAAAGGATGCGTCATTTCTACAACAATATGATGGGTCCCTTTGCTCTCCCATGCGCTGGGCACAATTAGCTGCCATGCACCAATGCAGGCACGCTTGTGCCATGGTGCAAGGGTGCCTGCGTCACAGGTATGATTTTTTTTTGTGCAGGAATGGACACCTTCCTGCACAAAAACAATCACAAGAGGAGATTTCCTCTTCCTATGTGTGCTGCACAATGAAGCGCGCATAGAAAGAAGAAAAAACAAGAAGAAATTAAAACATTTCTCCTCGTTGCATCTCCCCTGGGGAAGCTTAGCATTATGATGCATTTCCAGGTTTACAATTTCTTGTAAATCTGGAAATGCGGCAGAAGCTATGGGTGTTGCATGGGAACACCCACAGCAACACCCATGGCACGCAAAGTGTTGTGTGATAAGGGGTCATATTTACAAGGGCATGAAAAGCTACGCAGGGTGACTTTAAGTGTCCTTGTAAATATGGGGCAGCAGGTTACGCCGCCGGTGGTCACTAAAAGTGATGCATCAGCGGCGCAAGGGGCTTGCAAATAAGCTTCTTAGTGCAAAGGAGCGTTGGTGCTGTCTAGCATAGGTTTTCGACCCTTTAGTACAAAATCCTAGGCCTAGACATTTTCTAAAAGTGTCATACATAAGATGATTGCTGTACTTTGCAGCTCGGACACATGTATGAAATGTAAGTAGAAATAAGAATATTTCTCATACTTTGCGGCTGTCTCAAGTAGGCATTATTTATTGGCAAAAAGCTTAGTCTAACAACATTAAGAGATAAGGCTTTGCATCAAAAAACATCGGTGGTTGCCCTGGAATGCCCAAGTACCAACCATGGAATGCCCCTTTGCACAAAGTACCACAAAGCAGTGTAAAGCGCCATTTGCACTACAAAAGGGGACATTTACAGTTTAACAAAGTGTTTTGTTGTGGAAAGTTAATGCCATATCAAGACTTGCAGCAGTGAATGAATCGGCCCCCTAGGAGCCTCATTTAAAGGGTTTTGGTTTAGGGCAGCACATCAAGTCACCTAGCTGCGCTGCCCTACGTCAAAGGGAAAGGGCAGGAATGCACCATATTTATTCAATACTGTGCATTCCTGTCATTTAACCCTACGCTGGCACTGCTTTGGCAGCCTAGCTCCAACACAGACCCCCGTGTACCATGGTGCAAGGTTGCCTGTGTTGTCGGCAGAATTGTTTTTGTTCAAGAAGGGGCACCTTCCTGCACAAAAACAATCCTTGGAAGCTTTTTCCTCTAAGTATGCTGCAGAATGCAGCACACATGGATAGAGGAAAAAAGGGTAGAAACAAAGCTAGTTCTCCTCATCGTACCTCCCCTGGGGAGGCATAAGGTTTTGGTGAATCCCCAGGTTTACATGGTTTTGTGAATCTTGGGAAGCATAGAAATCCATGGGTGTTGCGTGGGAATATCCACCGCAACGCCTATGGAATGCCTTCCTAGTGCACGGTAAGGCAATGCAGAGATTTGCGCTGCCTTGCCTTACTCCATATCTATGACGCCATTCAAAGCCATGCAAAGTGGCTTTATGTGAGCTCAAAAATAAGATTTAGTAGTTTGAGCCACTGGAACGTCATAAAAAGTGACTTTCCAGCAGCACAGCCATATAAATACCACTTAGGTTCCTCCTAAAATCCAAGAATCAGTGACGTTAGCCAGGGCAACTCTTGGCTCACTCCAGGAATCCAGAAGTAAGCCCGGAGTACAACAAGAGTAATTCACACTTACTCCTAGCATAATCTGTGGGAATTTACTAATGAGGGTGCTAAGAGTGAGTGTGGCTTACTCTTGTAGTACTTCCAACTTACTCATGGAATTCAGGAGTAAGCCAGAAGTACTACCGTCACAACAAGGTACACAATCTTTGTGAATCAGGTCCTTTATTTCTAAATCCTCACTGGATTTAGTATGGTTGTACTGTGAAATAGGTACACATTTGACTTACGCTGTACCTGATACAAGATTTGCACCTCATTGTACTAAAAGTTGGGCATGCCATGATAGAGTTAGGCTTGCACTACCTGTTTTATCTGTAGCATGACAAGCAGATGTGCCGAAGAGTAAATCGCATTGTAAATCTGTAGAAATTCTGCAAGCAACAGACACTAAGCCAGTTTGCATGTGTGAAGAAAAAAGAGTGATAATATAGCAATTTGACTGTCAGTCACTATAAAATAGATCTGGCTTATCCTATTTTAACCAATTGTTTAAAAATAGAGGGGCGTACTTACAAGCTCTATCGCCACCACCACATCACTTTTTACAAAATTGTGTTGATGAAAGGGGCCTCATCTTATTTACAAGCCAGCCTTAAGCCACTTAACATGGCTTAACACTGCCTTGTAAATAAGGCACCCTTTCACTCAATTCTTAGTGTGAAAGGGGAGGACAATGGGTGTTGCTGTGGGCATTCCACCACAGCACCCAATGATTTTGACGCTGCCCCATATTTACAAGGGTGGTGTAAATATGGTGCAGCACCAAACTGAAGACCAGGAAAAACCTGGCCTTACCCTGGCGAAGTGAGGAGAAATGTTTAATTTCCCCTAGTTTCTGCTGTTTTCATGTGTGCTGCATTGTGCAGCTCACATGGAAACAGCAAAGCTCCAATGATTGTTTATGTGCAGGAGGATGTCCCTTCCTGCACATAAACAATCATTAAAAAAAATTAAGTTTTACAACTTCTATGTGTGCTGCATTGAGCAGCACATATAGAAGTTACAAAAAACTATTTAAAGCTTGTTTATGTGCAGGAAGGGCCACCTTCCTGCACATAAACAATCTTCCCCTGCAATGCAGACACCCTTGCACTGTGGTGCAAGGGTGCCTGCGTTGGTGCTAGGCTAGGCAGCTAAATTTAGCGCAAGAGCAGGGGGAAACGCAAGGCTGCACCATAGTGTAGAAAATATGGTGAAGCCCTGCGTTTCTAAAGTGACGGAGCGTGTCGTTAGCTTTCTTGGCTTAATGACATGCTTCGCCATAGTAAATAAGCCCCTCAGAGTGTGCCTTTGCTCAAGGCAGAGGAGTAGTGCTCTCTCACCTCTAGCTCTTGGCTGTTTGGTCAATCATTCCGCCTCACATGAAGCATTGGAATGGACAAAGAACTATTTTCTTACCTGTAAAGTGCACATAATCCTCAATCCTTAAACTCTTTATCCCATGTAGTGGGTGTTTGTACAGGTATGTTATATTGTGCAAACATAGTTCTGAAGCAGAGGAGCGCTGTACTTTACATAGGGGTTGGCCGATAAGCTATGTGATCATGTTCATCACAGTAGGAAATACACAAATGAAGTTTTGACACATTCTATTTCAATTTTTGTTTAGGCGTTGATGGATTAAATGATTTGTCCAGAATCACGTGATGCTGATTGTAGCACCGAGGCAGGGATTCGAGCCTGGGTCCCCAGGTTGTAAAATTGGCAGCTCTAGCCACTATGCCAGATCTCCTCACCATGTATAATTTAAAGCCAAATGCAATACTTTTGTGTTTTTTTGTCCACTGCAACATGATTTTTTTATGGCTTAACCAGTAATCGTGTGCATATTTTTCCCTATCGGTATTAGCCATTGTAATTTTACCTGTGCGACTTTACATGCCTGCTTATTTCCCATTGTTGTTCCCTTTATGAATGTTCCCTTTATTTTCTCCAACTGTCTCTTACCCATTGTTCTTCCTTCCTCAGGATTCAGGTTCAGCAACAAAACAATTAAATACAAAAGGGCTGATCCAGAACAATTCTGTTATGAGTAGTTGTAACTTACTCTTGTAAATCTAGATTAGCTCTGAACGTACTTAACGAGCAAGTCAAAGTAAACCCTTTCTGAATTTGCCTGCAATGTGTCAAAAAGCAAACACTTTGAGTACAATATCTACTGTGAACTAATAAAGTCAATTTCAAGAGAGACCTAGAAGTGACATTGAGGGAACAGATTACCAAGTATACTTGGCTCCTGTAATTGATGTAATTATGTAACCTGTAACTCGCTGATCCTCATGTAGAGCGCTCTGATACCTCCGGGTCTAACCAACATATAAAACTTTGCAATTAAATAAAACAAATAAATAAATAAATACATTTAACCCGTTTGCCGCTGCCGCGATTTCGCAGCAGTGCGGCACTTCCGAAAAACGGGCGGGCCGCGTCGGCCATTGGCCGACGGCAGCACTGGGGAGGCAGTGCTGCCATGGCCGACGGCAGCATGGAAGGGGTTAATTATAACTAACTTGCTGTTTAAGTTTGAAGATATTGTCAAAAGCAGTTATGAACATATCATGCAGTTGGAAGTTCATGAAAGACTGACAAATGGCTCTATCAATGTGGACAATTTTGTACTATGCCAAAAACGAACTTAGAAAATGCTGGTGATTGAAAGTAGAACATTTATTCACTGAAACAGCGCCTTAAAAAAGGTTAAAGTTGATAAGCACGGAAGATTAAAGTTTTGCAGAGCAGTGATAACGTTGATGATGTCAACAGTGATGTCATGTGATCTAATCGGGGATCTTGCCAATGATGTAATGTGAGATGTCATTAGTGAGCTCATAGATTTTGTCATTTAAAAAGTCATCAGTTATCTCATAAGCATGTGCACAAATTATGATTTAGGTAGCATACCATTACTGGCAAATTTCAGGTGTTTTGTTTTGGTTTTGCACTTGAGCCATCATTTTATTTTAACTGTGGTTTTCATAGAATTTCTGGAGGTATTTTAATGAAACTAAATATTAAAAGGATATGTGAATACATGGTAACTGAGCTTGTGTACGTACTTATATTATCCGGCATGTGGATGGTATATCTAAGGTGTAAGGGAGCCATACTCACCAAGGTATACAATGCATACTATGAATGCAGGAATAGCAACTAGGACATGTGAATGTTTTACATAGGATGATTACTGAGGTTTTTTGTAGACAAAAGGAACAGGTCTTTATTGTCTCTTAACACAGAATAGCAAAATATACCACTGCCTGCAGAATCTGAACTTTTTTTTCAATTGGGGAGGTTAAAATCCTTGGGCTGAATCTGAAAATTGGATGTTTGATTTGTTGGTAGATGTCACAACTAAGGATATACTGCTTTGTCTGCTTGTACAGACCGTGTCACTTACAGCGCTTCTGTAGTAAAGACGTTGTGGCCCCCACAGCAGCATGGGCAGATGCTACACCCTCATAGGCAGCTATGATAATTTCTAGCATGTGGTATTGGTTGGGAATGACACAATCACTCACCCCAGTCATGGTAGCAAAAGGAATATTTTGGGCACCTAAGTGGTAGAAATATTTTGCTCGATAACTTTTATTTAAAGGGGTGCAGTTGCACGAAACATTGGCGGCAACCATGATATCTTCATCTACCCTCATGTGAGAACGAGTAATCACAGCTACTGTATCAGTCTTAGTTGCAGATTTTGCAGCCTCATCTGTCAATGAATTCCCCACAAAGTTTATTCCAACATGCCCATTTCTTAATGTGTCTAACAAATAAGCCCATGGCAAACTGTCTTTTAATTGTGCCACCATTTCCCAAAGCAGCTTGTGCTTGATGATATTTCCCTTTGAGTCTCTAAATCCATTCAGGCACCAATAATGTAAGTTCTCATTAAAAGACTGGACACAGTAATACTAATCACACACTATGAGTATGAGGAATTCAGGATCTGTATCCTCTAGTGCCATAATCAATGATTTTAGTCCAGCCAGTTGTGCAATGCAATCACAGAGGGACTGCGTAAAAGTTTTTTAAGGATGAATTTTCCATCCAACATGACACCGTGTTCCACAGCCGCTTGCCGCTGAGTTTTAGTGTTTAGTGCTTATGGAAGGCTGGGCTGAACCATCAGTATATGTGATGTGTTTATACTGATCAAGAGACAAAGGGCCAGATGTAGGAAGCCTAATACCGGTCGGTAACGGCCGAAATTACCGAATTTTGGCCGTTACCGACCGGTATTAGGCATTTGACATGTAGGGGCCTAATTTAGGATTCGGTAATTTACGGAATCGGTAATTTAAGGAATCGGTAAATTACCGAATTCTTTAAATACCGATTCGGTAAATTACCGAATCCTTAATGTAGGAAGCACTCAAGTGAGTGCTTTTCACTTGTAAGGATTCTTTATTTACCACCAACTACAATTTGGTGGTAAATAACAAAAACCGTTAAAAAAGCAATTTTGTGCTTTTTTAACAGTGTTATGTGGCAGACATACATGCCCTTAGGGCCCTTAGGGCATGTACGTGTGCCACATGTGCACCCATGCACTATTCAGGGGTGCAACAGGGTGTCAATGTGACACCCTGCCACCCTTGAATGTGTTCCCCATTTTACCGAATCGGTATTTACCGATTCGGTAATTCCCATTCATTCCTATGGGCCTGGAGGCCCATAGGGATGAATGGGAAATATTAAATCTTACCGATTCGGGAAAAAATACCGAATGGATACCTACATCCCATTTACCGATTCTAAAATACCGAATCAGTAAAATTCGGTATTTTAGAATCGTTAAATCTGGATTACCTACATCTGGCCATGCCCTGGCCAGATGTAGGTAATCCAGATTTACCAATTCTAAAATAACAAATTTTACCGATTCGGTATTTTAGAATCAGTAAATGGGATGTAGGTATCCATTCGGTATTTTTTACCGAATCGGTAAGATGGGAATTACTGAATCGGTAAATACCAATTCGGTAAAACAGGGAACACATTCAAGGGTGGCAGGGTGTCACATTGACACCCTGTTGCACCCCTGAATAGTGCATGGGTGCACATGTGGCACACATACATGCCCTAAGGGCATGTATGTCTGCCACATGGCACTGTTAAAAAAGCACACAATAGCTTTTTTAACGTTTTTCGTTATTTACCACCAACTTATAGTTGGTGGCAAATAACGAATCCTTACAAGAGAAAAACACTCACTTGAGTGCTTCCTACATTAAGGATTCTGTAATTTACCGAATCGGTATTTAAGAATTCGGTAATTTACAGATTCCTTAAATTACCGATTCGGTAAATTACTGAATCCTTAAATTAGGCCCCTAGATGTCAAATGCCTAATACCGGTCAGTAACGGCTGAAATTTGGTCATTTCGGCCGTTACCGACCGGTATTAGGCTTCCTACATCTGGCCCAAAATGTTACTGGGCATGGGGAATTCATGTTCATATTTGACGAATTCATGAGTTTGCAAAGTGGGGTCAGAGACATAGTCTAAATCAGTAGCCTTCATGGAGGTGGGCCATTGTATCCATTTAGGATGGAAGGCTTTTCAGTTAGGCATGCTGGCCTTTGTAATATCCTTTAAGGCTGTGACAAGTGTAACAAACAACAATTATGCATTTCCCTTGAGCCAGTAGTCTTTCCTTAATGACAGTCATCGCTACTGCAGTATTTTTTCAGTGGAAGCAAAACGCATTTCAGCATTGGAATATAAATCCACTTCATATGCAATCGCCACCGTGTCACCCACATTGAAATGACATATGTGAAGCCAATAGCACCCACAATTGTACGAATGACCAAGTTAGTTTTGTTGACACGTGTGTGTAGGTTTCTCCTACAAGCATGTCAGTCTGTAGTGATATGAGGATGTTCTGATTTCCAATGTGTACTGGATAAAAATCAGGTTGAAGGTTTTATGCCTTGTGCATGATCTAGTTTGTATGTTCTGGCAACATTGAAGAAACCTAACAAGCATTGTAATAGTGTTTGTAAAAGAGCACGTTTCTCAAGGAAATGTGGTGCCAGGTTCTTGCCCTCATTTGATAACACACATCCTAAAATTAGGACAGTGAGAATGGCAATTTTTGGTTTCTTGAAATTGAAATTCTCACCCTGTACAGCAAATCCCAATATAATGCTATCTACTCTGGCTAAATATGTGTTTAAGTCATCGTTCGTTAGATATATATCATCAACATTGCACAATGCTTTTGGATCAATACCAGGTAGAATTGACATTACTTGGGCAGCAAACAGTCCAGAACTGTTTTTATACCCCTGAGGGAGTCGGCAAACATGGAAAGCGCTGTCAAATCTCTGCTTTCTGGTGCTATGTTTTGGCATTAACCTGAGAGGAGCTGACATCACAGCCTTACGTAACACATCTTGGAAATACCCCAACAGGGGTATGTGGGCATCCTTGGACAAGTTCCTAGTACCCTACGAGCCCCCATGAAATTGTTAGCCAGAAACAACCAAAGGGCCCACCTCCACTCCAACTACGAGAGCAGGACACCCTCCCTAAACTCTTCTCGCTTTCCCCCCCTCTCTCTTTTTCTGTCAGAGTAGACAGCTGGACAGGGGGCCAGTCATGCATATATATTTTGTATCACTCCAGCCGGACGGCTACCCCTAGCACTAAGCGCCAATGGTTATATGTTATACGTTATATGTGGGACTGTAGAGTTGCATGGACGTGCCAGCTTATGGGCGCTACGAGTGAACTGTACAACTAGAAGCTAAGCCACATGGGCTGTCACCCCTATATGTACAAATGTGATGTGATTACATGTTACGTGTCATACGTTGTAAGTGTTAAAAAAAAATAAAGAAATAATTAAAAAAATTGTAAAAATCCAAGATTGTTTATTATTTCCTACTGACAATGTTGTTCATTAGAGCCGTACTGTATGAGTTTTGAATTATATATGTGTGTGTATTATTGTTTAAAATTCTGTAGTCTAAGACTATATAAGAATTTCTCTTGCAGGAGATTTTGATTCATGTTTAATGGGGTATTGAGGTTGCAATTACGGGCTGGACATTATGGGTTTGATGTGATAAGGTGACTCTTTATCCCAGCCTTCATGGTGTGGTATAATGCCAGAGCTTGTGCAAGAGCCCATTGTGCGGCATAAGCTTGTTTAACCTCTTAGGGGACAAGCACTGAGAATTATGTTAAAAATATTTCTCCTCCTTGTGGGGCTGTTCTTACAAACTCTGGCCAACTAACCTCCGCTAAGTGTTACTTTTCCCCAGAATATTACCTTGTTATGTTATGTTATTGCTTATTTGTATAGCGCCTATCACCACCGGTCTCTAAGCGCTTAGAAACAGAACAACACAACACACTGTTAACCCAAGTCCCTCAGGCTACCCAACGACTATGCTGGAGTCATCGCCCTTTTAAATAGATGGGTTTTTAATTTCTTTCTGAAGGGCAGTAACTGAGATTCTTCCTTCAAATTAGTCGGAAGTGCATTCCACAACTGTGGGAGAAGAACAGACAGGGCTCTGCCTCCTCTGGTTTTTAGCTTGAATCTGGGTTGAATCAGATTAGAGGTCATCCCTGAGCACAGAGGTCTACCGGGAACGTATCTCATGAGATATTGTTTTATGTACTCTGGTGCTTTACCAAAGAGAGCCTTGTGGGCCACACAGAGACATTTGAATTGTACTCTATACATGACCGGTAGCCAGTGCAACTTTTGGAGCAGGGGGTGGCGTGAGAGTTTCTAGGCAGGGAGTGGATCAGCCTTGCGGCATCGTTCTGTACTACCTGCAGCTTCCTCAACAGCTTCTGTGGCAAGCCGAGGTATAGTGCATTGCCATAATCAAGTCTTGAAATGACTGTGGCAGATACAATCGATTGCAGGGTAGAGGCTGATAAGATGGGTACCAATTTCCGCAATTGCCTCAGTACACCCGTGCAAGAGCCAACCACGGCTGCGACTTGGGGAGCCATCAAGAGGTCTGCATCAATCCTCAGACCCAGACTTTTTACCACCCTACCAGGAGGGGGAGTGGAACCTAGCTCTGGGGGCCAGTATAGGTCACTCCAGGGGTTCCCTAGGTTACTGAGGACCAGCACCTCTGTTTTTTCGGCATTCACTTTCAACAGATTGTTGGTCATCCAGTTGACCGTGAAGCTAAGCAGATTCCTCACTGATTCCTGGGCTTCAATGGTGTATTCCAGCTGAACCAGTAGCTGGGTATCATCTGCGTAGTTAAAAACTTCGCAGTTCCGGCTCATAAGCTCCTCAACCAGCAGCTGCAGGTATATATTGAACAGCAGGGGGGATAGCGCTGACCCCTGGGGCACACCCCATGTTACATCACTAATCCCCGATAGCTGATCACCCAGCTGTACCCTTTGAGTACGACCTGATAGAAAAGACTCCAGCCACTTTAGCACTTGGCCTGTGATCCCCAGCTTCCCGATACGGTCCAGCAGGATTGTGTGGCTGACCGTATCGAAAGCCGCCGACAGATCTAGGAGAATCGAGGCGCACGGCTGTTTATTGTCTGCCCTGACTCTCAGTTCGTCGGTGACCGCGGCCATTATTAGTTCCGTACTATGTTGGGATCGGAACCCTGCTTGCCTGGCGTGAAGGAGATGGTGTTCCTCCAGATAGCCGGCCAAAGTGCCTAGGACGTGCTTCTCCAAGAGCTTACTCAGGAAAGGAAGCTGCGAAATGGGCATTTAATTTTTCAAGGCCTTTGGGTCAGTGCCAACTTTTTTTAATAGTGGGAAGACCCTAGCTTCCTTCAACTGGACAGGAAGATACCCTGTTTCCAGTGAGTTATTAAGTAAACTCAACACCTGGGGCTGGATGCCTGGCAATGCCATTTTAAAAATTCTCGGGGGGCATGGGTCTATAGTGGAGCCAGATTTAGTCTGTCCAACAAGTTCCTCAAGGTGTGTGTCGTCGATAGGAGGAAAGATGCTTAACATCATGGGCGGCACCTGAGCCCCTAGCATGGACAAAGTGGGAGTGACTGAGCGTGCGTTGATATCAGAAATGATATCATGTACTTTCTGGAGGAAAAAAGTTTGGAATGAGTCACAGTCTGGCTGATCATTCACAGAGATTATCCCTTTCTGTTGCGTGAGCTCTCTTAGGATCACAAAGGTTTCTCGCTGTAAATTAGTTGCTTCTCTAAGTCTTCCCTCGTAGAAGGCTGACTTTCTCTCCAGAATGTCTGCCTTATATTTCGCCAGCAGAGTTTTAAAAGTTTCTGCCTCCGTTTGACCGTAATTAAGTCTCCACCTTCTCTCAACCTTCCGGAGAGCTTGCTTTTTCTCTTTCAGTGAGGCGTCGAACCATGGTGCTCCCTTCTCTTTGGATCTGGTCCTCTCTATCTGCTCAGGAGCCAGTTGATCAAGAGCGGCGAGCAACCAGGACATAAGCGCGGTGGCATCTTTATCTAAATTTATGCCACTCAGTGTGGGAGGGGCGGCTGAGGACAGGGCGGCTATTAAAGAGTCAGCCTCAACCTTATTCCAGAGCCGGACTTTCCTCCGTGCCTGATTAAATGCAACCCGAACGGGGTCACCCGGAACCCAGCATCTGATCATAGAATGGTCCGACCAGATGCAGGGGCTGACCTGGGTAATTGCAGTATTAGGCATAGAAGACCATAACAGGTCTAGCGTGTGGCCCCTCACGTGGGTGGGGCCCACCACGAGCTGTTGGAGGTTTAGCGCTGAAAGATTAGCTTCAAACTCCAACTCGGTGGGGTCTCTAGGTAGCTTGTCCCAGTGGTAGTTAAAATCCCCTACCACCAGCAGGGATTTGTAACGCAAAGCCAAATCCGTCAGCAGTTCAAAGAAACTGTCATTGAAATCTGGTGAGCTCTGCGGTGGATGATAAGCTACCAGTATTACAAAGCAGGAGGATTTAAGTGAAATTTTAATCCCCAACAACTCTGCTCCGGCGCAGTTTTCCGCTATGATCTGTTTCACTGTCAGGCTCTTTTTAAACAGCAACGCCACACCCCCACCCCTACAGTCATTTGGGCGATTATGCCATAACGCATCGTACTCACGAGGTAGGGCAGCTAGAATGTCTGGCATTGATGCCGTGCCAAGCCAAGCCTCTGAGAGGGCGAGAATGTCAATTTCACCATCCACTAGTAAGGAAAAGACATCTAGATGATGTTTTTGCAGTGAGCGTGTGTTTAAAGTGGCGATATTCAGACCATGTGCCTGACGGGAATAGGAGGAGGGGTTAGACGGGGAGCTAGCAATTTTATTTCGCAACAGAGCAGTAGACAGTAAAACAGCCCGCGTTACCTCATCAAGACCAATGGTGTCAGTTTGTAATGCCCGGAGGGTTTCATGCGAATATGTGCGTATTTGGGCAGAATGTCTGGCCCCTAGGCCCGTCCTGGCCCGGACGGGCACAGACGGGCTTTCCTCTGGTGCGCCGCCGGCGCGCCGCTGCGCGCGATCGCTGCGCGCGATCACTGCGCGCTTGCATAGTGATGAACTTAAAGTAGTAAGTGGCTGCGGGCACTAGCAAAGACTACATCGCTAACCCACAGAGCGTGGTGTCAGCGTCTCCACCCAAAATGGCGGCCGGGCGGCGAGGGGATCACCAAAGTGGTGAGAAATGCTTCCTTACAGTCCGAAAGTGCAAATAGTGCGAGGCTGGGGGGGGCGACGGGTCACACAATCAAAATTAAGAGCACATATATAATTTTAGAACAGTAATTCACAAAATTCTTAGCTGGCAAAAATACGATTGAAATACAATTAAAAAGGAGCTAATCTCCAGCAATGTGCAAGGCAGTGTGGTTGTGCAAGGTATCAGCAGCAAAGTGTTCTGAATTTAACCGGCACGCTGGCCGAGAGGCTACCTAAATAGTCTTTGCCTGAGGGCACTAGCAAAGACTACACCGCTAACCCACAGAGCGTGGTGTCAGCGTCTCCACCCAAAATGGCGGCCGGGCGGCGAGGGGATCACCAAAGTGGTGAGAAATGCTTCCTTACAGTCCGAGAGAGCAAATAGTGCGAGGCTGGGGGGGGGGCGAGGGGTCACACAATCAAAATTAAGAGCACATATATAATTTTAGAACAGTAATTCACAAAATTCCTAGCTGGCAAAAATATGATTAAAATACAATTAAAAGGAGCTAATCTCCAGCAATGTGCAAGGCAGTGTGGTTGTGCAAGGTATCAGCAGCAAAGTTGGTTTGCATTATGTTACCCTTAATTAATATGTTTAGTTTATTAAGTCTGTCTGGAGGGCTGACACATTGATATGGGGTTTCTACTTTTACGTAGCCGTCAGTTGCTTTCGCATCCAGAAAATCTTGAAGATTCTGGCGAACTATCGTGACCTCTGCACACTGTTTTCCAGAGTCACTGCCCACGTCTTGTTCTGAAGGAGAGTTCTCAATTTGTTTGGCATATTTAGCTGAAATTCTAGCCACCTTCTTTTTGAATTGGGGATTTTCCTGTGGGGGCTTCTCTTCCTTTTTTATGATGACATCAGGCGAGCTCTGTGAGTCCTTTTCGGTTTCTCATACTTTTCTTGTCTGCGTTCTGATTGACTCCCCTCTCTTTCCTCGTTTGTCTGATGAGTCCTTAAAGGAACAAAAAGGACAAGTACCAGTGTACTGATACCTAGCGGGTTGTTTTATTGTATCACGGCTACATACATTGTAACGTCTATCAGAGGTCTCAAGTTGCGAAGATATACCCATTGATTTTGTTTTTTCTTTTCTTTTTTTGTTTGTCCCAGCATTTTTTTAGAAGACTCTGGTGCTTGTTTGGTATTGTCCTTTTCTGCACTACCTTTAAGCTGTGGCTTATATGGTCTGGCTCCCAAATCATCGCGACCTATAGTTGGATATGTGTCAGCAATAATTCTCAGGAATTAGCACTCCTAGTCTGCTACTGCAACTAGCACGAGGTGATGGTGTATCACAAATGCTGCTGCTTTCCTTTTAAAATTGCTTAATATGATTGAAGGAACTGTAGCAAAATTGCCAATTAATGGCATCCCCAAATCCAGGCCCGGGGCTGCAGTATATTCATTTTGAATCTGCTTTATCACTTCCAGCAAAACCACATCTGAGCGCCATCTTAATGGAATCTAAGTGAAAAACTGAAAGCATTTTCTACCGAGGACACAACAGTAAATGAGGAAATGAATGAGCTTCATAACAAATAAGTCTCCCAAGATGGCCACCAGAGGAAAAAAAAGCCCAAATGTATCACAGACATCACCCAAATGTAGTCTAAGTATAGATTAATGACAGAAGTGTTTTATGCAGTTTATAAAAGCAGACTTGACCCAAAGCTATTAAAGTGCTTTACATGATCATCAGTTCATCATCATCATCATTACACAAGGACCCATTAATTTTGGTTTTAGGCATAGGGAGTGTTACATCTACTACAGACCTCTTTTATGTCTATTACCCCTTCCTTGTATTACATCATATTATTCCTTGCCAGCTTGAGCATGACAATGTTTTGATTCCAATTGGATTCTGTGTTCTGGAGCTAGTTCAGCTAACTGGAGCCAGTTGCATCTGGCCTACCAAGTGAGAGACCTACAATGCTGTGCTGAGAATAAACTTCTATCAATTCTTACTTGAATCTTGGATTAATTAAAAAATTTTGGCAACGAGGATGGCGGTTTACTCTTCGAGCACCAGCAGCGGCAGCTTCATTTGAGATCGCAAGGTATTTTATGTTGAGAGTGTTCCTTGTCTTAATTTCAGCTCCTCACGATCACGCACGTCAAACCACGTACGTACGTACGTGCAACGTCATTGGGGACCATTTTGGTTACTGTGGTAACCAAATAACAAAAATTTACCGAGTATTACGAATGATTATAAAACGCTGCAGGATACCTAACGCTCTATTAACTTCCCTCAAACTTTTAATAATTTTCAACAGAAAAGTAGAAAAGAAGAAACTTTGTTATACAAAAACAACAAGAAAGTATTACAGGGTAATGTTATTTACTTATATGTAAGATATACGTATTTCAAGGTTCATCACTTATGAATATAGTTAGAATGCTTGTTAATCTATATTATATTAACATAATATTCAAATGATTATTTAAAAGCATTTCGATACATGTGTTGATTTCCTAATAATCCACATGAAAATTTGAAAAGTATCATAACAATATATGGTGTTTCATGATTTTCTAATTCAAACTTTACATTTTGTGTTAAAACTTGGGACAACATGCAATTTGACCCCCCAGCAAAATTTTTACAGTCAAAGGGGGATCCACCTATTCCTTGGGCGAGGTGGAAGGAAGAATTCATCACATATATGAAGGCCATAGATGGAGAACGTATGGGGGCAGAAAGAACAAGCATTTACAATGCAATGGTCTCGGCATCATTAAAGGTAGAGCTATTGGCATTGCTCATGACATTTCTTTAAATCATAAATAAATGGCATTGTCATTTACATTGCCAATAGCTTAATCGTTAAATAAATGGCATTGTCATTTACAATGGGCAACTGCAAGACTTTGTTTGTAATGTAAGCCATGCTTTCGCAGTACTGTTGAATTTCATTATCCTCGCCTAGTGCTATTTTTCAGCCGTATATAGCGTGAGTTTTGTGGAGGTGCACCTGCACGCTCACACACTGATCACCCTACACACTCACACACTGCTCACCCTGCGTAATGCGAAAAGACCTAGCTCTGCCCTTCGGCCTGTGTTGTAATCGTACAGTAGGTTGTGAGTAGCTGCGCTTGATTGGTTGAGGCATCCCCTCCTTGCTGCTCCCTTCACAGAGGGCCGGCTGCCTCATAGAAGCTACCACGTGTTCAGCTGTTCTTTGTTTTAGCTCCTGTGTGTCAGTGCACCGTGTAAGCGCACAAGCATACTCTGCTCTCTCTGGAACAGGCACTCGCACTCACCACTCTGCACTCACCACTCTTCACTCACCACTCTGCACTCACCACTCTGCACTCACCACTCTGCACTCACCACTCTGCACTCACAACTCTGCACTCACCACTCTGCACTCACCACTCTGCACTCACAACTCTGCACTCGCAACTGTACACATTCACTCTGCACTCTGCACTCTGCACACTCATCTACACACTCACTCTGCACTCTGCACACTCACTCTACACACTCACTCTGCACTCTGCACTCACAACTCTGCACTCTGCACACTCACTCTGCACTCACACTCTGCACTCTGCACTCTGCACTCACTGCTCTGCACTCCCTACTCTGCACTCACTACTCTGCACTCACACTCTGCACTCACACTGCACTCACACTCTGCACTCACTACTCTGCACTCACTACTCTGCACTCACTACTCTGCACTCACTACTCTGCACACTCACTCTGCACACTCACTCTGCACTCACTGCTCTACTCACTACTGTGCACTCACTACTCTGCACTCACTACTCTGCACTTTGCACTCCCACTCTGCACTCCCACTCTGCACTCACACTCTGCACTCACACTCTGCACTCACTACTCTGCACTCACTACTCTGCACTCACTACTCTGCACTCTGCACTCACTACTGCACTCTGCACTCACTACTCTGCACTCACTACTCTGCACTCACTACTCTGCACTCACTACTCTGCACTCACACTCTTCACTCACACTCTGCACTCTGCACTCACTACTCTGCACTCTGCACTCACTACTCTGCACTCTGCACTCACTACTCTGCACTCACACTCTGCACTCACACTCTGCACTCACACTCACTACTCTGCACTCACACTCTGCACTCACGACTCTGCACTCACAACTCTGCACTCACGACTCTGCACTCACTACTCTGCACTCACTACCCTGCACTCACACTCTGCACTCACTCTCTGAGCAGATGCATGACTGGGTATACACACTTGTTTTTTTAAGTCCTACACTGGATAGTAGGTGCTGTTGGTTCTCGTATTTGGCATCACTGGCAGTGGCCTGAAGTAGGGCAAGCAGCAGTGGCCGCCTCAGAAATATCTTGGGCCCTGGCACTTATTATGGCACAAATTAAGCACTGCTAACAAGTGATTTTGCTTTCTAGCAACCACGTCACTGCCTCATTATTTACTGCTCTGTTTTCACTTATGTTCATGGACACATCATTGTTTTGTGCTTCCACGCCAGTGGCGCATTCCGTTAATGTACTTGCACGCAAACCGCAACCTGTTGCATAACTTGACGGTTTCAACAAAAAACATATTGTGCCTGACCCGGCAGACTCCCGAGCAGCCTTCAAGGCACGCACCTCTGCCGAGCCGAGGCCCAGGAGGAGAGGCTGGAGTGCACGCGCCCAGCATCATCCAGTCCTGACACTAAATGCACACGCTCCAGGAATGCCAAATACAGTTCTGAGGCTTCCGAGAGCAGACAGCATAAAATGGTGCACGCGAGCCCAGCATCTGGATTCAATTACCGCGCCCCCTGACAGCTGGTAATTGATGAATTATAGCCTTCTGCTGCGCGTCCCCGCACGGAATAAGCAGGAAGTGGAGAAACTCTACAGACTATGGCCTATTGCGTGCTGCCTTGTAAAAACATAGCCATGCGATGGCCAATTGACATGCAGCTGCCATAAATAACGAACAGAATTCACTCGCTTCTCTGGAATGCGTAGGTTAGACTTTCGAAGTCCTCTCTAAAGGACTCTGAAGCCACACCCACTTCGTGGGATGTAGGCCGAGCCCTAAAAAAGAGTATTTTTTTACACTGTCTCGGTTCGGAAGAACAGGTGATTTTTAGAGCTTTACCACAGATCACATCTCCAAGTGATGGTAGTGGAGATAACATTAATGTATACACTGAAGCATTATTAAGAATAGAGAAAAGATTTAAGCCTGTTATCAGTATTGCCTTGAACAGAATTTAAATTTTACACTAGAGTACAGAAAGATGATGAAACATTTGATGATTTCCTCACAAGTATGAGAACGTTATCCATATATAGCAATTTTGGTTTATTGACTGATGAAATGATAAGAGACCAGATAATAGTACATGTCAAGAATAAGAAGATACAAGAGAGATTATGGGTGTTGTGTGGTCCTAGCTTGTCTGAAGCCATTTCTGAGGCAAACGCATTAGAACAGTCTGAAAAATGGATGGAAGTAGTTAAACAGAATACAAATAAAAATACTGTAGAAGAAGAAATATGTTACATTAAACCAAAAAATGAACAACACCAGACACAAAACCAGACACGCTTTCCACACAATTATAAAGTTAACACCAGTAGAATTATTCAAAATCAAGTTCGCAATTTTGGTGCTTGTAATAGATGTGGCAATGTAGTGTAGTTCCTATATTCCCAATAGGCTCTGCGCATTGGAATTATATATCCTATAGATTTGACGTAGAACTTATGTTGACTAGGTTTCTTTTGAATACACTAAACTTAATTGTGAGTGCCAGATAGCTCAGAGGTCACTAGAAACTTTCTCGAATTCACAAAAAGGAATTCGTTTCTGACAACCGCATAAACATGAGTGTATAGTGTGGTGAACCTGCACACCTAGTTCTGTTATTATTCAATCCAAATTTACAACTATATGTATTTGTTCAGCGTGCTGACAAGTGTGGGGACCTGTGCCTGAAGCCCTCAAATGTCAAATCAATCTTAGAAGAGCGTAAGGAGAGCCCTACGCTACCTGTCGCACAACTATGGGCAGAAGGCCTCACTATTATTCACAAATCAAAGGTTCGTTTATCAAAGATTCAGATGTACATATTCCATTTCTCGGATTCTAGTTTATTCTAACACAGTGAAATATAATCAATCATACATTTACAATTTCTCTGAATATCCTTAGTATTCAATCCATCTAAACACAATTGTAGATTCAGTTAATGAGTTTCTTGTTCACTCATTACATTACATTCAATTGAGAAGCAATTTGAATCATTAAAAATTAAAGAGATACCCAATGCATGTCGGGTTCTGAATCGAACCCTTCGTCAGGGGTTAAATGTAACAACAGAATTATTATAATACTCAATTTCTTGTCAGAATGATGTAGATTCCAGTTCAGATCTGTAACACAAGCAAAACAGCAAAACGTTTATCGTCAATTCACGTTTCTTAACATGCAGACTTAACCTGCATTACGCTAGTATCAGTTAAAGCTGGGGAATGCCACTGCTGTCACCAAAAACTTAAGGAGAAGAAGAGAAAATAAAAGTACACAAGAAACTGGTAGTACTCGATAGAATGAAAACACCTTGTGTGTGATGTTTGAGTTCCATAGGAAGAGACTTGAAGAGCTACACCATTTATTAAGTCATTAAAGGTCATGCGCTGGACACACTACACTTCTTACTCAAGTGATCAATGTCACACTCGAGAGTCAACCTCTTATTTAATATATAAGGTGTATATGTGAAATATACCGCTCGTGCTCGTGCTCAGGTATTGCCTCACCCAGTTATTATGCAAAAAAACGAATGTTTGCAATATCCCTTACCAAACGTTCCTTATATCATCTGTCAAATATGTCCATGTGTATCAACTAAGCTGAACAAAACGTGATACTGCCAGAGAGCCTGAAAGAAATGAATAACATTTATCACCATAACCCTTATCTTACTATTAGCCTCTATTATGTTAATGAAACCACAGAGTTTGTACCTGTCTCTTCGTGTGCCACTCCACAAGTTGCTCAGTATATATCAACTAAGTGGAACAAAAAATGAACCCGCAGGAAAACCTGTTACTGGAAAAATTGCACTTGTGCTGAAAGTTAAAAGAGTTTCGATATTAAATCACAAAATCAAAAAAAAATGTGTCACGTAGTTTCATGTACTTCAATTGCCTCAGATGCCTACCTCGCCTCCTTGACCTCGCCTCAGAGATCTTTCAGGCACACTTTTTAATGCGCAAGCCAAATGCACATGAGCTTCACCAGGCAGCAGAGACGACCCTCCGGCCCCCTAACCATGCGCACAGACTCGCAGGAGGTGACATCATCTCACGTCACCTGACCCGTTTACCGAGCACTAGCATTTTATGCGGCCTGGAGAGAATTAGGAGAGAATCCTTGTGCTCAGACGGCCTTGCTGGGGGCCGATTTGGCCGTGTCTGACTGACCATGCAATGTAAAGTCGAACATAACATTGCATTAAGCACAACGAGGCCTGGTTATGCTTAATGCAATGTTATGTTTGACTTTACATTGCACGGTCGGTCCGACACGGCCAAATCGGCCCCCAGCAGCAGAACCGGCCTCCTGTCATAAAACCGGCCCCACCCCATCCAGCCTGCCGGGGGATTGCCCGGTGCCCGGAAATGCCAGTCCGGCCCTGAAGTCCAGTCACCAGCAACACCCAGATTACCTCAGAGAACACTTTCCTGGCAATGAAGTGACATGAGCGCATGATACAGATTCTGGCCTTGGCTCAATTAATAGATCTGAATACCACGTGGTTTCTATCATTCCTACCAATCTGGCAAGATAGCATCTTACCTGTTCTACGATGCCTGCTATGTGGAGAAGAATGCGTGTTGGACATCTGTCTGACACTCCCATCAGTCGTGCCAACGGATGTTAATACTTTCCTTGGATCGGTAATGGATCATGCATTGTGTTGTCCACAGCGGCTACCAATCCTGATGACGGCATTCATTGAGGTCTCACAGATGCAAACTGCTGATGGTGAGATACGCGGATCGACAGGCACACAGGTACCATCTCCATCTTCTTCGAACATTGCTAATGCGGTAAACGCTGACAGCGATGCTTCACATTTTTGTGCAATCGACCTACTTAACGAAGGGGTCCAACTTTCACCTACTGTGGTAGACGAATTCTTTACCAGCTTAGAAGATTTGATGTTTTCTCCAAACAACGAGACTGACTTTTGAAGTTAGAACACAGTGTTCTATGGGACTCTGTATTCGACCTTCACTTTTCTAAACAAGTTTCTAACTTTAGAACTCTGTTTTTCTACAATTTGATTTTTTTCCAAAATTTGAACTTTTTGGCACAAAGTACTCTGCTTAAAGTAGACCTATTCCTAGAGAACAAGAATTCTTTGAATACTTCCAAGAGACAATATTTGACCTTGTCCACAACCAAACGAATTATAAATTATGTCATGGAATGGTCTCGACCTTTTTTCTTCTGTATTTAAGAGCCATTTCATAAATGTATTGTCTTGATTCATTCAGATAGCATTTCCAATGTCATACTATATGCTTTAAATGAAAACATTGCTTTTAAAATGCGTACAGCACAAACACTCTTTTCGTGTACAACCATTTTGGATGCATTTGATTGTATTTGGGTGGTGTTATTAACACATCATGCTTTAGATATGTTTTATGTGCTTAGAATTTAGTAATAATAAAGTGGAGTGGGTGTTGCATGGCGTTTTAGGATCCGAGCAAATTTTCCACGATTTATGCCCTTATATAGGTACAATTCACATTGCCCTAATATAGGCATAGAAATCATACTCATGTTTAGACATAACTCATGCAGTCCAAATACAGGCATGGCTACTTCCACCCGTACCAAAACGTCACACCGGTCTCTTGGAAAATTGGCTTAAGCAGTCAGAGAACTCCCCTTGCTTAAACTTTGATTTGTCCAAGAACTCATGGAGTTTACAAAGAACTACCATTCCCTTGGGCTTCTTTACTGACGTTATCATGCCTGACTTTACGTCAAACTAGGCACCTTCAAGGTATAAATATGCCTTCACTTGCACTAGCAAGACACAGTGGTTCGGAACAGTTTGACTATCTACTTGCCCCACGCAGCTCGCTACAGCAAGTGCCGAAGGAAGCCGACCCTCCAGCTGACGCACTGATCAAGAAGCTGTCCTTTCTCTCGCTGAGAATCCAGCTCCAGTGTTTCCAAGCTCCCCTTGTGGGGTGTTGGGAAATCGAGTCCCGAGACAGAGATACCAGACCTCCTTCATTCCAAACTAAGGTATGAAGCTGATTAGACCCTAAGAGAAATCTTGGATAGACACCAGAATGATTTATGTCTCATGTTCTAGAACCTGCCTTTTGCACACATAGCGTTTTAATACTAGTTCTGTGTGTATGTTTTTTCCATTGATGTTAAACAGAATGGTAGTTAGCCCTTTCGATTTACTTTAGAAAAAGACTGTCTCTGATTCCGAATGTACATATATTAGTACACATATTGCAAATATGTTTTATTGAGCCACGTTTATTTGTAGCTGCATATAGTTCTGTAGCTGTTTATTTTAAAATATACTAGTATTAGATCTTGTGCACAGGCTATCTGAGGTAGCAAGAATTACCCACTTGTTTTAGGTCAGGTCTGATCCATAAATACAAGCAGTTGTACTTCAGTGGACAAAACTTAGTTCTCACTAGCTATGCATAGGTCACATGGTTGGCTCCAATTTGCTGTTAAATATATTGTATGGTCTGTTAGTTGCAACCAGATGAAGGTTGCAAAACACAAGTATTTGCAAATTTGGGATTTGGACATGATAAAATAAGATGAGGCACGCTTTGAATGCTTCTGGAAGGTAGGTGGACTAAGCCAAAGCGTTGGAGCGGTCATACTTTGGACCACAGTAAAGAGACGCTGAGTGATATTCGTGGTAGAAGGTGGCCAAAAGCAGTGTAAAATCAGTAGTGAGTCTGCCATGTACATATTTTGTGCAAACAGTAAAGAAAGATGTCCTTCCAGAAACTATTTCATCGAATGTATTGTGCACTCTTGGTACCACAAAAGCCTACAGTTCTGCATCATGCGTGGTGAGAAAAGAAACTGTATAGTATCAGGGTTTTTCTTTGTCCTGAAGCTGATGGAAAAGGGTCTAGATGGGAATGGAATTGACGTGTTTATGAGGCAGAGTTTTTAAGGAGGTGTAGATGGAACAACTGCATTTTTAGCTTTTTTTCTGAAGGCAAGTTGATCAAAGAATTGGATTGTAATAGGACGAGTTGCAGTGCTTTGGTTCAGTGATGGCGATCCTACGTTGCTTTGAGAACATTAGCCTTGCTGGGCCAGATGTCTTTGATTGAGTACTACTGCTAAAGCAAGAGCTGAGAAAATTTTTAATAATCTGCAAATATTTGTGTGTCTTTTTTTTTCTTTTCTTTCTTACTTGATGAGGATATTGCATTTATGTCCTTCCTTCCATCATATTCTAAAGTGCTCTGATATACCTCGGGATCTTGTTCGCGCTATATAAAACTTTATAAATAAAATAAATAAATAAATAAAATAAATGCCAGCTGTAGACCTTAGACAGTCCGCAGTTCTTATCCAGAATGCACCCGTCGTCCAATGGTGTACACAGTCTGGAATTCTGATTCAGGCTAAGCCTGCAGAAGAAGGTTGCTAATAGTCCCAGTACTTACAGCAGAAGTCATTGGTAGCGCCTGGTTCAAATCCTATATCCACGGGCAGAGAACCTGAATAGTGTCTGATTCAGAACTTATGTCAATATTGTGGATTTTAGCAGGGTTTTAAGTGGGGTGAAAAAACTACAGGGTCTCTCATAGGGGCGTGGCCGATGTGATTAAGGGTGTGGCTTAAAGCACAAGTTAAACATCTGTGCATAGCGTAGTGTGCTGCCCCACTGATATTTTGCTGCTTCTGTCTATTCACCCAGATATATGACACAAGAAGTAATACTGCAGTGGACATTGGACAACCAACCAGATCACTTTCACTTTTGGTTGGCAGGTGCGTCTTCCGAATCACACAGCACAGAGCTCCGCACCTTTTTCAGCGACCTTTAGGCATTTAACTTGGAAAGTGATAGTAGAGTGGTCTGCCTTCGATTTCTTTAAACCAAAATATAATTTTTCAACTTTGGTTTGACACATGGCCTCAGAAAAATGGTGCTTTGTTTCTAAAATATCAGGGTCGAAAAATACAAGGAATTTGAAACTGTTTTCTCCGGAAACCCATAAATTGTGGGTGAAGATGTGGCAGAGGGAAGGGAGTGTAGTCATAAGGGGCCAAGTTTGAAAAGTAAAGTCTAACAGACTACATATACATTTTTTTAAATATCAGTTGGCAAAAAGGACATATAGTCCAGTAAATATGTTCTTGATTGGTCACAAAGTGGCTGCATTTAAAAAAAATATTCTACAGGGTTTAGACACCTGCTGCAGAGATCATTGTCTGAACAGCAGTTTTGAATGAATTACATTAGTGTTAAAACAACTTTAGTGGTTAACACAGTTCTGGGAGAGTTCTGTGTTTTGTCCAGTGATAGGTTTGATTCATAAAGTAGCACAGTGGGCTAATGCGCCTGTTGCAAATCCCATCGTTTAACATGCCTGTGCAGATTTGGAGTTTAATTAGGTATGTGTGTGGGCTACTGCTTTTGATACAGATCCGTTTGTAACTTCCAGTAAACACACACACAAGCCTTTTAATATAGCACAGTGAGCTATAAACCAGCATCGAGGAGCTGCATGCAACCTGCAGTCGTGGATTTAGATCCTTATTGTTGTAAAGAAGAGTTCCTTTGGGGAGTAATAAAGTTGTGTTAGTGCAGACAACCCAAATCGCTTTGTCCAAGTTTACATTTACAAAATTGTGGACTTTGTCATGCCAAGTCAAAGTGATAGTCACGTACATGCCAATCATACTGATTCAGGCGGGAGATTCACGATTTTTAAAAATGAAATATTGTTATATTTTAAATCTCTTCCGTCTAAAAATGTCTGTGATTCAATATAAATTAATGTGAAAAGTCCATACCCCTGAAGTTTATTTACACATTTCTCACTTTCCATTTTAAATTATTGACATGTATGGTAAATTGTTTCACTCTGTGCAAGCTTCTAAACCAAGCGCTGCATAGCGCCTAGGACTGAACCCCAAGACTTCCCAAAAAGTGAAAGTAAGATGCCGAAGGAACCGACCAGATTAAAAAGCCAGAGGAACTGTT
Source organism: Lissotriton helveticus (assembly GCF_964261635.1). NCBI lineage: Eukaryota > Metazoa > Chordata > Amphibia > Caudata > Salamandridae > Lissotriton > Lissotriton helveticus. The sequence continues at coordinate 333,464,521 of NC_136071.1, read as the reverse complement.
TTACCGGCAGTAAATGTCCGGCTGGGGGCTTGACGGTCCCTCTACCTATTCCCAGTTAGTCGACAGTTGTCACTGAGGGGACCTGCTGCTTTTCTCTCGCCATGGACCCTGCACTCGACACGGTAAATAAAGCTTGCCGTTCATGTATGTCAGTCTGTCTTTGTATGTGTGTCTGGCAGAGAGGGTATTCGCCGCCCATCTTACACCTTCGCTGTGTTTGAGCACCCACCCCGCGAGGCAAATACGCATTTTTCGGCGGATTCTGAATTTGTGAAGAGCTCAAGCAACTAAACTTTAAGCCATGGCACCTTATACTGAAAGGAAAGCGTGTTTTTCACTAGTCTTAGGAAAGGAATCCCTGCGGATCAAAGGAAGCTGAAATACATGAAACTACATGCAGTTGACAATCAGTAACTTTCACTATCAGTTGGCAGGTGTGTCTTCAGAATCCTACAGCTCAGAGCTCCGCATCTGTTTCAGCGAAGTTTAGACATTTAACTTGGAAAGTGATAGTAGGGTGGGCTGCCTTCGATTTCTTTAAACCACAATATCATTTTCCATAATTGGTTTGGCAAATACTCTCAGAAAATAGTGCCTTGGTTCTAAAATATCACTGTCCCAAAGTGCAGTCTTCGTGACGTCATCTTTTAAGAGATGTGATGTCATGACAACAACTGCTGCATATCCAGCAGCCAAGGTGAAAGGACGTTATGCAGCATCTTACGCATCTCAGAGGCCAGGCCAGGGACTGGGAAAGTCGGCACCCCATAATTTTATTCCCCCTGTCTAGCGCCCGCAGGTGAGTCTATTTGAGACTGGACCAGACGCCGTCCAGTCGTTGAAATTTAATGCAATAATCCTCCTGCTTCTGGCCTGATCATCAATGGATGCCGGGCCTAGGCCCTTGCCCCATAGGCTTTTTTTTTATTCTTACTGGGCCTGGCCCAGTTGCAAGTTCTGTGGCACTGGCTGCTGCGAGTCTCAACAGACAGTGGGTGCCACATTGACACTAGCTGTTGCGACCGGGGTGGGCGGGCCAGAAGTTGAATTATCATGGCTGCTTTCATGTTGAAACACCGCGTGCTGGCTCTGTTTTCCTGTCGAAGTAAGGGTGCATTGTGCAGGGGCATTGTTGTGACGTGAGTGATTGGAGCTTTGGCAAAAGGAGGGTTATCAGGCCTGTTGGTTCTGTTGGCAGGACCGCCTGAAGTGCCCCTAATTCTGGTGTAATAGCCTTAGTTTGGGTTGTCCGTGTATGGAGCTGGTAATGCTGTACGTGTCCTTCACGGTGTCAGCCTCGGCGTTACATAGAATTAACCCCGTCTTTCAATACCAGCAGCACTTGCACTTGACATCGCTAACATTGAAAATTGCTGTTCCTCTTGACCTCTCTCTAATGATGCTCATTTGCACATGATTTACTGTTACCAGAGTAGATTGGGATGAAAGTTAATTTGTGGAGATAGACATGAATGACGCTGCTTTTTGAAAGGCTCGCAGGTCAGAGTTAAGATTAAACAAAATGCAAAACATGGAAAAAATGGATCTGGACGTTGAAAACAAGAGGAAAATTGGTTTAAAAAACGGTGTGCTTCCCATCTATACATGATGTTTCAATGGTTTATGCCCTAACGGGTCAGCACCCATCATAAAAACGAAGAGTTGAAAAAGAGAAAAAACATTGTCGTTTGTCCCAAGCAGGGCGGAACAACACAATTCACTGAGCATGCTTATTATTTGTTTCTGGGAAATCAGACGAACACTGGAAAATTTTGGACATTATATAGTTGATTATTTATATGTAAAAGTGGTACGGATTTGTAACATAAGTCATCAGTTTTGAACTTCGTATATTCGATTATATTTTTAAAGCATTATGGGAGTTGTAGTGTTTTGACAAGGTGTCATCGATGAACATTGGTCGGGAGTAGAATGTCACATGGTAGAGGGGGAGGGGAGAATGATTGTATAAAGAGTTGAAGGACGGGTAACACAAAGCTTAATCGTTTTGGTGCAGGAATTGAGGAAGATGAATATAAACTGAGCAGGTACGCGGAAGTTAAATCGGATAGATTGTTGGAGGGAGAGGGGTGTTTTAACTAGTGTGGTTAAAGCGGAGTATGAATTCATGCTCAGGAAATGTGTGAACTGAAGATTTAGCGGTAAATGCGTAGATGGTGGGGGAAGGAGTAGACTTGACTGATGGTTGTTAAGCGGGGGAGGAGACGAGTAAAGAGCGGAACTGGAGGGCCTGCACTAATAAGATGGAAGTAAGGGAGGATAAAGGTGGGGGAGGTTTGGTTGATTGGGTTAGAGGAGGGCAGTTATTTATTAAGTAAGAGGGAACAATGTTGCAATAAAATTGGGAGTAACAAAAGCAGAACATCATAGAAGGAACGAGATGTTACATTTAGCGGAGTGAAATTTGTACCATATATTATGTATACAAACCGGATGTTTTTTAATGTATGTTTTTTAATTATTTCCAGTTACACCCTGACGAAGGGCCCCCAGTGGCCCGAAATGCATTGGTGCTAATAAACTGCTCTTGATGAATTTTGCCTTTATCGTGTTTTTTGAAGAAGAGGTTCGGATGGCCCACTTAAAACATGAGAAACTTTGAAAATTGCATGTCCCTGCTTGTGGACCAGAAAGGTTTAAAGTGTAAATGAAAATGGAGAGAAAAAACTTGGAATTTATTGGAGTATATAACATTGAAAACATTGAGAATACTTGCAAATGCGATATGAGCTGTGCCACTGGTTTTGGGGCTGAAAGACAGCCCCAAGTTGATGATGTTTTAGTTTACACGTGCGTTTGGGCTAGGCACGTCACCGGTGTTAAAGCACGCAAAACATGGAAAAAATGGATCTGGACGTTGAAAACAAGAGGAAAATTGGTTTAAAAAACGGTGTGCTTCCCATCTATACATGATGTTTCAATGGTTTATGCCCTAACGGGTCAGCACCCATCATAAAAACGAAGAGTTGAAAAAGAGAAAAAAACATTGTCGTTTGTCCCAAGCAGGGCGGAACAACACAATTCACTGAGCATGCTTATTATTTGTTTCTGGGAAATCAGACGAACACTGGAAAATTTTGGACATTATATAGTTGATTATTTATATGTAAAAGTGGTACGGATTTGTAACATAAGTCATCAGTTTTGAACTTCGTATATTCGATTATATTTTTAAAGCATTATGGGAGTTGTAGTGTTTTGACAAGGTGTCATCGATGAACATTGGTCGGGAGTAGAATGTCACGTGGTAGAGGGGGAGGGGAGAATGATTGTATAAAGAGTTGAAGGACGGGTAACACAAAGCTTAATCGTTTTGGTGCAGGAATTGAGGAAGATGAATATAAACTGAGCAGGTACGCGGAAGTTAAATCGGATAGATTGTTGGAGGGAGAGGGGTGTTTTAACTAGTGTGGTTAAAGCGGAGTATGAATTCATGCTCAGGAAATGTGTGAACTGAAGATTTAGCGGTAAATGCGTAGATGGTGGGGGAAGGAGTAGACTTGACTGATGGTTGTTAAGCGGGGGAGGAGACGAGTAAAGAGCGGAACTGGAGGGCCTGCACTAATAAGATGGAAGTAAGGGAGGATAAAGGGGGGGGAGGTTTGGTTGATTGGGTTAGAGGAGGGCAGTTATTTATTAAGTAAGAGGGAACAATGTTGCAATAAAATTGGGAGTAACAAAAGCAGAACATCATAGAAGGAACGAGATGTTACATTTAGCGGAGTGAAATTTGTACCATATATTATGTATACAAACCGGATGTTTTTTAATGTATGTTTTTTAATTATTTCCAGTTACACCCTGACGAAGGGCCCCCAGTGGCCCGAAATGCATTGGTGCTAATAAACTGCTCTTGATGAATTTTGCCTTTATCGTGTTTTTTGAAGAAGAGGTTCGGATGGCCCACTTAAAACATGAGAAACTTTGAAAATTGCATGTCCCTGCTTGTGGACCAGAAAGGTTTAAAGTGTAAATGAAAATGGAGAGAAAAAACTTGGAATTTATTGGAGTATATAACATTGAAAACATTGAGAATACTTGCAAATGCGATATGAGCTGTGCCACTGGTTTTGGGGCTGAAAGACAGCCCCAAGTTGATGATGTTTTAACTATCCGGTTTGGGTCATGCTGCTGACTTTGCTGAAACAATGTAAGCAGAGTACCACATTGTCTTTATTTTTACTCTAAATTTTATATACTAATCAGCGAACAGGTGATCTGTATTTAATGTGCGGGTGTTCCTTCTTGATTCCGCCTGCATCAGCAGAAAATTTGCGTTGGTGGCGGGGAGGGGAGACGAGCCTGTGAAAATATAGTGCACTGTGGTTAAACATCTATGGACTTTGTTTTAGACAGTTCTGGGAAAACCTAAATTACCATTTAAAAAAATCTCCAAAATAGATCTAAATTAAATTAAAAAAAATCTCCAAAATAGATATAAATCTACAAAATAGATGAATTAAAGCTTACTGATTAAATGCAAAAACATGATTAATTTGCTTCAGCATTCTGCCTTCAGTTCTTCCATTGTGAGAGAGTGGACATGTTTGTCAGGCCCAGCAAAGCAAAGTTTTTAATCGCCGCCTCCATTTTGCATCCATCTAATTAAACAACACTATTGGAATTAGCATGTAGATATTCCCTTTACTAGAAACACATTTCACACGGATGTGGCACTCCTCGTTTTATGACCTATCCTCCTGAATTACTGAACCTGGGAAAGTAAAAGGGGCCTAAGGTGCAAGGGCCTAGGCCTCGGAGGGGTGATGGCTAAGTTTGCGCTGACGCCCGTGAACATTTGCATGTTCTGTAGTTGTGTCGCAGTCTACCCTACAACAGTGGGTCATTAAGGATGGGAATTTGAAAAGAGAGTAGAAGGAAGAGGAGACAAGAGGAATAAGTGAGAGAAGGAATGGAATCAAGTAATAGAGTGAAAGGAAGGAGGAACAAGGGTAAAGGAGGGAGGAATGAGAGAGCATTAACCAGGATAGGAATGAAGTAAATAATCTTAGGTGATCATGGAGAAATGGTAGGGAAAAGCATGGTACACAATGGAATGAGAAGGGAGATTATATTTAGAACATGGTTTAGAAAAAAGGAGAGACAATGAGGATAAGAACTGAAAGGATAAGAGAGCAGAGGTAAAAGAGAGGAAAATCAAATGGCAAAAAAGGTTTAAGAATGGAGAATTTGACATCTGAGTAAAAAGTGTAGAAGGCAGGATTAGGAAAAAGAGTAGCAAGGGAAAGAAAGGTAACTGGGAGAATGCCCTTCCTTCTGGGGAAGAACACGTTTAAAAAAACATGATAAACAGCTAGATGAACGATTAATGAATCTGGCTGAATGTACTTGAACAGGAGTGAATGTGAAGAAGCCAGGGGCATCTCCTATATAGGAAAGGTGTTTAATAGCTAAAGTAGTGAAGTCAGAACATCCTATTATATCTGAGCTAAACTTGCAGTTGAGGGAAATGGTGGTCTTGTTTTAACTGGTGCTCCTCATTGAGACAGTGGATGCCACCTCCAGTGTATTTATTAAAATGCAAACAGAAAATAAGATGTATACTTTCTAACGCATGGTAATCAGAATAATAGTAATGAAATTGTTCAAAAATGTCAAATTCATACTATGAAATTCTCATTGTACAAGTTCATGACATTTAAAACAACAGCCAAAACATGTTTCGCAAAAGTGAAAAACCGCTTTCTCTGGGCTCTTTCTCTCAATTTGGAAAAGTTACTCTTTCCATCTATTTATCACATATTGTGTTCCAAATTAAAAATATCAATGTATCTTGTTAGGACGGTTTATTCTTTTATTTATTCGTGAAGTGTTTTTCTTGCTCAGCATTTAGTAGAATACCTCTTTCTTCCCAATGCATGCATGCACCAGATTTACCTCACTTGGTACTTACGGCCTGTGCATACTGTCTTCCAAATAGAAGCAGTCTCTACTGTATCATACCTGTAATACAGCACGAGTTCCTTCCGACCTGCAGCATGCCAGCTGTTTGGTGGTTCACCCCACTACTTACTAGTATGCATCGTGGCTTGCTGACTGTACAGTTGTACATGACCTTTGTGGCTACCCAAGGCCATCTCAGCCTACTGCCCTGTGCAAGTGCATTCTTGCCTGTCCTTGATGTGCCTCTTTCCTTTCCATATCTTAACACAGAGTCAATTAAAGCTGTCTCTAGGCCAGACTTAAATAAGAAACACAGATGGGCCTGTGGTGTTTGAAGCCTGTCCACGTTTCTACCGAGCCCATAGCTTTTTCTGATATCCTTGGCAACAGTCATTATCTTCACAAGGAGCACAACGGAGGACATGGTTTTTCCTAGACTGTAAAACAAGCAATCCCCTATTGCCAACCAGACCTGTTCTACCATTGGTTGGTTTGATGGTCTGTGGTTAGTAGGGGTTTTGCATGGCCCCAGCTCGAAACCCTCACAGTGCGAACTGAATGAGCACAGCGCGGCCTTTCCACGTCTGATAATGAGCTCACTGATGGTGTGATGAACATGGAGGATTTTCCTTGCTTGGCACAAATGTGTGCATAGGCCGTGCGATTACTCTCCGTAGTCCCCTCCAGGTTCTTTTGAGACTCAAAAGGCTGCGCACATGCGATGCACATGTAAAGCACATGCCTTTCACAAAGTGTCCTACAAGTTGTCACACAAGTGAATTGTCACATAAGTGTCGTGCCCTTGAGGACAACCTATGCTTCACGTTCACGGTTAAGCTAAATGGTTGGTGGGGTCTGTAACTATTTGCTGCTGATACAATGGAAGTGGGATATGCCCATTATTAACTCCTCAAAGTAAATGGACATACGGATCTGCTAAGCTTCACATAACATTCAGAATAATTGAAAATAACTTTAAAGAATATGCATCCGTAAACTCTCTCCTGTGTTAAACATTCAAAATGATACTGGGACTTCATGGGGAGATACTCTTCAAGGATGGTGAGCTGTAGAACTAGTCTTCCACAGGCCTCCCTTGTGAATTGTTTTTTAGATATATTATTGTTCATACTGACTGCTGAGACATGGTTGGACAAGTCCTTGTTGGCCTAAGATTTCTCCAAATTAAATGCAGGTTTTATTCTGCTTTATTTCATCAAAATCCATTTTTGTTAGCTCTTAGGGCTCAGTGCACTTTACCACCGCTAACCAGTGCTAAAGTGCTTGCGCTCTTTTTTAAACATGGTCAAATTGGCAAATTTGATTTACTTGTAAGTCCCTAAAAATGTGGTCTACGTGTACCCAGGGACTGTAAATTAAATGCTGTTAGTGGGCCTGCAACACTTATTGTGCCACCTATTTAAGTAGCCTATTCGAACACGTGTCAAGGCCAGGGCCTGTCATTGCAGTCTGCCTGTGCAGTTGTAAAACTTCCATTTTGACCTGGCAAAAGGAACCTTTTGCCAGGCCTAAAAATATGCCCTTTTACTACATATGTCAGCAGGATTTCAACACTAGCGCATGCCCTTTCCATAAGGCAGGGTGCAGTATGCAGAGTATTTAAATGGTTTGGCATATGCTTTTAAGTTTTATGTGTCCCGGTATAGTCGAGGCTGAATTAGCTAATCATTTACTATGCTTTAAAAGTGAATACAATCTAGTATGTAATGTAAAATTTGTTGAAAAATGGTTTGTTTTGGCCTTTCTGTCTTCCAAATTTTCTTTGGGGGGGACAAGATCAACCCACCAAACTCCCCCTAGTAGTGGTTGCTCACTGTGCTTGCTCGCTACACACCACGTGGGGGCTGGTCTCACTTTTACTTTGTTCTCTCTGATGCACTACTTGTGTCTATTTTCGGTTTTCTCTGAAAGAATGTCTATGGGTACATATGACTGGGTGGGTAACCTGGTGCTCTTTAAGGTCATCATCTACTATTATTGTGCTTTGAAAGTTGATACAATTGAATATGTAATGAAAAATGTGCTGTAAAATTCACTCTTTTGGTCTGTCGTTTTCCAAAATTTTCATGGGGGGAGAACCCCCCCAAACCCCCCTAATAGCTGTCAGGCTCGCTCGCTTGCTACGCGCTGGCCGGGCGCTGGTCTGGAAAAATTTGCCAGTGCTGCTTTCAGCTCCCAGTCCTGCCCTGCTGGACTTGCCATATCAGAGTAGAAGGAACAAGAATAGAATTCCTGCTACGAGTCCCAAAATGAGAGGCAGGCCGCCGAACACAGAGTGCACGAAGTTTGGAAATATGCCGAGGACTGCTTCAAATGGTGCTAACAGTCCCGAAAAAGCTGTCTTAAATACCGTATTTTCCGGCGTATAAGACGACTTTTTAACCCCTTAAAATGTTCTGGAAAGTCGGGGGTCGTCTTATACGCCGGGTGCCAAAGTTGAAGGTATGTTTTCATGCCTTTTTACATAGCGCAGACTTCACCCGAAGGTGTCAGACCGCTTCTCATTTGGAAATGGTGCAGCTTAGGGAACTTTAATACACATACGGTAACTTAAATGAATCAGCATGAAATAGGTACCAGAGCCATGTATCTAGAACTGCACGTAGTATCTCAGTAAGCACATTACTGGGGTAAGGGTTTGCAATTGCTCCTGCCAAAAGCAGACCGGGCTTACACTTACAGAGGAAATACTTACAAGGAGGCCTCGAGGGTCCCACTGAAGGGTTGTGGGGTCTCCCCGACAGGTGTTTCAACCACCACTATGCATTTCCATGGTACACTCTTTCCAGTACATGCACTTATTCCGAGTGAATTCGCGTTGGAAGTGGGGGTAGTCTTATACGGCGAGTATAGCACGAAACCTACATTTTATCAAGAAAAGTAGGGGGTCGTCTTATACGCCGGGTCGTCTTATACGCCGGAAAATACGGTACATGTACAATACCACTGGTATCAGACATGTTTAAAATACGTCCCAACATTTCTATGAAACGTATAGGGCAGTGTGTCGATAAAAGGGCATGTATCTCCGCAGAGGACCTTGCAACTTGTAGTTCATATGTCTCTTTGGACAAGGACAGTGGCACAGTTTTTTGTAAAAGAATGGCTTTCATTCTGCTTAAAGTATCAATTCATATAGAAGAGATGTTCAGTGAAGTCCATAATAACGACTCCCCGCCTGTCTTAGTTTTAGGAACCAATACTTGCATACAGCAAGTGACCCAGGCTGACACAGTTTCGAGATAGGCTATTTCTGACAACATTCCACAGTAGCTGTGATCATTCAACATAATATAGCTTCCATTAGAAAGCTGCCTAAAAATTGGATCTATCACTGCAGCTGGAGAACCTTGCAGGTGGCAGGATAAGTTGGTCGAAGAACCGTCACAGGCTCCGTGTAAGTTAATACCCTGACATAAAAGTGTACCGCTTAGTGCGCTTTTGCAGTTTGTACCAATAAGAAATACTTCTTTTCCCCCACTCCAACATCTGTGTGTATATGGTAATTCCCAGGTTGACTTGATGTATTCTTTACCCAACCTTTCATACACGCCAGCTGGTATATGTTTCAAACAATACTGAAAATGGAAAATTGTGACAGGCAGAGTGCTTGTCCCGTGTATTAGCCATTCTGTTGCAGGTTTTTCTGAAACAGTTAATGGTAATCTTTCCAGTTTCTCAATGCTCAGCACCGTATAGTCTACTCCTCTTTGTGCCAAAGTGATTTGTTTATCTGTAAGGTTAAATACAGAAAACAATGACGTGGTGTTGATTAGACGCCATCGCACATATCCAGAATGAAGATTATGTAACGTCCAGCCTAAAAGCATTATAGAATGTAATTGTTACTGTCCATGCTGTAGCATGAGCAAGTCCTGTTCCATTATGTCTAAGGCAAAGGATACTATGCTGTCCAAAGAATAAAGTCTGGATGACAGAGTCGTTAACCCATTGTCAACTACAGAGAGAGATTTCTCTAAATTAATACAATCAATTTATCGTATTCGTTCTGCAGTCTCTGCTTGTATCGCTTTCCAAGCTTCATTATAAATTGCATATATACCAGCGTATATAAAACGTTTTTGACGCGGTTTAGTTGGTCCTTGTAAGAAGTCCCTTAAATCAACGCCATCTTTAAGTAAAGATAAGTATTGTTTTACCTCTGTTAGTGTGGACTTTCATAGCCAATCAAGGCACAGTTTTCCTACACTGTATGTTGTTACTATCCCTGGATGTTGTCTCTGGACATATCTTTGATCTGGCCTAGTGAATGTAAATCCTTGTGTCTTATTCAGGAATCTATCTTGACAGTTGTTCATGTCTGTGGGCCAGATTAACCATTTCTTCCAATCAGGATCAGTTCTGTTTTTAAGTAAAGTTGTTTTTACGTCGACTACCCCCTCTGTAGTGTTTTTACTATCAGGCCTAGGTGTAGGTATGGACGGTTTGTACAAATCTTTTATCTTAGCTAGGCCAAGACAGGATGGATTTGAGACATAAAAACCTGAGAAGTATGGACATTTTTCATAGAATGTTTTTGAGCTACCCTTTGGTAGTGTTGGACAATGTTCCCATTGATTAAAAGTATACACATTTCTAGGGTTTGAAGATGTGTGCAAATAATGATGACCATAGTGATTATAACAGTACATTTGTTCATAATATGATGAACCTTCTAAGTATTCGTGTTTTGTGAATTTTCAAGACATCTCTAAGTCTGACATCATATTATTAACAGTCTCAAAGTCCCAATCATCAGAAAATGTGCTAGGTGAAACAAAGTCACTCAAGGAAACCTTGAATTGGTGTAGAATCTTCAACAGCTCTGCAGGGCCAAAGATGTCATAATCAGTTCTGTCCCAAGCTATACCACCAGGTATAGGAACGGCTGTGATGTTCATTGATGTCAAGTCTCTTTGTTCATGATGAGATGATTTGTGTGGCTTGAGCAGTAAGTTGATGTTTTTACTTGCTGTGTCCATTTTACTATATTTTCCATTTATCAGCATCCCCAAACTTAATACAAGAATTAGCCAAAGTAGGAGAAAAAGTGCGCCTAGCAAAATCCAAAGTTCATCCCATGGTGAAACCAGATAAGTTTTTTCAAGTTGATGAAAAAGTTCTGTTGCTTGTTCTTTAAAAGTTTTATTTACTGGAGTCGTTTCAGGCTCACCGGGATCCTTGGAGAACGTATCAAAGTTAATGAAACAGCCTGATGCAGTTCTGTCAATTGTAGGTATTGCATCAGGATTACTTGAAATCACTGGAGCTACTGGATCCCTTGTCATATTAGTGTAGTCAGATGCTATTGTGGAAAATTAGTACGGTTTGGTGAACATTATCTGCGCCATCTTGCCTTTTCCCCTGATGCCACACTTTTTGTCGTGCGCACCCGCCATTTTAGGTGCCTCGATCAGAACCACCCTCTGCATGCCACTGACCCCCCCACTCACTGGCCACCCCCGCTCTCACATGCCCTGGGTCATAAACCCCTCTTCAGCGCAGCCCTGCCTCAGAATCCCATCCTGTTCCCAGCGCGACACCTCCCTCCATTCCTTTCATGGTCCCAGGTCCTTTGATACAAGCCCTCTTTTCCTGTGGGCCCGTTTGTCTTCCTCGTTCCCAGGCCGCCACCTGGCCCTGCGGATATTGTTTATTGCCCCCCCTCCCGTACAGTAGGAAGCTCCCCCCCCATTAAAGGACCCTCGAATTGATCAAAGCCCCCACCCTATGAGATCCGATCAACCCCACACATTCCGTGAATCGGCGGAATGTCCAGCTGCGCGATAATCATCACCTGTTGTGACCGGAGTGGGGACTTCAACTGTAAATGTGTGTGGGAACGGGCCTGAGGGGGGGATTCCGAGGATGTCCTTTCATACTTCAAAGCATAGCAAGAATGTGTTACCTGCAATAAAGATCATAAACTTGTGTATAAGAGGCCAGGCCTCGGAGATGCGGTTAGAGCACCTCGTGACGATACTGGCTGTCCGAACTGATGTGTTCTCCTCCGGAGAGAATAAACCTTGTTTCCTGCCTTCCAGTCTCCAGCGCCTGCCTCTTCATTGATTAATATTTTGTGGGTTAAAGAGGCGATACCGCCGGGCAAATATTGGTTGGCCGTGACCTTTTTTTACAATTGGCGTCCCATACGTGGGGCCCATCAGTGACTCGTGGATCCAGTGGGAGAGGTCCTGACGACAGAGTGAACGACTGCAACGATCGGGAGAGCTCCTGCCCAATAGACCCTCGTCTGGCAGCCGATCATCCGAACTTCACTGGTTCCGAACAGACCTCTCTCGAGTGATCTACGGTCCTGACTGGGAACCATCAGGAGTGCCGCGAAGAATACGAGGAAAAGAGGACGATCGGGCGCTGGATTCGGAAGACAAGAAACTGTCCATACGGTCCGGGTAAGGTCGTGTAAACACGACGAATTGCGAAATGATTGTTTTATTGATTGGAAAATACTAGTATTACTCTTTGTCGATTTGTTTGGAGATTCGCTGTCTGCAAACGGAGAAACGACAAGCTCTCTCTCTCTTTGCAAGCAGTGAAGGATAGGTAACGCAGCCAGCGTGCCTATCTTTCTCCCCCACTGATTGATTGTTTTGAACCCACACTGATTAATTGTTTTTGACCCCGAACTACTGTTCGCGGATTGTTTTCTGGAGATTCTCTGTCTGCAAACAGGAAAAAGAACAGGTTCCTCTTTGCAGATAGTGAAAGGGTAGAGGACGCAGACCTTTTGCGGGCCTACTTATTCTCCCCACTGATTGTTTTGATTGACCGAGTATTGACTGTTCGATATTGGTTCATGAGGTATTCACTGCCTGCAAACAACGTAGAATAGAAATATTCTGTCTAGTCTTTGCACGCAGTGATAAGATAGGCAGTGCTGACTTTTTGTCCTCGTTGTGAGCCGTCATGTCTTCTCCCCACTGATTGATAGTTGGTTCAGCCCGGACCGTTTATTAGAGGTGGGCCATCTAGCTCCGCTAGAAGGCACCCCTAATAAAGACATGTTCACAAAGTATGGATTAGTTACCATAGCCTATAGTAAGCTGTGGCACAAGTATACCAAAGAAAATCAAGAGAAACAGTGGCCACTGATAGGATCCTTCGATCTTGATAAAATAGAAACGTTAGAAATAGCCCTTTGTAATAGTAAAACAACACCTATTATGCTCGACAGTCTCGGTATGTGGCGCAAAGAAGCAATGCAACGACAGAAAAGAGACGAAGTCAGAGTAGGTAAAGAAACGCGACAGACAACCTTCCAAGCATCTGGTAGGCAAAAGGAAGGGATAGCGGCAACACGGTTCCAAGGAGTAAACGCAGGAAGGGAACGGTGTAAAGGAAATATATCAACAGGACAACCCCAAGACACAACGACCCGAAAGTAATCCCCCGACACTACGCGTAGGACGACCAGACTTAGGGCAAAACCAATGTGCTTTTTGTAAATTTTCCGGGCACTGGAAAGCCCAATGCCCGACCCTACTGAATGAGGGTAAGAGCAGAGGGCCGACAGAAATAACAGGCCGGCAGAAAGGGAAAAGGCGTGAGACAAAGATGAATCAGACTGACACGGACAGGCCAGATAGAACCACCACGTTTGATTATGCCCGATGGCACAGATTTCGCCAGACCGATTTCAGCGACATGTTTGAGTCCTCATAGATCGAACAACGCTAAGACGGGAAACCCAGTCTAGCTCTAAGTTACCCGGTGACGAACCCCGTACTACCGCTACTGTTCCCTAACACAAAAAGCCACCCTTTTCGGATAACATACAGAAACAATACACAGAGTAGTCTCGGACAGATTAGTATACATTCCATTAATGAACTCAAACTTCGAGTGCAATGGGACTGATTACTCTCTGCCGCCCCCCCACTCTGTAAAAAGAAAAAGCAATTACAGGCCTGCATAGACAACCCCCCATTACCCAGACATGCCTGTCCAAACAAAATACCTACCCCCACTCCGGAAGTTCCCGAAATGCCGCAGGTCACTGGTCACGCCCATCCGGAAGGAGAAACACACAGCACGTGTGGGGCGGGGCCTGCTGACAGCCATCGATCGAAAAGATCGCCAGTGGGATGTCCAGGAGGCACCACGGGCCCGGCATGAAATGGCCTTCCCGTCCTCTTCTTCCTGGGGCGGCGTCCCCCGGGCCACGAGTAGGGAGGGGGCGGATGCAGATGACCCCCTCCCTCGGATCTCCTGGTCCGGCCATCACAAATACCTCCGCCGAAGAATTGGTGCAGGGTGGGCTGGGAAGGAGAGGCGACGCGGACGGGCCTCTCCCACCTCCCCGGGTAGGAGGTTTCCCAGCCCCGGCCCGGCGCCGAAATCCTCCAGCCGGGCGGCGCCCATACTTCCGCAGCACAGGCCATAGAACAGCGGCGCCCATACTTCCGCAGCACAGGACATGCACCGCGGCGGCCATACTTGCGCAGCACAGGCCTTACAATGGCGACGACCATACTTGCGCAGCACAAGACATACGATGGCCCTCAAGTGCACTTGTGGAGTACGGGATATGGGGTGGCCATCATGCATGCCCATGAAAGAGGGCAGCGTGGAGTGCACCAGGAGAGGGAGACGGCGCGAACGAGTCTCCCTCGCCTCCCCAGGTGGAGGCGCCACAGTTGCACCCTAGCGCCTTGAGCCGAATGTCCTGCTCCTACGGCATGGTGCTCCATTTTTTCGCCCCAAGAAGTCTCTTCCACTCTTGCAGACACGACGAAGGGCGGCTGCTGCGGAATCTCAAAATGGCGTCTGGTCCCCCTGGAAGGCGGGTCTAGGCCGCTAGAGTAACTTTGACCAGCGATGTAACTCGGACACTTGCCCACCGGGGCACGAGCCCCCACCTCCGACAGCATCCCCACAGCCTCGAAGATTCTGCAAAAAGTCCCAGGAGCCCTCGGCCCCTACAGGCTTCCGGTGAGGAACAACTGCCTTGATCGCTAACGAAATAAGCATGACATAGCCACTCCTTCTGTTAGCACAAGTCTTTTTGAACTGCCGAAAGGGACTCTGGTCCAACCGCCGGTTGTGGAAAACATTTTTCCTGATGCTACTTCCGGACTAACCCGGCCTCGCCCAAAATGGCGCCGGTATCAATAGGAACTTACGAACACCTTGTGGTGTTTTTAGCTAATAAAACTTGATGTTCTGAGATATGTATATGCTCTTTTGTACACTTCACTTGGCGAACATGTAAAAGGATCCCGTTAGAATGTTGATTTCAATGTACGATTTATTATGATATTATTGTAACTGATACGTAACCTCGCTTATGACACACGCCCACGGTATGCATATAGGAAATTTGATTGCAACTAGTCCGACTGTGCTTCCAATTATGAAATGAATGCCCCTTGATCCCTCAACTATTGATAGACGTTTTTAGTTTCCTGCAAATGAATGAATAAACCCTTTTTTATTACATGTTTTTAATGCTGCAAAATAGCCCCCCTACTGTACGCACTTTAGCCATCGCCGTGTCCGGCCAAATACGATTGCACTCTCATATCTGCATGCTGAACGATTGTGCAAATAAAGGTTTTCCAAACTATGAACAGGTATCGCATGCTTTTGTAAAATGTGGGATCAGCGGGAGAGTTTTTGTGCGCTCTGCTTTGTTCTCTTTTTAAGGTTATTAGAAGACGGTTGCTCAGCCCCGGATTGAGGATCGAATCTAAGGCACGATACTCTGCCCCCGAATATGCGACTGGCTCAGGAACTAATGCATGGAGAAGGACCTCGACTTCCGAGGGCGGGTAAAGTGAAGTGGTGTAAATGATAGAATGTTATAAAGGTATGGTACTCAAAGGTACTAGGGAACAGGGTTGGCCGAAGAGCTGATATGCCTTAGGACAATCACAGCCTTGGAAAAGATTTAAGGACCCCGATAGCTAGATACATCTACAGACTAGATACCTCGCACTAAGCGCTTCTGATTTTCTTTAACGTTTTCCTGCACACGGCCTATAATGTCACACTCGGACCGTCTCCCTCATGAGCAACCTATCGCTCGCTGTCCTTGCCACACTACCCCCCCCCGGCTACAGAAACCAAGACCCCAGGGATTATATCCCGAGGAGATAAGACGAGTATGTGGTAAGTAAAGGATTTTCGTGCCCGTACATTTGATATGCTCGAATGTTGTCCCCCTCCCTTCCCCTCTTTTCCTCCCTCTACAGGTTACATTGGAATCACGACTGAGGTATGGTGAAGATCTGAAGCCTCGCCATGTCTGATACGTGAAACGACCTAACGCTGCGAGGTGGCACCTAAGGACACCCACAAACTACTCTTGTAACGAAAGAGCCAATAAGTTGTATGACATGATGAAACACGATCACCCCTAATCCGTGTTGCGTGAATGAGCACATGTCACGTATGTCTGAAACGATGAGAAAATGTTTTTATGCAACTAAAGCATTGACTTAACTAGTCAAAGGACCGAGAGTGCGAGAAGTGCGACACAATGATGCCTTTTACTCAATGCATGTCCCTTTGTACCCGGCCTAATGCTCATCCGTCCCAAACTGCATGCTTTCAAAGTTCTAACACAGACCCGTAATGTCTCATGTTGTTTAATGCGCTGAATAGCCTATCTTAATACACGACCACTCCCTATGTCGCACGTGTACTATTTAGCCTATTGTTGCACATCTCTCTCTCTCTCTCTCTCTCTCTCTCTCTCTCTCTCTCTCTCTCTCTCTCTCTCTCTCTCACACTCTCTTTCTCCTCCACACTCTCACTCTCCCTAACGACTGACTCCAAATTGGCAAACCACCACCCAATTGGCTCCAAATACCGCAGGTATTTGCACAAATTTGTCTTAGATAAAATCACTTTGATGCCATGTTACTACCTCTCCTTTCTACTAAATATTGATAAAACCTAAAATTGGCCGAAAAGGAAAGGACAGGTAAGACGACTGAGGTTCCCTAATCTGACCCGAAATAAGGGAACTACATGTCAGTGGCTACTATGATAAAAATGCCTCAGGTAACACGACCTTCCCCGCCCCGAACTGTCTCGATGCCCAAACAGTAAAAGTGATCGAAGCATCCCCGTCTTCCCAGAACGCCCCCAGTTTCGTATCAGCAGCCCCGGACGAGAGTTTTAAAAAATGTCCCTCACCCCCAGTTGTAAGAGATGGGTCGACTTACAACTAACACAGGCCAGCCGTTGTTCCTAGAAAATGATTTGTTGATGAACAAACTACAGAATTTAGAATTCTAGAAATGTCACTGAACGCTTACCAACTGAACTGTGGCCTTCTGCTAGATAACGCCCTCATGACACCAAGCAAGACGATAGTCCCCCACCCCAGTTTGCTATGTTCCTAGTTGTTTCCCATAAGACCCCGGTCACCCCAAGGATGAGTCGAATAGTTATCGCAAGCCCCCCGGTTTTTTAATGAAGTAGTCAGGTTATAAGAGACTATATAGAAATTAGAATGATGTTTGCGAAGTTAAGATTAGACCAAAATGAAGAAATTGTTGCAGTAAACCCTGTTGAAAGTAGAATGTTTAGCTGAAAGATAAGATGCATTGATATAATGGAAAATTGTTTAGCCTATGTTCATTCCTCAGAAAGATACCTATCAGACCATGGTGATAGCACGTTGCACTTTTTAAATAAAATACAAAGCCCTGTAGAACGGTATAGCTTCGTAAGGCTCGCACTAGGAAAGTGGGTCTCTGTCAGAAGAACTGACATGACTGTAATAAACAAATGCAATGAATAGGTATCAGATCTCGTACCACGACAATGAATGTAATACCAACAAACACCAAAGAAATAGTTACGAAGGAAAGTCATAGGAAATCCAGCAAACCCATCATCAATTATTTAAATGTTGGTTGTAAACCTCAATGTAACGAATATTCCCCAGTTGCTTGGAGTTGGGAGAGAAATAGACTTATGTGATTACCTTCCTTTGTCAATTCTCTAAAGACTGTCTTTTCAAACTCATTTAAGGGTACCCCTGTCGGAGGAGAGAAAGACCGGATGTGGGAGCACGCGGCCTGACTGCAGATCGTGGAACATCTGCGACATTGGCCAAGGCGAGACCGCAACAGTAAGGAGTCACAGGACGAGGCACTGTTTTCGACAAAATGAGAGGAAAGGGCTGACCTGATGCCCCTGCTCGATGATCAACATGTGCCGAAAAGTCCCTGCCCTCTGAACTCGGTCATGGGCCCGCCTACCTGAAATTTTCCGTCCCCCTGGTCTGTTCCCGACCTGGCCCTGCTCCATCCCCTTTTCCTCCGACCTACCCTAAGGACTGCTCACACACCCCCCTTCTTCCACCTGAACTCTTTGACAATCGACTCGACACAGGGCGAAAAAGGACCTTTTTTGACCAGGAAAACGAGGAAAAGGTCATGCCCTGCAACGCAGGACCTAGAATAGAGCTGGACACATAGCTCCACCGCCGGTGCTCAACAGTGCCAACAGAAGACGACAAAGAATGCTGAGAACTCACTAATGATGGTCCACGACGATAAGACTTCCCCCTCGAACAATGACACCCCTAATTATCGTTTTTACTACGTCTTATTTCTCTCCCAGCCACCATTGTATTGATTATGCTCCAACCGAATACGAAATGAACTTACATATGTAATAACCTATCAGTCCATATTCCGAATGACTATAAGCATCTATGAAATGTACCCAATGCTCTCACTACAGAATCGTTTTTGTCCGATATTGCATTACTATGACTTTCAGTAGACATGGATAGGAAATAGACCAGCAAGATGTCTTGGGAATGTTAAAGGGAGGACTGTGGAAAATTAGTACGGTTTGGTGAACATTATCTGCGCCATCTTGCCTTTTCCCCTGATGCTGCACTTTTTGTCGTGCGCACCCGCCATTTTAGGTGCCTCGATCAGAACCACCCTCTGCATGCCACTGACCCCCCCACTCACTGGCCACCCCTGCTCTCACATGCCCTGGGTCATAAACCCCTCTTCAGCGCAGCCCTGCCTCAGAATCCCATCCTGTTCCCAGCGCGACACCTCCCTCCATTCCTTTCATGGTCCCAGGTCCTTTGATACAAGCCCTCTTTTCCTGTGGGCCCGTTTGTCTTCCTCGTTCCCAGGCCGCCACCTGGCCCTGCGGATATTGTTTATTGCCCCCCCTCCCGTACAGTAGGAAGCTCCCCCCCCATTAAAGGACCCTCGAATTGATCAAAGCCCCCACCCTATGAGATCCGATCAACCCCACACATTCCGTGAATCGGCGGAATGTCCAGCTGCGCGATAATCATCACCTGTTGTGACCGGGGTGGGGACTTCAACTGTAAATGTGTGTGGGAACGGGCCTGAGGGGGGGACTCCGAGGATGTCCTTTCATACTTCAAAGCATAGCAAGAATGTGTTACCTGCAATAAAGATCATAAACTTGTGTATAAGAGGCCAGGCCTCGGAGATGCGGTTAGAGCACCTCGTGACGATACTGGCTGTCCGAACTGATGTGTTCTCCTCCGGAGAGAATAAACCTTGTTTCCTGCCTTCCAGTCTCCAGCGCCTGCCTCTTCATTGATTAATATTTTGTGGGTTAAAGAGGCGATACCGCCGGGCAAATATTGGTTGGCCGTGACCTTTTTTTACACTATATCATTGTAGACAGGTGTTTCTTGACGAACTGTTATTTGGGTCTCAAGAGGCACAAGTTCCATGGCTTTATTCCTTAGTTCTTCTCTTTGCACTGCAGATTCTTCAAAGGTGATGAGTCTCTCAGTTTGAACCTCTTGGATAGTAGCCAGATTCGGTCATCTGCTACATCTTTGGAGTCCACTTTGCCTACTACTTATAATTGGCCACATGATGTGGTTTTACCACGTCGATAGATATGAACCTGTTCTCCTTTCTGACAGCAAGGGGCGGCAGTAACACTGTTCTTGATCCGTGGATTGCTAGCACAGGTACTGGTTGTCTGTAGGAAGGCCCAAATTCCTTCTTATCCGCAATCTTTTCTCTTACTAGATCCCCAATCTTTGGAATCCAGACAGGCCTTGCTTGGATGGGTGATTCCCTTTCAGTGGTCGTTGGCTTCTGCAATGTGTTGCTTTGACTTCTCCTTGTTTCATTTAAGTCCTGCAACAGCCAAACGGTCTTTGATATCAAAAGGTTTTTGCTCTACCACTGAAGTGTAATGATCAAGGTCCTGGACAATCATTCTAGTGCCAAAAAGGATTTCATATGGATTGATTCCACCCAGAGAATTTCTTGACAGATTATTTAGACAACGTTGGACACTTATTAGATGTTTGACCCACCCGTCACCTGAGCCTAATACCCTAGCTGTTATAGATTGCTTTATGTCCCGTTTTTTTCTCTCCAAAACCAAATTTCCCTCAGGATGGAATGGACTAGAATACCGCAATGCAACGCCCAGATTGGCCATGGCCTCCTTGTAAGCCTTTGAGCTAAACGCAGGACCCTGGTCAGAATGTAGCGTACAGACTGTGTATGTGCCGATAAAGACTTGCAAATCTTTTATAACAGTTCGGGCGTCAGCCGAGCGCTAAGGCCACATCCAAATGAATCTTGAGCATGAATCCGCTGCGGCCATGATATATTTATAGTTACCATCCCTCTGTAAGGGACCGCAGTGATCCAGGTAAACGCAAGCTAATGGTTTATCTGAAATTAGCAGGGGCGTCTGCGCCTGTTGTTTCACTGTAGATACCTTCATCTTTTGGCAGATTTCACATACCAAAACATAGTTTCTGGTCTGTGTCCTCATGCGCGGCCACCAGTATCTCAGTTTTAATAATGATACTTTGGCGGAAACACCTGCTTGTGCAGAGGCGAGCCCTTCGTGCGCTGCTAAGATTAGTCCCAATCTATGTTCCATGTTTAGAATTACTCTATCCCCCACTCCAGGGATTCGAGCAAAAGGAACATTATTTGCATCAGTTATATACGAGTATTTGAGTGGAAAGTCTTAGGTAATGTTTTACCGCTGTCTTTGTTGGAAGCGGTGACAGCTTGCATTATCTCGCTATCTATTTTCGTTTTTGAATGAGTGATTGCAGCTACGGAAGCCGTTTGCACAGCTGCCTTCGCAGCTTCATCAGCCAATGAATTCCCTGCAACGTGAACGCCATCACGTTGAGGACTCAGTGTATGGATCACGTGAGTCTTTTGTTATTCTGTCTGTAATTGAACTACTTGTACCCAAAGCAACTTATGCTTGATTGTGCCACATTTTGCATCTTTGAAACCATTTTGAATCCAGTTTTACAAGTATTCATTGTAAGATTGAATGCAGTAATAGGAATCGCACACTATGAGTGTAGGGAATTCACGATCAGTATTTTCAAGCGCCATCTTGAATGCTTGTAGTTCAGCTCGCTGAGCTGTACAATCTCCGAGAGATTGAGTTTTTGTGACCATAGGTCGGAATTTACCATTGCACCAGCGACCTTTAACGATCGTACATGCAGCACTATAAGCGTGTTTACCCCCATTTGCGGGTTGTGCTGATCCGTCTGTATAAATTATACATTCTTACTGCTCTAGAGGCAGAATCTCAGTGGGCAGAGGACATTCTTGTTCGTATTGTAGAAATTCTTGTGTTTTCAAATAAGGGTCAAAAACGTATTCAACGTCTGTTGCAGCAGGAGAATAAACCCATTGTATCCATCTTGGATGTAAAGCCTTTGTATGCGGAATGCTTGCTTTAGTCACTGCCTCTAAGGCAGGTACAGGAGTAACAACCATTATGCGCTTACCCTGTGAGAGGGCTCTCTCTTTTGCTACTGCAGTTTGAACCACTGTCAGAATTCTTTCTGTAGAGGTGAATTTCATTTCAGCTTGTGTGTACAAGTGTAATTTATAAGCAATTGATACTTTTTCCCCTTCACTGAAGGTTAATTACATGAATCCGCATCTTCCTGGGATGATTCGGATTACCAGATTGTGTCTATAAATGTGTTGTCTGCTTGCACGGAACGCAAAATTTCTGTATATTTCTGCGTCCAATTTGTTGTTTTGAAATCAGGTGTGATTAATTCGTAAAGAGGTTTAACCCTTTATGCGTAATTTAGAATGTATGTTCTTCCAAAATTTAGGAAACCTAGAATTCACTGTAAGTTTTTTAGCGTTTTTGGAGGTTGGAGCAGTGCACACTTTTCTAAAAAGTTGGCTGCCAGGCTTTTACCTACACTTGATAACTCGTATCCTAGAAAAAGGATGTTGAGGTGGGCAATTCTCGATTTTTTTTCAATTGAATTTATACCCTTCAGAGGTGAATCCAAGTATAATGGTATTCACTCTGTTCAAGTGCCTGTCCAAGTCATCGTCTCTTAGATAGATGTCATCAACATAAGATAATGCCTCATCATCATACGTTTGTAGTAACTCTGTTACTCTAGCTGAAAATAACCCTGGACTATTCTTGAAACCCTGGGGGAGACGACAAAATTGACCCTGTGTCCCCATGCTTGAGAAAGCGGTCAAGTACCTGCTTTCAGGTGCAATGTTTTGACAGAAGAAACCGTTTGAAATATCTAATGTGGTTCTATATTTTTTACGTACAGTGTTATTCATTAGTGCTGCACTGTGCATTTTGTACTGCAAAGGTTTTGCAACAAGAGTTTAAATGTCTGTAATCCAAAACTAGACGATATGTATTGTCTGGTTTGGAGACAGGAAACAAAGGATTGTTCATTGACGAGGTGCATGTTTCAATCACCTCTTGGTATTCAAGTTGATCTAATATCTCCCTGACCTGTTTTTTAGCTTCGTGCTTCACTGGATACTGCCTCTTTGTAGTTGGTTGAGTTTTTAACTGGATTTTATGGTGAGGAGAATCCTCATCCCATCCTACATGATTTTTATATAATGCTGGAGCCTGGGCTACAGCCCATTTTCTGGCATAGGTGTATTTTATATGAATTTGAATGTGATTGGAGAAGGCTGGCATAATGATGTCATCGCCATGTGAGCACTCCCTGACAAATTTTGGTGGCCAGTCTTTTTCAGCTAGAAGAATATCATAGCCCTTAGAGAGCTTCTCCCAAAAGAGTGCTCTTATTTTCCTAGTTATGTCCCCCTCCATCCGGAGCGTTACTTCATATAACTTATGGGGTACACTAACCCTGGTATCAGCTGTTTCACTGTCTCCAGATGATCCTTCAAGATCTTGTGAGCTATGGTGACTTCTGCTGCACTCTCCAGCATTGTCTGGGCCCACTCCCCGTTCTTGAGTTGTGTCCTCAAGATCCTCGGCATGTCTGATTTTTAGACCTGCTACCTTCTTTTTGGTGAATTGGCTTTTCTTATTTTTTGGAACGTGTTCATCGTCTTTGGGCTTCACACGTTCTTCTTTGTGTTCTGACCGTCCTCTTCTTTCCCATTTCTGTGACGAAGTCTGAAAGGTACGAGAGGAACGTGTATCAGTATCTTGATATCTATCAGATTTTTTTCAAATTATCCCTGTTCCTGAGGTTATATTTATTTTCAGAGGGCTCCTTTTGAGGAGCCTTCCTCGGGATTGAGAACGCTTCTCTTTAGAAGTTTGTTTAGCGTTCTCCCACTGTTTTTTAGGAACAGTGAGAGTGTTTTTAATAAAGACCTTTTCAGGACTTTCACTTAGTTGGGGTTTAACTGGTTTCCCACCCAAACTATCTCTACCTAGTTCTTCATAGGATTTTTCAATTATTCTGGCCAGTTCATATGGTTGCTCAGTTACATCAAATTCTCTTAAATTTTGACGGATTGCCACAGATGCTGTCTCACCTTTAATATTAGCCAATATTATAGCTGAGACCTGTTTGAAATCTCTCAGTAGTTTCAAACCCAGATTTAAAGCAGGCTCTGCCCCCTATTCATTTTGAATCTGTTTCAGGGCATCTGGTATTACCACCATAGATGGAGCACCATGTGTTTTTGTGTAGATTGCAGCAAAGACTGTACCCTAAGTATCACAGTCCTCCAGGTGTGGTGCGATCCCCATTGGTAAACAGATTGTTAGAATCCTGTGTTTCTCATGAGGGGTAGTATCGGGAAATACTGCCTCTATTTGAGTAATTGTTTGAGCTATCCAGAATTTAATGTGTTCCCTTTTTGCGGGCAGTTTTCCAATGACTGATTGTATAGTCTGTGGAGTTTTTATTTGTGTTCACCTGGTAAGGGGTTTGTTGTGGAATCCTTATAGGAGGCTGGACTGTTGGAATCCGCATGACATACTGAACCAATTGTCAATGAATTTTGATTAGTTGTTTTAGTTGAACTAATAGTTCCGCATCCATAATTTCTTCAATGTCAGGATGTGGTGTATAGCTGGCTAGTACCGGCCATGTTGCTCCTGGTCTACCTAGTGTACCGAGCCTGGTAATGTGATTTTGATGTTGTAGGGTGCCTTTAAACCAGAGCGCATGCTCTTGGTATGTTAGTCGAATTTCAACATCCTCGAAAGGAGTGTATTCTGTTGATTGTTCCTCTGCTTTGTAGAAGTGAAACACATGTGATACTGCATTTGCTTTAGGGAAGAAACTCCATGAATAGAATACCTCTGTTTGCCGATATTCATGTGCCTCCATGCCAAAAATTACCCTACCACCTCTTGGTGATAGGCCATTTGTTACAAGCTTTATAGTGTAGGTTTTCCTTAAGTTTTCCCAGAGGATTATGGCATCCGGGTCGTCTTGTTGGAAACCTGTAACGTCTAAGCCTGGTTGGGTTGCAGTTGCTGCAGCTCCACCGGTTGCGTTATTGCCGTCATTATCAGACATTGTTTAATGAAAGTTTGCAGAGCAAGTTTCAAGGAAACAAAGATAAGGTGCATAATATTTTGGAACACTGTACCCTTCAACGTTGAACACACCAAAAACTAATACATAGGATGTTCGTCCTACTCAGTTATGGTGGATATTTTATCCTTTTACCCACTCCAGACGTCTATTGGAGTATTTTATGGGAA
This sequence comes from Lissotriton helveticus, assembly GCF_964261635.1. Classification (NCBI taxonomy): domain Eukaryota; kingdom Metazoa; phylum Chordata; class Amphibia; order Caudata; family Salamandridae; genus Lissotriton; species Lissotriton helveticus. Next base: position 333,439,609 of record NC_136071.1, on the reverse strand, counting down.
AAAAGGGGTCTCTGTGAAAAGCACGACTGAGTTACTCTAGTATCTAGTGTTACATTAGTGCCTTACCAAACGTTGGGCGCCATGTAGTGTAGTTCCTATATTCCCAATAGGCTCAGCGCATTGAAATATTGTATCCTATAGATTTGACGAAGGACTTATGTCGACTAGGTCTCTATCGAATATACTAAACTTAGGGCCATATGTAGGTGGCCAAATACCGGTCGGTAGCGGCCGATTTTGGCCGTTACCGACCGGTATTTGTAGTTTCAGATGTAGGGGGCCAGAAAATTACTGAATCTGTAAATTTACAGATTCTGTAAATTACCGAATCGGTAAATTTACAGAATCGGTAATATGGGATGTAGGTGGCACTAAAAACAGTGCCACAGGCCCTTAGGAATTAGGTATTTACCATCAAATACTATTTGATGGTAAATAACGAATTCCTGTGTACATGCACATCTGTGCATGTACCCCTGTGCCATGTGGCACACATACATGCCCTAAGGGCATGTATGTGTGTCACATGGCACACAAGCCTGAATCAGGGGTGCAACAGGGTGAGAGATGAGCGTTTTCAATAAAAGGATTTATTGAACAGTCTTCTTTCTCATGGAAGTAAAGTGAACTGCTACAATCGTAATGCAGGCTGCAAAGTGTAATGCGTACAGCGAGAATAGAATTATAAAATAATACTGTAAAAGCATTGTATGGTTTTTAAACCATATATAAATACATACATAAATAACAATGGCTAAAAGTACTCAACTGGTGCTTCTACAATACGCCTACCCCAATGTACCTAACCTAAGTCTAGTACGCGGGAGGGAGTAAGTATTTGTGTAGCATAGGTTTGGTTTTCTTTGCCAAGAATCTATCCAAGATTTCTCTTAGGGTCTAATCAGCTCCATACCATGGTTTGGAATGAAGGAGGTCTGGTATCTCTGTCTCGGGACTCGATTTCTCAACACCCCGCAAGGGGGGCTTGGAAACACTGGAGCTGGATTCTCAGTGAGAGAAAGGACAGCTTCTCGATCAGTGCGTAAGCTGGAGGGTCAGCTTCCTTCGGCACTTGCTGTAGCGATCTGCGTTGGGCAAGTAGATAGTCGAACTGCTCCGAACCACTGTTTCTTGCTAGAGCAAGTGAAGGCATATTTATGCCTTGAAGGTGCTTAGTTTGACCTAAAGTAGGGGCATGATAACATCAGTTAAGAACCCCAAGGGAATAGTAGTTCTTTGTAAACGCCATGAGTTCTTGGACAAATCAATATTTAAGCAAGGGGAGGTCCCTGACTGCTTAAGCCGATTTTCCAAGAAATCGTTGTGACGTTTTGGTACGGGTGGAAGTAGCCATGCCTGTATTTGGACTGCATGGGCTATGTCTAAATATGGGTATGATTTCTATGCCTATATCAGGGCAATGTGAATTGTACCTATATAAGAGCATAAATTGGGGAAAATTTGCTCGGATCCTAAAACGCCATACAACAGCAATAGATCCCATTTATCCTCGTTTACAGGTTGCCCTGCAATTAACAAAGAATGTAAAAACTGTGGCAGAATTGGGCATTTCACCAATGTATGTAGAGACATTGGACGTAATACTACACATACATGTGGAGCGGTGTCTTACATCACAAGCAATGAGGGAACCATCTCAAATATGGTAGAGCAAGACAATGTGGACAGGGGTTTTGTGGTTTCAATTATTGATGGTGTTCTGGGTCACATTAGGAAATCACCAAATTGTGTGTTTCAAATTTTTGGTGTGGAAATATTGTTAATGGTAGACTCAGGTTCCCAAATAAGTTCAATGATTTTATTTGAGTATCATTAGTGTTGTATCTTAAATATCATTAATAAGGGGGATGTGTTACATTTACTGCAGACCTCTTTTATGTCTATTACCCCTGCCTTGTATTACATCATATTATTCCCCGCCAGCTTGAGCATGACAATGTTTTGATTCCAATTGGATTCTGTGTTCTGGAGCTAGGTCAGGTAACTGGAGCCAGTTGCATCTGGACTACCAAGTGAGAGACCTACAATGCTGTGCTGAGAATAAACTTCAATCAAATCTTACTTGAATCTTGGATTAATTTCATCAGGGAGATTAAGTGATTTGCCCAGAATCACAGGATATCGAGCTGACGTCGAAACTCAAACCTGGTTCCCAAGTTGAAATGTCTGCAGCTCTAGCTTTAATGCCACATCCTCTCCCATAAGTGTAACATATAATCCAGTGATAAACTGGATAGAAAAACATAAAGAAGATGACGTCAGGTGTGTCACACATTTGTAATAAATATAGAATGTTAGCAATCTAGTTGTTCATTAGAATACTTTTGGGAGGCAGAGCTCAGGGGCTCGAACTCTGATGATTGAGGGCATGGAGAAAGGTTCAGAGGCAACAAGTTGACCATGCTGGGCAGGCAGGAGGGGAAGTGGAAGAACCACAGACCATGGAGGGCGGAGGAAAGGGGGGCAGGGTCAACAAACCAAGAGTGCAGGACAGGCAATAGAGGCTGTGGCAATATAACAGATCACTGAGAGCAGAAGGAAGAGGCAGTGGCAGTCCAACCATGCATGCCAACAGACCCAATTCAGGGAGGAGACTCCTTATGTTTTTACACCCAAAAGGGCTTTTACTTTCTCTGTCTCCTGCCTAACATCTCCTCCTTTTCAATGTAAGTCTATGGAGAAAATCAATTCCCCAGGCTTTTTTCAAAATCTCCCTCTTACAAAGTTCAAAATGTTGACAAGTATGTTACACTGGATCAAGGAATGGGATAGGGACATGGACACAGAAGACAGAGGGCTGAGGGGGATGAGCAGGGGCACCAAACTGCCCTTACAGGGCAGGCATCACGGGTTGCAGCGGCACAATACAAAACAGAGAGCAAGCTGTATGGCAGTGCAGCACAACAGACCACGGAAAGCAATAGGGAGGGGACAGGCGTAGAGAGCAGAGGGAAGCAAGCTGACCATACGGAAAAGGCAGGAGGGACAGTTGCAGCAAAACAGACCATGAAGGGCAGGAGGGAGGAGGCTGGGCACCACAATGAACTAGACAAGGCAGGAGGGAGAGGACAGGGATCTGTACATGGAAAACCGAGGGCAGGGGGCAGGAGCAGCAAGTTGACCATGGAGGGAAGGCAGGGTGGGCACTGGAAGCACAACACACCATGGTGGTCAATAGCAAGACTGTAATGGCAAACACACGGACAATGGAGAGAAGGTGGGAGGGGGTCAGGGGCAGCAAGCTGACCACACAGGGCAGGTGGGAGAGGCTGTGGCTGAACAGAAGTCCATGCATAGCAAGCAGGAGGGTTAGTGGCAGCATAATGGCCATGGTGAGCAAGAAGGTAGAGGCACGGGCATGCATAAAGGACCATAGAAGACAGAAGGGATGTGTAGGGGCTGGACACATACAAGAGGGTGCAGGGAAAGGGGCTTCACAGCAGACCATGCAGGGCAGGCAGGAGGAGCAGTTGCAGCACAACAGACCATGGAGGGCAGAAGGGAGTGGCAGCAAAATGGACCATCGAGGACAGGAAGGAGGGGATTGGGGCATGGAAATCGGACGGGCAGGCTGGAAGTGACAGGGATAGGTGGCATGCATCTGACTGTGCTAGGTAGGTGGGAGGGGCCATGGCAGCTCAAAAGAACACTAAGAGTACATAGGAGGGGCAGTGGCAGGTCCATGGAACATGGTGGGGAAAAAAGGAGGGAGCAGGGGCATTCACCCTAACATTGGAGAGCAGGGTGAAGGAGAGTAGGGGCAGCAAGATAAGCACAGAAGCTTAGCAGGAGGACAATGATGGGGCATATGATTGGACAACAGAGAGCCGGAGGAATGGACAGGGATATCAAGCTAAATGATGGAGGGCAGTGGCAGCACATTGGATCATGCATGGCAGGAGGGAGGGGGTTGGTTCATGGACTTGGACAATAGAGGGTAGGGAAGAGGCAGATGGGGCAGCAAGCAAACTATTTAGGGCAGATGGGAAGGGCAGTGGCAGAACAATGTCCACACATGCTTGTACTAAGGGAGCAGGGGCATGGACTTTGAGAATAGATGGCAAAGTGGGGGTGGGCAGGAGCAACAAGCTTGGGTGGGGGAAGCACAATGACAGGCTAGATTCTACGTCCATCCACCCACCATTCATTGCAATGGGCATCTTAATTACCATTAAAACAAAAACTAGAAATTCACTAAAAAAGCCAAAGATTTCAGGGGTATGATAATTAGGAAATCCAATTTAAAACACCTTAGAAATTCAAAGAAAAAACAGGTTTTAAGTTTGTTATAGTTAGACTCAGAATTCACTCACACAAAACCAGTGCATTTCAGTAGTTACAGTTACCCGAGCTAACTATAACTTACATCCCTGAAATGTACTGCTTAGGACCTCCCATTTTACCTCACTCATAACATGTCAGTGACATCATCATGACAGAACCACTCACACATCCACTCACATACCCACTCAACCCCTCATAGTCCCACTCACATACCTACTCACTGATCTATAGAGCCACTCACACACCCACTCTCTCTCTCACCCATACAGCCACTCACACAGATGGTCACTTACCCATACAGCTCCATCACCCACATATTCACCCATACACCCACTCAAACACCCAGTCACTTACCCATACAGCCTCTCCACATTCACTCACTCACCCATACAGCCACTCCCATAGACATTCACTCTCCAATACAGCCACTCACACAACCAGTCAGTTAACCAAACACCCACTCAAACAGCCACTTACACACATAGTCACTCACCCAAACAGCCACTCACACAGCCACTTAGTCACTAATACAGCCACTCACAGATCCATACAGCCACACATACAGCCATTCCCAAACCCATACACCCACTCACTCACCAATACAGATACTCACACACCAATACAGATACTCACACACCCACTCACTCAACAATAGAGTTGCTCACACACCCACTCATGCAGCCACTCACACAGCTACTCACACACCCACTCATTCGCCAATACAGCCAGTCACACAGCCACTCCAACACCCATACAGTTACTCAAACACCCACTTATACACCCATACAGGTACTCACACACCCACTTATTCACCCTGTCATTTACACTCCCACTCACGCATCTATACAACCACACAGACATCCACTTACACACGGATAAACACAGTCACACAGCCACTGACATAATATATGTTAGAAAAAGTATCATTTAGTAGTAGTACACAAAGTATAGTATTTTAACTTTATAGTACCTTAGTATATATGCTTAACACTCATAAACTATTAGAAAACACTCACAGTCACTGGATGATGTCATCACTGATGTCAATTGAGATGTCATCTGTGATGTCATTTGAGATTTCATTAGTAATGTCATGAGTGATGTAATATGTGAGGGCATAAGCAGTGCATTGCGGGGCATACGTTAAAGCTAACTACAACTGCTGAATTTTTACTGGTTTTGTATGAGTGAAATCTGAGCCTAACTATAACATCCCTGTAAACTATATTTTTCAGTGACTCTCTAAAGTTTTGTTTAATTCAATTTCCTAACCATAATGTCCCTGTAACCTTTCTGTGTTTCAGTGAATATGTATATAGGGGTTCTGGAGATGTTTTAAATGTAAGGAGGGCAACCATGACTGGAACACAACTGAAATTTTAACTCAACATGGAAGTACTTATGAGATCAAGGAATGGATAACTTGTGAAACCACATTTTTTGTTTATGAGTTGGAATGCCTGCCTGAATACATACTTTTAAGTGCCCCGGGGAGGTGGAGGTCCATTGGCTGTGGGGGGCATACTGCTTTGCCCTACGAAAGTAGCAGTCCCCAAGGCATGGGTGCCACATGGGCACCATCTGCATACATTAAAAGCAGTGCTCCGGAGAGATGGTGGTCCTTGTGGCTTTTATAAGCCCTAAGAGTGGGGCCTGTGTGCCCCTTCTTATAATTCCTCTTGCCCCAGGAACCTGGCCCACTCAGGGGTTCATTTCAGATCAAGCACTGGAGACACCACCACCTCTAGGGGGTCAGGGTAGTCCTACCTGCCTCCTTTTTTTAATTTTAAAAGTTTTTTATGGGACTTTGCTAAAGCTGAGTCCCAAGATAGCTGCCAGCCCTTCTTGATTGAAGCATTGGTACTCAACACCCGCTCCGTCCACAGACACGCCGTCGAGCTCTGGAACCTGCTCGACACCACAACCCCAGACGTCGCCTTCCTCACGGAAACCTGGATGAACGCCTCCTCAGCGCCCGACATCGCCATCGCCATCCCGGACGGCTACAAGATCATCCGGAGAGACCGCGTCAACCAGACAGGAGGAGGCATCGCCATCATTCACAGGAACACCATCCGCATCACGACCAACACCGACGACACCATCGCACCCGCCGAACACCTGCACTTCCAGATCCACGTCAACCCCAAGACCACCCTCAGAGGCACCCTCATCTACAGACCCCCGGGACCACGCACACAATTCAGCGAGGACATCGCCGACTTCATCAGCCCGCTCGCCCTCCCCTCAGCCGACTACATCCTCCTCGGGGACCTCAACTTCCACCTGGAGAACAACGACGACCGCAACACCACCACCCTGCTGGAAAACCTCGCAAACCTGGGACTCAAGCAGCTGGTGACCACCCCCACCCACCTCGCCGGACACACACTCAACGCCGTCTTCTCAGCCAGCATAGACATCGCCTTCAGCCACGCCACAGGACTCCACTGGACGGACCACAGCTGCGTCCACTTCACCTTCAGAAGAACGACGACCCACCACCACCAGCAACAGGTTGCCCGAAGAAGCTGGAACAAGATCACAGCCGACCAGCTCGCCGCTTCCCTGAGTCAGCACCCTCCCGCCAGCTCAGCGAACCCCAGCCAGGCCGCCGACAACCTCACGAAGTGGATCAGCAACTGCGCGGACGAACTCGCCCCTCTGAGGACCCCGCCCAGCAGACCCGGCAGCAAGAAAGCCCCATGGTTCACCGACGAACTCAAGAGCTCCAAGAAGAACTGCCGAGCCCTCGAGAAAGTCTGGAGAAGGGAACAAACACCGGACAACATGACCACCCTCAAGCTTGCCACCCGGAAGCACCACCAACTGATCCGCGCCACCAAGAAAACTGCATTCAAGGACCGACTGGACAACAACTCACACAACTGCAAGGAACTCTTTAACATCGTGAAAGAGCTCTCCAACCCCAACGCCGGAAACAACGACATCACCCCATCGCAAGACCTCTGCAATTCCCTCGCCTCCTACTTCCACAACAAGATCGCGGACATACACAACAGCTTCAGCATTCAACCATCGCACACAACGACCGCTGCAACGCCGCCCACCACCACCCTCCGCGCCTGGACTCCGATCAGCACCGATGACACCGTCCGCATGATGAACTCCATCCACTCCGGATCTCCGACCGACCCCTGCCCTCACCACGTCTTCAACAAGGCCGACGCTGTCATCGCACCCCACCTGCGGGACATAATCAGCACCTCCTTCGACACCGCCACCTTCCCGGAGAGCTGGAAGCACGCCGAACTCAGCGCTCTACTAAAGAAACCAACAGCGGACCCCACGGAACTCAAGAACTACCGCCCCATCTCGCTCCTCCCGTTTCCAGCCAAAGTCATCGAGAAGACCGTCAACAAACAGCTGGCCGCCTTCCTCGAGACAAATGGATCCCTCGACCCCTCACAGTCTGGCTTCCGAGCCAACCACAGCACCGAGACCGCCCTCATCGCTGCCACCGATGACATCCGAGCCCTGATGGACAACGGAGAAACAGCGGCCCTCATCCTCCTAGACCTCTCCGCGGCATTCGACACTGTCTGCCACCGCACCCTAGTGCAGCGCCTCAGCAACGTCGGAATTCAGGAGAAGGCACTGGAATGGATCGTCTCCTTCCTCGACGGAAGAACACAGAGAGTCCGTCTACCACCGTACAAGTCAGAGGCCACCGAAGTCATCTGCGGCGTCCCTCAAGGATCCTCGCTGAGCCCCACCCTCTTCAACGTCTACATGAGCCCCCTCGCGCCCATCGCACGCCAACACAACCTGAACATCATCTCCTACGCCGATGACACCCAGCTGATCCTCTCCCTGACCAACAACCCCGCCGCTTCCAGAGCCAACCTTCACGAAGGGATGAAAGATGTAGCCGAGTGGATGACGACCAGCCGCCTGAAACTGAACTCAGACAAGACGGAAGTCCTCATCCTGGGCTCCTCGCCCTCCGCCTGGGACAACTCCTGGTGGCCCCCCGCCCTGGGCACCGCACCCAAACCGACAGACCACGCACGCAACCTGGGCTTCATCCTGGACTCCTCCCTCTCCATGACCAGACAAGTCAACGCCGTCTCCTCGTCATGCTTCAACATCCTGCGCATGCTACGGAAGATCTTCCGGTGGATCCCCACCGAGACCAGGAAGACGGTCACCCAGGCCCTCGTCACCAGCAGACTGGACTACGGCAACGCCCTCTACGCCGGAACCACCGCCAAGCTCCAGAAGAGACTCCAGCGGATCCAGAACGCCTCAGCCAGACTCATCCTCGACATCCCCCGACGCAGCCACATCTCCGGACATCTGAGAGACCTGCACTGGCTCCCCGTCAACAAGAGAATCACCTTCCGTCTCCTCACCCACGCACACAAAGCCCTACACGATCTAGGCCCGAGCTACCTCAACAACCGCATCAACTTCTACGCTCCCAAACGCCACCTCCGATCAGCCAGTCACGCCCTCGCCGCCGTCCCCCGCATCCGAAGAACGACAACAGGAGGAAGGTCCTTCTCCCACCTGGCAGCCAAGACCTGGAACTCCCTCCCGACCGACCTGCGCCTGACCCAAGACCACCTCTCCTTCAGGAAGAAGCTCAAGACCTGGCTGTTCGAGAAGTAGCAGCAACCCCCCCCCCTAGCGCCTTGAGACCCTCCGGGTAAGTAGTGCGCTCTATAAATGTCCTTGATTGATTGATTGATTGGCAGCCAATAGGATTACAGCACGGGGACTGTTGGATTCACGTCCCTATAGATACAAATTTGGATTTCAGATAATATCTCTAAAACTGCTTAATGGATTTACACCAAATCACAAAACGTGTGATCTGTGGAACAAAAGCTACCTTTCTGCCAAATTCAGTATAATTCCTTCCAGCAGTTTGGGCTGTAGTCCTGTTCAAAACTCCAATGGGAATCAACATGTGGAAAATGCATTTTGAGATCCCCCTTTTACTTTGCTCCCGCTTGATGAGCCACCCCAAAACTTTCCAAGCAGAAGCTGAAGTGAGTTTTAAACTTGTTTGAAATAATTTCATGAAGATTCGTCAACTGGTGCCAAAAATATAGGCAACTGGAAAAACAGCATTTTAATATAAATGAAGGGTCGGATGTACAACCCTTACAATTTGCGAGTCGCGAATTGCGTTGCTTTGTGACTTGCAAAATGTAAGTTACAACAGTGTCTCAGACACTGTTAGCGATTCCTAATGAGGCCGCAAATCACCTCCCTTAATAATATTCATGAGGCAGGTGCAATTTGGAACCCCATTTGTAATGGCTAGCACTCCCAGGGATGGTGACCTGCTGGGGTCAGCAGACCACCATGTCTGTGACTGCTCTTTTTAAGAAAGCATTTTTTTTTTATTCCGCCCGTTTTCCTGAAAGGAAAAAGGCATGCATTTAAGAAAGAAAAATTAAACGTTTCTGTTTCATTTTTAAGAGAAGGCAGTGGCTTACCACCTACTTGAAGTAGGTGGTAAACTGCGAGTGTTTTGCGTCTGCAAATGCGGTCGCAAAACAATGGTGCATTCCATTGTGAATCCTGTTAGGAAGGGACTCCCCTTCCTAACAGCGAGTCGCTATTTTGCGAATCACTGACTCAAAAAATAGCTTTTTTTACATGCCAGGGCCCTTTTGGGCAGTCGCAAATGGGCTGATTTCCCATTTACGACTGCGAAAGATGGTCGTACATCTGGCCCTAAGTCCTAACTATAACTACCTGCTGGCGACCAACAGGAGGGTATAGTTTTATGTATTTATCTCTCTCTCTCTCTCTCTCTCTCTCTCTCTCTCTCTCTCTCTCTCTATATATATATATATATATATATATATATATATATATATTCACTGAAAAAACCATAGGTTTCACACCAGTTATAGTTAGGAATTAGCATTTAAAAAACCTATTAAATTCACTGAAAAAACCATAGGTTTTACACCAGTTATAGTTAGCTGGAAATTTTACTTGCATAAAACCATTGAAATTCCCACGTTATAGTTAGTTGGACTCACTATAACTTGCGCGTGCAATGCACTGCTGATGACGTCACATATTACATCACTCATGACATGGTCAGTGACATCACTCATGACATCACTGATGACACCATCCAGTGAATGTGTGTCTTTCTGAAAAATAAATAATAGTGAGTAATGTTTAAATATTTAAATATATGTATTAATGTAACACTTTGTGTATAAGTGGCTGCATGGGTTGGTGTGTAGCTACATGTGTAGGTATATGGGTTATTAGATGTTTTTCTTAGTATCAGTATAAGTGTTTGTATGGTTTGGTGGGGGTATTACTTAGCACATAGATGCATGAATGACTGACTCTCTGTATGTGTTTTGAATACAGCACATGTGCAGGACTGTATGGGTGGATGAGTGTGTATATGTGTATGTTAGTGAGTGAATGACTGTCTCACTAGTGTCTTTATCAGTAACTACATATGTTTTAATGTAGTATATGTGAATATTGATGTATATAAGTGAGTATATGTGAGAGTGAGGGATTGTAAGAGTTCCTTTTTAAATTAGTATGTGTTTCTATAAGTGATTGTTTAAGAGAGTAAGTATGTGTAAGTTTCCTTAAAAGTAAAGTGGTAGTGTGTGTATAACTGTATATGCAAATAAATGGATGTTTAATAGTTTATTTGCATGTGTGAGTATGTGTGACAGTATCTTTTGGATGACTGTCGGTGTGTAACAGGATGTATAGGTGCATCACTACATATGATGAGTGAGTATATGTATGAGTGACTACATAGAACTGTTGGTGAATGAGTGGATGTGTATATAGATGGTGGAATTACTGAATTGGTTGTTGTAACTGGTATGGGTATCTCCATTTTTTTGAAAATTGTAGTTTCTATTTTTGAATATGTGTTTCAAGGGTTACATTACAGTGAAAGGAGGTCTGTCACTCTGTCACAAGGATGGTGTCCTCAGTGATGTCATGAGTGATGTCACTGACCATGTCATGAGTGATGTAATATGTGACGTCATCAGCAGTGCATTGCACGCGCAAGTTATAGTGAGTCCAACTAACTATAACGTGGGAATTTCAATGGTTTTATGCGAATAAAATTTCCAGCTAACTATAACTGGAGTAAAACCTATGGTTTTTTTCAGTGAATTTAATAGGTTTTTTAAATGCTAATTCCTAACTATAACTGGTGTGAAACCTATGGTTTTTTCAGTGAATTTCAATGGTTTTTTAATAGCAAATCTTTATAGGTATAAAAAATAATACATTTTAAAACGAATTTTATATTGTATAATAATGTCAAATTTCTATTATTTTATTTTTTATATTTAACTTGGGGCGCGCCCTGGGGCGCGTACCGGGGAGCGTCCCGGGAGTGCTATTGCCGCGAACGAAAACAACATTGTGACGTATCGCGTACAGGCGTGATGCGTCATATGACGCACAGCGTAATCGCAACCGAAAGCACGCGATCGCATACGATCGCGAAACGTCCTGACGCGCTTACGCTACGCGCCCGCGCCCCGGATCGCAACTACGGGTGCGCCTCGGGGCGCGTAGCGTAAGCGCGTCGGGTCATGTGACTTGAAAATAACACTTTCTATTGGTGCAGAACAGGTTTGGTTTCTAAATGAGTAATGCCTGGGTCTTGTGACCAGCCTGGGTCTTGTGACCTGAAAAGAACACTTTCTATTGGTGCAGAACAGTTTTGGTTTCCATATGAGTAAAGCCTTGGTCTTGTGACCTGAAAATAACACTTCTGATTGGTTCAGCACAGTTTTTTTTCCAAATGATAAAAAACCCCACCTTTCTTCCTCACTCTGACTTTGTCCTTTGACTGAGGAAGACCTGTTTCATCTACAGAGACAATTCTTTTGTACTTTGAAATGGCTACTGTAGCAGCAACAGCTGGAGCATCTGCACCACCACAACCACCAAGAGGACCACCACAACAATACATTGCTGGTGGAGAAGAGGAGGAGGAGGAAGAGGAAGAGGAGGAGGGGAGCAGATGGCTGCCTGAAGAAAATACCCCATACAAGCCAAAAGGACACATTGTATGGGAGTTTTTTTCACTTCCAGAGGGCAAGAAAAAAGTGAATGCGGCTAAGGTAACATGTCGAATCTGTGGTGCAGAACTCTCAAGGGGCAATCCAGATGAAAAATATTCATTTGGTAATAATACCATGATTCGGCATATGACCCGGAAGCATCCTGCTAACTATTCTCGTGCAGAGATCAGGGAACTGGCCAGTCACCTCCCCCAGTGTTCAAGGACCAGCTCCAAAAGAAAGCAATCCACTCAATCGGGACCAGAAACATCAGAGGTGATGTCTTGTATCCAAGAACGATTTGGTACTTTTAGAGTCACTTGTACTGAATGTGGGAAGCTCATCGCCTATGGTGAAAAGAGCGTAAAGCTGATCGTCCTTGCTGGTGAGAATCACATTTGCCCCAAACAAAAGAAGTAATTTTTTCCGTTTTTTGTTTTTTGCTCCAGTCGAGCCATTTTCAATTCCCTTTCTCTTTGTTTCTTCCCATAAAAAATAAAAAAATATATAAAACTGTTTTGAAAAGCCAAAAAAAGTACAAAATGTTCAAAAAAACATTAAAAAAAATATAAAACAACAAAAAGAATTAAAAAAAGAGTTCTTTTTAGAACTACCTTTTATTTATAAAATGAAAGCTATATTTTTAAAGGATCTCTGTCAATTTTTTGTCCTTAGGGTACGCGTACCGGGGCGCGCCCCCAAAAAAAGAAAAAAAAATGTAATGAAGCAGTTAGCATGAGGGAAGGACACAAAGAGAGTTATGTTAAGAGAAAAAGAGCTACAAGATGACCACAGAGGGATTGTTTATTACATAGTAAAAAATAGAGAAGGTGTAATTGGATGAAAGTGAGAAAAGTAAAACAACTAAAGGAGCGAAAGAAAGGAAGAGAGAGGAGGAACACTAAAGTAGAGATAGTGTGAGACTGTGATTGGCTGTTAAAAGAAAAAGAAAGGACAGTAAAAAATGGAGAATGAAGGGTAGTGGCGGAACCACGATAAATGAAGAACGATGAGGGAAAGTGAGAAAAGACCAGGCAGTATAAGTAAAGAGGGGTGAAAGAGGGAGAAAAATTGAATTAGGATAACACAGGGGGAGTGACAAAGAGAGAGGACAAAGAGAGTAAAAGAAACAGTACATGCAAGATATCTACAGAAAAAAAGGTGTACATTGAATTTAAGACTCTGCATTGGTACCTACATGTTGGTACTTAAAACACCCAAACAACACAACAACTCTATTCAGAGCTACCCTACCTCTAAGCACTTTAAATTATTATTTTAGTGTTTCACTGAGTTTTCCCCATGTATGGGGCGGGGAGGTGTGTGTGGGGGATGTGTGGGGTGTGTCTGTGAGGTGTGTGTGTGTGTGTATTTCTGAGGGAGGATGAGATGTATAGGTGTGTGTAGGTATGTGGGGTATGTGGGTGTGGGTGGGGATGTGGGTGTGTAAGGTGTGTGTGTGGGTGTGGGTGTGTGGGGTGTTTGGGTGTAGGTGGGGGTGTGGGTGTGTGAGGTGTGTGTGGGGTGTGTATGGGTGTGGGGGGTATGTGTGTAGGATGTGTGTGTATGTGTGGGATGTGTGGGTGTGTCAGTGAGGTGTGCGTGTGTGTATGTGTGTGTGGGGGGAGGTGTGTGTGTGGGATGTGTGAGGTGTGTCTGTGAGGTATCTGTGTGTGCGTGTGTGTGTGTTGGGGGGTGAGGTGTGTGTGTGAGTGTGTGTGTGTGGGATGTGTGGGTGTGGTTGTGGATGTGTAAGGTGTCGGTGTGGGGTGTTTGGGTGTGTGTGGAAGTGTGCGTGTGTGAGGTGTGTGAGGGGAGTGTGTGGGTGTGGGGGTGGGGGGTTGTGTGCGTGTGGGTGTGTGTGGAACATACTTGTAGGTACCTAAAACAGCCACAGAACCCAAAAGCTCTTTTCAGAGCTACCCTACCTCTGATCACTCAAAATGATTATTTTATTATTTATTATTATGATTATATAATTTTGTTCACTGTTTTTCCCCATGGTACGCGCCCCGGTACGCTCCCCGGTGCGCGTACTGGGCGCTCCCCCCGCGAAAATCGAAAAAAAAATTTAAAAAATGTTTTGTCCCTCGGGACCCTTTTATAGCCCCCACATCAAACCTAGTGGGTCAGGGGGGGATGTACCCTGCTCCCTTTTGGTCATTTCCCCCTTTGTTTTTTGCCACCTCTTGTGTCTCGATCCTACCGAGACACAAGATGGCGGCCGCTGCGACTGTTTCGAATGTTTACAGAAACCCGAGAGCCAATCAGCTTTCCGTGCGCAAGTCGCGTGGCGCGCCCGGAGCGCTCCCCGGTGCGCGTACCGGGGCACTGCCATAGATATATAATTTTTTTTTAACCTAAATTACTCAAAATCCTCTGGAGCACATATCTTGAGACATAGCAAAGGCACATCGGGCTACCAGTCCCTACAATTTTGCCAAGTTTGGTGAAAATCCATTCAGCCGTTCGAGCTAAAAGTGCGACCGACCGCCCTATGGAAATTAACATGGGGAAAACACGTTTGGGGACCCCCCGTTTACCTCGGCCCCCACTTGACGAATCCCCCCCAAACTTTCAGGGAAGGAGCGGAGCGCCGCGAGGCAAAGTTGCTGAAAAATTCAAGCAGATTCCTCAACCGGCGCCAAAGTTATTCCCAATAGAATGTTGCGATTTCCCTATGGAAATCAATCCTAACTATAACTACCTACTGGCGACCACCAGTAGGTAATATATATATATATATATATATATATATATATGTTCTCTCAAAACGTCCCAGCTTTAGGATCGCACACTGCTGCTCTCGACCATCCGGCAATGAAATGCAGCCTCGTGATTACCTCCGTTCGTGTTACTTGCTGCCAACGCGTTTCAGGGCTTGACGCCCCTTCTTCCTGGGCTGAAAAAAGCACAATTGAGGCCAGCATGTCTTGTTAATCAGCATTTATTTCAACAGCCAACCTCCCCCAGAGGGCGTGTTTACATCCAATCTCCACTAGTGCATTCTGGGAGGTGGAGTGCTGCATGCGGCTGGTAATCTCCTTTTAGTAAGTTCATTTGTGTTTTTTCTCCATTATCAATTATTTTTCTCTGAGTGAGTCACGTTTGGTATTCACAAGGCTTGTTTTTGAGCAATGGAAAGCAGCGCCGTATTACCCAGACACAGTTCCGAGCGCGGCCTCTCTCAGCTGCGGAGTCTTGTTTTCCCCAACTGATGGTGGTGCTGACCCCCACGGCAGGACTGCCGTGTTGTAATGTTCTCTCAAAACGTCCCAGCTTTAGGATCGCACACTGCTGCTCTCGACCATCCGGCAATGAAATGCAGCCTCGTGATTACCTCCGTTCGTGTTACTTGCTGCCAACGCGTTTCAGGGCTTGACGCCCCTTCTTCCTGGGCTGAAAAAAGCACAATTGAGGCCAGCATGTCTTGTTAATCAGCATTTATTTCAACAGCCAACCTCCCCCAGAGGGCGTGTTTACATCCAATCTCCACTAGTGCATTCTGGGAGGTGGAGTGCTGCATGCGGCTGGTAATCTCCTTTTAGTAAGTTCATTTGTGTTTTTTCTCCATTATCAATTATTTTTCTCTGAGTGAGTCACGTTTGGTATTCACAAGGCTTGTTTTTGAGCAATGGAAAGCAGCGCCGTATTACCCAGACACAGTTCCGAGCGCGGCCTCTCTCAGCTGCGGAGTCTTGTTTTCCCCAACTGATGGTGGTGCTGACCCCCACGGCAGGACTGCCGTGTTGTAATGTTCTCTCAAAACGTCCCAGCTTTAGGATCGCACACTGCTGCTCTCGACCATCCGGCAATGAAATGCAGCCTCGTGATTACCTCCGTTCGTGTTACTTGCTGCCAACGCGTTTCAGGGCTTGACGCCCCTTCTTCCTGGGCTGAAAAAAGCACAATTGAGGCCAGCATGTCTTGTTAATCAGCATTTATTTCAACAGCCAACCTATGTAGTCCATCATGCATCAGAAGTAAAAGCTCTTTAACACCCGCCCCTTTGGGCGAGCATGTCAATAAAATCAAGAATGAAATGCCGGTGTGTGTCCCAGTGTTTGTGTGGAGCAGCCCAGGAAGAAGCGGCTTGAAGCCGCGAAACGCGTTGGCAATCTTAAATACAAAGTTGGAAGCTGAAAAGCAAGTTGCATTGCACTGTTGGATGGCGGAGCATTGAGTGTGCCCTCTCACAGCTTTGGGCACTTTGAGAGAAATACTAAACACGGCCGTCCTGCCGTGGAGAGGAGCACCATCATCAGCATAAAACGAAATGGAATTCTGCTGATTGAGGCTTGCAAATTCGAACTGTTCGAGATTGCGGAAGTACAATGCTCAATATGCGAAATTAGCTTGCTAATATGCTCCAACCCTTACTACAAGGACTAAAAACATTTGCTTGATATTTACAGGCGCTGGACTCTCATTGCGCACACTGGAGGACTATGTAGTCCATCATGCATCAGAAGTAAAAGCTGTTTAACACCCGCCCCTTTGGGCGAGCATGTCAATAAAATCAAGAATGAAATGCCGGTGTGTGTCCCAGTGTTTGTGTGGAGCAGCCCAGGAAGAAGCGGCTTGAAGCCGCGAAACGCGTTGGCAATCTTAAATACAAAGTTGGAAGCTGAAAAGCAAGTTGCATTGCACTGTTGGATGGCGGAGCATTGAGTGTGCCCTCTCACAGCTTTGGGCACTTTGAGAGAAATACTAAACACGGCCGTCCTGCCGTGGAGAGGAGCACCATCATCAGCATAAAACGAAATGGAATTCTGCTGATTGAGGCTTGCAAATTCGAACTGTTCGAGATTGCGGAAGTACAATGCTCAATATGCGAAATTAGCTTGCTAATATGCTCCAACCCTTACTACAAGGACTAAAAACATTTGCTTGATATTTACAGGCGCTGGACTCTCATTGCGCACACTGGAGGACTATGTAGTCCATCATGCATCAGAAGTAAAAGCTCTTTAACACCCGCCCCTTTGGGCGAGCATGTCAATAAAATCAAGAATGAAATGCCGGTGTGTGTCCCAGTGTTTGTGTGGAGCAGCCCAGGAAGAAGCGGCTTGAAGCCGCGAAACGCGTTGGCAATCTTAAATACAAAGTTGGAAGCTGAAAAGCAAGTTGCATTGCACTGTTGGATGGCGGAGCATTGAGTGTGCCCTCTCACAGCTTTGGGCACTTTGAGAGAAATACTAAACACGGCCGTCCTGCCGTGGAGAGGAGCACCATCATCAGCATAAAACGAAATGGAATTCTGCTGATTGAGGCTTGCAAATTCGAACTGTTCGAGATTGCGGAAGTACAATGCTCAATATGCGAAATTAGCTTGCTAATATGCTCCAACCCTTACTACAAGGACTAAAAACATTTGCTTGATATTTACAGGCGCTGGACTCTCATTGCGCACACTGGAGGACTATGTAGTCCATCATGCATCAGAAGTAAAAGCTCTTTAACACCCGCCCCTTTGGGCGAGCATGTCAATAAAATCAAGAATGAAATGCCGGTGTGTGTCCCAGTGTTTGTGTGGAGCAGCCCAGGAAGAAGCGGCTTGAAGCCGCGAAACGCGTTGGCAATCTTAAATACAAAGTTGGAAGCTGAAAAGCAAGTTGCATTGCACTGTTGGATGGCGGAGCATTGAGTGTGCCCTCTCACAGCTTTGGGCACTTTGAGAGAAATACTAAACACGGCCGTCCTGCCGTGGAGAGGAGCACCATCATCAGCATAAAACGAAATGGAATTCTGCTGATTGAGGCTTGCAAATTCGAACTGTTCGAGATTGCGGAAGTACAATGCTCAATATGCGAAATTAGCTTGCTAATATGCTCCAACCCTTACTACAAGGACTAAAAACATTTGCTTGATATTTACAGGCGCTGGACTCTCATTGCGCACACTGGAGGACTATGTAGTCCATCATGCATCAGAAGTAAAAGCTCTTTAACACCCGCCCCTTTGGGCGAGCATGTCAATAAAATCAAGAATGAAATGCCGGTGTGTGTCCCAGTGTTTGTGTGGAGCAGCCCAGGAAGAAGCGGCTTGAAGCCGCGAAACGCGTTGGCAATCTTAAATACAAAGTTGGAAGCTGAAAAGCAAGTTGCATTGCACTGTTGGATGGCGGAGCATTGAGTGTGCCCTCTCACAGCTTTGGGCACTTTGAGAGAAATACTAAACACGGCCGTCCTGCCGTGGAGAGGAGCACCATCATCAGCATAAAACGAAATGGAATTCTGCTGATTGAGGCTTGCAAATTCGAACTGTTCGAGATTGCGGAAGTACAATGCTCAATATGCGAAATTAGCTTGCTAATATGCTCCAACCCTTACTACAAGGACTAAAAACATTTGCTTGATATTTACAGGCGCTGGACTCTCATTGCGCACACTGGAGGACTATGTAGTCCATCATGCATCAGAAGTAAAAGCTCTTTAACACCCGCCCCTTTGGGCGAGCATGTCAATAAAATCAAGAATGAAATGCCGGTGTGTGTCCCAGTGTTTGTGTGGAGCAGCCCAGAAAGAAGCGGCTTGAAGCCGCGAAACGCGTTGGCAATCTTAAATACAAAGTTGGAAGCTGAAAAGCAAGTTGCATTGCACTGTTGGATGGCGGAGCATTGAGTGTGCCCTCTCACAGCTTTGGGCACTTTGAGAGAAATACTAAACACGGCCGTCCTGCCGTGGAGAGGAGCACCATCATCAGCATAAAACGAAATGGAATTCTGCTGATTGAGGCTTGCAAATTCGAACTGTTCGAGATTGCGGAAGTACAATGCTCAATATGCGAAATTAGCTTGCTAATATGCTCCAACCCTTACTACAAGGACTAAAAACATTTGCTTGATATTTACAGGCGCTGGACTCTCATTGCGCACACTGGAGGACTATGTAGTCCATCATGCATCAGAAGTAAAAGCTCTTTAACACCCGCCCCTTTGGGCGAGCATGTCAATAAAATCAAGAATGAAATGCCGGTGTGTGTCCCAGTGTTTGTGTGGAGCAGCCCAGGAAGAAGCGGCTTGAAGCCGCGAAACGCGTTGGCAATCTTAAATACAAAGTTGGAAGCTGAAAAGCAAGTTGCATTGCACTGTTGGATGGCGGAGCATTGAGTGTGCCCTCTCACAGCTTTGGGCACTTTGAGAGAAATACTAAACACGGCCGTCCTGCCGTGGAGAGGAGCACCATCATCAGCATAAAACGAAATGGAATTCTGCTGATTGAGGCTTGCAAATTCGAACTGTTCGAGATTGCGGAAGTACAATGCTCAATATGCGAAATTAGCTTGCTAATATGCTCCAACCCTTACTACAAGGACTAAAAACATTTGCTTGATATTTACAGGCGCTGGACTCTCATTGCGCACACTGGAGGACTATGTAGTCCATCATGCATCAGAAGTAAAAGCTCTTTAACACCCGCCCCTTTGGGCGAGCATGTCAATAAAATCAAGAATGAAATGCCGGTGTGTGTCCCAGTGTTTGTGTGGAGCAGCCCAGGAAGAAGCGGCTTGAAGCCGCGAAACGCGTTGGCAATCTTAAATACAAAGTTGGAAGCTGAAAAGCAAGTTGCATTGCACTGTTGGATGGCGGAGCATTGAGTGTGCCCTCTCACAGCTTTGGGCACTTTGAGAGAAATATATATATATATATATATATATATATATATATATATATATATATATATATATATATATATTACCTACTGGCGGTCGCCAGTAGGTATATATAGTTAGGATTTTTTCTCTATGGGTTTTTTGAAAATTCTATGTCTAATAACTTTGGCGTTTGTGGACGGAATTGGCTGAAATTTTCAGGAAAATGGCACATTTTGTTTCTGAGCAGCCCTTGAAAATTTGGGGGGGGTTCGTCAAGGGGGGGCTGAGAAAAAAGGGGGGTCCCTAAACGTGTTTTTAACATTGAGTTTTCCATAGGGCGGTTGGCCTCACTTTTAGCCCGAACGGCTGAATGGATTTGCACGAAACTTGGCAAAATTGTAGGGACTGGTAGCCCGATGTGCCTTTTGTAGGTCTCAATATATGTGCTACAGTGGATTTTGAGAAATTAACGTTTAAAAAAAGATATATATCTGTAACAGCGGACCGGGCAGCGCTCCGCTACGCGTACTTTTCGCGCAACGGAGCTTTGTGAAGCAAAGCTGATTGGTTCTCCGGCGTCTGTCAACATTCCAAACAGTCCGTAGCGGCCGCCATCTTGTCTCTCGGTAGGATCGAGAGACAAGAGGAGGCCAAAGCGAAGGGGCAAATGACCATAAGGGGGAATAGTAGATCCTCGCTGACCCCCTACGTTTGATGTGGAGGTTTTAAAAGGGCTCCGCGGGGCAAAAAAAAAAAAAAATAATAATAATCGAACGGCTGAATGGATTTGCACGAAACTTGGCAAAATATTAGGGACTGGTAGCCCGATGTGCCTTTGCTAGGTCTCAATATATGTGCTCCAGTGGATTTTGAGAAATTAACGTTCAAAAAAAGATATATATCTGTAACAGCGCTCCGCTTCGCGTACTTTTCGCGTTACGGAGCTTTGCGAAGCTGATTGGTTCTCCGGCGTCTGTCAACATTCCAAACAGTCCGTAGCGGCCGCCATCTTGTCTCTCGGTAGGATTGAGAGACAAGAGGAGGCCAAAGCGAAGGGGGAAATGACCATAAGGGGGCATAGTAGATCCTTCCTGACCTCTTAGGTTTGATGTACCATTTTGTCAAGTTTGGTGTAATTCCGTTCAGCCATTCAGGCTGTAGACGTATGTAAATGTCCTATGGAAAATTGCATGGGGAAAACACATTTGAAAGTGTTGAAATTTAGAACCAATTAAAATGTTACTTTGGTTTTGTATTTGTGTGTGATGAAAGTTAATTGGTTATGTATATATGTCAAATGAGAGGAAACCACAGCCATTTTGTGATACTACTGTCTGAGGTACATTTGTGAGGAATTTTTGGTGGTGAATTTCTGGTGTTTGATTTACACAGTACTAACACTTCTGCTACTTTTAAAAAGGTGAGTTGTTAATTTGTAAGGGGAACTATGTTGTACACTTGAAGATAATTTGAAAAATGTTTTCTGTTATTTATTTGCAGTCCTTCTGTTATACTAAATACTTGATAAAGTTAGTTTTATATTATGTATTACTAAAAACGATAAATGAAAGTGATTATTTTTTTCTGCAATTTACAGCAAGCAATTTCAAAATAAAATGGCTCACAATGAAGAGACCGTGGCAATTTCTTTTGAATTGTCCACTACATTGATTGAAATTGAGAGCACCAATAATGAAATATTGTCACAAGGAGGACATGACTTGTATGATTCCATTAGATTGATTGAAATGGACAGCACCAAGAATGAAATATTGTCACAAGGAGATGACTTGAATGATTCCACTACATTGATTGAAATTGAGAGCACCAATAATGAAATATTGTCGCAAGGAGGAGATGACTTGTATGATTCCATTAGATTGATTGAAATGGACAGCACCAATAATGAAATATTGTCACAAGGAGGAGATGACTTGAATGATTCCACTACATTGATTGAAATTGAGAGCACCAATAATGAAATATTGTCACGAGGAGATGACTTGAATGATTCCACTACATTGATTGAAATTGACAGCACCAATAATGAAATATTGTCACAAGGAGGAGATGACTTGAATGATTTTTTTGATCAATCTCTTGATGGCGAATTTATCGAGTGTTTGGAGACCATAGAGTTACAAGAATCATCATTGGAGACTTTTAATGAGGACATTGCTGATGAGGACATGTTACTAGTTCTTTCAAATTTAGAAAATTCTGAAGAATAAATTTATATTTAGAAATCAAAAATTGTTTGAGACATTATTCATTTTTATTTTTAATTTATGAGGTTGTAGCGAAGTGATTGTAGTATAAAATGAGACTTATAGTATAGAGTGCAACATTTTTATGTTACATGGTAAGTTTACTCATATTTACTTCCCTTCTGCCACTATATTATCTCCAATGTGTATTTGACATCTCTTCTTCATCTCCGGCCTCCTTTCTCTCACTGTGTGTCTCCGATGCATCTTATCGCTGCTATTTTGTGTAATTACAGAAGAGAGTAAAATAAAATAGTTCGGAACGTGAAAAGGGGGCAAAGTAGAGTACTCCTCACCCCCTAGGCCTTTTTAGGCGGTCCCAAAAGGATCAGTTTCTGCTTTCCTGAGAGATTATGGTATGAGTTCCATATACCACAATAACTTGCATTACAACATGCAAGATATCTATCTCCTATTACCAACTTTTGGAGATATTCGCGCTAAGCGCGAATATCTCCAAAAAGTAACACCTGCCCTGAGCAGTTCTTAGCCATGTTATCCAATGGGAGGTGGATAACATGGCTAAGAGCATTAGCTCGGTAATGTATGAATATCGCTGAGTTTTTAGCGATATTCATGCATTGCGGCCGTTTATTATCGCATTTGTGATAAACCTTGATAATAGCAAGGTTTATCTTCGATAATTTCTGATGATGCTTAGCGGTAAAAAATTCGTTGGTAAGCATCGTTAGCGATAAATATCGCTTAACTTTGGTAATATGCCCCAACGTCTGTTAACTTCGATTCGAAGGAAATGAGGAAGTGTTGAAAAACATTGTCTGCGCCATCTTGCCTTTTTTGAAATGCCACACTTTTGTCGTGCACGGCAGCCATTTTAGATGTCTTGACCAGACCCACTCTCTGCACGCTGTCGATTCGTAGCATGGCTCCTCACCCTCGCAAGCATCTTCCCCAGGCACTGGTCACCCCCGCTCTCTGTCTTATGCATGGGCAATAAACCTCCCCCCATCTGCGCTGCTCTTCCCTGAGAATCACACTGTGCCCGCCCGACACCTCCCTTTCGCCCTATTCACTACCGCACCCTCTGACACTCCTCTTCCTCTGTGTCCGATTGTCCAGGCTATCAGCTAGCCCTGCAGATGTAGTTTATGGCCCCAGCTGTAAAGAATCACCCCTCTTCAAAGGAGTTATAGTAGATCAAGGCCCACACCCGATGAGATCCGTCACACCACACGTGTTCATACTATCTGAAAACTATCCTGTATTGTGATTGGGGAGGGGACCGAGCCTGAAGCGGAAGATTCCAGGAATCACTCTTTGTACATCAAAGTTTTTACAATTATGTGTCACATTAAAAATATATAGCACTCCAACAAAGTAGTAGGAATATAAAACTTTAATAACATATAAATATATACAACAAAACAAAAACAGTAAAAACATTTAAACAACGAAGAGACCGTGGCAATTTCTTTTGAATTATCCAATAGATTTATTGAAATTGACAGCACCAATAATGAAATATTCTTGTCAGTAGCGGTCTGTTGTGCGAATAGTTCCAAGGCAGCAGAACGCGCTGAAATCTAGATGGCACGAAAGTGATGTCTAGCAAGTTGCCGCCCAGCAAATAACGGCGTGGGGCGCCGCGGGGGTGAGTGAGTCCAGTAGGCACCACAGCTATTCTTACCGGCATTGCAGAATTACTGCTGGGGACAATGCCTGTGCTGTAGCAGGGTCACAGCAGAAACAAAAAGGATTCTGTTGAAGATGTTGTTGGTTTTCAATTTGAAAACAGTTCTGGTGTCAACTGCTATGTTATTGTAGTGGTTAATGTTTTGTTTTCTCTAGAAAATGTAAAAGAGGGGGAGGCAGTCCAAAGTTCCGTTAAAAGGGCAAAGGAAAGGATCGGTGGTTTGAACTATCAGTCAAAAAGGGGAGGGGGTGCAACAATTTTTCCTACCGGGTCACACTGTACTTTCACCGGAAGTGAGGTCTGCAGGATTCTAGTAATTCAAAGTGAGGCTGGCGCCGACGTCCCGCGGATACAGTTTCCTCACTCCACGGGTGATCATGGCAGTCATTCCCCATCGGGGGTCGGAGACTCCCGCGGCTCCTCTAGAATCTTCAAGGTCGTGGAGGACTACGGTGGTGGAGTCAACCAGTGACCGGGCCATTTCTTTATGCTGGGCCCGCTCTTGCCAGGTCGACCGCCATTTTGAGAGTTCGGTAGCTACTGGCGATCGCGGGGTCAAATGAGCGGACGGGCTCCACCCTGCCGGGCGAGACGTTGCAGCATGGCCACAGTGGAAGAACCCTTTTCCGGGCGCCTGGAGCGCTGAGGGTGCAGCTGGGAAGCCTCCACCTGGGGAGGCGGGAGAGGCCTGTTCGCACCGTCTCTCCCTCCCAGTGCACCCCACGGCGTCTCGCTTGAGATTTGTTATGGCCGGACCAGGCGATGAGGACGAGGGGGGGGGGGGTCGGAGGCATGTGCAAGACATCCCCCCCCAGGGTTGTTGCAGCAATTATACAAGAAAGAAGAAGTGTCCCGTCCGTCTTCGGGCCGGGCTTCCGGTAGATGTCGGCCGGACGCCCCTGGCTCTGGCCCCATGAACGGGTTTCTTGGTTTATTGGCTGCAGCCGGATCCCGTCGGCCTCGGCCCCCCGACCGTTGGTGGCCGGACCGGAAGAGCATGTGGCGGGACTACCTGCAACTCTCAAGGGCCACCGCGGCCGGACTGGGAGAGAGAGGGGAGGGTCGAGGAGACATTCCCCCCCCCCTGCAACTGTTCAGCGTTGTAAAGGCAATCCCCTGGCCGGGTCCCGCTGGTCTCGGCCTCTCCTCCGGCTACACCCTACGTTAGGATCTCCTGGCCGAGGCGTGGCAGCAGGACCTGCCTTATATGGGCTGCTCCCGGCTGGGCGTAGCCGGAACCCTGCCCCACCTTGGAAGTTTCCAGAGTGGGGGCGGATGTTCTACTGACTTGCATTTTCCCTAGTCTATCGATTTTTTTGGCGTGGCAGGCGGTGGGACAGCGAGGGGTGATTTGGTTTCTCTTACTGTTTTTCTGGTCTCTCACCACTGGCATATTTCTAACGTTTTCTTGTTTCTAGGACATTAATAGGTTTTATCATTACGTTATGTTATCGTTTCTTTGTTCGTTGTTAAATAAAAGTTCATGTTCATCAGTGGCCTACTGATTTTCGATTTCCTATTCTTTTCTTTCCAGGTTGTTTCATGCTAAAGTTTCTGTTAACAGGATACAGTGATCACTTCGTTATTATTGCATATGTCCTTTTCACTAGGGGTGCTCTCTGGTCGGGCCAGATGACGTATGTCTAGTAAATGGTCCGGGTGAAACAGGTGCATCAATCAGTGGGGAGTAGATAGGCATGACAGATTACAACGGGGGAGAAAGGTCCGCATTACGTACCCTTTCACTACTTGCAAAGATTTTCCTACGTTTATTTGCAAACAGGGAATACCTGCAAAAAGAACTAATTCCCAAACAGTCAATGTTCGGACAATCAATCAATCAATGAGGAATGAAATAGGTACGACGTGTTAAAGGCTTGCGTTACCTACCCTTCACTATCTGCAAAGGGAGAGAGAATATTCCTATTCTTCCTCGTTTGCAGGCAGAGAAGATCCTTAAGAGAACCAACTTCGAACAATTCAATGCTCGATTCAAACAATCAACAAGGGGTACTGTGAACACAAATGAACGCCGCTTATGTACATACGCATTGCTATTTTCAACAGGTTGTTCCTAATGTTTCTATTTTAGCGAGGTCAAAAAGAGATCCCATTAGTGGCCTACTGATTTTGCTCGATTCCTTTTGTTTTTTTACACGGTTTTTCGCTATCTGCAAAGACTAAACAGAGTATTTTGACTCTGTGCTTGTTTGTAAATAGAGAATGAACCAAAGAGAACAATCAATTAAATGGAGAGAGAAGCAGGCACGACGGATTACAAAGGGGGCAAAGGGCTGCGTTAACTACCCTTCACTATCTGCAAAGAGAGAGTACTCCTAATAGAAATGAGGGGTGGGGGGCAGCATTCAAAGCAGATCAGTGTGCATAAACACGAAAATGTTTTTACTTACCACGTACTTGACATTCAACAGCTTATGATATTTGCTATTAAAAAACCATTGAAATTCACTGAAAAAACCATAGGTTATAGACCATATATAGTTAGGAATTAGCATTTACAAAACCTTGAAAATTCACTGAAAAAACCATAGGTTATAGACCATATATAGTTAGGAATTAGCATTTAAAAAACCTTATTTTACTCACACAAAACCATTGAAATTCCATATATAGTTAGTTGCACTAACTATATATCGCGCACCCGCAATCCACTGCTGATGATGTCACATATTACATCATTCATGACATGGTCAGTGACATCACTGATGACATCACTGATGACAACATCCAGTGATTATGTGTTTCTGTAAAGTTTAAATATGTTTTACATATTGAAGAATGAGTGGATGTATAAGTGTCTGAATTAAGGTTTTAGTAGGTGCGTGATTGACTGTATGAGTGAGTGATTAAATGCGTCTTACTGAATGCACGGGTTAGTGACTAAACTGTCTGAAAGTGTGCATCAGTATGTCTGTTGTTGTGCAAGCTGCTGCATGTGTTGATCAGTAGCTATATAAGTAGCTATATGGGTTATTGATTGGTTGCACAAGTATTTGTATGGGAGACTGAGTGTGTGTATGGCTGGCTGGGAGGTGTGTGACTCTGTGCAGATCAATGTGTACTTGTATCAGTGATTCTATAAGAGAGTAACTATGTGTTAGTATATGTTTCAAAAATGTAAGGTGTTCTGTGTTTAACTGTATAGATGAGAAAATGGAAGTGTGATTGATTCTTTTCAGGACTGACTAGGTGTGTGAGTAACTCCATGGATGAGTGGCAGAGTGTGAGTGTCTGTATAGGTGTATGAGTGCATATAATAGTGTTGTAAAGATGAGTGATTGTATGTATGAATGATTGTATGAGTGAATGTGTGTGTAGACATAGGAATCAGTGAGTGCGTATGTAGTAACTAGTATTGGTGTGTCAATGGTTTCAAAAATGATACTCTCTATTTAACACTGGGTGTAACGGAGGTTATATTACAGTGTGAGGAGATGCATTGTATTATCACATGAATGATATCATCAGTGATGTGATCATTGATGTCAAGTGAGATGTCATCAGTGATGTCATTTGAGATGTCATCAGTGATGTCATCAGTGATGTCACTGACCATGTCATGAATGATGTAATATGTGACATCATCAGCAGTGGATTGCGGGTGCGCGATATATAGTTAGTGCAACTAACTATATATGGAATTTCAATGGTTTTGTGTGAGTAAAATAAGGTTTTTTAAATGCTAATTCCTAACTATATATGGTCTATAACCTATGGTTTTTTCAGTGAATTTTCAAGGTTTTGTAAATGCTAATTCCTAACTATATATGGTCTATAACCTATGTTTTTTTCAGTGAATATATATATATATATATATATATATATATATATATATATATATATATATAGAACACCAATGCTGACCACGAAAGTAATCAGCGGGACACATGCTCCGGGCTCATATGAAGGAATTTATTGGCAAAATTGCAGTCGCTTCCTGAAGTCTGTGAAGAATAGTGGCAGACGCGTTTCTGGCCCAAATGGCCGTCCTCAGTGCCAACTCCACAAGTAAAACAAAGTTCCCAGCGCCTTAGAGATTGCCTCAATATCCGCAAGCTCTTGGCTCCTCCTCCTCCAGGTGAGTTCAATTAAAGCGTTGCACCTCCCAGGCGCACTGCCTGATGGAACTTGCAGTCCACGAGGTCCCGTATACACAGTGTATGGGACAACAGACTCACTTTCGTGCCCCCAATTGCTTGGCGTTTACTGCATTGTCCACCGCAGCGATCCTGGGCACATTATTCCGGCCATACCTTCACACGAGCCCTTATCAGGCAGCGCAATGCCGCCTCCTCTCTCCCCTTCGCGCAGACACACACCAGCTGGCAAGGACCTCTGCTTGGGGGGGCGCCGCGCTGTGTTTCTCACACCATACCACCAGTTCAGCTGATCACGCGGAGCTCCAGACCGAGAGGGCGTGCCCCTGCCGGTAACAGCCATCCCCGGCTAAACATAGAACACCAATGCTGACCACGAAAGTAATCAGCGGGACACATGCTCCGGGCTCATATGAAGGAATTTATTGGCAAAATTGCAGTCGCTTCCTGAAGTCTGTGAAGAATAGTGGCAGACGCGTTTCTGGCCCCAATGGCCGTCCTCAGTGCCAACTCCACAAGTAAAACAAAGTTCCCAGCGCCTTAGAGATTGCCTCAATATCCGCAAGCTCTTGGCTCCTCCTCCTCCAGGTGAGTTCAATTAAAGCGTTGCACCTCCCAGGCGCACTGCCTGATGGAACTTGCAGTCCACGAGGTCCCGTATACACAGTGTATGGGACAACAGACTCACTTTCGTGCCCCCAATTGCTTGGCGTTTACTGCATTGTCCACCGCAGCGATCCTGGGCACATTATTCCGGCCATACCTTCACACGAGCCCTTGTCAGGCAGCGCAATGCCGCCTCCTCTCTCCCCTTCGCGCAGACACACACCAGCTGGCAAGGACCTCTGCTTGGGGGGGCGCCGCGCTGTGTTTCTCACACCATACCACCAGTTCAGCTGATCACGCGGAGCTCCAGACCGAGAGAGCGTGCACCTGCCGGTAACAGCCATCCCCGGCTACACATAGAACACCAATGCTGACCACGAAAGTAATCAGCGGGACACATGCTCCGGGCTCATATGAAGGAATTTATTGGCAAAATTGCAGTCGCTTCCTGAAGTCTGTGAAGAATAGTGGCAGACGCGTTTCTGGCCCCAATGGCCGTCCTCAGTGCCAACTCCACAAGTAAAACAAAGTTCCCAGCGCCTTAGAGATTGCCTCAATATCCGCAAGCTCTTGGCTCCTCCTCCTCCAGGTGAGTTCAATTAAAGCGTTGCACCTCCCAGGCGCACTGCCTGATGGAACTTGCAGTCCACGAGGTCCCGTATACACAGTGTATGGGACAACAGACTCACTTTCGTGCCCCCAATTGCTTGGCGTTTACTGCATTGTCCACCGCAGCGATCCTGGGCACATTATTCCGGCCATACCTTCACACGAGCCCTTGTCAGGCAGTGCAATGCCGCCTACTCTCTCCCCTTCGCGCAGACACACACCAGCTGGCAAGTACCTCTGCTTGGGGGGGCGCCGCGCTGTGTTTCTCACACCATACCACCAGTTCAGCTGATCACGCGGAGCTCCAGACCGAGAGGGCGTGCCCCTGCCGGTAACAGCCATCCCCGGCTACACATAGAACACCAATGCTGACCACGAAAGTAATCAGCGGGACACATGCTCCGGGCTCATATGAAGGAATTTATTGGCAAAATTGCAGTCGCTTCCTGAAGTCTGTGAAGAATAGTGGCAGACGCGTTTCTGGCCCCAATGGCCGTCCTCAGTGCCAACTCTACAAGTAAAACAAAGTTCCCAGCGCCTTAGAGATTGCCTCAATATCCGCAAGCTCTTGGCTCCTCCTCCTCCAGGTGAGTTCAATTAAAGCGTTGCACCTCCCAGGCGCACTGCCTGATGGAACTTGCAGTCCACGAGGTCCCGTATACACAGTGTATGGGACAACAGACTCACTTTCGTGCCCCCAATTGCTTGGCGTTTACTGCATTGTCCACCGCAGCGATCCTGGGCACATTATTCCGGCCATACCTTCACACGAGCCCTTGTCAGGCAGCGCAATGCCGCCTCCTCTCTCCCCTTCGCGCAGACACACACCAGCTGGCAAGTACCTCTGCTTGGGGGGGGGCGCCGCGCTGTGTTTCTCACACCATACCACCAGTTCAGCTGATCACGCGGAGCTCCAGACCGAGAGGGCGTGCCCCTGCCGGTAACAGCCATCCCCGGCTACACATAGAACACCAATGCTGACCACGAAAGTAATCAGCGGGACACATGCTCCGGGCTCATATGAAGGAATTTATTGGCAAAATTGCAGTCGCTTCCTGAAGTCTGTGAAGAATAGTGGCAGACGCGTTTCTGGCCCCAATGGCCGTCCTCAGTGCCAACTCCACAAGTAAAACAAAGTTCCCAGCGCCTTAGAGATTGCCTCAATATCCGCAAGCTCTTGGCTCCTCCTCCTCCAGGTGAGTTCAATTAAAGCGTTGCACCTCCCAGGCGCACTGCCTGATGGAACTTGCAGTCCACGAGGTCCCGTATACACAGTGTATGGGACAACAGACTCACTTTCGTGCCCCCAATTGCTTGGCGTTTACTGCATTGTCCACCGCAGCGATCCTGGGCACATTATTCCGGCCATACCTTCACACGAGCCCTTGTCAGGCAGCGCAATGCCGCCTCCTCTCTCCCCTTCGCGCAGACACACACCAGCTGGCAAGTACCTCTGCTTGGGGGGGCGCCGCGCTGTGTTTCTCACACCATACCACCAGTTCAGCTGATCACGCGGAGCTCCAGACCGAGAGGGCGTGCCCCTGCCGGTAACAGCCATCCCCGGCTACACATAGAACACCAATGCTGACCACGAAAGTAATCAGCGGGACACATGCTCCGGGGTCATATGAAGGAATTTATTGGCAAAATTGCAGTCGCTTCCTGAAGTCTGTGAAGAATAGTGGCAGACGTATAAATATATATAATATATATAGACAGACAGAAAAATACATATATCTATCATTACCCCTAGTCTGAGAGTATAGCAGGTGTGTATAGCGGGTGAACCCTCTGCCCAATCTCTTAGGCTAGCCCAAGACCCCATACCTGGAAGACTTTGTATGAAGTAGGATTGGCAATCCCTTTCTGTTGGAAGATCAAAGTTAGCAGAGCTGCATGTCGAACACAGCCTTTATTCCAGGACCATCAAGGCTGTAGTGCCCCTCTGACCCATAATACGAAAGTGCACTAGGATATCTTGCTCTGTACTAAGCCTTGAACAAAGTGTACAGAATATATTGCAGGAAAGGCTGTAAAAAAAAACAAGCAGCATGTACAGCATCTTCTCAGAAATAAAACATGTAACAGTAATACAGCTAAAATTAAATTGCTGAAACCTGTAAAATGATAAACTAAAATAAAGAGGCAAAGTACATCCAAGAGGGCCTCACTACACTTGAGGAAGGTCCGAGGCAAGAGATAAAATTGATGGCCTCTGTATTTTCTTGGTTGAGTTTCTTCCGGGGAGCATGAACAGAACAACATTGGCGAGGTTAGAGGAACTCTTTCTAGTTTTTGTCTGTCCTCTGTGGGATTTGAAGTTATCAACATTTCATTATGCAGGAGTGGAAATTGTGGTGTAAAAGATCAACGATCCTAGTTGTTGTGAGTAACTCCTGAAGAAGACAGATGAGTGCCAAGAGGAACATTAGAGATGAGATGTTGAATACTAGCATTGTATGAAGGAAAGGAAATAACTTGTCATCTCTCTGAAAGGAAAGGCTAAATTGATGCCACAGGGATGTTCCAATATGCAGTAGTACTCAGGTGATTAGGATGATACTTTTTTCAGCAGTGTCAACTTCTGCAAACAGGTCCAGTTAGACTCTTGAAATTAGCCCCTCTCATTTTACCACAAGACTATGATGTTTGACCATTAAGCCTTTGGTCCTATTTTGTAACTTTTGGATCAGGCAGGTCATTAGCAATTGTTTGTAATTTTCTAATTAGTACCTAATCAACAAGAGTAATAAAATGGCTTTATTGCCAGTCAGGAAGAACTGCTACTAGCCAGATGAGGGAAAGCCACAGATGAGTTATAATAGGAAGTGTACAAATTGAAAAATGAAGGGGATAACCCTCTAAATACTAGTACTGAACACCCTGATGAAGAAACCTGTTATACCACTAATGAATCAATCCCTCATTCCTTCACCATTCACCTTTCTCTACAGTGGGTCCAACGGAGTTTGGTGCCTATATTATCTGCTGTGGCACCCAGATCTTAACAGAATAAATCAAATGTAGGCTTCAAAACAGTGTACCACACTCTATGTTGGACCTTCTACTTATAATATACAGAATACTCCAGATGAGGTCTTACCAAGAATGCAGTAGTAAACTAATTGAATATCTCTTGATTAGATCTCTTCTTTTCACTGTGACAACATTTTGTCATCTTGTCATTTTGAGAACATCCAATATCAAAACTCAAACAAAATATAAAAGCCCTTAATGACACGGGCAGCTGGCACTACTGCTGCTTCAACTCTAAATCTCAGCATTTGGTGGAAGCAGGCACTGCTGCTCCCTGTTTGTTAACTGTTTGGTTAGGTCAAGGAAGCTTGCTCTTCTGTGCTACATGCTGTACAGGTTCTATGTGAGAGAAGCTAAAACTTATGCTGTCTGTACTGTACCCACGTTCTGTGAGATTGAAGCAAGCAAGGATGCTATTTCTGCTGTGTATTTTTTGTTTGTGAGAAGGAATAATGCAAAAATACACAATTTTGTACTTGTTCTGTATTTTTGAGGGATGCATGCATGTTAACTTCTGCCTGTGTTGTAGCTGATCTATGAGTAGGGGAAGCTAGTATTGCCATTGTCCTTATTGCATCTGTTGTACGTGTTTTGCCAAATCCGTAATGCGACCACCTGCCGGTTTCCGACTGGAATCAAGGTCGGGGTGTCTTGTGGCAGCTGGCCCGTGGTGGCGCAGCGTTAATAGGCTCATACGTGACCCTTAGTAAAGCACCTCCATGGGAACGCCATTGGACATTCCTGTAGGGCATTGACTGTGAAGTCCATGCCCAGCAGGAACTGGGGGTGTATGAGACAGGGGGGCACACCATGTGCCCCCCTGCATGCGTACCCTGGTGCTGTAGTGTCCTCTTTGTTTCCTCAATGCTACACTTTTTATGGCGGCCTTACCGCCTTGAAAACTGTGGCTGTGAGGAAACTTCTCATATGCTTGGTGGTGCTGCAGCAGGTCTGACCGCATATTAGGGGCCTCAGACCGCTTCAAGACTGCCAGGTATCATAGATACCTGCCGGCAGCAGCTTCCCCATGGCCCAACTTGTTATAGGGTGGTCGGGCCACCACCATGGGTTTGGTGGTCAATCGGACCTCCAAACTCCATATAATGCCCTTTGTCTTTTTAAAAGTATTTCAGACAGATAATGTATTTTTCTCCTATAAACAGTGGGGTGGATTTACAAGAAACTGATACATCTCTGCATCATAGCAGAGATGCATCACTTTACATGCACCACGCAAAAAAACCTTGCGCCAACATGGAAGCGTTGCATTTACAATGCGGTGCACCGCGGCGCGAGTACTGAAAGATGCGTCATGCATCTGTTGGCGCAAAGTTCATGCATTGCTGGAGTCTTGTCGCAAGCACGACACAACTCCAGCAATACTCAGGAAGGCCTAAAGCTATTGTGCTGCGTCACTCCTTATGCCTGCTTCAAGCAGGCGTAAGGTTTTGATGCAGTGGCATCCAGTGGCGTAATGAAGCTTGAGGGGGCTCACGTGCACAGTACATGAAGGGGCTGCCTCCGATCACACTCAGGAGCTCTGCTGTCAGGATACTGGGTGAAAGGGGCCCCCTAGAGCTCGGGCCCTCAGCACCGCGGGGGCTGTGGGGACCTTTGATAAGCCCCTGGTGACATCGTAAAAGTGACGCAGTGAAATGTTGTAGATTTCACTGCGTCACTTTACGAGGCTTTCTTGCATCCGAAAGCCCACCCTGCATACATTATACCTGATGCAGGTATAATGTGGCGCAGGGCTTTACAACATGATGCATGTCTCTATATGCGTCACGTTGTGAATGTGCAGCTACGTAGCGCATTGTTTACACCGTCGCTGCATCACAATAGTGACGCAACAGAGGTGCAAAAGTGTTGCAAGGGGCTTGTAAATCTGCCCCAGTATATTCACCTCACTGCCGCCACCGCAGACCACGATCCCGGTCGGACATCACCCCCAGCAGCACTTGTCCCAGAAGATGATGAGATGGGTCTTTGGCACCTGGAGGCGCATAAAATCACCACGGGGTCCCGCAGCGCGGGAGCCCTTACTGCCGTCACCACAGACCATGATCCTGGGAGACTTCAGCCCCCAGCAGCACTTGCGCCAGAAGGTGACAACGTGGGTCTTTGGTGCCCGGAGTTGCATAAAAACACCGTGGGGGTCCTGCAGGGCCGTACGCACGCAGGCGTGCCAGGGTGCGCCCGGGCGAAGCCCAGGCCAAGGGCCTCCGTCTGTGCCCGTCGGCGGTCCATCGAGGCCCGGCTGGGCCTACTCTCTTGGCTGGTCATCTAAAGAGGGGGCTACAGCTCAAGGGACATAGTGGCCGAGTGGCACATCACGGAGAAGTTTCTACAGCGAAGTGGCTGATTAGTGTATGTTTGGTTACCTGTAAGCTTGGAGAATACAGTTTTGGGGCAGAGGCCTTTCATAATATCAAAATGGCAGGAATTTCATGCATAAACTAATCATGGGGTAGAGAAAGGCTGCGCACACTGACCATCTCAATAGTAATAAGCGGGCAACTATTGACTCCTTTTTGACAAAAGCAGTGGAAGCCATCTCAAAGGAGATTGATAAAGTCGAGAGGAGGCTCTCTATTGGCACTGGCTGTCTTCCTGCACCTGTTCTTACACCCGGAGAAGTAATTGACACATCAGAAAGGAGACCCCAGGCTACTAATTCTGACAATTCACATGTTTCGGTCACAGACGCTATAAATGAAGAGGGGGGAGAGGAAGGTGCTTGTTCTTCTATAGCTATTAATAAAGAAGGGACTGAGCCAGTTGTTTCCCCGGCACCCAAAACACAGCGCAAATTAAGAAAAAAAATGAGACAATATGCAGAGGAGAAGCACCGCCATTACAACCTGGTGTGATAGATA
Organism: Lissotriton helveticus; assembly: GCF_964261635.1. NCBI lineage: Eukaryota > Metazoa > Chordata > Amphibia > Caudata > Salamandridae > Lissotriton > Lissotriton helveticus. The sequence goes on along the minus strand of NC_136071.1, from coordinate 333,404,485 downwards.
TAGGGGATTTTTGGAACATTCTAAAGAAAACTTTCACATACGTGGTGACTGATTTAAAAACTCAGCTGTGGGATAAATTGGACAAAGTTGTTACAGATAGCAAGGAAACATTTAACAAAGTAGAGTGTATATTGAAATCGGTTGCCAAAATACCTCCTCCTCCAATTGCCAACCACAGGCAGCCTCTAGTATAAACACAGAGGGAGGGACACATAAGAAGTTGCTGGCAGAGAAAGGACCACTAAAGCAAGGGATGGACCCAAGCAAGGTGCCCCAGGGTAATTTCATTCCCCATTTGGGTAGTTTGACAAGGGGTGCCGGAGGTGCTGGATGTGCTGGAGGTAGGGGAGCTCAACATACTAAAGCAGGCGAGCCCGATCAGGCGAAGTCCACTCAAGGTATTACAAATAGTGTTGGTCTGCCAATAATTGATCTGCCCCAGAGTGCTGCCCATATACTGTGGTCTTGGGGGGGGGGGGGGTCCAAGGTTTGATCAATAAGGTAGCCCATTGGGACACATAGCAGGTTTAACTTTTCAGACTTCACCAATATCTTGATGGCAAGAAGGGTTGCATGGATTGGTCGTTCGAAAAAAACATTTGGGGGAGATACTGGGATAGTCACTTTTAGATTTCCAGCATTGACCCATAACACCTTAAGACACTCTGTTGACTATTCATACTATGCCTCAGAGATTAAACCTCTCCCTTTAGGTTTTTTCTACAGACCTACTTCAAATATCCCGGCAAATATTCCAGGAAGGAAGCCTGTCTATGGCCTGGAGGGGGGATTTTATAGGCGAGGATATAGCGATTTCACCAACTTTTTATGTTCCTCTGTCGGATCTAAATGGTTTGGATATACTTGTTGAGGGCATAAAACATAGCCCATAGGAGACAACCCCAAATGAGCCCAAAAATCAGGACATCATGCCCAGGGAACCCCACACACAAGAAACAAGGCAATTCAAATCTTGTCAGAGAGACCCCTGGGGGAGAGAGATAGCTCCTGCCTCACCAGTTAGTGACTATCATAGGGGAAATATTAGCCTGATGTCCTGGAATGTAGCGGGCCTAGCTCCCAAATTTGAATACAAGAGATGGAATAATTTTATATCCACATAAAAGATCATATGTTTGCAGGAGACCTGGGAGAGGGAAAATAAGTTCTTCCTGAAAGCTATAAGACTTTTTTGTCCCAGCCGTGGGGTCACCCCCTGGCCGTGCTAAAGGGGGTCTAATTATTTTTGTTGCACTTGACCTTGGTGTATCAATTAACCTGCTGAAATGGAATTCTAGAGTTGCTCAAGGTGTAGAAGTATCTGTGGGGAGTACACTAGGGTTTACTCTAAGAAACTTTTATAACGCAAAGAACAAGACGCAGCGCTCCTCAAGCTTATTGGAGCTATCTGGGCTGTTGGAATCGCTACAGAGTGATGATTTCCCACAGTCAAACCTTGTTCTGCTTGGTGATTTTAACTGCCACCTGTGCCCTCATATTGGTCAATGTTTGAGAGATACCTGCATATGCTATGCTTTAAAAGAATGGCACATGGAGTGTTCTCCAGATGGTCGTGAGTTAAATGCCCTTATAAACATTTATGACCTACGTTTTACCCGCAAAATCCATCTAGGTCCCCTCATAGTATTTATCCACCTACTTATAAAGGAAGGGGACATGCTACAATTATTGATTTTATTTTTGTTACGGCATTCATGGGTCTTATTACACATTGCTCTAGGATTCTGGATAGTCCCTTTAGTGATCATAATGCTGTGATTATGGGGTTGTGGGCACAAGGCCTGACGGCAGCTCAGCATAATAAGAGGGCAAGGGCTTTTACTCCAACCGATCAGGGGAGGTGATTGTGGTGGTCGCAGGTGGACATTAACGCTTTTAATAGTTCCCTTTTTAAATTAGGACAAAAAGAGATTATGAAGTGCCTCGAACCACCCCCCTCTGACGAGGACGTAACTAGTTCCTTTGTCGTCATTTCCCAGTCTGTGGAAGTCTTGTTAAATGTACCAGTAGCTCCTGCCTGCTCGGATAACCCAAAATGGTTTGACAGTGGGTGTTCTAAGGAGCTAAGGAATCTAAAAGCAGCCTTGAAAGAAATCCCCTGTAATAAAGATAGGGTAGCCTCTTGTCGCAAAAACTATAAAAATGTGCTGAAAGAGTGGATGGCACTGTTACAGAAACAGGCCTAGGATTAGTTAGTGCAAGCTAGTGAAATAAAGGACAGTTACTTCTTCTGGAAGGTCAACAATAGTACCTGTTTCTCTAAACTAGATAAACCGAGCATGGTACATCATATAACTCCGGACCAATGGAAGGCACACTTCCAGATGGTCTATAATTATGATGAAGGAGACAAGATATTGCTGATCAGGTGCCACTTCAAAGTGCTGTGCAGATTAACTTCCTCTTGAAGGAGGTCAAATCTGCAATAGAGGGACTATCGAGCAATAAGGCCTCAGGTCCGGATGGGATCCCTCCTGACCTGTGACGGAATAACATAGACGTTTGGGCCCTGATCTTGACCAGGGTTCTTAATGCAGCAGCACGTACGTCAATGCTTTAGGCATGGTCATTTGCTATCATTGTCCCAATCTACAAGAAGGGTGACAGGGGCAACCCACAGTGTTACCGCCCCATATCCGTGATAGATTCCACTGTTAAGGTTATGGGTAGGGTTCTTTTAAATAGGTTACCAGAATGGGCCGATAGCAATCAGAATATTTCAGGCATGCAATATAGTTTTAGACTAGGTAAATCAACCGTGGGACAACGTCTGAATCTCTACCTGTTGATATCAAAATATGCAATCGTCAAAGAAGGTTACATTTATCTGGGGTTTATGGACCTTACTGTGGCATTCAATAAAGTGAACCGCAGTAAATTGTGGGCTCTACTAGTTGAGATAGGTGTTGAGCGTGCAATAATAAATGTTTTAATGTCACTCTATGCTAACACATCAGCTGTAGTTCGTTTTATCCAGGAAGGATGGCTTACCGATAATTGTAGGTTTTCTAGAGGAGTGTGGCAAGGGTGTATTCTTGCCCCTTTTTTAATCACACTGTACATTAATGGGCTAGAATCCCATCTGATTTCATTAAACGTTGACACCCTGAGAATATGTACTAGCCCAGTACCAGTCCTGGTATACGCGGACGAAGCAGTGCTTATAGCTCAAACACCCAGAGCACTGCAAGTGTTAATTGATGGATTTGCCTACTTCATGAACAAGTTGGATTTATCACCCAGTTTTACTAAATCATTTGTTATGGAAATAGGGCATCGGGGGACTAGTACAATAAGGCAGGCACTGCTAAGTTAGCCAAAGACCCAACTTTTAGTTACTTGGGTGTTTTATTTGACGATAAATTAAACTGGAATAACCTGAAGGAGGAAAAGTCAAAAGACATGAATAAAGCCCTGGGAGCTATTGCAAATTATGCACATAGACTAGGCACATGGGCTCCGGGGTGATATTAAAGTTATATCAGGCATTGTGCATTTGCAAAGCCACATATAGAAGTGAGATCTGGGGTTATAAAGCAGTTACAAAATTACAAACCACACAAAATACATTTTTTTTTTCTTTGGAAAACCTCAGAAATATCGTTCCAGACAATACAGGCGTGGGCCTACAACCTCTCAGGCCGGCCGCTAGATAAAATCAAAACCATTACATAGCAAAATAACATAGTTTCGTATCTCCCGGTCTAGAGCCACAGCAAAGCAATAAAACAGGAGTAACCCAGAAGCGTGTCCATTCAATATCAGGATAAAGGAGGATTCCATTTTGTAGGAAGGGAAGAAGGATCCGAGAACATGCAATCAGACAGAATATGTTTAGCGCCATTCGCGGAATGGGATAGTCGCCTTCTATACAAACGGGAATTCGAGGTTGCCACCAAAACATGCTAATCAGAAGGTGTCTGCTTACAATCACTACGCGCCAACTCGATGTCCACCCATGTGGTCAAGAAAACATTATAAAAGGAATGCAACATACCTAGCAAAATCCCAGTCCCAGAGAAGAACAAGACCCGAACCCCTCATTCAAGCAGAAGTGAGAAGAAACAAGAAGAAAGAGCGAAAATAGGGAAAAAGAGTAAGGCCATAGAACAAAAGAGAAAGAAAACAGACCCCATCCCCCAACCCCCACCCTGCATACCAGCAGAAGGCTACGGCCCACCCCCCCTATAGGCATGCCTGTCGTCCCACCCAAGAAACCCCAGTTACGAAAAGGGAAAGAAAGGAGGAGGACCCTCGCACCCGTCCCCAGCCCCCCCCCACACCCCTCCACATCCCAGGAGAGAATGTACGCTCCCCGAAAAAGGAGGCAGTTATCATCACGTGTCCATCACACACCCCCACCATCACAATAATAAGCAAAGTCTTGCGTCATCACCAGAGTCAACAGGCCCAGAAAATAATTATGCGGTGTTCATCCCTGGCCAGTCCGGGCAAAAATAAGCAAACATTCCAGCCCAGCAAGTCCACAGGCAGGCGATCTCGGCGACCAAAACTTCGTCCTAGGAACAACCCAGGGGTCCAGCGACGGCAGACGATCTATGACAAGATTGCTTCGCCAGTAACCATTGTCCAATAGCGAAAGGGTACGGCCATGCCCCTCGGTTGCAAGCACATCCGTAAGAGACCCAAATTGAGTGTCGGTCGTGCAAATACGGTCGGCAGGCTCACTGTTCCTGAAAAACAACACTTGACACCCAAGGGAGTCCATGGTAACAAATAACTGAGCTTCGACAGGCGTCCGATCCTCCCTATTCTCGTCTGTGCCCCCAGGTCCAATATCTGGAACAATAGATACTAACGAGTCGTGGAGGTAAAACAGCATACGGCCCAGGGAGGAATGAAAATCATGGACAGCCATGAGGACATCCCCCAGTGTGTACTCCCGTTCTCCAACGTCGTCGGCTACAATGGTCCTCACCCCCGGGGACTCCCCAGGCAAGACAGCAAACATATTATTAGGCATTCGGAGTATCAGTATCACCAGGTAGTCTGTGTTGGGGTGGGGTGAGGTTATTAAGGACCAACAGAAATACAGCAGCACCAACCTCTAACCCAGCAGCCGCTGCCGGCGGGCATGCTCACCGAAGGCCAGGTTACCCCGGGAATCCCACCGCGAAGGATCAATGCGGGCGGTGTGATTACCGTCCGGTCTCAGGATCTCAGGCGTAAAGAAAAACGGCCAAATGTGTGCGGCGAGGTTCCGAGCACTTGCACCGCACTCCACTCCGTTAGCGCCTGTCAACGAAATCACTCGAGCCGCGACTTCCGGGGGGGGGGGGAGGGGCCACCGGTCATCCCCACTCGACTGCGGCCGCTGTTATTCAATTCAACCCCGGCCACGTCACAGCTCGAGGTCCCGGCTCACAGCCATCACAGGCCTCGATCTTCGCGACGATTTTCCTCGGCCATCTGAGGAGGTCGCAAGCTCGGAGTTGCACGATCGGGCACCGCGCCACTTCAGACGCGTGGGGGTATGGTACGGACCCAGGATCAATTGCAGGATGTCAGGGAGGGAGAGGGCGAGCGGCGGAGCCGGGCTCCTAAGCTGCCATTTTGGATGTCGCCTTGGCTCCTCCTCTCCAAAATACATTTTTAAGATGGATTCTGAAAGTGCCACAGGGAACACCCACATACGCTATACGCAAGGAACTGGGGGTCAACCATATCACAGACTTAGTTGCAGCTAAGCCTCTGCTCTGCTGGGTAAATATACAGTCCAACAAAAAGGATTCTTTTAATCAAGCTGTAATTGTGGATTGTCTTGCCATGGATAATGCATTGAAAATACCTTGGCTTAGATATATTAAACATTCATTTAGTGCCCTTGGAAGACCAGATATTTTCGTGAATTATGAGAAAGTGAAGAGGGTGGACAAAAAGTTAATTAAAGATCTATTCTTTAGAACAAACAGCGCTAAGCCTGGAAGTAATGAACTTAATAAGCCAACGGTAAGAGCTCATGCGCTAGTCAAATCAATTTTAACTAACCCTCATGAGCGTTTTTTAATTACCCGTTTTAAATTTAATATGCTCCACCACTTAGTTGCTTCTCCTCCTGGTTTTGTAGCACCCACTGAGGACAGGGGACCCTGTGGTTGCGACAACAGGTCTCCACAGGATATTTTACATTTTGTCATTTTATGGAAATTTTTTCCCCATCCTAGATAACAATTTCTTAAACCCTATTTAAAAGATATGGGGCCTCATTTATGAAAGCCTTGCGCCACCGGTGCGTCACTTTTTCCCATGTTAAAAGTGACACACCGGTGGTGCACGGCCTTCATAAATAAGGCCCATGGGCTTCAGGAAAGCACGTATTGCCCTTTTGTACTTGCAACTATTATAAAACTGATCGTACAGTGTATGTTGTTATGTATTTTTTAAGTGCAATGTTAAGATCTAGGAGATCCAGATATGACTAAGAGGGGGAGGGCTACGATTAATTCATGCTAGAGGGGTAGTTGAAGTAAATGCACAGGAACATTTCAAAGATTTTATGACTCTATGCTATAGGAACCCATGTAGTATTTAATGCTGTTTTAATATACTATTAAGAGTATTTTAAGATGAGACTGTTTGGGGGACCAGGAGAATGATAGTGAATTTCGTATGATTATTGCACGATTAATTAATTGTATTCTGTGCTTAATGTACCATTGCTTTTACCGCAGAGTTACTGCCGAATAAAGTGTCTAATATTATTCACCTCAATGCAGATAAATAAACAAAACCCCACATTTTTCGTGAGCAGAAAAATATGAACAAAATCTTGCTTTAGAACTTTAGGATGGTAATCACTTGTTTTTAAATCACAAACTGCACAAAACACAGGAATGAAGTGCAAATTGAGAATAAATAATGGTCGATTGAGCATTTCTCTGGCCTTTTGCCAGAAAGTGTGTGCGAATATCGTCAACAGCAAGCACTTGGTGAAGATCTGTTATTTGTATTTAACTAAGAAACTGACAGCTAAGAGGACATTTTCTCAGGATGACCTGGAGGGTCACCGTTAACATATCTGGTAAGTTTCCCTTAAGCCATTTATTTCCGGTGTTGAGGGAAGGCAGACCCTTAAACCTTGTGAAAACTGTTGGGTGGAGACCAGAGAAATGAGATCAAACTTAGCAAATTGGCTGCAACGTGCCTTTCCTCAGCAAGTAATTCATTTTTTCCTTGTCCGGAAGTAAATTCTTCCCCTTGTGCCCTTCCAGCGTGCAAAAAGCTTGGCTGAGCCTGTGACTAACCCGCCATGCTTGGGTGAGGTCCCAGTAAGACGAGAGGTGTTGGGATGTAAGCACATAAACAGAGATCACCGGATGGCAATAAGATGCAATGCCATGCGCCTCACCGGTTTCCCCTATAAACCCAAAGTGACTCATGCTGGCTTGAGCCTGAGCTGATCCAGACAGTTAGTACATTGCTCCTCGTGGCTGGCACCCCACTGGAGATTCTATAATCTCTCCTTGCAGAATGTAAATTTACTTTCAGATAAAATCCAGAATGGCCCTCATCGCCCCTAACAGGTGGGTTGCTGGGTTTATCACACCTGATAAATACTGATTCACCTCAGAAAACTACCCGCAGGAAGTGCAAAATACCTCTGATTCAATGTGTGCCAAGGCAAAATGAGGAATTACATGCAGAAAGAAGTGTTTGCTATCACATTTGTTCCAGCTGAGATCAAAGGTTTGTGCTCATTTTCCCCTGATAAACTTCTGCAGGTCTGACCTGCCAAAATTGGTTGGGGCAAATTGTATGGGTTTGGTGGTTACTACGAAGGTAGGAATTCCTGTCCCTGCACAGACTTCTCTTGTAGAGAGATCAGCATTCATCGCCCCACTTCCAATCCAGGCCGAAGAAGAAGAAGATACTTATTTTTCAGAATGTTCTTGTCTCTTTTGCTTTTTTGTTTGAATCTCTTTTATTAAATGTTTTAAACAAAGGTAACAGGTTAACAAAACAGAGCAATAGGCAGTGCTATTTAGACAAGAGTACATTGTATACAATGTTGGTCAGCATCCTTAGGTTACGGAATATACAACATACTACATTGCCACATGGTACAGTAAAGCAAGTATTCGGTAGTATATGGCTAATAGGGGTACATGCATCTCAGTGCATGGATACATACCTGTGGTGGCTGGTCATGAGGAGCTCATCTGTTCCTCGAGCATATCATGACTGGTCAACTACAATCTTGACTATTGCTTTCTTATTATGCTTTCGTTTTTTGGTTGCAAAAACAGTTTTATTAGTATATCACAACCAAATAGCGATTGATAGCAGAAAAAGAAATCATTAGGCAACAATATCGGTAGCACTATATGGCTGAAGATAGTCACTTCGGTCTCTGCTGGGACACAATGAGCCTCACGAGATAGCAAACGAACATACCTGTAGCTTTGTGACAAGCTCTTCAAAGACCAACAGCCCTAAATTGCAAACAAATCAACCTGTAGCAAAAGAAAAGAAAAAAAACCCTGTTCTGCCAGCCTGCAAAAGAGGAAAGAAATGAGACATAGCGAAGACTAGATATGAAAGAGAGAAAGAAAAGAAGGGGGGGAGGGAGGAGGTGGAAGGACACTTCATTTGTGGAAAAGAGGTTAGGGGAGAAAAGGTCACACAGGCAGAGGCCAGGCTGCATCTACCCCAAGCAGAAACATCACACCCTAGCACATTGTGAGCACAAGGGGGAGGCAGAGAAAGAGTTTCAGTTTAACCCATCGCTCTCTAATAGGACTCCACCCGAGGAACCAGGGGATCGTCAAACAGCTGGAGGGCCCGTAGGCGGGGAGGGACAGATCGAGCATGCTCTAGTTTAGAGAGGTGTAACACCAAGGGTTGCCAAATGCGCTTAAACTTAGTGTTAGTGTGCGCTAGACGATGGGAGAGGAGCTCCATCGCCATTTCCTGCCATAGGCGGGTGAACCACACCGATGAGGGAGGGGCCAGAGCCTTCTTCCAATACAGTGCTATAACCTGTTTTGCTGTATTAAGCATGTGGAAGATCAAATGCCAGTCTGAATGTGTCATTGCTTTAAGAGACTTTGGCCAAAGTCCAAGAATCACTACCCCTGGGGCACTAGCAGTCGGAAATCCCACTACCTCCTTGATGTGGCTCAACACCTCTTTCCAAAAGAGCATGAAAAGTGGGCAAGACCACCATATATGGATAAAAGAGCCTGTGTCAGCCTTTCAGCTCCAGCATAGGGCAGTGGAAGTGGGAAACATCTTCTGTAGTCTGAGGGGATTATAATACTAACTAGTAGCAGCCAAGATTGCTTTGTGACTCTTGTTGCGCAATGCTTTTGTACGTGTTAGGGATGTCCCTCCATAGTTGTTCCCAGTGTACGGGGGGGCTTCTTCCTCGATATCTGAGTGCCAACGTTGCTGATATGTATGTGGGGACAATGCATGTGAGTGTTGAAGGACCTTATAAATCCGGGAAATCAAGCCCCGGGAACTGTCAAAGGAGGGGACTAAAGACTCAAATGGGATAAGTTGATGCGCAGCTCCCTCCATGTATGAGGTAGTACATAACGAGTGTTGAATCTGGAAGTATTCGAGATGCGCTGTATTGGGGAGGTGAAATTCCTGCCTGCAGAAATCAAACGATTTAAAAGTCCCTCTCTCAAATAGATCTGAAATCGTACGACCTTCTCCGGCTGCCCATGTTTGAAAGGATGTAGGCTGGAGGGCCGGTGGAATTCCCGGATTCCGGGCCAGGGGTGTGTCAGGGGAAGGAAAAGTGGTAAGGCGCGGGCAACCACAATCTTGTCCCACATCTCTAGAACAGTTCGTGTCAGAGTGGCTTTGTAGGCACTGCAGTGGCGCGCACCCCTCAGTAACCAGGCAAAGTCCCAGAGTGGGTGGCAAGCTACCGCTCTGTCCATATGAAACCAGTGTTTCTTGCTTTCACGAACCACCCACTCAGAGACAAAGCGCAGGTGAGACACCCAGTAGTAGACAAGAAAATCAGGGTATGCCTGCCCCCGATCTCTTGGTGACATTAGGAGTTTGGTGGCAAACCTCCATCTCCCCTTACCCCAGATATACAGGGTGACCTCCCTTTGCAGACCGAAAATGTCCCATTGGGGGATAGTAGTTGGGAGAGCTTGAAAAAGGTATAGGATCTTGGGGAGGATACACATATTGACCGCGTTAAGATGGCCTAACCACGATATAGCTAGCGAACTCCATCGTCGGGGGTTGTCTCTAACTGAGCTTTTACATGCAGACCAATTTGCCTGAGTCCAATGTGGCTATGACCTTAAGGCCCAGGTAGGGAATTGATTGGGGGGCCCACTGAAAGGAATACTGCCACCGAGCTCCGCAAGTACCTGCGAAGAAAGTGTGAGGTTGATTCCCTGAGATTTGGCAAGATTGATTTTAAGCCCCGATATTCGCTCAGATTGAGAGAGTAGAGTAAGCAGTGCTGGAAGGGAGCTTTCGGGTCGGTAAGAGTCAAGAGTAAGTCATCTTCGAAGAGAACAATCCTGTGCCTCATCCCTCCCAAACGGAATGTCTTTAATTTCATCCGACTGGCGCACTGCTGTCACCAGGGGCTCTATAGCCAAAGCAAAAAGTAAAGGTGACAGACGCACCCCATGCGTGTTCCCCGGTGGATTGAAAAAGGTGGGGTAAGGAGACCGTTAACTCTGATCTGCTCTGTGCGAGCCGAGTAAGGGGCCATGATACTGGCTATCATGACTAGGCCCAGGGCTATCCTCTGCAATACTGCTTTGAGAAAAGACCAGTTGACCCAGTCAAAAGCCTTCTCTGCATCCAAGGAGATTAAAAATGCAGGAATATTGCGACGGTGGACCTTCTCCACCAAGTGGGCCACTCGCCTAATATTGTCCACCCCTTGCTGTTGATATATGAAGCTTGCTTGGTCCGGTTAGAACAGACCAGGTAGAAACTGAGCCAGTCGCTGAGCTAGGATTTTGTTATATAATTTAACATCAACATCAACATTAAGCAAAGAAATGGGACGGTAGGAAGCGCAGGCGGTTGGGTCCTTCCCCAGCTTTGGTATAAGAGCTATTTCGGCTCCTGCCATAGTAGGAGTCACATTCAGTGTGTTTGCGAAGGAGTTGAATAGCCATAGCAGCGGGGCCTGCAGCTCTCGGAAGAAAAGGCGATAAATGGAGAGTGTGAGGCCATCAAGGCCAGGAGATTTGCCTAGAGGGAAACTTTTCAATGCCTTTTGAAGGTCTTCTATGGTGATGGCATCAGGGCCGGACTGGGAACAGAAACCGTCCCTGGAAAACTGTCAGCTGCCCCCCTTGGTTGAGGGGGAGTGCAGCTGGGCAGTTTGCGAGGGCCGGTTTTGGCCGATTTTGTTACCGGGGGCCGATATTGCCGACCCCGGTAACTAAAACGGCCCACCAGGGGCCCAAAACCGCTCACCACCCTAGCCGCCTACCGGGGAAACGCCTGGTGCCCGCTATGGCCAGTCCGGCCCTGGATAAGATCTTCTAATTGCTTTACTTTGGAGGGATCCAACGGTGTCCAAGGACAGGAGGCCAAGAATGGATCTATCATTCTCATTGATGTCGCCTTGTTCATAGAGAGCAGAAAATAAAGAACTAAACGCTTGTTGCTTGTCTGTCTCGGAGGTTGCCCATTTCCCGCCTGCAATCTCGACCTTGGAGATATGGTTACAGGAAACCTGCAAACGGAGACGGCGCGCCAGCAGGGAGCCCACCTTGTTGCCTCTATCATAAACATTCTGCTTCAAAGCAAGGAAGGAGTATTATGCCTTGTTGACTTGAATCGCCCGTAGATGACCCCGAGGCAAGGCCAATCTCTGATTCTAGCTAGAGGTTGCAATATGCCCCTGTCTTTCCAACAGTTTTATATCCCGAGCTAGGTTAATTTCAACCAGGCGGGATTCTCGCGTATGGGCAATGGAGTTTAAGGCAATAACGCCTCGAATGGTTGCTTTAAACCTGTCCCATAAGACATGACCATTAGTTTCCGGGAGGTCATTTGCTGCAAAATAGGCCTGGATCACCTGACGTATTTCAGCCACATCAACGTGATCCCGCAAAACGTGCGAGGGAAGTCTCCATCCAGGGACAGAGCAAGGAGTCCTGCCCATACCCGTCAGAGTGATTTCCAAGTGGGCATGGTCCTTGACAAATATATCATAGATTGGGGCAGAGTCCAGTTAGCAAATTAGAGACTGGGAGAGAAAGAAATACTCGATTCAAGAGTAAGATTGATGAACATGAGAGTAAAATGTGAAATCCTTCGTCCCCGGTTATTTGTAACGCCACGCGTCTACCAGGCCCAAGGCTTCAAAGTCCTGTTTGAGTGCCGCAGACACAGCCCCAGTGCCCTGGAAAGAGGGTGTGGTACAATCCAAGCAGGACAGATAAGATCGCCCCCAAGAAGGGTAGGGTCTTTTTCCCGGGAAACCAATTTCTTAAGCAAGGTCCTAATATATGTATCTTGGGCATGGTTAGGAGCTTAAACATTATGAATTGTGTGTTCTCTACCGTGGATGAGTGTTGTAAGCTTTAGGTAACTTCCCTCCTTATCATGCAGCACCCTAGTAGCTTGCACATGGCTTCCCACTTTAAGAAGAATAGCCACCCCTGTTGTTTTAGTTGGTGCAGATGCCCAGAACTGACTAAGGTACCTAATGTGTGTCATGCGTTGTGTATCAGTTCGCAAGAGATGAGTTTCTTGGAGAAAGATAACATCCGGGTCATGAGCAAGCCATACCTGCTTTCGCTTATTGGGGGCATTAAGTCCTTTCACATTGAGGGACAGACACTTAAGTTGAGCCATCTCTAGCTATGTACAGAAAGTGCGCGAGGTAGGTGTACAGTCTGCCACTCTCATCCCTGGTGAGCCCCGGCCTGATTGGTGTTGTCTGGTATAGGAGGGGGCAGAAAGATAGTCGTGCTTCACTCGAGCAAGAAGTAGAATAGCCCCACCCCAGTGTCCGATGGTACCTGTGCAGGAAGGACAGGATATTACATTGTGACTTTGCTACCCCCCCCCCGGGTAGCCAGAGAAAGGAAGAAGAAAGAGGAGACAGAAGAAAGAGAAAAAAACAACAAACTAAGCAGACAAAAGGCCAGCGGGCCAATGTAGTCCATTCCAGTCTGTGAGCAGCCCATAGGTACACACCGAGGCAACTCTGAGGAAGTTACACCTCCTAGGGACTAGGGGAATGGCGGGGTGTGCCAGCGAAAACATAATAGTAGTTGTCGCCCATCCTCCAGCGGCCGATCTGCCATACTGTTGCTAAAGGGGAAGCACCGGCCCCCCGAAGAGAAAGTCCAGGGTCCCCCACTTCCATGTCTGGGCCAGGGTCACACATCTCAGATGGGAGAAGTATAACTGAGGATTTTGTCTCCTAGGGAAATCTCTAGCATCTTCAAGAGTCTGTACCTAGTACAAGTGGCGGAAACACAAAGGAGGAGGCGTGCATCCCTCCACCCCCAAAAGGCACAACAAAAGTCAGGGACCCACATCTCCAGTTCAGGACGCAGCCGGGGAAGGAGGACCGGAGAGTGGCCCCAGCCGATCTGAAGAGTGTGATGCCTCCATAGATTTCAGGTGGTGAATGATGTTGTGTTTAGTCTGTTGAAACACCTCGCTCGCCCTAGGAACTATTTCGGGGAGGTGGTACCTTCGACCATTCTGGGCAAAGAGAGGTTCTAGGCCCAGCATCCACAGAGGTCAGGGTAGAAGGCTTGGGGTCAGGCGTAAGTTAAAGCAGTTGGAGAGCCTCCTTAAGCGACCTTAGCGATCTGCGTTTGCCCTCCCACTGGAACATAAAGGCAAAAGAATGCCCCACTGGTATTTAATGTTCAAGTCTCTCAATTTATCCGTCACCGGCTTGAAGTTTCTGTGCTGTCGTAAGGTGATTGGGGAGAGATCCCAGAAGATTTGGATATGGTGGCCATCATAAGCCAGGTCGGTGTTGTTCCTGGAAGTGCGAAGAATCGCCTCCTTCTCCGTGTAGAAGTGTACCCGGGTCAAGATGTCAGGAACCAAGTTCATATTCTGACGCAGAGGCACCACTCAGTGAGCTCCATCCAGTGTAGGGAGCAAGGCATCGTCATCTCCCGGGATTGCCTGGAGGAGGTCCACTGTGTATGTCAGGATGTCTTGCCCCTCTGTGCCCCGTGGGACTTCCCTGATGAGGAGGTTGTTCCGCCGGCTTCTGTTCTCCAAATCCTCCTGCTTGATTTGGTGCTCCACATTTTGTTCTTCAAGCGCTGTCACATGGTGCCAGAGTTCCTCCTGGTCCTCCGTTCTCGTGTTGAGTGTTCTTTCTAGCTCATCCACTCTGGTGCCAATTTCGTTCATGTCGCGCCAGATATCTTTCACTCAAGTCTTGACCTCATACTTGAGTGAGTTGATTTCAGTCTTTATTTCCAGCAGAAAGTTTGTCATAAAGACTTGAGTGATAGGGCTGCTCTCAGTGCTTTCAAGAGGGGTCGCCATCGTAAGACTCTGCTGGCTAGTTGCGGGGGAGATTTTGCCCACAGCGTTGCCACTGTTGCTTCTTTAGATGATGGCAGCACAGTGACTTTCCCCGACTTGGTGCGGGGCATGACTCATCCAAAGAGCACTCCTATCCCATGCAGGCACTCACTAATGTCTACGCTCTGCGTCCCCCACTGAAGTATCACCATGTGCAAGAGCTGGTGGGGCTCCCAACCAAGGGTATCTATACAAGAAGATCCACACCAAGGGTGTGCAGGCTATAGGTGCACCAGGTGGCATCTCTGGGGATGTAGCGGCAACCCCTGGGCAGCTGTGCCAACCATCTGAGAGGGTCTAGCAGATTAAACCACTTTCCACCCCCCAGCCAGGGAGAGTCCCATCCGTCAAGCGCCGAGATGGGGATGAGGAGAGCTGGATCCAAGTTGCTGGTCGCTTGCACAGCTGATCACCTCACCACCACACTGGCACCGCCCGTGCTCCCTCACCAGCCGGGCCCCATGCTCACCCCGGCATGTCTATGGGGAAAACGTCCTCAAAGCCCCTCTCTTTTAGGTTGCGTTGCTGACTGTGGATGTGGTGCTGATTAGCTATCTCTGCTGGGAGCTGTAGGCCGTAGCACAGACCCTGCAGCACAGTCGGCTGGTGAGAGGTTGGAGAGTAGGGGTCCCTTTGAGGGCATTTCAGGTTCTTTATGGTCCCAGAGCGAGGGCTAGAGGGCGGCCCAGTTGGAGCTCCGGTCGTGCCAGAGCACTGCCGCCAGGCGGGGTTGAAGGAGCCTCATCCTCACGCCACTTCAAGAATCATGCTAGGGTCCTCTAAAAGGTCAAATTGCTTTGCAGGTCCAAACAAGGGCTCATCCACCAGGTCACTCCAGGCCGGCAGGAGAGGTGACAAGACAGCTTTGACTATGTCCTCCTGGAACCACCCTGAACTGCAGAGGCCGCGCATGTGTCTGGTCTAGAGAGGCCTACACCGCCCCGCCAACTCCCTGCCATGTCACGGGTCCGACTAGGTCTCTCCGAGAGTGCGCTCCACAGCACCAGACCCACAACAGTGTCCCACCATCCACCTCACCTCCTGGCGGTCAGCGCCGCGGTGGTGTCCAGGGAAGCTTCCGCTGTGTAGACCCTCACGGAGCCCGGGCTCAAAATGGCATTGGAGATCACCCTCTTCAGTCCTACGCCCTTCAATAAGGGTCTCCAGGAGATCGTGTGGACAGGCTCAGGAGTGTCGGAACTGCAGGGGCTCACCCCCAACCACCTTGCGCCCTGGCAGCCGGCTTCCCAGCGGGGCCAGGGGCGCCTTCGGGATGAAGGCCTCGGCAGCGCCCGCAGCCAAGATGGCGGATGGGGTCATCCTCTCCGTCCGCTCGCTCCGCTCCAGACCGATCACACCAGCAGGGCACCGGGCAGGGCTTAGAAGGTGAGCGGGAAAAAAAGATAAATGCCGGGATGGCTCCTATCGCGCCCCCCAGGGCTCTGTTGGTGCTAAATGCTCATGGACGGCCCCTGGAGGAAGGAGAAATTGCAGCTCACATCTTACTCCATTGGAGTCCTGGCCACCCCCCTCGTTTCTTTCGCTTTTATTGCATTATCTTCACACCTGTGTTTCTTTGGTGATGCCAGCAAGGACGTCTCTCATGATGTTTTAAAAATGGAGGGTTTCCAGTGTTCATGCTATTACCACACTGCACATCATTGTACACCACTGAGAACTGGGCTTAATGAGCATTGTGTTGTGGCTGATTGCCATGGTCCAACTTGGCACCATGCTGAGCCTCTCAGCTGTGCTTGACAATGTTTGACTCTTTACATCAATTTAAATTATGATATTTGTAGACCTGACACTGGCAAATCATTTCACAAAGGAAAATTGACAGTATATCCGTCCGGTCAGGTTGTGATGAGTAGCCCGACCGCCAAAGTCTAAATCAGACTCCTAGTCACTACCCACCCTTGTAAAATTGAAACTGGTCAGCTGAAATTGAAATGCTGCGGTGCTTAGTTTGTGCTGTGCGTATAGGTCATCATTTCTTTGGGGGGATAGGGACTTATATTTCATACTAAGACTTTAGGGGAGAGGATGAAAGAGAAGGAATAAAAGAGAGTAAGGAGGAAGCAAAAGAGAGTAAACAGTGACTAAGGAAGAAAGCAGATGAAAAAGATTCTGGAAAAATAAGATAAAAAGACAGGATGTATAGGAAAGTGGAAGAAAGAGGCATGAGATGAAATAAACATACTCTTGGTTTTGGACAACCCCACAATTTGGCTACTCGACCCCTGCTGTTGCTTATTTTTTATTTATTCAAAATTAAGCACTTGTCTACGGCAGTTTAATACTACTCAACGTTTGCTTGACCACATTTTGTTGTGCTCCTTGGTCTTATTTCTCCTGTTCCGGCACATTTTGGTTCCATCAGCCTCTAAGCTGCCATTATCACATATTCAAAGGAAAAGCAAATCCTTAAAACATTCAGCAGATGTTCATTATTGATTATCCCAGTAGTGTTTTTTAGGGCTCGGGCCTAAGCCTCCATTTCGTGGAGGCGGAGCTTGCGAGCCCTAATGTGTTCAATGCAGAAAGGGGTCCAGGCTGGCACATTCCTTAGTTTTTATGGAATCTGCCTAGTGATTCGTCTTCGCTGTGCTGTGTATTTAGTAGTGTTGACCTGATAGGCTGTAAGTAATTTACTCGTGCCCGATGTGGCATATTCTGTGCGAGAACGAGCACGACAGAGTGATTAATCTTAATTAGGAGCTGTCAGAGTGGCCGTGTAATGCAATCCAGATGGTGCGAGCGCTGCATAAAGTGTTCAGCAGAAGAATACATAAATCCTCAATTACCAGCTGTCCGAGGTGCCGGTAATTGAAGGCAGATGGTGGTGGGAGCGTGTGCACTGCTGTGTTTTTTGTAGAGAATCACATGCATCAGATCTGGTGCGTAGTGCAGAGGCGTAGTGCAGAGGCGTAGTGCGTAGTGCAGAGGTGTAGTGCGTAGTGCATAGTGCAGAGGCGTAGTGCGTAGAGCAGAGGCGTAGTGCATAGGCGTAGTGCGTAGTGCAGAGTGCGTAGTGCAGAGGCGTAGTGCGTAGTGCAGAGGCATAGTGCATAGTGCAGAGGCGTAGTGCGTAGTGCAGAGGTGTAGTGCGTAGTGCAGAGGCGTAGTGCAGAGGCGTAGTGCATAGTGCAGAGGCGTAGTGCGTAGTGCATAGGCGTAGTGCGTAGTGCAGAGTGCGTAGTGCAGAGGCGTAGTGCCTAGTGCAGAGGCGTAGTGCGTAGTGCAGAGGCGTAGTGCGTAGTGCAGAGGCGTAGTGCAGAGGCGTAGTGCGTAGTGCAGAGGCGTAGTGCAGAGGCGTAGTGCAGAGGCGTAGTGCGTAGTGCAGAGGCGTAGTGCGTAGTGCAGAGGCGTAGTGCAGAGGCGTAGTGCGTAGTGCAGAGGCGTAGTGCGTAGTGCATAGGCGTAGTGCCTAGTGCAGAGTGCGTAGTGTAGAGGCATAGTGCGTAGTGCAGAGGCGTAGTGCAGAGGCGTAGTGCGTAGTGCAGAGGCGTAGTGCGTAGTGCAGAGGCGTAGTGCGTAGTGCAGAGGCGTAGTGCAGAGGCGTAGTGCGTAGTGCAGAGGCGTAGTGCAGAGTGCAGAGGCGTAGTGCGTAGTGCAGAGGCGTAGTGCATAGTGCAGAGGCGTAGTGCGTAGTGCAGAGGCGTAGTGCGTAGTGCAGAGGCGTAGTGCAGAGGCGTAGTGCGTAGTGCAGAGGCGTAGTGCGTAGTGCAGAGGCAGAGTGCAGAGGCGTAGTGCAGAGGCGTAGTGCAGAGTGCAGAGGCGTAGTGCAGAGTGCAGAGGCGTAGTGCAGAGTGCAGAGGCGTAGTGCAGAGTGCAGAGGCGTAGTGCGTAGTGCAGAGGGGTAGCGCGTAGTGCAGAGGCGTAGTGCAGAGGCGTAGTGCGTAGTGCAGAGGCGTAGTGCGTAGTGCGTAGTGCAGAGGCGTAGTGCGTAGTGCAGAGGCGTAGTGCGTAGTGCAGAGGCGTAGTGCGTAGTGCAGAGGCGTAGTGCGTAGTGCAGAGGCAGAGTGCAGAGGCGTAGTGCAGAGGCGTAGTGCAGAGGCGTAGTGCAGAGTGCAGAGGCGTAGTGCGTAGTGCAGAGGCGTAGTGCAGAGTGCAGAGGCGTAGTGCAGAGGGGTAGTGCATAGTGCAGAGGCGTAGTGCGTAGTGCAGAGGCGTAGTGCGTAGTGCGTAGTGCAGAGGCGTAGTGCGTAGTGCAGAGGCGTAGTGCGTAGTGCAGAGGCGTAGTGCGTAGTGCAGAGGCGTAGTGCGTAGTGCAGAGGCGTAGTGCAGAGTGCAGAGGCCTAGTGCTTAGTGCAGAGGCGTAGTGCGTAGTGCAGAGGCGTAGTGCAGAGTGCAGAGGCGTAGTGCAGAGGCGTAGTGCAGAGGCGTAGTGCAGAGGCGTAGTGCAGAGGCGTAGTGCAGAGGCGTAGTGCAGAGGCGTAGTGCAGAGTGCGTAGTGCAGAGGCGTAGTGCGTAGTGCAGAGGCGTTGTGCAGAGGCGTTGTGCAGAGGCGTAGTGCAGAGGCGTAGTGCAGAGTGCAGAGGCGTAGTGCATAGTGCAGAGGTGTAGTGCGTAGTGCAGAGGTGTAGTGCGTAGTGCAGAGGCGTAGTGCGTAGTGCAGAGGCGTAGTGCAGAGGCGTAGTGTGTAGTGCGTAGTGCAGAGGCATAGTGCGTAGTGCAGAGGCGTAGTGCAGAGTGCAGAGGTGTAGTGCAGAGGCGTAGTGCGTAGTGCAGAGTGCAGAGGCGTAGTACAGAGGCGTAGTGCAGAGGCGTAGTGCAGAGGCATAGTGCAGAGGCGTAGTGCAGAGGCGTAGTGCAGAGGCGTAGTGCAGAGTGCGGAATGCAGAGGCATAGTGCATAGTGAAGAGTCGTTGAGCAGAGGCGTACTGCAGAGGCGTAGTGCAGAGGCGTAGTGCAGAGTGCAGAGGCGTAGTGCACAGTGCAGAGGTGTAGTGCGTAGTGCAGAGGTGTAGTGCGTAGTGCAGAGGCGTAGTGCGTAGTGCAGAGGCGTAGTGCAGAGGCGTAGTGTGTAGTGCGTAGTGCAGAGGCATAGTGCGTAGTGCAGAGGCGTAGTGCAGAGTGCAGAGGTGTAGTGCAGAGGAGTAGTGCGTAGTGCAGAGTGCAGAGGCGTAGTGCAGAGGCGTAGTGCAGAGTGCAGAGGCGTAGTGCAGAGGCGTAGTGCAGAGGCGTAGTGTGTAGTGCGTAGTGCAGAGGCGTAGTGCGTAGTGCAGAGGCGTAGTGCAGAGTGCAGAGGTGTAGTGCAGAGGCGTAGTGCGTAGTGCAGAGTGCAGAGGCGTAGTGCAGAGTGCAGAGGCGTAGTGCAGAGGCGTAGTGCGTAGTGCAGAGGCGTAGTGCAGAGTGCAGAGGTGTAGTGCAGAGGCGTAGTGCAGAGGCGTAGTGCAGAGGCGTAGTGCGTAGTGCAGAGGCGTAGTGCGTAGTGCAGAGGCGTAGTGCAGAGGCGTAGTGCAGAGGCGTAGTGCAGAGTGCAGAGGCGTAGTGCGTAGTGCAGAGGTGTAGTGCAGAGGCGTAGTGAAGAGGCGTAGTGCAGAGGCGTAGTGCAGAGGCGTAGTGCGTAGTGCAGAGGCGTAGTGCGTAGTGCAGAGGCGTAGTGCAGAGGCGTAGTGCGTAGTGCAGAGGCGTAGTGCAGAGGCGTAGTGCAGAGTGCAGAGGCATAGTGCATAGTGCAGAGGCGTAGTGCGTAGTGCAGAGGCGTAGTGCGTAGTGCAGAGGCGTAGTGCGTAGTGCAGAGGTGTAGTGTGTAGTGCATAGTGCAGAGGCGTAGTGCGTAGAGCAGAGGCGTAGTGCATAGGCGTAGTGCGTAGTGCAGAGTGCGTAGTGCAGAGGCGTAGTGCGTAGTGCAGAGGCGTAGTGCGTAGTGCAGAGGCGTAGTGCGTAGTGCAGAGGCGTAGTGCGTAGTGCAGAGGCGTAGTGCAGAGGCGTAGTGCGTAGTGCAGAGGCGTAGTGCAGAGGCGTAGTGCGTAGTGCAGAGGCGTAGTGCGTAGTGCATAGGCGTAGTGCGTAGTGCAGAGTGCGTAGTGCAGAGGCGTAGTGCCTAGTGCAGAGGCGTAGTGCAGAGGCGTAGTGCGTAGTGCAGAGGCGTAGTGCAGAGGCGTAGTGCGTAGTGCAGAGGCGTAGTGCGTAGTGCAGAGGCGTAGTGCGTAGTGCAGAGGCGTAGTGCAGAGGCGTAGTGCATAGTGCAGAGGCGTAGTGCGTAGTGCAGAGGCGTAGTGCATAGTGCAGAGTGCGTAGTGCAGAGGCGTAGTGCGTAGTGCAGAGGCGTAGTGCAGAGGCATAGTGCGTAGTGCAGAGGCGTAGTGCAGAGGCGTAGTGCGTAGTGCAGAGGCGTAGTGCGTAGTGCAGAGGCGTAGTGCAGAGTGCAGAGGCGTAGTGCGTAGTGCAGAGGCGTAGTGCGTAGTGCAGAGGCGTAGTGCGTAGTGCAGAGACGTAGTGCGTAGTGCAGAGGCGTAGTGCGTAGTGCAGAGGCGTAGTTCGTAGTGCAGAGGCGTAGTGCGTAGTGCAGAGGCAGAGTGCAGAGGCGTAGTGCAGAGGCGTAGTGCAGAGTGCAGAGGCGTAGTGCAGAGTGCAGAGGCGTAGTGCAGAGGCATAGTGCGTAGTGCAGAGTGCAGAGGCGTAGTGCGTAGTGCAGAGGGGTAGTGCGTAGTGCAGAGGCGTAGTGCAGAGGCGTAGTGCGTAGTGCAGAGGCGTAGTGCGTAGTGCTTAGTGCAGAGGCGTAGTGCGTAGTGCAGAGGCGTAGTGCGTAGTGCAGAGGCGTAGTGCGTAGTGCAGAGGCGTAGTGCGTAGTGCAGAGGCAGAGTGCAGAGGCGTAGTGCAGAGGCGTAGTGCAGAGGCGTAGTGCAGAGTGCAGAGGCGTAGTGCGTAGTGCAGAGGCGTAGTGCAGAGTGCAGAGGCGTAGTGCAGAGGGGTAGTGCAGAGGGGTAGTGCAGAGGCGTAGTGCAGAGGCGTAGTGCGTAGTGCGTAGTGCAGAGGCGTAGTGCATAGTGCAGAGGCGTAGTGCGTAGTGCAGAGGCGTAGTGCGTAGTGCAGAGGCATAGTGCGTAGTGCAGAGGCGTAGTGCAGAGTGCAAAGGCGTAGTGCTTAGTGCAGAGGCGTAGTGCGTAGTGCAGAGGCGTAGTGCAGAGTGCAGAGGCGTAGTGCAGAGGCCTAGTGCAGAGGCGTAGTGCAGAGGCGTAGTGCAGAGGCGTAGTGCAGAGGCGTAGTGCAGAGTGCGTAGTGCAGAGGCGTAGTGCGTAGTGCAGAGGCGTTGTGCAGAGGCGTAGTGCAGAGGCGTAGTGCAGAGGCGTAGTGCAGAGTGCAGAGGCGTAGTGCATAGTGCAGAGGTGTAGTGCGTAGTGCAGTGGTGTAGTGCTTAGTGCAGAGGCGTAGTACGTAGTGCAGAGGCGTAGTGCAGAGGCGTAGTGTGTAGTGCGTAGTGCAGAGGCATAGTGCGTAGTGCAGAGGCGTAGTGCAGAGTGCAGAGGTGTAGTGCAGAGACATAGTGCGTAGTGCAGAGTGCAGAGGCGTAGTGCAGAGGCGTAGTGCAGAGTGCAGAGGCGTAGTGCAGAGGCGTAGTGCAGAGGCGTAGTGATTAGTGCGTAGTGCAGAGGCGTAGTGCGTAGTGCAGAGGCGTAGTGCAGAGTGCAGATGTGTAGTGCAGAGGCGTAGTGCGTAGTGCAGAGTGCAGAGGCGTAGTGCAGAGTTGCAGAGGCGTAGTGCAGAGGCGTAGTGCGTAGTGCAGAGGCGTAGTGCAGAGTGCAGAGGTGTAGTGCAGAGGTGTAGTGCAGAGGCGTAGTGCAGAGGCGTAGTGCGTAGTGCAGAGGCGTAGTGCGTAGTGCAGAGGCGTAGTGCAGAGGCGTAGTGCAGAGGCATAGTGCGTAGTGCAGAGTGCAGAGGCGTAGTGCGTAGTGCAGAGGTGTAGTGCAGAGGCGTAGTGCAGAGGCGTAGTGCAGAGGCGTAGTGCAGAGGCGTAGTGCAGAGGCGTAGTGCGTAGTGCAGAGGCGTAGTGCGTAGTGCAGAGGCGTAGTGCAGAGGCGTAGTGCGTAGTGCAGAGGCGTAGTGCAGAGGCATAGTGCAGAGTGCAGAGGCATAGTGCATAGTGCAGAGGCGTAGTGCGTAGTGCAGAGGCGTAGTGCGTAGTGCAGAGGCGTAGTGCGTAGTGCAGAGTGCAGAGGCGTAGTGCGTAGTGCAGAGGCGTAGTGCGTAGTGCAGAGGCGTAGTGCAGAGTGCGTAGTGCAGAGTGCGTAGTGCAGAGGCGTAGTGCGTAGTGCAGAGGCATTGTGCAGAGGCGTAGTGCGTAGTGCAGAGGCGTAGTGCAGAGGCGTAGTGCAGAGTGCAGAGGCGTAGTGCATAGTGCAGAGGTGTAGTGCGTAGTGCAGAGGTGTAGTGCGTAGTGCAGAGGCGAAGTGCGTAGTGCAGAGGCGTAGTGCAGAGGCGTAGTGTGTAATGCGTAGTGCAGAGGCATAGTGCGTAGTGCAGAGGCGTAGTGCAGAGTGCAGAGGTGTAGTGCAGAGGCGTAGTGCGTAGTGCAGAGTGCAGAGGCGTAGTGCAGAGGCGTAGTGCGTAGTGCAGAGGCGTAGTGCAGAGTGCAGAGGCGTAGTGCGTAGTGCAGAGGCGTAGTGCGTAGTGCAGAGGCGTAGTGCGTAGTGCAGAGGCGTAGTGCGTAGTGCAGAGGCATAGTGCAGAGGCGTAGTGCAGAGTGCAGAGGCGTAGTGCAGAGTGCAGAGGCGTAGTGCGTAGTGCAGAGGCGTAGTGCAGAGGCGTAGTGCGTAGTGCAGAGGCATAGTGCGTAGTGCAGAGTGCAGAGGCGTAGTGCGTAGTGCAGAGGCGTAGTGCAGAGGCGTAGTGCAGAGGCGTAGTGCAGAGGCGTAGTGCAGAGGCGTAGTGCAGAGGCGTAGTGCGTAGTGCAGAGGCGTAGTGCGTAGTGCAGAGGCGTAGTGCAGAGGCGTAGTGCGTAGTGCAGAGGCGTAGTGCAGAGGCATAGTGCAGAGTGCAGAGGCATAGTGCATAGTGCAGAGGCGTAGTGCGTAGTGCAGAGGCGTAGTGCGTAGTGCAGAGGCGTAGTGCGTAGTGCAGAGTGCAGAGGCGTAGTGCGTAGTGCAGAGGCGTAGTGCGTAGTGCAGAGGCGTAGTGCAGAGTGCGTAGTGCAGAGTGCGTAGTGCAGAGGCGTAGTGCGTAGTGCAGAGGCATTGTGCAGAGGCGTAGTGCGTAGTGCAGAGGCGTAGTGCAGAGGCGTAGTGCAGAGTGCAGAGGCGTAGTGCATAGTGCAGAGGTGTAGTGCGTAGTGCAGAGGTGTAGTGCGTAGTGCAGAGGCGAAGTGCGTAGTGCAGAGGCGTAGTGCAGAGGCGTAGTGTGTAATGCGTAGTGCAGAGGCATAGTGCGTAGTGCAGAGGCGTAGTGCAGAGTGCAGAGGTGTAGTGCAGAGGCGTAGTGCGTAGTGCAGAGTGCAGAGGCGTAGTGCAGAGGCGTAGTGCGTAGTGCAGAGGCGTAGTGCAGAGTGCAGAGGCGTAGTGCGTAGTGCAGAGGCGTAGTGCGTAGTGCAGAGGCGTAGTGCGTAGTGCAGAGGCGTAGTGCGTAGTGCAGAGGCATAGTGCAGAGGCGTAGTGCAGAGTGCAGAGGCGTAGTGCAGAGTGCAGAGGCGTAGTGCGTAGTGCAGAGGCGTAGTGCAGAGGCGTAGTGCGTAGTGCAGAGGCATAGTGCGTAGTGCAGAGTGCAGAGGCGTAGTGCGTAGTGCAGAGGCGTAGTGCAGAGGCGTAGTGTGTAGTGCAGAGGCGTAGTGCAGAGGCGTAGTGCGTAGTGCAGAGGCGTAGTGCGTAGTGCAGAGGCGTGGTGCGTAGTGCAGAGGCGTAGTGTGTAGTGCAGAGGCGTAGTGCGTAGTGCAGAGGCGTAGTGCGTAGTGCAGAGGCGTAGTGCGTAGTGCAGAGGCGTAGTGCAGAGTGCAGAGTGCGTAGTGCAAAGGCGTAGTGCATAGTGCAGAGGCGTAGTGCGTAGTGCAGAGGCGTACTGCGTAGTGCAGAGTGCAGAGGCGTAGTGCGTAGTGCAGAGGCGTAGTGCGTAGTGCAGAGGCGTAGTGCAGAGGCATAGTGCGTAGTGCAGAGGCGTAGTGCGTAGTGCAGAGGCATAGTGCGTAGTGCAGAGGCGTAGTGCAGAGGCGTAGTGCAGAGACGTAGTGCGTAGTGCAGAGGCGTAGTGCGTAGTGCAGAGGCGTAGTGCGTAGTGCAGAGGCGTAGTGCGTAGTGCAGAGGCGTAGTGCAGAGGCGTAGTGCGTAGTGCAGAGGCGTAGTGCGTAGTGCAGAGGCGTAGTGCGTAGTGCAGAGGCGTGGTGCGTAGTGCAGAGTGAAGCCAATGCATATCTACAGGCTAGCGATGACAGTGCATATCTACAGGCTAGTGAAGCTAATGCATATCTACAGGCTAGCAATGACAGAGCATATCTACAGGCTAGTGAAGCCAATGCATATCTACAGGCTAGCAATGACAGTGCATATCTACAGGCTTTTGAAGCCAATGCATATCTACAGGCTAGCGATGACAGTGCATATCTACAGGCTCGCGATGACAGTGCATATCTAGAGGCTAGCGATGACAGTGCATAACTACAGGCTAGTGAAGCCAATGCATATCTACAGGCTAGCAATGACAGAGCATATCTACAGGCTAGCGATGACAGACATATCTACAGGCTAGCGAAGCCAATGCATATCTACAGGCTAGCGATAACAGTGCATTTCTACAGGCTAGCGATGACAGTGCATATCTACAGGCTAGCGATGACAGTGCATATCTACAGGCTAGTGAAGCCAATGCATATCTACAGGCGAGCGATGACAGTGCATATCTACAGGCTAGCAATGACAGAGCATATCTACAGGCTAGCGAAGTCAGTGCATATCTACAGTCTAGCGATGACAGTGCATATCTACAGGCTAGCGATGACAGAGCATATCTACAGGCTAGCGATGACAGTGCATAGCTACAGGCTAGCGATGACAGTGCATAGCTACAGGCTAGCGATGACAGTGCATAGCTACAGGCTAACGATGACAGTGAATATCTACAGGCTAGCGATGACAGTGCATATCTACAGGCTAGCGATGACAATGCATATGTACAGGCTAGCAATGACAGAGCATATCTACAGGCTAGCGATGACAGTGCATATCTACAGGCTTTTGAAGCCAATGCATATCTACAGTCTAGCGATGACAGTGCATATCTACAGGCTAGCGATGACAGTGCATATCTACAGGCTAGCGATTACAGTGCATATCTACAGGCTAGCGATGACAGTGCATATCTACAGGCTAGCGATGACAGAGCATATCTACAGGCTAGCGATGACAGTGCATATCTACAGGCTAGCGTTGACAGTGCATATCTACAGGCTAGCGATGACAGTGCATATCTACAGGCTAGCGATGACAATGCATATGTACAGGCTAGCGATGACAGAGCATATCTACAGGCTAGCGATGACAGTGCATATCTACAGGCTTTTGAAGCCAATGCATATCTACAGGCTAGCGATGACAGTGCATATCTACAGGCTAGCGATGACAGTGCATATCTACAGGCTAGCGATGACAGTGCATATCTACAGGCTAGCGATGACAGTGCATATATACAGGCTAGCAATGACAGTGCATATCTACAGGCTAGCGATGACAGAGCATATCTACAGGCTAGCGATGACAGTGCATAACTACAGGCTAGTGAAGCCAATGCATATCTACAGGCTAGCGATGACAGAGCATATCTACAGGCTAGCGATGACAATGCATATCTACAGGCTAGCGAAGCCAATGCATATCTACAGGCTAGCGAAGCCAATGCATATCTACAGGCTAGCGATAACAGTGCATATCTACAGGCTAGCGATGACAGAGCATATCTACAGGCTAGCGATGACAGTGCATATCTACAGGCTAGCGATTACAGTGCATATCTACAGGCTAGCGATGACAGTGCATATCTACAGGCTAGCGATGACAGAGCATATCTACAGGCTAGCGATGACAGTGCATATCTACAGGCTAGCGATGACAGTGCATATCTACAGGCTAGCGATGACAATGCATATGTACAGGCTAGCGATGACAGAGCATATCTACAGGCTAGCGATGACAGTGCATATCTACAGGCTTTTGAAGCCAATGCATATCTACAGGCTAGCGATGACAGTGCATATCTACAGGCTAGCGATGACAGTGCATATCTACAGGCTAGCGATGACAGTGCATATCTACAGGCTAGCGATGACAGAGCATATCTACAGGCTAGCGATGACAGTGCATAACTACAGGCTAGTGAAGCCAAAGCATATCTACAGGCTAGCGATGACAGAGCATATCTACAGGCTAGCGATGACAATGCATATCTACAGGCTAGCGAAGCCAATGCATATCTACAGGCTAGCGAAGCCAATGCATATCTACAGGCTAGCGATAACAGTGCATATCTACAGGCTAGCGATGACAGAGCATATCTACAGGCTAGCGATGACAGTGCATATCTACAGGCTAGCGATGACAGTGCATATCTACATGCTAGTGAAGCCAATGCATATCTACAGGCTAGCGATGACAGAGCATATCTACAGGCTAGCGATGACAGAGCATATCTACAGGCTAGCGATGACAGCGCATATCTACAGGCTAGCGATGACAGTGCATATCTACAGGCTAGCAATAACAGTGCATATCTACAGGCTAGCGATGACAGAGCATATCTACAGGCTAGCGATGACAGTGCATATCTACAGGCTAGCGATGACAGTGCATATCTACATGCTAGTGAAGCCAATGCATATCTACAGGCTAGCGATGACAGAGCATATCTACAGGCTAGCGATGACAGAGCATATCTACAGGCTAGCGATGACAGCGCATATCTACAGGCTAGCGATGACAGTGCATAACTGCAGGCTAGTGAAGCCAATGCATATCTACAGGTTAGCGATGACATGGCATATCTACTGACTAGCGATGACGGTGCATATCTACAGGCTAGTGAAGCCAATGCATATCTACAGGCTAGCGATGACAGTGCATATCTACATGCTAGCGATGACCGAGCATATCTACAGGCTAGCGATGACAGTGCATATCTACAGGCTAGCGATGATAATGCATTTCTACAGGCTAGCGACGACAGCGCATATCTACAGGATAGCAATGACAGCGCATATCTACGGGCTACCGATGACAGTGCATATCTACAGGCTAGCGATGACGGTGCATACCTACAGGCTAGTGAAGCCAATGCATATCTAGCTAGGCTAGCGATGACAGTGCATATCTACAGGCTAGCGATGACAGAGCATATCTACAGGCTAGCAATGACAGAGCATATCTACAGGCTAGTGAAGCCAATGCATATCTACAGGCTAGCAATGACAGTGCATATCTACAGGCTTTTGAAGCCAATGCATATCTACAGGCTAGCGATGACAGTGCATATCTACAGGCTCGCGATGACAGTGCATATCTAGAGGCTAGCGATGACAGAGCATATCTACAGGCTAGCGATGACAGTGCATAACTACAGGCTAGTGAAGCCAATGCATATCTACAGGCTAGCGATGACAGAGCATTTCTACAGGCTAGCGATGACAGTGCATATCTACAGGCTAGCGATGACAGTGCATATCTACAGGCTAGTGAAGCCAATGCATATCTACAGGCGAGCGATGACAGTGCATATCTACAGGCTAGCAATGACAGAGCATATCTACAGGCTAGCGAAGTCAGTGCATATCTACAGGCTAGCGATGACAGTGCATATCTACAGGCTAGCGATGACAGAGCATATCTACAGGCTAGCGATGACAGTGCATAGCTACAGGCTAGCGATGACAGTGCATAGCTACAGGCTAGCGATGACAGTGCATAGCTACAGGCTAACGATGACAGTGAATATCTACAGGCTAGCGATGACAGTGCATATCTACAGGCTAGCGATGACAATGCATATGTACAGGCTAGCAATGACAGAGCATATCTACAGGCTAGCGATGACAGTGCATATCTACAGGCTTTTGAAGCCAATGCATATCTACAGGCTAGCGATGACAGTGCATATCTACAGGCTAGCGATGACAGTGCATATCTACAGGCTAGCGATTACAGTGCATATCTACAGGCTAGCGATGACAGTGCATATCTACAGGCTAGCGATGACAGAGCATATCTACAGGCTAGCGATGACAGTGCATATCTACAGGCTAGCGTTGACAGTGCATATCTACAGGCTAGCGATGACAGTGCATATCTACAGGCTAGCGATGACAATGCATATGTACAGGCTAGCGATGACAGAGCATATCTACAGGCTAGCGATGACAGTGCATATCTACAGGCTTTTGAAGCCAATGCATATCTACAGGCTAGCGATGACAGTGCATATCTACAGGCTAGCGATGACAGTGCATATCTACAGGCTAGCGATGACAGTGCATATCTACAGGCTAGCGATGACAGTGCATATCTACAGGCTAGCGATGACAGAGCATATCTACAGGCTAGCGATGACAGAGCATATCTACAGGCTAGCGATGACAATGCATATCTACAGGCTAGCGAAGCCAATGCATATCTACAGGCTAGCGAAGCCAATGCATATCTACAGGCTAGCGATAACAGTGCATATCTACAGGCTAGCAATGACAGAGCATATCTACAGGCTAGCGATGACAGTGCATATCTACAGGCTAGCGATTACAGTGCATATCTACAGGCTAGCGATGACAGTGCATATCTACAGGCTAGCGATGACAGAGCATATCTACAGGCTAGCGATGACAGTGCATATCTACAGGCTAGCGATGACAGTGCATATCTACAGGCTAGCGATGACAATGTATATGTACAGGCTAGCGATGACAGAGCATATCTACAGGCTAGCGATGACAGTGCATATCTACAGGCTTTTGAAGCCAATGCATATCTACAGGCTAGCGATGACAGTGCATATCTACAGGCTAGCGATGACAGTGCATATCTACAGGCTAGCGATGACAGTGCATATCTACAGGCTAGCGATGACAGTGCATATCTACAGGCTAGCGATGACAGAGCATATCTACAGGCTAGCGATGACAGTGCATAACTACAGGCTAGTGAAGCCAAAGCATATCTACAGGCTAGCGATGACAGAGCATATCTACAGGCTAGCGATGACAATGCATATCTACAGGCTAGCGAAGCCAATGCATATCTACAGGCTAGCGAAGCCAATGCATATCTACAGGCTAGCGATAACAGTGCATATCTACAGGCTAGCGATGACAGAGCATATCTACAGGCTAGCGATGACAGTGCATATCTACAGGCTAGCGATGACAGTGCATATCTACATGCTAGTGAAGCCAATGCATATCTACAGGCTAGCGATGACAGAGCATATCTACAGGCTAGCGATGACAGAGCATATCTACAGGCTAGCGATGACAGCGCATATCTACAGGCTAGCGATGACAGTGCATATCTACAGGTTAGCAATAACAGTGCATATCTACAGGCTAGCGATGACAGAGCATATCTACAGGCTAGCGATGACAGTGCATATCTACAGGCTAGCGATGACAGTGCATATCTACATGCTAGTGAAGCCAATGCATATCTACAGGTTAGCGATGACAGAGCATATCTACAGGCTAGCGATGACAGAGCATATCTACAGGCTAGCGATGACAGCGCATATCTACAGGCTAGCGATGACAGTGCATAACTGCAGGCTAGTGAAGCCAATGCATATCTACAGGTTAGCGATGACATGGCATATCTACTGACTAGCGATGACGGTGCATATCTACAGGCTAGTGAAGCCAATGCATATCTACAGGCTAGCGATGACAGTGCATATCTACATGCTAGCGATGACCGAGCATATCTACAGGCTAGCGATGACAGTGCATATCTACAGGCTAGCGATGATAATGCATATCTACAGGCTAGCGACGACAGCGCATATCTACAGGATAGCAATGACAGCGCATATCTACGGGCTACCGATGACAGTGCATATCTACAGGCTAGCGATGACGGTGCATACCTACAGGCTAGTGAAGCCAATGCTTATCTAGCTAGGCTAGCGATGACAGTGCATATCTACAGGCTAGCGATGACAGAGCATATCTACAGGCTAGCGATGACAGCGCATATCTACAGGCTAGCGATGACAGTGCATAACTACAGGCTAGTGAAGCAAATGCATATTTGCAGGTTAGCAATGACAGTGCATATCTACAGGCTAGCGATGACGGTGCATATCTACAGGCTAGTGAAGCCAATGCATATCTACAGGCTAGCAATGACAGTGCATATCTACAGGCTAGCGATGACAGTGCATATCTACAGGCTAGCTATGATAATGCATATCTACAGGCTAGCGACGACAGCGCATATCTACAGGATAGCAATGACAGCGCATATCTACAGGCTAGCGATGACAGTGCATATCTACAGGCTAGCGATGACGGTGCATACCCACAGGCTAGTGACGCCAATGCATATCTACAGGCTAGCGATGACAGTGCATATCTACAGGCTAGCGATGACAGTGCATAGACTCACAAGGAGACCACAGGCAGCTGAGGTGCAATCTTCTCCCACTCACAAGAACGACATCACAGGCAGCAGCAGTGC
This sequence comes from Lissotriton helveticus, assembly GCF_964261635.1. Taxonomy (NCBI): domain Eukaryota; kingdom Metazoa; phylum Chordata; class Amphibia; order Caudata; family Salamandridae; genus Lissotriton; species Lissotriton helveticus. Next base: position 333,373,295 of record NC_136071.1, on the reverse strand, counting down.
AAGCTTCTTACACTCACAAGGAGACCACAGGCAGCAGAGGTGCAAGCTTCTCACACTCACAAGAAGGACATCACAGGCAAGTGGTGCAATATTCGCACACTCACAAGGAGATTACTGGCAGTACACACCACATGAACACACTCCATAACACATAGCAACAATACATTGGCATTTACAATGCCATTGCATTTCTAATGCTTGTTTTTCCTTTGGAGCTAGCTCCCTTTTAAATAAATTAATATAATATGTCTGCTGTTATGGCCAATGGTGGAATAATGTCTGGATCGCAACCCACGGTTGCAGGGCAAAATAGAGATGCTTCGACCACTGAGGAACCTGTGACTATTTTAATGCAGAATGTTTCTTCTGCCTGCGTATCCAATATGGGACCGATCCTGCAATCTCCGTGGCTCTATGTTAGGATGGGTGCCCTGTCCTTACGCCAAGTGTGAAAGCATATACTTTTCTGTCAGCAGGGGCGTGGCCTCAAGTGAATCTAGGTTTTTATATAAATTCTTCAGTTTCGGAACAAGTGAGTGAAACATATGATCCTACCCCTTTAAAATGGGAAGGTGGTTTCTTGAGGTGGCACCGTGCAGGCCAATCTGAGGTAGGCAGGAAGCAACAACTGCTGTCTCTGGACTGCCTTTTGGGATCTCTGCACTGAACCTAATAACCCTGTATGTACTCATAGATCTTGAAGGCAGTGAAAGGAACTGAAAGTAAACAGTGATCTTAGTACCTTTGGTGGTATGTGGCCCATGCCAATCCCTGGTCCCTCTGCAGTGAAAGACATTTACGGTACATAGGCCCACATGCATCAAAAATTGCGTTTGCGATTCCATAATAGCAAAAATTAAGGAATCGCTATTATGAAATTGCAAAAATTGAATGCATCAATGAAATCGGTAAATATTTGCGATTTGATAAAAATTACAAATATCATTACCGATTCCGTGTTTTCCGAATCTGTAATTGCGAATTCGCAATTTTCGATTCGGAAATAGCGATTTACCCATCTTGCAGCATTGTGATGACATCACAAACCAGGAAGTCTTTCACTGATTCACCACACCTGTACACAGGGAGAGGAGGAGGAGGAGGAAGACTGATGGAGCACACCCTGGAGGAAGTGTTGCTGAACAGGAGCTGTGAAACAAACACACCATGGCCACTGAAAAGGAACAGCAAAAAGGAGAAGGCAGGAAGCAAAAAATCAAGTTCATTGACAAGGAACTTGAAATCCTCACTGAGGAAGTTGTCCAGAGACATGACCAGCTGTTTGATAAAGAATCCCTGCATGTGGCAAAGTCAGTGAAGAGGAAGATTTGGCTTGGGATACAAGCCAAGGTAAATGCTGTGGGGGCGATACACCGTGACATACCTAACCTGCAGAAGAGATGGTATGACCTTCGCAGCCATGCCAAAGAGAGGGTGGCAGACAGGCTAGCCGCAGCTAAGAAAACAGGTGGGGGACCATCTAACTAGCCCCCTAACACCCTACTGGAGGACATGGTGGAATCCACTTTGCAGCCAGAGGCAGATGTTGGTGTGATAAAGATCGACACCTCAGGACATGCGGGCACCTCCCAATGTAAGAGCACAGCTAAACATGTTTGTATGTCAAATGTAATCACACCTCAGTCCAGTCCACCCTTTACTTGCAACACCCTAATGCATTCTGGGAGTTGTATGCAGACAAATGTAAGGGCAAGGCATGGAGGGACAAACAAAGCTCCAGTGCAGCAGAGTAAAGCAAGGAGGTGACAACTGTGGACTTTAAACATGAGAGAAGTAGATTTAATATTACTGCGCAGGCGCCATGTTACAAACATGTGCAAACAAAAACTAACTGAACTTGCACTGTTCCAATCACAGATGCAGGGCAGGACAGTAATGTGGCTGACGACCACGAGTCCGAGGGAGACATGGAACAGCATGATGAGGGACAAGAAATTCCAGCCTCCTTACCTATACCTGTTCCCACTTACCGCAGGAGAAGAGTATAACCACTCCCTGATTTGGAGAGTGATGAGGACAGCAACACAGGATCCCACACACAGCAGCCTGCACATATCCCACAATCACCAACACCAGAGCCAACAATGCAGCGCAGTTCCGCGCAGTTCCGCAGGGGAAGGCCCAGGGCAATCCCCAAGCCTGCTGATGACGATGGCGAATCAACTGCACGTGTCCTAGAGTCCCAGATGCTGAAGGTCCAGCGGCTGCAAGGGAAGATTATCTGTCACATACAGGACCAACTTGGAAAAACACATGGGTGGTATTCATGACTGCCTGAGGGAGCTAACTAGTGCATTAGTGGAAGGCCACAGGACGAACAATGAGAGACTAGACCGCGTTTCAACTGCCATTGAGGATATGTGCAGGGTCATTCAGGCAGAGCATGTTACAACTGGCAGGAGGCATCAGACTTCCATGGTACGCATGCAAAGTTACACCAGGGCCATAAATAGGCTGAGTCACACCACATCTCAGCTTTCAAGGCGTGCAGTCAGCATGCAGGTGGAGATGGCCCACTGCTGCTGGGATGTTGCCAGGGGCCTCATCCAGGTCACCACTGCTGTGGAAAGACTACAGACTGCACCAGCTAGTGGAAGCCTCGTGCGTGGGGGGACAGTGAGGAGGGCTCCAGCCTGAGCAGCCTACTGGTATCTGTGTCACAAGACAGGAGGCAAAGTACCAGGATTCAGGCAAGCACAGAGGGGTCAATGACAGGGGTAGCAGAGCCTACAAACAGGGCCACAGGAGTGTGTGGCAGGAGAAAGTAGTGAATTGGACCTGTACCAATTTGGTGACGTAATCAGATATATAGCTCTCTTACACACTGATGTTGCAGTGCCTAGACAATGACTTTTGAATTGTCTGCACCCACACTGCATGTGTCTGACAATGGTATGTGTGCATCAACACAACTACCCACCTAACAGCATAAACTTCGACAAACATACTGTGTTGTGTCTTGATTACTCACCGTAGAAGTAATGTTGCGTGATTTCTGCCTGTTTCCGCCTACCCTCTGCTGCATCTGGACCTCGTGCTGCTTGGTATGGTTGTCTTGGCAGGATGTCTAGTTCTGGCTCGCTATTGGAGTCTTCCAGGGAAATGCCCCTATTGGTGGCAACGTTGTGCAACATAGCACATGTAGCGATGGTTTTACAACATGTCTGCAGCCTATACTGTAAAAACCCACTGGTTTTGTGGAAGATGCGAAACCTGGATTTGGGTACACCATATGTCCTCTCAATCACATTGCGTCTAGTAATGTGTGCATGATTGTATCGCTGCTCCCTTCGTGCTGTAGGATTCAGATAGGGAGTGAGGATGAAAGACCTCACAGCGTATGCACTGTCACCTACAGGATGTGAAAAATAGACATACATTAGGTACTGCTATGTGTCACCAAGGCAGACAGGTGTGCAACACAGTATTACATCTGTTTACCCAGCAAAGAGCCTTCTCCAAATTCACCCGCCAGCAGACGCCTGTGTATGCCACTATGCCTGAAGATGTAGGATTCATGTGCACTACCAGGGTAACTTGCCACTATGTCTGTGATTATTGTTTCTGAATTGCAGATTACTTGGATGTTCAGTGAATGGTATGAATTTCGGTTCCGGTAGATATGTTCATTCACTGAGGGGGGACATATGGGAACATGCGTCCCATCAATATAACCAATGACACATGGAAATTGTGCACCTGATAAAAATCTAATTTGGTTTGCAGCAATTCCTGTGGCGTTGTGGGGAACGTAATGTGGAAGTGTATCCTCTGCAACATGGCATTTAGGAAAGCGTTGAAAAAGCACGATAGGGCACTTTGAGACACAACGCCAGCTGTTGCAATTACTCCCTGGAAGATCTCTGAGATGCAGTGGGCATAGGGCCTGCACATGGGTGCGGATGGCATGTGTCCTGCAAGTCTGAAACTGCAGTATTGGGTCTAACCCAGCAATGACATCTAAGATTGTGGCAGCATTCAGCCTGTATTTATCATATATCTCTTCCTTTGTCTGCCCTAGCAAAGTGGAGCGCACTCTGAAGATGTTCGCCTGTATCCTCCTTCTTCTCTGTGCTGCTGCTCTTAGCCTCACCCTCCTCGCTATGACATAGAGCGCTGCCATTGTGAGACACTCTGATGCATTCTGGGACTGTTTAAGTAGTTTGCTAATGATTTACACCTGATTTGTTGTATGTGAAATTTTTACAACCTGATATGATTTCTTCTTATTTAGGAGATGCAATTTGCGATTCTTACATGATTCTGTATTAGCAAATTCTTGTTGCACATGAGTTTGCGATTTCTTATTTGCGATTCTGTAATACAGAATCGCTATTACAGATTCGGAGATTAAGAAATCGCAAATTTAGAGAAAAAGTAAGGTTTTTTGCCAATTTGCTTCATGCATTGGAAGTAGCTCTTTTGCAATCGCAAATGGCATTTTTATGCGGTTCGCAACATTTGTGATCACAAATTAGCTTGATGCATGTGGGCCTAAGAGTGGGATAAGGGGTAAACCCGGTGAATGTCACTGAGACATGAAAGGATGTTCGTTGTCACTTCTGCTGTCCATGGCACTTTGGTGAATCGACGCCCATTAGTTGTTGCCTAATACAGCGTTGGTAAAAAGGTGCCCAGTGATGCAATATTAATATAACATTTTCTAAATAGATGGTTAAGATATGATAGAGCCGTTTGTGGTTGATTACGGTGAGCATATTCTCCATCGAAATGACATTTTGTTCCTGCTAATAAATTTTTCGGATAAAAAGGGGAACTCCCCACAAAATTTGTCATCCGCATACTTCAAATTAGAGATACACAGAGATGTATCATTTCCAAAAACAGATATTCTAGAATTGGTTGCAACCCGTGCAAACGTGTTTATTGTATTGCACACATTTTGCAAATGGTTTAGCTGAAGGACAAATTGCTGCGCAATGCACAATTCGTGCAAAAATTCTACACACTAGATGTGGTCCAAATGTTTTCCGAATATAGACTTGGCATATATGTTGTAATAGACTGAACGTGTTTATATCAACAGGAACCATTGGATTTACTAGACGTGTAGCTGATTTTTGAAGTTTTTTTGTGGTTATAATACTCTGTTTATTCTATTGTCAATGCACCTGCAAGTGTGTTTAGGAACTGTCAAACTCTGAGGGGCATATTTACATTCCCCTATCCCCACAGGAGTGTCACTTTTTCCGACGCTCCTGTGGCGATAGGGGCTTCGCCTTATTCACAAGATAATCTTAAGCCACTTAACTTGGCTTAACGCCTCCTTGCGAATAAGGCCCACTTTCACGCTACACTTAGCGTGAAAGCTACACCAAGCAGTAGGCGTTCCACTGCAACACCCATTTATTTTGACGATGCACCATATTCACAAGGGTGACGTAAACATGGCTCAGCACCAAAATTAAGACCAGGGAAAGCCTGGTCTTAACATGGCGAAAGGAGGAGAATTGCTTTATTTCTCCTTGTTTTTGCAGTTACTGTTTGTGCTGTATTGTGCAGCAGAAATGGAAAAAGCAAAACACCATGAATGATTGTGATTGTGTATGTGTATGTACAGGAAGGGGAGCCTTCCTGCACATACACAATCATTAAAAAATTGACGAGTTGCAACTTCTATTTCTGCTGTATTCTGCAGCACACATAGAAGTTACAAAACACTATTACTGATTGTTTACGTGTAGGAAAGGACACCTTCCTGCACATAAACAATCTTTTCCTGCAACGTAGGCACCCTTGCACAACGGTGCAAGAGTGCCTGCGTTTGCACCTGGGAGCTACATTTAGCACCAGCGCTGAGGGGAAGGCAGGGGTGGCACGGTATTCTTGTGAATACGACGCATCGCTGCGTTAGGAAACTGTCAGACCACAGCATTAGCCTTCTTGGCTTCACGCCACGCTCCGACAGTTTCCTAGTAAATATGCCCCTAAGTTTTGCTGATCTAGTGTATAAGTAATTATGGATCCCAATATAAAAAATAAACTTCACACTCAAAAGGGGCGCACATTGACACAGCACTTCTAAAAGTAGGTGAAGCCAGTTTGCCACACTGATGAATGTACAGTATGCTAATGTTGCCGTATGTTCTACTTTGTTCATGAAAGCTGTTTTCCAAAAATAATTCTAGGGATGTGAACATAAGTTTCCCGGAGGTTTATGCAATGAATATTATACCTGGTAAAATCTGAAATTTCTGAGGTTTTAAAATTGTCCAGGTACAATGATTATCTCCAATTATAAAATTACTGTTTTAAACGTAGAGTAATGTAGATTCTGGTGTATTCTGCACTAAAATATGCATGCCAGCTTATCCACACCAGGCTTTTCTCCCCATTTAATTTCAGCATGTTTGACTTGATGAAGTAAATCTGGCAGTTTGCTGGTAATTAGCGGATGCAGTAAACTTCACATCACTTGTAATTCTAGTCCATGGCCTAACAGGTGAATGCACAGATATTGTAAAAGAATACGGGGCCCTAGTAATCGAACCCTAAAATTTCATTGCCTTATACAAAATGGCAAGCACTGATGAGGATCCTAGAGAGAGTTCCACATGTTAGTAATAATATTATCCCACCACCATGAGATGTTTCTGTAAGAAGTATATCTAGCTGATGTCCTACAATGGGGTGGCAAAGCAGTTGGGGTCTTTTGCATGCTTACTGCCTTGCAACCCCACCTTAATTTCTATAACACGACTGAAGTCCTTATAAGTCACACCACAAAATGGCCATTAACAGGGAACCACAAAAACCCATCTGATTAATTTTTATGAGGCAGGAGTACTTTTGTGACCTTTGTGACACCTTGCAAATGGAAGTCAATGCAGTGCTGTGGGTATTCGAGGGGCAATTGAACTCCCTTCTTTCGCCATCACTGAATCCCACAATTTTCTTTCAAAGCAATCTGTGTCCCTAAGTAGGCCTGAGTGCTGCCAGAACTAAAAGTTGGCCTTCACTGAACGTGACCTGGGGGAGTCTGCAGAGGCTTCACTGGGCCAATGTCTGCAACTCAGATGCCAATCACACATATTCACAAGGGGGTTAGATACCCCACATGGGCTACTTCCACTTTGTGAATAGGATACCATCTTCAGAGACTCAGTATCTGATCAAAACCATCCAAAATCCATTGGGTCACAAGCCATTGACATATTGCATTACCAAATATTAGGAGGAAGGTCTTATAAAGACCACTTTATGAGTCAGGCACACATTTCTGATTTGCAACGTACCATTTGTACAGTCCATATGCCTGTTTTGTGGTCACAAAATCTTTGTATTTGTAAATAAAAAGCTTTTCACATGCAAAACAGTCTTCTAAATTGGGCCCATAGTTTAAAGTGTCATACTGGACATTAACAATGTGATATGCAGTAGTGTGCATGAGTTACTGTAGTGTAGTTCCTATATTCCCAATAAGCTCTGTGCATTGGAATAACATAAACGATAGTTTAGACGTAGGACTTAGGTCGACTAGGTCTCTATTGAATATGTTAGACTTAATTATGAATGCCAGCTAACTCAGAGGTCACTAGAAGCTTTCTCGAGTAAACAAGAAGGTGTTAACTTTCCTGAATAGACAAGAAGGGATTAGTTTCTGACAACCGCATAAACATGACAACTTTGCTCCCTCCAGAATAAGGAGTATACCTCCAGAGTCGCAGAAACAATAGACAGCTATTTCACTCAGTCAATCGTGCATGCTTAGTTTCACCAGGAGTGCAGAGAGATAGAGAGACAAGCGTTTTCAATAAAAGTGGTTATTTATTGAGCAGTCTTCTTTCTCATGCAAGAGAAGTGAATTGCCACAATTGCAATACTTGTCATAAAGTAAAGTGCGTACAGTAAAAAGAGTATTATGAAATAATACTGTAAAAGCATTTATATGGTTTCTAAGTCATAAGATACTTAAAACTGATAAAATACATACAATGATAAAAGTTGACTAAATGTACTCAATTGGTGCTTTCTAAAATACGCCTACCCCGGTGTACCTAACCTAAGCCTAGTACGTGGGAAGGAGTAAGTGAGTTACACTTTTAGTTAAGATAGTTATTGCCAAGGAATCTGAATCAAGAATTCTCTAAGGATCTAATCAGCTCCGTACCTTGGTTATAGAATGAAGGAGGTCTTGTATCTCTCTCTCAGGACTTGATCTCCCAGCAACCCGCAAGGGTGACAGGGAAACACTGGAGCTGGATTTCTCGGCTGGAGAAAAGACAGCGTCTGTAGGAGAGTAGGGTCTGCTATCCTATGGTCACCCCAAATTTTTGCTTTTTGCTTCACTGGTTTATGACTTAATGTGGCTGTGGGCCTGCTAATCAGACCCACAGCCTGCTGTTCTCTCTCTAAATTGTTACCCATGTACTTTAGGTGCATAACGACATTGGAACTGGTTCACCTTATTGGCCCCTGTAACAGTGTACCCAGGTACCCAGGGCATAGGTGCTTCCAAGGCCTACCAGGGGCTGCAGCATGTATTATGCCACCCCTGGCCTGGCCTCCATATTTTACACAACTGGCTGATCACTCAGCTGGGGTAAGTCGGTGTAACCACCCGTTACTCAGGTGTAGTATGCCTATACCTAACCCAAAATGGACACATATGTTCCTATCAGTTACTCCTATGGAAGGCCTCATCAATCCTGGAGGCAGAGTGCTTGAAAATATGTGAGATGGTGCTCTGGCATGAGCTGAGCCTGTCTGCAGCTTTCGGAACCATGTCCTTTAGCTGTTTCATGATACTGCCATACCATATACTCTTAAGTGCATTATGAACCTCGCGGTTAAATGCTATCTTGGGTTTGGCTTTATCAAAACATGTCGAGTAAGGTGTCATACGAATTGGAATACTACCCCCTCGCCAGTTTTGGTGACGGGGGTAGCATTCCACCCTTCTAGAGGGACACGACATGTACCTAGCCTGAACCCCGGTTAAAGTTAAACAGAGCCTCAGCATCACAAAATGGATGCTGTCACCACAGACACAAGTCTGACCTCCTGCTGCTGGGAGTCCTTCCAGCGAGGGCAGCTGGACAAAGGGTTTCCTGCCTTGGGAGGTGCTAGCACCACCCCAGACAGCATTTTGTGTATTGGGTAGGACAGGGCTGAATAGAATCAGACATGCCTGGGGCACACAAGGTGTCCCTGTGCATAGGCCAGTTCAAACCGGTGCTGGGACTTTCCAGCCCCAGTCCTGGCGTGAAACTGGACAAAGGAAAGGGGGTGTAACCACCCCCCTTCCTGGTTCCACCCAGAGGAGGGACCTAGTAGGTGATCCGGCCCCCCAGATTCGAATAAGAGTGGGAGCTGTGTCCTGAGACTTCAGATCATCCTGAATCAACTTGAAACTAAGAAGACGACTGGACTTTGACATTCTGCTGCACAGAAGACTGAAGAGCATCTCCCTTGTGGCCTAGAAGTGGCCACCCTGTGAACACAGGCACCATCCAGCAACTCGACGTCTGCTTTGATGCCGCCTCCCGCCGGAGCCCGAGCCCAGACCCTGACAAGACCCAGACTCCCAGACTTCTCACAGCCCGATCCACAGTTCCTGCAAACAAGGGACCCGTGGAGGCACCGAGAGACGTGGGACCGGACCTCTTGAAAGACCCCCGAGAAGCTGACTGGGCAGCACCCGGGGCACCCTCGATGCTGTGCTTTGGGGTTTGAGAAGCCTCAACCTCGAGCAGCCCTTGCACCGAAGATCAGCCCCCCAGCATCTCCACGATCTGCGTGGGGCCCTTTTGCACCGTGCCACTCGACGCGCCATCCCGGCCACTTGCCACGTGGCTAGCGGCCATCTTGGCGACGAAAACGACAAACTACACCACTGGTCTGGTTGCTCCAGATTGGCCCTTGCTCCCCTGAAAAGGAGCACCCGCTCTGAACTTGCTGGTCCGAGTGAAAAGCTTAAATCACTTCCTGCATGGCTTGCTTTAGCCAAGGCCTGTTTGCTCCAATCAAGTTGCCGACACGGCCATCAGCGAGAGCCTACGTGGGACAGCTTGTGACTGACTCCTGGACGTCCTTGACTTCTTCGTGTCCACGTGGCTGGAGAGACAATCTTCACGACATCACCTGTTTGCACCCGACATCGCCTGGTTCCTTCCTGGTTCCACGGTAGTCACTGGCTAGTGACTTTGAACATTGTCCCCTCTGCTTTCAGGTCTTCACCTCTTCAGATCCCCCCTTGGATCCACCGGAACTCTTCACATCGAGCCGCCTGCAGCATCTTCAGCTCCAAGCACCATCGACCTGCGTGACGAAACCCGACACTACTTCGACCCTGTGCACCCGCTTCCTGTGGGTGAGGTAACTCAGCAACGCTGGTGTTTCCACACTGGTGTACACCTCTAGTGTCTGTGTCTAAAGTTTCATCCTTCTAGGTCACTCGGAAGGTTCCTTAATAACTAACTTTGTAACTTTTACGCACCATTGACATTGCATTGGTATTGCGTGCACTTTCCGCACTGCACCCGAGTCCCGCGGGCCTTTCCCGACTTCTTCACTGCTAGTCCCGAACAGCTCCAGCGATTCCCCAGGCCCTAGGCCTCTTCACTTTCCCCATAGTGGTTCTTATACCACTATTTTAGTATATGGTTTAGGTGGCCCCTAGGGGTCATCCATAATTGTGCAACTTTTGTATATTTAAACTGTGTTTTGTTTTAACGCATTTGCTTCTGTGCTCATAAAGAGTATCAGGGATATTTGTAGAAATAAATCTATATATATTTTCAATATATATCTGTGTGGTGTCCTTTCATTTGGTATTCAATGGATTGTGTATGGTAAAACAGCTTGCTTCACATGCCTTTATAGAGTTTAGCCTAAGACTGCTTAGTCCATGCTACCCCTAGGATAGCTTGTCTATAAGGTTGACTTTACAACCTGCACCATAAGGGTTGCTTGGCATGGTACAAGGTGATCACATGCCTTTACAGAGTTTAGCCTAAGACTGCTTAGTCCATGCTACCCCTAGGATAGCTTGTCTATAAGGTTGACTTTACAACCTGCACCATAAGGGTTGCTTGGCATGGTACAAGGTGATCACTAGAACTAGTGAGCATCATATACCAGGCCAACTTCTCACATTGGTGAGCAGCGGATTGGGATTTGAGCTTGCTGTTGTTTTACCATTACAATCTTTGAAAGTATCATTTGAAAAATCATACAGGTACCTGACAGGTACACTAAAACAAGACTAGATATACTTAAGTTCTGTTCTGTAGAGGATAGGGAGTAGCACACCCTGACTACAACTACTAGATAGGTTTTGTAGGAAAACACAAGTGTAGGTAGATTGCAACACATCCACCACACCAGAGCAATGTCTGGAGCAGAGGGATCCACTGGACCCATCTCTGTTGAGAGTGACCCTCCAAGGGCACCATCCAAATTTGCTATCTTTCCATTTAAGGAACTGAGGCAACTGTGTTCCATGAGAGGAATCAAAACAGGTCCTACTCCTACAGCAGGACACCTCAGAGAGCTGTTAGACCAGTCTGAAGCTCTAAAGAACTCCAAACCAGGCCCCTCAGGGACTAGTGAGGAAGGTTCTCCTTCTGAAGAAGAAAACACTGATGCCCCTGCCCCTGTTATCCACATAGATGAGGAAGCCCAGGTCACTGGAGATACTCAGCCAGAGGATGAGGAAGAAGAGGAGGAGGAGGAAGAAAGTGGGTCTGATGATGAGAGAAATAGCCAAGTGTTAGTCAGCAGCCTTAACCAGGCTAACTTAAGCTTATTTGGGACTGAAGGTGGGTCCAACCCCTTCAGACCCCCAAGTGGACTTAACCAGGAGCATAGGAGGAGGAGGAATCACTCAGGTGAATCCAATACTTCCCATGTTTCTAGAGGTTCTCATGGCAACTCCAGAAGGGAGTTGACTAGCCCTCAGAGAAGGGAACATGAGGCCAAAATGAGAGAGGCTGAACTTAGGATCCAGAAGCAAGAATTAGAAGTTGCCCTGGCCAAAGAGAAACTTGCTAGAGCAAGGCAGCCTAGAGAGAGTGGATTAGTATCCACTGGTGGCAGCACTATCCCTAAGGATAAAGACAGGTCCTATGACAATAGAAACCTGAGTAAGATTGTGCCCCCCTACAAAGTTGGGGATGATATCCACAAATGGATGACTGCACTTGAGAGAGCTTGCAAAGTACAGCAGGTCCCTCAGGAGCAATGGGCAGCAATCTTGTGGCTCTCCTTTGAAGGTAGAGGCCGCGACAGACTCCTCACAGTTAGTGATGAGGATTCTAGAAACTACCTGGTCCTGAAGAGTGCTCTGATTGATGGGTTAGGCTTAACCACTGAACAGTACAGGTTAATGTTCAGAGATACCCAGAAGACACAGACTCAGGACTGGTCTGAATTTGTTGAATGTGCCACTAAGGCTCTGGAGGGCTGGTTGCTGGGAAGTAAGGTTACAGACTATGAAGGATTGTACAATTTGCTTATGAGAGAACAGATTTTAAATAACTGTCAGAACCAGCAGTTGCATTAACATTTGGTTGACTCAGATCCAACCTCTCCCCAAGAATTGGGAAAGAGGGCAGACAAATGGGTTAGAACCAGAGTTAAGCAAAAGAACCAGAACCAGAACCAGGGTGGTGACCAAAAGAAAACAGACCAGAAGGGTGGGGAGCAGAAAGCTAAAGACCAGAAGTCTTCAACAGGGCCCCAAACTAATACTGAGGGTGGGTCCCAAACTTCCAAGACGATGAAGAAAGAAGGTCAAAGAAAACCCTGGTGTAGCTTTTGCAAAAACACCACTCACTGGACAAGTGATTGTAAAAAGGGTGGAGCCCCCAACACTGCAGCCCCTAAGGCACCTGCACCCACTAGTGCAGTTGGCAGTGTTGGTCCACAGACTAAGGGGGTAGTGGGTATCACCTTGGGAACTGAGGGAGATTCTGACCTAGTCAGAATCCCCACACAGGCTGTTCTGATTTGTGATGGGGAGATTGATTTTTCCCCTACTATCAGTCCCAATAATTTGGGCAAGTACAGACAGACACCTTTAATTAATGAAAAAGTGGCTCAAGCATACAGGGACACATGTGCCAGTGTCACTATGGTGACACCTAGCTTTGTGGACCCTGGACAATACATACCAGGTGATAATTACCTGGTGACCAATGCCAGCAATGTCACTACTACACATAGTGTGGCAATTGTTAACTTTTCCTGGGGAGGGGTAACTGGCCTAAAAAGAGTGGTGGTTAGTGCTGATCTCCCAGTAGAATGTTTGTTGGGCAATGACCTGGAGAGCTCTCTATGGTCAGAAGTTGAGTACAGGACTCATGCAGAGATGTTAGGGATATCATCACATGTCCTTGCTGTGACCAGGTCACAGGCCAAAAAGTGCCTCTCTGAACCTGAGGTCTTGGATCCTGGAACAATGGACCAAGTACCTTCCAAGACAAGGAACAGGAGGGTAAAGGCTGTGCCTTCCCAAATGCCTACAAGTGAGGATCAGCCTTCCCAGGAAGATGATTCTGAGACCCCTGAAGGAACTGTCCCTATAGAGCTTGAACCTGATCAGGTTGAGTTTCTGGGGACAGGGGGACCTTCTAGGGCAGACTTGGGGCAGGCTCAGTTATCCTGTCCTTCTCTTGAACCCCTCAGACAGCAGGCTGCTGCTGAGGCTGCTGGGAATGCTCAAGGTACCCATAAGGTTTATTGGGATGATGGGCTCCTTTATTCAGAGGGTAGAGACCCCAAGCCTGGTACAACCAGGAGGTTGGTCATACCTCTGCAATTTAGGGGCTTCCTTCTTACCTTGGCACACGATATTCCCTTAGCAGGACACCTAGGCCAGAACAAAACATGGGACAGACTTGTCTGTCACTTTCACTGGCCTCACATGTCAGAAGATACAAAGGAGTTTTGTCGCTCCTGTGTAACCTGCCAAGCAAGTGGCAAAGCAGGTGGTACCAATATGGCCCCCCTGATACCACTACCTGTGGTGGGGGTGCCCTTTGAAAGGGTAGGGATTGACATTGTTGGACCAATGGATCCCCCCATAGCATCTGGGCACAGATTCATACTGGTGGTGGTGGACCATGCCACCAGGTACCCAGAGGCAATTCCACTTAGGACCACAACAGCTCCTGTTGTGGCCAGGGCCTTACTTGGAGTTTTCTCCAGAGTGGGGTTTCCTAAGGAGGTAGTATCTGATAGAGGTGCAAACTTCATGTCAGGATACTTGACAGCTATGTGGAAGGAATGTGGTGTCAACTATAAGTTCACCACTCCCTATCATCCACAATGCAATGGGCTTGTTGAGAGATTCAACAAGACCCTAAAGGGCATGATCAAAGGATTACCTGAGAAGCTCAGGCGAAGATGGGATATCCTTCTGCCCTGCCTTCTGTTTGCTTACAGAGAGGTCCCACAAAAAGGTGTTGGCTTCAGCCCCTTTGAATTGTTGTTTGGGCACCCTGTAAGAGGACCCCTATGTCTGGTGAGGGAAGGATGGGAGTTACCTCTCAAAAAGCCCAAGCAAGACATAGTGGACTATGTACTTGGTCTCCGCTCCAGGATGGCTGAGTATATGGAGAAGGCATCCAAAAACCTTGAGGCTAGCCAGGAATTACAGAAAGCCTGGCATGACCAAAAGGCTGTCCTGACTGAGTACCAGCCTGGACAGAAGGTATGGGTGTTGGAGCCAGTGGCCCCAGCAGCACTCCAAGACAAATGGTCTGGACCCCATACAATCCTTGAGAAAAAGGGAGAGGTTGCCTACTTGGTGGACCTTGGAACTCCCAGGAGCCCCCACAGGGTGCTCCATGTAAACAGGCTGAAAGCATATGTTGACAGGAGAGACATGGGCTTGCTCATGGCTACAGATGAGGGGCAGGAGGAAGAGAGTGACCCTCTCCCAGACCTGCTGACTCAGAATCCTGAGGATGGCTCAGTTGATGGTGTGGCCTTAGATGGCAGCCTCACTGAACATCAGCAACATGACTGTAGACAGGTTTTGCAGTCATATCGACATATGTTCTCCCTGACACCCAGTCAGACTAACTGGTGTACCCATGTGGTGGACACTGGTGATAGTCTTCCTGTAAAGAACAAAATTTACAGGCAGCCTGACCATGTCAGAGACTGTATCAAGGCTGAGGTGCAAAAGATGCTGGAATTAGGTGTCATTGAGCCTTCAGAGAGCCCCTGGGCTAGCCCAGTGGTTCTGGTCCCCAAACCTCACACCAAAGATGGAAAGAGAGAGATGAGGTTCTGTGTGGATTACAGAGGACTCAATGCTGTCACCAGGACGGATGCACACCCAATTCCAAGGGCAGATGAGCTCATAGACAAATTGGCTTCTGCCAAGTATTTGAGCACATTTGATTTGACAGCTGGCTACTGGCAAATCAGGTTAGCTGAGGAGTCTAAGGCCAAGACAGCATTTTCTACCCCCAGTGGGCATTACCAGTTTGTGGTGATGCCCTTTGGTTTGAAAAATGCACCTGCCACCTTCCAAAGGTTGGTGAATCAAGTCCTTACTGGGTTGGATGACTTTTGTGCAGCATATCTGGACGATATTGCTGTCTTTAGCTCCACCTGGGAGGATCACCTGGTCCACCTGAAGGAAGTGCTAGAGGCTCTGCAAAAGGCAGGCCTCACTATCAAGGCAACCAAGTGCCAGATAGGGCAGAGTAAGGTTGTGTACTTGGGCCACCTTGTGGGTGGAGGCCAAGTTCAACCACTGGAGAGTAAGATTCAGACCATAAAGGACTGGACTCCTCCAACTACCCAGACTCAGGTCAGAGCTTTCTTGGGCCTGACTGGGTACTACAGGAAGTTTGTTAAGAACTATGGGTCCATTGTGACTCCTCTTAATGATCTGACATCCAAGAAGATGCCCAAAAAGGTTCAGTGGACAGAATACTGTCAAAAGGCATTTGATGACCTGAAGAAGGCCATGTGCTCTGCACCTATCCTGAAGAGGCCTGACTACTCAAGAGAGTTTATTGTCCAAACAGATGCTTCTGAGTTGGGAGTGGGAGCTGTGCTTTCACAACTTAATGTAGATGGTCAAGACCAGCCCATTGCTTTTATTAGCAGAAGGCTGACCCCCAGAGAGAAACGTTGGTCAGCCATTGAGAGGGAGGCCTTTGCTGTGGTGTGGGCCCTGAAGAAGTTGAGACCATACTTGTTTGGCACTCACTTCAAGATTCAGACCGACCATAAGCCCCTCTTATGGCTTAATCAGATGAAGGGTGAAAACCCCAAACTGCTCAGGTGGTCCATTTCCCTACAGGGGATGGACTTTACAGTGGAGCACCGCCCAGGGACAGACCATGGTAATGCAGAAGGTCTCTCCAGGTACTTCCACTTAGAACATGAAGACACAACTTGTCAAGGTTAGTCTAATGTCCCTGCGTTTGGGGGGGGTTGTGTAGGAGAGTAGGGTCTGCTATCCTATGGTCACCCCAAATTTTTGCTTTTTGCTTCAATGGTTTATGACTTAATGTGGCTGTGGGCCTGCTAATCAGACCCACAGCCTGCTGTTCTCTCTCTAAATTGTTACCCATGTACTTTAGGTGCATAACGACATTGGAACTGGTTCACCTTATTGGCCCCTGTAACAGTGTACCCAGGTACCCAGGGCATAGGTGCTTCCAAGGCCTACCAGGGGCTGCAGCATGTATTATGCCACCCCTGGCCTGGCCTCCATATTTGACACAACTGGCTTATCACTCAGCTGGGGTAAGTCGGTGTAACCACCCCTTACTTAGGTGTAGTATGCCTATACCTAACCCAAAATGGACACATATGTTCCTATCAGTCACTCCTATGGAAGGCCTCATCAATCCTGGAGGCAGAGTGCTTGGAAATATGTGAGATGGTGCTCTGGCATGAGCTGAGCCTGTCTGCAGCTTTCGGAACCATGTCCTTTAGCTGTTTCATGATACTGCCATACCATATACTCTTAAGTGCATTATGAACCTCGCGGTTAAATGCTATCTTGGGTTTGGCTTTATCAAAACATGTCGAGTAAGGTGTCATACGAATTGGAATACTACCCCCTCGCCAGTTCTGGCGACAGGGGTAGCATTCCACCCTTCTAGAGGGACACGACATGTACCTAGCCTGAACCCCGGTTAAAGTTAAACAGAGCCTCAGCATCACAAAATGGATGCTGCCACCACAGACACAAGTCTGACCTCCTGCTGCTGGGAGTCCTTCCAGCGAGGGCAGCTTGGACAAAGGGTTTCCTGCCTTGGGAGGTGCTAGCACCACCCCAGACAGGATTTTGTGTATTGGGTAGGACAGGGCTGAATAGAATCAGACATGCCTGGGGCACACAAGGTGTCCCTGTGCATAGGCCAGTTCAAACCGGTGCTGGGGCTTTCCAGCCCCAGTCCTGGCGCGAAACTGGACAAAGGAAAGGGGGTGTAACCACCCCCCTTCCTGGTTCCACCCAGAGGAGGGACCTAGTAGGTGATCCGGCCCCCCAGATTCGAATAAGAGTGGGAGCTGTGTCCTGAGACTTCAGATCATCCTGAATCAACTTGAAACTAAGAAGACGACTGGACTTCGACATTCTGCTGCACAGAAGACTGAAGAGCATCTCCCTTGTGGCCTAGGAGTGGCCACCCTGTGAACACAGGCACCATCCAGCAACTTGATGTCTGCTTTGCCGCCGCCTCCCGCCAGAGCCCGAGCCCAAAGCCTGACAAGACCCAGACTCCCAGACTTCTCACAGCCCGATCCACAGTCCCTGCAAAGATGGGACCCGTGGAGGCACCGAGAGACGTGGGACCGGACCTCTTGAAAGACCCCCGAGAAGCTGACTGCGCAGCACCCGAGGCACCCTCGACGCTGTGCTTTTGGGTTTGAGAAGCCCCAACCTCGAGCAGCCCTTGCACCGAAGATCAGCCCCCCAGCATCTCCACGATCTGCGTGGGGCCCTTTTGCACCGTGCCACTCGACGCGTCATCCCAGCCACTTGCCACGTGGCTAGCGGCCATCTTGGCCACAAAAACGACAAACTACACCACTGGTCTGGTTGCTCCAAATTGGCCCTTGCTCCCCTGAAAAGGAGCACCCGCTCTGACCATGCTGGTCCGAGTGAGAAGCTTGAATCACTTCCTGCGTGGCTTGCTTTAGCCAAGGCCTGTTTGCTCCAATCAAGTTGCCGACACCGCCATCAGTGAGAACCTACGTGGGACAGCTCGTGACCGACTCCTGGACGTCCTTGACCTCTTCGTGTCCACGTGGCTGCAGAGACAATCTTCCCAACATCACCTGTTTGCACCCGACATCGCCTGGTTCCTTCCTGGTTCCACGGTAGTCACTGGCTAGTGACTTTGAACATTGTCTCCTCTGCTTTCAGGTCTTCACCTCTTCAGATCCCCCCTTGGATCCACCGGAACTCTTCACATCGAGCCGCCTGCAGCATCTTCAGCTCCAAGCACCATCGACCTGCGTGACGAAACCCGACACTACTTCGACCCTGTGCACCCGCTTCCTGTGGGTGAGGTAACTCAGCAACGCCGGTGTTCCCACACTGGTGTACACCTCTAGTGTCTGTGTCTAAAGTTTCATTCTTCTAGGTCACTCGGAAGGTTCCTTAATAACTAACTTTGTAACTTTTACGCACCATTGACATTGCATTGGTATTGCGTGCACTTTCCGCACTGCACCCGAGTCCCGCGGGCCTTTCCCGACTTCTTCACTGCTAGTCCCGAACAGCTCCAGCGATTCCCCAGGCCCTAGGCCTCTTCACTTTCCCCATAGTGGTTCTTATACCACTATTTTAGTATATGGTTTAGGTGGCCCCTAGGGCTCATCTATAATTGTGCAACTTTTGTATATTTAAACTGTGTTTTGTTTTAACGCATTTGCTTCTGTGCTCAAAAAGACTATCAGGGATATTTGTAGAAATAAATCTATATATATTTTCAATATATATCTGTGTGGTGTCCTTTCATTTGGTATTCAAGGGATTGTGTATGGTAAAACAGCTTGCTTCACATGCC
Organism: Lissotriton helveticus; assembly: GCF_964261635.1. NCBI lineage: Eukaryota > Metazoa > Chordata > Amphibia > Caudata > Salamandridae > Lissotriton > Lissotriton helveticus. The sequence continues at coordinate 333,354,261 of NC_136071.1, read as the reverse complement.
TTTACAGAGTTTAGCCTAAGACTGCTTAGTCCATGCTACCCCTAGGATAGCTTGTCTATAAGGTTGACTTTACAACCTGCACCATAAGGGTTGCTTGGCATGGTACAAGGTGATCACTAGAACTAGTGAGCATCATATACCAGGCCAACTTCTCACAGCGTCTCTCTCAGTGCGTCAATGGGAGGGTCGGCTTCCTTAGGCACTTGCTACAGCAGGGCGTCGGGCAAGTAGATAGTCGATCTGCTCCAAACCACCGTGTGTCTTGCTAGGGCAGATGCCGGATATTTTTATACGTTGAAGGTGCCGAGTTTGACGTAAAGTTGGACATAAGACGTCACTAAGAACTCGCAGTTCTTTCAGGACTCCAGGAGTTCTAGGACAAATCAATACAGAAGCAGGGGGAATTCCCGGGCTGCTGGAGGCTTGGTTTGTTTAAGAACGCGTTGTACTTTCTAGGAGTCTATGGGAGTAGCCTTGCCGTATTTGGACTGCATTGGCTATGACTTAATATGGGTATGATTCTTATGCCTTTATAAGGATATGATTTGATATAACCACATAAGGGGATACATCGGGAATATTAAAAATAGGGTCCTAGATACGTTCACAACACCCACTCCACGTATAATGTCCATCATTACTAAATACTAAGCAATTATAAACATATAACTATGCATGTGTTTTCCGTCCCACCCCAAAATACATAAATGCATTCGAAATGGTATATACATGAACATGAGTAGTATACTGTACGTTTTTCAAACAATTATATCATTCAGATGATGCATATATAGTACACTGGAATGATGACTGAATGTATCACGAAAATGTACGTTTATGAAATGGCTCTTAATACAGAAGAGAAGGTCGAGACCATTTCATCACATATTTACACAATACTGTGCATGTGCTAGAGGCTAAGGCAAAATATTGTCTCTAGAGTTTCAAAAATAGAAATCGTGTTCTCTAAGAATAGTTCTATTTTAAGCAGAGTATCATGTGCCAAGAAAAAAGTAAATATTTGAGAACCGGAAAAGAATTTCGCTTCAGGGCATAAAATAGTTCCAATAGTTTTTTAGGAGTTCTGTTTATCAAAACTGAAGGTCGAATTCAAAGTTCAGGGAATGCTGTGTGCTCGTGTTTTCAAAAGTTATTCTCGTTGTTAGGAGAGAACATTAACTCAGATAGGCTGGTAAAGTATTCGTCTACAACAGTAGGTGAAAGTTGGACCAAGTCTGAAAAAGTAGAAATAGTGCATATGTGGGATGCATTGCCGTCATCGGTGTCTAGATCAGCAATGGTCACAGAAGATTGTACCTGTGTGCCGCTTTCATCTCGTACCTCACCGCCACCTACTCATAATGGTGAGGTCTCAACGAATGCCGTCATCAGAATAGGTAGTCGCTGGGGACAACACGTTGCATGAGCAGTTACCGAACCAAGCAAGGTATCGATATTCATAGGTACTGCTGATGGTAAAGTAAGACAGACGTCCAACACGCATTCTTCTCCGCATAGCAGGCATCGTAGAACAGGTAGGATGCAATCTTGCCAGATTGGTCTGAATGAAAGAAACCAGGTAGTATTTAGATCTTTTAGCCAAGCCAAGCCGAGTACTTTAGTTATCCGGTCTCGGTAGCGCATTGCTAGGATCGTTTCTTCCATTGTAGCCTGAGTTTTTTCTGTGGTTTGACTTGCCATATAGGAGCAGGAGAAACAAAAATACAATTCCTGCTACGAGTCCCAAGATGAGAGGCAGGCCGCCGAACACAGAGTGCATGAAATTCGGGAAGATGCTCAGGACTGCTTCAAAGGGTGCTAATTAATAGTCCCGAAAAAATTGTCTTAAATACATGTGCGATGCCACTGGTATCAGACATGTTAAATTTTTACTTAACATTTCTATGAAATGCACGGGGCAATTTGTTGATAATAATGCATGTATCTATGCTGCTGTCCTTGCGACTTGCAGATCATACGTTTCTCTAGACGAGGTTAGAGGCACAGTTGTCTGTAAAAGAATAGAGTTCATTCTGCTCAAAGTATCAATTCGAATAGAAGAGATATTCAGAGAAGGCCATATTGCTGCCTCCTTGTCTGGTTTGCTGTTTGGATACAATACTTGCATACAGCAAATGACCCTGGAAGTAACGCTCACGAGATAGGCCGTTCCTGGCACCATGCCACAAGAGCTGTGGTCACTTATTATAACGTAACTGCCATTGGAAAGTTGTCTGAAAAAAGACTCTATCTGTGTAGCAGGGGTGCCGTGCAGGTGGCATGAAAGGTTATTTGATGAACCTTCGCAGGCTCCATGCAAGTTAATACCTTGATACAGAAGTGGACCGCTTAGTGAATTTTTACAGTTGTTACCACTAAGAAATACCTCTTTTTTCCCTTCAATATAACATCTATGTGTATAAGGTAAATTCCAGGTTGATTTGATGTATCCTTTACCCAACCTTTCATACAGGCCTGCTGGTATATACTTTTGGCAATATTGAAACTGAAAAGTCGTTATCGGATTTGTTATTGTGCCATGTATTATCCATTCGATGACAGGTCGTTCTGACATTGTCAATGGTAATTTTTCTAGTTTTTCAATGCTCAGCACCGTATAGTCTTCTCCTTTTTGTGCCAAAGAGATTTGTTTATCTGTAAGGTGAAATATAGAAAATAATGATGCTGTGTTGATTAGACGGCACGTAGCCTGAACAGAGGTTTTGTAACGTCCAGCCTAACTGTACAACAGAACGTAAGTGGGACTGGCCATGTTGTAACATTAGCATATCCTGTTCTATTATATCAATAGCAGATGATACAATGCTGTCCAGTGAATAAATTCCGGAGGACAGAGTCGTTAACCCATTGTCCACTACAGACAGTGATTTTTCCAAATGAATACGATCAATTTCTCGTATTTTTTCAGCAGTTTCAATTTGCGTTTCTTTCCAAGCTTCGTTGTAAGCAGCGAATATACCGGCGAATATGAAATGTGTTTGACGCTGTTTGCGAGGTCCCAATAAGAAATCTCGCAAGTCAGCACCTTCTTTAAGTAAAGTCAAGTGTTGCTTAATTTCAGGCAGTGTGGATTTCTGTAGCCATTCGAGGCATAGTTTTCCTACAATGTATGTTGGTATTATCCCTGGATGTTGTCTCTGGGAATATCTTGGGTCTGGCTGTTCTGTTCGAAACCCCTGTGTTTTGTTCAGAAATCTATCTTGACAGTTATTAGTGTCTGTGGGCCAGATCAACCATTTTCTCCAATCAGGATTTGTTCTGTTTTGGTGTAAAATATGGGATACATCTATCTCCACATCTGTAGTGCTATTACTATTAGGTATGGGCTTTGGAATAGACGGTTTGTTTAAGTCTTTTATCTTGGCTAGGCCAAGACAGGTTGTTTGTTGACTGGTGTCATTCAGGAATTTTAATCTGTTCTGGGATCACGCTGGCTCTGAATAGTGATTCCAAACCTTGTACCTGCCAGTCTTTTGTGCCCCAGACAGTTTTTGTCTCAATTTTGTTTTTCCAAAATTCTAAACCAAATGTAGACATTTTTTCATAAAAATTTTCAGAATAGATCAGTTTAGTATTTGTCAACATGTTTTTTACTCCTTTCTTATTCATGCTTTTGAAATAAAATGTTTCTGGATCTGAGTTGTTAAACCCTGAGAAGTATGGGAATTTCTCATAAAATGTTTTCGAACTGCATTTTGGCGGTGTTGGACAATGCTCCCATTGATTATAAGTAAAAACATTTCTAGGATTAGCAGATTTATGCAAATAGTGATGACCATAATGATTAAAACAGTACATTTCTTCATAATTTGATGAACCTTGTAAATAATCATGGTTTGTAAATTTTGCTGACATTTCTAAATCTGACATCATATTATTGATATTTTCAAAGTCCCAATCATCAGAGAAAGTACTAGGTGATACAAAGTCACTTAAGGAAACCTTGAACTGATGTAGATATTTCAAGAGCTCAACCGGGCCATAGATTTCATCATCAGTAGTGTCCCATGCCACACCACCAGGTATAGGAATGGCTGTGATGTTCACTGATGACAGTTCTCTTTTTTCGGTGTGAAGATCTGTGAGGTTTGAGAACCAAGTTGATGTTCTGACTTGCTGTGTCCATTGTACTATATTTTCCATCAATAAATCTTCCCACGCTTAAAACCAAAATGAGCCAAAGTAGGGGGAAAAGCACACCTAACACAATCCATAATTCAATCCATGGTGAAATCAGATATGTTTCTCCAAGTTGATGAAAGAGTTCAGTTATTTTTTCTTTGAAAGTTTTATTTGTTGACATTTCTTCATGTTCACTTGGATCCTCAGAAAAGTCATCGAAGTTGATGAAGTAGCCAGATGCAGTTCTGTCAATTGTTGGTATGGCTTCCGGATTTTCAATCATCTTTTGATCTTCCTTTTTAATATTAGTATAGTCTGAGGCTACATCATTGTAGACAGGTGTCTCATGACGAACTGTTGCAATTTGGGTTTCAAGAGGCACAAGTTCCATGGCTTTGTTGCATAGTCCTTTTTTAGTCACTGCAGGTTTATCAAATGTGATTAGTCTCTCAGTTTGAACCTCTTGGATTGTAGCAAGGTTTGGTCTTCTGCTACTTCTTGGGAGTCCACTGGGCCTACTACTTATTACTGGCCACATGATTGTGGTTTTACCAGGTCGATTGATACAACTCTGTTCTCCTTTTTACCAGCAAGGGGCGGTAGTACTACTGATCTTGTTCCGATGATAGCTAAGACAGGTATTGCTTTTCTGTAAGAAGGCCCAAATTCCTTCTTCACCGCGATCTTTTCTCTGACCAGAGCCCCAATCTTTGGAATCCAGACAGGTCTTGCTGGGACAGGTGGGTTTTTTTCAGTGGCCGTTGGCTTTAGCTTTATGTTACTTAGACTTCATCTTGTTTCATTTAAGTCCTGTAAAACAGCCAAACGATCTTTGATTTCAAAGGTTTTTTGTTCCACCACTGAAGTCTGACAATCGAGGTCACTGATGATCATTCTAGTACCAAACAAAAGTTCATACGGAGTGATTCCACCCAAGGAATTTCTTGGCAGATTATTAAGACTACGATGGACACCTGTTAGATGTTTGACCCACCCATCACCCGAACCTAATACCCTCGCTGTTATAGATTGCTTTATGTCACGTTTTTTTCTCTCCACTACCGCATTTCCCTCGGGATGGAATGGACTAGAGTGCCGCAATGCAATGCCCAAGCTGGCCATGGCCTCCTTGTAAGCTCGAGAGCTAAACGCAGGACCCTGGTCAGAATGTAGTATGCTAATTGCGTATGTGCCGATAAAGACTTGCAAATCTTTTATAACAGTTCTGGCGTCAGCCGAGCGCTGGGGCCACATCCAAATGAATCTCATCTTAATATTTATGGGATCGCATTTCTCCGTGTGGATCTCTGCGTGTAGATAGCCTAATGCTGTCTAATAGAGGTGTCTGGGCTGGTATCTGGTCCGGTTCACATCTGCGATCTCTGTTGCAGTCCTGACAGTTCATTGCAAAATTATAAATTTGCACGCTCATCCCCGGCCACCAGTATTGTGATTGCAATTCCATGAGAGATTTCAAGATCTCTTGGTGCCTCAGACCCATTCCCATGTGTGCTTCATGAATCAAGTGAGCCCTCCAGTTCGTGTTTGGAATTACTCTGTCCCCCACTCCAGGGATTCCAGCAAAAGGAACGGAGTTCGCATCAATAATGTATGCATTATTGAGTGGATAATTTAGAGGTAATGCCGCATAGTCGCCTTTTAATGAGGCTTTAACTGCTAGCACGGTTTCTCCATCTATTTGTTTTTTAGAACGCTTTTTTGTAGCTACGGAATCTGGTTGAACAGCTGCCGCTTTGGATTTGTTAGCCAATGAATTCCCTGCAACCTGAACGCCATCACGTTGAAGACTTTGCGTATGTATCACGTGAGTCTTTCGTAGTTCTTTCTGTAAAAGAACTACTTGTTCCCATAGTTTTTTATGTTTTATTGTGACACCTGTCTCATCTTTGTAACCGTTTTCAATCCAGGTCTGCATGAAATTATTATAAAACTGGACGCAGTAATGCGAATCGCACACTATTAGTGTGGGAAATTCGCGATCGGCATTTTCAAGCGCCATATTTAATGCTCGTAGTTCAGCTCGCTGAGCTGTACAGTTTCTGAGTGATTCAGTTTTTGTGACCATTGGTCTGAATTTACCTATGCGCCAGCGACCTTTAACAATCGCGCATGCTGCATTGTAAGCTTTTTTATCCACAACGTAGTGTTATGCAAATCTGTCTGTGTAGATTACACAGGTGTGCTGATCTAGAGGCAGAATTTCGATTGACAGATGACATTCATTTTCGTATTTGAGATGTTCTAGTTTTTCATTTTGGGATGAAATGCTTGTATCACGTCTGCTGCAGTGAGAGAATTAACCCATTGTATCCATTCTGGATTTAATGCCACCGCATTTGGAATGCTTGGTCTTGTTACTGCCTCAAGGGCTTGTACTGCTGTTAAAACAGATATGCTCTTCCGTTGAGCTAGGGTTTTTTCTTTTGCTACAGCAGTTTGAACCGCAGCCAGAATTTTTTCAGTAGAACTGAGTTTCATTTCAGCTTGAGTGTACAAGTGTGATTTATAAGCTATTGGTACCGTTTCTCACTCATTAGAGGTCAGGTACGTGAATCCGCATCTTCCTGGGATGACTTGGATTACAAGGTTTCGTTCGTTTGCGTGTGTTTGCAGTTTTGTTTTAGTTAACATGTCTGTTTGTAATGATTGTAAAATTTCTGTGTGTTTCTGAGTCCAATTAATTGGTTTGAAATCAGGTTTTATTAATTTGTAGAGAGGTTTAACCCTCTCTGCATAATTTAGAATGTAAGTTCTTCCGAAATTCAGGAAACCTAGAAATGATTGTAAGATTTTCAGTGTTTTTGGAGCTTTGAGTACTGCACACTTCTCGAAGAAGTTGTCTGCTAGGCTTTTGCCTTCACTTGATAACTCATATCCTAAGAATAGGACAGTGAGGTGGGCAATTCGTGACTTTTTAAAGTTGAATTTGTACCCTTCAGATGCGAACCCAAGTATGATAGTGTTCACTCTTTTCAAGAGTGTCTCCTGGTCATCGTCTGTAAGATAGATGTCATCGACATAAGATAATGCCTCATCATCATACATTTGTAGTAATTCTGTTACCCTGGCTGAAAATAATCCTGAGCTGTTCTTGAATCCCTGGGGGAGACGACAAAATTGCTCTTAGGCCCCCATACAGGAGAAAGCGGTCAAATACCTGCTTTCTGGTGCAATGTTTTGACAGAAGAAACCATTTGAAATATCTAATGTCGTTTTATATTTTTTGCGCACAATGTTATTCATTAGTGCTGCACTGTGTGAATTTTGTACTGCAAATGTTTTGCAACAAGAGTTTAGGTGCCTGTAATCCAAAACTAGACGATATGTATCGTCTGGTTTGGAGACAGGAAAGAAAAGATTGTTCATTTGTGAGGTGCATGTTTCAATTACCCCCTGGTATTCAAGTTGATCTAAGATCTCCCTGACTTGTTTTTTAGCTTCTTGCTTAATAGGACACTGCCTTTGTGCAGTAGGTTGATTTTTTAACTGAATGTTATGGTGAGGAGAATCCTCATCCCATCCTACATGATTTTTATATAATGCAGGGGCTTGGGCAACTGCCAATTTTCTAGCATATGTGTATTTTTTATGAATTGGAATGTGATTTGAAAAGGTAGGCATAATTATTTCTTCGCCATGTGGGCACTCCCTGACAAACTCTGGTGGCCAGTCTTTTTCTGCTAGAAGGATATCATAGCCTTTAGATAGATTCTCCCAAAAGAGACCTCTTATTTTCCTAGTTTTGTCCCCCTCTATATGTAATGTTATTTCATATAATTTATGGGGTACGCTAACTCTGGTGTCTGCAGTTTCCACTTGAATGTATTCATTCGTGTCCACTGTCTCCAGAAGATTCATCAGGATCTTGCGAGCTATGGTCACTTCTGCTGCGCTGTCTAGCATTGTCTGGGCCCATTCTCCGTTTTTGAGTTGTGTCCTCAGAATCCTCGCCATGTTTTATTTTAATACTCGCTACCTTCTTTTTGGGAAATTGTAATTTTTTACTTTGATGAGCAGGTTCCTTGTCTCTGGACTTGACGTGCTCTTCTTTATGTTCTGACCGTCCTCTTCTTTCCGATTTCTGTGAAGAAGTCTGAATAGATCGAGAGGGACGTGTATCATTATCTTGATATCTGTCAGGTTTTTTCAAATTATCCCTATTTCTAAGGTTGTACCTTTTTTCAGAGGGCTCCCGTTGTGGAGACCTGCCCCCCCGTTCTGGAGATCTATTTCTCCGTTGGGGAGACCTTCCTCTGGACTGAAACTCTTTTTCTCTGGGAGTGGTTTGTTTATTACCCTCCCACTTCTTTTTTGGAGTAATGAGATTATTCTTAATAAAGCTTTTTTTTGGATTTTCAGTTAGTTGGGGTTTTAGTGGTTTCCCACCCAAACTATCTCTACCTAATTCTTCATAGGATTTTTCAATTATTCTGGCAAGTTCAAAAGGTTGTTCTGCTATATCTGTTTCTTTCAATTTTTGGCGGATCGCCACAGATGCTGCTTCTCCTCTTGTGTTGGCTAGTAATTTAGCCGAGACTTGCTTAAAGTCTTTCAGTATTTTCATACCTAGATTTAAAGCAAGTTCTGGACCGTATTCATTTTGAATCTGTCTTAGTACGTCTGGCATAGCCGCCATAGACGGAACATGATGTGTTTTTGTGTATATTGAAGCAAAGACTGTTCCCCAAGTGTCACAGTCCTCCACATGTGGTGCGATCCCCATTGGTAGGCAGATTGTCAGAATTCTGTATTTTTCATGAGGGGTAGTATCAGGAAATACTGCCTCTATCTGAGTACTTTTTTGAGCTAACCAGAACGGAATTTGTTCCTGTTTTGCGGGTAATTTGCCAATGACTGATTGTATAGTCTGTGGTGTAATTTTATTTGTGTTCCCCTGGTGAGGGGTGTGCTGTGGAATTTTTATTGCTGGTTGGACTGTTAAAGTCCGCATGACATATAGTACCAATTGTCTGTGTATTCTTATTAGCTGTTTTAGCTGAACTAAATGTTCTCTGCTTGACATTTTTTCAATGTCAGGATGTGGTGTATAGCGGGCTAGAACCGGCCACGTGGCTCCTGGTCTACCTAGTGGACCGAGCCTGGTGAAGTGATTTTGATGTTTTAGGGTGCCATTAAACCAGAGCTGATGCTCTTGGTAGGTTAGTGGAATTTCAACGTCCTCAAAAGGGACGTATTCCGTTGGAGGTTCCTCTGTTTTGTAATAGTGGAACTATTGTGTTACAGCATTTGCTGCTGGAAAATTTATCCATGAATAGAATACCTCTGTCTGCCAATATTCATGTGCCTCTACCACAAATATGACTGTACCACCTCTTGGTGATACTCCATTTTCTATAGGTTTTATAGTTATTGTTTTCCTTACATTTACCGGGATGAGTATTACATCCGGGTCATTTTGTTGGAGAGTTCTGTCTTCTAACAACAATTGAGCTGCCAAAGCCGCTTCTTCGTCGTCACTTTCTGGCATTTTTGCTGACAGAAAGTTTGCGGAGCAAGTTTCAAGGAAACAAAGATTAGGTGCACAATATTTTGGAATACTGTATTTTTCAATGTTGACTAAACCAAAAACTAAGACATAGGAATCTCTTCCTACTAAGTTCTGGCGGATATTAAACTTTTACCCACTCCAGACGTCTATTGGAGTTTTTATGGGAAAAGGGATCTGTGTGAAAAGCACGACTGAGTTACTCTAGTATCTAGCGTTAAATTATTGCCTTACCAAACGTTGGGCGACCCGTAGTGTAGTTCCTATATTCCCAATAGGCTCTGCGCATTGGAATAACATAAACGATAGTTTAGACGTAGGACTTAGGTCGACTAGGTCTCTATTGAATATGTTAGACTTAATTATGAATGCCAGCTAGCTCAGAGGTCACTAGAAACTTTCTCGAGTAAACAAGAAGGTGTTAACTTTCCTGAATAGACTAGAAGGGATTCGTTTCTGACAACCGCATAAACATGACAACTTTGCTCCCTCCAGAATAAGGAATATACCTCCAGAGTAGCGGAAACAATAGACAGCTATTTCACTCAGTCAATCGTGCATGCTTAGTTTCACCAGGAGTGCAGAGAAATAGAGAGACAGGCGTTTTCAATAAAAGTGGTTATTTATTGAGCAGTCTTCTTTCTCATGCAAGAGAAGTGAATTGCCACAATTGCAATACTTGTCATAAAGTAAAGTGTGTATAGTAAAAAGAGTATTATGAAACAATACTGTAAAATCATTTATATGGTTTCTAAGCCATAAGATACTTAAAACGGATAAAATACATACAATGATAAAAGTTGACTAAATGTACTTAACGGGTGCTTTCTAAAATACGCCTACCCCGGTGTACCTAACCTAAGCCTAGTATGTGGGAAGGAGTAAGTGAGTTACACTTTTAGTTAAGATAGTTATTGCCAAGGAATCTGAATCAAGAATTCTCTAAGGATCTAATCAGCTCCGTACCTTGGTTATAGAATGAAGGAGGTCTTGTATCTCTCTCTCAGGACTCGATCTCCCAGCAACCCGCAAGGGTGACAGGGAAACACTGGAGCTGGATTTCTCGGCTGGATAAAAGACAGCGTCTCTCTCAGTGCGTCAATGGGAGGGTCGGCTTCCTTCGGCACTTGCTACAGCAGGGCATCGGGCAAGTAGATAGTCGATCTGCTCCAAGCCACCGTGTGTCTTGCTAGGGCAGATGCTGGTATAATTATACCTGGAAGGTGCCGAGTTTGACGTAAGGTTGGACATAAGACGTCACTAAGAACTCGCAGTTCTTTCAGGACTCCAGGAGTTCTAGGACAAATCAATACAGAAGCAGGGGGAATTCCCGGGCTGCTGGAGGCTTGGTTTGTTTAAGAACGCGTTGTACTTTCTAGGAGTCTATGGGAGTAGTCTTGCCGTATTTGGACTGCATTGGCTATGACTTAATATGGGTATGATTCTTATGCCTTTATAAGGATATGATTTGATATAACCACATAAGGGCATAAATCGGGAATATTAAAAATAGGGTCCTAGATACGTTCACAACATTACTTTACCATACATTAACATATGTATTCATGCATTACATTTTGCTTAGCGGAGACTGAGGTAGTCGAGGTAAATTTACTTCAGTAGGGACATTAGAAGTGGGGCATAGTGACTGACATTAAAAGCTGACTGTTATTTATGTTTACACTGGAAACATTTTTATAGTGCTGTACTTTAGCTCCAAAATTCTTAAGTCAAGTCATGCAGCTGAACTTCTCTGGAGAATTAGGAGTCATTGAATATTTGGTGGGCTGTACTCAGTTCAGCCAGGGCACTGGAGGTTTGTTCTCTGCTGTCCTGGCAGACTACAGCCCACCTTATTTAGAGATCTCCAACTGCCTGATGGAGATCGCGGTCCCTTCATAGGAGGCGCCACCACCGTGATAATGAACAATCATGGCTGTTCCTCATACTTTGTGTTCTCACAAACATACTCCTAAAAAGGGACTTTAATTTTGAAAAATAGAAAAACAATTGATCTTGAGGCCCAGGGAGTTTTCTCCTCAGGCATGCACATAATTTTTAGCTCTTGCTATTTGAAACCCTTAGTATTTTACCGAACAAAAAAAACAAAATACATTTGATTATCTGCCTTATGTGGGGGGCATGATCTCGGGTCCTTAGAGCGATGATCCAAAGTCTATCGAGCCATTGGTCTAAGGTCCCATAAGCGGTGCCAATGTGGACATCGCTTGAAGAAACATGACAGCGTGCCAGACTCTATATAGTGCCAGTTTGGTGACAGGGTACTCTGCCATGTTTGAGGTGAACTGTCCTGTCCTCTCCACTTTAAAGAAACCCCCAAGCATAAGATAGTCTAAATGTAGTGCTATAATACATAGAGTACAAAAGCTAAGACAAACAGATGTGTCTAGTATAATTCAAGATATTCGAATAATTTAATATACTACAAAATAGTACAGTGCCATCAAAATGAAACATAAATCTTCTATTTCCTTGAAACACAATATGAAGTTCCCTTATGGTGTGAGAATGCAATGTTTGCAGCCAGGTAGAATTTCATGCAGTAGTATGCTTGACATCTCTAGGGGCTGAGCAATTTAAAGGAGTGTTGCATCAAATCATCACATAGAGTAACTGTGAAGCATGAGTTGCTATTTCTACATCTGAGGTAGAGAGGGTGTGCTGAGGAACTGGTTCAAGCCATGGAGTGCTACTTCAATGATCCTGTGGTAGTTTTTAACACAGGCAGGGTATGAATGCAAAATCATATTTATGGGGAACAGGGTTAGCCAGCATTCAGAGAACTGCAGTGTAAAAAAAGCTGTGGTGTAGTAGGGTTAACATGGTCATGTCTCAAATACAGAGTGGTTGCACCTGCTTTAGTTATCGGAGTTGGCAGAATCCCTCTGCAGGAGCTTGTTTATCCTAGTCCTGCATTGTTGAGTTTGAAAGCCTATAAATTGGGTCACCGAAATCAAAAGAATCATTTCTCTCAGACAACAACTTCACAAGAGATTCTGTTATACAAATTGCCCAGGGGAGACAAAAGTCAGCCACATAGTTGCTACAACTACCCCATGCAATAAATGCAATTGCTAAATATTTGGCTGAGGTGAGAAACATATTATAAGGTTTACAAATACACATAGATAATTCATTATCTGTTTCCTAGTGAGTTGTTCTTAAAAGAGTTTAAGTTTTTGATTAGGCAGTTATTTCTACTTTTTATGATTTAGTCATATCCTTTAAGCTGACACCCCACTACTTCATGCTGGGGTATCATCAACATTCATATCGCCAATACTCCAGGACTCCCCAGCATTTAACCTCATTTCATAACGGAAAGCAACAATGACTTTCCTTTCTCCTGAACTTATTGGGTTCATTTCAGAAATGTATCTGTGGGTATGTGAAGTGATACCACAGGAGTACGGCTTCCCATTCTCATACATGCCTTTGTGATTTGGCCAAAATTACCAACAACCTATTAGTAAATTTGCAAATACAGCACAAGCCTTCCTGTTTGTACTAATTGTATAAAATAATCTCTCAATATTTCCATTTTATGATACTAATTTACAAACTCAGTCAAACTCAGTCAATGGCAACAAGGGCAAAGGGATTGGGACCTTCAGGGCTCAGCATGAACATTGGGATCTATTTGAAATATAAGTATCTTATCTGAGAGAACGCACAACTGTAAACACTTTTTGATTTGTACTCTGTTTTTATCAGGAACTTCTTAATACAACCTTTATTTCCTAATATAGCAATGTGAATTTAACTGACACTGTACAGCATTCTACAATGGGGCAGGTTGATATTGCACCAGTACCTACTACCTAGTTAAGTATAGCTGTCCGTAGGCAGGACATAATACTCCCCTTAAGGATGCATCATTGTTTCACACTTTGAGATCTTCTTCCATCCACCTGCCCTTTCTTTGTTTTCAGAAGGGTCATGCCATCTGCCTCTTTCATCAAATTTTGACAGGCTAGTAATTCCCTCTACATATTCATTGGCAGTCAGACTGTTGATCAGTAAGCCATCCTCGCTCATGAGACCTTACACACACATGTGCTGATAGGAACAGGTCGGGAGACTTCTTCTCTACAAAGTATGCAAACATAACTGAATAGATAGCCAAACATTTCCCTTCTTGCTCTTAAGTGCAGGGCAATTCAAGATCCGAGAAGGAACTCCAATAAATATTATTTTTAAGTTTCGACATTGTGGCACAAAAGTGACACTGGGAAAACTAGCAGAGTGGATCTTAAAAAAAATAGACACTCTTCAAAACCATTCAAATCTATCACACATCATTATGTTGCCGCAGAAGGGTACAGTTGGCTAGCTCATGCATCTACCGGTCTAATTTTTGTAAAATGCAGCATATGCTCTCTGTGTTTTCAAAAGAAGCTTGCACCTCTGATGTCACATGGTGCCTAGTCTCTCCATTTCTATTTATCTCTCCCTCTCTTCTTCTGTGTCTATGGGGGCTGTTGGTAAGGACCATATTTGCGTAGATGTTAGACTTGCCATCCCTGGTGTGGTATTCCCACAAATACTTTGGCTTCATCCCTTCTTTAGTTGGTGTTGGGACTCTGCACACTTTAACACCGCTAACCAGTGCTAAAGTGCTTGAGCTCTCTCCTTCAACATGGTCAAATTGGCCTACACCTACTCGGCATATTTAATTCACATGTATGCACTATATGTAGCCAGGGCATGTACACACATAATTAAATGCTGCAAGTCAATCAATCAATCAATCAATCATTTGTAAAGCGCACTACATACCCGCGAGGGTCTCAAGGCGTTGAGGGGGGCCGCTACTGATCGAACAGCCTGGACTTGAGTATCCTCCTGAAGGTCAGCAGGTCTTGGGTCGGTCGTAGGCTCAGTGGGAGGGTGTTCGATGTCTTGGCGGCGAGGTGGGAGAAGGATCTCCCACCGGTGGTTGTTCTTCGGATGCCCGGGACGGTGGCGAGTGAGATGTCGGGGTAGCGTAGCTGGCGGTTGGGGAAGTAGAAGGAGAGCTGTCTGTTGAGGTAGGCTGGGCCAGTCTTGTGGAGTGCCTTGTGTGCGTGGGCAAGGAGCTTGAAGGATATCCTCTTGTTGGGCCTGAAGCACTCATGCCCCCCCTAAATTATCCTTTCAAAACATTGCTGAGTCCTGAAACTGCAGCCTGTAATGAAGTTTTAAACTGCCATCTTGACCTGGCAAAAAGCCCTTTTGCCCAGACCAAATGTTCCTTTTTAATACTTAAATGACCTTTAAGGTAGGTGTGAGAAGTTGGCCTGGTATATGCTGTCCACTAATTAAAGTAGGCACTTTGCACCAGTCCAAACAACCCGTATGGTGATTTAAGAGTTCAAAGATAACCGTAGAAAGCTATCCAAGTGGTAGCTGTGGAAAGCAGCCTTCAGGCTTAGTCTTGAAGGAATGTTAAGCAGCTTGATTTACCAGAATGCAACCTTATAGTATTGGTTAAATGAAAGGAGAACCACACAGTAGTTCTAAAAATATGTATTAATTAATATAACACTCTCTAGTATGACACAGTATCTTCTACATGAGGATACTGACAAAGCACACAATACTGTAGCACAGAAACAATAGTAAATAGCACTAATACACAGTGAGCCCCAGGGCGGGACCAAACCATATACTTATCTAACTTCCAGCCTAATTCTCTTCTACCCCTCCTGAGCAAGCTACTGGAAAAACACATTAACAAACACCTGTCTGACCATGTCGAATCTACTGGAAACCTTGATCCTTCTCAATCTGGATTAAGGCCCAAGCATAGCACTGAGTCAGCCCTGAATGCTGTCCCTGGACAACGGACAATCAATATTACTCATGCTGCTTGACCTCTCGGCCACATTCGACACAGTCTCCCAACAGATCTTACTCAGGAGACTGAAGGAAACTGGACTCTGAGGACTGGCTCTTCAGTGGATGGCAAGCTTTCTCTCCCTCTGTTCACAGATCAATCACCTAGGCCTTTTTCATTCTAAGACCATGGAGCTGACCAATGGAGTGCCCCAAGGCTCTTGCCTGAGCCCTACCTTGTTCAACATATATGTCGCCCCCTGGCAGACCTACTTAGGACACAAGGCTTAACACCCATTTCATACGTTGATGATACTCAGCTTTTATTTTCATTGAATAAATCCACTATTACGGCCCAGTTCACCTTCTCCGAAGGGATGACAGCCATATCAAACTGCATGAGGAGTCATGTCCTTCAGTTTAATGCAGGTAAGACTGAGATCATGCTTTTCGGAGACGCACCACTGCTGTGGTTTCCTGACTGGTGGCCAGTGGATCTAGGTGACGCCCTTGTACCTAAGACAGTTGTCAAGGATCTTGGCATACGCCTAGACCAGGCACTGACCTTGAAATAAATGTGGCCTACACTGCTGGCTCCTGTTTTCATGTGCTTGGTCTGGTACGACGAGTCTTTCCTTTTCTCCCCTTATCTACACGTAAAACTCTCATTTGGGCATTGACACTAAGCGGTCTAGACTACTGCAATGCTCGCTTGGTCTCAGCCAATGAGTCCTCGTTGAGCAGACTGCAGGTAATCCAAAACACCGCAGCACGCCTTGTCTCGAATGCCCCTCCCAGAACGGCTTCCCTTTCCCTCCTTCAACAACCTCACTGGCTTCCGGTATGCAAGCAAATCAAGTTTAAAGTCTGTTGCATTGTCCACAAGGCTGTGAATAGCAAGGGCCCCATTTATCTTGCAAAGAAATTCAACCATTATATTCCTACACGATCTCTGCGTTCAGGAACCAAATGTCTTCTCCTTGTTCCTCGGTTAAAAAAATCAAGGATGGGAGGGAAAGCTTTCTCTCACCTTGCCCCCCTCTTTTGGAAGCAGCTCCCCACCCACCTGCGACAATGCTCTGACCACCTTCAATTTAGAAGGCTCCTCAAAACTGTAATATTCTAACCTGTTCCCCCTTTCGACCTACTGCTACATGTCCATAGCGCAGAGATACCTCTTCAGGGGTCATTTAGGTGCTCTACACAACAAATAAATAAATAAATAAAGAGCAGCCCAAGGATTGGTGGAAGTGGCCTCACTCGGCACTCCACAGTGTTCTGGAGGCTTTGGCATTCTGGGTTAGAGATGTTTAAAGGGTGCATTTGCGGCTGGCCGTCGGAAGATGGCCAGTCAAAAAGACATGCACACTTTAAACAGTTCAGAATCACCAAGGGTGGGGGAGAAGGAAGGTGAGGTCCATTCAGCTTCCTAGCGTAGTATCAAAAATTAAGATGGGGGGAGAATGGACCACTTGTAACTACGTTTCCAGAGATTTTATTCCATTAATAAAAAACCCTCATACACGCACGTAGTTGGTAGGCGGTACATCTTGGTTCTCCGCCAATTACGCTGCGTTAGTGCATCATCATGGGGTCTTTTTTTGTTGTATGCTGACCTACATCCGGAGGTGATCACTGGATACGTAGTAGTGTCCAGAGATAGTGTCTTTAAGTGCTCAAAACAGTGCCATACCAGCCCACCCTCCCTTCTGTTGAGTGACATGCTTCTGTCAGTCAGCAACGGCCCTCCCCCGTCCTGAAGCTTGGCTTCGGACAGGGGATGAAAAATAAAATGGTAATTCATTACCAATTTATTTTTCATCTATGGGGGGATATTTAAGAGGGGCGATGCTCCTTCAGTCAAATGGAGGAGCCGCCACTGTATGGTACCTCTTCTTTGTCTGTGGGGAGAAATCTTACACCACCGTGCACCACCCACTGCTTTGAAAATGACTCATCCCCATAAGCATGACAAACATTTCACCTTTTGTATAGTGAAAAGGTACTCACGCACAGAACAAGTGCAAACTATGCAAGAGCAAAGCCATATTTGCTGCATGTGGAAATTAAGCATTTACTATTACTATTTTGTATAACAACGAGGCTTAAAAACTGCTTTTAAATATACAACAGCCAAAACTATTGGTATTTAGCAATGCTTGTTTAGCGTGTTTGACTTTTTTCTTTGTCAAGAGATTATACAAAAGCCATACAATGTGACACTGTTCCCAACTTTTACTTGACATTTTTAGGCAAATTGGAAAGCTCGGTGCGAATATTGGCATACCAAGATCTTCGGTTTGGGGCTTTGAATTTGGTAGAAAAAATTACAAACAACCAGCTGCGAATTATTTGATCCCAGAAGCAAGTATTAAAAGTCAAGAAACATCTATTGTAATTTTACAAACATAAATCTGTCGGCAGGGTATTTAGCACACGACAAAGCGCCCTGAGGCGAAGAGTGTGATGGAGGAGGTATTCACAGCTGACTGTGTGAGCGGGAGTAATTTCACTCGATCACACCCTCACGTTGTCACTTTCAGTTACTCGTTGACAGAGGCCGGCACTCTGAGCCTGCGTTCGCACATTCTTTGTCCATCAGTGAACGGGACCGTGTGCTCCAGAGTGGCGGGCGCTCGAATAGTTTCCTAGTCAATTTCTCACCGATCGTGCGCGCTTGGTTCAGAGAAGCACTTCACTTTCAGCAGTTGATGACATAGAACAGAAACACATTGTAGTCACGTTTGAAAAATGGCACACAAAAAATGAGTAATAGGGGTGTGTCTTAGGAGTTATTCTGAAGAAACCTTAGTCAAGCAGTTTTGAACTGGAACTGAACATAACTCTACTGCCTGTTATCGGTGAGCGTGGCAAGCTGTGCATTGAGTGCCATCAAAATCTTCCATCTTTGATTTTATCTATTTTTTCCCTGGAGCAAGTTTTCACCCGATTTAAACATGAGAAGAAATAAATGGAGTAACACACGTGCAAACAGTATGTGCGTTTATTGTACTCCCATTATTACACTTGCAGACTATTTTTGACAGGCAGTTTCAACTATCAGCGCAAAAACTCCAGCCCATTTTGATTAGCACAAAAAGGTATGCTAACACCGAAAATTAGCCTTCTGCATTCACAGATAACAAAAAACCTCCAGGGACACTTGACAAGCTGATACTCAGATAGGAAGTGTGCTTTCTTTAATTGTTTCAGAAACCATAATTTACAACAACAAAAAATTCAGAGTGACACACCCAGTGATGCAAACGTCATCAAATGTGTAAACAGCGCCAGCAGTACACAACAAGGACATCTTTTTAGGTCTGGCTTTAGCCAAGACCTTTTAATTTTACCAAAGTTATATGTTTAATACACTTACATTCGGGGACTTTCAGCTAACCATTGCTTTGCTATTGTGTCATTCACTTTTTTCTTCTGCTCACTACAGCCCACTTCAGCCATAGGCTAACCACTGTGAGAGACAGCATTCTTCCCTTTCACCAAGAGCATATCCCCACACTAAGTAGTTCTCTTAAGTGCCAGGAAGTGCTATGGCAATGTGTGCTTTGGGACTAAAAATATTTTTGCTTGTAACCATTTTTAGGTATCGGCTAGACTGTGCATGCGCTCTCTCGAAGAGACATGTTGTTTTTAATCTGTGGGCTTCAGCCCTCCCACAGGCTTCCCATTTGCTTGCTCGATTGTCTGTTTCATATTCTTTGTCACCGTTTGTCCTTGGCATGCATAATCATGCCTCTTCTTGTGTTTAGCCCCCCCAGAGCATGGACCAAATACAGGTAAATATCCACTTCTCCTGTTTTTTGCAACCATTTTAGGACCTACTTTTTCATCACTCCACACAGTGTTAGTACTTTTACCAGCTCTGTCTACTCCCACCCATTATCATGCCCCATCTACAGATCACCCTGTCGATTCTTTTCTTTTTGTTGCTGCTTTTCGTTTCACCCACCTCCTCCTTTCCATCGCTGCCTGTCCCTTGCACCTCCCTGTGCTTGCCCTGTCCACAAATTACCCCCTCCTCCATCATTGCTTTTCTCTTCATTGCTGCTTTCTGCTTCCCTCAAATCCTTCCTCCCATCTCTGTGTGCTCCCTCCTGCCACACGGTGCTTGCCCCATCCACAAATTACCCCCTTCTTCAACCCCATCACTGCTTTATAACCCCATTGTGGTGTGTTTCATTCTAGTGAGTGGTGGTGTTCTGCCTTTTAATGTGCTGTTAGTGTATAGCTGATATGCTGATGGAGCATGTGTGCACGTCTGCTATTACTTGTCACGCATGTTATCTCTGTTTATTTTCCATGCGTGTGAGTATTAGGTGTTTGCTTGTTTACACCATATGTGGTGGTTCAGTAATGGTGTTCATAGCTGGAAAATGAGACCTCAAGTAAATCAGGTATGAGTTTTCACAGGGCATGTCAGAGCTTCTAAAGTACCAGTGTCTTCTGCTGTAATTGCATAGCCATATTTCTCCTGTGCAAAATGATTGAACACTTTGTGTCTCAACTAGTTGCTTCTCAGTTCATAGGGTGGGACTCTATTTCTGTAATTTCTCCCATCAGGACACTTTCTTACTTTTTCTGCATTCACTGGTTTAAGTGTTTCCTTGCGCCATTGTTGCTTAACTTGAATTCTCTTCGAAAGAGCCAGGCAGTCTTGATGTCATCAAAGTCGGCCTGCCCCTCCGCGTCCATGGCAAAAGTGGTCCTATTAACGTGGTTGACGATGCAATGTATTTCCTTATGTTTTCATTCTGTAAACCAGCCCAATACTGTGATTCCTTTGTTTTTATTGTGCAGTTTTATATAGTACCAACACCACCCGAAGGTACTAGAGTGCTTACATTAGCACCAGTTACTTTAAACAAGGACACATTCATTTTTGTGGGCATGGAAAGATTAAGTGATTTGCCCAGAATAAAGGGTGTTAAGTCGAGGCCGAAACTCAAACTCGATTTCCCAGCCCTATAGTCGGCATCTAAGGCCATTACACCATATCCTCTCCTGAAAGTAAATCATATCATCACCTTAGCCTTGGCCTTAATTTCACATTTTGTGATTATGGATAAATCACATGGGCCCATAGGTATGAAAACATTTTGCATTTCTTAACAGTCCAAATCGCTATTTTGGGCAATTAAGAAACGCAAAACTGCCTTTCCTAATGTACAAAGGCATATGAAGCGTCGCAAAATGAGATTTCTACCCAGTAGAAATCTCATTTTGCTAATCGCAACATAGGAACTCACAAATAGGGATTACCTATTTGCGAATCGGAAACTCCACGTACATCATTTTTCCTAATTGCGACTAGTTGCAAAAAGGGCATTTAGGGTATATATATATATATATATATATATATATATATATATATATATATATATATATATATATATATGAACACACACATCCCTTCCTCACGCTGGTTTTTGAAAGCAACACAGCCTGAGTCGGTGCACCTTTTTCCAGCGTGAGGAAGGGATGTGTGTGTTCATATTTGCTGGAAGCCTCGCACCAGCAGCACTGGCCGCCCTGCTAAGGTCGTGGCTCTCTGCGTGGCAAAGTGTTGTTGATATATATATATATATATATATATATATATATATATATATATATATTACCTACTGGCGATAGCCAGTATGTATATATAGTTAGAATTGTTTTCCATCGGGAAATCGCAACATTCTATTGGGAATAACTTTGGCGCCGGTTGAGGAATCTTCCTGAAAGTTTCCCTAACTTTGCCTCGCGGTGCTCCGCTCCTTCCCTAAAAGTTTGGGGGGATTCGTCAAGCGGGGACCGAGATAAAAGGGGGTCCCAAAACATGTTTTCCCCATGTTAATTTCCATAGGGCGGTTGGACTCACTTTTAGCCCGAACGGCTGAATGGTTTTCCACCAAACTTGGCAAAATTGTAGGGACTGGTAGCTCGATGTGCCTTTGCTCTGTCTCAAGATATGTGCTCCAGTGGTTTTTATGAAAATTAACTTTGAAAAAATATATATTGGGCTAAATTGGGCTATATATATGTTAGAGCCCAAATGTAGCCCAATGTAGCCCAATGTAGCCCAAAGATGGCCACCAGAGACAAAAAAAAACAAATGTAGGCCAAATATCAGCCAGATATAGCCCAACTATAGCCCAATTACAGAATGTCCCAGAGTGTTCTAAAGAACAACTAGAGCGCTAACAGTCTTACTTATGACAAAAGTATGGCACACCTGAAGTCATCTTGATTGGAATAAAGTGTTAACACTTAAAACATTTAA
This sequence comes from Lissotriton helveticus, assembly GCF_964261635.1. Taxonomy (NCBI): domain Eukaryota; kingdom Metazoa; phylum Chordata; class Amphibia; order Caudata; family Salamandridae; genus Lissotriton; species Lissotriton helveticus. The sequence goes on along the minus strand of NC_136071.1, from coordinate 333,332,467 downwards.
TTTGCAAAGGAACAAAATGAGGGGGTTCATTTTGCCATAGAAATTATGATTAGTGCTGAAGAAAGAAAAATGAGGGCACATTGTGAGTGACTTCTCAAATCCTCTTATATTTCATTAAAAAAATTCTGATATGCAGTCTCCCAAGATGGCCACCAGAGACAAAAGACCCCAAATGTAGCCCAAATATCAGCCAGATGTAGCCCAACTATAGCCCAATGACAGATTGTCCCAGAGTGTTCTAAAGAACAACTAGAACGCTAACAGTCTTTTTTATGACAAAAGTATGGCACACCTGAAGTCATCTTGATCTTATAAAGTGGCCACACTTAATACATTTAAGTTGAAAAGGAACAAAATGAGGGGTCTCATTTTGCCATAGAAATGTTATATATATATATATATATATATTCACTGAAAAAACCATAGGTTACACACCAGTTATAGTTAGGAATTAGCATTTAAAAAACCTTTGAAATTCACTGAAAAAACCATAGGTTTCACACCAGTTATAGTTAGCTGGAAATTTTACTCGCATAAAACCATTGAAATTCTCACGTTATAGTTAGTTGGACGCACTATAACTTGCACGTCTGCAATGCACTGCTGATGACGTCACATATTACATCACTCATGCATATATTTAAATATTTAAACATTACTCGCTAAAATATGTATTCACTACGATATTCTTAATAAGCCAGTTAACCAATCAATTTTTAAAAAAAATATAGTTAGGAATTAGCATTTAAAAAACCTTTGAAATTCACTGAAAAAACCATAGGTTTCAGGCCTTATATAGTTAGGAATTAGCATTTAAAAAACCTTTGAAATTCACTGAAAAAACCATAGGTTTCAGGCCTTATATAGTTAGGAATCAGCATTTAAAAAACCTTTGAAATTCACTGAAAAACCATAGGTTTCAGGCCTTATATAGTTAGGAATTAGCATTTAAAAAAACCTTTGAAATTCACTGAAAAACGCATAGGTTTCAGGAGTTATATAGTTAGGAATTCGTTTTTAAAAAACCTTTGAAATTCACTCAAAAAACTATAAGTTTTAGTGGTGTTCTAGTTAGCTGGACATTTTACTCATACAAAACCAATGAAATTGCTCCTATATAGTTAGTTGTACTAACTATATTTCGCGCACCCGCAATCCACTGCTGATGATGTCACATATTAGATCATTCATGACATGGTCAGTGACATCACTGATGACATCTCAAATGACATCACTGATGACATCACTGATGACATCATCCACGTGACAATCACATACACCTTATCATACACTATTACAATTTTTCATCACTGTTTGTAAAATACAGAGTATCATATTTAAATCCATTGTCACAGCAATACAAGTATCTAAAAATCCACTCAGTGATTCATAGATGTATAGACACATCTAATCACTTACCTATGGATTCACTCATACATGCTGTCAATGAACAATAGAACACTATAAAAAATACTTATACATCTATATCGACATTAAACAACAGCACACATCCTATTCACATATGAAGTCATCCTACTCACTTATGCAAACAATGGATCATACTTACATATTTACTTAGCAAAACACTTATACAAACACCACTTCTTCTATTCATTTAGATAGTAAGTCATACTTAGTGAATTATAAAATCATTATTACAAGTATACAGTTATCCATACAGTCACTCACACAATCATTGTGTCTTATGTATACTTATTTATATACAACAACTGACACATACACTGCCTTTTATTTTTCTAGTTTGTTGGACCTGTACCTTTGAGAAATATATTTGCTCATCACCACACCCATAAAGAGATTCCCTCACCCAAACTGTTAGAACATGTAGTTTTAACTTCATATATCTACTGAATCAACTATTCACACAGCTTTGGACAGTCACACACCCCCACCGAACCACACACACTTTCACACTCCCATACAAATTCTCAGTTAACTAATCATTAACTAATATAGACGTTCACATAGCTAGTAACCAACTGTAGAATCAGTTTACACAACAACTGACAAAGTGATATAGATATTCACACAGTTTAGTCACTATCCACTATATTTAGTGAGACATTATAAATTGGTCAAGTAAACAGTCAATTACACTGCTACTAAATCCTCCATCCAAATATTTATTTATATATATCCACTCATTCTTCAATGTAAATTGCTATATATATAATGCATATTTAAATAACGAAGCAAACCACATTCACTGGATGATGTCATCAGTGATGTCATCAGTGATGTCATTTGAGATGTCATCAGTGATGTCACTGACCATGTCATAAATGATCTAATATGTGACATCATCAGCAGTGGATTGCGGGTGCGCGAAATATAGTTAGTACAACTAACTATATAGGAGCAATTTCATTGGTTTTGTATGAGTAAAATGTCCAGCTAACTATAACACCACTAAAACTTATACAGCCTGATTCATGAATCAAAATTGCGCTCGCAATAGCTGCGAAAATGCTTTTGCGGGCGCAATTTCCCCAATCGGCATTCACCACGAAAATAGTGAAGTCGCAAACACATAATAGCGAATTCGCAAATAGATTCGCAGAATCCCGGCAGGAGAGCATTAGCGAATCGGAAAATGCGACAAACCACGGATACTGCGAAAAAATTGCGAATTCGCTATACAATCGCAATCGGTAATCATGAAAAATCGCAAATAGCGAAAACCCCCAAAATCGCTGTTTGCGAGGCGCAAATTAAGGACAACCCAAAGCAGGTGGTAACCATAAAAGCCATTGAAATATTTTTTTGAAAAACCGTTGGCCAATCAGTAACAGGTGCAGGCCTGACCAAACACACATAAGGAGAATCAGCAGCAGCATTTGGAGTCTCACAATGCCAGGAATGTACATGGTGGTCAGGCGGCGAAGGCTACAGCAAGCAGCACGGAGGAGACGCAGAATCCAGGACAGGATATTCCGCCAGCGGGTCACCCTGCTGGGCCAAACCAGAGAGCAAATATATGCAAAGTACCGCCTGAATCGGGAAATGATAATCCAGCTAATACAGGACCTTGACCCCCTGATGCAGCACCCAACAAGGCGGACCAATGCCGTGCCTACACATGTCCAGGTATTGTGTAGCCTGCACCTCTTGGCCTCTGGGAGCTTCCAGGGGATAGTAGCGGTTGCTGGGGGGATATCCCAGCCCACCATGTCCCGCTGCCTAAGGAGTTTCCTTGACGCAATGCTGACCCAGCTACACCAACACATCAAATTTCCCACCAGCCAACAGGATTTGGATTCGACCAAGCTACAATTCTACAATGTTGCCCATTTCCCACATGTGATAGGATGCATTGACTGTACCCACATCGCCATCTGCCCACCAGCTGCAACGGAGTACATGTACCGCAATCGCAAGTCCTACAACTCCCTCAACATCCAAATGGTCTGCAATGCTAAGACATACATCACGGACATAGTGGCACAGTACCCAGGGAGTACCCATGACTCATTCATATTCCGGCACAGCGGCCTCCACACACGACTGGCCAGGGGAGACTTTGGGGAGGGACACCTACTTGGTAAGTACACTTTGTCCACAATGTCACATTGCGATGAAGTAGCTGCGCTGCACAGGCACTCACCCTCTGCTCCTCTCATTCAGGTGACAGTGGCTACGCCCTCCGTGAATACCTCCTCACCCCATACCTCAACCCTGCTACACCACAGCAACGGCGTTACAATGTTGCACACATACGGACAAGGAATTGCATTGAAAGGACTTTTGGGCTACTGAAGAGCAGATTCCGCATACTGCACAAGACAGGTGGGGCCATGTACTACAGTCCTGATGTGTGCTGCCGCATTGTGGCTGTCTGTGCAATACTACACAACATTGCTACCAAGCGCAGGATACCTGTAGACATCTCTGGCAGTGAGTCGGAAGTGGACGACCGGCCACCTGCACATGGGCGTCATGCACGCGGAGAGAACCCAGCTGAAGGCCACAGACGCCGCAACCACATCACAATGAACAGTTTCTAGTGCACCCACTCCCCTCACCCAACAAATCACAATTGCATGCAAATGGAAATAATGACAGGACGCCAATGTATGATGCAAGAATAAATATTATTGTTTGATTCACAATAATAGTGCAAGTTGCCATCCTTCCTATGCAATCAGTATTGCCCCATACTGCTGCGTCCAAAACACAGGGCAGGCTTATAGTGTCATCCTGTAAAAGTACATGTTAGTCAGGTGCGCCTCCGGTGCGAATCACCCAAGCGCCTCTCCGGCTCCTCCTCTGCCACCGCACGTGACCCTGCAGTGGGCCTGGTGCTATGTCGTAACACCGCTACCTGTGAGGCAGACTGGCTGCTCACACTTGAGGTGCCCTCGCTGGCATCGCCCCCCCGACATTGCCAGGTACAGTGGGGTGGAGTGCCATAACGGCAGTGGTGAGGTGCTCTAATACTCTGGCCACATCCTCGCAGCATTGGATTAGCTACTGCTGCTGCGCCAGGGACCGTCGCGATAGCTGGGATGTCACATTGCCGATCACGTAGTTTGACCTGGTGTATGACGACAGCCGCGTCAGTAGCTGCCGGTGGTGGCGGCGGCCGGTGTTGCGCTGTGATATTAGCGCAGCAGTGTTGGCCTCCATGGCTGCCGTCATGCGGTCCATCCTCTCCCCCACACCTGCCATGGCTGCCGTCATGCGGTCCATTCTCTCCCCCACACCTGCCACATTGCGGCCAATATTATACAGCTGCATCTGTATGGCCCCTTGCCGGCGTGCCTGCAGCTGGTGAATGCGTAGCATTCTACACTCTATGCTCAAGCTCGGCAATCGCACTTCCATCCCCCTCCTGCCACTGCGTGCATTGTTCTGCAGGTGAGCCCTGCCATGCCTGCTCTGCTGGCTGCCCACAGTGGGTGGGTGCTGTGTCACCGCTGTCGCTGGAGCAGATGTGGAGGCTCCAGCTGCTGCGGGCCTGGCTGCAGGGGTTGGTGGTGCGCCTGTTGGTGCTGGCGCTGATGCTGTGGGCCTGGCTGCAGGGGTTGGTGTTGCGCCTGTTGGTGCTGGCGCTGATGCTGTGGGCCTGGCTGCAGGGGTTGGTGCAGCGCCTGTTGGTGCTGGCGCTGATGCTGTGGGCCTGGCTGCAGGGGTTGGTGCAGCGCCTGTTGGTGCTGGCGCTGATGCTGTGGGCCTGGCTGCAGGGGTAGGTGCAGCGCCTGTTGGTGCTGGATGTGTTTGTGACGGCACCTTCTCCGCATCCTGTGGTTGCTCATCGATGAGCAGCCTGTCACTGTCGCTGCTGTCTGCGCCACCTGTGAGGGGAAGTGGACGTCCATTAGTTGCATGTATCTGTCACACGTGCAGTTGCTACATGTATGCAGGATGACATTCCCTGACTGGCTGTGGCATTGAGTACTTTGGAACCTGTCTGGCTGCATTGGGGTACTTTTACATTGTGGCCACACTACATGTCCCACAATGCTTTAGGGCATTACCTAATGTGCACCGATGGCATGACTTTGGAACATTATGGGAGGCTATAGGGTAATGGCCATTCATAGGGGACAGGGTCGCAGTCGCATGCCACTTACCTTGGCTCTCTTGGGTGAGCCGGGATGAGTCCAATCTGATGACTCCAATGCACGCCTCGGACTCCAACGTGTCCTCGAAGCGGTCCTCCATGGTGGTGTTTGGAGGGACTGTAGGTCCTCCCCCTCCAGTGGCCAGGGACTCTCCCAGCCTCTCGGCAACCTTCTCCTTGGCACGACCTCGGAGGTCGTACCACCTCTTCTTTAGTTCTTCAAGTGACCTGTCTGCCACGCCCACGGAGTTCACTGTGGCCGCTATCCCGACCCAGATTCTCTGCTTCTCCTGCTCAGGCACCCTCCTTGACTCTTTCCCAAACAGTTTAGAGTGGTTCTCTACCACCCCTTCGATGAGGTGCTCCAACTCCTGTTCGGAGAACTTCAGTTTTCTCTTGCGCCCGGTGTTGCTGGGCCCTGGCACAGCCTCCTCTGCCATTGCTGCAGTGAGATTGGGTGTGGTATTCCAAGTTTGCAGGTGTCCTTGCAGGAGCTGACTCAGTTGCTGCCCCGAGGTCTGCCTCACTGTGGTGAATGGGGGTGGGAATTGGCTGCTTCCTGGTTGTGATGTCATTACTGTGCTCGAAATGTGACTTCCCGTTTTCCCGATCCCGCGAATTTGCGATCTCGCAATTAGCGATATCGCTATTTGCGATATCGCAAATCCTACACGGATGTTGCCGAAAATAGCGATTATTCTGCGATTTTCGAAAATCGCTAACGCTTTTTGCGGCCGCGTGCGAATCGCATTTTTTTATCGGAAAAATTCATGAATACCGATCTGCGATTTCTAAATTGCGATTCGCAGTTAATCGCAATTGGAAAATCGCAGATTCCGGTTTTCATGAATCAGGCTGATAGTTTTTTGAGTGAATTTCAAAGGTTTTTAAAAACTAATTCCTAACTATATAACTCCTGAAACCTACGGATTTTTCAGTGAATATATATATATATATATATATATATATATATATATATATATATATATATATATATATATATATATTTATATATATATACATATATATATATACTTCATCCAAAATACCTCTCGTATGAAGAAGTTGACCTGGACACCCTGCGCTTGCAAATAATCCTCAATGGTCTTGGCCCTTCTATCCTGAGAGACATGGTCACCCCCTACAAGGCCCCTAGACCCCTACGCTCTGACAACGAACGCCTGGCCACCGTCCCGAGATTCAGGAAGGCACGCACTGGCGGTAGACGGTTCGCAGTAAAAGCGTCTGCAGGATGGAACTCACTCCCCCGCTTCCTGCGACTGGAACCCTGCCACCTCCTCTTCCGTAAAAAACTGAAAACTCTGCTTTTCCCCAAATAAGCTCCCCTTCCCCCTCTGGTCTTCACTTGTATCATTAGCGCGGGGATGCCTCCGGGTCACCAGGCGCTTTATAAATCGCTAAATAAATAAAATAAATAAATTTATTTCGGCAAGAGAAAAGTCACGATGCGTTTCACCAATACGGCTTGATCACGCTCGTAAGGCTGATAAGAACAGCCATTTTTAAAATCCCAAAACACACCCTACGTGCAAATCATGTGACAAACAGAGTGAATGCGGAAGACATCTTTGTCTAGTCAAATGTCTTAACTGAACAGTGTGATGCATCAAGCATAGTCCAATATACGCAAATAATGTAAGCAATGTATACTTTGCATAAATATTACATTGATTGTGGCTTATATAGTTCCATAATTTTGTTAAAAATTACATTTCAGGAAATTCATAGTTTAACACATCTCGTTCAAACATATCGACAAATAAAGTTCGTATTGTATCAATATTGAACACAGTGACACTCCGAATGGGATAGTTTGTTGTAGATATATCTCTCTTTTGGTCATAGGACATTACCAACTTCCTCATCTAGAACCAGTGTTCTAATTGGCTATGCAAATCTTTTCATGGGCTGGTGGGAGGAGCAGGTCGTCAGGGAAATGGCGGAATTTGACAACGTGGCTCTGTGGCTGCGATACATTGACGACATCTTTTTTGTTTGGAATGGTGATGCCATCTCAGCTAAACAATTTGTTGATAAATTGAATACGAATTGTCTTAATTTACAGCTGACAGAGCATATCAGTCAGAAGAGTATGGAATTTCTGGATGTTAAAGTGGAAGTGAAAAACAACACACCGACCACGAAACTATTCAGAAAAAGCACAGCAGGCAACAGCATTCTTAGAGCCTTAAGCTGCCATCCGAAACATTTAGTGTATAGCATTCCATATGGCGAGCTGTTGCGCGCCAGACGAAATTGCAGTACTTTGGATGGGTTTGAAGGAGAAAAGGAGATTATGTGTCAGCGATTTTTGAGCCGAGGCTATAGCAAACAGGTGATTGACAGAGCGGTGCAACGTGTCAGTACGAAGACCAGGGAAGAGTTGTTGCACCCTAGAGAGACAAAAGAAGAATCGGATACCGTTAGATTTATAACTACATTTACAGGACAATCCTACGAAGTCCGTAAAATTCTCCAAAAAAATTGGCATGTTCTGAGCACAGATGAACATCTGAAAAGGTATCTCCATGAGAACCCACAGATTACGTTCCGCAAGGGTAGAACCTTGCGTGACGCACTCAGCCAAAATTATGTCACCAACTCTGGTAAAAAAGGAAAAGAAACCCATGTTGGCTTCATGTGCTGTGGGAAGTGCAAAGCGTGCAAACATAGTCGGGATTGCAAAGTTGTAGTTATTCCTGGTACCAATAGAGAGATCACCATTCGAAAACATCTCACATGCAATACCCCATACAGTGTGTATGTACTAATATGTCCATGTAACAAATGGTATGTGGGAAGTACCAAACATGAGGCCAAAAAAAGAGTGCCAGAGCATCTGCGGGCCATTCGCTCCCACAATAAACAATACCCTATTGCGAGACATTTCTTTGAAACACACATGGAGGATGAAACCTTGTTGCGTATGGTGGTCATAGATTGTGTTGATCTAGGAGTGAGAGGAGGCAACTATGAGTTATCTCTAAGAAAACTTGAATCCAAGTACATCATTGATTTTCAATGCCTGTTTCCGATGGGACTTAACATGAGTGAAGAATTAAAATCCACTTACATGAATGAGAAATGTACAATGTTTGATATTATATATTAGATTTATCAGCCTTCTGTTTTGATTTTAACATTTTAATTTTTTCAGATGATATTGGAGGACTAAATGACAACTTGTTTGTTATCTTCGGAATACAGTGACTGTTTCTGGAATAATATGTCCACTGGAACAAGAACTTTATGTGGAATTTTATGAACTAACGCAGCGACACTATTAATGGTGTAATTAGGTCCTATTCAAACGTTACTGTAATATTGAGAACTTTAGCAAAGTATTACATTGATGCATGCATGAATTTGTCCACTTGGGCTTAATCTGGACTGATGGGGCCATAGCCAATTAGAACACTGGTTCTAGATGAGGAAGTTGGTAATGTCCTATGACCAAAAGAGAGATATATCTACAACGAACTATCCCATTCGGAGTGTCACTGTGTTCAATATTGATACAATACGAACTTTATTTGTCGATATGTTTGAACGAGATGTGTGAAATGTAATTTTCAACAAAATTATGGAACTATATAAGCCACAATCAATGTAATATTTATGCAAAGTATACATTGCTTACATTATTTCCGTATATTGGACTATGCTTGATGCATCACACTGTTCAGTTAAGACATTTGACTAGACAAAGATGTCTTCCGCATTCACTCTGTTTGTCACATGATTTGCACGTAGGGTGTGTTTTGGGATCTAAAAAATTGCTGTTCTTATCGGCCTGACGAGCGTGATCAAGCCGTATTGGTGAAACGCGTCGTGACTTTTCTCTTGCCGAAATAAAGGATTATTTGCAAGCGCTGGGTGTCCAGGTCAACTTCTTCATATGAGAGGTATTTTGGATGAAATTTGTAGGTCCGCCAGTGATCTAACCTGGACCGCTCGAGACAGCAGCAACGCTCGTACTGGCAGTATATGTATATTCACTGAAAAAACCATAGGTTTCAGGCCTGATATAGTCCATTATACATATTTAAATAACGAAGCAAATCACATTCACTGGATGATGTCATCAGTGATGTCATTTGAGATGTCATCAGTGATGTCACTGACCATGTCATGAATGATGTAATATGTGACATCATCAGCAGTGGATTTCAGGCGCGCGAGATATAGTTAGTACAACTAACTATATTGGAGGAATTTCAATGGTTTTGTACGAGTGAAATGTCCAGCTAACTATAACACGCCTAGAACCTACAGTTTTTTCAGTGAATTTTTAAGGTTTTTTTAAATGCTAATTCCTAACTATATCAGGCTTAAAACCTATGTTTTTTTCAGTGAATTTCAAAGGTTTTTAAAATGCTAATTCCTATTTATATCAGGCCTAAAACCTATGCTTTTTTCAGTGAATTTCAAAGGTTTTTTAAATGCTAATTCCTAACTATATCAGGCCTGAAACCTTTGTTTTTTTCAGTGAATTTCGAAGGTTTTGTAAGTGACAATTTTTAAATGTATTAATTGTCATAATTTTTTTCATACTGATTTACTACTTTTTTGTAAACTATTTATTTTTAGATATTTTATTTTTTAAATTACATTGTAATTACATTATACATTACATTACAAAATATACTTCTCAGAATTAATTACTTTAGTTTAAATACTTTGCAATAGGCAATAGACTTTTAAGTACAGTAGTTACAGTTGTTGCAATGGGCAACACAATTTCAAACACAAAGCAACATTGGCCTCAATGTGTTTTTCTAGTTAAATGCAATTAGTTACTTTATGGATCACTTTTCTAGCCACAGGACTGGATCCTAGATTCAGTCCTTGGACATCTCCTGTAAACGGTTGAGTAAAAGTGTTTTAGTTACAGTAGTGTTTTTTAAGGAATATTATTGTATTTTAAAAGTTGACACTTTTTTTCACATAGAATCACCAATGTTATACTATGGGAGGAAATTCACTTAGCAGGTAAGTAGTATTATCATTACTTTTTCTTACTCAGTGGTGGATCCTGGTTCCAGCACTGGTGCATCTCCTGTAAACAGTTGAAAGAATGTGTTTAAGTCATACAGGCGATTTTTTAGGAATATTTTTAGTTTGTGACAATAGACACAGAAACTTTTCTGGTGAAAACCAGATAATGGATTCCTACGGAAGGAAATTCAAGTTACTGGTAAGTATGGTTAGAATTACTTTTCAGGATCAGTACTGGGCTCAAAGATGCAGCACTGAGGTCTCTCCTGATAACAGGTGAGTAAATCGGAATTCGTAGTTCAGCCAATTTTAGAGGAATCTGGTAAAATTCCAAAACTCCACACTTAATAAAATTTCCAAGTGAAACCAGTCAATGTTAGCCTATGGAAGGAAATTCAAGTTACTGTAACTACGATTAGAATTACTTTTCAGATCTGAAATAATGCACAAAAAGATTATATCATAAACGCTCCATCAGTTCTTGGGCACTCACATAGCCACATCAAAAGTATTCAGTATATCTGTTGCCATCAACACTGCATCGTCTGCAATAGCGACTCAATCTGAAATGTGATCCCGCGATTTTTTCCCCCAAAATTTTTGGGGGGGCCTTAGGGGTCCTTGTGGGACCCCCTAAGCAGGCGTAGGGGGTCAGGGTGTTTCTACCCTGCCCCCTTTGTGTGTTTTGCATGTTTATTCACTGCTTTCTTGTGCCTTGGCACAAGATGGCTGCCAATACTTCCTGGTTTAGAGTGTTGACAGACAGTTAATTAATTAATAATACTGAGCTTATAAAGCGCTTGGTTACACTAGCCAGTGTGTCTCCGCGCTGTGCCGCTGAGGAACCCGTACTGGCCTGTTCCTGTGAGGTGCCAACTCCTGGGCACCCCAAGGTGAAGCCGGGCATCCTAGGGGTAGTGCCGGTGTGGAGATTAAGCAAGCTATTGCCCAGAGTTGCAGAGTGGGACCCATGATTAGAGTAGGCACCGAGGCAAGAGAATTATCGGGTCCGAGGACATTGAGCCCAAGACCCTGCCGCGACGGGAATTGAACCCTGGTCCGGGCCAGACCTCTGCATCAGAGTCTGCCGCTCTAACCAGTGAGCCACACTTCTCCACGAGGCATCCAATGAACATGCAGCTCGTGCTCGGGGAGGTACAGAGTACAGTACAGAGTACAGTACAGAGTACGGTACTTCATCTCTAGATATCACTATGATTTTACTTTTGATTTTCTCAGGAACTACCAAACGGATTTACACCATTTAACAAAAAGCACAATCTCCAAACTGAACTCTACCTTTTTGCCAAATTTGGTGTAATTCCGTTCAGCCGTTCGGGCTGTAGCCCTGGCTAAAGGTCCAATGGAAAATTGCATGGGGAAAACACGTTTTGGGACCCCCCTTTTTTCTCGGCCCACACTTGACGAATCACCCCCAAACTTTCAGGGAAGGAGCAGAGTGGAGCAGGCCATTTTCTTAGAGAATCTTGCGTGTATTCGTCCACCGGCGCCAAAGTTATTCCAAATAGAATGTTGCAGATTTCCTATGGAAACTAGGTCCTAACAATATCTACCTACTGGCGACCGCCAGTAGGTAATATATATATATCCACACAAAAAAAGGTTGCCCTTGTGAAGCTGCCTCTAAAATGGTTGATGTGATCAAATGGTGAAATCTGTGCACGACTTGCAACAGACATCAAATCCCTTCATGATGGCCTTACGCGTTTCGGGCTCTGTCGCCCTTGTTCACAAGCCAGGAAAGCACACACAACACTTGGGCAGTTCACCTACTTTTAATCATAATCAAATCACACGCCCCCTGTGGGCTTCGTAAGTGTGCTAAGCATTCTGGTAAATGTAGTTCTGCAATAACAACTCCAGTGGGCGTGCCGTTAAATGTGCTTACAGTGTTCCGGAATAAAAAATACCAAGTGGCATGATTACAATGTCTGCTCCAGACGTGCTCAGCATTAGAAATCCCACCGCAGTTCCATCTGCTTCTTGGGTGGCCCGTGTTCCAAGCCCTCCTGGATCCGCTGCCATGCAGCGGGCAAGCTTCGCGACCGGACCTGCTGCTTTAACATCCACATGAAAATAGGTTGCCCTTGTGACGCTTCCTCTCAGATGGTTGACGTGATCAAATGGTGAAATCTGTGCACGACTTGCAACAGACATCAAATCCCTTCACGATGGCCTTACGCGTTTCGGGCTCTGTCGCCCGTGTTCACAAGCAAGGATTACATAGCTGCCGGTTCGGTCGCGAAGCCTGCCCGCCGCATGCAAAACGGATCCAGGAGACTCTGAACAGGAGTGACCAGAAGAAACAAACAGGACTGTGGTGGGTTTCATTTTGTGGAGCATGTTGGGTGCGGACATTTAATCACGCCACTAGGTATTTTAATTTTAGACAATCTAAGCACACTGATGGCACGCCCATTGTGGAAATACTCAGCAGGACTACCTATACCAGAATTCCTTGAGGCTGTACGACGCCCACTGGGGGTGTGACGGTTGAATACTTTAATAAATGATGTGATCTGCTTACAGTGCCTCGTGTGTTTTCCAGGCTTGGGAACAAGGGCGGCAGAGCCCGAAACGCGTCGAGCAATTGATAAAGGAAGGGGTGTCCGTCACAGACTGCGCACAGATCCAGCATTTGATTATTTAAACCGTTTGGGAGGCAGCTTCTTTTGGGCAACCTTTTTTGTGTGGATACATATATATATATATATATCGGCTTATTCCAACCTGACAAGCACGTCCCTCAGCTCCGGAACACGGCAGAAAGAAGGAACGGAAGACCCAGGATGCAGGTGAGTTTTTTATTTCAAATCGCACCTCGTCAGCATAACGTTTCGGCCTTCACAGAGGCCTTGGTCACATGACGCCATGAGAGAAGCGGACAGTTTTTAAAGTGCTAGTGCAAAAAAATCAGTGCATTACATTGGTTGACCTAACAAAGAGGCGGGGTATGTAGGAACAAACATAGAAAACATATTGATTGGTTATGCATAATGGGATAATCCCCGGGAATACCAAACAATCACTAGTAAAATTCATTAATTAATAAATAATTTGTCCGATAAAGACGGTATTCATTAATATACACATCAATAAATGTAAAATACTTTGAATAAGCAATGCATTACAGTATTCACAAAATACATAGTTGTAAAACATTCGGATTAAAAACCACAAATGAATTAATCACCTTCTTACAGTAGTCTGTTGGTGTTATACATATATCATTCACATGTCGTCCAAAAATGAGAGCTCCACTCCACAGAGGATTAAAGACACAGCTTTATTGACTTAAGGAGGAAAAACTGTGCATTCGTTTTTTGGAAAACATGTGAAAGCATATGTATATGCACTAAAAAAAACAGTCACTTGGCCCCCACCACAAAAAGGCTTTAAGAAATGTACGAAGTGCAAAGCCTGCAAACAAGGGTTAAACATGAAGGAGGTCATTGTACCTTTTAGGAAAAAACCCTATACCATCAGGGGCGGCTACTCATGCAAAACGGAGTATGCCGTATATGTTCTGGTCTGTAGCTGTGGCAAACGCTATGTTGGGAGCACTATTCACCAAGCACATGTGAGAATTCTTCAACATTTACGTGCCATTACAAACAACGATCTAACGTATCCTGTGGCCAGACACATAAATACCCAACATGATGGGAATATTAAACATATATCCTATTATGTGATAGACAGTGTCCCTAAAAATCCAAGGGGTGGAAACCGCAGACTAGCCTTACGACGTCTTGAATCAAGATATATAATCTTGTTAAATTCAAAAATCCCGAATGGATTGAATTCAGACGAAGCCCTGACTGTCCACTTATAATCCAGAGCGGGACCCCTCCCGACAATATGATCCCAGTCCATTTTTTAACTCTGCACGGTTTAAACACACTTCTTTTACTTTGAATTTTGCGTCACAATTTGTGCTAATATTATGGTTTAACATGCATGACACACACTAACACAATGCAACGTTGTTGTCAGGCACAGCAGAAGCAGATGACTCATACATATGTCAGGCGCAGACATGAGCAAAAACGTTTGTATGTACATGCAGCGTAGCGATTTACTCCACTTGGAGAAAATGAAAAGTGCAGAAAACACTTGAATTTGAAATCTATTATTCAAATATTTTGCACGTGCACCAGAGTGAGTCAACATGAATTGCAAGATTTTACGTAATGCACAATGAAAGTTAATTGTTCAGCATCAGCTCGCAGTCATGTTAACTTTGGAAGAAACGTCAATCAGACTTAAGCGATATATTACATAAGATCTCATGTTTTTACATTGTGTTAACAGAATTGAGATGATAATATTTACATTTGCAATGTGTCAAGTGCCGACAGCGTCATAATATGAATCATGGCCATCTTTATCCTTTAAAAACTACAGAATTTTCTGTGTCTATGCATTAGTGTGTTTGACCATGACTCACTGGTTGCCATAACTACGAATAGCCTATCATGGTGTAAGGTCTGTCCGTGATGTGTCAGCATGTAAAGTGTTATAAATATGTATGCCATTTAGAGCAGAGTTAAGTGAGCAAGGCGGAGGCTTCCGCCGAAACGCGTCTGTGCAGCATGTCGGATTAAAAACCTTTCTTGAGTCAAAGTCACGGAGTCAGTGCCTTCCTTTCATCAGAGGGAATCGGATTGGTAATCAATATATATATATATATATATATATATATATATATATATATATACAAGAAGCTCCGATTTCCTGAAATGGCAAAGAAGCGGATACGGACCACAAAATTGGTGCAGGTTAGTTTATTTGGTGCAGTAGATCGCCATGACGCGTTTCGCGCTACAGAAAGCGCTTGATCACATGACATAGTGCATGACTTTACATTGGTTTAAATATACTGCAAGTTGCTGCGTTTGCAGGTGACGTTAGGTAGCATACAAATTTGACTGACATGTAAGAAATACTACGTGCATAAAAACTACAATTATGTCTCCAATCGTATTACAACTAATTAGATGGTTTGCAATCCATACAGTAAATAAACGTAGATTAAATCCAAATTCATTTCAGAAGTCAAATTGAGTCACAAAACAGTTTTTCCGCTAATATTAAAACCAATGTCTCAAAAAAGAATTAAAAGTGCTTGTACTGTCAACGCTCCGTCCATCACCACCTTTGGTTTTGCTTTGTTCGCCATAAGTTGGCAGGGTATGCTCAGACGTGAGTCCCTTGCTCACTTTGCCACTGGATTCAAGCAAGCCGGGCTGAAGACGGCTGTAATGCCAGAAACCGGTCCTCGGAAGCTTGTTTCCGGTCCAGGGAAGGCATGGGTTGGCAGTTCGGACTGGACTGTTCCCTTGAGGCACAGGGTCAGACTGATTTGCATATGGCCGTGTCTGAACTGGGGTGGCAGAGTGGGCTACAGAACGGTGATGGATTAAACCCAGATCAGTTGACTGGGGGTGAGTGCTTGTATTGTCAACGCTCCGTCCATCACCACCTTTGGTCATGACTTTGCATTGGTTTAAATATACTGCAAGTTGCTGCGTTTGCAGGTGACGTTAGGTAGCATACAAATTTGACTGACATGTAAGAAATACTACGTGCATAAAAACTACAATTATGTCTCCAATCGTATTACAACTAATTAGATGGTTTGCAATCCGCACAAATTCCTCTGCACTGTCCAAACTTCCATCCCATATCACAAATAAATCATCTATGAAACGTAGCCAAGTTTTGACCTTAGTTGGCATAGCCTCCAAGTGTTCCGTCATAAGGACCAGCTCCTCCCACCAACCCATGTGAAGACATGCGTAGCTGTGGGAGAAGCTGGCCCCCATGGCAACACCTCGCAACTGCTTGTACAAAAGATTGTTAAACATAAACATGTTGTTATTTAAACAGAAGTCAACCATTTCCAATAGCATTTGTTTATGTTATGGCATATTGCCCAAACACCTTTCCAAATAAAACTCAAGCGCTCTCAAACCATCAGAATGTGCAATACTTGTATAGAGTGAGATGACATTTAGGGCTATCAATAAGTGATTAGATTCCCAGTTACAGTCTTTTATTTTGCGTAAAAAGTCACTTGTATCACTCACATATGATGGGAGGGCTTTCACGTAATTTTGGAGAAAGAATTCCACATATTGGGTCATATGTTCAAGGCATCCATTTCTTGCTGAAATAATGGGCTGGATCGGCAGATTTCTCAAGTCTTTGTGTATCTTTGGTAAAAAATGTATTGTTGGTACCACAGGAAAATTATTTTTAAGGAATTTGAATTCTTGTCCAGTGATAAGACCCTCTGATTTCCAATTTTATTTTTTTTTGTTGAAATTTGAGTACATTGTTTTTAACTCAGTCCCGGTACATCTTGTGTAACACGTCCTGTCATTGAGCTGATTGAAAGCCTCCTTAGTATACATATCCCTGTTCATTAAGACAATGTTACAGCCTTTGTCTGAGGCCCGAACTATGACTTTGTTGTTCTTCTTCAATTTAGATATCAAGGTGTTATAGTCTGCCTTTTCCTTATTATACTTTGATTTACCTCTGTGGGTCTTGATAGTGAGTTCCATAAGCTGATTTGTCACCTGATCATGGAAAAGATCAATTGAATCCTTTAGCATAACTGGGTTAAAGGTTGATTTTGGTTTGAATTCAGTAAGTGGGCGGGTGGATGAAATTGGAAATAAGATAGAGTCTGTATTTGGTGCCGTTGTTTGTTCACATTGTGACCCAGAACTGTTGTCCACTGAGCCCATATACCACAATTCCTGTATATCATTTATAAGGGCTTCAGTTGTTTGTGTATTTCCAATAGTTTTTGAGCTCACATCTGTTGTAGGTACTGGGTCGTTTGAATTCTTGTTTAGTATATAGCATTTCTTCAGTTTCAGTTTTCGTGTACTTTTGAATATGTAAAGCCTAGATCTTACATATTTAAAGTCATGTGTAGGGCAGTATGTTAAACCTAAATGTAATATTTCCTCTTCTCTATTGTTTAGTGTCACATCCGATAAATTTACAATTGTTTTGTTTCTCATTGAGGAAGTGTTCATTTGCCTTTTCTCCAACCGCCTCTCTTTTTACGAGTTACTCCTGTTTCGTTTGGCATGTAACATCTGAATGCCTTCTTGATGGAATCAAAGTAAAAAACTGAAAATATTTCCTACTGAGGAGACTGTAGTAAATGAGGAAATTCATAACAAATAAGTCTCCCAAGATGGCCACCAGAGACAAAAGAGCCCAAATGTAGCACAAATATCACCCGGATGTAGCCCACATATAGCCCAATGACAGAATGTCTCTGAGTGTTCTAAAGAACAACTAGAGCGCTATCAGTCTTACTTATGACAAAAGTATGGCACACCTGAAGCCATCTTGATTGGAATAAAGTGGTAACACTTAAAACATTTAATTTAAAAAGGAACACAATGAGGGGGTTAATTTTGCCATAGAAATTATGATTAGTGCTGCAGAAAGAAAAATTAGGGCACATTTTGACTTCTCAAATCCTCTTCTATTTCATAAAAAAATTCTGACATGCAGACTGAAACATGCACTTTTAATACCAGCAGCAGACTTCTGTGGCGAGCAGTAGCTTTACTATATTTATCTAATGAGCAACTAGAGTGCTAACATTCAGAATGTATGGCAAATGTGTGACACATCTGAATGCCTTCTTGATGAAACCAAAGTAAAAAACTGAAAGTATTTCCTACTGAGGAGACTTCAGTAAATGAGGAAATAAGGAAACTTCATAACAAATAAGTCTCCCATGATGGCCACCAGTGACAAAAGAACCCAAATGTAGCACAAATATCACCCAGATGTAGCCCACATGTAGCCCAATGACAGAAGTGTGCAAAACACTTTTTATTTTTTGTGTTTTTGCAGTTTTATATAGTGCAGACTTGTCAGGTATTGGAGTGCTTTACATGAGCATTGGTTACATCAGACAAGAACACATTCATTTTGGTTTTAGACATGGGGAGATTAAGTGATTTGACCAAAATCACAGAATGCCGAGCTGAAGCAGACACACCAACCTGGTTCCCCAGTTGCAAAGTCTGCAGCTCTGGAAGTAACACCACATCCTCTCCCCTAAGTGCAACATTTAATCAAGTGGTCAACTGGATAAAAAAACATAAAGATAACAAATAATTTAAAAGTGCTTTGTCGCTATTTGAAAACTCAGAAAATATTTCCTCATTTTAGTTTTTTAGAGCACTAAAATTTTGATGCAAATAAGACCCTCTCATATATGTAATTTCTACAGGAAATGTTCTAGGTATTACAGTTTTGATTACATCAAGATGACGTCAGGCGTTCCACACTTTTGTAATAAATATATAATGTTAGCAATCTAGTTGTTCATTAGAATACTGTTGAGATGCAGAGGCCAGGAGCACGGACTCTGAAAATTGAAGGCAGATAGGAGGGTGCAGAGGCAACAATTTGACCACACTGGGCAGGCAGGAAGGGCAGTGGCAGCACAACAGACAATGGAGGGCAGTGGAAAGTCAGGCAGGGGCCCAAACCAACAATACACAACTGGCAAGAGAGGCTGTGGCAATATAATAGACCATTGTGGGCAGAAGGAAGAGGCAGTGGTAGTACAACCATACATGCCAACAGACCCGATTCAGCCAGGAAACTTCCAATGTTTTTAAGCCCAAATGCGCTTTATTTGATCTGTCTCCTGTCTACAATCTCCTCTTTTTCAATGTAAGTCAAAGGTGAAAAACAATACCCCAGTTTTTTTTCAAAATCTCCCTCTTACCAAGTTAAGAATGTTAGCAAGTATGGTACATTGGATCATGGAAGGCAGGAGGAATCGGGGTAGGGACATAGACTTGGATAACAGAGGACAGGCGGGACATGGAGAGGTGCACCAAACTGACCCTACAGGGCAGGCATCAGGGTTTGCAGCAGCACAATATACCACACAGGGCATGCGGTACAGGAGTGCAGCACAACAATCCATAGAAAGCAATAGGGAGGGGACAGGACCATACACATGGACAAAAGAGAACAGGGGAGATAGAGGCAATGGTAGCTAGCTGACCACAACGGACAGACAGGAGAGGAAGCTGCAGCATAACAGACCATGAAGGGCAGGAGGGACGGATCAGGGGCATTACAACAGAACAGACAAGCCAGGGGGGAGGGAAAAGGGGTCTGCACATGGAAACAGAGGGCTGGGGGCAAGGGGGCAGGGTAGGAGCAGCAAGATGATCATGGAGATCAGGCAGGGTGGGCACTAGAAGCAAGACACACCACGGAAATGTCCAACGAACTATAACACCCTTTAAACGTATGTTTTTTTCAGTGAATTTCTAAAATGTTTTTTAAATGCTAATCCCTAACTATAACATGTCTGAAACCTTCAGTCTTGTTAGTGAATTTCAAAGGTATTTTAAATGATAATTCCTAACTATAACAGGCCTGAAACCTATGGTTTTTTCAGTGAATTTTAAAGGTTTTTTCAGTGATAATTTTTTAATGTATTTATTGTTATATATTATTTCATATTGTTTTACTACATTTTGTAATCTATTTATTTTTAGATATCTTATTTTTTAAATTAAATTACACATATTTTTAAAAAATATATATTTTTTAAATTAAAAATATTTTATTTTCTAAATTATTTAATATTCTTTTGAATGTATTCATATTATTTTCTTTATTGTTTTATTTAAAAAAAAATTGGGGATTCGCGCACTCAAAGCATACCTTTCTCAATCACTGCGCGGAACCTATCCTCCATTTTAGAATTGTTGTGTAGGATACGCTTAGGGTGTGCGATGGGTACGAATTTTCCTACGTGATTGCTATGCGACTTGTGGCGCGTACGCGACATGTACGTATTACGCTATGTGACGGTCGCGCGGTTACAGGTGACGTCATATGTGTGTTGGACACGGTGGGTGCGCGACTCCCTCTACATTTTTTAATGTCCAAAAACATATATATATATATATATATATATTTAATCTAAATATTAAGGCAAGAAATTATCTGAGCTAATCATAAAATAATATTATTTTACTTTTAATAAAGTTACCTTACTTTTAAATGCAATTTTGTGAAGTCGAGCTGGGTGCGAGCTGCGTGCGAGCACCCTACGCGGAGGCCATGTGACCAGAAAGAAAGAGATTTGATTGGTTCATAACACTTTGTAAGAATTGAAGGATCCCACCCATTTCAATAACTCTTCTTAGACCTTCCTTGGGAGAAGACCTCTGCTGGGAAGAACTTCTGTTTTTTCGGAACTGCAGATCTGGTTGTGCTGTATTTTTGAAAAATGGCTTCACAACAACCATCTTCAGATTCTGAACACTCAAATAAAGAGGGGTTTGTTCCAGAACCACCACGTCCCAAGAAATACGAATCTATTGTCTGGAAATGTTTTACATATCCAGAGGGACTGAAAAAAGTGGATGCCACAAAGATAACCTGTAAAATTAGTAAGGCAGTAAGGCAGTTCTATCTTGAGGAGACCTCAACAAGAAATATTCCTGTGGAACTGCCAGCATGTTTAAACACCTGCAAAGTTTGCATCCTGTAAATCTTGCAAAAGAAGTATGCAGAAGACTGCAACAGAGTGTACCACCAGCACCGCAAGTTGCAAGTACTTCTGGGGTATCCAGTTTGGACATAGGGCCCCAACTTGCTAATGCCAAAATCCATTGCGTAAAAAGCAATAGGTTGCTTTGCTATGGGGAGCAATCTGTTGATTTGGTTTGCAGGGCACTGGAAAACCACCTCTGTCAGAGTTTTTTTTTGTTGCCTTAATGTTTATTCTTTTGTTCGTCCCATTGACTTTTTTTCATTTTAAAAAACCCCAAAAATATCAACATATTGTTCAAAAAATGAAAAAAAAAAAAAAAAAGAAGTTCTTTTCAGACCTATCTACTCTGGTTAAAAAAAGAGGTACATTTTTATGCTAGTGTGTGAAAGTTTAGATGAATGTATGCGTAGTGCATAATTGACTGAAAGAATGCATTTGTGGTGTATGGTGAATGTATAAGTGCAGAACTATAAGGAAATGCTACAGCATGACACTTTAAACTCTTTAGCTACAAGGTGCTGTGGTAGTTCCGAAGCACAGGGATGCAATATATATACATAAATATGTTGCAACGTTGTGTTTCCCTCTGCACTGCTGCAGAAACTGCAGCCATGTGGTGACACAGGTACCCTTGCACCATGGTGTAAGGATGTCTGTGTGGTGTGGAGTTTGTTTTTGTGCAAATAGACACACCTTCCTGCACAAAAATAATTTGTAATGGTTTTGTTCTCTTTTTTTTTAAACATCTTTTATTGATTTTCTTAACATATCGTCCATCATATAGCATGTATTATTATTACAGTATCTCTACTGACATCTTAATTTACTGTAACTTGCTGCACGACCCTATGTTCAACATGACCATATGATTACAATATAAAGTAGTTGAGTATCGTTCAGCTGTGAGAAACATCACAGGGAAATATAGTCGTGTAAGACAGTGCTATACATAATATACCTACAATAAGAAGAAAAAAACAAAACTATAAAATAAAAAAAATAAAAAAATTCAAAAGAATGGAAGAACCCCTTATAAGCCCGAACTACCCCCCTCCCCTAGGTCGCGGTCGGTCTTGCTACTGTATGTATACTGATGGAAGCAGCGGGTGGGCAGTGTCACAAAGGTATGCAGGTTGAACCAACATCCAGTAGCACGCCGCATCACAAGTCTACACAATACCCAGAGTTCCAATCAACAGCTCCAATATACTCTGTCATAATATATTAGAACAATGCCACCTCTTGCGCTCTTAACCCTTCTATCATAACTTCCCATTCGAGGGAAATTGTTGTCTTACGTAGTCCCCTAGTTTCCTCCCTGCGGAGTTCTGCACCCTCTGCCACAGCCCAACGTAACATTTCCGCCTGCCAGATATGCACTTTAGGGGGCTTGTGGGATTTCCACTTTCTAGTTATGTTTCGGATGGCTAATATGCAGGCCAGGTTTATGAAGCGGTATTGCACCTTGTTCGTGGTGATCCAGGCTGAAGCCCAAGGATACATTCCGCTGCTGTAGCCGTGACGGCTAGCTGCGTGGAAGATTCCAATAATTGTCGCACCGTGTCCAATAATTCCTCAGCCTAGGGCAGTTCCATACCATATGTTGAAAGCCAGCCCCCACCAAGAGGCAGCGCGGGCAGTGGTGTTGTGTCTGGGGAAACATCACATCCAGTCTATGTGGAGTTAGATACGCCCGGTGTAATATCATTGTTTGGATGAATTTGAACCTAGCATTTCGTGGGATCTTCCTGAGGTGTTCTAGCACTATCGCCCACTCTCTGTCCGAGAGCCCCCCCCCCTATTTCTGCCTCCCATTGTATCTTCAACGCATGCAGGGGGATTCTCGTGTGCGTGCTAATGCCAGTATATAACCATTTAACCAAATGTCTCCCTCCACCCATATAATATACCATCTTGATCAGTTCATTTTCAGGGGGAGGTGTTCGTTGAGGAGCTCATGTTTTCTTAACAAACCCAAGCAACGCCGTATGTGTGAGAAACATGGATGCCGGAGCACCAGTACAATGCATAAATAAATGTATTGTGGTCCATCAGTGTTTCCTCTCCAAACAGGTCCGCCACCGTACTCACACCAACCTCCGACCAGGGTGACAGAATTCGTTTCGACAGCCTTCCACTAGCAAGCGGAATCCCCAGTAACTGAGTATTCCCTGCATATCTACCACCCAAATGAGTGTATTTTAGTGCCGCCACCCAGCATCTCAGTGCCGTTTGCAATAATGGGGGAGGTTTGCTGGAATCCTACTACCTGGCAGTAAGAGGGTGTGCAGCCTACCACTATCTACATCAGACATCCTATAATCAATTTCGTGCAAATTACGTCCTGCCGTCCAATATGACAGCCATTGCAATTGACAAGCATAATAATAGGCGCGGTAATCTGGCACTCCCAGTCCACCTGCCGCAGTACCAACTTGAAGCTTTTTTAGACTAATACGGCGCCTGCCTGTACCCCAAATGAGGTCAATTAGCAGTGTGTTCAGTAAGTTGAAAGTGTGCTGTGGTATTAACAGTGGCAGGTTCATGAAGTAATACACCAAACGGGGCAGTACAACCATTTTCGCTATAGCGGCCCTGTCCGGAACAGAGAGGGGTAACGTCATCCAGAATGCGACGCTAGCTTTCAGTGCCCTGATCGTCTTATTTAAGTTGCCTTCCAACATATCCACGAGTATCAAAATGTCATAGGTGCGACCTGAATCATGGTGTCACCAACATCCAGTTCCACAATGTCAACCCCAGCAGTAAAGAAAAATGCATGTGTTTTGGAAGTGTTTAAAGCTAACCCTGATACGCACTCAAATCTGTGAAATGCTTCAAACAATGGGGCTAGCGGGGTGTGAAGGTCGGAAACATACAAAATAATGTCATCGGCATATGCCGAGAATAAATGGGTAGTATTACCCAGGCATATTCCCTGCTCTGTGAATTCTCGTCGCAGCTGTATGGCCAGCTGATCTAGCGCTAATATAAAAAGAAGGGGAGATAGTGGGCATCCCTGCCGTGTACCCTTGTGTATGGTGTATTCCGCCGATATATGACCACCTGTCCTAGTGCGCGCCGTAGAGGCATCATACAGTATTCGCACCCATTTAACGTAATCCTCCGGGACACCAACTTTCCCCAGCGCTTGAAACATATAGTCCCACTGTATAGAATCAAAAGCCTGCCGTAAGTCTAGTGAAATACAACCAGCATATGGGCAGCTCTTCGGGGCTTCTGTTAGCAAGTAATGCAATTTCCTAATGTTGAGAGATGTACTCCGGGCAGGCAAGAAACCAGTCTGGTCATTGTGAATTACTTTTGGTAAATGTGGGACTAGTCTGTTCGCGAGCACTTTACTCAAGATTTTATACTCCGTGGATAACAACGATAGCGGGCGAAAATTCGCCATATCTGTGCGATACCTGCCCGGTTTTGGGAGCGCAATAACCAGTGCCTGTGCCGTCGTAGTAGGTAGCGAGCCCCTCTCCCATACCTCCTTATATAATGCCACCAGCTGGGGTACCAGAGCCTCCGCATAGGTATCATAGAACTCCAAGGGCAGGCCGTCAATGCCAGGCGTTTTGTTGCGAGGCAGTCCCTTCATTGCTATTTTGATCTCTTGTGATATTTCCTGTTAGTCCCTTACGGAGCGGGTCTGGGATCATCGGGCATGTTAAATCCGATAAGAAGGCTGCTCTATGTGCCTCTGTATGGCCAACAGGCGACCCATGTAATGTAGCGTAATAGTCACGGAATGCGGTATTTATGTCCCCCTGTGTAGTGCGCATACCGCCCGTATCTGTTATTATGTTGGGTATTACCACCGACGGAGGAGCGTCTCGTAATATACGAGCCAGTAAGGCCCCCGCTCTATCTGCCTTGCTATATATACGTTGTGTAAATGCTGTATGGTCTATTACTCTTAGTGATTCCAGCAGTTCCGCGTGACGTACCCGCGCTTCTTGCAGTGGCTCTTTTTTCCCCATCTGTGAGTACTTCTTTCTATAGGGCTCCCATGCGACTTTCCACCTCAACAAGCGAGTTCCTGTCGTGCCCCTACCGTTGTACCTATGGCCCTACCCCGCACCACCGCCTTAAACGCATCCCCTCTATCAGTGCATTAGATGCGGTACGTCTGTTCTCCACAAAATAACTAACAATAGTGTCAGAGAGGGTGCTATGGAACACCTGATCTTCTAGCAGTTGCGGCCATAAACGCCAAGTGGGACTTGTGTAGGTATTCTATCCCATGTGATAGTGGTTTCCAGCAGGTTCGAGAGCGTCTTTTGGGAGATAAGTGGAATCTATCACTTGCATAGCTATCCTACCCATACAGAGGAATCTATCTATTCCTGTGTGGAGGTCATGTACTCCAGAGTAATATGAGTATTCTCTTCTAAGGGGGTGTCTCATGTGCCATACATCCCGTAGGTCCCAGCCTGTCATCCAGTGTGAGAAAGCATCAGCCTGTTTCAAGACCATACTGCCCTGCAGAGGAGGATGTGATCCATCCATGAATACATCCAAGACTACGTTACAGTTCCCCCCAATAGCCGGGGTACCCCTCCCAACCAGCCAGGGTTCCACTCAGCATAGGCCAGTATTGGCCTTGTTCATAATTAGGGGTGTAAAACAGTCTCTAGTACCACCAGCTGGCCATCCATAAGCCCTTTAATGAACGCATATCTACCATGTTTATCAATTCGTTGGTCCTGGGCTATAAAGGGCACGCCGTGCCGAATCCAAATCGTGGTACCCCGAGCATAATTGGAATATCCAGTAGAAAACACTTGACCCCTCCACTTTTTCCTGAGCTTCGCAACTTCACTCTCTATCATATGTGATTCCTGTAAGTAGACTATGTGCGCTTTGCGGCGCTGTAGTTGTGCATGTATCCTGTGCCTTTTATGTGTCGTGCTCATACCCCTTACGTTCCATGTGATAACTGTATACTTTCCCGGTATACGCATTTAAACAGTAAACATGACATGTAATAACAGTACAATATGCATCCGCAGTTACGCAGACCTAAACTAGCAAACATTTCAAGACCCCGACCCAACCCTCCCCCAGCAATACTAGGTCCAACCAAAAACAAGCATCGGACCACAACTCCCGCAAACTGATCCGCTATACATAGGAGAATCTGCAGTGAATGTACAGATCTAAGAAAAATAATAATCAACAAAAGAAAGAGAATTACATTACGCCTTCGCCATTTAGGGGGTTGCGACTGTGCCGTACGTATGGTATTGTGAAACAAACAAGTGCTAGATCGAGCTAATACGGCACAGGAGCACTAATGCTGAGTACCTAAATGCAGGAGAAAACTAAGAATCATTCTACCCGGGGTAGGGGAGCAATGCAGTCACAGTGCTAGGAAATAACAAATTAAGTTCTACAATACTTGTGTGAGTCCATCAACCAAACAGGTTTGCGATCAGCTGCGGTGTTGCCGAGGGAAACAGAGCCACACTGCCCTCAGAATCTGATTCATGAGTGTAATCTGCAGCAGAGGATGATTGATGAGGCGATCTCAGTGCATTTGTGAAGGTCGCAGTGGCCAGTACCGCCTGTTGTTTGGTCATGAATAATCTTAAGGAGTGCATATTGGAGCTGCAAATCTCGGAGACGTCGTTTCACTACCATGAAGGAAGCCCTTTGTTTTTGCACCATCATAGTGTAATCCGGGAATAGTGAAATCCGGGTTTTCTCAAAGTTAATCGATGCAGCCGTCCTAGCTTTCTGGAGTAAAACATCACGGTCGCGGTAATTTAAGAACTTCACTATAAGGGGTCTTGGGGGAGCTCCAGGCTTTGAGCGACCAGTTGGGATTCTGTGCGCCCTTTCGATGCAATACTGGGGAGATATGGGTCTTCTGTCGTAATATTATCTTTAAACCACTGTTCCATAAATGCAACCGCATCCGGCTCCTCACTTCTCTCCGGAAGGCCAATGACGCGAACATTATTTCTGCGTGCTCTCCCTTCTGCATCCTCCACTCTGTCCATCAAGGTGGCCACTTGCGTTTGGAGCTGCTTTACGTCAGATTCCGTCTGCTTTTGTTTGGGCACTAATTCAGCCAATGTCACCCCTTGTTCCTTAACCGTTTCCGCCATTTTCACCTGGTCCACTCTAAGTAAATTCAGGCTCGTGGATAGAGACCCTATTTGCGTCTCCAGAGCCTTGCGAGTGTCTCGTAGTTCACGCAAGATGAGATCTAGCTTATCCTCTGTGCCGGGTTCCTTAGTTGGGGGCACGTAGCCGGAACCCATTGCTTCATCCGTACTCTCTAGGCCGCCCTGGGATTAATGTGCACTGCGGGATTCGGGCATCTTTGATTTAGGGCGCCCCACTTTACCCATAGTCTTTCCAAGAGGTGGTATGCAGAGGGTGGCAGCAGCAGAGAGGGGACTCGGTGGAATGGAATCTATAATGTGCACCCTGGTACTGTGTGAAATCAAAAAGTGGGCTGCAGACGGCCAGCAGTACCACCACTCAGACCGTTGCCCACACAACTACAGCAGAGCCCTCTCGCACACCATCCACAGCAAGGATCAGCACAGTGCACAGATGCAGGGGGTGGGCTGTTTCATCTGCAATAGATGCACCAGACAAGTAAAGTCACTACAGCAGGACCTCGATGGTCCGGCCTACCAACAAGGACAAGGGCCTGCGCGCAGCTAGCAGTTGATCAGGAGAGTCAAAGTGTGCAGGGTTTGTACCCAAAGGACTAGCGCGATTGCAGACGAGTGAGAAATAGCGCTGGGGAATTCACCGCCCTCCGTCTCGTATATATATTAAGCAGGCAGTCCAGTACCACTCGCCTCGCCGAGAACGACACAGCGGGGTAGCGTCTTATATAGAAGTCATACAGCACCTCACGCCGCCGTTATAGAGAAGGCCCCAGGAGATCCCCGGCCTTGCATAGTCACGCGTCACGGGCAGGGAATGAATTATCAGGGCGGTTGCGGCCGCAGTCCCAGGGCAATCTATCGCGGCTTACCGATTGCCGCCAAATCGTCTCGCCTTCCTCCGCTGCAATCTCCCTCCACTGTCGGCCCCTCTCCAACAGAGCAGCTTCAGGGGCACGCCCCACTCACGGCCGCAGTCTAGCTCGCGGCCTCCACGCCCAGCACGCTCCCGCAGCGATCTTCTGCAAACGGGCACACACCTTCAATATTTACAGTTTCCTGCAGTCTTGTCCGGCCGCACTGCCCCGTTTCACTGCCAGAGGTAGGTGATATTCTATTGTAGGCACATATATGCAGGATTTTGGTTGCTCGAGGCCGGAGCTCGTTTATCAAGCATCCGTCATGTTCAGCTGTTGGCCACGCTCTCCGTGAAGGTTTTGTTCTCCTTCAATGTATGCTGTGCATTGTAGCATATATTGAAAGAGAAAAAATTAGGAGAAATCAAAACAATTCTCCTTGTTGTGCCTTGCTACACCAATTGGAGGATGGTGCAGCATTCACACACATGTCCAGATTTATGATTTCTGACAAATCTGGACATGTTTCTTGTTCTATGAATGTTCTGTGCAAACACGCAGAGCAACACCCATAAAAAGCCCTTTCAATGCAAAGTGGTATGTATAATGAGGTTGTATTTACATGGAGAAGAAAAGGTACACAGACTGCCTTTTCATCTCTTTGTAAATATGAAAAAAGTGTCTTGCACTATAAGTATGATGTGCATGCATAGTATATAAAGAAATTAATTTGTACTAGGGTTAATGGCTAGGCCAATCCTTAGCTATATGAGTAATAAGTAGAATCATTTCAGTACTGCAAACAGAGAACAAGATAAATGTATAAGTACTTACGTTTTGGCAAACTGATAGGACATGTTTATAGATTAGTGAAGGGAAGGGATGGGGCCTGATGTGACATGTCTAAAAACACTCTGTGATGTGTTTTAAGTTAAGGAATGTTGTCTCTTTTAATCCTGAAATTCCCTGGGCCCTACTAGCCCACTATATCTCTCTATTGAATACCATACAGGTGTGTTGCAGAGAAGTGCTCTGAAGCTGTGTCCTATTTTATACCTGTCTGCGATGCAATTCTCTGACACTTTTTTGCACATATGTGGTGGGTTACTTGGCCCCCATTGACAGTCAGTATTCATGTTAACTTTATCCTGTAATTTAAAATGCCCACAGAGCATCTTTCCACACATATCTACTCCATCCATCTCCCCTTTCTTCACCTGTGTGGAAACATAGGCTATTGTGCATTTTAATACTTAGTTAAAATTACCTTCACAGTAATAGACATAACAAATGCTACACATTTTATTTGGTTGTTTTTTAAATTCTAAATTGCAGTAAATTGCATATTTTTGAATTAGAATCTGTGAAAGAAAAGAAAAAATTGTTATAATATATAATAATATATTTTTAACAGCACAGCATAATTTTAACATTTTACCAACTGTTTTCTTTGCTTTTTTTTGCTGTTCTCTGAATATATTGAATTTCACTAGAAACTGTGATTTCAATCGTACTCATCACATAACATCGGGCAAAAAAAACAATTAATAATACTGTTTTAAAAAAAACAAGAATCCATCCTCAATAAAATACCACAATACAAATCACACATACATAAACTGCTTACTGCTAAGAAAATGTTATACCTTAAATTTATACACACTGTAAATGTTGTTGCTTAAAACTATACGCCGAGACAATGTGCAAAAAAAAGTCCATAATTCAAAAAACACCTTTCCTCAAGGCCAAATGGTAATATTGAAATCCTTTATATTGACATTGTCCAATAGTAATTGTATCAATACATATTAATAAATTCTACAGAGGCTGAATTATGTTCCTAAAACTTTGGCTTTAAAATATTAGGTAGGAATTTGGTAATTCACTAGGCAAACATTGTTTAAAAACCAACTGACCATCATTACAAAGTGTCCAGCCTTTTTCACATTTTAGACAGGCAGTGTAATGTCCAGATGTTGTGGAAGGACCATCATGGAAAATTATTGCTACTGCTACAAAAGTCCTTCCTGATATTGATAGTTGACTTGCTACAAAATGTTTTATTAAATTGTCCAATTTTCTCCCATCAGCTGTACAAAGTTGCATCATTAAAATTATATATTGCCCATATCTTTGTATAAATAACGTTGATAACATTTCTGATTAGCATTGGCTACACTCCATGTTTTGATATGCTCTTTTTAATAGTTTATTGAAAGACACTGATTTACAGTCTGGTAATGTCAAATATTGAAATCTTTCAGTGTCTATGTTAGAGCTACTTGTATACATACAATGTTCACAATGATGTTCCCATTCATAACAAAGGCCAAAAAGATTTTCAATTTCTATTCCTTCATTTTCCAATACGGTAAGCATATACATTATAAATTCCTCAGCATCTTGTTGGATATTCTGCGTAAATTGTGTAGAACCAGAACATACATCCAAAAGATTACGAACATCACAAACGCTTTGTATTTTACTTATATCAGTTCTCAATTTTTCATAAATGGAATGCAACAAGGACAAAATATTTTTTCCCGATTCTCCATAATTTTTTTGTTGCAAACCTTCAAGAAAAAAAACAACATTGACCACTACATTAGCATAGCAGTTGACACCTGAACTATTTTCAAACTGATAACCAACAATCTCTTTAACAGTGTCCTTTTTCTTTTTGCTTCCAATCACAACATTATCTTGCTTTTTGTCCTTCTCTTTACCGTCTCTACAGATGTTCTCATACCTTCTTTTTTGACCTATCACATGCTGTTCAAATACAGGATATTGACCTAAATTGGGAGCATATACTCTTCTTAACCTATTATACTCTTTTACACAGTGTGCATCTGCAATAACCTTTGTGTCATCAAAATCAATCAAAAATAAACCAGATAAAGTTCTGACTCGCAACAAAGCAACATATGCCATACCCTCTTTAAACACGGTACTTCCAATGTTCACCAAAGCACTGTCTACACTTATACCTTGAGATTTATGAATAGTTACTGCATATGCCAGAGAAACTGAAAACTGTTTTCTACAGACATATAAATCTTTAACAAGCAAAAAATCAGGTGAACAACGACCAATTTGTTTAACTTCTTCAATCTGATCAAATTTAATTTTAAAAAACTCAATTCCATCTTTATTTGGATAATTAACAAAATCCACAACTTTGCCCATTGCTCCATTCACTAAACGTTTTTCTACATCCAAATTACGCCTTAAAATTACCTGACAGTTTCTACATGCATATAGATTCTTTTCTAAACCAGCAGTTTTAGATATAGATTTTTCTAAAGAATCCAATGTTGTCTTCAATTTTTCTGTCAAAATAATAGCGATTCCTTCATGCTCTATTTTATCAATAGCTTCCATTTTTATTATTTCTTTATTTGCCAGTTTCAAAAGTTGTTCATTGAATATAGAACACTCACGCAGTGTTGGCATTAAGCAGATTACAGGTTTGTTTTCTGCAATTTTCATATATATTTTCTCAGGAACTATATTTTTATTTGGAAACAAATTGGAAAGTAACCGACTCTGCAAAACTTGTTTGCCATGTTCTGTCAGTACTCCAATTCTTATATCTTGAATAATAGTTCCATAATCAACATCATTTGCCTGTCGCATATTTGTAATGAGTTCTTTGTATTCAAAATATAACCAAATGTTAACGTTTCCAAAACTACCCTGAGACTTTTTGGTGTCTTCATGCGCAAGTGTTTTAAATACTGGTTGTCCTTTTACAAGAGTATGTTGCAGTAGATCTCCAAAAACTATGACATGTTTTCCTCCAAATAACACATCGTACTCGGTTTTGAGAATTTGTTGCATTCTTAAATGCACAAAAGCAAGCTTTAAGTTTGAGACCATGCTTACCTCATCAATAATCAGAAGTTTCATTTTGCTCAGTACTCTTGAAACTTCACAACAAGCTTCTCCAGATAGCTTGTGATATTCCAAGTTGTTTTCATGCTCCACAGGTAGCATCAGTAAACGATGTAATGTAATTCCTTTAATGTTGTGTGCTGCCAACCCAGTTGGAGCTGTTACAACACCAGACAAATGTGACTCAGTTGTTTTCTGTAGATTACTGGTAATTACTTTAATTAAGAAACGTTTTCCTGTTCCAGCTTGTCCACTCACATACATTCAGATAGGTTGGAATGATGTGCATGTGCAGCAAAACAAACAAAATGATGGACAGAATGTTGCACAATGGCAAAACATTCACCCCCAGTCACAGATCTGGGTTTAATCCATCGTTATTTTGCTCACCAAGCCACCCCAGTTCAGACATGGCCATATGCAAATCAGTCTTGACCCTGTGCCTCATGGGAACAGTCCAGCCCGAACTGCCAAGCCATGTCTTCCCTGGACCGGAATTAAGCATCCTAGGACCGGTTTCTGGCTATCAGCCGTCTTCAGCCAGGATAGCTTGACTCCAGTGGCTTAGTGAGCAAGGGACCCACGTCTGGGCATACCCTTCCACATAGGGTGAACAGCAAAACAAACAAAATGATGGACAGAATGTTGCACAATGGCAAAACATTCACCCCCAGTCACAGATCTGGGTTTAATCCATCGTTATTTTGCTCACCAAGCCACCCCAGTACAGACATGGCCATATGCAAATCAGTCTTGACCCTGTGCCTCATGGGAACAGTCCAGCCCGAACTGCCAAGCCATGTCTTCCCTGGACCGGAATCAAGCATCCTAGGACCGGTTTCTGGCTATCAGCCATCTTCAGCCAGGATAGCTTGACTCCAGTGGCTTAGTGAGCAAGGGACCCACGTCTGGGCATACCCTTCCCACATAGGGTGAACAGCAAAACAAACAAAATGATGGACAGAATGTTGCACAATAGCAAAACATTCACCCCCAGTCACAGATCTGGGTTTCATCCATCGTTATTTTGCTCACCAAGCCACCCCAGTTCAGACATGGCCATATGCAAATCAGTCTTGACCCTGTGCCTCATGGGAACAGTCCAGCCCGAACTGCCAAGCCATGTCTTCCCTGGACCGGAATCAAGCATTCTAGGACCGGTTTCTGGCTATCAGCCGTCTTCAGCCAGGATAGCTTGACTCCAGTGGCTTAGTGAGCAAGGGACCCACGTCTGGACATACCCTTCCCACATAGGGTGAACAGCAAAACAAACAAAATGATGGACAGAATGTTGCACAATGGCAAAATATTCACCCCCAGTCACAGATCTGGGTTTAATCCATCGTTATTTTGCTCACCAAGCCACCCCAGTTCAGACATGGCCATATGCAAATCAGTCTTGACCCTGTGCCTCATGGGAACAGTCCAGCCCGAACTGCCAAGCCATGTCTTCCCTGGACCGGAATTAAGCATCCTAGGACCGGTTTCTGGCTATCAGCCGTCTTCAGCCAGGATAGCTTGACTCCAGTGGCTTAGTGAGCAAGGGACCCACGTCTGGGCATACCCTTCCCACATAGGGTGAACAGCAAAACAAACAAAATGATGGACAGAATGTTGCACAATGGCAAAATATTCACCCCCAGTCACAGATCTGGGTTTAATCCATCGTTATTTTGCTCACCAAGCCACCCCAGTTCAGACATGGCCATATGCAAATCAGTCTTGACCCTGTGCCTCATGGGAACAGTCCAGCCCGAACTGCCAAGCCATGTCTTCCCTGGACCGGAATTAAGCATCCTAGGACCGGTTTCTGGCTATCAGCCGTCTTCAGCCAGGATCGCTTGACTCCAGTGGCTTAGTGAGCAAGGGACCCACGTCTGGGCATACCCTTCCCACATAGGGTGAACAGCAAAACAAACAAAATGATGGACAGAATGTTGCACAATGGCAAAATATTCACCCCCAGTCACAGATCTGGGTTTAATCCATCGTTATTTTGCTCACCAAGCCACCCCAGTTCAGACATGGCCAAATGCAAATCAGTCTTGACCCTGTGCCTCATGGGAACAGTCCAGCCCGAACTGCCAAGCCATGTCTTCCCTGGACCGGAATCAAGCATCCTAGGACCGGGTTCTGGCTATCAGCCGTCTTCAGCCAGGATAGCTTGACTCCAGTGGCTTAGTGAGCATGATGTGCATGTGCATTCTTTCTTTTCATGAATAAATCCATTGTCAATCTGTTGTCTTCTTCAGCTTGATGCATTGTTGTTTCCACCTCATTCATAGCAATTGCTGCTTCATTTTCATCACTTGGTTGTCCTGGTGACTCTTGACTCAGCGCAGCAGAACTTTGACTGTCTTGAGAACTGTCTCTAGCAATCTCAGCTGCAATAGTAGCTTCTTGATCAATTTCATTGTTCAACATTTTCACATAATTTGCAAAAGCAGTACATTGTATGGTATCTTTACAAGCATTGAAGGAATCCTCATAGCTCTGGAAATCTCCAAGTAATTCCAATTCTGAACGCCATAGTTTGAACAGTTGCAAAAGAGCTAAATAGTAAAATTCCCTTTTATCAGCAGTGTCACAACTCAGCTTCCTGTGATTAATCAAATCTCCTTTAGTTTGTTTCACCAAACATCCTTCGGAACCAATCACTCCATATTTCATGTAGGAAGGTGGATATCTGACTATATGGTTACCCCAACTTTTTGCCTAGTGTTTAGCTGGTTTTTGACTTAGTTGGCCTGGGATCCTGCTATTCAGGAACCCAGGCTATCTGCTCTCTCTGTAAAATGGACTCCATGTACTTTAGGTACATACCTAATTGGGTATTGGGTCACCTTGGGAGCCCCTGTACAGTGTATCATAGGTACCCAGGGCATAGGTGCATCCAAGGCCTACCAGGGGCTGCAGCATGTATTATGACACCCCTGGCTGGCCATCCAAACTGACACCACAGGCTGATCACTCAGCTTGGGCAAGGTCGTGTAATCACCCCTTGCTTAGATATAGTATACCTATATCTAACCTTATATATAGACACATATGTACCTGTAAGTCACTCCTATGGCAGGCCTTAACAATCCTGAAAGCAGAGTGCTTGGTTTTATGTGAGATGGTGCTCTAGCATGAGCTGAGCCTGTCTGCAGCTTTCGGAACCATGTCCTTATAGCTGTTCTATGATATAGTCATACCACATACTCTTAAGTGCATTATAATCCTCGCGGTTAATGCTAACTTTGGTTTGGCTTTATCAAAACATGTCGTGTAAGGTGTCATACGCTTTGGAATACTGCACCCCCCCAACCAGTTCTGGCGGCGGGGGTAGCATTCCACCCTTCTAGAGGGAGAAGACATGTAGTTACTACTTTACCCGGTTAAAGTTAAACAGAGCCTCAGCATCACAAAATGGATGCTGCTGCCACATACACAAGTCTGACCTCCTGCTGCTGGACGAAACTCCGGTAGGGGAGGCCTGGAAATAGGTTTCCTGCCTTGCGAGGTGCTAGCACCTCTCCAGACAGATTTTTAGTGTATTGGGGCAGGGAGGGCTGAGAAATGAGACACTGCCTGGGGCACACAAGGTGCTCCATGCATAGCCCAGTTCAAACCAGTTGCTGGGGCACTCCAGCCCCAGCTCTGGTACGAACCTGGACAAAGGGAAAGGGGTGTAACCACCCCCTTCCCAGGTTCCACCCACAGGAGTGACCTAGCAGGTAATCCAGCCCCTTAGTTTAGTATAAAGATAGGAGCTGAGTCTAGAGACTTTAGATTGATCCTGGAAAGAAACTCTGACACAAACTCTTGGACCTTCGATGTTCCATTTTTTTTTTTTTTTTTTTAAGACCAACGGTCCCAAACTTTATTTAGTTTCACAGATGAGTTAAACAGCAGCCACACAGTGTCATAACAACAAACCACTACTACAAGCGGTACTCGGCTATCAGTACATAATGACATGTCAAGTAAAGACGAGTGAAAATAAACAGTAGCCAGTGGCAATGCATTAGTTCACAAGTAGCGTTGTTAGGAAATGTCTCGTGCCGTAGCGCTTGTGGCTCATGGCACTGCGCTAGGACCAGGGTGTTGTAAGAAATCCGACAGTCATTGCATTAAGTTATGTTCCCTGTTCTGTACAGTAGCGAGCTGGAGCAGGATCGTATCCCTCGTCGTCACATGGATCGCTGGGCTTCCGCTGCCTGTACATGAAAACACCCAGTTGCCATTGTATGATACGGAAACAGGGAGGGGGGGGTCGAGCATTAGCGCGTGTACAAAAGCAACAGTCTCTGCGTCAACCAAAAGGTATAACTGGGAATTAAAAGAGGAGGGGGAGGGAGAAACATTTCAACAACTGCTGGACTAGTGTATGTGCGTGTGGCAGTGTGTCATGGATCCTAGCCGCGTGTGGTGCACCCTGTGTGGGCTGCGCAGGGGCGGGGGTGATCGAGGATGTGGTGTCGCCGCGGCCGCTGGGCGGGGGCGGGGAGGGGAGGGAGGGGCAGCGGGGGGGGGGGGAAGAGCAGCGGCGGGGAGCGGCAGGGGACATCGTTCGTTGTGGAAGATCTCGGCAGTCGGGGCTGGCGGCAGGGGGGGAAGGAGGGGGGAGGGGGGGGGGGCGCGGCAGTGGGGGGGGGGAGGATGCGTCAGCGGAGGGGGGGGGGCAAATTCCGTGTCCTATATGGACAGCAAGTGACAGGGCCCCTTTCATTCCGCGTCAGGTTGGCATTCTATACCGGCCTGGGCGCATGCCCTGTGGTATGCGATCAGGGTAGCGTCCCAGTCTTGGGCGATCGGGTATTTCCGTAGGCCAGTGGTCTCCTCTCTATGTAGGGACACACTCTCCGCACTGGCCCAGTTGCCAAAAGAACGGCGCCAGTCTGCAGGGCACGGTGGGTTGGCGTTTTTCCACTGCCTCGTAATGAGGCGTTTAGCCGTAATGAGGCCTAAGTCCCAAAAGCGTGCCCGCAGCTTGGTTTGCTTGTTTCTCCTGTAGAGCCCCAGTAGGCATACTTCCCACGTCTTGGGGAGAGTTTCGCCCGAGGCCGCCGTCAGCGTGTCAGTGACCGCTGACCAGTACAAGGCGAGGTGGGCGCAGTTCCAGAGTGCGTGTAGGAAATCTGAGTCTAGGAGGCCGCATCTGGGACAAGCCGACGAAGTGAGTCCGAAATAGCGATTCAGTTTGTCAGGAGACAAATATGCTCGATGAATAATATAATATTGGATGGTTTTAAATCGCGCGTTGCGGGGAACATTTCTGGCGCCCGCTAATATTGCGGTCCATTGTTTGTCCGTCCAGTCGGAGCCCCGGTCGGTCGTCCACTTCCCCCTCAGCCTTTGGGAGGAGAATTGAGTAAGGGTGTGTAGTGCCTGTGCTAGCCAGTGCACTATATGAGACCCATTGCCCATCACGTGCAGGTACTGAATGAGAAGATGAGTGGGCGGTTCCTGGCTCATGGCACCCCATGCCTTCGTCAGTTCATGTAGGAGTCCGGCGTGTGCCAGGAATTGACCCACTGGTAGCCCGGTGTCTGTGGACAGGGTCTCGAAGGGCAGCAGCACTCCGTCGCTATATAGGCCGCTCAGGTCGTCCAGGTCTGCCGCCGTCCAGCTGCGTAGCGCGGTCGAGGACAGTACGCCAGTGCCCAAGGGAGTTCCCAGTAGAGGTAGGTTCGGGGCGTAGGGCACTGCAGCCTTGGTAAGTTTGAGGGCCCGCGCGAAGCACCGCTTCGCGATCGCCACATGGACTTGGGCGGGGTGTCGCTCCTGCGTTAGGGGGTGGAAGAGTGTGAGCATCTGCACTGGGGACAGGGTGGTATCAGCCGTGGCCGTGTCTACCAGGTTCCTGCCGCTCAGCCAGTAAGCGACCCATTGTAGCTGGGCTGCCAAGTAATACAGCTCTTGGTTGGGGACGGCCAAGCCTCCAGCGTCCGTGGCTGCATATAGAGTCTTCAACGCTACCCGGGGTCTCCCTTTGTTCCAAATAAGGCGCCTGGTGAGAGTTTCCAGCTCTCTGAATATGCGCGCTGGCACATACACTGGCAGGTTAGCATAATAATAGAGAAGCCGGGGGAGCATTATCATTTTGGTCAGTGCCACTCTGGCCGGCACATTCAGCGGGAGGGAGTTCCAGAACGAGACCTGGGCCGTGAGTGAGGATATAGCCCTCACCAGGTTACCCTCCAGGAGATCCACGGGGTCTCGATATATCAAGATCCCTAGGTACCTGAATACCGTCGGGTGCCATCGGAGCGTCTCCCCCATCATGCGCACATCACATTGCGGCATCTCGCTACTGAATGCGTAGGTTCCCGATTTGGCCCAGTTAACATGGAGCCCCGACATATCTCCGAATGTACGGAAGATGCCCGCGATTGCCTCAGGTATGCATGTGAGATCTCTGACATACAGTAGGAGATCATCGGCATATAGAGACACCGAGTGTATGCCGTCCGCTAGTGGGATGCCCCATGCGGCTCCGGAGGTGCGGAGCAACTCCGCTAATGGCTCCATCGCCAGGGCGAATATCATAGGGGAGAGGGGGCAGCCCTGTCTGGTACCCCGCCCAATGCGGATCCTGTCGGAAAACAACCGCCCCGTCCGGACACGCACTTCGGGCGCCTGACAGAGGAGCCCCACCATCTGGAGATAGGCTTCGCCTAGTTCGTATTTCTCAAGGACTCGGAGGAGATACGGCCATTCCACCGAGTCAAACGCTTTTTCCAGATCGAGCACGATGCACCCTGAACGCGGCCAGGTAGGGGTCGCATACCGTTGGATCTTAAAAAACCGGCGTAGGTTGTAGGACGTGCTCCGGGTGGGCACAAAGCCATTTTGATCAGCGTGCACCAGCGTGGGGACCAACGGCGCAAGTCTCCGGGCGAGCGTCGCGGCCAATATTTTGTAATCGGTGTTGAGGAGTGCCAATGGTCGGTATGAGCCAAGTTCTGTCGCCTCCCTACCTGGTTTCAGCAGAGAAACCACATTAGCTTTGTTTAGGGACGCGGGGAGCTCAGCATCTTCCAACGCCGCCTTATACATTCTCAGCAGTTCTGGATTAGCACCAGTGAGTAGGCCTTATAGAACTCCGCCGGGAGCCCGTCAGGGCCCGGCGCCTTGCTATTGGAAAGGGAGAAAATCACGTCCCGTAATTCCTCACCGGTGATTGCAGCACCCAACTCCGCCTGGTGGGCAGCAGTAGCTGCCGGGAGCTGTAGAGTCGCTAGATAGTCCACGATCTCCACCACGGTGGCCCGCAGCCGTGTGCTATACAGGGACTTGTAATGTGACGTGAACGCCTCGTGGATCTGTGTCTGGGTGTAGACCTCGACGCCTTGTGTCGTACGGATCGACAGGACCGGCGCAGTCTGCGTGTCCTGCCGTATCAGCCACGACAGCAGTCTGCCGGGTTTGTCCCCCGCATTGTGAGTGCGCGCGGAGTGGGCCGCGAAGTTAATGTTCTTTAGGTGCTCCATCAACGCAGCGTGATCTGCCCTGGCCGAGATCAGCTGGGAATCATCGCCTCCCGTCGCCTCCCGTTCTTTATCCAGTAACGCCTCCTCCACCCTTATCAGATCCCTCTCCACCTGGCCTCGTAGGCCTGCCTGCACACTAAGGCAGCCTCCCCGGGTGACTGCCTTGAAGGCGTCCCACTCAATTCTCGGGGAGGAGGCCGAGTCGGTGTTGTCCTCAAAATATTGTATGATTCTCCTGGACATCTCCTCCCGGAATGGCGGGTCGAGTAGGAGGTCCGGCTGTAAGCGCCATGTGGGTACTGGCGGACGTGGGCGCCGCCATCCATAGACCAGTATGTGCGGGTTATGGTCCGAGTGCGTCCGTCCCAGATAGTCAGCGTCAGTCACGGAGGAAATCAGGTCGCGGGACAGCATGTATCTGTCCAACCTAACATGCAGAGAATGGGCTCCCGAGTAATAGGAATACACCCGGGCGGTGGGATTCCTGACTCGCCAGGCATCATGCAGGTTCCATTGCGTCGCCCAATCGATTAGGGCCCTGGAAGTCGCTTGCGCTGGGGCGATTGCTGCTGGGGGGGACGAGCGGTCAAGGGAGACATCTAGCACGCAGTTGTAATCCCCACCCACCATCAAGGGTACGTCTGGCTAGGGCGCAATTACTGCCGACAATCGCGTGAAGAATTTCCCCTGTTCCACATTGGGTGCGTATATGGAGGCTATGAAAATTTGCTGCCCGTCTAGTCTGCCCTGTATGAAGACATAGCGTCCCTCGGTGTCAATATTGCTGTGTGTTAGTGCGAATGGAACCCCAGGTCTGACCCAGATCAGGGTCCCCCGCGCGAACGCTGAAAAGGTCGTGGCGTACATCTGTCCCCTCCACCTGCGGCGAAGTGCGGCCACCTCAGTGGTGACTAGGTGTGTCTCCTGTAGTAGTGCAATCTGGACCTGATGTCGCCTAAGGTATGAGTACACCTGGTATCTACGTGAGGGTGTGTGCATGCCCCTGACATTCCAGGTACAAAATTTAACCGTAGCCATCACAGTATGCATCGCGCCCAAGCACCCGGTCCCGCCCCGCCAACCCCCAGCCCACCCCACCCACACAGCGGCCGCAGACAGTGGCCAACGTTACCCCACGCCCACTCCCACAGTCCCAGGGATGCACGTAGCAGCATTGCAATGTCCACACTAGTCTCAAAAGGAAGAACTGTAACAGAAACATAATACCAAAAGGGCAACGACAGAACGAGTCGCCGCCCAAATGCTCTATCGAGCTTAATCAATCCGTGAGTTCAATGGGGGGATGCCGAAGTTCAGCACGTGAGTAAAGCCAGTTAGTTCAAGTCGCCAAGGGAGCTGTGGCGGCTCCCCACCACGGGCAGTGTGTCTAGGGGCACCAAATGTCAGTGGCAGTGTCCGCAGACAGGTCAGGGTTCCCAATGTCGCTGGTCACGGATAGTCCACCCCTGGGGGGGGATCCCGTCTGCTACCTCCTCAGGGGGGGTCACTCACCTCTAGGGGTCCGTCCACCCCACCAGATGCTTGCTCCCAGTGACGTGCCCATGGGACCGCTCCTACCCCTCTCTCGGTGTCACGGCGGACTGCGCCGGGCCGGTAGGCGGGGGGATCAGGAGTGGAGCTCAGATCACAGAGATGGGGCTGTATATAGCTGCCGTGGGTCTCGGAAGTGTTGTTGTGGACTTCCGGACAGGTCAGCCTGGAAAGCGACCAAACTGTCCCAGGATGCCAATCGCAATGCCCAGGCCTGGGCTAGGTGGAGGAGGGTCGTTTATGCTATCAGATCTGACGTTTGGGGTGTGACAACCGGTAAGCCCTCGGTGTTTGAGTCATCTGGCAGTCCGTATATGAAATCGTCGTCCTCGCTCCCACGTGATCTTGGGCTTGCGTTGGAGATCAGGATGGGCGATTGTGATCCACTGATCTCAGCCGTTCTCCGGATGGCCTCTCGATGTTCAATCAGTATTTGCTCTGGGGTGGGTCCGATTTCTGCGTCTGTGGTCGGCGACCCGGGCCTCGAGGCGTGCCGTTGTCTCCGCCTGCGGGTACCTCGATGTCGGCGCTGCTCCTTCGGCGCAGGCACGTAGTTCACATCCACTCCCGAATCCAGCCAGGCCGCTGCCGCCTCTGGAGTGTCGAAGAAGTGGGTTTTGTCCTGCGCCACCACTCTGAGACGTGCTGGGAACAGCAAGGAGTACTTGAGAGCCAGGCGCCTGAGCCGTTGTTTCACCTCGAGGAACGATTGACGCCGGCGTTGGACCTGAATGGTGTAATCAGGGAAGAACATCACCTTGGCGTTGTCCACCTGTATGTCCGACAGTTTCCGCGTTTCGCGGAGAATGGCGTCCCGGTCACGGTAGTTCAGCACCCGCATGAGCATTGGCCTCGGGTTGGAGCCCTCCGGGGGTGGACGGGACGGTACTCTGTGCGCCCTTTCCACCACAAAATGTGGTGACAGTGTGCCTTCTGGTAGGAGCTCTCTGAGCCAGGTCTCCATATGTTCCGCAGTCTCCCTCCGTTCCCATCGTTCCGGAAGGCCCACTATGCGTACATTGTTTCTTCTGGCCCGTCCTTCAGCATCCTCCGCTCTATCCTCGAGGAACTCCACCCGGTTGAGTAGGTCACGGACGTGCTTATCTGTCTGCGTCAGCTTGGGTGTGGTCTCCATCATCGTTTGCTCCAAGGCCGTGGTGCGGTCGGATAGTTTCTTGTGGTCCGCTCGAAGGAGCGTTAAGTCCACAGCCACTTTATCGATCCTGTTCTCCAGTGACGTACGGGTGAGCTGCATGGATTCCTCCAGGCGTTCCATGGCCGCCAGCATTGTGTCTAGTTTGGAGGCGGTTTGGTCAGCCTCCGTGTTCTTCACCATCTTTCCTTTGCCCAGTGCCCCACCGGTGCCGGTCTTTGCTCTGGTCCCTCCTGACATGTGGGTGGTCGTCACGGGGAGGCAGCCG
Organism: Lissotriton helveticus; assembly: GCF_964261635.1. Lineage (NCBI taxonomy): Eukaryota > Metazoa > Chordata > Amphibia > Caudata > Salamandridae > Lissotriton > Lissotriton helveticus. The sequence goes on along the minus strand of NC_136071.1, from coordinate 333,289,926 downwards.
GGCAGGCAGGCTGTCACGGTGAACACTGTTGGGGCCCGTGCGTACTAGCCTCTCCTGGTCAGGCCGTCAGCTCAGCCCGTGCCGGGCGGTGCGTGGGATCCTGGATGCCACCTGACGTTGAGTGGGGCACCGTGGAGCTCAGTGCCGGATTGGCTGAGGCGGACCAAATGGACCCCCAGGTGTCCGAGTGTTCCCCCTCTCCAGTGCTCAAAGGGCCTGGCCGGATGCCTCCAGGGTCAGTCGGCAGGGCGGGCCGATTTCACCGCCGTCGTGGGCCAGGGTTGTATGCCTGGCAGTTGAATCTGGGGCCCCTGCACGGTTGGAGCGCTGGTGGGCGGCCGGCGTTGCGGCGCGGTCCCCTTCCCCTCCGGATCGCGCCGGGGAGTGCACTCGCGTTGCGGCCTACCTCGTTGGGCCGGATCCCAGTTTGGCGGGGTGTCCCCAGTGCCGGTAGGTAAGGCGGGTCAGTAGCGCAGTCCGCCGTGGGCCAGCATGGCGCGCCTGCTTTCAGCTACCGGGGCCTCTGAGCAGTGAGTTCGTTGGGGGAGCGGGTGTCGCGGTGTTGTCTCTTCCCCCTTGTCGGGCTTGTCGCAGGGTGGTAGGCTGGTGTGAGGGCCCAAGGGGCCGATCGGGCCCGCTCCCGTTGTTGTCTGCCGGGGGTCAGGGGTAACGCTGTCTGTGTGGGCCCCCAATGATCGAGCGCGATCTCCTTCTGGTGTTCCCCGGGTGTGGCAGGGCGCCCGTGGTGTCAGTTGGCAGGGTGAGTGGATATACAGCTCATTGCGAGCCGGGGCGCTATGTCTCCCACTCGTGTCTAGGGCCCCTGCGTAGATGGGATGCTGGGGGGCACCTGCTGTCGTTGCGTGGTCTCTTTCCCCCACTCGTCCGTGCTGGGGAGTTCACACGTGTCGCGGCCTACCTCGCTGGGCAGATCCCCGGACTCAAGTAGAAGGGGCCGCCGGCCGGAAGTGAGCTCTGGGCGGGCAGCAGTCGCAGTTGTCGTCGGTCGGAAGAACCGGTGCTCCGATCCGCCTGGAAATTTCTGTGGTGGTGGATCGGGCTCCCGGGGGCACTCGGTTCGAGTTTGGGCCCGGTGGTGCCTGAAATGAAGGAGAATTGGCCCGCGGTAGGGGAGCTTCGCTCGGAGCTCAGCCCGGGCACGTCTCCTCACATCGCGTACTTGGCCACGCCCCCTTGGACCTTCGATGTTCCATATCGACTGAAAGACTGAAGACATCTGCCTTGTGGTCAAGGAGTGACCACCCTGTGAAAACAGGCACCAACAGTAACTTGCCGGTTTTCTTTGTCAACGTTCCAGCTGGATCCCGAAGACTTAACGACCCAGGAACTGGACTTCCAGACTTCTCTGACTCCGACTCACATCCACAGCAAAGCTGAGACCTGTGGCGGACACGAGCGACGCGGGACCGGACATCCTGAACTACATGCTTTTTGCTACCTGTGCAGCTCCTGAGGTACCCTAGAAGTTGTGCATTGGGGATTGAGAAGCCACAGACCCGAGCAGCATTTGCACCGAAGCTCAGCCCTCCGCACTCCACGAGTGCCGTTTGGGGCCTGTGCCTGCATTTTAGCTCAACGCGTCTTCCCGGTTGCTAGCTCGTTGGCTAGTAAGCCCTACGGAGACAATCCTTTGAATTTACAGTGCTTGCCTGGTTGCTCCGGTCTTGCTCCAGCTTCCCTGTGAAGGAGAAGTGCCCCAGACCTTGCTGGTTTGAACAAAAGCCCATCTTGAATTCCTGCATAGGTTGCATTGAGTCCAATCCGGATACCGACACTGCAGTCACCGAGAGCCTTTGTGGGACAGCTCGTATCCAGTGCCTGGTCATCGTCGACGCCTCCTGGTCCACGTGGCTGCAGAGACAAGCTTCACTTCTTCACCTGATTGCATCTCAACATCGCCTGGTTCCTTCCTGGTTCCTTCTTGGTCACTGGCTAGTGACCCAGACTCTGTCCCCTCTGCTTTCAGGTTCTTCTCGACTCCAATCCACCCTTGGATCCATCCAGACACTTTCCTCCTGGTCGCCTACAGCACTTTCTTGCAGCTATCCATAGCATTCAGCGACAAAACCCGACACGAAAGAACACCTATGCACCCGGCTTCCCTGGATAAGGTAACTCGAGTACTCCGGTGCTCCCGTGGGTAACAACTATCCAAGTGTCCTAGTTTAACAGGGTTTTCCCGTAGTCCACCCGGAAGTGTCCGAAATCTACTACTTTGTAACTTTCACATTCCCATTGAAACTCTATAGTAACTTGCATGTGTGTTTAGACACTGCACACGCATCATGTGGGTCTCCTACTTCCAATCCCTTGGTTGATCAGCGTAGCCCCATCGATTTCCTAGGCCCTAGGCCTACTCACCTTTCCTGAAGTGGTTCTCATACCATTTCTTTAGTATATGTTTCGTGAGGCCCCTAGGGCAGAATTGTATTTGTGCAACATATAGTATGCTTATTGAGTAACTTGTGCTGTATCTCGAACTCTGACCTCATAAAGAGTGCAGAGGGGTTGTGTTAGTAATAAATACATATATATTTGTTATAGTCCTTGTGTGGTGTCCTTTCATTTGGTATTCAAGGGATTATAATTTGTAAAACAATTGGCTTCACATGCTCTCTGAAGTGTTAGACTAAGACTGCTTTGTCCATGCTGCCACTAGGATAGCTGGTCTATAAGGTTGACTTTACAACCATCACCATAAGGGTTGTTTGGACTGGTGCAAGGTGCTCACTAGAATAGTGATCATATACCAGGCAAACTTCTCACATTGGTGTGCAGAGGTTGGGATAAGAGCTTGCTGATTGTTTTACCATATAATCTTAAGATATCATTTGAAAGATCACATTAAGGTCCCCGGAGGTACATATAAATCAAGTCTTAAATACTTAAGTTATACTGAACTTAGTTGTTGTAGAGCAAAGGGCCTAGCACACCCTGACTACAACTCCAAGTGCCCGATGTAGGAGCCCTAATACCGGTCGGAAACGGCCGAATTCAGCCGTTTCCGACCGGTATTACGGTTTTCTTATGTAGGGGGCTACAGAAGTACAGATTCGGTAATTTTACCGATTCTGTACATTTACCGATTCAGTAAAATACCGAATCGGTAAATGTACAGAATCGGTAAATAGAGATGTAGGTGGCACTCTGAAGAGTGCCACAGGCCTTCAAGAGTCGGTATTTTACCACTCAATCCAATTGGGTGGTAAAATACCGAATCCAGGTGTGCATGCAAATCTGTGCATGCACACCTGTGCCATGTGACACACAGACATGCCCTTAGGGCATGTATGTGTGCTACATGGCACACAAGCCTGTAATTGGGGTGCTAGAAGGTGTCAAAGTGACACCCCCTGCACCCTTGCAAGAATAGGTAATTACCGAATCGGTAAATACCGAATCGGTATTCCACATTGATTCCTATGGGCTTCAAGGCCCATAGGAATCAATGGGGGATACCGATTCGGTATTTACAGATTCGGTAAATACAGAATCTTACAGATTCGGTATTTACCGAATCAGAATTACCTACATTTCCCCCCCTCTAATTTACCACTTCTTAAATACCGAATCGGTATGATTCGGTATTTTAGAAGTGGTAAATTAGATTTACCTACATCGGGCCCTCAGAGAGGTTTAGTAGATAACACTGAGGGCCCGATGTAGGTAAATTTAATTTACCACTTCTAAAATACCGAATCATACCGATTCGGTATTTAAGAAGTGGTAAATTAGAGGGGGGAAATGTAGGTAATTCTGATTCGGTAAATACCGCATCTGTAAGATTCGGTATTTACCGAATCTGTAAATACCGAATCGGTATCCCCCATTGATTCCTATGGGCCTTGAAGCCCATAGGAATCAATGTGGAATGCTGATTCAGTATTTACTGATTCGGTAATTACCTATTATTGCAAGGGTGCAGGGGGTGTCACTTTGACACCCTCTAGCACCCCAATTACAGGCTTGTGTGCCATGTAGCACACATACATGGCCTAAGGGCATGTCTGTGTGTCACATGGCACAGGTGTGCATGCACAGATTTGCATGCACACCTGGATTCGGTATTTTACCACCCAATTGGATTGGGTGGTAAAATACCGACTCTTGAAGGCCTGTGGCACTCTTCAGAGTGCCACCTTCATCTCTATTTACCGATTCTGTAAATTTACCGATTCGGTATTTTACCGAATCGGTAAATGTACAGAATCGGTAAAATTACCGAATCTGTACTTCTGTAGCCCCCTACATAAGAAAACCGTAATACCGGTCGGAAACGGCCGAATTCGGTGTTTCCGACAGGTATTAGGGCTCCTACATCGGGCCCTTAGTGTAGGTAGGTGCACACACCACACCTCACTAGAAAGATGTCATTGAGAGGAGAACCTAATGGATCCCTCCCAGCAGAAGTTGACCTTACCAAGGCACCTTCTAAATATGACACATTTACCTTCCATGAGTTGAGACACTTACGTACAACTAGGACGTTGAGGCAAGGTTCAAATCCTACCCTTAAGCATCTTATAGAGATACTAGAGGAGTATGATGTAGCTAGAGCAACTAACCCAGTCTCAACAAGTAGTACAGGGGAGGGTCATCCATCAGCAGAAGATTTCCCTGATGAGAACCTAGGGGATGATGATGATGATGATGATGATGATGATGATGACATTGATCAGGTCCAAGTTTTAGAACTTAACCAGGTCAATCTAAGCTTACATGGGGCTGAAGAGGGCATAGCCCCATTCAGACCTTCAAGCAGGCTCAACTCTTGGCCCAGAGGGAGGAGACCCCTATCCAGGGAATCTCACCATTCCAATGGCTCAGTAGGCTCTGATGCCTCTGCTCAGTGGAGAATGACTTCCCCTCAGAGGAGAGAACACCAGGCCAGAATGAAATAAGTTAATCTGAGGATTGAGAGGCAAGAACTTGCCCTAGCCAAAGAGAAACTGGCTCTTGCAAGAGAGCAGAAATTGAGTGGATTAGATTCCACTGGTGGCAGCAATACCCCTAGAAGAAGGGAAAGGTCAATAGACCATAAAAACCTAAGTAAGATTGTCCCTCCCTACAAGATTGGGGATGACATCCACAAGTGGATAACTGCTTTGGCGAGGGCCTGTAAAGTACAACAGGTCCTCCAGAGTCAGTGGACGGCTATACTATGGCTCTCCTTTTCAGATAAAGGCAGAGATAAGCTCCTTACAGTTAGTGATAAGGATGCTGATAACTACAACGTCCTGAAGAGTGCTCTGATAGATGGGTTTGGCTTAACCACTGAGCAGTATAAGTTGCTGTTCAGGGATACCCAGAAGACACAGACTCAGGACTGGACTGATTTTGTAGATTGTGCTAGTAAGGCTCTGGAGGGCTGGTTATTGGGCAGCAAAGTACATGACTATACAGGATTGTATAATTTGATTATGAGGGAGCAGATCCTTAGTATTTGTCAAAACCAGCTTCTACACCAGCACCTGGTGGACTCTGATCTGACCTCTCCCCAAGAATTGGGTAAGAAGGCAGACAAATGGGTCAGAACCAGGATTAGGCCTAAAAATCAGGGTGGTGACCCGAAGAAATATTCTACCAAGCCTCAAGAGAAAGGTGGGGATAAATCTAAGGACAAATCCACTACAGGCCCCAAAAATCCTCAGAAGGGGGTGGGTCCCAAAATCCTTCCTCTAACGTTAAAAAACCTTATTGCCGGACAGGGGGCAAGATGGCTGCCGAAAGTCCGTAGGGGGTAGCTGCACCCGGCCACTCTCCTGCAATTACAGTTATCTTGTGGTCAATCGCATTGGTATGGCTCAGTTTTCTTGAGAAAACCTTCTCTAACTGATCCGCGAGGGCACGGAGGCTGGAGGACTTTCTGGATGGATGATTTTCTGGTTGGCCTACGTGGGAGTACGCATGGAATATACAATTGTTTGGCTGGTTGTAGCAGAGGAGGTAGATACATGCTGGCTGAAAAAATCGAACAAATCGAACACACTAACTGCACCAGCTGCACCAACTGCATCAAGAGGTAGATGGCAGGCTGCACTGTCCGGAGTATTTTCTAAGGCACTCTCAAACGTTAAGGAGAGGCTAACATTGTGCCAAGAGGTCTGGAGGTTTGTTAAACGTGTCATGGCCCCCAAGGTGCTGAGGACTACCCAGAAGCAGAAACAAGAAGAAGAAGTGGAAGTATCTAGTGAGCCTGGTGAGCCTGGAACACCAACTACGAAGCAGCAGACAAAGGCACAGCAAAGGGCGCAGACACGGAGAGAGGCAGCTAAAAAACGGGAGGAGAAGCGACTCTTGGCAAGTTTGAAGAGGAAAGAGGAGCGACGCAAGGTCTAACCTGTCTTGGATACTGCGACAGAAGCAATACTGCGGCAGCCTCTGATTTTCGAGTCATTCCAGGTAAAGGGGCCATCGCCCTTTTCATCTCCATTAGCAGCAACAAAAGTATCGACATTAGTCGACTTTGAGGGTGCAGAGATGGAGCCCATAGCGTTGGATACTGGGACAGCGGCAGGAGCGGACTTGGAGCAGAGGGGGTATGGATCCAGCTCTGACATAATACATGTCGAGGTAGCAAGGGCAGGCGGAGGCCCCCTGGTCCAGCAAATGCCTGATAACGGAGTGATGAACGGATTGATTGTGACGCCCTCGCTGGCTGCAACGCACGCAGCGGCGATTTCAGCGGGATTGATTGCGACGCATGGAGCGGGAGTGCAAGCAGAGGCTGTAAAAGTCACGGCGGACGAGGAAAAGGAAGAGGCTCGGGTGCATGGAGCAGCTGCGCCCATAGAGGTGGAGACGGAGGACGTGTGCGACCATCCTGCTCTGACGGAGGTTACAGAGCGTCTGATCCGGGAAGCCTTAGTAGGCGGAGAGGCTGGCGGGGGCGGAGAGACTTGTGGGGGCGGGGCCAAAATCGCAGAGGCAAAAGGAGTGGGGGCAATCCCTCACAAGGAAGGAGGCGGTGCTGGATCCGGAGATGGAGATATGGAGAGCAGCGCAATGCTAGGTACTGGGGGTGCAGTTGGTTTAGACAGCAGATACAGGGCCAGTGAAGGGGCTGAGATTGAAACAGTAAAAGATAACAATAAGGAAAATGATGAAATCGAAGTTGGTCCTATATCCAATAAAATAGATGCTGCTGCTATGGATATGGCTCATGATAGTAAAAGTGTAAATGAAAAAGATGCATTTGAAGCTAGGGATATATCCAACAAAATAGATGCTATGAGGTATGATTCGAGTAAAAAAATAGAGGACTCTATTAAAGAACCTATAAGAGCGCCCGAAGTTGCAGAAACCGCAAGAGGTCCAGAAGCGTGTGATCCCCCTGAGTCTACTATTAGGGTCACAGTAGGATCAAATGGCATTGACATAACTAAATCACAAGTGGCAGAGGCAGAGGCAGTAGCAGTCGTAGCAGTCGTAGACTCTGGGGTTAAGAAAGCATTATTAGCTAATCAAGGAGCAATTCCTAAGAAAAAGAATAAGAATAAGAATAAGGACAGAAGTAAGAGCCAAATAAAAAATGTATCTCTGTTAAAAACCCCACTGAATAATGAGGACAGTGACTACAGTGAGTTGTTGGAGGAGGAGGAGGAGGAGGAGGAGGAGGAGGTAGAGGAGGAGGAGGAGGAAGAGGAGGAAGAGGAGGAGGGAGAGGGGTCAGAATCATTATCCACTTCTTCTGCAGAGATGGAAGATCATTCAATGAGTGACTCCCAAGACACGGACGTTGATCTTTTATGTTCAAAAAAGATGAAGGTAAAAAACGATCTAAAACCTAAAACTAGAGGTAAAACCCATAAGGTCAACGGCAAATCCCGAGGAAGAACCCTAGTAAGCAAGAATAACAAGAGTAAGAGCAAGAGTAAGAGTAGGAGCAAGAAGGGAGGGATGCCGCCAAAAGAAATACCTAATATAATTGAGGGGGCCGAAACTGATCCGAACAAGGACAGATTTGACATTTTACTTGCCACAATGAAACAAATTCAAGGAGAAGCACGGCAGGAAAGTCAAAGAGCCAAGCGGGCTAATAAAAAAATACAGAAATCTCTCCACAACTTGCAGGATATGTACTCTGAAGTAACAGGTAGACTAGCAGAGGTAGAACAGAGAACTGGCAAAATGGAGGATGAAATGGCAGAGATACAGGAATTCAGGCAGACCCAGGGAAAAACTGAATCTGATATATTATGGAAACTGGAAGATTTCGAAAATCGCCAGAGGAGAAATAATATAAGACTCTTAGGAGTGGAAGAAGGTAAAGAAGGGGGAGATACAAGAGCCTTTGTCGTGGAACTGCTGAAAGGTGCGTTCCCAGAAATGGATGCATGGGATTGGGATAAGGAAGTGCAACGGGCACATCGCTTCCCCCTTGTACAGAAAAAAGGTAATACGGGTGCAAGATCAAGGGCAATTCTTGTTTATGTAGGAAACTACTTGTTAAGGGAGGAAGTGATTATGAAAGCTAAACCTACGAAGAAGCGCACATATAAAGATATAACTTTCTTTACCCGTCCAGACTTTTGTCATACAACAGTTGAGAGAAGATGGCGGATGCGGCAACTTATAGTACCATTTCAGAACCTAGGCTGTGAAGTCTATTTGCTGTTTCCGTCTCGCCTGAAGGTGGGGCTCAATGGACAGTTCAGAATTTTCTTTTCGGAAATTGTTGCCCAAGAATACTTGACCTATCTTCGAGAAGAAAGAAGACATAGAGACCGAAACGGGCAATCGGATCGTACAGAGATCACAAAACAAGTAGCTTCTATCTCAAAGAGATAAAAGAGATAACTGAGCCTTTTTCTTTTCTTTTTTTTTTTATTTTGCTCTGTTTGAGATATTGTGATTATATTCTGAGAATGTTGTAGCATGGGGGGTGGCCGGGCGAGACTCCCCTGGGAGGGCACGGCTGTCACACATAGGTCAGGATTGACCTATTTGCCAGTAAGGGAAAGGGTGGGGAGGGAGGGGTAAGAGAAGGGGGTGGGGGGGGGAACCACACGGGGAACAGGGCACGGCAGGAAAAAAAATAGAGGGGAGGAGTTAAAAAAAAATACTCTCTGGTCACAGGGAACAGGCGGGGTTGAGAAAAAGTAAAGGAATTAATGCAATAAGTAACGCTGATTTAGAGATAATGAAATGGTGGATTACTAAACAGATAATGTACAACAGAGAGGGTAGGAGGGAAAGGAGACGTGATAATACGGATAATGGGGATTAGAATTGTAACTTGGAACGTTTGTGGGTTAAATGACCCCCACAAAAGAGCGAAAATAGCATTAATGCTGAAACAAATGAATCTTGATTTCGTATATATTCAGGAAACTCACATAATGACAACACAAGCTTATGTTCTGTCACAGTTAGGATTTAAGGTATTAGTTCACTCAGGCCAAGGGGTCAAAAAAAGAGGGGTAGCTTTCCTAGCTAGGAATAATAATGTTCTAACTAGAAAGAAAGCACAAGACAAATGGGGAAGATGGGCTATGGTTGAGTGTTTTATTGATGGAGAGTGGAAAACATTGGTAAATGTATATGGATCAACAGAGGACGACCCCGATATATTTCAATTCTTAGATGTTGAATTAGCAACCTGGGCACCAAAAATTATATTGGGAGGCGATCTTAATATTAATGGAGCAGACGGATTAGGACTTGGTTCTTTTGGAAAGTATAGCGGGAGGAAAAAAAAAGTATTCCAGGCACTACACAGCCTGGTGGTAAATAATGCTCTGTCAGATGTATGGGGGAAAAAGATATTGGATAACAAAGGGTACACATATTACTCGGCACCGCACCAAACATGTGCAAGATTAGATTATTTTTTTATTTCAAGTACTAGTATCTCTGACTCGAAGATTGAAAGGCTGCCACGGGTCCTAAGCGATCATAACCCTCTAGTACTTACTATAACAACAAAAACAAGTACTAGACAGCATACGAACTGGACTTTTGAAAGAGAGCTACTGAAAGATGAGAAGTATATAGAATACATGAATAAATGGATTACTGATTTTTTTTCGTTTAATAAAGATACAGCAGAAACGGGAGTTGTTTGGGACACTTTTAAAGCTGGAATACGAGGTGAAACAATGAGTTATAACTCTTATAAAAGGAAACAAGCTCAGCTGAGGAATCTAGAATTAGCTTCGAATGTTTTGATGGCAGAAGAAAATCTAGAAAATAGTGTGGTGTCGGGGCGGGATATTGAAAAAGCTTGGGTAGAGTTAGTAAAAGCCAAAGGTGAGGCAGAGGGTGAAATTGCTACTAAAGCGGTGAAAATTTATAACACTAAAAGGGAGAAGTGCTATGAGTTGAGTGAGTCAGTAGGTAGGATACTGGCTACTAGAACAAGACAACAAGATTCTGTAGGTATAGTGAGGGAAATTAGGGACACTGCAGACATGGTACATACAGACTCGATTAAAATAAGAGAAGTCTTTAGGTTATTTTATGAGAAGTTATATGACGACGAGCTACAGGGTCGTGACCCTCTAAAAGATAAGGAAGAAATGAGGGAGTATCTTCAAGAGATCCCTGTAGACTCAATAGAGGAAGAGGAAGCAGATGGGTTAGAGGAAGAGTTGCAGGTAGAAGAAATAAAGCAGGCAATATGGAACCTACCTTCTGGTAAAGCAGCAGGTCCGGATCAGATACCCATAGAATTTTATAAAGTATTTTGGGATTGTTTGAGAGAAGAAATGGTGAAGGTGATGCAAGGGGCGCAAATGGGCATAATAGCGCCTAAATCATGGGGGGGTGCAGAGGTGGTCGTAATATTAAAAAAAGGTAAAAAACCTGAAGAACCAGGCTCGTATAGGCCTATAACCCTACTTAATGCAGACGCAAAAGTCTTCTCTAAAGTATTGGCATCAAGGCTGGCAAAAATCATAGATAAAATCGTCAGCAGCAGCCAACACGGTTTTATACCAGGGAGAGGAACCACCCACCATATACGGAAGGCAATAACTTTATTTGATGTCGCGTCAGTTACAGGGGACCCGATTGCAGTAATGTTACTCGATGCAGAAAAAGCATTCGATCGGGTCTCCTGGAGCTACCTCTGGCATGCCCTAGCTAGAACAGGAATTAAACAAGGTTTCATTAAAGCTTTACAAACTCTCTACTTAGAACCAGTCGCGACACTACGAGTGAACAGTGGAAACACAGGACAATTCCATATAAAAAGAGGCACCAGACAAGGGTGCCCTTGCTCACCTTTATTGTTCGCTATATATATGGACCCGCTTATACGCAGAATAGAGGCATCAGTGATGATAACACCGGTTACAACGCTTATTGGGCAATGTAAAATCTTAGCCTACGCAGATGATATTGCTATTATCTCTCCAAACCCATCTGAGGCTATAGAACACCTTGAGCTCGAGGCGCTGAAATTTGGAAGAATCTCGGGATACAAATTAAATACATCAAAAACACAGATAATAAAAAACTCGCATACCCCATGCTTAGACAACCGAGTAACACAAGAAGGTACATATCTAGGGGTTATTATAATGTCAGACTTGGATAACTTGGTGGAAAGGAATATTTCCCCTTTAATCAAGAAAGTGGAGAAAGATCTGGATAGATGGGATAACTTACATCTGTCATTAGTGGGAAGGTCTAATATAGTAAAAATGATTATCCTTCCAAAATTTCTATATTTATTTAGGGCAATACCGCTATTCTTTGATAATAAAATATTTAAAAAATTGGAGAGTATGCTAAATAGATTTCTCTGGGCAAAAGGAAAAACGAGAAGGGCTCTCAGATACATGACATTGCCAAGAGAAAGGGGAGGCTGGGGTGTCCCAGATTTAAAATTTTATTACTGGGCGGCTGCTCTACAGAATATGACTGGCTTGATGGGAGGAGAACAGGGTAGTGAAGTAGCGGAGTGGAGTAAATTCGGAACATTAGCAATCTATGGCCTAACTCTGGGAATGGAAGTGAAGGACGTTCTCCTGAAATTTACAGAGGCTAGTTATTACAAGAGGACAAAGTTCAAGATAATAATAGCAGCATTCGAAATTTGGAAAAGTTTTGCTAAAAAAATTGGGTTAGGAAAATTTAATTCTTATACAAGATTATTACATAATCCAACCCTCCCACAAGATATCTTCTCGGGATCTATAATGGCAGAGTGGGAAAATAGGGGAATTAGAACCATTGGAGATATTAGGGGGGAACAGTGTTTTCTCCAATTTAAAGATCTGCAAAACAGATATAACCTAGAAGCTAGGCAATTTTTCAAATTCCTCCAGATTAGGAGTTGTCTACTGGGAAAAAAAGGTGGTGTTCTGGGATTTGGGCGTAATGCTATTATGGAAATCATTCAAAGGGGGCAGGATTGCACAATTAAAAGATTGTATGCTGAATTGATTAAAATAAAACAAGATGATCACCAAAAGTGGAGTGAAAAATGGAAGGATAATCTTACAATCAGCTCTGAAAGCTTTGGTATCTCCCTAGAAATGGGGAACTCATTACTATGTGCAGCACCATTACAGGCTCAACATTACAAAACACTTTATCATCTGTATTATACACCGGCTAAAATAGCACAATGGGGAGGTTTAGTGGGTATTACATGCTATAGGTGTGGAAGCTCGGATGCTGATCTGGAACATGTATTTGCTTTATGCCCCCGCTTAGATTTATTCAAAAAGGAAATCGAATGTTTTATAAGTAAAATTTTAGAAAGCGAAATTGTCCTAACCCCAGGAACCATTTTATTAGGAGTTAATGTCGAGGATGTACGCTCTTTTCCTGGGAGGGAATTTTTGTTTGTAGCTATGTCTATCATGAGATTATGTATAGCCTCTGCATGGATAGATCCTGTACCACCTACCTTCCATAAATGGCTGGCTAAGCTACTAATAACGCATAAAATGGAGAAAGAGATATATGCAAGGAAAGGAAAAAGGGGAAGGAAGCTAGGTAATATAATATGGGATCCTATAACACGTTGGAAGGAGGAATAATAGTGTGAAATGTTGGATTCCCTAAAGATAAGAAATATTAACTCGGAGCAATTACAATATCGAAGTTTTACAATATGAAAGTATATTCTGCCTTTATTTATGCTACTTAGTGCTTTAATTGTTGCTTTAATTTGTTTCTGGTAGTAACCCCCTCGCCTGCTGATGATTTAGTGATTATCTTTTATTTTGATCTGTGAACTATTGGTATATACTTTTTCTCCTTCAATCTTTGGTTTGTATTAATGATGCCGTGCCTTGTATATAAATGTAAAATATTTCAATAAAAAAATTTAAAAAAAATAAATACAAAAAAAAAACCTTATTGCCATGTATGTAAGCAACCTGACCATTGGAAAACTGACAGTAGTTGCCCCAAGGCCAACAATAAGGAAAATAGTCCTATAAGTAACACTCCAAGACCTCCTGTTACTATTAGTAGTAATTCCCCAGGTGGTGAGAGTAACCCCAAAACTGTGGCTGGGTATACTTGGGGAACTCAGGTGGACTCTGGCCTAACCAGGTCCCCTAATACAGAAACTCTAGTCTGTGAGGATGGCATGGGGTTTGCCAACTTCACTGCTTGTCCCACCACTTTGGGCAAGTACAGACAGGAGCCCCTCATCAATGGTCAGAAAGTTGAAGCCTATAGAGACACAGGGGCTAGCATCACTATGGTGACTGAGAGCCTAGTCCCCTCAGTACAACGTTTTCCTGGGTTCACATACCAGGTGATCAATATTGATGGAGTACAGAAAGATCATCCCATGTCAGTAGTAAATCTCAACTGGGGAGTTGTCCGTGGCCCAAAGAGAGTGGCAGTGTCTACAAACTTGCCTGTAGATTGTCTACTAGGAAATGATCTAGAGATCTCAGCCTGGGCTGAGGTAGAACAAGAAACCCATTCCAAAATGGTAGGCCTTCCTAAAAAGGTTAGTGGGGCTGTGATGGCCGCAGCCCCAGCTCAAGCAGATTTCCTCCCTGAAAAGATTGGAAGGGCTGTGATGGTCACAGCCCAAGCTCAAGCAGACTTCTTCCCTGAAAAGGTTGGCAGGGCTGTGATAGTCACAGCCCACACTCAAACAGAGTTTCTTCCTGAAAAGGTTGGTAGGGCTGTGATGGTCACAGCCCAAACTCAAACAGATTTTTGTGTTGTGAAGCCTGAAACATGGATCACTCCACACAGACAGAGAGTTTTGGGGAGGAAGAAAAGTCTCCCTCCCATCAGACATTAGGTGAGAGCCAGCCTCCTCAGGGGACTGACCCTACCCCTTGTGAAGGTACTGCCCCAGAGGTAGTCAGGCCTAGCCTGGCAGAGCCCCTGATGTCAGTGGGCCCTTCCAAGGTGGGACCCAGTCTGGAGCAGGTGACCTGCCCCTCTCTACACTGCCTCAGTCAGCCCAGGGTTGTAGAGGTCAGGGAGGCCAGAGGAACCCAAAGGGCCCCCTGTCCAAAGGAACCCCCCCATCAGCAGATTAGGGACACCAAAGCTAGCAGCCCCAGCCAGGTGAAAATTCCCAAAACTTCTGAGGGATCTCCCTTCCCCTCAGGTAGAAACATCCCCAGGTGGACTCTGTTGGGCACAGCCAAACCTGGGACCTGGTGGCCCCAAACATGACCTGTCCCTACAGGGAGCCAAGAAAAGGGACCCAGCCTCCAGCTGTAGGTAGCCAGAGATTGACCCTGAGAGCACATGGCAACTCAGTCACGGAAAGAAAGGCATACATGGTGGAGAGTGATTGGAGGAAGTTGAGCCCTACATTAGTGGGGCCTCACTTCAGTACTCCATCCCAACACCAGCCTCTTACTTTGCCAAAACACACCACAGGTAGAGATTCCCTATGGTGGAGACCCTCTGATACCCCTAGGGTGAGGGATTGCTTAGTGGACCATGAGACAGGGGGTAACCATGCTAGTGCAGGTACTTCCTTATATGGCCACTTAGGCAATAAAGGCTTACCTGGTCATGGATAGCCTTATCTCCTTTTGTTTGGGGGGTGTAGGAAGGTGGATAAATGACTATATGGTTACCCCGACTTTTTGCCTAGTGTTTAGCTGGTTTTTGACTAAGTTGGCCTGGGATCCTGCCATTCAAGACCCCAGGCCATCTGCTCTCTCTGTAAAATGGACTCCATGTGCTTTAGGTACATAGCTAATTGGGTATTGGGTCACCTTGTGAGCCCCTGTACAGTGTACCATAGGTACCCAGGGCATAGGTGCATCCAAGACCTATCAGGGGCTGCAGCATGTATTATGCCACCCCTGGCTGGCCATCGAAACTGACACCACAGGCTGATCACTCAGCTTGGGCAAGGTTGTGTAATCACCCCTTGCTTAGATATAGTATACCTATATCTAACCTTATATATAGACACATATGCACCTGTAAGTCACTCCTATGGCAGGCCTTAACAATCCTGGAGGCAGAGTGCTTGGTTTTATGTGAGATGGTGCTCTAGCATGAGCTGAGCCTGTCTGCAGCTTTCGGAACCATGTCTTTATAGCTGTTCTATGATATAGCCACACCATATACTCTTAAGTGTATTATAATCCTTGCGGTTAATGCTAACTTAGGTTTGGCTTTATCAAAACATGTCGTGTAAGGTGTCATATGCTTTGGAATACTACCCCCCATTCCATCCTTCTAGAGGGAGAAGACATGTAGTTACTACTTTACCTGGTTAAAGTTAAACAGAGCCTCAGCATCACAAAATGGATGCTGCTGCCACAGACACAAGTCTGACTTCCTGCTGCTGGAAAAAACTCTAGCAGGGGAGGCCTGGACTATAGGTTTCCTGCCTTGGGAGGTGCTAGCACCTGCCCAGACAGACTTTTAGTGTATTGGGGCAGGGAGGGCTGAGAAATGAGACACTGCCTGGGGCACACAAGGTGCTCCACGCATAGCCCGGTTCAAACCAGTTGCTGGGGCACTCCAGCCCCAGCTCTGGCGCAAAACTGGACAAAGGGAAAGGGATGTAACCACCCCCTTCCCAGGTTCCACCCACAGTAGGGACCTAGCAGGTAATCCAGTCCCAATATAAAGATAGGAGCTGAGTCTAGAGACTTTAGATTTATCCTGGAAAGAAACTCTGACATGAACTCTTGGACCTTCGACGTTCCATATCGACTGTAAGACTGAAGACATCTCCCTTGTGGTCAAGGAGTGACCACCCTGTGCAAACAGGCACCAACAGTAACTTGCCGGTTTGCTTTGTCAATGCTCCAGCCGGATCCTGAAGACTTAGCAACCCAGGAACTCGACTCCCAGACTTCTCTGACTGCGACCCACATCCACAGCAAAGCTGGGACACGTGGCTGACACGAGCGACGTGGGACCGGACATCCTGAACTACCTGCTTTTTGCTACCTGTGCAGCTCCTGAGGTACCCTCGAAGTTGTGCTTTGGGGATTAAGAAGCCCCACACCCGAGCAGCATGTGCACCGAAGCTCAGCCCACCACACTCCACGAGTGCCGCGTGGGGCCTGCGCCTGCATTTCAGCTCGACGCATCTTCCCAGTTGCTAGCCCATTAGCTAGTAAGCCCCACAAAGACAATCCTTTGAATTTACAATGCTTGCCTGGTTGCTCGGGTCTTGCTCCAGCTTCCCTGTGAAGGAGAAGCGCTCCAGGCCTTGCTGGTATGAACAGAAGCCCATCTTCACTTCCTGCGTGGGTTGCGGTTACCAAGACTTGTTGGGTCCAATCCGGATCCCGATACCGCAGTCACCGAGAGCCTTTATGGAAGAGCTCGTATCCCATGCCTGGCTATCATCGACACCTCCTGGTCCACGTGGCTGCAGAGACAAGCTTCACTTCTTCACCTGATTGCATCTCGACATCGCCTGGTTCCTTCCTGGTTCCTTCCTGGTCACTGGCTAGTGACCAGACTTAGTTGCCTCTGCTTTCAGGTTCTTCTTGACTCCGATCCACCCTTGGATCCATCAGGACACTTTCCTCCTGGTCGCCTGCAGCACTTTCTTGCAGCTCTCCATAGGATTCAGCGACGAAACCCGACACGAAAGAACACCTATGCACCCGGCTTCCCTGGGTGAGGTAACTCAAGTACTCCGGTGCTCCCGTGGGTAACAACTATCCAAGTGTCTTGGTTTAACAGGGTTTTCCCGTAGGCCACCCGTAAGTATCCGAAATCTATTACTTTGTAAGTTTCACGTTCCCATTCAAACTCTATGGTAACTCGCGTGTGTGTTTAGACACTGCACACACATCCTGTGGGTCTCCTACTTCCAATCCCTTGGTTGATCAGCATAGCCCCAGCGATTTCCTAGGCCCTAGGCCTACTCACCAGTTACTTATGGAATACAACCCTTCTTTATATAAGGTGGAGACAACCCATACATTCCACCCCCCCACTAAAGACATGCCCATTCCATTGACTGGGTATATTTATATAACAGTTTTTATATTTATTTATTTTAACAGTACTACTTGGCCCCCCCATACTTCTTGATTCTAGTTATATGGAAGGCCAAGGGATAAATGCCCAGTTTCGTTTATAATAAAAAACGCCACTCCTTTATTTTCCACTAGAGAGGTGCTTGATCAGGACCTACCGATCTCTGCAGGGTTCTCTTATATCCCCTCCACATATGTTGGTCAAAAAGATTCTAAAAGAAGAACACTGTCTTGTCGTCCATAAAAATATTCGATGCTTTAATTCAATCTATAGATAAGGGGGACATATATTGCAGTTCAGTTCCTCATATACTACGATTTAGATTGCATCTACCCCTATTCCCCCTTAAAACACTAACGGTGAAATATACTCACCAAGCTTGGTGGTTTTACGGGCATATGAGGTGCAGTTTTCCAATATCTGTCCTTGCTGGGACACTGCTATTATATGTAGTCAGGGGGGGGGGTAAGCCTAAGAAGAATGTCACATGAAATCGATATATTTCACCTGTTGAAATCATTAACTACAATAAGAAATACACCTCCTTCTAGGGTAGATACAGTTAAATTCCTTTCCTAGTGTCAACGAATTCTATTCTATGCTCCCTCATCTCGCATAGATCGTGTTCAGTTTGTCTTAAGATTGTCCCATTTTGATAACCCCAATTAATCTCTCATCTCTCCATTGTAACATTAAGGGTTTTGATAGCCAAAAGTCTAATCTCCCTACTCCTAGGGGGCTTCCAGTTACGTTAAAGCTCCCAGGGCAATATGTTTTTTCCATAGACTGTGCCTTTCTAGGGGCCAAATTCCTCCTCTTTCCGCTCAGATCAAGCCTGCCCATTACACTCAGATTCCCAGGGCGTAATCTGGCTTCCGTTCACTTGACCTTTCCTTCATTAATTATAAACCCCCCAATGAGTCTGATCCCTCTCCTCACCTTTTCGGCAGAGTTGCAGCCTCCTCACGACCATTGTCCTAATCGGAGTATGGGATTCGCCTGCTCTATTTAACTGTGTTAGAATGCCTCGCACCTGGGAGGGAGCGCGCCAAATCAGTCGGCGTAAAGACACACCTCCCACGTTCCATCAACAGTTAAAATGGCGATGCCAAAATAAAGATGTGTGCCATATTCATGTGCTAATGTCCCTGGGTGATGTGCTCCCGTTTTAAAATTCTGGATGTCTTCATTATAACTGGCGCAGATGTTTTGGTTGGATTGAAAGGCCTATTAGATAATAGATATCACTGATTACAGTTTGGTGTAACTTTCCCCAGGAAAAAATTGTTTTCTTAAATACCTGTGGTACCCCTTCTCTTGGGTGTAGGGCCGCTCCCATTCTCTTTTGAAGACTATTCTAACATATGCCAAAGGCAGAAATGGAACTGGTCCAATAAACTTTGTCCACAGATTGAGAAAGCTAGGAAACATGTCAATAAATCTGTTTCTGCTTTTCTCCGAGATTATAAGATGGGGTCCATTTACCGCAACAATCTGCGTTTCAATATGAATGGCATCTATAGGAGAGATGTTATACATTTTACAGATGAGGGTAACAGAGTCTTCCTCTTGAACTTTAGACTCTGCACAGGTACTTACTTGTAGGTACCAAAATCTCTCAATAAACACAAGGGCTCTTTTTAGAGCCACCCAAGATCTAAACACATAAGCTTGATGTATATCTGATTTTTAATTTTTTTTGCTTGGAATCGCGCACCCAATGCATCAGAGTTGTGCACCCAACGTGTAGAAGTCATGCACCAAACCCGCTGGAGTCGTGCACCCTACAGGTTAGGAGTTATGAATCCAATGCATGCACACCAGGGGGCCGCACTGAGTGCCGCGCTGGGTGCGCGACTCCTAATTATACAGAAAAAAAATAGCCCCTATCACTAATTTCTATTATCCCCAGGGACCTCATCCCCGGGGTTTATATAAAACGTTGGGGACCGTGGGGGGAGCCCTAAAGCCCCTACAGTCCCAGCCGGCTCCCTGCGTCCTTCGGGAGCCGGCATTGCTTTTCCACACGGGGAGCTGCTAACATATAGCTCCCTGTGTGGAAAAGCAATCTGATTTGAATTTTGAAAGAGAGAGCAGGTTTCCTGCACTCTCTTTCAAAATCCAAACCAAGTTTGCTATGGGAGGGCGGGAACCACGAGACTCCCGCCCTCTCATAGCAAACTGCAGTGTCCCGGGGTGGGTACCCCAGGACACTGCAGGAGCCGGCCCTGGGGGGTGGTGGGCCCTAGGGCCACAACAAGGCTCCAGGAGGGGGGCCACGCAGCCCCCCTCCAACAATACACAAAGCCCCAGGGGGTGGTGGTCCCCGGGGCTTGGGGGGGGCCATTGTGCCTCACCCACATATTTTGCTGGGGGGGCCTTGGAGCCCCCCAACTATTTATTTTGTAGCCCCGGGGGTGGCGGTCCCTGGGGCTAAGGGGCCCAGTAAATTTAATAATTTTGCCCCGGATTTGGCCCCCAGGGCTAATTAATAAAGAAACTCCATTTTATTTTATTTTTTTATGGCAGGATCCGCCCCCCCTAAGCAGGTCTAGAGGGTCAGGGTATTTCTACCCTGCCCCCTTTATACGTTTTGCACACTTATTCCACTAACTTCTTCAGACTTGCATCTACCGAGGCACAAAATGGCTGCCAACACTTCCTGGTTTCGAATGTTGACAACTATTTGACAGCCAATTAACATTCAGGGCGCGATCGGGACGGTGCGCTCAGGGTGTGCGCAGGATGCGGGGATCCACCACAGCCATAGATATATATGTACTTTTAAATGTCATTTTCTCAGGAACTACTGAACGGATTTACACCATTTAAGCAAAAGGCACGAGTCTGAACTAAGGACTACCTCTTTGCCAAATTTGGTGTAATTACGTTCAGCAGTTCGGGCTATAACCGCAATGAACGGTTCCTATGGAAAATTGCATGGGGAAAACATGTTTTGGAAGCCCCCTTTTTTCTCGGCCCCTGCTTCACAAATCAGCCAGAGACTTTCAGGATAGGAGCAGACCGGAGCTGGCCATTTGTTTTGAAAATTTCGCGAAGATTCGTCAACCGGCGCCAAGGTTATTCCAAATAGAATGTTGCGGATTTCCTAAGGAAAATAGGTCCTAACTATAACTACCAACTGGCGACCGCCAGTAGGTAATATATATATATATATATATATATATATATATATATATATATATATATATATATATATATCCAACACAAGTCTCTCGTTACTGGAGCCCCCAACCCTTCAGGGCGACCTCTTCACAATGGGCACGGAGCAGCCCATCAATTAACACAAAAACCACAAGAGGTCCATTGCTGGCAACATCGGCATTTATTTCACGTTTAGCACTGCAGATTCCTTCCTGCACCTAACGTTTCAGCCTCGTCCGGCCTTGCTCACAGGTAGAAGGACAGCTTTCAAAATGCTAATTGCGCTCTGCTGTGTGCTTTTAAGTTCTTATTCCTCACGTGACTAAGTTGGAAATACATGTCCCAGAGTGCACCGCCAGTGAGATTGTAGTAACAGCTGGAAATCCACATTTCTATACAAGGTGTTTAAAGTTGGTACCTGCATGGCGGTGTCACTCGTAGATGGAAAATACTTTGAAAGTCAGGTGAGTTAATGTTCTCTTTGCGCATTGCTGTACAATGTTCCAATGACGTGAAACAAACATGATCCAGCCAGCACGATCGTGGATGAAAGTCATTCACCCCGAATCCCTTCCAACACGTGTGCCCTTTCGCCATAGTGACCTCTCCTCGGTAGGATGGGGCACGTGAGTGGGTCATGCTCCTCAATCAAAGTCCAACACAAGTCTCTCGTTACTGGAGCCCCCAACCCTTCAGGGCGACCTCTTCACAATGGGCACGGAGCAGCCCATCAATTAACACAAAAACCACAAGAGGTCCATTGCTGGCAACATCGGCATTTATTTCACGTTTAGCACTGCAGATTCCTTCCTGCACCTAACGTTTCAGCCTCGTCCGGCCTTGCTCACAGGTAGAGCAAGGCCGGACGAGGCTGAAACGTTAGGTGCAGGAAGGAATCTGCAGTGCTAAACGTGAAATAAATGCCGATGTTGCCAGCAATGGACCTCTTGTGGGTTTTTTTGTTTTTATATATATATATATATATATATATATATATATATAGGCAACAAAATCCCAAAGCATGACCATCCAAACAAATGGCGCAACACCAGGATACAGACTCCGTAGGCAATGATGAAGATAAGTGTTGTTTATTCACACATTCGTTGCAGCGTGAACAAGGGCTTTTTAGCTCGAAACGCGTCGCTGGTTCTGTTTTGTAATAAAACCATCTTTGCTGACTCTGTTGGTCCGTTCCTCATTACTGCTGGCGTGGAGGCGGTGTCTGCGAGCGCAGAGCGTGCTGAGGAGGAGCTCTAATTTTATATATGTATATATATTTAACTCTTTCCTGCTTCTCCAGGCACGGCATGCAGGACACAAAGACCGCCACACAGCTTATCCAGTACACAGGTCAATTTATTATCCCATTGATTCTCCTTCTGGCATGACGCGTTTCGGGTAGGGACTACCCTTGATCACATCAATATATATAAAAATATTACCTACTGGCGGTCGCCAGTAGGTAGTTATGGTTAGGACCTAGTCTCCATAGGAAAAGCGTTTATTGTTTTCACAATAACGTTGGCGCCGGTTGGCGAATCTATGTGAAATTTTCAAAACTAGTGATCAGCTCCGGTCAGCTCCTGTTTTGAACGTTTCGGGGTGATTCGCCAAGCAGGGGCCGAGAAAAATGGGGGGCCAAAAACCTGTTTTCCCCATGTTATTTTCCATAGGAAAATATAGACACAGCTACAGCCCGAACTGCTGAACGGAATTACACCAACTTTGGCAAAAAGGTAGCCCTTGGTTCAGAAAGAGTCCTTTTTGTTAAATGATGTAAATCCGTTCAGTAGTTGCTGAAAACTTAAAAAAAAAAATCTGAAAATCAATTTCCCATAGGAAACTTTAGCCAAGGCTACAGCCCGAACTGCTGGACGGAATTACACCAAATTTGGCAAAAAAGGGGTGCTTGGTTCAGAAAACGACGTTTGTTTAAATGGTGTAAATCCGTTCAGTAGTTGCGGAGAAATTAAAAAAATAAAAGTTTTGATATCTGCAGCAGTGGTGGGTTTGTGAACCCTCCCGAACACGAGCTTCACTGTGATTGCCTGCCAATACTACAAACCAGGAAGTGTTGGCAGACATTTTGTTACTCGGTAGAACAGAGTCACAAGAAAACAGAGAAATAAGGATGACAAACAAGAAAAGGGGGCAGAGTACAGACACCCTGACCCCCTAGGCCTGATGAGGGGGTCACACAGGGACCCCCAGGGCCAAATAAAGCATCCTGTGGCATGTTTTAAGTTGGGGGATTAAGTCCTCTTGAATCCTGAGGTTCCTTGGGGGCCAACTAGCCCACCATGTACCTCCAGTAAGCACCACAAAGCTGCATTGCAGAGAGGTGTAAAAAGGGGCGTGGCCTCGGACCACCTCTCCGCAAAGCAGCCCTGTGATGCTTACTGGAGGTACCTGGTGGGCTAGTTGGCCCCCAGGTACCTTCAGGATTGAAGTGAACTTAATTCCCAGGCACTAACACATGAACTGCTACAATCCCCTGAGCACTACTGATACAGTCCAGCCATCTCCTTGTCACTACTAAGGCACTTATTTATTTATTTATTATTTATTATGCATTTTATACCGCGCAAACTAAAACCCGAAGGTGTCAAGGCGCCTAGCAAAAAGATCAGAAAGCTAGCACTCATGCGCTTAAATTATATGCTTGAGCAATGAGACGGGTTTTAAGAGCAGCTCTAAAAGTTTGCAGAGAGGGGAGGGTCCTGAGCTCTAATGGGAGATTGTTCCACCAGTTAGGAGCCAGGCTGGAAAAGGCCATGCCACCCCATCTGGCTTTCCGAGTACGGGGGACATGGAGAAGAAGATGGTTGGAGGAGCGAAGATTCCTGCCAGGATTGTAATAGGTCAGGATGGACCTGATGCCTGTAGGTCTGCTTTTTGCCAAGGCCTTATAGACCATACACATGGACTTAAAGACAATGCGCTCCTTCATCGGCAACCAATGGAGCTGCTTTCTGGCCAATGTTGCCGAAGAGCGTCGGGGAAGATCAAGAACAAACCTGGCTGCCGCATTCTGGACCACCTGCAAGCGCTGCAGCTGAGTCTTATTCAGTCCAGCATACAGCGCATTGCAGTAGTCCAGACGAGACCCCAGAAGGGCGACAGCCAGTTGCCTTCTTGCTTGCAGGGAGAGGTAGGTCCTGATTTTTCTAAGGACATGAATTATACCCCAGCAGGTAGATACCGTCCTGCTGACCTGTTGGTGCATATCGAGCATAGGGTCAATCATCACCCCGAGATTCTTGGCCGAAGAGGTGGGTTTAGGGCAGGAACCAAGCGAGTCAGGCCACCACTCCATGGACCAAATGTCTTCCCTACCGCCGAACACCATCACCTCGGTCTTCTCCCCGTTCAATTTAAGTGAGTTGTAAATCATCCACTGGCCGACGGCCTCCATACAAGATCTAAATCTGGAGGCCGTCAGCTCTATTGACTGGGAGAGAGACACGAGGATCTGAGTGTCGTCCGCGTAGGAGACTACCTCCATCCCGAAAGATCTAATAAGTCTGGCAAGGGGGGTCACATAGATGTTGAAAAGGGTGGGGCTAAGCGCCGACCCTTGAGGGACCCCACATTGCACAGACAGGGATGGAGATAGAAATTTTCCCAGCATCACCCTCTGCTCCCTATGATCTAAGAAGGAGGAGAGCAGACCCAGGGCTGCCCCCCGGACCCCAATCTCCCCCAGACGTGATGTTAGGACCCGGGGAGATAGGGTATCGAAGGCGGCCGTAAGGTCCAAAAGTATCAGGAGGGATGTCCGACCCTCGTCCACACTCATACGAATGGAGTCGAGGACCAAAGTGAGGGCGGACTCGGTGCTATGTTCCCTCCTGAAACCATGCTGGGAAGGGTCCAGGCAGCCCGATTTCTCCATAAAGGCAACCAGATGCCCATTTAGGTGGGATTCAAGCATCTTTGCCGGGGCCGGAAGCAGTGAGATGGGGCGAAAGTTTTTTAATACCCCAGGATCTAGGGAGGGTTTTTTAAGGAGAGGCCTCACCACAGCATTTTTCCACTGCTGTGGAAAGACACCCTCCCTCATAGCCCCATTCATGATCTCAAGTAACGGGGGTAAGAGAGATCCTCTGCACTGCTTCAAGATCTTAAGAGGGCAGGCATCTAGTGGAGACCCTGACTTCGTCTTCTCAAGCAACATGTCCAGATCTTGTAGGGAAAGCAGGGGAAAAGATTCCAAGTAGTCGGCCACAGGAGGCTCCGCCACGGAAACATCCGGAACAACAATGGCCGGAGGTTCAGCCGTTAGGAGTCTCTGTGACTCCAAGGAAGTATAGATGTCCGATATTTTGGACTGGAAGAAGAGGGCTATGTCATTGCAGAGCTCCTGAGATGGAATAACCGGATCGGGGACCTGAAGGGATGCAAGGGAGTCCACGATCCTGAAGAGCTCTTTGGGAGATGAAAGGGAGGAAGTCAGGGTCACAAAGTAGTCTTGTTTGGTCCCAATGACTTCCGCTTTATATCTCTTAAGCAGGGCTTTATGAACTTCCCTGTCTTTGAGATCCCAATTTGCATGCCATCGCCGTTCCTGCCTCCTGACTTCCTGCCTTAGAGTTCTAAGTTGTTCCGTGAACCAGGGAGCGGAAGGTCTTTTCCTGGCTGAGTGGCACGTTCGAGCCGGCGCCAGTTCACCTAAGGCCTCTGTAAGAGTATTATCATAATGCGCAGCGGCCGAAGAGGAATCCATCTCCCAAATAGGAGACAGACTAGGAATCCATGGGTCAAAAGAATGTTCCCCGATGTTCTTAAGATTCCTACGTACTTCAAAAGTACTTGGAACTTTCCTGGAGGTGTCATGGCTAGGGAAAGACACGTTAAAAGGAACAGCCAGGTGATCTGACCAGGAGAGGGAAAAGGGATCCGCCACTAAAAGTCTCTGGTCGTTGGAGAAAATCCCATCGAGCGTGTGTCCCGCTCGGTGGGTAGGGCCTTTCACTAATTGGAAGAGTCCGCAGGCTGAAAGTGCTTCCACCAACGTGGAAGTGTCATGTGATTCCAATAGCTCTAAGTGGAAGTTAAAATCGCCCAGAATTGTTAAGTTCTCCCGACCAAAGTAGGGCTCAAGGAGTTGAAGCAGTTTTAGGCTAAAATCCGCTCTTGGCCCGGGCGGACGGTAGACCAAAATCCCATTAAAGGGAGAGTTAGAGGCATCCTGTAATGAGAAATACAGGACCTGGGTGGCATCCTTAAGATCAGACAAAAGCAAAGTATGACATTGAACATTGTCCCTATGAAGGATGGCTAATCCACCACCAACACGGCCTACTCTGTCTTGCCGAGTCAAGCAGTACCCATCAGGAACCGCTTCAATAAGGTCTGGGCCCGAGGAGTCCTTAGCCCACGTTTCCGTAATGAAAACCCATGTCGGATTTTTCTCCAGGACCAGTTCCTTAAACACAATGTTATTTTTAATAAGTGATCGCGCGTTAAGGAGCAGGCCCTTAGCACTCAATTTACTCAGAGGTATTGGCGCACGAGGCTCCCGGAAAGGAACAGGGAGAGCGGAATTTACGCCAGCTAAATCCAACCTAAAGCAGCCACATACCTTAGACATGGAGAGGTCCTCAGGGGTAAATCTGTGGAAGCATGGAGCAGTGATGGGCCTAAGGCGCAGCATATCCTGTAAAGAATATTTTAAAACGCCATGGCCACCCATGACCGGCTTATGGGTCCAGCCGTCCAGCCCGTCCTCAGCGCGGACGGGCGCAGACGGGCGCAGACGGGCGCAGACGGGCGCAGACGGGCTCGACTCTGGCGTGACTCCGGCGTAGCGAAGGCTTACACGCTGCGCGTCATTGCTCCGATTAAAATAGGGCTCTGGCTACTCTGCCTGCCTGCCTACTAGAGCGCCCAATAGCGCAGCGCTTCCCACACCCACCCAATATGGCGCCCACTAATCCCAAGAAGCGAGGGTCAGGGCCGCCCAAACAGCGTTGAGGACACAAATTAAAATGCTGAATTGCGGAGGGTGAGTGACAACAACGAATACTATGCTAAAATGAAGCACAATTAAAATAGCAGAAAAACGGGTAATTTTAAAAGTGCAAAGAGCGTCTCAGAGCTCGTGTTATACAAATAACATGCTGCCAGCAAGAAAGCGCTCCTACCTTCAGCCTCTTTTATACACGATGTCAATGACTGCCTCTGGCTACTCTGCCTGCCTGCCTACTAGAGCGCCCAATAGCGCAGCGCTTCCCACACCCACCCAATATGGCGCCCACTAATCCCAAGAAGCGAGGGTCAGGGCCGCCCAAACAGCGGTGAGGACACAAATTAAAATGCTGAATTGCGGAGGGTGAGTGACAACAACGAATACTATGCTAAAATGAAGCACAATTAAAATAGCAGAAAAACGGGTAATTTTAAAAGTGCAAAGAGCGTCTCAGAGCTCGCGTTATACAAATAACATGCTGCCAGCAAGAAAGCGCTCCTACCTTCAGCCTCTTTTATACACGATGTCAATGACTGCCTCTGGCTACTCTGCCTGCCTGCCTACTAGAGCGCCCAATAGCGCAGCGCTTCCCACACCCACCCAATATGGCGCCCACTAATCCCAAGAAGCGAGGGTCAGGGCCGCCCAAACAGCGGTGAGGACACAAATTAAAATGGTGAATTGCGGAGGGTGAGTGACAACAACGAATACTATGCTAAAATGAAGCACAATTAAAATAGCAGAAAAACGGGTAATTTTAAAAGTGCAAAGAGCGTCTCAGAGCTCGCGTTATACAAATAACATGCTGCCAGCAAGCACTCCTCCAATCACTCAACCAGCACCATGTACTTATCCAATCACTCCACAAAAACCCAAGCACTAATACATTCACCATGCTCTCTCCTTGCAGTACTCTAATCATCTAGTCAGTACCCATGTACTCATGTAATGACCCAGGCACTAACTCATGGCAAATACAGAGAAGGTCATGCTAATCACTGGGGTACGCCAACACATAGGGGTCCATTCCGATCCACGCTCCGAATAGCCATTCAGAGCTTTTTTCCCATACGAATCGTACCCTGCAACGTCCCCCGTATGTACGACGAAGTACGATTCGTACCAGGAGCCGGACTCCGTACGAATCGTGCAGAGACCGTACGACTCGAATCGCCGTATGAGTCTCCGTCGGAACCCGCTGTACGCAACATCTGTACGGCTCGCGGCTGGTTTATACGACCCAGCAAGTACGATACGTGTCGGGTACGCACCGTACGACCCTTTTTCTACGGGAGCTGAAAACAGCCGTAAAAGCAGAGTTTGCGACTAAACAGGTACGGAACGCCCCCCCCCCAAGTACGGTGCGTACCCCCCATGATCGCAGGGGTACGTACCGTACACCCAGCGTACATGAGGTACGGTGCATACCCATGCGATCATGGGGGGTATGCACCGTACCCCATGTACGCTGGGTGTACGGTGCGTACCAATGCGATCATGGGGGGTACGCACCGTACCCCATGTACGCTGGGTGTACGGTCCGTACCCCTGCGATCATTGGGGGTACGCACCGTACGGTGTGTATGTGATTGTGCGCTTTTCCGTACGAATCGCCCTTACCTGACGTGGACCGCAAGGATCGCCTCCTGATACCCCGGTCCGGATCGTACTTGTCGGGTCGTACGGCGTGTGTACAAGTCGTATGAAGAGGGCTCCGGATATGAATCGTATGGATGTTTTTTTTACCGGATCGGAATCGACCCCATAGTGTTCCCTAGTGTATGTAGGTGTTTTCACTGTATTCTAAGTGTCTTTTAGCATAGCACTCGCTCTAGGCTTGGTTAGTCAGAGTCAGTTACCACCAGTACCCGTCAGCAAAAAGTTGGGGGCACAGGAGGACTTTCGGCTCCTCTGTTGGTTCTTTTTGCACATCGTTTGCTTCTTCCTGCGCTTTTCTTCGTCTTTCTGGACTTTTGTTGCCTCTTTCTGCATTTGTCTTGCTTCTTTCTGTGCTCTTCTTCTTTTTTCTTCACATGTCCTACCTTGGTAGGCATACTTAGAAATAAGCATTTAAAAAACCTTTGAAATTAATTGAAAAAAACATAGGTTTCAGGGACATTATAGTTAGAAATTAACATTTAAAAAACCTTTGAAATTCCTTGAACAAAACATAGGTTTCAGGCACGTTATAGTCAGAAATTAGCATTTAAAAGACCTTAGAAATTTACTGAAAAAACCACAGGTTTCAGGGACGTTATAGTTAGTGGGACATTTCACTCGTACAACACCAGAGAAACTCAGCCATTATAGTTAGTTCAGCTAACTATAACTCGCACCCGTGCAATGCACTGCTGATGATGTTGCATATTATATCATTCATGACATGGTCAGTGACATCACTGATGACATCTCAAATGACATCAGTGATGACATCACTGATGACATCATCCACTTGATAATCTGATGCACCTCCTCATACCCTAATATAACCTTTGATACACCCACTCTAAAATACAGACTACCATTTTTGAAAACATAGACACACCAATACCAGTTAGTACATACCCACTCACTAATTCCTAGGTCTACACACACATCCACTCATTCACCCATATAGTCACTCATACATGCAGTCAACCATCAACATGGCATTATCATATCTGCTCACATATCTGTAGAGACACTCACACACCGCCACTCATCCATAGTTACTCACACACCTAGTCAGTCATGCAAAGAATCAATCACTCTCCCATTTACTCACCTATACAGTTATACACATACCACCTCACTTATTCAAACATATACTAACACATACTTACCCTCTTATACAATAACTAATACAAGCACACACTGATCCATACAGCCACTCTCACAATCACTCACTCTCACATATAGTCATTTATACACTCACATATACTGGATGATGTCATCACTGATGTAATCAGCGATGTCATTTGAGATGTCATCAGTGATGTGATATGTGACGTTGTCAGCAATGCATTGCGGGGGTGTGAGTTATAGTTACCTGAACTAACTATAACAGCAGAATTTCTCTGGTTTTGTACAAGTGGAATGTCCAAATAACTATAACGTCCCTGAAACTTATGTTTTTTTCAGTGAATTTCTAGTTTTTTTAAATGCTAATTTCTAACTATAACATGGATTTCAAAGGTTTTTAAATGTTAATTTCTAACTATAACGTCCCTGAAACCTATGTTTTTTTCAGTGAATTTCAAATGTTTTTTAAATGATAATTTCTAACTATAACGTCCCTGAAACCTATGTTTTTTTCAGTGAATTTCTAAGGTTTTTTAAATGCTCATTTCTATCTACACCTGTAGAGGGACATGTGCAGAAAAAGGAAGAAAGGCGCAGAAAGAGCAAGAGAAATGCTGAAAGCAGCAGCAGAATCCAGAAAGATTAAGAAAAGTGAAGAAAGAAGCAAGAGATATGCAGAAAGAACCAACAGAGGTGCAGATAAAGGCCTTGTTGCACAGTCATCCTGTGCCCACAACTTTTTGCTGACTGGTACTGGTGGTAACTGACTCTGACTAACCAGGCTCGAAGCCAGTGCTATGCTGAAAGACACTTAGAATACAGTGAAAACACCTACATACACTAGGTTACACTATGGGTTGGGGTATCCCTGTGATTGGCATGACCTCCCCTGTAAGACCCTAGTACATAATAGGACAGGGGGATTCAAACTACCTCTAACTCAAAGGTGCAGAAAGAGGCAAGTGAGTTGCAGAAAGAAGCAAGAGCTGTGCAGAAAAAACCAACAGAGGTGCACAAAGAGGCAAGAGGGGTGCAGAAAAAGGTAGGTGGGATGCACAAAAAGGCAAGTGTGGTGCAGAAAGAAGCAAGAGAGGTGTAGAAAGAGGCAATAGAAGTGCAGAAAAAGGTAGTTGAAGTGCAGAAAGAAGTAACAGAGGTGTAGAAAGAAGCAAGAGAAGTACAGAAAGAGGCAAGTGGGGTGCAGAAAAAAGAAAATCACTGCAGAGACAACCAACAGAGGTGCTGAAAGAGTCACGAAGGGTGCAGAAAGAGCAAGAGAAGTACAGAAAGAGGTAACAGATGTACAGAAAGAGGCAAGAGATGTGCAGAAATAGGCATGAAACGTGCAGAAACAGGGAACAGGGGTGCAGGAAGAGGCAAGAGAGGTGCTGAAAGAGTTGCGAAGGGTACAGAAAGAGCAAGAGAAGTGCAGAACGAGGTAACAGAAGTACAGAAAGAGGCAAGAGATGTGCAGAAATAGGCAGGAAACATGCAGAAACAGGGAACAGGAGTGCAGAAAGAGAGCAAGAGAGCTGCAGAAAGAGACAAGAGAGGTACAGAAAGAGAAAAGAGGGGTGCAGAAAGGGGCAAGAGATCTGTAGAAAAAAGCAACAGAGGTGCTGAAAGACTCAAATGAGGTGCAGAAAGGGGCCAGAGATCTGCAGAAAAAAGCAACAGAGGTGCTGAAAGACTCAAGTGAGGTGCAGAAAGAGTCAAGAGATCTACAGAAAAATACAACAGAGATGCTGAAAGAGGCAAGTGAGGTGCAGAAAGAAGCAAGAGAAGTTCAGAAAGAGGCAAGAGAAGTACAGAAAGAAGCAGCAGAGGTGCTGAAAGAGGAATGAATGGTGCAGAAAGAGGCAAGAGAAGTGCATAAAGAAGGAAAAGAGGTGCTCAAAGAGGCAAGAGGGATGCAGAAAGAGGCGAGAGGAGTGCAGAAAGAGAAAAGAGAAGTGCAGAAAGAAGCGACAGAGGTGCAGAAGGAGGCACAAGGGGTGCAGAAAGAAAGGAGTGCAGAAAGAAGCAACAGAGGTGTTGAAAGAGGCACAAAGAGTGCAGAAAGAGGCAAGAGAAGTGCTGAAAGAAGTAACAGAGGTACCGAAAGAGGCAAGAGTCATGTAAAAAGATGGAAGAGAGTTGTAGAAAGAGGCAAGAGAGTTGCACAAATAGGGAAAAGGGGTACAGAAAGAGGCAGGAGGGGTGCAGAAAGAAGCTACAGAGGTGCTGAAAGAGGCAAGAGAGGTGCAGAAACAAGCAAGAGAAATGCAGAAAGAGGCAAGGGAATTGCTGAAAGAAGCAACAGAGGTGTAGAAAGAAGCAAGAGAAGTGCAGAAAGAGGCAAGTGCGGTACAGAAAGAAGCAACAGAGGTGCAAGAAAAAGGCAAGAGGGGTGACGAAAAAGATAGGAGAGGCGCACAAAGAGACAAGAGAAGTACAGAAAGAGGCAGGAGGGGTGCAGAAAGAATGAAAAACAGTGCAGAAAGAGGCACGCGAACGGCTGAAAGAAGCACAGAGGTGTTGAAAGAAGCAAGAGAAGTGCAGGAAGAGGCAAGTGAGGTCAGAAAGAAGCAAGAGCAGTGTAGAAAGAGCCAACAGAGGTGCTGAAAGAGGCAAGAGATCTGCAGAAAAATTCAACAGAGGTGCTGAAAGAGGCAAGTGAGGTGCACAAATACACCAATTCAATTCAAGGCAATGTGGAATGAATCATTATAGCTCTTCAGGCAGGAAAATATCATTTTTTTGCATATATATCTATATTTTGGCATTCGTTTCCAGATAATGTCCTCCGATCCAATATGGGCGATTCAGGAGATGGCAGACATAAGGTTTTTTCAAAATGGCAAGTGTCTATTCAATTTTCTTTTTTTCTTTTTTGCAAAGTGCAGAGTGCAAGTGTGCCAACAAACTGACCAATGCTTTTCAGCGCAGACTTCAACTGGGTCATAGAGTAGGTGCATAGAGTGTCACATTTCAAGGGACAACAACCCTTCTTCCCACCACCTAGTTAAAATCGCATTTGTTTATTAAAGGGGAATATATACAGCAGTCTTTCTGTCAATTCATGACATATTGCCTTTTTATCATTCTTGGGTTGTAAAGTATATTGATAGAAGCAAAACTGAGAGTCGTTTACCAGAAATAGCTTCAATGACCAAATACCCGACAGTACCAAGCTTGTCTATATTACACATTTCCCCTACCAGAGAGTGCCTATGTGGTCAAAGTACTAATACTTCAACCACTATGCTTCTGTATTGCCCACTCCTATTGGGGACAATTTTTATTAGTACCTTGAGTCCGTACAAATCTAATCCATTAAGGTAGAGTTATATTTTCTAACCCTAGTTTCCAACATATATCAAAAGAGAGTGCTAAGTGCCATTAAAAAGGGGAAAAACCTGCATTGTTTCATTTGAGACATTTGTAGTTTTTCAGTGTCAAAGATTATGTAAATAAATTAGTAAAAACTACAGAACTAATTCATATGTCTAATTCCTGAGACAAGTAAAAAAAAAAGATCTATATCTATATGTATTTATATCGATAAATATATATATATACGTGTGTGTATATATATATATATATATATATATATATATATATATATATATATATTTTCACTCAAAAAACTATAAGTTTTAGTGGTGTTATAGTTAGCTGGACATTTTACTCATACAAAACCAATGAAATTGCTCCTATATAGTTAGTTGTACTAAATATTTCGTGCACCCGCAATCCACTGCTGATGATGTCACATATTAGATCATTCATGACATGGTCAGTGACATCACTGATGACATCTCAAATGACATCACTGATGACATCACTGATGACATCATCCAGTGAATGTGGTTTGCTTCGTTATTTAAATATGCATTATATATATAGCAATTTACATTGAAGAATGAGTGGATATATATAAATAAATATTTGGATGGAGGATTTAGTAGCAGTGTAATTGACTGTTTACTTGACCAATTTATAATGTCTCACTAAATATAGTGGATAGTGACTAAACTGTGTGAATATCTGTATCACTTTGTCAATTGTTGTGTAAACTGATTCTACAGTTGGTTACTAGCTATGTGAAAGTCTATATTAGTTATTGATTAGTTAACTGAGTATTTGTATGGGAGTGTGAAAGTGTGTGTGGTTCGGTGGGGGGGGTGTGACTGTCCAAAGATGTGTGAATAGTTGATTCAGTAGATATATGAAGTTAAAACTACATGTTCTAACAGTTTGGGTGAGGGAATCTCTTTATGGGTGTGGTGATGAGCAAATATATTTCTCAAAGGTACAGGTCCAAGAAACTAGAAAAATAAAAGGCAGTGTATGTGTCAGTTGTTGTATATACATAAGTATACATAAGACACAATGATTGTGTGAGTGACTGTATGGATAACTGTATACTTGTAATAATGATTTTATAATTCACTAAGTATGACTTACTATCTAAATAAATAGAAGAAGTGGTGTTTGTATAAGTGTTTTGCTAAGTAAACATGTAAGTATGATCCATTGTTTGCATAAGTGAGTAGGATGACTTCATATGTGAATAGGATGCGTGCTGTTGTTTAATGTCGATATAGATGTATAAGTATTTTTGATAGTGTTCTATTGTTCATTGACAGCATGTATGAATGAATCCATAGGTAAGTGATTAGATGTGTGTATACATCTATGAATCACTGAGTGGATTTTTAGATACTTGTATTGCTGTGACAATGGATTTAAATATGATACTCTGTATTTTACAAACAGTGATAAAAAATTGTAATAGTGTATGAAAAGGTGTATGTGATTGTCACGTGGATGATGTAATCAGTGATGTAATCAGTGATGTCATTTGAGATGTAATCAGTGATGTCACTGACCATGTCATGAATGATCTAATATGTGACATCATCAGCAGTGGATTGCGGGTGCGCGAAATATAGTTAGTACAACTAACTATATAGGAGCAATTTCATTGGTTTTGTATGAGTAAAATGTCCAGCTAACTATAACACCACTAAAACTTATAGTTTTTTGAGTGAATTTCAAAGGTTTTTTAAAAACTAATTCCTAACTATATAACTCCTGAAACCTATGGTTTTATCAGTGAATTTCAAAGGTTTTTTTAAATGCTAATTCCTAACTATATAAGGCCTGAAACCTATGGTTTTTTCAGTGAATTTCAAAGGTTTTTTAAATGCTGATTCCTAACTATATAAGGCCTGAAACCTATGGTTTTTTCAGTGAATTTCAAAGGTTTTTTAAATGCTAATTCCTAACTATAACTGGTGTGTAACCTATGGTTTTTTCAGTGAATATATATATATATATAAAATTTCTATGGCAAAATGAAACCCCTCATTTTGTTCCTTTTCAAATTATATGTATTAAGTGTTACCACTTTATTCCAATCAAGATGACTTCAGGTGTGCCATACTTTTGTCATAAGTAAGACTGTTAGCGTTCTAGTTGTTCTTTAGAACACTCAGGGACATTCTGTCATTGGGCTATAGTTGGGCTACATTTGGCTAATATTTAGGCTACATTTGGGCTCTTTTGTCTCTGGTGGCCATCTTGGGAGACTGCATATCAGAATTCTTTTAATGAAATATAAGAGGATTTGAGAAGTCACTCAAAATGTGCCCTAATTTTTCTTTCTTCAGCACTAGTCATAATTTCTATGGCAAAATGAACCCCCTCATTTTGTTCCTTTGCAAATTACATGTTTTAAGTGTTAACACTTTATTCCAATCAAGATGACTTCAGGTGTGCCATACTTTTGTCATAAGTAAGACCGTTAGCGCTCTAGCTGTTCTTTAGAACACTCTGGGACATTCTGTCATTGGGCTATAGTTGGGCTACATCTGGCTGATATTTGGGCTACATTTGTTTTTTTGTCTCTGGTGGCCATCTTTGGGCTACATTGGGCTACATTTGGGCTGTAACATATATATATAGCCCAATGTAGCCCAATATATATTTTTTCAAAGTAAATTTTCGTAAAAACCACTGGAGCACATATCTTGAGACATAGCAAAGGCACATCGGGCTACCAGTCCCTACACTTTTGCCAAGTTTGGTGGAAAACAATTCAGTCGTTCGGGCTAAAAATGAGTCCAACCGCCCTATGGAAATTAACATGGGGAAAACACGTTTTGGGACCCCCTTTTATCTCGGCCCCCGCTTGACGAATCCCCCCCCAAACTTTCAGGGAAGGAGCGGAGCGCCGCGAGGCAAAGTTAAGGAAAATTTCAGGAAGATTCCTCAACCGGCGCCAAAGTTATTCCCAATAGAATGTTGCGATTTCCCTATGGAAAACAATCCTAACTATATATACCTACTGGCTATCGCCAGTAGGTAATATACATATATATATATATTCACTGAAAAAACCATAGGTTATAGACCATATATAGTTAGGAATTAGCATTTACAAAACCTTGAAAATTCACTGAAAAAACCATAGGTTATAGACCATATATAGTTAGGAATTAGCATTTAAAAAACCTTATTTTACTCACACAAAACCATTGAAATTCCATATATAGTTAGTTGCACTAACTATATATCGCGCACCCGCAATCCACTGCTGATGATGTCACATATTACATCATTCATGACATGGTCAGTGACATCACTGATGACATCACTGATGACAACATCCAGTGATTATGTGTTTCTGTAAAGTTTAAATATGTTTTACATATTGAAGAATGAGTGGATGTATAAGTGTCTGAATGAAGGTTTTAGTAGGTGCGTGATTGACTGTATGAGTGAGTGATTAAATGCGTCTTACTGAATGCACGGGTTAGTGACTAAACTGTCTGAAAGTGTGCATCAGTATGTCTGTTGTTGTGCAAGCTGCTGCATGTGTTGATCAGTAGCTATATAAGTAGCTATATGGGTTATTGATTGGTTGCACAAGTATTTGTATGGGAGACTGAGTGTGTGTATGGCTGGCTGGGAGGTGTGTGACTCTGTGCAGATCAATGTGTACTTGTATCAGTGATTCTATAAGAGAGTAACTATGTGTTAGTATATGTTTCAAAAATGTAAGGTGTTCTGTGTTTAACTGTATAGATAAGAAAATGGAAGTGTGATTGATTCTTTTCAGGACTGACTAGGTGTGTGAGTAACTCCATGGATGAGTGGCAGAGTGTGAGTGTCTGTATAGGTGTATGAGTGCATATGATAGTGTTGTAAAGATGAGTGATTGTATGTATGAATGATTGTATGAGTGAATGTGTGTGTAGACATAGGAATCAGTGAGTGCGTATGTAGTAACTAGTATTGGTGTGTCAATGGTTTCAAAAATGATACTCTCTATTTAACACTGGGTGTAACGGAGGTTATATTACAGTGTGAGGAGATGCATTGTATTATCACATGAATGATATCATCAGTGATGTGATCATTGATGTCAAGTGAGATGTCATCAGTGATGTCATTTGAGATGTCATCAGTGATGTCATCAGTGATGTCACTGACCATGTCATGAATGATGTAATATGTGACATCATCAGCAGTGGATTGCGGGTGCGCGATATATAGTTAGTGCAACTAACTATATATGGAATTTCAATGGTTTTGTGTGAGTAAAATAAGGTTTTTTAAATGCTAATTCCTAACTATATATGGTCTATAACCTATGGTTTTTTCAGTGAATTTTCAAGGTTTTGTAAATGCTAATTCCTAACTATATATGGTCTATAACCTATGGTTTTTTCAGTGAATTTCAATGGTTTTTTAATAGCAAATATCATAAGCTGTCGAATGTCAAGTACGTGGTAAGTAAAAACATTTTCGTGTTTATGCACACTGATCTGCTTTGAATGCTGCCCCCCACCCCTCATTTCTATTAGGAGTACTCTCTCTTTGCAGATAGTGAAGGGTAGTTAACGCAGCCCTTTGCCCCCTTTGTAATCCGTCGTGCCTGCTTCTCTCTCCATTTGATTGATTGTTCTCTTTGGTTCATTCTCTATTTACAAACAAGCACAGAGTCAAAATACTCTGTTTAGTCTTTGCAGATAGCGAAAAACCGTGTAAAAAAACAAAAGGAATCGAGCAAAATCAGTAGGCCACTAATGGGATCTCTTTTTGACCTCGCTAAAATAGAAACATTAGGAACAACCTGTTGAAAATAGCAATGCGTATGTACATAAGCGGCGTTCATTTGTGTTCACAGTACCCCTTGTTGATTGTTTGAATCGAGCATTGAATTGTTCGAAGTTGGTTCTCTTAAGGATCTTCTCTGCCTGCAAACGAGGAAGAATAGGAATATTCTCTCTCCCTTTGCAGATAGTGAAGGGTAGGTAACGCAAGCCTTTAACACGTCGTACCTATTTCATTCCTCATTGATTGATTGATTGTCCGAACATTGACTGTTTGGGAATTAGTTCTTTTTGGAGGTATTCCCTGTTTGCAAATAAACGTAGGAAAATCTTTGCAAGTAGTGAAAGGGTACGTAATGCGGACCTTTCTCCCCCGTTGTAATCTGTCATGCCTATCTACTCCCCACTGATTGATGCACCTGTTTCACCCGGACCATTTACTAGACATACGTCATCTGGCCCGACCAGAGAGCACCCCTAGTGAAAAGGACATATGCAATAATAACGAAGTGATCACTGTATCCTGTTAACAGAAACTTTAGCATGAAACAACCTGGAAAGAAAAGAATAGGAAATCGAAAATCAGTAGGCCACTGATGAACATGAACTTTTATTAAACAACGAACAAAGAAACGATAACATAACGTAATGATAAAACCTATTAATGTCCTAGAAACAAGAAAACGTTAGAAATATGCCAGTGGTGAGAGACCAGAAAAACAGTAAGAGAAACCAAATCACCCCTCGCTGTCCCACCGCCTGCCACGCCAAAAAAATCGATAGACTAGGGAAAATGCAAGTCAGTAGAACATCCGCCCCCACTCTGGAAACTTCCAAGGTGGGGCAGGGTTCCGGCTACGCCCAGCCGGGAGCAGCCCATATAAGGCAGGTCCTGCTGCCACGCCTCGGCCAGGAGATCCTAACATAGGGTGTAGCCGGAGGAGAGGCCGAGACCAGCGGGACCCGGCCAGGGGATTGCCTTTACAACGCTGAACAGTTGCAGGGGGGGGGGAATGTCTCCTCGACCCTCCCCTCTCTCTCCCAGTCCGGCCGCGGTGGCCCTTGAGAGTTGCAGGTAGTCCCGCCACATGCTCTTCCGGTCCGGCCACCAACGGTCGGGGGGCCGAGGCCGACGGGATCCGGCTGCAGCCAATAAACCAAGAAACCCGTTCATGGGGCCAGGGCCAGGGGCGTCCGGCCGACATCTACCGGAAGCCCGGCCCGAAGACGGACGGGACACTTCTTCTTTCTTGTATAATTGCTGCAACAACCCTGGGGGGGGATGTCTTGCACATGCCTCCGACCCCCCCCCCCTCGTCCTCATCGCCTGGTCCGGCCATAACAAATCTCAAGCGAGACGCCGTGGGGTGCACTGGGAGGGAGAGACGGTGCGAACAGGCCTCTCCCGCCTCCCCAGGTGGAGGCTTCCCAGCTGCACCCTCAGCGCTCCAGGCGCCCGGAAAAGGGTTCTTCCACTGTGGCCATGCTGCAACGTCTCGCCCGGCAGGGTGGAGCCCGTCCGCTCATTTGACCCCGCGATCGCCAGTAGCTACCGAACTCTCAAAATGGCGGTCGACCTGGCAAGAGCGGGCCCAGCATAAAGAAATGGCCCGGTCACTGGTTGACTCCACCACGTAGTCCTCCACGACCTTGAAGATTCTAGAGGAGCTGCGGGAGTCTCCGACCCCCGATGGGGAATGACTGCCATGATCACCCGTGGAGTGACGAAACTGTATCCGCGGGACGTCGGCGCCAGCCTCACTTTGAATTACTAGAATCCTGCAGACCTCACTTCCGGTGAAAGCACAGTGTGACCCGGTAGGAAAAATTGTTGCACCCCCTCCCCTTTTTGACTGATAGTTCAAACCACCGATCCTTTCCTTTGCCCTTTTAACGGAACTTTGGACTGCCTCCCCCTCTTTTACATTTTCTAGAGAAAACAAAACATTAACCACTACAATAACATAGCAGTTGACACCAGAACTGTTTTCAAATTGAAAACCAACAACATCTTCAACAGAATCCTTTTTGTTTCTGCTGTGACCCTGCTACAGCACAGGCATTGTCCCCAGCAGTAATTCTGCAATGCCGGTAAGAATAGCTGTGGTGCCTACTGGACTCACTCACCCCCGCGGCGCCCCACGCCGTTATTTGCTGGGCGGCAACTTGCTAGACATCACTTTCGTGCCATCTAGATTTCAGCGCGTTCTGCTGCCTTGGAACTATTCGCACAACAGACCGCTACTGACAAGAATATTTCATTATTGGTGCTGTCAATTTCAATAAATCTATTGGATAATTCAAAAGAAATTGCCACGGTCTCTTCGTTGTTTAAATGTTTTTACTGTTTTTGTTTTGTTGTATATATTTATATGTTATTAAAGTTTTATATTCCTACTACTTTGTTGGAGTGCTATATATTTTAAAGTGACACATAATTGTAAAAACTTTGATGTACAAAGAGTGATTCCTGGAATCTTCCGCTTCAGGCTCGGTCCCCTCCCCAATCACAATACAGGATAGTTTTCAGATAGTAGGAACACGTGTGGTGTGACGGATCTCATCGGGTGTGGGCCTTGATCTACTATAACTCCTTTGAAGAGGGGTGATTCTTTACAGCTGGGGCCATAAACTACATCTGCAGGGCTAGCTGATAGCCTGGACAATCGGACACAGAGGAAGAGGAGTGTCAGAGGGTGCGGTAGTGAATAGGGCGAAAGGGAGGTGTCGGGCGGGCACAGTGTGATTCTCAGGGAAGAGCAGCGCAGATGGGGGGAGGTTTATTGCCCATGCATAAGACAGAGAGCGGGGGTGACCAGTGCCTGGGGAAGATGCTTGCGAGGGTGAGGAGCCATGCTACGAATCGACAGCGTGCAGAGAGTGGGTCTGGTCAAGACATCTAAAATGGCTGCCGTGCACGACAAAAGTGTGGCATTTCAAAAAAGGCAAGATGGCGCAGACAATGTTTTTCAACACTTCCTCATTTCCTTCGAATCGAACGTTAACAGACGTTGGGGCATATTACCAAAGTTAAGCGATATTTATCGCTAACGATGCTTACCAACGAATTTTTTACCGCTAAGCATCATCAGAAATTATCGAAGATAAACCTTGCTATTATCAAGGTTTATCACAAATGCGATAATAAACGGCCGCAATGCATGAATATCGCTAAAAACTCAGCGATATTCATACATTACCGAGCTAATGCTCTTAGCCATGTTATCCACCTCCCATTGGATAACATGGCTAAGAACTGCTCAGGGCAGGTGTTACTTTTTGGAGATATTCGCGCTTAGCGCGAATATCTCCAAAAGTTGGTAATAGGAGATAGATATCTTGCATGTTGTAATGCAAGTTATTGTGGTATATGGAACTCATACCATAATCTCTCAGGAAAGCAGAAACTGATCCTTTTGGGACCGCCTAAAAAGGCCTAGGGGGTGAGGAGTACTCTACTTTGCCCCCTTTTCACGTTCCGAACTATTTTATTTTACTCTCTTCTGTAATTACACAAAATGGCAGCGATAAGATGCATCGGAGACACACAGTGAGAGAAAGGAGGCCGGAGATGAAGAAGAGATGTCAAATACACATTGGAGATAATATAGTGGCAGAAGGGAAGTAAATATGAGTAAACTTACCATGTAACATAAAAATGTTGCACTCTATACTATAAGTCTCATTTTATACTACAATCACTTCGCTACAACCTCATAAATTAAAAATAAAAATGAATAATGTCTCAAACAATTTTTGATTTCTAAATATAAATTTATTCTTCAGAATTTTCTAAATTTGAAAGAACTAGTAACATGTCCTCATCAGCAATGTCCTCATGAAAAGTCTCCAATAATGATTCTTGTAACTCTATGGTCTCCAAACACTCGATAAATTCGCCATCAAGAGATTGATCAAAAAAATCATTCAAGTCATCTCCTCCTTCTGACAATATTTCATTATTGGTGCTGTCAATTTCAATCAATGTAGTGGAATCATTCAAGTCATCTCCTCCTTGTGACAATATTTCATTATTGGTGCTGTCCATTTCAATCAATCTAATGGAATCATACAAGTCATCTCCTCCTTGTGACAATATTTCATTATTGCTGCTCTCAATTTCAATCAACGTAGTGGAATCATTCAAGTCATCTCCTTGTGACAATATTTCATTCTTGGTGCTGTCCATTTCAATCAATCTAATGGAATCATACAAGTCATGTCCTCCTTGTGACAATATTTCATTATTGGTGCTCTCAATTTCAATCAATGTAGTGGACAATTCAAAAGAAATTGCCACGGTCTCTTCATTGTGAGCCATTTTATTTTGAAATTGCTTGCTGTAAATTGCAGAAAAAAATTAATCACTTTCATTTATCGTTTTTAGTAATACAACATATAAAACTAACTTTATCAAGTATTTAGTATAACAGAAGGACTGCAAATAAATAACAGAAAACATTTTTCAAATTATCTTCAAGTGTACAACATAGTTCCCCTTACAAATTAACAACTCACCTTTTTAAAAGTAGGAAAAGTGTTAGTACTGTGTAAATCAAACACCAGAAATTCACCACCAAAAATTCCTCACAAATGTACCTCAGACAGTAGTATCACAAAATGGCTGTGGTTTCCTCTCATTTGACATATATACATAACCAATTAACTTTCATCACACACAAATACAAAACCAAAGTAACATTTTAATTGGTTCTAAATTTCAACACTTTCAAATGTGTTTTCCCCATGCAATTTTCCATAGGACATTTACATACGTCTACAGCCTGAATGGCTGAACGGAATTACACCAAACTTGGCAAAATGGTACATCAAACCTAAGAGGTCAGGAAGGATCTACTATGCCCCCTTATGGTCATTTCCCCCTTCGCTTTGACCTCCTCTTGTCTCTCAATCCTACCGAGAGACAAGATGGCGGCCGCTACGGACTGTTTGGAATGTTGACAGACGCCGGAGAACCAATCAGCTTCGCAAAGCTCCGTAACGCGAAAAGTACGCGAAGCGGAGCGCTGTTACAGATATATATCTTTTTTTGAACGTTAATTTCTCAAAATCCACTGGAGCACATATATTGAGACCTAGCAAAGGCACATCGGGCTACCAGTCCCTAATATTTTACCAAGTTTCGTGCAAATCCATTCAGCCGTTCGATTATTATTATTATTATTTTTTTTTGCCCCGCGGGGCCCTTTTAAAACCTCCACATCAAACCTAGGGGGTCAGCGAGGATCTACTATGCCCCCTTATAGTTATTTCCCCCTTTGTTTTGACCTCCTCTTGTCTCTCGATCCTACCGAGAGACAAGATGGCGGCCGCTACGGACTGTTTGGAATGTTGACAGACGCCGGAGAACCAATCAGCTTCGCTTCACAAAGCTCCGTTGCGCGAAAAGTACGCGTCCTGGGCCGCTGCCCAGTCCGCTGTTACAGATATATATCTTTTTTTAAACGTTAATTTCTCAAAATCCACTGGAGCACATATATTGAGACCTACAAAAGGCACATCGGGCTACCAGTCCCTACAATTTTGCCAAGTTTCGTGCAAATCCATTCAGCCGTTCGGGCTAAAAGTGAGGCCAACCGCCCTATGGAAATTAACATGGGAAAAATGCGTTTTGGGACCCCCCTTTTTTCTCGGCCCCCCCTTGACGAACCCCCCCAACATTTTCAGGGGCTGCTCAGAAACAAAATGTGCCATTTTCCTGAAAATTTCAGCCAATTCCGTCCACAAACGCCAAAGT
Source organism: Lissotriton helveticus (assembly GCF_964261635.1). Lineage (NCBI taxonomy): Eukaryota > Metazoa > Chordata > Amphibia > Caudata > Salamandridae > Lissotriton > Lissotriton helveticus. Next base: position 333,246,716 of record NC_136071.1, on the reverse strand, counting down.
TATTAGACATAGAATTTTCAAAAATCCCATAGAGAAAAAATCCTAACTATATATACCTACTGGCGACCGCCAGTAGGTAATATTACCTACTGGCGGTCGCCAGTAGGTATATATAGTTAGGATTTTTTCTCTATGGGATTTTTGAAAATTCTATGTCTAATAACTTTGGCGTTTGTGGACGGAATTGGCTGAACTTTTCAGGAAAATTGAACATTTTGTTTTTGAGCAGCCCCTTAAAATTTGGGGGGGGTTCGTCAAGGGGGGGCCGAGAAAAAAGGGGGGTCCCAAAACGCGTTTTTCCCATGTTAATTTCCATGTTGGCCTCACTTTTAGCCCAAACGGCTGAATGGATTTGCACGAAACTTGGCAAAATTGTAGGGACTGGTAGCCCGATGTGCCTTTGCTAGGTCTCAATATATGTGCTGCAGTGGATTTTGAGAAATTAACGTTCAAATAAATATATATATCTGTGACAGCGTCCCGGGTAGCGCTCCGTTTCGCGTACTTTTCGCGTTACTGAGCTTTGCGAAGCGAAGCTGATTGGCTCTCCGGTGTCTGTAAACATTCCAAACAGTCCGTAGCGGCCGCCATCTTGTCTCTCGGTAGGATCGAGAGACAAGAGGAGGCCAAAGCGAAGGGGCAAATGACCATAAGGGGGCATAGTAGATCCTCCCTGACCCCCTAGGTTTGATGTGGAGGCTTTAAAAGGGCCCCGCGGGGCAAAAAAACCAAAAAAAAAACCTTTTTTTTTTCGTGGGGTGCGCCCGGTTCGCGAACCGGGAAGCGGTCTGGGGAGCGTACTATGAGGAAAAAAGAATGATAGACTTTTCAAATATTGGATGTTAATTGATTGTTTGTTTTGTTGATTTTTTTTATTTCTTTGTTTTTTAAGCAATTATTTATTATTGTGATTGTGTTTCAAAATTTAATAAAATGTCTACCATTTCACTGTCTGAAATGTCGTTATTTTCATTGAACATAGCTTGTAATGTTTGAGTGTGTAAAATGTCCTCATTTTCAAGGAGGACATCTACTGATTGCACACATTGCAGTAGTTCTTGGTCCCAAGTTTCATCCATAAATTCAATATCATTTGGATCAATGATTTCTTCGTTGGTCTCTGCAAGGACAATTTCAAATAATACTTTCTGTTCGCCTTCCATTTTGCCTGAAATTTGCATTAAAAAAAAATATATTAGTAGAGATAGGGCACTGTTGGGATTAATTTTAGATAGGCAGTTTTTAACAGTGAATTTATCTTTGGGCAGTGTATAGTATCAGAGTGGAAGTAGGAATATAAAAAAGTGTATGTGATTTAACGTAAGTAAATTCATAATTATAAAAGACAAGCCTAACTCCATCCATAACTATAACAGAGAAGTCTATCTAAATCTATAACTACTACAGAGGTATAGTATATAAATATCAGAAAAAGTTTACCATATTAACTTAAAGTGCACAATATACTTCAGTTTTTAAAATAACAACTTACCTTTAAAAAGAAGTTGAAGGTATTAGTGAAAATCCTATTGAAATGTACACCAGGAAGTAGTAGTCAAAATGGCTATGTTTCCTTCTCTTCCTTCATATATATATTCAGGTACATAACCAATCAAATGTCAGGTAAAAAAAATAGAAAATGAAAGTAACATTTTAATTGGTTGTCAATTCCAACACTTCAGATGTGTTTTGTGAAGTAATTTACCTCAGGGTATTTAGAGAGGTCTACAGGCTAAATGGCTAAATGGAATTCCAACCAAATTTGTGAAAATTGTAGGGATTGGTATGTAGTATGAGCAAATCTATATTTGGTGAAAGTGTCTCCAGGGTTTCTTCTGTAAATTACTTTCCCACCTTTTTTAATGGAGCGCTTCCCGGTGAGCGCCCCGGTACGCGAACCTGCAGCAATACGGGAGTCCACCATTTTGTGTTTCGGTCGAATTAAAATACAAGATGGAGGGCAAATAATGTTCAGAATGGGTAGAAGGGGGCACGGTAGACGTATCTTGACCCCCTAGGTTTTCTGAGGGTGGCTGAGGAGGCCCATATGTGAATTTCGCGCGAAAAAAAGGAAACACAGGTGATGTGATTGTGGAATGAGCAAAAAAAATTGCACGTTTTTCAATTATATTACCTGTGTTTCCTAACATTACAGATGACATTGTGTAGATGAGGTTTAGGCCTGTTCCAGGAGACAGAGGAGGTCTGACATTTGTTCAAGAGTGCAGTGGACATGACTCACTTCGTTAGTAGGCCTGCACATGTATTACCTCCTCTATACTCTTCAACAATCCTAAATTTCATCTGCAACCCTGAGTAGGACTTACCTGAAACAAATCTGTGGATAGGTTACACCTTATCAGCATCTAGAAACAATTATTTAAAATGTTAAGGGCAGTTTTATGAAGGCTGTGTGCCTCTTTTACGCCGCTGTTCCGTCACTTTTGTGTAAAAGATGCACCATGTTGCAAGATAGGCCTCAGTTCATTTCCAGCAAGATACTGTCAGTTTAAAATGTATATAATTAGGACTGTGTAGGGGGTATGGAGAAGCTGAGGCTTCAGTAAGTGTCAAAGTTGTTGCATGCAGTGCGTACTCTTTCATATGCTGGACTACATCTGCACAATGAGATACCTAACCAAAGGAAACACAAGTGATGTGATTGTGAAATGAGCAAAAGAAATTGCACGTTTTTCAAATACATTACCTGTGTTTCCTAACATTACGAATCACATTGTGCCGATGAAGTTTAGGCCTGTCCAGGGAAACAGAGGAAGTCTGAACTTTACTGGTTGGCCTGCACATGTATTATCTCCTCTGTACTCTTCAACAAGCCTAAATTTGATCTGCAACCCTGAGTAGGCCTCACCTGAAACAAACGTCTGGATAGGACACACCTTATTGCCATCCTGAAACAATCATTTAAAATGTTAGGAACAGTTTTATGATGATTGTGCACCTCTTTTGCGCTGCCATTGCATCACTTTTGTGAGACAACAGCAGTGCAAAAGATGCACCATGTTCCAAGATAGGCCTCACTTCATCTGCATCAAGATACTGTTAGTTTAAAATGTATATCTTTAGGACTGTGTAGGGGGCGTGGAGAAGCAGAAGCTTCTGTAAGTGTCAAAGTTGTTGAAAAACTGTTTGTCCTTCAATCTTTTCCCTTGTCTTTTCTAATTTTTAAATACATGTTTTCATTTTTTTCAAATGTTTGTTATCTCTTTCACAGATTGAAAGTATAAAAATAACAAGTGAGTAAGTTAACGACAATTATAAGGTAAATGTTTTGTACTCTTTTCGTTACATTTCTATCACATTCACCTACTATTAGTTCCACAGCTTCATTTCTTTAACCCTCAGTTTCCTGCCTTTGCTACTTCTCTCATTCCTTTCTCTATTACCTACTTACTCTACTCCTTCCACTCCTTTTCTCAGTCCCTCTCTTCTCATAGTTCCTCACTCTTGTTCACTCACTCCATCTCTATTACTCTTAGTGTCTTTGACTGATCACTCTTTCACTACTTGTTCATTATGCTTTTTCTGTGTAGTTGAAGCACACTAAGGGGCATATTATGAGCACAGCCAATAAAATTATTGCTGTTTTTATCGGCAGAAAACTGCTGCAAAAGTGGTTTTAGCGGCAGTTTTCTGCCGCAAAAGCGGCTTTAGCGACACATTTCTGCCGATAAAAGCTGCAAAACTTTTATTGCCTATGTTGATAATATGGCCCTATGTTATTTACATTTCTTTGCTGTTTCAATTATTCTTTTTCTGTTACTTCTTCTTTTCTGCTTTCTGTTTTTTCTCTCTGTTATTCCACATGTTTTAATCTTATTTTGAACATTCACTCATATTCTCTAAGAAACTCTTCTTTGTTATTCTTCTACTCTCTTTTTTTCTTTCACTTCCTTATCTATTTTGTTTTTCACAATTATACCCTCTTCCATCTTTTTTTCGGTAAATAAATCTATTAAACAGTATCTCTGGTTTACTCCCTATAGCTGTCTTTCTTTTAACATTACTCTCTGTTTACTTCCCTTATACTTACTCTTCTTTTTTTTAATTTTCGCCTACCGGGGAGCGAACGGGGAAGCGAACCAAAAGAAATAGAGGTTGCCAGAGTGCTAAACATGCTAGCAATTTTTCATAAAGGGAAGGTAGTTCTGAAAAGAACTTTTTTTTTTTTTTTGTTTTATATTTGTTTTGTGTTTTTTTGGAGGGGGGGGAACAAAAATGATTCAGTACAAAGGGCTCAACAGGAGCAACCAAAAAAAAAGAAAATGTAGTTTCGGGGACGTTTTGAACATTGATGATGTTCATATGCTGTATTTATTAGAGTAACACTCATCTGTCCACATGAAATTAATTTGCCACAATCTAAACATGTCATTTTAATCTTTCCAAAGTTCTTCTGAATATTTGGGACCGTTTCCCTTGCCTCTGATGCTGTCAGTGCCACTTCATTGGTGGATGTACTGGCAGGTCGGGGGTTGTCCACCAAATCTCTCATTTGTGCAGCACTATAATTAAGCGGGTGCCACCTCTCCATGTGTCGATGCATGGTATAATTACCAAAACTATATTTTTTTCGGTCCCTCTGGAGAGTTGTTCGTGGCAGATCAGGCAGGTAACGTATCTGGCATTTACTTTCTTTTTATGTGGAGGCAAAGAAAAAAATTGCCAAATAAAATTGACTTTAACATGGGACGTCCTTGGCATTTCTTTCAAAAACCCCCTTGTCCCTTGCTCCTGTTCCTCGTCTTCCTCTTCTTCCTCCTCTTGTCGGAAGATGACCTGGCCAGTTGGACCTCTCTTCTTTGGTGGTGGTGGACGTGGTGGGGAGCCACCAGCTGCAGCTACTACAGATGCCATGAGTAAGCACGCAAAAACAGGTCTTTCTCTCATAAAAATGAAAGTCGGAGTGAAGAAAAAAAGTGGGACTTTCATCATTTGGGAAAAAAAAATGTTGTAAACCAATGAAAAGTGATTATTTTACGTCATATGATCAAACGTTCCATCATTAGGAAACTAAAAGTAAAATGAACCAATGAAAAGTTTTATGAACTAGTCACATGACCTGTTATGCTTACGTTACGCGCTCCGCGCCGCACCTCGGATCGTTTCCGGGGCTCTGCGTTTCGCGCCTTGGTTCGCGTTCCAGAGCGCTTCCGGGTGCGCTAACGAAATGTGTCATAAGGTGCATTACGCAGTAACGCGATACGTTGTGATTATGAGACGCGTCACAATGTGGCTTTCTAACGTGGTCAGTGGGGGCTGTTTGAGGATCTGACTGCATTGGAAAGCAATGTGATGCTGTGTGTCGCCCCCAAGATGGAGGCTCCTCGGCTGCAGTGGAGGGCCCCTTGGTTTTTCACTCGCTATGCAGCCTAGGCGCAAATACGTTTCAGCCAGTCTAACAAGCACTCCTCAAAACTTTGAACTATCAGAGTTCATGAGTTTCATGCTCGATCGATTGAGCTAGCCGGATCGGGCAACAAAAAGTATAAAATAGTTATGTAAATAGTTATTTAATAAAATGTTTTACCCTGTTACTTTGCTGGTGTGTTGTATATATTTGTAATATTTGCATGGAGTTTATCGTTATTTTGGGCGGGGTGGGTGGCGGAGCCGAGCTGTCTTGCAGCCATCATGGTGTGGAGTTCAGTTCATCTCACTAGTTTCGTATTTCTGATGAGGGGTTGTTCCTAATGTTTCTATTTTAGCTAGGTCAAAAAGAGATCCCATTAGTGGCCTACTGATTTTGCTCGATTCCTTTTGTTTTTTTACACGATTTTTCGCTATCTGCAAAGACTAAACAGAGTATTGCGACTCTGTGCTTGTTTGTAAATAGAGAATGAACCAAAGAGAACCAATTCTAAAACAGTAAATGCTTGGATAACAATCAATCAAATGGAGAGAGAAGCAGGCACGACGGATTACAACGGGGGCAAAGGCCTGCGTTAACTACCCTTCACTATCTGCAAAGAGAGAGTACTCCTAATAGAAATGAGGGGGGGGGCAGCATTCAAAGCAGATCAGTGTGCATAAACACGAAAATATTTTTACTTACCATGTACTTGACATTCGACAGCTTTTGATATTTGCTATTAAAAAACCATTGAAATTCACTGAAAAAATATCAGGCACGTCACATATCGAGCATTAACTTTTTTCTGTCCTTCAGGAAATGAAAAAAACTGCCAAATGAAACTAGTTTTATGATGAGATACCCGGGGCTCCTCTTGTAAAAACTGTGTTTCCTGTATCTGCTGTTCCTCTTCTTCATCCTCTTCCTCCTCTGTGTTGGTAATGAACTGTGGAGGTGGTCCTCTCTTCCTATGAGGAGGTGGTGGTGGTGGTGGGGGTGCACCAGCTGAAGCTACTAATGAAGCCATTGCTCAGTGATCACAAAGGGTCTTTCTCTCACAAAGATGAAAGTCAGAGTGAGGAAAGAAGGAGGGGTTTTCATCATTTTGGAAAAAAAATAGGTCTAAACCAATGAAAAGTGTTATTTTTAGGTCACATGACCTAGCCTTACATCATTAGGAAACCAAAAGTGAAATGAACCAATGAAAAGTTATATTAACAAGTCACATGACCTGTTACGCTTATGTTACGCGCTGCGGAACGCGCCCCGGATCGCTTCCGGGGAGCTGCGCTTCGCGCCTCGGTTCGCGCTCCGGAGCACTTCCGGGTGCGCTAACGCGGCGCGTCATAAGACGCATTACGCGGCAACGCGATACGTCGCGCTTTCGCGACGCGCCCCGGATCGCTTCCGGGGAGCTGCGCTTCGCGTCTCAGTTCGCGTACCGGAGCACTTCCGGGTGCGCTAACGCGGCGCGTCATAAGACGCATTACGCGACAACGTGATACGTCGCGCTTCCGCGACGCGTCACGATGATGATTTCTAACGCGGCAGTTGCGCAAACGGAACGTTTACTGGTTCGCGGACCGGGTCGCGGCACCACATTGAGCTAACGGGAAGCTTCCCGGTTCGCGAACCGGGAGTGAACCAAAACATAATAATAAAAAAAAATATTAATAAACATATAAAATAAATTTTTTGATTTAAAGAAGAATACATTTTACAGCTATAGATATTAGCTTTTAAAAAAACCAATGAAATTCACTGAAAAAACCATAGGTTATAGACCATATATAGTTAGGAATTAGCATTTACAAAACCTTGAAAATTCACTGAAAAAACCATAGGTTATAGACCATATATCGTTAGGAATTAGCATTTAAAAACCTTATTTTACTCACACAAAACCATTGAAATTCCATATATAGTTAGTTGCACTAACTATATATCGCGCACCCGCAATTCACTGCTGATGATGTCACATATTACATCATTCATGACATGGTCAGTGACATCACTGATGACATCACTGATGACATCTCAAATGACATCACTGATGACATCACTGATGACAACATCCAGTGACTGTATGTTTCTGTAAAGTTAAAATATGTCTTACATATTGAAGAATGAGTAGATGTATAAGTGTCTGGACGAAGGATTTAGTAGGTGCATGACTGAATGTATGAGTGAGTGATTAAATGTGTCTCACTGAGTGCATGGGTTAGTGACTAAACTGTCTTAATTTGTGCATAATTATGTCTTTTGTTCTGTAAACTGCTGCATGTGTTGATCAGTAGCTATATGAGTAACTATATGGGTTATTGATTGATTGCCCAAGTATTTGTATGGGAGACTGAGTGTGTGTGTGGCTGGCTGGGAGGTGTGTGACTCTGTGCAGATCAATGTGTACTTGTATCAATGATTGTATAAGAGAGTAAGTATGTGTTAGTATATGTTTGAAAATGTAAGGTGCTCTATGTTTAACTGTATAGATTAGAAAATGGAAGTGTGATTGATTCTTTACAGGACTGACTAGGTGTGTGAGTAACTCCATGGATGAGTGGCAGAGTGTGAGTGTCTGTATAGGTGTATGAGTGCATATGATAGTGTTGTAAAGATGAGTGATTGCATGTATGAATGATTGTATGGGTGAATGAGTGAGTGTTTGTGTAAACATAGGAATCAGTGAGTGCGTATGTAGTAACTAGTATTGGTGTGTCAATGGTTTAAAAAATTATACTCTGTATTTAACACTGGGTGTAACAGAGGTTATATGAAAGTGTGAGGAGATGCATTGTATTGTCACATGAATGATATCATCAGTGATGTGACCAATGATGTCAAATGAGATGTCATCAGTGATGTCATCAGTGATGTCATTTGAGATGTCATCAGTGATGTCATTTGAGATGTTATCAGTGATGTCATTTTGTAGTGTAGCTCCTATTTTCCCAATAGGCTCTGCGCATTGGAATAGTACCTACAGCAGTAAAGGCCTAGGCCAGACGTTAACTAGGTCTACTACTGTTGATACTAGACTTAATTTTTGGGTTTGCCAGCTAAGCTCAGAGTTCGCTAGAAACTTTCTCGAATGTTCAAGGGAGGAATTAACTCCCCTGATTAGACAAGAAGGGATTTAGTTTCTGACAACCATAGAACATGACAACTTTGCTCTCCCCTAATCAAGAGTCAATCTCAAGAGTCGTGTGAGCACAAGGCAATTATTTTACTCAGTCAGTACGTGCATTCTTAGTCTCATCAGAATGTAGAGAAAAGGAAGAGACGGGCGTGTCCAATAAAAAGGTGTTATTTATTGATCAGTCTCTTTTCTCGTACAAGAGAAATGGATCGATATTATTGCAATACTTATAGTTAAGTAAAGTGCATACATTAAAAGCAATAGTATAAAATAATACTGTAAAAACATTGATATGGTTTCTGAGCCATATGATGTTTAAAATGATTAAAATATATTTACATACACATATACATTTGACTAAACGTACTCAACTGGTGTTTCTAAATACGCCTACCCCGTGTACCTGACCTAAGTCTAATGCGTGGGCGGGAATAGAAAGTTACAGTTTAAGTTAAGTTTGTTTTTGCCAAGTGAATAACTAAAGAATTCTCTGTGAGGGGTTATTCAGTTCTGTACCTGGAAGTTAGGATGAATGAGGAATGGTATCTCTTTCTCTGCTCTCGATATTCCAGGCTGCCTGCGAGGGCTGCCTAGAAGCGCCGGTGCTGGGTCTCTCGGGTTGAGATAGCAGCGCGTCTCTCAGCGCGTCAGGAAGGCGGGGCTGCTGCCAGCGGGGTCTGCTTCTGCTCTCGGCTTCGGCAAGTATGGCTGCTCCGTCTTGTCACCACGCGTGTGTTTGCATAGGGCAAGGTCGGCAATATTTATACCTTAAAGGTGCCGAGATTGACGTAAGGATGGACATAGATACGTCAATAAAGATGTCATACGACTTGCTCGTTAGCACATTCTTTACTAAACTTCTCTGTGAAATCAAAACAATGGCCGCACGGATTATCCAGGTTGTCATAGGTTTGATTTGTTATGAGAACGTCGTATGCCTTATCAGGGGCTGGAGGAATGTCGCTTGTCTAATTAGATCTCAAGCGTTATGACCTAATCAGATAACACGTTCCTGTGCCGTAGTGTGACTGCATCAGATAACGGTATCTGCATCATGGGGGCTGTTCTTGCCTCATGGGCTGACTGTTAGTTAACTTGATAGTTAGTTTAACCAGAATAGGGTCAGGAATAGGGGGACTGATTCAGAACCTATAGAAATACACGACACCCACTCCACGCTAACTATGGTCATATCTACTAATCTATGCATAGTATAACATAGTACAACATACTATAGAGTATAGTGTATACCTTACCACCCCAAAATACATAAATGCATTTCGAAATTTTCAAATATACTGAAAAATTGCAGTCATATATATTGTATGCACTTAAGCTATGAATTAAATGCAAAAGTAAACACGCATTTTTATGCATTATTGCTTATTGGTATATGAGAAATACACATGAAATGGCTCTTAATATGGCTATACAGAAAGGAAGTTCGAGACCATTTCATCACATAATAAAATATTTGTGAACATACCAGCGGGCAGCTAAAGTCTATAAAGTATTTAAAAATAGAAATTTTAGTTCTCTAGGAATAGTTTCTTACTTGAAGCAGAAGATCAGTGTCCCGGGAAAAAATTTGTAGAAAAATATTTTAAGGGGCTTGCTGAAAAAAATTGCTGTCCGTGAACTGGAGTGAAATTGTTCATGTGACTTTATTTTTAAAGTTGAAGGCCGAATTCAGGGAACGCCGTGTGCGAGTTTACTCAAAAGTCTCTATTTCTGTTCTGGAGAGAACATCATATCATTCAGGCTTTCGAAAAAACTGTCAACAGCTTCATGGGAAAGTTCAACTAAGTCGGAAATAGGTGTAACCATGCATTCGTGCGCATGATTGTCTCCATTGACATTCTGATTTGCATTACTGACAGAAGGTCGTACCTGTTCGATGCTGCTTTCATCTTGAACTTCACTACTCTTCAATCGTAGTGGTGAAGTTTCCAGGAATGCCGTCATCAGGATTGGCAGCCTTTGAGGGCAGCACAAAGCGTGAACCTTGGTAGGAACCAACAGTGTAGCTGCATCCACTGGCGCATCCGATTGCAGCGTCAGACAGGTGTCTAACATGCATTCTTCTCCGCATAGCAGACACCTTAGTACAGGTAAAACACACCTTTGCCACATTGGTCGAAATGATAGAAACCAAGTCATGTTCAGGTCTCTAAGCCGGGAGAGTCCCAGGATTTTTGATATCCGGTCCCGGTATCCAATGGCTAGGATCGTATCTTCCATTGTCGCGAGAGTTTGATCTGTGACATGGGTTGCCATAACGAAAAATAAGGACTAGGAGTAGGATTCCTGCAATTAGTCCCAGGATCAGGGGAAGTCCGCCAAAAATCGAATGGACGAAATCTGGAAAAATACCCAGTATGGCTTTGAATGGTGTTAATGCCATCGAAAATACTGTCTTAAATACCTTTGAGACCCCAGTGGTATCAGAAATATTTAAGATTTCGCTCAGGATTTCCGCGAAATGTACGGGGGAATTAGTTGATAATAATGTATGTATCTCTGCAGTCGTCCTTGCGACTTGTAGATCATACGTTTCTTTTGATGACGTGAGCCTTGTAGGCGTCTGAAGAAGCACTGTTTTCATTCTGCTTAAAGTGTCTATTCGAATAGAAGTAATTTTCAAACTGGGCCATGCCCTTGCCTCCCTGTCTGGAAAGGAGCTGGGGAACAAAGAACGTCCACAGCACTTGACCTTCGCCGTTGTAGTTACTAGATAAGGAGTCCCGGGCATAAGACTACAACATCTGCGGTCTACAATAAGAATGTAACTCCCATTATAGAGTCTTTGAAAGAATGGTTCTATTTCAGTTGCAGGTGCGCCTTGCTGGTGACATGAAAGGTTGTATGAATTCCCTTCACAGGCTCCGTGCAAACTAATACCGTTACACAGAAGCGTGCCGCTTAGTGACATAGCACAATTGTTGCCACTAAGAAACACTTTCTGTCCTTTATTACTGACACATGCATGTGAATAGGGCAGGTTCCAAGTTGTTTTAAGGTACCCCTTTCCTAATTTCTCGTACATGCCAGCCTGTATATATTTTTGGCAGTATTGAAACCTGAAGGTTGAGATTGGAATATTTATGATTCCGTGGATTATCCATTCACTGACAGGTCGTTCTGACATTGTCAATGGTAATCTTTCTAGTTTTTCAATGCTCAAGATTGTATAATCAGCACCCTTTTGCGCCATACCGATTTGTCTATCAGTAAGGTTAAAGATTTGGAATAGTGACGTTGTGTTGATTAAACGCCAAGGCACATAGCCTGAACGCAGGTTTTGTAACGTCCAGCCAAGCTGTACAATAGAACGCAATTGTGACTGACCATGTTGTAATAACAGTAAGTCTTGCGATAATATATCGATTGCTGAAGACACAATGCTGTCCAATGAAAAAATTCTGGAGGACAGAGTCATTAACCCATTGTCCACTACAGAAAGTGATTTCTCCAAATTAATACGGTCAATTTCCCGTATTCTTTCTGCTGTCTCAATTTGAGTAACCTTCCAGGCCTCATTGTATGCTGCATATACAGAGGCTGCTATGAAACGCTTTTGACGCTGTTTGCGTGGTCCCAGTATGAAATCACGCAAGTCAGCACCATCAGTAAGTAAAGTTAGGTGTTGCTTAATTTCAGGCAGTGTGGAAGTTTGAAGCCATTGAAGGCATAATTTGCCCACACTGTAGGTTGTTATTATCCCTGGTTGATGTCTTTGGGGATATCTAGGGTCTGGCCTGGTCATTTTGAAACCCTATGTTTTATTCAGGAATCTATCTTGACAGTTATTTGTATCTGTGGGCCAGATCAACCATTGTTTCCAATCAGGATGTGTTCTGTTTTGGTTTAATATATGGTTTACGTCTATCTCTTCATCTGTATCAGAGTTATTGCTAAACATTGTTGGCTTTGGAATAGACGGGTTATTTAAATCTTTGATTTTGGCTAAGCCAAGACAGGTGGTTTGTTGAACAGTGTCATTTAAAAATATCATTTGTTCTGGGATCATGCAGGCTCTAAACAAAGCTTCTAAACCCTGTACTTGCCATTCTTTTGTACCCCAAACACTTTTCAAATCAACATTTTTGTCCCAATAATCAAATCCAAAAGTATTCATTTTTTCAAAGAATGAATCTGAATATATCAATTTTGTGTTGGTTATCATGGTTTTCATCCCTGTCTTGTTTGACAATTTAAAATAAAATGTTTCAGCATTACTTGTGTTAAAACCTGAAAAATATGAATATTTGTCATACACGGTTCTTAAGCTCCCTTTTGGAGGTGTAGCACAATGTTCCCATTGATTATAATTTAAAACATTTCTAGGTTGTGCAGATTTATGTAAAAAATGATTACCATAGTGGTTATAGCAATACATACTATCATAATTTGTAGAACCTTGCAAATAATCATGTTTGGTAAATTTAGCAGACATTACTAAGTCAGACATCATGTTGTTAATGCTTTCGAAGTCCCAATCATCAGCAAATGAGTTTGGTTTTGCAAAATCACTCAAGGAGATCTTGATTTGATGTGGATATTTCAGGATCTCGACCGGACCATAAATTTCATAGTCAGTGTTGTCCCAGGCTACCCCACCAGGTATCGGATTGGCTGTGAAGTTGGCTGAAGAAAGTTCTCTTTTCTCGACGTGTGAAGATGTGTGTGGCTTGAGGACCAAGTTGATGTTCTGACTTGCTGTGTCCATTTTAGCATATTTTCCCTCAATGAAGCGTCCCAAAGTAAATACCATGATGAGCCAAAGTATGAGGATAAATGCACCAAAACCCACCCAAAATTCAATCCATGGAGAAACCAGATATGTTTCTTTCAGTTGTTTCAAAAGTTCCTTAGCTTTGTCTTTAAAGGATTTTGATGATGGCTGTGTCTTTGATTCACTGAAGCCTTCAGAGGAATCATCGAAGTTGATGAAGTACCCGGATGCAGTTCTGTCAATTGTTCCAATTGCTTCAGGATTTTTGTTTCTTGCATTGTCACTTGGTACTTCATTGTAGATTGGTGTGTCTCTGCTAAATGTTTTTATTTGGGTTTTCAGAGGTCTTAGTTCTATTGCATTGTTGCATAGTCCTTGTTATTCTTCTGTAGGCGTTTCGAATGTGATGAGCCTCTTTGTTAGGACCTCTGTACTGGTAGCAAACCTTGGTGTTCTGCTACTTATTGGGAGTCCACTTGGCCTACTGTTTGTTATCGGCCACATGTTGTGGTTTTACCAGGTCGATGGATACAACTCGGTTCTCCTTTTTTCCAGCAAGTGGCGGTAGTACAACTGATCTTGTCCCGTTGACAGACAAGACAGGAACTGCTTTTCTGTAAGAAGGCCCAAATTCCTTCTTTACCGCGATCTTCTCCCTGACTAGATCCCCGACTTTTGGAATCCAGACAGGTCTTGCTGGGACAGGTGGTGATTCTTCAGTGGTTGTTGGCTGTTGTTTCAACTGTATGTTGCTCAGGTCTTTTCTTGTTTTGTTTAAGTCCTGCAAAATAGCCAAACGGTCTTTGACATCAAAGATTTTTTCTATTACCACTGAAGTCTGACTATCAAGGTCAGAGATCAACATCCTAGTTCCAAATAATAATTCGTACGGACTGAATCCCTTCAGAGAATTTCTTGGCAAGTTATTTAGACTACGTTGGACACTTATTAGATGTTTGACCCACCCAGCTCCCGAACCTAATATCCTTTCTATTATAGATTGCTTTCTGCCTTGGTTTTTTCTTTACACCATCCCGTACCCTCAGGAAGGAAGTGAGAAGATTCCCGCTGGGCTGTGCTCATTTGGCCATGTTTCCCCCTCAGGCTGGATTGCCTGAGTGAAAACAATGGTCGAACGTAGCATGCTCTTAGCGTATATGCCATTTAGACTCGCAAATCTTTGTATAACAGTCCGGACGTCAGCCGAGTGCTGTGGATCTACATTATAAGTGGAAACTTAGCCTGTATATGTTAATCGCAAGCCATTCTTTTTACTGGTGATGTTATCTGCAGTCAGATTCCACCGTATTTTATTTTTTCTTTCCCCACTGCGATTTCTGTTGCAGTTTGGGCAGTTTTTTACAAACATGGTATGATGTAGGCTCATGCCTGGCCACCAGTACCGTGATTGTAAATCTTCCAGAGAATCTTTTAGTTTGAGGTGTCCAAGACCCTCACCCATATGTGCGTCTTCGATTAACAAGCTTCTCCTGTCCATGTTTGGAATCACTCTTTCCCCCACTCCAGGGATTCGAGCAAAAGGGACGGAGTTTGCATCGATTATGTATGTATAATTGAGTGGATAGTTGATCGGTAACGCTGAGCAGTCGCCTTTTGATGACGTTTTCACCGCCAGCAATGTTTCACCGTCAATGTATTTTAATGTACGCTTTTTTCGAACTACGGGAGCCGATTTAGTGGCTGCCGCTGCGGCTGTTTCAGCCAATGAATTCCCTACAACGTGAACGCCATCACGTTGATGACTCAGTGAGTGAGTCACGTGAGTCTTTGGTAGTTCTTTTTGTAAAAGAGCTATTTGTTCCCAGAGCAGTCTCTGCTTTATTGGTGCATCTGTGTCATCTTTGTAACCGTTCTGAATCCATGTCTGCAAATCGCTGTTATATGATTTGACGCAGTAATATGAATCTGACACTATAAGTGTCGGGAATTCGTGATCCGCATTATCTAGCGCCATTTTCAATGCGATTATTTCAGTTTGTTGTTCTGAATTAGTTTCTACTGAGTGTGATTTTGTTAATAGAAGTTTTAATATACCTCCGCGCCACACTTCTTTTGTAATCTCACACGTGGGGTTGTATGCTTGTTCTCCCCAAACGGAGGGTTGAGCATGTCCGTCTGTATAGATTACACAGGCGTAATGTCGTAGAGGCAGAATGTCGATTGGCAGAGGATACGTCTTTTCATACTTTAGATTTTTAGATTCTTCTAGTTCTGGATCAAAGTAGTAGTATACTTTGTCCGTTGTGATCGAATTCACCCATTGTATCCATTCCGGATTCAATGTTGTTGTTGGTAAATTACACGGTGTAGTTAGTGCCTCAAAGGCTGATTTTGCTGTTCTGACTGTGATATGTCTACCGTCAGCTATGTCTTTCTCTCTAGCTATTGCGGTTTGAACTGCACGAATGATTTTTTCTGTATTACTGAATTTCTGTTCAGCTTCTGTGTACATGTGTGATTTAAATGCAATTGGTACCTTTTCTCCCTCATTAGAGGTCAGGTATGTGAATCCGCATCTTCCTGGGATGACTCGGATCACAAGGTTGCGTGTGTTATCACGTGTTTCTAATTTTGTTTTAATTAGCATGTCTGTTTGTAAGGATCTCAAAATTTCTGTGTGTGTTTGAGTCCAATTGGATCTTTTAAAGTCTGGTTTAATTAGATCATAAAGGGGCTTTACCCTTTCTGCGTAATTTGCAATGTATGTTCTTCCGAAATTTAGGAAGCCTAGAACTGACTGTAGGTTTTTTTGTGTTTTAGGAGCTTGGATTACGGCACATTTCTCTAGGAAATTGTCTGCCAGGCTTTTACCTTCACTTGATAACTCATATCCTAAGAATAGGACTGTCAGATGGGCAATTCTGGATTTTTTGAAGTTGAATTTGTAACCCTCTGCAGCGAACCCAAGTATTATGGTGTTCACTCTTTTCAAGTGAGTCTCCAAGTCATCATCTGTTAAGTAAATGTCATCGACATAGGATAATGCTTCATCATCATATAGTTGTAGTAATTCTGTTACTCTCGCTGAGAATACCCCCGGGCTGTTCTTGTACCCCTGGGCTAACCGACAGAATTGTTTTTGAGTGCCATTTACTGAGAATGCAGTTAAATATCTGCTTTCTGGTGCTATATTTTGACAAAAGAATCCATTGGAGATGTCCAAGGTAGTTTTGTATTTTTTGCGCACTATGTTATTCATTAGTGCAGCACTGTGTGAGTTTTGCACTGCAAAAGTTTTACAACATGTGTTAAGGTGTCGGTAATCCAAAACTAGACGGTATGAATTGTCTGGTTTGGAGACCGGAAACAAAGGATTGTTCATTTGTGAGGTGCAAGTTTCAATCACCCCCTGGTATTCTAGCTGATCTAGTATTTCATTTACTTGTTTTTTAGCTTCTTGCTTAATTGGGTACTGCCTTTGTGCAGTTGGTTGTGATTTTAACTGGATTTTGTGAGGAGGAGAATCCTCATCCCATCCTACATGATTTTTATATAAAGCAGGTGCTAAGGCCACTGCCCACTTTCTAGCAAGTGTATATTTTTTATGAATCGGGATTTGATTCGAGAAGGCAGGCATAATTACTTCTTCGCCATGAGGGCACTCCCTGACAAACTCTGGTGGCCAGTCTTTTTCAGCTAGAAGGATGTCATAGCCTTTGGAGAGGTTATCCCAAAATAGTCCCCTTATTTTCCTAGTCTTATCTCCCTCTATACGTAATGTTATCTCGTATATCTTGTGGGGCTTGCTAACTCTGGTGTCTGCAGTTTCCACTTGAAGGTATTCATTCGTGTCCACTGTCTCCAGATGATTCATAAGGACTTTGCGAGCTATGCTCACCTCTGCTGCGCTGTCTAGCATTGTCTGAGCCCACTCTCCGTTTTTCAGTTGTGTCCTCAGTATTCTCGGCATTGTTAACTACCTTGATACTGGCTACCTTCTTTTTTGGAAATTGTAATTTCTTTTTTAGCTGAGCAGGTTCCTTGTCTTTGGACTTGGTGTGCTCTTCTGATCGTCCTCTTCTTTCCGATTTCTGCGAGGAATTCTGAAAAGATTGAGAGGGACGTGTATCAATGTCTTGATATCTATCAGGTTTTTTAATATTATCCCTATTTCTAAAGTTATATCTATTCCCAGAGGGGTCACTCTGCGGTGACCTCTGTCTTTGGTTTGGAGATTTCTCTCTTCGCCTCGGAGACCTTCCTCTGGACTGGAATTTCTTTTCTTTAGGATTGGATTGTTTGTTTCCATCCCAGTTCTTTTTTGGTGAATTATTATTAAAAAATATTTTTTCTGGACTAGTAGTCAGTTGCGGTTTTACTGGTATTCCACCTAGACTATCTCTGCCTAGTTCTTCATAGGATTTTTCTATGATTCTGGCAATTTCAGCTGGTTGGTCTGCTATATCTGTCTCTTTTAACCTCTGGCGGATCGCCACGTTTGCTGCTTCACCTTTTATGTTGGCTAGTAATATAGCCGAGACCTGCTTGAAGTCTTTCAGTAATTTCATACCAAGAGTTAAAGCAGGTTCTGGACCGTATTCATCTTGAATTTGTTTTAGCACATCTGGTATCACCGAAATGGATGGGACACCGTGCGTTTTTGTGTAGATGGAAGCAAAGACTGTACCCCAAGTGTCACAGTCCTCAATGTGTGGTGCGATTCCCATTGGGAGACATATAGTCGGAATCCTGTGTTTTTCCAGCGGGGTGGTGTCAGGAAACACCGCCTCTATTTGGGTGATTTTCTGTGCCAACCAGAATGGTATTTGTTCTCGTTTAGCAGGAACTTTACCTAGGCAGGATTGGATGTTCTGTGGTGTAATTTTATTTGTGTTCCCCTGGTGAGGGGTCAGCTGTGGAAGTTTAATCGCTGGCTGAATTGCATTACATACTGAACTAATTGTCTATGAATTTTTAGTAGTTGTTTTAGCTGTATTAACAGCTCTGCTGCAGGCATTCTATCGATGTCTGGATGTGGTGTGTATCCGGCTAAGACCGGCCACGTTGCTCCTGGTCTTCCTAAAGGACCGAGCCTTGTAATGTGATTATTGTGTTTTAGGGCGCCATCAAATAAGAGCAAATGCTCTAATGCGTGGGCGGGAATAGAAAGTTACAGTTTAAGTTAAGTTTGTTTTTGCCAAGTGAATAACTAAAGAATTCTCTGTGAGGGGTTATTCAGTTCTGTACCTGGAAGTTAGGATGAATGAGGAATGGTATCTCTTTCTCTGCTCTCGATATTCCAGGCTGCCTGAGAGGGATGCCTAGAAGCGCCGGTGCTGGGTCTCTCGGGTTGAGATAGCAGCGCGTCTCTCAGCGCGTCAGGAAGGCGGGGCTGCTGCCAGCGGGGTCTGCTTCTGCTCTCGGCTTCGGCAAGTATGGCTGCTCCGTCTTGTCACCACGCGTGTGTTTGCATAGGGCAAGGTCGGCAATATTTATACCTTAAAGGTGCCGAGATTGACGTAAGGATGGACATAGATACGTCAATAAAGATGCCATACGACTTGCTCGTTAGCACATTCTTTACTAAAGTTCTCTGTGAAATCAAAACAATGGCCGCACGGATTATCCAGGTTGTCATAGGTTTGATTTGTTATGAGAACGTCGTATGCCTTATCAGGGGCTGGAGGAATGTCGCTTGTCTAATTAGATCTCAAGCGTTATGACCTAATCAGATAACACGTTCCTGTGCCGTAGTGTGACTGCGTCAGATAACGGTTTCTGCATCATGGGGGCTGTTCTTGCCTCATGGGCTGACTGTTAGTTAACTTGATAGTTAGTTTAACCAGAATAGGGTCAGGAATAGGGGGACTGATTCAGAACCTATAGAAATACACGACAATTTGAGATGTCATCAGTGATGTAATCAGTGATGTCATTTAAGATGTCATCAGTGATGTCATCAGTGATGTCATTTGAGATGTCATCAGTGATGTCATCAGTGATGTCACTGACCATGTCATGAATGATGTAATATGTGACCTCATCAGCAGTGAATTGCGGGTGCGCGATATATAGTTAGTGCAACTAACTATATATGGAATTTCAATGGTTTTGTGTGAGTAAAATAAGGTTTTTTAAATGCTAATTCCTAACTATATATGGTCTATAACCTATGGTTTTTTCAGTGAATTTTCAAGGTTTTGTAAATGCTGATTCCTAACTATATATGGTCTATAACCCATGTTTTTTTCAGTGAAAATATATATATATATATATATATATAAACTCACACATTCATTAGTGACTGGGTGATTGGCTGCATAGGCTTTGTCCCTCCTCTCATCGTTTTTGGATGAAAGGGAACAGAGCCTTTATTGGGAGGGTATGCACTCAGATAATTTCCATCTGCCCTGTGAGGTTCCACAGGGATCAGCTTTGTCACCAACAATGTTTAACATCTACGTTATTGTTGAACCGTGAACGAAAAACGCTCGAGACGCCATTTTGTGTTGCCATGCTCTCGGCAATTAGACGAAGGCCCGTCTTCCACGTACCCGTTGAATCTTGCTCAAAACCTTGTTCCCCTATGTGTTCAAACCAATTCCCAGAAACTGCCTGTATGCTTCACCACCCCAATGGTGTCAAAAGACTTAGCCACGTCCTGTGCATCATTGGTGACTCAGCCCACACAAACCAACTGCCCCGTGACCACAACGAAAAAGGGGAAACAAGGCCGATGCCTCATGATCACGCCGGATGAAGCAAGGTAGCACAAGGCCGTGCCACATGATCACGCCGAATGGAGCAATGTAGCACGAGGCCATGTCACTTGATCACGCTGGTTGAGCAATGTAGCACGAGGCCATGTCACTTGATCACGCTCTGTGGACATTGTGTATACAGGGATGGATGTCCCCCGGCACGATCACACCATGCGAGGCTGACGAAGCACATGACAAAAGAAGAACTTGAAAGCAGAACTTGCATTGTGTAAATGGGCGTGGCTAGCGCTATAAATATGTGTAATGCTGTGGAGTAAAGCAGCAGTCTCCGTAGAATTGTCTTTGTACCATTCTGGGACCTCTGTCCTTAGCTCGAGCTAAATAAATTACTTGCTTCCCTCCACGGCTGGTAGTCCTGGTCTCTGTGGTAGTGTATGATTGATGCGAGAAGGACCCGTAAATTTAAGGCGTCTCCCTGCGCCCCGGGCTTTGACTCTCCTAGTGGGGGAGGGATTTTGAAAAGCCGGTTCTACAATTTGGCGCCCAACGTAGGGCGTCTTCGGTGGTCGTCATCGAGCCAGGTGGTCGTGAGGAGTCCGCAATCGAACGCTAAAGGAGGCGTGCCACTGCATTGGCTGAAAATTGTCATTGTGGTCCCGAGGTCTCCGATTGTGTGACTACTCCCTCCAGAGGGCTACCCGACTGCGGCCCCGACTGACGCCCCAGTTCTGGTTCCTAGTCTTTGGAGATCGAGATCCTTGTGACACCTGCCGTGCCATGGAAGATTGATGGTCAGGTAAGAGTGGGAGTGGCCCACTTCTTTGGTGAATTGGTATCTTTGTTTTTGGTATTTTGATTCGACTTTTGCAAAAGCCGAAGCCGAAGGGTAAGTACAGTTCTAGGCTGTAACAATTGAATTTTGCCCTTTGACGTTTGGTACCAGGATACACGTCTAGAGATGCCTGGGTTTAGAAAGTTCCGGAAATTGTGTTGTTGGTATTGTTCACAGGACGCCGCATTGGAGGAATCTTGTCCGATTCCCCCTTTGGGGACCCCTAATCATGAAGTATATGCTAACCATGGTGTATGCTCGATTATGTTTTGCTCATTTTGGCATAAGTACATGAAAGGTAATGCCGAGCTACAATGGCCCATATACGGTAGTTTTGAAACTTCTGTGCTAGATAATTTAGAAGAAAAATTGTTTCAGAGAAAAGCTAGACCTGCAATGTTTGATTCTTTTCGGGTTTGGCGGAAGGAGTCCAAGCAGAAAGAAATCAAACTAAAAAAGAATGACGCTAAAATAATGCGTATGAATGTGATCCAGAAAGCCCAGACGCATGATAGTCAGAAAATAGAAGAAGATATAGTAATATGTGATAGATTGTACCGAATGCAGATCGATGGATGTTATATTACAAAGAAGGTTCCATGTTGAGCACTCCTCCGTCCAACACCCCCGCCATGTACCCGACCATAGACCCTGTACAATTGCCTCTTGCCACCGCTCCAGTTGTTGCCCTTGCCCATGCCCTGGTTTGCCCGAATCCCCCACCATCTGCTCCCGACGCCCTGACTATTCAGAACGGTTTACCCATGCAAGTACACCCTTCCTTTCTCCCTGTCACACCTTCCACCAATTCCGTGTCTGCCCCTTCAACTCCTGCCACGACTAACCCCCTCCCTGTCGGCAATCATCTGACACCTTCCCCTAGTACAGGAATGATAGCGAATGCATGGTCAGTAGCCCACGATTATATCCCTTATTTAACTCCACCTAGGCCACCCACTCCCAGACGATGCACTTTGCGCAGCCTGGTATGGGATACTCCAGAACAACTAGCTATGAGCCAACAGGCCCATAAGTGGATGGAGAAGAACGCTATATACACTGCCCGAGATATATTGATGACGATGGATCAGTGGACACGCATCCAACAGATTAATAACTTTTGTGAAATGTGCGACATAATAATCCAAATGTGGGAAGATTTTGTAGAGTCAGGTCCACCCCCGGGTCTGTCTGAGCTTCGCCAGAGGGTTAAGAAGGGGGACATAAAGGGCCCAGCACTATTATGTGACCTAATCACACTAGTGACCTATAGAGCCTCCGGGCCCGATTCACAGAATGAACTTAAGACTAAATCCTAAACTTACTACTATTTGGTATTTGGTATTCACAGAATGCACTTACTACTTTCGGGATTCACAGAATGAACTTACTACTTTCGGAATTCAAAGAATAGATTTAAGACTACTAACTTTACGACCGAACTCGGGCTGGAAATTCCGCCCCGGAGGCGGAGCTTCCGGCTCGGGGGCAGAGCTTGCGGCCCGGAGGCAGAGCTTCCGGCCCAGAGGCGGAGCTTCCAGCCCGGAGACGGAGCTTCCGGCTCGGAGGTGGGGATTTAGCCATGGCTGAAATCTCCACCTCTGGAATGCAAGCTCCGCCTCCGGGCCGGAAGCTCCGCCCCCAAGCCGGAAGCTCCGCCTCCAGGCCGGAAACTCCACCTCCGGGACGGAATTTCCGGCCCGATTGCGGACGTAAAGTTAGTAGTCTTAAATCTATTCTGTGAATACCGAAAGTAGTAAGTTCATTCTGTGAATCCCGAAAGTAGTAAGTTCCATCTGTGAAACCCGAAAGTAGTAAGGGCATTCTGTGAATACCAAATAGTAGTAAGTTTAGGATTTAGTCTTAAGTTCATTCTGTGAATCGGGCCCTCCTTGTCTAGTGTTGTGCTAAATAAAGGTTTTCCCATGAGGGAGGTACAGCCCGTTTGGAGGGACCGTGTTGCTGGCGCGGATGGCCAACCTGAAATACCGGCAGGGTTTAGACAAATGTGGGTCCATGTCCCTTGGAAAAGGTCCGATGTCCTCCAGCTTAAAAGCCAATTGCCTGACCCACGTAAAAATCCTGCAGGTTAATACAAAGAATTAACTCAGACACTCCAATATTGCGTAATGACCTTAGCAGACATAGACAATGGGACAAGTAGTACCGACTGAGGTATGGTCAAAAATACGCCATGCTGATCAGACAGAATTTGGCCATACATGGAAAGAACTTGAGGAAGCTGACAGAGCTCGAACTGGTGGGGGGAAACCTTACCCTCTGATTCTAGCCCTTCCAGTCCAGATACTTACTGCCATGAAGAAAATACTGACACCTCACCGAATTAATTGGGACAGATTAGCAGCTTGCAAACAAAAGAAAGACGAAAGCGTATCTGACTTTTCCACACGATTTGAGAGTACCTTCACAGACTATAGTGGACAGGACATGACTTCGGAGGAGGGACAGCGACTGTTTGTAGATACATTTGTGTCCAATCTGTTACTGGAACTTGAGACTAAACTAAAAATGTCAGAAAGTGCATGGCCCATCTCCACCCCGTCCGGCATTTTGACAATGACTCAGTACTATGAGAATAGGGAAAATGAAGAGCGAGACAGAACAGACAAAAAGACTAGAGACCTAAAAACGAAGGTTTTGCTACAGCGAGCATACCCGACCCGACCCAAAACAGAGATAACACCAAGTTTCAGCAAATAGTTCAGAGACCTGCCAATGTGACTCCTCGCCCGCCGCTGGGACCTAACCAGTGTGCTTATTGTCGCCAGGAGGGTCATTGGCGCAACGAGTGTCCCTTGTTGGCTCGAAACAACTCTGCCTCTACAGACCGTTTCACAGGCCAACATCCCCAGAGAGGACAAGGGCGAGACGGACCTAGGCCACAAATGCAAGACAGGCGAACGCTTATACGAGAGAATAAATTTGATACCGCTAACAATGGAAGCCGTAATTACTTTACTGAGGATTACGAGCCTGAAGAGGGAACAGGATTTCTGTCCCGCTAGGATTGCCAAAGACAAGAGAAGGGACCCGTACCTATTCCTGTTGACCAGAAGGGACTGTATGTCCATGTTACAACATTGGGCTCCACTGAGACATTTTTGGTCGATACTGGTGCAACAAAAAGTTCTATTGCTAGGTCTAAAGTCCCTGGGGCCCCCTTATCTGGCACAAATAACATTTCTGTGGGATTCTCTGGTACCCCAGTATTCAGCCCCGTTTCACAGCCACTGGAACTAACGATAGGACCCTACACAGTTGACTCCCCTTTAGTCTTGACTTCCACATGTGGTGAAAATTTGTTGGGTTTAGATCTACTAAAAAGATTGCAAGCGACCATATACTGTTCTCCCGATGGGGTTTACGTCACTATGGGTCCCCTACCACTAATCCAGTATACCTAGCCACCCCGAATCAAATACCCCGAGAGCTCCAGAACGTCCATCCCAGTCTTTGGGCCCAAGATGATAATGATGTTGGCCTTTTGTCAATACCCCCATTTTCAGTTACCCTGAAAGAAAATGCTCGTCCTCCCCGACTCCCACAGTACAAAATACCCAAAGAAAGGAGAAAGGGCATTGCTCCAGATCATTTCCGAGCTTGTCAGTAAGGGTGTGGTCGAGGAAACGAGAGGAAATGTGTGCAATAGCTCAAT
Source organism: Lissotriton helveticus (assembly GCF_964261635.1). NCBI lineage: Eukaryota > Metazoa > Chordata > Amphibia > Caudata > Salamandridae > Lissotriton > Lissotriton helveticus. The sequence continues at coordinate 333,222,280 of NC_136071.1, read as the reverse complement.
TCTGCCTGTCCTAAAGCGCTCCGACCCTTCCAAGCCCTGTTTATCGCTTCGTCATCGACTTACGAAAGATAAACAAAATAGTAGTTCCCCAGTTCCCTGTGGTCCCAGATATCACCACCCTACTCACTATGGTTCCCCCGTCTGCATGTTTCTTTTCTGTCATAGACCTGAAGAATGCCTTCTTCAGCATACAAGTCCATGAACAGAGTAGAGATCTATTTGGATTCTCATTAGCAGGACGAAATGTTCAATTCTGCAGAGCTCCACAAGGATATACAGAGAGCCCCTCGATTTACAGTCAGGCTCTCAAGGGCCAACTTGATTCCCTCACCCTACCCCAAAGCACCGCATTGCTTCAATATGTGGATGATTTGCTAATAGCGGCAGACACAGAGGCATTATGTAAAGAAGCTACAATGAAGTTGCTCCTACACCTGGCACAGTTCAATCACAAGGTATCCCTCTCCAAACTACAATATTGTCGACATGAGGTGACCTATTTAGGTAATCTCTTGTCGAAGGAGGGACGCCGCTTCACCCCCGAACGAATACAAACAATCAGCAAAATGCCCACACCAAAAACGCAGAAAGAGGTACGTGCCTTTATTGGTATCACCTCCTACTGCCGCCAGTGGATACCCAATTTTTCTTTACTCATTAAACCTTTATTGAGCCTCACACTTAAAGACGTTCCACACCCACTCCCTTGGACACATGAGTGCCAGCATGCATTTGAAGAACTAAAAACAGCCTTGTGTTCGGCCCCAGTGCGAGGCACCCCTAGTTATCAGAAACCCTTCACTCTTTTTGTACACGAGCACAACGGTTGTGCATTGTCAGTATTAACACAGTATTTTGGTGACAAACAACGCCCCTGTGCATATTTTTCTGCAGTACTAGATCCCGTGGCCCACGCGCTCCCCAGTTGTTTGAGAGCAGCAGCTGCAGCTGCCATATCCATTCGCCAATCTGCTGGCCTGGTCTTAGATACCGCACTTACAGTCATGGTTCCTTACGCAGTTGACACTTTGTTAAACAGAACGAAAACCCAACATCTCACTAGTGCACGTTTGTCTGGATATGAACTAACTCTCTTAGCCAGCCATATCACCATCCGCCGCTGCATCACACTGAATCCAGCCACATTGCTACCCTTTGTTGATAGTGACACTAATTCAGATCCACATGATTGCGTCCTCCGGACCGAGGAAGAAACAAAAGGTTGTGTGGATTTAACTGACATACCCCTCATTGACCCTGATGGTACCCTGTATGTGGATGGTTCCTGTTTTAAACTCCCTGATGGTAGCACGACTGCCGCCTATGCTATCACCACTTTACAGACAGTAGTAGAGATTGAGAGAATACCTTACCAATCAGCACAAGCCGCTGAGTTGGTGGCACTAATAAGGGTGTGTGAACTTAGTGCAGAAATGGCCGTCAACATCTACACTGACAGCCAGTACGCCTTTGGCGTGGCCCATAACTTTGGGCGCCTCTGGGCAGAAAGGGGATTTTTCACTTCCCACGGTACTAAAATACAGCATGGTCATCTGGTCACCAGATTGTTAGAAGCATTGACCTTCAAAGGTAGCAGTGATCAAATGTAGTGCCCACAAGAAAGTGACCGATGACATAGGAAAGGGTAATGCATTCGCCGACAAGACTGCGAAGGAGACAGTCAAAGATGTCTCGACCCGCATGTATGTAGCGGGCCCCTCAAACTGGGTGCCAGAGAAGGGAATGCATGAGGACACCATCGAAAATGTGAAAGATATACAGGCAGAGGCGACCAGAGAGGAAAAAGCCCTCTGGGAAGAGCAAACATGCCTGTTAAATGAGGAAGGCTGTTGGACGGACTTATCTGAACAACAGCGATGGTTATTACCAGATGCCTATGTTATACCAGTAGTTACTATGGCCCATGGCCCGGCCCACATTAGCGCAAAAGGTATCCGCAAGTTACTAGCTCCGGTATGGCAAAACAAACACATCCCAAAATACGGTGAAAGATTAGTTAGAAATTGCATGATTTGTCTGATGCATAACCCAGGAAAAGGCACACCAACACTCGCAGGAAATTTTGCACCTCCATCTCATCCTTTCGAGGTGCTCCAGATAGACTATATACAGATGGAGAGGTGCAATAATCTCCGATACGTCCTGGTGATTGTGTGTGCCTTCAGTAAGGGGATTGAGGCCTACCCCCTGAAAGGCAACACAGCCATAAGTACTGCAAAGATACTGTTGAAGGAGTTCTTTCCAAGATATGGACTGCCCAAAATTATCTGGAGCGACAAAGGAAGTCACTTCACAGGGGAAGTAATGAAAAAAGTTTGTGTAAGGATGGGGATCAGACAAAAGTTCCACGCCGCCAACCACCCCCAGTCAGCAGGTTTAGTTGAACGCCACAATGGTACTTTAAAATTAAAAATGGCAAAAATACAGGCTGACACCGGACTACCCTGGCCGGATGCCTTGCCCCTCGCTCTCCTATCAACCAGAGCCACAGCACATTCTCGTACAGGACTATCTCCGTACGAGATAGTGTTTGGTCGGCCAGCAAACGGTTGGGGAGTGCCACGCCCGAAAAAATACTCTGACATTGAATACTCGATGTTGATTGATTACTTGCATGAATTGACCACTAATTTACGTCTCATTCATCGTCAGGTGCAAGATATCCTGCCACCCAAACCAGAAGGCCCAGGTCACACCATCCAACCCGGTGACTGGGTCTGCATCCGAAACTTTCAAAGAACGAAGAACTTGGACCCGAGGTGGAAACCGCCCCAGCAGGTGTTGCTAGCAACGAGATCTTCAGTGAAGGTGCAGGGAGAAAGAACTGGGTCCACGGCGTGCATTGTAAGAAGGCACCCCTACCGCTACCATTCGACCAGTGGGTCAAGGAGGGCCTGGGAGACGACGAGTGCGGAAAAGTTCCTCGCTTTGTACCTTTCAGTGACGCCAACATTGCCTGGGCTTCATCCGAAAGAGAGGACGACGACATCTTGCAATCTGCCATTCCTCCGCATCTAAGGTTACGAGGCACCCCACAGCCAGAGACTTTGTTTTCCGATCAGACAAAGCCCAGGTCCACGCGGTACAACCTCCGACCCAGAAATAAGGACTGAATAGACAAAAGTCTCTACCCTCTGTTTGACTTGGACCAGAAATAGCTGCAGGGCTGTGATACACCGGCATTTTGTTTTTTGTTTTGTTGTTTTGTTTTGTTCTTTCGGCCAGAGCCGGTTCAGCGGACCAGGTCGGGCTAATAGGGTCGCTGGAATCACTGACTGGTGAAGCAACCACCAATCACAGGCAGCACCCTAGGGGACCAAGTGAAACAGACGGTGACAAAGAATATGACTACCGAAGAAGTAAAAAGCAAAGAAGAAAGAAAACGAAAAGGCATAAAGACAATATGTGGCCCGTACCCCCTCTGTCTAATGGTACTACTGACTATATCGCTGATCTTGGCCTGCATCGGGTGGGTGATACATGCTAAAGCACCTGAGTCTCCTGCCTCCACAGAGATATCTCACCAGCATGTATCACCGCCCACCCATGAGACAAACAGAAGGAAAGGGTTCTTCAACAACACCTTCATCCAGATGCTACAACAGCACCAGCTTGTGATGAACAAAACAAACTGTTGGGTATGTGTTCTGCTGCCACATACTGCAAAAGGGACTGGGAAGGCTTGGGTCCTGTCACTATCCGGCCTGGACCTCTCTCAATAAAGTAAACAAACAAAGTGGCCGGACAGCTTGGGTTGAGATACTACTGCAATGCCTAGTACAATGAATTACCAGGTTGAGCAGACGTGTCTGAAATTACTTTTTTATTTTATAAAAAGATTAGAAAAATGCTTTCTTTATAGCATCAAAAGACACAACAAAACATTTAACGAGTTTTACAAACGATACATTCCATAAATGAAAACGACAATACAAATCAATGGAGGTTTCAACCAATGAAGTACAAAACAGTATATATTTCATAGACAACTGTACTATGCCTCAAATTGAATGATCTATGAGGCACCAATCCTGGATATAAAACAAACAAGTGGTCTAACAGAGTGGAACACTGGCCTACTTGTTTATCATCTGCAAAAAGATACACAGTGCGTTTATCACCAAGTGCTGCAACGAGTAGGAATTACACGGAAGCAATTCTGCAGTTTACACATGTATTATTTACATTCCTATCGAGCCTTAAAACATTGGTATCTTGCAGGAAAGAACGTCGACGCGTTTCGAACCCACGTGTGTTTCACGGGTTCTCCTCAGGACATGGATTGGGGGGTCGTTGTCACTAAAAAAGAATTACAAAAAACTATATCAGAGAAGGGCTAATCAGTATAAGCTTCTCGTTGGGACTCACACACTTAAAAGTTCAAAGGGTACCTTATTGGCTGGGGGTTTGGATCACTCCCTGCAATCAAAAAAAAGGGTTCAAAGATCCAGATTAGGGTCATGCCTCCACAATGCCTCTCATATTTAACGAGTGGACTACAACATCCAAGACATACCTCAATGGTGCGCCGAAAAAGATCACAAGGAGGGGTGCCGACACACGTTGATTGTGCAACATGCAGATCAGGAAAACTAAAAAAACGGAGGGTTCTTGTTAATAAACCTCATTAAATGTACGAAAGTAGTGAATGGGGTTCATACACTGTGGGATCCTACCTTCGTTATGCGGGCATGAGTCCCTTCATGGACGTTTGTTCAAGCGGCAGCCGCCGCCTGGACTTGTGCGCTGTTAAGACACAAGACAAGTGTTTTAGTAAAGCGTCGCATTCCGCTTTTTTAGTATGAAACTGCATCAGCAGTACATATAAGCTTACTTCTCTTAGACGATTCAGCAGCGTTAAATTCCGGCACCCAACTTCATGTGAACAGACCGCTAGTGACTGAAGGGGGCGTGTCTAATGATATTTAAGCCCACGGCCAGCGCGGTGTATAGTGGGAGACGTAGTTCTCATGTCTTCTCTCACAAGATACAAAGATTTTTTACAATAAAGGGAGGCATTTACTAGGGGCAAGGGTAGATCTATCAGCGCATATATCTGGCGATAAACAATTCTTTTGACTAGACCACATAAAAATGTGGTGTCACATCGTCACACGAACAGCGACGTGCGGCAGCAGGCAAACGTGGCGAGCATGCAGACAGTTATAGGTTACTAAATTCATTCAGATCGTTCAATCCATCCATGGCAGTGTTGAACTTCAAAATGAGGTAAGCCTCTTTTTGTGACAATCGTACATCAGGATCTCCACCCGCTCCAGGAGTATTTTTTATACTTGCAAGAATTGTCCATTTGAGGTCATTGACCGAGTGTGCTTTCTTCATAAAATGGGACACCAGTGGTGCTGTTAGTACTTTGTTGTTTATTCTGGATCTGTGTTGAATTATGCGTTGGCGCACTTCCTGGGTGGTTTTGCCAATATAGACTTTACCGCAGGGGCATGTGATGGCAAATATTGCATATTTGGTCTTACAGTTCGTAAAGTCTTCATGTCGCCAATGTTTTTTGCCGTCCGTGAAGTGGGTGCCTTCAATCGTGAGGCTGCATACCGAACATGTACCACACTTGTGATGTCCTTTCACTGGTCCCATATTGAAGAGTGTACTCTGTGTTTCCTTTTTTATGATGCTTCTAGTCGGAGCGATTTGTTGTCCAATGCTCCGTTTTTTTTTCAACGCAAACAGTGGTTTGCCGATCTCAGGGATGATTTCTTCAACGAGGTGCCAGTTGTTGCGTATGATCTTCTGCACCGGATTGGTGTGTGCTCCAAACGTCGAGACACACACCATCCTGTCCGATTTTGGTTTGTCCCTCTTCTGCAGGAGATGTTCTCGAGGAGTCCATCTCGCTCTTTTCATCGAGTGTTTGAGCAGTTTGGCTGGGTATCCTCTCTCCTTCAGCTTGTTCGTCAGAGCTTCACCATGTATCACAAAGTCTTCTGTTGAAGAACAATTCCTTCTGACCCTCAGGTACTGTCCGTAGGGTAGATTGTTTCTCAAACTTTTAGGATGATAACTTTTGTAGTGAAGGCAATTGTTTTTGTCCGTTTTTTTCTTGAACAGAGTTGACTTAAGGCCTTCAGGTGTAGATTTGATCTCGACGTCCAAGAATGGCATGGTCTTGCAATCATACGTCAAGCTGAATTTGATGTCTGGACTTCGGTTGTTGAGCCAGTCGTGGAATTCTTCCAGGGATTGTGGTGTACCATTCCAGATGCACCACACGTCATCTATATACCTCAGCCACTGCCCAATATGGACTCTGTACGGATTGTTATTATACACGTACTTCTCCTCGTACTGTGCCATAAACAATATGGCCATTTCAGGTGCAAAGGGACAGCCCATCGCTGATCCCTTGATTTGTAGAAACATTTCCTCTTCAAAGATAAAGAAATTCTTTTTTAGAGCTAAAGCTGCCAAATTCACAATCAACTCGGTCGGGACTCTGTGTGGACGGGGTCTGGAATTTAGATACATTTCGATCACATCAACTCCGTCTTGCTGGGGAATTTGAGTATAAAGCGACGAAACGTCCATTGTGGCTAGAAGTTGTGTACTCGGGTCAAATTGAAGTCCTTCTACCTTATTGATAAAATCCATTGTGTCACGCAGATACGACTTAACTTCTGTGACAAATTCCTTCAGAAACACATCCACAAATTTGGAAATGGGCTCCAACACTGAGTCACACCCCGATACTATCGGTCGTCCTGGTGGTGTGTTGGGGTCTTTGTGCACTTTAGGAAGGAAGTACAAGTGTGGGGTTCGAGGGAATCGTTTGACTAAATACTCTGCTTCTTTTGGACCTAGGATTCCAATGTCTCTTGCCTCTTTCACCATCCGTGAGATTTCATGGGTGATCTCAGCCGTGGGATCATGTGTGATGCGTCGATACCAGTTTGGATTATACACATGGCTTCTTCCTTCGGCCCTGTACAGATCTTTGGACCACAGGACCACCGCCCCTCCTTTGTCCGCCGGTCGAATGACTGCCTCTGGTTGGCTTCCGAGTGCGGCAATGGCTTGTCTCTGATCGTTTGACAAATTTGTTGGTATAAATTGTCTCTTCTTTTCCAGCACGTTCAGTGATGACAACACTTTTTGCTCGAAAGTGATTATATTTTTAGCCATATTGTTGTTTGGGGGACAAAAGGATGATTTGTTTCTCAGGCCGGAAGCCTCCATCTGTGGCTGGTTAGTAGAGTCTCTAAAGAACCATCTAAGCCGGATCTTTCTAAAGAATTCAATTATTTCTAATTTCACTTTGGTGAAGTCAATTCGTGTGTCAGGTACGAATGAAAGGCCTAATTGAAGCAGTTCTTCCTCAGCTTTAGTCAAAGTTTTAGTTAAGATGTTAATAATGGAGGAATTCTTTTTTACGACTTGTAGTTCCGCTTCCGTGTGGACATTTCCCATTGGGGTTGTTTGAATTTGGCCCGCTGTTGCTGTTGGCCTTGCCCTAAAAAAGGACGTTTCTGTTGGTTCCTATTGGAAGATCCTTCCCCTGGGTCTGATTCAGTAGATGTCTCCGAAGAGGAGGTTTCAGAAAAAGTAAGAAATCTTTTTTTAGATCTGCCTTGAAAGGTATTGAGGTACCTAGTGGATTCGGAACGAGTATAGAAATCTTCTTTAAGATACGGATAAACCGTTTCTAAATTGAAGGTTTTCTTATCCTTTTCAAATTTCGATGTTTTGAAATTAATAGTGTTATCCTTAAATGTTGTTATTTCCTTCTCAATTTTTTCTAGGAGTAATTTCGCTTCCGATTCAGTATGGTTGTCTTTTATATTCTGCAGTTGTTCCTCGATTTCTTCTACCTCTTTCTGGCAGATTCTGTGTGCAGGCACCAGAATGGCCCTGATTCCTGCTCCATTCTCTCGAACTGGCTCTGCCTACAGCTGTTATACTGTGTTCTTTGATGCATTCTATTCGGATGACACAATCACGAGATCTGTGGGGAAGATCAGCAGCAGACAAGCCTTTCGCCACATCATGGCTGCAGAATGGCCAGGCATGGACAAAGACTCAGCAGAGAAAAATGAGTATGAAAACCATCATGGGTCCTTTTTCCCATCAAACATATACAATGGTGGGGGAAAGAAAAGACTGCCACCTATCAAAGATATCCCTGTCTACCCACAACCCTGAAAGTACTGTGTAAAAGGAAATGGAACAGTGTAGGTAGGGCGAAGTGACTGTGCCTACACACTACAGCTGAATGGTTCAACTTCCCCAGCTCTGGTGTCCTCGCTGAACACGTACTTTGTGTGTGGGAACAAGGCCTACACCAGACTGCCAAAATAATGGGCTGGCACCTGTTACATTGCATGGCTACTCCCTCCCACCTACATAGCTGATGCAACACACCACATCCAGAAGAGAGGTGTGGTTGACGCAGATGACACAGCTGGCCAAGAGTTTGGGGACTTTGCTAAAGGGTTCCTCCCCTTCTGGGCCCTATGATCAACAGCCGCAATCTGCGACACCTCACGAGAGTGGTAGAAGCCACTATCAACGCAACTGCCGGCGCACTTGGTAACATCACAGCTGAACTTCAAGCAGACCGCCTCATGACATTGCCGAATAGGATGGCGCCTGACATTGTACTGGCAGATCGTGGGGGGTTTGTACATTGATCAAAACAAGTTGTTGCATCTTCATCCCTGACAACGCACCAACAGTTTACCAAGCAATCCAGAAGCTTCACAAGATTGTGTCAGGATCTGCCACAGGGCGCCTACCTGACTACATCTCCCAGAATGCAAACTGAGTAGGAGGAGTTTAGAGTATATCCCACTGCCAACCACCAGGGTGCGCTGTACGTGATTTGCAATTCTGAATTCTGAACTTTGTTTGTATTTCGTACTGGTTCCGTGTAGGGGAGCCTGCCTGTTTAGAATTGAGAGTTTTGGGATGAGCTTTCTACCCGAGTGAGAAATTCCTGAGTAAAGAACTTGTGATCTTCGTTTATTCCCGCTTGCGGCTGCGGCGGGAAAGGAGCCCTGTGTCAATTGCAGTGACACATCTAGATTGGGAAATCGACCAAGTGGAGGTTAAACAACTTCAAACCCTCGTTATTTTCGCCCTTCTCGCTTGCTGCTGCAGCGAGGAAGGGGGAGCTGTGGCATCGTGATTCGGAAGAGTGGAGAACATTGCTACAGCGGTCTGTCCTGTTTTGAATTCTTCGTCTTTCTTTTGGAAACTGTGCATGCAGAAGGCGGGAAATTAAAGGGGCACAGACTTGACCTTTCCTTGAGTCAGAAAGGTTTGCATGGTTCGAACTCAAGTCGTCAAGCCGGTAAGCCTCGGAAGAGGAGGAACTTGTTCAGGTTAAAAACTTATTTTTGGTGCTATTGTGTTCCGTTTAGTTGGGCCCAGCTAGGAATACATTCGTGTTCTTTTTTTTGTTTCACGCCTTATGGATGAACTGGTGTCGTTTTACAAATGATGCTAAATCCTTCAGCCCCAGGACCCTGGATTTGATATTTGTTTACTCTGAAGAAGAAACGACTATTGGGTTACTGGAGAGAGTCACTTTGTGTTTAAAAGGGAGGGACAAAAAGGTGTGTTACTTGTTTTCAGTTTACTTGATAGTACCTTTTGAGTGCATGTGAACAAATAGTAATCTTTGGTCTGTCTTTAGGAAGTTACTGTATTGAGAAGCTTGAAGAAAGAGAGGAAGGGCTCACCTCCTTATTCATGTGGTAGGTAGAGATACATTAGCGAGAATGAAACGAGAGTAGTCAGGATAAATGTTTTAATCCTTTCCTTTTGTCTTTCAGCTATCCCTTCCCTTCCAGTCCCTTCCCTTACCTTTCCCTCGCTTGATTACCTCTACGCTCTGTGTGTTTTGCTAATCAGAGTGTGGGGAAATCAGGAGGTGGACCCCTTTCAGCATCACTCCGATCCCAAGGAGGAGCTACTCATGACAGATTGCTTCCGACATCCATCCAAATTAAGGGTGGGCGTAGTTCGCGAAGTAGCGCTACGCAAAGCTACGCGAAGTGCACTTCGCACTACGCGAACTTCACGAAGCACTACGCGAGCTGCGTAGTAGCATGTTCGCACTGTGCAAGATGCTTTTTCAATGATTGCACAGTGCGGACAAGCATCCGGCACTGTGCAAGCATTGAAAACGGCATCTTGCACAGTGCAAGCTGTAGTTTTCTGCTGCTCGAGTAGATTATTACTCGAGGGGCAGCTTTCTCATCGCGAACAGGTCGTTTCTCATTGAGAGCGGTCGCGAGCATGCGCAACCACTCACAATGAGAAACCTGACCTACTCGCGTTGAGAATCTCGCCGGGATGTCATTTTGCTTGCTCGCGGTCGCGAACATGACGTTCAGGACCGCGAACGAGCAAAAAATGACCGCTGCACTACGCTACGCTGCACTACGCATGTTCGCACTGTGTACGTGCAGCTCGCGTAGTGCGAAGTTGCGAAAACTTCGCAAACTCCGCGAGCGTAGCGTAGTGCTTCGCCCAGGGTTAATCCAAATGAAGGTTCATGGTCCCTGGCCGGCTGCTTTTGGAGCCTGATATCTCAATGGGGATGGAAAGTAGTAATGTTCATTGCCATCGTTGCAGCTGGACTGTTCTCTTGCTGCCTTTCTGTTCAATGCATGCCTGTACTGTGTGGGCTCTGTGCCACCTCTTTGGCACCCAAGCAAACGAAGTTGAGCCATCACAATGCCATGATGATGGTAGAGAAAGAGGTGCAGGAATTGATGGACATTGATGTAGGAGATGACTGATTGTTGTCTTGGCATGGCAAAAGGAGCGTCTGTTGAACCGTGAACGAAAAACGCTTGAGACGCCATTTTGTGTTGCCATGCTCTCGGCAACTAGACAAAGGCCCGTCTTCTACGTACCCGTTGAATCTTGCTCAAACCCTTGTTCCCCTATGTGTTCAAACCAATTCCCAGAAACTGCCCGTAAGCTTCACCACCCCAATGGTGTCAAAAGACTTAGTCACGTCCTGTGCATCGTTTGTGACTCAGCCCGTCACGAACCAACTGCCCCTGTGACCACAACGAGAAAGGGGAAACAAGGCCGATGCCTCCTGATCACGCCGGATGAAGCAAGGTAGCACAAGGCCGTGCCACATGATCACGCCAAATGGAGCAATGTAGCACGAGGCCATGTAACTTGATCACGCTGGTTGAGCAATGTAGCACAAGGCCATGTCACTTGATCACGCTCTGTGGACATTGTGTATACAGGGACGGATGTCCCCCGGCACGATCACACCATGCGAGGCTGACGAAGCACATGACAAAAGAAGAACTTGAAAGCAGAACTTGCATTGTGTAAATGGGCGTGGCTAGCGCTATAAATATGTGTAATGCTGTGGAGTAAAGCAGCAGTCTCCGTAGAATTGTCTTTGTACCATTCTGGGACCTCTGTCCTTAGCTCGAGCTAAATAAATGATTTGCTTCCCTCCACGGCTGGTAGTCCTGGTCTCTTTGGTAATGTATGATTGATGCGAGAAGGACCTGTAGATTTAAGGCGTCTCCCTGCGCCACTGGCTTCGACTCTCCTAGTGGGGGAGGGTTTTTGAAAAGCCGGTTCTACAGTTATGCCCTTGGCCAGACCAATCAGGAAGCATGGTTTTGCCTTGGTGTCGTACGCAGACGATTCCCAACGGATTATTTCGATAGATAAACAGCCTGAAGATACAGCTATCAGGTTTCATGCGTGTCTTGTGGAGATCATGACCTGCATGAACCATAGCTTCCTAAAAATTAACACTGACAAGACAGAGATCATTGAGTTTGGTCAGGGGCAATCCCTGTGAAATGATTCCTGGTGGCCACTGAGAGCAGGAGAATGCCCCACCCCTGCCTCAAAGGTCAGAAACCTCAGAGTCATTTTTGATAGCCAGTTAAATATCTACGCTCATGTAAATAGTCTCACCTCTTCCTGCTTTTTCTTAATAAAAACTTTGAGAAAGATATTCCCTTTCATTGGGCAGGAATTTCAAAAGACAGTGGTGGTGGCTTTTCTACTATCTAAGATAGACTACTGTAATGGCTTGCTGCTGGGAATTAACAAAACCCAGATGAGCTGGTTGCAGTCACTACAGAATGCTGCTGTGAGGCTTCTTTTGAATATACCTAGAGTATACCTAGAGGCCAATCAACCTCTGCTGGAATAAGAGCACTCCATTGGCTTCCCATACAGCAACAAGTGAATTTCAAGGCGTTGTGCCTTGTTCACAAACCACTTTACGGGGGTGGAGCTAAAGACATTAAAGAAATGTTCAGGCCCTATACCCCAGCTCGTGCCCTAAGATCCAATAAGTTGGGCCTTCTCCATATTGAAAAGATTAGGGGAGTGAGATGGGGTGGACGTACCTTCTCTCTTTGGGTAACAGTAATTCTTTTTTTTTTCTTCTGCACCAGGCGAGGCGTCGTGAGACAGAAGTCTGTCATCATCCTAACCGCTGAAAACTTCTACTCTAATAAGAACACGCTTATCTATCAGGAGTTTTTAGAAGAATTTGGAAATAATAGAACATGAAAATGCTGCTTCATTTATCTATCTGCTCATGAAATTGAACAGACAGGATTGATTAAATCCCATTTAAAAAAAAAAAGAATTACTGTTACCCAAAGAGACGATTTTATCTTGCACACGACGTCCCATGCTGGCGCTTTTAGTTGGCTAAACATCTATGACGCTAAGGATCTATAACGCAAAGGATCCATAACGCTGACATAATAATCAAAGAAGAATACTTGTTTTTAAAGAGCATAGTATGTTTTAATTGTCCGAACAGAAGAGTGGGATGTATGCAGTGAAACCGCTAAACCCAGGTTTCACATACCAATTTCGATTGCAAAGGTAAAGAAAGGTGCCTCACTCTTCGCCCTCATCGTTCTGAAATTTTTAAAAACGCGGAAAAAGAAAGTCTAGAAAATTGGCTGTATAAATAATTTCCTGATGAAGACACAACCACGTGTCGAAACGCGTTGAAATAAACAGCCCCCCAACAATATCTGGAAAGACCTTATCCGTAAACCTGCACATTAACCAGAACATATATCGTTTTTAAGAAATTTATTAATGAAAATATTGTATTAAGTGTATTGAATATATCTGTTTTGTTATATGTTATTGATCAATTGTTTTATCACTAGAATTAAATTCTTAAATATCAGAAAAAAACTATTTTTGTGTGTTCACCCCTTTTTTAAGTTTGTTGTTGAAATAGCCTTGGTTTTCCTTACAATTGTAGGCCTGGGTATATACTTTCGCACTGAATGTGTGGCTGTGCCAATGTCTGTATGGGCAAGTGTGTGGGTGTGTGAGTACATGTATGAGTGACTGAGTGGCAGAATGAGCTTTCTATGAGTGGTTGAGTGGCTGTAAGGGTGTATGACTGGGTGTGTAACTGTCTGTATATCTATATGACTGGATGTGTGAGTTGCTGTATTGGTGAGTGAGTGGGTGCACGAGTGGCTGCATGGGTGAGATAAATGAATGCTGATGCCCAATATCTGCCACCACCTGCGAGACTTAAGAATTAACATATATTAAAGTGAAAAGAGATTGCAGTGGTATTACTTAGCTAAATACAATTTGAAGGTGATAAAGAAGATATGATACTGAGTGCTCATCCTGCTTGTAGGTAAATGAAACAGATGTATTATTTTCTCTCAAGACGATTCCAAGCAATGCAGCACCAATCAGAATGAACACTACATTCATTGAACTGTGATGCCAGCATGATTATGGAGACAGTTCATTCATTTCTTTGAACATGTATTTCTTTTCATGACAGATTCTTGCATGAGACTCTGAGCCAAGTTCTTCCAGATCCGGCGTCTAGGCTTTTGGCCCAGGCAATTGGGTTTTCCCAAACTTTTCTCTGTGCCATGAATAATGTTATTGGAGGTAATTTGTTTAAGGAGTTGGCCCATTCTTCTGAAGCAAGACTGAATTCAGGAACGTTCTTTAAGGCACTTTGTAATAATTTAAGGAATTGATTTAATATTTTTGAATTGTTTAAAGCCATATCGGCATGTGGCCAAGAAAATTTGGAATTATTCTGTTCGGCATGACGATAATTGGAAAACATGTGTCAAGTGTCTTTTCACCTTAATATTTCCCATGGATATCGCTCACCATAAATATAAGGTTCAGTAATTCGAAAGACAGACAGAATGATTGGATGGCAGAAGTGCCAAGGTTGGCTAGTGGGGGAACTGTTGCTGCTCACCTTGAAAACATCAGCTTCACACAGTCCTGCTCCATTTATATTATGATAACGGATTAATTATTTTTATATACTAAACGAATATCTTCCCTTGCAAACTTTACTCCAGTATGAAAGGGTTTAAAAACACCAGGCAATCAGCACAGGTGGCATGCTGCATTGTTTCTGCAGGTACTGTCCTGTGGAAAATATTGAATGACGGCCACCTTGCACCCAATGCTTTTGCAATTTGACAAGCCCAGTTTGCTTTCCCCAATTTTGTTTTGTCAGACTTGCATATTTCATTTACAGTAGTGCATACTGCGATTTCTGTATGCAGGAAATATCTCTATAGTCTCCTTGCATTCAGTTCTGGGCATCTTTTTCAACATGTAGGTTATCTCAGTTGGTTCAATTTAATTGAACTTTGGTTTAGATAGAAGAAGCACTGATAACCAGTGTGGAATTTTACAAACCAACTTATGTCCTACTAGATTGGTTAACAAAATTCCAAATTGCAAAGGGTCGCAGTTTTACCTACCTGATCAATATTCATGAAGTAGATGGTCAACTGTCGCTCACTATGATTGGTTGCCATCTCAGGTATGTTGGTTGCTATGGTTAGCAAACACCATGCCTGTGATCACTATATAAAAAATTCTATATACATAAAAAAAATATATGTATACATGTATTTATATATGTATGTATATGTATTTATAAATATATATATATATATATATATATATATATATATATATATATATATATGTACACACACACACACACACACACATATATATATATATATATATATATATATATATATATATATATATATATATATATATATATATATATATTACCTACTGGCGGTCGCCAGTAGGTATATATAGTTAGGATTTTTTCTCTATGGGTTTTTTGAAAATTCTATGTCTAATAACGTTGGCGTTTGTGGACGGAATTGGCTGAAATTTTCAGGAAAATGGCACATTTTGTTTCTGAGCAGCCCCTGAAAATTGGGGGGGGGTTCGTCCAGGGGGGTCGAGAAAAAAGGGGGGTCCCAAAACGTGTTTTTAACATTGAGTTTTCCATAGGGCGGTTGGCCTCACTTTTAGCCCGAACGGCTGAATGGATTTGCACGAAACTTGGCAAAATTGTAGGGACTGGTAGCCCGATGTGCCTTTTGTAGGTCTCAATATATGTGCTTCAGTGGATTTTGAGAAATTAACGTTCAAAAAAAGATATATATCTGTAACAGCGGACCGGGCAGCGCTCCGGTTCGCGGACTTTTCGCGCAACGGAGCTTTGTGAAGCGCAGCTGATTGGTTCTCCGGCGTCTGTAAACATTCCAAACAGTCCGTAGCGGCCGCCATCTTGTCTCTCGGTAGGATCGAGAGACAAGAGGAGGCCAAAGCGAAGGGGCAAATGACCATAAGGGGGCATAGTAGATCCTCGCTGACCCCCTAGGTTTGATGTGGAGGTTTTAAAAGGGCCCCGCGGGGCAAAAAAAAAAAATAATAATAATAATCGAACGGCTGAATGGATTTGCACGAAACTTGGCAAAATATTAGGGACTGGTAGCCCGATGTGCCTTTGCTAGGTCTCAATATATGTGCTCCAGTGGATTTTGAGAAATTAACGTTCAAAAAAAGATATATATCTGTAACAGCGCTCCGCTTCGCGTACTTTTCGCGTTACGGAGCTTTGCGAAGCTGATTGGTTCTCCGGCGTCTGTCAACATTCCAAACAGTCTGTAGCGGCCGCCATCTTGTCTCTCGGTAGGATTGAGAGACAAGAGGAGGCCAAAGCGAAGGGGGAAATGACCATAAGGGGGCATAGTAGATCCTTCCTGACCTCTTAGTTTTGATGTACCATTTTGCCAAGTTTGGTGTAATTCCGTTCAGCCATTCAGGCTGTAGACGTATGTAAATGTCCTATGGAAAATTGCATGGGGAAAACACATTTGAAAGTGTTGAAATTTAGAACCAATTAAAATGTTACTTTGGTTTTGTATTTGTGTGTGATGAAAGTTAATTGGTTATGTATATATGTCAAATGAGAGGAAACCACAGCCATTTTGTGATACTACTGTCTGAGGTACATTTGTGAGGAATTTTTGGTGGTGAATTTCTGGTGTTTGATTTACACAGTACTAACACTTCTCCTACTTTTAAAAAGGTGAGTTGTTAATTTGTAAGGGGAACTATGTTGTACACTTGAAGATAATTTGAAAAATGTTTTCTGTTATTTATTTGCAGTCCTTCTGTTATACTAAATACTTGATAAAGTTAGTTTTATATTATGTATTACTAAAAACGATAAATGAAAGTGATTATTTTTTTCTGCAATTTACAGCAAGCAATTTCAAAATAAATGGCTCACAATGAAGAGACCGTGGCAATTTCTTTGTAAGGGGAACTATGTTGTACACTTGAAGATAATTTGAAAAATGTTTTCTGTTATTTATTTGCAGTCCTTCTGTTATACTAAATACTTGATAAAGTTAGTTTTATATTATGTATTACTAAAAACGATAAATGAAAGTGATTATTTTTTTCTGCAATTTACAGCAAGCAATTTCAAAATAAAATGGCTCACAATGAAGAGACCGTGGCAATTTCTTTTGAATTGTCCACTACATTGATTGAAATTGAGAGCACCAATAATGAAATATTGTCACAAGGAGGAGATGACTTGTATGATTCCATTAGATTGATTGAAATGGACAGCACCAATAATGAAATATTGTCACAAGGAGATGACTTGAATGATTCCACTACATTGATTGAAATTGAGAGCACCAATAATGAAATATTGTCACAAGGAGGAGATGACTTGTATGATTCCATTAGATTGATTGAAATGGACAGCACCAATAATGAAATATTGTCACAAGGAGGAGACGACTTGAATGATTCCACTACATTGATTGAAATTGAGAGCACCAATAATGAAATATTGTCACGAGGAGATGACTTGAATGATTCCACTACATTGATTGAAATTGACAGCACCAATAATGAAATATTGTCACAAGGAGAAGATGACTTGAATGATTTTTTGGATCAATCTGTTGATGGCGAATTTATCGAATGTTTGGAGACCATAGAGTTACAAGAATCATCATTGCAGACTTTTCATGAGGAAATTGCTGATGAGGACATGTTACTAGTTCTTTCAAATTTAGAAAATTCTGAAGAATAAATTTATATTTAGAAATCAAAAATTGTTTGAGACATTATTCATTTTTATTTTTAATTTATGAGGTTGTAGCGAAGTGATTGTAGTATAAAATGAGACTTATAGTATAGAGTGCAACATTTTTATGTTACATGGTAAGTTTACTCATATTTACTTCCCTTCTGCCACTATATTATCTCCAATGTGTATTTGACATCTCTTCTTCATCTCCGGCCTCCTTTCTCTCACTGTGTGTCTCCGATGCATCTTATCGCTGCTATTTTGTGTAATTACAGAAGAGAGTAAAATAAAATAGTTCGGAACGTGAAAAGGGGGCAAAGTAGAGTACCCCTCACCCCCTAGGCCTTTTTAGGCGGTCCCAAAAGGATCAGTTTCTGCTTTCCTGAGAGATTATGGTATGAGTTCCATATACCACAATAATTTGCATTACAACATGCAAGATATCTATCTCCTATTACCAACTTTTGGAGATATTCGCGCTAAGCGCGAATATCTCCAAAAAGTAACACCTGCCCTGAGCAGTTCTTAGCCATGTTATCCAATGGGAGGTGGATAACATGGCTAAGAGCATTAGCTCGGTAATGCATGAATATCGCTGACTTTTTAGCGATATTCATGCATTGCGGCCGTTTATTATCGCATTTGCGATAAACCTTGATAATAGCAAGGTTTATCTTCGATAATTTCTGACGATGCTTAGCGGTAAAAAATTCGTTGGTAAGCATCGTTAGCGATAAATATCGCTTAACTTTGGTAATATGCACCAACGTCTGTTAACGTTCGATTCGAAGGAAATGAGGAAGTGTTGAAAAACATTGTCTGCGCCATCTTGCCTTTTTTGAAATGCCACACTTTTGTCGTGCACGGCAGCCATTTTAGATGCCTTGACCAGACCCACTCTCTGCACGCTGTCGATTCGTAGCATGGCTCCCCACCCTCGCAAGCATCTTCCCCAGGTACTGGTCACCCCCGCTCTCTGTCTTATGCATCGGCAATAAACCTCCCCCCATCTGCGCTGCTCTTCCCTGAAAATCACACTCTGTGCCCGCCCGACACCTCCCTTTCGCCCTATTCACTACCGCACCCTCTGACACTCCTCTTCCTCTGTGTCCGATTGTCCAGGCTATCACCTAGCCCTGCAGATGTAGTTTATGGCCCCAGCTGTAAAGAATCACCCCTCTTCAAAGGAGTTATAGTAGATCAAGGCCCACACCCGATGAGATCCGTCACACCACACGTGTTCCTACTATCTGAAAACCATCCTGTATTGTGATTGGGGAGGGGACCGAGCCTGAAGCGGAAGATTCCAGGAATGACTCTTTGTACATCAAAGTTTTTACAATTATGTGTCACATTAAAAATATATAGCACTCCAACAAAGTAGTAGGAATATAAAACTTTAATAACATATAAATATATACAACAAAACAAAAACAGTAAAAACATTTAAACAACGAAGAGACCGTGGCAATTTCTTTTGAATTCCTGATGAGGACATGTTACTAGTTCTTTCAAATTATGAAAATTCAGAAGATGTTGCCTGGGGGTGGGTCGTCAGTAGCAGTCTGTTGTGCGAATAGTTCCAAGGCAGCAGAACGCGCTGAAATCTAGATGGCACGAAGGTGATGTCTAGTAAGTTGCCGCCCAGCAAATAACGGCGTGGGGCGCCGCGGGGGTGAGTGAGTCCAGTAGGCACCACAGCTATTCTTACCGGCATTGCAGAATTACTGCTGGGGACAATGCCTGTGCTGTAGCAGGGTCACAGCAGAAACAAAAAGGATTCTGTTGAAGATGTTGTTGGTTTTCAATTTGAAAACAGTTCTGGTGTCAACTGCTATGCTAATGTAGTGGTTAATGTTTTGTTTTCTCTAGAAAATGTAAAAGAGGGGGAGGCAGTCCAAAGTTCCGTTAAAAGGGCAAAGGAAAGGATCGGTGGTTTGAACTATCAGTCAAAAAGGGGAGGGGGTGCAACAATTTTTCCTACCGGGTCACACTGTGCTTTCACCGGAACTGAGGTCTGCAGGATTCTAGTAATTCAAAGTGAGGCTGGCGCCAGCATGGGAGCGCCGACGTCCCGCGGATACAGTTTCGTCACTCCACGGGCGATCATGGCAGTCATTCCCCATCGGGGGTCGGAGACTCCCGCGGCTCCTCTAGAATCTTCAAGGTCGTGGAGGACCACGGTGGTGGAGTCAACCAGTGACCGGGCCATTTCTTTATGCTGGGCCCGCTCTTGCCAGGTCGACCGCCATTTTGAGAGTTCGGTAGCTACTGGCGATCGCGGGGTCAAATGAGCGGACGGGCTCCACCCTGCCGGGCGAGACGTTGCAGCATGGCCACAGTGGAAGAACCCTTTTCCGGGCGCCTGGAGCGCTGAGGGTGCAGCTGGGAAGCCTCCACCTGGGGAGGCGGGAGAGGCCTGTTCGCACCGTCTCTCCCTCCCAGTGCACCCCACGGCATCTCGCTTGAGATTTGTTATGGCCGGACCAGGCGATGAGGACGAGGGGGGGGGGTCGGAGGCATGTGCAAGACATCCCCCCCCAGTGTTGTCGCAGCCATTATTCAAGACAGAAGAAGTGTCCCGTCCGTCTTCGGGCCGGGCTTCCGGTAGATGTCGGCCGGACGCCCCTGGCTCTGGCCCCATGAACGGGTTTCTTGGTTTATCGGCTGCAGCCGAATCCCGTCGGCCTCGGCCCCCCGACCGTTGGTGGCCGGACCGGAAGAGCATGTGGCGGGACTACCTGCAACTCTCAAGGGCCACCGCGGCCGGACTGGGAGAGAGAGGGGAGGGTCGAGGAGACATTCCCCCCCCCTGCAACTGTTCAGCGTTGTAAAGGCAATCCCCTGGCCGGGTCCCGCTGGCCTCGGCCTCTCCTCCGGCTACACCCTACGTTAGGATCTCCTGGCCGAGGCGTGGCAGCAGGACCCGGCTTATATGGGCTGCTCCCGGCTGGGCGTAGCCGCAACCCTGCCCCACCTTGGAAGTTTCCAGAGTGGGGGCGGATGTTCTACTGACTTGCATTTTCCCTAGTCTATCGATTTTTTGGGCGTGGCAGGCGGTGGGACAGCGAGGGGTGATTTGGTTTCTCTTACTGTTTTTCTGGTCTCTCACCACTGGCATATTTTAACGTTTTCTTGTTTCTAGGACATTAATAGGTTTTATCATTACGTTATGTTATCGTTTCTTTGTTTGTTGTTTAATAAAAGTTCATGTTCATCAGTGGCCTACTGATTTTCGTTTTCCTATTCTTTTCTTTCCAGGTTGTTTCATGCAAAAGTTTCTGTTAACAGGATACAGTGATCACTTCGTTATTATTGCATATGTCCTTTTCACTAGGGGTGCTCTCTGGTCGGGCCAGATGACGTATCTCTAGTAAATGGTCCGGGTGAAACAGGTGCATCAATCAGTGGGGAGTAGATAGGCATGACAGATTACAACGGGGGAGAAAGGTCCGCATTACGTACCCTTTCACTATTTGCAAAGATTTTCCTACGTATATTTGCAAACAGGGAATACCTCCAAAAAGAACCAATTCCCAAACAGTCAATGTTTGGGGAAACAATCAATCAATGAGGAACGAAATAGGCACGACGTGTTAAAGGTTTGCGTTACCTACCCTTCACTATCTGCAAAGGGAGAGAGAATATTCCTATTCTTCCTCGTTTGCAGGCAGAGAAGATTCTTAAGAGAATCAACTTCGAACAATTCAATGCTCGATTCAAACAATCAACAAGGGGTACTGTGAACACAAATGAACGCCGCTTATGTACATACACATTGGTATTATCAACAGGTTGTTCCTAATGTTTCTATTTTAGGGAGGTCAAAAAGAGATCCCATTAGTGGCCTACTGATTTTGCTCGATTCCTTTTGTTTTTTTACACGATTTTTCGCTATCTGCAAAGACTAAACAGAGTATTGCGACTCTGTGCTTGTTTGTAAATAGAGAATGAACCAAAGAGAACAATCAATCAAATGGAGAGAGAAGCAGGCACGACGGATTACAACGGGGGCAACGGGGGCAAAGGCCTGCGTTAACTACCCTTCACTATCTGCAAAGAGAGAGTACTCCTAATAGAAATGAGGGGTGGGGGGCAGCATTCAAAGCAGATCAGTGTGCATAAACACGAAAATGTTTTTACTTACCACGTACTTGACATTCGACAGCTTATGATATTTGCTATTAAAAAACCATTGAAATTCACTGAAAAAACCATAGGTTATAGACCATATATAGTTAGGAATTATCATTTAAAAAACCTTATTTTACTCACACAAAACCATTGAAATTCCATATATAGTTAGTTGCACTAACTATATATCGCGCACCCGCAATCCACTGCTGATCATGTCACATATTACATCATTCATGACATGGTCAGTGACATCACTGATGACATCACTGATGACATCTCAAATGACATCACTGATGACATCACTGATGACATCTCATTTGACATCATTCTTGTGCTAATACGATAAACCTCTTCAGACTCTAATATAACCTTAGATACACTCAGTGTATACAGACACTCACACACTGTCACTCATCCATGGAGTTACTCACACACCTAGTCAGTCATGCAAAGAAACAATCTCACCGCCATTTCTTCAACTATACAGTTATACACACCTTACTTATTCAAACATATACTAACACATATTTACTCTCTTATACAATCCCTGATACAAATTCACAATGATCCATACAACCACTCACACATTCAGTGGCTCTCATGCACAGTTATTTATATATGCCAACTCTCACATGTACTGTGTTTTACATATGTACTTACTATGACATGTAGCATTGAGATATCCATTCACTCATCAATACACTCATGCACACAGTCAACTGCCCATGTAGCTGTTTCCACATGCACTCTTGAACTCATACACCTAGTGAATCAACTGCTCACACATCTATGCACAGAGTCACACACCTCCCAGCCACCCCTACACAAACTCAATCTCCCATACAAATACTTGGGCAACCAATCAATAACACATATAGCCTCTCGTATAGCTAATGATCAACACATGCAGCAGTTTACATCACAACAGACATAATGATGCACAAATTAAGACAGTTCAGTCACCAACCCATGCATTCAGTGAGACACATTTAATCACTCACTCATACAGTCAGTTACGCACCTACTAAATCCTTCATCCAGACACTTATACATCCACTCATTCTTCAATATGTAAGACATATTTTAACTTTACAGAAACATACAGTCACTGGATGTTGTCATCAGTGATGTCATCAGTGATGTCATTTGAGATGTCATCAGTGATGTCATCAGTGATGTCACTGACCATGTCATGAATGATGTAATATGTGACATGATCAGCAGTGGATTGCGGGTGCGCGATATATAGTTAGTGCAACTAACTATATATGGAATTTCAATGGTTTTGTGTGAGTAAAATAAGGTTTTTTAAATGCTAATTCCTAACTATATATGGTCTATAACCTATGGTTTTTTCAGTGAATATATATACACACAACTTTAACCCTTGAGGGGAATAGAGCGTTTTACAAGTTTGTTTTAAGGTAGATAGTAGTTTACCTGGACCACTGCCTACTTCCAACAAACTTGCTTTTACATTCACAAAGGGAAAGGGGATCCCAAGGCGACCCACATCACCTTTTGTGAATTGATCACTATCACATGTTGGGAGTCAGTGTAATTACACTGATTCGCAACCGGATTTCGGGAGCAAAATATGGATACGTAACAATTGCTATTTGGAAGGTGCATGTTTAGACGCCTCTTCCAAATAGCAATTCCTTATCCTTCTCAAAACCCATTTTATGAGTCAGAAAACAGTTACTGATAACTAAAATGAGTTTAAAGCATTTATATAACCATGTTTGCTGCTTCGAACTTCAATTTGGAGCATTTGCAGCTATAAGTCAAGTCAAGTCAAGAAGTTTATTTGCATAGTTAATTAACACCGTTGCAATTCAAAAAATGTGTTCAGTTAAAAACTATCATACACATATAAAACTCATTCATTCATGTTTCTTATATCTAAAAACCATACTAAAAAGCTTGCTAATATTGAGCAAGTGTAGCGGCATACGTGTCTTATCAGTTTTATCAGCTTGAGTTGTATGTTGGAAGTCTCAAACCACCTTGCACATTTACATGTATTTTTTTCTGGCTAGTTTCCTAATGTATGCATTTCTGGCATGTTGCTTCTGCACAGTCTCAGATACTTTACTGCTCTGCAGTTCAATTGTGGGCCACTAGGTGCAAAGCATGCCAGCAGAGCTTGCCTCCTGATGTGAATCCCTCGTTGATTGAAAAGTTGTATCAGCAATTCTTTTCGTTCTTTGAGGAATTCTTTACAAGAGCATAGTAAATGCAGCAGGTCTTCCCGTGCCGATCCACATAAGCGCCACATGGAGCCTGCTTTATTATGTAGCCAGGGTGGAAGATGCTGTACGCAGGGGAGCAGTCCAAATCTGTATTTCATAAAAGCAATTTTTATATTTTTGTCATATCCCAGGTTAAAATAAGATTGAGTGCCTGGCTCCGTATATGTATTCAGGGTCATCCATCCGTGGGCTCTCTTTGATAGTGCAACCTTGTCCTCCAGCCATGAGAGAAGTTTCACTGTCTTCCACAATAATGTATTTATAAAATTATTTGCAGCTATAAAATGCTTTGTACATCTGGCCCTTCGTCTACAATCTAGCCAAAATGTGTTTTCACAGTGACATGGAGTATTATGGTCACCCTATCAACAGGTTCCCAATAGTAGCATCATCTTTGCCTTATAGAATGTCACCAAATTGATCTCTCAAGTTCACACGTGTGCTATGTCTTTTAGACTCATACCTTGTCCAATCTGATTTCAGACAAAGCTATGTTTCTGAAATTTGTAACCAAATTGGTTCTTTGCTAACTCCACAATGCCTCAGGTGGTCATAGGTAGAGACGTAGGGGAGTGTCGAAGAGTGGGAAAAGACATGTTGATCTCTAATGACATACTCCTCCAGTTCATTTCTTTCTAAAATGCTTGTAGATTTCTTGGCATTTCAGGTGGTCTCAAAGGATATATATATATATATAGCTAATAATCTCCATTTTTAGGTCTCCTCTACACCTCATTCTATTTTATTTTGTTTGCTTGTCTGCTGCTGGCAAATCTGACCTACACTCGCATATAGTGAAGTGCAAGTCGTTTGCAGCATCTGCGTCCTTCATCCAGTATGCTTTGGCCATAGATGGAGATCAACATCACATTCATCTTGAAGCCAGTGGAGCCAAGCCTCACATCAGCTTTTAATGCTGTCAGGATTAATCAGCTGCATGTAGATTCTTGAGGCAATATTACCCAGCCAGACACACTCTAGTCCAAAATGGTTCCATCCGTGCTATACTTGTGCTTTCTTGATTGACAGGACTAGTGTTTGAGCAACCATTGGCTCAGAATTGGTTTGGTTTAACCGTGGATCAGAATTGGTCTGGGCTAACCATACATTTAGACATATTTAGACATATTTTGTTAAAACCTGTTACTAGAGTCAAAGTATAAAACTTAGAAACATATGAAAGACATTAAAATTCTTGTCCGCTAAAGCTGCTGTCATGACTTACATGCTCATTGCAGTGCAGTAATTCCACACCTGAAGCTACAGATGCCATAGCTATCATTAATTCTGTAAGGCAGAATTACCATTGGATTTTAAGTAACACAATCATAGTAAGGGTTAAGTGGCCCCAATGCACGCAAGCAGAATGGCCCGTGCTAGGGCTGGATAGTAAAGGCAAGATAAATTTACTGTGTAGTGGACCACGCAAGATATTAAGAGACAGTGCCAACGTACCTGCTGCTCTGATGATAGTCAGGACCATGATAAGTGACACCCTACAGACCCATTGCAATGGAAAATGACATGTTACTACACGGATTTCTACATTTTATCCTTCAGTTCCGGCCAGTGACTAATTCCCTCAGGCTTGACAATGAGAATTTGTTCCCAGTAATTCCACATGCGGCAACACTGGATGCAGAATTACAGCACAGAGGGGAATATTTACAAGGGAAGTGGCGGAGTGAGGGGTTAGCCTTAACGCCTCACTCCGCCACTTAAGAAACGCAGGGCACCACCATATTTTCAAGAATATGGTCAGCCCTGCGTTTCCCCCTGCTCTGGCACTACACTTAGCAGCCTAGCGCCAACGCAGGCACCCTTGCACCAAAGTGCAAGGGTGTCTGCATTCAAGAGGAGATTGTTTATGTGCAGGAAGGTGTGCCTTCCTGCACATAAACAATCTTTAAATGCTGTTGTATAACTTCTATGTCTGCTGCTTAACAGCACAGCACACATGAAAACAACAAAAACGAGGAGAAATTGAACATTTCTCCTCGTTGCGCCAGGGTAAGACCAGGTTTTCCAAGGTCTTAATTCTGGCGCTGCCTCCTATTTACGTCTCCCTTTTAAATAGGAGCCAGCATCAGAATCAATGGGTGTTGCGGTGGAACGCCCACAGCAACACCCATTGCCCGTCCCTTTCACACTAAGCATAGCGTGAAAGGGGGCCTTATTTACATGGCATTGTTAATCCACATTAAGTGGCGTAACGCTGCCTTGTAAATAAGGTGAAGCCCCTATCGCCATTGGAACGTCATAAAAAGTGATGTTCCCGTGGCGATACAGGCTTGAAAATATGCCCTCTAAAACTACTGATTTGAAGGTATTCCTGTTTCAGCACAAAGCAATATTACGGTGCCACTTGTGACGTGGGCCTAAGTGTGACACAAACAAGTTACACATCTGATTGAACTATCATATAGAACTGTAATGGAGTTTTATCTTGTCATAAGTTTTGTCTAGGGGCATAAAGCATTACAGACAGTGATCTCCCGGTAACAATCTTACACAGAAATCCACCCTGAAGTGGGCTCCATCAACAGGCTGGAAGTCAGAAACATGACTAGCTCATTTAGATACTACGGGGCACATTAGCAAGATCCTCGTTAAAATTATCGCTGTTTTAGCGGCCGGAAACTGCAGCTAAAACGGCGATAATGGGCTTGCTAATATAGAATTCTAAAAGAAGCCCAGGTTAGATGTCCTGCACATCTAACCTGGGCTGCTATTGGAATTCTATAACACATATTAGCAAGCCCATTATCACCGTTTTAGCTGCAGTTTCCTGCCGCTAAAACGGCAATAATTTTAACGAGGTTCTTGCTAATGTGCCCCTACATTCTTCAGATGCCTTAACATGTCCCTGAAAACTGCAGACATTTGACCATGTACTTGTGATGCCATAGAGGCAACTTCCAGGGACCACAAAAACGAGTAAAATGACTGAGCCAGTAGTACTCTGAGAGCTGGGTTAAGTTTGTAAGTCCAAGGACACTGGAATATATCCAGCATTATATCATTCAGAAGTCGATAAAATATGCACCATGCAGTAGGGCAACTGCAGTCCGTGTTAGTAACATGGCAAACCAGAGCAGCAAAAGCTTAATGTAAACACGATCATTTATCATTGCAATCAGGTTTTGAGCTGCCAGGAAAGAATCTCCCTGCCAGGGCAGTCTCGCATGAAGAAACTCTTGACCGGCTGTGTACCGACTGTCAGGAATCCCACACTGAAAGTTATCTGCAAGAAGACGCCATGAGTGTTGATGTATTGTCGATGTGGGCGGTTGAGACGCCCATTAAATACACGAACAGGGAAGTTGGAAGGAGCTTGGTTTAATGAAACCAGAGTTTGATTTTCTTAGATTATGGAGATGCTCTTGGACTTCTGTGTGCAAACTGACATCTTGTCAGTACATATAAGCACGTTTACTGTTGCCTTCAGTAGGTAGTGGCCAATTTGCCAATGTTTTCTTTTAAAACCAGGTCGAGGTATCTATAGAGGTTAAATAGCACTGACCAATCAGGTGCTAGCTCTCTATGATTTTGGTGTCTGATGGAAAAGTTTGGTTTTCAACAAGTCTGAGAAATCTCTTCCGGCTAAACACTGTGGGTTCCCTTCGCACAAAAAGTGTAAATGTACTGGTGAAGATTTACATTTCCACCTAAACCTATCACCAAAATGTTCAGAAGTGCACCTGGAAATCTACACCAGATGTAGGCTTCTGGGTCCATTTTACGCATTTTCATTGTTTGCACCGGGCGCACCTTTTAAAAGGTACTGCCGGGCGCAAACAATGAAATTGCGCACCATTATGATGAAGGCGCTGCCCCAGGGCAGCTGTGAACTCACGCTGCCCTAGTGGCTGCTTGCTTCTGCTCCGTGTTTTCACATTGCAGGCAGCAACCCGCCTGCACTTTTGACGGGATTAGAGATCCCCTTGCAGGCAGGTGCAGTCAGTGACCAAACCCCTATGCAAGTGAGGAAACGCCCCCTGAAGGTACCGCTGGTGCTTCAGGTGCACCAACGCTATCGGTATTACTGAAGGGGACGCACAAGCGTCTGTGCCCCCTTTTGTAATACCATCTGCCCCAGGTGAGCGCAAAGCGGGGGCAAACACCCGTTGCGCCCTCGGGGAACTTACTGTAATACAGCCACTGGTGTACTATTAGGAATGTTAGATAACATCTCCCTCGTACTCCCAATTCCACCAGGTATTGACATTTACATAGTCTAGAATTCAGCAGAGGGGATAACAGCCTGCTGTGCGAATAAGCATTTATTTTTTTCTGCAAGGTGGTCTCTCATTTAGTTTTGTACACGATCAAAGATAGTGAATATGAATAGTTGGGGTTTTCATCATTTCATCAAAGATGAAGAGTAGGTGCTGCTCCAGTGAGTGTCTGGTTGAAGGCTGGGGAAGTGTTGATTTTTAAAAATGTCCAGAAGTAAGGACTTTTTGCTCCTGAGTCCCCTTTGCCCTCCTGATGCGCTTAGAATCATTGCCAGGTAAGGTGGTATGTTCAAGAGGATTGGATTAGATGTAAGACAGCATCTATTAAATTTGATTCTTGCTTCTTTGTGCCCAAAATAAGTTGTTTCAGGATGGAGTAAGATATAGTTAAACTTTGTCATGGAAGACAGAAATGTGGACATTGTACAGCAGACAATCTTGATGAACGTAAGCGTTGATTGTGGTATCCCACCAGGCTAGCGTCGCCAAGCCTTATAAACAAAAACACTTCCATCCATGATAGATATCTCCCAGATGCCCCTTTTATGATGTGTATGTTTGTAAATATCACTTAGGGCCTTTTTACGAGTTTGGCGGAGCAGAAGCGGACCACCACGCTGGCAGCCTACTCCAGCACCACCAAACCTGTGGTTGCACCGCCCTCCTGATTATGAGTTTCCTCGTGTCTGGCAGGCTGTTTTTGTCGGCCCGCAGCAATGCCTCTGAAAATGGGCACCGCAGTGGGAACGCTAAATACAGTTCCTGCACGGCATGAACTGTAAAGTCCATGGTGTGCAGGAACTACGGAGCATGTGCACAGGGGGGCACATGTTGTGCGCAAAAGGGGATCCCCTTTGTTTTAGGAATACCAGCTTTTTCATTGAGTAAAGACCTCCATGACACCGCTGGCGGTCTTGAAACTCATAATTTGCATGGCTGTGCCACAGCAACACCACCAGCATATTACTGAGGCCATGACTTGCTCCCTGGTGGCTGCAGCAATCCAATGGTGGTCCGCCCGTTCAATTCGTAATTGGTTGGTCAGACTGCCGGTACAGTGGTGGCTGGACCACCACCACCGCACCCCAGTGAGTCTGGCAGTCCTCAGACCGCCAGACTCGTAATTTGGCCCTTAGAGCAATGTACAGCAACTCATTTCAGCAACTGAAAAATCTGTTTATTCCTTTGACACCTTTTCATTTTGTATTTTCTGGAATAAGCTTTAGGATCTGGGAAAAGTGCAGGATAACAGTACTAGAAATTGATTTGAGTAAAGGTGGTGGCAATCTAGTGCCAAGTCAATGCTTTCTCGGTGGAAATGTTCATTATAGAATTCATTTGATATTCAATTATTCTCATCAAGAGGATTGTAGTGACGAAAAGCAAAGTAAGAAAGACTAAATTAAATGCTTGATCCCCATGCTTGCTTGAAATTGGTCATTCGAAGTAGTGACAAACAAAAATCATCTGTAGAACTTCTGACCACACTACTGACACTGGCTTTCAAATTGCAGAAAAGTGCTGGAGAGCACCCAACCTAGATCTCTTTGTTGTCCCATGTTCGATGCTCATGAAGTCTTTGCCTCCTGAGCAACATCACTTTGTCTTATGTGCTCAAAGTTGATGTATATAAATTAATAGAACAAAACTGAGAAACCACATTGGAGAAAACCAAATAATGCAAAGTCAGTTTTAAGGAATGACAATTTTATATAACTACAACTAGATCGAAAATTAAAGGAAAGATTTTAAAGGAAAAAGATAATTTTATGGAAGCATCCGACATCGCACATGTGATTGAAGATTAGGGGTACTGAGGGTTTATTTGGGTTCAGGGATGGGTGATGTTCAGGGGCCATGCCAGGTTTTTATGGTCCAGGGATGAGTGGAATTTAGGGTTGTGAGAGATTTTAGGGTCCAGGAATAGGTGGCGTGTAAGGATACTGACGTTTTTAGGTTTTACGGATGAGTGGAGTTTGGGCCTGGTGTGTGTTTGTGAGATTCAGTAATGGATAGTGTTTTGGGGTGGTGAAGATTTTTAGTGTTCAGGATTGGATACAGTTTAGAGGGTGTGTCATTTAAAGGCCTCAGGGATAGGTTGAGTTTATATGTAGAAAGGGTTTTTAGGGCTCAGGGATGTGACGTTTAGGGGTGGTGAGGGGCTTAAGGACTCATGCATGGGCAGGTTTTAGGGGTTGTGAGGGTTTGTTTTAGGGTTCAGGGATGAGTGGAGTTTAAGGGTGGTGCAGGCTTTCAAGGGATCAGAGCTATGTGGGGTTTAGGCATAAAAAGGTGGTTTAGGGTTAAAGAAATGGTGGAGTTTGGGGGTAGTGAGGGAGTTTTAGGTTAAGAGATGAATAGAGTTTAAGAGTAGAAAGGGCTTTATGGGATGCATGCAGGTTAGGGTTCAGAAATGAGTGAAGTTTAGGTGTGGTTAGGTTTTTTTAGGATTCAGGGATCAGTAGAGTTTAAAGTTGGAAAGAGCTTTTAGGGTTTAGGGATCGGTTGAGGATAGGGATCAGAGATGGGTGTAGTTTATGCGTGGAGAGGCATTTTTAAGGGGCAGAAATGGATGGTGGTTAGCTGTGGTTAGGGTTAAGTGAATTTAAAGCATCCAAAGTGACTATTCGACAAGAAAGACATAAATCCTAAAAAAGTCCCCTGATGCAAAAGATTGAAACAAATACCTTTGAAAGAATGTTTCAGAAAGTAAGTCTTACAACCATGTCATTTCCACCTGTAAAAATATACATGCAGAAGCCAATGTCGAAATTAAAAAAACATTATATGAATTGGTTTCTATGAAATGATAAATGCCATTCGTCCTGAAAGTTCCCATTAAACAGTTTAGATTAAATGGTTTCTCAGTAATGGTATGCCATTAAACGGTTTTTCTTTGAAGGCACTCACAACTGCTCATGGTATTTATTGTCCAAAATTTGTAACAGAAACAGTCTGCAAACACCAACTTTATACAAAAAATAATAATAATTAGATTTTGTATAGGCATGACAAACAGAAAGCAGTGAAGCACAAATGGCATAACACATTCATTTTAGACTACCATTCATACATAAACATTTAATTGTATCATCGCTAATAAGCAAAATAGGTACATCTGTAGAATGTATTTTATAGTATGACAACTTCTAGAATTCAAAGTGATGGAAGCAAAAAACAAATTGTCCTAACATCTGACATAGGGCAAATGGAGTTTTCATTACTGTTCCTCTAAAAATGTTAAGTAGTACTTCTAATATAGGAGCAACAAAGGCTTGCAGAACTAAAAATAGAAATCCTTAAAATTAAAAAAAATAAGCTGTTTAAAACATCAGAAGGGAAAGCACGTTTTGGTTATTCTACAGAAATGCCTAAGAAGTAGGGCAAAGGTGACTAGTGACTGAGAGAATTCACATTGTGATTAGGGAAAGCACACTCACCTGTAAGCACATGTTAAATTTGAGGCATTTTGACTTAGACCTTCATTTGTGATCGAACAGTGCCATTTCCATTCCCAAGAGGAGGCAAAAAAGTCTGAGAATATGATGGGAAAAAAGACTCTCATTGTTAGTCTGGGCCAATTGCAAGTAAGGGAGAACCTTCAAAATTGAAAACATGACTCAGCATGTTGTTACTCAACTTTTTGAACCTCATCTCAGTGATGCGATTTAGTGAGCATATCCCAAACTCATTCAGCACAGTTTGACATACTAGCAAAAGCCCATCAAATTGCAGGGATTCATGGATAAATAGTTTTGGTTCTGTAGAAATTGTGGTATTGTACATAATGTTACCAAAGCAATATAGTGTAATTATAAAATGTTCTTTTATCCTTGTAGTCAAGTTTGTTTTATTTATGTGGAGATGGTATGTAAAGCAAGCATTGGCACGTGCAAAAGGGTAAAAGCAGGAATCAGCAGTGAGTGGAGACAAGATGCTTGAGTGCAAAAGGGAATTATCAAGGTAAGGCATGATGAGTGAATGTATATATTGATGGGTGGATGAAACAGTGAATGGGTGGGGTCATTCATTCATCCACACATCAACTGACTTGTGCCTTCACCCAGTGGGCAGTTCACAACAACATAGAGAGATACTCCTTAATCAATGAAAAGAACCTTCTTTTATGAAGTAGATTTAAATGATTTGCCATTGGTAACACATCCTGATTTAAGGGTGCTCTTTATTTTTACACAAGATACCTTTTACAGGACAACCTTTTAAGCGTAAACTAAGGGTTAGAGAACCTGAGTGTAAGTGGCACCTTAACTAATCTTTTAAATACAGAACAGTTTATAAAAATAAATAGTTGGTATACAAAAAGACCATTCACTTCACATGAAAACTTCACTACTTCAAACATCTAATGCTGGCCATGAACATGCATAAGTAGGCATTTAAATTCATTAATGACTGTACAAACATATTCTCTCAATTCCTCCATCACTTTGCACTCAATCGCTGTGTAATAAAAGGTCCCAATTTGTTAACTGACGGAATAATACATAATCATAAAGCCATACAATACCTGCATCCGACCTATTTCTAAAACTTAAGATTTCACTCCTTCCCCTTACAAAGAAAATTCTTTAAACTTAGTTAATAGAATGATCTCCGTATTCACTAGATAACTTTCACTATCCTTCACTTTATCAGTTTGAGAACACTTAACAAATCTTAAATCTCTCCTGGGTCAAATTCCATTAACAATCCTCCATAAAAAATATTCTAGAACTCAATAAAGTAATCTATCTGATAAATAAACTATCCCTTCACTTCAGTATTATTCCTCCAACGATCAAACAAGGTATAATTAGATCTAAGCTACAGAAAGTCAGTATCAATTACATCATTGTGACTCATTGTTGTCAAATTACACTTCTTACTGCTGTTGCCCAAATTCTGGAAAGTATAGTCGCCAAACAAGTATCGCCATTCCTAGAAGACTATGTACTATTAGATAATACTCAAGTTGATTTCATTCACAACAAAAACACTGTATTTGTGTTAATAGAAGTTCTAGACCGTCTTAAAATGGCAGTGTGTAGATGTTACCAATGCTATGATATTATTGGACCTGTCCACTGCCTTTGATGCAGTGGATAGCAGCATTTCGATTACAAGATTAACAGAATGTAGTATTAACATAATCATTTTTGAATGTTTTTCTTCTTTTCTAATAGATCCCAATAAGTTATGTTGAGCAAACATACTTCTTCTTCATCTTCTACATCCACTGGCATTCCCCAGGATTCATAATCTCATATTATCTTTTTAGCATTTACGATCTTCCTCGGGCACAATTAATAGGAATTAGTAAATCTGCCCTATACCCTCTCGCCAGCTAAACGTAGTTCACAATTCACCACTGCTGACTGAATAGCCTGTAAGACTGCCACACTCAGGGAATTCCGGCCCCTCCAGAAGTCAAGTGACCAGATTAACAAATACAGGCTGACTTGGAGAGGTTGTAAAATTGATAAAGGAAAAGGAAAACTGAGAGGCAAATTTCCAACTGTTTAACACAACGCAGCGCAACAGCCAAATGTGCTGTGCTGCATCGCAGACATGGGAAAACACAGCACAGAGACCTATCAATTAATATTGGCTTGCTGCTGCTGTCTTCCCCTGGGCTGACCCTATTGAAGGCTGCAGAGGTCAGTGTGTATATTTTTACTCTTGGAAGCGTACACTTCCATTACAAATTCTAATGTCTAGACAAACATAGAACGTCTTCATGTTTCAACATCCTACGCATGCTCCGAAAGATCTTCCGTTGGATCCCCACCGAAACCAGGAAGACGGTCACCCAGGCACTTGTCACAAGCCCACTGGACTACGGAAACACCCTCTACACCGGAACCACAGCCAAACTGCAGCAAAGACTCCAACGCATCCAGAACGCCTCCGCATGACTCATCCTGGACATCCCCCACCACAGCCACATCTCCGGACACCTGAAAGACATGCACTGGCTCCCCGTCAGCAAAAGAATCACGTTCCGCCTCCTCACCCACGCACACAAAGCCCTCCACGACCTAGGCCCCAGGTACCTAAACAACCGCCTGACCTTCTACACTCCCACCCGCCAACTTCGATCGACCAGCCACGCCCTCAACGCCGTTCCACGCATCCGAAGAGCCACCACGGGAGGAAGATCCTTCTCCTACCTGGCAGCCAAGACCTGGAACTCCCTCCCCATCCACCTCCGTCTTACCCAAGACCACCTCTCCTTCAGGAAGCAACTCAAGACCTGGCTGTTCGAGCAGTAGCGGACCCCCCCCCCAAAGCGCCTTGAGACCCTCCAGGTGAGTAGCGCGCTATACAAATTTCTTGATTGATTGATTGATTGATGAATGCTGTGAACTTTAGCAAACATGCAATGCTATGTTTTTTTAAGGAATAAGCACCTCTCCATTTCTCTTTGCTAGCACCTACTTCAAAGCGGCATCAGGTTTTGGCACAAAGCCGGGACAGGCTATCTTAGCAGATCAAGGTTTGCATCACTATTTGCAATGTAAGGCCTTTTAGACACAATCAAATCAGCGTAAACAGTTTTTAGTGCTGGGAAAGGGCATTTTTTCCCAAGCCAAATACCTTTTGTACTATATAGTAAATACCAATGAATTGCTTTACTGTGCTTTGCAGAACTTATTATCACTTTGTGATGGTGCACTTTGCTAGACAATTTGGGGATAAATGTACTAGAATGGTAGGACAAAATCAACACAGTGATTAAAAAAGGTGATTCTAATAAGATCTGGGAGCTGGTAATGACAGGATCAAGAACTGCGAGGAAAGATTTAATCATCTGGATTACAGGGTTCTACTTGACAGTTTAAGAAATAGCAGTCATCATCATTATGTTGCTGATTTATCTTACTGTCTACATAGCAGAGAAAGAGCTAAAGAGGAGTAGGATAGCAGGCCCTGATAATATGCCTTCAATTCAGATCCCTTGGCATCAGCCAAATGCCTTCCCCTTTTTGCTACTGGGTAGAGGCCACTTGTCATATTCAAAACCCGTTGAATGCACCACTTAGGAAGCACATTTTTATAGGAAATAGCAGGGACAATCCCTGTGCATGTAGACTGATATCGCTATTAGACACAAACATGTTCATAAACTTGTTCCTTTCAAGGTTTAAGGAGTAGACATTGGAGAAACAATTGATACTCTCTCATCAGACTCGGTTTATGTCGACTCAAGGTAGATTGGAACACTGAATCAAGGTTCTGCCATTTGGTACTTAGCCCAAAAGTCAGGATCACAATGGATAAATATTGCTGCTGTTTCATTGACTTTAATAAGGCTGACAGGGTAATTCTTTGCTGGAAATAAACACTTTTGATTAGTCTGCTGGCCTTTTTGCAATATTACCAGAGTTACACTTGGATACCTTGCTACAGGTAGTGCAGAGCAAGCATGGCTAGCTAACAGAGAGCATCTCTGTTAGAACTGGACTAAAAACGGGATGCATCCTGGAGCCTGTGTAATTTAGCACATCTTGTTTGCCTAAAATAGAAGATAAAACCATGTCTGCCTTGAAGAACGCAAATCATTGGCCTGTAGTATTATATGAGCAGCTAACATCACTAAGCTGAGTAAGCTGGAGATAAATGTTGGAAAAGCAAGGTATCTGTATTGGAAACTAAAGAACCAGGGGCCTGATGTATCAAGCAAGTTTGCTATCGCGAAGGTCTAATTTGAGGCTTTGTGACTGCAAAGTTGTTTTTTTTAATGCCTAAAACCCACCGATTCACAATGTGGGCTTTAGACTAAATAGAGAATCAGGATTTGAAAGGGGCGTGTAAAAGGCGTCGTTTCCAAATACTGATTCTTTAGTTTATTGTGGAGAAGTGTGGCTCAATGGTTAGAACGGCAGACCCTGATGCAGAAGTCTGGCCCGGGGCCAGGGTTCAATTCCCGCCTCGGCGGGTCCTCGGCTTAATTTCCTCGGATCTGATCATTCTCGCCTCGGTGCCTATTTTAATCATGGGTCCCACTCTGCAACTCTGGGCAAAAGCTTGCTTAATCTCCACAACGGCCCCAACAGCGCTGGGATGCCTGGCTTCACCTTGGGGGTGCCCAGGAGTGGGCATTTCACAGGGAAAAGCCAGGAAGGGTTCCACAGCGGTATGCGTACAGCGCCAAGACAGCTCAGGCTATAAGTGTGCTATACAAGTATGAATTCATTTCATTTCATTTCATTTATATATTATACTTTGTGACTGTAATCCAGTTGTGAAACATTAATATTCTACTACCAAATCAAAAGTGATGGTAACCTATCTCAAAGTGAAAAAGGATCCCATGGGCATTCGTTTACCTGACCATTCCCTGCTCATAAAAAATGTTTATAAAAGTATTTATTTTTTTAAAAACCCATCCTGTTTTCCTATTAGGGAAACAGGCTGCAGTAAAAAAAAAAAGGATTGCTTTATTTATCTGCAATCACAAACATGGTGGTCTGCTGCCCCAAGAAGGACACCATGCCTCTGACACTAACCAATCGTAGGGAGTCTCAATTTGAGACCTATCTCATGATTATTAATGAGGGAGGTTAAATTCTGACCCACTACAAATTTATATTTTGTGAACCAACCTTTCAATACATAGGTTGGTTCACGTAATACCAATGCATTCATTATAAGTCGGTGTGCAAATTGCACCGTCTTCTACCAAATCCATTTTATATGGGTTGCTAATAAGAAATTGCAGATTGCAAATCAATATTTGATGCAGTTATTGATTTTTTTATAAGAATCATAGTACATTAGGCCTGAATCTCCTTCGCTTCGGCATCAAGCTTGAAACTACCATTTTCTTAATGTGGACTAGATATCAATGTATTTTGCTACCTACAGCAACCATGGCAGCCTGTGCACCAGGCACTCTTATCTGCTTTCATAGAGGCTTCCATGAAGAGCTCATGTTGACAGCTTGCTGCCCTCAGGAGCAGGTTGGTCCGTTTGCTGTTAAGCATGGAGAGGCGGTCGTCGATGGTGCTTCGCATTGCCAATTAATGGTGGTGGTTGCCATTGACGTTTTGAGTCTCTGTGTTGACACAAAGGACATGACGTTGCTCATGATTCTCATCATCAGCAGTTGCAGGCAGTCATCGAGAGTCATGAGGAATCCGTTCATGGTCATTAAGAGCTAAAAAAATCTTTTGGATCTTTACCTGTGGTAAGCCTGGCATCCTTGGCGTGGTTTGCCCTGGCTTTTTGCCTCTACCGCCTGTATTTTTGACACTGTGCTGGATTTCGTTTTTGCTGGTTACAATGCTCTGGGCACTTTGCCACTGCTGATCAGTGCCAAAGTGAAAGTGCTCCCTGTGTACATTGTTACTGTGATTGGTTATCCATGATTGGCATATTTGCTTTACCAATAGGTCCCTAGTAAAGTACACTAAGTGTGCCAGGGCTGGTAATTTGCATGCTACTAGTTGGCTTGCAGCACTGATTGTGCCACCCACATAAGTAGCCCTGAAAAGAAGGTTTCAGGCCTGCCACTGCAGTGCCTGTAAGCAGTTTGTTAACAGCCATGTCGACCTGGCCAGTGTACCCACTTGCCAGGCCTTACCCTTCCCTTTTCTTACACCTAGGACACCCCTAAGGTATGCCCAAGGTAACCCCCTGGGCAGGGTGCAGTGTATGTAAAAGGTAGGACATATACTAGTGTGTGTAACATGTCCTGATAGTGAAATACTGCCAATTTCGTTTTTCACTATTGAAAGGTTCTCTTGCCCATAGGACAGAATGGGGAATGCTGTGAACAGGTCTTGATCCTATTGGAGCTATAACTGTTAACTAAACCGGATGAAAGAGAATGAGGGCCAATGCCCTTGTGGCCGGGATTTAAATACAATAAACATAATAACTTCTTATCAACATTTATCCTTTCATTGATGTATATTGATCTTCGGTGACATTAAAGCCCAAAATATAAATATTCTTGTCAAGGACACAAGAAAAGAGCACTGCATGGGCAATAGATGTGCAGCAATGGCAATGTGTGACATAATGAGTTTTATGATGACTATAAACATGGTGTCATTGTTTAAGATTGAATTGTGAGAATTTTGGGAATATTTTTGCAACAACCGTTGGTCTAATAAACTTAATATGAAATTTAAGTGGCAAATAACTAATCAAGCTTGCCCTATGTACCAATTTCTAAATTTCCCTTAATCAAATCTACAGGAGCGGCCCATGCAAGTAAGAGCGGTGAAGCGGGGTGGGGAGGGATTCGACAGACAACGCTGAGGGAAAACTATATTTAAAAAAAGAAAAACACTTACAATGCGCGATGCGGTGAGTGCAAGGTAAGTGTTTTTTTTTTTCAATTTGATTTTCCCTCGTTGTCATCTGTCGACAAATGTGGTTTTTAACCCGCTGGCTGCGCCGCCCGTTTTGCGGAAGTGCGGCACTTCCGCAAAACGGGTGGGGCTGCGTCGGCCATTGGCCGACGGCAGCACCAGCGAGGTAGTGCTGCCGTTGGCCAATGGCCGACGGCAGCATTGATGGGGTTAAGCAGTCACACTCAGGGCGCCATCTTGGGTTAACTTGAACCAAGAATCAAAGCACCCTTCTAATTTGCCACATTCTTATCTCTAAATGAAGGCATTTTATAAATGCTTTAGCATTACTCAATGAGAATCCACTTTCTCCGAGTTGGGGGTGTGGCGAGCTGAAGATATGGGTATATAGTAGCAAACTCTGGTTTCCTCAAAAGTTCTGTTGACAGCAACTTCAGGTAATTACACTTCAGTTTTCGAAGGCTAGACCTTAAATAGACCTCAACTGTGCTTTTAGCTGTGCATGAGCCGTTCCCAGAGGTGTCTGGAATGCAAGCTGTGATTTCGCATGCTCCTCCAAATATCACAGCTCAAGAAAACAATCAGGGTGACGAGCACCCTTTTAATTTATGAATCCAGGCACGGCCCTCCGTCCACAGTTCAATGGGCAGCAGTCAAAACATTCGATCAGGAGTAGTCAAAACACGGTCACGTTATTTAACTCTGCCCCCTCCTCGCCCCCACCACACTCTGCACCCTCTTTCTCGGTTTCTAAGTAGCATGGATTTAAAGGGCTAACGCCGCTTCAGCAACTGTAGGTACAGTCTGTCAGCATAGCTAGACGTCCAGTGTTTTCTTTAGTGGAACTGTTGAGGGCTGGAATGTCAAATTATGTGATGGAGCCTGCTTAAAGACAATAACGAGAACCATTTTTTTCCGAATGGCATTGTGACATTCCTGAAGAAAATAGCAGGGGCTGGTTTTAAGAAGCACGAATCACTCCCAGTGAGGTGATTTTAGTCATTAAGGTGTGATGACAAGGTAAGTAGGCAGCTTGCCTAAAAATACACTTTCGTGGAAAGGCACAGATCATTTGACACGAGAAGATAGCTTAAGTTTCAAGAGACCAATTTTATGTTATTTCTTAACCGCTATATACCTGTTTATTGTATTATTCTCCTTAAACCATTTGTCCTGTAATTATGTGATTATTCCTGCTTTGTATTCTTACGTGATGTCGATATTGCATTTGATTTAGATTAGAGAGAGACCCCTTCACAAACCAGGGGAATAGGGTACTTGTGCAGTAGACAGAAAAACTTTCCCTTGGTGGACTTACTTCATTTTCATTGAATACACTCTATACTCGTAGAGAAAATACCCACATAAACACTGTGCCCTGCACACTATTGTATACCCACACACA
The DNA here is from genome assembly GCF_964261635.1 of Lissotriton helveticus. NCBI lineage: Eukaryota > Metazoa > Chordata > Amphibia > Caudata > Salamandridae > Lissotriton > Lissotriton helveticus. The sequence continues at coordinate 333,182,477 of NC_136071.1, read as the reverse complement.
GATTCTATCTTTAAAAAGTTTTATTCTTTTTTTTATATAAAAAGGACCAACGGTCTTGTTCACAGATTTTCACCTTAAAAACCCACAATTTAAAATTTCACAATTTAATCTACACAAATGTATACACATGAATGGTTAAAAAGTACGTTGTTTTACAAAACATTATTCCTCAACACAGATATCTTAAAAACAACAATAGAATTCACAGAAATAAGGGGAGAGACATACAAAGACGTAATGATTGGTCATTCAATATTGCACATCTGAGAACCTAACAATACTCAGAATCAAACCCTGGGCCCGTTTTAATTTTGTCTACAGGATAGATTCGTTCTCTTGATTGCGCAGAGGTAGCGTCGGCGCGTTTCGATGGCTATTCCGGGTGTATGCCATCTTTGTCAAGACTAGGTGATCAGTCTCTCCTAATTTCTGGGCACTGGTTGGTTGCCACTGACAGGATTTTTCCTACGGGTAAACATAATTCTATCAATATTATGTACAAAACCTTTTCTCATTTTTTACAGGTTTTTATTCAACTCATGAGAGACTAATATCACTGGGGGGGGTCACCAATCCACTCATCCCCCTGACCATACTGACAGGCAAGAGCATAGTTACCCCATCCTCTCATATAATACGTTGCTTCCTAATAGGGCACGTTTTTAAATTGCATGCACCACATACATATACTATATTGGTATATTGCATTAATCCATATACTTGAAAACACTGATTTTCTGATATTATGTGTCCTCTCTGGCTTAGTATCTCTATATCATATTGTACCTTATTGATAAGCAATTTTGCTCTCTCATACAGCCTTCATGCCCTGTTGTTGTTACTGGGGAATAGCACTATTCATAACTGGTTTTACTCTTACTGCTATTTTTTCTGATCCACTATACCCATCTCCTTTTGTCAATAGAGGGAGCCAAGCAGTTCTCAATTACCTGGTTACATTAGAGCTTTTCTATCATCAGGAAATCACTCAAAAGTTCGCTTTTCAGAAGGTAGAACCTCAAATGTGGTACATTCCTTGAAAACATGAATAGACATTTTCATTACCCCCTGTCCTCGTTTTTTTTCCACTTGTGCATTTATATGGAAATCTATCATTGTTACCTTTAAACGGTTAAGACCTCTCATTGAGTCCGCCCTTTCTCTTCGCCCTCTGTTTTATCCGATTTATTACCTATAGTGTAAGAGGCCAAGGGTGAGTTTATTATCATGGAGTTGGACCTGACAGTTCTTCCTAGTGTTTTAACTGGTTAATATTGGCATTTACCTTGTCTGGATGTAAATGTAAATGTAAATGTATGTATTTCGATTTATATAGCGCACGAATCACCCAGGGGTCTCAAGGCGCTTGCTTAGGGAACCCGTCCTGGTATTCCCCTGTGAGATACCCCGGCAGGGTATCCACAAGGTGAAAGCCAGGCATCTCGCCGCGAAGGGCCGTAGTGGAGATTAAGCAAGCTATTGCCCAGAGTCGCAGAGTGTGACCCCGAGAGTCGAGTAGGCACCGGAGTGAGAATTGTCGAGTCCGTGGAATTTTTGAGCCCGAGACCCGCCGGGGCGGGGAATCGAACCCTGGTCCACGTCCGATCTCAGCTTCCGGGTCTGCCGCCTCTAACCACTGAGCCACGCTTCTCCACGTGGATATAGATGATCTTAAGGGTCTATGCTGGCGGGCTCTATTTCTTATCTTCTTGTAGTTTCATCCGAGTCCTAGTATTTAACCAGCGCTCGTCACTGCAAAATGTCAATGGGTGACCATACATTGTTATATATGCCCTATGTTAATCTACCCCCTGTCTTGGATATTCTAAAATCTGTCCCAATTGTCTTACCATGTTGCGCTTATGCAGTTAAGTTCAAGGAGTGGATAGACTCTGTGGCTTTTTGGGCGTCGCTCTCTCTGTCAAAAAAAAACCCATGAGAGAGGAGTTGTTAACTACTTAGTAAGGTATCATAATGGCGAAAACCCAAACACCTAGGCGGGACGGTTATCTTACCGGCGTTCGCTTCGCTCGAGATCTTCCACTCCCAATAGCTCGTATAGCTCTTCCTGTTGCAGTTACATCAAGCCGGGTCGAAAAGGGCTGTTCCAGGTAGCCATACTGGTATTTAAACCGAGTCAGTCGCAATGCCATTGGCTCGCCTTAATGTCGGGCAGCTGCACCGAATCTATTTACACGCATTTCTCTACGCGACGTCATCTTGTAGTTCCGTGTATGTTTATCCTGGATTGGTCAGCATGGAGAGCGAGTTCCAAGCCTCGCTTTCAATCGCGGCCATATTTTTCTCCTTCTTATTCCGTATATTGCTAACCACACTGCGTGTCAGACCTCGATCTCGGATCTTATTGCATTTGTCCTTCTTTCCATCCTTTTGTAAAGCACTCTGATATCCTTCGGGATCTTGTTCGCGCTATATAAAACTTTATAAATAAATAAATAAACAGAATCATAGGTCACAAAAATACCTGCCTATATAAGAAACGTCCGACACTAGAGAGGGATGCGCTTTTTAGGGTTACATTTGAAACGGCAAAAGCAAATAAATGTTGCGATTCAGGAATGAAAAGACCCTATAACAAACGTGTAGATATATTTTGTCCAAAATAATATACTTCATAACACATATGCTGTGGGCCTACTCAGGGGCATAGCTTCCGTTGGTGCAGCAGGTGCAGTGGCACCCGAACCTTGAGGCCTGAGGTGCCCCCTGAACCCTGAATATTACTGTACTTCACAGTTCAGACAGCAGCCAGAGGGCCCATTTCGTTCCAAGCACTAGGGCTCATGACACACACAGCACGTCACTGGGTATGCCACATCAATTCTTATTGGATTTTTTCTTGACTGAGCTATTGGTCAACACACATCTGGAACACTCACAGCCTACTTACACCATGGACCCCCTTTTGGGCTGGTCCATGACAAAGTCACTATTAACAGAGCTGGTGTAAAGATTTTTGGCATTCTATGACGTGACATCTTGTCACTCACTCTTTTCCACCATTGAACTGTTTTTGAGACTTCCAAGGGCGATCTGGTAGCTTCTACCTGGTGGCACAGCAGGTAACAGAAAAGAAATGTCTTTCTGTGTTTCTGGCTCAAGTTTTGTGGTAGGCTATAGGTTGGATGCTTCTATTGTTCGTTGTTGTAGGCCCAACTCCACAAGGGCTGGACGGGGAACCAAAACTGGCCTTCGCAAACTGCTTGGTCGGCCCCCCTGGGGGTCAGGGGTGGGTGGGGCGGAGCTCCTCGGTAGATTTTGTTACAAGGGGCCAATATTGTCAGACCCCGGTAACTAAGACTGCCCTCCAGAGTCCCAAAACCGGACCCCACCCTGGCAGCCCACCGGGGAAATGCCCAGTGCCTGCGGTGGGCAGTACGACCCTGACCACCAATTTTTGCTCACCCTCCCTTAAAAATGCCACGGTCGGGGGCGTGGCCAAGATGGCGGCGGAGTAGGACGTGCTTCTAGGGCCCTCCGGTGCCGATTCATCTAAGCTTTGTTTAGCACGGTCTTGACCCGAGACCCTCTGTCGCCCTGTCCCCCCCGGGGCTGAAAACAGGACCTCCCGGAGTGCGACAGCAGTGAGAGACGGGCAGGAAGCGAGCCAGGAGCTGACGCTGCCCGCGCCTGATGCTAGAGGCTGGGCCACCCGGTGCGGTGTCTGACGGAGCCTGTGCCCTGCTTCCTGCCCCGGGCCAGCTTGGCACAAACCCCGGGCCCGTCATCTTTCCACCACCTCCCGATGACTGAGCTGCGGAGCCGCTGCTGGAGGTGAGCGCGCGCTGGGCTGCAGGAAACTAGGGGGCTGTGCAGCGGCCCGGAGGCGCAAAAATCCAGCCCGGGGATCTCCGGCCCACATCGCCGACCGTTGGCGGCCCAGACGGCCCTCCTGGGGTGAGCCCCGCTTCCCCGCTGGTGATCGGAGAGGAGCGGTCTGTGAGACTAGCGAGGCGGTGCTTCCTCCCGCGACGTGGCGTTGGAGCCCCTGGGCCCTGTGTGGCGCTTGGGGTGATGAGCCGCCGGCGCGAAAATCGAGCCCGGGGATGGCGGACCTACAGCAGCTGGGGACCGAGCCTGCGGCATCTGGGAGCCTGCGGGGGGTGGAGTGGGGCCACCGGCCCACCTGGACAATAGCGGCGAGTGATTTCCTCCAGCACGGTGGCGTAGGGGCCCCTGAGCCTCGTGGGACTAAAATAGGCCGCCGGCGCAAAAATCGAGCCCGTGGATCGTGGGCCTGCAGAAGCTAGGGTCCGGGCCTGCGGCATCTGGGGGCCTACGAGGTGGGGTGTGAGGCTGACGACGCACCGGGACAATAGTGAGCAGTGTTCTCCTCCAGCGGGGTGGCGGTGGTGGCCCTGGACATTATGGGCCTCTTAAGCTAAGGAGCCACCGACGCGGAAATCGAGCCCGTGGATTGCGGCCTGCCACATCTAGGGGCCGGGCCGGCAGCATATGGGGGCTTTTGAGGTGCGGAAGGCAGCTGACGTCACTCCTGGATCGTGGTGAGCAGTGAAGCACCCGGTAGACAACTGGGGCCTGGTGGTTGCCCTGCCCCCCTCCCCCCCCGTGGGCTTGCCGGTGAGAGCGGTCCCCCGGCGGACAGACCTACCCTCACGAGGGGGATCGGCCCCGGAGCTCCACTTTGAAAGTGCGTTGGGCGCCAACTGTGCCGCGTTCGTGCCCCCCCTGGCAGGTCCTGCAACGCCACGCTTTGGCCTAGCAGCGGAGGGGCAGCTGGATTGGACCCGCAGGTGTGGAGCAGGGCCATTAGCAGAGGGCCCGAAGAGGGTGTAGGACTGTGCCCTGAGTGTCAGGGCGGCTTGGGGCACCCCACGAATCGACCCACGAGAGACACGCGTCGACCGCGGCCCTGGTGCGCCGGGGCGGAGGAGACGCCGGAGTGCCGGCCATTGCCTTGGTCCCCCGGGGGGGGAAGGAAGCGGCATGGCGTCGAACAGGCCAAAGAAGGACAAGCCCCCGAAGGACGGGGTTCCGAAAAGCTCACCGCTGCACACCCCACCGGTGGTCGATAAGCCCCCCCAGTTTGGATGACAGTGACGCTCCTGCCACCAAAGCATTCATGAGAGAGCTCTTCACAGCCATAAAGGAGGACATCCAGGAGCTGCGGACTCAGCTAGCCTCGGATTTGAGGGAGGTGAGAAGGGATGTCGACGCCATCGGAGACAGGGTGGCAACCCTGGAGGAGCATGACTTGGTGACGGCCAAGGACATACATCAGCTTCAGCAAGACGGCCTACGTCTCACGGAGCAGAACCTCGACCTGCAGGCTCATTCGGAGGATCTAGAGAATAGATCCCGGCGCAATAATGTTAGGATCAGAGCGGTCCCGTGGAAAGGAAAGGGAGCAGACCTACGGGAATACGTCGATGGCCTCTTTCGCCACGTCCTGCAAGAGGAAGACCTCGGAGAGATTCAGTTGGACAGAGTTCTTAGGGTCGGCCTCCCGTGGGGAGCCAATGCACCTCCTCCTGATATCCTGGTATGCGTCCACGATTTTCAGCTTAAAGAACGGATTCTGAGGAAGGCGCGCGAGCACAACCCCCTCGTGTTTCGAGACCATCGCCCGGTGCTGTACCAGGATTTGGCGGCCTCCACTCTGGCCAAACTGAGAGACTTTCGGCCGATCACAACTTTCCTGCGTGAGCAAGGGGTCCCATATTCCTGGGGGCATCCCTTTAGACTGGTCTTCAGGTGGAAAGGCAAGTTAATCCAGGTGCGGTCTTTGGAGGCAGCTCGTGACCTGCTGGGGCTAGATGGCCCTGATGCCCCGTCGGAGGGCCCGTCCTCCCCCTCGAGACGACGACGTTGCTCCGCGGAGTGGCACACAGTGGGCAAACCAGCGAAACCTGCGGGCCCGGACTTATCCATTAGCCTGAGGGAGAGGGGAGCGGCTGTGGCATCTGTGGCAAGGGTGACGGAGACCCTGGAGGGATCCTGATTCCCGCCTTTGTAAGCTTGACCTCTGCAGGATGGTAGCTGGCGTCGGAGGGGCTTGTCATCTGGACTACGATGGGTAATGTACAGCCGTGCCCGCCAGGAGTGATGTCCTGCATCAGGGCTTGGGTGGTTGGTGGGGTCAAGTCCATGCCTCCAGCCCTTTGGACTTTTGTGACGGACTATCGTTCCCCCCTTTTGCCTATTGTGCGGGGGGGGTTCTGTCAGGTTGTTGGGGGTTTTGTTTTTTGGGAGGTTCCTTTGGGGGTGGATGGTGGGGAATTGGGTGGGGGGTTCGGGGGGAAGGGGGGACTTCGCATCAGCCGCTAACGGTCCCCATTTCAATGCTGAATGTCCCACTGCCGATGGGTGGTGTGCCTTGCCTTTGTAGCGCTGTCAGTGTTTTGCCTTTAGGATGGGGAAAGATTTGAAAGTTGTTTATCTGAATGTACGGGGCCTTAACAGCCCGGTAAAGCGTGCGGCGATTCTGTCTTTGTTAGAGGGGGCAGGGGGCGATATCTGCTTGCTGCAAGAAACACACCTCCTCTCCAAGGACACTAGGAGAATGAGAGATAGGCGCTTCCCAATACAAATGTGGTCCTCTTGCACTACGAAGAAACAAGGGGTAGCGATCCTGATCAGTGCTAAGGCGCTTTGCAAAATACTGTCTCAAGTGGTTGACATCAAAGGCCGTTTTCTAGCTGTCAGGATCCAATGGGGCGACACCCGCCTTATGGTAGGCTCTCTCTACGCTCCTAATGTTCCGAAGGAATCCTTCCTGACCTCCGCGCTTGCGGACGCTCTGGCGTCTCCTGACCCCTGGGTACTGGTGGGGGGTGATCTGAATGTGGTTATGGATCCGTCCCTAGATAGGTCAGAAGCGCGCTTGCACCAAACTGGGGCCTTATCCAAAGGGGGGCTATTGTGGCTACAAGAAGGGGGACTTCACGATGTTTGGCGTACACTACACCCACTAGAGCGCGATTACACCTATTACTCAGCGGCCCACAAAACTTACGCACGCCTAGACCACTTCCTTGCTTCTACCTCCCTCATGCCCCAGCTCTCCTCGGCGGAGATTGCCCCGCGCTCCCTATCCGATCATGCCCTCATCTCTGTGCAGGTGGCCGGGGGCGGGTGCACGCGATCGTCCGGGGGCTGGCGCCTACGCGACTCTATCCTCAATTCGGCCTCCGTGGTGGAGCGCCTGCGAGATTCGATCACGCACTACCTTGCGGCCAATGACGTGGACGACATGCCGCTGAGCTCGGTGTGGGAAGCGCTTAAATTGGTGGTTAGAGGCGACTGCATAGCGGTCTCGGCATCGCTGGCTAGGTTGCGTAGGGAGAAACGGGAGGAGCTCGAGAGTGATGTGCGGGGGCTAGAGGCGATCCATAAACGAACCGGGGCCCAGCGGGTTTGGAGAGAACTGGAGACGAAGAGGCGTTTGCTTAAGCATCTAGATCTTGACCGCGCCGAGTATGCCATTTTGCGCTTACGGCACAAGTTCTATCTTAGTGACGATAAGGGGGGTAGGATGCTGGCTCACCGCTTGAGGGCACGCATGCAACAGGAGGCTATTCAGGCCATTCGTGACGCGGCCGCCGTAGAGCAGACGGCGGACAACCACATGGCCGCGGCCTTTCAGCGCTTCTATCACACGCTGTATACGTGTGAGCCACCCGAGCCTGATCAGGTCCGGGCCTATCTGGCGACCTGTGGGATTACACCCCTCTCCCCGAGTTCGGCGGCTGCTCTCGACGCAGAGATACACATTGAAGAGGTTATCTCCGCAATTGCGCGCCTGAAGACGGCCAAGTCCCCGGGGCCGGATGGCTTCTCGGCCACTTTCTACAAGAAGTTCTGTAGGGAGTTGGCCCCCTTCCTAACGCGCCTCTTTAACTCCTTCAGGGAGACGGGTGGGGGGTGACTCCGTCCATGGCCGAGGCAGTCATAACGGTGATCCCCAAGGCGGGGAAGGATGCCAAGGAGTGCGGCTCCTACCGCCCCATCTCGCTCCTCAATGTTGACATGAAACTTTTCTCAGGAATCTTGGTGGCTCGCCTTAGCCCGTACATGGACGGAGTTATTGAACCTGACCAGGTGGGATTCGTACCTACGCGGCAGGGGGGCGAGAACACTAAGAGGCTCCTACACCTGATGGACTCGGTGCATCGTTCCCGTACGCAGGCCCTATTCCTCTCTATTGTCGCCGAGAAGGCGTTCGACCGGGTTGACTGGTCGTACCTGTTCGCGGTCCTGAAGACCTTTGGGCTGGGTGCCACCTATGTCAACTGGGTGCGCTGCCTCTATGCCTCTCCGAGAGCGGCGGTGAGAGTCAACGGATGTCGGTCGGAGCATTTTCCCATCACACGCGGGACGCGACAGGGTTGCTCCCTGTTGCCCTTGCTCTTCGCGCTCTACATGGAGCCATTCGCTCAACGCCTCCGAGATAATGCGGCCATACACGGGATCCGCTTTGGCGCTGGAGATCACAAGGTGAGTCTTTACGCCGACGATGTGATCCTTTCGCTCACCCAACCCCACTCTTCGCTGCGGCACCTCTCCCACGAGCTTCGGGAGTTCGGGTCGGTGGCTGGCTTCAAGGTCAACTTCCTTAAATCCCAAATCCTCAACGTCTCAGTGCCGGCGGAGGATGTCCGAGATCTTCAGAAGGACTTTGACTTCCAGTGGGTCCATACGGACATCCCTTATCTCGGGATTCGTTTAGCGCCCACAATTCCACAGACTGTTGCCCTAAACTACAGGCTCCTGATCGAACAGACGGCCAAATCTGTCTCGGATTGGTCTCGGTTGCAGTTGGCTTGGTTCGGTCGACTGGCGGCGATAAAAATGACAATCCTCCCGCGCATCCTCTACCTCTTTCAGATGTTGCCCTTGCGCCCCCCGCCGGGGACGCTGAAGAAGCTACAAAGGCTGCATACCACATTTCTGTGGAATCACAAGCGCCCACGGGTGGCGTTCGCCCGGGTTACGGCTCCCCGAGCCGAGGGAGGCCTGGGCTTCTCTTGCATAGAGGCTTACTATCAAGCGTCATGTCTGCGTTACATCCTTGAGTGGAATAGACCGCTGTCCAGCAAACATTGGTTATTTATGGACCAGACGGTAGCTGGCTGCAATATTTGGCGCGAACTGTGGCTCCCGCGTAAACACAGGGCTTGGGGCCTATATTCATCGCCGGTCACCTCCCCGACGTTGGATGCCTGGGATCGGCTGGCGTGCAGGCGAGGCTGGACTACCTTCCCCTCACCCTTGACGCCTATTGTGGATAACCCGGAGTTCCCCCCGGGATGCGCCTCGCCGGTATTTCAACGCTGGAGAGAACAGGGCTGTAAGAGGGTGGGCCACCTCTTCAATCTGGGGGGGCTGATTCCATTCTCCTCTCTCCATCGAGAATACTTTGATCTGCTCGAGTTGGATGCCTTCCCTTTCTAGCAAGTCGCTCATTGGGTCACGTTACCCTCTAATGTGGCTAACATGTCCCGCCCCATGACGAAGCTTGAGCGCTGGGTGGTCTGTAAGAAGGACGACCGCAGACTCATTTCTGAACTTTACGCTCTGATTCTTGCGTGCCCACATACACAGCGCACTAAGGCGCAGGTTCGGTGGGAGACGGAGTTGGGCCGCCCGCTGACTCACAAAGAATGGGATAAGGTGCATTATCGCGCTCACCACACTGCTACTAATGTTGCGGGGGCCGAATCAGCCTATAAAATGGTATCTTACTGGTATCATACCCCGGCCAGGATCCACGCATGGGATCCCAAATGCTCGAGTCTCTGTTGGCGGGGCTGCGGTGCGACGGGCACCCTTATGCATCTGCTCTGGCACTGCCCCAAACTGGTGCGGTACTTGCAGACGGTCCTAGACGACGTGGACAACGCATTCGGCATAACATTTCCCAGGGCCCCGGAGCATGTGCTACTAGGCTTACTACACCCTAAAGCGTTCCCCTTGCACTCCCTGCGGGGTAGGCAGATAGCCCTAGCTTTATTGGCCGCGCGCCTAGTCATTCTTGCGCAGTGGCATTCCCCTGATGCCCCTGACCCGAGAGATTGGATTAGACCGCATTGGCTACTGTTGGGTATGGAGAGGCTTTCACTCTGTGTGGATGGTAAGGGAGAGACCTATGCAGAACTGTGGGAACCATTCATACACTTGCTCTCGCGAGATTTGCGAGAGGTTACATGCCCCAAGTTTTTGCAAATCCTGCAGCTCATTCCGCTGGAACCGGTGAGGGCGAGCACCTAGGAAGAATGGGAGGGTTTTGTGCGGGCTGGGAAGCGGGAGTGGGCAAAGGCGGAGACGCAGGCAAGGCTGATGCGAAGTGGGGAGGCGGGGGGGAGTTGTGGTGGGGGGGTTGGAGGGGGTGGGTGGGCTTTTGTTTCCATGTCAGTGTTTGTTTTTCTCTTCTATAAAATGCAGTTTCAACACGAGACTTGGCCGCCCCATCTGGCCGCTAGTTTATCCTCGCCGGGTCGCCCTCAGGGATGTAGACCCTATGGCTGTGTTAATACGTTGCCAGATTATGCTCTGCCGGCCGGTGGATGTAGGCAGCCCAGCTGTGTCAAATGATGTGTTGCTGCTCAATAAAAAAACGTTTGATTCTAAAAAAATGCCACGGTCTGCATCTTGCAATGGAGCTACTCCATGGAAGTGCCGATCTAGTGGAGAAGAGGCTGGAGAGTCTCAACGGAGAAACCTGGTTCTGGTAGAAACCTGTTCCTGTGGGCTATTCCTGTGATGAGGACTACAAATATCAAGCCCTTCATTCCTACAGGTAATTAATTGCTCCTCTGAGGGGCCTTAGCCACTGTAGAATGCAGTGGGGTCTCTGAAAGAAGCCATAATCAGAAGCATTCCTGCAAGAAGACACGGTAAAGGTGAGGATCTAGACAGTGGCGGCCGGCATGACTTACGGGTGGCACGGCGGGTGCGGGGGAGCGCGCGTTGGGGGGAATGCAATGTAAAAAAATAAACACTTACCTTCCCGCCAGTTCCACGTCTTTGCTGCCGCTCTCCTCGTCAGAACTCGAGGAACAGGAAGCACAGCCAGGCTCCCCTGACCAATCACAACGCTGCAATGCAGCGTTGTGATTGATGTGAGCATCCCGGTTTGACGCTCAGACAGGAAATGGGGGCTTGGGCATTTCTCCATGCAGGCTGTAATGCAGCCTCGATCGAGAACAGGGAAAGTGCGCATGATAGTTTTGGGTGGTGCAAGAGGGCCAGCAAAACAGTCATGTGCACTTAGGAGTGGGCGAACCACTCCTTCCCTGCCCTACTCCGAGAGCAAAGCAGCTCCGCCCGCAAAGCAGCACGGAAACATAAAATAATAATTCATAGTTATTATCATTTTATGTTTCCTTTACTTTGCACTGTTCAAAAGCAGTGGGGCAACACCATAGTGGAGGAGATGCCCCAGCCTAGATGGACTGCAGTTGTGCATTTCTACCATACAGTGAACAAGGTCTACATCATATTTATCTTATGTAATGTAAGATTTAATACATGGGGGAGAGTAAAGTTCCATTACTATTTAGGATTTGCATTACCAACTCAAAAAAAATGTAGATTTGTAACTTTTTATACACCGCACCAAAAAAGGGAAAACAAAGAGAGGGAGGGATAGCGAGAGAGACAGATTCAAAGAGAGAGAGAGAGAGATGGTCTATGTGTGTGTTTGAGCTATAGTATAACCAACAATTGAATCAAACGCACATTGTTCATATTCCAAGGTAATACCATCATATGACAATGTGAACCATAATGTACCCGAGGTCTGTCATTCTTTCATTGTGTACTCCATTGCTACCATCACAACACGATTACCTAATCATATGCCCATTCGCCCGCATCATATGGTCAAGTACAGTCTTCACTTACCTAGATATAATGGCATGTTCAGATGCAGCCATTAACTGCCTAAATACAGCAATGTATGTTCCAGCGTTCTTCAGAAGCAGGAGTATATTCTCTTATCATATTTTCAACACCATCATGATTACAACCAATTACTACTATGAAGTACCCAGGCACTGTCATCCTTAAAACCCTTTAATCCGACACCCACGTTCTGTGAGTCTCTCCTTATGGAGTTACCACACAAGAGGGTGGGTGCCGTTTCTTATTTTCCCCCGAACTTTCACATGGAAATGTTGGCTGCTGAAAATAGCCGCAATTTGTGAGTGAAAGTCTGGCGAAAATTTGGAATTTTCCAGGTGAATTTAAAAAACGATTAACTGTAGTGGGACCAGTAACTGCTGTTACCAGCCTCATCTGAATTAAATGGCCACACTGTAATGAGGCGTATATTCAGGGAAAAGTTGTAATGTATGCATGCATACATTAAGGAGCTGCATCTGTTGGTAATGTATAGGCCTGGGATTAATTTTGATTACTCTAAAGTAATCCGACTAAATATGGTAATACCACATCACTCTTTGACGCAATATTACAGATAATAATATGATTGTGCCGGTCGCATAATAAAGGGAAATCTGTGGGGAAAAAATCCTACAGCAAGAGCACATTTAGCGAGCACGAACAGCTGCTTGCGCTGCTGTTTATGTTCTACTGCACATAGCGCTGTTTTCGTAGAGCAAAATGCATCCTCACATTCATTTTGGACACAAGGGGCATTTTTGCACAAAGAAAGAAAATAGGGCTAAATGGAGTACTACTCTTCTCATGTAAATCAGCGTTATCTCGCTGAATGTTTTTTTTTTGTTTACACATTTTTTTTATCGGGATTTTGTATTTCAATACATTGAGTATACCAACAATAAAAATCATTTCATCATGAAATTACATTAATCAGTGTCTATTATCAATCGAGAGATCACCTCAAAAAATCACTTCTTTACATGTTTCAACATTGCAGACATGGCACAATGATCATCTTAAGGGTTATCCCATGCCCGACCTCTGATTTGGTGATAGGAAATGTACGAGCCCTCGGCTAAGTACGTCAATTTTAAGCAGAGATCTTAGTGTGTTCATTCCGTGTTCCTTTGTGGTGTACTCTCGCCTGGTGTTGGATTTGCGTGTTCCCATTGAGGTTTCATCGGAATCGAAACCTCCGATGTGGGTGAAAAACCACTAACCATGGGGATGAACTGGGGGAACCTGTTGCGGAGTTACTGGTGTAAAATGATTGATTGTGGTTACAGTTTATGGTACTCTCTCAGAAACATGGGGGGGATCGTGGAGAGTTGGTTCTATGTGTCCTATGGAGGTCTGAGGCCGTCTCACGGTAGTGACCATCTTAGGTGTCGGTGTCTGGTTGTATGTTATCTTCTGCCTGTATCTTGGGGGATACAGGTAGAGTTTGCGATTGGTAGGCTGTCGAAGAAGATGATTGTGTTGTTTTGTGAGTAAATTGGTGCATCAGTTGTGTCCATTCTAGGGAGATTGGGTTTTTCCGCATTCCCCTCACCTCCTCATCCTGGAGTACCTCCTCCTCTGCCGCGCACCACTTCTTCATAGCCCCTATCCAGGCAGCCTTGGAGGGCCCTCCCGGGGCACGACAATGCATGGCTATCCGTATTTTTGCTAAGAGAATGGCTAATGAAGTGAAGCAGTACTGTACCTTCTCGGTTTTCCGCCTGCGGAAAATGCCGAGGGCACTGGCTTCCCATGAGGATAGGGTCAGATTGCTGGTCGTCTCAGGGAGTGTGTGGGGTACCCGGTCCCAGTATTGGTGGATAATTGGGCAATCCCAAAACATATGTTTAAAGTCTCCTTCGAGGGTCTGACATGTTTCGGCCCTATATCTATATCTAAGAGCCACTTGGGTCCAGGGCTTTCACCAGTACTCAAACAACAATGCCCTGGGTTTAATTCCATGACATTGCAATTTAATACTCATTTCCTGATGTCAGCGTAATCACATCCAAGAAAAATACATATTTCAGCCAACGTTGGTTTCATGGTGATAGAATTCCATCTAATTTAATGCATTGATTTGTGATTGGTAGTAGACTATAAACCGAAACAATTCACAAATCTATAGATGCTTCAGAACGGAAATTTTCATTGGAATTATGTGACATTGGAGGACCAAACTAGCAAAAGGATTCTGAGGCAAATTAAAAAGAAATAACGTACACTCAAAATTGTATTCATCTATAAATACTGAGTTCATCTTTCATTCAAACAAAGGAGCATTTCATTACACTGTCACTGTTTTAAAACGTGTCATATGTTTCAGGTCTACTCTGTTTTCATAATATTCCACCTCTATAAATATCGTTTACACTAAAAAATAGCTCATTGCATTTGTATCATTTATGAGTCTCACTAAGAGGCACTTTCTAAAAGATGTTAAAAATAGTTATGATACATTTATACTTAGAGCACCCCTGTGTAATAGCTTGTACTTGAGTCTGCTGTAATCTAAGCATGAATTTCAAGGAAATTCCATGAGAGGAATGTGTATGAAAAAGAAAATACTTTTTTACCCCTTGTTTGGGTTTGAAAATGTAGGAGTTTTGTTGATTGCAACAGACAAAAGTTATTCTCCCTTTGTCGGGATGGGGTTCCCCTTCCGTCAAGTGTGGTTGTGACCTCTGCTCCCTCATCTTTGCTGTTTGTCCTTGGGTCTAGCACCCTGTCCTTCGGGGGTCTGTTGACCTGATCCTGTTCCCCGGTGGAAGATGGGGCCATTCCTCCAGCTAGGTTCAGACCTCTTCGTGTGTTTGAAAAAAGATAGATCTTCCTTGGTGAATAACCTTGAGCTTTGCTAGGAATAGCAGCATATATTGCCGTTGGAGGGCTCTTAACTTTGTCTTTATGGAGTGAAATGTGCAGAGCGTCATTTGACCTCTCAAATGTCACGGGAACACCATGATTTTTGAGTTATCATACCGTACTTCCACTTTGCTACATGCCTCTCGGAGGATCATATCTCTGTCTAAGATGTTGAGGAACGTCACTTTAATGGGCAGAAGAGGAGTTCCCAGGGCAGTTAACCACACAGGGCTCTATGTGCCCCATCTATTGTAAAGCATGTTGAAAATTGATCAGAGGGAAAAATGTCCTTCAGCCAGTTTGTCAAGAATGTATTCGTATTGGTACCTTCTACCACCTCTGGAAAGCCGATGAAGCAGAGGTTGTGTATTTGTGCTCAATTTTCTTCATCTTTTCAAGATGCCGCACAACATCTTTTTTTGTGCTGCGTAGCTCCTCCATCCGTTTTATGAGGCCTTGTTCCATATCCTCTGTTTCTGGAAGTCTAGTTTCAGCCAATGTCACCCTCTCTGAAACATTGCGCAAATCTTGAACATTGCGCAAATCTTGGCACAGGAGGGAGACCTCTGAGCATACCTTCACCTATGTTACCCTCCAACACCTCTCTTAATGACTGGATCACCTGTAGTAGTGTAGCGTTATTTGGCATATGGTGCTTCCTCTGGACCAGCCAAGGGGGCCACAACTTTGGTATAGCGGTCTACCTTGACCTGGCTGGACTGCTTTGTGACTTTGTCTGTCACCATGACTCTAGGAGTCCACTAGGCACACCAGTGGTTGGGGAGGGCTCTTGGGCAATCAGGAAGGAGAATCCAAACAGGATGTGTCTTGTGTCCTCAGATCTCTTGTAGCTGTTGCTTATTGTTAACTTTCAAAGTCCTCAGAGATGAATGGTGCCCGCTTGGGGAAAGGTTCCCCTATATCCATAGGGCAGAGTGGGTAGCAGTCAGCCCCCAGCGGCACTTTCATTGCAATGTATGCCCCAGGCGGGGCCTCACTGATATCCCAGGTGATTTTTCCGGGGCTCAACCACACGCTCGCTCACAGTCTCTGCTTGGTCCAGCCAGGGGCTGTGACCCTCTCACCTGCAGATTAATCCTGGCACTCATGCGTCCTCCTTGCAGCTGTGTCTGTGAGAGGTGCTGGTATTGCGGGGTCTTGTGTCCGTTCTGATGGCCATGTATAGTTCCTACTTAAGGTGATTTATCCTCTGCCTAGGCCCCAGTAGTGGTGGTGCAGACGGCAATCAGTCCTGCGGGGAGAATCAAACAACGCTTGGGCAGTTTTGCAGCAGGTCCCCTCTTCCAGTCCAAGGGTGTCCCCTAAGGTGTTTTACCACCAGACAGGCCCTGGCCCCTCAGCTTAGCCGTGCTCCCCTGAGACCCCCTAATGTCCTGACCCTGTTCCCCCAGAGCTGGGCTTCAGTCACGCTGCCCCTGTTGCCCACATGACCCAAGTGGTAACGGCAGGGTTCCACTGCGGGCACAGGCACTATGCCATGGGGCCGTGGCCCCCACAAGTACCGTCTTCTCTCTAGCTCTGGGGGGAGGGGTCACTCACTGTCCTGGTGTTGGGAGAACTGCTGCCTCGATGATAGTTCCAGGGCTCGGCAATAGTCCTGCTCGTAGTCTTTTGGGGGCCCTGGTGGGGTTTAGGGGATGTGGACTGCTTGCCTTTGGTCCAGGCATGGTGTTGCTACTGCAGGACCGCGTGTCTCACCAGATGTTCTCATATACATCCAACTTCTGGTGTTTTCTCACTGCCGCAATGCAGGCAGCAGTCAGCCAAGTGGGAGGATCTGGCCACCTCTGCGGTTTCACAGTGGGCCTCCTCCGCTGGTCCAGGGGTGCTCCCAATGGTTTACCCTCACCAGAAAGAATCAGGACCCCTTGGCGCCACCATGTGTCCCTTAGGTTTGCCTCTGGACTCTGCTTCTTTTTAATGCCTCCAGGGCCAAGCTTCAGCCACACGGCCCCTGTCACCTGCGCAACCCTGTGGTGACTGCAAGCCCGACCAAGGCACAGGCACTGTGTTGCTAGCAGGGCATCCCCTATGAGGGCTGTTCCATCTCTCTGACTCGGGGGGGAAACCCTCACTGCCTTGGCTCCGGGAACACTGGTGTATGTAGTTGGCCTGGTCGGTTAGCCGTTCAGTCAGCATACACCGCCATCTTATGTTTTTGTGGCCTACCAGGGCTCTGGGGATAGCAAATGTCGGATTGCGGCGCCCCCAAGGTCAGGAGTCAGTAGCTGGAACTTCAGGGCTGCAGCGCCATCCTTCTTATTACCAGGGCATAGCTGGATGTCCCTTGTGGAGGCAGGCTAATGTTCGGAACAGTTTTTCATAGCCGGGGCTCACAGAGACTGCGGCTACCCAGCCATGTTGTCGGCCATGTCCCCCACCGAGGATATGCACATTCCATTAATGTTTGCCTGGGTGTCTGATTCCAGAAGGGGACCAGACTTCTAGAAATCATTTCACATCTGCCAAAGTGAGTCAAGTGGAACACACTTCAATAATAACATGTATGTATCTGAAATTTGTACAGCACAAACCTAGCCAAAGGATGCTAAATTCTGGAAATGGTCAAAGGCAAGCATTGTCAGTGAGTGATAGAAGAGGTAGCTATGCTCTGGGAGCAAAAAGCCATCGGTTATTGCAATGTAGTTACCACTTTGACAAGCTCTATAGTGGATCTGTTCCACAACGACTATCATTGAGTCGACGTGTGCAAAAGTCACATAATTTTCTTTTATGTGAAATTTCTGGAAACATATTCGAAATTGTGTGTAATTGCGTAAAATGTAAATCTGTCATGTAGCGCTATAGTTTAGCTCAAAATACTTCTTTTTCAACATAGGGACACATTTCATTCTAAAAAAAAGTAGCACGAAAGACAAAATTGCCGCGAACAACATTTACTCATGTTCTTGTTGTGCGCTTTGTTCCCGTTCCCATGCACTATCATTTTGCTGCGAAGTGAGCTGTAACTATGCAATGTGGCGTAATAGTATAATTTCGGTTATTTCGCGTAACGCTCCAAATATAAAGTTTGGACCCCTCAACTTATTATTAGTATTATGATTTTACAAATAGTTGTTCTACAAACAAAACAGAACTGAGAGCTGCAAAAAAGAAATTGAGAAATATAGCAAACTCTTAAAATATATTACATTTTACGAAATCGTAGTTTGGTACAAATTAGCACCACTCAGTCAGTTTATGTAACCCGGCCCATAATATGAAATGTTTTTGATGCATATCGGTGTAGCCCTTGGAACACATTCTACGTCACCCCATATTGGTGAATATGATTGCACTCTATTAACGCTCATCCCTATCTTACATATCATAAAGACACTCCCTGAGGCAGAACAGTTCCTTCTCCTTCAACCGAGGCAGACAACGGAAAACTATCATTTTGGTTTAACATTTTTTTTGGCTCGCTTGTCACAGAACAAAGACAGGAAAATTACATGTTTAATAGTTTTACAAGCAGTAGCAGTTTCCTCAGCCGTCTCACATGGATGCCATTCAGGCAGTGTCTCTCTAAACTTTCCAAGCAAGACTCTTGGCTTTGACATGAGTTAAAAAGAAGCATCAAGGGAAACGGGTGCTGATGTCTGAAGCTCGGTCTTGCGAAAAATGCATTTAAAGGAAGCTAATTAGGGGCGTAGGGCTGGTTTGGGTTTATTGTGGCCCCTTTCCCCAGGTCAGGACACTGTTTTCCAGCTGGACTAGAGCCAGACCTCTGCGACTCTGACACCAGAGGGAGTTCTGATTGGCTGAGATTTCCACAGTCCCGTCCCAGGAAATTCCATAGCAGACGTGGCTTGGCTGGTCCTGCTACTTTAGCTCTAGTCCTAGACTTCTTGGCTAGTCCCCCCCCTTCATTGTGGTGTTGACATGCTGCGCGGTGATGATGTACGCCAACCCCAAACCCTTTCAGCTCCCATGTGGCAGCCCCATTAATTACAAAAAACTCAGAGACATGAAGAAAAATGTTAATATAAGTTCAAATATGTACCGTAACCTGAATCACAGGGTTGGGGAAATGGTACTGATCATGGGGAGAAGTTGGATGTTGAAAGGCGAGGATGGCCGCAGGAGCAATGTCAGTCAGGAGACCATGGCAGGAAGGCGCCAATGACCCAGGTCTGAAAAACTTCCCTTTGAATCCACATAAAAGATAGTCTTTTATTTGCACAAGACTTGTTGCCATGTTGTCCTTGGAAAGGTGGTCTTCCTCACAGGTTCAGTGGCTTTTATTGGAGTAGCCCTTAGAATGCACAGACCGTGCTTGGAATATGCCTTCGGAGACCCATGCAACTACTTCCTCCTGATATGATCCAATAAAAAAAATTATGTGGCTCTGAGAACTAATGCTCAGCACAATGTTTTCTCCCTACAACAGAACTTCTAAAATCAAGTATACTGGACTTGCATGAACTCTCATCGAAATGATTTTAGACCATGCCTAGCAGGTGAATAATTCATTGATCTTTGTTAGAATTTGTAAGTTGGTGATTTGATTGAAAACATGAGGGCACACTTTCGTATGCCCTCACAGTTTAAGCCCAGCCGTAGACATTTCTATCCCAATTTATTATATAATCTTCTGTAAACCAGATTAACAGTCACCTTTCATGTATGCAGCAAACTGAACGACAATAACTAGTGTCATGATTAATATTCACAAAATTCACCATGCATCACCCACTATGCTACCAAAATGGCAATTAGCTCAGCAGCCTCATCTTCGACTCTCTCCATCTCCTACAGCAGCCTTTCTACTATTGCAGCCATTAGACAAAGTACTGACCTTTTACATAAAGACAAGGCAGAGCTTCCTTCGAACCACCACCACTAGCTTACCAACACCAAATAGGCTAAGCTAATATGGCAAACACAAGGAGATGATGGACCGAGCACTTAAACTTTTCAAACACTCACCCCCAGTCACGGATCTGAGTTAAATCCATCATCATTCTTTAGCTCACTCCACCACCCCAGTTCAGACACAGCTATATGCAAATAAGTCTTGACCCTGTGGCTCATGGGAACAGTCCAGCCCGAGCTGCAAAGCAATGTTTTCCCTGGACCGGAAACCAGCATTCTGGGACCGGTTTCAAGCTAACAGCCCTCATCAGCCAGGCTAGCTTGAATCCAGTGGCAAAGTGAGCAAGGGACCCACGTCTGGACATACCCTGCCAACTTAGGGCAAACAAAGCAAACACAAGGAGATGATGGATGGAGCACTGGCATTTTTCAGTTACTCACCCCCAGTCACAGATCTGGGTTGAATCCATCATCATTCCTTAGCTCACTCCGCCACCCCAGTTCAGACACAGTTATATGCATATCAGTCTAACCCTGTGCCTCATGGGAACAGTCCAGCCCGAACTGCCAAGCTAATATGGCGCATGGAGCCTTCCTCAATTTCTTTTATCTTGATGTTCAAATAAAATGAAAGCCCTCTTCCCCGTTAGTCCCCAAATGCATTTGGTATCTTTCTACAATCCTAGAGACTGTCTATGGCTTCCAACAGTCAAAATCTTTTGAGCCCCACACACAAATTCTGCATCTTAGGAAGTCTAATCACTTCTCCCTCTGCCTGGGGATCCTAACCAATTCACCTCAATTCACTGACTACTGTTAAGAAATTATAAGTGGTCTTCATGACTCATTTCCACATCCTTGAAGGCACTTGAGCCTACAGCCACTAAAGAAGACAGTGGCTCTGCAATACTTAAACTATGCAGAGCTCAAAATACTGTGACCCATAACTCATGTTTTATATTCCATCTCCAATTGGGTTCTTTACACAGAGGTTTATATGTGCGCTACCAACAAAGGGTCTCAACATGACCCAGCGCCAGGAGACTCCGTTAGGAGTGACAGTTGCGCTTTATAAATTTTCCTTTCATTTCATTTCATTTCACCTTCGATATACATATTTGGCTTAGTTTATAATGAGAATTAAGGGCTGAATTAGGATTTCAAGATCTGTTATAATTCTGAGGATTGGGAGAATTTCACCAGAAAGCTTCGCCTGCCGAAAGCAGGTGGAGTCTCCGGGTGAAATACCAGGGATATCGTGATCTTAATTACAGTAGTAATCCTTCATTTTCAAGATGACTGAAGGTCCCACTTGTATTTCCCAGTAAATCTGCCTCCCCAGACCTACTGATGTTCCTGGTATTGGTAACTATGAGGGGCTGATTAACAGGACGAAATAAAAAGAAAGTCATAATAAGGCCCATAATATGTTACCTTGTTCATATGTATCACAAAACAGTTTCTCAGTAAAATGTTCTATGGTAAATGTTTTCCCCCAAATACCACGTGTGCTAAGAAATACAAATAAAAGCAAAGACATCAAAAATACAAATAAAAGCAAAGCCATCAAAAAATTGCACTGAGGAAGTTTCCCTTTGATAGATGGATAAGGCAAGGAAAATTACAAAATGATGCAGAAGTATGATCGCAATTCATTGGTAGCAGAGGCCAGAGAGAGCTACAGAACTACTTATGTGTCCCCGATCTCTGTTGTGGGTGACATCACCAACCTGCTGTGGGTGACATCACCGCACCTGCTGCTCATTTCTCGTGCGCTATATAGTGTTCCCAGTGAGCCCGTTTCGTGAGACGAAAATACAGGGAACAGCACCAGGACTACGTGTCCCAGATCTCTCTTGGTGGGCGAGGAGGCGGCCTTTCACATCACCAAACCTGTGCCATATATAGCGCTTGCAGTGAGCACGCCATGGACGAAAACACCAGTTAGAACTGGGACTACGTGTCCCAGATCTCTCTTGAGTAGGGACGAGGAGGCGGCCTTTCAAATCACCGCACCCACTGCTCATTTCACATGCGCTATATAGCGTTTCCAGTGAGCCCATTGTGTGGGACGAAAACCCCGGGAACAGCCAGTGGTGTAGCTGGGAGGCAGTCTGCCCTGGGCGGCTCTATTTGGTGGCAATACCGAAGGGGATGATGGACGGACCGTTTGAGAAAATCAAACACTCACCCCCAGTCAACTGATCTGGGTTTAATCCATCATCATTCTTTAGCTCACTCCACCACCCCAGTTCAGACATGGCCGTATGCAAATCAGTCTGACTTTGTGCTGGAACAGTCCAGCCCGAACTGCCAAGCCATGTCTTCCCTGGACCGAAAACAAGCATCCTGGGACCGGGTTCTGGCTAATCAGCCGTCATCAGCCAGGCTAGCTTGAATCCAGTGGCAAAGTTAGCAAGGGTTCCACATCTGGGCATACCCTGCCAACTTAGGGTGAACAAAGCGATACCAAATCGCCTGATCACCCCCAGATCAGTTGACTGGGGGTGAGTGTTTGATTTGCTCAAGCGCTCCGTCCATCACCCCCTTTGGTATCGCTTCGTTCCGGGAGGCAAACTCAGGGACTGTTCCAGGTGGCAGTAGGGCACAGCGCCAGGTCTACATGTCCCAGAGCTCTCATGGGGGCAAGGAGGCGGCCCTTGACATCACCGCACCTGCTGCTCATTTCACATGCGCTATACAGAGCTTCCATTGAGCTGGCTGCGTGGGGCAAACACAGTGGAAAACAGCACTGGGACAAGTGTCCCAGGTCTCTATCGGGGAAGAGGAAGCGATTTTTCACATCACCGCACCTGCTGCTCATTTCATGTGCACGGTATAGCGCTTCCAGTGAGCCTGCAGCATGGGCCGTGCCCGGGCAAAGCCCTGGCCAAGGGTAGCCCATCAGTGCCAGGAGGAGATAAGGCAGGGCCCCCACCCTTGGACCTGCACTCAAGATTTCTTTGATATGCTCCAAGTACACCACCTCTTAAGCCGTTTCTCTTATACCCACGGACGTCCATCCAATTGTATAATCTGCACAAAGTGTGGGTGTGAGAGTCAATTACCTTATTCAACAAGTGGGCACTGGCCAGATGAAAAAGCACATGAGCCCTGAGTTCACGAGGGCATTATGGGGAAGAGAAAAGTGGCAGGAGCACCAATGACTAATGGGAAAGGAACAAACACGCCTAGTTGTTCTGCAGAGAACTGCACCTTAAGTGAGATTGACAATTAATTGTAGAAGTGAAGGGAACGCCCAGGCACGATAACAAACATCCTGCTAAATCTGTGAAATCCGTTAAGGAAAATAAAATCACCAACTTCTACTAGGGCAAACAAAGTAAATCTAAAGAGAAAGTACCCACTTCACATAGCTGTCTGTATGATCAAAGGAAGGATCCCAAATGGACCATTGTATTCCCGAATGAAGCACTTCTTGAATCAACTCAAGTAACTAGGCAAATTGTTGATAGTTTGAAATCTGCGAGTAAGCCCTATCCTGTCCAGCAGAAAGAACCAACTAATAAATCAGCTCCACCCCTTAGCTCAGCAGGCCATTTGAACACCAACAATTGCCCATAGGATTATGGTGATATCCACACAGGTCTGATGCCAAATGGGGGTATTGATTACTTGGTTACATGACACTTACAAGCCTTTGTTGTTTTCTCAAAAATGAGTTCGCCCAAATAAAGCAGTCAATTCTGCGGCTAAGTTCTACTTTAAGGTTTATGCAAAAATCTATTCCTGCCTCGAACTTTACCACAAACCAGCAAGCTCCCCCTGACCCTCGTTTGCATCAGTTTAATTTAGTGGTGCCTTCATCTACGATACCTCAAAATGGAAATTGTTACAGCCATCCTGCCATCCCTTTAAGTGCTTTAGGAAGCAGTCAAATACCCCCCACTGCAGCTCTCACACACATGTCAACATGAAACCCTGCATCAAAGAGTCAACCATCAATTAGCACCCTTCCAGCAATAAGGAGAGCAATAGTGTAACCCCTGTCTGCAGGCTTCTAGACTTTTCAGGGCCATTTTCCATTCTGGCTCCAATGAGCAGAGTTATAGACATAATTCTGAAAATGTTTGAATCCTTTCAGATAATGCTCAAAGGATGGTGAGGGTTGATAGGGTTGCATGTCACACCAATATAACCCGCACTGTGTAGAGAGATCTGAGATATATATGATAAATGTGCCCAAATTGGCCAAACGCCAAAAGGAGGACATGCATTTGCTCATATAAGCAAAGTAGCTCATTAGGTTATTAGAAAAAGGCATTGCCGGGATACAATCTGTGAGGACATTATCTCAGCCTCACAAGTACAAGGGGCCAATCTAAAACTGGACATTATAAAACTCATTCTAAGAGATCTGGCCATGGATAATGGGTTAATTAACTTAGAGGGAAGGTCCCTATCAACAGCAATGTCCAATATTAATTTAAATACTAAGATGTTGACACCCGAGAGGGGAAGTTCAACTTCGGACAGCATAACTACTAAAAAATCTACTACAATAGTGAAGGAACTTACCGCTGCTCCCAGTGCCTGTACTATCCCTTCTGAGGAAGTCTGACTCATCCATAACATGAACTCTGGCAATGAACGTCACCACAACCAGGGAGCAGATGAAGTGAATCAGGTGCCTTCTACACCACAATAACCTTGACCTTAGTCGCCACCCGGGATCTCAGTGAGTAGCTGCCACTTGGGGGGCTCCATTACCCGCCTTTATATGAAACGTGAAAAGGCCTGACTGACTTAGCCTGGCGCTAAATGCGGGCCTCGCCGGTGGGCATTGTGTGCCACTGCACCATTGGCGACTGGGCCCTCGCGAAGGGGTCACCCAACGATATCGCCACCTTCTCCTACGGTATCGCTGTGGTGAGGATATGCCTGGGGACACCCTGCGGGGGGCGACTGCTTTGGTTCACCCAGGGGTGCCTTGAGCCGAAGGAGTTCCCACCCCTCGCACAGAACAGGAGGCCATTTTGGACACTAAGTCCTCCTTGGAGGCTCAGACAGACTCAGTCTCAGTGGAGGTAAACCTGCTCCAAGCCGACCACTGTAATCTGACAGATTGGGTGGAGGAAACTAAGTTTGCACTGGCTGTTTTGTGCCCCTCGATGCAGGAACTACAGGAACGCTTAAAAAATTGATGCGGAGGGCACCCTCCTGCACCGCAGAGTGGAGGACACTGAGGGCTGGTCCAGACACAGCAACATCTGCCTGCTGGGCATTCCAGAATGCTCGGAGGGCCCCAGAGTAGAGCTGTTTCTGGAGGAATGGCTAGACAAGAATGTCCTCAAAGACAAAGCACCAAATTTCTTCTCGGTTGAAAGGGTGCATCGCACCCCATGTTCCCACCAGCGGGCTGCCCCGTAACCCATCACAGCACATCTCCTCAACTACTGTGACCTGGTTCTGCAGTGCTTCCACATGCTCAGATATAAGCGCACCCTCATTTCACCATGGAAGTGCAATAACACATAGGTTGATTGTCCGCATCAAACATTGCCTTCAGAAACTGAACTTCACATATGCGTTTCTATTCTCGCAAAACCATGCGTTGTTAATGGGGACAAGACTCATATTTTTCAATCTCCAGAGGGCCGTCTGGACGATGCTCCATGTAAAGGATCTAACACAGTCGTCACCCATGGAGCGAGCTGAGGACGGCTGGCTAGCACCCAAGCAATGACGCCGCAGGTACCACCAACCTGGGCTGTGCACCACCAAGGATCAAGCAGCGGAGGAGCAAGCCCACACAGTAGCAGAGGCTTCTCTCCACCACATGAACTCCTTTGCCCCTCTCCAGGGACCGGACTCAGGTGACTTACATTCTTTGACAAGCGGGGCTCACCCTGGGTGCTGGGTGGCTCCTCTATGTCACCTACCACCTTCATGTACGTAAGGGCCCCCATGGGCACGGGACTGTGTGGAGCTCTTGCCCATAGCACAGTCTCACAAGACATTGCTACTCCACTACATGGACCGAATTAGACCCCTTATCCAGATGCTACGCCACCCATTAAATCCCATGTGGGCTGCATGTTTTCCTGCTCTTTTTTTGCTTGTCTACATTTCTTGTTGCCTTCGTTGAATAGTTCAGAAGTGTTTTACTGAACGGGGCACTGAAGGGGCAACTGTCCTGGTTTGTTTATGTTTTTCATAATTGTTATGATTTTCCAAGAAGCTCTGCTAGTGCCAAAGCAGATGAGGCCCAATACTCTTGGGCTGGTCTGGGACAGGAATGTGAAGCATGCACCCTCTCCCCTTGCTGAATGACCTGACACACATGGCTACAACACATGCTAACACACTTGCTCCCCAATATCACATCATCACCTGGACTGTGAGGGGCATGGCCACACCGTCAAAGCACTATTGCATTTATGCTTACCTTAAGAGGCGACACATCCACATAGCTATGCTCCAAGAAACACATCTCTCCGCCACTGACCTACATAAACTACATGCCAAGTGGAGAGGCCGGGTACATGGCACAGTGGCCTCCTCCTTTGCCCATAGGTTCCTGATGTGAATTGTGCCTGAAGTGCTGTTTGTTGTAACTGCACAGTAGGTAGATGGAGCTGGCAGAAATGTGGTACTGGAAGGTCAGCTGGATAGTTCACCCCTAGCTCTGGCCACGATATACGCTCCTACCCCCGTCAGTTTGAGTTCTTCGACACCTTAACTCCAGCAACCTTAATGACCCGTCCTCCCCTGCTTTCTGGGTGGAGACTTCAATTGTGTTCAGGACGTGGCTCTTGACCAATCCACCCCCCTCCTCGTGCTGCAGCTTCTAAGCGCACTGCTCAACACCTTCGTCAATTGGTGTTCCACACAGTCTCCCCCATAGTGACTTAATAGCAGAAGATCTTTCCAATACTGCAGTTATGATATAAAACAACAGGAGAGCAGTAAGTTGGCTTAAAACTTTGATAAATTCTGAAACCTAGGCAGTTATATACAAGTCTGCTAACACCATAGTTGGACAATCTTTAAATAGTCATGATGCGAGAGGCACATTCATGGAAGTACCCTTTGAATTGTTTAGCACCTTGAGTCAACTTTGCTCTACTCATCCCAAACACATTTCTCCAGTCAATACCAAATCTTCGTTTTGGTTTAACCCTGAATGTAGGCACGCTAAACTTGCACTTTTAACTGCCCTAAAGTCAGGGGATGCATCTTTGATTAGAAGTAAAAATAGCCAAGTTCAAAGATACTATAGCTAAGTCTAAGCTGGAATGGATTAAGAAAAGTTGGGAGGACTTACTTATAGAAGCTAGAACTAGAGATAGTTGATCCTTTTGGCATACACTAGCTAGGGGCAACTTAAGATCAACTCACCATTTATGGGAACAGAATTTTAGCATCCTGTACACTAGTGTCTCCAAGTTACAACAAACAAGAAGCTCAATAATATCAGGTATCAAGGAGAAATAAATCGATCTGCCAATGAGTTTGAGCTTAGAAGAGACAAGAAGAGCAGTAAAACAACTTAAGTCAGGGATGGCACAAAGAACGGATACAATTCCAGGTGACCTCTATTTCTCGGAACAGGAAGTTTGGGTACCATTATATAAATAGATTTTCAAAATGTTTTTTGGAAGGGGAATCCATTCCTGAGACATGGAGGGGGGGCAGAAGTTATTCCCATATGTAAGAAGGGGGATAGGAACCATCCTGGCAATTACTGGCCTACATGTTAAATTAATAACTTACAAACAGCATTTTGTTTTCCAGTTTTTGATAAAATTAACGACTGGATAAATGCTAAGAGTATCCTTTCCGCTTTGCAAGCCAGTTTTAGACAAAAGTTTAGTACTGTTGAGCAAATTTTCAAGTTCACTTTAATGTAATAGAAGAATCTTCAGCTAGCCAAAGATAATTTATATTTAGCATTTGTGGACCTTATAACAGCATTTGGCCAGGTACATACAGTTAAGCTCTGGCAAATGCTGGAACAGATGAGGTTGGACCAATCCTTATTACACATAATATTTAGATTGCATTATTTAAATTATGCACAGGTGAGATGGGGCCCTAAAGGAGAAATAACTAAATGTATTGAAATTAATCACGGATTCAGCCAGGGTTGTGTCCTAGCCCAACCTTCTTTCCAGTATACATCAATGAAGTCATTAAGTACTTACTCGATGCACACATGATTCACTTAGATTCTGTGGCACGCCTATACCAGGGCTCGTATTTGCCGAAATACTCTATTGATCCTGCACACTCCTATGGGTCTACAAAATCTTTTCAATCAATTCACACTTTTCTGTGACAAAAGGGGCCTTGAAGTTAACACTGATAAAACAAAATATATGTGCTTAACCCCCCACAGATCCCATATGCACGCTTTTAGCATGGAAGGGATCCATTTACAAAAAGTAGGAAAAATTGGATTATTTGGGTATCTCAAACGATAAAACCAACTCCTGAGTGTCGCATATAGGTAAAGTAAGTGCTTCAATTTTACATGGAGCTCATGTTGTGCCGAAGAGATATAAAAGTATGACCCAAGATACCTCTCACAACTATTGAAATCTATTGTGCTAAGATTCAGAGTGTGAGTCTGCATGTGGCAGAAATCTGGTGGCATGAGGGAAAAAAAGGTGATTAGCAAAAAACATGTTTTTCTTAGATCACTGTTTAATTTGCCACAGAGTACCCCTATTAACCCCCTAGTACTTGAAACTGGCCTTAAGTGGTTTGGTGATATTGCAGATATTTGTCCTTTGTTGTTTCGGGTGTGGTTATGAGGTACCTGAAGTTGGAACTATTCTGTAATGAACTAACAGATTTTGCGAGCATCCCAAAATCTGAATCCATAAAGTGGCTCCTGCACATAAAAAAGTCCCTCTCTGTGAGTGAGAGGCATAAGACAACTTTGGTTTACTCTCTCTGCAATGACCAATTGTATGAAATGAACTTTTAAAAAAGCATGTTGGTGGGGGGCATGGTTTCGGAACCGATCCAAAATGGCGGGTCGGCACTGAGCTCCTACGGACCAGGGATCCATTTTCATTAACGGAGACCGCTCAAGCGCTCACGGGGGAAAGAGACTTCACAGTGTCTCTCCCTCATGGTGTGGTGAGTAGCTGGAGACTTGCAAAACTCCTGCTTTTGTGCTTGTATCGGTCATAATGGCCCCAGGGGGATTCACTGCACAGTCAGGTCATGCCTGCCATTTTGAATGGCAAGCGCTTTCCTTTTTTCTTTATCAGTGACTTAAACTCATGTTTTTTCAGGCATTCTAAACTGCAACATGCTTCGAATCTCATATCTACATTTAGTTTAGTCTTTTTTCTTCTCCTTTTGTGCTTTTTGACATGATCCTAAGCTAAGGAAACAATATTCTTCGTATCTTGGAAACCTTTTTCTCTTCAGCAATTGGTACTGGTACTGTTGGAACGCTTTTCTTCAGCATATAACCAATATACCAAGGGCATCCAACATATATAGATAGTAGGCTCTGTTTTTGAACCCTCATTTTTTCTACCTGAGAAAGAGATCAACCCTGCAGTCTTTTTATATATACATGTGTGCTTTCGTCTTAAGAGCTGTGGTTTACCACTCCTCATTGCGTGACTGAAACTGCCTTGCATCTTTCAAGGTTCTACTTTTTGTATGCAACGTATGTTGTGCTCTACAACCTCCTTTTCTCTTATATGGGGAGATCAACTTCTGTCAAATATAGGGCACTCTCTGACTCAGACTCTATATACAACGACATGGAGGATAACCCTCCTCACAAAACTGAACCTCTGCCAGGTGCTATTCCAAAATCGCAGCTCTCAAGCAAGCTGCCAGAGGAATCCACTAAATGACCCAAAAAATTCCCATCTACAGTTCACTCCTCTTCAGCCTCCATGGATATGATTCATGAGGAAATTCCTGCATTACAACCATTCATGGAGGAAACTAATAAAGCTCTACAACTTCTGAATGATAAATTATCTTATTTGGATTCACGTGTGTTGTTGTGGAACAAAAAATGGAATCACTTCAATCTACTTGCTCTCGCATCTCTTTTCTGGAATCTGAAATATCTTGTCTTAAAAGGCACACTGAGGACTTGGAAAATTGAAACCACAGAAATAACCTCCACATTTATGGACTCCCTGAAAATATAGAGGGTTCTGATCCAACAGTTTACTTTCAGACTTTTCTGCCCAAGCTTCTGGACATGTCTACTACTGCTCCACTCAACATACAGCGGGCCCACAGACTTGGCCCCAAGGTGTCAACGTAACCATGTGGTGTCATCATATTTTTCCTGCAATATACTGACTTATTATAAGTCTTGTCAGCTGCCAAATCCAAAAAAACTAATTTACTTGGAGGGTCATTGATTGTTTATTTCTCATCATGTTGCTAAAGCTACTGCGGACTGTTGGAAAAAAATCCTGGATCTTCGTCCTTAGCTAAGAGCTATAAAGACCAGATATGGTCTAATCCACCTGGGCCTCTTTAAAGTTACTTATAGGAGAAGACTACCACTTTTGATGAGCCGGCTGCACTACAGGAATTTATTCAGCAACATGGAGCGGATGTCATGGACGCTTCAAAGTCTACTTGACTGTCATTTTGTTTTGTCCTATATGGCTGTTTCCCTTTCTGTATAAATCTTTCAATGTTGTTCCGTTCTTGTTTTATTCTTAAGAAGGTTATTCATTAGTTTCTTTTCTGTTCGTTCTCTTTTTCTTCTCTTTTTATAAAGTATTGTATTCATATTGTCTCTCCTCTTTCTAATACTGGTGTATATTACGCATCCTGTCTCCTAAATGGTCTCCTCTTTGTGTTGATATCCTTACTCATGCAGTGCTACCTTGACATCAGGTGGGACTTGAGTGCTGTCGTCATCGTCTTCTGGTGTCGCCACCCCCATTTCGTCTTTGCTTTCTCAGTCATCATTCTTCAGTCATCATTTGTATGACTTGTACTGTCTTTTTGTTTCCTGTTCTATTTCCCCCTTGTTCGTGTTTTTCTATGTGGTTCTTTTCTATCATTTTCCTTTTCCTCTTCCTATTATCTTCTTTGTCACTCCTTTTTTCCTTCTTTTTCTCACTAAACAAATGCTTTATTCCTATAATTTTTCTCTTTCATTTTTCTTTTATCCTAATCTCAATCTCGCTACTGTAAGCATATTGGTTGTTCATGTTCTTCCCTTAAAGTTACATTCCGGGTTACCACATGGAATATAAAAAAGCTAGGAAACCATATTAAAAGACAAAGGGTGTTATCTCATCTAGCCAAATTAAAAACTGACAATGAAATGCTGCAGGAATCACATCTTTCTGAGTCTGACGCTTCCAAGTTGAAGAAATGTTGGGTGGGTCATTTGTTCCCTTCTCCTGCTTTAGGTAAGAAGAATGGAGTTCAAATTCTTTGCCATAAGTAATTGCATGTTTAAGTTGTTCATCAAGAGTCTGATACAGAAGGTCAGTGGGTTGTTGTTAAAGTCCTTGTTGATAAGATACCTTTAGTTATTTTCAATGCATATGGTCCAGTCTCTGTCGATAAGGTTTTCTGGATAAGAATCTTTGACAAACTGTTTTCATATGATGAGGACTATATTATATTTGGTGGTGACTGTAACCAAATTCGTGATACCATATTGGACAGGCACTTGACAGTTAAATGTGTTCCCTCTAAAACCCTCTAAAATGCACTCACACTTTACTTCTGCAATATGACATAAATCATTAGTTGATAGATGACGACTCTGCCATCCAGACCTTCGGGAGTACAGTTTTTACTCAGCCCCACACCAGTCACAATCTTGTGTTGATTATCTTTTTCTGAGCAAGTCTTTAGCTCAACATGCTCTTCAAACTGAGATAGGATCAATTTTAATATCAGATCACGCTCCAGTGTATGTGGAATTTGACCTTATCC
Source organism: Lissotriton helveticus (assembly GCF_964261635.1). Taxonomy (NCBI): domain Eukaryota; kingdom Metazoa; phylum Chordata; class Amphibia; order Caudata; family Salamandridae; genus Lissotriton; species Lissotriton helveticus. Next base: position 333,150,968 of record NC_136071.1, on the reverse strand, counting down.
CTTTTTCTCCAAGCTCAGGTAGATGGCGCTTTAACAACTCCTTATTCTTAGATCCTAAATTTAGCCAGCAATTTATTTCCTTTATCTCCAAACTTTTCGCTATCAACTCAAACCCAGACTCCTCCTTTGTAATGATTTGGGAGTCCTTCAAGGCTGCCACCAGAGGTTTTATAATAAACTTTGTCTCACAAAAGAAAACATCTTTAGACTCCCAATCTACCCAACTACTTAATAAAATCAAACAGCTTTGAACATACTTACTACCACTCCAATGATGAGTTTTCCTTGAAAAACCTTATTGACGCTAAACTCACTTTTAATAGGCTATCTACGGATGCTGCTTCTTCTTATCTATTGAAAAGTAGTGCTCTCTAAAACAGGGGGCAGAACAAAATGGGGAAATTGCTGGCTAATTATTTAAAAGTAACAACAGACAGAACTACCATAGAATCTTCACAGGGTCCTGCAGGGATTCCTCTTTTTAAAAACAACGATATTCTAAATGAATTTGTTTCTTTTTATAAAAATGTATATTCTCCTGAAATACAGTAAGAGCAGTTGGATCTCTCCACTTATTTGTAGTCCATTCCTTCTCATCACGTTGATTTTGATTAATTAGAAACCAATATTTCTTTAGCCGAAATCACTGATGCAGTTTCAGTGTTATGTCGAGGAAAGGCTTCTGGGCCTATGGCTTTACTGTTGAATTTTATGATCATTTTGCAAAACTCCTCCTACTCAATCTTTAACTTTTATTTAATTAATTTACTCATAATGGTGTATCTCACGGAATATTCCAAGAAGCCATGATTTGTTTAATTTCAAAGGAGACTAAAGATCACTCTCTTTGTAAGAACTATTATCTCATCTCTTTAGTTAATAGCGACTATAAGATCTTTGCGAAGATCCTGACATTGCGCATTGACTATATCCTGCCTGATCTGATAGGCCCTGAGCATTCGGGCTTTTTTAAGGGACAATCAGCCTCTGCCAATTCCCAAGTCTTTTTTAACATCCTCAGCAAGGCCTCTTCTTTAGATCACCCTATTGCTGCTATTGCTCTGAATGCTGTGAAAGCTTTTGACAGGATTGGATGGGACTTTATGTTCTTTCTTTGCATGAAGATGGATTGGTTTTTCACCTAAATTGATTTCTTTAATCTCCCTATTATATTCAGGTCCTAAAGCCTCAATTTACTTTCCTTTGCTTAGAGGGGTGTGGCAAGGGTGTCCTTTATCACCTCTATTGTTTGTCATTGTGTTGGAACCTTTTCAACTTTTCTAATGAAAATCAGGCAGGATGCTCACATTTCAGGTTTCCAATTTGGTTCTCATCAGGTTAAAATGTGTGTCTACGTTGATGACATGCTCTTATATTGCTCTAACCCTATAACCTCTCTCCCCCCTTTCTTCAGCCAGTCAATACATTTTCTCAGCTATCAGGATATGGGCTTAATACCGATAAGTGTAAAGTTTTAACCTTAAATGTTTTTTGTCAAAAGCATCTTTTTGCTCACACAGGATTCTCTTGGCAACCCTCTAAAATAAAATATCTGGGCCTGTGGAATTGTCATACAATTCCTGAGACATTAAAATTAAACTTCGATCACATTACCAAAACATTAAATGAAACAATTACACGTTGGCATCCTCTTTTTCTCTCCTGGTGGGGCCAAATGGATTTGATTAAAATGATGCTCACCCCGCTGAACCTATATATTATTTCCATGATTACTGTCCACATTCCTGGGTATTATTTTAAGAAAATTGATTCTATCTTAACAAAATTTCTATGGAAAAACAAACCCCTTCGCATAGCTTTGTCTTCTTTGAAAAAGGATAAACCTAACGGAGGTCTTAGGTTTCCCGATTTCAATACATATAATTCTGCCTTTTCCCTAAAACACGGTACAAAAGGGGGTGGTGATGGACGGAGCCTCTGAACCAATCAAACATTCACACCTAGTAAAAAGATCTGGTTTTAATCCATCACCGTTCTTTAGCCCACTCTGCCACCCCAGTTCAGACATGGCCATATGCAAATCAGTCTGACCCTGTGCCTCATGGGAACAGTCCAGCCCGAACTGCCAAGCCATGCCTTCCCTGGACCGTAAACAAGCTTCCGAGGACCGGTTTCTGGCATTACAGCCGTCTTCAGCCCGGCTTTCTTGAATCCAGTGGCAAAGTGAGCAAGGGACTCTCGTCTGAGCATACCCTGCCACACTTATGGCGGCCAAAAGCGGTACAAAAGGGGGTGGTGATGGACGGAGCATCTGAACCAATCAAACACTCACACCCAGTCAAAAGATCTGGGTTTAATCCATCACCGTTCTTTAGCCCACTCTGCCACCCCAGTTCAGACATGGCCATATGCAAATCAGTCTGACCCTGTGCCTCATGGGAACAGTCCAGCCCGAACTGCCAAGCCATGCCTTCCCTGGACCAGAAACAAGCTTCCGAGGACCGGTTTCTGGCATTACAGCCGTCTTCAGCCCGGCTTGCTTGAATCCAGTGGCAAAGTGAGCAAGGGACTCACGTCTGAGCATACCCTGCCACACTTATGGCGGCCAAAATCAGTACAAAAGGGGGTGGTGATGGACGGAGCATCTGAACCAATCAAACACTCACACCCAGTCAAAAGATCTGGGTTTAATCCATCACCGTTCTTTAGCCCACTCTGCCACCCCAGTTCAGACATGGCCATATGCAAATCAGTCTGACCCTGTGCCTCATGGGAACAGTCCAGCCCGAACTGCCAAGCCATGCCTTCCCTGGACCGGAAACAAGCTTCCGAGGACCGGTTTCTGGCATTACAGCCGTCTTCAGCCCGGCTTGCTTGAATCCAGTGGCAAAGTGAGCAAGGGACTCACGTCTGAGCATACCCTGCCACACTTATGGCGGCCAAAAGGGGTACAAAAGGGGGTGGAGATGGACGGAGCATCTGAACCAATCAAACACTCACACCCAGTCAAAAGATCTGGGTTTAATCCATCACCGTTCTTTAGCCCACTCTGCCACCCCAGTTCAGATGCTCCGTCCATCACCACCCCCTTTTGTACCGCTTTTGGCCGCTATAAGTGTGGCAGGGTATGCTCAGACGTGAGTCCCTTGCTCACTTTGCCACTGGATTCAAGCAAGCCGGGCTGAAGACGGCTGGAATGCCAGAAACCGGTCCTCGGAAGCTTGTTTCCGGTCCAGGGAAGACATGGCTTGGCAGTTCGGGCTGGACTGTTCCCATGAGGCACAGGGTCAGACTGATTTGCATATAGCCATGTCTGAACTGGGGTGGCAGAGTGGGCTAAAGAACGGTGATGGATTAAACCCAGATCTTTTGACTGGGTGTGAGTGTTTGATTGATTCAGATGCTCCGTCCATCACCACGCCCTTTTGTACCGCTTTTGGCCGCCTTAAGTGTGGCAGGGTATGCTCAGACGTGAGTCCCTTGCTCACTTTGCCACTGGATTCAAGCAAGCCGGGCTGAAGACGGCTGGAATGCCAGAAACCGGTCCTCGGAAGCTTGTTTCCAGTCCAGGGAAGACATGGCTTGGCAGTTCGGGCTGGAATGTTCCCATGAGGCACAGGGTCAGACTGATTTGCATATAGCCATGTCTGAACTGGGGTGGCAGAGTGCGCTAAAGAACGGTGATGGATTAAACCCAGATCTTTTGACTGGGTGTGAGTGTTTGATTGATTCAGATGCTCCATCCATCTCCACCCCCTTTTGTACCGCTTTTGGCCGCCATAAGTGTGGCAGGGTATGCTCAGAGAGAGTCCCTTGCTCTCTTTGCCACTGGATTCATCATCATCATAAAACTTTTATTCGATTGCATCGTAGCTAAACCATAAAAAGTACAGCAATAAAATGTTACTATACAAAAGAATTTCAATGTCTTAGACAGTTAAAAACTATTATTGTAAAAACACTAGTTAAAAATAATTCATTGATAATATTGAACAGGAATCAAATAGTACAAGGACTCATAATTTACAGAAGATTTTTAGACACAATTTAAAAAAACAAGCTATGCATTTGGCAATGTATTGGGAGTCAAGAAACTGCAAGTCCAAGTAGGCGGGACGACATGTTCTCATACCCATTTTACGAAGTAAAGGGATAATCCAACGCTTACGAGGGAGCTTATAGAATCTACAAAACAATGTTACATGCATTGTGGACTGAGAAGATACACCATCACAAGGACATTTCAACAAAATTTGTGACCAGTCCTGTTCTTTGGGAAAAGTAACTAAACGGAAAAAAGTGTTAAATCGAAACCTAGTCAAAACATATTTTTCATAATTTGTGAGAAAAAATGTTAAATATGGTTGGATGCCCAGAGCAGTCTGTACCGATAAAATGTGTACATTTGAGGGTTTGCTTACTTCTTGAGAAAGACGAAGTTCTCTAAGATGGTTTAAACACAGTTTCTTCAAGTCTTTCCTAGAAATATCTGGCATTTTGGTAGGTTCTAGGAAGTAAGATGTACAATTCAGGTCCTTAAGGAAATTTGAGACATACAGAAGACACGGGATTTTATTCCAATTTGCCAGAGCCAAGCAGTCGGATATCAAAGAACGGGTTAAATGGCATTGTTGTTTGGTCCAGATACGGTGCCACAACAGAATTGGCTGGCATCTGATGGTATCTGTCAAATAGTCAATGCCCAGCTCGATGTGGCAACCGTATATTGGAGTGCTTTGGGGTAGTGCCAATAGATATTTCAAGAAGCCGTTCTGAACCGTCTGCAAGGTTTCGGCAGGAGCATAACCCCAAATCCCAGCACCATAGGTTGCTACGCTATGGCATTTTGCGTGATAGATTTTTAGCAACTCTGCTGGGGCGGGTTTACCCAGTTTCCTCGAGAAGGAAACTAGAGCTGAGGTTGCTCTCTGAAAGAGTAGCTTTTTACTTGTCATGGCCTGTCTCCGGGATAATCTGTTGTCCACTAAGATTCCTAAATAGGGGTATTCCCTGGTGCATTCCAGCCTAACATGATCAATAAAAATTGGTTTAGAATTCTTCGCCCTAGGGCCAATATGCATGACAAAGGTTTTGTTTTTGTTTACTTTTAAACCCAAAGAAAGCATACATTGGCAGTATTTATTTAACTGTCTTTGTAACTGGTTTAGGGTTCTAGCTAAAATTACAGAATCATCCGCATATAACAGAGCGGGAATGGGGCGATTGTTAATAGAAGGAAGGTCCTGACTCCCTTCAAGCATAGCCACTTCCAACCCGTTGGTGTATAGGTTGAATAAGAAGGGAGCCAGGACGCAGCCCTGTCTAACACCTTTGTTGACGGGAAATGAGGGGGATAATTCACCGTCAATACCGAGCCTGACACATGCAGTGGCGTCTGTGTAGAGCTCACAGAGAAATTGAATGAGAGGGGGATCTACCCCAATTTCTCAGAGGATGGACCACAGCTTTGAGTGAATAACACAGTCAAATGCTGCGCTAAGGTCAACATAGACTAAATACAGGTTACCACCTTTAGCCCCCACATATTTACCAATCAGAAGGGCGAGGTTCAATGCCTGCTCAACAGTACCAAGACCCTCCTGGAACCCATACTGGAGGTCTGTCAAGATGTTATTTGTGGACGCCCAGTCCTGGAGGCGTTCCAGGATCAGCCGACCAGCGACTTTCCCCAAGGAGTCCAGGAGGGAGATGGGCCTGTAGCATGCTGGATTGTTGCGTTCGCCCTTCTTAAAAATTGGGAGCAAGATGGAGGTGGACAATGAATCTATTAGGCCTATTTTCGTGACTGCTGCCATAACCTGGGTGACAAGGGGTGACCAAAGTTCCAAAGTATGTGAAAAGATATCTAGTGGAACTCCATCCGGACCGGGGGCCTTGCCGGTTTTAGAAGATGTCAATGCATTGATGACCTCCTTGTGATCAAAGAGAAGATCAATGGGAAGGATCGGGTCCCCAGGACGATCACCTGCCACGTGACCCTCGTTGGTAATGTCCTCAGGGGGACCACCAAATATTTTAGAAAAATGAGCCACCCACTCGTCAGCTGTCACTGCCACATCGAGATGTTGAACGGATGAGACGTCTACCAGGAAAGGAGATTTTATCGTACGCCAGAACAGAGAACTGTTGTTACGTTGGCAGCTCTCATGTAATTGGGCCCACAAGTTCTTCTTTATTTCGGCTCTACGATTATGCTGTGCTATTTTATAGGCCTTTCTAAGTTTAGTGATTTCGACGCGATCTCTTACTTGCTTATGAAGTGCTCTTTTTAAGTCAGTTAGGGCTTTACGACAGGTTGAATCAAACCAGCCCATGGTGTTCAGTTTTCTAGATTTTTGGGTACGCGTCAGTTCAGCCCGTATGGTTCTAGTAATTTCCAAGAAGCTAGCTATGATCCTCTGAGGAGAGGAGTCCAGTGCTAAACAGTTGTTCATCCAGGGGAGGGCTCTGGAAACCGCTTTACTGGTAATGGCTGCTGGGTCGATTTTAGACCATTTCACAGAGAAGCCATTTACTTTATCCATGGACAGCATATGTTGATTCAATAAACTAGTCCTAATTTGATGGGGTGAAGCCTTTTTAATTAATAGGCTAACACTATTAGGAAAGTGGTCGCTGCTGATATCTGAGCCTGTCTTAAAAGTTTGCAGTTGTCCCTTTATTGTCTGAGAGCATAGAATATAGTCGATAACACTTGATAGACCCCTACCATGAAATGTAGGCAAGAAATCAGCAGGTGGGTCTACGATGTTATTCGAATATTCCAGCTCTAGTGAAAATAGACACTCATTCAGGCAGTTACCTAGCTTGGTATGTGAGAATGGAGACAACAGATACCTTTCTTATAGTTGCTACATAATGAAGCATTAAAATCCCCCCCCCAAATCACATAGGAAATAATAGAAATATATTTGTTCCGCTGATCAATTAAGCAAGAAGTAATTTCGGATAAAACTTTTACACATTCAGTTAACTGGAGATTGTTGTAAAAGTTAACCAAAAAATACACCATACATTTATTGAAAGTGACCTTTAGGATTTGAAAATTTTCGCCAGACTGGAGAAAAATGATGTCCATAGAAGGTAAGTTGTTTGCAATATAAACTGCAAGACCTCCCTTAGGTCTGCCAAGAGTTTTGGAGCTCGCTGGAACATAGTATGTTTAATAGCCTACAATATGTAGTGGGTCAATGGCCCAGGTTTCCTGCAGGCATATTATTTGGTGTACACTAACTGTGTCTAGCCATGGTTTGTGTTTTAACTTGGAACGGAGCCCCGCAACGTTCCAAAATAAAACGGAAAGGGGCCAAGTAAGGATTGTCAGGTCGCTAGTTTCAGAAGAGGAAATGGGGACTAGTGGACTCGAAGATGGATTTAAATCTAACTCCGGGACAGTAGGATGTATTTTGGGGGATACATCGGCAGTTACAGAGTTCACTTGGGGTGAGTCTACTTCTGCATTCTTTGCGGCGCGCTACCTTGCCCACAATACAAGGTGGCTTATTTGATTTGGTAATAGAGATTGGGGACTCTATTACGTCAGGGATTATTTTTGAGGGGGGGCAGATAGTTTTGATTTTGGTACCCTGGTCTTGTCGGGGCTTATTTTTATGGAGGAGGATCTCAAGTAACTTGATGGTGGTTGAGGGGGTTGTAGGGGTTTAAGCCCTAAAAGCATTAGACCCCTAGTTCCCTGACCAGTACGCGATGGTGGTCAATCGACCATTTCTAAACAGTTAAATCTGTTTGCGACTGGTATCCCTCTCCAGCCTACAGTGGGGCCGGGATCTCTACCACCGTACCCTGACCAGTCAACCCAGTCCCTTCTCCTGTCCCAGTTTCCTACTTGGGTCCATTTCCATTCTGGACCCTCATTGTAGCGGGGTGTTGGGGGGTAAAAGTAGGAGAGTCTTTTTGTATCGATCCCATCTTTCGTTGCATGCGCACCCCAGGAGCAAATGTGCTCAGCTGTATCTGGGTCATCGAAGTTAACTATAACACAGTCTCCTGAGATTCTTTTCGGCTCTTTTCCTAGCCATGGGACCCTGCGGACCATTGAAACCCGGCAGGAAAAATACGGTGGTAACGGTCTGTTGGTAAATAACCAATGCAGTACCTTGTTTCTTAATGACCAGCCTGGTTCCTCCACATTAGTACTCAGCTCAGGGACCCTTGTCAAAATCACCACGTAGGGGCTAGCTTCAGGTGGTAAATGTATCGGATGCCCACCCCTCCCCCTGGGCCTAATATTAGTGTTTAGTACTTCTGGTAGCTTAACTTGATTGGGCTTTGGAAAAATAACGGGGGCTGGTGTTTTTACTGGCACAAGGACCTTCTTCACCCCTTCAGAAGGGGGCTTAGGTGTTACAGTTATCGCTTCAGTAGCGACTTTTCTGACTTGTGCCCCTGCCTTTTGATTTTTGTTGTTCGCTATTTGCCCCCGTGATTGTACTGATCCTGCCCCCTTGGAGATATTTGGAGTTGTGTTCAGGGCTGCTACCTGCTTTTCAATCTTTTTAAGGGCCTGTTCGATGGGTTGCATATAGGATTTAACTAGTCCCCCTAATCTAGTTAGTAGTTGGTTGTTTAACCCACAGATTTTGCATTCTCCACTCGTATTACTACTTACACTAATGTTTGCTGGGTTCAAGGAGAGGTTAATAATCTCTGTTGGTGTATTGCTTAGCTCTCCCTGCGTTGGACTAACTTGACCGTCGACCTGAGTAGTAGGTATGACTGGGTGGTGGATATGTTTCTTGGGGAGTTTAGCTTTGAGTAATTTCTTGTGTAACTTTTGTTTGGGAATCGCGCCCTCCCTCACTCCTCTACTGGGGCTGTCTTGGGGTCTTCCTGGGTCGGGCTCGGGAAAAGAACAGGGTTTTTTTCCAACATTATGGATGATTGCAAATCCGTAAGCTCTAGGGAAGCTGACAGGTCAACCCTACTTGGCAGGGTGTGAGTATCTACATGTACTTCCAAAAGGGGCCCATTTTCCCGTAGATGCGTAGGTGTCTTGGCTGCAGCTATGGAACCCAGAGAAGACCGTTTAGCCTTGGCTAAATCCTGCGATACCCTTCGTTCAAGCAGGATTATGCCTTGATCAATGGCCTCATTTGCCCTAGTTATGTATTGGTCAATAGGGCCAGTTGTTTGTCTTACTCCCTGAGCGGTTTTGCTCCCACTACTTCTAGTGGACATGGTATTCGGCGAGTGGCAGTGACAGGACAATGTAAAGGGAAATGGGGGGGGAAGTAACTATGCAGTATGGGGATAAGGATGTATGATACTAGCAAACATAAATGGGGTGGCCCAGTCCAGTCTTACCCGGTCTTTAACGGGCTTAAACGGGCCCACCCTTGGCCCGGGCTTCGCCCGGCGTCCCGCGAGGCGGGGCTGTCGCATTTTAAATGCGCCGCCTGGCGCCTTTCCCGAAGTGAGTGCGAGAATGGGCTGCTGGGAAGTGTAGTCCCCGCCCTCACGCTCCACTCTGCGGCACCACTCGTGAGCTGGAAACAGCGAGTGGGCGGCGGGAGGGAGGCAGGGTGTCCCGGCGGCTGTTTAGCACTCAGGCGGTGAGTCAGTTTTTTCCCTTTGGCAAGTCGGCGTCTCGAAATCCTTCACTACACGAAGTGGTCTCCCCCCTCAGCAGGGGCTGTCGCAGTTTAAATGCACCGCCTGGCGCCTTTCCCGAAGTGAGTGCCCGCATGGGCTGCTGGGAAGTGTAGTCCCCGCCCTCACGCTCCAATCGGCGGCACCACTCGCGAGCTGGAAACAGCGAGTGGGGGGCAGGAGGGAGGCAGGGTGTCCCGGCGGCTGTTTAGCACTCAGGCGGTGAGTCCCCTTTTTCCCTTTGGCAAGTCGGTGTCTAGAAATCCTTCACTACACGAAGAGGTCTTGTGGTATATAAATAAATAATACCGGGACTATTTTTGAATTACATTAACAATAACAAATAGCTCAATAAATAAGAGGCAGGATCCGATGTGTCCGAGTCAGAAGGATTTATTCAGGCAAAAGGGAAGGGACTGGAACGGGACAGCCTGAAATAAAACAGGAAGGAAGGAAGGCAGCTGCACCATTTCATCGACAGTGCAGCATATATATAGTAAAACATTACATTACATTACATACAGTAGGCGTAACTTATGACAAACGTAAGATAGGAAGACATGGGTGGAGAAAGAAGGCGTGTACAGGGCGTGTACTGAGACATGTGATGTGAACGTCATATAAGTGTCATGAATGGGGCGGAAACATGGAGGGGGCTACTCGAGCAGCTGGGACCTTTAACCTAGTGGTGCGCGCAAACTGGCAATGACGTGTTACCAGGGAGAACTGGGGGCTATGACTTCTGCGCTAGAAGAGGAGACTAAAGTCTGCGGTGTCAGGACGACATGTACCTATAGCATATCTGGTATCTGGTGTTTGGAGTACATGTTGATAGAATCCAAAAGTTATCAGGGCAAAGGCTACTTGACACTAAGGCTGGTGCGTGCATCTATTCTACATGTATTGCGTGTGCTAGGAATATTCTATGAATATTAATACAGTATTTCTCTTACATGGAGACAGAAAGACTAGACCATAGCTGAAACTGTTGATGCGGTTCAGTAGCTTAGGAATGCAGAGAAGGAGGGCTGGACTGATAACTAGAAGCATAACATACTCTTGGCAGACAGGCGGGCAGAGCCAGGCCGGGCACCGCGCTGCGCGAAAGGAAGTAAGCGAAGGGTCAGGGATGCAGGTGGGGGCTGCATCGCTCCTCGGAGAGGGTTCAGGAGACGGGAGCTTGAATCTGGTGTCCGGGCCCTTTTGAGGCCTAGAAACGGGGACAATTCAATGAATTAACGTGCACACTGTAAAACGTGGCAACATAGGCCTAATACTCGTTGCTTTCACGAGAACTGGAAACTGGCATACTAGAGTTGGACACAACTATAATTGCGTCTTTAATCGATCATAGGGGGATACATGCATATCGATCATGCACATATAACATAGGATGGGGAACACGTAGGCACATATAACATGGCAAAATTAACTTTTCCACATTCCCTCCTTGTGCCCTACGTTTCCATCAGGAAACATCAATATTCATGATACCATCTATCTGTTCATATAGCATCATTTGCTCGTCTCGAATTGTCTGGGAACGGGACTTAGGACTAGGAATACAAGAGGTAGCACACATGCCGCAAATCGCAGGGCCACATTGTAAACAGAGGCAGCAACTGAATATGATCATTACTGCTATACCTAGGAATGACAATACTTTCCATCCCCAGGCAGATATGATACTCCAGAGCCAACCGGACCATGTCCAGGTGCCTGGATTCTGGTGTAACTGATGGGCAATTTTATGAAGTCTGGTTATAGCTGAATAAACAGACGGCGCGTTATTAGGAATGAAAATGCAGCAACTAGATCCGATGACTCTACAAGCTCCTCCTCTATCGGCCAGTATGACGTCAAGAACGAGACGGTTTTGGAGCACGACAAAACGCATAGCAGATTGCTCTTCGGTTAAGTTACCTAGAGCGGAAGTAGTCTCATTCACTACTGCTTCAAGGGTTCTGGTTAACCTACGTATTAACTTACTATTCTGGACAGGACCTATAAAGAAAAAGAAACCTTTATTGAAGTCTTGATACTGTTCTAGAGCAGTTTCAGTTTGATCGACAATTGGGGACTCGGTCTCCCTTCTATGTCTAAGGTGTACTAGATGTGTGTTTCTGTGATAATCAGATGGGGCTAGAAAAACTGGTGGCAGTAGGAAGGCAATATAACATGTTCCATCCCAATCGAGGGGCAGACGGACATATGCGGTCTGACCACAAACAAAATAAGAATGACGTGAGGCTTTGAAAATAGATTTCCCACTGTCACTATACTGGACCACAGTAGTACAATCACTATGTCCTACATGTGCGGAACCATTCTTTCTGACACATAATTCGCCTTTGACTGGTAGTACTGAAATAGCAGGCAAATCTGGAGTAGTATCGGACTGAACATTCAGAACCATGAAATTCGAGGAATAATTACCTAAATCATATACTTCATTTTCTAGATCTAACCCTGTTCTATGGGTAAGACCTTGCTTGTCTGGGAAACATGTTCGATTCAGAAGGGACATATCAGTTGGAGATGACGTTAACGTGGACCATGCTCCACACGAACCATTATGTGAAAATGGATAAGGAAAGAGTGGCAGAACTCCCTTCGGTGTCTAGAAAGGGGGGAGTCGACCACACACCCAACAATTAGTGGCATTGCTGGTCTGGTGTGAATAGTGCAACATTCGGATAAAAGTATTATTTCGCATAGCAAGACGATAGGATAACTCGTGAGGAGGCAGATCACTAAATGTGTGCTCTACTGTAACATTAGAAAACATATGTACATGTGAAATAGGAAAACATAAATGTAACGCATAACTTATGCATGTAACCATAAGACTTAGGACCAATAAAAAGAACAGAACGATAATGCATCTCTTAGAGTTTTGACTAACTCTCTCACTGTGTGGGTCTATCTCATACATGTCAGGAACCTGTCTAACCGTTTCACCCGAGAGGGACTTAGACAATTAAACTGGCTGACTTACTAGACCGCAACTTAGATTTATACTCCTGCTGCGGAGTTTTCTCTAACAGGGGAATTTTAGATTCGTTGTCTGGGCAGTCCTTGAGAACGGGGCAGTCCTTGAGAAATGTTTTAGGTTTAAGTCCATGAAATTTCTTGACGTGGCTCACGTGTAGCCACCCCTTGCGGTTCTCGACCTTCACAGCAGTCCTGGTGGTAAGAAGAACTAGGCGGGGTTCCTTCCAACGGGGCTCCAGCGGACTTGAACGATCAAAGTTCCTTATAAGAACCATATCACCTGGAACGACCTCATGCGGTTTCACCTCGGTGTTGTCTGGAAATGCAGCGGCAACCTGTGAACGACAAGATTGTAGTGCAGACATCAAGGAGGCAAGGTAATCTGTCAACATATTACTGTCAATATCGGTAATGGTACGGGGTCTAGGTGTACCCCACATGTTAGGTGGGCGACCAAACACTATCTCGTAGGGTGATAGACCTGAACGGGAGTGAGCGACCATTCTCATATAGAAAAGGGCAACTGGCAGTGCTACTATCCAATCTACACCTTTTTCTGCACACACTTTCGCAATGCGGATTTTCAGGGTCTGGTTATGTCTCTCTACGAGACCGGCTGCTTCAGGATGACGTACACAATGGAACTTCCACTGGTACCCTAACAGAAGGGAAACTTGTTTCATGAGCTCGGATGAGAATGGCTGGCCGTTATCTGAATACACGACCCTAGGTAATCCATAGCGAGGAAAGAACTCACGAACCAACTGCCTGGCAGTGGTCGCAGCTGTGTAATCTGGAACTGGATATGCTTCTGTCCACCTGGACAAAGCGCATACAACTACGAGGACATACTTGAAACCTTGACATCGCTCCATCTGGATATAATCCATCTGGAAGACCTCAAAAGGGTGGTCAGGAGGATGGAATCCACCTTGTTCCACCGGGACACTTTTACCTGGATTGAACTGACAACATATCATACAGGTACGTACTTTCTGCTTGGCGGCTGCTCGTAAATGCTTGTTGAACCAAAGGTTCTGGATACTGTCTAACATGGCTTTTTCTCCTAAATGTGCTGGACTATGTGCGGTGTTAATAATTATTTGAACCATAGAGTCGGGGAGAAACCATGTGGCTTTTCCCTTCGTCAACCATCCTTGATCTGTCTGGACCCCTCCTTGTTCGGACCATTTCTTGATTTCATCGGGAGTAGCATGTAACTGTATGTCTATGACATCTTGTGTAGGGTCCTTAACTGTCATACAAGTAGTCTGTTCTGGAATGTGTGTCAGTGTCGTGTTAACTGGAATGTCTGGAGTTTGAGCTGTAAGTTTGGCTGTTCGATCGGCTAGATCGTTACCTTGGGAAATGATGTCAGTGACTTTCGTATGTGCCTTGCACTTCATGATAGCAATAGCTGTCGGTAAATGTATTGCATCTAACAGAGCTTGAATGAGGAGACCATGCTGAATCTTGGTTCCATGAGAAGTCATGAAACCTCGTTCCTGCCAGAGCACTCCGAAGTCGTGTACGACTCAGAATGCATAACGTGAATCTGTGTTTATGTTTACTTTCAGGTTCTTGGCACGTATGCAGGCTTGGGTCAGAGCGACAAGCTCTGCTGCTTGAGCAGACAGGGTGTCTATACGATGTGTTTCTATAACTTCGGTGTCAGTAGTCACTGCATACGCGGCTACTAGTTCTCCTGTACTTGTTCTCAAACATGAACCATCCACATAAAGTGTCAGGTCGGGATCAGGTAATGCAATGTCTGTCAGGTCTTGTCTTGGCTTTGTCGTGGTGTTAACAACTTCCACACAGTCATGTGTGGCAGGACTTGAAGTAACTGACAGTAACAGTGTAGCTGGGTTTAAAATGTTGCAGCGTCTGATTTCTATGTGTGGCTGAAACAGTGTCAGTTCATAACCTGTTAAACGTGCAATTGTCAAGTGCTGAGTCTGGGTTCGGTTTAAAAGAACTTCCACGGAGTGTGGAACTTGTACTGTCAGGGAGTGTCCTAACACTATGGAATCACTTTGTCTGATAGCTAGAGCTAGAGCTAGAGCCCAGGCAGAGCCTGGGCCACTGGATCTAATGTGCTAGAAAAATAAGCACAGGGCTTGTATTGTCCTGCTTGATCTTGTGTGAGAACAGATAATGCAGTACCATCACGTTCTGTGACAAAAAGTGTAAAAGGCTTACTGTAGTTCGGTGTTGCTAGAACAGGTGCATTACATAAAGCTTTCTTTAACTCGTTAAAAACAAGTGTATGTTCCTGGGTCCAAGGGAGGACAGTCGATACGGCTGCCTCCTGTGTCGTTAACTGTATCAGTGGCTTGGCTAGAAATGCATACTGAGGAATCCATTGTCTGCAGTAAGAAGTGAGGCCGATAAAAGCTCGTACCTCCTTCTGTGTCTTGGGCTGTGGAAGATGTGCTATTAACTGGATACGGTCAGGTGTCAACTGCCTACCCCTCTTGGACAGTAAGTGTCCCAAGTAGACCACTTGCTGGACACAGAATTGCAATTTGGAAGGGGACACCTTGTGCCCCATCTCGGCCAGAAAATACAGAACTGTAAGTGACGCACGCTCGCAGTCACGTTCAGAACGGGCTGTGATCAGTAGATCATCGACATACTGGAGCAGGGCAGTGTCAGTTGGCATGTGAATATTGTCTAGTTGTCTCTTAAGTGCTTGACTGTAAATGCTAGGACTTTCTGTGAAACCTTGAGGTGCTCGTGTGAATTTATAGCTTCTTCCATTTAAACAGAATCCGAAAAGGAACTGGCTGTCTGGATGAATGGGGACACTGAAAAATGCGTTCTTGAGATCGATAACTGTAAAGAACGTAGCTTCAGAATCAATGGCTGTCAAGAGGGATGAAATATCAGGGACTACTGGGTACTGGGGTATAATACATTTATTAAGTTCTCGAAGGTCAATCACTAATCGATAAACTGGAGGTGCATTTGGATCAGTACGTTTCAGGACTGGAATGATAGGAGAATTACATACATTGGAGTCAGTTTCTACAACCACTCCTTGAACAATAAGCTCGTCAATAATTTTGGATAAGGCTGCTACAGCCTCAGGTGGCAATTTGTACTGTCTGATTCGTGGTAAAACAACACCTTGCTTCAGAGTCACATGGTGGGGTGTGATATGCATACAACCTACATCAGTTGGACCTTGCGCCCATAAATGCTGTGGTACATTCAATAATCTTGGATCAAAATCACGTAATACATAATGACCTTTGAAATCACGGAGGAACAGACGGACCCCTTCTGGGGAGCAGCATATGACTGCTCCTAATTCTTTCAGTGTCTTAATGCCTAACAAATTTTCTGGGCTAATATTTCGTGAGTAACAGGTCTGTAGTTCGGGACAATGGACCAACTTCTAGAGTAACTGGTTTCGATATTTCATTAACAATGGGCTTTCCTGAAAATCCAAGGGAAACATTTCTAGAGCCTGAGAGCGGAGCCCCTGGAACCTCGTCATGACTGATGGTAGTCCTACTTGCCCCTGTATCAATCAGGAACTTTCTGTCTTTCCCTAATACTTGACTATGTACATAGGGACCCTCTTGATCTACAGGAATCTCGATGAGAGGCAAGCCTACCTCCCTCTCTAGGCTGTTTCATGAATATGGCTGATAATCTGGGTACTCTGACTGTGCATACTGGTACATCTGCTGTGTAACATGCTGTGTGGCAGCGATAGGCTGCGGTGCTGTAACTGACTGTTGTGCATTCTGTGGTGGTTGGGAAGTCTGTGAAACTTGTTCTTGTCTAGGCGGACGTGGTCTTTCTTTAGTTTTACCAGTAGCTATGTTGTGTTTCAGAACTGCACATTCGTTTATAAAATGACCTGGCTGTTTACAGTAATTGCATGTCCCTTTAACGGGAACCGCAGGATGACTGGCTTGATTCGGACCCCTCTTCTGACTGTCTTGTGGAACAGACTGTGCAACTAATACTTTCATTTTCGTGTCTTTCATACGTCTCCTTTCGTGTTCCTGCTCTTCCCTGATTCTGTTCTGGTGGTACTGGAGCATTTGGAGCATCTGTGACGGAGAATTAGCTTGCCAGGTGCTTTCGACTTTCAGTACTCGATTTTTAACTTGTGGACTTGAATTCTCGACTAGTTTGGTAACAAAAAGATGAGGGTACGATTCACTACTTGTTTTCAGACCACTATTAATAATAAAACATTTTTCAAATCTAGAATAGAAATCACTAGTATCTTCGTCTTGTTTCTGTTTACAGGCTGAGATCGCATCCCAATCTTCCTTTTTCGTGGCTAGTAATCTTGGCAAAACTTGTATCAATAACTCGGGCAATTCCTTAGCTTTATCCCCAAGACCGGTACCTGGTACTCGTGAATTATCTTCAGCTTCTAGAGCTGTCCAATCTATCTTTTTCTCTCCCACCTCCCATTCTTTTTCTTTGAGTTTTTCATATATGCCCGCAGGCAACAGGACCTTTAACATTTTAATGATATCAGGATACGTGTATTCTCCCATACGGAGCATGTCTTTTAATTCACAGTGGAACCCTGCTGGATCTTTATCATGACAGGGAATTAACTTTTTCATTTCTAAGAGTTCCATCTTTGTGATAGGGGTGTAAACAAATACTCATTCTAGACCACCACCCTCTTTCTTGACTGGATGTACTTCTCGTAACGGATTCTGTCTGTCTATGTAGAATGGTTTACTTTCTGGAGGTGAGACGTGAACAAAATGTGGATTCAGAAACGTTTGGTATTTGTGGCGCTGTTCTAATATGACACTAATTAAATCGGTACCTAGACCTTTCCATCTGTACTGGAGTAACTCGTTCAATACATCATGTAGAGGACCTGGATCAGAATGTTGTTCCTCATACAGTGTAATGAGGTGCTGGATCATATACATACCCACCAGTCGTTGCTCGGCTGGGGTCAGTTTCAGAAACATTTGGGCCACTATTTCGTCTGGAAAAGTGGTAGAATCAGTAGTCCATCGGACTGCTGATCGGGCTAGTTCTTGTTCATGCATTGTACTGAGCTCACTATAACCTATTCGTGATTTCAGAATGTGATCAGTGACCTGGAATACTTGCTCAAGAGAACACTGTTCTGGTGCTGGAGGAGGAACAGTTTTCTTGTAATCTAGGCGTGAATGTCGGTCGGAAAGTCTAGTTCTACCTACATACGCTATTCTGGAGGGATTCTCGTTGTCTACCTCTTCTGTAGAAGAGTCATCTTCTTTCTCGGTTGCTTGTTTGGCTTCTCGTTTCTCGTGTATCGTTATGATTTCCCTACGAATTTTCTTGTACATACACTCTATACAATTTTGTGTCTTGTGTTTTCCCTCGGCTATATTGTCACTCCAACTAGTCAGGACTTTCATTTCTTCTTGATCTTTTTCTGGATAGTCTTGCTCTCTTATTAAACAGTTAATCAAAAACTTTAAAATCATGAGTTGAGTCTCGACTTTTCTTTGAACCATGGCTTCGTGAATACTTCCTGGATTCATTCCTGTACGGATAAAACGATATATTCTGTCTAGATGTTCTCCCATATCGGGCAGGGTGTCCAAATAGCCGGCAACCCGTCTTAAACGTAATGAATATATGACCATGTGATCATCGCCTGGAACTGGATCATAACGACATTCAGTAAGTGCTCGCTTGATATCTACGTATGTAGTCACTTTTGGCGTACGCTGTAACGCTAGTTCATGTAGCGTCAGACGTCTTGGTTGAGGCGGGGTACGAGGAGAACCCCCCCCCCGCGGCTCCTAAACTAGAATCGTCGGTGTATACTGTACGTGCTGGTAGAGCGACTGGCAAATCGGGTACATGTACTGTGGGCTGGGCCGGGGATGCTGTAACAGGTGCTGTAACATTAACTGGACCCACGGGACCATCGGCTGGAGGAACAGGAATTACATTATTAACGGGAGCAGGCGGGATAGGATTTGCATATTCTGGGACTGTATCGTCCAAATAGGACGAAAGAAAAATATCAGCTGCGGTCGGTTTATGACGTAGCTTAATCGGGACCAATGGCGGTGGAAAATTACAGGGTGCTTCCGGGGTTGCTTTTGGCAAGCCCTCGGCAAGAAGAGGATACATGCCTTTAATAAGGGCATTTCTCTGTCTGTCTGACTGTTCTGCTCTAACTCGTTCACCTTCTTCTATTAATTCCCTTTCTTGGGCTTTTCCTGCGGACTCCCTACTTAGTTCTGTTTTTCTGAATTCTTTTTCGGTTCTTTTATGAGATTCTTTGCGCCATAACTCGATGGCATCTTTCTGGGACTGTCTGGCTTTCTTTTTCCATAATGCTTCTTCTACTCGCATGATGCACTCGGCATCCCATGTACCTGATACGGGCCATCTATATTTCTCTTCTAGTTCCTTAGTATAGTCCGCCCATAAGTCTAGATATATTATGGCATCTAAGCCATGCTTGTGATACATAAAATGTCCTGGACTGTCCCTAGGAGGGACAGGAACTGCTTCTTCGAGTAACCCTTTTCTGGTTTTTAACTGACGTAATTTCGAGAATAGAGGCATTTCGTGAATATACTTGGAACACAATACACAATAATCACAGTAATAAAATAGCGAACAAAAACACTCATACCACGACATAAAAATACATTAATAACAGTTCGAACAGAAATACTACCTGATACACTGAAAACAGAATACATGAATTTCTTGAGAACGAAACTTACTAGAATTACTGGATGCACTGCTAAAACAGTACAGAACATACCGGTCCCATAAAGAGACACGTCAGGACCCGTATCCACCTAGGTGAATACTTCGGACTGGATCTGCGTACCCAAACCCATCGGACCAGGACCAAACTAATGATCCTGTCTAGATACTTCCCCCGCGACGGTACTCACCGGGAAGCAGAAACTGGAAGGCCTCGGACTGGACTGGACTGCTACGACGTCGGACTACGAACTTCGGAAACTTCGGTTACAGGTGGGCCTCCGGATACTTCGGACCTTGCACTCTCGGCTTGGGCTCTGGTCGGGACGAACCGCATTCCACACCGCTTCGTCTGGATGTCGGACCGCAGTTTCCGTCTCCTCCGTGGGCCTGAGGGAGACTTGAAGCAGAAATATCTGCCGGTGCGCAGTAGAGTTCCGTCACGGCTGTAGAGGGTCAGGGGGCCTGCGTGGCATCGCCAGCGCGTGAGGAAGGGGCTCGTCCCTATTCGGGCGCCATTATGTGGTATATAAATAAATAATACCGGGACTATTTTTGAATTACATTAACAATAACAGATAGCTCAATAAATAAGAGGCAGGATCCGATGTGTCTGAGTCAGAAGGATTTATTCAGGCAAAAGGGAAGGGACTGGAACGGGACAGCCTGAAATAAAACAGGAAGGAAGGAAGGCAGCTGCACCATTTCATCGACAGTGCAGCATATATATAGTAAAACATTACATTACATTACATACAGTAGGCGTAACTTATGACAAACGTAAGATAAGAAGACATGGGTGGAGAAAGAAGGCGTGTACAGGGCGTGTACTGAGACATGTGATGTGAACGTCATATAAGTGTCATGAATGGGGCGGAAACATGGAGGGGGCTACTCGAGCAGCTGGGACCTTTAACCTAGTGGTGCGCGCAAACTGGCAATGACGTGTTACCAGGGAGAACTGGGGGCTATGACTTCTGCGCTAGAAGAGGAGACTAAAGTCTGCGGTGTCAGGACGACATGTACCTATAGCATATCTGGTATCTGGTGTTTGGAGTACATGTTGATAGAATCCAAAAGTTATCAGGGCAAAGGCTACTTGACACTAAGGCTGGTGCGTGCATCTATTCTACATGTATTGCGTGTGCTAGGAATATTCTATGAATATTAATACAGTATTTCTCTTACATGGAGACAGAAAGACTAGACCATAGCTGAAACTGTTGATGCGGTTCAGTAGCTTAGGAATGCAGAGAAGGAGGGCTGGACTGATAACTAGAAGCATAACATACTCTTGGCAGACAGGCGGGCAGAGCCAGGCCGGGCACCGCGCTGCGCGAAAGGAAGTAAGCGAAGGGTCAGGGATGCAGGTGGGGGCTGCATCGCTCCTCGGAGAGGGTTCAGGAGACGGGAGCTTGAATCTGGTGTCCGGGCCCTTTTGAGGCCTAGAAACGGGGACAATTCAATGAATTAACGTGCACACTGTAAAACGTGGCAACATAGGCCTAATACTTGTTGCTTTCACGAGAACTGGAAACTGGCATACTAGAGTTGGACACAACTATAATTGCGTCTTTAATCGATCATAGGGGGATACATGCATATCGATCATGCACATATAACATAGGATGGGGAACACGTAGGCACATATAACATGGCAACATTTACTTTTCCACAGTCTCCCCCCTCAGCAGGGGCTGTCGCAGTTTAAATGCGCCGCCTGGCGCCTTTCCCGAAGTGAGTGCCCGCATGGGCTGCTGTGAAGTGTAGTCCCCACCCTCACTCTCCACTCGGCGCACCACTCGCGAGCTGGAAACAGCGAGTGGGCGGCGGGAGGGAAGCAGGGTGTCCGGGCGGCTGTTTAGCACTCAGGCGGTGAGTCAGTTTTTCCCTTTGGCAAGTCGGCGTCTCGAAATCCTTCACTACACGAAGAGGTCTCCCCACTGGATTCAAGCAAGCCGGGCTTAAGACGGCTGGAATGCCAGAAACCGGTCCTCAGAAGCTTGTTTCCGGTCCAGGGAAGACATGGCTTGGCAGTTCGGGCTGGACTGTTCCCATGAGGCACAGGGTCAGACTGATTTGCATATAGCCATGTCTGAACTGGGGTGGCAGAGTGGGCTAAAGAACGGTGATGGATTAAACCCAGATCTTTTGACTGGGTGTGAGTGTTTGATTGATTCAGATGCTCCGTCCATCACCACCCCCTTTTGTACCGTTTTCCCTAAAACAAGCTGCCCGGTGGTTCTCTTCGTAACTCCACGCATATCCTCCCTTGTGGGTACAAATAGCGAAATCTCTTATTTCCGCCTTTGATTTTCAGGAAATCCTTGCTTTTACTACTAATATCTCATTATTACGTTCTCCTATCATTTTTCACTCCGATAAAATGTTGACCCCTCTCCTACCATCATCATATCCATCACTTAATTCTTATCAACCGCAACCCATTTGTCATAATAAATCGATGCCAATTAAGAATCGTACCATATATTGGAAAAAATGTCGTTCTAAGGGGTTGCAATGGATATCTCAACTTCTACTTGATGATCAACCCCTATCATTTACTGATCTTCAAACAAAATCTTCCTTACCAGCTACCTTTAGATCGCAATATAATCTTCTATGTCCCGCCTCAAAAAATATCTTCTTGCATGACCAAGTACTTCAAATCCTCCTGCAAAATCCAATTTCCTTTTTCCATCATTACATACTTCTCCTTCTGCATCCACTATATACAAGACCTTACAGTTACCCCCGGACAGACTCAAATCCAAGACTGAGTTGGCTTGGGTAAAATATTTATCACAATGCTGGGCAACTGAAACTTGGGCTTAACCTTCACAAAACCTCACAAGCTGCTAAAACCACACAAACCTTTTATTCTGTTTTCCAACGGGCATTATTTTCTCCAATGACTCTAGCGTCCTTCTCATCAAGTATGCCTTATACTTGTTGGTCCTGTCCCTACTCTAGTACTGATTTAAAACAGATGTTATTTGAGTGCCCCCATCCATCTGTTTTGGCAGCTGGTTTGGTTCCAAATTAGGAAGATTTTTAAAGTTAATGTCCCATTTTCTCTAACCAATATATTCCTAAGCTCCTTGCCACTCCAATGGCTGCAATCACTATGGAGCTGTACGCTGTTAGATCTATTGTTAGCTGTTGCTTTTGATTTAATAACCTCAAATTGGAAACAAGCTGATAAAGTCACTTTTAGATCTTGATGTAATGCTGTATGTTTCCATAATAGATTAGACACTAATTATGTTTCCCCTTTATTTCTAGCAATTAAAAGTGATCTCTTATGGCCTTCATTAACCACGTACTTATCTTTATCTGCCTCTTCTGCTGTTAAAGTCATTACTGTATCAGATGGTGTACGGAAGCTGCCTTAACTCAACCCTTTCCTAAGTTGGGGCAGCGTTTGGGTGGTCCTGGTAGATACAGGGATCTATCGGATCCTGATACCAGGTTAATAGATGGATAAGGACTGTTGGTTTTTTGCTTTTTTACACTTCTTAGCCTACAGTCTGATGGTGTCCTGACTGTGCACAGATGCACCAGCGATGGCGAGCTTGTGTGCAAGAATAACTGGAATGCTGATCGTGATAGCTTTGTAAATGACACCGTTGATTTGAAGATGGTGCAGGCTGGCAGGAGGAACCAATAAAGTTGCATCAGAATGAGGGTAATATGATCACATTTCCTGAGACCCTGGAGAAGAAATGCTGCGGCATGTAGAATGTCCCTAAGGGGTGTCAGTGTGGCATCTGGGAGGCCATGGAGTAATGCATTACCACCATCTAAGTGCAAGAGTACGAGGGCTTGAACTGCAGTTCTGAAGTCAATTCCTGGGGAAAATGGTACGGCTTTCTTTAGAAGAGAGAGACGGTACAAAGCTGTCTTTAATTGTCAGGCAATATGTTCCTTGAGAGATAGATTGGTATCCAGGGTGAATCCAAGTGACTTGGCATTTGGTGAGAGTTGGAATTCGAAGCCGTCAAGGTTCATGTCATTTAGCCAGGTTTGTGCTGTATCTTGTAATTGTTCTTGGCAAATATCAGAAATTCCACCTAGGCTGGGTTGACCTTCAGGTAGGTGCTGGATATACAGGTCTAGATGATTTGCAAGCAGTGTTTGAAGCATCAGATGTCTGAAGCGGAGGAGTCTTTCAAGTGAAGTTGTGTACCATCCTCATATCGAATAATTTCATGCTGTTATTTGTGAGTAGAGCAACCGAGTTGTGATGAGAAGATGGCAGGAGACTATGTGGAGTCTCAGACGCTCCACAGGTGATGGGGATCTTTTGTTGTGGACATGCCCATGTGAAGAAACTGGTGTTGGTTGGAAAGGTTTGAGGAGTACCATTGAGGGACATTGCCGGTCAATCCCATTTGAGAGTCCTGGGTGCATTTGAGGCTTTCATGGTCCACTGTGTAGAAGGCAGCTGTTAGGTCCAGCAATATCAGGAGGCAGGGGTCATTTTCATCTATGCTCAAGAGGGCATAATCTATAAAGTGTAAGATAGAGGTTTTGGTGCTGCAGCGTGATCTGAAGCCAGGCTAGTAGTCGTACAGGTGATGGTTAGCATTGTTGAACATAGACTGCTTTTTCAATACTCTTGCTGATGAATGGTACGAGAGTAATGGGTTGGTAGTTTGTGAGGTCCTCAGTATCTAATGTAGGTTTTTTTAAGAGTGGGACGATCTGGATTCTCCTAAAGCTTCCAGGAAAATACCTTGATGAGAGAGGCATTGACAATAGTATGCAGGGGTAAGAGAGCATCTCCAGAGAGAGCTTTGAAGGGCGAGAGTAAGATATCATCTTCATAAAAAGTGGCTTTGAGAGAGTTGAGTATGTCAGGGAAATCAGGGATAGATACAGCTTCAAATGCTGACCATTGAGGGATTATACTAAAAGGGGTGAGTGTAATAATTGTAACAGGCTTGATGTAGTTGATGTGGTGTTGAATAATCTGTATTTTCTCACAGACTAAAAGATTGATGACATTGCACTGTTCAGGGGAGTGAGCAATAGGTGGATCTGCTAGGACATTGTTTCAGTGCTTCATCATCTTGAACAGTGGTCTGCTTCTGTTGGTGGCTTTATTGATTGTGTTGGTATAGTACTGTGCTTTGGATGATGTGATGAGCTGTGTGCATGTGAGCAGAGGGATTTCAATATCAAAAGGTCCTCAGGAGGTTAGTTTTTCTTCTATTTTCTTCCCTGTCAGTGGAAGGATTGTTTATTGTCAGCAATGTCTTTAAAGTACCAGGGTGCTGATGTATTTGGCTTGCATTTGTTTTTTTTTTAATTGGGGCATGGATGTTCACATAGTGTTCCAAAAAAGTGTTGAATACTGTGGAAGGGTGTTGACATCAGAGGTGGGGTTGATAGGGTCAGAGATGATTTCAAGAAATAGATTGTCTATGAAGAAGTCTTTGAAAGGTGAAGGTTTGTTTTTCTCTTTCGTGTTGCTCATATTTTGTTGGTAGGTTGCTAAATGTGGAGATAGGGATAGCAAAATGGTCAGTCCAGTCCAAGGGTAGGGGTGGTCTTTATTGGATTGTTGGTGATATTGAGAAGACGAGGTTGAGGATGTGGCCTTTGGAGTATGTTGGTTGTGTGAGATTCTGTACCATGTTGAGTGTATCAATGGGTTTGTAGAGGGTGTCTCTTTTTTTGATCTTGTATTGTCTGGAAGGTTGAAATCACTCAAGAGGGTGGGGTGGTGACATATTGGATGGCGAGGTGGTGAGGAGCACTGAGAATTCATCAATGAAGTCCTTGTCCTGCCCAGGAGTCTTGTAGATGAGATAGAAGGTGGTGGCCTGTGTCAAGGAGTGTATGAAATGGCATATCAGCAGCTCCATGGAGCTGAGTGTTACTTGCTTTCCTAGGGTGCAGGACCAAATGACTTATGGACTATTGCAAATCCTCCTCCTTTCTCATGTGTCCAGTCCACACGTTGGATGTATTAGCCTGTGGGAAGAAGACATCTACGATATGCAAATATGTAGGCGTGCTGTGATGAAGAGGGAATAAAGAATATAATAGGTGATGAGTTCTGTGATATCTGGTGCATGGAGTACTGCAGAGACTGAGTATAGTTTTGGAGGGAGAAGTATGGGTGATGAGATGCCATGAAGAGTTTATTGAATTGCAGGAAAGGCAGGAAGTTATGTCACTTCCTGTGCAGATGAATGATGTGAAATGCAGTGTTTTCACTTCCTGTGCATGTGGATGATGAGAAATGCAGTGGTGTCTCTTCATGTGCAGATGGATGATGGGCACAAACATATTACACCCCTATATGCTGATAATGCTACCCAAAACAATAACAGATTAATATATGATGCATAGTGAGTGGATTTTGAAGTAGGTGACTGCATATTTGAACCATAGTATGATATATATATAGAATTATCTATGGGTAACTGTGCCTAACAGGAATGTTATTCACTGAGGGAGTCTGAATGACATCAGATAAAGAATGAGAGTGAAGCATGAGTTGTCTGTGATGCCACTCACTCACCAGACGTAAATAATATACCTGTTATTCACATTTTAACCATCTATAATGTTATGTTGTGTATGCCCTTTAATTTGATGCAGCTCAGCTCTGCTTGGCGCTGGGATGCCCTCGGGTAGCCATGCGCTATATAAATGCGTATTCATTCATTGTAGGGGCAGAGGAGTAATGGGGATGCCATGTCAAAAAATGTGAAAAAAAAATAACAGGCCTCCTGTCACCCACCATCTCCACCATAATATACCCTAATTCGAGCCTAAATGAAATAATGAATGCCTGATCTTCTACCATCCATTCTTACCACCCTCTGTACTACCGTCTCCCCACAGCACCCAAACTGGAAAAAAAATCGTGGTCATCTGTCACCCACCACCTTTTGCTCACTCACGACCCTTCCCAGTCCAAAGCTGGGCTTCCTACTCCCAAAGTGAGAGCAGGGAGCTGACACTCTGCTGATAGAGCCTCTTTTTATATTAGTTTAAGTACTCACAAGTAAGACATGTTCTCCATCACTGTAAGCATAGCCAGTGCTAGACATCTCTGGACATTTATGTTTCTTTGTCTTTACCATTCTTCAGCGGAGAGTAGCTGTTTGGGTTTGGGGGTGTTGTTTGAAATGCTGCTTATATTCTCTCAGTTAAACTTCTACTAGAATAATGCAGGTACATCCCATAAGAATGCAGAGTACCTGGGAGCTTCCTTGCTTAACCCTTTATGGAATGGTAATCACAAGACTATTGCTTGCGTACCCGAAACTAAGAGGAAATTGCAGAAGGACCTTCTTATTTGTAGCTGAGAACTTCCCCTGGGACGACTGTTAGAAAGTCACCTTCTCAACAATCCCCAAGGCGAAGGACATGGCTACATGCTCAAACTATTACCTACATGCAAAAGCAGAGTACTGGTGGTCACGTGCCTACCCTACTGTTCATGCAGATGAGAACTACACTGCCTACGTTTACAACATCAACAAAAATATGAGCCTGGTCAATAGCTTTGGTGGAGACAAGAAAGATAAACTGTTAGAGAAATGGGCTGGAAAACATTCCTGACTCACAAAGAAGAGTATTAAACCATATGATGGCTTAAGTCATTGTTTTTCTTCTTATAGACAAATGCCCTTTACGGTGTTCATAATGATAATGCAGCTCAGCAGGTTAATGCACCTTCTGCACAGATCTGTGCTCAACCTGTCTGTTACTGTTTTGAATCACAAGCAAGCCTTTCCTCTTTCCAAAAGTGAAATAGGAAAAAAGCACTGGCTTGGGTTATAGTCCTACTTGCTGGTTAAAGGGTAATCAAAGAGCTACAATGCTTAATGAACAAGGATTAGCTAAGCTTTGAGAACTTACCCTTGAGGCATGACAAAAGCAAATAATTTAAATGCCTGCAGCAGTTGAAACCAGTTTAAAAAAAGCTTGTTTCGAGACTACAATGCATAGATGAGATGAATAATTAAATGTGTGTTTGGCTGCATTACTTATATGATGTAAATCATGCCCTCAAGCATTCCCATGTAGCTGATAGGACACACCCAATCATTAGAAACAATGGGAGACAAAACCCAGACATTCTGTCTAAAATGGAAATTTTGCATGTGAAATTAAGGAAAGCAGAATTATTTAGGGTGTTTTAGGAGTCACATTTGCCCTGTCAAATCGGACAGATGACCCTGGAAAAAGTCCGGAACTGTAGGAATCCATGCTGACATTACTATTCAAGTGGTAGTTCTTTATTCCATAGAAGACATCTCTGAATACTGTGGTCATTTTGCATCCTAATACTGCTGAGCCAAGTGGTACGAATGCTAAATGTCCACTTTGGAATCTCTGATCATCTTGAAATTAAGGGCTTTTGTATTCTGGATTAATCCATATGGTTCCTTTAAATTTCCTATGGTTGACTATATCTTCGTGAAATGCTTTCAAATTTCATTTCATGTCGTTTCATTGAATTTCATGGTGAAAATACAACCTGTGGCAGAGATCTGTGAAAAATAGTGAGGGGAAGTGAAAGAGAGAGAAAGACCAGACTGGATCTCACACTTTGACAATGGAATAATTTCAGTTGTGGGACAGCACACCATTATCTTGATGTTACAGAGTGGGGAACACTGAACCATCTACATAGAAGTTAGAGGTCAACAGGGAAGTAAGGATCATGTCTTTGATGAGTCTTAACAGACTTGGGGCTGTATTATGTATGTGTATTTTTCTAGTTAGCCCTGGGTGCTCCTTTCAATAGGTGTGCCCAGCGCTAACCAGGAAAATACGCTGCACTATTGTGAATGCGCTGTCCCCAGTGCAGCTGCGAACTAGCACTGCGCTAGGGGCAGAGCATTCAGGTGAAAACCAGAGCGGCTGCTTTGAAGCTGCTCCGCGTTTCACAGTGCAGGTGGCAACCCGCCTGAACTCTTAAAGGGGATTAGAGATCCATTGCAGGTGGGTGCAGTGAGTGACTGAACCCACCTACAAGGGGATGTCGGGGTCCATAGGGCCCCTTTTCCCCCTCTCCGGAGGGCTGCTATCAGGGAGGCACTGAGTGTGTGCCAACTTTAAGGTGGCACACTGTTAGTGCGCCGCCTGACAGCTTTTTTGCCTCTGCGCCCACATCTATAATACTGCACAGGCGTAGAGGTAAAGGGATTGTCTCATTTGCATGGGGCCACACCCCATTTAAACGAGGAAACACTCTTTGATTATAGCGATGTCGCTTTATGTGTGCCAGCGCTATCAGTATTACAGAAGGGGATGCACAAGCCTCTGCGGCCCCTTCTTTAATACCAAAGGTCCATGGGGGCGCGCAAATGGAAGTTGCACCCCAGAGGCACTCCGGTAATACGGTCCCTGGATTTCATCTGAGTCCGTACAGACACTACTGCAAACTCAACAGTCAGAAGATAGGAGGCAAGTAAGAGAGGAAGCACACAAACACAGCAACAAGGTGTAATGGAGGCCTAAGAGGGACAAC
Organism: Lissotriton helveticus; assembly: GCF_964261635.1. NCBI lineage: Eukaryota > Metazoa > Chordata > Amphibia > Caudata > Salamandridae > Lissotriton > Lissotriton helveticus. The sequence goes on along the minus strand of NC_136071.1, from coordinate 333,122,164 downwards.
AGAGGGGAGTCAAAGTTGAGGGATGGGAAACAAGGGCAAACTGGTATGGAAGCGAAAGGTCACAACAACTCATGACATGTTGCTGGCCAACGGCTATGTGCCATGTAAGGTATTTTGTACTGCTCTGCACTAGCAAACTGGAAGGGACCCAAAATCAAAAAGTGAGTAACTAAACTTTCTATCCATTAGTAGTCTAGTGTTCCCAGCCTCTCCACTTTCCAGTGATTTACCTTTCACATTCTCCAGCCCCCGTTCATCTTATGTCTGATTGTGTGCCTGCACTTAGCTTGAATCCTGATAACAGTGTGATGGTACATACTAAAGATGTCTAGCTATTCTGATATTAAAGGGAAGCCCAGATCTAGCTCAACAGACTTGACATTACTGATGAATGTTATGGACCCAGTGATGAAACCATGTGAAAGTTTAGGTGATTTGAAATGGATAGCACAGCTCCCAAAGGCGTTGCACATATCTCCAATCACAGTCAAGCAATACATCTTTAGAGCTATCGCATGCATTGCTAACATGATCTCTCCTTGGCAGATCATGCATTAGTTCATTCTCTGCAGTGTCAGGATTCTCTGCCATATATGTAAAAAGAACATTTATATCCAAATGCTCAAATTTAAGGGCAACAGTAAAGGCAAGGTTATTGACGAATTTCGGTATAGGTGTGTTTCTAAGTTCTAACTTAAACATTTTTTAGACAAAAAATGAATTTCTAGAAACGGTTGAATATGCTTAGGCATGGATACATGTATTAAACATTTTTCTATTTCCGTCTCCTCTCTCTTGGTCGTGGCCTGCACCCCATCTGGTCGACCCACAATCTGGAAAATAGCCTAGACTATACCACAAACCTAACCAACAGGGTGCATTATTGTCAACCACTGTGAAGCTATTCTGCTTCCTATTGAGAATAGCTTGCCAGCAACCATAAGAAACTATACGCATTGCGAATGGTCGACTAGCGTCACAGAAGCGTGCCCAGCTGGCTACATGCCGCCCAATTCTATAACATCCCGCAGTTTTTCAACATAGACAGGAATGTTCCGTTGTGGTCGGGCAAGGAACCCAAAGAAGAAAGTATGTGCTTGGACCTGGCATTAGGGTTAAAAAGCTACTCTTTCACAAGCACTCAACACTGTTTATACAATGTATGCAAATCTGTGCATACCTTTTAAGAGAACTTTAAATTGAAAACAAAATGTCCACATTTTTCGTTAGTGTATTTTGTTTTCCCATGTATTTAACTTTAATTTTAAATTGCCCCCAAAACATCTAAAATGGGCACATTCAGGGAATATTCATATACAGTTAGTACAAATAGAAAATAATGTGCCCCTTTGCACAATTACTCTTGGGTAGTTGATTCACATAGGCATGTATGAGTCTTTAAAAGAATATTCCTATTATATTTCTTCCCGTACTCATATATCCGATTGTGAATTGTCTCAATAGGGATCAATACTCTTGAATGTAGGCTCTTCTCCGTGGATCAACTCTGAGTCATTATCTTCATGGCCATATTTACAAACCCACAATATTCTAAACACTGACTCACACCTTCTGCAATCATGACTAATTTGATGAGCTACAAACATAACCATACTTTGGAACTCAAAAGCATACCTTAAAACATGTTCCTTCAGTTATACATCAAAAACATCCTTGTAAAAGAAAAGATACTCAGCTCGTCTGTCATTCTCAAAAAGTATCTTATCCAGTGCTAAATCAGCTGTCAGAAACAAACATGAAAGAGACAAAAGGTGTCATTTACACGTACTCTGCTGCCCTGGTGGCCATACAGTTTGCCATATTTAGAGATCTCCACCTGTCCAGACATGGTGGTTCCTTTGAAGACACTAAATTCTTTCTTTGTGGTAGCCATGTTTCATATGGTCGCACAGCAAATATTTTTGTTTTACAAAAGCTGTTTCCCAAAGATGGAGTTTATTTTTGTGAAACCATAAACGAATGGCCCTGACACCTTAGGAGTTTTCACCCAGGGTGTGGAAGCAATTTATTTCTGTTTTGGACTGTAAGACTTTTCCTGGTTGTCCTAAACAGAAGTAAAGTACCGTAGAAATCTGTCCTTCATAGAGCAGATAGTCTGAAGTGCCTTCCCAGTCTGTTGGGACATTAATGTAAGGTATCTGCTGGTGGATCCAACAGGAGCCGAGCCAGAGAAACATGCTGGGTCTATGTATGTAAGTATGCATGTGGCATTTCTATAGCACAAAGGAAGCCAAAAGAAAGTGGAGTGTTGTACATGGTCCAAGGCTGACATAAAGTCAATAACTGATAGGAAAGGTAGCTGGTTTGGGGAGTATTAATAGTTTGTGATGTAGTTTTCTTTAAAAAGGTGCATCTTAAAATCTTTCAAACACTTGAGTAGCATTGTGAGGATCCTGATAGATGAAAGGATTTTGTTCCAGATCCTGATGCATGGATATGAAAGGCCTGCTGTCTTGTTTATTTTTGTTTTTACACTTCTTAGTCTGCAGTCTGATGGTCTGCCGGCTGTGGGTGTGCAAAAACCACCAGAGATGGTGAGCTTACCTGCAAATTAAGCATTGGTGCTGGTTGTGATTACTTTGTAAATGATACAGCTGGTTTGAAGACGATGCACACTGACAAGGGAGCCAATGGAGTTCCATCAGAATGGGGGCTGTTGGACCTGGTCCTCTCTGCAGGGTCATCCCCAGTCCTTTTGCCTTTTACACTCATTTTTTGCTGAATTTGGTTTTGTTGGACATGGAGAGAAAACTCAAGCAGATTGGAAAGGTTGGAGGAAAACCAGTGAAGGACATTGTGAGTACATTCCATTCTAGACTCCAGGGTGCTCTGAGGGTGGCATGGTCGACTGTGTCTAAAGCAGCTGGAAGGTCCAAAAAATATCAGGAGGCAGGGGTCATGTTCATGTGTGATCAGGAGGGCATTGTCTGCAATATAGCAGTGTTCATGCTGTAGTGTGATCTGAAGCTAGACTGATAATTATGCAGGAGATGATAATCATTAATGTGATCTTGGAGTAAAACATAGGCTGCTTTTTCAATGATCTTGCCTATGAATAGTAAGTGATCGAATGGCTGGTAGCTGGCAAGATGAACTGGGTCTAGTTTGGGTTTGTTTAGGAGTGGGGAGATCTGCCCTGTCTGGAGAGCTTCTGCCAAGATGTCTTAAGTAAGGTAACATTGCCAGAGGTGAGTAGGGGTGAGAGCATCATCAGAGAGAGCTTTGATGAAGGACAATAGTAAGACATAATTTTGATATGGATTGGCTTTGATAAAGTTGAGTATGTCACTGAGATTCAATAAAGATAGGACTTTGAAGGTTAACCATTGCAGGATTCTATGGTGGATGTAAGAATTGAGGCAATGTTGGTGCCATCGATGTGCTGTCGATCTTTTGCCATTTGTTATGGACACAAAAGTTGATAACATTGCAGTTTTATGTGGAGTGGGAAATAGGTGGGTCTGGTATGTGCTTGAATCAGTGCTTGATTGTCTTGACCAGTGACCTGCTTCTGTTGGTGCCTCCATTGATGGTGCTGATATAGTACTTTGCTTTGGCTGATATAATGAGCAGCCTGCCTTTTGAGTAGTAAGAATTAAATATCAAAATGTACTTGGAAGTTCAGTTTTAATTCCAATGTTTTCCGAGAGAGAGAGAGAGAGAGAGAGCTTTGATGAAGAATAAAGATAGGACATCATCTTCATAAGGAATGACTTTAAGGGAGTTGAGTGTTTCAGCTAGATCTGCAAGAGAAAGGGCTTTGAAGGATGAGTGTTGCAGATTCTATGAGAACAGGGGGGCATAAGCGAGGAAGCAGGCTTGGAGTTGTCGAAGTGCAGTTGGAGCTTCTGTATTATTTAACTGAAAAGAGGTTAATGTCATTGCACATTCTGTGGCAAGAGGATTAGGTGAGTCTGACGGTGATTGATGCAGTGTTTGATGGTTTTGAAAAGCTTTCTGCTCCTGTTGGTGGATTATTTGAAGATGTCGCCATAGTACTTTGCTTTTCCTGATGTTGTGAGCTGCCTGTGTGTTCTCAGAGGAACTTTGGTATCATGAGGGCTTCAGGAGTTCTGTTTTTCTTCCATTTTCTTTCCTGTCTGTGTATAGATCATTTATTGTCAGCAAAGTCTTTCGAGTTCAGAGTACTGACAGCTTTGGCTTTCCTGTTTTAATTGGGGCATGGATGTTCAAATAGTTTTCCCAAAAAGTATTGAAGTTGTTTCGAAGTAGTGTTGGTATCATAAATGGAGTTGATTGAGGGAGATATGAGTTCAAGCTTTGAGTTGACTATGGAGAAGAATTTGACGGATCTAAAGGTTTGATCCCTCTTTTGGGTTGGCCTTGATTTGTTGCTAGAACTCTGAGCATGCAGATAGGTATAGCAAAGTGTCCCGTTGAGTCTATGGGAAAGTCTTATTTGCATTACATTGATGATGTTGAGAAATCAATTTTGAGAATGTGTTGGCTGTATGACATACTGTACCATCTTGAGTATTGCAATGGGGGTGACAAGGCCATGTCTTGTTTTTTGGGAGGTTGAAGTCACCCAAGTCACATAATGTGTGCGCATGTTGAATGGATGAAGAGATGAGAAGATCTCAGAATTTACTAATGTAGTCCTTGCTCTGCTTAGCAGGCCTGTAAGTGATATGAAAGCAGCAGTCTGAGTTAAAGAAAGGGAGAAATGGCATCCCAACTGCTCTGTGGTACTGTGTGTTACTTGCTTGCCTAGGATGTAGAACAAGGAGGACTTGTGAATGAGACAGATACCCTCTCCCTTCTTGTGTACGGGGGCCACCCGATGGTTGCTGGAGCCTGTGGGAAGAAGGAAGTCTAGGAAGTGCAAGGATTTGGGGGCAAATCATGTACATTGATAAAGAGGGAATTATGTTCATAATGGTGATGTGGTTTGCAATGTATGTTGCATGGAGTACTACAAAGAGAGTGTTATTGAACATGAGCTGGAATGTATGTTCTGTAGTTTGAGGGTGTGTGGTAGTTAGTGGGATTTGTAAGAGGCTGGGTCTATGTGTTGTGCAAATGCTGAGTGTTTGTGTCCCCTAGGTCTGGGTGTGATCGTGGGGTACTGATTAAGGTACTTCATTTTATCCTTCTTTTCAGTGGAACAGGAGATTGCCCCTAAGGCCATTTTTGGTGCTAAAAGGACATCATATGTGACCACTCTTAGCTGCGGATGCCTGGGTGATTGGATGTCCAGAAGAGTTGACTAAAATTTGGAGAAGGCAGGACTAATGTTACTTTCTGTGCTAATGAATGATTGAAAAGGAAGCCCTTTTGCCTGGCTTCTTCTTTAAATTATATTTTAGGAAATCTGTGATATAATTTCTTGTGTAGATGGATGACAGGAAATGCAGTGATGTCACTTCCTGTGCATATGGTTGATGGGGAATGAGGAAGTCTTGTCTGGCTTCTTCTTTTAAAGTTGCAAATGGTGGGAAACCAGTGATGTGACCTCCTCTGAGGATGGATGATGGGAGAAGCGGTGGTACCACTACCTCTTCAGATGTTTTATTGGAAATGGAGTCCTCTTGTTTGGTGTCTTCTTTTAAAGATGATTTTGGCTGGAAACCAGTGATGTCACTTGCTCTGCAGCTGGTTGTTGAGAAATGTAGTGCTGTCACTTCCTGTTCAGATGGATGATGTGGACCACATGATGGTGTGCCCGTTTCTAAATAGAGCAGGCGGATCACCAGTTTGGTGGACATAGATAGTTGTGACAGAGTACCCCAATAGCCAAATTCTAAGTGAAACCAAAGGTAGTTTCCTCTCAGTAATGGTCAAATAGGATAAAGCCTAGCAATTATCGTCTAGTCTGAAAATTCTTACAGCAATGATCTTTGTCCTTCATGTAAACGGCCAACTTCCAGTTTGAACTAAACCAACGGTAAACCATCCACATAGTTCCATGGTATGTTTGATTGCTAAGAAACTGAACTTCTGACTCTTTTATACCGGTATTCATACCAGTGGCAGCTGGCAGGGAATAGGGGTAGCAGGGGGCCACCGTCTTTCCTTCGTTGTTGCTTCTCTTCCTGGTGGTATCCAAGAGGCAGGAAGCACACAGGCTCCCCTAAGCCAATCACAATGCTGCAATGAAGCAGTATGATTGGTCTGAGCATCGTGGTTCAGCAGTCAGTTGGGGACAGGGAGCCTGTGCATGTTCTCCACCCAGGCTGTGCATTACAGCCCGGTGGAGAACGTACTAAGTGCGCACGACTGCTTGGCCGGCCCAAGTCAAGTGGTCAACCCATCATGTGCACTTAGGCGCACCATCCAATCCTCCTCCCAGGCTGTCACACCAGCCCCGTCCTGCCCTAACCCAGGCCCATAGCTATGAAAAATAATATAATAATAACAATGTTATTCTTTATTTTCTCCACTGCTCTGAAAGCCATGGGGCGACACTCCTACGACCTTATTTTAAAGACGTATAAATACATTTTAAATCAACCTTAGTCATAGAATACCCTTAGATGCTCAGACAGAACCTGTAATCTGTACATCCCACTGTCTTCTTCATCAATTTCTGATGTTTTCTCCAATGTCTCTTCACAAAGGAGTAAGTGGTAAGTGAAAATAATTAATCCCCCTTCTGACTATGCCAATTCGCTCTATATCTGCCTGCTAAATATCTTATCGACATCCTCCAGACTTTCTAGAAACGAGTGATCACATTGAAAACCATATGGTCACACCCAAACCCATCCATGGAAAGGCAGTCAACTAATTGCCTTATGCCCCTGGACATCTCCTAGAATAATTTACTTAAAACTTTCACAGACTCCCACAACCCCAGCTATGAACTGCATTATTAATGACCATCTGCCCGTAAAAACAGGACTATACCATCAGGACAAAAAAATTAAAACAGTTTTTCTTAACCCTTGGGACACCCTGCATTATAAATACGGGGTGCCTCGAGAAAAGTCAGTGTGTAGAGTCACTAGTTGGCTAATGGCCCATTTAAAAGCCCTACTCCTCCCCTGACATCTTGGCAGCCATCCCACCTGTGTATTATATTCTCCAAGCCAACCGACCAGCTGGGAAACTTGGTGGTGGCGTAGCCGCCAATATCAAACTCTCCCTCTCCCTCTCCCTACTTACCATCCCCCAGGTCGACTACCTGTAATTAGACTTGAATCCTCAGTGTCTCCCCTTACCTGCGTTCTGGTATATCGCCCTCCCCAACCCATGCCCAATTTCCCCTCGCTTTTTGGCGACCTACTCTCCCAGCTCATTATCAAAAACTCCAAACTTCTGGTTCTGGGAGACTTCAATTATTGGCCGTCAGACGTACATGAAAGCTCCCACTCCTTAGCTTTCACCGACCTCTTAAGCGGGCTTAATGGCCTTCAACACGTCCATACGGCCACTCACTCTAAGGGCCACATCTTAGATCAAGTGTGGACCTATAATCTCGGAATCAAGTCGCTTACAATCTCACATTGCCACTGGTCGGACCACTCCTTAATCTCTTTTTCTCTCCTGGTCCCTTCACCGCCCCCCCGTAACCGAGGCCCCAGCCTCTTGGCCCGCAACTGGAACAAAGCTGACCTCGATCTATTTCTTACCTCCTTAACATCTTCGGTTCTGCCTAGCCCCGACTCCATAGACTCCCAAGAAGCCGCACTTGTCAATTGGCTAGAGTCCGCCATTGACAAGGTTGCCCCTCTCAAGTTAATTAGAACTAAGCGCCCTCATGACGCACACCGTTGGTTCTCGGACAGCCTTAAATCTTTAAAACTGGAACTCCGCCAAGCCGAGCGCCACTGGCGTAGAAACTACGACCCCTTAGAAAAACTACAATTCTTAAAACTTTCTGGAGAATATAAACAGGCAATCTCAGTCGCCAAAACTGCTTATTTTTCCACAAAAATTCTTAACTCCGCGCAAAAATCCAAAGAAATTTTTGCCATTGTGGAGGAGCTCTCTCACCCGGACAGGGTGACTATTAAACCCCACCCATCTCCGGCTCTATGTGATTCCCTTAATCAATTCTTTACAGACAAGATCAGCAAAATTAAAAATAGTATCTCCTCTGGATCCCCGGCGATGTCCCTCACAGGGGCTATCCCCCCTCTAATCCCCATTCCCTGACCCAGCTTCCCCCCATACTAGAAGGAGACTTTCTCTCCCTTCTCAATAAAGTTTCATCTGGCTCCCCAACGGACTGCTGCCCTCCTGCGATTCTCCGTGCTGCCTTCTCGGCTTGCCCTGCCCCTCCGCTGGCCCTCCTGAATAACTCTCTCCTGCTCAGTGAGGTCCCCAGCCAGTTTAAGAACACTGAGGTGGTGCCCATACTAAAAAAAAACAACGCCGACCCTGCGGTTATGGGTAACTTTCGTCCCATCTCCCTTCTCCCTTACCTGAGTAAGGTACTTGAGACACATGTGACCAGCGTCCTCAGCTCCTTTATTGAAGAGTCTAACTTCCTAGACTCCCAGCAAGCTGGATTTAGACCTGCCCATTCGACGGAGGCGGTCATCCTCTCCGTCATGGAGGAACTCCGTAGAGGCGCCGACTCCAATATTAGTCAAGCTCTCATTCTCTTAGATCTATCGGCGGCCTTTGACACGGTCGACCACACCCTCTTGGTCGACCGTGTCAAGGAGGCGGGCATCGGTGGGTCGGCCCTCAGCTGGGTCCGCTCTTTTCTGATGAACCGCCACCAATCTGTCCGACTCTCCCAGTTTTCGGCTGACAAGATGAAGCTCACTTGCGGCGTTCCGCAGGGCTCGTCCTTGTCACCACTCCTATTTAATTTGTATCTCACGCCCCTGATCCGCTCCCTCCGGGGAAGGAATGTCACTGCATTTAACTATGCAGATGACATTCAGCTTGTTTTCAACCTTGATTCCTCGGTCGAAGCGATCCAAGACTTTCAGTCCACCCTCTGTCATATCAGTAATTGGATGGGTGCTCATCATCTTAAACTTAACCCCGACAAGACGGAGCTTGTTCTTGTCGGAGGCCCCTCCAACCCCTGGAACTCTTCTTTCTGGCCCCCTTCCCTCGGCCCCTCTCCCTGCCCCGCTGACAAGGTGAAAAGCTTGGGAGTTTACATCTCCCATGATCTTTCAATGAAGCACCAGGTCAGTGCCACTGTGTCCTCCTGCTTTTTCCAGCTCAGGAAGATCCGGAAAATAGCCCATTCTCTGACCACCGAGGCCCTTACTCTGGCACTGCTGGCATTAGTCATCTCCCGGATTGACTATGCCAACGCCCTATATGCAGGCATTCCACAAAATCAAATCCAAAGACTTCAGCTGATACAGAATCAGGCAGCCCGCCTGATCTATCATCAACCCAAACACCTCCATGTTCGTCCCCTGCTCAAAGCCCTGCACTGGCTCCCTGTATAGGAGCGTTGCAAGTTCAAACTAGGTTGTTTGACCCATAAATCTCTGGCCGGTATCGGTCCTTCCTCATCTCGTCTCTCTTGCACCCCTACGCTCCCCCTAGGCACCTTCGCTCCTCTCACCATGCGCTCCTTCAGATGCCCAGGTTCAGGCGCAAAAAACACGGTGGTCTCAGATTCTCTTTCCTGGCTTCTTCATTCTGGAACTCACTTCCGTTGGAACTTAGACTCTCTCCCTCTTACCCTCACTTTAGGTCTCTTCTCAAAACTTACCTTTTCTGCAGCATCTATACATAAGCACTCTTTCCCTCCCCTTCTGTGCCTCTTCCCAAGTAAGTGAACAGCGCCAAGAAACCGTCCGGTGTAAGTCGCGCTTTACAAGAATTTTTTACATTACATTACATTACTAAGTCAGGGTTTCGCATAAATTGTGCCCTCTGAGTCATCTCCCTAAATTTCAAGCTCTCAAAGGAATCTAGATCAGTCGGAATGTAATTGTATCATTCCCAGTAGATAGGATAGGGGCATTTCAAAACAAAGAGGTACTTGTCAGTTCCATCCTGCTACACACGTAAAGCAGGAGATGTAAGCTGAACACCACATGCAGAAGATCCTGAGTTAAACTGCCCTAACCCAGGCCCATAGCTATGAAAAATAATATAATAATAACAATGTTATTCTCATTTTATTTTTATTTTCTCCACTGCTCTGAAAGCCATGGGGCGACACTCCTCCGACCTTATTTTAAAGACGTATAAATACATTTTAAATCAACCTTAGTCATAAAATACCCTTAGGTGCTCAGACAGAACCTGTAATCTGTACATCCCACTGTCTTCTTCATCAATTTCTGATATTTTCTCCAATGTCTCTTTACAAAGGAGTAAGTGGTAAGTGAAAATAATTAATCCCCGTTCTGACAATGCCAATTCGCTCTATATCTGCCTGCTAAATATCTTATCGACATCCTCCAGACTTTCTAGAAACGAGTGATCACATTGAAAACCATATGGTCACACCCAAACCCATCCATGGAAAGGCAGTCAACTAATTGCCTTATGCCCCTGGACATCCCCTAGAATAATTTACTTAAAACTTTCACAGACTCCCACAACCCCAGCTATGAACTGCATTATTAATGACCATCTGCCCCTAAAAACAAGACCATACCATCAGGACAAAAAAATTAAAACAGTTTTTCTTAACCCTTGGGACACCCTGCACTATAAATACGGGGTGCTTTGAGAAAAGTCAGCGTGTAGAGTCATTAGTTGGTTAATGGCCCATTTAAAAGCCCTACTAAGTCATACTAATTGTGCCCTCTGAGTCATTTCCATAAATTACAAGCTCTCAAATGAATCTAGATCAGTCTGAATGTAATGTTATCATTCCCAGTAGATAGGATAGGGGCATTTCAAAACAAAGAGGTACTTGTCAGTTCCATCCTGCTACACACGAAAAGCAGGAGATGTAAGCTGAACACCACATGCAGAAAATCCTGAGTTAAACTACCCACCACAGTTTTAGAAACTGCAAGCTCTTCAAATGTAGAAAACACAACTGCATCTCCCCTATCCCCATTATAATCGATAACAAGATTTACAATTTTGTGACTAAGTAAAGGAGTACAGAAAGTTTAGCACTTTTTAAATTTCATAGGAAGACCCAAATTGAGACATGAGTTTCATATGAGGTGAAAATAACACTTATATATCACACCCATATGGACCATGATTAAACGATGTAAGGCAATGGGGGAGATAGTGATACCCAGGGATGTAGTCAATACCTTATATTCTGAGTTTTCTTCTGAAAAAGAAAAGTGTATGGAGAGTCAGTGTTGTCTGTTGCAAATTTCACGGTTCCAACTTTTCCACACTTTCTACCCCAGCAAATTGAAGTAAAATTAACATGCCATATCATACAGGGGAAACAAGACTATTGCCAGGTCCTTCAATCTTTACTTTAGTTCTATAGCAATTAAAATAGGAGGCGAGGAAGTCTTTACATGTTTTCTACTGTAATTGTTTTTGTAGCTCATTAAAATTACTTCTGTTGAAACAGCATATAAATGGATACATTTTTCTCTCATCCATTCCTCAATCTTAAGTGATCAACCGAAAAAAGAGATGCACCCTTCTTGAGTGCCTACAATTATAATGTAGACATCAGTATTGTCAAAATGAAACTCACACTTCACGTTCATCCAAACGATGTCCTATAGGCAGGAGCTGTATACATTAAACACTTGGACACATGGGCCCTATTCTGAGTGGGGTGGATCAGGATGTGATATTCACTGATGCCATCAATTAAGATTGTTACCTTCTTTTCGAAGTTTCTCCGGCAAAGTGGGGATGAATGCAAAATTCTGTGATTTCCAAGAGCACCATACATACTGGAGTTTAACACCGTACACTTGTTAGGGGGCCTAAGAATTACGGTCTGGTGATCATTACCATGCATGTTGTTAAAATGGGCAGACTAGTGACTTAATAAAATGCCTTTATATGTTTTGCTATGGAAGAAAGGAGCCATCATAAGCCCTCTTTCCCTCACCCAACATATTATTCTCCTGCAAATACTACTTTTGTGGTCTTTGGTATCAAAGGCCGAGGAAAGGTCAAAGCAGGGCAAGTATCATAATGTGCCTTCAATCAGCTCGGTCTACGAGTTCATCCCACACCCCTAGAGGCGATTTTAGCCTTGGAGAAAAGATGGGATTTATAGTTGGGATGATAGGCTCCAAATTGAGCTTTCTAGACAGGTGTTAACCCCTTCGACGCTTATGACGGAACGGTTCCGTCATCAACGTCGGTTGGGCTGTGCAGATGATGGAACCGTTCCGTCACGACCACGCCCGTTTTTCGAACCTTCAGCACAGCCCGAAAATTCGCGCCGCGCTGAAGGTGTTAAAGCATGTCTTCTCTCGAGGATTTAGGTAGATACCCATTCTGCAGTGGTTTGCTCATCATATTCTTTATGAAATAAATATATAAGAAGTAGATTGGAGAAACTAACTGAAGTAATGTTCTTTTCAAACAAGTATGTTACTAAATGGACCTAGGTAATTTGAAAACAGATGCAAATGCTTAGCATTTATTAGAATGTTTTCACCTATTTTTGAAACTTTAACCTGAAATAAAGTAGAAAGATTGCCACGGTTTCTTTGACTAGCATTCGCCATGCAGAGTTTAGAGGTTTTTCCATAACCCTACCTGAGTTATGGTGGCATTAATTCATTTGAGGTTGGTACTATTCAGACTCTAAATTGGCCAAGGGAGATAAAGTGCTGTTAACCTGCAGTGTGGCATGGTCACTGTGTTCATGAAAGTCAAAAGCATGGCTGTTTCAGATCCCTTCCACTGTCCATAATCCTACTGAGTGCACGTAAGATAATGCAACCGATGGTTTGAAGTAAGGCACTAGCCGCTTGGTTATTTATGTCGGCTCACTGAAGACGTGAAGCGTTTTGTCTGGCTCAGAGAAAGATCGGAACCACCTTGTGATGACTAGCCCAGAGGTGACTGTCATTGCATGCACTCATATATATTGTTCCTTTTGCACTTATACACTTGAGCCTCCATGGAGAACATTTTGTTTTCTTACTGTGAGCCTTCATCATCGTTTGTATTTCTAGTTATTTTATGATCTGCGCAATATGTTTTATGGTCCTGAGGGCAATTGTATGCAGCAACAGGCTTTTTTCCCAGTTGGCTCCCAAACAAATTCCAAACAAACCAGTGATGAGCATATATCACCAGAGAAGGGATAATCCTTGGCGGGATGGTTCCAATTTTTCCTCTGAAAATTACAGAGCCCTGCAATGAAAGGCTTATACATAGAGTCATGGTGTTTCAAGAACTGTAGAAATCATTTCGGCATGTCTGTATGAGTAATGAATCTGAAGGTACATTTGTGTCTGGTCATTCAGTCAGAATAACTTTATTCGGTCTAACTAGGCCCTAAAAGTACATAAAACATCAGTACAGACATCAATCAATAAAAACAAGATACATCCATGTTAATGAGATAAAAGCAATGGAAAAGAAGACCAAACAAAAATGTATACAAACACATTGTACATCGACGTATCATACAGGCTATACATAGTTGAAAACAGGGTGAGCATATTGCCAAATTAGACAGAAATTTTAGCCATCTAGGTCAATGAGAACCAAAGCAGTACATACATTTTCATACCCTTAGAACAATTATAAAAGAGCAATAAACCACAGTAAATGTGCATTGCATGTACATCCAGCGAGCTGTCTCTGGGGTAGAAATATTGTGCAAATTAAGCACTTAAATACATCATCCATGCAATTCGGGGCCGGAACAATACATGCTTAATAAAACCCCTAGAAACAGCAAGTCATGGCATCACATATGGTACCAGATCCCAGATATAGCATAAACCAGTTGTAAAAAAAGCTCATGACAACAATAGAGTGCAGGATAAAAGACGAATCAGGCCTGCTCAGGACCCATATAGAATGTCTTCCGCAGATTTAATAATGATGCAAGAAAGCAAGCAACAACATAAGTTGTGTAAACATCAGGAAGTAACTGTAGGCACGTGAGAGTGGGCTTAACCTGGACAAAATTCTAATATTTCATCAATGGTAATATAATTGTTCGAAGGGTATTATAAAAACCACCGAAAAAATACACTAGGCTTAGGAAGGGGCAGCAACAAATGAAATTGATTACACCTGAATCTGATTAGGAGAAACCGGTGATGACCATTAAGCACATTGAGCAAATAGCTGGCTCTGTGACAATCAGTGCATGTCCTCGGACCGAGGGCTTCTTAAATTGTATACCCTCCCTCTCTGCTTTCCTCCTTAGTAGAAAGCTATCCCGGGTCCAAGGTATATCTGCCTTTAAGATGTTAGATGGTGAATCAAACAGTGCTGGTCTGTCTACCTTAACAAAAATGCCCCATATGCATGCCAACCGTTTGACTGATCTCCACCCTTAAAGATGCATACAATCCCTAAGTACATCCCTGTTTAGGTGATGATTCTCTAGTCACCCCAAATACTGAGCCACATGACCAGGGGAAGCAGGGCAATAGGGTTAGACAAATAGTGAAACTCCAGCTCCTCATGAACCATAAAAACAGGGCTAAAAGTTGAAAAAGTTAACAGATGTCTACAAAACCCATTCTCCTCCACTTGAAGCTCGCTTGAGTATTCATAGCCCCATAAATGCTACCAAATGTTGCTACTGTAACCAATTAGGCCTGATAAATTTTAATCGATGCCCCCAGTAGCAAGTAAGTAAGTAATCTTTATTGCTTGATTGATTAAAATCTTAGCAGTCCATACAGCTATAAAAAACACATATTTTGCACAATATCCTATTTCCATAAAACAGGGTTACTATTTTCTAAAATCAAAAGTTTGGCTGATTAAAAATACATACGATAAAATTGTGATAAAACTTCATAGTTCGGGTGAAGGCTGGGAGTGAGTCCCGAACTTAGGGCAATGCCTGTGTCCATATATCTAATGGTCAGTTGTTAGATCGTGATCCACTAGTCTTAGTGTCAGTGCGCGGTGGGGGTCATGGACAATCACCAGACAAAGGGGCCTGGGCATGGGAGATTATGTTCAGGTTGCTGCACATAGTTTTGTTTGTGCGACTTTCATGAAGCGGATGGAACTGCAGGTTAGCCTGACGTTGGCCCCGTCGAAGCACGCCTTCACTGCCTGTCTGCAAGACCGGATCTGCATTTCATTTATGTGCGGTTTTAATAGCTCTCTCTTCTCCCGGTCTAGAGACTTGCATATACACAGAAGATGTAACATGTCTTCTTTGGTTTCGCCACATAATCTGCAGAGGGTGGTTGGAAATGTACGTTTCCAAGGGGGCATGTGGGATTTGGCAGATAAAATCCCCATCCTCAATGCTAGGAAGTTTTCCTTTAGGGATCCAGAGAAACTGGTACCAAGGTACGATTGTGGGGAGCATTTTGAGTAACTTTGAATCACAAACCAGCTGTGGGCCCTCCTATTTAAGCAATCTTGATCATTTTTGATAGAGACAAGCTTTGTCGACTTGCTAACCAGATATTTGACGTTGTTAAACGGAAGTCCAGTCTCCCAGATGTTCTCCAGGGCTAACTCGCTAACCCCTGATTGAAGGTAAGCCTTAGCGGGGGAGTTGTTTTTCCTTGATATTTCCTTCCACAGGAATGAGTTCAGCTAACCCGCCGCGGCACTCTTTATTTTATATCAGCTTTTTACATACGCACCCTGCCTGTTTATTGTCTGGTTTGGTAATCCAAATTCGAGCCTTAGTTGGCTGGAGAGGTATATTTTGGAAGCTTGAATATTATTCTTAGCGCTTTGGCGGCCGTTTTGTCCAGGGTTGTTTCGTCCATCCCTCGCATGGCCTCACTGCCGTAAGTTATCGTTGGTAGCAGCTTTGCTTGAAGCACTTCGAGCAGCGGGAGCAGGTTTGGTCCAGTAATTTTATTTTTAAGATTTTTTAAAGTGATTGCTAGGAGGGTGCCTCGCCTTTGAATTGCCTCTATTTGTTGGTCGTACAACCCATTTTTGTCAAATATTATTCCTAGGTATTTATACTCTGACCACTTCGAGTTCACTCTCGCCCAGCTGCCATTTCAATCGGTTTTTTAGCACTGCCTTGGTTTAGCACCATTATTTTCGACTTTTCTAGGTTAATTTCTAACCCGTTGTTTGTAGCAAAGTTGTTAGTGGTAATAAGCAAGTGTTGTAAGCCGACTGGAGTTTGGCTGATTAATATCAGGTCATCACCCTACTGTAAATTTGAGAGAGGGAGGCCGCCCAGTTTTGGTGCATGATGGTTGCAGTTTTCTAGGTCGGTTGAGAGGTCAGCCACAAAAAGGTTAAATAGGGTTGGAGCAAGAACGCAGCCCTGCTTTAAACCTCTGGTCGTTGGAATCCGCCTGGACACGATCGTACATCTCCCCAGTTTTATTTGAACCCATGTCTCAGTGTGTAATAGGATGAGTTGATTCAGGAGAGCGAAAGGCATATCCTATCAAGCTAGCTTTGAACATAGTTTTCCTCTGTTGATGCTGTCAAAGGCAGCTTTATAGTCGATGAAGCAAACAAATAGTGGTTTTCTTGCTGCTTTTGTGGAATCTGCTAGGGGCGAGAGAGCCAGAATGTTTGTGGTGGTTCCCAGGTTTTCCTGGAACCCTGTTTGATTAATTGGAATTAATGATTTTTCCATGGCCCATTCCTGGAGTTCGGCCAGTATAAGGCCGGCGTAATACTTGGCCTCAATGTCAATAAGAGCAATAAGCCTGTAGTTTTTTGGGTCACTCTTGCAGCCTTTTTTATAAATAGGAGAAATAATGGAGCCTTTCCACGATTCTGGGATTGTTCCTGTATCGGCGATGTTGTCGAAGAGCGGTAGTAATGCTCTGGACCAATATTTTCAGTCTTGTTTGTATAACATTGGTGGCAAGCCGTTGGGCCCAGGCGCACCCTCTCGATGACTGCTGGATTCTACTATCGATCATTTTTGGAGAGAAACTGAGTGGTAAGCTGTTCCTGTGGAGAGGGGGCGGAGGTAGTGCAACGTGATGCTCAGCTGTTTTTTGCAGATTGCTATGAGGGTCTACATTAAAGTTAGTTTGCAAATGTTTTTGTCCAAACGTCCTCCGTTATGTGTGAGTTAATCCTGGGTGCCGATGAATTCTCAATGCGCTTGACCGTTTGCCAGAATCTTGCATGGTTATTCATTTTGGCGTTGTACAATAGTTTAGCCCAAAGTGATTCCGAGTTGTCCTTTTTTGCGCACCAAATAATTTTCTTTGTCCTAGTCCGAAGCTTTCTTAGTGCATCTACGGTACCGACAATCGGGCTGTTTTGGCGGAGGGAGCGAATTGCTCTGTTTATATCTCCCCTTAGTTGTCTTAATTAGGCATGCTGACTTGGTGAGAGATGGATGAGCTGGCTTCTTTCTGCCCTGTTGCTTTGTTTTTGCTGGTACTCTTTTTGTGCTTGTTGTGTGGCTGCGGGTGGATTTAATTTCCCCCCACAGTGTTTTTGCTGTGACTAATAGCTTTTCTGGGTCGCATATTTTGCATCGAATTCTCTTGTGTTGGTATTTCGTCGTTGGATGGGGGTCTGGATTTGCATATGTTAAGGCGATACTGAAGAACTTTGTAAATTTCGCTCTCAGGGAATACTTACTAATATAACAAAGAACTTGGCACAGAAGCTGAAATATGAAAAAAGACATCTTTATTAAATACAATTAAGTGAGGCTACGTCACCCAACTGCCTTAGCAATTGAATGAGGCAGTCTGCTGAATGGTCTCAGCACAGACCTTTTATACCATTTATTATGCCCTAGGCACACATTTTCTCTTTGAAGTACATTATTGTTGGTCACTCCCAGGACGTGCACACAAAGCACTGTATGATGACAAACCCACTTTTCAGTTTGTCCAGCCCAAAATTAATCATCAAACAAACCCATAATAAACATTCTTCTTTAGACAAGCTGGACAAGACCCATAATGAAAAGGCCCGCAGCCCACATCATAAATAGACCATAAAGAAGGAACAGAAACAGATAGGAGCAAGATGATAAAGGGGTGTGTACGTGTACAATAAACATTGCAATGTCCTGCTCTTTGATCTCTATCTGACCAGCTGCCTAACAAGGAACTGGCTCAACGAGGTCAGCCTCGGGCAAGGGAGTCGGCTTTCGCCAGGCCATGCAGGAGTCAGCACAAACCCATGCTAAGGTTATGTCCTTAACCCCTTCAGTGCTAATGACAAGGGTAACTCGTCATGGATTTTCCATTGATTTCAATGGAAAGTCAATGGGAAGAGGGGGATGTACCTTAGCAGCCAAGTGGTTAAATACTTGTTCTGCCACAGTGAGGGCCTACTGTAAGGGCAATCCACAAAATGGCTGCCGTTCACAAAATGGAAGCCAAGGGTACCAGGACGAAAATGACGATTTCGAGGTGAAATCGTTACTGGAATATGACGAAAATGCTTGTACATAGTGTACTAGCCATTCTCGGTCTTTTGATACCAAAATCGTCATGCTACGACAAAGTTTATTACACGAGTCCAGAATTTTCAGTACCACAGACGCTCCTTTTGCCCTTACATAGGCAATAACCTATACTCACGCTAGTCTGAGTCCAGGTCTATATTTATCAAATCATCAAGATGTTGCTGGAGCATAATCCTATTACTTAGCGACTCTCTCGGGACAGGTCTCCTTACACACGCAGTAGCACAAAGGCCATATATGGCAGGACCAAATAGGGAATGCCTCTATCTGTAGTATGTGGTACAAGACCACACACCCAACAATTAGTGATGTTCACTACTAACTGGTGTCGATGCAGAAACTGTACAACAAGAATTATCAGTAAACTCTGACCTCCTAACTAGTCCATGTTCAGGTAAAATCTGGAAAGTATGCAAAGAAGTAGAAGTAGGAAGAGACATACGTTGGGAGGTGGGTACAGATGTGAATTGGGCAGCAAAAACAATCCCACCCATAAAAGACAATGCCATGTTTAAAAAAACACTAGAAAACACGTCATTAAGAACATATAGACAAAGTATTGACCGCTATTACAAATGAATCATAATTTTCCACAACCCTAAGCAAAAGGTAAATCCTAAAATTATCTAGTAACCTTTTAGGTCTTCCTATGCCTTTCTGTAATTCATTATATGTTCAAGTGAAACAGTGGTGACCCTCATTAATGTTCTGAGGTGAGAAGGGGATACTCTTTCACAGAAAATGGACTTTATTCTGCTTTTACTAAACAGAATACTACTTTAAAATAATGCCAGCAGAACAATAAAACCATTCTCCTAACACGTAGTCTATACAATCACACGGAAACCTCTTGTGAAACCAACTATGCCCAGAGTCTGTTCAAAAAGCCTCTCTGGCAGACTTCTATTGTCCAATCAAGTCTGCTCCCGTTGTTGCATGGGCCTTTGGATTCAGGCCTCCCATGCTCTTGATGTTCAGTATCTGTTGGAGTACCCTCCTGGCAAACACTCATAGCTCATTCACAAAGTCTCAATGTCTCAAGGCAGTGCACCGTATCTCTCCTCTGCAGCAGACACTACAGATATTGAGCGCTTCATTGGTCAATGGGCACAGATCATCTCGTGCAGACCCGGGACCATTCTCAGACTCCAACACTCATCATTCAGTGTCAGAGGACGCTCAGGCCGCTCTTTCATGGGCACCAGAATGGAGTGCCTTTTGCCACTCTTGGATCCTCCGGTGCACTGCACTACTGTTGAAGCAAAGGAAAAAGGGGTGCGTGTGTGGCTAAAAACTCAGGCCAAGGGGCTCAAGGGACTGCACACTGTCACAGGTTAACCAGCACATAACAGGCGCTCTTTTGCACTGCTCAGGGGACTGCACACTGTCAGAGGTTAACCAGCACATAACAGGCGCTCTTTTGCACTGAAATCTCAAGGGACTGTGGCAAAACCAGCTCCTTCTTCTTTTCTGATGTTGAATGCCTTCTGATGAAGCAAGTGCGATGCTTTAAACAGTTCATTGTACAACAAGGGAACTGCAAACAGGTGGCCTGCGATCTTCAAAGGAGTGGCCACACGCCATGGGACAATTCTGCGTTGAAATACACTGTCATTCGTAAAGGCAATACAAAAACAAAGGCAATAGGCAAAACAGTGCCTCTAGGCTCTTCAATTGGGTTTCCGTGTGAGAGCATATCTTTCATCATCATAGCGACATGGGAATTCTATCTGAATGGATGTCCTCACACATAGTGGCATCGTCTAATTGGGTAAACACATTTTATCTCAATTATTACATATAAGTTTTCCTAAAATCCTCATCTAGAACATCTCAAAAGCGGGATCACATACATATTATCATAATAATTGTGCATCAGGTGGGACTATGCAATACAAAAGCTAATTATCAACATGTGGAAACCAAAGACAAGAACTAGAGAGTCCTGGTATTTCCATTATTTAAAATACATCTGGTTCATTAAAATTAAAGCAGCAGAAAAAGGAACTAAAAACCAAATTAGAATAGGCATTGAATTTGTCATATTAAAAAAAACGTAATGTATCTCCTATTGAGGTGGAAAGCTTATCTTACTATAGTATTGAGTCAGTTAATCAGTCCTAACAGTCCTAACAGTTAGACTGGAAAAACATCAGAATAGGCCTAAAGAAAATTCTTAGAAACCAGTCTAGTTATGCAACAGGGAATTATACATAAAATGGGGGTCCATGGTACATTACTGTAATCTGAAAGTGCGAACCTGAACACACTAATAATAAATAAAAGTTGACTGGTGAAAAGAATACGGAAAAGAGAATAGGACACAGCTAAAATCCCCAATAACGAGGCCTGATGTGCTTGGGTGATAGTCAGGCATGTGACAAAAAATGAAACCTGGTTTCTTTTATGGTCCAGAGCCATAGGAAGGCCACTTAGGAAGCAGAATAAAAGTGACTAATGTGATATAGAAATTAGGTCACTATGTACAAGAGTCACAAATCTATAATTTATCCTTACGTCCAATCAGGATATATAATTTTAGGGCTGACTGTTCCTTACAGAAAAGGGCAGTATCGTGACTACAAATGACACAATTTGCTGTTTATTTTTCTTCAATACTTATAGCGAAATTTGACATACACTGGTGAAGTGTTGTCTGTCTGGTTCACAATATGTAAAGAAATCATATCTGTGAATTTTAGTATCAGCGAAAACTGTTGACAGCGACACGTATCGTCATACATGTCCCTCACAACAACATGAGTGAATTTGTAATAATTTCTTAAGTGGCAACACACAACATAAAACATGCAAAAACGCACAAAACGGATGTCAAGCCATCAGATATACTCGCTGTAAAACGATAGCATATATAAATGAGCGG
The DNA here is from genome assembly GCF_964261635.1 of Lissotriton helveticus. Classification (NCBI taxonomy): domain Eukaryota; kingdom Metazoa; phylum Chordata; class Amphibia; order Caudata; family Salamandridae; genus Lissotriton; species Lissotriton helveticus. The sequence goes on along the minus strand of NC_136071.1, from coordinate 333,100,838 downwards.
TGACGCATAATACCGTGTAAGGATACCCTCCTGTTTGACAGTAGATCACCAATAGTGGGTATCTGCTGTCAAATACAACTTTCGGACACACAGAACCGGCAAGAACAATTCATGATAGAACAAAATACACAAACATAACAACAACATGAACATTTCTTTCCAAAGTAGTTACGCAAAAACACATCTTCGTCTAACCAACCAAACTCACGTGTCTTGTCTGCTTTAAATCACCCAGAACAATCCATGAATGGTCTGTTGGCAGAAGCAACAAAAAAAACATACATAACACACAAGAGAGACATTTCTGACAACAAGCGAATTTCAATTATACCTTTTAATCAGAAGACAAAACATGATACACATTAAGAAACACAAAAATAAATTTCCATTACTTAACTGTTACCATCTTGTCAGTCACCTTGCAACATGAAGCCCTTTTGACTTTTCCAAAGGTAAAATCGTTTCTCTGACACCTAAAATTAGCCTTGTGCCACAATCTCTATGATAAAAAAACTTCTTAATTGGCAAATCGTTCTTTCTTATTCATGTAGGCTTCAAAATTTTAGTAAAAGGCTGCATCCTATTTTTTTGTCTAAGATGTAATGCAACACTTCGTTTTCTGTCAAAATAAAAACGACTAGCAGACATTATTTTTTAGAGCAGAAATACAAATGTCATGATGTTGGGACTTTTAAAGAAACCTTTCAAGAAACCTTTTTTATATTTCCCTTTGGAATTAGGTCTTTAACTTTAAACCAAAAATTCCACCTTTCAGAGGCCTGTTTAGCAATGTTATTCTGCATTTCACAGAGACAAGGCTCGAATTTAAAAGGTCACAATGCCAACATGACAGAGACAGAAGGCCTACTACATTTACTGTGAAGGGTTCACACATACCAGTTTTTAGAACAAATGTTTGCTACCACCCTATACAATGGTACTCATTTTAGCAACCTAACATTGATGAACGTCTGAAATGGGCCCCGCTAAATTTAGAACCTTCAACCCTGATATTAAACACAAACCTCTGCACCGGGCACATTGGCTCACCGAGCTATGAAAAACAACCTAACAACCCACAAGTTTGTATTATGCACAAATGTATGCATTTACTGAAGCCAGAGACACTTTCAATCTATGGTAAATGACAAGAATCTCTGTTAAAAACCCATTTACCTCAATTTCGACTTTTATCTTTGGGGCACTTAAAAATAAATATCCTATAATTGTTTTACATATTAATCATCCTCAGGATGTTCTTTACACGTTACAGATATTTGACATTAGTCATATCTCTTGTAAATCCTTGGAAAAATTAGTTTTTTTACGCCTGCGCCAAGTGAAAACCAACATGCAAATTACCTAATTACACCGTAACACATAACTTAAATCAAATGTTAATACTAGGAGGTCATAGTATGAGTATTAAGCCTTATAAATATCAAAAAACGATTTTAAAAAGCACTTATTTTTTTCTCAAATAATTTTTCCATAATTAATAATTTTTCGTTCAATGAAACCAATTATCTGTTTTTATGATAACTCTACATATAAAGGTAAGCTGCATCCCTTTCCTATCATTTTTAGATGCATTCATTTATGCGCCTACGCACAAAAAGCCTAACTTAAAACATGACATTTTTCGCGCCATGTTTAAAAAGGGTAATCGGTATTTTCAACAGAACCAAAAATATACTTTGAAAAAGATGTTTTAAGAGAGGAAAACCGTATTTGGAATGTCTTCCAGTGATACAAAGTGATGAACCTTATTGTTGTAACCCTCTAAAACACTATTCTGAAATGAAAAAGATCCAACTGTGATTAACTAACGGCTAAGTCCTGGGCTAAATAAACATTCCAATATTATTCATGGCCTTTGAAAAACAAGTTCTGCTGCCTTAACGGCAGGAAAGGCCCTGCACAGGGCTGAAACTGAAACCTGGGCACGCTTTCAGTCTAACTGAAAACAGACATTTCAAGTTTTTTTTTAAAAATGCGCGTGCAAAAAGATGCATTTAAATCTAGCAAGAAACAATTCACTTTTTTTAAAAGTGTTTGCCTTTTACATGTACACAATGCATGAAAGTAAAACAAAAAAACTACAAATTCGATTTGCTACAAAAGACACAATTAATTTTGAGGCCTTCATATTCCTAGTGAATGTGAATTTTAACTTATCTATTTTAAGCATTTAACAGTTTGCACATATGCGTTTTTGATTAGTCTGTAAATTAAATAGCAAAATATAGCGATTTTAGCATGTAACATAGTAAATTGCTGGAGTGTTATTTAATTTCTACTTAATATTAATTAATCTGACATTTTACTTAACAGACTGAAAACATCAAGACACCTACAAACACACATTGAGAGCTCATTGCAGACATAAAGAGAAAGTTTTCAAACACTCAGGACACACAATACAGCGCTGTAAGCTATTACTGAAGTTACACTAATGAGAAAAACCACATAGACATTGAAACACACATTGAACCCACAAATCGACACTTTGGACGAAAACAAAGCCATTTGTAAATACTAGCTAAGTCATATTTACAAGAAACACGTCTCAATAGTATTCCAAAAGACTGCAAAAACACAGCCCAACAGACTGCTGTATGTGCACGAAGTCACAATACACTTAATTCACTAGCTTTGGCTGGCAGAACACCAAAAATCGTTCTGCATATTTCCATTCATAAAACTGCACAGAACAAAGGATCCTTGTTTTGTATGTCATATTTTAATTCCCCGGGGATACAAAATCACCAAGGAAGAAATATGTTTTTTTTAATCTAAACCTATTTAGATATCCCCTTCAGGGGAAAGCCGGCTAATCCAAACGTATACAAAGTTGGCCAACACAAATCTCCAAATTCGCTAAGATCAGGCTTCTTATAGCTCACTAATCTAGCTTCAAACTTCAAGGGGCTATCTCTATCGATACACTCGTAAATATACAAGACCCTCGGTTTTTGAAAATTGCAATATTCAAATAAAACTAAGGACAAATCAAACTAAGAACCAATCAAAATCAAAGAATCAAAGAAAAAAGGACTGGGAGCGACCCACTTATACTTAACTCTTACTTTTACTAATCAAAATATTATCCAGATTCTAACTGTCAAGTGCTACATGACCTAATGGTCTTTTTAAGAATACTCACGCCAAAAAGGTTATCAGTCAGGAGTGACATCATGTCTGTCAGGAGTGACATCATGTGGAGGATCAAAAATCAGGAAGGTCAGAAATATACTGAGCCGCAGAATCAAAGAATCTCTAGAATCCCCGTGCACAGAGTACCTTCTTAGTAGAATCTTGCTCTGTCCTCCTCAGTTTATTTCAGTCTCCTGGCACGATCACTCCCACAGAAAGTCACTTCTCTGATGATTCCCGCGTTAGGGCGCCAACTGAAGAACTTTGTAAATTTCGCTCTCAGGGAATACTTACTAATATAACAAAGAACTTGGCACAGAAGCTGAAATATGAAAAAGACATCTTTATTAAATACAATTAAGTGAGGCTACGTCACCCAACTGCCTCAGCAATTGAATGAGGCAGTCTGCTGAATGGTCTCAGCACAGACCTTTTATACCATTTATTATGCCCTATGCACACATTTTCTCTTTGAAGTACATTATTGTTGGTCACTCCCAGGACGTGCACACAAAGCACTGTATGATGACAAACCCACTTTTCAGTTTGTCCAGCCCAAAATTAATCATCAAACAAACCCATAATAAACATTCTTCTTTAGACAAGCTGGACAAGACCCATAATGAAAAGGCCCGCAGCCCACATCATAAATAGACCATAAAGAAGGAACAGAAACAGATAGGAGCAAGATGATAAAGGGGTGTGTGCGTGTACAATAAACATTGCAATGTCCTGCTCTTTGATCTCTATCTGACCAGCTGGCTAACAAGGAACTGGCTCAACGAGATCAGCCTCGGGCAAGGGAGTCAGCTTTCGCCAGGTCATGCAGGAGTCAGCACAAACCCATGCTAAGGTTATGTCCTTAAATACTTGTTCTGCCACAGTGAGGGCCTACTGTAAGGGCAATCCACAAAATGGCTGCCGTTCACAAAATGAAATCCAAGGGTACCAGGACGAAAATGACGATTTCGAGGTGAAATCGTTACTGGAATATGACGAAAATGCTTGTACATAGTGTACTAGCCATTCTCGGTCTTTTGATACCAAAATCGTCATGCTACGACAAAGTTTATTACACGAGTCCAGAATTTTCAGTACCACAGTACCCTGGATACCAATAGTGAGTCTTGCGGTTGGTGATCGCTGTGGTCGGACACCCCGATCCTGAAATCTTTTGTTAATCCAAAAAGTGGGAGAGCAAGGAAGGTGTAGTCGATTGCAGTGTTAACTGAGTTTCTGTGGCAGGTTGGGGCTTGGAGTCTGTCCCCTAGCGTGCGACCGTTTAGCGCTTCCAGCTATAGACTTTCCAGTTCTCTCTGCAGGTACTTCGAGGTTTTGGTCGGTTTGCCCCACTTGTAGTTCTCCTGTGAGCGGATCCCCCATGCTCAGTGTTTGTTGTCTTCTGGGTTGCCTTCATCTAAGCCCTCGGTAAGGAACATATTAAAGTCTCATGTTATAATGCAGCTCGAACCTTCAACCTCCGTTATTAGCTCTGTAAGTTCGAGTATCAGCTGCTTTGCACCGTTCCTCTTGCTCTGAGGGTGAATGTAGATATTTGCCAAAGTTAAGTGCTGTAGATTACTTTGGCCCTGCATTTCAAATTGGATTGCCATTATTTCAAGGGACGGAGTGTTTTTGCTCATGAGTTATTTTCCTGCGGTTATGGCTTCGATCGAGGGGAAGACGGTTAGCCCTCCTTTGCAGTGACCCTAGTTTGATTTTCGGACTGCAGGAAGGTGGTAGGTCTTGTTGCATTGGAGGTGAAGGGGGTCCTCCAGCCAAGTTTCCTGTAGGAGTACTAAGTCAAATTTTTGAAATTATGACAGTAGTGAGGGGTCATTAATTTTAGTCCTGAGGCCATTGATGCTCCATACGCAGAGTTTTAAGTTCCCTTCCTTGTTTCCCTGTTCGAAGTTGGGTCATGGAGTGTCTGTTCTTAAATTTTTAGTTTTAGATATCCAAGACCAGTCGGTTGGGGGATGGTTTCCTTCTAGCCTCCGTCTGCCCCCTGTTGGGGGGCTGAGTGCCTCTGGACCTGCTACCGAGGTACTGCGGGCTCCCTTGAGGACTGAGTTGATTTGATCGCGCCCACTCGGACTGCCGGGTGACCCCTTATTGGGAGCAAGGTGATGTTGGAGCAGCGGGACCGGGTGGCCGACTGGTCGGTACTGATACACTCGGAACACCCAAGCTTCTAGTTGTAGTTCTTCGCTGAGGATTCTCTCTGCTAGCTCTGGTGTTGCCCATTTGGTCTTGGTTGCCTCTTGGTCCGAGAGATGTTTGAAGGTTTCAAATTCTACTGACAGCAGATCTTGGGTTCTGATCCTGGCCAGACTCCTGATTGCGCTTAGAATTTGAAGAATGTTGCCACGATTGAGGGTGTCCCTTCTTCCTTTTGACTTGTACTCTGGGATGAACAGGATTATTTGTGACGTCGCTTGCTGACATTTATTCGCTGGGTTTCTACTGCCTGGGGGCTTGCGGCCTGGCTTTTCGCTGGAGAGTTTCGCTTGTATTTTGTCTGCTTTATTGCCCTTGTTCGCTCTTTGTGGTTAGATTGTTTGCCGGTATTGGGTAGTGGGGTAGCGATTGTTTCAATTTTCCCTACTAAGTTAGGTGTTACGGCCGAGGGTTGGTGTTGGTTGATGTCACATGCCACAGTGTGTCTGCCCGTTGTAGGGTCTTCGCTTCCCTGTATTCTGGGCGTATGGCTGCAGATTGCTTTTTCCTGATGAATTATTGGGTGTTGATTGTAGTCCTTATAGTAGTCCTCTACTGCTCCTGCTGGGCTTCTTGGATTCTGGGTGTTGGTTGAGACCTGGTCCAACTGTTTGGAATTTGGTGTGCCGGATTCTTTGAGCTCCTGCCAAGGGCCATTCTGGGGGTTTGGTGCGATTAAAAAATAAAATTTTATGGGTGAGTTCTTATGCCTCCCTTTCCTCCTTTGTTTCCTTCAGTGCTTGGAGGATTGTCCTTTGTTCAGCTCAGCCTTGCCTTCTTTGGTTGATTCTTCGTGCGTTTTTGGGCTGCTAGTGGCCACTGCCATTAGTTCTGAGTTCATGCCCTCCACACGCCCTGGAGATTTAGAAGGAGACCGGTTCGGTGCGTCAGGAGGACTTTTGGTTCCGGTTTCCGTGCCTTGGCCAGCCACTTGGGGGATTTGAGTCGTCGGGTAAGTTGATTTTTCCTTTGTTCTTTTAGCTGGTCCTTTGCTGAGACTAAGTGAGTTACAAGTGGTGGATGGGGTGAGGTCTTGGATGGCCGATTCTTGCGGCTCCTTATGTTCCCACTTCTTGGGGCTGATTAGGCAGTCGGTTACTGGTCCTCTGATGCTGGAATTTGCACTGTCTCTGTCTGACTTGGAGCTTGGGCCTATATTTTTCAAATCAGTGAGGAGGTCACTCATCACTGTTGGTAGTGTTGCAATTTTTTCCACTATTAGGTGGCAGGTACAGCTTGGTGGGAGTATGGCTGCGTCGCGTTGGGCTCTTTCTATAAAGTTGTTTATATCTGAGAGTTTACTGTCGATACTGGTGACGTGTAGTGCCAGACAGTTGAGAAGGGTGAGCTGGATGTCCATTTTGTCTGAAGGGTATTCCAGGGCTTTGGTGGAGAGTTGCATGGTGTTTAAGAGGGAGGTCCATATTCCTGATTTGCTTGGCTGGGTATTGACGTCTGCCTTTTTGGGAGCGATTCCCGATCCTTGGGGGACCGTTTCTTTCTTGTCCTCAGATGTGTATATGGTGACCAAGTTTTCTCATTCTTCCTTTGTAAGGGAAGAGATGTTGATACCACCTAGAGTTGTATCCTCTGGTTCGCCCTTCATGTTGGGCGTTGTATGGAGTGGCTGGGGTAAGTGTACTTCAAAATGGGGTTCCGCTGGAGTGCGTTTCGGGAGCTTGTAATTTGTGCTGTTTCTGATGGGTGAGTCGTCCACTGTTGTCTGCATGGCGGCGATTACCTTCTTATTGTCTTTACGTTCCTGATTGGGATTGTAATTATTGAGCTTGTGGTTACAATCGGTGAAGTTGGTGGGGTCAATTTTATCTTCAGATAGAGAAGTCGTGAGGCCTGTAGAATGGAATACCTCTGGCACTGGGGTAGAAAAAGCGGGGAGTACTGTAACTGGCGGGAGGCTTAATGACTGGCGAGCCAGTACTGTGATTTCAGGCTCTAGTGGGATCCTAGAAGGTTCCGTTGATAATTCTGTTTCTTCTTCTTGGAGAGACAGGGAGGCTGGTAAAAGCATGGTTTCGTAACGGGATGGGGTCTGTTCCGGGGCACCCCCTGTTGCTATTTCAGGGTTGATCAGGGGGGTACGGTTGCTGCCGATGGTCCCGTTTCTTCTTTTAGAGCCCCTGTATTTGGATTGTTCAGCATATTTGTGAGGCTGTGTCTCCTCTCCCCCGATTTTGTTGAATGAATAGACACACCAGGATCTGGAGGGGCTGGTAGAACTCAGACATTTTCTGGTAAGTTTTCTGGTGCTGGGGGTTTAACGGAGAAGGGAGATTCAGATGGTTGTTGGAGTTAAGGTGGAGTAATGCTCCTGCGTCTTTGATAAAGGAAAAGTTAGAGTAAATTTTAGGTTGGAATTGTTTTTTCCCCTGGGGCGCAGATTGCTTCTGAGTAGTTATTGTTCCTACCTCTCTTGGGTCTAGATCGAGGTCTACTAGCAGAATTCCTGGCGTTCCTGGTGTTGCGAGGGCCTTACGAGCGGCCTTTTCCCTCCCAGTCGGGGTGATTGGAGTTTGGGAATTGCTGTTGGTCGGCTCGTTTGGTACCTTGGGGTTCTTACTTTTCTTTTTCCTGCTATTGGTGGTGGTGGTGGATGTTATGACTCGCCTCTCCTTGCCAGACCTCATTGTCGGCTTTGTACCTTCTACAGTGGGTTAGGCTAGTTTGATCGGCGGATTTCGGGTGTTTCGTCTTTTGCCGCTTTTTTCCTGGTGGTTTCCTAATCGTTGAGGATGTGTTGCAACGCTGGGCCTTTTTGGCTCCTAGTTGGCAGCTTGACGGCGATGCTGATGACGACACCGTCGGTTTGAGTTGGTTATTGGAGGTTGGTGTCGGGCCTTACTCACAATTGGCGCTGCTTTAGTTGATTTTGCTTGGCTTTGGAGGACTGCCTTTTTTTTTTCTTTTGGCGTTGTGGAGTCTTTGTTAGCGTTTGTGTCTACCTTTTAGAGCAGCAGGGACTAGGTTTTGATTTTGGTTGATTTGGTTGAAGTTACTGTTTTGAGGATTTGCGTGTTTCAGCGTTGAAGCAATGGGGCAATGAAGCAGTGTGGATTTTGTTTAGTTGACGGACCCCCCTCGGATTGATCATGCAGGTCTGTTGGCCGAGCCTTGCTAGGCCTTGCTTTTTCCTTTTGGGACCTCGGTTTGAGTCCTGCATAGTTTATCAGATAGCCGGGGGTTGTTCGGAGTTAACTGAAGTTGGAGCCAGGGGCCGGGAGCCGAGGGCTGGAGAGCCGAGATGCTGGAGTGCTGGCTGGAATACCGGCTGCTCGCCACTCTCCTCTATGGAGATGCAGGGCGCTCACATGCACGTCTTGCTGCCTGCTTTCCGACTGGATTCAGCACCCGTGGGCGTGCCTCCTCGTAGCCTGCCGCTCCTCCGGGGCCTGGACAGCCCAGATGGCCTGGATGGCCCGCCGGACAGACCGCAGACCGCAGGGCAGGGCAGTGGCAGCAGCGGGAGCGATGGGGGCGGCAGCTGCGGTGGTGCATGACTTTTTCACTTCCACTTCCACTGACCAACAGTGCTCAGCAAGGGGAGCAGAAACTGGCTGTGACCTGTGATGAATGGGGGCAGAGCAGCTTTTGATGAGGCACCGAAGCAGAAGGAGCTGGATGGTAGTGCAGAGACACAGATCAGAGGGCAGGAGTGACCCGAGGGGTACACCTGCTGAGTGAACCTATCCCCGGGTCCTGCAGAGTCCTGCTGTCAGTGATACGGCGGTGCGGTGTTTCAGGCGGGGTTGGGTGGGGCTGTGGGCTGGGGTTTGGGCCTTGAAGCTGCGCTCTCTCGCCTCTCACCACCCGTGGGCCGTGAAGCTGCGCTCTCTTGCCTCTCACCGCCCGCCCGTCCGCCTCCACCTCTTGCCGCTGCTCACCGCCGCCGGCCGTGTGCCGGGTTACCCGCGTCGGGTGCCACTGCTGATGCCACAACTCCGCTTTGGCTCGGGCTCGGACTTGGGCTCCTCAGGCTCCCCTAGGTTCCTTGCGGCTCTCGAAGCTTTGCAACACTTCACCACTTCGCCGCTTGCTGCTTGCCTTCACTGTCGCTTGATTGCTCGGTTGCTCAGATGCCCCCAGTAGTTTACTGCCAATTCTAGATGAGAAGGATAAGAGTGCCTAAATGGACAGAGAGAAGGCAAGTCTCAGTTCTTTTCAATGGAGCCCAGGTGGATTGATCATTAAAAACCACCCACAGGTATGTATAATAAGTCTGAACCCTAGACAACCTATGGCCCTGAACATGAACAGTTCCTGTTATTTTAAATACATTTGTGTGTCACATATTCCTCAACTCAAAAGAATGGGAAAAAGAAAACCTTTTGGAAACATAGTTTCAATTTGAAAGAATGTTGTCATGCGAAATATACAATAACTATCAAGCCAGAGGCATGTTAGGGGAGAAGCATGGCTAGCTAGCTACAAAATGGCTGATCGCTTAGAAGACCCATCTCTTTCTATATAATAGAACTTAATTGTGTTTACAAACCATTGATGATATATTGACTTAGTACAGTATTTGCAAAGTAAGGGACAGCTTAAAATTTGTAATAGTAGTCTTGGGCATTGGGAGACCCCACCGCTTTCCATGGGACAACTGCCTGCTCCCCACAATACCATTCACATCATGCCAAACTTTTTTTTATTGAAGCCACTGCTCCTTTAAGGGGCAATGGCTCCAATAAAAAGTCCGCCTTTTACAAATGGGAATGCTGAGGCAAAGGTCTGCTATTCCTCAAAGGCCTCCATTCCTGCATTCTGTGCTCTTTCAGTAGGGTTCACAAACAGAAGTTTGTCTTACCAATAGAAGTGAGGTAGGATTCCACAAATGGTACCTCCACATCATCTTTGCCTTGTGAGTGGCCGTTTCTGTGAATGGACATTTTTGCATTGTGAATGGAAATTTTGGTGATGGTCAATTTTGCGACCTGACAATGTAATAAAGATAATATATTCAAGTATTCCTGTGAATCTGTTCTTCACACATCCGTCCCTAAGATGTGATTGGTAGAGTGGACTGTTAGAAATGGGGATCTCTCATTGGCAATGGCTTGCACCTTTGTCGAAATAGGGACCCTTGCTTCTACTCCGGATAATGGAGTTACACCCTTAGACAACCCCTGCTCCCCCCCTAGGTAGGTTGGCATGAGCAGACAGTCTTATCTCAGAGGCAGTGTGTAAAGCATTTACACCTTCGTCCAAGAAGGGGCCCTTGCTTCTAGTCAGGGTAAGGGAGTTACACCCTTAGACAACCCCTGCACACTCCTTTGGTAGCTTAGCACAAGCAGACAGGCTTATTTCAGAGGCAGTGTGTAAAGCATTTGTGCACACAAACAGTAATACAGTGAAAACACTACAAATGGACAACACACAAGTTTAGAAAAATAGGAAATCTTTATCTGAACCAAACAAGACCAAAGCAACAAAAATCCACCGTACGTTGATAAAGATATCATCAAAAATTGGTTATTCACACAAATAAAGCTTGTAGCAACAAATAACTCCCCCTGGGGCTATTGCGTCGTCGTGATAGATGAAAATCGCAAAGTACAGTGCCGACTGCGAGGTGCACGGCATCAGGCCCGGAGTCACACGGAATCCACAGAACAGTACCTTTGCAAATGATCAAAACAGTGATGGTGCATGGCGTCAGGGAGGTGATGCATCATTGGCGCCCAGCAGCATTGGTTCCTTGCGACCACAGGGGAGGTGAGGCATCGGTTCCTTACTGCGATGCAGAGAAGGTGAGGCATCGGTTCCTTACTGTTGCCGGGGAGGTGACATCGCGGAGGCATCAAAGTGTCGGTTCCTTACAACGATCCTGGGTCGATGGATTTGGGAGGTCACCCACATCACCGATGATGAAGCACCCGCATGTCAGTGACAGCATCAGAATTGATATAGTGCGGCGTCAGCAGGCGTCTGGGCTGCGGTGCAAGTCCGGGCGGTGCCTTGTGCACTTCACGAGCGGTTCCCACAGCTTTGGTTCAGGTCACGGCGTCGCTTGACTGCATCAATGTTGCTATTTCCCTCTGTGGCAGCTGAAACTGCAGTTCCAGGTGCATGAAGACAGAGGTCTTTGTGTTGCTGATACTTTAGAACAGGAGGCAAGCTCTACACCAAGCTATTGGAAATCTTCTTCAAGCAGGATACACAGCACACAGCATAGACTTGGTCTTCTCCTTGGCAGAAACAGCCACTGCAGGCCAACCCCAGACAGCTCACAGCAAAAGAGCTTCTCCTTAAGCTTTCCCAGCTCTTCTCCTTGGCAGAGGTTCCTCTTGAGTCCAGAATTATTCTAAAGTTCTGGGGTCTGGGACCCAATATTTATACTCAGTTTCTCTTTTCTCTTGGGGCAGAGAGGATTTGTGCTCAGTCAAAACCAGTCTGTCCTCCCTGGTCCAGCTTCCCGGAAGGAGGTGGAAACACCATTTGAAAAGGCAGACCAGGCCCATTCAGGTCAAGGAAATCTCCTCCCACTACTCTAAATGCAGCCCAGGTCTATTCAGCCCAGCCCTGACTCATCCAGGAAAGGCAGGACACACCTCAATCCCCCCCAGTGGCTGTCAGAGAGAATGCACATCCTCAGCCCCTGTCACTACAAAGCCAGAAAGTCAATCCACAAACCAGCAGAGACACCCACGAAGGGTAAGCAATAAACATCATCTTTAATAAAGATGCATTTTTATATTTTGAGTTCAGGCATACTAAACTCTTTCTTCCTACCTGGTCCCTATGGGACAGATAGCCTTTCCATAGTGAAAAATGAAATTCACTGTATTTCACTATCAGGACATGTCACACAGACTAATACATGTCCTACCTTTCACATACACTACACGCTGCCCACAGGGGTACCATGGGCCTACCCTAGAGGCGTCTTACTTGGCAAGGTAAGGTTAGGGCCTGACAAGCAGGTGCACTTGCCAGGTTGACATGGCAGTAGAATCTGCATGAAGAAACTGCAGTGGCAGGTCTGAGACCCTTTTAAAAGGCTGCTTGTGTGGGTGGCACAATCAGTGCTACAGGCCCACTAGCAGGATTTGACTTACAGGCCCTGAACACACATCGTGCACTCTACTAGGGGATTAATAGTAAGTCAAATAAGCCAATCATGGAAACACCAATCCATAAACACCATTTACACAGAGAGCATTTGCACTTTAACACTGATCACCAGTGGTAAAGTGCCCTGAGTCATAAAACCAACAAAAACAGGTCAGAAACAGGAGGCCAAAAAGCAAAACGTCTGGCGATAGACCCGCAGAAAAAGCCAGGTCTCACATGTGCTCTCCCCACAAAAATAAACCATTAATGGTAAAATAATGTCAAGCCAGTATAGCTCTTCAGTTCCACCTAGCAAATCCATGAAGAGATATGGAACAAGGAGAAAGAATAATCACAGTATCAACTGAGGTGCAGAATAGCTGGGAATAGCTCTGGAAACAGTCAACCGTGAGTTTGAGGTGTGTGTTTACTTTGTTGATTTGTTTGAGGTACAGAGTAATTTTGTATAGAAAAAAAACCTCATTTTTTTTCTTAATTTGGTATGGTGAATAAAGGGTAGACTAGTCCTCATCACACAGCATTCAGCATACCCTACATCAAATAAAGCAAGCATAAATCTCTTTGCTGTTGTAAACAACATTTGCAGCTTATAACAAAAATGAATAATTTTCAGAGTTAGTACTATACATATTTTTATTTGTTTCAAATCTAATAAATCTAGCAGCTCCAGAATCTATGATCACTTTTGATATGTACATTCCCATCTCTCTAACCATGTGGTTACTCTCTAAATATGTAAGAAATGGAGCTCAAATTGATTCAACTGTTTTCATCCTATGATGTGCAATCACTGTTACTTTGTCATGGTGAAGGTGTCACACAATCTCATCCATGAAATACTCAGTGGTGATAGTTAAGAACTTTACAGATTTGAGCAATTTATAATATAGCTACCAACAGCATGGAGGAGTGAGCTGTCTGTGTTCAAAAGACTTTATTTAAAACCACAATATATAATACCATCTAAAGGTAACTAACAAGATAGTAGGCAAATATTATCAATAAATTCTATATAAATTACTAAAGTATTTATTGATTTTGGGAAAGGAGGGAAAGGAAAAGGGGGAAAGGGAAGAAGGAAAATGATGGAAAGGGAGGAAATAGGGAAAATTCCTAGATATAAATAGAGAAACATGAAGAATATATATCCTCTACCATGACAACCTGAAAAGCATCACTACAATATACAGTCAAATACTACAACAATCCTTACAAATTTTAAATAAGGACCGAGAATAAAATACTCAAAGTATCAATATTTTCAGGAAAATGTAGGAATAGTATGCGATATAATAACAGCAACTTGTTTGAGAAATGCAGTAAGGGGGAACCTTAACCTCAGGATATTGGGAGAGGAAGAACATTGCATCATATACATAGAATCCAATGTATGATGTGAATATTCAGAATCCCACCACACCTTATATGATAATTTAGTTGAGGATTTTCAGTTAAAAAGAATTTGCTGAAACGCGATTGCTAATAGAATATCCAATAATTTATCACTGGCAAATGAGGGAAGAATAGATTGAGACAATGTACCCAAAAATAAATAAAGCACATTAAAGTGATTGTGTATATTAAAAGTCTTTTGAACTTGTGACCATATCCTACGCCAAAAGGAAAGGGTATCTGGACACCTAAACATATGTATAAGGTCTGCTTGAGGAAAGTCACAGGACAAACACTTCGGAGAATTACCTGAGGGAAACCTGGTGCATTATATCGGGGTATAATATAATCTGTGAAAAATGAAAAAAAGTCTTTGATTCATACTAGCTGATCTAGAAATGTTATAACTACGGGCCCAAATTGTGTTCCAAAATGTCACCTGCCAGCATGCCTAAATCTTTTCCACATAAAAGTTTGATCTTGGATTTGGCTCGAGTAGTGTCCGGCAACAAAAGACATTTATAAATTGCTGCTGCTTTAGGACCAGTTTGAAGATGCTCAGTAAAACCAGAGGAAATGGGGACACCACAAGACGAAAGAATATAATCTGTATAAGCAGCGAATTTCAAGTGATGATCACTATAGGGAAAGCCAGAGATCCACGGATTAAGACAAATTTGGGAAAGAAAAGGCTCCAGCGCCAATACAAATAATAGGGGGGAAAGTTGACAGTCTTGCCTTACTCCTCTGTAAAAGAGAAATATGAAGAGATTTTACCATTAACCAGAATAGAAGCTTTAGGAGAGTAATACAAAAGGACACAAAAGTAATAGATTTAGGTCCAAGCCATGCCAAGCTAAGGATTCATGCAAAAGTTTCAATTCATGGACAGAATGCAGAACAATGTCATACATTCACCCCAGTACAGAGATCTGGGCCTAAATCCAGTTTTTTTGGTCACCATGCCATTCAAGTTTAGACCCAGCAATATGCAAATCAGTTTTGACCCTGCACCCAATGGGAACAGTTCAGCTAAAACTGCCAGGCCAGGTCCTCCCTGGACTGGAAACGAACATCCTAGGACCTGTTTCAGGCTTTCAGCCCTCATCAGCCAGGATATCTTGACTCCAGTGGCATGAAGAGCACGAGACCCACGTCTGGGCATACCCGTCCCACTCGGGGCGACGAATGCAAAAATTACAAATGATGGACAGAATGCAGAACAATGTCATACATTTACCCAAGTAGAGAGATCAGGGCCTAAATCCATTGTGTTTTTGCTCACCATGCCATTCCAGTTTGGACCCAGCCAAATTGCAAATCAGTCTTGACCCTGTGCCCAATGGAAACAGTCCAGCCCGAACTGCCAGGCCAGGTCCTCCCTGGACTGGAAACAAGCATCCTAGGACCGGTTTAGGGCTTTCAACCATCATCTGCCAGGATGCTTGTTTCCGGTCCAGGGAGGACCTGGCTTGGCAATTCGGTCTGGACGTTCCCAGGGGGCACAGGATCAAGACTTATTTGCATATGGCCGGGTCTAAACTGGGATGGCATGGTGAGCAACAGAATGATGGATTTAACTCAGAATGTCTTGATTTGTTCTGCATTTCGGCCATCAATTGTGTGTCTTAAGCTAAGGATTCAAGCAAAAACTCCTAACTGATCCGATCAAAGGCGGTCACAGCATCTATTGTTATGGCCGCAAATGAGGATTATACAAGGGGGCCTTGCTAGGAACATTAAACAGTAAACAAGCATTATCGGAGATAAATCTCCCTTTAATAAATCCTGATTGTTCTTTTCAAATGAGACATGAGAGAAAAGACTCTAAACGAAGAGCAAACAATTTAGCAAAAATCATATAATCCACATTTAAAAATTTGATGGGTCTATCTTTTTTACAATCATAGAAATGTAGCAGATGTGGGAGAGAACCCCACAGAACAGGTAAAGAGGCAAAATAAGAAAGTTAGAAGAATACTTGAAAAATGAAGAAAAAACTCCAATGTAAAACCATCAGGCCCTGGGGTTTTCCCCAAGTTTAACTTTTGTAATGCACAGGAAATTTCCTCAGGGGTAAGATCCTTCTCTAAGGTTTGAAAATCTAAATTTGGAGGAATTGTATGGGAGACTTGACTCAAATAGTTTATAATAGTGGAGTATACAAGGATTTATAAAATGTAACAAACTCCTCTAAAATATCATTATGATTAGTGATAGATCTACCTTGAATATCAATCACTGGATCAATAACTTGGGCTCTTTTCTAACTTTTAAATTATTTGCTAACAACCTACCTGCCTTGTTTTTCCCACCATAATAACATAATAAGGTATCATTGCTTGATATCATTGACCTGAAAAAGAAAAAACAGAAAAGAGCAAAAGGAATGGAAAGAGGACAAGGGGATAGGAAAGGGAGAAAAATAATAAAAAGAAAATGAGGAAGATTAGGGGAGACAAAGGGGAATGGCAAGAAGGAAGAAAGGAAATCCACATGAAGAGACAGTGCATATCCCAAAGGGACCGTTTGAGTAACATACCTGAGGAAGTAAGGAAGGGTAAAAAAAAAAGGTGGGGTGACGACACATGTGACGATGACACACCCAAGGGGGGAGGATTCCAAGCCACGCCAGCACCTTTAACACTTAAGAAGATGGACCGAGCATACACAAATACATAAGACGAATCTGTAAGGCGATAAAAAGAACATCCCATGACATCTCATAAGGCATAAATAACAGCACAAAAATACAATTAAAATATATTAAGTCAAACACAACATTTCAAGCAAACTGAGGAGTTAAAGAAGGAGAATACAAATATGAAAAAACGAGAAAATCATCCATTAGAAGGACCAGCAGTATCCATATTAACCAAAGTATGCAACTGTATACATTTCCTAAGTTCTGCTGGATATTCAAATATCGTAGTATTATCCCGGAAAGTCACTTTAAAAGTGCTGGGGTGAAAAAGACCATATTTGGTGTTGAGAGAATGCAGGGGAGCACGAAGGTTAAGAAATTATTTTCTTCTTGCTGCAGTGACATTGGAGACATCTTGAGACAGGAAGATTCTTTGACCTAACCAAGTAACATGACGCTTTGCTTTCGCTGCAGAAAGGACCACCAGTAAGCCTGTAAATAAAAAAAAAGAATAATGACACCTCTAGGTCTAGCAGAAGATGCAGACAAAGAAGGGCAAGGTCCAGAGGGCTCATAGGAGCCCTCTGCATGTCAAGTGAAGTTGAAGAAGGCATGTCTAACAATTTTTGGAGGAAGGACGTAAAAAAAGAAACAGGATCATCCCCCTACAAAGCTTTGAGTAAGCTATAAATGCAGAGGTTATTCCGCCTGTTCCTGTTTTCCAAATCTTCCGTCTGCTGTTGAAGTCTGCGCACTTCCTGTTCCAAAGAATGAATTTGTGAGCTTCATCCTGTAAATCCAAAATATGCTGTTCCATCATAGATACCTGATTCTCCATTGATGACCACTTGTCATTCAGATGTTGTTTTCTATTAGTTTCTTCTAAAAAGGACGTAATGCACATATTTCCTCTAACAACATCTCTAAAGAAATAGAGGACACTGACTTTTCCGGCAAAGGAGGATCTTGCTTCAACCTCCTAGATACAGAAGAGGGGGACGAAGTCTTACTTCCCGCAGGCTTCTGATTTTGAAACAGGACCCGCAAACAAATCAGCAAGGGAATGCCCTTTAGGGGTAAAAACAAACTGTGGCTTCGGTAGCTTTCCCATAACAATTTTTACAATTGGTCAGAAGCTGATGAAGTCACTCAATTCAACATAGGCGTCAGGCATCAAAACCAAAAACTAGCGTAAGAGCTGCAGCATTTTCAGGTTATATCCTATGTTTAGAAACTTCCTCAGCCTGTTTGTTGTATTTTGCTTGGGTTGCTTGCAGGCTTTTCTAGGACCTCCTTATCATTACTCAATTTTACTGATGAATAGGTATGTCTTTGAGTTCCTAGACCTTTATACCGCGCTCAGCTCCTTATTATACAGGTTGTGTACACTTGTATGCAATCATGATAAAGTCTTCCCACAAGATATATCCACTGGCACTAAAATTGCAATTTGCACAGTACAAAAATGCAATCCACTTTACACTTATGGCTTATGCATCCTTCTCAGCTGGGTATGTCAAGTGCAAAGACTAAAATGCTTTTATGAGAATTCAGTGTTGCAGAGACAAAGTTGAGTAAGAAAAAAAAGTGATGTAAAAAAAGTTCTCTTCATTCTGTCAAGGGCAGAATGCGGCTCCATTCTCTCTATTTTAATGCAAATGCTGCGTTCAGAATGGTGGCTGCTGCTACAGTGGCATCCGCGGCAGGGAAAGAAAACAGAAAGGAGTGCTTTACCTCATCAAAAAATTACACTGCAGCATGCTAGTCTTCATCTCTTCCCTATCCTCCCAAAATTGTCCTTCCAGATGGCGTGCAAGGACGCCAAAAAGCCACGGTCTTCCTGGAGCGCAGCGGATTCCCCTCACTAGGTGGCCATCTTAGGTGGTGTCAAAGACACACCCCTGGAGTGTGTTTTCTAAATCTGGTATACTAAACAAAGTACTGTAGGTGAGGCTGGCCAGCAGTGAGGGCTGGTGAGTCTGCTTTACATGGTCTTCTGTGCCCCCAATGTTGGTGCCCTGTATTTTTATTCCTCAATATTGTGCTGCTTGTGTTCTTTTATTCCTCAAATGTGCTGTGCTGATTCCATGGAGCACCGCAATCTTGATGACAAAAAGTACAGTTCCGCCATAGGAGGCTCAGAACAAGGCAGGTTGCACAAAATACAAGCAGAGGGTATGCATTCGTGCCTGCCTGTGTTTGCATATATAGGCACAATAAGACACACTTTTTGGCTTTGCCAAAGTCTGCTGTCAATGTGAGACAAATATGTTACCATTTCTGTCTACACTTTAGCATGAAGCATGTGTGTCAAGGTTGGAATTTAGAAAACTGTAGAAATGGGGACTACACATGCATATAATATACCATAAAATACACATCATAACATAACGCAACCTAACATAACCACAATATAACATGATGTAACAAACACTGCAAAACACAGCAGAGCACAATACATAATGACATAGTATAACACTACACAGCACAGTAACACAGCGCATTGCAAAATATGTTTATACAGGAAAATGCAACGTTGCATAACATCTGATAACATTGCACAACATAAAACAACATAACACAGAAGAACCTAACATAACACTGCCTTCTTAGCTGATACAGCTATTAATGCCGTCAATAATATAAACAGGTTTTGTGTAAAATCCTTAGCCTAAAATTCACCCAAAATGTCAGTTTGCTTAATCAACCATGTAAAGAAGTCACTTGCAGAAATTTGTGATGGCAACCTTACAGGCACTGCATGATTTACTTGTATGCCTGACAGTCCTTATAATATCTTGGAGATTTAGGCCCTGTTTAGATCACAACCTTTGTAGAGCAGTATGCTCCTTAAGAACACCACTTCATTAACCAGAATTGTCTGCTCTACTGTCACCCAGCATGTGCTATGGCAACAGTCAACAACTGCATCAGTCTACAAAGGAGACTAAACCCATGTCTGAGCCTAACTAGATAACATTACTCTCACTAAAAGGTCTAGTAATTTATTCAGTTGGTGGACTTTGGGGTTCCTGTGCAGTGCTTAATCTGTTGCTGGATACCAGGTAAAGGAAGCAACATGTCTAACATGCAGTTTAGCAATTACTCTTGCGTTTCTTCATTCTATTCATGTGTTCTGCTAAGGGAGTGTCAGTTCTCACAGAGATCAAGCAATGATTTAAATACTGAGCGCAAATACCTGAGCAGTGCCTGGCTCAAGGACTGCTAGAGGGTCGACCTGTCAGGTGACACACAGTGATACATTGGCTAGCCACCTGGCAGGATGACATAAACTTCTGTAGCCCCCAAGCCATTTTGAGTGTGACTGGATTGACCGCTCTCCTCTCGCTAGCTCCACCCATAGAGTTACGCCATGGCTTTTGACAGACAAGTATATAACGCAGGTTTTTGATAAATATTGTTTACATTTATTCGCACAAGCACTTTATAATTGACTGCTACAGAAGATATAATGGATGTACAGTAATTGCTAGGTTCACAAAGCATCAATTTGAACTTTTTACTGTTGCCAATTTGCTCTTGTTTAATTGAAATCACTTATCATCCTTGTTTATTGTATTTTTTTTAACAAATGTTCTGAACATCTTTTATGGCAAAAAACCTGCCGAAATAAAGATTTTTGAATTAATATACCGATTTCCTATGCGTAGATCCCAGATCAAAATGTATGTGACTTGATAATATCTTTGGGCCTCATTTACAAGGCCATTGTGCCGCAGGTTCGTCATCTTTTTAGATGCACCAGCAGTGCAGTGTGTCTGCCCATATTTACAAGGCTACATAAAGTCACCCTTTGTGACTGGTCATGGCCTTATAAATATGGGCCCCTTCCATGCATTACTCTGCGTAAAAAGGGCATTCCACGGGTGTTGCTGTGGGTGTTTACATGCAACATCCATGGAACCGGACACATTCCCAGATTTAGGGGATTATAGATTATAGCGCCGTAGTAGCGGCACAAGGAGAAATACTTTTATTTCTCCTTGTTTTTCATCTTTCTATGCGTGCTGCATTCTTCAACATGACACAAGGGTGCCTGCAATGGCACATGAGAGCCAATTGAGTTCCAGTGCAGAGGAAAACACAGATGCATCCTATTGTTAATACAACGCATCCCTGTGCTTTTCAAAATGGCGCACCTTAGCGTAGCAAAATGGCTTGCAACGCCGCGCCATTCGTTTAATAAATGAGGCCCTATATCTTTAAGGTATCTGGATGTGGAGTTAATAGTAAATCTATAGTTACTTTCTGATATTTCAGTCTTCAATTTTATGGCTGTGGCATTAAGGTATCATATTCCCTACTTGATATTCCAGACTGGAACCCACTGAAAGTACCCTTACAGTGCATTTCATTCACCCTGAGAGCTGCTCAAAGTCCATTTGCACTGTTAAATATGTGCACCTTTAAACAGATTCTGATACCAGTTCTAGAGAGCCCTCTGTAGAGTAAGGTCAACACTGATAGATCTGTGGCCCCTGATTTGTACTTTCTGGATCTCTTCATACATAGACCCTTGAACAGGGGCTAGTACTAAACCCCAGCAGCATTGTACTCTCCACGTCTGTTCCCAATCTAATTTGGAACTTGTGAGTGAAATAGGGATTGAATGAAGTGTATTTAGAGATCCAGACCCCGATTCACAAACGTATGTTGTGTCATAAACATACATTTACCTCCATTTATGCCTGCCTGGATTCCATACATGTGCAATTGGATTTACTTTTGCAAATTTTCTCACCATGAGTACAGAGAAATTCAGAATAGTAAATTCCACACGTTAAATGAGAAGTGGGCATTATAAGGAGAGATTTTCCTTGTAAGTTAGTGAATGCATGCACACGTACATTTGTGGGTATTCACAAACTGATCTGACTCATTCTCGAAATGGGTGGAAGTTTACTGCAACCAGGGGCTGGCACATCACAGCTTTCAGGATGAGAAGAGGAATGGATCCAGCGGCGGTTTACTTATGAGGGTGGGAAAGCGTAACCAGCCCAACTGTATTTTTAACATCCAGTCCCCCTCATACACTTGTGTCTCAGTTATTCACACACACTGGGCCCGATCCACAGAACTAACTTAAGATAAAATCCTTAAGTTACTACTTTTGGTATTCACAGAAGTTAGGATTTTGTCTCAAGTTTGTCTTAAGACAGACTTAAGACAGACTTAAGACAAAATCCTAACTTAAGTCTGTCTTAAGTTTGTCTGAAGACAAACTTAAGACAAAATCCTAACTTCTGTGAATACCAAAAGTAGTAAGTTTAGGATTTTGTCTTAAGTTAGTTCTGTGAATCAGGCCGACTCTCTTGGGTGCTCCATTCCTAGCAGCACAGAACCTACCTGTCAAGCAGAGATGAGTGCAACGGGCATGCCTCAGAGAAATGAATAACATGTACAAATAAGGGGTCAGAAGGAAAACCTCTCTTAGACAAAATCAACAACCTCAACACACAGGGAACTGCAAGAAAGACAAGGCAAATACCAATAACTCTCAATAGAGGACAATTCTGGCCTTGATTAGCTCAATATAGAAATCTTCAAGAGCTGCTACCTATAGAACCAGTCTGTTTATTGTCATTTAGAGTTTGAGGTTAACAGCAGGATGTTCAGAATCCCTAGGCTGTGAGGGATTTGTCATGTCTTACTGAATTCACCACACAAAAAATTGGCTTTGACAGGCTTCACAAGAATAAACATGCACTAATATAACCTTAGAACCATCCCGAGCGGGCCTTACAGCCATTAAAGGCCTGTCCCAGGGTTAAAGTCCCGAGCCGAAGGCGAGGGCCTTCAAAAATGGAGCAGGTCTTGCATGGTCGGTAGAGCCAGCTACAGAGGGCTATAAGGCCATTAGAAGATTCCGATCCTAGAGGGAAGAGTGTTCTAATTTGTAAACCAAAGGCCTCACGGAGCACAAGTGGATTGAAATCGCCTTGGGCTCCATGAGGCCTTGGTTTACAGCATAAACTGTGAACAAACGTTGAAAGGTTTGAGCTCCGGGCTTCTATCGACCATATGAAGCCCGGAGCACTCCATTATTTTCAATGGAGATCCCAACATTTCAATGTTCTAATATAGCCTTCTAGCCTGCCGTAGCGTTAAAGGCCCGAGCGGAAGGTGAGGGCCTTTAACAAGTGAGTGGGACTTTAATAGCCGGTATAGCCCAGCTGCGAAGGGCTATAAGGCTATTAGAAGATTCTGCCATTAGAGGGCAGAATGGTCTAACAAATTAAACAACATTTTCTCGGAGCCCGAGGGGCCTTTATTTAAACAACATTGGAATGTTGCTCTGCGGGCCTTTACCGGCCCGTAGAAACACGGCGCACTCCATTGTCTGCAATGGGGTCCACTTAATTTCAATGTTCTAATATAATTTGCTTCCAGCAGTGTCGGATTGAAAGATTGAAAAAACTGCCAATGTGTGTGGGGTTGCCCTGAAATGAGACAAAGGCGCAACTAGAGTCAAATTTTGGGGGGGGGGCCAAGAAAAAAATTCCCGGGGGCTGATTCTTCAAGCAAAAGGCAAGGTGGAGCTGCAGGGGCTCTAAGCAGGGGGGAGGGACATCAAAGCCTCATTAACAAGCAAAAGGTCTTTAAAAGACCTGCGAAGTACTCGGGTGCGGCTGTGTGTGTGCCCGGGAAGCTGTCTTATCCTGGGCTGACACACATGACAAGGGCGGCTGAAGCCCTTTGAGTCCAATGGGCGTTGCGTGCCTGAAATGAGATCAGTGCTATCTACAGCCTCTTCAATAATGGCCCCAATTGTTAAGCAACACCTAGCTCTGTAGTCCAATATAAAATGCCTTTAAATGTTCACTCAAATACATTTGCACTTTATGTGACTTTGGTATAAATGTAGATTGTTTATTTACATTTCTGAATGCAAAAACCGAAATCAAGGGTGTTCCAAGAAAATATTCCTTTTCTATTTCAACAAATACGGCACGTGGTTAGAAGCAACGTGTTTTTCTGATTTAATACAATTTTGCAAAATTACTAAGGGCCAGATGTAGGTGGCCAATTACCGGTCGGTAACGGCCGAATTCGGTAATTGGATTTTGAGATGTAGGAGCATGCTTTACAGAATCGGTATTTTACCGAATCTGTATTTACAGATTCGGTAAAATTACCGAATCGGTAAATACAGACTCGGTCAAAAAATACAGAGTCTGTAAAAGCATATGTAGGTAGCACATCTTTGAGTGCCGCAGGCCTTTCAGATTCGGTATTTTAACACCCAATCCAATTGGGTGGTAAAATACCGAATCCAGGTGTGCATCCACATGTGTGCATGCACACCTGTGCCATGTGACACACAGACATGCCCTTAGGGCATGTCTGTGTGCCACATGGCGCAACGTTGCCTATTTTTGGGGTGCCAGAGGGTGTCAAAGTGACACCCCCTGCACCCTTGCAAAAATCGGTATTTACCGATTCTGTAATTACAGAATCGGTATTGCCCATTGATTCCTATGGGCTGCAAGGCCCATAGGAATCAATGGGCAATACCGAATCGGTATTTACAGAATCGGTAAATACCGAATCTTAACGATTCGGTATTTACCGACCCTGAAATACCTACATCTCCCCCCCTCTATTTTACCACCTCTTAAATACCGATTCAGTATGAATCGGTATTTAAGAGGTGGTAAATTAAATTTACCTACATCTGGCCCTAAGAGAGCACTTCTTCTAACCGTGTGCCGTATTTGTTGAAATAGAAAAGAAATACGCAGGCATTTGCTACTAAAACAGATTCATGTTGAGCACGCTTGGGGGAGTTTTACCGCCAAGTAAAGCCAGAGTCAAAAATTTGCTAGCATTCGCGCCAAGAATTTTCAATTCTATTAAGGACACGGAGGCGAGGATTATGCTTCTCTTTCTTTACTGTTGAAAATCACAGCAGCCAATAAACACACAGTTTCATATAAAAAAACTACAAAGACCATGATGCTCGGCCTAAGCCACGCCTCCATAGCCCTCATAAGAGCCCTGGTAACAGTCCCAGCTTCCTCTTTTTTTGCTCGAACTTGCAGAAAAAGTCCCATAACCAAAAGTTCTATAAAATTCTCCAACATGGAAATAACTGGAATTTCAGTTCCAACTTCAGCCTTCAATGGAAGAATGTTCATTCATTTTTCTTGTCATTGCCTGGAAAACAAATATAAATAACCCGTAATTCCTGTATAATACAGCGTAAGTCATATAACAATGGGTGGGTAAGCAGGATCAACATTGAACATAGCCGGGTGGGATAATCCTCGCCTCCGTGTCCTTAATAGAATTGAAAATTCTTGGCGCGAATGCTAGCTAATTTTTTATTGTATTACAGGATCGGAGGCTTCGGATATTGCTAGTTTAACGCTTTATCAAAAACAACAGATGTAATATCTCCCACCGGCTTATAATAAAACTGCTTGAATGTCGACTCAGACGACCAGTCAGCACAGTGCATAATATCTTGAACATTAGCTCCTAACAATTATGACTTTGATGCCATGGCACCTCGCACCGAGTGCGCCCCAAACAGTTGAACATCAACACCAGCCTCCTTCATGATAAACTTAAGCCATCTTGCCATAGTGGCAGAAGACACAGGTTTGAATGGTTTTTGCACAGCAATCAAAAGTTGGGTGACACCATTTGGTCTCAGACCACGAGTACATTCCTCGTAAGCTTTCAAGCATTGGACAACACATAGTTTGGTATTATTAGGAAAAGCATTATAGTCAATCTGCCTAGAAAGAGTTTTTGTATGACCAGTAATAGTAAAAAGAAACTCCTTCCGGAGTAAATACTCTACCTGTAACGTCCAATGGACGTACTTCCGAAGACCTTCTGCACGCTGACAAACATAAGAGCATAGCTAACTTAGCCGACAATTGCTTCCTGGAAAGCAAGTCATTAGAAGGCCAGTTATCCAAAAGTTTGATTACTAAAGAAACATACCAAAGCCCAGAATACTTGGGCTTGGGAGGATTGGCAACCCGTATGCCTTTTAGAAGCTTGCATACCAAAGGATGCATACCCACCGGTTTCCTGTTAATGTGGGTGTGCCCTGCGGAAATGGCCGATCGGAAATTATTCACTGATCTATAGGCCAGACCACCAGCCGCCTTTTCCGACAAAAAATTCACGACTTGGGGAAGTCCTGCCCCCACGGGATCCAAATCCCGTTTCACGCACCAACCCACCCATCCCTTCCAGGCTGAGGAGTATCTTTTCCTCGTGGACGGGGCCCAAGCCTGTTTGATAAATTCTTTAGCCGTTCCCGAAACTCCAGGCAAAGCCCATTGTTGCCTGAAAGCCTCCATGCCATCAGCGAGAGGTGTTGAGATGTGATCAGGGGATGCTGTTCCCCTAGAGGTCCCAGAAGAAGAGACTCTGACCATGGAAGCATCCTGGGAAGGTCGCAGCACATCCCCAACAGAACTGGGAACCAAGGCTGCGACCTCCACAGAGGCGTCACTAGGACCACCTCCGCTTTCTGTTTGAGAATGTGAGAGGCCACACGTGGAATGAGAAGGAAGGGTGGGAAT
Source organism: Lissotriton helveticus (assembly GCF_964261635.1). NCBI lineage: Eukaryota > Metazoa > Chordata > Amphibia > Caudata > Salamandridae > Lissotriton > Lissotriton helveticus. Next base: position 333,074,771 of record NC_136071.1, on the reverse strand, counting down.
GCATAATTCAGCCCTCCCCAGCCCCAACGGCTGGCATCGGATTCTATGACCACTTCGGGCTGCAAGCCGAAAATGGCTCTTCTGTTCCACGCCTCCACGTGGCCCAACCACCAACGCATCTCGTCTCTCACTTCCTGCGACAGAGGAACCAGGTCCGTATAGGCCATACCTCTCTGAAGGTGCTGGATCTTGAGTCGCTGTAGCGCCCTGTAGTGAAGGGGTCCAGGAAATATCGCTTGAATGGACGATGCCAGCAAACCCACTACTCTGGGGATTGTCCTGAGCGAGACCATCTGCTTGCTGAGTAGTGAAACAATCTCCTTCTTCAGATCCTTCAACTTGGACATCGGGAGGCTCAACTGCGCCGCCTGTGAATCGATCACAAAGCCCAGAAAGTCCGTAGACTGGGATGGAATCAGAGCCAACTTGGCTTGATTGATCACAAAACCCAGATTCTGAAGTAATGATATAGTCATTTGTAGATGTTGCGACACCAGCTCTGGACTGTGAGCCATGATCAGGATGTCGTCTAGATAGATTATCAAGCGCACTCCCTGCCTCCGGAGATGCGCAACCACCGGCTTCATCACCTTGGTGAAGCACCAAGGAGCCGCGGAAAGCCCGAAAGGAAGGGCCAAATACTCGAACCATCGTCCGTTCCACTGAAACTGGAGGAATGAACGATGTGGAGGATAAATGGGGATGGACAGATAAGCGTCTTTGAGATCCAATCGGACCATCCAATCGCCCCGTTGCAAAAGATCCGCCAAAAGATGGATTCCCTCCATCTTGAAATGGTTGTAAACCAGGAAGTAATTGAACTCCCTCAAATTCAAAACTAGTCTGTGACCTCCCCCTTTTTTCTGAACTAGAAAAACATTGCTGCAAAACCCCTGTGGGCTGTAACTGCACACAGCTATGGCGTGTTTGTGAAGCAATTCCTCTATCTCGTTGTCTATAAAAACTCTCTCTTGTTGGGAAAAATGGAGAGTCCGTGGTGTAACATCCTGTCTGGGCATGTCGTAAACCTCTAGGTGAAACCCCTGAACTGTTTGTAAGACCCATGCATCCTGAGTCAGGAGATGCCAATTGCGAAAGAAGTGTCGTGTCCTACCCCCCAATGGAATAAGAAAGCAATCTATGGCGCTCACCTGCTGATTTCTGTGCGTGGAAACCGGCCCTGTTGCTGCCTCCTTGGAACCTGTCTCTGGAGAACCCGCGTTGTGTGGGATAAAAGGTACCACCTCTTGTTGAGTCCCAGTCTCCTCGGCCGTGGCCGAAATCACCTCGGGGGGGGGACCTTGATTGTCGAAGTGGCCTGGCGAGCATTCCCTACCTCGTCCGGCCCTGTTAAAAAGGTTTTGCTGAAACACCCTTTTTATCCCGGATTGTGCCTTATCCAGCGAAGTGAAGGTTCCAACATACTTAGATACATCCTTCACGAAGCGCTCACCGAACAGGTTGCCCTCTGCCAGGGGACCAGGCTCTGCAGCCGCTAGCTCTGTCAAATTAGTGTCCATTCTCATGAGCAGGGACTTGCGTCGCTCTGTAGATATTGCGCAATTAGCATTGCCTAGCAAACAAATCGCCCGTTGGGTCCAACCCGCCAATATATCGGCGTCTACCGGCACATTGGCTTCTTTGGCCGTCAAAGCCATCTCTAAGATCTTAGCCAATGGGCCGACAACATCAGCAACTTATCCTGGCAACCGCGCCAGACGCGGTCGATCCCTTTTTTAGGGTCCTTTGCGAATTTCTTTAAGAAGGTGAGTAGGCTAACGTCAATTTCCGGAGTCTCCGCGACCTTATGGGCAAGGTCGGGGCGAGGGCATTCCGATCTAAGGCGGTTGCGAACTTCCTTATCGAATCCCTTCCTAATATTGTCTTGAAGATACTCCATCAACATAAATGGAGGTTCCCCAATGCTCTGTATTACAGGGAGGGGGAAATTCAAATAGAAAAAGAGAGTCCCTGTGAGGGGTAGCAGGCAAGGATTCCTGTGGCTGAAACTCAGGGGGAATAATTTTGACCTCTAACTACTAACTCAACAAACAACAATATCAAACTCAAGGGTATGCAGTACACTATGACTAAACCAATGATTAATGATGATGCAGAAATTTATAAAAATATGAAAAAAATTTTATTCATATAGACCTCCCATTTGGGTTACAATCTATTACATGATTTAAAACTTTCTTACAATACCATTCCGGATAGTACCACATATAAAAAATCTACAATTAAAGCAAAATTTCATTAAAAAGGTCTTAACAAAAGGTCGACGCGGCGTTTCGGTGTCACTTTATCTCGGCACCTTCATCAGGACATTTAAGACTTTTGACTTTGTATCTAAGAATAAACAACAATCTTTTAGTGTACTGATTATCATACCTTTGAGTACAATCATTTAGACGTGTCATTACTGCCACCAAATTACACACACTCTAATGGTCACTCCCCTGGTTCCCAGAGACTATTTAACTATTTTGCCTCAGGACAACATGTTTGTACTCTTCACTTTGATATACATAGACTGAGTATCTCCCAATCGGTATCTTATTGTTAGTGCAATTCTAATTAATATACCTGAAAATTACGGTTGAGGAAGCTTTTCAATTGCTGTCCGTTTGGCGTACTTTCTCTGGCAATACTCTCGAATATCTATGGGTCAGGAGTTCTACTCCGCACCGTACAACTAAAGAAAACATAAATAATTCCATCTTTAGCCTATGTATTATCTATATTCAACACGATAAATCAGTACAAACCCAGCATCTAGCGCTAGTTACCTTAAATGATGGAGTTTGTTATTATTCAATTTGCACGGAGAAACCACCGTTTTGGGATCAATGTCAATAGTTTCAACAGGCTGTGGTGATCTAAATATGCATGAAAAGAGGAATCGTATTTAGTCTAGAATAGGACTTGTTACTGATGCAACCTCTTAACTCTACAGATCTCATCTCGCTAACGTCAGTTGCTACCAATTACTCACCAGCTCATTCGTGAGTGTCCTTAGTCTGTTCGGTATATGATGTAGATAGGACCGAATTCTCCTGTTGTCCTGGTTTAGGCTCAACTTTCAGTGTTTTAGAGGTCTGTGGATTGGAATAAAGGACGCTCATTATCTGGCTCCTAATGTATATTAAATTCTACTTTGTCACTCATTGCTTACTACTTTTAGTCTAGTTTAATCTATACTTAGAGTGACACTATGCAAGCCCCTTGTCTCCAAATGCTATCAGAATTGCTGATAGACTACATGGTCTACAATGTTTTTTAATGGGTTGCAGATTATTAGAGAGCCCATCACATAGTGTCTACTCTCACTATCGAACCTCCCGACCGAGCCCTTCGTATTCCATACCTTAATTCCTCAGTTCGGCCTCCCTGTTTCTCCGTGCTTCGTCCTCCTTTTCCATTCGAAGTGGAATGAACAGAGAACGAGGTCGTGTTTTTATGCTGACACTGACTAGCGTGACCCGGAAGTTAATCATTTTCCGAAAGTCGTCCCAGGCTGTACTGATAATAAATAATATTCCTATTTTATATCGCATCTGTCTCTCGTGGATCATCTAATCAGATCCATATCACCTGTTCCGCATAATTGCCGGTTTTTGTGTTGTTGGTGTGGCCCAATGTCCCCGGGACCCGGATGTTGTTAACAATGCCCTTCCTTCGTTTTTACAGTTATTCAATCGATTGATCACGGGATACTGAATAACGAGGGTCGGTTAGTTGGCGATATCCACTTATTAGGAGATCTTAAAACATATCCTAATTCCGTTTATACACTTTTTTTTGCAGTTTAATCGCGTCTTATTTATGTGGCGGCCATCTTGGATTGGGGCGCTCTCATCCATAGTCGTGTTGACCCTAACTACCTACTACATACTCGTGGTTTCTTAATACGTGTTTCTTGTACAAATATCAAATGGGAACATATGTATAAACATCGAGTACTTACTCAATCGATCGAGAGTGTAACATTAATTATTATTAAAAAAACAACATTCCTATCATGTCACAAGTACTAGCTTCACTCTGTGCACATTTTGTTCTGTGGTGGTTCGAATCGTTAACTCTACATTTTACTAAATAGCAATTTGGCACGTTATATATTTTTTATTATTCCGCTATCGCAACAACCACATTTTACACATCCGGGTAATATGATATATTCCACATGGTCATAATTTGCTAGTACCAAAGTATCAAAATTGGTTCCTATGTCTGTTTAAATAATTGACAGCACTGAATGTGGTAACTAGGTTTCTTGTTGTTTGCTGTTAGAAAGTTGGCATTTCCATACTTTAACCACTCTGTGCCTCTACCTGTTTCTGGAATACATGTATAGGTTGGCTGACAGCTGGGCTTTTGTGCATTCCCTCTAGATAGTCACACACAAAATGAAAATGAGCAGGGTGTGCCCTGCATATCCTGATGGCCCATCACCAGACTGATGGGTCTTCCTGAACTAGAGTGAACGGGAGGAGCTGACAATTGCATCAGAATAGGGCTGAGCCTTTTCCCACAATAAGAGTTGCATAAACCCTGTAGTGTGTATGGAGCCAGGGCAGGAAAGGGCCGGGTCGTGTGCACGTCAAAGACCTTTCTTTGAGGTCTACCTACTTCAAAGGCTGAAAAGGGTATAAGTACTGGACCTCTGACACCATATACTCTGAACACTTCTGGAATTGAAGACATTCTACTAGGAAGAAGAGCTGTTGTACTGTTGTACTGCCAGGAGGGACTGCCACTTTGCTGCTTACGTAGATGTATTGGCCTGCTGCTTCTTGCCTGGGAGTGAGAGGTCTAGACTGGACTCTCTAAACTTGCATCTCTAAAGGTCCTCTAAGGGCTTATAGGGTTTGCCTCATGTTTCTGAAGTCTCAGGGATATCAAAGACTTCACCTGCATCATGCTACCAGCACCTGGGCTCCTCCGCTGTGAGTCCTGCTCTGCCTGGGCCCTTGGAAGTGAGTGGTTGTTGATGCAACCCAAGAAACCAATTCATCAACACCAAAGCGGCAATCGGAACCGGCGCATTTTCTGCAATATTGCCATATCGCCACTGAAGTCTTCGAACCACTCGCCGTTTGCACTTTGCAACAACATCAACTTACAATGCAGCCCCAAATTTGCTGATGCAGTGCCTCTGAATCGCCACTGCATGAATCGCATAGCTGACGTCTGTGATGCACCTTCCCAACCAATTCCTGGCCCTGCCCAGCTTTGCACTAAGACATTTCCTACAGCCCAATGGGTCGCCATTGACACTTCAGACCGATGCACAGCGCTCTTGACATTGATGCGTCAATGTCTTGCCCTACTTCGGAACCGATGCATCACCTCAGTTTTTCAACACATCATCCCTGAGCTTTGGAACATCCAAGGTACTGTCAGCCGGTCTTTATGACTCCTGTGTCTGTCCCGTGCTCCATCACGGTCTGGCTGAACTTTTGACTTTGCATGGGTCAAGCATCACCAGATTGCCCCAGTTGGAGATACTGATTTCTAAGCACTCCACTTTGATTTAATCTTGCAAAATTCATATCTTGACTTGCGTATGTGGGATTTTTATTGTTTTGGTCTTGTTTTACTCCGATAATTATTGGCTATTGTTCTAAACTGGTCTGGAGTACTTTTGTGGTGTTTTCACTGTGTTACTGTGTGTGCGTATATACACAAATCATTTATACAATGCCTCTTTTGTTTAGCCTGACTGCCCTATGCCAAGCTACCAGAGGGTGAGTACAGTTAAACTTTTAAGGCCTCATTCACACAAAAATCTACGTAGCGTGGCGCCGCAATGCATTTTACTGTACCGAGCTGCGTCATTATAAAAGCACGGGGATGCATCGTATTAACAAGAATACGATGCATCCATGTGCTTTCCCCTGTGCAGGCGCACAATTGGCTGCCATGTGGCTGCGGAGGCACCCTTGCGTCCTGTTGCATGGGTGCTAGCGTTGCAGGATGATTGTTTTTGTAGAGGAAGGGGTACCTTTCTACACAAAACTATAATTGATGGCATTTTCCTCTTTTTATGCATGCTTTGGAATGCAGCACACATAGAAAAAGGAAGAAACGAAGAGACAAAAGTTATCTATCATCATTGCACCACTTCTACGCCTCCCCTTGGGAGGTGAAGAGTTCTGACGCATTCCCAACTTTACAAAACTTTGTAAATCTGGGAATGAGCCAGGTTCCATGTATGTTGCGTGGAACACCAACAGCAACACCCATGGAACACCCACTTCACACAAAGTAATGCATGAAAATGGTCCATATTTACAGGGCCGTAAAAAGTAATGCAGGGTGACTTTACATAGCCTTGTAATTATGGGCAGGCACACTGCCACCGGAGCGTCAAAAAAGTGACATACCGGCAGCGCAATGGCCGTGTAAATGAGGCCCTTTGTGTGTACTACACTTACCCTGCCTTGGATTGTGATTCCTGCTTGGACAGGGTGACTACCTCTGCCAATCAGAAACCCAATTTCCAACAACTCATCTCATTGTGGAAAAGTAAATTTTGCCATGTTATATGTGCCTACGTGTTCCCCACCTTATGTTATATGTGCATGATCGATATGCATGTATTCCCCTCTGATCGAGTAAAGACGCAATTACAGTTGTGTCCATCTCTAGTATGTCAGTTTCCAGTCCTCGTGAAAACAACGAATATTAGGCCTATGTAAACCTACGTTGCCACATTTCACAGTGTGCACGTTAATTCATTGAATTGTCCCCGTTTCTAGGCCTCAAAAGGGCCCGGACTCAGATTCAGCTCTTGTCTCCTGAACCCTCTCCGAGGAGCGATACAGCCCCCACCTGCATCCTTGACCCTTCGCTTACTTCATGCCTCGCAGTGCCCGGCCCGGCCTGGCTCTGCCTCCCAGTCTGCCAAGAGTATGTTATGTTTCTCGTTATCAGTTCAGCCCTCCTTCTCTGCATTCCTAAGCTACTGAATCGCATCAATAGTTTCCGTCATGGTCTAGCCTTTATGTCTCCATGTAAGAGAAATACTGTATTAATATTCATAGAATATTCCTCGCACACGCACTACATGTAGAATTATGCATACACCAGTCTTAAAGTCTATTAGCCTTTGCTCTGATAACTTTTGGATTCTATCAACATGTACTCTAAACACCAGATACTAGATATGCCTTGGGTACATGTCGCTCTGACACTCCAGACTTTAGTCTCCTCTTCTAGCGCAGAAGTCATAGCCCCCAGTTCTCCCTGGTAACACGTCATTGCCCATTTGCGCGCACCACTAGGTTAGAGGTCCCAGCTGCTCAGGTAGCCCCCTCCATGTTTCCGCCCCGTTTATGACATATTCTGTTACGTTTGCATCACATGTCTATGTATACGCCCTGTACACGCCTTCTTGTTACATCATTTTGCCCTTATCTTTCGCGACTGCTACGAGTCACGCCTACTGCTACGCCTACTGTATTGAATGTAATGTATTTGTTTAAGTATATATATTGTGCACCCATATTAAAAGTTAGCCCATTCCCTTATGCTCCCAGATCCTGCCCCCGGCAGCTGCCTTCATTCCCTTTCCGTACAGGCTGTCCTGTTCCTGTCCTTTATGCCTATTAAAGCCTGACGACTCAAGATACCTCGAATCCTGACTCTTATTTATTGAGCTACCTGTTTTATTGATTATACTGAAAAATAGTACCGGTAATTAATTATTTATTTACCACATAATGGCGCCCGAATAGGGACTTGCCCTTTCCCCACGCGCCGGAGAAGCCACGCAGGCCCCTTGATCCTCTGCAGCCGTGACGGAACCATGCCGTGCACGTGCAGATATTTCTGCTTCAAGTATCCCTCAGGCCCACGGAGGAGACGGAGGTTGCGGTCCAGCGTCCAGACGAGGCGGTGAGGAACGCGGCGAGTCCCGACCAGAGCCCAAGCCGAGAGTCCAAGGTCCGAGGTATCCGGAGGCCCACCTGTAACTGAAGTCCGAAGTTCGTCCGTCCGTCGTCGTAGCAGTCCAGTCCAGTCCGAGGCCTTCCGTTCTTGCTGCCCGGTGAGTACCGTTGCTGGGGTAGTATCTAGACAGGGTCAATTAATTTGTCTCTGGTCCGTGGGTTTTGGTACACAGATCCAACACGAAGTGTTCACCTAGGTGGACGCGGGTCCTGACGTGTCTCTTTATGAGACCGGTAAGTTCCGTTCTGTTTTAGCAGTACATCTAGTCATTCCAGTAAGTTCTGTTCTCGAGAAATTCATGTGTTCTGTTCTCAGTATTCCAGGTAGTATTCTGTCCGAACTGTTATTTTAAATGTTATTTCATGTGTTTTCAATGTCGTGGTGTGAGTGATTTGTTTTTCCAGTTATTATTGTGTTTATCGTGTATTGTATTGTGTCCAGATTCCAGCCTAAATCATGCCTCTATTCTCGAGGTTACGCCAGTTAAAAACTAGAAAAGGATTGCTAGAGGAAGCAGTTCCTGTCCCGCCTAGGGACAGTCCAGGTCATTTTATGTATCATAAGTATGGCTTAAGTGCCATATTATATCTAGACTTATGGGTGGAGTACACTAAGGAATTAGAAGAGAAACATAGATGGCCCGTATCAGGTACGTGGGATGCCGAGTGCATCACGCGAGTAGAAGAAGCATTATAGAAAAAGAAAGCCAGACAGTCCCAGAAAGATGCCATCGAGTTATGGCGCAAAGAATCTCATAAAAGAACAGAAAAAGAAATCAGAAAAACAGAGTTAAGTAGGGAATCCTCAGAAAGAGCCCAAGAAAGGGAATTAATCGAAGTAGGTGAACGAGTTAAAGCCGAACAGTCAGACAGACAGAGAAATGCCCTTATTAAGGGTATGTATCCTCTTCTTGCCGAGGGCTTGCCGAAAGCAACCCCGGAAGCACCATGTAATTTTCCGCCGCCATTAGTTCCGATTAAGCTACGTCGCAAACCGACCGCAGCTGATATTTTTCTCTCGTCCTATTTGGACGATACAGTCCCAGAATATGCAAATCCTGCTCCGCCAGCTCCAGCAAATAATGTAATTCCTGTTCCTCCAGTCACCGGGGCACCCGTTACAGCACCTGTTACGGTACCCCCGGTCCAGCCTACAGTACATGTACCCGCTACATCAGTCACTCTCCCAGCACGTACAATACCCACCGACGATTCTAGTCAAGGGGCCTCGGGGGGAAGTCCCCTGGAACCCCGCCTCAACACAGACGTGTGACATTACTCGAGCTACATGCACGAGCGTTACAGCGTTCGCCCAAACATCAGTCAGTTGCCGATATCAAGCGAGCCCTTACCGAATGCCGTTATGATCCAGTCCCAGGCGATGATAATATGGTCATATATTCCTTGCGTGTAAGACGGGTGACCGAATACTTGGACACCCTACCGAATATGAAAGAATATCTAGACAGAATATATCGTTTTATCCGTACAGGAGTAGATCCAGGAAGTATTGGCGACGCCATGGCTCAAAGAAAAGTTGAGATTCAGCTCATGCTTTTAAAGTTTCTAATTAATTGTCTAATAAGGGAACAAGATTATCCGGATAAAGATCCGGAAGAAATGAAGGTCCTGACCAGGTGGAGTGACCATATAGCTGAGGGAAGACACAAGACACAGAACTGTATAGAGAGTATGTACAAGAAAATCCGTAGGGAAATAATAAAGTTACACGAGAAACGAGAAGCACTACAAGCAACCGAGAAAGAAGACGCCTCTGATACTGAAGAGGTAGACGACGAGAATCCCTCCAGAATAGCGTATGTAGGTAGAACTAGACTTCCCGACCGACATTCACGCCTAGAACACAAGAAAGTTTTCCCTCTTCCAGCACCAGAACAAGGTTCTCTTGAACAAGTATTTCAAGCTACCGATCACATTCTGAAATCACGAATCGGTTATAGTGAACTTAGTACCATGCATGAACAAGAACTAGCCCGATCAGCAGTCCGGTGGACTACTGATTCTACCACTTTTCCAGACGAAATAGTGGCACAAATGTTTCTGAAACTGCCCCCAGCCGAGCAGCGACTGGTGGGTATGTATATGATCCAGCACCTCATTACACTGTATGAGGGACAACATTCTGATCCAGGTCCGTTACATGATGTTCTGAACGAGTTACTCCAGTATAGATGGAGAGGTCTTGGTACTGATTTAATTAGTATCATTCTAGAACAGCGCCACAAATATCGAACGTTTTTGAATCCGCATTTTGTTCATGTCTCACCTCCAGAAAGTAAATCATTCTACATAGATAGACAGCATCCGTTACGAGAAGTACACCCAGTTAGGACAACGGGTGGTGATCTAGAACGAGTATTTGTTTACACCCCTATCACCAAGATGGAACTCTTAGAGATGAAAAAGTTAATTCCCTGTCACGACAAAGATCCAGCAGGGTTCCATCGAGAATTAAAGGACATGCTCCGTATGGGAGAATACACGTATCCTGATATCATTAAAATGTTAAAGGTCCTGTTGCCCGCAGGGGTATATGAAAAACTCAAGGAAAAAGAATGGGAAGTGGGAGAGAAAAAGATAGATTGGACAGCTCTAGAAGCTGAAGATAATTCACGAGTACCAGGTACCGGTTTAGGGGGTAAAGTTAAAGAATTGCCCGAGTTATTGATACAGGTGTTGCCAAGGTTACTAGCCACGAAAAAGGAAGATTGGGATGCAATCTCAGCTTGTAAACAGAAACAGGATGAAGACACTAGTGATTTTTATTCTAGATTTGAAAAATGTTTTATTATTAACAGTGGTCTGAAGACGAGTAGTGAATCGTACCCTCATCTTTTTGTTACCAAACTAGTCGAGAATTCAAGTCCACAAGTTAAAAATCAAGTTTTAAAAGTTGAAAGTAGTTGGCAAGCTAATACTCCGTCACAAATGCTCCAGATGCTCCAGTATCACCAGAATAGAATCAGGGAAGAGCAAGAACACGAAAGGAGACGTATGAAAGATACGAAAATGAAAGTGTTAGTTGCACAATCTGTTCCACAAGACAGTCAGAAGAGGGGTCCGAATCAAGCCAGTCATCCTGCAGCTCCCGTTAAAGGGACTTGCAATTATTGTAAACAGCCAGGTCATTTTATAAACGAGTGTGCAGTTCTGAAACACAACATAGCTACTGGTAAGACTAAAGAAAGACCACGTCCGCCTAGACAAGAACAAGTTTCACAGACTTCTCAGTCACCACAGAATGCACAACAGACAGTTCCAGCACCGCAGCCTATCGCTGCAACACAGCATGTTACACAGCAGATGTACCAGTATGCCCAGTCAGAGTATCCAGAGTACCAACAGTATTCATGAAACAGCCTAGAGAGGGAGGTAGGCTTGCCTCTCATCGAGATACCTGTAGATCAAGAGGGTCCCTATGTACACAGCCAAGTATTAGGGAAAGACAGAAAGTTTTTGATTGATACAGGGGCAAGTAGGACTACTATCAGTCATGACGAGGTTGCAGGGGCTCCGCTCTCAGGCTCTAAAAATGTTTCCCTTGGATTTTCAGGAAAGCCTATTGTTAATGAAATTTCGAAACCAGTTTCCCTAGAAGTTGGTCCATTGTCCCGAACTACTGATTTGTTACTTACGAAAGCATGTCCAGAAAATTTGTTAGGCATTAAAACGTTAAAAGAATTAGGTGCAGTAATTTGCTGCTCCCCAGAAGGAGTCCGATTGTTTCTCAGAGACTTTAAAGGTCACTATGTATTACGTGATTTTGATCCAAGATTATTGAATGTACCGCAGCATTTATGGGCGCAAGGTCCAACTGATGTAGGATGCATGCATATCACACCCCATCGTGTGACTCTCAAACAAGGTATAGTTTTGCCACGAATCAGACAGTACAGATTGCCACCTGAGGCTGTAGCAGCCTTATCCAAAATTATTGATGAACTTATTGCTCAAGGAGTGGTTGTAGAAACTGACTCCAATATATGTAATTCTCCTATCATTCCAGTCCTGAAACTTACTGATCCAAATGCACCTCCAGTATATCGATTAGTGATTGACCTTCGAGAGCTTAATAAATGTATCATACCTCAGTATCCAGTAGTCCCAGACATTTCATCCCTATTAACAGCCATTGATTCTGAAGCTACATTTTTCACTGTTATTGATCTCAAGAACGCATTTTTCAGCGTCCCCATTCATCCAGACAGTCAGTACCTTTTCGGTTTTTGTTTAAATGGAAGGAGCTATAAATTCACACGAGCTCCTCAAGGTTTCACAGAAAGTCCTAGCATTTACAGTCAAGCACTTAAGAGACAACTAGACAATATTCACATGCCAACTGACACTGCCCTGCTCCAGTATGTCGATGATCTACTGATCACAGCCCGTTCTGAACGTGACTGCGAGCGTGCGTCACTTACAGTCCTGTATTTTCTGGCCGAGCAGGGGCACAAGGTGTCCCCTTCCAAATTACAATTATGTGTCCAGCAAGTGGTATACTTAGGACACTTACTGTCCAAGTGGGGTAGGCAGTTGACACCAGACCGTATCCAGTTAATAGCGAGTCTTCCGCAGCCCAAGACACAGAAGGAGGTACGAGCTTTTATTGGCCTCACTTCTTATTGCAGACAATGGATTCCTCAGTATGCATTTCTAGCCAAGCCACTGATACAGTTAACGACACAGGAGGCAGCCGTATCGACTGTCCTCCCTTGGACCCAGGAACATACACTTGTTTTCAATGAATTAAAGAAAGCTTTATGTCAAGCCCCTGTTCTAGCAACACCGAACTACAGTAAGCCTTTTACACTTTTTGTCACAGAACGTGATGGTACTGCATTATCTGTTCTCACACAAGATCAAGCAGGACAGTACAAGCCCTGTGCTTATTTTTCGAGCACATTAGATCCAGTAGCCCAGGCTCTGCCTGCGTGCCTCAAGTCAGTTGCAGCCACAGCTCTAGCTATCAGACAAAGTGATTCCATAGTGTTAGGACACTCCCTGACAGTACAAGTTTCACACTCCGTGGAAGTTCTTTTAAACCGAACACAGACTCAGCACTTGACAATTGCACGTTTAACAGGTTATGAACTGACACTGTTCCAGCCACACATAGAAATCAGACGCTGCAACATTTTAAATCCAGCTACACTGTTACCGTCAGTTACTTCAAATCCTGCCACACATGACTGTGTGGAAGTTGTTAACACTATGACAAAGCTAAGACAAGACCTGACAGACATTGCATTACCTAACCCCGACCTGACACTTTATGTAGATGGTTCATGTATGAGAACTAGTACAGGAGAACTAGTAGCCGCGTATGCAGTGACTACTGAAACTGAAGTTATAGAAACACATCGTATTGACACCCTGTCTGCTCAAGCAGCAGAGCTAGTTGCTCTGACCCAAGCCTGCATACGTGCCAAGAACCTGAAAGTAAACATATATACAGATTCACGTTACGCATTTGGAGTCGTACACGACTTTGGAGTGCTCTGGCAGGAGAGAGGTTTCATGACTTCTCATGGAACCAAGATCCAGCATGGTCTCCTCATTCAAGCTCTGTTAGATGCAATACATTTACCGACAGCTATCGCTATCATGAAGTGCAAGGCGCATACGAAAGTTACTGACATCATTTCCCAAGGTAACGATCTAGCAGATCGAACAGCCAAGCTTACAGCTCAGACCCCAGACATTCCAGTTAACACGACACAGACATCCACTCCAGATCAGACTACTTGTATGACAGTTAAGGACCCTACACAAGATATCATAGACATACAGTTACATGCTACTCCCGAAGAAATAAAGAAATGGTCCGAACAAGGAGGGGTCCAGACAGATCAAGGATGGTTGACGAAGGGAAAAGCCACATGGTTTCTCCCCGACTCTATGGTTCAAGTCATTATTAATACCGCACATAGTCCAGCACATCTAGGAGAAAAAGCTATGTTAGACAGTATTCAGAACATTTGGTTCAACAAGCACCTACGAGCTGCAGCCAAGCAGAAAGTCCGTACCTGTATGATATGTTGTCAGTTCAATCCAGGTAAAAGTGTCCCGGTGGAACAAGGTGGATTCCAACCTCCTGACCACCCTTTTGAAGTCCTCCAGATGGATTATATTCAGATGGAGCGATGTCGAGGTTTCAAGTATGTCCTCGTAGTTGTATGCGCTTTGTCCAGGTGGACAGAAGCATATCCAGTTCCAGATTACACAGCCGCGACCACTGCCAGGCAGTTGGTTAGTGAATTCTTTCCCCGCTATGGACTCCCTAGGGTCGTGTATTCTGATAACGGCCAGCCATTCTCATCTGAGCTTATGAAACATGTTTCCCTTCTGTTAGGGTACCAGTGGAAGTTCCATTGTGTGCGCCATCCTGAAGCAGCCGGTCTCGTAGAGAGACATAATCAGACTCTGAAAATTCGCATTGCAAAAGTGTGTAGAGAAAAAGGTGTAGACTGGCTAGTTGCCCTGCCAGTTGCTTTATTTTATATGAGGATGGTTGCACATTCCAGATCAGGTCTGTCCCCGTATGAGGTCGTATTCGGCCGCCCCCCAAACATGTGGGGTACACCTAGACCCCGCAGTATTACAGATGTTTCTAGTAATATGCTGACAGATTACCTAGCTTCCTTGATGTCTGCCCTACACTCTTGTCGTTCACAGGTTGCCGCCGCATTTCCAGACAACACCGAGGTGAAACCGCATGAGGTCATTCCAGGCGACCTCGTATTGGTGCGGAATTTTGATCGTTCAAGTCCATTGGAGCCCCGTTGGAAGGAGCCCCGTCTCGTCTTGCTAACAACAAGGACTGCGGTGAAACTCGAGGGCAGGAAAGGATGGGTCCACCTGACCCACATCAAGAAGTTCCATGGATTATCAGGAAAGACTTTTGCTAAGGACTGCCTCATTCCTAAAGACTGCCTAAAAACAGACTCTGAACTCAAAGTTCCCCTGTTAGAGAAAACTCCGCAACAGGAGTATAAACTGAAACTCAGGTCTAGTAAAATAAGTCAGCCAGTTTAATTGTCTAAGTCCCTCTCGGGTGAAACGGTTAGACAGGTTCCTGACATGTATGAGATAGACCCCCATAGTGAGAGAGTTAGTCAAAACTCTATAAAATGTATTATTGTTCTAAGTTCTTTGCTATTTTTGAGTCTAATGGTTACCTGCACAAGTTATGCTTTATATTTATGTTTTCCAATTTCACATGTAAATACGTTTTCTAATGCTACAGTAGAGCACACATTTAGTGATCTGCCCCCTCACGAGCTATCCTATCGTCTTGCTATGCGAAATAATACATTCATCAGAATGTTACACTATTCCCACCAGACCAGCAATGCCACTAATTGTTGGGTGTGTGGTCGACTCCCCCCTTTCCAGACACTGAAGGGAGTTCTGCCACTCTTTCCTTATCCATTTTCACATAATGGTTCGTGTGGAGCATGGTCCACGTTAACGTCATCCTCAACTGATATGTCCCTTCTGAATAGAACATGTTTTCCAGACAAGCAAGGTCTCTCCCATAGAACAGGGTTAGATCTAGAAAATGAAGTATATAATTTAGGTAATTATTCTTCGAATTTCATGGTCCTGAATGTTCAGTCTGATACTACTCCAGATTTGCCTGCTATTTCAGTACTACCAGTTAAAGGCGAATTATGTGTCCGAAAGAATGGTTCCGCACATGTAGGACATAGTGATTGTACTACTACTGTCGAGTATAGTGACAGTGGGAAATCTATTTTCAAAACCTCACGTCATTCTTATTTTGTTTGTGGTCAGACCGCATATGTTCGTCTGCCCCTCGATTGGGATGGAACATGTTACATTGCCTTCCTACTGCCACCAGTTTTCCTAGCCCCATCTGATTATCACAGAAACACACATCTAGTACACGTCAGACATAGAAGGGAGATCGAGTCCCCAATTGTCGATCAAACTGAAACTACTCTAGAACAATATCAAGACTTTAATAAAGGTTTCTTTTTCTTTATAGGACCTGTCCAGAATAGTAAGTTAATACGTAGGTTAACCAGAACCCTTGAAGCAGTAGTGAATGAGACTACTTCTGCTCTAGGTAACTTAACTGAAGAGCAATCTGCTATGAGATTTGTCGTGCTCCAAAATCGTCTCGTTCTTGACGTCATACTGGCCGATAGAGGAGGAGCATGTAGAGTCATCGGATCTAGTTGCTGCATTTTCATTCCTAATAACGCGCCGTCTGTTTATTCAGCTATAACCAGACTTCATAAAATTGCCCATCAGTTACACCAGAATCCAGGCACCTGGACATGGTCCGGTTGGCTCTGGAGTATCATATCTGCCTGGGGATGGAAAGTATTGTCATTCCTAGGTATTGCAGTAATGATCATATTCAGTTGCTGCCTCTGTATACAATGTGGCCCTGCGATTTGCGGAATGTGTGCTACCTCTTGTATTCTATACATGCTATATGAAATGATAGATGGTATCATGAATATTGATGTTTCCTGATGGAAACGTAGGGCACAAGGAGGGAATGTGGAAAAGTAAATTTTGCCATGTTATATGTGCCTAGGTGTTCCCCACCTTATGTTATATGTGCATGATCGATATGCATGTATTCCCCTCTGATCGAGTAAAGACGCAATTACAGTTGTGTCCATATCTAGTATGTCAGTTTCCAGTCCTCGTGAAAACAACGAATATTAGGCTTATGTAAACCTACGTTGCCACATTTCACAGTGTGCACGTTAATTCATTGAATTGTCCCCGTTTCTAGGCCTCAAAAGGGCCCGGACTCAGATTCAGCTCTTGTCTCCTGAACCCTCTCCGAGGAGCGATACAGCCCCCACCTGCATCCTTGACCCTTCGCTTACTTCATGCCTCGCAGTGCCCGGCCCGGCCTGGCTCTGCCTCCCAGTCTGCCAAGAGTATGTTATGTTTCTCGTTATCAGTTCAGCCCTCCTTCTCTGCATTCCTAAGCTACTGAATCGCATCAATAGTTTCCGTCATGGTCTAGCCTTTATGTCTCCATGTGAGAGAAATACTGTATTAATATTCATAGAATATTCCTCGCACACGCACTACATGTAGAATTATGCATACACCAGTCTTAAAGTCTATTAGCCTTTGCTCTGATAACTTTTGGATTCTATCAACATGTACTCTAAACACCAGATACTAGATATGCCTTGGGTACATGTCGCTCTGACACTCCAGACTTTAGTCTCCTCTTCTAGCGCAGAAGTCATAGCCCCCAGTTCTCCCTGGTAACACGTCATTGCCCATTTGCGCGCACCACTAGGTTAGAGGTCCCAGCTGCTCAGGTAGCCCCCTCCATGTTTCCGCCCCGTTTATGACATATTCTGTTACGTTTGCATCACATGTCTATGTATACGCCCTGTACACGCCTTCTTGTTACATCATTTTGCCCTTATCTTTCGCGACTGCTACGAGTCACGCCTACTGCTACGCCTACTGTATTGAATGTAATGTATTTGTTTAAGTATATATATTGTGCACCCATATTAAAAGTTAGCCCATTCCCTTATGCTCCCAGATCCTGCCCCCGGCAGCTGCCTTCATTCCCTTTCCGTACAGGCTGTCCTGTTCCTGTCCTTTATGCCTATTAAAGCCTGACGACTCAAGATACCTCGAATCCTGACTCTTATTTATTGAGCTACCTGTTTTATTGATTATACTGAAAAATAGTACCGGTAATTAATTATTTATTACCATAGTTTTATCTTCTCAGCCAGGTGAAGAAAATGTGTATTGAAAATGAAGGGGCTTCTTTAGAGTTTGGCGGATAGAGAAGCATGTCCTCAAAACTCATGGTTGCCCTGCTGTATTTAAAAGCAAGGAAACCATTATGCTCTGCAGACAGACACCTGTGACCGACGACTCACTGGCATTCAGACCTGATTTTTTCCTGTTTGGGACTGACACAGAAAGTCTGGCAGTATTGTGCCGCAAATAGGATTAATAGCCCCTATGCACTGGGGACAAACTCCTGGTGTGTCAGAGACATTCATTTTTAATTTTTTTAATTTTTGAGCAACAAGCTCCTGCTTTGGGAGTCTGTTTTAAAGCACAACAAAGTTTACAGTGCGGGTGCGTTGAACATGGTGCTTGCACAGCAAACCTGCAGTGCCTCTGAAGGAACGGAAATGGTTTTGGCTCCTCTGAAGGCACAGAGATCTCTGCCTCTCTGGCAGAGAACTCAAAGTATGGCAGGCTGTATGTAGCCTGCCAGAGCAGGGCAGTACATCACTCCACTGACCTGGCGGTGTGGAGAACAACCAGTCAACCTCAAAATAAGCTGATGAATCTTGAATTCATTCGACTGCCAAGTCTCACCCTTTAGCAGTGAGAACACTGGCCAATTCGCATGCACTGACAAAGTACCTGAACTAAGTAGGTACTTTTCAAAGCATGTCATGTACATAGCACATAAGCTAAGGAAATAATTTATCATGCTGCACACAACCCTGTTTACTTATCCAAGCTCATGAATGCTTACCCAGCAGTCCAGCACATGCACCACAAGAGTTATGGAAGGTAGCATGGACCCATTAACAGTCAAGGACAGATTTCTAGCCATATATCAGGATAACAACTCTTATTTTTCTAAACTTATTGTGTAAAATACCAATGCTTAGAGTGGGTGTTAGGTCAGTCCATTGCGGACTTCCTATTTAATACATTTTTTCCTCTTCATCTCTTTGTTTCTCCTTTGAAGCTTAACTTCTTTACCATCCTTATGAATGGATGACTTGTGTCCCTCAACTGCTCCACATTAGAGAACTTCCTTTTGCTTTTAGCACTGAAGTGCATGTGTTTTCTTGCTATCTTGCATATTTTCTCGTTTTTTCTCACATCCCCAACCCTGGTGCTTTCCCTGCTGCCTCCCACAAGCTCACCTGTGTTCCCCATCCCTCCTGTACTCGCTTTTCTTCTGCTTTTTTGAAGGTCCTCCATTGCTTCTCCACCCCTCCCTGTCTTACACCTCATGCAGCCCAGCTGTCTTTACTTGCTTCACCTTCACTTCCTGCCCACTCCACCATTGCTCCATCTTGCTGTTGTGTGCTTTTGTTTATTTATTTTATGGATGGGGCCAACACCTGCACCAAAAAGAATGCTCTTTCGCATACTTTTTCATGTTAAAAAAAATACCAATTCAAATGGGCATTTTGGAATTATAAATTAAAATAATAAAACTGGACACTGCCCAGTCATAGAGCATACCTGTGCATGCATGGTGACACATGTGTAAGGACGCGTCATCATTCTGGGACTGCTGTAGCATAATGACAAATGCATGCATATGAGTGATGACATGTGAACCTATGCATTATAAGCAGAGAGGTATGCAGTTCCTAATGAACACTGTAGGTTGACGATCACATGATGTGTGGTGAATCACACACATGTAGGCAAGAGAAAAAAGTCCTCCTTTCGGAAAAGAGACCCTCACACACCCCCCAACAGTGGGGTGTCTTGCTTCATCATCAGGTCTGGTACCAGCGGGGTCGGCAGAGCGGTGTTAGGTTTGCGGACATGATCGCGGCATCTAACTAGACCCGTGTACGTCAACTTACAGTGTTCATTAGGAACTGCATACCTTTCTGCTTAAAAATTCTCCTGGGCATGTATGCTGGACCTGGATAAATATTGCCCATAGTCTTCCTTTTTGTTCAATAAAAAAGTATGCATTATACCACTTTTTTGGGGTCGATGCACTTCAGCATTGTGATAACCATTTTGTTTCTTTTTATGTTGGTGAAGAGCATTGGAAAAGCCATAAAGTGAGATCTATTGGTTTTCCCAATGTTTGGTTTTGTATAGTGTTTCAAAAAGCTGTGAACTGAGAGACGTTACTGTTACTAATTTGTCGTACTCAGTTTATCTTCCCGTGAAGGATGTCTGCTTTTACAGAATTTTTTCTCATGAGTTTCATAACTCTGCAACAATAATTCATAGAGCTTAATCTATGGGGGGAACTTCAACAAATGTAGGTTTAGGCCAAAACCTTGGCATATATTGCTGCTTAAATGCAAATCAGCAACACCAGTCGAGATTTACAACTAGAAGTAAGATTACATAGAGTCGCCCCCTTCCATGAGGGGGTACTGACAAGTACCACTCAAAATACGACATAAAGTTACTATTTAAGGTGTAAATCTGCCAAATGTAGTTCTAAATAGTTTAAGAAGAAATCTCTGCCTATGCTATATAGAAATGTATGTTGAAAGGAATATGGAACCAGGCGTCACCGGAGGCAAATAATACACATCTAACAAGCATTACTAAAAAGAGCACATAAAATGACACCTCAGTCTGGGCTCCCCTTTTGTCCATGTGCTTGCTGCGAGATGTAATGGATCCATAAACAGGCCACAGTTGTGTGTGTGTTTGTGGTGCGCCCGTAAATGTGTTTGGGACTGGAAGTGTGTCTGAGTGTGAGTTTCAAATACATTAACAAGTTACATATTTTTAATTTTCTATGTAGATGCATCTGTTGCGTTTCCATTTTTATAATTGTATTTGCATAAGTGTCAACAATGCTTAGTACCATTTTTTGCTTCATTTAGTTTTACCTGTCTCTATTGGTCTGTGTGTGATTCCTGTGCACTACCCGTGAAAGGCCATGTGTGGTGTGTGAATGAATCTAATCCTTGGCTGATGTAGAATTGAACCTGTTTGGGCTGTGGTGATGCTGGAGTAGATGTGGACTAATTTTACTAAATTGAAACTGACTTACCCTGTGTAGGTATGCTTTTGTATGTGTGCCCCTCTTTAATTTTCCCTTTCATCCTTCCACTTTTTAGTAGATATTACTTTCCAGACTCTTCACATAGCAATCCCAACACATACACATACAACATAGGACTTCGTGCCCTTGTGTAGAATAAGTCCTTTCATTAGAGATAGAACAGGCGAAGAAGATGCATGCCTGTACCTATACGAACTGCATATAGGATTAAGTGAAGTAGTATTACAGGAGTACTCCTTCACATACTCACAAAAGCCTTTTTTGAATCGGTGCCTGCATTTGTCAGCATTGAGCAGTCAGCTCGCTGAGCCATCCCGAAGATTAGACTAGATTATCATTTAAAAAAAACTGTAATAAGGTTTCAAAATGAAACTAAAATTTAGGTGATTCCGCTGAGTCATCATTACAATTCGATTAAGTAATAGGAATCCGCTAGATTGTTCGCCAATAATTTGGGTTGTTTTGCTTATTTCAGGTAATTATTCATGCTATGGACAGGATTTAATCAAACAATGCCCGCACGTCAGATGCAACTGAATGCCTGAAAGAAAGAGCGACCCTGTGGAATGCCATGTGTTGAATGCAGCCTAGTTCACCTATAATTACACTTGGTAATCAATTTCCCTCTTCAGTGGAACAATTTCCATTCATAAATTACCAAGAGCTGAACCTATTTTTCAGACCGCCAAGAACTGAAGCACTCTGCAGCGGAGTTCGATGTTTTCATTGCGCATGTGCATAGTTATGCCCTGTTTATTGAAACAAGCCTTGGAGAAACGGTTTTGGACGATTGCGTAACTGCTTGACTACCAAAAATGTGCTTGATTAAAGCATGTTGGCGGATGTTCCATTCCGTAAGAATAATTAAACTGCATCAAAAACGTGTTTAGGAAACTTACGTCAGTTGTGCAGAACACCTGCAAACCCCACAGTTCTGATGAGCGGTGATGACGTAGCCAGGCGCCTGCACGTGATATTTCATGCAATACTGCAGCTCTTACCCTGGAACTATTTCCAAATAATTATAAAGTTGTAAAAAAATATCAGAAAAACCATAGTCCGATGCAGAAGGTAACTCACGTATAAAGGATCATAGCTGTGGTCCATACTGACTCTTGAATATACATCAATGAAGAGGTCAAAATCAGCACACACCAGCTATGAAGGGTTAAAAAGACCAATCCCATCAAACTATTTCAAGTACCCACTTTTACAGAGCTGGTAATCACTCAATCCATCTCAGCATAGATCTGTGGAAGGTACAGACCCCTTGCACGTTCACACCTGGGCAATCTCTTTAACTTTCTTATATATTTTGAGCACCGCTGCCATTCCAATGGGGCTGGTATAGTGAACCTTGGGAGTCTGAGCTCTGGGGAAAATTACTAAGGTCTTCACAGGGTCACTGGAATTATGCAGCAATGGAACACCAAATTATGCAGCAGGTTTGACTACATTATACAGCAAGAAAAGGCAAATTATGAGGCATAATGTGGCACACTTTTTGATAGTATTAATTATTTTGTCATTTTTAAACATGGTAATACTGCCTGAGCAAAGATTCTACCTTATTAGTGTTCGTTCAACTACTACATTTACAAATAGGCAAAGAAATGTGACCAGTTTACCTTTAAAAGGGTCTTCCGCTGCGCATGGACCCATGTCCGAAACATTTTTAGTAATCTTTGGTCTGTTTAAGCTATAAACAAATTCTATCGTTAATATCTGCAGATTATGCAACAGATGATGGGTTATGTGGCAAATGCAGCAAATCCATTATTATGCACACAAAAAAGCTGTGGCCACATAATCACATGATTCAGTGGCCCTCAGTATTCATAATGAGGTCTACAGGGATGAAATTATATTGGTATCTTCGGGAGTCTGACCTCTAGGGCAGATTACTGGGGTGCTCATAATAGGGCCTATAGAGATGAACCTCCCATAATCCAGTATTTGATAATAACTAGCCGGATGTACTGGGAGGGACCATGAGTAGAAATGTATACATGTCCACCAACAGTGATAATACATCAAACAGATCCATGCAACGCCTTGTCAGGGGTAGTAAGCACTATATAAATGCAATTTAAGGAGTTGGAGGAGGAGGAAATATAATCAGATGCAACAAGAATGGTGCTCACCCCTCTACATGGCAGTGGATAGGGTGATTATGACAATGGCAGACTCCAGAAAGATTATCAAGAAACACCAGATGATGCCAGCAGAAGCCAGACACAGCAGGGAAAACAATTGTATTTCATCGCAAACAGACTTATCTGTTTCACCACTCGCTTGCTGAAAGTGAATAAGACGAGGTGGCATGTAGGCCGATGTGTCCACCATTATGTGCATGTGGGATGGGGTTTCCACAGAAATATACACCTTTTGTTCTCTGGAGGTTCTGAGAGCTGGTACTCACCAGAGAAGAAGGTGTTTCATATCACATGTTCCTCTATCTCAATGTCCACCTAGTGCATCAGGGGAAAGATTTGGATCAGCGTTATATCATTACAAATAAATGAATCTCACTATCAGGGCCTATCATGGGCATATTCTGATCAATGCTACTATCATTGCTAGCAGCAATCTAGGCCACTCATTGAGCCATCTCTTGGTATTGCAGCAGAAACATCAACATTGTTTATTAATTGGTATGAAGAATCACCTAGAGAATATTCAGAAAATTGCAAAGAAAGGTCTCATTGGAATGAAATATTTACAAAACAACTCGTGATAGGCCCACCCATCGGTCAGTTGCACCACATAAATC
The DNA here is from genome assembly GCF_964261635.1 of Lissotriton helveticus. Taxonomy (NCBI): domain Eukaryota; kingdom Metazoa; phylum Chordata; class Amphibia; order Caudata; family Salamandridae; genus Lissotriton; species Lissotriton helveticus. The sequence continues at coordinate 333,051,247 of NC_136071.1, read as the reverse complement.
CCTATCACCAAAGCTACCTTCAAGGGAAATCTCTGTTAACCTGCACCTTTGGCACAGTGAGAAGTGAATTGCTCTGGACAAATCTGGGACACAAACTATGGGACAGATGTACAAAGAATGGAGTTGGTAAATCTCGCACATTCCACACCACCTTTTACCGAATCCATTCTGTTTTTCGAACTGAGGTATATACTAATAAATTGGTTGGAAAAAACCTGATTTGTAGAGGATCGTAATTCGGCCTACCTCATAATTATGAATGAGGTATGTCACAAATTGTGACCCGCTATGAATCACTGCCACCCAGGTATCGTGGTGTGCAAGTCAGCACTGCAGACCACCAGGTCGGTGATTTCTTTTAAATAAAGCAAACCAGGAAGCATTAAAAAAATGCTTAACAATTTTTAATATTAGAAGTGGTCCTTGGGCCCATTGCCTACTCTTCAAAATGTTTTTTGTGGCTCTTTTTTATGGTCTGGTGGTCACGTTTTTAGGTCGAGCCTGGGCAGTGCATGCGCTGCTCTGGGAGGCATGCCTTATTGGAGAATGGAATTGAAGCCCCACCCACTCTCCACTCATTTTTGTCATTGGCTTGTGTCATTGTCCTTCATAAATGCCGGCTTTTGATTTGCTAATAGGCTTGTTACTCCCTCCTTAGTACTGCCTTGTCTTTATTTGTAACCTCCCATGAGGACTGACCCTTTTACTTCGGTTGTTACACGGTACATCTTAATTAGTCTGTAAGCACTATGTTCTTAATGCGTTTCTCCTACTGCAGGCACTACATGCTTTCTTGCAACATTCAGCACATTCAGCACGCCATGCGCGCTTTCACGGGGCGCTTTTACAAAAAACAGCACTTGTTTGTCAACTTGACAAACAAATGCTTTTTTTGGTAAAAGAGCCCCATACCACACTTTCACTTTAATAGTAGCTGCAGACCTTTCTTTAGACACAGCTCACCTAAAGAAAGGGGTGTGGCCTCAATTAACGTGAAAGCGCAGCATGGGGCGCTTGTAAACAACAAGCATTTGCAATGCAATAGGTCTCGCATTTTAGAAACATTGACCTATTGGTATTGTAAATGACAATGCCTTTTTTTTGTGTTGCTTTTTAAACACATAAATTAAAGGCATTGGGCCAGATGTAGGTAGGCTTTTAGCAGTCGGTAACGGCTGAAATTGGCCATTACCGACCGGTAAAAGCCTTTTCCTATGTAGGAGGCTATTTTACCGATTCAGTAAATAACGAATCGGTATTTACCGATTCGGTATTTACCGAATCATCATTTACCGATTCGGTATTTACGGAATCGGTAAATGAGATGTAGGAAGCACTGTAAACAGGGCTTCTGGGCTTTAAGAATTTGTTATTTACCACCAACTATTAGTTGTTGGTATATAAGGAATTCCTATGTAAATGCATAAATGTGCATTTACACCTGTGCCATGTGACAAACATACACGCCTTTTGTATGTATGCCACATGTGCACACCAGCACTAATCAGGGGTGCAACAGGGTGTCAAAGTGACACCCTGCCACCCTTGAATTTTTCCCAATTTTACCGATTCGGTAATTGACATTCATTCGTATGGGCCTGGAGGCCCATAGGAATGAATGGCAAATACCGATCTTAACGATTCAGTATTTTTTACCGATTAATGACCTACATAGGATTTACCGATTCTAAAATACCGAATCGGTAAAATTCAGTATTTTAGAATCGGTAAAACCTATTTACCTACATCTAGCCTATTGTCATTTGCAATGACAATAGCTAAAAATCTCGCAATTACGAAACCCATTGCATTGCAAATGCTTGTTACTGTTTATTTCTCTGATATTACCAGCAGCAAGCACTAAGCATGCAGTCTCCCATACCTTCCAAAATACCTACACAGTGTGTCTTTACATGTTCAAAACTACCGCTGTTAGAAAATGTGGGCCACTGTCAGCTACCTTTTTCACTAATAGAGGCCACTTTGCTGGCCTATTTTCAAACCCAGTCCTACCCTGGCTCTTGAATGCACTGGTAAGCAGTAACTTTCCCACGATGTGGCACAGACGCATCACGCAATACCCCCCACTGTGAACTGTGCTACAGGTGGCATCGCTCAAAAATAGATGAAATATAAGTTGGTGTTCGTGCACTTTTCACGTAATAAATAAAAATCAGAGCATATTAGGACTCAAGCGGGAGATCTCCCAGCCTTGTACTGAATCCGAGGACTGCCCAAAAAGGTCTTCAAAGCGGAGTAAAATGAAGTGCGTGACACTTCATCACAGCTGAAATCACCGATGAACCATTGCAGGCTAGAGTTTCAAAGAAAGCTTGTTATGTCTGGCTACTCGGAGGGGTTCAACACATTATCACACGTATCAATTTAGCGCACTAGACTTTTTGTGTAACAGGCAGGCACAAATGTAAAACCCTGGGAAATTGTTTCCCTTATTTAAAATTATATTTTAGAATCAAAATATATTTGTGGTAGGAAGTATAGCGCACATTTGAATGCAAGCACCAATCTGTGAAATAAAGTGCATACTAGTGCACTGGGTGATAATTAAAATGAACAGGCCTGAGTCACACAAAAAGTCATGCAGTAGCCATGCAGACCAGCGCTTCTTAACCTTCAGACTTCTGAGGACGCCCACTGAATCACTAGTGAAAGTCAGGGACCAACACCGAAGCAATTTATGATTTGAACCCCAAAACAATACACAACAAACATTTTCAATGCAGTAGGTCTAACATTTGCGAGAGTTTAACTATTGGCATTGTAAATGCCAATTCCTTCTATTTATGTGTTTTTAAAAGCGACACATATATAAAAGGCATTATTATTTTAAATGCCAAGAGCTCAAACTCTCAAATGCGAGACCACTTTAATGATGGCCACACCCCTTTGTAGAAGCTGCTCGCGTATTCAGGTTACAGTGAGCAACGTCTAAGGCATGGGTACTCACAAACTTTCTCTCGGGGCCAAATTTACAGTATGGTTTGTGGCCGAGGGCCGCATCGGTAGAGTGGGGTCAATGGGGGAGGAGGGCGGGCTACAGCAAAAAAAAACTGTGACCATGAGGTCAAACACAGGCCCCTGCAGCGGACGCCTTCATCCACTGAGCCACTAGACCCGGCATACACACACATCTCTCTCTCTCTCTCTCTCTCTCTCTCTCTGTCTCCCTCCCTCTCTCTATCTCTCCCTCCCACTCTCTATCTTTCCCTCCCTCTCTCTCTCTCTGTCTCCCTCCCTCCCTCTCTCTCTCTCTCTCCCTCTCTCTCCCTCTCTCTGTCTCCTTATGTCTCACTCACTCTGTCTGTCTCCCTCCTTCTCTCCCTCTGTATCCCTCTCTCTGTCTCACTCCCTCTCTCTCCCTCTGTCTCCCTTCCTCTGTCTCCCTCCCTCTGTCTCCCTCCCTCTGTCTGTCGCCCTCCTCCCTCTGTCTCCCTCTGTCTGTCTCCCTCTTTCTCCCTCTGTCTGTCTCCCTCTGTCTCCCTCTCTCTGTCTCCCTCTCTCTGTCTCCCTCCCTCTATCTCCCTTTCTCTCTCTCTCCCTCTGTCTCCCTCTGTCTGTCTCCCTGTCTCTGTCTCCATCTGTCTCCCTCCCTCTGTCTCCCTCTCTGTCGCCCCCTCTCTCTGTCTCCCTCCCTCCCTCTGTCTGTCTCCCTATCTCTGTCTCCATCTCTCTCCCTCCCTCTTTCTCTGTCGCCCTCTCAGTCTCCATCCCTCTCTCTGTCTCCCTTTGTTTCCCTCCCGCTGTCCCCCTCCCCTGTCACCCTCTGTCTCCCTCCCTCTGTCTCCCATTGTCTCCCTCCGTATTTCTCCCTCTCCCTCCATCTCTCTCCCTCTGTCTCCCTCCGTCTCCCTCTCCATTTCTCTGTCTCTGTATCTGTCTCTGCCTCTATCTGTCTGTCCCTGTCTCTGCCTCTATCTGTCTCTGTCTGTCCTTGTCTCTGTCTGTCCCTGTCTCTGTCTGCCCCTGTCTCTGTCTCCCTCTCTATCTCTCTGTCTCTGTCTGTCTCTGCCTCTATCTGTCTCTGCCTGCATCTGCCCCAGCCTCCATCTCTGTCTCTATCTCTGTCTCTCTCTCTGTTTCTCTCTCAGTCTCTCTCTTGTCTCTGTCTCTCTCTCTGTCTCTATCGTTGTCTGTCTCTACCTCTATCTGTCTCTACCTCTATCTGTCCCTGCCTCTGTCAGTCTGTCCCTGTCGCTACCTCTATCTAGCTCTGTCTGCCCCTTCCTCTATCTGTCTCTGTCTCTATCTGTCTCTGCCTCTATCTGTCTCTGCCTCTATCTGCCTCTGCCTATATCTGTCTTTGTCAGTCTGCCCCTGTCTCTGTCTATCTCTGTCCCTATCTCTATCTTTCTCTGTCTGTTTCTGTCTCTATCTGTCTCTGTGCCTCGGGCACTGCACACGTACTGTATCTACACGTCCCCATCACCAGCCCAGAGACAGCTCCCCACCTCTCCTCTCCCTGTGTAATGTAAGGGGAGACGCAGCGCCTTTGGACCCACAGCGACCCGGCACATAGACCACAGGACCCCCGAGAGAGGCAGAGCGGCGGGGAAACATCAGCGCGAGGGACTCATTGTCCCGACAGGCAGCAGCGCGCACAGCCCCGCCCCCCCTACCGGATATCATCAGCTGGCCATCTCCGCCCCGCGAGACGCGCGCGGGCGGCGCCGGGCGAAGCCCGGGCCAAGGGCGGGCCCGTTCTAGCCCGTTACAGACAGGAAGAGACCGGACCGGGCCCATTCTCTAACGTCCAACCGAAACCGTGAGTACTGTCTGCCCTCCACCTTATCCCTAGCTAGCATGGCGGCCCGTAGGGCCATGACACCTACACCTACAGGACCAATTTATAATGAGGGCATCATCAGTACAAAACGTGAGATCGCCATGACAGAACGCAGGATTTCTCAGGACCCGGCTTTTTTCAGGAGATCATCCTGGGCCTCATGGCTCAAGTGCGCTCCCCTGGCCCCCCCAACACACAACTGGAATGGAGGGGTCCCCAGGGAACAGAAATACCCCTTCTAATAATGCACTGACCACGGTGGACTTGACCAATCAACCATCATCTGGTCTGGTGTCCCACAAAGCGATTGTACACCTAGATTGTACTGCAACTCCTCCTAATCTCAGTACTATTAATGAAGGCGCAGTGCCTAAACGGAAATGGGTGGGCGCACCACTCCGGGGTAGAAAACTTAAACAGTCCAAACACAACAATTGCACAGAGATCCATATTGTAGAGCAAGGTGAACAAAGCGAGTCTCTAATCCCGCCACAGAGTTCTTCTGAGGCTCGAACTGATCCCATAGCTTTAAATACCTCTAGTGAAGACCTGATGATGGGGAAGCTGAGCTCGATCCTAGCATCATTTATTCAGCCCTTGGACCAAAGACTAAAATCTATTGAAAAAATTCTCTCGAAATTGGAGGATTTATTCACGTCAAATATGGCCTACGCAAAAGAACTTCCTACCACCAAAGCACAACTTCAAGTTCCAACTGTTGTAGTGGAGGCTCCGTTACCACACCCTAAGCCTAAAACTGCTTGCCCCACCAACTCACTGGTCGTGTCTACTATCCAACGACCCAGCGCAAGCTTAAGCAGTTCTGAGCGAATCCCCGTTGGTAAAGTTCCATCTTCAAGTTCAGAGAAGGTAAAATCTCCGGGCAGAGCCCCTATAAATCGACCAAGGAAGAACCCACGCTCTCTGGACCCACCACATATCGATTTACCGCCCGAGAGTGCCCCTTATGTGGTAGTCCTCACTGGGGTCCCTAAGTTGGCCCTAACAGATCAGAATCTTTTATGGAACTCAAATTTAAAACAATACATTGGCTGAACACACATAGACCTTTGCCAAATAGTGTTCAAAGCAAGATTCTGTTTGTCAGAAGAGTCGGGTGGGTGGGCCCAAAATCGAAAGACTTGATTGGGGACTGTATTGTAATACATTTCCAGAACAGCAGGGTAATTGATTACATGTGTAGCAACCGCTTTGATAGCTTAGGTACCAATATCAAAACACTAAAGTTAAGCTACTTTTATCCGCCAGCCAACCCACACTATTCTTATCAAACCGGGAATCCGGTCCATTGTTATCCACAAGAAGACACCCGATGGCATGAAGAGGGTCTGTGGGGCTGGAGGGGGAGCGATGATGTTTTGGGCTTTCCAGTAAATAACAGGTTCAGCCTACTGGACCAGGTGGATTGACCACAAATGTCCCCCACCTTTGATGTATTGCCCATAACAGCAGTTCATGGGAGGGTAGGACGGGGGGAAGGAAGGTTCCCCGGATCCGTTATCACCTACTGAAGAATGTTCTTATGAAGGGGGTAAATCTACGAGGGAAACAGTGGTTACTCCAACACTTAATCAAACTACCGTACCATCTGTCCAAAGTCTGTTTTTACAACCAGCCCCGGTACAACATGGGCTTAATAATGTACTTGGGGGTTTGAATAGTTTGGTTTTCCAGGACAATCTGGTATGCAGGTCACCTAATCAAAATGTGACTCTAAAAATGTTATCCTGAAATGTAGCGGGTCGTGCTGCCAACCTAGAAATTCCTGATTGGTGCGCCTTTGTAGACCTTCACGGGATATGTTTGTTCCAGGAAACATGGGCCCTTAACCCTATACACAGACTGGGCTATGTAACCTATATGGAGCCAGCTACAAAGGGTCCTAGAGGCAGACCATCGGGGGGACTGTGCATATGAGTAGGTGCTTATCTTGGACTTACTATGAAAAGAATAGATACCAATAGTCCCGATCTGACATGTATTTTACTGTCTCATACTAAAACACCCAAACTGGCACTCATTAATATCTATTCGAAGCCAGCCCGATCGGGAGCACCTCCCAGACCTTAGATTCTTTGTCCACTTTACTTCACTCTCTCCCGGGAGATGTGGCACTGTTGATTGGTGGTGACTTTAATTGTCACTTCGAACCACTCAATGGTGTCTCTAAAATTACAACGGAAGAGGATGAAACATGGCTAGTCCCGCATCCGAATATCTACCCAGTGAAACATTGGTCAGCCCTGGTTCTTCAGCTAATTTCCCTTACCTATTCTTTCTCCATAAGAGCGTGTAATGGGCGATTCCAGGGGGACAGCTCACGGCATTCAACTTATAGTGGAATGGGGCGCACTTCTGTAATCGATTATTTTATGGTCAGTATGTCCTTGTGGCCTAAAATCCTTAACTTCCATATAACTAGTCGCTCGGAAAGTGACCATAACCCCCTGTCCATTGAGATGAACTTCGACCTGACCACTGAGGGCAGTGAATCCCCTAAAATCAGTGATATTAGAATAATCCAAGGAGGGAGGAGAATCCGATGGGCAAACATGAAGATGTCCACCGAAAACATGGCCAATATGTACTCAAGTCTAATTCCTCTGTTAGAAAGGGCAAATTCAATTACTGCTCTCCCATATGAAAATAGTGTGGAAAGGGACCTTTCAGGAATACATAAGGAACTTACCGCACTATTGGCGAACTGTTTTTATAAAACAGCCCCCATTAAACCTAAGATACAGGGTGGCAAACACCCTTGGTTCAATGGGGCCTGTAGGGAAGCGAAGCACGCACTGCTTAGGGCACTGAAACAAGGTACGTTGGTTGCAGTGTCTGAAGCCAGGCGTGCTTACAAGCTAATGATTGTTAATGCAAAATCAGAGTGGGAAGAAGAACGATGGCACGCCATCAGATCTGCACTCGTGGCAAAAGATACCAGGACCTTCTGGAATCTCGTTCACACCTGGAAACCAGAAGGTAAGACCTCGATTGATCCAAATATCCCTGAGGAATCATGGTCTCTGCATTTTAAAGAGCTCTACTCCACCGTTCCTACATTAGGAAGTGGAGCCCCTCCAACCCTTCTGACCCCGGATCCTATGTGGTCTACACCGCTATTTTCCTTGGCTGCGGTACAAATTGCTGTGCACAGCCTGCAATCTAACAAAGCCCCTGGGCTAGATAGGATTCCGGGTGACCTTTTCAAAAAGGAACCGATAGTCTGGGCCCCATATCTCTTACTACTATATAACGCAATTCTGCAGGGCCTACCTCTCCCAGGTACTTGGTTGGGGGTGGAAATAATACCCATCTACAAGAAGGGCTCTCCGCTCGAACCTTCCAATTACAGGCCGATTAGCCTTATCGATGTTAGCCAGAAAATCTATGCCAGGCTACTTCTACAATGGTTACAGGACTGGATCAATGACAATAATATTCTGACCCCGCTTCAGGCGGGTTTTAGGGCCAAAATGTCCGCAACTGACCAATTATTTCGGCTCCAGGTTCTTTACTGGAAGCATGTTGTTCTGGATGGAGGAAGCCTATATCTAACGTTCATGGACCTAAAGTCAGCATTTGATATGGTGGACCGGAACCAGCTTTGGTCCATCTTACTATCCATGGGAGTTCCACCATACCTATGCTACCAATTTAAACTCCTCCACAATGGCACCTTTGCCAGAGTACGTTATGGAAAATACCGTCAACTAACGGGGCCTTTCCCGGTTGAGAAGGGGGTTAGGCAGGGTTGTGTGCTTGCCCCAACCCTCTTTTCCCTCTTTCTCATCGGGCTTATAGAAGATCTTCTAACCATTAAAGACATTGACTCCCCAAAATTGGCCTCTCAGAGATTTCCCGCATTAATGTTTGCAGACGACACCCTGTTGCTTTCTAAATCGCCAATGGGCATGCAGAGGGTGTTGAACCAGTTCATTAACTTTTGTAACAAAAGAAACCTGGTGGTCAACATCGCCAAGACCAAGTACATGGTATTTAATGATAATACTACCAACTATCCCCATCCTATGATAGAAGATAGACCCCTAGAAAGGGTCCCAACTTTTGACTATTTAGGCTTAACTCTAAATGACAGAATGGGATGGGGCCCACAAATGGCCAAGGCCAATTTAAGACTAACTCAGACTGCTGGGGGGATTTTAAAAGTCCAAAAAAACTGTGCACCTAAAATAGTTAGTGCCCCACTAGAAATATTCAAAGTTCAAGCTAGGTCATCATCCCTGTATGGGGCGGAACTTTGGGGGCACGTCCCATCCTCCGAGTTAACCATCACAGAAAACAACTTTATTAGGCAAATTCTATCTCTGCCTATAAACACCCCACTCGTCCCACTTAGGTTGGATTTGAACATTAGTCCTATTGCTGACGCCATCGCCTCACACCCACTCCGCTATTGGAGGAGGTTGTGGAGCACTCCCGAGCTGGAATGCTATAAGGAGAAATTAAAGGTGGTGCTGGCTTCCATAGGAGTAAGCAGGATTCCATGGTTATGCTTCGTTAGGAAGTCCTTTACTCTGATCGGACATGAAAACTTAGGGTCAAACCCAGAGGTCTCCTGCTCAGCTATCTCTAAGAAAACATTGTCTAACATCATAAAAGACTTTAATCTCAGGAAGACATTTTGCTCAGCTATACCAACGAGTTTGACTGATGCCTGCCTGGATCATAAGTCATTTTATAGCTTTGAACAGGAGATTGACGTAATCCAACCCACCCTAGCGAAGAAGCTGTACCTACAGTTTAGATATGGAACACTGCCCCTTTATTCATTGACCGACAGGTGGTCGGGGGGTCCTGCACGCCCATGCCCAGGCTGTAGAACAGAGGTTGAAACTATTCTCCACGTCACCCTCTTCTGTCCAGCCTACGGCACTATACGGACAAAGTGGATACTCCAGTTGTGCAGCAATTTGGGTATTAAGAACTATCTTGCTTTCTTCAGGATCTTGAAATCTGATACAAATCCAGTGATAGTGTCCGCTGTAGTTAAGTTTCTGTTTTCAATGTGGATTACTCGAAGAAAATTGCTCAGTTAAAATTGGCACATATTGCACCTTGTTTCATTGTAGATACTCAGGGAATTAAGTGGATCAGCAAGGGACATCTTACAATTTTTAAACATTTGTAGATATTTAAAGTTTTAAAGTTTTAATATATTGTCTCTTCCCCTCTGTTGTTTTAAGACGATGCATTTTAGGCATTACAATATGAATGAATTGTTTGAAAACTGTACATGTATTCGTATGTGCTTTTATGGTTAAAACTAACCGAAATAAAGTTTTTGAACTGAACTGAACTGTAATGTAAAAGCCAGCTCGTTTTCTCTCTGAATTTGCTGCTTCACTGGGTTTGTGTTCCACCACTGGGCCTGTGGTCACATCTGTTGCTGGCTTTGATTCTGACTCTCACCTGAGCTGTAAGATCAAAGCCCCCCTTTGGTGCCAGTCACCCGTCCGTGTAGGTATGCATGCATCAAATATATATAGCGCCAACCTGGCGGTGAGCATTTGTGCCCTGTGCTGAGAGAGCGGAGACTAGGCCTGAGCTCCCTGGCCTTGGCTCAACCCTCTGACTACAGGCTGGTGGGAAACATCACATCACAGGCTCTTAACACACACCTCACCGGGCTCTCACTCCTTGCTGCCCTCCGGCACCTTACCAGGCTCTCACTGCCTGCTGCCCTCCATCACCTCACCCAGCTCTAACAGCCTCCTGTCCTCTGTCACCCTCTGTCACTTCACCCCACGTGTGTGGCAGCCCAGGCTGAGACAGCTTCCCTGGCACACACACAGCCGCACCCGAGTACTTCACAGGCCTTTAAAAGACCCTTTACTTGTTAATGAGGCTTTCTTGTATTTCACATCTTCTTAGCACCATTGCATCTCCACTCTGACTATCACTGGAATCGCACGGCCCCCATAGAGCAGAGTCTCTTGGAGTCCGCGCTGCTGCAACCGGTGGTGTTTGCTGACACGCTATAAAAAAACCAAAAAACACAGGTACCATCTCTGCCAGGTCTGCAGGCCGCCAAGGAAGGCTTGCCGGGCCGCTGGCGGCCCACGTGCCGTACTATGAGTACCTGTGGTCTAAAGAATGGGGCGCTTTCACCCACAGTGAAATTGTATTTTTTATTTTGAATGGTTCTGTAGAGCGGTCACTAAAGTGAAAGCGGCCCGTGCTGGTAATTAAATAAATAAATAAATAAGCACGCCCGCTAAAGTGAAAGAGGCACGCGCTGTAAATTAAATAATTGAATAAGCGCAGCTGCTAAAGTGAAAGTGGACTGCACTGTAAATTAAATATTAAAATAAGTGCGGCCCCTATTTTTAAAGCGGACCACGCTGTCATTTAAATAAATACATGACTAATAATATAAAAGAGAGCGGCGTGCTACGATGTCATGAGTGGAATAAGGGAACATCATTAAAGAAAATAGTGCTCACTGACTTATAAAGCAGACCATCTAACAACAAGAGTAAAAAGTCAAGTCTTTATGGGAGGTTAAAAATGCAGACAAGGCAGTACCAAGGGGGGCCTATTAAGCCCATTCACAAAAGAAAAGCAATGATTTTGCAAGGACAGTAACAGGAGCCAATTGAAAAGTTGGGTGAGAAATGGGCAGAGATTCTATGCAATACCTCAAACAAAATATACCTAAAAAAAACATATTATGGAATATTTAATTTAATTTACAGAACAAAACAAAGATACGAAAATCAAAAATGTAAACTAATGTGAAGGCTGGCGCTCTTCAAAATGTGGCTTTATTACTAAAAGAAAAGCAGTATGCTAGGTTTTAGCATATCACTTAGTCTTTTTTGCTCCAAATGTATGCTCTCTTTTTTCGGTGCATGCCAGTGCTGCTTCAATTAAGTCAACAATCGTCCATATTAGATTCTATTTGGGGGTCTTGTGCTGCTCACACAAATCAAGATAAGGACATCAACTTAATTCATGAATTCCAATTTCAAATTCCCCTACATTTTCAAAACTTTCCATTTTCAAATTTTTCATATTAGCTTTTTCTGCTATATAATAATCTGCTAATATTACTAAATTTTAGAAACCACCAAGGGCCCACTGATTAAGCATCACATACCCCCACCCCCTCTCCCGTGTTTGTGGATCACAGGTTAACAAACATTGATGTAGATGGTATTCTACATATGAGTGTACGATTTGTGGAAATTCATAAACAATCATGACTGATAGGAAATATCTACGTTTTTCTTTTGCTTGGTTTCTTTTTTTCTCCATAGTTAGTTGGACATTTCACTCATGCAAAACGATAGAAATTCCCCTGTTTTAGGTAGTTGAGCTAACTATAACTCGTGCCCCTACAATGCACTGCTGATGACATCACATATTACATAATTCATGGTCTGGTCAGTGACATCACTGATGACATCACTGATGATATCTCAAATGACATCACTGATTACATAATTTAGTGACTATGTATTTCTATAAAATGTAAATATGTTTTATATATATATGCCAAGGTGTATTGAAGAATGAATGGGTGTATAAGAGTCAGGATGCATGATTAAGTAGGTGTGGACTGACTGTATAAGTAAGTGATTAATTGTGTCTTACTTAATGCATGTATTAGCGACTGAAACAGGCATTCACACAGTTTAGGTTGTCAGATGGTGTGTAAGCGGTTGCATGCTCTGGTTAGCAGCTGAATGAGGATCTATATGGGCTATTGATTGCTTGTGTGAGTATCTGTATGGGTGCCTGAGTGTCTGTGTGGGTGGGTGGGGAGTGTGACTCTGTGCATAAATGTGTGAGTGGATAATTCACTGCATATATGTGTTCAAGCCTGTATCTGTGAAGGGCTATATGGCTGGGTGAGTTTGTGTATGGCTGTCTTGGTGAGTGAATGAATGTCTGACTGGTACATGTGTGAGTAACTGCATATGTGAAAGGCAGTATATGTGAGTGTTGGACTGTATAAATGACTATATGTAAGAGTGAGTGATTGTGAGAGTGCTTGTATGGATCAGTGTGTGCTTGTATTAGGTATTGTATTAGAGTGAAAGTATGTGTTAGAATATGTTTAAATAAGTGAGGTGGTATATGTATAACTGTACAGGTGAGTAAACAAAAGTGTGATTCATTATTTCCATTACTGACTAGGTGTGTGAATAACTCTATGAATGAGAGCGGGGTCTGAGTGACTGTATAGATATGTAACTGGATATGATAATGCTGTATTGATGGCTGACTGTATGTATGAGTGACTGTATGGGTGAAAGAATTGATGTGTGTGTAGACCTAGGAATTAGTCAGTGGATATGTACTAACTGGTATTGGTGTGTTCATGGTTTCGAAAATTATAGTCTGTATTTTAGAGTGGGTGTTTCAAGTGTTATATTAGGGTCTGATGAGGTGCATCAGATTGTCACGTGGATGATGTAATCAGTGATGTCATCAGTGGTGTAATTTGAGATGTCATCAATGATGTCATCAGTGATGTCCCAGTCCATGTCATGAATGATCTAATATGTGGCATCATCAGCAGTGCATTGTGGGGGCGCGAGTTATAGTTAGCTCAACTAACTACAACAGGGGAATTTCTATTGTTTTGTATGAGTGAAATGTCCAACCAACTATACCGTTTCTGAAACCTATGGTTTTTTCAGTGAATTTCTAAGGTTTTTTAAATGCTAATTCCTAACTATAACGTCTGTAAAACCTATGGTATTTTCAGTGAATTTCGAAGGTTTTTTAAATGTTAATTTCATATTTTAATATTTATAAAACCTATATTTTTTCAAATATTTTAAATAATATTTTGGAACTCTATTATCCTTTTTTTTACTTTAAAAATTATGTAATGTGTTATATCTTCAAAAGAAATATGTACATCTTTTTATTTTTTGTTGTTGAGAAAGCTAGAGTGCTATATCGGTAGTCTACCAAGCTCCATCAGCACGCGAATCCTATCCACCATATTGAAATGATGCACATTTCGTATCCGACGAGTTTGTGGCACCGCGTCCTGCGTAACAACATATACGTATGAGGTCGCTCCAGCTGCTACTTTGGTATGCCACGGGTATGCAGTACTAAACCGCGCGTTACCTCATGTACGTATGGGGTCGCGTCCACTGCGCATTGCATATGCGACGAGTGCGCACTGCCAGGCAATGTGTTACGTCATAGACGTATGGTATCACGCGAGAGCCATTCCCTCATTTTTTTGTATGTCTCAAAACTGTCTCTAAATAACTTTAAAGTGTACATGAGAGCAAGCGATAATCTCAAATGTTTTAAACATTTATATTTCTAACTGTAATAAACGTATAATATTATAGTAAATATATTTTCTCAAAATTGTGCCGGGTGTGGTCTCCCTGCTCGATTGCGATGTGACCTTAAAAACAAGCATTTGATTAGTTCATAACATTTCCCATTGTAGCAGTTGGAAAACGCCACCCATTTTAGTCATTCTCTCTACAGGATTTGATGAGACACACCTCTTCTGCTTAGAGAGCTTTTTTGAAAACTTATTGCTATGTACATATCTTACACTACACACAACATGCAGCCATCATCTTCATCAATATTGATGGTCTGTAAAGTAGCCTTCTACCTGTGATAGCCGTACACCTAAAAGTTACATAACCGAAGTTTTCCCCACTACCAGAGCTAACATGGTTGCATACGCTGTCCACAGCACAATGTAATGTGGTACGGCCCCGAGGCGGTATCATGCGGGCGGGACGTACTAGGAGCAATGTCTGTTGCCATCAACACTGCATTATCTGCAATAGTGACTCGATCTGAATTGTGAACACTGCTGTCTGCAGTGTAAATTGAAGGCAGTAGTCACACAGACATCCATGAATACTTTTTCTGACTTCCTCTTTTACAAAATACAACAACATAAATTACAGAAAACTCTGGAATAAATAAATCAAAACAATTCGAATTGCAATTTCTGCTGTCCACAGTGTAGACTATTCAGTGTTCCTTTGAACTTGCAAGATGAATTTCGTCATTGTAGTAAACCTAAACTCATCTAAAAAAAGTTCTTCAAGAAAGTATACTAAAAGGATATTCTGTATATTTCACTAGACGTTGTAGTTAGTTGCCTACTGGATTCTGTAATTAAACAATCGCCACTCGATCTGAATTGTGAGCCCTGCTGACCGCAGTGTAGGCCAGAGGCAATGGTCATTAACGCCTCACAGCCACGTGGTGTTGGATTCGGAAGCACTGAGTTGGTTGCACCTGATCGGAGGGGGTACACAGAAATAATCACAGACTTTAACGTCTGACATCCTCAATCATAGAATCAAGACCCCGTTTCACTGTTCGGACCTGCTGTACTGAGGTGTACTCCACCGACTGATGTCAACCAAGCACAATAATTATGTGCAACAGTTAGCTACGCAAGCACAGAGTCTGATGCACTTCAACGGATATCGGACATCTTCCATTGTGAGATCAAGATACCGTTCCATTGTTGGGACCTAGAGTTGGTTGCACCTGGTCGAAGGGAGTACCTTCATCTCCACTCTCAGATGCAGTTCCAACATCATCCATTGTGGGATCAAGACACCGTTCCACTGTTGGGACATAAGAGTTGGTTGCACCTGGTCGGAAGGGGTACACAGAAATCATCACATACTTTTACTTCTGACATTCTCAATCATGGAATCAAGACACTGTTTCACTATTTGGACCTGCTGTACCGCGGTGTAGTCCAGCGAGTACAGTCAACCAAGCCCAATAATCCTGTCCAGCAGTTAGCTACGGAAGCACAGAGTCTGATGCACCTCAACGGAGGGAGTTCTGTGAAAAGCAAGCAGCAGATAATATCGGACATTGTCCATTGTGGGATCAAGACACTGTTCCATTGTTGGGACCTAGAGTTGGTTGCACCTGGTCGAAGGGAGTACCTTCATCTCCACTCTGAGATACAGTACTAACATCGTCCATTGTGGGATCAAGACACTGTTCCACTGTTGGAACCTAGAGTTGGCTGCACCTGATCGAAGGGAGTACCTTCATCTCCACTCTCAGATACAGTTCTAACATTGTCCATTGTGGGATCAAGATACCGTTCCACTGTTGGGACCTAGAGTTGGTTGCACCTGATCGAAGAGAGTACCTTCATCTCCACTCTCAGATGCAGTTCTAACATCGTCCATTGTGGGATCAAGACACCGTTCCACTGTTGGTACCTGTTCGACTACTGTGTTAGTAGTATACAGAGCACTCCACGCTGCTGGGCCTCAGGCTGGGCGCTGTGTGCCTGTGTCGCGGTAGCCAGCGTTGATCTCAGGAGCCTTCTGAGCTCGCAGACCTCGGCCCAGGAGCTTCCACCGGCACGGGGTGGGCCCTTGTTCACATACGGCGGTGTCGAAAGGGGAACTGTGTGGCATTTATGCGTCGCAGCGGCCATGATGGTTTCTGAGTACCAGAAAGCTGAGAGCATCATTCACACAGCCACCTTCCCTCACGGGGTCAACCTCATGGCGGTGTAAGCTGCGCAGACCTGGCAGACACGTTCGCCATTCCAGCACAAAACCACACCCAGAGAAACATGCCTTTTTAAAAAAAAAAATGTTTTTATTGATTCATAGAAACAAACAATGGGCAGTTGCAAAACAGTACATGCATACAGAGAGAGTGGCAGATCAAGGAAGCCATTACATCGGTACATTTTAATAAACAATACGGTTGTGTCATGACGTCAGTCCCCCCCTCCCCGATCTTCACCCCCCCCCACTCGGAATCACTGTCGCTATCTAGCTGTGGTGGCTCACATATGAACCCTCTATACTCATTCCATGCGCCCCAGATCCTAGCCCATTTTTGCGGACATTTTCGGTTCAGATACACTGCCCTTTCAGCCACCATTGCAGAATCTAAATCCGAACACCATTCCCTGAATGCCGGCACCAGAGGGGATCCCCAGAACCTGGCTATATTCCTTTAAGCACACTTGATACTCAGTGTGGCCCAGTCCTACATGGAGTGATTACGGTCGTTTGGTTCCCAAATGTTTAATAAGCAGCAGCGCGGTTCCGGGACCAGTGAGTCTTTCACCACTTGTGATATAGTCCGCATAACCTTCACCCAAAAGCCGGCAATTTGAGGACAGTCCCAGATGGTATGAAAGAATGTTCCCTCTTCCCCGCATCCCCGGAGACAATACTTATGTGCAGCTTTCCTTATCTTATGAAGAGTAACTCTAGTGTAATAGACACAGTGCAAATCTTTTAACTGTAATACTCGGAGCCTTGCTGGTACAGCAACTTCCCATGACGAGGAGAGCGCAGCCTGCCAGTCCGACTCATCAAACTCACCCATCTCCGCAGCCCATGCAGTCCTTAACTTCAAAGTAGGGTCAGGCAGATTATTAACGATTTTGCGCTAAACAAGGGAGGTCGCCTTATTGGGCATGTGTTCCGTGAGAAGCCTATCTTCTAATGGGGTAGATTCAGGTAGCTCCTCACCGGGTTGGACCAGTGACCTCAGGGCGTGAGTAATCTGCAAATATCGGAATCTCTCCGTGTGGGCTAGGTCATATTGTTCCATAAATTGTTTGAAGGAAAGGATGGCCCCACACCTCCAAAGGTCTCCAACCGTAGAGATACCAATCAAGTCCCAGGCTATGAAGCCCTTACTATTACATAGACAGCCCAGTCGACGCGACGACCAAAGTGGCGTCATGTGTGTGAGTGTGTCTTTACATTTAAGGTGAGCCAAAGCCAAATACCACACCCGCACCGCGGCACTTTTTGTGTTGTAGAGTGCGGCCATCACACCGCCGCATCCGAGGTCATACCTGTCCGCTTTATATGCCGGCTCAGTCTGTGGGGCGTGCAGCCATTGATTTATGATCTTTAACTGGGCCGCCCAATAGTATAGTTGAATATCAGGGAGGGCTATGCCTCCATCAAACCAACCCCTAACTAGTTTATATCGGGGAATGCATGCTGGTTTGTCCCCCCAAAGGAGACCCAAGACCAGTGCGTTTATAGACGTAAAGTATTTAAGAGGCACAAGAAATGGAGTATTCTCAAGGAGATAAAGCAGTCGGGGCAAAGTCATCATTTTAAATAGCGCCGCTTTCCCCAGAAGGGTCAGCGGTAAGGTGTGCCAATGTTTTACATCACTACGAAAACGTTCAGGGGGGGGCGCGCCAAATTTTGCTGAAAGAAGGCCTCCTGGTTAGGCGTCACCCAAATCCCCAAATATTTAAAGGGTCCGTCAGTAATCACCAATTGACAGTCAGCCGGAAGCCGTGGTGGGGGTCTCTTAAGGACGAATAAAACAGACTTGGACCAATTAATAGTGTACCCTGAGGCCCGCCCAAAAATTTCACAGATGTTAAGGAGTACTATAATCGAGCGTCTGGTCAGGGTCAGATAGAGGAGGATATCATCAGCATATAATGATATGCGGTCCTCCCACGTCTCGGTCCAGCTGAGTCCTCTAATCATGGGGTCCCACCGTATCCATGCTGCCAAAGGCTCAAGGATCAGGGCAAAAAGCAGGGGTGACAGCGGGCACCCCTGACGTGTGCCTCTGCCGAGTTGAAAATCCCTGGAAATATGGCCATTCGCCACTACATGCGCTAGTGGCTTAGTATAAAGTAGCTTTACCCACGCACAGAAATTGGGGCCGAAGCCTAGATGCCGGAGAACCGCAAAAAAGATAAGGCCATTCAACCACATCGAAAGCCAATCGGGCGTTCAATGAAAGGATCACCGCAGGTTCCGAAAGACTGGGTATCTGTGCCATCACCACGTGGACCCGTCATAAATTAAGAGCGGTATTTCTGTTCGGTATGAACCCGGATTGGTCCAGTTGGATCAGCGTCTCTAAGTGTGGGGTCAACCGAGTAGCAATCATTTTGGCCAATATCTTCGCTTCCGCATTCAATAAGGAGATTGGGCGGTAGGATGTGCACATGTCCGGGGGCTTGCCAGGTTTCGGGACAGCAATGATTGTAGCCATCCGCTGGTCTCGTGGCAATTCCCCCTTACTTAAGCTATCTAAAAACATCTTCAAAAGGTGCGGCGCCGTTAAGTCAGATACTCGCTTGTAAAATTCTATAGGGATCCTGTTGGGACCAAAGGCTTTGCCCGACTGTAAAGAGTGAACCGCAGCAAGGACCTCGTCCTTTGTGAACTCGGATTCCAGGAGCGAGGCCTCGTCCTCCGACAAGGAAGGCATTTTTATATCCTTAATATAGGTTTGTGCTTCTTCTGTGGACATATGGGAGGTGGGGGTATAGACTTTTTCGTAATAGTCGGCTAGGGCATCTACGATGTCCATTGGGGTGGTGACCACCACACCCTCTAGGGTGCGGAGTTGTGCTATCGTCCTCTGGTCCCTTTCCTTCCTATCCAACCAGGCCAGTAGCCTTCCCGCCTTATCCCCCACTTCATAAATATTGTGCTGCGTGCGTTGGAGTCGCTGTCGTACCTGTTCCCGCTGATCTTCAGTGAATTCAGCCTGTTTGAGGCGCAGTTGTTGTGCTGCCTCCTCAGTAGGATCGTCCTCGTGTCGCGACTGTAGCACGGCCAGGTCAGCTTCGATCGCCTGTAGGTCGCCGCTCGCTGCCCGCCTGTGACCTGTTATCGAGGCTATGGCTTGTCCCCTTAGCACTGTTTGGTACGCCTCCCACAGAACCTCTGGTGAGCGAACCAAATCCGCATTTTCTTGGACGTAGTGCTTTGTAACTGCAATCAACTCTTTCCTAATCTTCGGGTTCTGTAAATAGCCAGGGGAAATCGGAAAAATACGTATCCGGGCTTTAAAATAAGAGGTATAGGTCATAGAGACCGGGGAGTGATCAGAAATGCCTCTTCGGCCTATTAGTGCCTCTGTTAAATGGGGTAAACTATCAGCGGAAAGGAAAAAGTAATCAATGCGGGAGAGACTATTGTGTACCCCTGAATAAAAAGTGTACGCACGGCTCCCGGGATGTTTGAACCTCCACCCATCCGTAAGGCCTAGTGCATCTATAAAACCAGCCAGCCAGGACTTACCCGTCCCCGGTGTCCTGCAGGGGTGGCGGTCCAATTCATCGTTCAGAACTTCATTTAAATCGCCCCCTATTATAAGATCTCCATCCGGCAGCGTCAATAAAAAGGCACTAAGGGCGGGAAGCGCTACACTATGAAGGGCCGGCGGAATATATACTGTTACCACATTGAATTTCCTCCCCTCCCACAGACAGGAGACGGCAGCAAATTGACCCTGCGTGTCCTTCCAAACCTGTTGAACAATTAAGGGGAAGCGTTTGCGTACCAATATGCCCACCCCTCTGGAGCCAGTTGAGAACTCTGAGTGCACTACCATTGTGTACCCCCAGCGATCCATAGCTTTACAGGTTGATCCCACCCGATGCGTCTCTTGAAGCAAAACAAGTGCCGGTGCTGCGCGGCGTACATACTGTAATACCAATCCCCGTTTAATCTAATCCCCCAGCCTGTGCACATTCCAAGTAAGTAAGGTCGTAGGGGATACCGGGGTCATCAGTGGTGTGCTAACATCTATCGCAGTGCCTGTCAGTTCCGAGTCTTCCATCACAATTAGGACATCACTGTGGACCAACCTCCGCGGCATGTATCTTAGCAGGTAGAACTTTGAAATGTAGCCCAAAACTAAAACTAAAAACAAAACTCAACAACCCCTCCCCTTTGCCGCTACGGCCACAATTTGTGCATTGTCATAGCAAACAGTACTACCACCCCTCCTCTTCCTTGGAACATCCCCCGTACTCACCTCCGCCCCCCACCCTGCTCCCCTGCCTGTGGACCTCAAACTGCCCACCCCCCAACATGGCAGAGAGCCTGTACTCCCCAAACCCTTGCTCATTGCGCAGGGGTAAGCGAGCCCCCCATCCCGTGGCAATCTACAGTGTCTACAATAAAATACAGCCTTCAGTCTTGAATATAACCCTTAGATAAGTATCATAACATATCTAGACAATCGCAAATCTGGCATGTTACAAACTCAAAATCTTCAAAACCCGGCACCTTCATATAGTCGCTCCCCCACTGGACCCCCCACCCACACTTCCCCGCAAATACTTGCAGATGTCATCATGAACCAGTCCGACAAGAGGCAGCAAAGGGCACTCAGTCCTGTTTGGCCAGGCCACATGCTTCAATCCCGGCCCCTGGCGCCAGGGCGGCAGGCCCTCCACCATTCCTCCGGTCTCTCCTGTCGTGGCGGGTGCCATTCGCGTCGCCGACCTTTGTCCATCCCTCCAGCAATTCCCATGCCGCATCAGGTGAGTCAAAAAACCATGGTTTACCGTCCCATTCAACTCTTAGTTTGGCCGGAAAAAGCATTGCGTATTTGATTTCCCTGCTTCGGAGTTCCTGCTTAATTGCTTGGAAGCTGCGTCTCTGGGCCTGGACCCTCGCCGTGAAGTCTGGGAAAAAGGAAACCTCATAGTTGTCAATCTTCAACAGAGGGCCCACTCTGGAGGTCTGCAAGATATTATCCCTGTCCCGGAAATTGAAGACTCTTGCAATTAGGGGTAGCGGTGGAGCCCCAGGCTTGGGCCGCCCGCCCGGCACCCTATGGGCTCGTTCAATGGAGGAATACTCAGAGTGCGTCTTAGGCTTTAGATGTTTCGTGACCATTTCCTCCACATAAAGGTTCACAGCAGGCCCTTCCGTTTTTTCCGGAACACCAAGGATTCTTATGTTATTCCGGCGGGCCCTCCCTTCATAGTCATCCAGTTGTTGCGCCATTCGAGACTGCTTCTTTTCCATGTCAGCCATTTGATGTTGCAGTTCAAAAGTGTCCTCCTGTAGTGCCGCCGTCACCACCTTGAGCTCCCTCACCTTCTCGTTCATCTGTTTAAAGTCTGCACGGAGCAGAGAAACTTCCGCCGTGACCGAGTCCATTGAGGTACACATTCCCCCTATGGCCGCCAGGACGTCATGTAGCGTAGGTTCCAGGATGACGTTTCTGTGCCTTCTTTGTCCGCTCTCGGCGAGGCACCCTTATCTCCACCTTTGGTCCACGCAAATTTGGAAAGTTGTGCCTGAGGGTTACTGATTGAACCTCTGCCCCTGTCGTCATTTTTCTCGTCGGCATGAGAAGCGTGCCCAGGATATGCACAACGACGGCAGCCCCGACTCCTCCGTATCCTCCACTAGTTCTGAGAACACTCTGGTGGGGCCAGGATTCACCCCAACAAACCTCTGGGGATCTTGTCACCAGGTTCAGTTCAGGCCGCAAGTCCACTCCCTGGCCCACTGGCCAACACTCCGTCCCAGGTTCAGCAGGACTGGGGGACGCCCGCTGGCAGCGTCGCGGTGGAGAAATGAGGTCAGGAGTGCCTTGAGGCAATCAGGTCTTATTCTGGAGGGGGAGGGGAGACAGCAATCGGTGCCACAACATGTAGGGGGGGTAATATGCCCCCAGTCCCCACCTTCAGCGAGGATGCAGCCAAAGACCAGCCTCAGTGGGTAGCCGTGCGGCCCCGGGAGGCGGATGCAACACCGTCATCAGAGCGCACTGCAGCTGCAGCCCCGGGGGGGGTCGCGGGGGTGGCCCGCAAACCGGGCCCGCCACCAGTCAATGCCGCCCCAGGCCCCGCAATAT
The DNA here is from genome assembly GCF_964261635.1 of Lissotriton helveticus. Taxonomy (NCBI): domain Eukaryota; kingdom Metazoa; phylum Chordata; class Amphibia; order Caudata; family Salamandridae; genus Lissotriton; species Lissotriton helveticus. The sequence goes on along the minus strand of NC_136071.1, from coordinate 333,028,803 downwards.
TACGCCGTCCATCAGCAGGGGCAGGGCCTCGCCAGCTCCGTAATGTCGGGCACTTGCCGCTGCTAGGCCCCAGAGCCGGGGCCTCAATTAATGTCCCGTCCTCGGGCCGACATCTGCACACACCTCAAAATGGGAACCGGAGGAGGTCCGTCTCCGCTGCCCTCCGTCGCGGCACCCCCAAGCCCAGGAGTCCAGGCCACAAGGAGCCAGCAATTGAAGAGAGGAGGGGTCCCGCTGGAAACAGTCCACGTCTCCACCTCGATCAGCACCCCGGAGCCGCCATCTTGGGCGCTGCAGCTCCTGGACCGTTCGGGAGCGCGCTCACTTCGGATGTATGACGTTACAACGCATACTTTTACATCGCATGCCTTTACAACGCGGTATTTACAACGAATACCATTACAACGCATATGCTTTTAGGCGCTAGATAGTGATTTATTTAATTTACTATTCCAACTCCAGTCCCCGTGGATTGTAGGGAAGGTGTTGGATAGTATATTAAATACATTCCCTATCCTAGAGCGCCCCCAGCGCAATGCGTTGTAATGGTTTGCGTTGTAAAAGTTGCGTCGTAAAGGCACTGCGTGGTAAAAGTTGCGTTGTAAGTGATGTTTCCCGCTCACTTCTGTCGGGGGAGTAGCGACCTCACTAGCACCGCACCGGAGCCACCTCAAAGGCGCCAGGTATCATTATCGGGCACTATGACTCAAATTTGTCCCGATCCGTAGTTTGTAGTAGGATAATGGGCCACAGGATGGGCAGAGCTCTCTCAAGCTGCGGCCATATCCCTCGGCCGCTAGCCACGCCCCCAGTCAGAAACATGCCTTTTATTCATACCTCTACGCTAGCCTTGCGTACGCCGAGCCAGCCCACTACGCTAACAATTTGGGAGGGGGGGGCACGAACGCGTTATGTTTCCATAATCTTCCAAACTGACTGTACTATCATGGTTGCGTCCACTGTCTACTTCACTCAATAGACCATCAGTGTATGTTGACATGTACATGTCTGTGCTCTGCATACTCAAGTCTGTCCTGCACATCCCCTCAACACTTTGCATTGTATCTTTTTATAATCGGGAATCACTTGCCACCTTCGCACATACTTTGCTCCTATCTCTCCCCGCATTCTGCATTGAGGTGCCATTACATGTTTGGTTTGTGTACATGGCTAGCCACAGTTCCCACAGTCCGTAGTGTTGTTGTGTCTGCTAGGTGTACATGTTGTTTGTTATGTTGTATGTGATTATACAAGGTAGCAGGTTTATTCACGAGCAGTGGTTTCTCCCATTTACATATTGCTGTCTAAAAGAGCATATTTATTTAAATATTTATAAAGTTTTATATAGCGCGAACAAGATCCCGAAGGATATCAGAGCACATTACAATAGGCAGAAAGAAAGAACAAGGGGGCAGTATAAACATAAATTGGAATACTGCAACCAAAAATGGAGGATAACACAGTAAACAGGTGTACACATGTGAAAAAAAACCATAGGAGATGATCCATCGTAGCCAGCAATTGAAGAGAGGAGGGGTCCCGCTGGAAACAGTCCGCGTCTCCACCTCGATCAGCACCCCGGAGCCGCCATCTTGGGCGCTGCAGCTCCAGGACCGTTCGGGAGCGCGCTCACTTCGGATGTATGACGTTACAACGCATACTTTACATCGCATGCCTTTACAACGCGGTATTTACAACGAATACCATTACAACGCATAGTGTTTTTAGGCGCTGGATAGTGATTTATTTAATTTACTATTCCAACTCCAGTCCCCGTGGATAGTAGGGAAGGTGTTGGATAGTATATTAAATACATTCCCTATCCTAGAGCGCCCCCCAGCGCAATGCGTTGTAATGGTTTGCGTTGTAAAAGTTGCGTCGTAAAGTCACTGCGTGGTAAAAGTTGCGTTGTAAGTGATGTTTCCTGCTCACTTCTGTCGGGGGAGTAGCGACCTCGCTACCACCGCACCGGAGCCACCTCAAAGGCGCCAGGTATCATTATCGGGCACTATGACTCAAATTTGTCCCGATCCGTAGTTTGCAGTAGGATAATGGGCCACAGGATGGGCAGAGCTCTCTCAAGCTGCGGCCATATCCCTCGGCCGCTAGCCACGCCCCCAGTCAGAAACATGCCTTTTATTCATACCCCTACGCTAGCCTTGCGTACGCCGAGCCAGCCCACTACGCTAACGATTTGGGAGGGGGGGCACGAACGCGTTATGTTTCCATAATCTTCCAAACTGACTGTACCATCATGGTTGCGTCCACTGTCTACTTCACTCAATAGACCATCAGTGTATGTTGGCATGTACATGTCTGTGCTCTGCATACTCAAGTCTGTCCTGCACATCCCCTCAACACTTTGCATTGTATATTTTTATAATCGGGAATCACTTGCCACCTTCGCACATACTTTGCTCCTATCTCTCCCCGCATTCTGCATTGAGGTGCCATTACATGTTTGGTTTGTGTACATGGCTAGCCACAGTTCCCACAGTCCGTAGTGTTGTTGTGTCTGCTAGGTGTACATGTTGTTTGTCATGTTGTATGTGATTATACAAGGTAGCAGGTTTATTCACGAGCAGTGGTTTCTCCCATTTACATATTGCTGTCTAAAAGAGCATATTTATTTAAATATTTATAAAGTTTTATATAGCGCGAACAAGATCCCGAAGGATATCAGAGCGCATTACAATAGGCAGAAAGAAAGAACAAGGGGGCAGTATAAACATAAATTGGGAAACTGCAACCAAAAATGGAGGATAACACAGTAAACAGGTGTACACATGTGAAAAAAAAACAAAAAAAAAAAACATAGGAGATGATCCATCGTAGCTGGAGGTACCATGGTGATGAGAACAAAGTCTGATGGATTAGGTGTCCCTCCTCCCCTTACGGTAAGAATTTGCTCATTAGGAATCTTTTGTCTTCCAATTTGAACGCCGTCGTCGAGGAGAGGCTGCGTACTTCAGGTGGCAGAGAGTTCCATATCTTTGGGGCAGCACCAGAGAAGGCTAGAGAAGGACGAGAGGTTTTAAGAGGAATGTTGAGGCGCTTCTTGATGCCCTCTCCCCACAAGATAGTTCAAGTTTTTGCGTCAGGTATGTAGGAGTATTGAGGTGAAGGGCTTTGTGTGCCTGGACTGTAATCTTTAGCTGAATTCGGGCTTCTAAGGGTAGCCAGTTGTGAGATTTAAGGACTGGAGATATGTGCTCGTTTCTTTTGCCGCCTGTAACCAATCTAGCAGTGGTGTTCAGTGACGCCCTTAGTGGGCCAAGGCGTATTTGGGTAGGCCACAGAGAGTAGCACTGCCATAGTCTAACCTTGGCAGAACAAGCACTTGGACCCAGAAGTTTTTCTCACAGGTGAAAACTGCGACCACAATGGCAGTCATTCATTACTATCCCAGAATGTCCAACTGCACGACGCTTCTAAGCTTACAGACCCAAATCTTGCGTGCTTTCTTAAAAGCATGCCAGCTCCCACAATCAGACCAACATTCACACAGCTTTCTAACAGCAGTTATCTGCTTCTCAATAACATGCACTCCTACGGAATTTGAGCTGGCAAACCGTATGTCCTTACTCTTTCAAACCGAGTAATTTCCTGTGGCAATGTCTATTCCCACCCACACAAAGTAACTCCCAATCTTCAACTTGGCCTTCAATCCCTACTTTGAAACCAGATTTCAATAAACTAACCAAACTGAAAGCGCTTTTGTTCAGAACAGAAGTGTCCCTCACTTCTGCAAAAGAAATTTATCGACTGCAGGTAGCATGAACTGCAAGTAAAATACAGTCCCTTTTAAATACGAACCTCCCATTACACTTTGTGAATTGTTACACAATTTTCAACACATCTCACACTCAAGGTCTGGCACACTTTTTAACACAGTCTTCTCCGGCCTTCTCACAGGCTTTCAAACTGTTTTTGGTATATTACCAGACTTCATTCATTCGATCATCTCTGGAATAACAGGAATGGTGCCCATATTTCTTGCTCTCTTTGCGGCCATCCTACTGCTATTTTTGCTTGTAAAAAATGGCCGCGCTCCCTGTGGAAACAACCATGTCTGACAGAATATGCCTCTACGCAAAGCTACATCAATACCGTGAAAAAATGGAACAACTTTTCGGCTACCTGCCTCTATCTATTATCGGAGCCAGCTACAACATGATATTTATTTACACATATGCAATCTGCGTGCAACCATCTTTTTATTGTAAAACTTCCCCATTCGACTGGCAAATGGATGTATGCCTTGCCAAACATCCCAACAATCGCTCCCGATATCCAGCAGGTAATGCAGTATCTTGAAAACCATTAACTTGATTGTTCAGGTGGTGGAGCAATGGCAGATGCAACGCAAAAAGGTTTTGTGGCGGAATGGGATTTCTGCACAGCTGCGAAAGATCTCCTGCAACATGCGACCTTTCACAACATTGCAGATTGCCTGCCAATTCAAATTACCGCTCCAACATTTGAGAAACATTACTGTCCCTTCGAGGATATGAATTGGATCGCTTCGCTTTTCTCACACAATGGCAACAATGACCTCTTGGAACATTACACATCTCAAGCCGCTGACTGCAATCTTCAAGACTTGTAAGAATGTCACATTATTGTTGGATTGATTTTTTCCATCTTTTTCAACTATTTCCTTTACATTTTTTTAATACACTTTAATTGTACTACTTTCATACAATAACTTTCTAAGTATGCTCAGGCATTTGAACTCTGTTTTCATTATTGCCCCTCACGTCTCCACTCTAACCAGGGATCGGTGATGTATGGCCTATGCAAATACGCTATTCACTTGCTACATTAGCCTAAACCCGACATCCATTTTGAAACCATGTCTATTCTTTGTGCACACGTCTCTCTGCCTGCCTGTTATTCACAAAGCCCTTTCACACAAATGTACTCATCCTCAGCCTCTGCTCACAAGCTGACGATCAAGATAAAAAACGACGTTGTTTAGGAACTGGTTGGCACAGTGTGGTAATTGTATCCTACCTTTATTTTCATTATAGAATTTAGTCATTCATGTCTAATAGCTATTGTTTATGTCACATGAAACTGTAACATGTAATGTGGAATTCACTGGTGCAGGAGCTTCGGTTTGAATACAGCAGATGCGGTTGGAGTTTGCCTCAGCTCGATGCCTTAGCTCTCTGCACAAGAATGTTTTTTTGAAACAGCTAAAGACAATAATGTATGGTTTGACCAGAAGGGTACCGTATGTGCTTCTCAGAAGCGCAATGTTTGTGTTCCTCCTCAAAGTTCCAATGTGGGTAGAACTGTTACCAATTCTGACATGCACTAGATTGAATCTACTATACAAGAGATTGCTGACTGTTCTACTTTTGATAATTTTGCATTACAAAAAAGGAATACCAGAGTAGCTAAGAAGTTTGATGATTTCATTTTGCATTTTTTTTGTTTGTTTTCTTAAAGGATACATGTGGTAATCGTATCCTACCTTTATTTTATTTATTTATTTATTTATTTGCACACTTGTACCGCGCTGGGAATCGACTCCCTAAGGAGTATCTCCGCGCCTTTGGCAGCATCTCAGAGCATCCAAGCCCTATCCTATAGTTTGTTAATGGTCCAACAAGAACTAATAGTTAAACAGGAAAGTTTTTAATTTTTTCCTAAAGGGAAAGAGTTCCTTACATGATCTAAGTTCATAAGGTAGTTCATTCCAGAGCTTCGGGCCTGCTACAGATAGCGACCTTCCCCCTTGTCTTGTCTTGCAGAACCTGGGGACAACTAACAACTCACGATCTCCAGATCTCAAAGATCTTGAGGGAATGTAAGGGTTAAATTTTTGTGATAGGTAATGAGGACCATTACCCGTGATGCACTTGTGGATGATGCAACCAGTTTTAAACAACACCCTCTGTTTCACTGTGAGCCAGTGGAGTTTATTTAGCAGTGGTTTAGAGGGAGTGCGGGGCGGGGCATTGAGAACAAGGCGGGCAGCCGTGTTCTGCACCACTTGCAGTCTGGCAGTAATCCCCTCATTTGCGGCTAGCAGCAGACCATTACAATAGTCCAGTCTACTCAATACGAGCGACTGAACTAGAGTTTTCCTGGTAGTATCAGGCAGCAGGGGGAATACCCGTCGGAGAAGCCCAATTACATGGAAGCAGGAGCTCACCACTTGATTGGCATGATGTTTAAGGTTGAGCTCCTGGTCCAGTTTAACTCCTAGGTCTTTCACAACCACCTTGGGTTCGGGGACTGGGCCTAGGTCTTGAGGCCACCAGTCAGGGGTCTACAAACGTTTGGCTTCCTTAAAGAGCATCACCTCGGTCTTGGAGACGTTGCACTGGAGGAAATTTGCTGGCATCCAGTGTGCCACTTCTTTTATCCCTTGGGAGAAGGAGCTACGTACTTCCGGAGTCATAGTTTTAAATGGGAAGAGGAGTTGGGTATCGTCTGCATACGATACGGGAATGAACCCGTGGGATCTCATGATGTTAGCTAGGGGTGCCACGTAGATGTTAAATAACGTTGGGCTCAAACAGGAGCCCTGTGGCACCCCCTTAGAGATCTCCACCTCCTCAGACTGGTAGGGACCCAATATGACTCTTTGGGTACGTTCGGTGAGAAAACTCCTTAACCAGGCCAGCGCCTTGCCTCCTAGACCGATGTCAACTAGTCTGGAGGTCATGATCTCATGTGACACAGTGTCAAACGCCGCTGACAGATCTAAAAGCACCAGGATAACGGAGTAACCCTTATCCTGTAGCATATGAAGATCGTCAGCGACGGACAGCAAGGCGGTCTCAGTGCTGTGCCTTGGCCTAAAACCTGATTGGGATGGATCTAGTCCCCCCGTACTTTCAATATATTTAGATAAGTGCTGGTTTACAAACTTCTCAGTAAGCTTCCCCAAGAAAGGGAGGAGAGAGATGGGTCTCAGGTTAGTCAGGTCGGTCCACGGAATGGAAGTGTTTTTCCGTAGAGGCCGCACCAGAGCATGCTTCCAGTCAGGGGGATCTTCCCCTGTACTCAAGGATAAATTAATGACCTGCTGAATTCCAACACCCAGATCGTCGCTCAAAAGTGACATGACCCGTGCTGGAATTACATCTGAAGGGCACCCACTTTTTATTTGAGTGGTTAGCATGGTTATCTCCTTCAGAGATATTGGTGGGAATTCAATAAGTCTGTTACCCTTGTTTTCTGCTGTACTAAGGTGTGGCAGACTGTCACAGTTTCAGTGTTGTAAGAGATGGTTTTTGAGGTCAAGATCTTGGTATAAATACCTTCAATTTTTCTAACAAAGAACTCTGAGATGTTATTACAAAGTTCCTGGGACTCAATCCCCTCGGTTTCACATGCTATGGGCTTAGTAAACGTTTGTAGTATTTGATAGAGGACTTTAGCATTTTTCCCAGCTGCTGTTAATTGGGCCGCTATATGGTGTTTCCGAGCAGACCGAATAGCTTTATGGTAGTTTTTTAGGGAAATCCTGTAGTCATCTCTATCCTCGGCCCTGCGTGTGACTCTCCATCGTTTTTCTGACTTCCTTGCAGTTAGCTTTAATTGTCTGAGATCGTCCGTAAACCAGACTTCTTGTTTAGGGGCAGGCCGTGGTTTATATGTCATAAGAGGGACAACATGATTTATAGTTGTGGTTACAGCTTTATTAAACCTAGCTAACGCAGTGGTGACATTATCGCCACATTCAACCCAATTGGGTTCTATATATTTCCCCCTAAAACTCTCTGGTGTTAATTTGTTCCAGGGTCTTCTGACATCCGCCATAGTTCTCCGAGTGCCATTTACCCTCTGATTGGAACGAGTATGGAACTCTATGATGAAGTGGTCAGTCCAGTCCACTTGAATGGGAGGCAGACATTTAATCACTGTAGAAGTATAGAGCACAAGATCCAGTGTATGGCCAGCTATATGTGTGGGTCCCTGATTCATTTGGTTAAAACCAAGAGTGGCCAAATCCGCCAATAATGTCTGTGCCTCCACGCAGGTGTCTATTTCACTGTGGACATTAAAATCCCCTACAAGAATAAAATCTGAGTTCACCTGCATGTAGGGAGCTAAAGCTTCAACAAGATGAATGGAGAAATTCCCAGGAGGACCAGGGGGTCGATAGACCAAAGCTCCCTTTCTGGTTTCCCTAGAGCTAGGGTTAATGGTGAAAATTAGGAGCTCCATGTCTGGATTACACACCGTCTCGGTAACCACCACCTCCATTTCCTGCCTGAAAACAATGGCTAGCCCACCTCCAGTTTTAATAGGGCGATCCATCCTTACCATTTTATATCCTGACGGCACCCCCAATGTGATAGCCGGAACAGTGTGGGGCTTAAGCCAAGTCTCAGTCAGAAAACAAAGATGTGGTTTCTCTGATGTTAGGAGATCCCAGACCTGCGTGCAATGCGTAACCAAGGAGCGAACATTACACAATAGGCTCTTACAGTTTAAAAGGGGGTCGTTAAAAGGGCTGATAGTCGACTTTATAGGGTCATTAGCAGCGGCAGTTAAAGTAGATCTTAACTGACATGGGGTAATTACCGCGCTTATGGTAAATTGTGTTAAGCATTCCCTGCAGGTAAACGGCCCCTCCAAATTACTCCCCACCTTGTGGGAGCACAGAGTAGTAACATCCCTGCCCATGTCGATTAGGGTCTGGCTGGTGTACGAAAGAAATCCAAATCTATAATGGTACTGCACTCGAAATGTCTGTGGTCTTTCCAAATGGTTATCAAATGGTAGCAACTTCAGTGGTGCTGAATGTGTATACTCTTGCTGAGCGTAGAGTAACTAGTCAATTATTGATGTGTGTTTCTTGAACACAAGATTCACAACACATACGCACTCCATAATATATGTTTCATTGTAATCACCAATAGTTCGTAAAATTTTCAATCACTTTGCTTTTATTTCATTCACTGGTTATTTCAATCATAACTTTTCCTCGTACATTTACATTTTTTCAATTTCATGCCCGATGCATTTCGAGCATAGCTCTTCCTCAGGGGACTTCTAATCTGCAAATAACGTAATATATCCTTAACTTTAGGAAGCAACAAACTTGAATACTTATATAACATTTCATCTTGCCTCCCCGTAAAACAATATGTTTATATAATTACCATGTCGGTATGTACCTTATAACCCTCATAGTAACGTACCTATTCATGAAATGCATTAGCCATGAGTCTCCTCAGTGTATATATCCTTCTTATCACGAGTGTGTCTGTAAATTACAAAATAGTCGTAAGCCTCCCATTCAGCAAAGTTGAGATTTCCTTACTAAATGTTATCAAAATGCGAGCGTATCTTACCCGCTCCTGGCGACTCTTTTCGTTCCAAAACATCCTCTCGTGTATCGGCGTGTGGCGTTCTATCTCACTATCCTCTGTGATTTATTTCTATGATACTTCCGTGTGTGCCGATCACGTGGTGATCTTAGTAAACACTAAAAACGGACTCCAGTGCTAAAGTGCATTCTACCTCCTCTATGTTAATAGCGGTACCTGCAAGTGTACTAACCTTCGTAGTTTGATAGGGGGGCATTTCTAATGTAATGTAAACATAACACAGGATTTATATGTCAAAAGTTAATGAAGCATCAAAATTGCTTTATAAAACGGCGCGTGTCAGTTTATCCATACTGATGGCATTTCTATGTACACTAATAATTACAATTACAACATGGTTCCAGTAGAACATTCAATGTCTGGTCTCAAGCGTATTATAGATAACAACTAAGGTCTAAACGTTCATTCAGCCCCTTGGGCTGTAAAGTACATAACAAATTCATCCAATAAATTTCTCGTTTCAATAAGTTGGTGTGATTGTCTCTTCCTGGTAATATCTTGACTATTTCCAAGATGCAATATTTCAACTGAGAAACGTTATGGTTAGCTTCTGAAAAGTGAACTGCTATGGTAGATTTTAAATTTTTTAGCCTAATATTGCTCTTATGTTCGACAAGTCTAGTTTTTATTTTTCTCTGTGTTTTGCCCACATAAGAGAGCCCACATGGGCACCTCAACATGTATATCACATTGCTCGTGTCACATGTGCCTGATACTTTCAGGTTAACCGGTGTCCCTTTCGTGGGATGGTTGATAGTGTTCCCTTTAATGATAGCAGAACAATTTCCACAATTGTGGCATGGGAGGGTTCCTGTGTATCTTGTTGTGATTTTTAATCAGTTCTTTAAAGTTCTTTGTTCTTTCATATGCGAATATCGGTGTCTTGGTAAATAAGCCTTTAAAGTCATCCTCCAATGCCAATAATGGCCAATTTCTCATGATGGTTTTCTTAATAAGGTGACTTCTGGTTGAAAACTTTGATATGAACACTTGTCTTTGTTCTTCTGGTTTAGTTTGTGGGGTTAACAGATGTTGTCTTTGTAATTTGTCAGCACGATCTGCTGCGGATTCTAGGACGGATTCGGGATATCCCCTGCTTTTGAATTTCATCAAAGTGTCATTTTTGTGTTTGGTGTACAGTTCTTATGTCGATGCAATTCTTTTTATTCTGAGTAATTGGGGGAAAGGTAAATGATTCTTCAGTGATGGCTGGTGGAAACTGTTGAAATGTAATAGATTGTTTCTGTCAGTTTTTTTTGTGAATACGCTGGTTATCAGATTTTGGTTCTCCTTTGTGATCATTACATCTAGGAATGATATTTTATCCGTACTGATGTTGAACGTGAATTGAATTCTGGTGTTGACTTGATTTAACTCTTGTAGTGCCTCTTTTAATGTGTTTTCTGATCCTTTCCATAATACGAATATATCGTCGATATACCGTTTATACAGAATCAAATTTTGTTGCCATGTCTCCTGGTTGAGAATGTTGTCCAACTCAAATCTGTGCATAAATGTATTGGCGTAGGTTGGCGCCGCACAATTGCCCATGGAGGTACCAGAGCACTGGATATAGAAAGTGTCTCTCCAAACAAAATAACTGTGATACAGTGTAAAATGAATCAACTCCATTAAGAAAATTTTTAGACCTTCGTCTTTTTCTTCTTTCACTAAAAAGCTCTCCACTGCTGTCATCCCCAAATCATGAGGGATAGATGTATATAAGGACTTTAAGTCCACAGTAGCCATGATCATATTTGATGTAAATGACATATTCCTCTAGAATATTCAAGAAGTGGGTAGTATCCTTAATATACGTTGATGATGTTTGAACAATGTTTTGAAGATGTTTGTCAATGTATTTGCCTACTGGCAGCGTCGCGGTGGAGAAATGAGGTCAGGAGTGCCTTGAGGCAATCAGGTCTTATTCTGGAGGGGGAGGGGAGACAGCAATCGGTGCCACAACATGTAGGGGGTGTAATATGCCCCCAGTCCCCACCTTCAGCGAGGATGCAGCCAAAGACCAGCCTCAGTGGGTAGCCGTGCGGCCCGGGGAGGCGGATGCAACACCGTCATCAGAGCGCACTGCAGCTGCAGCCCCGGGGGGGGTCGCGGGGGTGGCCCGCAAACCGGGCCCGCCACCAGTCAATGCCGCCCCAGGCCCCGCAATATTACGCCGTCCATCAGCAGGGGCAGGGCCTCGCCAGCTCCGTAATGTCGGGCACTTGCCGCTGCTAGGCCCCAGAGCCGGGGCCTCAATTAATGTCCCGTCCTCGGGCCGACATCTGCACACACCTCAAAATGGGAACCGGAGGAGGTCCGTCTCCGCTGCCCTCCGTCGCGGCACCCCCAAGCCCAGGAGTCCAGGCCACAAGGAGCCAGCAATTGAAGAGAGGAGGGGTCCCGCTGGAAACAGTCCACGTCTCCACCTCGATCAGCACCCCGGAGCCGCCATCTTGGGCGCTGCAGCTCCTGGACCGTTCGGGACCGCGCTCACTTCGGATGTATGACGTTACAACGCATACTTTTACATCGCATGCCTTTACAACGCGGTATTTACAACGAATACCATTACAACGCATATGCTTTTAGGCGCTAGATAGTGATTTATTTAATTTACTATTCCAACTCCAGTCCCCGTGGATTGTAGGGAAGGTGTTGGATAGTATATTAAATACATTCCCTATCCTAGAGCGCCCCCAGCGCAATGCGTTGTAATGGTTTGCGTTGTAAAAGTTGCGTCGTAAAGGCACTGCGTGGTAAAAGTTGCGTTGTAAGTGATGTTTCCCGCTCACATCTGTCGGGGGAGTAGCGACCTCACTAGCACCGCACCGGAGCCACCTCAAAGGCGCCAGGTATCATTATCGGGCACTATGACTCAAATTTGTCCCGATCCGTAGTTTGTAGTAGGATAATGGGCCACAGGATGGGCAGAGCTCTCTCAAGCTGCGGCCATATCCCTCGGCCGCTAGCCACGCCCCCAGTCAGAAACATGCCTTTTATTCATACCTCTACGCTAGCCTTGCGTACGCCGAGCCAGCCCACTACGCTAACAATTTGGGAGGGGGGGGCACGAACGCGTTATGTTTCCATAATCTTCCAAACTGACTGTACTATCATGGTTGCCTCCACTGTCTACTTCACTCAATAGACCATCAGTGTATGTTGACATGTACATGTCTGTGCTCTGCATACTCAAGTCTGTCCTGCACATCCTCTCAACACTTTGCATTGTATCTTTTTATAATCGGGAATCACTTGCCACCTTCGCACATACTTTGCTCCTATCACTCCCCGCATTCTGCATTGAGGTGCCATTACATGTTTGGTTTGTGTACATGGCTAGCCACAGTTCCCACAGTCCGTAGTGTTGTTGTGTCTGCTAGGTGTACATGTTGTTTGTTATGTTGTATGTGATTATACAAGGTAGCAGGTTTATTCACGAGCAGTGGTTTCTCCCATTTACATATTGCTGTCTAAAAGAGCATATTTATTTAAATATTTATAAAGTTTTATATAGCGCGAACAAGATCCCGAAGGATATCAGAGCACATTACAATAGGCAGAAAGAAAGAACAAGGGGGCAGTATAAACATAAATTGGAATACTGCAACCAAAAATGGAGGATAACACAGTAAACAGGTGTACACATGTGAAAAAAAACCATAGGAGATGATCCATCGTAGCCAGCAATTGAAGAGAGGAGGGGTCCCGCTGGAAACAGTCCGCGTCTCCACCTCGATCAGCACCCCGGAGCCGCCATCTTGGGCGCTGCAGCTCCTGGACCGTTCGGGAGCGCGCTCACTTCGGATGTATGACGTTACAACGCATACTTTACATCGCATGCCTTTACAACGCGGTATTTACAACGAATACCATTACAACGCATAGTGTTTTTAGGCGCTGGATAGTGATTTATTTAATTTACTATTCCAACTCCAGTCCCCGTGGATAGTAGGGAAGGTGTTGGATAGTATATTAAATACATTCCCTATCCTAGAGCGCCCCCCAGCGCAATGCGTTGTAATGGTTTGCGTTGTAAAAGTTGTGTCGTAAAGTCACTGCGTGGTAAAAGTTGCGTTGTAAGTGATGTTTCCTGCTCACTTCTGTCGGGGGAGTAGCGACCTCGCTACCACCGCACCGGAGCCACCTCAAAGGCGCCAGGTATCATTATCGGGCACTATGACTCAAATTTGTCCCGATCCGTAGTTTGTAGTAGGATAATGGGCCACAGGATGGGCAGAGCTCTCTCAAGCTGCGGCCATATCCCTCGGCCGCTAGCCACGCCCCCAGTCAGAAACATGCCTTTTATTCATACCCCTACGCTAGCCTTGCGTATGCCGAGCCAGCCCACTACGCTAACGATTTGGGAGGGGGGGCACGAACGCGTTATGTTTCCATAATCTTCCAAACTGACTGTACCATCATGGTTGCGTCCACTGTCTACTTCACTCAATAGACCATCAGTGTATGTTGGCATGTACATGTCTGTGCTCTGCATACTCAAGTCTGTCCTGCACATCCCCTCAACACTTTGCATTGTATATTTTTATAATCGGGAATCACTTGCCACCTTCGCACATACTTTGCTCCTATCTCTCCCCGCATTCTGCATTGAGGTGCCATTACATGTTTGGTTTGTGTACATGGCTATCCACATTTCCCACAGTCCGTAGTGTTGTTGTGTCTGCTAGGTGTACATGTTGTTTGTCATGTTGTATGTGATTATACAAGGTAGCAGGTTTATTCACGAGCAGTGGTTTCTCCCATTTACATATTGCTGTCTAAAAGAGCATATTTATTTAAATATTTATAAAGTTTTAAAGAGCGCGAACAAGATCCCGAAGGATATCAGAGCGCTTTACAATAGGCAGAAAGAAAGAACAAGGGGGCAGTATAAACATAAATTGGGAAACTGCTACCAAAAATGGAGGATAACACAGTAAACAGGTGTACACATGTGAAAAAAAAACCCCCAAAAAAAACCATAGGAGATGATCCATCGTAGCTGGAGGTACCATGGTGATGAGAACAAAGTCTGATGGATTAGGTGTCCCTCCTCCCCTTACGGTAAGAATTTGCTCATTAGGAATCTTTTGTCTTCCAATTTGAACGCCGTCGTCGAGGAGAGGCTGCGTACTTCAGGTGGCAGAGAGTTTCATATCTTTGGGGCAGCACCAGAGAAGGCTAGAGAAGGACGAGAGGTTTTAAGAGGAATGTTGAGGCGCTTCTTGATGCCCTCTCCCCACAAGATAGTTCAAGTTTTTGCGTCAGGTATGTAGGAGTATTGAGGTGAAGGGCTTTGTGTGCCTGGACTGTAATCTTTAGCTGAATTCGGGCTTCTAAGGGTAGCCAGTTGTGAGATTTAAGGACTGGAGATATGTGCTTGTTTCTTTTGCCGCCTGTAACCAATCTAGCAGTGGTGTTCAGTGACGCCCTTAGTGGGCCAAGGCGTATTTGGGTAGGCCACAGAGAGTAGCACTGCCATAGTCTAACCTTGGCAGAACAAGCACTTGGACCCAGAAGTTTTTCTCACAGGTGAAAACTGCGACCACAATGGCAGTCATTCATTACTATCCCAGAATGTCCAACTGCACGACGCTTCTAAGCTTACAGACCCAAATCTTGCGTGCTTTCTTAAAAGCATGCCAGCTCCCACAATCAGACCAACATTCACACAGCTTTCTAACAGCAGTTATCTGCTTCTCAATAACATGCACTCCTACGGAATTTGAGCTGGCAAACCGTATGTCCTTACTCTTTCAAACCGAGTAATTTCCTGTGGCAATGTCTATTCCCACCCACACAAAGTAACTCCCAATCTTCAACTTGGCCTTCAATCCCTACTTTGAAACCAGATTTCAATAAACTAACCAAACTGAAAGCGCTTTTGTTCAGAACAGAAGTGTCCCTCACTTCTGCAAAAGAAATTTATCGTCTGCAGGTAGCATGAACTGCAAGTAAAATACAGTCCCTTTTAAATACGAACCTCCCATTACACTTTGTGAATTGTTACACAATTTTCAACACATCTCACACTCAAGGTCTGGCACACTTTTTAACACGGTCTTCTCCGGCCTTCTCACAGGCTTTCAAACTGTTTTTGGTATATTACCAGACTTCATTCATTCGATCATCTCTGGAATAACAGGAATGGTGCCCATATTTCTTGCTCTCTTTGCGGCCATCCTACTGCTATTTTTGCTTGTAAAAAATGGCCGCGCTCCCTGTGGAAACAACCATGTCTGACAGAATATGCCTCTACGCAAAGCTACATCAATACCGTGAAAAAATGGAACAACTTTTCGGCTACCTGCCTCTATCTATTATCGGAGCCAGCTACAACATGATATTTATTTACACATATGCAATCTGCGTGCAACCATCTTTTTATTGTAAAACTTCCCCATTCGACTGGCAAATGGATGTATGCCTTGCCAAACATCCCAACAATCGCTCCCGATATCCAGCAGGTAATGCAGTATCTTGAAAACCATTAACTTGATTGTTCAGGTAGTGGAGCAATGGCAGATGCAACGCAAAAAGGTTTTGTGGCGGAATGGGATTTCTGCACAGCTGCGAAAGATCTCCTGCAACATGCGACCTTTCACAACATTGCAGATTGCCTGCCAATTCAAATTACCGCTCCAACATTCGAGAAACATTACTGTCCCTTCGAGGATATGAATTGGATCGCTTCGCTTTTCTCACACAATGGCAACAATGACCTCTTGGAACATTACACATCTCAAGCCGCTGAAGAACTTCCAGACTGCAATCTTCAAGACTTGTAAGAATGTCACATTATTGTTGGATTGATTTTTTCCATCTTTTTCAACTATTTCCTTTACATTTTTTTAATACACTTTAATTGTACTACTTTCATACAATAACTTTGTAAGTATGCTCAGGCATTTGAACTCTGTTTTCATTATTGCCCCTCACGTCTCCACTCTAACCAGGGATCGGTGATGTATGGCCTATGAAAATACGCTATTCACTTGCTACATTAGCCTAAACCCGACATCCATTTTGAAACCATGTCTATTCTTTGTGCACACGTCTCTCTGCCTGCCTGTTATTCACAAAGCCCTTTCACACAAATGTACTCATCCTCAGCCTCTGCTCACAAGCTGACGATCAAGATAAAAAACGACGTTGTTTAGGAACTGGTTGGCACAGTGTGGTAATTGTATCCTACCTTTATTTTCATTATAGAATTTAGTCATTCATGTCTAATAGCTATTGTTTATGTCACATGAAACTGTAACATGTAATGTGGAATTCACTGGTGCAGGAGCTTCGGTTTGAATACAGCAGATGCGGTTGGAGTTTGCCTCAGCTCGATGCCTTAGCTCTCTGCACAAGAATGTTTTTTTGAAACAGCTAAAGACAATAATGTATGGTTTTACCAGAAGGGTACCGTATGTGCTTCTCAGAAGCGCAATGTTTGTGTTCCTCCTCAAAGTTCCAATGTGGGTAGAACTGTTACCAATTCTGACATGCACTAGATTGAATCTACTATACAAGAGATTGCTGACTGTTCTACTTTTGATAATTTTGCATTACAAAAAAGGAATACCAGAGTAGCTAAGAAGTTTGATGATTACATTTTGCATTTTTTTTGTTTGTTTTCTTAAAGGATACATGTGGTAATCGTATCCTACCTTTATTTTATTTATTTGTTTATTTATTTGCACACTTGTACCGTGCTGGGAATCGACTCCCTAAGGAGTATCTCCGCGCCTTTGGCAGCATCTCAGAGCATCCAAGCCCTATCCTATAGTTTGTTAATGGTCCAACAAGAACTAATAGTTAAACAGGAAAGTTTTTAATTTTTTCCTAAAGGGAAAGAGTTCCTTACATGATCTAAGTTCATAAGGTAGTTCATTCCAGAGCTTCGGGCCTGCTACAGATAGCGACCTTCCCCCTTGTCTTGTCTTCCAGAACCTGGGGACAACTAACAACTCACGATCTCCAGATCTCAAAGATCTTGAGGGAATGTAAGGGTTAAATTTTTGTGATAGGTAATGAGGACCATTACCCGTGATGCACTTGTGGATGATGCAACCAGTTTTAAACAACACCCTCTGTTTCACTGTGAGCCAGTGGAGTTTATTTAGCAGTGGTTTAGAGGGAGTGCGGGCCGGGGCATTGAGAACAAGGCGGGCAGCCGTGTTCTGCACCACTTGCAGTCTGGCAGTAATCCCCTCATTTGCGGCTAGCAGCAGACCATTACAATAGTCCAGTCTACTCAATACGAGCGACTGAACTAGAGTTTTCCTGGTAGTATCAGGCAGCAGGGGGAATACCCGTCGGAGAAGCCCAATTACATGGAAGCAGGAGCTCACCACTTGATTGGCATGATGTTTAAGGTTGAGCTCCTGGTCCAGTTTAACTCCTAGGTCTTTCACAACCACCTTGGGTTCGGGGACTGGGCCTAGGTCTTGAGGCCACCAGTCAGGGGTCTACAAACGTTTGGCTTCCTTAAAGAGCATCACCTCGGTCTTGGAGACGTTGCACTGGAGGAAATTTGCTGGCATCCAGTGTGCCACTTCTTTTATCCCTTGGGAGAAGGAGCTACGTACTTCCGGAGTCATAGTTTTAAATGGGAAGAGGAGTTGGGTATCGTCTGCATACGATACGGGAATGAACCCGTGGGATCTCATGATGTTAGCTAGGGGTGCCACGTAGATGTTAAATAACGTTGGGCTCAAACAGGAGCCCTGTGGCATCCCCTTAGAGATCTCCACCTCCTCAGACTGGTAGGGACCCAATATGACTCTTTGGGTACGTTCGGTGAGAAAACTCCTTAACCAGGCCAGCGCCTTGCCTCCTAGACCGATGTCAACTAGTCTGGAGGTCATGATCTCATGTGACACAGTGTCAAACGCCGCTGACAGATCTAAAAGCACCAGGATAACGGAGTAACCCTTATCCTGTAGCATATGAAGATCGTCAGCGACGGACAGCAAGGCGGTCTCAGTGCTGTGCCTTGGCTTAAAACCTGATTGGGATGGATCTAGTCCCCTCGTACTTTCAATATATTTAGATAAGTGCTGGTTTACAAACTTCTCAGTAAGCTTCCCCAAGAAAGGGAGGAGAGAGATGGGTCTCAGGTTAGTCAGGTCGGTCCACGGAATGGAAGTGTTTTTCCGTAGAGGCCGCACCAGAGCATGCTTCCAGTCAGGGGGATCTTCCCCTGTACTCAAGGATAAATTAATGACCTGCTGAATTCCAACACCCAGATCGTCGCTCAAAAGTGACATGACCCGTGCTGGAATTACATCTGAAGGGCACCCACTTTTTATTTGAGTGGTTAGCATGGTTATCTCCTTCAGAGATATTGGTGGGAATTCAATAAGTCTGTTACCCTTGTTTTCTGCTGTACTAAGGTGTGGCAGACTGTCACAGTTTCAGTGTTGTAAGAGATGGTTTTTGAGGTCAAGATCTTGGTATAAATACCTTCAATCTTTCTAACAAAGAACTGTGAGATGTTATTACAAAGTTCCTGGGACTCAATCCCCTCGGTTTCACATGCTATGGGCTTAGTAAACGTTTGTAGTATTTGATAGAGGACTTTAGCATTTTTCCCAGCTGCTGTTAATTGGGCCGCTATATGGTGTTTCCGAGCAGACCGAATAGCTTTATGGTAGTTTTTTAGGGAAATCCTGTAGTCATCTCTATCCTCGGCCCTGCGTGTGACTCTCAATCGTTTTTCTGACTTCCTTGCAGTTAGCTTTAATTGTCTGAGATCGTCCGTAAACCAGACTTCTTGTTTAGGGGCAGGCCGTGGTTTATATGTCCTAAGAGGGACAACATGATTTATAGTTGTGGTTACAGCTTTATTAAACCTAGCTAACGCAGTGGTGACATTATCGCCACATTCAACCCAATTGGGTTCTATATATTTCCCCCTAAAACTCTCTGGTGTTAATTTGTTCCAGGGTCTTCTGACATCCGCCATAGTTCTCCGAGTGCCATTTACCCTCTGATTGGAACGAGTATGGAACTCTATGATGAAGTGGTCAGTCCAGTCCACTTGAATGGGAGGCAGACATTTAATCACTGTAGAAGTATAGAGCACAAGATCCAGTGTATGGCCAGCTATATGTGTGGGTCCCTGATTCATTTGGTTAAAACCAAGAGTGGCCAAATCCGCCAATAATGTCTGTGCCTCCACGCAGGTGTCTATTTCACTGTGGACATTAAAATCCCCTACCAGAATAAAATCTGAGTTCACCTGCATGTAGGGAGCTAAAGCTTCAACAAGATGAATGGAGAAATTCCCAGGAGGACCAGGGGGTCGATAGACCAAAGCTCCCTTTCTGGTTTCCCTAGAGCTAGGATTAATGGTGAAAATTAGGAGCTCCATGTGTGGATTACACACCGTCTCGGTAATCACCACCTCCATTTCCTGCCTGAAAACAATGGCTAGCCCACCTCCAGTTTTAATAGGGCGATCCATCCTTACCATTTTATATCCTGACGGCACCCCCAATGTGATAGCCGGAACAGTGTGGGGCTTAAGCCAAGTCTCAGTCAGAAAACAAAGATGTGGTTTCTCTGATGTTAGGAGATCCCAGACCTGCGTGCAATGCGTAACCAAGGAGCGAACATTACACAATAGGCTCTTACAGTTTAAAAGGGGGTCGTTAAAAGGGCTGATAGTCGACTTTATAGGGTCATTAGCAGCGGCAGTTAAAGTAGATCTTAACTGACATGGGGTAATTACCGCGCTTATGGTAAATTGTGTTAAGCATTCCCTGCAGGTAAACGGTCCCTCCAAATTACTCCCCACCTTGTGGGAGCACAGAGTAGTAACATCCCTGCCCATGTCGATTAGGGTCTGGCTGGTGTACGAAAGAAATCCAAATCTATAATGGTACTGCACTCGAAATGTCTGTGGTCTTTCCAAATGGTTATCAAATGGTAGCAACTTCAGTGGTGCTGAATGTGTATACTCTTGCTGAGCGTAGAGTAACTAGTCAATTATTGATGTGTGTTTCTTGAACACAAGATTCACAACACATACGCACTCCATAATATATGTTTCATTGTAATCACCAATAGTTCGTAAAATTTTCAATCACTTTGCTTTTATTTCATTCACTGGTTATTTCAATCATAACTTTTCCTCGTACATTTACATTTTTTCAATTTCATGCCCGATGCATTTCGAGCATAGCTCTTCCTCAGGGGACTTCTAATCTGCAAATAACGTAATATATCCTTAACTTTAGGAAGCAACAAACTTGAATACTTATATAACATTTCATCTTGCCTCCCCGTAAAACAATATGTTTATATAATTACCATGTCGGTATGTACCTTATAACCCTCATAGTAACGTACCTATTCATGAAATGCATTAGCCATGAGTCTCCTCAGTGTATATATCCTTCTTATCACGAGTGTGTCTGTAAATTACAAAATAGTCGTAAGCCTCCCATTCAGCAAAGTTGAGATTTCCTTACTAAATGTTATCAAAATGCGAGCGTATCTTACCCGCTCCTGGCGACTCTTTTCGTTCCAAAACATCCTCTCGTGTATCGGCGTGTGGCGTTCTATCTCACTATCCTCTGTGATTTATTTCTATGATACTTCCGTGTGTGCCGATCACGTGGTGATCTTAGTAAACACTAAAAACGGACTCCAGTGCTAAAGTGCATTCTACCTCCTCTATGTTAATAGCAGTACCTGCAAGTGTACTAACCTTCGTAGTTTGATAGGGGGGCATTTCTAATGTAATGTAAACATAACACAGGATTTATATGTCAAAAGTTAATGAAGCATCAAAATTGCTTTATAAAACGGCGCGTGTCAGTTTATCCATACTGATGGCATTTCTATGTACACTAATAATTACAATTACAACATGGTTCCAGTAGAACATTCAATGTCTGGTCTCAAGCGTATTATAGATAACAACTAAGGTCTAAACGTTCATTCAGCCCCTTGGGCTGTAAAGTACATAACAAATTCATCCAGTAAATTTCTCGTTTCAATAAGTTGGTGTGATTGTCTCTTCCTGGTAATATCTTGACTATTTCCAAGATGCAATATTTCAACTGAGAAACGTTATGGTTAGCTTCTGAAAAGTGAGCTGCTATGGTAGATTTTAAATTTTTTAGCCTAATATTGCTCTTATGTTCGACAAGTCTAGTTTTTATTTTTCTCTGTGTTTTGCCCACATAAGAGAGCCCACATGGGCACCTCAACATGTATATCACATTGCTCGTGTCACATGTGCCTGATACTTTCAGGTTAACCGGTGTCCCTTTCGTGGGATGGTTGATAGTGTTCCCTTTAATGATAGCAGAACAATTTCCACAATTGTGGCATGGGAGGGTTCCTGTGTATCTTGTTGTGACTGTTTTTTTGGAATTTTTAATCAGTTCTTTAAAGTTCTTTGTTCTTTCATATGCGAATATCGGTGTCTTGGTAAATAAGCCTTTAAAGTCATCCTCCAATGCCAATAATGGCCAATTTCTCATGATGGTTTTCTTAATAAGGTGACTTCTGGTTGAAAACTTTGATATGAACACTTGTCTTTGTTCTTCTGGTTTAGTTTGTGGGGTTAACAGATGTTGTCTTTGTAATTTGTCAGCACGATCTGCTGCGGATTCCAAGACGGATTCGGGATATCCCCTGCTTTTGAATTTCATCAAAGTGTCATTTTTGTGTTTGGTGTACAGTTCTTGTGTCGATGCAATTCTTTTTATTCTGAGTAATTGGGAGAAAGGTAAATGATTCTTCAGTGATGGCTGGTGGAAACTGTTGAAATGTAATAGATTGTTTCTGTCCGTTTTTTTTGTGAATACGCTGGTTATCAGATTTTGGTTCTCCTTTGTGATCATTACATCTAGGAATGATATTTTATCCGTACTGATGTTGAACGTGAATTGAATTCTGGTGTTGACTTGATTTAACTCTTGTAGTGCCTCTTTTAATGTGTTTTCTGATCCTTTCCATAATACGAATATATCGTCGATATACCGTTTATACAGAATCAAATTTTGTTGCCATGTCTCCTGGTTGAGAATGTTGTCCAACTCAAATCTGTGCATAAATGTATTGGCGTAGGTTGGCGCCACACAATTGCCCATGGAGGTACCAGAGCACTGGATATAGAAAGTGTCTCTCCAAACAAAATAACTGTGATACAGTGTAAAATGAATCAACTCCATTAAGAAAATTTTTAGACCTTCGTCTTTTTCTTCTTTCACTAAAAAGCTCTCCACTGCTGTCATCCCCAAATCATGAGGGATAGATGTATATAAGGACTTTACGTCCACAGTAGCCATGATCATATCTGATGTAAATGACATTTTATATTCCTCTAGAATATTCAAGAAGTGGGTAGTATCCTTAATATACGTTGATGATGTTTGAACAATGTTTTGAAGATGTTTGTCAATGTATTTGCCTACTGATTCATGAATTGACCCTACTGTAGATACTATAGGTCGTAGCGGAGGTTTTGTTGGATGTTTATGTATCTTAGGAGTCATATATATATATATGGAATGGTAGGATCTTTCTTCAACAAGTATTCTTTTTCTTTCAGACCTATGGTACCATTGTCTATTGCTTTTTCAATGATGGTAGTTAGTATTTTCAAAAATTCCTTGGTTGGGTCACTGGTTAGAGACATGTATGTATTGGTGTCTTGTACATGTAAATCAATCTGTTCCTCATAGTAACAGGTATCCATTATAATTAATGCTCCACCTTTATCTGCCTGCCTGATTGTGATTTGTTTGTTTTTGGCTAAATTTTGTAAGATAGTTTTCTCTTTTTGTGTAACGTTGGATTTCTTGGGCTTGGGTTTCTTGAAAATCTCCTCAATATCTTTAGACACAACTTTTTCAAAGGCATCCAACACTTTATGACTGACAGGTGACACAAATTTACTTTTTGGTCTCAATCCCATAAGGGTGTTTTCTTTTTGATCTGGTGTAGTTGATGGTTCTATAATGTTGGTAAAGAAATGGCGTAACCTAAGAACTCTCAGAAATTTGTATAGACAAACTTTAGTTTCTAACAAGTTTGAATGGTATGTTGGTACGTATGATGATCCCTTTTGTAGAGTGGTTATTTCCTCATTGGTAATTTGATGTTGTGAGATATTGATTACAAGGTTCTCTGACTCCGTGTATGTTGAGCCACGGTTTCTGTTGGTACCTGTTTTTTTCCCCCTCCTGGTCCTACTGTAGTATCTACAGTAGGGTCAATTCATGAATCAGTAGGCAAATACATTGACAAACATCTTCAAAACATTGTTCAAACATCATCAATGTATATTAAGGATACTACCCACTTCTTGAATATTCTAGAGGAATATAAAATGTCATTTACATCAGATATGATCATGGCTACTGTGGACGTAAAGTCCTTATATACATCTATCCCTCATGATTTGGGGATGACAGCAGTGGAGAGCTTTTTAGTGAAAGAAGAAAAAGACGAAGGTCTAAAAATGTTCTTAATGGAGTTGATTCATTTTACACTGTATCACAGTTATTTTGTTTGGAGAGACACTTTCTATATCCAGTGCTCTGGTACCTCCATGGGCAATTGTGCGGCGCCAACCTACGCCAATACATTTATGCACAGATTTGAGTTGGACAACATTCTCAACCAGGAGACATGGCAACAAAATTTGATTCTGTATAAACGGTATATCGACGATATATTCGTATTATGGAAAGGATCAGAAAACACATTAAAAGAGGCACTACAAGAGTTAAATCAAGTCAACACCAGAATTCAATTCACGTTCAACATCAGTACGGATAAAATATCATTCCTAGATGTAATGATCACAAAGGAGAACCAAAATCTGATAACCAGCGTATTCACAAAAAAAACGGACAGAAACAATCTATTACATTTCAACAGTTTCCACCAGCCATCACTGAAGAATCATTTACCTTTCTCCCAATTACTCAGAATAAAAAGAATTGCATCGACACAAGAACTGTACACCAAACACAAAAATGACACTTTGATGAAATTCAAAAGCAGGGGATATCCCGAATCCGTCTTGGAATCCGCAGCAGATCGTGCTGACAAATTACAAAGACAACATCTGTTAACCCCACAAACTAAACCAGAAGAACAAAGACAAGTGTTCATATCAAAGTTTTCAACCAGAAGTCACCTTATTAAGAAAACCATCATGAGAAATTGGCCATTATTGGCATTGGAGGATGACTTTAAAGGCTTATTTACCAAGACACCGATATTCGCATATGAAAGAACAAAGAACTTTAAAGAACTGATTAAAAATTCCAAAAAAACAGTCACAACAAGATACACAGGAACCCTCCCATGCCACAATTGTGGAAATTGTTCTGCTATCATTAAAGGGAACACTATCAACCATCCCACGAAAGGGACACCGGTTAACCTGAAAGTATCAGGCACATGTGACACGAGCAATGTGATATACATGTTGAGGTGCCCATGTGGGCTCTCTTATGTGGGCAAAACACAGAGAAAAATAAAAACTAGACTTGTCGAACATAAGAGCAATATTAGGCTAAAAAATTTAAAATCTACCATAGCAGCTCACTTTTCAGAAGCTAACCATAACGTTTCTCAGTTGAAATATTGCATCTTGGAAATAGTCAAGATATTACCAGGAAGAGACAATCACACCAACTTATTGAAACGAGAAATTTACTGGATGAATTTGTTATGTACTTTACAGCCCAAGGGGCTGAATGAACGTTTAGACCTTAGTTGTTATCTATAATACGCTTGAGACCAGACATTGAATGTTCTACTGGAACCATGTTGTAATTGTAATTATTAGTGTACATAGAAATGCCATCAGTATGGATAAACTGACACGCGCCGTTTTATAAAGCAATTTTGATGCTTCATTAACTTTTGACATATAAATCCTGTGTTATGTTTACATTACATTAGAAAGCCCCCCTATCAAACTACGAAGGTTAGTACACTTGCAGGTACCGCTATTAACATAGAGGAGGTAGAATGCACTTTAGCACTGGAGTCCGTTTTTAGTGTTTACTAAGATCACCACGTGATCGGCACACACGGAAGTATCATAGAAATAAATCACAGAGGATAGTGAGATAGAACGCCACACGCCGATACACGAGAGGATGTTTTGGAACGAAAAGAGTCGCCAGGAGCGGGTAAGATACGCTCGCATTTTGATAACATTTAGTAAGGAAATCTCAACTTTGCTGAATGGGAGGCTTACGACTATTTTGTAATTTAGAGACACACTTGTGATAAGAAGGATGTATACACTGAGGAGACTCATGGCTAATGCATTTCATGAATAGGTACGTTACTATGAGGGTTATAAGGTACATACCGACATGGTAATTATATAAACATATTGTTTTACGGGGAGGCAAGATGAAATGTTATATAAGTATTCAAGTTTGTTGCTTCCTAAAGTTAAGGATATATTACGTTATTTGCAGATTAGAAGTCCCCTGAGGAAGAGCTATGCTCGAAATGCATCGGGCATGAAATTGAAAAAATGTAAATGTACGTGGAAAAGTTATGATTGAAATAACCAGTGAATGAAATAAAAGCAAAGTGATTGAAAATTTTACGAACTATTGGTGATTACAATGAAACATATATTATGGAGTGCGTATGTGTTGTGAATCTTGTGTTCAAGAAACACACATCAATAAATGGTGTACGAAAGAGCCAGATGCCGGACTGACTCCGAGCAAATGGTGGTAATCGCCATAGCCCCCTGCCCCTGGCCCCGTCCTGTCGCGGACGGGCGCAGACGGGCTGGTCTTTGGCTCATCTTAGGCGCAGGATTAGGCGCCACACTGCGCGTCAACACTGCGCGTTGAGCCGACGAGTTGCTTTATAGCCCTTGAGTCTGGGAGAGCTAGAGCGCTAACCGCTCGCCTCCCTGGATGTTCCTGGCTCTGCCCCGCCTTCCGCACCCGTGATTGGCTTGAGGGTCGGACTGGGCGTGCAGGCACAGGTCGAACAACAACAGGAGCTGGTCCCTCAGTGCGTGTGGGTAAGCGGAATTTTTTGACAATGTGTAACTAGTAATCAGTTTTCACACAGACAGGCAATTCTTCCCCTTTTTAAAACTCTACTTCAAATAGCAAAATAAAACTATTCACAGGCTCACGGAGCTGGTTTTCAGCAGTTAAACAATTAAAACAATAGCGAGCTGTAATGCTCTAAGAATGGCGCCAAGCGGGTTCAGGGAAAGCTGCCACCGTCCCCCTTACCGTGAGGGCGAGTACCTCCTCGCTACCTTTATAGCCCTTGAGTCTGGGAGAGCTAGAGCGCTAACCGCTCGCCTCCCTGGATGTTCCTGGCTCTGCCCCGCCTTCCGCACCCGTGATTGGCTTGAGGGTCGGACTGGGCATGCAGGCACAGGTCGAACAACAACAGGAGCTGGTCCCTCAGTGCGTGTGGGTAAGCGGAATTTTTTGACAATGTGTAACTAGTAATCAGTTTTCACACAGACAGGCAATTCTTCCCCTTTTTAAAACGCTACTTCAAATAGCAAAATAAAACTATTCACAGGCTCACGGAGCTGGTTTTCAGCAATTAAACAATTAAAACAATAGCGAGCAGTAATGCTCTAAGAATGGCGCCAAGCGGGTTCAGGGAAAGCTGCCACCGTCCCCCTTACCGCGAGGTCGAGTACCTCCTCGCTACCTTTATAGCCCTTGAGTCTGGGAGAGCTAGAGCGCTAACCGCTCGCCTCCCTGGATGTTCCTGGCTCTGCCCCGCCTTCCGCACCCGTAATTGGCTTGAGGGTTGGACTGGGCGTGCAGGCACAGGTCGAACAACAACAGGAGCTGGTCCCTCAGTGCGTGTGGGTAAGCGGAATTTTTTGACAATGTGTAACTAGTAATCAGTTTTCACACAGACAGGCAATTCTTCCCCTTTTTAAAACGCTACTTCAAATAGCAAAATAAAACTATTCACAAGCTCACGGAGCTGGTTTTCAGCAGTTAAACAATTAAAACAATAGCGAGCAGTAATGCTCTAAGAATGGCGCCAAGCAGTCTCAGGGAAAGCTGCCACCGTCCCCCTTACCGCGAGGGTGAGTACCTCCTCGCTACCTTTATAGCCCTTGAGTCTGGGAGAGCTAGAGCGCTAACCGCTCGCCTCCCTGGATGTTCCTGGCT
This sequence comes from Lissotriton helveticus, assembly GCF_964261635.1. Classification (NCBI taxonomy): domain Eukaryota; kingdom Metazoa; phylum Chordata; class Amphibia; order Caudata; family Salamandridae; genus Lissotriton; species Lissotriton helveticus. The sequence goes on along the minus strand of NC_136071.1, from coordinate 333,001,277 downwards.
CTGCCCCGCCTTTCGCACCCGTGATTGGCTTGAGGGTCGGACTGGGCGTGCAGGCACAGGTCGAACAACAACAGGAGCTGGTCCCTCAGTGCGTGTGGGTAAGCGGAATTTTTTGACAATGTGTAACTAGTAATCAGTTTTCACACAGAAAGGCAATTCTTCCCCTTTTTAAAACGCTACTTCAAATAGCAAAATAAAACTATTCACAGGCTCACGGAGCTGGTTTTCAGCAGTTAAACAATTAAAACAATAGCGAGCAGTAATGCTCTAAGAATGGCGCCAAGCGGGTTCAGGGAAAGCTGCCACCGTCCCCCTTACCTTGATAATCGAATTTAGAGTCATTCAAGTCTATTAGGTATTGTTTATGTCACATGGAACTGTAACATGTAATGTGGAATTCACTGATGCAGGAGCTTACATTTGAATAAAGCAGTTGCAGTTTGCCACAGCTGGATGCCTTTGCTCTTGCACCAGTGGGTCCATTTATGGCACTTAAATAAAGACACTTTTTATATAACTTTCAAACTCAATCGCTTTATTACACACAGCCACTTTCTTAGACACACCTGATTTCACCATTTGTCTTCTGTGGCATTGCAACATTCTGCATTATATTCGTCACGATTATTTCTTTATTCCAGCTTGCTAAAACACTGCATTTGAGTCTTCAGACCGGTAGGGGTGAGTAGTTCTCTTCCCACTCCCTGTATAGTATAAACGCATACTAACACTACTTACACAGGTATGCTACAGCGGCCAGTATCCTACAGCACCCACAGCACATCACTTTACAGCAATCAGCTCACGGCTTAGGCTCACGGTTTCATCCCCGAGTCTTCAGACTGGTACCAGTGAGTAATTTGCTTCCCACTTCCACTATACTCTAAACGCATACTAACACCACCTGCACACCTATTCAACAGCGGCCAGTATGCTACAGCGCCCGGAGCACATCAATTTACAGCACTCAGCTCATGCTTTGGGCGCACGCTTTCATCCCCGAGTGTACCGGCACCTCACCCCAGCACCATCTCACTGTGGGCAAAACAGCACTTTCACACCGGTAGGGGTAAATACTTTGCTTCGGCCAGTATGCTACAGCGCCCAGAGCACATCAGTTTACAGCACTCATCTCACAGTTTAGGCACACGCTTTCATCCCCGAGTGTACCGGCACCTCACCTCAGCACCATCTCACTGTGGGCAAAACAGCACTTTCACACCGGTTGGGGTAAATACTTCACTTCGGTCAGTATGCTACAGCGCCCAGAGCTCATCAGTTTACAGCACACAGCTCACGTTTTAGGTGCACGCTTTCATCCCCGAGTGTACCAGCACCTCACCTCAGCACCATCTCACTCTGGGCAAACCAGCACTTTCACACTGGTAGGGGTAAATACTTTGCTTTACACTCCCTTTATAGCACATCCTAACCACCCCACAGAGCTCACAGCGCTCCTACACTCCCCTTTCCTACTGTTTTTGCACTTTTTTCCCCTTACTCACTTAAACAGAAACACAAAATGGCTGCCAACACTTCCTAGTTGCAACCCTTCGCAGCCAATAATCAGCAAGCTCGTGCTCGTAACGCCTCAGCCAATCAGATGGCAGAATTTCCAAGTATTGATATCTGTAAATGTTGATATTTCTTCAAAACTACTGAACGAATTTACACCAAATAAACAAAAGTGTGCTTTCTAGACCAAGACCCTCCTCCCTGCCGAATTTGGGGTAATTCCATTCACCCATTCAACCTGTAGCCTTGTCTAAAGTTTCCTATGGAAATTGCATGGAGAGAACTCGTTTTGGGAGCCCCCTTTTATCTCGGCCCCCCTTGACGAATGACCCCCAAATGTTCAACATAGGAGCTGAAATGAACAAAGAATTAGTTTGAAAAATGTCATGAAGATTCATCAAACGACGCCAAAGTTATAAGCAAAAACAAAAAATGCCAACTATCAAAAGACAGTTCTCAATAAAGGTCTATCTTTTTGTCCTGAATCCCACTTTAACTATACGCAGGTACAAATTGATCTGTACAAATATATTAGGAATCTCAAATTGGCAAAGGTCCATGCAAACAAAATATGTACCACCCAGGATGCAAAAACATATGAAACAACGATGTAGGTGGATTGCCGATCTCAATAGATCAATTGCCGGACTTAAAAAATATGTTTGACATTCTGTATGAGCCAGAGGATGAGGCTATGACTGATGAACAAGTATTAGAACACCTGGATATACAAACTAACAAAAGCATTGATACCGGATTAAGGAAAAAAATTAAGATATTGTCCCGCTCTGTCACCAGGTAATAAAATTGATCTATTCCCGGATGCTATGATTGAAGAGCTGGACAGACTAACAAATGTTAGGAACCCCAATCATAAGGAAAATCTCACTACAAAAGAGAGTAATGCAATAAATGCACTAATGGAGAATGGAGAAATTACGATAAAGCCGGACGATAAGGGGGAAAATATTGTGATAATGGATACCATGGATTATGTCCAAGAGGCATTAAGACAACTTAGTGATACAAACAACTATTATAGGTTACAAAATAATCCTATAGAAAAAATGACAAGGGATCTAAAGGATAACCTACAAATCTGGTATGAGAAACAACTATTGAGTGATGATGAAAGAAAGTCTTTAATGATGGATTTTCCTGTAACATAGTGCATATATTTTTTACTAAAAATCCATAAACTGTAATAAATCCTCCAGGGAGGCCTATAGTCTCCTCCTGCTGCTCCTTATATGAAAACCTGTCAAAATACGTGGATACATTTTTAGCTCCTATTATGCAAACTATGAGCTCATATTTAAAGGATACTGGTGACTTCCTCATGATACTCACAGGAATAGCATGGAACCAGGGATACCTTTTGGTTACAGTAGACATTGTCTCATTGTACACGTCAATCAAACATAAAGTCGGGCTAACAGCTTGCCAATACTTCCTACAACAACGGAACATATCAGAATTGGACCATACAACAATGCTCTTAACTATGATACGAATCTGCTTAACCAACAATGTTTTCTTATTCAACAAGGAGCTGTTTAGACAAGAGTGCGGTACCGCCATGGGAACTTCATTTTCCCCAAACTATGCAAACATCACCATGGGGTGGTGGGAGAGGACCATAGCATGGAACACACAAACTCAAATGGATCTGGAGCTGGTCATTATATGGGTCTGCTACATAGATGACCTGTTCCTCATCTGGAATGGAACAGATCAGGTATTCAGGAAATATTTCTCTAAACTGAATCAAAATGAGATTGGCCTGCAATGTATGTGTGCAACTCACAAAAGGCAAATTGACTTCCTGAACACTAAGATCTACATAGAGGATGGGAAGGTCGAATAAACATTGTTCCGAAAGAAGACAGCGACAAATAGTGTTCTACATGGAACCAGTTTCCACCCGAAACCACTAATAAACAGTATACCCTATGGGGAATTTATACGCATGAAAAGGAACTGCTCCAAGGAAACAGATGCAGAGGAAAAAAATTCAAGAGAGCAAAAATAGTTTCAGCCTGAGAGGATACAATGAGCGCACGTTGAACAAATGTAAGAAAAGAATTGATCTCAAAACGAGAGCAGAAACTTTAATTGAAAAACCGAAAGTCTCGCAAGACAAGAATCCACCCAGGTTCATAACCACCTACAGTAAGGAAAGTGGATGCATTGTGAATAAAATGAAAAAATACTGGCACCTCATCTCTGGAGACCCCGATATAGGTGAACTTGTGGACAGTACACCGATGATAACCTATAGAAAAAATATCTCCCTCAAAGATCTGTTGGTAAAAAGCCACTTTCAAACTAAACAACAAACGAATTGGTTAACCAACCAATGCAAAGGTTTCAAACCATGTAACTCCTGTAAAGCCTGCAAGATAGGCCGTAGCATGACAAACATTCTTGAACCAAAGGGTGATGCCAATTGACCAGAACATAACTTGCACTTTGTTGTACAGTGCTTTGCTCCTCTCTCGGCCCAGCACTCTAGATCTCTTTGTGTGTTCTTGATTCTGGAGTTCTCCTTCGCCCTGGTTGGCAGTTGGAGCTCTGGTCGGATGAGGGGTTGACCTACTTGTATCTGTGCTGCAATAAAGCTTTCATACAGCTTACCTGTTCCTGTGATCTTCCTATTATTTACATCATTTGGCGACTTGGGCTGGCGAGATGTCCGACCACTGCTTCCCAGTTAATGCTGCAGCCAAAGAAGATTCTACAGAGCAGTAGCGCATCAACTCCCTCGAGAACCCCGTGTGATGCACAGCGTGAATGCGGACTGATCCTTCCGTCTTATCAGTGACTGCGACATCCTTGGAAAAAGTTTTATGGACTCCCTTGCCGGATTTCCTATTCGTAGCGCAGTGAGTGACGTCATCCATACCAACGTCTAGATACTTTGGTGAGTCACACAGCAACACGTCGCATAGCAACACATCGCAAGCGGCAACGTCACCAATCTACGTCTACGAATCCTGGTGAGTCACATAGCAACGCAACGCAAGCGGCAGCGTCACCGAGGCGAACTCCCTCTGTCCGGTGAGTCGCGTAGCAACGCGAGCAGCGTCACTGAAGCGCATCTCTCATGCGCGCTGATTCACGCTGTGGTTGGAACGTCTGACGTGTAACAAAGTACACGCACGACGTAGTCGGCCATTTTGCAAGCGTTTCTCTTCATTATTGACAGTTACCTTAGTTACACTCCGGGAAACTGAAAAGCATCGCATACAGCAAACGGATCTTCGCTACCCTGTTCGAGTAAGCGCCTATTTTAAAACTTTATCTTTACCTTATTGTCTAGTTTGTAATTGCTACAATTTTGTCATTTACCCATCCTTGTAGTGTATAAAAGAGGATTCCTGACTCATGGCTCAATCAATTAACGTTGCTCTTCCACCACAATTCTTACCTGAGCCAAGCAATCCTTCAATAGCATGGGAAGACTGGATAGTCATGTTCAACAATTACATTGAAGCTATTGATGGAGAGGATTATTCACCCAAACGTAAAAAAGCTCTTTTAATGACCACCTTGGGTAAAGAAGCACAGCGTCTTTTCAAATACCTACCACAAGTACTACCTTCAGGGTCACAAGTTGATTTAGATGAATTTAAAGAGGCGGTAGCAAGATTAGAAACACGTTTTGGCAAAGAAGAAAACCTTATTCTCCAAAGATATAAGTTTTATAAAAACAAACAATTGGCTGACGAAAGCATTGATGAGTTTGTAGCTAGACTACGCGAACTATCAGTCAAATATAACTTTGGACAGATGGCGGACGAACTGATCAGAGACCAGCTAGTTGTTCAAGCGAACAACAGGAAAGTCCAAGAACGTCTGTGGGCTGCGAAGAATCCAACTTTGAAAGTTGCTATAGAACTGGCTAAAGTGGTAGAAGCGAGCGAGAAGTGCATAAGAGAGTTACAGAAGAGTGGCCTAGAAACAAAAATTGCAGAAATTTCCCATAAAAGTATTGTTAGTGATAATAGTGATGATGAGGCTACAGCTATTGCAATTGTTAGGAAAAAGGGTTATGTTCTTCAAAAGAAGAATGTGCAGCAATCATCTTATAGTAAGAATAATCAAAAGATGTGTTCTAGGTGTGGAAGTTTTTCTCATACTTCAGATGGGAAATTTTGTTTTGCAAATAACAAAGAGTGTCTGCATTGTGGTAAAGCGGGACACTTCGCAAAAATGTGCAGAAATAGAAATAATGCAAGGGTAACTGTTATTAATGAATGTGACGATGTGAAACGTGATGTGAACAAAATATTGATTCTTTCTGATACTGTATGCTCTTGTAGTGACCAGAGAGGTAATCCTTTTAAGGATGACTTTGTGATTGATGGGAAAATCATTTCTCTCATGGTGGACACTGGTTCCAAGTGGACCATAATTCCTACCTCAGTAATAGAAAGGGTGTGGGGTGAAAGAGCACTGAAGGCATGTGACATTTTTCCGTCTGGTTACCAAGGCGAGAAAATCGACATGCTAGGTTTCTTTGAAGCCAAGATTGAATTCAAAGGTAGATCAGCACATGGTAAGATATACGTTTCAGTTGATGGGCCGGCTATTCTCGGTCGTCACCATCAATATGATCTGCACATTGTTGTTGATCCTAGGTCTGATAATCCAGTCTCTATTGTTGAAACCTCATCTTTGGAAGACATATTAGGAAAATTTAAGAATGTTTTTAGAGATCAGTTGGGAGAACTTATAGGCTATTCACATCGCATTATCCTCAAGGAGGGCAGTTCCCCCGTCCAACACAAAGTGAGGAGAGTTCCTTTTGCTTTGCGGAACGAAGTTAAGGCTACCCTAGAAGAAATGCTCCAGGGAGGAATCATTGAACCAATAGAAGCGTCCCCTTGGGTTTCGCCCGTAGTGATCTCACAAAAACCTGACAATAAAATTAGGTTCTGTGTAGACCTTCGTTCCTTAAATAAGTGCGTTGTAGCTGATGTGTTCCCCTTACCTAACATCGGTGAATTGGTCTCGACTCTCAAAGGAGCTAAGTTTTTCAGTAAGTTGGACCTTAAACATGCATACCATCAAATTTGTCTAGATGACAGCTCCAAACACTTAACTGCATTCATCACCAGCGAGGGAACATTCCAATTCACTAGGCTACCCTTTGGGCTAGTCTCTGCCGCTAGCGTATTCCAGAGACTTGTCACTGAAGTCTTTAAGGGCCTCGACAAGGTGTTGTACTTTCAAGACGATATCTTGATCTATGGTGATTCTTTACATGAACACAATAGGATTTTACAGGATGTTTTGCTAAGAGTAGATGAGGCTGGTTTAACCCTGAGAAAGGAAAAGTGTGCCTTTCTGTTGAAAGAAATAGAGTATTTAGGTTTTTGCTTGTCGGAGGAGGGCATTAAACCAAAGAAAAATCTACTGGAGGCCATTGAGCTAGCACCTTCCCCGGTGGACAAGGATCAACTTCGGTCCTTCATGGGTTTGATCGAGTTTTACTCGAAATTTGTGAGGGATTTTTCTTCAAAGACTGCTTCCCTGAGGTCCTTGCTAAAGAAAGGTGTCAAGTTTAGTTGGACTACTGAGCATGAATCTTGCTTTAAGGTGATCAAAGGGGAACTTAAATCTGCAAATGTGCTTACCCCTTTTGACACCGCCCGGTCCTCTATTCTAATGGTTGACGCTAGTGCCATAGGTCTTGGTGCAGTTCTTTTACAAAAACATGGAAGCGTGGAGAAAACCATTGCATTTGCGTCTAGGCCTCTATCTACCTCTGAATCTAATTACTCTGTTATAGAGCGCGAAGCTCTTGCTGCTGTCTGGGGCACAAGTTACTTCAGAACCTACTTGTGGGGGTACAAGTTTGTTCTACGTACGGACCACAAACCTCTCCTAAATGTTTTAGCTCCAGGTGGAGCTGGGAAAGGGTCTCCAAGGTTGGCGAGACTGGCCTCTCGCTTACAAGACTATCAATGTGAGATCGAGTTTGTTCATGGGTGGAAGAACATCCAAGCGGACTGCTTGTCAAGGCTTCCTGTTCGTTCCACTAGTTGTGATCCTGAAGCTGTGTTAGATGATCTTCCTGTTGCTGTGATAGAAGATGTTTTATTTGTGGGAGGTGGTTCGTTTTCCCACATTGAGTGGTCGAAGGGCATGGAGGAGGATGTAGCTTTAAAGGCTGTTATCAATCTTGTTTCAAAAGGGACAAGAAGAGAGAGTACGGTTGATCCTTTAGTCAGACCTTTCTTGAAGGTCTTGGATGAACTTTCTTTGGAAGGGAAAGATGTTTTGTTGCGAGGCGACCGCTTTATCCCTCCTAGTTCTTTAAGAAGTAGGATTCTTGACTTGGCCCACGAGGGACATTTAGGTCAAAGTCTCACTCAACGTCGTGTCAAACAGAACTTTTGGTGGCCCTCTATTGACAGTGATGCGGTTGATTGTGTGTTAAAGTGTTGCTTCTGCAAAGAAGGGGAGAAGCGTTTGAAAGTTTTGGGCTCTCAGTCTCCACAAAAAATAGGCTTTGAAAATGCTCCCTGGCACACTGTCTGCATTGATTTCATAGGTCCAATGAGCGAGTTACCTTTTGATCAGCGGTTTGCCATTGTCATAATTGATTGCTTTTCCAAATGGCTTTGTGTACAATTTGTAAAGGAAATTAACACTGACACCACCATTAATTTCTTGAAGGGTGTTTTTCTTAACGAGGGTTATCCTTCTGTCCTTATTTCAGACAATGGGACTCAGCTCACATCCTCAAAAATGACTTCCTTTGTACACGAATGTGGCATCAGGCATCAGAAGACTAGTCTTTACAATCCACAGGGTAATGGCCTTTGTGAAAGAGTGAATCGTCTCATAAAGGGGGTGATCCAGATGTTTATAGAGTCTAGTAGTTTTTCTCATGAACGCGTTCAAGAGCTTGTCTGGGCTTACCGCTCTACACCACATAGGAATGGCGAAAAATCTCCCTTTGAACTAATGCGTGGGCGTGCACCTGTGTCTAAATTAACCCCCGCTTGGCTGAAGAGTTCTGGCAGTGAGGTACCCCTAGCTCAAAACAACACTCCCTTACCCATCTCAGTGGGTGACCTTGTTAAGGTTAAGCCAGGTAGGCATGCAAAGGGACTTAGTAAATTTAGGGGTCCCTACAGAGTTAAGAAAGTTTTTCCACATTTCATTGTCCTGGCTAATGGGGAAAGTTGGAACTATAGGAGAGTAGCACTCTACCAAAAGCGGAAAGATTCTTCTTCTGATGACCTGTTTGCTACTGGGCTTGGTGGTTGTAATGGTTATCTTTTGTCCTCTGGCAGTAGTTCTTCTCCCATCCTTTTGCCAACTGGACGGAGGGAGGTGGGTAGTGGAGATGCTTCCACATCTTTATGTACACATAGTGGTTTTTCGGTTGATTCTGCTCCTGTCCCTCTTGTTCCCACTTCTTCTTCTTCCTCTTCCTCTTCTGAGGTCAGGTTGAGAAACCCTCGCTCTCGCCGACCACCCGTATATCTGAATGACTATGTACATTAATCTTTTCCCTTTCCTGTATTTCCTTTTCCTTTCTTGTGTTTTCTTTTCTTGTAAAGAGGGAAGATATGTTGTACAGTGCTTTGCTCCTCTCTCGGCCCAGCACTCTAGATCTCTTTGTGTGTTCTTGATTCTGGAGTTCTCCTTCGCCCTGTTGGCAGTTGGAGCTCTGGTCGGATGAGGGGTTGACCTACTTGTATCTGTGCTGCAATAAAGCTTTCATACAGCTTACCTGTTCCTGTGATCTTCCTATTATTTACATCACACTTCCAAATTCGTAATATATATGATAGAGTGCAAATGTGGCATGAAATATAGGGGACCAGCGATCCGGCTCATGGGACAGAAACTACAGGCCTAACTTGCGATCGGCAAGTCGCCACGACCTTTTACCTACGGACGCCATATCGCAAGTTATCCCTGGCGTTGCAATTTTCAACGCACGTTACTCCAGTAGCACCAACGTTCCGGCTTGTGTTACAGGAACAACCGGCCAACTTGCGATCGGCAAGACACCACGACCCTTCACCCACGGACGCCATTATCCCTGGCGCTGCATTTTCGTCAAAGAACAGGCTCAACCCAAATCCCGACTTCATTAGAACACACAGCGTACCTCTCCAATCTTTGCTTCGATATTTAAATAAGTATTATATATATATATAGGAATCTGCCTTGAACACTGAGTGGATGTATAAGTGTCTGAATGGAGGATTTAGTAGCAATGTGATTGAGTGTCTAAGTGATGAATTTAAAGTGTCTCACTAAATATATGGGATAGTGAGTAAACTGTACCTGTATCTCTCTATCTACTGTTGTGTAAACTACTACATTAGTTGGTTACTAGGTCTGTGAAGGTTTACATTAGTTATTAATTAGTTAAGTGAGTATTTGTATGGGATAGTGAATGAATGTGTGTGTGGTTGGGTGGGACGTGTGTGACTGTCGAAAGATGTGTAAATAGTTGATTTAGTCGGTATATGAGGTTAAGACTGTATGTGGAAACAGTTGTATGGGTATGGTGATGAGTAAATATATTTCTCACTGATATATGTCCAACAAACTAAAAATATAAAAGGCAGTGTATGTGACAATTGTTGTATATAAATAAGTATACATAAGACTCAGTGATTGTATGTGTGAGATATGGATAACTGTATAGTTGTAATAGTGATTTTATAACACACTAAGTATGAGTTACTATCTATATGAATAAATAAAGTGGTGTTTGTGTAAGTATGTAGCTTAGTAAATATAAGTATGATCAATTATTTGCATAAGTGAGTAGGATGTCTGCATAAGTGAATAGGATATGTGCTGGTGTGTAATGTTGATGTAGGTGTATAAGTATATTTAATAATGTTCTATTGATCTTTGTTAGTATGTATGAGTGAATCTATAGGTAAGTGTTTAGATGTGTGTGTAGATCTAGGAACCACTGAGTGGGCTTTTAGAAACTTGGACTGGTGTGTCAATGGTTTCAAATATGGTACTTCATATTTTAGAATGAGTGTTGAAAGGTTATGCTACTGTATGATGAGGTGTATCAGTTTGTCACATGGATGATGTCATCAGTGATGTCATCAGTGATGTCATTTGAGATGTCATCAGTGATGTCACTGACCATGTCATGAATGTAATATGTGACATCATCAGCAGTGGATTGCGGGCGCGTGAGTTATAGTTAGTACAACTAACTATAACGGGGGAATTTCAATGGTTTTGTAAGAGTGAAATGTCCAACTAACTATAATACCCCTGAAACCTGTGGTTTTTTCAGTGAATTCCAAAGGTTTTTTAAATGCTAATTCCTAACTATAACATGTCAGAACGCTATCTTTTTTCAGTGAATTTTCAAGGTTTTGTAAATGACAATTTTTAAATATATTTATTCTTATATTTATTTTTTGATACTGGTTTACTATTTTTTTAAACTATTTATTTTTAGATATTTTATTTTTTAAATTACATTACATTGTGTGGCCCCCCTTCCTTTTATTTTTTTTGGGCCCTGGACCCCATTCCCCAGAGCCTGACCCGCAAATCTAGAAGTATTCTTTTTTTTTATAGGAATGGGATTCCTATGGAAGGAAATACAAGTTACTTGTAAGTATGCTTGGAACTACTTTACAGGGTCAGTGCTGGGCTAAAAGATGCCGCACTGGTTTCTCTCCTGATAACAAATTAATAAACCGGAATACGTTCTTCGGGTGACTTAAGGTGAATATTTTAAAGTTCGAAAACTGGACACTTAGAAGAATTTGCAACTGAAACCAGTCAATGTCAGTCTATCAAATGAAATTCACTTAGCAGGTAAATAGTGTTATTATTACTTTTTCTTACTCAGGGGTGGATCTTGAATCCAGCACTGCTGCATCACCTCTAAACAGTTGAAAGAATGCAAATTACCAAAGACATGTGGAAGCCCACGTCTCTTTTTTTTTATATATCGCTAGAATGCACGGATCATAAGCACACCACGCAATTTTACCCAAAAAATATATAAAAATTGGGGCCAAGGGGGTCCTTGTGGAACCACCTGAGCAGACCTAAAGGGTCAGGGTGTGTCTACCCTTCCCCTTTTCATGTTTGAAACTCACATTTCACACACTTCTTTAGCCTCCCTTCTACCGAGGCATAAAATGGCTGCCAACAGTTTCAAGTTTCGAATGTTGACAAGCACTTGACAGCCAATTAGCATTCAGTGCGTGATCGGAAAGCTGCGCTTAGACAATAAGCGGTGTATCCGTATATATTTTTTTTATGGAAAGGGGGCCGCGTGGCCCACCTCCCGTGGTCAATTCCGGGCACCGAGGTTCCCACCCCACCGGGACATGGCTAATTATAAATTATTATTTTATGGAGGAGGGATGCATAGCCCCCCTACTGAAGCAATGTCAAGGCCCCAGGGACCCCATTCCCTGGGGAAGGCCTTTTTTAAAATGTATTATGTCTGACACCGTTGGAGACCGTGCGAGGGTCTTCAATTCCCCCACTGTCCCACCGGCTCCCCGCCTCCTGTGGGAGCCGGTGTTCTATCGACATCCGAAGTCCATCTGTGTATGTACCACCTAGGAGTTGCCTTTACTTTGCACATGCATGTGTGTGGTAGCACATCCATGTTAATATTATGTATGCGCACAATAAGTCGCACTGTCTGGCTATGTACCCCTAACGTATTTCATTTTATTTGCGCATGCTCAATTACAACATGCCCAATACCAGCTCTCACACCCAGTGACAACATGCTCAACCAATCTTCTGCAAAGCATTTATAACCTGCCAACCTTCTCGAACTTTTCCTATTCCGCAGTCACAGCCATTGATAGGGTTCGTATCCACTTCTTCGTAGGTGAGCACTTTTTTAAAGAATAATTAAATTAATTAATCTGAATGATCTTTAAATACCGCGTAAATGCAAAAAAAATTTGATTTGACAATGCTGTTTTAAGCACGCTTTCCTACTTTTTTATATCGTTAAAGTTGACTTCGTAACTTTTGTTTCTGAGCAAATCACTTAATCCTGCCGCCTTCATTTTGTAAGTAGTGCGCCACGTGCTGCTTCCTCCCTATGCAGTGCACATGTAATCGATTGGCCAATGTTGTATTTTAGCATGCTCTCCATGTTTTTTAATGACGTTAAACTTGATTACTTATCCTTTGTTCTGTGCAAATCAGTTAATCCTGCCACGTTTCTTTAATTTGCCAAGCGCCACGTGGGCCTTCCTGCATCAGTGTGCTACGTACTGTTCAAGTTAATGCGATGTAGTTTTTCTCGTGTAAGTAGTGCTTTACGTGCCCCATGCATTGCAAAAGTAATGTTTTCGGCAATAGTGTATTTTAGCACGATTTCCAGCTCTTATACCTCAAATATCTTACCTTGGTAGGCGATGTTTCTAGGCAAATCACTTAATCCTGCCGCCTTTAATTTTGTAAGTAGTGCGTCATGTGCTACTTCCTCCCCATGCACTGCACATGTAATCGCTAGGCCAATGTTGTATTTTAGCACGCTCTCCAAGTTTTTTAATAACCTTAAACTTGATTTGTTCCCTGCTCTATCTCATTACACAGATATCTCAACCATGAGACGTACTGGTTGCCACAAGCTGTTTATTTCTGCCCATGCACTATACCAGATGGTGGTCAACCACTCGACATACCAGATCCACTGACTGCTCTCCATATGCTATCAGCCGAAAATTGCAATGGACCTAATGGAGTTATCAGGTATGACTTTAACATTTCATGATTGAAAAGCATTCTGAGATAAGCATTTGTGTATTTCATGTGTTTGCAGACAGATAACTGTGCTGTCCCAGTGTTTTAGTAGAATTAGTGGGCATTCTGGTATCATGAAAACGAAAAAAAACATGTCCTCGTGATTTTATTGGCCAAATATGTGATTTGAAATTGAACAATATGTGTTATAATTTTTCTTGCTTCTATAAATATTTTTTATAAAATGTAAATCTCCATTGTGATAGTCTTATAGACGTTTGTTTCTGAAACCCATATGTTTCTCATTTAAATGCTCGTTACACGTTTTCAGCCTGCACTTGAGATACAAAGTGAAAATGTTGTTTTGAATTTTTTTATTTGAAGACGTGTCTTTCAATTTTTCTTGATGTTTATTTCTCAATTTCTAGATCATGGAAGACCAAAAAGGGTTCTATCAGATCAAGGCCAGGTGTTTGGAAATTAAATGAGTGACCAATCTCGGCCTAACATTTGTATAATGCAATGTTATTTCCTATTTTGCTTGCCAAATATAACCTCTGATCATTGCTTTTCAACCCCAATCCTATTGAGAACAAATATTTTTATGTACATTTAAATTAATCTTGGACATATGTACAACATAATCATTTTTAACTCTTTTTTCAGTTTGAAGAATGTTACACAAATCAGCAGCAAATTGCCGAGGTTGAAGAAAAGTATATCCTCTGTTCCAGCTGATTACACCGATGTCTCAAATATGGCATGAACTAGTTGTCTAAAGCCATACAGATGCACACATTTTTAACGGATAACGTTAAGGTAAATACTCTCAATATGAGTAGTCGACGAAGTTAAAAAGTAACAGATATAAGTACTTCAGGGGTTTTTGGTATCAGATAATGTCCAATTCACACTTGTACGAATGAGTCTGATACAAGGTGGATCTCTGTATAACTAATGGATGATTAGGTATTAGGATGGCATACAAAGCTCCCAGCCTTCTTACTTTTTCTCTTAAAATGTTCCAAATTAGGGACGATTATTAGGCTGTGCAGTAGAGGTTGACGGTGTTGCTCCACTGGTACTTGGGCCTTCTCTTGACACAGAAGGAGCCTCTCTCAATATCCTTAACTCTTCCCTTCCAAAGTTGACCGTATTCTTAGTCTGCAAGTCCTTCCGCATACTTGCAGTTCCACACCAATACTCTTTATTGGGGTCTCCTCTTGAAAGCAGTCTTGCATATCTGGCAAGTAACCAACCAAAGCAGAGTTCAAGTTGTGAACTCTGGTGGCCAGAGTGTTTACACAAGGTAAGCAGAGCGGCCTAGATATACAATACCTCCAATTAAATGCATTCGAAATAAAAGAGCTTATTTACAAACCCCTTGCGCCACTTTTACGTCACTTTCAACAAGAGAAAAGTAACACAAAGTGGCACAGGAGTTTTGTAAATAAGCCTTAAAATATATTGTCCTGCATAATGACTTCATCTCTCACCTAATTCTGTCTCATCTGTGAATCATTTTAAAGACCTGTTCATCTGTAATATAAATATGATGCAGTAGGCAATTCTATACAGACACAGTTTGTGAAGTCTATCAGGTACACTGCACACATTAAAAAAATAGAAAATATCATCGTGTTACTTTGACTTGTAATGTGTGACCTCATATAGTCACATCGATCTAATTTTAAACAATAATTTTCTTTTTTGTTTTGCAGATTAACTACAGTACTTCTATTGGACTCCATATTATATGTTGTTTGTTATATTGTTTTGTTAAAGTTCTGGTTCTGGTTATTTATTGTATTGTTATCCTTTAGTTATACTCCCAGTTATTTATTGTTTTAATAAAAGTTAATTTTAAAAAGTACATACGTCTTTTTTTTTGTGGGGGTAGCAGTCCACAATAGAAATGATCTATATAATTTGAAGTATAATTCTGAGGCTAGCTCTTCACCAGATCTTTACCAGAGTGTATAGCTACAACTTACGGTTCCAATTCAAAAGAATAAAAAGTACAACGCCATTAGCAACATAGTGTGGTGAACTTCTAACCTCTGTGGTCCTATAAGTGGTCCATGAACTGTTACTATAGTAACAGGCAGAAAACCGCGTGGGGTTAGGGTTAAACGTTACTGGCTGTACAGAAACCGTTATATTTACCCTGGACCCTCTACATGACAGAAAGGAAAGCAAAGTAAAACAAAACACTGTGTACCAGATTTACAACCCCCATGCACCACTTTCGCTTCCAAGCCCCCCTACAAAATTACATGTATGTGGGCCTCAACGACCCCCCTCAAGCTCCGGGAATCACCACTCCCTGTAATTTGTGTATTACGGGAGGCAGACTGCGTGGCCCTCCACCTGGTGCCATTTAGGGCCTTGGAAAGTACTACGACCGGCTCCTGCAGTGTCCCGGGGTGCCTACCCCCAGTATACTGCTGTTTGCTTTGAGAGGGCGGGAGTTTCACGACTCCCGCCCTCCCACAGCAAACATAGTTTGCATTTTGAAAGACAGAGAAGTGAAATCTGTTCTCACTTTCAAAATCCAAAGCAGATTGCATTTCCATATACAAATTAGCATCTACCCATGCAAAAAAGCAATACTGGCTCCCGAAGAAAGTAAAAGTTCATCACACAATGTTGCAAATAAAAACAGCAAGTGTGCTCGACTTCTCAATATACTACCTTATCCTACGTAATGTTATTTTCTATCACGTTCTGATAATCAATAAGAATCATGCTTTTAAAAAACAAAAACATGCACCCTAGTTTTCTGTGTAGAATGTTGTCAAACAACCAATCATTTCTTTTCTGTTTTAATTTCACTTTTACCCCAAACTCCCTTTGTCTATTCTAACATATGCCAAAGGCAGAAATGGAACTACTCCAATCTATTTGGTCCACAGATTGAGAAAGCTAGGAAAAAATGTGAATAAATCTGTTTCGACTTTTCTCCAAGACTATAGAATGGTGTCCATATATCACAAAAATCTGTGTTTCAATATGCATGGCATCTATAGGAGAGATGGTGTACATTTTACAGATGAAGGGAACAGAGTCTTTCTCATGAACTTTAGACTCTGCATCGGTACTTACTTGTAAGTACTAAAATTTCTCAATAAACACAAGGGCTCTGTTTCGAGCCACCCAACATCTATATACATAAGCTTGATGTATTTCTCAAAAATACATGCTTCTTTTTTTTCGGCAGCAAAATGCGCGGATCCTACGCGCATCCCGTGACTTTTTTTAAAAAAGAAAAATACTATCTTACTTTTTTGGCCCTACAGGTCCTTATGTGACCCCCTGAGCAGGACTAGGGGGTCAGGGTGTGTCTACCCTGCCCTCTTTTCACACGTTCCACACATATTTCAAGGACTTCCTCAGCCTCGCTTTTACCGAGGCACAAAATGGCTGCCAACAGTTCCTGATTTCGAACGTTTACAACAGCTTGACAGCCAATTAGAATTGAGCGCATGATCGGGACGGAGCACTTATCCTACAAGGCCAATCCTCACACATTCCACGGATCCTCAGCGCCCATAGATATATAAATGACTTTAACCGTCATTTTCAAAGAAACTACTGAACAGATTGACACCGGATATGCCAAAGGCACAAGTTGGTACTGAGGACTACCTCTCTGCCAAATTTGGTGTAATTCCGTTCAGCCGTTCGAGCTCTTGCCGTGGCTAAAGGTCCTATAGGAAATTGCATGTGGAAAACACGTTTCAGGGAAGGAGCAGAATTGAGCTGGCCAAAAGTTTGGACAATTTCAAGAAGATTCATCAATCGACGCCAAAGTTATTGCCAATAGAATGTTGCGGATTTCCTATGGATAATAGGTGCTAACTATAACTATCTACTGGTGACTGCCAGTAGATATTTTATATGTATATCCATTACGGAGTGGCATCTACAAGCGGATCCCCGTCCTCACCTACACATAAATCAAGCTGCTGCTCGTGTGCTACTCAAAAGTGGACAACCTTGGAGCGACAATTTATACGCGGCCGTCCAGCCGCGGAGTATGCACCACCCCGTCATCCTTGGGGGTCACGGAAGTGAAACAGCAGCCGTACACAGGATCGAGGACGGGCCCACTTGCGGGGTCCATACAGGACTTGATTATGTGCTTTCCGCACCATACTTCCCATAATACACAGTCTCATTTGAGCCTCCCATCGGTGGGTGTGTCATATAGAATATGGGGAAGTGGGTTAGCGGTTGCGCACACTGCTTCCGTTAAAGCCCCTGAAGAGAAGCATATGGAGCTTCGAAACGCGTCGGGCACATCCATTACGGAGCGGCACCTACAAGCGGATCCCCGTCCTCACCTACACATAAACCAAGCTGCTGCTCGTGTGCTACTCAAAGGTGGACAACCTTGGAGCGACAATTTATATGCGGCCGTCCAACCGCGGAGTATGCACCACCCCGTCATCCTTGGGGGTCACAGAAGTGAAACAGCAGCCATACACAGGATCGAGGACGGGCCCACTTGCGGGGTCCATACAGGACTTGATTATGTGCTTTCCGCACCATACTTCCCATAATACACAGTCTCATTTGAGCCTCCCATTGGTGGGTGTGTCATATGGAAAATGGGGAAGTGGGTTAGTGGTTGCGCTCACCGCTTCCGTTAAAGCCCCTGAAGAGAAGCATATGGAGCTTCGAAACGCTTCGGGCAGATCCATTACGGAGCGGCATCTACAAGCGGATCCCCGTCCTCACCTACACAATAATCAAGCTGCTGCTCATGTGCTACTCAAAGGTGGACAACCTTGGAGCGACAATATATATATGTATATATATATATATATATATACACACACACTGTAGTATCCTAGTATCCTGTTCATGGTAATGTCATACCATTTTCACCACCTGCTCAGCCAGTCAAATGTTGCAGTAATGATGCGCTTAGGAATGTTGGGAGCAGTATGCTGGCTGCTCATGGTGGGGCTCATCTACATATCTTGTAACCTACTAATTACATCAACCTGCTTGGACCTTGTTACTACAATTATTTGGTGACGATTTTGAAAGAACCTGCATAAGTCATCTGGATTGTGGAAGCTTTGTTATTTGGAAACATTTCTACACAAATTTGAAGCCTGGAAAAACTTTAAGGTAAAGTCATTTCTTTTGTATCTAACAGCTACGTATCTTATAGCAAACTGGCACCCGAGTGCCCCACCAGTGACTTTGCCATTGGTCGCCCACAACCCAAGTGTGCCAGTTCTTGATATTTCTGTTTCAACTGTACTGGAGCTACTGTGCCTCTGTTCAACATTCATCTGTTTGCTTCAACCAATATTTGAGTGATTTTTAGGTGTTCCTACCACTAATTGGGTTTGGCAACTTTCAGAGATGTCAGTGAGTGGCTTGATGGGAGATATCTTGCATCTATATTGCTATAATGCTGAGTGTCTGTCAGGGCATGAATTTGTCAAGGACAGATAATGGCAAAACGTCACATATCTCTTCTAAAATCTTTGGCGACAAGCTCTCCCTGAATTGGAGCTGTAATGATGTAGAGTGAGTCATCAGTTCCTTGCTCATGTCTACAAGTTGTATTTTTTTTTACATGGAGCATTATGCTTTGACGTGTTTCAATTCCATTTTACAATCTTCAACTTTAAGGACAATCTGCCTTGTTACAGCCAATTTAGTGTGTTTTCGTGTGTGTTGCAATTTTGGCAGTTGAGCCACTGAGCATTATTTCAAAATGGAGGCATGAGACTTGTATTGTACGTGCGTGTCATTACCTTCTCCTTGGAGTCATGTGGTGAGCACCTGGTCAACACTATGACGTCTCTTCTTCTACATTACATGCAGTGCTGCAATCCAAAGTTAAGTAGCACGCCACAACTGCAAGCCATCCGGCACTGTCGTAACAACATGCCGCCATGTTGTGATTGGCATTTGCACGCATTCAACAGAGGTTGGTCGGCCCTGTCTTGGCCATCGAACACAGTGTCATGGAAGCACAGAGAGTTCATGTTGGCCTGCCACCTTACTGTGGTGGAATACACTGTACGAGCAACCATGGACTGTCCCGCATTTTCTTGCCATCTCCTCATGTCTGGACATCTATGTGAGAACTTCCATGAGAATACTGGAACATGAAGACTGTGCACTTTGGTTGTTCTTGGTGCTCGTCTTCTCTGCTCAAGATGATGACCAATTTGGTAAAAGCACCTGTCTCGGAGTACCACTCTTTTGCTGAATTTTGTCCGTGGTTTGGTTGAACTTTAACATGTAAAAAAGTAAAGATAGTTTTTTTTTTTATTTCTGTGTCTGTCTGCAGCCTTTGACTGTGTTAATTAATCCAGTTCAGGATCTAAACAGCATACGTTTCATGCTTCTACAAGTGCTTGGGAGGAGACTTTGTTTTTTATTTCAAAGTTTGTTCTTGTGTGACATCACACTAGGTGTTGTTTGCTGGTTTTGGTCTGTCAATTTAGTTACCTCTGGCATTGTTGTTATGATGCCAAGGAACTACGCTTTGTTCTACTTGTCTCAAGTGGGGTGCACTGTTCAAGTGTGTGCCTGGAACATTATCACTCAGGTGAGAGGTCGCTTAGTTAACAATATCTAACCTCCCTTTCATATTTGGGTAGGTCAGGGGTTCCAGTCCCATCTTCTCTTACTTTTGTCCCATAACTTTACTGCACGTGGTGTTGTCTTTACAAGGGCTATCATTTTATGGGTTTTAATCCCATTCCTAATAGCTTCTGGGTTGGTCTTGGGTTTTAGTCCTCCCATTCTCACATATGATGGGTACATATTTACCCTTTCATAGGGAGTGTTTCATTGGTTTCAGTCCCATTTGTGTTATTCATATATTACATTGTCAATTTTGCAACATAATGTTATGTTCATATTTAATTACTTTGTCATTATGGTAATGGGGTTTGGGTGAGGGATCTTATTGTATTTTCCACTCATCTTCTGTGTTTCTTGAGAGTGTTCAGTTTTCCTTGTGATGTCTTTTCTTCTTGTCATCTGTGGATTCTGGACTTTATCCTTGTTGTCAGTCTTTGTCTTTCTCTTATCGTAATGCGTTTTTATTTGTTCTTCCTTCCGCTTGAGGTTACTCTTCCTTTTCCACTGTGTGTGATTCTGGTTGTAGTTAAGTGTTTTGTTGTGTTGTGCCATGCCTTGCTTTCTCGTTTGCCTGCCTGGCCAGTAGGTGTGTTTGAGAGGTAGTCATTGGTGCTTTCAGGTTTTGTCTTTTCGTCATTGTTTTTTTTCGCTCCGTTTTCCTTTTCTTTTTTTGTTGTTGTTTATAGAGGGAAGGATAGGCTGTGTTTATCTGTTTTATTCATCTGTCGCTTCCTCTTTTTCTACTCCCACCTTTCTTTCGGTTCCCTCCTTGTTGTTCATTTCTTTGCATTGTTTTTGCTGTTTCTGTGTTCCTCTTTGTCTTTTCTCATTTATGGTGCTCTCTTTTCAGTTTACCATCTTTATTCCTTCTGTTATGTAAGAAAGGTGAATATGTAGCTTAGGAATGTTGGGAGTCTGTGAGGAGAAGTAGCAGTTGAGATTGGGCTGAGCAGCATGCTTGCTGCTCCTGGTGGGGCTCACCTACATATCTTGTAAACTACAACAATAAATCATCTTGAAATACATCAACCTGCTTGGACCTCATTACTACAATTATTATATATATATATACCAATAACATAAAATCTATAAAAAACAAATCATTCTAATTAAATTAAAACATTAAACTATTCAAAAATCTTTAAATTTTGTAAACATTGTTTTTCAAATTACAAATATTAATAAATAAAAATATTATAATTTCAAATAAGCAAACATAATAATATAAATTATAACAATACAAAATAAATGATGACATTTAATACACTATGGGGTATATTAGGATGGCGGGTGGATCGCCACCGCCCGTATGGCGGTGGCGACCCACCCGCCTTCCTGGAGACCCAGGAAGAGGGAAAGACCGTCTGCCAGTTTTCCAGCGGTAGGCAATCTGCCCGATTTCCTACCGGGTGGAAAAGACCTGCAATATGGTGGCGGTGCCTTCCAGGCACCGCCATCCATATTACGATGATGGCGGTCTCATGTCTTTCCATGGCGGAGACTCCGTCATGGAAAGGCATGTGGTCTTTTCTTTGGGGGGACATTGCGGGCACCCAGGTGGTTGGGGGGGTGGGTGGCTGCACTTGGGGGTACCCATGGTACCCCCGACATTTGCATGCACAAGGTGGCAGTCACCACGCAGTGCTTGTCAGTTTGTGCATGCACAACATGCCCTTTTAACATTGTGAGGGGTGCTGAATACAGCTCGCCCGCCACAATGTTACATATACAGGATGCGACTGCCATGGTGGCGGTTGCATCCTAATAGGCACAGTGGGACAGCTGCACCACTGGCGGCAGGTCCCAGCACCACTAGTGTGGCGGAACGACTGGAGTCTGACCGCCATCCTAAAAGACCCCTTAATATTCCTACTACAATTTAAACAAAACTATGCAAACTATTAAAGTAAATATTTTAAAAAATTACCCATCCTACTTAGCGCAACACATAAATATTAAGACTTGATACAAATAAAATTTAGTGTACAGACTTAAGGCAACAAAATTATACACATTATTATGATTTCAACAATTGATAGCATATCAACATGAATGAAAGGAGAACCAACTAAATCTGGATATATTTACAAAATAGATATGATTTTTATTGATGATAATATTAGAAAATTAATTTCATTTAAAACAGAGAAGGCTCCCATACAAACTCAATCATTAATCAGCATTCAAACATCAAAAAGCTAGTGTACATTAAAATTGGCAACTATTCTACATTTCAGATGGATACAATGATAACAGGTTCAAATTTTAATGAGGGAAAAACAATGTGGTACACCAGTAATAATTTCTTGCGTTCAACGCGCGTTTCGGCACTGAGCTGTGCCTTCATCAGGGTAATAGGCCACAGAAGATCAGGGTTGGCTTCTGTAAAAAGAACATTACATACAGGATACGTGGTTCTCCAAATTAGTGATAAACTCCATTCCGCCATGAAGGCGTGCATTATTTGTTGTTTGCATTCAGAAGTTAAAAGGTAGTGAATCAGATCAGAATGACTCAATACATGTGAGTTAATAATAGTAAGAATGATTACACCAGTGATGATATTATGCGGTAAGCAATTAGATTAAAGACCAAGAGTGGACTAAGAGATAGAAGCCATCACATAAGTTGAGTAGTTTAGATCACAATTGTGTCACCCAGTAAACATGTCTCCATGTGTGTTCGTAAATATTTCCCAAAATTGACCTTAAATCTATTGATTGAACGATTAATGCGATCCTCTTTGATTGGCTGTTGGCTGTGAGGCACTTCTTGCCTATTAGTATACACTAGAGGGGAATAAAGACTTTCATTAGTGTTGATATTTTGCTGTTAAATCGAGTGACAGTCATTGAATTTTTATAGGTAACTGAGTTGTAAATATTCTGGGACAGGATGTTGTTCTTTAATTTATGCTTTCTAGCTTTATATCCCTGATTATGGACAGACCTGGCTTAAAATAGCAAAATTGTCCTTCATCAACTATAAGCAAAATAAAGCAAATGTATCAATTGCAGAAAGCTGTATTGCACTACCTAAACGATAGACTGATTAGTAAAATACTGTGATATATATCTGTAATTTATTTATTAATGAATTTAACACATTCAAATTTATTGCTTCTTTGCCTCTTGGCAAAATGTTGTGTGTTTAAAAAACCTATACGGTACAGCCAGAGTTATGAATTAAAACTTCTACGCTGCCTCACTCTAACTTATTATTATTATTATTATTATTTTTTAAATCAGGATTTTGGGATCCTGTTTAAATCAGAATTTTAGTAAGTCTCAAGTGAGATTGTGGAATTGAAACCTGAGTAAAATGGCCTAGCACTAAGCATGGTATAAAGGCTCGGATCCCAATTTAAATATATATGCACCTAACACACAACAAGAAACTTTTCCCAAAATCTCAGCAATACTGCAATAGACGCTAAGTAACCTACTGATAGGGCGAGAGCTGAACATAGTCATGGACAACACAATTTACAGGACGCCCATGAGACACAACAATATAGGCACAGCATCTGTCTACTTTAAAAATGGTTACAGAAGGTACGACTGATAGATGGCTGGAGGGAAACACACAGGGGCCACAAATAGTACACTTTCTACTCCACAGCACATAAATTCTATACTTGAATAGATACATTTTTGATAGGAGATAAATTGATTGGATCTCTAGCAGTCATAGAAATGGAGCAGACTGCCTTTTCAGATCACACACCCATTACGTTAACCATTAACAAACAAAATTGCAGCCCTAAAATAGACAAATGCAAAAACCACAATTGATGGACAGAATGCAGAACAATGTCATACATTCAACACAGTACGGAGATCTGGGCCTAAATCCATCGTTTTTTTGCACTCCACACCATCCCAGTTCAGACATGGACATATGCAAATCAGCCTTGACCCTGTGCCTCATGGGAACGGTCCAGTCCGAACTGCCAAGCCATGTCTTTCCGGGACCGGAATCAAGCATCCTAGGACCGGTTTCTGGCTATCAGACGTCTTCAGCCAGGATAGCTTGACTCCAGTGGTGTGGAGAGCATGGGACTCACGTCTGAGCATACCCATCCCACACGGGGTGACAAATGCAAAAACAACAATTGATGGACAGAATGCAGAACAATGTCATACATTCACACCAGTATAGAGATCTGGGCCTAAATCCATAGTTTTTTTGCACTCCACACCACCCCAGGTCAGACATGGCCATATGCAAATCAGCCTTGACCCTGTGCCTCATAGGAACAGTCCAGCCCGAACTGCCAAGCCATGTCTTTCCTGGACCGGAATCAAGCATCCTAGGACCGGTTTCTGGCTATCAGCCGTCTTCAGCCAGGATAGCTTGACTCCAGTGGTGTGGAGAGCATGGGACTCATGTCTGAGCATACCCATCCCACTCGGGGTGACAAATGCAAAACAACAGTTGATGGACAGAATGCAGAACAATGTCATACATTCAACACAGTACGGGGATCTGGGCCTAAATCCATCGTTTTTTTGCACTCCACACCATCCCAGTTCAGACATGGACATATGCAAATCAGCCTTGACCCTGTGCCTCATGGGAACAGTCCAGCCCGAACTGCCAAGCCATGTCTTTCCTGGACCGGAATCAAGCATCCTAGGACCGGTTTCTGGCTATCAGCCGTCTTCAGCCAGGATAGCTTGACTCCAGTGGTGTGGAGAGCATGGGACTCACGTCTGAGCATACCCATCCCACTCGGGGTGACAAATGCAAAACAACAGTTGATGGACAGAATGCAGAACAATGTCATACATTCACCTCAATACAGAGATCTGGGCCTAATTCCATCTTTTTTTTGCACTCCACACCACCCCAGTTCAGACATGGCCATGTGCAAATCAGCCTTGACCCTGTGCCTCATGGGAACAGTCCAGCCCGAACTGTCAAGCCATGTCTTTCCTGGACCGGAATCAAGCATCCTAGGACCGGTTTCTGGCTATTAGCCGTCTTCAGCCAGGATAGCTTGACTCCAGTGGTGTGGAGAGTATGGGACTCACGTCTGAGCATACCCATCCCACTCGGGGTGACAAATGCAAATCAACAGTTGATGGACAGAATGCAGAACAATGTCATACATTCACCCCAGTACAGAGATCTGGGCCTAAATCCATCGTTTTTTTGCACTCCACACCACCCCAGTTCAGACAAGGCCATATGCAAATCAGCCTTGACCCTGTGCCTCATGGGAACAGTCCAGCCTGAATTGCCAAGCCATGTCTTTCCTGGACCGGAATCAAGCATCCTAGGACCGGTTTCTGGCTATCAGCCGTCTCCAGCCAGGACAGCCTATCACATATATTGTACTTTAGTGGTAAAGACACTACAAAGACAAGTAAACTTGCACTTACTTGCCTACACTCTTAATATACTGCACCCTGCCTCCTGGGAACCAGTTGCCTCCTCTAGGGGTGACTGACGAATACTAAAAGCAGTGTATTTGACTGTGCCACACATGGTGAGGGCACAGTCGAGTACACGCAGTTTGCATGGCTCCTGCTGTCTGCAATGGCAGACCAGCTGTGGCACAAAACCATGCTGTAGCCCTGGTAACCCCTTGTACCATATAAAAGGGATTTCTAAAAGGGTAAAGCCTCTATCAATTGGGATTGCCAATTCACACATAACAGTTTTAGGGAAAGAACACTGCCACTAGAGCCTGGTTAATAGGCTTCAGAACCCTGTCAGAGTCGAAAACTAGCATCAAGTAGTCCAAATTGGGCAAAAAAGTGGAGGGACATCTGCAAAAAGCCAGTGTTTCTAACAAATTCCTTTCTGCAAAATGATGACCAACCAGAAGTAGCACCTAATTTTCTATGTGGTACCATCAATGCTTACCTTAGAGAAATCTTCATTTCACAAGTAGCTTGATATAAAATATAAGAGAGAACAAGAGAAATGAACTTAAGTCAGTGCTTAAGCATTCAGTATCCCAAAACAAACAGTCTCTATCAAACAAGAATTCACAAAAAGTGACCCAGCCAGAACCCACATTTGAGCAGTAGATTGGGACAAGGCAGAATATGTACTGTACCAAGAAAAGACTCTACTCTGACTCCAACAAGGCATGTAACCTTCAAGCAGCTCAACTTCACACTTGCACTCAAACTGACAGTGTGAAAAATAACATCCGCTAAGGGAACAAGCCAAGACAGAATTTCACGGTCTTTGAAGACCCACCTAAAAGAACACCATACCCTGCCTGAAATCTCTAGATGAACCAACAATAATAGAGGAGGTAATATCAGTCAATAATAAGTTCAAGCCTGTCAAAACCTCAGGGTTTAATGGATACACAGCTGAGGGCCTGATTGCAATCTTGGTGGATAGGGTTACTCTATCACAAACAGGATGGATATCCTGTCTGCCTTATTCCAATTTCATTGTATCCTATGAAACTTGTAATATGGCAGACGGGATATCCCAGACCAAGCAGAATTTGTCGCATGCAAGCAGTGTGCGGAAAATCGAAAAGTGCTACACTCCCTAGAGAATGCCCAAAGAAAACAGAAGAGTGTCCTCCCCCTTCCCCTTGATGGTGAAATGGAGTTGAATAGGATAGACTAAATCTCGGGGAGATCTCTCCAACAAAAACTGGGACTCAGGCCACACTTCATTTGGTGAGTCATGGCAAACTATTAGACGATGAAAATGAAAGAAAATGAGTAACTGTCAAAACCAATTTTGATCCAAAGAGGAACCAGGCAGGGATGCCCACTTTGGCCCCTTATCTTTGACCTGACATTTTAACCCCTGCTAACGTGATCAGAAAAAGGGATGATCTCAAGGGAGCCACCATTGGCAAAGACACATTTAAACTCACTATACTTGCAGCCGAAAAAGGTAGACTGGTGTTGGAAAATTCAAATGTAAAATTGAGAAAATCATTTCTGGTGTTTAACCACTGGTGAAAAGACATGATAGTTTCAGGGGTGCCCCTCCATACCACGAACACATCATCGATATAGCTTTTCCAAACATGAATGTGTTTTCGGTAGGGGTTATATGCTTGTAGAATCTCTGTCTGTTCGAAGTGATGTACATCGAGATTAGCCAGACTAGGGGCGAAAACGCTGCCCATGAATGTCCCAGATGTTGGTAAATAGAGGTCATCTTCAAATTTGAAAAAATTCTCTTTCATGGCCAGATGTGCACAAGCCATGATGAAATGCACTGGAGTGATGCTATCACTGGGATTGATGTTGAGTAAGGTCTCTACCGTGGCAAGTGTCTCCTCCTCCTCAATACTGTTTGCTGCACTGTTTTTAACTTTACCAGTGTAAGCAAGTAAATAAAGTGCTCTGTTTTGCCCCCAGTAGGCAGTTTTAATATCACCATTTTTTATTCACATTTCTTTTGCGCTGCGTTCTCACCGCACTTTTATTCATATATGGG
The DNA here is from genome assembly GCF_964261635.1 of Lissotriton helveticus. Lineage (NCBI taxonomy): Eukaryota > Metazoa > Chordata > Amphibia > Caudata > Salamandridae > Lissotriton > Lissotriton helveticus. Next base: position 332,973,971 of record NC_136071.1, on the reverse strand, counting down.
ATTTTGGCATCCTTGATAGTGTACACATACCTTAAAAACATCCCTGAGCTCCTTCCTCACATTAAGGAGGTTGTAGCCCTTAGTGGTACCAGGTTTTCCCACGGGGAGGAGAAACCCATATGATGAAGCATGCCAACTATGGTGGTTGAGGAAATTCGTCCTAAAAGGCATCTCTCCCATGTGGAGATTTTGTGAGACATTAGCCTGACATCCTCCAGCTTTCTTCGTGCTAGCACAGACCAGAGGATTTTTGTGTTATAGCTGTATTTGAATGGGGGATATCTTCCTGTAGGTCTATAAACATTCTCCATTGGCCCCTCTTCTCCCGTTCTTTGTGTTAACATGTCCATGTGATGCCCAAAGATCCCCAAAATCTCTCAGGAAAAAAATAACTAGCTACGGCCATGGTGATTGAATAAAATGCCTCCTAGCTCTCTGGGGTTCAACCACTGTCCCCACACTCTCTGCATAGATAACACAGATTTGAGATACTCTGTCCATGGAAAGAATAGCCCTAATGATAGAAAACAATCTAAAGGCATGCAAAGTACATTCAAATTAATCCTAGGCCTGACTATGACCAGTGTAACACATTGTAATGTTTTATTTTCTATGTTGCAATTCTTTCCTTTACTTTGTGTGATCCTTGCTTACCGGGACGTTGTAGGCAATGGTATATGTTTTCTACTCAAAATAAAGATGCAGTTATACCTACATTATCATTTGAGGATCCTCTGCTGTATTTGAAGACTCTGAGGCTTCCAGGAGAATCTGTGGGCCCTCTGTTTGTGTGACTACCAATAAGGGAATCAGAGATCCTGTGACCAAATTCATTTCTTAAAAAAATAATTTTAATGTAGTGGTGATCCTTTTGCCCAACCTTACATCCACCTGGGGATGAGGGTATTGCCATTTTGCCCTCTTATGCCAAACATATTTGGTTTCCTCAAATGTGTGGTCTTTGCACTAAGTTGGATATTGTGAGTCACAAGAGAACGTTTTCTCGTCCAATTCTGTTCCATCATTTTTTCAGAAGTGGTTGTGGGTCCTCTGCAGATTTGTGAAATCTCAGAGGATTCATGAATTAAAAGTCCATGCATCTCTAAAAATTAACCATTTGAAATTCCTCAACATCTTTTTGTATTTCAATTATAACAAAAACTAGTGAATGAATTTGCACTGACACTAGCAAGAGTCACGGTAGGTAAAGTGATAATTCATTGCCAAGTTTAGTGTAAGTAGGTTCAGCAGGTTTGGCTGTAGTAAAGAGCAACATTCCCTATGGAAGTTAAAATGGAAAGCCACATTTGCACGAAACATGATATGCTGAACGTTAGCTGCTAAAGTTAATTGGTAAGTTATAGTCAGGTTTGTCAACAGATGCCAACATTTTAAGCAAAACCTATTTACCTTTTCAATGAATAGTGAAAGTTAACCAAACTCCTTTATTCTTATGCTGTATTCCAAATGATGGTTATTGCAAGATGTATGCACGTGTATTGAATATTTAAAAATGTATGTATTATGCAACGATATAGCAAAAACACGTATACAGTTATATATGAATGATCAATATAAAGGGAATGATTAAGCTTAAAAAAAATATTAAGGTGAAAGGACAGGGTTAAGGCAATGAAATGGCATCAATTATGCTATGCATACCAGGGCAATATTGTGGTTGTAGATCTACACTGGGTATTATAGGGTTGTACAATGTCATGGAAGGGGAAGATGTGGCACAGAAGCCCTGTTCCCAATTCTTTCATAGGTCTGGCTCCATAAGTCTTGACTTTACATTTGCAAATGATTGGAAGGTGAAGCAAAGTAGTCTTAAAATATTGATAACAGACACTTCTAAAGTAGTAACTCGAGAGTAAAAGTAATTTGCTGACAGGATGAGAAAAAGAGGATTGTGTGGGGAGCAGCTCAAATTATAGGAGAAAAATCCTATAGCCAGCAACTAAGGCTGCATGACTACCCACTGAAGAGGGTCTTTTCCTCTGCATCTCCAGCACAATAATACACAGTTGCAATTCTTTGTCGTGACAGTGATGAAAATGGATAATTCCTCATTATCTATTTCAGCTGTTTTTTCTGAAGGAAGTTCCTGAACATTCTGTTCATAAGACGCTGTCCCCGACTTCAGGCAACCGTGAGATCACGCTCATGAAATCCGCAAGGCCTGCCCTTAACAATCACTTACAGCTTCGTTTCTGACATCATTTGTTCTTGTTTAACAGCTACAGGTTGCACGTTTGCGTGAAATGGGAATGATGTCAAATCCATGCCCGCCCTCATAAAGCGGACCCACCTATGAGGACCGTCTTCCAACAGCAACAAAAGTGGAGCTGGGGAGCTATCTGTTGTAACTGGTTTGGTCCTTGGATGCTTAACAGTGCAGGATTTGCAAAAACGTTTACAAATTGGTGCGTTGGGTCGCTTCTGCGCTCCTTTGATAGCACAGCTGGAGTTAGAAGCTCTCAGCCTGCCAAGAATAAGTCCCAAAAGGGCCTGAACTAACAGAGCCAAAACGTTCAGGCTGTGAGCATCTTATACAAATTAGGAAGAGTTAGGCGCGCGTGTGGAACTTGCTTGTTATTGCTGCATTGGTACCAGACTTTTTCATTTTTCTGACATTATTGATAGCTTTTTGGTGCTTTTTTAGGTGTTACAGCGTCAGATATATTGAAATGTAGAATAGAATGGAACTGCAGCAGACGCTTCGTGAAAACGGATATTTCTACTCCTGCATCATACTTTCTACATGAAGGCAGATTTTGCAAATTGGGAAGAAAAGTTATGCCCTTATTTTTTGGCATACATATATAGCTCCTTCACAAGCAGAACAATTCTTAAATATTGTATCCTTCGGAATCAAGTCCATGTGATTAAAGAACGTTAATGTCGTGTAAGGAAGATAAGAACAATGTCTGTGTAATTAAAGTGAAATGAATATGCACTGGCCAGCTTCTATTTTCAACCTTGATCACAAATGTTCCTTCTAAAAGTCTGGCCAAAATCTTTGGAAACTGTTCTGTGATCCATAACTGGAAGTTATAATAGGCCCAGTGTTACCATCTGTGCAATTTTATTGATACATTAAAGTTGCTATCTGCTCCATATGATCACATACGTTTTTGGTTCCTAACAATCTTCACTAAAAGTGATCCAATTAAATGCAGTCACACAGAGATTCAGCAAAGAATGTTCATTAGTAGATTTGGTTAGTAGGCTGGGGGGTGGAGGTGTTCAATGGAATTATGATTATAAAAACAATAATTTATGTTCTCAATTATAAAGATATTATGAGCTACCTAATTAGCTTTTTTGTATTTATATTAGTATCGCTTTCTTAGACATTAAAAATGTCCACATGTTATATCAATGACTTGTACCTCAAATCCTTATCTGGTGACCTGTGGACACTGCGGACCTTTTGCTGCTGTGCCGAGTGGTGGGGGACGCTTGTTCCTTACTTTTGACACTCCCTGTTTGCCGTGGTGGGACTCGTGGTCCAAGGGCGCACTACGAATTTCATCCTGCCGCTTGTGAGCCTAAATGGAGTCAGCTGCTGCTACTGCTGGGGGAGGCACTGTCATCGCGCTTAAAGCGCCGCCTTCTCCCACGCAGCACGGGACGCGCACAGGCGGCACCAGAGGCCAGAAGAGGCTGGGCTGGGCCACCCCCCTAACACATAATCTCTGACATAAAGTAAGGTGAATGTGTTGTATATGTCATTGATCTAAAGAACTTGCTGCCCGCCTTGCTCTCAAGTGGTGAGGGGGCTACCCTCGGAGTGATTAATGGACATATTATAAGATGAACTGTTAATGTGAGTGTCCGTGTCAACCATAGCCTTTTGAACTGTAAGATTAAACCATTTGAAAGCGCCTAGTGAATTACAAAGTTTCTAAAAGAGTGCAATATTAATTTAGGGCTATGACGTCCAAACAAAGTAGAGTGGGGCAGAAGATAGGGGCGTGAGGAAGTGTGGTAGGCACCTTGGACGCCTTTTTAGTTAGAGCTGGTTCAGTGCTCCAGCATGAAATAATGCTAACAGAAAAAAGGCTGTCGTTAGGAGTCTATGCAGCGCAAAAAAAGATCCTCCATGGGTAGCATTTAGTTATCTAAATCACCTGTGACAGTGGTTCAACCCATAAGCCTCGTAAGTACTGACCCCGCAGATCATTTACAGGGGGACATGGGGGAAGTAATGCTATGTCCAATTATGGACTCAAGAATTGGGCATAACTCTCGGTCACTGGAATCAATCACTCCCCAGGAAGGCATTGTATCTGAGAAATTAAAAGACATGACTCTAGTACCCTCTACCCTGAATAATCTGGCTTGCCCTCCGGATCAAATTTTAGCCATTGCTAAAACCTTTTCCCTTATAGATAAAGGGGAAGTTTGTGATACCAGATCAACCAGGCCAAAAAGGCCGGCCCAGGAATGTATTGGTGCAAGTGGAGGGTTCGGGGAGCCCTTGGCAAAGCGGACAAGGGGTGGCCTAGCGACTCGGTCTCAAAATAAGAACAAAGGGAAAAATAAAACTCAGAAGGCGAAAATATCAGGTTCCGCTGATGTTGGGGAGGATCAGGGCCAGGTTGTAAATTTTGATGCCAATGATTCATGTAACTCAGGGGGTAATCAGGCCTTCTGGGAGCGCATGGAGTCATTGATATCATCTACTCTCGCCCCCTTTTGGATCAAGCTTGAGGTCATTGAGGACAAAGTTACGAGTTTGGTAAAAGAAATCGAAGTAAGAAATAGCACTGACCAACAGAACGTAGGGGGAGGCAATGTACCCACTATCCAGCCAGGGAGCATAGCGTCAGATGAGATTCTGGTTAAGCAAAAAACCATCATAGCTACTGACCACCCGATTGCAAGAAAATCCGCTCCCAATCATTTAGTGGTGGATGAGAGATCGCATCCTGGTAGCCAGATATTGATACCCGGTAATTCACAGCAAGATCTAGTACAACAAATTTATCAACAACCTTCGGGTGTACAATCCCTGCAACTTCTAAACAATCCATCTGGGATGGTGAACGGCCCCACACCAGGGCAAGGTAATGGGCAGGTCAGACAACCACATAAGATCAGTTTGAAACCAGCCCAAGATATTATTGATTTACCACCAGCCGCGGGCCCCCTGGTTGTAGTCCTGGTTGGTGTTCCTCCATTGAGATCAGACCAAGTCGAAACCTGGTCCGAGTTAAAAAATAAATCGGTGGATTAGCTCACTAAACATAAAGGCTTTAGTCCATTTCGATCCAACAACATCCTGATGGTGCATAGAGTGGCATGGCTTGGCAATTCACAGAAAAAGATAAGGGGGATTGTGTTATTGTCAACTTTAGAAGACCAGAATTCACCCAAACAACCCTTGAAGCACGAGACCACTCTTTAATTACTACTTGTATGACAGCTTTACCATTGGGCTACTTTTATAGGCCCACTGCAAGACTACAAGGGGGGATTACTCCGTCTATTCCAGTCTCAAACAGCTTTGAGGCTCTGTCCAATTTAGATGAACAGGGTTGACTGAAGGATAGGGACGTGCTTGTTGTACGGCGGCCAGCAGCTGGGCTGTTGGCAGAGGGGAAGTCCCTGACTATGGTGCCTGACATTGAAGAAGAGGTCGTACGCCAGTTGGCATTACCAAACCCGGTCAACACAGCAGCCTTGGAAATAAAACAAACAGACATACTTCATTGGAGAATAAGATAGATATCCTATCATGGAATATTGCCGGGCTGCGGTTGAAAAGAGGGGATATAAACCGGGAGGCCTTTCTGTCAGCGCACCATATCATTGCCTTGCAGGAAACCTGGGACGCTAGAGATCCCTACCATTTGGATGGGTATCATTCCTTTAGCAAAAATGCTGAACCATCTGTAATGGGGAGATCGGGGGGGGGTCTCTTGTTATTATTCAGCCTCAAATTATTGTACAGACCAGAACTGGTAGCGACAAGCTCCCCAAATATTTTAGCTCTAAAACTTGTTGGTGAAAATTTACCCGCTATGTTGGTGGTAAATTTTTATAATTCCTTTACTAGGATAGATGAATTGGACCATTTAAGAGCATTATCTGTTTTTTGGGATGATTATGATGTAAGTAATGATATGCCTTACCATCTTTTAATTCTTGGCGATTTTAATATTCATGTTTGTCAACTAAATTGTTTACAAGGTATTGAGTATGAATACGGCCCGCAGGGGGTTACCCATTTTGCCCACACGAAGAGCAGGACGTATCTGGAGAGTCTTTTATCTGCCCATTATTTGTTCTGCCCATCACAAGCAGAAGCCCTGTGCCCTGTCCCAACCTATATAGGCCAAGGTCATCACAGTATCATTGATTACATTTTAGTATCATGCCCTTTGATGGACCTAATAGGCTTTTTTGGTTTTACACAGAACGGTCTGAGTGACCATAATCCACTTACGATGAAAATTAAAATTAAGGCCCTTAAAAGTGAGATACCATTGGCCCATATTTGAAAATCTAATGTAGCCACCATATGTCAAGGTCGAAGGTTGAGATGGGAGGCAGTTACCCCAGCTGACTTTCTAGATAACTTGTATAATAGTAATTCTGAAGATTTGAGCTTATGTCTAAATACGGACTCTGAGCCTATGGCAATCCTTGGTGCCTTTGACCGTATTACAAAACAGGTAGCGGTGAATTTGACACGGTGAGGTACACCAAGGCCTAAGAAATTTAAAAATTGGTTTGACCAAGCTTGTATTACTGCTCACACAGCGCTTTTGGAGGTGTTGAAAGAGTCTGGCAGGGGTACAAAAAAGATTGAAGAGGCCAGAAGGGATTATAAAAAAGCAATAAAAGTAAGAAAAACCCAGCTAAAACAGATGGCATGGGATGAACTGATCCAAGCGAGTGTCCTGACAAGTAGCACCCAGTTCTGGAAAGTGATTAATAGTCTATTATTTGATGAGACAGATAATACAATTAAAGATTGTCTCATCCGTCCAGAAAGGTGAGTGGAACACTTTAGTGGCATATACTCTGAGGCCAGTCAGCCTCCCTTCACTCCTCATGGGGAATCTATACAGGCCCCAAAAAATAAAATTATTTTTACAGAAGAAGAAGTAATGGAGGCGATTGTGTGCACATCAAAGGGGAAAGCACCGGGCCAGGACGGGGTACCGGCTGACTTATATAGGGCGGACCCCAGTCTATGGGCTAAGGTTTTAACTTCTGTTTTTAATGCAGCCTCTAAAGTTGGTCTCCCAACGTCTTGGGGTAAAGCAGTTATAGTTCCAATATTTAAAAAAGGCTCAAGAGAAGATCCGGCCTGTTATAGGCCCATCTCACTCTTGGATTCTGCTGCAAAGATTATGGGAAAAGCCGTACTAGCCCGCTTGACAGATTGGTTGGATAAAAACTCCGTCGTCTCGGACCTACAGTATGGATTCAGACAGGGAAAGGGCACAACGGGCCAATGCCTTAATTTACATCTCGTCATAGGGAAGTACACGGTCGCAAAGCAGGGGGACATACATCTAGCTTTTATGGATTTGTCCACTGCTTTAGACCTTGCAAACAGGGAAAAGCTTTGGGCTTCCCTATATGGCATGGGGCTGGACCCTATATTGATATCTTTCTTGGCTGATATCCATGAGAATACTACGACAGCGGTCCGTTATAATGAGAATAGGAGTTTGACAGATGCTTGGCCAGTTAAGCGAGGGGCAAGGCAAGGATGTATCCTTGCACCCTTGAGGTTTACGCTTTATATTAATAACTTGGGAGACAAATTAATTTGATCTTGCAAGGACATCCCAAGAGCTGGCTCAAAAATTATCCCCACACTGTTATATGCAGATGATGCAGTTTTAGTGGCAAGAACGGCAAGAGGGCTGCAATCGCTTTTAGATTGTTTTATTAACTTTATGGATTCTCTAGACTTAATAACCAATTTTAAAAAGTCACACTCTATGTCAATAGGTGGGGGTTGGGCAAAAAAGGCTAAATTTTTCTGCAAAGGGCAGGAGCTCATTAAAGTCCCAGCCTTCCCATACTTAGGGATTCTTTTCGACGATAGAAGGTCATGGGTCACGCAGCGTGCCCTTAAAAAGAACACCCTTGCCAGGGTGTCGATGGCTCTGTTAGGGTTTGCAAAGCGATTAGGTTGTAAACCACTCCTGGCACTCATGAAAATTTATAATGCAAAGTGTGTCCCAATGGTGCTATATGGGAGCAAGGTATGGGATTACACAAATACTGGCGAAATTCAAACAGCAGAAAATGTCTTTTTCCGAAAATTGTTGTTGCTCCCATCATCTGCTGCTACTTTTAATATTCATGAGGACCTTGGGGCGGGCTATATTTCAGATCAGATTGCTGTGGCCCCTCTAATAGGTTGGTTGAGAATTTGGGCACAGCAGCCACCAAATCTAAACCAACTGATTATTCAAGATTGTATGTCTCTAGACAGAGCCCTTGCTATCCCGTGGATCTGTTATATTAAAACGCAAATGGATTCACTAGGCAACCCTGATCTGTTCACGAACCCCAGAGCTTTAGGCAAGACGGCTATCAATGCCGTAATGTATCAGTTCCTGAACAGGGAAATGTTAATGAGGGAGGAAGGGGAATTGGTAAAACCCTCAGTTAGGAGTTTCGTAATGCTGAGTATAGGGAGAGAAATTCAGCCATACTTGACCTATATAAACAAGCCATACCATCTGTTTGTTTTATTGAGGTTCAAGTATAACATGCTCCCATGGTATTATCATATCCAAAAGGTTTTTCTAAAGAAGAGGCTCTGGGGCCTTGTCCCTGTGATAATTTTTCCGAGCAGAATACATTACATATGTTTTTATTCTGTGAATTTTATGTTTTATTACGTAAGAAATTCATTTTGCCATTGTTAAGGGGCTGTAACTTTGAGCAAGTTAGACCAGCCATGGCCTACCTGCAAATGCTTGGGTCCTCGGTGGTGTGTGTTGGGTAGCTAGTTACATCACAGGGGCTATCAGGCAAAGAGACAAAGTACAGATACACTAGTAACCGTCCTCTACCTTTTTATCTGAAGGGATTTTTAAACAGACAATTTGTGGTATGACGATTTAGCTGATGAATTATTGGATTTTAAATGGAGAACTCAATGATTGACAAACTTTTAATCTATATAATTGTATGCCAAGTGTTCTTTTTGATGGTGTTATGTAATATTTTTGGTTTATGCTTTGTGGTTAGTATTTATTTATTTGTAATATGTTAATAATATTATCAATGGTTTGTAATGTGATTCTTTACATCATGAAATATTGTCCTGTGCTTTGATGGTTTTAAATTTTAACCGAATAAAGCAAACCTTTGACTTGACTCGACTTGACTTGTACCTTACAATGCGGTTAAAACATGCATATCAATTTTCCAGGAGGTTTAACAATTTGTTTTATAATATGTACATAGATATATCCCATACACATTCTCATGAATACATGTGTGTAACAATAACCTTTTTAAATAACCAAACTTTCTTAGTCATAGCCACATTGGGAAGCAACAATGGTACCCGGGTATTCTACAGGGCGGTAGTGATATGCACCACATCATGTCCATGTTAGTTGCAGGGGCGTGGGCAGTATAGGGAGGGTGAGCTAGGCAATAGGTCTAGGGTCTTAAGTGGCATGGCAGCCTGGCTTAAATCCTAGCCTGCATCATTGGGTATCATTGGGCAGTTAGTTAGGTCTGCCTCAGTAAAGCTGGTGAGTACTTCAGACCACTGCTCCACTAATGTTTCCTCTGGATGCCCCTGTACCTTTCCATTTGAAGCACTGTGCCCTCAGCTATTGTCCAGTTATTCACTTCTCTTTTCCAATGATTTTGGGGGGTGGCCGTCCACGGATTTCCAATGTAGGACTATGTCTCTGGCAATACACAGGGCCTAGTCCAGACACATGTTGCCTGTCTTTGGGAATGGCCACCTTTTATGAAGGCCCAGTAGGCAGATTTCAGCTGTACAGGCTGTCTATGAAGAGGTCTCTCCAGCTGTTCTATCACTCTTCCCCAAAATCTGATGATCAGTGGGCAATGCCATACCATGTGTGGAAAGTCAGAATCCACCTCTCCACAACTTGGGTGGCAGCAGCAGCAGACTATCAAGCCATCATTGTTTTATACAGCCACCAAATGAGGGAGCAGCCCCCCAAAGGATAGGAGGATCAGCAGTAGATCATGTTTGGGGGGCGGTTCTGGTTTGAGTTCTCCTAGAAGGTGTGGCACGTCCTGCGTCAGTTTCCCGTATACCAAGAACTGAGCATCAGGGAGGTCACAGTCCTCAATCATATTCTCTAAGCTACTAAATGTTCCATCCTCATGGTGGTCCCTTAGCATTGTTAGGTCCACAGACGTTCACTCCTGCATTTTTCAGGTTGTAATGAAGCCCTCTAGACGTAGGAAGTCATACACGAGGCAGGGCTGGCGCATTGAGCTGGTGGTCACCTATTCGTTTCAGCACGGCCCCTCCACCATCGGACGGCCACGTTAAATAATTTTGGTTTCCATTTCAGTCTCAAGGTCACTCTTAGTAGCATAGGTCGATGAGGTTCGGAGGCGGCGCCTTCTCATTCCTGGCCCCCTATTACTGGAATAGGCTACCCTTATCTATCAGAACATGCAAAGACTTTACCACATTAAAAAACTTTTGAAAACTTGGCTCTTCTCTCAGTATTTTAACTCCAGTTTGCTCCCACACTGTAATGGCGCCTAGAGATCCCTTCGGGGATGATTTGTGCGCCTAACATATGTAATAAATAACTAACAAAATAAATAAATAAATAGTGGGCATCTTGCCTTCTCTAGGATTCGCTCCAAATCCCCAACTTCAGCCAGACCGGAGACCACAAGCAACCTGGCCAGCCGTTGTAGCTGTGCTGTGTAATGATACCATTTATTTTTTGGGACCCGAAGGGCTCCTTCCATGTGGGGCACTGCTGTGTGCTCAGGGAAACCCTGTTACGCCTCCCATCCCATCGCAGTGCTCTGATCAAGGGGGCTAATGACTCAAATCAGCCACAGGAATCCACACAGGTAAATTCGCAAAGTAGTAAAGGACTTGGGAGAGAACGATCATCTTGGTCAATGTCAACCTGGCCATGAATGGCAACTGCAGCATGTGTCAGAATATTACGATTCCTCATACAGGCTGCAGGGCCCTCCCAAGATTCCCTCTTGGAAATCAACATCTGAATGAAAAACTCTGACCCTCAGTTATCAATAGGACCATAGTTCCCCAGCGGATACCACAATGATGCCCCACTTCCAGTAGCAGCTGTGTCCCCTGAAGAGGGGCACAGCACAGGTCTTTTGCCAGTTGGTACATAGCACCAAGACCCTGCCCATGTCTTCCAGTATGGTCACACTCCATGGTGTCCACAAATGAGTTTCAATCAGGAACAGTAACATGTCATCCACATACAGCGACACAAGGAGCTCTTTGTCATGTAGGCAGATTTCCTTGTACTGTCCTTCCTGCTTCATAATGCTGACTCCTGGATTAATTGCCAGGGTGAACAGCATTAGTGAGAGTGGACATTCCTGTTTTTTCCCTCTGAAGATGGGGAAGGTGTTAAAAATTGGGTTGTTGGTTGACTGGGGTACGAGTCCTAGTCAAACAGCACCCACAATCCTAGTCTGGGTAAGAGACAGGCAGACTCTAAATTAACCTGTACTCACCCTCTGGTAGCTTGGCACAGAACAGTCAGGCTTAACTTTAGAGACAATGTGTAAGTATTTGTGCAACACTTCAAATAGTAAAACAGCACAAACACCACACAAAAAGATTCCACACCAGGTTATAAATATAGAGTGTAATGTAGTAAATGAAACAAGACCAAAAGCACAAAAATCAAATTAGTAGAACCGGAGATATTGAATTTCAAGGTTTTTAAGTAAAATAGTCCCAGAAACAATAAGCACTAGTGAGGATATCTCGTCATGCTGGACTGGGACAATGTCACAAGCACAAGCAGACCGCGAAGGAGAGCGGGCCGGCTACAGAGACCCAGTAAGGCCCGCTGAACCAAGTATCCTAATCCTGGTTGCAGAGCACTGCGTGGATCCGTGTCGAAGATGCATCGCATATCCGAGGCAATGCATCGGTTCTGAGATGTGATGAGGCTGAGGTGCGAGGTCCTGATGTGTGGAGGATCCGTTCGTCATGGCATGCGATGTGAAGTTCGGTGTCAAGTAAGAGAGGTGCATCAGAGGCGATTTTTCAATTCCGATGAGCAGTGAAGCTGCGATGCAGAGTTTTAACACTCTGTCTGCCGTGGATGAGAAAGGCAAGGAGCTTGCACTGGGAAAAGTGTCACGCTTCGGCGGTTCCAAAGCCACTGCAGCAGTCCCAGGTGTGGGAGGCAGAAGCGATGCGGGTCTTTTGCGATGGGTCTAATCCATGCAACAGCAGCGATTCATCAGTTCTGCTCTGGGATGCTCCACTCAGCTGTGAAAATGCATTGGTTCTGCTCAGGGTTACTTGATCAGTAGAGAAGATATGTCAGTTGCCCTGGCAAGCACCTCAGCCTCAGGTCCACTTTCAAGGATCCAGGATTGGGGCGGCACCAATTAGAGGGTAGATTGGCACAGCAAAGCAGGAGTCCATTAAAACAGCAGTCCAGCAAAGAGGCAGTCCATTCAGCAGAACAGCAGTCCTTCTTCCTGGCCGAAGTGTACTGAAGCGGTGGTTTCTGAGGTCCAGTACTTATGCCCAGTGGTGCCTTTGAAGGCGAGGAGACTTCAAAGACAGGTATTTGAAGTGCATAAAGGCCCTGCGCTTCATGCCCCAACTCCAGACTCATGGGGTTATGTGGTCCGGTGTGTGGGAACAGGACACAGCCTATTCAGGTGTAAGTGAGACTGGGTCCAGCTTCTCCCTCCCATCCGGCCAGGATGGCCATCAAGTCACATCTAAGATACCATTGTCTGTGGCTGTCTGTCACCCACCTCAGACATGTGATCAGAGACAGGCAGCAGGCACCAAATTCCTAAAGAAAGAAAATGCCAGCTTTCTAAAAGTGGCATTTTCAGAATTTCAATTTAAAACCTATGCGCACCTATGCACCAGCAGCTGCATAGGACGGAAGTCCTATTTATCTCACTCCCAACCCAAGAACATCTTGGCAATTATCGCATGCAGATAGCCCCATTGCGGAGTGTCAAATGTCTTGCAGATATCAAACAACAGGATTATCATGCTTGGGCACTGTCAGCATTTTGTCCAGAATACGGTACAGGCATCTGATTTTGTATGAGGTGATGAAACCATTCTGGTTATTGTGGATCAGAGTAACTAGGTTGGGCTATAGTCTGGTGGCCAGCACTTTGGTGAGTATTTTGTAGTCCAGATTAAGTACTGAGCGGGGTCTATAAGATGCTACATCCAATTCCTCACAAATGGCTTAAGAATGGAGACTATGATAGCCTCCCTGGGGGTACCTCTCAATCGCCCCAGTTTAAATGCATCCTTACACATCTTCACCAACCAGTGGACAAGTATGGAGAAATCTGTCTAATAAACCTCCACCGGTAATCTGTCTGAATCCAGTGATTTACCACTGCCTCCTACACTATGGTCCCCCAAATTTCTGGCTCCGTGAAAGGTTCCCCTACTCCTCCCTCCTCGTGCATCTATAGCTCACTACAGTGCAGAGTGAATAGTTTATGAATATCTTGTTGGGCATAAGCTTTTTTCCCATGGCGATCTTTGTGATGGGCTTTGCCCTCTCCTCTTATCATGTCAACCATGAGATAAAATTTCCTCCCGGCCACTTTCCATTTGGCTGTGTGTTGGAAATGGGATCCCCGGCTGGCCAGGGCTTTCGCCAAAGTCAGTCAGAGACCACCACTCCCAAGTCAGGGCAAGGGAGTTACACGCCAAGATAACCCCTGCTCACCCTCTAGGTAACGTGGCGCGAGCAGCAAGGCTAAACTTGGAGGCGATGTAGGCTAAGTATTTGCGCACGCACCCCAGCAACAACAACCAAAGGCCCACCACAAAGGAAACTCCACACAAGGTTATATAAAAATAGCCTTTGTATTACACCAAAACACATTAGATAAAACACACACTTTACAATGTGCCAGAGGCACGGGCAGAATTTACAGGGGATATTGTACAAGACAGGGCCACCTGGACCACTGTCAGGAATCAGAAGTAGCACTTTCAAAAATAATACTTTTGCATGTAAAATCACTGTAGCACAAAATAGCACACAACCAGTAATCACTGGTAACCAGGATCTCACTAGCACCACCTGTACTAGGGAGAAAACAACCACCTATGTATCACAATACCTGTAGGGGTGTAAGAGGAAAACACATGATGCAATGCATAACATTCATTCAGAGGTGTAAAAGGCACATGACGCATAACAATACATTCAGAGGTGCAAGGAACAGCAACACAATAGCGCAAAATCCACATTCGCCACCACCTGTGGCAGTCCCTGTGTCCCAATGTCAGGGCCTAAACGTGGCAGCTGCCCACAAAGTGCTGGGCAGCTGGGAAGCGATGCTGGGGGGGGACAACGTTGGAGCCTCTCAGGCTCTGCACAAAGCACTTGTTTCCCCTTGAGCCTCGCTGGGCTCTTCACGCTACCAAATGCCTCCTCTGAGCCTCTCTGGGCTCTGAAACACAATGTGGGCACTCAGGAGCCTCTCAGGGCTCAAACCCAAAAAGATGGAGCCTCGTTGCGCCTCGTGGGCTCGAAGAACAAATGCCCCCCTGAGCCCCACTGGGCTCTGCACACAAGGCCTGGAGCCCCTTTCCGGGCTCCGAACACAAAATGGGGGCGTAGTTGGAGTCCCCCTCCTGGGGACTCAGTGAACCAAGTAATGCCCACACGAGCCTCTCGGGCTCTGAAAACAACTGCTGCCCTGAGCCTCGCCGGCTCCAACAACAGGTAAGGCCCCCACGAGCCTTTTCCTAGGGGGGAGGGGCGGGCACCAAAAATGCGCCCCGACGCCCCCTCCCCTCCCGGGCACTCACCGGTCTCTGCAGGCTGCAGCACTTTCTGCTTCGGGCGGCTCTGCACGGGAGCTCCCGCTCCTCGGGGGCTACCTCCACACTTCTCTTTCCCTCTCCTGGGCTCTCCCTCGCTTAGGGAGCCTGGGAGGGGAGACAAGAAAAGACGCCGGCTTCCGTCCTCACCGGAGCGCGGGGTGGCCTCCCGTCCGCTTCCGGTTGCTTCTCTGTCCTGCCCCCGGCCTGCCTGACTTCCGGGTCGCGGCTGTGGGGGCGGGACTTCTGCCGGGCCGCGCTCGGATTGGCCGGCCGGCAGGAGCACTTCCGGGTCGTCGCGGGCAGCGCGGCGGCCCGTCTCCGGCACTTCTAGGCGGGGGCTCAATAAACCGAGGGCTCCCTCGAGTTTAAGAATAACAGCAAATCACCGGGGCAATGCCGGGTGGGCACCGGCTGAAACAATAAAGCGCCCCGAGGCGCTGGCAGGAAATAGGGCGCGCTCTCAGCGCTAGGGGGCAAATCTAGCACCGCAAATCAAGGGAAGCGCTCCCAGGCGCTCGGAGGGAAATCCTCAGCGCTCCTAGCGCTAGCAATAATCCCAGCGCTTCCAGGTGCCCTCAGCAGGGCAAGATCACAGGGAAAGTTCCTTGTAGGGGGGGCCAGGCTGGGCCCAGAGCCAGCACACTGGGTCTCCAGGCAGGGAGACACCCCAAGTGGCGGTCCTCTGGCCCAGCAGCAGCAGCAACAGCCCCCTCAGGATCCTGGAAGAGAACAACTTCAGTGGGGACACAGCCCCATTTTTATACACCATTTCCCTTTGTCTGAAGGTGCAGGGTGGGGGGAAAACCAGTTGCAGCTGGTTCTTGAGTACTCTGTTTACCTCAACCACCCTCTCTATTCACTGGCAGTGCTTGGGTCATTAGACACACCACAGGGGGCGGAGCCAGCATTGTGTGGGGAAAACCCAGCCCATCTAGGACACAGGTACACTCCTCCCACACATCACTCATGCTAATCTCCCACTCACCACCGGGCAGACCCATCCAGACTTCCTGGAGCCTGGCATGCCAGCCAGCTCCAGCCAATCACACGCCAGCACCCTCACAGCACACGTACAGCCATGTCTAGAAATGGCGCTTCCCTACTAGACACATACATGCTGCATACACCGTTGCGCAGCATTCACTCACACGAGTTCACACATACCAGACTCAAGCCTGTACACCCATGCATCAGGAACTACCAGGGACACATACATTCCCCATGCATTCCTATGGACGGGCAGGCCTAGCTCAGCAAATGCACTCAGAGTGCGCACGCACTTTCCACTGGGAGACAGTGAAAGTGCGCAGAATCCCTAAAATCACCATCACCAGGTCACCATCCAAGCAAAAAGTCTAGGGGTGAACCTGCCCTAAGGGCCAAAGTCCAACACAACCCCCTTCCAGCCAAAACGCAGGGGAGACCAATCACCACCGTGATGGACTTCCCTGCTTGGGGCGATAGAACACGGACGCGGGCCCGCAACTGCAGGGACACCCACCGGTTCTATGCCACGGTGAACCCATGGGATTCCTTCTAAACACACTGTCTGGACCAACTGGGCTACCCCACTGGTACTCCCAAGCTGTCCGCGGCCAGGACCAGGCCCTGGGCCACCCAGGTGCCACTGGTCCATGCCAATCCGCAGAGCGGGGGGTAGTAACCTCTGGCACATAGGAGCCATTCTCCACTCTCCCTGTCTGCAAGACAGGACTAGACTGCCACTGGTTCTCCAGCCTAAGGCCTACAACCTCAGGCGGACCAGGAGTCTCGGGGAAGGCTCTCCTCCCCCTACCTCTTCTTCTAGGGTTCCTCCTCCTCTGACGAGGGGTACACCTAGAACGCCATTCCAACCCAGGGCTTATCCACTCAGGTTGCACCGGGGTCAGAGGTGGGCTCTCCCACCCTCTGCACCCCCTTCCAGAGGTCTGCCCTCTCCCACCTGGAGAAGTTCCTCTGGAAGAAGAACCGGTCAGGACACTGGTTACAGTCGTCCTACCCTTCAGGTCAGGCTGATCCTGAACCTGGTCTTCCAACCTCTGGTCTAAGACCTTCGGTGGAACAATTGCCTGGCACTCCAGGACTTCTGGGGACTCACACACAATCCCCCTGAGGCTGACACATGGCCCATGTGTCGTGTGACTGTCTGTCTGGCGCAGATCTCCCGCTCCCTGACCACCTGACAGTGCGCGAAGATCCCCCAGACCAGAAGTGGTGTCACCATGGTCACTACACGGGAACCTAGCCCAACTGGGTAGTCCCTGACCCACTGGTCCTTCCACTGGGGAACTCCCCCAATCACTCCTCACGCTGGACTCCTGTACCCTCCCTACCGGAGCGGTACTGCCAGACTCTAGAACCACAGGAGCTCTGGTTACAGACACTCCAGGTCCTCTACTCACTAGGAGATCCTCCTCAACTGGGTTAACAGGACAGCCTAGGTCCCCAACCTGGTGTTCCCTCAAGAAACCACCCAGGTTCTGAGACAGGGCTTCGGGCCTCTGGGGGCTCTCAGCCACCCACTGACTCCTGCTCCACTGAGCCAGGCAGTCAGCCCCTACACCCTTCTCACTAACCAGGGACCTAGCTGGGCTACACTGAGCCTCTTCCACCACGCTGGGCTGGAAGATCCCTGACCCACTACTTTTGGAGTCACTCCCTAATGACTCTACAGAACCCCTGGTACCTTCCCAGCGGTCTGCTTCCTCTGCAAGGTCCCAAGGACAAAAACATTTCAACTTCAGCAGGTGCTGGCGCAACTCTGGACACACAACACTGAGCAACTGCTCTTTGAGGAACATATTCACTACTCCGTCCCTCTCATCGTCCGGGTTAGCCGCCAGCCAATCCTCCATTGCATCAGAACAGTCATCCACAAAATACCCCCACTTCTGGTGAGGCGGTTTCCTATGGTTCCTGAACTTCAACCTGTTCTTCTCCTCTTGGGAAACAGGTTCCAGACTGGGGGAACTGGGACTGGGATTTCCTACACTGAAATATAAATAGCTGCCACCACTGGACTCAACCCTCCCTGGGGGATCCAGAAACTCAACACTGCGCGCAGGGGATAGTCTACCCTCCAGAGCTACTTTGCCTCTGGTGGCGGCCCTCTCAGCCTCCTCTATCCTTTCCTGCGCTAAGACCCTCTCGGTCTCTAGCTGTTGCTTCTTAACCTCCAGCTGTTGCTTTCTAACGCCCAGCTGTGCCATAGCCTGGGCATGCTCCAACCTGAGCTTTTCTAAAGCCAGCCGGTGCTCCCTTTCTCTCCTCCTATCTTCCAGCTCCTCTGGGGACAGGTAAAGGGATGAGGCGCTGCCTCCTACGCTGGACCCAGCAAGGGACTCCCTATCTATGGGGTCCTCACTATCTGCTGGCGTCCCTGTGCTATCATTTTCTTCCTCCTCCTCAGACTCTTCAGGGCTCCCCTCTGACCCACCACCCTCATGGTGTGAGACCCGGGCCCTCTCCGCACTGTGCTCACGCTCCCAGTCCTCCTTCTGCCATTGGATTAGGTTACCCCTAAGTTGGGACTGGGTGTCTGACTCATTCACTGCAATGTCTCTCTCTTCGCAAAACTCTCTCAGTTCATGCAAAAACAGACCCCAGACATTAAAAGCAGACTCCATCTTGGCAAGATGCTCACAGACACGTGCAACACAGGGGACTTAACAATCTGAAGTAAGAGTACACAATTCCAAAACTTCAACAATCTCCTTATCAAAGAGAACTCACTCCTGCGTCCAGGAAAACACACCATTCATCCACACACACCCTCCCCTCGGATCGGTAAGGCAGTTTCTACCACCCCTGACTTCTCAACCTGACCAAAAGCGACACAGGTACCAAACTCTGGAAGCAGGGCGGGGGACAAATGTACTGAACACAATTATAAAATGACCCTCTTCAGGAGAAGAAACAATGGAATTTCAAAAACAATCCCCTAAAATGTGGTCATCTAAAATGCAGAGTTTTGTGGTGCAGCCAGCTGCTACTAAGGTACAAGGCAAACACAAATCCTTATCCTCACCGCTTGCCGCCAATGTTGGAAATGGGATCCCTGGCTGGCCAGGGCTTTCGCCAAAGTCAGTCAGAGACCACCACTCCCAAGTCAGGGCAAGGGAGTTACACGCCAAGATAACCCCTGCTCACCCTCTAGGTAACGTGGCGCGAGCAGCAAGGCTAAACTTGGAGGCGATGTAGGCTAAGTATTTGCGCACGCACCTCAGCAACAACAACCAAAGGCCCACCACAAAGGAAACTCCACACAAGGTTATATAAAAATAGCCTTTGTATTACACCAAAACACATTAGATAAAACACACACTTTACAATGTGCCAGAGGCACGGGCAGAATTTACAGGGGATATTGTACAAGACAGGGCCACCTGGACCACTGTCAGGAATCAGAAGTAGCACTTTCAAAAATAATACTTTTGCATGTAAAATCACTGTAGCACA
This sequence comes from Lissotriton helveticus, assembly GCF_964261635.1. Taxonomy (NCBI): domain Eukaryota; kingdom Metazoa; phylum Chordata; class Amphibia; order Caudata; family Salamandridae; genus Lissotriton; species Lissotriton helveticus. The sequence goes on along the minus strand of NC_136071.1, from coordinate 332,954,467 downwards.
AAATAGCACACAACCAGTAATCACTGGTAACCAGGATCTCACTAGCACCACCTGTACTAGGGAGAAAACAACCACCTATGTATCACAATACCTGTAGGGGTGTAAGAGGAAAACACATGATGCAATGCATAACATTCATTCAGAGGTGTAAAAGGCACATGACGCATAACAATACATTCAGAGGTGCAAGGAACAGCAACACAATAGCGCAAAATCCACATTCGCCACCACCTGTGGCAGTCCCTGTGTCCCAATGTCAGGGCCTAAACGTGGCAGCTGCCCACAAAGTGCTGGGCAGCTGGGAAGCGATGCTGGGGGGGGACAACGTTGGAGCCTCTCAGGCTCTGCACAAAGCACTTGTTTCCCCTTGAGCCTCGCTGGGCTCTTCACGCTACCAAATGCCTCCTCTGAGCCTCTCTGGGCTCTGAAACACAATGTGGGCACTCAGGAGCCTCTCAGGGCTCAAACCCAAAAAGATGGAGCCTCGTTGCGCCTCGTGGGCTCGAAGAACAAATGCCCCCCTGAGCCCCACTGGGCTCTGCACACAAGGCCTGGAGCCCCTTTCCGGGCTCCGAACACAAAATGGGGGCGTAGTTGGAGTCCCCCTCCTGGGGACTCAGTGAACCAAGTAATGCCCACACGAGCCTCTCGGGCTCTGAAAACAACTGCTGCCCTGAGCCTCGCCGGCTCCAACAACAGGTAAGGCCCCCACGAGCCTTTTCCTAGGGGGGAGGGGCGGGCACCAAAAATGCGCCCCGACGCCCCCTCCCCTCCCGGGCACTCACCGGTCTCTGCAGGCTGCAGCACTTTCTGCTTCGGGCGGCTCTGCACGGGAGCTCCCGCTCCTCGGGGGCTACCTCCACACTTCTCTTTCCCTCTCCTGGGCTCTCCCTCGCTTAGGGAGCCTGGGAGGGGAGACAAGAAAAGACGCCGGCTTCCGTCCTCACCGGAGCGCGGGGTGGCCTCCCGTCCGCTTCCGGTTGCTTCTCTGTCCTGCCCCCGGCCTGCCTGACTTCCGGGTCGCGGCTGTGGGGGCGGGACTTCTGCCGGGCCGCGCTCGGATTGGCCGGCCGGCAGGAGCACTTCCGGGTCGTCGCGGGCAGCGCGGCGGCCCGTCTCCGGCACTTCTAGGCGGGGGCTCAATAAACCGAGGGCTCTAAGAATAACAGCAAATCACCGGGGCAATGCCGGGTGGGCACCGGCTGAAACAATAAAGCGCCCCGAGGCGCTGGCAGGAAATAGGGCGCGCTCTCAGCGCTAGGGGGCAAATCTAGCACCGCAAATCAAGGGAAGCGCTCCCAGGCGCTCGGAGGGAAATCCTCAGCGCTCCTAGCGCTAGCAATAATCCCAGCGCTTCCAGGTGCCCTCAGCAGGGCAAGATCACAGGGAAAGTTCCTTGTAGGGGGGGCAAGGCTGGGCCCAGAGCCAGCACACTGGGTCTCCAGGCAGGGAGACACCCCAAGTGGCGGTCCTCTGGCCCAGCAGCAGCAGCAACAGCCCCCTCAGGATCCTGGAAGAGAACAACTTCAGTGGGGACACAGCCCCATTTTTATACACCATTTCCCTTTGTCTGAAGGTGCAGGGTGGGGGGAAAACCAGTTGCAGCTGGTTCTTGAGTACTCTGTTTACCTCAACCACCCTCTCTATTCACTGGCAGTGCTTGGGTCATTAGACACACCACAGGGGGCGGAGCCAGCATTGTGTGGGGAAAACCCAGCCCATCTAGGACACAGGTACACTCCTCCCACACATCACTCATGCTAATCTCCCACTCACCACCGGGCAGACCCATCCAGACTTCCTGGAGCCTGGCATGCCAGCCAGCTCCAGCCAATCACACGCCAGCACCCTCACAGCACACGTACAGCCATGTCTAGAAATGGCGCTTCCCTACTAGACACATACATGCTGCATACACCGTTGCGCAGCATTCACTCACACGAGTTCACACATACCAGACTCAAGCCTGTACACCCCATGCATCAGGAACTACCAGGGACACATACATTCCCCATGCATTCCTATGGACGGGCAGGCCTAGCTCAGCACATGCACTCAGAGTGCGCACGCACTTTCCACTGGGACACAGTGAAAGTGCGCAGAATCCCTAAAATCACCATCACCAGGTCACCATTCCAAGCAAAAAGTCTAGGGGTGAACCTGCCCTAAGGGCCAAAGTCCAACACTGTGGATTGGTATTCCCATCTATCCATGACCCCTAGCCAATCAAGTGTGCTGATGAGTGACTCCCTGACCACAGTGAGCAAGTGTCAGATTAGCGCATTCCTCAGCCCCTCAATCTTCAGCTGGTGAATCTTGTCTTCCAGCTGAGACAGGTCAATGGGGAGAAGCCTCATGACCCCCACCATTTGATCCAGGAAATGTCCCCTTATCAAAGCCTTAACTGCACCCCATTCAATGTTGCTGTTGGATGCTGTGTGCCTATTGTTCTGGACAATCCTGTCCCTCAGTGGGTCCCTTAAGTTGGCTTCAAAAAGGGAAAAAACAAGAAGTCTTCAAGTGGGTATTGGTGAGGCCGGTTTCCCCCAACTTACAGCCATAAGCATCGGGTTGTCATCTAACAGTGTGCATGCTAAGCAATCCTTGTGTGTCAGTTGTACTGTAAGTTCAGGATGCATAATATTTTGTCTAGGTGGACATGGACATCATGAGGCAAATAATAGTAAGGATATTCTCTCTGCCTCACATTCCTCAAAATCCAAGGATCTCGCAAGTCCCAAATTCTCATCTGTTCCCCAAAGAACTGCAGTGTTATTACTTTTGGTGAATGAGGCAGAGGAGGCACACAGTTGTAGTAAGGAGCAGCGAGGTGTGTTCATTCAGAAAGAGCATGGGGGCCAGGGTTTGAAAGAACTGCATCTGCTGTGCATTTGGGGCATAAATACTTCCCAGCATTATCCACAACCCAGCCAGTCTTCCTAACAGGAAGATATTTCAGACCTCCTTATTTATGTTAGTTTTCATGACCAACAACGGTGTTCTCCATCTCATTCAGATCAGGACTCCTCAGGAGAATGCTGAGTAATTAGTTGCTTAAATAAGATCCATCTACCGCCATTGCATTTGGATCACTATATCCACCGCTAGGTGATTCTCTTGTAGGAACACCTCGTCTACCCCCTTCAGTTAAGGAAGGCTAGGATTTAGTATCTTTTACCAATGGATTGCATCCCTCTTAAGTTCCAAGTAAGGAAAGTCTATTTTGTGAACCTGAACACCATTGTAACAAGTGTTAAATCTGTGAACCCCTTTCCCCCCTCAACTGTGCCTTTCCACACTCTGCTTTTCTTGTCAGTATGGCCATGGCGCAATTATACCATACCATGTGCATCAGTGTTACTTTCTCCCCAGTTACACTGACTGTATGATAAAACCTTAGCAATTCCAACTTCCTCCCCCCAAAGCAGATCATCATTGGCTGACCTCCCATTGTTGCACAACCAGATGAAAGCAAAGTCCAGAAACACACTCCCCATGGCCAAAGCAATGGCGATGTTTTGCAGCGGTTTGGCTTCTGTAGCCCCATCTGTGCATTGTCTCTAGCTCCTTGCACACTTAGTACGACAAAGTTAAGGAAAAGACCCCCCTACAGGTGTTTGGTACTCCCTGATCTCTGTTCATCTGGAAATGTGAGGGGGCCAGCGAGATCCATGTTCAGCCTACAGGACCAGTCACTTGTATCGACAGGGTCTTGCTCAAAAGGATGTGTATTGGCCTAAAAACCGATTGCGTGTAGGGCATTATGTGAGGGCCCCCGAAAAGGTACCCTTGGGATGAGGATGAGTACGAGGATTCTGATGCTGAGTCCATATGTAGTTCTGAGGAGCTACATCGTGTCATGGCATTGAAGGTGGTCACTTCATCAATAGAGGTTGCTGTCTCCTGTGTGGAATGTGATGTGGAGGGTCTTGCCACTTGGTCTGCGCCCCCTCCTCTCCTCCTGTGCCACTTTGGGAGCGGCGGGGGACTCCAGTCTCTGGCATCAATTGCTGCTTTATATTTTTCAAACATGCTTTGGGGGATTCATAAAAAACAGTTCCTCATCTCGAACAAAAACCTTCAAGGGGGCAGGGAAACGAAGAGCATAGCAGAGTCCTGTCTCCTGTAGTTCCTTCTTGACTTCCAGAAAGGAGGATCATCATTGCTGGACTGCCAGCATGTAGTCAGGGAAGATAGCAAGTACTGTGTTTTCCACCTGGATGTTGACCTCTATTCAGCCTTCTGGAAGATAAGGTCCCTGTCCCGGTAATGTTACAATCGTGCCCCACTGGCTTTGGCGGCGCATATGGCAGAGAGGGCCGGCTGCCGCTCTGTGTTCCCATTCCAGTACAAGGGGCACCACTGCCGTCATTAGCCAGTTTTCTAAATAGGCCACCATGCCCTTCCCCTCAGCTTTTTCGGGCAGTCTTACTACTCGTATGTTGTAGAAGTAGCTGTGACCCTCCACATCTTCAGCTCTCCTATCCAATATCTCTATTTTCCTGCTCAATTCCTGTACGCACGTTTTCAAAACACTGACAAGTGGTCATACTTCACCGATGGCTTCCGAATTGTATTTGACCTTGCCAACCAATTCCGAGGGCCATCTTTGAAGATTCCCAGGTCGCTAGTCACCTTGTTTATTTTGCCCTCCAACACCTCTTTGGTCCTGTTTACTACATTAGGGATGAGATTCAACATATCGGGGGCACTGGGGAGAGGCATCTGCCACGTGATCAGGATGTTCCCTGTTGGGCAGTGACGAGCTTCCTTCCAGATGCCCCCTGTTGCTGTATTGGTAAGTATCTGTTTGTATGCTACATACAGAGACAGGAGATGTTTCTGCCTGTTTGCTAACCCTGAAACATAAAACGAATTCAATGCACTTTTAGAAAACAGCAATTGAAGGAATCCAGATGGAAAACCATTCAGTTTTATGAATATATTAATGAAGATGGTGGATCAGTCCTAAATAGACATAGGGCCTGATTTAGAGTTCTGTGGACAGATTACTCTGTCGCAAACGTGCAGATACTTCATCAGCATTATTACACGTGCCATAGAATTTATTGAACTTGTAATATGGCGGACAGGATATCCGTCATGCTTGGGAGGCGTAACCCACCTACCATACCCTAAATCAGGCCCATACTCCTATGGTTTGTAGGAGAGTTGGAAGTTTTCTTTATAGCCTTTGCTGCTGGTTGGTAAAATGACAAGACTGACAGATTGATGACGTATGACATTTTTATAGTATACACAATTAATTATTTTGTTGAAAAGTCAGGTTGACTCTGAGAAGGTGAGAGTTTAAAAGGTGAAAGATGTTCAATAATAACGTTAGGAGGGTAAGAAAATAGTGAAAGTGAAAAAGGTTTAGCGGGGATCTGTATTTTAGATATTGATAGTCATTTGATTTTATCTGGCAACACTATACTGAATCTAGGAGCCAGAAATAAGAAACTCATACCAAATTCTCTGATATCAGCACCTAGTTGTAGTAAATATACTTTTTTGTTACACATCTCAGAAGTCTGAAATAAGATATCAAAAGTATTTTTGATATCAATGTTTTGGCCATTTACTGGAAAGGGCCTGGTAACTAGACAGAAGGTTTGGAAATTGTTGGCTTTTTAAACCCTTAATCAGTGCAGAACCATTTGTTTCTCAGATCCACCATCCTGTGGCAACCTCACATTTCCATATTTGGCAATTTGTCGTTTATTTATCAAATGTGGCGATATACCCACATACAACTCATGAATTTACCATTCTCCCCTTTCCCGTAGGTAAATGTTGTTATGAGTTTAAATGAATTGACGAAAAAAGTTGACTGAAAGTATTTTTTATACTTTTTTAATTTGAAATTCCATTGACAATTTTCATTCTAAAAATACTGCATGATGTTTGACGGTGCTTTTGGGATCAATGATTTACTACCTGGGACCGACGTCCCTATTTTTGCTCAGACTGAGTGTTTTAGAAATGGGGTTCCTTGTTGGCTGAGGTATCCACCAAGGCCAGAGTCAGGGTAAGCTAGATATATAACTGAGCTATCCTGTGCTCACCCTCTGGTAGCTTGGCACAGAGGAGGTAGGCTTATCAAAAGAGGCAATGTGTAAAGTATTTGTGCAACACACACACACAGAGTAACGGAATGAATACACCACACAGTAGGGAATATTTATCTGATTAAAGCGAGACTGAAACAATAAAAAAAGTAAATACTTTGCAGCATATATGCAAGCTTTATAATGCAGTTAAAAATAAACCTTTTGTTAGGTTATGAGTGCTTAAAAATACAATCAAATCACAGTGTTTTATGGTTTTGAGTGTTGTTAAAGCATTTGCATTTTCGTAGGTTATGCACTGTCACTCCGACTGGGATACATTGTGTTTGACCACACAAAACAGAGGCTCTGGAGTTATGCGGCTGGCAACCAGTGGGGCAAGTTGTGCCCAACAGGTGCAAGCATGGGAGATCCTTAGTGAGTCCCTCAGATCGCACTGATCCTTTACACAGAACCTTCTCCAGGCACTTGACTCCAGCAAGGCCAACCACTGACTGGGGAGCCTCGTAGACGGGGCTCTCGATGCGGCGGTCATCTGCCTGGTCGGTGTTTGTGCAGCACTGTGGCAGTCTCCCTTCCGAAAGGTAGCCAAGGTTCAGCATTGCCTGACGATGCTCCGGATCAGCACGTGGCATCTCTCAGCTGTTGCAGGCACACATACAGGCTCAAGAATGCTAGAAGGCGCCTAACAAAGTACGTGTTTGGAACAGAGCACAAGCGAGTTTATCAGGCACAGTCCACTGCAAGCACAAAAAGTGCACCTAATCTCTCTCCCAACAAGTGCGCGTTTTGAGCACAGCACAAGTGGGTGATCAGGCACAATCTGCAGCACGCCAAGTGCAATTTGCCGGACTCACGATGACCAAAGTCCCACACCAGTGGTGAAGCCCTTCATGATCCTGAGGCTTTGAAACAGGGGAAAGCCAACAAGCCCTTAGAGAACTCGTTGCAGGTAGCACAGAAGAAGGTAGCAGGAAGCAGGCCAGCACGACAAGGAAGTTGGTGAAGAGAGGGGAGCAGTACCAACCGCTGACTCCAGGTTGTGTCAAAAAGGCCACATTATTGAAGCAGGTGCACATCACATACATACACAAACCTGGGCCTTTGGCACACAAAACTGCAAGCCTCACTATACAAAGTTGATCACCTACTCTACGTATCCCCCCACCCCAAAATATCCCTCCCCCACAACAATTTACTTCTGTAAATATGTACTTGCTCCAGTGCTGATCAACTGCAACTGAGATTTTTAAACTTCCCTCTCTCTTAAGTACAACTATTAACCTCTAACTAACCAAACTTCCTATTGAACCTTTAACTTCCTGTCTCATACAGGCATGGGGTTGTCTATCCATTCCCATTCAGCCTGCATTGCTACTGTCAACAACTATAAACTTTGGTAAACCATGCCAACTTCCTGGCCAACCACCACCCAGAAAAAGGCCCTATCATGACTTTGTATGCCCCACCCACCCCCACTGGATGCTGTCTAACACATTTTCAAAACCTTAGTCAACACAAGTTGCAGCTGTACTAAATACAACTTCATACCCATGAATGACAAGTGGGCCGACCTCCATGGAAAAATTAAAAATAACCATAATGTAAATCAGAATGCTCAAGTCCCAAGTCCCTACAAACAGAACACGTTTCTTTATTGAGTTTTCTTCTGGCCCTGTCTATAGCTGCTGGGCTAAGGCCCATGCCAAACCGTCCTGGGAACAAACTTTGTCCATATCACATGGCACCCTGACCACTGATGGTGAATCTCCTTTAAATTCTCCTTCATGGATTTTGTCAAAGCCAACTCTTTCTCAACAACTAGCTCATTCTCTCCTTAGTGCAGCAACAAAACATTAAGGCACTTTCCCCCCACCAACAGCCTATCCAAACATGATAAAAGCTCCATCTAGCACACGCCCCCCTTGCAATGCCAGCACACAGTGTACATATTAACATCAAGTCCCAGTTTTGCACTATGGCTACTCTGTCTCGCCTGTATTTCTGCCCACTTAATGAAAGAGTGCTGTATAACCCAAACTGACAATCCATCTGCTTCCAGACCGGGAACTGAACCTGAAAAGCAGAAACAAACAGTTGCCAACCAACACAATGTCTCAGAGTTCTCCCTACCCCCTTAACATATAGCTGGAAACAGTCCATATGATAACATGAGATACCAACCAACTACCCAGCCTGGCCCTGATAGGTTGTCTCAGTACCTCTTTCACAACTGATGTCCCTTGCAATCCCTCAACCCGACCATACACCTTCAGAGGAGGCTTCCCATGCCTTGGCCACCTGGAGTCCAACCTACGCTAACAAAATGTCATTCAGCCCACTCTCCTGATCCTCTCACCTTCATCACTCCAATGCAACATAGCTGCTATGAGCAAAGAAGCTGGACCTTTACCGGTCCCATGACCTGCAGCACTTGCTGTCTCCTTCGTGTCTTCTGCTCGAACCCCTGCCAATTAAAACCCTCCAGCAATCTCGCGCCCCCCTCTGATCCACTGGGCCCTAATCCCTTCTGGGACTCTTTCCATCCAGACTGCATTTTCTAATGAAATGGGGTCCAGTGCCCCCATTTCCTCTCCCATATCCTGCAACATAATCCATATATTGTCCCCCAGCACAGGGGCTTGCACCTTCATGACTAGTTTGTGCATAAACATCCCTAAATTCTACATACTCCCACCCACCCACTTTGTCCATGCTGTTTCTTGCAGCCCTTGCTCCCCTTCCTCCTCCCTGCTGCTCCATTTTGTTACTGAAAGGCTCCCCCGGCCTCCCCACAAGGAGCTACTCTTACCCCTCCCCTTGCTGTTAGCTGTGCGCACATTACAAGCTGCCCCACCCAATGCCCTCACGAGCGAGGCCTCCCCATGAGATTTCTTCTCCTCTATCGCCTCATTGTGGTGGATTTTCTTGAGGCATATGGCTCCAGATAGCTGCCCTGGCTCCGAAGAAGCCCCACAGCCAACTTTACACCACCCAGGGCTGCTCTCCTCATTCTCTGCTGATGCAGGGGTCCTGTCAGAGGCGAGAAGGCAATCACCATAGGCATGATCCCATCTATTGCCTTACGTACGGAGCGACAGCCATGCAGCTGGACACTCACCGCCAAGAGATCGATGAGCCCCGCCTCCTCCAACAGCCTTATTGCCTGAACAACTTTGTTGGCAGCCTACATGCTGAATTTAACCAGGAACAATACGTAAGTAAGTGGCTATAATAAATAACCCTAAAAAACCGTGCACTAAGAGACATTACTGCTAAACACTACCAAGAAAAGAAAATGCTAAAAAAAACGCTATCTCTCCTGATACCAGCCACATGTCACTAAGACAAAATGGTGGCCTGTGCCCCAAAATATCTGATTATACACCCTGGGATGTGTCTATAGCCTAAACCAGCCCAAAACACCAGCAGCCATCAGACTGTTCCATTCGCCAATAAGCCTGGGGGGGGGGGGGCAGAACTCCCTGTGGTCGGCTGACCCACCAAAGCCCCATTAGCAAAGTAGCAGTCCCTCAAGGCAGCACAGCAGTGCTTCTGGCAATGTGCAGATGTATAGTCAGTGGTGCCTGGTTACAAGTCCAATGAAGTGCCTGATGTTTTGCTTTTTTCTGTGCCCCTAAATCTGGCAGAGGTTCTTCCCCCAGGTCATGTAGTTAGCCACGCTTTACACTTCCATACTTGCAAGAAAAAGAAAGGATAAGTGTTGCCACACCTAAAAGGAAAAAGAAAAGAAAAGTAAAAAGAAAAAGAAAATACATTTTTTGTTTTATGCATTTTCTTATGTGGTTTCCTTTTATGTATTTCTTTTTATTTATTTATTTTGTGTTTCTGTATCTAAGCCTACTAATCTCCTTCTTTGGTAATATCTAGGGATCAGGGTTTCAGCCCGCTTGAGATCTCTCTTTCTTAGTCCCATATTATAGTTCTCTTTGGCAACATGTCAACTGTCCAGGCCTTGAAGACAGTCTCAACTGGCTTATGGAAAGACAAAAGCAGAGAACAGAAGAAAATGCTAAAGAAAATGATTTTGCTTTGCAGGTCTCATTCTAAATGCTTATTAGTAGTCCTCTAACCTGGTTGGTGTCAGCTCGTACAGTCCCTGCCCCTTGTCTGTCTGGGTGCTCTCCTTACCTCTTTGTCCCGTGGAACATCCCACTCAATGATCTGGGCAGTCTTTCTGTGAGCAGTGGTGGGACTCTGGAATCTCCGGGTGGAGTCCGGAATGCGGTCTCCTGAATGCTGCCTCATCCCTTGCTCAGTTTCCTGGGTATGTGGGATTCTGTTCCTTATAGGCGGCTAGTGGCTTTACAACACTGCATGTTGCCAGCAGGCTCACTTTGTCTTGCTCCTCGTATGGTTTGACGTCCTCCTCAACAGAAAAAGCCTGAGTTGGCTGTCCATTTTTCCCAGAAGACCTGGAGAGCAAGATTTGTTTCATGAAAGTACTTTTACAGTCCTTTGTCAGTCACTAGTCTCAGGGTCTTTTCTCTCTTTTATATTTCCCTTCTCATAATCTGTATTCCCATTCCTTTCCTGTTGTAAGCCCTTGCTCCATATCTTACCTTCTCTCTGTTTCTTTTCCCGCACGTCCCTGTTGCCTATTGTGGTGCTGTGGACACCATAGAAACGCCTCCTTTTCCCAAAGTAAGTATTAATGTCAACAGGGAGTTGGGCATTTTGGGACTGATTCACAAAGACATATAACAGTATGCAAAAAGTGCTCTTGTAGTACTTGATCTTGTACTGATATTTTCTACAATGTTTGCACTGATTATAGTGCTATTTAATCAATACAGGTTTAAGGCTAACAGGTTATATTTTTCCATAAATACTAGTTTTGTATAACTTGGAGAATTTAGACTAAATAAGCCATTATAACATTGTGGGGTATAGTGAGATGTCTTTAATGCGCCTACACCAAGTTCTCAACCTCTATTTGCACCACTGTTGCTACCTCAGCATTCAATTATTCACACACACAGTGCTCCAACATTATAGGCCATTCACTGATCGTGAAAAATAGATATTTGTGGCAGGTAAAGACCACCTGATTCATTTGGTCTGCCCTGTTGAGTGTCTGCTGGAACATTAGAGGGACTATTTAATCACCTACACTTGCTTTGTTCTTATAGTAGTAGGATTATGATGTATACAAATATTTGGCAAAATAATTCTTATTTGGAGATAAGGGACACCAGTCCAATTAGTCTGCACAGATTCTTCCCTACTGCAACCTCATATTCCATAATCAGGCCCCAATTACCTGTGGGGGGTAAATTCTGATCCCTGCCCTAAACCCTGTTGGCACAAGGACCGGAATTCTGAGTACTGCAGTAAACAATGCATCCTTATGTAATTTTACTCTGGTAAATTTTGGTGGGACAAACCTTTAAAAATGTATTGGGTTAAAATATGTTTTAAATTCTGATGCATCAGGAGTTTGGTATGGAAAGCTTGCAATTCCTAATTTTTCTGAGGAAAAATCAGAAAGTGGGTGTTTAATGCACCTGGTAAATATCACATCTTGTGGAATTGGCATTTACTCTGTGGTAAATACATCACCCCTAACCAACCCATTCGGATTCAGGGCTTTAGCCCCTACCTTGGCCACATTTTTAATGTGATGAGTGCCAAAGGTGGCCTCATTGTCGCATGAAAAAGTTGTGAGGTTTCAGTTTGGACTCAAGAGTTGGGAGAAAAGCCCCTCCTCCCCATTTAAGCAGACCATTCATTGTTTACTTGTATATTACAGTCAAAGAGGTCTTATCTAACTTTTCTTTTACCCATTTTAGGAAATAGATCTGATCCCCAGATCTTTCATGAATTGTCAGCTATATCAAATATGCTATTAAGCTGTTAAGAAAAAAGTATCGCAATCATATAGGATGTGCACATTGTTTTCTGAAGGTACATGCCAATTGAAACCCTGTTTTAATAATCCTGTTTTATTGTGTTTATTTTTATTGAAACACTAGCTTTTAGTTTGTGTACAGTGTTGTATTAACCTGTGTTTTGGATTATGTGTTAAAAATGGAGATAACTGTACAAGCCTAAGCGGTTAATTAGAATGTCGGGCGGATCGCCACTGCCCGCATGGTGGTGGCGATCCACCCGACATTCTCCTCCTCCCGCATGCCATTTCCCCCCACCATATTAGTATGGCAGGGGGGGACCCCGGCGGACGGAAAGACCGTCCACCTGTTTTCCGCCGGTCACACAGGTGACTGGGCGGAATAGGGGCCTGATATGGTGGCGGTGTCTGCTAGACACCGCCATCCATATTATGATGGCAGCGGGAAGCATCCTTTCCTTAGCGGCAACGCCGCCACAGAAAGACAGAAAGGCATGCAAATTTGGCATTTGGGGGCCCGTTGCGGGCCCCCAGGATGTTGGGGGGTGCACATGGTGGTACCCCGCTGCATTTGCATGCACAATGTGGCATGCACCACGCAGTTCCTGCCACGCTGTGCATGCAAATGCACAGTGTGCAGCCACAGCTTTGTGGCGGGCGGTGCTGTGTCCACCGCCCGCCACAATGATGTGGATGGGGGATGCCACCACCACGGTGGAGGTGGCATCCTAATTGCCGGTGCGGGACTGACGCACCACTGGCAGCCGGTCCCAGCACCGCAAGGGTACGCCCGCCATCCTAATAGGCCCTAATGTGTTCTATATTTCTACTGGGTTTAAGAAACTTGTAAATAACACTGATTGAGCAATTGATATTCTAGAAAAAAAACGACTGCTGGAATAAGCAAATGTAATGTAACATCTGAATTTTGTTTTCACAATGAATTTTGACATTCTAACTCTGAACAAAGTTCAAAATTGACCTGTGCATTTTTGGCGCATTCTCAGTCAAATGTCAAGTTGATGAAACTAACCTAGTACTCTGGAGGAAATTAAAATCTCCTCTGATAACAGTGATTCCAGCTAACTGGAATAATTCCAACTTTTGTTTAATCACATGTACATTCATAAAAGGTAACTACACTGGCGTGCTGGTGTACCACCTTTTTTGTGAATCATATATAATTGTATACAATTTCTCTTCATTCCTGCTAGAGTTGTAGCCTTACCCAGGCCTCTGTGTGTTGCGGATATTGAGGAGAAACATGTATGACTCTTGGCAGTGCTCCCTTTTATTCACTTGCCTGAAGTGCCTGTCTTTGATAATAATTATTGACATTCCTGGGTTCCTTAGCCAATGTTGCACTAAAAATGATTGACATCTATTATTAAGACCATTTGCATTCAAAGTTAAAATTCTTATATTACCCATTGAGAGTCTACTATACTGGAAGACAGATTAATCTTGCAACATCTTATCCTTATCTCACCTCAGTCTATTGGGGATGCAGATTGGCCGGGCAAGCAAGCCAGGCTAGTTGTATGCATATATAATAGCCTAAATAAATAGGAACAAGAGAGGTCATCATCACCCACCCCACTATCATCACTGAACCTAGCCTAAGTGTACAAATAATGTAAACATGTAGTGGTAATGCAGACGTTTTATGCCATTGTTTAACCTCTTTCAGAAAAACAGTGGCATAAGAGACATCTGCAAAGTTTTGAAATTTGCCTGGATGTAACATTTTATCTTTGCATGTTACTTAATCTATGGCTACAGCAACTTGTTTAAAATGGGGAATTGATTGCTTAAATTACCATCTGCATTTAGAGATATCAAAAATCACATCAGAGAAAACTTATGTTGAATTGCTTTAAAATGAACTATATATTTAATCCTGTAATCTTCCACGTAAAGCAGATTTGTCTAGGGTTTATTTAATACTTTAGTAGCAGCAAACAGAATTCTGTGCTCCCTACTGTAAGAAATTGGGTTGTTGGTTGACTTTGGTGCTGCGAGCCCTGGCCAAGCAGCAACCACAAGTCTTGTCAGGATGAGGCACAAGCAAACCCCAAATTATCCTGTGCTCAACCTTTGGTAGCTTGGCCCAGAGCAATCAGGCTTAATTTAGAGGCACATTGTAAAGTATTTGTGCAATACCTCGAACAGCAAAACACTGAAAACATGCCACAAAAGGAGCCCACAGCAGTATTAAATAAAGAGTGATTTTTTATAAATAAAACAAAACCAAAATGCCGAAACTCCAATTAGTAGACCCGGAGATGTTGAATTTTAAAGTTTTCAGATAAAATAGCGCCAAAAGGTGTAAAGCACCAGCTGTGAACATCCGCTTGTACCGGACCAGGACAAAGTCACAAGGTCAGGCTGACTGCGATGGAGGACGGGCCAGCTACAGCGACCCAGTTAGACCTGCTGAACAGAGTTCGCGCAGAGTTTAGCGTAGATTAGCGTAGAGTTGCACGTAGCTGAGTGAAGATGAATTTCACAGCCAAAATGATTCTTTGGCTCCGAGATGCAGCGAGGCTTCGCGCGAGGTCCTGTTGCATCAATGATTCTGTTGACGATGGCTTGTGATGCACAGTCTAGAGTAGGGGATGCGTTGCGCAGTTGGGGCAATGCAGCGATTTCATGGAGCTGCAGGGCTGAGATGCAGTCAGGGATTGTCATTCAGACTGTCATTGATGAGAAATGCAAGGGCCTGCACCGAGGATGCGTTTTGCAGCGGCAGTTCCGAAGGGGATGCAGGTTGAGGTGGTGATGCAAGCCTTTGCGACAGGTCCAATCCACGCAGCAGCAGAGATGTGTCAGTTCTGCTGGGACCACAGAGGCTACCAAAGCACTTTAAGCTCACTTCCAATGGTCCAGGACTGGGGTGGCACCAACTGGCAGGGTAGACTCACAGAAATCAGAGTCCAGGTGCAGATGTGAGGTTGTTTGAAGTCTGTAATGTCCCTGAGAGTTCAGATCAGGTGGCCAACCAAATAGCTGTAGAAGTCACTCTAGGATCTAAATTCAAGAGATACAGGTCCAGTCCTTCTCACCCAAACAAGAGGGCAGCAGGCGGCAAGTCAGCACAGCAAAGCAGGAGTCCAGCAGAGTGATAGCCCTTCTGCAGCACGACAGTACTTCCTGGCAGTGTATCCACAGGTCCTGAAAAGTACTGAAGAGTTGTTGCCTGAGGTCTAGTATTTAACCACAGTTGTGCCTTTGAAGCGGGGGAGAAGCTTTTAGAGGCTTCCCTTTGAAGTACCCATACAACCTCCCTTCCCTGTCCTAGCTCCAGCCAAATTACAGGGAGTGTGCAGCCCTTTGTGTATAGGCAGGACACAGCCTCACTGCCATCCTGCAAGTGATGGCCCATCAGGCACACCTAATCACCCAATTGTGTGTGCCTGTCTAGAAGGAATACACAAAGCTCAAATGTCAGCTAGCTGGTTTATACCACCCGAGACAGTTTACAGGTACTTAATGGCTAAGGCAACAAAATGTCTACTTTTTAAAAGTTCAATAACTAACTTGGGGTTGGGCCTATTTTGCATTAGCAAAGCTAGACCACTACATCAAAAGAACAAACAAACACCAGTGCTGACTCTGTTAAGACAACACAAGGATTTCAATTGTGATCACACAGCTTAAATATTGTGATAACCCTTTTAATTCCTCATTGTACATAGCAAATTATAGCTTCATATCTAGGGGGTTATGTCTATGTTAAAGAGATATACAGGCCTACAGAGAATTGTTGGTAGAAAATAAATAAAATAGTTTGATCCAAGTGTGAGGCCTTTAACTAGGGGAAAAAGCAATGTTGACACTCCTAGGCTATAAGCCAATAAATTAGGGGTTCAGTAAGGGCATTCTACTTTGGTTGTTCTCAAATTCAGAACTGATACATTGAATGTTACTTATTTGGTTTATGTGATTTTTTGCTTTGCATTTTAATTCAATATTTTGTCAATGCGCAGAGGTTTATTTGATGTGGGATTTGTAACATATGACGTTGCATTTGTGACATGAAGATGTTGTTCCTCTGTCATTTACAATGATCTGCAAAAAGGTATAATAATTTGTTATGTACAAGAATGAATTAAAAGGATGATTGCCTTAATTAAGTTGTGTGATCACAATTGAAATCATTGCATTGTCTAAACAGCGTCAGTATAGACGTTTATTTCTTCTTATAACTTTTTTAAAGTGGCTTTTTCAGCATTGCAATTTTGAATTTAAAGCTTGGACTCAAGAGAAACCAAACATGAACTGGATATCTCTTCCCATTTGAAAATTGCACTCATAAAATGTAACATGGCAATTCTAATGTTATCCTATGGGAGAGCTAGGCCATGCAGTAGGGAAAAATGAAGTTAAGAGTTTTTCACTACCAGAACATGTAAAACTTAAAGCTACATGTCCTGCTTTTTCAATACATTGCATCCTGGCCTATGGGCCTTCTAGGGCCTAACCTAGGGGTGACTTAGAAGCATGCTTTAAAATAGAAAATTTGGGCCTGACATGACATTTATTTTGCCAGGTTGAAATTACAGTTTCAAACTGCACACACAGGATCTGCAATGGCAGGCCTGAGACAGTTTTAAAAGGCTACTTATGTGGGTGGCACAAACAGTGCTGCCGGCCCACTAATAGCATTTAACCTACAGGCCCTGGTTACATTAAGAGGGACTTATGAGAAAATTAAATATGCTATGTCAGTATAAGCCAATGTTATCATGTTTAGAGGACTGAGCATAAGCACTTTAGCACTGGTTTGCAGTGGTAAAGTGCAAAGAGTCCTAATGCAGGCAAAAACGAGATCAGAAAAAATGGAGGAGAGGGGTAAAGGGTTGAGGGTTCAGGGTAAGACCTCCCTAAGGCTGACAGGTATAACACCTACATAGTATAAGATATGGAGGAACACCCAGGCCAGAGGCTATGTGTGTGTTAGATTATCCACAAATTCAACCACTCACATCTCTAAAATCCTTTCAATCTGAAATGCCTAACAAACATAGATTTAAACACTAAGGGAGTGATTAGTATACCGGGCAGATTGCCACCGCCCGTATGGTGGTGGCGATCCGACCACCAAAAGTCACTTCCCGCATGACTTTCCCCCCACCACATTAAGACCATGCGCTGGTTTTCTGCCGGTAGGCAATCCACCCAATTGCCCACCGGGCGGAGAAGTGCCTTTCCATGGAGGTGACTCCGCCATGGAAAGACATGCGTTTTTTTGGGGGGGGGCCTGTTGTCGGCCCCCAGGGTGTTGGGGGGGGTGGGGAGTGCACATGAGGGTACCTATGGTGCCCCCTTGCATTTGCATTCACAAGGTGGCAGGCACCGGGCTGTGCCTGCCACATTGTGCATGCAAATGCGAGACATGCATATATTGCATTGTGGCAGCAGCTGCTTCCAGCACCGCCCGCCACAATGCAATGTATGCGGGATGCCATCGCCACCGTGACGGTGGCATCCTAATTGCCGGTGAGGGATTGCCGCACCACTGGGACCGGTCCCAGCACCGATAACGTCCGCCCGCCGTCCTAATAGGCCTTTAAGACTTGTTCTCTACTTCCTCTGGCTTAACTCTTACTGTACCCAACACTACAAAAATGAGAGAAAACACTCAATGGCATGGGATGGGGTTATAAACCATGTAACACATATTGTCTCCCCATGAGTTTGCATATTTGCCAGCCGGGGACAATGTTTTTAACCTACATTGAGTATACTGAATTAAAAACTCATGGTGGTGAAAATTAGAGATCCAGTCAAAACAAAGTATTAAGTAGTATACATCAATATTGAATGGGTCTTTGAGATGTATCCAGGGTAATTACAAGATAGGATAATCATATTTATGACATCAAGTTGAAAATAGAGCCAACATGTAAATGCTCCAAACGATGCATAACTGAATTGCAACTTAGGAATGTTCTAAATATCAGCCTTACTGCAGAGATTTCCGTCCTTTGATGCAGGGTGTCTAAGAGGCAGTGATTCTCAATTCTCAACCTGAGAGCCTTTTTAAGGCGAATTATACTGAGTTTTTTGTTTCCGTTTGGAATCTGTAGGTGGAGTAGACCCTTGTGTCTACTGAGACGCTGAGATGACTATCTTCTTTTTCTAAATTATGAATATGTGTATTATAACAATGGTGATAAAGATTTGTACATACTTTACTGAATAATAAATGTAAAAAAACTTTTGGGTGTTTATGAATTGTGCCATGATTGATAGTTTTTTATATGTTATATGGTATCTTTTTATAAATGTGGGTGCAAGTTTTTAAGACGTCATGGAGGTGTCATATGTAATATACAGCACTTTACTATACTTATACAAAAAGAGGATGAGAGATAGTTTGTGGTCCTAAACAATTATAAACCCTTGGGGGAATATATTTATTGTATGGTATCAGCTCTTACTGTAGCCAGCTCTTTTTGTTCCATTTTTTACTGGTACATTTTCAGCAATTGAAATTGTCTGTTCTACTTCTCCCCATCATGTTGAAAAACCCTTGAACTTTGTTTTTAATTGTTCACTTCTCAGCTTCATCAATGTGCTGGAGGCCTGCTGTAAGGCCTTTAGCACATACATGTCTAATACTTGGAAATGACACCTTTCTTACATTATTCTCAGAGATAAATAAATTGGATTCCGTGGGGTTAACAGAAACCCTGAATGCACATTATCAGCCGATGCAAGAGCTGAGAGGATTAGCAGGAAGAGACCCCTCTTCTCCTCTTCATCCTCCAGGTCCCCTGTACGGGGGCCATGTAACAATCTCCTATAGCAAGAATACAGGATAAGTGTGCTAGTAAAGCAGGACAGAAGCAATGGCACATCTCAAAGCTTGCACAAGCTTCTCCCAGGATGAGCTATCACAGTGTAGGTTGGTGCAGTTGTGCTCTCAGACCAGCTGATGGTAGCAGAACTAAGGTTGCATGAGCATTGTGTATGTTGTTGAGCTGAACAGTAATGCAGCTGATGAAATGAAGTCCTAATGAACCCTACTGTGTATCTGATGTATCCTACCTCAAGCTACTCTTGAAAACTGCATACATTCATTTCTTGTGTAAGTAGCGTAGAAATATGTTTCTGACACAATTATGAGCTCAATCACCGTCCTTCATCAGGGCTTCACAAGTGCAAGTCGGTTGCTTAACTAATGTCACAAATGATTGGCATAATTTATGTTGGATCACAATATCCTTTGTGTCAGGCTCCTCCTCTGGAAAGGTTATTTCAAAACATACTAGGAGACGCAGCTTCTCCCAGGTACTCATGCTCACTCATTAGGCAGTCAAACAAGCATAATGATGATGTGTTTGTGACTATTGTGCAAAAAATGACGAACTGATTTATAATTGTAACACATGTATTTGTTACCAGATTTTAATAGGTGGACGGATTTATTTTCAGTGTTCAGAGAATATATTATGTATGAGTGATTTATGTTCGATTGTTTCAATGCCTAACGAGTGAGTATTATTACCTAGGAGAAGCCGGTTTACCTGGTTAGTAAACACAGTGGCGTCACTAGGGGGGTACGGGGGGTGCGGACCGCACCGGGTGACACCCTCACATGGGGGTGACACCATCTGGTTGCGCCCCCTGCCCCCCCCCCCAAGCAGGCCTCTGTATATGGCACCCCGTGCACCGCACCCGAAGGCCTCGGAGAGACTCGGTCCGCTTTAAAAACAACAGCGAACCGAGATATTTTCTCACCTATTTGAATTAAAATGTTCTCGTTAGTTAAAGTTTGAAAAGTGTAGTAATGAGGGGCCCCCGCCATTTATATGGAAAAAAGACACGGTGCTAAAGAGGGGGGGCCGGGGAGGGGGGGTATTAACCGCTTGGAAATTAGCTTTTACTTTAGCTGTTTCATATAGTAAAATTCTCACGTCTACAAACTCGCTGGTGCCTTGTACACAGATTTCTTTTTGAATCTTGAAAAGCTTTAAAAGAGAAACCACATGAAAGCGTCAGAGAGTGTAAAAGGGGGGGGGGGCGGGGTTTAATGTGCGAGAGAGAGGGAGCTAGAGGGAGTAAGACAGAGAGAGAGAGGGAGCTAGACAGAGACAAAGGGAGCTAGAGGGAGTAAGACAGAGAGAGAGGGAGCTCGAGGGAGCTAGACAGAGAGAGGGAGCTAGAGGGAGTAAGACAGAGAGAGAGAGGGAGCTAGACAGAGACAGAGGGAGCTAGAGGGAGTAAGACAGAGAGAGAGGGAGCTCGAGGGAGCTAGACAGAGAGAGGGAGCTAGAGGGAGTAAGACAGAGAGAGAGGGAGCTAGAGGGAGCTAGACAGAGAGAGGGAGCTAGAGGGAGTAAGACAGAGAGAGAGGGAGTCAGAGGGAGCTAGAGGGAGCAAGACAGAGAGAAAGGGAGCTAGACAGAGAGAGGGAGCAAGAGGGAGTAAGATAGAGAGAGAGGGAGCTAAAGGGAGTTAGACAGAGAGAGAGGGAGCTAGAGGGAGTAAGAGAGAGAGAGGGAGCTAGAGGGAGGAAGACAGAGAGAGGGGCTAGAGGGAGTACGACAGAGAGAGAGGGAGTAAGACCGAGAGAGAGGGAGACAGAGGGAGCTAGAGGGAGCAAGAGAGGGGAGCTAGAGGGAGCTAGACAGAGAGAGGGAGCTAGAGGGAGTAAGACAGAGAGAGAGGGAGCTAGAGAGAGTAAGACAGCGAGAGAGGGAGCTAGACAGAGAGAGGGAGCTAGAGGGAGTAAGATAGAGAGAGAGGGAGCTACAGGGAGCTAGAGCGAGCAAGACAGAGAGAGACGGAGCTAGAGGGAGTAAGAGAGAGAGAAGGAGCTAGAGGGAGCAAGGCAGAGAGAGGGAGCTAGACAGAGAGAGGGAGCTAGAGGGATTAAGATAGAGAGAGAGTGAGCAAGACAGAGGGAGAGGGAGCTAGAGGGAGTAAGAGAGAGAGAGGGAGCTAGAGGGAGCTAGACAGAGAGAGGGCGCTAGAGGGAGTAAGACAGAGAGAGGGAGCTAGAGGGAGTAAGACAGAGAGAGGGAGACAGAGGGAGCCAGAGGGAGCAAGACAGAGAGAGAGGGAGCTAGACAGAGAGAGGGAGTAAGACAGAGAGAGAGTGAGCTAGAGGGCTCTTGACAGAGAGAGGGAGCTAGAGGGAGTAAGAGAGAGAGGGAGCTAGAGGGAGCAAGACAGAGTGAGAGGGAGCTAGAGGGAGTAAGACAGAGAGAGCTAGAGGGAGCAAGACAGAGAGAGAGGGGGCTAGAGGGAGTAAGAGAGAGAGAGGGAGCTAGAGGGAGTAAGAGAGAGGAGGCTAGAGGGAGTAAGACAGAGAGAGAGGAAGCTAGAGGGAGTAAGACAGAGAGAGGGAGCTAGAGGGAGCAAGACAGAGAGAGAGGGAGCTAGAGGGAGTAAGAGAGAGAGAGAGAGGGAGCTAGAGGGAGTAAGAGAGAGAGTGGGAGCTAGAGTGAGTAAGACAGAGAGAGGGAGCTAGAGGGAGTAGGACAGAGAGAGAGGGAGCAAGAGGGAGTAAGACAGAGAGAGAGAGAGCTAGAAGGAGTAAGAGAGGGAGAGAGGGAGCTAGAGGGAGCAAGACAGAGAGCGGGAGCTAGAGGGAGTAAGACAGAGAGAGAGGGAGCTAGAGGGAGTAAGGCAGAGAGAGAGGGAGCTAGAGGGAGTAAGACAGAGAGAGAGGGAGACAGATGGAGCTAGAGGGAGTAGACAGAGAGAGGGAGCTAGAGGGAGCTAGACAGAGAGAGGGAGCTAGAGGGAGCTAGACAGAGAGAGGGAGCTAGAGGGAGTAAGACAGTACCTAGCACCGTACATTTCCGACAGAGGTGGTCCATGCGGTAAGTCATGAGGGGGTGACACCATGAGTTACCCACACCGGGTGACACCAACCCCAGTGACGCCACTGAGTAAACATCTGTCCCCACTGCCTGTGCATGATTTTATATAATGATGGATAAACTGAAGAATCAGAAGAAGAAAACAATACAAATATCTCGCAGATACCTTTTTTTTAATTAATTTTTTTAGAAAATGTACGGTAAAGGCAGTTCATTTTCTTGATACTTTTCTGCTAGAGTTCAAACCCCGAATAACTGTCTATGAGTGGGGCTAAATACTCAATAACCGGCTATGGGATGTTCAATGCCACAATCATCCTCTATGTGGTGCAATTAAATTCACAGCAACTGATTGTGGGGGAGCTAAAATCAAATTGTTGACTGTTGTCTTGATTTCCACACTGGGTGATGGTCATTTAAATGTACAGCCTTGTCCAGAGTGATGTATTGAAGTCAACATTCCATGCCTATTCCAGCATACAGAATGATACCAAGAGACCGGTAGATGTATAATCTAATTTACAATGTTTGTGTGAAATCTATGGAAATAATTAAAGAAACAGTAAACCCATCATGGTCGTGCTGCACCAGGATCCCAAAACTAGGCGGTAATGCATCGCTGCAAATACTGACAATGAATGTCCAGGATGCGTGACAGTGATGTATATGACAATGGTTATGCAGATAGAAACATGAAGCCATTAGATGAACTGCAAAAAATAATCTGCCATTAAGTATAAATGTGTCGACTACACTGGAGGTCAGTACTGAGAATCTGAATTTACTTAAATTAGCTTTTAGAGAATTGTAGGTGTAGTAGATACAATTCTGGAGGTGGGTCTGAAGTAGGCCTAAGCAAAATGCAAAGTGCGATTGCATAATTTGCGTAATTTTGGAAATTCAGCGTTACGCTAGTTATACATAATTCCTGAAATTATTCCATCACACAACATTGTGCAATTACGCCACTGTTAGCAGAATTATTTTTGCACAGGAGCATAGCGAACACCAAAATGGAAGCAACTGTTATTCGCAGCACTTGTGCTTTTTGTGCTGTTTTATTTGAGTAAAATGCGCCCTTGCGACAAACATTGAGGCAACACATATCACTCTATACCACAGAATTAAAATTGACGGATTTGTATTTCAAATAATTAAGCATCATTTCATGTAATTTTCCTGAAATATCATGAAATTACGCGAAAGCAAGGGAACGTGAAAACTAATCAACACCCTCGGATTCTGGCCACGTTTCTTGAAAGACAGTCCTATGCAATAGCAGAAGTGGTGATGCAATCTCTTTGCACAAAAGACTATCCAAAGGGTAAATTGCATATTACAGGTTATCTGTGCAAAGGTTGCATGTGCAATATGTTGAAAGATCATGCAAGTTCCTCATGGGTCAGTCCTAATATGGCTCTGAAAAATGGGTCAAGCACAACCCTATCTGCACTTGAATTTCAAGGTAAAAAGAGTGCACAATCACCGGTTTATCAAGAAGGTAGATTGGGGGAGGACTAGTGCCAATAGCGGCTCGTAGTGGGAGTGTTGCGGGGCTGTGGGGCGGGGCAGGGGCAGGGTGGGGGGTAGTAAACTCCAGCATACGGCAAATGGTGTTGCAGTGCGCGCAATGGAATTTTATTTATTTATGTAATTACCTCCTGTCGGCTGTATGCTAGAGTTTACTACCCCCCACCCTGCCCCTCCCCGCCCACCCCACCGCCCTCCAACACTCCCACTACGAGCTCTTACTAACTAGTGCTCAGATCTCAACAGTCAGCCAATTGACGCAATAAGGTTATATCTCCATCGTCATTATCTTTTATGTAAAAGTAAGTTCTTTAATCACACAGCAGAACTAAATGCTACACAATTCAATGAAAATGCTATAGAAAGTTGCAACTAAGTTGCATAAAAGAGTGAGGCGCTATGGCCCCTTCCTCCCAGTATCCTCCCGGTTCCCCCATCTCCCAATAGGGTTGAGATCCGGTTTCAACAGACCCAGTGCTGTAACTGGATTAGGCACAGGTGCCAAGCTCAGTGTCTCTTTTTACACATTTGACAAAAAGTCTCAGCATGCATGCACAACAGACTCTCCTGCTCATGTGTAGTCTCTTGTCTCAGTGCATGATAATCTCTGTATTTTACTTGCTGGTTACTATAGCGTTTCTGGTTTTAGAGTCTATGCTGAGATGTGGTCCACCTACCTCCCCTGTGGTGGTCACTTCGGTATTTTTGCTTGGGGCTAAATTTGCTGATGAGGTCAGTGAAACAGATCTATGCAGAAGACTCGTTTTCAACCTAGAAAGTTCAATTCTTGTTTGCTCATACTAACTGTGAGATTCAAATGGGTATCTTGTGCACTGAACTAGGTCAGGCAAAGTCCTAGGTAATACAAGAACTGACAGAAGAGCAGGGATCAGGGGTGGCTGAGCCTGTGCAGGGTCGGATTGGGTAAACAAGTAGCCCCGGTGCACCAAAACCAAAGTGGCCCCTCATTAACGCACCAAATAGGTAAAAAAGTGGCCCACATTTGCAAATCAGGCCAGTTTTGAACTTGGAAAGACATGTTGCATGAGTATTTTGCAAGGTATGGGAGACTGCACGCATTTGTGTTTGCTGCAGGCAAAACAAATTTAATATCCGAGATATCAACAGTAAAAACCGGCCCACCTGGCCATAAAACAGGCTCAAAAACAGCCCACACGCTGATCTGAGACCAGCCCATAAGGCACTGCTTGGTTGCCCTACAGGCCAGACTGACACTGGGCCGGTGCTCAGCCTATGACAGTCCTAAGGCTGTTCCAGGCAGGGCCTAGTCTCTGACACACCAGAGCTGCACCAGTACACAGCAGACTTCAAGTTAGGTGTAACGGTTTAGCTCATATGCAGATTAGCTGCTGCAACCAATGGGAGCGCTGGAGGATCGAGCCAGAGTGGGTCTGCAAAATCCTGCCTCGTGCATCCAGGTTTGCAGATGTTTTCCTCTAGAACACGCGCCCTGTGCATCGGGCACGTGCGGACACACATACAAGCGCGAGCCTTATACAGTTGAAGATTATGAATATATTCCTTCTTTGGGCACCATGGATGTTATATGTCTGTCTATCGAACTGCACACACACCTTGAAGGAAAAGATCTGCATCCAATCCAAACCCTTTTGAAACTGATTCGACTGCAACTGAGCCAACGCTTTCATTCATCTTTTGAAAAGAATCTCCTACGGTTTTTTAAACGCCTTTGCCTGGATGAAGGTATCGCAGCACTATAGAGGCTTGGCACGTGGTCAAGACCTTCGCCTTCCCAAATGTGCAGGGATTTGAAGCCCATGCAGGCAATTACTGCACGCCTTTCTCGAAGAGTAAATAGCGAGCAGCTGGTCTGGCCCCCGTTCAATTACGGTGAGAGGGGGGAATATCTGCATACAATTAGGAAACAATTCCAAAAATGGGTGTTTTTAAAAAAAAAAGAAAAATTGGGCTTCAGCATGTTCTGAAAAACTAGTGTGTATCTGAAACACATGGCCAAAGCAGCTCAGTGTTTCTGACGGGTGTTCGTCGTAGGATAATTCGGCTTTAGTCGTGTACTACGGGCAGGACACGGGAACAAAAAAAGCAGCCGCAGAAAAAATGCTCAAACCAGCACCTCGCTCGCGTAACCGCTCTCTTTCTATCCGTCCATTCTCTCACCTCTCCACCTCCCTTTATTTCTCTCTCTCTTAAAACCTCCCTGTGCTTTTTGCAAATTACCTCGGGGAACTGGGGAAAGCCACAGAGACACCAGACCTGAGCTCTCAACACCAGTTTTCAATAGCTCCAGACCACCGAGGAATAAATGCAATGCCCGTCCCGCACTGCGTGTACCTAGTATTACTAACAGGTCCGTCATGTACCGCGCAGTTTATGAGCTTAAATATCAAAAGGCACACAAACATTAATAGCGATGTTTTCCTCATACTGATTATTAATTCCAGATTAAGGAGCCACGAAATAGAGCGACTGGTAAAAAAGGCGCCAAAAAAGATGTGCAGGTCTTTCTTCTAATACCACCCTTAGGATATGTTTCTTTCCACTCAGTTTTCAGTACTTAATTTAAGTATTTGTTTTCAGGTGGCGGTCGCTGGCATCCATCTTTGGGGACTGGGACTTATTTTTAGGCATCCGCCTTTGTTACAGAACAATTGCTTTAGGAAGATGTTGTTGCTATGGGCTTTGTCAATCAGCTAGCAACAGAGAACGCCATATTACCTGAAGTTTACAGCTTGTAATATTGGTGAGATTTAGTTTATCTTTCACCTGCATTCCACCAACAATTTTTTGTATTTGACTCATTGACCACCTCAACAGCAAAATCTAGTCAGATTTACAGGATAAAGGAACTCATGTTTTCACTATATCCAGACTGAATATTTATGAGGAATATTTAAATAACATATAGCTCAATGTAGGCTTTTTTGGTTATTCTGGAAAGCTGTGTGGCATTTACTATTTGAAAGGGTTAACAAGCTGAACTAAGTAATGTAAATGCCATCATGTTCTGAATGAGTTCCAAATAATTTTACTGCAAATCTTTAAACTGTACTTCTAGTGAAACAAGGACAATCACTTTAGCGCCCAGGATGGAGATTTGTACAGTCATTATTGCGTCTGGAAATGTTGTGCTTTCTATTACCATACATGTACATTTCTGGATTTGGCCGACAGCCACTGCTAGAACTGTCAATTAGAGATTGCCATTCTCTGTTGACTTTCAATGAGTTTTCTCCTTAATTTGTAAGGATTTTGATGTTTTCTAATGGGGACATTTGGCCTGAGGTAACACCTGTTAGGGGTAGGTCTCAGACACAGACTAATACCGTGGAAATAAAAACTTTTAGGAACCACTCAATAGTGCAAGAGGCCAGAATATGGGCTCCTAAACGTGGAGAACAGTGTAAGGTGAGGGGCCAAATAGAAAATCCTAACTCATCGGTTGTATTTATTTGTTGCACATCAACATCAAAGTACTGTTCTCACTTTCGTTTTTAAATCTAAGGCAGTATTTCATAAAAGTTCACACCGTCTATAAAAGCTTCTTGCATTACAGATGGGGGTCACACAGCTCTTCTGTTGTACTAAATCTTATTTACTTACTTATTCTGTTATACTAAATCCCTTGGAGCTGAAAAAGAAGTTCTACATTCTAGAGATGGTATTGATTTTGCAAGTTAGGGATGCCTGCTCACCCAGCACCTTTATATTTCCATGTATTTATTTAATATCTCATTTATACAATTATTTCGTTAAATTTTAATAAATGACTCGCTCAATTGATCAATTAATTATTTTATGGAGTTCTGTAAACCACTGGCATGTAGTTTATATGGGGGTTGGTAGGGCTTGCTCACAGCTGGTCTCACCACCACATTTAAAAGGTACTGGGATGGGCACCTAGGCTCGCTCTAGGGAATTCATATTTAAGACTACGGAGTTCTGTGACAAGTTGTCGCAGTGTAACACGGAGTTCGAGGTAATGGATTAACACTCACACTTCCATCACATGTTTGGGCTTGTGAAGTGCAATCTGAGTGTGGGAGCCTACCAATATTAACAGTACAAAGTGAACATGTTGCAAATGAGAGTGTCTTCAGAGCCTAGTGGTAAAGTATTCTGGAAGCATGTTGTATATTCTTCCACCAAAAGGATTTTCCAAACTGCACTTTGCTTAATGTGCATAGAGCTACAGCTTCAAGCTAGCCCAGCTGTCTAATTAAAGAATATTATAACACGGTGCTACTGTCTTTGCACTAGTTCAAGTTCTTTTGCATATGACTGTTCAGAATATTACGCTTTCTACAATTGATGATTGAATATTGTAGTATAAAGACATTTCTATTTTCTTCCAAAATATGCATTATTTTTCAGATGTCTTTTTAATTAATCACCTCTTTTCAGCAAAATGCAGAGATGCCAGCTTTTTTTCACTTGGTCAAGTCTGTTAGACCATGGTGACTGGTAGGAAACAGTGGCATGTGGGAGGGGGCAGGGTGCGGGCAAGGTGGGGGTGGTAGTAAAAAAAACGGAAAAAAGAAAACTTACCTGCTGGTTACCAGTCACCAGCCGCTGCCTCTCCTCTGACGCAGGAACCCGGAAGCACAAAGGCTCCCATCCTCCCCTAGCCGATCATGACACTTCGTTATTGCAGTGCCATGATTGGTCTGAGCATACAAAACACTACAATTGCCAATACTGAGAATTGATTAACCCAAAATCGAACTTATTCTATATGAATCAAACATATAGATGCAACCGGACTTTAAATCCAACAATGTCTGTTTTATTAATTACAAACTTTTTTATAAATCTTGATTAAAGACAAAAACACTTTCCAAATATGTGTACAACAGAACCAAATCCAACAAACAAATGATGCAACAAACAAATGAAACAACTCCTTGCATCACATCGCTGGTTTTGGTGCTTATAGAGGTGGTCTGGTTTAAGAGGGATGGTATTCTATACCATTCTCTACAGGGGCAGGTATACCTACTAGGTGGAGCACTATCTTACAACTTCATGAACTTACAAACGCACTTAAATATACCAAACTAGAAAAGGATTTTTCATTAAAAAATAATAAGGATTTATTACCTCCCAATTGGGTTACAATCTAACACATAATCATACTTATAAAAGAAATTTTTAAAAGACCACATAACATGGTTAAACAATCTTATATAAAAAAAGTCAAAGATTAATAAAACAGTCAACGCAGCGTTTCGGTGCTTTTTCTTTTTTCACACCTTCTTCAGGACTTTACAACATTTGACTCCATTATTTCTAGAAATAAATGAAAGCGTTTTAGTATTTCTTTTTTTACAAGTTCATCAGTCTAACCTAGTATTACCACTACTCATTGTTATCCACCTCTAGATCTACCAGACCACTTCATTTGAACAACGTAGGATTTTCTTGCATAGGGGAACTCAAATGAGAGGTCCTATGACTAGCTTCACATTCTTATAGGGACTGTATTTAGTTTTTATACATCACTTTCTTTGCTAATAGGTTGCACTATTTGTTAGGCTTTTTGAGATAACATATTCATCATACCTGCATTATCAAATTGATGCATTTCAAAATTTCAAAATTTCAAAATAGTTCCACTCGTGTGTGCATGATGCTCAGGTATTTCAATTCCCTTGAGCTATATTAATGATAAACAACAAAAACTCGATTGAGTGACAGGTATAAAAAGATCATGTCTTAGACTATTCAGTTTATGGACAGTTATCAAAATTACCTCAAAGTATAAGCAACTCTGTATTATATATACACGGAGGAGCCACCATCAGTCAGGGCGGAGCTTCTTATTGTCTTTAGACCTGGAAGTGTATAAATATCCAAGCTGAAATGTATTTCCCTGAGGTCCTTAATTCATACTTTTATTAATTAGACGACAGCCGATTTAGGTGATCCTTATAACTAAAGAACCAGGTTACTAACCTTGTTGTGTTTTTTGCCGATATGTTATGGACGTCCGCGACAGTTATATGATACGCGGCTCCACTTTCAGGGTTTCTTTCATCCACGGTTCAAATCTCTATAAGTATATTAAGAATGACCGTTTTTTAAGGTTAACTTTCACTCTGAGTTCACAGTTGTGCTACTCATACATAGATTCGTACTATATTACTATATCATTTTAAGGTTTCTTAGTTTGGAAATTTACAATGAGGGAGAACTTATGTCCGTGTTATTTGGCATAGTTATCTGCAGATTGTCCCCACTTAATTGGACTAAGGCATTTTCTATATACATATAAAGCCCCAACATAGACAAACTGCAGTCTTGTGCTTATGATAAAAACTTCCAAGACTGCTCGTTTTTTTGAGGATATTATATTTAAGGGTTTTACCTATCAGGACAATTTCAACAAAAACGGGTTCCCTAGTTTTGAGCCAGTATCTCACCTTATATTTCAAATGTGGCCTCCCTGCTCCTCCGTGTCAGCGTCCTCGTGGAAATTCGAAGAGTGATGCTCCTGTTATGGAGCGCCCTTTTTATATCCGGAGTGCCAGGCTCAACCCGGAAGTAATATGGCTGTTTCCAGAAACGCCGTTCTATCTATAATTCTAATGATTTTAATATCATCTTAATGTTCAAGGAACAAAAGGATTTCACACTGGATCGTGTGCGGACGTCAGAATTCCGCGTTCTTCCGAATTACAGATATTTGTATAAAAAACGGGAACTTTATCGATTTTGAAGATAATGTGATTGAACCACGCGATAATTTTTAAAACTGAATTGCAGTTATGTTTAAACTCAATCTTTGTATCCTGCGATACAATGGCAGTATTATTTGGAATTGTTGCCGCTTTTATAATGGCCGCCATCTTGGAACGGGTACAATCCCATACCATTTTTGAGAGATACGCACCCTTGACAGTAACGAGATCGCATCGGGCAATGATCCACATACTCCCTAATTTTAGCTGTGTTTACTATTCCATTCCTTAGACCACTACGATGTAACTTCTGAATATAGCGGTAATATTCGATATTGACGCCGCATTAATAACGGCCGCCATCTTGGAATGGGTACAATCCAATACCGTTTCTAAGGGATCCGCACACATCATAAAATATCGAGTGCTGGTCCAACAATAATACACACATAATCTATAACTTTCGATGTGTTATTACATTGAATTCTCTAGCGCCATATTATACAAGGTCGGAGTATCATTCCCTATGCCTATATCAAGGCCTATATCTTTTAGCATATTACTCTCTCTATCAATATGTTATCGTCTTATATTAAATTGTTTTACATTCACCCCTCGTTTTGAATTGTTAGCTTAACCACATTGTTGAGTAATACACATTATGTTATGTACACTGGAGAAATCACCATTTAGGGCCATTGTATCAGTGTCATACATTAATAATACAAAAGAATACATGCAATAACAGAAAAACAACCGAGTTATACATCTATTAGAAACTGTATATCCAGGATCTATATTTTACCTATATGAGTGCCTACTAGAAATAACATTTTTACATAAGCACAATTGGTACTTTCTGTGGAATTCTTTTGCGAATACTATAATCTGTGTAGTTCCAGGGTAGTTATACATGAATCACATACTTCCCGTACACTCTATAGATGGAATAGGGAAACACAGGGACAGGGTGAGGGTCCTTTGACCTTACCCTTTCTATCCTTCACTGTATATTTTTCTGTTTCTATTAGAGAGAGTAATATGCTAAAAGATATAGGCCTTGATATAGGCATAGGGAATGATACTCCGACCTTGTATAATATGGCGCTAGAGAATTCAATGTAATAACACATCGAAAGTTATAGATTATGTGTGTATTATTGTTGGACCAGCACTCGATATTTTATGATGTGTGCGGATCCCTTCGAAACGGTATTGGATTGTACCCATTCCAAGATGGCGGCCGTTATTAATGCGGCGTCAATATCGAATATTACCGCTATATTCAGAAGTTACATTGTAGTGGTCTAAGGAATGGAATAGTAAACACAGCTAAAATTAGAGAGTATGTGGATCATTGCCCGATGCGATCTCGTTACTGTCAAGGGTGCGTATCTCTCAAAAATGGTATGGGATTGTACCCGTTCCAAGATGGCGGCCATTATAAAAGCGGCAACAATTCCAAATAATACTGCCATTGTATCGCAGGATACAAAGATTGAGTTTAAACATAACTGCAATTCAGTTTTAAAAATTATCGCGTGGTTCAATCACATTATCTTCAAAATCGATAAAGTTCCTGTTTTTTTATACAAATATCTGTAATTCGGAAGAACGCGGAATTCTGACGTCCGCACACGATCCAGTGTGAAATCCTTTTGTTCCTTGAACATTAAGATGATATTAAAATCATTAGAATTATAGATAGAACAGCGTTTCTGGAAACAGCCATATTACTTCCGGGTTGAGCCTGGCACTCCGGATATAAAAAGGGCGCTCCATA
The DNA here is from genome assembly GCF_964261635.1 of Lissotriton helveticus. NCBI lineage: Eukaryota > Metazoa > Chordata > Amphibia > Caudata > Salamandridae > Lissotriton > Lissotriton helveticus. The sequence goes on along the minus strand of NC_136071.1, from coordinate 332,922,692 downwards.
ACAGCAGCATCACTCTTCGATTTTCCACGAGGACGCTGACACGGAGGAGCAGGGAGGCCACATTTGAAATATAAGGTGAGATACTGGCTCAAAACTAGGGAACCCGTTTTTGTTGAAATTGTCCTGATAGGTAAAACCCTTAAATATAATATCCTCAAAAAAACGAGCAGTCTTGGAAGTTTTTATCATAAGCACAAGACTGCAGTTTGTCTATGTTGGGGCTTTATATGTATATAGAAAATGCCTTAGTCCAATTAAGTGGGGACAATCTGCAGATAACTATGCCAAATAACACGGACATAAGTTCTCCCTCATTGTAAATTTCCAAACTAAGAAACCTTAAAATGATATAGTAATATAGTACGAATCTATGTATGAGTAGCACAACTGTGAACTCAGAGTGAAAGTTAACCTTAAAAAACGGTCATTCTTAATATACTTATAGAGATTTGAACCGTGGATGAAAGAAACCCTGAAAGTGGAGCCGCGTATCATATAACTGTTGCGGACGTCCATAACATATCGGCAAAAAACACAACAAGGTTAGTAACCTGGTTCTTTAGTTATAAGGATCACCTAAATCGGCTGTCATCTAATTAATAAAAGTATGAATTAAGGACCTCAGGGAAATACATTTCAGCTTGGATATTTATACACTTCCAGGTCTAAAGACAATAAGAAGCTCCGCCCTGACTGATGGTGGCTCCTCCGTGTATATATAATACAGAGTTGCTTATACTTTGAGGTAATTTTGATAACTGTCCATAAACTGAATAGTCTAAGACATGATCTTTTTATACCTGTCACTCAATCGAGTTTTTGTTGTTTATCATTAATATAGCTCAAGGGAATTGAAATACCTGAGCATCATGCACACACGAGTGGAACTATTTTGAAATTTTGAAATTTTGAAATGCATCAATTTGATAATGCAGGTATGATGAATATGTTATCTCAAAAAGCCTAACAAATAGTGCAACCTATTAGCAAAGAAAGTGATGTATAAAAACTAAATACAGTCCCTATAAGAATGTGAACCTAGTCATAGGACCTCTCATTTGAGTTCCCCTATGCAAGACAATTCTACGTTGTTCAAATGAAGTGGTCTGGTAGATCTAGAGGTGGATAACAATGAGTTATGGTAATACTAGGTTAGACTGATGAACTTGTAAAAAAAGAAATACTAAAACGCTTTCATTTATTTCTAGAAATAATGGAGTCAAATGTTGTAAAGTCCTGAAGAAGGTGTGAAAAAAGAAAAAGCACCGAAACGCTGCGTCGACTGTTTTATTAATCTTTGACTTTTTTTATATAAGATTGTTTAACCATGTTATGTGGTCTTTTAAAAATTTCTTTTATAAGTATGATTATGTGTTAGATTGTAACCCAATTGGGAGGTAATAAATCCTTATTATTTTTTAATGAAAAATCCTTTTCTAGTTTGGTATATTTGAGTGCGTTTGTAAGTTCATGAAGTTGTAAGATAGTGCTCCACCTAGTAGGTATACCTGCCCCTGTAGAGAATGGTATAGAATACCATCCCTCTTAAACCAGACCACCTCTATAAGCACCAAAACCAGCGATTTGCTGTCTTGCGAGACAGGGATTTACAAATTTCTCTACTGTTCCAACCCCCTTCCCTGTTGTAAAATACCAGGGGTTCCTCCTATTTGTTTTGCACAACTCCTTGCATACCATAATTGACGAGTCACTGTGACACCCCCATTCACTCCTACTTACTCACTCACACAGAAACAACAACTTTCTTTCAACAAACCCAAACAATCTACTCCTTCTCATCCACAAATCAAACCAGTCCCACTTGGACCAGAGACAACAAAACCCGAATCTGGTTCGAAACGCGTCAACCTTGTTATTTGGTTCCCTGTCAAAAAAGATTGTATGAAGATTTATTTATGTAACGTTTGGATCATTCCTTGTTGTTGATGTATGGAAGACTGTACAAATTGAATTTTTTCCTACATTTTCTATTATAAGAATTTTGTATTGATTTTTTTGACGTGGGATTCAGGTTTTGTTGTCTCTGGTCCAAGTGGGACTGGTTTGTTTTGTGGATGAGAAGGAGTAGATTCTTTGGGTTTGTTGAAAGAAAGTTGTTGTTTCTGTGTGAGTGAGTAAGTAGGAGTGAATGGGGGTGTCACAGTGACTCGTCAATTATGGTATGCTAGGAGTTGTTTCATTTGTTTGTTGCATCATTTTGTTGTTGGATTTAGTTCTGTTGTACACATATTTGGAAAGTGTTTTTGTCTTTAATCAAGATTTATAAAAAGTTTGTAATTAATAAAACAGACATTGTTGGATTTAAAGTCCGGTTGCATCTATATGTTTGATTCATATAGAATAAGTTCGATTTTGGGTTAATCAATTCTCAGTATTGGCAATTGTAGTGTTTTGTATGTTATTTAGACTCAGCCTTGCTGATGTGAGTCAAGGCCCTTGGCTGTTTGGTCAGAGCGCCATGGTTCGGGACTGGGAGGTTGTGCATGTTCTCCACCCAGGCTGTGCAATGCAGCCGGGTGGAGTACATGCTAAGTGCGCATGACTGGCCGGCCTAAGATAGCCGGCTAAACCTCCATGTGCACTTAAGTAGCAACAACCACACTTCCTCCCTCTGGGTCACTGGATCTCAGTTCCACCCTAACTTAACCTTGCTGCACCTGCAAGAACAATACTAAAAATAAAATAATAACGTTCTGTTATTATCATTTTATTTTTCCTTTGCACTGCTCTTAAAGCAGTGGGGCAACGCTCCTCTGCCTTAGTGGAAGAGCCACCGCTGCTGTTCGAAACTTCTGAGAAACCACATGGCTATGGCTTTTAGAGATCATGCAATTGCTTTTCTGGTTTAGTTTAAACATTCTGAGCCATCACGTAGCTCGGTAATTCAGGATGTTTTAATCTCTCTTACATTTTGATTGTTTTTCTCATTTATGATTCCCACTTTTGCATGAGGCAAGGTCTCTTTTTCACTTCATTTGTCAAACTACTGCTTGCTTGCTAGTTGGTCCATCTAGCCAGTTCTATCCATCCATTCATCCATCTATCCACCCAGCCACCCACTTAATCTACCACCTGTCCATCTGTTTGTTGAGCAATCTAGCCAACTATCCACCCGGGACGCAGAAAAATATATAAGAGAGATTTTTCTGAATAGTACAACCTCAAAGATCTAGTGAATGTATGGCTAAACAACTGATTTTTTCCATGTCCTGGTCCTTGAAACCTCCTGCATTTGTTTTTCAATATGGTGAGGTCTACCTCTCCCACAGGATAACATTGGGTTAACTTATTACAGTCAATGAGTGATTACTTTTAATTGGGTGCAGGTAGGAATATTGAGACCAGATAACCACAGTTTGTGCTTTGTGCTTCTAGGCACTATTGTTACTTAAAGCTTTGAAATTGCATATTACTTGTTCTACTGGTTGGATTTTCGTCATTTCGGTGTCAAATAATTGATTACATTTCACTCTATTGGTTTAAATTGGTGTGGGATTTGTCTTGTGTTGTGTTTTCACTTTATAATTGTTTGAAGTGTAGCATTACTACTTTACACATTGCCTTTAAGTTAATCCTGACTGTATTTGTGCCAAGCTACCAGAGGGTTAAGCATAGGTTAATCTGGGGTTTTCTTGTATTTCACCCTGACAATAATTGTGGTTGCTTCTTGAGTAGGGTTCTATACCTCTCAACCATTAACCCAAATTCCTACAGTGTTCTACACAGAACTTGAAACTCCAAGAATAGAGAACAAGTAAATTTGCAGAAATGTAGAAAGGAATTCTAGATTGTTGTAGACAGTGAAAACTAAGTAGCACCAGCCTCAATATGACCTTTTCCTTTTCCCTGAAATGCCCTTTATCAATGTTTCTTCTCATGAACCTGCTGTGAGCCAAATTGTATCCCAAGAGAGAAATGCAAATGTAGTGAAAATTGCACTCCCTTTACCCAGCTTACGGAAAACATTCAGAGCTGTGATATATCAAAACGAGTAATATTACTAGCCAAGGTGATATTTTGATTCAAATCAAATCAAATCACAACTTCTTTATTCGGTATTCAACATTAGGAAACCATAAAAGTACAATTTCATAATAAAATCGTTGAAAACGAAGAGTTAAAAATTTAAAAATCCAGAAGGATCACGATTAAAAGTTATGATACGTTCTCCAGTTAATAAAGTGCAACAGTATATATCATTATGGACGTTAAACATGATTCACAATATTTCAAAATTCCTTAATTTAAAAGTAATCCTATACAATTCATTTCGCTAACATAAATTTGCCCTGTGTTTAACACAAAACTTAAAAAATCTGGCAATGTTTTCAGCGATAAATGTAGTCTCCAGTAATTGCAAGGCAAGGTAGGCAGGACGACATCTCCTTAATCCCAGATGTTTTAAAAACGGGATCAACCAATAAGTCCTAGTCTCCTTATAAAATTTACAAAATAGGACTGTATGCAAGGTAGATTGTGTAGAAGTTTCGTCACAAGGGCAAATTGTTGGATGTTTTGTCCAAATATTCACCTCTGGAAAGGAGACCAAGTGGTGCAACATATTCCACCTAAAGCGGGTCAGCAGGAATCTTTCGTAAGCATTTAGCTCAAATGTTAAATAAGGCTGAATGGCCACAGTAGTTTGTATTGATAACATATGTTGGGCAGAGGATTTACTTGTCTAATTAGCGAGCCTGAGTTGCTCCAAGTGGGTCAATCATAATTTCTTGAATTCTTTCCTGGATATTTCAGTTATTGTTATTGGGGACTGGTAGTATTTTTCCAGTCCTAAGTCATACAGAAATGTTTTAATGTACTTAAGCCATTTAATTTTACACCCATTTTCAAGAGAGAGACAGTCCTCTAAAAGCCCTTGACTCAAAGCTGCAGTGTCAGAAGACCAAATGCGGTACCACAGAAGCATCGGTTGGAGCTTGACTATATCAGTTGTATAAGTAAGGCCAAGCTCTAAGTGGCAGTTATAGGTTTAAGAGCTTCGAGGGCCGGCTAGTAAAAATCTTAAAAAACGTTCTCAACTTTTTGTAAGACTTCAATTTTTCCATATCCCCACAGAGCTGCTTCATAAGTTGCTACACTGATACCTTTTTCCCGATAGATTTGAATCAGTTCCATCGGGGGTGTAAGAGGATGGATAGCTGACTATGGTTACCCCAGATTTTTTGCCTTGTGTTTAGCTGGTTTTCGACTTAGTTGGCCTGGGACCCTGCTAATCAGGGCCCCAGGCTATCTGCTCTCTCTGTAAAATGGACTCCATGTACCCTAGGTACATAACTAATTGGATATTGAGTCACCTTATCAGCCCCTGTACAGTGTAGTATAGGTACCCAGGGCATAGGTGCACCCAAGGCCTATAAGGGGCTGCAGCATATCTTTTGCCACCCCTGGCTGGCCATCCGAACTGAGACAACTGGCTGATCACTCAGCTGGGGAAAGGTCGTGTAATCACCCCTTTCTTAGGTATAGTATTCCTATATGGACACATATACACCTATAAGTCACTCCTATGGCAGGCCTTAACAATCCTGGAGGCAGAGTGCTTGCTTTTATGTGAGATGGTGCTCTAGCATGAGCTGAGCCTGTCTGCAACTTTCGGAACCATGTCCTTATAGCTGTTCCAGGGTATTGCCATACCATATACTCTTAAGTGCATTATAATCCTCGCGGTTAGATGCTATCCTTGGTTTGGCTTTATCGAAACATGTCGTGTAAGGTGTCATACGCTTTGGAATACTACCCCCTCGCCAATTCTGGTGACGGGGGTAGACTTCCACTCTTCTAGAGGGAGAAGACATGTTGCTAACAGTAAACGCGGTTAAAACTAACCAGAGCCTCAGCATCACAAAATGGATGCTGCTGCCACAGACACAAGTCTGGCCTCCTGCTGCTGACCGAAACTCCGGCAGGGGAGGCCTGGACAAAAGGTTTCTTGTCACAGGGAGGTGTTAGCCCCACCCCAGACAGGAGATAGTGGATTGGGGCAGGGAGGGCTGAATGAAACTAGACACTACCTGGGGCACACAAGGTGTCCCATGCATAGCCCAGTTCAAACCGGTGCTGGGGCACTCCAGCCCCAGCTCTGGCATGAAACTAGACAAAGGGAAAGGGGTGTAACCACCCCCTTCCTGGGTCCCACCCATAGGAGGGACCTAGCAAGTAATCCAGCCCCTTGATTTGGAATAAAGGTAGGAGCTGTGTCCATAGACTTTAGATAATCCTGACTGAAACTTTGAAACAAAACTCTGGACCCTTCAACATCCTACTTGATGTAGAAGACTGAAGAATCTCCCTTGTGGCCAAGGAGTGACCACCCTGTGCAAGCAGGCACCATCAAGCGCTCAACGGTTTGCTTTGTTGCTGCGTCTGCCAGAGCTCGAGTGACAAAGATTGACAAGAACCAGATTCCCAAACATCCAACAGCCGGATCCACAGCCACAGCAAAGCTGAGACCCGTGGAGGTGACGTGAGACGTGGAACCGGCCATCTTGGAAAGCCAGCAAATTGCTTTCCGTGCAACTCCCGAGGCACCCTTGAAGCTGTGCATTGGGGATTGAGAAGCCCTAGCCCCAAGCAGCTTTTGCACTGAAGATCACCTCTCCACACTCACCGAGTGCTGCGTGGGGCCCTTTTGCATTTTCCTGCTTGACGCATCTGTCCGGTCACTTGCCCGTTAGCTAGTGGCCTCTGTGATGACGAACCTTCAAATTTACAATGCTGGTCTGGTTACTCTAGACTGGCCTTTGTTCCCCTGAAAAGGAGCAGCCCATCAGACCTTGCTGGTCTGAACCAGAAGCCATCTTTGATTCCTGCGTGGGTTGCATTTGCCAAGGCCTGTTTACTCCAATCCAGAAGCCGACACTGCCGACAGAGAGAGCCTTTGTGGGACAGTCTGTGCCTAGCTCCTGGTCATCGTCGATACCTCCTGGTCCACGTGGCAGCAGAGACAAGCTTCACAACAACCACCTGATTGCGCCCGACATCGCCTGGTTCCTTCCTGGTTCCATCCTGGTCACTGGATAGTGACCCATACTCTGTCCCCTCTGCTTTCAGGTACTCTACATCTTCGATCCACCCTTGGATCCAACCGGACTCTTCTCTCCTGGTCGCCTGCAGCATCTTTTCCTCCAGGCTCCATAGAACTCCACGAAGAAACCAGACGCACTTTGACACCTGGGCACCCGCTTCCTCTGGGTGAGGTAACGCGAGTACTCCGGTGCTCCTGTAGTGGTTTACACCTCTAGTGTCCTAGTTTTAAGTGGTTAAGTTCTAGTCCAGTCGGAAGACTTCCAAATCTGCAACTTTCTAACTTTTACACACCATTGACTTGTATTGGTACACGCGTGTGCATTTAGACACTGCACCTGCATCCTGTGGGCCTCCCACGTCCTAACTTCTGTTAGTCCAGTGTAGCCCCAGCGATTCCCATGGCCCTAGGCCTTACCATTGTTCGTGACGTGGTTCTTATACCACTATTTTAGTATATGGTTTTACGGGCCACCAGGGCCTATCCATATTTGTGCAACTTTTGTATGTTATATGAAGTTCTTTGTTTAACGCTTGTGCTTCTGCCCTCATAAAGAGTACAGAGGATTATTCTAGTAATAAATACATATATTTTATAATCCCCTCGCAATTTGCCTCGTCGCAAGGGGAGCTCTATTGTGCTTGTGCCATCAACGGGGTCAAGGCAGTCTCCCGTTATTATTCAACACAAAGTTCCAAAGGATTGATGGCACTCCACTCGGGGATAGCTTTCAAAGTATTTTTATTTCAACAAGTGAGATCGCCTACGCGTTTCGAACATAGCGTTCTTGATCACGGCCTAATTTTCAGACAATTAGTCCCTCTTTGCTTTCAACATTTTATACACATGTGACATGCTGTGCATGCTGGGATTTGTAGTGAAAATAAATATATTTCATTACTTTTGTTGATCAATTATATTCATTGATCAAATCCAAGCCTTTTTGTATCGCGCTGTGTTTTCATTGTGTTTATAATGCGCTATGTGTCGTTATAGGTTTGTTGGGCTGAGTGCCCCCTGTCTCCAGCTGCATTCGTGTATTGATGTTCATCAATCGGCTCTGAGTATGTCTCACCATTCCTCTGTGGTATTGCGGTGGTAGACTTCCTGCGTGTTCGTGTTTTTTGTGGTTACCTTACGCTCTTATTATGTGAATGAGTTTATATTCAATATTTGAGTCTTCTCAATTATAAAAAAGAGGATAAGGTGCAGCTGGAAGTTCTAATGGTTCCTGGGCTGAGTGCCCTGGTCACCGCAATTGGTTACCACATATGTCTGGGAGTGTATCTAATTAAGGGGTTGAGTGATGTCTTTGTGAGCATATGTATTCAGTTCTGTCATGCAGTTTGTCTCTCTTCTTACAGTCAATATTTGCAGTCACAGTAGTATTTACAGGTGCACATATAATTCTGCGTCTCCATTTAATCCTTGAGGTTGCATTGTTTTAAATCTCATGATGAGTCTTGACTCGAGTCGTCTCAGTTTTAATTTCCTGTCCCCACCCCGTTCGTGCCGTGATCAAGAACGCTATGTGTGAAACGCGTAGGCGATCTCACTTGTTGTAATACAAATACTTTGAAAGCTATCCCCGAGTGGAGTGCCATCAATCCTTTGGAACTTTGCGTTGAATATATTTTATAATATATAATTTGTGTGGTGTCCTTTCATTTGGTATTGGATTGCATATGGTAAAACAGCTGGCTTCACATGCCCTCTTGAGTTAAGCCTAAGACTGCTTATGTCCATGCTACCACTAGGATAGCTGGTCTATAAGGTTTACTTACAACCAATCACCATAAGGATCGTTTGGACTGGTGCAAGGTGCTCACTGGAAAAGTGAACATCATATACCAGGCCAACTTCTCACAGGGGGTCTTCTACCTAGCCTCTGAGTAAAATTGACCAAAGCAGTTGTAGCCCTCGTAAAAAGCAGCTTTTTTGTCTCTATAGCCTGTGTCCATGAACATTTATCGTCCATCAGGTAGCCTAAGTAGGGATACGCTTTTTCGTCTCAAGTTTTATGTTTTCAACAAACATATCCCTAACTTTCTTACACCTGTTACCTGTGGACATAATACATGTTTTTTTAATGTTTATTTTAAGGTCAAGGTCGGCCATAAATCAATGGTATCTTATCACAGCACGTTGAAGTTCTACAGGTGTGTGTGCTAGGATCACGGTGTCGTCGGCGTACAGTAGGGCCGGTACTGATCGTCCTTTAATTAAGGGTAGGTCCTGGCACCCCTGTAGCATGGCAAGTTCCAACCCATTCGTGTAAAGGGTGAAAAGAAAGGGGGCCAGGACATAGCCTTGCCTGACTCCCCTCTGCACACCGAATGAGGCAGTGAGTTCCCCTTTATTGCCGAACCTGACCCTAGCAGTGGCGTTAGTGTATAATTCCCATAAGAAGTTTATTAGCGGGGGCTCAACCTCCATATCTGCTAAAATGTCCCACAACTTGGAGTGACTGACGCAGTTAAAGGCTGCGGTCAGATCAACATACGCCATGTAAAGATTCCCACATTTGGCCGTTACGTACTTGCCCACTAGGAGGGATAGATTGAGCACTTGATCTATAGTGCCAAGTCCTTCTCTGATTCCAAATTGTAGATCAGAGAGTTTTCTATTATCTGTAGCCCATGTCTACAGACGATTGAGAATGACACGGCCTGCCACCTTCCCCAGGGAATCTAGGAGAGATATCGGTCTCTAGCAGGATGGGAGATAACGGTCTCCCTTTTTGAAAATTGGCACCAGGATTGAATCTGACCAAGAGTCTGGGAGGCCCATGGCACAGGATGCCTCCAAGACTCTTGTCAGTATCGGGGTCCACAGGTCCATGTTTGACTTGTAAAGGTCCACTGGAACTCCATCCGGTCCTGGGGCCTTTTCACCTTCACTCGCTAAAAGGGCCGTTTCTACTTCCCAGATAGATATTCCCAAGGGGATAGGAAAGACAGGGTTAGATGGAGGCAGAGTTACATTCTCTTTATTAATAAGAGATGACTGGGCCTGTAGTGAAAGGCCAAATATTTACAAAAACAATAAAGGAGTATCCACTCAAAAACAAAGAGAACGTGAAAATGCGTTCCTCTGGATAGGGGCTAAGGTGCTCAATTCAGCACTATGTGCCTCAGCCTGTTTTCGGATAATGCATATCCTTATAGAAGACCCCTCACTCACCAACCTAGTTGGTGACATGCTTCATCATCGGGGTCCCACCCCATAGGCCGAATGCCTATAGGGTGTGCTGCGACACCTGATTACAGTGGAGCTGGTTCGTTTTTTTCTTTATATGTACAGGGCGATCAAACAGGTGATTTAAAAAGGGCCAACACTACGCACTGCAAGTAATTTATTCTTGAGTGCTTGAACCCTTAATTAAAAACGTGTTGCACCTATGCCTAATTAGGTAGGCTTCGGTGGTATAATTAGTGTTTGATAAAAATAGCTAAGTGTGCTATGTGAGGTGTGATAAATAATATAAGTTTAAAAGGGTCTACATGTTTCAACCATCATTACATTCATTGGTTTTCGTCAGGACCATGTGACTGAACTGGGTGGTCCACACACGCTAAGGTGCGTCCTGCCCTAGTCCAGATTAGAGTGCACAAATTGTGGACTCGTGTAAAATGAGTGCTTATTCTTTTGTTCAAAGAAAAAACCTGTAAAAACAGGGAAACAAAAACAAACAGGACGGGGTCACATACAGGGGTAGACAATACATATATGTCCCATTTAACATACACAGCCATACCGAGTCAATAGTTGATGATAATCCTGAGTTTGGAACAGAGGGATTCATCTATTTTAGTTACATTGCTACAGTGCTATAATAGGACTGTGGCTGATCGCTACTCGGATAATGCCAAAGAAGTGGTGTCGACCTAGTTCTGGCATTTTGTGAATAGCGTGTGAAAAATAATAATCGGCGTGCTATGAGTGAGTGATCTCTACTTGTGATCACGAAGTGAACGGCTGCTGGAATATGTGGGCAGTCGTGACGTCGCTTTTGGTGAATTGCGACTAGTTTTGTTATTTGCTTACGCTTCCTTGCGGTATTGCCGCTTCATGGGCACCTGCACTTCCAAGACGGCAAGAGTCCGTCTCCTTAAAATCGTTATATAGAAAAGAGGAAGAAAAAGAAAAGGAAAAGTTTGCCCGGTTTTAGTTGTTCTGACCAATTGAACATGTGGCCATGCCCGCGGGCTTTCCATTTCAGAAAAACGAGGAACCTCTTGTTCCTACATTACAACGGTCGCGCATCACTTACTTGCTGCTTCTGTTCATCAGGCGGTAAACCTACTTGGTTCCGGCTGGTGGTGCCCCGAGGAGTAACCGGTGCTCACTGTGGCTGCCGGTAAAGTATCGTTTGGAGCGCTTCCTGGTTAGGCGTGGCCGTATCACGTGGGGTAGTCACGTGACTTTGCCATTGGCCAATCAGGTAGCTCCGAGGGCGGCGCTTTCGGTTGATGTCATCGGTATCTAGCAGACGCGGTCAGAGAGAGTCTCTTGTTTACGTTGCCATGGAGACCAATCGTATTTCATATGAAAACGTTTTTTATCGTTTTTCGAAGGGCATTTCTTCATTACTAGGACAAATTGGGGGTAACTTATAACGGATCAGCGAACAGAGTCAGAGGTCGACTTTATTAACTGTATAGTTGTGAAGTCTACATTTTACTCGATGTTTTGAGCAAATTTCGATACAGCTTGATATTGTTTGTGGGTAGTGATTCATGCCAATACACTATTCCACGGGATATTATCATTCAAGCCAGACTTGTGGGTAGACAACCTGTATACCCATCTTTGCTCCTTTTCGAATAGTCGTTTAGTCAGATTCGCTCCTGGCTTGACTTGCTCAATGATGGTCCATTCCAAGTCATCTGGTGTATGGCCTTTTGCAAGAAAATGTTCAGTGAGTCTTGTGTTAGTCTTTTGGCACCTGATAGTGCTTCTATGTTCTCCTATCCGGAGTTTTATTTTCCGGCTCGTCATCCCCACGTATCTTAGGTCACACGGGCATGTCAGCATATAGACAACATTCTCACTGTTGCAATTCGCATGACTCCTGATAGTCCAGGTTTTATTTGGTTCCAATTGCAGCGTTTTTGTGTTCCTAGTGAAGGGGCAGACACTACAGGTACCACATCTGAAGTGGCCTGTCACTTTCGGTAAATCCCATAGAGTTGTTTGTGTCTCCCTTTCGGGGGTTGTCTTTATTGGTCTTGTATTGACCACCCTATCCTTTATACTCTGCGCCCTTTTGAAGCTGAACAAGGGTTTTTCCCACTCTAGGTTGCCAGTATTTAGGATATTCCAATGTTTCCTTATTATTCGGGAGACGTCATTGGAAATGGTGTTATAGGTAGTAACACATGTCAGGGGTATTTCTCCAGCTGTTTTGTTTGTATGCTCTAAGAGACCGGAACGTGGTTGGTTCCGCGCACGTTTTTGGCTCTTTTGGAGAATCTTTCTTGGATATCCCCGGTTCTGCAGTTTTTTAGTGAGATCCTCTGCCTGGTTCTTGTAATCAGCAAGTTCACTGCAGTTCCTACGAAGCCTCAAATATTGGCCATAGGGTAGGTTTTCACGCAAAGGTCTCGGGTGGAAGCTTTCGAAGCGTAGCAAGTTATTTTTTGCAGTTGGCTTGTGATGTGTCACAGTTGTTAGTTTACCTTCTGTTTTCGTGATTGTTATATCAAGAAACACAAGTGTATCTGGACTTTTTTCATAGGTGAAGCGTAGATGTTCATCGCAAGTATTTATCCAGTTAAAGAAGGAATTCAAAGAGTCCTCTGTGCCTTTCCATATGGTCAGCACATCGTCGATATACCTGCGCCATATTAGGATGTTTGAGCTATAGGGATTTGTTTGACCAAGGATGTACTTCTCCTCGAAATCGTAAACATACAATCCCGCTATGCTCGGAGCAAAAGAACTGCCCATGGATGTCCCACCCGTCTGTAAGAAGATCTGGCCTTCAAACTCAAAGTAATTTCTTTTGAGTGCCAGTCTGGCACATTCCAGAACGAACTCTCTAGGGGTTCTCGACGTCCACTCTTCTTTTTCAAGGGCTCGACCTAGTACATCCAGTGTTGCGTCTTGGGGAATACTGGTGTACAGGCTTTCTATGTCGAAACTCACTAGTATAGTGTCATTCGCGACAGTAAGTTGATCCAGAATCTGAAGCAGACTTTTTGTATCTTGAAGGTATGTGCTTGTTTTTTGTACCATTTTTTTGAAAAATACATCACAGAATTGTGAAAGGGGTTCCAATACACCCCCTATGCCAGACACGATAGGTCTGCCAGGTGGTGGTGTCTTGTTCTTATGTATCTTGGGGAGGGTGTAGAAATACGGAATCTTTCGTTCACTCCCACATAAGAAATCAGCCTCTTGTTTAGATATAAAGCCTTCTGACTCGCCATGTTCCACTAGCGATTTTATCTCGCTTTCCAGATCCTCTGTTGGATCCACTGGTAGTCTGCGGTAGCTGGTTTGATCTGCTAGAAGTCGTAGACATTCTTTTTGATAGGCTGTACGGTCTTGTATAACAATACCTCCGCCCTTGTCTGCAGGCTTTATTACAATAGTGTCACAGTCTCCCAGGTTGTCAAGGGCACTTCTTTCTTCCCTGGTTAAATTCATAAAGGTTTTTTTCGGGTTAGTAGTCTCAATCTCATTAAAGACGGCCTGCTCAAATGTGGAAATTTCCACTGGAATCAAGTGTGGTGGGGGTAAGAACGTGGACTTGATCCTAAGTCCAGTTTCGTTCATGTCCAAGTTTTCTTCGTTGTTAGTTTTTTTCTCAAAGAAAGCTTTCAATCGTAGTTTACGAAAGAAAGACGACAGTTCACAGTGCAGCCTAAATTTATCAAGGTTGGCAGTGGGTACAAACCCCAAGCCTTTGTTCAGCACTGAGTTTTCAGCCGTGCTCAATTGTCTGCTTGACAGGTTTGTTATTAGGTTTTCCGACTGCTTGGGCCTGCTTGTTGGGGGTTGTTCCTGTTCTTGTTCGCATTCGGATCTTCCGGTGCCCAATGTACTTGGCCCCCTTGATTCTGGGTTTTTCTTCTTCCCCGTCCTCTCCCGCCCCGGTATAAAAAAGGCGGTCTGTAAGCATTTGGTTGGAAAAAAGGTTGCTGGAACGGTGGTTGCCAGCCATACATTCCCATATTTTGTGGGTTGTAGTAGGGATCAATATACCCTTGCATCGGTACTGGGTTCATGGGTGGCCAGTTGCCTTGTCCTCTACCCCGTCCTCGCCCTCGTTGTTGTTTGGTGCTTCCGCCACTCGAGTTAACACTGGTGTTGGAGGTATTACTAGAAGCATTGCTGGAGGCGTCAGAATTATCATCTCCTTTTGACGGTGGTACATACTCAGGATCCGAGTATGGGTAAGCCTTTGTCATGGAGAATCTTTTTAAGTCTTTCTGAAATTTTTGTACTTTCTGTTGTGACAGGTTCTCTTTATACTCTGTCATCTCCCCAGTCAAATATTCCCAGAAAATGATGGACCCATGCTGACTCGTCAATTGCTATGTCTATGGTGTCGTTGTTGGAATTATCTGAAAAAAAGCTTGATCTAATAACTTTCCAGAAAGCAGTGTTAGTTTTTAGAGGTACAGCTACTGTGCATTTGGGTCCAGAGATCTTTTTTAAGTTCTGTTTTCCTGGTTTTTATAGCCTTATTATATTCCCTTCTGCAGTGGGCAATTTGCTGCTTTTCCCTCGGCACTTTATGTAAGGCCAGTTTTCAATTAGAGTGAGCTTTCGTACAGGTTTTATTGAACCATCCTCTACGTTTTGCTGGCCTTTCCTTTAGTTCCCTATGAAGAGCTACATTTACTGTTGATATTATATTAGTGAAGCTCTTTAGGATCTCAGCATCGGTGGTGTTAAGGTCCAAACAGTTATTTATTGATTGTAGGGAATTTCTTACTACTTCAGTGGTTATTACTAGGGGGTCAATCTTTTCCCATTTAAGTGAGTATCCGTTCGGTCTTTCCTTGTCTATAAATTTTCTGGGAGTTCCGCTTATGTTGATTAGTTGGGAATAATACTGTTACGCTGATGGGAAGTGGTCACTAGTAGAATTGTCATGAATACTAAAATTAACAATGCGGGGTGCTGCAGTGACTGAGACAAATATAAAATCTATGATACTAGATGCTCCCCTCCCATTATTGTTTAGGGGGACTGAAGGAACCACCAGGTCATTTGCCAACCCCAGATCCAGAGCACATAATACCTCATTTAATTGCTCTTCAGTGTTTGTGTGAGGGAAATGTGTTACTGAGATTCCATTTTCATCTAGAAGACCGCAATTACAGTTGTTAATTTGAGGACATAGCGTCTGCTTAAAATCGCCCCCCCAAATGATTATGACTTTTTGTCGGATTTGTTTTTTAAATCCTGCAGGGAGAACGTTATTTCTTTTAATATGACTGTTAGATCAGTCTGGTGAAGGTTATTATAGAAGTTAACCAGAACATAAGCATCATAGTGATATACGTCTAATGTTATAATTTGAAAATTAGGTTCTATTTTATAGGACACAGTTTTCTTAATTACTAAAAGGTTTGAAATGAACATTGACAGGCCGCCTTTAGCTCTCCCAGAGGCAGAGGGGAGCTCGCTGGAAAAAAAGTTTTGTAGCCCTCTATATGTAAGGGGGCCGTAGCCCAAGTCTCCAGGAGGCAAAGGACGTTAAAAAGATCTGCAAATTGCAGCCAGATATTACTAGTTAATTTTGAACGTAGTCCAGCTACGTTCCAGAAAACAATTTTTAGCTCTAAGTCAGGCGTAGGTGAAGGTTGCCCCAGGCTTTGCTTAATGGGTCCTTCATTCTGACCAGAATTTGTGATGAATTTGATCCCTTCATGGTTCATAGTACTAGGGACAGGTGGTAACAAAGTGTTCCAGCAATAGTGGTATGGGATGAATTCTCCTTATTACCCTTACTCTTACCTGCCTCATTTTTAATGACAAAATTAGTGGAGGGAGGGTGTTTAAAATTGTTCTTCTTTTGCGGGGCAGTGCCGAGTTCCTGTGAACCTAATTTTATATGGGTACGCTTGTCCAGTCAATCATTACCTTCCAGCCCAGATAGCAAATTAAATCGGTTAAAGGTTGGGACGCCGTAATAATCAATTGGAGTTGGAGCAGTATATCTAGTCACCGGCAGGTTACAATGGTTAGAACGTGGGGGGTAGAAAAAACCTTGTGGGAGGATATTAATCAAGCCTGCCGCTAAAATATTATTCCCAACCCCCCAAAGAATGTTCTTGACCAGCATGGAAGATCTGAATGTGAGTACTGTGCAGTCACCCAATAGTGATTTCCTGGTACTGCCCACCCACTGAACCCTTCTTGCCATCTTGAATTCTGCAAACAGTTGGGCTTCTAGACCCGTCTTCTTGCCCAACCAATACAGGGCTTTGTTCCTTAATGATTCCCAGGATTCGCTCTCTTCTTGTCTCTTAGGTGGCACATTTGCTAACACAATTACATAGGGTGTTGCACATGGTGGAAGATCAAGTACTGAATCTGGTACCGAGTGAACCCAGTTTTCGGCCGGTGGGAGCTGTGGTGCTTGTTGATTAACCTGCAGTGAGGATGCTAAAGATGTATGGCCTGTGTGTTTTGGATGGCGAACTATGCTCCCATGCCTATCGTTGATAAGTGGGGTCATTAAAAAGTTCTTTTGAGTAGATACCAATGAAGGATTTTTGGTGCTAACTATTTTCATAGGTAGATCTTTTAAAAGGTGCTCACTATCCTTCGTATTGGAGTGGACTTTCCGTGGAAATCGGTTGTTACTAGTCTGAGTGGAATTTCCCTCTTTATCCTCCCTTGACTCTTGGGCATCTAATACAGGATCAGCAAGTTTTCCTTTATCTGGGGACACGTGATCCTCGATAAGCATCAGTCTAGCCCGAACTTGGTCCAGACTCACTCTTAAATAAAGATCCAGGCATTCCACAAAAGGTAAATAGTCTCTTTAGATCGCTAGTTAGCCCATCTAACCTCTTTGAAGAGTCCTCTTTCCCTCTAAAGGAACCTTTCCTCACTGTTGTCTTTTTTTCCCCGTGATGAATGGGTTTCGTTATAGTAATTGTGGTTGCATCTGAGGTGCTCTTATCCTTCGTGATAGGGCCCCTTACAATACGAGTGCTGTCAGAGCAGAATGGGGTTTTATGCTTTTTCTGTGGGGGCTGTGAAAATGAATCAGGCTCACTTATTATTATGTCATCGGAGATGTTTTGGATACAACCATTCGTGTGATTTTTAGGCGCACTACTTTGTCTTGGAGACACATGTTCGTCTAATTGCTCTCATTCAGTAGATAAACGAGAAGAACCTGCCTCTATAGATTCTTCTACTGAGATGATCTGTTTATTTAAGGCCCCCATGGCCCCTGTAAGATAACTTAGTAAAGATTGTTGTGAGGCTGATATACTTTTTTTTACCCAAAGAAGCCTTCAGGCTCAACATTTTCCTTTTCCCCATTGCCCTTAAAGATTACCAACTTTATGGAACACAAGAGGAGAGTTTAGTTGAAACAATTCAATCTGATAGAATGAACAAAGCCACTGGTTCGAATCGGCTAATTAGTCCACAGTCACAAGTCAATTCAACAAAATACTAAGAAGACAATAAAGACTGATTAAGCTCTTACTGATTGCAAATGTTGTCCCATTCTCGACAGCAAAACCAAGAGATTAGGCCCAGCCCAGCCTCAGCCAGCCGGAGACGGGTGCGGACGGGCCTGCCCTTGGCCCGAGCATTGCCCGGGAACGCCCGCGCGCGTCCCGCGCAGCGTGGGGCTTGCCTCGAATTTAAGCACCTCCTGGCGCTTAGTAGTGATGCTGTATGGCGGCTCCATGGGCTTCTGGGTAATGTCGTTTTTGGTCCTTGTGGGTGGCGATATGGGCTCAGGCACCGGTAGCAGTCACAAACAAACAGCGGTCCCCTTCTGCAACCTCCAGTGACCAGCAAGAGAAGGAATAACAGATGCAGCGTCCCGCGCTGCGTGGGGCTTGCCTCGAATTTAAGCACCTCCTGGCACTCAGTAGTGACGCGGGAAGGCGGTGCCACGGGCTTCTGGGTAATGTAGGTTTTGGTCCTTGTGGGTGGCGATATGGGCTCAGGCACCGGCAGCAGTCACGAACAAACAGCGGTCCCCTTCAGCAACCTCCACTGACCAGCAAGAGAAGGATTAAAAAAATGCAAATATTACTAGCCAAGGTGATATTTTGATTAATTAATCCTTGGAAAGGAATGTTGAATATGAATATTTAAAGTTGGCCATCAAAATCAGTGGATATTATATTACTTTTATTGTTTTTCTGGGGATATTTGCATATTTTTTCTTGTTTGTTTGCATATTATGTTTGCATATATCTCTCTCTCTGTCTAGTGTTTAAAGCCCTGAATGGGCGGGGGCCTGTCTCCTTCCAAAGAAAATTCCTACTAGAACTTTGCGCTCTTCAGGGGCGAAGCTAGTAAAGATACCTAGATTTAGGAAGGTGAGAGCAGGTGGCAGATCCTTTGGGGTCTCAGCCGCGAAGCTTTGGAAAGCTATGCCTCTGGAACTCAGACAAGTTAGTGACCTTCTCCCTTTTAAGAGAAGTCTTAACCACTTGGCTGCTATGCGTTTTCCCCCCCGGTGCTGGGATCCTCCATTTTCCATTATTCATGACGAGCTGGGCTCGTCATGAGCGTGCGAGGAGGCTACACCATGACGAGCCCAGCTCGTCATGAGCGTGGAAGGGGTTAAAACTTGGTTGTTCCCGAAGATTTAGGCGGACCTCGGTAGTGCAGTTCAATACTGTGGTTACTCTGAAATTGCTAGCGCCAGGATGCCTGCAAGGTGATAGTGCGCTTTAGAAATGCAATAAATAAATAAATAAAATAAATATGCGAAAACGAAAAGTCTAACGGTTTCATTCAAAGTTTGGAGGCCTGACTGTCAATTTTCCTTTACGGTCCAGGCAGCACCTCAACCACAAGTGCACCAAATTTAAAGATATCAATTGTTGCAGACATTTGTCCATGAACCGGTTTCTAAATTTATGGTAGGTGCCAATTTGGAGGAAAATGGTGACAGCATGTCTGATAGCCTATTCTTGCATATTAGGATTGCTGTCACTTATGTGAGTCCTGAACAATGACTCCCAAAGTAGGGGGATTATTTCCTTGTGTCCCATAGCAAATTACCCTCTTATGCTATGAGGTTTCTACAAGTATGAGGGGGGCATTAACAGATGTTCTTCCGAGACCCCCATGGGCTCTAGGGCATTCTGGGCAGAAAGCCTGTTGCTGGGAATGGCATCAGAGGGGCTGCACTTAATTGGTTATCTCCTTCCATTACTTCCACTCCTGTCAGAACTGGCAAAATGGTGTTCCTCAAACTAGATTCAGCTAAGGCTTCAGCATCGCGAACATCACTTTGCTCCACGCTCCATGGGGCAAACTGTTCTTCCTAGTCCCAGTATCTACTTTTGAATTTATTCTATGTCCTTCTTACATCATCGAGTTCTCACCAAGCTTTATTCCATATTTATGGATTCTATCCTGATACCCACCCCTAATAAAATACCCATCCCAGCGCCCTACTTCCTTAAAGCTTTTCCTTCAGATTGCTGATGCATTCCTCCTATGAAGAGAGAGAACACAATTTGGGGCAATGAAGGTTAACAGTATGTAATCTAGACATTACATTGTCATCTTCACCTCATCTCATTCCTTAATTTTCCAGTTATGCCCAAGAGGCATCTTGATCTGAAAGAATAATCCCACTAGACATACCACGCAAAGAGATTTAGGAAAGCAAATCACAATGAAAATATATTACGAACAAATTAAAAAAACGAAAAGATGTCTGAAACACAAAAATGACATATACATCATGAATCTGCCTAATCTGGAACCCTTGTACCAAATCTCAATTCAATTTCTGGAGACACATTCAGTTTATAGTTGGAAATAAAGATAGAAGGTTTAGCCCATTGGAGCTCTACAAATATCTACAGTGAAGGCGCCAGACTATTCTGTCCACAATGATATCTCACTGGGAGAGCAAGCCTGAAAAGAAGCAATACACCCCTTAACTGAATCTCGATTGGTTAGAAATATCACTGTTCTAATCCAACAGCACAGAGTCTTCTTAGATGTATGACAACCACTTTTGGGAGTTTCTTAAATGTATTAATAAATTGAGGTTTCTCACATATATTCCAATAAATCTTGATCAGTCTCAACTCATATAAAAGATTAAGCTTAATCTCTAAATCTGAGGTAGAACCTGGACACACAACTAGAAATCCTTTTGTTCTGCATGTAGATTTTAAGAATTAAACTAGACCCTAATTTCAAGATGATTCGGTCATCAAACATCAGTAAAAGTAGCTGTCTACAAACTAGAGAACCAACCTCATCAATTCTGCTTGCAGTTATTGTTAATAATAAAAAGAAAACTTTAAACACTTTTCCTCCTCCTCTAAAAGTTTATCTGGATAATTCTGTAAAAATGCTAATGCTAGTGGCAAATCACAAGGTGAACAACAAAGTCTGAGTCTTTGTCTCAATTGCTTGAACCATTTAAACAATCTAAGCATTAAGGGCTTAATTGTGAAGAACTCATACCGTGAGTCCCGTAGGCATTGACTACGGCCCACTGTAATCTCAGAGTAGAAATGGATACATAGTTGTCAAGCTCCTCCAGCAAGAATTGAATAATAATTTCAAGAGAACCGTTTATTTAGGAGAGGTTGAATGACAGTAACTCTCATTAGAAGCTCAATGGTGGTAACAAGTTCTTATTGTTGACTCAGTTCTAGATGCCTGATTAAAAATAGAAATTGGGAGAGAAAACCCTGGCTTTCCGCACTTTCAATATTGAGAGCAAAAAACTCAGTCATCAGTAGATGACTATTTGATGGTACAGATGACATAAATCGGTTATAGAAAAAAAATATTCTCTGCAGCTGGGCGATAGAGCATATTAGACCAAGTTGTCCATGGGCCAATAAGGGAGAACTATAATTGCTTTTGCTCCTTCTTTCTGAATCCTTGCTGGAAACTCTGGGAATAACGGAGAACCAGTTGGGGAAATCAAACAGCAGAAAATCTGGCCAGGGGTTCAGACAGGCATCTACTCTTATGGGAGAAGAACATGAAATCTTTAGAAAAACAGGGGCAGCTGATTGTTCTCCCAACTTGCAAACAGATCCACCTTGAGAATCACAAATCTGCTGAAGAACTGGAAAACTGAGGACAAAGTCCTAAGAGCAAAATACCATTTTATCTACTTCAACATTGAGGACTCCTTGGATATGAATTGCTCTTAGAGAAAGCAGGGTTTTCACCCTAAGAAAAATGTGATACATTGAATAATTTACAGCTTAAGGCCCTCTTCAAAATTGACAATTTGTAGAAATTGGGGTTTTGGTTAAGGGGGAGGCAAGAACCCTTCTCAAGCAGAAACCACAACACTGTCAGGGTGACCCACAAAATGGCACTAAATTAACCTGTATTTAACCCTCGGTTAGCTTGGCACAAAAGCAGTCAGGCCTAACTTAGAGGCAATGTGTCCCTGTCAGGGTGAACCACAAAAATATGCTAAATTAACCAGTGCTTACCCCTCTGGTAGTCTGGCTCAGGAGCAGACATGCTTAACAATGTGTAAAGTATTCATTCAGTACTTGAACAGTAATAAAGTGAAAACAGAACTCAATAAAATTCCCACACCAATTAAGAATAAAACAGAGTAAAATTATTTGGCACCAAAACAACGAAAATTCAATCAGCAGAAACAGAGATAGGATTTTTTTAATTGTCTATAAAAAACTAGTGCTTATCTCAGACATCTAGTCATGCGAAACCAGAGCAAAGTTTAAAATTTTGGCCGACCGCATGGATTGCGGTTTGGATACACAAGGTGGACTGGGACCAGTATCCGCTTAACTTCTGACTTCGAAGAAGCTTTGAACCTCCCCATCCCCCCCCTCAGGTTGACTAATAGTGTCCAGCATTAGATCTGTCCTGGAAACCCTTTCAAAATGTGGTGATTATATTTTGAGGCCCCTTGTGGAGATGATGCCTTCTAACTTGAAGGATACCAGGGATGTCCTCAACCTCACAAGGATCACTCATTTAATCCTTGGACTGAGACATAGGTGGGTCTGAACATAGAATCCTTATAAACTAACTTCCCAAAAGAGGAAACCCTATGTATAGTTAAGGGCTACCTCTATCAACTAGAGTGGGATTTCAAGACTCCAAGGCCTTTTATCTTAAAGCTGGCAAGAATAGCACTCACAAAAACGTTTTTGAGTTCAATAAAACACTGTTCCTTAGAACTTCCATAGGGAGTACATTTGCACCCAGCCTGGCATGTTTATATGTGTCTACGTTTGAAAAGAATTTAATTTGCACTACTGACAATCCAAAATAGATGATGAGCTACTGATCTGGAATGGGGATTCAAAATCAGTGGAACCTTTTTTGGACAGGTTTAATACTAGAAAGCGCTTTTTGCACTTTACTGTCCAGTTTACCAACATATCACTACCCATGTCTGGATTTGAGAATCATTGCCAATAATTGTAAATGAGTGACACAAGTATATCATAAGCCTACAGACAAAAATAGTTTATTGTCTTAAAACACTTTTCACCTGAGAGCCCAGAACCGAATTTTGCCATTCGGCCAATTCCTTCGTTTGCACTGGAACTACACTAGCAAAGTTGATTTCAACCAAGAGGCCAAACACCTGAGTAAAAAACCTACAGGATAGACAGTACCCAGACCAGGTGTTATCCACAGCTATAACAAGGGCAAGAAATAACAATAGGGAGGCGCTATTAGAAACAACTAAGTGACAACAACAAGACAGGCATATCTGTGTTCCTACATTCAGGACAATCTCGAATCACATACAAAAAGTCACAAACAGCAACTGGCATTTTATATATTCAAATGATCTATGACTATAGAAAGCCATGTTCTTGTTTTAAAAAAGTGCCAGCATCAGAAACATTTTGACACATACAAGACCACAGAACACAAAACTAATATCCAAACCACAAGTTTTGAAATCCACCCCTGTAGTGGGATGCATGCAAGGCCTATAAATCTGTCATCTCACCAAGATGACCAAGCCAGTTGACATTGGTTTGAAATATCCATGAGTCCTTACCACACATACAACATGTAATTCAGAGAACATTATTTATCTCATCAGGTGTCCCTGCAACTTATTATACATTGGAATTACCACTATAAAGGAAAAGGTGACGTTGATGGAACACAGAAAAACATCAGGTTTAAAAATTCCTTGACAAAACTGACCACGCTCATTCTAGGAAAAAAAACACTTGATTAACGACCTACCATGGATAGTAATAGACAAACCTAATATACCATCTAATGTGAAAGATACAAAATCTTTGTTGTTAAAACGAGAACAGCGCTGGAGCTATACACTGGGTAGCTATAATAGGGGACTGAATGATGACATTCCATGGCACCACTTAAACAGTGTATAAGGGTAACATCAGTAGCTATAGGCATCCAATCGACCCTTAATTTATTTAAGTGTAATGGTAGATTAATGCAATCATATATACATCTGTATGCATCATAGACTTGATTAACATACTGTTTACTAAGGGAAAGGATTCAAGTTCATAGACCACCTTTGACCTGTTACCGCAAAGGGGTCTAATTGAATTCACACCACCATCCTGGGTAAGCCTTTAGGCTGTCATGAATATACTTGGAAAGTAGGATAAGTACAGTGCCCGGAACCCTTTTTCACAATATCAATTTATAAACTTACATATTGTGATCAGATGTACTTATTAATATGTCTGGGTGACAAAGTTTGTTATTCTTTGAACAGGGCGTCTGGGGAGCACTAACCCCTGGTATTTCCTTTGCAGAGTTGTTGCTCTAGTAGCCCGTAACGTGATCCATGAATGCTGCTTGACGTATGCCGGCGTGACCTGTGCGGCTAGTACAAAATGAGACGCTGGGATATCACTGCTACCATGGAGGATCACAATTGGCATCCCAGGAGGCGCAGATCCCTTGATGAAGTAAATGGGGTCTGATACTAAGGCAGGACCAGTTGAGTTTTTGGCAAATTTTGGAAATAACCGCATATGTAGAGATACGTTTTATGATGGGGTGGTCTGATTTTGTTATGATTTTTGACCAACTGATCTTGTGAAAAGGTATCGCATACATGGAAATATTTTTTAACGTAGCAGACTATGATTTTATTATACGTTGTGGTTATTGATTTGAAGATAAGGCATTTTGGATAACATAGATTCATTATATACAACGTGTGTGACTACAGGGCAACATTCGACTCCCACCCCGAGAGTTATAGGACAAGCATTTGGGTAAAGCAACCTATGATTTCGATACCTGTTTTTAACTCACAAGTGTTTCGAATATGTTGCCAAGTGCAGTTCTTAGCATGGAAAAGTATGTTTCCCTCTCTAATTACACAATAGATAATGATGGTCTTTTGTCTTACAGAAATATCTCCTTACAACAGAAACATAGGCGATAAAAGGAAAGTCAGTGGATGCTATGATTGGTAAATTACTCACGACTCACCAATCAGACTGATTGAGTCACAGTGACAGTGACATAAAATAAGAATCTCACAGTCCTGATGAAGGACAATGACCCTTAGTGGTGGACACAGGATTGGCCAAAACATATTGGCAAGATTATTTGCAGCAATATTAGGGTAAGTATAACTCAAGGCCATCCAATCATGGTTTTTAGTCCTTTCTAAGGAACCCAGAATAAAAGAATGAAGATGGTATCCGTAAGATAGGCAGGGCCCAGCGTGCACACATTGCTATGTTAGCATAAGCTTATTAGAAGTTTAAACACCATTTTGCCACTTTGCAGCTTTTGCACACAATACTGCATTGATCTGTTATTTTAAGTTAGACTGTTTGACTTTTCTTCTCATGAGAAAACCTTGTTTTCGACATCCCTAGACTTACACCATGATCTCTGTCTGTACAGTGTGTGCAGAAGCCTGCAAGGTTAACAAAACAATGTAAGCTGTTATTCGGGATGATCGGCTCACGCTCTAGAGACAACATGCACACAACTGCAGCTAACTGAAATTCTAGTGCCTTGAATATTGCACTGCATGCATGATTAGAGCACTTGGAGAAAACCATTTACAGAGAGAGAGAGCTTTTGCAGATCCTGGTGTGATTCATCTCTACTGATCTTGGAGGTATGGGGTTCCCCATTCAAGCCTAAGATACCTTCTATTATTATATAAAACTAGTTCCTAGAAAGGGAGGGTGGTACACAAGGCACTCTAGGTCCTGTGTCCACTATCATTATAATATGATTTCTCTTTTTGTGTTTTATGGAATTGTAATAATGCTGATTGTATTATTTTTAATCATATGCCTGCTTATATTAGCAAAAATACTGCATCTTAGAGCAAGTAATTAAAATAAACATTTTAAACTTTCTGTGTCTCTATTTACTCGTGTTGTGGACTGGTATGAGAATAAAAGGAAAGAGTGTCTTGATTCCCACCATTCCTGAGTGTATCCTAAGTCGCATGTTCTGGGTTGTCTAATCATTGGTACCTTTGCTATAGGACGAAGAGCTAATGAGACACTGATGCTAGTCGGTTAGGGGTTCTAGGTACTGAGGTGAGTTTTTTGGTCCACCACAATTCACTGAGGTCCTGGGTCTTTGTGCACAGTTTCTGTGTATGAGCAGAAGCCCCGCAACAGCACTTTAACCACTGGGTCTCTCAAGAATATTGTGATAAAAATAATTTATTGCTCCACCCCTGCTGATGATGACACAGAGTGTGTAGTAAAAACCCTATGATGAAGCATGACACTAATAGTTGGTGAGGGCACTTTTATCCCATCGAAGGGACCCCAGAGAGGGCAGTCTTTTTGCGAAGCTATACGTCTCCAACTTCTAGGTGTGTGATTGATTTTATTGTGCAAGGAGGGTAGATAATATTTTCTCTTGCCTCATTTTGTGTGAACAAGTCCTATTTTATGTCTGAGGGCTAGTGGGAAGGCCTTTCTCAGTGTGCTGAAACAGCTTGTATGAAATGTAGGTGGGGCTGTGAACAACTTTTCCCATGTCTCAGGCATGTCATTGCAGCCTGTGTGAAGCTTTAAACTGCCAATTCATCCTGGCAACATAAATGCCCAAGCCAGGTCCAAAACTCTTTATTTCATATATAAACGTCACCCTTAAGGTAGCCCCTAAATGGCCCATTTGGCAGGGTGCATTGTATTTCAAAAGATGGACATGTACTTTTAAGTTTACATGCCCTGGTAGTAAAAACCACAAAATGTGTTTCTTGTTACTGTGAGGCCTAGCTCTCCCATAGGACAGCATTGAGCTACTTGTCCATTTAATAGGTGATAAACTTTGTTTGAAAGCAGGTAGAAATGTCATATTTGGTGTCTAAAGAATTGTAATTTAAAATCCTTTTTAATGGAAAGTCTGATTTTAAGTAAAAATTCTGAAAACGTCACTTTCAGAAAGTTAAAAGTAAAGAAAAAAGTGATGGCAGGAATGCTTGAACTAATCTCAGCCACTGGTAATTACTTGAGCTGCATCCCAGTCCATCGTTATTTTACAAACCATGTCACCGAAGTTTGGACCCAGCCATATACAAATCCATCTTTACCTTACTCCAATAGGAACAGTCCAAGTCCTCCCTGTACTAGAACACAAGAAACCTATGACCAGTTTAGCCCTAGTTAGGACTCATCAGCCAGGGATAGCTTGAAACCAGTGACACAATGTGCGAGGGACCTATATCAGGGCATACTCGTCCCACTAAGGGCAACACACAAAACTGATGGATGGAAACTTAGACTAATCTTAGCCACTGGTAATTACTCGGCCACATCCCAGTAAATCGTTATTTTGCACAACTAGTGGCGGCTCCTCCGCTAAAGCAGATGAGCGTTACCCCTCTGTGAGCAGTAGTTAAAAAAATAAAATGATAATAATTAGTGTTATTATCATTTTAGCTTTCCTTTCCTCGTGTGGGGTGGGGCAGGGCTGGACTGCCAGAGCTCGGCAGGGAGGAGTAGTTAGTCCACTCCAAGGTGCACAGTGATGCTTGGACCGGCCGTCTTGGGCCAGTCAAGCTGTCATGCGCACTTTGCATGTTCTGCACCCAGGCTGCATTTCAGTCTGGGTCCAGAACATGCCCAGGCTCCCGTTCTCTGCCTCGGCAGTGATCTACGGCGCTCAGACCAATCACAGTGCTGCATTGTAGGATTGTGATTGGCTAGAGGAGTCAGGAGCCTGGGTGCTTCCTGCTTCCAGGAGCGAGAGACGGCAGCAAGTGGATCGAGAGGCTGCGGCCAACCGGGTGGCCTGCCTGAAGGTAAGTATTATTTGTTTTCATTTTTCATTTACAACCCTCCCCCCCCCCCACCCCACTCAGCCCTGACACCCACGGCTAATGGAGGCCACCTCTGTGCACATCATGTCACTTCAGTTTGAATACAGCCATATTCAAAGTCCACCTGATGAAAATATTGTATTTTGAAACACATTTTTGGAATGAAATAACTCAGAAATTTCAGATCTGTTATCACCCAATGATGCTTTCAGGTATAGGAACACAATTGAGTACCACCCTTAAACTCTCTTCCTTGATGGTACTGTTATTATTGTTCTTTTAAGAAGAAAAGTTACTATACTGTTTACAGTAACTCTAGATCAGGGAGTTAGAATGAAACACACATTTGTGGGGATTGTTCACTGGTGTATGATGCAGCTCTTCTTGATTATCTCCAGCACCCATGTTTCTGTGAAATGGCCATGCCACTGATTCTGAAACAAAGCCAACCGATCACTTACCAGCATAGTCTGGAATACTGTTTAGAATTTCCTTTCTCTCCAGCAGCTAGATCAGAAGAAACAAACAGGATTATGACTACTTTTTTTTATTGCAAACAAGAGTAATCGTAAATAAATTCCTGTCTCCTGCACTGGCTTCTTTCAAAATTGTTTCCATGTTTTCAAAAGATATCAACTTGCAACAAAAAGGTTGTATATGCTTTTGGCTTTGAAAGACTTGTATAGAGCTGATTCCAACTCTTCTCCAAAAACCTTGCTCACAGAAAAGATCATTGTAAGTAAATAGTTCTTTTGAGAAGGTTCAATGTTATCCTCAATTCTAAATGATGATCGGGGAAAGCCAACACAACCCTGGTGCCATAAGTAAAGCCTTTAGGACCTCAAAAACGAAATTTCACAAAAAAGTTGCCTGGACCCCCATCTTTGCAAGTAATTGAGAACAATCTTTTCTATCCTGGATGTATGTGGACAAATTATGGAAGACCTTAACAAAAGACCGTGAAGCATAGCCAGTATACATATACGAGAATATGGAAAGGATTAATTCAGCACAGTGTCAGGAGTATCCTGGTTACAATGACATACACAGGTAAGCAAGTGTATCTAAAGGCATTTGATCGGTGACTTTAATGCCACCTTCTGTGGCAGCAATGATTCATGGGAGAAATGTAGACAAAATAAAAGTTGTGTGCGAAGAAATCATGTTTTGCCTGGAGGTATGCATGTATATTTACTGAATGTTATATGTAGTCACTATTCAGTACCGTTAGTGATAATAATTTTTTTCTTTGAATCGTAGATGTCCCTACACCCACAGGTCCGTAAGAGAGCCTATAACGCATGAAGGGTCAAAACGTCGTGGACAGCTATTTAAAGCGAACCATTTGATCAGCTCTGGTTATTGCATACAGTAGCTGTGATCATGGTAAAGGTATGGATGGTCGCCTTTAAAAATTGTGGAAACCAAGTTGTATATGTCACAAATTCACCACTTTTTGTTTTATGGTTCCATTCATACTGGGGACACAAAGCTCTATTGTGTTATTTCCTTTTTGTACATACCCGTATATTCTTTGAATTATATAAAAGAATTATTGTAAATACAAACAGAGGTGTTCATGGTCTCCTTTCCTTCTGACATCATTCTAACCCGTTATCATTGCGATTGTGCATATCATTACCAATATAGAGTAGTATTTTTCCACAGGACCCACTGTTTCTGTTACATAGGAACTAATGTTTAGTCTTGGTCTATAACAAGTAGTCACTGGAATCTCCCATTCGGGTGGGAATCTACTAGATGGGATCTTCACAGACAACCCCTATCTTTCACCTAACGGTGTAGTTCAGCTTGCATGGTCCGATCATTCTGCCATCCTTTTTGATCTGAACCTTCCCAAGCTCTCAGTTGCAGGGAACTTGCCTGTGCACTGTTATAAGCATCGGCTATGGCATTCGATTGAGGCTCACGATTTTCAGGAACTTTTCTTATAGCAGGCCCTCACTAGCAAATAGCCAGAGTCTGCCGACTACTATGCCTGGATTCAGTCTGCAAATAATGCTCTAGCTCCTCTTAGAGAGGGGTGGCGTGGGAGAGAAAGGCCCTCCGAGCCATGGTATACTAAGGACCTCAGTCTTAAAAAACAGCTATGCCGTATGCAAGAATGCTATTGGAGGCGTGACTATGATAAGGTGGAGAAGGATGTCAATAGAAATATGATTGTTAAATACAAAGAAAAAATATTTTCCACCAATTCAGCTTATTTTATTGATAAATAAATAATGCAAGCAACTAACCTAAATAACTTTTTGCCACCTTACAAAAACTCTCTAAACCGTCAGAGGAAAATAACTTAGTGATTATTCAAGCTTTCTGTAACACTCTAGCATTGTTTTTTCAAAAGAAAGTGCATGACATCTACAACACCTCAGTTAATGAGAAAACCTGAGCTCACTCTACGCCATCTAATAACCTCAATGATAAGTATCAGGCTTGCTGTCTGATTCATCCTCCAACCAGACTGCCTATCTTAATAACTTCTCTCCCACTAACATGGAACAAGCGGTCAAATTCCTCTGCACTACCAAGTCCGGCTCCCCCACGGACCCTTGCCCTACTAACACTATCGATCTAGCCACAGAAATCATAGGTTCCCACGTGACTGAGATCTTTAATCTTATTTTTCAGACAGGGGTCTTCCCAACCCTTTGGAATAAAGCTCCTATCTTACCCGTCTTAAAAAAGCAAACGTAGACATCTCTGACCCTGGCAGTTATCGGCCCATCGCCTGTTTGCCTCTACCTGCTAAGATTATTGAAAAAATTATCAACCATGAACTCACCTTTTTAATCAACAATAATCACCTGCTCGATGATTCCCAGTATGGCTTTAGGTCCATGCATAGCACCGAGCTGGCACTCATTAAAGCAATTGAGGAAATCAGAAGTACAGAGGTGGAAATGCAGCATTGATTCTGTTGGACCTCTCGGGGGCATTCAACACCATCGACCACCATCGGCTGATCAGCTGTCTTCAGGATCTAGTGGTAGGTGGCCCTGCCTTATCTCTTCTTAAACCTTTTTAACAGACCAAGAGGAAGTAGTGGAAATTGGCAACTGGGTCTCTGCTCCTTTTCAGCTCCCTTGTGGTGTACCTAGGGCTCTTCCCTTAGCCTCTCTCTTTTTAACCTGTATGTCACCTCTCTGGCACAACTCCTTAAATCTTTTGGGTTTCCCATGGTGTCCCACGCTAACGACACCAACGATTATTGTTTCTGTATCAAGCATCTCTGAGGACACAGCATCCAGGTTTTGCCAGTGTAACAACAGATTAGCAAATGGTAAATGGATGCTCCAAAACTGCCTGAGGCTTAACTTGGGTAAGAACGATGTTCTGCTTTTTAGATCCAAAGTTTCCTTCTGGGGACCCAGCTGGTGGCGCTCTGATCTTGGTAATCTGCCCACCCCAGCCCTAAAAGCCAAACACTTATAGGTCATTTGTGACAGCAAATGCTCCTTCATTTACCACATCAATGCAATCTTCTCCTCCTCCATCTTTCTCATCTTAAAAATTGTCAAGAAAGTGTGCCCGTATATTAAGGAGACCATGCAGAAAATGGTGGTCTCTACCCTAATTTTGTCCAGGCTGGACTACTACAAATGCCTTTTCATTTGCCTGCAGACTGGGCTACTGGCCAGACTTCGGGTTCTGCAAAATGTGGCTGCTCAATTACTGTTGAAAATTCCCAGGTGGCAGTCTGCGAGACCATTGCTTGTTCATCTTCATTGGCTACCAATGCAATCAAGGATCAAACTTAATGCCCTAGCTATTGATTTAGAGCCCTGCATGGGGTTGGTCCTGAGTACTGTAAACAAAGGTTCTCCTGGTGCTCTCACCTAAGAGACCTTCAATCCTCTTCTGCCAACCTAGTTGAGGTCCCCAAGTACCTGCTAAAGAGGTGGGGTGGCTGGAGCTTTCGTTGCTGCCCCTTCCAAACTGTGGAAGGTGCTGCCCTCTCACCTTAGATCAGTCTCAGTTTGCTGGGGTTTATGAAAGCTCTCAAAACCTGGCTCTTGATTCAGTAATTGCAGCTTGGCTCAGTCCCTTCCCCTGCTGGTTCTTTTTACTTTTGTGGTTAGTGCTTAGACGCCTCTGGGCATTAGTAGGCACTCTACAAATATACTTCATATCATATTATATCAATAATATCACATCCACTTTATCATCATTCCACTATATCAAAAGGTAAATATAATAAGTACATTTAACAGTTAAAATGGTTAGGTAGATGATGTAAAACATCAATTACAATAATCTACTTAGAAGGATAATGCAGTAGTAGGGGATTTAGTGGATGCAATATAATTCTAGGTCTAAATTATTGACATTGATATAGTGTTATACAACCTAAAATATGTCTCAGGTCAAACCTATACGTTTTTTACTGCCATTATCACTATATTTTTCAGAGATAATTTCTGCTTCCCCATCATAGTGCAGACCTCCTCCTTGACAGACCATGATATAAAAGCAAAATTTCATATGTAGGTTTGAAGAACATGCTGTCCCTTCATTGGAATTAATAGGATTTTAGTACAAAAGATTTTTTTTCTTTTCTTCTACCAAGACCTACAGTAAATACTAATGTGGCTGAAATAATGGACATCCAATTTAACCTCGGCAGTCAGTTGTCTGCAATTGAGGTCCTAAGTAGGTGAAAACCCTTATTTCTGAATTAATGGAATTGCCCCACTAAGCCACAATGTTATACCACGGTAAGTAACTTTTTCCTTCTTCCATTTTTACTGAAGCTCATTTGTCTAAAAAGGAAATGCAGGCAAATAGGCAAGTCACTGCCAGTGGTTTTAGGAGTTTTACTTTGAGCCATGACCATGCATCGTGATAAATTCTGCACTTTTAACTCACTTGACAAATTATGAGTATTGTGGAGCTAACAGTTTGAAAATGGTGGAATGCACCGAAGGACAATAGTTAAAGTAGAAATTAGAGATGCAGTAATTACTGGTGATGGATGTAATGAAAATACCTATTGAAAATTAGCACCTTATAGAAATAAACCCAATCAAAGACAGATCATTGAAATAATGCTAACTATTAATACCAACCACAACTAGATGGAAACTCAATTAGATGCACCATAAATGAGACCCGTAATGGCATACCACTGAAGCACACCTCCAGGTCCTAGAAAAGACACATATTCTGCACGCAAAACTCTTAGAACTGGAGGACTAACAACAAAACAATCCTCATAAGAGGAGGTAGACAATGATTGTGTTATAGCATAGAATAAAACCAATAAAAATGGCAGTCAAACAAACCATGAAGCTCTACCAGTCTGACATGATTGTATGACGTTACAACGAATTCCGTTGCAACGCATGCCTTTACCACGCATGCGTTACAACGGAATTTGTTTTCCACGCATAACCTTTACCTCGAATACTTGTGTGGTGACGTCATACGTCGTTAAGAGGAAGCAAAAGTTTTTTTTCCGATTTCTCTTAAACGACGCTTATTATCTGCATATCCCGACGTGACTTCTGGTGAGTTTTTTTTTGGGGGGGAGACCCCCTCAATCCCCCCTTTTTTTACTTTTTACCTTTACCACATATGCCTTTACTACAAACCTCGTAGTAAAGGTATGCGTGGTAAAGGCTTTCGTGGTAACCACGCATGCGTTGTACTGCATGCGTGGTTAAGGATTTCGTGGAAACGGCTTCGTTGTAGTGGCCGTTTCCCGTCTGACATGCATACGATCAATGAGATCCAGTATGCCATTGTGGACACGATCACACTCAGGAAACAACACACAACAGTTATATGAATATTGCTGAAATTTCTGCTGCCACTGGTGGCTCAAGAGTTGATTTTTGATGGGTTGTGAAAGTCCAAACAATGAAATAAAGATACCTTTTAATGCTGTATTTATCTTGTCACATTTGTCGTGCTTCAACAGATGTCAAATGACAGGCTATGTCCTCTGACAAATTGCTGCTTATTCTTTTTAGGTGTTTAAAATACACTCACTTTGCAGTCAGAGAAAGAAAAGTAAAGTGAAATATGTGACAATCTTGCTAGGTTACATGAAACGTGAAAGGGAAGGCTTTTGGATGTAATTTTTTGGAACACAAAACAGCATTCAAATTCCTGTAAATTAACTGCACACATTCAGAAATTAGGAAAACAAAAATGATGCACATTTTTTGTAGTTCTGAAGTGTTTTAGAAGCAAACATTTTATTAGAATCATAACAAATAAAGACATTTGACTTGGAGATGCACAAACGATAAATATTCACTGAAACCTGATTTGCACACAATATTATTATAATGTCAAGTCCACGGGTGTCACTGAAACTGTATGTCTATGCAATTTTAATGGTAATTTCAATGGAAAATGAGCTGTCTGTAAATGACAGTATAGCAACGCATGCTGTTTTAGTTACATTAAAAAAGAAGCACCTCATGTTCATTAACGCTCGTTGGGTCGTGAATGTTTGTCATTCTAAAAAGTGGGTCGTGGTCTCTAAAAGGTTGGGAAGCACTTCCCTAGAATGTTCTGTAAATGAACAGTGACTTCTGCGTCAGGTATTACTATTTCCAGCGTTCCTGTACCCTCTAATACTAAAATACCAATCACAGTATGCACCGATACCAAATCGGCTAATCTGACATTATCGCCTCTTGTGGGAGCGTTTCCACCTACTCACTGATAAAAAGCTAGTGGTGCAAATTGTTCCCCCAAGACGCAAGCAGCAATGATATTACCATTAATATAACTACCGTCCTGTGTTTTCCAGGCATTTACTAGGAACGCCAGAATTGGTGCCTACACCATGATACTTAGTAAAAAAAAATTCTCCCTGTGCTTCGTTTACTTGAGTTACTAAGATTGAAAATGATTAGCAACAGTATAATCAGGAATTAAACGATATGCAGCACAAATGAACATTATAATATTCCAGCTCTTTTCTCCACTGGGGCCAGATTAAAAAGGTTCCCCTAACAAAAGCTAGTCAATGTAAGAAGTATGGCACCACCAGCAGGTCAATGTTTTCTGACAGAACAGACAGCCGAGGATCCTTCAGTGAAAAACGCCACAATGCTCCCACATCTAAATGATGGAGGGAGATACCAATTTGGCAGGGAGGGAGTTCCCTGTTTTCTAACAATCTCTACACGATGCACTTAATCTTACTCACATCTGAGTCAACATGACTTAACTCTAACCCTGTCAGTAGGACTACGCTACGCTTGCATAGTTTGCGTAGTTTGCGCAACTACGTGCTACGCAAATTGCACGTAGCGCAGTGCAAAAACGCATAGCATAGCGGGCATTTTTTGCTTGCTCCTGGTCCTCAACGTCAAGTTGGGGACCACGCGCGAGCAAATTAACATCCCGGCGAGACTTTTTTCTTGTTCGCAATCAGCAACATCAAGTTGCCAATCGCGACAGTGGAAAATAAACTTCCTGGCGAGATTCTCAACGCGGGGAGGTCAGGTTTCTCATTGCGAGTGGTCGCGTATGCTCGCGACCGCTCACAATGAGAAACTACCAGTCTGCGTTGAGAAAGCTGCCACCTGAGTAGAAAACTACCTGAGCGGCATAAAACAACCGCTTGCACTGTGCAAGATGCGGTTTGCAATCATTGCAGAGTGCGGACAAGCATCCGGCACAGTGCAATCAGTGCGAACAGCATTTTGCACAGTGCACTACGCAGTTCGCGTAGCTCCGCGTAGCGCTACTACGTGAACTACGCCCATGGTTACTTCACCGTCTGCCTGTGTGTGGTTGCTCCACTAACATCATCAGACACAAAGTTCAATCAACATCCACAATGCCTCCCACACAAATCATGAGCATCTCTTAGGTGCACACATGTTATTTATAAGAACATTACTCACCAATTCACCTTTGTAGCATTTAGCCGGAGAAATGTCCTTCTCCATTCGCTGACAGCACAAAACATCTGATGCCCAACCACCCCAATGTTCACCTCTAATCCATGACCTCATTCTGGTCCTTTGAAGATCATCCCTCCTCACAGGTTCGACATTCACCTTCAGTCCGAGAGCTGAGTCTCTCCCTCAAGACTGAAGGAGTACAGAATGCCAAAATCCACAAGGTGGTGCCCAATTGCCAATTGTCTTTCAGCCTCCCTTGGTATCAAGTTCTGTTGCCTCCTCTTACCCAAATCTAAAACATGCACATATGGAGGTAAAGCGATGTGCTGGAAATCATACAAGTAACACATTTGAGCACGACTTCTTTTCTAGTTAAATTGATGTATATAAACTACTCAAATCCATGGGGGTCCATGCTTTTCAATCTAGGGTGTGAATGTACTTAGTTAACCCCACTTTTACAACTTCTGTCCTGCTTATTTATGCTCATGTTGATTCTAACTGCATTTCCAAATTACTGACCCCTTAACTGTGGAATTAAATGCTCTAAAGATTTTACAACCATGAATCACCTTAGGCTAGAGGACAGCACTCGCCTTTGTTGTGTCTGAAAAACACATTTAGTCGGTTTTCCAAGCATCTCTCATCGGAACCCACCCGTTTCTAATTAGCTGTCATCTTTTTACTGTGCATATCCAATAGGAACATGAACAAGGCCTAAAAATAGATTTACTGTGGGACAAAGACCACATCAAATAGCAGCGTTTTGCAGAAGTGAACAATAAATGTTCGAGAGAATGTTTTTTTCCACTTGGGGGTCATTAGATTTAGGGTGAAGGGCCCTGCAGAGCATTTCCAGATATTTCCAGTATGTTGTTAAAATATAAACACGAATGCACAGTCACACCAGGATGGAGACTATTAGTGCAGCATCTCGGAGCACAAAGGAAATACATTGATGTAAAGCACGCAACGCTTTAATTCGACATCCGTACCATGCAAGGAGCTGAACTACCTAATTTGGATCCACATGACTAAATTCTACTGGTACTTAATTAAACACGCGAGAAGGTCACTCTGTCAGGTAACCATGTTTTTGCTATCAGCATCCAAGACTGGGCACTAAGG
Source organism: Lissotriton helveticus (assembly GCF_964261635.1). Classification (NCBI taxonomy): domain Eukaryota; kingdom Metazoa; phylum Chordata; class Amphibia; order Caudata; family Salamandridae; genus Lissotriton; species Lissotriton helveticus. The sequence goes on along the minus strand of NC_136071.1, from coordinate 332,886,157 downwards.
GCCACATGTATCAAGCAAATTCGCATTTGCAAAGGCCGAAATTCACAGAATTTCGGCCTTTGCAAATGCGAATTTGCTAAATGGTATGTATTAAGCAAAATGTGGTGCAAAACAAGGAATCGCAAAATTTGCGATTCCTTATTTTGCAATTGCATTTAAGGAATCGCAAATTTTGCGATTCCTTAAATGCAATGTAAGAAGCAAAAAAAAGTTGCAAAATGTCCCTAAGGAATCGCAAATTACCACCAACTTCTAGTTGGTGGTAAGTTGTGAATTCCTTGAAAAATGCACTTTTTTGCATTTTTCAAAGTGCCATGTGACACACATAAATGCTCTTAGGGCATGTATGTGCGCCACATGTGCACCCATGCATATTTCAGGAGTGCAACAGGGTGTCCTTTGGACACCCCGGCAGCCTTGAAATTATTCTCAATTTGCGATTAGCAAATTGCGAATCGCAAATTGAGAATAACTACCCATTCATTCCTATGGGACTCCTGGCCCATAGAAATGAATGGGAAAGTATTCCTAAATTGCGATTCACAATTAAGGAATTTTAAGAAATCGCAAAAAAAATGCGATTTTGTACATACATACCTATTTGCGATTCTCAAATAGCGATTTCTTAAAAATCGCTATTTGGGAATCGCAAATCAGGTTGATGATACTTATGGCCCTAATTTCCTTTGTTGTGTGGTTACATATTGGAAAGTGAATATCATACCTGGACATAGAGCTATGCTACCAAAAATATCTAAAACAACATTAAGTTGAAGCCTCACACCCAGGGGAGAATGGATGAAATGATGTACCTTGCTAATTATGTATCTGTGATTTTTTCTTAAACTGATGGACCGTATGCAGTCTATTATGGGCTATGGTTTTGGCGGCACCAGCACTCTTTTATGGAGATTAGGGATTATTATTCATCATCAGACTTGAACGTGACGAGGAAAGGCAGGAAAGAGGGAGAAAGAAGAAGCAAAAGAAAGGTGGGAAAACAGTGACAAAGGGTCAAAGCACGTAAGATAAATAATATACAAGAGTGAAGCAAAAAGAATGGAAGTAAAGAGTGGTGGAAGAACCAGGGCCGGACAGACTGTAACGGGCACCAGGATTTTCCCCGGTGGGCTGGAAACAGGGGTCTAGTTTTGGACCGGTGGGGGCTGTTTTTCATACAGGGGGCCGGTTTTGCAGCAGTGCTGCAATATCGGCCCCCAGTACAAAAAGCAGCAGCAGTGTTTCTCACCCAACAACCTCACTCCACCCCCGCGGCCTGGCAGACTTAATTGCCAGGGCCAGTTTGCATTCCCAGTCTGGCCCTGTGAAGAACCCTTCCTGCACAAAAGCAGTAATTCATGGTGTTTTGCTCCTTCTATGTGTGGCGCAGAATGCAGCACTCGTAGAAACCTCATAAAAGGAGGAGAAATAAAAGTATTTCTCCTTGTTGCACCACATGAACGCCATTAGCTTTTGCCTCTTACTCAGATTTACAGATCCTTGTCAAAAAGCCATGGGTGTTACTGGGAACTCCCACAGAAACACTCATTGCATGCCCCTTTTCCACAGAAAAAGGCTATGTTAAGCCACTCAAAGTGACTTGACGCTGCCTTGTAAATATGCGGTACAAAAGGGGGTGGTGATGGACGGAGCATCTGAACCAATCAAACACTCACACCCAGTCAAAATATCTGGGTTTAATCCATCACCGTTCTCTAGCCCACTCTGCCACCCCAGTTCAGACATGGCTATATGCTAATCAGTCTGACCCTGTGCCTCATGGGAACAGTCCAGCCCGAACTGCCAAGCCATGCCTTCCCTGGACCGGAAACAAGCTTCCGAGGACCGGTTTCTGGCATTACAGCCGTCTTCAGCCCGGCTTGCTTGAATCCAGTGGCAAAGTGAGCAAGGGACTCACGTCTGAGCATACCCTGCCACACTTATGGCGGCCAAAAGCGGTACAAATGGGGGTGGTGATGGACGGAGCATCTGAACCAATCAAACACTCACACCCAGTCAAAAGATCTGGGTTTAATCCATCAACGTTCTTTAGCCCACTCTGCCACCCCAGTTCAGACATGGCTATATGCAAATCAGTCTGACCCTGTGCCTCATGGGAACAGTCCAGCCCGAACTGCCAAGCCATGCCTTCCCTGAACCGGAAACAAGCTTCCGAGGACCGGTTTCTGGCATTACAGCCGTCTTCAGCCTGGCTTGCTTGAATCCAGTGGCAAAGTGAGCAAGGGACTCACGTCTGAGCATACCCTGCCACACTTATGGGTGGCCAAAAGTGGTACAAAAGGGGGTGGTGATGGACGGAACATCTGAACCAATCAAACACTCACACCCAGTCAAAAGATCTGGGTTTAATCCATCCATCACCACCCCCTTTTGTACCGCCTTGTAAATATGGACTTTCATAGAGCACCACCGGAGTGTCCAAAAAGTGAAGCTCCAGTGGCACTAGGGGCTTGGAAATATGCCCCTAAATTTCCTAGTGGTAAAGTAGTGTGACAGTAACAGGAATATTTCAGTCCTGTTCTCACATTGAAGCATATTCCTGATTTTCTATTGATGTAATAATTGGAGCTAGTGACAGCAGGTTTACTTAAAATGTATATTTATATAGTTGAACAATTCTGGCAACCATGTACGTAGCTGTCTCATAATTCCATAAAAAATAGATTGTTGGTACTATCCCAAATGTTTTTTCCTAGGAATTGAGAATCCAGTTTTCCCCACTCATTAATTCTTTCAGTTTTGGTTGCCATTCTTGAGTACATATAGGATTCCATTCTTTCCATATTTTCGCCATTAATTTTCTCCGCTACTAATGTTGCCGCCATGGATGTTGATTCATCAAAATACCAGGGGTAGAAGGAAAGATATCACAAAACCTTTGACTACATTGACATCACAAGAAGTGACATCATATGACCTTTAACTCCGAATCACATGAGGTGATGCCACAGGACCCTGGAGACATCGCAATCATATAAGTCAATGAAAACTGGTGAACAACTCTTCAGAAAGTGCATTGATAAATCTCAGGGAGCTTCGCAGAAAAGATTTGAACAACACTTATGGTCATGGCAACTGGTCTTAATCCATATGGACCATAAATTGAATATGAACTATGGGGTCTGATTACAATGGCGGGAAGACCGCCACCAACAGGCTGTTGGTGGAGGTCTCCCTGCCATTGTAACCAACTTTACCGCCTGCCACATTATGATGGCAGGCAGACGTGATGCGGTCATAAAGTCCGACCGCCATGCATATGATGGACCCCTTGAGCCTGCCGGTGCGGCGGAGGGGGTTCGTAGTCCCTACAATGCTGGCCGTAGGGATTATGATGTCCCTTTCCGTCAGCCGTTTTATGGCGGGTTACCCGCCATTAAAAGGGGGGCAGAAAGGGACATTGGGGTCCATAGTGGACCCCCCTGGCACTTGGTTGTGGGTGTTGGGGGGCACCTATGGTGCCCCCTTTATATCCCTGTACCATGTGGCAAGCACCACATGATGCCAGCCATGTAGTGCAGGGATATGTTACATGTCCTGTTTTACATTGCGGCGGGTCCTGCAGTCAGCAGCACCCACCGCAATGTAAAATATAGGCATTGCGACCGCCGTGGTGGTAGTCGCTTTGTAATGCCTACTATGGGATCGCTGACAGCATGTCGGGTGGTCCCAATCCCCGTTACAATGAGGGATGGACCCAAGTCCGTCCGCCATCGTAATCAGCCCCTATGTTATTGATTTACCCCTCATCATTATTAAAATGTTTTGATTTTTAATTACTTGGAAGGAGCTATTAAAGCACAGAGGTGACTGTTTTAGTCAAACATGATTAGGTGTTACCTGAAGACCGATTTAGCTTTTTCACCATCCTCATGTACTAAAAATAATCACAATAAACACAAATGTGTATGTTGCAATTGAAAAGTGCTCTGCACAATAAGAGACATGTACCCCTGCCCTGCATGCCCAACTATGCTGTTGTCTGGATCGCTAATGCAGATTTATTGTCAGAGGGAATATGGCTCAAGCAGGTGCGCCATGACATAGGCCTGTCTCACGGATTGCTGTCTTGTTGGACCAGGAGGGGTGCCCAAAATGCTACTCTCACAGGGTTGGAAGGCTACTACCTTCACCAGGAAGTAAGCAGCACAAGCGTGGTGAGGGAAGTATACAGTTTTGTGATCAGTAGTAGTGAACAGTACTATTTTATCATGTGTCACTGGAGTGAGGCCTAGAGGCTAATTCACCTTTTTAAAAGTCCTGCTGCTGTATGCTTATCTCACACTTTGACCTACATCAGGTAGATGTGGAGGTACACAGTCAAAATATCGAGTTGTAAATATCGACCTACACAAATATCGAGTCAGAAATATCGAAGGTAAAGAATATCAATGTCAAGAATATCGTTGGACAGAATATCGACACTAAGGTAAGTAATATTGATTTTTTTTATATCGATGTAAGTAATATCGAAGTCAGTAATATCGATATCAAACATATCGATGTTAGTAATTTCGATGTTACTAATATCGATATTTTTACTATTGTTATGTATTTTAGTATGTATTTAATATGTATGTGTTATATGTTTTTTGTTAAGTATTTTACTTCTTTTAGGTTATAGCTGAACTATTTTCATATATTTATAATGTTATTTATAAGTCAATTTTATGTTTTAGTACCGGAGGGGGTTGTGGGTTGATAGGGGAATAGGGTGGGAAGTAATTTAATTATATTAAAATAATTATTACGTTTTAGGAAATATAAATTAATGTTAATTGATTTTTGCGTTTAAGTTCTGTAGCGGGTAGTGGGTTTATAGGGGAATTGGGTGGGAAGTATTTTAATTGTAATTAAGTTATGCATTATTTTTATTTATTGGTATTAATAATGAATGTATTTTTAATTAATTATGAATTGGCAATTAATACATTTAATTGGTAATTAATTGTTTTAATTGGTAATTAATATTTGTAAATGATAATTAATGTATTTCTAATTAATTATTAATTGGCAATTAATACATTTAATTGGTAATTAATAGTTTTAATTGGTAATTAATATTAGTAATTGGTAATTAATTTATTTATTTGGTAATTAATGTTTGTAATTGGCAGTAATGTTTGTAATTGGTAGTTAATGTTTGTAATTAGTAATTAATGTATTAATGGGTAATTAATTTTTGTAATTGGTAATTAATTTATTTAATTGGTAATTAAAAAAATATTTATGGGCAATTATTTGTAAATAATTCGTAATTGATGTGTTATAAAAAGTATTTTTGGAATACAAATAATTTTATTGTTGAATGTATTTTAATTGCTAATAAATTATTAATAATATTTTTTTTGTTTTTTACAGTATTTTATTGCTTAATATTTATTATTTGGTAACTATTATTTATTAATTGATATTTATTGTAAATTTATTGTTAATGATTTATTATAATCTATTTTTTTATATATTAATGGGTAATTTTTACCCCTACGCTATCCAGCGCTTTCCCTACTGTTTAACTCTCTGGAGTTGGAATAGTAATGTTTACCCCTACGCTATCCAACATTTTCCCTACTGTTGCACTCTATGGAGTGGGAGTAGTAATTTTTACCCACCCGCTATCCAACGCTTTCCCTACTGTTGCACTCTCTGGAGTTGGAATAGTAATTTTTACCCCTACGCTATCCAATGCTTTCCCTACTCTTGCACTCTCTGGAGTGGGAATAGTAATTTTTACCCCTGCGCTATCCAACACTTTCCCTACTGTTGCACTCTATGGAGTGGGAATGGTAATTATTACCCACCCACTATCCAACGCTTTCACTACTGTTTCACTCTCTGGAGTTGGAATAGTAATTTTTACCCCTACGCTATCCAGCGCTTTCCCTACTGTTTCACTCTCTGGAGTTTGAACAGTAATGTTTACCCCTACGCTATCCAAAGCTTTCCCTACTGTTTCACTCTCTGGAGTTGGAATAGTAATTTTTACCCATACGCTATCCAGCGCTTTCCCTACTGTTGCACTCACTGGAGTTGGAATAGTAATTTTTACCCCTACGCTATCCAGCGCTTTCCCTACTGTTTCACTCTCTAGAGTTGGAATAGTAATTTTTACTTCTATGCTATCCAATGTTTTCTTTACTGTTTCACTCTCTGGAGTGGTAATTGTAATTTTAATTTCAATGCTATACAATATTTTCCCTAATTTTGTATTTTCCGGAGTGGGAATATTAATTTTAAGTTTTACACTATCCAATGTTTTTAATACTGTAGTTTTTTCTGGACTTTAAATAGTAGTTTTATTTATTATTTGGAATACATTTAGATAATGTATTATGTTACTAATTTTAAAAATATTTAAAGTATATTTAATTTTTTTAATTATTTAAAAATAATTATTTACTTTTTTATGTAATTATTTTATGTGTGGAGATGTATTTTTACCCCTACGCTATCCAGTGCTTTCCCTACTGTTTAACTCTCTGGAGTTGGAATAGTAATGTTTACCCCTACGCTATCCAACATTTTCCCTACTGTTGCACTCTATGGAGTGGGAGTGGGAGTAGTAATTTTTACCCCTACGCTATCCAACGCTTTCCCTACTGTTGCACTCTTTGGAGTGGGAATATTAATTTTTACCCACCCACTATCCAACGCTTTCCCTACTGTTGCACTCTCTGGAGTTGGAATAGTAATTTTTACCCCTACGCTATGCAAAGCTTTCCCTACTCTTGCACTCTCTCGAGTGGGAATAGTAATTTTTACCCACCCGCTATCCAACGCTTTCCCTACTGTTGCACTCTCTGGAGTTGGAATAGTAATTTTTACCCCTACGCTATCCAATGCTTTCCCTACTCTTGCACTCTCTGGAGTGGGAATAGTAATTTTTACCCCTGCGCTATCCAACACTTTCCCTACTGTTGCACTCTATGGAGTGGGAATGGTAATTATTACCCATCCACTATCCAACGGTTTCGCTACAGTTGCACTCTCTGGAGTTGGAATAGTAATTTTTACCCCTACGCTATCCAGCGCTTTCCCTACTGTTTCACTCTCTGGAGTTTGAACAGTAATGTTTACCCCTACGCTATCCAACGCTTTCCCTACTGTTTCAGTCTCCGGAGTTGGAATAGTAGTTTTTACCCATACGCTATCCAGCGCTTTCCCTACTGTTTCACTCTCTGGAGTTGGAATAGCAATTTTCACCCCTACGCTATCCAGCGCTTTCCCTACTGTTGCACTCACTGGAGTTGAAATAGTAATTTTTACCCCTACGCGATCCATCGCTTTCCCTACTGTTTCACTCTCTGGAGTTGGAATAGTAATTTTTACCCCTACGCTATCCAGCGCTTTCCCTACTGTTGCACTCACTGGAGTTGGAATAGTAATTTTTACCCCTACGCTATCCAGCGCTTTCCCTACTGTTTCACTCTCTAGAGTTGGAATAGTAATTTTTACTTCTATGCTATCCAATGTTTTCTTTACTGTTTCACTCTCTGGAGTGGTAATTGTAATTTTAATTTCAATGCTATACAATATTTTCCCTAATTTTGTATTTTCCGGAGTGGGAATAGTAATTTTAAGTTTTACACTATCCAATGTTTTTAATACTGTAGTTTTTTCTGGACTTTAAATAGTAGTTTTATTTATTATTTGGAATACATTTAGATAATGTATTATGTTACTAATTTTAAAAATATTTAAACTATATTTAATTTTTTTAATTATTTAAAAATAATTATTTACTTTTTTATGTAATTATTTTATGTGTGGAGATGTATTTGTAATTTATGGTATTTTTAAATAATTTATAAGTAATTAAAGTAATTATTAAAATTTAATATTAAGTAAATATATTATATATTTTTTACATATTTGTTTAATTAATGTTATATTATTATATATCTATAATTTATTTATTTAGTAAATATTTTTAACTATGTTTATTTTATTCCTAAGTATTTTTTACTTTATTTTACACATTATATTTTAACAGATTTAAAACGATATTTTTAATTACAATATTTTTAACATAGATATTTTTGTACTTACCATGTTGTAGATAGGATGTCGATATATTTGCCTTCGATATTCCAGCATCGATGTTTTGTAGGTCGATATTTTGTCTGTCGATATTCTGTCATAGATCCAGATGTGGAGTGGTGTGTAGCGCAGGAGTAGTGACTCTGCACTGGATGTAAGTGTGCCTGGAAATGGTAAAGTACAACAATAGAGCAGTACTGTGCAGAGCATGTGTGGTTAATGCATTTACTGTGCGTATATATATGCTAGTGAGGAATACATTACATGAGAGATGTAGTACTGTGCATTGCATTGCATTCGCAATGAAACATGTATGGGTGCTAGTGTGAAGTACAATGTATGAAGTGTTTTTGCAGGGCACACATGGGGAATGTGTGTTTGCAAGCAGCAAACTCTGTCTAAATATAGAAAAGCTTCAGTGCTGAACAGTGGGCGCAGACTGAGTGTGTGTACTTGATGCAAGTGTACTTGTACTGGTAGAATACATGAAGGTACAAGTACTGAGAATGTACACTGAGTAAGTGGGCCTGGTATATTACATGGAGGACCCCTGGTTCCATTTTGGGAAGCCAAGGCCTGCCAGGTGAAGACATGAAGAAGAGAGGAATCCCCTCAGGCAGATGTGTGTATTGTTGCCTTTCTGTGAGATGGGTGGGATACACACTGGAGAAAAAAAGGAAGGGACTCATTTTACACTTCAAAAGACTGCTCTTTGATTCAGTAATAGATCACAAGGAAGGGGCAGATTACAAGGAAAGAGTCTGGACACATCTCAGGAAAGGATATAGGGCGGAAAAGGAAATTATAACGAGTAGGGTTGGGGCTGGGATTACATTTTGATGCACATATCACTGTAACCGACATTCAGGTGTGAACTCTGGTCATTTCCATAAATGGTGCTGTGGACAATCAGCTTCAGAGGTATGTCTGCTCTGATTGACAGTCATTCATGAGGAAATAAGAAAAGAGAAGTGTCCACCTCTAAAGAAGCAGAATCTCCACATAAAAAAGTCAAAGACACAGACCCTCAATTACATTTTGGGGTCTGGAAATGGACTATAAGAAGTGGAAGTTGAGATCACAAAATGTTTCATCTGCCAAGCCGCCAGACAGGTTGTGCAAAACATCTTCCTGCAACAAGGATTGACGGCAAGGGACTGCTAGTTTCCCTGCTGGGTGTCGGGTCATCAGCAGGACACCTAGATCACCTGGCCTGGAGCCAGAGGCACCAATACCGGCCTTCTTGCCAAGACCAGTGTGCCCGGTGTGGAAGAGAAGAGCGTTGTAGGGAGTGAGGTCCAGTGGGGAAACCTGTGAGAGAATTCCCTGAGTGAGGTGTGAGGCTGTGCACCAATCAGGTTAGTGCCCATGTGCAGTTTCGACTCAGTGACCCTCTTATACCAGGAGAGGCTGCCAGAGACTGAGCCGTGACTTAAGCCCCTGTGTGGGTCCGGAGAAACCCTTACTGCCATGCTGCAGTGACCCAGTATGCTAGATAGAGCCACTTGTAAAGTTTTTACTTCCAGAAGCAACAAGACTCTTGACTTTGTTGGTGTTGGTGCCTGTACCAAGAAAGTCTGTGCTTGTGTGTTCAAATACTGTAGCAACCCCATATAACAGGAGGGGCTGTTGATACCAACGTTGTTGAGGGATTTGGGTCACTGCCCAAAGGAGAGAATGCAACTTCACTTGGTGGGTTGGACCCACACTGTGAGGGAACTGCCCTAACTTACAGATGAGGTTGCTGTGGACAAAGATGCTCGCTCATTGGGCCCCAGGTGGGAGTTGAAGGAAGTATCCCCCTTGTGCTGGTTATCAACAACTTACTGCATCTTCGTGAACTGAGAGCTTCTCTGACAACTTAGATGAACTCCGACTGCACCTCCCAGGCAAGAGAGCCTGCACCGGCGGGAGCTGCTGCGTGTGCCCAGAGCAGTCCGACTTCTCCTAGCAGAGTCGGACTCATGGGTGCTCGCGCTGAGTGCATCCATTTTACTGCTAAACTCTTCAGGACTGCCAGGGTGGGTAAGACATGAACACTGCCAGTTGAGAGTCACTGCTAACTGTACAGTGGCACCATACACACTTTTGACTTAAACTTGAAGTATCTCCTAAGGTTACATTACAAATTCAGAAACCTGAGGAGAGTATGGATACTGCCACGCCCACAGGCTCTAAGGAGACTCCTATCTTCCAAATTTCCACAAAAAACTGTTTTGATCCATTAGTGGACCTTGAAATTGCTTCAGACTTGCGTTAAGATAGTACAATCTCTATGACTGTGCAGAGTCTCATTTCTCCAAAACCCCCCTTAGTGCATTTAGACACGATAGCAGAAATAGAATCATTGTTAGTTCAGCCGAACTCCCCTGATTTAGAGAATTTAATGACGAAAATGTTGCTGAAATAAGACAGATGTTTGTTATCTCTGAAAATAATCAGCTAAAAATTCAGGGGCATTGTGAATCAATGGAAGAAAAGATTAATGGTCTAGTGGAGCGAGTTGGAGCTACGGAACTTGCATATGAGCAGCTTTCAGTTCAACGAAGGTGGTGGACAACCACCAGGAAATTTTGAAATGAAAAAAGAATGACCAAGAACTAAGAGATAAGATAGAAGCCCTCAAAAATAACGCGAGATGCAATAACCTCAGAATTTTGAATGTTCCTGTGGGCTTGGAAGGGGGGGATATGTAGTGTCCCTTATAATGGAGCAGAATAGGGATCTTGGAGGAGGATATACAGAGAGTTCACCGGGACCCATTTTTTGTGCATAAAGGTAGAAAGGCAGCGAGAAGGATTCTGGTAAACTTTAAAACATATACACTGAAGGAAAGTATCCTTTCAGGAGCACTAAAAGCCGGATCTTATAAGAAAAATGACCGGTCGTTCGGTATAAGGTCCGATATATCCCGTACGATATTGGCTAGACAATGGGAGCTCGGCAAGTATATTCAGGAATTAAGAGACCTCGGTGCTACAGCGAACATTCGGTTCCCTGCATCCTTAAGAGTAATGAGAAATAACAAGATGCACAATTTCCGGGACCCAAATGATGTGAGAACTTTAACTGATCAGATTAGAGCACAAGCTGTATAATAAGTTATATGTTTTAAGTCCACCAAACGTAGGAGAGCTCAAATAGAGGTGTCATTAATATACCTAAAAAAATAAGGGAGGGTTCCCCAGGTAGGGTGGGGTGGGTCACAGGTATAGATGTAAAACGTTAAAAAAAGGCAAAAAAAATAAATTCACAAAGGGTGGAGGAGCATGTGGGATTTTTTTTTTTTTAAAAGTCCTCAAATGTTACGGCTATCTTTCATCGGTTTTGGAGCTACTTAAAAAATCAAAGGAATATTATCTATTGGAATGACAGATTTAACTAAGCCCAGATGTCTGAAAATTAAGGCATGGAATGTTGATGGTTTGAGGGTGGTATCAAGAAGACAAAAGATATTCGAGTATTTGAAGTTGTGTGATTCAGATATCATTTTTATCCAAGAGTCTCATCTTTTAAAAGAAGAATGGTCAGAAATTTTAAAACGTCAGCCATGGATAGATCACTGTGTATGTACCACCCAAATGGCCACAGTAAAAGGGGTCGCAATTGTGGTCAAAAAAGCCTCCCAAAGTATACTAGGCGAAACCCAGGTTGATCCATTAGGTAGATGGGTAATAGCAAAGGTTAAGATCCAGGGTATTTGGCTTGCATTGGTAGGGAACTGTGGCCCTAACCTGGACGACCTGACTCATTTAAAAACATTATTTTTATGTTTAGTTGAGGTAAATGAGCCCATTATTATGGGAGGTGATTTCAATGTCCCATTTAACTTTGCGCAGGACACAACATATAAGAGGGCGGCTCTAGCGGTACCAAAAATGAGAGCCACAATAAAGCAAATGATCCAAAACTTAGATCTTGTGGATATCTGGTCTCTAAAAAATGCTAAGGTGGGGTCAGAAACGGGAAAGTATACCTTTCACAATAAAAAGCATGGCCATAGATCAAGGATAGATTTTTTTTTTAGTATCAGCCACAATTAGTGAACATATTAAAAGCGTGGTACACACCCCAGAGCATTTATCTTACCATTCCGCAGTTTCATTACAATGTTTGTTGAAGAGAAAATGGCTGAAAGGTGCTGGACGTTAAATTGATCACTACTTTTAGACACTTCAATAATCGATAACCTGAAACATGCTACAAGCAATTTTTTTCTTTTTAATCTGAACACTGACCCCTTAAATAAGGTTTGGGACATATACAAAGCGTATATTAATGGAATATTAATTGGTATTAATGCATCACATAATAAAAAGGCTAAGAAGGAGCTTCAAGCATTAGAAGACGAAATTAAGGAGGCAAGAGGGAAAATAGGACCTACCCAAAACTTAACTACGGAAACTGAACTAACAAAAGCGAAAAACAACTTAGCTGATTATTTGGAGATTAAGGTAAAGCAAAAATGGGAGGCAAGCAAACTTGCCAGCCATGAGTATGGGGAAGGATGCGGCAAACTTCTGGCATGGAAGGCAAGAACAGACCAAGCTAGAAATATGATAAAAGAAGTAAAATGTCAAACTACTGCGAATAGAATCACTGATGATGGGGCGATTGAGCAGGCTTTTGTAAAATATTTTCAAGATCTTTATACAGAGGATCTAAACCCAGATAGGGATCAAACAGCAGCTTTTTTCCCAAGACATTAATCTCCTGTGTCTTAGTGACGAACTCAGAATAGAACTATCAACCCCCATTACAATAGAAGAAATTCATGGTGTAATTAAAAGCTTAAAGAAAGGTAAGGCTGCTGGACCCGACGCTCTTCCAAATGAAATCATTCCCTTCTGAAAGAAGAGTTGGCTCACATTCTGCATGATCTTTTTAATTCAATGTATATATTAAAACACTATCTCCCTTCATCCTGGGATTTAGCCACAATAATTATATTATTAAAACCTAATAAATACCCAAGGTTATGTGAATCATACAGGCTGATCTCCCTTCTCAACAGTGACTTTAAAATATATACACAATTAATTAGTAAAAGGTTGGATCGGATGGTCGGCCTTTTGATTCACAATGACCAGAAGGGTTTTATAAAGGGTAGGCATCTGCATGACTTAACCCATGAACTAATAGGCACAATTGACTTAGCAACAGAAAGCACCATGCCCTTAACAGTAATTACTTGTGATGCAGCCAAAGCGTTTGATAGGGTCAACTGGCCCTTTCTATAAGAGGTTATTGAGCGCTTTAATTTATGCCACAACTTTGTTTCAGCAATTAAATCTCTGTACAAAAGATAATATTCCTTTGATTTTTTAGGTTGCTCGAGTCTTGGTAAACGACAACCTTTCAACGCAGGTCAAAATAGGTAGGGGCACTAGGCAGGGGTGCCCACTTTCACCTTTATTGTTCAACTTGTAAATATAGCCACTCACTATTAAACTAAGGAAATGTAAGAACATCATACCATTCTCCTGTAATGGGTGGTTTAAGAAAATAGGCCTTTATGCAGATGACTTGATGATGTTCACTGGTCACCTACAAGACTCAATAGTATCTATTTGGGAAACATTAAAAAGTTTTGGGGATATAGCTGGATATGCTGTTAATCCAGCCAACAGAGGTCGTGCAATGGAACACACATTATAGGTGTGACCAAGTTCGACACACTATTAGGTATTTGGGGATAGAGGTGGTCCAGAAGCTCGACTCACTAGCAAAGGCAAATTTCGATAAAGTTACATCTAAGGTCAGGACACAATTACAGCAGTGGGATGTCAAAGCCAAGCTCACCTGAGTTTCTGTTCGGTTCTGATGGAGGTTGAAGACAGTCCGACCCCACCCTGAAACTGCTTGCTCCAGCACACTAGTTTTAAACAGTGCACTAAGAACCAGAAGCTCAAGGGAAGGGGGGAAGCGGATAAAATAAAAAAAGAGAGACAACACTACTCTTGCGTTTCCACTGTAGAAGTGCTGCTAAAATCTGCGGCCCTCTCTGACTTCTGTAGAAACTGGTGCCTAATGAAACATAAACAAAGAACAGATAAGTGCAACCTATCCCTAAATGTCTTCCTGACTAACCCTTAATCTATTTAGAAATTCTCTTCTAAAAATACCTCTTGGATCCTGGTCTTTAGCTTCCAGGTTTGGAATGTGTTACTGTTCTGGGATGTGCTTTCTATTACTGTAAAACTTCTGTAAAATCAAACGAATATCATTATCAGAATTACCAACATCTGGGATTTTGCCATGTGGAAAAATTTACGGTGGGGGATGGAGGCGGAGTCAAGGAACATGGTGGTGGCAGGCTAGCAGCTGTCGCGGAGCTCTCCACCCGAGCAAATGAACAGAGTAGACCCGACAGAGCTAAGCGGTAAGAATTTGATGGCCGGAGGCTCGTGAGCTCCCCTATGCCTCGAGAGTAAGCGGCTTTTTTCTCTTTTTGTCCTGAGGAGAGCTGAAGCGGTGAAGGCAGCGAGGCGGTGTAGGAGAAACAGAAAAACGCAGAGGTCGGCGCTAGGACCACGGGGCTGGGAAATGGTTACAGCGAACGTCAGCTGGAAGGACGCTGAAGGAGGAAGTACGCGGGACCCGAAAAGCAAGGCACTGAAAGCGGCAAGAGTAGACTTTGGAGATACAACGGAGAAGCCTGTCACGAGTAAAGGAGTAAAGATAAGTGGTGAAATACGAAAGGGGGGAACTTGGAAGTGGGGCAGATGCCAGTACATAAGAAGCGTTTTTCTATTACAGCAATATAGAGGCCCAGTGTTTTGGGGGCATTTGTCTATGAGTGGATACCCCTTTCCTGCCATATCTATCACCCTTGATAGAGGCAAAGCCCGTATGGAGGCAACCCCACCAGAGGCAACAGCAATAGCACCTACCATATTTCGTCAGAGGGAAGGGTGCCAAGAGACCAAGGCTGGCACTGGAGCCTTTACACTAACAGATGCTAGTTTAGCAAAACCAGAGCACGAGGGGAAGGACCAGGTTAATAGCAAGTTGGTTAAAAACCGAGGAGAGGTAGTCAAAAACAGGTACCAGCTGAGGTCCAAACAAGAGCTTAAGCAGAGGGGGTCCTAAATTCAACTGAACTTGGAGAGAGGGTGAGACCCTCACCTCTCATTCCACATAAAAGCAAGAGGAATCCAAGTTCCAAGAAATCTATTATCAGCAAGCCTCTTCAGCAGATTCCAACGCTAAAAAACACCCCCTCCCTCAAAAGTTACTTTAAGGTGCTGGAGAATATGAATTCCGCAAAAGAGGGGGTGGGTGTAGAAGAGGTCCAGCAGTCCACGCAGGAGTCAGTGCTTACCCCCGCACCTGGTTTGGTTCTCTCTAATAGGTATTCTCCATTGACTGAGATTAGAACCGAGGAGGTTTTAGTAGACTCAGAGAGTCCAGTAAATACAGGCAGCGACACTCTTTTAAGCTGTGGCGGTACCGATATTACCGCGGGTAACCGCTCACTCCATCATGAACTCTTGAGTCATAGTGAGTCGGTGGGAACTCACACAAGTGCATCGGCCTCAGATGTCGCTTCTATAGATCTGGCCATACCAGAAAAAGAAAAAGGAAAAGAAAAAGAAAAAGAAAAAGAAAAAGGAAAAGATAAGGGAACAGAGGAAGATAAAGACATGTTTCCTACTTCCCCACAGGAGATAGAAAATATTGGGCTTCTGCTTCATTCCCTGAGAAGCGATCTATTGGAGAAGTTCGAAATCTCTGAGTCTAACCAAAAGAGACTACACAATAGGTTTGACTTACTAGAAACTAGAATGGATGGAATAGAAGCACGAACAGTTACCTTGGAGAAAGAGGTCTCTACCTTGTCAGCGATTACAACAGAAACCAGTGAGGAACTAGGTGCCTTAAGGAAACAGAATAAGGCGCTAACGATGGACATGGAGAGACTGGAGACGTACTCAAGACGGAACAACCTCCGTATTCTAAAAATACCTGAAGGAGAGGAGGTAGGGGATATAAAAGCCTTTGTCTGCAGACTCCTTAGAGAGGGGGTATTAAAAGACCATACAGACATAGATCTCGAAGCGGAGATACAGAGAGTGCATAGGGACCCCTTCAGGATACACCAAGACCGTAAGGGGCCTAGGAAAATACTGGTTTACTTTCAGACTTTTTCTGTTAAAGAGCTGATATTGAGTAAAGCTTTAGCTAGTGCCTCTCTTCACTATAGAGCCAACCCATACCAAATTAGGTCTGACATAGGAGGAAGAACGGCTCAGAGGCAATGGGAATTGGGGTCTAGAATGCCAGAGTTGAGATCTTTTGGAGCTAAAGTGCAGATGAAATTCCCAGCCCTGCTTAAGGTTATGTGGAACAATAAAACATATACTTGTAATCAGCCGGAAGAGGTAGATGATCTGTTAAAGAGGATGAGGGAGTAGGCAAGGTCAGGTGGATGACTTCCTGTCCTAAATTCTAAAATAACTAAATATCTAGCCTTCCTTTGGAATAATAAAAAATACTTACACTTGTATATATTCCTGTATATAGATGGTGTCTGAAAGGCATGATATAATTCTGAGGCGTAAGATAACTATTAAGATATTAATTAATTAAATGATATATCATGATATACCAAGCCATTCGAAGTGTTGGGGAAAAAAAAAAAATAATAAACCACTATCACATAGTTTTTGGGATCTGCACATTAGGTATGATTAATTTTACGCAAAAAGGAGGGAGATGAGGTAAAGGTCTGAGCTTAGGGAAGCATTAAAATTGCATGTAGGTATTGATAAACTAACTTGTGTTGCTATCACTAGGTGTTGTCACGGGATAAGGGACTAGAGCTATAGAGAGGGCTCGATAGGTGGAGAGCTCCACAAGGGCAGGACAAACGCCCAAGTTGAAGGGGGGGTTCCTTGGGGAGGGGGATCTGGGGGGGAGAGGGGGGGGAGGGTGGAAAAAAAGAAAAAAGTCCTCATTTAAATATAGAAACTCTGAAACAACTATTCACATACACAGACAAACACAGAAACATAAACGCACAATTAGCTATTTTAGGTAACATAATTGAGCCGAACAGGGAGAGCAAAATATGGTTATGGCTACTAACCCCTATATAAACAGTAAAATCATATCTTGGAATCTTAACGGTATAGGAAATCGAAGGAAACAGCAGAGGGTTTGTGATTTCTTAAAGAAGCTTGAAGCTAGTATATACCTACTCCAGGAGACTCACATTGAGGAAAATGAGTGTAAGAAGGTCTTTGAGAAAAGGCATTGGGTACAGGACATTTTATGCTCTAGGCAAAAGGGAACAAATAAAGGAGTAGCAATAATCATCAGAGCAAACAGGAATATTAGAGTTCAGAGGTGGGATACAGACCAGACAGGGAGATGGTTGGCAGCTGAGCTCTCAGTAGCAGGTACACCTTACAATGTTGCAGTCTACTATGGCCCCAATGAGGACAATGAAACTTTTTTGGTTAAACTCGAGAGGGTTTTAATCTCCAGTAGAGCACCTCTGATCTTAGGGGGAGACTTCAATCTTGTCTTCGACATTCAATTAGATCGTACTTCAAGAGCGAAATATACCTTGCCGAAGACATCCCTCACTGTTTTGAAAAATATAATGAAAGAACATAATTTGTTGGATGCATGGAGAACAAAAAATGGTGATCTCAGAGAATACTCTTTCCATAGTAAAAAATACAAGCAATTTTCGAGAATTGACTTATTCTTGGTAGATCACCTTTTGGAACCAGCCCTGACCTCGGTTACTCACATCCCTGTAGGCCTTTCGGACCACTCAGTAGTACAGCTTAATATCAACCTTTCAAATGCTACCAGCGAACGCAGATGGATTCTTGACAGAACAATCCTCCTATAGGATAATATGAAAGCTAAAATCTGTAATAGCGTAAGGGGGTATTTCTCATTTAATGTGGGCTCAGCATTAGAACAGATAGTGTGGGAGTCATTTAAGGCTTTCCTCAGAGGTGTATTGGGATCCCAAATGAGATTAAAAAGAAAAGAGATTAAAGACACAGAAATCAAAGACCTTGATTCTATTAAAAAGAAAGAGCTGGAGCTTCAACACGCAGTTCTGGAGGAAAGGGAAAGGATCCCAGAACTAGAAAAAGAACTCTTTGAGCTGCAGCTGAGTCTTAAAGCCAGTGCTGATAAACAGATTCACGACAGATGGGAAGTTAGCAAACTAAAAAACTTCGAATACGGAGAAAAATGTGGGGCACTTCTGGCGTGGAAAGCAAGAGCAGACAGGACTAGAAATAACATTGACACCCTGATCCAAAGGGCCTCTGGAAATCAGTTATTTAAGGAAGAAGAAATTAGGGAGGAAGCCAGAGGATTTATGGAGGAGCTATATCAAGAAAACATCAAGATTGGCACAGAAGACCTAGAGAAGTGGTGGAACCAAAGGGCACTACCACAATTGAATGAAGAGGATAAGAAGACCCTGTCAAGAGACATTACAGAGGGGGAAATAAGAGCTCAACTAAAGAAAATGAGTAGGAATAAAGCCCCGGGCCCTGATGGTCTGCCGACAGAGATCTATAAAGATTATGAGAACGAGATCACTCCACATCTACTGACTCTTTTTAATAACATCTATCAGCAAAAAGGGGGTATCCCACCATCTTGGTTCGAGGCCACCATTACCCTAATTGTAAAGCCAAACAAAGATCCAAAGAATATAGAATCATACAGACCCATATCTCTTTTAAACTCGGACCGTAAAATATTTTCTGGAATATTGGCCGAAAGACTATCTAAAGTTATTAAAACTGTTATTCACCCTGACCAAAGGGGCTTCATTCCAGGACGACAACTTAATGAGCTGACCTTTCAGGTTATAGGCGCAATAGATTATGCTCTATATAAGGGATTGCCACTTACCATCGTGGCAATTGATGCCGCGAAAGCTTTCGACCAAGTCAACTGGGTATTTCTGTGGGACACTCTAATAAGGTTTAGTTTTCCACCACCTTTTATTCAGGCTGTTAAAAACCTATACGGACATCCACGAGCTAAGGTTTTAGTTAACGGAGCCTTGTCAGACTGGTTCGAGATATCGAGAGGGACGAGGCAGGGCTGTCCCCTGTCTCCTCTCCTTTTTGATTTATATATTGAGCCTTTTGCTATGGTGATTAGATCTGACCCAACAATTTCTTCTTTCAACATGGGTGGGTTGGAATTTAAAACTGCATTATACGCTGATGATCTGTTATTATATACCACAAACCCATTAGAAGCGATCCCAAAGTTATTCACTCTTGCAGAAGAATACGGAGCAGTTTCAGGATACGGCATCAACAAAAATAAAACAGATATAATGAGCTGGAATAGCCCTATCCCCATTCCTGATGTAAAGATTAAGATTAGATACTTGGGTATACATATTACTAAAGATCTATTAGACTTACCTAAAGTATCTTGGCAGGTCGTGGTGAAAGACATTACCAAACTTCTTCAAAGATGGTCTAATCTTCCTCTTAGTATTTATGGAAGAGTTAATCTAATTAAAATGGTAGTATTACCAAAAGTGACTTTTTTATTCAACAGTATTCCGCTAACATTCCAGAATAAAGATATCTTAAATCTTCAGGGGAAAATAAGTTCATTTATTTGGGCATCTAAGTCCCCAAGAATTGCCTGGAAGAAGCTAAGGAGAGGGCTAAAAATAGGAGGACTGGCTCTCCCTGATTTGTTTAACTACTGCTATGCATTTCACTTAAAAAATTTTAGACTCCTGGCCAATAAATTAGATGCATCGTCACATGGTGGTTTGTTTCAAGCTCTTCTATCTGTTCTACCTCAGGGCCTTGAATTTTTCTTGTTTAAATTCGGTGCCCAAAAATTCTACAAAAAAGTCTGCCTCAAAATTTTACTAACTGCCCTAAAAGTTTGGCAAACAGCATGTAAAATATGGAAAATTCCATATTATAACTCTTCAGCACCAATTTGGTACTCCCCCGGAACACCAGAATGTCTATTAGATAGACTTTCATTCCCCCTGAGGGAGGCTGGTTTAAATCGATGGGGAGATCTCCAGATGAATCAAAAACTAATGGATTGGATATCCTTATCTAATATAACAGGAGGAGCTCTAGCCAGGTTTAAATATTATCAGCTATCATCATGGTGGGGGAGCCAAAACTGGATGTCAGAAACTGAAGATTGTGACTTTTTAGACCTGGCAAACAGACAAGTAGGTTGGAAGGGTGAGGTCTCAGCGTGGTATAACGCATTAATTAGGGCAAATGATAGTCAAGAGGCAGAGATCTCGAAACTCTGGGGAAACATAATAGGAGAAGATCCTGAGAAACAACTAGAGGTATGGTTAGATTCTTTTGCAATCTCTCAGAAAACAATAAAACCCGCTAATCTTAGGCGAAATCATCTTTTTACGGCATATAGGGTATACTGGACCCCCTCCAAGCTTTCAAAAATTTCTGGAACACTACATGTATGCCCCAGATGTAAACATGCAGAGGCAGATGATATACATATTTTTGTAGAATGTAGTGAGATTAAAAATTACTGGTTAGCAGTCTGTACCTTCTTGGGGGAGGCACTGGTTAGAACAATCACAGGTAGCCCTAGGTTGATTTTGATGGGTTTGTTGGAAGAATATGATTTGACAGATAATATTACCCAGTTTATATTTTATGTGATTGTCATCGCTAGAAGAGAGGTATGCAAAGAATGGAAATCCCCAACCCCTCCTAGGTTTGCAGAATGCTTAAAGAACATTAAGGCTATTAGTAAAACAGAAAATATCAACAAGGGGAGTGAAGAGGTGGTGCAACAGGGCACCGCGGTGGGCTAATCCTCCTCTTATGAACGTTTAAATAATCAACAGAGACCACCTGAGACAAACATACAATACATATTCCGATGGTGTTGGAATACACTCAGTGTGTTAAAATACCCCTCACACACCAAAAGGGCCCTTGGTGTCATGCTTCATCATCGGGGTCTTCCCGCCCCCGCTGCGGGACGGGGCAGTGCTGCGACAAGCGGCTACGCCGGAGCACCTTTTTAATTGTGAGTACTATGTGAGTGATAATGGAGTGAGTGTCAGTGAGGTCAGAAGTGATGAACAGTGAAATTAAAATTAAAAAATACCTGGCCTGGTGTTTTAGAAAAAATTATTTAATAGGCACTGGCTGGTATCGTTAAAAGGGGTGAGGCGGAGTGCAAGATCGGGTTACTAGTCTTGCTCTCCTGTGTGGGTCAACATGTTTCGGGGCGACATGCCCCTTCGTCAGGACCGGGATATATAGATCCCCCTGTCACTCACTAATGCGCTCCCACAGATGGAGAGTGTTGAGTATGATCAATGTGTATAAATAATTTAAATACACGTGAAAAAGCTCGGTCAGTAATACTGATGATATAAGCCTGCAAGGATAAGAACACAGGGTTTTAGAAAGAGCGCGGATCCCAATGCGCTTTACTAATAAATACCTGTAAGGGATGAAAATACACATAGGGGAAGAAAACACACTTTAGGCTGTTACATGTCACGCCAAAGATTTCTTGGGAGGACCTGGATAGCCGAATATAAAAAAGACAAAATATATAGAACTGTGGAGAAAAGCAATCATGAGCTATTTTTGGTTTTTGAGACAGCGCGCAGCTGTGGGAGTCCTACCGCTCCATTTAGAGCCTACCAGAACTTCTGGCCTGTAGTAGAACAGCCAACTCGGTTTATTCTACTTTTCCTTTTGCACCCCTTCCCTACACACATAGTCTCAACCTTCCACGCACACACACCTAATATACATACTCCTTACCAGCCTCGATGGAGGAAGCTGGAGGCCTCGCATTTGACGATGAGGAGGTCGACAGGATCTTAGCAAACCTACGCCCATTCGAAGGGCTGAGCAACACTGAACCAGGCATCAACGAAGGTGACTGGGACGAGTTGGCAGCCCTGAGGAGAACGCAGATAAAGACAGCCCTGCACGGCCTACTCATGTCCGAATATTTGAAATCTAAGACGGCCCCTCCCGGCCTAATAGTGAAAAATGAACCATTTATCTTCACGCACGATCTAGAATTTAAGAGGGATTGGTCTCTTATAAGCTGGAAGTGTACTAGGGACTGGCTAGTCCTTATAGTAAAAACTGCAACCAAACTAACACAAGAACTCAAGATTGAGATAACCCAGTTAGAAGTGAAGATAAAGAGTTACCTTGCCCCAGCCATTCTGAAAAAAAGACTGGAGGAACTAAATCAAGAAATGACAGAATTTGAGTGCACCCTCAAAAAGAATAAGTATAAAAAACACAAAAAAGACACAGAGAACTTTACGCATGAGCGTATTTACCCGTACATTAAAAAAGATCATGTATCTAAAAATCAGAACAATGACCAGGACACTGACATGTCCGATACCAGTTCTAACGGGTCAAACTCCAGTAGAAACAGCAACCAGAGCACAAGAGGAGGTACACAATTCTCTGGCAGAGGCTACCCACGAGGTGGAAGAGGTTGGGGCCCATATCAAGGACCACCCCCCTTCATGCAAGGACCTCCCGGCTTCATGCAATATCCACCAGGGCCAGTCTTCATGGGGAATCAATTCCCACCGTGGGACCAACAAATGCCCCCCTTTAACCACTATGGCCAACCGCCTTTTTTAGGCCAGCGCCAAGGAACAAGAAAGGGCCGCAACCGGAAAGGCACACAGGTACACTGGAATCAACAGCCAGCGCAACCCCTAGGGGTATCAACCCGGAGCCAAACAGCGTCAACCAGTCGAGGAACTTAGTAGTAAACCTGTCTGACCACTTACTAACGGAAGCTCAGGAGGATGTCCTAAGTAAGGGCTTGGGTTTCGTCCCTACCCATAAAATGGATAAATTCAAACTCTGCCAAGAGATGAAAGAGTTTACACGAAAACTTAAGCTAAAAGCTTTTTTTCAGGACTCTAACACTGAAACGAATATCCAAACAGACACAGGTCTAAAGAACAAATCCTCTTTCACACCTCTAGACTCTACGCTACCGGTTGAACTGTTAACTTTCGAAAAGGCAGTTATGGCAGATCTGGAGAAACTAACCACTGACAGTGGGGATGTCTTTAACAACACCTCCACAGCTGAAAGAACGGCCCTGTATGAACTGGCTAATGATGAAACGATTGTAATTAAGCCTGCCGACAAGGGCGGAGCGACGGTGATACAAACATATACCAACTATGATAAGGAGTGTAGGAAACTACTTGAGGACAGACGCAATTATCAAATACTGAGGGAAGACCCGACTGAAGAAGTCAGGATCTGTATCCTCATAATGATTGAGGAAGCAATGGCACACGACTGGCTCACGAAACAAGAGAGCGATTTTCTGATTCAAAAGAATCCAAAAACTCCGTATTTCTACACCATCCCCAAGATTCACAAAGACGCCCCGTATCCACCTGGGCGCCCTATAGTATCGGGAATCCAGTCTATCCTAGAACCCTTATCAAAATTTGCGGACGCTTTCCTTAGACCAATAGTACAGAAGACGAGTACTTATCTAAAAGACACGAAAGCAGTCCTACAGTTGGTAAAAGAGATACCTTTTGACCCCGAACACGACCTCCTGTTGGGATTGGATGTAGAGAGTCTCTACACGAGTCTCCCCCACCGAGAAACACTAGAAATTATTGAGGAAGTCCTGTTCTCAACCCCATGGGCATACCACACCCCGAGGCAAGTGGTCCTTGAATGCATCTCCATGACCCTTAAAAAGAATTTCTTCATGTATGAAAACACATACTACCTACAAAGACACGGCACGAGTATGGGCAGCACCTGTGCGCCGAGCCTAGCAGGGCTCTATGTGCACCACCTCGAAGCCACCAAAATCCTGAACGACCAGAACCCCTATAAGAACCATGTGGTCGCATGGAAAAGATACATAGATGACGTGTTAGTCATCTGGAGGGGTGATCAAAACTCTGTGGTTCAATTCATGACTTGGCTGAACCAACAAGATCGGTTCCTCAAGTTCACCCACACAGCCTCTAATGAAAACCTAGTTTTTCTCGATTTGAACATCTACCCCTCTAATGGCAAACTAGAGACATGTACTCATTTCAAGCCCACGGCTAAAAACAGTCTGTTGCTATATAATAGCTTCCATCCACGACATCTACGCGACAATTTACCCTATGGCCAGTTCCTTCGCCTAAGGCGTAATTGCAGCACTATCCAAGACTTTAAAACCCAAGCAGCTGACTTGAAAACTAAGCTCAGTAACAGGAACTATCCTAGCAAGGTAGTCAACAAGGGTTTTAAGAGAGCACGGAACAACAACCGAGATGCCCTTTTGGAAACTACAGCAGAAAAAGAACAAGACCAACGCCCTATTTGTGTCACAACGTACAACACCAATTCGAACCAGATCACAAAAATTGTGAACAGACACTGGAAAATTTTGAATTGCGGTAAACTAGATTTCCCTAAACCTATGTTTGCACACAGGCGTGGTAAGAACCTGAAGGATCTTCTGGTCCACACGAGACCTAAACAACTCACGAACGAGAGACCCTCTGCTATTTCAACCATTGGAGGGCACCACCCATGTGGCTCGTGCACATCGTGTCAATATACAAGAAAAAGTCAGAATATAACTTTTTCCAACAAATCCACATGGGAACAACGTTCCTTTACCAATTGCAACAGCCGGAATTTGGTATATCTGATCACCTGCCCATGTAAGAAAGAGTACATCGGCATGACCACACGACCGGTCAAGATACGAATGGGCGAACATCGAAGCAACGTACGTTGCAAAAAAACTACCACAAGAATGGCCACCCATTATGCCACAATGGGTCACAGTATAGACGATCTGCAATGGACAGTCATAGAAGCCTACGGGAGTGATAAGGACCTTCTTGCAAAAGAGCAACGTTGGGTCTATCGCTTGGGCACGCATCTCACAGGATTAAATGATGATATTCCGTGGTCACAATTTAGGGCATGATTATAACCCATGCCTATTCACAGTTCGGGACCATAACACAGTACTAATATAAAACTCTACACCATCGTGTTCCACCAGCAACCACAGAACCTGCAAGGTGGTCCTGGCCGACATGATGTGTAAATGTGTATGATAATCTCGAATTTTTATGTTTATTCCTTCTCTCTTACAAACTGTGTGCAAAAATAAGAGGTATTCGCCTTTGAACAGCTGTAACTAATAAGAGCCTCTATATTTTCCCACCTATCAGTAAGAGGTGCATATTTTTTGAGAATAGGTGTCTTCACCCATGTAAAAAAGCCTGCCGGCATGGACGGTTGTTAAATAGCACATGTTTTCCGCTTTTACAATGATTTGTGTCCCTCCGTGTGTCCATCGAGAACCCTCCCTGCCTCCTGACGAGCATCGCGGAGGAACACTTCCCTCCCGCGCATGCGCGTCAAGAGAATCACTATGCAGCACTACCGCGCATGCGCGGAGTGTATACACTCCACCGCGCAGGCGCGTGTGTCGGCTTACACGCCGAGATTAACATCAGAGCGGACCGAGGGTGTATTCTAACATTCTATCCACCTCCCCCGCCGACTACTACCTACCGGAAGTGAAATGCAACCTACTCTGCCCAATTTCTATCCCGGCCCAGCCACCCTCGGACATTTAACAATGGCCGCTCTGGGCACACGTCCAAACCACTCGACCGAACACGCACATCGGTTCCGAGTTAATCAATTAAGGCTCTGCTAACAAGCCTCTGCCTCACTATATAAGACCCGCCCTGCCCTGGCTTACCATTACCACGGAAGCCACTGACGAAGGAGGAAGCACTGAGGTGTGGGGGTTGAGTAAGTACGGCATAGCCGACAGTCCTGTCCTGGAATACACTACCTTAACCCACTTAGTGTAAATAGCTAATCTAGGTCCTGGCATTATTTCTCCATGTCTCCCCACAGTTGGACCCTCTATACCCTTCGCCCAGCTTGGCTCATGGGGCATTGTCTCACCATTCAATAAGTATGTATCAAAATTGAATACGCAGTTTCTGACGCTTTATATTGGTGTGTGTTTGTGTGTATATTTTTATGTGTGTTTTTTCCTTCCCATTCGCACCCTGTGAAGTTACCTGGCCCTTCTGAGAAATCCTTGGCCTGCCAGGCAATAAGCTCATGATTGCTTTTCTCCACAGTTCTATATATTTTGTCTTTTTTATATTCGGCTATCCAGGTCCTCCCAAGAAATCTTTGGCGTGACATGTAACAGCCTAAAGTGTGGTTTCTTCCCCTATGTGTATTTTCATCCCTTACAGGTATTTATTAGTAAAGCGCATTGGGATCCGCGCTCTTTCTAAAACCCTGTGTTCTTATCCTTGCAGGCTTATATCATCAGTATTACTGACCGAGCTTTTTCACGTGTATTTAAATTATTTATACACATTGATCATACTCAACACTCTCCATCTGTGGGAGCGCATTAGTGAGTGACAGGGGGATCTATATATCCCGGTCCTGACGAAGGGGCATGTCGCCCCGAAACATGTTGACCCACACAGGAGAGCAAGACTAGTAACCCGATCTTGCACTCCGCCTCACCCCTTTTAACGATACCAGCCAGTGCCTATTAAATAATTTTTTCTAAAACACCAGGCCAGGTATTTTTTAATTTTAATTTCACTGTTCATCACTTCTGACCTCACTGACACTCACTCCATTATCACTCACATAGTACTCACAATTAAAAAGGTGCTCCGGCGTAGCCGCTTGTCGCAGCACTGCCCCGTCCCGCAGCGGGGGCGGGAAGACCCCGATGATGAAGCATGACACCAAGGGCCCTTTTGGTGTGTGAGGGGTATTTTAACACACTGAGTGTATTCCAACACCATCGGAATATGTATTGTATGTTTGTCTCAGGTGGTCTCTGTTGATTATTAGTAAAACAGACCTCAAATGTGGTGGAGAGGAGGCGGAAAAGATTTGGGCACCGTTGCTTAAATGGTCGGACAGTTAGACACTAAACGTCCAATGATTAAGCCAGGGGTTTGTGGTCTGGTCCTCCCCAGGACAAGGTATAGGAACATCGAACAGGGGAGTTGGACTAGTAGAAAACCCACCTCTGGGAGACTTCTCGAAGGCCACACATATAACCAATTATTCCAGGGCGCACAGTAAGGTGTTTTTTGTGTTGGCAGAGTTGAGAGTTTCCACTTGGAGTCATTCTATCTGGTGGCAAATATGAGGACAAACAAAAAAAAAAAAGAAAGAAAAAAAAAAGAATTACCAACATCTAACATTCACCTTAATATAACGAAAGCCTAAGTTCTTAATAGCAAACTCACTTTTCACACATTTCCAGACTTTTTATAAAACAAATACTGTACTTTTACATCAAAATACAGCAGGCAATTTGTGCAAGTCCTTGATTTACTGTTTGCCTTGCTGTCAATGGTTTCCTCTGTTCGATTCTTAAAAAGTTCCATGTAAAACAATGTGTATTTCACAAAGTTCCACAAAGTATTCTTGTAACAAAGGGTTTGAACCACAAAGTTCGTGGGAGATATCTTGTTCCAAATTGTCTTTACATGAATCCAGAAATCGCCGACAAAGTTCTTTCAGGTAATAAAACGTTTTGCACTTACTTGTTGCTGAAAAGGGATACTGATCAGTCTAACCTTGTCCTCTTTCTCTTTTGCAGGTCGATTGCAGTGGACAGAAGAGGGGCTGAGGCAAGAAGGAGCCGGAAACCGGAAGAAGGAAGAGCCAGCAGCCGCGCCCGTTGAAGCCAATGAAGGTCTAGAGAGAGCAGGAGTGCCAGCGCCGAAGGATCTGTTCTCAGGTAAGTGGGAGGTAGACGAGCACAAGCACTGGGTGAGGCTCAGGGGCTGCCTTTTATAGACAGGGCTGGGTGTGGTTCGAAGAGCTGGGTGTGGTTCGAAGAACTGGGTGTGGTTCTCACAAGCAGGTGTGCAGAGCTTCAGTTATTATGCTAATGAGTTGAAGTAACACATGTCCTAGGGAGGAGTGCTCTAAATAAGCCTTGGTAAAAGCAAGGTCCAATGTGAAAGCAAGACAGCAATGTCCAAACTTGTGAATACATTGAGCAACATACACAGAAGTCTTAGGGAGGGGCTGCGATAACAAGAAAGGCTTTCAACAGTATGTTTAAAGAGAGCTATTACAGAGACCACTAATGCAATGAGAGGGGAAATGCTCTTTGCTGTGCACAAACTCTAACATGGGACTCCTAACCTTTTATTTTTCTTAGGCAAGTCTAATCTTCTGAAAATGGCTATTCTACCCAAATATTCCTTTCTATTTAACTCAATCCCATTAGAGTTCAAGAAGGACTGGATAACTAAAGTACAAGGCCTTTTCTCTAGTTTTATTTGGAGGAAGAAAAGACCGCGAATAGCCTGGCGGAAGTTTAGGGAAAAAAAAGGAAATGGCAGAGTTGCAAGCCCAGACCTCCTCCAATACTAGAGAGCATTTCACATAACAATTTTCAGCCAGCTATTAGGGGACACTGCAGCTTTTACACCACTATTCCAAGCACTTAACTCTGGTTTCCAGGCCCAATCCAGTTCTTTCATTTTTAAATTTGGAGACTCAAAATATTTTAAAAAGGTGAAACTTAAAATTCTTCAGGCAGCCTGTAACGTATGGCATCAAACAAGAGCGACACTGCGAATCCCCTACTATAGTAAGTATGACCCAATATGGAAATCACCTGGAACGCTAGCTTGTTTACAAGATTCTCTTGCGGCTCCAATACAAGCAAAGGGAATTGAGAGCTGGGGTCAACTGTTAGAGGGGTCGGAGCTAATCTCATGGCAGAAGATACAGGATATCACAAAAGGTACTATCTCCAAATTTAAATGTTACCAGTTATTAAGTTGGGCCAAAACGCTTAGAAAATGTGGAAATGGTAATTACTTTTTCGAGTCCAATATTGCTTTATCTCCTCCGGGTCGAAAGGAACTTGCTACTTGGTACTGGATGTTAGTACAGTCCCATGAAGATCCACAGCCTTGGTTTAAATCAACTTGGAGAAAGGAATTGCCGAACTACGATCTTGACTTGTTATGGCAAGTATCTCTATCTTTTTTATGGCACAGTGTTAAGTCTGTACCTCTAAGAAAAAAGTCACTTATTTACTATCCATGAGGCATATTGGACTCTGCGAAAGTTATCCAAAATGGGTACACAAGCTGCGAAGAAGTGTCCTTAATGCGGACAAATAAATGCAGACGAAGCACACATGTTTTGGCGGTGTCCTTCTATCCAAAACTTCTGGGAAAAAGTAGGTGCAACAATTTCCCGTATTGAGGGGCAAGATATTAAGTAAGCATGGGCGTAAAATCCGTTACGCTCGCGGATTTTTCGTATTTTCGGAGAATCCGCAATCCGCGAACTCTCGCGGATGTGGCGAGAATACGCAAATCCGCGCGAAGCGGATTTTTTGTTTGTGTTCGCACTGCTCGCGCTGCTCGCGGTCCGCGGCGCGGGCAGGAACAATCTCGCACTAGCGAAAGTACAAAAATTAGTAAAGGAAGTGGCCCAGTCTCCAACTTCCTGTTCCTGTCCAGCAAGCTCCTCCCATAGGGGTGGGGTGAAGGAAGTGCCCCAGTCTCCAACTTCCTGTTCCTGTCCAGCAAGCTCCTCCATTTCCTGGCCACTTTGATTTCGATCTTGACTGGGAAGGATTACTTTTTGTGGTTGCTGCTGGATATTTGGATTTGAGGCCTTTTGGATTACTTTTGGATTCGAAATTTGATTTCACAAAGAAGTAAGTTGATGTTGTTTGTTTGTGGTGATTTTTGTGTGTGTTGCTTTTTTTTCGACTTTTTTTGGGGGAAAATCTGCAAGTTCGCGAGCTGCTCGTGTCCCGCGCAGCAACAATCTCGCACTCGCGAAATTGTAAAAATTACAATTCTGCACATGAATTGAAAACCACCAGGCTTATTTATGGGTGCATGCATGATACAACTGTTTTGTTGAATTTTTTTTAACATGATTCTGGCCAGGGCATGGATGGCATTGGATTGTGGTGATTTTTGTGTGTTTTAGGACTTTTTGGGGTGGTGTTGGGGGCTTGCTATGTGGGTGGGGGCCATTTTATTGTCTGGTCCCGTGTGGGTGGGGGTCTAGGGGCCATTTTTAAGCCAGTTTGTGTGCTTTGTGCCATAGGCCTGCACCCACTGTGCTCTGATGTCATCCATTATGCCCAGGGGGCCCAGAATCGGTCTGTTCGCGGATTTTGCGGGTTTTTCGCCACATTCGCGCCGTGAAGCAACAATCTCGCACTCGCGAAATTGTAAAAATTGCAATTTTGCACCGGAAAACCACCAGCAGGCAGCATAAGCCTTCTGAAACTTGATGGATGGCATTGGATTGTGGTGATTTGATTTGTGTTGTGTTTTTTCACTTTTTGGAGTAGGGGTTGGGTGCTGGCTATGTTGGTGGTGGCCATTTTGAGGCATGGTCCTGGCCATGTGGATGGGGGGGTCAAGCGGCCATTTTGAAGGCAGGCAGTGAACTTTGAGACATAGGCCTGCACCCATTGTGCCTTGCTTTCACCCATTGTGCCCAGGCGGAGTCAAGGGTACATGAAAGTACAACCCTCTCTGTGTGTGCTCTCTTGGATCAATGTTAAATTCCTGTTTCCCAAAAATTTAGCAAATCCTAATTTTGAAATTTCCATATTGTGTGGTGTGCACGTGTGTATTCATAAATGCCTACTTGCAAACTGTTTATTGAAGCGCTACATATGCAACATATATTTACTGATGTTCCTCTGTCTTCGTTTGCTTTTAGGTGCACAAAACTCCGCATCATCGTTGAGCATCAGTGCCAGGAAGAAGTGCTGCTGCGGCCTGTTGTTCCGACATCTGAAGAAGATGGCTCCAAAAAGAGGTGCCCGTAGGTCCTCTTGCAAGAAAGATGTCTCTACTAAGGAGAAGAAGAAGCAAGTGGCACCACTTACCAAGGAGACTGGTGGCTCAACCAATAAATTTTTTGGGGAAAAACAACAAAAAAAACAAAGGCCCACCATGAGTGCTGCACAGGTAGCCTGTTTAGTTGTTGAATCACCAACGACCAGTGATGTTGGATCATCGCAAGAAAGTAGCAGCACGCCATCAACACAGGTTTTAACTCATCTCACAAGTACTATTCAACAACCAAAGCCGCAACAACAACTGCATGGGCTACTAGTACAAGCAGAAGTACATGCGCAAGGAGCTGTCCGAGAAGGAGCTGTCCGAGAAGGAGCTGTCCGAGAAGGAACTGTCCGAGAAGGAGCTGTTCGAGAAGGAGCTGTCCGAGAAGGAGAAGGCCGAGAAGGAGAAGGCCGAGAAGGAGAAGGCCGAGAAGGAGAAGGCCGAGAAGGAGAAGGCCGAGAAGGAGAGGTCCATGGAGACTTGCAAGTAGAGGTCAGTGAAGATGCCCATGTAGCGGCGCATGGAGCGGTGCAAGTGCCTACAATGGTTGTTCTTCCAGAAGTAGGGGCACAGGAGGAAATTGACTTTGGAGCCGGGGTATCATGTCAGGAAGACGAAGCCACTCCTCCTGATGATTCATTTTCTCCCAGCTCCCCAGCAAGGAAAAGATCAAGGAGGGTGTGTAGAAGTTCCTCTTCAAGCCCCGCTCCATCAGATGATGATCTGGATCTAGATTGGCAACCATCTCCGACGTCTGAGAGGGAGGCACACCATGAGCTGCGAAAGGTATCACATGTTAAAAGGAAGGGCCCCGGAAAGCTCATACTTATGGATCCGAACGTCGGACTTGATGAAGTGGTGCATTCTGATGTTGTTGAACAGGATGACAGCAATGACCTAGTCATCACACATGTCAGTCCAGCCACACCGGCCATGCAGCAGACAGACATTTATACCCTATCCCGACATCATGCTGAGCGTGACCCTGGCGACGTGCCACTGGTAGCACCACCAACGCAGTCAAGTAGTACCACAAGTTCAACAAAACCTACAGCTCCCATATTTTCTCCCCAGAGGGGGACTCCATCCAGCTCGACTCCCTCAAGTAAGGTTGCTGCAATAATTGCACAACCCAGTAGATGTCTGCAAGGCTCATCCACCACTGCTTCATCTGGCATTGGCAGCAGTATCACCTCGTGCGGCAAAACCAGAAGTTTCCAGTCCCCAGTTTGGAACTTTTTTAGTGTCCATGAAAAGTATGATAACATAGCCGTTTGTTGCATTTGTAAGACTAGCGTTAGCCGTGGTAAGACTGGTACCAACTATGGAACCAGAGGCCAGATAGGTCATCTTGAAAGAAAGCACGCTGTCGAATGGTTTCCGCACCTAGCAAACGTCAAGGGAAAGCGATCCCAAAGGGCAAGTGGCCAAAATATACCCATAGTAGGTGTTTCATCTGAAGATGACGGGGAGGTAGAAGAAGCGTCAGACATGTGTCCGGTTGCACCCAGTACCCCTGGCAGCACCACACCCTCCGTAACACATAGCAGGCACACTGAGAGTCTGGGAGACACACCAATGCGGAAAATGTCAACACTGATCAGAAGTGGGTCGAAGAAGGCATCAGCATCATCCCGTAAATTTGTCCAGCGCACCATTTCAGCCATGTTCTCCTCAGATGCGCAATTTCAACGCAACCACCCAACTGTACGCCTGTATAACACTAAGCTGGCAAAAAGGCTAGCGGTGGACCTTCTCCCTTTTTCGTTTGTCGAAGGTGTGGGTTTCCTTGAACTCGTGGCAACATTGGCCCCTAAATGGAAGGTTCCTAGCCGGTACTATTTTGCCAGGGTTGCTGTTCCAGCACTACACAAAGAGGTGCTTGAGTTGGTGGGGGCAGCTTTGCAGAAGAGTGCTGTTCACACTATACACCTGACAACAGACATGTGAACCAGTTGCCAAGCCCTTGATTACATGTGCATCACTGCACACTGGGTCTCTTTTTCAGGGGTTATAAAACACATAAATGCAGGTGGTGACTTGGTCGAGATTTTTAAGGGTGCTCGTAAACATGCAACATTAGCCATGTTTGGCATGGAGAAAAGTCATGCAGTCAACATTTTGGCTGACTTTAACAAAAAGGTCTCGCAATGGCTGCGCCCAAGAAATTGCAAGGTTGGTTATGTTTCTACAGATAATGGCAGGAATGTAGTTAAGGCCATGGAGGACGGTTTCTATTTCAGAGTGCCATGTTTGGCGTACTGTATCAACCTTGTTGTGCAAAATTTTTTGAAAAAAGAACTTGCAGTCGACAAAACACTGACCATCTGCAGAAGAATATGCACACATTTCAACCATTCTTTTAAGGCCCGGAAGGAGCTGAGGCGCAAGCAAAATGAACGTAGAATGCCAGTGAAAGCACTTATCCAGGAGGTGGCAACACGTTGGAACTCAACCTTCTACATGCTTGAGCGTCTGCATGAGCTGTTTCCAGTAGTCAATGAGTATTTCTACAACCTGGGTGGTGATACGACAGAAATGATGCTAGCGGTGGAGCAATG
Source organism: Lissotriton helveticus (assembly GCF_964261635.1). NCBI lineage: Eukaryota > Metazoa > Chordata > Amphibia > Caudata > Salamandridae > Lissotriton > Lissotriton helveticus. The sequence goes on along the minus strand of NC_136071.1, from coordinate 332,852,620 downwards.
GCAGCTAGTTAAAAGCCTGACAGACATGCTTCGTCCTTTTGAGGTCTTCACGCGTGACGTCAGCAGGGAGGACTGTTCTTTGAGCAAAGCTATCCCATTGTTGCTGAAGCTCGAGCACCAAGTCAAGGTGGTGTCTTCACAATTAAAGGACGTTGGAAAGAACGAAGCACATGAGTTGGCGCAGAGATTATTACAACGCCTAGTTAGCAATGAACGGCTTGTAAATATCAAGAAACAACAGCACTACATTTGTGCTACTATTCTGGATCCACGTTACAAAAAGCCATTGTTTGGCAAAGTAATAATTCCTTTTGAAACATCGGATGTTACAGAGTACAAAGGTTGGCTAGCTCAGTCAGCCATTCGTTTTGAAAGAGAGCGGAAGGAAACTGTAGGAGAAGACAGTACTACTAGTGAATCAGCAGGCCATCAGGCGTCCCAAAAAAGCACTTCTGCATCTGTGCCTGTGGCAGAAGTGAGTGTCTTTTCCTCTGAGCCGTTAACCACACCAGCAACCGTATCATCTGCACCAGGCCCAGGCGATATGTCTGAAGCGGGTTGGCTAACTCAGCTAGGGTTTCCTTGTCCTAGAAAGGACACAGAAGTGCAAAGTACAGGAATCCGGGAGGACATTCTTTCAATGGTGCAAGTCTATCTGGATGACTCAACAGAGGTCAATATTACTGAGGACCCATTGGCGTATTGGCATGGGAAAAGAAAAATATGGCGAGAGCTCACCAACCTGGCTATCAATTACTTGTCTTGCCCACTCGCAAGCGTGTCCTCAGAACGTGTTTTTAGTTCTGCTGGTGGCATTGTGACTTCCAAAAGGTCCCGCCTCTTGCCCGCAAATGTGGAGCGGCTCACCTTGATAAAGATGAACCAGCACTTCATACCACCAGATTACAGAGTACAAGAATCCACGCAGGAAGAAGAGGACACCGACCTACCTGAGGAAAGTTCTCCTCAGTTACCAGAAGTAACCCCGACTGATGATTTAGCAGAGTATGAGGACGAGTTCTGCTTCCCTGACAGCGAGTTCTGAAAATGAGTCAATCATTCATTAATTGTAATTAGTCCTCCTTATTCACTTTTATTCCTGTGTGTCTGTCTTTCTTTAGCAAGTGCTTCATCACATTCCCAACAAAACTGTAATCAACCAATAAAACAACAAGCCCATCAACAGAACTGTCTTGATTTTGATGCCGCAGCATTCCTCAGGTTCACAACAGTTAGTTGACAAGAACTCAGTCCTGGTCGTCTATCCTGAGTCCTCCTCCTCCAGACTCACCCTATCCATTACCCATAATGCTGATGCCTGGATTCTGCACAATGAAGAAACTTACGTTGACGAGTCCCCCACTGTGAATTCCAGGTGGAGCCAGCCCTCAAACACAAATTACAGGTAAGATAAGCGTTTGGATGGGAGGTAGTATAATGGAGTATTCGGAGAGGCGAGAGAGTGACAGTGGTACTAGCAGTAAAGTCCTAGGGCTCTTGAATTAACAAACTCTGTGACAGGCATTTACTTAGGAAAACATTTGGCCTATTACACGTGAACGTGTAGGCGTTATTATTGCTCGCTTGCCTGTCTCAGGGGTGCTGTCTCTGGGGCTTCTAGGTTTTTGGGTTGTGTGAGCACCGCTGCCACATTTCTAATGTTGATTGCTTTTGTTTTGCAGAAAATCCACGCCGGGAAACTCCAGTTGGGGCCCTGCTGCAGAACGCCTTAGGACACTGTGAATTCCAGGTGGAGCCAGCCCTCAAACACAAATTACAGGTAAGATAAGCGTTTGGATGGGAGGTAGTATAATGGAGTATTCGGAGAGGCGAGAGAGTGACAGTGGTACTAGCAGTAAAGTCCTAGGGCTCTTGAATTAACAAACTCTGTGACAGGCATTTACTTAGGAAAACATTTGGCCTATTACACGTGAACGTGTAGGCGTTATTATTGCTCGCTTGCCTGTCTCAGGGGTGCTGTCTCTGGGGCTTCTAGGTTTTTGGGTTGTGTGAGCACCGCTGCCACATTTCTAATGTTGATTGCTTTTGTTTTGCAGAAAATCCACGCCGGGAAACTCCAGTTGGGGCCCTGCTGCAGAACGCCTTAGGACACTGTGAATTCCAGGTGGAGTCAGCCCTCAAACACAAATTACAGGTAAGATAAGCGTTTGGATGGGAGGCAGTATAATGGAGTATTCGGAGAGGCGAGAGAGTGACAGTGGTACTAGCAGTAAAGTCCTAGGGCTCTTGAATTAACAAACTCTGTGACAGGCATTTACTTAGGAAAACATTTGGCCTATTACACGTGAACGTGTAGGCGTTATTATTGCTCGCTTGCCTGTCTCAGGGGTGCTGTCTCTGGGGCTTCTAGGTTTTTGGGTTGTGTGAGCACCGCTGCCACATTTCTAATGTTGATTGCTTTTGTTTTGCAGAAAATCCACGCCGGGAAACTCCAGTTGGGGCCCTGCTGCAGAACGCCTTAGGACACTGTGAATTCCAGGTGGAGCCAGCCCTCAAACACAAATTAGAGGTAAGATAAGTGTTTGGATGGGAGGTAGTATAATGGAGTATTCGGAGAGGCGAGAGAGTGACAGTGGTACTAGCAGTAAAGTCCTAGGGCTCTTGAATTAACAAACTCTGTGACAGGCATTTACTTAGGAAAACATTTGGCCTATTACACGTGACCGTGTAGGCGTTATTATTGCTCGCTTGCCTGTCTCAGGGGTGCTGTCTCTGGGGCTTCTAGGTTTTTGGGTTGTGTGAGCACCGCTGCCACATTTCTAATGTTGATTGCTTTTGTTTTGCAGAAAATCCACGCCGGGAAACTCCAGTTGGGGCCCTGCTGCAGAACGCCTTAGGACACTGTGAATTCCAGGTGGAGCCAGCCCTCAAACACAAATTACAGGTAAGATAAGCGTTTGGATGGGAGGTAGTATAATGGAGTATTCGGAGAGGCGAGAGAGTGACAGTGGTACTAGCAGTAAAGTCCTAGGGCTCTTGAATTAACAAACTCAGTGACAGGCATTTACTTAGGAAAACATTTGGCCTATTGCACGTGAACCAACACGATGACAGTGTTCAGTTAAATGAACTTACTGCAAAACCACCACCCACCAAGCTCAAAAGTAGTAAAAAAACAGGTATGCTCAGATAAAGTTTGAAAATGTATATTTATATCCCTAACAAAATAATCTCCCGCAAGACCCTCCCTAACCCCAACAAATAAATAGTCCTTCAAAAGTCCCCAAAAAACCCAACTCCCAATTCCCACCCCCCAAAAGTCTCTAAAAAAGGGGCAAGGGACACTCTAGGGATGCAAGATGTTGAATTTGGCCTCCAGGGCATCATGCCTTAGGGCCAGGGCGTCGTACTTCTCCTGGAGGGTGGCGTGATATAAGCGGAGGCCCTCCACCACATTCTGATACTCGTTCCACTTCTGGACCTCCGCCTCTAGGTCGGACACTCTGCGGAGTGCACGGCGCAAGCGAGCCTTAACAGTACTGCGAGGTGCAGCTTTTGCTGCTCGGCGGTGGCGTCTTCCAGCACGGCTCCGGTTCGCTGGAGCACTGCGCTTACCGGCAGAACGTGGGGTCACGGAGGAGGATGCAGATGTTAGATTGGATGCACTGGAGTGCGTGTCGTCCTCCTCCATTTCCACCAGGCGCCGATATTGGGCAACAGTTGCTTCCAGCCTCCGTTGCCGGGCCAGTACAGCCTTCATACTCCTCGTCGGTTTAGACGTTTTAGTATTACCAACTATAGAAGAAAGAAAGACATAATCTGTAACGAATGCTCTTTAAAAATATGATTAACACAAAATGATTCAGCAGGAAGTTGTGTCACAGTACAACTAGCAACTAGCCAGCGCAGTACAAATCTATTCAGGCCAGTATCATGGGCGTCTGCATGGAGGGGCAAGGTGGGGCGCTTATGGTTTGGTGCTCTTTCATATGAAAGAGATCTGGCAAAAGTGAGTGACTTTTCCTCTGAGCCGTTAACCACACCAGCAACCGTATCATCTGCACCAGGCCCAGGCGATATGTCTGTTTCCCTCTCTCTCTCGCTCTCTGTCTCCCTCTTTCTGTCTCCCTGTGTCTCCCTCTACCTCGCTGTCTCTCTCTCTCTGTCTCCCTCCCTCACCCTCCCTCTGGCTCCCTCCCTCTCTCTCTCTCTCCTTCTGTCTTCCTCTCTCTCTGCCTCTATCTGTCTGTCGGTCCCAGCCTGCTGTAATTACTAAGTTAGTAATTACCATATTGTAATTTGTCACTGGGCCAGCACTGGATACACATCATATGCTATCTAAGAGTCAGATAGTACCATGATCCAGCTTACCTGTACTCGCCACCACCACTGCCTGCTTCCTCACAGTCTGATTGCCCTCTGGCGCAGCATCCTCCACAGAGTAGTCCTCAGACTCGGAGTCGATCACGATCACGTCCGAGCTGGCCCCGCCACCACATGTTCCACCTAAAAAATATATTTAAGACTGTTAGATTACACCACTCACTAGTATTTGGTTTAGGAAGGAAGACATTTGAAAACAACAGAAAAATAATTGACTGTCTACTCTAGTCTAAAGTAAAAAAGTCCCTCCTTCCAGGGAAGGCTGTTGTCTTGCTGCTTTTCTTTGTCACAATTGATGAATGCTTGCTTAATTTTAACACACACCATTTTTCTCTGAACAGACAGACGCTGGACTTCTACGGACAAGAGCAACATCAACTAAACCAGGTGAAAGCTCGGCTCGACCACAAGAAATGTGTTCCAACTTCCATTACTCATCAACTCAGCACCAAGCACTTTTCCTTTTCCAGCTAACTTTATTTTAATATATGTGTTTACTTTTACTTTTAATAAAGCTTTTAAACTTGAATAGACTCTGTGGTTTTTGGTCCTCCAGACTAGAGTGACTGAGCGAAAGGTTTTGTAATTTTTGCAAGGAGGAGTCCGTGCTGCTGACACTACCAGGTTTATACAGTGTGCCAAACACACCACTCTGAAATATTTTTACTCTGGTCTTTAGTGTCCATAGTTTGGTTTGTCGAGAATTGTCCCTGCAACAGTAGTATTATGGATTTTGCTACTATCTAAACACTATTTCGAAAAAATTAAATTAGGAACGCTTGGACAACAATAGGTCCTCTATATTTAAATGAAAACTTACTGGGGCCAGCAAAGGAGCACTCGCGCCCTGGCCTGCATCCTCCTCCTTTGGAGCCACTGCATCCACTGTTTCTGTCCGCTTGCCCCTGGGCGGACCTGACGTACAACATGAAAGAAAGAACAGAAAAAATTGATGATTGCTGCGTGTCAATGTCCTTGTCAACCAAATCAAACATTTAGAAAGAACAAGAACCAACTATTTCTGCCAAAAAGAGGGCTACAAAGAAAGGACTGCACCTGAGCCTCTACTCTAGGGGCAGATTTACAAGCCCCTTGCAGCTCTTTTGCTCCGTTCTTGCGTCACTTTTGTGACGCAGCGCCACAACAAGAGAGGCGCCATGGTGTGGCGTATATTAACAACGTGACGCATATGGGAGAATGGGAGATGCATCCCATTCTAAAGCCCTGCGCCATAAGGGAGCGTTCCAGCGCAAGGGAGGGCGTATCTGCGCAGGAACGCATGCTAAAAGTGGCTATGGGGAATAGATAAAATTTCAATCAGTCATTTAGGACAATGATGCGTCACTGAAACCCTGCGCCTGCATGAAGCAGACTTACGGCTTGACGCAGCATTGCTGGAGCTGCGCCATCGTTGCGCCATCGTTGCAACGCAACTCCATCAATGAGCCGCCTTTACGGCACCGATGCGTAACGCTTCGGTGACGTTTTGGCACCATGGCGTGCCGCATGGAAAATACGGCGCACCATGGGTGGTGCTGGCGTGCCTCACACTTCGCAGGGATACGCAGGTAATTGCTAATCTGACACTTAGGGGCATACTTACGAGTTCTGAGCTGGACACCTCCAGATGTGCACCAGAACAAATGCGTAACGCAAAACTAACCTTGGGTCACGGCAGATGCGCCGCAATTACAATGCGGCAAACCCTGGCGCAAGGGGTGCATCTCTAGAGTCGCGTCGCAGGCGCGATGCAACTCTAGCAATGCTCAGGGCTGCCCAAAACTCAGCATACCGCATCAGTCCTTACGCCTGCTTCAAGCAAGCAGGCATAAAGAATTGACGTAGCAGCGTCGCGGAAGTGCCTGCGTTAAATCTGGTAGATTTCACGCAGGCACTTTTGCGAGGCACACAGCTGCCTGACCACCACCCCCCTGCGTGGGAACGCACCCATTGTGGCGCAGGCCCAGGCCTTAACGTGGCGCATCTCCCTAGATGCATCACGTTGTACATGACTCGCAGGGATGCGCCACGTTTACGTTGCTGTGCGTCAGGTAAGGCAGCGTAAACATGGCGCAAGGGGCTTGTAAATGTGCCCCTTTGTGTCTAGCATTACGCAGTTCTGTAAAGTACACTCATACATTACTCAGCCCAAATAAATGAACACAAAATAGAAAACAAATAAGCAGTGGCACCGCCACAGAGAAGGAGAGCAGTGCACCTGAAATGCACAGAAGATTTTGAAATATTAATTTACCTCTCTTATCAATGTAATCGGCAGCATTATTGCTCTTTGTAAAAAAGTTAAAGCAAACATTTGCAATATAACACACAGAGCAGGAGAAAAAACAGAGTAGTGAGTGATGAAAAAATTGCTACTACTACTCACCAAGCCCGGGGACCTCCACTCCCAGCAGGTCGAGCAGGTCGCGCCCCCGGTCCAGGATATCGGTCCAGCGGTGGGTTACTTGATTGTAGGTGTGCTGGACCCCCGTGATCGTAAAAAGGGCCCGGCACACCTGCCCCTACCGCTTCCGTCGCTCCTGGCTGTTGGTGTAACCAGCAGCGATCCTGCCGCCTGCCGCGATGGTCCTGGGGAGACGGCGCTGCACATAAAAAACGAGTGAGCCCACCTCCTCAGGACTGAAGATCTCCCGGGGCACCACCATTTCCGCCCTCAAGCGGCCACACGGGAGCCGGGCACGGGCTGCGGCGCCCGTCTTGGGCAGCTTGACTGCTGTCTTCACCATGTTCTGGCAGGTAAGGAGATAAAATGAAAAAGAATAAGAGTAGAAAAGAAGGAAATAAAAGTTTAAAAAAGTAGTTGAAAAGTAAACAAAAGTAGACTAAAACACAAAAATATAGACCTAGAAAACAAGAGGGATAGAAAATAAGTTTAATAGATCAAAAAAAAAATAAAACAAGCAAAGGATGGCAGAGATATTCAGAGGATAGAAACACCATGCCCAGACACATAGGAATGAATGAAAAACAAGATGGCCGCCCGAACACGTGCGTGTAAGTAAGTTCGCACGCGATTTCTCTCGCGAGCTCGTGCGAACTTGTATTCGCAAGGCGCTCATCGCGCGAGATTACACATAGCGGGCGGAAACGGAAATACGTCACGCAAACAAAATGGCGGCGCCCATACTCCTTGGGGTAACTCGCACGAGTTCGCGGCTTCCACGGTCGATTTCGCACGACGCCGCGCCTCGCGAATAGGGCGAAATTACCGAAAAACAAGTTTTGCAAAAGCAAAACCAACGAGCAGGTGCAAAAGTTCGAGCTCATCATTTGTAACCATTTACCTGTAGTGCTTCCTGAAGGGGCCCTCCAGAATCCGGTTGCCTACTTGCAACTATTGTGTGACCCTGCTCTGACAGTCACAGAATAGTTACAAGTATGCCATTGCATCCTGTTAAAAAAAAATTACATTGCATTTGCAACAAAAAGGAAAGGGAGCAGACAAGCAGGTGCCAGCCTTCATTAATGTCAGTTGGGGCAGGGCAGGTGTTGTTGTTTGCAAAACTTAAAGCACTTAGCAGGTGTGCTTTGCGTTGCCTCAATAATGTACACTCACTGGTCAATCAGAGGGTGTTGTGATGACACCGAGGGTGGCATGGGTGTGCCAGCCAGAGGGTGGCATGGGTGAACCAGAGTGCCAGTGTTGACAAAGGATGGCAGTGCTTTGCTTTGCCCCAATAATGTACACTGGTGAACCAGAGGGTGCTGTGATGACACAGAGGGTAACATGGGTGAGCCAGAGGGTGGCATGGGTGACCAAAGAGAGTGCCAGTGGTGACAGAGGGTGGCAGTGATGAAGAAAGCCTTGCAAACAGGCTCGGCACGTAGAAACAACAAGTTGGCAAAACTGGCGACCCGACAAGTAAGTTCGCAATTTGCGAAATTGTACAAACCCTCGCGAACTTGCAGAAACCCGTGCGAACACACCCCCCCCCAAAAAATCCGCAAATCGGCGAGAATTCGCGGAATTTGCGGATTTTCGCAATCCGCGAATCCGCAAATCCGCAAAATCGCGGATTGCGAATCCGCAAAATCCGCCCATGCTTAATATTAAGGTGAGTTTACCGCAGGTTATCTTTGGAGTAATTCCAGACGAAGAGTCTATAATTAATATATCTAAACAACACAAAACCCTTACTTTCCTGTTAATTCTATTGGTGAGCAGAGAATTGCACATTAAGTGGATCTTACCTGTTCCACCTTTAGAGTGTGAATGGCTTAACTCCATACATAGAACCACAAGACTGGACAGGGTAACACATAATTTACAGCAGTGGGACACCTTACCTTTATTTTTCTTAGGCAAGTCTAATCTTCTGAAAATGGCAATTCTACCCAAATATTCCTTTCTATTTAACTCAATCCCATTAGAGTTCAAGAAGGACTGGATAACTAAAGTACAAGGCCTTTTCTCTAGTTTTATTTGGGGGAAGAAAAGACCGCGAATAGCCTGGCGGAAGTTTAGGGAAAAAAAGAAAATGGCGGAGTTGCCAGCCCAGACCTCCTCCAATACTAGAGAGCATTTCACATAAAAAATTTCAGCCAGCTATTAGGGGACACTGCTGCTTTTACACCACTATTCCAAGCACTTACCTCTGGGTTCAAGGCCCAATCCAGTTCTTTCCTTTTTAAATTTGGAGACTCAAAATATTTTAAAAAGGTGAAACTTAAAATTCTTCAGGCAGCCTGTAACGTATGGCATCAAACAAGAGCGACACTGCGAATCCCCTCCTATAGTAAGTACGCCCCAATATGGAAATCACCTGGAACGCTAGCTTGTTTACAAGATTCTCTTTTGGCTCCAATACAAGCAAAGGGAATCGAGAGCTGGGGTCAACTGTTAGAGGGGTCTGAGCTAATCTCATGGCATAAGATACAGGATATCACAGAAGGTACTATCTCCAAATTTAAATGTTACCAGTTATTAGGTTGGGCCAAAACGCTTAGAAAATGTGGAAATGGTAAATACCTTTTCGAGTCCAATATTGCTTTATCTCCTCCGGGTCGAAAGGAAATTGCTACTTGGTACTGGATGTTAGTACAGTCCCATGAAGATCCACAGCCTTGGTTTAAATCAACTTGGAGAAAGGAATTGCCGAACTACGATCTTGACATGTTATGGCAAGTATCTCTATCTTTTTTATGGCACAGTGTTAAGTCTGTCCCTCTAAGAAAAAAATCACTTATTTACTATCCATAAGGCATATTGAACTCTGCAAAGGTTATCCAAAATGGGTACACAAGCTGCGAAGAAGTGTCCAAAATGCGGAGAAATAAATGCAGACGTAGCACACATGTTTTGGCGGTGTCCTTCTATCCAAACCTTCAGGGAAAAAGTAGGTGCAACAATTTCCGGTATTGTGGGGCAAGATATTAAGGTGAATTTACCGCAGGTTATCTTTGGAGTAATTCCAGACGAAGAGTCTATAATTAATATATCTAAACAACACAAAACCCTTACTTTCCTGTTAATTCTATTGGTGAGCAGAGAATTGAGCATTAAGTGGATTTTACCTGTTCCACCTTTAGAGTGTGAATGGCTTAACTCCATACACAGAACCGCAAGACTGGATAGGGTAACACATAATTTAAAAAAAAGAAAATTGGGAATATTTGGGATAATTGGTGTAAGAGTATGCAATTGTGATAGAATTTGGCATAAGTATTGTTTTCTTATTTTTCCTTTTGGTAGCTCCTTTCTTTTTGTTGTTCTCCTTTCTCTATTATTTTTGATATGGTTTATTTTGTCCTATGATTAAGTAGCAGCTACACAGGATGGGATGTATGACGTTACAACGCAGACTATTACAAAGCCTGCCTTTACAACGCGGTTTTTACATCGCAATCCATTACAACGCATAGCGCTTTGGGGTGCTGGATAGTGAAAAGTTTAATTTACTATTCCAACACCAGTCCCCGTGGACACTAGGGGCCCCATTAGGATAGCGGGCGGAAAACCACCCCGCCCGCCATGGAGGCGGAAAACAACCGCCCGCCATGGAGGCGGTGCAACCGGCAGACAAATTAGGATCAACCGCCACTAGAGACCGACCGCGGCGGTAGCGGTGATAATGAAACCGCCCGACGTGTGCGGTGATGACAAAACTCCGACCGCGGCGGTCGGAAAAGCAGCGGAAAATACAAGACCGCCCACATGGAAAGCGGAGACACCTCACAGGAAATTAGGATATCCCCGAGGGTGGCGCGGGCGGAACCGCAGGCACCGACCGCCGTGGTCGAAGGCAGGATTGCATGGGATAAATGGCGGACAAGCACCAGCAAAGTCACCGCAGCGGACGAACATGAAATACATGGCGGTCGATGTCAAAGCACCGCAGTGATGCCAAATACTGCATAAACAAAGTAGCCCTGCCTCCAATAGATACAACACACACACACAGACACAGAAATGGCAAAAAAATATACAATACTACACAACCACACCCACAACACACCTGACAACCACAATCCAATTGGACACACCCACACAGCTGAGTACAAAGCCACCCCCTCCACTCACCACAATCCTTTGCATCTTTCCAGAACAGAAGGCCACACACCACATCTGAGAGGAGAGGCAAAATCGCACACCACACCCACCCACCCACCCACCACCACCACCAACACCACCACCATCACACCATCACAATCAAACCCCCAGCACATAACACACCCCATCACCACACCCATGCACCCACACACCCCTGCACCCACAAACACCTCAACCCCCCCACACCATGACATCACAAAAAATGCCAAAATTCACAGAGAGTGAGTTGACAGTCCTGGTCAACGAGATTGTGAGAGTAGAACCACAACTATTTGGGAACCTAGTCCAACAGACACCATTAGCCACCAGGACCCAAATGTGGGAAAGGATTGTCCAAAGGGTGAATGCAGTTGGGGCCACCCCAAGGTCCAAGAAGGAGATCATGAAGCGGTGGCATGATCTCAAGAGGGTTGTCAAGGAGAAGAGGAGCAAGAACTGGACGCTGGCTGAGAAGACTGGCAGTGGCCCTCCCATCCCACTGAAGACATTCACACCATGGGAGGAGAAGGTGCTTGCTATCCTGCTACCTGAGAGTTACACAGGAGTAGCCGGGGGAGCGGAGGCTGGTAAGTACAGACAACCACATTGACTTTTACCTCCTTGCAATACCCAACCACCAATACACTGTCCATCCCTAACCAACATGTAGCCAGCCATTCTGCTGAGGAGGCCTGTATGGGGCTGGAATGTCAGTACAACAACGCCCACCATAGCCCCTGTCCCACAGCCCAGCAGCATGGAGGCCTGCCCCACCCAGGAGAAAGTGTCAACCATTGCACTGTTTAACAAACAAACTTACATGTTGGTAGCCATCTTCACTTGGAGGGAGTGTGATGGGAGGCCTGTCTCACTACTCCCAGCATGCCCCCCTGTCCCACAGCCCAGCATCATGGAGGCCTGCCCCACCCAGGAGAAAGTGTCAGCCATTGCACTGTTTAACAAACAAACTTACAGGTTGGTAGCCATCTTCACTTGGAGGGAGTGTGATGGGAGGCCTGTCTCACTACTCCCAGCATGCCCCCCTGTCCCACAGCCCAGCAGCATGGAGGCCTGCCCCACCCAGGAGCAAGTGTCAGCCATTGCACTGTTTAACAAACAAACTTACAGGTTGGTAGCCATCTTCACTTGGAGGGAGTGTGATGGGAGGCCTGTCTCACTACTCCCAGCATGCCCGCCTGTCCCACAGCCCAGCATCATGGAGGCCTGCCCCACCCAGGAGAAAGTGTCAGCCATTGCACTGTTTAACAAACAAACTTACAGGTTGGTAGCCATCTTCACTTGGAGGGAGTGTGATGGGAGGCCTGTCTCACTACTCCCAGCATGCCCCCCTGTCCCACAGCCCAGCAGCATGGAGGACTGCCCCACCCAGGAGAAAGTGTCAGCCATTGTACCCTGCACACTCACCTTACAGGTATGTAACTACCATATATCTTCATGAAGTGTGTGTGTGTATTAATCAAATTACTATTGTACAAAATGCATAGACAATCAACCTTTAGGACTCCATGATGTAACTCTCCACTATGTAAAGTAACACGGTGTTGCCATGATTTGTACAACTGATGACACCAAAATGCACTAGTGTACAGACAGATGATGATACGCAGATGACACAAACACTGACCACTCCCCATCTACTCCACAGGTGATGAAGAACTCACTGCTGGGGACAACACCAACGACCAGCAGAGCCAGTCTCCACCTCCGGCACATGGACTCACAGATGCAGACTCCCAGGACAGTTTGGATGATGAGCTCCAGCCTGGCCCATCCGGTGTTCCACAGACCCAGAGGTCCCAGGCACCCATCCTCCCCACCACCACCTCTGCTGCAACGACAACGCAGCAGACCCCTGCTGTCACGGCCTCTGCCTCTACCGCAACCACAACCGCAGCCACTGCCACCAACACCACCACTACCACCTGCAGCACCCTCCCTGTCCCTAGGGATGACCAGCCCACACCAACAACTGTGGAGGGCAGGGAGCCAGTGCGTGCCGCACCAGTGGCGAGGGAAGAGGTCCGTGGCAGCAGAGCAGGTGGGAGGGCCAGGGTCAACACCCGACCTCGGGAGGAGTGGACACCATCCCTGGACCACTTCACCAGAGTTGTGGAGGCCTACCAAGAGGTCCAGGGACAAAGTGGCCGGTCGGATGAACTATTAAGGGAGCTCATCCTGCTGATGAGGTCCATCGATAACCGGCTGGGACAGATGGTGGACCTCATGGGCCAGCAAGTGGCGTTGCAGAGGGACAGGCCTGTGTCCCAACCACCACCTCCGTCCCCTCCTGTTGTGCTGCAGGATGACAGTGCTCCATCCTCCCCTGCGCCAACAGAGAGGGGCGAGTCCTCTGACGCCGCTGGCCATTCAGCAGGCCCCCCACCGCAAAAAAGATCTAGGGGGCGTCCGAAGAAGAGCCTGGGAGTCTCTGGAAGCCAAGCACCTGCCACACGCCAGTCACGGAGCCAGCCGTGAAGACAACCCTCTCCCCAACTGCATTGACTTTTTGGACTGTCTTTCCCCACATTGCCTTGGCAATGGCACCTGTCTGTTGGACTGGGTCACCACATCCATGTGGTGTCTACTCTTGCATCTCTGCGACCATGACTGTCAACTCACTGCTCATTCCCCACCTTCCTGTAAATATTCCCGCACAATTCACATGTCCACCCCGTAAATAAAATACCTTACAATCCAGATTTTGTATATTGAATTCTTTAGTGCAATATTTACAATGGTGATAATGTCCATGATATGTAAAAATGATGTACAGTATGCAGGGCAGGAGCACTCTGGAGCACCTAGGGAGACACAACAGAAGTACAGTCACTGGTCTCATCGTGGCAACACATACAGATCACTGCTCCACAAATATCCAAATTATCACAGGTACAATACACATTGTCTAGCTGATATGCACAAATACCGTCCAGAATACATCTCCGTACGTAACGTCCATTCCAACAATACCATACATAGGTGACAGAACAAGTGGCTATTGGGAACATCTGCGCATATCCATTCACAACGTAAGCTACCACACTAGACTATGTAGACGTTGTAACTCGTCACACACCTTCAAGTGAAGTAGCGTTGGATTAGCTGCTGCCGTTGGTCAAATCCTTCCTCCTCTCCACTGTCCTCATCACTGGATTCAGGTCCCTGAGCAGGTTGTGCCCTTGGTTCCTCACCGTCGTCCAGGAGCAGGGGGACCCCCTTGTGGATGGCCAGGTTGTGTAGCATACAGCATGCCACAACGATCTTGCACACCTTCCCAGGCGAGTATGCGAGTGCGCCTCCAGTCCTGTCAAGGCACCGGAACCTTGACTTCAGCAGTCCAAAAGTCCGTTCAATTACCCGTCGTGTCCTGCCATGGGCCTCATTGTAGCGGATGTCTGCTGGTGTCTGGGGATTCCGGAGTGGGCTCAACAGCCATGGCCTACTGGGATATGCAGAGTCCCCCGTGAATAAAAAACACCCATAGTAATGTTGTACGGCCACAGTAAAGCCAGTGACACATAGCACGTGATAGCAGTAGTGTAACTCACCCACAATCCAGGCACGTTCGGGATGCAGATTCTCCATCATCCGTGGCACCATGCTGTTCCTCATGATGAAAGAGTCATGTGCCGAACCGGGATACTTAGCACACACATGTGAAATTGTCATGTCTGCAAGGCACACCACCTGCACATTCATGGAGTGGTAGTGTTTGCGGTTCCGATAGATGTGCTCCGTCGCCTGCGGTGCCACCAGAGCCACATGGGTGCAATCTATCGCACCGACTACATGTGGGATGGGCCCAAGTGGATAGAAGTCCCCCTTAACGGCAGCCAATTCACGTCCCCGGGGGAAATGGATGTAGCGATTCCGATATATCATCATGGCCTCAAGTACATCCCTCAGCACCATGCTGAACATGGGCTGCGACATTCCCCCAGCGTTAGCCACGGTCTCCTGGAAGGAACCAGTCGCAAAGAAGTGTAGTGCTGCCATTACCTTGTAGGTGGGTGTGAATGCCGTAGGATAGTGACGGCGAGGCTGCAGGTGGGGCTCCAATAGATCACACACGATCTTCAATGTCGGTCTGTCCAGCCTGAATTTCCTGATGATTGCCTCATTCTCCATGTCCTCAAGCACAATCAACTGACGTAGGAGATTTGGCCTCCTCCTAGTTTAGGATTAAAAAAAATAGGTCAATGACAAGCATCATGAGATGGCCATAGCACAAAGCATCAATGATGTAATGGGAAAACAACAAGGGCCAGAGAGATGCATGGCACATCTGGTTACATGGCTGGCCAATAGCTACACACAGAGGGCAGGCCTCTCCAGTGACAATACCCAAGTTACAGCAACACATCGGGTAATGTGAAAGTGGATATAATGATTGAACTTGTGACATGCGCAGACATGGAGCTACTAGAGCCACAAAGCTAATGTGACTTGACATGTCTGTCATACCCGTCTGCCGTACCTGCCACACCTCAATGCATCATGTACATTCTGCAACTATTCATGAACACAATGATCACAATAGCAGGGACACTTCTGGTTGTGTGCATGATCAGTTGTGAATGCACAAGTCATGTACGATACAATGCAGTGCCACCAGCCCGGTCAAGGTCTGCACTGACCAACAACACATTAAACCTCACGACATCTATGTAGAGCACCTGACGTCTGTCAATCATCATCACCCATCAAAACCCTTACTAACATGGCACAAACACATGCTAAAGTGGCTCACACTGAACGTGCGTCCTCCTGTGGATGCAATGGCTCTGTGGCATCGTGTGTACAATGATGTGCCCTACACCATGTAGCTGCATGGTACTTATACATTGTCCAGGATTGACATACACAGCAATGTGTACGAAAATGCCATAACCTACCGCCGGACCCCGGCGGTGTGACCCCAGCACCACCATCTACCCAGCCAAGGTAGCCATTGGCACATGGACTTGTGTACATGCCGCTGGCTATGCTGCGCCGCATGAGTCGCGGTAACTATCGCCGGACCCCGGCGGTGCGTCACCGCCGTGGAGCATTGCATACAGCCAATGGCATGGGTGTTCTCTGTGGCATGATGCAGATTTCAAAAATGCGGAAGCGGTGCTCCGCCGCCGCGGACGCGGTCATTGGATGCTTTTGAATAAGGCAGACCCAGACAACCAATTGTAGCACCTTATTAGCTTCCTTACGACCCCAGGGGCCTATAAATCTGTGGGAGTGAGCCACACATTCCCACTGCTCACAGAGCCTGCTGCCTGGGACCCTCTCCTGCTGCTGCCTGGGACCCTCTCCTGCTGCTGCCTGGGACCCTCTCCTGCTGCTCACAGAGCCTGCTGCCTGGGACACCTCAGAACTCACTTCCGCCACAGGTCTGCCATATCCACAGGGATGTCAAGAACAGATAAGATCCGTGCCAGTCCATTCACTAGTGAGGAGCTGGATGTCCTTGTGAACGAGGTGCTGGCACAGTACCCACGCCTGTTTGGTGGCCCCAATGTCGTGGTAAGTCACCATGTAGGGAGCAGTAGGGCAGGGTGGTGTCAGACGTGTATTCATGATGCTGCACTATGTTTTTTTGGATGTGGGGTGCAGACAAACACTGACAGACAAGATGTTTCCAGGTGGTGGGAGTGTGTGTTTTGCATTGTGACTCTGTCCTAGGCCTATACTTTTATGTGTGAGTGGGATTTTCTACTTTTTGGGGCAGACATGACCAACGGTTGTTTGCCTTGTTGCTGGTTGGACAGTGTCCGCTTGTGATGTAATTTCAGGGTGCCCCTGTGGTCATAGTCAGTGTGCCACACAGAGTAGGTTCAGTGGCTGCACAGCCAAAGTTTGTCCATCAGCCAACTTACATGCTACAGTTGCTGCACACTGATTAGTGGATATGCCCCATCAATGCCCTGTACAATTTCAGATTTACACAGTGCTGTCGATGCATTTCTGTTGAAGCATCATTATTTAGTGTGATTATCATGGAGACTACGAAGCTCAATGTGTGCATGCATTCACTAATGTTTAGGCCATGCAGAGTGGCCTTGTGAGGGTACCCCCAGTTCTGGAGGGAGGTCGGTCACTGTGAGTCCCGATTCAGTGTCTGGCTGCTGTACTGATAGATGCTGACATATGACAATGTGTAAATGTTAATTTTGCATTCTTTACTCTCATACCTGCAGCTCAAAGTACACCAACGTAAGGCTGTCTGGAGGGCCATAGCAGCAAAGGTTCGAGCCCTGGGGGTATCAAACAGACGACACACACACTGTCACAAGAGGTGGGACGACACCAGCCGGCTGGCTAAGCAAGTGGCAGAGATGACCTTGGGGATGGTACCACACACAGGGCGTGTGGCACGGCGCACCATTACTCCGCTGATGGGATGCATACTGGCAGTGACCAATCCAGACCTGGATGCACGTCTGAAGGGCCTTCAGCAGCAAGACAGAGATGGTGAGTATCCGGGGAGGGAGAGTTTGTCTGGGAGTGGATGCATGTGTACAGTGCCTGTGCCTGCGGTGACACATGTGATGTGCGTGTGCTGCCAGGCTGTGATATGTGATGTGAGTGGCGACTGTGATGTGTGGCTGTATGAGGCATTGGGCCACCATGGCCTTACTCTGCAGCTCCTGCCTGCAGTTTTCACTCCTTGACAGATATTTTGTTGTCCACATGGTCACTCTTCTTTGTGATGGTGGGTGGAGTCCCTATTATGCCGTACAGCTGTGTCCACTTAATGAGTGTGACACGATGTCTGTCTACTTTGCATGCACCTTCATGGTAGTGGCCCACACATCTGACAACAATGTGAACCCAGATTGGCACATGGTGATTGTAATGGCCTATTTGACAATGTGGCATGTGTAGACAATACAGGTGTGTGTATTCCCCTCTGGATCCATTTTGGGTCTGTAAGTGGTGATGTTAGTTGTGGCTACATCATGTCCATGGGGCAGGCCCATGTGGGCTGGGGGAACAACATCCATGGGCAGGGTATAGTGCTGTGTGTCATCGACATTGGTCCACTCCTGCCTGTTTGTCCGCATGACAGGCACAGTTGTGGTCTATATGGTGTATAGCTGCACATTGATTTGAGGGTGTGGTGGTTACCATGTAGCTCTAGGCCTCTCATGTGCTGCATTGCTCTGATATCGTGTGACCAGACAATGACACTTATACAACCATGTTTTTGTCACTAATGCAGATTCGCAGGACACCACGGCGGAACATGATCCAGAAAGTGGTGGCGAGACCAGCACGACAGCGGCAGCAGAGCAGAGTGAGACGGAGCAAAGTGACACTGACCACACCAGCGCTGATGAGGGTGACAGGAGTATGCATGAGGAATCTGTGGCTGAGACACAGAGTACCACTTCATCTGAGGGCATGGGGGAGGCGTCCCTGTTAGCAGCCACAGGAGATGGGGAGTCTGCTGCTGCATCTGACTACCAACGGCCACTGCCCACCCTCCCATCCACTTCCTCTGGGGCTGGCCGTATCCGTGTCACAAAGAGGGGACGTGTGACATTCACACATGGCACCGCTGCACCTGCACCTGTCCCCCCTGCTGCCCTCAGTGCAGAGTGCGTAGAGCTCCTGCGGCAACTTTGCGTGGGCCAGACCGCCCTGCTCAATGCCTTCAGTGCACACGATAACAAATTAGGCCAGGTTCTGGCATTCATGGAGGGCATACACTCTGACGTGGGTGGCCTACATCGTACACTCCTGTCATTGTCAGGTACAGTGACGTCAGCCCTCCAACAAGCACATGCCCCCTTTGCAGCTCAGGTGCCTGTGACGTCCATCCAGTCAGTGGCCACATCAGATGACCGTGAGCACTTGGGACATACATCGGGTAAACGTTACAACACTAGGAGCACATGTCAGACCCAAAGCAAACAATCCCGTCCACAGACTCCATACCCAAAGAAGAGCAGGGACCCCCCAATATGCACAGACAAGGTGAAGTCACAGAAGAGCAAGGCCAGAAGAGCATTGTGTCAGACACCAGGCTCACATGCTGCAGAGCCATCACCAGAAATTGACTCTGCTATGCCCACAGAGGATGTGTGGGATGTCATGGCTACACCTGGGGAGAACACAGGGACACAACCACCTACCACATCAACCCCAGAACAAAATACATCGAGCCAGGTGGAGGGAAGCCCTGTTGTGACCAGCCCAGTCATTGTGGCAGAGGAGACCCCTGTCGTGACCAGCCCAGTCATTGTGGCAAAGGAGGGCAGTGTAGTGGCCATCCCTGGCAAGAAGGGACAGGAGGGCACTGTAGACACCACCCCTGGGGTAAGTGGGAAGGTGGTCACTGTGGGGGGTACAACTTCCAGAGAGGTTAAGGTGGTCCGGAGGCATAGCCAGCCCAAGTGTACTGCAGGATCAAGCACTTCTCCAGAGGGAATGGCAGTGTCTGCCCCTGATGTGGGACAGTTGGGGGGTGTGCCGGTGGTGTCAAAGCCACTTCCCATCAACCCCATTACAGGGAAGCCAATTCATATTCCAAAGAAGTGGAAGGGCACCCCTCCAACCTCTCCCACCCACACTGTGTCAAGGGCGTGCATGACTCCACCTCCACGTGCCACGGTGCCACCTGGTCCGCACAGCCCTCCACCTTGCAGGCCCTCTGTAATAGCCACATCACATGTCCCTCTGTCACACCAGTCAAGTGGCCCTGCAGTCCCTGACACACAGCCAGGTCCCACTCCACATGACAGCCAGGAGTGAGTTGTCAACACCCTCAGACGCCTGTGCCACACATAGGTGTGCTACACTAGACCATTGTTAGCGATGTGGGTGTGTTCCTGGGCCTGTTGCTCTGATGTGCTCTCCCCTGCCCTGCCAAGGACTCTGGGCCTGTTGCTCTGATGTGCTGTACCCTGCCAAAGACTCTGGGCCTGTTGCTCTGATGTGCTCTCCCCTGCCTTGCCAAAGACTCTGGGCCTGTTGCTCTGATGTGCTCTCCCCTGCCCTGCCAAAGACTCTGGGCCTGTTGCTCTGATGTGCTCTCCCCTGCCCTGCCAAAGACTCTAGGCCTGTTGCTCTGATGTGCTCTCCCCTGCCCTGCCAAAGACTCTGGGCCTGTTGCTCTGATGTGCTCTCCCCTGCCCTGCCAAAGACTCTGGGCCTGTTGCTCTGATGTGCTCTCCCCTGCCCTGCCAAAGACTCTGGGCCTGTTGCTCTGATGTGCTGTACCCTGCCAAAGACTCTGGGCCTGTTGCTCTGATGTGCTCTCCCCTGCCAAAGACTCTGGGCCTGTTGCTCTGATGTGCTCTCCCCTGCCCTGCCAAAGACTCTGGGCCTGTTGCTCTGATGTGCTCTCCCCTGCCCTGCCAAAGACTCTGGGCCTGTTGCTCTGATGTGCTCTCCCCTGCCCTGCCAAAGACTCTGGGCCTGTTGCTCTGATGTGCTGTACCCTGCCAAAGACTCTGGGCCTGTTGCTCTGATGTGCTCTCCCCTGCCCTGCCAAAGACTCTGGGCCTGTTGCTCTGATGTGCTGTACCCTGCCAAAGACTCTGGGCGTGTTGCTCTGATGTGCTCTCCCCTGCCCTGCCAAAGACTCTGGGCCTGTTGCTCTGATGTGCTGTACCCTGCCAATGACTCTGGGCCTGTTGCTCTGATGTGCTGTACCCTGCCAAAGACTCTGGGCCTGTTGCTCTGATGTGCTGTACCCTGCCCTGCCAAGGACTTTGCACTTCCCAATTGTGTTTGACCAGTGCATAGTCTATGCCATTTGTACATGATTTTGAGACTTGCTGGTGTCTACTAATGTTGTGTAGCTACATCTGTGCAATATGTGAATAAATACAGTAAATTATGGTGTGTTTTCTCTGTCACCTTACTGATTAAAGTCATTTTCTTGTTTGCATATGCTTGACTGAGTACCATGGTCTATTTTGTACATCACCATTGCAAGGCTCTATGTGGCCATATGATTTTTAGACAGGGGGACAGGGTCTTCAGTCCATTGTGGCCCTGCTGATGTTGTACTCTGTGATGGTTATTTTGCAGGCCATGCAGTTTTCGTGTTGGTGAATTGCTATTGCTGCATACACTGTTCACAGGTCACCTTGGGGGACACTGACAGCACAGGGTGTGCAGCTGTGCTGTGGTGTGGTAGATGTCTATGATGTGATGAGGTGTGTGTTTTCCTTTCTGTGTGCCCAGGCGTGTATGTGTATGGTTGTCTTGTGTTGGCCCTTAGTCCTGGTGGCATGGCTTACATGGCATGTGTGGTGTTGGGTGTGGCAGAGGTGTGCAGTGTGAAGGGCGTTAGTTTGTAGTGTATGTGTGCCCCTGTATGGTGTGAGACACACGTGTGTCAGCCAGGAGTTGTATGCCTGTTGTTTGTTTTGTCTTGCCCTGTGTGGATGATTGTATGCAATTGTGTGGGCTGTGAGGAGTGCGCTGGTGTTGTGTGTTCGTTGTCAGCCAATCCTGCAGTGCCTGTGTCCCTGATTGTGTGTCGCAGTGTGTGTGTATTGTGCTTGTTGTTACAGTGCTTGTAGATGTGCATGGGGGTGCACGGGATATGCACCTGGCCTGTGACTAGTTCGGGTGGTGTGCAGTGTTGGTCAGGGTGGTGTGTCGCTGTGATGTTTGGGACCTGCCCATGGCTTGGTGTTGCCCTGCCTTCTGCATAGTGCGCATGTGTTGACCGCGGCGGTGACGTGTCAGTGACCGTGACGTTGCTGCAGGTTGGCTGACGTTGTGTGTTCCGGATGCCGCGAGGTGCCTTGTTGTGAGGTGGGTGATGTGTGGGTGCCCATGTGGATGTGGTGTGCCCCCCAGCAGCATGCCAGTGTTGTGTTTGGGCCCTGTGTCGGCATGTGTGATGTGTGGTGCATATGTGTAGTGGCGTACCTGCGGCGGCGGCCGCGGCGGCCCATCTGGCGATAGTGTTGCAGCAGGTACATGACCGGATGCATGTGGAGGGCTGGGTCCATGGGGTTCATGTCGGGTCTCGGCGTTCGTGCTCCGCTGTCGACTTTCCGCCTGCTAGAGCTGTGCGGTGTATCCGCAGCGGTGCGTCTGCTTGTTTTGGCCATCCTAATTTGACGAGCGGGGCGGACGTCATCGGCCGCGGCGGAGGGTCTCGATTGGCTGCAGCCGCCGCGGTGGCGGGCGCACATTGATGGCGGTGCGCGGCGCTCCGTGGCGGACGGGAAATGACCGGTGTTTACCTATCCTAATGTGGCGGATGTGAATTCCACTGCTCGCGGGCGGAAAAAGCTGTTTTTCCGCCCCGCCACTGCCGCGGTGGTGCCACCGCCCGACATCCTAATGGACCCCTAGGTGTTAGATAGTAAATTAAACTTATTCCCTATCCTAGAGCACCCCCCAACGCAATGCGTTGTAATGGTTTGCGTTGTAATGACCGCGTTGTAATGGTAGTGCGTTGTAAAAGTTTCATTGTAAAGGTTGTTCACCCACAGGATGACAGAGATGGTCCAATATGGATTGGTAGCCCTGGAGCGATAAACCCGTTATCCCTCTGGTAGTGGAAAAAGAAAATGGAAAAAGGGTAAGCGGCTAGGCCAATAGAGAGTTCGGACACTCCGATATATTGTGTGAAAGAAAGAAAGCCGGAAACCCACATTTTTTATCTCCAAGTTATAAACGCTAAAAACAAATGAGGACATTTAAAACAAAAACAAAAAAACAAAACAAAAAAAAAAAACTTGAAGAGTCAAAGGGGAACTCTTAAGTAATGCCTAATAGTAAGCATTTCCTGGACACGGCCGGCAGTGTGTAGGGAAAAATGCCATACTCGTTTCATGGAGGAGGGTGGGACAGGTATTTGCCTGGCAACTACAAGAGCCCCAACCTCAAGAGGGATTGTGTTGTTCTTTCCAAATGTTATTTACCTTTGCATGTGTAGAGTTAGAAATAGCATTCTTCTTTTTCATACAAAAGCAAGTATTTGAGTGGACAGGGATTTATTATTTGGACTGATTGCACTTTGAGTTCTGAGTCATGTTTCCTGACCTGTATCTACATCTTCCCCCTCCCCCTGAGGGAGCCTTGACTGCTCGACCACAGTGCACTAGGAGCCAAGGGCTGAAGGGGTACTTGGTCCAGTTGCTCAGGATCCATAGTAGGTCAAGGCCAAGGACATGAGGAGTAAAAGGCCTCAATCACCACAGTTGGGCCCAGTAACCCCTGCGTGCTCCATGGACCTCTGAAAGAAATTCTGACAGTATACAAACAAAGAGGGGCTTTAGATCCCCGCTCTTTATCTATTGGTCTGTTCTGTAGTCATTTTCAGTTTGCTGCCACCCACTGTAGCATACCAATTGGTGCAATGGATCAGCCATCTTCACACATTGGCTGCCTTGTGCTTTGAGTGCAGGAGCAGCCCGTGTAGGTAAGAGCTGTGGAGCGGGGTGGGGGATTTCGACAGATGATGACGAGGGAAAATTCATTATTTATTTATTTTTCCCTTGTGGTCGCCTGTTAAAATGCCCCCCCCACACACACATGCTGGCCCCACCACCCCACTGTTCTTACCTGCACCGGGTGCTCCTGTTTGAGTGGTAGTATTTTGCCTGCCTACATAAACACATCCATCTGAAAAGTTATACACTTCATGCCAGGGATGGTGGGCCAATACTTGTTTTAAGTAAACTTGCCTTTTAGAAGCAACAATACTGTTCCATTAAAATTGCACAGTGTTATTTTTTTCATTACAAGCATATTGCTTGACATTTAGGTGGAATGTGTGTTTCCATTTGTTTATGTAGCATATCCTTCTATTAGTAAAAAGAAGTTTCATCAGCTCTTCACGGCACACCTATCTGCTTTGTTAAAAATTGTTTTTCATGTATTCACAACAATGGAACATTGCAAAAAGTTTTAAATAATGTCCTTTTTAATTTGTTTTATTTTGGGGTGTCAAGTCAAGTCAAGTCAATACAAGCTTTATTCGATTATTTAAAATCATAAAAGCAATTCCATCACAATTCATATGATAAAAACGGTTCATATAAAACAATTTGGTTTAAAAAGCATTTAAGAGAACAATTTCATATATTTACATGGGATAGTGCAATTCATCGGTACAACTAATGGTTAATAATTATGATCACATATTATGGAGCATTTGTCTTCAGTTTTTTAGACTTAATACGCATAGCAGCAACCAAAAAACTTGCGACCCCAAATATTACTCTGATGCTACTCAGGAGCTGTAGATAACGGAGAGCGGGACGGACTTGTATGAACCCTGCTTCTCTCAAAATAGGTAATAAAAACTGTTTTCTACATGCCTCATAATGGCCACAAAACATAATAAAGTGCATCAGTGTCTGTTCAGCGAAATTATCACAGCTACAGGGAATAGATGGAACTGACTTTCCCCATATTGGATGGTGTATTTTATGGAGCGCTGCATTGATGAATGTATTTCTTATACCAAAAAGTAAGTTTAATATTAGAGTGGAAGCTGATGAAAGTAAACAGTACTCACCGTGGCACTGTTCACCATCCGTCGTTTACGTTGCTTTTGCCATTTCTGTGGCCAGGGTAGCAATGTTTGAGAAGCAAGGGGCACAACCCCTTGTCCTCTCTTCTGCTAATCTTGTCACAGGAGACTAAAGAATAAAGGTAATTTGGCCTTTGGTAGGCAGTTTCATTCTCCATCTTTCTTTTGCACTCTGCTCCTCACTCTCTCCACTATTCTCACAAGTTCCCCAAAACACCTCAGCTCCTTCTCACTTCTTGAGGAGTTGTAGCCCACAGCAATAACCTTGCCGCCTTGCAGTGAATGAGGGTTCTCTTCCTGGAAGAGGTTCTCTCCCGCATGGCAGTTGAAACACTCACACTGCCACAAGATCATGGACAGTCACCTTCTATTTTTTGTCTAGTTTGACCAGGTGTACTTTTTGTGAGATTTATACCTAGACAGAGAACAGTACGGGTTTTGTTCTAGGCCCTCTCCCACTAGATCCCTTGTGTGTTTATGAAGCAAGGGGCAAGCCAAGGGTCACAGTTGTGACCCTTAAATGATAGGCATGATTGTCACAGTAATTATATTGTGTCTCTGTCTAAGCTTTATGATTGGCAGGAAGACCTTCTAGAGCGGCTTTCTTCTCCATCTTTATTTTTCCTCATTGTAGATACGAGATACAATTTTGCACATTTAACCATATTTCTTGTAACTGTTTAGCATTCCACCAATACATGTCCAAAGTTTAGTTCACAGAGTATCTGGGGCATTGAGGATAAGATGAAGAGAACCCATCCTAAATATGGTAGGAATTAAATAGATCCTAAAAAACAAAATTAGACATTTGGTGATAGTTTGCTCTCCTACTAATTTACACATTTTGTAACATAATTCACTAATCCTGTCCTTTGCTGTTATGCCAAATTCTTACCATTTTACTGGGATCTCCTTAAATTGCACTTATAGTGGTGCAATTGCCCTTTGGCCTTCAGTACCTGAGTCATATTTTATTATCTGACCATTTTGCAGACCTCAGTTAAGATGGCCGTTCCCCCAATAAGATGTGGTGGCTGCTGAAAATACAGCCTTTTAACTTCCAATTAATTCATATAACTTTTTCCTGAGTTGGATGTGTCTCCTGGACCAACATAATTGGAGAATGAGTATTTTTCAACTAAGAAAAAATAGCATTCATTTTGCGTTCAATAGTTATCCCATTTACATTGATTGCTACTATTTCAAGTGTGTCCCTTAGATTCTTCAGTACTAATTTCCCCTGAAATATTCCTTCTTTTATCTGTGCTCTTCCCTTTTCAGCCCTCCTTCTCCCATCCCCACCATCCTACAGTCAGTGTAGATTTTAAACTGGACTCAGTGCAACCATTTTGCAATGCTTTTGGAATGCAGTTATCATTATTCTTGTAGTTACCTTCCTGTGCTGCATTTAATAGTTCCATTATGTCATTCCACCATGTGTAACTTCAAATTCTTGATGAGCATATCCTCGGCTTATGTGAGAAGTTGGCCTGGTATATGATGTCCACAATTCTGTGGGCACCTTGTATCAGTCCAAACAATCCCTTATGGTGATGGTTGTAAGTCAACCTTAAAAGACAAGCTATCCTAGGGGTAGCATGGACTAAGCAGCCTAACAGGCTTAACTCAAGAGGGCATGTGCAGCCAGCTGTTTTACCATATGCAATCCTGTAATATCAAATGAAAGGAGACCACACAAGTTATATATTATAAAAATATATGTATTTACTCTCAGAATAATCCCCTGTACTCTTTATGAGTATAGAAGCACAAGTGTTTAAACAAAAGCACAATATAACATATGAAAGTTGCACAATTATGGATAGGGCCGGTGGCCACTCAAACCATATATCAAAGAAGTGGTATAAGTATCACTATTCGATCGGTGGTAAGGCCTAGGGCCTTGGGAATCGCTGGGACTACACTGGACTAACAGCAGTTAGGACGGGAGTAGCCCGCGGGATTCGGGTGCAGCGCTAAAAGCACACGCATGCACCAATGCAAAGTCAATGGTGCGTAAAAGTTATCGAGTTACAGTTTTAAGAGTCTTCCGACTGGACTAGAAGGACAAAACTTTAGACTTAGACACTAGAGGTGTAACCCACTACAGGAGCACCGGCGTTCAAGAGTTACCTTGCCCACAGGAAGCGGGTGCACAGGTGCAAAAGCGTGTCGGGTCTCGCCGTGTAGATCTATGGAGCCTTGAGATGAAGATGCTGCAGGCGGCCAGAAGAGAAGTGTCCGGTGTGATCCAAGGGTGGATAGAAGATGTAGAGTACCTGAAAGCAGAGGGGACAGAGTCTGGGTCACTAGCCAGTGACCAGGAAGGAACCAGGCGATGTCGGGCGCAATCAGGTGTTGTCGTGAAGATTGTCTCCACTGCCACGTGGACTCGGGGGCATCGAGGATGACCAGGGTCAAATCACCAGCTGTCCCACAAAGGTTCTCGCTGTCGGCGGTGTCAGCTTCTGGATCAGAGTTAACAAGCCTTGGCAAGGGCAACCCACGCAGGATTCAAAGATCGCTTCTTACTCAGACCAGCAAGGTCAGAGTGGGTGCTCCTTTTCAGGGGAGCGAGGGCCAGTCTGGAGCAACCAGACTAGCAGAGCAAATTCAAAGGTTAGTCGGTACTGGGGCCACTAGCCAGCGGGCAAGCAACCGGACCAACGCGTCGAGCAGGAAAATGCAAAAGGGCCCCACGCAGCACTCGGTGAGTGTGGAGGGGTGAGCTTTGGTGCAAAAGATTCTCGGGGCTGGAGCTTCTCAAACTCCAATGCACAGCTTCGAGGAAGCCTCGGAAGCTGCACGATCAGCACTTCGTAGTTTTTTCCAAGATGGCCGCCCCCATGCTTCAGATCGCCTCCACGGGTCTCAGCTTTGCAGGGACTGTGGATCAGGCTGTTGGAAGGCAGGAACGCTGGGTCTTGTTGATCTCTGTTGCTCGAGTTCTGGCGGGAACTGCAACAAAGCAAATGGTGACGTGCTGGATGGTGCCTGTTTGCACAGGGTGGTCACTCCTTGACCACAAGGGAGATTCTTCAGTCTTCTACGTCGAGTAGGATGTCGAAGGGTCCAGAGTTTTGTTTCATAAGTTTCAGTCAGGATAATACGATGTGCATCTGCACAGCTCCTACATTTATTCCAAAACAAGGGCTGGATTACCTGCTAGATCCCTCCTATGGGTGGGACCCAGGAAGGGGGTGGTTACACCCCTTTTCCTTTGTCCAGTTTCGCGCCAGGACTGGGGCTGGAGGGCCCCAGAACCGGTTTGACTGGATTTTGCATGGGACACCTTGTGTGCCCCAGGCAGTGTCTAGTTTCTTTCAACCCACCCTGCTCCAATCCACTATCTCCTGTCTGGGGAGGTGTAGCACCTCCCTGTGACAGGAAACCCTTTGCCAAGTTTCGGTCAGCAGCAGGAGGTCAGACTTGTGTCGGGGCAGCAGCATCCATTTTGTGATGCTGAGGCTCTGGTTAAGATTAACCGCGTTTTAAGTAAAGTAACATGTCTTCTCCCTCTAGAAGGGTGGAATGCTACCCCCGTCGCCAGAACTGGCGAGGGGGTAGTATTCCAAAGTGTATGACACCAAACACGACATGTTTTGATAAAGCCAAACCAAAGTTAGCATTAACCGTGAGGATTATAATGCACTTAAGATTATATGGTATGGCAGTATCACTGGAACGGCAGTACGGAAATGGTTCCGACCTCTGCAGACAGGCTCAGCTCATGCTAGAGCACCATCTCACATAAAACCAAGCACTCTGCCTCCAGGATTGTTAAGGCCTGCCATAGGAGTGACTGATAGGTATATATGTGTCCAGATATAGGTTTAGATATAGGTATACTATATCGAAGCAAGGGGTGATTACACCACCTTGCCCCAGCTGAGTGATCAGCCAGTTGTGTCGATTTCAGTACCAGCCAGGGGTGGCAAAAGATATGCTGCAGCCCCTGGTAGGCCTTGGATGCACCTAGGGTACATGGAGTCCATTTTAGAGAGAGAGCAGATAGCCTGGGACCCTGATTAGCTAAACACTAGGCAAAAAATCTCGGGTAACCATAGTCAGGTATCCACCTTCCTACAGCTTAGTACTTTTTTTCTGGCCATAAAACTTCACACTTTTCAGGTTAATGAAATATCAGCATGTCTCCCAGGAAAGCCTCATTCAGGTCTCTAATTGTAAACATAGCGGCAGATATATCACGTTTCTTTTGTTCAAACTGGAAATATCTCATCTGTTTCAGATGTTCTGTAGTACCAAAAGACTAATCTGGAAAAAGGGAAAAGGGGAATCAGGCTAAGGATGTAATTTTTGTTTTCTCTGGCCTGGACTAGGATTTTCTCCTTAACTAAGAAGTTTTGCAAAACCGCTATCACAGTTCCTGTGGGGTGTCCTTATTTAGGGGTTTATGATGGAACACAGTCTACCTTACCAATTGATTCAGACTCTTGATATGTCTCTTTCATCCTCTAGAATTTTGTTTCTCAATAGCTGATTCATCTACTTAATGTCTCCTACTGCAGTTTGTGTTTTAAAATCCTCAGTGATATGATATGGATATGATATGGAATATTTCATGTAGACAGGATCTACATTTCTACATGTTTTCTGCCCAGTTATTGTATTTCTTCCTCTGCTTTTTTTCTTTTCTTTTCCAATTTGTTATTTTGTGAAATTAAGGGTTGACCTGTCTGACTCATATATTGACTTACTTTGCTTTTATTTTGTTATAATACATTTGACTAAAATAAATGTACTTTTTATTGTAGTCTAAACATTGTTCACAGCAACTTATTTTGGAAGATCATAGCCTCTGCAGCTATGATAGACCTTTAAGGATTACTCCTAGTGAGATTGAAATTCCAAGCAATGTAGGGACATCACCTGATTGCAGGTCAAATGGTTCTTTTAAGTACTGATTATTTATTCTGTGTGTCTAATATTTTCAGATCAGTTAATGCGGTCTGCACCATTCTTGGAACAAGGGTCATACAATAAATTAATGACTATAAAAAGACATTTTGGTTATCTTACACATCGACCCTTGTCTCAGAAAACTTAAAATGAATATTAAAGCATGGCCCCTTTTACTATTCTTTCTGTTGGAGGACAAAAGGTAAAATGCTCAACTTTTAGATACTTTTTTGTTTAATCGTTTTAATAGATTCATCTACTTAATGTCTCCTACTGCAGTTTGTGTTTTAAAATCCTCAGTGATATGATATGGAATATTTCATGTAGATAGGATCTACATTTCTTCATGTTTTCTGCCCAGTTATTGTATTTCTTCCCCTGCTTTTTTTCTTTTCTTTTCCAATTTGTTTGGAGACTTTCTACACAAAGTACGTTCCACTTCCTCAGACTGATTACTTGAAGATCAAAGCTATAGGTGTGAATAAAATAATGTGTTGGCCTAGCCCAGGGTGCCTGACTTGGGTTAAAGAGGGAGAGGGGCATGGTTTGCATTCATGATGAACTTTACTCAATTATTGTCTTATTTTATTAGCCAATGTTCATTATTTTGTGAAATTAAGGGTTGACCTGTCTGACTCATATATTGATTTACTTTGCTTTTATTTTGTTATAATACATTTGACTACAATAAATGTACTTTTTATTGTAGTCTAAACCTTGTTCACAGCAACTTATTTTGGAAGATCATAGCCTCTGCAGCTATGATATACCTTTAAGGATTACTCCTAGTGTGATTGAAATTCCAAGCAATGTAGGGACATCACCTGATTGCAGGTCAAATGGTTCTTTTAAGTACTGATTATTTATTCTGTGTGTCTAATATTTTCAGATCAGTTAATGCGGTCTGCACCATTCTTGGAACAAGGGTCATTCAATAAATTAATGACTGTAAAAAGACATTTTGGTTATCTTACACATCGACCCTTGTCTCAGAAAACTTAAAAATGTATATTAAAGCATGGCCCCTTTTACTATTCTTTCTGTTGGAGGACAAAAGGTAAAATGCTCAACTTTTAGATACTTTTTTGTTTAATCGTTTTAATAGAGCCAAAAGATGTTAAGCAGGAAAGACATTCATACTGAACTTATTCATATCTTTAATTGGTGTTATGGTTATGAACTGGCCAAGGTACAAACAAGCAAACAGAACCAAACCTACTCTAAGGTAAAGCATTTAACCCTGGGCGTAGTGAGCGTAGTGGGGCTACGCGAAGCTACGCAAAGTGGGCGAGAAACTACGTCCCACCTGCGCACTTCGCGTAACCCCACTACGCGCCGCATGCCCCCCTCCCGAACATACCTAATTTTTAAGAAATGGGCACATAAAAATAAATAAAAGACACTTACCTTGCTCGCGGTGTCCCGGGGCTCCCTCTGCTCGTTCACGCCGTTCACGCCGCGGTCTGCTAACCAAATCGCGAGAAATGCGCATGCGCGGTGCCCCCGCATGTGCATTGGTTAGCAGACTGTGGCGTGAACGAGCAGAGGGAGCCCCGGGACGCCACGGACAAGGTAAGTGTCTTTATTTATTTTTATGTGCCCATTTCTTACAAATTAGGTATGTTCGGGAGGGCGGGAGGGAGGCGGGTGGCGGGCAACTTCGCTACGCCCAAGAAGTGGGCGTAGTGTTGCCTGCTTCGACTACTTTGCAAAGGGCTAAGTAGGCAACACTAGCGAAGTCATTCGCCCAGGGTTAATTTAAATAAGAGTCACCCATGGCATCTAAACCCCAAAAAATTAATTTGCCAAACTAGCCAGCCATTACATACTTGTTATACACCAACTGTTAGAAGCCTTAGGGTGGTCTTCCCCCAAATGTTTTGCCTTCTCCTCTCCTTTGTGCACCTTACCACTGCTAACCAGTGATAAAGTGCTTGTGCTCACACTTTATAACATGGTAAAACTGGCTTACATATGATTGTCATATTTAATTTACTTATAAGTCCTTAATAAAGTAGAATACTGTATATCCAGGGCTGGTAAATTAAATGTTGCTATTGGGTCCTGCAACATCATTTGTGCTGCTCATTTAAGTAGCTCCTTAAAACATGTTTCAGGCCTAACATTGCAACCTGCATGAGTGTTTAATTACCAATTCGGCTTAACAAATTAAACCCCATGCCTGGCCTAAAACTCCCTTTTTTATTACATATAAGTCACCCTCAAGTTAGGGCCTGAATAGCCCATAGGACAGGGTGTATTGTATTTAAAATGTGGACATTTACTTTTAAGATTGACATGTCCCAGTAGTGAAAACATCAGGAATTTGTTTTTCACTACTGTGAGGCCTACCACTCCCAAAGGATAACATTGCATTACCTTATTACTTTTATTAAGTAATAACTTTTGTTTGGGAACAGGTGGGAATGTCATGTTTTGTGTCTAAGGAATTGTAATTTCAAATCCTCTTTAATAGTAAAGTTGGATATTAAGTCACAAGTCTTAAAATGCCTCTTTTGGAAAGTTGGCATTGTTTTGTCATAACCATTTGCTAACTTCAGCCTGTATCCTGGGTCCCATGACCAGGTACAGTTGGCAGTTGGACCTTACGTATTCGTACCAGACAGCCACACACTAGGGGATTGGGTGCTGGCAGGATGGTATTGTATGGTTCATAGTATATCATAAAGAATGTGTATTTGGGCAACATAAATGTCTAAACTGTGCGAGTCTGAGTCCATGCACACCACTTGTCAGATCATGTACCAGAACTCAATGTTCACAGGAACAGTAAGGCTGAACGTCCTGTCTATGATGCCTTTTTCCTAACTCCCCAACGTCTCTAGTACCAGAAATACTCTGACTTCAGAAACGAGGGGGAAGGGGAATGGGAAGAAAAGAGAGACTGCCACTGTGGTGCCCTCACAGGTTGAATCCCTGGACTGGTTCTCTGCACCTGTAATCACAAGCAAAATATTACTACAGTTCTTGTTGCTAACTATTCCTTCCACAACTATTCTCTGACTTATGTATGGTACCTGTTATAACAGTGGATTTAGCATCTCTCCTATAGAATTGTCAGATTGGTAAGATATCAGCTCCAAAAATATAAATAAAGAAAAAAACAATGTTTAAGCAAACGTATTCATATCAGTCTTTTTTCTGTCTTACAGAGTTCCTGCTGAAGCTCGTAGATGTCTTGCTGCAATTGTTGGTAAGTGCAAATATATATATACTTATAGTTACTAGAAGGTCTACGATTAGAAGCACTGTACATACTGTACAGAACAGTCCTGTACAACAAGTAGTTAATTCTGTCTATGTACTTGTTGAGCATATGAGATAATGTGCTTGAGTTAAACTCTGGAATTGCCCAAATAAAAATAGGCAGTCTATGCGCAATGAATACCAAAATAATATTTCTGACAGGAGGCCATGAGAGTTCTTATCAAATGAAGTTCCTAATAGTTAGTTCTTAGCGTCAGAATCAAACCTTAGGATAATGAAATAAATTCCTCTTTACAGACCTCAAAAGTGTTGCTGTAGTACCTTTCACAAACCTCCAGATGCGAGGTTGAAATTCCTTTCACCTGCCTTCAGACACACTGTTGAATTTCTTTCGCCAAATTCCAGACGCGCTGCTGAACATCACCTTGAAACCTCCAGGCGTTCTGCTGACTCAGACGGGAGAACTGCGAGCGATAAATCCTCGCTAAGAATATTCTAAAGGTCAAGACTAGAAGCACTTCAGCAATTCCCTGTCCCTGCTTCTGAAAATACGGTTGAAGTGCGAAGCACTCCAGGTGCCCGGGCACGATAACCGCCAACCTTACTAAAAAACACTAAAGCACTAACCTCATCCCAGTGCCCACCATCTTGAAAATACCGCAGAGGAGAAAGGGAAACCTAAGAATCATTAGAATTCCAGAAACATCTTGCCACTAGTTGGCTCCACTTAATTGGAGCATGTAAAATGGAATACCCTTGATTTACTCTAAATGAGGTCCCAGAACAGCTATGCTTAAGGAATGGAAAATCAGTCCTGGCAGTACCCCCCACCAAAACCCCTTCTCTTCCCTCTTTAGGCTTTTGAGGATGAGTCTTGTGGAATTCCTTAACCAGCCTAGGGGCATGAACATTAGTACTGGGTTTCCAAGATCTTTCTTCAGGACCGAAACCCTTCCAATCAATTAAATAAAATAATCTCCCTCTACTGACCTTTGAATCAATAATTCTTTTAACCTCAAATTCTTCTTCAGATTGCACTTGAATTGGAGCTGAGGTAAAATCTTTTTTAGATCTGGGGGACTCCTTTTGATCAAGGAAACATGAAAAACTGGATGTACTTTAAACTTACTAGGGAGTTTGACTTTTACATTGATGGGGTTCACCATCCTTTCAACTAGATAGGGACCTATGTATCGTGGTTGAAACTTCTTCTTACCTCTCAACCGCATATTTTGAGTAGAGATCCAAACCTGGGGCCAGATGTAGGAAGCCTAATACCGGTCGGTAACGGCCGAAATTACCGAATTTCGTCCATTACCGACCGGTATTAGGCTTTTCAGATGTAGGGGGCCACATTTCAGGATTCAGTAATTTACCGAATCGGTAATTTAAGAAATCGGTAAATTACCGATTTCTTAAAATACCGATTCGGTAAATTACTGAATCTGTAATGTAGGGAGCACTCAAGTGAGTGCTTCTTACATTTAAGGATTCATTATTTACCACCAACTATTAGTTGGTGGTAAATAACAAATTCCTTTTAAAAAGCAATTTTTGGCTTTTTATTCAGTGCCATGTGGCAGACATACATGCCCTTAGGGCATGTATGTGTGCCACATGT
Organism: Lissotriton helveticus; assembly: GCF_964261635.1. Taxonomy (NCBI): domain Eukaryota; kingdom Metazoa; phylum Chordata; class Amphibia; order Caudata; family Salamandridae; genus Lissotriton; species Lissotriton helveticus. The sequence goes on along the minus strand of NC_136071.1, from coordinate 332,818,429 downwards.
GCACCCATGCACTATTCAGGGGTGCAACAGGGTGTCAATGTGACACCCTGCTACCCTTGAAAGGGTTCCCCCTATTACCGATTCGGTATTTACCGAATCGGTAATTCCCGTTCATTCCTATGGGCCTCCGGGCCGAATCTTACCGATTCTGTAATTTTTACCGAAAAATTATCTACATCCCATTTACCTATTCTTAAATACTGAATCGGTAAAATTCGGTATTTAAGAATAGGTAAATTGAGATTACCTACATCTGGCCCCTGGTCTCTAGGCTAAAAAATGGGAATTGCTCTTCTTCCTTTGTCTGCCTGTTTCTTATGAGAATCTTTAGCCTTTGCCTCATTTTGGGAAGCTAATTGGTAAGCCTCCTGCAAATCATGAATGACCTTTTCAGCAGCCGGGACATCACTGTCTACCTTGCCAACTAACATGTTGGGGTGTCTACCTGAATTCAAATAAAATGGAGGACATGCTGTAGAGGAGTACACTGAATTGTTATAGGCAAATTCAGCTGTCCAAAGCAAAGCTGCCCACTCTCCCTCTTGATCCATTAAGTACAACCGCAAATGCTGCTCAAGATCCTGATTCACTATCTCAGTTTGTCCATCCGTCTCAGGATGGAAACTGGTGGACAAACGAGAGTCTACTCTCAGACCTTTTAAGCAAGATTTCCAAAAGTAGGACACAAATTGAGTTCCCCAATCGGAAATTACAATCTTTGGAATTCCATGCAATTTTACAATATGTTGAGTGAACAGTTTGGCCAACTTCGGAGCACTTGGAAGGGCTTCTAGTGGAATGAAATGACTCATTTTAGTAAAATGGTCAACCACCACCCAAATAGTGGAATAACCCTGACTAGACGGCAAATGAACAATGAAATCTATGGATACTGTATAGCAAGGATAAGGGGCCACTGGTAAGAGCATGGGTAGACCTTGTGGGGGCTGTCGAATTACCTTCCCTTTAGCACATTGCTCACAAGATGCTACATACTGCCTCAACTGAGATTCCATGCCAGGCCAACGAAATGATCTGTTCAATAGTTTCAGAGTCTTTTTAACTCTTTGTGGTCAGCCAATGGATTGTCATAAAACAATTGGATGACCTGCTTCCTTAATTCTTCATTAGGCACATCCGGAAAGTCTTCTCTGATCTTGTCTTCCAAATCCGGTACACTGTTGATCCCACAATCTTCTCTTCTGGAATTATATGACCTAGTTTCAAGATCTCTTTTCCTTCTTCAGTGTTTAAACGAGACAGAGCATACGCTTTTCCATCTACTGAGCCCGGCTTGTAAGGAAAAAAAAAATTATAATCAGCAAAAAACAGTGATGACCGGAGCTGCCTTGGGGTAAGTGTTCTTGCTGACTTAGGAAATTGCAAATTTCAATGGCCAGTAAAGACTGTGATTACGTGTCTTACACCCATTAAATAATGCCTCCATTCCCGAAATGCATCTTTCACAGCTAATAATTTTTTGTCTGCAATTGAATAATTGACTTCAGCAGCAGTTAATTTACGAGAGCGATAACCTACTGGGTGAAGTTGGCCAGTTTCCAGATGCCTTTGACACAGAATTTCTCCAATGGCCAGATTGGAAGCATCTGCTTCCACATAAAAGGGCTCTCCTAAATTTGGATGCAACAGAACTGGCGCTGTGGTGAAAATTTTATAAGCAACTGGAATGCCCCTTCTGTTTCTGGACACCAAACAAATTTCTCTTTCTTCTTTAGCAATTGAGTGATAAGACTAACTTTCTCAGAAAAATTAGGAATGAATTGCCGATAGAAATTGGCAAAACCCAGGACACTCTATATTTCCTTGAATTACCGTGGAGCAGGCCAGTCTTTCTACTTGACGTTGATCAATTTTCAGGACCAAATCAATTAATTCAGATACTTCCGTAGGCCTTTTCGGAATGTGCGCTAATCCATCTTTCAATTCATCCTTTAACCCTCTGTAAAAAAAGTGTTGGTTGAAGGATATGGTTTATTGAATGAAAATCTTGTATTATATGCAGAGGAGCAACGGGCTGCGTCAAGGCCCGGTGATATATGGGAACCTCTACGTCAATACCTGCTAAGTCTGGCTTCCACTGACACACAGACTGATTAGCATCACTACTAATATAATCAAATGATGTACTGCCGCGTATTATCTTTCGTTGGTCACTGCAAAAGTGTATGAATCAAATACTGGTATTATTTAAACCCTATTGGGGTAAACTCAGTCACAAATGGTTGTATGATTGTTCATATTGCACTGCCTAACGTGGCAGTGAAATTGTAAGTATTATTTCAAATGGCAATTAAAAAAAAAACTCTGTAAACAAATTGAAGCTCTCTTGGCCTCCGACCAATTAGTTTTCACTGTTAGTTTGTTAAATTGGCCAAGTATGCTACCAACTCTCGATTCCCTTGTTTCAAATCTAACAGTTCATTGTCTTTGGTCCGAGAGATGGTTCTGCGGTCAAAAATTCGTAGAAACTCCGACTTGAACTCTTCAAAATTATAAAGTACTGGATTGTTTGAATGTACCAGAGGCATGGACCAAGCTCCAGCATCTCCACTCAGGTAAAACAGTATGAAAACTACCCTAGACTGATCCTCCTTGAATAAAATGGGCTTACAATAAAAAATGAAGGGAACACTGCGTAAGGAAGATCTGAGCCTTGTGCGGGTCCCCTTGAAACCTTTCTGGAGGGGCTAAAGGAATAGTTGGAGACATAGCATGGATTACTTGAGTAGTGAATTCTGCTGACAAAGGAGAAGGTGAGTAGGCTTGAGACTTTGGTTCTCTAAGGCTTGGGTTGGAACTAGCTGTGAGATCATCTAACCTTTGACGAAGAAAACCCGTTTCCTGACTAGACTTTCTCAACTCCTCCCTAGTTTAACTCAATTGTTTTTGTAATCTTTCTAAAATATATTCCAGAGCCTTAACATCGACACCTTCAGCTATCCTACCCAGGTAGACGTCTACTGGCACTTCAATCTGTCAGATCACGTACCAGAACTCAATGTCCACAGGAGCAGTATGGCTGAACGTCCTGTCTACAATGCCTTTTTCCCAACTCCCCAATGTCTCTAGTACTAGAACTACTCTGACCTCAGAAACGAGGGGGAAAGGGAAATGGGAAGAAAAGAGAGACTGCCACTGCGGTGCCCTCACAGGATGAATCCCTGGACTGGTTCTCTGCACCTGTAATCACAAGCAAAACATTGCTACAGTTCTTGTTGCTAACTGCCCCCTACCACAGCTATTCTCTGACTTATGTATGGTATCTGTTATAACAGTGGATTTAGCATCTATCCTATAAAATTGTCAGTTTGGTAGCTATCTGCTCCAAAAATATAAATCAAGAAAAAAAAATGTTTAAGCAGACTTATTCATATCAGTCTTTTTTGTGTTTTACAGAGTTCCTGCTGAAGCTCGTAGATGTCTTGCTGTAACCGTTGGTAAGTACAAATATATATATATATATATATATATATATATATATATATATTCACTGAAAAAACCATAGGTTTCAGGCCTTATATAGTTAGGAATTAGCATTTAAAAAACCTTTAAAATTCACTCAAAAAACTATAAGTTTTAGGGGTGTTATAGTTAGCTGGACATTTCACTCATACAAAACCATTGAAATTGCTCCTATATAGTTAGTTGTACTAACTATATTTCGCGCACCCGCAATCCACTGCTGATGATATCACATATTACATCATTCATGACATGGTCAGTGACATCACTGATGACATCTCAAATGACATCCCTGATGACATCACTGATGACATCATCCAGTGAATGTGGTTTGCTTCGTTATTTAAATATACATTATATATATAGCAATTTGCATTGAAGAATGAGTGGATATATAAAAATAAATATTTGGATGGAGGATTTAGTAGCAGTGTAATTGACTGTTTACTTGACCAATTTATAGTGTCTCACTAAATATAGTGGATAGTGACTAAACTGTTTGAATATCTGTATCACTTTGTCAGTTGTTGTGTAAACTGGTTCTCCAGTTGGTTACTAGCTATGTGAAAGTCTGTATTAGTTATTGATTAGTTAACTGAGTATTTGTATGGGAGAGTGAATGTGTGTGTGGTTCGGTGGGGGGGGGTGTGACTGCCCAAAGATGTGTGAATAGTTGATTCACTAGATATATGAAGTTAAAACTACATGTTCTAACAGTTGTTTGGGTGAGTGAATATCTTTATGGGTGTGTTGATGAGCATATATATTTCTCAATGGTACATGTCCAACAAACTAGAAAAATAAAAGGCAGTGTATGTGTCAGTTGGTGTATATTAATAAGTATACATAAGACTCAATGATTGTGTGAGTGACTGTATGGATAACTTTATACTTGTAATAATGATTTTATAATTCACTAAGTATGACTTACTATCTAAATGAATAGATGAAGTTGTGTTTGTATACGTGTGCAGCTAAGTAAATATGTAAGTATGATCCATTGTTTGCATAAGTGAGTAGGATGACTTCATATGTGAATAGGATGTGTGCTGGTGTGTAATGTCGATTTAGGTGTATAAGTATTTTTGATAGTGTTCTATTGTTCATTGTCAGCATGTATGAGTGAATCTACGGGTAAGTGATTAGATGTGTGTATACATCTAAAAGTGGGTTTTTAGATACTTGTATTGCTGTAAAAATGGATTCAAATATGATACTCTTTATTTTACAAAGAGTGATGAAAGATTTTACTAGTGTGTGAAAAGGTGTATGTGATTGTCACGTGGATGATGTCATCAGTGATGTCATCAGTGATGTCATTTGAGGTGTCATCAGTGATGTCACTGACCATGTCATGAATGATGTAATATGTGACATCATCAGCAGTGGATTGCGGGTGCGCGAAATATAGTTAGTACAACTAACTATATAGGAGTAATTTCAATGGTTTCGTATGAGTGAAATGTCCAGCTAACTATAACACCCCTAAAACTTATAGTTTTTTGAGTGAATTTTAAAGGTTTTTTAAATGCTAATTCCTAACTATATAAGGCCTGAAACCTATGGTTTTTTCCAGTGAATTTCAAAGGTTTTTTAAATGCTAATTCCTAACTATATAAGGCCTGAAACCTATGTTTTTTTCAGTGAATTTCAAAGGTTTTTTTAATGCTAATTCCTAACTATATAAGACCTGAATGCCCACCAGTAATCTCCAGTATGCGCCAGGTGACTGCATTGCAGAGAGGTGTAATGAAGCCACGCCTCTTTTTACACCTCTCTGCAACACAGCCCCCGTGCATGTTTGAAGAGGACATCATGGACACAAAGACCTTTTCAGAACTTCTCTCCCATGTTAAATCCGGCTCACCTAATGATGTTTGCCCACCACACATCTTAAAAGAAGTATGCCTAGCTCTTCCACAAGGTATCCTCCCATTCTTAAATGAGACGCTCTCTCAGGGTAAGGTACCTAGCAGCTTTAAGAATGTCACAGTCATCCCACTGATAAAAAAAACAGGAGCAGACCCGCAGGACCCGGCCAACTACAGGCCTATTTCCCTCTTACCCTACCTATCCAAACTCCTAGAGGACCATGTCTCTAACTGCCTGTCCACGTTTATTGAAAAATCGGAATACCTGGAGCCAAATCAGGCAGGTTTCCGCCCATGCCACTCTACTGAAACCGTAATTCTGGCAGTTCAGGACACCTTAAGATCTAACGCGGACAGGGACATTCATCAGGCTCTTGTTCTTCTTGATCTGTCGGCCGCGTTCGACACGGTTGATTATAACATTCTTATCAACCTTGTCGAGCAGGCCGGCCTCAGGGGCGCCGCTCTGAACTGGATAGCCTCCTTTATCACAGACCGCACACAAGCAGTAAGACTAGGGACTTTCACAATCTCGGGAACCCCTTCCATCTGCGGGGTTCCCCAGGGTTCGTCACTATCACCTCTACTGTTTAACCTCTATCTACGCCCAGTATTATATTCCCTAAAAAACTACAATTCACCATATTTAAAAACGCGGACGACCTCCAGCTAATATTTCCTTTAAACACCACAGACTCAGTGACCGAGTTCCAAGCCACTATGACACACATACAGGGATGGATGAACCTCAATCACCTTAAACTGAACCCGGGCAAGACAGAACTGATCTTGCCCGGGAAAAGTGAACTGAGCTGGGGCCCCCACTTTTGGCCATCTGACATGGGTACCCCCCCATTAAAACTCCATCAGTCAAAAGCTTAGGGATCATGCTCAGTGCGGACCTCTCACTCGAGGCGCAGGTAGGAGCCGTAGTATCTGCCAGCTTCTTCCAGCTCAGAAAGATTAAAAAAATCGCTCACCTCTTGACACACTCCGCATTTATTCAAGTAGTCATCGCCCTGGTCCTTTCTCGCCTAGATTTTTCGAACAGCCTGTACTTAGGGCTCCCAGCAGGTTTGCTCAAGCGACTTCAGTTCGTCCAGAATCAGGTGGCCAGACTTATCTGGAATCTACCCAGATGGCAATCTATCAGGCCAGGTCTGGAAAAACTTCACTGACTACCGGTGGCCCATAGGATCACCTTTAAAACAGGTTGCATCACTTTTAAAGCCCTACATGACAAAGGCCCCAAATTCATCAGAAACCTGGTATCTAACTATGCCCCCTCGCGCAACTTACGATCTGCGCATAAAGGCTTGGCAACTGTCCGTCCGTTTAAGAAGAAACATCAAGGAGGTAGTTGCTTCCATCATTTGGCGGCCACCTTTTGAAACTCCCTACCACTTGTCTTAAGACAATGTCAGGACCTTCTGACCTTTAGACAATCTCTCAAAACTTGGCTTTTTAAAGAGGCATATGCTTAGAGTAACTGTGTTTTGTGCCCCGTTTTTCCAGTCAGCGCCAAGAAACCTACGGGTGTATGAGCGCTCAAGAAGTTTATTTTAACATAACATAACATAACAAGAGGGGTAACTAATTCCCCTTGCATACTGGGGGCCCCTGGGGGCCAACCAGCCCACCTTGAACCTCCAGTATGTGCCAGGGGGCTGCATTGCAGAGGTGTAATGAGGCTATGCCCCTTGTTACACCTCTCTGCAACGCAGCCCCCTGGCGCGTTTGCAGAGGGGGGACTAATTCCCCTTGCATACTGGGGGTCCCTGGGGGCCAACTAGCCCACCAGGAGCCTCCAGTATGCGCCAGGGGGTGCATTGCAGAGAGGTGTAATGAGGACACATCTTCTTTTATACCTCTCTGCAACGCAGCCCCCGTGCATGTTTGAAGAGGGGGAACTAATTCCCCTTGCATACTGGGGGTCCCTGGGGGCCAACTAGCCCACCTGGAACCTCCAGTATGCGCCAGGGGGCTGCATTGCACAGAGGTGTAATGAGGCTATGCCTCTTTTTACACCTCTCCGCAACGCAGGCCACTGGCGCGTTTGCAGAGGGGGGGACTAATTCCCCTTGCATACTGGGGGTCCCTGGGTCATATCTGCCCAAACGCCGAAATCCCGAACGATTGAAAATGACTTTTATTGAGAAACATTTGGATTTGGATTATCATGTCCTATACTTTGGAATTTTTGAAAGACTGACTTTGAGGATGCTATAAATTACTCAAGTCTGCCCGAATTGTGTGGGTAAAATTGATACCTAGTCACTTTGAATAAGAATGTACTTACGTCTCGTCTAACATTTGGAAGAAATATCTAGTTATATGACAACAGCATACCGACATAACTTGAAGGAAATAAGAACGCCCTGAAGAAGTTCTGTTGTACAGAACGAAACGCGTCAGCTGGCTGTGGTACATAAACTTAAGGAAAATAAAAGCATTTGAATATACACCAAGATTCAGCGCTTCAATAAGGACTCTAAGTGATATGATTTGATTGGACTTATTGTGCAAGTGGTGCTGTGCCAAACTTTGGAATATTCTCCACTACTCTCTACTACTTACTCTCTACTACTCCACTACTCTCTAATACTCACTCTCTACTACTCATTCTCTACTACTCTACTACTCTCTACTACTCCCTCTCTACTACTCACTCCCTACTACCCACTATCTACTACTCTCTACTACTCACTCTCTACTACTCTCTACTACTCACTCTCTACTACTCTCTCTCTACTACTCACTCTTTACTACTCACTATCTACTACTCTCTACTACTCACTCTCTACTTCTCACTCTCTACTACTCTCTACTACTCACTCTCTACTACTATCTCTCTACTACTCTCTACTACTTACTCTCTACTACTCTCTCTCTACTACTCACTCTCTACTACTCTCTCTTTACTACTCTCTACCACTCCCTCTACTACTCACTCTCTACTACTCTCTACTATTCTCTCTCTCTGCTACTCACTCTCTACTACTCTCTACTACTCACTCTTTACTACTCTCTACTACTCACTTTCTCCTGCTCTCTACTACTCACTCTACTACTTACTCTCTACTACTCTCTACTACTCACTCTCTACTACTCACTCTCTACTACTCTCTACTACTCACTCTACTATTCACTCTATTACTCTCTACTACTCACTCTCTGCTACTCTCTCTACTGCTCTCTACTACTCTCTACTACTCACTCTCCACTCTATTACTCACTCTCTTCTCTCTACCTCTCTACCTCACTCTACTTCTCTCTCTACTAGTCTCTACCTCTCTACCTCTACCTCTCTGCCTCTACCTCTCTACCTCTACACCTCTACCTCTCTACCTCTCTCTACACGCACACATATACACATATATATATGCATATATATGCATATGCAGATGCATTTATGTATGTATATATATATATATATATACATACGTATATAAACATATATAATCTGCATATCTATATAAATACAAATATAAATGCATGCATACATATACATATATGCATACATATGCATGTTATTTACATGAAAGTTTTAAAAACACTAATAAAAGCAAAGCTAAAAAGCCACCTCATTACAAACAGAATGGCTTTAACTTAAACGAGGGCGAGATCTATTTCATTTTCAATGCTTGTTTACTTTGGTTCCATCAAGAAGGCATTCAGATGTGTCACACATTTGCCATGAATTCTGAATGTTAGCACTCTAGTGGCTCATTAGATCACTGTAGTAAAGCTACTGCTCACCAGGGAAGTCTGCTGCTAATCATACTTTCTATGGCAAAATGAACCCCCTCATTTTGTTCCTTTTTAAATTAAATGTTTTCAGACTTACCACTTCATTCCAATCAAGATGGCTTCTGGTGTGCCATACTTTTGTCATGAGTAAGACTGTTAGCGCTCTAGTTGTTCTTTAGAACACTCTAGGACATTCTGTCATTGGGCTATACTTGGGCTACATCTGGGTGATATTTGGGCTACATTTGGGCTCTTTTGTCTCTGGTGGCCATCTTGGGAGACGGCATGTCAGAATTTTTTAATGAAATAGAAGAGGATTTGGGAAGTCACTCAAAATGTGCCCTAATTTTTCTTTCTGCAGCACTAATCATACTTTCTATGGCAAAATATACCCCCTCATTTTGTTCCTTTTTAAATGTTTTAAGAGTTACCACTTTAGTCCAATCAAGATGGCTTCAGGTGTGCCATACCTTTGTAATAAGTAGGACTGTTAGCGCTCTAATTGTTATTTAGAACTCTCTAGGAGGCTGCAGTAGAACACAAAGGAATCAACTGACAGTCTCTGTCCTTGTTGGATGTACATGTTTTACTGAGAATGTCAGACTTCATGCTCACATGACTGAGAAAGAAAATGTAAATTTACAGAAAATATGCTTTCAGTTTAGCTTATAGATCCCCTTCCAAACCACTGTGGGAAAAGCATGAGATAATAGTTTTCTTTCAAACATGATTCATGATATCCCAGCAGAAGGCTTTTTCACATGGTAAAATCACCTTAGAACACACCACAATTCCTAAAATGAGTATGGTACCATCAACAAAGGATTTATAATGTAACTAAAGTCCTAAAACCCTCTATTAACTACAATGCTTTTTAATAAGGTGCTATCATATATATTGGTCCCAAGATGGCTGCCAACACTTCTTGGATGAAGTGCTGACAGCCAATCAGATCTCACGATGAGATGTGTGGTTAGGCTCCACCCAGATATATATGTGTTTTTGAAGTTAATTTTCATAAAAACCACTGGAGCAATTTTCACCAAATATAGCAAAGGCACTTCTGCGTACCAGTCCCTACAATTTTGCCAAGTTTGGTGTAATTCCGTTCAGCGGTTCGGGCTGTAGCCTTGTCAGAACGTCCTATGGAAATTAACATGGGGAAAACACGTTTTGGGACCCCCTTTTTTCTCAGCCCCCACTTCACGATTCCCCCCGAAACTTTCAGGGAAGGAGCGCAGCGGAGCTGGCCAAACTTTTGGAAAATTACACGCAAATTCCTCAACCGGCGCCAAAGTTATTCCCAATAGAATGTTGCGGATTTCCTATGGTAGCTAGGTCCTAACTATATATACCTACTGGCTATCGCCAGTAGGTAATATATACATATATATATCTGGTGAGCAAGGCGACAGGATCGCCGAAACGCGTCGGATCGCGGCACCTTTGACACTGCAATAATTCAAAAATAAAAAGAAACTTTGCTGCACAGTTTACCGGATTGGTGTCCGTTTCTCTTCCTGGGAGTGCTGTTCGCACGGTGCATCTGGGGAGCGTTAAGCGCATGTATATATATATATATATATATATACATATATATATATATTACCTACTGGCGGTCACCAGTAGGTAGTTATAGTTAGGACCTAGTTTCCATAGGAAATGCGCAACATTCTATTGGGAATAACTTTGGCGCCGGTGAACGAATTTTCACGAATTTCTCAAATTAGATGGCCCGCCCCGCTCTGCTCCTTCCCTAAAAGTTTGGGGGGGATTCATCAAGCGGGGGCCGAGATAAAAGGGGGGACCCAAAACGTGTTTTCTCCATGTTAATTTCCATAGGGCGGTTGGACTCACTTTTAGCCCGAACGGCTGAATGGATTCCCACCAAACTTGGCAAAATTGTAGGGACTGGTAGCCCGATGTGCCTTTGCTATGTCTCAAGATATGTGCTCCAGAGGATTTTGAGTAATTTAGGTTAAAAAAAATATATATATCTATAAGCGCGCCCCGATACGCGCACCGGGGCGCGCACCAGCGCGATACGCGAGTACGCGAGCGGAAAGCTGATTGGCTCTCGGGTGTCTGTCAACATTCCAAACAGTCCGGAGCGGCCGCCATCTTGTGTCTCGGTAGGATCGAGACACAAGAGGTGGCAAAAACAAAGGGGGAAATGACCAAAAGGGGGCAGGGTAGACCCCCCCTGACCCCTAGGTTTGATGTGGGGGCCATAAAAGGGCCCCGCGGGGCAAAAGAAAATGTAATTTTTTTTCGATTTTCGCGGGGGAGCGCCCGGTAAGCGCACCGGGGAGCGTACCAGGGAGCGTACCCTGGAGATAAAAGAATGACAGAGTATTTAAAAAATGTAGCATTTTTTTATAAATTGGAGGTAGTTCTAAAAAGAACTGTTTTTTTATTCTTTTTGTTGTTTTATATTTTTTTATTGTTTTTTTAATTTATTTTACTTTTTTTGGCTTTTATGAACAATTTTATATTTTTTTTGTAATTTTTATGGGGACAAACAAAAAACAGGGAATTGTAAACGGCTCAACTGGAGCAAAAAAAAAAACAGGAAAAAATTAAGGTTTCTTTGGGCACTTGTGGTTGTCACCAGCATGGTTGATGAGATTAATACTTTGCTCACCGTAGGTAATTGTTTTTCCACAAAATATACAAACGATTTTGTATCCACCAAACTTGGTTTGGATGTTTGGGACCATCTCCCTTGTCTCTGGACCCGATGGAGTGGGTTGTTTACTTTGGGAGGTGCTGGGAGAAGATTGGGAAAGGTTTCTGGTCAGTTGTCTGACCTCTGCCGCAGCATAGTTGTTTGGATGCCGGCGTTCCATGTGGCGAATCATGGTGTTGTTGCCAAAAGAGTATTTTTTGGCAGGGTTCCCCCTAGAAAGTACAGTGCCACAGATCAGACAAGTAACCTTTGGCGCATTAACTTTCTTTTGGTCCTTTGGGATTTTAAAAAACTCCCAGACAATGTGCTCCTTTGGCTTATAGGGGGTAGTATGTTCAGGCAGGAACTGCTGCCTCTCCTCCTCCTCCTCCTCCTCCTCCTCTTCTTCATCTCCACCACTGTGGAGTTGTGGTGGTCCTTGTGGTGGTGGTGGTGGTGGTGCAGATGCTCCTGCTGCTGCTACTGCAGCCATTTTTACAAATAGGTACAAATAGATCTGTAAACAGGTGTTCCTCAATCAAAGTACAAAGTGAGAATGAGGAAAAAAGGTGGGGGCTTTCATCATTTGGAAAACAAAACTGTCCTGAACCAATGAAAAGTGTTATTTTCAGGTCACATGACACGGGCTTTCATCATTTGGAAACCAAAACTGTTCTGAACCAATGAAAAGTGTTATTTTCAGGTCACATGACCCGACGCGCTTACGCCACGCGCCCGGGGGCGCTTACGTAGCGCGGTCATATGCGCTCGGTCGCTTCCGGATGCGCTTACGCCATGCGTCATAAGACGCATCACGCGGCTACGCGATACGTCACGTTGATGTTTTCATTCGCGGCAATAGCGCTAACGGGACGCTCACCGGTACGCGCACCGGGGCGCGCCGCATGAATGCGCTTACTGGTGAGCGCACCGGTACGCGCACCGGGAGCGCTCCAGGGCAAAAAAATAATTAATATATATATATAAAATAGTATTACATAAATATACAATATAGGATTCATTATAAAATAGAAATTAGCTATAACAAAACCTATGAAATTCACTAAAAAAACATAGGTTTCACACCAGTTATAGTTAGGAATTAGCATTTAAAAAACCTATTAAATTCACTGAAAAAACCATAGGTTTCACACCAGTTATAGTTAGCTGGAAATTTTACTGACATAAAACCATTGAAATTCCCACGTTATAGTTAGTTGGACTCACTATAACTCGCGCGCCCGCAATGCACTGCTGATGATGTCACATATTACATCATTCATGACATGGTTAGTGACATCACTGATGACATCACTGATGACATCTCAAATGACATCACTGATGACATCACTGATGACATCTCAAATGACATAAACTGGAAGAATAAATGTTTAAATAAGTGTTTACATGGTTGTTTTTAAAAAAAAATGATTGGTTAACTGGTTTATTAAGTGTATCTTAGTGAATACATATATTAGAGAGTAATGTTTAAATATTCAAATATATGTGTTAGTGTTTCACTTTGTGTATAAGTGGCTGCATGGGTTGGTGAGTAGCTACATGTGTGTGTATATGGGTTATTAGATGTTTTTTTTAGTATCAGTATGAGTGTCTGTATGGTTTGGTGGGGGTATTACTTAGCACATACATGCATGAATGACTGACTCTCTCTTTGTATGTGTTTTGAAGACAGCATATGTGCAGGACTGTATGGGTGGATGAGTGTATATATGTGTGTGTTAGTGAGTGAATGACTGTCTCACTAGTGTCTTTATCAGTAACTACATATGTTTTAATCTAGATTGATTGATGCTTTATTTCGATATGCACATATCATAAAAGCGGTACAACAAAATATAAAAACAGCATGTCGAAATAAGTAAGACTGTACAAATAGAATGACAATTAAAACACGGTGTATCAGAATAAATTATCTAAAAAGAGAATTAAATTGATATGGACAGTCTTCTAAGTCTTATCAACCAAGCCCATTTTAAAAATTTTGCAACAGCGCAAACAATAGGAGGGGCTGTATTCGTTAAAAGAATCCGAAGGGCAACAGAGTGCTGACGAGTCCCCAATTCTCTGCAAATTGGGCCAAGCCAACGTGATCTGGGGCGACCATAGTCCGGGCATTCAAAAAGGAAGTGTGGCACCGTCTCTGGTTTATCCAAACAAGAGGCACAAAAGCGTGATGTGTGCTGGGCTTTGTTCCACCTTGAACAGAGATCCGCCAAGGGCAAGGTTCCTAGCCGAAATTTTATATATAGGGACCTATCCATGGCCACTGTAATGATGTCCATATATGGCTCATACGAGACAACGTCTTTGAACAACAGGAAAGCTGCGGTGGTTTTGCAATGCTGCTGGCTACTAGAGCGCTTCACGTCAACCCACTCCCAGAAAAGTTTTTTTAGAGTCTTCTTTGGTGGGGCGGAGTGACTATGCCAGCAAGAGGCCAAACCCAGTTCCCCTAAAAGGTGTTTTATGTCCTTCAGCCATTTGATGTTACTCCAGCCATCAGCATGCATCACTTCTACCAGCCCATTGGCGTAAGATTGTAGCTCCGGGACCCTCCACAAGCGTGCCCAGAGCAGAAGGGGGCGAAGCCGAGCCTGGTCCCTTATGGCTTTACAGCCAGTGTCCAAGAGCATTGGGATGGTCGGGCTGCTCGAAGGGATAGCAAGAAGGTCCTTGATAAATTTATTTTCGGCCTTACTCAGTGGATCGACCTTTCCCAAACCCCACAGTTCCGATCCATAGAGAGAAGCAGGGACTGCACGGGCTTTGTAAATCTCGAGTATGGGAGCAACACAATGTTTAGAGGAGTTGTTATACTCCTTAAGAAGGGCGCCCCCCACCCTTTTGTGAGCCAGGGTCATTTTATCAATGTGGGCAGTCCAGCTCATTGCGTCATTCAGGCGGATCCCCAGATAATCAAATTCCGCCACTCTTTCTAGGGGTATAGAGTTCAGGATTGGAGGGAGACCAAGTTTACGGGGTGGGTGCATGACTAGGTACTTGGTCTTATCGATGTTTATGACAAGGCCTTTAGTGGTACAGAAATCCTGGAAGCGGTTCAGTAGGGACTGTAGACCTTGGGGGGTTTTGGAGATGAGGAGGGTGTCGTCGGCGAACAACAGAGTTGGAATTTTTACTCCGCCCAAGCTAGGAGCGTCTGATGGTTCGCCCAGAAGATAATCTACCACCCCGTTAATGTAGAGGGAGAATAAGGTGGGGGCCAGGACACAGCCCTGTCTTACTCCCCTCTCGACCCTGATTTTATCGGTCTTTTCCCCATTCAACCCCCATCTAACCTGGGCATAGGTGTTAGTATGCAGGTTAATGAGGAGGTTCAGTAGGTACGGGGGCATCCCTAAACCATCAAGCACCCTCCAAAGTTCCTCCCTCGGTACCAGGTCAAAGGCAGTCTTAAGGTCAATAAAGGCCAAATAAAGACTGCCCTTGCCCAGCACCACCACCTTCCAGTGTATCAACAAAAGCCTAAAGGCCTGTTCAATAGTTCCTGTACCCGAACGGAACCCAGCCTGCATGTCGGACAGAATGTGATTGTCGTCCACCCATTGGGTAATTCTCCCCAAGATGGTTTTCCCGGCCAATTTCTGGCTGGAGTCTATTAGGCTTATAGGCCTATAGTTCCCTGGTGAATCCCGACTGCCCTTTTTGAAGATGGGCACCACCTCCGCACCTCTCCAGGAGTCAGGCACAGGCCCTCCCCCCATGATTGCATTGAGGAGTGCAGAGATTAGAGCCCCCCATTCTTCCGGATAGGCACGGAGAATGTCACCCGGTAGGCCATCCGGGCCAGCAGCTTTCAAGGGAACCAGGGTTTTAATTTGCTTTATTACATCGAGGGGGGAAAACAATTCCTGATCTCGGTCTAGAGTAGAGGGTGGAATTTTAAAAGGATCATTAAGTGGGCCTTCAATAGCAGAATAAAGGTTTTGGAAATGGGAAAACCAAGTCTGGGCATTAATTGCACAAGTCCTCCGGGAATCGTCGGGACGATTCCTTTTACCCACCATATCCCAAAAACCTTTGGCGTCTTTCCCACGACTGGCCGCCAGGAGGTCCTGCCAGAATTTATCCTCCCATTCCATCCTTGCATTTTTCTGGCAGAGTGTGTAGTGTCTCCTGGCCTCTCTAGTCCTGAGCGGTAACTTGGACTTAACTGCCTCAATTAGAAGTGATTTCGCCTCTCTACACTTTTGGTTGTACCAGCCCTGACCCGGACGTAGGTTAGGTTTCCTTCCGCCCGGGTGGGCTGGGACTACAAAGAGGTCACCAATGGCCTGGATTATGGCACAAAACCTAGGTGCCACCTCCATCTTTCCTTCCTCTTGACAATCGAGATTGGCCAGGGCTGAGGCCAGAAGCTGCCTGATGACAGACATTTTCTCCTCCGAAAGAGCCAGCCTCGCCCACTTCAGCCTGCGCCCACAGTTCGAGACCACTAACAGGTCTGAAGCGGGATTACAAGGGGACCCACTCACGGAGCTATTGACGCACCTGTGTGACAGGGTGAGGGACAGCAGATTGTGGTCACTCTCCACAGAAGGTAAAACTACCATGTCCTCCACCATGCCCCACAGGTGTATGTCAAGGAGAAAATAATCAATGCGTGACGTGTGTCCTGGCCTATTGTAGGTGTGCGCCCCTGCCCTGTCGGACCTGGTCCTACCATTGGCAGCTCTAAGCCCGAACTCCATAGCTAAGGAGTTGATCTGGAGGGCCACTTCCGTCCACTTTTTAACAGGGCCAAGCTCGAGGGGGGGAATCCCCCACCCATTATCCAGTTCCTCCTGGTCTGCTAAGATATCCAGATCAAGAGGCTCGAAAGTGCAGTTCAGATCACCTGCCAGCAGTGTACAAGACCCGTATGGAGATGATCGGAGTTGCACCTCCAAGCAAGCTATGACCGAGGATTCTCTTCCCCCCTTAGTGCCGCGGGCATAAATGTTAAAAATGTTTAAAATAACTCTGCCCTGGGAATTACGAAGCAGAATATTTAGGAGGTCAGGGCAATTAGTGTCCTTCTCCTCCACCCTACAATTAAGTTTGGTAGCTACCCAGATTAACAAACCGCCAGAAGGGCGGCCCCTACCAGTTGCACTTTCTGCTGCCGGCAAAAAGTGGGTGGAATACCCCGCCTTATGGAGAGGCACCCGGCTCCATGTTTCCTGGAACAGGCATATGGAGTATTGCTCCACATGCTCGTTCCAATCCGGCAATGCCAGCTTCCTCTCGAGGCCCGCAACATTCCAGCTGAAAACCCTAATCGGGGGGTCCGTTACAGCTGCAATGCTACAATCCTCGACAGGGGGAGACAAGTCCGCAAAACCCACAGCAGGGGGGCCACGCGTAGAATTATGGGGAGCCCTGGTCTCCCCCCTCCCCTCTACACACCCGGCCATAGCCAGAGTCTGCAGTGGAGAGGAGGGGCCAATGGATTTGGAGTATGGTGTAGGCTCAGCGACAGAACCCGGGGCCACAACGACCTCCCCCAGATCGTAACCGAGTCAACAACTCCCGGGTCCCCAATTTTGCAACACTGGGGCTGTACGTGGCTGCTGGGAAGGAACTCCCGGGGTCAGAAGGCCGTGGGCAGTGTTTTCTACCGAAAATTGGCCCCCTAGGCTGCCAATGAAGGAGGGTTGACCAAGATGGGTGGAGGGGGTGGTCATAAGAGGCCGTGGATAAAAGAATGCCAAATCGACTATGTCGATTCCTGAACCAGCCGTGGGTTGACCTTGAGAGCATATAAATTGGGCAACCCTAGCATCTTGAAAATTTACAACCACACAGTCCCCTTCAAGCGACTTTTCCCCGTGTCCAATCCAACCCACCCTGCGTACACCAAGAATAATTCCATCCACTCCCACAGGCAAAGTGGTAGTGTGTGTATAGCTGTATATGCAAATAAATGGATGTTCAATAGTTTATTTGCATGTGTGTGTATGTGTATGAGTAACTTTTGGATGACTGTCGTTGTGTAACAGGATATATAGGTGTATCACTATATATGATGAGTGAGTATATGTATGAGTGACTACACAGAACTGTTGGTGAATGAGTGAATGTGTATATAGATGGTGGAATTACTGAATTTTTTGTTGTAACTGGTATGGGTATGTCCTTTTTTTTGAAAATTTTACTTTCTATTTTGGAATATGTGTTTCAAGGGTTACATTACAGTGAAAGGAGGTCTGTCACTCTGTCACAAGGATGGTGTCATCAGTGATGTCATGAGTGATGTCACTGACCATGTCATGAGTGATGTAATATGTGACATCATCAGCAGTGCATTGCAGGCGCAAGTTATAGTGAGTCCAACTAACTATAACGTGGGAATTTCAATGGTTTTATGCGAGTAAAACTTCCAGCTAACTATAACTGGTGTGAAACCTATGGTTTTTCAGTGAATTTAATAGGTTTTTAAAATGCTAATTCCTAACTATAACTGGTGTGAAACCTATGGTTTTTTCAGTGAATTTCATAGGTTTTGTAATCGCAAATCTCTATAGGTATGAAATGTGATATTGAATAGAATTTTATATTGTATAATTATGTAATATTTTTTTTTTTTTTGCCCGGAGCGCTTCCGGGGCGCGTACCGATGCGCTCACCGGTAAGCGCAGTGTTACGGCGCGCCCCGGGGCACGTACCGGTGAGCGTCCCGTTAGCGCTATTGCCGCGAACGAAAACAACATCGTAACGTATCGCGTAGCCGCGTCTGCGTGATACGCAAGGCGTAAGCGCACCCGGAAGCACCCATGCGCATACGAACGCGCTACGTAAGCGCCCCGGGGCGCGCCCCGGGGCGCGCAGCGTAAGCGCGTCGGGTCATGTGACCTGAAAATAACACTTTTCATTGGTTGCTAACATATTTTTTTTATAAAGAATGAAATCCCCACCCATTTCCTTCACTTCTTCTTTCACTTTTGTGACTGAAAGACCTGCCTGTTTTGCTCTCGGTTCTTTGTTGGATATCTTGGATTATCATGGCTGCCAGACCATCCAGCAGTGAAGATGACTCCAATGAATTCATCGATGAAGAGCCTCCTTAGCCAAAATACAAAGAACATTTCATCTGGAAATTTTTTTCCATACCTGTTCACCAGAAGAAGGTAAATGCTCCAAAAGTGGAGTGCAGGATCTGTCACACAGTCCTGTCACGGGGTGACCCCACTAAAAAATATTCTTTTGGGAACTTCACAATGATTCGCCATGTGGAGAGAAGGCACCCCCAGAATTTTGCCCGGGAAAGTGTCAGGGCTCTGGCACAAGAGGTTCCCAGTGATGGGGCCTCTACATCAACCGAAGGACGAACACCATCGGTGAGGGGGAGATCACAAGAGCTGGTTCCAAACATTCAGCCTGCATTTAACAAAGGCGTCCTTAAATGCAAAGACTGTGATCAGCTACTTTCCTGTGGGGAGCAAAGTCTTCTGCTCATGGTTCGAGCATTGGAGAACCATCGCTGCCGTTCCCAGCCCTAATTTTTTTTTTTTTTTTGCTCCTGTTGAGCAGTTTCCATTCCCTGTTTTTGTTTTTGTTCTAAAAAAAGAAAAAAGAAGAACAAAAAAAGTTATTTTCAGAACTACCTCCAATTCTCATCAAAGAGCTATATTCTTAAAAAAATGAAAAAGAGTAAGTGAAGTGGAGTGCATTGATAAAGGAAAGGAAAATGAGTAAGAAAGAACAGAAAAGTATGAGAGGAGAAAAGAAGGGAAGTAGGGGGACTGAAAGAAGGTGAGTGTTGGGAACAAAAGTAAGGAGAAGGAGAGTGAACATGGGGAATGTGGTTATTCAAACAAAATGTAGAAAAGGAACGGGGGTGTGGAAGGGTAAGAAAAGATGCATTGCTGGAGTTGCATCATTTTTGTGACACACTCCAGCAATGCATCACTTTTGCGCTTACAGATACGTCTGAAATACTGACGTATCTGTAAGTACTTGCGACATAATACGTCATATATTTAATATGACGCATGACTAGAAGACTGAAGGCCTCATTTATGAGGCCATGCGTCACTTTTACGCCACCGGTGCGTCATTTTTTGTGACGCACCAGTGCTGTTAAAAATGCACCTTATTCAGTCATATTTACAAAGTGACACATCTAGGTAGATGCATCACTTTGTAACCCCATGCACCAGATTATACCTACGTCAGGTGTAATGTATGCAAAAGGGACGTATTGACGCAAGAAAGGGTCGTAGAGGTGACGCAGTAAAATCTATGAGATATCACTACGTCACTTTTATGACGCTGTTGCGTCCAAATCTTGCGCCTGTTTCACAGCAGGCGTAAGACTGGTGCAGGCCCTTTCACATGGGGCCTGGCCCCATGTGAAAGGATGCATTGCTGGAGTTGCATCATTTTTGTGACACACTCCAGCAATGCATCACTTTTGCGCTTACAGATACGTCTGAAATACTGACGTATCTGTAAGTACTTGCGACATAATACGTCATATATTTAATATGACGCATGACTAGAAGAATGAAGGCCTCATTTATGAGGCCATGCGTCACTTTTACGCCACCGGTGCGTCACTTTTTGTGACGCACCAGTGCTGTTAAAAATGCACCTTATTGAGTCATATTTACAAAGTGACGCATCTAGGTAGATGCGTCACTTTGTAAACCCCTGCGCCACATTATACCTACGTCAGGTGTAATGTATGCAAAAGGGGTATATTGACGCAAGAAAGGGTCGTAGAGGTGACGCAGTGAATGAACGGGGTTTTCCCCATGCTACGCTCCCCGGTACGCTCCCCGGTGCGCGTACCGGGCGCTCCCCCTGTGAAAATCGGAAAAAATAAATAAATAAATTTGCCCCGCGGAGCCTTTTATGGCCCCCACATCAAACCTAGGGGGTCAGGGGGGGTCTACCCTGCCCCCTTTTGGTCATTTCCCCCTTTGTTTTTTGCCACCTCTTTTGTCTCGATCCTACCGAGACACAAGATGGCGGCCGCTCCGGACTGTTTGGAATGTTTACAGACACCCGAGAGCCAATCAGCTTTCCGTGCGCAAGTCGCGTGGCGCGCCCGGAGCGCTCCCTGGTGCGCGTACCGGGGCGCGGCTATAGATGTATACATTTTTTTTAACCTAAATTACTCAAAATCCTCTGGATCATATATCTTGAGACATAGCAAAGGAACATCGGACTACCAGTCCCTACAATTTTGCCAGGTTTGGTGAAAATCCATTCAGCCGTTCGAGCTAAAAGTGAGACCGACCGCCCTATGGAAATTAACATGGGGAAAACACGTTTTGGGACCCCCCTTTTATCTCAGCCCCCGCTTGACGAATCCCCCCCAAACTTTCAGGGAAGGAGCGGGGAGCCGCGAGGCAAAGTTGAGGAAAAATTCAGGCAGATTCCTCAACCAACGCCAAAGTTATTCCGAATAGAATGTTGCAATTTCCCTATGGAAATCAATCCTAACTATAACTACCCTGTGAAGCCTATGGTTTTTAAAGTGAATTTCATAGTTTTTTTAAAAGCTAATTCCTTTATATATCGAGTTTGTAACCTACGATTTTTAAACTGTTTTTTTATTAGCTGTTTTTTATAACTATTATTATTTTTTTTTTTTTTACAAAATTCTTTTTTTACAATCTATTTTTCATGTTTTTTTTAATCATTTTGTCTTGGAGCGCTCAGGGTGCGCGCACCGGTAAGCTCACCCAAAAGCTCAGCGAGAGCGCTATTTCTGCGTGCGTAAAAAAAAGCTAGCAAAACATCATTCAGGCGCGCCGCGTAAGCGCCCCACGAAGCGCCTACGTTCCCGCCGCGTAAGCGCCCCCGGAAGCGCTCCGGTGCGCGCAGCAAAAGCGCGTCAAGTCATGTGACCTTAAAATAACTCTTTTCATTGGTTGTTAACAGTTTTTTTTACAACTAATGAAAACCCCACCCATTTCCTTCACTTCTTCTTTCACTTTGGAGACAGCAAGACCTGTTTTTTTCTGTTCTACCATTTTGTGTAAATAATGGCTGCCAGAGCACCCAGTAGCAGTGAGGAGTCAGATGACTTCATTCAGGAAGAGCCTCCTCAGCCCAAGCTCAAAGAGCATTTTATTTGGAAGTTTTTTTCAATACCTGAAGGATTAAAAAAGGTGAATGCTCCCAAAGTGGAATGCAAAATCTGCAAAACTGTGCTTTCCCGAGGAGACCCAAGAAGGAAGTACAGTTTTGGCAACTCCACAATGATTTGCCACGTCCAACGGAGGCACCCTCAGAACTTTGCCCGGGAGAGTGTCCGAGACCTGGCACGTAATCCCCCAAGGGATGGTGCCTCTACATCTACAGGAGGAGCCACAACATCAGGGAGAGGATGTGCAGCGGATTTGGAGATGATTCCGAACATTCAACCTGTTTTTACAAACATTACTATAAAGTGCAAGCAATGCGATGAAATGCTTTGGCATGGTGAGAAGAGCATCAAGCTCATTGCACGCAGGAGGCAAGAACACCGCTGCCCTCCCCAGCCCTAATTTTTCCCCTTTTTTTGCCCCTGTTGAGCAGTTTTGCATTCCCTGTTTTTGTTTTTGTTCAGAAAAAAACCAAAAAAAGAAGAAAAAAAACAGTTCTTTTTAGAACTACCTCCAATTCTCAAAAAAGAGCTGTATTCTTAACAAATTCAAAAGGAGTAACTGAAGTGGAGTGCAGTGAGAGAGGAAAGGAAAATGAGTGAGAAAGCAAAGAAAGGGACGAGAGGGGAAGGGAAGTGAAGTGAAGTAGGGGGACTGAAAGAAGGTGAGTGTGGGAGGTGAGTGAGGAGAAGGGGAGTGAACAAGGGGAATAAGGATAAGTGAAGAAAATGTAGTAAAGGAACGGGGGTGTGGAAGGGTAAGAAAAGGGCAGTGATGTTGAGGAAAGTGTGGTGATACAGACTGGATAAAGGCAAGTCAGTGTGAGACAAGGGGAGTAAAGGAGTGAAGAGACAGAGAAAGTGAAGGAAAAAGTGAGAGTAGAGGACTTAGTGAGGGAGGAAAGAAACATAAGTGAGGGAGTGTGGCTGAGTTATAGGGAGTGAGCATGATAGAAGAGGAGTGACAGACTAAGGGGTAGGAGAGAATGAGGCTAACAGAGAAAGAATGAGGGAAGGGGAGTGTAGAAGTAAGAGGACAGAGGGAGTAGGAGAAGGAGTTAGTGAAGTGGAGTAAGGAGAGTAAGGGAAGAGAAAAGAGTGAAGGAGCAAAAGAAGGAAAGAGATAGGAAGGAAAGTAAAGGAGAAGGTTTGAAAAAAGGTGAGTGTGGGAGTATGGCTGAGTTAAACGGAGTGAGCATGATAGAAGAGGAGTGAGAGACTAAGGGGACGGAGAGAATGAGGCTAACAGAGAGAGAATGAGGGAAGGGGAGTGTAGAAGTAAGAGGACAGAGGGAGTAAGAGAAGGAGTGAGTGAAGTGGAGTAAGGAGAGTAAGGGAAGGGAAAAGAGTGAAAGAGCAAAACAAGGGAAGAGAGAGGAAGGAAAGTAAAGGAGAAGGTCTGTAAGAAGGTGAGTGTGGAAGTATTGCTGTGTTATAGGGAGTGAGTGTGACAGAAGAGGAGTGAGAGACTAAGGGGACGGAGAAAATGAGGCTAACAGAAAGAGAATGAAGGAAGGGGAGTGTAGAAGTAAGAGGACAGAGGGAGTAAGAGAAGGAGTTAGTGAAGTGGAGTAAGGAGAATAAGGGAAGGGAAAAGAGTGAAACAGCGAAGGAAGGGAAGGGAGAGGAACGAAAGTAAAGCAGAAGGTCTGAAAGAAGGTGAGTGTGGGAGTGTGGCTGAGTTATAGGGAGTGAGCGTGACAGAAGAGGAGTGAGAGACTAAGGGGACGGAGAGAATGAGGCTAACAGAGAGAGAATGAGGGAAGGGGACTGTAGAAGTAAGAGGACAGATGGAGTAAGAGAAGAAATTAGTGAAGTGGAGTAAGGAGAGTAAGGGAAGGGTAAACAGTGAAGGAGTGAAAGAAGGGAAGAGAGAGGAAGGAAAGTAAAGGAGAAGGTCTGAAAGAAGGTGAGTGTGGGAGTGTGGCTGAGTTATAGGGAGTGAGCGTGACAGAAGAGGAGTGAGAGACTAAGGGGACGGAGAGAATGAGGCTAACAGAGAGAGAATGAGGGAAGGGGAGTGTAGAACTAAGAGGACAGAGGGAGTAAGAGAAGGAGTTAGTAAAGTGGAGTAAGGAGAGTAAGGGAAGGGAAAAGAGTGAAAGAGCGAAGGAAGGGAAGAGAGAGGAAGAAAAGTAAAGCAGAAGGTCTGAAAGAAGGTGAGTGTGGGAGGGGAGTGAGGAAAAGGTTAATTGGTTCTACATTTCAACACTTTGAAACTCACATAATATTCACCCATCCCCCCAGTGCTCATTCAGCCTGTTTCCATGGTAACGCCCACCTAACTGAGCACACAGAAGAAAAGTTCATGATACTATGTTGCAAAAGAATCCAGCAAGGGTATTTGACCTCTCAATGTACTAGCTAATCATGTGCAATGTTTCTTTCAATGACTTGTTCTCCACCATTAAAATGACTTCTTTCAAAAAACAAAAGCATGCACCCTAATTTTCAGTGGAGAATGTTAGGAAAGCACCAATCATTTCTTGTTTTTCAAGTGCACTGAATCTCAACCACTTTTTTTTCATAACTCCTACTTTCAAACTGCCATTTCATTTCCACAACTCATCTGAATACAAGCACATCTACCTTCAAGATGCCAAAAGTCTGGTATGTGGGTCATAGCTTTGTCTACTAGAGTGAAAAATGTGCAAGCAACAGAGGTATTTACAACCTTGATTTACCAAATGTGGACATTGTGTGGATTGGCCAGAGAGGATTGAGATGTCACCAATTGCTACCATTGGTAGAATCCTTTATGCATCTACCACACCCTGACCTCATAATTGTGCACTGTGGTGGCAATGACCTGGGCACTTTGACTGGGGTAGGTCTGGAAATGCTTTTAAAGGACATCTTTGGGCAGTTGATGTCACTTTTTCGAAAAACTGCCTTGGTATTTTCTAATATATGCCAAAGGCAAAAATGGAACTGGTCCAACCAATTTTGTCCACAGATTGAGAAAGCAAGGAAACAGTAAATACATCTGTTTCTGCTTTCCTCAGAGACTATGGTATGCGTTCCATTTACCACAACAACTTGCGTTACAACATGCAAGGCATCTATAGGAGAGATGGTGTACATTTTACAGGTGAGGGGAATAGAGTTTTCCTCTTGAATATGAGACTCTGCATTGGTACCTACTTGTAGGTACAAAAAACACCCACATAACACAACAGCTCTTTTCAGAGATACCCTACTTCTAAGCACTCAAAATTATTGTTTTACTCTATTTTCTTGCACTATTTTTCCCCGTGGTGCGCTCAGGGTGCGCGTACCGGAGAGCGCACCTGGGAACGCACCCAGCGCTTACCCCGCGAAAATTTCAAAAAAGAAAAATAGTTTTTTAGCCCTTCAGGGTCCTTCTAGGCACCCCTCAGAAAACCTAGGGGGTCAAGGGGTGTCTACCCTGCCCCCTTTAAATTATTTCCCCCTTTTTTTTTCACCTCTTGTGTCTCGATTCTACCGAGACACAAGATGGCGGACTCTCCGGACTGTTTAGAATGTTGACAGACATCCGACAGCCAATCAGCTTTCCGCTCGCGCACTCCCGTAGCGCGCCGGGTGCGCTCCCCGGTACGCGCACCGGTGAGCGCTCGTAGCGCGCCTATAGATATATATGTGTTTTTGAAGTTAATTTTAAAAAAAAACACTGGAGCAATTTTCACCAAATATAGCAAAGGCACATCTGCGTACCAGTCCCTACAATTTTGCCACATTTCTCGTAATTCCGTTCAGCCGTTCGGGCTGTAGACTTGTCAGACCGTCCTATGGAAATTAACATGGGGAAAACACGTTTTGGGACCCCCCTTTTTTCTCAGCCCCCACTTCACGAATCCCCCCGAAACTTTCAGAGAAGGAGCAGAGCGGAGCTGGACAAAATTTTGGAAAATTACACGCAAATTCCTCTACCGGCGCCAAAGTTATTCCCAATAGAATGTTGCGGATTTCCTATGGTAGCTAGGTCCTAACTATAACTATCTACTGCCGACCGCCAGTAGGTAATATATATATATATATATATATATATATATATATATATATATATATAAATATATATATATATATATATATATATATATATATATTAGAACACTTCACTCGGAAATGAGGCCGCTCACCACCGCAGGTTGGTTTCCAAAACCTTTATTTGAGAAACATGCAGCTCACAGGTCCCGTGTTGTCATCCTTGGCCTTACGCGTTTCGAAGCATTGCCGCTTCTCATCAGAGGCCGCATCACACGAATCCAGTTCATTGCGGATACATCCCCCACATGCTTTTTTATAATTGCAATTGGCCTCAGCTGTGCCCAAATTTCAAAGTATAGTGTTTGCTGGGAGATGTAGTCCTTTTACCACTTTTTTTGCCCTCCAATGGGTTCGATTCATGTGCGCCAGTCCAGGAACTTTTGTAGCCCTCCAGTGTGATGCGGCCTCTGATGAGAAGCGGCAATGCTTCGAAACGCGTAAGGCCAAGGATGACAACACGGGACCTGTGAGCTGCATGTTTCTCAAATAAAGGTTTTGGAAACCAACCTGCGGTGGTGAGCGGCCTCATTTCCGAGTGAAGTGTTCTAAGATTAATCACGGTTGCTCCGGCCGTGGAGGGATCGCACTGCCTAGAAGGGTTAAGGACCGCGGGGGAGAGAACGAGCTTCCTCTGCAATGGCGCTGCAGGTAGCAGAATTGAACATGCCGCTTACAAGCCCGGAGCACACTGGAGGGCTACAAAAGTTCCTGGACTGGCGCACATGAATCGAACCCATTGGAGGGCAAAAAAAGTGGTAAAAGGACTACATCTCCCAGCAAACACTATACTTTGAAATTTGGGCACAGCTGAGGCCAATTGCAATTATAAAAAAGCACGTGGGGGATGTATCCGCAATGAACTGGATTCGTGTGATGCGGCCACTGATGAGAAGCGGCAATGCTTCGAAACGCGTAAGGCCAAGGATGACAACACGGGACCTGTGAGCTGCATGTTTCTCAAATAAAGGTTTTGGAAACCAACCTGCGGTGGTGAGCGGCCTCATTTCCGAGTGAAGTGTTCTAAGATTAATCACGGTGGCTCCGGCCGTGGAGGGATCGCACTGCCTAGAAGGGTTAAGGACCGCGGGGGAGAGAACGAGCTTCCTCTGCAATGGCGCTGCAGGTAGCAGAATTGAACATGCCGCTTACAAGCCCGGAGCACACTGGAGGGCTACAAAAGTTCCTGGACTGGCGCACATGAATCGAACCCATTGGAGGGCAAAAAAAGTGGTAAAAGGACTACATCTCCCAGCAAACACTATACTTTGAAATTTGGGCACAGCTGAGGCCAATTGCAATTATAAAAAAGCACGTGGGGGATGTATCCGCAATGAACTGGATTCGTGTGATGCGGCCTCTGATGAGAAGCGGCAATGCTTCGAAACGCGTAAGGCCAAGGATGACAACACGGGACCTGTGAGCTGCATGTTTCTCAAATAAAGGTTTTGGAAACCAACCTGCGGTGGTGAGCGGCCTCATTTCCGAGTGAAGTGTTCTAAGATTAATCACGGTGGCTCCGGCCGTGGAGGGATCGCACTGCCTAGAAGGGTTAAGGACCGCGGGGGAGAGAACGAGCTTCCTCTGCAATGGCGCTGCAGGTAGCAGAATTGAACATGCCGCTTACAAGCCCGGAGCACACTGGAGGGCTACAAAAGTTCCTGGACTGGCGCACATGAATCGAACCCATTGGAGGGCAAAAAAGTGGTAAAAGGACTACATCTCCCAGCAAACACTATACTTTGAAATTTGGGCACAGCTGAGGCCAATTGCAATTATGAAAAAGCACGTGGGGGATGTAACCGCAATGAACTGGATTCGTGTGATGCAGCCTCTGATGAGAAGCGGCAATGCTTCGAAACGCGTAAGGCCAAGGATGACAACACGGGACCTGTGAGCTGCATGTTTCTCAAATAAAGGTTTTGGAAACCAACCTGCGGTGGTGAGCGGCCTCATTTCCGAGTGAAGTGTTCTAAGATTAATCACGGTGGCTCCTGCCGTGGAGGGATCGCACTGCCTAGAAGGGTTAAGGACAGCGATGGGGAGAGAACGAGCTTCCTCTGCAATGGCGCTGCAGGTAGCAGAATTGAACATGCCGCTTACAAGCCCGGAGCACACTGGAGGGCTACAAAAGTTCCTGGACTGGCGCACATGAATCGAACCCATTGGAGGGCAAAAAAAGTGGTAAAAGGACTACATCTCCCAGCAAACACTATACTTTGAAATTTGGGCACAGCTGAGGCCAATTGCAATTATAAAAAAGCACGTGGGGGATGTATCCGCAATGAACTGGATTCGTGTGATGCGGCCTCTGATGAGAAGCGGCAATGCTTCGAAACGCGTAAGGCCAAGGATGACAACACGGGACCTATGAGCTGCATGTTTCTCAAATAAAGGTTTTGGAAACCAACCTGCGGTGGTGAGCGGCCTCATTTCCGAGTGAAGTGTTCTAAGATTAATCACGGTGGCTCCGGCCGTGGAGGGATCGCACTGCCTAGAAGGGTTAAGGACCGCGGGGGAGAGAACGAGCTTCCTCTGCAATGGCGCTGCAGGTAGCAGAATTGAACATGCCGCTTACAAGCCCGGAGCACACTGGAGGGCTACAAAAGTTCCTGGACTGGCGCACATGAATCGAACCCATTGGAGGGCAAAAAAAGTGGTAAAAGGACTACATCTCCCTGCAAACACTATACTTTGAAATTTGGGCACAGCTGAGGCCAATTGCAATTATAAAAAAGCACGTGGGGGATGTATCCGCAATGAACTGGATTCGTGTGATGCGGCCTCTGATGAGAAGCGGCAATGCTTCGAAACGCGTAAGGCCAAGGATGACAACACGGGACCTGTGAGCTGCATGTTTCTCAAATAAAGGTTTTGGAAACCAACCTGCGGTGGTGAGCGGCCTCATTTCCGAGTGAAATGTTCTAAGATTAATCACGGTGGCTCCGGCCGTGGAGGGATCGCACTGCCTAGAAGGGTTAAGGACCGCGGGGGAGAGAACGAGCTTCCTCTGCAATGGCGCTGCAGGTAGCAGAATTGAACATGCCGCTTACAAGCCCGGAGCACACTGGAGGGCTACAAAAGTTCCTGGACTGGCGCACATGAATCGAACCCATTGGAGGGCAAAAAAAGTGGTAAAAGGACTACATCTCCCAGCAAACACTATACTTTGAAATTTGGGCACAGCTGAGGCCAATTGCAATTATAAAAAAGCACGTGGGGGATGTATCCGCAATGAACTGGATTCGTGTGATGCGGCCTCTGATGATAAGCGGCAATGCTTCGAAACGCGTAAGGCCAAGGATGACAACACGGGACCTGTGAGCTGCATGTTTCTCAAATAAAGGTTTTGGAAACCAACCTGCGGTGGTGAGCGGCCTCATTTCCGAGTGAAGTGTTCTAAGATTAATCACGGTGGCTCCGGCCGTGGAGGGATCGCACTGCCTAGAAGGGTTAAGGACCGCGGGGGAGAGAACGAGCTTCCTCTGCAATGGCGCTGCAGGTAGCAGAATTGAACATGCCGCTTACAAGCCCGGAGCACACTGGAGGGCTACAAAAGTTCCTGGACTGGCGCACATGAATCGAACCCATTGGAGGGCAAAAAAAGTGGTAAAAGGACTACATCTCCCAGCAAACACTATACTTTGAAATTTGGGCACAGCTGAGGCCAATTGCAATTATAAAAAAGCACGTGGGGGATGTATCCGCAATGAACTGGATTCGTGTGATGCGGCCTCTGATGAGAAGCGGCAATGCTTCGAAACGCGTAAGGCCAAGGATGACAACACGGGACCTGTGAGCTGCATGTTTCTCAAATAAAGGTTTTGGAAACCAACCTGCGGTGGTGAGCGGCCTCATTTCCGAGTGAAGTGTTCTAAGATTAATCACGGTGGCTCCGGCCGTGGAGGGATCGCACTGCCTAGAAGGGTTAAGGACCGCGGGGGAGAGAACGAGCTTCCTCTGCAATGGCGCTGCAGGTAGCAGAATTGAACATGCCGCTTACAAGCCCGGAGCACACTGGAGGGCTACAAAAGTTCCTGGACTGGCGCACATGAATCGAACCCATTGGAGGGCAAAAAAAGTGGTAAAAGGACTACATCTCCCAGCAAACACTATACTTTGAAATTTGGGCACAGCTGAGGCCAATTGCAATTATAAAAAAGCACGTGGGGGATGTATCCGCAATGAACTGGATTCGTGTGATGCGGCCTCTGATGAGAAGCGGCAATGCTTCGAAACGCGTAAGGCCAAGGATGACAACACGGGACCTGTGAGCTGCATGTTTCTCAAATAAAGGTTTTGGAAACCAACCTGCGGTGGTGAGCGGCCTCATTTCCGAGTGAAGTGTTCTAAGATTAATCACAGTGGCTCCGGCCGTGGAGGGATCGCACTGCCTAGAAGGGTTAAGGACCGCGGGGGAGAGAACGAGCTTCCTCTGCAATGGCGCTGCAGGTAGCAGAATTGAACATGCCGCTTACAAGCCCGGAGCACACTGGAGGGCTACAAAAGTTCCTGGACTGGCGCACATGAATCGAACCCATTGGAGGGCAAAAAAAGTGGTAAAAGGACTACATCTCCCAGCAAACACTATACTTTGAAATTTGGGCACAGCTGAGGCCAATTGCAATTATAAAAAAGCACGTGGGGGATGTATCCGCAATGAACTGGATTCGTGTGATGCGGCCTCTGATGAGAAGCGGCAATGCTTCGAAACGCGTAAGGCCAAGGATGACAACACGGGACCTGTGAGCTGCATGTTTCTCAAATAAAGGTTTTGGAAACCAACCTGCGGTGGTGAGCGGCCTCATTTCCGAGTGAAGTGTTCTAAGATTAATCACGGTGGCTCCGGCCGTGGAGGGATCGCACTGCCTAGAAGGGTTAAGGACCGCGGGGGAGAGAACGAGCTTCCTCTGCAATGGCGCTGCAGGTAGCAGAATTGAACATGCCGCTTACAAGCCCGGAGCACACTGGAGGGCTACAAAAGTTCCTGGACTGGCGCACATGAATCGAACCCATTGGAGGGCAAAAAAAGTGGTAAAAGGACTATATCTCCCAGCAAACACTATACTTTGAAATTTGGGCACAGCTGAGGCCAATTGCAATTATAAAAAAGCACGTGGGGGATGTATCCGCAATGAACTGGATTCGTGTGATGCGGCCTCTGATGAGAAGCGGCAATGCTTCGAAACGCGTAAGGCCAAGGATGACAACGCGGGACCTGTGAGCTGCATGTTTCTCAAATAAAGGTTTTGGAAACCAACCTGCGGTGGTGAGCGGCCTCATTTCCGAGTGAAGTGTTCTAAGATTAATCACGGTGGCTCCGGCCGTGGAGGGATCGCACTGCCTAGAAGGGTTAAGGACCGCGGGGGAGAGAACGAGCTTCCTCTGCAATGGCGCTGCAGGTAGCAGAATTGAACATGCCGCTTACAAGCCCGGAGCACACTGGAGGGCTACAAAAGTTCCTGGACTGGCGCACATGAATCGAACCCATTGGAGGGCAAAAAAAGTGGTAAAAGGACTACATCTCCCAGCAAACACTATACTTTGAAATTTGGGCACAGCTGAGGCCAATTGCAATTATAAAAAAGCACGTGGGGGATGTATCCGCAATGAACTGGATTCGTGTGATGCGGCCTCTGATGAGAAGCGGCAATGCTTCGAAACGCGTAAGGCCAAGGATGACAACACGGGACCTGTGAGCTGCATGTTTCTCAAATAAAGGTTTTGGAAACCAACCTGCGGTGGTGAGCGGCCTCATTTCCGAGTGAAGTGTTCTAAGATTAATCACGGTGGCTCCGGCCGTGGAGGGATCGCACTGCCTAGAAGGGTTAAGGACCGCGGGGGAGAGAACGAGCTTCCTCTGCAATGGCGCTGCAGGTAGCAGAATTGAACATGCCGCTTACAAGCCCGGAGCACACTGGAGGGCTACAAAAGTTCCTGGACTGGCGCACATGAATCGAACCCATTGGAGGGCAAAAAAAGTGGTAAACGGACTACATCTCCCAGCAAACACTATACTTTGAAATTTGGGCACAGCTGAGGCCAATTGCAATTATAAAAAAGCACGTGGGGGATGTATCCGCAATGAACTGGATTCGTGTGATGCGGCCTCTGATGAGAAGCGGCAATGCTTCGAAACGCGTAAGGCCAAGGATGACAACACGGGACCTGTGAGCTGCATGTTTCTCAAATAAAGGTTTTGGAAACCAACCTGCGGTGGTGAGCGGCCTCATTTCCGAGTGAAGTGTTCTAAGATTAATCACGGTGGCTCCGGCCGTAGAGGGATCGCACTGCCTAGAAGGGTTAAGGACCGCGGGGGAGAGAACGAGCTTCCTCTGCAATGGCGCTGCAGGTAGCAGAATTGAACATGCCGCTTCCAAGCCCGGAGCACACTGGAGGGCTACAAAAGTTCCTGGACTGGCGCACATGAATCGAACCCATTGGAGGGCAAAAAAAGTGGTAAAAGGACTACATCTCCCAGCAAACACTATACTTTGAAATTTGGGCACAGCTGAGGCCAATTGCAATTATAAAAAAGCACGTGGGGGATGTATCCGCAATGAACTGGATTCGTGTGATGCGGCCTCTGATGAGAAGCGGCAATGCTTCGAAACGCGTAAGGCCAAGGATGACAACACGGGACCTGTGAGCTGCATGTTTCTCAAATAAAGGTTTTGGAAACCAACCTGCGGTGGTGAGCGGCCTCATTTCCGAGTGAAGTGTTCTAAGATTAATCACGGTGGCTCCGGCCGTGGAGGGATCGCACTGCCTAGAAGGGTTAAGGACCGCGGGGGAGAGAACGAGCTTCCTCTGCAATGGCGCTGCAGGTAGCAGAATTGAACATGCCGCTTACAAGCCCGGAGCACACTGGAGGGCTACAAAAGTTCCTGGACTGGCGCACATGAATCGAACCCATTGGAGGGCAAAAAAAGTGGTAAAAGGACTACATCTCCCAGCAAACACTATACTTTGAAATTTGGGCACAGCTGAGGCCAATTGCAATTATAAAAAAGCACGTGGGGGATGTATCCGCAATGAACTGGATTCGTGTGATGCGGCCTCTGATGAGAAGCGGCAATGCTTCGAAACGCGTAAGGCCAAGGATGACAACACGGGACCTGTGAGCTGCATGTTTCTCAAATAAAGGTTTTGGAAACCAACCTGCGGTGGTGAGCGGCCTCATTTCCGAGTGAAGTGTTCTAAGATTAATCACGGTGGCTCCGGCCGTGGAGGGATCGCACTGCCTAGAAGGGTTAAGGACCGCGGGGGAGAGAACGAGCTTCCTCTGCAATGGCGCTGCAGGTAGCAGAATTGAACATGCCGCTTACAAGCCCGGAGCACACTGGAGGGCTACAAAAGTTCCTGGACTGGCGCACATGAATCGAACCCATTGGAGGGCAAAAAAAGTGGTAAAAGGACTACATCTCCCAGCAAACACTATACTTTGAAATTTGGGCACAGCTGAGGCCAATTGCAATTATAAAAAAGCACGTGGGGGATGTATCCGCAATGAACTGGATTCGTGTGATGCGGCCTCTGATGAGAAGCGGCAATGCTTCGAAACGCGTAAGGCCAAGGATGACAACACGGGACCTGTGAGCTGCATGTTTCTCAAATAAAGGTTTTGGAAACCAACCTGCGGTGGTGAGCGGCCTCATTTCCGAGTGAAGTGTTCTAAGATTAATCACGGTGGCTCCGGCCGTGGAGGGATCGCACTGCCTAGAAGGGTTAAGGACCGCGGGGGAGAGAACGAGCTTCCTCTGCAATGGCGCTGCAGGTAGAAGAATTGAACATGCCGCTTACAAGCCCGGAGCACACTGGAGGGCTACAAAAGTTCCTGGACTGGCGCACATGAATCGAACCCATTGGAGGGCAAAAAAAGTGGTAAAAGGACTACATCTCCCAGCAAACACTATACTTTGAAATTTGGGCACAGCTGAGGCCAATTGCAATTATAAAAAAGCACGTGGGGGATGTATCCGCAATGAACTGGATTCGTGTGATGCGGCCTCTGACGAGAAGCGGCAAAGCTTCGAAACGCGTAAGGCCAAGGATGACAACACGGGACCTGTGAGCTGCATGTTTCTCAAATAAAGGTTTTGGAAACCAACCTGCGGTGGTGAGCGGCCTCATTTCCGAGTGAAGTGTTCTAAGATTAATCACGGTGGCTCCGGCCGTGGAGGGATCGCACTGCCTAGAAGGGTTAAGGACCACGGGGGAGAGAACGAGCTTCCTCTGCAATGGCGCTGCAGGTAGCAGAATTGAACATGCCGCTTACAAGCCCGGAGCACACTGGAGGGCTACAAAAGTTCCTGGACTGGCGCACATGAATCGAACCCATTGGAGGGCAAAAAAAGTGGTAAAAGGACTACATCTCCCAGCAAACACTATACTTTGAAATTTGGGCACAGCTGAGGCCAATTGCAATTATAAAAAAGCACGTGGGGGATGTATCCGCAATGAACTGGATTCGTGTGATGCGGCCTCTGATGAGAAGCGGCAATGCTTCGAAACGCGTAAGGCCAAGGATGACAACACGGGACCTGTGAGCTGCATGTTTCTCAAATAAAGGTTTTGGAAACCAACCTGCGGTGGTGAGCGGCCTCATTTCCGAGTGAAGTGTTCTAAGATTAATCACGGTGGCTCCGGCCGTGGAGGGATCGCACTGCCTAGAAGGGTTAAGGACCGCGGGGGAGAGAACGAGCTTCCTCTGCAATGGCGCTGCAGGTAGCAGAATTGAACATGCCGCTTACAAGCCCGGAGCACACTGGAGGGCTACAAAAGTTCCTGGACTGGCGCACATGAATCGAACCCATTGGAGGGCAAAAAAAGTGGTTAAAGGACTACATCTCCCAGCAAACACTATACTTTGAAATTTGGGCACAGCTGAGGCCAATTGCAATTATAAAAAAGCACGTGGGGGATGTATCCGCAATGAACTGGATTCGTGTGATGCGGCCTCTGATGAGAAGCGGCAATGCTTCGAAACGCGTAAGGCCAAGGATGACAACACGGGACCTGTGAGCTGCATGTTTCTCAAATAAAGGTTTTGGAAACCAACCTGCGGTGGTGAGCGGCCTCATTTCCGAGTGAAGTGTTCTAAGATTAATCACGGTGGCTCCGGCCGTGGAGGGATCGCACTGCCTAGAAGGGTTAAGGACCGCGGGGGAGAGAACGAGCTTCCTCTGCAATGGCGCTGCAGGTAGCAGAATTGAACATGCCGCTTACAAGCCCGGAGCACACTGGAGGGCTACAAAAGTTCCTGGACTGGCGCACATGAATCGAACCCATTGGAGGGCAAAAAAAGTGGTAAAAGGACTACATCTCCCAGCAAACACTATACTTTGAAATTTGGGCACAGCTGAGGCCAATTGCAATTATAAAAAAGCACGTGGGGGATGTATCCGCAATGAACTGGATTCGTGTGATGCGGCCTCTGATGAGAAGCGGCAATGCTTCGAAACGCGTAAGGCCAAGGATGACAACACGGGACCTGTGAGCTGCATGTTTCTCAAATAAAGGTTTTGGAAACCAACCTGCGGTGGTGAGCGGCCTCATTTCCGAGTGAAGTGTTCTAAGATTAATCACGGTGGCTCCGGCCGTGGAGGGATCGCACTGCCTAGAAGGGTTAAGGACCGCGGGGGAGAGAACGAGCTTCCTCTGCAATGGCGCTGCAGGTAGCAGAATTGAACATGCCGCTTACAAGCCCGGAGCACACTGGAGGGCTACAAAAGTTCCTGGACTGGCGCACATGAATCGAACCCATTGGAGGGCAAAAAAAGTGGTAAAAGGACTACATCTCCCTGCAAACACTATACTTTGAAATTTGGGCACAGCTGAGGCCAATTGCAATTATAAAAAAGCACGTGGGGGATGTATCCGCAATGAACTGGATTCGTGTGATGCGGCCTCTGATGAGAAGCGGCAATGCTTCGAAACGCGTAAGGCCAAGGATGACAACACGGGACCTGTGAGCTGCATGTTTCTCAAATAAAGGTTTTGGAAACCAACCTGCGGTGGTGAGCGGCCTCATTTCCGAGTGAAGTGTTCTAAGATTAATCACGGTGGCTCCGGCCGTGGAGGGATCGCACTGCCTAGAAGGGTTAAGGACCGCGGGGGAGAGAACGAGCTTCCTCTGCAATGGCGCTGCAGGTAGCAGAATTGAACATGCCGCTTACAAGCCCGGAGCACACTGGAGGGCTACAAAAGTTCCTGGACTGGCGCACATGAATCGAACCCATTGGAGGGCAAAAAAAGTGGTAAAAGGACTACATCTCCCAGCAAACACTATACTTTGAAATTTGGGCACAGCTGAGGCCAATTGCAATTATAAAAAAGCACGTGGGGGATGTATCCGCAATGAACTGGATTCGTGTGATGCGGCCTCTGATGAGAAGCGGCAATGCTTCGAAACGCGTAAGGCCAAGGATGACAACACGGGACCTGTGAGCTGCATGTTTCTCAAATAAAGGTTTTGGAAACCAACCTGCGGTGGTGAGCGGCCTCATTTCCGAGTGAAGTGTTCTAAGATTAATCACGGTGGCTCCGGCCGTGGAGGGATCGCACTGCCTAGAAGGGTTAAGGACCGCGGGGGAGAGAACGAGCTTCCTCTGCAATGGCGCTGCAGGTAGAATTGAACATGCCGCTTACAAGCCCGGAGCACACTGGAGGGCTACAAAAGTTCCTGGACTGGCGCACATGAATCGAACCCATTGGAGGGCAAAAAAAGTGGTAAAATGACTACATCTCCCAGCAAACACTATACTTTGAAATTTGGGCACAGCTGAGGCCAATTGCAATTATAAAAAAGCACGTGGGGGATGTATCCGCAATGAACTGGATTCGTGTGATGCGGCCTCTGATGAGAAGCGGCAATGCTTCGAAACGCGTAAGGCCAAGGATGACAACACGGGACCTGTGAGCTGCATGTTTCTCAAATAAAGGTTTTGGAAACCAACCTGCGGTGGTGAGCGGCCTCATTTCCGAGTGAAGTGTTCTAAGATTAATCACGGTGGCTCCGGCCGTGGAGGGATCGCACTGCCTAGAAGGGTTAAGGACCGCGGGGGAGAGAACGAGCTTCCTCTGCAATGGCGCTGCAGGTAGCAGAATTGAACATGCCGCTTACAAGCCCGGAGCACACTGGAGGGCTACAAAAGTTCCTGGACTGGCGCACATGAATCGAACCCATTGGAGGGCAAAAAAAGTGGTAAAAGGACTACATCTCCCAGCAAACACTATACTTTGAAATTTGGGCACAGCTGAGGCCAATTGCAATTATAAAAAAGCACGTGGGGGATGTATCCGCAATGAACTGGATTCGTGTGATGCGGCCTCTGATGAGAAGCGGCAATGCTTCGAAACGCGTAAGGCCAAGGATGACAACACGGGACCTGTGAGCTGCATGTTTCTCAAATAAAGGTTTTGGAAACCAACCTGCGGTGGTGAGCGGCCTCATTTCCGAGTGAAGTGTTCTAAGATTAATCACGGTGGCTCCGGCCGTGGAGGGATCGCACTGCCTAGAAGGGTTAAGGACCGCGGGGGAGAGAACGAGCTTCCTCTGCAATGGCGCTGCAGGTAGCAGAATTGAACATGCCGCTTACAAGCCCGGAGCACACTGGAGGGCTACAAAAGTTCCTGGACTGGCGCACATGAATCGAACCCATTGGAGGGCAAAAAAAGTGGTAAAAGGACTACATCTCCCAGCAAACACTATACTTTGAAATTTGGGCACAGCTGAGGCCAATTGCAATTATAAAAAAGCACGTGGGGGATGTATCCGCAATGAACTGGATTCGTGTGATGCGGCCTCTGATGAGAAGCGGCAATGCTTCGAAACGCGTAAGGCCAAGGATGACAACACGGGACCTGTGAGCTGCATGTTTCTCAAATAAAGGTTTTGGAAACCAACCTGCGGTGGTGAGCGGCCTCATTTCTGAGTGAAGTGTTCTAAGATTAATCACGGTGGCTCCGGCCGTGGAGGGATCGCACTGCCTAGAAGGGTTAAGGACCGCGGGGGAGAGAACGAGCTTCCTCTGCAATGGCGCTGCAGGTAGCAGAATTGAACATGCCGCTTACAAGCCCGGAGCACACTGGAGGGCTACAAAAGTTCCTGGACTGGCGCACATGAATCGAACCCATTGGAGGGCAAAAAAAGTGGTAAAAGGACTACATCTCCCAGCAAACACTATACTTTGAAATTTGGGCACAGCTGAGGCCAATTGCAATTATAAAAAAGCACGTGGGGGATGTATCCGCAATGAACTGGATTCGTGTGATGCGGCCTCTGATGAGAAGCGGCAATGCTTCGAAACGCGTAAGGCCAAGGATGACAACACGGGACCTGTGAGCTGCATGTTTCTCAAATAAAGGTTTTGGAAACCAACCTGCGGTGGTGAGCGGCCTCATTTCCGAGTGAAGTGTTCTAAGATTAATCACGGTGGCTCCGGCCGTGGAGGGATCGCACTGCCTAGAAGGGTTAAGGACCGCGGGGGAGAGAACGAGCTTCCTCTGCAATGGCGCTGCAGGTAGCAGAATTGAACATGCCGCTTACAAGCCCGGAGCACACTGGAGGGCTACAAAAGTTCCTGGACTGGCGCACATGAATCGAACCCATTGGAGGGCAAAAAAAGTGGTAAAAGGACTACATCTCCCAGCAAACACTATACTTTGAAATTTGGGCACAGCTGAGGCCAATTGCAATTATAAAAAAGCACGTGGGGGATGTATCCGCAATGAACTGGATTCGTGTGATGCGGCCTCTGATGAGAAGCGGCAATGCTTCGAAACGCGTAAGGCCAAGGATGACAACATGGGACCTGTGAGCTGCATGTTTCTCAAATAAAGGTTTTGGAAACCAACCTGCGGTGGTGAGCGGCCTCATTTCCGAGTGAAGTGTTCTAAGATTAATCACGGTGGCTCCGGCCGTGGAGGGATCGCACTGCCTAGAAGGGTTAAGGACCGCGGGGGAGAGAACGAGCTTCCTCTGCAATGGCGCTGCAGGTAGCAGAATTGAACATGCCGCTTACAAGCCCGGAGCACACTGGAGGGCTACAAAAGTTCCTGGACTGGCGCACATGAATCGAACCCATTGGAGGGCAAAAAAAGTGGTAAAAGGACTACATCTCCCAGCAAACACTATACTTTGAAATTTGGGCACAGCTGAGGCCAATTGCAATTATAAAAAAGCACGTGGGGGATGTATCCGCAATGAACTGGATTCGTGTGATGCGGCCTCTGATGAGAAGCGGCAATGCTTCGAAACGCGTAAGGCCAAGGATGACAACACGGGACCTGTGAGCTGCATGTTTCTCAAATAAAGGTTTTGGAAACCAACCTGCGGTGGTGAGCGGCCTCATTTCCGAGTGAAGTGTT
This sequence comes from Lissotriton helveticus, assembly GCF_964261635.1. NCBI lineage: Eukaryota > Metazoa > Chordata > Amphibia > Caudata > Salamandridae > Lissotriton > Lissotriton helveticus. The sequence continues at coordinate 332,779,143 of NC_136071.1, read as the reverse complement.
CTAAGATTAATCACGGTGGCTCCGGCCGTGGAGGGATCGCACTGCCTAGAAGGGTTAAGGACCGCGGGGGAGAGAACGAGCTTCCTCTGCAATGGCGCTGCAGGTAGCAGAATTGAACATGCCGCTTACAAGCCCGGAGCACACTGGAGGGCTACAAAAGTTCCTGGACTGGCGCACATGAATCGAACCTATTGGAGGGCAAAAAAAGTGGTAAACGGACTACATCTCCCAGCAAACACTATACTTTGAAATTTGGGCACAGCTGAGGCCAATTGCAATTATAAAAAAGCACGTGGGGGATGTATCCGCAATGAACTGGATTCGTGTGATGCGGCCTCTGATGAGAAGCGGCAATGCTTCGAAACGCGTAAGGCCAAGGATGACAACACGGGACCTGTGAGCTGCATGTTTCTCAAATAAAGGTTTTGGAAACCAACCTGCGGTGGTGAGCGGCCTCATTTCCGAGTGAAGTGTTCTAAGATTAATCACGGTGGCTCCGGCCGTAGAGGGATCGCACTGCCTAGAAGGGTTAAGGACCGCGGGGGAGAGAACGAGCTTCCTCTGCAATGGCGCTGCAGGTAGCAGAATTGAACATGCCGCTTCCAAGCCCGGAGCACACTGGAGGGCTACAAAAGTTCCTGGACTGGCGCACATGAATCGAACCCATTGGAGGGCAAAAAAAGTGGTAAAAGGACTACATCTCCCAGCAAACACTATACTTTGAAATTTGGGCACAGCTGAGGCCAATTGCAATTATAAAAAAGCACGTGGGGGATGTATCCGCAATGAACTGGATTCGTGTGATGCGGCCTCTGATGAGAAGCGGCAATGCTTCGAAACGCGTAAGGCCAAGGATGACAACACGGGACCTGTGAGCTGCATGTTTCTCAAATAAAGGTTTTGGAAACCAACCTGCGGTGGTGAGCGGCCTCATTTCCGAGTGAAGTGTTCTAAGATTAATCACGGTGGCTCCGGCCGTGGAGGGATCGCACTGCCTAGAAGGGTTAAGGACCGCGGGGGAGAGAACGAGCTTCCTCTGCAATGGCGCTGCAGGTAGCAGAATTGAACATGCCGCTTACAAGCCCGGAGCACACTGGAGGGCTACAAAAGTTCCTGGACTGGCGCACATGAATCGAACCCATTGGAGGGCAAAAAAAGTGGTAAAAGGACTACATCTCCCAGCAAACACTATACTTTGAAATTTGGGCACAGCTGAGGCCAATTGCAATTATAAAAAAGCACGTGGGGGATGTATCCGCAATGAACTGGATTCGTGTGATGCGGCCTCTGATGAGAAGCGGCAATGCTTCGAAACGCGTAAGGCCAAGGATGACAACACGGGACCTGTGAGCTGCATGTTTCTCAAATAAAGGTTTTGGAAACCAACCTGCGGTGGTGAGCGGCCTCATTTCCGAGTGAAGTGTTCTAAGATTAATCACGGTGGCTCCGGCCGTGGAGGGATCGCACTGCCTAGAAGGGTTAAGGACCGCGGGGGAGAGAACGAGCTTCCTCTGCAATGGCGCTGCAGGTAGCAGAATTGAACATGCCGCTTACAAGCCCGGAGCACACTGGAGGGCTACAAAAGTTCCTGGACTGGCGCACATGAATCGAACCCATTGGAGGGCAAAAAAAGTGGTAAAAGGACTACATCTCCCAGCAAACACTATACTTTGAAATTTGGGCACAGTTGAGGCCAATTGCAATTATGAAAAAGCACGTGGGGGATGTATCCGCAATGAACTGGATTCGTGTGATGCGGCCTCTGATGAGAAGCAGCAATGCTTCGAAACGCGTAAGGCCAAGGATGACAACACGGGACCTGTGAGCTGCATGTTTCTCAAATAAAGGTTTTGGAAACCAACCTGCGGTGGTGAGCGGCCTCATTTCCGAGTGAAGTGTTCTAAGATTAATCACGGTGGCTCCGGCCGTGGAGGGATCGCACTGCCTAGAAGGGTTAAGGACCGCGGGGGAGAGAACGAGCTTCCTCTGCAATGGCGCTGCAGGTAGCAGAATTGAACATGCCGCTTACAAGCCCGGAGCACACTGGAGGGCTACAAAAGTTCCTGGACTGGCGCACAAGAATCGAACCCATTGGAGGGCAAAAAAAGTGGTAAAAGGACTACATCTCCCAGCAAACACTATACTTTGAAATTTGGGCACAGCTGAGGCCAATTGCAATTATAAAAAAGCACGTGGGGGATGTATCCGCAATGAACTGGATTCGTGTGATGCGGCCTCTGATGAGAAGCGGCAATGCTTCGAAACGCGTAAGGCCAAGGATGACAACACGGGACCTGTGAGCTGCATGTTTCTCAAATAAAGGTTTTGGAAACCAACCTGCGGTGGTGAGCGGCCTCATTTCCGAGTGAAGTGTTCTAAGATTAATCACGGTGGCTCCGGCCGTGGAGGGATCGCACTGCCTAGAAGGGTTAAGGACCGCGGGGGAGAGAACGAGCTTCCTCTGCAATGGCGCTGCAGGTAGAAGAATTGAACATGCCGCTTACAAGCCCGGAGCACACTGGAGGGCTACAAAAGTTCCTGGACTGGCGCACATGAATCGAACCCATTGGAGGGCAAAAAAAGTGGTAAAAGGACTACATCTCCCAGCAAACACTATACTTTGAAATTTGGGCACAGCTGAGGCCAATTGCAATTATAAAAAAGCACGTGGGGGATGTATCCGCAATGAACTGGATTCGTGTGATGCGGCCTGTTAGACGGACCGGGAGGGTCGGCCGAGGATACGGGGAGAGGTCTCCGGGGAGAGCCGTCTCCAGTGAATCGTACAGACAAGTAACTTCCCCCCCCACAGACGGACACCACACAATGATAAAGTTCAACGATACTTTATAGACAATTCTTCAAGTACGGTAGAATGGTACAAGGAGGTCTGGACTCAGGGGTCCCCTCTATTCTGGTCTCTGTTTGGGAAAAGGGTAGCGGGACAGTCTTGTTACCAAAGAGATGGAAAATAGCTCTCAATCCTCGAGCTCGGTGGTGTAGATGAACGGGCCGCGGCGGAGCCAGCAGGTCCCGAGGTGGATGAAGGAAGACGACGGTCCGCGGCAGAGCCAGCAGGTCCCGATGAAGGTGGTGGTTACAAACGGTCCGCGGCCACGCCAGCAGGTCCCGACGATGATGAAGGATAGGGTGGTTCCCAAAGCCGCGGCAGCGCCAGCAGGCAAGACGAGGGTGCACAAGACAGAGCTACGGCAGCGCCAGTAGTCCGTCAAGGATGAGTTCTTCTTTGCGTCTCTCGACTCCAAGATACAACTGCCCTCCTGCTCTGGAGCTGCCCCAGTTATAGGGCTGGTGTGCTTTGATGTCCGGACCCTCGCACTTGGAGGTCGGGAGGTCCGGGATGAGGGGGTTCAGACACCCAGCAGGGGGGTGGAGCTAGCGCCCGGGGAGGCGATGGGCGAGCGGCACTTGGCGGGGGAGAGCCATCGACACCTCCTGCTCCCATTGACTGACCAAGTAGCCCGCTCACCTCCTGGGTGGATGTTGGTGCCGGAATGTCTGAGGCCTGGCCAGGCCCAGGGTTGAGGTCGATCGGGGGCCAGGCGGCCTCGTGGTGGAGTGTCCAAGATGGCGCCCAGTATGGGCGCGCAGGCCGGTAGTGGGTCGGCCTACGCGGTCAACAGGTTCGAGTGTAGGGGTCCCTGCGGGGACGGTGGACGTGCAATGGTGGTGTGTGGTACTTGCGTGGCTGGTTCGGGCCTGGTTGGGCCGGGGGAGAGCGGCCCTTCATGTGGCCTGTCCAACATGCGTCCCCCCCAGCTGAAGGCGGGGAGAGTTACCCATTCTCTTGGGGACTCTTCTCGTCGAGGCGGAAGAACCGGGACAGGCCATCTGCGTTGGCGTGATCGGGCCCAGGCCGATGCTCAACTGTGAAGTCCATCCCTTGTAGGGAGATGGACCAGCGCAGTAACTTCGGGTTTTCCCCCCGCATCTGCATCAGCCACTGCAGGGGTCGGTGGTCGGTCTGTACTCGAAAGGGTGTGCCAAAGAGGTAGGGCCGGAGCTTCTTGAGGGCCCATACCACCGCGAAGGCCTCCCTCTCTATGGTGCTCCAGCGTTGTTCCCGTGGTAGGAGTCGCCGGCTGATGAAGGCCACCGGCTGGTCATGGCCTTCGGTGTTCACTTGGGACAGGACTGCCCCAATGCCATGGTCGGAGGCATCCGTCTGGACGATGAACTCCCGGCTGTAGTCGGGGGCCTGGAGCACAGGGGCGGAGCACATGGCGGCCTTCAATTGTTCAAATGCAGCTTGACACTCTGGGGTCCAGTTGACTTTCTGGGGCTGATTTTTTGACGTGAGCTCTGTGAGGGGCCTCACGATAGTACCATAGTCTTTCACGAACCTTCGGTAATAGCCCGTGAGGCCCAGGAAGGCTCGTACCTCGGTCTGGGTAGTGGGGGGCTGCCAGGACTGGATGGCGGCAATTTTTAGCTGCAGAGGGGCCACCAGGCCGCTTCCCACCTGGTGCCCGAGGTAGGTTACAGACCCTTGCCCAATTTGACATTTGCTGGCCTTGATCGTGAGGCCAGCTTGCTGAAGGGCGTGCAGTACTGCTCGGAGGTGGTGGAGGTGCTCGGACCACTGGTTGCTGTATACAGCGATGTCGTCTAAGTAGGCGGCGCTGAATCCTTCGAGCCCCGCCAGGACCTGATTGACGAGCCGTTGGAACGTTGCTGGGGCATTCTTCATGCCGAAGGGCATGACTGTGAAATGGTAATGGCCATCGGGCGTGGAAAAGGCAGAACGTTCTTGTGCCCGGGGTGTGAGGCCGATTTGCCAGTAGCCCGCCGTCAGGTCGAAGATACTGAGGTAGCGGGCAGCTCCCATGCGGTCGATTAGTTCATCTGCCCGGGGGATGGGATGTGCGTCTGTCCTGGTGATCGCATTCAAGCCCCGGTAGTCGACGCAGAACCGGAGTTCTGGTGTGGTGCCGGGGGCAGCTGCTTTGGGGACCAGTACTACAGGGCTGGCCCAGGGGCTGTCTGAGGGCTCGATGACCCCGAGCGTGAGCATTTTGGCTACTTCCTCCTGGATGCAGGCCCGTACCCGATCTGGCACGCGGTAGGCCCGGTGGCGGATAGGGGGGCTGTCCCCCGTGTCCACATCGTGCGTACACCAGGAAGTGACACCTGGGGTGAGGGAGAACAGGCTGGCGAATTGTGACAGGAGAACTTGGCACTCCTGGTGTTGCTCTCGGGTGAGGGCCTCTGAGAGTCGGACCCCATCTACGGAACCGTCTTTCTCCCGCGTTCGTAGGAGGTCCGGGAGGGGCTCGGAGTCCTCTTCAGCCCCATTGTCTGTGGCCATCAGGAGGCTGAGTTCTGTCCGTACAAAGTGCGGTTTCAGTCTGTTAGCGTGGAGGACCCGGAGGGGGTTCCGGGAAGATTCCAAGTCGATGAGATAGGTAGCCGGACCCTTGCGCTCGACCACTTTGAAGGGCCCTGTCCACTTGTCTTGTAGGGCGCAGGGTTCGGTGGGGGACATCACCCATACCTGTTGCCCAGGTTCAAATTCGATGGAGGAGGCATTCCGGTCATACCACCTTTTCATGTCCTCCTGACTGGCCTCTAGGTTGGCTTTTGCTAGTTCTCGGAATCGCCGGGTCTGGTTGCGGAGTGTTAGGAGGTAGCGGAAAACATCTGGTGGGTTCTTTAGAGGGGGCATCTCCCAGCCTTCCTTAACTAGGCTGAGCGGCCCGCGCACGGGGTGTCCATATAGCAGTTCAAATGGGCTGAAGCCCAGGGACTTCTGGGGAACCTCTCGATATGCGAAGAGAAGGCACGGCAACAGTACATCCCACTGGCGACGGAGGGGCTCTTCCAACCCCCCGATCATCCCTTTGAGCGTGCGGTTGAACCGCTCCACGAGTCCGTTTCCTTGAGGGTGATAGGGGGTCGTGAACCGGTAGGTAACCCCGCACTGTTGCCAGAGAGATTGCATATATTTCGAAATAAAGTTCGTGCCTCTGTCACTGACGACCTCCCGGGGGAAGCCCACCCGGGAGAAGATCCCCATCAGAGCCCGGCCGACTACCGGGGCTGTCACAGTCCGCAGGGGAACAGCCTCCGGGTAGCGGGTGGCGTGGTCCACTAGCACCAGGATGAATCGATGGCCTTGTTTTGTGCGCGGGTCCAGGGGCCCTACGATATCGATTCCGACCCTCTCGAACGGGGTGGTGACCACGGGAAAAGGTTGCAGGGGGGCTTTCAGTTTGCGGCCGCTCTTCCCACTGGCTTAGCACGTGGGGCAAGATCGGCAATGCTGGTGTACATTGTCCCTCATTTTGGGCCAGAAGAAGTGGGTCACCAGGCGGCTATAGGTTTTGTCTTGACCCAAGTGTCCTGCCAGGGGGACATCGTGGGCCAGGTTTAGCAGAAAGTCTCTAAAACGGAGGGGTACCACTAGGACTCGGTTGGCCCCCAGCTCCGCGATTCTTTGCTCACTGTACAGCAGATCATTGTCCCAGTAGACCCAGTGAGTTCCGGAGGTATCCCCTGCGCTTTGGGCTAGCGCTTGCTGGCGGAGTCCCTCGAGGGAGGGACAGGTCTTTTGTTCTTGGCGAAATTGTTCTTGCGTGGGCCCCCCCTCTTGAGGCCACTGGTCGAGGTTAGCGAGGTCTGGAGGTTGAGCTGGTTCGGGGGGGACGTCACGGTCGGTGGTTTCGGCGGGGGCGACCGGAGGCGGTGGCGCCGGCCATTCGAGTTCCTCTGGGCGGGTGTTGGCACGGGCGGTCATGGACCGGGTGGTGACGCACGCCCAGTCCGGGACGCCCAGCATCCCCAGGTGCTCTTTTCGTTCGACTGCTGCCCATGGAGAGCTTTCCAGGTCATTACCCAGGAGGCAGTCTACGGGGGCATCATCTCGGACCGTCACCTTCAACATGCCGGAGACCCCTCCCCATTCGAAGGGGACGCAGGCCATCCGACACAGACTCTCTGAGTTATCGGCTGAACGTACAGGGCAGAGAATGTTCGGTAAGTATTGTTCGGGGGTCACCAGGTGACAGCGGACGGCTGTTACACTGGCCCCAGTGTCACGAAGGGCTTCAGCCCGGCGTCCATTGATGCCCACCCATTGGCTGTACTTCTGGGTATTAGCGGGTAGGGGGACCCGCGGGACCATGTCTCTCCCCCCTAGGCAGGCGAGAGCCATGGCGGCTGGCTCCCATTCTTGGTGTTCCTGTTCATATTCTTCTTGTTCCTCTGAGATCCGTTCCTCCCCCAGAGCAGCAGCGGCTACTTGGCGGGGTCTTGGGCTCTGGTACTGGGGGCAGTTTGGGTCGTTTGCATAGTGTCCGACTCGTTGACATCGATGGCAGGTAATATTGGCTCGATGTCCCGGTCGCGCTGGGGTGCTGCCCCGGTTGGCCGGGGGGGTGGGGCTGGTAGTGGGGGTGACCGGAGCGTTGCTTCTTCCGCGTCCTTGGCCTCCACCTCCTCGGGGACGGTGCTGACCATTGTTGTTCCGGTTCTGTTCGGAGGACCCATTTCGACTCACTCTGGTGATCTCCCACCGGTCTGCTTCGGCTGCGAGCTGCCGGGGATCCGTTAACTTGCTGTCGAGGAGGTGCTGGCGAAGTTCAATGAAGCAATTGTTCGACAGATGCTCCCATACCATAAGATTGAACAGTTGTTCGTAGGTTGTGACCTTGCTTCCTTTGATCCAGCCCTCGAAGGCTCGGCTAAAGTAATTGACATAGTCCACCCAAGTTGTACCTGGGATGCGGGTGCAGTCTCGGAACCTCTGACGGTACATCTCGGGTGTGAGGCCATAGCGGGTGAGGAGTGCAGCTTTCATATGGTCATAGGAGGTCATCTGCTGGTCCGGGAGTTGCAGCAGGGCGTCGCGGCCCTCATTGAGGAATCTCCCCCACAGACCGGCCCCCCAATCGCTTCTATCGATCCGGTGTGCAGTCATAGCGATTTCATAGGCCTTAAACCATTGCTGGATGTCGTCCTCTCGGAAGTACTCTCGAACGACATCCTTGGGGATGTGTACCTTCTTCTCTGTTGCCCCTGGAGTGTGGGGTTGCTCGGGTACCCCTGTTTCTTTATTCTGTTTGCGTAGGTCGATTTCAGCTAATTTCCGCTCATGTTCATATGCCAGTTTCTTTTCCTCGAGCTCCCTTTGTCTCTGTTTCTCCTCTCTTTCTTCTCGGAGACGCAGGTGCTCTAAGTTGATTTTCTGTTCGGCCAACTTTAGTTCAACGTCCATTTTGAGCCGGGCCATTTCCAGCTCGTGTAGTCGGGTTCTTTCTCGTTCCTGGATCTCGTCTGGCGAGAGACCCGCTCTTCGTTCTTCAGGGGCCATGGGGGTTTGTGCTGCGATGTCTTGATCGGGGGTTCCGGCAGCCCCGGTTTCTGCCCAAGATTCCAGGGCCTGCTTAAAGTCATCTTTGGTATTTAGTCCGGTGGTAGCGATACCTAATTCGATACAGAACTGTTTAAGTTCACGATGGCTGTACTCGCCCAATTTCTCCGTCTGGAATTTCTCAGTTGATCCGCTGTCTTTAGTTGACATCGTGATTCGCCGTGGGGTGAGCTACTCTCTGTACGGTTTATGCGGTGATTCGGATCCCGTCGCTGGCCACCAATGTTAGACGGACCGGGAGGGTCGGCCGAGGATACGGGGAGAGGTCTCCGGGGAGAGCCGTCTCCAGTGAATCGTACAGACAAGTAACTTCCCCCCCCACAGACGGACACCACACAATGATAAAGTTCAACGATACTTTATAGACAATTCTTCAAGTACGGTAGAATGGTACAAGGAGGTCTGGACTCAGGGGTCCCCTCTATTCTGGTCTCTGTTTGGGAAAAGGGTAGCGGGACAGTCTTGTTACCAAAGAGATGGAAAATAGCTCTCAATCCTCGAGCTCGGTGGTGTAGATGAACGGGCCGCGGCGGAGCCAGCAGGTCCCGAGGTGGATGAAGGAAGACGACGGTCCGCGGCAGAGCCAGCAGGTCCCGATGAAGGTGGTGGTTACAAACGGTCCGCGGCCACGCCAGCAGGTCCCGACGATGATGAAGGATAGGGTGGTTCCCAAAGCCGCGGCAGCGCCAGCAGGCAAGACGAGGGTGCACAAGACAGAGCTACGGCAGCGCCAGTAGTCCGTCAAGGATGAGTTCTTCTTTGCGTCTCTCGACTCCAAGATACAACTGCCCTCCTGCTCTGGAGCTGCCCCAGTTATAGGGCTGGTGTGCTTTGATGTCCGGACCCTCGCACTTGGAGGTCGGGAGGTCCGGGATGAGGGGGTTCAGACACCCAGCAGGGGGGTGGAGCCAGCGCCCGGGGAGGCGATGGGCGAGCGGCACTTGGCGGGGGAGAGCCATCGACACCTCCTGCTCCCATTGACTGACCAAGTAGCCCGCTCACCTCCTGGGTGGATGTTGGTGCCGGAATGTCTGAGGCCTGGCCAGGCCCAGGGTTGAGGTCGATCGGGGGCCAGGCGGCCTCGTGGTGGAGTGTCCAAGATGGCGCCCAGTATGGGCGCGCAGGCCGGTAGTGGGTCGGCCTACGCGGTCAACAGGTTCGAGTGTAGGGGTCCCTGCGGGGACGGTGGACGTGCAATGGTGGTGTGTGGTACTTGCGTGGCTGGTTCGGGCCTGGTTGGGCCGGGGGAGAGCGGCCCTTCATGTGGCCTGTCCAACACGGCCTCTGACGAGAAGCGGCAAAGCTTCGAAACGCGTAAGGCCAAGGATGACAACACGGGACCTGTGAGCTGCATGTTTCTCAAATAAAGGTTTTGGAAACCAACCTGCGGTGGTGAGCGGCCTCATTTCCGAGTGAAGTGTTCTAAGATTAATCACGGTGGCTCCGGCCGTGGAGGGATCGCACTGCCTAGAAGGGTTAAGGACCACGGGGGAGAGAACGAGCTTCCTCTGCAATGGCGCTGCAGGTAGCAGAATTGAACATGCCGCTTACAAGCCCGGAGCACACTGGAGGGCTACAAAAGTTCCTGGACTGGCGCACATGAATCGAACCCATTGGAGGGCAAAAAAAGTGGTAAAAGGACTACATCTCCCAGCAAACACTATACTTTGAAATTTGGGCACAGCTGAGGCCAATTGCAATTATAAAAAAGCACGTGGGGGATGTATCCGCAATGAACTGGATTCGTGTGATGCGGCCTCTGATGAGAAGCGGCAATGCTTCGAAACGCGTAAGGCCAACGATGACAACACGGGACCTGTGAGCTGCATGTTTCTCAAATAAAGGTTTTGGAAACCAACCTGCGGTGGTGAGCGGCCTCATTTCCGAGTGAAGTGTTCTAAGATTAATCACGGTGGCTCCGGCCGTGGAGGGATCGCACTGCCTAGAAGGGTTAAGGACCGCGGGGGAGAGAACGAGCTTCCTCTGCAATGGCGCTGCAGGTAGCAGAATTGAACATGCCGCTTACAAGCCCGGAGCACACTGGAGGGCTACAAAAGTTCCTGGACTGGCGCACATGAATCGAACCCATTGGAGGGCAAAAAAAGTGGTTAAAGGACTACATCTCCCAGCAAACACTATACTTTGAAATTTGGGCACAGCTGAGGCCAATTGCAATTATAAAAAAGCACGTGGGGGATGTATCCGCAATGAACTGGATTCGTGTGATGCGGCCTCTGATGAGAAGCGGCAATGCTTCGAAACGCGTAAGGCCAAGGATGACAACACGGGACCTGTGAGCTGCATGTTTCTCAAATAAAGGTTTTGGAAACCAACCTGCGGTGGTGAGCGGCCTCATTTCCGAGTGAAGTGTTCTAAGATTAATCACGGTGGCTCCGGCCGTGGAGGGATCGCACTGCCTAGAAGGGTTAAGGACCGCGGGGGAGAGAACGAGCTTCCTCTGCAATGGCGCTGCAGGTAGCAGAATTGAACATGCCGCTTACAAGCCCGGAGCACACTGGAGGGCTACAAAAGTTCCTGGACTGGCGCACATGAATCGAACCCATTGGAGGGCAAAAAAAGTGGTAAAAGGACTACATCTCCCAGCAAACACTATACTTTGAAATTTGGGCACAGCTGAGGCCAATTGCAATTATAAAAAAGCACGTGGGGGATGTATCCGCAATGAACTGGATTCGTGTGATGCGGCCTCTGATGAGAAGCGGCAATGCTTCGAAACGCGTAAGGCCAAGGATGACAACACGGGACCTGTGAGCTGCATGTTTCTCAAATAAAGGTTTTGGAAACCAACCTGCGGTGGTGAGCGGCCTCATTTCCGAGTGAAGTGTTCTAAGATTAATCACGGTGGCTCCGGCCGTGGAGGGATCGCACTGCCTAGAAGGGTTAAGGACCGCGGGGGAGAGAACGAGCTTCCTCTGCAATGGCGCTGCAGGTAGCAGAATTGAACATGCCGCTTACAAGCCCGGAGCACACTGGAGGGCTACAAAAGTTCCTGGACTGGCGCACATGAATCGAACCCATTGGAGGGCAAAAAAAGTGGTAAAAGGACTACATCTCCCAGCAAACACTATACTTTGAAATTTGGGCACAGCTGAGGCCAATTGCAATTATAAAAAAGCACGTGGGGGATGTATCCGCAATGAACTGGATTCGTGTGATGCGGCCTCTGATGAGAAGCGGCAATGCTTCGAAACGCGTAAGGCCAAGGATGACAACACGGGACCTGTGAGCTGCATGTTTCTCAAATAAAGGTTTTGGAAACCAACCTGCGGTGGTGAGCGGCCTCATTTCTGAGTGAAGTGTTCTAAGATTAATCACGGTGGCTCCAGCCGTGGAGGTGTGGAAAAGTAAATTTTGCCATGTTCTGTGTCCCTACGCCCCATCCATCATATGTTATGTGTGCATGATCAATATGCATATGTTATTCCCCATTTCTGATTAAAGACGCAATTACAGTTGTGTCCACCTCTAGTATGTTAGTTTCCAGTCCTCGTGAATACTACGAATATCAGGCCTATGTAAGTAATGTTGCCACGTTTCTCAGTGTGCACGTTATTCAATTATAAAGTCTCCGTTTCCAGGCCTCAAAGGGCCCGGACCACAGATTCAGCTCCTGTCTCCTGAAAGCCTCGCTGAGGAGCGATACAGCCCCCACCTGTATCCTCGACCCTTCACTTACTTCCTGCCCCGCAGTGCCCGGTGCAGCCCGGCTCTGCCTCTGAGTCTGCCAAAAGTATGTTATAGTTCCTGCTATCAGTTCAGTCCTCCTCCTCTGCATTCCTAAGCTACTGAACTGCATCAATAGTTTCCGTCATTGTCTAGCCTTCTCGTCTCCATGTTAGAGAAGTACTGTATTTAATGGTCATTTAATATTCTTCACGCACTACATGTAGAATAATGCATGGTCCAGTCTTAGAATCAAGTTAGCTTTTCCCCTCATGACTTCTAGTTTATATCAACATGTTCCCTAAACATTAGATATCAGATAGGGTTTAGGTACATGTCGCTCCGACCCTCCAGACTCTAGTCTCTGCTCCTAGCACAGAGTTCGTAGCCCCCAGCTTCTCCTAGTAACACGTCATTGCTAGTTTTCGCGCACCATTAGGTTAGACGTCCCGGCTCCTTAGGTAGCCCCCTCCAATGTGTCCGCCCATTCATGACATATTCTGTTACGTTTGCATCACATGTCTAAGTAAACTCCTAGTTACACCTCTTTTTACTGTTATCTCTCGCGACTGTTACGCGTCACGCCTTCTACTCCACCCACTGTTACGCCTACTGCAATGTAATGCTATGTGTTTGCGCTATGTATATAAGTCAATGTTATGTTATTAAATGTTAGCGCGCTCATCCCAGACCAAGCCCCGGCAGCTGCTGGGCCCCAGTTGTCCTGCTGGGCCTTATTGTCCTATTCCCATGCAGGTTGTCCTGATCCTGTCCTTATGCTGTAATAAACCTGCAGAAACTCCTACTACCTCGAATCTTGACTCTTATTTATTGAGCTATCTGTTATGCTATAAGTCTAGTCAAAAATAGGGTATTATTTATTTATTTACCACATAATGGCGCCCGAATAGGGACTTGCCCTTTCCCCACGCGTCGGTGAAGCTACGCCGACCCCCTGACCCTCTGCAGTCGTGACGGAACTCTTCTGCGCAGTGGCAGATATTTCTGCTCAAGTATCCCTCAGGCCCACGGAGGAGACGGAGGAGGCGGTCCAGCATCCGAACGAGACGGTGGAGGAACGCGGCGAGTCCCGACCAGAGCCCAAGCCGAGAGTCCAAGGTCCGAGGTATCCGGAGGTCCACCCGTAATTGAAGTCCGAAGTCCGAAGTTCGTCGTCGTAGTCCAGTCCCGTCCGAGGCCTTCCGTTCCGTGCTGCCCGGTGAGTACCATTGCTGGGGTAGTGTCTAGACAGGGTCAGTCTAAATTGACTCCTGGTCCGTGGGTTGGTGGTACCCAAGCCCACAAACGAAGTGTTCACCTAGGTGGATACGGGTCTTGATGTGTTCCTTTATGGGACCGGTATGTTCCGTACTGTTACAGCAGTGCATCCAGTAACTCTAGTCTGTTCCGTTCTCGAGAATTCTGTTCTGTTTCTGTTTTCAGTATTTTCAGGTAGTATTCTGTTCGAACTGTTATTTATAATGTTGTTTAATGTATTTTCAACGTCGTGGTATGCCTGAATTGTTTTCCCAATTGTTATTGTTTTTCGTGTATTGTATTGTATTGTGTTCCGATTCAAGTTTAGAATGCCGCTCTTTTCCAAGTTACGTCAGTTAAAAACTAGAAAGGGTCTGCTGGAAGCAGCAGTTCCCGTTCCGCCTAGGGACAGTCCAGGTCACTTTATGTATCAGAAACATGGCATAAGCGCCATATTGTATCTAGATTTATGGGTAGAGTATACCAAACAGTTAGAAGAAAAGTATAGATGGCCCGTATCGGGTACATGGGATGCCGAATGTATCATGCGAGTAGAAGAAGCATTATGGAAAAAGAAAGCCAGACAGTCACAGAAAGATGCCATCGAGTTATGGCGTAAGGAAGCGCATAGAAGAACGGAAAAGGAAGTCAGAAAGTCAGAGTTAAGTAGAGAATCCCAAGAACGAGCCCAAGAAAGAGAATTAATCGAGATAGGTGAACAAGTCAAAGCCGAACAGTCAGACAGACAGAGGCATGCCCTTATTAAGGGTATGTATCCTCTCCTTGCCGAAGGCTTGCCAAAAGCGACCCCAGAGGCACCCAGTAATTTCCCGCCACCATTAATTCCGACCAAGCTACGTCACAAACCGACCGCAGCTGATATTTTTATTTCGTCCTATTTGGACGACACAGTTCCAGAATATGCAAATCCAGTTCGCGCTCCACCTGTCCCTGTAAATCAGGCACTTCCCGTTCCTCCAGACACCGGAGTACCTGTTACGGTACCCCCGGGTCAGCCTGCCATACAAGTTCAGCCCACGTTACAATTACCGACCCTGCAAGCACGAAGAATGTCAGTCGACGATTCTAGTATAGGGGCCGCAGGGGGAGGTCCTCCTCAAACCCCGCCGCCACACAAGCGTTTATCAGCACTCGAATTACATGCTCAAGCATCACAGCGTACTCCTAAAAGTAATAAGTCTGTTACAGAAATCAGACAAGCCCTTGCCGAATGTGTTTATGACACAGTCCCAGGCGAGTATAATATGGTTTTATATTCCGTACGTGTAAGAAGGGTGACCGAGTATCTAGTCACCTTACCAAATATGAAAGAAGATCTAGACAGAATATATCGTTTCATCCGTACAGGGGATGATCCAGAAAGTATTGGCGAGATTATGTCTCAAAGGAAAGCCGAGATTCAGCTCATGATATTAAAGTTCCTGATCAATTGTCTAATAAGAGAACAAGATTATCCGTCTAAAGATCCCGCCGAAATGAGAATCCTAACAAGGTGGAGTGATAATATAGCCGAGGGTAAGCACAAGACCATTAGTGCCATGGAAAGTATGTACAAGAAAATTCGTAAAGAAATAATAAGGTTACACGAACAGCGTAAAGCAGCACAAGTAAGCGAGAAAGAAAGTATCTCTGATCCTGAAGAGGAAGACGAGAATCCCGCCAGAATATCGTATGTAGGAAAATCCAGATTTCCAGATCGCCATTTACGTCCAGAACCTAAGTCTATTTTTCATCATCCAACACGAGAGCCTCGCTCTCTAGAACAAGTATTTCAAGCTACCGATCACATTCTGAAATCACGAGTCGGTTATAGCGAATTAAGTACCATGCACGAACAAGAACTAGCCCGATCAGCAGTCCGATGGATTACTGATTCTACCACTTTTCCAGACGAAATAGTGGCACAAATGTTTCTGAAACTGCCCCCAGCCGAGCAACGACTGGTGGGTATGTATATGATCCAGCACCTCATTACTCTGTATGAGGGTCAACATTCTGATCCAGGCCCGTTACATGATATCCTGAACGAGTTACTCCAGTACAGATGGAGAGGTCTAGGTACCGATTTAATTAGTGTCATTCTAGAACAGCGTCACAAGTATAGAACGTTCCTGAACCCGCATTTTGTTCATGTCTCACCCCCAGAAAGTAAACCATTCTACATAGACAGACAGAATCCGCTACGAGAAGTCCACCCAGTCCAAGGGGCGGGTGGCGTAATGCAACGAGTGTTTGTATACACTCCGATATCAAAGATGGAACTTCTTGAAATGAAGAAATTAATTCCCTGTCATGACAAAGATCCAGCAGGGTTCCATAGAGAATTAAAAGACATGCTCCGTATGGGAGAATACACTTACCCAGATATCATTAAAATGTTAAAGGTCCTGCTACCCGCAGGGGTGTATGAAAAGTTAAAGGAAAAAGAATGGGAGGTGGGAGAGAAAAAGATCGATTGGGCAGCTCTAGAAGCTGAAGACAAGGCACGAGTACCAGGTACCGGTCTTGGAGATAAATGTAAAGAATTACCAGAATTATTGATTCAAGTTTTACCCAGATTATTGACTACTAGGAAAGAAGACTGGGATGCAATCTCAGCCTGTAAACAGAAACAAGATGAGGATATTAGTGATTTTTATTCTAGATTTGAGAAATGTTTCAGTATTAACAGTGGTCTCAAGACAAGTAGTGAGTCGTACCCTCACCTTTTCGTTACCAAATTAGTCGAGAATTCAAGTCCACAAATTAAAAACCGAGTTTTGAAAGTCGAAAGCACCTGGCAAGCAAATACTCCGTCCCAGATGCTCCAGATGCTTCAGTATCACCAGAATAGAATCAGAGAAGAGCAAGAACACGAAAGAAAACGTATGAAAGACACGAAAATGAAAGTGCTAGTTGCACAATCTATTCCTCAAGACAGTCAGAAGAGGGGTCCGAATCAAGCCAGTCATCCTGCAGCTCCCGTTAAAGGGAACTGCAATTATTGTAAACAGCCAGGTCATTTTATAAACGAGTGTGCAGTTCTGAAACACAACATAGCTACTGGTAAGACTAAAGAAAGACCACGTCCGCCGAGACAAGAACAAGTTTCACAGACTCCTCAGTCACAGAATGCACCGCAGACAGTTACAGTACCGCAGCCTATTGCTGCAACACAGCACGTTACATCGCAGATGTACCAGTATGCACAGTCCGAGTATCCAGAGTACCAGTCATATTCATGAAACAGCCTAGAGAGGGAGGTAGGCTTGCCTCTCATCGAGATACCTGTAGACCAAGAAGGTCCCTATGTTCATAGTCAAGTATTAGGGAAAGACAGAAAGTTTTTGATCGATACAGGGGCAAGTAGGACCACAATTAGTCACGCCGAAGTTCCAGGGGCTCCGCTCTCAGGCTCAAGAAATGTTTCCCTTGGATTTTCAGGAAAACCCATAGTTAATGAGATATCAAAGCCAGTTACTCTAGAAGTAGGTCCATTGTCCCGTACTACTGATCTGTTACTTACTAAGTCATGTCCAGAAAATCTATTAGGCATTAAGACATTGAAAGAATTAGGTGCAGTTATTTGCTGTTCCCCAGAGGGAATACGTCTGTTCCTACGTGACTTTAAGGGTCACTATGTATTACGAGATTTTGATTCAAGATTGTCTAATGTTCCGCAGCATTTATGGGCGCAAGGTCCAACTGATGTAGGTTACATGCAAATCACACCCTATCGTGTGACTCTCAAACCAGGTGTAGTGTTACCACGAATCAGGCAGTACAGATTGCCACCTGAGGCTGTAGCAGCCTTATCCAAAATTATTGACGAGCTCATGGCTCAAGGAGTAGTTGTAGAAACTGACTCCAATGTGTGTAATTCTCCGATCATTCCAGTCATGAAACGTACTGATCCAAATGCACCCCCAGTATATCGATTAGTGATTGATTTACGAGAGCTTAATAAATGTATTATTCCTCAGTACCCAGTTGTCCCAGACATTTCTTCCCTGTTAACTGCTATTGATTCCGAAGCCATGTTTTTCACTGTTATTGACCTCAAGAATGCATTTTTTAGTGTTCCAATTCATCCAGACAGCCAGTTTCTTTTCGGATTTTGTTTAAATGGAAGGAGCTATATGTTTACACGCGCTCCTCAAGGTTTCACAGAAAGCCCTAGTATTTACAGTCAAGCACTCAAGAGACAACTAGACAACATTCACATGCCAACTGACACTGCCCTGCTCCAGTATGTCGATGATCTACTGATCACAGCCCGTTCTGAACGTGACTGCGAGCGTGCATCACTTACAGTTTTGTATTTCCTTGCCGAGATGGGGCACAAGGTGTCACCTTCGAAGCTTCAATTCTGTGTCCAGCAAGTGGTATACTTAGGACACTTGCTGTCCAAGAGGGGTAGGCAGTTGACACCCGACCGTATCCAGTTAATAGCGAGTCTTCCCCAGCCCAGAACCCAGAAGGAGGTACGTGCTTTTATCGGCCTTACTTCTTATTGTAGACAATGGATTCCCCAGTATGCATTTCTAGCCAAGCCACTGATACAGTTAACGACACAGGAGGCAGCCGTATCGACTGTCCTCCCTTGGACATCTGACCATACACTTAGTTTCAACGAGTTAAAGAAAGCCCTATGCCAAGCTCCAGTTCTAGCTACACCGAACTACAGTAAGCCTTTTACACTTTTCGTTACAGAACGCAAAGGTACAGCATTATCTGTTCTCACACAAGATCAAGCAGGTCAATACAAGCCCTGTGCTTATTTTTCGAGCACATTAGATCCAGTCGCCCAGGCGTTGCCTGCGTGCCTCAAGTCAGTTGCAGCCACAGCACTAGCTATCAGACAAAGTGATTCCATAGTTTTAGGACATTCCCTGACAGTACAGGTCCCACATTCAGTAGAAGTTCTTTTAAACCGAACACAAACTCAGCACTTGACAATTGCACGTTTAACAGGTTATGAATTGACACTGTTCCAGCCACACATAGAAATTAGACGCTGCAACGTCCTGAATCCTGCTACACTGTTACCATCAGTTAGTTCAAATCCAGACACACATGATTGTGTGGAAGTAGTTAACATTACGACAAAGCCAAGACAAGACCTGACAGATATTCCGTTACCAGATCCTGACCTGACACTTTATGTGGATGGTTCATGTATGAGAACTAGTACAGGAGAACTAGTCGCCGCGTATGCAGTGACTACTGACACTGAAGTTATTGAAACACACCGTATTGATACTCTGTCCGCTCAAGCAGCAGAGCTAGTCGCTCTGACACAAGCCTGTATACATGCCAAGAACCTGAAGGTTAATGTTTACACAGATTCACGTTACGCATTCGGAGTTGTACACGACTTCGGAGTGCTCTGGCAGGAGAGAGGTTTTATGACTTCTCATGGAACCAAGATTCAGCATGGTCTCCTTATTCAAGCCCTGTTAGATGCCATACATTTACCGACATCTATTGCTATCATGAAGTGCAAAGCACATACGAAAGTTACTGACATTATTTCCCAAGGTAATGATTTAGCAGACCGCACAGCCAAGCTTACAGCACAGACTCCAGACATTCCAGTTAATCAGACACATATTCCAGATCTGACTACATGCATGACAGTTAAGGACCCTACTCAAGATGTCATAGATATTCAGTCACATGCTACTCCCGATGAAATCAAGAAATGGTCTGTACAAGGAGGGGTCCAGACAGATCAAGGATGGTTAACGAAGGGTAGAGCCACATGGTTTCTCCCCGATTCTATGGTTCAAGTCATTATCAATACCGCACATAGTCCAGCACATTTAGGAGAAAAAGCTATGTTAGACAGTATCCAGAACATTTGGTTCAACAAGCATTTACGAGCTGCAGCCAAGCAGAAAGTCCGTACCTGTATGATATGTTGTCAGTTTAATCCAGGTAAAAGTGTCCCGGTGGAACAAGGTGGTTTCCAGCCCCCTGACCACCCTTTTGAGGTCCTCCAGATGGATTATATTCAAATGGAGCGATGTCGAGGTTTCAAGTATGTCCTTGTAGTTGTATGCGCTTTGTCCAGATGGACAGAAGCATATCCAGTCCCAGATTACACAGCCGCGACCACTGCCAAGCAGTTGGTTCGTGAATTCTTCCCTAGATATGGACTCCCTAGAGTCGTATATTCTGATAACGGCCAGCCATTCTCATCTGAACTCATGAAACACGTTTCCCTTTTGTTAGGGTACCAGTGGAAGTTCCATTGTGTACGCCATCCAGAAGCAGCTGGACTAGTCGAAAGACATAATCAGACTCTGAAAATCCGTATAGCAAAAGTCTGTAAAGACAAGGGTGTGGACTGGTTAGTAGCTTTGCCAGTCGCTCTGTTTTACATGCGTATGGTCGCACATTCCAGATCAGGTCTGTCCCCGTATGAGGTCGTTTTCGGCCGCCCCCCTAACATGTGGGGTACTCCTAGACCCCGAAGTATTACCGATGTTTCATGTAATATGCTGACAGATTACCTAGCTTCCTTGATGTCTGCCCTCAACTCATGTCGTTCACAGGTTGCCGCCGCATTTCCAGACAATACCGAGGTGGCACCGCACGAGATCGTTCCAGGTTCCCTTGTGATGATCAGAAATTTCGACAGATCAAGTCCGCTGGAACCACGTTGGAAGGAGCCACGTCAGGTCCTCTTGACCACCCGAACTGCCGTCAAGTTGGAAGGCAGGAAGGGGTGGGTCCACCTTTCTCATGTAAAACTTTTCAAAGGACCGAAACCAGTCTTCAAAAACATTTCCAAGAACATTTCCCAGGATTCGAAGGATTGCCAGAACATTGTTTTAAAGGACTGTCCCGCACAAGACATTATTACAACCCCTCCCTTGTTAGAGAAAACTCCGCAACAGGAGTATAAGTTAAAGCTCAGGTCTAATAAGTCAGCCAGTTTGATTGTATAAGTCCTCCCCTAGGTGAAACGGTTAGACTGTTTCTGACATGTATAAAATAGACCCCCATAGTGAGAGAGTCAGTCAAAGCTCAATCAAATGTATCGTTTTTCTGAGTTTCATATTATTCATCAGCATAATGATTTCCTGCACCAGCTACGCACTTTTTCTGTGTTTTCCAGTTCCTCATGTAAATATGTCTGCTCATGCTACAGTAGAGCACACGTTTAGTGATCTGCCTCCTCACGAATATTCATACCGCCTCGCTATGCGTAATAACACATTTATCCGTATGTTACATTACTCACACCAGACCAGCAATGCCACTAATTGTTGGGTGTGTGGTCGACTCCCCCCTTTCCAGACACCGAAGGGAGTTCTGCCACTCTTTCCTTATCCATTCTCACACAATGGTTCGTGTGGAGCATGGTCCACGTTAACGTCATCCTCAACAGATATGTCTTTTCTTAACAGTACATGTTTCCCAGACAAGCAAGGTCTTCCCCACAGAACAGGTTTAGATTTAGAAAACGAAGTATATAATATAGGAAATTATTCGTCGAATTTCATGGTTCTGAATGTTCAGTCTGATACTACTCCAGACTCACCCGCTATTTCAGTACTACCAGTCAAAGGCGAATTATGTGTCCGTAGTTATGGTTCTGTACATATAGGTCATAGTGAATGTACTACTGTTATCAAGTATAGTGACAGTGGGAAATCTATTTTCAAAGCTTCACGTCATTCTTATTTTATTTGTGGTCAAACTGCATATGTCCGTCTGCCCCTCGATTGGGAGGGAACCTGTTACATTGCTTTCCTACTGCCACCTGTTTTTCTAGCCCCACCTGATTATCATAGGAATTCTTTCTTAGTACACACTAGACACAAGAGAAATCTCCCGATTGTCGATTATACTGAAACCGCCGCAGAGCAATTCATTGATATAGATAAAGGTGTTTTCCCTTATTTAGGTACAGTTGTAAATAGTAAGCTCATTCGTAGGTTAACAAGAACCCTTGAAGCAGTAGTAGATGAGACTGCCTCCGCTCTAGGTAACTTAACTGAAGAGCAATCCTTTATGAGAATTGTCGTTTTACAGAATCGTCTCGTCCTTGACGTCATACTGGCCGATAGGGGCGGGGCCTGTAGAATTCTCGGATCCAGTTGTTGTATTTTCATTCCAAATAACGCGCCGTCTGTTTATTCAGCTATTACCAGACTCCATAAAATTGCCCATCTGTTACACCAAGATCCAGGCACCTGGACATGGTCCGGTTGGTTCTGGAATATAATTTCCGCATGGGGTTGGAAAGTCCTGTCCTTTCTAGGTATTGCAGTAGCGATCATATTTAGCTGCTGCCTCTGTATACAATGTGGCCCTGCGATTTGCAGCATGTGTGCTACCTCTTGTATTCCCAGTCCCAAGCCCTGTTCTAAATCCCGTTCCAAGACAATTCGAGACGAGCAAATGATACTGTATGAAATGATAGACGGTATCATGAATATTGATGTTTCCTGATGGAAACGTAGTGACAAGGAGGGAATGTGGAAAAGTAAATTTTGCCATGTTCTGTGTCCCTACGCCCCATCCATCATATGTTATGTGTGCATGATCAATATGCATATGTTATTCCCCATTTCTGATTAAAGACGCAATTACAGTTGTGTCCACCTCTAGTATGTTAGTTTCCAGTCCTCGTGAATACTACGAATATCAGGCCTATGTAAGTAATGTTGCCACGTTTCTCAGTGTGCACGTTATTCAATTATAAAGTCTCCGTTTCCAGGCCTCAAAGGGCCCGGACCACAGATTCAGCTCCTGTCTCCTGAAAGCCTCGCTGAGGAGCGATACAGCCCCCACCTGTATCCTCGACCCTTCACTTACTTCCTGCCCCGCAGTGCCCGGTGCAGCCCGGCTCTGCCTCTGAGTCTGCCAAAAGTATGTTATAGTTCCTGCTATCAGTTCAGTCCTCCTCCTCTGCATTCCTAAGCTACTGAACTGCATCAATAGTTTCCGTCATTGTCTAGCCTTCTCGTCTCCATGTTAGAGAAGTACTGTATTTAATGGTCATTTAATATTCTTCACGCACTACATGTAGAATAATGCATGGTCCAGTCTTAGAATCAAGTTAGCTTTTCCCCTCATGACTTCTAGTTTATATCAACATGTTCCCTAAACATTAGATATCAGATAGGGTTTAGGTACATGTCGCTCCGACCCTCCAGACTCTAGTCTCTGCTCCTAGCACAGAGTTCGTAGCCCCCAGCTTCTCCTAGTAACACGTCATTGCTAGTTTTCGCGCACCATTAGGTTAGACGTCCCGGCTCCTTAGGTAGCCCCCTCCAATGTGTCCGCCCATTCATGACATATTCTGTTACGTTTGCATCACATGTCTAAGTAAACTCCTAGTTACACCTCTTTTTACTGTTATCTCTCGCGACTGTTACGCGTCACGCCTTCTACTCCACCCACTGTTACGCCTACTGCAATGTAATGCTATGTGTTTGCGCTATGTATATAAGTCAATGTTATGTTATTAAATGTTAGCGCGCTCATCCCAGACCAAGCCCCGGCAGCTGCTGGGCCCCAGTTGTCCTGCTGGGCCTTATTGTCCTATTCCCATGCAGGTTGTCCTGATCCTGTCCTTATGCTGTAATAAACCTGCAGAAACTCCTACTACCTCGAATCTTGACTCTTATTTATTGAGCTATCTGTTATGCTATAAGTCTAGTCAAAAATAGGGTATTATTTATTTATTTACCACAGAGGGATCGCACTGCCTAGAAGGGTTAAGGACCGCGGGGGAGAGAACGAGCTTCCTCTGCAATGGCGCTGCAGGTAGCAGAATTGAACATGCCGCTTACAAGCCCGGAGCACACTGGAGGGCTACAAAAGTTCCTGGACTGGCGCACATGAATCGAACCCATTGGAGGGCAAAAAAAGTGGTAAAAGGACTACATCTCCCAGCAAACACTATACTTTGAAATTTGGGCACAGCTGAGGCCAATTGCAATTATAAAAAAGCACGTGGGGGATGTATCCGCAATGAACTGGATTCGTGTGATGCGGCCTCTGATGAGAAGCGGCAATGCTTCGAAACGCGTAAGGCCAAGGATGACAACACGGGACCTGTGAGCTGCATGTTTCTCAAATAAAGGTTTTGGAAACCAACCTGCGGTGGTGAGCGGCCTCATTTCCGAGTGAAGTGTTCTAAGATTAATCACGGTGGCTCCGGCCGTGGAGGGATCGCACTGCCTAGAAGGGTTAAGGACCGCGGGGGAGAGAACGAGCTTCCTCTGCAATGGCGCTGCAGGTAGCAGAATTGAACATGCCGCTTACAAGCCCGGAGCACACTGGAGGGCTACAAAAGTTCCTGGACTGGCGCACATGAATCGAACCCATTGGAGGGCAAAAAAAGTGGTTAAAGGACTACATCTCCCAGCAAACACTATACTTTGAAATTTGGGCACAGCTGAGGCCAATTGCAATTATAAAAAAGCACGTGGGGGATGTATCCGCAATGAACTGGATTCGTGTGATGCGGCCTCTGATGAGAAGCGGCAATGCTTCGAAACGCGTAAGGCCAAGGATGACAACACGGGACCTGTGAGCTGCATGTTTCTCAAATAAAGGTTTTGGAAACCAACCTGCGGTGGTGAGCGGCCTCATTTCCGAGTGAAGTGTTCTAAGATTAATCACGGTGGCTCCGGCCGTGGAGGGATCGCACTGCCTAGAAGGGTTAAGGACCGCGGGGGAGAGAACGAGCTTCCTCTGCAATGGCGCTGCAGGTAGCAGAATTGAACATGCCGCTTACAAGCCCGGAGCACACTGGAGGGCTACAAAAGTTCCTGGACTGGCGCACATGAATCGAACCCATTGGAGGGCAAAAAAAGTGGTAAAAGGACTACATCTCCCAGCAAACACTATACTTTGAAATTTGGGCACAGCTGAGGCCAATTGCAATTATAAAAAAGCACGTGGGGGATGTATCCGCAATGAACTGGATTCGTGTGATGCGGCCTCTGATGAGAAGCGGCAATGCTTCGAAACGCGTAAGGCCAAGGATGACAACACGGGACCTGTGAGCTGCATGTTTCTCAAATAAAGGTTTTGGAAACCAACCTGCGGTGGTGAGCGGCCTCATTTCCGAGTGAAGTGTTCTAAGATTAATCACGGTGGCTCCGGCCGTGGAGGGATCGCACTGCCTAGAAGGGTTAAGGACCGCGGGGGAGAGAACGAGCTTCCTCTGCAATGGCGCTGCAGGTAGCAGAATTGAACATGCCGCTTACAAGCCCGGAGCACACTGGAGGGCTACAAAAGTTCCTGGACTGGCGCACATGAATCAAACCCATTGGAGGGCAAAAAAAGTGGTAAAAGGACTACATCTCCCAGCAAACACTATACTTTGAAATTTGGGCACAGCTGAGGCCAATTGCAATTATAAAAAAGCACGTGGGGGATGTATCCGCAATGAACTGGATTCGTGTGATGCGGCCTCTGATGAGAAGCGGCAATGCTTCGAAACGCGTAAGGCCAAGGATGACAACACGGGACCTGTGAGCTGCATGTTTCTCAAATAAAGGTTTTGGAAACCAACCTGCGGTGGTGAGCGGCCTCATTTCCGAGTGAAGTGTTCTAAGATTAATCACGGTGGCTCCGGCCGTGGAGGGATCGCACTGCCTAGAAGGGTTAAGGACCGCGGGGGAGAGAACGAGCTTCCTCTGCAATGGCGCTGCAGGTAGCAGAATTGAACATGCCGCTTACAAGCCCGGAGCACACTGGAGGGCTACAAAAGTTCCTGGACTGGCGCACATGAATCGAACCCATTGGAGGGCAAAAAAAGTGGTAAAAGGACTACATCTCCCAGCAAACACTATACTTTGAAATTTGGGCACAGCTGAGGCCAATTGCAATTATAAAAAAGCACGTGGGGGATGTATCCGCAATGAACTGGATTCGTGTGATGCGGCCTCTGATGAGAAGCGGCAATGCTTCGAAACGCGTAAGGCCAAGGATGACAACACGGGACCTGTGAGCTGCATGTTTCTCAAATAAAGGTTTTGGAAACCAACCTGCGGTGGTGAGCGGCCTCATTTCTGAGTGAAGTGTTCTAAGATTAATCACGGTGGCTCCGGCCGTGGAGGGATCGCACTGCCTAGAAGGGTTAAGGACCGCGGGGGAGAGAACGAGCTTCCTCTGCAATGGCGCTGCAGGTAGCAGAATTGAACATGCCGCTTACAAGCCCGGAGCACACTGGAGGGCTACAAAAGTTCCTGGACTGGCGCACATGAATCGAACCCATTGGAGGGCAAAAAAAGTGGTAAAAGGACTACATCTCCCAGCAAACACTATACTTTGAAATTTGGGCACAGCTGAGGCCAATTGCAATTATAAAAAAGCACGTGGGGGATGTATCCGCAATGAACTGGATTCGTGTGATGCGGCCTCTGATGAGAAGCGGCAATGCTTCGAAACGCGTAAGGCCAAGGATGACAACACGGGACCTGTGAGCTGCATGTTTCTCAAATAAAGGTTTTGGAAACCAACCTGCGGTGGTGAGCGGCCTCATTTCCGAGTGAAGTGTTCTAAGATTAATCACGGTGGCTCCGGCCGTGGAGGGATCGCACTGCCTAGAAGGGTTAAGGACCGCGGGGGAGAGAACGAGCTTCCTCTGCAATGGCGCTGCAGGTAGCAGAATTGAACATGCCGCTTACAAGCCCGGAGCACACTGGAGGGCTACAAAAGTTCCTGGACTGGCGCACATGAATCGAACCCATTGGAGGGCAAAAAAAGTGGTAAAAGGACTACATCTCCCAGCAAACACTATACTTTGAAATTTGGGCACAGCTGAGGCCAATTGCAATTAAAAAAAAGCACGTGGGGGATGTATCCGCAATGAACTGGATTCGTGTGATGCGGCCTCTGATGAGAAGCGGCAATGCTTCGAAACGCGTAAGGCCAAGGATGACAACACGGGACCTGTGAGCTGCATGTTTCTCAAATAAAGGTTTTGGAAACCAACCTGCGGTGGTGAGCGGCCTCATTTCCGAGTGAAGTGTTCTAAGATTAATCACGGTGGCTCCGGCCATGGAGGGATCGCACTGCCTAGAAGGGTTAAGGACCGCGGGGGAGAGAACGAGCTTCCTCTGCAATGGCGCTGCAGGTAGCAGAATTGAACATGCCGCTTACAAGCCCGGAGCACACTGGAGGGCTACAAAAGTTCCTGGACTGGCGCACATGAATCGAACCCATTGGAGGGCAAAAAAAGTGGTAAAAGGACTACATCTCCCAGCAAACACTATACTTTGAAATTTGGGCACAGCTGAGGCCAATTGCAATTATAAAAAAGCACGTGGGGGATGTATCCGCAATGAACTGGATTCGTGTGATGCGGCCTCTGATGAGAAGCGGCAATGCTTCGAAACGCGTAAGGCCAAGGATGACAACACGGGACCTGTGAGCTGCATGTTTCTCAAATAAAGGTTTTGGAAACCAACCTGCGGTGGTGAGCGGCCTCATTTCCGAGTGAAGTGTTCTAAGATTAATCACGGTGGCTCCGGCCGTGGAGGGATCGCACTGCCTAGAAGGGTTAAGGACCGCGGGGGAGAGAACGAGCTTCCTCTGCAATGGCGCTGCAGGTAGCAGAATTGAATATGCCGCTTACAAGCCCAGAGCACACTGGAGGGCTACAAAAGTTCCTGGACTGGCGCACATGAATCGAACCCATTGGAGGGCAAAAAAAGTGGTAAAAGGACTACATCTCCCAGCAAACACTATACTTTGAAATTTGGGCACAGCTGAGGCCAATTGCAATTATAAAAAAGCACGTGGGGGATGTATCCGCAATGAACTGGATTCGTGTGATGCGGCCTCTGATGAGAAGCGGCAATGCTTCGAAACGCGTAAGGCCAAGGATGACAACACGGGACCTGTGAGCTGCATGTTTCTCAAATAAAGGTTTTGGAAACCAACCTGCGGTGGTGAGCGGCCTCATTTCCGAGTGAAGTGTTCTAAGATTAATCACGGTGGCTCCGGCCGTGGAGGGATCGCACTGCCTAGAAGGGTTAAGGACCGCGGGGGAGAGAACGAGCTTCCTCTGCAATGGCGCTGCAGGTAGCAGAATTGAACATGCCGCTTACAAGCCCGGAGCACACTGGAGGGCTACAAAAGTTCCTGGACTGGCGCACATGAATCGAACCCATTGGAGGGCAAAAAAAGTGGTAAAAGGACTACATCTCCCAGCAAACACTATACTTTGAAATTTGGGCACAGCTGAGGCCAATTGCAATTATAAAAAAGCACGTGGGGGATGTATCCGCAATGAACTGGATTCGTGTGATGCGGCCTCTGATGAGAAGCGGCAATGCTTCGAAACGCGTAAGGCCAAGGATGACAACACGGGACCTGTGAGCTGCATGTTTCTCAAATAAAGGTTTTGGAAACCAACCTGCGGTGGTGAGCGGCCACATTTCCGAGTGAAGTGTTCTAAGATTAATCACGGTGGCTCCGGCCGTGGAGGGATCGCACTGCCTAGAAGGGTTAAGGACCGCGGGGGAGAGAACGAGCTTCCTCTGCAATGGCGCTGCAGGTAGCAGAATTGAACATGCCGCTTACAAGCCCGGAGCACACTGGAGGGCTACAAAAGTTCCTGGACTGGCGCACATGAATCGAACCCATTGGAGGGCAAAAAAAGTGGTAAAAGGACTACATCTCCCAGCAAACACTATACTTTGAAATTTGGGCACAGCTGAGGCCAATTGCAATTATAAAAAAGCACGTGGGGGATGTATCCGCAATGAACTGGATTCGTGTGATGCGGCCTCTGATGAGAAGCGGCAATGCTTCGAAACGCGTAAGGCCAAGGATGACAACACGGGACCTGTGAGCTGCATGTTTCTCAAATAAAGGTTTTGGAAACCAACCTGCGGTGGTGAGCGGCCTCATTTCCGAGTGAAGTGTTCTAAGATTAATCACGGTGGCTCCGGCCGTGGAGGGATCGCACTGCCTAGAAGGGTTAAGGACAGCGGGGGAGAGAACGAGCTTCCTCTGCAATGGCGCTGCAGGTAGCAGAATTGAACATGCCGCTTACAAGCCCGGAGCACACTGGAGGGCTACAAAAGTTCCTGGACTGGCGCACATGAATCGAACCCATTGGAGGGCAAAAAAAGTGGTAAAAGGACTACATCTCCCAGCAAACACTATACTTTGAAATTTGGGCACAGCTGAGGCCAATTGCAATTATAAAAAAGCACGTGGGGGATGTATCCGCAATGAACTGGATTCGTGTGATGCGGCCTCTGATGAGAAGCGGCAATGCTTCGAAACGCGTAAGGCCAAGGATGACAACACGGGACCTGTGAGCTGCATGTTTCTCAAATAAAGGTTTTGGAAACCAACCTGCGGTGGTGAGCGGCCTCATTTCCGAGTGAAGTGTTCTAAGATTAATCACGGTGGCTCCGGCCGTGGAGGTATCGCACTGCCTAGAAGGGTTAAGGACCGCGGGGGAGAGAACGAGCTTCCTCTGCAATGGCGCTGCAGGTAGCAGAATTGAGCATGCCGCTTACAAGCCCGGAGCACACTGGAGGGCTACAAAAGTTCCTGGACTGGCGCACATGAATCGAACCCATTGGAGGGCAAAAAAAGTGGTAAAAGGACTACATCTCCCAGCAAACACTATACTTTGAAATTTGGGCACAGCTGAGGCCAATTGCAATTATAAAAAAGCACGTGGGGGATGTATCCGCAATGAACTGGATTCGTGTGATGCGGCCTCTGATGAGAAGCGGCAATGCTTCGAAACTCGTAAGGCCAAGGATGACAACACGGGACCTGTGAGCTGCATGTTTCTCAAATAAAGGTTTTGGAAACCAACCTGCGGTGGTGAGCGGCCTCATTTCCGAGTGAAATGTTCTAAGATTAATCACGGTGGCTCCGGCCGTGGAGGGATCGCACTGCCTAGAAGGGTTAAGGACCGCGGGGGAGAGAACGAGCTTCCTCTGCAATGGCGCTGCAGGTAGCAGAATTGAACATGCCGCTTACAAGCCCGGAGCACACTGGAGGGCTACAAAAGTTCCTGGACTGGCGCACATGAATCGAACCCATTGGAGGGCAAAAAAAGTGGTAAAAGGACTACATCTCCCAGCAAACACTATACTTTGAAATTTGGGCACAGCTGAGGCCAATTGCAATTATAAAAAAGCACGTGGGGGATGTATCCGCAATGAACTGGATTCGTGTGATGCGGCCTCTGATGAGAAGCGGCAATGCTTCGAAACGCGTAAGGCCAAGGATGACAACACGGGACCTGTGAGCTGCATGTTTCTCAAATAAAGGTTTTGGAAACCAACCTGCGGTGGTGAGCGGCCTCATTTCTGAGTGAAGTGTTCTAAAATTAATCACGGTGGCTCCGGCCGTGGAGGGATCGCACTGCCTAGAAGGGTTAAGGACCGCGGGGGAGAGAACGAGCTTCCTCTGCAATGGCGCTGCAGGTAGCAGAATTGAACATGCCGCTTACAAGCCCGGAGCACACTGGAGGGCTACAAAAGTTCCTGGACTGGCGCACATGAATCGAACCCATTGGAGGGCAAAAAAAGTGGTAAAAGGACTACATCTCCCAGCAAACACTATACTTTGAAATTTGGGCACAGCTGAGGCCAATTGCAATTATAAAAAAGCACGTGGGGGATGTATCCGCAATGAACTGGATTCGTGTGATGCGGCCTCTGATGAGAAGCGGCAATGCTTCGAAACGCGTAAGGCCAAGGATGACAACACGGGACCTGTGAGCTGCATGTTTCTCAAATAAAGGTTTTGGAAACCAACCTGCGGTGGTGAGCGGCCTCATTTCCGAGTGAAGTGTTCTAAGATTAATCACGGTGGCTCCGGCCGTGGAGGGATCGCACTGCCTAGAAGGGTTAAGGACCGCGGGGAAGAGAACGAGCTTCCTCTGCAATGGCGCTGCAGGTAGCAGAATTGAACATGCCGCTTACAAGCCCGGAGCACACTGGAGGGCTACAAAAGTTCCTGGACTGGCGCACATGAATCGAACCCATTGGAGGGCAAAAAAAGTGGTAAAAGGACTACATCTCCCAGCAAACACTATACTTTGAAATTTGGGCACAGCTGAGGCCAATTGCAATTATAAAAAAGCACGTGGGGGATGTATCCGCAATGAACTGGATTCGTGTGATGCGGCCTCTGATGAGAAGCGGCAATGCTTCGAAACGCGTAAGGCCAAGGATGACAACACGGGACCTGTGAGCTGCATGTTTCTCAAATAAAGGTTTTGGAAACCAACCTGCGGTGGTGAGCGGCCTCATTTCCGAGTGAAGTGTTCTAAGATTAATCACGGTGGCTCCGGCCGTGGAGGGATCGCACTGCCTAGAAGGGTTAAGGACCGCGGGGGAGAGAACGAGCTTCCTCTGCAATGGCGCTGCAGGTAGCAGAATTGAACATGCCGCTTACAAGCCCGGAGCACACTGGAGGGCTACAAAAGTTCCTGGACTGGCGCACATGAATCGAACCCATTGGAGGGCAAAAAAAGTGGTAAAAGGACTACATCTCCCAGCAAACACTATACTTTGAAATTTGGGCACAGCTGAGGCCAATTGCAATTATAAAAAAGCACGTGGGGGATGTATCCGCAATGAACTGGATTCGTGTGATGCGGCCTCTGATGAGAAGCGGCAATGCTTCGAAACGCGTAAGGCCAAGGATGACAACACGGGACCTGTGAGCTGCATGTTTCTCAAATAAAGGTTTTGGAAACCAACCTGCGGTGGTGAGCGGCCTCATTTCTGAGTGAAGTGTTCTAAGATTAATCACGGTGGCTCCGGCCGTGGAGGGATCGCACTGCCTAGAAGGGTTAAGGACCGCGGGGGAGAGAACGAGCTTCCTCTGCAATGGCGCTGCAGGTAGCAGAATTGAACATGCCGCTTACAAGCCCGACGCACACTGGAGGGCTACAAAAGTTCCTGGACTGGCGCACATGAATCGAACCCATTGGAGGGCAAAAAAAGTGGTAAAAGGACTACATCTCCCAGCAAACACTATACTTTGAAATTTGGGCACAGCTGAGGCCAATTGCAATTATAAAAAAGCACGTGGGGGATGTATCCGCAATGAACTGGATTCGTGTGATGCGGCCTCTGATGAGAAGCGGCAATGCTTCGAAACGCGTAAGGCCAAGGATGACAACACGGGACCTGTGAGCTGCATGTTTCTCAAATAAAGGTTTTGGAAACCAACCTGCGGTGGTGAGCGGCCTCATTTCCGAGTGAAGTGTTCTAAGATTAATCACGGTGGCTCCGGCCGTGGAGGGATCGCACTGCCTAGAAGGGTTAAGGACCGCGGGGGAGAGAACGAGCTTCCTCTGCAATGGCGCTGCAGGTAGCAGAATTGAACATGCCGCTTACAAGCCCGGAGCACACTGGAGGGCTACAAAAGTTCCTGGACTGGCGCACATGAATCGAACCCATTGGAGGGCAAAAAAAGTGGTAAAAGGACTACATCTCCCAGCAAACACTATACTTTGAAATTTGGGCACAGCTGAGGCCAATTGCAATTATAAAAAAGCACGTGGGGGATGTATCCGCAATGAACTGGATTCGTGTGATGCGGCCTCTGATGAGAAGCGGCAATGCTTCGAAACGCGTAAGGCCAAGGATGACAACACGGGACCTGTGAGCTGCATGTTTCTCAAATAAAGGTTTTGGAAACCAACCTGCGGTGGTGAGCGGCCTCATTTCTGAGTGAAGTGTTCTAAAATTAATCACGGTGGCTCCGGCCGTGGAGGGATCGCACTGCCTAGAAGGGTTAAGGACCGCGGGGGAGAGAACGAGCTTCCTCTGCAATGGCGCTGCAGGTAGCAGAATTGAACATGCCGCTTACAAGCCCGGAGCACACTGGAGGGCTACAAAAGTTCCTGGACTGGCGCACATGAATCGAACCCATTGGAGGGCAAAAAAAGTGGTAAAAGGACTACATCTCCCAGCAAACACTATACTTTGAAATTTGGGCACAGCTGAGGCCAATTGCAATTATAAAAAAGCACGTGGGGGATGTATCCGCAATGAACTGGATTCGTGTGATGCGGCCTCTGATGAGAAGCGGCAATGCTTCGAAACGCGTAAGGCCAAGGATGACAACACGGGACCTGTGAGCTGCATGTTTCTCAAATAAAAGTTTTGGAAACCAACCTGCGGTGGTGAGCGGCCTCATTTCCGAGTGAAGTGTTCTAAGATTAATCACGGTGGCTCCGGCCGTGGAGGGATCGCACTGCCTGGAAGGGTTAAGGACCGCGGGGGAGAGAACGAGCTTCCTCTGCAATGGCGCTGCAGGTAGCAGAATTGAACATGCCGCTTACAAGCCCGGAGCACACTGGAGGGCTACAAAAGTTCCTGGACTGGCGCACATGAATCGAACCCATTGGAGGGCAAAAAAAGTGGTAAAAGGACTACATCTCCCAGCAAACACTATACTTTGAAATTTGGGCACAGCTGAGGCCAATTGCAATTATAAAAAAGCACGTGGGGGATGTATCCGCAATGAACTGGATTCGTGTGATGCGGCCTCTGATGAGAAGCGGCAATGCTTCGAAACGCGTAAGGCCAAGGATGACAACACGGGACCTGTGAGCTGCATGTTTCTCAAATAAAGGTTTTGGAAACCAACCTGCGGTGGTGAGCGGCCTCATTTCCGAGTGAAGTGTTCTAAGATTAATCACGGTGGCTCCGGCCGTGGAGGGATCGCACTGCCTAGAAGGGTTAAGGACCGCGGGGGAGAGAACGAGCTTCCTCTGCAATGGCGCTGCAGGTAGCAGAATTGAACATGCCGCTTACAAGCCCGGAGCACACTGGAGGGCTACAAAAGTTCCTGGACTGGCGCACATGAATCGAACCCATTGGAGGGCAAAAAAAGTGGTAAAAGGACTACATCTCCCAGCAAACACTATACTTTGAAATTTGGGCACAGCTGAGGCCAATTGCAATTATAAAAAAGCACGTGGGGGATGTATCCGCAATGAACTGGATTCGTGTGATGCGGCCTCTGATGAGAAGCGGCAATGCTTCGAAACGCGTAAGGCCAAGGATGACAACACGGGACCTGTGAGCTGCATGTTTCTCAAATAAAGGTTTTGGAAACCAACCTGCGGTGGTGAGCGGCCTCATTTCTGAGTGAAGTGTTCTAAGATTAATCACGGTGGCTCCGGCCGTGGAGGGATCGCACTGCCTAGAAGGGTTAAGGACCGCGGGGGAGAGAACGAGCTTCCTCTGCAATGGCGCTGCAGGTAGCAGAATTGAACATGCCGCTTACAAGCCCGGAGCACACTGGAGGGCTACAAAAGTTCCTGGACTGGCGCACATGAATCGAACCCATTGGAGGGCAAAAAAAGTGGTAAAAGGACTACATCTCCCAGCAAACACTATACTTTGAAATTTGGGCACAGCTGAGGCCAATTGCAATTATAAAAAAGCACGTGGGGGATGTATCCGCAATGAACTGGATTCGTGTGATGCGGCCTCTGATGAGAAGCGGCAATGCTTCGAAACGCGTAAGGCCAAGGATGACAACACGGGACCTGTGAGCTGCATGTTTCTCAAATAAAGGTTTTGGAAACCAACCTGCGGTGGTGAGCGGCCTCATTTCCGAGTGAAGTGTTCTAAGATTAATCACGGTGGCTCCGGCCGTGGAGGGATCGCACTGCCTAGAAGGGTTAAGGACCGCGGGGGAGAGAACGAGCTTCCTCTGCAATGGCGCTGCAGGTAGCAGAATTGAACATGCCGCTTACAAGCCCGGAGCACACTGGAGGGCTACAAAAGTTCCTGGACTGGCGCACATGAATCGAACCCATTGGAGGGCAAAAAAAGTGGTAAAAGGACTACATCTCCCAGCAAACACTATACTTTGAAATTTGGGCACAGCTGAGGCCAATTGCAATTATAAAAAAGCACGTGGGGGATGTATCCGCAATGAACTGGATTCGTGTGATGCGGCCTCTGATGAGAAGCGGCAATGCTTCGAAACGCGTAAGGCCAAGGATGACAACACGGGACCTGTGAGCTGCATGTTTCTCAAATAAAGGTTTTGGAAACCAACCTGCGGTGGTGAGCGGCCTCATTTCCGAGTGAAGTGTTCTAAGATTAATCACGGTGGCTCCGGCCGTGGAGGGATCGCACTGCCTAGAAGGGTTAAGGACCGCGGGGGAGAGAACGAGCTTCCTCTGCAATGGCGCTGCAGGTAGCAGAATTGAACATGCCGCTTACAAGCCCGGAGCACACTGGAGGGCTACAAAAGTTCCTGGACTGGCGCACATGAATCGAACCCATTGGAGGGCAAAAAAAGTGGTAAAAGGACTACATCTCCCAGCAAACACTATACTTTGAAATTTGGGCACAGCTGAGGCCAATTGCAATTATAAAAAAGCACGTGGGGGATGTATCCGCAATGAACTGGATTCGTGTGATGCGGCCTCTGATGAGAAGCGGCAATGCTTCGAAACGCGTAAGGCCAAGGATGACAACACGGGACCTGTGAGCTGCATGTTTCTCAAATAAAGGTTTTGGAAACCAACCTGCGGTGGTGAGCGGCCTCATTTCCGAGTGAAGTGTTCTAATAATAATAATATATATATTTATATATATATATATATATATTACCTACTGGCGGTCGCCAGTAGGTATATATAGTTAGGATTTTTTCCCTATGGGATTTTTGAAAATTCTATGTCTAATAACTTTGGCGTTTGTGGACGGAATTGGCTGAAATTTTCAGGAAAATGGCACATTTTGTTTTTGAGCAGCCCCTGAAAATTATGGGGGGGTTCGTCAAGGGGGGGCCGAGAAAAAAGGGGGGTCCCAAAACGCGTTTTTCCCATGTTAATTTCCATAGGGCGGTTGGCCTCACTTTTAGCCCGAACGGCTGAATGGATTTGCACGAAACTTGGCAAAATTGTAGGGACTGGTAGCCCGATGTGCCTTTTGTAGGTCTCAATATATGTGCTCCAGTGGATTTTGAGAAATTAATGTTTAAAAAAAGATATATATCTGTAACAGCGGACCGGGCAGCGGCCCAGGACGCGTACTTGTCGCGCAACGGAGCTTTGTGAAGCGAAGCTGATTGGTTCTCCGGCGTCTGTCAACATTCCAAACAGTCCGTAGCGGCCGCCATCTTGTCTCTCGGTAGGATCGAGAGACAAGAGGAGGCCAAAGCGAACGGGCAAATGACCATAAGGGGGCATAGTACATTGTCGCTCACCCCCTAGGTTTGATGTGGAGGTTTTAAAAGGGCCCCGCGGGGCAAAAAAAAATAAAAATAATAATAATCGAACAGCTGAATGGATTTGCACGAAAGTTGGCAAAATTGTAGGGACTGGTAGCCCGATGTGCCTTTGCTAGATCTCAATATATGTGCTCCAGTGGATTTTGAGAAATTAACGTTCAAAAAAAGATATATATCTGTAACAGCGCACCGCTTCGCGTACTTTTCGCGTTACGGAGCTTTGCGAAGCGAAGCTGATTGGCTCTCCGGTGTCTGTAAACATTCCAAACAGTCCGTAGTGGCCGCCATCTTGTCTCTCGGTAGGATGGAACAGCTGAATGGATTTGCACGAAACTTGGCAAAATTGTAGGGACTGGTAGCCCGATGTGCCTTTGCTAGGTCTCAATATATGTGCTTCAGTGCATTTTGAGAAATTAACGTTCAGAAACAAGATATATATCTGTAACAGCGCTCCGCTTCGCGGAGATAAAATTATATGTGTATTACCTAGCTGTTGCTAACACCAGTTAGCGACGGCTAGTAGAAGATAGCGACCATCTTGGGCCCCACTTTGCATGTGAGTGATATTTATCACTAATGACATGCAAAGTGGGCATGCCAAGATGTTAGCGACTGGAAACAGTCGCTAACATCGCTATCTCCTATTATCAACTTTTGGAAATATTCGAGATAAGCGCGAATATCTCCAAAAGCTAGCACCTGCCCTGAGCAGTTCTTAGCCATGTTATCCAATGGGAGGTGGATAACATGGCTAAGAGCATTAGCTCGGTAATGCATGAATATCGCTGAGTTTTCAGCGATATTAATGCATTGCTGTCGTTTTTTATTGTATTTCCGATAAACCTTGATAATAGCAAGGTTTATCTGCGATAATTTCTGACGGTAAAAAAATCGTTGCTAAGCATCGTTAGGGATAAATATCGCTTAACTTTGGTAATATGCCCCACGTCTGTTAACGTTCGATTCGAAGGAAATCAGGAAGTGTTGAAAAACATTGTCTGCGCCATCTTGTCTTTTTTCAAATGCCACACTTTTGTCGTTCACGGCAGCCATTTTAGATGCCTTGACCAGACCCACTCTCTGCACGCTGTCGATCCTTAGCATGGCTCCCCACCCTCGCAAGCATCTCCCCCAGGCAGGGGTCACCCCCGCTTTCTGTCTTATGCATGGGTAATAAACCTCCCCCCATCTGCGCTGCTCTTCCCTGAGAATCACACCCTGTGCCCGCCCGACACCTCCCTTTCGCCCTATTCACTACCGCACCCTCTGACACTCCTCTTCCTCTGTGTCCGATTGTCCAGGCCGGTCCTAGGCTATCAGCTAGCCCTGCAGATGTAGTTTATGGCCCCAGCTGTAAAGAATCACCCCTCTTCAAAGGAGTTATAGTAGATCAAGGCCCACACTCGATGAGATTCGTCACAGCAGAAGCGTTCCTATTATCTGAAAACCATCCTGTATTGTGATTGGGGAGGGGACCGAGCCTGAAGCGGAAGATTCCAGGGATGACTCTTTGTACATCAAAGTTTTTACAATTATGTGTCACATTAAAAATATATAGCACTCCGACAAAGTAGTAAGATTATAAAACTTTAATAATTTATAAATATATACAATAAAACAAAAATAGTAATAACATATAAACATTTTTAGGGAAAAACAACGAAGTAGCGGTCGGCTGTGCGAATAGTCCCAACGCAGCACAACGTCCAGATTTCCGGCGTGGGGCGTCGCGGGGGGTGGGTCATCAGTAGCAAACTGTTGTGCGAATAGTTCCAAGGCAGCAGAACGCGCTGAAATCTAGATGACACGAAAGTGATGTCTAGTAAGTTGCCACCCAGCAAATAACGGCATGGGGCGTCGCGGGGGGTGGGTCATCAGTAGCAAACTGTTGCGTGAATAGTTCCAAGGCAGCAGAACGATGGCACCAAGGTGATGTCCAGTAAGTTGCCGCACTGGTTTTGGTATCGTACAATGCTGCTCCGAATAACGGCGTGGGGCGCTCCGGGGGAGGCGGCGTGAACGGGCCTCTCCTGGTGGAGTGTCATCTGTTGTAGTGGGGCGCCCCTTTACCGTTTCAGTTGCCATTCCGTCCGTTTTTGGTCCACTGTGTCAAAAGCCGCAATTCAGCTGAGTTGCGCCCAGTCTTGCGGTGCAGCGATAGGCGGCTGTCACAGGACTCTCAAAATGGCGGCAGGCTGTTTCCTTTTTGGGCCTGGTCCACTGAAATGGCCCTGGGACACCTTGGAAATCGGACGCTTGTCTGCTAGGTCTTGGACCCCATTCTCGAAAGCGTCCCCTCCGCCTTGAGAATTCATCAAAAGTTTTGGGGGCTCCGACTCCTGCAGGCTTCTGGTGGGGAGCGGCTGCCATGATTGCTCGCGGAATGACCACGACTGAGCTACGAGATGGTGGTGCTCTCATGCTGACGCCAGCTTCAGTCTGAAACATCCAGAAACAAGGTGGGGCTTTCATCGTTTGGGAAAAAAAAAAAGTTTTCATCCAATGAAAAGTGTTGTTTTTAGGTCACATGATCAAGCCTTCCATCATTAGGAAACCAAAAGTAAAATGAACCAATGAAAAGTTTTATAAACAAGTCACATGACCTGTTATGCGGCATAGGGTGTAAAATGCGGAGAAAATACGTTGGCACGTGAGGCGGCGTCAGTAGCGGACCGAAGGCAACACAACGCGCCAAGATCCGGATGGCACCGAGGTGGTGTCCAGCAAGTTGCAGCACTGGTGTGGCCATCCTACAATGCTGAAAGTCGGCGTGGGGCGCCCCGTTGGCCTGTGAGTTTGCGTCAGTAGCGGGCCGATGTGCGAATAGGCCGAAGGCAGCACAACGCGCCAAGATCCGGATGGCACCGAGGTGGTGTCTAGTAAGTTGCCGCACTGGTGTGGCCATCCAACAATGCTGAAAGTCGGCGTGGGGCTCCCCGTTGGCCTGTGAGTTTGCGTCAGTAGCGGACCGATGTGCGAATAGGCCGAAGGCAGCACAACGCGCCAAGATCCGGATGGCACCGAGGTGGTGTCTAGTAAGTTGCCGCACTGGTGTGGCCATCCTACAATGCTGAAAGTCGGCGTGGGGCGCCCCGTTGGACTGTGAGATGGCGTCAGTAGCGGACCGATGTGTGAATGGGGCCGAAGGCAGCGCAACAATATTTTCAGAATAGAAGACACCACTAGGCGCTGAGATGCCAAGATCCGGATGGCACCGAGGTGGTGTGTAGCAAGTTGCCGCACTGGTGTGGCCATCCTACAATGCTGAAAGTCGGCGTGGGGCGCCCCGTTGGCCTGTGAGTTTGCGTCAGTAGCGGACCGATGTGCGAATAGGCCGAAGGCAGCACAACGCGCCAAGATCCGGATGGCACCGAGGTGGTGTCTAGTAAGTTGTCGCACTTCTGTGGCCATCCTACAATGTTGAAAGTCGGCGTGGGGCGCCCCGTTGGCCTGTGAGATGGCGTCAGTAGCGGACCGATGTGCGAATGGGGCCAAAGGCAGCGCAACAATATTTTCTGATTTGAAGACACTACAAGGCGCTGAGATGCCAAGATCCGGATGGCACCGAGGTGGTGTCTAGCAAGTTGTGGCACTGGTGTGGCCATCGTACAATGGTAAAAGTCGGCGTGGGGCGCCCTGTTGGCCTGTGAGATGGTGTCAGTAGCGGTCTGATGTGTGAATGGGGCCAAAGGCAGCGCAACAATATTTTCTACAATATTTTCGTAGTAGAAGACACCACAAGGCGCTGAGATGCCAAGATCCGGATGGCACCGAGGTGATGTCTAAGTTGCGGACCGATGTGCGAATGGGGCCAAAGGTAGCGTAACAAGATTTTCTGTATGGAAGATACCACTAGGCGTTGAGATGCCAAGATTCGGATGGCACCGAGGTGATGTCTAGCAAGTTGTGCCACTGGTGTGGCCATCGTACAATGGTAAAAGTCGGCGTGGGGCGCCCTATTGGCCTGTGAGATGGTGTCAGTAGCGGACTGATGTGCGAATGGGGCCAAAGGCAGCGCAACAATATTTTCTGACTGACACCACAAGGCGCTGAGGTGATGTCTAAGTTGCGGACTGATGTGCGAATGGGGCCAAAGGCAGCGTAACAATATTTTCTGTATGGAAGATACCACTAGGCGTTGAGATGCCAAGATTCGGATGGCACCGAGGTGATGTCTAGCAAGTTGTGCCACTGGTGTGGCCATCGTACAATGGTAAAAGTCGGCGTGGGGCGCCCTATTGGCCTGTGAGATGGTGTCAGTAGCGGACTGATGTGCGAATGGGGCCAAAGGCAGCGCAACAATATTTTCTGACTGACACCACAAGGCGCTGAGATGCCAAGATCCGGATGGCACCGAGGTGATGTCTAAGTTGCGGACTGATGTGCGAATGGGGCCAAAGGCAGCGTAACAATATTTTCTGTATGGAAGATACCACTAGGCGTTGAGATGCCAAGATTCGGATGGCACCGAGGTGATGTCTAGCAAGTTGGTGTGGTCATCCTACAATGCTGAAACTCGGCGTGGGTCACCCCATTAGCCTGTGAGATGGCGTCAGTAGCGGACCGATGTGCGAATAGGCCGAAGGCAGCACAACGCGCCAAGATCCGGATGTCACCGTGGTGGTTTCATAGTTGAGAGGCACTTCATCTGCAGTGGGGCGCCGAGATCCGGATGGCACCGAGGTGATGTCTAGCAAGTTGCTGTACTGGTGTGGTCATCCTACAATGCTGAAATGTAGTGGGGCGCCCATTTACCGTTTCAGTTGCCATTCAGCTGAGTTTCGGCTGCTCTTGATGCTACAGCGACACGCGGCTGCAAGAGGACTCTCAAAATGGCGGCCTGTTCTTTGGATTTGGGCCTGGTCCACTAAAATGGCCCCTGGGACACCTTAGAACTCGGACGCTCGATTTTTTTTTCCTTTCCTGTACATGCAAAAAAAGGTAAATGCCCGGTACGTTACACGCTTCATCTGCCACGATGAACTCTCCAGAGGAACCGAAAAAAAATATAGTTGTGGTAACTATACCATGCATCGTCATATGGAGAGGTGGCACCAATTAATTATAGTGCTGCATAAAAGAGAGATTTGGAGGAGAACCCCTGACCTGCTAGTACATTCATCAAAGAAGTGGCACTGAGAGCTTCAGAGGCAAGGGAAACGGTCCCAAATATTTAGAAGAACTTTGGAAAGATTAAAATGACATGTTTAGATTGTGGTAAATTAATTTCATGTGGACAGATGAGTGTTACTCTAATAAATACAGCATATGAACATCATCATAGTCGATGGTTGGTAGAGACATTTTGACTATATCCTGGACCTGCCCGTCCTCGCCCAAAATGGCGCCGGAATAAATGGGACTCGTAACTCCTTGTTGTGTACTGGTTGCAGAACCTTGAAATCACGAGATACGTATGCAGTTTTGAAGCACATGGCGGGCGGGGACGAGAATTTATTGAATATTTCGACATCCCTATTGATATTAAGTTCTGATGTGTTATTGATTACTGTACTGTTGAAAATTCGAATTAACGTCACCCATGGTACTTGCCTGCAAATGTATATCTAGATAATTTTATTGTAACTGGCCCTGTCGTATTTTAATTATAAAATGTACGTCCACCGATTCCGTAACTGTTAGACACCTTAGTTCTTGCAACCTAATGGCCCGCCCGTTACGTTCCTCTACAGTGTAAATGTCTATTCATCATATACGATTACAGTTTGCTCCGTGGCAGGCCCACGTGGTTATAGGCTCGTATTTGTATAATGAAATTTTCACAATAAAGGTTTTTAAAAGAAAACATGGTAGTAGTATATACATTGGTAAAGTTTTTAATAATAGTCACTGTTTTAGAATCATTAAAAGGCAAGTGAAATAAAGCAGACCAATTACATGAAGGGTAAAAGGTATAATACGAAGGAACGCAGTAAAGATAAATGGTCAAGGGCTGTTGTGTTTTCTATTCCTGCAACATAAAGTGATCGATAAGAATCTCATATTCAGGCGTATCGGCGACTAAGACAGCAGGTCGACCCTCTTTTGCTCAACGGCTCCGTCATGGGACGAAGAAACGCTCTTTTTCTCGAAAAAAGAATATATTTTACTTGCAGGACAGTTGTAAAATTTCCGGGAAAGTACATTAGCCTGGAACATTATAACATATATTTAAGAAAAAATAATGTTCGGAAGTAATTAAAAGCGTAATTTTTAGGTGATATGACCAAGGCTTTCATCATTAGAATAAGAAAAGTAAAATGAACCAATGAAAAGTTTTATTAACAACTCACATGACTTGTTATGCTTAC
Organism: Lissotriton helveticus; assembly: GCF_964261635.1. Lineage (NCBI taxonomy): Eukaryota > Metazoa > Chordata > Amphibia > Caudata > Salamandridae > Lissotriton > Lissotriton helveticus. The sequence continues at coordinate 332,737,272 of NC_136071.1, read as the reverse complement.
GTTACGCGCTGCGCGCCCCGGATGACTTCCGGATGCGCTAACGCGGCGCGTCATATGACGCATTACGCGACAACGCAGGTCCAGAATATAGTCAAAATGTCTCCACCAACCAGCGGTCGAAACACAACCCCTTTCAGCAGGCTAAATAGTTCTGTTAAATGACAACAGAAGGGACAGGCAACAAGAACCATCAGTCAAAGAGGGGAGGGCTAGTTCTTCTCTACCGGGTTACATTGGGGCGCTACCGGAACTGATCGAATTGGTAGTCTACAGTGTTTCTGGATGTTTCAGACTGAAGCTGGGGTTAGCATGAGAGCACCACCATTTCGTAGCTCCGTCGTGGCCATTCCGCAACCAATCATGGCAGCCGCTCTTTATCGTTATTTTGGGCGGGGTGGGTGGCGGAGCCGAGCTGTATTGCAGCCATCATGGTGTGGAGTTTAGTTCATCTCACTAGTTTCGTATTTGTCATGAGGGGTTGTTCCTAATGTTTCTATTTTAGCGAGGTCAAAAAGAGATCCCATTAGTGGCCTACTGATTTTGCTCGATTCCTTTTCTTTTTTTTTACACGATTTTTCGTTATCTGCAAAGACTAAACAGAGTATTGCGACTCTGTGTTTGTTTGTAAATAGAGAATGAACCAAAGAGAACTAATTCTAAAACAGTAAATACTTGGATAACAATCAATCAAATGGAGAGAGAAGCAGGCACGACGGATTACAACGGGGGCAAAGGCCTGCGTTAACTACCTTTCACTATCTGCAAAGAGAGAGTACTCCTAATAGAAATGAGGGGGGGGGGGGCACCATTCAAAGCAGATCAGTGTGCATAAACACGAAAATGTTTTCACTTACCACGTACTTGACATTCGACAGCTTATGATATTTGCTATTAAAAAACCATTGAAATTCACTGAAAAAACCATAGGTTATAGACCATATATAGTTAGGAATTAGCATTTACAAAACCTTGAAAATTCACTGAAAAAACCATAGGTTATAGACCATATATAGTTAGGAATTAGCATTTAAAAAACCTTATTTTACTCACACAAAACCATTGAAATTCCATATATAGTTAGTTGCACTAACTATATATCGCGCACCCGCAATCCACTGCTGATCATGTCACATATTACATCATTCATGACATGGTCAGTGACATCACTGATGACATCTCAAATGACATCACTGATGACATCACTGATGACATCTCATTTGACATCATTCTTGTGCTAATACGATAAACCTCTTCAGACTCTAATATAACCTTAGATACACTCAGTGTATACAGACACTCACACACTGCCACTCATCCATGGAGTTACTCACACACCCAGTCAGTCATGCAAAGAAACAATCTCACCTCCATTTCTTCAACTATACAGTTAAACACACCTTACTTATTGAAACATATACTAACACATATTTACTCTCTTATACAATCCCTGATACAAGTTCACAATGATCGATACAACCACTCAGTCATTCAGTGGCTCTCATGCACAGTTATTTATATATGCCAACTCTCACATGTACTGTGTTTTACATATGTACTTACTATGACATGTAGCATTGAGATATCCATTCACTCATCAATACACTCATGCACACAGTCAACTGCCCATGTAGCTGTTTCCACATGCACTCTTGAACTCATACACCTAGTGAATAAACTGCTCACACATCTATGCATAGAGTCACACACCTTCCAGCCACCCCCACACAAACTCAATCTGCCATAGAAATACTTGGGCAACCAATTAATAACACATATAGCCTCTCGTATAGCTAATGATCAACACATGCAGCAGTTTACAGAACAACAGACATAATGATGCACAAATTAAGACAGTTTAGTCACTAACCCATGCACTCAGTGAGACACATTTAATCACTCACTCATACATTCAGTCATGCACCTACTAAATCCTTCGTCCAGACACTTATACATCTACTCATTCTTTAATATGTAAAACATATTTAAACTTTACAGAAACACACAGTCACTGGATGACGTCATCAGTGATGTCATCAGTGATGTCATTTGAGATGTCATCAGTGATGTCATCAGTGATGTCACTGACCATGTCATGAATGATGTAATATGTGACATGATCAGCAGTGGATTGCGGGTGCGCGATATATAGTTAGTGCAACTAACTATATATGGAATTTCAATGGTTTTGTGTGAGTAAAATAAGGTTTTTTAAATGCTAATTCCTAACTATAGATGGTCTATAACCTATGGTTTTTTCAGTGAATTTTCAAGGTTTTGTAAATGCTAATTCCTAACTATATATGGTCTATAACCTATGTTTTTTTCAGTGAATATATATATATATATATATATATATATATATATATATATATATATATATATATATATATATATATATATATATATGTATATATATATATATATATATATATATATATATATATATATATAATGGGGTGAGCACAGGAGACATAAAGGCAGGGGCGGAGCTATACCTGGACTCACAGCGGCATCTGAGGAAGGCCACAGTCCTGAAATGCATCATGCCCATGCTGTAACTCAATGAAGGCTTTCTCTGTTGTCCCCGATGTGGCCTCTCACCTTCCTTACTCGGAGTGGTGTGAATTCGATATTTTGCACCCCTGCCAGTGGTGTGACAGAGGTCCCGTTCCCTCAAAGTGGCAGGAGATTCTGGCATCAGCTGTTTCAGCTTGTTTCTGTCTTCCTATTGGATTTCCTCTTGCCCACCTACATTGTTGATGAAGCCAGGGATGCTGCCAGGAGCAGCTCGTGACTTCAAGGGGAGCTGTTTGCACTGACAAGTCGAGTCACAGCACGGCGGAGTCATTTACGCAGGTTGGGAGCGTCAAGGGGACCCAGGGAGGCCTAATGTCATCATTTCTGTCTGACCTGCTCATCTCCAAACAGCGCGCCTTTCCCCAGTAATTTTGCTCACTGCACCCACAGCCCGAAAAACAGTACATTCTGGGACTTGGAGTTTCACATGGATCGCAGTGGCAGTGCGACCATGTGATTTGGGGCTGAACTTTGACCCTCCAATGGGGGAGAGCACAGGAGACATAAAGACGGGGCGGAGCTATACCCGGACTCACAGCGGCATCTGAGGAAAGCCACAGTGCCGAAATGCATCATGCCCATGCTGTAACTCAATAAAGGCTTTCTCTGTTGTCCCCGATGTGGCCTCTCACCTTCCTCACTCGGTGTGGTGTGAATTGGATATTTTGCGTGCCTGCCAGTGTTGTGACAGAGGCCCCGTTCCTTCAAAGTGGCAGGAGATTCTGGCATCAGCTGTTTCAGCTTGTTTCTGTCTTCCAAGGTATTGGATTTCCTCCTGCCCACTTACGTTGCTGACTACGCCAGGGATGCTGCCAGGAGCAGCTTGTGACTTCACGGGGAGCCGTTTGCACTGACAAGTCGACTAACAGCCCGGCGGAGTCATTTACGCAGGTTGAGAGCGTCAAGGGGACCCAGGGAGGCCTTATGTCATCATTTCTGTCTGGCCTGCTCATCTCCAAACAGCGCCCCTTTCCCCTGAAATTTTGCTCACGGCACCCACAGCCTGAAAACACTGCATACTGGGACTTGGAGTTTCACATGGATCGCAGTGACAGTGCGACCATATGATTTTGGGCTGAACTTTGACCCTCCAATGGGGGAGAGCACAGGAGACATAAAGGCGGGGCGGAGCTACACTCGGACTCACAGCGGCATCTGAGGAAGGCCACAGTGCCGAAATGCATCATGCCCATGCTGTAACTCAATAAAGGCTTTCTCTGTTGTCCCCGATGTGGCCTCTCACCTTCCTTACTCGGAGTGGTGTGAATTGGATATATATATATATATATATATATATATATATATATATATATATATATATATATATATATATATATATATATATATATATATATATATATTTATATATATATATATTGTTGAGCAAACCTTTGAAAAAAGGATGCTGCACTCTCTCTGGAAATTTTCAAGCAGTCAATTTTATTGACCCAGCATTTTCATAACCTTCCTACGCGTTTTGGACATCAACAGTCCCTGTTCATGGTATATAGGTTTATAGTTACTAGAAGATCTAGAATTAGAAGCACTGTAGATAATGTTCAGAACAGTCCTGTAGAAGAGAGTATTCAGCATTAGGAGAATGGTGAAGAAGATAAACAATTCAACCATTGTCATGGGCATCCCCTCCCATCAACACCAGAGGTGCTGTCATGCCGGTTTGTCAGGACCACTACCAATGCGAAACAGTTATAAACCTGTGCATCTTAATTCTGTATTCAAGAATAATAAATGGATCAGTATCGAAAAATCGAGGGACAAAATATCGAATTATCAAAATATCGACGCCAAAATATCGAGGGACAGAATATAGAATGCCTATCTACAAACAGGTAAGTACTAAAATATCGATTCCAAAATATAGAATGTTAAAAGATAGTTAACTAAAATATTGGGTTTTTTAAATGAAATAAAAGTACTAAAAATGTAAATAAATAATGAACATAATTGAATAAAACATAATTAAAATAATGTAAAAAAGCTTAAAATGTAAAAATAATTCATGAAATGTAAAACAAATTAAAATACATTTACTTAAAAATATTATAAAATACTGATTAATATTAACTATAAAACATTTAGAACATTAATAAAAAATATATTGATATGAATATATAAATAAACATATACATATAAAAATAAATAAAATATAATAATTACATTAATTAAAATAAAAGTTTTTTATGGTAATTAATAATGAGTGCCACAGTAGTGAAAACGTTGGATAGCGTAGGGGTAAAAATTACTATTCCTACTCCGGAGAGTGCAACAGTAGGGAAAACGTTGGATAGCTTAGGGGTAAGAATTACTATTCCCACTCCAGAGAGTGCAACAGTGGGGAAAGCGTTGGATAGCGGGAGGGTAAAAATTACTATTCCCACTCCAGAGAGTGCAACAGTAGGGAAAGCGTTGGATACCGTAGGGGTAAAAATAACTATTCCCACTCCAGTGAGTGCAACAGTAGGGAGAGCATTGGATAGCGTAGGGATAAAAATTACTATTCCCACTCCAGTGAGTGCAACAGTAGGGAAAGCATTGGCTAGCGTAGGGGCAAAAATTACTATTCCCACTCCAGAGAGTGCAACAGCAGTGAAAGCGTTGGATAGCGTAGGGGTAAAAATGACTACTCCCACTCCAGAGAGTGCAACAGTAGAGAAAGCGTTGGATAGTGTAGGGGTAAAAATTACTATTCCCACTCCAGTGAGTGCAACAGTAGAGAAAACGTTGGATAGCGTAGGGGCGAGAATGACTATTCCCACTCCAGAGAGTGCAACAGTAGGGAAAACATTGGATAGAGTAGGGGTAAAAATTACTATTCCCACTCCAAACAGTGCAACAGTAGGGAAAGCGTTGGATAGAGGGGGGAGTAAAAATTACTATTCCCACTCAAGAGAGTGCAACAGTAGGGAAAGCGTTGGGTGGCGTAGAGGTAAAAATTACTATTCCCACTTCAGAGAGTGCAACAGTAGGGAAAACGTTGGATAGCGTAGGGGTAAAAATTACTATTCCTACTCCAGAGAGTGCAACAGTAGGGAAAGAAATGATTTAGTATTAAAATAATATTAAATTAACTATCAATACCAATAACAATTTATTAAAAATAATGACCAATTAATAACAATTAATTACCAATTAAAAACATTTATTACCAATTAATAAATTAATTACGAATAAAAAATTAATTATCAATACATATAAATAAAAATAAATATTAACTTTATTACAATTAAATTACTTCCCACCCAATTCCCCTATAAACCCACAACCTGCATCTTATAATAAAAAACTACAATTAACATAATTATCAACTAATCAATTAATAAAAATTATTCACCAATTTATAAAAATGAATTACCAATTAATAAACATTATTTACCAATTAATAATTAATTATCAATACATATAAATAAAACATAATATTTTATGTACTATAATTAAATTACTTCCCACCCTATTCCCCTATAAACCCACAACCCGCTCCTAATAATAAAAAATACAATGAACAGAATTATCAATTAATCAATTAATACAAATGAATTACCAATTTATAAATTTTAATTACCAATTAATAATTAACTATCAATCAATTAATTATCAATACATATAAATTAAAATTAATATTTAATTTAATATAATTACATTAGTTCTCACCCTATTTCCCTATAAACCCTCAACCCGCTACGAAATTAAATACGCAAAACTTAAATTACATAACATTAATTACTTAAAAATAATTAAACATACATTAGAAAAATAATACATCATTTTGACACATATACTACCATACATAACACTAAAAAAATTCGATATTATGGGAATCTATATAATAAAATTCGATATTGTGGGAATCTATATTATAAAATTCGATATTGTGGAACTCGATATTTCCTACCCCAATTTCGATATTCTGTCCTATCTATATTTTGATAATTCGATATTCTGTCCATTCGATATTTGGAATCAATATTTAGGGTGAGATAAATCATTGTATAACCATGTATTTTTATCCTTTTACATATTGTCGCAATTTTGCAAATCCCTAGTGGCTGTCGTTGGTTGATACAAGGTCGCATGTGTGTACTGGTTAATAAATCATTGGCACTTTAAACCGTTGGCACATGAGCACGTGAAGATATCCCCTTGTGTGCATACCCAATAGATCATTTCTACAATGTGCCACAATTGGAGTAACTTGCACGTGTGATGTGCACTCACGCCTAGCTGTATTTAAAGCGGCAACATTCTAACTCTATGCTTAGCCTTGTGGGTTACAGAACGCGTACCTGCCTTATCCAGTGCCTCACAGCATCACAGCGGCCTTCTTCTTCTCTCTTCTCCATGGCGGCCTTCTTTTCCTCTCTTCTCTATGATTGCCGTCTTCCACACAGCAGTTCTGCCGACGGTTCCTTCATCCTTGTCGGATTTCCAGTTACCAGGCAACCTGTAATAGATGCGCATCTAGAATATTTGAGGTCATTTTTTCTGGTTTCCTCCCACCTCATTCAGGTAAAGACGATCCATTATTACTTCCTCTGCATGATTAACAGCAAAGCAACAAAGACACATTTGTTGCTGAACACAAACTAGCACTTCATTTTTATTTTTAAACCTTGATAGGTGACCTATGGTTTTATCTGGACTCAGTAACAGAGACTGGTTTTACATGCATGTTAGCAAAATGTTATTTAAGAAACACTTGTTGATAGAACTCTGTTGTGCAGCATATATTGGCTATTAATTGAACCTTTCGGGAGAACATTATTAAGGAACATTCGTTAACAGAACTCTGTAATGCAACACATGTTGGCTGCTTGTGTTACAGACCATTGTGGAAGTCATTTTACAAAAGACAACTTGAGTTGTGGTACAGTACCGAACAAGGGGGCCTGTCGTGGCAAGGGACCGTCCGCCATAATGGCGGAGGTCCCGTGCATCGAATTAGGATGCACCCGCTTTTTGAACATTGCGGCTAGCGGTGCTGAAAGCACCACCCACCGCAATAATAAAAATGCATGTTGTGCGTTTCAAAGCACAACAGGACAGGCACCGCGCAGTGCCTGCCATATTGTACTTTGAAACATGCACCCCCCACCCCGCAACGGGCCCCCAAAGCAAAGACCGTATGCCTTTCCGTGGCGGCATTGCCGCCACGGAAAGGCATTCCCCAAAGCCCATCCTAATATGGCTTACAACAAGGGGTGGTGATGGACAGAGTCTCTGAATTAAGCAGAGTACTCTCACCCAGTCAAGAGATCAGGGCTAGATCCAACACCGTTTTTTAGCTCATTGCACCATCCCAGTTTCAGAACCTGGCTGTATGCAAATTAGTCTGTCCCTGGCCCAGTGCATCATGGGAACAGGGCAGACCAGACTACAAAAGCCAATTCTTACACTGGGAAGGAAACAAGCTTCCGGGGACCGGTTTCTGGCATTTCAGCCGTCTTCGGCCCGGCTTGCTTGAATCCTGATGGTGCAATGAGCAAGGGACTCACATCTGAGTATACCCTTCCACGCTTAGGGTGGACAAAATTATTTACAACAAGGGGTGGTGATGGACAGAGTCTCTGAATTAAGCAGAGTACTCTCACCCAGTCAAGAGATCAGGGCTAGATCCAACACCGTTTTTTAGCTCATTGCACCATCCCAGTTTCAGAACCTGGCTGTATGCAAATTAGTCTGTCCCTGGCCCAGTGCATCATGGGAACAGGGCAGACCAGACTACAAAAGCCAATTCTTACACTGGGAAGGAAACAAGCTTCCGGGGACCGGTTTCTGGCATTTCAGCCGTCTTCGGCCCGGCTTGCTTGAATCCTGATGGTGCAATGAGCAAGGGACTCACATCTGAGTATACCCTTCCACGCTTAGGGTGGACAAAATTATTTACAACAAGGGGTGGTGATGGACAGAGTCTCTGAATTAAGCAGAGTACTCTCACCCAGTCAAGAGATCAGGGCTAGATCCAACACCGTTTTTTAGCTCATTGCACCATCCCAGTTTCAGAACCTGGCTGTATGCAAATTAGTCTGTCCCTGGCCCAGTGCATCATGGGAACAGGGCAGACCAGACTACAAAAGCCAATTCTTACACTGGGAAGGAAACAAGCTTCCGGGGACCGGTTTCTGGCATTTCAGCCGTCTTCGGCCCGGCTTGCTTGAATCCTGATGGTGCAATGAGCAAGGGACTCACATCTGAGTATACCCTTCCACGCTTAGGGTGGACAAAATTATTTACAACAAGGGGTGGTGATGGACAAAGTCTCTGAATTAAGCAGAGTACTCTCACCCAGTCAAGAGATCAGGGCTAGATCCAACACCGTTTTTTAGCTCATTGCACCATCCCAGTTTCAGAACCTGGCTGTATGCAAATTAGTCTGTCCCTGGCCCAGTGCATCATGGGAACAGGGCAGACCAGACTACAAAAGCCAATTCTTACACTGGGAAGGAAACAAGCTTCCGGGGACCGGTTTCTGGCATTTCAGCCGTCTTCGGCCCGGCTTGCTTGAATCCTGATGGTGCAATGAGCAAGGGACTCACATCTGAGTATACCCTTCCACGCTTAGGGTGGACAAAATTATTTACAACAAGGGGTGGTGATGGACAGAGTCTCTGAATTAAGCAGAGTACTCTCACCCAGTCAAGAGATCAGGGCTAGATCCAACACCGTTTTTTAGCTCATTGCACCATCCCAGTTTCAGAACCTGGCTGTATGCAAATTAGTCTGTCCCTGGCCCAGTGCATCATGGGAACAGGGCAGACCAGACTACAAAAGCCAATTCTTACACTGGGAAGGAAACAAGCTTCCGGGGACCGGTTTCTGGCATTTCAGCCGTCTTCGGCCCGGCTTGCTTGAATCCTGATGGTGCAATGAGCAAGGGACTCACATCTGAGTATACCCTTCCATGCTTAGGGTGGACAAAATTATTTACAACAAGGGGTGGTGATGGACAGAGTCTCTGAATTAAGCAGAGTACTCTCACCCAGTCAAGAGATCAGGGCTAGATCCAACACCGTTTTTTAGCTCATTGCACGATCCCAGTTTCAGAACCTGGCTGTATGCAAATTAGTCTGTCCCTGGCCCAGTGCATCATGGGAACAGGGCAGACCAGACTACAAAAGCCAATTCTTACACTGGGAAGGAAACAAGCTTCCGGGGACCGGTTTCTGGCATTTCAGCCGTCTTCGGCCCGGCTTGCTTGAATCCTGATGGTGCAATGAGCAAGGGACTCACATCTGAGTATACCCTTCCACGCTTAGGGTGGACAAAATTATTTACAACAAGGGGTGGTGATGGACAGAGTCTCTGAATTAAGCAGAGTACTCTCACCCAGTCAAGAGATCAGGGCTAGATCCAACACCGTTTTTTAGCTCATTGCACCATCCCAGTTTCAGAACCTGGCTGTAAGCAAATTAGTCTGTCCCTGGCCCAGTGCATCATGGGAACAGGGCAGACCAGACTACAAAAGCCAATTCTTACACTGGGAAGGAAACAAGCTTCCGGGGACCGGTTTCTGGCATTTCAGCCGTCTTCGGCCCGGCTTGCTTGAATCCTGATGGTGCAATGAGCAAGGGACTCACATCTGAGTATACCCTTCCACGCTTAGGGTGGACAAAATTATTTACAACAAGGGGTGGTGATGGACAGAGTCTCTGAATTAAGCAGAGTACTCTCACCCAGTCAAGAGATCAGGGCTAGATCCAACACCGTTTTTTAGCTCATTGCACCATCCCAGTTTCAGAACCTGGCTGTATGCAAATTAGTCTGTCCCTGGCCCAGTGCATCATGGGAACAGGGCAGACCAGACTACACAAGCCAATTCTTACACTGGGAAGGAAACAAGCTTCCGGGGACCGGTTTCTGGCATTTCAGCCGTCTTCGGCCCGGCTTGCTTGAATCCTGATGGTGCAATGAGCAAGGGACTCACATCTGAGTATACCCTTCCACGCTTAGGGTGGACAAAATTATTTACAACAAGGGGTGGTGATGGACAGAGTCTCTGAATTAAGCAGAGCACTCTCACCCAGTCAAGAGATCAGGGCTAGATCCAACACCGTTTTTTAGCTCATTGCACCATCCCAGTTTCAGAACCTGGCTGTATGCAAATTAGTCTGTCCCTGGCCCAGTGCATCATGGGAACAGGGTAGACCAGACTACAAAAGCCAATTCTTACACTGGGAAGGAAACAAGCTTCCGGGGACCGGTTTCTGGCATTTCAGCCGTCTTCGGCCCGGCTTGCTTGAATCCTGATGGTGCAATGAGCAAGGGACTCACATCTGAGTATACCCTTCCACGCTTAGGGTGGACAAAATTATTTACAAAAAGGGGTGGTGATGGACAGAGTCTCTGAATTAAGCAGAGTACTCTCACCCAGTCAAGAGATCAGGGCTAGATCCAACACCGTTTTTTAGCTCATTGCACCATCCCAGTTTCAGAACCTGGCTGTATGCAAATTAGTCTGTCCCTGGCCCAGTGCATCATGGGAACAGGGCAGACCAGACTACAAAAGCCAATTCTTACACTGGGAAGGAAACAAGCTTCCGGGGACCTGGTTTCTGGCATTTCAGCCGTCTTCGGCCCGGCTTGCTTGAATCCTGATGGTGCAATGAGCATGGGACTCACATCTGAGTATACCCTTCCACGCTTAGGGTGGACAAAATTATTTACAACAAGGGGTGGTGATGGACAGAGTCTCTGAATTAAGCAGAGTACTGTCAACCAGTCAAGAGATCAGGGCTAGATCCCACACCGTTTTTTAGCTCATTGCACCATCCCAGTTTCAGAACCTGGCTGTATGCAAATTAGTCTGTCCCTGGCCCAGTGCATCATGGGAACAGGGCAGACCAGACTACAAAAGCCAATTCTTACACTGGGAAGGAAACAAGCTTCCGGGGACCGGTTTCTGGCATTTCAGCCGTCTTCGGCCCGGCTTGCTTGAATCCTGATGGTGCAATGAGCAAGGGACTCACATCTGAGTATACCCTTCCACGCTTAGGGTGGACAAAATTATTTACAACAAGGGTTGGTGATGGACAGAGACTCTGAATTAAGCAGAGTACTCTCACCCAGTCAAGAGATCAGGGCTAGATCCAACACCGTTTTTTAGCTCATTGCACCATCCCAGTTTCAGAACCTGGCTGTATGCAAATTAGTCTGTCCCTGGCCCAGTGCATCATGGGAACAGGGCAGACCAGACTACAAAAGCCAATTCTTACACTGGGAAGGAAACAAGCTTCCGAGGACCGGTTTCTGGCATTTCAGCCGTCTTCGGCCCGGCTTGCTTGAATCCTGATGGTGCAATGAGCAAGGCACTCACATCTGAGTATACCCTTCCACGCTTAGGGTGGACAAAATTATTTACAACAAGGGGTGGTGATGGACAGAGTCTCTGAATTAAGCAGAGTACTCTCACCCAGTCAAGAGATCAGGGCTAGATCCAACACCGTTTTTTAGCTCATTGCACCATCCCAGTTTCAGAACCTGGCTGTATGCAAATTAGTCTGTCCCGGGCCCAGTGCATCATGGGAACAGGGCAGACCAGACTACAAAAGCCAATTCTTACACTGGGAAGGAAACAAGCTTCCGGGGACCGGTTTCTGGCATTTCAGCCGTCTTCGGCCCGGCTTGCTTGAATCCTGATGGCGCAATGAGCAAGGGACTCACATCTGAGTATACCCTTCCACGCTTAGGGTGGACAAAATTATTTACAACAAGGGGTGGTGATGGACAGAGTCTCTGAATTAAGCAGAGTACTCTCACCCAGTCAAGAGATCAGGGCTAGATCCAACACCGTTTTTTAGCTCATTGCACCATCCCAGTTTCAGAACCTGGCTGTATGCAAATTAGTCTGTCCCTGGTCCAGTGCATCATGGGAACAGGGCAGACCAGACTACAAAAGCCAATTCTTACACTGGGAAGGAAACAAGCTTCCGGGGACCGGTTTCTGGCATTTCAGCCGTCTTCGGCCCGGCTTGCTTGAATCCTGATGGTGCAATGAGCAAGGGACTCACATCTGAGTATACCCTTCCACGCTTAGGGTGGACAAAATTATTTACAACAAGGGGTGGTGATGGACAGAGTCTCTGAATTAAGCAGAGTACTCTCACCCAGTCAAGAGATCAGGGCTAGATCCAACACCGTTTTTTAGCTCATTGCACCATCCCAGTTTCAGAACCTGGCTGTATGCAAATTAGTCTGTCCCTGGCCCAGTGCATCATGGGAACAGGGCAGACCAGACTACAAAAGCCAATTCTTACACTGGGAAGGAAACAAGCTTCCGGGGACCGGTTTCTGGCATTTCAGCCGTCTTCGGCCCGGCTTGCTTGAATCCTGATGGTGCAATGAGCAAGGGACTCACATCTGAGTATACCCTTCCACGCTTAGGGTGGACAAAATTATTTACAACAAGGGGTGGTGATGGACAGAGTCTCTGAATTAAGCAGAGTACTCTCACCCAGTCAAGAGATCAGGGCTAGATCCAACACCGTTTTTTAGCTCATTGCACCATCCCAGTTTCAGAACCTGGCTGTATGCAAATTAGTCTGTCCCTGGCCCAGTGCATCATGGGAACAGGGCAGACCAGACTACAAAAGCCAATTCTTACACTGGGAAGGAAACAAGCTTCCGGGGACCGGTTTCTGGCATTTCAGCGGTCTTCGGCCCGGCTTGCTTGAATCCTGGTGGTGCAATGAGCAAGGGACTCACATCTGAGTATACCCTTCCACGCTTAGGGTGGACAAAATTATTTACAACAAGGGGTGGTGATGGACAGAGTCTCTGAATTAAGCAGAGTACTCTCACCCAGTCAAGAGATCAGGGCTAGATCCAACACTGTTTTTTAGCTCATTGCACCATCCCAGTTTCAGAACCTGGCTGTATGCAAATTAGTCTGTCCCTGGCCCAGTGCATCATGGGAACAGGGCAGACCAGACTACAAAAGACAATTCTTACACTGGGAAGGAAACAAGCTTCTGGGGACCGGTTTCTGGCATTTCAGCCGTCTTCGGCCCGGCTTGCTTGAATCCTGATGGTGCAATGAGCAAGGGACTCACATCTGAGTATACCCTTCCACGCTTAGGGTGGACAAAATTATTTACAACAAGGGGTGGTGATGGACAGAGTCTCTGAATTAAGCAGAGTACTCTCACCCAGTCAAGAGATCAGGGCTAGATCAAACACCGTTTTTTAGCTCATTGCACCATCCCAGTTTCAGAACCTGGCTGTATGCAAATTAGTCTGTCCCTGGCCCAGTGCATCATGGGAACAGGGCAGACCAGACTACAAAAGCCAATTCTTACACTGGGAAGGAAACAAGCTTCCGGGGACCGGTTTCTGGCATTTCAGCCGTCTTCGGCCCGGCTTGCTTGAATCCTGATGGTGCAATGAGCAAGGGACTCACATCTGAGTATACCCTTCCACGCTTAGGGTGGACAAAATTATTTACAACAAGGGGTGGTGATGGACAGAGTCTCTGAATTAAGCAGAGTACTCTCACCCAGTCAAGAGATCAGGGCTAGATCCAACACCGTTTTTTAGCTCATTGTACCATCCCAGTTTCAGAACCTGGCTGTATGCAAATTAGTCTGTCCCTGGCCCAGTGCATCATGGGAACAGGGCAGACCAGACTACAAAAGCCAATTCTTACACTGGGAAGGAAACAAGCTTCCGGGGACCGGTTTCTGGCATTTCAGCCGTCTTCGGCCCGGCTTGCTTGAATCCTGATGGTGCAATGAGCAAGGGACTCACATCTGAGTATACCCTTCCACGCTTAGGGTGGACAAAATTATTTACAACAAGGGGTGGTGATGGACAGAGTCTCTGAATTAAGCAGAGTACTCTCACCCAGTCAAGAGATCAGGGCTAGATCCAACACCGTTTTTTTAGCTCATTGCACCATCCCAGTTTCAGAACCTGGCTGTATGCAAATTAGTCTGTCCCTGGCCCAGTGCATCATGGGAACAGGGCAGACCAGACTACAAAAGCCAATTCTTACACTGGGAAGGAAACAAGCTTCCGGGGACCGGTTTCTGGCATTTCAGTCGTCTTCGGCCCGGCTTGCTTGAATCCTGATGGTGCAATGAGCAAGGGACTCACATCTGAGTATACCCTTCCACGCTTAGGGTGTACAACATTATTTACAACAAGGGGTGGTGATGGACAGAGTCTCTGAATTAAGCAGAGTACTCTCACCCAGTCAAGAGATCAGGGCTAGATCCAACACCGTTTTTTAGCTCATTGCACCATCCCAGTTTCAGAACCTGGCTGTATGCAAATTAGTCTGTCCCTGGCCCAGTGCATCATGGGAACAGGGCAGACCAGACTACAAAAGCCAATTCTTACACTGGGAAGGAAACAAGCTTCCGGGGACCGGTTTCTGGCATTTCAGCCGTCTTCGGCCCGGCTTGCTTGAATCCTGATGGTGCAATGAGCAAGGGACTCACATCTAAGTATACCCTTCCACACTTAGGGTGGACAAAATTATTTACAACAAGGGGTGGTGATGGACAGAGTCTCTGAATTAAGCAGAGTACTCTCACCCAGTCAAGAGATCAGGGCTAGATCCAACACCGTTTTTTAGCTCATTGCACCATCCCAGTTTCAGAACCTGGCTGTATGCAAATTAGTCTGTCCCTGGCCCAGTGCATCATGGGAACAGGGCAGACCAGACTACAAAAGCCAATTCTTACACTGGGAAGGAAACAAGCTTCCGGGGACCGGTTTCTGGCAATTCAGCCGTCTTCGGCCCGGCTTGCTTGAATCCTGATGGTGCAATGAGCAAGGGACTCTCATCTGAGTATACCCTTCCACGCTTAGGGTGGACAAAATTATTTACAACAAGGGGTGGTGATGGACAGAGTCTCTGAATTAAGCAGAGTACTCTCACCCAGTCAAGAGATCAGGGCTAGATCCAACACCGTTTTTTAGCTCATTGCACCATCCCAGTTTCAGAACCTGGCTGTATGCAAATTAGTCTGTCCCTGGCCCAGTGCATCATGGGAACAGGGCAGACCAGACTACAAAAGCCAATTCTTACACTGGGAAGGAAACACGCTCCCGGGGACCGGTTTCTGGCATTTCAGCCGTCTTCGGCCCGGCTTGCTTGAATCCTGATGGTGCAATGAGCAAGGGACTCACATCTGAGTATACCCTTCCACGCTTAGGGTGGACAAAATTATTTACAACAAGGGGTGGTGATGGACAGAGTCTAGGAATTAAGCAGAGTACTCTCACCCAGTCAAGAGATCAGGGCTAGATCCAACAACGTTTTTTAGCTCATTGCACCATCCCAGTTTCAGAACCTGGCTGTATGCAAATTAGTCTGTCCCTGGCCCAGTGCATCATGGGAACAGGGCAGACCAGACTACAAAAGCCAATTCTTACACTGGGAAGGAAACAAGCTTCCGGGGACCGGTTTCTGGCATTTCAGCCGTCTTCGGCCCGGCTTGCTTGAATCCTGATGGTGCAATGAGCAAGGGACTCACATCTGAGTATACCCTTCCACGCTTAGGGTGGACAAAATTATTTACAACAAGGGGTGGTGATGGGCAGAGTCTCTGAATTAAGCAGAGTACTCTCACCCAGTCAAGAGATCAGGGCTAGATCCAACACCGTTTTTTAGCTCATTGCACCATCCCAGTTTCAGAACCTGGCTGTATGCAAATTAGCCTGTCCCTGGCCCAGTGCATCATGGGAACAGGGCAGACCAGACTACAAAAGCCAATTCTTACACTGGGAAGGAAACAAGCTTCCGGGGACCGGTTTCTGGCATTTCAGCGGTCTTCGGCCCGGCTTGCTTGAATCCTGGTGGTGCAATGAGCAAGGGACTCACATCTGAGTATACCCTTCCACGCTTAGGGTGGACAAAATTATTTACAACAAGGGGTGGTGATGGACAGAGTCTCTGAATTAAGCAGAGTACTCTCACCCAGTCAAGAGATCAGGGCTAGATCCAACACTGTTTTTTAGCTCATTGCACCATCCCAGTTTCAGAACCTGGCTGTATGCAAATTAGTCTGTCCCTGGCCCAGTGCATCATGGGAACAGGGCAGACCAGACTACAAAAGACAATTCTTACACTGGGAAGGAAACAAGCTTCTGGGGACCGGTTTCTGGCATTTCAGCCGTCTTCGGCCCGGCTTGCTTGAATCCTGATGGTGCAATGAGCAAGGGACTCACATCTGAGTATACCCTGCCACGCTTAGGGTGGACAAAATTATTTACAACAAGGGGTGGTGATGGACAGAGTCTCTGAATTAAGCAGAGTACTCTCACCCAGTCAAGAGATCAGGGCTAGATCCAACACCGTTTTTTAGCTCATTGCACCATCCCAGTTTCAGAACCTGGCTGTATGCAAATTAGTCTGTCCCTGGCCCAGTGCATCATGAGAACAGGGCAGACCAGACTACAAAAGCCAATTCTTACACTGGGAAGGAAACAAGCTTCCGGGGACCGGTTTCTGGCATTTCAGCCGTCTTCGGCCCGGCTTGCTTGAATCCTGATGGTGCAATGAGCAAGGGACTCACATCTGAGTATACCCTTCCACGCTTAGGGTGGACAAAATTATTTACAACAAGGGGTGGTGATGGACAGAGTCTCTGAATTAAGCAGAGTACTCTCACCCAGTCAAGAGATCAGGGCTAGATCCAACACCGTTTTTTAGCTCATTGTACCATCCCAGTTTCAGAACCTGGCTGTATGCAAATTAGTCTGTCCCTGGCCCAGTGCATCATGGGAACAGGGCAGACCAGACTACAAAAGCCAATTCTTACACTGGGAAGGAAACAAGCTTCCGGGGACCGGTTTCTGGCATTTCAGCCGTCTTCGGCCCGGCTTGCTTGAATCCTGATGGTGCAATGAGCAAGGGACTCACATCTGAGTATACCCTTCCACGCTTAGGGTGGACAAAATTATTTACAACAAGGGGTGGTGATGGACAGAGTCTCTGAATTAAGCAGAGTACTCTCACCCAGTCAAGAGATCAGGGCTAGATCCAACACCGTTTTTTTTAGCTCATTGCACCATCCCAGTTTCAGAACCTGGCTGTATGCAAATTAGTCTGTCCCTGGCCCAGTGCATCATGGGAACAGGGCAGACCAGACTACAAAAGCCAATTCTTACACTGGGAAGGAAACAAGCTTCCGGGGACCGGTTTCTGGCATTTCAGCCGTCTTCGGCCCGGCTTGCTTGAATCCTGATGGTGCAATGAGCAAGGGACTCACATCTGAGTATACCCTTCCACGCTTAGGGTGTACAACATTATTTACAACAAGGGGTGGTGATGGACAGAGTCTCTGAATTAAGCAGAGTACTCTCACCCAGTCAAGAGATCAGGGCTAGATCCAACACCGTTTTTTAGCTCATTGCACCATCCCAGTTTCAGAACCTGGCTGTATGCAAATTAGTCTGTCCCTGGCCCAGTGCATCATGGGAACAGGGCAGACCAGACTACAAAAGCCAATTCTTACACTGGGAAGGAAACAAGCTTCCGGGGACCGGTTTCTGGCATTTCAGCCGTCTTCGGCCCGGCTTGCTTGAATCCTGATGGTGCAATGAGCAAGGGACTCACATCTGAGTATACCCTTCCACACTTAGGGTGGACAAAATTATTTACAACAAGGGGTGGTGATGGACAGAGTCTCTGAATTAAGCAGAGTACTCTCACCCAGTCAAGAGATCAGGGCTATATCCAACACCGTTTTTTAGCTCATTGCACCATCCCAGTTTCAGAACCTGGCTGTATGCAAATTAGTCTGTCCCTGGCCCAGTGCATCATGGGAACAGGGCAAACCAGACTACAAAAGCCAATTCTTACACTGGGAAGGAAACAAGCTTCCGGGGACCGGTTTCTGGCAATTCAGCCGTCTTCGGCCCGGCTTGCTTGAATCCTGATGGTGCAATGAGCAAGGGACTCTCATCTGAGTATACCCTTCCACGCTTAGGGTGGACAAAATTATTTACAACAAGGGGTGGTGATGGACAGAGTCTCTGAATTAAGCAGAGTACTCTCACCCAGTCAAGAGATCTGGGCTAGATCCAACACCGTTTTTTAGCTCATTGCACCATCCCAGTTTCAGAACCTGGCTGTATGCAAATTAGTCTGTCCCTGGCCCAGTGCATCATGGGAACAGGGCAGAGCAGACTACAAAAGCCAATTCTTACACTGGGAAGGAAACACGCTTCCGGGGACCGGTTTCTGGCATTTCAGCCGTCTTCGGCCCGGCTTGCTTGAATCCTGATGGTGCAATGAGCAAGGGACTCACATCTGAGTATACCCTTCCATGCTTAGGGTGGACAAAATTATTTACAACAAGGGGTGGTGATGGACAGAGTCTAGGAATTAAGCAGAGTACTCTCACCCAGTCAAGAGATCAGGGCTAGATCCAACAACGTTTTTTAGCTCATTGCACCATCCCAGTTTCAGAACCTGGCTGTATGCAAATTAGTCTGTCCCTGGCCCAGTGCATCATGGGAACAGGGCAGACCAGACTACAAAAGCCAATTCTTACACTGGGAAGGAAACAAGCTTCCGGGGACCGGTTTCTGGCATTTCAGCCGTCTTCGGCCCGGCTTGCTTGAATCCTGATGGTGCAATGAGCAAGGGACTCACATCTGAGTATACCCTTCCACGCTTAGGGTGGACAAAATTATTTACAACAAGGGGTGGTGATGGACAGAGTCTCTGAATTAAGCAGAGTACTCTCACCCAGTCAAGAGATCAGGGCTAGATCCAACACCGTTTTTTAGCTCATTGCACCATCCCAGTTTCAGAACCTGGCTGTATGCAAATTAGTCTGTCCCTGGCCCAGTGCATCATGGGAACAGGGCAGACCAGACTACAAAAGCCAATTCTTACACTGGGAAGGAAACAAGCTTCCGGGGACCGGTTTCTGGCATTTCAGCCGTCTTCGGCCCGGCTTGCTTGAATCCTGATGGTGCAATGAGCAAGGGACTCACATCTGAGTATACCCTTCCACGCTTAGGGTGGACAAAATTATTTACAACAAGGGGTGGTGATGGACAGAGTCTCTGAATTAAGCAGAGTACTCTCACCCAGTCAAGAGATCAGGGCTAGATCCAACACCGTTTTTTAGCTCATTGCACCATCCCAGTTTCAGAACCTGGCTGTATGCAAATTAGTCTGTCCCTGGCCCAGTGCATCATGGGAACAGGGCAGACCAGACTACAAAAGCCAATTCTTACACTGGGAAGGAAACAAGCTTCCGAGGACCGGTTTCTGGCATTTCAGCCATCTTCGGCCCGGCTTGCTTGAATCCTGATGGTGCAATGAGCAAGGGACTCACATCTGAGTATACCCTTCCACGCTTAGGGTGGACAAAATTATTTACAACAAGGGGTGGTGATGGACAGAGTCTCTGAATTAAGCAGAGTACTCTCACCCAGTCAAGAGATCAGGGCTAGATCCAACACCGTTTTTTAGCTCATTGCACCATCCCAGTTTCAGAACCTGGCTGTATGCAAATTAGTCTGTCCCTGGCCCAGTGCATCATGGGAACAGGGCAGACCAGACTACAAAAGCCAATTCTTACACTGGGAAGGAAACAAGCTTCCGGGGACCGGTTTCTGGCATTTCAGCGGTCTTCGGCCCGGCTTGCTTGAATCCTGGTGGTGCAATGAGCAAGGGACTCACATCTGAGTATACCCTTCCACGCTTAGGGTGGACAAAATTATTTACAACAAGGGGTGGTGATGGACAGAGTCTCTGAATTAAGCAGAGTACTCTGACCCAGTCAAGAGATCAGGGCTAGATCCAACACTGTTTTTTAGCTCATTGCACCATCCCAGTTTCAGAACCTGGCTGTATGCAAATTAGTCTGTCCCTGGCCCAGTGCATCATGGGAACAGGGCAGACCAGACTACAAAAGACAATTCTTACACTGGGAAGGAAACAAGCTTCTGGGGACCGGTTTCTGGCATTTCAGCCGTCTTCGGCCCGGCTTGCTTGAATCCTGATGGTGCAATGAGCAAGGGACTCACATCTGAGTATACCCTTCCACGCTTAGGGTGGACAAAATTATTTACAACAAGGGGTGGTGATGGACAGAGTCTCTGAATTAAGCAGAGTACTCTCACCCAGTCAAGAGATCAGGGCTAGATCCAACACCGTTTTTTAGCTCATTGCACCATCCCAGTTTCAGAACCTGGCTGTATGCAAATTAGTCTGTCCCTGGCCCAGTGCATCATGGGAACAGGGCAGACCAGACTACAAAAGCCAATTCTTACACTGGGAAGGAAACAAGCTTCCGGGGACCGGTTTCTGGCATTTCAGCCGTCTTCGGCCCGGCTTGCTTGAATCCTGATGGTGCAATGAGCAAGGGACTCACATCTGAGTATACCCTTCCACGCTTAGGGTGGACAAAATTATTTACAACAAGGGGTGGTGATGGACAGAGTCTCTGAATTAAGAAGAGTACTCTCACCCAGTCAAGAGATCAGGGCTAGATCCAACACCGTTTTTTAGCTCATTGTACCATCCCAGTTTCAGAACCTGGCTGTATGCAAATTAGTCTGTCCCTGGCCCAGTGCATCATGGGAACAGGGCAGACCAGACTACAAAAGCCAATTCTTACACTGGGAAGGAAACAAGCTTCCGGGGACCGGTTTCTGGCATTTCAGCCGTCTTCGGCCCGGCTTGCTTGAATCCTGATGGTGCAATGAGCAAGGGACTCACATCTGAGTATACCCTTCCACGCTTAGGGTGGACAAAATTATTTACAACAAGGGGTGGTGATGGACAGAGTCTCTGAATTAAGCAGAGTACTCTCACCCAGTCAAGAGATCAGGGCTAGATCCAACACCGTTTTTTTAGCTCATTGCACCATCCCAGTTTCAGAACCTGGCTGTATGCAAATTAGTCTGTCCCTGGCCCAGTGCATCATGGGAACAGGGCAGACCAGACTACAAAAGCCAATTCTTACACTGGGAAGGAAACAAGCTTCCGGGGACCGGTTTCTGGCAATTCAGCCGTCTTCGGCCCGGCTTGCTTGAATCCTGATGGTGCAATGAGCAAGGGACTCTCATCTGAGTATACCCTTCCACGCTTAGGGTGGACAAAAATTATTTACAACAAGGGGTGGTGATGGACAGAGTCTCTGAATTAAGCAGAGTACTCTCACCCAGTCACGAGATCAGGGCTAGATCCAACACCGTTTTTTAGCTCATTGCACCATCCCAGTTTCAGAACCTGGCTGTATGCAAATTAGTCTGTCCCTGGCCCAGTGCATCATGGGAACAGGGCAGACCAGACTACAAAAGCCAATTCTTACACTGGGAAGGAAACACGCTCCCGGGGACCGGTTTCTGGCATTTCAGCCGTCTTCGGCCCGGCTTGCTTGAATCCTGATGGTGCAATGAGCAAGGGACTCACATCTGAGTATACCCTTCCACGCTTAGGGTGGACAAAAATATTTACAACAAGGGGTGGTGATGGACAGAGTCTAGGAATTAAGCAGAGTACTCTCACCCAGTCAAGAGATCAGGGCTAGATCCAACAACGTTTTTTAGCTCATTGCACCATCCCAGTTTCAGAACCTGGCTGTATGCAAATTAGTCTGTCCCTGGCCCAGTGCATCATGGGAACAGGGCAGACCAGACTACAAAAGCCAATTCTTACACTGGGAAGGAAACAAGCTTCCGGGGACCGGTTTCTGGCATTTCAGCCGTCTTCGGCCCGGCTTGCTTGAATCCTGATGGTGCAATGAGCAAGGGACTCACATCTGAGTATACCCTTCCACGCTTAGGGTGGACAAAATTATTTACAACAAGGGGTGGTGATGGGCAGAGTCTCTGAATTAAGCAGAGTACTCTCACCCAGTCAAGAGATCAGGGCTAGATCCAACACCGTTTTTTAGCTCATTGCACCATCCCAGTTTCAGAACCTGGCTGTATGCAAATTAGTCTGTCCCTGGCCCAGTGCATCATGGGAACAGGGCAGACCAGACTACAAAAGCCAATTCTTACACTGGGAAGGAAACAAGCTTCCGGGGACCGGTTTCTGGCATTTCAGCGGTCTTCGGCCCGGCTTGCTTGAATCCTGGTGGTGCAATGAGCAAGGGACTCACATCTGAGTATACCCTTCCACGCTTAGGGTGGACAAAATTATTTACAACAAGGGGTGGTGATGGACAGAGTCTCTGAATTAAGCAGAGTACTCTCACCCAGTCAAGAGATCAGGGCTAGATCCAACACTGTTTTTTAGCTCATTGCACCATCCCAGTTTCAGAACCTGGCTGTATGCAAATTAGTCTGTCCCTGGCCCAGTGCATCATGGGAACAGGGCAGACCAGACTACAAAAGACAATTCTTACACTGGGAAGGAAACAAGCTTCTGGGGACCGGTTTCTGGCATTTCAGCCGTCTTCGGCCCGGCTTGCTTGAATCCTGATGGTGCAATGAGCAAGGGACTCACATCTGAGTATACCCTGCCACGCTTAGGGTGGACAAAATTATTTACAACAAGGGGTGGTGATGGACAGAGTCTCTGAATTAAGCAGAGTACTCTCACCCAGTCAAGAGATCAGGGCTAGATCCAACACCGTTTTTTAGCTCATTGCACCATCCCAGTTTCAGAACCTGGCTGTATGCAAATTAGTCTGTCCCTGGCCCAGTGCATCATGAGAACAGGGCAGACCAGACTACAAAAGCCAATTCTTACACTGGGAAGGAAACAAGCTTCCGGGGACCGGTTTCTGGCATTTCAGCCGTCTTCGGCCCGGCTTGCTTGAATCCTGATGGTGCAATGAGCAAGGGACTCACATCTGAGTATACCCTTCCACGCTTAGGGTGGACAAAATTATTTACAACAAGGGGTGGTGATGGACAGAGTCTCTGAATTAAGCAGAGTACTCTCACCCAGTCAAGAGATCAGGGCTAGATCCAACACCGTTTTTTAGCTCATTGTACCATCCCAGTTTCAGAACCTGGCTGTATGCAAATTAGTCTGTCCCTGGCCCAGTGCATCATGGGAACAGGGCAGACCAGACTACAAAAGCCAATTCTTACACTGGGAAGGAAACAAGCTTCCGGGGACCGGTTTCTGGCATTTCAGCCGTCTTCGGCCCGGCTTGCTTGAATCCTGATGGTGCAATGAGCAAGGGACTCACATCTGAGTATACCCTTCCACGCTTAGGGTGGACAAAATTATTTACAACAAGGGGTGGTGATGGACAGAGTCTCTGAATTAAGCAGAGTACTCTCACCCAGTCAAGAGATCAGGGCTAGATCCAACACCGTTTTTTTTAGCTCATTGCACCATCCCAGTTTCAGAACCTGGCTGTATGCAAATTAGTCTGTCCCTGGCCCAGTGCATCATGGGAACAGGGCAGACCAGACTACAAAAGCCAATTCTTACACTGGGAAGGAAACAAGCTTCCGGGGACCGGTTTCTGGCATTTCAGCCGTCTTCGGCCCGGCTTGCTTGAATCCTGATGGTGCAATGAGCAAGGGACTCACATCTGAGTATACCCTTCCACGCTTAGGGTGTACAACATTATTTACAACAAGGGGTGGTGATGGACAGAGTCTCTGAATTAAGCAGAGTACTCTCACCCAGTCAAGAGATCAGGGCTAGATCCAACACCGTTTTTTAGCTCATTGCACCATCCCAGTTTCAGAACCTGGCTGTATGCAAATTAGTCTGTCCCTGGCCCAGTGCATCATGGGAACAGGGCAGACCAGACTACAAAAGCCAATTCTTACACTGGGAAGGAAACAAGCTTCCGGGGACCGGTTTCTGGCATTTCAGCCGTCTTCGGCCCGGCTTGCTTGAATCCTGATGGTGCAATGAGCAAGGGACTCACATCTGAGTATACCCTTCCACACTTAGGGTGGACAAAATTATTTACAACAAGGGGTGGTGATGGACAGAGTCTCTGAATTAAGCAGAGTACTCTCACCCAGTCAAGAGATCAGGGCTATATCCAACACCGTTTTTTAGCTCATTGCACCATCCCAGTTTCAGAACCTGGCTGTATGCAAATTAGTCTGTCCCTGGCCCAGTGCATCATGGGAACAGGGCAGACCAGACTACAAAAGCCAATTCTTACACTGGGAAGGAAACAAGCTTCCGGGGACCGGTTTCTGGCAATTCAGCCGTCTTCGGCCCGGCTTGCTTGAATCCTGATGGTGCAATGAGCAAGGGACTCTCATCTGAGTATACCCTTCCACGCTTAGGGTGGACAAAATTATTTACAACAAGGGGTGGTGATGGACAGAGTCTCTGAATTAAGCAGAGTACTCTCACCCAGTCAAGAGATCTGGGCTAGATCCAACACCGTTTTTTAGCTCATTGCACCATCCCAGTTTCAGAACCTGGCTGTATGCAAATTAGTCTGTCCCTGGCCCAGTGCATCATGGGAACAGGGCAGAGCAGACTACAAAAGCCAATTCTTACACTGGGAAGGAAACACGCTTCCGGGGACCGGTTTCTGGCATTTCAGCCGTCTTCGGCCCGGCTTGCTTGAATCCTGATGGTGCAATGAGCAAGGGACTCACATCTGAGTATACCCTTCCATGCTTAGGGTGGACAAAATTATTTACAACAAGGGGTGGTGATGGACAGAGTCTAGGAATTAAGCAGAGTACTCTCACCCAGTCAAGAGATCAGGGCTAGATCCAACAACGTTTTTTAGCTCATTGCACCATCCCAGTTTCAGAACCTGGCTGTATGCAAATTAGTCTGTCCCTGGCCCAGTGCATCATGGGAACAGGGCA
Source organism: Lissotriton helveticus (assembly GCF_964261635.1). Taxonomy (NCBI): domain Eukaryota; kingdom Metazoa; phylum Chordata; class Amphibia; order Caudata; family Salamandridae; genus Lissotriton; species Lissotriton helveticus. The sequence continues at coordinate 332,711,955 of NC_136071.1, read as the reverse complement.
GACCAGACTACAAAAGCCAATTCTTACACTGGGAAGGAAACAAGCTTCCGGGGACCGGTTTCTGGCATTTCAGCCGTCTTCGGCCCGGCTTGCTTGAATCCTGATGGTGCAATGAGCAAGGGACTCACATCTGAGTATACCCTTCCACGCTTAGGGTGGACAAAATTATTTACAACAAGGGGTGGTGATGGACAGAGTCTCTGAATTAAGCAGAGTACTCTCACCCAGTCAAGAGATCAGGGCTAGATCCAACACCGTTTTTTAGCTCATTGCACCATCCCAGTTTCACAACCTGGCTGTATGCAAATTAGTCTGTCCCTGGCCCAGTGCATCATGGGAACAGGGCAGACCAGACTACAAAAGCCAATTCTTACACTGGGAAGGAAACAAGCTTCCGGGGACCGGTTTCTGGCAATTCAGCCGTCTTCGGCCCGGCTTGCTTGAATCCTGATGGTGCAATGAGCAAGGGACTCTCATCTGAGTATACCCTTCCACGCTTAGGGTGGACAAAATTATTTACAACAAGGGGTGGTGATGGACAGAGTCTCTGAATTAAGCAGAGTACTCTCACCCAGTCAAGAGATCTGGGCTAGATCCAACACCGTTTTTTAGCTCATTGCACCATCCCAGTTTCAGAACCTGGCTGTATGCAAATTAGTCTGTCCCTGGCCCAGTGCATCATGGGAACAGGGCAGAGCAGACTACAAAAGCCAATTCTTACACTGGGAAGGAAACACGCTTCCGGGGACCGGTTTCTGGCATTTCAGCCGTCTTCGGCCCGGCTTGCTTGAATCCTGATGGTGCAATGAGCAAGGGACTCACATCTGAGTATACCCTTCCATGCTTAGGGTGGACAAAATAATTTACAACAAGGGGTGGTGATGGACAGAGTCTAGGAATTAAGCAGAGTACTCTCACCCAGTCAAGAGATCAGGGCTAGATCCAACAACGTTTTTTAGCTCATTGCACCATCCCAGTTTCAGAACCTGGCTGTATGCAAATTAGTCTGTCCCTGGCCCAGTGCATCATGGGAACAGGGCAGACCAGACTACAAAAGCCAATTCTTACACTGGGAAGGAAACAAGCTTCCGGGGACCGGTTTCTGGCATTTCAGCCGTCTTCGGCCCGGCTTGCTTGAATCCTGATGGTGCAATGAGCAAGGGACTCACATCTGAGTATACCCTTCCACGCTTAGGGTGGACAAAATTATTTACAACAAGGGGTGGTGATGGACAGAGTCTCTGAATTAAGCAGAGTACTCTCACCCAGTCAAGAGATCAGGGCTAGATCCAACACCGTTTTTTAGCTCATTGCACCATCCCAGTTTCAGAACCTGGCTGTATGCAAATTAGTCTGTCCCTGGCCCAGTGCATCATGGGAACAGGGCAGACCAGACTACAAAAGCCAATTCTTACACTGGGAAGGAAACAAGCTTCCGGGGACCGGTTTCTGGCATTTCAGCCGTCTTCGGCCCGGCTTGCTTGAATCCTGATGGTGCAATGAGCAAGGGACTCACATCTGAGTATACCCTTCCACGCTTAGGGTGGACAAAATTATTTACAACAAGGGGTGGTGATGGACAAAGTCTCTGAATTAAGCAGAGTACTCTCACCCAGTCAAGAGATCAGGGCTAGATCCAACACCGTTTTTTAGCTCATTGCACCATCCCAGTTTCAGAACCTGGCTGTATGCAAATTAGTCTGTCCCTGGCCCAGTGCATCATGGGAACAGGGCAGACCAGACTACAAAAGCCAATTCTTACACTGGGAAGGAAACAAGCTTCCGAGGACCGGTTTCTGGCATTTCAGCCATCTTCGGCCCGGCTTGCTTGAATCCTGATGGTGCAATGAGCAAGGGACTCACATCTGAGTATACCCTTCCACGCTTAGGGTGGACAAAATTATTTACAACAAGGGGTGGTGATGGACAGAGTCTCTGAATTAAGCAGAGTACTCTCACCCAGTCAAGAGATCAGGGCTAGATCCAACACCGTTTTTTAGCTCATTGCACCATCCCAGTTTCAGAACCTGGCTGTATGCAAATTAGTCTGTCCCTGGCCCAGTGCATCATGGGAACAGGGCAGACCAGACTACAAAAGCCAATTCTTACACTGGGAAGGAAACAAGCTTCCGGGGACCGGTTTCTGGCATTTCAGCGGTCTTCGGCACGGCTTGCTTGAATCCTGGTGGTGCAATGAGCAAGGGACTCACATCTGAGTATACCCTTCCACGCTTAGGGTGGACAAAATTATTTACAACAAGGGGTGGTGATGGACAGAGTCTCTGAATTAAGCAGAGTACTCTCACCCAGTCAAGAGATCAGGGCTAGATCCAACACTGTTTTTTAGCTCATTGCACCATCCCAGTTTCAGAACCTGGCTGTATGCAAATTAGTCTGTCCCTGGCCCAGTGCATCATGGGAACAGGGCAGACCAGACTACAAAAGACAATTCTTACACTGGGAAGGAAACAAGCTTCTGGGGACCGGTTTCTGGCATTTCAGCCGTCTTCGGCCCGGCTTGCTTGAATCCTGATGGTGCAATGAGCAAGGGACTCACATCTGAGTATACCCTTCCACGCTTAGGGTGGACAAAATTATTTACAACAAGGGGTGGTGATGGACAGAGTCTCTGAATTAAGCAGAGTACTCTCACCCAGTCAAGAGATCAGGGCTAGATCCAACACCGTTTTTTAGCTCATTGCACCATCCCAGTTTCAGAACCTGGCTGTATGCAAATTAGTCTGTCCCTGGCCCAGTGCATCATGGGAACAGGGCAGACCAGACTACAAAAGCCAATTCTTACACTGGGAAGGAAACAAGCTTCCGGGGACCGGTTTCTGGCATTTCAGCCGTCTTCGGCCCGGCTTGCTTGAATCCTGATGGTGCAATGAGCAAGGGACTCACATCTGAGTATACCCTTCCACGCTTAGGGTGGACAAAATTATTTACAACAAGGGGTGGTGATGGACAGAGTCTCTGAATTAAGAAGAGTACTCTCACCCAGTCAAGAGATCAGGGCTAGATCCAACACCGTTTTTTAGCTCATTGTACCATCCCAGTTTCAGAACCTGGCTGTATGCAAATTAGTCTGTCCCTGGCCCAGTGCATCATGGGAACAGGGCAGACCAGACTACAAAAGCCAATTCTTACACTGGGAAGGAAACAAGCTTCCGGGGACCGGTTTCTGGCATTTCAGCCGTCTTCGGCCCGGCTTGCTTGAATCCTGATGGTGCAATGAGCAAGGGACTCACATCTGAGTATACCCTTCCACGCTTAGGGTGGACAAAATTATTTACAACAAGGGGTGGTGATGGACAGAGTCTCTGAATTAAGCAGAGTACTCTCACCCAGTCAAGAGATCAGGGCTAGATCCAACACCGTTTTTTTAGCTCATTGCACCATCCCAGTTTCAGAACCTGGCTGTATGCAAATTAGTCTGTCCCTGGCCCAGTGCATCATGGGAACAGGGCAGACCAGACTACAAAAGCCAATTCTTACACTGGGAAGGAAACAAGCTTCCGGGGACCGGTTTCTGGCATTTCAGCCGTCTTCGGCCCGGCTTGCTTGAATCCTGATGGTGCAATGAGCAAGGGACTCACATCTGAGTATACCCTTCCACGCTTAGGGTGTACAACATTATTTACAACAAGGGGTGGTGATGGACAGAGTCTCTGAATTAAGCAGAGTACTCTCACCCAGTCAAGAGATCAGGGCTAGATTCAACACCGTTTTTTAGCTCATTGCACCATCCCAGATCCAGAACCTGGCTGTATGCAAATTAGTCTGTCCCTGGCCCAGTGCATCATGGGAACAGGGCAGACCAGACTACAAAAGCCAATTCTTACACTGGGAAGGAAACAAGCTTCCGGGGACCGGTTTCTGGCATTTCAGCCGTCTTCGGCCCGGCTTGCTTGAATCCTGATGGTGCAATGAGCAAGGGACTCACATCTGAGTATACCCTTCCACACTTAGGGTGGACAAAATTATTTACAACAAGGGGTGGTGATGGACAGAGTATCTGAATTAAGCAGAGTACTCTCACCCAGTCAAGAGATCAGGGCTAGATCCAACACCGTTTTTTAGCTCATTGCACCATCCCAGTTTCAGAACCTGGCTGTATGCAAATTAGTCTGTCCCTGGCCCAGTGCATCATGGGAACAGGGCAGACCAGACTACAAAAGCCAATTCTTACACTGGGAAGGAAACAAGCTTCCGGGGACCGGTTTCTGGCAATTCAGCCGTCTTCGGCCCGGCTTGCTTGAATCCTGATGGTGCAATGAGCAAGGGACTCTCATCTGAGTATACCCTTCCACGCTTAGGGTGGACAAAATTATTTACAACAAGGGGTGGTGATGGACAGAGTCTCTGAATTAAGCAGAGTACTCTCACCCAGTCAAGAGATCAACTAGATCCAACACCGTTTTTTAGCTCATTGCACCATCCCAGTTTCAGAACCTGGCTGTATGCAAATTAGTCTGTCCCTGGCCCAGTGCATCATGGGAACAGGGCAGACCAGACTACAAAAGCCAATTCTTACACTGGGAAGGAAACACGCTTCCGGGGACCGGTTTCTGGCATTTCAGCCGTCTTCGGCCCGGCTTGCTTGAATCCTGATGGTGCAATGAGCAAGGGACTCACATCTGAGTATACCCTTCCACGCTTAGGGTGGACAAAATTATTTACAACAAGGGGTGGTGATGGACAGAGTCTCTGAATTAAGCAGAGTACTCTCACCCAGTCAAGAGATCAGGGCTAGATCCAACACCGTTTTTTTAGCTCATTGCACCATCCCAGTTTCAGAACCTGGCTGTATGCAAATTAGTCTGTCCCTGGCCCAGTGCATCATGGGAACAGGGCAGACCAGACTACAAAAGCCAATTCTTACACTGGGAAGGAAACAAGCTTCCGGGGACCGGTTTCTGGCATTTCAGCCGTCTTCGGCCCGGCTTGCTTGAATCCTGATGGTGCAATGAGCAAGGGACTCACATCTGAGTATACCCTTCCACGCTTAGGGTGTACAACATTATTTACAACAAGGGGTGGTGATGGACAGAGTCTCTGAATTAAGCAGAGTACTCTCACCCAGTCAAGAGATCAGGGCTAGATCCAACACCGTTTTTTAGCTCATTGCACCATCCCAGATCCAGAACCTGGCTGTATGCAAATTAGTCCGTCCCTGGCCCAGTGCATCATGGGAACAGGGCAGACCAGACTACAAAAGCCAATTCTTACACTGGGAAGGAAACAAGCTTCCGGGGACCGGTTTCTGGCATTTCAGCCGTCTTCGGCCCGGCTTGCTTGAATCCTGATGGTGCAATGAGCAAGGGACTCACATCTGAGTATACCCTTCCACACTTAGGGTGGACACAATTATTTACAACAAGGGGTGGTGATGGACAGAGTCTCTGAATTAAGCAGAGTACTCTCACCCAGTCAAGAGATCAGGGCTAGATCCAACACTGTTTTTTAGCTCATTGCACCATCCCAGTTTCAGAACCTGGCTGTATGCAAATTAGTCTGTCCCTGGCCCAGTGCATCATGGGAACAGGGCAGACCAGACTACAAAAGCCAATTCTTACACTGGGAAGGAAACAAGCTTCCGGGGACCGGTTTCTGGCAATTCAGCCGTCTTCGGCCCGGCTTGCTTGAATCCTGATGGTGCAATGAGCAAGGGACTCTCATCTGAGTATACCCTTCCACGCTTAGGGTGGACAAAATTATTTACAACAAGGGGTGGTGATGGACAGAGTCTCTGAATTAAGCAGAGTACTCTCACCCACTCAAGAGATCAACTAGATCCAACACCGTTTTTTAGCTCATTGCACCATCCCAGTTTCAGAACCTGGTTGTATGCAAATTAGTCTGTCCCTGGCCCAGTGCATCATGGGAACAGGGCAGACCAGACTACAAAAGCCAATTCTTACACTGGGAAGGAAACACGCTTCCGGGGACCGGTTTCTGGCATTTCAGCCGTCTTCGGCCCGGCTTGCTTGAATCCTGATGGTGCAATGAGCAAGGGACTCACATCTGAGTATACCCTTCCACGCTTAGGGTGGACAAAATTATTTACAACAAGGGGTGGTGATGGACAGAGTCTAGGAATTAAGCAGAGTACTCTCACCCAGTCAAGAGATCAGGGCTAGATCCAACAACGTTTTTTAGCTCATTGCACCATCCCAGTTTCAGAACCTGGCTGTATGCAAATTAGTCTGTCCCTGGCCCAGTGCATCATGGGAACAGGGCAGACCAGACTACAAAAGCCAATTCTTACACTGGGAAGGAAACAAGCTTCCGGGGACCGGTTTCTGGCATTTCAGCCGTCTTCGGCCCGGCTTGCTTGAATCCTGATGGTGCAATGAGCAAGGGACTCACATCTGAGTATACTCTTCCACGCTTAGGGTGGACAAAATTATTTACAACAAGGGGTGGTGATGGACAGAGTCTCTGAATTAAGCAGAGTACTCTCACCCAGTCAAGAGATCAGGGCTAGATCCAACACCGTTTTTTAGCTCATTGCACCATCCCAGTTTCAGAACCTGGCTGTATGCAAATTAGTCTGTCCCTGGCCCAGTGCATCATGGGAACAGGGCAGACCAGACTACAAAAGCCAATTCTTACACTGGGAAGGAAACAAGCTTCCGGAGACCGGTTTCAGGCATATCAGCCGTCTTCGGCCCGGCTTGCTTGAATCCTGATGCTGCAATGAGCAAGGGACTCACATCTGAGTATACCCTTCCACGCTTAGGGTGGACAAAATTATTTACAACAAGGTTACAATAACGGTGATGGATCAAGCCCTGATCTTTGGACTGGGTAAGAGTGGTCTGCTTAATTCAGACACTCTGTTCATCACCACCCCCTTTTCTGAATCGTTTTTGGCCACTATAGGTGTGGCAGGGTATACTCAGACATGAGTCCCTTGCTCACTGCTCCATCAGGATTCAAGCAAGCCGGGCCGACGAGGCTGAAATGCCAGAAACCGGTCCCCGGTAGCTTGTCTCCTTTCTGGTGAAGAATTGGCTTGGTAGCTTGGTCTGCCCTGTTCCCATGATGCACTGGGCCAGGGACAGACTAATTTGCATATAGCCAGGTTCTGAGCTGGGATGGGGCTGTGAGCTAAATAACGGTGATGGATCAAGCCCTGATCTTTGGACTGGGTAAGAGTGGTCTGCTTAATTCAGACACTCTGTTCATCACCACCCCCTTTTATGAATCGTTTTTGGCCACTATAGATGTGGCAGGGTATACTCAGACATGAGTCCCTTGCTCACTGCTCCATCAGGATTCAAGCAAGCCGGGCCGACGAGGCTGAAATGCCAGAAACCGGTCCCCGGTAGCTTGTCTCCTTTCTGGTGAAGAATTGGCTTGGTAGTTTGGTCTGCCCTGTTCCCATGATGCACTGGGCCGGGGACAGACTAATTTGCATATAGCCAGGTTCTGAGCTGGGATGGGGCAGTGAGCTAAATAACGGTGATGGATCAAGCCCTGATCTTTGGACTGGGTAAGAGTGGTCTGCTTAATTCAGACACTCTGTTCATCACCACCCCCTTTTCTGAATCGTTTTTGGCCACTATAGGTGTGGCAGGGTATACTCAGACATGAGTCCCTTGCTCACTGCTCCATCAGGATTCAAGCAAGCCGGGCCGACGAGGCTGAAATGCCAGAAACCGGTCCCCGGTAGCTTGTCTTCTTTCTGGTGAAGAATTGGTTTGGTAGTTTGGTCTGCCCTGTTCCCATGATGCACTGGGCCAGGGACAGACTAATTTGCATATAGCCAAGTTCTGAGCTGGGATGGGGCAGTGAGCTAAATAACGGTGATGGATCAAGCCCTGATCTTTGGACTGGGTAAGAGTGGTCTGCTTAATTCAGACACTCTGTTCATCACCACCCCCTTTTCTGAACGAATCGTTTTTGGCCACTATAGGTGTGGCAGGGTATACTCAGACATGAGTCCCTTGCTCACTGCTCCATCAGGATTCAAGCAAGCCGGGCCGACGAGGCTGAAATGCCAGAAACCGGTCCCCGGTAGCTTGTCTCCTTTCTGGTGAAGAATTGGCTTGGTAGCTTGGTCTGCCCTGTTCCCATGATGCACTGGGCCAGGGACAGACTAATTTGCATATAGCCAGGTTCTGAGCTGGGATGGGGCAGTGAGCTAAATAACGGTGATGGATCAAGCCCTGATCTTTGGACTGGGTAAGAGTGGTCTGCTTAATTCAGACACTCTGTTCATCACCACCCCCTTTTCTGAATCGTTTTTGGCCACTATAGGTGTGGCAGGGTATACTCAGACATGAGTCCCTTGCTCACTGCTCCATCAGGATTCAAGCAAGCCGGGCCGACGAGGCTGAAATGCCAGAAACCGGTCCCCGGTAGCTTGTCTCCTTTCTGGTGAAGAATTGGCTTGGTAGTTTGGTCTGCCCTCTTCCCATGATGCACTGGGCCAGGGACAGACTAATTTGCATATAGCCAGGTTCTGAGCTGGGATGGGGCAGTGAGCTAAATAACGGTGATGGATCAAGCCCTGATCTTTGGACTGGGTAAGAGTGGTCTGCTTAATTCAGACACTCTGTTCATCACCACCCCCTTTTCTGAATCGTTTTTGGCCACTATAGGTGTGGCAGGGTATACTCAGACATGAATCCCTTGCTCACTGCTCCATCAGGATTCAAGCAAGCCGGGCCGACGAGGCTGAAATGCCAGAAACCGGTCCCCGGTAGCTTGTCTCCTTTCTGGTGAAGAATTGGCTTGGTAGTTTGGTCTGCCCTGTTCCCATGATGCACTGGGCCAGCGACAGACTAATTTGCATATAGCCAGGTTCTGAGCTGGGATGGGGCAGTGAGCTAAATAACGGTGATGGATCAAGCCCTGATCTTTGGACTGGGTAAGAGTGGTCTGCTTAATTCAGACACTCTGTTCATCACCACCCCCTTTTCTGAATCGTTTTTGGCCACTATAGGTGTGGCAGGGTATACTCAGACATGAGTCCCTTGCTCACTGCTCCATCAGGATTCAAGCAAGCCGGGCCGACGAGGCTGAAATGCCAGAAACCGGTCCCCGGTAGCTTGTCTCCTTTCTGGTGAAGAATTGGCTTGGTAGTTTGGTCTGCCCTGTTCCCATGATGCACTGGGCCAGGGACAGACTAATTTGCATATAGCCAGGTTCTGAGCTGGGATGGGGCAGTGAGCTAAATAACGGTGATGGATCAAGCCCTGATCTTTGGACTGGGTAAGAGTGGTCTGCTTAATTCAGACACTCTGTTCATCACCACCCCCTTTTCTGAATCATTTTTGGCCACTATAGGTGTGGCAGGGTATACTCAGACATGAGTCCCTTGCTCACTGCTCCATCAGGATTCAAGCAAGCCGGGCCGACGAGGCTGAAATACCAGAAACCGGTCCCCGGTAGCTTGTCTCCTTTCTGGGGAAGAATTGGCTTGGTAGTTTGGTCTGCCCTGTTCCCATGATGCACTGGGCCAGGGACAGACTAATTTGCATATAGCCAGGTTCTGAGCTGGGATGGGGCAGTGAGCTAAATAACGGTGATGGATCAAGCCCTGATCTTTGGACTGGGTAAGAGTGGTCTGCTTAATTCAGACACTCTGTTCATCACCACCCCCTTTTCTGAATCGTTTTTGGCCACTATAGGTGTGGCAGGGTATACTCAGACATGAGTCCCTTGCTCACTGCTCCATCAGGATTCAAGCAAGCCGGGCCGACGAGGCTGAAATGCCAGAAACCGGTCCCCGGTAGCTTGTCTCCTTTCTGGTGAAGAATTGGCTTGGTAGTTTGGTCTGCCCTGTTCCCATGATGCACTGGGCCAGGGACAGACTAATTTGCATATAGCCAGGTTCTGAGCTGGGATGGGGCAGTGAGCTAAATAACGGTGATGGATCAAGCCCTGATCTTTGGACTGGGTAAGAGTGGTCTGCTTAATTCAGACACTCTGTTCATCACCACCCCCTTTTCTGAATCGTTTTTGGGCGCTATAGGTGGGGCAGGGTATACTCAGACATGAGTCCCTTGCTCACTGCTCCATCAGGATTCAAGCAAGCCGGGCCGACGAGGCTGAAATGCCAGAAACCGGTCCCCGGTAGCTTGTCTCCTTTCTGGTGAAGAATTGGCTTGGTAGTTTGGTCTGCCCTGTTCCCATGATGCACTGGGCCAGGGACAGACTAATTTGCATATAGCCAGGTTCTGAGCTGGGATGGGGCAGTGAGCTAAATAACGGTGATGGATCAAGCCCTGATCTTTGGACTGGGTAAGAGTGGTCTGCTTAATTCAGACACTCTGTTCATCACCACCCCCTTTTCTGAATCGTTTATGGCCACTATAGGTGTGGCAGGGTATACTCAGACATGAGTCCCTTGCTCACTGCTCCATCAGGATTCAAGCAAGCCGGGCCGACGAGGCTGAAATGCCAGAAACCGGTCCCCGGTAGCTTGTCTCCTTTCTGGTGAAGAATTGGCTTGGTAGTTTGGTCTGCCCTGTTCCCATGATGCACTGGGCCAGGGACAGACTAATTTGCATATAGCCAGGTTCTGAGCTGGGATGGGGCAGTGAGCTAAATAACGGTGATGGATCAAGCCCTGATCTTTGGACTGGGTAAGAGTGGTCTGCTTAATTCAGACACTCTGTTCATCACCACCCCCTTTTCTGAATCGTTTTTGGCCACTATAGGTGTGGCAGGGTATACTCAGACATGAGTCCCTTGCTCACTGCTCCATCAGGATTCAAGCAAGCCGGGCCGACGAGGCTGAGATGCCAGAAACCGGTCCCCGGTAGCTTGTCTCCTTTCTGGTGAAGAATTGGCTTGGTAGTTTGGTCTGCCCTGTTCCCATGATGCACTGGGCCAGGGACAGACTAATTTGCATATAGCCAGGTTCTGAGCTGGGATGGGGCAGTGAGCTAAATAACGGTGATGGATCAAGCCCGGATCTTTGGACTGGGTAAGAGTGGTCTGCTTAATTCAGACACTCTGTTCATCACCACCCCCTTTTCTGAATCGTTTTTGGCCACTATAGGTGTGGCAGGGTATACTCAGACATGAGTCCCTTGCTCACTGCTCCATCAGGATTCAAGCAAGCCGGGCCGACGAGGCTGAAATGCCAGAAACCGGTCCCCGGTAGCTTGTCTCCTTTCTGGTGAAGAATTGGCTTGGTAGTTTGGTCTGCCCTGTTCCCATGATGCAATGGGCCAGGGACAGACTAATTTGCATATAGCCAGGTTCTGAGCTAGGATGGGGCAGTGAGCTAAATAACGGTGATGGATCAAGCCCTGATCTTTGGACTGGGTAAGAGTGGTCTGCTTAATTCAGACACTCTGTTCATCACCACCCCCTTTTCTGAATCATTTTTGGCCACTATAGGTGTGGCAGGGTATACTCAGACATGAGTCCCTTGCTCACTGCTCCATCAGGATTCAAGCAAGCCGGGCCGACGAGGCTGAAATGCCAGAAACCGGTCCCCGGTAGCTTGTCTCCTTTCTGGTGAAGAATTGGCTTGGTAGTTTGGTCTGCCCTGTTCCCATGATGCACTGGGCCAGGGACAGACTAATTTGCATATAGCCAGGTTCTGAGCTGGGATTGGGCAGTGAGCTAAATAACGGTGATGGATCAAGCCCTCATCTTTGGACTGGGTAAGAGTGGTCTGCTTAATTCAGACACTCTGTTCATCACCACCCCCTTTTCTGAATCATCCTAATATGGCTGGCGGTGTCTGATAGACTCCGCCGACATATTAGACCTTTTCCGCCACGGCCGCAAGGCGACCACGGCGGAAAAGCGGCGGACGGTCTTCCCGTCCGCCATGGACCCCCCAGCCATCCTAATGTGGCGGGGGTCATTTGAGTGAGGATGGCGGACGGATTGCCCCCACCGGGCCAGCGGTGGCTACCGCCAGCCCGGCGCGGGCAATCCGTCCGCCATCCTAATCGGCCCCATAGTTTGTGCCACGCACAATTCTAATTAATGACTGGATTAGGAAACTTGTCATTACTAATCAATGTTTTTGTCCTTTTGCATTTTGCAGATCCTATGTATATTGACAGCCTTGTTCTTCTTTGGTAATCTAAATTTTTCCTAACAACATTGTGGTACACATTCTATTCGCCTGACTCATTAATGACACTTGCATATTCTATTTTTTGAGGATATGCCTATATAGAAGTAATTTGTGTATTTCTTTACAGATAATAACGTTTAGTAAGGTCTAACTCAACAGCTTTTACTCAGCATCACAGTATGGTGAGGGCTAGAGACAGACCCTGAGACCTTAGGTACCCAAATCCAGAACCTATCAGCACTAGTGCGGATCAAACTGGTGACGTCCTGCATTTCTTTCTCTTTTTTCAATCCCATCACCCTTTCCCCTTGGGATTTCATGAACGAGCAGTGTTGAGTCCATTGCCACCTGGTGAACTTCCATAAGGATTCTGTGCATATCCTCGCCCAAATGGAACCCCCTGGAGTTCAGGAACATGGCGTATGACAACCATTGTGATGTTAGATTGATTATATGCATACCTATATAATCATATCTATACTCCTACCTAGTGCTTCCTAACCCATGGAGCTTAAGGAGTGTGAATCTACCTGAACACCTTTGGGTGATCTAACTTCCAAATTAACTGTGGGTATGTTTCATATGGGAGTCCATTCTTGTGCAGAGCAGTCCATCGTCCTTTTCAGGAAGGTGAACATGATTCAGCTGGAATTCCCATGGGGTGACCTCGACAGTGACAGCGAAAGGCTCCTCTGTTTAAACGAAGTATTGGTGTTGTTTACATAATAAACTTCACCTATGTTACCATTACAGAGCTATAGTCAGGACGTCATTATTGATTTTACCCTTGCAGGGCTGTCACCAATCAGACAACAACAAACATCAACATTCCATGCAGTGAACATAAGCCCGGTACTGGTGTTCAGGGCCCTGATAATATGCCTACAAAAAAGTGTAAATGAAAGCAAATCCATTTCAGTGAATATTATCCCATATGGGCGCGCAAGCAAATGACTGTGAAGAGTCTGCGTTTAAGAAAGATGTCAACTTTAAACGTGAACATGTAAAAGGCATGTGTAACCACACAACAATGGACCTTCCTAGCAGGAAGAGGGGGCAAAAGTGTGCACAGCTCACTTGCAGTTCCAAAGACCCTGCCTCACCTTACACCCAAAGTACTTCACACTAGCCTATTGTGACTGCAGGTAGACTAAGATCAGGGCATGGAGGAAGAAGATTCCAGATATTCCAAATACCAAACCTGAGACTTTAATAATTTTCAACCAAAAGTGTCCCGAGCACTAAGAGGAGATGGAGACCTACCTGCTTGCCAACCCCCCCAAAGGTGCATTGTCGGTTGGCATGACTTTGCAGTACTTGCCAATACATTCTTCTCCGCAGCAGCATATCGTGTTCAGCTGCTCCTCGCAGAAGGGGTATGAAGCCTTGTGAAGCCTGCATTACCTACAGCCAGCACATACATCTTGCTGGGGATTTTAGACTTCCATAAATTAGATTAAGGGCCCGATTATGAGTTTGGTGGTCCAACCCCCTGAACACTGCGGCTGACAAGAGCCCCCAGTGCCAGTGGTCTTCGGATCACTGAATTACGAGTTTACTTTCGTGCCTGTGGTGTGGCTGTGGAGATTTTGCAGCAATGGTGATTATTTTTCCATGTGTATCAATGCTAGTGTGAGCATTTCTACGGCATAAGTATCGGGTGCACACCTATGCATGATACATGTGCAAAAATACCGCCTACTCATTGACGGAGTCTGGCCCACATGTGGGCAGTCCAGGCAATGGGGATATGGTGCAAAAAGGACTCACCTGCACATCGCCACAAACAGGGTCATAATCCTCTGGGTTAAAATGCTGATGTGAATTTGGGACCTGAAGAAAGGCATCCACATTGAACTCTGATGGAAAGAACAAGAAAGGAATGAATATGCACCCCAAATCATTAGTTTGGTAAACAACCTTTCAACGCAACTTTTACCACGCAGTGCCTTTACAACGCAACTTTTATAACGCAAACCATTACAACGCATTGCGCTGGGGGGCGCTCTAGGATAGGGAATAGGTTTAATGTACTATCAAAAAACCTTCCCTACTATCCACGGGGTCTGGAGTTGGAATAGTAAATTAAACAATTCACTATCCAGCGCCTAAAAGCACTATGCGTTGTAATGGTATGCGTTGTAAAAACCGCATTGTAAAAGCATGCGATGTAAAAGCATGCGTTGTAATGTCATACATCCCATTAGTTTCAGTCACCTTGAAGCTGGCAGTCTCACCGCAGTGGTCAGCTCATGGAAAAGCCAACTTGCAATGCAGATGGGGGTGAAACTCCCCTGAAACACCCCCCTTGGTGGCAGCTGCTTTTCTCCAACCATGACCCCAGTGGTCTGCGGTGTGCTGGCAGTGTCGACAGTTCAGCAGCGGTCTTTCCAAATGTAATCCACACAAATCATAATAAGGCAGTAGGACTGCTGAGCTCATGGCGTTCGGACCATGGGTACAGCGGCAGTATATGGAACGCCAAACTTGTAATAAGGCCCTAAGATCAAACTTACAATCTTTACCACAACTTCATCCAGTGACTCCCTGATGATGCTTCCTCCTCCTCAGACATCGCCAGCTGCCTTGCCCCATTGAACTTTACTTTTTCAGAAATTTTTCTGTACAAATTATTTTTAATCCAGGGTAAGCGGACCCCAGACCAAATGCACTTCTTGTATCTGAACCAAACTCTATCCTGGTTGGCCATAACTTTTGACTTTGCCCCAGTCTCATGCGACCAGATGTCTGTGGTTGGAGCTTTGATCCTGTAGGTGCTATTTTTACCGATTGGATTTTTATCATTTTGATGTCAAATAATGTATCAAAATCTACTATCTTTATACATAAATGTGGGATTTTTCTTGTGTTGTATTTTCACTTCATTACTGCTTAAGTGCTGTGTAATACTTTATACATTGCCTCTACGTGAAGCCTGACTGCTTTTGTTCCAAGCTCCCAAATGGTTATGCACAGGTTAATTTAGTGAATTTTGTGGTTCCGCCTGACAAGAATTGCGCTGTTGCTTCAGTAGGTGTTCAACTCCCTCAGCCAATATATTACTCACATCAATGATTTAATTATCAACAGAAAATGCCACATCCTTTATATGTCTGCTACCTGATTTAAGGTTTTCACAACCACTAGCCTCACAGCCAGGAAAGAGTCCAAACACAATGCCTTCTTAAACAACAGGCAGCCGAAAGGATGAGGATCACCAAGAATATATTCTGATGGAATTATGTAAACTGAGCTATCTGGCACAGCAAATCCATACTTGTTGTTCACAATTTAACATCTTGTGGCACATCTGATAGATCAGGTGTTTCAGTCATGATTTATAAAAAAGATGCCCAGATATATTGAAAAGACTGGCCACATCAGCACATCATTCTTCACGACTTCAGCACCTCCTGCAAAAAATTGCTGCCATTGTATGATTATCTTTATGTAAATCAATGCATTGATATTCACCAGTCCTTCCATGCTTATGGCCAGCATGGCCACATCCTACACCCCAATAAATGTTAACTATTTGCCTTTTCCCAACATGGCTTCACTTGGAAGACTATACTACATCTTAATGCGTTATTACTGTTTCTGTTTCTGTTGGAAGCTTGCACCATTTCTGCACATGTCGTACCCATTTGGAGTGAAAAAGTGTGTGCTGCCAGTTCTTGTGTCCTTAGTATTCCTTGTAAACACACCCTGCCTCTAGCTGTGTTGGGCAAGAATGTGTGAGAGTTCAATGAATTACTGGTGTGGTGTTGTCATGGTGTTTGAACAAAATATTAGAAAAAAATATTGTGTTTACAAAAACAATATTGTGTTAAGAATATTTTTACATCAAAAATATGGACAGGAATATCAAATGTAAAAATATTTTTTTTGGTGTTGTTTTCATTATTATTGCACAAAATATTGATGTCAAAATTATGGTTGCATGATATATTGTTTGTAAGTGTTAATTAGAATGTAATGTATTGTGGTGTGGTGTGTTTGATTGTATATTTTTATTATGTTTTCTTTGTGTTTATTGTAAGATAATATTTTATTTATGAAATTATTGAAGTAATTATTATTAGTTGAAGTAATGTATATACTTGACTTGAATTTTTTTTAGTAGCTGGATAGGGGTGTGAAGGTGTTCTTTAAATGTACATCTAAACTTGAAAGTATAAGGTAATTTATTTAAAGGTATATCCATTAATAAATGTGAACCTTCACATTTATTTTATCATATAATTCTAATAAATGCAAATTTGGCATTAATTACGATATATGTTAATTGTATTAAATATGTTTTTGAATAAAAATATATTATCAAATACTAATAACATTTATTTTTAATTAAGTAGAATATTTAGATATGCTGGTGTGTTACAGAATAATAAATTAGAAAACAGTAGATGCAATTATGTACATTTAAAAAAATAGATTTTTCATTGAAATGTATACATCTTTTTTTTTTATTTATGATTGGAGTGTAATGTTATTTTTTTATTGTTTAAAGTTTATGAATGGTAGTGAATATTTTGACCAATTTATTATTTTCTAATAGAAATTAAAATAGGTATTTTAAAATGTTAAAAAAAAATACGCAAATAGAGGTTTGTAGTTTAAATTAGTATGTTTTATATATTATTTTTGTAAACTTCATATTACAAAAACTATGTGAGAATATAGAGCATTGATTGTCTTTTTAAAGTTTGTGATATGATAGACAAATGTTTCATTTTGATAGATGTCGTAAATTTCAACTCTTTATTGTCCAACGCCTTCCCCAGACATGGGGGCCGATTAGGATGTCGGACGGACTTTGTCCGTCCGCCATCCTGTCATGGGAAGGGACCATCAGCCACAGGGGCGGAGGTCCCGGGCATCCAATTAGGATGCACCCGCCACAGTGGCGGGTGCATCTCGCATTTTTAACATTGCGGCGGGCGGTGCTGCACCGGCCGCTGCAATGCTAAAAATGCATGTTGTGCGTTTCAAAGCACAACATGACAGGCACCGCGCAGTGCCTGCCATGTTGTACTTTGAAACACCCCCATGTGCACCCCCACCCCCTTCACCCTGGGGGCCCGCAACGGGCCCCCAAAGCAAAGACCGTATGCCTTTCCACGGTGGCAATGCCGCCGTGCAAAGGCATAGGACCGCCGGCATCGTAATATGGTTGGCGGTGTCTCGCAGACACCCCCACCATATGTAAGCACATTTTTCCGCCGGTCGCGAAGGCGAGCAGTGGAAAAGCAGCAGACGGTCTTGCCGTACGCCACGGACTTCCCCGCCATCCTAATGTGGCGGGCGGGTAATTTCTGTGAGGATGGCGGACGGATTGCCCCTGCCGGACCGGCGATGGCTACCACCAGCCCTGCGGGGGCAATCCGTCCGCCATCCTAATTGGCCCCATGGTTAGATTGGAGTGGGAATGGTAAATATCCCTGCTTTAGTGCACATTCCTTCCCCAAATTGGTTTAGATTAAAGTGGGAATAGTAAATACCCCCCCTTCAGTGTCCAATGCTTTCTCCAAATTGGTTTAAATTGGAGTGGGAATAGTAAATATCACCCCTTTAGTGTTCAAACCCTTCCCAAATATGGTTAGATTGGAGTGGTAACAGTAAATGTTATCCCTTTAGTGCCCAAAACCTTCCCCAAAATGGTTTAGATTGGTGTGGGAAATAGTAAATGTCACCCCTTTGGTGTCCAATACTTTCCCCAAATTGGTTTAGATTGGATTGGGAATAGTAAATATCACCATTTTAGTGTCCAAGACCTTCCCCAAATTTTGTATTTTAAAGATATGTGGCGTTTCTTTCTGTTTTTGTTTCCAATTTTTTATTATTCTGTAGTTTTACCTTTTGAATCATATATAGTCAAGTAAAAGTAAAACATATATAAAATTAAGCAAATAAAAAATAATAAGTATTTTTAATAATAACAATTAGATAAATAATATTTACATACAATTATAAGTTGTACATTTTCACCTCTTATTTTCATTGTTATTAATGTTATAACTTTTCCACACATGCATTAAAAAAATTAATCCATTTTTTTTTAGTAAATATAAAATTATTGTATAAATCTTATACTATTATTTTGTTAATACTACACAGTTTTTTGATAATTTCCACAACATTGTTTGTTATGTTTTATATGTTTAATGATCTTACTTTTTTAACATTTTAAAACTTTTATATTAAATGTATTTTCAAAATTGTTTACCATATGTTTAAATAGTCTATATTAAACAATTATATATACTTTATACCGTAATTTAATTTATACTTTACAACTTTTTTATAACTCTTTATAACATTGTTTGATATGTGTTACATGTTTAGCAATCTTTTTATATTTTTTAAAATATTTATTCAACTTTTTTACAAAATTACCCATTCATTTCCATGAGGAGATGGTCTTATTTTTAGTTTCATTTGGCAGCTCTTTTGTTTACCACTACCTTCTATTTTGCAATCTATTTGTATTATTTTTAATTTGTAGTCTATTTTCCCAGAACCACTTCGTAATGAGGTGCTGCTGTTTGTCAGATCAGATAAGACCTATTGTTTGAGGGTTTTGAAGGTAGGGGGATTTAGGAGGGAAGTTTAAAAAAAAAAAAAACTTTTTATTAAAGAAAAACAAAGAAAAAATCAATGCAAAAGAAAATAACGTAACAAACATCAGGTGGAGTCATACAATCTTCATCACATGGGTCATTATGGACAGATACAGAATCACATGCAGTAATATTTAGTACTGGGATCATAGGGATTCCTGTGCTTCCGATTCTGATCTCAGATCTCTCCTCGATGACTATTCCACGCCCCCCATGCCTTCCCCCACTTCTTCGGGCAACCCCTGGCCACATAGACTGATTTCTCTCTGAACATACACCAGTCTAGGTCTTCCGCCCATTTAGTGACTCGAGGCGGCTGACTGGCTCCCCATAGCTGAGCAATATTTCGCTTAGCCGCCATATATGCCAGTGACACCCATTGCTTCTGGTACACATTCAGATCTGTAGGTTCCCACACATTCAACAGACTCCTTGGGGCTTCCGGTTGTATATCCGCACCCAAAACTTCCTTTAGCTCATCATGGATCTTCGTCCAAAATATCTGTATCACCACACAATGCCAAAGAATATGTATTAAGGTGCCAGACTCTCCACACTCTCTTCTACACTCTCCACTCCCCCCTTGTCCCATTCGCACCAATCGAGGCCCAGTTATATAGGACCTATGTAATATCTACAGTTGCACAGGTCGGAGCCTCATCTGAATCGCCACTACCTTCGGGGAGGAAGCCGCCTCCACCCAATCTTCGTCATCTAATTCCAAACCATCTGCACTCCACAGGGCTCTAATTCGCCCCAGCGGGCTCTCCATGTTGTTGACCAATTTTCTATATATCAAAGAAATAGTTTTCTTGGTAATGTGCCCATCTAGCACCCGGTCTTCAAGAGGCGACGCCTCTGGGAGTACCATGTCCTTAGGCACGTGGGTGGTGAGGGCATACCTCACCTGCCGATATCGATGATGTTCATTATCGTGTAGACTGTACAGTTTTTTAAGAGACTCAAATGTATGCACTGTGTCTTTTCCCCAAACATCCTTTATCTGGGTGATTCCAATGAAGCCCCACCTGTCGAACCCTTTAGTTTTCCACAGGCTACCCAATTTCTTGAAATTTAACAGGGGAGTGGCCAACGTCAGCCTGCCTTCCCAACCTAGATATCTATTAGCCACGTGCCACACCTGTATCGCATGCTCGGTGGGCCTGCTAATGCAAACTTCCCCGGCCTGGAATACAGAGCTCTATCTATCATTCCACAAGGAGCCTGACCCCGGTCTATTGCATAACCTGGATCACCTGGGGGTCCGTGGACGATATGGTTCACAGCCGCCAGTTTCGAAGCCCAATAGTACTTCCTTAAATCTGGGAGTCCGATTCCGCCATCATACCACGGGAGAGTTAATTTAATAAAGGCTATTCGGGGTTTACCGTCCCACAGGAGCTGCCTCTGGAGAGCATCAATCTCCCTGAAATAGGAGGCCGGCACCGGGTCCATTGAATTCTGCAGGGCATACAAGAACCAGGGCAAAGCCATCATTTTGAAGAGAGCGGCTCTTCCAAGCAGGGACAGTGGAAGAACTTTCCAGCGCTCCACATTTTTCTTACATCTGTTCAATGGGGAAGCCAAGTTACTGGCATACCGCAACTGTGGATCAAGCGTAATATATAAATCTAAATACTTAAATCCTACTGTCTCAATCTGAATCGGGCATGATTGCGGGATCTCCGGCGGGCCGCCCACAAGGACAAAGAGTACCGACTTTGCCCAGTTTATCGCCAATCCTGAGTACCTACCAAAAATGGCTAACACATCTAGAAAATTAGTCAAGGATTCTCTGGGGTTAGTGAGATAAAGCAAAACATCATCTGCATATAGTGAGATCTTATCTTCCCAGTCAGGCGACCATCTTAAGCCTCGGATCGATCTATTCCATCTGACCCAAGCCGCCAATGGCTCCATTGCAAGCGCAGGATTTTAGGCTCCGCATTAAGGAGCGAAATAGGCCTATATGAGGAACATTGTGTCTTGGGTTTACCCACTTTATGTATGACCACTGTATTGGCCACTCGTTGGTCATATGGAAGCTGACCCTTCTCCCTACTTTCCAGGAACATGGCTCGAACATGTGGGGCGAGTCTGTTAGCATTTAATTTGTACAGCTCGATCGGTATCCCATTAGGGCCAGTCGCCTTACCAGATTTTATCTGTTTTATAGCCTGCGGAACTTAATCCTCGGAGAAAGGAGAGTCTAAATAGATCCTATCTTCCTCCGACAATCTCGGCATAATCCAATCATTTCGCTATTCTCAGCCTCGGTAAACCCACTACCGGCAGAATAAACCTTCTTGTAGTACTCCGAAAAAATGCGTCTGCCACAGCCTGTGGATCCGTAATTCTGTGCGACTCCGATCCCTCTAACTCAGGTACCAGTCTAGATGCCCATTCCCCTGGCTCAAGCCATGGGATCAAATTACCGGCTTTATCGCCATGCTCATATATGCGGCTCTGTACAGCATTGTTGTGAGTTATCGCTCTATCCCGCACCAGGCCTTTATATTCCTCCTGTCGGAGTCTCAGAAGGTGGAGCTCTGCAGGTGTATGTGGCCCAGCAACCCTCTCCTCCAGAAGTATGACCTCTGCCTTTTTCTGAGCTACCTCTGCCTGACTCCTCTTCTTCCCCGCCACAAGGGATAGGACCTCACCTCTCACTGCCGTTTTGTATGCTTCCCAGAGGGACTGCGCTGAGCCAACTGACCCCACATTTTCCAGGAAGTAGCGGTCAGACATCCGGAGTACCTCCTTTTGATGGACGGGTCCTTTAACTGGCAGGTGCTAATAGGAGCTATCCTACCCACCGTGGGTCTACCGAGTGTAAGCTGTAGCCACAATGGAGAATGATCAGAGATACCTCTGCCATCTTGTATCATGGTAGCCGTTGCCGCCGGCAGCAATATGCAGTCCAACCTGGACAAGCTACTATGTGCTGCTGATATGTGAGTAAAATGTGTCAGCGTTGAGTTTCGTACTCGCCAGCTATCGATCAACCCTAGCGTCTCCAGGAATTCCAAGAGCCATCTCTGCAATTGCTTAAGCACACGTGGCGGGCGACGGTCAACCTCTCCATCCAGTACGACATTAAAGTCACCCCCCAAAACTATGCTGCCAAGGGGCAACATGAGAAAGATAGAGCTCAAATCTCGAAAAGTATCAGCCTGAAGGCCTGGTGTTACATATACAGATAAAAAGGTGACCGTCCCGCCCCCCATCAGCCCCAACACTCCCGCATATCTGCCCCTCTGATCCAGCCACATAGCCTGCAGAGACAGGGGAAAGGAATTCTTAACCAGAATCCCAACCCCCCTGGAACCGGTGGTAAACCCAGCATGCGCCACCAACTTATACCCCCTTTATGGAGGGCCATACATCTATTACCCACTAGGTGCGTCTCCTGCAGTAATACCACATCCGGGGAGTGTCTCCTAATTAACTGGCTAACCATCCCTCTCTTGATCGTATTGCCCAACCCATTCACTTTCCAGCTCAGCACTTTCATCCCCGATCCTCGACTATCCTGTGCCATCCGTCCCACGTAGAAAATATCTCGCTACTTTATTATCACTTGATGCGAAAAAGGAAAAAAAAACTATTCAACAACTTTCCCATCCCTTCTCTCTCCACCCTGCACCCCTGCGTGTGGCAATCGCCAACCCCCAATTTGCTGTGTGCCTGTCGCCCGTCGCCCCATATTCCAACTAACCAACTATCTAAAAGTAGATTCGAGGAGGATGTCAGTGCCCCGCATCTCCGCCCTCGCCCCAAAGAAAACATATACTGCACCAATTATAACCCACAGTCTCGAGGAGCCCTCCCAAGAAAAGACTCACATTGGGACCCCCGCCCGTCAACCCACGAGCACCAGTCATAGCAGTACTCATCTCTACTGGTCCTGAGCACCATCTCCATCCTCGCCACTCTGCCTCATGGGCTCCCCCCGAGGGGGAAGCCTATCCAACCAGCCAGATGCCACTTCAGGATTGTCAAAGAACCAGACTTTGCCCTCCACTTCCACATGCAGCTTGGCCGGAAACAACATGGCATATTTCAAACCACCGTCCCTGAGTCTCTGCTTAACACCAAGGAAACTCTGCCGCTGCCTCTGAACAGTTTGGGTGAAGTCAGGAAAGAAGGAGAGGGTGGAGTTCTCGTATTTCAGGGGGGCCCCTGATCTGGAGGCCTGCAGGATAGCATCTCTGTCTCGAAAGTTAAGCACCCTTGCGATCATCAGGTGAGGCGGGGCCCCCGGCCTGGGTCTTCCGCCTGGGACCCTGTGCGCTCGTTCTATTGTGAAGAAGTTCCCCAATCCTTTCGGTTTCAGATGGTTAAGGATAATATCTTCCACAAAGAGGTCCGGTGCAGCTCCTTCGCTTTCTCGGGAACGCCAATGATGCGCACATTGTTACTCCGGACTCTTCCTTCATACTCGTCCAGCTTGCGACTTGTCAGGTCCCCAGTAGCTTTTAAATTCTGAACCTCCTGCTGCAGCTGTGCCACGTCATCCGTCAGGTTCGCCGTTTTGATGTCCAATGAATTCACTTTCTCGCTTGTTTTGGTGAGATCCGCTCGGATTAGATTCACTTCAATGGCCATAGTGTCAAACTTGTGGTCCAATGACTCCATCTGCTTCCCTAGGGAAGTCTTAATCCCCTCTATGGTGGCCATCACATCCTGCAATATGGGCTCCGAAGCAGGGCCTGCGGGTTTTCCAGCTCCGTCCTGCGACCACAACGACCCGGTAGGCGAGCCCTTTGGCTGTGTATATCGGTCCAGGTTATTAGATTGGACATAGCGAAACCTTTAGCTGTTCTGGACGGTGGTTTCTCCCCCTCCAGTTTAGTCGACATTTTAATTCTGCGGACGGGCTGATCTACGCCAACCACCACTGCGGTCGCAACTGTATCCGACAGCTAGGGCGAGTCTGGGCCTTAACCAAACCAGACTAAGTGTACTGGGTCTTATATATCTACGGAGCCCTCCGTGCCCTTCTCAGGCCCACATGAGCAGGTGCTCCTCCAAGGGGGTCTCTCCACCACATTTGAGGCAAACCGTCTGTGCACCATAAGTTGGGCAATGCATACGCTGGGGGCCTCCCGCTCACACTTCATGAAACGGGCCTCGGCGATCTTAACTGGGGCCCGGGCTTCAGGGCGAGGCTCCAGTCACGAGCCCCTGCCTCCAGGATCCCCCTCCGGGTGCCACACTTACTGGCGCTGCAATTCTCCGCCATATCAGGAGCAGGTCAATCACGTACGGCTTATTGCTACCATACGCAGCTGGGCCCCCTTGCCACTCCGCCTCACCAACACAGGACAGCCGCTGCCGTCAGTCGGGCGTGGGTTACACCTCACCCCTCCTCTGAAGTCCAATCTGGGCCCACAAAATGTTCCACTGCTCAACACGGACCGGGTGCCAGCCAAGCCCCGCGCCCAGCCCCGAATTCAAACACAGGCCAGAGGGGGAGGGGGGCGGGGGAGGGGGTCACCCCTCTGCACCACCCGTGATGCGCCTCTTCAATGTCGCCGGGGTTGCGCGGGGTGGCGCCAAGGTTCGACCCGACCGGCAGTTCCTGGCCGCCGCCCCGGGTGTTGTCAAATTTGGGGTCGGCCGCGCACCGCATGCGAGACCCCGGCCTCAGCGCTCACGGAGGCCCAAACTTCAATGATGCGCCGTCGCGTCTTCAGGCCACGTATCGGGACCGGAGCGGCACAAGCCCGCACCGCTCCTCTTCCGCCAGTTGGCGCACCCCACTGCGCCTCAGAATATTATCAGAATAGTCAGGGGCGAGGTGCGGGCGCTACGGAGCAACTGGCCTACGCGGCCATCTTTGATGCTCGCGTAGCTCCTCCTAGGAGGGAAGTTTAGAAGTTAGTTATAGTGTTGTGTTTAGTTTTTGGTATGTTAAGATGTGTTTCTGTTGAATGTTTTACACTAGTTTTTTATTTTGCAATTTTTCTGCAATGTTTTAGTAATGTATCGCTATGCTATGTTAAATTGTGTGATGTTGGATAAATTTTGATGATTAACTAAGTGTATGTATTTTTGGGAATGTAATGTGTTTTGCGCGTTTTTTTCTAAATTTCAATGTTTGTCTATGAACACGTACCATAGGCATATGGAGTATACATTTTCTTTAAAAGGAAATCACTTTTAACTTATAATAAAGCAATGGTTTTTACTTTGATTTCCTTTTATGTGGTTTCCTGGAGCAGTTCCTTTTTTACAGCACTTTTTTGGTTTTTCTTTGGAACCTTGATACTTTGGATTACTATGAGAGATTTCGATTGGATTTGTTATATTTATGCATTTTTGGGGGGATTTTTGGATTCATTTAGCTCATTTTTGGTTGATTATTTATTTTTGTTCCATGGAGACTGAAAATATGCAGCTACAGAGCAGTACATTTTAATTCTTTCATTTGTTTTGGGTGGGAAATGCGATATATAATTTTTGTGAAATATATGTGATTGTTATGTGGAATTCTTTGGATTATGTGTTGTTATTATTTTATGTGATGGAGTGAGTTATATTTAATCTTTTATGGTTACATTTAAATATATATATATATATATATATATTTATATATATATATATATATATATATATATATATATATATATATATATATATATATACATATTAATTATATCAGTCTTTATTAACATTGAGATTTTATTTAATTGTTGAACTTATTTAATAAAATATTATATTTATTTTTTAAAAAGATTGATGTGGTATGTTGGTTTAGGGTTTGTCATATTTTTTGAGGACTTTGGTATGTTGATATTTATTATATAATATGCTTTTGACTATCATTTCTAAGTAATGAAGTCCTTCGTAATTTATGAAGAGCATAACCTTAAATTGTAGCATGTCATACATTCTTTTTGTTTGTTTGCTAAGTTTAGGGGAAATTTGGCTAACAAATTGCTACACTTGAAGTGCTTGTTAGATTTGCACTTTTATCATGCTTCTATTATTTAGTGTAGGTTGAGTTCCACATAGAGTGGTTGGAAGGCATTATGCCATCATTCCACTCCGTTGTTTGTTTTGGCTTCCTGTGCAAAGGTGTTTTCAGACATTCCAACATGGTTTTTGGAATTTGGGTTGACATCTGTATACAAAGCATTTCAGTCTGCCAATCCAAGTGTCTTGAAAAAGTCTATTAGGGGACTAAGTTTGTCTTTATTTTGTTTGTAGAAAGGGCTATAAATTAGTAAATTGTAGTGGACCGCTTTCTCTGTGATAGGGATATAGACGTGTGGTATCAGTATTTTTATTTCAATGGCAAATTTTCTGTTTGAGGAATATTCTACACTTAAGGGCCGATTAAGAGTTTTGGGGGTACAAGAGCGGCCGGGACACCACCGTCCCGCCCGTACCCCCAAGACTCGTCGCTGCCTGTGTGCCAGATTATGACTTTAAAGTAGTTTGGAGGGCAGACAGTGTGGCGGTCCCGCAGAAGTACCTCTTTCAAAGGCCGAAATGGGACTGCACAACAAGGTTCCTGCAAGTCATGGACTTGAAAGCCATGCCGTGCAGGAACTGGTGTGCATGCGCACAGGGGGTCACATTTTATGCCTGCCTGCGTGCATCCACATGCGGTGGAGGCATTTCTTCTCCGCCGTGGTGTACATGGAAGAGGAACCTCCATGACACTGCCTGCAGAGAGGAAACTCATAATATGCTTGGCAGGATCACAGCGGTCCTTCCAAGCACATTGTGGTTTCTGACCGCCACAACACTGCCAGGGCCCAGGGCCGTCCAATCACCCAACTCATAATGGTGCGGCTGGACCACCCTCACCGCACCCCCATGAGTCTGGTGGTCCTTGGACCGCCAGACTTATAATCGGGCCATAAGTGTAGATTCTTGAAGGTATCTCCAGATACTTTGATTGCAATGATAGTAACAGCCTTGCATATCTGTATGGGGGTATATTTTTTTTAATGGATTGAATCATATCTTGCTCCAAGTCTATGAATATCTTGAGAGGGTAGTAGTTATTTGTTTCATTTTTTATATGGATTAAGAGCTTTAAGTAAGTGCTGCTTTGTTTATTTGGGAGTAGGGCATATATAAAAGGGATTTTTGTGTTTTGATTTTCACCATGTATGTTGTATATTTCAGTGAATGGTTTGAGACCCATTGTGAAGGTCCTATTCATTATCCAGGTTTGACATTGGCTAATTTTAACTGTTGTTTGCTGCAGAGAATATTAGGATTTGTTTCTCCTTATTTCAGTTGTCAGGTAAAAAGAAAGGTTCCTCACGAAGGAGTCTATTACGATGGCAGGCGGACAAAGTCCGGCACCTGCAATTAGGATGGCACTGGCATCCCCTATTCCCAGCGTTGTGGTGGGTGGTGCTCACAGCACCGCCCACCACAATGCTGGGGATGCATGTTGTGCATTAGCATGCACACAGTGACAGTCTCGCGCAGTGCCTGCCACTTTGTCCATGCCAATGCAAGGGGGTACCATAGGTACCCCCATGTGCCAACTACCTGGGGCCCCGCTACGGGCCTCATAGGCAAAGACCACATGCCTTTCCATGGTGGCAACGCCGCCATGGAAAGGCACATCTCTGCCTGCATGCTAATATGGATGGTGGTGCCTTGCAGACACCACCACCATGTTGGACCCCTTTTCCGCCCGGTCGACTCGTCGATGGGCGGAAATGCGGTGGACGGTCTTCCCGTCCGACCACGGACCCCCCAAACATCATAATATGGCAAGGGGTCAGTCATGCATGGATGGCGGGCGGATGGCCCCCACCGGGCCGGTGGTGGCTACTGCCGGCCCAGTGGGGGCGATCCGCCCACCATACTAATAGGCCCCTAAGTGTAATTTTTTTTAAGTTCAGGTATGTCTATGTCTTGGTATCTTTATGGGGCAAGTATCGCTGGTGGCTTTTCTACTTACTTCTTGCAATTAATCATTTTAAAGTGGGGATAGGTGGTAGTTGCCCTGTTATGTGTTTAGGGACTCTAGATAGGATATCTTTCAAGCTAGTGCTTTTCTCTTTTATATCTTACAATATTTCTCTCACTTCCATTTCCGTCACGTGGTTGGTGGTTGCACTCTCTTACATAAATTAGAACATCATCTTTTGTCGTAGCCCTCCCATAGCATGCATTGGAATAAAATGTATCACTTTTCTAGTTTATAGTTTCTGATGAAGCACTTTCTTTGCTGTAGGTGTAGCCTTTATGATTTAGTGACTGCTTTCCTTTCTGTGAAGTGATAAATTTGGCATCCTCTGTCATTGTATCTGGAAGTAGTGTAATAGTATAAATATATATTATCTTTGAACTTTTAGACATTTGTTATTAACATGTTAAAAAGTGCAATTTTGTATACCTACATGTATTCCCTGTTAAGATGTTTCACACAGTTTGCAGCTTTTCCGTTGAAGGGTGTTTTAATGTTGAGCAGGTGCTTTCTTCTTTGTTGAATGAAAAAAAAGACTATGGGTCTGATTATGATGACCGTCGGACCGCAAATCGACAGGCTGTGTGTGGTGGTCCGACCGCCCTTTGGTATGACCTCTAGATTACAATCCAGGCGGAGGGACCCAAAGCAGTCAGGGGAAGACTGCCACCTCCAACAGGATCAGAGATCCCAACGGGGCAGTAGCCTAAATCGTAACCCCGAATGGAGGTGGGGCCGAGGCAGGCACCGCCGTTGGGATTATGAAATACTTTTCCAACAGCCTTTTCATGACGGAATGATGCCATGAAAAGGCTGTTGGAAATGGATTTTGAGGGCCCCAAACAGGACCCCGTCCATTGTGGGCCACGGGGCACATGCAGTGCCCCCTTGCACCTCAATGCACCATCAGCCATGCACCACATGGTGCATGGCACATGGTTCATGGATGAGAAGGAACTGCTCCTTACACAGCAGCTTGTGCTGTGGCTATTTTCCTGAGCCGCAGCACAAGCCAGTGTGTAAAGGAGCACTTTCCGACTGCCAGACCGGTGGTCGCATCCTAATGCAGCTGTCGGACTGCTGGTCAATCGTTATCGTAATAACCCCCTAAGTTACATTTTAAATGATAGTTTGTAGAGTTTGAGGTTGTTAGGTTTATTTTTGTTTGCTATTTGGGTGACTTTATAATTTGTAATTTATTTATGTATCCTTACTTTCTTATATCTTTTCAAAGGTTTGTGATGGTTGATATTTTCTGGCAGTTTATTAGTTTTCAGTTTGTAGACTTTTTATTTTATGAAGTCTATGTAAAAAAGATAAAAGTTGGCTAGTGTGTTAATATTTATTTGCTATTTTACATTTTTAAGTTACATTTTAGTTTAAATATAAGCATTATTTACTTGTTTATGTAGTTATTCAGATGTATATTTTCTTATTTAATGTTTTGTTGAGATAATCTGGCTGAGTTTCCTCATCTTGCAGAGTTTGTTGTTTTTTAAGTATTTAGCTGTTTAAATTAGTGAGCCTTTTTTACTGTTGGTTTTATTGTGTGTTTGATTTATTTGTTAAAGTTGTTAATAGTTTAATTTTAATGATTGGTTTAGATTACTTTGATTTTTTTTATTCGTTAAGTCCTTCTAACCTAAACGTTAATTCAGGCTTTACTTTTTATGTAGTATATATAGCTTGATATTTTTGTTCATATATATATATATATATATATTCACTGAAAAAACCATAGGTTTCAGGTCATATATAGTTAGGTATTAGCATTTAAAAAACCGTGCAAATTCACTGAAAAAAACATAGGTTTCAGGTCATATATAGTTATGAATTAGCATTTAAAAAACCATTGAAATTGCTCCTATATAGTTAGTTGTACTAACTATATTTCGCACACCCGCAATCCACTGCAGATGATGTCACATATTACATCATTCATGACATGGTCAGTGACATCACTGATGACATCACTGATGACATCTCAAATTACATCACTGATGACATCACTGATGACATCATCCAGTGACTGTGTGCTTCTGTAAAGTTTAAATATGTTTTACATATTGAAGAATGATTGGATGTATAAGTGCCTGGATGAAAGATTTAGTAGGTACATGACTGAATGTATGAGTGAGTGATTAGATGTGTCTTACTGAATGCACGGGTTAGTGACTAAACTGTCTGAATGTGTGCATCAGTATGTCTGTTGTTGTGTAAGCTACTGCATGTGTTGATCAGTAGCTATATGAG
The DNA here is from genome assembly GCF_964261635.1 of Lissotriton helveticus. Classification (NCBI taxonomy): domain Eukaryota; kingdom Metazoa; phylum Chordata; class Amphibia; order Caudata; family Salamandridae; genus Lissotriton; species Lissotriton helveticus. The sequence goes on along the minus strand of NC_136071.1, from coordinate 332,682,074 downwards.
TGGCTATATGTGTTATTGATTGGTTGCCCGAGTATTTGTATGGGAGACTGAGTGTGTGTGTGTGGGTAGCTGGCATATATAAATGACTATACATAAGAGCCACTGATTGTGCGAGTGGCTGTATGGATCATTGTGTACTTGTATCAGTAATTGTATAACAAAGTAAGTATGTGTTAGTATATGTTTAAATAAGTAAGGTGCTGTGTGTATAACTGTATAGTTGAGGAAATGAAAGTGTGATTGATTCTTTGCATGACTGACTAGATGTGTGAGTAACTCCATGGATGAGTGGCAGAGTGTGAGTGTCTGTATAGGTGTTTGAGTGCAGATGATAGTGTTGTTTTGATGAGTGACTGTATGTATGAGTGATTCTATGGGTAAATGATTGGATGTGTGTAAAGACCTAGCAATCAGTGTGTAGTATGTAGTAACTGGTATTGGTGTGTCAATGGTTTCAAGAATGGTAGTCTGTGTTTAACACTGGGTGTATCAAAGGTTATATTAGAGTGTGAAGAGGTGCATCGTATTATCACATGAATGATATCATCAGTGATGTGATCAGTGATGTCAATTGAGATGTCATCAGTGATGTCATCAGTGATGTCATTTGAGATGTCATCAGTGATGTCACTGACCATGTCATGAATGATGTAATATGTGACATCATCAGCAGTGGATTGCGGGTGCGTGAAATATAGTTAGTACAACTAACTATATAGGAGCAATTTCAATGGTTTTTAAATTTGCTAATTCATAACTATATATGACCTGAAACCTATGGTTTTTTCAGTCAATTTGCACGGTTTTTTAAATGCTAATTCTTAACTATATATGACCTGAAACCTATGGTTTTTTCAGTGAATTTGCAAGGTTTTTTAAATGCTAATTCCTAACTATACATCACCTGAAACCTATAGTTTTTTAAGTGAATTTGCAAGGTTTTTTAAATGCTAATACCTAACTATATATGACCTGAAACCTATGGCTTTTAATGTGAATTTGCAAGGTTTTTTAAATGGTAATACCTAACTAAGGGGTCGATTATGATGGCGGACGGACTTGCGTCCGTCCGCCACCACTGAGTATGAGGGACCGTCCGCATGGGCAGCGGCGGTCCCTCCATGGCAATTAGGATGTGACCGCCACCCTGGCGGTCACATCCTGTATTTTTTACATTGCGGCGGGTGCTGCTTGAAGCAGCACCCGCCGCAATGTAAAAAGATGACAACAGTGCATTTGCATGCACAAAGCGACAGGCACAGCGCGGTGCCTGCCGCTTCGTGCACGCAAATGCAGGGGGGTACCATAGGTACCCCCCATGTGCACCCACCACCCCCCACGCAACCTTGGGGCCCGCAACGGGCCCCCAAAGAAATCACCGTATGCCTTTCCACGTCGGAGAATCCGCCGGGGGAAGGCATCTGTTGACCCCATCCTAATATGGCTGGCGGTGTCTGATAGACACCGCCAGCCATGTTAGAGCTTTTCCGCCGCGGTCGGAAGGCGACCGCGGCGGAAAAGCTGCGGACCGATTTTGAGACCCACCGCCATCCTAATTTGGCGGTGGGTCTTTTGTGCCTCCCCAGCGGTTTTCCCGCATCCTCCGGGCCGGCGGTAGCTTACGCCAGCCCGGAGGATGCGGGAAAACCGCAATCCTAATCGGCCCCTATGTAAGGCTTGAAACCTATGTTTTTTTCAGTGAATATATATATTTAATATAAAATATATATAATTTTTATTTTCAAGTTCTTTTTTTTATATGATTAAAGGGTCCGCGCACCGTGAGCGCTCCGTAAGCACACCGTAAATGCTCTGAGCTCTTACCCCGACAAATGTTTTAAATTTCTAAAACATAATATCTACGTTTTGAACGTAGATTTGAAAGGTAGACAATATCTGCTTTAATGTAGAAAATGTTTTTTTAAACTTTTAACAACAGTATATTACTTTTTCAAGTAGTAACAAATCTCGCGAGGGTACGTCGCACGTGCACGCAACGTAAGAGCTCCGTCCGCGCACCGTAAAAGCTTCGAGCTCTTACCCCCGAAAGTTTTATAAACTTTAAATCGTTATATCTACGTATTCATTGCACAATGTAAAGGTAAACATTATCTGGGATAATAAAGAACATGTTAATTTAAACTTTTAAAGACCATATATAACTTTATTTAAGCAATTATAAATCTTGCGAGGGTGCGTACTACGTAAACACATCGTAAGATGACGTAAGCGCTCCGTAAATAATACGTAAACGCACCGTAAGTTTACGTAAGCGCTCCGTAAACGCTCCGTAAACGCTCCGTAAGCTTACGTCCAACCATGTGACCTCATAACAAAAGATTTTATTGGTTTATAATACTTCCTACTCCAATTCTTGAAAGACCCCTCCCATCTTCATCATTCTTCTTTGGCTTTCGAGGAAGAAACACCTTTTTTCATCAGCACTTTGCTCCTGAAAACTCTATTGAAATGTCTGAACAGCAGGAACATGAGCATTCAGAACATGAGGAACCTGAACATTCAGAACATGAGGAACCTGAGCATTCTGAACATGAGGAACCTGAGCATTCTGAACACCAGGAACTTGAGGATTCTTCTAGTTCAACTTCAGAAGAGTTTGTTCCTGAAACCCCTAGATCATTTTCTGCTTGCACCCATGTCAAACATTGCGCAAGGGGCTTGTAAATATGCCTCTCTTTATTGTATATTCTATCTCAATTTATGCCATTAATAAAATCCTTTACGCATCTCTCACAGCATTTCATATTCTTGTCTGTGTGCCAATTTTATTACTCTGCATGCATTTTCTGCTTGCACCCATGTCAAACATCGCGCAAGGGGCTTGTAAATATGCCTCTCTTTTTTGTATATTCTATCTCAATTTATACCATTAGTGAAACCCTTTACGCATCTCTCACAGCCTTTAATATTCTTGTCTGTGTGCCAATTTTATTACTCTACATGCATTTTCTGCTTGTACCCATGTCAAACATTGCACAAAGGGCTTGTAAATATGCCTCTCTTTTTTGTATATTCTATCTCAATTTATACCATTAGTAAAATCCTTTACGCATCTCTCACAGCATTTCATATTCTTGTCTGTGTGCCAATTTTTTTACTCTGCATGCATTTTCTGCTTGCCCCCATGCAAACATTGTGCAAGGGGCTTGTAAATATGCCTCTCTTTTTTGTATATTCTATCTCAATTTATGCCATTAGTAAAACCCTTTACGCATCTCTCACAGCATTTCATATTCTTGTCTGTGTCAATTTTATTACTCTGCATGCATTTTCTGCTTGCCCCCATGCAAACATTGTGCAAGGGGCGTGTAAATATGCCTCTCTTTTTTGTATGTTCTATCTCAATTTATGCCATTAGTAAAATCCTTTACGCATCTCTCACAGCATTTCATATTCTTGTCTATGTGCCAATTTTATTACTTGCATGCATTTTCTGCTTGCACCCATGTCAAACATTGCGCAAGGGGCTTGTAAATATGCCTCTCTTTTTTGTATATTCTATCTCAATTTATGCCATTAGTAAAACCCTTTACGCATCTCTCACAGCATTTCATATTCTTGTCTGTGTCAATTTTATTACTCTGCATGCATTTTCTGCTTGCCCCCATGCAAACATTGTGCAAGGGGCGTGTAAATATGACTCTCTTTTTTGTATGTTCTATCTCAATTTATGCCATTAGTAAAATCCTTTACGCATCTCTCACAGCATTTCATATTCTTGTTTATGTGCCAATTTTATTACTTGCATGCATTTTCTGCTTGCACCCATGTCAAACATTGCGCAAGGGGCTTGTAAATATGCCTCTCTTTTTTGTATATTCTATCTCAATTTATGCCATTAGTAAAATCCTTTACACATCTCTCACAGCATTTCATATTCTTGTCTGTGTGCCAATTTTATTACTCTGCATGCATTTTCTGCTTGCACCCATGTCAAACATTGTGCAAGGGGCTTGTAAATATGCCTCTCTTTTTTGTATATACTATCTCAATTTATGCCATTAGTAAAATCCTTTACGCATCTCTCACAGCATTTCATATTCTTGTCTATGTGCCAATTTTATTACTCTGCATGCATTTTCTGCTTGCACCCATGTCAAACATTGCGCAAGGGGCTTGTAAATATGCCTCTCTTTTTTGTATATTCTATCTCAATTTATGCCATTAGTAAAATCATTTACGCATCTCTCACAGCATTTCATATTCTTATCAGTGTGCCAATTTTATTACTCTGCATGCATTTTCTGCTTGCACCCATCTCAAACATTGCGCAAGGGGCTTGTAAATATGCCTCTCTTTTTTGTATATTCTATCTCAATTTATGCCATTAGTGAAATCCTTTACACATCTCTCACAGCATTTCATATTCTTGTCTGTGTGCCAATTTTATTACTCTGCATGCATTTTCTGCTTGCTCCCATGTCAAACATTGCGCAAGGGGCTTGTAAATATGCCCCTCTTTATCTTATATTCCATCTCAATTGATGCCATTAGTGAAATCCTTTACGCATCTCCCACACCATTTCATATTGTTTTCTATCTGCTATTCCTATCCCTCTCCATACATTCACTGCTTGCACCCATGTTAAAGGTTACGCAAGGCGCTTCTAAAAAAGGAGCATATTTACAAGTCCAATGAAACCATTACACTATCTCTATACCAGCATTGAATCCAAGCATGAAAAACAATTTATAAAGAAGTCTACCCTATAAGCTAAAAGATACAAACTGTAAGCACACACAGCTAACATTATGGAAAAAGATGAAAATATAATTCCTTAATTCACATACACACACAGTGTGACCCTTGTGAAAAATATTATAGCCACACATTTCAGCAAAAAATCATTTAGCAATGTAAATCGATTTAGACACAGAACACAGCCCATTTCAATATGCACTACATTACATTGCTGAAACCTAACTCATTTCAAAATGTCATTTCTAATATGCACCAGTGATCTTTTCCCCAGCATTACATACTGACATAAGACACAATCCAAATTAAAACAATACCCTATAAGCTAGGAGATGCAAACTGTCAGAAAATACAGTTAACATTATGGAAAAAGGTGAAAATATAATTCCTTAATTCACACAGACACTCACTGTGATCCTTATCAAAAATCTTTAAGCCACACATTTTATCAAAAAACATTTAGCATGGTAAATCATTTTACACACAGAGCACAACCCATTTAAATGAGCACTACACTACAATGCAGAAACCTGACTCATTTTCAAAATACAACAGTAATGAAGCCCAATATGCTTGTTATGCTTCCCGATACTGCAAACAGCACTCTCTCTATATTACTCACCTTTAAAATCGCTTTTGAAAATATAGAACAGTGTCAAACACACAGCAGATTTTCTTAAGCAGAATCTCTGAAATGCAGCTCAGACACTGGAACCAGAAATGGCACACTTTCCCACTCATTCTTCACACATATCTCAGGTCTTAACCAATGAAATGTCTTCCCACACTATTTCAAAACTAAACTAACATTTCAATTGGTTCTACATTCCCACACTTTCTAACTCACATAATATTCACCCATCCCCCTAGTGCTCATTCAACCTGTTACCATGGTAACTCCCACCTAAGAAGGACACAGGTAAAAAGTTAATCGTACTATGTTGCAAATGAATCCAGCAAGATTCTTTGACCTTTCAATATAACAGCTAATCATGTGCAATGTTCCTTTCAATGACCTTTTCTGAACCATTAGAATTGCTTCTTTTAAAAAATAAAACTATGCACCATTTGCTGCATTTTCGAAAAGCACCAATCATTTCCTAAATTTCAAGTGCAGTGAATGTCAACCTCTTTTTTTTCTAAACTGCAAGCTTTACAAATGCCATTTCATTTACAGCCCTCATCTGAGTACAACCAGATCTACCTTAGTACTCCTTACAAATTACCAACTCACCTTCTAGAAAACTGTTGAACAGTAAATTCTGTGTCAATCTCACACCTCAGAAGTATACCTCAAACACTAAAATCTCAAAATGACTGTGCTTCCCTCTCATTTCTCATACATATTCACATACCAAGCCAATCACATTTTATCACACACAAAATCAAAACCAAAGTAACATTTTAATTGGTTCAAATTATCACCACTTTCAAACTCACATAATCTTCAACCTACCCCCAATGCTCTCTACCAATTACCATACTAACTCTCTACAAAACACCTACCTAAACCCAAAGGTGAAAGAGTCATCACTCAATGCTGCACTCAACCAACATCTAAACACTGAAACTTGTTATTTTAATATATTTATTTTTTGTCTTTTTGAGCCGCGATTTAAAAAAATTTTTTTTTTTAATTTTCCCAACCTTCGGGGTCCTTTACAGACCCCATGACAAAACCTAGGGGGCTCGGGACTCTCTACCCTGCCTCCTTGTCAACTATTACACTTCTGTTTACAACCACTATCATCTGCCACAAAAACAAGATGGCGGACAACGCTTCCTCATTTTGACTGACTGGAATGTTGACAGACGTCCAACAGCCAATCAGAATTCCACGCGCGCACGCTAAGGTCCGCGCACGTGCAAGGACAGTGCAAGGACGGTGCAAGCCCGTCCGCGCACCGTGTCCCGCCTATAGATATATAATTTGAAAAAAGTCAATTTTCTCAACAATTACTGAAGGGATTTTCACCAAATATACAAAAGGCACTTCTGCATACCAGGCTCTACCATTTTGCCAAGTTTGCAGTAATTCCATTCAGCCGTTCGGGCTGTGGCTGTGTCTAAAGGTCCTATGGAAAATTGCATTGGACTCAATTTCACATTCAATTTTCTCAAACACTACTGGAGGGATTTACACCAAACATACAAAAGGCGCTGTTGCATACCAGTTCCTACCATTTTGCCAAATCTGGTGTAATTCCGTTCAGCCGTTCGAGCTGTAGCCCTGTCAGAATGTCCCTATGGAAATTAACATGGGGAAAACACGTTTTGGGGCCCCCCTTTTTTCTCGGCCCCCGCTTGACGAATCCCCCCGAAACTCTCAGGGAAGGAGCGGAGCGCAGCGAGGCAAATTTAAGGTAAATTACAGGCAGATCCCTCAATCGGCGCCAAAGTTATTCCCAATAGAATGTTCGGAATTCCCTATGGTAACTAGGTCCTAACTATATATATTTTTACTAGGTCCTAACTATATATATTTTTGTTCATATATATATATATATATATATATATATATATATTGTTCAAAACGCTCAACACTGGAGGGCACTTCCACAAGCTCCTGGACGCCGCTGCAGCAAAGAACACGAGACCCAAAATTCAGGTGAGTTTTCTTATTTAATCGGCACCTTCGTCAGCATAACGTTTCGGCCTGCACAGAGGCCTTGGTCACATATATAAATATATAAATACACACACACACACACACACACACACACACACACATATATAAGCTCAGGATCACCAAAGCCTATGCACTCACGCGTGACAGTGAGCTCGCGGACTTAAAAACTGCTATGCTGTAACTGTGTTGGATGTTATTAAAGTTTAGTGGAAACATTTTTTACTGTCAAAAAGTCTAAATGATTGGCTTTTTGAATGCTTATTTATGTAATGTATTTTATTAGCTTCATGCCCATTTCTAAATTCTACAAATTTGTCAACAAAATTGGGACTCTATAGTTGATTTTCCTGGTAAATCATAATAGGTAGTTTAGTTACATGGGTAAGCTACAAACGGAACCCTGACTCCACAGCTGAAATGTAAGCTACTATTTAACCGCATGCATGCGGCCGCTATTTTCGCGCTGTGCGGCTTTTTTCCAAAAGCCGCGTTACATGACGAGCTGAGCTCGTCATGAGCATGCGAGCAGCGCAACTCATGACGAGCTGAGCTCGTCATGAGCAGGGAAGGAGTTAAATTAAGAAAAACAAAACAAAACAAAACACATGGTGAAGTCGAGTCTTATCCTTATGGGCATCACAGTTTCACCTTCCTTGTTTCATCACCCTTTTTACTATAGCAATCTAATTTTTGTAAATTAAAGAAATGTTTACCCTTGGGTGGAGCAAAAGCCTGAGGCAGCGACATCATTGTGATGGCTGTGGCAGGTGCTTGAAGGTGCCTGCACTAGAATAATGAAGTGGACAACAAAGGCAAAATGTTGGTCCTTACACAAATGAAATTTTCACAAAAGAATCACCAATGGGATCTGGATGACATCATTGACAAAATGTGTGCACATGCATTTTGTATGACTTTTTTGGCACGAGTAAACAACCAATGAATATGTGGGACACCACAATACAAAATGCGTGCCCTGGCATATTAGAGGTATTTTTTGACATATAAGATGCAACCATTAAACATTCTGAAAACAAAAAATATCAACTTTTGTACAGCGTCAGGCATCATGGTCTTGAAACACCATAAGAGGACTAAAATCTTGAACGCTTGACCTTTGAGGTCCTATTGCTTTTTATCAAATGTATGTGATAATTGTGCTTTAAAATGCACTATCTGAACCGATGTTTTCAAAATCCCCTTGAAGACCTTAGGCTTGTTTGCGTAAATTTCTCACTGAAATTTGGGGCAAGCCTTACCCAACACTACTTTCAAAGGTCGCCAGCCGTGACATGGCTTTAAAATAATCAGAGTGAAGCTGCAGAGCAATTAAAATACAAAAGACAGATCTCAAGAAGTATTTTATAATTTCCAATTAAAATCAGTTATATTAAAACACCTTTTCTCTGAGTGATAATGTCAGTCTAGTCCTTCGGGTGAAAGAACTTCAATTTGAGTTGCCTTCATCCCTTTTTATGGTTCAGATTGATAGCGCAGGTGTCGCCAGACAGTTAAGTGAGAACCACCAGGAGACAGGCCTGACCACTTGCTGAGAGCTATGTGCACATATTTTGACTAGGCATAAGTTGTGTGCTTCCCCCAAAAAAGTGCTTGCCTTGGGCACAGCTGTTATAATTTTGTTTATTTATCCAGCTGCTGAGTTTGAACCTTATGGAGCACAAACATGCCATTATAATGCTAGTAATGTTTCTTAGATAACTAGATAGTTTATGGGGGTTTTCTTTGGCAGCAACACAGACAAGAGGGGGCAGTTATTGACGGACATGGATTTGTAGGTCTGGCTTGATAGTGCATTTATAAAATTGGCATTGGCAATGCTTGTTTTGGGTGTTTTCTGTCCTTTGTATCACCTGTTTTTTGTGCCTCCTCTTAAAATAATATAAAATACACGAAAAAAGCCATTTGTGAACATGGTGGTCAAAGAAATGGGCTCGTTTCCTTCGAAATTAGGTCAATAACTCACTTACTGTAAGAGAAAATAAACACAGAATAAAGAGACCCGTGACCTGCTTGAATATTGCAAAATGAAACGACTCTGCAAATTATCGCTCCCAGAACTGGAGCTTGGGCTGCAGAGGGCAACGATAGGAAGTCACGGAATAGTAAAGCACAAACTGCAAACTTAATTGCTAGCACCTGGAAGCATATCAGGTTGCAAGAAGCTAAAATCTGACAGATCATACTATTATGGCAGGACTATACAGAGCCAAAAATGTGAGGATTATAACATTCTAAAACGAGGCTTTGATTGTATTTTCATAAATCAAAATTTCTAGACAATGCCTCTTCTACTATCAATTGCCAATATGCAATGGCAATACTGCATTTAAAATGATGTAACCGTTTGTAAATTCACAGACATGATGAAATAGTTTTGGGCCAAAGCCACCCAAGATCAGGGTTGTGCTTGTGTCACATTGAAAACAACATTCGTTTATGTTTTTGAAGAAATACACAGAGTACTTTTAAGAAAGAGGAAGAGAAAGAAATTGATATTTGGTGACTGGGACCACAGAATGATAACATTCTGTGGAATCTTGAGTATAGGTTGCTAGTAGTGAAAGTGAAAAGGAATGGAATGCCACAGGGCAGAGCCTCATAACTACAGGGAACTACCCCCCAAGCTGTTATATTAGAGTGGCAGGGAAATAGACAGATCCGATAGGTAAATTTTGCCAGGTAGCTAATGACATGGACATGTAAATTGCGCAAACGATAGAGGGTTTTTATTTCTCATGACCTTTTTTCTCCTGAGGACATTTGCATCCAGGTGTGGGTCCACATTTTTATCATTTTAAGTATTATTGTCAAATATTTTGTATCCGCAGTTTGCAAGAACATAGTTCTAATGAAACTAAGGGCCTGGTTACAAGTGGATTGTTAAATCCGGACCCGTGCTCAAACATTTATACATGGGTCGGAATAATGAGTTTGGCTGTTTTTAATGCAAACAATCATTATCATATGCGTTAAATACCTCATACGGTATCTACCATACCATGCAGATTTTGCTGCATTAACACCTTCAACGCGGCGCGAATTTTCACACTGTGCTGAAGGTTCTAAAAAACAGGCGTGGCCGTGACGGAACGGTTCCGTCATAAGCACAGCCCAACCGGCGCTCGTGACGGAACCGTTCCGTCACAAGCATCGAAGGGGTTAAACACCAAAATCTGCGTGCTCCACAAACTCATAATATATGTTATTTATTATGCCCGATAAATAATGTACCCCATTGTATTGCTAATTATCAGGTGTGATAAATAACATCTAATCTTGTAATCAGGCCTTAAGTGCATTTCTGTACATTTCTGCTTTAAAGACTCAAAAGTCAAATCAAATTAAATTGTCTTCATTCGATCTTCCAAGGACAGATAAAAGATACACACAATAAAAACAAACAACATTATCGACATATCTGGTAAAAAATTACAACCACATAATAAAAAAGAGGAGCAGGTCCTCGTACAGGTATAAGGCAAAACAGTCCGAAACAATGGAGTTCCAAGTGTGTCGTGACTTGTAGGTTACAAACTACCACATTTTTAGACAAACTCCTTGAGTTGATTTACATTGAATACATCGACAAGTGCAAGAGAACTGATTCATCATTGAATAAGTGGCAGTGCAAAAATTTACATTTACAAATAATGCAAAGTCAATAATTGCTAAAAGACAACAAAATGCAGTTTTTTGTCAAAACAGCAAACTCTTTCTCTTAGCTAGAATACAGTTCAGAAAACTAGCAACAGCAGGGCAAACATTACAATTATTAAGTTGCAGTAAGTAGAAGAGAGCCGCTTTACACTTGGAAAATTTGTGCCTGCGCAATAGCGGTATTAAAAACTTCCTAGTAAACGGTAGATAAAATTGTCAAAAAAAATACAAAGTGAAAAAGAGTTTGACTAGATTGCTCATCACATGGACAAGTGGCAACGGTGTCAGAAGAGTATTGTCCTAAAGGAAAACATATCATCCAGCAAAAAGAGCCCAGCCTAAATCTGGCCAACAGATTTCTTTCATAAACGTTGCTCAAGTATAACAAATACGGAGCAATTGTTGGAGTCGCTTGAATAAGGCAATAATCTCTAAATGAGGGTTTTGCCACTTCTGTTCATTCCCTAGAGATTTGCTTATGCTTGCAAAAACTACCCAGGGCCCACTTTCTATCCTTTTTTCGATTGACTATGGGTGCTCAAACAATGAGGCACAGCCAAGTGCCAAGAAACAGTTTTTAATATATTAAAGCCATGAGATGGTCAAACCACAGGCTCAAGTTAAACAATCTCTAACAACAGCCCTGTTATAATCGGTTTCTGGGATGGACCAGATTGAGCACCAAAGAGCCAAGGGGGCAGCATTAATGGTGTCTTGGACAGACTCCATGCCTAGCTCCAGATGAAGGGAGAAATGAGGAGATGAGGGAGGGACGCCTAATAACTGGCGGAATAATCTATTCTCCTCTATCTACATTGCATAAGCTCCCTGCAAACCCAGCTAACCATACCATATGTTAAGATCGGCAGGCATTTCCGGTTGTATATCTCTAGTGTAGGAGCAATGGTCATTTTACCGATAGACATGGTCATCGAGAAAATAGTGACTACAGCTTGAGTATATCTGGTTATTCTGTTTTGAGTGCATGTGAGCCATGAACAACCATCATCAAACTCCAAGCCTAAATAGGAGAAGGAACTGACCCTCTCTAGGGGTTTGCCCTCAATAAATAGGGTACAGGTTTTGGCATTTTTTGGGCCACATGTCATTGTGAATGTTTTCTTAAAATTTGTCTCCAGGCCGAGGTCTTTCAAGAAGCTGACACAACCGATAATAAGTTCTTTAAGGCCGTTGACCAGAAGAACTGCATCGTCAGCATATAGCAGTGCGGGCACGGACTTCTTCTCCACAAATGGAACATCCGCCTCAACAGAAACCAATGTTTTCTCCAGGTCAAAAGTCATGCGTAGCCCTTCCAGCATTGTTCTTCCGACCGCAGTACAGCTGAAATATCGATGCATCGCCTGTTCATGGCCAGAAGAACTGCTGTTGCCCAGAGCACCATGTCTCCGACGCCCGAGACACCCGCTCCGACTCCAACGCAGGCCCTGCTGTGCGGCTGAAAGAATCAACACATCCCCAGTGCGCAGCTGGAAGAATCGATGCCGCGCCCGTTTCGCCACTGCCGCATTGACAACCATCGCATCCGGATTTTTAGCGCATCGCACCTATACGCCAAAGATTCCAATGCATTGCTCCGCAGGAAGGAACCGCTTTCAGATTTCGACGCATTGCTTCTCCTCGCAATAAGGAATTGATGCAACACATCTGCGTGCAGCAGAATTGATGTGTAAATCCCCCTGGGACTCCAAAATCGATGCACCACTGTGTTTTCTGACATTTCCCTCCTCTGCAACTGTTCTTTCACCTTGGATTTTGATGCATCAAAGGTACATTGCGCTAAAATCAACTTATCCAGAGTTCTATGCACAGAATTGCATAAGCATTTAAAAAGTGATATCTTGAGCTCTGTATGTCGGATTTTTGTCTTGTTTGGTTTGGATGAAGGTCATTTTTCTAAACTGGTGTGGTGTCCATTTGTAGTGTTTTCACTGTATTCCTGTGTGTCTATGTACAAATGATTTACACATTGCCTCTGAGATAGGCCTGACTACTCATGCAAATCTACCAAGGGGGTAAGTAAAGGTTATCTTGGGTGTGTAACCCCCTTACCCTGACTAGAGGGAAGGGTCTCTCTGTGTACAGGGTGCATACCACTACCACCTAGAGACCTCCATTTCTAACATTGGTGGCAGTGGTGGGATTCAAAACCACGCCTCCCAATCTAGTTTCCAAGGTAAGAATTCCCATCCCCAGCTGAAAGGAAATCTTGGATCTCTACAGGGAAGCCTACAGAGAGGGGTGCCCGTCACTGTTATGCATGTGATCAGGAGGGTCACATGAAGGGGGACCCCAAGTGTCCCAAATGGGCACCGCCACCCACTAGTGGACAGTCACAGGGGTTGGCCAGTGCAGCGCTTGGGGAGGAGTTGGTTCCAAGAGTAGGGTGGGAGCCAGCTGAGATGACCCTTGTCTCACTAAGGGACAGTAATATGGTCCAGAGAACCCTCGTGCCTGAGAACACTAGGAAGTACAGGCAGTGGTTGACCATTAATGGACAGAGGGTGGAGGCTCTGGGAGACACAAAAGCAAGCGTGACTACTGTCAGTTCTCACCTGGTATCTGAAGAGCAAGTGGTCCCTAATGTGTTTCACCAAGTAGTTGCAGTGTACAACTCTGAGTTCCGGTACAATGTGGCACAGGTTCCCTTAGAGTGGGGGGGTCCTCAGGTTAATTGAGGGTAGCAGTGAGTCCATCCACGCTTGTTGACTGTCTGTTGGGTACTGACCTGGACGATTCCTCTTAGGGTGAGGTGGAACACCGGTCACACTTGGAGATGGTGGGTCTGCCAAGTGGGCATGCATGACTGCTCGATCTGTGGCAGCCTGTAAAGGTGATCACAGGGACCAGAAGCCTGAAAGAGTGGCCCTGGTGCCTGCCAGGAAGAGGAGGGGCAGGCGGCGCTGGAAGCCCACCAGAGATGTTCCCATGGTCCAGGATGAGGCTGGCCTTGAAGGGGATGTCCCGGAATCTACAGAGGAGCAAGTGGCCGAACTGGGAGACTTGCCAGATCTGACCCATTGACAGCAAGAAGGGGCTCCTACTAGGGTGGAATTCTGCAAGGAGTAGCTGGAATGTCCTTCTCTTGAGGATCTGCAGTAGATGGCTGTAGACCAGGCAATTGGCAAGGAGTTGGGATCACATTGTCTTCACTGGGAGGATGGTCTCCTGTATAGTGAGCCTCTATTTGCTGAGCCTGGGGCATCCCGGGTGCTGGGTGATTCTCCTGCACTTCAGAGTCTTCCAACTGGGGCTGGCTCATGATGTGGCTTTCACAGCACATTTGGAGCAGGACAAGACCTTTGATAAACTTGTCAACCACTTCTTTTGGCGCCAAATGCAAAGACACTCTGATGCACTTTGCAGGTCTTGCTGAACTCGTTAGGCAAGTGACAAGAGTGAAGGTAGATGTATGGCTCCACTTCAGCTTTCCCTGTCATAGGCACTCATTTTGAGCAGGTGGGCATCAACAGTGTAGAGCCTCTGGACCCCAACACTGTCAGGATTTGCGATCCGAAGCGCCTACCTGGCTATTAAAAACTACAACTCCCATGATTCCTGGCTGTGAGGGAGATACTTAACGGATAGACGCGATGGGCGGATGCGTGTAATTCTGTTTCCTGTTTCCCGTTTCTTTCGCATCTTGGATTTTTCCCTGTTTCCTTGTTGCGCTGATCCAGCTCGTCAGCGGTCTATCAGCGGCCTTTGTGGAAACCTTCAAGAGCATCGTTTGTAGTGAGCAGTGATTGTCTTGTTGCGCGGCTGCGCAAGTTCTTTTAAGTTGAGCGGAACGCGGTGTGTCGGCCGACCACGCGTTACCGTTCACCGGCGTCCAGCATTCCAGTTATTCTGCGGAGCGTGGTGGTTGCTTGCCACACACTACCGTGTTTCTTAATTATCTTCAGCCTGTCATCTGTGGCGGAGCGTGGTGTGCCAGGAGACCACACGCTTCCGTCTTGGGTTTTTGCCTTCTAAGGCTACTGTACAGTTTAGCGGAGCGAGATGTGTCAGGAGGCCATTCGTTACCGTGTTTCTACGAACTTTCTGTATTTCCTGTTTTCCTAGCAAGGATTCTTGTACAGCGGAGTTCGGTAGTGATTCAACTACGGGCTCCACTGTGTTTCGTATCTCTGAGGAACTTATGACTTACAATAATCTTTGGAGCCTTCCTAGACTGGGGGAAGATTAAGGATCAAAGAAGAACTTTTATGATTCATTTCTTTATTTTTGGAAGCGAACTGCCCTCTTCCATGTGTATGCCAACACTTAAGGTTCCAAGTTGGAGTTATTCTATTCTCTGATGTGATATGTGGTGATAGGGACAATTGCTAAGTTTCTTCAGTATTTCAATGAATGAGCAACAGTGAAATTAATGATTTGTTTTCTATGTTTGCAGATAAGGTTCTGAAAACAGTATTCTGTTTAGACTACTCTGAAGATAAGAGTTCCTTTGATACCATACAGGTACAGCCCCTTTAGTGAGATTATATGAGAGTAGCATTCAGAGAAGGAGTGTGTATGACAGTTTTTTGCTTGTGTCCTTTCAGAGCCTTTTTCCCTGCAATTCCTTCCCCTTCCTTACCTCGCCTGATGGTTCGAACTCCCTGTTGTTTCAATCAGGGAGTTGGTAACATGTGGAGGTGGACAACTATGAGCAACGACCGGATCCTGCGGAGCATAACCCTGACAAACACAGCCATGGACAACAAGTTTATCCTGGCCTTGGTGGACCATGCAGTGGCTACCCCCCTGAGTGCAGTGACAGTGACTCATGGAGGGCCCGGTACTGATGGGCATTTTTTCCCGCATAGGTTTCCCCAAGGAGGGGATATCTGACCAGGGTACCAATTTTATGTCCAAGTACATGACTGCCATGTGGGAATGTGTGGGATGAACTACAAATTCACCACACCTTACCATCCCTAAAGAAATGGGTTGGTTGAAAGGTTCAATCAAACCCCGTAGGACATGATTCAGGGTCTGTCAGACTCCATGAGGCATAAGTGGGACATCCTCTTACCATGCCTTGTCTTTGCTTACAGGGAGGTACCACAGAAGGGGGTTGGCTTTAGCCCCTTTGAGGTGCTATACGGGTAACCTGTGAGGGGACCTCTTGGTCTGGTAAAGGAAGGTTGGGAGAAAGCTCTTAGGAAGCCACTCAAGGATGTATTTAGCTACATGCTGACCTTCAGAAACCAGATAGCATGCTTCAGGAAACTCACGCAGGCGATCCTAGGAGCAAGCCAGGAGAACATGAAATGCTGGTATGATCAAATACCACTCTGGTTGAGTTCCAGCCTGGACAGAAAGTCTGGGTCATGGCCCCAGTGAAGCCCTGCACTCTTCAGGATAAGTTGTCTAGGACTTTTGAGGTGAAGAAACGCATGAGCGATGTCAGCTACCTGGTGACATGCAGACTCCCAGGAACACTTTGAGGGTCCTACATGTGAACCGCCTCAAACGGAACTTTGAGAGGTCTGAATCGACCATGCTCTTAGCAGCAGATGATGGGGTGGAAGAGCACAGTGAGCCTCTTCCTGACCTCCTGTCTGCCCAGGAGACGGATAGGTCTGTGGAGGGCGTGAACCTCTTCCCAACACTGAACCTGGAACAGCAAAGTGACTGTCGCCAGCTGCTGGGACAGTTTGCCTCTCTGTTTTCCTTGACCCCAGAAGTCACCCATTGGTGTACCCACGATGTGGATACTGAGGATAGTTCACATGTGAAACACAAATCTACAGGTTAACTGACAAGGTAAAAGCCATCATGAAGGAAGAAGTTTCCAAGATGCTTGCTCTAGGGGTGATAGAGCCCTCCAACAGTCCTTGGGCCAGCCCAATGGTCTTGGTCCCAAAGGCTGCTTCACCCAGTGCCACACCTGAACTGTGGTACTGTGTAGACTACCGTGGGCTAAACGCCGTCACTAAGACTGACGTGCATTCCATCCCCAGAGCTAATGAGCTCATTGATTGGCTAGGAGCTGCCACGTTCTTCAGTATGTTTGACTTAACATCTGGGTATTGGCAGATTGATCGATTAGGCCAAAGAGAGGTTATAGTTCTCAATGTCAGAGGGGCACTTCTAGCTCCGTATCATGCCCATTCAGTTGAAGAACGCACCTGCCACCTTTCAGAGGTTGGCCAATCAGATCTTGGCTGAGCTGGAGGACTTCAGCACCGCCTACCTGGGTGACATTGAGGTGTTCAGCTCCAGCTGGGAGAATAACTTTCACCACCTCTGGGAAGTGTTGAAGGCCCTGCAGAAGGTAGGCCTCACTTTCAAGGGCATTAAGTGCCCGATAGGGCAGGGTTCTGTTGTGTGCTTGGGACAGCAGGTAGGTGGCACCCCTACAACCCATGATTGACACCATCCTGGCTTGGGAGCCCCTCAAGACCCAGACAGAAATGAGAGCCTTTTTAGGACTCACTGGTTATTACAGGAGATTTGTCAAGGGCTATGGCACCATTGTTGTCCCCTTGACCAAGCTGATTTCTAGGAAGCAGCCCAGGAAAGTGATCTGGACTGAGGCCTGCCAGACTGCTTTTGATACCCTGAAGCCAGTCATATGCACAGTGCCCATGCTCACCTGACTTCTCCCAAGAATTTGTTTTGCAGACAGATGCTTCAGAGCATGGTGTGGGGACGTTACTTTCACAGCTGAATAAAGAGGGCCTGTACCAACCTGTAGCCCTCATTAGCACAAGGTTACTTCCCCGGGAACAGAAGTGGAGCGCAATTGAAAGTGAAGCTTTTGCTGTGGTCTGGGCACTGATGAAGCTAAGATTCTACTTGTTTGGGACCCACTTCTGGGTTCAGGCAGACCACAGTCTCCTCAGATGGTTAATGCAGATGAGGGGTGGGTACTCAAAACTGCAGAGGTTGCCCATCTCCTTGCGAGGAATGACCTTTATGGTGGAACACCACTTTGGTACAGAACACGCCAATGCTGATGATCTGTCCAGATTCCTCTGCCTTAGTGATGATAACTACCAGGAGTTCCCTACTTTCAGCTGGAGGGCAAATGTGTAAGACCTGGTATCCTTGGCATGGTTTATTTTGACTGTATGCTGGACTTTGTTTTTTGTGTTTTGTTTAACTATGGGCACTTTATGACGGCTGATCAGTGCTAAAGTGTAAGTGCCCCTTGTGTAAATTGTGATTATGATTGTTTATCCATGATTGTCATATTTGATTTACTGGTAAGTCCCTAGTAAAGTGCACTGTGTGTGCCCAGGGTCTGTAACTCAAATGCTACTAGTGGGCCTGCAGCACTGGCTGTGTCACCAATAAGATTAGCCCTGTAAACTTGTCTCTTACCTTCCATTGCAGTCTGAGAGTGCAGCTTTAAACGTGCATGTCAACCTGGCAAGTGTACCGACTTGCCAGGCCCAAACCTTCCCTTTTACTACATGTAAAAGCCCCTAAGGTAAGCCCTAGTAGTCTCATGGATAGGGAGCAGTGTATGTGAAAGGTAGGATGTACTGGGGTGTTTTACATGTTCTGCTAGTGGAATACTGCCAATTTCGTTTTTCACTATTGCAAGGACTAGCTCTCCCATAGCTTATCAGTGGAGCTGCCTTGTAACATCTTACAAGTGTAACTTTCAAATGAGAAGAGCTTGAGATTTGGAGTATGTGCTCCATGAGCTCAGGATTTAAAAATACATCTTTTAGTAAAGGTGGTTTTTAAGTTGTGTGTTTGAAAATGGCACTTTTAGAAAGTAGACCTTTTCTTGCTTTACCATCCTGTGCCTCTGTCTGCCTGCGGAATCAATGTCTGGTTTAGACTGATTACTGGGTTGTTTGTGCATTCACTCTAGACACCCACACAAAGGGAGCTGAGGTGTGCCCTTCATATCCTGGTTTCCCATCACCAGGCTGATGGGCCTTCCTGAGCTACAGTGGTGGGAGGAGTTGTCACTGACACCTGAATATGGCTATGTCTGGCCTATCCCAATGCTGTCTCCACCACCCTGTAGTGTGCCTGGAGCCAGGATGGGGCAGGGCAAGATCTGTGCACTACAAAAACTATCCTTTGAAGTATGCCGACTTCAAAGGCCAAAAGGGATATAAGAATTGAACCTGTAATCCCAGACTTTTAGAACACTTCTGGATCAAGAGGAAACGCTGCCTAGAGGAAGAGATGTCAGGAGGAGTACTGCCCCGTTGCTGTGTTGCTTTGCTGGTTGGCCTGCAGTGGCTGCTTCTGCCTTGGACAGAGTGAAAAGACTGGACTTTTGCTTTGGTATCCTGCTTGAGAAAATTCTCCAAGGGCTTGTGTGTGCTTGCCTCCTGAAAAGAAGTTTCAGCGCCATCAAAGACTTCATCTGTAGCTCCCTCGAACTCCTCTGTTTGGAATTCTGACCTGCCAAGTGTTGCCAATCCCAGTTCTGTGGCCCTTGGAGGAGGTTTAGCTGCCTTAAAGACTCAAAATGCAGACATTATCCTTCCATTGCCGTTTTTTCCCGCTGTGCTCTTGAAAAATCAACACATCACTTTGGTGCATCTTACAAATGGACGCAGCGCCTATTCACGGCCACAAGAACCGCCACAGCCCAAGTCCAGAGCACTGTAGCTCCGACGTCGGAGACCACTGCTCTGACTCTGATGCAGGCCCTGCTATGTGACTGAAAGAATCAATGCATCCCTGGTCCGTGGCTGGAAGAATCGACCACTCGCCTGTTTCGCCGCAGTGTCATCAACCCCAGCATGTCGGATTTTCCATGCATCGCACCTGTGCGCCAAAGTTTCCAATGCTTCGCCCCGCAGAAAGGAACTGATTTCTGATTTCAACACATCACTTCTACTCGCAGTAAGGAATCAATGCAAAACTTCTCCTGCGTGAAGCAGAACTGACACCTCCATTCCCATGGGACTTCAGAATTGACGCATTGCTGTGTTTTCTGAAGCTACCCTCCTCTGCTACTGTTTTTCACCTGAGATTTTTACTCATCACAGGTACTTTGGGCTAAAATCAATGCATCCAAAGAGGTATATCGACGGAATTGCTTAAACCTATAAATTCTGACATCTTGAGTTCTATATTTTGATTTTTGTTGTTTTGGTCGTTTGGTTTAGATAAAGATTGGTTATTTTTCTAAACTGGCGTGGTGCCTAATTGTAGTGTTTTCACTCTATTACTGTGTGTCTATGTAGAAATGCTTTACACATTGCCTCTGAGATAGGCCTGATTGCTCATGCCAAGCTACCAAAGAGGTGAGCAGGGGTTATCTTGGGTGTGTAACTCCCTTATCCTGACTAGAAGGAAGGGTCCCTACTTGGATATGGTGCATACCACTGCCAAATTGAGACCCCATTTCTAATATTGTGGAAGAGAATGCATGAATCCACTAGATATTTGCCTTTTTCCAGTTGGTGGAAAACCAACGGGTTAACAGGGCCCGACTTAGTGGTTCCAAATGAAAGTGATGGATGATACAGAACTATCTAATTTCAGGATTTTAGATTGATACTTCTTGGTAAAAACCATTGGCGCATTCTGTAGACTCTGCAGGTTTTGTGTGATAAGTAAAATGTATGATAAAAGATATTTAGCAGCAATCAAAGAGTAAATGCCCTCTGGGATTATTTTACAGACATACATTTCAAACAGTGTTTGTCACATAAAATTGAACACACAATGAAGGTTCCTCTAAATATTCATACCACAAATACACATAGCCTGACCCCACACAGTATTCAATTCTTGCCAGGAAAGATTTCACAAAGTACCACAACATCTGCTCCCAATAGAAACGAGGAAAACCAATTCCTTTCTACGGAGGCCAGGCAGGCATTGGAAGAGAAAATCACAACAGAGTCTGCAAATCTGCTGAAACCCTGCCACTTCTATAAGGCATGCAGCCTATTCCACTCTACTTTTTTCTAACGCTCTGTTTTTGCGGTTGTCTCAGGAGCGTTGCCTAAGTGGTAAAATGGCGGCCACACCCTAGGCCCGGCCTCGGTCAGGCAATGAACTTTGAGTGTTCGATACAAAGCAAGCGTTTCTCTTTACACGCATTGACATTGCTTGAATGTGGTACATTTTCCACTACAGTCCCGCCAAGGATTTCTCAAATGCAATCTGGGAATTTACCAGTAAAGAAAAATTACACAGTTGGCTTATTTATTCGAGGCCGCAGTCTCGTCAGGTTACTTGAATCCTTTGTTCGTAGACAATTACAGAATATTTTATGGGAGGAAATAATGTGTCACTCCGAATCAATAAATAGTGTCTAAAGTAAACTTCTTTTTAATAATAAAGCCCAGCCCTGACTCGTGTAATTCTACGGCTTGGCCCTTTTCCCCCACAAAGCATGTGTGATGGGCTTATCGCAAGGTAACTCGGGCAACAGGAGGAGACACGATGTGGTGAGACACAATGCTCTGCAGGAACAACAAAACGGGGCAAACGCAAGCAGAAGTAACCCACGCCCTCCTCCAAGTGCTATTGGGAACGCAGTGATATTTGCTCGCCAGGTATTTAAACTCAACTGGACGTCAGATGGGGGCCTCTTGAATGGCGCGAACAACCTGCCCTTTCGCTACTTTTTGGCCTCTGGACAAAAGACGGCGTAATTGCATTGGCTTGTGGGCTTGAACTGCTGCTAATATTTGTTTGGGCCGTATTTCCATGGCAACCTGTGCACTTTCTATTAATTAGGCAGTTTATTGCCGGCATATTTCTGATACTTTCTTTTCTTTTTTTTTCTAACCACTGGTAATTTCAGGTTGTCAGGAGGAAACTTGCAGAGACCTGGAATGAAGACGAGAGATGTCCTTTAAAAATTCATTACCGTTAAATCCACATTTCTTTTGCTGGACTTACTGCTAAAGTCTGTCATTAATAAGAATGGTCACTTAATTTCCTCTGGCTTTTAGGTGGTATTTAGTTTTCATAATAACAGGAGGCAGGCATATGTACAGCATCAGCAGTGGGTTATTAAGGAGTGACCTTATGAATTTAGTTCTAATCTCGTAGTATGAAGGCTGGCTTGTTATTACCCCAGTGTAACATATCATTCGTGGCATATCAATAATATATTATGTGCTGGAGGCGACATGTGAAATACGCTCTGACTGTCGTTCTCCTGCTGTACACTCTGCCTAACGAGGAATCTAAACGATGGTTGCACACAATACACCATTGATGGATTATAAAAAAAAAAAAATCAAAAAAAAATCACAACGGTACAATTTTTTTTTCTCCAGGGGACACATTGGGTATTCTTGACACTATAGACTGTATTTCATTGTTTGGTTATTTTGATGTGGTATGAAATAAATTGTTGCTGTGTGGTTGCTGTGCCGGTGCAGCTCAGTGCCCAGTGCCTATTTTTTGCACCTACAGTGCCCAATGTGAATTCATTCAACCAGATATTTCTCCTAGTTAGAGCTTGATTTTGAGAGTATAGGCCCGACAACTGAGCAAGGTTCTGCGCGGAGGCATCTCACTGTTGGTAATATGGCCCTTGGTTTGCAAATATGTGAGGTCACTATGTTTGACATTTTCACGCTAAAGTTCTTTCATAGGTAGGAAATGGAAGAGCTGAAAAAATCTCCCTAGTGCTAGATTGTTGTAATTCCGAATTGGAAGGAGTTCCCTAGAAACATCATTGGAAAAAAACATATTCTTAGGCCTAGGTGGAACATGAACAGTTGATAGGGAGGCTTGTTGTGGGACTTTTTGCAGCAGGCGTTAGATTTCATCTATGGACTAGGGCCCAGATTTTCGAATTTTTCACACAACACAATACAGCATACAAATTTACTGCACTGCAGGAACACAGGGGAAAACATAGTACATCAGTGCAGTAGTGAGGTTTGCGGAGTTCCGCTACGTGGCACTCGCGAAGTGACAAAATACCCGTGTTCAAGAGTCACAAAAAGACATTGTTCCGCAAGTGGCGGAGTGCAGTGCAAACTGTCGTTGGTGCTAATCTTCCTGCTGCTCGAGTACAAATTTGACCACAGCGCAGCTCCCGCTCCCCAACTTACCGTTGATGAGCGCGAGCGGGGAAAAAACTCTGCTGCACTACACGGAGTGGAGTTTTCTGCACTCCGCAGCCTTTTAGGACTGTCCACAAATCGTGGCAGGATCTGGTCTGTGCAAAACCCGACGCCCATGAGTCACACTCCAATAGCGCTTCAAGCGCTTTTTTCTCGGAATCCGGGAAAAAGTAACTCTACAACCACCCATTGAATTTTATTTGGTGTTTTTTTCACGTAGTCAAGGGCAGGGTACACCTTAGGGAATGTAAACCACCCGGGCTAACACCACTGGTCCTGACGAAAACCCTATAATCATAACAGCGGTTGAAACACCCGGATGGCACTCGGATATCCGGGTGGGACCCGATGATGAAGCATGTCAACAACTAGGTTGGTGAGTGAGGGGTCTTTTAACAAAGGATGAATTTGTCCTTTCAGACATTTTGTGCACCTCTTTCCTTCTGACAGAGGCATTATAGCACCTCCTGGGGGTACGCCTCCATTTGTTTGTTTATTATTAACCAAGGGGACTAGGAGTATTCCCGTTACACATACACATATAAAAAAAAAACTTTCTCTCATTGTTTTCCTATTTGATTTACTTGTCAGACACTAGTACAGTACACGATGTGTGCCCAGGGCCTGTAAATCAAATGCTGCTGGTGGGCTTGCAGCACTGATTGTGCCACCCACAGAAGCAGCTTGTAGAATGTGGCTCATGCCTGCCATTGCAGAGCCTGTGTGCAGTCTGGGACTGCCATATCGACTTGGCAAGTGCACCCATTTGCCAGTCCCTAAACCTTGCCTTTTCTACATGTTAGTCAACCCTATGGGCAGGGTGCATTGTGTGTGAAAGGTAGGACATGCCCTGGTGTGTGTGGCATGTCCTGATAGTGAATTACAGCCAATTTCGTTTTTCACTATTGCAAGGCTACTTCTTCTCATAGGCCAAAATGGGCAGTTTGATTATAACATCTTATAATCATAACTGATCCAGGGAACAAGGTAGACAAACGAGTTTAGTATGCCTGAACTTAGAATATTAAAATACATCTTTTAGTGAGGGTGATTTTTACATTCTGTATTTGAAAATACCACTTTTAGAAAGTGGGCATTGTATTGCCTAACCATCCAGTATGCCTCTGCTAGGTTTGTGTATTCCATGTCTGGTTTATGAGTGACAGGGGGCTGGAGAGGGCTTTGTTTCCAGCAGCCTGATGAGTCAGGGCTGGGCTGAGTAGGACCTGGGTTGAATAGAGAGTAAGGGGGGAGATTTCCTTCACTTGCCTGAGCCTACATAGAATAGAGAGTAGGAGGAGGAGATTTACTTTCAGCTACCTGGGCCAGGTCTGCTTTCAACAATGCTGTCTCCACCTCCTGCCAGAAAGCTGCACCAGGGAGGACAGAACTGACTGGTTTTGACTAGGTACAGACACTCTCTGCATTCAGAAACAAAGAATTTAGTAGTATAAATATAGGGGCCCAGACCCCAGAACTTAAGATCACTTCTGGGAATCAAGACAAATCTCTGCCAAGAAGAGAAACCAAGAAAGCTGAAGGAGGAGACTGGCCCTGTGCTGTGTGCTGTTTGGGGTTGGCCTGCAATGGGTACTTATTGCTAAGGAAAGGAGAAAAGGAACTTTGTGTGTACTTTATCATCTTGAGGAAGATCTCAAAGGGCTAGAGCTGAGCTTTCCTCCTGTTCTGAACTCTCATTGACACAAAGACTTCACCACAAGCACCCTTGAATTTCCGTGCTGGGAATTCAACCTGCAGAGAGGTGCCTGGTGCTGTTTTTGGAACCTCTAGAGACTGCGTGTCGCTGCTGTGAGATGTTAGCCTGGCATATGATGTCCACTAGTTCTAGTGGGCACCTTGCACCAGTCTAATCGACCCTTATTGATGGTGGTTGTAAAGTCAACCTTATAGAAAGCTATCCTAGTGGTAGCATGAACCAGCAGTCTTCAGGCTAAGACTTTAGTAGGCGAGTTAAGCAAGTTGTTTTACCATATATAATTCCTTGAATACCAAATGAAAGGACACCACACAAGGTATATATCAAATATATGTGTATTTAATCTAATCACAACCCCTCTGCACTCTTTATGAGGTCAGAGGTCAAAATACAATACAAGTCACACAGTTAATATACGATAAGTTGCACAGTATACGTTATGCCCTAGGGGCCTCACAAACCATATACTAAGAAAGTGGTATAAGTACCACGTGAGAGTTAGAAAGCAGGCCTGGGGCCTGTGGAATCGCTGGGGCTACACTAAACAACCAAAGGTTAGGAAGTAGGAGGCCCACGGGAGACGCGTGCAGTGTCTAAACACAGACGCGGGTTACCATTCACTTTCCATGGGAAATGAAGAAGTTACAAATATGCAATTTAAGGACACTTCCGGATGGACTAGGATGGAACCCTTTTAAACTAGGACACTTCGAGAGTCAAGACCCACGGGAGCACCGGAGTACTCGTGTTACCTCACCTAGGGAAGCCAAGTGCATAGGTGTCTTTTTGTGTCGGGTTTCGTCGTCGTTTTCTATGGAGAGCTGCAAAGAAGTGCTGCAGGCGACCAGAGGAAAAGTGTCCGGGTGGATCCAAGGGTGGATCAGTAATGTGAAGAACCTGAAAGCAGAGGGGACAGAGTCTGGGTCACTAGCCAGTGACCAAAAAGGTACCAGGAAGGAACCAGGCGATGTTGGGTGCTTGAAGGTGAAGAAGGTGAGTTTGTCTCTTCAGCCGCGAGGTCAAGGAGGCATCCACGATGATCAGGCACTGGATTCAAACTATCCCATAGTGGATCTAGGTGACTGGGGTGTTGGTATCCGAATTGGACGCAACAAGCCTTGGCAACCGCAACCCATGCAGGATGTGAAGATTGGCTCTGTTGCAGACTAGCAAGGTCTGTGGCACTTCTTCTTTGCAGGGAAGCTGAAGCAAACCTGGAGCAACCAGGAAAGCAAAATAAATTCAAGATGGCGTCTTCAGGGGGCTCACTAGCCAATGGACAAGGATCGGGGCTTCTTGTACTACAATGCACAACTTATTGAGGCTTCAGGAAAGGAGTGCAGGTAGCAAAATGCAGGAGGTCCAAGATGTCCAGTCCCACGTCTCTCGTGTCCGCCACGGTTCTCAGCTTTGCTGTGGATGTGGATCAGGGTCAGATAAGTCTGGAAGTCTAGTTCTTGAGTCACAGAGTCTTCGGGTTCCGACGGGAGCCTTGAAACTGCAGACCAGCGAAGTTGCTGTTGGTGCCTGTTTGCACAGGGTGGTCACTCCTTCACCACAAGGGAGATGTCTTCCATCTTCCAGTTTGTCTTTAACTTTAACCGGGTAAAGCAGTAAGCTACATGTCTTTTCCCTCTAGAAGGGTGGAATACTACCCCCACCGCCAAAATTGGTGGGGGGTAGTATTCCAAAGTGTTTGACACCTTACACGTCATGTTTTGATAAAGCCAAACCAAAATTAGCATTAACCACGAGGATTATAATGCACTTAAGAGTATATGGTATGGCTATATCATAGAACAGCTATAAGGAGATGGTTCCAAAAGCTGCAGAGGGGCTCAGCTCATGCTAGGGCACCCTCTCATATAAAACCAAGCACTCTGCCTCCAGGATTGTCAAGGCCTACCATAGGAGTGGCTTATAGGTGTATATGTGTCTATATATAAAGGTAGATATAGGTATACTACATCTAAGTAAGGGGTGATTACACCACCTTACCCAGGCTGTGTAAACAGACCTGTGGTGTCAGTTTGGAAGGCAAACCAGGGGTGGCACAATACATGCTGCAGCCCCTGGTAGGCCTAGGGTGCACCTATGCCCTGGGTACCTATTGTACACTATACAGGGGCTCACAAGGGTGACCCAGTAACCAATCTGGTATGTACCTAAAGTACATGGAGTCCATTTTATAGAGAAAGCAGATAGTCTGTGATGAAGGGTGAATTGAAGCCCTCAGGGGTGTGGTCACGAGTTACAAACCATAAACCACCCTGCCCTGTGGTTTCGAGCCGTGGGCACATGTCACCGACGCAATACTTCACTGAGGAATAAGGAACAAGCAACAAAGATTACAGTTGGGTGACATTTTATTGCACAAAACACATGTATTTCGATAAAACGCATTTCTAGTGAATATTCTTTAAGACAATCTGGCTTCACTCTGCCAGGAGTATATGCTAAATAGAGCTTGCCTCTAAAGTGCTGCGAGGCAAGCTGGAATGATCCATTGAAATCATATTTAAATCAGTTAGAGCTAGAATTTAAGAAGGACACAGAATACATTCTATGAACATATAGAGAACTTGAAACCAGCCTTCATGAAGAGAATAATTCCTTCAGATTGAATAGTTTAATGTGAGGGGCCAGCATTATTAAAAAGGCACAGGATACATTCTATGATACATTCTATGAAAACATAGCGCCTAGAAATGTGCCTTACTGAGGAGAATTACCCATGCATGTTTGACATTCCAAAGAGATCCAAGGTGCAAAAGGACTGGGATCTTTCAAAAAGGGCACAATTGAAATTAGTTGGGGTAAGCAGGACACTCTATAAAGTCTAGTGCCCAGAGACCCCTTAGCCTATGGAGACTATCCCAGCAGGACCTAATAGCCTAAGTGAACCTAAAATGCAAGGGATTGGGTGTGAATGGAAAGTACAGAGCAAGGACAGACACTTAAAAGACAAAAGTATTATCTGGCTTAGGGTGCCCACCACCTGAGAGAGAGAGGAATTGACACCCCAAGTCAGACAATCGGCTAGCCGGAGAGCCTGCATGCAAGAAGTTGCATTAGCAGAACCCCGCCTTCAGATTTGACGGGCTGAATCTCATATACCTGAAAAATGCAGAACCAACACTGTGCTGACGCCTTTTCTGACGCACTTTCTGATGCAGGTCATTTGGCCACATGTGTTCTAGGACACCGGAAGCTCACCCCCAAAGAACACTCTGTTCTCTAAAAGAGGACATCTTGTACATTTCTAAAAATATATGTGTTAGAGCGGAACTTACAACAGGTGCTGAGGTGCTGTGACATTCATTTCATGCAAGCTATCTTTCAGAACAACATTTCTGCAAGATTCCAAGATGTGCCAACTTGTAATGGCTGAGTCTGTGTACGTGTGTGTGTGGGGTGTCTTGCAATGGGGCTTGTGAAAGGCTACTGTAACTTTCAGGTTTGTTCAATTGCCTCGCTGTGTTCAGCACATCAGAAATGCACGTTTAAAACTATTTAGGCTCAGTGGATTCTGTTAACATAAGCCGGTGGCTTTGGGCCTTTGGCTTGGGCCTACAACCCCGGGATTCAGGGGATCCATGGGATTTCATTTGCTGATTTTATATGGTGAAAATTGGTCATTTTAGCATATTTTCAGATTTTGTCAAGTAGGGCTCACATCGGACCTTCATCCTACCAAGGTCGATAAAAAGGCCCCTCTATCATCTCCCTCCTCTTGATCATTCAATCATTCATTCAATGATCATTTATTTTCAACTGAGTATCTCTGTGACCCTTCAGCCAGTAGCCGCATCCTGGGCATGTCACTAACATAACACTTATAGTGGTATTTTTGCATACTCTGCATCGTGTTCATTTAAGCAGGCGTTCACAAGGCATAATGCTCATTAGGACACAGCTCACATGTTTAGAGACCAGTATGACACATGCTCTTGTCTGTGACGGTAGGCCAGTGTGTGCAAACATAACATCCTGTCCTGTCAGCTGTCCCCTTGTCCCATCTTTATCAATGGCTATCTATTCAATTTTAGTACAATATCTCTGTCTCATTTAATCAGTATCTTTGGTATAGCACTGTGATCACAATACATTTATAGTCATTATAATGGCAGTAAATAGTGTTCAATCCTGCTAGTAGCACTCATTATCATTTTTATTCTTTGTTCTGAAAGTCTTGAGGCATTGTTCCAATCGTTGGTACGTGTGGTTGGTGTGATTAGTTAGTAGAATGTCTTATTTTCTGCTGTACTTTAAGTCTTTTCAAAACTTAAGCTGAAAAATTAAACAGATCTTCAGTGATCATTTCTGTAAACAGAAAAAGTAACCATTGGTGCCTGTCTTCAGGTAATTTGAGAGGTTTGCAAGCACTTCTATTACCTAGGCACTTTCAAATATGAAAAAAGTAGGGTGATGAAGAAGGGAAAGATATCTCGTTACAACCTGCATATTGAGGCGTTGGGGCATTTGAAGTTCCAGGCGTCTTTAGGTGATGTATCGTTGGGGTCTGCTTACACTCTTCCTTTCTCTGCTGTGTAGCACATGCAACCCATCAGGATGATCTCGGGATACCATCCCCACTTGGTGCTTTTCATTGGGCGGAGTCGCTGCTTTCTTTGTAGGAGAACCATGGATCAAGAAAGTCAGTCACTAGCACTGGAAAAGAACGTAGGAGTCCTTGGATGATAGTATCAAGAGGCCTGGCCTGCTCTTGTTTAGCAGGGAGCTGCCTCCGTTGAGTTGTGCTTTCCTGGAGGAAGCCTGGCCTGCAGCAAGCAGGGATTTGCCTCTCCTCTAATCCATCTTGTCGTTGCTGGTCTGCTGGAGTGCACATTGTACCTGTGGCGTACCTTAGATGACACTCTTGATGCAAGTTGAGCTTGCCCCCCTTTGTCTGGCCAGGCTTCTGGTGTCCCTTCTTCAGGAAGGCCTTTCAGAACTTAACAATGTTAGTCGTTGTAGTGCCACTCATGGACAACAGAGCAAGTGGAAGTGCATCAATCCAGTCTGTGTAGCTCCTTGCCCCTTGCACACCCCTTCAATGACATGTGAGATGAACGGTGGTCAATTGTCAGAACACAAAAGCATAGGCACTTAAAAGTGTGGAATGAACTCCTTCAGGAGGCATTTTGGAAAAAAGTTTATACATTGCAGTGTTTGGATAGTTGTACCAACACGTACTTGCAGTCTCAAATAGGGGGCTATGATGAGTCCCGGCACCAAGGTGAGATGAAGCAGTCCATTTCATGTGCATTTAACCTAAGTACCAGCATTTTAGAAAAACACAGTAACAATCTGATCACATCCTATAAGTCATAGACAATGAAAAAGACTTTAGGGAAATAGTACATCTCATTATCTCCTATCTTCATATCGTGATATCATGTGGAGAAGAAGCAATTTGAACCATTGTGTACATACAACCAGTTACTGAAGGTATTCCCTTTTTTTTATTTTTTTATTTTTTTACATCTCCATCAATACATTCTTTACCTCGTGATATATATTCCTTGGAGGAGGTGTGTGCAGCACATTCTACAATTGAAACTCTTTTTAATAGCAACAGACCTTTCACTAAATGTGCTATTACTGATGCATGCTGTATGTTTGCCAGCTGACGTAAGAAGGGCGCTCCAAATGAAGAAAACAGCCTAAACATTATATTGGCATCCCTGTGTTACATTGTATTCTTTTTGTTCACTAATGCAAAAGGCTGTATTATTAGGATGAGCGCTCTAGGTAAATCTTTGAAGCCCAGACTGCAATTTTGATACTTGTTAGAGTATAAAAATGTGTACACTTATTTTCAATATTTAGCAATGTGATGCTATGCATATTGCTCACAGGATGTTCCCCAATTAGATGCAAATATTTGCAGAAATAAACAAGCATTGGCAAATTCAGTAGGTCTCAAAATTATTTGTTACCCTCTTGGCTTTGTCAATGCACACCCATTATTGTAGTCCCTGGCTTATGTACTGCTTGAAAGCATTTTAGTACACGCACCTTCCAGTATAGGTACACAATATTTCCTGCAACTTTGAAGAACCTAGACTATTACTATACTAGTAAGTACTATTAGGGTGTGATAGGGTGTAATAGGGTGTAATAGCAACCAGAGAACATAAAAAACGTTGCTGTGTGATGTGGTCAATTAATGCCTGCAAAATACTTCCTCCCCCTACAGCCAGTGGGGGTATCCAGGGCATGTTATTAACATAACATTTAAATGTACCTTGGGCCTGCTCATTTTTCTTCGCTCTTTCCTCGTCTGACCTAAGGAGTATTTTGACATATTCAGCATCTTGGTTGTTAAGTAGACGCTCATACTGGGCCGCTGTACCAATACATTGGTAGCGGTATTGTGAATTAATTCAGGTCTGCCGTGAGAGAACTGAATAAGGAGAGGTGGAGCATGACCGGTGTGGGGGGGGTAGCAAAAGGGAGTCAAGTGCCAGGATGGAATACAGTTCTCATGTGTTGTTCAGCAGATGTGAAGGAGAGAGAGAGAGACTGTGGAAGACCGGTGTTTAATATCGTGTTGGGTGAAGTGCCATGCGGCGAAGTGAACCACTGTGGCAGGAAATTGTTGACACAGAGCACAGAGCACTTCCTCTTTTTGTGCGCGCAAATTGCAAGCTGACAAAGGCAGTAAGTCTCGCCTTGCCGTCCTCCCGACAATGGAAGGAGGGGTGAGAAATGAATTTGGGAGAGGCCAGGTGCCTAAAGGACATCGTTTAATTTTGAAAGCATGAGGAATAAAAAACCCTTAAATGATGTCTATATATAGGACAGCACAATGAAGATGAAATGACATTGTTATGAAATGAAAAAATGGAAACGAAACCGGAGTGTAAGGCAGTTATTATACAAGGAAATTACACTAAGGAAATCACACTGAGTATAGGCACATCAAATCATTTGTCCAGGAATTAAACCCCTGGACCCCATACAATCCTTGAGCTGCTGAGGGAGTCTAAATATACAGGAGTACACCACAGAAGTGTAACGCCACAAAGTAACGGAGTTGAAAGGCACATTTTTGAAACCACAGGAACCACTGAAACGGGTACTGTAAATTATAACTGGTATTTGCGAGAAAAAAAACTACAAAGTGTGACCACACAAAGATAGAGATAGGGGTGTCGAGTGTATTAATCCATTTAAATGCTCATTTCTGGAGTGCAAATCAACCTCATTCAAATGCAAAGAATAATATTTTAAATCTATGGAAATACTTAAAAAATGTGACCTATAATAAAAAACACACTACATGCTCATGTCAACCACCACTGCTCAGCAATTGCAACAAGCTTCTCCAACCAGTAGCTCTTGAGCTACTGGTAGCTCTCTATTATGTAGCTCACTTTACAAAATGAAAACCTATTTTGTCCTTTGTTGACTTAATGTATGTATATCAAAATTGAAAAACATATATTTGATAGAAAATATAGATATTTTCTGAACACGTAATGTTATTTTTGAAGAAACAATTTTCGAATTTGCCAATATATGTAAAGCTTATTTTTGAGTAAATAAATCATGCAGCATTGGGAGGCTTATTCCTCATATTATTTCTTTGGCGTTGGGGGCATTGAAGCTTTAGCTGCTGTTTATTACCTACCTAGCATTCCATGTTAAACCCCCCCCTGTTAAATGTATAAATGCAAGATATTCTTTTAAATGTATCTTTCCGGTGTGAACCACATTCTGCCTGGGCTATTCTTTCTTACTGGCTGCAATTGAGATCTGGTATATGTCCCTCTCCTATACCCTTAATGACACAGGGGTATACACTGTCTTGTAATTCTTGATCCTGTGCAGCAACCAGGGTGGCATTGCCCGCTAAAACTGGCAAATTTTAGACTGAAGTGAGTATCCTGTTCAAAAGCTTGACAGAATTAGCAGTCTTTCCCAACTTTCAATTTTTAAGATAAAGTATATGTGAAAGGCAGTATGTATTCTTATATATAGTAGAACTCAGTATCCTATTCATAGGGACACTAGTGTCTATGTTGATCACTGTGAGCCTGTGAGGAGAGATGCTATTTTATTGCTCGGGTGTGCCCTGCTTATGTATCTTTACCCTAGATGTTGGGAAAGTTGGGGAATCGATCTAGTGTTCAAACACTGCCTGAATCTTTTGCATGGTGCTCTTTGTTTTGGTAGTGCCGAATGAGTGGACCTACAACAGACTGCGTAGAATCTTATTATTCTGCGTCTTCTTCATCAGAGATGACAATGGAATTTGAGCCGTGTGATGGACCCTGATAATTTGAATGAGTTATAGAATGAGTGGACTGAGATGGGCTAGGCCCGTTGCAGAAAAATGCATGTGTGCAGGCAAATACGTCAATCATGGAAATAGTGGAGACGGTCACCTGGGTATTGGGAGTGAACAGGAACCCTAGAATGTTCCAAGCCTTAGCTAGGCGCTTTCGGCTCTTGCTATCAAGTGTTTTTATTGTGTTAAAAGCGGTATTATGTATTGCCACAGGAACGTCATGCACCAGATGCATAGAGCAATTTATAATATGTGTGGTGGTGTTGGCCATCACGAATATAGAGGATGTGACGAGGATGTCAAGGGGTTCGGTGGACTAATTAAATACGTGCCCACCCCTTCTTGGCTATCAGTCGCTCGGCGAATGACAGACAAACAATCACTGGGGAGATGGTGCAAACAGAGAGAGAGAATGAGCAGTCTAACAAAGGCTAAAATAATGACACCCAATCCTCGCAGAGAGGAAATAAAGACAAGAAGAACGCCCGTGAAAGAAAACACAGGCCAGAGACGGAGACCACAAGGTGAAAACCTTAATGGGAACAAAACAATAATAATAATAAATAACGCACAGAGCTCATGAAGCGAGTGGGAAACCAGTGTAGCAAGAGTAAAATACAATACTAATACAAATATTTTGTACAGGTGAATAAATATATACTTCCCAAGACTCGAACGTGGGGTCAAAAAGTACCTCTCAGGACCCACCTCACTCAGGAACAGTACAGTGGAGAGCCAGCACTTAGGAGCAATAATGTGCTTAAGCAGATGTAGAGCAGGAGCATAGACGAAGTGAGGGCACTAGCAGTATGTGGTGGCAAGCAGCATCAAAGGAAAAGCATGTGTCCAAGACAACACAATCACGTGTCAACCACACCCCAAAGCCGAACACGACACAATCACGTGTCAACCACACCCCAAAGCCGAACACCTGGACACACCCAGGAAACACCCAGTACCCCTAGACTCGAACTGGGGTAGGGAAGCGCGAACCTCCCCACAAAAGAGGAGGCTGGGACTCGAACCCGATTCCGGACCTGCCGGAATACACCCAATCTCACAGACTCGAACTGTCGAGATGGATCATGAAGCTAGGGGGGTTAGTTGATACCACAGGAAATTACACCGCAACTCGCTCCCTCCGTGCTCGAACCAGCAGGGAGGCGATAAGCCACAAGCCACACACGTTGAGCTTTAAATAGCACTCGAGCAGGGCACCTGACAAGGAAGCGTTCAAAACGGGACCACTGAGATACATAGAGGGTTCGTGAATCGTGACCATAGGCAATGCCGCGGGGGTGGGGGGGAGTTCTGAGTCCTACCCAGAGCTAGCCACAAGGGGACCGCACACAGCCGCTGTATCTGACAGGAAGGCAAAAAACTGTGACCACACAAGAAAATAGAAAGATACAATACAATACAATGTGCAAAGTAGTAATGTGTTATCAACCTAGAATATGGCAAAGAACAAAATGCAAATCGTACGTCAAACCATAATGCGAAAATGGAGAACTAGGGGAGACTCTAACTCCGACCCCGGACACAGAGGCTCCGGCGGACACCCTGCACACAGACTCTAACTGGAGAGGGATCAAAAACCTAGAACCACTGACGCTGTGGATTGGACATTTGAATACTTAAAGCAACTAGTGATCATCAGTAGAGAACATCATCATAGAAAGTCCTGCTTGACACAATAACACAGGAGAAAAATGCATTTCAGTTACTAAATAAGTTAAAAAATATTCAGTCATCAAATACATTTTAAACACTTGTCTCCGGAATACTATAGCCAGGAGGTTGTTTTCAGGACATGTCAGGACCCAAAATCTAGGTACTGTGTATCAAGATGTTGAAATCTTGAAAATGTCCTTCCATAACTTCGTTAATCCCTCTCGATAACCTTTAAAAAAATTAACATTTGATGTTTAATAATATCTCATCTTCTGCGATGGCTCCAACATGGTTTACATCGAGTGAGCAGAATGCCAGAAAAAAAGCATTGACAAAAGTCAATATTATCCTATTGGATTTGCTAATGCTGTGCAGCATCGGCACAAAGCATTTTGTAACAAAGCTGTGGAGGGTCACCAAAAAGAGTAAAAAAGACACAATGATGTGGCCACTGGCTGCAACATTTTGCAGGTGCACATATTGAATAACGTACAAATACATGAGCCATCACTCAAGCATGTGCTTGCATCA
Organism: Lissotriton helveticus; assembly: GCF_964261635.1. NCBI lineage: Eukaryota > Metazoa > Chordata > Amphibia > Caudata > Salamandridae > Lissotriton > Lissotriton helveticus. The sequence continues at coordinate 332,646,797 of NC_136071.1, read as the reverse complement.
CTGCACATGCCCACAAAATGAAGCGGGTGGCACTTTTTTTTAGCTAAAAAGAAAAACGCAGTTCCCTAAAAATGAGCTGTGGAAGGATGCAAGTCAGGCAATCAACGTGTGGTTAGGATGCTAGGCTTCAGTGGAAGGAAAAGGCAAGAGGAGGAACGAAAGTCATTGACTAAGAAGCGAGAACATAAGAGAACCGGCAGGGCAAACAAGAGTGCAAAACAGGAAGACCCCCAACCTCGAAGGCACAACTGTTATGAACCAATAAGCAGCAGAAAAGCCGATACTGGCCTCTGACAAGAAAGTGACAAATCGTGACCACACAAAGGGACAGACATTTTGGGTTCAAATCATGACCAGAGATAGCGCCGCAGGGACAGGTGACAGCCAGAGACAGTCCACAAAAGAGTCAGTCGCACCCCCAGGCAGCAGAGACCCAGGAAATCCAAGGAAGTACAAAACCCCTGGTCTTACCCGTGGTCTCTGCCCCAAGGAGCGGCGGCGGTGCTCTCAGGAACCTGTCAGTGGTGTGCGCCAAACCCACTGCAGACGTATGTGGTATGATGGACGTTCGGGCGCCAGCTGATGAAGGGTGAATTGAAGCCCTCAGGGGTGTGGTCACGAGTTACAAACCATAAACCACCCTGCCCTGTGGTTTCGAGCCGTGGGCACATGTCACCGACGCAATACTTCACTGAGGAATAAGGAACAAGCAACAAAGATTACAGTTGGGTGACATTTTATTGCACAAAACACATGTATTTCGATAAAACGCATTTCTAGTGAATATTCTTTAAGACAATCTGGCTTCACTCTGCCAGGAGTATATGCTAAATAGAGCTTGCCTCTAAAGTGCTGCGAGGCAAGCTGGAATGATCCATTGAAATCATATTTAAATCAGTTAGAGCTAGAATTTAAGAAGGACACAGAATACATTCTATGAACATATAGAGAACTTGAAACCAGCCTTCATGAAGAGAATAATTCCTGCAGATTGAATAGTTTAATGTGAGGGGCCAGCATTATTAAAAAGGCACAGGATACATTCTATGATACATTCTATGAAAACATAGCGCCTAGAAATGTGCCTTACTGAGGAGAATTACCCATGCATGTTTGACATTCCAAAGAGATCCAAGGTGCAAAAGGACTGGGATCTTTCAAAAAGGGCACAATTGAAATTAGTTGGGGTAAGCAGGACACTCTATAAAGTCTAGTGCCCAGAGACCCCTTAGCCTATGGAGACTATCCCAGCAGGACCTAATAGCCTAAGTGAACCTAAAATGCAAGGGATTGGGTGTGAATGGAAAGTACAGAGCAAGGACAGACACTTAAAAGACAAAAGTATTATCTGGCTTAGGGTGCCCACCACCTGAGAGAGAGAGGAATTGACACCCCAAGTCAGACAATCGGCTAGCCGGAGAGCCTGCATGCAAGAAGTTGCATTAGCAGAACCCCGCCTTCAGATTTGACGGGCTGAATCTCATATACCTGAAAAATGCAGAACCAACACTGTGCTGACGCCTTTTCTGACGCACTTTCTGATGCAGGTCATTTGGCCACATGTGTTCTAGGACACTCACCCCCAAAGAACACTCTGTTCTCTAAAAGAGGACATCTTGTACATTTCTAAAAATATATGTGTTAGAGCGGAACTTACAACAGGTGCTGAGGTGCTGTGACATTCATTTCATGCAAGCTATCTTTCAGAACAACATTTCTGCAAGATTCCAAGATGTGCCAACTTGTAATGGCTGAGTCTGTGTACGTGTGTGTGTGGGGTGTCTTGCAATGGGGCTTGTGAAAGGCTACTGTAACTTTCAGGTTTGTTCAATTGCCTCGCTGTGTTCAGCACATCAGAAATGCACGTTTAAAACTATTTAGGCTCAGTGGATTCTGTTAACATAAGCCGGTGGCTTTGGGCCTTTGGCTTGGGCCTACAACCCCGGGATTCAGGGGATCCATGGGATTTCATTTGCTGATTTTATATGGTGAAAATTGGTCATTTTAGCATATTTTCAGATTTTGTCAAGTAGGGCTCACATCGGACCTTCATCCTACCAAGGTCGATAAAAAGGCCCCTCTATCATCTGGGGCCCTGAACAGCAGGGTCCCAGGCCAACTAAGTCGAAAACCGGTAAAACACAAGGAAAAAAATGGGTATAACCATATAGTCAGATTCCACCTTCCTACAGCTGGGAGCTCGACGCAATGAGGAAGAAGCATGTTGCCGCCGCAGCTGTTGCCGCCACATTGCCGATGAAGCATGCCACCGCTGTTTGCCGACGCATCGCCGAAGAAGCATTCCCGTAGAAGCGTGTCGCCGCCGCAGAGGTTGCTGTCGCATCATCGGAGAAGCATGTCGCAGGGCCTGTCACAGGGCCTGTTGCAGCTCAAGGGTCAACCGGATCGCCGTAGGGCGTGCACCCATCGCATCCAAGTTGTCGCATCGCACTGGATCGTCACATCGCATCTTAATCGGAATGTGGTAAGAAACCGACGCATCACTTCCTCTCTGGTAAGGAGCCAACGCATCACCTTCCCTGTGCTGCACTAAGGAACCGACGCATCACCTCCCCTTAAGCAAGGAACCAATGCATCACCTTCCCTGTGACCCTTTTATTTGTTTTGTGTGACGCATCCAAGGTACTTTGAGACTGAAGTGTCGCATTTACCATGTACATTGAACTAAGCTAGTTCTACCATTTTAAAGTCATGTTCTTGATATTGTACTGTGGATTTTTGTTGTTTGGTCTTGTGTCAAGTCTAGTAAAGATAACGTATTTTTCTAAACTGGTGTGGTGTCCATTTGTAGTGTTTTCACTGTATAACTATATGAGTTCACAAATGCTTTACACACTGCCTCTGAGATAAGCCTGTATGCTCATGCCAAGCTACCAAGGGGGTGAGCAGGGGTTATTTTAGGAGTGTATCCCCCTTTCCCTGATTAAGTACAAGGGTCCCTTTTTTGACAAAGGTGCAAACCATAGCCAACTAGAGACCCCCATTTCTAACACCTGGCATCCCAGAATCCTCTGTTCTGGAGAAGATAAAGTCTCAAGTTGAAGCTACGCTTAGCACCTTATTTTACTCTTTTTTGAACTACTTCCAATAATTATGCTAGGGAAGTAGTCTCAGCATTGGTCCATATTGCTACAATGAGGTGAGGACTGGTCACTTATTGTTTTAATCCTTCTCTATCTTTTCCACTCACCAATTCACCAGCAATCATTGAGGTTTCTATGGCTCCTGGTGTATTAGTGGTTCTGTTTCTTTTTAAAGTACATTTCAAGAAAATAGTACACAAGCAGTAAACATCCAGATATCCAGAACAAGCAGGTGGAGATTAGAGAAGAAAAATTAGCACCAATGACAAACTGTTGTGCGTAAGTTGACACCAAAAAGAAGCTAAAGTAAACTGAACAAAGCAGGTAGACAGGAAAAATAAAAACCTGTGACAGATGTAAAGACTGATACATAGGTAGACAGTCGAACCACAGGGTCTATATAAAGGAGGATGGGTGAAAGTATGTTTTTGTGTGCCAGTGATGGATAGACAGAGTGGCAGGAAGCTGTACAAGCCGGTACACTGGCCAGGTAAGCAATAAGTGAAGTGACAGACAGAGAGTTTTCTAGATGCATTTTCATTGGTGCTTTCTCACCTTTTCTATCCCTCTCACTTCCTATTTCTTTCTCCATTTTCTTCCTTAGTCCTCTCTTGCATTTGGCGTAGGGCTAATGATATAAAAATGCTCTGATCACCAAAACTGAGAATTGGTGCATACATGAACAAAAGGGGATGATGGACGGAGAGCTTGAGCAAATCAAACACTCACCCCCAGTCAACTGATCTGGGTTTAATCCATCACCATTCTTTAGCTCACTCCGCCACCCCAGTTCAGACATGGCCATATGCAAATCAGTCTGACCCTGTGCCTCATGGGAACAGTTCAGCCCGAACTGCCAAAGCCATGTCTTCCCTAGACCGGAAACAATCATCCTGGGACCGGTTTCTGGAATTTCAGCCGTCATCAGCCAAGCTAGCTTGAATCCAGTGGCAAAGTGAGCAAGGGACTCACGTCTGAGCATACCCTGCCTATTTAGGGCGAACAAAGCGATTGCTTGGTGAGCAAAATAACAATGGATTAAACCCAGATCTGTGACTGGGGTGAATGTTTTGCCATTGTGCAACATTCCGTCCATCATCTTGTTTGTTTTGCTCTTCACCCTATGTGGGAAGGGTATGCCCAGACGTGGGTCCCTTGCTCACTACGCCACTGGAGTCAAGATATCCTGGCTGAAGATGGCTGATAGCCAGAAACCGGTCCTAGGATACTTGATTCCGGTTCAGGGAAGACATGGCTTGGCAGTTCGGGCTGGACTGTTCCCATGAGGCACAGGGTCAAGACCGATTTGCATATGGCCATGTCTGAACTGGGGTGGCTTGGTGAGCAAAATAACGATGGATTAAACCCAGATCTGTGACTGGGGGTCAATGTTTTGCCATTGTGCAACATTCCGTCCATCATCCTGTTTGTTTTGCATGCATGAACAACCTCTGGCTTAAAATAAGCATTGGTTCTGTGCACTGAATCGAATGGTAGTCAAAAACAGTAACTTTAAGCTCGAACTAGAGATCATTATGTCATCATTTCACACGACTCTTGGGATATGAAATACTTGCCTCTCGCTTTAATGACCTTCACTACTTTTTCAAATGCATCCTATTACAAATGACCATGGCCCTTTATACTCCTGCCAACTATAATACCTCTGAAATACAATTAAGGGCTCAACTGCAATGTCGTTTGGAAACTGTCCCAAACTAATCAGTTCCGGACTAGTTTCCAAAGAAATCAGGTCCTGTGAGTCCAGACAACCGATTACTCTGCCTCCCAACATTGTTTGGTTGGAATCGCATTGACTTCAATGGGAGCCTGTGTTCCGAACGCGAACACAGGCTCACATTGAAAAAAAGGGTGGTTGCGGAAAACCTTACACCTTGTGGTGGGCACCCCATGGTGCCTAACACATTGTGCATGGTTGGGAAGGGGGGTCCCTCGGGTACCCCCACGGGCTCTATTCAGACACCTCCGGGTGAAGGGGGGCACGCTACGGGCCACTAAAGACAGATTCCAGAAGCAGTTTAATCTCGGACAAACCTAATCGGAACAGCTGTCTGACTCTGAATCGGTCATGGTAATCGATCGTCTGGAAACCGTGTCCATAGATCTGTACGCATTGGCTCTGCAAGATTCGGACTGTCTGGATGCAATTCGGAACCGATTTGGTCTGCTCGAATGGTTTCCGGACATCATAATCGATCTTTGGGAAAACTGTACGATTCGGTCGGAAACAAGGGTTCCCAATCGGTTTCCACTATACTGAATCCCATCCGGGCACATTCCTAACAACTTCGTAATAGGCCCCTAAGTTGGAAAACAGGTGCACAAAACAGTAAATTCCCCAATAGGTCTTGCTTACCAGGTTGTGCAAACTGTCTTGTAGCAAAAGACCTTTGGTGTGCTGAAGAAAACATTACACTTTTGCTTTTAATTGGCTGGTTTTATTGTCTCTCTTATGTTCTCGCTTCTTAGTCAATGACTTTCGTTCCTCCTCTTGCCTTTTCCTTCCACTGAAGCCTAGCATCCTAACCACACGTTGATTGCCTGACTTGCATCCTTCCACAGCTCATTTTTAGGGAACTGCGTTTTTCTTTTTAGCTAAAAAAAAGTGCCACCCGCTTCATTTTGTGGGCATGTGCAGTGATGCAAGCACATGCTTGAGTGATGGCTCATGTATTTGTACGTTATTCAATATGTGCACCTGCAAAATGTTGCAGCCAGTGGCCACATCATTGTGTCTTTTTTACTCTTTTTGGTGACCCTCCACAGCTTTGTTACAAAATGCTTTGTGCCGATGCTGCACAGCATTAGCAAATCCAATAGGATAATATTGACTTTTGTCAATGCTTTTTTTCTGGCATTCTGCTCACTCGATGTAAACCATGTTGGAGCCATCGCAGAAGATGAGATATTATTAAACATCAAATGTTAATTTTTTTAAAGGTTATCGAGAGGGATTAACGAAGTTATGGAAGGACATTTTCAAGATTTCAACATCTTGATACACAGTACCTAGATTTTGGGTCCTGACATGTCCTGAAAACAACCTCCTGGCTATAGTATTCCGGAGACAAGTGTTTAAAATGTATTTGATGACTGAATATTTTTTAACTTATTTAGTAACTGAAATGCATTTTTCTCCTGTGTTATTGTGTCAAGCAGGACTTTCTATGATGATGTTCTCTACTGATGATCACTAGTTGCTTTAAGTATTCAAATGTCCAATCCACAGGGTCTGACAGAGAGCTTCATGTTTGTTATTGCCAGGGCCACTGAAATTATGTGGCACTAGAGGACCAATTTATGCCTCGGCGTTGACAAAATTATGCAGCCAGTTAAGGCAAGCTATGTGGCAAATTCTAGCACATTCTGTACCAGTATGTTGCTCAATTATGTAATTGTAACACACATTAATATTGCCTGAGCAAAAAAAGTCTTGTGTTGTTAGCAGCACTTTAACACCAGAGTAGAGTAATCAGCAGCTGATAGGTGATGGAGTTAACTTTGTAAAGGGTGTGCCACTTCACAACATCATGAGTGGCACCTTTTTCAGTAACTTTAGATCAGTTTGAGATAGAAACTTTTTTTGTCAAAATCTACAACCTAAGAACAGAAGATGAATTATGTGGCATACGCAATATGTAGATATGTCATGCATATTCTGCCACTTGTATGGCTTTTCTGCACCAATGAGAGGCAGACAGAATTCTGAAACAAAATATATACTTACCATGTCTTGGTCCGTATAAACCAGCATCATGAAAGTCGGTGCTTGAAATGGGAAAAAATTGCCTATAGGAACCCATAAATTGAGGGTCAAGGTGTGATAGCAGAAAGAGGGTGGAGTCAGAGAAGGGCAGAGTCATAAAAAGTTGAGTCTGAAAATCAGCTTATATGTTTATTTTATAAAAACTCTACTTCAAAGAAATTGGCAACAAGAACAAATGTGAAACAAAATCTGTTCTGGCTTACTTAGTTGGTCACAAAGAGACTGCATATTAAAATATCTTGTGCAATTAAGGCAATTGCTGCAGAGATCTTTGTGTGCCCAGCAATTTTCAGGAGATAAGACTAATGGCAAGAAAACTCTAGTTATTTATTAACTTCTAGGAGAGCTCTGTGATTTTTCAAGTCACTGTTTTGACTCGTAAAGTAGCATAGAGGGTTAAGGCTCCTGATGCAAAGCACAATGTGCAACATTCATATCCAAGATTTGCATATTATGTGGATAGATTAGTGGGTTAAAACCTATAATACAGAGATCCTTTTACTATTTGCAGTTCATAAGTTGCAAGCCTTCTAATATAGAACAGGGAGCTTTGAACCAGCATTAAGGAGCTGCATGCAAACTGAAAGGAGTGGGTTTAGAACTATATTTATTTCTCAATCTGTTGGCACTCTAAAGTTGTTAAATAAATGTTCCTTTAGGTAGTAACACCTATTACATTTCTTGTACATCGATATACACTCTTGTGTGATTTTATGTCTCTGTATAATGTGTGTGTGCTGTAAAGCGCTGTAACACCCTACATCGAGATGAGTAGCACTATAAAATAATACAATTAAGAAATAAATCCAATGAACTAGTTTAATTACTCATGCCAATACATTTGCCAGTCTTATAGAACATGCCTATATTTTACATAGAGGGGTTGAGCAAAGTTAAAACCTGCCTCAAAATCATAGTTTCTCTTAAGTACAAATGAAGTGCTGGTGTCCATGTAAGACTGATCTTTGTTTTGGAATCAAGTGGAAGTCAAAATAAGAAAGCCCCATCATCCCTGGCATGCTGCTGCTCTGAAAGAAAGCACACAATGTGTGGGTTCTGTTGAATGTGTCCTGGTGTTGGAAATTACACCGGGACAATTTCAGCATATTTCATTGCGGTCAATTGGAACCTGGACCCACCTCAATAGCAGCTTCTGGATCGAGGATCCGGCTGCACCCTCCTCATTTAATGCACTGATAAAAGTGAAACCAACAGATGTAGAACCAACTAGTGCTAATTGAGATACCAAATTCATAATATTGTGCTATCAGCTGGTGGTTGATAGAAACATTATAACAGTAAACCTTAAAGGAAACAGAGAGCAGGCGTTCTAGGTTATACATGGGCCATCATTGAAAGTAGGCCCGAAAATTCTGTCCTTTCTGTATATCCTTTTTTCTCCTAGCGGCACAAATTAAGTATGCGGACTATATCACACAGCACAATTACCTCTGGGGCACTCATACAGAGATTTTGGTGTATCTCAATATCTTTTCCATTAGAGGGTTTGGTTAATATATTTTACACTGGGTCTCACCACATTAAGGTACTCATCCCAGACATTAGTGTAGGTTGGCCCTTTTATTCCCCTTTCTGCTTAAAGGACAGAAATGCATAAAGACTCATAATTTTTAATGGAGGACACTTTTGTGACCAAAAGTTCTTCTATACCCCTTGTTAATCCAGTAGGAGTGCATTTGATAAGCGTTCATCAACAATTAACTGATCCACCTATAAAACATCCAGCAAAGTATTTTTCTTTGAGGTTTTCCATTACATTCTGCAATTGTCCACTGGGTAACCCAAACGTGTTAGGCTTCTGTCCCTTCCTGTGGTCCACAGAAAAATCAGATGGCCCATAATGCACACAGTGGGCACCGTAGGTATCACTCATCGAATTATCCAAGAAGCAGTTCCCAGCGCAAAGACTTATCCTAAATTATAAAGGTACTGATCAAAAAGTTCATAAAAATGACATAATGGAAGACCTCAACATTTTCAGTATCAACATCATTGACCCTGCATATTAGTAGAGCTTAAACCTATATGCAAAAATGATAGAGCCATACAAAATGACTTATCCAAGGGCAAGGAAGATACAAAATGCTAAATATCCATCTGCTGCTCTCTTGCAGAGAATCCTTTAGAGAACACACCCTATTCCTTCATCATGCCCTCATCCAGTTGACAGCACAACTTCCCATTCAAACGTTACAGGCAAAAGTATAGACTATGCGCTGATGACGGAAAGAGACCACACATGTTCAATTAAAAGTGTCATGGGACAAAAGATGGCCACTTATTGGCTAATGCCTGTCTTGGTGCTGGCAGTTCATGCTTACAGGCTGCAGATGCCTTGGTTCCAACGCTGGCAACTGTTAAGTGGAAGAGACTTCTGTGATTTAATCACATCCCATGCCCAAGAACTGGAAGGACATCTTTTTCAGGTTACCATCTTAGTCTTCAGGGGATAGATATTGCCCATCAGACAGTGGATGTCCTCAAAATATGTGACATGATCTCCCAGATTATTAGAAAAGAAACACTAAGGGCCTGATTAAGAGTCTGGTAGTCTGAGAACCACCAGACTCGCGGGGTGAGGCTGTGGCGGTCCAGCCACCGCCACACTGGCAGTCTGACCACCCTATTACAACTAGGCCGGTCGGACTGCCATTGCACCGCTGCAATCACCAGGGATCAAAGATCTCTGGTGAGGGAGCTGTAGTCTTGAGGTCACAATGTGCTAGGTAGGACCGTTTAGGTCCTGCTAAGCATATGACGAGTTTCCTCTCTGTCACGGTTTTCATGGCGGTTCCTATTTTATCAGCACCGCCCTAAGTAATATCCCCCTGTCTCTGCTCCTGGTCACGTGATCAGCAGACCACCCCGCATCTTTCATGTGGTGATCATAAACGTAGTTACTTACCAAGCAAAACAAGGCATAGAAACTATAAAGGTCCCACTCAAGAACTCAGCAGATGAGAGAACAGCTACCCACTCACACTCACTTGATACTTTCCGCAGTTCATTACTGGAGCAGATGTAATTCAAACAAGCACCTACTTCCCTTCATACAGGGCAGCTCACAAAAGGCCCAATTATTAGTTAGGTAGTAATTCCTTTCCAGCCATAAACTCACACTTTCAGCCCGAAAGGAATAACATCTTCATAGGTTTCACTGCACCTGGAATTGCCAAGTGCGATACAGTCCAAGTAGAGTTCCACCAGCGAGAAGCAAATGGAATATGTGCTTGGTAATTGTCTCGGTAAACATGAGAACAAATTTGAAAACTAGGGCAGTAACTATGCATCCTGCATGTAATTCCCCATTCCATACAAAATGCATGGCAAGGACAATAACATGCTGAAATGATAATCTCTGGTGCAGAATTACAACCCCAACTTTAACATGTAACTCATTAGTCATGACTGGGCCTACGGTGTCCTCATTGTTTCAGTGGCTACATCCCACTTTATTTCTGTGGCCACATTCCACCTAGCTTAATGTGTCAGCTCAAAGGAGCAAACGTTATACAAGAAGTATGGGCCATTTAATGCCCATGGCTGGAAGAGGCTGCCTGCTCATACGAAACATCACCATGGCTCACACTGTTGACCACAAATTGCCCCTGCCTGCCAAGGCTGTGGTTTCTCTCACCTACTGGGTGAATATTGAATATTTTGTTCTGAGTGACAGGTATGGGACAGCAAACCATTCTGTCCTCACTTGAACCACTTACATCATTTGCCACAACTGGTTGTTAATCGAGTCATTGTGGTATGCATGAAGTATGAGGGCATACTGCGGCAGGCTTTATTTTTTTAAACGTGGCATATTATAGAAAAAGGCAACTTGCAATAGCGTATTTTACAAGTACATTTTTCATTTTACAGAGTAGACAATTTGTACTTGACAGTTTGTACTTTTTACCACAAAAAATAATTGTGCTTCTTCAAATGGATTTATTGAGCTGATCTGACATACAGTTTATATAAAAGTAAAATCTTAAGCGATATACCTTCCTCAAGATCTTACATCAGTGAAACAATTCGGGTATCATTTCAATTTTAGCCCTTTGTGAGTCTGGCTTTCCGTTTCTGGGCTTGACATCGAGAGCCTTCCCAGAGGCACAGGAATTCGAGAACATACATAAATGTCATGTTAAACTGCCTAAGAAGCGGCAAGTCTGTAAAACAAGGGACTTTGCCTCTGGCGCATTTTATAATGCTTCTGGGCTTCTTTGAAAACACGACTTGGATTGCCGGTTTACAAGGCTTGCAGGTTAACACTTCAAACCAAAATATTGACTTCGCTTGGCATTTCCCTGCCACAAACCCAAACACGTTTTGCGAGCCCCGATATGAATTGCACCAAGCAGGGAGTGGAAGGAATGTAAGTCTTTAACTGCGGCTCAAGGTTTATATTGTTTTTTTTCTCATGGGCCAGTACGTCTCTTCACTTTAACTAACAAGTAAAATATTTGTTTTGGACCTGGCTGGACATGACCGAGCTATCTAAAATAGTATGCGCACGATTTTTACGACTAGAATACGTCTACATGGAGTCATGAGGGTTCCCCCTGCCCTCCAATGCGCCCCCCAGCCCGGGGATTTACCAAACATGTCATACGGCAGTGCAGAGTTCATGGCGCTCCTGAACTTTCCTTTCCGCACATCAGTAGAATTTAACACTACAGAAACTGTTCAATGTGACCTGTACTTAACATCGCCCCCAAAAGACCTCCATAAAACACTAACAGAAGCTTTCAGTGCTCCCAAAAGACTCTTACATGGCCGTCAAAACAGTTTATAAATTCTCCCAGGACACAGGCAGGTTATACACTTACTTGCCATGAGCCCCCACGGGCGATCAAATATCTGCTGTCTGACCCAAATAGCCTAAAGTTAACCTTTTTGTAGTGCTAACAAATACTTACATAGGGCCACTTGCCGAACTCCTAGAAGACACTCATGGGCTGGGCAACAGGGTACACATATTTGGTAGAATGCATAACAGGAACAATTTGCTGGGTTCTGCATTTTGGTAGTGGCATTGAATGCAGCTGATTTCTGCAGTTGATTTCCAAAGAATTCCTCCATATTCTTTCTACATTTGGACACTCCTCAGTATCCTGCACCATTCTTGACCTCAAAGAGAATAAATGAATATGTGGAGAGTTCACGATATCGGGATAGACCCTTCAGTATCTAATCAGACTGGTTTAACACAAGGTCCAGTTCTGATTGGTCAAAGAATGACCAATCTAAATTGTTGGAACAACTTTGTGTCTTAGAGCCTGATTTAACATTTGGCGACTAGGTACTCTGTCACGGATGTATGACGATTCAACGCAAACAAGCACAACGCACACCATTACATCGCATTCCTCACATCGCACACACCATTACATCGCACGCATTCACCACGCAAACCATTAAATCGGACTCTGCATTCACACCCATGCAAATGACTTTTTGATCGCACACTACAACTACGCATTCAATCACACCGCAAAAATCTCCCTTACGGCCCCGCAAAACACAGTACAATGCCCTGACACTTCCCCTCAACCCTACGGAGTAAACAGTAAACGCAAAACAGTACCATACACTTGCAACCCTAAATTGTAAACGGTAATGGCAAAACAGTCTCATATAGTAACATTAATCCTTTCCTCTAACCTTAAAGCCTAAAACGCCCCCATATTCGACCCCAACCCTAAGCCCTAGCCCTAAAGCCTAAAACACCCCCATATTCCAATCCTAACCCTGAGACCTAGCCCCAAAGCCTTAAACACCCCCATATTCCACTCCTAACCCTAAGCCCTAGCCCTAAAGCCTAAAGCTTCCCCATATTCGACTTTTTACCCTAAGCCCTAACCTTAAAGCCTAAAACCCTCCCCTCCACTAAAGTTCACCGTACCTGTTCGTCGCCGTGTCCTGCCGTCCCTGCGTTGTAAAAGCCCCAGCAATATGATGGCGCCCGCGATGTAGCGTTGTGCGTCATGAATGCAGGCGTTGTAACGTCGCGTGCGACATTATACGCATGCGATGCGATGCATGCAATGCGATGGATGTTCACCCTCTGTCACACATGTGATGGATATGCTCTCTGCCTTATTACAGAAGCATTAGGATATAATGTACTGTAATAAGGCAGAGGGGATATTCCTCATGCTTTTGACAGTGTACCTCTCCACCAAACTCCAAATCACAACTCAATGAGAAAGTGGATTTACCAATATTGGTGGCTTATTACATTTGTACTGCGTATCTGTGCCTTAATATGTCTTTACTTAAATACCATTGTCCATGTGTGCCTTGCAGTGTAGCATTACATTTTAATGTTGAATTCCTTTGTTGTTTTTATACCAACTTAAAGACCACTAAAACCTTATTATTCAGGCTCAGTTCCACGCATTTCAAATGTACTGCAGCCATTTTATTTCGATTTTTACAATTGCACATTGTACTTTACTGTGTTAGTAAAGTATAACCTCGGTCTATTGTTGGGACATTGAAGCAAGGATTTAAGAAAGTAGTCAACTCAGCTCTTGTTAGTGTTACTTGGTGCATATTGTCAATACGTTTTCATATTCCTTTCTACTGGAAGATCCTGACACCAGCTCATTAATTGCTGTCTCCAAAGAAATACAACCATGGAATCTTTGTCACCAGGCGGATTCCTTTTCACTTGCAATGAGAGAAAATATATAAAATTGGAGAAATATTTTACCAGTTTTAGCATTACATGCTCCAACTGACTAAGGTTGGAATCTTGGCCCGATTAAATGGCAATCTGCCTGTATTATTTTTGCTTGCTTATCAGTGATGTAACTTTAAATGTGTGTTAGACTGTTTGGCTATCCTGAGTGTTGTATTTTTCTATTTCCCTTAGGTATCTCATTATGAAGATGTTTACTGTTTTAGATTGACCTCTCAGAAGTTCTAGACCCTTTCTTGAATCTTCACAAACGTCTGCGTGACACAGAGATATGAGATGCACCCTCCCATACTCACATAGCTCCCAACATATCCTCAAATTGCTGTAACGGACACTCTTAATTCCTACAGAACAGTTTTCCTATCTACCAAAATCCTTCCAAATGTACCCCTCCATAGCCCCAAAAAACAAACATATAGCCCTCAGCCAAAATCTTATCATGGCTCTGCTAAACCCATGATATCACCTCTAAACTACTTTAAAATAATTGGCAACAGCTCATCATAATTACCAAACAAGCCATTACACTTTCAAATATTACACACAGAGTGCCCTGGGCATACTCTGTTGCCTAAAAGCAGATGCCTAAAATCTGTTTCTTTTTCCCAAGAAAATTGAAAGTGAATGTAAGGCATGGTTTTATGTAGTAAATTTGCTTTACCATCTTGAATTAGCAAAATGGAACCTTGATTGAAATCAACACACATAAGAAAAGTTATAGATAGCAATGACCTATAGAATATACTGGATATTTGAAAGTGAGAGGACACTGCGGTGTTAATATTGACTAATCAGTGAGAGACAGAGGACTTAGGTTGCAGAGCATGGGTGTATACAAACCTCCTCACCCAGAAGTGCCGATGGAGGTGAATCTCCCATAGAGATTGTCCCACAACAACCTAACAGGTTTTGTTGAGACATGAAAATAAATAAACTGCATTCGTCCCATCACTACTGGTTGTTGTGCGGATACTCCTCTACCTTTCTCTTTGGTGTACGAGTTAAAGTAAGAATCTTGTAAAAAAAAATATTGTTGCACATGCAGATTACAGGTGAAACAGAACGTACAGGTTCAGAATTCATGCAGCAAAGAGATCTCACAGGTTACACAGATCTGGCTGTCAGGGACTTAAGAAGCAAAACTATCCCTCTTGTTACACAGTGTGTACTAAATGAAAGGTTGAGTATCACATTGGTAATGAATAAGCTGTCCACGAGCAGTCCAAAAATGAGCAAGGAGCTCATTTCATATCTATTATTTGTTGGCCTCACAAAGAAGAGCGACTAGACCCTTTTAAGCTTGTTATGTATATTGATGCCTCCAGTCCAATTTTTGAATGTTCATTCTTGGATTTTTTTTAGTTTTTCTGCCTGGAGTATAATCTCTAAATCCCTAATCCCAAATATTATTTATCTAAAATTACCACTTACCAACAAATGTAAAGAAATTGGTGAATTTTCCCACATTTTCTTTTGCCACTATCAAAGTTTTTAATAAAAAAATTATTGAGTTTAAATTGCACATTGCCATTGCAGGACAATGCAAATCGATACATTCTCATAAACCCTAAAAAAACACGTAAATCTACAATCAGTCACCCACTGTATTCACACATTAACTAGATGTATCAGTAGAGATGCACTGCACACTATTTACCCTACTCTGAATTAAGTGGGCTCCATTTAAGATTAATAATGATTTCCAAATTCTTTCTGTGTGACCACGTTTGTAGTGTAGAACATTTGATGTGCAAGAAACAGCCTTCACAGTGAATAAGCCTGGTTTAAAAAACCATAACACAGGGCACATTTACTGATTTAAGACACGGAAAGCTGAAAGTATACTTTGCACATGTTAGACACAGTGACACATGAAACTGAGACAAATGTATCAGAAGCATCGTAATAGAGTGTTTAAAAATTCAAGATGAAGAAAACATATATACTAAGCGATAATAAAAAAGTTGCACTAATAGGAGATTCTTATGCAAATTTTATTTATTAATGGTTACTGATAAAATTAAGGTGGCCTAGCATTTCTAATGCATTTTGTTAGAACAGGTTATTTAGAAAAGTTAGTGCAAAAATGTGTGGAAACAAGGTACGATCTTGAAATTTCGCATAGAAATATCAGACATTCCATAGTTTATGAAAAGTGAAAAACAAATTTTATAGTATGAACTTAGGAAATGATACATTTATATGAATGTAGAAAGAAATTGTGGTAGCAGCGTATTTCTAACATTAGCTATTTCCATGTAATAACCTTTGGTGAAAGTCCTACATATTCTCTATGTGAATTGTTTTTATTAAACTATATTTGATATTGATTCAGCGTTTATTTCATTTGAAACATGACATGGTAACATAAATGCTTTTAAAAAAACCTGTGTTCTAATGCTGACCTTCCCTTCCCCCTAACCCAATACAATCGACCATTCACAACTAGTGAAATGTTGCTTTATTTGTTCTGCACATGTATATATCTTGACATTCCTAAATGTTTCTTCAATGTTCACAGCAAAATTTTCCTGTGTGAACAGGATTTCAATTATTGTTATAGATGGATATTTTGTAGAGGAGGGCCAATACCATACTTTTTCTTTTCCCCTTGTAAGAGGGATGCTATGCTGAATAATTTTCGATGATTACTAAGAACTTTTTTCTTACTTTAGACTGCCTTGTTGATGTTACAGTCAGTAACTGATGGATTGAAGCTTTCTTTGCTGAACCATTTTATTTTTCATTTCTTTAATTTCCTTGCTTATGCTAATGGACTCTCGCTTAATGGACTTTAAATCTGAATCCTTTCCCCTTCTGTGTAGGATTTGATCTGTTAGACAATGATCTATCCTTCTGCCTTAATGGTAGTATGGCTCTGTAACTCTGTAAACTGATTCTGATAATAACCATCCGATAAAGCGTTGCTTAAATGTTTCATGCTTTAATGCAAGCTATAATATTCTTAATTTAAACTCAAAAGACTGCTAATGGGTATACGTTTTGAGTCTTTAATACAATAACCTAATTAATCTAATACCTGTCTGAGTCTATTATTGAGTCGTGTTGGTTCTTTCATTTAGAATAGGCTATTTTACAAATGTCTTAAATGTGCTGTATCGAGAATCAGCGAGCTCTGTCAGAACATCAAGTATGACTTTTCTTGTTCCGTGTTGCTATTACAGAGCTTTTGGTCTGCATAATTCTTGCTCAACTTTACTTTTTCAGGAGGTTGGGTCTTCCCGTTGCTATTCTTTAATTCTACAGCATGGTTTTAAGAGTGGTGTACCTAACTCTGATATCAAATTTGTGAGGTGGCTGTCAATTAGTGGTCCTCAGTTTTCAGCTATTGTGTTGTGTTGGCCAACCGAAATCTCCCCCCCCCTCCAATTGGCGGAGAAATATTTATCAGAGGATCATTGCCTCTGTGGAAAATGGGAATACTCTAGATTTTCTAATCATAACAAGCCCAGTACGGTTAGAGTAAAAAGAAGAGTAAGTGTATAATAAGCATTTTACCATGCTTGTGCTGCAGCAGCAGGATGATTGCGATAGCTCAATGGCTTGACATAATTGCAACAATTTTCAGTATTACTTTATTTTGTCTAACTCAGCTTATGTTTGAACATGTTTTACAGCCCTGAAAAAGTACTAGGCCTGTATTCCTGCCTGGCTGTGACTCCTTAAACTTAAAGGGACAAGAATAAAGAATTTCAGTAAGCAACCTGTTTCTCAACTTGTATTTACTAAAATATTATAATGCTGGTTCTGATTGTTTGTCCACACTATATAATTAAGGCATGGCACCAATAAGAAAAATGTCCAAGGCATGGCCCCATTTAACCTTTGGTTATTTAAACTTTCTTGCAGGTGGGAGCCATACCAACTTGAGCATGCCTAGGCACCTATGTTAAGATAACATATCCAGTCTAGTAAGGCAATTGTTAGCACATTGTATCTGGAGACCTACCCTTCTACTGCTTCTTATCATATAAAGACTTTATTTCAAGGTGTCCAACAGAAGTAATTTTAAGCCTCTCATAGCACTATCACCATTTTGCATGGTATTTTATCAATTGTGCTCACAAAACATTGGCTTTTGTATAATTGTTCATCTTACTCAAGCAGTTCTCAAGATAACCACTGTTAGAAACGGACTCTCAATATTGATAGAGTTCTGGGAAGAAGGTGTGTCTTCTTCAAAATATCACTCTAGTTCACTTTTCTTCAATCCATCAATATCCACTTAAATCAATTGATGCAACATTATATACACTGCTTATATTTTTAGCGACCAAACCGAAGTCACAAATGCATCGAAAAGAGTATATTAATAATAAGAGCTACACTGTAGCAGAAGGCAGGCATGCAGGAGGTTCTTCACTGCCAGCACCAGTTCAACTACCACATATCAGAACAAAACATCCCATAAGCCCCACGTCATCACATTCTCATAAGCAATACTTATATCACAAGATTCTAGATATATAGTAAGCATTACACATTTTGCCTTCTCTCAGAATAACACAAAACACGGCAGATAAGAAGAAAGATAAAACAAATACACAATAATGCTAGATAGCACAGACACCACCAACACAACATAACCTAATCAAACAAAATGTAAAAAAACAAGTAACATTCAGGAATTGGCTTAAATATTGTTTCAGAACTCTTTCATCAACTTTTAACCTGATGGATTGTTATCATTTTCAATTCCACTAGTTGTTTTACACTTATTCTTCAGTGCCAGCTTGCCTGAAACATTTTTCACACTCATCACAGTCATCAGGTATGTTGCTAACCTTAATAACTTTTGCCAGATTCCACCTAAGTCCGCAACTAACTTTAACGGCATTACGACAGACTGTCTTTACTCTGACAGGACTACTGAGTTTACTCCTCCCGTTCTGCACATGGACAGCAGACTTAATACAAACTAAATCACCAATTTCAACAGAGACCAATTTTACACTTTTATTTTTCCCATACCAGTTTTTCTGTTTTTCTTGTGTGAATCCCAAATATTTCCTCACCAAGAGCCGCAAATGCTCCACATCATACCCACTTCTCATCCAACTGAACATCCATGTAGGACCGCAGCTGGTATTAGTCTTCCTGCCTCTCAGAATGTCGAAAGGGGGAATTTTGATTGTAAAGTGAGGTGTGGTCCTATAGAACGACAGCATGCTGCACACAGCTTTTACTACATCAAGATTTTCACATTTTGCCCACCTGAGGCACTCACCCACCACCTGTTCATCCTTACTACAAGGCCATTGGTTTGTGAGTGATACATGGAGCTCCTCAGGTGTTTGACAGAACATGACTGAAAAAAAGACTGACATTCTTTACTAATAAACCATTATCAGATACAAGATACCAGGAAACCCATCCCTCAGAAATACTTCTCTAAGAAAATCAACAATAGTAGTTGCCTGACACAACGCCTGGTAGGAGAGCTGTGCACTGCAGACCCGTACCGCTGAGGAGGAACTACATCTCCTGCCACCCCTTGGTGACCTCTGCCGGATTTGCGCATGAAAGAGCGATGTGGTTCCGTGAGACTGTACTTGCCTGACAAAATGCCGAGGAGGAGAGCTGTGCACTGTTGACCCGCATTACTGGGGAAGAACCACACCTCCTGCCACCCCTTGGTGAACTCTGCCGGATTTGTGCATAAAAGCATGCCGCGGTCCCAAAAGACTGTACTTGCCTGACAAAACGCCTGGGAGGAAAGCCATGCACTATTGATCTGCACCCCAGGGGAGGAGCTACACCTCCCACCACCCCCTCCTGCATTCTGCCAGATTCGCGCATAAAAGCGCACTGCTATCCAAAAAGACTGTACTTGCCTGACAAAACACCTGGGAGGAGAGCTGTGCACTGTTGATCCGCAGCACTGGGGAGGAACTACACCTCCCGCCACACCCTGCTACACTCTGCCAGATTTGCGCATAAAAGCACGCCGTGGTTCCGCGGCACGTGACACATGCGGGTACATGCCTGGGCAAGCCCAGGCCAAGGGCCGGCCCGTCCATGCCCATCTAACACCTGGAATCCCAATTATAATTCAACCCTGGATTAATGAGGGGAAAGAAGAAGACAAACCTGCAAGCCTTGGTGGGGTAACAGAACATCTTTAGACTCTTTTTTAGTGAAAGCCACAACAGTCATTGCAAAGGAGATTGCTCTGACTGAAAAAAGACTCTCATAGGGAGGCAGGTCAGGCGAGAATGGGCCCCTTGTGATGTCTGATATTGGGGCCCAGACAACAATTACACCAGAGGAGGTTTTGAAAATTCTCATCCCGAGTCAACCACTTTCACACACCCAAGCTCCAGTTTTATAAGCGGCACACCCATTGACCATACCGCTAAAAGGAAAAGAGGTTCAATCAACGATCTTCCTCCCACTTCCTCAAAAAGAGCAAGAAATACTCTATCGACACCTTCTATTCCTAGTTCACAAGATAAATCCTTTGGATCATCACTCTCAATCTTCAACTGGACTGAAATACGTGCTAAAAATTGTGATAATTTTGCTCAGCTATTACAACACATTATTCTGCAATTTGCTACCATAGAGCGGACGTTGCAAGAACTGCTTTCTGTTAAGTCAGCTGCTCCGAAAGAAGATGGTCCCACTATACAATCTCTACAGCCCCTTACAAAATCGAATTCTAATCCTTCCTCCATCCATTGTAGGTCCACAACATATGTGCCCTAGAGATCAAGAAAGTAGATCTAATCTGTTCAGCTAACAAAACATAGATCGACTTTAATACAGACTATAAATATTAATGAGGGGCCATCAAATGAAGCGCCAACGTCTGCAGGGCTTTATGGTACTAATCTTTTGAAGGGGGTTAGACGTAGTCTGCTTGAGAGACCACATGTGGGTATTATTCGTATGGAAAATAAACCTCATTATCTAAACCTACCACCAGCTGCTTGCCAATTCATTTTAATAATGGTAAATGTTCTGGTCCTAAGAAAAAATCAACAAGAATCCACTGGCCCACTTATGGATAAAGCACGGCACTGGCTAACTAGGTTTGCCAGAGCTGGTTATCCCATAGAGGACTATTTGAATATAGCTAGAAGAATTCCATGGGTGGGCCCTGTGCCAAAAACGTTAGAGGGTGATTGCATAGTACTTCATTTTGACAACTCACGAATGATAAATGACCTGCTAAGTCAATTCCCCTCAGCTCCCACATTGTCCTCTTGGATTTACACTTTCCACTGTTTTTATTTTACAAACTACCTTATCCCTGTACATATACGATTCATAAGCAACCAATTAGTGAAATCGGAAGTCTAACCTGGCCCAACTGAGGGAAACATAAGGAATACCTACCAGATAGAGATATGCCGTACTGGAGAACATAGACAGCTTCTACTGACTCGCATCTCCTAATCAGGTGGCCTACTCTATAAATCAGGTAGTAGCAAAGGGGGTTATCCAGCAAAGCACTTATTAGAGCAAAACATTGTAGCACTCGCAATGTAGAGGCCCGAAGTAGCAATGAGCAAGGTAGGATTCACTCACTGAAAGAAAACATGCATAGATTAGGAAAAAATGACCTCACATTCCTCACATGGAATATAGTTGGGTACAGTAATAAAAAGGATAACAATGAATGGTATAAGGAATTGGCAAATTCACCTATTATTTGTTTCCAAGAAACAAGGGAGGAAGACCCTATAAAGTTGAACGGTTATCGCTTGTTTCAAACCCCAGCCCTTCCATCTATAAGGGGCAGAGCAAAGGGTAGTATTCTAACATTAATCACAAATAGGATCATGTTCAAAATAGTGACGTTTTGGAACAACTCCCCCTATTTCCATATACTAGTTGTAAAAGGTCAAACAAGTAGTGATTCATTGATAATACATTATTACAATAATAATTTTATGAACCTAGCCTCTGTGGTGGAGGATTTGGAAGAATTATGAGGATTTGATCTATCACCATCCTAAACCCCTACAAATTATCTGGGTGAGAGACTTTAATGTAAATAGATGCCTTAGAGTAGAGCCCATTTATGTGGGGTAACAGATCACAATAAAGAGGTAATTAGTCATTTTAGCCACATGAGTTATAGTAATGCCTTAAACAATTTACTGGTTTCATGGCAACTTTAAATCAGAAATGAGATAAACTTAAGTACAGGTGAACTGGATCCTACCCTTTATAGGGCAGGGTCCAGTGCAGCTGTTGACTATATATTTTCCTCCTAGAGCTATGGCAGAAATTTAAATAAACCAAATTACAGTGCATTAATTACATATAGTTACTCATGGGGAGAGCATATGGCAAAGAGTGATGTATTTGTCCCTAAACCAACCCTTCAAAGAAAGAACGGATATACTTTAATATGGGATGAAGTTGAGGTAAATACTCTAGATGCCAAGATTATAACTATTAACAAAAACAAGGTTTCTTTGTGTTTAAACTCTCAAGCCAATGAACAACAGATAACTGAAGCATTCAAAATAATCTTGGGATGTAGGAGACTTGAATTAACCTGCCCAATCTCCAAAAAGACCTGCCCTACAATTCGGTGCAATTCCCAAGAGGCAGCTAAGCTTAAAAACGTGTTAAAAATCAAACCAAGAAATAAATATCTAATAAGTAATTGTAGGGTGGTATATAAGTTAGCTAGGGAAAAAAGAAAGAATCAACTTAAAGAAGAAGCTTGGGAGAAGTTACGGCAAGCTTCAACCTCTAGGGATAGCAAAGTATTCTAGAAAGTGGTTAACTCCCACTTCTTACAGGAGAAGGGAGGGCCATTATTGGATTCACATATTGATGAGGAAACCTGGGTAACCTATATCCAGACCATCTTTCAAAAGAAGGGAACATCAATGTGGAGGTCCATGATATAGGCCAAAGTGATAGTCCCATGTTGAAGTTTGAATTTAAAGAAATTGAGCTCTGTCCCAGTCTTCGGCCCTGAAAGCGGCTGGTCTGGATGGGGTTCCGGTGGATCTTTTTCTTGCAAACAAACCTTTCTGGGTACCCCTGCTGACTATTGTATTTAATGCAATGAATAAAACAGGCCCATTGACCTCCTGGAAGCAATCAATGATTGTTCTGGTTTATAAGAAAGGGGATGGTTCAAATCCAGCTAATTACCGCCCTATCTCACTAATTGACAGCTCAGCAAAATGTATGGGCAGACTCTTGCTTAATACGCTGGAAGATTGGGCGGAGGAAAAAAATATTCTAGCGGAGCTACAATATGGTTTTAGGAAGGGCAGGAGCACACTTGATCAGTGTCTCAACTTAGCCTTATTAGCTTCTAAACATGCCATAGCAAAGAAAGGTCAACTCTGTATGGCCTTCATCGACTTATCAGCGGCTTTTAACTGTGTGGCCACACTAAACTGCGGTCCTTTATGGAAGCCGGGGGAGTTGGTGCAGGGATATTTATATTTATAAGACAAATTTATGTTGAGGCAGTAGCGATAGTGTGTTAAGGTGAGGCAAGGAGAGTTCAGCAAACGTTTTAAAATTAAAAAAGGCTTAAGGCAGAGTTGCATCCTTGCCCCATTCCTGTATTTTTTCTTTTATTTAAATACCCGTAGAACCAGTTATATTAATATTTAACATTTCATACAAATACGTGTTTTAACTTATTTAAAATGTCAGAATACAAAATATAGCACATATAAAAGGAACCATTGGTATCCGTTAACCATACAAGCATAGGATCGGTTAAAAACCATATTAGATAGACAGAACCATACAAAGGAAGGTATATACATAGAGTGATAAAATCTCAGTTGCCGCGGCGGCCTGAAACCCGTCTATTAGTTCAAGAAAGGTTACAATCCTACCTAGATACCTACCCCACTCCCTCTCCTCCTGCTAGTGTAAGGGCGCTGAATGTTCTCTCTCCACCTATCTTAGAGTACCCAAATTGCCAGTCCCAACTTTCTCGACTCCCTACCTCGGCATGAATACAGTGCTGACTCCCGATTATAAACCCCTAAGAGGTGTACTAACCAACTAGAGCCTAAAAATATCCTGAGGACCGCTAAACAAATAAATAATAAATATTCTTCCTCTGTATCTATGCCCAAACTATTGTCGTGACCCTATATCATCAGGGTAGGGAATAGGTTAATCTTTTGCCCCAGCAGCCCCTCCCAAAACCTTACAGTCTCATTTTTAACTGATAGTAACCTATCACAATCATAAAACATAGGGACCAGGGTAGCTGGTCCTTCCCAGCATCTTGGACACTTATCATCCTCTCTCAATTTTCAATTTTCTCCAAATCATCCTGTGTGCTATGTAGCAAAGTATAATAAATGTTCTTTATTCTTCTAGCACTCCCTACTATAAGCCCCATTAGCGGGACTTTTCCCCCCGGGAGATATCAATGACCTGCGACCAGCTAGACTTTTCTGAATTTGAACATATTTAAAATATTGTGTAGTTGGGATCCCACACTTCTGTTGTATAGCACCAAAAGAGAGAAGATGATCTGCTTCGAATATATCTCCTATCGTTTTTAAACCAAGTTGTTCGCAGTACCTTCCCATCATATCATAAAATGAGTGCGGTAATGCATCTGATCGCCATAATGTTGTATAATAATTCATTTTCAGGATTAACATGGCTTTTTGTGCCTTCTTTCATACCTCCCATGCTCTATGCATAACCTTAAAACGCACCTTCTTATAATAACTCCCATCTATTTTGCGCAGCAACAACCCTCGAGGCTCCTTTCCCAACATAAGCTTGTATATCAAAGGGAGGGTAACATACCATGCTTGCTCAACATCTTCCCTACTAACCGGGAGAAGTAATACCGATATCTGACATAATAAGCATCCTCACTGATAGAATCGAATGTTTGGGAGTGTCAACCCTCCGCTTGCCTGTGGGAGTGTCAGATATTTTAAGGAGCACCTAACCTTCGTGTACTGCCAGGTGAAGTTTGCGAATGTGGCCTCCAGTGATTTCATAATATACTTGTCAATCATAAGGGGAATAGACTGAACAGGTACATCATTTTTGGGAGCATAGTCATTTTTAGAACATTTCCCCTTCCAATAATAGATATATGCAAGCCATCGATCCTTTTAAGATCTGAGGAGATTGTCTTCACTACTGTATCAAAATTGATCTTGGCTATTGTATTAACTACTGGACTGATACGTACCCTAAAATAAACAGCACTCTCTGTACACCTAGGATCACTCATGTTGATGTTCTCTGTTCAAACTATAAGGGTCTTGCTTTCATTCAACAGATATCCTGATCTCAGCCCACATTTCTTGGCAATAACGGTAGCTTCTCTGACTGCGCTGACCGGGTCCGTAGTTAAAATAGCTAGATCGTCTGCATAGCTAGTATTTTAGTCTCGAAACCATTAGTGATGATGGGCTTGATATCTTGACACCACAGCAATCCTTCTATCAGAGGGTTTATGTATAGGGCAAACAGTATTTGCGAGCAGGGACATCCCTGTCTCGTCCCTCGTGATATATGGATGTTGTCCGAACTACCACCCATTAGTTGTATTCGTGCCTTTGGATCCGAGTACATTGCCTTTATTGCTCTGATAATTCTAGGCCCAAACCCTTTCTGCTTGAATATTCCTCATAGATAGCTCCAGGCCACCTGATCAAACGCTTTTTCAGCTTTTCAGCGTCAAAGAGGATCATGGCCATCCGGCCCCCGTGGCAGCCTGTATATCGAATAGCGTGATGGTTCGCCTAATATGTTCTGTCGTCCCCTGTCCGGGGATAAACCCTTGCTGCCACAGCGAGACCAAATGGCCTATGACCCTCCCCAACCTCTTAGCTAATAGTTTTGAATATAATGTTGTATCCGCGTTGATCAGGAAAATAGGTCTCTAGGATGGTGGGTTATCTGTTGGTTTAGCTTTTTTGTGAAATACTATAATGTACATCCCTTTCCAAGATTCAGGAACTTTACGATTATGTTGAATTCCAACAAATAAGTCTAATAATATAGAAGTGATTACAGTTTGTATACGTTTATAAACTTCCAATGGGATACCATCAGGGCCAGCTGCCTTTTCTGATGGTAGCCCCTGTAGAGTTGCTATCACTTCCTCTATCATCACACTATAATCAACAAAGACAGAAAAGAGCAAAGGGGTGGAGGTATAGCAATCATACATAAGAGCAACATTGCCATTGTGGAAATGGACTCCTTCAATTACAGCACGATTGAATGTCTTACCGCCAACATCAAGACAAATGACAATAGAGCAATACTCTGCCATCTTCTATACCATCCCCCAGGCAACACATCCGCATTCGGGGAACACTTTTCAGACTTCATTGCTCATTTCTCACTGCTCACTCAGTGACTCAAACAACCTAATTCCAGGAGACCTCAACCTACGGTAGAATGATGTTAACAACTCACTAATTCAAACCCTTAACAATCTCCTTCAAGACAATATTCTTACCCATTTCTGCTCAGTAAAAATGCACAATAAAGGAGCAACCTTAGATGCCATTATCGCTCAACATGACGCAGACATGATCAACCACACCCTCCCAGTGGACTGGTCTGATTATCATAACATCCAATTCGACATCAACCAAAAGGTTCTATTCCAGCCAACCTAGCAAGACCCCCCAAATGGTCTAGAAATCTTACTCAGATTCCCATAGACGACCTAGAGGAAAGGATATGCTCGATCCTCCCCATCGCCTCTGATCTCCTTACTACAACTGAACTCACCTCACACTACAACTCGAACATGACGTCCATTCTCGATCAATTAACCCCCTTGAAATAAAAAAACAGGAATATTCCATTGAGGCCATGGTTTAACACTGACATCAACTCTGAAAAGAGACACCTAAGAGCCACAGAGAGACTCTGGAGAAGCAACCCGTCTACTATCCTCCGGGAGCAACTCAAAGTAGTTCGCAGGAAGTATAAAATACACATCTAGAACGATAAAAGTTTGTTTTTCTGCAACGCATTAGACAATGCAAAAAACAGGCCTAAGGAGCTCTTTAACATCATCAGACAACAAACCTCCAAGCCCGCTACCTCCTCAGTGCAAGCTTCCAAAGAGCTATGCGACAACTTCGACAACTTCTTTGAGGACAAGACTAACAAGATTGAGCTCTCATTGAACATCAACATCATCCCCTCCAACAAGAGCATCTTGACTGGGACCAATGACAACGCATCCAAGCCCCCTATAAAACCCTGGAAATCTTTCAACTCGATAGATAGTCAAATTGGTCGCCACATGCAATCCCTTCTCCCACATTCTAGATTCTCTACCTCCACAATTGACCAAAAAGCTGAAACTCTCCCTTGCTCCGCTCTGGTGCAAGATCATTAACAGCTCCCTGAGAACCGGAGTCATTCCAGCCCACCTCAAAGTCGGTCAAGTCACGCCACTGCTGAAAAAACCTTGCCTAGACACAAAAGATATGAACAATTTCAGACCAGTTTCTAACTTACCTCTTCTATCCAAAACACTGGAAAAATGCGTGCTCCTTCAACTAACTCAGCACTTGGATAGCATCAGCCTCCTCGATTCCCACTAATCGGGTTTCAGAAAAGGTTGCAGCACTGAAACTGCGATCCTCAATGTCATCGATGATATCCACAAATCACTTGACGCGAACCAATGCTGCCTTCTCATTCTCCTAGACCTATCGGCAGCATTCGACACAGCCTATCACATAATACTCATTAAGGTGCTTCAAGAAAGGGCTGGTCTAGATAAGGTGGTCCTACACTGGTTCTCCTACTTCCTTCATAATCGCACCCAAAGAATAAAAATCAAAAACTTTACGTCCGACCCACACCCTGTCAGCAGGGAAGTCCCCCAAGGTTCAGTGCTCTTCCTGCAACTTTTCAACATTTACATTAAACCCCTCACAACACTTCTCAAAAAAGCCAACATTCCCTTCCATCTGTATGCAGATGACACACAGATCTATCTAGAAACCACCTCCATTGAGGACATTCAGAGTCTCAATGACACCCTCAGAGAAGTCCAACAGTTGCTCTCAATAACCACCTAAAACCCAATCAGGACCAAACTGAAATATTCCTCATCTCTAACAAAGAAGAGAACCCCCAAATTACAGAATGGCTAAAAGCGATCGATGAGCTCAACAGCAACTTCACCCTGGCGGACTCTGTAAAATCACTAGGTATCACTCTAGACCCGAACCTGGACATGACCAAACACATAAAGAACTCCGCCAAGAGTGCCTTCCTGAACCTAGTGAACAAAATAAAACCTTTCATCCCATCCGAAATAAAACCTTTCATCCCATCTAAGGACCTCAAACAAGCCACCCAAGCATTGGTGTGGTCGAGATTAGACTATGGAATAGCTACCCTCACAGGTACATCAAAAGCACACCTTGCTCCCCTCAAAACAACTCTCAACGCAGCAGCCAGAATGGTCACAGGAGTGAAGAAATTTGACCACATCTCACCCACACTCAGAGGATGAAAATGGCTCCCAGTTGAAATGAGTGCTAGTTTCAGAACAGCCTGCCTCACGCACAAAGCCCTTCACACAGGCAAATCTGAATACCTGGCTTCCAAGCTCAAAAAAGCCAGCCATACCAGGACCCTCAGAAGCTCGAACACACTTCTACTCATCCCACTGAAAGCTCGCAAACAAAAAAACGCAGCCCGTTCCTTCGCGGGTAATGCGCCCAAAATCTGGAACTCTATTCCCCCACACAGCAGAATGATCACATCCTTTTCAAAATTCAAAGGTCAGCTCAAAAACCTGCTACTAGATTGCTCCTAGCTGAGGGACAGGAGCTGCAGAAGCGCTAAAACATTACTCCCTGGAAGAGGAGTTCTGCCCAATGATTATGACACTCGTGAAGGCAGTCCAAGATTCCAATGCCCCTTGGTTACACAACCCACTGAAACTCTCCGTCCATATTCTTTACTATTATTT
Organism: Lissotriton helveticus; assembly: GCF_964261635.1. Classification (NCBI taxonomy): domain Eukaryota; kingdom Metazoa; phylum Chordata; class Amphibia; order Caudata; family Salamandridae; genus Lissotriton; species Lissotriton helveticus. The sequence continues at coordinate 332,618,229 of NC_136071.1, read as the reverse complement.
TACTTTGTGATCTTTTGCAGTACCTCTGTTCTAAAGCACTCCGATACCCTCAGGTCTGGCCAGCGCTATATAAAACTGCAGAATAAATAAATAAATAAATACTTCCTTTAATGTGAAGTCCCTATCTAGTTCCTTCTTTGCATGGCTATCTAGCTGAGGACCTAATTCCGCTTCCTCTAGTCTAGGCAGATCTATGTACTCCTCTTCTCTATAGAGTAGCTGATAATACTCCTGAAACACCCTGAGTATATCTTTAGACTCTGTGTATGTTTGGTTGTCTTTTCGTATGGCTGTTATTTAGTTTCTAATACTTTTTTGCCTAATCGGAGCGCTAACAGTTTCCTCGCTTGCTCTCCAGTTTCATATGATTTACGACGCTGCTCTTAGTATTCTTCCGCTGCTTTCTGTGCTAACCGTTTATTTAGCTCGGTTTTATGGACAAAATCCTGTGCTGTAGATCTATCCCCTCCTCCCCTTGGGTAATTACTGCTGTGTGCAGCTCTTCTGCCCTTATTAATTTGCCTAATAGCCTGTCATTCTTGATCCGGGCCTCCTTTCTTTGCCTTGCAACAAAGCTTATCGTTTTCCCCCTAAGAGTGGCTTTAAATGCATCCCATACTGCATTTCGGCTGGCGCTATACCAGTTGTTCTCTAAATAATCCTGCACCCATTTCTGCAAATGTTCTATATATACCTTATTAACCAGAAGCTTTCTATCCAGTGTCCAATTATAATATATCTTTTTGGGGGTATCAGCATCAATATTCAGTAATAGTGGATTGTGATCAGAGATCACTTTCGGAGGTTTTTTAATCCCCACTTTACTGATTAAGGTTGATTAAGCAAGGAAATAATCAAGCTTAGTATCTTTTTTGTGTGGGCAAGAATAATACTTTTAACTTGCCTTATTTGGTTCCTCATTTCCTCAGATATCTACCAAACCATGGCCAGTAATAAGAGAGGTCAGTGCTCTATATTCTTTGGGCTTTCGTCCCATATAGCTGTTCTTGTTACTCAGGTCTGCAGATATATTTAAATCACCGCAAATAATTAAGGGGCATGGCCATGTTGCAAGCTCAACTTCCAGATGCTCAAAATTCTCAGGATCTCTTGGTTTGTACTGTATATTGTGCATATCGTATAGCCTATTTTGAGCTCCACCACAGCCTAATGCATCTATTTCTTTACACTTAGCCCCACCTAAAGCAGTTTTTGCACAAATCGCAGCACCCCGAATGCTGGAGGTTTGGGATGTACAGGCCAGCAGATTATACCCTCTTATAGTCAACACATTTCTTTTCCCTCAGGGGATATGTGTCTCTTGTATACATACAACATCAAAAAGGTTCACCCTAACAAATTCGTCAAACCGTTGTCTCTTATTCCAATCGTTTAATCCTCCTACATTTATTGCACATGTATTAAGTTTCCCCATTCATATTTGTTTCCTTGTGCCATCTAAGCCCACTACTATGTTTTATCGGTCCGTTTTGCAAAAATCTTCTTGTGCTAATCTGATTGATTCCGGTAGTTATTTTCCCCCCTTTGTCCCCACCCTTCCCCTCACCTTCTTCCCCTAACCTGACCCTAACCCCTCTTCCCCCTTCTCCCCGAGATCTGCCCTCCTCCCTCCCTGCTACCCTGCCGCACCACCACCCAAGTGAAGCGCTCAGACCTAGGTCTGTGTATAGGATGAGCGCAGCATGCATGACAGGGCTGATCCTGTTACTGTGTTTTAAAATGCTTTCCCAGTGAGATCATATTAATTCGTAAGACTAAACATATCTTATTTCTTAAATCTTATATTTGTTAACTGTGCCTGTAAAATATATATATATATATATTCATTGAAAAAAACACAGGTTTCAGGCCTTATATAGTTAGGAATTAGCATTTAAAAAACCTTTAAAATTCACTCAAAAAACTATACGTTTTAGGGGTGTTATAGTAAGCTGGACATTTCACTCATACAAAACCATTGAAATTGCTCCTATATAGTTAGTTGTACTAACTATATTTCGCGCACCCGCAATCCACTGATGATGATGTCACATATTACATCATTCATGACATGGTCAGTGACATCACTGATGACATCTCAAATGACATCACTGATGACATCACTGATGACATCATCCAGTGAATGTGGTTTGCTTCGTTATTTAAATATGCATTGTATATATAGCAATTTGCATTGAAGAATGAGTGGATATATAAAAATAAATATTTGGATGGAGGATTTAGTAGCAGTGTAATTGACTGTTTACTTGACCAATTTATAGTGTCTCACTAAATATAGTGGATAGTGACTAAACTGTTTGAATATCGGTATCACTTTGTCAGTTGTTGTGTAAACTGGTTCTCCAGTTGGTTACTAGCTATGTGAAAGTCTATATTAGTTATTGATTAGTTAACTGAGTATTTGTATGGGAGAGTGAATGTGTGTGTGGTTCGGTGGGGGGTGTGTGACTGTCCAAAGATGTATGAATAGTTGATTCACTAGATATATGAAGTTAAAACTACATCTTCTAACAGTTGTTTGGGTGAGTGAATATCTTTATGGGTGTGGTGATGAGCAAATATATTTCTCAATGGTACATGTCCAACAAACTAGAAAAATAAAAGGCAGTGTATGTGTCAGTTGTTGTATATAAATAAGTATACATAAGACTCAATGATTGTGTGACTGACTGTATGGATAACTTTATACTTGTAAAAATGATTTTATAATTCACTAAGTATGACTTACTATCTAAATGAATAGATCAAGTTGTGTTTGTATAAGTGTGTAGCTAAGTAAATATGTAAGTATGATCCATTGTTTGCATAAGTGAGTAGGATGGCTTCATATGTGAATAGGATGTGTGCTGGTGTGTAATGTCGATTTAGGTGTATAAGTATTTTTGATAGTGTTCTATTGTTCATTGACAGCATGTATGAGTGAATCTACAGGTAAGTGATTAGATGTGTGTATACATCTATGAATCACTGAGTGGGTTTTTAGATACTTGTATTGCTGTAACAATGGATTCAAATATGATACTCTGTATTTTACAAAGAGTGATGAAAGATTTTACTGGTGTATGTGATTGTCACGTGGATGATGTCATCAGTGAAATGCTTTTATTTTCCTAAAGTTTATGTACCACAGCCAGTCGACGCGTTTCGTTCTGTACAACAGAACTTCTTCAGGGCGTTCTTATTTCCTTCAAGTTATGTCAGTATCCAGTTGTCATATAACTAGATATTTCTTCCAAATGTTAGACGAGACGTAAGTACATTCTTATTCAAAGTGACTAGGTATCAATTTTACCCACACAATTCGGGCAGACTTGAGTAATTTATAGCATACTCAAAGTCAGTCTTTCAAAAATTCCAAAGTATAGGACATGATAATCCAAATCCAAATGTTTATCAAGAAAAGTCATTTTCAATTGTTCAGAATATCAGCGTTTGGGCAGATATGACCCAGGGACCCCCAGTATGCAAGGGGAATTAGTCCCCCCTCTGCAAACGCGCCAGTGGGCTGTGTTGCTGAGAGGTGTAAAGAGGGGCATAGCCTCATTACACCTCTGTGCAATGCAGCCCCCTGGCGCATACTGGAGGTTCCAGGTGGGCTAGTTGGCCCCCAGGGACCCCCAGTATGCAAGGGGAATTAGTTTCCCCTCTTCAAACATGCACGGGGGCTGCGTTGCAGAGAGGTGTAAAAAAGGGTGTGGCCTCATTACACCTCTCTGCAATGTGGCCCCCTGGCGCATACTGGAGGCTCCTGGTGGGCTAGTTGGCCCCCAGGGACCCCCAGTATGCAAGGGGAATTAGTTCCCACTCTGCAAACGCACCAGGAGGCTGCGTTGCAGAGAGGTGTACAAGGGGCATAGCCTCATTACACCCGAATCATGTGGTATCTTGCCGTATGTACGGCAGAAACTGTAATCCTTGTGGTTTGGTTTTTGTAAATGTGTGGCATATGGGATATTTATCCCATGTGTGTTTATAATGCGACCTCAATGCGATGAGTGCGCATTTGTACACTCCACATATTTTACACTAGCCGATACATAGCCGATATATAATTGTGAATTGGGCTATAACGATATAGATGTTACATAAGTTTTCGACATTTGCCACCAATGCTTGAATTAAATGTGTGTGTAAATGATATGCAATTGGTTGAACTGCGGTACTATGATATGAAAATATTATTGTGAAACCTGGCAATTGACAGTGTTAAGATGGCCGACAGCTTTCTAAACTCATGTGAGTGCTTTTTCCGTCATCTAGCATGTTGCTCAGGTGGCGGCAAAATAGTTTGAATAGCGTCCTCGCAGTGCAGATCTATGACACTGACGAAGGAAACGAAACGCGTCTGTCTGGAACTGTTGCTGGCGAATTAAAGATCTGCTACGCTACCCGATTGGAGTGCTTGTTGACTTCTTTAAAGAATAGAAGGAAGTTGTTTGGAGCATTGGAGGTGTGGCTCACTGGTTAGAGGCGGCAGACCTGTAAGCAGAGAATGGCCCGGGACCAGGGTTCAATTCCCGACGCGGCAGGGTCTTGGACCAGGGTCAACGGACTCGATAATTCTCGCCTCGGTGCCTACTCTAACCAGGGAACACACTCGGTAACTCTGGGCATTAAGCTTGCCTCATCTCTACAACGGCCCCCCACAGACGCCGGGGATGCCTGGTTTCACCCTGGAGATACCCAGAAAGGGACCATCTCACAGGGAAAACCAGGACGGGTTCCCCAGCGGTCTACAGCGCCAGGACACTCGGGTAGAGTAACAGTGCGCTTTACAAGTATCCAACATTTACATTTATTTGGATTGTGGGGCACCACCACAGAGAGCACCCGCCTACGAGTGCACCGGCTTGTTGGTGCGAATGGAGCAGTAATATATATATATATATAGATATATATATATATTTTTTTATCCTAATTCTTTACAAACCATATATCATACTTATTTAGCTTTATTTGTCTAGAGCATCAGGAAATTCTTTTGCTTTAATTTCTGACGTGAAATAACACTTCTGACCCTCATGAATTACTTTCAACTGTGCTGGGTAATCAGGTAAATTTGGATGTTTTTATCCTGGAAGGGCTTTATCATCTGTCTTAATCTCCAGCGTCTCTCCACCGTGGTGTGACCGAAGTCTGGGCGCACAAAGAACGAGACCTCGCCACTTGCTCTTTTGGATTCAGGTCTGGCCTTCTCCGATATTGCTTGGCGAAGCAAAAAGTTGCCAAAATATACAAGAATAGCTCGGGCGTGGCTCCTTCTTTCATCTGCTATCTAGGCTTAAAGGGGGTACCATGAGCTCTCTGTATTTCAAATGCCCAGTTCGACTTATGTCAGTTCTGGGAAAGAAGACTTTAGCAACTCGACTATATATGCCCGGGGATCAGACCGTTCCACTCCTTCCGGAATACCTCACACCCTAAAATTATTTCTCCTCTGTTGATTTTTGTGGTCCTCCAGCTTCCACCGAATATCTTTAATTTGAGATTCGTGCACTTCGGTCTGAGTTGTTGCTCCTGACAGATCTGCCTCAGCGGTGACAATTCTTGCCTCAAGATTCGTCATTCTTTCCCCTATATTGATACATGATTTAGATAGTTTCCTAACTACCCCTTGCATTTGTGCACTGCAGATTCGGCTTTCCTGCTGTCCTGATGAGTCTCATCCCTGTGGATCCATATTGCTTGGTATATAGCGTCTAGTGTTGGAGGGACCGAGTTGGCCTGGTGGAGATCGCCCCGATTAGGGAGCCTGCCAGCTGAGTTGCAGATGTGTAATCCAATTTGAGGTCTTTTCCATCCCAGCTTTGTGCACTTGTTCGATGACTTAACATTTTGGCAGTGAAGATCTTTGCCTTTTCACCTTCTTCTGGGTCTGTCTCTATATTGCTTGCCTCAGATGAGGAGCTAAAGCATCCTCTCACCATTCTGCCCCTTCCAATACTGAAAAGAAGAAGTTGCTTGGTTCTCTATCAGGCTCCCCCTCATTACTTTTATCAATCTCTGCCATACCAGTCATACCAGGTTATGCCGGGGTTCGAGCGCAGAAATATCCCTATTGCGACCCGCATCCTTTGCGCATTCTTGTACCTCATTAATAAGCCTTGTTTACTTAAGTTGGGAACATATTTGATCTGGGTTGGATTTAGATTTAGCCTGGAACTCTGATAGTTCTCTTTATTTACTGATTCCTCACACTCCTCTAGTAGGTCCACTGATTAAACTTCCTCTCTGCAGACCCCTACTAGCATGGAAATACATGTGGCTTCTGCCTGTAATTGCCTACCTTCATTATGCGACATAGGTGAGTCCACTCCCGCTAGTTGTATAGGGGGAGCATCCAGAATCTCGCTCTGATTCTGTTCCAGACCTTGCTTTAGTGTTTCTCCACTGACTGGTCCTGGCTGGGCTTCCCTGGTTCGCTAGAACAGTTCAGCCACTGAGGGGCCGGCGGGATGTAGTTTACCCGCTCCCCCGCCTCTTCCTTTCTTCTCTGCAGGCAGTTCACTACTGGGGATCTGCGGCTGCACACGCCGCCCTCGTCCGGATGTCTGATCTGCCTGGCTCGGAGAATCGTGCTCCGCTGCAGTTCCTCAGCACGTCTGGCGGTAGCCTTAGGAGCTCCGCCGCTCCCCGCAACCTTCGGTCCCATCTCCTCGAAGCAACACGTCAACTCATTGCAATCCAAACAAGGTACGTGCCCTGCTATGGATTGTTTAAGAATACACAAGCCAAGTTTAATCCATTCAATCCAGGCACTGCAACGATACTTGTGGACTCTCTTCATTGGCAATATCTATTCGTTTCCATCATCCACAGGGTTTTTACTTTCCGATTCAGCCCGATTGTCACTGGTGCTGCTACCGGCCTCCTAAGCGGCCACCATCTTGCTTCCATCCTTACACCATTCCTGTTTTAATTGTACATCAATAGTTTAAATAAGGTTCTAATTGATAAAAGCAAGGATGTTCCGTATACACCTCTTCCAATTCTGCTATATGCATATGATGCGGTTCTGGTGGCCAGAACGCTAATGGCCTTGCAAAACTCCATAGCAACCTACTCGGCCTTATGGCAGACTTGGATTTGTATGTAAACAAAACAAAGACCTTTATCTTGGCCATGGTTGGGGACAACAAAAGAACAATGAGGTTCCATATAGAGGGTAAAAGTATAGAAAGTATTGATAAATTTGCATATTTGCATATTCCATTTTAAAATAGAAAGAGATGGCAATAAACAGAGCAAGTCTCATGTCCAAAAGCATAGTCGCACTATTTAAATTAGCAAAATATTAGGGTAGTAAACCAATCCAGGAAATGACTAAAATGTACCTGGCAAAAAACAATACCTATTGCCACATATTTGGCTGGAATATGGGGCACTGCATAAGTCAAAACACTACAAAATATAGGAGACAAGTTTATCAAAAGGCTATTGTCTATTCCGGGTTCATGCTTCAATGTCATTGCGCATAAATAATTAGGTTTGCCATACATTAGTGATAGCATCAAAATTGCCCGCTATTGCCCGTTATTGCTGTGGCTAACGCTACGGAAAAGAAAAGAGATCCAACTTAACCAGCACATTATAAGGGATATTATGAAGATTGACCATGCTGAAACTATTCCCTGGTTAACCTATGTTAGACAGACTTTCACCTCTATGGGCCTGGAAGAACTTTACAAAACTCCTATTAGCTGCAAAACCTATCCCAAATCGAGATGGATAGACCTTTTTTTTAGCTAAAGGTTATCATGCAAGATGGGAAAGGAATATAGCAAAATATACAGTAATTTCTTATCAGGCCTTACTGTCTGTGTTGCCTGGGACATCTTCCTACCTTTCCTTTGTCATGAAGTCCCCCAATCGATATTTATTGACAAGAGTACATTTAAATTACATCTCTTTAATATTGGGTTTCCGACAAATACACACTCATTAAATCATCTCCCCATAGCAAATGTGATGCTTTATCTAAACAAACAATTTCACATATTCTATTTTTTTTTAGCTTTTTATGAAATAGAGAGGAAAAAAGTGTATTGTACCATTACTGCAAACGTTTACTTCAAGTAATCACACCTCAGCACTTTTAGTTCTAAAACAATTGGAAACGACATTTGTGTGTTTTGTGATGGTGGCATTTTTGCAAGAGGCCCTAAAAACTAGAAGGGCTGCCACTCTATAAATAAGCCTAACTAGGCATCACCTAGCTCTGATAGAATAATGAGAAATAGATAGGTTAGGTGGTTAGTAGGTAGCGCAAATGGAGGGTTGTGCACCATTGTAATATATATTTTATTATTTAGTGTAGTATATATGTTGTTTATCTTTTAGAGCAATTAATTAATCTATCTTTGATGCGATATACTATATAGATAAATGTATAATATTTTAAAGTATTTTATATATGGCTATGTATTATCTGGTACCAAAAGGATCAGTTAATGTACTAATAACTGCATGTAATGAACTTTTATGCATTTTTAATGCAAAATAAAGTTTAATGATGATGAAAAATATTACTTGCAATCGGGTCACTGACCATTCGAGCTCAGGCGATTTTTAGTCAACCAAATTAACAATAAATCAGGTACCTCCAGGTAAAAAGATGTATGGCCCCATAATGTCTATACCTAGCTGGACCCATTGTCCATCTGGACTTTTAAAAGGTCTGGGGGGCGGGTAGACCCCTTTAACTATTTGTCAGCAGACTTACATGCCATACAATTTTCCACAACTTCAACCACATCAGTATCCATTCTTGGCCACCAAAATGATTCGCAAATGCATCTCTTGGTAAGAGAAAAACAAAGATGACCCTCATGAGCTTTTTTGATTATCCTACCTCTCATGGCAGGGAAATCAACTTGTCAGATCTTAACACTAGACCATTCTCAACAGAAATGTCATCGCTCACTTTACAATATGGCTGTACTAATGATGATAGAACCTTCTCCTAGGCCAACCTCCCTTGAGTAGATCTATAATTTGCTGCAAGACCTGGTCATTTGACAATGGTTCCCTCCATTCTTCTTCGGAACAGAACTTCACCTCTGGAATTTCTAAGAAGGCCACTAGGCAATCTTCAAAATCTTCCTCAACAAATCAGACAATTTTACATTTTCATCACTATCATCATCATTCTTACACGGAAAGAGGGAAAACAAATCCCCCCACCAGGAATATGGGTTACATCGAACTGGAATTGCAGCAACTTTGTAGACAACCTTAAAATACGAGAAGACCAAAACTTGCTTCCTCCTCCACTCAGAATGTTTAACAAAGGATTGTGATAAGTTTGTAATTTAAAAAGTCTTCCCCACACATATGTGAGGAATTTCTCTATTGCCCATCAACAAGCCAATAACTCTCTCCATCATAGTATATTGAAGTACTGCCTCCCGAAGTACCCTAGATGCAAAAGCTATGGTAAGTTTGCTGTCTCCATCCTTCTGCGTAAGGGTAGCCCCAAATCCATCTTGGATAGCATTGACAGTGATGCAACAGGGCAATCTTGGATCAAATGTCTTGGGAGCCTCACTTTGGCTCAATAGGGTTTTAATCTGTGGAAACGCCAACTCTCAATTGTCACACCAGACAAATTGTGTTCCTTTTTTGAGTAAGTCACTTATGGGCCTCACTTTAGTGGCAAAGTCAGGAATAAAACTCACACAAGCCCAGGAACAATTTGACCCCTGCCTTATCAGAAGGAGGTGGAGCCCCAACAATGGAGTCCACCAAAGCAGGTATTGCTCGGTTATGAATTTACCTTACAAAATGAAAAGACAAGAGGGGTTTGGCAAACAAGTTGGTTTAATTAAATGCATCAGCCAGGAGTGTATCAACAAAGTAGCATCTGACAAAAGTTTCTCATTATACCGAACTTTTGGCCGACCATATATACTGTTCATGAGAACGATAAACTGATCTGGCATTCTTGGCCTAGTTATAAACAACAAGTACAGCCATCCGATAAGGGGGACATAGGGGGCTAATGACCTTGGGGGGAGATAGTGTGGGCTAGTGTGTATGTGTCCAGCTGTCTGGCATGGGGAGCACGTGGTCACTACGTGTGGTGTGTGCTGTGCCCTGATTGGCTGAGCATGCCTAACTTTATGTGGCATCTATCTTTGTGGTATTTTGGGAATGCATTCTTTAGCCAAACCAAACATGTTTTATTGGGGCCAATTTCCTCTGACCTGTTTGTGGTGTGACTGCCTATCTGTGGTATCGATCTGGTGATTTTCCCTGAGTGCGCGTTTGTCTATGGGTTAAGTGTATCCCCAACTGTGACCTTTCAATCGGTAGGCTCGGGTTTGGGTCACAGGGCCTGTCTGACCATGTATCTTTGACTGAGGATTGATCGGGAGGTCACCTTGGGTGAATCAGACAGCAATGATATGAGTTTGCTAAAATGTGTACAATTAACATGGCGGTCATTGATATAATTTTTACTGACACCCTTAGTATTGTGCTTACAGTTGTCATAGCATAAATCAATATTGTCATTAATTGACATTGTTATGCATGCATAGATTATGGATTGCATTGGCGTTGTTTCTACTGGTATCAACATTGTTATGCATGCATAGATTATGGCATACATTGACATTGCTTCTACTGGTATCAACATTGTTTTGCATGCATAGATTGTGGCATACATTGACATTGTTTCAACTGGTGTCGACATTGTTATGTGAGCACATTGTCTGGCATGAATCGACATTTCATTTATTTGTATTGCTGTGGCAGGGCCTGCATATATGTTGGTGTATAATGACATTGTATTCACGGATATTAACACAGGCCTAGGTCTAAAACCTTCGTTAGAGATGGCATGACTGAGATACTCCAATTCACTGCTGAGAAATTTACAATTCAACACCACTCCTTTGTCCTTGAATATCTCCAATACCCATTGAAAAATAGTATTGTTGGCCTCAAAGTCTTTTGCAGACAACAACATATTGTCCTGGAACACCAGGACCCCTTCAGCATTCTTCAGCAGATTATTCATGAACTTTTGAAAATGAGAGTCCACAGAGGCCAAACTGAAAGGCATCCTACGGTACTGAAAAGTGACAATATGAGAAATGAGGGCAGTCACGTGTCTTTAATCCGGATGGAGTTCCTCCTGATGATGAGCGCTCATCAGATGAAGTTTGGAGACTATGGTGGCTCCTTCAATGCATTCATATAAATCAGACATTTTGGGTAAGGGATGAGAATCCACTCAAATCTCTTCATTAAGAGAGCTAAGATCCACACACCTATGCAACTGGTCACACCTCTTATGCACCACAACTAAATGAGAAAGCCAGAGTGAAAACTCTGCCGACTCTAAGATCCCTCTTTCTCACAGACTTCTGAGTTCTTGCCTGACACTGAAAGGGACCCCTCTAAGCTTGTGTTTGACAGGCACCGCCCCTTCTTTCATCCTGATTTTGTGTTTAAAACCACAAATTCTGCCCAACTCCCCTCCAAAAATAGTGGGAAATGTTCTGCTCCCTTCAAGCACCACATTCTTTCATACCACCACTAGAACCTGTTCTTTAGCACCTGGATTGAGTATCACACCAAAAAACTCCTGGTGAAACCACCCCTAGATGTTTAGACCTTTTACTGCCACAATACCTTCCCTTTGATTTTTTCTGTTTGAATTCCAAAATATCTTCGATATAGCCCAAGAGTGCAAACCTATTGCCTTCATAAGAAACAGGGGACAGGCAGTAAGGGTACTTATCTCACCACATATCTGTGAATAAGTCATGTAGGATCATGCTGATTCTAGCTACAGAATCCACAAGGAGCTTTAATACCTTGTCCCCTATATGAGTGTAAGCCCATAGATCAACACACACATGGTAGGATCATAGGATCACCAACCCGGGGTTCCACCTCTATGATTGTATGCTTAGATAAATTGGAGACGTCCACCCCAATATCCAATAGGACAAGATCTTGCATACCACCAAAATCTTATGCTGAATCAGATTCAACAACATATGCAATCAATTTCTTGTTGTTTCTTGTTTTAAAGCAACACTTTAGCTAAATGACCACCTTTTTTGCAGAAGTTGCATGTGACATTTGCGGCAGGAAACCTAATCCCCTTAACATGTGGAGAATTTCCTCACTTGAAACAGGAGTTAACATTCGTAACAGGCTAATTCTCATCCCTCATAAACTTAAATGCTACCATTCTTTTAGTAAATGTAACAGATTAGCGAGACCTTCCCACCTTTATAGCACATATTGCTTCAAGAAGCTTATCACTAAGTTCTCTAACAGCAAGCTGTAAAATCTCAATGCTTTTAGCCACTTTGATGGTCTCATCAAGTGTTTGATTTCCTAGTGCCTGTAGTTTTGTTTAATTTGTTTCTCCTTACAATGACACATGAGCTGATCTCTAATGAGCTGTACCGAAAAGTTGTCAAATTGACAGTCAGCAATCAATCTGTGCAGCACAGAAATGTAAGCATCAACATGCTCATCAGCACCTCTGTTTGTGCTTAAAAACGTGTGCCTGCATAACCATTAAGCTAGGCTGTTTGGTAAATGCCTGAAAACAGGCCTGCCTTCAAAGTTCAAAGAGTGTAAAAGTAAGCACTTTTTCCTCTCAGCTCTGGACCTTGAGGCACCAATCGCACCCAAATATGCTTCGAAAGCATCGAACCACACTCTCAACTGGCCTGGTGGTTCACCTGGTCTGTGCAAAAATGAAGGGGGAGGCTTAATTGTCTACATGTTGTCAAATCTGATGGATTGGCAAGAGCTTTGTAGGTAAAAACACTGTTAAACTACTTAACAAAACAAAATCTGAATGATAATAAAGAAAAGCAGAAATGCCTAACATTGATTGCCCAAAGTGCTGGTGTGTGTCTCATTGTCTGTACACACACAAAGAGTAAAATTAAGTACCGTAAGAGGTGTACATATCGCCATGTAGAACCAACAATGTATTTAATGGATGAAATGAACTGGTGTGCGTATCAGCAATTAAACACAGTAAATGAAGTCATGCAGGAGGTGTGCGTATCACTGTGTATAAGGTGTGCTGGAGTGCGTATCACACAAGTTTAGACAAGACATCAGGGAAAACGACTGGTCCGTGCACTTACAGAGAAATACAATAAAATGACTACTCGGTATATGGGTGCGCATCAACACACACAGTGTTAAAGACTTCACCACTGCTGCTGCTGCCTCCTGCATGGTGAACGGCACTCTTGCACAGACAGTGTTCACAGCTTTATGCACTGAAGCAAACATGCAGTGATTCTGATCCATGATACTGCTGCGCTGCTCGGAACAAAGGGATGAATACCCTCTCCAAAATGGCTGACAGGCTGCGTGTGCTTGGAACATAGTGTAGAGTCCATGCACATAGAGCGTTTAGAAACAATGGCATGGCTCAAACCCTTTATATAATATCACTTTGCCCACTAGTCTTCAGTCAAAGACACAGGAAATGGTAATAGCTAAGCACTGGTGCTGCCTTTAAAAAACAAATGAGATACCGAACAAAAAATGGGGATCACTGACATAATATCGACTACAAAAATATAGGCATTTAAAATATCGACTCCAAAATATCGACTACAAAAATATCGAAGTCCTATCTACAAACAGGTAAGTACAAAAATATCGAATCAAAAATATCGTTTAAAAATATGTACTTTGAAAAAATATCGAATTTATTAAAAATAAATAACTACAATATACTTAAAAATACTTAAAGAACCTTAAAATTATTAAATAATTAATTTAAGTTATAAAAAAATAATACTATGGTATTTGTTAAAACATATATATATATATTTACATAATATTATTAAAAAATATACAATATTATTACCCTAGCATAGCAAGAGTGTTAAAATTACTATTCCCACTCCAATGAGTGCAACAGTAGGGAAAGCGTTGGATAGCGTAGGGGTAAAAATTACTATTCCCACTCCAAAGAGTGCAACAGTAGGGAAAGCGTTGGATAGCGTAGGGGTAAAAATTACTATTCCCACTCCAGTGGGTGCAACAGTAGGGAAAGCGTTGGATAGTGTAGGGGTAAAAATTACTATTCCCACTCCAGAGAGTGCAACAGTAGGGAAAGCGTTGGATAGCGTAGGGGTAAAAATTACTATTCCCACTCCAAAGAGTGCAACAGTAGGGAAAACGTTGGATAGCGTAGGGGTAAACATTACTATTCACATTCCAGTGAGTGCAACAGTAGGGAAAGCGTTCGATAGCGTAGGGGTAAATATTACTATTCCCAATCCAGTTGGTGCAACAGTAGTGAAAGCGTTGGATAGCGTAGGGGTAAAAATTACTATTCCCACTCCAAAGAGTGCAACAGTAGGGAAAGCGTTGGATAGCGTAGGAGTTAAAATTACTATTCCCACTCCAAAGAGTGCAACAGTAGGGAAAGCGTTGGATAGCGTAGGGGTAAAAATTACTATTCCCACTCCAGTGGGTGCAACACTAGGGAAAGCGTTGGATAGCTTAGGGGTAAAAATTACTATTCCCACTCCAGTGAGTGCAACAGTAGGGAAAGTGTTGGATAGGGTAGAGGTACAAATTACTATTCCCACTCCAGTGGGTGCAACAGTAGGGAAAGCGTTGGATAGCGTAGGGGTAAAAATTACTATTCCCACTCCAGTGAGTGCAACAGTAGGGAAAGCGTTGGATAGCGTAGGGGTAAAAATTACTATTCCCACTCCAAAGAGTGCAACAGTAGGGAAAGCGTTGGATAGCGTAGGAGTTAAAATTACTATTCCCACTCCAAAGAGTGCAACAGTAGGGAAAGCATTGGATAGCGTAGGGGTTAAAATTACTATTCCCACTCCAAAGAGTGAAACAGTAGGGAAAGCGTTGGATAGCTTAGGGGTAAAAATTACTATTCCCACTCCAAAGAGTGCAACAGTAGGGAAAGCGTTGGATAGCGTAGGAGTTAAAATTACTATTCCCACTCCAAAGAGTGCAACAGTAGGGAAAGCATTGGATAGCGTAGGGGTTAAAATTACTATTCCCACTCCAAAGAGTGAAACAGTAGGGAAAGCGTTGGATAGCGTAGGGGTAAAAATTACTATTCACACTCCAGAGAGTCAACAGTAGGTTAAGTAAATACTTCATATATAATTTAAAAATATATAAATTAATATCTATCAAAAATTAATTAAAAGTAATTACCAATTTAATATAATATAATAATTAATCAATTAAAATTACAAATTAAAATTAATTATTACAATTAGTTACCTATTAATACAAATTAATTACAAACTAACAATTAATTAATTAACAATTAATTCAAATTAAATACAATTAAATAAATTGAAATATTTAATAATTATAAATAAATTACTTCCCACCCTATTCCCCTATAAACCCACAACCCGCTACAGAAAATAAATTAGTAAAATTAACATAATTAGCAATTAATCAATTAAATAAAGTTAATTGGCAATTAAAATGTAATTAATTACCCATAAAAATTAATTAACAATTAATTCTAAATAAATACCAATAAATAATTTTACATATTTAATTAATTATAAATACATTACTTCCCACCCAATTCCCCTATAAACCCACAACCCGCTACAGAAAATAAATTAGTACAATCAACATAATTAGCAATTAATCAATTAATTAAATTTAATTGCCAATTAAAATTTAATTAATTACCAAATATAAAATAATTAGCAATTAATTAAAAATAAATACCAATAAATAAATTTACATATTCAATTAATTATAATTAAATTACTTCCCACCCTATTCCCCTATAAACCCACAACCCGCTACAGAATTAAATTATGCAAAAATTAAAAAAACTAAATTCATTAATTAAAATAAATTATAACATAAATACACACTTTTCACACATATAATAACATAAAAAACACTATAAAAAATTCGACATTATTAAAAATTAGATAATTTTAATAACCTATATTATATACTTCGATATTTTAACTTTCTATATTTTTAACATTACTTACCTTAAAAACAACATTTTTGATGTCTATATTCTGTCCGTTCGATATTTTGTCCAATCTATATTTTAAACTCGATATTATGTCCATTCGATATTTTTTACTCAATATTTTGACTGTTTACCAAATAACAACAAAAAAAGCACTTACCTGCTGTTTCTGGCCGCCACCTTTCTTCTGCTCCGGTTACAAAATTCGATTCCTCATGGGCTGGGGGACACTGCGCAGGCTCCTAGGCACCAATCAGGATTCTGTACTCATGCTGGTAATACTATTTACCAGCATGAGAGCGGCGCCATGATTGGCCTGAGAAGGCTGGTTTGAAGCTCCCTCATGTCCTAGGAGCCTGAGCCTCTTCCCCACCCAGCTACAGCACAGCTCGGGTGGAGAGAGATCAGGTGCACACTATGGTTTGCCAAGCCTTAGACAGCAGGCCAAACCATCACTTACAGTGTGCACTACTCCTCCCCTGCTGTCATTATGGCTCTCATGATGTGGTTTTACCATTCATCACAGGCTTATGGACTATTGTGTTCATTTGTATAATATTATGTATTGTTGTTTGCATTTTTAGTATGGTCTTATTAGTTTTCAATTTAAAAGGGAGAAGATAATGTAGTATCTTCATTTTATGTTATGTTTATAATGTTCCCTTTTACCTTGTTCCTAGCTGCTTTGCCAGTGTGAGTGTTCTGTGTGGAATGTTGGTGTGAGTGACATGAGTGAAATGCTTGGGTGTCTGGTGTGAGTGTTGACAGTTGGAAGATGGGCTGAGAAGCTAGCAGGCTTCTCCTGGTGGGGCTGTTACCACAGATCTTATGGACTTAATAAACATCCTTAAATACTACTTGGCTACGTATGCTATGTCACCTCTACTCATGGGACAATACCACTACATCTCATTAATTTGGGATAGAAATTCGGAAAGCCTCAATTGTTTTATTGACTACCCGAACAACAACACATGCAATCTGACATTCATGCATCACACCAGTCTAACATAAATCAAATATCTGGATGTAGTGCTCTACACGGAAGGGGCAAAGATTGCTTTGAAGAAATAGAGAAAACCCTTAGCTTGTAACTTCATTCATCACATGCACGGTGCTCACCCCATCTCACAAATCAACGGTATGCCACTAAGTGAAATCACTTGACTCAAACGTAACTGTAGTGATGACCTTGAATTTCAAAAAGAGCTTAGGCTAAACACAGAATTATGAAGATGAAATGCGACACTCTTACTGAATAGTAAATGCAAAGTTAGTCACAACAAAAAATATCACATTTATCACAAAATGCAATTGCCTAAGTCACTCAGTATACAAAATCTTATACAAAAATTGGCACCTAATCAAACTGGAAACCACTCTAGCAAGTTATCTATTGGACAAGCTATGTATGATGCACAGTAGGGGTCCAACCCTACGAAACATATTATGTCAAAGTTTCATGAATCCACGCTCACACATCACAAGTCAGGCATGGCTTCCTGAGCGGCCCAAGGGCTTTTACAAATGTGGACACTGCAAATGTTTGTCAGTATACAGAGGTCTAAACCACCTGTTTCCAATACAATTTCGGGAAGCAATATAGCCTGAAACACTTCATCAAATGTGATACAACATATGTTGTTTACTGCATCACATGTGAGTGTCAGCAGATTTATTTAGGTAGCACCATCAGGGCTTTAAAGGACAGAATATAGGAACACATTAGAGCTATCAGGAATGAGAATGCTAGCTATCTTTTGGCTGTACATTACAATACTATTCATCCCTGGTCTGAAACAATGAAAATCAGATCCCACTGTATTGGTTTTTCAGGATGCAACCCGAGAGGTAGAAACAGGACCTCAGCCCTAAGGAAATTGGAGACGAAATGGCTCATCAGACTCAGAGGTGCGGATAAAGGACTCAACACATAGAGAATTACAGGGTATATTAGCAAGAACCTCGTTGAAATTATCGCCTTTTTAGCGGCAGTTTCCTGCTGGTAAAACGGCGATAATGGGCTTGATAATATGCGTTATAGAATTCCAATAGAAGCCCAGGTTAGATGTCCTGTACATCTAACCTGGGCTTCTATTGGAATTCTATAACGCATATCAGCAAGCCCATTATCGCCGTTTTAGCGGCAGTTTCCTGCCGCTAAAACGGCGGTAATTTTAACGAGGTTCTTGCTAATATGCCCCTACATGTTTTCCTAACAGACTGAATATGTGGTTTAACTGTAATTCAGCAATATGCAACTAGAGATCAACTTGCAGATGTTGCAAGTATAATTCTTATTGTATAACTATAATGCATGCCACCTTTGTTTCTCTGTATTTGACTGCAAACAATTATTTGAAGAAAAGCAATTCTTTGAAAATTTTCTGAATGGTACATAGCCAATGTGTCTACAATATACTCATCAGACTTATTGGATCCCCTAAAGAGCATAGTTATACACTTTGAATGTTCTTCTAATGTATCTTACCGTATAGTACTCTTCCCTCATAGAGTGATTCTTTAATTCTAACAAGAGCTGGCTGCGCTTACGAGGCTCTTTCATGTTTGCATGATTTCACACAATATACATGAAAACGTAACTACATCTGAGCTTTTGACAACCATTTCTTATACCTTCTTTTACACAAATACTTTCTCTGCATATACACTAGCTTTTGTTTTCAAACATGCCTCAGTTGGTAATTTTTGTAGGTGACATTGGCAAGAATCCTATCTGAGACTATAGGGAACATACCCACTAATCTCGTCCCTAATTCAAGGGCTGATCCAGCACTGTGCTCATCCTGAACCTTATTTAGAATGGTCGGTAAAACTGTCATGGAGGGTGTGCCAAAGCACATCTAATAAATGGCAGCAAACACCGTTCCGCAGCTGGTGCAATCAGTAACATTGGGAGTTATACCTTTTGGTAAACTTATTTTCAGGATCTTGTGTTTCTCTACAGGGGTAGTATGTGGAAAAACAGCCTCGAGTTGCTCAAATGTTTTGGCTAACCAAAATGGTATATCATCCCTATTCTGAGAACGCTTGCCCATCACAGACTTAACTATGACGCGACTAATGACTATACCACCGCCATGTCCTGGTGGTTGTGGAGCGGCTCCAGCTGGAGCCACTTGTAAATTACAAGACATATATTGTATAACACTCCTGTGAATATGAATCAGAGATGTATGCCATTGTCTAAGCTCTGCGAGTGTACAACCAAGATAGGATGTGGGTTACATCCAGCCGAAATGGGCAATGTGGTATCTTCCTCTCAACCACTTTTTCTAGTAACACAACACACTATGAACACAATTTTCAAATGCATCACCATCTGTTCTCTCTTGCTACTTGTTAACCTCTGAGAGTTCTGAGCTGGTTTCAGCCCAAACCATCTGTTCAGAGCTTCCATCATTTACTCATAATTCATTTGCTCATCCACAGGTATCCTTCCAATGACTTCTGTAGAATTTGCTGTCAACCAACTCATTACAGTGGCTGCCTTAGACACATCATTCAAAAGCCTGTGCTTTACATGCCATCTAAAAACCCACAAACTAGACTGAAATATCATGTCTCTTCAAATACATGTGCAAACGCTTTTTTAGAATGTTGGCAGGCACTCTAGTCGAGTTGTAAGTGGAATCACTTTTACTTATGCAGCTGTTTCTGCTGCCATTCTGAGCTTCTCCTTCTCCAAAGCTATCCTATATTCTCCTAAACCAATCTCCTTTTTACTTTTCCTACCTTTCCTTTTCTTACTCCACATGCTCCCTTTATCTCTCCTCACACACCAATTCTTCCTGTCACTCCTTCCTATGCTTTTGTTCCTTTCAAGCTAATTCCAGCTTCTCCCTCTCAAACTCCCAGGCATTCTCCTCTTCGTCAACCTTAGCCTTTTGGAAATTCTGTGAAAATGGCACCTTAGAAATCGTTAATTGCTTTGAGAAACTGATGGAAAGCAAATGTGGGGATTCTGACAGGATGTGCCTTGTGAGGTTCTGTGGTTTTCGACTTCGCTTCGTATCTAGCCGTCATTTTGTGTTCAGCCACCATTTTGTGTTGCCTCACTCAGGCAGCACGGCTAACGTAGTGTTTTTGCTTTTCCAACTGCTACGTGTCTCTTCTGTTAAAAAGTAACCCCTTGTCCTTGTTTACGAAACCGATGTCAGGGTCTGGCCGAGTTCGTTAAATCCATGTCTAGACTGATTAATCCTTGTCTTAGTCCACTGTTTGGGTCCCACCATTCTTTCTTACTTTATCTTATTTGACTGGCCTTCGCTATTCTCTTCGTGTATTCTCTTATTACACAAACTATCCTTTGAAGCACGTGAACATGTTCTCCCACCTGCAAATTGAATTACGGGCACTAGTATTGATTAACTTGAGGGGAGGAAAGCACACGGGGTCTGAAAGGAGGGCGTTCACAAGATACTTGATAGCTTGTTTTCAAACTCTTCCTATTTGTCAGTTTGTATGTTTTGGGAGTAGGCATTGTAAATATGTGTACTATAAGAGACTGTGAGCCACGGAGTTAAGTGGCAGTCTCCTGAGAACATACCATTGGTGTACTTCTTGGACAACTGTACTTAGCTGCAGCTAATAAACTCGAATTTCTACGCCTAACAGAGTGTCTCGTGTCTCTGTCTGACAAGGCAGGTGAACCCGGAGATTATAGGTGTGCCCTGCGCCGCTCGGCCTATAAGGCCCGGTTCTCCAACTGGCGCCCAACGTGGGGCCAGTTCAGTGGTAGCGGTTCAGCCCGAGGATCGTGAGGAGCTTCGCAAGAAAATTCTGGAGGTTTCGCGAACCACGTGAGCGACCCCTGTATGTCGAAGTGGACCGAAGGTCTTTTGCAGCGCGGCTACTACTTTCCAACGGCTGCTGACGACTGCTGCCCTGACTGTCGCCCTGCCTTGGCCCTCTGGTGGTGATTGGTATCGCGAAACGTTAGACGGACATCTGTTGGCGTGAGAAAACACTTAGTTAAGTATTTGTGGGTAGCGCCCACCCTTTTTTTTTTTTTTTTTTTATTCGACCAGTGCACTTTTCGAAGCCGAGGGGTAAGTACGCTTGTGCTGTGACTATTGTTTTAACCCCTTGAAGTTTGTGAATAGTCCAATTCCTCCGGTTGGAACTCCCACTTATGAGCTCTATTCGAAACATGGTCTTGGCCTATTATTTTTAATGAAACATGGATTCGATACACGAAGAAAGATGGTGTCTTGCAGTGGCCACAAAATGGTAGTTTTGAGCCGGACATATTAGATAATTTAGAAGCAATTTTGTTTAAGAGAAAAGCCCGGCCGGCAATGTTTGACTCTTTCCGCTTATGGGGTAAAGAAGCCAAACAGAAAGAAATTAAACAGGCAAAAAGAGATAAGAAAATGCAAGATATGATGATTTTACAGGCTGCTCAACAATTTAAGAATAATGAGACTGATCAGACGATTGAAATCTCAGAAAGACAGCATCGTATGGCAATAGATAGATGTTATCCTGTGTTGCCTACTTCCCCACAGAGTAAGGATCTTGACGAAGATCCTTTCATGTCTCATTTGTTGAGATTACCTCCACCTTATGTATTAGGTGCTAATGCACCTCCATTACAACCTATTGTTCAGCAACCTGGTGCTCAACCATTTGTTCCGGTTCTTCTGCAATTGCCTCTTCCAGTAATTCCACCTCCACCTCCTTTGCCATTGACTTCTGTACCTCAGTCTCCTTTACCGCATGTTTCTCTTGCAACTAGCTCTTCTCCTACTGTGCTTAATACATTGTCTCCTGTTTTATTGTCAGATTCTCCTACGGCTCGTCCACGATTGGTCGATACTGTTCCCGGTCTCTTGTCACCTTTCTTTGGGTCTCTTAATTTGACTCCTGCCTCGTCCCGAAGGCAATCTCGTAGTCAAATTCCGGACTCTGACGAGCAGACTAAGTTAGACTCTCTCACTCGTAATTGGATCATGAGTGGTCCACAGTATAGTGTGCGCGATATTCTGGATACTTTTCTTCAGTGGAATGCGCCTACGCAGAGATATGTTTTTAATGTTATGTGTAATACTAAATGATGGGGAGATATGGATTTAGATCTACCTCCTCGGGGTTTGTTCGATATACAGGATAAATTTGATAAAGGACTTATTCTGGGTTCCGAAGTCGAGCATGCCGTCCAGACACTTGTTACTTTTAGGTCTTCCTTTTTCTCTCAAGCTTCTCTCGAACCTGATCCTGCGGTTCGGCGTAAAATGAAACAATATCCTATGCGAGAAGTTCCTCCGGTATGGAGAGATGCGGTCCCAGCCCAGGATGGTAATCTGCCTGTCCCAGCTCATTTCCAGCGTATATAGGTACATGACCCTTGGAAAAGATCGGAAGTTTTGGCGCTAAAACAGTCTTTACCGGACCCTCATAAAAATCCTGCTGGGTATTATAAAGAGTTGTCCCAGACTGTTGATGGGTGTATCATGAATTTGGCAGATATTGATTTGCTGATGGGAAATGTAGTCCCACAAGCATTATGGGCTCGGATTCGTAGGGAAGACCAAGATCAAGCTTTAGGTGGTAATTTGGCTGCTATAACAGCGGCAGATGCAGCACAAGTAGATGCAGCACAAGTAGGTGGTGCTAAACCCGATGATTTGATCACAGAATTGCCTGGTAGAATAATAGCTCTAATGAGAACGATGATGCCTGCCGTGCGTGTTAATTGGGATAAGTTAGCTGCGTGTAAACAGAAGACAGATGAGAGTGTCTCCGATTTCTTTACCCGTTTCGAAGAAACGTTCATCAACCACAGTGGTCAAGATATGAGTACTGAAGGTGGACAGCGAATATTCGTGGATACATTTGTATTTAATTTACTTCCAGAATTATCGCACAAATTGAAAGATTCCGAGAGTTCGTGGGCCGTTTCATCGTCTGCCCAGATATTAGCTACTGCTCAGTATTATGAGAATAGGGATAAGGAAGAAAAGGATAAAGTGGAGAAAAAGACTAAAGAGTTAAAGACGAAGATTCTTTTGCAACAAGCTTATCCCCCTCATTCTGCTCAGCGTCAATCGCAACAGCCTCCACAGTTTCAGAGACTGTTACAGAAACCCGCACCTTTTGTTCCAGGACCTTTGTTGGGTCCTAATCAATGTGCCTATTGTAAAGAGGAAGGTCACTTCAAGAGTAGTTGTCCGGTTTTATTGCAGCGTAATGGTGGATCATCAGTGCCACAAGGCCGTGGTGGTTTTCAATCAGCCCCTAGGGGTAGAGGGCGAGGTGCGTTTTCTCAGGGAAAGTGTTCCTTTCCCCCTCAGAATGCTACGAATTATTTTGATCAGCATAATTCTCAGTCTGCGCAATATTACAATGACGATTATTGTACAGAAAGCGAAAATCCTGATTTTCACACTAGCTAGGACAGCCATGGACAAAGCAAGGGAGTTGTATCAGTTCCAGTGGATCAGAATGGGTCTTATGTTGACGTTGTTGCATTGGGTGTTACAGAACCATTTCTTTTGGATACTGGTGCAATGAGAAGTTCTATCATTCATTTCAAACTCCCTGGGGCCCCTTTGTCTGGCTTAACGAATGTTTCTGTAGGATTTTCTGGCGCCCCAGTTCGCAACCCGGTTTCTTGTCCTATGCCTATTTCCATTGGTCCTTCTGATTTAGAAGCTCCGCTCATTCTAACGACTAGTTGTGGTGAGAATTTGTTGGGTTTGGATCTATTGAAACGTCTACATGCAACATTGTATTGTCCCCCCTCTGGTGTACATCTTACTGTGGGTGACAAACTGGTTTCTCCGATATATTTGTCTAAGGACCAATTGCCACTTGAATTGCATTCACTTCCTGCTACGCTTTGGGCCACGGGTCCGAATGATGTTGGTTTGCTCAAAATTCCACCTTATGTGATTACTGTCAAACCCGATGTTAAATTACCACGCATTCCTCAGTATAAGATTTCCAACGATGGCGAAAGAGCTCTGTTGGCTATTGTTTATGATTTAGTTCAGAAAGGTGTTGTTGAAGAAACGAGAGGAAATGTTTGCAACAGTCCTGTTTTGCCTGTCCTTAAACGTACTGATCCTTCTAAGCCTCCTATGTACCGTTTTGTGATTGATCTTCGAGAGGTCAACAAAATTGTTGTCCCTCAGTTTCCTGTTGTCCCGGATATTACTGCTTTGCTCACAATGATACCTGCTTGAGCTACTTGGTTTTCAGTTATTGATCTCAAAAATGTTTTCTTTAGCATTCCTATTGCTGAGGAAAGTAGGGATCTCTTGTCGAAGGAGGGAAGGCGATTGACCCCAGAACGTATCCATGCAATTGCACGAATGTCTGTACCATCCACACAAAGAGAGGTGCGTGCTTTCCTGGGCATTACCTCTTATTGTAGACAGTGGATTCCGAATTTTTCTGCGTTGGCTAAACCTCTGTTGGCACTTACTCTGAAAGACACGCCCCAACCTCTACCTTGGACTGATGAATGTCAGAAGAGTTTTTCTGATTTACGTACTGCGTTGTGTTCTGCTCCTGTGTTGGGTACTCAAGATTATTGTAAGCCTTTCACACTCTATGTCCATGAAAGAGAAGGTTGTGCGTTGTCAGTCTTGACACAACAATTTGGAGACAAACAAAGACCGTGTGCCTATTTTTCGGCTACATTGGATCCAGTAGCCAAGGCATTGCCTAGTTGTCTCAGAGCAACAGCAGCAGCAGCGATCTCCATTCGTCAATCTGCTGGATTGGTGTTGGATCACACTCTTGTTGTTATGGTACCACATGCAGTAGATACTCTCTTGAACAAAACAAAAACGCAACACCTCACGAGTGCTCATTTGTCTGGGTATGAGTTGACGCTTTTGGCTAG
Organism: Lissotriton helveticus; assembly: GCF_964261635.1. Lineage (NCBI taxonomy): Eukaryota > Metazoa > Chordata > Amphibia > Caudata > Salamandridae > Lissotriton > Lissotriton helveticus. Next base: position 332,593,342 of record NC_136071.1, on the reverse strand, counting down.
TCACATACATATCAAACGATGTAATGTTTTAAATCCAGCAACATTGTTACCCATTCTAGATGAGAAAGATACACAACAACAACATGATTGTTTTCTTCGTACAGAAGAGGAAACTAAAGGCCGAATAGATTTGAAAGATACACCACTCGTGGATCCGGATGGGATCCTACGGATAGATGGGTCTTGTTTCAAGCTTCCTAATGGCGAGACGACTGCAGCCTATGCTGTTACTACTTTGCATACAGTAGTAGAAACTGCACGCATTACACAGAATTCAGCACAAGCAGCCGAGTTGATTGCATTAACGAGAGCGTGTGTGTTGGCGAAAGGAAAAAGAGTGACTGTTTATACTGATAGCCAATACGCCTTTGGCGTTGCTCATAGTTTCGGTCGTTTGTGGAAGGATAGAGGATTCTTTACTTCCCACGGCACTAAAATACAGCATGGTCAGTTGGTAACTGACCTTCTTGAATGACTTGCCTTGCCTATTCAGATAGCGATTGTGAAGTGCAGTGCACATAAAAGGATCACTGATGATGTGGGTCGTGGGAATGCTTTTGCAGATGAGGTAGCGAAAGAAACAGCGAAAGATGTTAAGAGTTGTATGTATGTTGCAGGTCCTGCAAGATGGGTCAGAGAAGGAGGTATGTGTGAAGACACAGTAGAAAGTGTGAAAATGATCCAAGAGGAAGCAACTGAGAAAGATGCCTATGTACTACCTGTAGTCACTATGGCGCATGGTCCAGCTCATATCAGTGCAAAAGGAATATGCAAGCTTCTGGCTCCAGTATAGCAGAATGAAGGTATCCCCAAATGTGCGGAGAATGAAGGTATCCCCAAATGTGCGGAGAATGTGGTGAAGCATTGTATTGTTTGTTTGATGCACAATCCAGGAAAGGGAACACCAACTCCGGCAGGTCACTTTGCTCCCCCTACGTACCCTTTTGAGGTATTGCAAATAGATTACATTCACATGGAGCGTTGTAATAACCTTAAGTATGTCCTGGTGGTGGTCTATGCCTTTTCCAGATGGATAGAGGCCTACCCTCTAAAGGATAATACTGCTTTGTCCACTGCCAAAGTCCTCTTGAAGGAATTCTTCCCGAGGTTTGGTTTGCCGCGCATTGTCTGGAGTGACAATGGAAGTGAATTCGTAGGCCAAATTATGCAGAAGGTGTGTGCGGGTCTTGGTATTAGACAGAAATTCCATGCGGCAAACCACCCTCAGTCAGCGGGTTTGGTAGAGAGTTATAATGGCACTCTCAAGCTCGAATTAGCAAAGATTCAGGCCAGCACGGGCCTTGTTTGGCCCGATGCCTTGCCTTTGGCACTTCTCTCTACGAGAACAACGGTACATTCTCGTTTAGGACTTAGTCCTTATGAGGTCGTTTTTGGACGCCCAGCTAATGTTTGGGGAGTCCCTCGACCTAAAAAGTATTCCGATATTCCATACCCATTGTTGGTTGATTACTTGCATGACCTTACCACTAAATTACGTGTCATTCATCAACAGGTCCAAAACGCTTTGCCGGAGGCTTCCTCAGATCCAGGCCATTCTATTCAACCTGGTGATTTCGTCTGTTTAAAGAATTTCCAGAGGAAAAAGAATTTGGAACCTCGTTGGGGGCCACTGCGACATGTGCTTTTGACGACACGTACAGCTGTAAAGGTCGTCGGGAAGAAAAACTGGGTTCACGGCGTGCACTGTAAAAGGGTACCATTACCTTTACCTTACGACCAATGGGTCCGAGAAGGCGTTGGTGATAGTGAATGTGAGAAAGTACCCAGATTTGTACCTTTCAGTAGTGCACGCCTGGACTGGACAAGTTCTGAGAAAGAAGACGATGACGTGTTGCAAGAAGCTGTACCAACACCTTTGCGAATGAATACGACGAACCCAGAGACTTTGTTTCGAGACCAAACGATACCTGGCAAGACACGGTACAACCTAAGACCTAGGTTGACTAAAGACAATTGAACTTTGTTTTTTTTTCCTTTTTGCTGGTTATATTTTGTATTAAAAGACACTTCCTTTTTCACTATCCATCAAGTTGCAGGGTCACGGTATGAGTCTTAGGCTGTGACCTGAATAGTGACTAGGTCAACAGGACTTGCAGTGTCATAGGATGGCTAATAATCACAACTAAGTGATCCAGGAAGATTACCGTGAGCAACGCCTTTAGAGAAATGGATACTAAAGTGGAAGGGAATGATATTAAGATTGTAAAATAAGAAATAAGTATAAGAAACTATTGTTTAGTCGATGTGGCGTAGCATTATGTATTCTAGTATGTCTATGTAGTTTATTAGCTTGTGTGGGATGGGTTATCCACACTATGCAGCAAGCACCTGTTCCTACTTCTGTCTCTTTGCCTTCTCCTACTACTGTTTCCCCGCATAAGTTCTATACACTCGCAGATCATGAGCAAATTAGGAGAACAGAATATCTTAACAATTCGTTCGTCCAGTTGTTACATCAGCATCAACTGGTAGTCAACACTACTGACTGTTGGGTCTGTGGGCTTATGCCCCATAACACAGAAAGAGGGATGCCTTATTTAGTCCTTCCGTTTTCATATGAAAGTTCCGCTTGGGCTTATCTGGCTATGTTTTCCAATGCATACCAGAATCAACTTCGATATCCTCTTGGTGGTCCATATAATGGTGGAGCAGATTTTAGTCATAGTCCTTTGATAAAGGGAATAGTAACAATGGCTAAAATTGCCGACATTAGTAAGATTCCCGTTGATGAGAAACGAGCATATGATGGTTGGAATGTGACTCGTTACGTTACTAGTCTCACTGATAAGGCAAGACAAAGAAGATCTTCGCCAATTTGGACCATACCACATAAAGGTAACTTATGTCTGCAGGTAAATGGTCAGAACACTAAGAACAAACAGGAAAAGAGTGTTTGTTCCCATAGATACATCTATACACCCCTGATTTCTTCACCGCTGGTACCATCTCAAGGTACATATTTTGTCTGCCATGATAGAGTCTAGGCTTCCCACCTATTTTTCAGGAACCTGTTATGTGGCTTTTCTTCTTCCCCCGACATATACTGCTCCTTCAGGTCATCACAGAAAAAGATATGGTAGAGGGGTTATTGATTCCAAAGACACAGCTGGACAAGAGGGAGAAGACTTTATCAAAGGGTTTCTTCCTTTTTGGGGTCCAATTACCAATAGCAGAAACATTAGACAACTAGTTCGTGTGGTCGAGGCTACCATAAATGTGACTTCCGGAGCCTTAAGTAATCTGACAGCTGAACTTCAGGCGGATCGTCTTATGACTTTGCAAAACCGAATGGTTTTAGACATTGTCCTTGCAGATAGAGGAGTAGTCTGTAAATTGATTGGGTCTAGTTGCTGCATTTACATTCCTGATAACGCCCCTACAGTATACCAAGCCATCTCTAAGTTACACGTGATTTCCGAGTCTATTCATCAGGACACAGGAGATTGGTCTGTGATGGGATGGGTTTGGGGACTACTGTCTACGTGGGGATGGAAAGTGTTAACTTTTCCTGGAGCGATTCTAGCGATCATTTTCTCTTGTTGTCTCTGTTTGCAGTGTGGCCCCGCCATCTGTGGACTTTGTGCCACCTTGTGTGTTCCAAAACCTGTGTCACAGAAAACAGAGAACATTAAAATGATGTTGCAGCAACAGCTCAGTGACCTCATGACCATTGACATCGACTCAGACTAACATGAGTCCTTTGTGCTTGCCTGAGTAATGGCAAAAGGAGGGCCTGAGGTTCTGTGGTTTTCGACTTCGCTTCGTATCTAGCCACCATTTTGTGTTCAGCCGCCATTTTGTGTTGCCTCACTCAGGCAGCACGGCTAACGCAGTGTTTTTGCTTTTCCAACTGCTACGTGTCTCTTCTGTTAAAAAGTAACCCATTGTCCTTATTTACGAAACCGATGTCAGGGTCTGGCTGAGTACGTTAAATCCATGTCTAGACTGATTAATCCTTGTCTTAGTCCACTGTTTGGGTCCCACCATTCTTTCTTACTTTATCGTATTTGACTGGCCTTCGCTATTCTCTTCGTGTATTCTCTTATTACACAAACTATCCTTTGAAGCACGCGAACATGTTCTACCACCTGCAAATTGAATTACGGGCACTAGTGTTGATTAACTTGAGGGGAGGAAAGCACACGGGGTCTGAAAGGAGGGCGTTCACAAGATACTTGATAGCTTGTTTTCAAACTCTTCCTATTTGTCAGTTTTGTATGTTTTGGGAGTAGGCATTGTAAATATGTGTACTATAAGAGACTGTGAGCCACGGAGTTAAGTGGCAGTCTCCTGAGAACATACCATTGGTGTACTTCTTGGACAACTGTACTTAGCTGCAGCTAATAAACTCGATTTTCTACGCCTAACAGAGTGTCTCGTGTCTCTGTCTGACAAGGCAGGTGAACCCGGAGATTATAGGCATGCCCTGCGCCGCTTGGCCCATAAGGCAGAGTTCTCTACTTGGGAAACCTGTTCTAGTGGCTTAAGAGGGTCTGAGACACTGACATCACAGGACTCCCTCCATGAATTCCTAAATTCATATTACAGTACCCACCTCAGAGTCCGTCATAGTTTTCCCCTCCCCGCCAGTTTCCCTATCTGGTCTCCTATATAACTCATAAGGATGTTCCTGTCTCATTTCCTTGGAGTCCTAAACCTTCTCCACAAACACGAATCCCTCAACTGATTGCAGTACAAGATGTTACAGTCTATCTCCACTAACTTTGTATCATCCATATCGTTGTGCGGGTCCCAATGTGTACAAGATGAAATTATTGTTCTGGTGTTGAAAGTTGGAAACATGTTTTGCAGGATCTCACACCAGCATTGCTGCCAAATTGTCACACCCCATTCAGCGGGCCACAAGCAAGCAGAGACTACTGATCTTAACCTTAGGTGTTGGGGTCACTTGCCCCAGATATCCCAGGGTCTGTCATACTATAGCTATGCAAACCTGGGGCCAAATGTAATCAATATTTGGTTCTGTGTGGTAATGATGGTGAGCAGTCACTGGCTTCTTAGAGAGCTAGCAGAGAGGTGCTCAAGCTCAGGACTCAGCAATCACACAGCTGCACAATAACTGATTGTCAAACACGGTGTTTTACTTTCAAGAAGAAAACATACTTTAATGCATGCTAGAACTAAAATCTTCACAAACAATGTTGGCCAGATGGAATTTAGTGGCCTGTGTTCTGTGCTTGACTGTGCCCCTACCTACTACCTTACTCCAGTCCCTCTATTCATAATGAGCAGGTCTCCCATGTGCAAAGTTATAGTGTCTGTGAGTCTTGGCTGCACAGGTTATGATGTTTCTGGTGTGGTCATGTGGCTGCCGAACTTCATCTCTATGCCACCGCTCTCCTGCTTCTGGGAGGCAACTATAATAAAGGCTCTTTCAAACTACAGGTGCCCTCGTTGTGGTAGCATCTTTGACAAGGTTACTGCTGGCAGTCAGGAACCTCCCTGCCAGGAAGGCACTGCTTGCAGATATTGTATCACCCTCAGAACAAGTTGGCAGATGTTCTGTGTTTGTGGTGAAACAACAACAAGGCCAATCTTGTGGTACCAAAATCTCAGCGATTAGGCTTGGTTGGGCACAGTGGTGTAGGTCAGCCACAATATTCCAGTCACAGTGGCACAGGTCAAGCTACAACATTCTTTCTGGTCCCAGTCATACACGTTTTGCTGCATCTTTTATCCAGGTTACAGTGTCGCAGGTGAAGCCAGAGCTTCACGGTTGCCGGCTGGAGCCACAAACATAGTGTCCCATACCTGCAGACACCCACAGCTCACTCTCTGCTGCCCTCTTCTTCCATCAGACCTCACCAACACTAGGCTCCTGCTGCAAATGACTCCTCCTGGACAGTTACGCCACCTGCATGATTTGCAGGCTCCTTTTTTGACAGCAGGCAGGCTGGTTTCTAATGCCTCCAGTCAGATGAACAGCACCTTCTAGCAAGGAAAAGACTCATGTGACATGTCACTTCCCCTCACCTCTGGAAAGGTGGCTGTAATGCAAACATCAACCGTTCATGGTTATTGTTAGAAATTGGGTGTCTGATTGGCAGAGGTATGCACCCTGCCCAAGCAGGAACCACAATTCTTGTCAGGGTAAGTGAGGTATACATTAAAAGATTACCTGTTCGCACCTTCTGGTAGCTTGGCACAGAGCAGTGAGGCTAAGCTAAAGAGGCAATGCGTAAAGTATATGTGCACACACACACACACACACACACACAGGACACAGCAAAAACACAGCAGAAAAGACTCCACACCAGTTTAGAAAAATTGATTTATTTTATTCTGAACAAAATACCAAAATGGCAAAAATTCAATAAGTGCATGTCAAGATATGAATTATTAAAGAATAAGTTAAAAATAGAGCTTAGAAGTAAATAGTGCTTTGGGGATTGCTATAGTTCACCCTGGACCAGGACAAAGTCAAGAATACAGGCCAACTGCGATGGAGTGCAGGTCGGTTACAGGACCCAAGCACGGCCCACTGAGCAAAGAATCTCAATTCTTTTCGCAGAACAAAATACAGTAGTTTTTTTTGTTGTTTTTTTTAATTCTTTTTTTTTTGTCCTCATCTCCCCTTAGATCTTCGCAGGTTTAACAAGCAGTCTATGATCCAACTGGGCACCCTTCGACTCACTGCATAGATCCAAGCCCCCCGGGCAACCTCTTGTGGTTGAGGTCAGGTGTAATCATTGGACCGGGAAGCCGCCACCTTTATTCTAAAAGTTTATCAGATGTAACTGTCGGCCCCAGTCCAGGAGGGGGGACCATATGTTGGGCTGACTCTCTGACAGGTCCCCGTGACCCCTATGGGCGATGTTTAATATGGCTTTAACCCAGCTTTCTCTATTGGGGGGATCAGGTCTTTCCACCTTAGACATATTTCCCTCCTGGCCATAATTATCAGATACAATAATAGGCCTTTTTCCGACTGGGAGAGCATCTCAGCTGTGGAGTCGTTTTTACCAAAAATGACCAAGTTAATGTCCAATTCCACCTCTATACTGAAAATTGCAGCCAATATTTCCTTTACCTTCTCCCAAAATACAGTTAGCGCTAGGCAGTTAAAGAACATATGAAGATCGTCAGCCTTATCGGTGTTGCATCTGGGGCATTTGGGCGTCGGACTTGGAGCGAACTTTGCAATCTTGGCAGGAGTAAAATAAAGCCTATTCAACACAAAAAAAGATTCCTTTTTAATCTCGCTGGCTTAATATATTTGTATAAGATTTTAAGAGAAGATTCAAATCTTTCTTCTGCCGGACAGGCCTGGGGGAGGGAATTCCACACAGCGGATTGAGGGGGATCTCTCTGTCTTCCGCTTCGAGCAGCTTTGCATCCCAATAAGCAATTTCTTTTTTTCTTGGATGCGGATCTAAAATAAACTGTTCCAGATCCTAGTTCCCTTTAATCTCACCCTCTTCTGCTTCATACCATGATCTTAATTGGATATATTTAAATCTTGAAAATGTAGGACCGATCTTGGCTGATAAGTATTTCCAGGGGAGTAATCCATCCGAATCTACCAGATCCGACCATATCTGTAGTCCTGCCCCGTTTAGTGGAACCGCTAAGCTGTCTTTCAAGCACTCCGGAGTCCCCGGAGAGTCCCATATCGGGGCTAGATTAGAGAAATACCTTAGACCCCAGATACGCCTCAATTTATACCACGTTGACAAGGCGGTTATCAAAACCTTCAGGCGTACTCGTTTAAAAAATCTGGGTGCCCCAAATTTAAACAAGAATCGTCCTTGCCCATTGTCTCCCTCTGCCGTGGCCATTTCCCTCAAAAGACAACCCCACTTAGATTCAGCCGGTGTTGTAAGCAGCATCCTAATGCCTTTAAACTGAAATGCCAATTAATATCTGGTAGAGCCAAGCCGCCTTTTAACCCTTTCCATGCTGATGACGAGCTCAGCTCGTCATCAACGTTACCTACCCTGTGCGGATGACAAGGTGAGCTCGTCATCTAACATGGTATTTATCAAAATGCCGCACACAGCGGGAAAAGCTGCCGCACGCATGCGGTTAAAAGCTTCCTTCTAAGTTTCTTCCATGACAATCTAGCACTTTTTTGTCCCCATATAACACTTCCAATCTTGCCCTGGATTTTATTGATAGTTTTCTGTGGGAAAGTAAGGGGAATAGTATTAAACAAATAGGTCAGTTTGGGGAGGACTGTCATCTTTACTAAATTCACCCTGCCGTAAATAGACAGCGGGAGATTTTTCCACCTTGCAAAGAGATACTCTATGTCTTTTTCAACCTTAGCCAGATTAATCCTGGCGTTTTTCTTTATTTCTTTTACAATTTTAATCCCCAAATACCTAAACTCCCCACTTTCTAGGCCACCCCTATACACCGTATTCCATCACATGATCTCTGTTTTAGTCGAATTGGCTAGATACCCTGACAGTGTACCTAACTCTTGCAGCAATGTCTCAATCCGGGGGATGGCAATATTGGGATCGCTTGTATATATAATAACATCATCTGCATAGAGAGCTATTTTACACAGATACTCTTGTGATTTAAATGGACTGATGACGTTGTCCGTCCTGATCAATTGTGCCAGGGGTTCAATGTAAATATTGAATAAGAGGGGGGACAGGGGACACCCCTGCCTTGTTCCCCTCTTTATTTCAAAACTCGGAATCAGGGAGCCATTTACTAATATATTCGCTGACGCCCCAGAATAGCATTTTTTTAAAGTTTGCACAAATATCGGACCCATTCCAACCGTCTCAAGTACCCCCCAGAGGTATCTCCAGCACACTCGATCATATGCCTTAGCGGCGTCTAAGGCCACAACTGCTAAAGGCTCCTTCCTCCGCTCAGCCAGATCAATGTTGCCGATCAATATTTGGGTTTTCTCCTGAATAAACCTTCCCACCATAAAACCTTTCTGGTCGGGATTAATTAGGTTCGATACAAGCTTTGCCAGCCTCCCTGCTAAAATGCCCACAAAGATTTTATAGTCGGCATTCAGCAGGGAGATTGGTCGGTAGGAGTCAGCCAACAACGGATTTTTCCCTGGCTTCAATATTAAGACTATTGTAGCCTCTTTCCAAGATCTTGGAACCACCCCTGAGGTGGAATAAACTGAGTTAAAAAGAGTCAGGAGAATGGGTAAAAGCTCAACACTTAACAGTTTAAAGATTTCATTGGGAAGGGAGTCAGGGCCCGCTGCTTTTTAGTTTTTTGCCCTTAGGATTTGAGCCTTTATCTCCTCCATTGTAATGGATGCTTCCAATGAATCTTTAGCTGCTTTAGTTAAAACAGGCATGGACTTATCCCTGAGCCATGAGCTAATTGCCTCGGGGGAAGGTGTTATTTCCTCGCTATACAAGGTTGTAAATAGAGGCCGAAGACAATTCTGAATGTCATCTCGGTTACTAGATTTTGTTCCCAGATTATCTATAATAAGTTCATTTATGTCATTTCTTGCCTGGTCTACTCTCGCTTTCCACGCAAGCAATGCTCCGGCTCTCTCCCCATACTCAAAGTTTTCCATGTTTCGTGCTTGCCATTGGGCCTTGCATTTCCCATCAAGGAAGATCCTTAGTTTTTGTCTTGGGTTCTCAAGGTCTTCTTCTAATCGCACCAAGCCCATTGGATTCTCCTGAGTTGATTGAATCCGTTTTCTTTCAAGGGCCGATATTCTGGACTCGAGAGACTGCAGTTCTAGAGCATTTTCCTTGTTTTTAATTCTTACTTGAGTATCGAGCACCCCTCTCAGATTAAATTTATATGCGTCCCACACTTGATCTATTCAGGCAGACCCCATATTAAAAGTAAAGAATTCAGTTGAGGCCGCTTTTATTACCTGAATAATATTTGTATCAATCAGGTAGGCTCTATTCAGAGTCCACCTCGACTGTAGACATGGCCTATTGGTTGAAAATGTAAAAAGTAAAGGGGCGTGATCCGAGAGATGACTAGATGCTACAGAGATATTCTGGATTTTATCTAGGGATTCTTTATTAATTATGACATAATGGAGGTGGAGTAGTGTGGCTCACTGGTTAGAGGCGGCAGGCCTGAGAGCAGAAGTCAGCCTGGGACCAGGGTTCAATTCCCGACGCGGCAGGGTCGTGGACCTTGGTCAGCGGACTCGATAATTCTCGCTTCGGTGCTTACTCTAATCAGGGGTTCCGCTCGGCAACTCTGGGCATTAGCTTGCCTAATCTCCACAACGGCCCCACCAATTCCGGGGATGCCTGGCTCCACCTTGGGGACTCCCAGCAAGGGACCATCCCACAGGGAAAGCCAGGACGGGATCCCCAGAGTTATACAGCGCCGGGACGCCCCGTTGCTGGGGCAGCTGTGCGCTTTACAAGTATACTACATTTACATTTACATTTACATAATCTATCCTTGCCGAGTGGTGGTATTTTTTACTATGGAAAGTAAAACCCTGTGAAGGCCCCATCTTTGCTCTCCAAACATCCACCATATTGATATTAAGGAGGAGATTCTTCAAAACCCTTCTGGATCTTGGGGATCCGATAACACGGCTACGATTGGATCTATCCTTAGCTGGATCAAGGCGAATGTTGAAGTCACTTCCAACAATTATTGGAGGTGACGCTGAAATAAGATTATCTTGTAATTTAATCAGAAAAGTGGGGTCGTCCACATTGGGGCCATAAAAAGAACTGCATGTCATTTTTTCCCCTCCTAGAACTAGCTGGGCAATAATCCATCTTCCTGATTGGTCTGTTAAAACCGATTTTATCTCACAGTTGAGACCTTTCTTAACCAATATTGCCACCCCTCGGCAGTGCCCCGATTGCTGTGAGTAACAAAAACATTGTAGCCAGGGAAGTTTAGAAAAGATGTTCTCGGATTCTATTTGGCTTAAATGAGTTTCTTGCAGTAAGCAAACCTGTGCTGGCAGCATCTCTATGTATTTAAAGATTAATCTTTGTCGTCTTGAGCATCTTAAGCCATTTATATTCCATGAAATGAATCTAATATTATGACCCTTAATTTTGTTTTTCCATCTTTACACCCTTACTTAAAGAGCAGCCTCTACAACGTTGTTTAAATAATCTGTGAGATGAGAGAGTTTTTTTTCCTTTTTTACCTGCCACCCTGTGCTCCCTCCCCATCTGACCTTCCCACCCTACCTCCCCGTGTTTCCCTATCCCCTTAGCCCCTTGAGGAACTCTACCTACCAAAAAAGGCTAAGCGCCTGTTCAGGCATTTTCTCCCTCTGGGTTTTTTAGTGAAAAAACGTACTATGATGTAAACTTAAACTGGCGGCTTGATTTGAGATTTTTATTTAAACTTCTATTTTCACCCCTCTCACTCCCCTCCCTGTTTTTCATTCTTTATCTTTGCTATTAGGGTGTCGACTTCCTGGGGAGAGCGGATCATGTGCATGTGGTTGTTCCACATTACACGTAACGTCGCTGGGAATCTCAGTTGGGCCCTTGCCCCCAATCCATTCAGCTCTGGTAATCTCTTCCCCAGCTCCCACTGCCTCTCCGCTGTTATGTGAGAAATGTCTGATCTAATACAAAATGAAAAGGAAGACTGGTCTGCAAATGGAGAGGGGACAGCGCCTTCCTTCAGGGCTGCGGACAGGATTTGTTCTTTTACCGAATAAGATAGTAAATTTACCAAGATTTTCCGGGGCTTTGACCTACCGGGGTTCCTTTTAAATGGGTCTCTATGGACTCTCTGTATTTCATAGTTTAGATCGATTCCCGGGTGGTCCTTAAGGACTGTACGTTTCAGAAGCGAGATTAAGAAGCCCTTGATGTCGTCCCCTTCCACTGCCTCGGGCACATTCATAACCTTCAAATTATTTTTCCTCGCGTGGTTCTCCAACCTCTCAAGGTCATCTTTGAGTTCCTTGTTTTGAGTAGTTAATTTCCCCAGCTGTGACGCCGTGGTCTCTATTGCAGTTTTTATTTTAGGGATCTCTTCCTCAATGGCGTCCGTACGTGCAGTGACTACTTCCAGTTTCTGGGCCAATAACTCGCAGGAGGACCGGATTGCCGCTTGATTAGCTTCAGAAACCAAGAATCTATTAGCTAGATTGGCTTGATTTGCCTCAGAGACTGTGAACCTGTTGGTCATCTCTTCTTTCAGGGCCAATAGAATATCTGCCAATGTATGGGAGGTTGGAGCAGGAATTTCTTCAATTGCCAGGGTGTGGGTGGAACCTTCCTTTGTCGCTTCTTCATTTTGCCCTTTCACTGGAGTTTCTAACGAATCTGGCATGTCTCTTAGATCAACTTCCTGCCCCTGGGTGACTACCTCCTGCTGATCAAATATGGCGAATCTGTTGGTAAGAGTTAAATCAGGGTATACTTCCTGGACCTGATTAGGCATAGATTTTGTTGTGGATTCTAGTATTTCTTTTCCACCAACCTCACTACAATCCATATCATTAAGTACAGATTTGGTTTTCTCTTTTTCTTTCGGACTTTTCTCTTCTGGCACCTTTTGAAGTGCAGTGGGTCCTTGTGGATCGGGAAGAACTTGGGGCTGTGCTTGAGGCTGAGGGGTAAGATTAGACTGAGGAGTTTTAGAAGAGGTGAGAGACATAACCTGGTAGTAAGATTTCAAAGATGGCGTGATTCTTACTTTGGTTTCTGCAGATTTCTTTTCTCTTAATTTTGCCTTATTTTTTTGTACTTTAGAGAAAGCTGGGGATACAGGTGACCCTACACGCCCCTCTTGTTTAATCTGTTTAATTTTCCTGGTCACAATATTGACTTCAGCAACAGGGGGGGGGACTCGTTGAGGAATGGTTGAATGCGTAATCAATTTGTTTGAAACAGTATGTGCCACTCTAGCCCTTAATGAGTACCTAGTAGGTTGGAGGGCAAAAATACCCTCTTGTGCTGAAGCTCCACTCTCCATACATTCAACGAGCACCTTGTCTGATGTGTCTCTTTCCACAACTGCAAGTTTGTTCTTAGAATTGCCCCTTTACCAAAATTGTAATACGTTTGAGATTCAAAAATAGCAAGAAATGCTGCCACTACTCCCCCTGAAGACTCGCTAAAAACCTCCTCCTCAGAAAAGCTTGCCCAAGCCTCCCCTGCCTCCAATCCAGCACCCTCTCCTCATCTCAGAGAGCCGTTTTTTCCGCTGCTCAGCCTCTGCCCTGACCGCCTCAGCTCTGCCGCGGCTCTTCCCCACCTCCAGCCTGCTGCCTGCTTGGTTGCCGTCTCCCGTACACGCCCTGACTCCGGCTCGCTTCCAATTACCACAACGGATCTCCACCAGCTCACCGACTGCGTCTCCCCAGTGTGCTTGATGCAGCTCATATTTTCACCGCAACTCAAACCTGGAGACAAGCAGCGGGCTCCTTCCGCCCTCCTTCCCGGTCTTGACACGGACGCCGGGACCAGAATCGCTGATGGAGACAACCGGAAGAGCAGAGAGACAGGCGCCGCCAGCAATGCGGGCGCCGACACGAAAGCATCAGATTGCAGGTCAGTCTCGGCCCAAACCATTATCAGGGAAGTTTTCCTGGAGAGGGGTTTTCGACTTCTACCCCAGAATCATGCCGCCATTAGGGCCCAGAGGGAGAGTGCCTGCGGCCGTTCAGTCAGCGGCCGCCATGTTCCTCCGACTAAATGTAGTAGTGACGAGGCATCGGTTCCGTGGATGAAATCCCGAGTCCAGAAGGCGAGGGCAATGCGACAAATTAATCCACGCTGGAGACGATGTGTTGATCATCTCTACATCAGCTGGGGACGATGCATTGACTCCTGAAGCGGTGTTCCAGAGGTCCTACAGCAGAGCTGAGTGCAGTATGCGGGGTCCACACCTCGCGGGTGTGAAAATGAATTGATTTTAATGCCGCAACTATGGATATGTTGCGTTCCGATTGGCTCTTGGATATTGAAGCACAGGTTCTGGAAGATGCAGTACTTTAAACTCACATACAAGGGCCCTGGACTTGAATGGCACCACTTGGTAGAGCAAGACTGCTCTAGGTGCTTGGATGAAGTCGAAAGGTGAAGTATTTGATATCTCTGGTCACAGGAGGCAAGCAAACAAGCCTTTGGAGAAACTTAAGCCCTTAGGATTTAGAGAGCAGGTCCAGTCCTTCTCACTTTCAGGTAAGAAGCAGCAGGCAGCAGGCAGCAGGCCAACACAGCAAAGCAGGTAGCAAAGTGGCAGTCCCTCCTACAGTACAGCAATCAGCAGGCCAACAGAGCAACGCAGTTAGCAAAGTGGCAGTCCCTCCTACAGCACAGTAGCTCTTCTTTCTGCAGAATGTTCATAGTTCGTACAGTGTTCTGAGAACATGGGGTCAAAGGTCCAGTACTTATACCTATTTTAGCCTTTGAAGTAGTTAGACCTCAAAGAAAGAAGGCCCTTGTAGTGTACAAGACACTCCTCCTCCCTACCCTGGCTCCAGACTCACTACAAGGGGGTGTGCAACCCTTTGGGTGGGGACAGGAGCCTGCCCTTTCAGGTAGAAGTGTAAGCGCCTCCCCCTCTTCTGTCTCAAACAGACCCATCAACATGCAGATGACCACTCAGGCACACCTCCCCTTCCTTCCTTTATGTGTGGCTGTCTAGGGGGAATGCAGGAAGCCAGTTGTCACCCACCACAGATGTATATTCCAGAGACAAGCCGAAGGCACCAAATGATTTAAGTAAGAAAATGCCAACTTTCTAAAAGTGGCATTTTCAGAACTGCAATCTACAAACCAGCATCCCTAAAAGATGTGTTATTACATTGTGAGTCAGAGACACCAAACGTGGGGTTTCTATCTCTTTCCAATTGAAGCTACATTTTTAAAATGTTACAAGGCAGCTCCAAAGTTATCCTGTGGGAGAGATAGGCCTTGCAGTAGTGTAACACAGATTTAGGAGAATTTTACAACCAGGACATGTAAAACTTAAAATTACATATCCTGGCTTTTAAGTATACTGCATCCTGCCCCTGGCCTTTCCAGGGCCTACTCTATGGGTGACTTATGTGTATTAAAAAGGAAAGCTTGGGCCTTACAAGTAGGTTAGTGTTACAATCTTATGTTATATATTTACACCTATTTACATAGTGATGTATTATTATATACACCTATTTACAACGTGCCCACCTTGGTATGTTCCATCCACCCCCATGGTGATAGCGCACTTGGTAGCTTCCTGTGAAGCTACTCTTAGAATGTTCATGTGAGATGTTTATCATTTGCTGGAGAGCGGAGCAGTGAATAAAGGCAGTTTCTTATCAGACGCCTCAGTTTCTACTTTTAACAGTTAGCTTGCCAGGTCAACATGTCCGTTCAAAACTGCACTACAGGATCTGCGTTGGCAGGCCCGAGACATGTTTAACGGGCTACTTACGTGGGCGGAACACTCAGTGCTGCAGGCCCACCAGTACCATTTGATTTATAGGCCCTGGGCACATGTAGTGCACTGTACAAGGGACCTATGATAAATCAAATATGACAATCAGGGATGAAGCAATTATTATCACATGTGAGATACAGAGCACATGCACTTTAGCACTGGTCAGCAGTGAAAAAGTGCACAGAGTTCTACAACCAAAAACAAAGTTCATATAAGCAGTCAAAAACAGGAGGTAAGAAGTCAAAAAGTTAGGGGAAACCGTGCCAAGTATGCCAGGTTTAAAAGTTAGAGAAACTTGGAGCTGGAACCACAAGTGGGTCCCCCTGTTATATAGCCAAAGCAGAGAGGAAGTGTGGATCCACTGACAGCACGTTAAAGTCCAATATAGGGTGGTTCTCCTTTCAGGTGTCCCTTCCAGGCTGTTCTTCAGGCACAGCCTTTGCGTGGAGAGGTGATCCACACAGCAGAGTCATCTCCAGCCTAGAGCACCAACAACAGATGCACAAGGACGTGTGGGCATTCTCCATTTGGCTGCCGCTGCCCCACTAAAGAGTGATCAGGGGAAGAACAATACACTAGCCAACTAAGGTGCTCCTTTCACCTTACCATAGAGACAGCCTCATCACTATTTGCCAACTGGCAGTGCTGTGGTGGGACTAATAAGCAGCCCTTCTCAGAAAAAAAGCCTAAATTAGTTCCTAAAGGCTCCTTATCTCCTATGCCCTCATTTCAATGTCTAAGTCTCCTCCCTCCACCATCAGGAACGTCAGCAATACAGTCCCTCTTTCTAGAAAAGCAATCTCACCTTTATCTTGTGCACAAGTCCAGACCACGTGCATCCCAGAATGGATCCCACAGGCCTCCATTACTCTGGTTTACTCAGACACACAATTCCTGTACCAAGCAGACCACACACTCAAACATCTGGGTTAACGCTTAGACGCAGACGTTTACAACTAGGCCAGTAGTCCTCCATTCCGGGGACACAGATAAAAAGATCTGGTCACAGCTATTGATTAACCGCATGCGCGCTAGCGGTTTTCCCGCTGCGCGCTGCGATTTTAAAAATCCCGCGTTACGTGACGAGGTCAGCTCGTCATCCGCGTAGCGCAGGTTACGCCCATGACGAGCTGACCTTGTCACGAGCGTAGAAGGGGTTACCAAAACACAGTACGCTAGCACTACTACTCTATGTACTATACCCATGACAGGTAGAGTATTCTAACATTTGTGCAATGATGGCATACTTGGCATGTCTCTACAGGTTCCAGAACAGGTTTAGGATTCACTCATGGTAATGGCCACAGCTAGCTCTTTCTAGTTACACTAGATAAACGTGGTTCTATGGTCAAAATAAAAAACCAGGATACCAGATGCCCAGTGAAGCACTACAGGAAGGGGAAATGACTGTTCACCATGTAGAGGACAATTGCATTGCGAGTAAATCTCTCAAAATGAACTAGTGCACCATAGTGATAGTTATAGGTCTGTAAATTGACAATCTTATGGAAAGTGTTTTGGTACTCCAAGATTTTGCAAGGATATCGATCATTTATACTCTATTGTAACATATTTCCGAATCTACTTCATTGCACCTAGATTTCATTATGAAGCCAATGTAGGCCTCAAGCTAATTGGCTAAAAAGCAAAAATAAAAGCCACAACCTGTACATAATGGTAACACTGTAGCCCAATGCATGTTTTTCACATGGGACATTTCAATACCAGCTGGCAATAAAAAGTTCTTCAAAGCTGGGTAATGAGATCCAGATGATGATTAATGTTAAAATTATTCCCAGTAGTGTTACAAAATGTTACTTCTCTTGATCTACATTCCTAAACGAATTAAACCTGCTTTTCGGAACAATTTGTGGACAATATCTTTTAAAAATGAATTTCACGCATAGTTTAAAGGGACTTTAAGGACGAACTTCGAACAAACTCTAATCAATTCTGCACGACTCTGCATGGTGTGTTATAGAACATTTCTCTTTTAAGTTGCAAATGTGACGCCTGGGTAAAGAATATGCAAAGCACATGCGTGTTTTGTGCACCAATCATTGTGCCGGATTCTCTAAACCATTTTTGTCTATAAACCTAATTTTACAGCAGGAACTACGTCCATTGATGCCTGTCAGGTTAAAGATTGTCTAATTTTATTTTTTCCCAATATATTTATTTATTAACTGTACAATTAATTAAAATCATTACAGTAAAAACAATCAGCATATAAAAACTAGAACAGTGATACTAAAAGCTTCAATTTAATTTAGATACAATTTAGCACCCCACCCCAATGCCCAAACGATCGAAAAGGATGTCTATCAGTGCTTAATTTGTAAAAAAAAAATGAGTGTTGTGGCCCTTGTCTGGAGGCCACTGTAGTTTCCATCACACATTGCCACTGTACTTACACAACTACTAACCATCACACTGCTACAAGTGTGACAATTCTGACTGTTCAAGGCTGCCAACAAAGCCGTAAGAATGGTTTGGTTGGCAGGTAATTTTTGTTTTTAATGTATATTGAATTAACAAACAAGGATTTTTCTGCTCATCTTTAAATTGAACACCATGTGGCAGCTGTCATAAGTGCTGATGCTGGCAATTAAGTGCTGGCGCCAAGCACCTGTAACCACCGGCTCAAATTAAGCACTGGGTCTAGATACCTTTTGGGTGACAAGCAGTGCTTCATAAATCCAGCTAACATAACATAACAGACGAGTAGATGGTTTTACTATAGTGTAGTTGTATAGGAGTACTACAACAATTAAACAGTAATGAACGGGTGGGTGGTGGTGGGCGGATCAATTCGCAGATTGTACTTGGAGCTTGTGAACACCCACAAACATGTGAATTTTCGATGTTTGCAAATTCCTCTGTGAACCTTTCCCACCATAGGGATGGCTGGAGACTTGCTTCTGCAAAAGACAGAAGTACATCCCTTAACGGGTTGAGAAAAGAAACAGAACCTACCCCAAGCTTCACGGGTATAGGATAAGGACTTTCTGCACAGGAAAAATGTTTTCCTGTAGAAAAAAATCTTCAATTGCTGTCTTTCCCCCCAGTGAGTAGTTGCCCCCTTCACACTGATACAAACTGATATTTGGAAAACTAGTATGCCTGTACCACTTTGAAGGAGCAGTATTACGGGTGCAAATATACTACTTTTGTCTGAATTAGGTGCTATACTTCAATTGTGTCCAGAGAAACAATGGAGTAACACTATCATTTGTGGAATGGGCACATTTGTGCTTGGTCTTCCCTGAAGCATGAATTCTGAATTTTACAGGAAGTGCATTATACCTCTCCCGCATTAGCTAGGCCAAACCGTCCCACCTTTTACTGAACACTCACACTTCCTGCTCACAAACCAATAAAAAAAACAGAAACGAAGGTGCAGACTTGCAAACACTTTGTGCCAGGTTTGCATCACAAAAGTAACTGAAACTGGCATAAAGTGTTGTATTGGGATTTACTCACCAACGCACATCTGATTTGAAAGTAAACCCTTAGTAACACAAACTTGCTCTTTGTGCAACTTTGTGGCAAGGGAGGCTTACTATGGGTGGTACATGGGTGTTCCTATGCAACTATCTGTGTCTTTTGATACATAGCCATATGTACTAAAAAAGATAGACAGGTCTTAGTAGCAAAAACTAAGGCCTCCTCAAAGCAGACATAAAGAATGAGAAATATATACTTTTCCAAAACATTTTCCAACTTTGCACTGTACAGAGTTGGAAAGTATGAAACTTCGTTTAAAAACAGCATTGTCTACTGGAAAGTTGCCCCTTCTAGTATAAAACACATATGTTTAATATTATAGACGCACACCCTTGCACTATTGTTCAAGGGTGCATGCCGTGGGGTAAATCAGCCTAAAGTGGGCCAGTGCCATGGGAGAAACAGTGCCACTTATTACTAAATAAGGATCTGTATTGCTCTCTCCATTTCATGATACATAATACAGCAATTCTGTTGCTATGCTGCATGAAAACTTAGTCAATCCACCCTAGGAGTAGGCTAAAGCACCTTATTTTCACAAACCCCCGAGAGAACATTTGTGATTGACTAACACTGGAGTCCCTCTAATTAAATCAAGCTTTGGAGCTGTTGCGCGCAGCTTTCGAGATTACTACTCAATGGGAGAAGCTGGAAGTTGAAAACCAGGGCTGGTCTGTGTGAATGCAAAGTGTCAGCTCAGAATGAAGTCACCTACTTTTCCAACAATGCCATCATTTTAAATGCCTTAAGGAGGTCCGGGTGGCCTCTGAAAACCTATCCTGTACGCGCCTCTCCCTCATACATCATGCAGCACTTTGCAACCAGAGAATTTAAATAAACCGCGACTCATCTCGCAATCGTGAATCGTGGTCAGAGAAGGAGGCAGGGGAAAGGTTTGATGATGCACGGCACTCAGTCCCAACCCAAACTGGAAACTTTGTCTGTGTTTTCAGAGTGTGAGTTCGTTTTCAATTACCCTTTGACTAGAGGCTCCCTTTTAATAGCTCGGTAGACCCCACAGGTTTCTGCAAAAGACCATCCAGAGAGCCATGCTCCCCCAGGTGGCCCGAGTAAGGTCCGCGCGCTCCAAGAAACTGACAAACATGGGAAACCTTGGCACTGATCTCAGTTGACTCAAAAAGTCCCCGAGCTCCAGCTATGCTAACATTACTATACCGTGTAATGCTGCCTGCTTCTTGTGGATGTGACTGGATTCTCTGTGTGCTACCTGCTGAACATTACCTCATCTGATGAGCGAGGGATGGGGAAGGAAAAGGCTCCCTTCTTGCATTCAGTGAATCTCCCAACAGCCCACCCTTTCCTACAAGGAATATGTGTCACACTAATCATGACCGAACTTAGCCTCATAAACACAAATAGGGGATTTTATTTTTTATGTCTTCTTTGCATTCTTTAACACCAGTACCTAGATTGTCAATTCCTTAGACTAAGCGAATTTATAGTAAGAATTTGTCCTATATATATATATATATATATATATATACTGACGAAGGCAGCACGCCGAAACGCGTCTGTGTGAGCCCCTTCCGCATAAATAAAATCAGCGTGATTGGCATAGTTACCTTTCCGAGTGCTGTTTGTCCTCTTGTGTATACCAGGAGGAATTGGAGCGTTTTATATATATATATATATATATATATATATATATATATATATATATATATATATATATATATATATATATATATATATATATATATATATATATATATATATATATATATTATATATATATATATATATATATATATATATATATATATATATATATACATAACAGTTTGTTCACCCTGAAACAGGGAACTGTCACTCAGTGTAGAGCTATCTTTTTAGGGTCAGGCTGGGTGGGGCAGCTTCATGGATCTCTGGTTTGCAGAGGTCACTTCGGTGTCATGCGCGTGCCCTGCAATCCTCTGTAAGAAACTGGCAGCGAGAAAGCAGAATTTTGCAAATCAATTTGCTCTACCTCGTTGAAAAGTGACATTACCAAGGGCAAATACATTCAAATATATCATATTCTTTTTTGCTCTGGAATAGACCCTGACAAACTTTCTCAGTCCTGCTATATAAAACAATTCTGCAGTTGCAATACCTGCAATTCACACAACTATAGGTTTCGAGACTGCAGAATTGCAAGTCCCAGTGTACAAAGGACACATTGCCCAACAGAAACACATTTCTGATTCTCAAAATGCACTTTGTTATTGGTTACAATTCCCTAAGAGGAGCAGCTGTGAAAGAGGAGCCCCTCTTCTTTATCCTTCCATATTGATACTGTTCAAAAAGAGATTTTTGAACATAAGGAACCATATAGGATTGCATGAATTCCTCAAAGCTAATGTGGAACAAGTTCAGATTGTGCTAGGTTATAGATGCAATCTCTCAGCCCTTCATCTAAGAAGAAAATCACTGTCAAGAACTAAGCATATATTGATGTGATAGAGATTTGCGCAATGTTTGAGCCGATCCCTCATCATGGTTCATGTAAGGTACATGAAGAGTAGCTGATGTGCTGTGGCTTGGATCTGGTCAGTCATTGCAGGTGGTCCAAGATGTAGGTGGAGGCATTGATTTCAGAGCTCCTGAAATACCAAGGGGCGTCTTAAGAGGCCATTGCAAAATAGTCTAGAAATACATAATCCCATAGACCAACACTAGGGTACTGGAAACTCTAAGACAGTTGGGAAACATGGCCAATTTCCAGTGGGAGCTGAGAGTCCCATAAGAAATTAAGATTCACCAAAGGAATGAGTAATTCTGGCCTCAATTCTCCTGCTCATTCCTTATTTTCCCATTAAACTGATTTGGACCTGCTTTGAGCAGGTTTAGTCTCTGGGTGAAAAACTCTCAATCTGTAGAGACAACTGGCTTGTACAATCCCGATTCGGCTGGTAGCTGCCATGACTGTCAGAATTAGGATTACCGGCAATATCGTACAGTTGTTGTAAAATCTTGCATTCATTGGGATTGTGAACACTGCACTGGTATTCTTATGGCCATCATCAAAGCAATGCATTAAAAAAGTACAATAATGAAATACTTAGGGGCGTTTTCACCACAACAGAACCGAAATAAACACTTTTTTTAGCTGAATGGTGACTTTTTACATGCTTTGTACTTACATGATAACATACTCAGAAATTATTCAGCATGTAGCTAATTTCTTAGTAAGCATTTTATTATGTCGTTCATACACTCTGTCCAAGGCTAGGAGCATTTATTTATTTATTTATACAGGATTTATAATGCGCATGGCTGCCTCAGCAACGAGGCGTCCCAGCGCAACCAGAAACCGAGGAGGAACTGGGAGACTCACAAGCGTCTAATATCAGATGGTAGGAAACAGCCATGTTTTTAGGGACTTCCGAAACATCAAAAGATTAGGGATTGCTCGGATGCTTGCTGGGAGGGAATTCCAGAGTTTGGCTGCCAAGAGGCCAAACGAGCGACCCTTGCCCTCAGTTTTCTTACTCGAGGGACACAGACCAAACCGTGATTGGCAGATCGCAGAGCACGCCTGGGCATATATGGCTTCAATAAACCCAATAGCCCTATAGGGGCTTGGTGCATCACTATTTTGTACGCGATGCACAGCACCTTAAACTGAATGCGTTCTTCAATGGGCAGCCAGTGCAACTTAGAGAGCACACGAGTCACCGACTGAGATCTTGGAAGCACCACTAGCATACGTGCTGCCGCGTTCTGAACCTTCTGCAGGCGTTTAATGCTCGCTTTATTGGCACCCAGATACAAGGCGTTGCCATAATCAAGCCTGGCAAGAATGGAGGCCTGCAGGATGGTTTGGCGCACTCTGGGAGGAAAAAAACCTAGCAAGGGCCTCAATCCTCTCAGGATCCCAAGACAAACAGCTGCAACGGCTCTTGTCTGTTTCTCGAACGTTAGTCCAGTGTCAAACCAGACTCCCAAGTTATTTACCGTCTCCTTCGGTGACGGGGCGGGTTTAAGATGATCAGGCCACCACTGCTCTGACCAAAGCTCCTGGTCCTTCCCATACAGTAGAATCTCGGATTTACTGGCGTTTAATTGAAGGCAATTAGCCTTCATCCAGTCCGAGATAATCAACAGATCCTCCTTTAACTTCTCCAGGTTGGCGCGGCAACTTTTGGAAAAAGCGATCACCAGCTGAGTGTCGTCTGCGTACGACACCAAGGACAGCCCTCTGCCTCTGGCCACCTCAGCCAAAGGTCTCACATACAGATTAAATAAGAGCGGGCTCAGGATAGAGCCTTGAGGTACCCCGTGGCACAGGGCATGTTCCTGAGAATAGAAAGGAGGCACTGACACTTGAAACGACCGCCCAGCCAGGAAGGAACGAATCCACTCCAAAGCGACATCCCTGATTCCAACCATCCAAAGGCGTTCAAGGAGGATCACATGGGACACCGTATCAAAAGCGGGACTTAGATCTAGTAGGACCAAGGCCACAGAGTCTCCGACATCCAGCCGTCTTCTGATAGATTCCGTGACAGCGAGGAGAGCTGATTCAGTACTATGGCGGGGGCGAAACCCATGTTGGGAGGGGTCAAAGATGTTAAGCTCGTCGACGTATTTAGGCAAGATGGAATTTACGTGTGCCTCCACCACTTTCGCCATAAAAGGAAGACGGTAGTTGCCAGGGTCGTCCGGATCAAGTGATGGCTTTTTTTAGCAGTGGGATGACTTTTGCATGCTTCCACGCCCTAGGGACGGTGGCCAATTTCATTGACAAATTGACCAATTCTAGGGCCACAGGGGACATAAGTAGCTGAAGCTGGCGAAAATGGGTCGACGGCACCGGGTCAGCTGGCGATCCCGACTTGATTTTTGCTTAAGGCCTCGAACTCCTGGGGCGACAGCAGAGGAAAAGCTGACAAACAGTTGTCCACCCTCATGTTCGTCCCTGCGGGCACAGCATTCTCGATAGGGGTAGTCCCTGTGGAGAGGCCCTGATAGATCAACTCCACTTTCATCACAAAGCGGAGTGCTGAAGACTCGCAATGATGGTTCGACACTACAGGGGAGATATTGGTCATGCCCGCACTCTTCATGTATTTAAGCAAAGTGAAAATGGTCTTGGCGGGATTAGAGCTGGCCAAGATTTTTTTGGCTACAAACTCTGCCCGTGTTTTGCGGATGAGCTTGTGATAGTCCTTGACTGCCTGTCGATATACCGCTTTGGCAGAAGGCTCATAAA
Organism: Lissotriton helveticus; assembly: GCF_964261635.1. NCBI lineage: Eukaryota > Metazoa > Chordata > Amphibia > Caudata > Salamandridae > Lissotriton > Lissotriton helveticus. The sequence goes on along the minus strand of NC_136071.1, from coordinate 332,569,248 downwards.
AGCGGCGCCAGGCACGTTCCAACTGCTTGCACCCCTTCTTCGCCTGGGTTAGTAGATTAGTGAACCATGGATTAGATGTCCCACGTCCCTTACCACCCCCTTTGCTGGGATGCAACTATCCAGACCAGCCACCAGCCAATCGTGAAAGTACGCATGCGCCCCCTCGATATCTGAAGGAAGCTGGGGTCTGTGCTCCGCTAATTGAGTAGCGAGCATCTCCTGGTCTAGCTTATGCCAGGGCCGTTTTACCACAAAGACTGGACGGGCCGCATCAAGTCTACCCTGCCACAGTAAAGAGAATGGAATTACTGAATGATCTGACCATGTCAGAGGGACCAGGGAAAAGATTTTTAAGCAGCCAAGGTTGGAAAAATGGGATCAATATGCCCTTGCACTTGGTTGTCCAATTGGAGACAGCTTTGAGTCTCAAGACAAACAATCACATAGTCGCTGCACCTTTGACACAGTGCAACTGGAACAGTGCTTTTTATTATATGAACAACCTTTGAGACTAATTGGGTGGAAGAGCACTTCTGCGGATTATCTCGGAACGCAGTGCCCTATAACTGAAATGCAATCCTACTGACTCTAGTCTTTATCCTGCAAAGGATGATAGCCTGCTCTATACCAGATTAGCTTCCTTAGACATCACACACCGTTATAGGGGTTAGGGTGTCCCAAGAGATTGGGCAGAGGGTACTCCCACTATGTTCTTACTAGTATAGGTAGTATTAGATATGAGTATAAGTCTAAATATGATTATATATTCATATAATCACACAGCAATGTTATAATGTTTGAACTGAATTATTGTAATACTGGTTACAATACTTTGTTTCATCCTACTTATAACTGCAATTCACGCTTTTTACACAAGAATACAATTGTTCCAATAAATGTTTGAAAAGCCAACTTGTATCTTTCTTGTGTCTCCCTTGGGCATGTCTTCTTAACAACAAAAGGGTAGATCTGTTTACACAATATCCTTGGCCAATTAGAGTGGTCATGTTCTGTGGTTGCTGATACCCTCTGGTATTATGGAAGGTTAGGGGGTTTGATGGAGCACTGTGAGGTAGCTAAGAATTAGGGCAACATACTCTGATGATAAGTGCGGACTCAGTTCCCATATTATGACGGCCATGATGTCTGGATACACAGTCCTAATAACATCATAGGAATGGTATGACAGTAGATGAGCACTGTGAAGTCTGATTACGAGTGTTGTGTTAAATTGCAATCCCTGTGCAAACACCAATTTGCTCAGGGTTTGCTATTATAATTGATGTGCTGTTTATTGCACCCAGTAACATACACAGTTTTGTGCCACACAGTCATATTGTTTTAGGTCATATTCGCTATAAATGGTTAAAACATTTGCACACCCCAACTTTTTATAAAATGATCTAGGAAACAATGCTCCATGTGAGAACACTGATCAGTTGTGCAGCTGTAATGCAGCTTATGTTTTTTGACAGAGCAATATACTCCTGCTTTTCCATGATTCTTTGTCGGTTTATCATTTTCTTGACTCAGCCTCACATTTTTACAATTTGGCCGTTTTATAACTCTCCGTCACTTTTTTTCTTTAATCCAGCATTCCATTGACTCTCCCTTCACTGTACTGCATTTCATTAACTTTGCCTGCAACCTAGCATTTTGTTACTCTTCATACATTTCCGTATTCTATGTGTACCGCCACATTCCCTTTCCTGGCTAGAGTCTATTTCTTTTCACAGCATAGGACAATAACTTTACTTGCTTTTAAGAAGAGTAATATATATTGCACACCGGGCCGAATTTACTGCCAACCCTAACACCCCTACCATAAGACCCTTAACAAGAGTGAACCACCTTAATGATCTATAACAATGTAAAAAGAAATAGCTCAAAATATGTCATGACCAATGAACATTTGAGGCATAAGGTCCTCAGATAATCAACCAGAGACAACCAGTAGTGTATACCTTACAAATTCACAATGCAGAGTTATGTATCAAAGATCCTGTGGATAGTATGTGAATCCCATTCAATGCTGTTTTCTTTTTAGATCACTCAATAAAAGTCATATTATAAAAATAGGTAAATACAATGTTTTCTCAAAAGAAAACTGCAGATTCATTATTTAATTCTGATTTCTTTAGCAGTGAATTATTTTAGAAACTGAACACTGCTGCCTATCCACAGGCCAGTGTTTAGAATCAGAGGAGAAAAAATATTGACATCAAAGATATGCTACATTAGGTCTAAAAATGCTGTGCAACACAAGTTATTAATCAGGATTCAATCAATCAATCAGGATTTATAAAGCGTAGCTAATCACCCAATGGGTTATCCAGGCGCTTGCAGGTTCCGGAGGCTTATTCGAGCAGCTAGGTCTAGTAGGCCATTCAGAATTTTGGACATGAGGTGATGGTCCGGAGTCACTAGGGGAGGCTGTTCCAGGCCTTTTCTGCATTGCTGGAGAACAAGCATCCCCCACTTCTGTTTTAGTTGCTGCAGGGAGTATGGGTAAGTCAAAGGGAGGTGGAGCGTAGTCTTCTCAAAAGTTGGTGGAAGTTCAGGTGGTTGTTAATGTCAGTGGTTCCTTGGTTGTGTAGAGCCTTGTGTACAGGGGTCAGCAGCTTCAATTGTCATCTCTTCTGTACGGGGAGTCAGTGGAGTTGCCTTAGGTGGGGCGTGATGTGGATTCATGGGGTATGGCCAAGGAGGAGTCTGGCAGTTGCGTTCTGTCTAGTCTGAATTTTCTGTAGGAGGTGTGCAGTAATTTCTACGGTTAGGGCATTGCCATAGTTCAGTCGGCTGGTGATGAGGGCCTGTGTCACAGTGCGTATTGTGGGCAGAGGTAGCTATTTGAAGATCTTATGTAGCATGGAAGAGCACGCTGGAAAGAGAACTCTGGAATGCAGCAGACAACCTTGAACAGCATAGACCATCATTGAACATTACCACAGCAAAAACTGTGGATAATTTGAAAAAAAAACAAGGCACAATGGGACACTTTCAAACTACTGGATCAGAATAGCATTGTCAAAACGCTATCAGACATCAAACCCAATAATCACTACAATGACCCACTACCATCAAAATGCCTGAAAGAAATCTGCCATACAGTGATTCCAATATGGACAGAAATTAAAAACGCATCCTTATCCCAGGGGAGCCTTCCAGAATGCCTAAAAACAGGTCAAGTAGTCCCGATCATCAAAAAACCTACAGTGAACCCAGCAGATCCAAATAACTATCGCCCAGTAACTAACATCTCTCTTCTTGCCAAACTAATAGAGAAATGTGTGCAAAACTAACTGAGCCAACACATCGACAATTTCTCACTATTGGATGACTGCCAATCAGGATTCAGAAGAGGACACAGCACGGAAACGGCGATCTTACACATTGTCGATGAGGCACTCCAGGCACTAGATCACAGTCAATCCTGTCTGCTTATCCTCCTTGACCTGTCATCTGCATTCGACACGGTTAATCATGTAAAACTACTGAACAGACTCCATGAAAGGATGGGAATATCTGGTAAGGTGCTGAATTGGTTTGAATCCTTCCTACAGAATAGAACCCAAAGATTCCTGGTTAACCAATCTCTATCACCTTCATGCCCTAACGCAATTGGAGTCCCACAAGGATCTACATTATCTCCGGCACTGTTTAACCTGTATATCGAACCCCTAACAGAATTTATCCGAAATTCCAAAATATCCTACCACAGGTAGGCGGATGACACGCAGATATACATTAAGATCACATCCCTGGAAGACATCAACATAATGAACGAGGCCCTAAAAATGACTTTAAAATGGTTAACTATCAATCATCTGAAGCTAAACGCACATAAAACAGAATTCTTACTAATCTCACCACAAAAGAATCACTCAGAAGTGAATGAATGGTCCAAATTGATCACGGCATTAAACTGCACCCCCACCCTAGTTGACTCAGCGAAATCACTAGGAATCACACTGGACGAGAACCTTGACATGAAAGCCCACATCAAAGCAATGGCAAAAAGCGCCCGTTTTCATCTGAACTACTTAAGAAAAATGAAACCATTTTTATCTGAAGCGGATCTAAAACTAGCAGTGCAATCACTGATCGTTTCGAGGATTGAATATGAAAGTACAACATTGGCAGGGCTACCAAAAATTTCCACGGCACCATTAAAAGCATGCCTCAATGCAGCGGCAAGACTTATCACAGGAACGAGGAAATTCAACCATATCTCCCCTCACCTGAAAGCTTTAAACTGGCTACCTTACGAAGCCAGAATTCAGCTAAAGATGGCATGTATCACCCACAAAGCGCTTCATTACAATACACCTAGATACATTGCCCCAAAAATTGAAATATCTGGAGGAAGTAGACCAGCCAGGAGTGCCAAGGAACTGGTGCTGAGACCACCCGTCTTCAGAAAAAAAAAACTATGATAGAGCGTTCTCAGGAGCGGCCCCTAGAATCTGGAACTCACTTCCCCCGAATATCAGAAAAATTCCTAACTCACCAATTTTTAAGAGGGAAACCAAGATATTTCTAATGATTAAGTTCATTCCATAGGCAAGATAGCTCGGCACTAACTCTTTGACTCAGAGACGTCCAAGATATTTGGTACTGGTTTTGTTGTTTGCAGTTAGGGCTGTCTTCTTTGTTGCCCTCATCAGGAGGTGGTAGAGGCTGAGTGAGGTTTTGAAGACTGCCCTATTAGGGGTTTCCTTGCTGGTGCGCCATGTCCCCCCCCCCCACGAGATGTTTGCTGTCTCCTTTCGCTGCTCTGAGTTCTTGGGTGTACCAGCTGGTGTTTTTGAGGATTTTCTCTGTATGATGCTATTGGTGGGGACAATGCCGTCAGTGCAATTGGTGATTCAGGCGTTGAAGTTTCTTCACTCCCTATTCAAGGTTGGTGGCAGTATTGGTGTTGGCAGCATTGAGCGCATTCATCCAGCTGGTCTCTGAGATTTTGTTCACCCTCCAGTGGGGGGCGCTGGTCATCTTGGGGCTGGCAGTGTGGGGGTTGGAGATGCTGAAGAGGGCAATGGGGAGATTGGTTCATGTGAGTTCTGTGATGTGTCTGCATTTGACATGGTTGCGGAGGTGAAAATGGGGTACAGCGTGTGTCCTGCGGTGTGTATAGGGTTGTGGACAATCAGGGTCAATCTGAGGATCCTCATATGGTTGAGGAAGTGTGTGGCATTGTTGTCCTTAGGGTCATCGATGTGGAAATGTAGGTTGCAGAGGAAGATTCAGTCCTTGGAATCTAAGGCTGGGGGTACAATGAAGTCTGTGATGGTGTCGCTAAAGATGGGGCGCTGGCCTGGGGGTTGGTATGCAAGGGTGCCTCTGAAGGTAGTCTTTCATCTGTGTGGAGCTTGAAGGTGATTTTTTATGTGGGTGGTGGAGTTGTCAGTGGTGATGGTGCACTGTATGGTCTCTTTGTGGATGATGGCTGTAATAGTTACCCTAGGGCCCGAGTTATAGTTACTAGAGATAACTTTAACTATAAATGTTGAATTTCTATGGTTTTGTGTGTTGAATATCTGAAGCGAACTATAATGTCCATGTAACCTTTGGTTTTTTAGTGAACTTCAACGGTTTTCTAATGCTATTTCCTAACTATAACGTCCCTGTAACCTTGGCTTTTTCAGTGAATTTCAGTTTTTTCATGGTAATGTAATATTTAATTATCATTTGTTAATCCAACTGCCACCATGTGGCCAGTCTCTGTGACCAACCTCCCTGCATGTAGTCAACCCCACGTTGCACACCTGCTCCTTTTTTCCATGGCCAGGCCCCACGGGTGGGGGTACCGGGGGTTAAAATTGTCCCAGGATGGCAGCCGCCTGACCCCTTCCCCTTTAATATTTCAGCCGGCCAAAATAGACAGGGGAAGGGGGGCGCATGTCCCCTCCCAATATTATAAAAGGCTGGACTCCGGTGGATAACTGTTCTGGGGCCAAAATCAGCCTGGGGAGAGGGGCTGTGTGCACCCCTGTCCTCAATTAGAATTATAAGTAAATCTTCCCCCGAACCTGGCCCATCCAGGGGGATAATAGCAACAAGCACGGGAAACCCTGCTTGATATTTTCATTTTCCTGCAGATCCTCCACTGAAAGGGCCCGGGGAGGTGGGCGCCACATGCCCCCTCCCAATATTATACAAGGCTGGGACCCGGCGGGTGAAGGTCCCCGGGGACAAAAGCAGCCTGGTGAGGGAGGTCATGTGCACCCCCATCAAATTAAAAATTGAAATAATTCCCCCTGTGAAATTGCCCACCTGAGAGGCTAATAGCAACCAGTGTGGGAAACCGCACTTGGTGCTTATTAAAGATTTTTCTGTGGATCCTCCGTGAATTCATGGCAAAATAAAAAAACAAAAAAAATAGGCTTATTGCCCGTGAATTGGGGGCAGTGACACAGATGAGGAAAATGAAATAGGGGTACTGTACCACCCAACATTAAGATTTGACTCTGTGAGGACACTTGGCATGGGATACTATCATGCACTTCGTGGTTATAAGTGATTCATTGATTATCCAATCCTGATGAAGTCCTAAGGGATAAAATGCATTTGCTGGGCTGATTGCAATTTGTTTGATACAAAATAATCAATAAAGTCAGCTTGGAACATATTAACCCTTCCTTGACCTCCCATAGTTCACTCAACAATGAAACCTTGGTAGCAAATCATAACAAAACCCCTCTACCCTGTTCATCTAGTACCTCCCCCATACCTACCACACAAACCTACCTTACTGTAAACACAGTCACAAACATCCCAGCATTCCTAACTCCAGCCTTCCTTGCATACCGCTCCTCCCTTCACCCTCATACCACTCGGAACTAGACACACTCAGAATCCAGACGGACATGACATACCGGAACCTACAAAATGTTATTTTAGAAATCAAAAATATACTACTAGTCTCTGAAAATTCTTTCTCAAAAATTGAACATCTTCAACTATCTTTAACCGCAGCCAACTGAAACACTCGCTCCATCCCCCTTCCTCTGTCAACACAGACATACCATACACGCAAACACAACTACTTAACTGACTCTGAAATCCAAACCTTACTACTCTCCTATGAGTCTACTCCTTGTCCCCTCACTAATAAGGATGAGTTCTCCATTCTCACAGTCCCCATTATTCTGAACAGAACTTCACAGCCGAATACCAGAAAGATAAACCCTAACAACCTACAAAGAGTAACCTTGACCCCCGATAGCAGGACCTTGCTCTCAGAAATGCATCAACTCAGATCTCCTGCCTCCTACTCAGTTGCCGCTCTGTCATGAAACACGCCTCTGACATTGCAGATCTCATCCTGATCCCTAAAGTGGACACAACTATCCTAACGGAATCATGGCTTACTGAATCTTCCTCGCCATGCCTAGACATCCTTGTCTCCCCTAACTATAACATTATAAGATTAGACATACTACATAAAACGGGTGGAGGTATCGCTGTTATTCACCGATCCAACATCCCTATCTCGAAATTTCATGCCAAATCCCTTAAATCCTGCGAATACCTCGGGCTCTCAATAAAATCTTCAGAAATCCATCCCTACAAACTACATATATTTTACCACCCCCCAGGTCAAAACGCCTTATTCATACACAAACTAATGAAAATCATTACTACAAACTCTACCCCTCACTCCAATGACTTTTTCCTAGGGGACTTCAATCTTTACTGGGATGATCACCTTGACAAGCAGGTAAATGCCATCAAAATCTTCCTAGCAGACCATTCCCCGATCCAAGCCTGCTCTCTACCAACTCATTCCAAAGGTGCTACTCTGGACTGGATCATCTCTAAAGAAAAACTGGTTGAATCTATCTCGATCATCCTGTGCGATTGGTCAAACCATCATATTATCACCTTCCAAATATTCTCCACAAAGAGAACACCTTCCACACAGCAACTCATGCCCCGACAGTGAATCAGAGACACTAAAAACCTGAACTGGGATAATCTAGCTGTCTACTGCGAGAAAGAACTTCTTCCGCCCAGTAACTTATCTGATGTCAATGAACTCACGGATCATTACAACTCCACGATGACCAAACTAATTGACCTCCTAGCACCACCTAAACTCAAAATAATTGTGTACAAAGACAAAAACCCGTGGTTCAATGAAGCCCTTCATGAAGAAAGACGCAAACTGAGACTAACTGAATGGATATGGAGGCAACATCCCTCCTCCCCTCATCTCCATCTGCGAAGAAAATTCAGAAACTCCTATAACAAACGTATTCTAAAATCTAAAAAAAACTTCTTTCGCTCGGAATTTGACTATGCTAAAAACAGACCGAAGAAACTATTCGACATCTTAAAACAACAATCACACAAACTTGCCAAATCCGCATTCTTGACCTCAAAATCAAAACTAAGAAGTAAAGAATTTTCTTCCTTCTCCAAAGCCAACGCATTACAGAATGAGCTTCAGATGGCCGCAATCAACTCAGCTATTACAAATAACCATCAAGCCGATGATCTAATCCAACCTACCTATCCATCCCCCAAAACTAATGTTCTTTGGTCATCCTTTAAGCTTTACGATCTCAATGATATAACAAAAAACCTTATAGATTACAAATCCAACAACAACTTCAATGACCTTCCCTCCTCTAATTGCCTATCTCCTATCTACCACATCATTACTCCTCTCTGGAGCAAAATCCTCAATGCTTCGCTCTCACAAGACTCCATGCCGAATTGCCAAATAATTGGTCAAGTCACCCCCATACTGAAACAACCTTCAGATAACCCCACTGACCCAAATAACTTCCGACCAATAACCAAGATTTCCATCTTAGCCAAGGTCTTGGAAAAATGTGTTCAACAACAATCAAACCAACACATTACAAATTTCAAGCTTCTGGACGACTGCCAATCTGGATTAAGACCTGGACACAGCACCGAAACGGCTATTGGCGACTGGAAAAAAACTTGCCTGCTAGTGCTGCTTGACCTCTCGGCCGCCTTCGATACTGTTAATCATGGCAAAATACTAGAGAGGCTAGAAAACAGGATGGGGCTAAGGGGCAAAGTCCTTCAATGGTTCAAATCCTTCTTGGAAAACAGGACGCGAAGGTTTATGGTGAACAAAATCTATCTCCTCCATCTCCTATTCTTTTAGGAGTACCACAAGCCTCTACTTTATCCCCTGTGCTATTCAACCTGTATGTCCAACCCCTAACTGATTTACTACAGCAGTCTAATATCTCCTTACATATGTACGCAGATGACACACAGTTGTACATCAAGGTCACCTTCCTTGAAGAGATCAAGTTGAGGAATCATGATCTTGAAAAGACCGTCCACTGGCTAACCACCAACTACGTTTAGCTAAACTTGCAAAAAACTGAATTCCTTCTAATTCGCCCCCTAAAAAAATCTCCTCCCCTCTGCAAACATACCTCCTGGTGCACTGCTGGTTGGGGGATTAAGTCCCCTTATGTCCAGAAGGTCCTTGGGGGCCAACAAGCCCTCCTGTTACCTCCAGTAAGTCTGACACAGTAGGATTGCTGAGAGGTCTTTGGAGGCCATGCCCCCTTTCTCCCCTATGTCCCACACAGTGGGATCGATGCGAGGTTTTCAGAGACCATACCCCCTTTCTCCACCAATCTGCAAACGCGCCTCCTGGTGCCATACTGCAAGGGGCATGGAGTCCCCTTGGCTGCTGAGGTCCTTGGGGAGCCAAGAAGCCCTCCTGCTACCACCAGTAAGTCCCTTAAAGCGGGATTCCTGAGAGTTGGTCAGAGGTCCTGTCCCCTTTCTTCACCACTCTGCAAATGTGATTTCTAGTTAAAATGATAGAAATTCACTGACAAAAACACAGGTTACAAAGACGTTATAGTTAGGAATTAACATTTAAAAAACCTTAGAAATTCACTGAAAAAAACAAAGGTTACAGGGATGTTATATTTAGCTAATAGAATTAAAAACACCTTAGAAATTCACTGAAAAAAACAAAGGTTACAGGGACATCATAGTTAGGGTCAGATTTCATTCATACCACACCAGTGAAATGCAACAGTTTTAGTTACTTGAGCTGACTATAGCTTCTGCCACCTCAATGCACTGCTTATGATCTCAAATATTACATCACTCAAGACATGGTCAGTGACATCACACTGGCAGGAGGGCAACAGGCAACAGGTCAGCACAGCAGGGCGGATGTATGACGTTACAACGCATACTTTTACAATGCATACCTTTACAACGCATTTTTTACAACGCAACATCCATTACAACGAATTTCTAAAAACTACCTGTACAACGCATTCCATTACAACGCATACTACCTTTACAACGCATACCATTACAATGCATAACATTACATTGCATGTATGGTAAGTATTGGATAGTGTAGGGATAAAAATTACTATTCTAACTCCAGGGGGGTGCAACAATAGGGTAAGTGTTGGATAGTGTAGGGGTAAAAATTACTATTCTAACTCCAGGGGGGTGCAACAGTAGGGTAAGCGTTGGATAGTGTAGGGGTAAAAATTACTATTCTAACTCCAGGGGGTGAAACAGTAGGGTAAGTGTTGGATAGTGTAAGGGTACTATGCGTTGTAATGTTATGCGTTGTAATGGTATGCATTGTAATGACATGCATTGTAGTGGTATGCGTTGTAGTGTCATGCGTTTGTAATGGTTGCGTTGTAATGGCATGCGATGTAATGGATGTTGCGTTGTAAAAGTTCATTGTAATGGTAGTGCGTTGTAAAAGTTGCGTTGTAAAGGTTGTTTCCCAGAAGGGCAGCAGTCTTTCAGAGCAGCAATCCAGCAGATTGGTAGTCCTTTCAGAAACACATTACCTTCTTCCTGGCAAAGTATCCACAGCTCCAGAAGTGTACTAAAGAGTTGGTGTCTGAGGTCCAGTATGTATACCTATTCATGCGATTGAAGTGGGGAGAAACATCTAGAGGCATGCATTTGAAGTTCACATGTGTTGTACCTTCCTGGGTTTGGGCATGGCAAAAGGTTCACTTTGCCAGGTCAAAATGCCAGGTCAAAATTGCAGTTCAATACTACACACACACGGGCTGTAATGGCAATGGCAGACCTAAACATGTTTAAAGTGCTTGGTACTTAAGAGAGTGGCACAATCAGTGCTGCAAGTAACATTTAAGTTACAGACCCTAAACACAGGTAGGGCCACTTCAGTAGGGACTTACAGATAAATTAAGTATACCGATTGGGTATAAGATAGTCCAACATGTTTTGAGCAGAGAGCACTAGTACTTTAGCACTGGTTAGTAGTGGTTAACTGTGGAGAGTCCTAAAACAACCAAACACGAAGTAAGCAAACAGGCTGTCTTTTTAAAAAAAAATATTGAATAATTTTATAGGCACAGACAAAAATACATTACATAGGCATGGAAATTCATAAACAACAAACCGATAGAAGTTATAGGCAGGACACATAAGGGCATAAGCGGAAAAAACATAACAACATTTTTGTAATTATCCATTACAAATACATTTTGAAACCATTGTAATAAATAAAAGCAATTATATAGTGTAGAAAAACAAGAAATTCTTTAAACTCTCGATCCCATTGAAGGCAAGACCATATCCTTTTAAATTTAAGCCAAGACCGAGGGCCTCTAACTTTAGCTAATGTCATCTCCATTTCATAGATTTCCCTTAGTAGGGCCCAAAATTCATTAATACTTGGACTACTGCGCTGGATCCAAGACCGAGCTACACATAAACGAGCGCAGGCCGGTATAATAGAAGCAAAAGATTTAGTAAGACAGCCTATCTCTGAAAATATTACCAACGCCAGCTCTTTCTCAAACGTGATTGTCATACCTGGCCCCAACTGCAAGGGCGAGGGTAATACCAGACCAAAATTCTTTCAGCATAGTACATGTAAAAAACATATGCCGTAAATCTGTAGCGAATTCCAGATATTTTGGACAATATAATTTAGTGTTATCTAAATTAGTAGCCCATTTAGAGATTCGCTCAGGAGTATAATAAAGCATAAATGTTAATCTAATTTGCTGAAGCTTCAAACTGACTGATGTTACTGCTGAATCTATTGTGTGCAGAGATTCTTTCTTCTCCTCTTCAGTTATATTGCAGTTAAAAATCTGACTTAGTTTAGCCGTTATCTGTAAACCATTGTCACTAACCCCCCTAGACGTTTCTGGTAGGTTTTGCCGATAACACCTCATCTAGTAATGCCAAAAAATGCAGACAAAACCTCAGAGGGGCTAGATAACTCTGGCAAACCTCGGCCTCGAATTAAATAATCCCTGACTTGCAAGTACTTGTAGAAATAAGTTTGTAACAAGCCGTATTCTTCTTTCAGGGACTGGAAAGATCGGAAACCCTGTCCGTCGTATAGATGAGCCAACCGTATCACACCCTTACGTTGCCATTCTTTTCCAACATGATCATGGAATATACTAGGCAATAAAGGATTCCTCCATAATACAGTATATACATGTAAATCAGGAAATTCATATGTCTTAGAAATTTGCAACCAGGCTGTCTGAAGGCAAAATATTAAGAGGAAGAAAACGCCAAGATTGCAAGGTCTAACAATTTTGTATAGAAAGAATAAATAACGTTTTCCTAACTATAACAATGGTTTAACCTTTAGTTTTTTAAATTAAATTTCAATGTTTTGTGTTTCAAATCATAAAGTTTAGTCTTGTCAGGTGGAGTTTCATTAGGTGGAGTGTGGTACAGGGGAGTGGAAGAGAGTGTCATATAGAGTACTGTCATAGTGTGTAGTGTTGTTAGTGTTGAGAAGAGTAGAGTAGAATGGAGTGTGGTACAATTGAGTGGCCTACAGTGGAATACAGTACAGTGGAGTGATGTAGAGTTGAATGGCATAGAGTGAAGTGTTGTAAAATGGAGTGGGGCACATTGGAATGGGGTAGAGTGGACTGGAGGATAGTGGGGTAGAGTAGAGTGGAGTGGAACAGGGTGGCGTAGCATAAAGTGTAGTAAAGTGTTAACTAGTGCAGTGAACTGGAGTGCACTATAGTGGACAGGTGCAGTGTAGAGTCAAGTAAAGTGTTATAAATTGGAGTGGTGTGTCGTAGAATGGTGAAAAGTGCCAGAGTAGACTAGAGTGCTGTTCAGTTGAGTGTAGGGACATAGAATGGAGCAGAGGATTGTACAGTGGAGTGGAGTGGAGTGGAGTCCAGGGAAGCCATGGGAGTCCAGTGGAGTGGCATAGCATATAGTAGAGTAGTGTGTTTTAGAGTACAGTGGCATGGAGTAGAGTAGAGTGGTGTGGTGTAGCATACATTGGAGTAAAGTGTTGGAGAGTAGAGTCATGTGCAGTACAGTGGAGTGGACTGGTGTGTTATAGTATCTGAAAATATTGTGGAGCCGAGTAGAGCACAGTGCCTCGGAGTGGATTACAGTATTGTGCAGTGGAGTGGCATGGAGTAGAGTAGTGCTACAGCATGGTAGAATGGAGTAGGATAGACTCTTGTAGAGTTGAGTGGTTTACAGTAGCGTATAGTGCAGTGGCATAGAGTGGAATAGCTTACAGGGGAGTGTTGTAGAGTGGAGTGGCGTACAGTAGAATAGCGTACAGTGGAGTGGCAAAGAGTGGAGTCACTTAGAGTGGAGTGTGGTAGAGTGTAGTAGCATACAATGGAGTAGCACAGAGTGGAGTGGCATAGAATGGAGCAGCATTCAGTGAAGTGTGTTAGAGTGTAATAGCATAGAGTGGAGTGGCATAGAGTGGAGTGGCATAGAGTGGAGTGGCATAGAGTGGAGTGGCATAGAGTGGAGTGGCATAGAGTGGAGTGAGGTAGAGTGGAGTGGCTTACAATGGATTAGCTTAGAGGGAGTCACATAGAGTAGAACAGCCATAGTTGTTTAATGTGTAATGTCATTGTGTGGAGTGGACTAGAGTCGAATAGCATAGAGTGGAGTGGTGTGGAGTGGAGTGGCCTAGACTGAAATAGAGTATGGTGGAGTGGCGTAGATTGGAGTGGCAGAGAGTGGAATAGCATTGAGTGTGTGGTAGCATAGAGTTGAGTTGGGGACAGTGGAATAGTGTAGAGTGGAGTACTTTAGAGTCAAGTATCATACAGTGTAGTTGCATAGACTGGAGTGGCATAGAGTTGAGTGGCATAGAGTGCAATAGAGTAGACTGGAGTGGTGTAGAGGGGAGTGGAGCAGCATAGATTGGAGTGGCGTACTGTGGAATATCATATAATGGAGTGGTGTACAGTGGAGTGGCGTAGAGTGAAGTGGCATAAAGTGCAATAGTGTAAAGTGGAGTGGGGTAAAGAATAGTTGCATACAGTGGAACAGTGAAGAGTATTTTGATGTACAGTGTAGTGATGTGTAGTAGAGTGGAATAGACTAGAGTGCTGTAGAGTAGAGCAGCGTAACTTGGAATAGCACACAGTGGAGTTCTGCAGAGTAGAGTAGCATACAGGGGAGTGGCATAAAGAAAAGTGAGGTACAATGTAGTGGTGTACAGTGGAATAGCATAGACTCAAGTGGCATAGAGCGGAGGAGCATACATTTGAGTGATGTAGAGTGGAGTGGGGTAGAGAGTACCCACTGTTGTGATGTCAATAAAGCCTTACAGGCCAGGTTGGGAGGGCTCGCTGTGAGCCTGTCAGTGCAGCTTTGCTTGTTTGCTTTGAAAAATAGCAGAGAGCTCGGCAGTAGGAGGGGAAAGGAAGGCAGAAGGTGGTTGGGATTTCAGGTAAGGGTTATTTTTTTAATTTGGGACAGGAAGGAGAGGATGTGTTATGTATGGCTCTCCCATTACTCTTCTGCCCCTGCGTAACAGTTAAAAGCAGAGGAAGATGGTTTTAGGGTCATAAATAAAATATGCGTGGGTAAAAAGTGAATTACGGGCTGTTTTACACTTCAGAGTCTGAGTGACTTCATATACAACTCAAGCTTCGCTCTCATTGTCTATTTGAGAATCCTTTGGTGAAAAACATCCCTGTAATTCACTTTTACCCATCTATAATTCATTATATTATGTATGGCTCTCATAGAGAGCCTCTTTTGTTTATTTCAGTTTCTGAGAGTCACGACTCCATGCTATGACATAACAACAGTCGATAACAAACTGGTTATCAACTGTTGTGATGCCATAAAGGCCTTCGAGACCTGGTGACAGGGCTCTCTGAGAGCCTGTCAGAGAAGCGCTGTTTGTCTGCTTTGACTAAAATCAGAAAGCACAACTATAGGAGGGTTTGACACTGTTAACCAATGGTGCTACACTGCTACCTGTGCTGTCAGCATACGTCAATCATGTACATTAATAATATATCAAGCAATTCAACTTGGATGCAGTGTGCACTATTCACAATCATAACTTATCACTCTTATGACATATGCTTTGTTTGACAGCACACATTGCAGTGTAGCAGAATTGGTTAACAGTGTATAATAGTGAAGAGAAAGGAGTGCACCTCATTGAACTAACATTTCAATAGCACTGTGAAACAAAGGAGGCAGCACCCACAAAATATTGTTTGAATCAATATCAAATATAACACTTCAAAAATATATGGACTTATACAAGAGGTGAAATTAACTGATGTACAAGGGGGATCAATTTTGCAATTTTGACCCACCCTTGTATTTCACTAAATTGACCTAAAGGAAATGTTTTTCTGTTTTTAGGATTTCCCCTGAAGAAGGGACTTGTTTGTCCCGAAATGCATTGGACATGAATCATTCAGAACATGTTGTATTTCGAAAGATAAATTGTATAAATTGCAATTCTGTTGATTTGTGAAACAATTCAAGATAAGAATTCATGACTGTTAATGAATTTTCCAGATGGTGCATTAGGCTTTGAAAATAACAGAAATGTATAAGAAACAGAGATTAAAAAATCATGATGAGTAGAATGACAATATTTCTGTGATTCATCAGAGTGACATGTTGTAATTGTGAACAGTGCACTCAAGTTGAATTACATGATATATTATTAATGTTCCAAGGCAATGACACATGCAAAACATAGTGAACATCCACAAACTGACCATTTATAGGTATCGTATCACTCTTTTGTGTAGTTTACCTCACTGAAAACAGTGAGAGATGTACTCTTCTCAAAGGTAGGGGAAAATATGTTTGCAGGTAAGAGCGGTGGGGCGGGGCTTTGCTGGGGCAGTTGGGAGTCGACAGGTGATGGAATAGAGAAAATAAAATAAAAAATACTTGCCTTTAGCTTGCTGCCCGGACGAGTTGGCGACGAGGCGAGAGCAAAATGAGTGGTTTTCATTTTTTTATTTTACTTTCCCTAACCCTAAATCCGTGGACTCCCCTCCCCCAGCACCGCCCACTGCTCTTACCTGCACCAGCCGCAAGTGGTAACACCCCCATAATGCTGTATTTAAATTCTATCCAGTATTGAGTGGGTGCAATGGTGGAATGTATTTGGGATGCACCGCCTCCCACAACCTTTAAGAAAAAAAGAATGGAAAGTTCTTAAATCACTTCTAACATGACTTTTCAATATTATCCAGTTTGACCACTGTTAGAAATGAGGTTCTCTAGTTGGCAAGGGCTTACACCTTTGTCCAAATAGGGACCCTTCTTCGTAGTCAGGATAAAGGAGTTACACTTCTAAAATAACCCCTGCTCACCTCCTTGGTGATTGGCACGAGCAGTCAGGCTTATCTTAGAGGCAGTGTGTAAAGCATTTGCACATAACCAACAGTAATACAGTGTAAGCACTACAAAAGGACACCACACCAGTTTAGAAAAATAGCCAATATTTTTATATACTTTAAGACAAAACCAAAAACTATACAAATCCACAATACAGTACTTAAAAATCTACAGTTATCAAAATATGCTATAAAAATAGTTCTTTGATGTCGATAGCTCCGTCCAGGGCTATCACGGCATTGTGAGCAAACAAATCCATGCAGTTCTGGCTGACCGCAGAGTCGCGCACCAGCTAGGGTGTCGGGAAGACCCGTAAACAGTACCTTTTAGAAATGCAGGGCGTCAATGGCCTCTCGTTGAGCTTCCGAAAACACGGCAACCGCAGGCATCAGTTCTGGAGGTCGGTGCAGGAGTCGTCAGGGCCCTCGAAGTCACACGCTTTGCAGATCGACCTCCTCTCTGATGTAGTGAGGAGCGCTGGTGTCGGCAGGCGTCGCGTGCTGCTGTGCGAAGTGCAGCGGTGCGGCAGGCGGTGCCCTCAGGTCATGGTGCGAGGAGCGGCTCGGGGGCAGTGTCAGATGGCGTCATCGGTGAGACCAGGGTCGCGGTGCGAGATGAAGCCGGTGCTCGTCACGGTGCAGCCAGTGTCATTGTCATTGCTGAAGTGTTGTTGTGGCTGACAAACTGGAGTCGATGGCGCAGGTGTCGGGAGGCCAAGGCTGCGGTGCGGGATGAGGGCAATGCGTCATGTAACTATACGAGCGGTGCCCTCGAACCACGGTGCAAGCACCGACGTCGATTTCGGCTTGGAGTAGCATTGTCGGGGATACCAGGACGTCGTCGTGAAGTGAGGCGGTGTGGAGTGTGGTGCCCACAGGTTGCAGTGCGAGCAACGGTTCGGTGGTGACGTCAACAGCCGTTTTCAGTATGGCATTGCGGAGTTGCCCTCTGCGGTGCCAAGGTGTCTTCGTGAAGCAAAGCGATGCAGAGTGTGGGGCCCGCAGGTCGCGATGCAAGCAACGACTCTGTGGTGGCATCAGCAGGCGTCGTCAGTGAAACAAGGGTCGCGGTGCGGCATTGTGTCAAAGCACACCACCAGACTATGCCCAACACTACAGGAACGAGGATAGCCCCATTCCTCGACCAACATCCCAGTGACAACCACTGAAATACCCACACAGTGAACTTGCCACTAGAGTACCGGGAGAGGGTGGGATAAATGAGGAAGAGAAGGTTGAGAAAGAACACCTCGTCTGGCCTCCGCCTATCTTATTCTATTTGGCATAAGACACAGACTGCACCTGGATAGGGAGACAAACAACAGCCCTTAGTCTTTCAATAGTATAAACAATGTCTCTATGAACATGCATACAAAAGCCCTGCCTAATAAGAACAAAACGATCCGTTACCAGTCCAGGCATACAGGATTTTAGTTCTTTTCTCAGGCCTTCCAAACTTTACAATTATTCAATGTTCCAGGATACCGCTCTCCACATGGACACAGAAGTGAAATGTCGGGGGGAAAAAAAAAACACTTCTGACTTTGGAAATAATAGCTAAATACCCGAAAACAGCTAAATAGTGGCCACTACTAAAGGGAAAGGAGAAAAAAACGCTACAAAAAGAAATGTTCGTATATCCGCCCAAACTCCACACAACGACATGGAGCGGATATACAAATCCAGGAAGTTAGTCTAATCCAAGTAACTGATATGCAACCATGTATCAGGCTCGAAAATAAGGGATTCCAGAATAAGATTCTTACTGGCAAAAGGAATTCCAAAACCAACAGAGGAACTCCCGCGATGGCTCTCAACAACAACAGGGCAAATCCAAAATCGCCGCCCCATGTCCGAATTTTGGTCGAAACCCGAACACCACGAACAAGAAGAGGCTGGAATCCGATGATCCAGGGACCCACAGGAAAATACAGGAAACTCCAAACAAAGTCCTTCCGGGTGAGTCTTGACAAGGGAAAAGAAACCAAGCATTGTAAACACGCTGCCGGCTTCCTTTTAAAGGACACAATCCTCAAACCAGGTGACCCATGGCAACAGAGACAGGACTACAGGACAGTGGGGAGGCGGGTTAATTCCTAACACATTGCAGCAGTGCCCTCTGCGGTGCCTTCAGGACATGGAGTAAGTAGTAGCATCGTAAATGTTATTGAGTTGCTTTTCTTCTGTTGCAGCACAAAACATACAGTCCCTAGTGCTGGGGGCAGAAGAGCTTAAAGTCTTTGCTGTTCCTGAGACTTCTTGAACAGGGGGAAAGCGCTACCTCAAACCCTTGGAGAAACTCACAAAAGTAGAATGCAGAAAGTTCAGTCTAGTCATTTCACTGCCCAAGACAGAAGCAGCCACTGCAGGCCAACACAGCAAAGCGCACAGCAAAGTGGTAGTCCATCCCCACAGCTTCTCCAGCTCTTCTTCTTAGCAGTCTTCTTGATCCAAAAGAGTTCTAAAGTTCAGGGGTCTAGGCCCAATATTTCTATCCCAAAGTCCTTTGATCTCTTAGGCAGACAGTGACTGTGCCCAGCCAGAACCAGTTCTGCCTTCTCTGGTGTGACTTCCTGGCAGGAGGTGGAGACAGCATTGTCAGAGGCAGACCAGGCCCTTTGAGGTGAAAGGAAATCTCCTCCCCCTTCCCCCATTGTAGCCCAGGTCAATGAAGCCCTTTCCGGACCCTACCTAGACTATCTGGAGCCATTCCTGCTCCCCAGCCTTCTGTCATCCAAAACCCAGACAGGCAAACCACATTCCATAAGAGGCACATGGGATGAATGGGCAAGAAAATACCTACTTTCTAAAAGCGGTATTTTCAAACACAGAATGTAAAAGTCACCTTCACTAAAAGATGCATCTTTAGATTCTGAGTTCAGGCATACTAAATTTTATTTCCCTACCTAGTTCCCAGTTATGTTTATAAGATGTTATAAAAAAACTTCCCATTCTGTCCTGTGGGGAACATGTAGCCTTGCAATAGTGAAAAATGAAATGGGCTATAATTCACTATCAGGACATGCCACACACACCAGGGCATGTCCTACCTTTCACATACACTGCACCTTGCCCACCGTAGTGCCTTCGGTCTTCCTTAGGGATGACTAACATGTAGAAAAGGGAAGATTTAGGAGCTGGCAAGTGGGTGTACTTTCCAAGTCGACACAGCAGTTACCAACTGCATGCAGACTCTGCAATTGCAGGTCTGAGTTGCCTTTTTAGGGCTACTCGCGTGGGTGGAACAATCAGTGCTGCAGGCCCACTGGTAGCATTTGATTTACAGGCCCTGGCACATGCAGTGCACTTTACTATGGATTAACAAGTAAATCAAATATCCAATCATGGAAACACCAAACATAACACACTTTACCACAGGAGCACTTGAACTTTACCACTGATCAGCAGAAACACTATGCCAGCAAAAACAGAGTAAAAACCGGAAGGGCAGAAAGCAAAAACTCAGGGGAAACACACTAAAGGATGCCAAGTCTAACACATGGCCCCTCCATCTGGAAGTAGAGAGAACTACCCAACCTCCTGGGAGTTCTCTTCACTAAGGTAGAAGAACCCGGACAGAACATCTCCCCAACATGGGGAGAGGGGTTGGCCTAACGGCTAAGGTGCTCGACCTCGGACCTGGGGATCTGGGTTCGAGTCTCGGTAACGACGCCCTGTGATTCTGGGCAAATCACTTAATCTCCCCGTGCCTAAAAATGAAAGTGTGTCTTCATGTAACGTAACTGGTGCTATGTAAAGCGCTCTGATAACTGATTCGGTTCAGTTCTAGTTTGCGCTATATAAAACTCTGCAAAAAAAAAACAAAAAAAAAAACATCTGCATTGGCGTGTTCTGTATCAGGATGGTGTTCCACCGTGAAGTCCATTCCCTATAGGGAGATGGACCACCTCAGCAGTTTTTAGATTCTCACCCCTCATTTGCATTAACCACCTGAGGGGCCTGTGGTCTGTCTGAACCCGAAAGTGAGTCCCAAACAGGTAGGGCCTCAGCTTCTTCGGTGCCCAGATCACAGCAAAAAATTCTCTATTTATGGCACTCCACCTCTGTTCCCCGGGGTTAGTCTCCTGCTAAGGAAGACAATAGGCTGGTCTAGGCCCTCTACGTTCAGTTGTGAGAGCGCCTCTCCCACACCATGCTCTGAAGCGTCAGTCTGCATGACAAATTCCTTGGAGAAGTCGAGTGCCTTGAGCACGGGTGCCGTGCAGATGGCTGCCTTCAGGGCATCAAAAGATTTCTGGCAGTCTAGATCACCTTCTTGGGCTGCTTCCTGGAAGCCAGCTCTGTTAAGGGGTGCAACAATGCTGCCATACCCCTTAACAAATCTCCGGTAGTACCCGGTGAGTCCCAAGAAGGCCCTCACCTCTGTCTGGGTCTTGGGGGGCTCCCAAGCCAGAATGGTGTCAATCTTGGGTTGTAGGGGCGCCACCTGGCCACTTCCTACCTGGTGTCCCAAGTACACCACCAAACCCTGCCCATTCTGGCACATACTGGCCTTGATCAGGAGGCCTGCCTTTTGCTGCGCCTTCAACACTTCACAAAGGTACAGCAAGTGTTCTTCTCAGCTGGAACTGAACACTGCAATGTCATATAGGTTGGCGGCACTGAAATCCTCTAGTCCAGCCAATATCTGGTAGACCAAACTCTGAACGGTGGCAGTGGCATTCTTCAACCCAAAGGGCATCTCCTGGAAATGGTAATGTCCTTCGGGGGTTGAGAATGCCAACCTCTCCTTGACCCCATCAGTTAAGGCAATCTGCCAGTATCCTGACGTTAAATCAAACGTGGTGAGGAACTTGGCAGCTCCCAACCGATCGATGTGCTCATCAGCTCTGGGAATGGGGTGTGCGTCAGTCCTGGTGATGGCATTGAGCCCACGGCAGTCCACACAAAACCGCTGTTCTGGAGTGGCACCGGATGCAGCAGCCTTAGAGACCAAGACCACTGGGCTGTCCCACGGACTACTGGAAGGCTCGACCAACCCTAACGCCAATATCTTAGAGACCTCCTTTTTAATTTCAAAGTATGTTTATTGAGTTTTAGAACAAAGAGAAAAAGAAAGGCATGGCATTGCGAAGGATAATCAACAGGCAATGTAGGCAAGCGAGACAGACAGACACGCCTTCTCTTAATAAGCATTAGGTGAGCAGGACGAGCATGCTCAAATGTAAAGGCAGTGCCCGGAAGTCGAAAGACGCCCCCAGTCGGGGCGACAGGTAAACAAGCCAGCCTTAAAAACCCGCCTCCCCCCCTAACACCCCAATTCAACACCCCCCCACCCCACCAGTACGCCAGTCTTCCATAGAAGTCTTGTGAGGTATAAGTAGTCTAAATATATCAAGGTGCCTCTGTTTGCGTTCGGTCCATCATGCAGTCAGTAAGTCGTAGGATACGAAGGTACTTCGGGCAGGTGATTTCGTGGAATTCCCTGGAGAGTAACATCAGGAGCGGCTGCCAAGTGGTGCGGAATGCGTCAGTGGTATGTGTTAGTGTTGCCTGGATCCGTTCCATGCCCAACGTGAACCACAGCTTGTGTAGCCAGCCCGTGTGGGTGGGTGGGATAGTAGAGCCCCACAGCGACAGGATGTGTTGCGATGCCGCCTGCATGGCGATGCCCATCTGTTTGCCGCGAGCTGATCGTAGGGGGAATGTAAGTGCATTGGGAAGGCCTAGGAGTGTATATGCTGGGAAACGTGGGATCTCAGTGTCGAACGTGGAGTCAATATCGTCCAGGACGACCTTCCAGTACTCTTGCAAGGCGGGACAGTCCCACAGGAGGTGAGTCAGTGTTCCCCGGCTGCCACATCCTCTCCAACACAGTGCGCTACGGGTCGGGTTGCCTTGATTGAGTCTCGCTGGGGTAAGGTGCCAGTAGATAGCCAATTTTATCGCCGACTCCCTGGCTTTGGTGTTGCGGGTAGTGTGGGCGGCCCTGTAATATATGTGGTTCCATTCTATCGTGGAAAGAGGTCTTCCAAATTCCGTTTCCCATCGCCGCTGCCCAGCGGTTTTAGCAGGGTCAGCAGCAGGGGAGAGCATCCGATAGAGGTCTGAGATAAGATGTTTTATCTGAGTCTTTGGACACTAGCCAGCGTTCGAACGGCGTCATTTGCCGGCCCACCAGGGGGGCAACGTCCGGGCTCAAGAGCTAGTGGCGGATTTGGAAATATTGATACATGTGAGGATTATCCACTCCATAGTCTCGCGAGATGTCGGCGAGAGAGAGGAACCCCTCCGTATCAAAGAGGTGCCCAGCTGATCGGCATGGTGTGTCACGCCATTGCAAGAAAGCTCGAGTATCCGTGCCGGGTGGGAATGCGGGGTTATCAAAGAGTGGAGTAAGTGGGGACGGGAAGGTCGTGAGGCCCCGTTTGACCGCCACCATGTCCCAGGTCGCCATGGTGGTCCGAGTAATAGGGGAACGGAGGAGATAACGTGGCCTGTGTCGGCGAGCAAGAAACGGTATCTTCCACAGGGAGGTCTGTGCCATGGCCCTGTCCTGGAAGAGCCATCTCTTCTCTGATTCGGGCCGATACCACTCCACTAGATATCGAATTTGCGAGGCCTGGAAGTACTGCAGCAAGTTTGGGATCCCGAGGCCGCCCTCGTCCACAGTCCTGTGTGCCACTCGTCGATGTAGCCTGGCGCGTTTCCTCTCCCACACAAATTGGTGAAGATCATGTTGGAGGTCAGCTAGCATTCCCATTGGCGGCGACACCGAGAGGGTCTGAAAGATGTATAGTATTTTGGGTAGGACCGACATCTTTACCGCCGCGATCCTCCCAAGTAAGGAGAGGGGTTGCTTTGACCAACGCGCGAGGTCAGCCCGGATCTGGGATGATAAGGTAGAGTAGTTGTGAGTAACCGTCGAGACCGTGGAGGAGGTCAGGGTAATCCCCAGGTAAGGCAGTCGAGTGGTGGACCGCAGTTGGCAACCGAAGGCGGCCGGCGGGCTGGTGGAAAGAGCATGGCTGCCAAGGGGCAATATCAGGGATTTCCCCTGGTTGACATTGAAACCCGACACCGCGCCGAATTGTTCCAGCTCCGTCAAGAGCGCTGGTATGGAGCTAGATGGACGGTCCAAAGCGGCGATAACGTCGTCTGCGTATAGTCCCACCGTGTGGGGTTCGCCGCCGAAAGACATACCGAAAATGTGGGGGTTATCGCGGATCTTCTGTGCCAAGGGCTCCACGTATAGAGCAAATAGGAGTGGTGAGAGGGGACAACCCTGACGGGTTCCCCTCTGTATCTCGAAGGGGTCGAACTTGAGGCCACCCAGCCGGACACGCGCCAAGGGACGATGGTAGCAGCTCGCGATCCAGGCCTGGAATCGGTCGCCCAGGCGGTAGCGTTGCAGCACAGCCTGCATGTAGGTCCAGTCGACACGGTCGAAAGCCTTCTCTGCATCGATGGCTAATAGGGCAGAGTCGGAAACCTGAAAATGAGCTTTGTCCACGAGATGCAGGAGTCGTTTGGTATTGTCACTGCACTGGCGGTTCGGGACAAAGCCCGATTGGTCCGGTTCGAGGATGCCCGGGAGGCAGGGGCCCAGGCGAGCCGCCAGTACCCCCGTAAACAGCTTCAGATCCAGATTGAGTAAGGAGATGGGGCGGAATGCGGAGCAGTGCGTTGGGGGTTTGCCCGGTTTAGGCAAGACCACAATATCGGCTGCCAGCATATCGGGTGGGATGGAGCTTGGCCCTTCAAAGGAATTAAAGAGCCTGGCGAGAATAGGCGCCAAGACATGGCCGAAGGACTTATAAAAGCCCGATGAGAAGCCGTCAGGGCCCGGGGATTTAAGCGGACGGAGGCGTGCAATGGCAGCGAGGACCTCGTCGGGGCGAATGGGGCTATCAAGGGTTTCCACGCTCGCTGAACATAACGGCGTAATGTTGGCCGATTGCAAGTAATTTTCAATGGCTGTCGGTAATGCCTTATCTGCGCTATACAGAGAGGCATAGTAGGAGCGAAAGGTCGAGGCAATCTGTGCGTCCTCAGTAACTGCATCGCCGGCGTCGTCTAGCAGCGTCGTGATTTTGGAGCGTTGGAGTTTGGCCTTCAAGGCGCTGGCCAGGAGCCGGCCAGTGCGGTTGCCCCCCACGTAGTACGTGTGGCGGAGGCGAAGAGCAGCAAATTCTGCTCTGTCGGTATCGAGGCTAGCCAACTGAGCTCGGGCGGCCTTAAGTTGGCGCCATATTCTCGGGGCGCCAGTGCGGCTGTGAACTCTCTCCAACTCCGCGACTTTGTCGGAAAGGTCGCTCCTCTTTTCTTTGCGAAGTTTGGCGTCTGCAGCTGATATCGCTATCAGCTCCCCTCTAACGACAGCTTTCAAAGCCCCCCATAAGGACGACATCGACACATCAGGGGTGTCATTGGTGGCCAGGTAGTCTGAGATGCATTTATGAAGTTGGCGGGTGACCGCCGGTTTTTGTAAGAGGGTTTCGTTAAGCCTCCACGACCCCGGAGTGCGTGGCGTGCGGGGCACGTTAAGCATCAGCTCCACAGCTTGATGGTCGGAGAGGGCAGCCGGGACAATTGACACTGTGGCGATGTGGGGAATGAGGGTCGATGAGCCCATGAAGAGACCTCCTTTTTGATGCTGGCTTTGACCCAGTCAGTTAACTTGTAATTCTTGTGCTTCACAGGCAAGCTGTCACCGGTGTCCTCGTCATGGGTACACCAGTGAGTATTACCGGGGAACATGGAGAACAATGGGGCAAACTGCAGCCACTGCAGAAGAAGCAGCCACTGCAGGCCAACACAACAAAGCACACAGCAAAGTGGTAGTCCCTCCTCATAGCTTCTCCAGCTCTTCTTCTTGGCAGTCTTCTTGATCCAAAAGAGTTCTAAAGTTCAGGGGTCTGGGCCCCAATATTTATATCCCAAAGTCCTTTGATGTTTTAGGCAGAGTGTCTGTGCCCAGCCAGAACCAGTTCTGCCTTCTCTGGTGTGCCTTCCTGGCAGGAGGTGGAGACGGCATTGTCAGAGGCAGACCATGCCCTTTGAGGTGCAAGGAAATCTCCTCCCTCTTCCCCCATTGCAGCCCAGGTCTATTCGGCCCCTTCCTGACACTACCTAGACTATCTGGAGCCACCCCTGCTCCCCAACCTTCTGTCATCCAAAACCCAGGCAGGCAATCCACATTCCGTGAGGCACATGGGATGACTGAGCAAAAAAATACCTACTTTTACACAGAATGTAAAGTTCACCTTCACTAAAAGATGCATCTTTAAATTCTGAGTTCAGGCATACAAACTTTTATTTCCCCACATACTTCCCAGGGCCTGTTATGTTTATAAGATGTTATAAACAAACTTCCCATTCTGTCCTATGGGGAACAGGTAGCCTTGCAATAGTGAAAAACGAAATGGGCTGTAATTCACTATCAGGACATGCTACACACACGAGGGCATGTCCTACCTTTCACATACACTGCACCCTGCCCACAGGGGTACCTTGGGCCTACCTTAGGTGTGACTAACATGTAGAAAAGGGAAGGTTTAGGGCCTGGCAAGTGGGTGCACTTGCCAAGTAGACACTGCAGTTACCAACTGTGCACAGACTCTGCCATGGCAGGTCTGAGTTGCCTTTTAGGGCTACTCGCGTGGGTGGCACAATCAGTGCTGTAGGCCCACTGGTAGCATTTGATTTACAGGCCCTGGCACATGCAGTGCACTTTACTAGGGACTAACGAGTAGATAAAAAACTGAATACAACTGATGTTCCTGGATGGTTACAAAGAAATGACAATTGTGATAGAGCACTTAGCTCTAGAAACTAAGAAAGAAATTATAAGTTAATAATTACAAACTGAAAAGGGTGCATTTAGCTCAAAGAACTATGCTTAATAATGTATTGAGCAAATCATTATAAACGTATGTAACACTGGCACCACAGAACTTGATGGAGGTCAGCAGTGTGGACTGTCAATAAAGCTACAATGTTGAAGTGGCAGAGGGGGCGTGGCTAGCTGGCCAACATGGCGGACGGAGACTGCTAGAGCTCAGGTGCTGCCGGGAGTAAACAGATCCTGAACACCGCCTCGGGGGGCCGCCCTGCGACACCGATGATTGGATCTTGATCCTCCGGCGCCCTGCTCGACTCGACTGAGTTTCTGGGGCCCTGGGCGTTACGAGCTCCCGACACACCGTCGGAGAAAGTTGAGGCCTGGGTCCGCGACGTGAGCCGGGGCCTCGAGTGAGGACTGAGCCCGGGCCGCGGAGACGCCGCCTGCTGACCCACCGGGGGACTGCCTGGACACCGCTGCCTGGGGGGAGGCCTTGCCGCTGGCGAGGCTGAGGAGAAGAACACGCACCTTCTGCAACCCCCCCCCTTCGGTGACCCTTTGCGCCGCGCTTTCGAAGGCATAGCGGAGCGGGGATGGCGCGCGGAGAGGCGCTCTACCTGTGAGGCCCCGGGCCCGCGCTGCACTGCCGGCCCGGGTGGGCACTCCGAAGACCGCTATCGAGGAGGACCAGCGAGGAGACACGGCGAACGGCGCCGCACTACACCGTCAGCCCCCTCTCTGATTTTCCTCCCCCCCTCCTCCTCTGCGGCAGTCGCGGCTGCCGGGGCCCGGGCTGGTGACGCCCTGCTGAAGCCGATGCACCGGACCAGGACAGCGGACCAGGTGTAGGACCACTGCTATTTTCCCTGGGTAAGGAGCGGGGACCGAGCGAAGGGACATAGCCGGCCTGAACCCACGCCAGGCTGGTGGGCCGGGACGACGGCCGGCTGGCGCCGAGAGTAGGGAGGGAGTAGGAGCAGGCCCTGGAGGTCGCTTACCAGCGCGCGGGAGACCACCGTCGACCCTCCGGGCGGGGGCCGGGGCGAGGCCCTCCCTGGTGACTGTGCAGCACCGGCCTACCTACCCCTGCCACCCCCTGAATCTTCGCGCCTGAGGGTACTGCACCAGGGACTGCTGTGCCGCTACATGACTGCTGCGAGCTGACAGAGCCCGCGGAAGGTGGCGGAAGCCCGAATAACTGAGACTCGAGCGGGGTTTGGGATTTGCCCTGCAGCAGTCGCCATGGGGCGGAGGGGAGTGAAGGCGACCAATAGTAAGGATGGAACACCTACGGAACCTATGCCTGATGAGGCCCTGGGCGGTCCCACATCTATGACAGTGTCCTCTACCCCCTCAGAAGCCCACCAGGGAGACAAGTTGGATCTGATCCTTAAGGAAATTAGAGACTCTAGGGCTGCGATAGAGGCGCAGATGGGCACCCTTACTACGAATCTCTCCCTGCTTAAAGCCGACCACGCCAAGCTGTCGGACAAAGTCAAAGATCAGGGCCTGGCGCTGACAGACCTTACCCCGAAGGTGGCTGAACACACGGAATCCATCCAGCAAATTCAGCACCAGGTACAGACTTATAGACAGGGTAGAGGATGCGGAAGGACGCAATCGACGCAACAACATCCGCGTCATTGGTCTGCCGGAACGGTGTGAAGGGCCCCACGCAGCGGATTTTATGGAGAACTGGTTCCGGGATAATGTTGCTGTGGAAGGACTGACCCCGTACTTCTGTGTGGAGAGGGCACACAGGATCCCTACGGGGCAACCGAGCCCGGGCCGGCCGCCTCGGCCTCTGATTGTGAGGATCCTAAATTACCGGGACAGAGACACATTGCTTCGACAGGCACAGTTGAAATCTGTCATAGAATATGAGAACAAACGCATCTCACTCTACCCGGATTACACCAACCTAGTGCAGAAGCAGCGGTCTTCATATTACGAGATTAAAAAGAAACTCCAAAAAGCCAAGCTCCGCTACGCCCTGCTGTTTCCGGCGCGCCTCAAGGTGATCCATGACAACAAGACCCACTTCTTTGACAGCCCCACAGACGCAGAGGAGTGGCTGGAAGTGATGGACATTGAGCGGGACATGGACCCAACTCAAGGCTCAACGGCCAGTGGATCCAAAGATGGAACGGCCCAAACAAACGGCAGATCGGGTATACGAAGCGCGGAACAGAAAAGGCGAGGGCCTCCTGCCCATGAGCAGAAACAGGGACAAGTGGATGCTATTGCGATGGTGGGTTCCTTCAGAGAAGACCGGGAGCAGGTAAACACGGACACCGAGGACAGCACTGTCCATTCAGACTCTGAGAACAGCCTGGTGCTATTCCCGAATGTGACACCCAGAGCAGCGGATGAAATCTTGGACACTGCCTTGGAATAAGGCCTACTGCAGATGTACTCTGACTCGTTGAGTCCAACTGATATCCTTTTCTTTCTTGTAACCTTCATGCGGGTCCGTGGGGTGGGGAGGGACGGGGCCCTATAGGCAGGGGGTGCAATTGTTGTTTTGTAATACCTGAGAGCTCCTGAAGTGATCTAGTCTTGTCCGCTGCCCCCTGGCGTGCGGACTGGGTGAGGTCCGCACTCTGAGATATCACAGACCCATCACACCGATTATGCGGGGATGAGGGCCCCCCCCCCCCCCAAGAGACGGACAGTAACAATGCTTGATTTAAAAATTACCCTGCCGGCGGCGCCGTTGAGCAGGCGGCACAGAGTGGCATGGTCCATTGGATATGGCTCAAGCCTAGCAGACCCCCCAAGAGCGTATGCACGGTTAATTGGTTGATCTCATTTTACAGTTTCATGTTCGGCACAGCTGGGTTCCGAGGCTGCGTCTCCAGAGTTGGGGTTCGGGGTTGGGAGGGAACCGTCTTCAGGCTACCATGGCCAATGCACACACTGTACTGTATAATATTGTCTACTCGGACATTGGTATCTGGTTATGGCTGAAGAGAAAGGGAAGTATAGGCTGGTTACGTGGAATGTGAGAGGGTTAGAGGCGATACAAAAACAGCATAGGGTACACGCCTTCTTGATTCGCCAAAGAGCACATATCGTATTCCTCCAGGAATCCCACCTGACACAGCCCGAAGAGCACACCTTACGGAAAAAATGGAGGGGAACTGTCTTTTCCACAACATACTCTGCCTTTTCCAGGGGAGCCACGATTTGGGTGCGTTATGGGGTCCCCTTCGTAGAGATGGAAAGGAAAACTGACGACCAAGGGCGGTACCTACTGGTCAAGGGCACTCTAGACGGGGTACTGGTAGTCCTGGGCTGTATTTATGCCCCGAATTATGACCAGGACAGGTTCCTTCAAACTGTGAGTAGAGCCCTGGCGGAATGGGCGGACATCCCATAGATTCTGGGAGGGGACTGGAATATGATACTAGATACAGGACTGGACAGATCGCACCCTCCACTCAAGGGGACAGGGGTTCATAGACTGTCTGACTCTTTTGGTACGTGGCTTCAGGGGTGGGGGCTAGTAGATGTATGGCGCACATTATATCCAACACATAAAGAATACTCATACTACTCCCCACTACATAACCTACACACCCGCCTGGACAGATTTGTTTGCACCAAGTCCTTGACGGCGCACTGTACGTCCTCGACCTACCTGGCCAAAAAGTTCTCGGACCATAGGCCGCTAACGCTGGATTTACATTGGGGTAGGATTCCCTCTCTGGTGCCCACCTGGAGACTCAACCCTTCATTACTTGAGGACGGCCCGTTCCGTGCTCACCTTGAGGACACGCTAACTGGCTACTTCACGGAAAACTGGGACTCTGCGTCCTCGAACCTGGTAGTGTGGGATGCCATGAAGGCTGTGGTGCGAGGAGCCACAATTGGCCGGCTGGTGGGCGCCAGACAGGAGGTACATGATAAACTTTGCACGGTGGAGAGCCGGCTGAAAGAACTTGAGACCGCGGTGGGAACGGACCCAGAGCGCAGGGGGGACCTACAACTGTGTAATATTGAGCATGCAGAGCTCCTAGAAACCCTAAGGGTCATGGATTACAGGGAATACTTGCAACGGCAGCAGGCGGAAGCGGATAGGTCAGGGGCACTGCTGGCTCGCTTGATCAGAGATACCCCTGAGACCCCAATAATCACGAGCGTCCGGGATGACACGGGCAGGAAGGTGAACACGCAGATAGAGATTAATAATGTGTTCAAGACCCACCTGGAGAGATTGTACGCTCCCCCCCCTACTGATAATAGGGATGCCATGATGGCCTTCCTGGATGGGCTGACGATCCCAGCCCTGCCCCGGGAGGTCCAGACGGCCCTAGCCAAGCCCATTACGCAGCAAGAAATTAAAATTGCCATCCATACCCTAAACCGGGGCAAGCCCCGGGTATGGATGGTCTACCGTGTGAGTTTTACCAAACTTACTGTGAAACGTTGGCGCCTATCTTAGAAAATATCTACAAAACTGCTTATGAGGTCGGTCATCTACCGGCCTCGACTATGCAGGCTCTGGTCATCTCCATCCCGAAGCCCGGCAGAGACGCCCTTGATGTGGGTAACTACAGGCCTTTGTCTATGCTCCCCTCGGAGTATAAAATCCTTAGCAAGGCTATCGTCTTGAGGTTACAAGCCCACCTCCCTGGCCTGATCCACACTGATCAATGTGGCTTCCTCCCGGAGAGAAGCACTTCTCAGAATACGAGAAGACTGCACGCCCTCATGTCAACTACCCCCCCGGAATTACCGCTTGCCGGCTGCATAACCCTTGATTTACGACAAGCATTTGACTCCCTGACATGGGACTTCATGTTTGAAGC
This sequence comes from Lissotriton helveticus, assembly GCF_964261635.1. Classification (NCBI taxonomy): domain Eukaryota; kingdom Metazoa; phylum Chordata; class Amphibia; order Caudata; family Salamandridae; genus Lissotriton; species Lissotriton helveticus. Next base: position 332,537,983 of record NC_136071.1, on the reverse strand, counting down.
CTTACGTCGCTTTGGAATCCCAGACGCCCTGATACAATGGATTTGTCTACTATACACGAACCCAACGGCTAGGGCACGCACCGGCAGGCACACTTCGGGCAGCTATGACGTCCATAGGGGCACCCGTCAGGGCTGCCCGCTGTCACCGCTGCTATTCGTGCTCACGTTAGAACCCCTGGCGATTGCACTCCGGACTAGGGCAGCAGAGGCGGGCATTCTGGTTGGAGAAACTCATAACCTGATCTCCATCTACGCCGACGACATAATGCTGTTCCTACATAATCTGCGGGATGATCACACACACCTTGCGACTATCTCTGCGCGATTTGAGGGAATATCGGGCCTGGCAGTAAACCCCGGGAAATCACTGGGTTTCTTTTTCCGCGGCGGACGACAGCCCACCCATATACAGTTTGGAGGGCACGAGATCCAAGTGGCTCCGATTACATTTAAGTACCTCGGTATTAATGTATACCGGAACCCTGATGACCAGATTGAGGGTAATATGCGGAGAGCAATTACTGGCCTTCGCAGTAGCATGACCTTCTGGACGTCCCTGCCCCTGTCTGTCATGGGCCGGGTGGCAATTTCAAAGATGGTCCTGCTTCCCCGAATATTGTACTATTTTGTGAACTTTCCAGTCCTTCTCCCACAACACATATTTACCACGCTAAACTCGTTACTGATCAACTTGATTTGGGGATCAGGGAGGAGACGGATAAGCCTCAAGAAACTACAGCTGTCCACCAGACAGGGGGGCCTGGGGTGCCGGACCTACGAAGCTACTATTACGCTAGCCAGCTCCAGTTTTTGACAAGGTGGGTGGCGGGTAGAAACCTCCACGAGATTGCTTTCACGACAAAGAAGCTGGCGCGTGGTGATCTCCATTCCCTTCTGCTGCCAGCGGCCAGAACCCCTAGGGATTGCCACCCCTTATTACTCGTGGCTTTGAAATGCTGGCGGAATGCGCTAAAATACACGGCGAGGACCCCTTCCTATGCAGACAACATCCCCCTACTTGGCCTCCCAACTCCACAAGGGCACCTGTCGAGACGCAGACTACAACCCGGGACGGATGCCGGGGTAGACAGAGTGAGGGACTTATTTGGAGACGATAACCTGTTAGATCATGCTACCTTCACACAATCCACGGGAGCCCCGCAACGGATGTACTTTCTACACGCCTCGGTGTCCCACTATGTGAGACACACTTGGGCTCCACAACGCACCAAGCCGGAACAACATGAACTGGTCCATCTCCTCCACTATATGGGGTCGGGTGGACATTTAGTGAAATGGCTATATGTGGGAATTAGAGAACACGCAGCTTGGTCCCTCACCACACTTAGGGAGGCTTGGAGTACAGACACAGGGGAGGCAATTACAGACGGGGACTGGAAGACCATCCTCGGACACCCTAGGAGAGTGTCCAGAAATGTTAAATTCAAATTTATACAGGCCATGGTGCTCCACAGGGCTTATCTCACTCCCCAAAGATTACATAGGATGTTTCCCAACACCCCCCATTGCTGCCCTAGGTGCCGTGAAGATGACGCTGATATTATCCACATGCTGTGGGCGTGCCCGAGACTGCGTAATTACTGGGTGACGATCAGAAAACACACTATGTACTATAACTGGTCTACAGATCCCTGAGGGTGCCTTACCCTGCCTGATAGGTAATAGGAAGAGATCCAAAGCCTGTAAGGCACAATTGAAATTTATAGATTTGGCTCTCTTGTTAGCACTCCGAACCCTCACTTTGAGATGGAAGTCACTCAGGCCCCCTGATGTAGTGGTATGGAGGTCCGACATGTTGAAATGGGGAAAGACAGAGGCAGCAGAGCTGCGTAGGGAGGAGGAGAAGGGCCACCGCAAATACCCTGTTGCACAAGACTGGGACCGCATGCTAGTGGACCTGGAGGATGATGACCCAGAATTACCCCAGGACGAGGTTACTTGAATACACACCTGCTATGGGGAGGGGCTACATGCACGACCGCCTAGCCTAGATACACTGGTGACCATGCCTATAAACTGCAGCATCCATTCATGCAGCCACACAACTGTTATATACGCATTCCGAACGGTGTACATGGGAACGACCTGAAGACGGGAAAAGGGTGGGGGGAGTTGGGAGGAACGGGGTATGGTTGGGCGATATAGTATCCTACTGACATGTAATAAGTGTTAACCTGATTTGCTATGAGGACATTTACGAAACACGATAACCGAACTAATGCAAGGATTACTATGCCAAAGTTAAGTTTCAGAAAACGGAAAAGACTGATACTATGATAAATGATACTATGTACAATGTAATGTTTGATACAGTCACGAATAAAGAGTTTGAAAAAAAAAAATGTTGAAGTGGCAAAATAACAGTGGATACCATCAGGAATATGGTAAAAATAAGAGTAAAGAACTAGGGCTCATGGAAGAAATCAGTAAAATGCCTTGACACTGGTAAATGTACATAGTACTACATATCCCATAATGCCTCTTAAATGGCACCAATGGGATGAACTATAAAGCAAGAAATAGATGATGGACTCACATACCGTGAGCAAGACCTATTGTAGGTTGAAACACGTTGGTGGTGGTCAGTGGTGACTATTTGCGCAGAATAAATCCTGCAAAACGACTCTGTTTGAGTGCGGTGTTTTCCTTAATGTGAGGAATCTTGGTGAAACAATATATATATATATATATATATATATATATATATATATATATATGTATATATATATATATATATATATATATATATATATATATATATATATACAGGCAGTGCAAACAAATGAAATTCAACGGGGATGCCCGCGTTTATGAGCAAGGGAGAGTTATGACCTTTGCACGCAAGTTTGATGTACCCCGGAAAGCGCTTAGAACTGACGCTAACAAAAAGATCGCTGATTAGAGAGAACAAAGAGAAACCTCAGAATTCGATGTTACAAACAGGCAATGAACAGTCGGGAGATGAAAGAGCAGCACCGAGTGGGCCACACCTAATGCAATCCCATTTTCTCGAGGAGTTCCAGCTCATGAGGCAGACGGGGCAAAGAGGCAGCAGAGGCAAACCCCCAGAAAGAAGACTAGAAAAACGCAAAGAGGGGACTTCTGCATAGGGAAACCAAGGAGTGGCCTCACAAACTTGCAGCAAGATGAGAACAAGAAGATAAATCTAGTGCAGGACTTAACCATCATTAATTTAACATCTCGTAAATTATCGAAAACAGAAGAAACAGTACTTAAGCAAGGATTAACCTTTTGTCCAACTCAGAACTTTGAATTTCCCCAAACAAGAATTGATCTACATTTCTTTACTCGCATATTGAGACTCTTCAAATTTTTTAAGATGAATACTGTACATCACCAAGGTGACAATAGAACAATGGCAGAAGAACCCAGGAAAGTGACCGATATTCTGTCTGATGACGACCTGCAGACATTACTAATACTGATAAGTCAACCAATTGGCAGCAACAAGAAGTGAACTCTATAGCAAACTTTGAACGCTTTGGCATTGCACAGAAAACATCAAAAGCGAATTTTGAACCAAGTTCGGTATTTATACCAAACACACCATTTGAAACCATGGACACATTTGAAGAAGCAGTAAAGAAAGATCTGTTACAAATGAGGACAACCAAATTTGCTAAGTTTAATGGACTACAGGCAAACCTCACTACGGAACAAAGACAAGCCCTAAAGAACATACAGGCTGATTCCAATTTAATCAGTAAACCTACGGATAAAGGAGGGAACATTGTGCTCATGACACAGGACTTTTACTGCACCGAGACTCTAAGACAGTTGTCAGACACTGCTTGTTATAGTAAAATCACTAAAGAGGAATATGACAACAGTATTCTTGAGTATCATGACATGATTGAAAAATGGTTGAACAATGGAATGATTGACGCAAATGAATTCAAATTTTTAAACTGTCAGCATCCAGTGACTCCAACATTTTACCATCTACCCAAAATTCATAAGAACTCAATAATGCCACCGGGTAGACTGATCATTTCATCTAAAGGCAGCCTGACAGAAGCCGTGTCCCGGTGTCTGGATTTCTTTTTTATTGACTTTGTAAATTGTTACCGTCATACATCCATGATACAACAGATTTTATCCAAAAAATTTCTAACATCGCTTGGGAACCAGACATGTACTTGATTGTTTTCGGCATAAGCAGTCTTTACACATGCATATCTCATGAGGATGGCATTGATGCAGTAAAATACTTATTAAAGGGAAGGTCTCTGAAATTCATGGAACACAATGCAATGTTGATTGAATTTTTAAAGTTTTGCCTGACTAATACCATTTTGTTTTTTCAAAGGCAGCATTTCAGACAGATCAAAGGTACGCAAAGGGCACCTGCTTCGCCCCCAGCTATGCAAACTTGTTCGTAGGCTGGTGGGAGAAGCAGGTGGCCTGGGCCGAAGACAACAACCAGTGGATTACATCGTCATTGGAAGGTATCGATACATCGATGACCTTTTTATCTTTTGAAGGGCACGCATATTGAGGCGGAATCCTACATACAGCAGCTTAATACCAACACATTAAACCTACACTTCGGTGGACAGATTAGCAACGTAGAGGTCAATTTCCTAGATCTAAAAGTCTTCATCAGGGATGGCCAAATCTGCTCATCCCTTTTTAGAAAAGAAACAGAAGGGAATTCGGTACTGGAAGCTAGTAGCAGTCATCCCAAACCCCTATAAAATAGCATCCCATACGGGGGATTGCTGCAACTTAGAAGAAATTGTTCCAGAAATGATTACTTTTTGGAAGCAGCAAATGAAGCTATTGAAAGGTTTAACCCCTTCGGTGCTGATGACGACTCCCGGTCGTCATGCGTCACGGTGGGCGTGTGCTGATGACGGCCGGGAGCCGTCATGACCACGCCCACGATCGGAATGTCCAGCACCGGCGCGGAATTCCGGCTGCAGCCAAGGTGTTAAGAAACGGGGGAATTCAAACCAACTACTCCAGAAGGATCTTGATATGGTGAACAAAATCCCTAGACACTGCCTTTCAACAGACAGACAGACCACAAGGTGATGAACAAATTAACACTTTTAGATTCATCATTACCTTTTCAAGAGACTCGGAAAGGCTGCAACATGTATTGACACGCACTGGCACATACTGAAATCTGACTCTGTGATTGGGCATGATATCCCGGATCATCCTAAAACAACATATAGATGATGTCGCTCGTTAACAGACTCCCTAGTTCAGATTCATTTGGCCCCAATCCCCTTCAATCCTAGGATAAGCAATGTGACCGGATTCTTCCCATGCACAAAGTGCAAAGCCTGTAGAAACTGTGTGAAAACTGCAACATATCAATGTCATCATATCAAGGTGTACCCTAAAAAGATCACCAAGTTCTTAACCTGTACCACACCTTTCTGCGTGTATAGTTTGGTCTGTCCTTGCAACCTACAATATATAGGTAGCACGATACACCCGACCAAACGCAGGATTCTTGAACGCGCCAGGGCCATTGAAAGAAATGACACAACTTACCTCATAGCCAGGCTTTTTGCTCGCTTCCATCAAAGCAACAGCAACCTTTTAAAGTTCTACTGTCTTGGCCACCTTCCAGCGCATGAACATGGAGGGAACAGGGAACTTAAACTACAGAGGCTAGAATCCAGATTCATAGTGGACCTACAGGCTATGGTTCCATCAGGCCTTAATACTGAAGAAGAGTTAGCCATTCATCTAGGCTAGAGGCTCTAGTATTACTCTGTTTACTGTATGGAGAATGATTTTTCAATGTTCTTCAAAAGTCTAAAGTCATTCGCTATTCATGAATTTATCTCTTTAACACTGTAAATATTGCATTAATCTAATCACAGGTATGATTTATTGAAGCCTTTCTGTATATAACAATTTTTGATGTACAAAATATATTATCATGCCATGTAAGCTTGGGTCGAGGAATATTAATTTGTTTTTTGAGACTGTACATTTGGGTGGTCAATTATTCAACTGTGGTGTGGAGCATCAGATTTTTGAAATCTATAATTAATGTTAAATGAGTTGGTCACACAAATAATTATTTGCTTCAAGAAAGGATGTATTTTAGCCTTTATCATTGAATGATTTTTTATGGAACACAAATGCAGTTCAATGGGAATCAGACATTACGGAGTCCAGTTCTAAATGATTTTCATGATTTCAATGCCCATCCAGGGCGAGATACTTGTGTACTTATGGAGCGGGGCTTAACTCTGAATGAATTATTGAGCTCACAAAGATAATTTAATATGAACTCATATCGCTCCAAAATGGCTAAAAATGCATGATATTTTTCTTTGATAATTGTAAATAATTTACAATGGTGATTTAAATGTTCATTCAGGGTGAGATATTTGAAGCACAAACAGAAATGATTTCTATTCTCATGAGTTGTAATGGTAATCACATATCAAGCTTTATTGTCAAAACCACACCATTCAAAGATGGCCACCATAGATTGTTTTGCTTCTCCATCGTCTATTTTGTTGATGAAATTTACCCCGGAAGTACTTCCTTCATTAACCTGTAAAAGTATGGCAGTACCCCTGTCTCTGCTATCCTGTTATTCAGTTGCCCGGTAAATAAAGTACTGAGTATTCACCTTCAATGGAGTGCGGTCTCAGGGGCGGCTCTAGGCTCATGGCGACCCTGGGCAGGGAGCGTAGGTAGGGGGCCCCAGAAGAGGGGGTCCGGGCGGGGCGGAGCGGGAGGCCAGTGAAGAGGTGGCGGTCAGGGTGTTTGAAAGTGGAACAGAGCCGGAGGCCGCCAAATCCCTGCCAGGAGCCTCCACGCAAATATGTATCCATCCGCAGAGGATTATTATATTAAGGATATATATTGGCGTGGTGGCCCCTGGGGTTTGGTTGCCCTGTGCAGGTGCACAGCTTGCACATGCCTAGGGCCTGGCGGTCTCTTTACTTGTTTGTCGAGTGGGGTTTTGAGCTACATATATATATTAAACACGTAAGTCCGCCCTTCCGTTTCCTTTGAGATGGTTTCACAGAGCACAAACTCCTCTTGCCTTGCAAATGTTATTTTATTTATAGATCCAATCTGTCGTTACGCGTTTCAGTCAGCCAGTGACCTTGCTCACACAATGAAAGCGCTATCGATAGACCTTTTTAAACAAAACACCCGATCTCCTCACATGACATGCTTAAAGATGGACATAGTCAGCAGACTTCATTATTGCACAATCTCTCGTGTTTAGACAAAGAAATTGATTATGTACTCTTCTAAAAACAATAATATGTTTTTACATAGCATTTGAATAAATATATAAATATACAAATTTAAATACATAAATGCATAAATATGAATTCACAATGTCACAGAATTACCTAAATATTTAAAAAAGAAATTTTGTTGCTTTGTTTATTTAAAATGTTTTATGGGCGGCTGATTCCCTGTAATTTACTATTATTTAACCTAGTATCTAAAAAGGCATCTACTATGGGTTCAATCGGGCCTCGATAATCAATTTTTTATATATGTATTGAGGCTATCCCTTAGTGCTTGGGTTCATACTATACAATGCCTGTGTATATCCGTATTGCTGTGCCTAAGGGGTTAAGTCGTCCATGCTTGGCTAGAATTATAGAAAGTTGCGAAGGTCTTAATTATTGTTTAAACCTGTTGGTGCTTTCCAATTGAGGTCCAATATCGTTTGGGACTCTAGATGTCTAAGCAATCTTTCCCTATTGCCTTCTCGACAGAGTTTCACGATGGCGTTAATGACAAAATATTTCAAGCAACTGAGATCGTTGCTATGTACAATTTTGAAATGGCGTGCAACTGGATAAGAGGCATTGTTGTTTACTATGGCTGTTAGGTGCTAAAGGATTCTAACATGTACCTGCAGCTTGGCACTCCCCAAGTATCTCAATCCGCAGGTACATTCCAGCACGTAAACGGCATATTCTGTCTGACAACCAAAATTGCCTATGATAGCCACTTGTCTCGGGTTAAATGGTGTCATATAATGGTTTGTATTGATTCCAAATTTACAAGCCCAACACGAAGAGCATTTGAAAAAGCCTTGCCTTGGTGTTAGCCAGGATGTATTTTGGCCTATCTCAGGGCTACATTTCACTAGCTGAGATCTCATGGAGGCTGCTCGTCTGAATGAAAATGTTGGCCATTTTGGTGATTGAGACACCATCACCCCATCAGTAAGGACAATTGGCCAGTTGTTGTTAACAATGGTCCTAATCTGTCTTTCTTGGCTGCTATATGTAGTTATAAGTCTGATAGTGTTGCATTCTTGTATTTCTGGTGTTTCCGCTTCCTTTTCTAGTCCCCTCGCCTCCTTGTTGCATCGCATTAGACTCTCTCTGCTTCTAGTTTTAACTTTGTTCATAGCTTTGTGTAGGATTTTCTAATTGTATCCCCTGTTCTGGAATTTCTCTTTGGCTTCATCCAGGCATTTATCTGCTATATATATATATATATATATATATATATATATATATATATATATATATATATATATATATGTACATATATTCAACAAATGTTGCAGTGAATTGTCATTTTGGCGTTTACGAAAACAATTCAAAAGAGTTTTCTTTGCATACATTGCAGCAAATCATACATGAAAAGATAATAAAGAGAAAAATAGTAAAAGAGTGGCCACATACAATTTTGAAAAATTGTTTGAAATATTATTAAGGAATCCAATATTGCACAAAAAAAACTATAACAGTCCAATACATAACCAGTTAGTACTTTAAACATTACACAAACAAATACATTTTGGGCACTGCATAGAGCCCAACTATGAGTTTGACGGTGCAGAGGTGTGACCAACCCAATGTGGCAGCATCAAACCTGCATGAGAATCGTCCACCCTATAATTACTTTTTTGGTCATCGGAAGACTTTTCCTTTGCCATTCTCATGGCGGTGTCTATAAAATAGGAGCTTTAAAGGAAGTTCCAGCACGGCATGGACTCAAAAGTCCATGCCGTGCTGGAACTTCTCTTCATGCACATAGGGGGCACATGTTGTGGCCCCCTGAGTGCATCCACAATGCATGAGCCGAAGAGGGCTTTGCAGGGTCCCCTTTCTTCCCTCACTGCCACAGTTTTCATGGAGAAAAGACCTCCATGAAATCACTGATGGTGATGAAAATCATTACATGCTTTGCGCGACTGCGGCAGTCCCACCAAGCATATAGATACTTCTGTAACCACTGCACTACCGCCAGGGAACGGGCGTTCCCTGGTGGAGTTAAAGGACCCCGGCGCCATGACCACTAGGGTTGTAATGTGGCGCTCGCAGGCCTGTTAACGCTGTGCCACCACCAATCTGGCCTTCCTCGGACTGCCAGACTCGTAATCAGGCTCTTAGGGGGACATTAGGATGTCGGACGGATTGCCTCCGCCAGGCGACATCCATCCCTGCATTCCCCCCGCCACATTACAATGGCGGAGGGGACCGCAGCGGCAGTAAACACCGCCCGCCTGTTTTCCACCCCGGTCGCCTTGCGGCCGGGGCGGAAAAAGTTTAATATGGTGGCAGTGTCTATCAGACACCGCCAGCCATATTACAATGGGCTGTGTGTCATGCCTTTCCGCGGCGGCAATGCCACCACGGAAAGGCAGGTGGTGTTCACTCTGGGGGACCGCTGCGGGCCCCCAGAGTGAAGCAGAGTAGGGATATGCACACCTGGGGTACCTGTGGTACCCCCCCACATTTGCATTAACAAAGCGGCAGGCACCGCGCGGTGCCTGCCGCTTTGTTAATGTAAATGCTGCAAATCATTTTTAGTATTGTGGCGGGCAGTGCAGAGTGCACCGCCCGCCACAATACTAAAAATACAGGATGTGCCCGCCACTGTGGCGGGCACATCCTAATACCCCCCACGGGACCCCCGCCCTTATGGCGGGCAGTCCGGTTTGCAGCTAGGGTGGCGGGCGGGCATTGCCCGCCCGCCATCCTAATGGACCCCTTAGTGTTTACAGAAGACAAAAGAACAAAAAATGGCAAAGGGTTTACAGTTCAACTAAATAGTCCACAACAATGAAAACAATTATGGATATCAATCCACTCTCAGTTTGCCAATAAGGCGTCAACAGCGTTTCTAACACCCGAAGGATTTTTATGATCAATATGTCAAAGTGTGGCAGAATTTTTTGACCCCAAACAACAAATGCAGGCAGTTACTTTACACTGCATGATAGCAAGTGAAACTACATTTAATATACGCACGTCATTGCTAATAGTCTCTTAGGTAAAGAAAGAGAAATGTACATCCTTATGTGCCCCTTATTAATTCTAGAACTTTGCCCAGATATTGGGTGCAGTTAGCTCAGTGCTGAAAACGCACATACTTTAAAGTAGGAACTCTTTGGCCCGATAATATCAAACCTTAATCCGTGATTAGAGGCGCCTTAATGGAGATGTGAGTTGTGGTAAAAGGGGATTTCTTAATAAGCCAAGTGCTAAGTGGTAAGGTAAAACTCTTTGGATAAGAGCTATTCGTAAAGCTGGAACCTTAATCTCGGTACTTATGCGCCCTGCTGCCCCCTCCTTGTTTCACTGTCGCTGAGCAACTTCCCTCTGCGGGAATATTATCAGCCAAGGCCAACCCCCCTGGAACGAGGTTTGAAAACACAGAGCTGGAAACTCTGCAGCAGTGGCTGTAATCTAGACAGGCTTCGGGGGCCCCGATGAGTAGGCGGGGTCCCGAAAATCTGTCATCAGAGGGCAAGAGTGCGAGGATGATATCACAGCAAGCTTTTGTCAAGCCCTTTCTACTCAGTTTCCTCTAGTGAGTCAGCAGCCGGCCCTGCTGATTACATACTACCTCACCCTGCATCGTTTTTGTTCCCTGAGAACAAATTAGCAGACAAGCGTGTGTTTATGTGCCCTTGTGTGTAGGGCACGCTGCAACAACTTCTAGTATTCCAAACTGAAAACAAAAGATTACAAGTTATTTTTCTCATTCAAATTTGCATTTTTTGTCATTTCGAATGCTTTCACTTGTTTCATTTGCGTGTTTATTAAGATTACAGAATGGGGCACCTTGGTGGGAATGAGATAAAGGGTATGATGTGATTCGGTAGACATTATATCGTGCAGAATGAGAGACAACGGCATTGTGCACTTTCGGGGTGGTCGTTCATATATTTTTGACTTTGAACAAGATTCCACCTTTTGGTGTCCTATTACAGAGTCTCCTATGCTTAAGGCGTTATCCCTGGGGCAAAGTGCACACCTGGTAATTGCATTATAACGTATGGTTTGGTAATTACCTTGTGCTTTATTTGTGCACCAAAGTTTCGGATCTCAGAATGGAGGATAATGCACACACAAATTTCCATTGCTTACCTACATTTTGAGGATAGCAAACTTGGATTTTGCGCTCTTTGCGTGCATGTTTTTGGGCCACGATTGATCTGGCAAAAATTGAGTTGGGAAGAACCTTCAGCCGTCCAATTTGCTTCCAAGCAGAAATCCTATTTTAGGAGAAAAGTTCTAGCTGTACTCGAAATGCGATTTGCCCCCAACTGTAATGAGGCGAAATGCAACTCCAACTACCGGCCATCTTGAAATGAAATGAAAATGTATACTGCGCACTACTACGCAAAGGTGTCTAGGAAGAGAGGGGAAGAAAAGCCCAATTATCAGTTACTGGGTAAGGTAGTAAAGGAAGAGCCTAAACAATCTGGATCTTCTGTCAACAAGAGCAGTTAATTCACCTTGGCACTTTAACCCCTTTGCTGCGGCGGTAATTCCGTCGCAGTGCTAGGGGGGAGGGGGGGCGCGCGGCGCTCACATGCTCGTGACGGAACCGCTCTGTCACGAGCCTCGGGTGGCCTGTGCTTATGACGGAGCGGTTCCGTCATGGCCCCGCCCGCTCAATAGAACGCGCCGCGCAGGCGCGCCAAGCGGGCCGTGACGGAACCGCTCCGTCACCAGCACAGCCCACCCGAGGCTCGTGACGGAGCGGTTCCGTCACGAGCATGGGAGGGGTTAAGGATTGCAGTCACCAAGAGGATGAATTGGGTCCCGCTTCTTACAGGTCATGCCAGGACATCAAAAAGCATGAGGTGGTTTGATAGGAGTATGCCTGTAATAGTAGATGCAGGGAGAATACATGGAACAGACAATGCAACCAGAATGTATTGAAATATAGTAAGAGCACCATGTCTTCAGATTTTTGCCACAGACAGTGTATTCATCTGCCCTTTCTGTACGCAAAATAAATCATGCTATGTTCCACCATTATAGCACAGCGCCCATCATCATAAAGAATGACACTACACAGCCTAGGTAGTATATATTCAGATTCACATAGTATAATATGCCATTTATTCCATTGCTGAGTGAAGGGTGGGCCCAGGGCTCATCAAAGGATAACCCTTGAGTGAAGGATGTTTTTCTTAGTGGACCACAGCCCTCACCCACCCAAAGGTAGCATGCTTCATCATAGAGTTCACATAGTCAGTGACCAGCTTCGATTCAGCGTGTCTTTGCGACTCCAGTCTCTTTGTAGAATGTTCGTGCATCAGTACACCGACTGACCACCCCCTAAGAAGAAGAATATGTTGCCATATTCGCAAGGGTTGTCATATGATGTAAATCGCAATTGAACACCAAAGGTCACTCCAAATCTTCCAAAACATCAACTTGTTAGAAATATCCATAGTTTACTTGCTACCAGCTCATATATTTGGTCATTCCACAACTGTGTGTGACTAATAAATTCACAATGGACATGCCACGTTGATGAATTTCATTGCTTGCTCACATACAATCAATGCTAGTCATAAAGCAACTGTAATTTAATGCAGGTGATACAGAGAAAACATTGTCGATGAGTTAAACACTTAGTTACCCAGAGGTGCTTTTATTAGCAGTCATTGTCAACACTAGAGGAACAGCCACCCTCACAGCCAATGTCACAACCATCTTGGAAAGAATGTTGGGCTTAGATACAGCCTGAGCAAGCTCCTGCCCCGAACGTAGCCTAATTGGGGAGGTTCCAGAGCTACGGCGCTTGAAATCACCACAGAGCGCAAGAAATTGAATTATGAAGGTCCACTGATACCATGGATGTAAATGTTGCTGAATTTTAGGTGCGAGTTCGGCTGTGATCTTTGAAGCAATTTCTGCTTCGGAACGCAAGGGAGTACAGAAAATGGCGGATTGCGAACGCTTTAACATCGGAACTCCGAGCACGCTGATATGCCACTGAAGATCCTGGATTGCGCCTGTTTGTGAATACTCGATCTTTGTCCCGCATGCAACAAGGTATTTACAGCCCGAAATAGATTCCCCCGCTATACCGGAGCCTTTTCTCCTGAATGTTGCCTGATCTCAAAATGGTGGATCGGGTCCGTCTTAGACTTTAAGCCCTTTAAACGCCCGCAATGGCATAGCGATTCTTGTTCCTACCTGGTTCTAGCATCTCTCCTATCCAACTACTAGGGCGTTGATGCTGCTTCCTTCCTGCATGTGCTGACGTATATACCTGCTTGATGCCTGACCCTGTGATGGCGGCGGTTGTTGCTACCAATGGATCGATGTGCAAAGTTGATCTGAAACGATCGGAGAGGAGGTCACATGATTCTTGCCGAGTGAATTGGATGGAAGCAAGGTCTGGCTCCCAAACTCTGTCGCTTTTGGTCTGAGGCGTTTGCAACACAGAATTCGCATGTTGATGATGGAAGGAGGAGGCTATGGGATCTCACAAGTAAGCGTAGAGCTCTGCTGCCCGAGGAGCACTGAGAGGACCCGTCCTGCGGAGGACATGCCCGCTTGTCACCGTCACGCAGCAGAAACGTCCTGCGGGAAGAAGGATCGCTCATCGGATCGGCGGCCTCTCCCTCGCTGATATTATATTCAGAACTGGAGCATCTCTAGAGACCCGCGGAGTGACAACGCGCGAGTACTGCCAGCGAGTAATTGCCGAAGCTACCCATGACGCAATATTAGATGTGGTCACGACTCGCCTATAAAGACACCACTTTGCATAATGGAGCGGAGATGCAGCAGTTGCAATAAGTGCGTGTTCAACTAGCCTTCTTTCATTAGTCTGTCCGAACCTGCAATTGTGTGCCATCAATGCTGCGGCAGTCCTGGAGAAATGTGTCATGTGAGTGCTTTTGTGTGTGCGTCTGTGCGTGTATGAGGGTGAGTGTGTACAGACGCACATGTGTGTATGCGCCTGTGTGTGTATAAAATACTATGTTCTCATGTGTGTGTGTTTGTGCATGGCTGTGCGTGTAATGGTGTGGATTTATACTTGAGTGTTTTTGTACTAGAGCATGGGATTGTATGTGTGCTTGTGCATGTGGATGTTTCTGTATGCATGCTTGTGTGCGCCCTCTGTTCGCGTATGAAAGTGTGTGCGCACATTTGTGTGTGCTTGTGCATGTGTTTGCGTGTGATGGTGTGTGTGTGTGCATATATCTGTGTGTACGTCCTTGGGTATTTTTGTTCTGGAGCATGTGATTGTATGTGTGCTTGTGTTTTTGGTAGTTTCTGTATGTGTGCTTATGAGTGTGTGCGTCTGTGAGAGTGTGAGCGCATATGTGTGTGCTTGTGCATGTCTGTGCATGTCTTTGCATGTGATGGTATTTGCGTGTGCATGTACGTGGGTGTTTTTGTACTAGGGCATGGGATTTTATGTGTGCTTCTGTTTTTGGATGTTTCTGTATATGTGCTTGTTCTGTATATGTGCTTGTGTGTGTGCATATGTGCGCATATGAGAGTGTGTGCTCACATTTGTGTGTGCTTGTGCATGTCTGTGCGTGTGATGGTGTGTGCACGCTGGATTTGTTATTCTCTGGCGGCCACTGTCCTGGATATTGACTCTAACTGTCAGATGACTGACCTTAGGATGGCCTCCAGTGTACCAGTGTACATAGCCTGACCCCAAGATGGCTTCCATAGTGGTCCCCTCCACTTTGTTTTACTTCCCTGGGACAACAATTGGACACTGACCGGCCTTGAACCTATCCCCTTACACATCAGGACTTGGAACCTGCGGAACTTACCCCAGACTGTAGAGAACAAGCGATTTGGCTAATGCCCGGTGAAGCCACCATATAGCTAAAGAGGAGATGGGTTGTGGATTCACCCCCTGCCATCACCTACCCAGCTGGACCTTGGGCATATTTTCCCCTCGTCTCTACGTCCTATCTTCCTCCTACCCCTTTACCCTATCCCCTTACTTTTCCTTGCGCCATTCGCCTTGTCCCCTATGTTCTTTAAATGCTTTTCTTGATACTTATGTAACTTTTAAATGATGTAAATTGAAACATTATTGTTCCTCATGTAAATCGCTCTGTTTCCTTCGGGTCTAGCCAGGACTATATAATAACTCATTAATTAAATATGTTCCTATTTAGTACTCTTTCTCTCTTTGTCTACTTCCCTAGCTCCTATCCCCTCTCCCCTGAATCTCTCACATTGCCTGCTAGTCTGCCCAGCCCCTGTCCTTTGTGCCCTTTGACTAAGCACCCCTTCTCCCCTTGTTGGGGAAAGATCCAATATTTATACTCTGGAGTCTCAGCAACCCGCTGAGAGTCCACTGCGCCAAGGGAGCCACTCACAGCTGAGGTATGGTATGGCACCCCTTGCCAAAGCACTCCCTCTCCCCTTTTTGGGGAAGGATCCAGTATGTAGGCCTTGGAGTCTAAGAGACCCCTCTGAGAGAGTCCACTGCGTAAAGGGAGCCTCCCGCAGCAGAGATAGAGAGAAGTGATACCACTTCCCCTGGGATCACAGCTTACCGGACTTTAGACATTGCTTTGACTCGTCTACCAGTTTGTGTCCCCGTCGCCCTTCCCCTCCTCTTTCCATGCTGTGTCCTTCACCCTCCCCTTCTCCTTCCCGCCTTCATTACCTGTCTACTTCCCCAGCTCCTACCCCCCTCCCCTGAATCTTTCCCCTTGCCTGCTTTTCCCCTTACGTATTTGTGCTTATTGTTTATCTCGACCTTACAAGTAACTATGTTGCCATGCTCTAATAACTGTGTAACCTTTGTAACAATGTAACCTGTAGCTATGATCTGATGCTCATGTAAAACGCTCTGATACCTCCGAGTCTAGCCAGCGCTATATAAAACCTTTAAAATAAAATAAATAAATAAATAGAAGAAAGAATTGAAGGTGACTCTGGAGGCATGTCAGAAACAGTAATGCCCACCTCGCATGTACAACATCAGTGAGGACCACGGCAGAAAATCATGGTTTGTGGACAAGCACACTGTGTTGGCAGACCATGATGACAGTGCCAAAAGAGAGCTATACCTAAGTAAATTCAGGCAAACTCTTTAGAGAATGATATTTGAAACCTCTTGAGAGGTTAGGAAATTCCAGGGGCCACTTTGTCAGTATAAGTATAACTTGGAGACTCACCCTTGTGCCAAACGCTTGTTATTCTGGCGGATTCCTGGACTGGTGAAGAATTTCTGTCAGAGTGCCTGGCATGTCTCAGTCAAGGATTCCTGTGAACGGCCCCTCATCAGAGACAGGAATGTGATCTCGAGGCTGAAGAGAGAGGCTTATAAAACTGCTGGGAGATTCTTAGATTACTTTTGGTGGCCAAAAGGTGCCATTTCCTTATAATCAGCCATTATGCATAATGATAAAAGGGGTACCTTGAAAAGTGCCTAATATTTGTGAGTGAATTTTCAAACTTTTATTAACGCCATAACTCGGGGTCCTCCCAACTGTGTAAACCAAGATTCAATGGTTATCACATTTAAAGTTAGTTGTGACTCATGAACGAATTATTGTGGAGAATCTGTGGATTTCTGTGACCCGCCTTTATTTCTACGAGTTCCTGTACCTGTAGACAACTAATCCCAGCTTGAAGATTCCAAATCCCAGTGGTCTATAAAGGCTTGCTCCAAAGTTATGTCCGTATCTGCAAAGAATTCTCAAATGCTAGCGACATCTATCACACCGTCCAAAGATGCCGCACTCATATGATGAAAAAAAGTTTTGAAACCTGATGTGTTTTTCAAATAGTAGAACACAGCACTGTCTCTTACAAAGTGAAATACCATGTAAGCCAACCTGCTCCAGAGCCCAGATAAGCTTGTAAATGGAGAGTGTACAAACCAGTGTCCACCTTATCCGTTCCTAAGTGCTCTCCCCATCCTTTTATGGCCATTGTATATGTAGATGACAATTTGATCTATTCTATACCTGAAGAAAAACATGTTCAGCATTTAAAACTCATTATTTCCACTCTCCGCCAACATGATACTTATATTAAACTATCTAGGTGTACATTTCACGTTGCAGAAGTGAAGTTTTTGTGTTTCATCTTATCCCTTCAAAGGCTATAGGTGGCTGACTACAAGATAAAGGAAGTATTAGATTGACCACGCCCAAAAATTTATTGTGAAGGACATACAGTGCTTTTTGGGGTTCTCAAATATTTATTGATGCTTCATTGATAATTTTTCGAACAGAGTTACGCCACTGATTTGATTATTGATTTGAATTTGATCATTATTTTTTGGTCCACAAATTCAGACAAATTCAGTATTATTATACCACTAACAACATATCTAATGAATTATCTCCTACTAAAATTAACTATACCATTGTGGGAACGATCTATTGGCCATTGATGCACCATTCAAAGAATGGAGACATTGGGCCAGATGTACAACCGTGGAAATAGTGCCTTGCAAATTGCGACTTGCAATTTGCGAGGCGCTATTACCAATGTAAAACAGTGTATTTCACACTGTTAGCGATTCCCAATGGGGTCGCAAATAGAGAGGCTCATGAATATTAAGGAGCCTCTCGCAATTTGTGACCCCATTGGGAATGGCAGGCCCTCCCAGGTATGGTGGCTTGCTGGGCTCAGCAGACCACCATGTCTGGGTCTGCTTTTAAATATAGCATTTTTTTTAATGCCGCCCGTTTTCCTTAAAGGTAAGGTAAGAAACATATGACAGCTATGCACAGTAAATGGGGTTGTCTGACTGTATCCAAAGCATGCAATTCAATGGAAGAAGCGATTCCAAACGGCATTAAGGGTAGAATCACAAGGAGTTTAGCATCTTCCCTGGCAGAAGCCAGGGTAGAGGGGGGAGAAGGGGGAACCTCCCTTGCAAGAACTTTGTAGCAGCGACATGGGCTACAACTCAATTTGTTTTTTTCCCCATATTTGTCTAAATTCAAAGACGTTTTAAATCATGGTCAAAGTGGGCTCTTGCCCTTGGCCCCAACCTTTTTAGGGAGCCACCTTACTTAAGCTTTTGGGACGTTCCCAGGATGTATAGAGTTTTCAAACAGCCTGTTTATTTACTTACTTTATTTTATTATTATTATTTTTTTTTGTAAAATTTTTATTTTGTATTTTGTGGAGAAGAACAGAGAAATAAGACAAGCGACAGTCCCGCAGTGCTTCCCACGCAGGGTGTATTTAAAGAGGCATAAAGCATAGGTGAGGTTTTTGAGACAGTGCAGTTAGTCCAGCCAGCTCCCACCATCTGAGCAACAGAGGGGAGATAAAGAAAAACACTTGTTTTATCTGGCCATATGTGCCACTGTGAAGTGCAGTAATAATTTGCTCCTTCCATGACTGCACTGTCCACGTGAAGCAGCTCATGGCTGGTGCGATCACAGCCTAGTGCCACTAGCTCAGAATCTCTATTTCTTAAGGAGTAGGGACTAAAGTTCAGTAAACAAAAAAGCACCCTTCATGTGGAAAGACCCAAAGGGGGAATCGCCAATCCACTGGATCACGCACCACATGCAGTTCACTTGTTTACACCACTGGTCTTCCTGCTTCTCTGGTGCTGAGAAACACTGTTAACTCCAAGAATGGGCCCCAGATCTAGGCTGAACAAGACAGACAGTTGTCAATGATTGGACCATGGTTGCTGTTGGACCCGGCCCTTTTGGCAGGTTCACCCCGAGACTTTTTGCTTTTTCCTAGCCTGTTTCTGGAACCTAGGTTGGTGATTTTAGGCCTCTGCGCACTTTTTCACTGTGGTACAGTGTAAAGTGCGTGTGCTCTCTGTGTATGTGTGGTGAGTGACCTGCCCTCCCATAGGAATGAATGGGGAATATGGATGCCCATGGTAGTTCCTGATGTGTGGGGAGTGCAGGGTCGAGTTTGATATGTGCGAACTCGTGAGAATGAATGCTGCGTAATGGTGTATGCGGCATGGTTGTGTCTAGTCTAGAAGCGCCACTTTTAGAAGTTGGCATATTTGTGTAGTGAGTCTGCTGGCACGTGATTGGCTGGTGAGCCTGGCCCAGGAGTGCCGGGGCCTGCTTGTGGATTGACTGTCTGGTTTGAGTGTGACAGGGGCTGCAGAGCCCCCAGATGGTTGTCTGAGTCAGCCCGTGGATGAAAGGCAGCATCTGTTGCCAGGGAAGTGGGAGGAGATTAGCACCTGATAGTGAAGGGCTGTGCCGGCCTGCCACAATGCTGGCTCCACCCCCCCCCCGCTGGGCGACTGTCACCTCTGTCCCTGATACTGGAGGGACTTCCCTCTAAACCAGTCTAGCTGGTTCTCACACTGAGACTTCAAAGACTTCAAAGACTTTTCTGTGTGTAAGAAGGGGCTGTGTCCCCTTCCAAAATGTTCTTGTTTTCAACTTGAATCTGCCAGGGGCGTGCTGCTGCTGGGGCTCAGGGGAATCCCTGAGCCCTGCCCAGCCCCTGGACTCCTGATGGACTTTCCTTCTCTGGGAGCTGCTGTGCTCCACCTTATGTCCTGGACTACTGAAGTCCTGGACCCCTGAAGGACTTTGCTGGATTTATGGGCCTTTTCTGTGGCTCTAGCGCTGGGGAAGCGCTTTATCCTGCTTGTAGCGCTGGGAGCGCTCGATTTTCACTTATAGCGCTGGGAGCGCTTTCTGTCTGTCCTAGCGCTGGGAGCGCTGGAATTCTGACCTAGCGCCTAGGAGCGCTGTTTGTTCACAGCCGGAGCCCACCTGGCATTGGCCCCCAGATCGCTGTTCGAGCGAGTGCCTACCTCGCTCCATATTTAAATTGGAGAGGGAGCCCACCCCTCGTGTGCCCTCACCTCACCGCCGCTGCCCGGGACCAGGAATATCCCTAAAAGTTGCCGAAAGCGGAGGCTGCAGCGCCGAAAAACGGAGCCGCCGCGCTCTCATTGGCTGAGAGAGCCGAGCCCCCTCACCAACGCCGCGACGGGATAGGCCCGTGCGGCGCAGCGTCATGGCCCTTGTCGTGCCGTGATTGGAGGAAGAGAGGAGGCGCGTCATCGGGGCCGCGACGGGATTGGCTGGTCGAGGCCGGCCCGGGGAAGGAGGAAGAGTGATGGCGGCTGGTCGGCAGGGCTCCCGTGAGCGGAGGGAGCCCTGCAGCGAGAGGAGCGGCCTGCAGAGACGAGCGGAGGGGGCGCGAGGCACATTGCCGATGCCTGCCCCCACCGCGAGGCTCCCCGACTGG
This sequence comes from Lissotriton helveticus, assembly GCF_964261635.1. Classification (NCBI taxonomy): domain Eukaryota; kingdom Metazoa; phylum Chordata; class Amphibia; order Caudata; family Salamandridae; genus Lissotriton; species Lissotriton helveticus. The sequence goes on along the minus strand of NC_136071.1, from coordinate 332,517,530 downwards.
AGGGAGAGCCCCGAGCGCAGAAGAGCCCCGCTGCCAAGTCCCGGTGAGTGTGCAGTGAAGGAGGGGAGGGGTGCCGGGACACGTTGTCGGTGTCCGCCCCCCCTCCCCCGGTAGCGCGAGCTCGCGCCCATGGTCGGTGTGAAGCCACGAGGGCTTCAAGGGCGGCCCCGGTTGGCAGTGGGTCGCCCCAACGTGCGTAGAGCCCTGAGAGGCTCCCGGCCCCTTTTTGTGTTTAGAGCCACGGAGGCTCTAGGGGGCTAGTCTTGATTTACGAGCCCTGAGAGGCTCGAGGGCCAGTTCGTTTATTTTAAGAGCCTGAGGGCTCCATGGGCCATAATTGTTTTAAGAGTCTGTGAGGCTCTTGTGTTATGCCAGAGCCTGTGTGGCTCCAACGTGTGTAGAGAGTTTCCAGAGCCTGGGTGGCTCCAGCGTGGCGCAGTTTGCACCTAAGGGTCAGTGAGGACCCTGTCGCAGTTTGGACTCCCAGCTGCCCAGCAATTAGTGGGCAGCTGCACCGGTTAGGTCTTGTGATTTTCTCAGGTGCCCAGTGAGTAGTGGGCACCTGCTACGTTTAGGCTTGTGCTTGGACTGGCGCTGCATGGCAGCGCGCCCTGACATTGAGACTCAGGGCGTCCTAGCCCCAACAAGGCCAGTTGGCCTAGGGACTGCCACAGGTGGTGGCTTATGTAAGGTTGTGCGCAATTGTATGGTTTTTATTCCTGCACCTCTGAATGTTTAGGCATCATGTGACTTTTGTGCTATTGTATTGTTATGGTACCTCTGAATGTATTTTTATTGCATCATGTGCCTTATTCTTAACACCGCTGAATGTGTAGATTTATACATTATGTGTTTCCCTTTACTACTCCTCTGAATGTGATTTATGCATCATGGGTAATGTGTTCTTTCTTAGACCCCTAAATGCTGTGTGATACTTAGGTGGTTGTTCTTTTTAGTACAGGTGGTCCTAGTGAGGTCCTGGTCCCCTGCGTGACATTCTCCTAAGGTGTTTAGGGTTGCGTAGGAGGTACTTACCTGTTCCCAGTAGTTACTGGATGTGATCTATAACTGTTACTTTGTGTTACAGTGATTTTATATACTTTTATTCTAAGTTCTTTAAGTACTATTTCTATTTCTAAACGTGCTGATTATGACAGTGGCCCATGTGGCCCTGTCCTGTGTAAATAATCCCATGTGAATATTGCCCGTGCCAGTTGGCACAATGTATATGTGTGATTTTATCTGATATGCTTTGACAATACAAAAGTTATTTTAATATAACCTTGTGTGGAGTTCCTTTTGTAGTGTGCCTAGTATGTTGTTGCTGTTGTGCGCTGGCGCAAATGCTTAACACATTGCCTCCGAGTTTAGCCTTACTGCTTGTGCCAAGCTACCAAGGGGGTGAGCAGGGGTTATCTTGGCGTGTGACTTCCTTGCCCTGACTAGAATGGTGGTTTCTGCCTGGCTTTGGCGTCAGCCTTAGCCTACCAGAAATAGCCAGTTCTAACAGTTGCTGAGAAAGTTAAAGCGCCTAAAATGGATAATAAATTTAGAGTTGGCCAAGCAAAGAGCCCCCAAATCATGTTTGATCGGGGCCTGAAAAATCCTTCAGATGTCCCTGTTGTAGATTGATGTCAAGACAGAGAGGGTTTTTCCTACTAACAGTTTCAATACTGTACTGTACAAATATTAAAGCTGAAGCATGCCTTGTTTTAAATGTCCCTATTTCAGCTTGTGTGTGTAGGAGAGTAGGGTCTGCTATCCTATGGTCACCCCAATTTTTGCTTTTTGCTTCACTGGTTTTTGACTTAATGTGGCTGTGGGCCTGCTAATCAGACCCACAGCCTGCTGTTCTCTCTCTAAATTCACAGACATGTACTATAGGTACATCACCAATTTGGTACTGGACACCTTGTCAGCCCCTGTACCATGCACTATAGGTGCTCAGGGCATAGGTGCATCCAAGGCCTACCAGGGGCTGCAGCATATCTTTTGCCACCCCTGGCTGGTACTTAAATCGGCACAACTGGCTGTTCACACAGCTGGGGCAAGGTGGTGTATTCACCCCTTGCTTAGATATAGTATACCTATATCTAAACCTATATCTGGACACATATATGTCTATCAGTCAATCCTATGGCAGGCCTTAACAATCCTGTAGGCAGAGTGCTTGGTTTTATGTGAGATGGTGCTCTAGCATGAGCTGAGCCTGTCTGCAGCTTTCGGAACCATTTCCTTATAGCTGTTCCAGTGATACTGCCATACCATATACTCTTAAGTGCATTATAATCCTTACGGTTATTGCAACTCCGGTTTGGCTTTATCAAAACATGTCGTGTTTGGTGTCATACAACATGGAATGGTATGTTATGTTATGTTATAACAAATTTCTTGAGCGCACTGTCACCATAGGTTTCCTGGCGCTAATCGGAATGAGAAGAGAGGAGGAGGGACAGGGGAGGGAAAGAGAAAATTAGTGCGGGAAAAGTAGTGTTTTTAGGGATTTCCTGAAAGAAATGAGGGAACAAGATGACTTGAGGGGAAGGGGGAGGGAGTTCCACAGCTTAGGGGCTAGACAAGAGAAGTGCGGCCACCCGATCTAGAGAGTTTGAAACGGGGGACGACAAGGAGCTGGAGGTGGGTGGACCTCAAGGTACGTGAAGGGCAGTAGGAGGAGATTAGGGACTTGAGAAACGCAGGGGCGGGACCTGTGAAGACTTTGAAAAACAGACAGTGAACCTTGAAAGTGATTCTTTCGTTCACTGGTAACCAGTGAAGGTGGCGTAATAAAGGTTGGGCCGACTGCCATTTGGGGATTTTAAAGACCAGCCGAGCAGCCTGGTTTTGGACGATCTGCAATCTAGACAGCTGAGATTTAGGAAGACCGTAGTAGATTGCATTCGAGAAGTCCAACCGGGACATCACCAGGGCTATTAGAACCTGCAGCAAGGCTTCAGGTGATAGGAGGTGAGCGACTTTCCATATCCTGTAAAGTTGGAACATGCAGGAAGATGTTACTGCGCTCACCTGTGCCTTGAGGGTGAGTCCGGAGTCAATCAGGACTCCGAGGCTTTTAACACATCCAGCAGGAGAGGGAGGTGTTCTGAGCTCAGTCGGCCAGTACTGAGGGCCCCAAAAAGGGGCGCTTCTCCCCGGGAGAAGAAGCTCAGTCTTGCCCGGATTGAGCTTGAGTTGGTTTTGGTTCATCCAGTGCTGGATGTGTGTCATGGCAGTCTGGAAGTTGGTGACAGCATTAGGAGAAGTGAGGGGAAAAATAATTTGTAAATCATCTGCGTAATTGAACACGGTGATATCCCACTTACCTAAGGAGTGAAGGAGGGGTTGAAGGTATAAATTAAAAAGGAGGGGAGACAGAGAAGATCCCTGAGGGACTCCACAGGATGAAGAGACGCTGGTGGCGCGGAAAGGACCCATGCTAACTGCCTGGCACCTCTCCTCCAGGAAGGATTTAATCCAAGACAGGGCAACCCCACAGACTCCGGCAGATTCAACACGGTGGATTAAGATGTTATGGTCCACCGTGTCGAATGCCGCCGATAGATCGAGTAGGACTAATGCCTGGGGTAGTCCTCTGTCCTCATTGCGTCTAAGGTTGTCCAGCACAGCGAGAATCACAGCCTCGGTGGAATGGGCTGGTCTGAACCCAGCCTGGTTGGGCGCCAGGAAGTTGGACTCCTCAATGAAGTGTGAGAGGCAGGTCGTGACATGGGCCTCGAGGATTTTAGATAGAAAGGGCAGGAGGGAAATAGGGCGATAGTTAGCCAGGGCAGCTGGATCGGCACCTTGCTTTTTCAGGAGAGGCACCAATACGGCCTCTTTAAATGAGCTGGGGACTATGCCTGAGTTAAGGGAAGAATTAAGTAAAGGGAGGATACAGTGGGGGAGGGTGTGACAAATATCGCGAAGCACGAAGGGAGGGCAACAGTCCTTAGGGGATCCAGAGTTCACACGGGTGGACAGTTTGGCAAGAGATTCCGGGTCGAGCGCGGGGAACTGAGAGAAAGTGAATGTGTTAACAGGAAGTGGAACTGTTGTAACAGAAAAATGTGAGTGAGGAATGGAATTCTTGATGGTAGTAATCTTATCGATAAAGAAGGAGTTTAAAGCGGTACAAGATTCTAGGGAAGACGGCGGATTCGGGAGTGTCCTGGCGTCCGATGTCAGTTTGCCAAGGACTTTGAAAATCTCCTTAGACCTGTTGGGGGCTGATAAAATTCTGTTGGAGATGAAAGTGGTTTTGGTAGTGGTGATTGCGACTTTATAGGCTTTGCGCGCAGACATGTATGCTTCCCTGTCGGGGCCAAGGTAATGGCGCCGCCATCTACGCTCCAATCGGTGCAGCTCCAGATGTTGTTGTTTTAAAATGGAGTTGTACCATTTGTGGGACTTATTAGGGTGGGAGCGAGAAAAGCGGGTTAGAGGTGCACATGCGTCGCTAGCCGTCGTTAGCCAGTGTGAAATATTGGCATCCATACTATTGACATCTGAGGACTCAAGAAGTGGAGGCGGAGTTTTGGCGAGTAAAGAGAAGAAGGCAAGTGAATCGAAAGTCTTCCAGTTCCGAGCGGACCCTCCATGCTGGAGGGTGGGCCTGACCAGGCCCTTTATAAGAATAGATGACTCAATCAGTAGATGGTCTGACCAGACACAGGGGGAGATAGTCGGACCAAGGAGCGATATGCCCTGAGTCCAAATGTGATCTAAGATGTTGCCCCCAGTGTGAGTGGGAGAAGTAACATGCTGGAATACTACCCTCTCTCCAGTTCTGACGACGGGGGCAGCATCCCACCCCTCTAGGAGGGGAAGACATGTTACTTACTGCAAATGCGGTTAATCCAAACCAGAGCCCCAGCATCACAAAATGGATGCTGCTGCCACAGACACGAGTCTGGCCTCCTGCTGCAGACTGAAACTCGACAGGGGAGGCTTGATCAAAGGATCTCCTGTCACAGGGAGGTGTCACACGCACCACCCCAGACAGGAGATAGTGGATTGTAGCAGGGAGGGTAGAAAGAAACTAGACACTGCCTGGGGAGCACAAGGTGTCCCCGGGCAAATGCCAGCCAAACCAGTTCTGGGACTCTCCAGTCCCAGTCCTGGCGGGAAGCTGGACAAAGGAAAGGGGTGTAACCACCCCCTCCCTGGGTCCCACCCATAGGAGGGACCTAGCAGGTAATCCAGCCCCCAGATTTGGAATATAGGTGGGAGCAGTGCCAATGCACATCAGATTATCCTGACTGAAACTTATGAAACAAAACTCTGGACCCTTCGACATCCCACTCGATGTGGAAGATTGAAGAATCTCCCTCGTGGTCAAGGAGTGACCACCCTGTGCAAACAGGCACCATCCAGTACCTCGACGTTTGCTTTGTTGCAGTTCCTGCCAGAAGTCGAGTGACAGAGACTGACAAGAACCAGCGTGCCTGCCTTTTAAAAGCCCGATCCACAGTCTATGCAAAGTTGAGACCCGTGGAGGCGACCTGAAGCATGGGAGCGGCCGTCTTGGAGGAACAACGAAGCGCTGACCGTGCAACATCCAAGGCTCCCTCGAAGCTGTGCATTAGAGATTGAGAAGCTCCAGCCCCGAGCAGCTTTTGCACCGAAGCTCACCCCTCCACACTTGACGAGTGCTGCGTGGAGCCCTTTTGCATTTTCCTGCTTGACGCGTGGGTCTGGTCACTTGCCTGTTGGCTAGTGGCCCCAGAACTAACGAAACTTTGAATTTACATGGCTGGTCTGGTTGCTCCAGACTTGCACTCGCTCCCCTGAAAAGGAGCACCCGCTCTGACCTTGCTGGTCCGAGTGTTAAGCCATCTTTGAATCCTGCATGGGTTGCCTTTGCCAAGGCCTGTTGACTCCAATCTTGAAGCCGACACCGCCGACAGCGAGAGCCTTTGTGGGACAGCTCGTGATTCACTCCAGGACATCCTCGGTGCCCCAGAGACCACGTGGCAGTGGAGAGAAGCTACACGACATCGACCTAATTGCGCCCGACATTGCCTGGTTCCTTCCTGGTTCCTTCCGGGTTCCTTCCTGGTCACTAGCTAGTGACCCAGACTCTGTCCCCTCTGCTTTCAGGTACTCTTCAACTTCAATCCACCCTTGGATAGCACCGGACACTTCTCTCCTGGACGCCTGCAGCATCTTCATCTCCAGGCACCCTAGATCTTCGTGACGAAACCCAACACATCTTCGCACCTGTGCACCCGCTTCCTGTGGGTGAGGTAACACTTGAACACCGGTGCTCCTGTAGTGGTATACACCTCTAGTGTCTAACTCTAAAGTTTTGTCCTTCTAGTCCATTTGGAAGACTCTTAAAACTGTAATACGATAACTTTAACGCACCATTGACTTTACATTGGTGCAAGCCTGTGCTTCCCGCACTGCACCCGAATCCCGCGGGCTACTCCCGTCCTAACTGCTGTTAGTCCAGTGTAGTCCAAGCGATTCACAAGGCCCTAGGCCTTACCCCCGATCGATTAGTGATTGTTATACCACTTTATTGATATATGGTTTGAGTGGCCACCGGCCTCATCCAAAACGTGCAACTTGTCTATGTTATACTGTGCTTTTATTTAAACGCTTGTGCTTCATTGCTCATAAAGAGTAGTGGGGATTATACTAAGAATAAATACATATAATTTGATAATATATAACTTGTGTGGTGTCCTTTCATTTGATATTACAGGATTGTATATGGTAAAACAGCTGGCTTCACATGTCCTCTTGAGTTAAGCCTTTAGGCTGCTTAGTCCATGCTACCACCTGAGTAGCTTGTCTATAAGGTTGACTTACAACCACCACCATAAGGGATTGTTTGGACAGCTACAAGGCGCCCATAGAACTGTGGACATCATATACCAGGCCAACTTCTCACAGTGTCCATCCTCGGATCAGTAAAAACTGGAACAAAGAAGCAGATGGGGGAAGGTAATGACAAGACTAGTTAGTAGTGATCTTCATTACGTCTCACCCAAGGCTCCCTCCTCCCAGTCTATTTCCCTCTGTTTTGAGTGAGGTACACTCAGAGGTAGGGTCCTTATTCCTTGCTTCAGGAAAAATGACATCCTGGAAGGGGAAGGGAGGAACGTAAGGAAAACACTGGGAAGGATAAGGAAGAAGGACTAAAGTTGGTCTTTCTTCCACCAGTATATAGAGAAATCAGTCTCAGGGAGGTGGACAACATACAATCTGTAAAGCTGACACAAGGAAACCTTGGACAAGGTGTGATTAACATTACTGGTAAGTAATCCAGGAAGTTCCTATTGAATAGTACAACCATGCATTATTGTCAATCCCCATACCAAACACTAACTCATACCCAAAAGCTCAAACAAAGAGAAAATACATTTGACAAACATATTCCAAACATATGCAAAAGGTACCAAGCTTATAATGACCAAAAGCGCCTCAGGAATAATACAATTCTTTGCTTCCAACATCTTAAATGAACTTGTCCCACACGCAAAAACACTTATGCGATAAAAAGGATCCACCAAATAGCTCTCTCAAGACTTCAGTTGCAAGAGTCATAAACTCTGGAAAGCAAAGAGAAGAAGTGAATGGAGAAAACAAGTTTCCATTTACTGCTTCAAACCTTCAAAATCAAAAGAAAACATGTAAAACAGCACCCTGGATTTTAAATCCAGTCTTCAAATTCCTTTATTTTTATAGTTCTTTTTATTAAACAAAAAGAATCGACAACACAAGATGCATTACAGTGTAGACAGGGTACTTAATACTTGGCTTAGACTTCCAAATCATACATGAGCACTTACATAATTGCTGCAATGATAATTAAGGCAATGGTGGGTCATCATGTTCAGGTATGCTCGAGGGGGGTACAGCTCTCACCTCGATAAAGGTTCCAATAATTTCAGATTTGTGACCATTTTCGGGGGCGTCCTCGAGCTACATATACTCTTTTCTCTCTAAACAGGCTCTAGTCCATGTCCCTTTCTCAGGCCTTTGTTATTGGTGCATGCACAGAGCCCCACAGTTGCGCTATATTTCTTTTTGCCACCATAAGGCCTAGTGTTACCCACATGGCGAGCTTGCTATTCAAATCTGTGGGCTCCCACACATTCAGGAGACTACTGCAGTGTCTCCTACAAGTCCCATGGCCCTCTGCTCCCATATTCACTAGAGTGGGCCCTGTTATATATACTCTGTGCAGTATATTTAATTGGACAAGTCGCAGCCTTGCAGATATAACCACCTCTTCGCCACCGTCCAGTCTTCATCATCCATGTTTATACCGTCTCTGTTCCACTTCTCCCTTATGTCTTTGAGTAAGACACTTGAGTGATTCATTCGTTTTTTGTATGTCAGGGAGATGGCCTTGGACGGGAGGTAGCCATCCAAGAGCCTATCTTCGAGAGGCGAGGACTAAAGGGGAGTGGTCCCTGCTGGAAGTACCGCCCGCAGTGCGTGGTGAACCTGCATGTATCTAAAGTGTTCTGTATTGGCCAAGTCATATTCTTGCTGCAGGGAAGCGAAGGATTTTATGTCCCCTTTTACCCAGAGGTCTCCTATCTTCGAGATACCTATGAGGTCCCATTTGTTGAAAACCTTTTGACTGCCACAGGTTCCCAAGCAGTTCCGAGTCCCATAGGGGAGCGGCCAGCGTAAATCTGTGGTCCCATCCCAAACTTCTGTTGGCTGCTTGCCAGACTTGTACCGAGTGTTTGGTCGGGCCCGTCAGAAGAGATCGTCCACTTTTCAAGTACAACGCTCTATTATAATGTCCCCCAGGTAGTAACCATCGATCCATGGCATAGCCTGGGTCGTCTATTCTGTGGTAAATGCCATGGTTAATGGCGGCCAGGTGTGCTGCCCAATAAGACTTTTTGAGGTCAGGGAGGCCAATACCTCCATCATACCAGCCGAGATTGAGTTTGGCGAAGGCTAAACGAGTTTTCCCATTCCATAGTAGGTTCCTTTGCAGGTTTTTGATTTCTTTGAAATAGCTGGCAGGAACTCAGTCTTTGAATTATTAATAAAAGTCATCAAAAACACATCAAAAATTATTTCAGACAATCAAATTACACTCAACCTAACCATCCCGTCTAGTGCCACTAACTAAATGTAATGTGTGGCATGATCATTTGCTTCTCTTCCTGTCTGCACACATTGTTCCGCCATGAGGTGCAGAAGGGGCAGGATGTATTTGTGTATCTGCTCTGTGTTCAGCCACATTTCAGATTCCTCTGTCTTATTTTCCCACAATGGCGAACTGTTGCTTGGATAGGTCTTTGATGAGGCTGACGTGGCAAGGCAGAAAGCCAGAATCATGGGTTTCAGGTGGGGTTTGTGGCTCAGCAAGCAGTTTAAATTGCTGAAGCCTGATCTGTGTTACAGGAACTGGAGACAACACAAATCAACACAAACCATCTGCTGCTGTGGAAAAACCTGGAGTTACTTCATTAGTCCTGAGGTTGGGAGACCAAAAACCAGTAATTCCCCAAAGATTTACACAGATCTGCACAGAGCCTGACACAGCTAGTCAGTGGGGTGGTAACATTTGGAATAAACATGTTAAGATACAACGGGCCTTATTTTGCCCTTAGAGGGAGGGTCACAAAGTGGCTTTGTTGCAGTGGCTCTGGGTACTCCTAATTCCACCAGTTTACCTTGCTTCACTTGGAGAGTGTGTTTAGTGGAGGCTGAGCCCCTAGTTGATGTAAGGCCCCTAATGTATTGGAGCTGGCTGGAAATGATTGTCACTGAACAAGTTACATAAATGGAATATGCATGGATCCATTGGAGTCTACCTAGTGCAACAGGCAAAAATACATTTTATTAAAAGAAAGGACAAATAGAGAACTGTATTAAATGATATATTCCAATTTGTTGGAGGATTGAGGAGCCGTCTGGTTTTCTATCATTTGTGTTTAGGTGAATTCTTGCTGATTTTGGGCAATTTATTTTAATTTGTGTCAAGAATCATGGCAATCTATAAGCTACGTGCCTGAATAATTATTCCTGGAAGACCTTTGTTACTAAAGAAGTTAATGGCTACTCTGCCCAAAGGTATGAATGAACTATTTGTTTGCATTAGGAAAAGGGATGATTATCTTGTGGTTTCTCACCTTTGCTAGTTCCTTGTTGTAACAATAACAATCCTTGACTGCAACTTTGCCTCTTATCAGGTACCACATCCATCCATAATCAACTGTGATATGGCAAGTTCTGGGGAGGCCACTGCAGGAAAGGCTGGAGCTAGAACTAACCAAAATGAGGATTACAATGTTATGGATAGCGCCTAGAGAGACCTGCTTACAGCTGGATTGGATCAAGTGAAGCACAAAGTTTCCTGTATTCCCCTACCACATCTCCCCATTAGTAAATTCATTCTTTGAAATTGACTATATTCTCAATGATGTCCCAATCACACTAAAAAGGGCGACATGCCTTGATAAACATTTGGACGTTTTCAGCTCACAATGATGACAAGGCAGAAGCTGAGACAAATCCACAATTCCATAATGCTGTGTCTGCCTTTAAGAGTACTCCAGCAAGGAATTGAGCATTATTCCTCGTCCTGCTGGACCAGGATATTGTAATTTTGGAAGTGACACATGCAGTTCAAAGAATACTGTCCTTCTTTCCTTACTTGAAAAATTACTAGTGTGCACGGACCATATTCCCTCAGTAATAAGCTCCATATTACAAGCCCTAGTTAAACCCAAGCCTTTATGCAATACTGCAGTTCACATTGATGCACTAGAACTTTCACCAAAGGCCAACGGGATATCTTAAGGCCAATGTGATATCTTAAGTACCACTCACAGGCGGAAATTTGCAAATTTTTCTAGCTCCTAAAGATCCACTTGAATGGACTCAGCTCCACCAGAAAGAACTTTGTATGTAGCCGATATTCCTAAATGGAGCGAAAGTCAATAGAGCTAATGAAGTGCAAACCAAAGACTGGTCAAACTCAGTAGCACCCATTAAGATGACTGAAACAAGTTAAAAATATAACAAAATACCAAAAAGGGTGCTTGTGATTTGAAAATGCTGCCACAGATTGCCACTACAAATTGTTTGTTACTGTTACTTTAATAGGAATTGTTTGGAAGCTTGCTTTCTTGGAGTCTGAGCTCCTTTATTCAGTTGTGTTTTGGACGGGCACCATGGCTCAAATTTCATTCGAAGTTTCGTATACATGTTCAATGAGAACATGAGATTATTTGCCCTTCTTTTGTTCTGACTAGGTTTGGAAGAGGAAGCTGCAACACATTGTTGGATTGCAATAGGCTGTTCTATCTCTCTTGTGAATAGACTGACTCTGATGAATTGTTTATTTACTTTGACATTTTCAAAGGGAAGCAAGGCTAATAGTTATACACTAGCTAATTGGATAGATATGAATATTTTCTTTTACTATGAGAAATCAGGCTCTTTGCTCCTAGGTTCTTCCCATCAAAGATACACTAAGGGGATATTCCTTCCCAGACTGAGGAGGAACGTCAACCTTATTGGCACTTTACAGGGCTCGCCATACACCACTCTTCCATTTGTTTTAAAGGACATTACATTTTGGAGTATGGCGCTACATGATCCCATGAGAAGAGTTCAAAGGTTCTCCATAATGTTGTTCTGCATTGATGTACGCTAGGGAGGATTTATTTGATTCATTAAGGTAAGTGTGTTGCATTACACCTGGGCTGCTCACTTTTTCTTCTTAGATTTCTGGGATTGGATGGACATCAGACTACTTAGATATAACTTAGTCTTAATTAAGAGTGGCATGAAGAATGGGATGAGGAGAGGTACCTTGGAAAGAAAACTGGTAAACTCTGAGAGCTTAAATTACAAACATTTGGCATAGGGCAGTGTCCCAAGCCTTCCTCTGCATTGCCGTTAGTCAAAAGAAAAGGGCGGGAATGCGCTATATTTATGAGTCAGCGCATTCCTGTTCTTTGTAAATGTCTGGCCACAATGTAAAGTACAAAGTTCCCCAGACTGGGTAGAGAGGAGGTAGAGTATGTCGATATGTAGTGTGTATAGAGAGAAAGAAAGAAAAGCCAAAGAGGGGGGAATCCCCTTGTTGGGACTAAAACCCTCACACACCTAGCAAGCTAGATGTCATGCTTCATCATATGGGTTTGCTCCTCGCTGAACTGGCGCTGCAATGTTCAGCGGGCACCCTCAAGGGGGCTCTTTAACGGAGATCTTTAATCCCTGCCATATGGTGCATGCGGGTGTGTGGGGAAGAAAGGGGTGTAGTCGTAGGAGGTGAGGTGAATATAAAAAAAAGGTGGGTCAGTCCACAATAGAATTTATTGGAGTGGCTGGCGCCCTTGGTAAAAAGGTGGGAGGGGAGATAGTTGCTACTGGTTTATGTTGGGCAAGATATCTACAACCCCCTGGTGTGGTCAACATGTTTCATGCCTACGCGGCATTTCATCAGGACCCAAAGTGGGACGTACTACACAGTGAAAATAATATAAATGTAAAGGTTAAAAATCTGTAGTCATACAACCTTATGCCAAAAGGTCATAAAGGGGCAGGCAAGGAAATCCTGCTCGGTATGAGTGACCTAAAGGAATAAAACATAACAGAACACCGTGACAGTTAACTGTTTGTCTGGCAAACTCACACGACACACATAGAAAGGACATACTCGTATTTACAAGGAGAAAGGGTAAACCAATTGGTTAGAACAGTGGTTGCATTGACATCAAGCTGTGTCTACTTAGTGGGGCGCACAGTCATATGTCATGCACAAAGAAGATACAGATTGAGCGGCTAAGGAACACTAGAATTCATAGACAAGGGGGGCACAATGTAAGAGATCTTACCCTAAGGGAGATCGTGAGATGCCCCGCAGTCTGCTCCAGTGGGACCTGCACGTAAAGGTCAGGAACCTAGGGGGGAGCAAGACAGTGTTGATGACACCCCGTCATCTGTATTCCCCCATAATGAAATTAGCATCATGGGTGTTGAGGCTCGCCAGGAGGAAGGGCTAATGCGGAGGACATGCACCCGAACGGCCATTAGTTTAACTCCTGGAGCCTGAACCGATCAGTAGAGCCGGTGAGATAACACGGCGGTCAAGAGTGGGGCGCGGACCATGAAACAGCGAAAGGCGACCCCGCAAACCCAACGGGCGCTAGAGGTCAGGAATCACTGAAACGATGGGCCATACCGTCATCGTGGCCACCGGAGACCAAGCCGTGCTCGTATGTAGGTTGGAGGCGTAAGGTAAACATGGGCGTGTAGGTAACACTCCCAAAGCATGCGCGATACCACCTACGGTCAACAAAGGGGGGCAGAACGCCCCGAAACAGACAGTCGAGCCACTTACCCGGAAAGCGTGCGGTCGGAGCCGCTAACACCTACCCCCACCGTCTGGTCAGGACAGAGCAGCTGGTCAACGCCCTGGGCTCAAGAGCGGTATTAGTAGCCCGAATCTCGCCGAGTCCGCGTGGGGGCGGGGCCTCAGCGGGACTACGCGCATGCGTCACAGTGTAAAGTTTTCCGACCACTGGAACAGGGCGGGAGGAAAGGTAATGGCGCCGGTTAGCGGCCATATTGGTGGTGAAATAGGTGCCTGAATGGTCCAGTTGAACCTATTACGAATCGTTAGGGCACAAAAATGTCATATTCGGCCAAGACATGGCGGCGAATACCGAGAGGGAGTATCCAACTGATGGATGTGATGTTGTACCGTGAGATAGATAGCCACAGTGTCTCACGCAAGGTACAGGAGCGCAAAACGCAATTCATGTGTAAGATTAAAATTAAATAATTTGCGCGATTATCACAATGTGAATCTAGTCAGTTATTAGACTGCGCAGTGGGAAAATGACAGTACTGCGTAGTGGCCATGTTTTAGGGGTCAGAAGAGAAACATATTTATGGTCCGCCAAATTAAGGTAATTGGTTAATGTGCAAGTGGTACAGTCAGGAAATGCCCATGTACGGTGGTAGAAATGGGTAGTAAAAGTTAAAAGGTGGGTAGGAGACATTTAATCAAGTACAGAGAGTTAAGTGTGACATCATGTGTGTTGTTTGATGGTCAGGACGTCAGCAGGTGGTGCGGTAGGCACGGTAGGGGTGTCTTAAGCTAGACATATCCCAAGGTGTTAACGTGACACTAGCGACCATGGCACACAATCATTCAGACCAACAGTATCTAGGCGCAGGCGATGTACCCATCTTTGTTCAATTCTGAACAGGGCTTGTTGTGAAATGTGGGGATGGGATTCCAAGACTACCCATTTTATGTTATCTGCCTGATGACCATGTTGGGTGTAGTGCTCATAGAGCCTGGTGTGGGTTTTCAGACATCTAATGTTGCTCTTGTGTTCCATGATACGGAGTTTGACCGGTCTCATGGTCATCCCCAAATAATGTTTATTGCAGGGGCAAGTGATAAGATAAATGCACTTGGTGCTGTTGCAATTCGTATGTTTACGCAATTGCCACTTGAAAGTCTCTGAGAGTGTGATCTCCTTGATGGTGCTTGTTTGGGAGCAAACAACGCATCCACCACATGGGAAGTGTCCTGTCACTGGCGGATGGCCCCATAGTGTGGTTTGATTTGTACTGTTTTGTTTCTTAGGGCGTGTATGTATTAGAGAGTCTTTCAGATTAGCCGTGCGTTTGAAGGCAAAGCGAGGCGGTGGGATGTCAAGATCGCTTGAGTTCAAAATGTGCCAATTTCTGTTAATGATTTTCTTGATGTGGCTTGAATGTTTAGTGAAACAAGTCACGCAAGTGATCACATCATCCGTTTCTCTCGGACTAGACTCCAAAAGTGCCTCTCGGTGGTTGTTACCAGCTCGTTTGCGAGAGTCCCGCAGCAGCCGTGTCGGGTACCCCCTATCCTGTAATTTGTGTTGCAGGGTAGCAGCTTCATGATTGAAGTCAGCCTTATCAGTGCAATTCCTGCGGACTCGCAGGAATTGCCCGAAAGGTAAATTATCCCTTAGGGCCCGTGGGTGATGACTCCCATAGAGAAGGAGGCTGTTCCTGTCCGTCTCCTTACGGTACAAAGTAGTCTTCAACCCATCTGGTCCAAGACTGATGTGTAGGTCTAGGAAGGGAATGACCGTGTCTGATATGGTGCTGGTGAACTTAAGAAAAGGATTCTGTGAATTGATCCAAGTACAAAAAGCTTCACATTGCATGCGGGTGCCTCTCCATAGTATAAAGATATCGTCTATATACCTTCGCCACATAGTCAGATTGTCACTGAAAGGGTTATTGGCAGAGTTAATGATACACTCTTCGAAGGTAGCCATATAAATACACGCTAGGCTGGGAGCAAATGTCGAACCCATCGAGGTCCCGCTGATTTGATGGTAGAGCTGGGTACCGTACTGGAAGAAGTTCTCGGTCAATGCTATAGTAGCACATGCCATTATGAAATGTACAGGCGTGGGCGAGTGCCACTCCTCCTGAAGTAAGGTAGACTCGACTGCGTCCAGTGTAGCTTGTTGTGGGATGTTGGTATACAACGCTTCTACGTCCAATGTCAAGAGGAGGTCCACTCCCTCCCTCCCATTGATGTCATTTATCAGACGGAGCACATCCCTAGTATCCTGGAGAAATGATGGTATCTTTCTCACCACTGGTTGCAAAAAAGAGTCGCAAAACTTGGACAGTGGTTCTAGGAGAGAGCCAATCCCTGAGACAATAGGTCTGCCCGGGACTGGACTCTGCCCCTTATGAATCTTAGGAAGGGTGTAGAAGTATGGGGTGACGGGGTCAGTGGTTATCAAGAACTCAGCCTCGTTCTTGGTTATCCACCCATTAGTTTCTCCTTCCAAGACTAAGCTCGAGATAGATGTACTCAATCTTCTCGTAGGATCTGTTCTAAGAGGTTTGTAGTTTGTAAATGTCTGCCATGCATCAATGCAGGCACCCTTGCATCTTGGTGCAGGGTGTATGCCTTGAAATCAGGTTGTTTTTATGGGGGAGGGGACACCTTCCCTCACAAAAACAATCCTTACACCAGCCTTGGGGAGGCATAAGCTTTTGGCACATTGCCTGGTTTACAGCTTGTTGTAAATCTGGTGTCTGTGTCAAATGCCATGGGGGTTACTTGGGAACACCCACCGCAATGCCCATGGAACACATCCCATCACATTGTGAGGCAACGCAGCAAGTTGCATTGCGAGTATCGATGCTTCCATTCTCTTAGACACTTTACCACTGATCTCTGTGGTGCTTGGTAATAAATACCACGTCCTACAATTACCACTTTTTCACTGTCTTGCTCGTTTGACCCAAAGCAGTGCAAACTGTGCTGACAATCGATGTTTGCATGCAAAAATAAATGTTTTGCAAGATACTGCCCGCTCAACTTAGTGTCAAGTAAAAACTGCTTCTTTTTTTTTTTGCAGGAGTGCTCCTGATGACATCATGAGTGCCGGATAATGTGTAACTGCAAAGCTCCAAATGTTGTCATTCTCCATACAATAAAGCACTGCAGGTTTTCAAGTTGATCTGTGCTGCATGGTATTTAGTAGATCTGAACCCTTGTATCTTGAAACAGGTTGTACGGCTTTACAACACGTGCTTTTACACCGCGTGCCGTTACAATGCGGTTTTTTCAACGCAAGTCGTTACCACGACTTGCGTTGGAGGGGGTGCGGACTTAGTAAATTAAAAAATTCCTTGTCCTGCAGCGCCCTCCAGCGCAAGTTGTGGTAACGACTTGCGTTGAAAAAACCGCGTTGTAACGGCACACGGTGTAACAGCCGCGTCGTAAAGGCTGTTCCCCCTTGAAACACAGTCACTGCGTTGAGGTATGACACACGTGATTTAAATGGTCCAAAAGGTCAAACAGTGTAATGACAAGTACATTGAGTTGTGTACTCTCAAAGGATTTTGTAGGATGACTTCCACCAAGGGTGCAAAAAAACACAAACTGGGCAAGAATTCATAAAGGAAAGAGCGAGGCCACGATAAACTTTAGAAAGGAGGTCCCAGATTTACTAAGATTTCCTGAAATCATTTCATGCATTGCAGAGCAGCATCCATATTGCTGCAGTGACTTGTTTGAAGGAGAAAACCCAACATGTCTACAGATTAGCATGCTGCTGGTGATATCCCCTGAGCTGGTGCACAAACAGGCTGCCATATGCAATGTAAAGTATCCTGCCATCACATGCATGCATTGTCTTGCACAGGATTTGTACTGGAGGAATACCATTGCAGTACACATTCCTCTGCATCCACAGAAGCATCAGACGCATCGGACACTGAGGCATGCATTCCGTCTGTCAGGTTTTTGGAGAAATCAATGTAGTGCCCCCTTGTTCATGTCTGCTTCCATTAGGTATTTTTACAGCAAAATCTGGTCAGGCGAAGGTAGGGCTTTATGTCAACTCCTATGGGTATTGCACTAATCCGCTCCAAGCAATGATTAATTTGTAAACAAATAAGTGCTGGGGCCCTCGTCATGAGTCAGCTTGCACCAGCCCATTTCTCCTGTTAGGGCAGCCTAAAACAAAACAAACTACCAACCATGAAAGTAGGAGAGGATGTGGTGTAATGGCCAGAGCTGTGAAACCAGGTTTGAGTCTCGGCGTCGGGCCAACATCCTGTGATTCTGGGAAAAACACACAAGGAAGTGGCGGAGAGAGGCGTTAGGAAAGGGGGGGCCCGGCCCCCCTTGCCCCTATAGGATTGGTCGGTCCCGCCGTTGACCCGGAAGCGGTGTGAGTGCTTCCGGGTCAAGGGGCGGGACCAGAAAGGGGGGTTTAAGAGCCTGGGGCACGCGGGAAGCACCCTCTTTGTGCCCGCGCTTCCCAGGCTCGCTCCTCGCCCCGCTGTGGGGCTGTTAATTTTTTGTTAATTTTGTTTTTCAGGTTGAGGAGCGGATCGGGATCGGAGGTCGTTAGGAGCGTACCCCGGGTCTTAGCAGCATCTCATCGGGGACACGCGGGCGTATCGTAGGCCGCGGGACGCTACAGGAGCAGCCAGCTGGTATTGTGCGGGCAGGGGCGGCTGTGGAGCAAAGATCGGCCCGACTGAGCGGCCAGCAATTTTCTCGGGGCCGGTGATGCGCTGAGGTATTGTGCGGGCTGGGACAGGCGGTGCGACTGCACTGGCCGGTTTGCTCAGTTAGTTAGAGCCTGGTGCTAATAACAGCAAGGTCCCGAGTTTATTCACCATAAAATAGAAAGGTCATGCATTGCTGTACAGGGATTTGAAAACACCATCTAAGGTTGTTTGTTAGGAGCTAGGATCGGCTCGACTGTGCATGGGAGGTTTTGCACAATAAAAACAGTACGTCTTATGTGAAGCTAAGCAGGTTCGGCCCGGGCAATAGCTGGATGGGAGACCACAGCTAGTTTAAAGGGGGGAAGGCATTGCAGTGCCTTAATATTGCA
Source organism: Lissotriton helveticus (assembly GCF_964261635.1). NCBI lineage: Eukaryota > Metazoa > Chordata > Amphibia > Caudata > Salamandridae > Lissotriton > Lissotriton helveticus. Next base: position 332,499,156 of record NC_136071.1, on the reverse strand, counting down.
AGAATTGGTTTTCTCTGCTGAGTACTGTGTTGGATTTAAGGGAGTTAATCCCCAGGCCTGTTATTAGGCAGGACAGGCTGGAATATTCAGTGAAAGCATAATTTCAAGGTACTACGGCTCATTGCTGACCACAAGTAGTAACATATAAAGTGACATCAAGAAGGTTTTGTATTTTTAAACTGCAGGCTGTGTACAGATAATCTACCCATATTTGAATACTATTAGGGGACGGGCTGCTCAGTGTAAGGACCAGGTGGGGCAGTAGGGGGGCTGTGTGTGTATGATAGGGGTGATTTGAGGGGGCAGCCCTCCATCCTCCTCCCTCCCCCCTGCAAAGGACTTTGTCTCGTTTGAGCTAGGATTGGTTTTAACGTTTCTTTCATCGTAGGCTTACAGACAAGGAGTGCTGAGGACCGAGTAGCGGAGGAGCTCACGGTGGACGGCGGAATCCAAGGACACAGGCAGGCCTGCATTTTACTGCTTCTGGCGGGCCGCGGGTCTAGAGTTCGCTCGCCCATATACCCAGGCTAGCTGGGTGTGCGGTCACAGTTGCGTGGTGCTTACGGCCAGCATGTGAGCCTCCAACTTGGGACAGGTACAGGGCACATTGTGCCCATAATTAACGTATTGTGTAGTGCAGGTGCTAGTAGTAGGAAATGTCTGGTAAACTGGGTGCAGGAAATTCGCGCATGGAGTTAATGTTTCAAACCATGATGCGCAGAATGTCAGCGATGGACAAGAGATTGGGAAAGGTGGATAAATTGGGGAAGACCGTGGCAGACTTGGGTGAGAGGGTTGATGCACAGGTAGGGCCATCAGGGAGACCCAAGCGGATAATAGTGCCACCTAGACCACGGGGGAAATTTGAAGCCCCACCTAAATGTGGCAGAGCTAAAAAGGGTTGTAGTTGCTCCACCAAGCCCTGTGTAGGAGGGGGTGCCCTGGGGCCAGTCCCTATCGGAGCGCCGGCAGCACCTGAGGCGCCCATGCCAGCCCCACCTAGCCCGATAAGTGTACCGGTAGCACCGGCTCCAGCCACGCCACCTATAAACTTAGTCCCAACAGTGGTCCCACCAGAAATTCCTGCCAGCCCAGCACCGGGGGTGGGTCAGGTACCCCCAGAATTGGCAGCACAGATAGCGGCAGTGCTTCCATGGTTGGGGATTGGGGGAATGTTACCCTCCGCAGCTGACTCCACGACCGAGGCACAGAGAATGGTCGCAAAAATCATGGTGGCTAGGGGCGAAGGTAGCATGCCAAACACACCAATTTCTCCCCAAACAGGTCCGGCAAGCAATGCGGGGACAGTCAAGACCGTAGAATCAACGCAACTCGCTGAAAGTGGTAAGGAGGTTGCCTTGCCAGTATTAGGCGAAGGCACAATATCCTCCAGGGGGGAGAATTTGGCACAGCATGTCTCACAGAGTGTGAAAGAATTGATTTGGCCAGACAAATATGTAAATATTTTCTCATTGCCGATTGACAACAGGGAGTGGGAATGTTCAATGAGAATCATGGGGGGGATGCATGGAAGGAATATGACATAGCGTTCAGGAAAGCTAGGGAATTTAACAAATCTTTAGCCTGGGACAAAGTTGACTCAATTTCCTGGCATTCTCAGTTTGAAAGGGGGCAATCCGCAGGCGCTAGCACTAGCTGGAACAAAGGATATTCGCCCAAACCCCAGCAGCCCTTTCAGCAGCCCTTTCAGTCAGCGCAAGGGGGGAAGTGGCCAATAAGGGCAGAGGTAATGCAGGCGGGAAGGGCGTGTGCTGGGATTTTAACAGGCGAACATGCACCAGGGCACCGGGCACGTGCAAATTCAGACACGCGTGTTACATATGCGGCCACCCTTCCCACCCAGAAACGACATGCCGGTCAAAGGGTAGTACTTCAGGTAACAGGGGGAGAAGGAAACCAGAATAGCGGGGAATACCCCCAGGTCGCGCACTCCCCCATTGACGTGGTGGCTATAATTCCTTGGCTCAATAGATACTCAGACCATACCTCTGCAAGGATGCTGCAAGAAGGTTTCACACACTGTTTTCGGATTCCAGCTGGGGGTTATACCGGGACACCGCAGTGTAGGAACCAGTTGTCAGTTAAACACAATCCTGGGGTGGTAGCAAAAAACAATCGAGAACGAACTGCACCTAGGTAGAGTAGCGGGTCCTTTCCTGGACATCCCAGTACCAAATTTTGTCTGCCCACCCCTGGGAGTGGTCCCGAAGAAAGAAAAGGGCGAGTTTAGACTCATACACAATCTTTCAGCACCTAGGGGCTTATCATTGAATGATGTGATTGACGAGAACATTTGTAGTGTGAAATACGCTTCTTTTGACCAGGCAGTAGAGATGTTGAGAGTTTTGGGCCCCAGGGCATTGATGGCGAAATCAGATATTGAGTCAGCATTTAGACTACTGCCAGTGCATCCACCTGACCAACACCTGCTGGGTTTTTCCTTCGAAGGCAAATATTATATGGACATGTGTATGCCCATGGGCTGCTCCATTTCATGAGCTTACTTTGAAACATTCAGTTCTTTCCTGGAATGGGTTCTAAGACAAACTACGGGCCACCAGCATGTGATGCATTACCTTGACGACTTTCTTTTGCTGGGGGTAGCGGGCTCACCGGAGTGCACGTGGGCATTGCGTGAGTTTTGCGTTCTCATGCGTGCTTTTGGGGTCCCGCTGGAACTAGGAAAAACAGTGGGGCCATCTACGTGCCTGGAATTCTTAGGCATTGAACTTGACTCCGTTGAGGGTTGTTTCAGGTTACCCAAAGAAAAAATTGCGAAGTTCAGGGCAGCCCTTCAACAATGTTTGGTGAAGGAGAAGGTCACATTACAGCAGTTGCAGCAGACTGTTGCCAGCTGAATTTTGCATTAAGGGTCATCCCTATGGCACGCCCATTTTCCCGCTCAATTGCGCAGGCCATGAGGGGCCTGCGAGACAAGCACCATCACACGAGACTGTCAGTCGAGGTTCGCCAGGACATGCGGATATGGATTGCATTTCTGGAGGATTTCAATGGCAGAGTACTGTGGGTTGCCCCCACTGTGACCTCAGCAGAGTGAGGACTATGGACTGACGCTGCTGGCAGTGTAGGGTTTGGCGCCATACTTGGCAACAAGTGGGTGGCACAAAGGTGGCCCATTTGGTGGGAGGAAAATGGTTTGACAACAAACATTGGGTTCCTAGAACTGTTCCCAATATGGGTTGCTTTAAGGGTCTGGCCTGATCAATTGTCTAGTCGATCCGTCATTTTCAGGTCGGATAACATGACTGTAGTGGAATGCAACAATCAACAGGCAGCACGGTGTAACTTGATACTCCGCCTTATAAAGGAGATTGTTCTAAGATGCATGAAGTTGAACGTGCAATTCAGGGCCGAACATGTTCCAGGGGTCTTGAATAACGCAGCTGACGCCCTTTCTCGCTTTAAGATGCAGGTATTCAGGGAACTTCTACCAGCTGCAGAGGCCTCCCCAGCTCACTTCCCATCAACACTTTGGCAGATTGGTGCCCCCAACGACAGGACCTCGTGGCAGCCAGCCTAGTTCCCAGGACCAGGACAGCTTACGAAGGGGCGTTCAGGTCTTACTGTAATTTTCTGGGACAGGATTGGGAGGCCAAATGGGATCTGGAGGCAAATTTGACTGGGTACATGGACACATTGCACAAGGAGGGGCGCTCAGCTGTGACAGGTAGCAGACACAAGGCAGCTGTGTCCTTTTTTGCACAGACAAAGGGGCCAGGGATCCTATGAAAAGCTTCTTACTACAAAGGGCGATGAAGGGGTGGCGGCGCCTACAGGCAAACACCGCCGATGGCAGAAGGCCAATAGGTCTAGAACGGTTGGCAGCGGTATTGCTCGCCCTGCCTGACACATGCAGCTCTTCGGAAGAGGTAATTCTCTTCAAAGCCGCTTTTTCCCTGCCACTTTACGGGGCATTGCGGGTAAGTGAACTAGTGGCTAGCAACAAACTCGACAGGTTAGGTGGCCTACAGCTGACAGATACTACTATGTGGGGCGACTCAATGTGGGTTACCATTCGGAAATCCAAGACTGATCAGGAGGCCTTGGAGGAGAGTTTGGTGCTACACCGGGCACCAAACAACCCGTGCTGACCAGTGTCACATGTGGAGGCGTTCATCAGACAACGGGCGGGTGAGGCAATGGGAGCATTGTTAATACATGCGGATGGTACCCCATTGACCAGGTTTCAATTCCAAAGAGTGTTAGCAATGGCTATCGCCAGAGCAGGTTTGAACCCCAAGGAATTTGGAATACATTCTTTCCGGATAGGGGCGGCCACCGAGGCCACTGCGAGAGGATTGCATGCCGACAGTGTGAAGAGGATTGGAAGATGGTCTTCCAATGCCTATAAGCGTTATGTGCGGCTGCGCATGTTGTAAGGGTCAGTTCATCCCCCCTGACACCTGCCTTGTTTATGTTTATCTTTCAGTTTCTCGGGCCTGTGACGCAGGACGGAAACTACTCCAGGGTCAGCAAATGCAACCATCAACATCTCGACAACGGCAAGAAGACAAGAGGAGGACACATGTAGTATGGGTGGTTGGTCATTCTTATGTGAAGCGTGCTAAACCAATTTTCCTTTCAGGAGGGGGTAGACGGAGGGCGGAGGGGTTCAATGTTTCCTTTCATGGCAGAGGGGGCTCCGCCTTAGTCAGCTTAGGGTCTACATCTCTGACTTACTCGAAAGGCATACCCCACCACCCTCAGTGGTCATCCTGCATCTGGGGGGGGAATGATTTGGTGACACTAGGTAGAAGGGTCTTGTTGGAAGAGATTATCTCAGCGGCAGGTTGGCTGGCGAAGTTGTTACCAGGTTGCACCATAGTGTGGTCGCATTTGATACCTAGACTTCGGTGGAGTGGGGGGGAATCAGTTAGGGCGTTGAATCACTCGGTAAAGAGGGTCAACAATAAGATGGAGAAACTCTTTCGAACACCTCACCTGCAGAGTATTCCACATGGGTGCATTTGGGGGGATCAGTTCTACTTACGGGATGGGGTCCACTTGACAGAGGCAGGTAATGACCTACTGGTAAGGAACATACTGGCATGGGTAGAAGGTTTTGCTAGGAAGGTAAGACCTTTCAGTGTAGGGATTTTGGGGGGGGCCAGATAGTCGGTCAACTATGCTGGCCTGTGGCGGTAAGGTCATAATCGGTGAGCAGCAATTTAAGGTCCTTAGGGGGCAGCACCATTATCGAATGGGGTTGCCCAGGGGGAGGGGCCACTGGTCTCTCCTAGAACTTCAGGGGCAGGATATCCGCTTGCTTGGAAGGGTGCGGGGGAGGAAGTCACGCTTTCCTCGGGCTGGTAGCCACCCCGCACATACACTATGACTTCAGCAAATGGCGCGAGTGTAAAGGCCCTCCTTTTTGGTTAAATGGAGTTCACGGAGCGTACGAGGGTAACCAGGAGAGGGAAGCACTCTCCCGGTAACCGGGCCCTTGTTGCGCATGCGCACTCAGGCATGAGGGCATGGCTGGGAAAAAGGATCTGACACCGGTTAATGACCTTGCCGTAGGCCCAGAAATTATTAGAATGCAAAATTGATATGTAGGATGTTAGATTCGGTTAGGAAACACGCTGTATTAGACATTTGTTAAGGTTAGCCCTTCATACCTGTCTACCTTGATGTAAATCTAGGGCCTTATTTATGAAGGACTTGAGCCGCCGGTGCGTCACTTTTAACATGGGAAAAAGTGACACACCGGTGGCGCAAGGCTTTCATAAATGAGGCCCCTAATGTCTGAATTTTTGCATTTAATAATTGTGTAAATAATGTTTATTTTACTCATTTTTAATTTGTTTTCATGTTTTAATAAATAAGGCCGGGGGGTCGTGAGACCCCCTGCCTTCCAAAGAATTCTCTCACCTGACTGATTACTACGTTGATGGTAAATATTGTTTGCATGATTAGGGGGGGTGGTCGGTAGTCCCAGACCATGAGGAAAGGGGGGCCTCTCGGCCCCCATGCACGCATGGCTGGGCCCGGCCCCCCTTGCCCCTATAGGATTGGTCGGTCCCGCCGTTGACCCGGAAGCGGTGTGAGTGCTTCCGGGTCAAGGGGCGGGACCAGAAAGGGGGGTTTAAGAGCCTGGGGCGCGGGGGAAGCACCCTCTTTGTGCCCGCGCTTCCCAGGCTCACTCTTCGCCCCGCTTAGGGGCTGTTAATTTTACCCACCCTCCATCCCTGTTAGCAGAATTCTATTGGGACGTTGGTAGGTATCACCGGTGATGGTTTTGAACGCTGTAGTTATGGATGTGATTTTCTTCCTTAGGCCTTTTTTCACGTGTACAGGCAATGTTAATTTAAATGTGCTTAATTTGTTGTGTAGATGCGTATTCACTTGTTTTCTCCCTAGGCCCTTTTCCCTTCATAGGTTTCTTAGTTGTCGTATTTATTGCGTTGGTCAGGCGGTAAGGTCATAATCGGTGAGCAGCAATTTAAGGTCCTTAGGGGGCGGCACCATTATCGAATGGGGTTTCCCAGGGGGAGGGGCCACTGGTCTCTCCTAGAACTTCAGGGGCAGGATATCCGCTTGCTTGGAAGGGTGCGGGGGAGGGAGTCACGCTTTCCTCGGGCTGGTAGCCACCCCGCACATACACTATGACGTCAGCAAATGGCGCAAGTGTAGGGGCCCTCCTTTTTGGTTAAATGGAGTTCACGGAGCGTACAAGGGTAACCAGGAGAGGGACGAACTCTCCCGGTAACCGGGCCCTTGTTGCACATGCGCACTCAGGCACGAGGGCGTATCTGGGATAAAGGATCTGACACCGGTTAACGACCTTGCCGTAGGCCCAGAAATTATTAGAATGCAAAATTGATATGTAGGATGTTAGATTCGGTTAGGAAACACGCTGTATTAGACATTTGTTAAGGTTAGCCCTTCATACCTGTCTACCTTGCTGTAAATCTAATGTCTGAATTTTTGCATTTAATAATTGTGTAAATAATGTTTATTTTACTCATTTTTAATTTGTTTTCATGTTTTAATAAATAAGGCCGGGGGGTCGTGAGACCCCCTGCCTTCCAAAGAATTCTCTCGCCTGACTGATTACTACGTTGATGGTAAATATTGTTTGCATGATGAGGGGGGGGGGGGTGGTCGGTAGTCCCAGACCATGTGCCTTCTTGGCTTAACGCCTCTCTCCGCCACTTCGGAAAAGCAAATCTGCACCATATTCACAAGGACATGATGCAGCCTTGCTTTTCCCCCTGCGATGGTGCTAAGTTTCACAACTTAGCACCAACGCAGGCACCCTTGCACTAGAGTGCAAGGGTGTCTGCAAGCAGGGAGGTTTGTTTATATACAGGAAGGTGTCCCTTCCAGCACATAAACAAACCTAAAATGCCAGTTTGTAACTTACATGTGTGCTGCTTCAGCACACATGTAAGTTACAAAAAGGCATTTAAAAAAAAAGGTTTCTTTATGTATAGGAAGTAACACCTTCCTGTGCATAAACAAACCATGGCATTTTGCATTTTCCATGTGTGCTGCTCAAGGCAGCACACATGGAAAATACAAAAACGAGGAGAAATAAAGCATTTCTCCTCGTATCGCCAACTTAAGACCAGGGTTTTCCTGGTCTTAAGTTTGGTGTTAGCTCCTATTTACGCTGCCCTTGTGAATAGGTGGCTGCGTAAATATCAATGGGTGTTGCAGGGGAACGCCCACCACAACACCCACTGCATGCCCATCTCACGCTAAACACAGCATGAAAGGGGGGCCTATTCACAACGCAGTGTTAACACTGCCTTGTAAATAGGGCGAGGCCCCTATCGCCGCCACAATGTCACTGAAAGTGACGTAAGTGACATTGTGGTGGCGACAGGGGCTTGTGAATATGCCCCTATATTTCCTCATAAATGAATGTTTCCTTAACTGGTGCGCATGAAAAGCACCGGTGTTGATGATTAAGTGCCGGTGCTGAGCACTGCAAACCACCGGCTCAAATTAAGCACTGGCTCCAAGTAATGCTTTCCCCGACTCAAAGCAGCACAAAGTGGGTTTGGTGCTGCGAGAGAGGCTCCTTTCCAGCAAAAAACATATTAGTGCTGGAAAGTATATATCTGCCACCGCTTTGCATTGCTTTGCGTGATTTTGTGTTGCGCTAGCGCAGAGACAACGCATTTGTAAATGTAGTTGCATGTTGTGCTATGGGTGTGTGTGTGCCTCTGTTCAATTATTTCTGTGTGTGCCTGGACTGTGCGTGCGAACCTGAAACATATAAAAACAGAAAGAGAAGCAACATGAAGCAAGCTTTAGGAATAACTTTGTTATCTCTTTGATGAAGTTGCCGATTGGAAACAGGTTTCCCAGGATTATTCCCAGTTCTTCAGATGTTTCAGTCTGGGTTGCACGGGGCTCATTTCACAGGCAGGGAACTGCCAGCAGGTCTGCCTTCCCCCAATCCATCTGAAAAAGTATTCAAGATGACAGGTTAACGGCCATAAAGCGCCCTCGAATTGCAGAATCAAGCTTCTCTCCCAATTTGGTAGTCCTTCACTTCTCACCTACATTTTGTTCTTGCTTTTACCAGCAGTGCGCGTGCAGTAATACCGATAAGCAGCAGAGGTGTGCAAAATAGCATTACCTTTACTAAGTATAATTTTGCTAAATTTCGTGAAAAGTTTGCACTAGTCAAAATCACACATGTCGTGGTTCTGGTATCTCGCATGATTTTTTCACGCGAGACAAACCTCGAGTAAATCTTTGCCGTTCAAGATACTGACATGAAACTGGTTCAAGTTTCTCTGCAAGATTTTTTTCTGCGCAAACCGGCTTTCAATGGTTGTAAATGGCACTAATTTGTGTAATGGAAAATCCCACGATTTCTACTGGAGTCTTTTACATTTTACACAGACCTACATTAGCGACACAGTTATGCTAAACTGCCTTTCAGCTAACAAGTGGAGCAATTTACAAGCGAAAAGGCATGATTTATAATGAGATTGTCTCAGTGTTTAATTTAACAGTTGCCGGATACCAAAATAATTAGGCACAGTTATGTAATTACTTTTAAAACAATTAATTGTTCCCATCTCATATGACAAATTACCAGCTCTATCATATAACTACAAAGTGCTACTTATTAACTCAGAGTCCTGATTTGTAAATAAATATTGGACTTTAATGCTGAACTAAAATCAGGTTTTCTGATCAATGAGAAATTCAAATGAAAGGATGGCAAAACTGTTTGGCTGAGGTAACTATTATTTATAACTCGCTCCTTCAGGGGGGGCGTGGCTAGCAAGCCATGATGGCGGATGGAGTCTGCTAGAGCTCCGGTGCCGCCGGGGACTCGAGATCCTGACCCGGGCCTCCGAGGGGTGCAAAACGATTCACAAAGCACTGCCCCGGAAGAGCTGCGGACCCCGGAGGAGCTGGGAAGATTTGGCGGCTCTAGCGGCCCGGATTCGGCGCCTTCCGCGACTGCCTCGTGTACGGCCTACTTCCCTACCTGAAGCCGGGACCTAGATTTTGGAGGCGGGCCGGAGGAACGTGGTGGGCCCTCACCGGAGGTGCAGGACCGGCACCCGCGAAGGACTTTCAAGGCGCCCGTTCACTTACTTGCGGATCGGGAGCGGGGGGCTGCCGCGACTGCCTGCCTGATTTGATCCCGGACCGGGGGGGACTCCTCGCGAGGCCCAGGCTGGGGCGTGCCCATCCGGGGCGACGGTTCTGAGAGCTGAAGACGCTGACGGCTGAGATCGGACCTCTGCGACTCGGACCGACAGGTAGGGGGGGCAGACGGGGGTTGTCTGGAGGGTATCTGTCGCTGTGTCCTGGGGCCTTTCCCCCCCTTCCTCCCCCCCCTCACTGAGATGGCGGCATGCGGTGGCTGCGGCTGACGCCGGCCTGTGCATCGAGGGGCGGAGGGCTATGAGACGCGGGCAGAATATCGGGAGCTACCAGAGTTGGGGATACCGCTGTGCTCTGGGTGAACATGTACTGGCCAGCCCCGCCCTGCCCGCAGAAGGTGGACTCCGAGGGACGGTGTCTGAGTGGGCAGTGAAACCCGGGGCTCTCCCCCTTCGTGGACTCCCTGATCAGCTCGCATTGTCTGGCGCATGTTGGAGAGGAGATGAGGGGGACTGTGGAGAGAGTGAGTCACCAAACACGGGCGGACGAACCCCGGACGGAGGCCTTCCCCTGAACGGCGAGTCGACTGGGCGAGGGCAGCCATGGTCCGAAAGGGGGCCAGGTTGCTGGATGGCCGTGACGGCTCAATGTCCGCGGGGCCTGCTTTGGATCCTACACCTGAGGGGACTACACCGGGAACGACCGAACAGTTTTCTGCCGGGGGCCAACACGCTGATAAACTGGACCTGATCCTGAAAGAAATCAGAGACTCCAGACTCGCCATGGAGGCGCAGATGGGGACTATCACCACTAACCTTTCATTACTGAAGGCTGACCACGGTAAATTGGCTGACAAGGTCAAAGGTCACGGCACAATGCTCGCAGATATGTCCCCGACGGTGGCAGAGCACACTGCCTCCATTCAACAACTACAACAACAGGTGGCGTCCCTATCAGACCGAGCGGAGGACGCGAAGGCCGCAACCGACGCAATAACATTCGCGTTATTGGCCTTCCGGAACGTAGTGAGGGGACACGCGCGGCTGAATTCATGGAGCAGTGGTTCAGAGACTACGTCGACACAGAGAGCCTGTCACCATTCTTCTGTGTAGAAAGGGCGCACCGCATTCCCACTGGTCTGCCGAGACCTGGTCGTCCGCCACGCCCGCTGATCGTCAAGATCCTGAACTATCGGGATAGGGATGTCCTGCTCCAGAAGGCCCGGGAAAAGTCTCTCATAGAATACGAGAATCGCCGCATCTCCCTTTACTCGGATTATACTAACACAGTGCAAAAACAGCGGTCCTCCTACTTCGAGGTTAAACGGCGGCTCCAGAAGGCTAAGCTCCGATACACACTGTTGTTCCCAGCATGTTTAAAGGTCATACATGACAAGAAAACAAACTTCTTTGAGAGCCCCACCGACGTGGAGGAATGGCTGGAAGTGATGGACATAGAAGGCAGTCAAGTGGAGGCCTCGAACGAGTCGGCCGGCGGCTCCGGTCAAGCTCTGAATCGTGATGGCGGAACTTCTCCCACGCAGGCCCCGAGATCGGAAAGGCGTAGACCATCCAAAACGCAACAAAAGAACGACCAGATGACCGCGGTGGCCATGGTGGGCACCTTCAGAGACGAACAGGAAATGATCAATACGGACACGGAGGACAGCACCATCCACTCTGACTCTGAACACAGTTTACTCCTCTTTCAGACAGTGACGCCGAGAGTGGCAGATGACCTATTGGATAATGCACAAGAGTAACCCCTCAGAATGGACTGTGCTGAGACCACATGAATGATTGATATTCTTTTTCAGTTGTACCACTTCCATGTTTATGTGCTCTGTGGGCTGGAGGAGGGACCTAGGGGCGGTCGGGAGGTCTGTTGGGGGGATATATAGAGGACAGGTCCGGACTCCGACTATCCCACACTTCTCAGAGGGCACCTATAATGAGTGGACCTGGCGGCCTGTGTACTCCCGAAGATCGCTGAGGCCTAATACTGGGCCCCCAAGGTGGCCCCACGCAATTGTTGTTTAAAGAAAGTTTTCCCTGGCGGCGCCGTAGAGCCGGCGACGACGACACGAATGAACAGGTGGCATAGAACGGTGCTTAGCCAGCCCCCCAAAGGCGTATGCACCAATGTGTGGATTGTTATGGTTGTTAATCTAATGTTCGGCACGGCAATGTTCTCCAGCTGTGTCACAAGAGTTTTGGGTAGGGGTGGGTGGGGGTACGTCTTCTGGCTAGGGCTGTTACTACTTGTCGCTGGGAACATGATGATGATGCTAGTGGAGCTTAAGTTTGATTATGGCTGATGTAATAGGGAAATAAAGGCTGGCAACCTGGAATGTACAGGGACTTGGTGCTATACAGAAGAGGTATTGGATACATGCATTCTTACTCCGTCAGCACACTCAAATAGTATGCATGCAAGAATCACACTTAACACTGTCTGAAGCACAAACATTGCGAAGAAATGGAGGGGTACTGTATTTTCCACTTCGTACTCGGCCTTCTCTAGAGGGGCTACTATATGGGTACGGCACGACACCCCCTTTGTGGAATTAGAGAGACGAGTAGATGACCAGGGTAGGTATATTCTGGTGAAAGGTACATTGGATGGCACACTGCTGGTCCTGGGCAGCGTATATGCCCCGAACTTTGACCAAGACACATTCCTGGCTAAGGTGGGACGGGCTCTGGCGGACTGGGCAGATATCCCCTGGATACTGGGCGGGGACTGGAACATGGTCATAGATGTGGACCTAGATAGATCACACCCCCCTCTCCAGATGACTGGGGTGCACAGGCTAGCGGATTGTTTCAAGACTTGGCTCACGGGGTGGGGATTGGTTGACGTCTGGTGCTCATTGCATCCCAACCATAGGGAATACTCGTATTACTCCCCAGTGCATAATCTCCATACCCGCCTTGACAGATTTCTATGCAGCAGATCCTTGATGCCCAAATGTGTGTCCCCGAATAACTAGCCAAAACCTTTTCTGATCACAGGCCCCTAATGCTAGATTTGACGTGGGGGAGGATACCGTCCCCGGTTCCTACCTGGAGGCTAAATCCCCTACTGTTGGAGGATGGCCCCTTCCGTGCGTCGATAGTGGATACACTAGATAATTACTTCTGGGAAAACTGGGACACGGCAACATCCAACCTAATGGTGTGGGACGCCATGAAGGTCGTAATCAGGGGGCGGCTATAGGACAGTTAGTGGGGGCTAGATAGGAAATCCACAGGAAGCTCTGCAAAGTCGAAGACCGCTTGAAACACCTAGAAACGGTGGCGAGTGTAGACCCTGGACGGAAAGGGGAATTGCAGGACAGCAATATAGAACACACAGAGCTCTTGGAAACACTGAGAGTTATAGATTACAAGGACTACTTACGTCACCAACAAGCCGAAACAGACAGATCGGAAGCCCTGTTGGCCCGCGTAATGCGAGATAGTCCTGTCACTCCGGTGATTACCCAAGTTAGAGATGCGATAGGGCGGATAGTGCACACTCAGTCGGATATCAACCTTGCCTTCCGAGACCATCTGAGAGCGCTGTACGCCCCCTTTCCCAATGAAGACGTGGGGGGAATCTCAGATTTCCTGAGAGACTTACCCATCCCTGTCCTCCCTAGGGATGTGCAGAAGGGGATGGATTGCCCTATCACACAGCAGGAAATCTGAGGGGCCATCAATGCACTTAACCGCGGTAAAACGCCCGGCATGGACGGATTGCCTGTGGAATTCTACCAGACCTATTCTACCACCCTTATACCTATACTGGAGAAAATCTATAAGACGTCATATGAGTCCGGTCACCTGCCTGCCTCGACGATGCAGGCTGTGGTGACGTCCATACCCAAACCTGGAAGAGATACTCTGGACCTGACTAATTACAGACCCTTCTCGATGCTCTCCACGGAGTACAAGATCCTTAGCAAAGCTATTGCGTTGCGGATGCAGTCCCATCTCCCTGGCTTCATACATCCGGATCAATGCGGATTCATCCCGGGGAGGAGTACTTCCCAAAACACGCGAAGATTGCATGCCCTTATGTCTGCTACGCTACAAGACCTTCCACAGGCTGGTTGTGTAGCATTGGACCTCAGGCAGGCATTCGACTGCCTTTCCTGGGCTTTCATGTTTGAAGTCTTGCGACGTTTCGGTTTCCCCGAGTCCTTGATAAAATGGATACGATTATTGTATACGAACCCCTCGGCCAGGGCACGCGCAGGTAGATATATCTCGGCTGCCTACTTGGTTCACAGGGGCACAGGGGAAACTGTTGTTTGTCCTGACATTGGAGCCACTGGCGATAGCCCTCCGGGCTAGAGCGGATAGAGTGGGCATTACCATGGGGGGGCACATAACCTGATATCGATGTACGCCGACAATATCCTGTTGTATTTCCAGGACCTAGGGGCAGACCACACGCCCATAGTGAATATCTTTGACTGCTTTGAGGCTGTGTCAGGTCTAGCAATTAACCCAGCGAAATCGGTGGGTTTTTATTTCCAAGAGTTGCGATGACCCCATCACATGCAATTTGGCGGCTATCAGATACCGATAGCGCAGACCACATTCAAGTATCTGAGCATCAATGTATACAGATTGCCTGAAGATCAGATTGAAGGTAACGTCCGCAAGGCCATTAATAACCTCCGTAGTAGCGTGACCTTCTGGACATCCTTACCCCTGTCCGTTATGGGTAGGATAGCGGTCTCAAAAATGGTCCTGCTTCCCCGTATGTTATATTATTTTGTGAACCTACCGGTGATCCTTCCACAGCATATCTTTGCAACCCTGAATACGATCCTGACTAACCTAGTCTGGGGCTCTGGGCGACGACGGATAAGTCTTAGGAAACTACAGCTCGGGACCAGGGCAGGTGGCCTCGGAGTGCCGGACCTACGGGGTTATTATTATGCAAGCCAATTACAGTGGTTGTCTCGCTGGGTGGCGGGCAGAAACCTGCACAAAATAGACTTTTCAATAGACCAATTGAACTGCGGAGAGCTACATTCCCTCCTACATTCCCTCCTACTGGTGATCCTTCCACATCATATCTTTGCAACCCTGAATACGATCCTGACTAACCTAGTCTGGGGCTCTGGGCGACGACGGATAAGTCTTAGGAAACTACAGCTCGGGACCAGGGCAGGTGGCCTCGGAGTGCCGGACCTACGGGGTTATTATTATGCAAGCCAATTACAGTGGTTGTCTCGCTGGGTGGCGGGCAGAAACCTGCACGAAATAGACTTTTCAATAGACCAATTGAACCGCGGACAGCTACATTCCCTCCTACTACCTGGGGCTAGAATCTCCCGAGACTGTCATCCCCTATTGTACACCGCCCTGATGAGCTGGCAGAAGGCGCTTGCGTACACACCGGGGGTGAAACCCTACGCAGATAATATTCCTTTTTTAGGACTGCCAACACCGCAGGGGCAACTGACGCAGCGTAGATTGATACCTTGGACGGAGGCAGGAGTTGAACGGGTGGGCGATTTCTTTGCAGACGGTACATTGTTGGACCATGGTTCTTTTACACAGTCTACGGGGGCCTCTCCACGTTTATACCTCCTACACGCTGCGGTGTCACACTATGTAAGGACCACCTGGGCCCCACAGCGCATCAAGCCTACGCAGCATGAACTGGTACATCTCCTTTATTACATGGGGACACTTAGTGAGGTGGCTTTACGTTTGGATCAGGGAGCACGCGGCATTACCACTCACTGCGCTCAGAGACACTTGGGCCCGGGATACGGGAGAGGACCTGATGGATGGGGCCTGGAAAATCATTCTGGAACACCCCAGAAGGGTGTCCAGGAACGTCAAGTTCAAATTTATACAAGCGATGATACTACATAGGGCATACCTCACTCCTAAGAGGCTACATAAGATGTTCCCCGATGCTCCACAGTGTTGTCCCCGTTGTAGAGCGGACAAGGCCAACCTAATCCACATGATGTGGTCGTGACCCGGTCTGCGTAACTACTGGGGGGCGATTTGTCATATATTGCACACGTTCACATCCCTGCAGGTTCCATAGGAAGCGACACACTGCCTGATAGGACATAGGAAATGTCCCAAGACCCACAGAGCCCAATTGAAGTTTTTAGATTTGTCATTGCTGTTAGCAACTAGAGTCTTGACTATGAGGTGGAAGTCCGCCAGGCCCCCAGAAGTGGGGATGTGGCGATTGGACCTGTTAAAGTGGGGCGGAGCAGAGAGTGCGGCTTTGCGTAGGGAGGAGGGGAGAGGTCTCCGGAAGTATCCAATTGCACAAGACTGGGACCGAATGCTGCTGGAGGTGGAGGAACTGGACTTGACACCATCGCAAGCAGGCAATATATCCTAAGGGACGGAGGGAGGGTGATAGTGGAGGAGCCCGAAGGGAATTGATCAGTGCATATCCAGGCTGACCAGATGAGTATAGGCAAGTTTCACTAGGTGAGAATGGTCTACCTTCTTTGTAACGCAGATAGTTGACACTGTAGGCCGAGAGAACGGGAGACGTACGGGAAGGG
Organism: Lissotriton helveticus; assembly: GCF_964261635.1. Taxonomy (NCBI): domain Eukaryota; kingdom Metazoa; phylum Chordata; class Amphibia; order Caudata; family Salamandridae; genus Lissotriton; species Lissotriton helveticus. The sequence goes on along the minus strand of NC_136071.1, from coordinate 332,482,991 downwards.
TGGGAGTTGGGCGAAACTGGGAAAGTTTAAAGGTTATTTTAAATGTGATTAATATGGCGGAATGTGAAGGCAATACCTGACACTGTAGGGTCGGGACCCAACAACACAGATTTTTGGATGTATTATTTAGTTACGACCTGCTGGAAGCAAAATTATAGGAGTGGCGTGTAATTGTAGACCTTTCAACCTGTCACAGTTGCCAGGGGAGAAAACAGAAAAGACTGTAAATTGCTGAAAATGTGTACCGATGTATAATATCATGCTCCGCAGTCGCAAATAAAGAATAAAAAAAAAAAACTCGCTCCTTCACCACGCATTTCATCAGAATCTCATATATTTCGAGACATATAGCATGTGAAAATATAGCATTCATAACCAGCCACGGCCCGTGGAGGGAGTTTCGGTGGGGCGGAGAGGCGGGTTGGGGGAGGGGCACGGTGGGGGGTGCTAAAAACCGGAGTATGGATAATTGAAGGTAAGTAAACAATTTAATAAATAAAACGAATTTCGTAGCGCGCCCTGCATCGCAAAATGTGCATCGCAAAATGTTCCGTGTTGTACAGTGTCATTTCATTGAGTGTCCGATCAGCAACTATTATAGAATACAGTGCCATGGCATAGGGTGCTGTGGCGTACAATGTCATGACATAGAGAGGAGTGATGTTGAGTGGAATTGGGTACACTGGAATAGCGTTGAGCACTGTATAGTGGAGTGGCGTATAGTGTAATAGCGTAGAGTGGAGTAGCGTACAATGGAAAAGCGTACAGTGGAGTAGCGTCGGTTGAATCAAGACACAATAGGTGAAAATAAAAAGGGGGAAATGATTAAAAGGGGGCAGGGTAGAGACCCCCTGACCCCCTAGGTTTTCTGAGGGGGGCCTAGAAGTACCCTGAAGGGCAAAAAAAATTCACGGGGTAAGCGCTGGGTGCGTTCCCATGTACGCTTCCATGTACGCATACCGTGAGCGCACAACGGGGAAAAACTGTGAAAAAAATTAGAGCAAAATAAGAATTTAGAGTGCTTAGAGGTAGGGTAGCTCTGAAAAGAGGTGTTGTGTTATGTGGGTGGTTTTTGTACCTAACGGTAAGGTACCAATGCAGAGTCTAAAATTCAAGAGGAAGACTCTATTCCCCTCATCTGTAAAATGTACACCCTCTCTCCTATAGATGCCTTGCATGTTGTAACACAAGTTGTTGTGGTATATAGAACCCATACCATAGTCTCTGAGAAAAGCAGAAACAGATTTATTCACATGTTTCCTTGCTTTCTCAATCTGTGGACAAAATTGGTTGGACCAGTTCCATTTTTGCCTTTGGCATATACTAGAATATACTAAGGCAGTTTTTGGAAAAAGTGACATCAATTGCCCAAAGATGTCCTTTAAAAGCATTTCCAGATCAACCCCAGTCAAAGTGCCCAGGTCATTTCCACCACAGTGCACAATTATGAGGTCAGGGTGTGGTAGATGCATAAAGGATTTTACCAATGGTATCAATTGGTGACATCTCAATCCTCTCTGGCCAATCCACATAATATCCACATTTGGTAAATCAAGGTTGGGAATACCTCTGTTTGCTGCATATTTTAAACTCCAGTGAACAAAGCTATGACCCACAATCCAGACTTTAGGCATCTTGAAGGTAGATGTGGTTGTATTCAGATGAGTAGTGGAAATGAAATGGCAGTTTGAAAGTAGGAGTTATGAAAAAAAGTGGTTGAGATTCAGTGCACTTGAAAAACAAGAAATGATTGGTGGTTTCCTAACATTCTCCACTGAAAATTAGGGTGCATGCTTGTGTTTTTTGAAAGAAGTAATTCTAATGGTTGAGAAAAAGTCATTGAAAGAAACATTGCACATGATTAGCTAGTATATTGAGAGTTCAAACACCCTTGCTGAGTTCATTTGCAACATAGTATGATGAACGTTTCACCTGTGTGCTGAGTTAGGTGGGAGTTACCATGGTAAAAGGCTGAATGAGCACTGGGGGGATGGGTGAATATTATGTGAGTTTGAAAGTGTTGAAATGTAGAACCAATTAAAATGTCAGTTTGGTTTTGAAATAGTGTGGGAAGAATTTTGATTGGTTAAGTCCAGGGATATGTGTGAAGAATTACAGGGAATAAGGGCTATTTGTGGTTGCAGTGTCTGAGGTGCATTTCAGAGATTCTGCTTAAGAAAATCTGGTGTGTGTGACTGACACTGTTCTAAATCTTCAAAAGCATTTTTAAAGGTGAGTTATGATTCATTTAATATAGATAGAGTGCTGTATGCATTATGGGGAAGATTAAGACGCATATTGGGCTTCTTTATTCTTGCATTGTGTGTCATGTTTTTTTGTAATGCTGGTAAAAAAATTAATGGTGCATATTGGAAATGTATTTTGGAAATGAGTCAAGTTTGTGCACTGTAATGTAGTGGTCATTTAAATGGGCTGTGCTCTGTGTCTAAAACGATTTACTATGCTAAATGTTTTTTGGTAAAATGTATGGCTTTAACTTTTTTGACAAGGTTCACACTGAGTTAAGGAATTATATTTTCACATTTTTCAATAATGTCACCTGTGTCTGCTCACAGTTTGCATCTCGAAGCTTAAAGGGTACTGTTTGTTTTTGCATTGTGTCTCATGTTAGTATGTAATGCTGGCAAAAAATTAATGGTGCATATTGGAAAAGTATTTGGGAAATGAGTCAGATTTCTGCCTTGTAATGTAGTGGTCATTGATATGGGCTGTGCTGTGTGCCTAAAACGATTTACTATGCTACATGCTTTATGGTAAAATGTATGGCTTTAACTTTTTTGACAAGGATCACACTGAGTGTCTGTGTGAAATAAGGAATTATATTTTCACATTTTTCAATAATGTCACCTGTGTCTGCTCACAGTTTGCATCTCTTAGCTTAAAGGGTACTCTGTGCCTGTGTCTCATCTTACTCTGTGCTTGTGTCTCATCTCACTCTGTGCCTGTGTCTCATCTTACTCTGTGCCTGCCCCATCTCTTTCTTTGTGTGTGTCATTTCTCTCTTTGTGTGTTTCATCTCACTCTGTGCCTGTGTCTCATCTCACTCTGTGCCTGTGTCTCATCGCACTCATTTTTGACAAGGATCACACTGAGTGTCTGTGTGAAATAAGGAATTATATTTTCACATTTTTCAATAATGTCACCTGTGTCTGCTCACAGTTTGCATCTCTTAGCTTAACGGGTACTCTGTGCCTGTGTCTCATCTCACTCTGTGCCTGTGCCTCATCTCACTCTGTGCCTGTGTCTCATCTCACTCTGTGCCTGTGTCTCATCTCACTCTGTGCCTCTGTCTCATCTCACTCTGTGCCTGTCTTATCTCACTCTGTGCCTGCCCCATCTCTCTCTTTGTGTGTGTTATTTCTCTCTTTGCGTGTCTCATCTCACTCTGTGCCTCTGTCTCATCTCACTCTGTGCCTCTGTCTCATCTCACTCATTTTTGAGAAGGATCACACTGAGTGTCTGTGTGAAATAAGGAATTAAATTTTCACATTTTTCAATAAGGTCACCTGTGTCTGCTCACAGTTTGCATCTCTGTGCCTGTGTCTCATCTCACTCTGTGCCTGTGTCTCATCTCACTTTGTGCCTGTGTCTCATCTCACTCATTTTTTACAAGGATCACACTGAGTGTCACAGGCACAGAGTAAGATGAGACACAGGCACAGAGTGAGATGAGACACGGGCACAGAGTACCCTTTAAGCTAAGAGATGCAAACTGTGAGCAGACACATGTGACATTATTGAAAAATGTGAATTTATAATTCCTTATTTCACACAGACACTCAGTGTGATCCTTATAAAAAATGAGTGAGATGAGACACAGGCACAGAGTGAGATGAGACAGAGGCACAGAGTGAGATGAGACACAGGCACAGAGTGAGATTAGACACAGGCACAGAGTACCCTTTAAGCCTCACCCATCTCACTCTGTGCTTGTGTCTCATCTCACTCTGTGCCTGTGTCTCATCTCACTCTGTGCCTGTGTCTCATCTCACTCTGAGCCTGCCCCATCTCTCTCTTTGTGTGTGTAATTTCTCTCTTTGCGTGTCTCATCTCACTCTGTGCCTGTGTCTCATCTCACTCAGTGCCTGTGTCTCATCTCACTCTGCGCCTGTGTCTCATCTCACTCTGTGCCTGTGTCTTATCTCACTCATTTTTGACAAGGATCACACCGAGTGTCTGTGTGAAATTAGGAATATTTTCACATTTTTCAATAATGTCACCTGTGTCTGCTCACAGTTTGCATCTCTTAGCATAAAGGGTACTATGTGCCTTTGTCTCATCTCACTCTGTGCCTGTGTCTCATCTCACTCTGTTTCTGTGTCTCATCTCACTCATTTTTGACAAGGATCACACTGAGTGTCTGTGTGAAATAAGCAATTATAAATTCACATTTTTCAATAATGTCACCTGTGTCTGCTCGCAGTTTGCATCTCTTACCTTAAAGGGTACTCTGTGCCTGTCTCTCATCTCACTCTGTGCCTGTGTCTCATCTCACTCTGTGCCTGTGTCTCATCTCACTCTGTGCCTGTGTCTCATCTCACTCTGTGCCCGTGTCTTATCTCACTCTGTGCCTGCCCCATCTCTCTCTTTGTGTGTGTCATTTCTCTCTTTGCGTGTCTCATCTCACTCTGTGCCTGTGTCTCATCTCACAAATTTTTGACAAGGATCACACTGAGTGTCTGTGTGAAATAAGGAATTATATTTTCCCATTTTTTCAATAATGTCACCTGTGTCTGCTCACAGTTTGCATCTCTTAGCTTAAAAGGTACTCTGTGCCTGTGTCTCATCTCACTCTGTTCCTGTGTCTCATCTCACTCCGTGTCTGTGTCTCATCTCACTCATTTTTTACAAGGATCACACTGAGTATCACAGGCACAGAGTGAGATGAGACACAGGCACAGAGTGAGATGAGGCACAGAGTGAGATGAGACACGGGCACAGAGTACCCTTTAAGCTAAGAGATGCAAACTGCGAGCAGACACAGGTGACATTATTGAAAAATGTGAATTTATAATTGCTTATTTCACACAGACACTCAGTGTGATCCTTGTCAAAAATGAGTGAGATGAGACACAGGCACAGAGTGAGATGAGACACACAAAGAGAGAAATGACACACACAAAGAGAGAGATGGGGCAGGCACAGAGTGAGATGAGACACAGGCACAGAGTGAGATGAGACACAGGCACAGAGTGAGATGAGACACAGGCACAGAGTGAGATGAGACACAGGCACAGAGTGAGATAAGACACAGGTACTGAGTGAGATGAGACACAGGCACAGAGTGAGATGAGACATGCAAAGAGAGAAATGACATACACAAAGAGAGAGATGGGGCAGGCACAGAGTGAGATGAGACACAGGTACAGAGTGAGATTAGACACAGGCACAGAGTCAGATGAGACACAGGCACAGAGTGAGATGAAACAAGCAAAGAGTGAGATGGTGCAGGCAGAGAGTGAGATTAATAATGAAACTGTACTGCACTGTTGCTGTGACACAGTTGCTGTGCTATAAACTTACTTATGTTGTAAACTAGTGTTTATATGGTTCACTTATTGTAATTGCTATGTAGTATGTTAGTAGTGGTCCATAATATGTTATTTAGTCTTTACCACAGATTGTAATCATCTATAGAAAGATAAAAGAATATGCCGACGAAGGAAAGAAGAGGAAAAGTTACAAACACGCTTTATTGGCCAAGAAAACACAATTAGAAGATTCATCCAAAACACAATCTTCAGTGAAAAAAAAGAATGCTCCTGGTAAGCAAACAAAGGAGTTTTTTAGGAAATTAAGACAATGCAAAAAACATATGGATGTTGTTTCAAATAAAAAAAAATCATCTGTAAATACAAAGAAAAAGAAGAGCTCTCCAAAAAATGTTAGACCTGTAAAAGGAGATGATATTCTCTATAGTAATAGACGGAGAAATCAATTTATTGACATTCGTAGACGAATGTTTTATAACAGAATTGTTTTAAATTCATTAAAAAATGTAAAGATTTTTAAAAAGAAGACTGCTTTTTACAAGAAAAAAAAAAGTATAGTGAAGACTGTGGATCAGGCATTTGAAGCGAAAAACAAATTATACGGTTTAGTAATCAATAGAATTTGTACACTAGATAAGGTAATCAATGTTTTGAAATCAAGATGTAAGTGGAAAAGAGTAATTAATCGGACACATTTTTGTGATGTTTTTTCTGGAGAATGGAAGCATAGTTCAAGTTGTGAGCCATTTTTTAATGAAGAGAGATACTTTCAGGATAATGATTTGGTGCATGCAGTTGACACCAGTGTTCGAGCATATGAGGTGAAGGACGGTTGTCCGGTTGAAAAAGAAAAAAATCGTGCCTAGAAATACAGAAGAGGTGTTAGCTGATGAAGTTTTAGGGAGATGTCCTAAGGCTCCAGTGTATACTTGGAATTGTAGTAGTATTTGTAGTGTGCGACAGGATTCAATTGATTTGTTTCTCAGTTTCTTACGGACATAAACTAAGAAAAGTCTAAAACAAAAGATGAAGATGTTGCAAGAGTTAGATCCATGCAGAGTGAGAGAAAAAACAGGTTTGCATGGGCATTCACTGGCTTGTCTTTCAAGAAAAGTATGTCAGGATGTTTTTCACCATTTTAGGATGTTAGCAGTGCATCATAATAAAAGTGAGGAAATTAGTGAGAAGGTTGTATTATGCAAAAAGTCCAGCACTTAAGCTAAAACAGTTCAACAGTGCTCTTTTGCATGGATCTGAATTAGATGTGAAGAACATTTGTGAAGAAATTGAGTTTTGTTATTTTGGTGAAAAAGAGGGCAGTGCAGAAATTGATACAGTAATAGAAGGTAATGTGGAAGAGAATGTACAGATTTCAAGTACAGAAAAATGTGACCATGAAATTACAAAGTTTAAGGTCAATTCAAGTGAAAGGCCTAATTTTTCTTGTGTGTGTTGTCGACGAACTCATTATAAGAATCAGACTAGGTTAGTTGATTTATATGTAAAAAGTGAAATGGAAAATAATAATGAGTGGAAGGATTTTGCAACTTATTTGTTTGTAGAACATTGTTTTGATTTGGAGTCTGATCAACGTATTTGTAAATATTGTTATAATAAATTAAATGAAAACAGAATGCCTGCTAGAGCTGTTCATAATAATCTGGGGTTGGTAGACATTCCTTCTGAATTGATGGATTTAAATACCTGTGAGTCTATTCTGATTCAATGTGTGCATCCTTTTCAGGCTATTGTTCGCATGGAGCCTAAGACAGGGAAATTGCCTCCTTCAGATTTACAGAGAGGATTAAAGGGAAGAGTTGTTTATTTGCCTCTAGATTTTAAGAAAAATATTGATACAATTGGTGTAGAAAAAGTAGAAGAGGAACCTCTGGTTATTCTAGTTAATAGTGTTCCGACAAAGAGTAAGAAAATCTGGCAAGGATTAGTGGATGTTAGGAAAGTCAAAAAGGCAACGTTGTATTTGGTAAAAAACAATCACTACTACAAAAATGTATATGTTGGAGAAGAGGAAACAACTGTAGAAGAGGACAGTCATTTCTCAGCTGGGCAAATTGAAAAAGTTGATGTCTCTAGAAGTGAAGAAATTTATGAACATTATAGTGTTCATCCTTTGCATTCCAAAGAAGTAATGGGGAATGCTATTGACTTGTTTCAAATGAAAGAAGCAAAAGGAAGTCCCATTAGTGAATGGGAAGAAAGTTTGGAAGCTCATTGTTTTCCTCAGTTGTTTCCAACAGGTCAAGGTGGACGTTATGACGGCCAACCTGTTCAAATTCCTGCATCTGAATACCAGACTTTAAGATTATATGCAGAAGATCCAAGGTTTCGTCAATGCATTCCATATTTGTTTTGTCTACTGTTTGAGAGTGACTTGTCTGGACTTTCTTATGCAGTGAACCATATACTGAAAAGTGGAGTACATCTGCAAAATGTTTCGGCAAGGGACTTTATGGATAAAGTCAAACTGCAAGACAGTATTTTGGAATCTCACCTAATTAATCTCATGGCATGTCAGCGTGGTACTAACGAGTATTGGTACCGTCGTCATGGGGAATTGAAATGTATGCTAAGAAACTTAGGAGCTCCTACATGGTTCCTCACTTTTAGCTGTGCTGAGTATGCTTGGGAAGACTTACTTCAATTTCTACGAGAGGCAAATGCAAACATTGAAAATATTGAATATAAGACACCTGGAGAACTGTGCTCTTTGGATCCAGTTTATTTATTTATTTTTATTTATTTTTGACACTTGTAAAGCGCTACTTATACCCTTGGGCGTCAAGGCGCTAAAAACCATTATTGAAAAAGTGGGAGAGCAGAGTAAACAGAATGACAGCTGAACATGCAGTTAATGTATGCAGGTATTTCAATCATAGGTTTGAAGCTATGATGTCTTTTATCACAAACAAAAAAAATCCTCCGCTTGGAGAGGTTTTGGATTTCTTTTGGAGAAAGGAGCATCAAGCAAGAGGTGCTCCTCACATACATATGCTGCTATGGATCAAAGATGCACCCACATTTGGAACAAATTCGGATGACACAGTGATGAGTTTCATTGAACAGTATTCTACATGTGCTGTTCCGAAAAGTACAGAAGAAAACAATTTAAGACATCAAGTTTTACGCTTTCAAACCCATCGTTGTGGAAAATACTGTCGTCGAAAGTTCAAATCCAAGGACAAGTTCTACACAAAATGTCGTTTTGGATTTCCACAACCAGTAATATCTAAAGGAAGAGTGAACAATTTTATGTCTTCTCTGCGACATACTGTGACAAGAAAATCACCGAAAAATACATACAACTTAAGAAGAAATGAAGTGTCCAAATATATAAATGACTACAACCCAGTCATTTTGTCCATGTGGAATGCTAACATGGATATTCAATATGTGCTGACAACTCAATTGCTGTGGCTCGATATGTGACGTCTTACATCACAAAATCAGAAAAGACGGAACTGAAGGAAATGTGGGAGGAAATTTCACATGAAAAGAGTCTAAGTAAGAAGTTGTACAGTTACAGTCTGAAGATGTTGTTGCATTGAGAAATTGGAGCATATGAATGTTCTGATCGGTTATCATCAGCAAGTCTATATGCCAAATCTAGAACAATCATTTGGGTGAGTCTAGGTCTTGCTGCAACACGAAACCGAGTTTTGAAATCTGTACAAGAAATTGAGTATTTGGCGGAGAAAGAACCAAACAGTACAGATATTTTGAAGACAAACATGTTGGATCCATACTATCCAAATAGAAGTAGTCATCTTGAGACTGTTTGTCTCTATGAAGTTCTGCAAAGCTATACTTTTAAGAGGAACATCACAGGAGATATCAATAAAGGAGTATATGCTGTAATTGGATGTGAAGGATGTCTGGTGAAACAAAGAAAAGGCCATTTGATTAATCATCGAAAATTGAGTTTCGAATCTCCTGACAAAAGGGAATTTTACTATTTAGCTCTTTTGCAACTCTTTAAGCCTTGGCGTACAGAAGAGGAACTCCTGGAGATTTTCTCAGTTATGAAGATTCCTTCAATGGAACCAAGGATACCATAGAATGTCCTGTTTTTTCAAATTATCTGCAAATGTTGAACGAGGAAATACAGCAAGAAGCTACAATTGCAGCAGAGATTGCTAGAGACAGTTCTCAAGACAGTCAGAGTTCTGCTTCATTGAGTCAGGATCTACTAGGAGGACCAATTATCCAAAATGAAGCTGCCACTGCCATGGATGAAGTGGAAAGAGCCATGGAACAAGCTCAGGAGGATGTAGTTAACTTAGAAGATTTGGAAAAAGAACTAAACGTTGAGCAGAAACAAATATATGACGAAGTCACAGAACACATTGAGCATGGTTTATATCATGAGAAAAAAGAGTGCTCATGTACGTCATTTATGCATGTCCGACTGTACGTGAGTGGAGAAGCAGGAACTGGAAAAAGTTTTCTGATTAAAGCAATTGCAACTTATCTGCAGAAAAGAATGGAGTCATCGCTGTCTTGTGGTGTTACCGCTCCAACTGGGTTGGCAGCACAAAACATTAAAGGGATTACTTTACATCATTTGTTGATGCTGCCAGTAGAGCATGATAATAAATTACAAAACTACAAGCTATTTAGAAAAACTTGTTGTGAAGTTTCCCGAGTCCTGAAGAAAATGAAACTTCTTATCATTGATGAGGTAAGCATGGTATCAAATGTAATGCTTGCTTTTGTGCATTTAAGAATGCAAGAAATTCTTAAAACAAAGTATGATGTGTTATTTGGAGGCAAACACACCATTGTTTTTGGAGATCTACTGCAGCTAACTCCAGTGAAAGGACAACCAGTGTTTAAAATGCTTACGCATGAAGATATCAGGAAGTGCCTAAGAAGCATTGGAAATGTTAATATATGGTTACATTCCAAATATGCAGAACTGCTTCAAAATATGCGACAGTCAAAGGATGAAGATTATAAAAATATTCTACAAGATGTAAGAATTGGAAAAGTAAGTGAGCATGGCAAAGAAGCTTTACATGCACGATTAATTTCAAATTTGTTTCCAAACGAAAATATTCTCCCAGAGAATATTTTTAAGAAAATTGCTGAAAACAAATCTATGATATGCTTGATGCCAACTCTGCAAGAATGTTCAATCTTCAACAACAAAATGTTAAAGTTAGAAAATCAAGAGATTGTGAAACTGGAAGCTATTGATAAAATAGAGCATGAAGGAGCAACTATTATTTTGTCAGAAAAGTTAAAATTAAAATTGATTCTTTAGAGAAGACAACATCTAAAACTGCTGGTTTGGAAAAGACTCTGTATGCATGTTTAAATTGTCGTATAATTTTACGACGGAATTTACATGTGGAAAGAGGTTTAGTAAATGGAGCAATGGGTCATGTTATTGATTTTGTGAATTACCGAAATAGAGATGGAATTGAATTTTTAAAAATTAAATTTGATGGAATTGAAGAAGTACAACAAATCAGTTGTTGTTCTGCTCGATTTTTGCTTATGAAAGATGTATATGTCCGCCGAAAACAGTTTCCTGTTTCTTTGGCATATGCGGTGACTATTCATAAATCTCAAGGTTTAAGTGTAGATAGTGCTTTGGTGAATATTGGAAGTTCTGTGCTCAAGGAGGGTATGGCATATGTTGCTTTATCTCGAGTCAGAACTTTATCTGGATTGTACTTGATTGATTTTGATAAGACAACGATTAGTGCAGATCTAAATTGTGTAAAAGGTTATAATAGGTTAAGAAGAGAGTATGCTCCAAATTTACCTCAATATCCTCTATTTGAAAAGCGTGTGGTAGGCCGAAAAAGAAGAAATGAGAAAAATAGTAGTGAAGTTGTAGCAAAAAGAAAAAAAGTAGATGAACCAGTAATTGTAAGCAGAAAGGAAAAGGATTCAGTTAAAGGTGTTGTTGGATTTAAGTTTGAAAACAGTTCTGGTGTCATCTGCTATGCTAATGTAGTGGTTAATGTTGTTTTTTTTCCCCAAACTGTACAAGAATAGATTGTTGAAAATCGTGATCAAAGATTTTGTTGTTTGTTGAATTCTGTGTTTGAGAAATGTAGCAGTGATAGAACAAAAATAGAAAGTGTTTCTGAAATTCGAAATGTTTTAGACATATGTTCTGGTCTAAATCAATTTTCACAGATTATTCAGCAAGATTGTCAGGAATTTCTAATGTATATGCTTGTTATATTGCAAGATGAAGGTATAGATGTAGAAAATCTTTTTGCCTTTCTTATAAATGGCAGCATAACTGCAACAATTGTTCCTTTTCAAGTACTACTACAATAGACACTGAAAGATTTATATATTTGACTTTACCAGACTGCAAATCAGTGTCTTTTAATAATCGAGTTAGAGAAGCAAATCAAAACATGGTCTGTACTCAATGTAAATCTGCAATGCTATCAACATTATTTATACAAAGATATGGACAGTATGTAATTTTAATGTTCCAACGATGTAGACCTGATGGAACTAAATTGACAACTTTAATTAAAAATGTTGTGGCTTCTCAATTATCAATTTCAGGAAGAACCTTTGCAACTGCAGCAATTATTTTCCATGATGGTCCTTCGACAACATCAAGACATTACACAGCGTATTTAAAATGTGAAAAAGGCTGGACTAATTGTAATGATATTCAATTGACTTTCAAACAACGTTTGCCTTTTGACTTACCAAATTCTTACCTAGTGTTCTTACAACCGAAATTTTAGGAACGGTACTTGGCCTATGAAGATTGGAGCAGTTAATAAAACTTAGTCTGCTGTTCAAAATTACTTTGTGAGTGAGAGTGATCAAGATAATAAAAAAACTTGTAGTTGTCATAGAGGTAGTGTAAGTGTATCACATAGTGAGTGATATCAGTATTATAGGAAATGTTGATCATGAGTGAGCCAGAGGTGAAAATATAAGTATTGTTACATGATGAAAAAGATGTTGGAGCTTTTCTTTCAGAAAGTCGGGTAAATGGAAGTTTAAGTTTACTATTGAGTAATTTCAAAAGAAAAGGACTTTCCATATACTATTTGGCCTCGAGGAAAAGTAAGTGGATCACAAATGAGTTAAGATATGTTTTTTTCTACGTTTTACATTTATTTATTGAAACGTTGTATGGGTTTTTTAAACACAATCTTTTTGATTGTGTTTTTTTTTGCCCGCTGTCATATGATGAGTTGTATTGAACTCACTGTTTAAAGTGAAATTCAATATATTCAGAGAACAGCAAAAATAAACCATATAACATGTTGTACAAGTTATTTTGTATTTTGTATTGTGAAATATATATTATACTCCCCTTGTCTCACGCTCACTTACCTTTTTCCACCCTCTATCAACCCTCTTTACTCACCCTCACTGCCCTTCTCTCAGTCTCCTTCACCCCGTTCTCTTACTCTACTTCCCTCACTACCCCTCATTCCCCATTCCTTTACTCCCCTTTCCCTCTCTCCCCTCCACCACTTTCCAGCTCTCAGTTACTCTACTTCACTCCCCTTCCCCTTCTTTCCTTCCTTTGCTCCCTCAATAATTCCCCTTCCCTCACTCACCTTACTCCACTTCACTCACTCCTTCTCTCTTTCCCTCTGTCCTCTCACATCCTCACTCCCCTTCCCTCACTCTCTCACTCTTACCCTCACTCCCTCCATCCCCTCCCTTTGTCACTCCCCCTTCCCTCACACTCACTCCCTTTAACTGACCAACACTCCCTCATTTACCTTTCTATGCTCCCTCACTTAGTCTCCTTCTCTCACTCCTTCCTTCACTACCTCTATGTCGTCACTCCCTCACTCCCCTTGTCTCACGCTCACTCGCCTTTATCCACCCTCTATCAGCCTTCTTTCCTGAACCTCACTGCCCTTCCCTCACCCTCCCTCACCCCCGTTCCCTTACTTCACTTCCCTCACTTATCCTCATTCCCCATCCTTAACTCCCCTTACCCTCACTCTTCTCTCGCAGTCACCTTTTCCCAGTCCCTCTGCTTCACTCCCTTTCCCTTCTTTTCTTCCTTTGCTCCCTCAGTCATTCCCCTTCACTCACTCACCTTACTCCACTTTACTCACTCCTTCTCTCACTCCCTCTGTTCTCTCACTTCCTCACTCCTCTTCCCTCACTCCCTCTCTGTTACCCTCACTCCCATTGTCCCCTTACTCTCTTACGCCCCTACACTCACCCTCACTCACCTTCCATCCCTCATTGTCGTGAATGCACCCTCACTCACTCCCCCTTCCCTGTCACTCACTCCCCTTTCCTTACTCCCCTTTCCTCCTTTAGTTTTGATAACTCACATTCCTTTAGTATCTTACTCACCTTCAGTTCATTTCTCTCTCCCTCGGTTCCTCTGTGTCACTGAATCTATCCGCCTCATTATCCTCTTAGTAATTTGCTCTTCCTCTATTTCTTTTTCACTCTCTCTGTCCTTCACCATTCCTTTATTTCCCTTTCTGTGTCGTTCACTCCTACTTTATTTATTAGTACCCTTTTATGACTTTTAATCTCCTGCCTTGTCTCTTGTATTTTGAAATAAATAATATAAAAATTATAAGTAAATTTTTTTCCGCTCTTCCACAGGTATTAAATTTAGTGAAAATATGTCATTAATTTTACATTACTTATAAGGTAAGTTTGACAAACAAAATTTACTTTCTCATCACTCTTTTCCTTAACCTCACTACTCTTTTCTCACCCACCCTCACCCCCGTTCCCTTACTCCGCTTCCCTCACTTATTCTCATTCCCCATGTTTACTCCCCTTTCCCTCACTCCCCTCCCACACTCACCTTCTTTCAGACCCCCTGCTTTACTTCCCTTCTCCTCTCTTCCCTTCCTCCGCTCCCTCACTCATTCCCCTTCCCTCACTCACCTTACTCCACTTCACTCACTCATTCTCTCACTCCCACTGTCCTCTCTCATCCTAACTCCCCTTCCCTCACTCCCTCTCTCTTAGCCTTACCATCTCCGTCCATTCACTTTCTCACCCCTCTTCCGTCACGCTCACTCTCTATAACTCACCCACACTCCCTCACTTACCTTTCTTTGCTCCCTTACTCAGTCCTTTTCTCTCACTCTTTCCTTCACTACCTCTATTTCCTCACTCCCTCAGTCCCCTTGTCTTACACTCACTCGCCTTTATCCACCCTCTATCACTCCTCTTTCCTCAACCTCACTGCCCTTCTCTTACCCTCCCTCACCCCATTCCCTTACTCCAGTTCCCTCACTTATCCTCATTCCCCATCCTTAACTCCCCTTCCCCTCATTCTCCTCCCTTAGTCACCTTTTCACAGTCCCTCTGCTTCACTCCCCTTCTCCTTCTTTCCTTCCTTTGCTCCCTCAGTCATTCCCCTTCCCTCACTCACCTTACTCCACTTTACTCACTCCTTCTCTCACTCCCTCTGTTCTCCCACTTCCTCACTCCTCTTACCTCACTCCCTCTCTCTTACCCTCACTCCTATTGTCCCCTTACTCTCTTACACCCCTACACTCACCCTCACTCACCTTCCATCCCTCATTGTCATGAATCCACCCTCACTCACTCCCCCTTCCCTGTCACTCACTCCCCTTTCCTTACTCCCCTTTCCTCCTTTAGTTTTCCTAACTCACATTCCTTTAGTATCTTACTCACCTTCAGTTCATTTCTCTCTCCCTCTCTTCCTCTCTGTCACTGAATCTATCCGCCTCATTATCCTCTTAGTAATTTGCTCTCCCTATATTTCTTTTTCCCTCTCTCTGTCCTTCAACATTCCTTTGTTTCCCTTTCTGTGTCCTTCACTCCTACTTTATCTCTTAGTACCCTTTTATGACTTATAATCTCCTGCCTTGTCTCTTGTATTTTGAAATATATATTATAAAAATTATAACTTATTTTTTCCTCTTCCACAAATATTACATTTAGGAAAAATATGTCATTAAGTTTACATTACTTTTAAGGTAAGTTTGACAAACAAAATTTAGTTTCTCATCAATCTTTTCCTTAACCTCACTACTCTTCTCTCACCCTCCCTCACCCCCGTTCTCTTACTCCGCTTCCCTCACTTATTCTCATTCCCCATGTTTACTCCCCTTTCCCACACTCCCCTCCCACACTCAACTTTTCTTTCAGACCCCTGCTTTACTTACCTTCCCCTCTCTTCCCTTCCTTCGCTCCCTCACTCATTCCCCTTCCCTCATTCACCTTACTCCACTTCACTCACTCCTTCTCTCACTCCCACTGTCCTCTCACATCCTCACTCCCCTTCCCTCACTCTCTCTCTCTTAGCTTCACTCTCTCCGTCCTCTCACTCTCTCACTCCTCTTCCGTCACACTCACTCCCTATAACTCACCCACACTCCCTCACTTACCTTTCTATGCTCCCTCACTCAGTCCCCTTCTCTCACTCTTTCCTTCACTCTCTCTGTCTCCTCACTCCCTCACTCCCCTTGTCTCATGCTCACTTGCCTTTATCCACCCTCTATCACCACTCTTTCCTCAACCTCACTGCTCTTCTCTTACCCTCCCTCACCCCCGTTCCCTTACTCCACTTCCCTCACTTATCCTCATTCCCCATGTTCACTCCCCTCCCCCTCACTCCCCTCCCACACTCACCTTCTTTCAGTCCCCCTGCTTCACTTCCCTTCCCCTCTCGTCCCTTCCTTTGCTCCCTCACTGATTTTCCTTTCCTCTCTCACTGTACTCCACTTCACTCACTCCTTCTCTCAGTCCCTCTGTCCTCTCACTTCCTCACTCCTCTTCCCTCACTCCCTCTATATTACCCTCACTCCCTCCAACCTCTCACTCTGTGACTCCCCCTTCACTCACCCTCACTCACCTTCCATCCCTCACAAGTCATCAACTCACCCTCACTCACTCCCCTTCTGTCATTTGTTCCCTCAGTCACTTTCTACCCTTCATTCAGTCATTTTATCCATTCATTTATGCACTGCACATTCATTTAAAAAAGGAAGGAGAGAATATATAAGGAATATACAGCCAGATTCATCAATGTCCCGTTTTGCGAGTCCTTAATAGCGATTATTAAGGAATCGCTATTAAAGACTCGCAAAACGGGATTCATGTAGAAATCGCAAATAAAATTGCGATTCCTACAGCTTCCTTATTTGCGATTAGCAAATTGCTAATCGCAAATAAGGAATTTTTATTTTTTTATTTAAAGCCATTTGTAAAGCGGCTGGTTACTCAAGAACAGAGTGTCCCCGTGCTGAAAACTGCATTGACGTTAGAGTATGGAGCGCGGGAGAGCCAACTCAAGGGGAAAGGAAGGGAAAAGGTTAAGTGCGTGGGAATAGGAAAGTTTTAAGTTTTCCCCGAAACCTGGTTTCAGAGGGCTCCATACGGATCTCAAGTGGGAGCTCGTTCCAGCACTTAGAAGCCAGATATCTAAACGACCGGCCGCCCATCCTGGCTCTGGTGACTTTAGGGATTTTGAACAGCATTGCTCCAGAAGATCTTAGATTTCTGGTGGGGCGGTGTGTAATAAGAAGGCATTTTAGATAATCTGGCCCCGTGCCTTGAGCGATGCGATGGTCAAAGCATAGTGCTTTAAATTTAATTCGCTCCTCAATGGGGAGCCAGTGGAGTTTGGACAGGGCAGATTTCCCTGATGCTCTGCGAGGAAGCTTGAGCACAAGACGTGCCACGGCATTCTGGACACACTGGAGTTGGTGAAGTCCCTTTTTGCTCAAGCCTAGTAGCAGGGAGTTCCCATAGTCCAGATGGGGGGTTACTAGGGCATGAACAATGGTCTTCCTGGAGTCCATAGGGAGGAGGTCTAATACCTTCCGGAGAACCTTCAATACACTGAAGCATCTGGCCGTGATTTTACTGACATGAGGCATGTATGAGAGATTAGAGTCGAGTGTTATGCCCAAGTTGCGTACCGAGACCGCAGGGCAAGGCAGTCTGCCTAATTCCGCAGGCCACCACATGTGGGACCATGCGGAAGAAGATTTTCCTACCACCAATAGCTCGGTTTTATCGCCATTCAGGCGAAGGCAGTTCTTATTCATCCAAGCTGCCACAGAGGAGAGACAGTTGGAAAAATTAGTAGCATCCTCTCTGTGGTCAGGTGTGAGCTTGAACATCAGCTGGGTGTCATCAGCGTAGCTGACAATGCCCACCCCGTAAGTCTACACTATGCGAGCCAGGGGTTCCATGTAGATATTAAATAAAGTAGGGCTCAAACTAGAGCCCTGAGGAACCCCATTGCTCGCCTTCCTAAGGGAAGACTTAAAGGGGGGACAGTGCAACTGAAAGTTCCTGTTAGCCAGGAAGGACTCCATCCATGCAAGGGCGTGCCCCGTTACTCCCATGTCAGATAGCCGAGACAGCAGCGTTGAGTGCAGCACGGTGTCGAAGGCTGCACTCAGATCTAAAAGTACCAACGCTGCTGTCTCTCCATCATCCACTATATGCCTCAAACTTTCAGTGGAGAAAAGCAGGGCGGACTCAGTAGAGTGCCCTGCTCTGAACCCAGATTGTGTGGGGTGCAGGAGAGAATGTTCTTTTAGATAGCTCATAAGCTGTCTATTAACCACTTTTTCCACAAGTTTAGCGCAGAAGGGGAGGAGGGAGATAGGGCGAAGGTTTTGAAATTGGGTGATATGAATGTTGGCCTTGTTTTTAAGGGGGATTACTTGAGCAGTTTTCCAAGCATCTAATACCTGGCATTCTTGAAAGGAGAGTGACACCATAAGGCTAATGTAGTCGATTAATGTGGTCTCCATGACTCCCTTACATCTAGTCGGTGGACACACATCGCTCGGAGAGCCAGCTTGTATGCTATTTGCGATGCTCAGTAACTCTTGTTTCTCTGGAGTAATAAAACACGTGAGACCGGAAGTCCCCATGTTACTGATCTTGGTTATTACGAGTTTACTCGAACTGGCCTCATCTTCTGTAAAAGTGGCATAGATTTTATCTATCTTATTTACGAAGAAGTCAGCCATGGAGTCACATAGTTGTTTCGAGTGAGTATCTTGAGCTTCCAATCTCGTTGGGATCATAAGTTCCTTATAGATAGAAAAGAGTTCTTTTGTGGGATTGTCTGCTGAGTCAATTCTGCTTTTAAGATGGCAACTTTTTTCAGATCTCACTAGTTTGTAGTATTTATTTAATTCACACTTATTTGAAAGTTTGTCCTCAGGTTTGTAAAATTTCCTCCAGCTCCTTTCTAGCGTTTTGCATCTTGCTCTGGCAAGTTTTATTTTTTCCGAAAACCAAGGAGCGGTTTTGGATTGCCTAGCAAGAGGCTTGGATGTCCAGGGGTCTATCTCATCCAAGGCAGTGGACAGCCATCTTTCGTAATTTTGCCAAGCCTCCAGGAGGGAGTTGCTATACGGAGGAGGATTTTTTTGAAGGGCAAGTCTGAAGGCTTCTTGGTTAAACTTTTTCCAATTTCTTCGCTTCAAGGAAGGGGGTTTAACTAATTTGTTTTCTGTAAGTGTGTTGTCAACCAGGATCGGGACGACAGAGTGATCAGACCAAATTATGCCAACCGGAGGGAAGGCTATAATACCGTCCCAGTTGGCAAAAATGGGATCTAGGAGATGGCCATGTAGGTGTGTAGGGGCGATGGATAGTAGGTTAAGCCCCAATGAAGCCAGAGCTGCCGCCACCTCCTGTGCCTCCTTACATTCCCTATCTTCAAAATGGAGGTTTAAATCGCCTAAAATGATGAACTTTTTGTATCGGAGAGCTGGCTGAGTGATAAAGTCAACAAACTGACTAACAAATTGTCCAGCTGCTCCAGGCGGGCGATATGTCAATAAACCATTGACAACATTTCTAGGTCCTAGTTTGATGGAAAATAGGCCGCTTTCACTATGGGGTACATTAGCTTTCGCTAGGGTGCATTGTAACTCGGACTTATAAATAAGGGCTATCCCTCCTCCTCTTTGTTTGTGCCTGTCTAACCGAAGAAGACAGTAACCCGGGGGAATGGCCTCAAGCACTTCAGGGGATGATTCCTCATCCAACCACGTCTTGGTTAAGAAGGCCACATCAGGTTTTGTGATGTATTCCTATAGGTTCTGTATCGATCCCCCTATTCCTGACCCTGTTCTGGTTAACAAGTTAACTAGCAGCCATCCCATGATGCAGAAACCGTTATCTGATTAAGCCACACCACGGCACAGGAACGTGTTATCTGATTATGTCATAACGCTTGCCATCTAATTAAACAAGCAATATTCCTCCAACCCCTGATAAGGCATACGGAGTTCTCAAAACAAATCAAACCTATGACACCCCGGGAAAAACCCTGCGGCCATTGTTTTGATTTCATCGAGAACTTCAGCAAAAGAATGTGCTAACGACCAAGTCGTATGACATCCTTATTGACGTATCTATGTCCATCCTTACGTCAATCTCGGCACCTTACAGGTATAAATATTACCGGTATTGCCTTAAGCAAACACATGCGGTGGTGACGAGATCGGAGCAGCCAGACTTGCCGAAGCCCAGAGCAGAGCAGACCCCGCTGGCGCAGCCCCGCCTTCCTGACGCGCTGAGAACGAGACGCTGCTTTCTCCTGCCGAGAAATCCAGCTCCGGCGCTTCCGGGTAGCCCTCGCAGGCAGCCTGGAATATCGAGACCAGAGACGAGAGATACCATCCCTCATTCATCCTAAATTCCAGGTACAGAACTGAATAACCCCTCGCAGAGAATTCTTGAATCAGTCACTTGGCAAAACAAACTTAACTTAAACTGCTACTTTCTATTCCCGCCCACGTATTAGGCTTAGGTCAGGTACACCGGGGTAGGCGTAGTTAGAAACACCAGTTGAGTACGATTAGTCAAATGTATGTATGTATATATCTATTTTATCCATTTTAAACCTACTTATGGCTTAGAAACCATATAAATGTTTTTACAGTATTATTTTATACTTCTGCTTTTATTGTATGCACTTTACTTAACCATAAGTATTGCGATAATATCGATCCATTTCTCTTGTACGAGAAAAGAGACTGATCAATAAATAACATCTTTTATTGAACACGCCCGTCTCTTCCTTTTCTCTACAATCTGGTGAGACTAAGAATGCACGTACTGACTGAGTAAAATAAGTTGTCTTTTGTTTTCACACGACTCTAGAGATACACTCTTGATTAGGGGAGAGCAAAGTTGTCATGTTCTATGGTTGTCAGAAACTAAATCCCTTCTTGTCTATCCAGGGAGGTTCAACTCCTCCTTGCCTATTCGAGAAAGTTTCTAGTGAACTCTGAGCTAGCTGGCAAACCCAAAACTTTAAGTCTAATATCGACAATAGAAGACCTAGTTAACGTCTGGTCTAGGCCTATACTATTGAAGGTATTATTCCAATGCGCAGAGCCTATTGGGATAATAGGAACTACACTACATGGCACCCAAACGTTTGGAAAGGCGATAAAACTAACGCAAGACTTTAGAGTAACTCAGTCGTGCTTTTTCACTCAGACCCCTTTTTTCCCATAATACTCCAAAGACGTCTGGAGTGGGTGAAAGGTCATATCCGCCAAACCTCGCAGGAAGAAACTCCTATGTATGGTTCTTGGTTTAGTCAACGTTGAAGGATACACTGTTCCAAAATATTGTGCATCTAATCTTTGCTTCCATAAAAAACCTGATCTGCAAACAAACAAAATAACCTTCCTGACAGTAGAATGTCAGAGACTGAAGAAGAAAGAGAGATAGCTAGAGTAGCAGCTGAATTCATAGAAGCTGATAATACTATGCAAGAAGCAGACCCGGATTTAATACTCATCCCGGTCAACACAAGGGAATCTATAACTTTAAAACTTATAGAAAATGGACTCACACCTAGAGGTGGCACAGTCATATTCGTAATAGAGGCACACGAATATCGGCAGACAGAGGTATTCTATTCATGGATAAACTTTCCAGCAGCAAACGCTGTAACAAAGGTCTTCCACCATTACAAAACAGAGGAACCTCCTGAAGACTACACTCCTTTCGAGGAGGTGGAAGTACCACTTAAATTTCAAGAGCACCTGCTCTTGTTTAATGGCGCCCTAAAACACAACAATCACATCACCAGGCTCGGTCCATTAGGTAGACCAGGAGCAACGTGGCCGGTCCTAGCCGGATACACACCACATCCAGACATCGATGGGATGTCTGCAGCAAATCTTTTAATACAATTAAAACAATTAATAAAAATACATAGACAATTAGTCCAATATGTAATGCGGACTTCAACAATCCAACCAGCAATTAAAATTCCACAGCTGACCCCTCATCAGGGGAACACAAATAAAATTACACCACAGAACATACAGTCCTGCCTAGGTAAGGTACCAGCTAAAAGGGAACAAATACCATTCTGGTTAGCACAAAAAATCACCCAAATAGAGGCGGTGTTTCCAGACACCACTCCTGTGGATAAACACAGGATTCTGACTATCTGTCTTCCAATGGGAATCGCACCACACGTGGAGGACTGTGACACTTGGGGTACAGTCTTTGCTTCCATCTACACAAAAACGCATGGTGTTCCATCCATCTCGGTAATACAAGATGTGCTAAAACAAATTCAAGACGAATACGGTCCAGAACCCGCTTTAACTCTTGGTATGAAATTACTGAAAGACTTCAAGCAGGTCTCGGCTATATTACTAGCCAATATAAAGGGAGAAGCAGCAAACGTGGCGATCCGCCAGAGGTTAAAAGAAACAGATATAGCAGACCAACCAGCTGAAATTGCCAGAATCATAGAAAAATCCTATGAGGAACTAGGTAGAGATAGTTTAGGTGAAATACCAGTAAAACCCCAACTGATTGAAAGTCCTGAAACAATATTTATTAAAAATAATTTAACATCACAAAAGAAGAACTGGGATGGAAACAAACAATCCAATCCGAAAGAAAAGAGATTCCAGTCCAGAGGAAGGTCTCCTCGGCGGAGAGAAAAATCTGCAAAACAAGGACACAGGTCTCCCCAAAGTGAGCCCTCTGGGAAAAAATACAACCTTAGAAATAGGGATAATATAAAGAAACCGGATAGATATCAAGATTTTGATACACGTCCCTCTCAATCTTTTCAGACTTCCTCGCAGAAATCGGAAAGAAGAGGACGATCGGAACCCAGGGAAGGGCACGCCAAGTCCAAAGACAAGGAACCTGCTCATCCAAATAAGAAATTACAATTTCCCAAAAAGAAGGTAGCCAGTATTAAAGTATTCAACAATGCCGAGAATACTGAGGACACAGCTGAAAAACGGAGAGTGGGCTCAGACAATGCTAGACAGCGCAGCAGAAGTGAGCATAGCTCGCAAAGTCCTTATGAATCATCTGGAGACAGTGGACACGAATGAATACCTTCAAGTGGAAACTGCAGACACCAGAGTTAGCAAACCTCACAAAATATATGAAATACCATTACGTATAGAGGGGGATAAGACTAGAAAAATAAGGGGACTATTTTGGGATAATCTCTCCAAAGGCTATGACATCCTTCTAGCTGAAAAAGACTGGCCACCAGAGTTTGTCAGGGAGTGCCCTCATGGCGAAGAAATAATTATGCCTGCCTTCTCAAATCATATCCCAATTCATAAAAAATATACACTTGCTAGAAAGTGGGCAGTAGCTCAAGCTCCTGCTTTATATAAAAATCATGTAGGATGGGATGAGGATTCTCCTCCTCACAAAATCCAGTTAAAATCACAACCTACTGCACAAAGACAGTACCCAATTAAGCAAGAAGCTAAAAAACAGGTAAAAGAAATCCTAGACCAATTAGAATACCAGGGGGTGATTGAAACTTGCACCTCACAAATGAACAACCCTTTGTTTCCTGTCTCCAAACCAGACAATTCATATCGTCTAGTTTTGGATTACAGACACCTTAACTCATGTTGCAAAACTTTTGCAGTACAAAACTCGCATAGTGCAGCACTAATGAATAACATAGTGCGCAAAAAATACAAAACAACATTAGACATCTCTAATGGATTCTTCTGTCAAAATATAGCACCAGAGAGCAGATACTTGTCTGCGTTCTCAATAAATGGCGCTCAAAAACAATTCTGTCGGTTACCCCAAGGGTTCAAGAACAGCCCAGGATTATTCTCAGCGAGAGTAACAGAATTATTACAAACATATGACGAAGAGGCATTATCTTATGTCGACGACATATACCTAACAGATGATGACTTGGATACTCACTTGAAGAGAGTGAACACCATAATACTTGGGTTCGCAGCAGAGGGTTACAAATTCAACTTCAAAAAATCCAGAATTGCCCATCTAACAGTCCTGTTCTTAGGATATGAATTATCAAGTGAAGGCAAATGCCTGGCTGACAATTTCCTAGAGAAATGTGCCGTACTCCAAGCACCAAGAACATTAAAAAACCTACAGTCAATTCTAGGCTTCCTAAATTTCGGAAGAACATACATTGCAAATTACGCAGAAAGGGTCAAACCCCTTTATGATCTAATAAAACCAGATTTTAAAAGAACCAATTGGACTCAAATACACACAGAAATTCTGAGATCCTTACAAACAGATATGTTAATTAAAACAAAATTAGAAACACGTGATAACACACGCAATCTTGTGATTCGAGTCATCCCAGGAAGATGCGGATTCACATACCTGACCTCTAATGAGGGAGAAAAGGTACCAATTGCATTCAAATCACACTTGTACACAGAAGCTGAAAAGAAATTCAGCATTAAAGAAAACATTGTTCATGCAGTTCAAACCGCAATAGCTAGAGAAAAAGATAAAGCTGACGGTAGACGTATCACAGTCATAACAGCAGAATCAGCTTTTGAGGCATTAACAACCCCGTGTAATTTACCAACCACAGCATTGAATCCAAAGTGGATACAATGGGTGAATTCAATTACAACGGACAAAGTATACTACTACTTTGATCCAGAACTAAAGGAATTAAAAAATCTAGAATATGAAAGAATATTCCCTCTGCCAGCCGACATTCTGCCATTACGACAGTACGCTTGTGTAATCTATACAGACGGACATGCTCAACCCTCCGTTTGGGGAGAACAAGCATACAACCCCACATGTGAGATTAGAAAAGAAGTGTGGCGCGGAGGTAAACTAAGACCTCTATTAACAAAAACACACTCAGTAGAAACTAATTCAGAACAACAGACTGAAATAATAGCATTGAAAATGGCGCTAGATAATGCGGATCGCGAATTCCCGACACTTATAGTGTCCGATTCATATTACTGCGTCAAATCATATAACAACGATTTGCAGAAATGGATTCAAAACAGTTACAAAGATGACACCGGTGCAACAATAAAGCAAAAACTGCTTTGGGAACACATAGTTCTGTTACAAAAAGAACTACCAAAGACTCACGTGATACATACACTGAGTCATCAGCGTGATGGCGTTCACTTTGCAGGGAATTCATTGGCTGAGACAGCCACAGCGGTAGCAACTGAATCGGCTTCCGTAGCTAGGAAAAAGCGTACAATGAAAAACATTGACGGTGAAACAGTGCTGGCGGTAAAAACGTCATCAAAAGGCGACTGCTCAGCGCTACCGATCAACTATCCACTCAATTATACATACATAATCGATGCAAACTCCGTCTCTTTTGCTCGAATCCCTGGAGTGGGGGATAGAGTAATTCCAAACATGGACAGGAGAACTTTGTTAATTGCAGACGCACATATGGGCGAGGGTCTCAGACACCTCAAACTAAAAGATTCTCTGGAA
This sequence comes from Lissotriton helveticus, assembly GCF_964261635.1. Taxonomy (NCBI): domain Eukaryota; kingdom Metazoa; phylum Chordata; class Amphibia; order Caudata; family Salamandridae; genus Lissotriton; species Lissotriton helveticus. The sequence goes on along the minus strand of NC_136071.1, from coordinate 332,457,756 downwards.
GAATTACAATCGGTGTACTGGTGGCCAGGCATGAGCCTGCAGCATGACATCTTTGTAAAAAAATGCCCGGACTGCAACAGAGATCGCAGTGGCGAGAGAAACGGTATACTACTGTGGCGTTTCACTCCAGAAAGAATCAACAGTAAAAAGCAAAGCGTCCGATTAACATATACAGGCTAGTTTCCACTTATAATGTAGATCCCCAGCACTCGGCTGACGTCTGGACTGTTATACAAAGATTTGCGAGTCTAAATGGCATATACGCTAGGAGCATGCTACGTTTGACCAATGTTTTCACTTTAGCCCTCAAGCTTGTGGGAAAGCTCGGCCAAATGAGCATAGCAAAGCGGGATTCTTCTCACTTCCTTCCTGAGGGATACGGGATGGTGTAAAGAAAAAACCAAGGCATAAAGCTATCTATAACAGAAAGGATATTAGGTTCGGGAGCTGGGTGGGTCAAACATCTAATAAGTGTCCAACGTAGTCTAAATAACTTGCCAAGAAATTCTCTGAAGGGATTCAGTCCGTACGAATTATTGTTTGGAACTAGGATGTTAGTCTTAGATCTTGACAGTCAGACTTCAGTGGTGAAGGAAAAAAGCTTTGATATCAAAGATCGTTTGGCTATTTTACAGGACTTAAACAAAACAAGAAAAGACCTGAGCAACATAAAGTTGAAACAGCAACCAACAACCACTGAAGAACCACCACCTGTCCCAGCAAGACCTGTCTGGATTCCAAAAGTCGGGGATCTAGTCAGAGAAAAGATCGCGGTAAAGAAGGAATTTGGGCCCTCTTACAGAAAAGCAGTTCCTGTCTTGTCTATCAACGGGACAAGATCAGTTGTACTACCGCCGCTTGCTGGTAAAAAGGAGAACCGAGTTGTATCCATCGACCTGGTAAAACCACAATCATGTGGCCGATAACAAACAGTAGGCCAAGTGGACTCCCGATGAGTAGCAGAACACCAAGGTTTGCTACAAATACAGAGGTCCAAACTAAGAGGCTAATCACATTCGAAACGCCTACAGAACAACAACAAGGACTATGCAACAATGCATTGGAACTCAGACCTCTAACAACCCAAATAAAAACATTTAGTAGAGACACACCAACCTACAATGAAGTAACAAACGAATATGCAAGAAACAGTAATCCTGAAGCAATTGGAACAATTGACAGAACTGCATCCGGCTACTTCATAAACTTCGATGATTCCTCTGAAGACCTAAGTGAATCAAAAACACAGCCATCATCAAAAACCTTTAAAGATAAAGCTACAGAACTTTTGAAACAACTGAAAGAAACATATCTAATTTCTCCATGGATTGAATTCTGGGTGGGCTTTGGTGCATTTATCCTCATACTTTGGCTCATCATGATACTAACTTTGGGACGCTTCATTGAGGGAAAATATGCTAAAATGGACACAGCAAGTCAGAAAATCAACTTGATCCTCAAGCCACACACATCTTCACACGTCGAGAAAAGAGAACTTTCTTCAGTCAACTTCACAGCCAATCCTATACCAGGTGGGGTAGCATGGGACAATACTGACTACGAAATTTATGGTCCGGTTGAAATCCTGAAATATCCACACCAAATTAAGATCTCGTTAAGTGACTTTGTGAAACCAAGCTCATTTGCTGATGATTGGGACTTTGAAAACATAAATGATATGATGTCTGACTTAGTGATGTCTGCTAAATTTACCAAACATGATTATTTGCAGGGTTCGACTAATTATGATAGTATGTACTGTTACAACCACTATGGTAACCATTTTCTACATAAATCTGCACAACCTAGAAATGTTTTAAATTATAATCAATGGGAACATTGTGCGACCCCTCCAAAAGGAAGCTCAAGAACCTTTTACGACAAATATTCATACTTTTCAGGGTTCAACACAAGTAATGCTGAAACATTTTATTTCAAATTGTCAAATAAGACAGGGACAAAGATCATGCTAACAAACACGAAATTGATATATTCAGACTCATTTTTTGAACAAATGAATACTTTTGGTTTCGATTATTGGGACAAAAATGTTGAAGTAAAAAGTGTTTGGGGTACAAAAGAATGGCAAGTACAAGGTATAGAATCATTGTTTAGAGCCTGCATGATCCCAGAACAAATTATATTTTTGAATGACACTGTTCAACAAACCACCTGTCTTGGCTTAGCCAAAATCAAAGACTTAAATAAACCGTCTATTCCAAAGCCAACAATGGACAGCAATAGCTCTACAGATAAGGAGATAGACGTAAACTATATATTAAACCAAAACAGAACACATCCTGATTGGAAACAATGGTTAATCTGGCCCACAGATACTAATAACTGTCAAGATAGATTCCTGAACAAAACACAGGGGTTCACATTGACCAGGCCAGACCCTAGATATTCCCAAAGACAACACCCAGGGATAATAACCACCTACAGTGTGGGCAAATTATGCCTTCAATGGCTACAAACTTCCCCACTGACAGAAATTAAGCAACACCTAACTTTACTTACTGATGGTGCTGACTTGCGTGATTTCATTATGGGACCGCGCAAACAGCGTCAGAAACGTTTCATAGCAGCCTCTGTATATGCAGCTTACAACGAGGCCTGGAAGGTGACTCAAATTGAGACAGCAGAAAGTATACGGGAAATTGACCGTATTAATTTGGAAAAATCACTTTCTGTAGTGGACAATGGGTTAATGACTCTGTCCTCCAGAATTTTTTCTTTGGACAGCATTGTGTCTTCAGCAATCGACATTTTATCGCAAGACTTACTGTTGTTACAACACGGTCAGTCTCAATTGCGTTCTATTGTACAGATTGGCTGGACGTTACAAAATCTGCGTTCAGGCTATGTGCCTTGGCGTTTAATCAACACAACGTCACTATTCAATATCTTTAACCTTACTGATAAACAAATCAGTATGGCACAAAAGGGTGCTGATTATGCAATCCTGAGCATTGAGAAACTCGAGAGATTACCAGTGACATTGTCAGAACGACCTGTCAGTGAATGGATAATACATGGGATAATTAATATTCCAATATCAACCTTCAGGTTTCAATACTGCCAAAAATATATACAGGCTGGCATGTACGAAAAATTGGGAAAAGGGTACATTAAGACAACATGGAACTTGCCCTATTCACATGCATGTGTCAGTAATAAAGGACAGAAAGTGTTTCTTAGTGGCAATAATTGTGCGATGTCACTAAGCGGTACACTTCTGTGTAATGCAATTAGTTTGCATGGAGCCTGTGAAGGGAACTCAAATAACCTTTCATGTCACCAGCTAGGCACACCTGCAACAGAGATAGAACCGTTTTTTCAAAGACTCTATAATGGGAGTTACATTCTAATTGTGGACCGCAGATGCTGTAGTCTTATGCCCGGGACTCCTTATCTCGTAACTACGACTGCGAAGGTCAAGTGCTGTGGACGCTTATTGTTCCCCAGCTCCTTTCCAGACAGGGAGGCAAGGGCATGGCCCAACTTGAAAATTACTTCTATTCGAATAGACACTTTAAGCAGAATGAAAACAGTGCTTCTTCAGACGCCAACCAGGCTCACGTCATCAAAAGAAACGTATGATCTCCTAGTCGCAAGGACGACTGCAGAGATTCACTCATTGTTATCAACTAATTCCCCCATACATTTCGCAGAAATCCTGAATGAAATCTTAAATATTTCTGATACCAGTGGAGTCTCAAAAGTATTTAAGACAGTATTTTCGATGGCATTAACACCATTCAAAGCCATACTGGGTATTTTTCCAGACTTCGTCCATTCGATTTTTGGCGGACTCCCCCTCATTTTGGGACTAATTGCAGGAATTCTATTCTTAGTCCTTATATTTCGCTATGGCAAACCGTGTCACAGACAAAACACCTGCGACAAGGGAAGAAACAATCCGAGCCATTGGATACCGGGACCGGATATCAAAAATCCTGGGACTAACCCGGCTTAGAGACCTGAACATGACTTGGTCTCTTTCATTTCGACCAATGTGGCATCGATGTGTTTTACCTGTATTAAGGTGCATGCTGTGCGAAGAAGAATGCGTGTTGGACACCTGTCTGACGCTACAATCGGATGCGCCAATGGATGCAGAAACATTGTTGAGCCCAATAAAGGCTCATGCTTTGTGCTGCCCTCAACGGCTGCCAATCCTGATGACGGCATTCGTGGAGACTTCACCGCTACGATTAAGGGGTAGTGAAGTTCAAGATGAAAGCAGCATCGATCAGGTATGACCTTCTGTCAGCAATATTAATCAAAACGTCAATGGAGACAATCATGCGCATGAATGCATGGTTACATCCTTTTCCGAGTTAGTGGAACTCTCACAGGAAGCTGTTGACAGCTTTTTCGACAGTCTAAATGATATGATGTTCTCTCCAGAGCAGAAATAGAGACTTTTTGAGCAAGCTAGCACACGGCGTTCCCTGAATTTGGCCTTCAACTTTAATAACAGAATTCCATGAACAATTTTCCCTCCAGTTCACGGACAGCAATTTTTTCAGGAGCCCCAATATATTTTTACGATTATTCGGGACTCTTATCTTCTGCTTAAAGTAAGAACTATTCTAAGAGAACTAAAATTTCTATTTTTAGATACTTTATAGACATTAGCTGCCCGCTGGTATGTTCATAATTATTTTATTCTGTGATGGAATGGTCTCGAACTTTTTCTTCTGTATTAAGAGCCATTTCATGTGTAATTCTCATATTCGATTAGTAATAAAGTATACATATGCTTGATTACTTTGGCATTATTCTACAGCTTGAGTGCATATAATACATGTGACTATTTTTTTCGTATATTAGATCAATTCGAAATGCATAATATGTATTTTGGGGTGGTAAGGTATACACGATACTCTACAGTATGTTTTACTATGCCTAGATTCGTAAACATGGCCATAGTTAGCGTGGAGTGGGTGTGATGTATTCCTATAGGTTCTGTATCGATCCCCCTATTCCTGACCCTGTTCTGGTTAACAAGTTAACTAGCAGCCATCCCATGATGCAGAAACCGTTATCTGATTAAGCCACACCACGGCACAGGAACGTGTTATCTGATTATGTCATAACGCTTGCCATCTAATTAGACAAGCGATATTCCTCCAGCCCCTGATAAGGCATACGGAGTTCTCAAAACAAATCAAACCTATGACACCCCGGGAAAAACCCTGCGGCCATTGTTTTGATTTCATCGAGAACTTCAGCAAAAGAATGTGCTAACGACCAAGTCGTATGACATCCTTATTGACGTATCTATGTCCATCCTTACGTCAATCTCGGCACCTTACAGGTATAAATATTACCGGTATTTCCTTAAGCAAACACACGCGGTGGTGACGAGATCGGAGCAGCCAGACTTGCCGAAGCCCAGAGCAAAGCAGACCCCGCTGGCGCAGCCCCGCCTTCCTGACGCGCTGAGAACGAGACGCTGCTTTCTCCTGCCGAGAAATCCAGCTCCGGCGCTTCCGGGTAGCCCTCGCAGGCAGCCTGGAATATCGAGACCAGAGACGAGAGATACCATCCCTTATTCATCCTAAATTCCAGGTACAGAACTGAATAACCCCTCGCAGAGAATTCTTGAATCAGTCACTTGGCAAAACAAACCTAACTTAAACTGCTACTTTCTATTCCCGCCCACGTATTAGGCTTAGGTCAAGTACACCGGGGTAGGCGTAGTTAGAAACACCAGTTGAGTACGATTAGTCAAATGTATGTATGTATATATCTATTTTATCCATTTTAAACCTACTTATGGCTTAGAAACCATATAAATGTTTTTACAGTATTATTTTATACTTCTGCTTTTATTGTATGCACTTTACTTAACCATAAGTATTGCGATAATATCGATCCATTTCTCTTGTACGAGAAAAGAGACTGATCAATAAATAACATCTTTTATTGAACACGCCCGTCTCTTCCTTTTCTCTACAATCTGGTGAGACTAAGAATGCACGTACTGACTGAGTAAAATAAGTTGTCTTTTGTTTTCACACGACTCTAGAGATACACTCTTGATTAGGGGAGAGCAAAGTTGTCATGTTCTATGGTTGTCAGAAACTAAATCCCTTCTTGTCTATCCAGGGAGGTTCAACTCCTCCTTGCCTATTCGAGAAAGTTTCTAGTGAACTCTGAGCTAGCTGGCAAACCCAAAACTTTAAGTCTAATATCGACAATAGAAGACCTAGTTAACGTCTGGTCTAGGCCTATACTATTGAAGGTATTATTCCAATGCGCAGAGCCTATTGGGATAATAGGAACTACACTACAGTTTATTGGAGATTAGCAGGTCGTATAATTCAAGCCTATGTTTTTTCAACGACCTACAATTTAATAGTAACATGTTAGGATTTGATGTAGCCTGAATGTTCTTGTTGAGGGATTGGAAAGTATGATCACATAAATCACAGCTTCCGGTAAACAATCAGCTTGGAGGCTGTGAGCGCAGCCCATCGACACCCTGGGACGTAGTAACAGTAGTTCCTGTTTAGTGTATTGAATAAGGTACCTTGTAGGGTCGGAAATGTTAAGTGGTATCACGGGGGTTAAGAGGACTCGCCCCGCGCCCCGGTCTGTCGCGGACGGGCGCAGACGGGCTGGACTCTGGCTTGACTCTGGCGCGAATGCGGCGCGCCTGCTGAACGCGTCCGCTGCGCGGAGCCATGGCCGATAGATTTTATACAGGTGACTCACCCAAGATGGCCGCCGTAATCACTTCCACCCGAGTCCCAGGAATCCCAGCCCTAAAATCGGCCGGACACTCTGGGGGGAGGCAGCGCTGGCTAAGGTAAGTAAAACTATAGTGCCAATACAATTATTAAAATGAAATCTAAACCCTTAAATCGGTGAGATAACAGCGTCGCGATTAAAAAACGGCGCGCTGGTGCTGGGGGGGAGCGGACACACAGGGCAAGTGCTAGCAATAGAATGAAAGTCTCAGGTTAAAAGAAGACCGCCCGGCTCAAGCCTCAGGCGAGTTATGCAGTGTTCTCGAGATTCGAGCCCCTGCCTTGGTTTTATACAGGTGACTCACCCAAGATGGCCGCCGTAATCACTTCCACCCGAGTCCCAGGAATCCCAGCCCTAAAATCAGCCGGACACTCTGGGGGGAGGCAGCGCTGGCTAAGGTAAGTAAAACTATAGTGCCAATACAATTATTAAAATGAAATCTACACCCTTAAATCGGTGAGATAACAGCGTCACGATTAAAAAACGGCGCGCTGGTGCTGGGGGGGAGCGGACACACAGGGCAAGTGCTAGCAATAGAATGAAAGTCTCAGGTTAAAAGAAGACCGCCCGGCTCAAGCTTTAGGCGAGTTATGCAGTGTTAGGCCTATAGGAATGAATGGGGAGTCATTCCTTATTTGCGATTAGCTATTTGCTAATCGCAAATAACGATGCGGTTTCAAGGGTGCCAGTGGTGTCCAAAGGACACCCTGTAGCACCCCTGAAATGTAAATGTAGACTGATGTTGCGCACACACGTCCAAAGGACATGTGTGTGTGTAACATGCAACTTAGAAAAATGCACTAAAGTGCATTTTTCTAAGTTTTCGCTATTTACCACGAATTTACACTTCGCGGTAAATAGCGGCCCCATATTGCGAATTCTCAATTTTTAAAAGGTTCATGAATAGCATTTAAGGAATCTCTAATTGAGATTCCTTAAATGCGATTCTTCGCAATTTTGCGCTTTCTGTATTAGCGATTTTTGCATTTGGGATGATGAATCCCAAATGCAAAAATAGCGCTCGCAAAGGGCCGGATTCTCAGAATCTGGCCCTTTGCGAGCCAATTTTACAATGATGAATCTAGCTGATAGCTCTTTTTGGAGAATTGGAGGTAGTACTAAAAAGAACTTTTTTTTTTCTTCTTTTTTCGTTTTTTTTTAATACTTTGTCAGAACGATTTTATACTTTTTTGGGGGGTTTTTGGGGAGCAAAACAAAACCAGGGAATCAAAAACTGCTCAACAGGAGCAAAAAAAGGGGAAACATTTGTGGTGGGTGGAGCAGCGGTGTTCTTGTTTTCTGCGAACAATAAGTTTGACGCTCTGCTTCCCATAACAAATCAATTCATCGCAGTCCTTGCACAGAAATTTCAGACCTGCAAAGACCGGCTGCACGCTGGAAATTAATCTTCCACCTTGTCTACCAGAAGGTGTTGCTCCACCAGTCGAGGTGCTGCTGCCATCTGTTGGGGAATTGCGTGCCAGGTCCCTGACACACTCCCTCGAATATATTTTTTTTTTTTCGGGTTCAAACACAGCTTTATTGTATAATAAGAAGCACAGGACACAGCTGTTCGCGCCTACAACCCGGAGGCCGGCAGCACAAGAAGGTAAACAAAACACAGCCTCATAGCCGGCATTCCGGGGGCCCGGCGGCATAGCGTCTCCAAACTTGAAGACGAAGGACACTGCTGGTGTAGTAGGACAATAAGAGAATATACAGCTGCCGAACAGGGTTTTTTTTTTTTGTTTTGGGTCGTTTTTGTTCCTGTGATAGAGTTGGTCTTACCCGTAACAGTAAACAGAACCCCCCAACTGTGAGAAAACTAAGAGGCAATCCACTTCAGGTCAGAGAGTGAATGGTGATGTGTTGATGCGGCAACCCGGGCGCACAGAGGCGGGCAAGGTACCACAGCCGCGCCCCGTCCAGCCTAACGATTAGTCATCAGTTCTAAAAGGAGCAATGTGTATGGTGCTATGAATTGTCGAGTAAGAGAAGGAATAACGGTGTGTGTAGATCATGGCTTATGGAACCTCGGAGTGGCAAGGGGAAGGGGGGGGACAGGTAAGCAGAAGGGGAGAGATTCATGACGATGGGGACCGCTTAAAACCCGGGAAGTTGGACCTGGCGGCACGGTGTGCAAGCAAGGGGGCCCGCGTGGGCCATCCAGCAGACACAAAGTATATGAATGGGGTCAGAGGTCAGGGCCGATACTCACGTCGGGATGTGAAGCAGAAGGAGGGGCGTCAGGCGGTTCTGTGTCATCCGAACGTGCCAGCAAATAGCACACCAATGGGCCCCAGACGTCCCTGGGCCGACTCGAGATAGGCAGTAGCTCAGAGAATGTATTATGTTGATCCTGACAGTAGGTCAGGTCCGCCAGCCATTCCTTGAATTTGGGTGCTCTGCCACGACCCCAACGGCACGCCACGCATCTCCTGGCCAAGAGTAAAGCAATATCAACAAATTTTCGACGAGATTTAGGGACCTGCAGAGTGTACCCAAGGAGTGTCACCAGTGGATCCGCGGGCACTGCTCCCCCCGACATCTCAGTGAGGGCCCCCGTCACCTGTCGCCAAAAGTCCTCGACCTGGGGGCATCCCCATGCCAAATGTAGAAAATCTGCATGTTCAGCGCGACATCGCTCGCAACGATCGTCCTCCGCCAGGCCAAATTTGCGCTTCCTAGCGGGCGTGTAATACACCCTCTGCAGGAACTTATAGTGTACAATTTTCAGTCTGCTACTGGCAGAGATGCTGGATGTTATCGCACAGCAATAGTGCCACTGCTCGTCAGTGATGTCAGTGGCCAATTCCGCGGCCCAGCGCAGTCGAGCATTAGAGACCGGCGTCGGAGCAGCGCCCCTAAGTTGACGGTAAAGGCCGGAGACCAGGTGAGCCCCATCCTGCGAGCAGAGCATGAAATGAAGTGGAGCTAGAACCTCAGGTTCATCAGGAAAGTCAGGCAGGATGTCTCTCATCCCCGCCCGTAGCCGTATATAATAAAAGAGCTCTAGTGGGGTGTGGCTATGCGCCGCGAAAAAGAGTTCTGCCGACTTAAAGTGACCATTAAAAAACAAGTCGCCCCAGCACGAAATGCGAATCTTCGCACATAGGCTGCGGAACCCCTGCTCCGACAGTAGGGTAAGGGCAGGATGATAGATGAGCGGCAGTTTGGACGAGTAGAGCAGGGGGCATGACAAGCTCTTAGTTATACGGCGCCACGCGTCCAAGGTGCAAGAGACCGAGGTATTAGGCGTAGACATGGATGTTTCAGGGCAGTGTAGCAGTCCATTGAGTGGGAGAGGATGCGCTATCCAGTCCTCCACCGCAATGTGCGGCATGAAAGGAGTAGGAGCCATCCAGTGATAGGCATAATGTGCCTGCGCGCACTGATAATATGCCTCGAAATCGGGGACATCAAAACCTCCCCTATCATAGGGGAGAGTGAGCGTGGACCATTTGAGCCGGGGGCTCCTGCCACCCAAGAACAGCCTGCGCAACTCCGTCTTTAGGGTTTTAAAAAAATATGCGCCGGGGAAGTAAGGAATGTTGAGGAAAAGGTAAAGAAATCGGGGGAGGACAACCATTTTAATGAGGGATGCACGCCCAGCCATGGAGAGCGGTAGAGTGATCCAGCGATCTGCAGTAGCAGTCAGCCTAGTGATCGCAACACCATAATTGGACCGTAATGTCTCGTCCTTGTCTCGGGAGATGCCAATCCCCAGGTACCGGAGTTCAGTCCGACACCACTCCAGGGGATAATCGAGAGGAAAATCGGTTACCGCATCGGTTAGGGGGAAAAACTGCTACTTGGACCAATTGATATGGACACCCGACATCCCACCAAAAACTACGAATTCCCTGAGTAGGGGGTTGAGGTGCATCTCGGGATGTTTCACGTATAGCGTGATGTCGTCCGCGTATAGAGACACATCGATTTGGCGCTGTAGGCACTGTACCGCCCCGTCTCGGTGTAGTTGCCGCAAGCGGCATGCAAGAGGTTCAACTGCGATGGCGAAAAGGAGGGGAGAGAGCGGACAGCCTTGACGTGTGCCCCTAGTGATTGCAATGGGCTGTGACAGGTGACCGTTGATTAACACCCTCGCCGTGGGGCTGGTATAAAGGAGGCGAACCCAGGATATATACAGTGTAGGGAACCCCATGCTAGTTAACACCGAAAACAGGTATGGCCACTCGACCGAGTCGAAAGCCTTAGTTGCATCGAGGAAGACAGCTGCAACAGGCATATCGGGATGAACTGTACGCAGCAGAGAGAACAGAGTGCGGAGGTTGTGAGAGGTAGAACGGCCAGCCACAAAGCCCGACTTATCGGGCAGCACGATCCTGGTCATCAGCAGCGACAATCGGGTGGCCAAAATTTTAGCGAGTATTTTGACGTCGCAGTTCAGGAGGGAGAGTGGGCGATAGGAGTTGCAGGAGCTGGGATCTTTGTCGGGCTTCAGAAGGGAGGTAATCACTACCTCGAGCATAGAGCAAGGGAGTATACCATCACAGAGCGATTCCGAGTAGACCTCACGGAGCACTGGAGCCATGATATCAATGTAGGCTTTATAAAATTCGGCGGGGAGGCCGTCGAGGCCCGGAGCTTTGCCGTTCTTGAGGGACATTATGGCCTCCCGGACCTCGTCCAGCTCAAAAGGTGCTGCAAGAAATGCCCTGTCCCCATCGCTGAGCCAGCAGAGCGCCACATCGTTCAAGTAGTCAGTGTAAGACGTGTCGGGCCCCGCGATGGAAGTGTAGAGCGAGTGATAATGTGTCGTGAATATCTTGAGTATCTCATCTGTGTCTCTGACTGTGGAGCCGTGACCATCTGCAATTTCGAGTAGAGCAGTGTGTGCGCGTGAAGGCTGTGTGAGTGTAGCAAGTACCTTCCCCGGCCTGTCTCCCTCACAATATTTACGGGCTTGCCAGTGCTTGCCCCGGAACTTGGCCTCCCTGATAGCTTCCTCTTCGTACTTCGTCAGTGTCTCCCTGAAAGCAGCGTGCAGTTCGGGCCCGGTCTCAACGGCCATGCGAAGTTCTAGTGCACGCAGCTCTTTCTCTAGCGTGTGTATCGTATTAAGGATGTCCCGCAAAACTCCGTGGCTCTTAGAGATACAGCATCCCCTAATGGTCACCTTGAATGCCTCCCATATGTGTTCTACCGAGTCAACCGACCCCTTGTTCCTGGGAAAAAAGGCTTCTATTTCCTCCCCGAGTTCAGTGCGAAATACAGTGTCCAATAGAATGTCAGGCCGGAGCCGCCAGTGAGGTCGTGGACTATCCCACCCAGGTGGACGGAAGTGTAGCAAGACAGGGCTGTGATCAGAGTATGTTCTCGGCAGATGAACTGCCCCCACCAACTCCGCAGCCACTCCACTGGTGATCAAGAAGTAGTCCAGACGCGCCCAGGTTCCCGTGTGTGAGGTGAAATGAGTGCCCTCCCTCCCATATGGGTTCAGGTGTCTCCAGGCGTCTAGCAGCCCCCCCTCCTGGATAACTCCCTCAAGTGCCTCCCGCGCCCTAGGCTTATAGGAACAGACTCCGTCCGCTCTATCTAGCTGTGGTACCATCGCTAGATTGAAGTCCCCGCCCCAGACAACGTGTCGTGAGCCGGCAGCCATGATCTTGCCCCACAGAGTAGTAAAGAATACGGGAGTATCTGTGTTCGGTGCGTATGTGACAGCGAAGGTGTAGGTGTCTCGTCCCAGTCTGCCCCATAACAGTGCATAGCGCCCCTCCTTGTCGATCAGTTCCCCGTGTCTCTGAAACGGTACACTGCGGGCAATGAGGATAGCAACCCCCCTTGCGTACGTGGAATATGAGGAGAAGGTGCGAGTCCCAGCCCACCTGCTCGCATAAGTGGCCCTGCCCTGTGGCGACAAATGTGTTTCCCGCAGCATGGCAACCTGCACGTGATGCCTATCTAGATAAGCAAGGACATTGCGACATTTCTTTGCATCATTCAAACCCCGTACATTCCAGGAAAGGCAAGTTAAAGATGCATGAGCATTCAGAGTAGCCATAAATAGTCCAACATCAAGCACCATAGTCCCGGCCGGGGCGAGGGTATGCGGCCCAGATCACCCCGCCCACCACAGCGCACACCCCAGATCGGAATCAACACAATTAGTCCGTTCAACGAAAGCCTCCTAGCAGAACGTCCCACCCCCCCACCCACCCCAGCATCCCAATCATGCCAGCAGCCTGTGATTCCCTCCCGGCACCCCTCCCCCCACCCTCCCAACCCCAACAACAACAGCAAAAACATTAGCATCTTCAAGGGGAATACCCAATAGGGGAATAGCATAGAGCACGCACAGCCACTTCCCAGTCCATAGCCCCAGAACTATACCGCCCTAGGTGGAGGCTAGGTCTGAGAGAGTGGTCCTTGATGTACATTACCACAGGTGTACGAAGTCCGTCCTGAGCCAACATGCGTAGTCTCCACTCTGCCCCCGCTCGTGACTGTAGAAAAAGGTCGAACAGCACACATTATGCGTCCAGTATGGGCGGAGCAGGTGGCCTTCACTCTCGGAGCGCCGGAGGAGGGTCTCCGTCTTCCTGGTCCTCTGCAGCATCACGATTGTCCCTGCGCGCTTTCCGGAGCGCTTTTAGGAAATCCTCCACTTTCTGAGGGTTCGTGAAAAACCGTTGCTTCCCCTGGTGTGTTACCCGCAGTTTCGCCGGGTATAACAGCGCATAATCCACTTGGGCTTCTCGCAGCTTTTTCTTTACTGGGAGGAATTTGCGCCGTTCTTCCTGAACCATTGGTGTGAAGTCCGGGTATATGGAGAAGGAGATGCCATTGAACTGCAATGATTTTTGAGACCGGGCTGCCCGCAAGGCTGTATCGCGGTCACGATAGTTCAGCAGCCTAGCAATTATTGGCCGCGGCGGGAGTCCGGGCTGCGGTATAGGCGCCAGGGATCTGTGTGCTCTTTCCACGATAAATTGCGGCGAGAATGCGCCCTCGCCGATCGAGCCCTTTAGCAGCTTTTCAATAAAGAGCTCCATCCTACCCGTATCTGTAGATTCCGGCACATTGGTGACACGTATGTTGTTCCGGCGGCTTCGGGCTTCCAAATCTTCGTTTTTGGCCGCAATTACCCTAAGCAGGTTGTCCATCCTGGCCAATTGCGTCGTGTGAGTCGAGGCGACATCCGAGTTGTCGGAGATGCGCTGTTCCGCCGCCGTGAGCCTCTCCTCGTGGTGATCCACCTTGTGCACCAAGGCATCCAGCCGGGCAGTGACCCCATCGACCTTCTCGACGACAGTAGCGAACCCCTGTCTCATCTCTTGAAACAAGCTGTGCAGGTCAATGTCTTTGGTGGGGGATGAGATGGCCTTTGAGGCGGCCGCACTGGGCCCAGGGTCCGTTGGCACCGATTTCGCGCCTTTTTTGGCTCCATCGAAGCTTAGCTTAGATTGGCGATTGTCAGGCCTCATGATGACGTAGCAGGTCGCAACTCTGGGGTAACGTGGCGAATCAGCGCTGGAACGGCAAGGATGGTGCTGAGGCACGTCGAGACAGGAGGTTCGTGCAATCCGTGCAGATAGGGCTCAACTCAGCAGTCACCGGAAAGGCACCGTGGGCGGGCTCGAGCCCCTCCGCGCAACCTAGGTGGTCTGTGGTATGGGGCCAAGAGTGTCAGTGGCTGTGAAGTGATCCCTCGTAGGGCAGGCAGACTATGGCCGCTGGCGCACGTCGGAATAGGTGCAGGGTTTGATAAGAGCAGGATGCCGTCAGGAGTCTCTCCGGGGTTGGGGGCCAGCCCAGTGTCCAGTCTCTGCCACAGGTAGAGGAGAAAGGTCCGAGTGTTCTCTACACCCTATAATTGTAAGGCGTATCGGCACTGCAAGCCGTCACAGGGGGTGGCAGTGCTAAAGGCACTTCAGGACAATAGTGTCACGGCGATCGCACAGCATGAGAAGGCATCAAAAGGGCAGCAGGAGCTCCTCCAACGGGGACATAGGTCCTAGCAGATCCGTGCGCCTCCCAGGCGTGACAGTGGTGCGAGAGCAACAATGTCCAGTTTGGAGCGGCACCAGATCCTCCTTGCCCGATGCTAGTAGGCCACAGTTGCAGCCGTGCCACTTGATGGCGATGTAGAAGGGTCCAGAGAAGGAGGCTCAGGGGGGTGGCAGAGCCGCGCTCAGCAGGGGTGCCGCAGGGGATCTCACCCCACGGGGGCACAGTCCGGGGTCCCCACACGCAGCGCCGTCACAGAGGAGAGGGCCAGGCTATGGCTGATCAGGGGGGTGGGGGGGAGACACGGCTCCCCCGCTCGTAAAACCCGATAGGGTAAAAGCAAGTTGAGGCGCTCTCAGCTCCAGGTGGAATGCAGGAGCGCGCTGCCCAGCAAGGAGGACGGCAGTTGTGGCGGCTCCGTCAGCCGCGCGGGTTCAAGCACAACCCCCAGTGCGTCTCAGGGGCCGACCCGCCTCACGGCGTCCACACATGCCCAGCAGTTTGCCAGTCCAGAGTCTCGTCGGCAAGGGCCAGCGGCAGCAGGGGGAGGGGGGGCCCGCACGGGTGACAGCGGTAGCCGCCTACCTCCGTTCCGATCCTCCACTCGATGGCCGCTTGGGATCCTGACGGCCGCTTGATGGCGATGTGGAAGGGTCCAGAGAAGGAGGCTCAGGGGGGTGGCAGAGCCGCGCTCAGCAGGGGTGCCGCGGGGGATCTCACCCCACGGGGGCACAGTCCGGGGTCCCCACACGCAGCGCCGTCACAGAGGAGAGGGCCAGGCTATGGCCGATCAGGGGGGTGGTGGGGAGACACGGCTCCCCCGATCGTAAAACCCGATAGGGTAAAAGCAAGTTGAGGCGCCCTCAGCTCCAGGTGGAATGCAGGAGCGCGCTGCCCAGCAAGGAGGACAGCAGTTGTGGCGGCTCCGTCAGCCGCGCGGGTTCAAGCACAACCCTCGGTGCGTCTCAGGGGCCGACCCGCCTCACGGCGTCCACATATGCCCAGCAGTTAGCCAGTCCAAAGTCTCGTCGGCAAGGGCCAGCGGCAGCAGAGGGAGGGGGGGCCCGCACGGGTGACAGCGGTAGCCGCCTACCTCCGCTCCGATCCTCCACTCGATGGCCGCTTGGGATCTTGACGGCCGCGGAGAGCAGCGGCCTACGCCCTCGTGGTCTTCCCCGGAGTCTCCTAGATAGCTGCAGCCGGCCTTCCCCACACACCAGCTTCAGAGCGCACGTCGGTCGAGTTGCAAGCGCTCGTATCTCTGGTCACGAGTCACGTAGCAACACCAGACTTGGGTCGAGTGCAGGCAATGGTGTTCCGGGACAGAGTTGGGGAGATTCAATCGATTTAGTACCCTGTGGCAGAGGATATATGAGAGGATAATCTACCAAGGAGCGGGAGCTACGCGCCTAGGCAGCCATTCCGCTTATGCGCCCTCTAGCGCTCTCCCACTCCCTCGAATAGGTGATGGGATGTCTCCTCTCCACATGCCTGATTAAAGTGGCATTACCAAAGCTATATTTTTTGGTTGGGTCACCACGTGACAAGGTGGTGCCACATATTTTACAGCACATTACAGCCGCATTCACCTTCTTTTCACCTTCGGGGAAGGTAAAAAATTTCCAAATGAAATGTTCTTTGACTTTGCGCCTAGGAGGGTCCTCTGGCACAAAGTCATCATCAGAGTCACTGGAGGTTGTCTGTCTTCCAGCCATTCTTTAGAAGAAGCAAGACACTGCAGAAGAATCAGGGAACAGCTCTTGCTCTCTCCAAGTTCAAAGTGGTAGTGAGGAAAATGGGTGGGGGCTTTCAATATTTGGAAAAAAAACTGTTAGGAACCAATGAAAAGTGTTGTTTTAAGGTCACATGGCTTGACGCGCTTACGCTACGCGCTCCTGAGCGCTTCCGGGTGCGCTAACGCGGCACGTACGTAGGCACTTACGGAGGCGCTTCTGGGGGCGCTTACGCGGCGCGTGTAAATGACGTTTTACTTGATTTTCGGAAATGTGTTTAAAGTTAAAATACGGTTATTTAAAATCAAAAATACTACTTTTATGAGTATGCCACTGAATGTCTTGCATTATTATTTACTTTAAATACATAATTTTTTTTTTCGCTTGCGGGATTAGCGCTTACGCTTCGTGTACGGGTGCACACTCTGAGCACTCTTGAGTAAAAAAATAAAACAAAAACATAGGAAAAACACATTGAAAAATTAATATTACAAAAATATAGAATATTTGAATAATTAAAAAAATATAATAATTAATAGCTATAAAAAATAGCTATTAAAAAAAACTTAATAATTCACTTTAAAAACCACAGGTTTCAAACTTGTTATAGTTACGAATTAGCTTTGAAAAAACCTTTGAAATTCACTGAAAAAACTATAGGTTTAACACTCGTTATAGTTAAGAATTAGCATTTAAAAAACCTGTGAAATTCACTGAAAAAACCATAGGTTTCACACCAGTTATAGTTAGCTGAACATTTTACTCATACAAAACCATTCAAATTCCCACGTTATAGTTAGTTGGACTCACTATAACTCACGCGCCCGCAATCCACTGCTGATGATGTCACATATTACATCATTCATTACATGGTCAGTGACATCACTGATGACATCACTGACGACATCTCAAATGACATCACTGATGACATCACTGATGACATCTCAAATGACATCACTGATGACATCACTGATGACATCATTCATGTGATAATACGATGCACCTCCTCACACTCTAATCTAACCTTTGATACACCCAGTGTTAAATACAGACTACCATTCTTGAAACCATTGACACACCAATACCAGTTGCTACATACGCACTCACTGATTCCTAAGTCTACACACACATCCACTCATTCACCCATACAATCCCTCATACATACAGTCACTCATCAATACAACACTATCATATGCACTCATACACCTATACAGACACTCACACACTGCCACTCATCCATGGAGTTACTCACACACCTAGTCAGTCATGCAAAGAATCGATCAAACTCCCATTTCCTCATCTATACAGTTATACACACATATATTCAAACATATACTAACACATACTTACTCTCTTTTACAATCACTGATACAAGTACCCATTGATCCATACAGCCACTTACGCAATCACAGGCTCTCATGTATAATCATTTATATATGCCAACTCTCACATGCACTGTGTTTTACATATGTACTTACTTGGACATGTAGCACTGAGATATCCATTCGCTCACCAACACACCCATGCACACACTCAACCACCCACACAGCTGTTTCCACATGCACTCTTGAACCCATACACCAAGTGAATCAACTGCTCACACACCTATGCACAGAGTCACACAACTCCCAGCTACTCACACACACACTCAGCCTCACATACAAATACTTGGGCAACCAATCAATAACCCATATAGCCACTCATATAGGTACTGATCAACACATGCAGCAGCTTACACAACAACAGACATACTGATGCACACATTCAGACAGTTTAATCACTAACCCATGCATTCAGTAAGACACATTTCATCACTCACTCATACAGTCAGTCACGCACCAACTAAATCCTTCATCCAGACACTTATACACCTACTCATTCTTGAATATGTAAAACATATTTAAACTTTACAGAAACACACAGACACTGGATGATGTCATCAGTGATGTCATCAGTGATGTCATTTGAGATGTCATCTGTGATGTCATCAGTGATGTCATTTGAGATGTCATCAGTGATGTCATCAGTGATGTCACTGACCATGTAATGTATGATGTAATATGTGACATCATCAGCAGTGGATTGCGGGCGCGCGAGTTATAGTGAGCCCAACTAACTATAACGTGGGAATTTCAATGGTTTTGTATGAGTAAAATGTTCAGCTAACTATAACTGGTGTGAAACCTATGTTTTTTTCAGTGAATTTCAAAGGTTTTTTAAATGCTAATTCCTAACTATAACGAGTGTTAAACCTATGGTTTTTTCAGTGAATATATACATATATATATATATATATATATATATCACCACAAAACACCCCTCCGGTTGGAAAGGAAAGAGGCCACTCGGGGAAACGTTCAGAGAGCCGTTTATTCAGACTGCACAGCATGATGCATTTCGGCAATTAGCCTTCCTCAGATGCTGCTACAAAGCGGTTAAACCTCCACCCACGCCTTTTTGAAGTGTCCTGCCTTGTCATCATTGGACGGTGAGTTCCCTCCCCAGATCACATGTTCGTTCACTCCAAGCAGTCCAAAATGAACTACACTTCCCAGAAAGCACCGCTTCCCTGCGGGTGAAACGTGGAGATGGGGTCACTATTAACAGGGAAAAGACGTGGTAATGAGTATGGAGTGTCCCCGGTAAAATGATGTCCTCAGGCTCTCTTGGGTCCCCTTTATCGCTCCAGCCTCTAGTGTGAGTCCCAGCCGGGCTGTAAGTCGCCAATACAGTGATTGCGACTTCTTGTGCAGTCACGAGCTGCACCTGGCAGCAGTCCGAGCTGAAACAATATATATAATTTCCCCCCATATCTCTAATTCCTTCATTTTTGTTTTCTCCAGACCCCAGACAATTCCAGTTCTGAAGAAACCCTCCTGTCCTTCTATGGGTCAAAACGTCATGGACACACTTACAGAGACAGACAACGATCTGTAAACTGTGATGCAATGAATAATTCTCTGTATCCTCAATGTACTGAATAGAAATTGCTGTCTCTCTAATGAATCAACCAATACACTTTAAATATTTATTTCTTATTTCAACTTTTCCTTTCTGATTTCAGTTTTGGTGTGATTACACACCTGGGGCCTACCTATTTTCTATTTACTCTTTCCTTGTCTCCTTAACCCCTTCGGCGCTCATGACGGAGCGGTTCCGTCATGAGCGTCGGTTGGGCTGTGCGCATGACGGAACGTCTCCGTCACGGCCCCGCCCGCTCAATCGAACCTTCAACACAGTGCGAAAATTCGCGCCGCCCTGAAGAGGTTAAAAAACACTCAATATTGTTTGTCTAAATAATTTTTGTTTAATACAAATTCGTTTCGGTTGACCCATAGCTTCTTACAAAAATGCTGGCTTTGCTATTATTGTTCTTGCAAATTGTAACTGAATAACACTGTTCGATTTACATGATTCAGTACCTTTTAGGATTGATTCCACACAGAGAGATCTGTGATTCCCCTGTTCGGAGTGACATAAGGGTCACTCTTGTTTTGTTTTAAATATATAGTACCAAAGGTGCAGCATCGGAAGGTGCAGCAATTGAAGATGACCGCATCATCATCATTCTATTAATTATTCTGTGCAGTACCACAACATCCGAAGGCCGAGAAAGAATTAGTGGTGTGGCATTTTTTAACTTGTCGAAAAACAAAAACAAAAGAAATATAAAAATATTGAAAATAACATGTCAAATGATCAAAATACTAATTACCAAACAGTACCTCTAAACTATAAAAAATAAAAATATATCAAAGTGTGAAAACCAACTAAAAAAATAGCACAAACAAAAAATAAAAGTATGCACCAAATCTAGCCTACACACAACCAGAGGTTGTGTGTGGACTGGGTCAGGTTGAATTAGAAGTATGTGCACAGCAGAAGTGTTGCTGCCCGCAGGGGGTTAGGCTCAGTGCCTGGCCAGAGGCTATGCACAGAAGTGGGTTGGCTGCCTCGCCTGCTGCATATGGCTGATGACCATGCGCAGTGCAGAAAGTGGCTGAATACGATTAAAAGAAATTACAAACTCACAGAAATATACAAAGGTTAAAGTGATGCTATAGTTAGGTGTTGAAATAAGGTAACAAAAAATATTAAAAAAATAAAAAAAATACTGTAATTCTTCAATTATAATTGACTAAACTACCTGTAATTACACCCGCCATGCACTGCTAATGACCCCACATATTACAACGGTGATGACTTGTTAAATGACTTAATTGATGATATCACTGATGAAAACTCAAGTTATCATTGGTAACACCACTAATGATATCATAGTCTTATACAGCACTGAGTGTACACATGTGGGCTCATAGCATTGAAATAGTGTATGCCTGAGATGGAAGTGTGATTGTGCATGTTGAAATTTATGTAGCACGCTGTAGTTTGGGGTTTAAATATTATGCAATGTTAAACAAGACAAAGCCTGAGTGCACCTGATGGGGGTCAGATGTATGTTTCAAAGTCGGCTGTTTGTTAAAGCCAAAGGTTGCTGAAAGAAATCTGTGAGAAACGTCAAACACTCTGTTAACAATAGATTATTTACCAGTGGATATCTGGGCACCTGTCCATGATAACTAGTTGTAATATAGTTCTATAGATACATTGTATGTCTAGAGGATGCTTATAAAGTGTGCATGTTTATTTGTAGAAATTTGCTAAAGATTTTGAGGCACTAAACATTCCTGAATAATTTAGAAAGTAATGGTGTCCCTCTTACAGGTTGTTTATTTCACACTGGCATTGTAAACATGCTTCTATTGTTCTTTTTGAAGTCTTTATATTTATAATTTAAAAATAAATACAATGGGACAATCCATAAGCAATCTGATATCAAAACAAACAGGCCAACCAAGTCTACTTCAAAGCCCATTGAGGTCTCTTCATCAGAGGACATATTGGGGTGCGGAGGAGCACCTTACAAAAGAGCGTATAAGTTCAGGAGCATATGTTCAAGCATAGAGGTGCCAATGGCAGGTGAGGGGTGATAAGTTGTAGGGTCCATAAGATGGGTGGTGAAGGTGCCCATACTGCATATGCTGTCGTTGTCAACATTCTATATGTAGGGCAACAATGGGAGGGGGAAAGGGGGAGAGGGAAAGAAGGAAATGTTCAGTCAATAACAGCAAACAGGAGTTATAAGTAGAAAGGTGAGGCTGGGAAAGGATGGGTGGAGAAAAAGAGCTGAGCAAGCTAAGGGTTCAGAGGGTCATAGTGTTTGTGGGGGCAGATGTTATGGAGTTGCAGTCATCAGACTAGCAGTCATTCTCACGCGCTGCTGTCCAGAAAGGGTGACCAGACATGCAGAAAGATATTCAGTTTGTCTGTACCTTGTAACTAAGTCTATTGAATGAGGCGGTTTAATACAAGGCAGTCAGCTAATTGGCGTGGGTTGGAAGATGGGGCAATTGTCAATGACAGATATACAGATCTTGGCCGTAGTCAGGACCGTAGAATGAATGTGTCTCTATTGTGTTGTCAGATCAAGGAGGTTGGCTGTCTCATGTGATATAATCTGCTGCCATGTCAAAGGAAGTGGCATGTCTAGAGTCTTGGTGACAGAACACTGGGTAATATTCACAGTGTTCGAATGCAGTTGAGCTAGATGGGACAGATGAAGAGCCATACAGGGATGCTCTAGTGACGGGAGACCAAGGCCCTTATGTCTTCTTTGGGCTATCATTTTGGATACTTTCAACCTGAGTCTCACATTCTCCCGAATAAAGGTCTTGATGTCTTTGGCAATGGATCGCAATCAGGACAGAGGGATTGGTAGTACCAACATACTGAAAAATGTATGTGAAGCGGGGTACTAAGACCCTCTTCAAGGTCTGTAGGCTACCCTATAGGAATGAATGTGTGTCTTCCTCATGTAGTCTTCTCTAGGCCTCTCAATGTGTGGATCCAAGTTATTAGGCGCCTTCTCTTCCAGCCCCCGGTTCAGATATACCCCTAGGTATTTAACCCTCTTCGGTTTCCACTAAAAGTGATAAGAAGCGATGGATACTGCGATTGTCATGCATGACATGGATAAAGCCTCACTCTCATCCCAGTTCACTTTATATCCCGACGTAATAGCAAATTCCGAAATAAGAGACATGAGAGTCGGGAGAGATCATTGGAGGTCTCTGAATGTTAGGAGGATATCGATGGCTCTATGGTTCTATGCCATTATGCACATCTCAGGAATGTGTCTTCTATACTTTATAAAGCTACGGAGGGTTATCCAAAGGGCCTGACAGAAGGTGTCTTTTCAGTGCCAAATACAAAACTCCCAACATCTTGAGTTACAATTGTCAGCCATGTGAAGTCTTTCGAAGGTAATCCCACTAAGGTGAAAAGAAATTTGTTGCAACTCTAACATGTTGAATTACTACAAGTTCACAAACCCTATAGCACAGTGTCACAGTGACTTTATGATGTCATTATGTGGCAGCCAAAATACACTCTTTTAATCCTTACGCGTTTCGGCGAAATTGCCTTGGTCACAGGTGAGTGCATTTAAATCCCTGGGGTCACATGGGCTGATACCCTTTTTAATTGTACAGTGTGCACCACGAACTATGGCAGTATTTTTAGACTTTGGTGTGATTAAAATTCAACTAAACAAAATTAAATCAAAGACTGCACCACAGCACGAACTTGAAATATCAATTTTGGTGCACCCTGGGGCCTGTAGGAAGTCGTATCAGGCCATGTGACTACAGGATTTAAATGCATTTACCTGTGACCAAGGCAATTTCACCGAAACAAACGCGTAAGGATTAAAAGAGTGTCTTTTGGCTGCCACATTTGATGAATAAAGGTCAACATGATTGTAAGTCGGAGTTGGGCTTCTGCAAAATATATATATATATATTACGCTCCATGGGGTTGTCCGAGTAGCGGGTAGCACCCGAGCCTGCGTGCGCCTTCCCCAAAGCGTTAGTTGGTATGGGCAGTTGCGTGTTTGAAATAGGCCCGACGCGTTTCGGAAATTTATTTTCCTCATCAGGGGCCAGCAGTAAAGTGCACGACGTCTACCATCTCCCTATATGAAAACACACATTGTGCTTGTGGGAGATGTAGTCCATATATCCTGGATGGATGCACTTTCAAATTACTGCTCGTTCCAAAGGCTCTACCATGAGCCCCAAACATCACTCCTGTCCTCATCCATCGCGCAGCTCCACATACGAGACTCCTTGGATAGCGAGTCTCGTGGCCCCCGTTTCTTCGAGGTGGTGCAACCCAGCGGCAGGACCGCCGCTAATGTATTACGCTCCATGGGGTTGGTCATGTAGCGGGTAGCACCTGAGCCTGCGTGCGCCTTCTCCAAAGCGTTAGTTGGTATGGGCAGTTGCGTGTTTGAAATAGGCCCGACGCGTTTCGGAAATTTATTTTCCTCATCAGGGGCCAGCAGTAAAGTGCACGACGTCTACCATCTCCCTATATGAAAACACACATTGTGCTTGTGGGAGATGTAGTCCATATATCCTGGATGGATGCACTTTCAAATTACTGCTCGTTCCAAAGGTTCTACCATGAGCTCCAAACATCACTCCTGTCCTCATCCATCGCGCAGCTCCACATACAAGACTCCTTGGATAGCGAGTCTCGTGGCCCCCGTTTCTTCGGGGTGGTGAAACCCAGCGGCAGGACCGCCACTAATGTATTACGCTCCATGGGGTTGTTCAAGTAGCGGGTAGCACCCGAGCCTGCGAGCGCCTTCCCTAAAGCGTTAGTTAATATGGGCAGTTGCGTGTTTGAAATAGGCCCGACGCGTTTCCGAAATTTATTTTCCTCATCAGGGGCCAGCAGTAAAGTGCACGACGTCTACCATCTCCCAATATGAAAACACACATTGTGCTTGTGGGAGATGTAGTCCATATATCCTGGATGGATGAACTTTCAAATTACTGCTCGTTCCAAAGGCTCTACCATGAGCCCCAAACATCACTCCTGTCCTCATCCATCGTGCAGCTCCACATACGAGACTCCTTGGATAGCGAGTCTCGTGGCCCCCGTTTCTTCAGGGTGGTGAAACCCAGCGGCAGGTCCGCCGCTAATGTATTACGCTCCATGGGGTTGTCCAAGTAGCGGGTAGCACCCAAGCCTGCGTGCGCTTTCCCCAAAACGTTAGTTGGTATGGGCAGTTGCGTGTTTGAAATAGGCCCGAGCCATTTCAGAAACTTATTTTCCTCATCAGGGGCCAGCAGTAAAGTGCACGAAGTCTACCATCTCCCTATATGAAAACACACATTGTGCTTGTGGGAGATGTAGTCCATATATCCTGGATGGATGCACTTTCAAATTACTGCTCGTTCCAAAGGCTCTACCATGAGCCCCAAACATCACTCTTGTCCTCATCCATCGCGCAGCTCCACATACGAGACTCCTTGGATAGCGAGTATCGTGGCCCCCGTTTCTTCGGGGTGGTGCAACCCAGCGGCAGGACCGCCGCTAATGTATTACACTCCATGGGGTTGTCCAAGTAGCGGGTAGCACCCGAGCCTGCGTGCGCCTTCCCCAAAGCATTAGTTGGTATGGGCAGTTGCATGTTTGAAATAGGCCCGACGCGTTTCGGAAATGTATTTTCCTCATCAGGGGCCAGCAGTAAAATGCACGACGTCTACCATCTCCCTATATGAAAACACACATTGTGCTTGTGGGAGATGTAGTCCATATAGCCTGGATAGATGCACTTTCAAATTACTGCTCGTTCCAAAGGCGCTACCATGAGCACCAAACATAACTCCTGTCCTCATCCATCGCGCAGCTCCACATACGAGACTCCTTGGATAGCGAGTCTCATGGCCCCCGTTTCTTCGGTGTGGTGCAACCCAGCGGGAGGACCGCCGCTAATATATTACGCTCCATGGGGTTGTCCAAGTAGCGGGTAGCACCCAAGCCTGCGTGCGCCTTCCCCAAAGCGTTAGTTGGTATGGGCAGTTGCGTGTTTGAAATAGGCCCGACGCGTTTCGGAAATTTATTTTCCTCATCAGGGGCCAGCAGTAAAGTGCACGATGTCTATCATCTCCCTATATGAAAACACACATTGTGCTTGTGGGAGATGTAGTCCATATATCCTGGATGGATGCACTTTCAAATTACTGCTCATTCCAAAGGCTCTACCATGAGCCCCAAACATCACTCCTGTCCTCATCCATCGCGCAGCTCCACATACGAGACTCCTTGGATAGCGAGTCTCGTGGCCCCCCGTTTCTTCGGGGTGGTGCAACCCAGCGGCAGGACCGCCACTGATGTATTACACACACACACACACATACATACATATATATACAGAGAGATATTGTTTCAAGCTGTAGCACTTTAACTTATTTATTCCTGCATTTTATATTGCTATATTTTCCCTGTTCACTTAAACGCAAAAATTGCATTTTCCAATTTCTTCACTCATGCATTTGTATCTATGTATCTAGCGGTTTAAAGTTTACTGAAGTGACACTTCCTGTAAAACAAACGACTTCGTATTGGTTGCCAGGTTCGGACACTCTCATTCTCAGCTGGCTGCTGGTAATACCACAAAACAAACACTGACTATCGAGGTAACATATCTGATGCAACAAATAGAACAAATAAAGTCCAATATTCTTGGAACTGTTTCTCTATGTGCTTGGAGATTTTCAAGTGGAGTGCACAAAATAGATTTTTTAAGTTAAATTGATGTTGCATTTAGGAATAAAATAGGATCCCTTCATACCGATATGAAAAAGATCATTTTGCTTTCAAGTTCTTAATTTAAAACTGTAAAACAGGACTACAATATCACTTGTGCAAAACCTTAACTCTTTGGGGATGATTCACAAGATTTTGATGGCCGTAGAATGATGATTTACTATTTCAGTACTTCTGGCTTATCCTAAAATCTAGGAGTAATCTGAGTATACCCTTTACCTTAGTAGTACGCAAGCAGTACAGGGCTTATCTTTGTAGTCCACATGTCCTACTCCTGCATTTCAGGGTTAACTTAGTGTTGAACTTGGCCCTCTGTGTAGGGTCTCCCCCAAACGTTTTGCCTTCTCCCCTCCAGTTTTGCTGAAATCATATTTGTTGGCCTTAGAATGTTGTGACCTTTATCACTGCTAACCGTTGCTAAAAAGCTTGTGGTCATTCCCTAAAACATGGTAAAAATGGCTTGCACCTAATTGGAATAATTAATTTTCTTATACGTCCCTAGTAAAGTGGTATACCATATATCCAGAGTCTGTAATTTAAATGTTACTAGTGGGCCTTCATCACTTATTGTGTCACCAACTTAAGCAGCCCCTTAAAATATGTCTGAAGCAAGCCATTGCAGGCTGCATGCAGTTTTTAACTGCAAATTTGACTTGATAAAATAAACTCTTTGCCAGATTTAAAACTCCTTTTTTAAAACATATAAGTCACCCTTTAAAGTAGGCTCTAGACTGCCCATAGGGCAGGGTGCAGTATAATTTAAAAGTTGGATATGCGCTTTTAAGTTTTACATGTTTTTGGTAGTGAAAAACTCACAAATATGTTTTTCGCTTCTTTGAAACCTACCTCTCTCATAGGATAACATTGTGTTTCTTTATTACATTTACAAAGTGATAACATTTGCTGGGAGGAGGTAGGAATATCAGGGAGCTTGTCTTAGAAAATGCAATTTCAAATCCTATTCAACGGGAAAGTTGGATTTTACGCCATAATTCTGAAAATGCCAATTTGATAAAGTTGGCATTTTCTAATCCTAATAATTTAGTGCCCTGAAGCCTGTTACTTGTATCATATGACTAGGTGTATTTGGCAGTTGGCCTCTGTGTATTCCTGCATGACACATACACAATAGGGAAACTTGATGTTTGCATGCTGGGCCATCCTGGTAAGATAGGGCTGTGGAGATGTGAACAGCCCCACAAAGCACTTCAAAATAACTTCAGTCCTGATGATCGTATACATGCCGAAGGCAACACAAGAGGCTAATTATAGTCTTTAGTTTTAAACTGTGATCGACCTCTGGTACTGATTATTTTGCTAATTTTGCTAATTATTTTACTGCTCAAATATCTCGTAGAGTAGCTCTTCATTCATCTGCCATTGTGTCTGTAAGGAGTGTCTTTCCAGAAATGCTTAATCACATACCCCCAGATGCATCAAGCATCCATTTTGTGATTCCTTATTAGCGAAAAATAAAGATTCACTAATAAGGAATAGCAAAATTCTATGCATGAAAAAATTGCTAAAAAAATTGCGATTTCTTAATATTCCTTAATTGCGACTCACATATTGCCTAGAGGCCCATAGGAATGAATGGGAAGACATTCTCAATTTGCGATAAGCAATTAGCGAATCGCAAATTGAGAATGCAATTTTAAGGGTGCAGGGGTGTCCGAAAGGACACCCTGTTGCACCCCTGAAATTAATCTGTGCACATAGGTTGCGCACACACATGCCCTAAGGGCATGTGTGCGCGCAACATGAAACTTTTAAAAATGCACAAAAGTGCATTTTTCAAAGGTTTTGCAAATTACCATGAAGTTCAACTTCATAGTAATTTGCTCCCTCTATTAGCGAAATCGCTAATTTTTTTACTTTGTTGCATTGCATTTAAGGAATCTCAATTTGGGATTCCTTAAATGCAATCGCAATTTAAGGAATCTCAATTTAGAGATTCCTTAAATTGCGATTTTTGCATTTTGCATCCCAAATGCAAAAAATCCGGTCGCAACGGGCAGATTCTGAGAATCTGCCCCTTTGCGACCAGATTTTCCTTTCATGCATCTGTGCCAAAGTTTCTTCTTCTAAAAACACGTGTCAAGTTGTATTTAAGCACGCCTTTAGCTTTCAGACTTCGACGGAAGGGCTATAATGCCTGCTAGCACTGGCTTCAATAGAAGGAGTCTGGTTCCTGGTCTCCTTTCAATAATGAAATTGAGTTTGGAGAGGAAAAGTTATAAAGAAGAATAAGATAGAGATAGGCAACAGAAGAGGATTTAGTTATGATGAGGAAAAGAGGGGAAATTAATGTCTTTCTGAGACTAGAACGGAATTACTATAATAGTAAAAATGAACATTTTAAGAATTCCCTTCTGCACATAAATGAATAGCTTCTTTGTAGTCAATTTCTAGAGGTCTGTCCTCTTTTGTGCGCATTGAACTCAACACAAAAGCAGTGACTCCTTGAACATAATTGAACAAAAGGTTTACAATCTTCCTAAAACACAACAATAGATGTAAGCGAAACTATGACCGGTGTAAAATAAAAATGTATCTGAAATAGGCACATCTTTGAAAGAAAGTGGAATAATGCTTTTAAGGCTTTCCTCCGAGCCTCAAATAAGCTTAGGGCGGATCCACCAAAAAGAGATTCAAATCCAAGAATGCAATGCTCTTTCAATCCCATTGACGTAAACAGGAGAAGCCTTTTGTTGTGTGCCAAAGTATTAACTGCACAGGGCTACCTCACTTGTTGATCTAATTCTGGCAAAATACCTGGTAAATAAAACTATCTGTGACATGAATGGATCGATTGAGAACTGTCACTAGGGGTCCAATCCACAAATTCCATAAAATAGTTCTGCAGCAGTAGAACTACTCACTTCTCACCTATTACCAAATGCGATTCCCATACTTCTGGTCAGAAACCTCCTGAATGCCTCTGGTATATTTTCTGAGGAGATCTCTATGACAGTAGCAGATATGCAGATGTAAGTATTGTACTTTATAGAAAATATGGAAGTGAACAGGGGGACTAGTAAGAAAAAGTGGAGCACATATTGAAAAAGAGGTGTGGTTTCTTCACGTTTAAATTTACATTTACTCATAAAAGGATGTGGCTATTTGGCAGGCTGCTGGTCAGATAGTACATAAGCTCTTCAATTTACACGGCGGCAGCAAAACAGTATGTGATCTCTGATATTCGATGTACAATGGTCATGATGTACAGTTTGACTAGCAGCCACCTAAATAGTGTAAAGCAGGCTTTTATTTTCCCCATGTCACTTGA
The DNA here is from genome assembly GCF_964261635.1 of Lissotriton helveticus. Lineage (NCBI taxonomy): Eukaryota > Metazoa > Chordata > Amphibia > Caudata > Salamandridae > Lissotriton > Lissotriton helveticus. Next base: position 332,428,314 of record NC_136071.1, on the reverse strand, counting down.
CTTAGACAATCTGGTAGGGCTCATTTGGGGTTCCAGCAATTGTGTCACGAGGAAGTTTTTAATTTGTCTTTGCCCACTGGTGCATGATTCAGCAGAGGATTTTGATGCTATTTGTTTTGTCATAAAGGATTTGTTTTGTTAGAACTTGACCAGTGACTCAGAATCAGAATCAACTTTATTTCAGCAAAGAGTATTGCCCGTAAAAACACATTCAATGCAATAATCAACAAACATGATACAGTATAAAAAGTTTAAGACCACTATATATAGATAAAAAAAAATGTCTACATCCAAAAGGATAAAGTGCTAAAGTGCTAAAAAGAGGTTAATACAATCTCAATCAAAACAGCAAGGCATTACCTAATGTTATAACTCACTTTAAGAGTAAGCCCATTGTAACACTGTTGTCCTGAGATGGGAAGGACTGTATGTAGAGAAACACAGCTCTACATTTTCTTATATTAGGTTTCCGAAGAGCAGGGATAAGCAAGCCCTTAGTCAACCTCTCTAAAATACCTACAGATGAACAGGAAGTGCAACAGGCTTTGATCAATCAGATGATTCATCACAAGGGCAATGACCACTGGCATAGCGAACCTTGAGAGGGCCTCCCTGCAAGGCAGCTCGGGGGCCCCCTCCAGGCTCAATCAGGAGCCCTGCAGCCAGAGTGCTGTGCTGATGGGGCCCCCTGGAGCTTGAGGCCCCCCCCGCACCGTAGGGGTTGCGGGGGGCTGTGTTACGCCCCTGGCATTGACATATATTGGAAACATCATAATGATCAAGGGGAAAACACAGTTGTCACCGAACAGAGCCAAGATGAAATGTCATGAGGAGTGACCGCTTCCAAGGGCTTTTAACCTATTCTAGATAAGGTACTATCGCAGGACATATTTTGATCTTTACATATGGTCTATAGGAGTCCGAGGCAGATAGGGCCAGCTGCCTAGCCCTAGACATCTCCAACAGGAAGTTCTCTTTAACCAAACACTTATTCTCCTTTGTGATAGATGTTGGATCCTTAAAGAGATGAGGTGTGCCAAGACTAGATAGGTTAGTTTATATATATTCCATCCAGGGCATCTCCTCAAACAGTCCTCAATTACGGCTCTGCTAAGGGAAGCTTGTATATTGCACCAGATAGAACACCAAAGTAACAGAGGGGCTAGCTTAATACAATCTTCAAAATAACCTAGACCAAGCTCCTCATGCAGCTTGAAATTACTATTGGTTTGGAGGCACCACTAAAACGTAGGCAGCACTCTGTTTTCCAACAGTTGCAGGTTGCCATTGTTGGCACAACCCAGCACCATATGTCGGAACAGGGACACTTCCAGCCCCTTCCATGTGTCGGATGGCCGGGAGTTGTCCGACACCACAGTGCTCGAGTGCGTCGGAGGGCTCCCGGCCGTCCGCACACATAGCACTTGAAATCCCTTTGGCGCCTCTGGAGTCCTAACCAGCCTCGGGAGCTCGGGAAGGGCTTACCCAGCTCCCAAGGCTGTTTGGCTTGTTATTGGGAAACGACAATCAGCATGCACGTCACACTGACGTCATTTCACTGACACCGAAACTGAAATCAGCTCATTTCAGGTTCACTGCCTACGGGCTCTGGGGGCTATCTCTGCCCCCCAAGCACGTAGGCAGACAGGAGAAGTATCGTTGGAAAGGGGAGAATCTCCCCTTTCCAATGGTGCCCCTCCCTAGTGGAACCTTGCTTGGGGATTGCCACAGGAGGGTGATTCCCAAGCAGGAATCCACCCACTGGACACCAGGGAAGGGGGGAGGAGCCCCTTGGGCAAGGGCCTTTGCTCCCTCCCCCCAATTTATTTCAGGCATTTTCAGTCTTTCTGGCTCCCTGGGGGGCAGATAGGGGCAATAACCCCAATCTGCTCCTCAGGGGGCAGATAGGGGCAGTAGCCCCCATCTGGAGCGCACTAGGCACCAGGGAATTGTTTTTAGGGCGAATTTAAGGGAGGGGGCTGCCTGAAATAGGCATGCCAATGCCCCCACCCCCCCAAACTTTTACAGTCTTTCTGCCCCCCCTGGGAGGCGGTTGGAGGCAATAGCTCCTGATCTGCCCCCGGGGGCAGAAAGCAGACTAGGCACCAGGAATTTGTTTTTAAGTATATAGGGGTGGGGGCTACCCAAAATAGGCATGCCAATTTCCCCAGCCCACAAAAGAAATTGCCTCAGTCTTTCTGCCTCCCCTGGGAAGCAGATTGAGGCAATAGCCCCGGTTCTGCCCCTCCCAGTGGGGGCAGAAAGCACACTGGGCACCAGAGATTTTTTTTAAATATATGTTGGAGTGGGGGCTGGCCAAAATGGACATACCAATACCCTCACCCCCAAACATTCCACAGTCTTCCTGCCACCCAGGAGGCATTTTGGGGACAATAATCCCTGACTTGCTTTCAAGGCGGCGTAGAAAGCCCTCAAGGTACCAGGGATTGTTTTTTTATTTGTAGTGGCTGCCCAAAATGGGCATGCAAATTCACCCACCCCCCAAAATAATTGCCACAGTCTCTCTGCCTCCCCCAGGTGGCAGTTGGGTGTAATAGACCCTGATCTGCCGCTGGGGGGGGGGGGCAGAAAGCACACTAGGCACCAGGGATTATGTTTTATTTTTCTCTGTAGGGGTGGGGCTGCCCAGAATGGGCACACCAATACCCCCACTCCCCCAAAAAATGAACAGAGTTTTTCTGCCCCCCCCGCCCCAGAAGGCAGAATGGGGCAACAGTCACCCCTGGGGGAAGGAAGCCCGCTAGCCACCAGGCACTTTATTTTTTTTGTAAGACATAGGAGTGGGGGCTGCCCAGAATGGCCATGCCAATGCCTCCACCCCCTAAGAAAATTGCCATAGTCTTTCTGCCCATGAGAGGCAGATGGAGGCAACAGCGCCTTCTCTGCCCCCGGGGGCACAAAAAGGCCATTAGGCACAAGGGATTTTTTATATGTAGCGGTGGGGGCTGCTTAAAATGGGCATGCAAGTGCCCCGACCCCCCAAACTATTGCCACAGTCTCTCTGCCTCCCCAGGAGGCAAATGGGGTAATAGCCCATGATTGCCCCCCCCAAGGGGGGGGGCTAATCAGGCACCAGGGATTATGTTGTTTTTTAGAAGTGGGGGTGAGGGCTGCTGAGAATGGGCATGCTAAAGTCTTTTTGCCCCCTAAAGGCAGATAGGAGCAATAGCCCCTTATCTGCCTCCCGGGGGGGGGGGGGGCAGAAAGCCCACTAGGTACCAGAGATATTTTTATGAGTATGGCAGGTAAAATCCCCATAGGCAAGGCTCAATCCTCTTTTTTTTTAGGCACACATTTTGGCTGTTTCAGTGATACTTTATTCTCATCTGCCCCCAACACAATACGTTTTAGGCCCTTGCCTGTCTTGGGTACTTGTCCCACCCATACAAGTGAGGTACCATTTTTATCGGGAGACCTGGGGAAATGCTGGGTGGTTGGAAATCTGTGTCAGCCCGGTGATCTCACAACTTTTCTACACAGAAACAAGATAAAAATGTGATTTTTTTCAGCTAAATGTGAGGTTTACAGAGGAATGTGGGTAGGAAAACGTTTGAGGATCCATGCAAGCCATACCTCCCTGTACTCCCCTGGGTATCTATTTTTCAGAAATGTCTGGTTTTGGTAGGTTTCCCTAGATGGCCGCCGAGTTTGGAGCCAAAAACCCAGGTGACCCCCCTTGCAAAACCAGGTTGTTTTGTCATTGGTAATTTTGATGTCACCACAATATGTTTTCGGCCCTTCCCTACTGCCGGTACTTGGCCCACCCACATAAGTGAGGTACCATTTTTATCAGGAGACCTGGGCGAATGATGGGTGGTGGGAAATTTATGTCAGCCTTTGTGATCCCACAACTTTCCCAAACAGAATCGTGAGGAACATATGATTGTTTTCAACTAAATTTGAGGTTTGCAGGGGACTCTGCATAGGAAAACTTTGGGGGATCCACACAAGTCACACATCCCTGAATTTCCCCAGGGGTATAGTTATTGGAAATGTCTGTGTTTTGTAGGTTTACATAGAAGGCCACCGTGTCCGTGGCCAAAAACCCAGGTGACCCCCCCTTGCAAAACCAGGTTGTTTTGTGACAGGTAATTTTGATGTCTCCACTATATGTCTTGGGCCCTTCCCTGCCACGGGCAGTTTACCCACCCACATAAGTAAGGTGCCGTTTTAATCAGGAGACTTTGGGGAATGCAGGTTGGGTGGAAATGTGTGGATCCATGCAGATTCCAGGATTGTCCATCACAGAAATGCGACGGAAATGTGTTTTTTTACCAAGTCCGAGGTCTGTAAGGGATTTTTGGTAACAGAACCTGGTGAGCTCCACAAAAGTTACTCCATCCTGGATTCCTCATGGTGTCTAGTTTTGAAAAAATATATAGGTTTGCTAGGTTTCACTAGGTGCCAGCTGAGCTAGGGTTCAAAATCCACACATAGGTCCTTTGCTAAAAAAGGGTCAGTTGGCCTTCCCACACAATTGAGGTTTCATTTCTATTGGGAAACTTTGAGGAATGCTGGGTGGGTGGAAGTTTGTGAATCCAGGCAGGTTCCAGAATTTTCCATCACAGAAATGTGAGGAAAATGTTGTTGATTTTTATAAGGTTTGAGGTTTGCAAGGGATTCTGGGTAAAAGAAACTGGTGAGAGCCATGCAAGTGAACCCATCCTGACTTCCATGTGGTGTCTAGTTTAAAAAAAATATATAGGTTTGCTAGGTTTCCTGTTAAAATTGGATTTTTGGCGGGCTTGGGCATGTGCCAAAGCAAGGCAGAAACCACCACTCTAGTCAGGATAAGGGAGTTACACTCCTAAAATAACCCCTGCTCACCCCCTTGGAAGTTTGGCACAAGCAGTCAGGCTTATCTTAGAGGCAGTGTGTAAAGCATTTGCACATAACCAACGGTAATACAGTGTAAGCACTACAAAAGGACACCACAGCAGTTTAGAAAAAAAGCATATATTGTTATATACTTTAAGACAAGACCAAAAACAGTAAAAAAAAATCCACAATACAATACTTAAAAACCTACAGTTGTCAAAATAGGCTTTAAAAAGAGTTCCTTGTTATTGATAGCTCCGTCCAGGGCTATTACGGCATTGTGAGCAAACAAATCCCAAGCGTTCTGGCTGACTGCGGCATTGTGGGTCAGCTGCGGTGCCAGGAAGACCCGAAAACAGTACCTTTTCGAAATGCAGGGCTTCGGCGACCTCTCATTGAGCTTCCGAAAACACGGCGTCCGCAGGCGTCAGTTCCGGAGGTCGGTGTAGGAGTACTGGTGTCAGCAGGCATCGTGTGCTGTGTTGCGAAGTACGGCGTGCGGTGCCCGCAGGTCGAAGTGCGAGTAGAGACTCGGTGGCGGCATCAGATGGCGTCATCAGTGAAAGCAGGGTGGCGGTTCGAGATGAAGGCAGTGCTCGCCACAGTGCTGGCAGGTCACGGTGCAAGCAGCATCGTCGTTGTTGCTGAAGCGATGTCATCGGCTGACAAAGTGGAGTCAAGGCTGCGGTGTGGGACGAGGGTGGTGTATAGTGTAACTTTGCGAGAGGTGCCCTCGAACCACGGTGAAAACAGCAGTGCCATTTTCAGCATGGTGCGGCGTCCTCGGGGATACCAAGGTGTCATTGTGAAGCGAGGCGGTGTGGAGTGCGGCGCCCACAGGTCGCGGTGGGAGCAATGGCTCGATGCTGGCATCAGCACGCTTCGTCAGTGAGACCAAGGTCTCGGTGTGGCATTGCGGTGGTACCCTCTGCAGTGCCGTCACGACACAGAGTCGGTAGCGGCGTCATAGATGTCGTCAAGTGGCTTTTCCTCCGTTGCAGCACAAAACACTCAGTCCCCAGTGCTGTGGGCAGAACAGCTTGAAGTCTTTGTTGTTCCTGAGACTTCGTGAACAGAGGGCAAGCTCTACTTTAAGCCCTTGGAGAAAATCAAAAAGCAGATTGTAGAAAGTTCAGTCCAGTCTTTTCACTGCCCAAGACAGAAGCACCCACTGCAGGCTAAAACAGCAAAGCACACAAAAAAGTGGTAGTTCCTCCTCACAGCTTCTCCAGCTCTTCTTCTTGGCAGTCTTCTTGATCCACAAGAGTTCTAAAGTTTAGGGATCTGGGCCCCAATAGTTACATGCCAAAATCCTTTGATCTCCTAGGCAGAGTGTGTCTGTGCCCAGCCAGAACCAGTTCTGCCTTCTCTGGTGTGATTTCCTAGCAGGAGATGGAGACTGCATTGTCAGAGGCAGACCAGGCCCTTTGAGGTGCAAGGAAATCTCCTCCCCTTCCCCATTGCAGCCTAGGTCTATGCAGCCCTTTGCTGACCCTACCTAGACTATCTGGAGCCACTCCTGCTTCCCAGCCTTCTGCCATCCAAAACCCTGGCAGACAATCCACATTCCAGCAGAGGCACACGGTATGACTGAGCAAGAAAATATCTACTTGCTAAAAGTGGTATTTTCAAACACAGAATGTAAAAATCCCCTTCACTAAAAGATGCATGAGTTCAGGCATACTTTACTTTATTTTCCTACCTAGTTCCCAGGGCCAGTTATGTTTATATAATGTTATAAACAAAGTTTTCATTCTGTCCTATGGGGAACAGGCATCCTTGCAGTAGTGAAAAATGAAATTTGCTGTAATTCACTATCAGGACATGCCATACACACCAGGGTATGTCCTACCTTTCAAATACACTGCACCCTGACCACATGGGTACCTTGGACCTACCTTAGGGGTGGCTGACATGTAAGAAAAGGGAAGGTTAGGGACTGGCAAGTGTGTGCACTTGCCAAGTCGTCATGGCAGTTACAAACTGTGCGCCGACCCTTCAATGGCAGATCTGAGTTACCTGTTTAGGGCTACTCACGTGGGTGTTACAATCAGTGCTGCAGGCCCACTAGCAGCATTTAATTTACAGGCCATGGCACACTCAGTGCACTTTACTAGGGACTAACAAGTAAATCAAATATCCAATCATGGAAACACCAATCCATAACACAATTTACACAGAGAGCATATGCACTTTAACACTGATTAGCAGTGGTAACGTGCCCGGAGACCTAAAACCAACACAAACAGGTCAGGAAAAAATAGGAGGAAGAAGCAAAAAATTTGGGGATAACCGTGCAAAAAAGGCCATTTCCACCATTTCCTGAGGTGCCAGCTGAGGTAGAGTTCAAACTCCACAGCTAGGCACTTTGCATAAAAATGGTCAGTTTCACTGGAAAAATGTGGTGTGTCCAAGTTGCATTTTGGGCCATTTCGTGTTGGGGCACTAGGCCTTCGCACACAAGTGAGGTACCATTTTTATCAGGACACTTTGGGAAATGCGGCATGGGTTTGCTAGGTTTCCCTGGGTGCTGGCTGAGCTAAGGTTCGAAATCCACAGCTAGTCACTTTGCAAAAAAAGCGTCAGTTTTCACTGGAAAAATGTGGTGTGTCCCGTTGCGTTTTAGGCCATTTCATGTCTCAGGCACTAGGCCTACCCACACAAGTGAGGTACCATTTTTATTGAGAGACTTTGAGAGAAGCGGGGTGGGTGGAAGTTTGTAGATCCATGCAGATTCCAGAACTTTCCATTACAGAAATGTGAAGAAAATGTGTTTTGTTTGACAAAGTTTGAGTTTTTCAGAGGATTCTGGATAAAAGAACCTGGTGAGAGCCACACAAGTCTATCCTGGATTCCCATGAGTGTCTAGTTTTCAAAAATGTATAGGTTTGCTAGGTTTGCCTATGTGCCGACTGAGCTAGGGTTCAAAATCCACAGCTTGGCACTTTGCAAAAAGGGTCACTTTTCAATGGAAAAATGGGATGTTTCCACGTTGTGTTTTGGGCCATTTTCTGTTGCGGGCACAAGGCCTACCTACAAAATTGAGGTACCATTTTTATCAGGTAAGTTTGAGGAATACGGGTGGGTAGAAGTTAGTGGATCCAAGCACATTCATGAACTTTCCATCACGGAAATGTGAGGAAAATTTGTTTTTTTATAAAGTTTGAGGTTTGCAAGCAATTCTGAGTAACAGATCCTGGTAAGAGCCACACAAGTGACCCCATCCTGAATTCCCCTTGGCATCTAGTTTCCACAAATGTATAGGTTTGCTAGGTTTCCATAGGTTACCGGCTGAGCTAGAGTTCAAAATCCACAGCTAGGAACTTTGCAAAAAAAGGTCAGTTTTCACTGTAACAATTTGATGGGTCCACATTGCGTTTTGGGCCGTTTCTTGTTGTGCGCACTAGGCCTACCCACAAAAGTAAGATACCAATTGTATCTGTAGCCTTTGGAGAATGCCGGGTGTATGGAAGTTTGCCGATCCACGCAGATTCCAGAACTTTCCATCACAGAAATGTGAGGAAAATATGTTTTTTGACAAAGTTTGAGGTTTGCAAAGGATTCTGAGTACCAAATCCTTTTGAGAGCCATACGTCACCCCAACCTGGATTTCCCTGGGTGTCTAGTTAATTATTTTTTATAGTTTTTCTAGGTTTCCCTATGTGGCGGTTGAGCTAGGGTTAAAAATTCACAGCTAGGCACATTGCAAAAAAGGTCAGTTTTCACTGGAAAATCAGATGTGTCCACCTTGCGTTTGGGGCTGTTTCCTGTTGCGGGCACTAGGTCTACCCACACAATCGAGGTAGGATTTTTATTGGGAGACTTAGGGGAACACAGAATTGTAGAACAAGTGTTATTACCAACTGACTTTCTTTGCATTTTAAAAAAAAGAAGTCATTTTGAAAAATGACCTCTAATTCCCATGTGTGTATATAATTTTGGAGATGTGCAAATAACCACTGCCTGTAAACTCTATATTTTGTTCCCATTTTGGAAATATATAGGTTTCCTTGGTACCTTTTTTCAATCTTTATATTTTACCAAATGAATTGTTATATACCCGGTACACACTGAAAAAACATTCCAATATGCATCTCAGTTATTGGCTCTGGGTTCCTCTGGTTCTTGGGGAACCTACAAGTCCTATATATCCCTACAACCAGAATGGTCCAGCAGATGTAAAAGTGTATAGATTTAAAGAATATGTCATACTTAGAAGAAGTTACATGTGAAAACTTTGGCATTATTGGCTGTTTTTTTCAACTCAATTTCAATATTTTTTAGTTAGTTTCTATAAAAAAAACTTGCAGGATCTACACAAATGACCCCTTGCTGAATTTCAAATTGTGTCTACTTTTCAGAAATGTATAGCTTTCTGGGATGCATTACTACTCTTACTACCATTTGTACCACTAACTGGAAGGGGGTTGAAAGCACAAAAAATTACAAAAATAGGCTATGTCCCAGTAAAATGTCAAAACTGTGTAGTAAATGTTGGTTATCTGACAAAAGTCTGCCTGTTCCTGAAAGCTGAGAAGATGGTGATTTCAGCACCACCATCCCTTTGTTGATGCCATTTGCAGGAGGAAAAAAGTGCTTTCTTCTGCAGCACCTTTTTCAAATTTTTTAAAACAAAACAAAATTGAGCTGTGTTTTGGCTAATTCCTGGGTCCCCTCTAGAGGAAACCACAAACCCTGGGTACCTTTACAATCCTCTGTATGTTGAAAGATAATGGCTCAAATTTGATGTGAATAACTTATGTGGACAAAAGGTTGACAGGGGCCTAAGTGTGAACTAACCTAAATAGCCAAAAAAAAGGCTTAGCACAGGGGGAAATGCCTAGCACCACAGGGGTTAATAAGCAGGCAAATGGGCTTTTTCCCTATACTCACAGAGACTTTAAAAATTGACGCAGTGGCACATTAAAAGCTGGAACACCTTTTAGCCATGCAACAGGTCCAGCTAAGATTTTCACCAAAGATAATACCTAGATAGGGAAAAGATCACAATTTCTCAGCTTAATAGACCTTGATATAGATTGTACAGTCTCTGACTCAATCAGGTTTTAGACCATTACACTCTACAGAATCAGCACTTTTATATAACATGGAGACCCTCAAACTTGCCCTGGATGAAGGGAAAAATGCAGCACCCATTCTGTTAGATTTGTCAGCTGCTTTTGACATAATTTCTCATGAAATACTTTTATATCACCTCAAAGCATGCAGCATTTCCCATCTGGCCCTGGACTGGTTAAAATCATTCCTGACAGGCCGTCATCAAGTAGTCACACTTGGTCAATTTCATTCAGCTGAAAAACTCCTGCATACAGGTGTCCTGCAGGGCACTATATTAAGCCAAGTTCCATTTAACATCTACATGCCCCTCCTGATAGTACTGATATCATCATTTAATATTGAAACCACCTCATATGCGGATGACACTCAATTCATTTTCACATTAGACAAACACTCTGTCAATTCAGAAGAGAATTTCAAACCCTGTCTCACGGAGGCCTTTCACTGAATGAAACAGACCCACGTGAAGTACAGTACGCAAAAGTCAGAAATTATGCTCCTATGCAAATCTATCACTTTCACCCCCAGACGCTGGTGGCTGCCTGACTCCCCCCCACCTAACACGGTGGAGGTAGTCAACAACCTTGGGGTGAAATTTGATTCCACTTTATCCTTTCATCCATAAGCGATATCAGTAGCTGGGAAGTGTTTTCAGATGATAAAATTCTTAAGACGTTTTTTGACCTTCTTCCAGTCACAGCAAGAAAAACCATTACGCTGCCCTGGTCACCTCTAGATTAGACTATTGCAATAGCCTATATGTAGGTGTCAACGAAGCTATCCTCCAAAATCTCCTCCCGACTGATCAACATACAGAAGCCCACTTGGTGCTCAAATTTCCACAGAGCTCTTCAGCTTCTGCGGCCTTAAAATCACTGAATTGGCTACCTATCCAGAAAAGAGTGCTATTTAAGATACTCATTATCACTTTTAGAGCTTGTAGGGCATCAGGACCTAAATATTTAACAGCTAGATTCACCACCTATGTCACCCCACGTCCTCTTAGATCATCATCAGCAAATCTACTAGCCCAAACAGTTCAGATGTAAAACAAAGGGTGGGAGATCAATAACAGTTTTAGGGGAAATGTACGGAATACACTCCCCAATTATCTCTGTTTCACTCAATCAGAATCCTGTTTCAGAAAGTTATTGAACACTTGGATCTTCGGAGCTATGAATGCTCTCTGCCTCTCTCTTATCTAACTCTTCTATCACTTTGGGGCAGTAGCTCCCTCCTGAGCTTTCTTGTCTGTCTCTGCTTAGCGCCAAGATACTCCCGTGGAGAGATAGTTGTAGTTGCGCTTTATAAATTTCACCTACTACTACTACTACTAGTCTTTACAGTCTTGGGGCCAAGAAACCATAATAGAGGTTTTAGATGTGTTAGTTTCCAGGTAGAGGAAATCCATGGAGTCAAATAAAACTCTGGATGAGACTCTTCAGCCCATTGGAGGTTCTGGCCAGTCAGGCAGCATCATAAGCATAGAGTACATGCCAGCGCCATCTTACTCCTAATTTTGGGAACATCATTAGCTAGTCCTACTAAAGCTGCCTCTAGCTTGTTAGTGTACAGAGAATTGTTGCCAGGACGCACCCCTGCCGGACTCCTCTCTGCAAGCTGAGGTAGCCAGAACATTCCCTCTTTTTCCCATATCTCACCCTGGCCTGGAGATTCAGGTGCAGCTCTCTCAAAAACTGTACTAATCCCTTCTCCACACCCATATCTACCACAAGGTCCCACAACTTGGATCTGTTGACACTATCCAAATGCACTAGACAGATCCCTGAATACAAGGTTGAATGGCAAATCACTTAAGCAGGCTGCACTCGCATGAGATGGAGGTTAATATATTGTTCAATAATCCCCAAGCCAGGACAGAATCCAATTTGGACCTCCAACAAGACATTATTCTCATTAATATAGAGTTCCAGTCTTTCAAGTATAGTGCATCCCACAATCTTAACAGAGGCATCTAGAAGGGAAATATGATGATAGCAAGCTTGATTCTGTCTGTTCCCTTTTTTGAAATCTGGCACTCTAACAGACCTCCAAGACTTTGGAAACCTACACTCACAGGCAGAATTGGAAAGATTTGTGAGTTAGGGGGCCCAGAAATTAATATTAGACTTTTACAGGTTCATTGGAAAACTGTCTGGGCTAGGAGCTTTATTAGCTGAGTTGTGCTGGATAGCTGCAATATCCTCTTCCAAGGAGAAGGACATGTCCATGGGAAAATTGGGCTGATCAGGAAATAACACACTATGGGCATTTTCCTTCAGTGTGTAAATATGGTGGAAGTGGCTCACCCAGTCCTCTGGGGCAATATTGCAATCCAAGGCTAGCTTGGGTGCATCTACCAGAGAATAATTGTTGACCAGGATCCAAAAGACCCTGTAGTCTTTTAGATTACAGGCTTCATCTAACTTGCCTCAGTGCATGTTTCTTACATAAGCTTTTCTCGTCTTCAATGCCCGTGAGAATTCTCTCCTACACTTGGCTATTTCCACTCTATCCCTAGGGATTTTCTTTAAGGAAAGGTATACTTTCCAAAATAACAGCCTACCGGCTTTGTCAAACCAGGAAGCTATACCTTGATCATCTCCACCAGCCTTCTTTGTGAGATTTGTACTTATAGCATCTCCAAGTGCCAGAAATGAATCAACTACAAGGCATCTGTCTATCTACAAGGAGAGGCAGTTAGAAAAATTGGTCTGGTTACCTGTCACTAATATGGCTAAACCAAGGCGGTATCAGAGTGCCTCCATACCATTCTGCTGAGATTGTCTTTAACTTTTGTTAGGGTGTTACCCACCAAGGTGCCCGTTTGACCCAACACAGGATAAATAATGGAGAGGTGGTGTGCATTATGGTCACCAAACACATTGGGAATTAAAGCACCCACGACAATTCTAGTAGGCATATCTCTGTAAATAAAGCTATAATCAATAATGGAACACTGTCCTTTCCCAATGAATGAGACAGGTTTAGAGACATCATGTTCAAGAAAATCAAAATCATTAGCAAAATTGTTACTAACTAGGATGGGGAAGAGTAAAGTACCCCAGGTGTCACAGTCCCAGCAAGTTGGTTGGCAGAACAGTTCAGAGGGTTGAGACTCAATAAGGTCTAATGTAGCCCCCATCTTTGCATTAAAGTCTCCTGCAAATAGCAATTTGAAGCTCCCCCTAGAACAAAGAGGGCTAGAAATCAGGGAATCGAAACAGAAAGAGAGGGCATAAAATGTCTGTTACCCTTGGTAAAAAAGTCATCATTATAAAAATTTGCAACAAATAGCCTGCTTTTATGTGCCCATTTTAAATGAGAAGCCTGCTACCAGTTTCAATACAGGTTATAGTATAGCCCAAGGAAACCGTAGCCCAGTCTAATAAGGCTGCACTGGCCCACCCTAAAGATGACTGGAGGGCATGTTGAGCAACAACTACATAGTTATATCAAAAAACATCCTCTACGGTCCAAGTCTCCAGCAGAAGGATGATATCAAATTGCTAGACCAAATCCAACCAGGCGCCTAGGGTCCTATCTTAGCCTTGAGCCCCGCTATATTCCAACTAAGCATGCTAAGGTGGCACTGTCCATTGTAAACTTTGTTAGAATATGGAGTACCATAGACACCCCTGTAAAGGGCTGGTCAAGGGCACAGGAGCTAGACTGTTACCTGATAGCTCTGTTGGGGACTAGATTGTACTCTGTGGTGAGGCATGGGGTAAGGGGACTGGTGGCATGCAAATACTGTGACCCAGATCAGAAAGTCAGCCCACCCCAGACAGGGTGGAGAATGGTTCAAAGCGATTAGAAACAGGGGACTGCACCACGCTGTCTGAGCTGCCGGGCACCTCAACAGTTGAGTCTCATTGCTATAAAAATAAGAAAGGAGCAAAACCTGGTCAACAGTTCCAAAGTTTTCAAGAGTTCCAGTGGTAGGTTTGCAGCTGCCAGCTGGAGTTGTGGTAGATATAATTGGGTGGACCGCAGCTGAATCGGGGCAAGCATGACTAACTTGCTTCACCTGCGCAGGGCAATACTCACACCTTGCCCTGCTCCTTTAACTTCCATAATTCTAGACAGGGGTGATTTAATAGATGCCAGCCTAGAGATACCTGGGTCTAACTTGGCACTCAGGATGGCATCAAGCTCTTCCTTGAGCAAATTGACCACATGGCTCGTACCTTGTCGGGTTAGGACCTCGGATTGTGGATCAGAATTCATCTGGATAGATATCCCGTTAGTAGTAGCTGTCCTCCTCCTACGTTTCCTCACAGGGCTGGACCTTTGTGATCTGCTGGGCATCTGTGTCAAATCTTACGCTGCGTCATAAGGTGGAACTGATGCTGTCAGGGTACAAGTACTCAGCTGGGTGAAAGGATTGCTTGGCAGGGAAGTACTCTCAAGCTCAGGCTGGGCACAGCATGCAGGGTGTCACCCATGGGTAAAGAGCCCAGGGTCAGTTGGCGAAGTAGGAGACCTTCCTTCATCAGGGAGAACCAACACTCCACTTATTCGATCTCTTTAGAGTCAACCCCTATTGCACATGCCAAGAAGCCATCAATGGTGGAAGTTCATGTGGGTATAGAGGAGGGTAATGGTTTGCTGAGTGCAATCATTCTTTCCCCATGTTAGAAGCATGCTAGGATTTAGAGCTAGCTACCATGCCAATAAAAATAGAATTAAGAAGGTAAATATGGGGTACCTGCCATAGTCCAGAAGATAACCAAGGAGGGTGGCCCAACCCACTCTCTTTTTGGCAGGCTTTGGCCCAGGCTTTGCCTGGGCACAACCTGTGTGTGAACCCCACTGAGGGAATGATGTAGTCACTATAACGCGCATGAGGGGCTCCTTCCATTGCCCCTCAGGCAGTGTGCCTTCTGGCACCTTGTTGTATGGGGTATGGAGTCCCCAAAAATAGCGTCTCTGCTGTACCATGCTGCAGGAAAGATTGGTGTTATCAATCTCAAGGAAGCTCCTCCCCCTATCCGTTAGGGAGTGCACCACCTGGCGCTGTGCTGTATGGGACTTGAAGCCTCCAAAAACGGCATCTCTGCTGACCCTCACTGCCAGAAGGATGTTGGCATTATCAAGCGTAAAGTGTCTCCTCCCCCGACCCCTCAGGCCATGCGCCTCCTGGCGCTGTGTTGCATGGGCATTACATTTCTGAAATATGGCGTCTATTCTGTCTCCAGTGATTTTTGTGTAACCTTTCATTAATTTCATTAGCCCATTTGACTTGCACAATATCAGTGTGATTCGATATAAGAACCAACACCCGGCTTTGAACTGCTTTCAGGCATGAAATGTCACTTTGTATTGTATTAACTGTAATGTACCACAGGGCTGCATCTGAGTGATATTTTTACAAGGGCCTCAGTCACTTCTACAAGATGGCCCCCATATGTCCATTAACTTGATTTTTTTTTTATTTTTATTTTTTTAGTCCTCATCTTGCGATTATCGTTATGCATGTGGAGTATCAGGTTTCTGCCTCGTTGCCTTTTACCGACACTGCCCCTTGTTCTCTCTTGATTGGGGAGTTTTGACCATTCGTTATTTGAGGAGTTTCCTTTGCTCGTCACATATCGATGCCTCTGGCTTAGGTTAGATCGGGGGGAGCTAGCCAGCTTGGCTACTCGACAAGTACCTTACTTGTCCACCAGAAGATAAATCGCTTTAATCATAAGACTTAAGTTTGTTATTATTTGGGGTTTAAGAATGATTCAAAGATATCCCAAAACTTAAATCTTTTGCTTATATTTCCTAGCTTATCAAGCTTGTTGATTCTTATTACTGAGTTTAGCCATTCTGCATGGGTTGGGCAAGAGGGTCTTATCCAGTTAATACATATTTCTCTCCTTGCTAGAGCTATTAGTACAAAAAGGAGATTTTCCTGCTCTTTAGTTAGATTCCCTTCGTTACCTGGGCCCAAAATCCCAAAAAGAATAAGAGTCGTACTTACAGTAAGTTGCTTGGCCAGGATAGAGCTCAGGGTCTTACCGACTTGATCCCAAAAGTCCTCCAAATGTGGACAGCTTTTAAACATATGGATGTCATCTGACTTTTCTTCTCCACATTTAGGGCATTTCCTTATTCCAGCGTTTTTGAATTTGGACAGTTTTTTAGGGGTCCAATATGCCCGATGGATTGTATACAGATGATTCCTCTTCAGAGCCGCGGATTTCAAGGTTGACCAGCATTTAGCTACAGATTTTTCCCATATTAGATCTAAATCTGTTATTACAGCGTCTTTCCATATTTGGGCTTCCATGTTAACAGTGTCGTCGTTGGCCGTTATCAAAGCCCAATACCACTTAGCCACTTCTTTTAGTAATCGCGTTGTTGTGATCATGTCATCCTCCAGATTTTCATTACCATGTATACTGGGTAGAGTTCTGGACCAACTTGACATTTGATAATACTTAAATTTAGATAATGTATTGTTCGACAGTTCTTGAAGTTCTACCCAGGTTTTTATATTTGGACCATCTAGTATTTGCCCCCAGTATTTGATGTCGGCTCTTTTTAATTCTAGTGCAAGAGTATCTTTTAAGCATTCTGGGGTTCCGGGGGATTCCCAAATAGGAGCCCACTTACTGTAGTATGATATATGTAATATGCCTCTAATTTGTGTCCACATCTTTGCTGCATCTCTCAGTATCTTAAGCTTTATTTTTTTGAAGTATTTAGGATGTCCATACTTAAACAGCGCATGATCCTCTGAATTTGTGATTACTTGTAGATAAGTTGAGTAGTGTTCATGATTTTTCAGTAAAGGTTTGATGTTTTTAAACTGAAAGGCTCTGCAATATTCCACCAGGTCTGGACTGGCCAGCCCGCCCTCCTTCTTGCTCCTCCTGATCTTTTTCCATGCTATCCTCGTGCCCTTTGCTGCCCAAATGAAGCTTGTTATATCTCTTTGTGCCCGAGCTAGTTCCGCTTTCCCGAACTCCATTGGAATCGTATTAAATAAAAAGGTAAATTTTGGCAAAATGGTCATCTTGATTATATTCGATCTCCCAATCAAACTCAATGGTAGAGAGGTCCATGTCTCAAGTAGTTTTCTTACATCCCCGGCAACTTTATTCAAATTCCTGTTTGCAATCTTCTCTATGTCATGATTTATTAAGATTCCTAAATACCTGATTTCATTTTTTATGAAGTTGTTTTGAAAAGCCGTATTCCATGTCATAATTTCTGTCTTTGTTTGATTCACCAAATACCCTGAGATTTTACCGAATGTAGTTAGAGTTTTCTCAATATTTGCTTTAGCTTTTGGGTAATCGTCAGTAAAGATCATTAAGTCGTCCGCATAGAGAGCAATTTTCTTCTCCCAACTGCCATACTTGAAAGGTGTTATTTCGTTGTTATTTCTTAGCTTGTTTGCCAGAGGCTCAATATATAAATTGAAAAGTAAGGGGGAGAGTGGACAACCCTGTCTCGTTCCTCTGGTTATTTTTATGTTTTCTGTCAAACTGCCATTTATTAGGACCTTTGATTTTGGATCTTTATAAATCTGGTTTACCATACATGTAAAGTGTGGTCCAAAGTTGTTCTTGATCATAACTTTCTCAAGAAAGGTCCAGTTGACCCGGTCAAACGCCTTTGCGGCATCAACAGCGAGTATAGTAAGCGGAGTTTTCTCACTTATGGCAATGTCTACTGCAGTTAAGAGCTCTTGCGTTACTTCATGTAAGTATCTTCCTTTAATAAAACCTTTTTGATCTTGATGTAGTAAGTTTGATAGTACTTTCCCTAGTCTAGCTGCCATTATTTTAGTGAATATTTTGTAATCAGCGTTCAATAAAGATATTGGACGGTATGATTCACATTTGAGTGGATTCTTTCCGGGTTTCAGAATGATTGAGATTATGGCATCATTCCATGAATCAGGTATAGGTTTCTGTTGTATTAAAATTAAATTAACTAGTTTAGTTATGTGAGGAAGTATGGAGTTTTTTAGTTTCATGTATAATTCATTTGGAATAGCATCCGGTCCTGCTGCTTTTCCCTTTTTCAGACCTTTAATTGCATCTGCCACTTCTTCTTCGAGGACTTCTTTATCTAATGTTTCTCTGTCGTTTTCTGTCAGTTTTAGGAGCTCTGCATCCTCTAGGTAGGAGTTAATCCTTTGCTCTGAGGGATTTAAGTCTTCCGTATACAGAACCTTAAAGAATTTCCAGAATTCGTGCTTGATGGTGATTTCATCGGAGGTAGAATTATTTTGACCATCCGGAATGATGCTTTTTACCTTGTTTTTAGCTAGATCCGTTTTGAGTTTCCATGCTAGCCATTTTCCGCAGCCCTCACCATATTCATGTTTCGCCAGTTTGCTGGAATCCCATTTTTTCTGTAGTCTCTCCTCCAGAATCTGATTAACTTGATGTATTGTATTGTTTTCCAAAGCAGTCTTGTTTCTGTGACTATGATTGCATTGCGTTCTAATGGATGTTAGTTACATTTGAGCATGTTTCGCATGATCCAGGCCTTCTGGCTAAAACGCGGTGCAGAGATTGGTGTTTTCCCCTCTAAATAAAGCAGTTGGTGTGCAGCTGCCTTTCAGCTTGTGTGTTTGCTTATTGTACAACCGTTTGGCAAGCGTTTGAAAAATCAACTTCTAAGTTTCATTAGTGCCAAAGAGGCGGGTTAAATGCAGAGCACTGGCTGTCATTGTATTTGCCCACATAGGCCAGACTGACATTCATTTGTGTTGTAGCCTATGAGAGTGATTATGTATGCATTAATGTTGATTAACGATATTTCCTCTACCCCGCCAATGACACAGTGGAGGTGATTACCAGTAGCGTAGCTGGGGGGGGGGGCGAGGGGGGCGGTCCGCCCCAGGCGGCACCATTTTTGAGGCGGCCGTGGCCGCGCAGCACTGGAGGCCCGTTGCGGCTGCGGCGGCCTTTATAATTTATTTGGGATTCGGAAGTGGGAACGATTTCACAGTGTGAGTGTGTGTGCCGAATAAAATTAATTATTAAGGCGGCCGCAACGGGCTTCCAGTGTCACGGCCGCGCCTGTGGCCCGCCGCCCAAAGTCTGTGACTTGACAGTAAGTCAAGTGGATTGCTGTGGCACTTAAAACTTAAAAGCCGGCTGCAGTGCACCTATGTCCCGCCGCCCGCCGTCGCGTTAGTGACGTCAGATGTCCTGCCTACTACTATGCTGCGCTGCCTCGCCCTCCTCCTCTGACAGTAGTTGGCTGCCCCCCCCCCCCCATCCCAGGCTCGCTCAGAGAAGTCCATCAGGGCTGTCAATCAGTTGTAGCGCACGAGAGCTACCAATGACGGCCCTGTATGGACATTTTTGTACAGCCCTCGCCGAGTCGCGATCAGAACGTAGCAGTGACGCCTGACGCGCTCACCGCTACGCTCTCGTCGTGTGAATCGAGTTTAGTTAATTGTGGCCAGGGGCGTCGGCGGGCACCGTGCAGTGCTTCATCATTTATTTGAGGCAGCTTTCAGAGAGACAGACTAGACTAATTCAAGTCAGAGGTGAGTGAGAGATCATTTTCGTTCATCGGCAAGGCGGCAAGCTCATTGTTGTTCTCATGAAATGAATGATGAATGAAAATCATCGCCCTTCCGGCCGAGGCTGGCTGACATGCACTCACTGTCAGCTCATTGACTTGGACAGGACTGCAGCCATTGGTGCTTACCGACGCTTGTTGACATTGTAATGATTGATAATTATATATCCTTGCAAAGGGTCTATTATACTATTTTGGCCCTATGGAAGTTTGCGCTCCATCAAGATTCAAATTATATTAGATTTGAGTCACTGAAGGCTAAATTTCTTCACTTGGCCTGGTCCTGCAGTGCAATGTAAAATATTTGGCATGAGGCACTATCTGTTTTGTCCACTGTTGTCAAACGTGTAATACCATTGGGTCCCTAAATCGCACTCTTGGATTGGATGATGTGGATCCCTACTATTCACAAAATAAATTATTGCATTGGCAGTTTTGTTACCCAAGAGACTGGCCGCCTGCTATCAGGGTAGAGGTTGTTGTCTGAAACTAAGTGGGTTGATTTTCTTATATATTGCAATGAGTAGCTTGACCTGCATGGAGAACTCGTGCCACACTCATCCAAAGTCAGAGTCATTTGGAGCCCGCTGAAAAGAGGTGTCAATGGGGGATAGTTTTACCGAACCCTCTGCTTATGGGGTGATAACTCACTGAATGCTAGATTTCTGTGATATATTGCATGTCGATTGAGAGCCTTCTGGGTTTGTCTCTATCCAGTTCCTATGTAGTATGCAGTCTAGGAACGACCAATGAACTGCGAACACATTCTCCGCTCTAGGGATAGGGACATTTGTGAGGCAGTTCTATTCTTAACCTCTAACATCCAGTCATGGGTTTGGCATACATTTAGCTGGGTTACACTGTGGCAGTGCTCCCACTAGCTACCAACAGAGTGCTGTGTGTGGCAGTGATTGGAGGGCGCCCATACATTGCCATCGAGATTGCCATGTGTTCGACATGTAATTTTCGGCTTACAAGTGACTTCTGATCAGGTCTGACTGTGTAGCATGCTTAAAATGTGGTTTTGGGGTGGGACCAGTCGGTGTGCACAGAGCACGTATATGAGCGTACGACAGATGTGCTGTGTTGGTATTTGATGCAGTTCAGGGAATTATAGGAGCCGTTTGACTGGGCAAGTACTGTCAGGTGCTGAAAACCTGCAATACTTTTAGAAAGGGAGAGTGCCGGGACTGTGGAATTTTAGTTCGTGAACTGAACATCATCTGCGCCATCTTGCCCATTCCCCAGACTCATGTATGAACATACACGACAGCCATTTTAGGTACCATGGTCTCCCTGTTGACGATCGATCATCAGCGCACTTCCCTGACCCTGCAAGCATCCCCCATGCACCCTGGCTGCCCCCGCGCTCACATGCACGAGTCATGAACCCTCCTCTTCCGCATGACTCTGCCTCTGGGAATCACACCCCGCGCCTGACCAACACCTCCTTTCCTTCCATGAATACCCCTCCTTTGATGACCCCTTCCTCTGAGCCCGATTGTCTGCACGGACCGCTGGTCATCCCTTGGCCTGAGGATACAGTTTATTGCCCACTACTGTATGCACTCGCCCCTCTCCAAAGGAGCTACTATTGATCATGACCTCCCCACCCCCTGAGACCCGATCAGGCGCACACATTCCAAAGGAATCGGCGGAACACTCAGCTGCGTGATAGCCCCCTCCTATTGTATGGGGGGTGAGGACCTCTACTGTAGCCACGTGTTGGAATGAGCCGGAACTGGGGGGATACCGGGGATGTCATTTTTCATTACTTCACAATGTCTTTATTGTAATAAAGAATGGTCACATGTCGTAAACCAGTGTATAAAAGGCCAGGCCTCAGAGAGGCTAAAGAGAGCACCTCGAGACGATACCTTGTTGTCCGATCAGATGTGTTCTGCTCCGTCGGAATAAAACTTGTTTCCTGTCTTCCTGTCTCCAGCGCTTGCCTCTTTATTTGATAAACTTCGTATGGTATTAGAGGCGTTCAACGCCGGGCAAAATTACTTAAGAAACATCGACTAAATCGCCTGACCATTTTCCTGACTTTCCTCAATTGGCGTCCCAAGTGTGGGGCCCATCAGCGACACGTGGATCCAGTGGGAGAGGTCCCGACGACAGAGTGAACGACTGCAATGATCGGGAGAGCTCCTGTCCGATAGACCCTCATCTGACAGCCGATCATCCGAACTTCACTGGTTCCAAGCAGACCTCTCCCGAGTGATCTGCGGTCCTGACTGGGAACCATCAGGAGTGCCGCGGTAGCAGCAGAGAATAGAGGACGATCGGGCGCTGGAAGCGGAAGACAAGAAACTGTCCATGCGGTCCGGGTAAGGTCGTGACACACGACGAATTGCGAATTGATTGATTGTTTGATTGATTGAAATACTAGTATTTGCATTGTCGCTCTTTGAGATATTCGCTGCCTGCAAACGGGGAGGAATAGGAATATTCTACCCCCCTTTGCGGATAGTGAAGGGTAGGTAACGCGGACTTTTGTCCCCCATTGTAATCTGTCGTGCCTATTTTTCTCCCCATTGATTGATTGTCCGAACATAGATTGTTTGGAGTATAGTTCTTTTGAGGTTCTCTGCTTGCAAATAACGTAGAATAGCCATATTCTGTCTAGTCTTTGCAAGCAGAGAGGGATAGGTAGTGCGGACCTTTGTCCCCCGTTGTAATCTGTCATGCCTGTCTTCTCCCCACTGATTGGTAGTTGGAACAACCCGGACCGCTTATTAGAGATGAACCATTAAGCTCCATTGGAAGGCACCCCTAATAAGGACATGTTCATTAAACAAGGACTAGTCGCTATAGCTTATAGTAAGTTATGGCATAAATATACAAAAAGGGACCCCGAGAGTCAGTGGCCACAGATAGGTTCCTTTGATGAACATAAAATAAAAGCGCTAGAAGCAGCTGTTAGAATAAATAAGGCAACACCCACCATGCTCGATAGTATCGGCATGTGGCGCAAAGAAGCAGAACAACGAAGGAAAAGAGAAGAAGCAAGAATAGGGAAAGAGTTACGAAAGGCAGCCCACCTGGCAGCGAAGGAACTGGATGAAGAAATAAGGAGAGAGGAAGTTAGACAAATGCAAGAATCAGGGTCGACAGGCCAATGCCCTGTTAGGACCCCCTCTACGCTCTACCCAGAGATGCCCTCCAAACAACGGGCAAACCACGAGTTACTGCTAGGTCCTCCGATTATCTACATGCCCCCTCCTTATGCCCCCTGCCAGCCTCTGGCACAGCACCTACCAGTTCTGAGTGCGGGCGAGGGTGACTCTAGCGCTAGTGCCCCGGCTCTCACGGCCTTCGCACCAGCCACATTGGTAACAGCATCAGATGAACTCGAGAATAGCAAGCAGCTAACGGCCAGACCAAATAGGTTGAGCAAAGATGAGCGGGATGGGATTGACAAGATAGCAAAGACATTGGTAGAACGGAAAGAGAGCGAAGAATATGCGATGGATGTGCACAATTCACATGCCGGTAGCCATAGACGGCATTTCATTTTACGGTTCAGCTACCACACCCTGAACGCATATGAGGATAGGTATCAAACTAAGGGTCCTGCTAAGCTGACGGCTCTATATAGAAAGATCGATGTTGGAGATGGGACTGAGCGTGATGTGACGGACCTCTTCACGCAAACGCTTGAGGTTTTCCGCCACCTCACGGAACAGAAACCGGAGGTTAAGATCACAGTCTCTGAAACGGCTGAGTCCCCATTAGAAGTAGCCAACACTATGATGCCTATCAGAGAAGCCGCCCCCTACTGGGTTCCCCCAAGAGGTCAGGGAACAAACGACGATATCAACCACGCAGATGCAAAAGGAAGGGTTGTGTACAATTGGGTTTACCAACCATGGGATCGACAAGATATTTTAACCTTTAGGCAAACCCTGCCTGATTTAAGAAAAAACCCGACAGCATTTTACACCGAATTAGGTACAGCCTTGGGCTCAACGATAATGACTCTAGCAGACATTGATTTGTTTTTCGGGTTATGTCTGCCAGCTGACATGTGGAAGCAAATCCGGAAAGCCGAACACACAGATCTGTTCGGACATACCTGGAATCAACTCAGTGAGCTAGATAGGCGACGAGAGCCCGGAAGAAAACCGATAAAAGACATACTGGAACTTCCGGACAAAATAGTTCAGAAGCTAAAAACCTTGATCCC
This sequence comes from Lissotriton helveticus, assembly GCF_964261635.1. Classification (NCBI taxonomy): domain Eukaryota; kingdom Metazoa; phylum Chordata; class Amphibia; order Caudata; family Salamandridae; genus Lissotriton; species Lissotriton helveticus. The sequence continues at coordinate 332,404,661 of NC_136071.1, read as the reverse complement.
AGAGAAAAAGGTAGATTGGTCAATAGTCACGGCTTGCCGTCAGAAACCTCAGGAAGACGTATCAGAATACTTCTCCCGAATAGAAAAGGTGTTCTCCGACTACAGTGGCCAGGACATGACCACCGCAACCGGACAACACCTATTTGTACAAAACTACGTAAAGGGTCTGTCACGAGAAGTTTCCGAAAAGTTACAAACGAGCGAGAGTAGTTGGGGGGCCTCCAAACCCGCCGCTATCCTCCAAATGGCTCAGTACTATGAACACCAAAAGAATGAGAATGATAGGGCAACCGAGAGAAAGAAGAAAGATTTGAAAGAAAGGGTGATGATAGCTCAGATACAAGGGGTGGTAGTCGGGAAAGAACTACACAGGGGGAGCTATCAATCAATCGCCCCTAGAAATCCACCCCCAAAAGACCGCACACCCACTCCCTACTCTGGACGTAGGGATATAGAGGATAATCAGTGTGCATTCTGCAGAGGATTCGGGCATTGGAAGTCTCAATGTCCGGCTCTTCTGGAACTAATTAAAAATAAAGAAACGAGGGACATGATGAATGGCCCCAGGACTAGAGGACAGGGACGGGGATACACAAACGACCCCAACAGCGACAGACTAGGAAGATCGAACACATTTGACCGCCCCCGACAGAACCAGTACCAACTATCTGACAGTGAGAACACCCCCGACTTCGCATAGGACTGCCAGGGGCAAGGGAGGGATCCAGTCGAGCTCTGTGTTGACCAGCAAGGTCCTTACGTCACCGCTAAGGTCCTGGGTACAAAGTCTCCATTCTTGGTGGACACTGGAGCGACACGCAGTGTATTATCAAAGCGACTGATTCCAAGGGCACCCTTGTCTGGCTCACACATTACATCGATAGGTTTCGATGGAACGCCCTCCACTAATCCCCTGTCTGTACCTATCTCCTTTGATCTAGGAAACAACCCCACTGACACAACATTTCTGCTCTCCTCCAACTCCCCTGACGCCATTATGGGTATTGATTTACTAAAACATTTCCGAGCTACTATTAGGTGTTCCCCAGATGGAGTCCGAGTCATCCTGTACGACAACCCGAGCATGTCCAGATCCCGCCCCGCACGACATATGTACTCTATAACTGATGCTGACCTATCCTTGCTCAACACCCTACCCCTGTACCTATGGGCCAGAAACGACTCGGATGTAGGACGAATGATGATCGACCCTGTGCACATAACTGTTCGACCAGACGCAATACTCCCGAAACTCCCACAGTACCGGATATCGCCCGAAGGCGAGAAGGCATTGGTAGCGATTATTCAGTCCCTGGTAGATGCAGGAGTGGTAGAGGAAGTGGTTAGTAATGTCTGCAACAGCCCTATCCTACCCATTGTTAAGAAGCAAGGTGAGGGAGATGAGAAAGCGTACCGCTTCATCATCGACCTGCGAGAAGTCAACAAAGTGGTGGTGCCACAGTACCCCGTAGTCTCAGACATCACCACCATTCTGACCCTCATCCCGTCCACTGCCACCACCTTCACCGTTATTGATCTCAAGAATGCATTTTTCTCTATCCCCATCCATCCAGACAGCCGTTATCTCTTCGGCTTCACCTTAAAAAAACGTTCGTACCGATTTTGTAGAGCTCCCCAGGGCTACACTGAAAGTCCCAGCATTTACAGCCAGGCCCTCAAAAGACAGCTGGACGCCGTCCAGCTACCAGATGGAGTGGTGTTGATCCAATATGTCGATGATATCCTTTTGGCGGCCGACACCACTCCACTTGCAATCACGGCCACTATCCAACTCTTGCACTTTCTTGCGGAGAATGGCCATAAAGTCTCCAAAAAGAAACTGCAATTCTGCCAACCTCAAGTGACATACCTAGGCCATCTCCTGTCCAAAGAAGAGAGGAAACTTACACCCGACCGAATCCAAACCATCCTAGACACCCCCATCCCAAGAACACAGAAGCAAGTCCGTTCATTGGTGGGCCTTACCTCTTTTTGCCGACAATGGTTACCAAATTTCAGTCTCATTATAAAGCCCCTACTTTCCCTGTTGGCCAAAGATGTTCCCTTCCCACTCCCTTGGACCCCTGAATGCCAAGCGTCCTTTAAGGAGTTGCGGGATGCCCTTTGCTCGGCACCCATCCTAGGAACACCAGATTACCCCAAGCCCTTCTCTCTCTTCACTCACGAAAGGGAGGGATGCGCATTGTCTGTTCTAACTCAGCCCATCGGCTCCAAACAACGCCCTTGTGCCTACTTCTCTGCCACTCTTGACCCAGTCGCCAGAGCTTTACCTGCCTGCCTTCGAGCAGTAGCCGCCGCTGCTGTCTCTATCCGTCAGAGTGAGGGAATTGTACTTTCAAACTCTCTCACGGTGTTGGTACCCCACGCAGTCGACACCCTCTTGAACCAGACCAAGACCCAACATCTGACTAGTGCACGACTGACAGGGTACGAATTGACTCTACTTGCACCCCACATCACTCTGAAGAGATGCACAACTTTGAATCCTGCCACACTGTTGCCCTTGCCTGAAAATGACCCCGATGTCCCCCCTATACACGACTGTGTGACCCTCACGGACGAACAGACCAGGAGTAGAATTGACCTCCGAGACATTGCTTTTACAGACCCTGATGGAGAGCTATGGGTAGACGGCTCTTGTATCAAACTCCCAGACGGCACCACTTCAGCTGCCTATGCGGTGACGACAGCCCTAACAGTAGTTGAAACAGCCCGCATCACGCAACGATCCGCACAGGCGGCAGAGCTAATTGCCCTCACACGAGCATGTATCATAGCAGCAGGAACCACGACAAACATTTACACGGACAGCCAGTATGCCCTCGGGGTGGTTCATCATTTTGGGCTCTTGTGGAGGGAAAGGGGATTCCTGACGTCCCACGGCACACCCATCCTTCACGGAGATCTAGTCTCCGCCCTGATTGAAGCAGTCCTCCTCCCCAAACGATTAGCAGTGATCAAATGCCAGGCACACAAGAAGGTGACGGACTTAGTTGGACAGGGAAACGCACTGGCCGACATCACTGCCCGAACCACAGCTGAGAATAGGACAACGACACGCATATATGTGACCAGGTCACAAGCAGAAAAATGGACTGACGCTAGGGAAACGATTAGGGACATCCAGTCGGCCAGCACACCTCACGAACTGACTGAATGGGCACGGGTGGGTCTGAAGGACGATGAAGGCTGCTGGCGGACAAAAGACACTAACAAATGGTTGCTGCCTGACTTATACTTGATTCCCATACTGACTATGGCACACTCCCCTGCACACATAGGTTCTGCCCCCATGATTGAACTCATTTCCAAAGTCTGGCACAACAACAAAATCCCCGACTCAGCCAAACGCCTGGTCCAACAGTGCCTTATCTGCCTACAACACAACCCCGGGAAAGGAACTGTAGTACCCCGGGGAGGGTTTGGGATCCCTGACCACCCCTTTGAGGTCCTCCAGATGGATTACATCCAGCTGGAGAGATGCCAAGGCCTGAAGTACGTATTAGTCATTGTATGCGCCTTCAGCAAATGGGTGGAAGCCTATCCAACCCGTGATAACACTGCCATGACTACTGCCAAAGTACTACTGAAAGAGTTTTTCCCTCGCTACGGCCTTTGCCGAATTTTATGGAGCGACAATGGCCCCCACTTCATAGCTGAAGTTATCCAACTAATCTTGAAAGGGCTGGGGGTAAAACAGAGGTTCCATGCGGTCTTCCACCCCCAATCTGCTGGCCTAGTTGAGCGACACAATGCTACACTGAAACTGAAACTGTCAAAAATAGTGGCCACCACAGGGCTTAAGTGGCCAGATGCCCTCCCACTGGCATTGCTATCGATGCGCTCCACTCCCACTAAGCACCACTTGACCCCCTACGAGGTTGTGTTTGGGCGACCAATGAACCTCTGGACTGCCCCCAAACCGACCTCCATTCACGACGTCCCCGACGTCCTGCTGTCAGATTATTTGTGCAAATTAACTAAAACGTTGTCTGTCATTCATCAACAGGTGCAGCAGGCCATCCCCGATGCTTCCAGGGGTCCCGGTCACGATATCCAACCGGGAGATTATGTTTTAGTCCGGAATTTTCAACGGGCAAAGAGTCTGGAACCCCGGTGGACGGGCCCCTGGCAAGTACTGATCACCACTCGGACGGCTCTTCGAGTGGAGGGAAAAAGGCACTGGCTGCACGCCCACCACTGCAAGAAAGTCTCCTCGACCCTGGCCACGACAGAAAACGTCGACACCCAAGAAGAGCTCCTGAACAAAGACCGACCATCGTTGAACTGCTATCCTGATACCGAGGCACTTGAACTTGCAAAATTCTCTGATCCCACTGTGCCATCCCGGGAAGGGTATTTCCTGCGTCGAAAGGAGGGAGCTTCGGCTAAGTAGACCACGGACTAAGTTAAAATCTCAGAACGGTGACCTAAAACAACCAAGGGTTGCCCGGAGAGAAGCTAAACAAAGTCTGTGGTTCTGCCCACTACCGAGCACCTTGAAGATGATGGAAGCGCCAGATAGGAAGATGATGGAAGCGCCAGATAAGAATATGATGAAAGCAACAGGAAATACCCACTACAGGAACCCAAAGACTGACAATTTGCACGAATCAAAGACAATCGCCTTCTTCATTCTCTTCCTCCTTTGCCTCCTCCTCATGACTTCCTTCTGGATCTTGGAGGACAGCACACCCGCTCATCAGATATTGCTGACCACTGCACAGCCAACCACCATGAAAGAGCATCACCTGATCTCCCTTTCGCCTCAGCTCAGAGAAAGGCGTAAGGAGTTCTGGAACAATTCCTTCGTGCAACTATTGCACCAGCACAACCTTGCTGCAAATGCCATGAACTGCTGGATCTGTGGGTTGCTCCCGCATGCCACGGGACACTCCATCCCCTTCATCCCTTCTCCTTTCTCAGTACATGGCTCCTGCCTCGCCTGGTGGATCCTCTTGCAGGAAAGCCACAAGGTCAACGCCGCTTCTGGTCAAACAGTGTCACACTTCTACTATGGGTTCTGGCTGAACAAAACAGGAAGGACGTCTGCCCCCTTTTGTCCTGTGACCTCAGGTTCCGCCTTCCATATGAACATCCCTGCAAAGGAACGAGTCGAAATACAAGTGCTCCACAATCCAGCTAGACCCACCTTCTCCCACCTGCGGAAGCGAACGGCTGCCACTCTGACTGTGGCCCTGTCTGTCATCAATGTCACAGGTCTCGTGTGCCTCGAAGGCCAGGGAACACAGCTGGTTGGTCACAGTTCCTGCCGCATCACCAGAACATTGGTCTCAGTTGATCCCCCCTCCTTTGTTGCTTCTCCGAATATGTACTTTGTTTGTGGCATCAAAGCTTACACTTGGCTCCCGAAAGGTTGGAGGGGTACGTGCTACATCGCCTTCATTCTTCCCCCCACGTATGTGGCTCCTGCCTACCATCACCGGCAAAAGCGTGCCGGAGACATTGGACAAGCCGACTCCACCGGAGCACAGTTCCTGGATGCGGTGAAGGGACTTGTTCCTCTGTGGGGCCCAATGGCAAATAGCCGCGCTATCCGACACCTGACTCAGGCAGTGGAAACAACCATTAACATCACGGCTGGCATCCTCGCTAACAACACGGCTGAGCTTCAGGCAGTCCACCTAGTGGCTCTTCAAAACCGCCTTGTCCTAGATGTGGTTCTGGCCGACCGTGGAGGAGCATGCCGCATCATCGGCTCCAGCTGTTGCACCTACGTGCCAGATAACTCGCCTTCGGTCTACAAAGCAATCGAACACCTCCACAGACTATCCTCAGAGGTTCACCAGGAGCAAGAAGGATGGTCGCTTGGAAGTTAGTTTTGGGACACTTTGAAGGACTGGGGATGGAGGTTGTTTACATTTATACTGATACCAGTCGTGGTACTGTGTGGGTGTTGCTTAGGTATTCAATGTTTGCCACCTTTGTGTTCACTCATTTCTAACTGTATGTGCCCTAAGACTTTGGACTTCAGAACTGAGCACATGAGTCCCCTCTATGAGATAGAAATACGTGGTCTTATGGGGATAGATCCGAATTGACAAGCTGGCGAGACATGTTAAAAGGGAGGACTGTGGAATTTTAGTTCGTGAACTGAACATCATCTGCGCCATCTTGCCCATTCCCCAGACTCATGTATGAACATACACGACAGCCATTTTAGGTACCATGGTCTCCCTGTTCACGATCGATCATCAGCGCACTTCCCTGACCCTGCAAGCATCCCCCATGCACCCTGGCTGCCCCCGCGCTCACATGCACGAGTCATGAACCCTCCTCTTCCGCATGACTCTGCCTCTGGGAATCACACCCCGCGCCTGACCAACACCTCCTTTCCTTCCATGAATACCCCTCCTTTGATGACCCCTTCCTCTGAGCCCGATTGTCTGCACGGACCGCTGGTCATCCCTTGGCCTGAGGATACAGTTTATTGCCCACTACTGTATGCACTCGCCCCTCTCCAAAGGAGCTACTATTGATCATGACCTCCCCACCCCCTGAGACCCGATCAGGCGCACACATTCCAAAGGAATCGGCGGAACACTCAGCTGCGTGATAGCCCCCTCCTATTGTATGGGGGGTGAGGACCTCTACTGTAGCCACGTGTTGGAATGAGCCGGAACTGGGGGGATACCGGGGATGTCATTTTTCATTACTTCACAATGTCTTTATTGTAATAAAGAATGGTCACATGTCGTAAACCAGTGTATAAAAGGCCAGGCCTCAGAGAGGCTAAAGAGAGCACCTCGAGACGATACCTTGTTGTCCGATCAGATGTGTTCTGCTCCGTCGGAATAAAACTTGTTTCCTGTCTTCCTGTCTTCCTGTCTCCAGCGCCTGCCTCTTTATTTGATAAACTTCGTATGGTATTAGAGGCGTTCAACGCCGGGCAAAATTACTTAAGAAACATTGACTAAATCGCCTGACCATTTTCCTGACTTTCCTCAGGACTTCTTAGTGGATGGTCAGTATATTAACTGTGAGACTAGTAGCAGTACGCATTAGTAAACAGGTGTCCTGGGATATTAATGAGGTCCCGCGTTATTATTCAGGGTCGGGGTTAACTGTAAACTGTAAACAGATTTGTGGACTTGTCCAGGAGCATACATTTAAACAAGATGGGTGTTGGTCCAAGGAGGGTCTGAGTGGCACAAAGTGTTCCAATAGTCTGTGTGTTCTCTTTTGTACTGCCAGTCACCGGTGTATTCAACTGTGTAGCCTTTGACCGTGTCATGTATGTGCATGTAACTTGCATGATCGAGGTAACTATTAGCATCAATACTTCGTGTCTCTCGGACATCTTTCAAGTGCTCACCATCCTTTTTCCCCAGCACCCCCCCCCCCCAACCTGAGGGATAGCCCCGGGCGCCAGAAGCTCTAGCTACGCCCTGATGTTTATTTGCATGAGATTGACAGTCAGGATACGAAGGTTAATGATGGGAATACACACAATGCAAATTACGTGATGCAGATTTCTTTCCTTATTTTTCCTCGTTGTATTATAAATCTAGCATTAATGCTGAATGTTCTGACTGAATTAATATGTACATATGTAAGTGTTTGCCTCACTGTTTTAAGTACTGCCCCGTTTGAACCATGAAAAGAGAGGCAAAATGGGCATGTTTACATAAGTCAGGCAGGATAGTCCCTTTTCAATGTTTATAATATTGAAATCACATGGTGTATTTGTACCAGCAAGGCAAACGCTCTGTGACCCCTGACCAAGGAGCCGGTAGCTCCGTAATGCCTTGGGATGTTTGCTGCCTTCATAAACAAAAATAGATGCATGCTGTTTACTGAATTTAGTGTCGGCCCGTCTCCTCCTTCTCCCCTCGCATAGGGCTGTTTTAAGCGGAGATAGGATTGGTTGCATTAAGTGGGGGTTCTCCACACCCGATGTACACTTGCGCAGACAGAGGCCGGGAGTTTCAGCGACACAACTTTGATATATATATATATATATATATATATATATATATATATATATATATATATATATATATATATATATATATATATATATATATATATATATATGAAGTAATCACCTCCTCTCAGGGAAAGAAGCAGGAGCCTCTGCGGGGATTTCAATGGCAAAACTCTTTAATTCAAGTTAATGGCGGATGCATTTCAGCCGGTGTGGCCTCTTCAGCGCCTGCGGTGGTGAAAACGGAAGTCCTCACGCTCTGCAGTTTAGAATGCACCCCTCCGCACTGGATAGGTGCAAATGTCAGCTCCGCCCCTCAGCCATAGGATCCTCAGGTGATAGTGTTCAGGGTCCGAGAGCATCAACGGACTCCAATACCCAGGATGCATCAGAGGCTCCCAGGTGAGTAGTGCTGGGGGACGGTGATGGAGAAATGCAAAAAGGTAGCTGTGGGAGAGGTGCTCTGCAAAACGTTCTTCCCGCAAAATGAAAACAAAAAGTCTCGCCTTGGGTCCCCTAGACCCCATCCACCATTGGTCCAAGCACAGAAATAGCGTGAGCAGGAGGTGCATACAACCCGCCCTGGCTGAGAAAAATGTCTCGCTGTATCGCTGCAGATACTTGGACTGCCGGTGAGTCTGGAGATATTCAGGAACATGAAGAAACACGCAATGCTGAAGCAGACTCCAGAATCTCCAGGCCACTTGTGATGGGGGGGCTCCTGAACCGCGCCTCTGGACAGCGCGCAGAATATGAAGTAATCGCCTCCTCTCAGGGAAAGAAGCAGGAGCATCTGCGGGGATTTCAATGGCAAAACTCTTTAATTCAAGTTAATGGCGGATGCATTTCAGCCGGTGTGGCCTCTTCAGCGCCTGCGGTGGTGAAAACGGAAGTATATATTTTTATTTTTCCACAAGAATACGCCGCACTCAGGAACTTCTGGATTTCAAGATTTTATTTAACAGAGCCCAGTCTGCACACCGACGAGTTTCAGCCTTGCGGCCTTGGTCACGGTTGGTGGTATTACCTTCAGCCACTGTTTTTTTTATTTAGTTTCCTGTTAACATACCCATGAATTCTGGGACATGTAGTTTAAAGATTTTAACACAGTAACTCCACAGTGCAAACATTCATTTTTGATGTAGCTGTTTTTCCGTGCATTTTAACCCTTCTTACATATTTACACATATCGTTTCTAATTTTCTTTAAATGTGATTGCATCCCTGAGCAGTGGTAACATTTTCTACAATATTTTGCAATGTATAAATTAATTTTCAAAATGCATCATTTGCCGTCCTTAGATAGAAATTTTCAATGGCCCTCATTTAAAGCTATTAATGGTTTGATTTGTATGGGATTTATATACAAAGAAAAGCCAACTCTTTAGTTAGTTTCAAAAACCTTTAGTGGGGAGGGACTGGCCAAAGCGGGCCGGATTTGTGATGGGTATAGTACCCATTTAAGCCAATTGTCCATTGTTTTAAGAAAGTGTTGAATAAGGTGGGCTCAAGGGATCAACACATTAAGAATTAATTAAATAAACGGTAACCATTTGTCCAACACACCTATTTTGCTAATAAGACAAAATTCCAAAATAATATCTCACGGTTCGGTTTCCAAAACAATTCACAGATATTTACAGATATTTAAAAGTCTTTCATTAGTGTTCATTCCATATGGGCATACATTTCTTCATCGAAATTCATTCCTCTAGGCTGTTTGGTTCTCATTCGGATAATGTATTTCGATTCCAGTTGTCGTAGTTTTTTCTTATAGTCTCCCATTCTCTCATTTGGTTCGATGGCATCTATTGCAAAGAAGCTCATATTTAACCAATTGCCATTTTGACAGTCCAGAAGATGCTTGGCAGTGGCGTATGTGAGGTCCCGTTTTTTTACAGCACCAATGTGCTCAAGGATTCTCTTTTTAAGCATGCAGGTGGTGCTGCCTATATGTAGCATTGTGCAGTCACATTGGATTGCATAGACTGCCAGAATGTAATGGTTGTAAAGCATGCAAAATTGGCATTTTCATTTATGGTGATCAATCTACCTTCCGGATCTCTGATGGTTTGTTTGTTGGTGCCAATTTTGCACGCTTTACAACCATTACATTTTCTAAAGCCAAGTTATTGGTTGGATAGCCAGTTAGATTTTGTACTTTGTGGAATGAAATGGCTCCTGATCAGTGCATCTTTAATGGATGGGGCTTTACGGAATGTTATTTGTGGTCCAGGACCTATGATTTTCTTGAGGTCTTGGTCTTGTTCTAGAAGTGGCCAGTATCTTTGTACAGTTTTGCGAATTTTCTGAGATTCTTTGCTGTAAGTTAAGATGAGTCTTGGTGGTTGTTGTGCATTCGCTTCTACTTTCGATGGTACAGGTTTTTTGGTCAGAATTTCAGTTCTAGTTAACTTGCCCACTTTATTCTTGCTTTTTTTGAGTTCTCTTTCATGATATCCTCGTTTCCGCAATCTACTTGCACTGTTTCTGATTTCTACTTCAGCATTTTTATTTTGTGAGCAATTCCTCTTCATTCTTAAGAATTCTCCGTAGGGGATACTACGGATTAGTGGTTGAGGATGGAAGCTCTCAGCATGTAGAATGCTGTTGGTGGCTGTTTTTTTCAATATAAAGTTGTTTGCAGTTGATTGTCTTGTATATAGATTTTGATAGCCAGAAAATCTATGTGATTGCGGTTGATGTTGTATGTGAAAGAGAGGCCAATGTTATTTTGGTTAAGGGAGTCAAAGTATTGTTTGAATTCTGATTTACTGCCATTCCAAATTAAAAACAGGTCATCAATATACCTGGTCCACAATACAATTTTGTCCATTGCCCCATTGTGTGCCAGTGCCCATGCAACTTCCTTCTCCCACCATCCCATCATTAAGTTCGCGTAGTTGGGAGAAATTGACATTCCCATGGCACATCCGCAGAGTTGGTGGAATAATTTGTGATTGAATAGGAAGATGTTATTCTCCAGGCACATTTTGATCATGGTTAGAAGTATGGCTAAGTGTTGTATGCATTCGATGTTACGTTGTCTTAGGAAGTAGGCACATGCATTTAGACCAATGGAATGTTTAATGGACGTGTATAGAGAGACTACGTCGATGGTCACTAATAAATAGGTGGGATTCCAAGTGATGTTTGAAAAAACTCTTAGGAAGTCCGATGTGTCTTGTATATAAGATGTTAAGTTTTTGACCATGGGTGCTAGCTAGTGATCAATGTATGAGGAAATGTTTTCATAAGCGGAGTCACAAGTGGAAACAATAGGCCTGCCCGGTGGATTAATTAGAGTTTTATGCACTTTAGGCAGAAAATAGATTGTGGGGATGGTTGGTTTTCCTTTAAATATAAATGCCCGTTCATCTTTATTCAATAGTCCATTTCTTTGCCATTTATTCAAGTTATTCTCTATTTCATCAATCATTTTCTGTATTGGATTTGTTTTCAGTAGTTTGTATTTTGTCTCATCATATAATTGACGATATGCTTCCGCAATGTAATCCTTTGTATTTTGTATGACAATGTTCCCGCCCTTATCGGCGGGCTTGATTGTAATTTTGTCATTTTTGGCCAGTGTTTTTATAGCTGAGCATTCATTGCAGGACATGTTTTCTCTCTTTGTCAGATTTCTTGTTTTCTCGATTTTTTCCAGGTCACACATTAGTGCTTCAGAAAATGCATCTATTTTGTTCCCTGGTGAGAGTTGTGGACAAAATGTTGATTTCTTTTTTAAACCACTTGCTTCATGTGATATTGTTTTTATGTTACATTGTTGCAATACAGTTAATTCAGTGCTCTCACTCTCCTCCGTTTCACATTCTAGATTGTATAGGTCTCTTAGGAGTGGAATTTCCTCTATTGTCAATGACTCTGAGTTTCGCAAGGCATCAGAGTCGCCTGAGTCCGAGGAGTCGATGTTAGAGATCTTTTTATTGATATGAGTTTAAAAAAAAAATATATATATATATATATTCCTCTGCTCCAAAACACCAGCCGGTAGCACACGCGAGCGGGTGCGCACAGAACGGGGGTGTACCCGTTTATAATGTCCAAGCTCCAAAACATCCAAGGGTTTTAACCCATAAAGAAAGTAGCACTCTCAGGGGTTAGTTCCACCAGTGATTTTATTTCGGGAACAGTACAGCAACGACGCGTTTCGCCATAGGGCTTCTTCAAATTGTGCAAGGAGCCGCGGCGCCTGTCTGCCTATAAGAACATCACCATTTTATCAAAAAGCAAGGAAGGACTATAGTACATATTTACAAAAGGCCGCCATCTTAACATGTAGTAACTCATATAGCAACAATGCAGGTTAACAATTCCCTGATGGTTGGCCCAGTTATAAACGCTAAATATATATGTACATGGAAAAATAATTCCAAAATTCATGAAACCCTGAATGGGCTAAGATAGTCCTCACTTCATATACTGCAATTACTCCCAGGATGGGATGGTCTTAGGCAGAGTCTTTGTATCAAAAACCGCTATATCTTGCCCTGTATGGGCCGAATCAAATCACAGATTTAAAAACATTATCATAAAAATTCAAAAATATTCATCTGTACATTACTATAATAACATGCAAAAATGGATGTATCAAAAGGCAATTAGGAAATTACAGGTACATCAAATGAATCTCGGAAGTATAAGGTTCCTATGCATCAGCCTAAATGTACTGCTAGCTCTTCATGCATGTTAAGACCTTTGGGATTTTTGCTCTGCATATCTATAATATACCTGGATTCCAGACGTCTGAGTTTTAATAGTCTGTCACCCCTCTGATATTAGCAGGCACACTGTCGAGGCAAACATAGGACAACAGGTCCCTATTGCTACTATGCTTCCTTTCAAAATGCCTTGCTACGGGGTAAGATTCATCCTTCTTGGCGATCGCACGCATATGCTCCAAAATGCGTAACTTTACAGCATTAGTCGTGCTGCCTATGTAATTTAAGCCGCACGGACAAGTAAGACAATAAATTGCATAAGGCGTGGAGCATGTTAGAAATTTCATAATCCGTTTAGGATTCGCCAAACCAGGTATTTTGTAGGTGAGTGTTCGCTTGCTAAATTTACAGGCCTTGCAACGGCCACATGGGTAAAAACCATTAAGAGCAGGTAGTTTAGGGGTTTCTCCAGGTTGGAGAAAATGACTTGAGACCAGATGGTCCCTCAGGGATCTCGCCTTCCTGAAGGTGACTAAGGGGTTAGTGGGTAGATCAGCTTTTATGATGTTATCAGACAAAAGAATGTTCCAATTCTTTTTGAAGATTTTCTTAATAAGCCCTGCATTTTGAGAGAAAGTGGTGATTAACCGGAACGTCCCATTCCTTGTTTTCGCACTCACTTTGGGTTTCAAAAGCTCAGATCTTTTCATTCTCTTAACTCTCTCATAGGCTCGTGCAAGTACAACATCATTATAACCCCTTATTTTAAATCTAGCCAGGCTAGCATCCGCCGCCTTCTCAAAGTCTTCATCCTTAGAGTTATTCCTTCTTAGCCTTAATAGTTCTCCATAAGGAATACTGTCAATTAATTGACGGGGATGACCACTAGCAGCACAGAGCGTAGAATTCCCCGCAGTTTCTTTTCTGTACAATTTTGTCTGCATTTTCCCATTTTTGTCAATGTAAACTGTGAGATCTAGATAGTTTACTGAAGTGCTACTGATCTGACCAGAAAACCTTAGATTTACATTGTTATTGTTTAGAACATCAACATATGTACCGGCTAATTCTATGGTGGAATCTAGGATGATGAACAAATCGTCGATGTAACGATGCCATCCTATGATTCGATTATTCCATTCTTGATTAGCACTGCTCCAGGCCACCTGCTCCTCCCACCAACCTACGAAAAGGTTCGCAAAGCTAGGAGCGGAGCAGGCGCCCATCGCTACTCCAGACACTTGCCTGTACAACTGTTTTCCAAATAGGAATATATTGTTATTAAGGCTAAATGTCATGAACTCCAGTAACATCTTGTTGTGTTCATAAAATCGTGCTGGTCGTTTGTCTAGAAAGCTGGCCATCGCTGTCAAACCATCCCCATGTGCAATACATGTGTACAAACTAGTGATGTCAAGGACCATCATGCAATAACTGGTTTTCCACTTCACTTCATTAATACAGTTCAGAAAATGCTTAGTGTCTCTTAAATAGGACTTCAAAGACATGACCAAAGGAGAAAGAAAAGAGTCCACATAAATAGAAAGATTCTCTGTTACACTCCCATTGGAAGCTACAATGGGACGGCCCGGTGGATTAAACATATCTTTGTGAACCTTTGGGAGGTAATAAAATGTGGGGATCACAGGACTAAGACATCGCAAAAATAAATGTTCATCAGTACTGAGCATATTCAAATGATACCATTTTAATATCATGTCATGATATACACTAACACTCTGATTATAAACTTTCTCGTTCACAGTCATATAGGTGTTAGTATCGCCCAATAGACGTAAAGCCTCTGTTTCATATTGGGTAGTAGTGAGCAGGACAATGTTTCCCCCTTTATCAGAAGGCTTACATACTATCCCTGCATCTTCGCTCAGCGTTTTTAAAGACACCTGTTGATGTTTGGTAAAGTTCCCTCTTACTGGTAGGAATTTTTTCGTGTTTCTCAGTCTCGCAAGATCCCTCAACACAGCTTCAGAGAAGGTCTCTATGGCATCAGCTGCCATCATTGGCATAAAGGTAGAAGCTGGTTTAAAGCCACTAGCTCCACCCTTCTGTTGTACATCACATATTTTCAACATCTGGGTATTGGTTACATCACCATCCCCCCCTATGTTGATTTCCTGATGTAGACCCTCCATAGTTCTCAAACCTCCCAAGTCACTACATCTCAATTCTGTAGGCTTGATGTTAGTAGTCAACATAGTTTGTTCACAATGTGGTTTCAACTTAAAAAATGTATGCAGTTTAAGTTTTCGTGTGAACTTGAAAACATCGATCCTGGTCTGCGCAAATTCAAAGTTTCTGCGTGGGCAGTAGGATAACCCTAATTTTAATATGGATTCTTCTTCTTTATTCAACACTTTGTTGGTCAAGTTGATGATGGTCAAATTATCCGAATCCACTCTCAATTCTTCTTCTTGTAAAAGGGTTTCTTGCTGCGTGTGACAGGTGGGGATCCTAGTGGGTTTCTTCCCACCACCCCCCCGTCGCGTTTTCCTCTTGCCCCTTGGTTGTCCGGAGGCTTTCCCCGGCCTCCCTCCAATTGTTGTTTGCGCATAACTTTGTACTCTACATGAAAAGGAGAAACGTCATCAATGCCATCTTCGCTTGCCACTTCTTCAGCGGTGGCGTCTGATTCCGATGTCACGGATTCAGCAATTACTGGTACACTGACCTTTGTTCTCAATTGTCTCCTGGTGTGATCATACTTTTTAGCGAAGGTCAGGACTCTTCCTGTTTGATAATCATTCTCGTCCCTCTCAAATTTTTCTTCTTTGCGCTGTTTGATTTTTTGTTCATATTTTTTTAGTCGTTTTTTCATCTGTTCACGTTTTTCTTCCAAGTTTACTTGGTCTTCCTCCTTCGTTAATTCATTCTCGAGATCTTTGATCTGTACCAATGCCTTTTCTCTGTCACTCCAAGCAAAGCGTACTAATATTATTAAGCTCCCTTTGCATGATGCTGCTGTGTGTTCAGCCCATGCATCAAGCAGCTGTGGATCAGGGTTCTCGTACGCTGGAATAGTGTATATCCTCAGGCCTCTGGGGACACGGTCCACATCAATATAATTCTGTAGAGATGTGGCTTCCCACCATTTCCTGACTTCACGTTCGTATAAACGTTCCAGTGCAATCAGTTTGGACATTATAAACGGGTACACCCCCGTTCTGTGCGCACCCGCTCGCGTGTGCTACCGGCTGGTGTTTTGGAGCAGAGGAATTTATTCATCGGTTGCACCGAGTTGCCTTCTGAGGAGTTCCCGCTTTGCCGTAACCCGGTTTGGATGCAGAGTTTGAACGGTATCCTGTTACTTTCGGGTAAGGCGCGACGAGAGCAACAAAGACTATATATTATAGACTTTGAATTTTGGCATTTACTCAGAGCGAAGGGGGATAAACAGCATTTACATCGTGGTAGTTGCGGCTGCGCTACCGTTATCATGTTTGACGAGGCTGAGAGGCGCGAAGCCGAACGTGGCATGTTTAAAAACAAGAAAAAAGTGGATGGGGCACAGAAAACAAGCACAGGTCAAGGCAGTGGGGCTAATACAACATTGAACACCAAACTGATTGCACTGGAACGTTTATACGAACGTGAAGTCAGGAAATGGTGGGAAGCCACATCTCTACAGAATTATATTGATGTGGACCGTGTCCCCAGAGGCCTGAGGATATACACTATTCCAGCGTACGAGAACCCTGATCCACAGCTGCTTGATGCATGGGCTGAACACACAGCAGCATCATGCAAAGGGAGCTTAATAATATTAGTACGCTTTGCTTGGAGTGACAGAGAAAAGGCATTGGTACAGATCAAAGATCTCGAGAATGAATTAACGAAGGAGGAAGACCAAGTTAACTTGGAAGAAAAACGTGAACAGATGAAAAAACGACTAAAAAAATATGAACAAAAAATCAAACAGCGCAAAGAAGAAAAATTTGAGAGGGACGAGAATGATTATCAAACAGGAAGAGTCCTGACCTTCGCTAAAAAGTATGATCACACCAGGAGACAATTGAGAACAAAGGTCAGTGTACCAGTAATTGCTGAATCCGTGACATCGGAATCAGACGCCACCGCTGAAGAAGTGGCAAGCGAAGATGGCATTGATGACGTTTCTCCTTTTCATGTAGAGTACAAAGTTATGCGCAAACAACAATTGGAGGGAGGCCGGGGAAAGCCTCCGGACAACCAAGGGGCAAGAGGAAAACGCGACGGGGGGGTGGTGGGAAGAAACCCACTAGGATCCCCACCTGTCACACGCAGCAAGAAACCCTTTTACAAGAAGAAGAATTGAGAGTGGATTCGGATAATTTGACCATCATCAACTTGACCAACAAAGTGTTGAATAAAGAAGAAGAATCCATATTAAAATTAGGGTTATCCTACTGCCCACGCAGAAACTTTGAATTTGCGCAGACCAGGATCGATGTTTTCAAGTTCACACGAAAACTTAAACTGCATAAATTTTTTACGTTGAAACCACATTGTGAACAAACTATGCTGACTACTAACATCAAGCCTACAGAATTGAGATGTAGTGACTTGGGAGGTTTGAGAACTATGGAGGGTCTACATCAGGAAATCAACATAGGGGGGGATGGTGATGTAACCAATACCCAGATGTTGGAAATATGTGATGTACAACAGAAGGGTGGAGCTAGTGGCTTTAAACCAGCTTCTACCTTTATGCCAATGATGGCAGCTGATGCCATAGACACCTTCTCTGAAGCTGTGTTGAGGGATCTTGCGAGACTGAGAAACACGAAAAAATTCCTACCAGTAAGAGGGAACTTTACCAAACATCAACAGGTGGCTTTAAAAACGCTGAGCGAAGATGCAGGGATAGTATGTAAGCCTTCTGATAAAGGGGGAAACATTGTCCTGCTCACTACTACCCAATATGAAACAGAGGCTTTACGTCTATTGGGCGATACTAACACCTATATGACTGTGAACGAGAAAGTTTATAATCAGAGTGTTAGTGTATATCATGACATGATATTAAAATGGTATCATTTGAATATGCTCAGTACTGATGAACATTTATTTTTGCGATGTCTTAGTCCTGTGATCCCCACATTTTATTACCTCCCAAAGGTTCACAAAGATATGTTTAATCCACCGGGCCGTCCCATTGTAGCTTCCAATGGGAGTGTAACAGAGAATCTTTCTATTTATGTGGACTCTTTTCTTTCTCCTTTGGTCATGTCTTTGAAGTCCTATTTAAGAGACACTAAGCATTTTCTGAACTGTATTAATGAAGTGAAGTGGAAAACCAGTTATTGCATGATGGTCCTTGACATCACTAGTTTGTACACATGTATTGCACATGGGGATGGTTTGACAGCGATGGCCAGCTTTCTAGACATACGACCAGCACGATTTTATGAACACAACAAGATGTTACTGGAGTTCATGACATTTAGCCTTAATAACAATATATTCCTATTTGGAAAACAGTTGTACAGGCAAGTGTCTGGAGTAGCGACGGGCGCCTGCTCCGCTCCTAGCTTTGCAAACCTTTTCGTAGGTTGGTGGGAGGAGCAGGTGGCCTGGAGCAGTGCTAATCAAGAATGGAATAATCGAATCATAGGATGGCATCGTTACATCGACGATTTGTTCATCATCCTAGATTCCACCATAGAATTAGCCGGTACATATGTTGATGTTCTAAACAATACCAATGTAAATCTAAGGTTTTCTGGTCAGATCAGTAGCACTTCAGTAAACTATCTAGATCTCACAGTTTACATTGACAAAAATGGGAAAATGCAGACAAAATTGTACAGAAAAGAAACTGCGGGGAATTCTACGCTCTGTGCTGCTAGTGGTCATCCCCGTCAATTAATTGACAGCATTCCTTATGGAGAACTATTAAGGCTAAGAAGGAATAACTCTAAGGATGAAGACTTTGAGAAGGCGGCGGATGCTAGCCTGGCTAGATTTAAAATAAGGGGTTATAATGATGTTGTACTTGCACGAGCCTATGAGAGAGTTAAGAGAATGAAAAGATCTGAGCTTTTGAAACCCAAAGTGAGTGCAAAAACAAGGAATGGGACGTTCCGGTTAATCACCACTTTCTCTCAAAATGCAGGGCTTATTAAGAAAATCTTCAAAAAGAATTGGAACATTCTTTTGTCTGATAACATCATAAAAGCTGATCTACCCACTAACCCCTTAGTCACCTTCAGGAAGGCGAGATCCCTGAGGGACCATCTGGTCTCAAGTCATTTTCTCCAACCTGGAGAAACCCCTAAACTACCTGCTCTTAATGGTTTTTACCCATGTGGCCGTTGCAAGGCCTGTAAATTTAGCAAGCGAACACTCACCTACAAAATACCTGGTTTGGCGAATCCTAAACGGATTATGAAATTTCTAACATGCTCCACGCCTTATGCAATTTATTGTCTTACTTGTCCGTGCGGCTTAAATTACATAGGCAGCACGACTAATGCTGTAAAGTTACGCATTTTGGAGCATATGCGTGCGATCGCCAAGAAGGATGAATCTTACCCCGTAGCAAGGCATTTTGAAAGGAAGCATAGTAGCAATAGGGACCTGTTGTCCTATGTTTGCCTCGACAGTGTGCCTGCTAATATCAGAGGGGGTGACAGACTATTAAAACTCAGACGTCTGGAATCCAGGTATATTATAGATATGCAGAGCAAAAATCCCAAAGGTCTTAACATGCATGAAGAGCTAGCAGTACATTTAGGCTGATGCATAGGGACCTTATACTTCCGAGATTCATTTGATGTACCTGTAATTTCCTAATTGCCTTTTGATACATCCATTTTTGCATGTTATTATAGTAATGTACAGATGAATATTTTTGAATTTTTATGATAATGTTTTTAAATCTGTGATTTGATTCGGCCCATACAGGGCAAGATATAGTGGTTTTTGATACAAAGACTCTGCCTAAGACCATCCCATCCTGGGAGTAATTGCAGTATATGAAGTGAGGACTATCTTAGCCCATTCAGGGTTTCATGAATTTTGGAATTATTTTTCCATGTACATATATATTTAGCGTTTATAACTGGGCCAACCATCAGGGAATTGTTAACCTGCATTGTTGCTATATGAGTTACTACATGTTAAGATGGCGGCCTTTTGTAAATATGTACTATAGTCCTTCCTTGCTTTTTGATAAAATGGTGATGTTATTATAGGCAGACAGGCGCCGCGGCTCCTTGCACAATTTGAAGAAGCCCTATGGCGAAACGCGTCGTTGCTGTACTGTTCCCGAAATAAAATCACTGGTGGAACTAACCCCTGAGAGTGCTACTTTCTTTATGGGTTAAAACCCTTGGATGTTTTGGAGCTTGTATATATATATATATATATATATATATATATATATATATATATATATATATATATATATATATATATATATATATATATATATGTATTTTTTTTTTTCTTTTCCTCACCAAGAATATACTCGCACTCCACCAGGAATATTAATTATGCAGGTTTCTTTTTATTGCCTTTACAGCAACAGCATTACCAACGCGTTTCACAGCATCCGCTGCTTGATCACGGTTACAAACATTTGTCCCTTTACAATTTTTACTATTTATACTAGTGAGTCACAGTGGCCTTGTTATGAGGCATTGTGGTACTTGTAGTTAAGTATTTACATTTTTACATTTTCACAATTCAAATGACGTGCTTGCTTGTGTTTGCACATAATTATGCTGATATGGAGTCAGTATGCTGATGTAATAATTCGGGGTTATATATATAATATAATTTGGTTATTTATTTAAAGCACGCATAATATCAGCAAAATAGTGTCTATTATTAAGACACTGATTGGCCATTAAGTCCACAGTTATATGTCTCTGTTATCATATGTTTATGTATAGGGACTCAGTGCCCTTATTTTATAAAGATGTAGACTCATAATCGCATGCCAAACTTTGCTGATAAGTGTACTTATGCTCCTTACTGTGTTATCATGCTTATAAGGGGCTCAGTGCCCTATATTTCCCCACCCTAAGCATACAGTTCATATTCTTGTAAGTCCATTTCAGTCTTTGGCCTTTTACAGGTGCACATGAAGTTCCTCGTCTCCATTGAGGCCCCCAGGTATCTTAGTTTTGAAGCGAATGATCAACCTAGATTCCAAACGCCGTAGCGTCATCAGTCTGTTTCCCCCTCTTTCCTTTATTGGAACTATAGCCAAACCACTATATGTCATGTCTCTCCAGGTCTTTTTTTCTTTTTTATGGGTTAGCATATGTTTTGCCATAGCGTAACTTAGATCATAGTTTTCTATGGCTCGGATGTGTTCCAAAATCCTTTTTTGGAGGGGGCAGATGGTGCTCCCAATGTATCTTTGACCACAAAAACACTGTAACAGATAAACCACATGAGTTGTTTTGCAGTTTATTGTGTCTTCTATTGTAAATGTTTTTCCTCTAGGATCCTTCAATTTGGTGAGATTGCGTCCAACTTGACAAGCTTTGCATTGGCTGCATTTTGTAAAGCCATTTCGTTTTTTCTCTAGCCAATTTTTTGATCTTTTTGTTCTTTCAAAGTGGCTGTTGACTAATTTGTCAGATAAAGATGGAGCTTTCCTGTATGTTATTTGTGGGAACTTGCCAATCTCCTTCCTTATGTCAGGATCCTTTTCTAGGACGTGCCAGTATTTTTGTAGGGCTTTGCGTATTTTATGACTTTCTTTGGTGTAGGTTAATATCATTCTGATTGGCTCCCTGGTTGTCTCCTGTAATTCTTTTTCTTTTTCTTGATCTTTCTTTGGAATTAATGTTTCAAGTCTACTTTTTTCTCTTGCTCGTTTTTCACCTTGTTCAATGTCACACTGTTTGTATCCTCTTTTCTTGAATCTGATCGCAGTTTCTTTGAATTTTGTGTCCATTTCTTCCTGATTGGAGCAATTTCTCCTCATTCTTACGAATTCCCCATACGGTATATTCTTTTTTAAGGTAGCTGGATGGAAGCTTTGACCATGTAAGACACTATTAGTGGCTGTTGTTTTTCTGTGGACTGTTGTCTCCAGGCGACCATTCTCAACATATACCCTGGTGTCCAAAAATATTATTTCTTTCTTGCTGATGTTATGGGTAAAGCTCAAACCTTCTTCATTTTCATTTAAGATTTCTAGATAATCCAAGAATTCCTCATTCGATCCGTTCCAGATTATGAAAAGATCGTCTATAAATCGTAACCAAAGAATCACTTTGGCTGTGTGATGGTCGTTTTCTTCTCGCCTGGAGACAACAGTCCACAGAAAAACAACAGCCACTAATAGTGTCTTACATGGTCAAAGCTTCCATCCAGCTACCTTAAAAAAGAATATACCGTATGGGGAATTCGTAAGAATGAGGAGAAATTGCTCCAATCAGGAAGAAATGGACAAAAAATTGAAAGAAACTGCAATCAGATTCAAGAAAAGAGGATACAAACAGTGTGACATTGAACAAGGTGAAAAACGAGCAAGAGAAAAAAGTAGACTTGAAACATTAATTCCAAAGAAAGATCAAGAAAAAGAAAAAGAATTACAGGAGACAACCAGGGAGCCAATCAGAATGATATTAACCTACACCAAAGAAAGTCATAAAATACGCAAAGCCCTACAAAAATACTGGCACGTCCTAGAAAAGGATCCTGACATAGGGAAGGAGATTGGCAAGTTCCCACAAATAACATACAGGAAAGCTCCATCTTTATCTGACAAATTAGTCAACAGCCACTTTGAAAGAACAAAAAGATCAAAAAATTGGCTAGAGAAAAAACGAAATGGCTTTACAAAATGCAGCCAATGCAAAGCTTGTCAAGTTGGACGCAATCTCACCAAATTGAAGGATCCTAGAGGAAAAACATTTACAATAGAAGACACAATAAACTGCTAAACAACTCATGTGGTTTATCTGTTACAGTGTTTTTGTGGTCAAAGATACATTGGGAGCACCATCTGCCCCCTCCAAAAAAGGATTTTGGAATACATCCGAGCCATAGAAAACTATGATCTAAGTTACGCTATGGCAAAACATATGCTAACCCATAAAAAAGAAAAAAAGACCTGGAGAGACATGACATATAGTGGTTTGGCTATAGTTCCAATAAAGGAAAGAGGGGGAAACAGACTGATGACGCTACGGCGTTTGGAATCTAGGTTGATCATTCGCTTCAAAACTAAGATACCTGGGGGCCTCAATGGAGACGAGGAACTTCATGTGCACCTGTAAAAGGCCAAAGACTGAAATGGACTTACAAGAATATGAACTGTATGCTTAGGGTGGGGAAATATAGGGCACTGAGCCCCTTATAAGCATGATAACACAGTAAGGAGCATAAGTACACTTATCAGCAAAGTTTGGCATGCGATTATGAGTCTACATCTTTATAAAATAAGGGCACTGAGTCCCTATACATAAACATATGATAACAGAGACATATAACTGTGGACTTAATGGCCAATCAGTGTCTTAATAATAGACACTATTTTGCTGATATTATGCGTGCTTTAAATAAATAACCAAATTATATTATATATATAACCCCGAATTATTACATCAGCATACTGACTCCATATCAGCATAATTATGTGCAAACACAAGCAAGCACGTCATTTGAATTGTGAAAATGTAAAAATGTAAATACTTAACTACAAGTACCACAATGCCTCATAACAAGGCCACTGTGACTCACTAGTATAAATAGTAAAAATTGTAAAGGGACAAATGTTTGTAACCGTGATCAAGCAGCGGATGCTGTGAAACGCGTTGGTAATGCTGTTGCTGTAAAGGCAATAAAAAGAAACCTGCATAATTAATATTCCTGGTGGAGTGCGAGTATATTCTTGGTGAGGAATTGAAATTGCAGGGAAAGCCCATCCCTGGAACTTGCACCGGCTGTTGAAATGTGTGCCCTTGGTAACGGAGCAACTTGGTGACTAAATAAAAAAAAAAAAATATATATATATATATATATATATATATATAATACGTTTGCAGTTCAGCCATGGTTTGACTCTTTGCCCCGCCCTATGATTAAGGTGATGTTCACCGAAACGCATCAGGGTCTATAGAATATTTTGAGACTGGATGTGCTGGTTTTTAAATAAAGTTCTGTGAACTCTCTCCCGCAGGAGTGGCGTCCTTGAGCTCTGGGGCAAACTTGGAGGATGTGATAACGCGGCTGCCTCGGCCGCGAAGGATTGCACCGCCTGGCTTACTGAACACGGGTCTGCGGGGCTGCAATGGAAAGGCAGCCCGATCGCGGCACAGGAGTGAAATTGATTGAAACCGGACATCGTTTCTCAAGGCCCACTGGAGGGTATAAACTTTGTAAAGGACATTGGGGTTGTTTGAAAAATGCTTGGACCCACTGTGGGAAATATCAGAACTACAAACCCCAGCATGCTATTCACTGGAGAATGCATGACAGTGGAATAATACGTTTGCAGTTCAGCCATGGTTTGACTCTTTGCCCTGCCCTATGATTAAGGTGATGTTCACCGAAACGCGTCAGGGACTATAAAATGTTTTGAGACTGGATGTACTGGTTTTTAAATAAAGTTCTGTAAACTCTCTTCCGCAGGAGTGGCGTCCTTGAGCTCTGGAGCAAACTTGGAGGATATATATATATATATATATATATATATATATATATATATGTTTTTTTTTTCACTGACAAAAACAAAGGTTGCAGGGCGTTATAGTTAGGCTCAGATTTCACTCGTGCAAAACCAGTAAAACTCAGCAGTTATACCTACCTGAGCTAACTATAACTTACTCCCCCCCATTTTTTCTTGTGTGTTTTCTCCTTTGTCTCCAATAGGTTTGAATTAAAGCATACGAAAAAGACGGTGCTCTCTAAGACTTCAGACATCCTCACAGAAGGCATGGTAGGATTATAGGGTGTCTCTTTCCCTACTCCTTACCTTCTTTACTCTTCATTCACGGTCCTGAAGAAGCGCTCTGAGATCCACTAGGGACCACTAGATAGCTCTAAACATGTCGACCACCCACTTTTAACACACCACACTAGATAGTCACACGGGTTGAGAGAAGTGGGGATCTATTTGTTTTTTCACTACTCTACCAGTATAAGAGCATCTCCATCCCCGTCCAGATTTTAACCTAACCCCAAGGACCCTCTAATAAATCTATTGGGGTACCAACGGGTTATTTTACTCTCACTCACTACCTTCACTTGGCCCACACACCCACATGCAAAACGGCGGCAACTCTTAAAAAGATTTCCATCAAAGAGTCCTCTTTGAGGGCCCGTGAGGGACTGCAGTGCCACCTCCACGAGGAGCAGTGCCAAATGATGATGCTTTACACTCGCAAGGGTATGTGAGGCCACATTAGACACAGGAGTATCTCTCCTCATTCACTCACACTCATACCTTCTTGTTGGAGACTCTTTGCCATATTTTGCAACCACAATAGTCTGCAACCTTTCCACTCCCCTTTTAGGAACTGGTACCACCATTAGTAATGATCTCAAATGACATCTCTGATGATATCATCCAGTGGTTGTGAGTGTTTTTTAAACGTTTTTGGGTGTTAAATGTATATACTAAGGTACCACAAAGTTCAATTAGTATACTGTACAATTAGTATACTTTGTATACTACTAATGAGTGATTCTTTTTTTAACAAACTTTAAGTGAGTCGCTGTGTGACTGTGTGTATCCATGTGGGAGTGGGTATCTGAGGGACTGTACAGTGGTATGGGTGTATAAGTGGGTATGTGAGTAGCTGTATGGGTGAGCGAGTGGCTGCGTGAGTGGTGGAATGGATGGGTGAGAGGGTATGTCAGTGACTGTATGGGTGAGTGAGTGGGTGTCTGAATGGCTGTATGAGTGAGTGACTGGGTATGTCAGTGGCTATATGGGGGAGTGAGTGGTTAAGCAAGTTGATATGTGAGTGGCTGTATAGAAGAGTGAGTGTTTGTTTGATTGGCTCTGTGGGTGAATGAGTGGCTATGGTAGTGGATGTGTGAATGGGTATGTCAGTAGTTTGTTGGTGTGTGACTGATTGTGTGAGTTGTTGTATGGGTGAGTGAGTGGCTCTGTTGAGGATGCATTGATGAGTGGGTGTGTGAGTGGCTGTATAGGTGAATAACTGGGTGTGTCAGTATCCATATGGGTGAGTGTGTGGCTCTGTGAGTGGTTCTATGGGTAAGTGACTGGTTGTATGAACAGGTTCTATGAGTGAGTGAATGAGTGTATGAGTGGCTCCATGGATAGGTGAGTGATTATATAAATACTTGTATGAGTCTGAATGGGTATGTGAGTGGTTGTGGAGTTCTGTTTGGGCATATGAGAGGTTGTATGGGGGTGTGAGTGAATGTGTGAGTGGTTTGTGGATGATGACATCAGTGATGTCATTTGAGAAGTCATCAGTGATTGATGTCAATAAGGATGTCACTGCACATATCATGAGTGATGTAATATGTGAGGTCATTAGCAATGCATTGCAGTGTCATAAGTTATAATTAGATCAGGTAACTATAACTGTTGAATTTCACAGGTTTTGTATGAGTGAAATCTGAGCTTCACTATAACATCCCTATAACGTTTGTTTTTTCAGTGAATTTCTACATTTTTAAAATGTTGCTTCCTAACTATAACAGCCCTATAATCTTTGTTTTTTTCAGTGAATTTCAAAGTTTTTGGAAATGTTTTTTTCCTAACTATAACATCCCTGTAACCTTTTCTTTTTAAGTCAACTTGTAAGGTTTTTTAAATTGTATTGCCTAACTGTAACCATTAACCTTTGACACTGAGTGTGTGAGTCAGTGCATGAGTATCTCAGTTAATTCAGGAGTGTCTGAGTAGGTTTGTAAGTGGGTATGAGTGAGTATGAGTGGGGCTGTAAGTGGGTGAGTGTGTGACTGGATCTGTGTGTGGGTGTTTGAGTTTTTTAGAGGGTCTGTGAGTCAGTGCTTGAGTATGAATAGATGTGTGAGAGGGTGAGAGAGTATGAGTGATTCTGTAAATGGGTGCATGAGTGTATGACTGTGTGTGTGACAGGATGTACGTGTCTGAGTTTGTCTTTGGGTGGATGCATGAGTGAATGCATCTGTGAGTGTCAGTAAGAGTGTTTGAGTTGGTCTGGGAGTGGGAGCATGAGTGCCTGAGTGGGTTCTGCTCATTTTCTGCCTTTTTTGTGCTCACTTCTGACCTTTATTTTGCCACTTTCAGCTCATTACAGACCCTCTTTCTGCTTGCTTCTGACCTGTATTTTGCCTCTTTCTGCTAATTTCTGACATTTATTTTCCCTCCCTCTGCTCATGTCTGACCTTTATCTTGCCTCTTTCTGCTCGTTTCTGACATTTATTTGTCCTCTTTCTGCCCGTTTCTGACGTTTATTTTACCTCTTTCTGCTCATATCTGACCTTTACTTTGCCTCTTTCTGACTGTTTCTGATCTCTATTTTGCTCTTTCTGATCCTATCTGAAATCAATTTTTCCTCTCTCTGACATTTATTTGACCTCTTTCTGCCCATTTCTGACATTTATCTTACCTCTTTCTGCTCATTTCTGACCTTTATTTTGCCTTTTTCTGCTTGTTTCTGATCTATATGTGGCCTCTTTCTGCTCATGCCTGACCTTTATTTGGCCTCTTTCTGCTTGTTTCTGAATTTAATTAGCCTCTTTCTGATCGTTAATGATCTTTATTTGCCTCTATTTGCTCGTTTATGATCTGTAATTAGCCTCTTTTTACTTGTTTCTGACCTTTATTTTGCCTCTTTCTGACCTTGCAACTTGTTTATGACCTCTATTCTGCCTCTTTCTACTCGTTTCTGACTTTTATTTGACCTCTTTCTGCTTGTTTCTCACCTTTATCATTCCTCTTTCTGCTCATTTCCCACCTTTATTTTGCGTCCTTCTGTTCGTTTTTCACCTTTTATTGCCTCTTTTTGCTTATTTCTGAGCTTTATTCTGCCTATTTCTGCTCTTTTCACAGCTATATTTTTTTTCTTTCTGCACGTTTCTGACATTTATCTTACCTCTTTATGCGCGTTTCAAACCTTTATTTTACCTCGTTCAGCTCATTTTCTGACCTTTATTTTTCCCTCTTTCTGCCGCACTTCTTTGGTAATTGGCCCCCGGTGGGCCAAATATTGGGGGCAATAGTTATTTAAAGGGGGTTCCAGAGGGGACCTCCACCCCCGGGGACCGCCACCCAGGGGTTATTTCAATTGTGAGGGGGGCTCTCAGGCCCCCCCAGCCCCGGGGACTGCCACCTCCCAGGGCTTGTTGATATTCATTGGGGGAGCTCTCAGGCCCCCCAGCCCTGGGGACTGCCACCCCAAGCTTCTACTTCTTTGTTGGGGGGCTCTAAGGCCCCCCCAGCCCCGGGGACCACCACCCCCAGGGGCTTAAAAAAATGAATGGCAGGGGGCTCGCGGCCCCCCGCGGCCCCGGGGATCACCACGCCCGGGGCTTTATTTTTTCAAAATATACCCTTAATGGAGCAAGGATTCGCACGTATAGCGACTTGCTTGTATTCATGAACCTCGAATAACCTTAATTAATTAATCAACCTGTTTGTCTTATTAATTTACCCCTTATTCTGACATTTTGGGTATCCGAGTGATGCTTGCCTATGTGGTTACGAGTAGTAATACGCTTGCAGATTAAAATGGCTGCTGCAATGCGGGAATTTCTTCTGCGCATGCGTCGGTCACACTCACGTGATGTGACGTACTCGCAGTTCTGGTGGGATACCTTTTGCACTTGCGCAGTAGAGATATGATGGCTGCTTTGTGTTCTCACACTATTGATGCTTGCATCGCTGCTTTTGCTATACTGTTTGTCTTGCATTAATACTAATGCTATAGTTATTATGAAATAATGGGAGTAATGTAGGGATTCATGGTATACAGTGAATTCATTTATTCTGTGTTCTAAAGCTCTTTCTATTTACTTTTCATGTATTGTAAACCTTGGGAATGAGGGACGGGAATACTCCATATTGAACTGCCTTTCTGCGCATGACAGTTTTCCGCCAGAGGATGAACTCTTTGACATTGAACACGTGCCAACACAGAAGTCCCAGCCAAGATGCGCCAGGGAAGAGGCACCTCGAATAACCTTAATTAATTAGTAGAAGATGCTCATTTGTACTAAATGTATTACATTGTAATAATTGTTAAATTCACCATTGTTATGTGTAAGGAACATGTCATGGGAACCCAAAATTCAATGGCCAGGTATGAAAGATTCAAATGAGAGGCTTGAGAAAGTCAAATCCTAGGAGGTGTGATGACCTGTCCTTTCTTTTGGCCAATCGAAATTGGGGATCCTTACACTTGCAACATTTGGGGGGTGGTACACTGACCCGAAAACAGTATAACTAGCCTAGGTTAGTTAGAGAAAATTGTCCGACTTGTCCGAATACTGACCTGTCACTGACCCAACGCACTCAATAGCTGAACGAGAAACAGAGGTGCTGCGGAGCACTCTGTCTGACTGACTCACAGACCCAATCGGGGTTTTTGAGAACCTTAAGTGCTGGCGGAGCACTTTGCTGGGGAAATCGAGAACCCAATCGGGTTTTGACTGATAACTGCAGAGAGGGTGTAGCGCAGGCGCTGCAACTGAACTGCGGGTGCTGGTCTTACCTTGGCGGTCCTGTCCTGATCCTAATCTGGTTTTCCTGTCCCTGGTTTCCATTCTGCACCTGCTGGCCAACTGGCGACTGAATTCCTTGGGGTTCCTACTGTCCTTAACTGACCCGTGGATAGGGTTGGTCTCCACACTGTTCTAGGTAAATATATATCTGAGAGGGAAATACACCTGCGTCTTTTTCTTGCTTCCTGAAAACTGCTAAAAGTCTTATTTGCGCATTTGTTCCTTTTCTTACCTTCCCTGTGCTGACCAATAATTAAGTTTTTTCCACTTTTGCTGTTTTAATAGCATGTTCCATTTTTCCCCCTCCTTTAAGGAAGCTGTGAAATACTGTTTATAAAATATAGATGTTCCCTTTTCTTACCCTCCTTTTAGCCAAAGTTAATGTGATTGCTCTGAATCATTAGCGTGTTCCAATTTTTTCCCTCCCTATAGCTACATGGTATCTCCAAATTCCTTTAGTACCAATTGAAGTTCTTTTGCCCTTACCCTCCTTCAAGGGGTATTAAACTGTAATATTCTAGCACGTTCCTTATCTTTCCCGTCCTATAGACACGCCATATTCAAGTCTAGGTTCCTGAGATTCCTTACTAGCATGTTCCCTGTACTTACCTTCCCTTTATATTTCTACATGGTTGGCATAATCTATTGTCTGTATGGTTACACTATCTTCATGATCTTGGTTATTGATAGTTTGATCACTGTGAATTTCTTGCTTTCCACGCTGGATGAGAACTAGATAAAGGTTTTCAAAACTTCCTGAGTCTGTGGTTATTATAAAGAGTGCAAATATTTTAAATGTTATTGTAGTTTGGTGACTGCTTATCTTTTGCAGCTAGCTCCCTGATCCATTGTGATCATAGGTACCTGTGACGAGGATTGGTAAGTCAAGTACATCGGAAGTAAATAGGAATGAACAAGGATTACTGGTAACGTGTAGGTTACCCGATTAATAAATATGGTGAATTGAATTTATGGGCCCAAGTGTGTATATGGTGAAAAATTATAGTCGGGTGACCTGCGCGCTCTATCCCGCTCAAGCCCTCCCACACGCTCCGGGGACAGCCACCTCCCGGGTCACTAAGTTTTAAATTTGGGGATCCATTATGGACCCCCAAGCCCCGGGGACCACCACCCCTGGGGCTTTTGAAATGGTGGGAGGAAATGGAACACGTACAAGACAGGAAACGTTCCGGTGACAGTGCTCCCATATTTCACTGGACTCCAACACACTTAAAGGAGCTCAAAAAGTTATTTGTGTTACTGTAAATCAAGGGTACTTTCCATAAGTATTAATTGTATATTCCAAAGGTACCACTCATGGTTAGTGATGCCAAAGCAGACCTAAACTCATTGTCAGACCAGACTGTGAGCCAAATAACTTTTAGTCAAATAATAACGCCACATAGAGAGACGGTGGCAAAAATCCTAGATAATCTATTCCTTCTTTTATTTAACATATTGTGTTAGGTGCACTGTGCTGCACACATCCAATGTGCCAAATGTTTTTTGTACAGGAAGGGTAGAGTACCAGTTCAAAACCTATGCTAGGAATCACACACATACCTTTGTACTAAGTTGCAAGTGTGGCACTGGGCAGCCATTGTGTGAACCAGCACTGGGGAAGATAGAAACTGCAGGCTATATTTATTGAATGTATCTCTGTGTTGCACACTTCTCCAGCGCAACAACTTAGCTTGCTGTGCAGTATTGCCCTAAAACTGGGTAAATCTACACCTATATGGTTGGACCAGAATCACAGGAAGGGGTTGGGTTTTGAACCTACTTCCCTATGTCCCAAAGTGTGTTCCTCTACCCACAAGGCCACATTTGAATGATAAATGGCAGTTGCATAAATCATGTTTTTTTTTCTTTTTAAATTCTAAACCTGTGCAAAATTAGTCAAAGACTAACGCATAATTTGGCATGATACAAGCCCTCTTCTAAACTAATGTTGGATTGATTTAATGGCATACTGTGCACAGTTACGCAACTCCCTGACCGGAGCTTATACGGGAAGCAGGCTATGATGATCAGTGCTGGTGGGAACCTCGTGAAAGGGTAAAACCAAGCGCACACAGAGCACCAGAAAGAAATGATACAGGCATCATTGATTTGGAATATGTTGCTCTCTGCAGGAGATCGCCTCATGAATCATAACTAAACAAAAGGAAAACAGTGACTCTCCAGGCATCAAAC
Organism: Lissotriton helveticus; assembly: GCF_964261635.1. Classification (NCBI taxonomy): domain Eukaryota; kingdom Metazoa; phylum Chordata; class Amphibia; order Caudata; family Salamandridae; genus Lissotriton; species Lissotriton helveticus. The sequence goes on along the minus strand of NC_136071.1, from coordinate 332,373,168 downwards.
TAATCATTGCCAGAAGCTTTACTGAGGTTTCCATAGCCAAAAGCATCTGTTGCAGTTCCAATATACTCTCAGACTCCGCACAAAACGAATGATTAGTCATATTAGTCACAAACAATGTGCTCCATCCGCCTTGCACATATTGTTCCTACACATAAATCTGCAAAAAGTTACACTGTCCCACAAAGCACTTTATTTTCTTTCTTTGCACATGTTTGGTTAAACCTACTCTAAAGTGCCAATGTACTACACAAGGCAAGCACATCATTAAATATGCCATTTAACATCTCAAAAGGACCTATAGCTTTTTCTACATTTATGGAGGTTTGAAAGTTTTGTGGTGAGGGTGCAAAGTTAAAAAGAGGTTCCCAAAATGCGCTTTCTCACCAATGCATTTTCCATGGACTTTTGTATCAATGTAGCGCAAAAATGGATGCATGGATTTCCATGAAAGTTGGCAGAATTATACATTATGGTGTGCAGATGATTTTTTGGGGGTAACTACTTGTAAGTTTTTTAAAAGTTATAATGCATTTTATCTGTTGTTGCAGTAAAATTTCACAGTATTTCGTGACAGCCGTTACAAAACTTAAAGCCAGCCTCTTTTTTTTATAATGTACACTTTCAATGTGTTCTGCCTTTTGCCATTAGATATAAATAACTATTAGGTTTGACACATTCTCCTACCTAGTACCACTTTTAAAGTAATAGGCGGGGAAAAATATTCATAAGTTTCTTTATAGTTAAAAAAATATACAGATTACTGGGGCACTGCCTCGGAAGTACCGTGGTACTGAAAACAAATGATTAGAAAACATATGTTAGAAAATTAAAAATCGCTTCACTACTCTATGTTTTACAATTATAGTGCTCTACAGTGTATTTTCTATTTCTAATATATTTAAATCTTCAGAAAAAGTCAAACAATTAGCGCGCTTATTAAAAAAGTCTTTATAACATGCACAGTTGTCTCCACTGCTACAAAATATGAAGAAAATGATTAATACATTTCTCTACCTATTAACAGTTTGATAAAGTGGTAATAGGAAAAGAACAAGAATACAACCAACTACTTACGATATCTACGACCCTAACTCAGAAAGCAGCGAAACTTAGAACTCAGAATGCAACCAAACTGTGCTGAAAATTACATGGCTGTCTTTTAAGTTTTGCTAACAAAGCCATTATCCAATTGCACATTGCCTCATCATGCGCATGTACCGCAGTATGCCGCAAACTTATTGGGTTTACTAGGGCATAAAATATAGCTAAGTATTTTAAAATGTATAACTTTAACACTATTTACACTATTCACACATACCATCAAAAATTTGCATTTACACATAATAATCTATTTTCCTGCAATCCGTTCACACACTTTCACGCTACGTCTTTCAATTACCACACTCCACTCTGTGCTATTGCAGTCTATTCCACTCCACTCAATGTCACTCCATTGTACGCTAATCAACTGTACACCAATCCACTCTACACCCCTCCACTTTTCAGCACTACACTGTACATTATTATACTCAATGCGAACTCCATATTATGACACTCCAGGGTACGCCACTCCACTGTACGCCCTTCTACTCTACGCTACTTGACTGTATGCTATTCCACTTACGTAGCTCCACTCTATGACACTACACTCTACGCTGTTCAACTCTATATCACTTCACTGAATGGTACTTCAGTGTACCATACTACACTGTATGCCATTCCACTGTACATCATTCCATTCTACGGCACTCCACTCTAGCCACTCCACTCTATATCAGTCCACTCTACCATACTACAATCTATCCTATTCCACTGTACAACACTCCACTCTATGCCACTCTTCTCTATACTATTCCATTATATGCCATTCACAAGATACACAATATAGCACTCAGCCCCCTTCTTTTTTCTAATCCTAATTGCATTCTTAAAAGCCTTACAACATTAAAACAGACATATGCATTGTCTATCATTTGTAGGAAAGATTAAGGTGGCTCTGGTCTCAGTAAATTGCTTACCTCTTAATAGAGGTAAAATAAATTGTCACTGGGGACCACAATTGTTAGACTTGGCATTTTGGCATGGTTTCCCCATACTTTTTGCCTCTACCTCCTGTATTTTTGATGCTGGGTTGGATTTTGTTTTTGCTAGCTTAGAAGCGTTGTGCACTTTACAATTGCTGTACAGTGTCAAAGTGCAAGTGCTCCCTGTGTAAATTGTAGGCATTTTTTATTTACTGGTAAGTCCCTAGTAAAGTGAACTGAAGTATTCTAGGGCATCTAAATCAAATGCTACGAGTGGGCCTGCAGCACTGATTGTGCTACCCACACGAGTAGCCCTGAAAAGGTATCTTAGATCTTCCACTGCAGTGTCTGTGCACAATTTGTTAACTGCCATGTCGACTTGACCCTAACCTTCCCTTTTCTTACATGTAAGGCACTCCTACGGTAGGCCCAAGGACCCCCCCTGGGCAGGGTGCAGTGTATATGTGCTTGTGCGTGTGACATGTCCTGATAGTGAAATAATGCCAATTTAATTTTTCATAATTTGAAAGGCTATCTTGCCCCATGAGATAGAATGGGACTTGCTTTGTAACATCTTACAAGTATAACTTCCTATTGGGACAAGATGGAGAAATAAAGTTTAGGCTCTCTGAACTCAGAATTTAATAACACATCTTTTACTAAAGATGGTTTTAAATTGTGTGTTTGAAAATGCCACTTTTAGAAAGTAGTGAAAAAACAACACTGGGTGTGGGCTCCCCACAGTAAGGCCAAGCCTCAATAAACTAGACAACTAAACAGAAAGCCAGTACTGCAGCTATTATTTAGAAAGGGCAACTTATTCGCTTCGCACAAAGAATTAAACTGGGCGCGAGAAGGGACAGTTGTGTCTGAATAAATCACATTTATTAAATAACAAAGTTTATAGTTATTCGTTGGTTCTGAAATTCACCATGAAATTCAAAAACATTTGTAATGCGGACGATACAAAAACATATTTCATAAAAATGACATCATCACATTTATAGTACAAATTTGAAGAAAGGACAACATTCATACAAAATTGATCAATATTCTCATTCACAACTCACTCTTTCACACATACCAAGCTCACAAAAGACGATATATACAATCTGAAAAATCACAAATCAGTATAATAACAAAACACCAAAGACACTCTTTCGATATAGTTCAAAATTAATACAGTTGTGAAAAGCTATTTCAAGAATAGCGGTCTTAAGGTGGAAAGTTTTCTTTCAAAAGAGTGTCTGTGGTATGTGTGAAAGAGTGAGTTGTGAATGAGAATATTGATCAATTTTGTATGAATGTTGTCCTTTCTTCAAATTTGTACTATAGATGTGATGATGTCATTTTTATGAAATATGTTTTTGTATCATCCGCATTAACAATGTTTTTGAATTTCATGGTGAATTTCAGAACCAACGAATAACTATAAACTTTGTTATTTAATAAATGTGATTTATTCAAACACAACTGTCCCTTCTCGCGCCCAGTTTAATTCTTTGTGCGAAGTGATTAAGTTGCCCTTTCTAAATAATAGCTGCAGTATTGGCTTTCTGTTTAGTTGTCTACTTTTAGAAAGTAGGCATTTTCTTGTTTAACCATTCTGTGTGCCTCTGCCTGTTTGTGTATTGACTGTCTGGTGTTGGAGTGACACGGGCTAGGGATGTGCATTCACTGCAGCCAGCCACAGGGGAAGGGGTGAGGTGTTCCTGGCCCTTCCTGGATGACTCAGAGCTGAGCTGAAAGACCTTGGCTAAATTTAGAGTAGTGGGAGGAGATTTCCTTGCACCTGAATAGAGCCTGTCTTCTTTGCACAATGCTGTCTCTACCCCCTGTGGCCATACTCCACCAATGAGGACAGAACTGGTTTGGACTGGGCTCAGAGACCTTTGCACAAAGAGAACACAGACATTTTTGGGTATAAGTATTAGTCCTAAATTCCCAGAAATTTAGATCACTTCTGGACTCAAGAGGAACCTTTGCCAAGGAGAAGAGCTGAAAAGCTGTGAGGAGTACTACCCCTTTGCTGTGTGGAGTTGGCCTTCAGTTGCTGTTGCTGCTAAGGAGAGGACAAAGACTGGAATGTTACTTTGAACCTGCTTGAAGAAGATCTCCAAGTGCCTCTGTCTGCTGGCCTCCGGTTCTGGAATCTCAGGGACACAAATACTTCACCTCTGCTCCCCTGAACTTTGCTGCTGAGAGTTCTGACCTACCAGGAGGTGCCTGTTCCAGTTCTGGGCCTCTGGAGGTTGTGCTTGCTGCTGGGAGCTGGAAGAATCCTGAAAAACTAAGAAAAGTGACTCATTGCTCATCTTGCGGCTGTTTTTCCGATGCATCACCCTGTGTTAGAAGAATCTCCACACATCGCTGCACTGCTGCCGAGACTGACGCAGCACCTGTCGCCACTGTAAGAACTGACACATCGAGGGATCGCGGTTGAAGAAACTGACGCAGCGCTGCTCGACGCCGCTGCATCGATTGCCGCCGCATCCTGGATTTCCCCACATCGTACCTGTGCGGCAAGTTTTCCAGACGCATCACCCGCAGACCAGAATCGTCTTGGCGTCAACGCATCACCTCCCCCTACAGAACAGACATGACACATCACTTCTCCTGCGTGCAGCAGAACTGTTGCATCGCCTCCCCATGGCCTCAGGAACTGATGCACCTCTTTGTTTCTCAACGCTTCCCATCACTGTGGCTGTTTGGCCATTTGAATTTTCAGCCATCTACAGGTACTTTGTGTGAAATCACGCATCCATTTACAAATAGGAAGGGGTCCCCAAGGATCCCATTCTCCTTTGTAAATGGTAGCAAAAACGTTTTTTCAGAGCAGGAAGTGGCCCCACAGGCCACTGCCTACTCTTAAAAAATGTAAACAATACTTGCCACTTTTCTTTTTTTAAACGCGTCCCATTTTTCTTTAAGGAAAACGGGCTGCATTTTAAAAAAAAACATACTGCTATATTTGAAAGCAATCAAAGAGATGGTGGTCTGTTGAGTCCAGCAGACCACCATCCCTGTGATTGTTTGAGTTTCCTAATGTGTCGCAAATTGTGACCTACCTTATGAAAACTAATGAAGTAGGTTGATTTGTGACCCATTAGGGAATGTTAAATGAAACTCATGAAGTTTCATACATTAAAATAGCCATTACCTAATTGTGATTCACACAGAATCACAATTAGGTAATCGCTATGTCTGAATATGATACTTATGGCCCTAATTTCCACCTCCAAGCCCTGGCTGCAGCTGAGATCAAGTAACGGGCCTGCCAATGTCTAAGCCAGACTACTTTAGTATTGTTTGAATTGATATCATTGATATTGTGTATTATGCTCCAGAAGTCCTTTGGATTTTTCTTTTTACTGGTGTGTAACATATCACACCAGTAATGAGACTTCCTGGCCAAACATGCATCCTTGTTCTATGTTTTCCTCATGGCACGTACCTCGCACTGCTGTACCAGATTGAAAAGGTTTTTCTTCGGTATACAGAAATCTCTGTTTATTGCCATCCTCAGTTCCTTAAGGCGTTTAGTCTTCCAGGGGGATTTGTGACCGGCAACCCTTCTCCACTTGAGTTTACTAGGGTATGTTGCTAGCCATGTTGTGTCAGATTGTTGCCAAACTAAAATCCTGTTGCTCTGTAGCCAATTGCTGTTCTTTAATAGTTTACCACACTTTTCTAATATTTCCTGAGAGATATGTGTGTTCAAAGTTAGCCTCTTTAGGTCATCTGTTTGGGTGTCACATTTAAATAAACATGCTAACTACTATAATGTTTAGTTGATATTTCAGACCATAATATTTCAGTCATTGATTTTGTTGTACTTTTCATCATATGTGTGTAATATCATTTAGTTGTCAACAATTTGACACCACAACATTTTTGTGGTCACTAGTTTGTCATAAAACCAGCCAGTTTTCCATAAGCATTGGGTTGATGATGCAGAACTTACATCGGCCTTTGGTTAGATATAGTGCACCCTGTAGATGCCTTTTTGTCCATATCAGTCTGGAGTATCAGGGGAGGTAGAGCAGGGTGTTTTGACTCCATTGTGGCGTGAGAGGACCTAGTCTTGGATTATTCACCTAAGGTTAGTTTCCTGGAGAAAACTGATGTATCCAATTCAGAATTCAAATTGCTGGTGAAGCAAGGGAAACCCTTCAGACTATTAGAAGAAGCAAAACCAATGCATTTTCCATTCTCGGCAATTTGATTAGACTACGTCTTGGAAGTCCCAAGTCTTAGACCTGCCAGTCTTAGGGTGGTCCTCCCCCAAACATTTTGCCTTCATCCTTCATTTTTTCTGATCTTGTTTTTGCTGGCCCGAGTACTCTGTACACTTTACCACTGCTAACCAGTGCTAAAGTGCATGTGCTCACTCCTTATGACATGGTGACATGGTCTAATCCCCAATTGACATATTTAAAGTACATATAAGTACCTGGTAATGTGGTTCTACGTGTATCCAGTGCCTTTGAATTGATGATACTAATGAGTCTTCTGCACTTATTGTGCCACCCACCTAAGTAACCCTTTAAATATGTCTCAGGCCTGCCTGTATATGCAGTTTTTAAACTGCGATGTCGACCTGGTAAATCAAACCTTTCAGCTGGAGCAAAACCTTCCCTTTCAGTTCATATAAGTCACCACTAGGGTCGGCCCTGTGCAGTCCAGAGGGCCGGGTGTAGTGTATTTAAAAAGTGACACATTACATTTAAGTTGTATATGTCCCGATAGTGGAAAACTCTTGCATTAGTTTTTCACTACTGCAAGGCCTACCTCGCCCATAGGAAAACAATTGAGTTACTTTGGAATTGTAATGAAAAATCCTAACTTATGGTGAAGTTGGATTTTAAATTACAATTTTGGAAATGCCACTTGTAGAAAGTTGGCATTTTCCTGCCTTACCCATTTAGTGTCTGTAGCCAACTGGGCATAGCTGACAGTTGGGCTTTGTGTATTCCCCTAGACTGCCACACACAATAGAGAGCTTAGTGTGCTTGGATGGGCCATCAATGGCAGGATGGGAGGGTGGAGCTGAGTACAGCCCTACTTACACTTGAATAGTATGTGCCCTGTCTCCACACAAAGCACTGCCTACCCATTGTAATACATCAGGAGGGAGGGCAGGGAAGGCAGGGTGCCTGGGGACTTCAAAGGGAACCCCCTAGAAGCTTCTATCCCACTTCAAAGGCACAACTGTGTATAAATATGGGTCCTCAGACACCAACTCTACATTACTCTACTGGACCTCTTCCAGGATGATGGGCTGCTGTGCTGCTGAAAGGGCTGCCACTCTGCTGGACTGCTGCTCTGGTGGACTGCTACCCTGCCGCGCTGACCTGCTGCCCTCTTGCCTGGGTCAGTAGGAATGGATCTGCTTATGTTGAACCCAGGGCCACAAAGTGACTCCAAGGGCTAATTGGCTCCTGACTTGAATCTTAGGGACAAAAGCCTCCAACAACTTTTAACTCAGTATCTGGACTCTGCCATCTGTGAGTCTACCCTGACAAGAGGTGCCCACCCAGTCCTGGAACCTTGGAAGTGGCTCTAAGGTGCTCTGCCAGCGTCTGTAAATCTATGGGAACCGATGCATCTCTTTTCCTGTATGGTGCAACCCCCATCACAACCGCCGCATCGCCAGTGCTGCTTGCATCCGTAGTGTTGCAAAGACCCACACTGAATCATAACCTATCACCTCAACAGAGCCACCTCTGTATGATGCATCCTCAGTGCAGGCCCTCACATCCCTGATCGATGGCAGCCTCAGTGATGAAGCCGGACTCAGCATCACAGCCTCGCAGCTCCTCGGAACCGACGCATTGCTTCAGCTGTGTGACGCATCTTCGCCAGAGATCCTCAAAATGCTCCGCCAGGATTTAAGGTACTCTGTTCGGTGTGGCTAGGGCTAACTGGGTCCCTGTTGCCTGCCTGCACTCCATCGCAGTTGACCTGAACTTGTGACTTTGTCCCAGTCTGACACGACCCCAGATTCACAGTGGGCGCTTCTCTTTTTGGTTCTATTTGTACTAAAATCATTGAAACTGAACATCTCCGGTGCTACAGATTGAATTTTTGTCACTTTTCTATTGTTTAGGCCTAGAAAATTATTCTATTTTTCTAAATCTGTTGGGGGATCCTTTTTTGGGTTGGTTTCCTTGTGTTACTGTTACACATTGCCTCTGAGTTAAGCCTGACGCCTGACTGCTCTGTGCCAATCTACCTGAGAGTTGAGCACAGGTTAATTTAGGGTATGCTAGTGACTTCAACCTGAGAAGAATTATGGTTGCTGCTTGACCGGGGCTCACAACCCAGTAAACCACATTTTCTTACACCAAATATGCTCTATTAGAGTTGTTAGCCCTATAGGAAAAAACTGCATTGACCATGGTGGCCAGATCAATAAGGGCAAATAAGAAAGATGTAGCAATATAAGTAGATGATAAAAGCATCTCCTCATGACTGCACCTACTTGGGGATGATGACTGTTTGGTACAGGAGGGTTGGTTCTAAAAAATTTAATTAACATTCTACCTGACCGAAATATGCCTCCTAAATAGTGTTTGAATTAATATAGGCCATCGGAGTTAATGGCAGAAACTCTACACTCAAGTGAAGCAACATTTTTGTAAATGATATTCAAGCCATAAGGTTTCTCTAAAACGATATTTATACTTATGATATTTCAACAAACAACTGGTAAAGCACACATCACTCCTTAGGTGCAGGCCAGATCATCTTATGCCTGTGCTAAAACTGCCAAATGACGATTAAAATATCGTTTTAGGCGGATTAAGCTTCAACATGATGCTCTTTAAACAACAACTAACATTGTCCATAAAGCTGTGCCTAATTTGTGAAAAAAAAGTACCCGGCTTCCGATCGATGACCACTCATCGCACCTGCCAGCATTGCCAGTAACAGTACCAACACAACTACTTAGCATCACACTCCTCCAAGTCGGACAATTCAAACTATTACAGGCCCCCAAAATTCTGAGAATACCTTGGGAGGCCGGTACTAGCCATTTTCAATGTATGTTTATTTAACCAGGAACTGTTCATGTGCTGATCTCTAAATTAGACTAATAGACAGTAGCGGTCGGTGGTGGGTGTGCTGCCGGGCGGTGACGTGGGGCTTGGCAGGGACAGGGTGGGGGGTAGTAAACTACGGAATACGAAAGACGGCCAAATACAGGTAAGTAAACATAAAAATAAATGAAATGAATTTCGTTGCGCGCACTGCTAATAGAGCCACAATGTGGCACACTATCATAAGTGACAGTATTGACAATTAAGTGCCAGTGCAGAGCAACACACAATCCACTGCCTCAAATTAAGCACTACCATAAAGGATTCGCGTTTTTTAACATGTCACATGGGCTGCATCCAAGTAAAAACTATGGCTCACGATAAGGCCCACCAGGGCCTCATATTTACATTAGCGGTTGAAAGGAGCTCTGGAAAACATATCAAAACATTCAGCATACATTAAAAAGGCACCAATATCTGTTTTGTTATACCTTAATTAATGCAAAGCATATCTGCACTAATGCCACACCCTGAAAGTCAGCTTCATTAGGATGTATCAGAGGTTTTGAAAAGTTTCAGGACAAGCAAAGCACCAGACCTCCATGACAAACCAAACCAGGCATGCAGAGCATAAACAATCAAACAATTCACAGTTGCAAGTCTCCTCCTCCAATTCAATCCTGCCTGATTTTCTTTAAATAAACTGGTTTACTCTATAAGCTGTAACAGTACTCCTGCAGCCTGTTCCCTGTCATTTACTGTGAAAGGAGCCAGTAGGACCGTTCTGAAATTAACAGAATGCCACTGTTTAAGGATGCCATTTTAACAGCAGATGCAGTTACCTACATCAGCTTAAGAGATTTCTCTCCTAAAAAGAGATATAAGTTTGTCATTGTTTGAACATGTTCAAGTATTGGGAAACCCATTACATTCAAATAATATTGAAAGGCATGGATAAATGGTTGAACCTGAAGGTCTGCAGGACTTTGTTGAATCTTTTTTTTTTTTAAGTTTGAAAAGCTTTATTGAGTAGATTAAAGCAATGTAAAACATCAGTACAATAGCAATAAAAAAAATTAGGAGCAAATTTGAGAAAAGTAATGGAAGACATTGCACCAATAAGACTAAAACCCCGGAGGGGGTGAACAATGTACTAAGGAGAATATGCTTTTATAAGTTTACATTTTGGGGGAGAGAAAGAGGGGAGGCAGGAAAAAAGAAAGGAAGAGGGAAAGAAAGAAAAAATGCAGCAATTAAAAAATAATTACAATAAAAATAGGGAAACGATATTGTAAAATATAAGTATAACAAGTAATTATGGGGTACATCTAGATAAAAAATCAGTTAAAAGGGACCATAATAAATCACGTTTGATCAACAGGGGGATGGATGAAGCACATGCACGATCTAATCTATGATGATGACATAGTAAATTCCACCAAGCAATATAAACAACATTCTTAGTATCTTTCCAGTTAGTTGTGATAATTTGAAAAGCAATAGCAATACAGAGATCAATAAATTTACAAGTATGGGGCTGGACATCCCAAACAGGGGCTATACCACCCAGAAACACAGAAGAGATATCAAAAGGAACAGTAGTAGATAAAATATTGTTAAGTGTAGACCAAACTTGCGAGCACATTAGTTGAACTTTAGGGCATAGAAAAAACATGTATAGCAAATCTCTAGTAATGCAAGAACAAGACCAACATTTTTTAGAGTCTAATAATTTGAATTTAAATAGGTCACAAGGAGTATAGAAAAGTCTATTATAGAATAGATACTTGCCCTTCACGGAGCATTGGGAGCAGACGCCGTGTGCTACAGCAACTGGACTTCACTAATCCTGTTAGCGGCTCTACAACTCGCCGCACCCGCTCCGCGGGTGCCGCTTCGCCCAGGTTTGGAAAGCGGGCGTTGAGGAGGCTTGTTAAGGCGGCTGGGCGTGAGGCTAGGCGGGGCTGCGAGCGAGCAGGGACTCCAGCAACCAGGAGTCCCTGCGTGACCAAGAACCAGCTGACGGTCCGCTCTCCCTGCTGGCCCGCCCCCCGCCCACTACAGGTGGATAAAGACTCGCCCTACCATCGTTCTGCGGGATACTTGCCCTTCACGGAGCATTGGGAGCAGACGCCGTGTGCTACAGCAACTGGACTTCACTAATCCTGTTAGCGGCTCTACAACTCGCCGCACCCGCTCCGCGGGTGCCGCTTCGCCCAGGTTTGGAAAGCGGGCGTTGAGGAGGCTTGTTAAGGCGGCTGGGCGTGAGGCTAGGCGGGGCTGCGAGCGAGCAGGGACTCCAGCAACCAGGAGTCCCTGCGTGACCAAGAACCAGCTGACGGTCCGCTCTCCCTGCTGGCCCGCCCCCCGCCCACTACAGGTGGATAAAGACTCGCCCTACCATCGTTCTGCGGGATACTTGCCCTTCACGGAGCATTGGGAGCAGACGCCGTGTGCTACAGCAACTGGACTTCACTAATCCTGTTAGCGGCTCTACAACTCGCCGCACCCGCTCCGCGGGTGCCGCTTCGCCCAGGTTTGGAAAGCGGGCGTTGAGGAGGCTTGTTAAGGCGGCTGGGCGTGAGGCTAGGCGGGGCTGCGAGCGAGCAGGGACTCCAGCAACCAGGAGTCCCTGCGTGACCAAGAACCAGCTGACGGTCCGCTCTCCCTGCTGGCCCGCCCCCCGCCCACTACAGGTGGATAAAGACTCGCCCTACCATCGTTCTGCGGGATACTTGCCCTTCACGGAGCATTGGGAGCAGACGCCGTGTGCTACAGCAACTGGACTTCACTAATCCTGTTAGCGGCTCTACAACTCGCCGCACCCGCTCCGCGGGTGCCGCTTCGCCCAGGTTTGGAAAGCGGGCGTTGAGGAGGCTTGTTAAGGCGGCTGGGCGTGAGGCTAGGCGGGGCTGCGAGCGAGCAGGGACTCCAGCAACCAGGAGTCCCTGCGTGACCAAGAACCAGCTGACGGTCCGCTCTCCCTGCTGGCCCGCCCCCCGCCCAATCACCCTCCTTACATAACCAACACCTACTCCCGCAGCGCGGGACGCAGCTCGGGGCGAAGAGCGGGCAAAGAGCGGGCCGTTTGAGGCCGTTCGAGGACTGAGCGGACTGGACTGGCCCAGTCTCTTTCGCCCGCCATTACCTACCAGAGAGGTTTGCAAAGTTCGATCCACTCCCTCTTTTTATATATATTTTGTTGTTTGGCTGTGCCCCCTTATTTAAGATATGTGCACAAGAATAACTAGGAGTAAGGCCTCCAAAGGTGATCACCCAATTAGTGGTCCAATGGATGACTTCATTACCCGCACTAATTTCGCAATTGACCGGGAAATATCCAAGCTCCAGACGCGGGTATCTCTCGAGCTGGCAGCGGCCAGAAGACTGTCTGAAGTCATCGCTACTTCCAAAAAATCCTCTTTGGGCTCTATAGCTATGGCGGTCACTCCAGAGCGTCCTCCCATCCCCCACTGCATAATTACCCAGGCAGAGGTACACCAGACTCCTCCTCAACTCATCCTTTCCCCACACCTTACCCCGCAACCTAATCCACTGGAAGTGAGTGCCCCTGTCACCTCTTGCACCCAGAATGTTGTTCCTATCCTTCCCCCCCCAGTGGTCTTTAATGCCCCTAGTGCCCCTATTGTCACTAAAATAAACCGGAAGACTCGCTCTCGTTCCGCCTATTTACGGAAAAAGGCGAAAATCGCGGTGCCACAACAGCTGGCACCGACGAATGGCCCAACACCCACCATCAAAGTTGCTCGGCCGGTTGGGGAGCAGCCACCACTGGAGGGAGTTGGGGTGGGGACAACTACAGAGCAATTACCTGCTTACATCCCAGTAACTGAAGGCCTACAGATGGATGGCTTGGGTAATAATGATAGGGAATTCATAGATTTGGTTTGGGAATCCCTCAAAAAACTCCTTTCTCCACTAGATCTCAGACTTTCACGAATCGAAAATAATTTACTTGAGATGGAAAAGAGCATCATTGCTCTGGCCACTCTCGGTTTGAGAAGTCTTGAAAATCAGGGCCTCCCAGTAGTCGATGCTATTCCTCCAGCTCCCATAGTGCAAACACATCAAAATCAGCCCACTATACCCACGATTGTACGACCAGTTCCTAAACCTAGGACTGTGAAGGTGGGTCAAAAACTTCCTGTTACAATCCCTAAGGTCCCGAAGCAGACCCTAACTCATCTACCTGCCAATTCTAAAGCTGGGTTATCCTCAAAACGCCAGCCTGACAAGGTAGCTATAACACCTACCCAGGACCTCCAGATTAAGAACAATTTTAGAGGGGGATATATCGACCTTCCCCCGGAAGCAAATGATTTTGTAGTTGTGTTGTTGGGGGTTCCACAGATCAGTAATGGCCAACATGAGGATCATTGGTCCTTGAAAAATAAAATAATGCATTGGCTCAATGTCAATAGACCTATCCCAAATGGCCGTAGAAGTAAAGTGCTGATGGTGCGCAGAACTTCTTGGGTGGGCCCAACTAGGAAAACAAATGCGGGGGATTGCATAGTTGTAACTTTTGATGACCCACACACAGCACAGCACATATGCTCGTGGCCTTGTACTGAGGGGTCTTCTGTCATTCCGAAACCCTTGTCCTTCTTTTATCCCCCACGACCAACCCACAATCAGATGGACAATTGGTCACTAGTCCACCAACAACCAAGGAGAAACCATTTTAACCATCAAGTGGATCCTTTTTCCCACTGGAATGGTTTCCCAATTTCAAATAGATTCGGGGGTTTGGAGGAAGTAGATTGACTCCATAGGCACCCAAGTTCCCACACAGTGGGTAAAGTACCATTGATCCCAGCTCACGGGTGTCCCGGGTCCTATTGTGCAGACATCGATCCCTTAGTAACTGTACATCCTTTTGGCCTAGCACAAATATTACATAGTGCTATTTTTGAGGGGGGTTTGATAGCTAAAAATAGTGCAGATCAGGCTGAGCTAACTGTATTGGGAGCCCCCAGTCCACAAGGTAGGAATGCACAGTCTGAGTTCTCGCATATTCTACCAAATGCCCCTGTACAGGCCACACCTTTGCTTGTAGGAAGCCAGTCTGAGGGAATTGATGAGCCCCTAGACAGGTTACCCCCAGCGGCTGTGCCAACTCCTACTGCATCTGCTCATCCTCTCAGTTATCCTAGTACAACCGTACCTCCACTAAAGATTGTAAGCTGGAATGTGGCAGGGCTAAATCGGAACTTTGATAATCCTGAATGGAATGTGTTCATAGAGCCATTTGACATTTGCATTTTACAAGAAACTTGGACCTTGGACCCGAAATATAGAGTTGGATTTACCACCTACTTTGTCCCAGCCCTCCAGCAAAGGGGTTCAAAGGGTCGTCCATCTGGAGGCCTCCTAATATGGGTTAGAATTGCTTTGGGTTTAAAAGTGAGCGATAGGTCCACTCATTCTCCCGACTTGCAGAGGATCTCAATACACTGCGAAGGGGGCAAGATGTTAGAGGTCTTCAACTTATACCTGAGGGGCGCCAGGAGTGGGACATCAAGCCTACCTCAGACAGGTCTTAGTAACGACCTAGCCGCTTGCAAGATTGACTCTTATATTCTCCTTGCGGGCGATTTCAATTGTTGTTTTGAGCCGCTGGCAAAGGAGGATATTTTGAATTCTTTCGAGGAAGATGCAAGAAGGGGCATCCCGACCTTGTCGTTGGATCCGATTCCCAAATGGACACAAAATGCGTTAGAGATTAATGCACTCTGTCTGGAGCATAATTTGAGATCAGCAAATGGCCGCTCAAAATCGGACCTTATGGGAGCTCACACCTACAATAGACCGGGACACTCCTCCAGAATTGATTTTATTATCCTGAATTATAACCTTTGGCCATTCCACTTGGATATGGAGGTTGTAGCATCCTGCGATAGCGACCACAACCCCCTTTGCTTAAACCTGTCTCCACACTGGCAAAGTAAGAAGTATAAGCAAGCACCCACTTGGAAGTCATCCCACGAAATTGTTCCGTCCAACTGTGGTAGACGTCTGAAGTGGGCAAAAGTTAAAGCTGATGAGGCGAGGATGGCGCAAGCCGGGTCCATCTTGTCAGTGGTGGAACCTCGGCTTGACGCCATATGCCCAGCCAGTACTAATGTCTTGCCACTTTTTATAGAGACTACAGTATCACTGAGTAAATTGTTTACAGTTCAATATACTAAATCCAGGGCGGGTTCTAAAAGTGATTCCAATGCCAGGGACAATTGGTACTCTCCCCAATGTCGTATTGCAAAGGGGGAGCTTATTGCTGCAGTCAAGAGTAGGGACAAGGTCGCCATTAGTTCCGCGAGGAAATCCTACAAAAAAATAGTGGCTAAGGCAAAGGAGGCTCATGATTACCATTTCTGGTGTGACTTAATTGAAGCTAGTTCCTCGAAGGATTCCAAACGGTTTTGGGATCTCCTAAGAGCAAGGAACAAGCCTATTGACCATCAAATAACCTGTAACATTCCGGGTGATGCTTGGTTTGCCCACTTCTCCAAGCTCTATTCTGTTGCACTGGACCTGTCCCCTTTATGCCCGGGATCTTCGGTCATTACAATAGCCAACTCTCTTCCTATAGATTTTCCTTTTACCAGTCAGGAAGTTGAAGGGGCTATTAGGAGCATTGTCCCCAACAAGGCTCCAGGCCCTGATGGTATTCCAGGGGATTTACTTAAATCCTACCCGGTAGTATGGAGCAGATTAATTGCTTTACTCTTAAACGAGGCTCTGCAAGGGGGATCCTTTCCTGATTCTTGGAGGGGCGCAGAAGTTGTGCCTATCTTCAAGAAAGGCAGTCGGGACGACCCATCAAACTACCGCCCCATTAGTTTGCTGGATTCAACCCAGAAGGTTGCGGGGAAAGTCGTTCTGGGTAGGATTCTCCAATGGGCTGAGGAGGAAAAGATCCTGTCTGACTTTCAGGCAGGTTTTAGAACAGGGACAGGAACCATCGAGCAAACATTCCGCCTTCTGATGATATATTGGAAGGTGGTGGTGCTGGGAGGGGGTACGTTATATCTAGTCTTTATTGACTTGAGAACGGCCTTCGACCTAGTCCCACGGGAACTGCTATGGAATGTCCTCGATGGTCTAGGACTACCAAACTACCTGCTATTCTTGCTTAAAAAATTTCATGAAGGCAATTTCGCCCAGATCAGGTGGGGTGTCCAGGGAGAAAAAACATCTCGCATCCCAGTAGACAGGGGCGTCCGCCAGGGGTGTGTGCTTGCCCCCACTCTGTTTTCTCTATATGTCAACGGAGTGGTGGAGCATCTGCTGCAACATCCTGCGGATGCACCTACCCTGGCGGGCAGAAAGATCCCAACGCTCCTGTTTGCGGATGACACCCTCCTGATCTCGAAATCTCCAGCTGGCATTCAGAAATTGCTTTCCAGCTTTAAATCCTTCTGTGATAACAGGGGTTTAGCCATAAATATAAGCAAGACCAAATTCCTTGTCCTCAATCCCCCCAAGAAATCTGTCGCCCCACCTGTTTTAGATTCCACCCCCTTGGAGAGAGTCAAGGAATTTGACTACTTGGGAATTCGCCTGTGTGACTCTATGAGTTGGAAGGCGCACCATCATAAGGTGTTTCTGACACACAAAAGGGTCACGGGCGCTTTGCTCAAGGAGCAACGAGCCTCCTCATTGAAACCAATTGGGGCAGTGCTAGATATCTACAGAGCTAGGGTCGTAAGTGCAGCCTTATATGGCGCTGAACTGTGGGGTACGCAGAGAGTCGATACATTGGCAAAGATGGAAAACAACTTCCACAAAGATCTGATGAGGCTACCCCACAGCACCCCTACAATCCCCCTCTTGTTGGACGTAGGCACTCGCCCAATTTGCGAGCAAACAAAACTGCGCCCCTTACTACTATGGTCCCGGGTTTGGAATGTCCCAGAACTGAGTAGCTATGCTGACGCCCTGGATGACTTGTTGTCTCTTCCAGGTTGTAACAAGATACCCTGGTTTAGGGAGGTTAAACGATTGCTCTATGAGCTGGGGATGGGAGATGCTTGGGCTAACAAAACAGCGCCACCCAAGCGGTTTCTAAAGAACGCTTACTGGCTATGGGTAAAAAATAACAGAATGCGTAATTCCAATCTTTGCAAATCTGCTGCCCAATTTTTACTAGTCAAAGATCTCCCTTTTAGGGAACCTTATTTGGACCTAATCCACAGCTCCGGAGACAGATCACTCTACTTTAAATTCAGAGTGGGTGTTCTCCCCTTAGGATTGTTTACTTCCTCCTGGAATCCTCCCTTTCAAACGGTCCCATTTTGCCCATTTTGCGACTCAAGGGTTGAATCTGACGCCCACCTTCTGTTTGAGTGCAGTGCTTATGTAGCACCTAGATTGAAATGGCTAAAGCCTCTGTGCAGAAGCCTGGGAACAAGATCACATCTAGAAGCCCTACGTATATTGCGCTCTGATGCCCGCCCTTTCTTTGCATGCTGTATGGCAAAATTTCTTGGCTGGGCATGGCGTATAAGATCTGCAAGAAAGCTATTGATTCAATAATGTCTACTCCCAAAATTTGTTTATAACCTGTTTTTAGCCATTAGTGCAAATATAAGTAAGGATAGCTTAAATGTGTATTTTATGTATAGATGTTTATTATGATTCTCTGCGGTATTTTAAATTATGCACCTTTGTAATGTTTTATTTTTTGTACTGCTTTTATGATATGTACCGTATCGAAATAAAGCTATACTACTACTACTATTATAGAAAAAGTAGAGGGTCTGCGTGGTGCTGGCAGAACGAGAAGCTGAGTGTAGTTTGGACCAAATGGAATCCCAGGTGAGCTCAGAGAAAGTATGACCTAGGTCCAACTCCCAAATAAGTTCAAGTTTAGTTTTAGGTCTATCAATTTGGGAGGGAGAGAGTAGTTTATAAATGGCCGAGGCTCTAAGAGAGATATGAAAATTTGGAGGGGAGGCAAGAAGAGGGGGAGAGAAGGAAGGAGGGATGTCCTGTAGGATAATGGAGGATAATATAGGGAGAAGTGCATAAAAGTGTGAAAAGTGTTTGTTGGAGATACCAAAAGAGGCGCGGAGTTCCTGATAGGTTAGTAAAGCCTTATTGGAAAGAAGCTGTCTATAAGTAAGAATTCCTTTATCGATCCATTCCTTCCAGAACAGTGCTCGATTGCGCAGTTTAAGGGATTTGTTATACCATAATGGAGTATCCAAGTGAAGAGAAGAGGGCAAAGAAAAAGAACGGAAAAGGGCAAGTGTTAAAACTTTAGAATGTTTAAAAATAGGCAAGGCAAACTTAGGGGGTGGCTGGGTGAGATTAGAAGCAGTAAGAAAAGAAAAAGGGATAATTTGAGCTGATTCCAGAGAGCTCAAAGCTGTTATAGGTGAGGAGGTGGAGTCAAGAAGAAAAGGCCAAATTTATTTGAGAGAGAAGGCAGAGTGAAAACGTGAAATGTTCAGGGAAATTAACTCCACCGAGGTTTAGGTTGTTGAAGGCGAATCAGAGAGACTCTAGCCTTACGCTTATTCCATAGGAATTTGGAAAAGAGACTATTAATGGACTTAAAAAAGAAATGAGGGAGGGAAAGAGGGAGCATAGAAAGACAAAAGTTCACAATAGGAAGGAGCATCATTTTGATTGTAGAGAGACGACCTCACCAAGAGAGGAAGAGGGGAGACCAGCGTTCTATAAGGGAAGAATGTTTTTTAAGGATGTCGGAATGGTTGATTTTAATAGTCTCTCTAATAGTGTTGGCATAAAGGACTCTGAGACATTTGATGGAACTAGAATTCCACTGAAAACCAGAGCCATGAAACATGTGAGGAAGACAAAACGTATTAAGTGGGAGAACTTCTGTTTTATCAATATTTAATTTGTAACCGGAGACGGAGGAATAATCATGTAATAAGGAAAAGAAAGCAGGAAGGGCAGCAGCAGGGTTGGAAATGTAAAGCAAAATATCATCTGCGTAAGCAGTGAATTTAATCTCTACATCCTTGTAGACAAAACTGGAATAAGAAGGGGATTGTCGGATTTTTTCAAGGAAAGGTTCTAGCGCTAAAATAAAAAGGAGAGGGGATAATGGGCAACCTTGCCTGGTTCCTCTGTTGAGGGGAAAATAAGCGGATTGCATACCATTAATCCAGATAGAAGTAGAGGGAGCAGAATATAGTATTTGGACATATTTGAGGAAAGTGGGGCTAAAACCATGCCATCTCAGGGCACCGAACATAAAATCCCAATTAACACGGTCAAAAGCCTTCTCGGCGTCCAGGTTAATGGCTGCTATAGGGTTATCCATTTTAGCAGAGAGATGAATAATGTTGAGAAGGGTCCTCGAATTGTCGGTAATAGACCTGCCTTTGACAAACCCAGATTGGTGGATATTAACTAAATCGGGGATAATAGAATTGATACGTAAGGCCAAAAGTTTCGCATATATTTTACAATCAGTATTGATCAGGGAGATGGGTCTGTAATTTTTGCACAGGGAAGGATCGTTATCTTTTTTAGGGAGTAGAACAAGCATAGCCTGCGTGAAGGAACCTTTAGACTCACCTGTATTAATAAAATGATTAAGTAAATGGAGTAGATGGGGAACCAAGACAGATTTAAAATGTAGGAAGAAACAAACTCTAAAGCCATCAGGGCCAGGCGTCTTATCTTTGGGGAGGAGAGAAAAGGCAGCAAGAATTTCTTTGTCCGAAATTGGGGCATCAAGAGGAGAGAAATCCACCAAAGGGGTGGGAGGCTTAGGGATGGAATGAAAGAAGGAATCCAATTGTTCAACAGAAGGGGTCGCCTCAGGGGTATAAAGGGTGGAGCAGAATTGAACAAAACAATCAAGAATTTTAGAATCAGAGGATTGAGGAGAGCCGTGAGGGTCCGTAATGGTAACTATCTTAGATTTTTGTTTTTTAACTTTGAGATAATTCGCTAAAGCTTTACCAGCCTTATTACGCCACCATACATTTTTGCATTGAATTGGAGAAGCTGATTAGAAGCAGAGTCCCAAGAGTGTTAATTAAATTGCATTTTAGCAGTAATGAGAGAAGACAACGAATCGGGAGAGTTGGTAGTATAATAAAGATGCTCAAGTTCCTTGATACGTTTAAGAAAAGAAGAGGACTGTGAAAGTGCCTTAATCTTTTTGCGCGACACGAAGTCAATGATACAGCCACGAGCAGTAGCCTTGAAAGCATCCCAAGGGAAATGAAAATCAGAAGAGGTGTGTAAGTTGTTAATAAAGAAATCATCCATGAAGTGAGTAACGTGTTCAGTAAAAGAGGGATCAAGTAAAAGGGAGTTGTTAAAGCGCCATCTGCGGGACTGGGGTGAGGGGGAAGGATAGTCCATATCCAAAATAACAGGGGCGTGATCAGAGATAAGGATAGAGCCTATTTCAGAATTGGTCATGAATTGGAAGGCGTGATGGGAGAGAAAGATGTAATCAATACGGGAGAAGGAGGCATGTACCGGAGAAAGAAAAGAAAATTCAAGAGAATCAGGGTGTGAGATTCTCCACGAATCTATGAGACCACTAGAAGAGATGGATCTGTGGAAGGACTTCTGCATTTTATTGGGAACATAACGTGCCTGTGATTTTCAATCCAGAAAAGGGTCCATCAATTGATTACAATCCCCCCCAACAATCATATCTTCATTAGCATTAGAGGAGAGGAGGGAGGAAAAGTCATTCCAGAAAGAGGGATCAATACCATTCGGACCATAAACATTGCAAAGGGAGAGGTGAACATCGTTAACCATACAATCTAGGAACAACCACCTACCATTAGAATCGGCAGATTCTTTTTGTATTTGCACAGACAGAGCTTTGTGAAATAGAATAACAACACCATTCTTATGATTAACAGCCGGAGAACAAAAAACATCCCCAACCCACTGTCTACGTAACATTGACAAATCCTGAGTAGAAAGATGCGTTTCTTGAAGAAAGGCAATTTGACATTGTAAATGGGCAAGATGAGACAAAACACGTTGTTTCTTAATAGGGTTGCGGAGACCCTTAACATTCCAAGAAATGAGACGAAAACCTTTCATAGGAAGAGAGTGAAAAAGGAATAGAGTAAGAAATTAGTGCAGGCAGGAAGAGAAAAAAGGCAAGAAAATAGAAAGAGGTAACTCGCAACAAACATGATGAAATAAAAAGAGGAGCAGAATGAACCCCAAACATAAAAGGAAAGAGATATCAAAGAAAGACGATACAATACCATCATAAGGAGGTGCAAAGGGGGAATGAAAGAAAATGAGAAGAAGGGATTAGAGGAACTAGTACCATTGCGTCGGGGAAGAGGAAAGAAGAGTAATAGGGGAAGGATGAGTGAAGTAAAAGATGCTGAGAGAAACCAAAAAGGAGAAGGAAGGAAAGGAAAGGAAAGTAAGTAGGAATGAAGAAGGGAGCCAAAAGCAACCCTAGAGAGGACAGCAAGAAGAAGGATGGCGAGAAGAACCAAAAAGGTTCTAGCCATACAGAACACGTAACAAAAAAGGACAATGAAGTGAGAGCGGGAGCAGAGAGAAAAGACGACTGCACAAGAAGGAAAATATAAAGGTCGAGAACACAGTCCAAGGAACCAAAAGAGGAAAAGACTAGAAAAAGAAAAGAAATACAAAGAGAACCAAGGACCGAGCACGACATAAGAACAAATGAAGGAGACTTACCGAACAAGTATGCAGGGAATTAGCGTACTGGGATGACGGAAACGAACGATGCTAGTTTAGGTGAGAAAAAATCTCAACTAGTTGCGCACTGTTCACTATGTGTTATCCAACACTTATCAATGTAAACACAAAACTAAGCAAAAACTTCAGTTGTTTTAATTCATAACATTATGCTCTTATAATCATCTGAACTTTTTCAAAATATAATAATGAATCAATTGAACATATGATTTTCTGATTCTCAATTCTGTACATGAACCATTTTCGTTTTTAAATCATCACAACGCAAAAATATGTGGTACTTGATTTTCACATTTTCAAATTATGCCCAATGCATTTCGGCACAAACGGTGTGCCTTCATCAGGGGCTGATCTGTAATAAAGGTGAAAACAATAAGACAAGTAAGTGTATTGTGTGTAATGTGTACCATGGGGGTGTATATTCACTAATGAAATGTCATCATACCTCTAGTGGACGTAAGTCTCTCAAATTACACTGTAGAAATAAAACGACAAGACCAAAGAAAATGCCAGTATTAAAGTAACCTGTGCCAAATAAAATCAATAACGCTCATAGCGCAAACAATAATGATGCTAGTCCAACAAACACAAAAATATGCTTACCTAGATGAAAATAAAATGTCTTGCCCTGTAAATACAAGTAACAACCAGAACATTTATGCTTATTATTCACATGCTGTGCATGACATGGAGTCTTAATAATAAAAACCTGGGGTCCTACCTGCTCTGCGTTGTATATTCCAATCTAAAAAAATGTATAATAGAATATGGTTGACAAAATATCCAGAGCGGACTCCAAATGTCCATGAACAATCCGTTAAATTTCAAATCACCCACCTCATACGCGCTAAGTTCTGACCTAAAACAAAAACAAGTAATTTTTAGCTCCATGATATTGCACTATGCTTGACCTACAACAATAAGACTAGTGTGACAATCAGTCTCACGTTCAACCAAAATTTAATTTACCTTCTTACAATATCGCCTGTGTTTTAAACAGTAATTCCCAGCCTCGTATTCCGTTCTAATCCAAACAGCCTTGAAACAAGACGTCTCACGCCATTGCTCGAATCCACCTCGTTTGTAGTATGTCTTCGTCATCAACACTAAAAACGGACTCTCACAGCTAGGACGCCAATAATCCAGGGTAACAAAGTCGCCATTTTAAACCAGAGTAGGACATTATAGTCTGAATGCTGACTCCCAATAAAAGAACCGCCATGCAATGTATACTCTTCAAACGCTATGTGAGGTTTCCGTTATTAACGAAGAACACACTGTGATGCCGTCACATTCCTGAACTCTGTCCTAACTTACATATATTTCCAAAAACGACACTGAAAACGGACTAGTAGCTCCGCGATCAACAATTTGTGAGCCTTTTAAACCTAAACAACACTCAGGGCGAACTCCCAACTGCGACTATAACTTGTGAGGAAAAATCTCAACTGTGTTTCTACACTAAATAAAGACGATGTGGTATGAGAAACTGTGAAATGTTATCAGACTTGAAACAGCTGTAAGAGTTATAAAACGCAGCTCCAAAGTGTAAATACTCAAAATGAATCATGTGAATAAAGAAGTGTTGCAAGTTCAATGCATGATATAACATCTTAATGATAATCCTGGATTAATCCATTCCGATACGGTAATGAGGGATGGAGGGTAAATGGAAATACAATTCAGTTAATGTCTTTTTACGTTCACTATGCATGTAATAAATGGACTTTCATGCTCACATCACCCACTTTGTCATTGCTTAATTCCAATACTGTCGATATGAGCTAAACCATATTTACTCATTTTCCAAAACTATATGTACAATAGAGCATTATAGATTCACTTGTCAATGCTATTATTCAGTGCATAGTAATATACAATTATCATCCTTAATATAAACATATAGTCACTTCGCTAATCATTGGTGAGTATTTTGGCTATGTACATACAAGTGCAAATAATGCATTAGATAAGAAAGATTTACATCACAATATGATTGGAACTTGTAAAATGTCACTACAGTAGCTATGCATTTCTGGAGTAAGCCATTAGAAATATTACGTGTAAAACCTCAACATAATACAAATAACATATGATATAATGAAATGTAATGAACTCAAGTAGAACTGATGTATAGAAATGTCCAATGTATAGAACCCTATAGATAACATGAGAGGTCATATCTATCATTTAATCCCTTAGGCTGCATTGTCTGTAAAAATTTAATCCAATACAGCTCACGTTGCAAAAGACGGAGTCTGTTGTCAGTGCCTGATTTAATCTCTACCTTCTCAATGATAAAGCATCGTAATTGAGAGATTGTGTGACTGGACTCTTTCCAGTGGGTGGCTAGTGGAGATGATAAATTCTGATTCCGTATCCGACTCTTGTGCTCATTTAATCGTGTTTTGAGCTTGCGCTCTGTCTTCCCTACATATAACTTGCCACATGGGCACTTAATGCCATAGACTACATTAAGGGTGTTACAATCACTACTGTGTCTGAGTTTGATTGTTTGGCCAGTTGTTGGGTGTGAGAAAGTATTTCCAATGATTATATTATTACAGTTCACACAGTTCAAGCAGCGAGTGGTTCCTTTATGATCTCCATGTTGGTCATCTTTTCTCCCTTTCAGGATTTGCCGTATATTGGGTCCTCTTTTATATGCGTGCATTGGTGGTTGTGCAAATATCCCGTTGAACTCTGTTTCTGTGGAAAGTAGTTCCCAGCGTTGGTTGACAATCCGTTTAATCTTTGATGAAATTGTGGTGAACTTGGTCACAAATACCATTCTGTCCTGGCTGGTTTTTACTTTTGGTTGTAACAAAGTGTCTCTATTCATTTCTGCCACTCGCTCTCTGCTCCGTTGTATGATAGTATCAGGATATCCACGACTTTGGTATCTTTGAGCAAACTTCTCAATGTTAGTTTCACTTGTGGTAGTCAGTGAACAAATCCTTTTAATGCGAATGAATTGAGACAAAGGTAAATTCTCAATCAATCTTCGTGGATGAAAGCTAGCGTAATGTAAAGCACTGTTACGATCCGTGTCCTTGACAAACAAATCGGTCTGAAATCCTGTGGGTTTTTTCTGAATCCTCACATCAAGAAAATCCATTGTGTTAGGATCAATTTTATAAGTAAATTGAATCCTGGGGTTTACGGAATTCAAGTACTTAATTGTATCCAGTAATGATTGTTCAGTACCTCGCCAAATTAGAAAGATGTCGTCTATGAAACGATAGTACATCTTGATTTGTGTCCACGCTGCTGTGTCAAACACATGTTCAGCCTCAAATTGCGCCATAAAAATATTCGCATATGCAGGAGCCCCTGCAAAGCCCATAGATGTTCCGGTCATTTGAGCATAAAACCTTCTGTCCCATTCAAAATAGCTGTTGTGCAAACAGAATTTCAGTAACTGTAAAAGGAAAACTTTCTCCGTGGGTAGATCCTCCATTTGTAGAAGAGCCCATTCTACTGAATCTAATCCATCTGAGTGTGGAATCGAGGTATAAAGAGAAACTACGTCAATAGTACATAGGATCCAGTTCTCATCTATCTCACCTCCAACTTCTGAAATTTTCGATAGAAAATCACTCGTATCTCGAATGTAGGATCTCCAGTTTTGAACGAATTGCTGCAAAAAGAAATCCAAAAATTTCCCGAGGGGGTCAAAAAGAGACCCGCATCCCGAGACGATAGGTCTGCAGGGTGGATTCGTCAGGTGTTTATGCACCTTAGGGAGCATGTAGAGCTTTGGACAGCGTGGATTAGTAGTCGTCAAAAAACTTTGGATCTTCTCATCTATCCATTCTTGTTCTCGTGCTTCCACTAAAAGATTTTTAAGCATTGACTGTAATGTTAACGTAGGATCTCTGTCCAAAATCTGATAGGTACCAGTGTCTGAGACATGCTCCTCAACCTTAGACGTATAAAAGTGCTTATCCATCACCACCATTGCTCCTCCTTTGTCTGCAGGTTGTATCTGGATGTTGCTATTCATTGCTAAATTATGCAGAGTACGTTCTTCTGATCTTGTGAGGTTACCACGTGTACGTGACTTATAATCCAGACCTCGTATATCTTTTTTCACCATTGTCTCGAAAGTGTCAAGCATTTTATGAGAAATAGGTGGTTGGAATGTACTTTTTGGTTTGAACCGTAAACTGTATTCAGACTGCCTTGTATCTGTTGTTGGTACAATATTGTGAAAAAAATGTTTGAGTCTCAATGTTCTCATGAAGCGGTAAAAAGCTGCTTCCAACTCCATTTCATTCGCTCTAACCGTCGGAACAAAAGATAAACCTTTGTCAAGAACCCTTATTTGTTGTTGATTCAGAGTGATCGAGGATATATTAATTATCAGACAACTGTCCTCCCGCTCCTTAACGATTTTCCTGTGGCCTCCTCGTCTGGTTTTCCGCTTGATGTTAAAACTTCGCGGCGGTCCGTCGGTTGTAGCCCTTGATTCTGGGTTTGTGACAAAAAAGCCACATTGCCACTAGTAGTCGGTTGGTGTGTACCTTCGGTCACTGTTAATGCTGTTTGATCAGTCAGTTGAACTGGTCCACGAGTGATTGATGTCTCTTTGTCTGTGACTAAACTCTCTTCAGAAGAGTGTGCCGGTGTTTGTGGTTTCTTTGGATGGTATTGTCGTCTGGCGTAAATTTCTGCCCAGGTATACACCTCATTCAATTTATAATCAATGGTGTCTCTTTTATACTTTCTCAATTTACCCTCCTGAAGTTCTCTGCTATATTTCTCTAATTTCTGTTTCAGCCCGTCAATGCTTATCTGCCATGAATCATTTTCCATCCTGGACTCAAGTTCAGTTTTCAAAGTAGAAATTTCCTCTTCAAGATCTCGTATAGTCTTGGCAAGTTCCTCAACTATCAGGAGAATTAAATCAAGAGAGCATTTGTTGAGGATATTATACCACTTCTCCATAAATTTCGCGTTCAAGTTAAACCTGAACAGCATAGGCTTGATTGATAATCGCAATCCACGGGGAATTCGTTGAGCCTTATGATATTGCACCAGGGTGGATGCATGCATTTTCTGGTTTAGTTGTCGTCTTGTGAGGTATTCTAGTTGCCTTAATTGTTGACTGATGGAACCCCCATGGGCATCCATTGTCCTGACTTCCTGTATCATGGCATAGATCTTATCAGCCTGTTCTGCAGTGTAAGCCAACGTGCTGGCCCTATTGTGCGTCATTCCTGTAATGTTATTAAACTGCATGGTTGGTGTTGGGTGCCTCCCCACTAATGACTGGTAGCTGAATAAAGTTTAATGGGTGTGTGAGGAGCACTCCGTTGTAAACAATGTATTCAACCTGTATAAATGGTGCTGCAACTAATCAGGTGTGTCACGCCTGTGACTGAATGCTAGTTTAGGTGAGAAAAAATCTCAACTAGTTGCGCACTGTTCACTATGTGTTATCCAACACTTATCAATGTAAACACAAAACTAAGCAAAAACTTCAGTTATTTTAATTCATAACATTATGCTCTTATAATCATCTGAACTTTTTCAAAATATAATAATGAATCAATTGAACATATGATTTTCTGATTCTCAATTCTGTACATGAACCATTTTCGTTTTTAAATCATCACAACGCAAAAATATGTGGTACTTGATTTTCACATTTTCAAATTATGCCCAATGCATTTCGGCACAAACGGTGTGCCTTCATCAGGGGCTGATCTGTAATAAAGGTGAAAACAATAAGACAAGTAAGTGTATTGTGTGTAATGTGTACCATGGGGGTGTATATTCACTAATGAAATGTCATCATACCTCTAGTGGACGTAAGTCTCTCAAATTACACTGTAGAAATAAAACGACAAGACCAAAGAAAATGCCAGTATTAAAGTAACCTGTGCCAAATAAAATCAATAACGCTCATAGCGCAAACAATAATGATGCTAGTCCAACAAACACAAAAATATGCTTACCTAGATGAAAATAAAATGTCTTGCCCTGTAAATACAAGTAACAACCAGAACATTTATGCTTATTATTCACATGCTGTGCATGACATGGAGTCTTAATAATAAAAACCTGGGGTCCTACCTGCTCTGCGTTGTATATTCCAATCTAAAAAAATGTATAATAGAATATGGTTGACAAAATATCCAGAGCGGACTCCAAATGTCCATGAACAATCCGTTAAATTTCAAATCACCCACCTCATACGCGCTAAGTTCTGACCTAAAACAAAAACAAGTAATTTTTAGCTCCATGATATTGCACTATGCTTGACCTACAACAATAAGACTAGTGTGACAATCAGTCTCACGTTCAACCAAAATTTAATTTACCTTCTTACAATATCGCCTGTGTTTTAAACAGTAATTCCCAGCCTCGTATTCCGTTCTAATCCAAACAGCCTTGAAACAAGACGTCTCACGCCATTGCTCGAATCCACCTCGTTTGTAGTATGTCTTCGTCATCAACACTAAAAACGGACTCTCACAGCTAGGACGCCAATAATCCAGGGTAACAAAGTCGCCATTTTAAACCAGAGTAGGACATTATAGTCTGAATGCTGACTCCCAATAAAAGAACCGCCATGCAATGTATACTCTTCAAACGCTATGTGAGGTTTCCGTTATTAACGAAGAACACACTGTGATGCCGTCACATTCCTGAACTCTGTCCTAACTTACATATATTTCCAAAAACGACACTGAAAACGGACTAGTAGCTCCGCGATCAACAATTTGTGAGCCTTTTAAACCTAAACAACACTCAGGGCGAACTCCCAACTGCGACTATAACTTGTGAGGAAAAATCTCAACTGTGTTTCTACACTAAATAAAGACGATGTGGTATGAGAAACTGTGAAATGTTATCAGACTTGAAACAGCTGTAAGAGTTATAAAACGCAGCTCCAAAGTGTAAATACTCAAAATGAATCATGTGAATAAAGAAGTGTTGCAAGTTCAATGCATGATATAACATCTTAATGATAATCCTGGATTAATCCATTCCGATACGGTAATGAGGGATGGAGGGTAAATGGAAATACAATTCAGTTAATGTCTTTTTACGTTCACTATGCATGTAATAAATGGACTTTCATGCTCACATCACCCACTTTGTCATTGCTTAATTCCAATACTGTCGATATGAGTTAAACCATATTTACTCATTTTCCAAAACTATATGTACAATAGAGCATTATAGATTCACTTGTCAATGCTATTATTCAGTGCATAGTAATATACAATTATCATCCTTAATATAAACATATAGTCACTTCGCTAATCATTGGTGAGTATTTTGGCTATGTACATACAAGTGCAAATAATGCATTAGATAAGAAAGATTTACATCACAATATGATTGGAACTTGTAAAATGTCACTACAGTAGCTATGCATTTCTGGAAAAAACAGAGGCGATATTGTAAGAAGGTAAATTAAATTTTGGTTGAACGTGAGACTGATTGTCACACTAGTCTTATTGTTGTAGGTCAAGCATAGTGCAATATCATGGAGCTAAAAATTACTTGTTTTTGTTTTAGGTCAGAACTTAGCGCGTATGAGGTGGGTGATTTGAAATTTAACGGATTGTTCATGGACATTTGGAGTCCGCTCTGGATATTTTGTCAACCATATTCTATTATACATTTTTTTAGATTGGAATATACAACGCAGAGCAGGTAGGACCCCAGGTTTTTATTATTAAGACTCCATGTCATGCACAGCATGTGAATAATAAGCATAAATGTTCTGGTTGTTACTTGTATTTACAGGGCAAGACATTTTATTTTCATCTAGGTAAGCATATTTTTGTGTTTGTTGGACTAGCATCATTATTGTTTGCGCTATGAGCGTTATTGATTTTATTTGGCACAGGTTACTTTAATACTGGCATTTTCTTTGGTCTTGTCGTTTTATTTCTACAGTGTAATTTGAGAGACTTACGTCCACTAGAGGTATGATGACATTTCATTAGTGAATATACACCCCCATGGTACACATTACACACAATACACTTACTTGTCTTATTGTTTTCACCTTTATTACAGATCAGCCCCTGATGAAGGCACACCGTTTGTGCCGAAATGCATTGGGCATAATTTGAAAATGTGAAAATCAAGTACCACATATTTTTGCGTTGTGATGATTTAAAAACGAAAATGGTTCATGTACAGAATTGAGAATCAGAAAATCATATGTTCAATTGATTCATTATTATATTTTGAAAAAGTTCAGATGATTATAAGAGCATAATGTTATGAATTAAAATAACTGAAGTTTTTGCTTAGTTTTGTGTTTACATTGATAAGTGTTGGATAACACATAGTGAACAGTGCGCAACTAGTTGAGATTTTTTCTCACCTAAACTAGCATTCAGTCACAGGCGTGACACACCTGATTAGTTGCAGCACCATTTATACAGGTTGAATACATTGTTTACAACGGAGTGCTCCTCACACACCCATTAAACTTTATTCAGCTACCAGTCATTAGTGGGGAGGCACCCAACACCAACCATGCAGTTTGATAACATTACAGGAATGACGCACAATAGGGCCAGCACGTTGGCTTACACTGCAGAACAGGCTGATAAGATCTATGCCATGATACAGGAAGTCAGGACAATGGATGCCCATGGGGGTTCCATCAGTCAACAATTAAGGCAACTAGAATACCTCACAAGACGACAACTAAACCAGAAAATGCATGCATCCACCCTGGTGCAATATCATAAGGCTCAACGAATTCCCCGTGGATTGCGATTATCAATCAAGCCTATGCTGTTCAGGTTTAACTTGAACGCGAAATTTATGGAGAAGTGGTATAATATCCTCAACAAATGCTCTCTTGATTTAATTCTCCTGATAGTTGAGGAACTTGCCAAGACTATACGAGATCTTGAAGAGGAAATTTCTACTTTGAAAACTGAACTTGAGTCCAGGATGGAAAATGATTCATGGCAGATAAGCATTGACGGGCTGAAACAGAAATTAGAGAAATATAGCAGAGAACTTCAGGAGGGTAAATTGAGAAAGTATAAAAGAGACACCATTGATTATAAATTGAATGAGGTGTATACCTGGGCAGAAATTTACGCCAGACGACAATACCATCCAAAGAAACCACAAACACCGGCACACTCTTCTGAAGAGAGTTTAGTCACAGACAAAGAGACATCAATCACTCGTGGACCAGTTCAACTGACTGATCAAACAGCATTAACAGTGACCGAAGGTACACACCAACCGACTACTAGTGGCAATGTGGCTTTTTTGTCACAAACCCAGAATCAAGGGCTACAACCGACGGACCGCCGCGAAGTTTTAACATCAAGCGGAAAACCAGACGAGGAGGCCACAGGAAAATCGTTAAGGAGCGGGAGGACAGTTGTCTGATAATTAATATATCCTCGATCACTCTGAATCAACAACAAATAAGGGTTCTTGACAAAGGTTTATCTTTTGTTCCGACGGTTAGAGCGAATGAAATGGAGTTGGAAGCAGCTTTTTACCGCTTCATGAGAACATTGAGACTCAAACATTTTTTTCACAATATTGTACCAACAACAGATACAAGGCAGTCTGAATACAGTTTACGGTTCAAACCAAAAAGTACATTCCAACCACCTATTTCTCATAAAATGCTTGACACTTTCGAGACAATGGTGAAAAAAGATATACGAGGTCTGGATTATAAGTCACGTACACGTGGTAACCTCACAAGATCAGAAGAACGTACTCTGCATAATTTAGCAATGAATAGCAACATCCAGATACAACCTGCAGACAAAGGAGGAGCAATGGTGGTGATGGATAAGCACTTTTATACGTCTAAGGTTGAGGAGCATGTCTCAGACACTGGTACCTATCAGATTTTGGACAGAGATCCTACGTTAACATTACAGTCAATGCTTAAAAATCTTTTAGTGGAAGCACGAGAACAAGAATGGATAGATGAGAAGATCCAAAGTTTTTTGACGACTACTAATCCACGCTGTCCAAAGCTCTACATGCTCCCTAAGGTGCATAAACACCTGACGAATCCACCCTGCAGACCTATCGTCTCGGGATGCGGGTCTCTTTTTGACCCCCTCGGGAAATTTTTGGATTTCTTTTTGCAGCAATTCGTTCAAAACTGGAGATCCTACATTCGAGATACGAGTGATTTTCTATCGAAAATTTCAGAAGTTGGAGGTGAGATAGATGAGAACTGGATCCTATGTACTATTGACGTAGTTTCTCTTTATACCTCGATTCCACACTCAGATGGATTAGATTCAGTAGAATGGGCTCTTCTACAAATGGAGGATCTACCCACGGAGAAAGTTTTCCTTTTACAGTTACTGAAATTCTGTTTGCACAACAGCTATTTTGAATGGGACAGAAGGTTTTATGCTCAAATGACCGGAACATCTATGGGCTTTGCAGGGGCTCCTGCATATGCGAATATTTTTATGGCGCAATTTGAGGCTGAACATGTGTTTGACACAGCAGCGTGGACACAAATCAAGATGTACTATCGTTTCATAGACGACATCTTTCTAATTTGGCGAGGTACTGAACAATCATTACTGGATACAATTAAGTACTTGAATTCCGTAAACCCCAGGATTCAATTTACTTATAAAATTGATCCTAACACAATGGATTTTCTTGATGTGAGGATTCAGAAAAAACCCACAGGATTTCAGACCGATTTGTTTGTCAAGGACACGGATCGTAACAGTGCTTTACATTACGCTAGCTTTCATCCACGAAGATTGATTGAGAATTTACCTTTGTCTCAATTCATTCGCATTAAAAGGATTTGTTCACTGACTACCACAAGTGAAACTAACATTGAGAAGTTTGCTCAAAGATACCAAAGTCGTGGATATCCTGATACTATCATACAACGGAGCAGAGAGCGAGTGGCAGAAATGAATAGAGACACTTTGTTACAACCAAAAGTAAAAACCAGCCAGGACAGAATGGTATTTGTGACCAAGTTCACCACAATTTCATCAAAGATTAAACGGATTGTCAACCAACGCTGGGAACTACTTTCCACAGAAACAGAGTTCAACGGGATATTTGCACAACCACCAATGCACGCATATAAAAGAGGACCCAATATACGGCAAATCCTGAAAGGGAGAAAAGATGACCAACATGGAGATCATAAAGGAACCACTCGCTGCTTGAACTGTGTGAACTGTAATAATATAATCATTGGAAATACTTTCTCACACCCAACAACTGGCCAAACAATCAAACTCAGACACAGTAGTGATTGTAACACCCTTAATGTAGTCTATGGCATTAAGTGCCCATGTGGCAAGTTATATGTAGGGAAGACAGAGCGCAAGCTCAAAACACGATTAAATGAGCACAAGAGTCGGATACGGAATCAGAATTTATCATCTCCACTAGCCACCCACTGGAAAGAGTCCAGTCACACAATCTCTCAATTACGATGCTTTATCATTGAGAAGGTAGAGATTAAATCAGGCACTGACAACAGACTCCGTCTTTTGCAACGTGAGCTGTATTGGATTAAATTTTTACAGACAATGCAGCCTAAGGGATTAAATGATAGATATGACCTCTCATGTTATCTATAGGGTTCTATACATTGGACATTTCTATACATCAGTTCTACTTGAGTTCATTACATTTCATTATATCATATGTTATTTGTATTATGTTGAGGTTTTACACGTAATATTTCTAATGGCTTACTCCAGAAATGCATAGCTACTGTAGTGACATTTTACAAGTTCCAATCATATTGTGATGTAAATCTTTCTTATCTAATGCATTATTTGCACTTGTATGTACATAGCCAAAATACTCACCAATGATTAGCGAAGTGACTATATGTTTATATTAAGGATGATAATTGTATATTACTATGCACTGAATAATAGCATTGACAAGTGAATCTATAATGCTCTATTGTACATATAGTTTTGGAAAATGAGTAAATATGGTTTAGCTCATATCGACAGTATTGGAATTAAGCAATGACAAAGTGGGTGATGTGAGCATGAAAGTCCATTTATTACATGCATAGTGAACGTAAAAAGACATTAACTGAATTGTATTTCCATTTACCCTCCATCCCTCATTACCGTATCGGAATGGATTAATCCAGGATTATCATTAAGATGTTATATCATGCATTGAACTTGCAACACTTCTTTATTCACATGATTCATTTTGAGTATTTACACTTTGGAGCTGCGTTTTATAACTCTTACAGCTGTTTCAAGTCTGATAACATTTCACAGTTTCTCATACCACATCGTCTTTATTTAGTGTAGAAACACAGTTGAGATTTTTCCTCACAAGTTATAGTCGCAGTTGGGAGTTCGCCCTGAGTGTTGTTTAGGTTTAAAAGGCTCACAAATTGTTGATCGCGGAGCTACTAGTCCGTTTTCAGTGTCGTTTTTGGAAATATATGTAAGTTAGGACAGAGTTCAGGAATGTGACGGCATCACAGTGTGTTCTTCGTTAATAACGGAAACCTCACATAGCGTTTGAAGAGTATACATTGCATGGCGGTTCTTTTATTGGGAGTCAGCATTCAGACTATAATGTCCTACTCTGGTTTAAAATGGCGACTTTGTTACCCTGGATTATTGGCGTCCTAGCTGTGAGAGTCCGTTTTTAGTGTTGATGACGAAGACATACTACAAACGAGGTGGATTCGAGCAATGGCGTGAGACGTCTTGTTTCAAGGCTGTTTGGATTAGAACGGAATACGAGGCTGGGAATTACTGTTTAAAACACAGGCGATATTGTAAGAAGGTAAATTAAATTTTGGTTGAACGTGAGACTGATTGTCACACTAGTCTTATTGTTGTAGGTCAAGCATAGTGCAATATCATGGAGCTAAAAATTACTTGTTTTTGTTTTAGGTCAGAACTTAGCGCGTATGAGGTGGGTGATTTGAAATTTAACGGATTGTTCATGGACATTTGGAGTCCGCTCTGGATATTTTGTCAACCATATTCTATTATACATTTTTTTAGATTGGAATATACAACGCAGAGCAGGTAGGACCCCAGGTTTTTATTATTAAGACTCCATGTCATGCACAGCATGTGAATAATAAGCATAAATGTTCTGGTTGTTACTTGTATTTACAGGGCAAGACATTTTATTTTCATCTAGGTAAGCATATTTTTGTGTTTGTTGGACTAGCATCATTATTGTTTGCGCTATGAGCGTTATTGATTTTATTTGGCACAGGTTACTTTAATACTGGCATTTTCTTTGGTCTTGTCGTTTTATTTCTACAGTGTAATTTGAGAGACTTACGTCCACTAGAGGTATGATGACATTTCATTAGTGAATATACACCCCCATGGTACACATTACACACAATACACTTACTTGTCTTATTGTTTTCACCTTTATTACAGATCAGCCCCTGATGAAGGCACACCGTTTGTGCCGAAATGCATTGGGCATAATTTGAAAATGTGAAAATCAAGTACCACATATTTTTGCGTTGTGATGATTTAAAAACGAAAATGGTTCATGTACAGAATTGAGAATCAGAAAATCATATGTTCAATTGATTCATTATTATATTTTGAAAAAGTTCAGATGATTATAAGAGCATAATGTTATGAATTAAAATAACTGAAGTTTTTGCTTAGTTTTGTGTTTACATTGATAAGTGTTGGATAACACATAGTGAACAGTGCGCAACTAGTTGAGATTTTTTCTCACCTAAACTAGCATTCAGTCACAGGCGTGACACACCTGATTAGTTGCAGCACCATTTATACAGGTTGAATACATTGTTTACAACGGAGTGCTCCTCACACACCCATTAAACTTTATTCGGAAACGAACGATGACACAATACAATGGAGAGGAGGGCAAACGAAACAACAGGAAATGGACCTAAGGAATGATAAAAACAAAAGAGTGAGGTGATATGAAAGGAGGCAACAAGTCAACACATGGTAGACAATAAAATAAACACAGAGACAGAGACATTGTAAGCTAAGAGCCGCTTTGCTCCATGGAATCTTCTCTGTGGGAATGAATGAATCTGCGGAGATCAGCCGGATCCTCGAAGCTGTAAGACTGTTCCTTGTATGTAACCTTGATGAAGCAAGGATGAATAAGACCATATCTAGCGTTCATGGAACGAAGCGTAGGCCGCAGATCCAGAAATTCTTTTCGACGCATCGCAGTCGGTTTGGAGACATCCTGAGAAAAAAATAGCTTGTGGCCTGACCATAGCAGTTGCTTGTGTTGTTTGGCTGAATGGAGAATAGTCATGAGGTCAGAATAGAGAAGAAAATAAGCAATAATGCTTCGAGGTTTTGAAGATGAGGAGGAGTTTTAGGACCCAGACGGTGCGCTCGTTGAATATTGACATCCACATGTTTAGGCATACCAACAATTGGTAAGACTTGAGTCTTCAAAAAAAGGATAATGTTGGACCCTTCAGAACTCTCTGGAACACCATAAATACATAGGTTGTTGTGTCTATTTCGATTTTCCAAATCTTCAGACGTTTTCTTGAGGACCTGAACCTCCTTGGTGAGATTTTCCAGTTTGGCGGCAATATCTTGGGCGTCACTGATTTATTGCTCAACATCAGTAACCCTTTTGTCAAGATTAGACCACTTATCATCCAGCCTTTGCAGGGTAGCAGTGGTGTCTGCAATAAAAGGCGAATTAAGCGAAGTTCTTCCATAAGGTCCTCAAGAGTGACAGGAGGCGGAGACTTGGAAGGAGATGGTGGGTCCTTTTTGAGGCGTTTGCCCACAGATGTAGAATCCTTACATGAGGTGGGAGCTGCATTGGAAGCTTTTGTAGTATGTCCGTGCTCCATATTGGCAAAGCCAAAAAAAAGAAAAATTAAAGGCGTAAGTCAAAGTATGAGCAGCGTACCGTAGGATGAGGGCTGCAAAATACCAAAAGAGCAGTGAAATGCTGAAATAATGTGCCACTGGGAGTCTGCAGAGCACCAAAAGGAAGTTGGAATGGGCCCAGGAGATGCAAAACCCCAACAGAAAAATGTCCAGGCAAGTGTTGAGGTAAATAGTAGAGGCCAAGGTCCGACGACAAAGGGGAAGCCAAGAAAAAGTCACCAAATGCCACAAAAGAGTTCAAATGCCCTTAAACACCATTGTAATAGTAAAAAAAACAAGGCCATTGGGCGATATTCCTGAAGTGGGCACATTCTGGGTGGTTTAGAAGCAAAAATAAAAAAACCGGAGAAAAATAAAAAACAAAATGGCGGCTGTTTCCGAGGTAAGTGCATTTATGCAAAAAAAATGCCCAAAACTATCAGGAAAGCGTGCAGAAACATACCCATGTGCTGGGGGCAGTTCCGACGCTGGAAACGGCCGTTTCCGCCGAGAAACGCCTTCTAGAAATGGAACCTTCGCAGCAGAAGTGCCGCCGAAATCGCGGAGCTCAGGGGGGAGCGGCCATCTTGATCGCCGCGTAGCGCGCCCTCTCTTTGTTGAATCTTAACATTAGAATGATTCTCACCAAGTGGTATTAGACCCTGTTATTGAGTCATTTGACCGGCTCAAATGTGGGTGCTATTTTGAGTGGTTACGCTACCGCTAAATTTAGCAGCCTAGTGCCATTCCAGGCACCAAAGGGTGCCTGTATTGAGGGCAAGGATTATTTCTGTGCAGGAAGGTCTCCCTTCCTGCACATAAACAATCATTAATGGTGATTTGTAACTTCTATCTGTGCTGCTTTGTGCAGCACACATATAAGTTGCAACTCGTCTTTTTTCTTAATGATTGTTTATGTTCAGGAAGGGACGCTTTCCTGCACATAAACAATCAATGGAGTTTTGCTTTTTCAATGTGTGCTGCACAATGCTGCACACATAGAAGCAGCAAAAATGAGGAGAAATAAAGTATTTCTCATTGTTTTGCCAGGGGAAGACCATGTTTGCCCTGGTCTTAATTTTGCCCCTGCCCTGTATTTACCCCACACTTGTAAATATGGGGCAGGGTCAAAATCAATGGGTGTTGGGGTGGAACACCCACCACAACACCCATTGCCCTCCCCTTTCAAGCTATTTATAGCGTGAAAGGGGGCCTTATTTACAAGGCAGCGTTAAGCCATGTTAATGGGCTTAAAGCTGCCTTGTAAATAAGGCGAAGCCCCTATCGCCACGGAAACGTCACTAAAAGTGACGTTCCTGTGGCGATAAGAGAGTGTAAATATGCCCCTTTCTGTTTCTTTAGGGCATTCGTCTTTATTGTTTTGCACACTAATAAAATGTATTGAATTTATAAATTCTGGATCTATCTCCCCTTATGCAAATCCAATACACAGGAGATATGCACTTTGGTTATTCAAAACTACGAAATGTTTTCCACCAAATGACACGTGGAAATTGCCTCAAAAGTGTGATTCTAGTATATAAGGCTATGCTTTGAGTGTTCATGAAGACATGCCTGAAACATAAGACTTCAGC
This sequence comes from Lissotriton helveticus, assembly GCF_964261635.1. Classification (NCBI taxonomy): domain Eukaryota; kingdom Metazoa; phylum Chordata; class Amphibia; order Caudata; family Salamandridae; genus Lissotriton; species Lissotriton helveticus. The sequence continues at coordinate 332,334,928 of NC_136071.1, read as the reverse complement.
ACAGTCATAGGGGCCATAGTGATTTTATAGCTTACCTGTTGCCATGCCCATATCACGGTAAACATCCTTTACAACAATTGGTTTACAAAGCATGCCATTACCCCGCATTTTTTACTCCAGAAAATATTTTACAACGCAGGGCTTTACACCCCAAACCATTACAACACATTCCCCATTACAAAGCCCCGGTGAAGTTAGAATAATAAATTGCGTTGTAATTGACCATGCGTTGTAATGGATTGTGTTGTAAAGCCCTCCATTGTAAAAGATTTTGCGTAGTAAAAAATGCGGGGTAATGGCATGTGTTGTAAAAGCGTGCGGGGTAAAATGTCATATTCCCATAACACAGCCTACTTCCTAGTCTCCAGCTTTCCCTTTGCGTCTCACTCACGTAACTCCCACTTCTATCTCAGCTAATGTATTAATTTACTGTTTTCTGCCTTCAGCACGTGAGCCGAGATATTGCTTAATACCTTATTTATTGTTTTCTGTGAAAAGGATAATTGAATTTCTGATCAGCCTATCCGAAAATCTCACATCAAAATCATATAGGTCATTTCAAAAATATATTGGGGCAGATGTACAAGCCCCCTGCACCACCAGTATGTCACTTTTCGTGACACACTGGTGGCGCAGGGGGCTCCTCCATATTTACAAGGAGAGGAAAAGCCACCCTGCATGGCTTTTCCTCTCCTTGCAAATACGGCCCCTTCACACGCAGCACTTTGTGTTGAAGGGGCGTTCCATGGGTGTTGCTTTGGGTGTTTCCACACAACAGCCATGGAACAAGACACATCTCCAGATTTATGAGAAATCGTAAATCTGGAGATGCGTGTGAATGCTACGCCACCCTAGAGGTGGTGTAGTGAGGCGCAACGGGAGAAATGTTTTCATTTCTCCTCGTTTTTTTTTCCTCTTTCAATGTAAGCTGCATTCTACAGCACGCATTGAAGGAGGAAAATGCCTATAGTGATTGTTGTCGTGCAGGAAGGTGCCCCTTCCTGCACACAAACTATCTCTCCACGACGCAGGCATCCTTGCACCAGCGCAGGGGGAAGCACAGAGATGTGACATATTCATGTAAATATGTTGCATCCCTGTGCTTCGGAAGTGCTGCAGCGTGGCACAGCCAAAGGGGCTGTGGTGCAGCGCTGCGGCACTTCCTCGTAGATCTGCCCCATTGTCTATTAAAATGCAGAGTTACAGTTCAAACAACAGAAAAGGAAACAATGTATGGAAGTCAAACAGAAAAATACACATAAATATATGCAGCTTGTGCATCATATATAAAGTTTCTGACAAAGCCACCATACAGAATCAAATGTTTACCTCTTCTTCCACATACATCCTTGATATGGACACACTAAACCTACATCTTATTTTTTCTTTCACTAACCCACAAAAAAAATCTACATCGTTTTTTCTTTCCCTGAATAACAGTAAAAAAGCAGACCTGCTTCAGATAAAACTCAGATAAAAGTTGAGTATTGCACGCAAGATTTTCCATTTTACCAATTACAACAATAATCAAATTTAACAACATTTGGCTATCAGACAAAGGGCTTGCGATTGAAGTGAATGGCCCAAGGCACATAGCGTGAGCAACTCACAAAGCTGCTAAGAAAGAATAACAAATATTAGTGCATTGTAAAAATAATCGCGAAAAAGGAATGCATTAGACTTTGATTAAAAGAGTGATTGCTCCAGGTACTAGTTTTTGAAGAGATATTCACAGACATAGACGTACAGATACCCTCAAGCATATTAAAAGCGAAGAGGGTGGATGGCAACTGTGGAGGAACCATGAAGCTGTGTAACAGAATTTAGCGGTCAGATGTGCCATTTAATAGGCTAAAATATTTGAAGTTGAGTTGACACCATCATCAGATGTTTTGCATTAACATGATTTTGCACAAAAGTTCTATATAAAAAAAATAATAATGATTACATAGTTGCCACGGATCCATGCATTCTATTATTCTGAGGACAATTCTTCAGTAAAACAGCTGTGCCTGCTAAATATATGCAATACGTCAAAATAGACCAAAATAGATAAAACTCAGTTCATAATACATCGGTATACTCTCACTTTATGAATGATATCTTGATGGTACACACTTAAGTTGGTCTAAAATTTACAGAAATTAATCACCACATTTTACAATACATTTCCAAACACCTTAGAGAGTTAATATAAAAAATGAATGCTTTAACACAACTATTTATTTTCTGAAGATGCATATCATTACAGATTGGCAGCTCTTTATAAAGGTCTTGTTTCCTAAATATGGGTTGCAAGTGAAGCAGAATACAGATTGAAGTTGATGATTGCTGTTCATGTTGTCGGTGATGTGACGTGGAATTACAAAGAGGAAAACAGCCGGTTATGAACAGCTGCCTATCTACCATTTTATGTTCTGAATGGCCCTCCAAACCCTTTTCCAGGTTTCCTTCCACAGCTGATTTATGTAGATCAGCTATGCAATGGTAGAGGAGTCCCTGGCGAGCTACGCACAAAATGTCCACACTCTGGCACCCTGCAGCTCTCCCACACCATCCCCAAAAAACATACTCCCCACACATTCCCAATATTTAAGCAAAACCCAACACCTGGATTCCTGGCACCATCACCAATCCCATTCGGTATCCTCTTCTGTCCTACTATTTCATGCATCAACACAGCCCTCAAAACCATGTAACTATTTAATAATATTAATCAAACAAATAACACTTTAAAGAAAATAAGTAAGAAGGAGTCGTGCTGTTTATCTCAGCCTGTTTTAGAGGCAGGTCTGTCAGTGAAGAAAAAGAAAGAACAGTGAGTGGAAAGAAAATGGAGAGGTGAAGAGGCTGGGGTTGTGGAGTATGGGTGCCATTTTGGCTGCCTTTGGTGGTTTGGGTTTAGGGTCTGCACCATGGCCAAGCCATCGGCAAACCAGAGCTGCATAGAATCAAAGTTCATGCATATTGGAGTTGGCAGCCTGCAGTGGGATGTGGCCTTTTGTCCACTGCCGGCTGAACACGGACACAGGCTGTGTGTAGTGGAAGGTGTTAGGTGTGCTGCATTTGGCCCTGCACCCAAGGCAGGTGGAGGTCATGCAAGCCACACAAACCATAAATCACTCACTAAATGCAATGCTTATGACTAGCTCTGGGTGAAATTAAAATTTTGGCAGTAAAATTGAAGTAAATTTGTGTTATGCTTGTTACATAAAACTCCGCAAATATAACCATAATTATGCCACGTTTACAATAAATATTTGCAGCAAATGTTTGAGGTACTGTGGTTAAGTGTGTCCCTGCACCAAACATTGATGCAAGGACACATTTCGCACCAAAATATAGTGCGATATGACATATTGCATTTCCTGTAATTATGCATAATGTCACTTAAATTTGCTGACATTATGCGTAATTATGTGAAGCAAATTACACAAATTTCGCACACCCCTACTTATGGCCTCACCATATTCAAACCAATAAGTAACAATAAAAGAACAACATAATTAAACAAGAACACAGACAGGATTAGGAAAATAGTTATTAATGGGTCCCACAACACCGTCAAGACAGGTTATGCATACCTTTATAACAGGTCTCCATTTCCAAGGACTTGCATACTTCAGAATACTGCCAAGACCCGGGACATCAGCATGTTACGATTTGGAAAACTCTCCAGAATCTGTACCTTAAAGTTTTTTGTTTTCCCACAGAAATTTTATTAACCCGCCGATATCTGCAGGTCAGTTTCAGTGTCAAATTATGCCACCAACGGATAGAATGAATTCAGGAACCTGAACAAAAAGTCCTGTGCACACGTTTCCATAGAATAGGTTTTGGTGTAAAAAACAATTTTCAACGCATGAACTCGTGTAAAATTGACGGTTGAGGCCTTGGAAGTTTCAGCAAAAGGATTTATAAATCAATCCAGATCAGTACAAAGTACATTCTACCAGCCGACACGTGTTTCGTCACAACGTCTTACAATTGTGACTCTTCAGGGCAGTTTAGAAAATAATCAAAATCAGGATAAATTGCGGTCTCGATATATATCGGGTGATGTGCGTGAACATCACCGGCGTTACTGGGTCAATAAGAAAGTTGTGTCCGGATATAACAGAACGAGCCACGAGACGTGCTGCAACCAGCACAGCTCCTGCACCGTGAGGGATGGACCCGTCCTTCATTTCCTATTGACCCAGTAACTGATCTGGATTGTTTTATAAATCCTTTTGCTGAAACTTCCAAAGCCTCAACCGTCATTTTTACACAAGTTCAGGTGTTGAAAATTGTTTTTACACCAAAACCCATTATATAGAAACGTCTGCACAGGACTTTTTGTTCATTTGTACGTGTGGACTCACATCCACACAAGTGCAGTGTTTTATTTGGGTTTGTTCTCCTGTTTGCACCGTATACTCATCAATCACAAGTATATCTCATACACGCACAAGCAAGAGCGCCATTACTTCCTGTGCGTAAATCTAAACCATTCACCGGCATATTATCTGAATTCAGGAACCTGTCTGACTAAAATAAATGTAATTCACTCAATGTTTGACAGAGTAAAGCGATTGCGGTCTCATACTGGCTGTATGGGGTTTTACTTTAAAATGTTAAGAACAGAAAAAGCACAACTAAACAAAACAAAATACAGTGAAATTTAGGGTGTTGTTGATAATATTCTACAGCCACATTCTAAAGCACAACCCTATACTGCGCCATCGACCATGTGCAGTGGGTTTGGCCATAGGGCCAAATATTTGCCCAGACAATGTGCCCAACTTTCCCTGTGCCCAGCCTCCCACATTTCCAGTCCTTGTGGTACAGGCATTTGGCCACATAATCCAGGGGTGGGAGACAGGGCCTAACCATCCTCTGAGTGTTCAACTTTGTTATATCCTGATTGTATTAGTATATGTTTCCCAGCCTAGCTGTCAACCTGCTACTCAGCCAGAATGAGAGTTGGTATTGGAATGTTGGTGTGACTGTGATGCATGGAATACTTGGGTGCCTGTGTGGATGAGTGGTGGCAGTTGGAGATGGGCTGAGCAGCAGGCAGGCTGTTCCTGGTAGGGGATGGTGTATGAGCTGTAGAGGCTGGAGCATAAGGATAACCAGACTTATAGAGGCTGGAGCATAAGGATAACCAGACTTATAGACTGATGTACATATGTACCATCCTGCAACTAAGAAGTTAATTAAGTTATTCATGAAAGACAACTCAGCTACGTCTGGTAAGGCACAACATATTTTTGGTGACAACCTGGACCAAGACTCACGCGTGCTTCAAGATACAAGATTACAAGATTACAAGAACCTGAACATGGTCTGGACATGATGAACCAGAACCCAAAGAAACTACAAGAAACAAAGATTCAAACGTCAAGAATTGAGTTACAGGCAAGCCAGCCCCTCTAGTGTCCTTGTCAAAGGACGGCCCCTGTCTGGACATCCTTCTTTGATTTTGTGAAGCTGAGGCTTGTTGGCTGAAAGGGCAGTTAAACCGCCCTTTCCTCTTTAAGAAACGAGGCACGAGCTGTGCTTAACGCACATACACTGAGCGCGTGTAGTTCTTCAAAGCATAATGAGTCTGGCACTGCGCGCGCAAGATTACCTGCACTTTTGGAGTCGCATGGAATCTCCTTGCGCAGTATAGGGCTGCAGAGGGACGCTCTGCATCATGGACGTGCAGAGAGCCATCTGGCATGACATCCTCAGCGTGCCACCATCTTGTGTTTGGTGGCTGTATTCAGTAGTCGGGTCTATGAAATGTCCAGTGGAGTCTTCTTTTCATCACACCTTTCTGCCAACTGAGACCGAGGACATGGGCTGTATCCAAGTGGAATGCCGCTCTATACCTCTTTTACAGGTACTCTTTTATTTGTGTATCGTGTGCATGTCTATGACAGAATGCATGCACACAATCAAGGGGCAGCTACAAAGTTCCCCGGTTACGCATGGTGCAGGTGACACTCACTGACTTTAAAACTTTGTCTCTGCTCAAAATAGTTGAATTCCGGTGTCTTACAAGTGCACATTTTGTTCAAACTGAGTCATGTGGGGCCTAGATCTGGGTCATTGTGTGCTGTGTCACTATCAGCACAGTGTATGCACAAACAATTTCTATGTTACTGCACAGTGACTGTAGCTAATTCGTGTGTGACATCGCACACAGGGGGTTTTTGCTGGTACTTCGTCACAGTGCTTGCATCTCAAGTGAGTCTTTGGTGTTGTGGACTTTACAGTGAAATTTACATTTAAATTCAGTGCACACCTGGGACTTTTGGTGGTCATAGTCACTATTGGCATGTGTCTTTGTGATGCCATAGTATTACATGTGTTTACAATGTGTTAACAAGTTGCACGTGGGGTGCACAGTACTAATGTGTGCCTTAGTAGCACTACTCGGGTGAGATGTTGCTCACCGATGATTGGTTACAGTTAAAGAGTTTACAAATGGAAAAGGAAAAGTTGTTGTATGACTTATGTTTTGTTGTTCTTCTCTAGCATACTGTCTTAGTGATGCCACAGTTTAGGTTTTCTTACACACTTGTCGCTAAGTGGGTGGTGGTCACATTACACTCCCTTACATGAGGAATGGATATGGTTCTAGGATCCGTTTTACACTGCACTCCCTTACGCAAGGGTGGTCTTACTTCTTGTGGGTGGCTTCCCATTTCTCTGTGTTGTAGTTACATTGCATATTGTGTTTTGTGATGTGTGTAAGTCATCATGCGCCACACGTCTCGTCTTGTCAGTGTCTAAGTCGCCTTGCGCTTCACCTCTTGCGTGTCTAATGTGCAAGTCGCCATGCGCTACACTTCCAGTTTGTCTTGTGTGTAAGTTGCCCAGCGCCTCACATGTTGTTGTCTGGTGTGTAAGTTTTCCTGTGCCTTACGCATTGTTGTCTTGTGTGGAAGTCGCCCTTGCCACACGTGTTGTCTAGTGTGTAAGCCGCCTTGCGCCTCACATGTTCTTGTTGGGTGTGTAAGCCGCCACGTGGTTCACTTCTTGTACACTTTGGGGTCCATTAGGATGGCCGGCGGTGGCACCGCGGTGCTGGCAGGCGGAGAAACGCCTTTTGCCGCCCACGAGCAGCGGTACTCATGTCCGCCATATTAGTATAGCAAAACATAGGTCATTACCGCCATCAAAGTGCTCCCGCCACCGCGGCAGTGGGAGCCAATGGAGAATCTCCGCCGTGCGGAATGACGTCTGCCCCGCTCCACAAATTAGGATGGCCCAAACAGGCAGACGCACCGCAGCGGAGACACCGCCCAACCAGAGACGGCGGAAACTCGACAGCGGAGATCGAGAGCAGAGACCCGGTCCACACCACTCGGTCACGACAGCCATGGACCCAGCTCTACATGTGTTTCCGGTGCTGTACCTGATACACCACTATCATCTAATGGGCCGCCGCGGACGCCGCCACAGGTAGGCAAATACAAAAATATACAACAGACAACACATGGGCTGACACAGGGTCCAAAACCATAACAGACATCCTGCTGGGGCCAACAACACATCCACAAGGGCACCCACACATGACCCACCTGCCAACATGTCACCCCACTGCATCCTGGACACACATCGACCGCGAACCTGCAGCAACATCCCGGTGCCGGTCACATCACCGCAGCGGTCAACACATGCGCACAATGCACAACGCAGGGCCAAGGCATGGGCAGGGCACAAACACCACAGGGACACACCTCCCCCAACCACACATCAACACACCCCATCAAGTCACAGGCCAGGTGCCCATACCAGGCACCCCCATGCACAGCAACAAGCAACAAGCCCAGCAACAAGCAAGCACAATACACACCCTGCACCACACAACAAACAACCAGGGAGACAGCCACTGCAGGAGTGGCTGACAAGGAACACACAATACCAGTGCTCACACACTGAACGCTGCCAATACTTGCCAGCACATACACACACAAACAAACACACACCCTGGGTGTAGCCATAAACAGAACTGATGCCTGCCCAAAAACCACACACAAACACTACAGGAACACACACCGAACCACATCAGAAACAGACATACCCTGTCAGCCAAACTGTGGAAAGGCAATGGGAGTACAGACACAACAGGAGTGCACAACCTCATCACACAAGAACAAAACACACACAACATACCACAAATCACAAGAAGAGCACCAGCACATAACTACACTGCCACATGAAACCAACCACAGATGCACATCAAATCAAAAATGAACAAACTCCACAGGACATCAGGGGATGCACATCAGGCAATGCCAAGGCCACATACACACAGCACTGTATGCCCAACAAGCAGTGTGTGCACAACAAGCAGAACAGTCACACACAGACATGACTGACACAACTCAACATACACAACACTAATAAGTACAGCACAAACACAACAGCACACCCAGGAAGTGAATCAATAACACAGCCAACACACATACATCCAACACAACAACAACAGATGCACCACTCTGGGACACAAGAGCAGAACCATCTTGACCGGAGCACTGGGCAGCACACACAGCTGAGGTGCACATGAGCAATACTCACTGATCAATAGCACAAGAACACCACACATAAACCATTGGGGTAATGTCCAGAGTTGAACATTTGCCCTCGCCCAAGAACTGCACCACAAAGCACAATGCCACAAATGAAGTGATGGGGAGGCACACACATGTAAACCAAGGGGACAGCTGACATCAAAGTGAACTCACTTGCTTGTCAAGTAGTAGACATGGAAGGGGTGTACCATACACATAAAGAGGGAGTGCAGACCCACAATGGGTAGCCATAAGCGGCACAAATAGGGGATGGCATCACACCACACACACCATGCCACACAGGAGAAGAAAAGGCACCATGTGCATGCAATGCATGAGAAACACAACCGCAATGGCAGTGTGGAGCAGCAGGGCCACACAGTCCACACAAACACACTCAAGACACATTGATGATCAAACACAACACTGATGTGCAAGTCACACACTTTGCACACTCATAAGTGACCAAAACAACAAGGAGTAGTTATACAGAACAGCGTGGACACACCAACACACTGCATAGTGCACAACAGACAACTCACACATGTCCATACAACCATATCCACAGGGCACAACAATACAAACAACAGGCACATACCTCCTGGGTGACACATGTGTGTCTTTCAAAATCCAGGGGCACACACACATCCACACCCACTACAAAGTCACACCCTTCACACTGCACACCTCTTGACTACCTAAGAGCACACATCTCATGTAGGCCATGGGACCAGGACTAAGGGTCACCACAGGATGACCATACACATACACAGCTGGGCACACATAAAGGAATAACACACATACATCATGACAGTGCCCAGCCTGCATGTAAACCTGTGCACGGCATCACACCCTGTGCTGGCAGTGTACCCCAACCTGACATGTGAACAATATACCCAACAATAGCAAACCACTAAAAATAGAACTGCATGACAGGTACAAGAGCCATCACAGATAACACTAGTATCAGTGTCTGAATGGCCTGAAGACCCCGTCACCCCTGTATGCAAATTTGATGCTGGCAAAGATCTTGGCAATGTTGCAGTGACACATAGAGCATGGGGCACAGGCAACCAAATGCACACACCAAAATAACTTTAATCAGCAAGGACACTGACTAAACAGACAACAGGAGTAATTGTCTTTATTCACATGTTGCACAGATGTGACAGAAGAACAACCGCAGACAAGAGCAAGGCACAAAATGCTGATCATATACAAGATAATCGGCACAGGCAAACTCCAAACAGAAAGGCCAGTGTCCAGGGCAGGTGGCACAGCAGGTACATGAGAGGCTGCACAGGGGAGAGTCCAACACAGCAGAGCAACAGGGCCAGTGTCCATGGCACAGGTGAGAGTACAACACAGCAGAGCAACAGGGCCACTGTCCATGGCACAGGTGAGAGTACAACACAGCAGAGCAACAGGGCCAGTGGCCATGGCACATGTGAGAGTACAACACAGCAGAGCAACAGAGCCAGTGTCCAGTGTCTAACTTGTCCTCTCTTACTGACACGGACATGGGCAGCACCAGAGGAAGTGGATGGGAGGGTGGGCACTGGCCGCTGTGTGGTAGTAGATGATGCAGAGGCCCCATTCCCTGTGCCTTCCAACATGGATGCATCCCCGCTGGCACCAGATGATGTTGTACTCTGTGTCTCAGGCAGGGATTCCTTCTGCATACTCCGGTCCCCCTCAGATGCGCTGGTGGGCTCTGTGACACTGGCCTCCGGTGCAGCTGCAGTGCTACCCTCGCCACCACTGGTTTCCGGCTCCTGTTCCTCCGTGTCCACTGTTGATTCTGCATGAGTGAGAGATGCAGGGTTGTGTTAGTGTCATCATCAGGACAAAGCAAACCAATCAATGCAGTCCAGGAGAGGCCCAAATCTACATGGTGACCACCACACCCTGCAATCACAATACAACTGCACACTACATAGACCACACCAGTGCCTGTAACCCTGAATATCTGCCATATTGAGGCCACACAGCACAACACCCTGCCTGTGTATGAAGTGTACCAGACACACAACTTGCTCTGCACACACCTAGGGACATGATGTGGGGACACCACTTATTACTACTGACAGACCTTGAGGGAACAGGAGTGGACAACACACACACCTATTAGGACATAACAGTCCACATTGGCAAGTAGGCCATAACAAAGACCATGTGGTGCTCTGGGGCACATTCTTGTCTGATGTGTGTGCCTCACCGATCATGGTCCGTGCAAAGTAAGCATACATGGAGTCACAGTCAGATAGTGGACACTGCTGTTCACCCCTTGAAAGATTCCCCACACCATCCAAATGCTGAATGAGCATGTAGATGTTAACACATCTGGCAATGGGAAAGCACAGCAGGGAGGCTCACCTTTGTAAGGGCAGTTTGGGCAAATGCATGACACTGGCACCCAGCCCAGCAGCCACTCACATGACACAGCATAGCACCACCCCACGAACATCACATGTGCCACCGCTGCCACAGGCCCTGTACACATGCATCCGCTCCCAGGCAAAGTCACCCTCCCCAAATACTCACACCAGCCTTGCTGCCAGTGCTCCTTCAGATGTGCATCCAGCTCAGGATGAGTCACTGCCAATATGCGGCCCATCAGTGATGTCATGTTGCGCCGTGCCAAACGGCCTGTAGCAGCCCCAATGTCATCTCTGCCACATTCTTAGCCAGCCGGCTGATGTCGTCCCACCTCTTGTGGAAGTGGGTGCGGCGTCGGTTGGACACTCCCAGGGCTCGCACCTTTGCTGCAATGGCCCTCCACACGGCCTTTCGCTGGTGTACCTCGAGCTGCAGGCATTGGAGAAGAGAAGGGGAAATGATCAGTGAGACAGTGTCATGGACCAACATCTATTAGTACAGTAGCAAGAAACAGACTCATTACCAATAGTAATCTCCTTCCATCCCAAACTGGGGTAACCCTCAGAAGGGCACTCTGCATGGGCCAAACAGATGTGATTGCATGCATTTATGAGGGCGTACAGGGTCCCTGATAATCTCACACACATGCAGGATGACTGCACTGAACCCCCTCAGTGGCTTGCACACATCTCCAGTCCTATGCACATCTGGCCACTACATACATCACATATCTACCTGTGTCTGTGTGTAGAATCACTGTGTGCATGAGTGGGTAGCATTCAATGAGCATGGCCTGTGAACATATGTGTATGTAATGTGTGTGGCATCGGGGTACATGGACTCACCAGCAAAATAGCCATCTACACAAGTGTGGTCTTGTGCAATTATATAGGGCTGCGATGGTGCATATCTTTATTTCAGTGTGAATGAACAAGAGTACGGACACAGTAAGTACAGTGATGTCATCTCGTCTTGGTTGGTGCCCACTGGGCGTAGTCTCTGGGTTCACGCTGAGTCGGACAACAGGGGCACACAGAGACAATCTCCCAAGCAATTACTGTCCTGGCACCTGCATGTAAATGTAAATGTAAATGTATTGCGACTTATATAGCGCACGTATCACCCGAAGGCATCAAGGCGCTTGCTTAGGGAACCCGTCCTGGTATTCCCCTGTGAGATACCCCGGCAGGGTATCCACAAGGTGAAAGCCAGGCATCCCGCCGCGAGGGGCCGTAGTGGAAATTAAGCAAGCTATTGCCCAGAGTCGCAGAGTGTGACCCCGTAAGTCGAGTAGGCACCGGAGCGAGAATTGTCGAGTCCGTGGAATATTTGAGCCTGAGACCCGCCGAGGCGGGGAATCGAACCCTGGTCCACGGCCGATCTCAGCTTCCGGGTCTGCCGCCTCTAACCACTGAGCCACGCTTCTCCACTCCTGTGGCTCTGTATGCCTGACAATGTAACACACTCCACTCAGACATACAACTGCAGGCAGGGTAAACCGTGACTTTGGGACACACACACTACCTCGCCCTCGAGACAGCATGTTTGTCAGTGTATGACACAACCCCACACCCTCAGGCATATACTGCAGGAGTACAACTACATCTCTGACCCCTCCCTGCCATACTTCTCCCTTTACGATGACTCACTACAACATTGGGTACCCTATACAGCCTTGGGTATTGTTCCAGCACCTCATCCACAAAGACCTCCAGTTCCTCGCTTGTGAATGGACTGGCACGGATCTTCTCTGTCCTTGCCATCCCTGTGGACATGGAACACCTGTGGTGGAAGTGGATGGTGAGGGGTCCCAGGCAGCACGCTCCGGAGGCAGCAGGAGGAGAGGGTCCAAGGCAGCACGCTCTGGAGGCAGCAGCAGGAGAGGGTCCAAGGCAGCACGCTCTGGAGGCAGCAGCAGGAGAGGGTCCAAGGCAGAACGCTCTGTGAGCAGTGGAAATGTGAGGCTCACTCCCACAGATTTATAGCCCCCTGGGACTGTTTCTTAGGTGCCAAGCTGCAACAATTGGTTGTCCAGGTCTGCCTTTTTCAAACCCAATCAATGAGCGCCTCCACGGTGGCGGAGCACGCCTTCTGCAATTTTCAAAACTACATCCTGCCACCTCAAACATCGCTCCCATTGGCTGTAGGCAATTCTCCATGGCGATGATGCACCGCAGGGGCCCGGGTTGCACTACTGCGATGGTGCATCTTTCAAACCCATCCAATGACCGCCTCCGCGGTAGTGGAGCACGCCTTCCGCGACTTTTAAAACTGCATCCTGCAACCACAATCATCGCTCCCATTGACTGTAGGCAATGCTCCATGGCGGTGATGCACCACAGGGGCCCGGGGTGCGCTAACGCGATGGTGCATCTTTCAAACCCATCCAATGACCGCCTCTCGCCTTCCTTGACGAGATGTGCTGTGGGCATCTCATGAAGGTTGTCATTGACATGTGTCCATGTTCTTCTCAACTAGGAGGAGGCCTAATCTCCTAAGTCACTTGACACTGCTGGAGGACATGGAGGACGTTGCGATCATTTGAACATTCCACCTCAACAGACCCACCCTGAAGACCCTATGTGATCTGTTGGAGCCCCACCTGCAGCCTTGTCGCCACTACCCAACTGCTTTCACACCAACGTACAAAGTGATGGCAGCCCTCCATTTTTTGCAACTGGTTCCTTCCAGGAGACTGTGGCCAGCGCTGCAGGGATGTCGCAACCCATGTTCAGCCTGGTGCTGAGGGATGTACTTGCAGCCATGATGATCTATAAGGATAGATACATACATTTACCCAGGGGAGCAGAATTGGCCGTTGTGAAGGGAGGCTTCTATACGCTTGGTAACATCCCCAATGTTGTTGTTGCCATCGATTGCACCCATGTTGTCTGGTGCCACCACAGGCGAGTGAGCACCTTTTTAGGAATAGAAAACATTATCACTCGATCAATGTGCAGGTGGTGTGCCTTGCAGACATGACCATGTCACATGTGTGTGCCAGACTCCCCGGCTCAGCCCATGACTCCTACATCCTGAGGAACAGCATTGTGCCCAGGCTGATGGCTAATCTGCTTCCCGAACGTGCTTGGATTGTGGGCGAGTATGCCTAGTGATATGGCGTGCTGTGTGTGTGACCTGCTGCCCTCTGCCTGTGCAGCATTGCTATGTGTGTTTGTCATTCACAGGTGACTCTGCATATCCCAGTCGTCCATGGCTGCTGAGCCCACTACGGAATCCCAGGGCCCCGGCTGATGTCAGGTACAATGAGGCCCATGGCATGACCCGTTGTGTAATTAAGCGGACTTTTGACCTGCTCAAGTCAAGATTCCACTGCCTTGACACGACTGGACGTGCACTGTCATACTCGCCTGGGAAGGTCCGCAAGATCATTGTGGCATGCTGTATGCTCCACAACATGGCCATTCACAAGGGGATTCCCCATCTCCTGGATGATGGTGAGGAGCCAAGGCCCCTGCTTGTTCAGGGCCCTGAGTCCAGTGATGAGGACAGTGGAGAGGAGGAAGGAGTTGACATGCGTCAACAGCTCATCACCCCCTACTTCACTTGAAGGGGGGTGACAAGGTACGACTTGTAAATTGTCTGGTGTGATTACTGTTGTTGTGAAGGGCTATGTGCGGATGGTACAGACAAGCACATGTTGAGTCACCTGTGTGTGGAAATGTGGCAGTGACATTTCACATGTGAACCTATACAGAACTCTGTTTGTTGACACTTGTTGCACATTGTGTTGTCTGCCTGTAGACTTATGTGGATGTTTGGTGTAGTGTTGTCTGTGATGCCACACTAACGCTAGTGACTGTTGTTCTGTTGTGTCTCCCTAGGTGCCTCAAAATTATCCAGGCATACATACTGTACATCTTTTGGATACATCATGGACATTGTGAACACTGTAAATATTGCACTAAAGACAAAGCTGCACCAATTGAAGTTGTAAGGTATTTTGTTTACAAAGTTGACATGTGATGGGTGCGGGCATATTTACATGAAGGTGGTGATGGAGCAGTGAGTTGACAGTCATGGTACATGAGATGCAAGAGTAGACACCACATGGATGTGGTGACCCAGTCCAACAGACAGGTGCCATTCACAAGGCAGTGTGGGGAAGGACAGGCCAAACAGTCAATGTAGTGGGGAAGAGGGTTGCCATCAGGGCTGGCTCCGTGACTGGCGTGTGGCTGGTGCTTTACCTCCAGAGACTCCCAGGCTCTTCTTTGGACGCCCCCTTAATCACTTTGGCAGAGGGGGGCCTGCTGCATGGCCAGCGGCGTCTGAGGACTCACCCCTCTCTGTGCCCGCAGGAGCGGATTGTGCACTGTCATCCTGCAGCACAACAGAGGGGGGCAGAGGTTTTTATTTGGGACGCAGGCCTGTCCCTCAGTAACGCCACTTGCTGGGCCATGAGGTCCACCATTTGTCCAATGCGTGTGTCGATAGACCTCATCAGCAGGATGAGCTCACGTAATAGTTCGTCAGACAGGCCACTTTCTCCCTGGACCTGTTCATATGCCCTGATGACTCTGGTGAAGTGGTCCAGGGATGGTGTGCCAACCTCCTGAGGTCTGGGGGTGACCCTGGCCCTCCCACCTGCCCTGCTGCCACGGACCTGTTGCCTCACCACTGTGGGTCCCCTCACAATCTCCCTGCCGTCCACAGTTGTTGGTGTGGCCTGGTCATCCCCTGGGACAGGAAAGGTGCTGAAGGTGGTACTGGAGGTGATGGTGGCGGTGGAGGTGGCAGCGGTGGAGGCACAGGCTGTGACTGCAGGAGTCTGCTGTGCTGTTGTTGTTGCAGCAGACGTGGTGGTGGGGAGGATGGGGGCCTGGGACCTATTGGTCCCTGGCACACCAGATGGGCCTGCCTGGAGCTCATCGTCCAAACTATCCTGGGAGTCAACATCCAAGAGTCCATGTACCGGGGGTGGAGACTGGCTCTGCTGGTCGTTGGTGTCCTCAGCAGTGAGATCTTCATCACCTGTGGATTAGATGGGGAATGGTCAGTGTTGGGTACTGTGCAAGTATTCTGTTAGCTGCGTGTCATCCACTGTCTGTACACTGCACAATTGAGAGATATTCACTATTATTATTAAGTGCAATACTGTGCCTCATTACATGGTGTAGAGGTACATCAATTACTCATACATGCAAGGTATCAATGCATTGCATGCAATTGGTGCTGTGTGTAGTGATGCAGGTCTCCCTCCCCTAAACAGGCACCCCAAGCAAGATGGCTACCTACCTCTAAATTTGTTTGGTGAACAATGCAATGGCTTCCATGTGCTCCTGGGTGGTGTTGGGGGAGGGCTACATCTTGCTGGAGTGTGGGACAGGGGGCATGGTGGGAGTAGTGGTACAGGCCTCCCTCCCCCAAACAGGCCTCCCAAGCAAGATGGCTACCTACCTGTAGGTTTGTTTGGTGAACAATGTAATGGCTTCCATGTGCTCCTGGGTGGTGTGGGGGGAGGGCTCCATCTTGCTGGGATGTGGGACAGGGGGCATGGTGGGAGTAGAGGTACAGGCCTCCCTCCACCAAACAGGCATCCCAAGCAAGATGGCTACCTACCTGTAAATGTGTTTGGTGAATAATGCAATGGCTTCCATGTGCTCGTGTATGGTGTGGGGGAGGGCTCCATCTTGCTGGGGTGTGGGACAGGGGGCATGGAGGGAGTAGTGGTACAGACCTCCCTCCCCAAACAGGTATCCCAAGCAAGATGGCTACCTACCTGTAAATGTGTTTGGTGACCAATGCAATGGCTTCCATGTGCTCCTGGGTGGTGTGGGGGAGGGCGCCATCTTGCTGGGGTGTGGGACGGGGGGCATGGTAGGGGTAGTGGTACAGGCCTCCCTCCCCCAAACAGGCCTCCCAAGCAAGATGGCTACCTACCTGTAAGTTTGTTTGGTGAACAATGCAATGGCTTCCATGTGCTCCTGGGTGGTGTGGGGGAGGGCTCCATCTTGCTGGGGTATGGGACAAGGGGGCATGGTGGGAGTAGTGGTACAGGCCTCCCTTCACCAAACAGGCATCCCAAGCCAGATGGCTACCTACCTGTAAGTTTGTTTGGTGAACAATGCAATGGCTTCCATGTGTTCCTGGGTGGTGTGGGGGGAGGGCTCCATCTTACTGGGGTGTGGGACAGGGGGCATGGTAAGAATCGAGGTACAGGCCTCCCTCCCCCAAGCAGGCATCCCAAGCAAGATGGCTACCTACCTGTAAATTTGTTTGGTGAAAAATGCAATGGCTTCCATGTGCTCCTGGGTGGTGTGGGGGAGGGCCCCATCTTGCTGGGGTGTGGGACAGGGGGCATGGTGGGAGTAGTGGTACAGGCCTCCCTCCCCCAAACAGGCATCCTAAGCAAGATGGCTACCTACCTGTAAATTTGTTTGGTGAACAATGCAATGGCTTCCATGTGCTCCTGGGTGGTGTGGGGGGAGGGCTCCATCTTGCTGGGGTGTGGGACAGGGGGCATGGTGGGAGTAGTGGTACAGGCCTCCCTCCCCCAAACAGGCATCCCAAGCAAGATGGCTACCTATCTGTAAGTTTGTTTGGTGAACAATACAATGGCTTCAATGTGCTCCTGGGTGGTGTGGGGGGAGGGCTCCATCTTGCTGGGGTGTGGGACTGGTGGCATGGTGGGAGTAGTGGTACAGGCCTCCCTCCCCAAACAGGCCTCCCTCCCCCAAACAGGCCTCCCAAGCAAAGTTGGCTACCTACCTGTAAGTTTGTTTGATGAACAATGCAATGGCTTCCAAGTGTTCCTGGGAGGGGGAGGGCTCTATCCTGCTGGGGTGTGGGACAGAGGGCATGGTGAGAGGAGTAGTACAGGCCTCCCTCCCACATACAGGCCTCCAAGGCAAGATGGCAACCTACCTGTTAGGCGAGGAAGAACACTGCAATGGCTTCCAACTGCTTGTGGGTGGGGGAGTGCTCTTTCCTGCTGGGATGTGGGCCAGGGAGTATGGTGGGAGTAGTGGTACAGGCTGCCTGTGCTCATGCTCCCATGGTAATATTGGTGGCTATTTTTAGGGTAAATGGGAGTGAGTGAAGATTGGATCTGTGAGACAAGTTTTTGGTGGGTGTGTGGTGGGATTTGTCTTGGTTGGTGTGGGTTTTTGTTTGTGCAAGACAGTACAGTGTGTTGGTTAACATTTATGTGTACTTGCCAGCCTCCACTCCCCCGGATACTCCTGTGAGACTCTCAGGATGCAGTATGGCAAGCACCTTCTCCTCCCATGGTGTGAATGTTTTCTGTAGGATGGGAGGGCCACTGCCAGTCCGGTTAGCCAGCTCCCAGTTCTTGCTCCTCCTCTCTTTGACAACCCTCTTCAGATCCCTACTGCATTGACCGTGTCCTTGTGGCTAATGGTGTCTGTTGGACCAGGCTACCAAACAGTTGTGGTTCCACTCTTACTATCTCATTTACCATGACTGTCAACTCACTCTCTGTGAATTTGGGCATTTTCTGTGATGCCATGGTGTGTGGTGTTTGAAGTGTTTGTGGGTGCAGGGGTGTAGGTGGTGGGTGTGGTGTTTTTGTGTGAGGTGTGTTACGTGCTGGGGGATTGTTGGTGCTGGTGTGATGGTCGCAGTGGAGGTGGTGGTGGTGGGTGTTCTGTGTTGTCTTGCCTCTCCTTTCAGGTCTGGTGCGTGCCCTTCACTTCTGGAGTGTTGCAAAGGATTGTGGTCAGTGAAGGGGCTGGTTTAATGCTCAGCTGTGTGGGTGTGTCATAATGGGATATTGCTGTCAAGTGTGTTGTGGGAGTTGTCCTGGAATTTGTATGTTTTTGTTTGGCATTTAGAGATTTTTTTCATTGGAAGTGTTTTGTGTAGTTGGGGGTACAAAAGGGGGGGGGGTGATGGATGGAGCATCTGAACCAATCAAACACTCACACCCAGTCAACAGATCTGGGTTTAATCCATCACCGTTCTTTAGCCCACTCTGCCACCCCAGTTCAGACATGGCCATATGCAAATAAGTCTGACCCTGTGCCTCATGGGAACAGTCCAGCCCGAACTGCCAAGCCATGCCTTCCCTGGACAGGAAAGAAGCTTCCTAGGACCAGTTTCTGGCATTTCAGCCGTCTTCAGCCAGGCTTGCTTGAATCCAGTGGCAAAGTGAGCAAGGGACTCAAGTCTGAGCATACCCTGCCAACTTATGTCGAACAAAGCGGTCCATCACCCCCCCTTTTGTACCGCTTTGTTCGCCATAAGTTGGCAGGGTATGCTCAGATCTTTTGACTGGGTGTGAGTGTTTGATTGGTTCAGATGCTCCCCCCTTTTGTACCGTTGTGCATTTGGGGGGCATGGCTACATTTTTTGTGCGCAGTGTTTGCCTTTGTTGTGGTGTTTTTGCATCGTCTGCCATGTTTTATGAGGATTGTCCGCAGCGGTGGCCATGCTACAGCTCTCCCGTTGTCTCTCCCATTCACTACAGTGTGCAACCGCGGCAGTCGGAAACAGTGGCTCGTACCGCGGGACAATCGGGGATATACTAATTTCCCGTGCGGTGTCTCTGCTTTGCATGCGGCGGGTTGCAGCTTTTCCGCTGCGTTCCGACCGGTTTTTGTTGGCCCGCTACCGCCACGGTCAGTCTTATTTAGCGGTTGTTCCTAATCTGACAACCGGTTTCTACGCGGTCCCGGCGGGCAGTTGTTTCCCTCCTCCATGGCGGTCGGGGTGGTTTTCCGCCTGCCATCCTAATGGGGCCCTTTGTGTATAAGTCACCTTGTGCCACACATGTGTATTAGTTTCACACCCTTACACAGAGTTGGTCTTTTGGATCTTGTCCCTTACACATTTGGTTTCACCTGATAGCTGTGGTCTACGGGGTTTGTCTAAGGGTGGGTCTACCCTTTCTACTAGGATGGATTTATGATTGCTAGCTAATATGTTTACCTTTCCTTTCTTATTCGTTAGTGTTCAGATTCTTGTGAAGTCGTATTTTAGTTTGCTTCCCTGAGTCTTGAACTTTTTCTCTGCTTACTTATATACTTGTTCATGGTTCCTCCCATGTATTACCGTTCTTTTTATCTTTCATGTAAAAGAAAGGGGATATGTTATATCCTGATTGTATTAGTATATGTTTCCCAGCCTAACCGTCTCCAGAATGCTCAGCCAGAGGGAGAGTTGGTATTGGAATGTTGGTGTGACTGTGATGCATGGAATGCTTGGATGCCTGTGTGGATTAGTGGTGACAGTTGGAGATGGGCTGAGCAGCAGGCATGCTGCTCCTGGTAGAGCTGGTGTATGACCTGTAGAGGCTGGAGCATAAGGATATCCAGACTTATAGACTGATGTACATATTTACTATCCTGCAACTAAAAAGTTAATAAAGGTATTCATGAAAGACAACTCAGCTACGTCTGGTAAGGCACAACAAACCTCCTTAGCATTTAAACTCTTCTGTGCATTACTTTTTGTTATGCATACATTTGGCTGATCTTCCAGCCCCAGCAGCACACAGACTTTGATGATGAACAGTTGTGGCTGGCTGAAAGACTTTTATACATTATGAGTATTACGAGTTTTGTGACTTAATGAGAGAGGCCAGACTTATGATATTTAAGAAGAAGGTAGTGTCCTATAATGTTTGTTGAGCTGTACTAATAGTCTGACCCAGAAGCAATGCTTAGGGATAGTAAAGGTAATAACTTCTTGGTAAAATGTCCCCATTGGTGAGTTTTTTAAGGAACGCAAAAGAATACCCAGTTCATGGAAGGATATTGTACTGAATATACCTGATATTTATAGATTACACTTTCATGTAAGACACCAAGAATACGGAGAATCGTGTATTTCACAAGTAAGAGTTGTAAGGTCCCCCCCATTCCCACGTTTGGCTTACATGGAATGGAGAGATGCTAACGTCCTACGAGAAGTAAAAATGGAGTCTACCAACTTAGACGGGAACGTTTTCCAAGCAAGGTGGATTCAAAGTCCTCCCCAATGCAAGATTCATTGAATAAGGACATTTGTTCATAAGTTCTGCATACAAATGATCAAATATAGATTAGAAAGGATTCCCTCTTCCCAAGGAAATGGTTGGAGTAGCTCACTGAGACGTGATTTACAGGGAAAATAAAAAGGGTACTCAGGAGTGATTCACATGCAATGTGAGAAGTTCAGCAGTTCCTAAGAAGATGTTTATGAAGTATGCTTCAAATAATTTTATATTAAGCCTTCTAAATTCCAAATGGGTTAACAAAGAAAAAAGTATGTTTTAGGAATATTGTTTCCTTGACTGTCCAACGAAGATATGAAGTAGACAAAGGCACATAAAACTGTGTCTGGTTTGGCTTAAGCAGTTATAGATTAGTTAATGTGAATAGATTTATAAATAATACCAACCCCATCTCTTGAGGAGAGCTGCATATTTGGATTGTTACAAGCAGGCCCTTTGCAGAAGCAGGGGTCCATGAACCTTACAGGACCACCAGGACAAACTCTAACAGGATTCATGTTTTAACATAGATGTCTTTAACTGGAAGATGCCAGCACAATAGGACAGGCGATAGGAATGGGAGACAAAGGTGTGTCTCTGTCATGTGACTGGATCAAAAGTGCACCTTACCAGAGTCTCCTCATTCCACTTAATCATTGTCTGGATGCTAGAATAAAGAGGCCCAATCATTCACAAAGGCTCCAGACACAGTTAGATGCATTGTGGGAGCAAGGATTAAGGGGCAAGAGTTACCAGGAAAGGAACTAACCCAGTACTGCTGAGAACCATGTACATAGCTCACAATGTCCCAATGGAAATTAAAAACATGTGGGAGGGAGTTTATTTGACAAGTTACCCACCCTTAAAGCTCATAGGAACCACGTACTTTCAGAAGTGGATCACACATATAAAGTGCAAAAGATCTGGAACTACAAAAGTATTCTTTACCTTAACATTTAAGTCTTGGTAATAGCTTAATATCTCTGCATGATATTTGGTGTTGAACAGTCAGATGGATGAGCTAAGTCCTCATAGTGGGGAGGGGCAGATGGTACTACACTGGATTCCACTGCAAACCACAATAGCATACCAAATCAAACTTGAATACATTCTCGAATTTACAGAGATGGCAAATAATACCACAGAAGGAAACAGCTACAGAGTGTCACATATGGCCATTCATTTTATTTCAACATTTTCTAGAAAGGGTGGTTCACATGTGTGCACATGCAGTGTTAGCCAACAAATTATTTATACCTCATTTTAAACTTATAGACTGATGTACTTATTTACTATCCTGCAACTAAAAAGTTAATAAAGGTATTCATGAAAGACAAGTCCAAATAATAGGAGTCTAAGGGGGAAAGAAAAGGGTACAGGCCGCCCCCCACTCAAACCATAATACACAGCAACAGGCCTGTCGCCCTGGACACTCTTACTTTGTTTTTAGCATGGATTGCAGTGATACAAAAAAAAATTTTTATTACCACCAGCCAGTTTTTCTCTGGCTATTCACATCCATCCAGGTGTCAAAAGTTAATACGGTACACACACGGTAAAAATCCAATCTGTCGTAATACCGTCACCCACCAAACAATACTTGTGGAAAAAGTGTGGAGAAGAGAGTGAGCCCCTCACGGTAGAACCGCCAATCGGGTTGTCTGACTAGCAATTGCCAGTATACCCACGAGATTGGTGCAACACTTTAATGACATGGGACATGATCCCAAGGATTTGGAGTGGGTTGTACTGGAGAGGGTGATGTGTGAGAGTCATAATGTTGAGAACATTTTGGCGAGAAAGGAAGCTCGCTGGATCTATCAGGAACAGGTTGATCGTGAGGGGTTGAACGATCTTATTTAATACATTATCAGTATTACGAGTTTTGTGACTTAATGAGAGAGGCCAGACTTATGATATTTAAGAAGAAGGTAGTGTCCTATACTATTTGTAGAGCTGTACTAATAGTACGACCCAGAAGCAATGCTTAGGGATAATAAAGTTAATAACTTCTTGGTAAAATGTCCCCATTGGTGAGTTTTTTAAGGAACGCAAAAGAATACCCAGTTCATGGAAGGATATTGTACTGAATATACCTGGTATTTAAAGATTACACTTTCATGTAAGACACCAAGAATACGGAGAATAATGTATTTCACAAGTAAGAGTTGTAAGGCCCCCCCCCCATTCCCACGTTTGGCTTACATGAAATGCGTAGATTGGACTTCATCTCTGGGTCACAGGTAAAACTGACAACTGATAAATAGTTGGCTCTGCAGTAGCATATTTCTTAACTTTGGGGGCCTGTTGCGGGCCCCCAGCATGAAGGGGGGGGCGGGGGTGCACATGGGGGGTACCTATGGTACCCACCAGCATTTCAATGTACACCTTGACAGGCACCGCACGGTGCCTGTCATGTTGTGCATTGAAATGTACAACGTGCATTTTTTGCATTGCGGCGGCCGGTGCTTCAAGCACCGTCCGCCGCAATGTAAAAAATGCGGGATGCACCCGCCACTGTGGCAGATGCATACTAATTGGGGGCACGGTTCCTCCGCCCTTGTGGCGGACGGTACCGGCCCCCGACAGGATGGCGGATGGACTTCGTCGGTCCGCCATCCTAATGGACCTCTTTGTGAATTCTGAGCACAGTCCACCAACTATGGACATATTGTAGTTATATGGACCCTGAGAGTTGTCAACTATTAAGTAGCTGAAAGACTGCTACATGAAAAGTGTGTTAACAAATAGAATCCAATAAAGATCTAAATTAAAATCAAAATTGCAAATAGTGTTTAAAGGGGTCAGAGTTATATTAGACTCAAGTTACTGAATAGAGACATTACAAACTACATGTTTACATTCTTTACTTATTTGCTTCAAATTTAAAACTATAAATTTCTTCTCATAATTGGTTGATTTCTCTGTTTAATTTGCAAATCTATCTCTTGGAAAATCAGTCTTACTCAACTATTGGACCACTGGTTCACCTATTATGTTTTCTCATACTAATTTGCACTACTAAGACCACGGGCCCGCTTCACAAAGGTAGAGCGGGACGACTGTCAGTATTCACAAGAGCATTTACTACTCGTAAATGCCCTTTGTGAATACCGAAAGTCGTAAAGTTTAATTTTTGGTATTTCCAAAGGGCATTTACGAGTAGTAAATGCTCTTTGTGAATACCAAAAGTCATAAAGTTAGACTTTCGTCTCACTTTATCTTTGTGAATCTGGCCCCACACCTGCATATTAGACATATTGATCTATATTTGCGACTATACAACAATCTCCTTAATAGTTGTTAAAGAGAAGTGTATTCTAGGGGGAGGACTCATCTATACGTTAATGACAATGAATGCCCTGCTTTACGCCTCAGCGATATGTGGTAAGCAGATTTTGGAGTGGTCACTTCGATCTGTGTGACTGAAAGTTAGGTATGAATTCCAGTGACTGAGGGAAGAAACCTTTGCCATGTAACAATGATTTGTCTGCAGATATATTGATCCCAATCACAGGTTATTGTAGCCTCATGGTAATTAGAGGTTTTTCAAAGGTACTACTAATAACAGAGCGTGAAACTATTGAATTTATACACATGACCACTTGAAATGACTATTTTTGGATTAACAGAACATCTAATGAAACAACATCACAATGTTTTCAATATTTATGGTGCGGTAATTTCATTTTTTTCGATTCTGTACACAGAACTATAAATTCGAATTCTATTGATGGTGATCACTTGCACTGCAATGTTTCAGTCTTGAGTTTTCTCAGAAGTTTGTATACATGTCAATATGTGATGTATCTGTCTTATTGATTGATGCATGTTGTTTTTATATTGGTTGTTATGGTTAATTGTTATTTCATTTTGTACAAAATGTTTATAATTTGTAGTAGGCCATTGTGTACTTTATCTTTTCTATGTTTTGTCCTATATGCTTTTTAACAAGCCTAAAGAAGTCCAGATGTCATGAGATGAAATGCATTGTCTGTGTCCTTGTCTGTGTTTTTAAATTTGAAGCAAATAAGTAAAGAATGTAAACATGTAGTTTGTAATGTCTCTATTCAGTAATTTGAGTCTAATATAACTCTGACCCCTTCAAACACTATTTGCAATTTTGATTTTAATTTAGATCTATATTGGATTCTATTTGTTAACACACTTTTCAAGAGTGCTCCTCCTGCATTCTTTTTGCTGGTAAATATTAGGGCAACTATTAGGGCATTTTAGACGGTTGGCCCTGCGAGTTAGCACCTTTCTACTGGGGACAATACAGAGCATTATGACCGTTACCACAATCGTTCTAGTCTGTGTTCTTTCAGTAATTCTCAAGATTAGCCCTTTTATGATCACAGCCTTGGTGGCCCCAAAGGGCTGGGTGCTACCAACTCAAAAGCAATGGTATATTATTTCAACTGGTGTATGGAAAATGAGAGAATGATATACCAATTCGAGGCAGCCTGAAAAAAGATGTGTAAGGTATGAAAACAGAATTTCAAAACAGAAATCCTTCTCATTTCCCCTCCTAAGCACACCCTCAAGATTGACCTCTGGATGAAAGACCTCATTACCTTTAACTGCTTCCTGGTTATCATTGACTCAGCAAAATCTCTTGGAATCACCTTGGACTCACACCTGAACATGAAGAAAAATATTAGTAAGATGTGCAAGGGTGCGAATCACCAAATAGGGACTCTTAAAAATCTAAAACCATTCCTCCCTCAAGAGGATCTCAAGCAGGTGGTACAAACACTTGCCCTACCTAGGCTAGACTATGGAAGTGCTATGCTCTGTGACCTCCCCAAATATACCTTAGCCTGGCTGAGGGCTTCACTGAATGCTGCTGCTAGATTGATCACTAACACTAAAAGAAATTAGCGCATTTTCCCAGCCTTTAGATCTCCAAAGTGGTTACCCTATGATGCAAGAATACAATTAAAGATTGCTTATCTGACACACTAAGCCCTCCACTTCAAAACACCTGGATACCTGGCACAAAAACTGGAATTATCAGGTGGTAGCAGACCTTCCAAAAGTGCTAACTCATTACTACTCAAACCGCAGACTTTTTGCCTTACCTTATCTATACTACTATAATAAAGGAAGAACTTTCAGCCTTTGAGGCGGGTAAACTCGGGAACCACAGCGCCAATCCACACATCCGATACACCGTTGGAATCGTCAGGGTGTGTAGATGGTTATAGGCTATATAAATTTAAAAAAAAAACTTTGTTTAAAAAATTTACAGTAAAAAAAAAAGTAGTCCCTCCGAAGTAGCGCCGGCCTCGACGTGCGTGCTCACGTCAGGAGCAGGGGAGGAGCGGCGTCCAGGAGCGTGACGAGGAGCGGCGGACATGGCGCGTGGGAGGAGCGGTGACGTGAGGAGCAGCGGACAGGCCAGCGGCGGTGCGAGCAACGGACAGGCTGGAGGAGCGGCGGCTGAGGTAAGGGAGTGGCGGACTTGGTGCGGAGGAGGAGCGCTGACGTGAGGAGCAGCGGACAGGCCAGCGGCGGTGCGAGCAGCGGACAGGCGGGAGGAGCGGCGGCTGAGGTGAGGGGACCCATGTCGGGGCAGGCGGGGTTCAGGGCAGGTGGGGGACGGGCCGGGCGGGGGAAGGCCTGCTGGACAATGTCGGGGCGGGTGGGGGTCAGGGAAGCCTGTTGCTCCCTGACAACGTCGGGACGGGCTGCTAGTTAAGTTATATTTTGCTCGCATTTATGTACAATTTTATTAGCTCAACATGTTAGCTTCTCTTACCTCAACGTTACCCTACTTTCCTCCCCCTTCCATTACTGTGAAGCACTCCGATACCCTTCGGGGTCATGTTGGCGCAATACAAAACTTTTTAAACAAATAAATAAATGAAGGCCTAGGGATTGTACTCGGAATCGAGTGAATAGCAACGTATGTATAGACAGGGATTATTTACTTGAAATTTAAAAAGTTTCTGTTGCCTATTGTTGATTAATTCTGTGAACAGTGGGTACAACAAAAGTAGTCTTCTAATAGTTACGTATGAATGTCACTGTTATTTAAATGTTAAACCTTGCTTTAAAAAAATTCATGTACTCTTTAAGTGTGGCTGATGCTACTTTCATGACCTCCGCCATTCTGGTAAATTGACGGTGATGTGCAAAAATTCATATTATTTCCATTCCTACAAATTCGATTTGCTTTCAAAATGGTTTAACCTTGCATTTTCCTCTGCTATCCAGATTCGCCCCTCCAAATAATGTTACACATTCTTCCACAAAATTATGGTAAACCATGGAAAGTATGGCAAAAATGTTTGCCTTGGGGGTGCTGCTAGATAGACCAGAAACTGTATGGCATGACAAATGTCTCAAGGTTCTTCCATTTTAAAATCAGCCTATGCGTCAATTTCAGAAGAAGCAAGCTTCATGAGTAAGCACTGTGTACAGCTGTATATTAAAGAATGTAAAGTAAACTATGTTACCAGCTATTTGCAAAAATACTGCAATATTTCTATGTAAAACTGCTTGACATAATAAAATAATGTAATTTGAGATGTCATTGGTAATGTCATGAGTGATGTTGCTAACCGTACCATAAGTGATATAATATGTGCGGTCATAAGCAGTGCATTATGGGGGCATAAGTTATATTTAGCTCAGCTAACTATAACTGCTGAAGTTCTATAGTTTTGTATGAGTCAATGTCACACTGTAACCTTTGTTTTTTTTAAGTGAATTTCTAAGGTTTTTATAATTGTATTTACTAACTATAACGTCCCTGTAACCTTTGGTTTTTTAAAGTAAATTTCTATGTTTTTCTTAACTAGCAGGCGCGTTTGAAGAGTGGTGGAGAAACGGGTGGTACCTCCACTCAGCTCTCAGGAATCCTGCTATGTTGGACTTACTGGAGGAAGCAGGAGACTTCTGGACCCCTAAGATCCCTTGACATCCAAGAAGACTTCATACCCCAACCAGCAGTGTGCCAGTAGGTGTGTTTACAGAGTGGTGGAGAAAGGGGACAGGGCCTCCAACCAGCTCTCAGAAATCCTGCAATATCAGACTTACTGGAAGTAACAGGCGGGCTTCTGGGCCCCCAAGAACCCTCTGCATCCAAGAGGACATCATTCCCCAACCACCAGTGCACGAGGAGGCAAGTTTGCAGAGGGATGGAGAAAGGGGGTATGGCCTCTGGCAACCTCTCAGCAAAACCGCTGAGTAGGACTTACTGGAGGTAACAGGAGGGGTAGTTGGCCTCCAAGGACCCTTAAGAGCCAAGGGACCTTCATCCCCCAACTAGTAGTGCTCTGGGAGGCAGGTTTGCAGAGTGGTGGAGAAAGGTGGCGTGCCTCCAACAACCTCTCAGTAACCCCACTGTGTGGGACATACTGGAGGTAAAAGCAAGGGTAGTTGGCCCCCAAGGACCCTCTGAAATGAAGGGGGCTTCATTCCCCAATTAATAGTGCACCAGGAAGCGCGCTTGCAGATTGGTGGTAAAAGAGTGTGGGGACACCAACAACTTATCGTCTTTTAAACAAAATTTATTTGGAGTGGAGGCTACATGACCCCCTTCCCTGGGGAAATGTGTGCCTGGGGACTCCAACCGCCTGGCCCAGTCTTTTTTGGAATGTGGGAGGGAGGCCATGCAGCTCCCTTCCTGGCCGATTTCGGCCCCAAATACCCCATCCCCTAAAATTGTGGTCTTTCTGTTGGGGCCTGCGGGTGGTGCTTCAAGGCCACCGTTGTCCCTGATAGCTCCCCACCTCCTACGGGAGCCGTATTGCTTTGAGACCTAAGGAGCTGCTAAACATGCAACTCCCTGGATCTCAAAGCAATTTGTCTGCTTCCCTGCTTGCTTGACAGCGGGCAGGGAAACAGACAAATACTTCACTTTCAGCAAGCGAGAGCATTTGTGTGCTCTCGCTTGCTGAAAGTGAATGTTTGATGTGGCTTGAAGGGAAGCTCCACCAAGCCATAGCAAACTGCAATGTCCCAGGGGTGGGCAACACAGGACATTGTAGGAGCTGGCCCTGGGGCGTGGTGGTGCCCAGGGTTTTGTACAGCTCAAGGAGAGGGGCCACACAGCACCCTCCAATGTTCATGTTAGCCCCGGGGAGGTGGTGGTCCCAATGCCAGTGGTCCATGCCGGACCTAATTCATTATTTTGATATATTTGCTGCAGGGAGGTGGCAGACCCTGGGGCTGCAGGGGGCATGCGGACCCCCCTGCATTTCTTTAAATTATTTGCCCCAGGGAGGTAGCAGTCCCCTGGGCTGCAAGGGGGATCTGCATGCCCCCCACACTCATTTGTATTAAGGACCCATGGAGGTGGTGTTCCATGGGACTACTATGAGCCCTAGGAGGGGGCTCCATGCACCCTCCTCCTTTTCCAGCCCCCGGGACCTGGCCCTCCCAGGGGCCAATTAAAATAGAAGCGCAGGAGACTGCATCTTTTTTTTAATATTCTCGGATCCAGCCGCAGAATTTTCTGATTTTTTTTTAGTGCTTTTTAGCCATGGCAATGTCTTTGGGAGACCCCTTTACCATGGCCAGGGGCTCAGAGTGTTCCTACTCTAGCCCCTTTTCTTTTTTCTATTTTTTTTTTGCAGGACTCTGCTTCAAGTCAAGTCCACTGTAAGGATACGTGTCCCTAGATATTTATATATTTTCAACTTAAATAGCTCTAAAACTACTGAATGGAATTACACCAAATCATAAAAGCACACTTTCTTGACCAACATCTAGCTTTCTGCAAATTTGGTGTAATTCCGTCTAGTGGTTTGGGCTGTAGTCATGTTCAAAATCCCTATGTAAAATGCATGAGGAACATTTTGCGATGATTCATCAAGCGGCACCAAAGTTGTTGGCAAAATAAAAAATGCCTTTCCTTTGTATAAATATATACTATTTCAGAATGATTTGAATTAAGTTTTGATGAAAATGTAGCTTTCCTTATTTTCTGAAACGTGGCTATGTACATATGAAGCCCACAAAAGATATGTTTAAAGATGGCTCCAATTTATGTAGTATCGGCTGGTCCATGTGAAACAAAATTACCTCATACAGAGTCAAATATTGCAATAGAATTGTTAAGTATAGAATGAATTACGGTTTGATTTTCATACATTATTTTGCCATATGAGGAAGTATGGGAGAACATATTGTTCTAAAGGGGCACAAAGTCACTCAAAGATAACGGTGATCGCCAAACTATCTTTTGATGTTAATGAAATTGTAGTCAATTTTCCATGTCAATGAATGTAATACGTAATGGTACTTATGGATTTTTTTATATATATATATACACATGGCGAAGCTGCAGATGTATTATCAGTCGAAAAAGGCGGCCGAAATGTGTCCTGTTTGTTTGGTGACTCAGTAAATAAAAGCCAAGTCGCTTCACCTCTCAAGTGAGTGCGGTCTCTACATTTTTTGAAGTTTGAAGCAGGATATATATATATATATATATATATATATGTTTTTTCACAGAATGTGGGTTAAATCCCAGGTGCGCTCAGTGTGGATGCTCGCAAAGGGTGTCACCCTAAAGCCCAGGGCAATTTTCTATTTCCAAAAATACGCTGCACTCAGTGATTCCGACAATCCAGTTTTAATTCAAACCAGTGCTACGCCACCAACGCGTTTCATATATATGTTATATAGGTTTTATTAAACGCTCAACCACCGGGGAGGTTCCTTGGCGCTGGGCAACAGAAAACCGCATGCAGTTGGAGATATTTTAATCATAGGCTTGTTATGTCATATAGGTATATATATATATATATATATATATATATATATATATATATATATTTTTTTTTTTTTTTTCAATACAAAAGAATAAGGTCGCTGCACACTTCTTGGATATTCACGCAGTTGTTTTATTCAAAACGTGCCACAACACTCCTATGCGTTTCGAACCATAGTTCCTGTTCACGGTAGTAATTGTGAATAGTTCCATTTCTATTTCTATATTTGTACTAATGCACACCTCTTTAACTGAGGCATGCTGGAACTTGTAGTTTTCAAGTTTTTTAGCTCGTATTGGACTGCGAGCTGTGAGCCGTGCATGCCAGCGGGGTGTACATTTTGTTATCACTCTAAAAGCGTTCCTTTAGTTATAGGACATTGCCGCTTTCTGTTCGCAATATCGTGACTCGCACGAGCGAAAGTGATCATAAATCAGTGTACCTGATCATTGATCCTGGTGTGTTTCTTCGTTTGGCCCGGCTGGGTATTTCTCGAAGGACTTTGGAGCTATCATATATATATATATATATATATATATTCACTGAGAAAAACATAGGTTTTAGGGACGTTATAGTTAGAAATTAGCATTTTTTAAGTTAAAAATAATTTATTGAGTTGAAATAATACAGAAATGCAAAAGAAAGATATTAGTATAATAATCATAAAAGAGTGAGATTGAAAATATCAATGCAAGAATAAATAAAAAGAATGAAACTGAAATAAAATACAGTCAGTTATAAAATATATAAATGATTGAACAACAGTAAATGGAATATCGGTTCATAAAGGAAACTTAAATGGTTTACAGTAATTTATAGTATACAATACAATTTAGGATAAAGTACAAAGTAACAGTATAAAGGAAGCCATGGAGGTTTAGGTACTTCTTGTTGGCGAGGAGTATGTGACAGAGAGCGTCTGGCACTCACATCAATGAACATCCTGACAGGTGACCATAAAGCTTGACGTCTTGTTGCCATATGTAAGGGATACACGAAAGTCGTATCCAAATTGTGATTATAACAAACAGCATACCACCATGCCTGATAAGATAATTTAGTAAAATCTTTCCAATTTTTGGTGATTTGTTGAAAGGCCACTGCCAATAATAAATCTATGATCCGAACATTAGAGTTGCATCCTATCCAAATAGGGGATAAACTACCTAAAAATATATGTGGTATAGACAAGGGATGAGTAGAGTGAAAGATGTCATTAATTTGAGAACACACCTTTTCCCAAAAATCCCTAACTAATGTACAGTAGAACAGCATGTGGCATAGATCAGCACGTGGTGTTGAGCATGTCCAACAAGTATCAGGAAGATGAGAATGCCGTGTAGTAAGAGCTAGTGGAGAGAGCCTGTTATACATAAAAAAAAGTGTCTGTGTGGTATTTGCAGCTCTAGAAGATTTCTTAAGTTTAAGCCATATATTATCCCAAAGAGTGACAGTCCAAGAAGATTCTAAATCTTTTTCCCATAACGTTTCTACTTTGGTTTTAACTCTTGATTCGGGTGAGGTATGGAAAAATGTATACATGACAGATGCCTTGGAATTTTTAATAATAAGGGATCTCAATTTAGCACTATGAGGAGTGGGTAAGATAGAGGGTGCATAATGTGTTTAAGCATCTTGAACAGCTTTCAATAAAAGAGAGTATTTGGAACTTAAAGTAGAGGGCAGAGTAAATAAGGTACGAACCTGTGTAAAAGGTAAAGGTTGACTGTTGTCGTATAATTGATGTACCCAAATCAAGCCCCTTTGTCTCCAGGATTTCCAGAAAAGAGGATTATTGTTAATCATAATAAGTTCATTATGCCATAAAGGAAGATTAGGAAAAGAGGATACAGGAATAGGCTGGATTATTTTAGAAGTAAATTTAATTATAGGGGAAGATACCAATTGTGGTTTACGCGTGAATAAAAGATATTCCTGAAATGAAAAAGGCGATAGAAAAGATTGCTCAAGAGTAGTACAGAGAGGGCCATCGACAGACGATTCAGAAAGCCAGTTTGATGCTTGATGTAGTAAAAAGGATTTATGGTAAGTAGGAAAATCGGGGGAATTTGTTCCGGCTTCCGTTTTTGGACGAATTAATTTTGATATGGACATACGTGATTTTTTGTTACACCAAAGAAAGGAAGACAAGACGGAATTAATCTTTCTAAAAGATTTTAAGGGGATAGATACCGGAATATTAGAAATTGTGTATAAGACTATAGGGGAGAGCATCATTTTTATAGTGTCTAAGCGACCCCACCAAGATAAGTATAAGGAATGCCACCTTGCTGTTAAGGATGATAGTCTTTGTATACAATCATCCAAGCATCGACATATCGTTCCTGATATGGAAGAAGTAAAACGTAAGCCCAAGTATTTCATATATTGAGGATTCCACATGAAACTGGAAGTGGCGAAGTCAGCTTTGAAAGTAAACGTAAGATTTCACACTTGTCTTTATCGAGTTTATAGCCCGAGACATTTACAAACGAGTCAACTTCCTCTAAAAAAGTAGGGAGGAAGACTTGAGGTTGTGAGAGGAATAGAAGAACGTCATCAGCATAAGCCACCATAATAATAGTGGTATCTTTAAAAGTGAAACCGTGAATGTGGTTATTTTGGCGAATCTGCAGCAAGAATGGTTCCAGAGCAAGATTGAAGAGAAAAGGGGAAAGAGGACAGCCCTGTCTGACACCTCTGCCAAGATGAAAGTACGAAGAAACTGTATTAATGGCTGATATAACTGCCCGTGGATTAGAATATAAAAGAGATATGAAAGCAATGATCTTTGGGCCGAAGCCAAACCATTTTAGTGTGCTGAAGAGGTAGGGCCACTCAACTCTATCAAAAGCTTTCTCTGCGTCCAAGGCTACGGCTGCCAATGAGTGGTCAGTGTGTGAAGCTTTGGAGAGAATATCAGAAAACAAACAAGTGTTATCTGTGATGAGTCGTCCCTGAACAAAACCAGATTGCTCGGATCCTAACAAATCGGGCATATGAGATTCTAAACGTAAAGCCAAAGCATTAGAAATTATTTTATAGTCAATATTGACCAAGGAAATGGGGCGATCATTTTGACAAAATTGGGGATCTTTGCCTTCCTTAGGTATAATAAAAATAAGGGCATCTGAAAAGGAGCCATGTGATTCATCAGATTGTAGAAAAGCAAGTATGAGGGTATGTAATTTAGGAATGAGTAATGGTGCAAAATGAATAAAGAATTCTACAGTGAAACCATCCGGACCCGGTGCTTTATCTTTTTTAAGCGTTTTTAAGGCGCTAAGTAGTTTCTTTTGTGATAAGTCGGATTCTAAAGGAGAGAGATCAGGGCATACATGTGGAGCATGTTGGATTTTAGAAAGGAAATGGGAGATATTTTGATCAGAGGCAAAAGTTTCAGAGGAATAAAGTGACTTATAAAAAAGGAGGAATTCATTTAAAATGTCTTCATCCTTAAATTTCAGTTGGTGGTTTTGGTCAAAGATAGATTCTATATTAAGTTTATTTTGTTTAACCTTTAAGTAATTAGCTAATAATTTTCCTGCTTTATTTTGACCCCCATAATACTTTGCGCTAGATTTTAGTAGATAGTTAGAGGTGTTATTGTTTGTATCTTGATTAAATTGGAATTTAGTTTTGATAAGGTCGGATAAGCATTCCTTTGATTTAGAAGAATAATAGGAGTGTTCCAGCTGTTTGATTTTGGTCAAAAGGGCATTAGTAGTCTGCTGGGCATTTTTACGTTTTTTCGAGACTATATTGATAATGAAATCTCTAGCTGAGGCTTTGAAAGCGTCCCAAACCACATAAAAAGGTGTGTCATTCATTTGATTAAAAAGAAAGTATTCATGAAAGAAAGAAGTAAAAGACAAATTAAATAATGGATCTAAAAGCAAAGTATTAAATCGCCATTTACGTGAAGCTGGAGGTGGTTGTAAAACATCAAGACAAATGGTTACAGTAGCATGGTCCGATATTAGGATAGAACCAATATCTACACCCAGTAGTGATTGAGTGAGATTGTGTGAGAGAAAAAAGTAGTCCAATCGTGATTGAGTGTGATGAACTGATGAGTAAAAAGAATATTCTCTGAGTGTAGGATTGCATAATCTCCAAGCATCTATTAGTTTGTGCTGTATAATCATCTGTGTGAATGATTTGTGAGATCTATGAGGGACAAAAGGAGCTGAGGAATTTTGCTCAATGAATGGGTCAAAAATGTCATTACAGTCCCCTGTAAGAATGCAGTTATCATCATAGTGTTGTGTAATATGTTGGGATAGGGAGTTCCAGAAGGAAGGGTCTCCAGCGGTTGGTGCATAGATATTCAATATAGAGAGTGGGACATTATCTATCAACAATTTTACAAATACCCATCGACCTGTTTGGTCTGCGCAGAGCAAGAGTATCTTAATAGAAAGGGACTTTCTAAAATAAATAAGGACCCCATTATGTTTGCCATCACCTGGGGAAAACAGGACCTCACCCACCCAACCTCTTTTCAATTTTGCAGATTCATCAGCTGATAGTTGAGATTCCTGCAGACATGCAATATCTGTTCGCAATTTAGGCAGATGAGTCAAAACCCTCTGCCGCTTAATAGGTGAATGTAAACCTCTGACATTCCAAGATACAATTTTTAAAGGCATAAAATAAGACTATAGCAATGCAAAAAATTCCAAAGAAGGTAAAGTGTTATAAACATAAAAATATTTTCAGCAATCAACCAACTGTATGCATAGTAAATCTTTTGAAAAATAGGAGAAGAAAAAGAAAAGAGTTGAGGAGTAAGAAGTATACAAGGGTTGAAAGTATAGAATACGCAAAGAGAGAAAGAAAGATTGTGATATAAACAAGAGTGCAAATGAGCAATACGAAAGAAGAAAAAGAAAAGAAAAGAAGTGTAAGAGAAGGATAATAGTACAGTAGCTAAAAAGGATAAGTGATAAAAAAACTTACATAAATTCCAAACCATACGAGGGTTGGGGGGGTGGGGAGCCACAAGGAACAATGACGTGTCCGAGACTCACGAGGAGAGACAGGAAGGAGAACGGTACCAACAGAATGTAGAAAAACATGAGGAGAGGAGGGCAACGTGAAGGGTAAACCTATGAAGGAAAAAGAGACTAAGCACAAATGAAGAACATTAGAAAAATAAATAATGCCGTGTTGATATAGTCATAATCCATGAACTAGGCAGAAAATGAAAATTATAATAGTGAAAAACATGAAACTGTAACAACATTAAAACCATCCCATGAGAAAGTTCGTGGGTATACTCGTGACTACATCATAAGGCAAGTTAGGCTCATGCAAGAAACGAAGTTAAGATCAAGTCAGAATTAACTGTTTGGAATGTGACGAAGATGAGGTATCCATTGAATCAGCCTGAGAGGAATAAAGGAAGCTTTTGAGTTTTAGTAGATCCTCATAAGTAGTAGTTTTGTTGTTAATAGTCATTTTGAAGAGGCACGGATGAAAGAGACCATATCTCGCGCCCATTGAACGTAATTGAGGTCTCATTGCCAAGAATTCCTTGCGACGGTCTGCTGTTGATTTAGGGTAATCCTGAGTGAAGAATAATGTACTCCCCGACCGAGTAACTTTGTTTAAGGCTTTGGCTGTGGAAAGAACTTTCAACAGGTCGGTGTACTCAAGAAAATATATTATCATTCCTCTTGGTTTTTTCGTTGAAGAAGCAGATGCCAGATGCGACAACTAACCCAGACGATGAGCTCTTTGGATGTTTAAGTTAGTGCTTTTCAGAAGTTTGAGAAGTTTGGGAAGAAAAGACTTGAAGAAAGTGATTGAATCTGACCCTTCTGTCCCTTTCGGCAGACCATAAATACGAAGATTATTTCTTCTATTCCTATTTTCTAAATGTTCTATTTGTTTGTGTAGAGATGATACCTGAGAACATAGGGAATCAATTTTAGAAGTAGAAGAATTCAAGGAGTCGACATTGTGTTCCAGAGCGGTGACGCGACTTTCTACACATGACCATTTATTAGAGAGTTCCTGGAGTGTAGAAGTAGTCTCCTGGATT
This sequence comes from Lissotriton helveticus, assembly GCF_964261635.1. Taxonomy (NCBI): domain Eukaryota; kingdom Metazoa; phylum Chordata; class Amphibia; order Caudata; family Salamandridae; genus Lissotriton; species Lissotriton helveticus. Next base: position 332,298,262 of record NC_136071.1, on the reverse strand, counting down.
GTAGAGGTGGTTTCCTCGACAAATGGGTGTAAGGCCCTAATCTCCTCTAACAGTAAGTCCATGGTGACTGAAGAGACTTGTTTAGGAGGAGAGGGAGGATCCTTCTTCAATCGATTGGTTGATGCTTTAGTACCACTAGAAGTTATGGTAGTCGCTGCTGATGACGCAGTTTTTGGTGAGGCATTGGCTGGGTCATCCATGTCTAAACACTGATAGCGTGAACTAGTCTGAAGAAGAAATCTACGGGATGAAGATTTGGACTGAAGTGCCTCTCTAAGTTGTTTTCCCATGAAAAGACAGAATGTAAAATCATTAGTAGCACTACTCTCAGGGAGCGAGCTAGAAAAATGCACTCACAATATCATAGAAAAACACTGCTGCATTAGAATGCCAATATGAATGTAAAGGTAAATAGGGAACAAACAATCATGAAAATAATATTGAAAGCATGCCTAAAAATGCACCATGTACCATGGATAACAATGTTGGGGCCCACAAATATATAACAGTTGAAAATTCAATGAAGCATAGTTCAATAGAACACTAAAGTAAAAAGAAATTGCTTGTATAATTTACACACTATTAACTATGAATTATTTGACTAGTGGTAGGAGGTCAAATCCACCTCATGCAGCATTTATGTGAAAAATGCAATATGATGAAAAAAGGAGGAGGAATACGAGCGTGACAAAGGCATTCGTCTATCCAAAAACACAGGCAAATGTAAAAAGTCAGTAAAATAATTAGAAGCCACTAATGCATAAAATGGCTGCCAATAAATGGAAGAATTATTGCATCCCGGGCATTAATGTAGAGAAAAAGCCAAGTAAATCATTGGAGAGATAAATGAGGCATTCATTCGAGAGTGCGGTAGTGTTACCAGTCAGTGGGGTGAAGAGTTCATTCAGAGAGGCATCAGCACGGAACGGTAGCTCTCCGCCCGTGACGAGATACAAGACGGAGGGCGCGGTTCCAGCGGCGCTCCATCACAGGTCATGGATCCAGAAAATATGTTTCCAACGTCGTAGTCACGTTGAAAACAGCAGCTTCATGAAGCTCAAAGCTTCCAACGTATATTCCTTCTGTTTGCAGGTTGTGCCATAGTGAAATGTCGCCGTCAGACCAATTCTGCTCCCGCCGCTGCCGGAGAACTACAGGCAAGTCTCCGTCGGGCGCTAGCCACGCCCCCCCCAAGAAATTAGCATTTAAAAAACCTTAGAAACTCACTAAAAAACATAGGTTGCAGGGACATTATAGTTATAAATTAGCATTTAAAAAACCTTAGAAATTCACTGAAAAAACCATAGGTTTCAGGGACATTATAGTTAGAAATGAGCATTTAAAAAAACTTTGATTTTTCAGTGAATTTCTAAGTATTTTTTAAATGTTAATTTCTAACTATAACGTTCCTAAAACCTATGGTTTTATTAATGAATGTCTAAGGTTTTTTAAATGATAATTTCTAACTATGCCATAGCAGTCGTGTTTGCAAAGTGATAGAGAAAGGTGAGCGTGGCCTCAAAACACTACTTAGCAATCCCACTGTGTGTGATTTACTGGAGGTTACAGGAGGGGTAGTTAGCCCCCAATGTCAACCTTGGGGGCCAACTACCCCTCCTAATACCTCTAGTAAGTCCCATGCAGCAGGATTGCTAACTTCTCATACCAGGCCACGCCCCTTTCTCCACCACTCTGCAAACGCGCTCCATGGCACGTTATTAGTTGAGGAATTAATTCCCCTTGAATACAGTAAGCGCCACAGAGCTGGATTGCAGAGAGGTGTTCTGAGACCACCTCCCTGCAATCCAGCTGTGGCGGGGACTGTGTGGCCCCTCTTATTTTATATTTGTGGGGCCCTGGGAACCCCATCCCCCAGGACCTGACCCCTTTTTACAAAAATATTTTAAACGCAAAGTGGGCCTGGCCTCACCATTGGGGACCGTGGGGGGAGCCCCAATGCCCCCATGATCCCGCCGGCTCCCCGCCTCCTGCGGGAGCCATCATTGCTTTTGCACAAGGGAGGTGCTGACATGCCCCTCCCCTTGTGCAAAAGCAATTCTCCTTTGGTTTTTGGAAGCGAGAGCAGGTTTCCTGCTCCCGCGTCCAAAAACCAAAGCAGTGTTTGCTATGACAGGGCGGAAGCAGTGCTCCCGCCCTGTCATAGCAAACAGCAATGTCCCGGGGTGGGCTACCCGAGACATTGCAGGAGCCGGCCCTAGGGGGTTGGTGGTCCCCAGGGTCATCAAGGGCTCCTGGAGGGGGCTGCATGGCCCCCCTCCCAAGTATTTAAAGCTGGGGGAGCTGGGGGTCCCCGGGGCTCGGGGGTCTATAACGGACCCTTGCATTTAAATAAACAGTGCCCCGGGGAGGAGGTGGTGGTCCCCGGGGCAGTGTGTGGGGCTCAGGCCCTCCCCACACATTATTTATTTTAGCCCCAGGGAGGTGGCGGCCCCCGTCATATTTTAATAAAGCCACGGGGAGGTGGCGGGCCCCGGGGCTTCGGAGGCCCGCGAGGCCCCCACCCTCATATAATACAGCCCCATGGAGTTGGCGGTCCCGTGAATAAATTATAAAGCCCCGGAGCTGCAGAGCCCCCAATACAGAATTGAAGATTGCCCCTGGAATCTGGCCCACCCAGGGGCTTTAGAAAACGAAGCGTGGGAGCCTGCGCTTTGTTCTTTTTTTCATTTTCGACAGGGTTTGCACACCCATCTCGACACGGCCGAAAATGTTTTTTAAAAAATTCATTTTTTAGACCTGGGGGTCCCTGTGGCCTGTGGCCTTGGGGGTCAGGGTGTTCCTACCCTGCCCCCTTTTTTTGTTTTTTGATGTTTCTGTTACCTTTTTCCCTCTCCCTCGGTCCGAGGCACAAGATGGCTGCCAACACTTCCTGGTTTGAAGTGTTGGCAGCAAATCAGAGGCAAGCTCATGCTCAGGAGGGCTCAGCCAATCATGTTTCACAATTCAGGCAAAATATTTTGCTCAGGAGTCCTTTTGATCTTCCTATGTCAGTTATAATACATTCAGTGCACAAAGGTTTTTCCCTTTTTTGGGGCTATGAGAGTTAGTGGTTTGGCAGCAGCAATAAGGAATGGAGATGATGCAAAAGGCAGGTGGGAAGAGGACACTAAACTGTGCTTCTGGATCACATCATGCAAGATTAATCCTTCAGGAAGTGGACAGTGGAAGTCAATATGAAGGAAGTCCTGTCACTGGTGGTAGCCACAGCTCATATCTGACTGTGAGAACTTATGGCCGTTGGTCCACAAGGATGCATCATTGACTTTGGAATAATTCAGCAGTATAATAAAATATTCCATATGAATGTGTGGGCTGGGGCACAGTTCCAAACGCATTCTTCCTGGATTGGTGCACTGTCAGACGTTGTCTCAGCAAGGTCTGCAAAGGACAGAATATTAAAGATTGATTGGTGATGTTTCCACTGCTACAAGTGCTATGCATATCATGTCAGTAGAACGTGGCTAGAGGGAGACCAGGCCACAAGGGAAAAGGCTGGTCAAAAAGCAGAGACTAAAAATATTTAGATAATGGGTAGAGGTGTCGCATGTGGGATATGCTGCAGTATTGGTCTATAGGTGGGGCAGATAAGAGATACCAAGAAGTTCAGTTGCCAGCTAGAAGAGGGCGCAAGCCTTAGTATTCAGCTGATAAAATGAAAAACGCACAAAATGTAAACGACGCAGTTAGACAGCACAAAAAGTGGATGAAATCCTTGGATTATTCTCAGATAATGGTATTCATTCTTGGCCACATCCAGTGCAATCTATCTTAGTTTTTCTGTGCCATAAGGGACAGGCACCAACCATATTCAAATCAGTCTTGCCTGGTCCGAGCAGATCATTTTAGTCTGATATACTAGTCCACATCCAAACGGAACTACAACACAAACAGCTGCAGACTGGTGTCAACCTTAATGAGCATCATTAGTGAGATGCACTTTTAAGTCCTCTGGTACAGGGAGATCTTGACCCATGTTCAGACATACCAGTCCGGTTTAGGAAGACTCACTCAAACTAATCAAAAGTAATGAATGAATTGCTTGCATTAATCTCAGCAACCGCTAACCACTCTTGGCTGCATTTCGGCCTGTAATGCCTAATTGTTATAATGTTTGGTCACCTAAAATATGACCATGAATGAGTAGTATTTAATTCTTAGAATATTTAGTGCATTCGGAATTAGAAGGTTAGAGATTGGTGTTGGTGATGGTTGGAAGAAGGTTTGTGAAGCATGTCATTATATCAGCCTCTGTGATGATCCTATTTATTTTTTATCATACAGCCCACGTTTTTTTGCTAATTCATGCTATTACACGCTAGGATCAACCATATACAAATCTGTCTAAGCTCAGCACCAAAGGGGCAGTACAGCCTGAATTGATAAGCCATGTCCCTTCTGAATAAGAATACAAGCAACTACAGAGTGGAGTTGGACATGTTGGACATCATTAGTTAGGTGCAGCTGTAAGCCTTGTGGTACAGTAAACTCGGTACCCATGCCAGAGTAAGACACCCGCTTGGAAATGCTTGCTAAATATCTCCCATCATGAACTAAAAAGCTCCAAGCAGGGAACAAAGATGGCTGTTGAGCAGCAGCATTGCATCAATGACTCCTGGCAAGATTGGGAAATAAGTACCACTTAAATTAGGTCATCATAAAACGTTATATTTGCAACACTTGCAAATGGCAAAAGCTGAATTATTTAGACCCGTACTATAAATTCATCATATGGAGAATATCTACCTGAGTAGGCCACTGTGTGTTTGGGAGTGACAACAGCTGTTGTAGTATTAGCTCTGATGGCATGGTGCTTGATGAGGAACTAAAGGTTGCTGGCTCAGTTGTTTACCTGTGTGTGATGCTTCATCCGCTCTTCCTGGCTGTGGGAATTTCCACAGATGTGGAGCTAATATAGATGTCAGTCATATTGGTTCCAGCAATTGCACTCAGTGACCACTCCCGTCCCAGCATTTTAGGCATTTCAGGCATTTCATAATGTGGAGAGGAAGTCACTGGAATCAATTTGAAGTACACTCAGGCTCCGAAAAGCCTGGGAGTGGCTTGAGGGAAGGGATTTTAGCTTGCTTTACATTGTCATGGTGCTGTGGCAGAGGCTGATCATCATTTACAACAGGAAGAGAATAAGACATAGAGAACGACTGGGATTCACTGGGTGTGAGAGTGTCAGCAAATAGAGCAGGTAGTTTTCCAAGCTGACTGGGGTCGCCTTGCTATAGCTGTCTGAACTGATGACTAGAAGCAATCTTTGTAAATTTTAGGTTACCTGAATTTCACCAAATTTCACACATTTTAGAGGTGGTAAATCGTTCACTCTTTTGTACTGTTTATTTTCTGCTTGCACAGAATGTTCCTCGCAGGGCATCACTTGAACAGTTAATGTCTCGCTGGAACGTTTTCTCCTCGCGCCAGAACCGTTGTGCATCCTCGCAGGGCTTTTGAGCGTGAGATACGCCCCGCCATGCAATTTTAACATGACGTACCGTAAAATAAATTAAGCATAATATTGCGTAATTTTTGCAAAATGTTCAAGGCATGCATAATTACAAGCAGCAATCACGACAACAAAATAATTCTTGGTTTCCGTGTATTTCAGGACGAGTGTTTTCAAAACAATACATTACAACGCTTTGGAAATTGTGAGTCATGAGCACGGAGATTCGCTTGACAAAAGATACATGGGCTAGTGCGCATTGTGATGACAAGATTAATGTTAATAATCACTAAACGTCTATCCTGCTTCTCAACAGCCTCTGCTCGCAGCACACCACCAGGGCTGATGAGTAGGATGTCTTTCATCAACATTCTATTTTTTTATGCAAGGCAATGAATTAAGGCAGCATATGTATTCAATACATCATGCTAGTATTAGATCACTGAAATGTCATACTCTGTCAACCTCTGATAAGAAATCTCCAGCGACTGTTTTCTTTTCGTAGCAGCATGTTTTTTGATTAATTATAGTTCATGCAAACAAGTGTATGCATCTCTAAATATGGTTGTCACCATTTCTCAGCTAAAGGATCGATATATAACTGAATTCAGGTTCATAGAAGATGAATGTCTCTATTTCACCCTGTTCAGTGGCACTGAGAGGGTGCCATGGGTCCTGTTGCAAGTTAGGAAACTGGGCCCTCGTCTGCTAGTTGGGTATTCAAATACAGCCATAATTGGATGGGTCTGGGTGCCACTGCACCTACTGCACCATTGACTGCAGTGCATTTAGTAATGCCTGCCTAGAATTATGGGCAGCATACACAATAGCGCCTGATTTAAAACTCCTTTGATTTGTGAAAGAAATGTTAAATCTGGACGGGAATCTAGTGACAATATTTCCCACACATATTATCTCTAGGGTGGAGGGAATTTAACCAGTGCCTGATTTTCTCCAGAAATCAAAACCTATGGGGCATATTATCAACGGCCAGCGATAATTATCGCTGATCGTGTTTAGCGATAAATTTCTTATCGCAGGCTATCTCTGGAATTTATTGCCCTGGTAGCGCATTATTAACAACGCATTCCTCCAGGGAGATTCAAATTCCAGAGATAACAAGGTTATCGCCGTGTTGCAGGGAACATCGCTGGCTTTCCAGCGATGTTCCCTGCAAAACGACGATAACCTTGCTGATATGACCCTGTGGTCGTATCAGCATAATCCAACCCTATGTCAAACATAGGTAAGTCAGGATTTTAGCAGATGTTAGATTTTGGCGAAAACTATAGTTTTCGACAAAATATAACTTCTGCTAAAATCCTGTGGGCTGCCTTGTAACTATCGCCATGTGAAAATCAGCGATATTTGAAAGGCAGTCCATCCGGTGTACGCCCAGTGATGCCCACTTTGCATCTCTTTAGAGATGCAAAGGGAGGCGTTGGGAAAGAGGGTGCTAACATGCGATTATGCATGTTTGCACTCTCTTGTAAATACGGCAATAGTTTTATCTCTGCTTTTTTGGCTTTTTAAGCCAAAAAAGCGGAGATAAAGGCTTTGTAAATATGCCCCTATGTGTTTGGAGGAGGATACAGGTCTTTGTCATTTTCAGCTACAAGAGCACTGTAGTTGCTCTCAAGCCCATAACAATGATGATGTTTCATTGCTATCTGAAACGAACTGTTAAACAATATTTAACACTTTTAAGATTTATTGTGGCAATGAAGGCATATAAGCATTTCCAAACCCTCTGCTTTGCTCTGTGATCTCGTGGCTACCAGCTCTTAGTGTATTTCGCCCAGCTCTAACCCTTTCTCCTTCACTTCAGGAGAGGAAAAAGGAAAATCCTGGCCTTTGTAGCCAGAGTGGAAGACTCTCATTGGATCCCTGCACATTGAATTGTGCTTGCACGACTACAGCACATTCCTTGTGCCCGTGAAGCATAACAAATACTTTGCGGTCCAGGAACGAAAGAGGGACAACGAGAAGGAGCTAGCTAGTGAATATACTAATTTCTTGTGAAGTTGCAAGAACTTTACTAAACGACTGGTAGTAAATAGGCTGCCAATCACACTAAATACAACAGTGAAGGTATGTTACTCGAGATATGGGAAAAATACTTTAAAAGTCATGGCCTCATGCATGAACACGTATGCGGCACAACAGGTGAAGAATTTGCACTCCGCTTGGTTTGAAAATGAGTGTACAATTTGTGATGAGACATATGCATTAATTGTCTCATCCTAAATTATCTATTCATCGGGAGTTGTTAAATTACTCGCTTAATCAGTATTAATTAGACAGACTCCTATTTGCATCCCCATGTGACTGGGTGACTGCATGGCTCAGTTTCCCATTTTGAAAAATATGAGAGAATCAGACAGTTGTATCTTTTTGCTGAGGTTATTGGCATCAGTTACTACCTCAGCTTGGGGACCAGTTACTGACTGATGATTTCAGACTGCAATTAGGGTCACACACCAGTGATCGTCAATGGCAGTTGGGCATAATTTTCTAGCCCCATTGTATGCGCAATTCGAGAAGGGTTGCTAAAGTTCTTTCATAAATTAGAAATACTTTTTTTGTTTTAGTTAACATTTTTTATTAAATATTAAAACGCATATAAATAGTCAAGTACAGTACAAAGTGAAACAATTGATGAGAATCAAGAAGATCAATAATTCATATGGTAATCTCAAGAAGTATATAGTATTATATGAAGATATAAAGAGTTATGGCAATGGACCAAAATGGTCAACAAATGTATCACCCTGAATAAAGAAAAGGAATATGTATACAGAGAAAAGAAAACACAAGAAAAGAGAGAAAGAAGAGTAGAAAGAAAAGAAGGGGGGAAGGAAAGAAGAGGGAATGAAAGAGAAGGAAGGAAGGATCAACTGTGGTGCTACATGTATACAATAATATCACACTTAACTAGACGATACAAAGGGATATTGATCAACCAACCCTTTCAAAGCCAACTCCATAAATGAATCCATAGTCCTCCAGACATTACTAGAGATAGTAGGGGTAAGATGAGCCCCATCCACTGAAGTGTGTGCACTTCTTAAAAAAGAGACCCATGCCCACCAGGTATGGTATGGTATGGATGAAAAAGACTTCCATTCCATAAGAATCACTTTAACAGCTACAGTCAATAAAAGATCCAGTAATTGTAACTCTAAGGAGTCCAAGGGCAGAGGTACTCTGGAAGCCAATGGGCCCAACATAATCATGGGAAAGGAAAGCTGAAATTGAGCTTGAAAAATGAACATAAGATGTTTATGTATTAAATTCCAATAAGGTTGTAAGAGGGAACACTCATAAAACATATGTGGAAAATCACCAGCAGTCAGACCACAACTCCAGCATAGATCATCATCTTTTAGGTTTAGAGAATGTAAACGTACAGGAGTCCAATGAAGAAGATTGATTGAGAAGAATTTAGATTGAATTAAAGAGGGGGCAACCTTATTGTGAAGCTAAAGCTTCCCAATCAACTGCCAGGTCTCTGGAGATATGTGCTCAATGAATTCCTGATCAAAATGATGCAACCACTTTTGTTGGGTAACAGTAATTAAATCAGATGGAGTGGAAGACAAAAATGTATAAATTCTTGAGGCAACATGCCCAGATCTAAGCCACAAATGAAACAATGCAATAGTAGGCAAAATGGGCTCCAAACGTAACTTAGCAAGAGCAACCTTTATTTTTAGAAAGGTATAAAAGGCTAAGTTAGTGAGAGAGTATTGTTGGGCTAAGGAGGAAAAGGGTAACGGATCATTGTTAGAATCATAAAGATGACGAACTAGCGTAATCCCCTTAGAAGCCCAGTAAGTTATCAAAGTGGGATCAATAAGGAGCTTAATTCTAGGATTACACGACAATGAAGACCACCTCGATTTATGAATCGGGGAGGCCACTTTCTTATCAATGGATCTAACTGCTGCAATGGTGTCCAAGATGTTTGTACGAGAAAACGGAATAGATAAAGTGGACATAGTTAAAAAGGAAGAGGTTGGCAAGGGAGAAAAAAGATTTTGCTCAATCAGCAACCAAGTAGGCGTATGTCCTGGGGCAGAGGAAAAACATAAAGCACCTTGAGAAGCTAAAAAAGCAACTTGGTATTTCTCCCAGTTAGGAAAATTACTGCCACCCATATCATAAGATTTCCTTAAAAATGTATACGCAATTCTAGCCCTCTTATCATTCCATAGGAATTTAGACGTAAGGGAGTCAATTTCATGAAAAAAGAAAGAAGATAATTTTACAGGGAGCATAGATGATACAAAGTTAATAATAGGAGTAATCATAATTTTTAAGGTTTGGAGACGACCCCACCAAGAAATATGCTTAGGGGACCAGGTATCTAAAAGATGACGTACTTTAATTAAAGTTTGAGCCTCGTTGTAAGCTACCGTGTCATAAAGAGTGCTACAAAACCAAATCCCCAATTATTTAAGATGTGTAGATTGCCATTTAAAACCAGCTGTGCCCATATGTGCAGGGAAACAATATGCATTTAGAGGGAACATTTCTGTCTTATCCCTGTTAAGTGTATATCCAGAGACACTATAAAAAAGAGAGATAGTTTCTGTAATAGCGGGAATGGCTGACACAATATCATCCGAAAAGATGAGAACATCATCTGCATAAGCAGCTGTCTTTATGCAATGCGATCCGAAAGTAAACCCTTTAATATTTGGGTGGAGATCAATTAGTCGAAGGAGCGGATCAATAGATAATAAAAACTAAAGTGGAGACAAAGGACAACCTTGTCGAGTACCTTGACACAAACTAAAAACCTTAGGCGTAGCCCCATTGACTCTAATGTTTGCTCTAGGCCGGGACATAACCATGTTGACAAAAGAGTCAACAAGATTATGTGCACGAAGAACATCATGTAGAAAGGGCCAGGAAACCTTACCAAAAGCCTTCTCGGCGTCTAAGGCCAACGCAGCTGCTGGAAGAGTAGACCGCTTAGCTGTACCCAAGATATGGCAAAAGGTACGGATATTATCTCTGGCGAGTCTACCTTTGAGATAGCCCGTCTGTGATGGATGAACCAATGAAGGGATATAAGATTCCAACCTCTTAGTGAGGATCTTTGCAAAAATCTTAACTTCCATGTTAAGTAAAGAAATAGGGCGAAAATTCTTAGGATCTGAGTAATCTTTACCTTCCTTTGGAATCACCACAATAGTAGCATCTGCCACAGTACCCGAGACCGAACCTTCTAGAATAAAAGCATCAAAAACAGCCTTAAGGCGAGGAACCACCGAAGGAAGAAAGGTTTTATAAAACATAATGGGGAATCCGTCCGGACCCGGAGCTTTACCCGATCGTGTGGCCTTAATGGCATGTATAATTTCCTCAGACGTAATCGAGCCCCCCAATTTCTCATCATCTTCCGCTGAGACAGCCTGAAGAGGGATTGTACAAACAAATTCTAGGCATTTCACAAAAGACGATTGATTAGTGGGGGTATAAAGATTACTATAGAAGTCACGAAAGACTTCAAGGATTTCCTTAGTCTGAAATTTTTTAACACCAGACCTATCATTAATAGAAGAGATTTGAGAGGACTTGAAGCTAGATTCTTGAAATTTTAACGTTGCTGCTAGAATTTTACCAGCACGGTTTTTCAATAATAATCGTTTGGATTTCTGGGCCTGAACCCCAATATGAGCGCTCTTAGTAACGATAGTATTATATGAATATTTTAAGTTTTTAATGGTTTGCAGTAATTGTTTATCTTTAGAACGTCGAAAAAGAAGCTCATGTCGGTGAATACTATCAGCCAAATCTGTAAGTTCTTTCTTGATACTAGCATTCCTATTCGCCATTATTTTAATAATTTGTCCTCTAAGTGTACATTTAAATGCATCCCACAAAACTATGGGCGAACTAACTGAGCCTTCATTAGCAGTAAAGTAATGTTCAATTTCGTCATGCAAAGCCAAAACTTGAGAATCATTGTGTAAAATTTCTGTATTCAGTTTCCAAGAGCGAGGTTGTGTTTTAGGAGCAAGATTTAAGAGAGAAAAAGAAACAGCCGCGTGATCTGAAACAAGAATAGGATGGACATGTGGAGAAGATGAGGATTGCAGAAGAGACGAATGAACCAAAAGATAATCAATACGAGAAAAGCTAGAATGAGGGGAAGAGAAGAAAGAAAAATCACTGCCTGTAGGATTATGAAGACGCCAAATATCTTGAAGATTAGCAGAGGAGCACATATGTAACAATTGTTTATGAGCTCTGGAAGAGCGGAAGGGGAAAGCAGAATTCTTATCCAATAAGGGGTCCAGTTGTAAATTAAAATCACCCCCACAATTAGATTTCCATTATGAGGTGTGTGTGCTAATTTTTTAATGAGCTCCTTCCAAAACGAAGAATCATCACTCTTTGGAGCATAAATATTTAAGACATAGAGATCAACAACACCATCAGAAAATCTAGATAACAACCAACGACCCTCAGAATCATGCTCCGCAGAGACCACAGAGAGACCAGAATTTTTAGAAATGAGTGTTATCACACCATTCTTTTTCCCCTGGGCATCAGAGCACACCACATCAAGGACCCACTCTTTCCTCAACAACAGAGCCTCCTTATAAGATACCTTTGTTTCCTGTAAAAGGACCAAGTCTGAGGATAAAGATTTACAATAGTCCAGAATTTTAGCCCTTTTTACCGGATGATTAACCCCCCGAACATTAAGGGAGACAACATTCAACCCAGACATAATCCTACATCAAAAAGAAATCCGAACAACAATAATGATAAAAGGAGCAATACAAGAACCAAGGCAACCATCTAAGGACCACAATAAACACCACAAAGAAGGAGCACCAACAGAAGATCCAGGAAAAGTAAGAGAAGGAGAGAAAAGAAGTAGTATAAGAGAGGAAAGGGAAAGAGAAAAGCAAAAGAGGGAATAGAAAGACAAGAGAGAAGAGACCCACTAGGGGAGGTCTATGAAGGACCAAATTCATACCAGGGGGGACATGGAGGGGCAAGCAAGGGGACCGCCAGGAAATACATAATAGTAATGAAGCCAACGATCCCATGTCAGAAATACTACAGATAAAGGCGTAAAAATTGAGAAAAAAGTAAAATAAGTAAGTGCCAATGAGCCTTATAATTCATATTTTAGGAAATAACTAGAAGTGAGAGCATAAGCTAATCAAATAGGGAAAGTAGTTCTAAAAAATTCATCAGTCAGCAAGATAGAAGAAAAATAAACCACAATATATAATATAAGAAAAGCATCATGAATAAATAGTAACAAGAAATAACAATGAGTATAGTTCATAACAGATAATAAAATGAACCGCTACATATGCAGAATATAAGTAAGAACTGTATTCTACCTCATCATAAAAAATAACAAGAGTTGGTTTCATGAGCAAAAAACATGCATACAAGCATAAACAAAGATAACTCAGGTCTATAAAACCCTTATATCTAACTCGTGACATTATCCAGGCTAGAAAAACCAATAAATGAGCATCAATAAGCAAGAAAATTATAAACATTAAAATGAAATAAGTGAAAAATGTTTTGTTTTTTTTGGTCCTCATTTACCACCATGGTTTCGTGTGTAGCCGCTGTCGGGATACGACAAAACTGTCACAGTTATAAAACTGGCAGGGATTAACTAAGATGGGCAACCAACATCCCTCAGATATGACGTTTCCACAGGGACAAACACCAATGAAACCAGGAAAATCAAGATATAAAAGTTACATACGGGTGGGAAGTACAGCCATTCGTTTCCGAAGCTCCAGCTGGGTAAGGGCTTTACGGGTTGGGTAAACCACAGCTGTGTAATCATCGGACCGGGGGAAAAAGAAAAAAAAACCCTGACCAACTCAATGGTCCCGAACCAACAAATGCCAGAATGCTCTTTTATCTTGATTGCCAGATCTTGCTAGATCGAGTTTGGAGACTTGTAAAACTGAGATCTGCCAGTCAGTGAAAGAGGGTGGTAAAGAGTCTTTCCATTTTTTGCAAATCTCCCTTCTGGCGAGTAGGATGGAATAAAATAGTAGATTTTTTGCCTGACCCTGAACCCCATCCAAAATCCCGAAGATCACAAGAGGGAGATCAAATACTACTTGCACGCCAAGTGCTGCAGACAGTGTGTTACTTATGGGATCCCAAAAAGAAGCCAAGCAGGGACATTCAAAGAACACATGTGCATCGGATGCGGCAACCAGCCCACACTTAGCACAAGCCACTGAGCTCCCTTGAGAGAACTTTGAAAGTCTAAGGGGAGAATAGTATACTATGTGGAGCGTGAAAAGATGGTTCCTCCGCAACCAAGCTGGCTTGACGATGTCCCACAAGATTTTAAACGAAGTGATCCACAGATCCTGTACATTACGATCTAAACAAGTATGACCCCATAGCACATCAGGTAACAGAAATTCGCCATCAACTTCTTCCAGGATCATGTTATACCAAAGGGAAATCTCCTTCTTTACAGGGGGTTTGTCTAGTAGTAGAGCTACTAACTGGCTATGACCTCCAATGGGGAACCTGTTTAGTCGGGTGGGCAGGGATACATACGAATGGGCCCGACTAGCAATTTGCATGTATTTAAACCTTGCAAGATTGGGACCGATCCTATTCCTTAAACATTCCCATGGGAGTAAGCCCCCTTCAATGAATAGGTCCCCCCAAACTTCCAACCCTGCTCCTTTTAGTGGGACGGCTAAACTGTCACCCAACCAGACAGGACACTCAGGAAGACCCCATAGAGGTGTTCTACTGCAAAAGTAGCCCAATTTTATAGCCATCGTTAACTTGGCCCACATGTTTGCCATCCCCTGCAAAATCTTCAATTTGATCTTCTTAAAGAATTTGGGGTTGCCGAATTTGAACAAAAAACCTGACTGGCTAACTCCTTCCGCTTTAAGCAGGGCAGAGAATAAGGACCCAACTCCAAGATCTACAGGCATCTTTAGAAGCATAAGGGCATGGGATAGCTGGAATGCCCATGCACACATCTGCAGGTCCGGGGCCGCTAACCCTCCCTTCTCTCTACGCCTCCTAAGTTTCTTCCAAGCTATTCTAGGGAGATGCTTATCCCAGATAAAAGAAGAAATTTCTGCCTGTAATTTCGCTAACAGGGAAGGATCAAAATGTAAGGGGATGGTATTGAATAAAAATGAAACTTTAGGTAGGATAGTAATTTTGATCAAATTGATTCTTCCTAACAGCGATAGGGGAAGTTGTGCCCATGATTGCATAAGTTTGCGGCAAACCTTTGCAGCAGCTGAAAAGTTGTTGCAACTATTTGGTTGATGTCCTTCACAATATTGAGACCCAGATAACGCATACTAGACGCAGGATGAATGCTGATGTCACAGTCGGCATTGTTCCAGACAATTATCTCAGTTTTCGAGGCATTAACCTCGTATCCGGAAACTTCTCCGAATTCCAGAGCAGCATTAAGTACTGCAGGAAGTGCAGTATGTGCCTCAGATGAAAAGATTAGCACATCGTTGGCGTACAGGGCCACTTTCCTCTCCCATCCCCTATAGATAAAAGGTTTAATATTGTTGTCATCCCTCAAGCGTTGAGCGAAGGGCTCTATATATAGATCAAATAGGAGAGGGGAGAGCGGGCAACCCTGTCGCGTCCCCCTTGTGATGTTGAAGGTGTCCGATAGTGCTCCATTGACCAGAACACAAGCTGTAGGGCTCTGGTACAGGAAGCCCTCTCTGATGTTGAACTTGGCCAAGGCCTCCGACAGGTATAACCAATTTACCCTGTTGAAGGCCTTGGTGGCATCCAACGTTAGAGCTGCTAAAGGAAGAGACTCAGCTGAAGCCATATCAATGGCACCTATTAGGTCATATGTCAGTTCATACAG
Source organism: Lissotriton helveticus (assembly GCF_964261635.1). NCBI lineage: Eukaryota > Metazoa > Chordata > Amphibia > Caudata > Salamandridae > Lissotriton > Lissotriton helveticus. Next base: position 332,282,903 of record NC_136071.1, on the reverse strand, counting down.
ATGGCGCCCCTTTACAAACCCCTTCTGATCATGATGTAAGAGGTCGGGGGCCACCATCGCCAGCCTCCTTGCAAGAACTGTAGCAAAGATTTTATAACCTACATTTAAAATTGAAATAGGTCTATATGACCCACAACAGGAAGCTGGCTTACCGGGTTTCAAAATTAGGGTAGAATATGATTAAATAAAATGCTAAGGGGGGCACTTAGTTCTTGTTCTAAAGCTTTAAAAATTTCTGCTGGAAGCCCGTCGGATCCTGCTGCCTTCCCTTTCTTTCCATTTCGAATGGGCATCCTAACCTCTTCCTCTGAGATGTCACTATCGAGGAATGTGCGTTGCTCTGCAGAAAGGGCCGGGAGGCAAATTCCACTCAACCAGCCCTTAATATGCTCTGGGTTGATCTTATTATTGTCATGATATATTTCTTGGAAGAACTCTCTAAAGGCTCGCCTAATATCCTCATCTGAAGAAAATATAGTATTACTGACACTGATTGACTCAATATTATTGCGGGCCTGATCTGTTTTGGCCTTCCAGGCCAATAGCTTCCCTGCCCCCTCGCCATACTGAAAATGGGCTATCTTACTAGCCTCCCATTTCTGGTGAACTCTCTTATCCAACACCGAGCTCAAATTCCCCTTCAAAGCGAGTAGTTTATTGTGAAGAGATTCTAAGGCCGTGTCAGTGGAGGCAGCATTAGTATCAATATCTAGTTGTGCTCTAACAATATCTGCTTCAATGGAGGCAACTTCCTACTTATACTGTTTCAATCGGTAAGAAACCTTACCAGCTAGAAGACCCCTTAAAAAGGCCTTGAAAGAGTCCCACACAACTCCAAATGCCGTAGAGCCAGTATTTATACTCATAAAACTTTGAGATTCAGTTTTAACAAAAGAGATATCATCAGGGCGTGAGAGTAGAGAGCGGTCGAATGACCAACTTCTAGGGGAAACGTTAGAGAACCCTACCAGTTCCATAAAGACCGCAGAATGATCAGAGAGATGTAATGGAAGATACATTATGCTCTTAACAAAGTCCACCAACCTTTGACTAATTAATACAAAGTTTATTCTGGAATGGTGGCGATATTTATAGTTCCGAAAAGAGATACCCTGTTGGAGACCTGACCTTACTCTCCAGATGTCTACATATCCATATTGTTTCTTGGAGTTAAGCAGGAAAGTTCTAGATTTAGAACGGGTAAGGGGCCGACTATTTGGGGTTTTGTCTAATAGTGGATTCAATACTAGATTGAAGTCCCCCGCCCAGATTATCGGTTCAGGGAAGGAGAGTAAATGGAGAGAGATAGTCTCTAATGTAGAGGGGTCATCTAAGTTAGGCCCATAGCAACTCAAAATTGTGAATTGTACACCAGCTATAATGACAGTGGTGATGACCCATCTGCTACCTGGGTCAACCAACTGCGTGACTAACCTAGCTTTTAATTGGTTCTTAAAAATGATAGACACACCTCTAATATTCACAGCTTGAGATGTAAATACCGCAAAGTCAATCCACCTATACCTCTTAACTAAGGCCAGTGATTCAGACTGGGTCAAATGGGTCTCCTGAAGTATAATGATCTGCGCATCTGAGTCCCGCAGGTACTGCATGATTTTATTAGCTCTTGGTTTAGTGCGGAGGCCATTAACATTCCAGGAGATGATTTTAAAACTACCCATATAACCTGACCCAGACCTCGCTTAGACGTCTATATGCAACAAGGTTACCAGGTTACCAACATCCCCTGCTAACTGAAAAAATTATTTGTTGAAGTTTGCCTGCTTCAAACCATACCCGACAAAAAACACTTGAAAAATTAGGAATTTTTTTTATTTTTTCCACCACCCAACCCTCCAATTAGTTAAAAATGTTAATAGATAAAAAAAAACACAGCTAATAGAGCATGAATACATATAATCATCAGAACCAGTATAAACAAACACAAAGAGAAGGAAAAAAACAGAATATGTACATAAAAACAGAAAAAACAACATACACAAAAGGAAGGGAGGAAAGAATACGAAAATAGAGTAAAACAGAATACCAAATGAATAAAAAAGGAGAAGAAGCATTGTACATTTAAAAAGAAAACATCAAAAAAAAAACACACAGCATCCACAGAAAAGCAACCCCCAGGAAACTAAATAGTAAACAGGAATAAACACATATACTGAAAGACGATATCAAGCAAAACATAAAGTACTACTGTGAGCAAAGAAATATAGTAACAGAAACCTGAAATATGAGAACAACCACATGAGATACATCCACATAGAAAAAGAAGAATATAAGGGGAGGAAGCATATCTGAAAGTCAGAAATAATAAACAAACTATATAAAATGAAACAACAAAGATAAGAGAACTAAGAGACACAAATAAACAAAGGAAAGAGATGAACCTCCACTGCAGCAAACAACAAGTGGCCTATAAAGCTAGGAGCAACAACTTATAATCAGTAAGAGCAAATACCTATCATAAATAAATGAAACTATTACATACACTAAGCATAAAGAGACAACAGTAAAACTTTATAAAGACAACCAGAAATCAAGGGCCCGAAGGACCAGGAGTGGGAGAAGAATCCATCTGAGATTCAGACTGATTGTCCAGAAAGGAGGAGAGATCAGAAGGTTCATCAAAGATTCTCGACCGACCCTTAAAGGTGATACGAAATTTCGAAGGACCTGCAAAGGAAAAAGGGATATTCATATCTGAAAGATGTTTCCGTAGGTTAAGAAAACCTTTTCTTCGAATGACAGTGTCTCTGGCAAAGTCTTGCCATATAGCAATCCAATGACCTTCCAAAGTCACCGCCCTGATCTTCCTCATCTGAGCCAAAATTTGTTCTGAGTGTTGATGACGCAGCGCTTTAAAAATTACCGCCCTTGGATGTGAGGAGGACTTGGGTCTAAAAGTAGGTACGCGATGAGCCCTTTCAATTTCAAAATCCTTCTGTAATGAAATTTGAAGAGTAGATGGAAGCCAATGGTATAGAAAGTCTATCATCGAGGAGGCCGTTTTTTCCGCATCTTTAGGCAGACCAAAAATCCACAGATTGCTTCTACGATTGCGATCCTCCTGTTCCGTGAGATCTCTCCGCAAACATGCCATTGAGCGCTCCATCTGCTGAAAAGATTTAGAGTGCTGTTGCGCAGTGTCTTCCACACCACTAATACGTGTCTCCGCATTCGTAACACGAATAGATAGTGCTTTAAAATCATTTCTGATAGCCGCTACTTCAACTTGTAGTAGATCAGTATTGGTCTTGGTAGACTGCGCAATGTCATGTAGAGCATTTAAACGTGATAAAATGGTGTCCAATGTGGTACCTGTATCTTTCTGAGATGAGTCCGGGGAAGGAGAAGTTTGTTTGGACCGCTTTAGAGCACCTTTAGAGTCTTTAGCATTAGAAGGGGGACCCATATTATCAGCCATAGGATATGACTACAATAAAAGTCCAATAATACCACCACACAAAAAAACAAAAAAAAAAACCTGTGTGAAAGGAATGTGACCCAAAAGGACCAGAAAATGACAGAAAAACCAATAGTATCGTACAAGGACACACTAAAATCAGTAGGTAACCTGTAGAAGGAAGACACTGTCAATAGTAATAGCAATAGTACACAAAATGGCGGTCATCGACAAGAAGGGAGAACAAAGCCATCTAAAATGTTGAAGGAGCGCTGAAAAGTGTTGAAAAAATCATTGGTCCGGCCCCCACTGAAGAAAGGAACAAATAAAGTAGCTCATCAACCATGTTTGGGCCAGAGACTTAGAGGAGCTATCGAAGAGAGGCAAAAATTATCAGTCATGACGCCATAAAGAGGTAAATGTCTCATAACACAGCCTGTTGAGACAAATTGATGTATCCAGGGGCATAGCAATGGGAAAATATACTGAAAAATACCAAAAGCTTAGCATGCAGGTAGTAGTGGCTTGTCACAAACCTGTGAAGAGAAAACGCGAGCGGCGCCACCAAAAACAAAATGGCGAGGTGCGGAGCTTCTAATTAATAAATAAACAGTTTTCTGTAGTGTCCGCTAGTAGAAAGCCGGTCCACAACGCTCATGGCATATTCCGGCAGCTGAATTGCCAATTTTCAGGAGCCCAGCGCCGTCAACAGGGATCCTAAATCGTCCTGACAGCCGTACATGCCCCGGAGCTACTCGCGAACCGCCATCACGTCGCGGCGCGCAAGCCACGACCCCATTACAAAGACTTTTCTGACTTTTGGTTGCAAACCCTGTCAATTTGCCAATCACAGGGTTTATGGCCACAGAAGGGCTTGCTGCATCACCCTCCATATTCTTTACAGAGACTGCTTTAAAATCTGACAGCCTGCAAACTGATGTTCTTACAGTGGAATGGATATTTTGTAGAAAACATACATTCAAGGTTATTTTGGTTGATCAGAGGAACCATGTATCTGTCACTATGGACCCAATTGGGTCAGACAAATCACTTTATGTGCAACTACGTTCAATATAGGGATTACACAAATTTCAAGCAGAGTTCTGGGATTATGATTGGTAGAACCAGGATCTGCATCCATGTAGGAGCTCAAATGATATAAGAAAATTACTGGGGTAATAGCCACCACTGAGGTGTCTTGACCGCAGTGGTAAATTTTGTGTTAGGCTTGTGGATATAGACATTAGCAAGGAAGGGACAGGAGGAGACCATTAATATATTATTGATCACCTCAAATGTCATAACATTGTTGGTATTAAAGAAAATTAGTAAATGTGCATATTTAGTGAAAATATACCCCAAATACTATCTTATATCAGAGGACATGGAGAATGGTGAAAGAAATTACATTTAATAATGTTGATTGTCCATTTGCATGAACAATTGTCAGGGAGCAGGTGTACTCATGGTAATCTATGATTTCAAAGAAATTCACAGAGTTCCCCTGGAGATTTGTGGAAATACCCAAATAATAGAAATGTACTGAAACCATAGAAGCAAATGTACAATGTGCTTTGAAAGTGCAAAGAAAGCTTGATTCTTTTATTGGCCCTACATTCCTGCCAGTGTCTCGGAGGAGAATAAATGATGTCCACCATGAGTCAATAGTTGTACGCCACACAGAGGAAGGCTCTGTGCTCCAACTCATACATCTCCCCTTCATTTTACACCTCAATTACAGCACCAGGCTTTGAATCTGGAACAAACTCTAGTGCTGTAACCAACCTGGGAAGATATTTACACTCCACTGCTGATGTGGAGAGAAATATGTCCCTAACTAAGTGGACAAAGACTATTCTCCAGCTGACTGAAGTCTGTATGATGAACATCTTGATAGAGTAACTAAAGAAGTGATTCTCTCAGGATCTACCAGTCCCTGCAGCCAAACTGGATAGAACCAACTAAAGAATTTGTGTACTGTTAAGAAGTCATGAAAAGCAGACGGCATTTGAGACTTCAAGTTACATTAGTCTACTTCAGCCTGTGTCTGCCATTTCCTATTCGGAGGAGCATACAAAAGATTTATCATTTCGCCCTGGGACGTATGGTACACTAATTGAAGCCAATTATTCTGCATCTGAAACAGTGGGTATTTCCCTGCTGGCTTATGCAGGATCAGTGTTTTTGTCAGGAATCTGCAGGGGACTGGGCGTTTGAGACCTGTATTTTGAAGATCATGGCGGCATCCTCCTTCAAGATTGTGGTAGAATGACCTTTGAAGGCTGAGGAACCATGACTGACAAGAAAGTAAGCATTATAGGGCAGGAATTCCATGTCAAGGCAGTCAGCAGTGCTATATAAACAACACTTAGGCAAATGGACACTGCCTGTTAACTATCCATGTTGCATTGACTCTCTCTTGCCATAGAGTTTATTTATTATCGCATCCCTTACTTTGATATTTTGTTGCTATTTGGTTCCCTCATTATTCCTGACCTTTACCCTGTGGAGCAGCGTAATTTTGGCTCCCCCCTTTCACGTCTTAACTATGCCATGTATACGTGCATGTAGTGCTAATTATTTGTGTACTTTATTATAATTAATGTAGAGTGGTGTGAAATCCTGCAGGTGCATTCGCTGCATAATACAGACATTTACATGAGTGTGCATATTAATGTTTTCCTTATAGTTGCAGTTTTGATACATTTGTGTAGTTTGAGTAATTTTGTTAACTCTCTCTATGCTCGCATATTTGCTTGAATAGTATTGTGCATTTATTTTATAACAATATATGTACCCATATCCATGCATTTAAATGTGTATTGAAGTGTTTTGCTACGTTAACTTGACCAAAGGCGTAAACATTTGGACTCCAATGTTTAACATTCAGCGTGAAAGGTTGCTCAGTTGCAATGTTTTCTTCTTTTCTGCAGGTGTGTTCATATAACCTCATAGTTAGTGAAAGGCACATTGTGTATGAGAGAAAGTGAGGCTTTGGGAGAAGAACTTTTGGCAATGATGAGAGGTGCTAATTAACAAAGGGAGGACTCCGATTTATGAAAATGGGAGGAATTCAAGGGCGTCCTGAAGTTCAGACCAAGAGATCGGAATTTCGGATGAAGCAGTCAGTTCTTCAGTGAGGAGGTGGAAAAATACTGGGGCGCATGATGTGGAATTCTCGCATGTTCTGTGAAGGTCTAGTTAGTGGTCACACTTTAGCTTTAGGCAGATTCTCTTTAGACTCAGAGGGGTACATACCTCTTTGCCATATTTATGTTATGTGGCTTTATGCTTTGCAATACTCCTGATCTTGAAGAACTGCTACAGAAGTCTCTACAATGCTGACACCTTTTTGCTTTACTGGATTTAGTTAGCATTTCCCCAACTAATGCTATTTAGTGTAGGCAATTTAGATTTACTCATGTATAGGCAAGAGGGCAAGAAATCACATACTGATCATCACATTTGTTTCCTTACTTTCTCCATTTCCATTACTGAATTCCTTGTATGCTTCATGTTATTGAGACTAAACTTTGTCAGACAATTTGCTCTGCCAGTAGTGATACTGTTTTTTTTGTAATATATCTTTGAGACTTGTATACATAGGTTTGGTTTTGAATTTGCAATAAACCTTCATTTAATCCCGGTTATCGACTTTTGGGTCCTCACTGTATTGCCAAATGGACTACACTGTAAATTGAACTTTTGGATGATCCAACTTTTCTTTATTTCCCAAGCATCTTAAAAGGTATGTCGGAGGGAAATTGGGATATTCAGTTCAGTGCACTGGCGTAATGAAAATGGGGCCTCCCTGCACGGTATGAAGAGGGGCCCCCTTCAGGCTCAATCTGGAGCTCTCTGGCCAGAGTGCAGTGCCGAGGTGGCCCCCTGGAGCTTGGGGCCCCCACACCGCAGGGGCTGAGGGGGCCTGTGTTATGCCCCTGGCTCAGTGCTCTAGCAGACGGTAGCAGGAGATGGTTAGATACTGGACTAGGGGAGTTTGAATACTTTGTTAGAGTATTTCAGACCCAGTCCCAGCCTTAGTGCTCATGTTTTAGTTTGGAGGATCAGCGAAGTTCCAGTGATTTGAGAAAGAGTTGCAACAGCGGTGGTGTGAGTATAAATAGGGCTGAGCATTATAGTGGCTTGTGCTTAGCTTGCAGCGTTCATGGAGATTGAATGATGTTTGGTGGACATGTATGGAATGTCGTGTGAATGTGGCACTTAACGTGGAGAAGTTGAAGTTGTTATCGGGACAGACATGGCCTAAGATCCTGGTATGATATTAAAAAGTGTAGAAGACCCTGTATTGTAATTGTTTGCTAAAAGTTTTGTGGTGTCTGTGGTGAGGTGTCGTCAACAGCACAATTAATCAATCAAACTTTATTTTGCATTTAAAAAATGCATAAAAGTACATAAAAAGGGAGACATTTCAATAAATTAGAATAAAAACATATATCTATAGCTTTTTCTTAAAATCTTAAAACAAACATCTAAAATAATTTATACTACAATGTACTGAGATTGCTCTTTCTGGTCTTGTTGCACAAAGACTTGAAATTGATCACATGTTAGCTAAGCTGCAAGTTTGTAGAGCTGCACATAAAAAAGAGGCCATCACAAAGCATACGTAGGGTGTCTCTAGCTGTTACACAACAGACAAAGCTGTAATATAACTACGCAAGCTACATTTCTTTAGAAAAGGCATAATAACTATTTTTCTCTCGTTTACATAAAATTGTCAAAAAAATAAAATATGTACAATCAATTGTTTTGAGATGGTATCACAGGGGCAACATTCCAATTGATTCAAAGAAAACACGTTTGCAGGATGGTCCAACATTATTGTCACATAATTTAGGTGAAACCTTGTCAGGATATATTGATGGCGGTTATTTCTGACGAAACTATGATATGAAAATGAACCATGCATTAAAGGGGGTATATCATTATATGCAATTACTGTGGCTTTTCCTTTGTTTCTGTTCCATCTATCTTGTGAATGTTTCTATAAAAAAGATTTTTTTGTGTCGCTTTAGGAAAGGTTTCACAATGAGCCGGGTGGTCATAGAGGTGTTCTAGCCCTCGAGACTCAAGAGTGCGCCTTGTATAGTGCAGCCATGAAATTTTAAGCACATGATCAAATTCATAATATCCTTTAAGATACATTGGTTTGGCTGAAACACCTTCCGTTTCCATAGACAGCCATAGCAACAGAGAAGCCAGTGCAATTGTGTCAGTAATGAAAGGTAAGCCTAGTTCTTTGTTGGCAATAACATTTGTACAAGCCTTTGGGACAGAAAATAATCTCATAGCAAACCCATCCTCTATTTCTGAAGGCTATCCACACTGACTATGACACAGATTGCTGCCCATACGTAGCCACGGAGATTGTTTTTGCCGAATACATTTTGACCATCTCATATATTGGTTTATTGCCCAAGTTTGTAGCTAACCTGAAAATTGCCTCAATGCTTTTGTTCATATGTGTGGCCCTCGATGTCCAGACGTGGGTCCCGTGCTCACTACACCACTGGAGTCAAGCTACCCTGGCAGATGATGGCTGATAGCCAGAAACCGGTCCTAGAATGCTTGATTCCGGTCCAGGGAAGACATGGCTTGGCAGTTCAGTCTGGACTGTTCCCATGAGGCACAGGATCAAGACTGATTTGCATATGGCCATGTCTGAACTGGGGTGGCGTGGTGAGCAAAATAACTATGGATCTGTGACGGGTGTGAATGTTTTGCCAATGTGCAACATTCCGTCCATCATCTTGTGTTTGGCCCTCGATGTCACCATCATTTTCCAATTTGATTAAGTATCAAAAACGATGCCCAGATATTAAAAATTATCTATAGTTTCAATTTTCCTATCCTCAATAACATAATTTGCTTTCTTTTTACGACTTTTTCCAACAGACATGATATAAGACTTCATTTTATTGACATGTAAATCTAAATTCTTCATAAAAAATAGATCATTTGTGATGCACTTTTGTAAGGATAAGGACTTTCCAGCCAAAAGAACCACATCATCTGCTTACAGCAAGATGGGGAATGAAGTTGAGCTCGCGTTCAGAATATCTTTAATCTTCTATACTAGAAACTCATTTAATTTATTAGTGTAAAGCGAGAACAGGAAGGGAGCAAGTACACAACCCTGTCTTACTCCAATTGTGATGTTAAAGGGTCTAGTGCATTCTCCCTGCGTGCCATGGCGAACCTTCGCAGTAGCTGCTTGATATAATTGTTTGAAAAAACAGATTAATGCAGCATCCACCCCCATTAGGTCCATAATATGTCACAGTTTATTGTGGTTAACGCAATCAAAAGCGGATGAAAGATCCTTGAACGCCATATGGAGGTTCTCTTGTCTGGCCTGTGTGTATTTTGCTACTAAAAGGGCCAGGTTCAAACATTGGTCCCCTGTTCCTCTGCCCTCCTTAAACCCATATTGTACCTCTGAAAGTATCCCCTTTTCGGCTACCCATTCTTCCATTCTGTATAATATTAATCGACCCATTACCTTAGCCGTACTGCAGGGTCTGAGGCATCACCTTTCTTGAATATCAGTACACTTATAGATTGTTTCCAGGACGTGAGAGGGCCTGTTATACTAATGGCGTTGAACACTGCTGTGAGTAAAGGGACCCAAAAGAATTTGTTATTTAAAAATATATCAATGGGAACCCCATCTGATCCTGCTGACTTTAAAGATGATGCTTGTACCAAAGCAAACTCTACCTCATCCATTTTAAAAACTAGGGGAGAGATGACTCTAGGACGTTCGGGCAGCTCATCAGTAACGCCTATCTTATGCTTCTGGAAGATGTTTTGAAAATGATTTACCCACGTATTTTCATCTGTAGATGGACCTCCCTCATCTTGCAGGAACAGAATGTTGACCACTTTCCAAAATGCTTTACTCTCTTTGCTGTTAGCAGCTGCCCCTAATTTTTTCCAGGGTTCAAATCTCAATTGTTTTTTCCATTCTTCTATAGATGTTTTATAAATTGCTCTCAGATTTTTAATTTGTGTCTTACCCCTTGGTTTTACCTTTAGAGCATTGCAAAGGTTAGCCGAAGCTTTTGAGCAGGTTTTATCAAACCAGCGATTTTGTTGCAGGTGATGGGCAGGTTATCTATATATTGATACTTTCCAGAATTTTCCTAAATGCTTTGGTTACTGGTGGCTTGTTTGTTAGATGATCTAGGCAGGTAAAAACCTCATTATATAATTGGTCAGCATTAAACGAGAAAAAATAAGCCATTCATCAATTTTATTCCACCTTAAGAAGTATCTATTTCGTCCAGCTAAAATAGGCTTAGGGGTTGTAATACTCTTTCTAGTTGTCCACTGATCTTTCCATGGGAGTGTTGTTAGAATAATTGCGTGGCCGCTAAATTCCGTCATCCTGATGCTTATCTCAGTAGGAGTATTTTCCTGATTGTTAGATGTTATTATGTAATATATTGATGAAGTAGTCCCCACCCTGTAAAAGGTGGGAATCATTTGTACATTATTATGAGCTCTCTGGGTCCTAATTACTAGCTGCCAGACCATTAGTAAGTTGTTTAATACATTTCAGGAAGTAGAATGAGTAAAATGATCTTTTAGGTCCTCAGATTGTATACTTTGTTGGCACATACAGTGATTTTCATTCATGCATTTGGATCTATTAAAATCACCGGCCCTTATAAAATAAACTGGTTTTACTTGTGTGAGTATTATATCCTCAAGTATTTCTTCAAGATACTTTATTGTCTGATAGATTATCGAAGTTGATAATATTATAGTTTATTATGTTCCAGTTTATGCTGTGATTACTATTTATCAGAATAATATGTAAATATGTCTATTTATTAATAAAGCTCACTAGTTTAAACGAAATTGTATTAGATATACATGTTAATAAACCCCATTTTGCTCTCCCTTTAATGGATGGAAGGTCCTGGATAAGAAAACATTGGTAGCCATTTAAATAAATATGGTCCACTTTCCATGTCTCTTGGACGCATAGGATTTGATGGTTCGAAACTTCATTAAACCCCTCACTATTATGTTATTTATTTTTGTAACCTGCTATATTCCGAGAAAGCAAGGTGTGATGAGTATTGCTTGTTCGAGTATTACTTATTGGCCTTGTGCTAGCTGTCAGATCCTTAGAATTAGAGTGCAGAGCTATGCTTAAAGGAGGGACAATATCATTAGTACTTTCCTTGTGTTCAATCAAATATAATGCTCAATCAAGATAGGGAAATTTATCTTGGCGTGAAAGAGAGGTGTGATTAGTGTGTTGGTCCCTTTGTGCAGGGGGAAGCTGTATTAATCGTGGTGAGTCCCTGCAGAATGAGGTCTCTTTCGAGTGTGTCTGAGTTGGTTTGAAAGAGTTATTCAGAAGCCTTTCTTGTATGATTGAAACTGTTGATTTCTTCAGTGGAGCAGACAAACTTATATGTTTCAATTGCTTTGTATTTGTTTGCGTGTATTGCTGAGGAGAGTGCGTTTGTGAAAATTGTAAATGAGGGTGAACTGCTGCAAGGAGTGAGATTGACATCATGGTGTGCCTCACTGAGATTGGTTGGTAGGTGTAAAGCTGCAAATTTCGTCCTTGCCTGTGTTTTCACTTCATGCCGTGGAGCAAAGAGACTTCACCCAGCACTGCCACCACATGGAAAGGGCTTCCAGACTGCCCAGGGTCAAGTCAGACTCAGTGGGTGAGCCACTACCACTGACAGTTGCTGGGGACTGCTATTTCCATAAACCTCTGCCGCATCACCACCTGTCTGCATTCTGCAGTACTTAACTGACTCACAGCCCTGGTGCACGGGGGGAAAGCATTTCAACCTGGCCTGTGTTTTCACTTCATGCTGGGGAGCACCATGACTTTGTCCAGCACTGCTACCGCAGGGAAAGGGCTTCCCGACTGCCCTGGATCATGTCAGACTCAGGGGGTGAGCCGCTGCCACTGACAGCCGCTGAGGACTGCAATTCCCATAACTCTTTGCTGCATCACCACCTGTCTACAATCTTCAGTACTTAATTAACTCAAAGCCCCGCTGTACCACGGTAAGCATTTCAACCTGGCCTGCGTTTTGAGTTCATGCCAGGGAGCACCATGACTTTATTAGGACTGCCAGAGCAGGGAAAGGGCTTCCTGACTGCGGTTAGGTTTGAAAATCCCATCTCTGCAACGCACTCTTTCTCTGCTATATTAGGTTAGCAATGTGTGGCTAAATGTACGCCATTTGTATTCATATTATGCAACTCACTGAGTTATCCCCGTAAAGTGCAAAGCTTCAGTTATCGAGTGTGACTCCATTTTGTATTTCGTAATCCCTATTAGACTGTTTAGGCTGTGCCCATACTAAGCATCATTATTCAGTATTTCTTGCCTCAGCAGAACACTGCACTTCGTTAGTATTTTCTCTATTATTCAAGGCTGCTTCCTGACTTACTAATGAATAGGCCATTCTGCCCTCTCATACCTATCCGATTGGGTACTCTCTGCTCCCGCATTAGGGACACTGAGACACAGCGCCGTAGCCTTCAATCGTAGATAGCATGTGCCCATCCGGCAGGTGGCAGCTCATCCTACTGTGAATCTTTGTTCATGTTCAGCCAGGCCGGTAGTTTTCCATTGTGGGAGTGGTTGGAGGCTTCTTGGGAGGAAGGATTACTCACTGTGGACCGTTGGGGGGTCAGTCCCTCAGCAGACATCTTACGGTGCAGGTCATGATGGACTCCTCTGCAGAGTATTGCTACTAAAAATGTACGTTTGTATTCTCTACTGTCTGACCGACTCTTCATTCTTGGGAAGACATAGCAGGTGGCTGTAAGTAACCGTGGTGGCCTCTAAGGGCCACTTCCTTCTCTGCCCAGGATCACATCAGACTCAGGGGGTAAGACGCTGACACTGAAAGTCGCTGAGTACTGCAATTTCCATACCACTCTGCCGCATCACCACCTGTCTACAATCTGATGTAACTGACTCACAGTCCCCTGCAAGGGACACGCGCTGGCCTGCCTAAGTGAGTCAGAGGCCAAGGATGGGCCCGTCTGCGCCCGTCAGAGTTTGGATGAGGCTCAGTTGGGCCCCTCCCTTTGGCTTGGTAATTTTCCACCTTGTAACCTAAGGAACATTGTATCATAAGTTAATACTGCAGACAGGCTGGGCTTCCATGGCTTGTTTCCTGCAGCCCCGGCTTTATAGATGTCCCTTGTGAGCTACAAATGTTTGCTTTCTCAAGTTTAATATAGTCGACGATAGACAGTTATTTTTTATTAGTGATTGGGACATCTTTCTGTTATTTTATTTTTTGCACATTGGTGGCGGCCAGACCAACTATGAAAAACGGAAGGCCTCCGATCAGGCACAGGGCACTGCAAAGTACTTAAAAAGGACTTTGAAACCTGACAATTGTACACTTAAGTAATTTAACCTCCTAATTGAGGATATCGAGTTCCTTATAGGTACAAACTCATCCACTACAGTAGAACCAGGATTTAACACTACTCACACAACTATGCCTGTCTCTCAGGCCAAAGCTGGAACTACCCCAAGCAGAAATGTTGTCGCGATACCAAAATCCAGAGATTCTTTTGCTCCAAGAGTAAATCTACAGCCTCTAATATAGAGATTTCCCAGAGAAACTTTAGCCAAGGATATACATGCTTCAAGACTCACAGCACTTGGGTTAATTCCAGAATCTAGTGCCCTAGCAGACGTGGCCATTAGCAAAAATGGGGTGACCCAAAATAGTCCTGGACCTAGGTATAGTACGGTATCAAAAACAATGGTCCTTGACCGAAGTTGATTCTAAGATTCGATCAAGCTTATAATTGTGAGTTTATGGATTATGAGCTAGACTCATTTGCTCCAAGTATTCAATACAAGCTTTTAAGCTAAAAATGCAACAACCCAAATTTTCATAGTGGAGAATCAACAGTTTTTAAATCTACCAACTTCAAATAGTCTTTTTTCTTTTTTCAAAAATAAGTCTAATCACTTTAGGTACATAGAGAGGATGCCCGAAGAGACGTGCAAGAGGAAGGGTGCTCAAGATTTAAAGGGGAAAGGGGAGAGTAAAACAGAGCAAGAGTGTGTGACATTTTAAAAACATGGAGAAAAAGCAATCCACTGGTTTACTAATTCCAGTCAAATAAATCTTGGCCACAAATACTATTGCCACATAGTACATTTACATCAAGAAATTTTCGTTTTGGCACGTTTATATAGATTGGGGTTATGTATGGTCCAAGAAGGTATAGGGGGAGGCGTCGACGTTTTGACCCGACTTAGTGCTTGGGGGATTGGTGGAAACCTCAGCTTTGCGGGTCTTCTTCAGGACGAAGGGGGGGCAGCCCCAGTACCAGACAGGTGTCAGAATCCTGTGTAGAAATCGCGGTAGTCAGGGTAATTAATATTCCGAGCAAGACATCTTATAGTGTCACACAGGTGGGTAGGAGGCCAACATCCATATGTGCAACTGCGGCTGTGTTCTAAATCCTGTACAAGTAAATCCAACCCCAACTAAGAATATGGCTCAATTTGCTAGTTCGAACCTCAGGGAACCTGCACACCCCAGGACCTATCTCATATTGCTGAACCCCCTGGTGTATGTCTTCACCTTCCTTCAAGTCGGGGCACCAAGTCTCTGGGTATGTGGATCTCTTTCAAAGTACTGGACCTAACACTTTTGCTGCCACCATCTGAGCTCAGCACTCTTGGGCTCCCAGTTCAACTCTAACTCTCTCAAATTTAGCACATAAGCTAAAATCGTTTACCTGTCCTCCATTCACCGTTTCACCTGCTCCAATTTGAGCTTCCTGGTTCTCCGGCTATTCTTTGGCTCCTCTGGAGACAGACCTGGAGCGAAACTACTGCTCCTAGCGCTGGAGGGGGCTCTCCCACCATTCAGGCTGGCCACTCTTTCCCACAAGTGATGCTGGCTTCTCCAGCCACCCCAGGTGCAGACTTTGTTTCTCCTCCTTGACAACACCATCATTCTCCTCCACTGGTTCTCTAGCCTGAGACATGATGATGGAATAAGCTCACAAAGTGAAAAGACAAAAATAGACCAAAAAGAAAAACAGTATGTGGTACGTAATGGTCTGTGATATGATAGTAATGAACACTAATCACTGTGGGTCAAGTGCAAACCCAATTCCTATCCCACTGCAGCTGCCAAAGTTAGAAATGGAGGTTTCTAGTTGACAGGTTTTTACCCTGTCCAAGTAGTGATCCTTCTTTCTAGTCAGGAATCTCAGGATAAAGGAGTTACACTTCTAAAATAACACACAGTCACCCCCTTGGTAGCTTGGCATGAGCAATCAGGCTTATCTCAGAGGCAATATGTAAAGCATTTCCACTTAATACACAGTAATACAGTGAAAACTCCACAAAGGCCACCATGCAGTTTTAGAAAACTTGCCAATATTTATGTGTGTAAAACAAGAGCATAAAAATCCAACATACAGTAATCAAAATACAAATATTGCAAAAATAGGCTTAAAAGATAGTTTCTTGAAGTTGATAGCTCCTTCCAGGGCTATCATAGCGTCATGAACAACAAATCCAACAGTTCAGGCCAACCGGCAGGTCATAAGTCATCTACGGTGTTGAGAAGACTCGCAGACAGTATCTTTGGAAATGCAGGGTGTCAGAGACCTTGCAGCAAGCTTTTTCCATTTCAAAGAATTTTGTAACTCCTGTATCCTTGTGATCAACGCCACGAAGACTAAGTTTATGATGTTTAACAATCACAAGTAATTTAAGAGTAGGCTTGAGTTGGGAAGAGAACCCCTAGAAAGGGTGGATATGTTCACTTATTTGGGTGTTACACTGTCGTAACCCTTCACTTGGGAGCCCCAGGTTGAGCGTTCCTCCCTTAAGCACAGGCAGATTACGGTGCCATAGTTAAGGAACAGCCTATTTTATTATTCTAAACCTATCGCTCTTGTTTTGCAAATTTAAGATGCCAACTATGTCACCTCTGCATTGTTTGGCTCTGAGTTGTGAAGCTTTGACAACATATCTTCTCTTATAAGCCCCAAGAAAAAGTTCTTGAGAACAATAGCACGTCTTACTGCCCCAACAATACCAATAATGCATGATGTGCAAAGAAGGTAAGTGGCTGATTTTGCTAGCCTCCGTTCCCTCTTATTCTGGAGAAGGCTGTGGTCTAATCCAGAATTCATCCACTATAGATTGGCCTTGGAGGATGTGATTAAGGCAGACCGATCCAAAAAGATTGCACAGTTACTACAAATTAAAAAAACAATTAATCAGCATTGGCCTTCGTTCTTTGTGGGGCACCCTACATCTGCCTTATCTTTATCAGCATCAAAGCTAAAAAAACATTATTGGCCGTGGGTTGGGCATTCTGAGGCACAAGGGGTGGTGGATTCAGTCCTGACAGTTTTCAGTTTAGGGTTGACACCCTACCTGTGAAATCAAATATGTACAATTGGACTTCGAATGATGATTTATTGTGTCCGACCTGCAAGCTATTCATAGAAAATACTGGCCATGTTCTCTTTGTCTGCCCGGGTTATGCTATTCCCCCCCAAAAATGTATTAAACCAATTACTTGGAACCACAGTTGTCCAATCCTTAGATCAGATTCAAAACTCTTATATGTATGCGCTATTGAAATGTTCTAGGGTGGATTTGGGTTATTAGAGCCAGACTTTGCTAGGGTGCTTTAAGGAATAGCAATGTTATGTCAGAGCTTTTTTGTCTTATGACTAGCATTAAGATCCATTTTAATTCAATCTTGTGTCATTTAGCACCTTTCACTGGTCAACTTGATTATGTTCATCCGTGCTTTACATTTCTTTTTGGGGGGCCCAAATTTGATGTTTTTATGTTTATGGAATTTTACTCTTGTATGCTGCAATGCTTTAGCTCTCATACTCAGTTGTAATTGATTGTATTAATCACTTATTTATTAATGAACAAGATGTTTTATGTGCTTTTATGACTAATTGTCAAATAAAGCTTATTGAAAATGAAAGTAAAGCTGTGCTGTTATTGGTTGTCTATGTCATTGAGTGCCACGCTGGCATTGGTTGTTGACTCCAAACGAGAATTGTGGGAAAAACATTATTTCCAGCTCTGAAACAAAATTCCCTTTGTGATTATTGATGTTTTGGATGGAAAATGAACTTTTTAAAGTTATACGAGATTTGTGGAGGGGACATGTGACAATACCTGTTAGAGAGGGAGAAGAGGCACCACCTGTAAATACTCCAGGTCATTATATGGCGATCAATGTAGGGCTTCACACCTGTATTTGGCTAAAACAATAGCAAAAGATCATAGAGACAGAAGGTGCACTGGGGTTTCCAAGCTATTGTATATTTAATATGAGAATCATTGAAAATTTGAGGAGGATATTAAATGAGATGAAACCACAGCCTAGACCCATACAGTTTGAGGCACTCAATGCTTAGGAGTGTGAGGCTCATGTCAGAGAGAAGGATCGGTATCAGGGAAGAGCTAGAAAGGCATTTCATACTTACACTGATGCAAGAAGGGATGCAGAACAGAGGGAGTGGATAACTGACATGATTGAGGGAGCCAAGTTATACTCTGCATTGACAAGTGAGGAATTTGAGAAAGTAAAGGAGAGGAATAGGAAAGGGAAAGGGGATAAGTCAAAGGAACCAGATGAACGAAGCACAGACAATGATAGTGATCCTAGCAATAGTCTTTTAAATTTGTTGTTATCAGAACACCCACCTCTGTGTACTCAGAGCCAATGTGACTGGAAAGTCTAGAGTGGCTACCGAACCAGTATATGTGAGCCCTAATGCAATGGGAGTCACCCCAGAGAATATGAAATAAAATCAGATATGAGGGAATTCAAGGATTTGTGTCCCTGGTAGCTCCATAGCTCTTAACGCTCCAGATGATCTCACTGTCCATTGGTCTTGGAGTTCCTATATACAACCCTGGTTCTGCAAGAAATGTAAAACACAATTTGGATGTCCCTGTTAAGCTGAAGTCCCCAGAGAATGCTACTACAAGTACAAACGCAGGAGGAGTTGTTCCTTTAATTCCAATGAATGTGAGTTTCCCTTTTGGTGCAAGTGCAGACCCTATGATAAAACAAACAGGATGTAGACTTTTAAGGCCAATCCCAGGATTGCTAGATCTAGGTAGGTCACTTGGAAGCCTCCCTTAAATGCACATAGTAACAAACCCAAAGTGAGGGCAGTACCTAGAGCCCCTGGAGTGCAGCCTAGCTTTAGTGCTCAGCAGTTTGTTGAATGGTTGAAGTTTGTAAATACCACTTCGAATGACAGTGGAAGCTCAGAATTAAGCCAAGGAACAATTCAGTTATCATTGAGGGTAAATTTAGTGGCTGCAGCTAAATTGAAACTAGAATTAGACAAAATAATAAATAGAAGTCTTGAATTGGCCCAATGATATACGTACCGAGCAAATGAACCTTTGTTCATCAGTAGGGCTTCCAGTTTTACGATACTTATTTTTTTAACATATCCGTCCGTATTTATCCATATTTATTTTTGCCCATCTTATTCATAATTATCCATATTTATTTTGTGTTTTGAGTGAAATGGAGTCTTAACATGGTATATTTCCTCATTTAATTAACTGATAAACATGCACTCATACTTTGCCACTTGTCGCGTTTTAGCCAATTAAGCAGTCAAATATCGCGAAACATTACACCCACAGGTAAATATCAGAATTGTAATACACATGTATGTTAACATATGCCTGTATTTAGGGGAATCTAAACCTGTTTTTTTTAACTTCCCATTGTGTCTATCTGCTCAGCTGTTGTCCTAAAAAGCATGAAAGACAGCATGGAGAGTCACCCACAAGAAGCATCATTTTCTGTATTTGTCTTCTTTTAAAAATAAATACAGACAGGAAACACATTGTTTTCTGTCTGTATATTTCTGTCAAAATTAGTGAAAATGAAAAACTGGGAGCCTTAGGTATGAGTAAGAATTGCCCAAGAGAGAATCAGTAAGTGATCCCTTGGCTAATGGTCCGTCAGCTGCAGTTATGAGAAAATATATTCAGGTGATGAATTGGT
This sequence comes from Lissotriton helveticus, assembly GCF_964261635.1. NCBI lineage: Eukaryota > Metazoa > Chordata > Amphibia > Caudata > Salamandridae > Lissotriton > Lissotriton helveticus. The sequence goes on along the minus strand of NC_136071.1, from coordinate 332,263,409 downwards.
TAAAATCTAAGGTTTCCACCCCAGATATTGACATGGTCAAGATTGACAAGATGGCCCAAGAACCCAAAGAGTTGATTTATGCCAATTTTGTGATATTACAACAGGCATTTAAGCAGTACGAGGGGATGGAGACGCTAGAGCCTCAGGATATTGGAGATTTTGTGTCCAGGTTTGTGATGGGGTCGAGGCCTGAAGTTAGCATGATGATTCAGCAGCATTTGATTTGTTGGCAGAATGTCAGTTTTTGCAATTTTGAGATATACAAAGTACTGTAATTACGAAATAGAAATAAAGAAGAAGAAATTGAAGGAGAAATTGATCATGGCACAAATAAAAGCTGCTCAGAGAGACGGTCAGAGCCAGACTTTCATAGGAAATGTTCCTCCTATGCAAGGAGTCTATCAGCAGGGAGCTCCTGTGATGCAAGGTGGAGGTGGAATCCTTCCATAAGGTAGAGGTAGTGGTGTCCCAAATGACACAGTTATAAGATTGATGCAGCTACTTTGAAGTAGACCAACCCCTGAAATGACTGTAATAAATTGGGTCATTGGAAGGGCAAATGTCGTAATCCTGCTAATCATGGTCATAATTTAGGGTTGCAGAGCCTCAGAATAATAACATTGTACAGTCACAAAATGTGCACTGAACAAGGGTTCAAAATTTCAGTTTGCCCCAAGCTCCAGTGATGCAAATTCCACAATCCCTGATACCATAACAAGCTGCCAATGGCTCTAGATTCACTTCAAACCAAGTTCCAAATATGAATCAGAATACTTTCTAAAATAATATTGCTTTTCAGCAGTTTCCCATGTTTGATATGGCTGACGTTTATGGCTCTTTAGTCTGCTTGACGGTGCCTGAGGGGGAGGAAAATTGTGTGCTTGGCACAGTCACGGATGTAGACCAGAGTGATAAGGTAAACAACCATCCCATATTTTTTCTAGTTGATACTTGTGCTCTCCACTCTACTGTCAGAACAGTAGAGGTTCCAAATCTATAAGTATGGGCGTAAAATCCGCTCCGCTCACGGATTTTTCGGATTTTCGGCAAATTCGCAATCCGCGAACTCTCGCGAATTTGTCGAAAATCCGTGAATCCGCTCGCGGCGGATTTTTTGCTTGGTTGCGGCGCGCGGCGTGGTGCACGGCGTTCACTTTCCGTCATTAAGCGTTTGCCGAGTTGTTTTTCTCGATCATATTTTTCTAGTGCCGCGCCATTTTAGATCTTGCTGCGTGATCCCGCGGGAGTTTGGCGCCCGCGAATACGTAATCGCGGCTTGCCACCTTGCACAGCACACCTCGCGAGAGTTCGCAATTGCGAACACGTAGTTGCGGCGGAAAGGAACAATCTCGCACTCGCGAAATAGAGATTTTGCAATTCTGCACAAGAAAATCACCAGCAAACAGGATAAACCTTCAGAAAATTATGATTTTTATCAGAATCACTCCTCAGGTTGACATTTGCATGGATCCTCCACTGACCCTGCCGAGTGGTTATTGCCAGCGTTCCTGCACTATTCGCCTTCCTGTTTGCCCGTCCGGCCACTGCGCCACGCCTCGCGGCCCCCGCTCCGCGGGAGCCGCTCGCAGGCTTGAGACTTTGTTAGTGGCAACTCCTGGGCTTCTACCCGTGCCCCAGGGCACCAACGCGCTTCGAGGAACTCCAAAGCTGACCCCAGGAACAGAGGCGGGACTGCGAGGACCAGCCTGCTCAGCGGCGCTGATCGGCCACAGCTGGTCCTCTTCCCGCCCCCTCCTCCAGTTAAAAACAGCGCGGAGAGAGTCTTTCCTGGGATCCTCCACTGACCCTGCCGAGTGGTTATTGCCAGCGTTCCTGCACTATTCGCCTTCCTGTTTGCCCGTCCGGCCACTGCGCCACGCCTCACGGCCCCCGCTCCGCGGGAGCCGCTCGCAGGCTTGAGACTTTGTTAGTGGCAACTTCTGGGCTTCTACCCGTGCCCCAGGGCACCAACGCGCTTCGAGGGACTCCAAAGCTGACCCCAGGAACAGAGGCGGGACTGCGAGGACCAGCCTGCTCAGCGGCGCTGATCGGCCGCAGCTGGTCCTCTTCCCGCCCCCTCCTCCAGTTAAAAACAGCGCGGAGAGAGTCTTTCCTGGGATCCTCCACTGACCCTGCCGAGTGGTTATTGCCAGCGTTCCTGCACTATTCGCCTTCCTGTTTGCCCGTCCGGCCACTGCGCCACGCCTCGCGGCCCCCGCTCCGCGGGTGCCGCTCGCAGGCTTGAGACTTTGTTAGTGGCAACTCCTGGGCTTCTACCCGTGCCCCAGGGCACCAACGCGCTTCGAGGGACTCCAAAGCTGACCACAGGAACAGAGGCGGGACTGCGAGGACCAGCCTGCTCAGCGGCGCTGATCGGCCGCAGCTGGTCCTCTTCCCGCCCCCTCCTCCTCCTCCTCTACTCAGTGATAGGCAACCAGAGTAACGCGCACGCGGGACGCGCGCGGGGCTAAGGCCGGGGCGAAGACCGGGCAAAGAGCGGGCCGTTTAAGGCCGTTCAAGGACGGCAGAGGACGGCCCTGGCCCTGAACCCCTGCCTTTTTGCCCTTAATCCTATAGCTGCCTAAGGTAGGCGGAACTGAGTCCTGTATTTGCTTATTGTAATACCAGTGGCCGCCTCCCTGTTATATTTCCATCGTCCCTGCGCTTCAGATGTCGGCCATGCGTAACAGAACTAGAAGCTGTACTAAAAAAGCTACGGTGGTAGCACAGGTGACTGGGCCCATAGATCTTTTCATTTCACGGGTGAATGAGACTATTGACCAAAGCATTGTATTATTGGAAAAAAGAGTCTCCATGGATCTTGCGAATGCCAAGCGCTCATCCCTGGGTTCTCTTGCAAATGCTAAGTCACCCGCTTTGCAGTTATCGAATAATTGTTCTTTACCTTTATCTATGCCTACTATTAGTGTTACGACTGTACCGAATGCTGTTGATTTATCGGTTGCCCTATCGGACTCAGACCCGTCTTTTGTCGACCTGGAGGACACACCAGATCTAGAAGCCTGTCAGTCACCTGGCAAAGCGGCGCTGAGTCCGAGCGGGCTTAATGATGTGGTAATAGCTCCTGCACCTATAGATTCAGGGGGAAGGGTTACCAATCCCCCAAAAGTCACTTCCAAGAGTAAACATAAACATAAACCAAACGTTGGAGTTAGGAACCATAATCTGATTTCACCTACCCCGCAATTGGCATCAGGTATTCCTTGCTGGGTGCAAAACATGGTAACAGATTTAAAATTGGACCTTGAAGCCACACTAGCAGCACAAATCAAGCCTTTAATTTCCAAACTTGACAGGCTTACGTCTCTAATTCATTCGAAATGGCCACATAAAACGAATGGGCAAGGGCCTGATCAGCCACAAGGGATTACAATAGCAGTCCCTAAATGCTCATCCTGTGTCCAGCCCTCTAAAGAGGTATTGAATAATGCTCAAGTAACTATAGCCCCCGGAAATCCTGTTTTATCTCATTTGTCGCAAACAGGGAATAATTCTGTTCAATCTACAGCTTTACCCACTCCAAAGGGGGGGGGGCCCTATTTTGACCCACCAACATTCTGCTGTTTGTAATAAAACTACTACTCCTCAAGTAATAGATGTTGTAGGAAAATCGAACACCCCTTCAGCATGTCTCCCCACAAATAAGACCGATGGTCCTAAGTCAAAGCAGGCACGTTTTAAGTCTATTAATCTGCCACCAGAAGTTTCCCCTTTTGTGGTCGTGTTGACAGCAGTTCCCCCGCTGAAGGAGGGAGCAAAAGAAACTTTCGTTGAGCTAAGAAACAAATGTGCTCAATGGCTCCACCTACATAAACCTCTACCTAGCAATATGAACGGGGAAATTCTTACTGTGCGTAGAGGGGACTGGGTGGGTAGAAGCAAGAAAACAATAGTAGGGGATGTAATCACAGTTAACTTTAGGGATATAGGGGCAGCTAGTTATATATGTAATGCACCTACTAGTGGTCCTGCGACTCAAATCAATCCACTCCCTTTGTCTTATTTCTTTCCGATGTCAACAAGACCGAATCCTCCTTGTTCCATTTTTCAAAGCAATGGAGGATCTGTGTATCCCCCGCAACATGCTACTAAACCCTGGCAGCAGCCATTACAGCCCTCTTCCTTTTTCCCACATTATGCTAATTTTCAGCAGCAGCCATCGCATGTTTTATCTTTTCCCCCGCACCATGTTAATCCTCAATGGCAACAACCTCCCCATTTTTTACCACCTTTATTTCAGCCTGCCCATCAGTGGCAGCAACCTTTTCAGCCCTTACAACCAGTTAAATCCCAGCGGCAACAAACATGGCAGGACTTGCCCCCTTCCCAAGAGCCCCTGTACTCACAATTTGCCCATCCTAATAGATATGCTGCGTTAGACGCGGTAGATTGACTCAGTTTTACTGATGTTTTGGACTTAAACATCCCTATGCCCAATTTAGATATGGAGAGTGTTCCTCCAGTTACCCCTCTACCCGTGCCTCCTGAAGTGCCAATGGTGTCATCGCTAATACCCCTCTCGTATATAGGAAACAGGGACAGCCTTGATGCATACACTCCTACTCCCAGATTAAGCCCGGATATCAATCCCCGGGAAGGCGGTCCTACCCCATCACGTGTAATCCAGCCAGAGTCGACTATTGTTGGCGATTCTGGTAAACCAGCAGGACTCTCCCTTGTTTCCTGGAACATTGCTGGCCTTGCCAGCAAATTAGGTACACCCTTCTGGACTAGATTTATGGGGGAGGGACTGGACCTGATCCTGTTGCAGGAAACATGGTGTCTGGACCCCATTTATATCGAAGGGTACGCATCTTACTGCCTTAAAGCCACCAAATCCAGCTCGGGCAGGGCTAAGGGGGGCCTCTTGATGCTTTTATCCACTAAGCTGTGTGATTGCACGGTCAAAAGCAGCACGACAGTTGGGACCCATAGTCAAGTCATAAGGGTGGAGTGCAGGAAAAGCATTGATTTAGTTGTAGTAAATTTCTACAACAATATTTTTGATGCCACCAGAGGAGATATTTTACCACCCCTGGAAAGGGAAATTGTCAAGGCCTTGGGTAAATCCAAAAGAAAGGCTGAGGTTGTCTGGGCAGGGGATTTTAACTTGCAGCCTTGCCATTTGTCTAATGGGAACATTTGCGGCTTTGGAGCAGCTACGAGTAGCCAATGGGGGGGTTTGGGAGTGAGGGAGGATTCTCCTCATTTCCAACATTGCAGTTATGGTTCATACTAAATAACATGCTAGCTACACTAGATATGACCCTGTTAAACTGTAACATAAACAACCAGGCAATAACATGCCCTACATTTACAGGCAGAGATGCAGGTTCATTTATAGATCATATTCTTCTGTCTAGCAGTGGAGACTTTACAGATCTGTATATAAATGAAGAAAGTCTCAGTGACCATAACAGCATTCGTGTTACCCTCTTAGGGCATGGTACTTCGACAGTTTTAGGCGAAAAATGCACAACTGACCTAGTACCTATAAGACCGAAGGGCCTAAGGATTAAATGGACAGGATTTAATTCTAAGGTTAAACAGAAGGAGGTTCTGACTAGTTGCAAGTATCAAATTAGTTTCTGTCTAGATAATGACTGTGACCCAGGCTGTTTATTAGCTCACTTTGTTTCCATGAACAGTATTATTGATGGTATTTTTACGAAGGCCCCGTCATCCAATAGTGGTCCGAAGCAGGGGTGGTTCGATAAGACCTGTATAGTCGCCCTCCGAGAATTGAAAAAAGCTTTAGGTACCAAACCACGTGTTAAGATGGATGTACAATATTTTAGGGCCAGATATAAAATCGCAATTAATAATAGGAAAAAGGTATTACAGACTGAGGCGTGGGATAAGTTGAAGGAAGCAGCCGAGACCAAAAACTGCAAACTTTATTGGGAAACAATTAACAGCCCTTTTCTCAATAAAGAAGATGTTCCAGAACTCACATCTCACGTGGCGTGCAGTGATTGGGTTAGTCACTTTTCAAAAAATTTTTATCCAGAAGGGTTATCCCTTGAGTCATTGTCACCCGAGTCTACCCCTTGGCTTCCCCTCCCGCTGGGAATAACATTAGAAGAAAGCCATGAAGCAATTTCTATTAGCAAAGGAGGCAAGGCCCCTGGCCCTGATGGGGTCCCGCTGGATTTATATAAAGATGAACCAGCTCTGTGGGCTCCCATCCTGGCAAGGATATTTAATTGTGCGGCAGAAACCAATTTCCCGCCTACTTGGGGTCAATCGGTTATTATCCCTTTACATAAGAAAGGTAATAAATCAGAGGCTTCTAACTATCGGCCAATTTCATTATTGGATTCCTCTGTAAAGGTAATGAGTAGGATTTTGCTCAAGAGGCTGGAAGACTGGGCAACTGATTTTAATATTTTAACTAGAGTCCAGTATGGCTTTCGGAAAGGCATGGGCACATTGGATCAATGTGTCAATCTGGATCTTTTAATCAACAAATTTACTGTGGCTAAAAATGGCAACCTCTTTTTATGTTTCGCTGATTTGAGCAGCGCTTTTGATTTGGTTAACCACGCTATTCTCTGGGAGGTCCTGCTCGATGCAGGGGCTCCGAGGGAAATTGTTCATTTCTTAGCTAGACTTTATGAAAAACTCTCCTGTAAAGTCCGCTATGGCACCCTTGGCGAATGCACCCCGTTTTTCAAAGTGTCTCGGGGCATACGCCAGGGATGTGTTTTGGCCCCGCTTTTATTTTCCCTTTTTATTAATGATGTCGACCGTTCCTTGGTTGACATCCCAGCAGATGCCCCCCTGATTGGTGGTAAACCAGTTCCGCTGTTACTTTATGCGGATGACGCTGTTCTTTTATCCCGAACACAGATTGGCCTTCAGCGCCTAATCGATAATTTTATGCAGTTTATTCAAGCCAGGCGGCTCCGTGTGAATAAAACTAAGACATATGTTATGTCATGTGGACGGGCAGCTAAGCAGTCCAAACATACTTTCTTCCTGGATAAGGAAAAGTTGACTCATGTTAAGTCCTTTTGTTATCTAGGAATTACATACAACAATAGCGGGTCTTGGACCTCGGAATTTCATTCTATTAGATTAAAAATGCTGCGGTCCACTAGCAGTATTTTTCGCTTTGCCTCCAAACTTGGCTCACGAAGCATTTTAGATATGATGAACATATACAATGTTTGCTGTGTCTCTTCTGCATTGTATGGGGCAGGTGTATGGGGCCACAGCGAGGGTATTTCCCTGCAGAAGGAGCAAAATAAGTTCCTGAGGAGGTTGTTGTGTGTTCCCCCTTCTGCCTCCATACAACTGATCCATGAAGAGGTCGGGGTCGAGTTTATATCTGACTTAGCAGCAATCCGGCCACTCTTATTGTGGCGTTCTATTTGGGCTAAGCCAGAGACTCGATTTACTCAGGATATTATTCTTGATTGTATAGGCTTGGACCACTCTTTACGCATTCAGTGGTTGAGATACATCCACCATTGGTATCTCCTCCTTTTTAATATCGATGTGTTCCGTGAGCCTGAAGAGGTTGTCTCCATCTCAAAAAAGGAAATTAAGACAACGTTTCTAAACTTCCGAAAGGCAGAGCGAGATAAAGTTTCTAGCAATCTAATTACCGTGAAATTTTATAAAAATCTGAATTTAACTCCGGGGTTCCAACCCTATCTTACGTATGTGACCCGTCCCTCTCATCAGTATGTCTTAACGCGTGTCAGATTGGGTATTGTTCACCATCTGGTTGCATTCCCAAACACAAGAGCCAGTTCAGAGATACCCTGCCCGTGTGACAGTATTTCCCGCCAGAGTAGTTGCCACTTTTTACTTTTTTGCAAATTTTTTCATTCTTTTAGACTAAAATACCTTAAACCGATTTTTATTAAGTATAATATTCGTACTACAGAAATTGCACTGACACTTTTATCTTCATTAGAGAATGAGGAAATTTGCTTTTTTCTGGCTACTTTTATTCTGAAGTGGCTGCTGGTGTGGCCTTTTGCCAAGGGGTAGTGGTGCATGGACTGAGTGTGCCTGTGGTGTGGTCTCACTCTCTTTAATGTAAACATCATGGATGGCATTGGATTGTGGTGATTTCTGGCTGGTTTTCTGTTTTTGGGGGGTGTACTGTTGATGTGGACTGGCCATGTGGGTGGTGGTGGTGGCCATCTTGAGTGCTGGCTGGTACAGGCAACATGTGCTTGGGGTGTAAGGGGCCATTTTGAAGAGAGGCAGTGTCTGAGGCCTGCACTTATTTTGCCTACTTTTCATCCATTATGCCCAGGGGTAGTGAGTGTTGCATACTTGCATGGCCCTAGTCTTTCTGTGGGGTGTCTTCAATGTAAACATCATGGATGGCATGGGATTGTGCTGATTTTTCTGTGTTTTGTCGATTTTTTGGGGTGTATAACTGGACTGATGTTCCTTTGTCTTCCATTGCTTTTAGGTGCACAAGACTCAAGAGAACCACCAGTGCCAGGAAGAAGTCCTGCAGCGGTGTGTGTGTGCAGCATAACGTCACGCGACGTCACGTCTGGACACAGACAACTCTGCAACTCGTGCAACTGCTGCCTGCTGTTCTGACCTGCTCTGAAGAAGATGGCCCCAAAAAAAGTTACCCGTAGCTCCTCTAGCAAGAAAGGTGCCAGTAAGGAGCAGAAGAAGCAAGTTACCAAGGAGACTGGTGTGCCCCTTTTTTTGGGAGTAAAAAAAAAAGTATGCCTGCAGCAGCAGCGGGATCTGCTGGGGACCAAGCTGGCAGCAGCACCCCCGCTCCATTGGGCTCAGTGCCACCACCACCACCACGCCAACTTAAGTCCAAGCCCTTGAGTGCTGCAGAGGCAGCCAATCTACTTGTTCAATCACCATCGACCAGTAATGTTGGCTCATCGCAAGAAAGCAGCAGCAATGTCCCTCAATCAACACAGGTTGTTGTAGCTCATCTGACGAGTGTTGAACAACCACAGCCGCAACAACAATCACATGTGCAAGTACAAGCCCAAGTACATGTGGAAGGAGAGGCAGCGCAAGGAGATGCGCAAGCAGAGGTGCATGGAGGGTCACAAGTGCCCACAATAGTTGTTCCTCCCGAAGTAGGGGCACATCAGGAAATCGACAATCAAGGCGAGGTATCATTTGAGGAAGCCACTCCTCCTGATGATCATTCATTGTCTTCCACACCCCTAGCAAGGAAGAGATCAAGGGTGGTGTCTACATCTTCTTCAAGCACACCTCCTTCTGATGATATGGATCAAACTTGGGAACCAGCACCACTGCCATCTGAGAGTGAGGCACACCATGATCTGACAAAGGTAGTTAAGCGTAAAAGGAAGCTCGTCCAAAGTCTCAGAGTTATGGAGTGTGATGAGGCTCAACAAGAAGTGGCGGATACTGCTGCTGATGAAGACTCTGACAACGACGACCCAGTCATCATAAAGGTCACTGCAGCCCCAGCGGGCATGCAGCAAACAGACATTTTGACCCTAGCCCGAAGAGCTACTGAGCGTGATGATGATGATGTTGTCGATGAGGAGGCAGTGGAAACACCACAATCATTGGAGTTAAGTAGTACACCAACTCGTCCCGCTTCCATATTTCTTTCTGGCAAGAAGGGACCTCCATCCACCTCGACCTTAATTAGTGGCGGTGAAAGTGCACAACGTACAAAAGTTGGGCAATCCAGATCCTCCACTCCATCTGGCATTAGCTTCATGACCACCACCACCAGTATCGCCGCCTCCTCCAGGCCCCACAGACACTTCAAGTCCCCAGTTTGGGACTTCTTTACTGTTTGTCAAAAAAATCCAAAGTTTGCCATTTGTACCCTTTGTAAGCTTGCAGTTAGTCGTGGTAAGTCAGGTACCAACTATGGTACCGGAGGCCAGAGAGGTCATCTTAGGAGACAGCACACTGTCCAATGGTTTGCGCACCTAGATGCGATCAAGGAAGCCCGAATTCAAGAAAACGTTGATGTTGCATCTGATGATGACGAGGAGGAAGAAGAAGACATGTCAAACACTTCCCTTACACCCAGTACCCCTGTCAGCAGCACACCCAATGTGAGGCACACTAAGAGTGTTGGAGCGAGTGAGACACCAACGCACAAAAGTTCACCAGCGAGCAAAATTGGGTCAACAAAGTCATTATCAGCCCGTAAATGCTTGGTCCAGAGCAACATTAGAGCCATGTTTTCTTCAGACGTGCCATATGAACGCAACCACCCACTGACGCGTCTGTATAACACTAAGCTGGCTAAAATGCTAGCTGTGGACCTTCTCCCTTTTTCTTTTGTAGAAGCGGTAGGTTTTCTAGAATTAGTGGCAACGCTCTGCCCTAAATGGAAGGTTCCTAGCCGGTTCTATTTTGCCAGAGTTGCGGTTCCAGCACTACATGAAGATGTGCTGGAGGCGATTGGGGCAGCTTTGCAGAAGAGTGCTGTTCACACAATACATCTGACAACAGACATGTGGACCAGTGGCGCAGGCGCTGATTACATGTGCATCACTGCACACTGGGTCTCTTTTTCAGGTGTTAAAGCAAAGCTAAACGCAGGTGTTGACCCGGACCAAGTTTTCAAAGCTGCTCGGAAACATGCAACACTAGCCATGTTTGGCTTGGAGAAAAGTCACACATCCGAAAACATTTTGGACGAGTTTAACAAAAAGGTCTTGAAAATGCTATCCCCAAAAAAACGCAAGATTGGTTATGTTTCCACGGATAATGGCGCCAATGTAGTTAAGGCCATGTCGCTGGGTGGCTATTTCAGAGTGCCGTGTTTGGCGCACTGTATCAACCTGGTAGTTCAAAAATTCTTGAGTGATAGAGACAGTGCAGCGTTCGCGGTAATGGCCACCTGCCGCAAAATGTGCAACCATTTCAGCCATTCTTTTAAGGCCCGGAAGCATCTGAGGAGGCTGCTACTTGAACGTCGAATGCCAGTGAAAGCACTCATCCAGGAGGTGGCAACACGTTGGAACTCAACCTTCTACATGCTTGAGCGTCTGTATGAGCAGTATACGGTACTCGATCACTATTTCTTAACAGAGGGTACATCTCAGAAGGAGGACCTGTGGATGGCTGCGGCGCAATGGGACATAGTTAAAAGCCTGACAGACATGCTTCGTCCTTTTGAGTTCTTCACGCGTGCAGTCAGCCAGGAGGACTGTAATTTGGGAAAAGCTATCCCATTGTTGTGCATGCTGGAGCACCAACTGATGGCGGTGTCTTCTGAGTTTGAAAAAGATGTAAAAAAAAGACCCTTTTATTTTGTCTGAGAAATTATTAGAGCGCCTACGTGGTGATGAACGTCTTCAAAAGATCAAGTCAGAACAGCATTACATTTGTGCTACTATTCTGGATCCACGCTACAAAAAGGCGCTGGCAGGCGAAGCATTCTTTCCTTTTACTGATGAAGATGTTCAAAAGTACAAACATTGGCTAGCCTGGTCAGCCAAGAGGTTTGAAAAAGAACGGCAGGTTATTGAAGGAGAAGGCAGTACATCAGCATCAGCATCAGCAGGCCATCCCCAGTCACAAGAATCCACTTCTGCACCTGTGGCTGGGGCACAAGTGACCTCTCAGCCGTTAAAGACACCGGCAACTGGATCATCTGCACCACACACAACAGTAACAGTGGCTGCTGTAGAGGATTGGCTAAGTTTGCTTGGGTATGGTTCTCGAAAAAAAGTCACAGGCACAGCAAAAAGTAAGCAAAGTGGAGGAACCGTTGATGACCTTGAGTCGATGGTGCAGGACTATCTGAATGACTCAACAGAGGTCTTTCTTAATGATGAGCCATTGCAGTATTGGCATGGCAAAAAACAATTGTGGCCACAGCTCTCCAACCTGGCTATAAACTACTTGTCTTGCCCACTCGCAAGTGTGTCTTCTGAACGTGTTTTCAGTGCTGCTGGTGGCATTGTAACTCCCAAACGGAGCCGCCTCTCGCCCAAAAATGTGGAGAGGCTAACAATGATCAAGATGAATCAGCACCTCATACCACCAGATTACAAAGTACGAGAAAGCACGTCGCATGAAGACGAGGAGGACAGCAACGTAGATGAGGGAATTTGTTCTCTGTTCGGTGACGCTGACCTCATCCTGCCTGAATTCGCAGAGTATGATGACGAACTCTTATTCTTATTCCCTGACACCGAAAATGAGACAATGAATCAATAACTTTCTTTTTCGTCCATATTCACTTTTATTCCTGTGTGTCTGTCTTTCTTTGTTTTGCACAGTTAATTTAATTCAAACTTTAATCACCTAACCACAAAAACAAGCCCATCAGCAGAACTGTCTTCACTTGTTTGCTTATTGATTTGAAGGTGCCGCAGTCTAGATTCCTCAGATTCACAAGTTCAGAAGAACATGCTCCTCTATCCTCCTCCTCCAGACTGCGATTTCCCTCAAAGCAGAGTGCTGGATTACGCCCAATGAAGAAAGACTCAGCACTTGTGAGGGTGTTCTACTTCTTTGCGGGTGAGTTGACGGCTTTGGGCCCATTACTGTCAAGCTCTAATAATGGATAAAAGTGTTTTGGACCAAATATGAGGTGGAAATTTCTTGCCGTTTTTGCTGACTTGCTTGCCTTTGAGGTGCTCTTTGACGGGGTTCCGGGTGTTTGTGGGTGAGTTTTGGGGTCTGGGAGCACTGCTGCGACAGTCTCATCTTGATTGCATTTGCTTTTCAGGAAATCCGTGGTGGAAAACAGGAGTTATGATGATTGGTGACCTAGCTGCACAGCGCGTTTGGACGGAAGGCCGAGAGATTTTGTAAGTATGAGATTTAGCTTTTTTGCTGTTTGGGGGTGTTGTCGCGTGCTTTTTTGCGGGTGGGTTGGCGGGTCTTGGCTGGGGCATTCCTGGGAAGGTCTAATACCGGATAGAAGTGTTTTGGACAAAATCCTTAAGGAAAGCGTTTTTCTTGCTATTTCTTCTGACATCTTGCTCATTGTAGCGTTTTGGGGGGCTTCCTGCTGTTCGTGGGTGGGTTGCGGCCGGGGTCTCTGTCGAAGCACTGCTGCGACAGTCTAATCTTGATTGCATTTGCTTTTCAGGAAATCCGTGGTGGAAAACAGGAGTTATGATGATGACCTAGCTGCACAGCGCGTTTGGACCGAAGGCCGAGAGATATAGTAAGTATGAGATTTATCTTTTTCGCTGTTTGGGGGTGTTGTCGCGTGCTTTTTTGTGGGTGGGTTGGCGGGTCTTGGCTGGGGCATTCCTGGGAAGGTCTAATACCGGATAGAAGTGCTTTGGACAAAAACCTTAAGGAAAAGCGTTTTTTTTGCTATTTCTTCTGACATCTTGCTCAATGTAGCGTTTTGGGGGGCTTCCTGCTGTTCGTGGGTGGGTTGCGGCCGGGGTCTCTGTCGAAGCACTGCTGCGACAGTCTAATCTTGATTGCATTTGCTTTTCAGGAAATCCGTGGTGGAAAACAGGAGTTATGATGATGACCTAGCTGCACAGCGCGTTTGGACCGAAGGCCGAGAGATATAGTAAGTATGAGATTTATCTTTTTCGCTGTTTGGGGGTGTTGTCGCGTGCTTTTTTGCGGGTGGGTTGGCGGGTCTTGGCTGGGGCATTCCTGGGAAGGTCTAATACCGGATAGAAGTGTTTTGGACAAAAACCTTAAGGAAAAGCGTTTTTTTTGCTATTTCTTCTGACATCTTGCTCAATGTAGCGTTTTGGGGGGCTTCCTGCTGTTCGTGGGTGGGTTGCGGCCGGGGTCTCTGTCGAAGCACTGCTGCGACAGTCTAATCTTGATTGCATTTGCTTTTCAGGAAATCCGTGGTGGAAAACAGGAGTTATGATGATGACCTAGCTGCACAGCGCGTTTGGACCGAAGGCCGAGAGATATAGTAAGTATGAGATTTATCTTTTTCGCTGTTTGGGGGTGTTGTCGCGTGCTTTTTTGCGGGTGGGTTGGCGGGTCTTGGCTGGGGCATTCCTGGGAAGGTCTAATACCGGATAGAAGTGTTTTGGACAAAATCCATAAGGAAACACCTTTTGGCACTTTTTGTAAGTTAGGGTTCGTTAGGGTTAGCCCTAGCAGCAGGATTGCATGTGTTTCGGGGTGTTCTATTGCAACGCAGTTCTGGGGTTTTAGAGCACTGTTGGAGCGATGCTGGCTATGGATACTTTTGCTTGCTTGCAAGTGGTTTGAATACAATCCACGGTCGGTAAGGGTGTATTTGGGCCTACTGTTACTTTCAAAGTACGTTTTGTCACCATTTTTCTGCTAGGCATCGTTGTTGGAGCTCTGATTGGGGGTCTTCTACATTTTTGCGACTGGCTTTAGTAAGGGTCTTGGTGGGAGCATTGCTGGGAAGGTCAAATTGTGTTCTAAAACACAGTTTACAGTACACCTACCTTGATGGGAAAGATCCGCTATAATATTTTGGCCACACTTATTTATCCTTAAAAAGGTGACTCAGACAGAGCACGCAATTTCAAAAATATTGTACTGTCTATTAGGGAAATCAAAGTGTGACTTTTTGCACCACACAGCGTACATACCTTTTATTTATTTATCAGTGGTATTGTAATAGCACTTCCTGTTTTCCGTTCAATAATTACAGGCCGGGTTTCAGTCAACATCCGCTTGGCAGGCAGTGGACAGGGTGTCTTCTGTCAGTGGTCACCAACATTGATGGACGAAGCGTCAGCTGGAATGGAGGAGTGCCGCTAATAAGAGGAATTGTTTGCTGCATGCAACTTACTTACCAAATTCAACAGGACAACTCCAACAACATACAGAATACAGATACAGCCACCCACCAGACTGAAAACCAGTAAAAAACAGGTATGGTCAGATAAAGTTCAAAAAAGTATATTTATGTAGCCCTAACAAAATAATCTCCCTCAGACCCTCCCTAACCCCAACGATTGTCTTTGAAAAGTCCCAAAAAGAACCCAACTCCCAAATCCCACCCCCCAACAGTCTCTAAAAAAAGGGCAAGGGACACTCCACTACAGGAGGGTGCTGGTGAATTTTGCGGCCAGGGCATCATACTCCTTGCGGAGGGTGGCAAGGTCGAAGCGGAGGCCCTCCACCAAGTTCTTGTACGTAAGGACCTCCTGCTCCAGGTAGGACATTCGGACTCCTAGGCGGCGCTGGCGTGCCTTGCAGCTCCTGTGGGGGGCAGCTGGTCTTTCTGCTGCTTGGCGGTGGCGGTTGGCTTTCTTAGCCCGGCTCCGTACCGCTGGAGCACTGCGCATGCTGGCAGCCCGTGGGGTCACGGAGGAGGATGCAGCTGTCCCAGTCGAGGATGTTGTGGTGGTTGCACCGGTCGACTGCGTGTCCTCCTCCTCCTCCAGGGCCACCAGCCGCCGATATTCGGCGACAGTGGCATCCAGCCTCCGTTGCCGGGCCATTCGAGCCTGCTCCCTCCGTGATGTTGATTTGGAAGGAGCAACTATATGAAGAAAGAAAGACATAGTCTGTAACCAATGCTCCTTAGCATTAATAACACAAAGTGAATGAGCCGAAAGTTGGGTCACAGTACAAGTAGCAAATTGAAAGCACAGTACATAACTATTGAGGAGAGTATCTATGTAACCTCCCACTTCTGCATCCTTGCTCTAACATTAGTGGTAGTTTAATGAACAAATTCTACGACCACTATGGACTTCCATTACAGTCGACTATGACAGTACCCCAGTCTTATTCTTCTTCTTCTCTCTTGTTTAGGAAAATTGGTACGTTATCTTATGCAAGCCGGCAGAATGGCAGCACAGTGAACTTGCACCCGAGAAAAACAGTTGCACACCATGATGAGTGAGACACACTGGCGTTACTGTACCGGTCCAGTACATGCAGGTGGTGAAGCTATTACTTTTCTATTACGGGTGGCACTGAGAATACTCTGTTACAAGGGCTACTGCTTAATTAATTTACCTTTCACCCTACAGTGCAAATGAGTACTAGAAAAGGAAAATGAAGAAGCTAAATAATTTGTTATCTATCACTTCACATGGGACGTATTTGATGACATATGGGATGACTTTAGGTGCTTTGCTTAATATTGAGTGAACAGTGATACACCCACACATGAATGACGTACTACAACTAAACTAAAGTTATTAAGAGAGGTACGGAGTGTCCACCGTAATAACCGGATATATGCTGTGCTTGCAGTTGCAATACAAAGTACTGCTACTATTCATGGTAGTATTGGACACATTTACAATTTCTTTTCCTTGCCTTCCCTACACTGGAACGGACGTGCGGGTGCGGTGGTACATGCTCTTCAAGGTAACACTTAGTTCATCCAGCGACCATCTACTCTCTCTAGATACACATGTGCTATCTAAGAGTCATAGAATACCATGCTCCGGGCATCCATTCATTCAAAGTATACGCACACATACAGTTTCTGTTTCACCCACCCAGGCTGCTGTCCTTCCACCCATCCTTGCTTCATCATTGACCCAGCCATGCACCATACCATATTCTTTCCTTCCCAGCCACCTCGGGGGCCAAGCAAACACATATCGTTCTTCTTTGCCAGCCATCATAAAATTTCGCGTCCCACTTACACCCTTCTTTCGCTTTTCGTTCATCCCATCCATCACGTTCATCTAAGATCTTATTGGGATTCTTCTCACCAAAAACTTCACAGCTAAGTCGGAGTACATTTCGAGGAGGCTACTACCTGGTTGATTTGTAATACACCTGTGCAGAAAGCACACTATGCAGTCTTCAATCTCAATAAGTAAGGAATATATAGCTTACCTGTTCCCGCCACCACCGTGGGAACCCCCACAGGACCGTCCGCCGGCTCTTGCACCGCTTCCTCCCCAGAGTCCTCCGAGTCCTCGCCCAACACCGCCACCTCCGCTCTGGCCCCGCCACCAGATGTTCCACCTACAAAGTACATTTAAGAATGTTAGAATACACCACTCACTACTATATAATATTTGGTCTAGGAGTCATAAAGAAATGTTAAAAAAACAGAATACAATGTAATAATTTGTGACTGTCTACTCTAAAGTAAAAATGTCCCTTTTTCCAGGGAAGGCTGTTGTCTTGCTGCACTTTTATGCACAACTGATGAATGCTTGCTTTTTATTTTTAACAAGCACCACTTTTTCTCCTAACAGACAGAAGCTTGACTTCTAAGAACACGAGTCCAGGATCAAGTTCAAACCAGGTGAGAGCTCGGCTCGACCACAAGAAATGTGTCCAATTAATCGTCAGCACTAAGCACTTTTCCGTTTTCAGTTAAATAGTTTTATGACAAAGTTGATTTTAATAAATGTGTTTACCTTTAATAAAGCTATTAAACTTAAATAGACTCTGTGGTTTTTGGTCCTCCAGACTAGAGTGGATGAGCTAAAGGTCTTGGAATTTTTGCAAGCATGAGTGCCTCTGACACTTTTTGACTGTGACTCCGTACTCTTGTCCTGCGTAGGATAATCTAAAGATCATTGGGGATCAATCATCGGTGACTTCGGGAGCTAAATGACTCTGCCACACTATCTAGTCAGTAAGGAGACAGTGCATAGAGCTATTGCTGAATAGAATGGGAGTACAATGGAATTGCCAAATGTCCAATCTTAGTTAGCTACACAGACAGACTAATAAGAATAATCTAGTAATACCACATGGAGTCATATTCGAGGCAGGATAAGAATTTATATCCAGTCTACAAGAAGATCAAAGACGATTTAGAAAAAATCGAATGAGGAACGCTAGGAAAAAATAGGTACTCTTTATTAAAATTTAAACTTACTGGGGCCAGCAAAGGAGCCCTCGCCTGCCCGATCCTGGCCTGCATCCTCCTGAACAGCACCCTCCTCCTGTGTCCTCTTGCCCTTGGGGGGAGCTGATGTACAACATGAAAGAAAGAAAGACCAGAAAACATGGATGAGATTTGTCAACCAAATCAAACATTTCAAAAGAACAATAACAAAATATTTTGGAGAAATAGCAAATAGATAAACAACTATTCCACGGGATCTATCTCATGTGGTATACTACGTTATTCGTATTGCCTGATTTGCGGACCGTTGACTTAGAAAGTTCCTATGTAACTCAATAAACAGACTACTAAAGAGGTTTGCCTAGGCCTGGCAGGCAGCAGTCCGCAGCACGCGAAGTGACAGACAAAGTCCATCCTGCTTGCAGATCAGTGAATACTCAAACTATCAATCCACCGACCACCGCCACTATTTCTTCTTATAGCCATGTGTCTAAAGGAAGGACTGGACTTCAGTCTGTTGGGGCTGATTTAGAAGTCCCTTGCGGCTCATTTTCCTCCATTGTTGCATGACTTTTGTGACGCAGCGGCAGAACAAAAGACTCGCCATGGTGTTGGTGCGGCGTATATATGCATCACGTTGTAAAGCCCTGCGCCATCAGGGGGCGTTCCGGCGCAAGGGAGGGCGTACCTGCGCAGGAACGAATCCTAAAAGTGGCTGAGGGAAATCTACAAGATGTCAATCAGTCACTTTTAGGACAATGATGCATGACTCAAACCCTGCGCGCTTGAAGCCGACGTACGGCTTGATGCAGCATTGGGGAGATAGGGTACCCCAGAGCATTGCTGGAGCTGCGCCATCGTTGGCACGCAACTCCAGCAATGCGCCGCCTTTACGGCACAGATGCGTAAGGCTTCTGTGACATTTTGGGCCAATGGGTGGTGGTGGCATGGCACACAATTACTGCCGCACCCCTGCTACTTTGCAGGGATGCGCCGGTAATTGAAAATATGACCCTTAGTGTCTAGCATTACGCAGTTCTTATCTTTACACTACACTCATACATAATTTCTCAGGCCAATGAAATGAACACAAAATACAAAACAAATAAGCATAGTAGCAAGCAAGGCTACTGAGAAGGAGAGCAGTGCACCTGAAATGCATAGAAGATTTTGAAATATAATTTACCTACAATGTAATCGGCAGCATTATTGCTCTTGGTAAAGAACAAAGATTTGCAAATGACAGAGCCGGATAAAACAGAGTAGTGATGAATAGCTACTACTACTCACCAAGCCCGGGGACCTCTATGCCGAGCGCGTCCAGCAAGTCCCGCTCCCGGTCTATGACATCTGTCCAGCGGTGGGTGGCCTGGTTATATGTGCGCCGGACCCCAGAGAGCTGAAACATGGCCCGGCACACCTTCTCCCACCGCTTCCGGCGCTCCCGGATGCCATAGCCGGTTGCGATCTTGCCGCCTCTCAGGATCGTCTTGGGGAGGCGGCGCTGGACGTGGAAGATGAGTGCGGCCACCTCCTCCGCGCTAAAGATCTCCCGTGGCACCACTTGCTCCCCCCTCAAACGCCCGCACGGGAGCCGGGCACGGGGTGCGGGACCCTTCCCCTTCTCAGGGTGCTTCCCGGCTCCCTTTACCATGGTCTGGGCAGAAATAAAGTTAAATGATAAAGAAGAAATAGAATAGTGAAGAAGAAAAGAAAAGAGTTTAAAAAAGTAGTTTAAAGGTAACTAAAAGCAGCAGAAAACACAAAAATATAGAGCTAGAAAAATAGAGGGATAGATTAATAAGTAAAATAGATCAAATAAACTTCAAACAAGCAAAGGATGGCAGAGATTCAGAGAGGATACAGAAAGCATGCCCAGAACCATAGCAATGAATGAGAAACAAGATGGCCGCGCCCGTTCATGACCGCGTGGGTAAGTTCGCGCGAGATTTTCCTCGCGAGCACGCGTGAAATTGTACTAGCGAGCAGCACAGTTTGCGAGATTACACATAGCGGCCGGAAACGGAATTACGTCACGCAAACAAGATGGCCGCTCCCGTGTACGACCGCTAGGGTAACTTGGCAAACGTATAGCTACAAGCGCCTCGCGAACACGCACAAAATCACGCGAACATACACGTCGCAAATAAAAACTTAGTGTATTCGCAAGCATTCGCGGCTTCCGAAATCGATCTCGCACGGATTCGCGCCCCAAAAAACGCGCGAAATTGCAGAAAAAACGATTTTTGCTAAACTGAAAGCAATGAGCAGGTGCAAAAGTTCAAACTTAACATTAGTAACATTCACTGTAGTGCTTCCTGAGGGGCCCCTCCAGAGTTTGCAACTATTCTATGACCCTGCTATGACCCAAACAGCAGGCTCATAGAATAGCTACAAGTAGACCATAAAGGTCCTGTGAAAAAAAATTGCACTGTAACAGAAAGCAAATTACAGATAAGGAAGGAAGCAGGTGCCAGCCAGACTGGAACTTTCAAAATAACTGACACATTAATCAACCCCAAATTAATTCAAGGCAGTTGAAGTAGGGGAGGTGTGCTTGCTTTTTTCAACCCCCATAAACTACAGTGATAAACAAACCTAATGGGTGGCAGTGAGGATGTACCAGAGGGTGGCATGGGTGTCCCAGACGGTGGCAGTGGTGAAACAGAGGGTGCTGTGAACCTGTGATGATAAACCAGACGTAGAAACAACATAGTCGCGGCCGTTGCGAGCCGAAAAGTAAGTTCGCAATTGCGAAATTGTCCCAAAATCCGTGCGAACGCTCGCCAACACAAAAAACGGGAAAATCCGCAAATCCGCGAGAGTTCGCGTATTCTCGCGGATTGCGAATCCGTAAATACGCAAATTCGCGTACGCGAGATCCGCTAGATCCGCCCATGCTTACAAATCTACCCCTCTCAGGAAAGAGAATACAAGTTGTAGAGGTTACAAATAAACAAATGATGAACCCGATAAAAGTTGAGGTACCTGTAAAAATAGAGAATTCTGAGGATAATCACCAATTTGTGGTACGTGATTCAAATCCTGTGATTCTGTTGGGACGTGATTTATTGTGCAAGCTGAATTGCACCCTAAAGGGAGGGGAGTTCCAAAATCATGATGAAGATTTAGCTTTTAAATTAGCTAATCAAACTTCTTAAATTGGTTAATCAAACCCCAATAGTTGAGCTGTTCACTATGATGACAAGTGAAGTGGTACCTCCGGACCTCAGAGATACGATGAGATTGGAATTTGGGGATTTTTCAGGGAATGACATTGGACTCATCATAGGAGTTGAGCCTGTCTCTATACAGATAAAGCCTTATGTTGAGTACCCAAGAGCCACTCAATATAATCTAATACCTGAAAGCATTGCTGAAATTACCCCAGTAATTGAGACAATGATCCAACAAGGCATTTTGTAGGAGATAATGCGGTGTCCATGTAATTCACCCATTATGGGCTTATAAAAGCCTAGCGGTAAGTTCTCCATAGTCATGATCTCCTAAAGATAAACAATACAGTAATTCCTTGTTGTCCTGTGGTACCAAATCCTGCTGTGATTTTGTTTTAGATTCCATGTGAGGCTGAGTGGTTTGCTGGCATTGATGTTTGTCAGGCCTTCTTTTCTATACCGTTGCATGAGGACAGTGAGTTCCTCTTTGCATTTTGGTTTGGCAGTTTTGTTTTGGCAAGGTGCTGAGTCCCACAATGGGCTTACGGAGAGTCCATCTATTTTCAACCATATTATTAAAAAGAACCTTGAGTCCTTGGTTATGCCCTGTAAGTCTGTCCTGGTGCAATATATTGATGACCTGTTGATTGAGTCAAATCCTCAAGAGGCCTACAAAACTGGCAATATTGCTTTGCTGAACCACTTGACTGAGAATGGACATACGGTGTCCCCAAATAAGTTTTAATACTGTCTGAGAGAAGTACTGAACTTCAGACATCACATTGAGAAGGGAGTCAGAAAGGTGTCGCAAGAAAGAATCTCACTGATTCTGCAAATGAAACTGCCAACAACACAGAAAGAAATCATAATGTTTTTGGGAATGGTAGGCTATTGTTGCAAGTGGCTACCCAATATTTCCCTAGTGGCCGTGGGTTTACTGAGGCTTACACACACGGACATGTTGGAGTCAGTACTCTGGGATAATGATTGTTTGATTGCCTTCCTACAGTTAAGAGAAAGTCTCTGCCATGCCCCGGAACTGGGAGTTCATGATGACAACAAAGCGTTATCATTTTTCTGCAGTGAGAGGGAAGGCTGTGCTCTCTTAGTGCTTACACAGATGCATGGAAGTGCCCATAGGCCTTTAGCTTACTTTTCTGCTACCCTTAATCCAGTATCTGCAGTGCTGCCTGGGTGTCTCAAATCCGTGGCTGATGCTGGTGTCAAC
Source organism: Lissotriton helveticus (assembly GCF_964261635.1). Taxonomy (NCBI): domain Eukaryota; kingdom Metazoa; phylum Chordata; class Amphibia; order Caudata; family Salamandridae; genus Lissotriton; species Lissotriton helveticus. The sequence continues at coordinate 332,241,286 of NC_136071.1, read as the reverse complement.
TGTAGGTATGATCAATGTCTTACTCCTCAAAGAGGTGAACTAGTGAGTAGTGTGGTACCAAACTCCATACAAATTGTTGGGGTAATTCTGTGTTCCTTATAAACAGCGTGGTTCGCTTCAGCAAAGTTCAGTTCATAAGTAAATATCAAGAAGTCCCTGCAATTATAACGGTGATAGAGATGCAAAAGTGGGCAATGCACTTGCATTCTTTCCTCAGAATGGTATAACAGGCACGAGCAGTCAGTGTAATGACACATGCTTTTCAGTACAGTCCGGTGGATAATGGGTAATGCCAAGCACCCAATGGTCGCTCAGATACTTCAATAAACAGTGTAGTAATAATCTCTCCTAATATAACTGTCAGGCACACAGTGTAGATGTGTTGCCATTCATCACACTTGCTGAGGTGCAGTAGTCCACTGGGTTCCAGCCTGCCAGAACACTGATCATTCACATAACTATGCACACAAAAAGACATTTCATTCAAATAATCAACAAAACAACACCAGATGTGCAAAAATACACATCCAATACTATCAATCAATCAATCAATCAGGGGTTTATAAAGCACGCTACTCACCCGTCAGGGTCTCAAGGCGCTGGGAGGGGCGAGCTCCGGATCAGTCGAAAAGCCAGGTCTTGATGTCCTTCCTGAACGTGTGCAGGGTCGGGGAGTGTCTAATGTTCACAGGGAGCTTGTTCCAGGTCTTTGCTGCTATGTAGGAGAAGGCCCTCCTGCCTGCTCTGTTTCTGCAGATGTGGGGAACCTCTGCCAGGGTGAGGTCGGCAGAGCGGAGGTTCCTCTTGGGTACGTTGACGGAGACTCCTTCATTGAGGTGTTTGGATCCGATGTTGTTGAGGGATTTGTAGGCATGGGTGAGGAGTTTGGAGGTGACCCTCTTCTCCACTGGGAGCCAGTGGAGGTCTCGTAGGTGTTGGGTCATGTGTTTTTTGAGCGGTGTCCCGAGGACGAGTCTGGCTGTGGCGTTCTTTATGGTTTGGAGTTTGTTTAGAAGAGTTCTGTTGATTCCGGCTTATAGGGCATGGCCGTAGTCCAGTCTGCTGGTTATGAGCATGTGGGTGAGTGCTTCTGCAATCGGTGATGATCTATTTGAAGGTCTTGCGGAGGATGCGCAGGCAGTTGGAACTGGTGGAAGCAACAGTGTTGATCTGGCGGTTCATGGAGAGGGAGGAGTCGAGGATGATGTCGAGGTTTTGTGTGTGGTCTGTAGGTGTGGGTGGATTTCCAAGGGCAGAGTGCCACCAGATGTTGTCCCAGGCAGAGATGCAGGGTCCGAGGATGAGGACCTCGGTTTTCTCTGAGTTGAGCTTCAAACAGCTGTCTTTCATCCAGGCTGCGACATCCTTCATTCCTTCATGGAAGCAGAGCCTGGTGTCTTCGGAATTCTTCATAGGTGAGAGGATTATCTGGGTGTCATTGGTGTATTAGACTATGCTGAGCCCATGCTCTCTGACGATGGTGGCGTGGGGGGGCCATGTAGATGTTTGATGAGCGTGGGGCTGAGTGATTATCCTTGGGGTACTCCACAGTTGATATCGGTTGGTTCGGAGAGGAAGGGAGGGAGTCTGATTCTCTGTGTTCTGCCAGAGAGAAAGGATTGGATCCAGTGGAGGGCAGCTCATTGTATCCCCACGTCATGAAGTCTAGCTGCGAGCGTGCAATGTGAAACGGTGTTGAAGGCTACGGAGAGGTCTAGAAGGATGAGTTCTGTGGTGTGTCCCTGGTCGAGAAGCATGCAGATGTCATCGGTGGTGACGAGAAGGGCGATCTCGGTGCTGTGGAGCTGTGGAATCCAAACTGGGAGGCATCTAGGATGGAGTTCTCTTCAATGAAGGCGGTAAGCTGGGCGCATACGAATCTCTCAGTGACTTTGGCCATGAAAGGGGGGGAGATAGATGGACTGGTAGTTTTTCAGGTTGGTTGGGTCAGCCGTTGGTTTCTTGGGGAGGGGTTTAACCTCCGCCCGTTTCCAGTCATCTGGGAAGGTGCCGGATTTGTAGGAGGCATTGATGGTCCATCCTAGTTAGGGTGCGATGACATCGGCGGCCCTGTGGAATAGGTGCAGTGGGCAGGGGTCTGTTGGGGCTCCTGAGTGGGTTTTCTTCATGGTCGTGGTAATGTGTTCGACGGTGGAGGGATTCCAGGTCATGACGGTTGGTTTGGGAATTTGTTTTCCCTCTCTCCAGGCAGCTTTAGCTTGTTGTCAATTCTTTTAAAAAGTACATGTAAGAAACAGTATAGTGAGAATGGGTTTTATGACAGCATACTTCAGACATTTGCTTTCTTGGGTTTTCCATAGAGTGCTGTTGCTTGGAAGGGCTGTTCTACACGGCCATGTCATGTTGTGAGTTGATCCATGAGTCCTTTAGTAAGACTTCAGAAGCAAAATGATACACAACTTCTTTTATTTATTAACTTTACTTTCAGATGGCATTGGCTGGTTTGTGTATTTTTATTTAGGAAGCATGTTTTTGTCTTTATAGCAATCTAATGCTATCCACCAATCCTCCTGGCAAGTTCACGTGTTTTAATTTACTGCCTTGAGGTTGGATAAAAAAAATATTCACAAAGTAATGGTATGCACGCACATAAGCTGCACTAAAAATGCTGGACAATTGTCAAAAGTATCTTCTTTTTTTAGTATTTTCCTTGTCAAACCTTAGAAAAACAAGAGAATACAGTATCTGGCAATATGATCAATACAAACATTGTGATCATCACACAGTTACTGGACATTAATACAGTTGACATATCTCACACAAGTTGCGCAGACAACTCATAGAGGGCTGGAAGGAATTGTACTCTGTCCATTTATTCAATAACCTGAACCCAGCCTGTAGTTTATGAGGACATTTAACTGATGCGCACCTCTATAGGGGTACAATCGCTTTATTGCTGGCAATGTGGGCAAACTACCACTCCCATGCCTTCCATTCCAGGACCCTATATCGATATGGACTCTTTATGTGGGCAGGCCCGCACTAGCTAAATAGGTCTGGAGGGGTTGCCATATATTGTAGGCCTACTGCTAAGGATTAAAGAAGAGAAATACACTTCCAGTTGCTCATTGTAATATATTAGGTAGGCCAACCAAGCTTTTGTAATGGATGTTCTGTTTTGTTCCCACGCACAAGCTACCTTTTTTTTACCCAGCAAAATGATGAAAGGTGCATCTAGTCTGCATTTCCAAGTAAGGCCTATTTGAAAGATAATGACAAGTCAACTTTGATCATAGATGAGATGAGTTCAAACAATTTACCCCAATAATCTGCAATATTGGGACCCACCCACTCATGGTGCAGAAAGTCTAAACATCTAGGGAAGTCCATGCTATGTGGCAGGTTTAATTTGTACGCTTTTAGAGTTGTGCTGCTGCATGTATGGTGAAAAAATGTAAAGTGAATGAGTCACAGTTTGCCGTTAAGGTATAGCACTAAAATCTGGTTGTAGTAGTAAGAAAAGGCATGCCCTATGTTGGATTTCCACCTTTATTTTGCACAAGGTTCTGTCACTGGGGACGCAGACAGTTTAGAGGAACACAGCCTGGTGATAATATGTTTTTTTAAGGGGAGTGTCATCAAAAGGGACAACACCTTGCATGGCTATGGTTCCTGAGCAAAAGGGGTGTAGATAAACTTACATAGTGCCCTAAGTTAAAAATAAGTAAACCTGTCCATAGTAGTCAATCAATCAATCAATCAGAGTACTTGTAGAGTGCGCTACTTACCCGTGAGGGTCTCAAGGCGCTGAGGGGAGGGGTGGGTGCTCCTACTGCTCGAAGAGCTAGGTCTTGAGGAGTCTTCTGAAGGTGAGTAGGTCTTGGGTCTGCCGTATGTGGGTAGGGAGGGTGTTCCAGGTCTTGGCGGCAATGTAGGAGAAGGATCTGCTGCCGGAGGTCATTCGTTTGATGCGGGGGACAGCGGCGAGGGCGAGGCTGGCGGAGCGGAGCTGGCGGGTGGGGGTGTAGAAGCGGAGTCTGCTGTTAAGGTAGGCTGGTCCGGCATTGTGGAGTTCTTTGTGTGCGTGGGTGAGGAGCTTGAAGGTGATCCTCTTGTCGACGGGGAGGCAGGTGGGGGGTGATGTGGCTGCGGCGGGGGACGTTTTGGATACGTTGTAGTCGTCGTAGGTGTTTGGCTGGGATTCCTGCGTAGAGTGCGTTGTCGTGGTCCAGTCTGCTGCTGACGAGGGCCTGTGTCACCATTCTTCTTGTTTCAGTCGGGATCCACTTGAAGATCCTGCGGAGCATGCGGAGGGTGTTGTAGCAGGAAGAGGAGACGGCGTTGACCTGCTTAGACATGGAGAGGGAGGAGTCGAGGATGAATCCTAGGTTGCGTGCATGGTCGGTGGGTGTTGGTGCTGTTCCCAGTGTGGTTGGCCACCAGGAGTCGTCCGAGGTTGAGGGGGTGGGTCCGAGGATTAGTACCTCCGTCTTGTCCAAGCTCAGCTTCAGACGGTTGCTCCTCATCCAGTCGGCGATGGTCTTCATTTCCTCGTGGAGGTTGGTTTTGGTGGTGTGTGGGTTAAGTATGGGCGAATTTTGCGAATCAGTGGTTCGCGAATTCACGCAAAATCGCAAAAAAATCCGCAAATTCACGAATTTCCCCGTGAAATCGTGTATTTGTTTGCGATTTTGCACCATACTTAACTGGAGTACTTTCTACTGGCTAATCAGTAAGTGCTACCTCGTTGGGTAAATGTATAGTGCTTTTCCTGCACTACAGCTGCCTAAAGTGCCAGAAGAGTTGTATCCAGTGACCATGTGTGTGTTACTATGCCATCGCGCCGAAGGGCGCAGGGGTCCCTTGAGTGAGCTGTCCACATTAGTGGGTAAATGGCGGGAAGACGGTGCACACCGCTAGTGTGTGGGCAGGGCTTCCATGCGAGTTCACATGCCTCTTGTGTGTATAAATGGTCAGAGACCGATCAGAGCAGCAGATGGGGAGAATGAAGCTCCAGTGACCATGTGTGTTACTATGCCATTGCGCCGAAAGGCGCAGGGGTCCCTTGAGTGAGCTGTCCACATTAGTGGGTAAATGGCGGGAAGACGGTGCACACCGCTAGTGTGTAGGCGGGGCTTCCATGCGAGTTCACGTGCCTCTTGTGTGTATAAATGATCAGAGACCGATCAGAGCAGCAGATGCGGAGAATGAAGCTCCAGTGACCATGTGTGTTACTATGCCATCGCGCCGAAGGGCGCAGGGGTCCCTTGAGTGAGCTGTCCACATTAGTGGATAAATGGCGGGAAGACGGTGCACACCGCTAGTGTGTGGGCGGGGCTTCCATGCGAGTTCACATGCCTCTTGTGTGTATAAATGGTCAGGCACCGATCAGAGCAGCAGATGGGGAGAATGAAGCTCCAGTGACCATGTGTGTTACTATGCCATTGCGCCGAAAGGCGCAGGGGTCCCTTGAGTGAGCTGTCCACATTAGTGGGTAAATGGCAGGAAGACGGTGCACACCGCTAGTGTGTGGGCGGGGCCAAACGGGCGAAGCTTCCATGCGAGTTCAGATGCCTCTTTTGTGTATAAAAGGTCAGGCACGATCAGAGCAACAGATGGGTGAGAATGAAGCTCCAGTGATTTTTTGGAGCTGACTGAATTTGACCTTCAACTCGGGCACCTGCTTTATCTGTAAGTGCTTCCTGTTCTCCTGTTCATGGAGCCTCCTTGTCTACTTGTAACTTTTCTCTGACCTTACTTCGAGGGTCAGAGCAGGGTCAGAGAATAGTTGCAATTAGACAAGGAGGCGTCAGGAAGCACTTACAGGGTTACAGCAGGTGCCCAAGTTGAAGTTAATTTCTTTGTAACCATTTTGTAAATGGTTACAAAGAAATTAGCTTCAACTTGGGCACCTGCTGTAACCCTGTAAGTGCTTCCTGAGCAAAATTCGTCCCGCTCGCGAATTTGCGGATTTTGCGCGATTCGACGATCGCGAAATCGCGGAAAATCCGCAAATTCCGCAAGCGGAACACATTTTCTGCCCATACTTAGTGTGGGTCCTTGGTGAGGGAGAGGATGAGCTGGGTGTCGTCGGCATAGGAGATGATGTTGACGTTGTGATGGCGGCCCACTTGTGCAAGGGAAGCCATGTAGACGTTGAACAGCGTCAGGCTGAGGGATGAGCCCTGGGGGACGCCGCAGATGATTTTGGTGGCTTCGGATCGGAAGGGTGGGAGGCGGACCCTCTGGGTTTTGCCGGAGAGGAAGGATGTGGTCCAGTCAAGGGCCTTCTCTTGGATTCCGGCTTCTAGGAGGCGTGTCTTTAGAGTGCGGTGGCAGACCCTGTTGAAGGCGGCCAACAGGTCCAGGAGGATGAGGGCTGATGTTTCGCCGTTGTCTAGTTGGCACCTGATGTCATCTGTGGCGGCGATGAGGGCTGTCTCGCTGCTGTGGTTTCATCTGAATACGGATTGGGATGGGTCCAAGATGTTGTTGTCTTCCAGGTGGCGGGCCAATTGCCTGTTGACGATTTTCTCGATGACCTTTGCCGGGAATGGGAGCAGGGAGATTGGCCGGAAGTTCTTTGTTTTTTATTTCAAATGTTTTTATTAAAATATAAGTTTCATATCAGAAGTTACATACAGTACATTATAATGCAGAAAGAAGAGAGAAAGAAAGAGAAAGGGGGGTTTGTCGTTAAGTCCTTCGTGACTCCAGGTATGTGTCGAGGAGCTCCCACATTCCAACTTTGGCATTGTGCTCCTTTGTGAACTTGCTGGTGATGTTGTCTGCGCCTCTGAGGAAAGTGACCCAGTTTATCCATGTTTTGAAGTTTGCTTTGGCTGTGTTCTTCCAGTTTGTTAGGATGATTTTTAGTGCTGCCGTTAGTAGGATGTCTACCAGGTCTCTCTCCTCTTTGCTGTCCAGGTAGTCCGTCATGAAGCCTGTGGCGAGGCTCACGAAGGTTAGCTTTATATTCTTGTTGGTGATGTCATTGATAAAGTTGTTTACTTTCGCCCAGAACGTCTTGACTTTGTGGCATTCGAAGGTTAGGTGTTCCAGGGTCCCTTCCTCTTTATCACAGTTCCAGCAGATACTCGTGTCTCTTATGCCTACTTTGTGGAGTCTTGCCGGGGTCCAGTATGCTCTGTGGAGGAGCCAGAACTTAGTTTGTGCCAGTTGTGGCGTGACCTTGTTTGTTGTTGCCAACCGCCACTGTTTGCCCTTTTCTTCCTCGTTTAGCTGCCTTCCAAGGAGTGATTCCCATGTGTTCGTTACTTTCTTGTTTAGCGAGGATGTTTGAGGGTTGAGAAGCTTGTATATTTTTGCTGTGTGGTGGCCAGTCGCGTTGAGGGCTTCCATGTATTTGATGATGGTTGGCGGAATTTTGCTTAGGTTTGCCTTTGTAATGGCCGTTTTCATTTTCAGGAATGTGTATAGTTCCTTTGCCGGGAGATCGTGTAGTTGTTGCAGGTTTTGGAATGTGATTGGCGAGTTTTTTGTTTCCAGTTGGTTGGGTGTGGTTATGCCTTTTTCCATCCACGTTTCACTGCTTAGTGTCTTACCCTGGTACGTTATTTTTGTGTTTAGCCTGATCGACTCGCAGGTTGAATCCTTCAGTTTCTGTTCCATTCGTTTGTCTATTTTCATTAGTGCCTCTTTGGTGTGTCTGAGGATTGGGTTGAATCGGTGAGGGTGTTTGTTCGCTGTGAGTAGCGCTATGGGGTTGAGCCCCCCAAGATGTTTTTTCCACCTTCAGCCACTCTGGTTCGTATTCTTGCAAGCTGGTCAGCCAAAAGGTGCCCTGTTTCGGTAGGCAAGCCGTCTGGAAATTTTTGAAGTTCATTAGGTTGAGGCCTCCCAAAATTTTTGTTAGCCTCAGCTTTTGTAGACTTATTCTCGGTCTTTTGTCTCTTCAGATGAAGCCATTGATTAGTTTATCAAGTTTCTTGTGGAAGTTGTCTGTCGTAGCCAGGGGCAGCATGGCGAGCGTCTAGTTGATAGCTGGTGTAACCATCATCTTGATCATTTCAATCCTGCCCCACCAGCTTATGTATTTGGGCGACCAGGTGTCCAGTCTCTCCTTTATCTTTTTCAGGATGGCCTCTTCGTTGTCCGGAAGTTCTTATGGTCCTTGGGGTCCGCCTTGAGCTTCTTGAGAAGGGCGTTGATTTTGGCGTGCTTCCAGCTTTCCGGGAATGTCCCTGTTTCGAAGGAGATGTTGATGACTTTCCGTAGTTGGGATGCGATGGCTGCGTCTGCTTTGTTGAATACATGGTGTGGGCACGGGTCTGACGGAGATCCTGAGTGGATGGAGTTCATGAACATGCGTGTCTCGTCATCATTGACGTTGGACCAGGAGGTCAGGCGGATGGCACTGGTGGTGTTCACAGGGAAGGTGGAGTCTGGCGTAGTCGGGCGGTCGTGGTGTTGAAGCTGTCGTGGATTTCAGCGATCTTGTGCTGGAAGAAGATGGCTAGTGAGTTGCACAGTTCTTGTGAGGGGGATGTTGTTGGCGTTGGTGCTGGGGTTGGAGAGTTCCTTTACGATGCTGAATGAATGAATGAATGAATGAATGAAATACAATTTTTACCGCGCAACTAAGCCCGGTGGGCGTCAAGGCGCATAACCAAACAATACCAGCTATCAGAGTATACTCCTAATTACATGTATGCCCTGACAAAACACCAGGTCTTGAGCGCTTTTTTAAAAGAAGACAGAGAAGGTTGCATCTTAATCTCATGAGGCAGCAAGTTCCATAATTTGGGAGCAACAATGGAAAATGCTCTGTTTCCCCAGCGTACCCTTTTGGCACGTGGGACAACCAACAGATTCATCTCTGAAGATCTCAGAGATCTACAAGGCTGGTAACAGGTCAGCAAGGCACCAAGGGGATCAGAGAAACCCTCAGCCAAAGCGCGATAGGCAAGGCATAGGATCTTAAACGAGATCCTCAGATGAATAGGGAGCCAATGAAGGCTCTTTCTAGCCATCGTCGCAGATGAGGCATTGGGAAGTGCTAAGACAAAGCGAGCAGCCGCATTTTGAACGACCTGTAATCGCTGAATGAGCCCCTTGTTGGAGTCTGCATAAAGCGCATTACAGTAGTCCAACCTTGAACTCACCAATGCCACTGCCACCTGCTTACGTGCTGAGGGGGAGAGATAGTGAAGGATCCTCTTAAGAATCTTTAACACCCCCCAGCAGGTGGCAACCGTACGGTTGACCTGCAAAGTCATGGACAAGAAGAGCTCTTTGCTGTTGTGTGCATTGTTATCCAAGTAGTTTTTGAATGAGGATCTCTTGGCTAATCTGATGAGGTGGTGATGTCTGCGGGTGGCGTCCTTGTGGGCTGCGTGGTTGTCCGGTGTGCTTTCGTGGAGCCATATTTTCTCCTGTTAAGGCATGCGCGTTTGGAGGTCTGGAGCTTGTCGGCGAACCAGGTAGCTCTCTTGCTGGCGTGGCTGCTGGAGGGTTTCTTGAGCGGGGCGAGGGTGTTGGCGCAGTCTTCGATCCACTGTCTGAGGTTGTGGGCTGCGGCGTCTGGGTTGGTGGGTGGGTTCTGGGCGAGGGTGGTGATCAGCCGGTCTTCGGTGACTTTGCTCCAGCAGCGGCGAGGCAGCTGTTGGGTGCGGTGGTGCGTGGTTGGTTTCTTGAAGGTGAAAAGAATGCAGCGGTGGTCAGTCCAGTGGAGTTTGGTGGCGTGGTCAAAGGCAACGTGGGTGCCTGTGGACAAGACGGGGTCCAGGGTGTGGCCGGCGGCGTGGGTGGGTGCGGTGACGAATTGTTTGAGGCCGAGGTTGGCGAGGTTGTCGATCAGGGTGGCGAAGTTGGCGTCATTGTTGTTCTCAAGGTGGAAGTTCAGGTCCCTAAGGAGGATGTAGTCCATGGAGGCGAGTGCGTGGGTGCTGGCGAGGTCGGCGATGGAGTCGCTGAACTGAGCCCGGGGTCCGGGGGGTCTGTAGATGAATGTTCCAGGGTGGTGTTGGGGTCGGTGTGGATCCGGAAGTGCATGTGTTCGGCAGTGTTGAGGGTGTCGTCTGCGTGTGTGGCGACCTTGAAGGTGGACTTGTGGACGATGGCTATTCCTCCTCCGGTTCCGTTGGCGCGATCCTTGCAGGTGATCTTGAGTCATTCCACCAGGTCTCGGTCAGGAAGGCCACCTCTGGGGCAGAGGTGTCGAGTAGATCCCAGAGCTTGACGGCGTGTTTGCGTGCGGAGCGGGTGTTGAGGAGTATGCAGCGGAGGTCGTTGGGTCCAGTCCTTGGAGGTTTGGTGGTTCTGTCGCAGGTGAAGCTTCAGGTGCGGCAGGACAAGAGTGTCTTCTATCTTGTCAGAAAAGTTAGAATATTCTAAAAAGTTTCCTTCCTGCAGCAGGTCCCCCATTGATGTTGCATTCAGCTCCTTATTTTAAGAAGGGATGATCGCTCTGCAGCGAGGTGGATAAAAGGGTGATTTTCTAGTGAGTGTTCTTTAGCACAGGGAATGGAAAAAAAAGGGACGTTTTCTGATTCCATCCATGGGCAATTGTGTGCTTGCCACTGAGTTCATTTCAGGACACCTTCCATGGAGGATCTGTCCAATCAGTGACCAAAGTGGAGCAGGATATGCAGTGTCCCATTCGACCCTGTATGGTAGTGTATGGTAGTGTGTGTTGCCACTGGTACACATATTGTGCTTGCGCGAACCTGTAATATAACTCAAACTCATGGGCAGACAGTCCTCCTTGATCATAAGGTAATGGTAACATTTCGTAGATAAGTCATAGCTGTCCCCCGCCCATGCCAATGTGAAATTTTGAAAGTCAAACCTATCATCTATGCAATAGTGTGCTCCTTTAGATTACAACACAAACAACTTCTCCTGAGTCGCACTTTTAACACTCCTTTTGTAGGGTAGGGTACAATTTAACTTTGCTACTACAATTTGTCCAGTAATGCCCCATTTCCGGCTTTTATATTTTGTTGACATTGATATTTATTAATTTTGGAGATTCTTACTAGGACAATTAGGAGCAACCCACAGAAAGGGTCTGAGTACGATGTGTGGCGGACTCATGTCCGCCTGACACCGTTGAGGTCTCAGGACCGACCGACCTCCGGGCAGCGGGCCCGACCGTTATTACAATGCGACCATTAATCCCATTTCTCTATGGGAGCTTGTGCTATTGTCGGTTTATGGCCGTAGCACAAGCTTTCATAGAGAAATGGGAGTTTCTGTTAATCCCTGCACCGTGTGCCCCCTGAGCCCCCAACCGGAGGCCACAGCACGAAGGGGGCCCTGCTAGGGGTCTCCAAAGTCGCTTTCCGACAGGCTTTCTATTTCGGAAAGCCCGACATAGAAGCCTGTGAGAAACCGACATCGTGATCCCGACGATGGAAACGCCATCCTTAGGGATTATGATGAGGCCTCCAACTGGCCGATGGGCTGACCGACTGTTTTCACTTTCGAATGCCTGCATTATAATGCGGCGGTGGAAAGTGAAACCTACTATGTGACTCAGAAAGCCTCTGACCACCCTAGTCCCATCATAATCAGGCCCAAAGTCTCCCAACTATTACCATATATTTCCCTTAACACAAAGTAAGGCGTATTTGCTTTGCTTTGCTGTTGCTTAATTTGCAAAGTTGAAACTCCTTGGATTTGCCAATGCTTCTCTAAATTATTTACATTATGTGCCAGCCAAGAATCAGAAGTAAATCCGTGTGTGAAAGGAGGTACACGCATGCTGTATGTAGGTATCTTCCTAAACAGTAAAAATATGCTATGCGTCAATGATTAGTTTGTCATAGGGTTTAGGCACTTTATGCAAAGGGTGGAAAGGCACGAAAAACTAAACAAATATCAATTTATTCAATTTGAAATACCGCCTCTAAAATGCATTGTGGTGGCACTTGCACTGCTTACTTGATATAACACTAATTTTAAAGCAAAATAAAAATATAACGTTGGTGTCTAGGGAAACATTAAGTGGAGCATGTTTTTCAAAAAGGGAAATGGGCACTTCGTAAGGAAATAATTATCCTCAAGAATTCATAGCTTCTCTATTATAACTTTAGTTTCAATATTTTTTCAGGGCATCCTCGTCTTTCATGACGGAAAAACATAAACTGATTTTGTGGTCACGGCATGAAGTCAATGTGCGAGCCAGGAAATGCTCAGAGGCCCATAAAATAAAACGTCTACCCAGACGGGTGCTGCCTTAGCAACAAATAAACACTTCAAATACCTACTGTATTTTTGGCAGGGCCAGACAAAATGATTGTTTACATCATCAAGTCAAATATTCAGTTCACACACACACATTTAAGAATTTGGTGAGATACTGACTAGTGTTCTTTTCCTAGTACATAACTTTAGGACATTCTCTTAGTTTGCCTTTATGTGTTTTTCCCTGAGCGCCATCTCTAGAAATTATACTCAGGTCTGGCATGGCAGGATTTTTACCACCAAACATGAAATAGCAGATTGCTGTTACTGCCTAATTGTTTCCATTAGCTATTACACCACCTCTCTTTTCAGCCATTCACTGTGTCTTTCAGTGACCTTTAACCATTTGCAGAATTTCTGCATCCGGCAATCACTGTCTTAGTCCTATATGTGCTGGTGCCAGAGAAAAACACTATACATTATCTAGTTATTTAAGACACTTTTTAATAGCATTACAATGTTATGCTTGATACCCTAAAAGTTCAAGCTGAAGCAACTGGATAAATACATAAAATTATCACAGCTGTGTGGAGGGTAAGCACTTTTTTGTGGAAGCACACAACTTCTGCCTAATCAAAACAAGTACTTCTGGCTCCAAACATGTGGGAGGAGCCAAAGTCCCTCACTAGTTATGCTCACATAATTGTCTGGCAACAGCTGCGCTGTCAATCCAGACCGTAAAAATTGGTATGACCAGGTAAAACAACACCACATTTCCCAGGCAAGCCCAAAAATCCAAACATACTATTTCTATGCAAATCTACATTTAGCAAAAAAAATTTAGCCATTTTGGCAAGCTAATACAATACTCTGCAAACCTCTCCCAACAGCCTGTTGTGCTATAACAATATGCAGAGTGGTGGTGCTGCCTCAGTGGTATATCACTGATGTCCTAGGGATTGTAAACAATTCAAGCATTGCACAAAGAATAAGTGGCCCATTAGAATGCCGGTCGGGTTGCCACCGCCATGCAGGCAGTGGCCATCCGCCTGGCATTCTCTACCGCCCGCATACCCTTTCCCACGGCCATATTACAATGGCGGGGGGACCAGGTGGACGGAAAGACCGTCCTCTGATTTTCCGCCAAGTCTAGACACCGCCATCCATATTAGGACACATGCAGGGATTTGCCTTTCTGTGGCGGCAACGCCCCCACGGAAAGGCATGCGGTCCATGCCATTGGGAGCCTGTAGGGGGCCCTCAGGTATTTTGGAGGTTGGGAGCGCACATGGGGGATACCTATGGTACCCCCCTGCATTTACATGTACAACGTGGCAGGCACCACGCAGTGCCTGTCACGTTGTGTATTCAAATGCACAACTTGCATTTTTGGCATTGGGGCAGGCGGTGCTGGGATGCGCCCGCCAGTATGGCAGGCGCATCCTAATTGTATGTGCGGGACAGCGGGCGGTCCCACTTCCCGGGGCTATGGCGGGTGGACAAAGTCCACCCGCCATACTAATGAGCCCGTAAGTGTAACAAATGAGCCTCACCCATTAAGCAGAGTAGTGATAAGAGTGTGGTATATAGATGGTGGTGTTTTTTGGAGCACTCTGTTGCTAATATTTTAGTAAAGCATGGTGTGGTAGCACACCGTCACTTAAGACAGTGATGTTTCCACTAAAATGCGCACTAAATTTGCACAGGCAGGTCGTTTTAATGATAAAACTATAGAGCGCACAGATGAGAATGCGTGGACATTGGGTTTCAGGGACTAGTTGCCAATGGCTAATCGCCAAAGTAAAGTGTCTTGATTTGTTTTGGAACTATTAAAATAGTTGTTTCCATCACATTTCAGAATTACAAAAGAAAGAGCTTCTATGATGCTTTCCGAACTGTTGATCTATTTTGAAATATCTGTACAGTTCAAGCTTTGTTGTGCATGAGAAAAGAAAATCCTACAGTCTTTCCTTTTACATTCAGCAAGGCTGTCACATTGCACACATTATAAAATCCTCTTATTTTACAGTTAGAGAATAAAAAGTTAAAATAAGCTGCAATTTGTCAGAAGACAGAGCCTAATGTAGTGTGTTTATCTAGGTACCTATATTGATACTCCTATTTCTGACCCTTGTCCGGTTATTAATTCACTAATGTCCATACACCGGCACAGAAACCCGTTTTCGGATTAGGTCATAGCGCATGCTGTCACATTAAGCAAGCACTATCCCTTCAGCCCCCTAGAAAGCACACAGAGTTCTCAAAACAAATCAAACCTCCAACAGACCTGGGAAATCCCCCGCAGCCATTGTTTTGATTTCGCTCGAGAACTCCTGCAAAGAATGTAAGAACGACCAGTCCTTATGACATTCTTGCTGACGTCTTATGTCCATCCTTACGTCAAACACGGCACCTTTCAGGTATAAATATACCGACGCTGCCCTAAGCTAGGACACGGTGGTGACGAGCTTGGAGCAGCGCTACTTGCCGGAGAGCCCAGCTGATGCAGAAAAGCCCACGGACGCTGCCCCTCCCTTTTGACGCGCTGAGAGAGATGCTGCCTTTTCTCCTGCCAAGAAATCCAGCCTCTGGCGTTTCCAGCCACCCTCGCGGGTAACTGGGATATCGAGTCCTGAGACAGAGATACCAACCCTCCAACCTTCTCAATCCCAGGTACTGAACTGACGAACCCCTTACAGAGAATTCTTGAGTCAGATTCTTGGCAAAACAAACTTAACTTAAACTACTACTTACTTACTCCCTCCCAAGTATTAGGCTTAGGTCAGGTACACCGGGGTAGGCGTAGTTAGAAGCACCAGTTGAGAGCGATTAGTCAATGTATATATGTATGTATATCTTTTATCCATTTTAAGTATCATATGGCTAAGAAACCATATAAATGCTTTTACAGTATTATTTTATAATTCTGTTTTTACTGTATGCACTTTACTTAACCATAAGTATTGCAATAATAGCGATTCATTTCTCTTGTATGAGAAAAGAGACTGATCAATAAATAACATCTTTTTATTGAAACACGTCCATCTCTTATTTCTCTACAAACTGGTGAAACTAAGAATGCACGTACCGACTGAGTAAAATAAGTTGTCTTTTGTTTTCACACGACTCTAGAGATATACTCTTGATTAGGGGAGAGCAAAGTTGTCATGTTCTATGGTTGTCAGAAACTAAATCCCTTCTTGTCTATCCAGGGAGGTTAAACTCCTCCTTGCCTATTCGAGAAAGTTTCTAGTGAACTCTGAGCTAGCTGGCACACATAACTTTAAGTCTAATATCGTCAGTAGAAGACCTAGTTAACCACAGTCCTACGTCTATACTATTGAAGATATTATTCCAATGCGCAGAGCCTATTGGGATGATAGGAACTACACTACATGGCGCCCAACGGTTTGGATAGGCGATAAATCTAACGCAAGACATTAGAGTAACTCAGTCGTGCTTTTTCACACAGACCCTTTTTCCCATAAAACTCCAAAGACGTCCTGAGTGGGTGAAAGGTTAAATCCGCCAAACTTAGTAGGAGGAGACTCCTATGTATGGTTTTTGGTTTATTCAACGTTGAAGGATACAGTGTTCCAAAATATTGTGCACCTAATCTTTGTTTCCGTGGAAACCTGATCTGCAACAAAAACCCTTCCTGACAGTAAAATGTCAGAAACTGAAGAAGAAAGGGAGACAGCTAGAATAGCAGCTCAACTCCTAGCGGAAGACACAAGTCTCGTACAGCAAGACCCGGGTGCAATACTCATCCCGGTCAGCGTAAGAAAAACTATAACCTTAAAACTTATAGAAAATGGACTGACACCAAGAGGGGGTACAGTCATATTCGTAATTGAGGCACACCAATATCGGCAGACAGAGGTATTCTATTCATGGATAAATTTTCCAGCAGCAAACGCTGTAACAAAGGAGTTCCATTATTACAAGATAGAGGAACCTCCGGATGAGTACACCCCTTTCGAGGAGGTGGAAATACCACTCAAATACCAAGAGCACCTGCTCTGGTTTAAAGGCGCCCTAAAACATAATGATCACATCACCAGGCCCGGTCCACTAGGTAGACCAGTAGCAACGTGGCCGGTTCTAGCCAGCTACACACCACATCCAGACATTGAAAAAATGTCAATACCAGAACTTTTAACACGGTTAAAACAACTGATTAAAATACACAGACAACTAGTCCAATATGTAATGCGGACTTCAACAGTCCAACCAGCTATTAAAATTCCACAGCTGACCCCTCATCAGGGGAACACAAACAAAATCACACCACAGAACATACAGTCCTGTCTAGGTAAAGTGCCCATTAAAAGGGAACAAATTCCATTCTGGTTAGCACAGAAAATAACTCAAATAGAGGCGGTATTTCCAGATACCACCCCTGTGGAGAAACACAGAATTCTGACTATCTGTCTCCCAATGGGGATCGCACCACATGTGGAGGACTGTGACACTTGGAGTACAGTCTTTGCTTCCATTTACACAAAAACACATGGTGTTCCGTCAATGGCGGTAATACCAGAGGTGCTAAAACAGATTCGAAATGAATACGGTCCAGAACCTGCCTTAACTCTGGGTATGAAATTACTGAAAGACTTCAAGCAGGTCTCGGCAATATTACTAGCAAACATAAAAGGGGAAGCAGCAAATGTGGCGATCCGTCAAAGATGGAAGGAAACAGATATAGCAGACCAACCATTTGAACTTGCCAGAATCATAGAAAAATCCTATGAAGAACTAGGAAGAGAGAGTTTGGGTGGTAAACCAGTGAAACCCCAACTAATAGAAAATCCTGAAAAGGTATTTATTAAAAAATAATCTAAACACTTCAAAAAAGAACTGGGATGGAAATAAACAATCCACTCCCAGAGAAAAAAGATTCCAGTCCAGAGGAAGGTCTCCTCGGCGGAGAGAAAGATCTCCGGACCAAGGACACAAGTCTCCCCAGAGGGAGCCCTCTGAGAAAAAATACAACCTTAGAAATAGGGATAATTTGAAGAAACCTGATAGATATCAAGATATTGATACACGTCCCTCTCGATCTTTTCAGACTTCCTCGCAGAAATCGGAAAGAAGAGGACGGTCAGAACACAGGGAAGAGCACGTCAAGTCCAAAGACAAAGAACCTGCTCATCAAAGTAAAAAGTTACAATTTCCAAAGAAGAAGGTAGCCAGCATTAAAATAATCA
The DNA here is from genome assembly GCF_964261635.1 of Lissotriton helveticus. Classification (NCBI taxonomy): domain Eukaryota; kingdom Metazoa; phylum Chordata; class Amphibia; order Caudata; family Salamandridae; genus Lissotriton; species Lissotriton helveticus. The sequence goes on along the minus strand of NC_136071.1, from coordinate 332,223,965 downwards.
AACATGCTGAGGATCCTGAGGACTCAGCTGAAAAATGGAGAGTGGGCTCAGACAATGCTAGACAGCGCAGCAGAAGTGAGCATAGCTCGCAAGATCCTGATGAATCATCTGGAGACAGTGGACACGAATGAATACATTCAGGTGGAAACTGCAGATACCAGAGTTAGCAAACCTCATAAAATATATGAAATAACCTTACGTATAGAGGGAGATAAGACTAGGAAAATAAGGGGTCTATTTTGGGATAATTTCTCCAAGGGCTATGACATCCTTCTAGCTGAAAAAGACTGGCCACCAGAGTTTGTAAGGGAGTTCCCTCATGGCGAAGAAATGATTATGCCTGCCTTCTCAAATCATATTCCAATTCATAAAAAATATACACTTGCAAGAAAGTGGGCAGTAGCCCAGGCTCCTGCACTATATAAAAATCATACGGGATGGGATGAGGACTCTCCTCCTCACAAAATCCAGTTAAAATCTCAACCAACTGCACAAAGGCAGTACCCAATTAAGCAAGAAGCTAAAAAACAGGTCAGGGAGATATTAGATCAACTTGAATACCAGGGGGTGATTGAAACATGCACCTCACAAATGAACAATCCTTTGTTTCCTGTCTCCAAACCAGATGATTCATATCGTCTAGTTTTGGACTACAGACACCTTAACTCATGCTGCAAAACGTTTGCAGTACAAAACTCACACAGTGCAGCACTAATGAATAGCATAGTGCGCAAAAAGTACAAAACAACATTAGACATCTCTAATGGATTCTTTTGTCAAAATATAGCACCTGAAAGCAGATATTTGACCGCTTTCTCAATAAATGGCTCGCAGGAAAATTTCTGTCGTTTGCCCCAAGGGTTCAAGAACAGCCCGGGATTATTCTCAGCGAGAGTAACAGAGTTACTACAAATATATGATGATGAGGCATTATCTTATGTCGATGACATCTATCTAACAGATGATGACTTGGATACTCACTTGAAAAGAGTGAACACCATAATACTTGGGTTCGCAGCAGAGGGTTACAAATTCAACTTCAAGAAGTCAAGAATTGCCCATCTGACTGTCCTATTTTTAGGATATGAATTATCAAGTGAAGGCAAAAGCCTGGCTGACAATTTCCTAGAGAAACGTGCTGTTATCCAAGCACCTAGAACACTGAAAAACTTGCAATCAATTCTAGGTTTCCTGAATTTCGGAAGAACTTACATTATAAACTATGCAGAGAGGGTTAAACCTCTCTATGACCTAATAAAACCAGATTTTAAAAGAATCAATTGGACTCAAAAACACACAGAAATTTTGAGATCTTTACAAACAGACATGTTAGTTAAAACAAAACTGCAAACACGCGATAACACACGCAACCTTGTGATTCGAGTCATCCCAGGAAGATGCGGATTCACATACCTAACCTCTAATGAGGGAGAAACGGTACCAATAGCATACAAATCACATTTGTACACAAAAGCTGAAATGAAATTTAGCCCAACGGAAAAAATTCTAACCGCGGTACAGACTGCTGTAGCGAAAGAAAGAGCCCTGGCACAAGGTAAACAAATAATCATCGTGACACCAATACCAGCCCTGGAGGCAGTAACAAAGGCAAGCATTCCGAATGCTAAATCACTACATCCGAGATGGATACAGTGGGCTAATTCCCTTGCTGCAACAGACGTGGTATACGAATTTGACCCTAAATTAAAAACACAAGAATTTCTCCAATATGAGTTTGAATGTCCTCTGCCGACTGAAATCCTGCCTCTAGAACGCTACGGCTGTATAATATATACGGACGGATCAGCACAGCCCGCAGTTGGGGGTAAACAAGCTTACAGTGCTGCGTGCGCGATTGTTAAAGGTCGCTGGCACGAAGGAAAATTTAAACCACTGGTCACTAAAACGCAATCTCTAGGAGATTGTACAGCTCAGCGAGCTGAACTACTAGCATTTAAGATGGCGCTTGAAAATACCGATCGCGAATTCCCCACACTCATAGTGTGCGATTCCTATTATTGCGTTCAGTCTTACAATGAATACTTGCAAATCTGGGTTCAGAACGGTTTTAAAGATGCAAAAGGTGGCACAATCAAGCATAAAACGCTTTGGGAACAAATAGTTCTTTTACAAAAAGAACTACAAAAGACTCACGTGATACATACACTGAGTCATCAACGTGATGGCGTTCACGTTGCAGGGAATTAATTGGCTGATGAGGCCGCGAAGGCAGCTGTGCAAACGGCTTCCTTAGCTGCCATCACCCGGTCAAAAACAAAAATAGACAGCGAAATATTACAGGCTGTCTGCGCTACGGTAAAAAATGCGATAGAAACACTCCCGAAAGGCTTTCCAGTAAAGTACTCATACATAACTGATGCTAATAACCTTCCATTTGCTCGAATCCCTGGAGTGGGGGATAGGGCAATTCCGAACATGGAACATAGGTTAGGACTCATTATAGCGGCACACGAAGGGCTTGCTTCTGTACATGCTGGCGTTTCAGCCACAGTATAGTTATTAAAACAGAGATACTGGTGGCCATGAATGAGGAGACAAACGAGGAACTATGTTCTAGAATGTGAAATATGTCAAAGAATGAAGGTATCAACAGTGAAACGACCAGCCCAGACGCCCCTTCTAATCTCAGATAAACCATTAGCCTGTGTTTACCTGGACCACTGCGGTCCCTTACAAAGGGACAGTAACTATAAATATATCATGGTCGCAGTGGATTCATGCACGAGATTCATATGGATGTGGCCCCAGCGATCGGCTGACGCCAGAACTGTTATAAAAGATTTGCGAGTCTTTATCGGCACATACGCAATTGGCATGCTACATTCTGACCAAGGTCCTGCGTTTAGCTCTCGGGCTTACAAGGAGGCCATGACCAGCATGGGCATTGCATTGCGGTACTCTTGTCCCTTTCATCCTGAGGGAAACGGAATTGTGGAAAGAAAAAACCGTGACATAAAGCAATCTATAACAGCAAAGGTATTAGGTTCGGGAGCTGGGTGGGTCAAACATTTAATAAGTGTCCAACGTAGTCTTAATAATCTGCCAAGAAATTCTCTGAGAGGTCTCAGTCCGTACGAACTATTGTTTGGGACTAGAATGTTAATCCAGGACCTTGATAGTCAAACTTCAGTGGTTAAAGAAAAATTCTTTGATATCAAAGATCATTTGGCTATTTTACAGGACTTAAACAAAAAGAGAAAAGACCTGAGCAACATAAAGTTGAAGCAACAGCCAACAGCCACTGAAGAGAAACCACCTGTCCCAGCAAGGCCTGTCTGGATTCCAAAAATCGGGGATCTGGTCAGAGAAAAGATCGCGGTGAAGAAGGAATTTGGGCCTTCTTACAGAAAAGCAGTTCCTGTCTTGTCTGTCAACGGGACAAGATCAGTAGTACTACCGCCCCTTGCTGGTAAAAAGGAGAACCGAGTTGTATCCATCGACCTGGTTAAACCACAATCATGTGGCCGATAACAAGTAGTAGGCCAAGTGGACTCCCAAGAAGTAGCAGAACACCAAAGTTTGCTACAAACACAGAGGTTCAAACTGAAAGACTAATCACAATTGATAAACCTACAGAAAAACAACAAGGACTATGCAACAAAGCAATGGAACTTAAACCTCTTGAAACCCAAATCAAAATCTTACATCAAGAAACACCAGTCTACAATGATGTATCCACAGACTATGCTAATCAAACAAAGACAATTCCAAAAATAAAAAGGAATCAAGAAGCAATTGAAACAATTGACAGAACAGCATCAGGCTACTTCATCAACTTCGATGATTTTTCTGAGGATCCAAGTGAACCTGAGGAACAGCCGACAACAAAAACTTTTAAAGACAAAGCAAAGGAACTCTTTCATCAACTAAAAGAAACCTATCTGATTTCTCCATGGATTGAACTTTGGGTGGCACTAGGAGTATTCATCCTCATACTTTGGCTCATCATGGTACTATGCTTGGGACATTTCATTGAGGGAAAATATGCTACTATGGACACAGCAAGTCAGAACATCAACTTGGTCCTGAAACCACACAAGTCTTCACACATAGAGAAAAGAGAACTTTCTTCAGTAAACTTCACAGCCAATCCTATACCCGGTGGGGTAGCATGGGACAAAACTGATTACGAAATCTATGGTCCGGTTGAGCTCCTGAAGTATCCTCATCAATTCAAGATTTCATTAAGTGACTTTGTAAAACCAAGCACATTCGCTGATGATTGGGACTTTGAAAGTATTAATGATATGATGTCTGATCTAGTAATGTCAGCTAAATTCACAGAACATGATTATTTGCAAGGTTCATCTAATTACGATCAAATGTTTTGTTACAACCATTATGGTAACCATTATCTGCATAAATCTACTCAACCTAGAAATGTTTTAAAATTTAACCAATGGGAACATTGTGCAACTCCACCAAAAGGCAGTTCAAAGACATTTTTTGATAAATATTCATACTTTTCAGGGTTCAACACAAGTAATGCAGAATCATTTTATTTCAAATTGTTAAATAAGACAGGAGTGAAAACCATGCTTACAAACACAAAATTGATATATTCAGACTCTTTCTTTGAAAAAATGAATACATTCGGTTTTGACTTCTGGAACAATAACATTGAAACGAAAACAATCTGGGGCACAAAAGATTGGCAAGTGCAAGGTATAGAATCATTATTTAGAGCCTGCATGATCCCAGAACAAATCATATTCTTGAATGACACAATCCAACAGACATCCTGTCTTGGCCTAGCCAAAATTAAAGACTTAAATAAACCGTCTATTCCAAAACCAACACCTAACAGTAATAGCACTACGGATGTTGAGATAGACATATCCCATATTTTAAACCAAAACAGAACACATGCTGATTGGAAACAATGGTTGATCTGGCCCACAGGCACAAATAACTGTCAAGACAGATTCCTGAACAAAATACAAGGGTTCACATTGACCAGGCCAGACCCAAGATACTCCCAGAGACAACATCCAGGGATTGTAACTACTTACAGTGTGGGAAAACTTTGCCTTCAATGGTTACATACATCCACACTGTCAGAAATTAAGCAACACTTAACTTTACTTAAAGAAGGTGCTGACTTGTGTGATTTGATCATGGGACCACGCAAACAGCGTCAAAAACGTTTCATAGCGGCCTCTATATATGCAGCTTACAATGAAGCTTGGAAAGTAACTCAAATTGAGACAGCAGAAAAAATACGGGAAATTGACCGTGTTAATTTGGAAAAATCACTTTCTGTTGTGGACAATGGGTTAATGACTCTGTCTTCCAGAATATATTCACTGGACAGTATTGTATCTTCTGCAATCGATATAATAGAACAAGACTTACTGATGTTGCAACACGGTCAGTCTCAATTACGTTCTATTGTACAGCTTGGCTGGACGTTACAAAATCTGCGTTCAGGCTATGTGCCTTGGCGTTTAATCAACACAACGTCACTATTTAATATCTTTAACCTTACTGATAAACAAATCAGTTTGGCACAAAAGGGTGCTGACTATACAATTCTGAGCATTGAAAAACTTGAGAGATTACCATTGACAATGTCAGAACGACCTGTCATTGAATGGATAATACATGGGATAATAAATATACCGATAACAACTTTCCAGTTTCAATACTGCCAAAAGTATATACAGGCAGGCCAGTATGAAAGGTTGGGTAAAGGATACATTAAGTCCACATGGAACTTGCCCTATACACACACATGTGTCAGTAATAACGGACAGAGTATATTTCTTAGTGGTAATAATTGTGAAAAATCACTAAGTGGCATACTTCTGTGTCAGGGTATTAGTTTACATGGGGCCTGTGAAGGGACTTCAAATAACCTTTCATGTCACCAGTTAGGCACACCTGCAACACAAATAGAACCATTCTTTAGAAGACTTTCGAACAGGAGTTACATTCTAATTGTAGATCACAGATGTTGTGGCTTGCTGCCAGGAAAACCTTATCTTGTTAGCGTGACTTCCAGGGTCATGTGCTGTGAAAGAGTATTGTTCCCGAATGATGCTCCAGACAGGGAGGGAAGGTTATGGCCCAGTTTAAAAATCTCTTCTATTCGAATTGATACTTTAAGCAGAATGAAGACTGTACTCCTACAGACGCCAATCAAGTTGACGTCATCAAAAGAAACGTATGATCTCCAAGTTGCAAGGACAACGGCAGAGATTCATTCAATGTTATCAACAAATTGCTCCCTACACTTCGCAGAAATACTGAACGAAATCTTAAATATTTCTGATACAAGTGGTATCGCGAGTGTATTTAAGACAGTTTTTTTCAGGCGCTTTAACCCCATTCAAAGCGATCCTGGGTGTCTTTCCAAATTTCGTCCATTCCATCTTTGGCGGACTTCCACTCCTGTTGGGACTCGTAGCAGGCATTTTATTCTTGCTACTATTGCTTCGTTATGGCAAACCATATCACAGACAAGACTCCAGCAACAATGGAAGAAACGATCCTAGCTATCCGCTACCGGGACGGCATAACTAAAGTCCTTGGCTAAGCCCGGCTACGAGATCTAAATATGACCTGGTTTCTTTCATTCAGACCCATCTGGCAGAATTGTGTTATGCCTGTATTAAGGTGCATGCTATGCGGCGAAGAATGCGTGTTGGACACCTGTCTTACACTACAATCAGACGTACCATTGGATGCAGATACTTTGTTGGGTCCAGTAAAGGCTCATGCATTGTGCTGTCCCCAGCGGCTACCTATCCTGATGACGGCATTCGTGGAGACTTCACCACTACGATTGAAGGGTAGTGAAGTACAAGATGAAAGCAGCATCGACCAGGTACGACCTTCTGTAAGCAGTTCTGATCAATCCATCAGTGAAAGCAATCATAAGCGTGACTGCATGGTAGCGACATTTTCTAACCTAGTCGAACTCTCACCAGAAGCTGTAGACTGTTTTTTCGAGAGTCTGTCTGAAATGATGTTTTCACCGGAACAAAGAGACTGATTTTAAACAAACTTGCACACGGCGTTCCCTGAACTCTGAATTTGGCCTTCAGTCTTTGAAAACAAAGTGACTGTGAACTATTTTTTTCTCTTCTCCCCTGAATAGCGAAAACTTTTTTCCAAATTCCAAAATATTTACCCTTTTGGCACTTATCTTCTGCTTAAAGTAAAACTATTCTTAGAGAACAGAACTTCTATTCTTAGGAATACTAGAGACATTACATTACCTCAACCTCTAGTTTATATGCAATTAATTGTATTTATATGTGATGAGATGGTCTCGCAATTTTTTCTGTATCAAGAGCCATTTCATGTGTAATTTCGCAAATCATTCATGCCGATATAAAATGTGCATCTCCTTTTGAATGATTATACTGCTTGAATGCATACAGTACCTATACTCATTTCGTGCATTTTGCATACGCCATTTTTCGAAAAAAAAAAAGAAAATTTTTTTTTGGGGTGGTTCGGTATACACATGCACTATTAGTTATGTTTACTATTGCTTAGTTTAGTAAATATGTTCATAAATTCGTGGAGTGGGTGTAGTGTGTTTATCTAGGTACCTATATTGATACTCCTATTTCTGACCCTTGTCCGGTTATTAATTCACTAATGTCCATACACCGGCACAGAAACCCGTTTTCGGATTAGGTCATAGCGCATGCTGTCACATTAAGCAAGCACTATCCCTTCAGCCCCCTAGAAAGCACACAGAGTTCTCAAAACAAATCAAACCTCCAACAGACCTGGGAAATCCCCCGCAGCCATTGTTTTGATTTCGCTCGAGAACTCCTGCAAAGAATGTAAAAACGACCAGTCCTTATGACATTCTTGCTGACGTCTTATGTCCATCCTTACGTCAAACACGGCACCTTTCAGGTATAAATATACCGACGCTGCCCTAAGCTAGGACACGGTGGTGACGAGCTTGGAGCAGCGCTACTTGCAGGAGAGCCCAGCTGATGCAGAAAAGCCCACGGACGCTGCCCCTCCCTTTTGACGCGCTGAGAGAGATGCTGCCTTTTCTCCTGCCGAGAAATCCAGCCTCCGGCGTTTCCAGCCGCCCTCGCGGGTAACTGGGATATCGAGTCCTGAGACAGAGATACCAACCCTCCAACCTTCTCAATCCCAGGTACTGAACTGACTAACCCCTTACAGAGAATTCTTGAGTCAGATTCTTGGCAAAACAAACTTAACTTAAACTGCTACTTACTTACTCCCTCCCAAGTATTAGGCTTAGGTCAGGTACACCGGGGTAGGCGTAGTTAGAAGCACCAGTTGAGAGCGATTAGTCAATGTATATATGTATGTATATCTTTTATCCATTTTAAGTATCATATGGCTAAGAAACCATATAAATGCTTTTACAGTATTATTTTATAATTCTGTTTTTACTGTATGCACTTTACTTAACCATAAGTATTGCAATAATAGCGATTCATTTCTCTTGTATGAGAAAAGAGACTGATCAATAAATAACATCTTTTTATTGAAACACGCCCATCTCTTATTTCTCTACAAACTGGTGAAACTAAGAATGCACGTACTGACTGAGTAAAATAAGTTGTCTTTTGTTTTCACACGACTCTAGAGATATACTCTTGATTAGGGGAGAGCAAAGTTGTCATGTTCTATGGTTGTCAGAAACTAAATCCCTTCTTGTCTATCCAGGGAGGTTAAACTCCTCCTTGCCTATTCGAGAAAGTTTCTAGTGAACTCTGAGCTAGCTGGCACACATAACTTTAAGTCTAATATCGTCAGTAGAAGACCTAGTGAACCACAGTCCTACGTCTATACTATTGAAGATATTATTCCAATGTACAGAGCGATTGAAGGGTAGTGAAGGGTAGCGGAGTCTTTCGGGGCCCGGATCGTATCGTACGCCGACGATACCCAGCTCCTCTTCTCGTGTAAGAGAGGAGTGGACTTTGAGGGGGAGAGTATCCGGGATTGCCTTGAGGCTGTGTTTCAATGGTTCCATCTACACAGCCTCAAGTGCAACCCCGATAAGTCTGAGGTACTCTTCTTCGGGTGTGATGTGGAACCAGAGTGGCAGGCCTGGTGGCCCATTAACATGGCCCCCCCTTCGTGCTCATCCCAATGGGCTAAGAACTTGGGTGTGAAGATGGACACGGGGCTAACAATGAAGGCCCAGATCCTCGGAGTGTCGGGTATGTGTTTCGGCCTCCTGAAGATGCTACGGAGGTTTCTTCCCCTACTATCGGAGGAGCACAGGAGGCTGACTGTGCAGGCCCTGATAGGGTCCAGGTTGGATTATTCCAACGTTCTATACCTGGGCCTGCCAGAATACCTGCTACAGCGGATGCAAGTTGTGCAGAATGCTGCGGCGCGTGCAATCTATGGATTGAACAGACGGGCCAGTGCTACGGTTCTGTTACAGACCTTGCACTGGCTGCCAATCCGTAAGCGGATCGCCTTTAAGACCTTGACTCTGACGTACAAAGCGCTTCATGCGACGGGGGCTAAGTACCTCCAGAGGAGACTCACCTTTTACCAACCGGCGCGCCCCCTGAGGTCAGAATCCTTACTTCTGGCGACCGTCCCTCGAGTAAAGCGTGCACGCCTGGGAGGCCGCTCATTTGGTTTACTGGCGCCCCAACTGTGGAACTCTTTGCCCCTGTCTCTTCGGGGAGCATCTAGTTTATTAGCCTTCAGAAAGGACCTTAAAACGTGGTTATTCTCCCAGTAGGTCCTCGGTGTTTTATTTTTTTGTTGTTGACTGTGTATCTGTTACTCTCTTTTTAATGTGTTATGTTAGTTTCACTGCAGCCTGTCAATTAAAAGCGCCGGGACACTCTTTTTGAGTAGCCGTGCGCTCTATAAAAGCCACTATAACATAACATAACATAACATAACTATTGGGATGATAGGAACTACACTACACTAACATTTGCCCACTGTGACAAGATAAAAACTAAATTTAAAGGCCTCTTTATTGCTCATTCGCCTTGTGAACTCCAGCATTGATATTTTGGGGGTGCCGCAGCACCCCCTGCATACCTACGTCCAGTCTCTATGTCAACAGCTACCATATGGTTATTGTAACCTGCCATCAGACCATTGGCTTCAGTGAGCACTTCAAAATATATATATTTTTTTAATGGAGTTGGAGGTCTTGACAGTAGACATCTTAAGGGAAGAGCCCAGGTTCATGTGCACCAATGAGCAAAACAAGCCCAAGGGTCCATATCAGTCCCTGTGAATTCATCAGAGATAAGGAAAACACAATATCCTGCAATCCTTGAGATTTTGGTGACATAACAAAAAGATTCCACAAAATATCTTCGACCATGTGCCACTTGAATCACTGACAGTATATTGACGTCAAAAATATCGGAGCTGAAATCACTACATCAAGAATATCGAAGTCCTATCTACATTAAGAACTATCTACATTATGGTAAGTACAAAAATATAGAAAACAAATATTGTCAAAAATATCGTTGTAAAAAAATCGTTTTTTGTAATGTTTAATAATAATGTAAAATAAAGTAAATAATACATATATTTAAAATACAAATAGTTAAAAATATGTTTAGAATTATAAGTAATACGTATAATGTAAAAAATAAAATTAATCATATACATATAAAATATAATATAAATACTTACTCAATAATATTTACAATTAATTATTGTAAAAAAATATACATTGTTAAAAATGTTTTATAAATTATAAATACATACATACACATACAACCATAATATATATATATAACATTAAATTTTTTTTAAAAATAAATTATACACTACATTATCTAAAACAGTAAATATTGGATAGCGTAGGGGTCAAAATTACTATTCACACTCCAGAAAGTGCAAAAGTAGGGAAAGAGTTGGATAGCGTAGGGGTAAAAATTACTATTCCAACTCCAGGGAGGGAAACAGTAGGGAAAGTGTTGGATATCGTAGGGTTAGAAATTACTATTCCAAGTCCAGAGTGCAAAAGTAGGAAAAGTGTTGGATAGCGTAGGGGTAAAAATTACTATTCCAACTCCAGAGAGTGCAACAGTAGGGAAAGTGCTGCATAGCGTGGGGGTAAAAATTACTATTCCCACTCCAGAGAGTGTAACAGTAGGGAAAGTGTTGGATAGCGTGTGGGTCAAAATTACTATTCCAACTACAGACAGTGCAACAGTAGGAAAAGTGTTGGATAGCGCAGGGTTGAAAATTACTATTCCAACTCCAGATAGTGCAACAGTAGGGAAAGTGTTGCATAGCGTAGGAATAAAAATTACTATTCCCACTCCAGAGAGTGCAACAGTAGGGAAAGTGTTGGATAGCGTAGGAGTAACAATTACTATTCCAACTCCAGAGAGTGCAACAGTATGGAAAGTGTTGGATAGCGTAGGGGTACAAATTACTATTCCAACTCCAGATAGTGCAACAGTAGGGAAAGTGTTGCATAGCGTAGGAATAAAAATTACTATTCCCACTCCAGAGAGTGCAACAGTAGGGAAAATATTGGATAGCATAGGGGTCAAAATTACTATTCCAACTCCAGAGAGTGCAACAGTAGGAAAAGTGTTGGATAGCATAGGGGTAACAATTACTATTCCACCTCCAGATACTGCAACAGTATGGAAAATGTTGGATAGCGTAGGGGTAAAAATTATTATTCCCACTCCAGAAAGTGCAACAGCATGGAAAGTGTTGGATAGAGTAGGAGTAAGAATAACTTACTAATAATTAAAATAATGTTTTTTAAATAAATACATATTTAATTGTAAATAACAATAAATTCATTAACAATACCAATCAAAATTACTTAAAAATGATTACCAATTAATAATTATTTAACAATTAAATTGATGAAAAATACAATTAAATAATAATTATTAAAAATGAGTTACAAAAAAGTATTAAATAACATAAACAACTATATTTATTAAACATATTTAACAATTAATAATTAATTAGCAATACTTTATTGATAAATACCAATAAATAACAATTAAACAAAATAATTTACCAATTAGTAATTTATGAACAATAAATTATTTACCAAAACAAAAAAATAATTATTAAAAAGTTATTACCAATTAATAATTAACAATTAATTAATTATCAATACTCAACAATAAAATTAATAATGACTTAATTACAATCAAATTACCACCCAACCTAATCCCCTATAAACCCACAACCCTCTACAGAACTAAAAAGCAAAATGTACTTACAAATAATGACTAATTCCTAAAATGTTTTAATTAATTTACTATAATTAACTTACTTCCCACCCTATTCCCCTATAAACCCACAACCCGCTACGGTACTAAAACGCATAATTTACTTTAAAAAAAAAAAAATTACTTACTCCTAAAAATGTTATACATATATTCTAAAACTAGTACAATCATTAACGAAAAATATAAACACAAACATATAAAATGCATAATAAAATACATAACACTAATATAAATATGGATATTAGTAACATAGATATTTTTGCTATCGATATTACTAACTTTGATATTAACAAAAACTATATTTCTTACCTTCAAGTCGATATTCTGCTCGTCGATAATCTTGATTTCGATATTGTGTCCCCACAATATTTTCAACTCGATATTATTGCATGTCGAAATTAAAAACTCGATATTTAGACTGTTCACCGTGCCGGGACACAGCCCCATTTGGTGTTTTAATACATGGTACATGACAGATAGGGACTGCTCGGCTCATGTGAAGTCTGAGATACAGATCTTCTTTCAAAAAAATCAAGGTACTGTCCGGTTGGGCTGCACCCTATGGGCGGGCAGTAAACGCACAATCTTTGGCCAAGCTGCAGGGTTCCTCTGAAGTTGAGAGAGGCATAAACTTGCCCAAATTACAGCCCTGAAGGCCCAAATTCTTTCTCTGGAACACAAAGGCTGGTCGGACTGCTCTCCAGGCCTTCAACAATGACTGGCGTCTGTGACAAATTTCACTGGACGAAGCCCACCAGTGCTGTAGGGCATCAACTCTGTGTGTTTATGAACATGGTCATTAATTGAGGAAGCTTTGCTGCTTGCTGGTTGCCAGAGAGACCACTTCTAGAGTGATACCGCAGGTCATGGATAACAGGGGACACCTCGATCCCTTACTCCCAAAATCATGCAGGTGTTTGAGAATTATGACACAGCCCTACAAAGCCTCAGACCTTGGCCTCCTCAAGAGTGGGAACATCCATTATTGGCTGACTTTTCATTGCTTGTAATCCCCGCCCCTGAGCCCAAGAACTGGACCAAGTAATCATGGCTGAGGAGATTATGGAGGTGATATCCGACATGGCCTCAGGTAAAACGCCAGGTCCGACAGACTTCCAGTGGAGTGCTACAGGAGGTTCCGAGAGCTTTTGACTCCTCACCTTCTGGCTAAGTACACAGCAGCGGCGAAGGCTGTTGCCTTCCCCCCAACCTAGACATGGCACAATTGTGATGATAGCTAGAGCGGGATGGCCTTCAGAAAATTGCGCTGATTATAAGCTGGTCTCCAGTGCAAACACAGATATTAAGATATTAACCAAGATGCTAACCAACCGATTACGACGAGCCTTGCCATACATGCTGACTACTGCAGTCTCCTGGCAGTCCGAGGCACTCACCACTGTATCCTGAGAGCCCAGTTCACTCTCTCTTAGTTACACTGGCTGCGACACCTGTCGGCCCTATTCCTGATTGACTTAGAGAAGGCAATCAACTCGGTTGACTGGTCCTTCCTGAGCACTGTCAATTCAATTCAATTCTCTCTTTATTGGAATGTTGTTGACAATCATAAAAGATAAACCATCAGAACATAGAATCATACATAATCGGTAAAATAATACAAGCAATATTACAATTTAAAAATCAAGACTTTCATGATATGACACAGCTGCCTATTCTAAAACATACATCAGTGCTGGCTAGCAAATGAAAAAATCTGAGGGCACCCCTACACTGTTTAAAATTGTGAGTTTGAAAAAGAAGTAACAAATAGCGAGCTTTAAAAGATTTATACAGTGTGCAAATTATAAAGTGCAAAAAAGATTGGGAAGAAACATTATCACAAGCACATTTCTTCTTAAGTTCCCATATTATCCCCATGGAAAACACAGCATAAAACATATGGAACCAGCTTTAAATGTTAACAGTAGGGATCTTTCCCAATTATTAGACACATATAGTAGTCATATACATTAAATTAGGTACTGATTTATTAAAGTGGAATAATTACAAACCAGTGGTTCTCTTAATTCTAAGTTATCCTTTTCAGCAAAGCGTTTTTCCATAAACAAATGCTTCACAGTATTCTTGTCAGCCTTGCCTATCAATAAAGGATTTTCAAATAAAGTGGATTCACCCAAAATAGTAACATTTTGTTTATCAAAAGTGAGCCATGGGATATCCAAGCACTGGGTACACCGGACACAATCATTGATTGTTATGAGGGAAAGAAGTCCTAGAGTTATTCCATCTAGATAGCCATAAGAAAAGGGTGTCAATTATAATGGGATCCTCAAGATATGGCAAGGTCATCTCTTCATGACAAAAATAATGGGGGCGTTGAAAGAAGAAGGGAGAAAAGACGCCTACAAAAGCGATACACTTTGACCTGCCATAAACAACAATCGCCATAATACCAAATTCCAAACATATAGGTAGCAACAGGAACACATCGCTTAGAATATATTTCTATGAGTGAGGCTATTGGCTTTCCCCCTATTGATTTGGAAATGTTAAATAGAGAACAAATCGCTTGTTTATTTTTAGAGTTTCTACAACTGATGTTCTCTGCCCAAGAACCATTAGCATCAAATAATAACCAAGATATGATAATTTTGAGACACTCTCTAGGCAATTCTCATTACCCGGTAGAGTATGTAACAAATAATGCTTGGGGCCACATGCCATAGTTTGCCATTTGGTGTAGTTGGTAGACAAATCTAAATCTAGCATAAACTCTGAAAAAACTTGCACCAGGCACCTTAAAGCATTTGGGTCCATGCTATAAGCACGGAATCATCAGCGTACAGAAGTACGGGTAAGGGAAAATAATTAACTTGGAGAAAATCATGTGAAAGAGTGCTTGAAGAGGCCTAAAGTTTATTTATGAATAAAATAAATAAAAGTGATACTAAATCACAACTTTGTCTGACTCCATGATGTAAGTTGAAAGGGTCAGATAGTTCACCGTTAAGACTAAACCTTACTCTGGCACTTAAATCTCGGTGGAGGTGGGCCAAAAAGTGCACAAGCATGGTGTCTATCCCTATTTACAACAAAACAACCCACAACTTATTATGATTAACAATATCAATGGTGGATGATAGATTCATGAAGGCAAGATATAAAGGCAATTTTTAAAATAAAGTATATTTCCCTAGCACAAAATGAAGATTTAAACATTGTTCCATTGTTCCTAAGTTTGCCTAAACCCAAATTGACAGAGAGATAAAAGTCTGCATCATTGCACCAATCTCTTAACCAATTAAAAATGATTTTACCCTTGTCCTTCCTGAGCACAGTCCTTAAGACAGCTGGACTAGGTTCACATTATCGTAGATTTACTTAATCTCTTATACTCCCATCCATCCCCGCAGGTTCAGATAAATGGGACGCTCTCCGTCTCCTTCAAAATCCAATAAGGCTCTCAGCAGGACTATCCTCTTACCCCTCTCCTGTTCACTCTTGCCATAGAACCCCTGGCATGCAACGTACACTGTGATGCTTTGCTTGGATACAGGGAAGGGCGTGGGACTATGGGCCAGAAGAGCACATAGTTCTACACACACAATATACTCCTCGTCCTGACTTATCTGCAGTCCACGGGTCCAAGATGCCTGTAAATACTTGATCTTCACAAGGTGGCCTCAGGGCTCTGGGTCAACAAGACAAAGTCCCTGCTAGTGACCGTTAAAGGCAACCTCACTACTTTTTTCATGGAGCACCTCCATTCCTACAGACATCCTCTCCTTCCATTACCAAGGGATCCATGTTTCTATGGCCTTTAACTTGTCCCCCTCCCCACAAACATGAAACAAGACCAGCATAAACAGAGGTGCCTCCTGCTTCACGTGATGGGGTGGGGGGCCCTCTTTAAAATGATGGTGTTGCCTCAGTTCCTCTACATTTTTCAGAATTTTCCAGACCCTAAGAAATAGTTCCATGGCCTGAATTCCATTTTCTTTACCTTCCACTGGGCAAGTTACTGCCTCGAATTGTGCAGGCTAAAAGCCGGCTGTCACCTTATGATGGAAGTCAAGGATTGGCCAATCCCCACTGTTGCTATTTGGCCTCACAAGTGATAGACATTAACAATTGGCTTAGCAGGTTTGGGATGACCAAAAGACTGGGCTGAACTGACCATGCTGGTTCTAGATATATTTTTGGCTACCTTTATGGGGCCCCTATCCCTCGCTCCCTCCCAGTGATCACTAAGGTGTTTTTTTAGTCTGGAGGTCAGCACTGCACCTTACATGCTGGGATCAGAAGCTGACAGGGATAACCCCCCTCTGGCTGGGTACATGGCTGCACCACTCTGCAACACTGGAGAGATTTCCACAGTGGGACAGGATAGGAGTCACTGATCTGCGCCACATATGGTCAGGCCGCCGCATATTGACGTTTCAAGAAATCTAGGTAAAGGTCCAGCACTCCTGCACTCTGTTCCACAAATACTTACAGTTGAGCAATGCACATGCTACAAACATTTCCTCTGACACTGCTGTCCCTGAATTTAGGCCACTTGAGTCCAACAAGAAAACCTGGCAACGGTGCCATTTCACAGTTTTGTTGATCCTTGATTGTCAATGTTCCCAACCACTTCTCTACATTCAAACTGAAATGGAAGAGCTGGCTGGGCACGCTGGACGATGTCGACTGAAGGGATGCCCAGATGGCCCCCAGGAAACTGGCCATATCTATGTGCTTGCATTGGTTTTCGCAGAACTACTTACACATCACATACATGACTCCTATATGGCTACACCCGTGCCAGCAGGATCCCACAACCTACTTGCTTTCACTGCACAACTCATGGAGCTGACTTCTTCCATTTGGTTTGGTCCTTTCCTGTGCTGGCCCGCTACTGGCAGCAGATAGAATGCAAACTTTCATTGGTGTTGTTCAGGGCACCGGGGCTTACCCCTTGGACCACCCTCTCTGGGCTACTAGTCGACCTTGGTGGTTCCAGATTGGAGCATGTGTTCATAGGGGTAACCCTGTGTTCGCCAAATGAGACATAGCTCAGAAATGAGCCTCGGCACATCCCCTGCAATGGTTGAATGATTGGACAGAGTGGATTGATGAGTCCAACAAGAAAGGTCTATTTATGCGGCCCTCAGCTGCCCACAGAAGCACAGAAAGGTCTGGGGCAAACAGCAGGACTATTATGG
Organism: Lissotriton helveticus; assembly: GCF_964261635.1. Classification (NCBI taxonomy): domain Eukaryota; kingdom Metazoa; phylum Chordata; class Amphibia; order Caudata; family Salamandridae; genus Lissotriton; species Lissotriton helveticus. The sequence continues at coordinate 332,206,567 of NC_136071.1, read as the reverse complement.
ATTGGACTGGGAACATGATTGTGCCGAGCTGTGGTGGAGGATAGGTTGGCTACGAGTTGTAGTTGTGTGTATGTCTCTAAAATAATAAAATGTGCTTATAAATATGAATAAAAATTCTATATGCTAAGGTGGAAGTTGTGGTAGATGTTGGCATGACTTTGAAGTAACTGTCGCACAACTAGGAGTGGCTTCACCCCACAGCTTAAACATTAACCCGAGGATGAAAATCTGTGGAGCATCATTTTCCTGAGCGGTCAGGAAGGTATCGCTGGGTGGAGTGGAAGTGGAAAGAACCACTGGGCAAATTATATGTACAATAGACAAACCACACTGCCACATCACATGCCCTATAAGTGAGATTTAGTTTCAGAGGTAGTTTCCATTCGAAATATTGCACGGTTGGGGCCAGAGGTGTATGAAGAATGAAGATCAGATAGGACAAGAAGGGATCATGGGAAATGCTAGCAGCAGCCCTGAATGCTGCAGGGAATCCATCACTGTGTGAGATGAGATGTCAGTTTTGGATGCAGTTAGTCAAAGTTTTGCATTCCCCTTATAGAAAATGCCCCATTTCGAGTATAGAAGGTCTTAATGTTAGATTTCTTGTGTGTGAAATTGATCTGCATATAATGAGAAAGCATCAGGGTGTGTCAACACACTGTGCTATGTGTGCATGTCAAAAAGTTAAACAATATCAGGCGTGACTCTCTTTGCTGTTTGTGTCCTCCTTCATTTTTGTAGTATTCACATGTTATGATGTAATGTTCCCTTTCACCTTGTCCCTAGCCTGCTCAGCCAGTGTGAGTGTTCTGTGTAGAATGTTGGTGTGATTGACATGAGTGGAATGCTTGGGTGCCTGGTGTGTGAGTGTTGTCAGTTGGAAGATGGGCTCAGCAGCAAGCAGGCTGCTCCTGGTGGGGCTTGCTGTAACTTCTACTAATGGACCTAATGAACTACATCAAACTCAACTCGGCTACGTCTACTATGTCACCTGAACACGTGGGACCAGCCCACTACATTTTGGTGTCAATCATGATGTATTTATCCTTGCTCAACGTGCCAACCAAGAGGAGTTAAGCTAAAGCTGATCGGTCTGAGAAGTAAGGTATTTGGAAGAAGTAACATGAAACTTAAGACAAAGATTCTGGTCAAGCATGCCTAGCAGCCCCACCAGTGTCCATCACACCTGACAGCCCCAGCACAGGCATGCTGTGGTCTGTTGCTTCTTCTTTCATCTCATGGATATGTGTTACTAAGGCAGCCTACATCTTGCTGGACATTTTACGCTACATAAAACGTCTACAGTGCCTCAGGAAGAAAGGTAACCTGTTGCTGCCTAAGTATCTTCCTCCAGTGCGGAGTGAAGTGATTCTGTTCTGCAGAAGGCTTAATTTTTGCAAGTTTTTCATCCATGATAGTGTTCAAGCTCAAGGCTTTTCTTTGTGTAAGTTTGGATGGTTTTCCTACTCATGGTACCTCCTTGTCAGCGCAGGATTTGTGGAGCCATCAACGTTGAACTATGGCATTTTTACCGTCACTCAACTCAATGGGAATCTCAAGTTGTGGGCGCTAGAGGGGAGGTGCCGGCATTATGTCTTTAAGTGCTCAGAAGTGATCCCTACACATTAAGCCTTGCACAGAAACGGACCCCTAGACAATACCCCAACTTTTTCATATTTAGGTATTTTATTCCATGAGTCAGGTTCCTGGACAAGTGCCATCAAGGCAAGAACCCTTTTATTTATGAAAACTATCATGGCTTTAAAGAATTTTGTAAGAAAACTGGGCAGGAAGCCGATAAAAGAAATGATAACCATTTATAAAGCAACATGTGTATCGGTGGCTATGTACGGCTCGGGGTTGTGGGGCTACTCAAATGTTGATCCAATTCAGGTTGTGGAAAACAAATTTTTGAGGGAAGTCCTTGTTGTCCCACAGTGTGTGGCCACTTTTAATTGTCACGCTGAACTTGCCCTGTCTCACATAACTGATATTAATAAAATCCAACCCATTTTGTTGTGGCACAGGGTATGGACTACAAATGAATGTGTTATGAACCGGGCTTTATTACAGGACACCCTCAATTTGGACCACGTGGAGAGATCACAATGGCTTGCCTACGTTAAGAGCTTTTTGACTGAGATTGGGTGCTATTCTTATTATTCGGATCCACCAACATTGGATAGCATCTCAAGGCGCTCACTGAAGGTCCTCTGCGTGGCTCATCTTGAAGCTAAGAGGAGGAGAGCTGAATCTCTAAAACATTCAGTACAGTCACATCTCCTGACCTTATGTGAGGTTAAGTCTGTACAGCCATATCTATCCCTGCCTATGACAAACTATGATCGTTTTCTTTTAACACGATTCAGATTTTGTATATTTTTTAGATTGGTGTCACTGCCAAAAATGAACTTATGGACACGTACTTTACCCTTCTGCCCATGCGATGTCACTTCACAACAATCGGATATCCATATCTTTTTCTTTTGTAGATTTTATAGTGCCTTACGTAGAGAAATCATAATCCCTTTTTTAAAAGAAATGAATTTTACCAGATGTCGCCCAGCCTTCTTAGAGCTCCAGAGAATGGACACGGTTTTATCTGTATCTGTGGTCTTAAAATTTTTAAAGAGTGTTTCTAAATTACGGAAACATATGATAACAGAAATCTGATTAATGCCTAGTTCTCTTTCCGTTTTAAATATCTGTCTTTTTGGTCTTCGCTATTGAACTTACTCTAAAAGCTGTAGTTATTGTAATTTGTTTTGATGTTTGTCTCTTTCTTGGTTACTTGTTTTTAACCGAATAAAGATCATTGAATCTGAATCAATGGGAATCTCAAGTTGTGGGCGCTAGAGGGGAGGTGCCGGCATTATGTCTTTAAGTGCTCAGAAGTGATCCCTACACATTAAGCCTTGCACAGAAACGGACCCGTGATATGCGCTAGAACAAAGTCAGCTATGGCCATTTTTACTTTGCAAGAACAAAGTCAGCTACGGACATTTTTTTTACGTTCAAGCTTCTAATGAAACTGGTTTGGTGTAGAGGCCGTGTTGTGAAGGAACGTCTCTCTGCCATCCACTTTTCATCTTCAGGTATGTGGGTAAGTCTTTTTTATTTAATTTATTGTGGATGCTGGCTGCCCCCTGGATCTTTGACAGTTCAACCACTAATTAGCGTTTTGAAAATGAAGGCGCGCGCCATTCCATGGCCGCACACAGTTTCCAGCCTACTTGGTGTCTTACCTGCATTCCTGGTACGTCTCCATAGACGTGGTGGAGTTCCTCCTTGTTCCCTGTGTTCTGCTGCCTCTGCACTCCGTATGCAGAGATGTACCGTGAGCCACCCGGCGGGACATCTGCAATGTGATGCCATTTTGCGTTTGGAGAAATTACGAGGTCTACCTCGCTTTGCCATTTTCTTTCTCAACCATGTTTTTAATAAAGTTTGTCCATTTTTTAAAAAAAATGTATTGACAGTTTTGATACAATTTTACCCCCCTCCCCCACAGGACATTTCCATTTCGATACTGACAGGAACAGACAATATAAACATCCCAATAAAGTACAAATCACTTAAAATAACACTTCAAATGAGAGGATAAATAAAAAATACAAAGGGAAAAAAAAAAGTAAGGGAATAACAACATCCTAAGTAAACCGTATGGGGAAGCAGTGAGCTATAAGCAAGAACAAATAGAAATAGAATTAGAACAGACAGAATTCTATCTAAAAAGAAAAGGGAAGAAACATTTTTAACATTTTTAATTTAACCCACCCCTTCCCTCCATATATTGATTGGGGCCCATATCTGTTGCCCCTTTACTCTCCCTTTTTTCCCCCGCCTGGCATAGATCGCGTTTTCTAAATTACAGCTATGCAGTAGCCTGGCTACCCATTGCTGCATCGACGGTGGTGTTCTATCTTTCCAGGCTGTCACTATACATAGACGGAAGACTGCCATAGCTACAAATAGAAAATATTCTAGGCTCCGGCTAGGAGTTTCACTTGAGACGCCTAACATAACTAGCTCTGAGGTTAACCTTACTTGCAGTTTCAGTGCCCTATCCAAGAATACCTCCATAGCTTTTATTAAAGGTTGCAGATCTGGGCAGGTAGCAAACATATGCATTATATCGGCCTCGTTACTATCGCACCTGGGGCAGGTAATTCCCTGCGTTCCCCCCCAATTGAGCTATTTTTGCTGGGGTGTAGTACAATGTGTATAAAGTTTTATAATGCTGTGCTTGCAAAGTTGCTGAACAAAGAATTTCACATCCATACTTTAGAGATTTCTCAAACACCCCCGCTCTATCCACAATCTGTTTACCCATTTCAGCTCTATCTTTTCTAGATCATCATCTCTATTCTTAATTAATTCTGCATACAATCTGCCAATTGTACAGTCTTGCCCCTCCTCAATAATCTGCAATATTAAATTATTATCAAAACCTCTAACTCCCCCTGTCTTACCTAACAAAAAACTTCTTGCCTGCAAATATTTAAAGAAACTTCTTGAGCTCAGCCCAAATACCCCTTGAAGAGCCGAGAATTGAAACATACCCTCAGGACCCATAATGTCTCCCACCTTCCTAATCCCGAGCCTTACCCACTTAATAAAGTTTGTCAAATGTTGAGCTGACCGACAATGCAGAGGGGCGAAGAACGTCTTCACTTCATGGCTACTTGCTTGTTTCATGGTGGTTAATGTTGTTCTGCTTAAAAACACATGTACTTTCTCATGGTTATCACTACGATTTTCATTCAAGCCTAATGCTTGTCCTGGCTGGTTTTCACTACATTTTAGGGAATTCTACGTTTGGGCCAAGGTTCATGTTTTCAATGGATTTTAACACTCCGAGGACACTGGACATTTGTATTCAAATGTCACTACAAGCATCTTTAGTGGGCCTTTTGTTTGTGCCTCTCTTTTGCATGGTAGTGCTTTTGGTTATATGTACCGCGGGGACAGGCACACCATTGACATTTTTTTTTACATACAAGTTTCTTTGGTGCATGTCTACAAGATTTAATGCTAAAATGTTTTCTTTCACAGTAAAAAGTAAACTTATGAATTTAAAGTGTCTTGTTATTGCTGTATGCCAACATTGTTGCATTTCACATGTACATGTTTTGTTGGCTTGGGAGTGGGTCCTAGTCCCTTTTCTCCTCTTTATATTCTGGTTAATGTATTTGTTCCCTAGTTACATTTGGTATGGGTGTTAGTCCCATTTCCAAGTCATTGGTCTCTGTACCGTTACGTTGATGTATTGTGTGCGTGTGCCACACTGTACTGCATTTGTGTTGTTTTCTTATGCTGCACATGTCCTTGAGTGTTAGTCCCATGTGACTCTAGCTGTTACACTCCATGTTGTTGGACATATCTCTTTTTACGTCATCCCTTACACTATGTGGGTTTGATGTACATCCTTTCTTTTGGATGTGTGTTTTGGGTGCTTGTCCCATGTGACACTAGCTGTTACACTCCATGTTGTTGGACATATCTCTTTTTACGTCATCCCTAACCCTGTTTGGGTTTGATGTACATCCTTTCTTTTGGATGTGTGTTTTAGATGTTAGTCCCACTTACACATTTTAACGTCATGTTGTAGTTTTTGTGTGTATGTCGCCCTGCGCATCACCTTGTTGTGTCCAGTGTGTAAGCTGCCCAGCGCATCACCTTTCTGTGTTTAGTGTGTAAGCCGTTCTGCTCATCACCTTGCTGTGTTTAGTTTGTAAGACGATCTCTTGTTATGTTATGTTAAAATACTTCTAAAGCGCAACATTCATCCTAAATAGGATATCATGGCGCTGGGATTGCTTGAGTAGACGGTGGGCTAGTACATGAGTCAAAAGGAATTAGTCGGGTTTTGGAAAAAGTATGGTTTTCAGTGTTTTCTGAAAGTGAAGTGGCAATCTGTGGGTCTAAGATCATGTGTGTAAGTCGCCCTGTGCTTCACAGCGACGTAATGTATGCATTTTCCACACTGTGCTGCACCTGTGTTGTTTTCTCGTGCTGCACATGTTCTTGGGTGCCAGTCCCTTGCAACATTAGTTTTTACACTACTGACCTTTTCACTTTTTGTTCACTTTTAAGGGAGGAGGATAGTGTTGGTATGTGTTTCTATCCTTTCATCCTTCTTTCCTCCTTTGTTTGTCTGTTTCCCTCCCGTGAAGTGGTTTTATCATTCCTCCCTGGGTTTATGGACTGTTTTCATGTATAGTTATTTTCATTTTATTGTGGTACTATTTATTTTTCAATATAAAAGGAAGAGGATATGTAGTATTCACATGTTATGCTGTAATGTTCCCTTTCACCCTGTCCCTAGCTGCTCAGCCAGTGTGAGTGTTCCATGTAGAAGGTTGGTGTGATTGACATGAGTGGAATGCTTGGGTGCCTGATGTGTGAGTGTTGTCAGTTGGAAGATGGGCTGAGCAGCTAGCAGGCTGCTCCTGGTGGGGCTTGCTGTAACTTCTACTAATGGACTTAATAAACGACATCATATACAACTCGGCTACATCTACTATGTCACCTGAACACATGGGACCAGCCCACTACAATGTTCTTTTGATATTTTGAAGCTTTTTAGTTTATCTGTTTACAGAAGTGTGTGTTGTGTTCACTCACTGCTATATGTCTCAGTGCTTGGGCAAGAGTGGCCTGCAGCTCACAGTTACCTTCATATTTCGGTATGTTCTTACCATGTAAATCTGCTAGCATAAGTGTGCTTGTGTGTTGTCTAACTAAATGTACATTTCCTTCTTGTAATGTTGTATGAGAATATTGACACTCATTTCAATATTGGTTTTGAAAATCTCTCTGTTACCATCTTAGCAACAGGGCATTGGATTTTTTGTTTGTTGTTTGTTGTCATTTGCAACCCTTTAATGGAAGAAATGTCCATGGTAATGGCCATAATTGGGGAAGGGTAGTCAGGCATGATCTTTGATAATGTATTCTGAGAGGTGTGTTTATGTAAATGTCATGGTTCCAAATCACTCTGGCTTTATGTTTTTTTTCACAAATTTTATCTGTGCATTTTCTCAGTTGAAACAGGTCTGTTTTTGTCCTGCAGCTGTTTGGCAAATTACTTCTCTGTGAGTTCCTGATGGTTTTACATTGTTTCTTCTCCTTGCTTAATCACCCAATGTGTGCGGTGCCCGCCATCAATATAATAATCCTCTGTTGCGTAATCAAGTTTATGCTCCATTTTTTAACGTTGGGTCCCCAAAGTCCATTTTTGTTCGCCAAGACACATGTTGTTGCAATTGGCTAATTGGAATCCTTACTTAGTAAATCACTTACCCAAATAGTAAAAGTATGGAGCATACATTTGCCCTAATTTGCGTTTTGGGATTCATAACTTATGGAATATGGATAACTTCAGTCAAGCATGACAAGCAAAGCTAAGTTTGGCCTGAACAAAACCAGAGATCACTGGTCTGTGCAAATACAACAGCTGTTGTTTTTTAAGAAAGCGTGACCTGCCTTGGATGAAGGTATTTATAGACATGTGCATTCATGGTCGAAAAAAGTTAATTTCGCAGAGCTAACAAATTGGACAGCATGTTCTTTTTTATGTGGATTTGTTCTCAAAATACCTTTTTTAACCTTCAGTTCAAAAACCTTGATCTATGGAAAGGACCAAGGTTGAAAATAACCTCTAAAAAATGGAAAAAAAATGTTATATTTCTCCCCCCATCAACTTTTTTGTGTCAATGAAACATAGAGAGTGCCTCGTAGGCTCAGTTTTATCTATACAAAAAAAGGGTCTGACCTGTTGAGGGATATGATGTTTTATAAATCAAATCACAAATAGTAGATTGTTCAGCGTTGTTCCTTGGATAAGTTAAATGGCAATGCTTTACTTTCACCAAAATTCACTTATATTAGCAAACAGCTAAGTGTAACACAATTGATATCAGATCTTATGAACAATTATAATATTTGCACTCAGCAAGTGAACTTACTACTTTTACATGAGTTTGTCATCTTCTGTTGAGAGTGTCAGCATGTCTTCCACGTTTATTCCAAAAATCTCTGGAATGCCCTTTAGATGATGCATTTGAGCAACCAAGACCCAATTGTATCTTTATCAAGGGTGATAGCCGGAGTGAAAAGAATGTAATTCGGGAGAGGTTCAGATATTCCATACGAGTATGAGAAATCATTGAAATATAAACACATTTCTTAAAGTACAACAAATAGTTCAAACGCCCAGGCGAAGTTGACTCAGCCCAACTGTCCAATTAAGTACACAAAACATTATGCCTTGAGTCTTGCTGCACAAAATCTTGAGTATAAGATGAAAGTCAACAACAGTGAACTGTTGAGGAAAGTTCCTTAGGGGCATATCAACAAGGGGTGGCCATAATATTATCGCTGCTTTAGAGCCTGTTTTCGGGTGAAAAGCGGCGATAATATTATCGCATAATCAACAAGGACACGCTAGCGTGTGTTTTTCTTTGCAATAGCGCCCCTTGTCAGCACGTCCCATCGCATCGCTAATGAGATGCAAAGGAGGTGTGCCTGACAAGACTCCATGGGTAAATATCGGTAAACTAGCTTTGCAATATTACAAGAACCCTAAATCCAGCGTAGAGCTAATCTTAATTGCACTAACGCGCCCTGGATTTTAACGTCTGTTAAAATTCAGACTAGGGCATACTTTACATGGGATGTGGATTATGTGCCTACGACCACATGCTCATATCAGCAATATTATAGCTGTTTTTGGGTGAACTTCGCTTGTTTTCCAGCGATGTTTGCCCATTTTTGCTCTATCCCTTGAATATTTATCGCCTAGGTTATACACGTTGTAAATAACGCGCTAACCTGGCGATAAATAACAGCGATAGACGGTGATCAATAAGAAAGCGCTAGGATATTTATCACCGTCTGTTGCTAATATGCCCCCAAGTTCCATCACTTCCATCGAGGTTATGACTTTGTTGAAGCATAAGTTTCACAAACTTGCTAACTTGATTATATTATGAACTCTATTTCTCATGTTGTCAATTCTTGCATAATTATTCTTGTGTTATGATAAGTGTTCTGTTGACCCTGTGGCTAGGTTTGTGCTACACAAATACCATACATACATACATAAGTAAACATAAAGATATTGATCAGACAGTACCAACAGATTGCTACTTATTGTTTTTAATAAGTGCTAACAAATGGCCTAAAATAGGCCCAAGATTTAGGAAACCTTGTTAGCATAGTTCGAAGGCACTTTATAAATCTTACTGGAGAGAGTATATTTCCTCTTAACTTATCAAAGTTGAAACTGCGGGCTGTGATATTTGAGAAATCTATAAATAGGGACATAAGCAATTTTAAAATCAGTATGTTTATACGGATCTGCAATGTGATGGAAGGTGCCTTTCCCCATATTTCACAGTTACCAAACCAAGTACTCAGATAATAAATCCTAAAATTTCCCATAGGACTGAAACCTTTCCTATTTAGTTTCGGGAACAGCAATATCATCACATCAATACTGTGGGACCTGTGGTTTTTCTCATGGCAGGAACGTTTTCAACACTCATATTTTGCTTGATTTCACATTGTAAAGTGTTTTACAATGACATTTCCTAAAAGTAGTTCTAAGTGAAGAATGGAATTAATGCACAAGCCTCAACTAAAAGAAATGTAGGTGATAGGTGTGGTCTAGATGTGGCAATGTGACAATTGCAATTAGACAACTTTTAAACATTGTAAAAGGTTCAAAGTTTTTATTATAACATATTATTGTCTGTTATTTTTACATGGCTTTAATCCGATTATATTTAGTATGTTTCATAGCATTTATATAGTGCACAGCTGCTTCATAAGAGGGGTCCCGGGGCAAACTGTAAGAGAGACTGACCTAAACGGTAGGAGTAAAATAGGATCTAGGCCGTAATAAAAAATAATGGGTTTTTAAAAATAGGCGCAGAAGAAGCTCTACAGAGTCTAACAGGTAGTGCATTTCACATTTTAAGATAGGCCCCCTCATCTGTCCTTTCAGATCTTTGGGACCTGCAGAAGTCGGAAAGTGTAAGACAGGAGAAATCTGCATTGCTTATAAGGACATAGTCTTTTCCTGAGATAGTAAGTGCCATCACCTAAGAATGTCCTTAAACAAAAGTAAGTGCTTTAAATTTAATGCGTTTGGCTATTGGCAGCCAATGTAAATGCTTCAGATAAGGCGAGAAGGATTAACGATAAGGAATTCTCAGAATCAATTTTGCTGACACATTTTGTACTAGCTGGAGTCTACTGATTAAATTAGCTGGAAGACCCAAATAAAGACTATTCGCGTAGTCTAATCTAGACGTTACCATAGTGTGAACAACTGTTTTTCGCATTTCCTCTGGAGCCAAATGTAGCATCTTCTTCAAGGATTTATCATTAGCAAAGGAGACAGCCAATACTTGTTGGACTTGTGCAAAAGATGACAGGTTTTCATCAAAAATTACTTCCTAATTTCAGGCCAAAGAGGTGGGAATGTGGGGAGGATTGGGTTCCTCCGGCCACCAAGTGCTAAGGGTAGTCGCACAACTCAGTCCAAAGCAAAGGGCTTCTGTTTTATCCAAATATAATTTAAGAAAGTTGGAATCCATCCAACCAGCAACTCCTTTAAGACACTCTGAACATAGTAAGAGCTTTAGCTGTATGCTCTTGAAAAGATAAAAGGAGTTGGGTGTCATCCTCAGAAGACACCATCTACACGCCCCAGGATTCAATCGGCTGTGCCGGCGGTTCTAGGGGTAAGTTGGAAAATGTTGGGTTCAGAGCTCCACACTGTAAATAGGGTGCATACCTGCATTTTCAAACTGTCAGAGTGTGTTGCTGCCAATTTTGGAGTAGCACCGCTCTCCTCAGTTTATTGTAAATATGGCCCTATGTGACCTCCAGCAAGGTGGAGTCAGTACTGAAACCTGACCAAAAACCAGATTGAGAGCCTTGCAGCAGGTTATTGGATTCCAATGAAGAGTTAGCTGTCTCTTTCTCAGTTTCCCCATGATTATTGCATTCGCTGGTAGGAGAGAATTTGATCTAAAATTGTTCTGCAAAGGCAGGTCTGCATTAGGCTTCTTCAAAAGAGAGAGAATAAATGCTTGCTTCCAAGCAGAGGGAAGTAGTGCATCTTCAAGTGAAATATTCAAAACATTATTGAGCACCAGATTAATGGCAGAGGAAATCATCCTTAGAATCCTGCTTTCACATTAGACGGGGTTCCTATAGAAAAAGTTACATGAGTCTTCTGAATTTTCTCATGAAAAATTGTAATAAATCATTACAGAGCTCAAGAAATGGGCAAAGTCTGCTTTTTGAATCTCCAGGGGATAGAAACATATGAACAATGTTTGACAATGCACACAGAATGTTGAAAAGGCTGAGATTAGAGAGGAGAAATACTCTCTGTGAGATCTGCGAATAGATTTGCATCATCGCAAAAGGACTTTCTCCATTGAGATTCCAAATGTTTACATCAGCCCTTCTCTTACCTTAATTAGAATGAGAACAAAGGGACCAAAAGGTTGTGACATTTTTGCAGCCTGAAACTTTAACTGCACTATAAGATAATGGAATTAATAAGCCATTTGTTAAAATATACCCCATTCATGGGTAGAGGATAGCAGCTTTTGGGAGAGAACTGACTCAGAAATGTTATGCTGTGCTCTAGAAAAAAGTTGGGGGCTTATCTATTTCTTCTGCTACTACATGCAGATAAAAGAGAAGGGAACTAAAAAGTGATCTGACCAGATAAGAATATCTGCAGGAAATACTTGCAGATCAGAGTGTGCCTGGTATTATGTGGTCGTGGGTGGTTCATACCTGCCAAGGTGAGATCAAACTGAACGGCTTGAAGACATTTGGGATTATCCATAAGCAAATTATATTTCTCCTAAGACAGTAAAATTTGAATACTGCAGGGAAAGTTAAGCAATTGCATCAAGGAAATTGTGGAAGACTGCTATTAGAGCAGCCAGGAGTTCAATATAACAACATATCTGAAACGGAGAGTGATGAAGGCAGTTTGAACGTAAAAATAAGACCCTCAATGTTCTCTAATGGCTTCAGTGTGGTGGAGAAGCACTGAAATCCCTAGAAATTACAGCTATGCCACCTCCCATTTGTTTCCCTCATTGTTGACATACTGGGTACATAAACCGGGGGAAATAGCAAATGCAATGCCTGAAGCAGACATTTCCTTCAACCATGTTTTTGCAAGAAACATGAAATCCATTTATTATCTGAAAGAAGTTTGAACTTATTAAGGAAGTGCTTAAGGAGAGACCTACAATTAATAAGGCAAGCCCTATTTGAGGACCACTCATAACAAGGATCTACTGACGTTTGTTATACAGGTCGCATGAATTGCTGTCAGCATCGGGAACCATAAGCAAACCCACCCATGGGTGTTTCAGGAAACACCCACAACATCCACATATAAAAAAATTAACCATCGAGTGTTCAGGATTGAAAGGAGCATGAGGGTAACAGGCTCCATTTTTTAATATCAGAAGCTTCACTCTAGGGGACAGCGCGTGGAGTGAAACAAGATGGCTGCAAGGTGCACAAGGTTTCTGGTGAAAATATTACCCGGCGTATTAACCAAGATGGCGCCGGAGAAGGAACGGACCTGCTTTTTTAATGACTCGAGGCAGATCCATGTGAACTTTTACCGAACTACCTACCCCCTACCCCTCCCCGCTCTACTCCTCTCCACTTTCCTGCTACTGACCTCTGCCCTCACCTGCCCTGGTCCTATTCCCCACCCTTCTTTACCTGTGAATTTTCCCTCATCATTTGAGATCTAGCTATTTCGTCTGATGCCCGATGGAGCTACCTGGTTTAGCTATAGAGGAGACAGGTCGGGGATTCCCTCCTTGGACGTCACCTACCCAGTCAGTCTTAAGCCAGACTTCCTTTCGTCTCTTCTGTTGTCTCTTTCCGCATCCTCCCTCTATTAATGTCTCTCCTTCTCTCCTCTCTCAATGTATTGAGATTGCACTATTTTGTCTGATGCCCGATGGAGCTACCTGGTTTAGCTATAGGGGAGATGGGCCGTGGACTCCCTCCTTGGTCGTCACCTACCCAGTCGACCTTTAGACAGATTTCATTTCGTCTCTCCTTGTTGTCTCTTCCCCTATCCTCCCTTTCTCACCTTCCCTGTCCCCTCCCCTCTACGCTCCATTTATTTTGCCCTCCATGTTCCTTAAATGTTTCCCATTGAGACCTAGCTATTTGGCCAAAGCCCAGTGGAGCTACCTGATAGCTATAGAGGAGATGGGTTTTGGGACTTCCCCCTCGACCGTCCCCTACCAAGCCGCACTTTGGGCAGACTTTCCTTCGTCTTTCTGACGTATCTCCTCCCACCCCTTTACCCTTACCCCCTTCCCCTCTACACTTCACTTATCTCGTTTTCTATGCTCTTGTAATTGTTTGTCTAGCAACTGATGTAAATTGGAACTGATGTAATCTTGTAATTTTGTGGAACCTCATGTAAAGCGCTCTGATACCTCCGGGTCTAACCAGCGCTATATAAAACTCTTAAAATAAATAAATAAATAAATAAATACTGCTCCTCTCAAGTATCCAAGGAAACTATGCTGCCAGAGAAACCACTTTCCTGACATTACCTCACCCCTGACAGTAGGCAATGTGTCAGAGGCACCGGAGAGCAGCGCAGTGAGTTTATAGACCTTGTTATGGTCTTTACACACAGCTTGGCAGTATTCGCCTGCTGCTCCCATAGTTACAAAGTTGCGGCCACCATTTTATGTAGCTCCCAGCCCATTTTTCTTATTTTCCCTCAAGGTTCAGCTGAAGTTTAGCTCTGCACTCAGCAACAGGTGCAATTCATTGCTCCCAGGATTTTTTGGGGGGCAATTTTGACTGTTTTGGGGCAAATATCATTTTTCTCTCTCTTCGAAAGACCTTCCTGCCTCTGTGCTTCAGGGGACCTAGTTGCTAGCATTCCCTTAGCATTGCCTCCTATGTAGAGGGCACCATTCCTTTAAGCCTTAACTGCTTCATGAATTTTTCGCATCTTGTTTTCTGAGATGAGACGCCTAATTGTTTCGATGACTCACACATGAATATTACCTATCTTCAACTTCGAATTGTGGGACACCTTCTGATATAATTTGTTACACTGCCATCCCACTGATGAATAGACTATAGAGTAGAACACCTCTGGTGAAACTATTATACTTTGTCAGTTAATTGCAGTTCTATTTATAACAATGGATGTTCCACACTCTTCAAAAGCATCTACCTCTTCTACTCCCAATGTTAATGGCAATAAAGAATCTGGTGGAAATGCTATTAAGAGAATTAAGAAAGATCCAACTTCCCCCAATAAATCATCGCTACCTATAAGGTTGGAAGACATTATGGATGAGCTCAAGCTTATGAAACCAATCATAGTGGAGACAAATACAGCCTTCAGAGAGTTGGGGAAAAATTGTCTCATCTTGGTTCTAGACTCATTGAGGTTGAACAATGAGTCAGCGAAGCTCAAGACATCATGACCAAAGTGGACTGCCTGACTAAGGATGTCATTCTACCTAAAAAACAGACAGACCATTTCGAAAACCGTAATATACACAGCATTTTGCGCATTTATGGTATTCCAAAAGGCTCTGAAGGGCAAGACATGATCAAGTTTCTAAAACTCCACATTCCCAAGATTGTTGGCTTACATGAATCTGACAAACTGAACATCCTAAGGCACATCATATTGGTTCGTCACAAGCTTCTACATCTACCAGACAAACAGAAAATATTGCCCTTTTTCTGCAATATTTAGACTTAATGAAAGTACTTTCAGCTGCTAAACAACATAAACAAATACAGTGGTCTGGTCATAAGATCATCTTCAGCAAAGATGTAGCCAGAGTGATGGCCACTCAACAGAAAGAATTTTCGGATTTATCAACAACCCTGAGATCTATGACTGCTCGATATGGCCTTATTCATCCTTGTTTCTTCAAGGTCACTTACAAGGACAAAACATTATATCTTTGATAACCCAAAAGATTTGAGGCAATTTATACACCCACAAAGAAGAAGCTATGGAACTCAGTTAAACTTGATTAGGTTTATATGGGTCGCTTGAACTTTACTTTGCTCTTTGCAGGTCCCAAGTTATTCCTGGACAACTGGAGCGGGAAGTTGTGTCTTCCAGTGTTTCCTAGTTCTTGTGTTCACATCCTTTCTTCATTTAAATATTTGTATCCTTGTTAGCAAGTCTGAATTTTAATTGCTAGTCTTGGTTTTATATTTATTTATTCTCTCACTTTTCTTCCCTCAGGTGTACTATTACCTTTATTCCCTGTGGGTATGGCTCTAGTTGGCCTCGGCTTTTTGCTCCATCCCCTCCCACATCAAGCATACCATTTTTCTTCTGTTTTAACTCATGGCTAAAGTCATATGGATTTTTGTCATCTCTTCTTCTAATGGGGGCTCTGTTATATTCATGCTCACTTTTTTCTCCTATGGCTCCTTTACTTTCTTTATTTTCTGCTTGTCCTTTTGCCTTCCTTTATACTTTTTAATGCAGCTTTTATATCAGTATACAGCTGTGTATTGTTACAGCTCCACCAGTTTCCACATCACAAATCCTCATAAGGATTGTGCTGTCCATGATATAGGTTTATTTATGTGTTTGTTGTTTAATCATCTCCTGAAATATCCCACAAGAGTAATTTACATATCATCTCCTGAAATGTTAAAGACCTACATAATCCTGTTCAAAAACAACGGGTGCTTACCCACCTCTCAAGATTGAATTGCCAAATTGCTCTTTTACAAGAATGCACCTTGAAAAACAAGACATTGTTTATTTACGTAGACACTGGGTTGGACATGTTTTTTTATTCCCCTGCTGTTAATAACAAAAATGGGATACATTCTGGGTCACAAATCCCTACACATTCATATTATAAATGAAGTTATGAATGATGCAGGTAGATGGAGCCTACTGACTCTCAAGAGTAACAACACTAACCTTTCATTTTGTAATGTTTATGGTACTATTGGAGTAGATCCACAATTCTGGGGTTACTTTTATTCCCTATGATTGTCATGTCCATTAGATAACCTTATAGTATGAGGAGATTGTAACCAATTAATAGATCATTTTTAGATCACCATTGCAGACTAGATACATACCCAACAAAATGCAAATAGCTTTTCAGAAATCAAAAGCCTCCAGGGGGTTGGTGGATGCTTGGAGAGTATCCCATCTTGATGTTTTGCAATTTACTTTTTATTCCCCTTTTCACCACTCACATCCCAGAAAAGACTACTTATTCCTTACACAGAATGCTCTCTAGTTTCTATTGTGGAAAAGTAAATTTTGCCATGTTGTATGTGCCTACGTGTTCCCCATCTTATGTCATATGTGCATGATCGATATGCATGTATTCCTTTCTGATCGATTAAAGATGCAATTACAGTTGTGTCCATCTCTAGTATGTCAGTTTCCAGTCCTCGTGAAAGCTACGAGTATCAGGCCTATGTAAAGCTACGTTGCCACGTTTCACAGTGTGCACGTTAATTCATTGAATTATCCCCGTTTCTAGGCCTCAAAAGGGCCCGGACAGATTCAGCTCCTGTCTCCTGAACCCTCTCCGAGGAGCGATACAGCCCCCACCTGTATCCCTGACCCTTAGCTTACTTCTTGCCACGCAGTGCCCGGCCCGGCCTGGCTCTGCCTCCCAGTCTGCCAAGAATATGTTATGTTTCTAGTTATCAGTCCAACCCTCCTTCTCTGCATTCCTAAGCTACTGAATCGCATCAATAGTTTCCGTCATGGTCTAGCCTTTATGTCTCCATGTAAGAGAAATACTGTATTAATATTCATAGAATATTCCTCGCACACACAATACATATAGAATTATGCATGCACCAGTCTTAGAGTCTATTAGCCTTTGCCCTGATAACTTTTGGATTCTATCAACATGTACTCTAAACAACAGATACCAGATATGCCTGGGTACATGTCGCTCTGACACTCCAGACTTTAGTCTCCTCTTCTAGCGCAGAAGTCATAGCCCCCCAGTTCTCCCTAGTAACACGTCATTGTCAGTTTGCGCGCACCACTAGGTTAGAGGTCCCAGCTGCTCAGGTAGCCCCCTCCATGTTTCCGCCCCTTTTATGACATATTCTGTTACGTTTGCATCACATGTCTATGTACACGCCTTCTTGTTGCATCAGTTTTGCCCTTATCTTTCGCGACTGCTACAAACCCCGCCTACTGCTACGCCTACTGTATTGAATGTAATGTAATTGTTTTAACTATAAATATTGTACTCGCATATTAAAAGTTATCCCTTATGCTCCCAGATCCTGTCCCCGGCAGCTGCCATCCTATTCCCGTGCAGGCTGTCCTGTTCCTGTCCTTTAGGCCTATTAAAGCCTGTAAACTCCAGCTACCTCGAATCTTGACTCTTATTTATTGAGCTATCTGTTTACATGAGTATCCTGAAAAATAGAACCGGTAATTAATTATTTATTTACCACACTATCATTATAAGAGATCACACTCCTGTTATAATTGATTTTGATATCCCAATCAGTACACCCCCATCTAACAGATGAAGATTCAATAATACCTTATTGCAAGACAAGATATATATTAAATAATTTACAGTTGTTTTTTATGACTTCTTTAGGACTTATCTACCTTCAGATACTTAGATGCATTTTATTTTAGATGATTTTAAAGTGACAGCTAGCAGCTTTATTACAAATTATGTCACAACTAAAAAGAAAAAAAAATCCCATAAAGAATTGCTAAAACAGATAAAAACCCTCAAACACAAATATTCCTCTAACCAAGCAAACATCCTAACTAGATGGTTTTAGGTTAAAGTAGAGTACAATAAGCAATGCTGGGATTATATTTGCTGTACTTTACTCAAAATGACCGCTACATTTTTTGGTGTTCCAAATAAAGCCGGCAAGTTACTGGCCAACTGTCTGAGAGTCAAAAAGCAAAAATGTAAGATTTCTGCCATCACTGATAAACATGGGGTCAGACATATTAGCAATTAAAAATATTAGAAAGTGTCACAGAATACTATACTAATTTATATACTCCAGAGTCTTCCCCCATTGCAGAAGAATTAGATGTTTTTTCAATCTGTCCCTAATCAGTTCATTATATGGTAGACCTTTCCTCTCTAGACACAGAAGTGTCAGAGACAGAGATCAAAACAGTCATCACCAAACCTCCAAAAGATAAAACTCCCTGTCCAGATGGCTTTTTGGCTAAATTTTATTCTCAATTTGCACGCCTTTATTGCCAAAGCTATGACTTGTCATTCGATATCTTCTGGCCGGGGTTAAGAGCGCGAGGCACTTTTTCTGAAGCTATGTTATGTCTACGTCCTAAGAATGGCAAAGAATTATCCCTGTGTGGAAATTACAGACCTATGTTCTTCATAAATATTGATTGCAAGATTTTTACAAAAGTACTACATATAGTAGTGATATGCCCCAACCTAGTCATTCCACAAACTAATCGGCAAGGAACAATCAGGATTTGTAAATGGGAGGTATATATCTGACAATTCTAGAACCTTTTTCGACATTATTCTTATGGCCTCCAAATCCACTTCTCTCACAGCTGCCTTAATTTTAGAGTCGGAAAAAGCCTTAGACCACATCAATTGGGTTTTCATGTTTAAATTTTTAAATGGTAAGGTTTTATTCTCCACAACCTCAAATGTATCCACTTATTATACTCTGCTCCGTCCACTTCTCTTTTTGTTAACAGCAAGCAGTCACAGTACTTTCCTTTGCATAGAGACAGCAGACACGCTACAATCAGAATGAAGTTGTTATCAAAAATAAAAACAAATTGTTAATCTTTCCAATTACACTCCCACTTTCATTCTTTAAATCTATCAATAGTTTACTAATAAGATTTTGATGGAATAAATGAAAGTCATGCATTTCGTTAGCCAGGCTACAGTAATCTAAAAATAATGACAGGGTTAATTTTCCGATTCTCAGAAAGCATCACTCTTCTTTTATTCTCAAACAAATTTGGACTTCTCTCTCTCCAACACCTTATAACCCAACTACCAAGTGCAGTCAATTGGATCACTCACAAATCACACCTTTTTTGATTTGGACATTGTTAATATTTCACAACTCCCTAAGTCATTCCTTTCACCAGTACTCACCCATTCTGTTTCTATTGCCACACCCTTACTCATGTGCTCCAACTCTTCCACAGAAAATATTAAATATACCCCTATATGGTATAATATGAATATTAAATTAAATAATCAAGTTCTCTCGTGGAAAGAATGGATACATAAAGGGGTTATAAACATAGGTCACATGTCACATGCTCTCAGATGGGGCCCCTTTAAAATTTCAGGATAGAAGAACATTTTGAATATCTTCTTATTAAGCCACGCAATATGAGCACCTCGAAACTTTTCTCCTTCAACTTTTCTCCCAATCTAGACTTTTGATCTCCACGACACAAACCTCTTCTGCTCTTTTTAATTTTTCTTAAGATGTTAAGGCATCTTTATCTACAAAACTCTAAATAATCCCCCTAATGACAGACCAAAGTCTATTATTGAATTACAATGAGAAAATGACCTTCATTAAGTTTTCTCTCCTCATACCTGTAGAACAATATGGTGTAAGATTTATACTACATCTTGTTTCGCTACTACCACCCAAAGACTGTTTTATTTTTACAACAAACTTTATTTCACCCCCTTGTCGCTTCATTGGTTCAAACTTTCCAAAGATAATAAATGCTGGTCTTCTTTTCAGGATAACAGTGATCTCCTACACAAGTTTTTTTATATATGCTCTGGTTAAAACACATTTGTATACAAATCTGGGATGAGATAAATAAAATACTGTCTACTGATATACCTTTTAATACCCAACACAATTTATATGAGGCTCATCCTCCCTGTGGCAGTCTCAAGTTATGGTTGAAATTGTTGTTGACCTGCTTATTTCAATAGCTTTATAAGTTATTACTTTAAATTGAAAAGATATCACTAAAATTCAATTTTTCAACTGGGGGAACTTATTCTGTCATAATCATAGAATGCATAAAGCTAATACCAGCACTGTTCCACTGATGATTAAAAGAGATTTGTTATAGTTGCTGCTCACATCCTTCTTACCCAGACAAGATGACATTACTTCAACTACCAGTACCATTTTTAAACCTCCATATCGTTATTACAGATTAATGGTTGCTATAAGTATTTTCTTTGAACTGTTTATATGTGCATTTCTTAGAATTATTGAATATTCCTTTTCTCTTTTCTGTTCTCTCTTCTCTCTCCCCTCCCTCTCTCTCTCTCTCTCTCTCTCTCTCTATGTATCGCTCTTCTCCTCTCTTCTTTTTCTCATCTACTTAAAATTTCTTAAAATGTAATTTGTTTTAAATTATATTATTCCTGAACTAAGTAATATGGACAAAGTGTTCTGCAATTTAGAATGGTCATTATATATTCTACAGTCAAAATTCATATTCTTCTACTTTTTATTGTAGTGCTTTGCTTACTTATTTTTTCTTACTGTATTTTACTGAATTTTCTTCAATAAAGCATTATCAAATTACAAAAAAGAAGCTTCTCTCTAGGGTACAAACCCCCCAGTGTCAACAGCATTGTCAAAAAGCAGCATTGGAAAAGGAGGAAGGCTGCTGGTCAGCCAACCGCTAGAGAGCTAACCTTCTATAAATGACCTCTCTACAGTGGCCCACTTCAATAAATAAAAATGGCGCCCGCTCCGAACTTCCTCCTGTTAAAACCAGGGTGAGAAAAAAATCAAAACCAAGTTAAAAACATTGTCAAAAAATATGGCAAAATCCCAAAAATACAGAAGATTCCACCCACACACTAAGAACCACCCCACAAACAACAAATACGAAAAAAAGATCACACCGGATAGTCAGAATCTCTGCTGCGCATTTACTGCATAGGTGTCTTTATATAGAGCGGAAAAGAGGAAAGCCGCCAATCAGCCAACCGCTAAAGCGTTAACCTTCTATAAATGACGTTTCTGGGGTGGCCCACTTGAATGAATAAAAAATGGCGCCCACTCCAAACTTGCTCCCTTTAAAAACAAGGATGGGAAAAGAATCAAAACCAAGTTTAAAACATTGCGTAAAATGGAATCACTAGCTAAAAAATACATAAGATGTTTCCCACTCACTAAAAACTACCCCACAAACAACAAATACGATATAAATCACTCTGCAGATAGACAGTATCTGTTGAATTGATGGTTCATCTAAATAAAATACATTTTAATTTATTTTGAATTAAATAAAAAAATAACTAGCGCTTTGCAGGTACTGCACATGGCCTTCACCTTAGAATGTGGACGTGATGCAGGCAGTCTGTCATAAGTTACATAAGTGGTGAGGATCTGTGACAGTTGGGCAATCATTGTTGTCTTCTACACTAAGATCAACCCAGTCCTTGTATCCTCCTAACTTCAATAAACCTATTCTTATTGTTTACTTTGGCATTGTTTTTTTTTATTGTTGACAATGGTGGGACATGGATATGAGCACTGCCAGGTGAAAACTCACATGGTGTTTATCATTGCTCAGTTGATTAAAATGATAATTTATCTTAAGCTTTTGAGCAGTACTCATGCTCACTGAAATTGTGTTTCTAAGTTCATCAAACTCACTTCAATGAGTCGTTGGAAATGACTTTGTTACCTGAAGGTTACCAAGACCGAAGAGAATTATTATTGTTTTAATTGCGTAGGAAGACTCCAGTGCACCCATCTGCTGTTTATACACGGTGATTGATCCTAGACTGCCACCTATGAGGACACAAGGGGAAACTCAGAGAAAAAATAGAGCACCTATAGCTACCTTGTGTCCTTAATTTCCAGTATTTACATAATTTCTTTTGAATAAATATTTCTTCGGAAAAAAGGGCTCCTCTTTCACGATTGAGACCCTGGGCTTGATGTAGAGTTTTGCAGACAGGTCTTTTCTCCATCAGGACAACTTAGTAAAGAACTTTGTCGCCCTGAGGGAGTACCGGGAGCGCACAGTTTGAGTTGTTCCCAGGCACAGTGGACATTTTTTGCATTTAGAAAAACTGCAGTTAAGTGTAAGTAAATTTAAAGTTTGACGGATGGTTCTGTCAACATGATTGACCCACGGTGCCATCAATATGATTGACCCATGTTAAAACATATAGGGGTATGCAAATATTAACTAATAACTAGTGTCAAGACCAGCGCCTCACAATGTCTTCATGGAATGTTTCCTTGGCCGCCATATGTCTGAGAAACAACTTTTTTGCCTTTAAAGATGACCTATATCTGAGATAAAGGGAGTTGCGATGTGGTGTACTTTTGCCCCTGCGGTAGTGAACCTCTTTATGTCATTTTTTTTAAAGAAAGTGGGTCTATGGCAACGAAAATCTTTTTAGAATTAAAATAAGACATTGATTGTGCTATATTGATACCATGCTCTTGATCTCGAGTGGTACTAAGTACCCTAGTTGCATTTCATGACTGACTGAACCATAGAATAGCAGACGTGAAATTCACTTTGTCACATGACAAAATGAAAATACATATTTTGGACTTGTGAGTCGAAGGAAGAAAGGGCAAAATAGAAGTAAGTCTTTACACCAAGCCCAAAGACTGTAACACATTGTAACAGATCACAAGTTGTCATACCCGTTCCCTAAAAGAGAATTTACTGAACTGACAATTCCTCCCTATCCAGAGAAATTGTTCTAATAAAGTGGACTATTTTCAAAATGCCAGCATTCTGGTGAATAAACTCATCAATAGCGGGTACCCAACAATATGTGTTGAAAACTGCATGGAAAATAGTTTGGTAGACACAAAGGAAGACACCACTTGTCCCAAAAATCAGAAAGGAAAAGAATCCTCTTACATGTGTTATAACTTACATTTTAAAGGCTAACATATTGAAAAATATCACTGAGAAAAATTGGAAGACGTTGTCGAATTTGCAGATTCCCAAACCTTAATTCTCATTTAAGAAAGACACAAACTTATGACACTGACTGTGTAAAGCAGCCTGACCAGGGGATAAAAAAAGATCTCCTTGAAATGCCTGGTTTAACCCCAGTGACAAAACACTATAGACATGATATCTGTTAATCCTGCCAGTTTACCAACAACACCAAAACGGTTACACTTAATGGAGTGGTACACAAACAAACCATGTTTTCAAACTGTAACACCAAAAATGTAGTGTATTGTGCAAAATGCCCATGCGAGTTGGTGTACATTGGACAAACCACTCAACCAGTCAAATCATATATTTTACAACACAGATAGAGAATTAAATGTTCAGTCCAAGAGCCCCTACTAGTAGAACATTATAAAAAAAGACCCACTCGGAAAATTATCTGGTTTGTAGAATCACTTTTGTTGCACAAAGAAACTACAGAGGTGGGTCCATTGCTTCTGTTTTGGCCAGAACAGAGGCAAGAATGATAGAATGATTCAGTAGAGCCACCCAGGGGCTGAATGATCTTGATGAAATCTGGTCATTAATATGATGTAATCTATCATACAGAAGTATTGTTTACTTGATAAAATGAGAGGTGGTTTTTGTATTATGAGACACAATATGGCATGATGCAATGAAACCATGGGTAGAATATGTAAAGAGAGCTACTCAGTAAGGTGGAAATGTGTGTAACACACCTTACAAGTGTCAAATTTGTATTTATTTTCAGTACATTTCTTTTTATGGATAAAAGCAATGATTTTTTACTAACAACCGCATGCCATTGAGAGTCATCACCATCACACAACCTGAGCAGCGTCCAAAAGATTGGAGCCTTAGTCATATGTAGGTCTTCTTTAGGTTATTTTGAGAAGTAGGGTCCACCTGCCTCCTGTGAGCCGGTTTATTCCTTAGCTGGAATAAGGATCTACAGATCATCCAAGATGGTGGCACCCGACTTGATGCACTCCCTAGTGGTCAAATTAGTCACTCAGAAGAACACTTCACACTCTGCAGTTTATACATGAACCCAGATATAGGCTCCACTATACATCGCATACAAGAGAATAACCCAAGAGTCTTGTTTCATGACCCCAAGCTTAGATTTGGTTGTTTCAATGGAAGAGTGCACAATCGGCAAAGCCTCTTCAAGATGACAGTGTTTGTTTTAGCACAGATCATGAGATCTAGTCCAGCATGGCTACGCTTAAATAACACTACACTTATTGTAGTGGCAGTGGCTGTAATTTAAATGGAGGCTCACACAGTGACGACTGGACTCGCAGATCCCCAGGCCAGCATGCCTGGTTAAGGAACACAGGCTGCATGTTTCGCGGCGGCCACAGTTTACCAATCGACCAATCGAGGCGGATAGATTTTTTTTCCCTGCGGTGAAGGCAGTAAGTAATTATGGGCGGCACCATTCGTAGGTTTTTTGAAGCATTGTTAGCAAGATGAAATACCAAACTCTAGTATCTGTTGCAGTGAGTTATTATCACCAGATGTTGGGCCCTGGTTGATGTGCATGCATATATATGAACAAGCATGGTGACTGGGTTTCAAGGTAACAGTGGTTCAGGGTTAGGTGCTCCTTGTTGATGGCACACCTTCGGTAGTCCTATTATCATTACTGGAAGTGGACCAGCAGACACTTTAGCCATGCTCTTCTCCACATGTAGGTAGAGGTGGTTAGTCACTCCAACCTTCAGTGTTGTCACGTGAATGGCATATGAGGGTCATTTTTAACTCTTGGATGTTTAACTCCAGTTTGGCATGTACTATACACAAGAATCTGTTTAGCTTTGGTTTTGCACTATGGGTGCAAAGACTTTTTAAATTATGGTGAAACTATACTTAATGAATGATTAATATGATTTAGGTACTTCAGTCTTCCTTGTCCTGAAGATGCCTGCAAACCAAGTTTGACCAAAACGCATCGATAAAGTCTACAGGAGGTGTTATTTGTAAAGGACAAAATCATTATACAGACTTTAAAACAAAGATAGGACATGATTGCACATAAATGTGATTTTTTTTTATGACTACCTCCATGGGGATTGTATGTTGAATAAATTGTGCAACCATGTTCCTTTGTAAGAAAGGAAACATTTCAAAAAGAATTTAAGATTTGACTTAGTGTTTTGTTTAATTGTGATGGGTTCGATAATATATATGTATTTGTTTTGAACTTTGCTCCAGGAACTTGTTTGGTAAGTAGAAACACTACATGGACAATCATATAATAATAATTGAATGAACTGTTTGATATAATTGGTTTAAAATTGAATTATTTTTCAGTGGCGAAAGTTAATACTGGATACAGGATACCATATTTTTAGGTTAAACATGATGGAGCCGAGTGGTAAACTTTCAATTTTTTTTAAATGTTCCCATAAGGCGCTGCAATACTCACACAGTCCCATAAAGCCATTGAAGAAGTGCTGTGTCACTCCTGCAAGACCTGTGCCTGTTTTCCAGGTCCTACAGGATGCTGTGAGACCTAAAACATAGAAAAAAAGGTGTTTTCTGTATGAAGGGATACTTGTGTTTAAACTCTGGGCCTAAACAACAAGAGAGAGAGGGTTTTCAAGTTGTAGTGTAGTTCCTATTATCCCAATAGGCTTCAATAGTATAGACGTAGGACTGTGGTTAACTAGGTCTTCTACTGACGATATTAGACTTAAAAGTTATGTGTGTGCCAGCTAGCTCAGAGTTCACTAGAAACTTTCTCGAATAGGCAAGGAGGAGTTTAACCTCCCTGGATAGACAAGAAGGGATTTAGTTTCTGACAACCATAGAACATGACAACTTTGCTCTCCCCTAATCAAGAGTATATCTCTAGAGTCGTGTGAAAACAAAAGACAACTTATTCTACTCAGTCAGTACGTGCATTCTTAGTTTCACCAGTTTGTAGAGAAATAAGAGATGGGCGTGGTTCAATAAAAAGATGTTATTTATTGATCAGTCTCTTTTCTCATACAAGAGAAATGAATCGCTATTATTGCAATACTTATAGTTAAGTAAAGTGCATACAGTAAAAACAGAATTATAAAATAATACTGTAAAAGCATTTATATGGTTTCTTAGCCATATGATACTAAAATGGATAAAAGTTATATACATATATACATTGAGTAATCGTACTCAACTGGTGCTTCTAACTACGCCTACCCCAGTGTACCTGACCTAAGCCTAATACGTGGGCGGGAGTAGATAAGTAGCAGTTTAAGTTAAGTTTGCTTTGCCAAGGATCTGATTCAAGAATTCTCTGTGAGGGGTTATTCAGTTCAGTACCTGGGATTTAGAAGGCTGGAGGGCTTGTATCTCAATCTCAGGACTCGATATCCCAGTTGCCCGCAAGGGCGGCTAGGAACGCCGGAGCTGGATTTCTCGGCAAGAGAAAAGGCAGCGTCTCTCTCTCAGCGCGTCAAAAGGGAGGGGCAGCGGCTTTTTCTGCATCAGCTGGGCTCCTCGGCAAGTATCGCTGCTCCAATCTCGTCACCACCGTCGTGTTTGCTTAGGGCAATGTCGGTAATATTTATACCTGAAAGGTGCCGAGATTGACGTAAGGATGGACATAAATACGTCAATAAGGATGTCATAAGAACTGGTCGTTCGTACATTCTTTACTGGAGTTCTTGGTTAAATCAAAACAATAGCTGCGGGGGATTTCCCAGGTTGCTGGAGGTTTGATTTGTTTTGAGAACTCGGTATGCTTTCTATGGGGGCTGGGGGAATAGTGCTTGCCTAACGTGGTAGCATGCGCTATGACCTAATCAGAAAACGGGTTTCTGTGCCGTTGTATGGCCACTATTGATATATTAACCGGACAAGGGTCAGAAACAGGAATATTGATACAGTTCCCATAGGAAATACATCACAAAGTAATCTAAGAAGAAGCACTCTTAGTCCCCCTGAGCAGTATAGTCAAAAACAACGAAAGAGTGCACTTTCCTTGAGAAAGGAAGTTCGAAAAAGAATCACAATGGATTCTTTTAGAAAGCCCTCACTCACCAACCTGGTTGGTGACATGCCCACCAGGAAGGTCTAAAACCCCCCCGGTGTGCTTCAACGCCAAAATTACTGCGGAGCAGGTTATTTTGTGTGTGTGTGATCAAGTGAAGTGAAGTAAATGTGACTAGGTTGTGTCTGAATTGTTTTTATTCATAGACCAACCCAGCACGGTTAAAATACCAGAGCGGTCAAGTGGGAAGCTGGATAGATATTTCAGCTATACCACGCTCAGTGTGGTCAGTGAGGTCAACATGTTTCTGCCTATCTGGATGCAAACTCGCTAGGCAATCATCAGGACCGGTGTGTAGACCCCGGCGGTATGAGCTCGCTAAGGCTCACCCTAACCTGGCGGTCATAATGTCAAAAGCAGGAAAAAACAATGTAAAAACTGTTGTTTGATAGGTACCAGATGTTGTTCGGCACAAGAGAGCTTATCTGAAAAGAAAGCAGACACAGACAAGCATATATTAACATATAAATATGCAGTATGTACAGGCCATTTAAGCACTTCATTTCACATGAGTCTGCTTAACAACAGAAGATTCACAGCAATGGATCTCCTCTAAGTAGGTGCAATTAAAGGAGTAAACACATTACTATGGTGCAGTAACGTGCATGCTTTGTGGATGTGTCCTCATCTCGTTATGTTTACAAGTGAGTGGTTCAAGACAAAGAAGGCCACTCTATGTGGGAAGGTACCTTCTGACTGTAGCGCTACTTGACCTGCACTACTTGGGCGTCGAGTGGTATAAGTGCGTGTTTTGCGCACAGAATTTAATGGTGACTTTCACCACCCCTTTGCGTGTGAAGTGGCCGATAGTGATGCCTGGGATAAAGAAACCAAAAACGTAAGGCTTACATGAGGTGTGATGAATTTCACACCATGGGTCTCGGGAGGGGGTTATGGCTGAATAGGCACACCCTGTAGAGGAAATAAGGTAGTAAGCGGTCAAAAAGAGCAAAGTTCGTCCTTCTCCCGCTGGTTACATATCTGTATGTGGCATTGAAAGGTCAGCATTCACTTACGCCAGCACAGTCAAGCACCCTCTTGGTACCTGTCGTCTGCCTCAATTACCGGACCCTGTAGATGCAGAGGTAACAGTGAGGCTGCCTATAAGTAGAGAAGGGAATTGAGTCATTGCCGGTTGCTAACGACGCAAGTGCTCTGGGTGTCAGTGCGCTCGTGGTGTCCGCTTGATTGCGTCATCACGTGTAGCCAATAGAGTATGGAGCTCAAGAGCACGTGATCGCAATTGTAAAGCAAAAGCTGGTACGCTAACCCAGTTTCTGGCTCAGTCTTTGTATTTAGGATACCAAGCTTTATTGACAATGAATCTCCATAGTCCTATGTGATAGGACAGAGACGTGGTAAAAAACCAGAGTGGCAACAAAGAAAAAGAAACGTAGGAGGAAGAGTGACAGGAGCGGAATGGGAAACAAACACGTGTTGGGTCTTAACAATTGTTAATACAGAGTATTATTACTAGGACATACGAATATTATGAGATAGAAGTTCGAAAATGTACATATCTTTTATGCTGCATCCCAAATAAGAGATCGTGATCCCTGATTTTGATATTTCTGCAATCTTAATTGAGCTAGTGTTGTTATGATCACCAGCCCCAGTCTAGAATCTATTTACAGAATGAGGTCATAATCAGTGAAGGGCAATGCTGGTGAGCTAGCAGTAGAGGATAGACCACATTCATATGTAGGTGGATGTAGGCCCTGATGTTCGACTATTTTTTGAGTACAGTGCCCCAGGGGACGTTGTCATTTAGACCAACCCTGTCAGTGCCCAGGCGATAGACCCATCTCTGTTCTTTCTCAAACAGAGCCTGGTGGCCATTCTGGCCTGTGTGCACCTGTTCAATCACTGTCCATTTCAGATTGTCTGTGGAATGCTTAGTCTGAATGTAGTGTTCGCTGAGTTTCATCGCGATTCTACCACACTGGACTTTACTCCTGTGTTCGCAAATGCGCTGTTTAACCTTACGTGTGGTCATCCCCACGTAGTTCAGACCGCACTGACAGATGATTAAATACACAACATTAGTTGAATTGCAATTTGTGTGTGAGAGTAGTGACCAAGGGCCATATGTATCAAAAAGTCATTTTGCGATTCTCAAATAGCGATTTTTTGCGAATCGCTATTTGAGAATCGCAAAATGCTATGTATGTAGGATTTGCAATACATTTTGCGAATCCTACATATTCCTTATTTGCAAATCACAAATTGCGATTCGCAATTAAGGAATACCTCCCCATTCATTCCTATGGGCCTAGAGGCCCACAGGAATGAATGGGAATACATTTTCAATTTGCGATTAGCAATTAGCGAATCGCAAATTGTGAATGCAATTTCAAGGGTGCAGGGGTGCCCTAAGGGCATGTGTGCTTCACATTGCACTTTGAAAAATGCAAAAAAGGGCATTTTTCAAGGAAATCGCAAATTACCACCAACGTAAAGTTGGTGGTAATTTGCGATTCCTTAAGGCCAATTTGCATTTTTTTATGCTTCTTACATTGCATTTAGGGAATCGCACATTTTGCGATTCCTTATTTTGCACGCAGATTTCTTTGATACATGCCATTTAGCAAAAATGCGTTCGCAAATTTCGGCGTTTGCGAACATATTAGGGCTTGATACATATGGCCCTAAGTCTTCCGGCGTTCTAGTTCGAGTGTTTTGTGTGCTTTGTCATGTGGCATACACTACAACTGGAACATGGATAGTGTCCGGTTATTCTCGGTAGACCCCAGGATGTAATGATGGATGGTGGTCCCAGCGAAATGTGTGCCCTTGGTCGTGTGTGCACCAGTGAGTCCCTAAGACTACGGCCCTTTTTGAAGGAGAATAGCGGCTTTTCCCACCTCCTGTTGTTGCTGATTAGGATACTCCAATGCTTGTTTGCCACACTCTTCACTGTGTTGGAGGCAGTGCTGTAGGTGGTGACGCAGGTCAATGGGATTCCATTCACGTCCTTGGGGTTGTCTTCTAACAGAGCCTCCCTGGGTTGGTGGCGGGCCCTTTTGTAGCTTTTACTCAGTATTTTTTCGGGGTAGCCGCGACTCTGTAATCTGGAGGTTAAGTCAGTGGACTGGGAGCGAAAGTCACTCAGGCTGCTGCAATTCCACCTGAGTCACAAAAATTGCCCATAGGGTAAATTTTCTCGGAGTGGTCTAGGGTGGATACTTGTAGATTCCAAGAGATTGTTCCTAGCCGTGGACTTGTAATGGGTTTTAGTGGTAAAGGTAAAGGTGCAAATCTTTTGTTGTTAAGCAGACTCATGCGAAATGAAGTGCTTAAATGGCCTGTACATACTGCATATTTATATGTATATAGATGTTTGTCTGTGTCTGATTTCTTTTCAGATAAGCTGTGGGTGCCGAACAACATCTGGTACCTATCAAACAGCAGGTTTTTACATTGTTTTTTCCTGCTTTTTTTTCACATTATGACCGCCAGGTTAGGGTGAGCCTTAGTGCGCTCATACCCTCGGGGTCTACACACCGGTCCTGATAAATGCCTAGCGAGTTTGCACCCAGATAGGCAGAAACATGTTGACCTCACTGACCACACTGAGCGTGGCATAACTGAAATATGTATCCAGCTACCCACTTGCCCGCACTGGTTTTTTAACCATGCTGGGTTGGTCTATGAATAATTTTTATTCAGATACAACCTAGTCACTTTTACTTCACTTCACTTGATCACACACACACAAAATAACCTGCTCCGCAGTAATGGGCATGTCACCAAACAGGTTGGTGAGTGAGGGCTTTCTAAAAGACCCTCACACCTGACTTCAACCCTGTTAACCAACCTAACCTCATCCACACCCTAAAGTCTTTGAATTTGCTTAATTTATTCTTGTTTTACCTATAGAACTGACATCAGTATGTTCACATGGGCACCTCTGGGACCCAAAAGATCCATATCACCTGCAGTGTCCCACAGGATTCTATCCTATTCCCTGCCATCTTTGACCTCTACATGGAGTCACCTAAGGCTCTAGTCACGGATGACATCCCCAAAATGTATCAATATGCAGCAGATGCACAGCTCTAATGGAACTTCTGCTCCACTCCAGACATTCAGGGGCTTATTTACAATCCTCTTGCGCTGCCATTGCGTCACTTTTTCCCATATTAAAAGTGATGCACCGGTGGAAGTCTCAGCCTCAACCTGCACCTCATCCAGATGTGAATGTCCAGCGCCTACCTAAAGCTTTAACCTATTAGGACAGAATTTCAGTTATTTGCAAAGAAAACAGTCATCAACTAGTGCATACCTTGCTCGATGACATGAACTTTGACATCCTCAAACTCCAACTTTCACACAATGTCAGAACACTTGGATTCACCCTTGACACCAACTTCACCCAACTTGCCAAAAAAACCATCGTTGACCTGACGCCAGCTCTTTCTTTTGTTCAAGTCGTCCCGCTATTGCACCCGGATGGTGGTAGCGCTCTGCATCATGGTTTCCCATACACCACACTGGTCCCCTTAAGGGTATCCTCATTGAGCAGTATTTCTTTCCAGGGCCTCGTAAATATGATCACATCACCCCATTCTAATGGAACTCTACTGGCTTCCTGTGCCATCTTCAAACACAAATGTGTCATTTTCAAAGCTATCAAGACCTGCATACCCGCTTACCTGACTGATATACTCACCTTCTCGTGAGGGGTACAGCACAGATTCAGCCAGAACACCATCTGACTGGTGGCAAATAAGTATAGAAAGATTTAGGAAGGACTTGTAGAGAAACCTCTGTAAAGAACACTTCATCAAGATGCAGTACTGGTAGACATCTGTGCCCAGATCCCAACTACTGCTCCCGTCATGGATTGACTGTATGTTTGCCTTAGACACCTGTACAGTGCTATGCTGCCTTTTAGCTAGGTTTGCGTTATTTGCTTATTGGAGTAATGAACCAGAAAACATTGCTAGTTTGTTCATCCAGAATTTGTGTAATCTGCCTGGAAACACGATACCTGGCACAGAATGAAGTATATAAATTAAAATTTGTAGAAATAGCGTGTGATTTTTTATAGTAAATGAGCTAACTGTCAAAAATCTCTAAACTGACGGACAGACGTCTGCCGAGGGTAACGTCAACCCTACAAGACTTCACTGATGCAATGGGCTTGGTGGATGTTTGGCACATGCGAAACCCAACAGAACACCAGTACACGTATCACTCAGGCGCACATATTAGCCTTTCCTGCATTGATCTATATATCGCAACACTAACAGGTCTGGAAACCATACGAGACATCACACAACTCCCTAGAAGCATATCATATCACTCCCCGATACTACTATCTTCTGCATCACATCTCATGGGTTGGAGACGTATTTTCCCCATTTCCCCATTCACCCCGGGTACCTCAAGGTGCCAACCATACGTAAGGCCATGCATAAGTCCACAAACCAATACTTTCAGGAGAACATGCACTCAGTGAACTCCCCAGTCGTACTCTGGGAGGCGTACAAGACGGTCATGCGCGGCCAGGCCATCTCGGTGATCTCTGCCCATAAACTGGACATGACTCAATAGGTATTGGCATTAGAACAGGCAGTTGACCTTGCAGAGGGCACACATGCTAAAGATCCCAGTGATGAAACTGCCCACGCTCTCAATCTTGCTAAACAAGCCTACAGGGATCATGTATGGGAGGAGGCCAGGGCACGCATCACGAAGACGCAGCACAAGATATATGAGGTGGGGGACAAGGCTGGTAAATTGCTGGCGTGGTTAGATAAAAAGGAAAGAGCCAGCCGGTGGGTCGTACAACTTCAATTAGCTAATGGGGAAACGATAACAGACCCCGATGATATCGTTAAGGCATTTGCACGCAATTATGAAGCGGTCTACACCCCTGTGGCAACAACATCGGTTGAGGAAAACTTGGATTTTCCAAGAGATATATTCCTCCCCAACCTAACGCCGGAAGATGTACAGTCCCTAGAGGCGGACCTCACAAGAGAGGATATTGCTGCACTTGTTAAGAATGTATCAGGCCAGCCCAATGACGGGTTCTCTCACTCGTGATCAGAGGGTGGCGACACTAATTGCGATACCTAAGCCCAGTAAACATCCCCAGTAGTGCAACTCCTACCGACCAATTTTACTCCTCAACGCAGAGGCAAAAATACTGGCTAAGACGCTAGTGACCAGGCTGCAGGCCCATCTGGCGACACTTATACACCCAGACCAATCGGGCTTTATGCCCGGCAGAAACACTGCAATGAACCTGCGACAGTTACATGGTGTTCTGCCTCGAAGGCCCTATATCCAAGAGGAGGCGGTGATTCTATCACTGGATGCCAGTATGGCCTTTGACCTAGTGGAGTGGCGTTTTCTATTTGCGGTGCTGCAGCACTTCTGCTTTGGGCCAAAATTCTGTGGCTGGGTATAACTGCTCTACGCACAGCCGCTGGCACAGGTGGCGGTAAATGGGCGCCTGTCAGAGGACTTTCTGTTGGGGCGAGGAACTAGACAGGGCTGTCCCCTCTCCCCACTGCTGTTCTCCCTAGTGCTGGAACCACTTGTGGCATGGATACAAAGGGACCCAGTGATTCGGGGAATTAAATGGGCGGAGAGATGGGAGGACCGTATATACCTTTACACTGATGACATTCTATTTTACTTGACACACCCCAGAAGGTCTCTCAATTGTTTGCTCGACATTTGTGCATCGTACAGTAGAGTCTCCAGTTACACCATCAACTGGGCCAAATCGTGTTATATATACTTAAGGGCCCTCCCCCACGCCTGCCCCGGGGAGCTGAGATACAGATAACACAGACTGGTTTTAAATACTTAGGTATAAACGTCACGCCCAATCACAAGCAATTTATGGAGCGTAATCTGCTCCCACCACTGCGGAGGCTGAAGAATGATGTAAAAAGCCGGAAATCACTCCCATTGACAGTGCTGGGGAGATCTGCATTGTTCAAAATGATGGCCCTCTCTAGGTTCCTGCATGCACTGCAAAATACGCCCACACTTGTTATCAACTCATATTTTAAAGCCATCGAGACAGAGGTGGGCCATCTCTTGTGGGAGGGGAAACCTCATAGAATAGCTATGAATAAACTCACCCGCAGCTGGTATGATGGCGGTATCGCCCTACCCAGCGTACAGCTATACTATTGGGCATCCCAGCTCATAGTGATTAACCAGTGGCTACATGCCCCACAGGACGAACCAGCTATGCGTATAGACAGGCTCATTTAGGTGTGAATGGACCCCAGGGAGCGTTAATCGACAAGAACAAGAGAAACACGTTAATTGGGCCCACGGCACACACTGTGCAAATCTGGTACATCGCACAGCTATCACTCGGATGGCAGGGGGTGGTAACACAACACACTCCACTGTGGGATTCCCCGAGGTTTGGCAAGTTGCGCAAGAGCAAGGGTTTTACAAGGTGGGACCTTATAGGCATCTCCAAAGTTGGCGACCTTTGGAAAAAAGGAGGGGTGTTTCTATTTACACAGCTGCAGGCAACGTATCAGATGGCAGGAAGGGAACAGTATCGATATACCCAAATCAGAAGGCTATACCCCCAGGAACAGATCTCCCCGAGTCCTCACTCTCGGGGATCGTTTGCTAACAGACTCATTATCCAAAAAGGCTATCTCCTTCACATATCGAAAGCTGATAAGTAATCAGAAGGATCCCACACAGACCCTAAAGGAGAGATGGCAGGCAAAGGTGAGGGAGATGGACGAACAAGGGTGGCAGGAGGCACTGGCGTCTCCGCGGGAGGTGGTGACCCCTTCCAGATTAAAACTCATGCAGCTCAAAATACTACACAGAAAGTATTATACACGGTTGTTACTGTATAAAATAGGGAGGATAGACACGCCACTTTGCCTGAAGGATTGCGGGCTCACTGTTCCTTTTACCACACAATATGGGATTGTCCCCATATAGCACAATACTGGAGGGCAGTTATGGCAACGATCACCCAGGTATGTGGGTCTGAGGTCCTTCTTGAACCTCGGATGTGCTTGCTTAATGTGTGGGAGCCCACTGATCTAAACCATGCCGCACAGGATCAGGATTGGGCTGCACTCAGCATCACCTTAGCTAAACGAAACATCGCAAATCACTGGGGAGTTCAAACATCACCCTCCCACCAGCAATGGTGTGGCCATTTAGATAGCGCCATGGTGGCAGAAAAGGCAGTTTTTGTCAATAGAGGCTGCCCCCAAAAATGGACACGAGTGTGGGGAAAGTGGAACAATTTTCGGAGAAACATATGTACCCCTCCACCTGAGGATTCAGGCATGAGTGACTGATACTTAGAGCATGGACATGCCTTGATAAAAGCACAAGATGAGACGCAGGATTTTCGTGACTGTATGGAGGTGAGGTGGGCACACCTGTATGTATATCTTTCTTTATTGTGTACGGATCTACTGCGTGTTACAGTGTATTGGTTCCTATCTGAATGCGGTCATGTCTGTGAACTACTTTACTCTCATTGATTTTGTTTCCAGATATTTTTTCCATTTTAATTTTTAATAGTGGGAGACCACTGCAGTCAACTCCTTATCACCCATACCCACACTCCTATTCCCTGTCACCTACTGGTCCATAATTGTTGGCCTTTTTGACTGCATAGGAGTATAATTGATTTTTTTTCAATATTGCAGCTGATGTAATTTCCATGAAAAACAGGCATTGGCAAAGCCAGTAAGTCTTACGTCCGATGGTGTCCCTTGATGTCTTGACTTTGCCAAAGCTTTTTGCTGATGCTGTTTCTCATTGGCAAAAATAAAAAAAATCTTCTTTTCTGATGCATAATAGCATTAGCATAAAAAGCAAAAAAGCGCACTGACAAATAAATGTGCATGTGTCTTGAAGCTATGACAGCTCCTGCATGATCACACATGAATATTTGAAACCACATGTGCATGGGTCATGGTGCATTGCTCATTTGGATTTTATTTAAATTTGCCATCCCAACATGTCGGTTGCCCATTTGGGATACTCAATTAAAAATTATCAACATTTTGTATCTGGCAGGAAATTGCAGTCATCCAGCGCTCCAAAAAAACATGAGGGAAAGGGGGGAAGGGCAACAGTGGAGTTGGGTGGAGGTGATTATTTAAGTAAAAACCATTGCATAAGACTAGGAGTGGTGTGTAGGCAATTGACAATGTTTGGTGGGAGGATGGTGCAGCATGGCAAGTGGGGTGGGGGGTGAGAGTAGAAACAGGCCAATACACATAAGATGAAGAAAATACATGCATGCCTATGCTGTACTGAAAGCAAAGGAAAGAGAGTAGAGAGCAAGAAAATGGAAGCAAGACCAATGGAGCACTGAGAAGAAAAGAAAACTGTAATTCCATGGTAGGAAACTGGACAGATACAAGTCATCTAATCGAAAGGATGGCAAAGAAGCTATACTCCAGGAGAGAGACCAACACAAGAAGATGAAGAAAACCCATCAAATTAGATAAATGCAGATACAATTGATAAAAGAAAGTCAACCAATGGTAAACAATTTGCTGACCCTAATCCCACTGCATATATTTGTATTGTTCACAATAGGTAAACAACAGCAGAGAGCTAAAAGCTCTGTTTAGGCAAGACCTGACTATCCCTGAAGATGCCTCGCTTGGCCTGCAGCAAACTGGGTGTCCTCCAATCTCTTGTTTACAGAGGGGCTTATTTACAAGAAAGTGCCACAGCGCGGCACTGCAAGCCCTTTGGCTGCGCACTTTCAAAACACAGGGATACATCATATTTACAACAAAATGACTCATCGCTGTGCGTTCCCCTGTGCTGACGCACAATTGGCTGCCATGCAGGTACCCTTGCATCATTGTTTTGTGCAGGAAGGGGTACCCTCATGCACAAAAGCAAGAACAAAGAAAATAAAAAGAAGTGAATTCCTCTTTCTATGTATGGTGCAGAACGCAGCACCACAAAAAAGAGGAAACAATTAGGAGAAAGGTAAACATTTCTCCTTGTTGCTCCTCGCTACGCCACCCTTGGCGTTGCGAAGCCTTCTGATGCATTTCCAGGTTTGCAAATTCTCGTAAATCTGGAAATGCTGCAGAATACATCGGTGTTGTGTGGGAACACCCACAGCAACTCCCATGTCCCGCCCCTAACACGCAAAGTGTTGCATGAGAACGGGCCATACTTACAAAGGCAGGAAAAGTACGCAGGGTGGCTTTGCGTGTCCTTTTAAATATGAGGCAGGAAGCTGCGCCAGCCGTTCCTCACAAAATGTCACGCACAGGTGGGCAAGGGACTTGTAAATAAGCCCCAAAGTCTTTAGCTTTAAATACGCATCTGTAGCAGGTAGGTATAGGCGAAAAGTATAGGCTGAGTATAAGACAAGAGCACAGTAGCTGAGTGAAAGGTGGTAAGCGAGGACAGAGTATGATGAGGGTAGGATACAAGACTGGGGAAAGGAAGAGGAGTGATGGAAGAAGAATCAAGCATATGGTGAAAGTGAAACATAATAGGTCAGAATCCTAAAACAAATTGGAAATCTCTGAGTTATAGAGCAATTCACACGAGCTGCTGAAATGTATTCAATATAATGTAATCCCCACAGATTTACATCAGCGTAAAACTATGATTTTTTTCACGGTTTCCTGAAATATCTGTTAATCTTAACCCTGTATGTGTGGACCATCCTCATGGAAGAAAAATCAACAGGTCTAAAGTTACAGTTCAAATGAAAATGTATAGATCATTTTTATCTGTTCCAGAGGAAAATAATTATATATTTCAAAACTTGCCTATCCCTGTAGCTGGTTTAAAAATCACTCATTTCCTGCACGTCTCACACTTACTACCTCACATTGTTGAGACTAGCAACAAAGTTATGGATTTTTGGGTGTACACATGATTTGCGCTGTTCACTCCCCTCGCTCTCCCATGAGCACACCCATTTCCCCACTCTTCTGTTGTATCTATGACTGCCAAAGACAAAGTGCACATCTCTGGTGTCGGTTTCACATTTTCATATGGCATCTCTGCATGGAACTACTCTGCAGATCCTGACTTAAGAATGTAGCATTTAGGTGCACACACACACAACTTTTTCTACTGTAAACCTCACTGGTATGCGGAAAAAGAGAGTGATGGTAAGTACAATAGGTAAAGGGGATATGATGTGCGCTATTAATGTGGTTTGCAGCCATGACCAACTGAGTGGCTGGAAAATGAAGGGTTTAATTTATTTTGGACCTTACTGGGGAAGAGGCTATTTTATTTTTGACCTGCATTCTTGTGTGACCTTTCTATGCTACTATGCAATAACATAATTTCCGGTGTCCCTTAGCAGCACTACTCTCGTTAACACCTTTTGCCACATAATGCTTCCCAGCAAGAGCAATTCAATTTTACATGCCTATCATTAATTTGAATCTCTTTCTTTAGTACAAAAATGAAGTTGAAAATAATTATTCCAATTCTTAGTTCAATTATTTTGCTTTTGATTTTATTTTTAACCAAATACTGTACGTTCAGTTTCATCTCATTTATAAAACATCATCGAGTACAACAGAGGTGGTGAGTAAGGACGATGCTTACAATTTTATACATCAATATAAAAGTACGAGCACCTGTGGCTTAGTCGTGCCCGACCTATGAGAGGTACTGAGATGAGGGGAATATATACAAAGGGATATCACCACCAAAATGTCACTTTTAGTGAGGTTCTGGTGTCGATATCCCCTTCTCCTCATTTACAAAGCGACGGTAAGCGACTTAACGTGGCTTAACGCCGCCATGTAAATAAGACCCTTTTTCACGCTACACTTAGCATGAAAGGGGAAGGCAATGGGTGTTGCAGTGGGCATTCCTCCGCAAAACACCCATTGCTTTCTGGCGCTGCCCCATATTTACAAGAATGGGGCAGTGCCAAAAACTAATTCCAGGTAAAACCTGGTCCTAGGATGACGATGCGAGGATTTATTAATCATTTCTCCTAGTATTTTGCTCTTTCTATGTGTGCTGAATCATTTCTCCTAGTATTTTGCTCTTTCTACGTGTGCTGAATTCTGCAGCACACACAGAAACACCAAATCACCTTTCAAGATTGTTTATGTGCAGGAAGGTGTTCCTTCCTGCACATAAACAATTGTCTGCGCTGGCACCATAAAGCTTTTTTAGCACCAGTGCTAGGGGAAACACTGCGTTTAAAAAATGTCAGAGCGCAGCATTACCAATTTTGGAGTTAAACCGCATCTCATTTTATTAGACATCACCCTTGGACTGAGCAGACTGCGCGTTACACCGTGACCAAGGATAAGGGAACCGCAAAGCGGCTGGGGCTTGAATTGTAACCCGAGAGTCACGCAGTAAAGGGATCTACCGAAACTGCAACAATATCAAGGGCATCACGAGACCTGATCAAAGTCTATGAACCGCTTGTTGGAAAACTTGCAACATTCCCCTTTGCTGGCTTTGATGTTCTCCTACAAGCCAGAGACATAGATCTGATCAAAACACGTGGATAGGACACCAGCTCTGCAAGTGATCTCTCCTTGTGTGCCACTTTTCACCAGATTGGACAGATTTATATTTGGAAGGCCTGCTTACTTTTCGTCCACGCTTATTTATTTTACTGCTACTTTAGGCATATGATAGATTTTCCATTACTGTTAAAAACACAAAAGCGTCCTAAACCTGTCAAAGACATTCAAATGAATGATCGTGTCCTTTAAAGACAGACCAATCAATGAAATACTTATCTGTGAAATCAGGGGT
The DNA here is from genome assembly GCF_964261635.1 of Lissotriton helveticus. Lineage (NCBI taxonomy): Eukaryota > Metazoa > Chordata > Amphibia > Caudata > Salamandridae > Lissotriton > Lissotriton helveticus. The sequence continues at coordinate 332,166,782 of NC_136071.1, read as the reverse complement.
GCAGTGAGTGATTTACCGTGCTGAGAAACTCGTTTCCCTGCTTCCACCCTTTGTTTTTTCACTTAGATCATTGGCCTTTCACCCTATTGTGGACCTTTTTTGTCCACATCTTGCAAATCCATTTACTGTGGTTACAAGTTCTCTTCTTCCACTACTTTATCCTCTTTGTTATCTTCTTTTATTGGCCCCTATTACAATTCTGCTTAACAGAACTTTTTCATATATGGTACTGTCTTCATTGCTAAGGGGCACATGCATCATTGTAAATTGCATTCGCAAATGGTGCGAATCGCAAAATTCGGCCGTTTGCGAATGCAATTAAAATTTTTGGGATGCATCACCATTTTTGTACCTTTTGCAATTTAAGAAATCGCAAATTTGCGATTTCTTAAATTGCGATTGCATTTAAGGAATCTCAAATTGAGATTCCTTAACTGCAATGCATCAAACTTTAAAAATTTGCGAATTCGCAAATAAGGGGAGCAAATTACCATGAATTACCTTCATGGTAATTTGTGAAAATTTTGAAAAATGCTCTAAAGTGCATTTTTCAAAGTTCCATTTTACACACACACATGCCCTTGGGGCATGTGTGTGTGCAAAATGTACTTATAGGCAGATTTCAGGGGTTCAACAGGGTGTCCTTTGGACACCACTGCACCCTTGAAATTGCATTCTCAATTTGCGATTCTCTAATGGAGAATCGCAAATTAAGAATGTCTTACCATTCATTCCTATGGGCCTAGAGGCCCATAGGAATGAATTGGAAGACATTCTTAATTGGAGAGGTATTCCTTAATTGCGATTCTCAATTAGAGAATCGCAATTAAGGAATTTTAAGAAATCGCTATTTTTTTGGCAATTTCTTGATGCATTGCAATTTGCAATTCCTTAATTGCGATTCCTTATTTTTCGCAATTAGGGAATTGCAAAAAGCAATATTGATGCATGTGCCCCTTTGAAAACTTAGGCAGGACCTCAACACATTTTTGACAGGCGCCAATTCGTGTCCATGGTGGTAAGTAGGATTGTGCGTACATTCTCAAAATGTGTCTTAACCCTGTATTATGAAAACGGAATTCTGGAGCTGTTCATTCGTAGAAAAAACATTTGTGAACATCTGTTGTGTGGCATTTTCTTATGGTGGTGATGATGCGGTCTGCTGTTTCTCTGCTGCTGTGTTTTTGTGTTGTGTTATTTTGTAGTGTTGTACTGCTGTTATGAAGTTGCATTCTTTTTCTGATTTTTTTTTGTGATATGCCATATTGTATTTTAATTATGTTTTCACATTGCTTTTGTATCCTCCTGCTCCTTCCCATACAGTTGTAGAGTTTATGTTGCTTTTCTTCTATTAGTCGGATGCTACAGGAATACTGCCCTATCCCAGGTAATCTCTCTTTCTCCCACAATATACTCAGTTGCCTGGTCTCATTCTTCTCTTTGGAAATTTCAAGGGTCTGTGCTTGGCATCCTCCATGTTTACAATTAACACTATGTAATTATTTCCTTTTATCGACAATTCCTGGCTGGTGAATCACAGAGGTTTCTATATTTTTCGCTTTCACTTCTCAAATCCTAAACTCAGGGGCATATACAAGGAGTTAATGCTACCAGAACGCCACTTTTTCCGACGCTGTGGGGGTGTTAACTCCTTCACCATATATATAAGGCAGCGTTAAGCCACTTAAAGTTGCTTAAAGCCACCTTGTAAATAATACCTCTGTTCACGAAGCACTTAGCTGTAAAGGAGAGTGTAATGGGAGTTGCAGTGGGCGTTCCACCTCAACACCCATTGCTTTTTGATAATGCCCCATATTTACAAGGTATGGGGCAACGCCAAAAATACCACCAGGGAATACCTGGTCCTAAACAGGCAATACGAGGAGAAAAGTTTATTTCTCTTCATATTTTGCTCTTACCTTGTCTGCTGCATTCTGCAGCACACATAGATAGAGCAAATAACCTGTGAAGATTGTTTATTTTCAGGAAGGTGCCCCTTTCTGCACATAAACAATTGCCTCTGCAGTGCAGGCATTCTAACAAAATGTCACTAGGGTGCCTACGCTGGAGCTAGGCAGCCTTTTTAGTGCCAGCGCTAGCGGTAACACAAGGGTGCCCACATCCTTGTGAAGACTGTGAATCCCTGCATTTTTGCACTGTCGGAGCGCAGCCTTACCAATTTTGACATATCCCCGCTCTCAACATGTTTCTTGTAAATATGCCCCCAGTTTCTTCTTGTGCTGCAACTCCGCATAGCCTCTCACTTATGCTGTCATAAATAAACAGTGGTCTGGGTTTCCTAAGACATTGTGCCATCGCACAGTAATGCAATTAACTCAAAGTGATGCATTTATATTTACCTTCTAGTGCAAAATGTGTTTTGTGCTCAGTGTCACTTTTTGTCATGTGGGTGCTACTTGAGTGTTATTTGAAAGCATCAACACAATCATCCATAGGCTTTAATGCAAAGTCCACTCTGATATTATAGCCAGGTAAAAACGTGGGAAAATGTTTTCATTTCCCTGAGAAATCCATGCATTACACGTGTGCTGGAGTGCACATCATGCATCCATTGTGTGGTATCTTTCTGAAATATGCATTGGCATAGGAATTTATAATGGAAGGCTATAATTCCAGTACACCTCTTATGCTAGACAGCGCACGCTCACCTCTGCCCTTCATCCATATTAGTGACACTACCGATTGCCTAACTGTAGTGATGTGCTTGCTTAACTTACTCCAGTCTCAACATTGCTCTAACTACAATTCACATTATGCATTTTAAGATGTACTGCAACAGTAAAACTCGAGTGCCTGTCCTTTCTGTAAGTATGTGCTAGATAATATCGTAATGTACAAATACACATCTAGGGGCTTATTTACAAGCCCCTTGCGCCGCCGTTGCGTCACTTTTAAAATGGGAAAAAGTGACGTACCAGCTGTGCAAGAGGCTTGTAAATAAGACCCCCAGTCGTTTTGTTTAGTTTGCAAGCTTTTATTCGGTTAAAAGTTATCAACCATATAAGCAGAAACAGTCATACATCAATATTCACAGTAATAAAATTACCAGTACACAAGATAATGAAAAAATTGATCATAAAATTCATAAACATAAGAGAACGATACAATAAACGCAGATACATGATTCATATACTCTCCCTGGCGATTTATGTAAACATGAATAATCCATATACAGAAAGTGCAAGTGCAAAAAATTACATAAAATACCCTATAGATCACACGATCAGATATAAAAAATCATTGATTTCCCAATGTGAATCGCTTTCAAGAGAAACGTTGCTGTATAGAAACACAATCCTGGTTCCTCTAGTCTTAGGAGCAAGTTCATAGCGTCTTTGGTAAATCTAATGTTATACATATTGCAACAGCTTTCGCGAGAGACTCCGTCGCATGGGCAGGGTTGGGTGGAACCCTGTTTCATGACAGGAAAATTGACAAGATGGTGTATAGTACCCAATCTTAATCGTGTTAACACGTAGCGATGTGATGCTCTTGTTAAAACGGACAGATTGCATTTGAAACCCCTGTTTAATATCCAATTGCAAATAAAAAATATAAGTTGTTTGGTTCATAAGGACATGAGAACGGACCTCTATTTTGTGGGCTAGCAGGGTTGATTTAATCTCACCTCTAGCAATGAAATCGGCACATTCAGGATCCAGTTGGATATCACAATTAAACAGAAGTTTAAACCAGTAGGAGATATAATTAAGCCAGGGGATTCTTGAGCAATTCTCCATTTTAAGGCAATCCCGTATTATAGATTGGGTAAACAGTGTCTCCTCTTTTGACCATATAGATTTCTAGAGTAAAAGAGGGCACAATGAAACCAGATCCGAGATGTACTTAATCCCCACTTCGCTGTGGATAATTTCCGTGGGGCCGATATTGGGGCACCCAACAAGCGTTTTAAAAAGGAATTTTCGGTTTGTAATAATAAATTGCAGTGGCAATGTCCCCAGACCCCTGCACCGTAAAGTGCGGCAGTGACACATCGTATCTCGTAAATTGTCAGCATATCTTTGATACATCGATTGCCCAATTTAGCAGAAAATCTAAAAATACCATTTATATTTCTCAGCATCTTCGCACGGGCGTTGTCCTGTTTCTGTACCCAGGACCCGTTCCCTGCAAAAGTAATGCCCAAGTAGCAGAAAGTCTTAACTTTTTGAACCTTAGAACCTTCTATAAAATAAGATATGGATCTGATTGGGTTCCTACCGCAAGCCATAACAAAGGTTTTAGATTTGTTAATTAAAAGCTTCCTTTTAGCAATAAAAACTGTAAAATTATCAAAAAGACGCTGTAACCCAATGGGGGTACGAGAGAGTAAAACCACGTCGTCGGCGTATAAAAGAATTGGAATAGAATTTCCATCCACCCTCGGGGCATCCGACTCTAGCGGCTTCAGGGCTGCGTCCACATCATTAATAAATAATGAAAGAAGTAGTGGAGTTAGGACGCAGCCATGGCGGATGCCTCTTTTAACTTTAAAGAAGGGGGTATATTCACCTGAGGATCCATACTGCACCTTACTGGACATTTCCTCATATAGTCTTGCCAGGAAATATACTATCTCTTTGGGGGCACCCATTTCCAACAGTAGGGGCCATAGGGTAGAATGGTCTACCAGGTCGAAAGCACTGCTAAGGTCGGCAAAGCAGAAATATAAATTACCCTCCTTTGCTAGGGTATATTTGCCAATCAATAGGTCCAAGTTGACACACTGCTCTAATGTGCCAACTCCTTTTCTAAATCGATATTGTACTTTTGTAAGGATCAACTTCTCGGTTACCCAGGCTTCCAGTCCTGATGGCATGACCCGGCTCATAATCTTTATAGAGGAGTCCAGTAGGGAAATCGGACGGTAATTATGGGCGTCGGTTTTTACCCCCTTCTTAAATATTGGTATTGACTGACCCCATGATAAAGGGAATTGGCTTTCAGCGGCAATATTAAAAACTCTAGTTAAAAACGGAGACCATAATGCCGTTTCATTTTTATAAAGGTCAAATCGGGACCCCGTCGGGTCCCGGTGCCTTCCCCCCTTGCTACTGGTTAAAGCCTCAGTGACATCATCAATCCTGATTGTCAAGGGCATAGTTGGTCACTGCATTAAAGGTTTGACGGTCAAAGAGTCCTCTCTATCAGTGGGATTAAAAATATTTGAAAAGTGCTCTACCCAACAATTACAGTTAATGTAAGAGTTAAGTTCTGGGATATGAACATCTTTTAGAAAGGGTCTGTTGACCGTGTCCCAGAACAGTTTACTGTTTTTTTGTTTCTGCAGCTTGACTTAGGTCTTCCCATGCTATTTCTTGAAGCTCTACTTTCCTGATTTTAATAGCTAAAGCATAAACTGCACGTAGGACCTTAATTGTGTCAGAATCTCTCGGTTCACACCTTAGAGCTTGTTTAGGTGACATAGGGCCGTAGTACAATTACCATCAAACCAGCTTACCTTAGGTTTTTTGTTTCCTTGGGCTGGTTTTGTCAGTAAGTTCTCAATTGCGTTATTGATCTTAGTAAAATTAGCAAGGATCAATCTGGGGTCGGCCATGTCCCTTAAACATACTTGAATTTCACTTTGACAATGCGTATTAACAGCATGCTGAATTTTTATTGGATCTAGTCCAGCCCATTTTATTCGAACACCATTCGGTCTGGTAGGGGCTATGGGGGGGCTGTTAAAAACTTCAATTACATTTTTAAAACCCCAGCACAATAAGTAAAGAGAAACACTATTATGATCACTACTTGGTGGGACCGTTATCCAAGGTAGCGAAAACCAATGAGTACTATTACATGAGATTGCGATGTGGTCATTATTAGACATAGCATTCCTTCCTGTAAAGGTGGGACATTTCGACTTTTGTTTATCAGTGACACATTGTAACAATTCTAAATCCAACTTATCAATAACATTATTTAGAGCTGTACCATATTCACAGTGGGGGAAATGCATATAGCAATCGTCGTCAAAATCCCCTCTCCTGATCCCACAAACTTTGGTTAATGAAAATGGACATGCCCGAATATTAAAATCACCAACCCAAAGGATAATAATCAATTCTTTAATGGTGTTAGTCAGCCTATCAAGTTCCTTTTCTAGGGCGTGCACGACTGGCCCTCTAGGAGACTTAAAAATATTATTATAAAAATTGATCAATATGACATTTTTGCCCACAGTAGATGTCAACCACATAATCTGGGTATGGGCCATTAGTACAACTCTTAATCCTGCATTTTACCAGGGTAGTAGAAACTAGAATCAATAGGCCCCCTTTTGCTCCACCTGAGGGGGAGGCCTGGGCTGGGAGCCAGTGAGAGGTAAAACCCTCTACATAGACCCCCAGTCTTTTTTGGGTCACCTCTACCTTCACATGAATGTTTTCTTGTGGTGCTCACTTATCTCTCATTGTTGAAGGTGGTGCTGGGTTATCTATAGTGTTGACTCTTTTCAGCACTTTGGGCTCAAAAGCCACCTCCATTAGAAAGATTGACAAATCTGTGAATTCCTCCAGAGGGTAGGTGGTGATTTATTGGCAGATCTACTCCTGTGCCATGTGTGTCACTCTTTAATTGACTATTTTTAACTTCATTCTGGAGTGTAGTCCATCTCTTCTTTTGCAAATGTGTTCAGTGGTGCGATGTGTCACCCCACGTCACAACTGGGTTAATGTTTTTCTGGAGGCTGAGCCAGATTTTTCTTTTCTATGTTACAGGGACAGTGATAACATTCTAAAAAATGTGCAAGTGTTTGGCACCAGGGCCGGACTAGGAACGACAACCAACTCTGGCAGATTGCTGCTTGACCGGCCATGGGAGTTGGGGGAGGGGTCTGCTAGCAAGAAGCACAGCTCCAACTTTTGTTACAGGGGGCCGATATTGCAGCACTGGTTCAAAACTGGCCTCCAGCAATCTGGCCCATCAGGTAAATGCCCAGTGTTTTGTTTCAGCCGGGATTTACAGTTCTTTTCTACTGAACATAAGTTTTCTTCTTCTGCCTCCTGCATCTCTAACTGTGTCCTCGCTTACCACTGCTTGTGTAGATAGGGGTAGACTGATAAGGATTGTGATGGTTTTCTTAATGTCTGCCTTATTTTCTCCGGGCCTTTACACAGTATGTGGAGATGTACTTCCTGTCTGTGAAGTCACCATTCACTGCCTAGGCGTGATATTTGCTATCTGCATATTTTTAGAGGTTCCTTAATAATGGACAGGTATTTTACAAATGTCTTTCGAGTTGCATGTATTACAAGGAGTTGAAATGTAGGAACATAGGAAATAGAGATTCCAATTAGCGATTTGTTAAGATGTTCAAATTAGGAATCGCTATTTATATGATTCATATATAAGACCCCCAAAGATTAGATTTAGTTGAGAACAGTGCTTATAAATAAGGGTTGTATGACAGAATCACGCATTCATGAACAATGAGGTTTTAAAAACAACCACATCTTTATCACGCATGACTTTACCATGCATGCCTTCGCAAGGAATTTAGTCACAAAGGCATGATTGGTAAAGGTATATGCGTGTAAAGATCACACTCCAGCCTCACTGCACTGAGCCCTAAAACCCTGCACCCAGCCCTGCAATCTACCCGACCCAGCCCTAAAAACGACCTTGAATTCCCCCACCCTGAACCCTAAACCTGGCCCCAGCCCAAAAAACTACCCCTAGCCCAGCCCCCCGCCCAGAGCCCTAAAACCGGCTACCAGCCAAAAAAACTCCCCATTCCCTCCCCCTGCTCTTAGCCCTAAAACTCAGCCCCAGCCCCCAAAATGACCCCAACCCCAGTCCCCGCACTATGCCCTGAAACCGCCCCAGCCCTAAAATCTACCCAACCTCTGCCCTATGCCCCAACCCCCCCCCAGCCCTACTTAACAATCTGTGTCCCGATCCTTCCTGTCCTTATCCTTCCTGTTCCTCTCCCCGCCTATCTGCTCTGCTTGTAGAGTGCTGGTTAAGGCATATGCATGGTTAAGGCAAGCATTGTTCCACTTGTGTTGAATGGCATGTGTGGTTTAGCCCATGTGGTAAATGCTGTTTCCCATAAATAAGAGATTAAATAACCTTAGAGATATACACACTGGACGAAGTAGAGACGTCTAAGGTAAAAGAACAGACAAACATCAATTTTACATAACCTTTTATAGTAGCAACCAAATACAGCTTGGTCCTTTGGTAACAGACAATGCCTAAAGTAGAATACAAGGTTATTTTGAGGGGCAGAGTACCGAGAAAGAGGTAGAGTTCCCTGTCATCCTGCATTACAATGGCACCACTTTTCCCTCCAAGAAGAGCCATCATCTCTCACTTAGATATCACTAATGGGAACAAGGTAAAAACAGTACCATGATCAAAGGTATCAACTAGAACAGCGGTGGTGCTGTGATCTTACCCTTCAATGATCTGCCTACATCCCACATGCGTCACTGAAATGAAGATGGCCACACCCAGGTTGCAGAGTGGGCCAGGGAAGGCAGGGTGGCACCAACTTCACAGACTGCATCTAATATTTCAGACGGGTGAAGGATTCCTGAAACAAGCACGGATTCACCAGATGAGTTCTACACAGTGAGAAGGAGGGAATATCAAAGTAGGAGTAGAGTGAGCTGAAGCTGCACATAAATATGCAAACACTGTCTAGGCACTGTCTGTACCTTGCAACACTTTAAACTTGTGCCTGGCTCCACTGTGAAGGTTGAGAGGTTGTCAAAAGTTCAGGAGTAGTGGCTGAAAGGCGACCACCTAAAGGTGACATATATATATATATGGAGGAAACATATGTGGTCAGTCTCAACCACCTGTGGGAGGACTGAACATTTGTCCATAACATAACTTGCTGGGTGAGGCACTAGAGAAACATGTAATTGCGGGATATGGGAACCATGTGGACCAGTGGATGGTTCCTTTCCAATCTGGAGCACTCACGGGCATGAGACACGAACAACCATGAAAGATTAGAGGAGCATTATGATTTAAGAAGGAGCACTGGAGATTTTGTGGTGAATGGCAGGATGGGATGTCATTCTCAGTCCTGGGTCTTGTAAATTTCTTGAGTGAGCCATCTGTGTGTGATCAGTACTTCCTTAGCTGTGTTCCTGGGAACTAATGGAGAAGTGGGTTGTCCCAGACTAAAATATATCAACACTGTCCTTAAAGCATGCCTGCGCCCTTCAGTTAATGAAATTATCAGGGGTGGGGGGATATTTGGCTTCTGTATCCAGGAGGGTATCTGTTGGCTTCTAGCATCAGATGAACCAGGCTGTACTTAATGTTCAACCCTTGCAACAAGATATTCATCTGATGATGGACCTATCCTGGAAACAGAAGGGATCGCAGAACCAGTAGCACTGAAGGCTTGGGGGGCATTTCAGTTGCCATGACCCACCAATGATTGGAAAACTGCTAGCAGTAGCCGCTAGATGATGGGAACTCTATGCTATCAAGTTAAGAGCAAATCCGTTGTATGTAAAGAGGAACATACTGGACATACAATGTCTTGGTATACAATGTCAGGCTTCCTTCACCATAAATGTAAGAACCTCAGAATCCTTGAACTCAAGCAGAAACTGCAGCAAACAAAATGTTGCCCCTCCAGCCCCCCCAATGATTTCACCGAATACCTTAAAATGATGTAAACAGAGCTGCAGGTCAATTAGAACTTGAACCATTTCCTCAAAGAGCTGTGCATTGCCTCAAGGCTTCCAATTGAAAGACCTGTGTGCATTGGGCAAACGAGCGGAAAAAGGCAGTCAAGCAAGGACAAAATTAGGAAACACTGAATGACATCCAGCAGACTGTATGTGAGCTACATGATGTGAAAACCTGGAAAACCAATCTCACAGAAAACCTTTGAGCAATACGCCTGCCTGGTCTATTCTCAACCTTACTGTGTATGCCAATCCAGAGGTGCATCATTAGAGTGAACATGGGTGGGATGAGGCCCAGATGGTAATAATAATAATGCGTCTTGTAGAGGGCATTGCTACTTTTTACGAAGTGTCCTACCACTAGGATACTGACTTGAAGAAAAAGTGTTACCCATACGACTGGATAGGTCTTAGCCAGATCCAAAGATCCAGGTTGTCAGTTTTTTCCTAAAAGAAATTTCAGCAAGGAGCTAGCTGGAGTTCAGCAGGGGGGAGTTCCAGACTTTTGGTGCAAGATGATTGAAAGTGCTAATTCCAATCTGGCTTTTTAAAATTTTAGAATAACAGCCTATTTTGCTGCAGCCAATCCTAAATTCCTAGTCTGGACATAAGGAGTAATCATTGTCTGCAGGTAGGCAGGGCCTTGAAAGAAGAGAGCCCTTAAGCAATAACAGAGAGCCTTGAAGGTAATTTCCTGCTACACCAGCAACCAGCGCAGTTTCCTCAATGCCAGATTGATGGAGGCACGCCTTGGAAGTCTGAGCAGTGCCCGAGCTACCGCTTACTGGACCCGTTGAAGCCTTTTCAAAGGGGACTGAGATACCCCCAGGTAGAGGACATGACAGTAGGCTAGCCTGGATATAACACGGTGCCTAGACTACAATTTTTGGGCGGATTCAGGAAGGAGATGGAATATTTTATTCAGGGATCTCAGCATCCCAAATTTTTTTCCTGCAAGGGCATTATTCTGGGCATCTAAGGAGAGTTTTGCATCTAACCATGTGCCCAAGTTCTTGATCTTGGGAGGTGATAGAGGACCAAGGTTATCAGGACACCAGGATTTGTACCAGTCTCTAACCCATCATAAAAAGATGTAATGAGAAGATAACTTGGCTAGGCCTGAAAAGCAAGAGAGATGAAAATTTAAGGTTATTCATATACCTAAAGTCATGTTATTGTCCCAGCAACCCTTCATAAGCACCTGTGTATTCAGATCTTTTGAGATAAGCTCAAGTTCAGTTAAAGTGAGATTCAATACAAATTGGCATTTCAATTTAGTATAGCATTTGAAGGGAGAAAAAAACATACCACTGCATCACTACGCAAGGGGTTTGAACAGTATTGAACATTATCTTTCATGTGCAGGGGCTGTGACATGCACCACAGACATTTACCGTAAAATATTTAAATAAGAATGGCACCCCCTAAAGTTACCAATAGACATTTTTATGATCTCACTCCCTTTCAAGCACCTCATATGGGAATTCAGTAGACAACAACAAAAAGATCAACAATGCCTCTGGTGAGCACTTGTATGCAATGCATTGTACTTCTGTTTAAATTTGATTATTAGGGAATCACAGTATGTAAGCGTATTGTGTTGCAACATGTATATAGCACTTACTATCCCTATGGAGGGAGCTGAAATGCTTTCCTAAATTGGTATCGTGGTGTAAGGTGTCAAACACTTTGGAATACTAACCCCCCTTCGCCAGTTCTGGCAGCGGGGGTAGCATTCCACCCTTCTAGAGGGAAAAGACATGTAGTTACTGGTTCGCCCGGTTAAAGTTAAACAGAGCCCCAGCATCACAAAATGGATGCTGCTGCCACAGACACGAGTCTGCCTCCTGCTGCTGGACAAAACTACGGCAGGGCAGGCTTGGACAAAAGGTTTCCTGTCAAGGAAGCTGATGGCACCTCCCCAGACAGACTTTAGTGTCAGTCAGTCAATTTCACTTTATTCGATTTGTTAAAAATCATAAAAGACATAAAAGACATAAAAACATTAAAATACAATTTACAGATTTACAGGATACATACATTTATGACGACCATGCAAGAGCATTATATACAACCCTAAAACGCAGAAAACAATTACAGATAAGTGGTGATTGAGATGCAGCTTAAAAGTGTTCAAGTTAGGTCCCCCAGACTTTAGTGTATTGGGGCAGGAGGGTGGGTTGCATTCAGTGAATGCTTTTCAGACACTGCCTGGGGCACACAAGGTGCTCCATGCATTTCCCAGTTCGAACCAGTTGCTGGGGCACTCAGCCCCAGCTCTGGCGGGAAATTGGACGGAGGGGAAGGGGTGTAACCACCCCCTCCCCAGGTCCACCCATAGGAGGGACCTTAGAGTTAGTCCAACCCCTAAACTTACTATAAGTATAGAACCCCGGCCCCTAGGACTTTAGATTACCCTGGACGAAACTCTGCAACATATATCCTGGACCTTCGACATTCCATTTCGACTGGAAGACGGAAGAAATCTCCCTTGTGGTCAAGGAGTGACCACCCTGTCCAAACAGGCACCAACAGCATCTTTGCTGATCTGCATTTTTTAGGCTCCCGCCAGATCCCGAAGAATCTGCGACTCAGGACATGGGACCGGAACTCCTGGACATCCCGCATTTTGCTACCTGCATCGACTTCCCGAGGTATCCCAAAGTTGTGCTTTGGGGTGCTTGAAGCCCCACCCCTGAGCACTGTTTGCACTGAAGCTCAGAGGCCCACACTTCACGAGTGTCCCGTGGGCCTGCTTTGTGCATTTCCACTGAATGCGTCTTTGTGGTTCCTAGTCCGTTGGCTAGTGAGCCCCCAAGAAAACCAATCCTTGAATTACTTTGCTTTCCTGGTTGTTTTAGGCTTGCCCCAACTTCTCCCCAAAAGAGAAGTTCCTCAGACCTTGCTGGTCTGCAACAAAGCCAATCTTGACATCATGTGTGGATTGCGTTTGCCAAGGCTTGTTGGATCCAATCCAGATACCGACACCGCAGTCAACCTCATTTTTTTGGACAGCTCGAATCCAGCTCCTGGTCATCGTTGACACCTCCTGGTCCTCGTGGCTGAAGAGACAAACTTCACCTTTTCACCTGAAATCACCCAACATCTGGTGGCATCTTCCTATCACCGCCCTGGTCACTGGCTAGTGGCCCAGACTCTGTTTCCTCTGCTTTCAGGTTCTTCACATCTCTGATCTACCCTTGGACCCACCTGGACACTTTTCTTCTGGTCGCCTGCAGCACTTCTTCGCACTTCTCCATTGGAATCGATGACGAAACCCGACACGAAAAGACACCTATGCACCCAGCTTCCCTAGGTGAGGTAACATGAGTACACCGGTGCTCCTGTGGGTATTGCCTCTCCAAGTGTCCTAGTCTAAAAGGGTTCCATCGCAGTACATCTCCTTGTACCCTTAATCTTTAAAATTGTAACTTGTTCGTTCTCCGTAGAAAGTCAATGGTTACCCGCGGCTGTGTTTAGACACTGCACACGTCTCCTGTGGGCCTCCTACATCCTAACCTTTGGTTGTTCCTAGAAGCCCCAGCGATTCCTCAGACCCTAGGCCTGCTTTCTATTCCTCACGTGGTTCTTATACAACTATTTTAGTATATGGCTTCTGAGGCCCCTAGGGCAAAACGTATACTGTGCAACTTATTGTATGCTAATTAAGTTCCTTGTATAGTACTTTTACCTCTGACCTCATAAAGAGTGCAGAGGGGGTGTTTTTTAGAATAAATACATATATATTTGATATATACCTTGTGTGGTGTGCTTTCATTTGGTACTCAAGAGATTATAAATGGTAAAACAACTTGCTTAACTCGTCTCCAAGTCTTAGCCTGAAGGCTGCTCTCCAGAGAAACCACTAGGATAGCTTTCTATAAGGTTGACTTTATAACCTACCATCAATAAGGGTCGATTGGGCTGGTGCAAGGTGCCCTCTAGAATAGTGGACATCATATACCAGGCCAACTTCTCAGAGGGATCATTCACCATTCACCGATGACAGCATCCAGGTATTGCTCATTAATAAGCCATACTAAAGAGTTCCCTTTTGATACTTAGGGAATTAGTCAAAAGTGTCTACAGGGCTGCAGCACTATTAGCGGATAGTCCCCAGGGCCCCCACAGGCCCAAGTCTAGTCTTACCCACTCCAGCAGTATAGAAGTGTCTAACTGTCCAGTGACTGTCCTCTTCGTGGGCGCTCAAAAGTCACGATCCGATTTGGTGAAATTGGGCTGCCTATGGTACATGCAGCAGTACCTGGCATACACAGGCTCTCTCTAGAGTCCTACTGTTGGCTTGTCCCAGTGATGGGGCTGCCTCTGCTCTTCAAAGATGAGGTAAGTCACTATTCCCCCTGCGGGCTGATTCGATCATCCGGCTCCGTCTCACGTGGCATGCTTCTTGTTCCTTAGAGAATCAGTCATGCGCGGGTCTTGGAGTATAGACTTTACTCACCAATCACAGCTGCAATCTTACGTTCAGGCAACTACCGGAACTCTTGGAAATCTGAGCACCTACAACCCCTTCTGGCATTCTGGGTTGCCGCAATACTGTCTGTTGAGATTCAGACTTCTTTACTACACTTGTCCTCACCACAGCAGCTCCTCCAGGTATATGGGGATGCCGATTAAGGCAGTAGCAAGTCTTTACACTTCTGACAACAAATAATTAAGCAGTGCCCCCCTGTGGTATATATGGTCAACGCAATATTATGGATTGGGCCTGGCTCTTACTGCACATCACTTGCGACAAGGCTCAGGTCATGCCGGCCCTCTAATGGCATATGGTGGTCAATGATTACTTCTGCAGATGGGCAGCAACCTGTTCTGTGCCAGCCATTCCCTCACATTTCGCTCAAGGATTCCTCTCAGTAGGGCTCCCCACTGGACTTCACTCCCTACAATACTCTTTTCTTCCTCACAGGGCACACTCGTCTAGGCAAGCAGGCAGGTGTTGGTGCTCCATACTCCAGGGTAGCTGATCTTGGTTTCCCTAGGCAATGTCCCCTCCCCCAAAGAGAGACTAGCAGGCCTTTGCCACCAGCCTTGGTCACAGGCAGAAGTCTTACAGGGCTTCCCTGTCTCACACAGCCTGTCTGGCTGGTTGGCAGATGACACATTTTGGGATCTCAACTTCCCCATCTTGTAGTCTTTATCCAGACACTACATGTAATTTTGGCTCTGAGTCTTTGAAGTTTTATGCTGGGGGTCTGATTCTTTTGAAGTGTACATTGCAAATTTTCTTCTGAAAGGCTATCAATCACTGCAAGAAAGACTCCGAAGTTGACAGAACTGCAACACAGATTATGGGAGTGACCAGAGTTCACACCTGGATGTCAGCCACAGTGATATGTACATCAAAAGGTTAATCCTAGGTTTCGAGTTCTATTCTTTATGAGCCCCATATCCTTCCTTAGATGTGTCCAGGCACCTTCCTTCTGATCTGTCACTGGATCACAGAGCAACCTTTTGAAGTGTAACAGGAGAGTTTCTTCCTCCCATCCTCTAGTGTGTGCCCCACCCAGCTCACAGGAAGGCAGCAATACACAAATCTGTCTGGAGGTATTCCTCTCCTCCTCACATCTTCACCAGGCAGGCATGGGATTCCCAAAATGGAACCCAGGGTCTTCCATGTAATATACCATTGCAGGAAAACTTGCACTAGGTATACATTCACAGCACACTTATTGTCCATCACTGTTACCTCATTCAGTCAATCAATCATGGTTTATATAGGGCAACTACTCACACGTGAGGGTATAAAGGGACACCAGAGTCAACCTCATTTTTTTTGGACAGCTCGAATCCAGCTCCTGGTCATCGTTGACACCTCCTGGTCCTCGTGGCTGAAGAGACAAACTTCACCTTTTCACCTGAAATCACCCAACATCTGGTGGCATCTTCCTATCACCGCCCTGGTCACTGGCTAGTGGCCCAGACTCTGTTTCCTCTGCTTTCAGGTTCTTCACATCTCTGATCTACCCTTGGACCCACCTGGACACTTTTCTTCTGGTCGCCTGCAGCACTTCTTCGCACCTCTCCATTGGAATCGATGACGAAACCCGACACGAAAAGACACCTATGCACCCAGCTTCCCTAGGTGAGGTAACACGAGTACACCGGTGCTCCTGTGGGTATTGCCTCTCCAAGTGTCCTAGTCTAAAAGGGTTCCATCGCAGTACATCTCCTTGTACCCGTAATCTTTAAAATTGTAACTTGTTCGTTCTCCGTAGAAAGTCAATGGTTACCCGCGGCTGTGTTTAGACACTGCACACGTCTCCCGTGGGCCTCCTACATCCTAACCTTTGGTTGTTCCTAGAAGCCCCAGCGATTCCTCAGACCCTAGGCCTGCTTTCTATTCCTCACGTGGTTCTTATACAACTATTTTAGTATATGGCTTCTGAGGCCCCTAGGGCAAAACGTATACTGTGCAACTTATTGTATGCTAATTAAGTTCCTTGTATAGTACTTTTACCTCTGACCTCATAAAGAGTGCAGAGGGGGTGTTTTTAGAATAAATACATATATATTTGATATATACCTTGTGTGGTGTGCTTTCATTTGGTACTCAAGAGATTATAAATGGTAAAACAACTTGCTTAACTCGTCTCCAAGTCTAAGCCTGAAGGCTGCTCTCCAGAGCTACCACTAGGATAGCTTTTTATAAGGTTGACTTTATAACCTACCATCAATAAGGGTCGATTGGGCTGGTGCAAGGTGCCCTCTAGAATAGTGGACATCATATACCAGGCCAACTTCTCACAGGGATCATTCACCATTCACCGATGACAGCATCCAGGTATTGCTCATTAATAAGCCATACTAAAGAGTTCCCTTTTGATACTTAGGGAATTAGTCAAAAGTGTCTACAGGGCTGCAGCACTATTAGCGGATAGTCCCCAGGGCCCCCACAGGGCCAAGTCTAGTCTTACCCACTCCAGCAGTATAGAAGTGTCCAACTGTCCAGTGACTGTCCTCTTCGTGGGCGCTCACAAGTCACGATCCGATTTGGTGAAATTGGGCTGCCCATGGTACATGCAGCAGTACCTGGCATACACAGGCTCTCTCTGGAGTCCTACTGTTGGCTTGTCCCAGTGATGGGGCTGCCTCTGCTCTTCAAAGATGAGGTAAGTCACTATTCCCCTTGCGGGCTGATTCGATCATCCGGCTCCGTCTCACGTGGCATGCTTCTTGTTCCTTAGAGAATCAGTCAGGCGCGGGTCTTGGAGTATAGACTTTACTCACCAATCACAGCTGCAATCTTACGTTCAGGCAACTACCGGAACTCTTGGAAATCTGAGCACCTACAACCCCTTCTGGCATTCTGGGTTGCCGCAATACTGTCTGTTGAGATTCAGACTTCTTTACTACACTTGTCCTCACCACAGCAGCTCCTCCAGGTATATGGGGATGCCGATTAAGGCAGTAGCAAGTCTTTACACTTCTGACAACAAAAAATTAAGCAGTGCCCCCCTGTGGTATATATGGTCAACGCAATATTATGGATTGGGCCTGGCTCTTACTGCACATCACTTGCGACAAGGCTCAGGTCATGCCGGCCCTCTAATGGCATATGGTGGTCAATGATTACTTCTGCAGACGGGCAGCAACCTGTTCTGTGCCAGCCATTCCCTCACATTTCGCTCAAGGATTCCTCTCAGTAGGGCTCCCCACTGGACTTCACTCCCTACAATACTCTTTTCTTCCTCACAGGGCACACTCGTCTAGGCAAGCAGGCAGGTGTTGGTGCTCCATACTCCAGGGTAGCTGATCTTGGTTTCCCTAGGCGATGTCCCCTCCCCCAAAGAGAGACTAGCAGGCCTTTGCCACCAGCTTTGGTCACAGGCAGAAGTCTTACAGGGCTTCCCTGTCTCACACAGCCTGTCTGGCTGGTTGGCAGATGACACATTTTGGGATCTCAACTTCCCCATCTTGTAGTCTTTATCCAGACACTACATGTGATTTTGGCTCTGAGTCTTTGAAGTTTTATGCTGGGGGTCTGATTCTTTTGAAGTGTACATTGCAAATTTTCTTCTGAAAGGCTATCAATCACTGCAAGAAAGACTCCGAAGTTGACAGAACTGCAACACAGATTATGGGAGTGACCAGAGTTCACACCTGGATGTCAGCCACAGTGATATGTACATCAAAAGGTTAATCCTAGGTTTCGAGTTCTATTCTTTATGAGCCCCATATCCTTCCTTAGATGTGTCCAGGCACCTTCCTTCTGATCTGTCACTGGATCACAGAGCAACCTTTTGAAGTGTAACAGGAGAGTTTCTTCCTCCCATCCTCTAGTGTGTGCCCCACCCAGCTCACAGGAAGGCAGCAATACACAAATCTGTCTGGAGGGATTCCTCTCCTCCTCACGTCTTCACCAGGCAGGCATGGGCTTCCCAAAATGGAACCCAGGGTCTTCCATGTAATATACCATTGCAGGAAAACTTGCACTAGGTATACATTCACAGCACACTTATTGTCCATCACTGTTACCTCATTCAGTCAATCAATCATGGTTTATATAGGGCAACTACTCACACGTGAGGGTATAAAGGGACTGAGGGAGGGATGATGACCCATCCGGGTGCTGGGGTTCAGTCGAAGAGCCAGGTCTTACGATCCTTCCTGAATTGGTCAGCGACAGAACTTGTCTGAGGTGGAGAGGCAGGGTGTTCCAAGTCTTGGCTGTGAGGTACAAGAAGGATCTTCCTCCAGGCCTGGTCTTGCGGATCTGTGGGAAGGTGGCCAGGGCCAGTTGGGTGGAGAGGAGGTGTCTGGTGAGTACGTGGACTCAGAGGCGGTGGTTCAGAATATGCTGGCTCTGCATTGTGGAGGGCCTTCTGGCATGTGTGAGGAGCTTGAAAGTGACTCTTTTGTTCATTGGGAACCAGTGGAGGTCTCACAGGTGTTCAGTGATGTGGCTGTGGTGGAGGATGTTGAGGACCAGTCTGGCTGTAGCGTTTGGACATTCTGTAGTTTCCTGAGGAGTTTGTGGGTGATGCTGGCATAGAGTGCAATGCTGTATTCAAGTCTGCTGCCACTTTTTGTGACGCACCAGCTGCGTAAAAAATGCACCATGTTGCGTCATATTTACAAAATGATGCATCTATGTAGATGCGTCACTTTGTAAACCCCTGCGCCACATTACACCTGCGCCAGGTATAATGTATGCAGGGTGGGCGTTCCGACGCAAGTAAGCCTCGTAGATCAGACGCAGTAAAATCAATGAGATTTCACTGCATGCACCACTTCTAGGACGTAAATGTGTCAGTATCTTACACCTGCCTCACAGCAGGCGTAAGACTGACACAGGCGCATTGAAATGGGACTTGCCCATGTTAAGGGACCCATTGCAGAAGTTGCGTCACTTTTGTGACACACTCCAGCAATGCGCCAATTTTGCGCCTACAGATAAGTCAGAAATACTGACGTGTCTGTAACTCTTTGCGACATGACGCGTCATATAGGAAATATGACGCAACCAGCGTGTCGCAAGGAGGGCGCAATGAAAAGTGACGCATCACTGTTTTCACGCAGCGATGCGGCACTTTTCATAAGTGAGTTCCTAAATGATTTGAGTGTTGTGTATACTATAATTAACTGCTTAGCTACAATGCTTGGTGTATAGTTTTTGCTTTAATTAATTAGACTTATGTTAATATTTTTGGAGTTTAAGAAATGATGATGGATTGTATATTATTTATACATTTGTAATGGCATTAAGGGCTTCAATAAAAATATATATTTTTTAAAACTCCTGTCATTGCCCAGGCTATGGCTGAGTTTTTCTTGTGAGTGGAGTTTCCAAAGGAAATACTCACTGATCAAGGCACACCTTCATTTCTCATCTCATGGTCCAGTTTTTCAAGGTTTTGGGGATTCATCAGATCTGTACCCCAGTCTACCACCCAGAAACTGATGGTCTCGTGGAAAGGTATAACCAAACCATCAAAAAAATATTCTTAAAGGATTTGGTCCCCAGAAATGGGAGGGATTAGGACAAAAAGTTACTGTTCGTCCTGTTTGCAATACGCAGCCTCAAACAAGCTTAAACCGGGTTCTCACCCTTTGAATTACTGTTTGGCAGGCAGTCCGCACCCGCCTTGATATGGCTGCAGAGCAGTCCGAAGAAGAAGAAGATGAAGGTTGTAATTTGCAAGAATATGCTTCTTATTTGAAGAATGATGTTCAGTCTCTGTGGGAGGAGGTGAGGGTAAACCTAGAGAAAGTTCAAGCAAAAAAAGAATACCACAAAACAGCAAGAGCCCATTGTGTTTCTTCAGGAGAGGAGATATTGATATTGTTATATTCTTCAGTTAACAAACTATTGGCCCAGTGGCAGGGCCCTTATAAAGTTGTTGAAAAGATCACTCCTGTTACTTATAGACAAGCAGTCCCACACAAAGGAAGAGGGGGATAGATATACCATATCAATTTGTTAAAAAAATGGGTGAAATCTTGAACTCAGCAACAAGTCGACAGGCAGGCCATGTTCATAACAGACTCTGAACCTCTGAAGCTAGAATTTGTCCCCACAACAGACAAGAAAAATACAGAGAATATAACTGGTGGATCAACAATCAATCAGAACCAAAAGGAACAACTAATCAAACTTCTTCACTGTTTCCCTAAGTTATTTTCAGACAAAACAGGAACAAAAATCTCATTAAGCATAACATAATTACTGAAGAGAATAAAATAGTAAGACTAAAACCCTATCACAATCCTGCAGCTAGGAGAGAAGCCGCTGAGAGAGGGGTAGCCACAATGCTGCAAGACAGAATCATTGAACCCTTGAACAGTGGATTGTGTTCGCCCTTCATTCTAGTGCCAAAACCGGACCAGTCGCTGCTCTTCTGCATAGATTTTAGACAGCTCAACAGTATCTCAAAGTTTGACACATATCTCATGCCTAGGTTAGACAAATTGATAGAGAAACTAGGGGGCATATTTACAATGCTCCTGCTGCCATTTTATGCCGCTGGTTAGTCACTTTTGTTTTGGTCTGGAGGCGCATCGTGCAGGCCTATTTTTACAAGACCACACAAAGCCACCCTGCGTGTTTTTTCATTGCCTTGAAAATACGAAGTAAGGCATTGCTTGGAAGGGGCTTTCCATGGGTGTTGCTGTGGGTGTTCCCACACAACACCCATTTTTTTTTCATTAACCCAGATTTACAACATACATTTTTTTCTCTTTCCATATGTGCTGTTTTCTGCAGCACACATAGAACAAGGAAAACATCTCATTTGATTGGTGCCCTCTCCTGCAAAAAAGCAACCATTCCAACAACACAGACACCCTTGCAAAATGGTGCAAAGGTGCCTGCACTGGCGCTAGGCTGGCAGAAAGGATAGCAATGCACCATATCTTGTAGATCTTGTATGGAGCATTCCCACCCTTTTCTTTTGCCGTATGGCAGCACAGCTAGATGGCTTGCTACCCTGCTCTACAGCAAAATATTGTAAATATGTAAATATGTCCCGAGGTAAGGCATTCTATTTATCAACATCGGACATGACGCAACATAATTCGATGACGTTGTTTTAATCCGTCCTGGACAGTAGACCTACAATAGTTGTCCTCAGTATTCTTCACTCTACACAACGCTGGCCACACAGCCAATCCAACAAAATTACCCTTGCTAATGATTATATTAAATATCTTGGTTACCAAATCCAGTCAGGTGCCATTCTTCCTCAAATAGAGAAAGTACAGGCACTCAAAAACATTCCCACTCCCACTACAAAGAAAGAGATCCATTCCTTCTTAGTATTGGTGGGGTATTATAGATGATTTATCCCACATTTTTCAGACTTGGCTGCCCCTCTCACACACTTGCTAAGAAAACACCAACCTGCAAAGCAACAGCAGGAGAGTTTTGACAGTTTAAAAATCTTTGTCGGGAACCCATCTTACTCTGTCCTGAATTCCTACTACTTTTTGTATTACAAATGGACGCCTCTGGAAAGGGTTTGGGGGCTGCTCTGCCCCAAGCTGACTGTAACAGTAATCAACATCCTATAGTATATATTAATCAGGAAGCTACTCCCCTGAGGAACAACAATATCCAACCATTGAGAAAAAATGTCTGGCTACCAAGTGGGCTGTAAAGGCACTTCAATATTATCTCTTGAAACTTGCCTTTACTTTATTAATAGACCATGCCCCACAGGTTTGGCTTGCCAGACATAGGGAGTAGAACTCTCCGGAACTACTTTGGTTTCTAGCTGAGTCTTATTCATTTCAGGTTGAACATTGACCAGTATGGTTACAGAATACTGAGGACTATATTTCCGAGGAACCCATGTCAGACTGGCCCAATCAGCCACTCTTGGAAAGGGAGTATTGTAATATGGTCAGTAATTCCTTCCCTAATAATGTCGACAACGAAGACCCAACAAAATCTGTGAAGAGTGCTCCAGCAGACACCACTTCAAAATCGCAGATGAGAAGGGCAATGACGCCCACGGACAGTGCTACTCCAAGGAGAAGGAGAGTTGGATGTGGAATGAGAAAGAAACCAGAGTACCCGGAGCCACCACTGAAGGCGGAAAAAAGGAGAAGCCAGGAGGTCTGCAGAACTGCCCAGAGATTAAAGGCCAGACACCCAAAATGCCACAGCAAAGCGGTCTGTGCCACTCAAAATCTAAAAGGAAACCTGATCAATCCCCAAAGTGGGTTTACTGATTAAAATCCACAAAGAACATTCGAAAACCCCTGTCACGTGTTCCACAAGTCATCCGCCTTCCCACAGTAAAACTATGGCAATTACACTTAGACTCCTTTCATCTTGGATGTATGATAGTACAACGCGATCATTTTGATCGCGGTACTTTACATCGCGGATTTTACAACACAAGTCGTTACAACGACTTGCATTGGAGGGCGCGGATTGTGGATTTTTATAATTTTATATTCCAACACCAGTCCACGTAACAGTAGGGAAGGTGTTGGAATATAAAATTACAATATTCCTTAACCAACAGCGCCATCCAGCGCAAGTCGTAGTAACGACTTGCGTTGAAATGGCACCGTGGTAAATGTCGTGCGGTGTAAACACCGCGTTGTAAACGACGTTTACCTTTCATCTTATCGCCCACACACTGAAACTTCTTTGCATTCCTTCAGCCTTCACATACAACATGGGCCATCTTCCTCCCTTCACTCATTAGTGTCCCTCGTCCATGCCAATGATTTTCCTTTCGAGCCTCACTATCTGTGTTGCACAATGAGCCTTTCTTTAACCAGGAGCTCATGCGAATGCACCTGCAGGGCAGAGAAAAACATCACAACACAGTCAAGCTTTCTCTTTGTAAATCAAAACATTGATTCCAAATGCATTTGGTCAACCTAATGTGTTAAATGCATGATTAAGGATGCATACGCAGTTGCAATCTAAATATAGTGATGTCATTTGAGATGTTGTCAGTGATGTCATCAGTGATGTCACTAACCATGTCATGAATGATGTAATATGTGACATCATCAGCAGTGGATTGCGGGCGCGCGAGTTATAGTGAGTCCAACTAACTATAACGTGGGAATTTCAATGCTTTTGTATGAGTAAAATGTTCAGCTAACTATAACTGGTGTGAAACCTATGGTTTTTTCAGTGAATTTCAAAGTTTTTTTAAATGCTAATTCCTAACTATAACGATTGTGAAACCTATGTTTTTTTTTAGTGTATTTCAAAGGTTTTTTAAATGCTAAATCCTAACTATAACGTTTGTGAAACCTATGGTTTTTTCAGTGACTTTCATAGTTTTTTTAAAAGCTAATTCCTTTGTATATCGACTTTGTAACCTACGATTTATTATTTTTATTAGCTGTTTTTTATAACTATTAATTATAATTAAAGCTTACCCGTATCATTTTTGTCTTGGAGCGCTCAGGGTGCGCGCACCGGTAAGCTCTCCCGAGAGCGCAGCGAGAGCGCTATTTCTGCGTTCGTAAAAAAAAATATGTATGAAAACTAAATAATAATGCAAGACATTCAGTACCATACTTATAAAAGTAGTATTTTTGATTTTCAGAATGGAAATGATTTTGCATTTCCGTAAAGCTAGCAAAACGTCATTTAGGCGCGCCGCGTAAGCGGCCACGGAAGCGCCCACGTTTGTGGTGCGTAAGCGCCCCCGGAAGAGCTCCGGTGCGCGCAGCGTAAGCGTGTCAAGTCATGTGACCTTAAAATAACAATTTTCATTGGTTGCTAACAGTTGTTTTTACAAAGAATGAAAACCCCACCCATTTCCTTCACTTCTTCTTTCACTTTTGTGACTGAAAGACCTGTTTTTTGCTGCTCACCCTTTTTGGAATTATCATGGCTGCTAGACCCACCAGAAGCAGTGAGGAGTCAGATGGTTTTACTGATGAAGAGCCTCCTCAGCCGAAGGTGAAAGAACATTTTATTTGGAAGTTCTTTGACATACCTGAAGGATTAAAAAAGGTGTATGCTCCCAAAGTTGAATGTAAAATCTGCCATACTGTACTTTCCCGAGGAGACCCCAAAAGGAAGTACAGTTTTGGAAATTCAACAATGATTCGCCACGTTCAACGCAGGCACCCCCAGAACTATGCCCGGGAGAGTGTCAGGGCTCTGGCACGAGAGGCTCCAAGGGATGGTGCCTCTACTTCAACTGGAGGAGCAACTGTTTTGGTGAGGGGGTGACCAGAACAGCTGATTCCAAATATTCAGCCTGTTTTTCATGGCATCACAAACAACTGTAAAGATTGTGGTGAACTACTTTGTTATGGTGAACAAAGTATTCTGAACATTGTCCGAGCAAGAGAGAACCACCGCTGCCATCCCCATCCCTAATTTTGATTCTTTTTTTGCTCCTGTTGAGCAGTTTGACATTCCCTGTTTTTGTTTTTGTTGAGAAAAAAACGAAAAAAGAAGAAATAAAAAAGTTCTTTTTAAAACTACCTCCAATTCTCAAAAAAGAGCTGTATTCTTAAAAAAATCAAAAAGAGTAACTGAAGTGGAGTGCAGTGAGAGAGGAGAGGAAAAAGAGTAAGAAAGTAAAGAAAGGGACGAGAGGGGAAGGGAAGTAAAGTAAGGGGACTGAAAGAAGGTGAGTGTGGGAGGTGAGTGAGGAGAAGGAGAGTGAACATGGGGAATGAGGATAAGTGAAGAAAATGTAGTAAAGGAACGGGGGTGTGGAAGGGTAAGAAAAGAGCGACAAAATCTTGCGCCTGCCTCACAGCAGGCGTAAGACTGATGCAGGCCCTTTCACATGGGGCTTGCCCCATGTGAAAGGATGCATTGCTGGAGTTGCGTCACTTTTGTGACACACTCCAGCAATGCGTCACTTTTGCGCTTACAGATACGTCAGAAATACTGACGTATCTGTAACTCCTTGCGACATGATGCGTCATACATTAAATATGACGCATCAGGAATGGCGCAAGGAGAGCGCACTGAGAAGTGACGCATCGCTGCTTTCATGCAGCGATGTGTCATTTCTCATAAATGAGGTCCTGAGTGAGGGAGGAAAGAAACATAAGTTAGGGAGTGTGGCTGTGTTATAGGGAGTGAGCGTGATAGAAGAGGAGTGACAGACTAAGGGGTCAGAGAGAATGAGGCTAACAGAGAGAGAAAGAGGGAAGGGGAGTGTAGAACTAAGAGGACAGAGGGAGTAAGAGAAGGAGTTAGTGAAGTGGAGTAAGGAGAGTAAGGGAAGAGAAAAGAGTGAAGGAGCAAAAGAAGGAAAGAGACAGGAAGGAAAGTAAAGGTTAAGGTCTGAAAGAAGGTGAGTGTGGGAGTATGGCTGAGTTATAGGGAGTGAGCGTGACAGAAGAGGAGTGAGAGACTAAAGGGACGGAGAGAATGAGGCCAACAGAGAGAGAATGAGGGAAGGGGAGTGTAGAAGTAAGAGGACAGAGGGAGTAAGAAAAGGAAGTAGTGAAGTGGAGTAAGGAGAGTAAGGGAAGGGAAAACAGTGAAGGAGTGAAGGAAGGGAAGAGAGATGAAAGAAAATAAAGCAGAAGGTCTGAAAGAAGGTGAGTGTGGGAGTATGGCTCAGTTATAGGGAGTGAGTGTGATAGAAGAGGAGTGAGAGACTAAGAGGACGGAGAGAATGGGGGTAACAGAGAGAGAGTGAGAGAAGGGGAGTGAGTAAGTTAGAGGACAGAGGGATTGAGAGAAGGAGTTACTGAAATTGAGTAAGGGGAGTAAGGGAAGGGAAAAGAGTGAAGGAGCGAAGGATGGGAAGACAGAGGAAGGAAAGTAAAGAAAAAGGTCTGAAAGAAGGTGAGTGTAGGAGTATGGCTGAGTTATAGGGAGTGAGAGTGATAGAAAAGGAGTGAGAGACTAAGGGGACAGAGAGAATGAGGCTAACAGAGAGAGAATGAGGGAAGGGGAGTGTAGAAGTAAGAGGACAGAAGGAGTAAGAGAAGGAGTTAATGAAGTGGAGTAAGAAATTGCACATTTTAATTGGTTGTACTTTTGAACACTTTCAAAGTCACATAAAATTCACCCATCCCCCTAGTGCTCATTCCCCTGTTACCATGGTAACTCCCTCCTCACCCAGCACACAGTTCAGAAGTTCATCATACTATGTTGCAAAAAAAAAGCAGCAAGGGTGTTTGACCACTCAATGTACCAGCTAATCATGTGCAATGTTTCTTGAAATGACTTTTCCTCAACCATTGAAATGACTTCTTTCAAAAAACAAAAGCATATACCCTAGTTTTCAGTGGAGAATGTTAAGAAAGCACCAATCATTTTTTGTTTTTCAAGTGCACTGAATCTCAACCACTTTTTTACATAACTCCTACT
Source organism: Lissotriton helveticus (assembly GCF_964261635.1). Taxonomy (NCBI): domain Eukaryota; kingdom Metazoa; phylum Chordata; class Amphibia; order Caudata; family Salamandridae; genus Lissotriton; species Lissotriton helveticus. Next base: position 332,140,310 of record NC_136071.1, on the reverse strand, counting down.
TTCAAACTGCCATTTCATTTCCACAACTCATGTGAATACAAGCACATCTACCTTCAAGATGCCAAAAGTCTGGTTTGTGGGTCATAGCTTTGTCCACTGGACTCAAAAATACGCAGCTAACAGAGGTATTTACAACCTTGATTTACCAAATGTGGACATTGTATGGATTGGACAAAGAGGATTGAGAAGTCACCAATTGATACCATTGGTAAAATCCTTTATGCATCTACCACACCCTGACATCATAATTGTGCACTGGGGTGGCAATGACCTGGGCACTTTGACTGGGAAAGGTCTGAAAATGCTTTTAAAGGACATCTTTGGGCAATTGATGTCACTTTTTCCAAAAACTGCCTTGGTATTTTCTAATATATGCCAAAGGCAAAAATGGAACTGGTCCAACCAATTTTGTCCACAGATTGAGAAAGCAAGGAAACATGTGAATAAATCTGTTCTGCTTTCCTCAGAGACTATGGTATGGGTTCCATTTACCACAACAACTTGCGTTACAACATGCAAGACATCTATAGGAGAGATGGTGTGCATTTTACAGATGAGGGGAATGGAGTTTTCCTCTTGAATATAAGACTCTGCATTGGTACCTACTTGTAGGTACAAAAAACACCCACATAACACAACAGCTCTTTTCAGAGCTACCCTACCTCTAAGCACTCTAAATTATTTTTTTACTATAATTCTTTACACTGTTTTTCCCTGTGGTGCGCTCAGGGTGCGCGTACCGGAGCGCGCACCTGGGAACGCACCCAGCGCTTACCCTGCGATTTTTTTTTTTTAAAAGAAGTTTTTTTGCCCTTCAGGGTCCTTCTAGGCCCCCTCAGAAAACCTAGGGGGTCAGGATGTGTCTACTCTGCCCCCTTTTAATTATATCCCCCTTTCTTTTTCACCTCTTGTGTCTCGATTCTACCGAGACACAAGATGGCGGACTCTCCGGACTATTTAGAATGTTGACAGACACCCGACAGCCAATCAGCTTTCCGCTCGCGCACTCCCGTAGCGCGCCAGGTGCGCTCCCCGGTACGCGCACCTGTGAGCGCTCGGAGAGCGCTTATAGATATATATGTGTTTTTGAAGTTAAATTAAAAAAAAAACACTGGAGCAATTTTCACCAAATATAGCAAAGGCACATCTGCGTACCAGTCCCTACAATTTTGCCAAGTTTGGCGTAATTCCGTTCAGCGGTTCGGGCTGTAGACTTTTCAGACCGTCCTATGGAAATTAACATGGGGAAAACATGTTTTGGGAACCCCTTTTTTCTCAGCCCCCACTTCACGAATCCCCCTGAAACTTCCAGGGAAGGAGCGGAACGGAGCTGGCCAAAATTTGGGAAAATTACACACAAATTCCTCAAGTGGCGCAAGAGTTATTCCCAATAGAATGTTGCGGATTTCCTATCGTAGCCAATTCTTACTATAACTACCTACTGGCGACCGCCAGTAGGTAATATATATATATATATACATATACTGCTGAACTTTGCTTAAAATTCATTTCGAATTTATGAGTACTTTTCTCATAATTGTTGGCCAAGCAATTTATAATGGAATTTCACCTGTTATTGACCTATATTACATTCTGGTTTTAACTAACTCTCCAAGATGTAATTGACGGGGAGTTTATGGTCATATATGATTGTGGTGGTCTTTTGGCGGCCTAATATGAGACTTATAATTTTGTGGGTTCTATGGGTGTATTAGGTAATACGTTGCAGTCTCACTGTCATTACATTAGTCGGTGAGGTGCCGATACACGGCATAATCATCTTTATTCACCGACAGGGGAACAATTCCTATTAAATGGGTTATAATCACATTTGTGTCCAAATCTGTGGGGAACCCCGTGTGATTGACTGAGGACTGCATACTGTTTTGTTAGCTATTTATAGCTGTGTGGTGTTGAAACAATCAAATTCTTTATTCGATTGTAAAACTGTAAAATTGTAAAATTGCGGCAAGTAATTGTCGGTAATATGCTGATACACAGCTAGATTGATCTTTTTGATACCGACAATGGCACAATTTATCAATGTTTTTTAATGTGTCTCTTAATGTATATAACATTACGAAATGGCCGCCACATTAATCGTTTAAAATGTCCATCTTTCATTTCACTGACAGGAAGTGATGTGCATATAATGTGTCAGATAGACACGGGAGTGTAAACACTGACGAAGGACTTTGGGTCTGAAACGCGTCTGTTTTTGTCTGTCCGTGGCTAATTAAAAATTTGCTGCATGAACCCCCGTGAGTGCGTTATCGTTTGTGGAAAAAGGAAAACGATTGGAGCTGCCATATATATATATATATATATATATATATATATATATATATATATTCACTGAAAAAAACATAGGTTTCACACCAGTTATAGTTAGGAATTAGCATTTAAAAAACCTATTAAATTCACTGAAAAAACCATAGGTTTTACACCAGTTATAGTTAGCTGGAAATTTTACTCGCATAAAATCATTGAAATTCCCACGTTATAGTTAGTTGGACTCACTATAACTTGCGCGTGCAAATCACTACTGATGACGTCACATATTACATCACTCATGACATGGTCAGTGACATTACTCATGACATCACTGATGACACCATCCAGTGAATGTGTGTCTTTCTGAAAAATAAATATTAGTGAGTAATGTTTAAATTTTTAAATATATGTATTATTGTTTCACTTTGTGTATAAGTGGCTGCATGGGTTGGTGAGTAGCTACATGTGTATGTAAATGGGTTATTAGATGTTTTTCTTAGTATCAGTATGAGTGTTTGTATGGTTTGGTGGGGGTATTACTTAGCACATAGATGCATGAATGACTGACTTTCTCTTTGTATGTGTTTTGAAGACAGCATATGTGCAAGACTGAATAGGTGGATGAGTGTGTATATGTGTGTGTTAGTGAGTGAATGACTGTCTCACTAGTGTCTTTATCAGTAACTACATATGTTTTAATCTAGTATATGTGAATATTGATGTATATAAGTGAGTATATGTGAGAGTGAGGGATTGTAAGAGTTCCTGTTTAAATTAGTATGTGTTTCTATAAGTGATTGTTTAAGAGAGTAAGTATGTGTAAGTTTCCTTAGAAGTAAAGTGGTAGTGTGTGTATAGCTGTATATGCAAATAAATGGATGTTCAATAGTTTATTTGCATGTGTGAGTATGTGTGTGAGTAACTTTTGGATGCCTGTCAGTGTGTAACAGGATGTATAGGTGTATCACTACATATGATGAGTGAGTAAATGTATGAGTGACTATATAGAACTGTTGGTGAATGAGTGGATGTGTATATAGATGGTGGAATTATTGAATTGGTTGTTGTAAGTGGTATGGGTATCTGCATTTTTTTGAAAATTGTAGTTTCTATTTTTGAATATGTGTTTCAAGGGTTACATTACAGTGAAAGGAGGTCTCTCACTCTGTCACAAGGATGGTGTCATCAGTGATGTCATGAGTGATGTCACTGACCATGTCATGAGTGATGTAATATGTGACGTCATCAGCAGTGCATTGCACGCGCAAGTTATAGTGAGTCCAACTAACTATAACGTGGGAATTTCAATGGTTTTATGCGAGTAACATTTCCAGCTAACTATAACTGGTGTAAAACCTATGGTTTTTTCAGTGAATTTAATAGGTTTTTTAAACGCTAATTCCTAACTATAACTGGTGTGAAACCTATGGTTTTTTCAGTGAATTTCAATGGTTTTTTAATAGCAAATCTTAATAGGTATAGAAAGTGAAACATTTTAAAACGAATTTTATATTGTATAAACATGTAAAAAAAAAAAATTTTTTTTTTTATTTGTAACCCGGGGGCGCTCCCGGGGCGCGTACAGGTGAACGCACGGGTAAGCACAATTTTACGGCACGCCCCAGGGTGCGTACCGGGGAGCGTCCCGTTAGCGCTATTCTCACGAACGAAAACAACATCGTGACGTTTCGCGTAACCGCGTGATGCGTCATATGACGCACAGCGTAATCGCAACCGAAAGCACGCGATCGCATACGATCGCGAAACGTCCTGACGCGCTTACGGAACGCACCCGCGGGCGCGCCCCGGAGCGCGACTACGGGCGCGCCCCGGTGCGCGAAGCGTAATCGCGTCGGGTCATGTGACCTGAAAATAACACTTTCTATTGGTCCAGAACAGTTTTGGTTTCCAAATGAGTATAGCCTGGGTCTTGTGACCAGCCTGGGTCTTGTGACCTGAAAATAACACTTTCTATTGGTGCAGAACAGTTTTGGTTTCCAAATGAGTAAAGCCTGGGTCTTGTGACCTGAAAATAACACTTCTGATTGGTTCAGCACAGTTTTTTTTCTCCAAATGATAAAAAACCCCACCTTTCTTCCTCACTCTGACTTTGTCTTTTGACTGAGGAAGACCTGTTTCATCTACAGAGACAATTCTTTTGTACTTTGAAATGGCTACTGTAGCAGCAGCTGGAGCATCTGCACCACCACCACAACCACCAAGAGGACCACCACAACAATACATTGCTGGTGGAGAAGAGGAGGAGGAGGAAGAGGAAGAGGAGGAGGGGAGCAGATGGCTGCCGGAAGAAATTACCCCATACAAGCCAAAAGAACACATTGTATGGGAGTTTTTTTCTCTTCCAGAGGGCAAGAAAAAAGTTCATGCGGCCAAGGTAACGTGTCCAATCTGTGGTGCAGAACTCTCAAGGGGCAATCCAAATAAAAATATTCATTTGGGAATCATACCATGATTCGGCATATGACCCGGAAGCATCCTGCTAACTATTCTCGTGCAGAGATCAGGGAACTGGCCAGTCACCTCCCCCAGTGTTCAAGGACCAGCTCAAAAAGAAAGCAACCCAGTCAATCGGACCCAGAAACAACGGAGACGATGCCTTGCATTCAGCAACAATTTGGTACTTTTAGAATCACTTGTACTGAATGTGGCAAGCTCATTGCCTATGGTGAAAAGAGCGTAAAGCTGATTGTCCTTGCTGGTCAGAATCACATTTGCCCCAAACAAAAGAAGTAATTTTTTTCGTTTTTTGTTTTTTGCTCCAGTTGAGCCATTTTCAATTCCCTTTCTCTTTGTTTCTTCCCATAAAAAATACAAAAAAAATATAAAACTGTTTTGAAAAGCCAAAAAAAGTACAAAATGTTCAAAAAACATTAAAAATATATAAAACAACAAACAGAATAAAAAAAAAGTTCATTTCAGAACTACCTTTTATTTATAAAATTAAACCTATATTTTTAAAGGATCTCTGTCAATTTTTTGTCCTTAGGGTAAGCGTACCGGGGCGCGCCCCGCAAAAAAATAGATTTTTTTTTTTTTATGAAGCAGTTAGCATGAGGGAAGGACACAAAGAGAGTTATGTTAAGAGAAAAAGAGCTACAAGATTACCACAGAGCGATTATTTATTACACAGTAAAAAATAGAGAAGGTGTAATTGGATGAAAGTGAGAAAAGTAAAATGAGTAAAGGAGCTAAAGAAAGGAAGAGAGAGGAAGAACACTAAAGTAGAGATAGTGTGAGACTGTGATTGGCTGTTAAAAGAAAAAAAAAGGACAGTAAAAAATGGACAGTGAAGGGTAGTGGCGGAACCACGATAAATGAAGAACGATGAGGGAAAGTGAGAAAAGACCAGGTAGTATAAGTAAAGAGGGATGAAAGAGGGAGAAAAATTGAATTAGGATAACACATGGGGAGTGAGAAAGAGAGAGGACAAAGAGAGTAAAGGAAACAGTACCTGAATGGACTTGAGTAAAACAGTAAAAAAAGATAAGTAATGCAGTGTGTGTGACTTATAGGGAGTCAGTGGGTGTAGGTCGGAGTGTGGGTGTGTAAGGTGTGTCTGTGGGTGTGGTTGTGTGCAGTGTTTTGGTGTGGGTGGAGGTGAGGGTGTGTGAAATATGTGTGAGAAGTGTATGAGTGTGGGGTGTATATGTGTTCGATGTATGTGTGTGTATGGAATGTGTGTGTGTTTTTGAGGAGTGTGTGTGGGAGTTTTTTTGTGTGTATGAGGTGTGTGTGTGGTGTGTGTGTGGGGTGTATGTTAGAGGTGTGTGTATGTGTTGGGAGGGGGATGAGGTGTAGGTGTAGAAGTAAGGTAAATAATTAAGAAAAAGAGAATGAGTGAAGAAGCAAAGGAAGGGAACAGAGGGTAAGTGAAGTAAAGAATAGGGATCGAATGAAGTTGAATATGAGAGTGTAAATAGGGAAAGGGGAGTAAACATGTAGAAAAAGAATAAGTGAGAGAAACAGAGTAAAGACACAGGAGTGAGGTAGATTGAGAAAATGTTAGTGACCTTAAAGCAAAGGGTGATGACAAACTACATTTTTTTAGTCATACTTACCATATAATAAATGTCAGTTTAATTAATTTTTTTTACTACAGTTTGTATCTGTGAAAGAGAGAAGAAAAAATAAGTTATAATTAGTAAAATATGTATTTTAAATTAAAAGATACAAATGAAGAGGTTAAAAATCATAACACTCTATTTACAAATAAAGTTAGAGTAAAGGACACAGAAAGGGAAATAAACTAAGGTAGAAGGACAAAAAGAGAGAAAAAGAAATAGAATGAGAGCATATTACTAAGAGTAAGGCATATAGATTCACTGACACAGAGGAAGAGAAGAACAGAGAAATGAACTGAAGGGAAGAAAGATACTAAAACAATGTGACTTAGCAAAACTAAATCAGGAAACAGTAGTAAGTAAAAAGATAATGACTGAGCCGGAAAACATAAACACAAGTGAACATAACACAAGGAGAGTGAGGCACTGAGGACATAGAAGTAGTGAACGAAAAATAGATAGAAAAGGTCAAAAGTAAGGAGAAAACAAAGATAAGCGAGGGAGAGTGGGTAAATTATAGTGATAGAGTGCGATAATACTGCTGAGTGAGTAAACAGGAATTACTAAAAGAGCAAAGGAGGAAAATACGGAAAAGAGAAGTAAAGCAGAGAGAATGAAAGCTGAAAAGTTATGCAAGGGAGAGAGGGGATGCAGAGAGTTGAAATGTGAATGAGGGCTTGTCAAAGAAGTGGAGTAAAAGAAAAGGGGTTACAGAGAGTGAGAGAAATACATTATAAGTGAGTTAAAAGAGCTCAAAGAGGATGGAAAAAGGAAAGTGAGTGTCAGAGAATGGGAATACAATTTAATTTACACAATCCAAAGTATAGAATAACTTGTACAACATGTTACATAGTTTATTTTTGCTGTTCTCAGAATATATTGAATTTCACTTAAAACAGTGAGTTCAAATTACTCATCATATGACAGCGGGAAAAAAAACACAGTCTAAAAGATTGTGTTTTAAAAAAAACCTTACATACTGACAAATGACAAATGTACACTAATCTTTGATTGACTTACTTTTCCTTGAGGCCAAATAGTATATCATGGAGGTCCTTTTCTCATTGCAAAGTACTTTGCTGTTCAGTAAAAAATCAATTTCATCGACTTTCTAGAAGAAAAACTCCAAGAACATCTGAAATATTTTCAATATTTTCATATACTCCTTTTTTTCAGTCATGACTTTTTACTCATTCCTGCACCTTTCCATTTGGCCAAATAGTGTCAGATGTATGAGTATATATCAGTACTCCTCCCGTCTTCATAGGCCAATTACCTTTACCTAAATTTTGGCTGTAAAAACACTAGGTATGAATTTATAAAGCCAAAAGGCAAACGTTGTTTGAAAGTCAAATGAGTGTCGTTACATTGGGTCCAACCTTTAGAAGTTTTTAAATAGCATGTGTAATGCCCTGATGTTGTAGAAGGACCGTCATGAAAAATAATAGCTACAGTTGCAAAGGTTCTTCCTGATATCGATAACTGAGAAGCCACGAAATTTTTAATAGAAGTTGTCAATTTAGTTCCATCAGGTCTACATCGTTGGAACATTAAAATAACATAGTGACCATAATTTTGTAGAAATAATGTGGACAGCATTGCAGACTTACATTGGGTACACACCATATTGTGATCCGCTGCTTTAACTAGATTATTAAAAGGCACTGATTTGCAGTCTGGTAAAGTCAAATATATAAATCTTTCAGAGTCTATTCTAGTAGTACTTGATGAAGCACAGTTATCACAGTCATGTTGCCATTGATAAGAAAGGTTAAAAATATTTTTTATATCTACTCCTTCATCTTGCAATACATCAAACATATACATTAAAAATTCCTGACAATCCTGCTAAATATTCGGTGAAAATTGATTTTGACCTGAACATATGTCTAGAAGATTTCTAATTTCTGAAACACTTTCTATTTTTGCTCTATCACTACAACATTTCTCTAACACAGAATTCAATAAACAGCACAATGTTTGTTCCCGATTTTCGACAATCTGTTTTTGTAAATTTTGAAGAAAAAAAACAACATTAACTACTACATTAGCATAGCAGTTGACACCAGAACTGTTTTCAAACTGAAATCCAACAACATCCTCAACAGAATCCTTTTTCCTTCTCCTTACAATTACAGTTTCATCTACTTTTTGTCTTTTTGCTACTACCTCACTGCAATTACTGTCATTTCTTCTTTTTTGGCCTACCACACGTTTTTCAATTAGAGGATATTGAGGCAAATGGGGAGCATACTCTCTTCTTAACCTATTGTATTCTTTAACACAATCTAGATCAGCACAAATCTTTATTTCATCACACTCAATCAAGTACAATCCTGATAAAGTTCTGACTCGTGATAAAGCCACATATGCCATACCCTCTTTAAACACAGAACTTCCAATGTTCACCAAAGCACTATCTACACTTAAACCTTGAGATTTATGATTTGTCACCGCATATGCCAAACAAATAGGAAACTGTTTTCGGCGAACATATAAGTCTTTCACGAGCAAAAATCTAGCTGAACAACGACAAATTTGTTCTATTTCATCAATGCCATCAAATTTAATTTTTAAAATTTCAATTCCATCTCTATTTTTGTAATTCACCAAACCAACAACATGACCCATTGCTCCATTTACCAGACCTCTTTCAACATTTAAATTCCTTCTCAAAATGACACGACAATTCAAACACACATTCAGAGTCTTTTCAAAACCAGCAGTTTTAGATATACTCTTCTCTAATGAATCCAATTTTGATTTCAAATTTTCAGACAAAACAATTGTTGCTCCCATATGCTCTATTTTATCTATAGCTTCCAGTTTCACTATCTCTTCATTTTCTAAATTTAACATTTTGTTGTTGAACATGGAACATTCTTTCCGAGTTGGCATCAAACATATGGCAGATTTCCTCTCGTTAATTTTCTTAAACATATTCTCTGGAAGAATGTTTTCATTTGGGTACAAATTTGAAATTAACCGTCCATGTAAAGCTTCTTTTCCAATCCTTACATCTTGTAAAATATTTTTATAATCTTCATCCTTTGCCTGCCGCATATTTTGAAGCAGTTCTGCATATTTGAAGTTTAACCATATATTAACGTTTCCAATGCTTCCTAAGCACTTCCTGGTATCTTCATGTGTGAGCATTTTGAACACAGGTTGTCCTTTCACTGGAGTCAACTGCAGAAGATCTCCAAAAACAATAATATGTTTTCCTCCAAATAAGACATCATAGTCTGTTCTAAGAATTTCTTGCATTCTCAAATGCACAAAAGCAAGCATTATATTTGACACCATGCTTACTTCATCAATGATAAGAAGTTTCATTTTCTTCAGGACTCTCGAAACTTCGGAACACGCATCTCCAGATAGATTGTGATACTCCAATTTGTTATCATGCTCCACTGGCAGCATCAGTAAACGATGTAAAGTAATCCCTTTAATGTTATGTGCTGCCAGCCCAGTTTGTCACGTTTCACCCTCCCCGACCTATGGTAAAGCACTGTCTGCCCGATCTTGAGAATCGGAATAAAAAACTACATATCCCATGATCCTTTGAGCCGCGCGCTCCTATGACGCGACGCTCCTAGGGATAAACAGGAAGTCGGGCGGAAGACGCGCCGCCGATTATTCCTGCTGTTGTCTTGGTCCTTTGACTGTGGATATTCGTGGATATCGGCGGAGGTAGCGGTTGGTATTCACAGAAGGGTCACGCTGCTTTCTGCGTGTGGATTACTGGTGAGGCTTTGGAAGCGCCTACAACGTGGTGTTCCTTGGTGAGGTGCCGTTCGTTGTTGGATTTACCAGGAGGGGCTTAGGAAGCGCCCGTGTTCGTCCTTCTTTCCAGCAACAGGTTTTCCTTGTTATCGAGTGGGGCACATAAGTTTCCGTGTGCGGGTACAGTGTCCCGTTGCTGAGTACTTGCAGGGAGCGTCTTGCTCCGGTTTGCGCAGGACACCTGGGCATAGGTGCCGCCTTACTTGTTCTGTACTCTTTGGCCATTTGGAAGCGCCTACAGAGCAGTATCTGTAGAGACGCTAAAACTATTTGTTTGTTCATACAAGGAGCGTTTTGCTCCAGTGAAGCGCAGGACACCTGGGCATAGGTGCCGCCTTAATTGTACTGTACTATTTAACCACGTAGCAGCGTTTACAGAGCAGGATCTGTAGAGACGCTATACACAAACTTATGCTGGGCTTATAATTTCCTTTTCTAACTATAAACTTGCAGGGAATATTGGGAGGAGTGATCCTGGGGTTGTCGCGTCTTGCACACCCAGAGGTCGTTCTTCTACTTATTTCCTCGGAGGAGAAAAAACCTTTGTTCTTATTTACCGCTGTGAACAGGGATGTGATCACTATTTGTTTTCTTCAATTGATGCTCTGGGGCAATTACAGGTTGTCTATTTCCTACATAAGGGTAGGTGTTCTTGGCTGGCTACATCTTTCAGAATCAAGGAAGGGAGGGAACCAGGGAGTTGCTAACGTTCTCTATATTATATTTTCCAGTACTATACCCAGGGATATAGAAGCCGCCCTTAGATCCTTCCTGCATTCAGGCAAAACCTGTGGGTTATCCAGGTGAGGTTAACAGGAGTGTTGTTACATAGCAAACGTCCCAGTTTAGGATTATCTAGTCCTTATTCATTGCTTTTGTGGTTTCAGGTTTTCGGTGCCAAGAGCCCAGCTGTTCTCCTCCGGACCAAACTTTTCCCCCGCTTGATCGCCTTAACAGTCTGGACACACTTTCAGTCAGACTTGGGTTGATCTAGAGGTGGGCCCCCTTATAGCATCGATCCAATCCTGAGGAGCAACCAGAACGGACCTGACACAGTTGGAGTGGTAACAACACAAGACAGCGGTGATTCAGTCCTTTTCTGCAAATAAGTTGGAGGTGCTTTCATCAGAAAACTTTTTCCAGTTCCCGCTTCTCCACTCACGTACAGTTGGACAGGCCTAAATGATGTACATGAGCACTCTTTTTTCTCATGACTGAATCCATGTTCAATCTGTTCTGTGACTTCGTCATATATCTGTTTCTGCTCAAAGTTTAGTTGCTTTACCAAATCTTCTAAGTTAACTTCATCATCTTGAGCTTGTTCCATAGCTCTTTCCACCTCATCCATGGCAGTGGCAGCTTCATTTTGGATAATTGGTCCTCCAAGTGGATCCTGACTCAATGAAGCAGAACTCTGACTGTCTTGGGAACTGTCTCTAGCAATCTCTGCAGCAATTGTGGCTTCTTGCTCTATTTCTTCGTTCAACATTTGCAGATCATTTGGAAAAACAGGACATTCTATGGTATCCTTGGTTGCATTAAAAGAATCTTCGTAACAGAGAAAATCTCCGAGTAGTTCCTCTTCTGTACGCCATGGCTTAAAGAGTTGCAAAAGAGCCAAATAGTAAAATTCCCTTTTCTCTGGATTTTCGCAACTAAATTTTCGATGATTAATCAAATGGCATTTTTTCTGTCTCACTAGACAACCTTCACACCCAATGATAGCATATATTCCATTGTTAATATCTTCTCTGATGGTTCTCTTATAAATATAGTTTTGCAGAACTTCATACAAACAAACCTTCTCAAGATGACTACTTCTATTTGGATAGTATGTATCCAACATGTTGGTCTTCAAAATATCTGCACTTTCCGGTTCTTTCTCCGCCAAATACTCTATTTCTTGTACAGATTTCAAAACTCGATTTCGTGTTACAGCAAGACCTAGACTCACCCAAATGATGGTTCTAGATTTGGCATAGAGACTTGCTGATGACAATCGATCAGAACATTCATATGCTCCAATTTCTCGATGCGACAACATCTTCAGACTGTAACTGTATAATTTCTTGCTTAGACTCTTTTCATGTGAAATTTCCTCCCACATTTCCTTCAGTTCTGTCTTTTCTTTTTTTGTGATGTAAGACGTCACATATCGAGCCACAGCAATAGAGTTGTCAGCAACAAATTGAATATCCATGTTAGCATTCCACATGGACAAAATCACTGGGTTGTAGTCGTTTATGTACTTGGACTCTTCGTTTCTTTTTAAATTGTATGTATTTTTTGGTGATTTCCTCATAACACTATGTCGCAGAGAAGACATCAAATTATTTACTCTTCCTTTAGAAATCACTGGTCGTGGAAAGGCAAAACGACATTTTTGTAGAACTTGTCTTTGTTTCTGAATTTTCGACGACAGTACTTTCCACAACAATGGGATTGAAAGCGTAAAACTTGTTGCCTTAAACTATTTTCTTCGGTAGTTTTCGGAACAGCACATGTTGAATATTCTTCAATGAAGCTCATCACTGTTTCATCCGAATCTGTTACAAATTTGGGTGCATCTTTAATCCACAACAACATATGTATATGAGGAGCACCTCTCGCTTGATACTCCTTTCTCCAAAAGAAATCCAAAACCTCTCTAAGGGGAGGATTTTTTTTTTTGGTAATAAAAGACATCATAGCTTCAAATCTATGATTGAAATATCTGCATACATTCACTGGATCCAAAGAACACAGTTCTCCAGGTGTTTTGAATTCTATATTTTGTATATTTGCATTTGCCTTTCGTAGAAATTGGAGTAAGTCATCCCATGCATACTCGGCACAGCTAAGAGTGAGGAACCATGTAGGAGTTCCTAAGTTTCTTAGCATACATTTCAATTCCCCATGACGACGGTACCAATACTCGTTTGTACCACGCTGACATGCCATGAGATTGATTAGATGAGATTCCAAAATATTATCTTGCAGATTTACTTTCTCCATAAAGTCCCTCGCCAAAACATTTTGCAGATGTGCTCCACTTTTCAGTATATGGTTTACTGCATAAGAAAGCCCAGACAAGTCACTTTCATACAGTAGATGAAACAAATAGGGAATGCATTGACGAAACCTTCGATCTTCAGCATATAATCTTACAGTTCGATATTCAGATGCAGGAATTTGAAGTGGTCGATCGTCATATCGTCCACCTCGACCTGTTGGAAATAGCTGTGGAAAATAACCAGCTTCCAAACTTTCTTCCCATACACTAACGGGACTTCCTTTTGCTGCTTTCATTTGAAACAATTCAATTGCATTCCCCATTACTTCTTTGGAATGCAAAGGATGAACAGTATAATGTTCATATATTTCTTCACTTCTAGAGACATCAACTTTTTCAATTTGGCCACCTGAACAATCACTGTCTTTATCTGCAGCTGTTTCCTCTGCTGCAACATAAACATGTTTGTAATACTCATTGTTTTTTACTAAATACAACGTTGCCTTTTTGACTTTCCTAACATCCACTAAATCTTGCCAGATTTTTTTACTCTTTGTCGGAACCCCATTAACTAGAATAACTAAAGGTTCCTCTTCTACTTTTTCTATACCAATTGTATCAATATTTTTTTTGAAATCTAGAGGCAAATAAACAACTCTTCCCTTTAATCCTCTCTGCAAATCTGTAGGAGGCAATTTCCCTATCTTAGGCTCCATGCGAACAATTGCCTGAAAAGGGTGGACACATTGAATCAAAATAGACTCATATGTATTTAAATCCATCAATTCAGGGGGAATGTCTACCAACTCCAGATTATTATGAACAGCTCTAGCAGGCATTCTGTTTTGATTTAATTTATCATAACAATATTTACAAATACGCTGATCAGAACTCAAATCAAAACAATTCTCCACCCACAAATAAGTTGCAAAATCTTTCGACTCATAATTATTCACCTTTTCACTTTTTACGTATAAATCAACTAATCTAGTTTGATGCTTATAATGACTTCGTCGACAACACACACAAGTAAAATTCGGCCTTTCACTTGATTTCACCTTAAACCTGTTAATTTCCTGCTCAAACTTTTCTGTACTTGAAATCTGTACATTGTCTTCCACATTACCTTGAATTGCTGTGTCAATTTCTACACTATCCTCTTTTTTTATCAAAATAACAAATCTCAATTTCTTCACAAATCTTCTTCACATCTAATTCAGTTCCATGCAAAAGAGCACTGTTTAATTGTTTAAGCTTAAGTGCTGGACTTTTTGCATAATACAACATTCTCACTAATTTCCTCATTTTGGTATGATGCACTGCTAACATCCTAAAATGATGAAAAACACTGTGACAGACTTTTCTAGAAAGACAAGCCAGTGAATGGCCTTGCAAACCTGTCTTTTCTCTCACTCTGCAAGGATCTAAGTCTTGCAACAACTTCATTTTCTGCTTTAGACTTTTCTTACTATATGTACGTAAGAAATTACAAAACAAATCATTTGATTCCTGTCGCACACTACAAATACGACTACACTTCCAAGTGTACACTGGACCCTTAGTACGTCTCCCTAAAACTCCATCAGATAACACCTCTTCTGGTTCTCTAGGCACAAGTTTCTCTTTTTCAATCAGACAACCGTCTTTCACTTCATACGCTCGACCACTGGTGTCAACTGCATGCACTAAATCATTCTCCTGGAAGTAACTCTCCTCATTAAAAAATGGCTCACAACTTGAACTGTGCATCCATTATCCAGAAAATTTTTTACAAAAATTAGTCCGATTAATTACTCTTTTCCATCTACTGTTTGATTTGAAAACATCAATTGTCTTGTTAAGTGTCCTAATTCTATTGATTATTAAAATAAATATTTTTTTCTTAACTTCAAAAGCCTGATCAACAATCTTCTCTACACTTTTCTTTTTCTTATAAAAAGCAGCTCTCTGTTTACCTTTCCTAATGTTTTTTAACAAATTTAAAACCACTCTATTGTGAAATATTCGTCTACGAATGTCTCTAAACTGATTCTGCCTTCTATTCCTATACATATTATTCTCTCCTGCTCCAGTTTTAGGATTCTTTGAAGTTCTCTCCTTCCTTTTCAATTTTACTCTCTCATTTTCTTTTTCTACATGCTATCCATCATTTTTTTGGGATGTACATATGTTACGTAAAAAAGACTTAGTTGTCTTACCAGGAGATTGGTTCCTGTTTTTTGAAGTATTTGTTGTGGAAGAGTGCTGTAATTCCGTTGCTGTTTTTGATTTTTCCCGGTTACGTTGTTTTCTTGTCCTTTCCCTTGTGGGCATCTTTGCTTACTCTTCAAATAACGATTTCAATCTGTGTTAAAGAAAAAAGTAGCACATTATAGACCACTATTACCAAACAACAAAGCAATGACAAAAAGCAAACGATCTATTCAGGGTTACAGATCAGGTGAGGATTCTCCAGGGGTGCACAAAACGTGAGGCCTGTATTGAAGATTATAGTGGAAGACAGCTCTGTCCACAAGTACAAAGAAGATGAGACCTGTGTATAAGTCCACTGCACTCTTATACACACGCTTCACCACCTATGCTTCCAGAGAAAGGCCTCTCTCCCAATACAGTCTT
The DNA here is from genome assembly GCF_964261635.1 of Lissotriton helveticus. Taxonomy (NCBI): domain Eukaryota; kingdom Metazoa; phylum Chordata; class Amphibia; order Caudata; family Salamandridae; genus Lissotriton; species Lissotriton helveticus. The sequence continues at coordinate 332,124,560 of NC_136071.1, read as the reverse complement.
GATCATAAACCTCACCTCCTCTGTCCCTCTGGACATGTCTCACCTCATCTGCACAATCTACTTCCTAATCTTAGGTAACAAAGATGACATAATTGATCCTCATTTATAAAGCCATGCGTCAGTTTTGCGCTACTGAAGCGTCACTTTTTGTGACGCATTGGCGTCATAAAACATGTGCCTTGTTGCACCATATTTAAAAAGTGACGCATGTAGGTAGATGCGTCATTTTTAAAACCTTTTGCACCACATTATACCTCTGTCAAGTGTAATGTACAGAGAGGGGTCATTTCTCCACAAAAAGCCTCGTAATAATGACGCAGTAAAATCTATGAGATTTCACTGCGTCACTTTTAGGACACTGTTACATCAAAATCTTGCACCTGCCTCACAACAGGGATAAGACTGAGGCAAAAGCTTTCACATGGAGCTTCACAATTTTACAAAATGCAATTCCTCTATGCAAACAAACTCAATATGCTTCCTACACTGAGTTAACACAGGTAACATCATTGTAAAGAGTCAAATTGACACCTGTGTCTATGAGTACAGACAGGTTTAGGCTTCATGGAGCCTAGTCCACTGCACTCTTAGATACAAGCCTCACATCCTACGCTCCCCAGGAAAGCCCAAACATGTACCTTTTTGCACCATATTTAAAAAGTGACGCATGTAGTTAGATGCGTCACTTTTTAAACCTCTGCGCCACAATATACTCAAAGATGTAAAAACCATTAATTTTCCCCAAAATAGCACAGATCATATGTACAAACATCTGCCTCACAGCAGGGATAAGACTAAGGCAAAAGCGTTCACATGGAGCTTCACAATTTTACAAAATACAATTCCTCTATGCAAACAAACTCAATATGCTTCCTACACTGTGTTAACACAGGTAACATCATTGTAAAGAGTCAAATTGACACCTGAGTCTAAGAGTGCAGTCGGGGATAGGCTTCATGAAGCCTAGTCCACTGCACTCTTAGACACAAGCCTCACCACCTACGCTCCCCAGGAAAGCCCAAACATGTACCTTTTTGCACCATATTTAAAAATGACACATGTAGTTAGATGCGTCACTTTTTAAACCTCTGCGCCACATTATACTCAAAAATGTAAAAACCAGGAATAAGACTGAGGCAAAAGCTTTCACATAGAGCTTCACAATTTTACAAAATACAATTCCTCTATGCAAACAAACTCAATATGCTTCCTACACTGAGTTAACACAGGTAACATCATTGTAAAGAGTCAAATTGACACCTGTGTCTAAGAATGCAGACGGGGATAGGCTTCATGTAGTCTAGTTCACTGCACTCTTAGATACAAGCCTCACCACCTACGCTCCCCAGGAAAGCCCAAACATGTACCTTTTTGCACCATATTTAAAAAGTGACGCATGTAGTTAGATGCGTCACTTTTTAAACCTCTGCGCCACAATATACTCAAAGATGTAAAAACCAATCATTTTCCCCAAAATAGCACAGATCCTATGTTCAAACATCTGCCTCACAGCAGGGATAAGACTAAGGCAAAAGCGTTCACATGGAGCTTCACAATTTTACAAAATACAATTCCTCTATGCAAACAAACTCAATATGCTTCCTACACTGTGTTAACACAGGTAACATCATTGTAAAGAGTCAAATTGACACCTGTGTCTAAGAGTGCAGTCGGGGATAGGCTTCATGAAGCCTAGTCCACTGCACTCTTAGACACAAGCCTCACCACCTATGCTCCCCAGGAAAGCCCAAACATGTACCTTTTTGCACCATATTTAAAAATGACACATGTAGTTAGATGCGTCACTTTTTAAACCTCTGCGCCACATTATACTCAAAAATGTAAAAACCAGGAATAAGACTGAGGCAAAAGCTTTCACATAGAGCTTCACAATTTTACAAAATACAATTCCTCTATGCAAACAAACTCAATATGCTTCCTACACTAAGTTAACACAGGTAACATCATTGTAAAGAGTCAAATTGACACCTGTGTCTATGAGTGCAGACAGGGATAGGCTTCATGGAACCTGGGGGTATATTATCAAGGGGTTTATCTCCGCTTTTTTGGCTTTAAAAGCCAAGAAAGCGGAGATAAAATTATCTCCCTATTACCAAGCTGTCGCTAACACCAGTTAGTGACAGCTAATAGGAGATAGCGACCATCTTGGGCCCCGCTTTGCATGTCAGTGATATTTATCACTAATGACATGCAAAGTGGGCGTGCCAAGATGTTAGCGACTGGAAACAGTCGCTAACATCGCTATCTCCTATTACCAACTTTTGGAGATATTCGCGCTAAGCGCGAATATCTCCAAAAGCTAACACCTGCCCTGAGCAGTTCTTCACCATGTTATCCAATGGGAGGTGGATAACATGGCTAAGAGCATTTGCTCGATAATGCATGAATATCGCTGACTTTTCAGCGATATTCATGCATTGCGGCCGTTTTTTATCGCATTTGCGATAAACCTTGCTAATAGCAAGGTTTATCTGCGATAAAAATCGCCGATGTGCGGCGATAATTTTTGTCTCTAAACAAGTTAGAGACAAAAATTATCGCTAGTTGTTGGTAATATACCCCCTGGTCCACTGCACTCTTAGATACAAGCCTCACATCCTACGCTCCCCAGGAAAGCCCAAACATGTACCTTTTTGCACCATATTTAAAAAGTGACGCATGTAGTTAGATGCGTCACTTTTTAAACCTCTGCACCACAATATACTCAAAGATGTAAAAACCATTCATTTTCCCCAAAATAGCACAGATCCTATGTACAAGCATATGCCTCACAGCAGGGATAAGACTGAGGCAAACGCTTTCACATGGAGCTTCACAATTTTACAAAATACAATTCCTCTATGCAAACAAACTCAATATGCTTCCTACACTCAGTTAACACAGGTAACATCATTGTAAAGAGTCAAATTGACACCTATGTCTAAGAGTGCAGTCGGGGATAGGCTTCATTAAGCCTAGTCCACTGCACTCTTAGACACAAGCCTCACCACCTACGCTCCCCAGGAAAGCCCAACGTGTACCTTTTTGCACCATATTTAAAAAGTAACACATGTAGTTAGATGCGTCACTTTTTAAATCTCTGCGCCACATTATACTCAAAAATGTAAAAACCATTCATTTTCCCCAAAATAGCACAGATCCTATGTACAAACATCTGCCTCACAGCAGGGATAAGACTAAGGCAAAAGCTTTCACATAGAGCTTCACAATTTTACAAAATGCAATTCCTCTATGCAAACAAACTCAATATGCTTCCTACACTGAGTTAACACAGGTAACATCATTGTAAAGAGTCAAATTGACACCTGTGTCTAAGAAGGCAGACGGGGATAGGCTTCATGTAGTCTAGTCCACTGCACTCTTAGATACAAGCCTCACCACCTACGCTCCCCAGGAAAGCCCAAACATGTACCTTTTTGCACCATATTTAAAAATTGACGCATGTAGTTAGATGCGTCACTTTTTAAACCTCTGCGCCACATTATACTCAAAAATGTAAAAACCATTCATTTTCCCCAAAATAGCACAGATCCTATGTACAAACATCTGCCTCACAGCAGGGATAAGACTAAGGGAAAATGCTTTCACATGGAGCTTCACAATTTTCCAAAATACAATTCCTCTATGCAAACAAACTCAATATGCTTCCTACACTGAGTTAACACAGGTAACATCATTGTAAAGAGTCAAATTGACACCTGTGTCTAAGAGTGCAGTCGGGGATAGGCTTCATGAAGCCTAGTCCACTGCACTCTTAGACACAAGCCTCACCACCTACGCTCCCCAGGAAAGCCCAAACATGTACCTTTTTGCACCATATTTAAAAAGTGACACACGTAGTTAGATGTGTCACTTTTTAAACCTCTGCGCCACATTATACTCAAAAATGTAAAAACCAGGGATAAGACTGAGGCAAACGCTTTCACATAGAGCTTCACAATTTTACAAAATACAATTCCTCTATGCAAACAAACTCAATATGCTTCCTACACTCAGTTAACACAGGTAACATCATTGTAAAGAGTCAAATTGACACCTGTGTCTAAGAGTGCAGTTGGGGATAGGCTTCATGTAGCCTAGTCCACTGCACTCTTAGACACAAGCCTCACCACCTACGCTCCCCAGGAAAGCCCAAACATGTACCTTTTTGCACCATATTTAAAAAGTGACGCATGTAGTTAGATGCGTCACTTTTTAAACCTCTGCGCCACATTATACTCAACAATGTAAAAACCAGGAATAAGACTGAGGCAAAAGCTTTCACATGAAGCTTCACAATTTTACAAAATACAATTCCTCTATGCAAACAAATTCAATATGCTTCCTACACTGAGTTAACACAGGTAACATCATTGTAAAGAGTCAAATGTATTTCTTTAAACATGCACACATTTTTTATTCCTTTTAAAAAATGTAAAACCCATTCATTTTTCCCAAAATCGTTTTTGACATCCCATTTAAAAAACACAGCACAGGTCCTATGTAGAAGCATTCCATGTCACTACTAAAACTTCACAATTTTACAAAATACAATTACTCTATGCAGTAAAAACTTTTTACCAAGCTTTATCAAAAAGCATGACACAAAGCAACATTAATAAACCACAATGTGCTTCCAAATATTCTCCATAGAGTATTCAAGTCTCTATGTATATTAAATAAATCATAACTCACCTTTACAAATATTTTAGGAGATTCACAACAGTGTCAGATACACACACCAATATTTCTTTAGCAGAGCAAAAGGTATGTTCTCCAGGCACTGCAAACCATAAAGGCACAGAAACCCTCTAATTCTACACACATATTGCTCATGGTAACCAATCAAATCTCTTCCCTCTGTATTTTCAAACCAACACCCTTCCCCCCCTTAGCCCTTTCTACCTGTTACTATAGCAACTCCCTCCTCACTGAGCTCCCAGGGTTAAAAGTTTATTCTACAATGTTGCAAATCACCTCAGCAATGATGTTTGACCTGCGAATACACCAGCTTTTCTGGTGCAAGGTTTCTTTAAATGACTTTTTTTTAACCATTCAAATTACTTCTTACACAGAACACAACCATGCAGCCTAACTTTCAGTTTTCAACTATCTCATTCTACCAATCATTGCTTGTGATTCAAGAGCACTGAAACTCCACAGGTTATTGTTCCAACTGCCATTTCTTTTCCACACTTCATCTGACTGCATCAGAATCTCCTCTCACCATGTATTCTGTCTGGATTATTGGACATAGCTATATCCACTGGGCTCAAAGGTATGCAGCTACCAGAAATTTTCACAACCTTGACTTACCAAATGTGAAGATTAAATGGATTGGCCAGAGAGGATTGAAATGTCACCAATTGATACCATTGGTGAAAACCTTTTTGCATTTGCCACACCCTGACCTTTTAATTGTGCACTGTGGAGGAAATGACTTTGGCACTTTGACTGGGGTAGGTCTGGAAATGCTTTTAAAGGACACCTTTGATCAATTGATGGCATTTTTTCCTCAAACTGCCTTGGTATATTCCAATATATGCCAAAGGCAGAAATGGAAGTGGTCCAATCAGTTTTGTCCACAATTTGAGAAAGCACGGAAACATGTGAATAAATCTGTTTCTGCTTACATGAGAGACTATGGAATGGGTTCAATATACAATAATAACTTGCGTTACAACATGCAAGATATCCACAGAGGAGATGGTGTGCACTTTTCAGATGAGGGGAATAGAATATTCCTCCTGAATTTAAGACTGTGCATTGGTACCTACTTGTAGGTACCTAAATCAGCCACAGAACCCAAAAGCCCTTTTCAGGGCTACATTATCTCTGATCACTCCAAATGATTATCTTTTTCCAACTTTTTGTCACTATTTTTTACCAAAGTACGCTCCCCGATACGCTTCCCGGTGCGCGTACCGGGCGCTCCCCCGCGAAAATTTGAAAATAATGTTGTTGTTTTTTGGTCTATATGGGCCTCCTAACACCCCCTCAGAAAACCTAGGGGGTCAGGGAGTGCCTACCGTGCCTCCTTATACCCATTCCCAACGTTGTTTGTCCTCCATTTTCTGTCTCAAATCTACCGAAACACAAAATGGAGTCCCCACCATTTTCCCAAATTTGGTGGAATTCCATTGAGCCATTTGAGCTGTAGCACTGTCTAAATATCCTGAGGTAAATTACATGACTAAAACACATATGAAAGTGTTAGAATTTGCAACCAATGAAAATGTTACTTTCATTTTGTATTTTTATGTGCTGACATTTCATTGGTTATGAACATGAATATATATGAAAAATGAGAGGGAAACACGGCCATTTTGAGTACTACTACCTGAGGTACATTTATAAAGGATTTCCTCTGAAAACATCAACTCCTTTCTGAAAGGTAATTTGTTAATTTTTAAGGGGAATAATGTTCTGCACTTTAAGTTAAATTGGAAAAACGTTTTATGATAGTTTTTTACTGTCCCTCTGTTATAGTTATAGATTCAGATAGGCTTCTCTGTTATAGTTATGGATTGATTTAGGCTCCTCTAGTATATTTATGAATTTACTTAAGCTTCTTCACAAGCACTTTTTTATATTTCTACTTCCTGCCTGATACCATACACTGCCCAAAGATAACTTGACTGTTAAAAACTCAAAAGTACCTCTCTGAACTTAAACCCAACAGTGCCCTATCTCTACTGATATATTTATTTTTTATGCAATTTACAGCAACATAATGGAAGGAGATCAAAATAAATGTAATATTTCATTCGAACTTGATCTTCAGGACAACCCAGAGGAAGAGAATAACGATTCAGATTTTTTGGATCAGTCTCTTGATGTAGAGTTTCTCAAATATGTGTAAGAAATGGAATCATGTAATGCAAATGAGGACATTCCCGACGACATAATGTTGGAAGTCTTATTAAATTTTGAAAAATCAGAGCAATAAATTTATATTTAATAATTAAAATTTGTTCCAGACATTATTCTTTTTTATATGTAATCAATGAAATAGTACCAAAATGAATATAATATAATGTGAGACTTATAGTATACTGTGCAATTTTTTTTGTGATACATAGTAAGTTTGCTCATAGTTACTTCCTTTCTCCCACTATATTATCTCCAAAGTGTATTTGACATCTGTTTTTCATCTCCCGCCTCCTATCTCTCACAGTCTGTCTCTAATGCATGATATCACCACCAATTTTCTATACATTTAGAAGAGATTAAATGTAATACTGGAAAACATCATAAGGGAGCAGGATAGACTACCTCTGATCCCCTAGACCTTCTCAGGGTGTGCTTAAAGGATCTGTTTCTACTTTCCTGACAGACTATGCTATGCATTCCATATACCACAATAACTTCTGTAACAACATACAAATTATCTACAAAGGAGACGGTCTACATTGAATTTAAAACTCTGCATTGGTACCTACATGTTGGTACTTAAATACGCCACACAACACAACAACTCTATTCAGAGCTACCCTACCTCTAAGCACTTTAAATTATTATGTTACTGTTTCACTGAGTTTTCCCCATGTGTGGAGGGGGGAGGTGTGTGTGGGGGATGTGTGGGGTGTGTCTGTGAGGTGTGTGTGTGTGTCTGGGGGGGGGTGAGGTGTATAGGTGTGTGTAAGTGTGTGGGGTATGTGGGTGTGGGTGGGGGTGTGGCTGTGTAAGCTGTGTGTGTGGGTGTGGGTGTGTGGGGTGTTTGAGTATAGGTGGAGGTGTAAGTGTGTGCTGTGTGTGTGGGGTGTGTGTGTGTGGGGGGATATGTGTGTAGGATGTGTGTGTATGTGTGGGATGTGTGGGTGTGTCTGTGAGGTGTGTGTGTGTCTGTGGGGGGAGGGAGGTGTGTGTGTGGGATGTGTGGGGTGTGTCTGTGAGGTATCTGTGTGTGCGTGTGTGTGTGTGTGTTGGGGGGGGTGAGGTGTGTGTGTGGGTGTGTGGGGTGTGTGGGTGTGGATGTATAAGGTGTCGGTGTGGGGGGGTGGGGTGTTTGGGTGTGGGTGGAGGTGTGCGTGTTTGAGGTATGTGTGGGGAGTGTGTGACTGTGGGGGTGTGGGGTTGTGTGCGTGTGGGTGTGTGTGGGACGTACTTGTAGGTACCTAAAACAGCCACAGAACCCAAAAGCTCTTTTCAGAGCTACCCTACCTCTAATCACTCAAAATGATTATTTTTCACTATTTTTCACCAAAGTACGCTCCCTGGTACGCTCCCCGGTACGCGTACCGTGCGCTCCCCCCCACGAAAATCGAAAAAATCTTTAATTTATTTTTTGTCCCGCGGGACCCTTTTATGGCCCCCACATCAAACCTAGGGGGTCAGGGGGGGTCTACCCTGCCCCCTTTTGGTTATTTCCCCCTTTGTTTTTGCCACCTCTTGTGTCTCGATCCTACCGAGACACAAGATGGCGGCCGCTCCAAACAGTTTGGAATGTTTACAGACACCCGAGAGCCAATCAGCTTTCCGTGCGCAAGTCGCGTGGCGCGCCCGGAGCGCGCCCCGGTGCGCGTACCGGGGCGCGCTTACAGATATATACATTTTTTTGAACCTAAATTACTCAAAATCCTCTGGAGCACATATCTTGAGACATAGCAAAGGCACATCGGGCTACCAGTCCCTACAATTTTGCCAAGTTTGGTGATAATCTATTCAGCCGTTCGAGCTAAAAGTGCGACAGACCGCCCTATGGAAATTAACATGGGGAAAACATGTTTTGGGACCCCCTTTTATCTCGTCCCCCGCTTGACGGATCCCCCCCAAACTTTCAGAGAAGGAGCGGAGAGCCGCGAGGCAAAGTTGCTGAAAAATTCAGGCTGATTCCTCAACCGGCGCCAAAGTTATTCCAAATAGAATGTTGCGATTTCCCTATGGAAATCAATCCTAACTATAACTACCTACTGGCGACCGCCAGTAGGTAATATATATATATATATATATATATATATATATATATATATATATATATATATATATATATATATATATATATTTTTTTTTTTTTTTTTTAATACTGGCAGTAGCGATTGGGTAGTTTTATTTAGGACATCATTTCTATTAAAAATCCATTTTTGATTTGCCTATATCTTTTGCAACAGTTGATGAATAATTTTGACATTTTCAAAAGTAATTTGCCAGTCACTTCAGCTGCTATCTGGAAAGTTTTGGGGTGATTCGTTAAGCAGGGGAGGAGAAAAAGAAGGGGTCCCAAAATTTACCCCATGTTAATTCCTAAAGGAAAATTAATCATCGATAATACGAAAACTGCTGAACAGAATGACACCAAATGTGGCAGAAAGCTAGCCTTTGAGGTAGAAATCACACTTTTTGTGATTTGGTCTAAATGTAGTTTTCGAGCTTATAGCCTAATTATAAATTCCTATATATAGGGGTGTGGTTCCTCCGCGTATGACCCCTCAGAGGATCTGACAATATGGAGGGGAAAGGAAAGCCTATTGGCTGGCTGCAGCTTGAAAGAAAAGCTGTGGCTGCTATCTTGTTTATCACATCAGCTGGGTGTGGGGAAAACACACTTTGAAACACATATAAGGGGTCAGGCTACCAATATACTGACCCCAGAGGACAAATAAAGGGGTCCCTAAGGGATTTCTTAGAAGAACAAAACTGCGTATTATTTTTTCTTCCAAAACTAATACTCTGTGGATCCTATGCGGAATTGAGCTCCAGTAGAAAAAGAACATAGCATTGCACTGCTAAAACCAACAATTACAAGGTGGCTATAGTTAGGCCGACTTTTACCCATACTAAACTATTGACATTTAGCAGTTAAGGCAAAGAGTCATAGTTTATTAACATAAGTATAGATATATACATATATATATTCACTAAAAAAACATAGATTTCAGTGACATTATAATTAGTTGAACATTTGACTCATATAAAACCAGAGAAATTCGCCTGTTATAGTTGGTTGCGCTTCCGCAATGCACTGCTGATGATGTCACATATTACATCACTCATGACATGGTCAGTGACATCACTGATGACATCATTCATGACATCATCCAGTGAATGTGTGTTTGTATAAAATGGGAGCGGAAACGTTATGAAGCCGACAAGCAAATAAAATATCTACAGAAGAACCGAATTTTGGTCTGTACTTTGCTTTTCATTGCGTTTGCAAACGCATCTGCTGCGCATTGGGAACTGAGGTTAAGGTATTACCTACTGGCGGTCGCCAGTAGGTATATATAGTTAGGATTTTTTCTCTATGGGATTTTTGAAAATTCTATGTCTAATAACTTTGGCGTTTGTGGACGGAATTGGCTGAAATTTTCAGGAAAATGGCACATTTTGTTTCTGAGCAGCCCTTGAAAATTTGGGGGGGTTCGTCAAGGGGGGGGCCGAGAAAAAAGGGGGGTCCCAAAACGTGTTTTTAACATTGAGTTTTCCATAGGGCGGTTGGCCTCACTTTTAGCCCGAACGGCTGAATGGATTTGCACGAAACTTGGCAAAATTGTAGGGACTGGTAGCCCGATGTGCCTTTTGTAGGTCTCAATATATGTGCTCCAGTGGATTTTGAGAAATTAACGTTTAAAAAAAGATATATATCTCTAACAGCGGACCGGGCAGCGTCCCAGGACGCGTACTTTTCGCGCAACGGAGCTTTGTGAAGCGAAGCTGATTGGTTCTCTGGCGTCTGTCAACATTCCAAAAAGTCCGTAGCGGCCGCCATCTTGTCTCTCGGTAGGATCGAGAGACAAGAGGAGGCCAAAACAAAGGGGGAAATAACCATAAGGGGGCATAGTAGATCCTCGCTGAGCCCCTAGGTTTGATGTGGAGGTTTTAAAAGGGCCCCGCGGGGCAAAAAAAATAATAATAATAATAATCGAACGGCTGAATGGATTTGCACGAAACTTGGCAAAATATTAGGGACTGGTAGCCCGATGTGCCTTTGCTAGGTCTCAATATATGTGCTCCAGTGGATTTTGAGAAATTAACGTTCAAAAAAAGATATATATCTGTAACAGCGCTCCGCTTCGCGTAACGGAGGTTTGCGAAGCTGATTGGTCATTCTGTCACTGGGCTATAGTTGGGCTACATCTGGCTGATATTTGGGCTACATTTGTTTTTTTGTGTGTCTGGCGGCCATCTTTGGGCTACATTGGGCTACATTGGGCTTCATTGGGCTACATTGGGCTACATTTGGGCTCCAACATATATATAGGCCAATGTAGCCCAATATATATTTTTCAAAGTTAATTTTCGTAAAAACCACTGGAGCATATATCTTGAGACATAGCAAAGGCACATCGGGCTACCAGTCCCTACAATTTTGCCAAGTTTCGTGGAAATCCATTCAGCCGTTCGAGCTAAAAGTGAGTCCAACCGCCCTATGGAAATGAAGGAAATGAATGGGTAATTTGTAATTAGCAAATAGCTAATCGCAAACTAGGAATGGTAAAGAATCGCTATTTATTCCTTAAAGTTCGCTATTTAGGAAATGCAAAAAACTTTGATGATACATATGGCGGTTCATCTCTAACAAGATAAGAAGCATAGGGATACATTTATGATGACTGGCGCATCACCAGGGATGTGTTAGTCATTCTGTGCCGCTGTTCCGTCACCTATGGTGTGCTGCATTTACAATGCGGCGCATCATGGGGCAAAAACAGCACAGATGCGTGATGTATCTGTGCCGTAAAGGTGGCGCATTGCTGGAGTTGTATCGCAAGTGTGATGAAGCTCCAGCAAGGGTCGGGGGTGCCCCTGTCGCAGGGTTTCTGTTCTCACACAGAACTGTGGACAGAGGATTGGAACCTCGGCGAATTAGGGTGTCCCAAAACTCACGTTAGTAATCAAAAACTCCTTAGCAAGCTAGGTACAGTGTCACATTGGATATAACAAACTCTCAATGTTTAGACAATCCAGAATATGAACTTATAGTACCTCAGGATACGTGGAACTCATGAACAGTCGGTCGTTATATATTTCTTAGAAACCAGAACATGGAGTTAAGAAGAACACATGTGTATTTGAAATGTTTATTTACTAATGCCGTCTTCTCAGGCGTAGTATCTTAGATAATACAAGTACACATATTATCAGTAGCAAAATTACCAGCATAGTTACTAGTACATAAAAAGCGAATGGTGATAGTATGTTAACATGCTGTAAATGAATAAGAGTTAGCAACACTTATAAGCAGCCGCGGGCCGTGGAGGGAGTTACGGTGAGGCAGGGAGGCGGGGAGGGGGAGAAGCAGGGTGGAGAATACAAGTACACATATTATCAGTAGCAAAATTACCAGCATAGTTACTAGTACATAAAAAGCGAATGGTGACAGTATGTTAACATGCTGTAAATGAATAAGAGTTAGCAACACTTATAAGCAGCCGCGGGCCGTGGAGGGAGTTACGGTGGGGCAGGGAGGCGGGGAGGGGGAGGGGCAGGGTAGAGAGGGCTCCACCCTGCTTCTCCCCCTCCCCGCCTCCCTGCCTCACCGTAACTCCCTCCACGGCCCGCGGCTGCTTATATCTCACCCTCCCTAATACACATATTATATTATTTGCTAAGAAGGTCTCTTTGTGTTGGTTTAGGGCGTGCCCATACTTTAGTGTCTTAGATTTGAAGGAATCACATCAGCATACACCAGCTCTCTCTTCATGTGAACCGCATCAACTGTTGTGTATGTGTGTTCGGCAAAGCAATATAAAACCCGCCTCATGCCCAGAATTGGCAGAAGTTGCACTTATGTTATGAGTATGAAGTCGTGGAGATCAGACCTCATAACAATTCTGTATCGTGTTGTTCTTGAAACTTTAGCACTCGCTGTACAGATATAGTTTAACAAGCAAAGCAGATAGTAGAGCAATAACATATTATTCTCATGTAAACCACGATGAACTACTAGGTGGAAAGCTAAAGCAACAACTAAGTGTCGTGTGCAGAAGTTGCAAAAAAGGAAAAATGGCGTTTAAACCGGTAATGAGCCCATGCTAACTTAACACGGTGTAAAGATATCCAGGACCTAGATGACACCTCCCCATGATCCGGAAACGAACTGAATAAGATAATAGAAGTGCCATCTCATGAGAGCAGATTGCAAGTGCATATGTGGACGGTCCGCAAGGTAAAGCATTAAAAACTAGGAAAATTTAATGCTAAAGAAAAATAAAACAGCCAAGTACTTTATCGAGTCTTAAGCCAATAGGCAAGGTAAATAATAAAAACTTGACAAATAAGTCAATGAATTGTCAATGAAATGCTAGTACTCAGCATATCAAACATGAAAAAGGTCTATGACATAACTGTGTATGCAAAATAAGCTGCAACAGCCTCCAATAGGAAGTCACCGTCTTCATCCGAAAACAGTTCAGCCATCCAATTTAAAAGCGGAAAAGAACATACGTGCTCTCCCAGCACCGGATCCTCTATCACCATCAGAGGACAGCTCGGTGGGTTTTCAAGAAAGCTCTGTTCCAAGAAAGACTGTGCTGCCGCCAATAAATTCCAGGGACCAATTAGTCCATGCATCAATGCCACAGCCATAATCCTTTCGCCAGGACAAACCAACTCGTGAGTAATGATAGGAGTCATCAGCTGATTAAAGTCGACGTCAGGAGAAACCGGTCCGCAGAGACACAAATCAATGGCCCAATCGAAATCACAGGTCAGGCAGTGAAATACAGGCTGGACACAGGTGAAGTAGGAGAATCGAAAAGATAATCCATATGCCGTGCTTAATATCGCCAACGGCATTGTGCCATAATATTCTAGCATGCGATTGCGGAACAGTGTCAGCAGCTGCAGGGTGGGAGGTTGCATAGGAGGGACATCCATATTTAAAAATGTAAAAAAGCACAAGAGCGTCCGCTGGTAATGCAAGTAAAAATGCCAATCCACGAAGCAGAGTGGAGAAAATAGAATGAAAGAAAGCAGGGATGACTCCAAAGATTTTCTCAAATGAAGTCACGAGACCACTGGTAACAACTTTAAAAAAGTGCGCCAGGGCCTTTGTGGAGGATGCGTTAAAGATAGTCCGAACCATCTTGCTGAAATTGAAAGGCAAATCTGAATTGAAAAGGGTCTGCACCTCTGTACGGGTGTTCGCTATGTGAAGCACGAAAGTTTCACGGGCCGAACTCAAGGCCACCTCTCTCTGAGACAAAAGAGCTCTTATTCTTGCCATGCCGTTGAAATCTCTCCCAAGGTTGGTATTTGTGGCCAGATTGAAAACTCCCTATGTTCATGTGTGGGAGAAAATAGAACATTTCTGCAGCAAATAACCCGTTCACTTACTGTTACGATAAAAGGAATACTTTTAATTAACTCAGAACAATCTTAATTATTGAGCATCAAATAACTACCATTTTCCAACAACTTGAACGTGGGGATGATAGCAGGAACTGGCGTGCCTTGCAACACGCAAGCCATATTTGGTCGGTGTTTGTTGCATGAACCGTGTAACTGTATGTGCCTACACATTAGTGAATGATCTGGCGTCTCAGTGCATTCCTCTCCATTCAGATAAACTTCTTGATCATCTTTGAAACATCTGTATGTGTATGGAAGCGACCAGACCTCATGAAGAAAAGCACTACCTAAAGGTTCATAACGACCTATTGGTATATATTTCATACAATTTGAAAACTTATATAAAGCAAAAGGCAGCGTTATTAAACCGTAGATAAGGCACGTTGCCAAAAAACCCGCAATCCTCTGCTGATGATGTCACTGAGCATGTCATGAATGATGTAATATGTGACATCATCAGCAGTGGATTACGGGTAATAGTATCTCTAGTTTACTCCCCTATAGCTGTCTTTCTTTTAACATAAGTGTCTGTTTCCTTCCCTTATACTTACTGTTTTTGGTTTGCTTCCGGTTCGCGTACCGGCGAGCGAACTGGGAAGCGAACTAAGAGAAATAGAGGTTGGCACAGTTCCAAATATTGTACCAATTTTTTAATAACGGGGAGGTAGTTCTGAAAAGAACTTTTTTTTTATTGTTTTTGTTGTTTTATATTTTTTTTATTATTTTTCAGAACATTTTTTTACTTTTTTTTTAATTTTTCAGTTTTATATTGTCGCGTGGCCCGGTGCGCGTACCGGGGCGCGCTTACAGATATATACATTTTTTTGAACCTAAATTACTCAAAATCCTCTGGAGCACATATCTTGAGACATAGCAAAGGCACATCGGGCTACCAGTCCCTACAATTTTGCCAAGTTTGGTGATAATCTATTCAGCCGTTCGAGCTAAAAGTGCGACAGACCGCCCTATGGAAATTAACATGGGGAAAACATGTTTTGGGACCCCCTTTTATCTCGTCCCCCGCTTGACGGATCCCCCCCAAACTTTCAGAGAAGGAGCGGAGAGCCGCGAGGCAAAGTTGCTGAAAAATTCAGGCTGATTCCTCAACCGGCGCCAAAGTTATTCCAAATAGAATGTTGCGATTTCCCTATGGAAATCAATCCTAACTATAACTACCTACTGGCGACCGCCAGTAGGTAATATATATATATATATATATATATATATATATATATATATATATATATATATATATATATTTTTTTTTTTTTTTTTTTTTTTTAATACTGGCAGTAGCGATTGGGTAGTTTTATTTAGGACATCATTTCTATTAAAAATCCATTTTTGATTTGCCTATATCTTTTGCAACAGTTGATGAATAATTTTGACATTTTCAAAAGTAATTTGCCAGTCACTTCAGCTGCTATCTGGAAAGTTTTGGGGTGATTCGTTAAGCAGGGGAGGAGAAAAAGAAGGGGTCCCAAAATTTACCCCATGTTAATTCCTAAAGGAAAATTAATCATCGATAATACGAAAACTGCTGAACAGAATGACACCAAATGTGGCAGAAAGCTAGCCTTTGAGGTAGAAATCACACTTTTTGTGATTTGGTCTAAATGTAGTTTTCGAGCTTATAGCCTAATTATAAATTCCTATATATAGGGGTGTGGTTCCTCCGCGTATGACCCCTCAGAGGATCTGACAATATGGAGGGGAAAGGAAAGCCTATTGGCTGGCTGCAGCTTGAAAGAAAAGCTGTGGCTGCTATCTTGTTTATCACATCAGCTGGGTGTGGGGAAAACACACTTTGAAACACATATAAGGGGTCAGGCTACCAATATACTGACCCCAGAGGACAAATAAAGGGGTCCCTAAGGGATTGCTTAGAAGAACAAAACTGCGTATTATTTTTTCTTCCAAAACTAATACTCTGTGGATCCTATGCGGAATTGAGCTCCAGTAGAAAAAGAACATAGCATTGCACTGCTAAAACCAACAATTACAAGGTGGCTATAGTTAGGCCGACTTTTACCCATACTAAACTATTGACATTTAGCAGTTAAGGCAAAGAGTCATAGTTTATTAACATAAGTATAGATATATACATATATATATTCACTAAAAAAACATAGATTTCAGTGACATTATAATTAGTTGAACATTTGACTCATATAAAACCAGAGAAATTCGCCTGTTATAGTTGGTTGCGCTTCCGCAATGCACTGCTGATGATGTCACATATTACATCACTCATGACATGGTCAGTGACATCACTGATGACATCATTCATGACATCATCCAGTGAATGTGTGTTTGTATAAAATGGGAGCGGAAACGTTATGAAGCCGACAAGCAAATAAAATATCTACAGAAGAACCGAATTTTGGTCTGTACTTTGCTTTTCATTGCGTTTGCAAACGCATCTGCTGCGCATTGGGAACTGAGGTTAAGGTATTACCTACTGGCGGTCGCCAGTAGGTATATATAGTTAGGATTTTTTCTCTATGGGATTTTTGAAAATTCTATGTCTAATAACTTTGGCGTTTGTGGACGGAATTGGCTGAAATTTTCAGGAAAATGGCACATTTTGTTTCTGAGCAGCCCTTGAAAATTTGGGGGGGTTCGTCAAGGGGGGGGCCGAGAAAAAAGGGGGGTCCCAAAACGTGTTTTTAACATTGAGTTTTCCATAGGGCGGTTGGCCTCACTTTTAGCCCGAACGGCTGAATGGATTTGCACGAAACTTGGCAAAATTGTAGGGACTGGTAGCCCGATGTGCCTTTTGTAGGTCTCAATATATGTGCTCCAGTGGATTTTGAGAAATTAACGTTTAAAAAAAGATATATATCTCTAACAGCGGACCGGGCAGCGTCCCAGGACGCGTACTTTACGCGCAACGGAGCTTTGTGAAGCGAAGCTGATTGGTTCTCTGGCGTCTGTCAACATTCCAAAAAGTCCGTAGCGGCCGCCATCTTGTCTCTCGGTAGGATCGAGAGACAAGAGGAGGCCAAAACAAAGGGGGAAATAACCATAAGGGGGCATAGTAGATCCTCGCTGACCCCCTAGGTTTGATGTGGAGGTTTTAAAAGGGCCCCGCGGGGCAAAAAAAATAATAATAATAATAATAATCGAACGGCTGAATGGATTTGCACGAAACTTGGCAAAATATTAGGGACTGGTAGCCCGATGTGCCTTTGCTAGGTCTCAATATATGTGCTCCAGTGGATTTTGAGAAATTAACGTTAAAAAAAAGATATATATCTGTAACAGCGCTCCGCTTCGCGTAACGGAGGTTTGCGAAGCTGATTGGTCATTCTGTCACTGGGCTATAGTTGGGCTACATCTGGCTGATATTTGGGCTACATTTGTTTTTTTGTGTGTCTGGCGGCCATCTTTGGGCTACATTGGGCTACATTGGGCTTCATTGGGCTACATTGGGCTACATTTGGGCTCCAACATATATATAGGCCAATGTAGCCCAATATATATTTTTCAAAGTTAATTTTCGTAAAAACCACTGGAGCATATATCTTGAGACATAGCAAAGGCACATCGGGCTACCAGTCCCTACAATTTTGCCAAGTTTCGTGGAAATCCATTCAGCCGTTCGAGCTAAAAGTGAGTCCAACCGCCCTATGGAAATGAAGGAAATGAATGGGTAATTTGTAATTAGCAAATAGCTAATCGCAAACTAGGAATGGTAAAGAATCGCTATTTATTCCTTAAAGTTCGCTATTTAGGAAATGCAAAAAACTTTGATGATACATATGGCGGTTCATCTCTAACAAGATAAGAAGCATAGGGATACATTTATGATGACTGGCGCATCACCAGGGATGTGTTAGTCATTCTGTGCCGCTGTTCCGTCACCTATGGTGTGCTGCATTTACAATGCGGCGCATCATGGGGCAAAAACAGCACAGATGCGTGATGTATCTGTGCCGTAAAGGTGGCGCATTGCTGGAGTTGTATCGCAAGTGTGATGAAGCTCCAGCAAGGGTCGGGGGTGCCCCTGTCGCAGGGTTTCTGTTCTCACACAGAACTGTGGACAGAGGATTGGAACCTCGGCGAATTAGGGTGTCCCAAAACTCACGTTAGTAATCAAAAACTCCTTAGCAAGCTAGGTACAGTGTCACATTGGATATAACAAACTCTCAATGTTTAGACAATCCAGAATATGAACTTATAGTACCTCAGGATACGTGGAACTCATGAACAGTCGGTCGTTATATATTTCTTAGAAACCAGAACATGGAGTTAAGAAGAACACATGTGTATTTGAAATGTTTATTTACTAATGCCGTCTTCTCAGGCGTAGTATCTTAGATAATACAAGTACACATATTATCAGTAGCAAAATTACCAGCATAGTTACTAGTACATAAAAAGCGAATGGTGATAGTATGTTAACATGCTGTAAATGAATAAGAGTTAGCAACACTTATAAGCAGCCGCGGGCCGTGGAGGGAGTTACGGTGAGGCAGGGAGGCGGGGAGGGGGAGAAGCAGGGTGGAGAATACAAGTACACATATTATCAGTAGCAAAATTACCAGCATAGTTACTAGTACATAAAAAGCGAATGGTGACAGTATGTTAACATGCTGTAAATGAATAAGAGTTAGCAACACTTATAAGCAGCCGCGGGCCGTGGAGGGAGTTACGGTGGGGCAGGGAGGCGGGGAGGGGGAGGGGCAGGGTAGAGAGGGCTCCACCCTGCTTCTCCCCCTCCCCGCCTCCCTGCCTCACCGTAACTCCCTCCACGGCCCGCGGCTGCTTATATCTCACCCTCCCTAATACACATATTATATTATTTGCTAAGAAGGTCTCTTTGTGTTGGTTTAGGGCGTGCCCATACTTTAGTGTCTTAGATTTGAAGGAATCACATCAGCATACACCAGCTCTCTCTTCATGTGAACCGCATCAACTGTTGTGTATGTGTGTTCGGCAAAGCAATATAAAACCCGCCTCATGCCCAGAATTGGCAGAAGTTGCACTTATGTTATGAGTATGAAGTCGTGGAGATCAGACCTCATAACAATTCTGTATCGTGTTGTTCTTGAAACTTTAGCACTCGCTGTACAGATATAGTTTAACAAGCAAAGCAGATAGTAGAGCAATAACATATTATTCTCATGTAAACCACGATGAACTACTAGGTGGAAAGCTAAAGCAACAACTAAGTGTCGTGTGCAGAAGTTGCAAAAAAGGAAAAATGGCGTTTAAACCGGTAATGAGCCCATGCTAACTTAACACGGTGTAAAGATATCCAGGACCTAGATGACACCTCCCCATGATCCGGAAACGAACTGAATAAGATAATAGAAGTGCCATCTCATGAGAGCAGATTGCAAGTTTATATGTGGACGGTCCGCAAGGTAAAGCATTAAAAACTAGGAAAATTTAATGCTAAAGAAAAATAAAACAGCCAAGTACTTTATCGAGTCTTAAGCCAATAGGCAAGGTAAATAATAAAAACTTGACAAATAAGTCAATGAATTGTCAATGAAATGCTAGTACTCAGCATATCAAACATGAAAAAGGTCTATGACATAACTGTGTATGCAAAATAAGCTGCAACAGCCTCCAATAGGAAGTCACCGTCTTCATCCGAAAACAGTTCAGCCATCCAATTTAAAAGCGGAAAAGAACATACGTGCTCTCCCAGCACCGGATCCTCTATCACCATCAGAGGACAGCTCGGTGGGTTTTCAAGAAAGCTCTGTTCCAAGAAAGACTGTGCTGCCGCCAATAAATTCCAGGGACCAATTAGTCCATGCATCAATGCCACAGCCATAATCCTTTCGCCAGGACAAACCAACTCGTGAGTAATGATAGGAGTCATCAGCTGATTAAAGTCGACGTCAGGAGAAACCGGTCCGCAGAGACACAAATCAATGGCCCAATCGAAATCACAGGTCAGGCAGTGAAATACAGGCTGGACACAGGTGAAGTAGGAGAATCGAAAAGATAATCCATATGCCGTGCTTAATATCGCCAACGGCATTGTGCCATAATATTCTAGCATGCGATTGCGGAACAGTGTCAGCAGCTGCAGGGTGGGAGGTTGCATAGGAGGGACATCCATATTTAAAAATGTAAAAAAGCACAAGAGCGTCCGCTGGTAATGCAAGTAAAAATGCCAATCCACGAAGCAGAGTGGAGAAAATAGAATGAAAGAAAGCAGGGATGACTCCAAAGATTTTCTCAAATGAAGTCACGAGACCACTGGTAACAACTTTAAAAAAGTGCGCCAGGGCCTTTGTGGAGGATGCGTTAAAGATAGTCCGAACCATCTTGCTGAAATTGAAAGGCAAATCTGAATTGAAAAGGGTCTGCACCTCTGTACGGGTGTTCGCTATGTGAAGCACGAAAGTTTCACGGGCCGAACTCAAGGCCACCTCTCTCTGAGACAAAAGAGCTCTTATTCTTGCCATGCCGTTGAAATCTCTCCCAAGGTTGGTATTTGTGGCCAGATTGAAAACTCCCTATGTTCATGTGTGGGAGAAAATAGAACATTTCTGCAGCAAATAACCCGTTCACTTACTGTTACGATAAAAGGAATACTTTTAATTAACTCAGAACAATCTTAATTATTGAGCATCAAATAACTACCATTTTCCAACAACTTGAACGTGGGGATGATAGCAGGAACTGGCGTGCCTTGCAACACGCAAGCCATATTTGGTCGGTGTTTGTTGCATGAACCGTGTAACTGTATGTGCCTACACATTAGTGAATGATCTGGCGTCTCAGTGCATTCCTCTCCATTCAGATAAACTTCTTGATCATCTTTGAAACATCTGTATGTGTATGGAAGCGACCAGACCTCATGAAGAAAAGCACTACCTAAAGGTTCATAACGACCTATTGGTATATATTTCATACAATTTGAAAACTTATATAAAGCAAAAGGCAGCGTTATTAAACCGTGGATAAGGCACGTTGCCAAAAAACCCGCAATCCTCTGCTGATGATGTCACTGAGCATGTCATGAATGATGTAATATGTGACATCATCAGCAGTGGATTACGGGTAATAGTATCTCTAGTTTACTCCCCTATAGCTGTCTTTCTTTTAACATAAGTGTCTGTTTCCTTCCCTTATACTTACTGTTTTTGGTTCGCTTCCGGTTCGCGTACCGGCGAGCGAACTGGGAAGCGAACTAAGAGAAATAGAGGTTGGCACAGTTCCAAATATTGTACCAATTTTTTAATAACGGGGAGGTAGTTCTGAAAAGAACTTTTTTTTTATTGTTTTTGTTGTTTTATATTTTTTTTATTTTTTTTCAGAACATTTTTTTACTTTTTTTTTAATTTTTCAGTTTTATATTTTTTGGGGTTTTTCTTGGAGGGGGCAATGAAAACGATTCATTGTAAAGGGCTCAACAGGAGCAACAAAACAAAAAAAAAGTATTTATTATTTTGGGCGTTTCGTACAAACTTGCATATGATAGTCAATAGCTCTGTTGATCAGAGTGATGCTTCTTTCTCCGTAGCAAATGAATCCATCGCAAAATACGCAGATGTGTTTTACTTCACCAAATCTCATTTGTATATTTGGCACCATCTCCCTGCCCTCTGGTCCCGTTACTTCCGGTACAACAGATCTTCTGGCCATAATAGGGAGATTATCTAGGTCGTTCCGAAACTGTGCAGCACTGTAGTTGTTAGGATGCCACCTAGTCATATGGCGATGCATTGTGTAGTTTCCGAAACTGTATTTTTTCTCGGTTCCTCTGGACAGTCTATCTTGACATATAAGGCAAGTTACGTATCTTGCATTTACTTTTTTCTGACCTTTGGGAATTTTAAAAAAGATGTCATCAGTGATGTCATCAGTGATGTCACTGACCATGTCATGAATGATGTAATATGTGACATCATCAGCAGTGGATTGCGGCTGCGCGATATATAGTTAGTGCAACTAACTATATATGGAATTTCAATGGTTTTGTGTGAGTAAAATAAGGTTTTCTAAATGCTAATTCCTAACTATATATGGTCTATAACCTATGGTTTTTTCAGTGAATTTTCAAGGTTTTGTAAATGCTAATTCCTAACTATATATGGTCTATAACCTATGGTTTTTTCAGTGAATATATATATAGTTATAGTTAGGACCTAGTTTCCATAGGAAATCCGCAACATTCTATTTGGAATAACTTTGGCGCCGGTTGTTGAATCTTCGCGAATTTCTCAAAGAAGATGGCCCGCTCCGCTCCGCTCCTGAAAGTCCGAACCGCTGAACGGAATTACACCAGATTTGGGAAAATGGTAGAGTCTGGTACGCAGATCACCCTTTTGGTTAAATGGTGTAAATCCCTCCAGTAGTTCCTGAGAAAATCAAACGAAAAAATATATAGATATCTGGGCGGAGCCTAACAACACATCTCATCGTGAGATCTGATTGGCTGTCAGCACTTCATCCAAGAAGTGTTGGCAGCCATCTTGGGACCAATATACATGATAGCACCTCATTCAAAAGCATTGCAGTTAATTGAAGGTTTTAGGACTTTAGTTACATTATAAATCATTTGTTGTTGGTATCATTTGTTGACTCATTTTATGAATTGTGGTGTGTTCTAAGGTGATTTTACCATGTGAAAAAGCCTTCTGCTGGGATGTCATGAATCATGTTTGAAAGAAAACTATTATCTCATGCTTTTCCCACAGTGGTTTGGAAGGGGATCTATAAGCTAAACTGAAAGCATATTTTCTGTAAATTCACAATATCTTTCTCAGTAATGTGAGAATAAAATCTGACATTCTCAGTAAAACATGTACATCCAACAAGGACAGAGACTGTCAGTTGATTCCTTTGTGTTCTACTGCAGCCTCCTAGAGTGTTCTAAAGAACAACTGGAGCGCTAACAGTCCTACTTATTACAAAGGTATGGCACACCTGAAGCCATCTTGATTGGAATAAAGTGGTAACTCTTAAAACATTTAATTTAAAAAGGAACAAAATGAGGGGGTATAGTTTGCCATGAAAGTATGATTAGTGCTGCAGAAAGAAAAAGTAGGGCACATTTTGAGTGACTTCTCAAATCCTCTTCTATTTCATTAAAACATTCTGACATGCAGTCTCCCAAGATGGCCACCAGAGACAAAAGAGCCCAAATGTAGCCCAAATATCACCCAGATGTGGCCCAAGTATAGCTCAATGACAGAATGTCCCAGAGTGTTCTAAAGAACAACTAGAGAGCTAACAGTCTTACTTATGACAAAAGTATGGCACACCAGAAGCCATCTTGATTGGAATGAAGTGGTAAGTCTGAAAACATTTAATTTAAAAAGGAACAAAATGAGGGGGTTCATTTTGCCATAGAAAGTATGATTAGTGCTTCAGAAAGAAAAATTAGGACACATTTTGAGTGACTTCTCAAATCCTCTTCTATTTCATTAAAAGATTCTGACATGCAGACTGAAACATGCACTTTCAATACCAGCAGCAGACTTCCCTGGTGAGCAGTAGCTTTACTACAGTGATCTAATAAGCAACTAGCGTGCTAACATTCTGAATTTATGGCAAATGTGTGTCACATCTGAATGCCTTCTTGATGGAATCAAAGTAGAAAACTGAAAGTATTTCCTACTGAGGAAACTGTAGTAAATGAGCAAATTAGGAAACTTCATAACAAATAAGTCTCCCAAGATGGCCACCAGAGACAAAAGAGCCCAAATGTAGCACAAATATCCCCCAGATGTAGCCCAAGTATAGCCCAATGAAAGAATGTCCCAGAGTGTTCTAAAGAACAACTAGAGCGCTAACAGTCTTACTTATGACAAAAGTATGGCACACCTGAAGTCATCTTGATTGGAATACAGTGGTAACACTTAAAACATTTAATTTGCAAAGGAACAAAATGAGGGGGTTCATTTTGCCATAGGAAATATGATTAGTGCTGAAGAAAAAAAAATTAGGGCACATTTTTACTTCTCAAATCCTCTTCTATTTCATTAAAAAATTCTGACATGCAGACTGAAACATGCACTTTGAATACCAGCAGCAGACTTCCCTGGTGAGCAGTAGCTTTACTACAGTGATCTAATGAGCAACTAGAGTGCTAACATTCCGAATTTATGGCAAATGTGTGACACATCTGAATGACTTCTTGATGGAACCAAAGTAAACAAGCATTGAAAATGCAATAGATCTCGCCCTCATTTAAGTTAAAGCCATTCTGTTTGTAATGAGGTGGCTTTTTATCTTTGCTTTTATTAGTGTTTTTCAACCTTTCATGTAAATAACATGCATATGTATGCATATATGTATATGTATGCCTGCATTTATATTTGTATTTATATAGATATGCAGATTATAAATATTTATATATGTATGTATATATATATATATACACATACATATATATAAATGCATATGTATATATATATGCATATATATATATGTGTATATGTGTGCGTGTAGAGAGAGGTAGAGAGGTAGAGGTGTAGAGGTAGAGGTGTAGAGGTAGAGAGGTAGAGCTAGAGAGGTAGAGGTAGAGAGGTAGAGACTAGTATAGAGAGAAGTAGAGAGAGGTAGAGAGGTAGAGAGTAGAGAGTGAGCAATAGAGAGTAGAGAGTGAGTAGTAGAGAGTAGTAGAGAGAGTAGCAGAGAGTGAGTAGTAGAGAGTAGTAGATTGAATAGTAGAGTGAGTAGTAGAGCATAGTAGAGCGTGAGTAGTAGAGAGTAAGTAGTAGAGCTAGTAGTAGAGAGCAGTAGAGAGTGAGTAGTAGAGAGTAGTAAAGAGTGAGTAGTAGAGAGTGAGTAGTAGAGAGTGAGTAGTAGAGAGTAGTAGAGAGTGAGTAGTAGAGAGTGACTAGTAGAGAGTGAGTAGCATAGAGAGAGAATAGTAGAGAGTAGTAGAGAGAGAGTAGTAGAGAGTGAGTAGTAGAGAGTGAGTAGTAGAGAGTAGTAGAGAGAGAGTAGTAGAGAGTGAGTAGTAGAGAGTAGTAGAGAGTGAGAAGTAGAGAGTGAGTAGTAGAGAGTAGTAGAGAGGGAGTAGTAGAGAGTGAGTAGTAGAGAGTAGTAGAGAGTGAGTAGTAAAGAGTAGTAGATAGTGAGTAGTAGAGAGTGACTAGTAGAGAGTAGTAGAGAGTGAGAAGTAGAGAGTGAGTAGTAGAGAGTGAGTAGTAAAGAGTGAGTAGTAGAGAGTGAGTAGTAGAGAGTAGTAGATAGTGACTAGTAGGAGTGAGTAGTAGAGAGAGAGTAGTAGAGAGTAGTAGAGTAGTAGAGAATGATTAGTAGTGAGTGAGTATTAGAGAGTAGTGGAGTAGTAGAGAGTGAGTAGTAGAGAGTAGTAGAGAATATTCCAAAGTTTGGCACAGCACCACTTGCACAACAAGTCCAATCAAATCATATCACTTAGAGTCCTTATTGAAGCGCTGAATCTTGGTGTATATTCAAATGCTTTTATTTTCCTTAAGTTTATATACCACAGCCAGCCGACGGGTTTCGCTCTGTACAACAGAACTTCTTCAGGGCGTTTTTATTTCCTTCAAGTTATGTCGGTATTCTGTTGTCATATAACTAGATATTTCTTCCAAATGTTAGACGAGTCATAAGTACATTCTTATTCAAAGTGACTAGGTATCAATTTTACCCACACAATTTGGGCAGACTTGAGTAATTTATAGCAAACTCAAAGTCAGTCTTTCAAAAATTCCAAAGTATAGGACATGGTAATCCAAA
This sequence comes from Lissotriton helveticus, assembly GCF_964261635.1. Taxonomy (NCBI): domain Eukaryota; kingdom Metazoa; phylum Chordata; class Amphibia; order Caudata; family Salamandridae; genus Lissotriton; species Lissotriton helveticus. Next base: position 332,098,580 of record NC_136071.1, on the reverse strand, counting down.
TCCAAATGTTTCTCAAGAAAAGTCATTTTCAATCGTTCGGAATATCGGCGTTTGGGCAGATATGACCCACGGACACGGTTTATGACTTTTCTTGAGAAACATTTGGATTTGGATTATCATGTCCTATACTTTGGAATTTTTGAAAGACTGACTTTGAGGATGCTATAAATTACTCAAGTCCATGAATACTGCTGGGAACGCCCCCAGCAACACCCATTGCCCGCCCCTTTAATGCAGGACACTGTGTTAAAGGGAATGATATTTATCAGGCAGGATTGCGCCACAAAAAGTGGCTTAGTCCTCCCTAATAAATATCACTCAGTCTTCTGCGCCACTGGATCGTCACAAAAAGTGACGTTCCGGAGGCGTAAGGGGCTCGCAAATAAGGCCCTATAGGTTTCACTCTCGTCATAGTTAGGAATTAGCATTTAAAAAACCTTCGAAATTCACTTAGAAAACCATAGGTTTCACACCAGTTATAGTTAGCTGGACATTTTACTCATACAAAACCATTGAAATTCCCCCGTTATAGTTAGTTGTACTCACTATAACTTGACAGTGTCATGAGTGATGTAATATGTGACGTCATCAGCAGTGCATTGCAGGAGCGCGAGTTATGAACTAACTTTAACGGTGGTTTTGTATGAGTGAAATGTCCAACTAACTATAACTCCCCTGAAACCTATGTTTTTTTAGTGAATTTCTAAGGTTTTTTAAATGCTAATTCCTAACTATAACATGCCTGAAACCTATGGTTTTTCAGTGAATTTCAAAGGTTTTTTGAATGCTAGTTTCTACCAATGCCTACAGAGGTATGACATGTGACGAAAGAAGAAAAAACACACAGAAAGAAGCAAAAGAAATGCAGAAAGAAGCAACTGAAGTCCTCAAAAATGAAGAAAAGTACAGGAAGAAGTGCAGAAAGAACAAACAGAGGAGCAGAAAGAGGCCTTGTTGCAAAATCATTCTGTACCCTCAACTTTTACAAATGGGTACTGGTGGTAACTGACTCTGACTAACACTTAGAATAAAGTTAAAAAACCTACATACACTAGGAAACACTGTGCGTATGGGTTACCCCTGTGATTACCATGTCCTCCTCTGTAAGACCCTAGTACATAATAGGTCAGGAGGGTTAAAACTACCTCTTAAAACACGCCACAGGGCGCGTTTGCACACTGGTGAAGGGAGGGGGGACTAAGGTGACTTGTGTGCAAACACACCCTGTGGCCATGTTATTTGGAGGATAAAGTCCCCTTGAATCCTGAGTTTCCCTTGGGTCCAATTAGCCAACTAGGTATCTCCAGGTAGAGCCACAGAGCTGCGTTGCAGAGAGGTGTGAAAAGGGGCACGGCCTGGACCACCTCTCTGCAACGCAGCGCAGTGGCACTTACTGGAAGCACCTGGTGGGCTAGTTGGCCCCCAGGGGCCCTCAGGATTGAAGGGGAATTATTTCCTCAACTGAAAATGCGCCACAGGGCGTGTTTCCTAAGTATAGGTGAAATTTGCTAATTCGCGGTCCGCAAATTCACGTGAAATCGAATTCACGATCTGCTTAATCCGCAAATTCGTGCGAATTTGTAGATTTTTTTGCGCGTTCGCGGGTTTTTTGCGTATTCGTGGACCGCTTGCAGCGCACCGACCGCGAAGTTGCCCATGCGGTCGTACATAGGCGCGGCCATCTTGTGCGCGCTGCGTATTTCCGTTTCCGAGTGCGCTATTGGCAATCTTGCGTTGTATGCAGCGTGCTATTACAAGTTCGCGCGCGTTTTTGCGTGCTCGTGGGGGAAATATCACGCAAACTTCCCCACACGGTCCTCAATGGGCGCAGCCATCTTGTTTTTCATTTATTGCTATGGTTCTGGACCTGGCTTTTCTATCCTCTTGTAATCTTTCCAATCCTTTGTTTCTTTGAACTTTTTTTGCTATTTTTTGCTCATTATCTATCTCTCTATTTGTCTAGATCTATATTTTGTGTTTTTTTCAAAACTTTAATAACTACTTTTTTTGTTTAGCTCTCTCTTTTACTTTATTTATTTCTTCCCCCTATTCATTTCTACTTTCGGCCAGGACCATGGGAAAGGGAGCCGGCAAGTCAAAGGGGAAGGGTCCCGCACCCCGTAGCCGGTTGCCTTGCGGGCGATTGAGGGGAGTTTATGTAGTGGCCAGGGAGGTTTTTATCGAGGTGGAGGTGGCCACCCTGATATTTTTTGTTCAGCGCCACCTCCCTAAGACCTTGGCAGCAGGGGACAGGCCCGGTAAAGAGTATGGCCTCCGGGAGCATCAGCAGCTGTGGGATAAGGTGTGCCGGGCCATGCGGTGGGAGTCGGGGGTCCGGCGCACCTACGACCAATCGACGCACCGGTGGGCCGACGTCCTCCGCCGCAATCAGGACCTGCTCCACCTGCTAGGTGTGGAGATCCCTGGCCTTAGTGAGTAGCTATTTAATAACTACTTTGTATTCTTCTGCTCGGTGTTATATTGCTAATATATGTTTTCCCCAAGAGCAAGAATGCTGCAGATTCGATTACATTGCAGGTAAATTAATGTTTAAATAGCTTCTGTGATTGCAGGTGCTCACCTGCTCAGTGGCGTTGCTACTATGCTTACTTGTTTGCAACTTTGTGCTCATTTGAGAGCAGAACTGCGTAATGCTAGAGAGACTAGAGACTCAAGTCTAGTCCTTCCTTTGTACTCCTGCTGCCACTAAGAAGAAGAAATAGTGATGGATTGATAGGTTGAGTATATTATGACTTGTTATTAGTAGTAGGAAATGTTTTAGTGCTCTGCAATCATGATGACGGACTGTGTCTGTCACGTCGCATGCTGCTGAGTGCTGGCAGTCGTAGTAGAACCTTTTTGTTGTTGGTTTCGTTAGTGATTTACATAACTTTCCAAGTAGACGGTCTGCGAATCCAGCAGTACTGTACTAGTATCCTCCTACTTGACCAGATAAGATAGGTCAATACATGTAGCGCAATTGTTGCTAATTTGTTTCCCCGAGATAATTTTAGATTGTGGTCAAAGAAATCAAATATTTCAAAAAAACAATCATCCATGTTGTGTTTCTTTATTTTATGATCATCAGCACCTCCCAGGGGCAAGGCGACTAGCACCATTGAGACTCCGATGGAAGAAGATGGACAGTCACAGGATTGGTCCCTTGCAGGCTCTTCTGCTGGCCCCAGTACGTTGTTCTATTGTTATATTATTACTTCTACTTCCCTAACTTTTACAGCTCCTATTCATTACAAACTGTTTCCTAATTCTATTTTTTACAAAATAGTCTTTGATCTTCTTCTAATCTAGACTACTTTCTACATTCTTATCCTGCCTCTACCATCACTCTCTGTGCTACTACTATTTACGATTATGAGTCGGTCTGTGTAGGTAGGTAAGCTTGCCCACTCGGCAAACTGTGTTAAACAAAACTCTGATCCAGCGATAGCTCTAGGCACTGAGTGCAGTCATCTGGGTTGCCCTTGCTGTCTATTCCTGTCTTCTTAATGTAAGTGCTTTGACAATTTCCAACAACAAAATGTCAATGTTTACACCAAGAAAAAGGTAGCAGTTGCCTTTTTGATTTGCTAGGAGCACATACCATACCGCTAGTGTTTCAGGGACTGTTCTGCACATAAAGAAGTATGGACAAGAGAAATAGGACATTATTGATGATAGGTGCAGTTCGACTTTCCACATACCTCAGTCCGAACAGAAGTTGAACCCTCAATCCCCTCACCGACTATCTAGTGTGTCTGACCAATGATTTTACGACCCAGAAGAACAAAGGAGACTACCGCCGAGTACCGGCCTACCTGAGTCACTGAAACATGACTGCCAAGTGCGGTAGTTCAAACCCTTCCGCTCACTCACTGGTGAACAAAAACCACACAGTGTTTGTTAGCTTTAAAGTTTTATTTTCAATTAAGGAATGAAAAAATTATTTCTTTTTTTTAATAGCGTAGTATTCGGAGCGAGCACTGCTGATAGATGACGTTAAAGTTTTAACAACATTCCCATGAATCAAATTACTTTCACGTAATAGTTAACAGACACATGAAATTATTAGAATAACTGTGCGGGAGCCCCCACCTTCTTTAAAGAACTTAAAGTACTGCTGGTGATGACTTACTAGTAGTTGGTGAATCGTCTTATTGGCAGAAGGGCAATGTAATCTTCTTTCTGTAATTAGAGAAATGGTGCACGTCAAGCAAGCATTCATCAGTTGTCCTATGAAGTGTAGCATTTAATGGAATAAGCATATAAAATGTTAACACCCTCCCCAAAACTGTTACTTTTTTTCAATCCCAGTAATAAAAAATGTGTTATGTAACATTTTCTTCCATTACGAGACGAAATAGGGGGTTGTGTATGGCATCTGAAAATATGACATGTTTTTTCTAGACGTCACAACATCTGATGGGGCACAGATGACCACCAGTGCCGGGGCCAGCAGTGCGGAGGGCTCCACTCTAGGGACGGATGCGGTGTCGCCACCAGGAGGAGCTGGGGGGGAAGGCTCAGCGAGGGCGGACGGTGGTAAGTTATTATATTCCTTACTTATTGAAACTTTTTGAGTAGGCTCGCAAAGGAGTGTGTGATGTACTGTACAGTACACAGTACACTAGTACAAGTACACTGTACTGTTAAGAACAGTTACTAATTTAGAACTACTTTTTTGGCTATCACGGAGAAGACAGTCAACCTTGACTTGTAATAGCATTAGCGGCGGTACTTCTCGGGTAAGCAATGGCCCCCTCTATTTGACTTCAACTCAGCTGGCAAACTTTTATCATGAAGCCAAGTCATATCAGATGTACTTTAGGGATGTGAAGAACGAAAAGTAAAAGAAGAGTGAAACGAAGGACGAGCGAGTCTTAACATTTATGACTGTAAAGAATGGTGTTTTTGAATGCAAGTCAAGAGAAGAAGACGGTGGTTTCCAAAATATAACGAAAAGGGTGTTAGTTGGTTGTTCAGAAAAAGAAAACTTGGTACATTTGAGACATTAAGAAGAATGATAGACGTACTTTGGAAGCCTGGATGTTATCTTCTTTTTCCTCATCGATAGCAGAGGTGTATGATGTAGTAGAGCAGACACTGAGTGGATGAAGATTGTTACTTTGAACAGCATGTCCGTGCCAGAGTAGCAGGGCTGAGGAAATTCAAATACTAGAATTTGTGATTGTTCACAAATACTCCCTGCCTTCACTAACATTACAGTTTTTGCACTTTGCAAGCACAGCATCTATTGTGTATGGATTGTATAGTTGACAACATTATATCAAGTCAAGTCCCTTCCTCCGCCAATTATGGGCACCACACTCACTCCCTATGTTAATAATTTTATTTCAGCTGTGTCATGGGTGGACTATCGCTGTAGTTCACTCAATCTATCAAAACAGAGCACCTAAAGGCATCCATCAAATAACCAAAGATCATGTGATCGGCAGGATAATGATATATGATCAGAATTGAATAATCTTCATTCTTCTTTTGTAGTAGTCAAGGCCCGGGGGGGCAGTGCGAAAGATATCATTACATTGAGCAGTAGCTCTTGATGAAACCGAGTATGGCCAGTGGCAGAGCCACCCCTATAGAAAAGTAAGAGCTTCCTATCCCCACCTGCATGTACTGCTTAAAGTACTGCGAATCTGCATCATCAGGGCTTGTGTCTGTTTTTCTTGGGTGCAAGCTGAGTGAGCTGCCATGCCGGCTACCACAAGTTCACGTACCAGTAATTTCTTTTGCAAAACAAGAGAAAAAACCAGAAGACTTTTTTTAGTACTCTCTGACTATGTATGTATTAGTGAGTCCATCCATCGTCCTGCTAGTGGAATTCCTGAAACTCCCAGTAATGTCACAGGCCTACAAAGACGGCGGAAAGATACATGCCAAAATGTTATATTGTGTTTGCTACTTGCTGGTGTTACTGAGAGTCAACTTTCCGTTGAATTATTTTGACTTTATGTTAAAGACTATTGGCTACAGTATTTTTCTTTCTTTCTTCATATAGCTGCTACTCCGAAAAAGCTCACCCGAAAGGAGATGGCTGTCCGGGTCAGGGCCCGTAAGCTGGAGGCTATTTGTGCCGAGTATCGTCAGCTGTGGGCTCGGGAGCAGGAGGAGGAGACAGCAACCACTGCATCCTCCTCCAGTGCCCCCGTGTCCACCAGCCAGAATCCTCCAGCCAAACGGAGCCGTGGCCCTACAGCCTCCTGCTGCCGCCGCCGCACAGCAGCAACACAATCAGCTGCCCCCCCCAGAGCCTGGATGGTATGTCAGCGCCGCCTCTGTAAAACAGTGGAGTACCTGGAGCGGTAGGCCAAAAAACATCAGCGCCAGCTCCGGGACCTCCGCAAAGAGCTGCGGGATGTGCAGCAACAGCTGTCCACACTACTCCACCGGAGGAAGTGACTGTCCCTTGCCCCTTTTTTAAAGACTGTTGGGTGGGTGGGAATTGGGTGTTTGGGAAAGGGGACTTTTGGACTTTTGGACATTGGGGTTAGGCAGGGGGGTGAGTTGGGTTAATTTATTTTATTTTTGGACTACATGAATATATTTCTTAATAATTATTTTTCATACCAAAACATAGTATACGCGTTCATATTATTTTGTGTGGGGGTGGGCGGTGGTTACTGGATGTTTGGTTTCTTCCAACTTACCAGCATGAATGAAACATCTAGTCATGAAATGTACCAAAGTGCCAGTAACCGAGTTAGTGAATTCAGTAGCCCTACTAGTACTTTACTAGTAGTACTGGCAGTCTCTGCTCTCCTCCCAGTCCTAGCCCATTATTCTACCTCTCGAAAATGCTTATCTTACCTGTGATTCATGTTTGAGAATAGGGGTAGCCACAGGGCTGCCTGCATGGCAAATGGTGATTAGGGTTGGTTGTTGACTTGAATCCTCGACGGATGAAATATCATTGTTGTGCTGGCAGTAGTAGTGGTACACACTGGCAGTAGCAGTCCATGAAAAAAGGAAATGAAACATTGAGTGGCCTGAGCGTAGCATTAGAAACAGTACGATAGATAGTACGCTACAGAACAGTGCCATAAATTGTAGCCTAAGCAGTGCTAAAGTATTCTAAATATGAGTTCTAGTTTCGTGGACTATGGCTACTATAAGAAATATTATGAAGGCAAAGGATACTTAAACATAAGAATTAACCTTTTGATTCGTCATGTGTACGAGCATGATGTTTGATGCTCAATCCACGATGTCGCATATGAAATTCCATTTTCCAACATTTTTCTGGTGCTTAGACCTTATCCTCCCCTGCAAGTGTGTGGAATTTCTTGTTGTCATTTAGTCATACCTCAATGAAAAAACACACAGCCCGGGGGAAGAGGGTTAGGGTTTTTGAAGATTGGATGGGAATGGGTTTTTTTGGGAAAAGTTTTGTGGAGAGAAGAAAAAAAAACACTGCATGGACAAACAACAAATGAAGAGAAACACATTTTTGGATTCAAAGATAACCATAAATCTTTTAAGGGACATAAAGGTAGTGCACTACTGCATGCATGAAGTTGTTTCCTAAACGGATGGTTAGGTTACTGAAAAGTTGTACTTACTACATCTTATTAGTAAGTATGAGGAAACAATTTGACATTGACACTAATACAGGGCTGCATTGATTACGCAATTTCACTTGCCTTTCTGCCCTCATAGAGAATAAACACTTATTATTAGTACATTAAGTTAGTTATAAAAATAGCAATGAAACGTATGAAATAGCTGGAGAGATGACTTTGAAGTAGAGAACAAAGAAACGCACCTAGTCACATTCGTAGAAGTTCAAGTTTACAACAATAACATTTAAAAGATAAGGAGAAGTTAAGAGAGAATACTATAACTTTATGTTGTAGTTGTTCTGTTGAATTGGTGAAGTTGCATGCATCTAGCCATTCCTCTTATTCGCGATATACTCCTCCATTCCATCTTACGCTCCGTCAATCAATATTGGTGACCAGACACACTGTCCACTGGCTGCCTGATGAGTAATTGCGGATTGCTTCTGAGTTCAGCGTTTGTTCCATGGCACATGGTAAAAGCCGTCCTGTAATTTTTGATGGAAAACAACAGGAAGTGAACCAGTTAAATAATTCTAAGGTACGCTGTGTAGTGCAAAAATAACACTTTCAGTTTTCAGGGCTGACAGTATTATTATATACAATCATCACTTCAAAAGTGCGTAACCTTGTTCCCCTTTAGAAGGATAGTAATAGTAACTATGGTTGAATTCTGCAGATCCACCATGGATTTCCTGAAAGAAAATTGCAAACAAAATTAGACATTCCCATGAGTGCTCCCAGACCCCTGAATCCAGTCGGCAAAATGTAGAACACCCCCAAGAAGTCCCCTAAAAACATGCGATACTGCTACCAGGTTGAACCCTAACTTCAAAACGTGCCAAAACGCACTCTGCAAGTAGGCCCAAACCCCCCTTTTCCACCATGGATTTTTTTCAAAACACTTGCATTCAAAATTAGACATTACCAGTAGTGCTCCCAGACCCCTGAACCCATTCGCAGAAATCTAGAACACCCCCAAGTAGCCCCCTAAAAACATGCGATACTGCTACCAGGTTGAACCCTTACTCCAAATCGTGCCAAAACCCACTCTGCAGCTAGGTCCTAACTCCCCTTTCCATCCATGGATTTTCTTCAAACCACTTGCAATCAAAATTAGACTATCCCAGCAGTGCTCCCAGACCCCCAGACAAATCGAGAGCACCCCCAAACATCCCCCAAAAACAAGCAAGTGAGCAGAAACGCAAAAACTTTTTCACCATGGATTTTATCCAAAACACTTGCATCCGATATTAGACCAGCCCAGCAATGCCCTAGACCCCTCAACCCACCCGCAAAAAAATAGATCACCCCTAAACAGGCCGAAAGCAAAAATGGAAAATGTGACACTTACAAAATATTCGGCCTACCAGTCAACATCACTACAAACGCACTCTGCAGCTAGGCCCTAACTCCCCTTTCCCACCATAGATTTTCTTCAAACCACTGGCAATCAAAATTAGACTTTCCCAGTAGTGCTCCCAGACCCGCATACCCCCCCCAAAAACCCAGAACCCACCCAAACAGCCCCCCAAAAACAAGCAAGTGATTAAAAACGCAAAAACTTTTTCACCATGGATTCTATCCAAAACACTTGCATCCAATATTAGACCTTCCCAGCAATGCCCCCAGACCCCTCAACCCACCCTCAAAAAAGTAGAACACCCCCAAACAGGCCAAAATCAAAAATGGAAAATGTGACCCTTAGAAAATTTTCGGCCTACTAGTCAACATCACTCCAAACGCACTCTGCAGCTAGGCCCTAACTCCCCTTTCCGACCGTGGATTTTCTTCAAGCCACTGGCAATCAAAATTAGACTATCCGAGCTGTGCTCCCAGACCCCACACCTCCCCCCGAAAAACCTAGAACCCACCCAAACAGCCTCCCAAAAACAATCAAGTGAGCATAAACACAAAAACTTTTTCACCATGGATTTTATCCAAAACACTTGCATCCAATATTAGACCTTCCCAGCAATGCCCCCAGACCCCTCAACACACCCGCAAAAAAGTAGAACACCCCCAAACAGGCCAAAAGCTAAAATGGAAACTGTGACACTTAGAACATTTTCGGCCTACCAGTCAACATCACTCCAAACGCACTCTGAAGCTAGGCCCTAACTCCCCTTTCCCACCATGGATTTTCTTCAAACCACTCGCAATCAACATTAGACTATCCCAGCAGTGCAGTGCTCCCAGATCCCCCCAAAAAGCCTAGAACCCACCCAAACATCCCCCCAAAAACAAGCAAGTGAGTAAAAACGCAAAAACGTTTTCACCATGGATTTTATCCAAAACACTTGCATCCGATATTAGACCTTCCCAGCAATGCCACCAGACCCCTCAACCCACCCGCAAAAAAGTAGAACACCCCCAAACAGGCCAAAAGCAAAAATGGAAACTGTGACACTTAGAATATTTTCGGCCTACCAGTCAACATCACTCCAAACGCACTCTGCAGCTAGGCCCTAACTCCCCTTTCCCACCATGGATTTTCTTCAGACCACTCGCAATCCACATTAGACTATCCCAGCAGTGCAGTGCTCCCAGACCCCCCAAAAAACCTAGAACCCACCCAAACATCCCCCCAAAAACAAGCAAGTGAGCAAAAACGCAAAAACTTTTTCACCATGGATTTTATCCAAAACACTTGCTTCCGATATTAGACCTTCCCAACACTGCCCCCAGACCCCTCAACCCACCTGCAAAAAACTAGAACACCCTCAAACAGGCCAAAAGCAAAAATGGAAAATGTGACACTTAGAACATTTTCGGCCTACCAGTCAACATCCCTCCAAACGCACTCTGCAGCTAGGCCCTAACTCCCCTTTCCGACCGTGGATTTTTTTCAAGCCACTGGCAATCAAATTTAGACTATCCGAGCTGTGCTCCCAGACCCCACACCTCCCCCCGAAAAACCTAGAACCCACCCAAACAGCCTCCCAAAAACAATCAAGTGAGCATAAACACAAAAACTTTTTCACCATGGATTTTATCCAAAACACCTGCATCCAATATTAGACCTTCCCAGCAATGCCCCCAGACCCCTCAACACACCCGCAAAAAAGTAGAACACCCCCAAACAGGCCAAAAGCTAAAATGGAAACTGTGACACTTAGAACATTTTCGGCCTACCAGTCAACATCACTCCAAACGCACTCTGAAGCTAGGCCCTAACTCCCCTTTCCCACCATGGATTTTCTTCAAACCACTCGCAATCAACATTAGACTATCCCAGCAGTGCAGTGCTCCCAGATCCCCCCAAAAAGCCTAGAACCCACCCAAACATCCCCCCAAAAACAAGCAAGTGAGTAAAAACGCAAAAACGTTTTCACCATGGATTTTATCCAAAACACTTGCATCCGATATTAGACCTTCCCAGCAATGCCCCCAGACCCCTCAACCCACCCGCAAAAAAGTAGAACACCCCCAAACAGGCCAAAAGCAAAAATGGAAACTGTGACACTTAGAATATTTTCGGCCTACCAGTCAACATCACTCCAAACGCACTCTGCAGCTAGGCCCTAACTCCCCTTTCCCACCATGGATTTTCTTCAGACCACTCGCAATCCACATTAGACTATCCCAGCAGTGCAGTGCTCCCAGACCCCCCAAAAAACCTAGAACCCACCCAAACATCCCCCCAAAAACAAGCAAGTGAGCAAAAACGCAAAAACTTTTTCACCATGGATTTTATCCAAAACACTTGCTTCCGATATTAGACCTTCCCAGCACTGCCCCCAGACCCCTCAACCCACCTGCAAAAAAGTAGAACACCCTCAAACAGGCCAAAAGCAAAAATGGAAAATGTGACACTTAGAACATTTTCGGCCTACCAGTCAACATCACTCCAAACGCACTCTGCAGCTAGGCCCTAACTCCCCTTTCCCACCATGGATTTTCTTCAAACCACTTGCAATCAAAATTAGACTATCCCAGCAGTGCTCCCAAACCCTCAGATCCCCCCCCCACAAATCTAGAACACCCCCAAACAGCCCCCCAAAAGCACGCAATACTGCTAGGCCTCAGTTTAAATTGTGCCAAAACTCTGTCTGCAACTAGGCCCAAACCCCCCTTTTCCACCATGGATTTTATTCAAACCACTTGCAATCAAAATTAGACCTTCCCAGCAGTGCTCCAAGGCCCCCGACTCACCCCCACAAATCTATACCTCCCCCAAACAGTCCCCCAAAAACATGCAATACTGGTATATCAAAACATGGCAAATTGCGCTGTTCACCAAAAATTGCTGTACAACTTTTCAGCACTTCCACTACTTCGATCCTCTTGAAACATACCTATACACTTGTTCCAGCGATTCCCAAGAATCTCAGCAAGGCAGAACAAAATCGAACCACTGCGCTCTTTGAAGAAGAAGAAGAAGAAGAAGAAGTTTTCACCCAAACACACGCGCCCGCAAAACACCAAAAAAGGCCAAAATTCTGCCAATTCTGGACCAAAGAACGCCAAACCCCCTAAAACTTTGCCAACATCATCATGAAGGAGCCTGCATCGGACCCTGAGCCCTAGACTCAGTGAGAACCCTATCAACTTAAACCCAAAACCCTAGTAAATCGCACTGCACCCTAAACCCTAGAAATGCTTTGTCTGTCTGTGTCAAAGAGCCTAAGTATGCTACATCAGGATGCTTCACTCAGTGGTGCCTGCCTTGACCGTCTGCATGGCCCTGCCGCAAGCATGGGCCGAAAATCCGTTCCTCCCAAGAATTTGTGATTTTTCTGTAATTTCGCGAGATTCGCGGAAAACAGCAAATTTCGCAAACATAACAGATGTTTGGCCCAAGCTTGAGGCAGTGCCATGCAGACGGTCAAGGCAGGCACCACTGAGTGAAGCAACCTGATGTATCATACCTAGGCTCTTTGTCAGACAGACAAAGCATATCTAATTGCAACCCACATAGCCCCAATTTTACATGAACTGCTGTCTGGAGTGGACTCTGCCTGGCATAACAACAAAAGTACACTGCCTCGCCCTCGACCACTACATACCACGAAGAGACAGACATGTAGTTCTGCTGTAGTAGTTGTTGTAGACTGGTTTACCTGTTTGCCACTCACGAATTGGCCATAGTTCTTCCGTAAACCGACGCTGATGATCCATCCATCCCAGTGAGTGACTGTAAAGAAAAAAGATATATTACATAATCAATTATCATGGTATATTGGCAAGTGAGTCCACTCCAAGGACATTTTGCATATTGTAAAATGCAACATAGTGGCCCCTGAATTTGAAGTACAATTTGAAGTAAACAAGGTAAAAAAAAACAGAGTAGTTGACATGAGTTACAATTACTGTGTAAAAGATTAAATAATAACTAAGACAAGACATATTATTCATTTCATGCACAAAAAACAAACAGCAATTGGTTTCATCAGAGCCAGACAGCCGTTGCTGTCCACTGTATGCCATCTTCTCAATTATTCATTACCTGTTCTACTTTTTGTCCGCATCTTCTTTGGAAAGTGAGAGCCCACAGGGAAGCCTCTCCTGTCAATTTCAGAAGTAACTCTGTCAGCAATCAGCAAGCATGTAGTCAGTCAGTAATTTCTGTCCCACTTGAGGGGACTCATTTATGAAAACAAAGTTTCTTTATTTATTTCTTCGTAATCCGTCTGCCTTGAGGGAAATGGATAGGTGGAGTCTGGAGGAGGAGGATAGAGGAGCATGATTGAGTTGTGAACTTGTGAACCTCAGGAATGCAGACTGCGGCACCTTCAAATCAATAAGGAAAATAAGATGAAGACAGTGCTGCTGATGGACTTGTTGTGAGAGTTTTGTTGTGGTAAAAGTTGCAAAACAAAGAAAGACACACAGGAATAAAAGTGAATAAGGACGAAAAAAAAGGAAGTAATTTTCAGGCCTCGGTGTCAGGGAAGTAGAGCTTGTCCTCAAACTCTATCAATTAAGACGGGAGTAGGTCAGCTAACAGAGAAGAACTTCCGTCACCTAAGTCGGTGTCCTCTTCTTCCTGCGTGCATTCAAGTATTTTGTAATCTGGTGGTATGAAGTGCTGATTCATCTTGATCAGTATTAACCTCTGCACATTTTTTGGGCGAGAGGCGGGTCCTTTTTTAAGTTATAATGGCACCAGCAGCACTGAAAACACGTTCAGAAGACACGCTTGCGAGTGGGCAAGACAAATAATTTAGAGCCAGGTTGGTGATCAGTGGCCATAGAGGCCTTTTCCTATACCAATACAGCAATGGGTTCTGATTAACACAGACCTCTGTTGGGTCATCCAGATAGGCCTGCACCATCGACTCAAGGTTCTCCACGGTTGCTCTACTTTGCGTACCATCTGTGGCCTTTGCAGCACTTGAACGAGCAAACCCTTGATGAGTTAGCCAATCCGCTTCCGACAATATTAAAGCTGGGCCTGGTGCAGGTGAGGGTGATGATACGGTTGCTGCTGGTGTCGTTAATGGCTGTGAAGGAAAGTGACTCCCTTCGGCCACAGATTCAGAAGTGGAACTTGACGCCGGATGGCCTGCTGATTCAGTTGTACTTCTGCCGGCTCCTTGAATATTCTGCCGCTCTTTTTCGAACCGAGTGGCTGACACAGCTAGCCAATGTTTGTACTTTGAAACATCTGCTTCATCAAAAGGAATGAATGCTTTGCTGGCCACTGCCTTTTTGTACCGTGGATCCAGAATAGTGGAGCAAATGTAATGTTGTTCTGTATGTGTGTTTTTAAGCCTTTCATTGTCAACTAGGCGACTTAATAACCTCTCCGCCAACTGATATGCGTCTTGCTTTTCAGCATCATCTTGGAACGTTGAAGACACCGCCTTCAGCTGGTGCTCTAGCATGACCAACAATGGGATAGCTTTTCCCAAAGAACAGTCCTCCCTGCTGACTTCACGCGTGAAGACCTCAAAAGGATGAAGCATGTCTGTCATGCTTGCAATTAGCTTCCATTCCTCCAACTCTAGCCTCGTGTCTTTCGTATTAGAACCCAGTTTATAGACATAATCATTTATTACCCTCCACTGCTCAGACAGACGCTCAAGCATGTAAAAGGTTGAATTCCAACGTGTTGCCACCTCCGGGATGAGTCCTTTGACTGGCAGTCTACGTTCATGTTGAATGCTCCTCAGCTCCTTCCGGGCCTTAAAAGAATGGCTGAAATGTGTGCAGATTCTTCGGCAGGTGGTAAGTAACTTGATGACTGTGCTTTCTTTTTTCAAGAAATCTTGCACCACGATGTTAATACTGTGCGCCAAACACGGTACTCTGAAGTATCCACCTTGCTGCATGGCCTTAACTATATTACTGCCATTATCCGTGAAAACATAACCAACTATGCGATTTCTTGGATGCAGCCATTCAGAGCCCTTCCTATCAAACTCGTCCAAAAGGTTAGGTGCAGTATGAGTTTTCTCCATGGCAAACATGGCTAATGTTGCATGTTTCCGAGTAGCTTGAAAAACTGTGTCCGGGCCAACACCTGGATTTGTCTTGTCTCTAACCCCTGCAAAAGAGACCCAGTGTGCAGTGTGCAAGGGCTTGGCAACTGGTCCACATGTCTGTTGTCAAGTGGATAGTGTGAACAGCACTCTTCTGCAAAGCTGCCCCAATCACTTCCAGCACATCTTGATGTAGTGCTGGAACCGCAACTCTGGCAAAATAGGACCGGCTAGGAACCTTCCATTTAGGGCAGAGTGTTGCCACAAATTCTAGAAAACCCACCCCTTCCAGGAAAGAAAAAGGGAGAAGGTCCAGCGCTAGCATTTTAGACAGCTTTGCGTTATACAGACGTACCGTTGGGTGGTTGCGTTCAAATGGCGCCTCTGACCAAAACATGCTTCTTATGGTGGGCTGGACAGTTTTACGTGATGATGATGATGATGCAGACTTCAAACCAGTTAGGCTCATTGATGTACTTTTTTGCATTGGTGTCTGTCCCAGACTCTTAGTGTGCCTCATACATGTTGCAGGGGTAGAGGGTGTGGGTGCTACCACTGCAGTGCTGCTGCCAGGGGTACTGGGTGTACCAGAAAAAATGTCGGTCCGGTCTTGACTTCCCCCCTGCACATGAATCAGCCCCTCGTCAGCATCAGATGCAATGTTAATGGATACATTTGGATCAGTTCTACTTTGGTCTTCCCGGATCTTCCTTAGGTGCGCCTCCCACCGGATAGTGTGGTGTTTTTGTAGATGACCTCTCTGGCCTCCGGTACCATAGTTGGTACTAAGCTTACCCCGACTAACTAATACTTTACAAATCGAACAAACGACCATGTTTTCCGCCTATTGGCTAACAGTAAAGAAGTCCCAAACTGGGGACTGGAGATGTCTGCTGGTGGGGGAGGTACTACTTTGACTTTCAATGCCAGATGAAGTGGAGGATGGGCGTGGCTGAATTCGTTTCTGTTGTTCACTTACAGCACCACTACTTGAGGTAATGGAGGTCGAGCTGGATGGAGGTCCCTGCCGGCCCTTCTGACTAAAAAATATGGAAGCTGTAGGTCGTGTTGGCGTTGTAGTTAACTGCGTTGGTGGTGGTACCAGTGCCAGGCCGCCCACATCCCGCTCAGCAGCCATTCGGGATAGGGTGAAAATGTCTGTCTGCTGCATGCCCGCTGGGGCTGGAGTGATGACTGTGATGACTGGGTCGTCGTCAGACTGTTCATGAGCAGCAGAAGACACCACTTCTTGTACGTCGTCATCACCCATAAGTCGAAGCCTTGCGGAAACCTTCCTTTTAGGCTTAGCTACCTTTGTCGGCTCATGGCGTGCCTCACTCTCAGACTGCATTTGTGGGTTCCAATCAGGATCAAGGTCATCAGAATGAAGGGGGCTTGAAGAAGAACTTGTAGTAGTAGTAGTAGCCCTCCTTGACCTTTTTCTTGCTGGGGATCTGGAAGACAATGGATCATCATCAGGAAGAGTGGCTTCCTCGGATGATACCTCCGCTTGAATATCAATTTCCAGATGTGCCCCTACTTCTGGAGGAACAAGCGTTGTAGGCAGTTGTGCCGCTCCATGAACCTCTAGTTGCACCTCTCCATGCGCCTCTCCAAGCGCCTCTCCTTGCGCCTCTCCTTGCGCCTGTCTTTGCGCCTCTCCTTGCGCCTCTCCTTGCGCATGTACCTGCCCATGTACTTGCGCTTGTACTAGTTGCACCTGTGGTTGTCGTTGCGGCTGTAGTTGTTGAACACTCGTCAGCTGAGTTACACCCGGCGTTGATTGGATAGTACTTTCTTGTGAAGAGCCAACATCACTGGTCGATGGTGATTGAGAAAGTAAAGTGGCTGCCTCAGCGGTACTCATGGTCTTGGACCTAACTTGGCGTGGTGGCACTGAGCTCAATGAAGCGGAGGTGCTGCTTCCAGCCTGGTCCCTGGCGGACACCGCTTGACCCCCACCACATGGCCAGGCCCTGCCTGGACCAGGCCTCAAAATGGCCCCCACCCACATGGCCAGGCCCCAACAACACCCCAAAAAGTAAAAAAACACACAAAAATCACCACAATCCAATGCCATCCATGCCCTCAATGATGTTTAAATTCAAGACACCCCACAGAAAGACTTGGTCCATGCACCACTCACTACCCCTGGGCCTACTAGCTCGTGAGGCTTTACAGGCACCCCAATTTTTTTTTTTAAATCCACATATGGCGGTACCCGGGTCATGTGGGGGGCTCAAGCCCCCCCATACAGGATTATTTATTTTAAAATTAAAGCCCCTGGGGGTGGTGGTCCCCGGGGCTAGGGGGGCTGTGAGCCACCCCCACATATTTTTTAAAAGCCCCGGGAGTGGCAGTCCCCGGGGCTTGGGAGGACCTTTGAGCCCCACCACCCATTCGTGAAAAGCCCCGGGGGTGGTGGTCCCTGGGGCTGCACATTAAATATATTGCCTCCGGGACTTGTCCCCCGGGGGCTAAATACTAACGAAGCGCGGAGCCCGCACTTCGTTTTTTTTCTCTGCAGGATCCACGCACCCTGCGTGGATTTCGCTGATTTTTTATGACCAGACCCCAAGTGAGGCGTGTGGTATCAGCACTTCTCCTCGTGTGTGGCGGACGGAGAGAGGGGTCACGTGACACTGTATTGTTCATCAATGTTTTACAAATGAAGGACTTGGAGCGCTACTAAGATAAGTCATGACCAGCACGTGTGCCAGTGCGTATGCGTGTTGTGTTGGGATAGGGTCACAACACTGAACGAAGCGTGCCCACTCCTGGCATGAAGTGCCTTCAACTCATCAGACCCAGCGGGCACATGTGGGCGTGGGGGCGCCTGCCCCCATATCCTACCACAAGGCCTCTACTCCTCGTAGCAGCTGGCTGCCCATTCCCACTCCGAAGAATGAAAAAAAAGCTACATTTTGAAATCCAATTCGCAATCCGTAATCTGCGTCTAATTTCCCAGATCAGCGATGTCCACGTGTTTTGAGAATAAAGGACCGGCGCTGATCTATGGAGCGTTCTTTGTAAATAAACTCTGCTCACATATTGTGGGCTTGCAGTTCCTCGCACTGCCTAAAGCAGAGTAAATACACACACTGGGGTTTGAAATTCGTTCCCAAGGCGATCAACGGCGAGTTTGAGACAGATAACATTTAATTGTTTACATAGTTTGAAGTGAATGTAGAACGCAGATAAAAGGCTTAAAATGGCCACACTTATTTTATAGATGGTCTATTGTTTTTTAATGACTATGATGCCCCACTCCTCAGCAAGATGTCATCAGTGATGTCATGAGTGATATCACTGACCATGTCATGAGTGATGTAAAGTGTGACATCATCAGCAGTGCATTGCGGGCGCGCGAGTTATAGTTAGCTGAACTAACTATACGGGGGAATTTCAATGGTTTTGTATGAGTGAAATGTCCAGCTAACTATAACATGTGTGAAACCTATGATTTTTTCAGTGAATTTCTAAGGTGTTTTAAATGCCAATTCCTAACTATAACGTGGCGGAAACCTATGGTTTTTTCAGTGAATTTCAAAGATTTTTTAAATACTAATTCCTAACTATAAAGTGGCTGAAACCTATGGTTTTTTCAGTGAATTGCAAAGGTTTTGTAAATGATCATTTTTAAATGTATTAATTGTTATTTTTTTATACTAATTTACTACATTGTTTTAAAGTATTTATTTTTAGATATTTTATTTATTAAATTACATTACATATTTTTAATATAAATTGAAAACAAATGTTTTTAAAAATATTGAAATTGTAATATTTTTATTTTTTTTATTTATATATATTTTATATAGCAGGCAATGATATATTATGGAAGGAAATTCAAGTTACTGGTAAGTACAGTTAAATTTACTTTTCAGGAATAGTAGAGAGCTGAAAGATGCAGCACTGAGATCGCTCCTGATAACAGGTGAGTAAATTGGAATTCGTAGTTCGGCTGATTTTAGAGGAATTTTTTAAAGTTCCAAAACTCCACACTTAGAAATATTTCCAAGTGAAACCAGTCAATGTTAGCCTATGGAAGGAAATTCAAGTTACTGTAAGCAGAGTTAGAAGTACTTTTCAGGATCAGTAGTGCGCTC
Source organism: Lissotriton helveticus (assembly GCF_964261635.1). Classification (NCBI taxonomy): domain Eukaryota; kingdom Metazoa; phylum Chordata; class Amphibia; order Caudata; family Salamandridae; genus Lissotriton; species Lissotriton helveticus. The sequence continues at coordinate 332,079,470 of NC_136071.1, read as the reverse complement.
AAAGATGCAGCACTGACGTCTCTTGTGATAACAGGTGAGTAAATCAGAATTCGTAGTTCGGCTGATTTTACAGGAATATTTTGCTCAATAGTGAAAGAAGGGGGCGGGGCTTGAGGTAACATGTGTGCAAACACTCCGTGTGGCGCGTTTTAGATTGGGGAATTAATTCCTCTTCAATCCTGAGGTCCCCTGTGAGCCAACTAGCCCACCAAGTACCTCCAGTATGCGCCAGGGAGCTGTGTTGCAGAGAGGTGTTCAGAGGGCACGCCCCCTTTTTACAACATTCTGCAACACAGCTCCGTAACACATCTCCGTGGTGCTTACTGGAGATACCTGTTGGACTAGTTACCCCCAAGGGAACCTCTGGATTGAAGAGGAATTAATTCCCCAACTTAAAACGCGCCACAGGGATGTTTGCACTCACATCACCTCAAACCCCGCCCCCTACCTTCACCACTGTGCAAACACACCCTGTAGCGTGTTCTAAGTTGGGGGATTAAGTCCCCTTGCATACTGTGGGTCCCTGGGGGCCAGCTAGCCCGCTAGGAACCTCCAGTATGCACCAGGGGACTGCATTGCAGAGAGATGTAAAAAGGGGCATGGCCTCATTACACCTCTCTGCAACGCAGCCCTCTGGTGCATACTGGAGGTTTATGGTGGGCTAGTTGCCCCCCAGGGATGCCCAGTATGCAAGGGGAATTAGTTCCCAGTCTGAAAAAGCACCAGGGGGCTGCATTGCAGAGAGGTGTAAAAAGGGGCGTGGCCTCATTACACCTCTGCGATTGTGGAACCCCCTGAGCAGGCCTAGGGGGTCAGGGTGTTTCTAGCCTGCCCCCTTTGTGTGTTTTCCACCTTTGTTTCTCTGCTTTCTTGTGCCTCGGTTCTACCGAGGCACAATATGGCTGCCAACACTTCCTGGGTTGGAGTGTTGACAGCCAATTAGCATTCAGCTCGTGCTCGGGAAGGTACGCGTACTGTAAGCATACGGTAAGCTCCTAAAGATATATCTATGATTTTACTTTTGATTTTCTCAGGAACTACTGAACGGATTTACACCATTTAACAAAAAGGGTAATCTGCGAATCAAACTCTACCTTTTTGCCAAATTTGGTGTAATTCCGTTCAGCCGTTCGGGCTGTAGCAAAGGCTAAAGGTCCTATGGAAAATTGCATGGGGAAAACACGCTTTGGAACCCCCCGTTTTTCTCGGCCTCAGCTTGACGGATCAACCCCAAACTTTCAGGGAAAGAGCGGAGTGGAGCAGGCCATCTTCTTGGAGAATCTTGCAAAGATTCGTCCACCGGCGCTAAAGTTATTCCAAATAGAATATTGCGGATTTCCTATGGAAACTAGGTCCTAACTATAACTACCTACTGGCGACCGCCAGTAGGTAATATACGGCAGAGTGGACAGCAGCGTCCTTAACTTTAAAAGAGAAAGAGAAACAATGTGAGAGAGAGTGAAAAAGAGAAAGAGAGAAAAAACGACATTAAAACGTGGGAGAGAGAAAGTTATAGATGGAGCTGTTAATACTGGAGAAAATACTCGTAGCTCACCTTTTGCCTTGGTTGTGTGTCCAAGCACGTGCTGGTTGATAGTGCACCCTCTAGTGAGCTGAAAGATAGCATTTACAGTTAGTAATAGGATAGTACATACAACTGCACACATATATTTTCGCTTTATTTATTTGCATACTCAGGATAATGTATTTTTTAACTTCCACTGTAAGGAGGTGTCTGAGCGCTGTTTTTCTTCCAAAGTAGTATATCACATACACTCACACTGCATAGCGGTGAGTTCTCAGTATTGCAGGGCAGATTTACAAGCCCCCTGCACCACCACTTTTTGTGACGTACTGGTGGCGCAGGGGACTCCTCCATATTTACAAGGAGAGGAAAAGGCACTCTGCATGACTTTTCCTCTCCTTGTAAATATGGCCCCTTCACACGCAACACTTTGTGGTGAAGGGGCGTTTCATGGATGTTGCTGTGGGTGTTCCCACGCAACACCCATGGAACAAGACACATGTCCAGATTTACGAGAAATCGTAACTCTGGAGATGCGTCTGAATGCTACGCCACCCTAGAGGTGGCGTAGCAAGGCGCAACGAGGCCAAATGTTTTCATTTCTCCTCATTTTTTTCCTCTTTCAATGCGTACTACATTCTACGCACGCATTGAAAGTGGAAAAAGCCTTTAGAGTTTTTTTTTTTGTGCAGGAAGGTACCCCTTCCTGCACAAAAACAACCTCCCCTTGACCCAGGCATCCTTGCACCATGGTATATGGGTGCCTTCTCCGGCGCATGGCAGCTGTTTGTGCGCCAGCGGAGGGGAGAGCACAGGAATGCGACATGTTCGTGTAAATATGTTGCATTCCTACGCACTGAAAGTGCCACAGCGTGGTGCCGCCAAAGGGCGTACGGTGCCAAGCTGCGGCACTTTCTTGTAGACCTGCCCTTGCGTACCTTGACTGTTGCACCTCATTGACTCGCAGATTTGGAGGTGAGTGTTTTGCTTGAGAAGTCAGAGGCAGATTTACAAGTCCTTGCACTACTTTTCCCATGTTAAAAGTGACACAAAAGTGGTGCAAGAAGCTTGTAGATCTGTTCGTCAGACTGTTGTAACCTATCTATTCTCACTGCTCGTAGGTAATTGTATATTTCTACGCAGTGAATGTGTTGGACACTACCCATCTCTCTTTTCACAGATAACTTGTTATTGTTTCGGAAACAAGCTTCTTTGCTCACCTAGTGACATTGGCGTGATTCAAAGAGGGTGCACTACGTGTCGAAGCAGGCTTCACTGTGGCCAACAGAGTTTACTATTTGTACTTAGCTAATGTTGTGCACAGCAGAGTGGACAGCAGCGTCCATAACTTTAAAAGAGAAGGAGGAACGATGTGAGAGAAAGTGAGAAAGAGAAAGAGAGAAAAAATGACATTAAAACATGGGAGAGAGAAAGTTACAGATGGAGCAGTTAATACTGGAGAAAATACTCGTAGCTCACCTTTTGCCTCCGTTGTGTCGAAGCATGTGCTGGTTCATAGTGCACCCTCTACTTTAGTAATCTGAAAGATAGTATAAAGAGTTAGTAATAGTATAGTCCCACTTCCTCCTTTCACTGATGACTTGTCGTTGTTTCGGAAACAAGCTTCTTTGCTCTGCTTGTGCCATGGGCGTGATTCAAAGAGGGTGCACTACATGTCGAAGCAGCTTTCTTAGAAGTTGTTACGATGGCCACGCATCATCGCAGAATCCTCGAACATTGAGTTTGAGAGGTGTTGGGGGGGACGACAACCTGTAAGATAAAAAGGAAATTATCTTTGTGTGTAATTTTTTATGAAAGGAGAGAAGAAGTGAGAGAGTGACTGCAAAGAATATTCTCAGCTCAACTTTCTGTCACAAGTGTGTTTTTCACCACGTGCTGGGACATAATGCACCCTGAAGCTCTACATCTAAACGATAGTAAAAGAAAGATGTTATGATTGGTAATTGTTACTATTTTAATGTGGAGTTGGATAACATCGCCCTTTCACACACGTTCCTTCTCACATTTAAAATAAGTATTTGTATAGTTTATATTATGGACGTTTGAGCGATTATAAAAACGTTCCTGCTATTGGAAAAAAATATATGCATGTAATTTCATACACTATATAGGACTGCGCTTTTCTAAATAGTTGCATTGCTTTTTTGTATCCAGTCTGCTACTGCTCTTCGGCTCCCTCCGATGCGTACCCAGGCCTCACTGCTCACCTTTTTGTGGACAGGACACCTTTTGCATCCTGTAGTCCCGATCTGCCACAAAGAAGTCTCATATATGGTGCCGAGTCTTGATATCTGTATGGCTAACAACATACTCGTGCTCCCATCATCATCATCGCAGTTTCTTCATCCGCTCAGTGTTCAGGTACCACTAACTCAGTGACCAAAGAGGCCACACATGTGGTAGTGGGTCCCCTTGTTCTGTAGTTTGGGCCTACATGAAGCGTGTGAACCACCAGGACGAGCCATCACGGCACTTGCGATGGGAGCAGCTCTAAAATGGCGTACAGCACATGCGCCCCGTCTTTTTTAAAGGTAGGGTCACATGTGTAATGACGTATGTGCTGGATGGGTGTGGTGTGGGTGTATACCAGCCATGAGGGAGTGTGTGTGCCGATCTGACCACTAGACCTGGAACTAATAAATCACTACAATAGAAATATGGGCCATGTAGTGTTGTAGTGTTTTCCTGGTAGCGTAAGCGGAGTGGGCTGTACTAATTTATTCAGCCTCCATCAATTTACCACCACCACCCGGGGCTTTTAAATGTTGGGTTGGCGGGACGCGCGGCTCCGGGACACTTCAGGAGCTGGCCTTGGGGCATGGCAGTCTGCCTCACACAATATACTAAAAAAGAAGAGAAAGTGATGAGAGATTATTTGTGACGTATTTAGGCTTGAGAGCCTGGATAATCATTAAATGAGGCCTGGCAGAGAAGTGCGTATTTATTCTGGAAGAAGCCTTCCGGGGTCTTGCGAAAGCAAGTCATCTTTAATAATTGCCTCGCGCTGTGTGTACTTGCAAGGTTATCTGATTTGCTCGTATGTTAAAAACAGATACTTTCAACACCTCTTTCCTTGTGCAGATTTTGAAAAACATTTGGTTGGCTGTTGTGTGGTTACGTCTACCTTCTTGATGCTAATTTTGATTGGCTTTTTTTTTCTATGTGACGTTACGATACACTCACCATGTATGTAGTCCATTTTGTGACGCACTTTATTTTACAATGCGTTTCAAAAACTAGTTGTGGTAGGGTGTTTTTAACTTAAACTGTGTACTCTGCTTACAAGTTTGTTGACTGTGAAGGTAATTAAAAATATGCACAAGTTTTCAAAATATTTTTATTGAGTCTTTTATATTCATCATACGGGTAAAGTGCTAATTTTTTTTTCATTCATTGGTACCACTCGTTGGACCACATTATTTTTATTTTATCATAAGCACTCATTTCTTAAGTTTACATTATATACGTTTTGCACCAATATTTTTTTAAATGTTTTTTTTTTTTACTTTCCGATAAAGTAGAATAGAAGTGCTACGACAAACACTCCCTCAATACTTCATCTTTTTTATGTACATTTCATGTCATTATTACATTTTACAATCATTGTTAAAAATTGAAAGAATTAATATTCACATTAATATTTGAAAACACAATTATATTATTGTCATTTGAGATGTCATGAGTGATGTCACTGACCATGTCATGAGTGATGTAATATGTGACATCATCAGCAGTGGATTGCGGGCGCGCGAACTAACTATAACGGGGTAATTTCAATGGTTTTGTGTGAGTGAAATGTCCAGCTAACTATAACATGTGTGAAATCTATGGTTTTTTCAGTGATATATATATATATATATATATATATATATATATATATATATATTCATACCAGATGCCTGTGACATGAGAGGCACACTGCAGGGCTCTCCCCTCCGGGCTGCTGTGTCTCAGCGCGCTTCTCCACGTTGCAAAGAGTAATGTGCCCGACGCGTTTCTGGGGGACTCCACCCCCGTCATCAGGGGCTGCTTCCTGTCGATTCTCGATGTGTGTCACGTGATTTCTGGACATTTTCTATCAGGCAAATCCATAGACAAACATATGTCATCTTTATCTGGTGTTATGGGATTTGTAGTCCGTGGTGATACCAACACATCGATAGTCTTGGGTGCGTGATGCTTTTATTTCATACCTTAAGTAGGCTGCTTATTGTGCTTTAGCACGCTGTAATTAAAGTGACGAGTCCTGCGCTCCTTGTACAGCCAAAAAGTTTGGATGCTTCGAGCTTCATCCTGCCGCTCACCATTACAGAGCAGCAGGCGATGGTGCTCTCTCCGCGGCCAGGCTGCCGCGTGGAAATATTCATACCAGATGCCTGTGACATGAGAGGCACACTGCAGGACTCTCCCCTCCGGGCTGCTGTGTCTCAGCGCGCTTCTCCACGTTGCAAAGAGTAATGTGCCCGACGCGTTTCTGGGGGACTCCACCCCCGTCATCAGGGGCTGCTTCCTGTCGATTCTCGATGTGTGTCACGTGATTTCTGGACATTTTCTATCAGGCAAATCCATAGACAAACATATGTCATCTTTATCTGGTGTTATGGGATTTGTAGTCCGTGGTGATACCAACACATCGATAGTCTTGGGTGCGTGATGCTTTTATTTCATACCTTAAGTAGGCTGCTTATCGTGCTTTAGCACGCTGTAATTAAAGTGACGAGTCCTGCGCTCCTTGTACAGCCAAAAAGTTTGGATGCTTCGAGCTTCATCCTGCCGCTCACCATTACAGAGCAGCAGGCGATGGTGCTCTCTCCGCGGCCAGGCTGCCGCGTGGAAATATTCATACCAGATGCCTGTGACATGAGAGGCACACTGCAGGGCTCTCCCCTCCGGGCTGCTGTGTCTCAGCGCGCTTCTCCACGTTGCAAAGTGTAATGTGCCCGACGCGTTTCTGGGGGACTCCACCCCCGTCATCAGGGGCTGCTTCCTGTCAATTCTCGATGTGTGTCACGTGATTTCTGGACATTTTCTATCAGGCAAATCCATAGACAAACATATGTCATCTTTATCTGGTGTTATGGGATTTGTAGTCCGTGGTGATACCAACACATCGATAGTCTTGGGTGCGTAATGCTTTTATTTCATACCTTAAGTAGGCTGCTTATTGTGCTTTAGCACGCTGTAATTAAAGTGACGAGTCCTGCGCTCCTTGTACAGCCAAAAAGTTTGGATGCTTCGAGCTTCATCCTGCCGCTCACCATTACAGAGAAGCAGGCGATGGTGCTCTCTCCGCGGCCAGGCTGCCGCGTGGAAATATTCATACCAGATGCCTGTGACATGAGAGGCACACTGCAGGGCTCTCCCCTCCGGGCTGCTGTGTCTCAGCGCGCTTCTCCACGTTGCAAAGAGTAATGTGCCCGACGCGTTTCTGGGGGACTCCACCCCCGTCATCAGGGGCTGCTTCCTGTCGATTCTCGATGTGTGTCACGTGATTTCTGGACATTTTCTATCAGGCAAATCCATAGACAAACATATGTCATCTTTATCTGGTGTTATGGGATTTGTAGTCCGTGGTGATACCAACACATCGATAGTCTTGGGTGCGTGATGCTTTTATTTCATACCTTAAGTAGGCTGCTTATTGTGCTTTAGCACGCTGTAATTAAAGTGACAAATCCTGCGCTCCTTGTACAGCCAAAAAGTTTGGATGCTTCGAGCTTTATCCTGCCGCTCACCATTACAGAGCAGCAGGCGATGGTGCTCTCTCCGCGGCCAGGCTGCCGCGTGGAAATATTCATACCAGATGCCTGTGACATGAGAGGCACACTGCAGGGCTCTCCCCTCTGGGCTGCTGTGTCTCAGCGCGCTTCTCCACGTTGCAAAGAGTAATGTGCCCGACGCGTTTCTGGGGGACTCCCCCCCCGTCATCAGGGGCTGCTTCCTGTCGATTCTCGATGTGTGTCACGTGATTTCTGGACATTTTCTATCAGGCAAATCCATAGACAAACATATGTCATCTTTATCTGGTGTTATGGGATTTGTAGTCCGTGGTGATACCAACACATCGATAGTCTTGGGTGCGTGATGCTTTTATTTCATACCTTAAGTAGGCTGCTTATTGTGCTTTAGCACGCTGTAATTAAAGTGACGAGTCCTGCGCTCCTTGTACAGCCAAAAAGTTTGGATGCTTCGAGCTTCATCCTGCCGCTCACCATTACAGAGCAGCAGGCGATGGTGCTCTCTCCGCGGCCAGGCTGCCGTGTGGAAATATTCATACCAGATGCCTGTGACATGAGAGGCACACTGCAGGGCTCTCCCCTCCGGGCTGCTGTGTCTCAGCGCGCTTCTCCACGTTGCAAAGAGTAATGTGCCCGACGCGTTTCTGGGGGACTCCACCCCCGTCATCAGGGGCTGCTTCCTGTCGATTCTCGATGTGTGTCACGTGATTTCTGGACATTTTCTATCAGGCAAATCCATAGACAAACATATGTCATCTTTATCTGGTGTTATGGGATTTGTAGTCCGTGGTGATACCAACACATCGATAGTCTTGGGTGCGTGATGCTTTTATTTCATACCTTAAGTAGGCTGCTTATTGTGCTTTAGCACGCTGTAATTAAAGTGACGAGTCCTGCGCTCCTTGTACAGCCAAAAAGTTTGGATGCTTCGAGCTTCATCCTGCCGCTCACCATTACAGAGCAGCAGGCGATGGTGCTCTCTCCGCGGCCAGGCTGCCGCGTGGAAATATTCATACCAGATGCCTGTGACATGAGAGGCACACTGCAGGGCTCTCCCCTCCAGGCTGCTGTGTCTCAGCGCGCTTCTCCACGTTGCAAAGACTAATGTGCCCGACGCGTTTCTGGGGGACTCCACCCCCGTCATCAGGGGCTGCTTCCTGTCAATTCTCGATGTGTGTCACGTGATTTCTGGAAATTTTCTATCAGGCAAATCCATAGACAAACATATGTCATCTTTATCTGGTGTTATGGGATTTGTAGTCCGTGGTGATACCAACACATCGATAGTCTTGGGTGCGTGATGCTTTTATTTCATACCTTAAGTAGGCTGGTTTTTTCAGTGATATATATATATATATATAAATATATATATATATATATATATATATATATATATATGCAGCTCCTTCCTGTACCTCCTTTCGGCGAACACGGAAATCAGTGGACCACCAGACACCTTAGAAGTCGCAGGTAAGTTTATTGACCTTTTCTCCTCACTCCTCGCATGACGCGTTTTGTGGCAACGAGTGTCCTTGATCACATAGTGAGCCTGCAGTACACTGTAGTTTTTATATACAATTGTTTTTTTTAAATGCTATAACATGTGACCACAAACAGTGAAGAAATACTTAGTGCAACAAATATTCATGGAACTCTGGTATTGCGAGGTAATTTCAATGGTTTTGTGTGAGTGAAATGTCCAGCTAACTATAACATGTGTGAAATCTATGTTTTTTTCAGTGAGATATATATATATATATATATATATATATATATATATATATATATATATATATATATATATATATATATATATATATTCACTGAAAAAACCATAGGTTATAGACCATATATAGTTAGGAATTAGCATTTACAAAACCTTGAAAATTCACTGAAAAAACCATAGGTTATAGACCATATATAGTTAGGAATTAGCATTTAAAAAACCTTTTTTTACTCACACAAAACCATTGAAATTCCATATATAGTTAGTTGTACTAACTATATATCGCGCACCCGCAATCCACTGCTGATCATGTCACATATTACATCATTCATGACATGGTCAGTGACATCACTGATGACATCACTGATGACATCTCAAATGACATCACTGATGACATCACTGATGACAACATCCAGTGACCTTATGTTTCTGTAAAGTTAAAATATGTCTTACATATTGAAGAATGAGTGGATGTATAAGTGTCTGCATGAAGGATTTATTAGGTGCATGATTGACTGTATGAGTGAGTGAATAAATGTGTGTCACTGAGTGCATGAGTTAGTGACTAAACTGTCTTAATTTGTGCATCATTATGTCTGTTGTTCTGTAAACTGCTGCATGTGTTGATCAGTAGCTATATGAGTTATTGATTGGTTGCCCAAGTATTTGTATGGGAGACTGAGTGTGTGTGTGTGGGTGGCTGGGAGGTGTATGACTCTGTGCATAGATGTGTTAGCAGTTAATTCAATAGATGTATGGGTTCAAAAGTGCATGTGGAAACACCTGTATGGGCGGTTGACTGAGTGCATTGGTGAGTGAATGGATATCTCAGTGCTATATGTCAAAGTAAGTACATATGTAAAACACAGTACATGTGACAGTTGGCATAAGAGCCAGTGAATGTGTGAGTGGCTGTATGGATCATTGTGTACTTGTATCAGGCATTGTAAAAGAGAGTAAATATGTGTTAGTATATGTTTGAATAAGTAAGGTGTGTATAACTGTATAGTTGAGGAAATGGAGGTGTGATTGATTCTTTGCATGACTGACTAAGTGTCTGAGTAACTCCATGGATGAGTGACAGTCTGTGAGTGTCTGTTTACACTGAGTGTATCTAAGGTTATATTAGAGTCTGAAGAGGTTCATCGTATTATCACATGAATGATGTCATCAGTGATGTGATCAGTAATGTCAAATGAGATGTCATCAGTGATGTCATCAGTGATGTCATTTGAGATGTCATCAGTGATGTCATCAGTGATGTCATTTGAGATGTCATCAGTGATGTCATCAGTGATGTCATTTGAGATGTCATCAGTGATGTCATCAGTGATGTCATTTGAGATGTCATCAGTGATGTCATCAGTGATGACACTGACCATGTCATGAATGATGTAATATGTGACATGATCAGCAGTGGATTGCGGGTGCGCGATATATAGTTAGTACAACTAACTATATATGGAATTTCAATGGTTTTGTGTGAGTAAAAAAAGGTTTTTTAAATGCTAATTCCTAACTATATATGGTCTATAACCTATGGTTTTTTCAGTGAATTTTCAAGGTTTTGTAAATGCTAATTCCTAACTATATATGGTCTATAACCTATGGTTTTTTCAGTGAATTTCATTGGTTTTTTAAAAGCTAATATCTATTGCTGTAAAATGTATTTTTCTTTAAATCAAAAAATTTATTTTATATGTTTATTAATATTTTTTTTTATTATTAAGCTTTGGTTCGCTCCCGGTTCGCGAACCGGGAAGCTTCCCGTTAGCTTAATTTGGTGCCGTGACCCGGTCCGCGAACCAGTAAACGTTCCGTTTGCGCAACTGCCGAGTTAGAAATCAACATCGTGACGCGTCGCGGAAGCACGACGTATCACGTTGTCGCGTAATGCGTCTTATGACGCGCCGCGTTAGCGCACCCGGAAGTGCTCCGGTACGTGAACTGAGACGCGGGGCGCGTCGCAAAAGCGCGACGTATCGCGTTGCCGCGTAATGCGTCTTATGATGCGCCGCGTTAGCGCACCCGGAAGTGCTCCGGAGCGCGAACCGAGGCGCGCAGCTCCCCGGAAGCGATCCGGGGCGCGTTCCGCAGCGCGTAACATAAGCGTAACAGGTCATGTGACTTGTTAATAAAACTTTTCATTGGTTCATTTCACTTTTGGTTTCCTAATGATGTAAGGCTAGGTCATGTGATCTAAAAATAACACTTTTCATTGGTTTAGACCAATTTATTTTCCAAAATGATGAAAACCCCTCCTTCTTTCCTCACTCTGACTTTCATCTTTGTGAGAGGAAGACCCTTTGTGATCACTGAGCAATGGCTTCATTGGTAGCTTCAGCTGGTGCACCCCCACCACCACCACCACCTCCTCATGGGAAGAGAGGACCACCTCCACAGTTCATTAGCAACACAGAGGAGGAAGAGGATGAACAAGAGGAAGAAGAGATACAGGCACCACAGTTTTTACAAGAGGAGCCCCGGGTTTCTCATCGGAAAACTAGTTTCATTTGGCAGTTTTTTTCAATCCCTGAAGGGCAGAAAAAAGTTAATGCTCGATATGTCACGTGCCTGATATGTAAAGAGGACTTATCTAGAGGCACCTTAAAGAAGTATAGCTTCGGCAACTACACCATGCACCGTCACATGCAGAGGTGGCATCCACTAAACTACAGCCGGGCAGAGATGCGTGACCTTCAGGACAATCCTCAAACTCCTGTGGCCAGGACATCAACACAGATATCTTTGTCAGGGCCAGAGGCACGGGAAACCGTGCCAAACATTCAGGACAACTTTGTCCATATGAAGATTACCTGTTTATATTGCGGTGCATTACTCTCATGTGCCAATATGAGCATTAACTTAATCAACAGAGTATTTGAAAACCACAAGTGCTCTAAACGCCCCAGAAAGTAAATTTTTTTTTTGCTCCTGTTGAGCCCTTTCCAATGCCTGATTTTTATTGTTTCCCCTTCAAAAAAAACTAAAAAAACTTAAAACTGTTCAAAAAATACAAAAAAAACAAAAAATGTTCAGAAAAAGAAAAAAATATATAAAACAACAAAAACATTAAAAAAAAGTTTTTTTCAGAACTACCTCCCCTTTCAAAAAAAATTGCTAGAATGTTTAGCACTCTGGCAAGCTGTATTTCTTTTGGTTCGCTTCCTGGTTCGCTCGCCGGTACGCGAACCGGGAGCGAACCAAAAAAAAATTTTAAAAAAAAAGAAGAGGAAGTATAAGGGAAGTAAACAGAATGTAATGTTAAAACAAAGACAGCTATAGGGTCTAAACCAGAGATACTGTTTAATAGATTTATTTACCGAAGAAAAGAGGGAAGAGGATATAATTGTGAAAAACAAAATAGATAAGGAAGTGAAAGAAAAAAAGGAGAGTAGAAGAATAACAAAGAAGATTTTCTTGGAGAATGTGAGTGAATGTTCAAAATAAGATTAAAACATGTGGAATAACAGAGAGAAAAAACAGAAAACAGAAAAGAAGAAGTAACACAAAAAGAATAATTGAAACAGCAAAGAAATGTAAATAACATAGGGCCATATCATCAACATAGGCAATAAAAGTTTTGCAGCTTTTATCGGCAGAAATGTGTTGCTAAAGCCGCTTTTGCAGCAGAAAACTGCCGCTAAAACCACTTTAGCAGCAGTTTTCTGCCAATAAAAACAGCAATAATTTTATTGGCTGTGTTCATAATATGCCCCTTAGTGTGCTTCAACTACACAGAGAAAGCATAATGAACAAGTAGTGAAAGAGTGATCAGTCAAAGACACTAAGAGTAATAGAGACGGAGTGAGTGAACAAGAGTGAGGAACTATGAGAAGAGAGGGACTGAGAAAAGGAGTGGAAGGAGTAGAGTAAGTAGGTAATAGAGAAAGGAATGAGGGAAGTAGCAAAGGCAGGAAACTGAGGGTTAAAGAAATGAAGCTGTGGAACTAATAGTAGGTGAATGTGATAGAAATGTAATGAAAAGAGTACAAAACATTTACCTTATAATTGTCGTTAACTTACTCACTTTTTATTTTTATACTTTCAATCTGTGAAAGAGAGAACAAACATTTGAAAAATATTAAAACATGTATTTAAAAATTAGAAAAGACAAGGGAAAAGATTGAAGGACAAACAGTTTTTCAACAACTTTGACACTTACAGAAGCTTCTGCTTCTCCAGGCCCCCTACATAGTCCTAAAGATATACATTTTAAACTAACAGTATCTTGATGCAGATGAAGTGAGCCCTATCTTAAAACATGGTGCATCTTTTGCACTGCTGTTGTCTCACAAAAGTGTCGCAAGACACTAACATTTTAAATGATTGTTTCAGGATGCCAATAAGATGTGTCCTATCCAGAGGTTTGTTTGAGGTGAGGCCTACTCAGGGTTCCAAATGAAATTTCGAGTTGTTGAAGAGAACAGAGGACATAATACATGTGAAGGTCTACCAATGAAGTAAGTCATGTCCACTTCACTCTTGAAAAAAACGCCAGACCTCTTCTGTGTCCGTGGACAGACCTAAACTTCATCTGCACAATGTCATTCGTAAACTTAGGAAACACTGGTGATGTAATTGAAAAATGTGGAGTTTCTTTTCCTCATTTCACAATCACATCACCTGTGTTTCCTTTGCTTAGGTACCTCATAGTGCAGATGGAGTCTAGCATATCAAAGAGTACACAGAAGTTGAGCAGTGTATACAACAATTTTGACATTTACAGAAGATTTAGCTTCTTATCTTGTTGGAGATGAAGTGAGGCCTGTCTTGCAACATGGTGCATCTTTCGCATCACTGCTGCATCGGTTTCCTGTGGCACGGGTTTTTTACAGCATGACACATCTGCCTAGATGCATCAATTTGTAATTTTGTCGCCTCATAGCAAATCTTTTCCACCGCCACTGCGTCACAAAAGTGACGCACAGTTGCGCAAAAGAGGCATACACCTATCATAAATCTGTCCCTAACATTTTAAATGATTAATTCAGGATGACGATAAGGTGTGGCCTCTCCAGAGGTTTGTTTAAGGTGAGGCCTACTCAGGGTTGCAGATCAAATTTACGCTTGTTGTAGAATACAGAGGAGATAATACATGTGAAAGCCTACCAATGAAGTAAGTCATGTCCACTTCACTCTTGAACAAACGCCAGACCTCTTCTGTGTCCGTGGACAGAGCTAAACTTCATCTGCACAATGTCATTCGTAAACTTAGGAAACACTGGTGATGTAATTGAAAAATATGGAGTTTGTTTTCCTCATTTTACAATTACATCACCTGTGTTTCCTTTGCTTAGGTACCTCATAGTGCAGATGGAGTCTAGCATATCAAAGAGTACACAGACGTTGAGCAGTGTATACAACAATTTTGACATTTACAGAAGATTTAGCTTCTTATCTTGTTGGAGATGAAGTGAGGCCTGTCTTGCAACATGGTGCATCTTTCGCATCACTGCTGCATCGGTTTCATGTGGCACGGGTTTTTTACAGCATGACACATCTGCCTAGATGCATCAATTTGTAATTTTGTCGCCACATAGCAAATCTTTTGCACCGCCACTGCGTCACAAAAGTGACGCACAGTGTCGCAAAAGAGGCATACACCTATCATAAATCTGTCCCTAGCATTTTAAATGATTAATTCAGGATGACGATAAGGTGTGGCCTCTCCAGAGGTTTGTTTAAGGTGAGGCCTACTCAGGGTTGCAGATCAAATTTACGCTTGTTGTAGAATACAGAGGAGATAATACATGTGAAAGCCTACCAATGAAGTAAGTCATGTCCACTTCACTCTTGAACAAAGGCCAGACCTCTTTTGTGTCCGTGGACAGAGCTAAACTTCATCTGCACAATGTCATTTGTAAACTTAGCAAACACAGGTGATGTAATTGAAAAATGTGGAGTTTCTTTTCCTCATTTTACAATTACATCACCTGTGTTTCCTTTGCTTAGGTACCTCATAGTGCAGATGGAGTCTAGCATATCAAAGAGTACACAGAAGTTGAGCAGTGTATACAACAATTTTGACATTTACAGGAGACTCAGCTTCTTATCTTGTTGGAGATGAAGTGAGGCCTGTCTTGCAACATGGTGCATCTTTCGCATCACTGCTGCATCGGTTTCATGTGGCACGGGTTTTTTACAGCATGACACATCTGCCTAGATGCATCAATTTCTAATTTTGTCGCCACATAGCAAATCTTTTGCACCGCCACTGCGTCACAAAAGTGACGCACAGTGGCGCAAAAGAGGCATACACCTATCATAAATCTGTCCCTAGCATTTTAAATGATTAATTCAGGATGACGATAAGGTGTGGCCTCTCCAGAGGTTTGTTTAAGGTGAGGCCTACTCAGGGTTGCAGATCAAATTTACGCTTGTTGAAGAATACAAAGGAGATAATACATGTGAAAGCCTACCAATGAAGTAAGTCATGTCCACTTCACTCTTGAACAAAGGCCAGACCTCTTCTGTGTCCGTGGACAGACCTAAACTTCATCTGCACAATGGCATTCGTAAACTTAGGAAACACAGGTGATGTAATTGAAAAACCTGCAATTTCTTTTGCTCATTTCACAATCACATCACTTGTGTTTCCTTTGCTTAGGTATCTCATTGTGCAGATGTAGTCCAGCATATGAGACAGTACCCAGAAGTGCAGCACTGCATGCAACAACTTTGACACTTACAAAAGCTTCAGCTTCTGCATGCCCCCTACACAGTGCTAATTATATACATTTTAAACTGATGGTATCTTGCTGGAGATGAACTGAAACCTATCTTGCAACATGGTGCATCTTTTACACAAAAGTGACCCACAGCGGCACAAAAGAGGCGCACGGCCATCATAAATCTGACCCTAACATTTTAAATGATTGTTTCAAGATGCCGATAAGGTGTAACCTATCCACAGATTTGTTTCAGGTAAGTCCTACTCAGGGTTGCAGATGAAATTTAGGTTTATTGAAGAATACAGAGGAGATAATACATGTGCAGGCCTACCAACGAAGTGAGTCATGTCCACTGCACTCTTGAACAAATGTCAGACCTCCTCTGTCTCCTGGAACAGGCCTAAACCTCATCTACACAATGTGATGTGTAATGTTAGGAAACACAGGTAATATAATTGAAAAACGTGCAATTTTTTTTGCTCATTCCACAATCATATCACCTGTGTTTCCTTTGCTTAGGTATCTCATTGTGGAAATGTAGTCTATCATATGAAAGACTACGTAGAATGTGAGCACTGTATGCAACAACTTTGACACTTACAGAAGCCTCTCCTTCTCCATGCCTCCTACACAGTTCTAAATGTACATCATAAATACAAACAGTACAGAATTAATCATACATGTTAAATGGTTTATTTTTGCTGTTCTCAGAATGTATCAAATTTCACTAAAAACAGTGACTTGAAGGTATTCATCATATAACAGCGGGGAAAAAAAAACACAATCAAAATGATTGTGTTTAAAAAACCCATACAACATAACAAATCAGAATTCAGAACTCCTTAAAATTAACTTACTTTCCATGACGTCGAAGGATGTCCTATGAACAGCTTACACTCTGTTGTGCTGTTATTACTTTCAGCTCGCCACTTTCTGAAAGAAAACCTCCATCGTTTTGAAAAATATGTTACATACAATAAATGACTTCTCGCTCTCTACCACACGTTTCCACAAGGCCAAATCATGTAAGAGCCATTTATAACTCTTGGAATTCTTGTAAGCCAATCCCGTCATTTTGTATTTCCGCAACTTTCAGAATTAAAATGTTGAAGATCATTTTCACAATCCTGGACTAGTAATATCTTACCCTTCTTGCTCACTCATGTTCTACATTTCCTATGACACTGATACTGCTTACTATGAAGCAGACTTACACTACCTCTATGACTACTACAATTATTTAATTCTCTACATCACTTTTAATCACAAAGCAATATAAAACAGTAGACAGCATTGCAGACTTACATTCCCTCTACTCCATGTTTTGATTGGCTGCTTCAATTAGCTTATAAAAAGAAACAGTTTTTCTGAACTCATTCAAAGTGCAGTTATTTTTCCATTACGTCAAGTGTTATGGTAAGAAGTTATGTCTCTGTACTACACTTATCCTCAAGGCCAAATCGTGTAGGAGCCATTAGAACCTCTTGAAATTCCTCAGAGCACATCCCGAGATTCTTTCCCTAAAATTTTGGTTTTAAAAACACCAGGTAAGAATTTTTAAGGTCATACGGCAATTTTTTTTTGAAAATTAAAACAGAATCGTTGCAGAATGACCAGCCATTTCTAGACTTTAAATAAGCTGTGCAATGTCCTGATGTTATTGAAGGACCGTCATGATATATAATTGCTGCAGTTACAAAAGTCCTTCCTGATATTGACAACTGTGAAGCCACAAAATTTTTAATTAAAGTTGTCAATTTTGTTCCATCAGGCCTACATCGTTGGAACATTAAAATGACATACTGGCCATATGTTCGTATAAATAATGTTGACATCATTTCAGATTTACATTGGCTACATTCCATGTTGTGATCAGCTGCTTTTACTAGCTTATTAAAGGAGACTGATTTACTGTCTGGCAAAGTTAAATATATAAATCTTTCTGAGTCTACACTAGTAGTACTTGATACCCTACAGTTCTCGCAGTCATGCTGCCATTGATAAGAAAGCCCAAACAGGTGATCTACATCTACACCTTCAGCATGCAATACATCAAGCATATACATTAAAAACTCCTGACAATCTTGCTGAATATTTTGAGAGAATTGTGTTTGACCTGAACATCTGTCTAACAGATTTCGAATTTCAGACACACTTTCTATTTTTGTTCTATCAGTGCTACATTTCTCTAACACAGAATTTAACAAACTGCAAAATCTTTGATCAGAATTGACCACAATCTCTTCTTTTACATTTTCTAGAGAAAACAAAACATTAACCACTACATTAGCATAGCAGTTGACACCAGAACTGTTTTCAAATTGAAAACCAACAACATCTTCAACAGAATCCTTTTTGTTTCTGCTTATAATTTCAGGTTCATCGACTTTTCGTCTTTTTGCTACAACCTCCCTAGTATTGGTCACATTTCTTCGTTTCCGGCCTACCACACGTTTCTCAAACAAAGGATATTGAGGCAAATGTGGCGCATACTCTCTTCTTAACCTATTGTATTCCTTAACACAATCTAGATCCGCACAAATGTTTGTGACATCACACTCAATCAAGTACAATCCTGATAAAGTTCTAACTCGTGACAATGCCACATATGCCATACCCTCCTTGAACACAGAACTGCCAATATTCACCAATGCACTGTCTACACTTAAACCTTGGGATTTATGGATTGTCACCGCATATGCCAAGCAAACAGGAAACTGCTTACGGCGAACATATAAGTCTTTTACAAGCAAAAATCTAGCAGAACAACGACCAATTAGCTGTACTTCCTCAATGCCATCAAATTTAATTTTTAAAAATTCAATTCCATCTCTATTTCTGTATTTCACAAAATCAACAACATTACCCATTGATCCATTTACCAGACCTCTTTCAACATGTAAATTCCTTCTTAAAATTATACGGCAGTTTAAGCACACATTCAGAGTCTTTTCAAAACCTGCAGTTTTAGATATAGTCTTCTCTAATGAATCCAATTTTGATTTCAAATTCTCAGACAAAATAATTGTTGATCCCATATGCTCTACTCTGTCAATAGCTTCCAGTTTCACAATCTCTTGGTTTTCTAAATGCAACATTTTGTTGTTGAAGATGGCACATTCTGCAAGAGTTGGCATCAAACATATTCCAGATTTCTTCTCAGTAATTTTCTGAAAAATATTCTCAGGCACAACATCTTGTTCTGGATATAAATTAGACAGTAATCGTGCATGTAAAGCTTCTTTCCCATGCTCAGTCACTTTTCCAATTCTAACATCTTGTAGAATATTCTTGTAAACTTCATCCTTCGCCTGACGCATATTTTCATGCAGTTCAGCATAATTGAAGTTTAACCATATATTGACGTTGCCAATGCTCCCTAGGCACTTCCTGGTATCTTCATGCGTGAGCATTTTGAACACAGGTTGTCCTTTCACTGGTGTCAGCTGCAGAAGATCTCCGAAAACAATGATGTGTTTGCCACCAAATAACACATCATACTCTGTTTTGAGAACTTCTTGCATTCTCAAATGCACAAAGGCAAGCATGACATTGGAAACCATGCTTACTTCGTCAATGATAAGAAGTTTCATTTTCCTCAAGACTCTTGAAACTTCACAACAAGCATCTCCAGATAGCTTGTGATATTGTAATTTGTTGTCATGCTCCACTGGCAGCATCAGTAAACGATGTAAAGTAATCCCTTTAATGTTATGTGCTGCCAGCCCAGTTGGAGCGGTAACAACACAAGACAGCGGTGATTCAGTCCTTTTCTGCAGATAAGATGCAATTGCTTTAATCAGAAAACTTTTTCCAGTTCCCGCTTCTCCACTCACGTACAGTCGGACAGGCTTCAACGACGTACATGAGCACTCTTTCTTCTCATGACTTAATCCATGATCAATTTGCTTGGTAACTTCGTCATATATTTTCCTCTGCTCAACGTCGAGTTGTCTTTCCAAGTCTTCTAAGTTAACCGCATCCTCCTGAGCATGTGCCATGGCTCTTTCCACTTCATTCATGGCAGTGGCAGCTTCATTTTTGATAACAGGTCCTCCTAGTGGATCCTGACTCAATGAAACAGAACTCTGACTGTCCTGAGAACTGTCTCTGGCAATCTCGGCTGCAATCGTTGCTTCCTGCTCGATTTCCGCATTCAACATTTCTACATATTTGGGAAAAGCAGGACATTCTATGGTCTCCTTGGCGGCAGTGAAAGAGTCTTCGTAACAGAGGAAATCTCCAAGCAGTTCCTCTTCTGCACGCCAAGGCTTGAAAAGTTGCAAAAGTGCTAAATAGAAAAACTCCTTTTTTTCAGGAGATTCGCCACTCAATTTTCGATGGTTTACCAAGTGGCATTTTCTTTGCTTGACCAGACATCCCTCACTTCCAATTACAGCATACACTCCTTTCTCAGTATCTTCTTTGATGTTCCTCTTGAATATGTAATTTTGTAGAACCTCATACAGACAAACATTCTCAAGGTGACTGCTTCGATTTGGATAATATGTATCCAACATGTTGGTCTTCAAAATGTCGGTACTGTTTGGCTCCTTTTCCGCCAAATACTCAATTTCCCGCACAGGTTTCAGAACTCGATTACGCGTTGCAGCAAGACCAAGACTCGCCCAAACGATACTCCTAGATTTGGCATAGAGACTTGCTGAAGACAACCGGTCAGAACATTCGTAAGCTCCGATTTCTCGATGCGACAACATCTTCAGACTGAAACTGTACAACTTCTTACTGAGGCTCTTTTCATGGGAAATGTCCTCCCACATATCCTTCAATTCTGTCTTTTCTTTTTTGGTGATGTAAGATGTCACATACCGAGCCACAGCCATACAGTTATCAGCCACAAACTGTATATCCATGTTAGCATTCCACATGGACAAAATCACTGGGTTGTAGTTGTTGATGTACTTGGACTCTTCGTTCCTCTTCAAATTGTATGTGTTTTTAGGTGATTTCTTCATCACATTATGTCGCAGCGAAGACATCAAACTGTTTACTCTTCCTTTAGAAATCACCGGTCGTGGAAAGCCGAAACGACATTTGGTGTAGAACTTGTCCTTGTTTCGGAATTTACGACGACAGTACTTTCCACAACGATGGCTTTGGAAACGTAGAACTTTTTCTCTTAGGCTTTTCTTCTCCTTTGCGTTTGGAACAGCACACGTAGAATACTGTTGTATGAAACTCATCACTGAGTCTTCTGGATCTGTTCCAAATTTAGGTGCTTCCTTGATCCAAAGCAGCATATGTATATGAGGAGCACCTCTTGCTTGGTACTCCTTTCTCCAGAAGAAATCCAACACCTCTCCAAGAGGTGGATTCTTCTTATTCATGATGAAAGACATCATAGCTTCAAATCTATAATTGAAGTACCTGCATACATTGACTGGATCCAAAGAGCACAGTTCTCCGGGTGTCTTGAATTCGATGTTTTCAATGTTTCCATTTGCCTCTCGTAGAAATTCAAGTAAGTCTTCCCAGCCATACTCGGCACAGCTCAGAGTGAGGAACCATGTGGGAGTTCCTAAGTTCCTCAGCATACATTTTAAATCACCATGACGACGGTACCAGTACTCATTAGTACCACGCTGACACGCCATGAGATTAATCAGGTGACAATCCAAAATACTGTCTTGGACATTGACTTTATCCATAAAGTCACTTGCCGAGATGTTTTGCATGTGTATACCACTTTTCAAGATGTGGTTCACTGCATATGACAGTCCAGACAGATCGCTTTCAAACAGGAGATGAAACAAATAGGGAATACATTGTCGAAACCTAGCATCTCCTGCATAAAATCGCAAAGTCCGGTATTCAGAAGCAGGAATTTGATGAGGTTGCTCATCATATCTTCCTCCCTGACCTGTTGGAAAAAGCTGTGGGAAACACCGAGCTTCCAAACTTTCCTCCCAAACACTAATGGGACTCCCTTTGGCTTGTTTCATTTGAAACAACTCAATAGCATTCCCCATGACTTCCTTGGAATGCAAAGGATGAACACTATAATGTTCATATATTTCTTCACTAGTAGAGGGTTCTACTTTCTCAATTTGACCAGCACACAAATCGCTATCCTCTTCCTCACTTACTTCCTCTTCTGCAACATATACATTCTTATAGTACTTATTATTTTTTTTCAAATACAATGTTGCCTTTTTGACTTTCCTAACATCCACTAAATCTTGCCATATTTTCTTATTCTTTGTCGGAACCCCATTAACTAAGATAACCAGAGGTTCCTCTTCCACTTTTTCTACTCCAATTGTGTTAATGTTTTTCTTCAAATCTAGAGGCAAATAAACAACTCTTCCCTTTAATCCTCTCTGTAAATCCGATGGAGGCAATTTCCCTGTCTTTGGCTCCATTCTTACAATAGCCTGAAAGGGATGGATACTTTGAATCAAAATAGATTCATAAGTATTTAAATCCTTCAATTCAGAAGGAATCTCAACCAATTCCAGATTATTATGAACTGCTCTAGCAGGCATCTGGTTTTGATTTAATTTATTACAACAATAAGTACACACACGTTGATCCGATCCCAAATCAAAACAATTTTCTACCATCAAGTATGTTGTGAAATCCTTCCATTCACTATTATTTTCCCTTTCACTTTTTGCATATAAATCCACTAACTTAGTCTGATTCTTATAATAAGTGCGTCGACAACACACACAAGTGAAATTAGGCCTCTCACTTAATTTCACCTGAAACGTCGCAATTTCCCTCTGAAAATTATCTGTACTGGAAACCTGTACACTATCTTCCACATTACCCTCTTCTTCTTGGTCAATTTCAACATTCTCCTCTTTACTTCCAAAGTAACAAAACTCAATTTCTGCACAAATATTCTTCACATCTACTTCTGAACCATGCAAAAGAGCAGCGCATAATTGTTTAAGCATAATTGCTGGACTCTTAGCATAATACAACATTCTAACTAATTTCCTCACTTTATTATGATGCACTGCTAGCATCCTGAAATGATGAAAAACACTCTGGCATACTCTCCTGGAAAGACAAGCCAGTGAATGACCATGCAAACCTGTCACTTCTCTCACTCTGCAAGGATCTAATTCTTGCAACAACATCATTTTCTGCTTCAAACTTTTCTTATTAAATGTCCTTACAAAATCACAAAGCAAATTGATGGAATCCTGTCGTACACTGCAAATACTACTACACTTCCAGGTGTACACAGGACCCTTAGGACGTCTTCCTAAAACCTCATTACCTAACACCTCTTCTGTCTCTGTTGTCACAAGTTTTTCATTTTCAACTGGACAACCATCTTTCACCTCATAAGCTCGACCATTGGTGTCAACTGCATGCACCAAATCATTATCCTGGAAATAACTCTCCTCATTAAAAAATGCCTCACAACTTGAACTATGCATCCATTCTCCGGAAAAAACTTCACAAAAATTACTACGATTAACTATTCTCTTCCATCTACTATTTCTTTTGAAATCATAAATTGCCTTGTTTAGCTTCCTAATTCTATTGGCTATCAAAATAAATAACTTACGTTTAATTTCAAATGCCTGATCAATAACTTTCTCAACTTTTTTTTTTCTCTTATAAAAAACCACTTTCTGTTGACCTTTCTTAATATTTTTTAACAATTTGCCAATTATCCTGTTGCGGAACATTCGTTTACGAATGTCCCTAAACTGTTGTTTCCTTCTACTATCATGCACAGAGTTATCTCTTGCTCTAGCAGTAACATTTTTCATTGGCCTTTCCTTTCCGTTTAAATTGCTTCTCTTTTTCTGGACTGAAACATTTTCTGTAGTAATACTTTTTTTACTACAAATATTACTTATGAATGATTTCGTGGTCTTACCCGGTGCTTTCTTGGTGACTTGACAACTTTTTTTGTAGAGGACTGCTGCAGTATTTGATACACCTGCTGTCTTTGACGTTTTGTAGCCTTTCTAATTCGAGCCTTAGTTGGCATTTTCAAATTTTGAAATGGTCTGCAGTTGAATCTGTGGTAAAATATAATAAAAAATGTTATTAACCACTATTACCAAACAGTAAATCAATAACAGTCGTCAAAAACTTAACACACTACTTGACATTTTTACATAGAATATTTTTTAGTGCTTTGGCAAATTTAGAATAGACAAATAGCAGAAAAGAAATGGAATTCTTCTTCATTTACCTGTCCTGTTTTATATGTGAATCTGATCTAATTTTATGAGCATATTTTAATATTTTATTGAAGACACTACACATAACCTGTTTTTGAAGGTGTGTTTAATTTAAAATTAAACAGTTTACATTTTTACTTTTCATTTATTGTAAATTTTAAAAATAAATGTTTATAGTTCCATAGGCTCAAGCAGGTCAGCTTCCCACCCTATGTCATACAATTCTGACAAATCTGCATCCTCATCATGTTCTTCTTCATCCTCAGGATTTAAATCATCCAAGGGATCTACTTCCACTGATGTTTCAATTACGAGTTCAATGATGAGGTCGAGATCAACTGATTGCTGATTGTCGCTCATGTTGATGTTGTCGTTATCTTTAAAGAAAGATAACAACAATGAGATGTTGCAGAGTAAGAGACAAATCTCAGAGATTATAATAGTAAAATTGTTTAACAAGAGTAATATTTTGCAGCTATTATTTAGCCATGTCCAGCGATGCTGAGGAGGTGAGGCCTATGTCCAAGTTTTCAGTGAACAGGACTCATCTCTTCTTAACCTTGGATAAGCCTCACCGACTCTGTGTCCCCTGCTCATACTTAAATGTACAGGGGCAGATTTATGCTAAGTGGCGCATCCCCACGGATGCACCAGTTAATGTGCACCGCTGCTCTGCCAGCCATAGTGTGCCGAATTTACAATGTGGAGCACCATTGAGCAAAAACAGCACAGATGCGTCACGCATCTGTGCCGCAAAAGCAGCACATTGCAGGAATCACGTCATAAGCGCAACATGTCTACTGCAATGCACAGGAGGAACCCTCACATTGCATGGTGCTTCACTTCTTATGCCTGTTTCAAACAGGCGTAAGGATTTGATTCAGCTATGCTATAAAGCTGACTCAGTGAAATCTTCTAAATTTCACTGTGTTAGTTTTACAGGGCTTTCATGCAAATTAATGCATACCTTGCAACAAAACACCTATATGAAAACTGACCCAGGTTTCATGTGGCACAGGACTTTACAGCATGACACATCTGCCTAGATGCATCAAGTTGTAAATATGTCGCCACATAGCAAATCTTTTGCACCGCCGCTACGTCACAAAAGTGACGCACAGTGACACAAAAGAGTCATACACCTATCATAAATCTGTCCCTAACATGTCAAATGATTGATTCAGGATGACATTAAGGTGTGGCCTATCCAGAGGTTTGTTTAAGGTGAGGCCTACTCAGGGTTGCAGATTAAATATACGCTTGTTGAAGAGTATAGAGGAGATAATACATGTGAAGACCTACCAATGAAGTAAGTCATGTCCACTTCACTCTTAAACAAAGGCCAGACCTCTTCTGTGTCCGTGGACAGACCTAAACCTCATCTGCACAATGTCATTCGTAAACTTAGCAAACACAGATGATGTAATTGAAAAATGTGGAGTTTCTTTTCCTCATTTCACAATCACACCACCTGTGTTTCCTTTGCTTAGGTATCTCATAGTGCAGATGGACTCTAGCATATGAAAGAGTACACATAAGCTGAGCAGTGTATACAACAATTTTGACATTTACAGAAGATTCAGCTTCTTATCTTGTTGGAGATGAAATGAGGCCTGTCTTGCAACATGGTGCATGTTTTACATCACTGCTGCATCGGTTTCATGTGGCACGGGACTTTACAGCATGACACATCTGCCTAGATGCATCAAGTTGTAAATATGTCACCACATAGCAAATTTTTTGCACCACCGCTGCGTCACAAAAGTGACGCACAGTGGCGCAAAAGAGTCATACACCTATCATAAATCTGTCCCTAACATGTTAAATGATTGATTCAGGATGACGATAAGGTGTGGCCTATCCAGAGGTTTGTTTAAAGTGAGGCCTACTCAGGGTTGCAGATTAAATTTACGCTTGTTGAAGAGTATAGAGGAGATAATACATGTGAAGGCCTACCAATGAAGTAAGTCATGTCCACTTCACTCTTGAACAAAGGCCACACCTCTTCTGTGTCCATGGACAGACCTAAACCTCATCTGCACAATGTCATTCGTAAACGTAGCAAACACAGGTGATGTAATTGAAAAATGTGGAGTTTCTTTTTCTCATTTCACAATCACATCACCTGTGTTTCCTTTGCTTAGGTATCTCATAGTGCAGATGGACTGTAGCATATGAAAGAGTACACAGAAGTTGAGCAGTGTATACAACAATTTTGACATTTACAGAAGATTCAGCTTCTTATCTTGTTGGAGATGAAATGAGGCCTGTCTTGCAACATGGTGCATGTTTTACATCACTGCTGCATCGGTTTCATGTGGCACGGGACTTTACAGCATGACACATCTGCCTAGATGCATCAAGTTGTAAATATGTCGCCACATAGCAAATTTTTTGCACCGCCGCTGCGTCACAAAAGTGACGCACAGTGGCGCAAAAGAGTCATACACCTATCATAAATCTGTCCCTAACATGTTAAATGATTGATTCAGGATGACGATAAGGTGTGGCCTATCCAGAGGTTTGTTTAAGGTGAGGCCTACTCAGGGTTGCAGATTAAATTTACGCTTGTTGAAGAGTATAGAGGAGATAATACATGTGAAGGCCTACCAATGAAGTAAGTCATGTCCACTTCACTCTTGAACAAAGGCCACACCTCTTCTGTGTCCATGGACAGACCTAAACCTCATCTGCACAATGTCATTCGTAAACTTAGCAAACACAGGTGATGTAATTGAAAAATGTGGAGTTTCTTTTCCTCATTTCACAATCACATCACCTGTGTTTCCTTTGCTTAGGCATCTCATAGTGCAGATGGACTGTAGCATATGAAAGAGTACACAGAAGTTGAGCAGTGTATACAACAATTTTGACATTTACAGAAGATTCAGCTTCTTATCTTGTTGGAGATGAAATGAGGCCTGTCTTGCAACATGGTGCATCTTTTCCATCACTGCTGCATCGGTTTCATGTGGCACGGGACTTTACAGCATGACACATCTGCCTAGATGCATCAATGTTTAAATATGTCGCCACATAGCAAATCTTTTGCACCACCGCTGCGTCACAAAAGTGACGCACAGCGGCGCAAAAGAGGCACACACCTATCATAAATCTGTCCCTAACATGTTGAATGATTGATTCAGGATAACGATAAGGTGTGGCCTATCCAGAGTTTGTTTAAGGTGAGGCCTACTCAGGGTTGCAGATTAAATTTACGCTTGTTGAAGACTATAGAGGAGATAATACATGTGAAGACCTACCAATGAAGTAAGTCATGTCCACTTCACTCTTGAACAAAGGCCAGACCTCTTCTGTGTCCGTGGACAGACCTAAACCTCATCTGCACAATGTCATTCGTAAACTTAGCAAACACAGGTGATGTAATTGAAAAATGTGGAGTTTCTTTTCCTCATTTCACAATCACATCACCTGTGTTTCCTTTGCTTAGGTATCTCATAGTGCAGATGGACTCTAGCATATGAAAGAGTACACAGAAGTTGAGCAGTGTATACAACAATTTTGACATTTACAGAAGATTTAGCTTCTTATCTTGTTGGAGATGATATGAGGCCTGTCTTGCAACATGGTGCATCTTTTCCATCACTGCTGCATCGGTTTGATGTGGCACGGGACTTTACAGCATGACACATCTGCCTAGATGCATCAATTTGTAATTTTGTCGCCACATAGCAAATCTTTTGCACCGCCACTGCGTCACACAAGTGACGCACAGTGGCGCAAAAGAGGCATACACCTATCATAAATCTGTCCCTAGCATTTTAAATGATTAATTCAGGATGACGATAAGGTGTGGCCTCTCCAGAGGTTTGTTTAAGGTGAGGCCTACTCAGGGTTGCAGATCAAATTTACGCTTGTTGAAGAATACAAAGGAGATAATACATGTGAAAGCCTACCAATGAAGTAAGTCATGTCCACTTCACTCTTGAACAAAGGCCAGACCTCTTCTGAGTCCGTGGACAGACCTAAACTTCATCTGCACAATGTCATTCGTAAACTTAGGAAACACAGGTGATGAAAGTGTTTTTTTTAAAGCCTTTGCACCATTTTTGGGTCACTTTTAACATGGCTATGTAACTCAAAGAATCAAAATCTAAATTTGCCAAGCACAGGTGCGTGCATATTTACAAGGAATTTGCACCACGGGGAAAGGTCTTAAATTAAAATGGGAAAAATAACATCAGAGACACTCAAATGCCTTATAAATATGCCCCAAACAACCTATGAAGCTCTAGCAGTACATATCCAGAAATGTAATTGATTTCAAAAAACGTTTTTAAACACAACATATAAATCAATTGTATACCTACATTCATGGGGAAATGACTTAAAATGTCCTTAAGACACATGAAAGCGTTTTTTGATTGCCCTTGCACCATTTTTGGGTCACTTTTAACATGGGTATGTAACTCAAAGAATCAAAATCTAAATTTGCCAAGCACAGGTGGGAGCATATTTACAAGGAACTTTCCCCACAGAGAAAGGTCTTTTAATTTAAAATGGGAAAAATAACATCAGAGACACTCAAATGCCTTTTAAATATGCCCCAAACAACCTATGAAGCTCTAGCAGTACATATCCAGAAATGTAATTGATTTCAAAAAACGTTTTTAAACACAACATATAAATCAATTGTATACCTACATTCATGGGAAAATGACTTAAAATGTCCTTAAGACACATGAAAGCGTTTTTTGATTGCCCTTGCACCATTTTTGGGTCACTTTTAACATGGCTATGTAACTCAAAGAATCAAAATCTAAATTTGCCAAGCACAGGTGGGAGCATATTTACAAGGAACTTGCCCCACGGAGAAAGGTCTTAAATTAAAATGGGAAAAATAACATCAGAGACACTCAAATGCCTTATAAAGAAGCAGACACCATTATTTCCTTGTCATAAATTTTAAAAGCATTCCTTTTCCTCAAAAACGATTTTCAAGTCATAATTTGAAAACACTGCACAGCTCCTATGTACAAAAACACCCTGTCAGTACTAATACTTCACATTATCTCCAATTACAATTTCTCAAAGAAACAAAATCTATTTGTAAAACACTTGAGACAAAGCAACATTTTAAAAACACAACTTTCTTCATAATTTTCTCCTTAAAGCATACTATTCTCTATCTAAATTAAATAAATCTTTTCTCACCTTAGCAAATACTTTATGAGTTTCAAAACAGTCTCAGAAATACACCAATTTGTCTTCAGCAGAACAAAGGGTATGCACTCCAGAGGCTGCAGCTATAGAAAGCACAGAAATGCTGTAATTCATCACACATATCTCTCATGTCACCCAATCAAAACTCTTCCCTCACTTTTTTCAAATCAAAACCCTTCCCCCCTCTGCCCTCTCTGCCTTTTTTGCATAGCAACCACCTCCTGGAAGACCTCTGGTGTTTGCAAGTTCACACAACAATGTTTCAATTGAACTCTGAACTCTCAGTGCACCTGCGTATCCAGTGCAATCTTTCATTAAATGATTTTTTCTTGACCATTCAAATTACATCTTTCAAAGAACTCATCCATGCACCCTAACTTTCTGTTTTCAGCAATCAAAATCCACCAATCACTGTTACTGCTTCATTAACACAGAAACTCCACAGTTTTTTTCATTTTAAACTCTTATTTTTTCAACTGCCATTTCATTACCACACTTCATCTGACTGCAGCAGAACCTTCTCTCACCATGTTTTCTGTCTGGATTGTTGGACATAGTTACATCTATTGGGCTCAGAGGTATGCTGAGAACAGAAATTTACCTAACCTCAATTTACAAGATGTGGAAATTAAGTGGTTTGGCCACAGAGGATTAAAATGTCACCAATTGATACCATTGGTGAAAACCTTTATGCATTTGCCAAAACCTGACCTGTTAATTGTGCACTGTGGAGGTAATGATTTGGGCACTTTGACTGGAGTAGGTCTGGAAATGCTTTTAAAGGACACCTTTGAGCAATTAATGGCACTTTTTCCTCAAACTGCCTTGGTATATTCAAATATATGCCAAAGACAGAAATGGAGGTGGTCGAACCAATTTTGTCCACAAATTGAGAAGTCGAGGAAGCATGTAAACAAATCTGTTTCAGCTTACATGAGAGACCATGGAATGGGCTCCATGTACAACAATAACTTGCGTTACTACATGCAAGATATCTACAGAGGAGATGGAGTTCACTTCTCAGATGAGGGCAACAGAGTTTTCATTTTGAATTTAAGACTGTGCATTGGTACCTACTTATAAGTACCTAAATGTACCATAAACCCAAAAGCTCTTCTCAGAGCTACCCTACATCTGATCACTCACAATTATTATTTTACTCTAACTTTTTTCACAAATTTTCAACAAAGTACGCTCCCCGGAGCGCTACCCGGTACGCGAACCGGAAGCTAACCGCGCGAAATTTTTAAAAAAAATGTTTTTTTTTCGCACATATGGGCCTCCCCAGTCATCCTCAGAAAACCTAGGGGGTCAAAATACGTCTACCGTGTCCCCTTCTACCCATTCTGAACATTATTTGCCCTCCATCTTGTATCTTAATTCGACCGAAACACAAAATGGTGGACTCCCGTAACGCTTAAGGTTCGCGTACCGGGGCGCTCGCCAGTTCGCGTACCGGGGCGCTCCCCGGGAAGCGCTCCATTAAAAAAGGTGGGAAAGTAATTTACAGAAGAAACCCTTGAGACACTTTCACCAAATATAGATTTGCTCATACTACATATCAATCCCTACCATTTTCACAAATTTGGTTGAAATTCCATTTAGCCATTTAGCCTGTAGACCTCTCTAAATACCCTGAGGTAAATTACTTCACAAAACACATCTGAAGTGTTGGAATTGACAACCAATTAAAATGTTACTTTCATTTTCTATTTTTTTTTTACCTAACATTTGATTGGTTATGTACCTGAATATATATAAAGGAAGAGAAGGAAACACAGCCATTTTGACTACTACTTCCTGGTGTACATTTCAATAGGATTTTCACTAATCACTTCAACTTCTTTGTAAAGGTAAGTTGTTATTTTAAAAACTGAAGTATATTGTGCACTATAAGTTAATATGGTAAACTTTTTCTGATAGTTATATACTATCCCTCTGTAGTAGTTATAGATTTAGATAGACTTCTCTGTTATAGTTATGGATGGAGTTAGGTTTCTCTTGTATAATTATGAATTTACTTACATTAAATCACATACACTTTTTTATATTCCTACTTCCACTCTGATACTATACACTGCCCAAAGATAAATTCACTGTTAAAAACTGCCTATCTAAAATTAATCCCAACAGTGCCCTATCTCTACTAATATATTTTTTATCCAAATTTCAGACAAAATGGAAGGCGAACACAAAGTTTCATTTGAAATTGTCCTGCAAGAGACCAACCAAGAAATAATTGATCCAAATTATATAGAATTTATGGATGAAACTTGGGACCAAGAACTACTGCAATGTGTGCAAGCAGTAGATGTCCTCCTTGAAAATGAGGACATTTTACACACTCAAACATTACAAGCTATGTTCAATGAAAATAATGACATTTCAGACAGTGAAATGTTAGACATTTTATTAAATTTTGAAACACAATAAATAATTGCTTAAAAAATAAAGAAATACAAAAATAATCAACAAAACCAACAATCAATTAACATACAGTATTTGAAAAGTCTATCATTCTTTTTTCCTTATAGTACGCTCCCCGGGGCGCTTCCCGGTTCGCGAACCGGGCGCTATCCACGCGGGGCCCTTTTAAAGCCTCCACATCAAACCTAGGGGGTCAGAGAGGATCTACTATGCCCCCTTATGGTCATTTCCCCCTTTGTTTTGGCCTCCTCTTGTCTCTCGATCCTACCGAGAGACAAGATGGCGGCCGCTCCGGACTGTTTAGAATGTTGACAGACACCGAAGAGCCAATCAGCTTCGCTTCGCGAAGTTCCGTTACGCGTCAAGTACGCGAACCGGGGCGCTGCCCGGAGCGCGTTTACAGATATATATCTTTTTTTGAACGTTAATTTCTCAAAATCCACTGGAGCGCATATATTGAGACCTAGCAAAGGCACATCGGGCTAACAGTCCCTACAATTTTGCCAAGTTTCGTGCAAATCCATTCAGCCGTTCGGGCTAAAAGTGAGGCCAACCGCCCAATGGAAATTAACATGGGAAAACCGCGTTTTGGGACCCCCCTTTTTTCTCGGCCCCCCCTTGACGAACCCCCCCCCCAAATTTTCAGGGCCTGCCCAGAAACAAAATGTTCCATTTTCCTGAAAATTTCAGCCAATTCCGTCCACAAACGCCAAAGTTATTAGACAATGAATTTTCAAAAATCCCATAGAGAAAAAATCCTAACTATATATACCTACTGGCGACCAGTAGGTAATATATATATATATATATATATATATATATATATATATATATATATATATATATATATATATATATACAGCTCCTTCCTGTACCTCCTTTCGGCGAACACGGAAATCAGTGGACCACCAGACAGCTTAGAAGTTGCAGGTAAGTTTATTGACCTTTTCTCCTCACTCCTCGCATGACGCGTTTCGGGCAATGAGTGTCCTTGATCACATAGTGAGCGTGCAGTACGCTGTAGTTTTTATATACAATTGTTTTTTTGAAATGCTTTAACATGTGTCCACAAACAGTGAAGAAATACTTAGTGCAACAAATATTCATGGAACTCTGGTATTGCGAGGCTCATAACTGTAGGCATTTATACATGACAGAGTATGATAAGACATTATCTCAAGGTAATTTTCTTTCTAATTATTGGATGTTGGTTATAAATTGCAGCTTAAATGCCCAAAAATGTGCAATTTTTGCTAATATTATGTGCAAATTCCGCAATTAAAATACACATCATCTAAAAAACACTAATTATGTGCAAAATACGCAAATATGGCTTGTACAAACATTGCAAACCTGAGTGCAACTCACTGCTTAAATGCAGAAGCATTTGTGCAAATTCTGCAAAGATGAATGTGAACATTAGCTGCCTAAATGCATTAATGGTATCAAAAGGATCTTGTTAGACCCTTAATATGTATTTACACACCGTAACCAAAAGTAGTATCCATATCTATTTGTCTAATTCTAAAATTAACATGAGAAATGACATATAGAATCCTTTTAAGTTTAAACAGTAATTTATTGAACACAAAAGTGCAATATAGTAACAATATGGTGCAATATCAATATTGAGCATATTGCAAGTAATGAAAATGTTACAAGAAAGTTGAGGGGCAAAACAGAAAAAGGGGTAGGGGAGGGAAAAGAGGGTCAAACATCATAATACAATCTTTGCCTTCAAAACATAACCAGCAAACAAAGATAAATCTTCCAATAAAACCTTCTATTATAGTCAAAAAATTAATATAGTAGAGAAACAACGTTATGATTAATTATATCAAGGAGGTTTGGGTACTTCTTCATTACATGGTGTATGTAGAGGTAGAGATTGAGCCGACATATCCAAGAAATTTGTAATGGGTAACCATAACAAATCACGTTTGATAGCAAGTGTAATAGGATAAACATATGCCCTGTCTAGTCTGTGGTTATAGCAAACACCATACCACCAGGCTTGAAAGGAGACATTTGAGGCATTCTTCCAAGATTTAGTGATTTGTTGAAATGCCACTGCTAGAAGTAAGTCAACAATGGAATTGTTGGCATTTAAGGAGGACCATATTTCATAGAGACTACCTAGAAAAATCTGAGTAAGAGAAAAGGGGAATTGAGGGAAGTAAAGCAGCTGAGGGGAGGAAACGTGCCAGCCAAACTGCAACCCCCAAACATCAAGAACTGGACAAACCACCGGAGGACTTTGGAAACAAAAATGTAAAAACAAAGGAAGAAGAAGCGGACATTACTGGAACAACTAACCGCCTCCCATCGATGAACGGTCACCCTCATAGCGCTTCAATAAAACCGACTCTGGCGGTTGAAAACGGCACTCTCCCGTCACCAACTGGGCCAACAATCCAGCATGCCAAACCTGAGGATGGGCGAAACAACAGCTTTGCTTCTTCGCCCGCCCTATCAGTCCCGGCCCCCCCCCCGGGCCTATTCCTCCCTGCAGCGAGAGAGCGCAAACGTCAACGCAAAGCGAGAAATAAACTCAGAGCTAATTCCAACTTGGCCCATCAGAATCTCTTCCCCATTTTTTCGATAGCCGAAAACAAAAAATCCTCTATGGAACTCAGCACAGTGGAACCAACGACAAATCTAACAATAACCTCGAATGGAGCCACTGCGGACTTACCCACTCAAGAACTGGCGAGGAGTCCTCAGAGTCCAAGAACATCAACAATTCCCCTGGCAACGATAGCAGAGGGTAGTGATCCTACAACAAGTACAAGGGTGAGTCCAGTCAGGTCAAGTAACACCGGGCAAAAGACTGCGGCAGGAAAACCTTGGCCTTTAATGGCTCTCCTCCTTTTCGGGAATGAAAACACAACACCAAAACTGAGTTTTACTAAAACCATCTGCAATGACATAGCTACCCGGATCAGTCACACGCCACAATCCAAACGGGTTCCCCTCCGACCACCACAGCAGTTACATAAAAACAGATCAGATGCATCAATCGAAAAACCGATCCTCAGACCCACAACTGCACCAGAGCCGCGAAGCGACGACCTATCGTGTCATTGGATTTTACTAGCCCCCGAGTATAAATCCAAGGGGCGGCACGATATTCTCAACAGATCAAATCTGCTGAAATTAGCGGAAGGCATACCGGGGCTAGTGGGTCTGGACACAAATAGCATCGAATCCATTGAATTCCTTCCCCCACGAGGAAGCCAACCCTGTGAGGTCACCGTTGTAACTTTCGCACAGGTAGGCTGGGCAGGAGCCTTTCTCGAACACAAGGCCAAACTGCGGAACTGAGGGATTAGAGTGTACCATTATTCAACGCCAGGGTATCCAATCATGCTGCTATCAGGAGCGACCACACCCAGCAAGCCGGCCCTCACCAAAAACACAGAGCATGGGAGGCCGTTCTCTGTTCTGAAAAATGCCTCAGGGTCGGACACAGAACTTAAATGCCCCGAAGCAGCGGTGGGAAACAAAGAACCAGGCCACGCCTGGGGATGGCTGCCAGCAGTATTGGCCTCAAAAAACACAAACTGACCATCTGCGGCAGGATCACCAGTAGAAACACACAATCCATCAAAATCACTCCTCCCGTCAGGGGCACAACAGCACAGTGTGGACAACAGTAAGGGGGAGCTACTTTTTTCACTGTGCTCATGGAATATCAGCGGTCTTCATCAAAAAACCTTAAATGAAGACACTATGTCTTTCCTGGGGGAACATGTGGCAATTGCCCTACAGGAAACCTGGGAACTAGAGGGCCGCCCTATAGAAGGATTTATTGAATATCAGAAATGGGCACTTAGGGACAGCCGCTTCGGCCACCCTAAAGGCGGGCTGTCCACATACATATCCAATAACCTAAAAGGTGAATTCAGTCAACTTTACCTGAAAGAAGACTGGCTACTGGGGGTCAAAATAAATCTACGGAGCAGACAGCGATTGCCCTTACTTATAAATGTGTACATTAATCCTAACACCCGTACAAAAAAAGACCATCTGGCTAGACTCTGCGAAATAATGAATGATATAGCCACAGAATATCCTAACTCAGACCGCATTATCACAGGGGACTTCAACACGAACCTATTTCAGGGGAACACAGCAGACTCAGAAGGACCCAACATGACCAGCATTATTGAGGCTGTCCCCCAATCCAAACCTCCTGTGCAAGTTTCCAATATATTAGGCGAGGTCACCGCAATGAGACTTTACAACGCAGGGTACCTGTGGTGAATGGAAGATCGGCCAGCGACTCCCCTACAAACTGGACCTGGTCAAATGGAAGAACAAAGTCCTATCTGGACTTTACCATCTGCAATTCTGAATTCCAGTTCAATCTGGCTAGTTTCTCCGTCCTGCCAAGGTCCGAAAGCGACCACAGGCCATTGGTCATCTCCTTCACCACAAATTTAGTTCTCCACAAAAAGGCACCATTTACCTACAAAGGAATACATTCCGATAACTTAAAACGCCTGAAATGGAGCGAGTCTAACTGTCAGAGCATCTTAAAAACAAGCAAAGATTTTATCATGTGTGTTCCAGACCAAGCGGCTTCTCCAACAGCAATATGGTCGCAGTTATGCGCACATTTGATCAGAACTTACCCAGTGACAAGGCAGGGCCCAAATCGCACCCCACCAGTAGGAGCAACAGCCCTCCCCATAATAAAAACACTAAAAAGAACGAGAAACAACGCACTGAGGTTGTTATTAAAATTTCCAGAGAACAACAGCTTCCTCGTTACATACCGTCATGCCCAAAAGGCACTCAGGAGGGTAGTCACCCAAGAGAAAAAGGCCCAGGAATCTCAATTCTGGGTCAAACTGGTATGGGAAAGCAAGCAAAAGAACTCAAAGAAATGTTGGTCACTTGTCAACAGCACCGATCGAAACATAACATCCTTTGGATCAGCGAACATTCAGGAGGCAGACTGGATCTCATACTTAACAGAGCATCTGCAGGCACAAGATCACCCTGACCACCCTGGATCAACATGGGTTTTTGACACTGGCATGGGCGCAGCATCGAATCTCCCACCCGATTCAATGCAGGGGCTTACCTCACCCGATGAATTGTCTGAAGAAAGAGTAGTTAAAGCACTGACGAAAGGGAGACAAGACGGAGCACCGGGCCCGAATGGCCTGCCACAAAGGCTAGTCAAGTCCGATGTCCCTTTCTGGTCCAAGGTGCTATTAAATCTCTTTAATTACACGCTGAGCTCTCAAACCATTCCGGATTCTTGGAGAGGTGCTATTATCCATCCCATTTATAAAGCTGGAGCATGAGGCAACCCGAACAACTACAGATTAATCGCCTTGCTGGATATAGAGGCAAAGCACTTTGCAGGCCTCATTTTGGTGGATCTCAGACAATGGGCAAAGGACAACAATCTGATTCCCCTGAATCAAACAGGGTTCGTTGCCAAACCAGGTACAATGACAAACTTACTGACAATCTCCACCATCATTGACAAAGCTCTTTCAAACTCCAGGTCGATCTATTGCTGCTTTGTCGATTTCAAAGCAGCATTTGACAGGGTGGACAGGGCTGCTCTGTGGCAAAAACTGAGGCAGTGGGGAATTCCAGACAATATCCTGAATCCAATCATCCTACTGTATTCCAACACATGGGTTTGAGTGAAATTAGGGTCTGGCTCGCATCTCTCCTGGAAAATCTGGACCTCTCGTGGTGTCAAACAGGGATGCGTGCTGCCCCCCCTCCTCTTTAATCTATTCATTGCTGACCTATCAAGCTCTCTAGAGAAGGTAATCAGCCATCCACCAAAAGTAGGAGGCACGGCATTATGCAATCTCTTATATGCCGACGACCTGGCACTGTTCAGTCTTACCAGAGTGGGGTTACAAAGACTCCTTGATGCTTTAATGCAATATACGGCCACCAACCAGCTAGAAATCAACATGAAAAAAACCATGGTTGTTCCACTCGGCAAAAAACGCTACAGCGGCGGAGGCTGGACAATAGATAATGAAAGCATCTCAATCGGCCAATCTTACAAATACTTAGGGGTCCATTTGGACTCCAGGGGCAGTTTCACCAAACAGAACACTGTGATTGCAGCCAAGGCTACAGCGTTAATGGTATCCTTGGCTAAGCTATCGAGGAGACTCTCAGGCCCCACCGTTTTGCCCTTACTGGAAGTGCTCAGAGCAAAGATCGGCCCCACACTTTCGTATGGCATAGAGATCTTTAAGGGTAATGAACAACACCTTAAATAAATTAACAACCAAACTCTACAAGAAATTGTTTCACCTGCCGAGTTCCTCCTCGCCAGCACAGGTCAGACTAGAGCTGGGCTTAATTAACTATGAAACCTCCAACGTTGGCTCATATCTTAACCTGATCCACAAATTAAGACAGGCAGAAGCTGGTACCTTGGAATTCCTTGTCTGGAACAAAATCAGTGTGAGCAATCCGGGGGGATCATTCGGCCGCCTCCTAAATGACCACATTCAACAAATATCTGCTGTGGATCTCTGGGCCCTTAATCCAATAAATATGTATAAGACTGAAATCCCTGATCATGGACAAAGCTCTTCTTGCGAAACGCAGTCATGCCTGGGCAGTAGCCAACTCTTATAAACGATTATCCCCGGCCAATTACCTTTCGACAACATTTTCTTATCATCTAGAGCGATGCTTGATCGCCCTTAGACTGGGAGACTGGCGCTTCCTTCAAAATCTCCCAGTATGGCGTCGAAAAAGAGTTGATCTAATGTGCAGAGGGTGTGGGGCAGCAAATGAAACTTTTTTGCACGTGCTTTGTACATGCCCTTTCTTTATTCTCTAACGCAGACGCCTACTCAGGCCAGAATGGAACAGGCTGGGAGTTCGGACTTGTAGGCACACCATTATTGCTGCTTTGTCCTTAGAGAACACTGTTTTAAATATAAAATTGGCCAAATTCGTTCAGCAAGTTTATAGTCTTTTAGAAAAATTGGAAACGGCTAATGCCTTGCTGATAACTGTGTAGAATAATATGTACTTTTACCTCATCTGCATTGTCCGGAAGTGCTAATTTTTAAATTGACACATTACAGTAAGCACTGATAAAAAGGCCAAATTTTATTTTGTTTTTTAATCTGCAAATTGTACTTAATGTGCTGGAAGAATCTTTTAAAGATATGTTTTTTTATATATCTAAATAAAGAATTATTATTAAAAGAGTGGAGAAAATGTTATTAATGTGTTGCCATACTTTGGACCAAAACGTATAGATCATTGGACAAGTGAAAAGTATATGTTTAAGATCTGCTACT
This sequence comes from Lissotriton helveticus, assembly GCF_964261635.1. Lineage (NCBI taxonomy): Eukaryota > Metazoa > Chordata > Amphibia > Caudata > Salamandridae > Lissotriton > Lissotriton helveticus. The sequence continues at coordinate 332,040,691 of NC_136071.1, read as the reverse complement.
GCAGCCGAACAGGACCAACAGGTAGAGGGAATAGAGGGAATAGAGGGCTCTATTGTATGTAATTTAGCGGGAGTGATCAAAAGTCTATTATATACAAAAAATAAAGTTTGAGTGGTATTAGCTGCCCTAGAAGACTTCCTGAATTTGGTCCAAATATTATGCCAGGTTAGGATAGAAAACGATTCCTCTAAATCTATCTCCGATTCATGTTCTATTTTAGATTTATCCCTAGTGATAGAGATTTCTCGTACTTTTTTGTATATTTGGGATGCGGAGGAAGAGGATAATAAAAAAGGAATAGTAAGAGAAGAAGATTTACTGCGAGAAACGGAAAATTAAAGGGAATTGTAACTCTTCTGAGCTGCTACACTCAATAATTCATATTTAGGATAGAAAGATAGAGGAAGAGAGAAGCGAGATTGAAGGGAAGAGAAAGGAACACGAACCCCATCCTGAAAAAGTTGATGAGTCCACGAGACACCAAGATCCTTCCATTCTTTCCAGAAAAGAGTTCTATTGCTAATTTTAATAAGAGAATTATACCAGATGGGGGATTGTAAAAATCGTGCACGATCATCCAGATCATCTAAGAACAGGGGAAGAAAAGTTTTTCTGGAATTTTTAAGGATAGGGAGAGACATCTTTTGTGGAATACTTGATAAAGAGACAAATTCTTCAAAAGTAAAGGGATGAAAAAAGGAGGATTCAATTTCAATCCACAACGGTTGAGATATAGCATCTGATAAGTGATCCGATAACAAAGAAACAGAATGGGTACGAAAAAATGAAGTGTGATAAGAGGAAAAGTCCGGAAAATTGACTCCACCCAAATGTTTAGGACATTTAAGTTTGGAGAAAGACATCCTAGGTTTCTTGTGTTGCCATAAAAATCAAGATAAAGTAGAGTAGATATTTTTATAACAGGATTTCGGGATATTGACTGGAAGATTGGAAACGAAAAATAAGATTATTGGAACTAACATCATTTTAATACAGTCCAATCTACCCCACCAAGATAAAAATAAAGGATGCCATCTTGTTGTAGAGTCAATTAAAGTGGTTTGTAAATTTTTAATATTAAGTGCAACTGTATCCTTAATTGAGGGAGTGAACCATAGACCTAAATATTTGTTTTTAGAAGGACTCCAATGAAAAGAAGAGGCCAAAAAATCAGCATGAAAACAAAACTTGTTAAGAGGAAGAATTTCACATTTATCAACATTACGTTTATAACCCGATACCGCTGCAAAAGTCGAAACTTCTGATAGGAAGGCTGGAATAGATGTCTGAGGATTGGATATAAATAAAAGAATATCATCTGCATATGCAGAAAGCTTCAAATGTTTATCACCATACTGGAAACCGGTAATATCATTATTCATTCGAATTTTTGTTAGAAAAGGTTCCAATGCTAGAATAAAGAGGAGGGGGGAAAGTGGACATCCTTGGCGGACACCTCGGAACAGAGGGAACGAAGAAGATACAAGACCATTGGCAAAGATAAAATATCTAGGAAAAGAATATATTAACAATATATAAGAAAGAAATTTTGGGCCAAATCCAAACCAAGTGAGAGTAGAGAATATAAATTGCCAATTAACCCTGTCAAATGCCTTTTCAGCATCTAATGCAACAGCGGCCAATGGATGATTATAAGACTGGGATTTACTAAGAACATTAAAGAAAAGACGTGTATTATCAGAAAGACGACGGCCCTTAATGAAACCACATTGCTCCTTACCAATCAATTGAGGTAAAATTTTATTACACGGAGTGCGAGAATTTTCGCAAATATCTTATAATCAAGATTGACCAAGGAAATAGGTCTATAATTTTTACATAAGGTATGGTCTTTGTTTTCTTTGGGAAGAAGGCAAATCAAAGCTTCCCGGAAAGATCCTTCGGATTTCTTGGAAGCTATAAAAAATGAAAATAATTGATGAAGCTTGGGAACTAGCAGATTGGAGAAATTTAAATAAAGTTCTATTGTAAAGCCATCAGGGCCAGGAGCCTTATCCTTTTTAAGAATGTGAATGGCATCCAGAATGTCTTTAGGAAGAATATCCTTATCTAAAGAGGAAAAATCTACGTCTGGTAACGAAGGAGAGGGAATGGAGGACAAATAGTGATCAATGTCAGCGGACAAAGGTGGGGATTCCGGAGTATACAGCTGTTGATAGAAATCAGTGAATTCAGACAAAATATCTTCATCCTTATGAAGTATATTGTTGGTAGAGGACATAATAGAATCTATTTTCATCCGTTCCTTTTTAACTTTGAGATAATTTGCAAGGAGGTTGCCAGCTTTATTCTGTGCAGAATAATATTTGGCTCTAGACTTAAGTAAATATAAATTCGCAGAATCTGTAGATAATTTATTGAAAGAAAGTTTAGCTTTAATAAGTTTAGTCAAATCAGATTGATTCTTAGTTGAGTAATACGAATATTCCAAATGTTTAATTTGTGTAGTCAGTGTTGCTAAAGATTGAGCAGCTAAGCATCTCTTTTTGGCTACCAAAGAAATAATGAAGTCTCTAGAGGCAGCTTTAAAAGTGTCCCATAGCAATTGAGGTGAAGCCTGAGGGGATTCGTTATCTGCAAAAGCAGGGATGCAAAATCAAGGAAAGCTGTCGTGAATGTTGTGTCTAAAAGGAGAGAATTATTAAACCTCCATCTCCTAGTACCTTTACTGGGGGGGAGTAAATCTAGAAGTAAGGAGACAGGAGCATGATCAGAAATTAAAATGGAACCTATGTCAGAATGAATAATGTGCTGGGTCAGGGCTTTGGAAATAAAAAGGTAGTCTATCCGTGATTGGGAAGAATGAACAGGAGAAAAATACGTGTATTCTTGTAATGTGGGGTGACAAAGCCTCCAAGAGTCAACAAGAGATCTTTGAGATATAGTGGTAGTAAACTGAGTATGGATGTGGGAGGATGAAAAACGAGAATTAGATTTTCTGTCTAGAAAAGGATCCACAATCATGTTACAGTCACCACCTAAAATAAAATAATCATCATTGTAATGCATGAGTGAAGAAAGAATTTGAGGCCAAAATAATTTGTCATGTATGGTGGGAGCATACAAATTGAAAATAGTTAAAGTGATTTTGTTAACCAACAAAGATACTGCAACCCATCTACCATCATTATCTTGATTTATGAGCTGGATATTCAGTCGTTTATGACAGAGAATTGCAACACCATTACGTTTCCCTAAGCCAGGAGAAGCAAAAACATGGCCCGACCAATTACAACGTAGTTTAGACATGTCAGCATCCTTGATATGAATTTCCTGTAATAACACTATATCTTCCTTTAGGTAAGCTAGATGTGACAGAACACGTTGACGTTTGATGGGAGAACCCAAACCCTTAACATTCCAAGTTACTATGTTAACTGACATCTAAAACTCTAAAATATATGTAGAAATATGAGAAAGACCAAACATAAAATAAATATTCAGCAAAAATGCAAATGTACCATTGCAAGCAACTATATCAAAATAAGGGAAGAATAATAAGAGAAAGCAAAGAAAAGGGAAATGCTGAAAAATAGGAAGATAAGTACAGTGAAAGAAAAGGCAAGTAGATAATAGGAAATGAGAAAAGAACTGAGAAAAAGGTTAAGAGACAAAATAAACAGAGAAAGAGGAAAAATAGGACAGCAAAGGAAGGAACAAAACAAAGACACAATTAATGAACAAATACTGTAACCAAAGACATACCACAGGGAAACAATACGAATGGGGATGGTGGAGCCACATGAGGGAGGTGGGACGCCGAACGGAAGACTCCAGAACGAGACAGCAAGGAGGGAGACAACTTCTAGGAAACTGAAGAATAATGTTGCGAGGGACCACAAAGCCTGCAACCTGAAAAAAAGAGGAAACAATCAATCAAGCACATACAAAAAACATACCAATATACAAAAATACAAAATGGCATCTAATACAAAATACAAAAGGAAGGAGAAGACAAATAAGAACGATACAAACAACAAAAGGAGAAAAAGGATGAGTCCATCATGGCCGAGGTATCTCCATAGAATCCACTCTGCAACTATTCAGGAACTATTGTAGTATTGCAGGTTCTTCATAGGTAGTTGTTTTGTTGTTATAAGTTACTTTGAATAGACATGGGTGGAACAGCCCATATCTAGCATTTAAATTGCGTAAAGCAGGTCTCATGTCCAAGAATCTTTTCAGACGCTCTGCAGTTACTTTGGCATAGTCTTGGGCAAACAAGAGAGAAGAACCATTCCAAATGCTTTTTCCACGTTGTTTGGCAGCATGTAGGACCTTCAGCAAATCAGTATATTCTAGAAAATATAGTATAACACCTCTAAGTTTCGTAGAAGATGATGCAGAACGAGAGAGTTGACCAAGTCAATGTGCCCATTGAATATTCAAAGAAGGGCTGTCTGGGAGACCCAAAAGAGTTGGCAGGAAAGATTGAAAAAAGGAGATGGGGTTAGGGCCCTCAAGACCTTCCGCCAGACCATAAATGCGTAGATTATTATGCCTGTTGCGATTTTCCAAATTTTCAATCTGTTGTTTAAGCTGCACAATTTCTTTGGACATGTGAGGTACTTGATTTGTAAGACCTCGAACAAGATCAACACGGGATTCTAATTCTCCAACTCTTTGTTCCGTGAGCGACCAGTTGGCCTCTTGATTTTGTAGTCGGGTATTTGTTTCTTCCATATGTGGCTTAAGGGCGCAAATTTCATCAAGAATAAGCTCCATAGATATTGAGGATGACAAACCAGTAGGAGAAGGTAGATTCACTTTAACGCATTTGCCAGATGTAGACGTCGATGCAGAGGGAATTTCTTAACCCTGCTTCATCCCTGGGCGAGGATTAGAAGAAACAGATCCCTTAGAGCCAACAGAGTCACCCATAGTATCATCCATGGGATCTGGTAAAACACTAAACGGATTAAAATCTTCCAAACCCGCCTCCTTGGATTGAAGTGACCCCTTGCGGTTATTGCGAGGCATCGCCATGAAGAGCAGTAAGAAGAGAATCACCTTTAACAAGTAGAAATGAGAGCAGGATACTCAAAATCAACTCTATCGCCAAATAAAGAGACTATATGAAGTCAGGAGGCAGCCACATAGATGAATAACCAATTGGCAGTCCAAACAATGCAAAAACTGGTCAAATATATAAAAAAAACTGGTGCCATTTTAAGGAACAAATAATTCCTGTGAGGAAAACAGCAAATCACATTGTTCCCGTGGGAAAACACGATGGAGCCGAAAAACATAATGGCGGCCGCGACATTGCATTGAGAGGCGGCACAAAAAAGATCAAAATAAAGGTCCTGGGCTCACCCTGTGCTCTTCTTGTGTCGTCATAAGGTGCAGCGCTAGTTCCGACTGCTGTTTTAAGCAGTTTCAGGGTCTGGGGGAAGAAATATGCATCCGGAGCTGTCCCGAAGCCTCACGTCCCGACGGAGCTCCCAGGACCAGCGGCCATCCCCCGAGGCTCCGAAGCCACGCCCCCGACATATAGAATCCTGTCAAATTACATTTGGGTCTACGAGAAAATGGCCCAATCATACTAGTCATATTTTATAGTCATCGACAATATAGTTCCAAACAAGAATACAAAGTGTCAAGTGCTAGTCATATGTGCAAACAACATTTATTAAAACCAATAATCTTATTTAAGAACCGAGGCCTATTGGTTGGGTTTAAATGATGTTAATTACCCAAACCTATTGCGGCATTTCATTATTATGTGTGGATTTGGAGACCCGACCACTCACAAGCCTGTGAGGGTCTAAAATTATTGCTCAAGAAGTCTCCTAAATCTTCATAAGGCTTAACTTATTCACAAAAGATTAATATTCAACGATTGTTTAAAGGAAAGTGTGCATGTCTTCCGTGTTATTGAGACCATTCGGGTGTTTACTATCCAAGTTCAAGATATACCTTGTTTCCAATTGTCTCAATAACTTTTATCTATTGCCACCTCTCCGTGGCATAGAGACGGAATCAATCACATAATAGGATAAACAATTGATAACCTTATTATGGACAGCTTTAAAGTGTCTTGCGACTGGGTAGGTCGTATCACAATTCATGATTGCTCTAATGTGCTGCAATATTCTCAGGTGCACCTGGAGCTTAGTACTTCCCACATATCTAAGCCCACAGGTGCACGTGAGGACATATACTGCAAACTCCTTATGGCAATTGTAGTTGCCCTTAATGTCAACTTCATTTTCCCTGAATGGAGTAGGATATTTGGTTGTATTTACTCCAAACTTGAATGTGCGGCACGCTTTATATTTAAAGAAACCATTTCTAGGTGTTAACCATGTTTTTATCGGTTCCCCCTCAGTATTGTTCTTGGATAACTGGGTGGCCATTGATTGGGATTTCCTAAATGTAATCAAGGGTTTCTCTGGCAATCTGTCATTTAAAATATTATCTGTTAAGACAATGGGCCAATTTCTATTTATTATAGCTCTGATCTTACGTTCTTGGCAACTGAATGTGGTGATTAATCTAGGTGAATCTTCCACTTCTCTGACATCTTCTCCTGCCTCTACCTCTTGTGGCAGTAGTGATGTTCTTGATCTTGTGCTTGCTTTTAATACTGCATCTGCTAACATTTTCTCTGTATAGCCTCTTTTTTTTGGTGTCTTTTTCATTCTAACCAGGGCTTCAGTTTGACATTTAATAAAATCCTCTGGTGTGCTGCAGATACGCTTCAATCTTAAGATCTCACCATAAGGGATGCTAGCAATCAAATGTTTAGGGTGTGCACTCGTTGAGTGAAGTGTTGCGTTTCCTGCGGTAGGTTTTGTAAACGCAGTTGTAGCTAGTTTATTATTCTTAACATAAACGCACACATCTAAAAATTCAATTGAGGTAGGACTGAGATGCGAAGTAAAATGTAAATTAAAACCATTAACATTAATGTTCCTAATAAAATCCTTTGCACTCTCTACATCTCCCTTCCAAAGAATAAAAACATCATCAATAAAACGCAACCATGCATAATCCTATTGTCACAAATTTCTTTGTATTGCGTCCTGAGGACCTGCTCCTCCCAGAACCCCACGTGTAAACATGCGTAGCTCGGGGAAAAGCAGGCCCCCATGGCAACTCCCTGTTTCAGCATAAAAAAGGTCTTTGCCAAATGAAAAAAAGTTGTTATCTAAGCACCAAGTGATCAATGATGACAACATCTTATTGTGCAAAACATATTCAGCGGACCTAGAACTAAGAAAATGTTCGATTGCCTGTATGCCGCACGTGTTCAATACTCGTGTATAATGATTCTATGTCCAGAGTCATTAAAATCATATCATCTGTCCATGCAATGTCTTTTCATTTGTTTAAAAAATCTCCAGTGTCTTTCAGATAAGAGGGCAAAGTTTTTACTAGTTCCTCTAGATAAAAATCTATATATTGCCCCACTTGTTCCGTCATGCTCTTTATTGCCGAAATTATAGGACGGCCCAGGATTGGAAACGTTCTTTTGTGAATTTTTGGTAACAAATATAGGAAGGGTAAAACCGGGTGTTCATTGAACATGAAATTGTTTTCCTCTGTCGAAATGAACCCTTCTCGTTTCCAATACTGCAATTCTTTTTTTAGGGCATCTTTTGCTTTATTGTATGCTTTCACAGATGATTTTTCATAACAATTTGCATTATTCAGATGTCGCATGGCCTCTTGTTCATACTGTTCCTTTGGCCATAAAATGATGTTTCCACCCTTATCTGATTTTTTCACTATTATTTCTGTGTTTTGACTGATTTTGTCCATGAGATTTTGATATTGTACTTGTTTGTAGTTGGCGTGATTTCTTTTGAAGTTGACTTAGCGGTGTAATTTCTTTATTTCATCAATGATCCGCTCATGAAAGATGTCCACCGCATCTTTTGGCATTAGCGGCAAGAACGATGATTTAGGTTTGAATGGGCTTTCACCAGCACATTTTTGGAGCAAATTGATCTCACTTAATCTTTGTTGTGTGGATTTTTCTGATTCATCTTGTCCCTCATTACTTAAATCGTGCATGGTCAAGAGTGTTGGAACATCTTCTGCCTGTAACCTGAATTGTACATAAGAAACAATATCCCAACCGGTTTCACTTTTGAGACAATTTAGTCATGTATGCAAACAGCATTACATAAGTATGAAACAAGAAGGCTCAAATGGTTTACATAAGGTTTGTAATTCACCAATTCTAAAAGGCAGTTGCACATGGAAATACAGTTAAAGCAGCACTGTACAGAGAGAATCATGTGACAACCCGAAGGCACTTGGTGAATAGTGATATATACAAGTACAAAAGTGACGACGCAAGTGATAAAGGTGCACAGCGTGAACGGCGCAAGGTGACCAATATATGTACAGTGGTGGCTCAATGAGTGACAATTCTCAATCAATCACAATTATAATTTTCAAACTTGTAGAGCCAAAACACATAGAATACGCCAAGTAGTTGCGCTGTGGTGTCGACGGCGTTTCGATCCTCGTTACTCGGGATCGTCTTCAGGACGGGGTTGTCATTTTAGCTGAGTGCTGGACGGGCATTGCTGAGTATCCCAGGTGCGCGAGTAGCAGGCCGAATCGGCACGTACTTCAGGGGTTATTGGATAGGGAAGCGATGTTCAGTCATCAGGGGGCGTCTTCAAAGTAAGTTCATCTTGTTAGATGCTATGATGTGCATCCACGATTGGGAAGTGCAGCGCCTGTATTAATCAAAGCTGCTGCCGTGGGGTGAATCAAGGAACCAGAACGTAGCTCGCCGGTGCGGTAAAAGACTCCGACCAGGATTGAACAGTTCGATTGTCCATATCGTGTTTCTTGTCTAGTCCTGTTTTAATCGCGTAGAATTTCCGGAGTTTGAATTTTCGTATAAAACAGAAGATATCAACTTGCGTTGTGGCATAATTGAAATTTGTTTCTGGACAATAGTTTAGGCCTAAAGCCAATACTTGTTCTTCGGATTTTGATAATGTCATAGTGGTTAAATTCATAATGGTTTGTTCATCCACTTCTATTTCTTGCGCCAATAGTTTTGACTTTTTTTTGGCTTCTCGCTTACGCTTGCGGTGCTGTGTCCGCCTGATTGTGTTCCACCTTTTTCTGTTAGACTTTTTTCGTTCCGCGGCCTCAAAGTTTGCCTCCGAACGAATTTCGTTGCGCGCACTGCATCGCATTTGGGGATGCAGTGCACTCAACAGAATTCGTTTTATTCATTTATATGTTTACTTGCCTGGGAAGCTCCTTAATCCATACATTACTACCCCCCACCCTGCCCCTTCCCCTCCCCACGTCACTGCCCTGCAGGTACTCCCATTGCCAGCCGCGGCTGTTCGGGAATCCATTTTTTGGGATGACTAACTTTGTGCAGCCAATGTATTTTAATGGTTATGTGCATACAATACAGTAAACTGTTTGGGTGGTATTACAGTTCAATGATTTATTGATTATTTTAGGTTGCATCCTGGTACTTGTTATGTCAGTACTTTATATGCTTTAAAGTTGCAGCAGGAGAAAGTAATTTAGATTGGTGTCTTCTGCAGGCAAATGACTCTGAACTATTTGATCTTTTTCAGGCCTCACTTTTCTGTATGCAATACTGGGATATTCTTATATATCTGTTCTAATTACAGGGACTGTTTTGAGAATATGCCAGTTTTTGCAAATGATGCTGTTTGAAGCTCCTGCATCATTTGAGTAGCTAGTAATTAGCCTGAAGTTGTGATTAGTCTCATTTTCGCAGATGTTATCTATGAGGAGACTATGTCTAGATTTGTTTTTAACTTTATCTCTTGCTGTAGTCTATACTTTCATGGGGCAACCTCTTTGTTGGAATCTTTGTATACACTCATCTACTGCTTAATCATAATCTACTTCCCTTATGCAGTTCCTCTTCAAGTGAAGCGGCTCCCCATGGGGGATGCTCCACATGAGAGTACTGGAATGACTGTTTGTAGCTTGAAAAAGGAAATTCCCTGCGGTCAACTTTATGTATAGACTGGTACATATCCTATTATTTGCAACAAAAACGTTTAGGTCTAAAAAAGTGGCAGATTCATTACTCATCTCTCCAGTGAATCTTAAGTTGACATAGTCATTTAGAGCCGTCACATAGGCGTTAGTTGATTCTTTGGACCCTTTCCATGAAATGAATAAGTCATCAATGTATCTATACCATCTAACTAGCTGATTAACCCAGATCTTATTTGGTCCCAACCAGGACACCTGCTTCTCCAAACCAGCTCACAAATACATTGTCATAACTGGGGGCAAAGCAGGTTCACATGGCTGTCCCATGTGTCTGTTTATACAGCTGTTCCTGAAAATCAAAGGGTCTCATTTATAAGAAAGTGCCTCAGTGCGGCACCTCAAGCCCTTTTCTGCGCCAAGCTGCGGCACTTTCAAAGCACAGGGATGCGGGCCGCTAGAGGGCGCACGGCAAGATGGCCGCACCTTCGTGAGGTTCTGCCCGGCCAAGCTGCAATCCTTCATGATCCTTGGTTAATCCGTCGCATCTGAGGTCCAGAGTGAGCGTGCCTGGGGAAGAAAACGACCTGACCACGTTGCTGTGCCTGTGGGTCGCCTCCCAGCTCTTGAAGCGATACTCTGGCTTGCACCCTGGGTGGCGCGAAATGGCCGCGCTCGGCGAGCCGTGATACTTCTGGCCTCTCTATCCTGTGTGGCGTCGGCACGATCGGTGCCTGCAACACATCAGCTCCCTGCTGCGGATAGTTGTCGGTGGCTGCGCAGAGGAGCGATGGAGGTTTGAGGGCGGCTTCCGGCCCTCTTGACATCGGCATGGAGTGCGGCTGAGTTCCGGCGGCTAGGGCGGAGAGAAGGACATCGGCGGACGGCGGCGCCTGAGGCCTGGGCGCCGGTGAATGGGGCACGGCGGGTGCTGGGCCGGCATCCATGGAGGCGGGGGCGTGCCTGGCGCTATTTGCTGCCTGGTCTCCGTCACTGGGTGCTGGGGGCTCTCGGGTTGCTCGCGGGAGGACGCGGGGTGAATTCACGCTGGGGCGCAGCCTATGGTCTAGACCGCGCGACCTCTGGGAGCTGATTGCCTTACGGCCCTGCACATAGGAGCTGCCTCTGCCGGGATTTTTGAGCCGCTCCCCGGTGCGGATGGCGGGATCAGCCTGATATGCTGCCTGTGGTGGAAGAGTCGACCTGAAGTGAGGCTGCAGCGGCTATTGATCGTGCCTTGGAACCTTTTACATTGGGCATACTTTCACTCCTGAGCGCTTTACAAACTGCTTTGCGGATAGCTGTGTGGGGCACCTCTGGAAAGCGCATTTGTGTCTGAGGGCTACCTTACTGTGGAGTGGATCGCCCTTGCTGAGGGAGAGTGCGGTCTTTGTCCCCCCCAGTGGGGCCGAGGGTATCAGTCCCTGGGCTCGGTGGAGGAGCGGGGGCAAGGCCTAAGTGATTGCGGGCTCCTCTATATCTGTGAGTGTGCAGACTGCTGGAAGCCATACTGTATCGCCTGCATATCCACTTGGACCTGCACACTGACACTGGGCATTAGCTGACCTATAGCTGCCACGGGGTCCTTGGGCTGGCTCTCTGCCATTGTCTGGGGCAAGGGGACTGGGATATCGCGCCCACGGCGGTTTCGGCTTGGTGGTCTCCCTTTCCTGCTATAGGGGGGACAGTCTATTCCTGCACAGTGGAGGCATTTGTGGACGCCATCATGGGCAGGACAGACAAAACGCAACGGCGCCTAACATTTGAGGCGCGGAAGACGCCTAGGGCACCCAATAACGTCGCCTCGGTGTCTGAGGCGGATGCCCCTGGGGCTGAGCAACCCTCCCTAGAAACTACCCTCCTGGCCATGCATGCAGCCTCCAGCCTATAGAAGGCACGATGGCAGCAGTAAATCATCGTTTGGACCACATGTCCTCTCAGCTCGAAAAACAAAATGCCCGCATGGGTGAGATGGAACAACGAGTGTCAACTGCTGAGGATGGATTGAGTGACGTCGCAGAGAAGGCTTTGAACATGGAGTAGATCCTCTCCCTAATTAAAGCGAAAAATTAGGATTTGGAGGCATGCTCCAGGAGGAACAATATACGCATTATTGGGCTGCCGGAGTCCACGAATGTGGGTAAAATGGAGACCTATGTTGAGCGCCTGATCACTGAGATCTTTGGTACCACGAATTTGTCACCTATGTTCAATATCGAACGGGCGCATAGATCTCTTGCTGCTAAGCCGGTCCCGGGAGCACCGCCGCGCCCAATTATTGTTAGGGTGCTAAATTATAGAGACCGTGACTCAATCCTGCGAAGGGCTAGGGAGAAGGGGACTATTGAGCACCAGGGAAATACCCTAACCTTTTTCCCTGATTTCACTGTGGCGGTGCAGGCGACTCGCAAGGAGTTTGGGGCTGTAAAGAAGTTGCTGCAGACTGAGGGGGTCCCATATGCGATGTTATACCTGGCCCGCCTGTGTATAGGGCCCGACGATGCCTTTAAAATTTTCACTACTCCCAAGGCCACTATGGAGCATGCAAAGAAGTTAAAAAACCGGCGACGCGAATCGCAACCAACCTCTGAGACTGGGGAATGAGGGTGAAGGTGTCACTACTACTATGCTGCACACTGTATTATGATGTCTGGGCTGTGTAATCATGGGGTTTCTTCTTTGGGAAATGTTCTATATTACGTGCAGCTGTGATAGAGATGATGTTCTTTTTGCAGGCACTGGAACTCTCAGGATCATATGGTCGCCCTCTGGGGCTTTAGAAACTACTGGTTACATTATGCTTATAGTACTATTGTTGATGTTTGGCCACCTCCTATCTGATAGGAGGACAGAAGTTCTCTTCACCCCCCAATGGTTGTACCCCATAGTTGTACTCTCTCTGTTTTTAGTCGGGGTGGGGATGTTCCGGGGCAGGATGGCTTTGGCGAGTTGGGTGTGCTGAAGTGGGAGCGGGGTTGGGACATTGGGCGGTTGGAGGGGCATGTTGAGGGGTTGCGAATATTGAATTGGGAATGTACTACGCACTTTGTCTTTTGGTTATATGCTGGTAATGATTTACTTGTCCTTGTCTGGCCTGGAGAGTGCGACCTAGCACCATGGCAGACTTTTGCATTATGGTGTGCCACCAACTATGAATAGTACTATTCGCTTTATCACCTGGAACGTGCGAGGGTTGAACTCCCCAAAGAAGATACGGTCCGTCTTTGCTTACCTGGATCGTATGGGGGTGCATGTGGCCCTACTACAAGAGTCCCACCTCACCGGGGAATCGGCTGGAAAATTGGGTACATGGTGGGCGAGTGTTAAGGTTGAGTCTTCCTACTCCTCCTATTCCAGGGGTGTTTTAGTGCTAGTAAAAAAGGGAGTCCCCTTTACAGTGATCCGTGAGGAGACTGATGAGCAGGGACGAGTGGCACTTCTTTATGGTTGCTTGGGAGGCATGATTGTGCTGCTGGTGAATGTGTGTGGCCCGATTGTGGACGACCCGGCTTTCTATTCTGATGTGTGGTGCAGAATCTCTGCTTTCCCTCCGGCGAAGCTTATATGGGGGGGTTTCAATACATGCTTGAATCCACTGTTAGACTGGTCCACTGGTAGTGCATAACAAACAAGCTTCTGAGGCACTTAGCGGTATTTGCGATGCAGGAAACCTCTATGATGTGTGGAGATGTCGCCATCCGGATATTAGGGAAAGCACATTTATTTCCACTGTAAATGGGTCCTGGTCCCGTTTGGACTTTTGGTTGCTCTCTGAGACTGCCTGCTCGTGGGTGACCGGGGTGAAACATGAAGCGCGAAATCTCTCGGACCTAGCACCGGTGACCCTGGACCTGCAGGTCCCCTCATGCACACGCCCGCCTTATTCATGGTACTTACAGCCCTCCGAATTTGCTGACCCTGTATTTAAGCAAACTGTCGCTGAGGCGATAGATAACTTTTTTCGTGAAAATGAGGGCACTGTCGAAAGTGCGGAAGTATTGTGGGAAGCCTTTAAGGCTACTGTCAGAGGGATGTGCATTGGAGCCCAGGCGGGTGTATTACGGGATATCCGATGCCGCATTAAACGGCAGGCCTCTGATATCTCCTCACTAGAACGGGAATATGTACTTCATCCGTCTCCGGCGGTACTGGCAGACATACGGTCGCTTGTTACGGAGCATGACGAAACGGTGGATCAGGAACTACTCCACTGTGCTTGCCGCAAGATAGCCCGTTATTACGGGGAGGGAGGGCGCCCGAGCAGGTCTTTGGCACAGAAGCTGGCTGTGCCTAGAACCCAAGAGCATATTACGGAAATGATAGATTGCGATGGAGAACCCCATTATTCCACTCCCGAAATCAGTGATATCATTGTTCAATTTTATACCCAGTTATATGCTGCCAAGCCAGGTCCGTCTACTGAGGAGACTAACACATATCTAGATGATGTAGCGCTGGGCTGGCTTTGTAATGCGCACAGGGAGTATCTGACGCAGCCGTTCGATGAGGAGGATGTCAAGATGGCCATAATGGCGCTGCCGACGTGCAAGGCGGCTGGTATGGATGGCTTGCCTAGCGAATTCTATAAGGTGTTCGCGCCTGCTCTGGCCCCGCGGCTCCTGGAGGTATTTGTGGAAGCTTACGACTCGGGGTCGCTGCCACCTTCCATTCGGGAAGCCCTGTTGGTGACATTGCTGAAGCCAGATAAAGCTTCAAACAAATGCGAATCGTATAGGCCGCTTTCCATTATAAACATTGATGCTAAAATTCTTTCAAAAATTATTGCAACTCGTATGCAGCCATTGGTTCCCCTTTTGGTCTTGCCTGACCAGTCCGGCTTTGTCAAGGCGCGCTCCACGACGCATAATCTCCGCACTATTCTCTCAACCTTGCATTACTTTGAGCCCGAGTTCCAAGCCGTTGCGGTGCTGCTCGACGCGGCGAAAGCTTTTGATTCCCTGCAATGGCCGTACATGTTTACGGTTCTGCTGCGGATGGGCTTTCCTCCCTTTTTCTTACAATGTATCAGGGTGCTTTACGACGAACCGGTTGCCAGGGTGCTCGTGAATGGGTGTGTGTCCTCGCAGATACCGATCAGGGGTGGCACGAGGCAGGGATGCCCACTGTCACCTATGTTATTTGCCCTTGCCCTCGAACCTCTCGTCTGTAAGCTTAGGCAGCTGCACAGCGCAGAAGCGTTGAGATTCTGTCAGAGACCGCTGATAGTATCATTATACGCAGACGATATGTTACTTTATGTACGCGAGCCGGAGGTGTATCTTCCTGCATTACTTAGGGAATACATCAAGTTCAAGCGCTTCTCGGGCTTGGGGATCAATTGGTCGAAATCGGTGGTCTTCCCCCTCACCGCCCACATGAGGGAAAGTGCCCTGGATTTCCCACTAACCTGGACCTCAGACCCTGTAAAATACCTCCGGGTGTGGATACATAGGGATCCAGAAGTGGTAATTGCGGAGAACTATGGGCGGGCGATCACGTGCCTCACTGAGAAGGCTGAGAGATGGGCCCATTTACCCCTGTCTCTGGCGGATCGAATCGCGGTTGTTAAAATGACCTTTCTCCCCAAACTATTGTATTTTTTCAATAATATCCCCATCAAACTGAACATGGCACTCTTCAAGACTCTTCAATCTGCAATAACGGCACTTGTATGGGGAGGGAAAAAGTCCCGGTGCAGGTGGGAGTTGCTGGTGCAGCGGTTTGAGCAGAGAGGCTTTGAGGCTCTGGATTTTAGGCTATATTATCTATGTGCCCAGGCTCAGTTTGCTCATTATTGCCATTTCCCGCAGAGATTTCAGCCCCATGTGTCTATAGAGGTGGATGTAGTGCTCCCGATGGCTGTGCAGGCTGCGACCTTGTTGGGTGGCACGGGTGGTCCCAGGACGGAAATTAACCCTGTCCATTGCATGGCGTGGGCTTGGCAGCAACTTGCAGAAAGGGCTCAACTAACTTATCTCTATGCCCCGTCGTTGCCCCTGGCGTCACATCCAGACATATCAGCTGCGCGAGAACGGCGCGCCTTAGGCGACTTGGCGGAGGCGGGAATCACACAGTTAGGGGATCTATATGAGAAGGGACGCTTCAAATCCCTGCAGGAGGCGCAGAAAGGGGTAAACAGGGGGTTTATGTTTGGCTTTACATATGTGCGAGTGCGTCAGGCTGTAAAGACTGCATACCCAGACTATCCGACTGAACCCACTACGTTGGGAGCCCTACAAGCGATGCTGGCAAGTGAAGGACGGCAGGGTTTAATCACCAGGCTATATAACGCATTGCTACGCGAGCGCGACCAGCAAGATTGCCCCTCTTTTTTGAAGTGGCAGGGAATACTGGGAGAGGCTTTCACCACGGATGTGTGGCTTGCCTGCTGTACGCTTACTGGCCATTTGACAGCTAATTGCAACCTAAGAATAATACATTTTAAGTTCCTCCACCAACTGTATTATACCCCACCACAGCTCTTTCGATACGGATTGCATGAGAATGCTAACTGTGTGAGATGCGGGATGGCCGATGCAGATTTTATGCACGTGGCATGGCAGTGTGGTCGGTGTCCGCTTTCTGGGAGGAAGTGGCAAGGATGCTAACAGGGGTTATTCAGGAACCGGTACACTGCACTCAAGAACTCTGTTTGTTAGGGTACGTAAAATGTTTCAAGCCCTGTAACAGGCGAATAGTTGCACTGTCTACCCTGTTTGCGAAGAGAGCTGTGGCGCAATGTTGGGGGGCAAAGGCTGCTCCGTCCCAAAAGTGGTGGCTCCGGGACCTATTGTACTGTAAAGCTCAGTTACAAGCCTATGAGGAGGAACTTCCTGAAAAATCGCGCCCGAAGGACTTTTGGGCCCCGCTCACTGCATACTTGGTAACTTTCCCGGATTCAAACTGACTTTATTAGTATATGTTTATGCAGACTTCATGTCCAGGCTTAAGAACTGCCATTTGCGCAAAGTCGTGGTGGGACTGCTTTCCAGCACTGTGGTATGTATTGGTGGACTATTAGTGACCTTGCTACATGTCGACTCCAGGCCATTGGAATATTGTTTTTTCTTTTTGGTTATTACCTACTTCAATGTATGATGCTCATATGCTGTATGTACGTATCTCACTGCTTAGACACTCTATATGTAACAGTTTGTGGGAGGTTGGGGGGACAGGGAGGGGGTCAGTTTCTAGACAGTTATTAATGCGATACCATTTAAGTCTATGGTGTTTCTGTCATTGCCAAAAATCAATAAAGACATTTTTTTTTAAAAAGCACAGGGATGCAACATATTTACAATAATATGTCGCATCCCTGTGCTTTCGCCTGCACTGGCGCACAATTGGCTGCCATGCCCTGACGCAGGCACCCTTGCACTATGGTGCAAGGGTGCCTACATCACAGTATGATTGTTTATGTGCAGGAAGGTGGCCCGTCCTGCACATAAACAATCTGGAATGGCGTTTTTCAACTTCTTTGTGTACTGCATTAGCACACGTAGCACTTGCAAAACATATTTTTTTTAAATGATTGTTTATGTGCAGGGGAGGCGTAGCATTCAGACGCATTTCCAGGTTTACGATTTCTCGTAAATCTGGAAATGTGTCAGGTTCCATGCGTGTTTCGTGGGAACACCCACAGCAACAGCCATGGATTCCCCATTTCACACAAATTGCTGCGTGTGAATGGGCCTTATTAACAGAGAAAGGAAAAGCCACACAGAGTGGCTTTTCCTGTCCTTGTAAATATGGGACAGCTAAAGGGGTCGCTGGTGAGTCTCAAAAAGTGAGGCACCGGCAGCGCAAGGGGCTTGTAAATGAGCCCCACAAGTGTCCTATTATGTTCTGCAAATTTCCAAAGATCCACCCTTTAGAAAGTACTTTACAGCCTTTTTCGTGTCAGATACTTGTCTAGAGAATAGTGATGTCTAGTACAATTAACATGCCTGGTTCCCATACAGTATTGGTGATCTGTCTCTGAAAATCTTTAGTGTCTCGAACATAAGAGGTCAAAGTCACCACAAATTCAGCCAAGAAGTGATCGACGTACATTGACATATGTTCCATAAGACTGCCTTGTGAGGATATGATTGGAAGTCCCGGCGGGGTTTCCTTGATTTTATGAGTTTTAGGAAGATGGTAGAATGTTGGTGGGACTGGGTGTGGTCACTTTAGAAATTGAAACCCTTCCAAGTCTAACATTCCTCTAGAATACCAATCATATACCAATTCATTCTACTTCCCAATGCTTTTTATATACTCTTCCTTTAGTATTGGTTGGGAGCATTCCAAATCTGACAGATGTCCTGTCACTTTATATTTATGTATATGTGAGTGAGTGTGTGTATATATATGTGTTAGTGCGTTTATATATATATATATTCACTGAAAAAACCATAGGTTATAGACCATATATAGTTAGGAATTAGCATTTACAAAACCTTGAAAATTCACTGAAAAAACCATAGGTTATAGACCATATATAGTTAGGAATTAGCATTTACAAAACCTTATTTTACTCACACAAAACCATTGAAATTCCATATATAGTTAGTTGCACTAACTATATATCGCGCACCCGCAATCCACTGCTGATGATGTCACATATTACATCATTCATGACATGGTCAGTGACATCACTGATGACATCACTGATGACATCTCAAATGACATCACTGATGACATCATCTAGTGTCTGTGTGTTTTTGTAAAGTTTAAATATGTTTTACATATTGAAGAATGAGTGGATGTATGGAAGACTGAGTGTGTGTGTGGCTGGCTGGGAGGTGTGTGACTCTGTGCATATCAATGTGTACTTGTATCAGTGATTGTATAAGAGAGTAAGTATGTGTTAGTATATGTGTGAAAAAGTATGGTGTTCTGTGTTTAACTGTATAGATGAGGAAATCGAAGTGTGATTGATTCTTCACAGGACTGACTAGGTGTATGAGTGCATATGATAGTGTTGTAATAATGAGTGACTGTATGTATGAGTGATTGTATGGGTGAATGAGTGAATGTGTGTGTAGACGTGGGAATCAGTGAGTGCGTATGTAGTAACTGGTATTGGTGTGTCATGATGTCATCAGTGATGTCATTTGAGATGTCATCAGTGATGTCATTTGAGGTGTCATCAGTGATGTCATCAGTGATGTCAAAGAAGTATGGTTTTCTGTGTTTAACTGTATAGATGAGGAAATGGAAGTGTGATTGATTCTTTACAGGACTGACTAGGTGTGTGAGTAACTCCATGGATGAGTGGCAGTGTGTGAGTGTCTGCATAGGTGTATGAGTGCATATGATAGTGTTGTAATAATGAGTGACTGTATGTATGAGTGATTGTATGGGTGAATGAGTGAATGTGTGTGTAGACGTAGGAATCAGTGAGTGCGTATGTAGTAACTGGTATTGGTGTGTCATGATGTCATCAGTGATGTCATTTGAGATGTCATCAGTGATGTCATCAGTGATGTCATTTGAGATGTCATCAGTGATGTCATCAGTGATGTCACTGACCATGTCATGAATGATGTAATATGTGACATCATCAGCAGTGGATTGCGGGTGCGCGATATATAATTAGTGCAACTAACTATATATGGAATTTCAATGGTTTTGTGTGAGTAAAATAAGGTTTTGTAAATGCTAATTCCTAACTATATATGGTCTATAACCTATGGTTTTTTCAGTGAATTTTCAAGGTTTTGTAAATGCTAATTCCTAACTATATATGGTCTATAACCTATGGTTTTTTCAGTGAATTTCATTGGTTTTTTAACAGCTAATATCTGTAGCTGTAAAATGTATTCTTCTTTAAATCCAAAAATATATTTTATATGTTTATGAATAATTTTTTTTTTAAATATTTTTTTTTCTTCGTTCCCGCTTCGCGAATCAGGAAGCTTCCCGTTAGCTGACCTTGATGCCGCGAAATAGACCGCGAGCCGGTAAACGTTTCTTTACCGCAACTGCCGCGTTAGAAAACAACATCGTGACGCCTCCCGTCCGCATGACGTTTCACGTTGTCGCGTGATACGTCATATGACGTGCTACGTTAGCGAACTGGTACGCGAAGCGAGTCGCAAAGCGCAGGTTTCTGGAAGCAAACCGGGAGGCCCTGCAAAGCGCTTAACGTAAACACAGCAGGTCATGTGACTTGGTAATAACACTTTTCATTGGTTCATTTCACTTTTGGTTTCCTAATGATGTAAGACTAGGTCATATAATCTAAAATGAACACTTTTCATTGGTTGAGAACTCTTGTTTTTCCCAAATGATGAAAATCCCTCCTTCTTTCCTCACTCTGACTTTCATCATTGTGAGAGAAAGACCCTTTGTTACCAGTGAGCAATGGCTTCTTTAGTAGCTTCAGCTGGTGCTTCCCCACCACCTCCACCACATCCAAGGAAGAGTGGACCACCTGCTAAAGTTATAATTCAGCAAGAAGAGGAAGAAGAGGAACAGGACGACGAGCACGAAGAGAGGCAGTTTTTGCCTGAGGAGCCCAGGACGTCTCACCGGAAAGAAAACTTCATTTGGCAATTTTTTAAAATTCCCAAAGGTCAGAAAAAAGTAAATGCAAGATACGTAACTTGCCTTATATGTCAAGATAGACTGTCCAGAGGAACCGAGAAAAAATACAGTTTCGGAAACTACACAATGCATCGCCATATGACTAGGTGGCATCCTAACAACTACAGTGCTGCACAGTTTCGGAACGACCTAGATAATCTCCAAATTATGGCCAGAAGATCTGTTGTACCGGAAGTAACGGGACCAGAGGGCAGGGAGATGGTGCCAAATATACAAATGAGATTTGGTGAAGTAAAACACATCTGCGTATTTTGCGATGGATTCATTTGCTACGGAGAAAGAAGCATCACTCTGATCAACAGAGCTATTGACTATCATATGCAAGTTTGTACGAAACGACCAAAATAATAAATACTTTTTTTTTGTTTTGTTGCTCCTGTTGAGCCCTTTACAATGAATCGTTTTCATTGCCCCCTCCAAGAAAAACCCAAAAAAATATAAAACTGTTCAGAAAAATTCAAAAAAAGTAAAAAAATGTTCCGAAAAATAATAAAAAAAATATAAAACAACAAAAACAATAAAAAAAAAAGTTCTTTTCAGAACTACCTCCCCGTTATTAAAAAATTGGTACAATATTTGGAACTGTGCCAACCTCTATTTCTCTTAGTTCGCTTCCCAGTTCGCTCGCCGGTACGCGAACCGGAAGCGAACCAAAAACAGTAAGTATAAGGGAAGGAAACAGACACTTATGTTAAAAGAAAGACAGCTATAGGGGAGTAAACTAGAGATACTATTACCCGTAATCCACTGCTGATGATGTCACATATTACATCATTCATGACATGCTCAGTGACATCATCAGCAGAGGATTGCGGGTTTTTTGGCAACGTGCCTTATCCACGGTTTAATAACGCTGCCTTTTGCTTTATATAAGTTTTCAAATTGTATGAAATATATACCAATAGGTCGTTATGAACCTTTAGGTAGTGCTTTTCTTCATGAGGTCTGGTCGCTTCCATACACATACAGATGTTTCAAAGATGATCAAGAAGTTTATCTGAATGGAGAGGAATGCACTGAGACGCCAGATCATTCACTAATGTGTAGGCACATACAGTTACACGGTTCATGCAACAAACACCGACCAAATATGGCTTGCGTGTTGCAAGGCACGCCAGTTCCTGCTATCATCCCCACGTTCAAGTTGTTGGAAAATGGTAGTTATTTGATGCTCAATAATGAAGATTGTTCTGGGTTAATTAAAAGTATTCCTTTTATCGTAACAGTAAGTGAACGGGTTATTTGCTGCAGAAATGTTCTATTTCCTCCCACACATGAACATAGTCAAGTCAAGTCAAGTCAAAGAATTTATATAGCGCACTACATACCCAGAGGGTCTCAAGGCGCTGAGGGAGGGGAGAAGGATTACTTGTCAAATATCCACGTTTTAAGTTGCTTTCTGAATGCTAGGTGGTTCTGGGTAAGGCGAAGGTAAGTGGGGAGTGAGTTCCATGTTTTAGCTGCCAGGTATGAGAAGGATCTGCCTCCCATGGTGGTCTTGTTGATGCGAGGTACGGTGGCGAGGGCTCGGCTGGAAGAACGTAGTTGGCGGGAGGGGGTGTAGAAGGACAGACGTGAGTTGAGGCATTCTGGTCCGATGTCGTAGAGTGATTTGTGTGCGTGGGTTAGCAGTCGGAAAGTGATCCTTTTATTGACGGGTAGCCAGTGGAGGTCTTTCAGCTGACCAGAGATGTGTTCGTTACGCGGGATGTCTAATATGATCCTGGCTGAGGCGTTTTGGATTCGTTGGAGTTTCTTCTGGAGTTTAGCAGTAGTACCTGCGTAGAGGGTGTTTCCGTAGTCCAGTCGGCTCGTGACCAGAGCATGGGTGACTGTTTTTCTGGTTTCGGTGGGGATCCAGCGAAATGTTTTTTTGAGCATGCGAAGAATGTTGAAGCAGGATGAGGATACGGCGCTGACTTGTCTGTTCATAGAAAGTGAAGAATCCAGGATGACGCCTAGGTTCCGTGCGTGGTCTGTCGGGATGGGTGCTTTTCCAAGGGCTTCCGGCCACCAAGAGTCGTCCCATGCCGAGGGGGATGTACCTAAGATGAGGACTTCTGTTTTATCTGAGTTGAGTTTCAGACGGCTGTGTTTCATCCATTCGGCAACTTCTTTCATTCCTTCATGTAGGTTAGTTTTGGCGGTGCTGGGGTCATTGGTGAGAGAAAGGATCAGTTGAGTGTCATCCGCGTAAGAGATGATGTTGAGGTTGTGTTGGCGAGCGATGGCCGCGAGGGGGCTCATGTATACGTTGAAGAGGGTGGGACTGAGTGAGGATCCTTGTGGTACGCCGCAGATGACTTCAGTGGCCTCGGACTTGAATGGTGGAAGGCGGACTCTCTGGGTTCTTCCGGTGAGGAACGAGGTGATCCATTCAAGAGCTTTTCCTTGTATTCCGATGTTTCTGAGGCGTTGTAAGAGGGTGCTGTGGCAGACTGTGTCGAAGGCTGCAGAGAGGTCGAGGAGGATGAGGGCGACTGTGTCTCCATTGTCCAGTAGAGTTCGAATGTCGTCTGTTGCTGCGATGAGGGCGGTCTCAGTGCTGTGTTTTGCTCGGAAGCCAGATTGTGAGGAGTCGAGGGATTTGTTTGCTTCGAGGAAGGCGGCGAGCTGGTTGTTGACAGCTTTCTCGATGACTTTGGCCGGGAAAGGAAGGAGCGATATGGGGCGGTAATTTTTGAGTTCGGTGGGGTCTGCTGTGGGTTTTTTCAGAAGGGCGGTGAGTTCAGCGTGTTTCCAGCTTTCCGGGAAGGTGGCGGAGTTGAAGGAGCAGTTGATGACGTCTCGGAGGTGCGGTGCTATGATGGAGTCTGCTTTGTTAAAGAAGTGGTGAGGACAAGGGTCTGTGGGGGATCCTGAGTGGATGGAGTTCATCAGGCGGATGGTGTCCTCAGTGGAGATTGGGTTCCAGTCGTTAAGGGTGTTTAAGGGGGAAGAATGTTCAGCATATGGTTGGGTGGGTTGGTCTCCGGGTTGGTTGTCGAAGCTGTTGTGGATGTCTGCAATTTTGTTGTGGAAGAATAAAGCCAGGGAGTCGCAGAGGGCTTGAGAGGGGGTGATGTCGTTGGAGTTGGCTGAGGGATTGGTAAATTCCTTGACGATGTTGAAAAGTTCCTTGCTGTTGTGGGCGTTGTTGTCTAGTCGATCCTTGAATGCTGTTTTCTTGGCCTTCCGGATTAGTTGGTGGTGTGTGCGGGTGGCGTTTTTGAAGGCGTCCTTGGTGGTAGTGGTTGGGTCTTTTTTCCAGGCCTTTTCCAGGGAGCGGCAGAGTTTCTTGGACTTCTTAATATCATCGTTGAACCATGAGGCCTTCTTGCTGCCAGGTTTGCTTTGACGTTTTTTCAGTGGTGCTAGGGTGTCGGCGGTGTTGGATAACCATAGGGTGAAGTTGGCGGCGGCTTGGTCTGGGTTAGAAGAGTGGGCTGGGGTGTTTAGAAGGAGCGATGAGGAGATCTGGTCGATGGTGATTTTGTTCCAGTTTCTTTGCAGAGTTGGTTGGAGGTGGTTGATGGGTTTAGGCTTGTTGTAGGTGAAGTGAACGCAGCTGTGGTCAGTCCAGAGGAGATCCGTAGTGTGGCTGAAGGAGACATGATTGCTGGAGGTGAAGATGGGGTCGAGTGTGTGACCTGCGATGTGGGTGGGGGAAGTGACCAGTTGTTTAAGTCCGAGGTTGGCGAGGTTGTCCAAGAGGGTGGTGGTGTTGCGGTCGTTGTTCTTTTCAAGGTGAAAGTTGAGGTCTCCCAGAAGGATGTAATCTTTGGATGGGAGCGCGTGTGGAGTGATGAAGTCCGTGATGTCTTCACTGAATTTTGCGCGGGGTCCAGGTGGTCTGTAGAGGAGGGTGCCTCTGAGTGTGGTCTTTGGGTCGATGTGGATCTGGAAGTGAAGGTGTTCAGAGTTGGCGATATTGACGTCTGAGCTGGTTGAGATGTGGATGGATTTCTTATGGACGATAGCGATTCCTCCTCCTGTGTGGCTGGTACGGTCCTTGCGTGTGATCTTATAATCTTCAGGGATGGCAATGGTGATGTCTGGGGCGGAGGAAGCGTTCATCCATGTTTCTGTTAGGAAGGCGATGTCTGGAGAGATGGTGTCTAGTAGATTCCAGAGGTCAATGGCGTGTCTGTGGACCGATCGGGTGTTGAGAAGGATGCATTGTAGGTGGTTGGGGTCGGGAATCAGTGGTGTGGTCGTAGCGGAGAAGTTGTCGTGCCGATGAATTTGCAGGAGTAGCAAGAGAAAGGTCCATGGGTGTGTCCAGGAGCGGCTTGGACGCAGTTGGGGGCGCGACCGGGGTTAAGGGCTAGGAGGGTGGCGGCATCGTAGGTAATGCGGGAGGGCTGGGCAGTGCGAGGGGCAGGGGGTCTGGCGCTGGGCGCGGTCCAGGCGCGGACGGGCGTAGACGGGCTTACCTTTGGCGCACCTTCGGCGCGGTTTGGGCGCGGTCGCTGCGCGTAAACGCTGCGCGCGGGGACTCCTGTCATATATGGATAGAGGAGGGGGAGGGGCGAGGGCGTCTCAGCTGGGAGGCGGGGCGGGCACACGAGGACCACAACAACAATCAAAATGGAGGCGGAGGGGGGAGCACAGCGGAGCGCTACAGGCAGACGCGCGACCAAGGTGAAAACAGCAGCAAATATTAATTAAAATGCAAGTCAAGCAAAGCGGCAGTCAGGCAGGCAGCAGGCAATAACAATTGGCAGTTTCAGAGGCAAAGCAGCGCTACGATACCAATACCAGCAGGGGACACTGGGAGCGACCACTCAGCTCGAAGAGAGGAGTGAGTCACGGAGCTCTAAGGTAGGGAAGCGCTATTTCAGGTCAGTAGGAGGGCGTCTCAGCTGGGAGGCGGGGCGGGCACACGAGGACCACAACAACAATCAAAATGGAGGCGGAGGGGGGAGCACAGCGGAGCGCTACAGGCAGACGCGCGACCAAGGTGAAAACAGCAGTAAATATTAATTAAAATGCAAGTCAAGCAAAGCGGCAGTCAGGCAGGCAGCAGGCAATAACAATTGGCAGTTTCAGAGGCAAAGCAGCGCTACGATACCAATACCAGCAGGGGACACTGGGAGCGACCACTCAGCTCGAAGAGAGGAGTGAGTCACGGAGCTCTAAGGTAGGGAAGCGCTATTTCAGGTCAGTGGGAGGGCGTCTCAGCTGGGAGGCGGGGCGGGCACATGAGGACCACAACAACAATCAAAATGGAGGCGGAGGGGGGAGCACAGCGGAGCGCTACAGGCAGACGCGCGACCAAGGTGAAAACAGCAGTAAATATTAATTAACATGCAAGTCAAGCAAAGCGGCAGTCAGGCAGGCAGCAGGCAATAACAATTGGCAGTTTCAGAGGCAAAGCAGCGCTACGATACCAATACCAGCAGGGGACACTGGGAGCGACCACTCAGCTCGAAGAGAGGAGTGAGTCACGGAGCTCTAAGGTAGGGAAGCGCTATTTCAGGTCAGTGGGAGGGCGTCTCAGCTGGGAGGCGGGGCGGGCACACGAGGACCACAACAACAATCAAAATGGAGGCGGAGGGGGGAGCACAGCGGAGCGCTACAGGCAGACGCGCGACCAAGGTGAAAACAGCAGTAAATATTAATTAAAATGCAAGTCAAGCAAAGCGGCAGTCAGGCAGGCAGCAGGCAATAACAATTGGCAGTTTCAGAGGCAAAGCAGCGCTACGATACCAATACCAGCAGGGGACACTGGGAGCGACCACTCAGCTCGAAGAGAGGAGTGAGTCACGGAGCTCTAAGGTAGGGAAGCGCTATTTCAGGTCAGTGGGAGGGCGTCTCAGCTGGGAGGCGGGGCGGGCACACGAGGACCACAACAACAATCAAAATGGAGGCGGAGGGGGGAGCACAGCGGAGCGCTACAGGCAGACGCGCGACCAAGGTGAAAACAGCAGTAAATATTAATTAAAATGCAAGTCAAGGAAAGCGGCAGTCAGGCAGGCAGCAGGCAATAACAATTGGCAGTTTCAGAGGCAAAGCAGCGCTACGATACCAATACCAGCAGGGGACACTGGGAGCGACCACTCAGCTCGAAGAGAGGAGTCAACATAGGGAGTTTTCAATCTCGCCACAAATACCAACCTTGGGAGCAGATTTCAACAGCATGGCAAGAATAAGAGCTCTTTTGTCTCAGAGAGAGGTGGCCTTGAGTTCGGCCCGTGAAACTTTCGTGCTTCACATAGCGAACACCCGTACAGAGGTGCAGACCCTTTTCAATTCAGATTTGCCTTTCCATTTCAGCAAGATGGTTCGGACTATCTTTAACGCATCCTCCACAAAGGCCCTGGCGCACTTTTTTAAAGTTGTTACCAGTGGTCTCGTGACTTCATTTGAGAAAATCTTTGGAGTCATCCCTGCTTTCTTTCATTCTATTTTTTCCACTCTGCTTCGTGGATTGCCATTTTTACTTGCATTACCAGCGGACGCTCTTGTGCTTTTTTACATTTTTAAATATGGATGTGCCTCCTATGCAACCTCCCGCCCTGCAGCTGCTGACACTGTTCCGCAATCGCATGCTAGAATATTATGGCACAATGCCGTTGGCGATATTAAGCACGGCATATGGATTATCTTTTCGATTCTCCTACTTCACCTGTGTCCAGCCTGTATTTCACTGCCTGACCTGTGATTTCGATTGGGCCATTGATTTGTGTCTCTGCGGACCGGTTTCTCCTGACGTCGACTTTAATCAGCTGATGACTCCTATCATTACTCACGAGTTGGTTTGTCCTGGCGAAAGGATTATGGCTGTGGCATTGATGCATGGACTAATTGGTCCCTGGAATTTACTGGCGGCAACACAGTCTTTCTTGGAACAGAGCTTTCTTGAAAACCCACCGAGCTGTCCTCTGATGGTGATAGAGGATCCGGTGCTGGGAGAGCACGTATGTTCTTTTCCGCTTTTAAATTGGATGGCTGAACTGTTTTCGGATGAAGACGGTAACTTCCTATTGGAGGCTGTTGCAGCTTATTTTGCATACACAGTTATGTCATAGACCTTTTTTATGTTTGATATGCTGAGTACTAGCATTTCATTGACAATTCATTGACTTATTTGTCAAGTTTTTATTATTTACCTTGCCTATTGGCTTAAGACTCGATAAAGTACTTGGCTGTTTTATTTTTCTTTAGCATTAAATTTTCCTAGTTTTTAATGCTTTACCTTGCGGACCGTCCACATATAAACTTGCAATCTGCTCTCATGAGATGGCACTTCTATTATCTTATTCAGTTCGTTTCCGGATCATGGGGAGGTGTCATCTAGGTCCTGGATATCTTTACACCGTGTTAAGTTAGCATGGGCTCATTACCGGTTTAAACGCCATTTTTCCTTTTTTGCAACTTCTGCACACGACACTTAGTTGTTGCTTTAGCTTTCAACCTAGTAGTTCATCGTGGTTTACATGAGAATAATATGTTATTGCTCTACTATCTGCTTTGCTTGTTAAACTATATCTGTACAGCGAGTGCTAAAGTTTCAAGAACAACACGATACAGAATTGTTATGAGGTCTGATCTCCACGACTTCATACTCATAACATAAGTGCAACTTCTGCCAATTCTGGGCATGAGGCGGGTTTTATATTGCTTTGCCGAACATACATACACAACACTTGATGCGGTTCACATGAAGAGAGAGCTGGTGTATGCTGATGTGATTCCTTCAAATCTAAGACACTAAAGTATGGGCACGCCCTAAACCAACACAAAGAGACCTTCTTAGCAAATAATATAATATGTGTATTAGGGAGGGTGAGATATAAGCAGCCGCGGGCCGTGGAGGGAGTTACGGTGAGGCAGGGAGGCGGGGAGGGGGAGAAGCAGGGTGGAGCCCTCTCCACCCTGCCCCTCCCCCTCCCCGCCTCCCTGCCCCACCGTAACTCCCTCCACGGCCCGCGGCTGCTTATAAGTGTTGCTAACTCTTATTCATTTACAGCATGTTAACATACTATCACCATTCGCTTTTTATGTACTAGTAACTATGCTGGTAATTTTGCTACTGATAATATGTGTACTTGTATTATCTAAGATACTACGCCTGAGAAGAAGGCATTAGTAAATAAACATTTCAAATACACATGTGTTCTTCTTAACTCCATGTTCTGGTTTCTAAGAAATATATAACAACCGACTGTTCATGAGTTCCACGTATCCTGAGGTACTATAAGTTCATATTCTGGATTGTCTAAACATTGAGAGTTTGTTATATCCAATGTGACACTATACCTAGCTTGCTAAGGGGTTTTTGATTACTAAGGTGAGTTTTGGGACACCCTAATTCGCCGAGGTTCCAATCCTCTGTCCACAGTTCTGTGTGAGAACAGAAACCCTGCGACAGGGGCACCCCCGACCCTTGCTGGAGCTTCATCACACTTGCGATACAACTCCAGCAATGCGCCACCTTTACGGCACAGATACATCACGCATCTGTGCTGTTTTTGCCCCATGATGCGCCGCATTGTAAATGCAGCACACCATAGGTGACGGAACAGCGGCACAGAATGACTAACACATCCCTGGTGATGCGCCAGTCATCATAAATCTATCCCTATGCTTCTTATCTTGTTAGAGATGAACCGCCATATGTATCATCAAAGTTTTTTGCATTTCCTAAATAGCGAACTTTAAGGAATAAATAGCGATTCTTTACCATTCCTAGTTTGCGATGAGCTATTTGCTAATTACAAATTACCCATTCATTTCCTTCATTTCCATAGGGCGGTTGGACTCACTTTTAGCTCGAACGGCTGAATGGATTTCCACGAAACTTGGCAAAATTGTAGGGACTGGTAGCCCGATGTGCCTTTGCTATGTCTCAAGATATATGCTCCAGTGGTTTTTACGAAAATTAACTTTGAAAAATATATATTGGGCTACATTGGCCTATATATATGTTGGAGCCCAAATGTAGCCCAATGTAGCCCAATGAAGCCCAATGAAGCCCAATGTAGCCCAATGTAGCCCAAAGATGGCCGCCAGAGACGAAAAAAAACAAATGTAGCCCAAATATCAGCCAGATGTAGCCCAACTATAGCCCAGTGACAGAATGACCAATCAGCTTCGCAAACCTCCGTTACGCGAAGCGGAGCGCTGTTACAGATATATATCTTTTTTTGAACGTTAATTTCTCAAAATCCACTGGAGCACATATATTGAGACCTAGCAAAGGCACATCGGGCTACCAGTCCCTAATATTTTACCAAGTTTCGTGCAAATCCATTCAGCCGTTCGATTATTATTATTATTTTTTTTTTTTTCCCCGCGGGGCCCTTTTAAAACCTCCACATCAAACCTAGGGGGTCAGCGAGGATCTACTATTCCCCCTTATGGTCATTTGCCCCTTCGCTTTCGCCTCCTCTTGTCTCTTGATCCTACCGAGAGACAAGATGGCGGCCGCTACGGACTGTTTGGAATGTTGACAGACGCCGGAGAACCAATCAGCTTCGCTTCACAAAGCTCCGTTGCGCGAAAAGTACGCGTCCTGGAGCGCTGCCCGGTCCGCTGTTACAGATATATATCTTTTTTTTAACGTTAATTTCTCAAAATCCACTGTAGCACATATATTGAGACCTACAAAAGGCACATCGGGCTACCAGTCCCTACAATTTTGCCAAGTTTCGTGCAAATCCATTCAGCCATTCGGGCTAAAAGTGAGGCCAACCGCCCTATGGAAAACTCAATGTTAAAAACACGTTTTGGGACCCCCCTTTTTTCTCGGCCCCCCCTTGACGAACCCCCCCCAAATTTTCAAGGGCTGCTCAGAAACAAAATGTGCCATTTTCCTGAAAATTTCAGCCAATTCCGTCCACAAACGCCAAAGTTATTAGACATAGAATTTTCAAAAATCCCATAGAGAAAAAATCCTAACTATATATACCTACTGGCGACCGCCAATATATATATATATATTACCTACTGGCGGTCGCCAGTAGGTATATATAGTTAGGATTTTTTCTCTATGGGATTTTTGAAAATTCTATGTCTAATAACTTTGGCGTTTGTGGACGGAATTGGCTGAAATTTTCAGGAAAATGGAACATTTTGTTTCTGAGCAGCCACTGAAAATTTGGGGGGGGGGTTTGTCAAGGGGGGGCTGAGAAAAAAGGGGGGTCCCAAAACGTGTTTTTCCCATGTTAATTTCCATAGGGCGGTTGGCCTCACTTTTAGCCCGAATGGCTGAATGGATTTGCACGAAACTTGGCAAAATTGTAGGGACTGTTAGCCCGATGTGCCTTTGCTAGGTCTCAAGATATGTGCTCCAGTGGATTTTGAGAAATTAACGTTCAAAAAAAGATATATATCTGTAAGCGCGCTCTGGGCAGCGCCCCGGTTCGCGTACCTGACGCGTAACGGAACTTCGCGAAGCGAAGCTGATTGGCTCTCCGGTGTCTGTCAACATTCTAAACAGTCCGGAGCGGCCGCCATCTTGTCTCTCGGTAGGATCGAG
The DNA here is from genome assembly GCF_964261635.1 of Lissotriton helveticus. NCBI lineage: Eukaryota > Metazoa > Chordata > Amphibia > Caudata > Salamandridae > Lissotriton > Lissotriton helveticus. The sequence goes on along the minus strand of NC_136071.1, from coordinate 332,009,652 downwards.
AGACAAGATGTGGTGAAAAACGAAGGGGAGAATGAAGGAAAGGGGGCAAGGTAGACCCCTCCTGACCCCCTAGGATTGATGAGGGGGATATTTAAGTGCCCTGCGGGGGAAAAAATAAAAAAATAAAAATTTTCGCAGTAGAGGCGCGTCCCGGTACGCGAACCGGGCAGCTCACCGGGCAGCTAACCGGGCAGCTAACCGGCAGCGTAGCTGTCAACATTGTAAACAGTCCGGAGCGGCCGCCATCTTGTTTCTCGGTAGGTTCGAGAGACAAGATGTGGTGAAAAACGAAGGGGGAAATGAAGGAAAGGGGGCAAGGTAAACCCCTCCTGACCCCCTAGGATTGATGAGGGGGATATTAAAGTCCCCCGCGGGGCAAAAAAAAAAAAAAAATTGCGATTTTTCGCGGTAGAGGCGCTTCCCGGTACGCGAACCGGCAGCTAACCGGCAGCGTAACGGGAGTCCGCCATCTTGTGTTTTTGGAGCGTCCGGTTCGCGTACCGGGTAGCGTCCCGGTAAGCGTAACAAGAGAAACAGTAAAAAAAAAAATAATGGAATAGATTATCAAGAAAACTTTGAAAAATTGTGGGGACTGTTTGTTTGATGTGCCTTTGCAAGGCCTCAAGATATGTGCACGTGTGGATTTTGGCTAATTAAGGTTAAAAAAGATATATATATCTGTAAGCGTGCTCCGGCGCGCTTACGTTACGGGTTTTGTTTGCGCTGCAGAGCCGATACGTCACGGTTATGCGACGTGTCATGAGGCGTCTCACGTGGCTACGTGATACGTCACGTAATAAAGAATATATTTTACAGATATAGATATTAGCTTTTAAAAAACCAATGAAATTCACTGAAAAAACCATAGGTTATAGACCATATATAGTTAGGAATTAGCATTTACAAAACCTTGAAAATTCACTGAAAAAACCATAGGTTATAGACCATATATAGTTAGGAATTAGCATTTAAAAAACCTTTTTTTACTCACACAAAACCATTGAAATTCCATATATAGTTAGTTAGTTGCACTAACTATATATCGCGCACCCGCAATCCACTGCTGATCATGTCACATATTACATCATTCATGACATGGTCAGTGACATCACTGATGACATCACTGATGACATCTCAAATGACAGTGGAAGTATACGTGTCTGGACGAAGGATTTAGTAGGTGCATGACTGAATGTATGAGTGAGTGATTAAATGTGTCTCACTGAGTGCATGGGTTAGTGACTAAACTGTCTTAATTTGTGCATCATTATGTCTGTTGTTCTGTAAACTGCTGCATGTGTTGATCAGTAGCTATATGATTAACTATATGGGTTATTGATTGATTTTCCTAGTATTTGTATGGGAGACTGAGTGTGTGTGTGGCTGGCTGGGAGGTGTGTGACTCTGTGCAGATCAATGTGTACTTGTATCAATGATTGTATAAGAGAGTAAGTATGTGTTAGTATATGTTTGAAAATGTAAGGTGCTCTATGTTTAACTGTATAGACAAGAAAATGGAAGTGTGATTGATTCTTTACAGGACTGACTAGGTGTGTGAGTAACTCCATGGGTGAGTGGCAGAGTGTGAGTGTCTGTATAGGTGTATGAGTGCATATGATAGTGTTGTAAAGATGAGTGATGGTATGTATGAATGATTGTATGGGTGAATGAGTGAATGTGTGTGTAGACGTAGGAATCAGTGAGTGCGTATGTAGTAACTAGTATTGGTGTGTCAATGGTTTCAAAAATTATACTCTGTATTTAACACTGGGTGCAACAGAGGTTATATTAAAATGTGAGGAGATGCATTGTATTGTCACATGAATGATATCATCAGTAATGTGGTCATTGATGTCAAATGAGATGTCATCAGTGATGTCATCAGTTATGTCATTTGAGATGTCATCAGTGATGTCATCAGTGATGTCACTGACCATGTCATGAATGATGTAATATGTGACATGATCAGCAGTGGATTGCGGGTGCGCGATATATAGTTAGTGCAACTAACTAACTATATATGGAATTTCAATGGTTTTGTGTGAGTAAAAAAAGGTTTTTTAAATGCTAATTCCTAACTATATATGGTCTATAACCTATGTTTTTTTCAGTGAATTTTCAAGGTTTTGTAAATGCTAATTCCTAACTATATATGGTCTATAACCTATGGTTTTTTCAGTGAATATATATATATATAAAACGAAAAGTTAGCCCCAAGGAGAGAAGCTTCCGACAGATCAAATAGTTAGTCTTTATTTTGACAACTTGCAACCATACTCCCCACAGGAAACAAGCATCCTCATAAAAGCAAGCCAGACGTGTTTCAGGAATCTCTTCCTTTCTTCAGTGGCGCTTGTACTGCAAATGGAAAAGCAGCATTTCTTGCACACATTTATGTTTCAAGTCCTTGCCCCAGTGTGCGTGGCCATCCTCAAGGCTTTATGGGTCTTGTAGTGCCACTAAGGGTCTCACAAGTGAGGCCGCTTTTTCATTCAGCACAATAAACAAAATTCATACCCATGTGGGTTGGTGCTGTGTCCTGCTGAGATGTCTGCTCCGCTTTTTAGCTGCCAAATATGAACATCATGTCAGCACCACACTGGAGCCGTCATCCTGCATTCCATAGTGCCTGCACCACCTGGGCATCAGCACGGGCCCGCAAACAAGCGGTGGGCCTTTCTCCGCGGCTGGGCTCAATAATTCTGTTACATGTCGCTAATAGAGGTAACATGATTCATCACACCATACACATATGGCAATGGCGTTATTCTGTGAAATCTGACCTATGGACTTTTTTTGATCTAAAATAGAGTGTGTGTTTTATGTTATGTGTCGTGATGTTAAGTATTGTCTTTTGTTTGTTCCTCATGGGCAGCACAGCACCTACATACCGTAATAATTATGGTGCATGTAGAGAAAAATTTATCACTTCTCTTGAAAAAAATATATCACTTCTCTTACAGATTGCCACTATAGGGGTGTTGTGTTCGAGAGACGGTTACCATGTATTGAAACTTAGCAATGTTTTGTTCTTCCAGACCTGTTTAAAGCACTATAACTAATAGGGTATAGTATCTAGTGCATGTTATTTTATATGCACCATATTCCGCTAGATTGAGTTGCAGATCACTTTTTTGTTTAGTAATAAGAGTGGTATAGGGATCCTCAAAGTCCTGGTGAGAAGCCAGGGGGATGGCATCGAAACATGTCGACTAAGGAGGTGTTAGCCCATTGTAGCATAGAACCTCCATTTCCCCACTTTTACCAGTACCAGCTAGAAGGAACATTAAAATGAATTCTTCCACATAGCCAGGTATTTTTTATCGAGTCCACCATTTGCACGTCTGACCCTTCCACTCTCACTTCTGCATCACACATAGTGTTTACTACAAAGTGCTCCTGTGTCTTCATTGGTCGTAGGACGCCCCATCCCGCAGTGGGGCGGGAAGAACCCGATGATGAAGCATGCCATCAAGGGTCCTTTTGGTGGATGAGGGTAATTTTAACAAAGAGGTGTGCTACCCCAGACAATAGGAGGGACACGCAACTCACACTCTGGAAGGATACCTTCATTTTACTCCATGAAGGTTGGATTCCTTTTGCACCACACCCACACCACAATATACCACCCACATGCACCCCAGTAACACACACAACAAACATGCATGCCACAATACACACCATCTCAAAACACACCATTATATTCCACACTATGCCAATGCCCTCAGGACAATGTGCTAAGCACAACTTAGACACTACATTTGCAGTGTGGGGCTTTAAATTTCAAACTACTATTATCATGGTGTGGTTTCTAATTTAAATAGAGGAAACCCTTGACTACAAATCCCAGAACGCATTGGGTGGTTACATGAAAGCACTTGACTGAAAACATAGTATTTCGTGTGGCACAGCAGCTTTTAACATTTTTGCAAAACAATGCGGTACAGCACATTTCCAAACCGCAGCTCAACACATTGCTTACAATGCAGTACATCATCAACAGAGTACAATGCACAGTAGTATAAAAAGTATACCACAATACGCTGATATGAGCCAGCACATTGCTGTGCATCTCAGTCCACACCAGGGCATACCGCCTATACATATCTCTCCGCTGCTAAAATGAAAGCATATCCCTGTATACCTCAGCGCACCATTTCCTCACACTTCGACACAAGGCCGAAAACACCTTTTCCCATTGGACCTGAGGACTTCCTCTCCCGCATCTGCTGCTTGGGCCGAAAACTACATCTTGGGGCCCTAACAATAGCATTGTGATCTTGCTAACTATAATCCAGTTCCTTTTGTCTATCTGAGTATGTGATTTGATTGTGGTATGAGTGTTAGTACGTGAGTAGGTTGATTGGTATGGTTGTTACCAAGGGGTGTTTTGTTGTTTATATTTATGATCTATTTTTGTTATTCCTGATTTCTCGAAATAAATAGATGTCTTTTTTATGTAATCTCTGATCTAAAATAGTATTTATATGAATTTAAAAAAAGGAAAATAAAGTATATTTTTTTGAATAATTCTTGTCTAGAATAAATTTTTCCTGTCACCCACCTTTGATATTTATAGATGTATACCAATAATTAAAATATATGGCCACCGAAGGAACAACCTTTTACATAATATGTGTTTTTGTTCCCCTCTGTTCCTTGGCCACAACTTGCTCTTTTGAGGGGGTCCCATTGTACATGTTGCTTCCTCTCCCGCATCACCTCCCTGCTCCCCTCCTGGGTCATATACACATCTTGACTAGCCCCTCCGACCACCCCTCCCCCAGTTCTTGCACAGCATTCCCAGGTTCAGGCGTTAAATACTTGCAAATATATATATATAACATACATATTAGTATTCACAGACTCTCAACGCCTACTACAGAACATATATATGTTGAAATGGGCTATTTCAAATTCTCAGCTCGCCAAGAGCTCAGGTTAATCAGATTTTTAGGTCTCACCTAGGCAGCGTGCATGCGCTGCATTAGGAGGCCATTTAGCCATCAGTCTTCACATTTCAGGCACTCGTGCTTGTGGTGGCATCCACCTTGGGGGAGCCAGCAGTGGGGCGGCCACGTTAATTACAAACATATGGCTGCTGCTCACTCCCGCAAGGTGGATGCCACCACAAGCACGAGTGCGAGTGCTTGAAAAGTGAAGACAGCGAAGACCTCTTGTTTACGTTGTGAAGCACTTCCACCCGTTACTGCCACTCTCCCGTCGCTGCTTTTTAAGGTTTATTAAACGAGCGCGACAGCTGCACTTGCTAAGCCGAATAGTGAACAATGGCAGCCGTGCGCTTTTCTTTTCTTCAGCGCTTGTTTGTTTCTAATATTCGGCCTCTTTCTGCTCTCCCATGTGCGCCCTTCCAGATCCTCCTCTCCTTCCGCATTCTGACAGGACCCTCCTACCCAATAGTCATCCACCACCACCACCACGTCCACCATGTCCACCACCACCACCACCCACACATCCACCACCACCCCCACAGCAACCACCATGTCCACCATGTCCACCACCACCACCAAGGCCACCACCACCACCATGTCCACCACGTTCACCACGTCCACCACCACCACCACTTCCACCACCACCACGTTCACCACCACCACGTCCACCATGAAAAAGAAATAACAATGCGGATTTTACCACGCATTACCATTACATCGCATGCGTTACAACGCATACGATGTAACAACGCATAGCCATTACTACGCATACCATTTCATTGCAAGCGCTTTTACAACAAATGCGATGTAATGGCTATCCACGTAGTTGTGAGGAAACTGAGGCTGTTTCCTTACAACGACATGCACCACCCAACAGACGAAGCTGGAGGCAGGAGAGAGGAACCACGAGGAGAGTGAGGTAAGGGGGATTGCGCAGTGTAGTGTTTTAGGGTTTAGGGTAGTGTTGTAGTGTTTGTGTAGTGTAGTGTTTTAGGGTAGTGTTGGGGGTCGTGCAGAGTAGTGTAGTGTTATTGTAGGGAGAGGACTGGGGGTCGGGGGAGGGTTGTGCAGGGGTACTATATTAGTGTTTAGGGAAGGGAACCTTGCAAACTTTTACCATGAGTATGCGTGGTAAAAGCATAGTCGTGGTAAAATTTTGTAATGTAACAGCATGTCATTGTCATTGACATCGCGTAGTAATACCCTCATTGTAATGGCATGCGTGGTATTGGTATGCAATGTAATGACATATATCCCATCCACCACCACCATCACGTCCACCACCACCACATCCACCACCACGTCCACCACCACCATGTCCACCACCACCACGTCCACCACCACATCCACCACCACCACGTCCATCACCACGTCCACTACCACGTCCACCACCACTACGTCCCCTCATCCATTACCACATCCACCACTACCACATCCACCACTACCCCCATGTCCACCACCCCCATGCCCACCACCCCCACGTCTACCACCGCCACATCCATCACCACCATGTCCACCACGAGCATGTCCACCACCACATCCACCACCACCACATCCACCACCACCATGTCCACCACCACGTCCACCACCATGTCCACCACCACCACCATGTCCACCACCAGCATGTCCACCACCACCATGTCCACCGCTTCCACCACCACCACGTTCACCACGTCCAGCACCACTGCCACGTCCACCACCACCACATCCACCACGTCCACACCACCACCACTTCCACCACCACCATGTCCACCACCACCACATCCACCAGCACCACGTCCACCACGTCCATCACCACCATGTCCACTACCACATCCACCACCACCAAGTGCACCAGCACATCCACCACCAACACACTTACCACCACCACATCCGCCACCATCACCATGTCCACCACCACTAGCATGTCCACCACCAGCATGTCCACCACCACCATGTCCACCACCACCACAACATCCACCACGTCCACCACCACCATGTCCACCACCACCACTACGTCCACCACCACTTCCACCACCACCACTTCCACCACCACCACATCCACCACCACCACCACCACGTCCAACACCACCACGTCCACCACCACCATGTCAACCACCACCCTGTCCACCACCACCATGTCCACCACCACATCCACCACCACCACATCCACCACCACCACCACATCCACCACCACAACGTCCACCAACACCATGCCCACCACCACATCTGCCACCACCACCATGTCCACCACCACCATGTCCACCACCACCATGTCCACCACCAAGTCCACCACCACTATGTCCACCACCACCATGTCCACCACCACCACCACGTCCACTACCACCACATCCACCACCAAGTCCACCACATCCATCACCACCACATCCACCACCACATCCACCACCAACACATCCACCACCACCACCATGTCCACCACCACCACATCCACCCCTTCCACATCCATTACCACCACGTCCACCACCACTATGTCCACCACCACCACCAAAACATCCTCCACCACCACCACCACGTCCACCACCACCACCTCCACCACCGCCACATCTACCACCACCACATCCACCACCACCACCACATCCACCACGTCCACCACCACCATGTCCACCACCACCACTACGTCCACCACCACTTCCACCACCACTACTTCCACCACCACCACATCCACCATCACCACCACCACCACCACCACGTCCAACACCACCTAGTCCACCACCACCATGTCAACCACCACCCTGTCCACCACGTCCACCACCACCACGTCAACCACCACATCCACCACCACCACATCCACCACCACCACCACATCCACCACCACAACGTCCACCAACACCATGCCCACCACCACATCTGCCACCACCACCACCATGTCCACCACCACCATGTCCACCACCACCATGTCCACCACCAAGTCCACCATCACTATGTCCACCACCACCATGTCCACCACCACCATGTCCACCACCACCACCACGTCCACTACCACCACATCCACCACCAAGTCCACCACCACCACATCCATCACCACCACATCCACCACCACCTGGTCCACCACCACCACATCCACCACCACATCCACCACCAACACATCCACCACCACCACCATGTCCACCACCACCACATCCACCCCTTCCACATCCACTACCACCACGTCCACCACCACTATGTCCACCACCACCACCAAAACATCCGCCACCACCACCACCACGTCCACCACCACCACCTCCACCACCGCCACATCTACCACCACCACATCCACCACCACATCCACCACCATGTCCACCACCACATCCACTACCACTAGATCCACCACCACCACATCCACCATCACGTCCACCACCATGTCCACCACCAACACATCAATCACCACCACATCTACCACCACCATGTCCACCACCACATCCACCACCACCACATCCACCACCATGTCCACCACCTTATCCACCATGTCCTCCATGTCCACCACCACCACATCAACCACCACCACCACATTAGCCACTACCACCACGTCCAACATTACCACATCCACCATTACCACGTCCACCACCACATCCACCACCACTACATCTACAACCATCAGGTCCACCACCACATCCACCACCACCACATCCACCGCCACCACATCCACCACCACCATGTCCACCACCACATCCACCACCACCACATCCACCACCACCAGATCCACCACCACCATATCCACCACCACCACATCCACCACCACGTCCACCACCACCACATCCTCCACCACCACATCCACTACCAGCATGTCCATCACGTTCACCACCATCATGTCCACCACTTCCACCACCACCACGTTCACCACATCCAACACCACTGCCACGTCCACCACCACCACATCCACCACGTCCACACCACCACCACTTCCACCACCACCATGTCCACCACCACCACATCCACCAGCACCACGTCCACCACGTCCACCACCACCATGTCCACTACCACATCCACCACCACCAAGTGCACCAGCACATCCACCACCAACACACCCACCACCACCACATCCGCCACCATCACCATGTCCACCACCACTAGCATGTCCACCACCAGCATGTCCACCACCACCATGTCCACCACCACCACAACATCCACCACGTCCACCACCACCATGTCCACCACCACCACTACGTCCACCACCACTTCCACCACCACCACTTCCACCACCACCACATCCACCACCACCACCACCACCACGTCCAACACCACCACGTCTACCACCACCATGTCAACCACCACCCTGTCCACCACCACCATGTCCACCACCACATCCACCACCACCACATCCACCACCACCACCACATCCACCACCACAACGTCCACCAACACCGTGCCCACCACCACATCTGCCACCACCACCATGTTCACCACCACCATGTCCACCACCACCATGTCTACCACCAAGTCCACCACCACTATGTCCACCACCCCCATGTCCACCACCACCATGTCCACCACCACCACCACGTCCACTACCACCACATCCACCACCAAGTCCACCACCACCACATCCATCACCACCACATCCACCACCACATCCACCACCAACACATCCACCACCACCACCATGTCCACCACCACCACATCCACCCCTTCCACATCCATTACCACCACGTCCACCACCACTATGTCCACCACCACTATGTCCACCACCACCACCAAAACATCCTCCACCACCACTACCACATCCACCACCACCACCTCCACCACTGCCACATCTACCACCACCACATCCACCACCACCACCACATCCACCACATCCACCACCACCATGTCCACCACCACCACTACATCCACCACCACTTCCACCACCACTACTTCCACCACCACCACATCCACCATCACCACCACCACCACCACGTCCAACACCACCACGTCCACCACCACCATGTCAACCACCACCCTGTCCACCACGTCCACCACCACCACGTCAACCACCACCACCACATCCACCACCACCACCACATCCACCACCACAACATCCACCAACACCATGCCCACCACCACATCTGCCACCACCACCATGTCCACCACCACCATGTCCACCACCACCATGTCCACCACCAAGTCCACCATCACTATGTCCACCACCACCATGTCCACCACCACCATGTCCACCACCACCACCATGTCCACTACCACCACATCCACCACCAAGTCCACCACCACCACATCCATCACCACCACATCCACCACCACCTGGTCCACCACCACCACATCCACCACCACATCCACCACCAACACATCCACCACCACCACCATGTCCACCACCACCACATCCACCCCTTCCACATCCACTACCACCACGTCCACCACCACTATGTCCACCACCACCACCAAAACATCCTCCACCACCACCACCACGTCCACCACCACCACCTCCACCACCGCCACATCTACCACCACCACATCCACCACCACCACCACATCCACCACCATGTCCACCACCACATCCACTACCACTAGATCTACCACCACCACATCCACCATCACGTCCACCACCATGTCCACCACCAACACATCAATCACCACCACATCTACCACCACCATGTCCACCACCACATCCACCACCACCACATCCACCACCATGTCCACCACCTTATCCACCATGTCCTCCATGTCCACCACCACCACATCAACCAACACCACCACATTAGCCACCACCACGTCCAACATTACCACATCCACCATTACCACGTCCACCACCACATCCACCACCACTACATCTACAACCATCAGGTCCACCACCACATCCACCACCACCACATCCACCGCCACCACATCCACCACCACCATGTCCACCACCACATCCACCACCACCACATCCACCACCACCAGATCCACCACCACCATATCCACCACCACCACATCCACCACCACGTCCACCACCACCACATCCTCCACCACCACATCCACTACCAGCATGTCCATCACGTTCACCACCACTATGTCCACCACCACCACGTCCAACACATCCACTACCACCATGTCCACCACCACGTCCAGTACCACCACCCCCACATCCACCACCACCATGTCCACCACATACACCACCACCACATCCACCACTACCACCACATCCACCAAGGGCATCACCACCATGTCCACCACCACCACAACCACCACCACAACCACCACCACTATGTCCACCAAAACCATGTCCACCACCGCCACATCCACCACCAGCATGTCCACCTCATCCACCGCCACCATGTCCACCACCACCACCACGTCCATCACCACCATGTCCACCACCTCCACATCCACCACCACATCTACCACCACCACGTCCACCACCACCATGTCCACCACCACCACCAGGTCTACCACCACATCCACCACCATCACCACCATGTCCACCACCACCACATCCACCACCACCACATCCACCACCACCACATCCACCACCACCAGATCCACCATGTCAACCACCAAATCTACCACCACCATGTCCACCACCACCACATCCACCATCACCACATCCACCACCACCATGTCCACCACCACCATTTCCACCACATCCATTACTTCCACATCCACCACCATGTCCACCACCACCACCATTTTCACCACCACCACCACCACGTCCACCACCCCACCACATCCGCCACCACGTCCACCACCACCATGTCCACCACCGCCATATTCACCACCATGTCCACCACCACCACATCCACCTCCATGACCACCACCACCACCACCACGTCCACCATCACCATGTCCACCACCACCACTTCCACCTCCACCACCATGTCCACCACCACGTCCAACAGCACCACCATGTCCACCACCACCAGTACATCCACCACCACGTCCACCACCTCCATGTTCACCACCGCCACATTCACCACCATGTCCACCACCACCACATCCACCACCATGTCCACCAGCACATCAACCACATACACCATCACCACATCCACCACCACCACTTACACTACCACCACATACACCACCACCATGCCCACCCCCACTACCATGTCCACAACTGCATTCACCACCACCACCATGTCTACCACCGCAACAACCACCACCATGTCCACCACCACCACCAATACATTAGCCACCACATCCACCACCACATCCACCACCACAACCAAGTCCACCACCACCACCCCATCCACCACCAATTTGCCCACCACCACATCCACCACCATCATGTCCACCACCATCACATCCACCACCACCACATCCACCACCACCACATCCACCACCACATCCACCACCACATCCACCACCATGTCTGCCACCACCACCACCACATCCACCACCCCCACGTCCACCTCTACCACCACCACATCCACCACTACCACATCCACCACCACCACCACATCCACCACACCCATCACTACATCCACCACACCACATCCACCACCACCACATCCACCAACACCACCTCCACCCCCACCACATCCACCACCACCACATCCACCACACCCACCACCACATCCACCACCACCATGTCCACCACCACCATGTCCACCACTATGTCCACATCCACCACATCCACCACCACCACCACCACATCCATCATCACCACCACATCCACCACCACCATGTCCAACACCTCCACCATGTCCAACACCACCACATCCACCACCACCACCATGTCCACCACCACATCCACCACCACAACCACGTCCACCACCACCACTTCCACCACTACCACTTCCACCACCACCACATCCACCACCACCACATCCACCACCACCACCACCACATCCACCACCACGTCCACCACATCCACCACCACCATGTCCACCACCATCATGTCCACCACTATGTCCACCACCACCTCGTCCACCACCGCCACGCCAACCACCACCACATCATCACCACCACCACCACGTCCACCACCATCATGTCCACCACCACCACATCCAGCACCACCACCATGTTTACCACAACATCCAACAGCACCACCATGTCCACCACCACCACCATGTCCACCACAACCACATCCACCACCACCACGTCCACCACCACCACATCCACCACCACCACATCCACCATCACCACATCCACCATCACCATGTCTACCACCACCACCACCATGTCCACCACTATGTCCACATCCACCACATCCACCACCACCACATCCATCATCACCACCACCACCACATCCACCACCACCATGTCCACCACCTCCACCATGTCCAACACCACCACATCCACCACCACCACCATGTCCACCACCACATCCACCACCACCACCACGTCCACCACCACCACTTCCACCACTACCACTTCCACCACCACCACATCCACCACCACCACATCTACCACCACCACCACATCCACCATCACATCCACAACCACCACATCCACCACCACATCCACCACCACCATGTCCACCACCATCATGTCCACCACTATGTCCACCACCACCTCGTCCACCACCGCCACGTCAACCACCACCACATCATCACCACCACCACCACGTCCACCACCATCATGTCCACCACCACCACATCCACCACCACCACCATGTTTACCACAACGTCCAACAGCACCACCATGTCCACCACCACCACCATGTCCACCACAACCACATCCACCACCACCACGTCCACCACCACCACATCCACCACCATCACATCCACCATCACCACATCCACCATCACCATGTCTACCACCACCACCACCATGTCCACCACCACCACGCCCACCACCACCATGTCCAACACCACCACATCCACCACCATGTCCACCACCACATCCACCACCACCAGGTCCACCACCATGTCCACCACATCCACCACCACCACGTCCACTACCACCACCACGTCCACCACCATGTCCACCACCACAACCATGTCCACCACCACATCCACCACCACCACCACATCCACCGCCACCACCATGTCCACCACCACCACATCCACCACCACCATGTCCATGTCCACCACCACCACCACATCCACCACCACGTCCACCACCACCACATCCACTACCATCACCTCCACCACATTCACCACCACCACCACCACATCCACCACCACCACATCCACCACCGTCACCACCACATCCACCACCACCACCATGTCCACCATCACCGCATCCACCACCACCATGTCCACCACCACCATGACCACCACCACCACATCCATCAACACCACATCCTCCATCACCATATCTACCACCACCACTGCCACATCCACCACCACCACACCAACCACCACGTCCACGACCACTGCATCCACCACCACCACCATATCCACCACCATGTCCACCACCACCATCCATGATGGGTAAGGTGTCACTGGAGGCAGGGGTAATAAGAGTGTCAACCCCGGCTGTACATGGGACATTTAAGGATGCATTGGGTGCGGGAATAGGGGCTAGAAGTATCAAACCAGACCCAAGATACACTTTGAAGAGGCGCAATGTCACAGGGGCTCCTGTAAAAGCACACACAGCATCTCTACCTCACAGTGGCACACCTGCACGAGCCACTCTCCTCAAACCAAGCATTGGCATAGCCAATAGGTCTCACCTTTGGGACCTTATAAGTGTTTAGCCCTGCAACACTTGCTGTTGTTGTACCAAGGATATTGTGCTGGATAACTAAACACTTATAAGGTCCCAAAGGCAAGACCTATTGGCTATGCCAATGCTTGTTATCACTGTGTTTGCTGCAGCATTTATGAAGCATATTACAAGTAATTTACTATCGCCCATTTCGAAGAGTTACTTTCCACTGAGATGTCCAAAAGCTGCTGTGTTAAGGATTTGCTGTGATGAAGGGCCTAATTTCCAATTACGGTTTGCCCAATATTGATATGCTTGCACTTTATTGCATAATTCACACTAAGAAGCTATGGGTCTTGGCTCCGCTTCGCTCCCCCAGAGGAGCCTAATCCATATTTTACCATTAGCTAGGAAGTGCGGGTCTGCTGGGCCTTCTCTGTGTTACTTTCCTCGTGGAGCATTAGGGCCACACCCTCCCTCAGGGGGGTGTTGCTGCCAAGTACATTAATAAATACATACTGTGGGCCAAATCACTGGAACAAGCTCAGTCAGTTCACTGCGTCCCGTACGCCCGATCCAATCATGCGCACGTTGACATGGGGCCTCCAGAGGCTCTCTCAGCCCTGGAGTTGGTATGCAGACTGAAAAAATAAAATGGGAGAGGAAGCCTCATACATGTTGAGAGTGCAGAAGGAGACACTGGCTGCTCATCCATGCAACCTGATACCATCTCTCTTATTCTCCATCAGGCTCTGTTTGAGGTGCATCATGGCTGCATCAGGTAATATTCATGACCACATGTCACAGCGCTGTTGACTTTGTGGTCCTCATTTCTTGCAACCACCATTATGAGTGCGGGACAGGGCCCAAGAGGATGCACTACCCATCCTCCCATCAAGGGGCATTGGTGGACTATTTATGACAGCACATCTGCCGCACTGATGGCCTTTCTTTTTAGCTTCTTCCTGTAGAATGGACCCTGCCTGCCTCACCAGTCATCACAAAGCACCTCATTGATCCTTTCGTCATTACAATAGTTTTCCATACAACCCATCTATCTGCCTCCAAGACTGATGTCAGCCTTCTACTCTCCACTCTCTGCCATCTCAAAGGAAATGCAGGTGCCTTTCAGCTAGTACTGCTGTGTGTGCTGAACTTGTAGCCAGGCCACCACTGTCCCCAATTCTCTGCTGTTTGCGTGATGAATGGATTTCTATACTACTGCACCAGCACAAATGGGCATATTAAACTTTCAAGCACTGCTCACACTGGCCATCCCCCCACCAGCTATGACAGTTAGATGCCTGGGTGCAGGCAATCACCCCACTTCATTACAGTTCACCATCGATTGTCCTTACTCCAGGAGAGAAACAAAGAAGATGAACTGCCAGCCACTAACACTATGACCCCATTACCAAACTTGCAATCCGCCCTCTTCTGCAGCTGCAGAGGAGGTCATATCTAAAAATGTATCAGTCCACTCTGTGGCCTACTCTGAAATACTTGCCTTCAGCCATCACAGAAATAATGTGACCCATGTATTTCTGTGCCTCCAGTATGGATGCCACTTCGGTACTATCTTTTTGGCAGATGTCGATGCAACTGGTTCAAACTAACACCATAAAGCTGAAGGTAACATATATATAAAGCCAATCAAACATGTCTTTTGTTAAGAGCCTTTGCTTAGAAGGTTGGTGGTGGGAGGGTGTTCCTTAGGCAGCGTATCCAGGGGTAAACCTACATTCATTGGCCTTAGGCATGAGCCTAATGTCCATGCATATGAGTCGTGTCCCATGGTGTCCGTAGTACTACCTGGGATTTTTTATTCAAAGCAACTGGAACATAAAGCCCACTTAGTGGACACCTGCAGCCCTTGTCTGGTGAACTCACGGCCACATCCTCTCATGTGCTTGGTTCAGCATCCCCATCATCCTCATCCCATTACATTGCTCTCTAACACCAAAGACCTCTAGATCTGCGTTGATGTTTGTTAGATTTTTTGTGGCTTTTCCAGTTGCCCCCTCTGGATGCCGACCTTCTTCTTTGAACAGTGAGGATCTGGCTGTCACTCTCTTTCTCTTCCCTCCTCATTTCTCTTTCTCCCTCGCTCCTCTTTCTTCCCCCCACATTGTCTCCTTGTTTCTCTTTCTATCACTCCGGTTTCAATTTCTTCCTCAATGATTTTGTTTTATTTCTCCCTCTCAATTTTCTTTGTCTTTTCCTTTCTCTTTTCTTCTTGTTTCTCTTTCTCTTACCCTCTAGTTTTGTTTTTTCTTTCCTCACCTTCTTTCTTGTTCTTTCGCTATCATTTTTCCTTCTGCCTCCCTCACTTCTCTTTCTGTCTTTCTCATTTCCCTATCTTCTTTCTCTCTCTTGGTTTGCGTTCTGTCCCTCACATTTTTCTTTTTCACTCTTGTTTGTCCATTACGCTCCCATTTCTATTCCTCTTGAGCTCTGGTTCATGCTTTTTCTCTAATTATTTACCTTTTTTCTCATTCTACTTCCTCTATATTTATATTCATTCTCTTTTAGTCTCTGCCCATTACTCTTCCTTACTCATTTCTTGTTCTAACTTGCTTCTCTCCTTTCATCGCCTTGCATCTATTTATTAACCCTTCCTCATCCCTCTATCCTCCTATTTTCATTTATTTCATTTCTCTGTCTTAGTTTGCACTCCCTTTCCTCTCCTTCTTCTTTCCCCTATGGTTTCCACGTTCTCTTTTTTCAGGTTTTGCCTTGTACTGTTGCATAATGTGCTGCATGGATAAATACTTATAAGGTACCCGTCTGCGCCCGTCAGCGCTAAGGAAGCGCGGGTCGCGGCAGGACTCTGGGACTGGACACCATGACTCTGCCTCTTCTTACTTACAACAGGGCTGATCTGCTTGCCATCCGTGATCGAACTATACGTTGCGATCTCCCGCCAGTGGACCCGTTTTGTGGCTTCTATCAATGTATTTGTGGCTCTTGGACATTAGACTCCCCTTCCCTTATTTGATCGTTGGGGCATCCAGCTCCATATAAAAGTAAGTCAGGACCGCGGAATCTGATTATCTGGTGTCTAAATGTCAGATCACTGGTAAAGCACTATCAGGAGGTATTTGATCTCCTTACTGATGAATCCCCTGATGTGCTTTTCCTTACCGAAACCTGGTTGCAGGACTCGGATTCTTCTATAATCAATTTGGCCTTCCCTTCAGATTATTCCATCTTTACCCTAAACCGGGTGACCAGGGGGGGGGGGATTGCCATGGCCGTCAAGCGGTGCTATCCGGGTGAGTGGAAGGCCGCTAAACTTCCAGGGTGTGAAAGTGCTCTTTTTAAAATTTCGTTTAGCCATCATTTTACCTTTTCTGGCTTGTTAATTTACCGTCCTCCGGGTTGTGACTCGGCTTTCAGAGCTGCTCTCCCTGATTTTGTTAGCACAGAGGCATTAGGATGTGCTAATTTTAATGTTATTGGAGACATTAATCTCCATTTTGACTGCCCGTCCTTGCCCTCCATTAGGAGCTTTTTGGCCGATTTTGAAGCCTTACAGTTCTCCCAGTTGATTACCACCCCCACACATAGAGACAGTCATATTCTTGACCCTTTTTTTTACGAACTTAGAGGGAGTTAGAGTTCTTGGATCTTCCCAGTTGGTCTGGACAGACCATATGCTGGTGAAAATGTTATGCCCTATGTCTGAACCTCCTTTTATACCTCAGGATAGACTCGTTCTGAAACGACATTGGAACAAATTAAGATTGGAAGACTTTTACCATCTGCTTGAGGAGGCTCCTCTAGGCCCTCTTACTGAGGTTGATCGCGGATATGACTCCTTTTGTGAGTGGATCTCTGGTGCCCTCGATTCTCTGATCCCCGTGAGCTGGTCCAAGTGTCGGCGGAAGGAGCCTAGCCCATGGTATGATAGCACCTTAGCGTCCCTCAAAAGAGCCTGTAGACAGGCCGAGAGGTCATGGAGAAAATCGTTCGATCCTGAGTTGAAGGCTTGTTATCTTGCTAAGATTAAAATCTACCATAGGGCGGTGTGTCAAACACGAGCAACCTTCTATGCCCATGAGTTTCAGAATAACGTGAACTCTTCGAAACTCATTTTTAAGGTGCTAAAGGATCTGATGGCTAAGAGGGCAGCCGCGGCGGAAATATGTTCGGACTCCCATTGTGAGGGCCTGGCCTCCTTTTTTCGTGAAAAAGTGCGAACCATTTATCGAACTTTTCCAATGGGCTCCCCAATTCCTGAGCGGGTCAGCTGCACTCTGGGAGACAGTGAGTGTCTTACCATCTTGCCCTCCCTATCTATGGAGGCCTTTGACTCTCTCAGCCATAAAATCAAGTCAGGATCCCCGGCAGATCCGCTGAAACCGGCCCAACTTAAGAATCTGGCGACGTTTTGCCACACTCCGGTGTTTTCTCTGATTAACCTGTCACTTTCCTAAGGAGTAGTTCCCGTCAGATGGAAGCAGGCTGTAGCCACACCGATTTTGAAGAAGGCGACCCTTGACCCCCTTAAACCTGAAAACTACCGCCCTATCTCTTTACTTCCTTGGGCCACGAAAGTCGCGGAGGCCCATGTGAATGCCATTCTTGCAGACCATCTATCCAGGGCTAACATTCTTGACCCTACTCAGAATGGGTTCCGTGCGGGTCATAGCACGGAGACGGCCCTTCTTTTCATGGTCGAGCATCTGCGTTCTGTGCTTGATGCGGGTCGGACGGCGGCACTATTGTTATTAGATTTCAGTGCCGCCTTCGACACGGTCTCGCACAGGATTCTGCTTCAACGACTTGAGGAAGTGGGTGTCTCTGGCTCCGCCCTATGCTGGTTTCGATCTTTTCTTGCTGATAGGTCATTCCAGGTGGTGATCCCGCCCGGTAAGTCGACATCTTATCCGCTAGATCTGGGGGTCCCTCAGGGTTTATCGTTGAGTCCCACCCTTTTTAATCTTTACGTGAGACCGCTGGCTGCGGTCGTCAAGCAGTGGGGCCTGACGATGGTCTCATATGCAGATGACACGCAGCTGGCGGTCACACTGAGTGGGGACTCAGACATGGAGGCTCCCAGATTTTGTGATGGCTTACGGGCAGTGGCTAACTGGATGAATTCCAACTGTCTCCAGTTAAACACCAAGAAGACTGAGATTATGGTAGTTGGCAAGCAGGTGGCATTGTGGGGGGACAAGTGGTGGCCTTCTGAATTGGGTGTGACTCCGTTTCCAGCATCAGAGATAAAAAATATGGGGGTTTGGCTTGATCCATCCCTCAGCTTCATCTGTCATCCAAGAAGGTGGCGGCTTCTTGCTATGGCATTATCAGAGGACTTAGACCTATCCTCAAGTTCTTTGATGCATCCATTAGACAACTGGTGGTTCAAGCATCAGTGCTGTCTCGGCTGGACTATGCCAGCTCACTACTTGCTGGGATCAATCAATCAGAACTCTCTCGGCTGCAGCGAGTTCAAAATGCTGCAGCCCGAGTGGTGATAGGTCTGCCAAGGCGGTGCTCGGTGTCTAAATCTTTGCGCTCCCTCCACTGGCTCCCTGTGCATCAGAGGATTAAATTCAAGGTCCTTTGCCTTGCGTTTATAATTCTCAAGGGTACATCTCCCCAAATTTTAGAGAATTTGTTGACACCTTATGTTCCTCTGCGTACCCTCAGATCTCTGGGTCAGAATTTAGCAGTGGTTCCGCGTTTCAGACTGAGTAGAGCTGGTGGTTGCTCTTTCCGAGTTCTGGCGGCAAGCTGGTGGAATTCTCTTCCCATGCACATTCGGGCCATTGATGAGCTTCTTCAGTTCAGACGGGCCATTAAGACCTTTTTATTTGTTTAGCCCTTATGCTGTGTTTTATTGCCCTTCTGATCTTCTTTAGTGTTGTGTTGTGATTGCCTTGTCAAGGCGCCAGGACGCCCCTTTGCTGGGGCAGCTGTGCGCGGTATAAGTAAAAATAACATAACATAAAATAACATAACCAAAAGCGAGGGACTGGCAACGTAACTTTGCACCGACAAACACAATTTTGCTCTAACATTTGAAGGATTGATGCAATAAATGTGTTAATGCACATCTTAATGTTTTTGCACTGTTTGACCAGTGTAAACTCATATGCAAAATTGCCATCCTGATGCAATCTTTACAGAATTGAATTAATGCATTCATATATGATCATGTGAAGTCAATGGTACAGTTGTCAATTTGAATGCAAGCTGGCTCTCTATAAAGTGCTCTGATGCCTTTGGGCCAAGGATTCGCTATATAAACTGCAAAAAAAAGTCACTGAGTTCTATTATCCTTATGCATCAGTGCCAGTAGCTTGTGCTGCCCACTAGTGCTAATCCCACATAGTGTCCACCAGTGTTCAGTAGTGCATATCACATGGCAGCAAATCCATTCCCAGAACTTGGAGTGGCCTTTCCAGGGGGTGCATACCTTAGAAGGCTGGTTAACACCAACAAGCAAGCAAGTTCAGGGCAATCACAAACTTTGCAAAGCACATTTCCACTATGGATATGACTTAACATTTAGCCATATCAAGGTCAGAAGCAAATTTGCCTCTTGATATAGAAATGAGGCAGGAACACTCTCAAAATTTCCTGAGTTGTCAGAGAAGGGATTTATTTTTCCCCTTGGAAAAAGTGAAAAAGAGGTTGCAAGTTCAAATACACATTTTAGACATGTGTAGCAGGTTCCCCAGTCACTTTTACATGCTTGTAAATACCTGAAAATGTGAGTGCACTTGCAAAGCTATAATTATAAGAACACAATAGATCTCTTTTAGTTCCCTCAGCATCAGCCAAGCCCCATCTCAGCATCAGCACAGCACCACATCTGCATCAGTGCACCACTACTAGTGCAGCCCCACCTCAGTATCAGCACAACACCTCCTCAGCACCAGTGCAGCCCCACCTCAGCAGCAACTTAGCATCAACGCAATATCACTTCTGCATAAGTGCAGCACCACTGCAGCATCAACACAGCATCACCTCAGCACAGCACCAACTTAGCATCACTCAGCACCACCTGAGCACCAGCTCAGCATCACCTGATCACCAGCGCAGCACCACCACCTCAGCATGACTCAACATCACCACAGCATGACTCAGCACCACCACAGCATGACTCAGCACCACCTCAATGTCAGCACAGCAGCACATCAGCACAGCACCATCTCCGCCTCAGTGCACCACCTCCAGCGCAGCATCAGCTCAACACAGCACCAGCTCCACACTGCACCAGCTCCACTTCACTCAGCACCACCACAGCACCAGCTCAGCACCACCTGAGCACCAGCGCAGCACGACCACCTCCACATAACTCAGCAGCACCAAACATTACTCAGCACTACCACAGCATCACTCAGCACCAGCTGAGAACAGCATCTCCTCAGCATCAGTCACCACCACAGCAACACCTCAGCATCAGAACAAGCACCACCTTCACATCAGTGCACCACCACCAGCGCAGCACCAGAGCTGCCCACCACAGCACCAGTGCAGCATCACCTCAGTACCAGTGCAGTACGAACTCACCATCACTCAGCACCACTTGATCACCAGCACAGCACCGCCTGACCACCACCAAAGCTTCCCTCAGTGCCACCTCAGTTTCACTCAGCACCACCTGAGCACCACCTCCGCACAAGCACACCACCAGTTCAGCGCCAGTATCACTCAGCAGCACCTCAGCACCAGTCCAGCATCAGCGCAGTACGAGCACAGCATCAGCGCATCACCATCTCAGAATCAGAGCAGCACCACCTCAGCACCACCTCAGCACTACCTCAGCATCATCACAGCACTATTTAAGCATCAGCACAGCACCACCTGAGGACCAGGGCAGCACCACCACCTCAGCATGACTCAGCACCACAACAGCATTACTCAGCACCACCTAAGCATCACTCAGCACCACCTAAGCATCACTTTGCACCACTGCAGCATCTGTACAGCATCATTGTAGCATCAGCACAGCACCATCTCAGCATCAGCACAGCACCACCTCCTCATCAAAGCACCCCCACCAGTGCATCACCAACTCAGTACCAGCACAGCATCACCTTAGCACCAGCGCAGCACCACCTCAACATCAGCACAGCACCATCTCATCATCGGCACATCACCAACTCTGTATCAGTGCACCACCATCAGTGCATCCCGAACTCAGCACCAGCGTAGCCCCAACTCTGCACCAATGCAGCACCACTTCAAGGATTATTGCAGTACCACCTCAGTATCACCTCAGCAGAGAACCAGCTCAGCATCACTCAGCACCAGCTGTGCACCAGCACAGCACCCTGTAAGCACCAGCACAGCGCCACCCCCCCAGCATGACAAAGCACCACAACAGCATCACTCAGCACCAGCACAGTATTACTCAGCACCACTTCAGTATCATTTAGCATTGCCTGCACATCAGGGCAGCACCCCCTCAGCACAGCACCAACTCAGCATCACTTAGCACCACCTGAGCACCAATGCAGCACCACCACCTCAGCATGACTCAGCACCACCTCAGCATCACTCAGCACCATCTCAGCATCACTCAGTACCACATCAGCACAGCACCACCTGAGCACCAACACAGAAACCACCTCACCATCATCACAGCACCATCTCAGCATCAGCACAGCACCAACTTCACATCAGTACATCAACACTAGCACAGCCCCACCTCAGCACCAGTGCAACCCCACCTCAGCAGCAATTGAGTGCCACCTCAGCATCAGTGCACCAGCACTTCAGCATCAGAGCAGCATCACTCAGCACCACCTGAGCATGAGCTCACCACCACCTGAGCACCAGCATAGCATCTACACCACAGCATGACTTAGCACCACCTTAGCATGACTCAGCACCACCTCAGCACCACTGAGCACCAGCATAGCATCACTCAGAACCAAGTCAGTATCACTTAGCATCACGTGAGCACCACCAGAGCACCACCTCAGCATCAGCACAGGACCATCTCAGCATCAGCACAGCAGCGCCTCCTCATCAGTGTACCACCACCAGCACAGCACTACCTCAGCACCAGCACAGCACCACTTGAGCACCAGCACAGCCCCACCTTAGCACCAGTGCAGCCCCACCTCACCAGCAATTCAGCACCAATGCAGTATCACTTCAGCATCTGTGCAGCACAACCTCAGCATCAGAGCAGCATCAACTCAACACGGTACCAACTCAGCATCACTCAGCACCACCTGAGCATCAGTGCAGTGTCACCACCTCAGCATGACTCAGCACCATAGCATAACTCAACACCAACTCTGTAGCTCTGAGCACCACCACAGTATCACTCAACATCACCTCTGCACTAACACACCACCACGTCAGCACCACCCCAGCATCACTCAGCACCAACTGGGTATCATTCAGCACTGCCTGAGCATAACCTCTGCACCAGCGCAACACCACCTCAGCACATCCGCTGCATCACTGAGCATCACCTCAGTCTACCCTCTGAATCTGGCATCTGTTGATTCTCCCCTAGTGTCTACCCACTGCTTGTGTAGTAATTCAGGTACTATTTCCAACCCTCCCCCTCCCCCGTTGTAGTTGCCCCCCCACATAACAAAATCACCTATAACAAGCATTAGAACAGGCAGGAATAAATTGCCAGCAATGCATGGACAAAAAAAAATAACTTTTTTATGTTAATTCCTGTTTTTTGATAGGGTTGTTCAGTTGTACATAATGTTTTCTTGGTTATACATAAGATAACAAAAATGCTTAAAGTACTTTTTTATTATAACTTTTCAACATGCTGCATAACAGCCACACTGCTCTACAACGTAGCTTAAAGACATTGGCAAAGCCAGTAGCTCTGGATGAACACTTATAAGATCCCAACGGCGAGACCGATTGGCTTTGCCAATGTTTGTTATATTATTGTGATTAGACTGTGAGAACTACATCTATACAGAGCTCGCCAGGTGTCAGTAAACAACACATTACCTTTTTAAAATGTGTCTGCTCATTAGTTGCTACGAATAAGCTGGAAAACATATTAAATCTTCCTCCCTGATTTATGATTTGAAATTCAGTTTAAGAAAGCTGAAATTGTGCTCAGCTCTTCCCCCGATAGTTTGCTCTACCTTTGTGTTTTTTCGAGGCTTTGCAGAATTAATTTTAAATAATGAAAATAGATTTATTTAAGATAAGCCTGAACCACGTTATCTAGCCGCTCTTAAAACACCTTGCCAGGCAAGCACAAAATAAGAGGATTTGCTTGTGGGTCTTATAAAAATATTCTACTTTCAATACACTTTACTTTCACTATTTTTTTTACCACGTCCTACTCAACAAAATTCTCCTTCGCTTGGTTTTCAAGCATAATTTGGAGGCAAATTAGTAGCAACTTTTCATTACGAATTTGAAACTTTTGCAGACTTATACATGTATTGCAGCAATCAGATTAGTCACAGTGCTTCCTCACTTATCACTTTTTCAACTCCATAAGAGTTCTATTTTATTGTTTTTTTTTACTTTAATTGTTTTATGCATGGCGTTTTTATCACTACTAGTAGCTACTTTGTATTACCTCAACTCTATTACTGATATTTTCAACTGCAGGTATGAGCAAAAATTATTTTATTTTCTTATTTCATTAAAACAGGATCCTTTATTACATTTGTTTACAACCTTGAAGATAAATTATGCATTGGCATAATTTGCATTAATAAAATATATGCTATGCTAGGCTGTGATTATTTTGCACAGTGTATAGATGGCATACAAAGTGCACTCTCCCCCAATGCATGCATTACCAAGGACCCCCCTACACCAATCAAACTCAGGAGTCTTGCTTTGATTTTCTGCAGTGTGCATGTTTATTAAAACAAGTTCTCAGGTCAATTACTTCATTGACCTCCAGTTCTTTATTTAATGTCCAAATTATTTTCACCGCAGTGTTAAGAAAATGACACTTATATACATATATACTCTTTCTCCGCCCCTTCTCCAATGGGCGATTTGGTTTACCTTCGGGTTGCGCCAGCAGGCCACAACCAAGATAGCCTGCTCTCTTTAAGTTAACCCCCTTTCCGGTCAACAGAGCTGCAGGTGAATAATGTGCCACCACTTGTGGCAACCAGCGGCTTCCGGGGTAGGGCTGGAGAAGCCGAGGCCACCAGCAGGTCAGCCCCAACTCTCCCGCCAGCCCGGAGTCCATGATGATTTCGAAAACCTGTTCAGAGATAAAACTGTCACTGGACAAGAAGTTCCCGTGGTATTCTTGTCCGGAACCCCGCCACAGGGCGAGGCGCTTACTGGCGGACTCGACCTCCCCCCCTGCACTCGAGGGCTTCGGAGATGGCTCCTAAGACTGTCTGTATAAATATCTCGGTACCCGCCTCCGAAAGGTGCACTCCATCCTTCGCATATAATTCTAGCCTGGACGTTTGTATTAACTTGTGACGAATAGTTTTAATGCTGGATTTCTGTAGGATCTCCGCCACTGACTGATTTAACCTCTTTATCGATTTATTCACTGCCTTCGCGGGTGCGCCCTGCGACCATACTTGCCTCGGGATGGCTTCAGACCATAGTAATACGGCGTTAGGCAAAATATTTTTGACCGCTGCTAGAGTAGTAAACAAGAACTCCTTCACACCTCTCCTTCCAGCCGGAATTATGTCATTGCCCCCACCGTGCAACACGAATACATCTGGATCAGGCATGCCTCTGGCCAAAGCCGCCTTTAAATCGTTCGGGACGTCAGCTAGGAGCTGCCCGCCTATCCCCACCCAATGATGGTCCCATCTCTGCGCCATGTGCACCCTTTTTTCAAGTGTCTCTTTGAAGAACACCCCCGCCCTGCGAATGAAGGAGTGGCCGCACCAACATATTTTGATTCTCTGAGAGGAAGTACCTATAGTAAACGTTAAGAGATACGGTAAGAACAGACCTAGGCAGAAAGGCGGGAAAAGTAATTATACAGACTGTTAGACTAATTGCGGGCGTACATAACGTTCATAGCATGCTGATTTCCAACGACCTAATCTCTTAATCACTTGTTCGGGCAGCCCTAGGCCAGCAGCTGTCGTTGCTGCGCCGATGCGAAAAGAATGGGATGTAAAGTCGGTCGGGTCAACCCCGATCTTTGCCAAGGTCATTTTTACTACCCTCGTAAACTGGAACCTGGTAAGGGGTAAACCATTCATGTGCACTAGTACTCTATCATCAGCCCCCTGAGGCCTGATTTGCATGAACGCTCTCATCAAAGTAACCGGGCAATAAGATTACCCCTCTACTCTACCCAAATGTAACCAAGCCCCCTTTCCTAAAGGGTCCGTTTTTGACCTTCGAACTCTGAGCCTAAGGACATCGTCCGACTCTATTATATCTGAACACCTCAAGCCTCCTTCCCTATCTGTTTTTGATGCCGGGAGTAATTCAGAAACCCGTAGAGCTCCACAAAAGGCTAACACGTAAGCCACCCTAAATAATTGTGTCTCGTATGGGGAAAAACAAACGAGCGGCAATGTCCCCAAGATCTTAACCAATTTCCCTACATCTATGGGCCTTCTGGAGTCCTTCACCCCGTGCGTCAAGCGCTCCCAACCCCTCACAGCTCTTCTCACCCTCTGGTCTTTCGTTGGGTCAGTGACTCCCTTTAACCCTGCATAGAAAGCCAATGCTGATAATTGCCTCTTCATAAATGCCACTGATTTCCCCTTCTCTTTCTGCTGTACTATGAATCCTAACACGCTCTGCGGGACGAAAGCATCCACTAGGCCCGCTCCCCTTAAATATGTCTCATAACATTCCCAAGACTTTTGATACATACACTTAGTCTTGGGGGCCAAGGATGCCGCTATCAACTCGGAGGCCGTGGGGCACCAAACTTCCATAGCTCCGCTGGGAAAGCTGTCATTGTCTTCTCTGCTTGCGGCCAATGTACACGGAAGTCTGTCAACTTAAAACGAGATAAAGCATCAGCTGCTTGGTTCTCCACCCCAGGAACATGCCTAGCAGCGAAATGAACATTGTGGCGTAAACATTGCAATATTAACTCTTTTAAAAGACGGAGCACCCATGTGCAGGTTGCTCTCTGGTTATTAATCACCATCACTACTGACATGCTGTCTGACCAAAAAACGATGTGTCTGTTTGCAAGCGTATCCCCCACAAGTGCAACGCCACCACTATGGGGAACAACTCTAGGAAAGTAACGTTACGGGTCAGACCTCGTTGTAACCATTCATCTGGCCAATGCTGCATACACCATTTAGGACCCAAAATTGCTCCAAAACCAATACTTCCAGCAGCATCAGTGAACAGCTCGAGATCGGCATTTGAGGTGCTGGCTGACCGCCACAACACCGTGCCATTGAATTCCTGCAGGAAGTGCTTCCAAATCAATAAGTCCTTTCTCACATCAGCTGAGAGTCTCACTCTGTGGTGTTTTGCACGTAGTCCAGACATTGCCCGTGCTATACTCCTGGAGAACGCCCTGCCCATTGGTATGACCCGCAGGGCAAAGTTCAATTGCCCTAAAAGAACTTGCAACTGGTGTAAAGTTACTTTCTTTGCTCCTAAGCACTTATCAATAGCAGCCTTGAAAGCATCCACTTTTACCCTCGGCAGCCTGCACACCCCTAATCTGGTATCAATTTCAATGCCCAAAAATGTCAGACATGTAGTTGGGCCTTCGGTCTTTTCCGCTGCCAATGGTACCCCCAGCGCTTCAGCCAGGTGCTGGAAGCCCAGCAGGGCCTTCCTGCATGACTGGGAACACTTAGGGCCCATGAATAAAAAATCATCCAAGTAGTGTACCAATGCATGGGATTTGTCAGAGGTCAGGAATTGCTCCACCGCCCATTCTAGGAACCTAGCAAAAGTCTCGAAAACTGCACACGCAATGGAGCATCCCATGGGCATGCACAAGTCTATGAAGTAATTGCCATCAAAAGTGAAACCCAATAACCTGGTATCCTCTGGGTGAACAGGAAGTAACCTAAACGCCGACTCAATATCAGCCTTGGCCATTAAGGCTCCCTCGCCCAGAGCCTGCAATTTCTCAATTGCTGTGTCAAAAGTCGTATAGCGAACCGTGCACAGTTCCGGGTCTAACTTATCATTGACAGATAACCCTGTGGGGCTTGATAAATTATGTATAAGCCGGAATTTGCCCTCTTCTTTTTTCGGAACTAAACCCAACGGTGAGCAGATCAGATCAGGGGTAGGCAGATTTTTGAAAGGACCCGCGACCCGCCCCAAGGAAACTTCTTTCATGATCTTGTTTCGCGCTGCTTCCATATTCCGAAGCACCGAACTCTGATTGCGAGGCGGGACATTAGTGGGGGAGGCTGAAGACGGGATACGGAAACCAAATGTAAAGCCGTGAAGCAGAAACTGCGCCTCCTCCAGTTTGTCATACTTGCTAAGGAGGTGTGTCATAACATGACGTTTAATGGGAGTTGGGAGCTTTGTCGGCTGTTTTAGGTGGCTTTCCTTTTGGGGTGGTATGGGTGGACTGATCTTTGGGATTTCCTGTTTTCTTGAAACATTTGATTTCTGGATGGGATGCTCCTCCGCAGTACGAACAACAGTGTTTGAACCTGCACGAGATCCCCCTAGCACACTCATTTCTGTTGAACTGCCAGCAGGCCTGTTTTTTATCACTGACTCCTTTGTCACTCCGAAAGGACTGACTCTGAGCTGGGGAGCTAGCCTTGGGCGTTGAAGGTGAAGAATAAAACACTGTGTGCCAAAGATTGATCTCCCGTTGATCCCATGCTATCCCCGGGTGGACTGCTTTCATCTGCCTGAACATTCTATCATATTTCAACCAATTCAGGCCTGGGAACTCAGCTGCCGCACCATGTATTAGGGATATGTAACTCATCATTTGAGGACCCAACACGGGATATTTTTCCAGCATAACTGCCGCATAAATGGCAAAACCCGTGATCCAGTTCTTCATGGACCAATCTACCCAATTCCTCTTTTGGTTGTGTTCGCCCTCCTTCACTCCCCTGGATTTCCCTGAGGCCACCCCTGCATTAATGAGGTCGAACACCTCGATGTATTCACCCCTAAGTATCTTTTCCTTTATATCTGCTGGAATGTGCCAGGTGATCCCCGTAGATGGTGATAGGGTCATTGAGGTTGATCCAAACATTAACGGGCTGAACGCCAACATCGGTTGACCGGCCGCCTGCCCCCCAGACCCCCTTAACATCTGGCTGTTACTATCCACCGACAAGTCCCCAGCGGTGTTAGCTATTGGGGCCTGTGGTGGACACCCCAAATTTGGGTAAGCATTAAACATTACGGGCCCCCCACTTGCCGGGTAAGTCGTGGTGGGGATCCTCGAGCCTATAGGACCATTACCAATCGTTTGCCCATGTGAACCATATAACTGCATGCCTGGTAACTGTGCCACCCCTCCGGGTTGCACCCAAACTTGTGACACCCCGCTACCCGGTTGCGCCACTACCGGCGGTAACGCCACCTGCGAACACGGCACCCCCACATGAGCGACAGGGTACCCTCCTATGTGTGTACCCTTGGCAGTAACGTGCTGTCCCTCCAAAGCGTCCTTGTCCTTATCAGCAACTGAACTCACATCAATTGTCTCTAGCACTTCCTCCTCACCTTGCGATGTTGACTGTGGCTCAGCCGCCCTGGGCCGCTTGTCTTTAGCCGCCTCTTTAAACCTTTCCGGCGTACGTCTCGTTCTCTTGCCTCTCCCTCTTTCTTCCTGTGCCTTCGTGTTCGCTCTCGCCCCCTCTCGCATCATCTTTAGTGCCCAGTCCGCGCCTTTTTCTTTCGTGAACTCCAGAAGCTCCGAAAAAGCGAGTTGCTCATCTTTTGTGGCTGGGGGCTCTTTGCCCTTCCGCGCCCTTTTTGGCGGCATCCTGCACTTGAAGGAAACAAGCATTAGTAATCTTTAAATGACAGTACATGTATTTGCCCAAGTTGAACCAGGTTGTGCACAGGTGCTTGTGCCTCTCCCACTCGGTCCTATAACAAAGAAACCTGGCTGTCAGCCTTCTCCCATTGACCCAAAAATTAACTACAACCCCTCTTAGCATGCCCAGCCTCACGATAATTAACATGTGCTTGGGCTCAATATCTGATAAACCCTTGATCATCGTAACACCCTTGTCCCCTACAGAAGCCCCCATGTACCGCTTATCATGGATTAACATTGCACATGACCATCTCTCCAAAAATGTTAAAAAACATCACTCCAGATCCTCCACCTCGAGAGCACCTGAAATCTTGCTGGCGCTGCGCTCTTGTGAGCGCCGTTACTGAATTCCTTAAAGGGGGGAGGGGGTCGCACTCCCACCACCCCATTCGCCGCTACTGCAAAAACGCTGCGCTCCTGTACATCCCCGCGCCCATGTACCACTACCCTAATGGTCATTGGGAACTCTGCACCCATAAAAAACTCCACTAAAAAACAAGGCGTTGGTGAATAACACGCCAATTAACATTCCTTCCTCTGCGCGCGCACATACTCAATCTTCAAGTGCGCACGCGACTATCTCCATTTTCCGCTCACCCGACCTTGCGCTTCCACACAGCAGATGAATAAAAAAAAACATGAACGCTTTATCCTGCGCTTCCACACAGCAGATGAATAAACCCAATGAACGCTTCATCCTGTCCCCGCACACCGCGCACACACTCCGACATCTTCATGTGTGCACGCGACTCTTCCCCTTTACCCGCGCACAGTCCTTCTCGCATGCTGGATAGCGGGAATGCTCGTTTCCACCGTTCGCTGAAACTAACATAAGGGAGCCGGGTTTAAGGAAGGGGAGGGGCGCCCACCATTCATATTTTCGCGCCCCCCCGCCCATTCACTCTCGCACGCTCTCAGCCTGCGACCCCCGCGCACACACTGCAATGGCCCACTGACCTCCAATAAAGCGTCGGATTGACCTCACTGCCGCCTCTCGACGCGACGGTCCCGCGACGTCCTGTCCCGCGATGTCTTCCTTCACGAGACGTCCGAACTCCTTGGTGGTCAGTGGACGAAGAGGGGGTCCCCAAGATGGACGCAGGCTTTTAAGCCTGGCGCCCTTAGACTACTTCCGGGGCGCTAACAAGCCCCTCTCCCATTGGCCCTTTGTCTACCTTTCGCCTACTTTCACTTCCGGGTCAAGCGACCCGGAAGTGATTCCCTGCCGGGGTCGGCCCTTTGGCTGCCTCTAACGACGCCACTCCCCTAAGGGGGGTGGCGCCTGGCAATGGTTTAAAAATTTAAAAATCTTGAGAGAAATGCTGCCCTACAGAGTTAGATACACAAAGAGGCAGGGAAACAGATAGATAGATAGATAGATAGATAGATAGATAGATAGATAGATAGATAGATAGATAGATAGATAGATAGATAGATAGATAGATAGATAGATAGATAGATAGATAGATAGATAGATAGATAGATAGAGAGAGAGAGACGTGGCAGATAGCTATACAAAGGCATATGGATTCACATTTGAAACAGATAGTGAGAGAATTATAGATCAACAGGTAAATTAACCAATCGATAGACAAACAATAGAGAGATAAGTCAATAGAGATGCAGCAGGTGGTGGTGGGAAGTGGAGGTTAGAGTTAGTGCTTAATTTTACCCAATGGGTTGCTGGTGAGTCCCACCGGTACTCATTTGTGGGGACTGGCACCTATTTTACCACATCAGGCATTTATAGAGATCAAGAGAGAGAAAAAACATACACAGGGCAAAGAAGGAAGAAGAGAAAGACAGAAAACCCGAGACAAATAAAAAAAGCAGGAATGTGTGAGAGTGAGATAAAGAGGCAGGGAGTGTCTGGTAGTGGATTAAAGAGGCATGAAGTGGATTCAAGACTAGGCAGCCTTGGTAATCACACTGACAATCAAATCACCAGCCATGGACTTCTGAGCAGAGCTTTAACCCGTTAACCGCGGAGCAAAATACACCGCGGAGCGGGCGTTCCATTGCGCCGGGAGGCCGTGTCGGCCAACGGACGTGCGCAGCACTACGGAGGTAGTACTCGCGACGACCGTTGGCTGACAGAAGCACGCAATGGGTTAAGCACCATCAGTCATTCTTTTACAAATGAAGCGCTTATTAGAGTCCAGACTTCAGTAAAAAGATAAGATTGAATAATTTGATTTGTACGACTTTTCTAAACAGTATGCAGTTGGATACAAGCACTTTGTTCAGGCTGAGGAAGTTCCAGAGTTTAGAACCATCACCTGCATTTATGTTTCAGTGTCTTGCTCAAGGGTTAATTTTATGGGTGAAAGCTGAGCTTATGGCTCTGGGTTATCAACGCCTACCAGAGCAGGCATGATGCATGACTTGAGAATGACAGGCCTAACATTGCTTATGTCTTCTGCTTCTCAAATCACTATATACTGGGAGCATGGCCTGCTTCTCAGCGCTTGTACATTGTAGAACAGAGACACAGCCATCCTCCCTAACTGATCAAACAGTTAAGAATTATGAGAGATTTGGACCAATCAGCCAGAGAACACGGCACCATTCAACCCGCTTCCACATCTGTTCAGAGCCTGTTGTTGCTGCGCTCCGAAGTGATAACGATGTGATATTTAGTGCTCCACAGAACAATAAAAATACATTAAAGGCGGTAATGTAGTGAGGTTATTATTATCAGTAATAGTTAGCATCTGGAGAGTTACGGTGTGTGATAAACTATGGAAAGTGCACTGGGAATGGTTGGTTGGAACGTACAAGGATGATATTGAGATGAAAGGAGATATTGGGATGAAAGGAGAGTGAATATGTGTGGTTGAGATTATGGTGAGTGGATGTGCCTTAGCAAGCTTGAGAATGTGGTGAGGTGAACCTTGATGAAAATGATGTCTGATGTTCAGAGTATGATGAATGACTCGGAGAGTAATTG
The DNA here is from genome assembly GCF_964261635.1 of Lissotriton helveticus. NCBI lineage: Eukaryota > Metazoa > Chordata > Amphibia > Caudata > Salamandridae > Lissotriton > Lissotriton helveticus. Next base: position 331,976,348 of record NC_136071.1, on the reverse strand, counting down.
ATTGCAAATTTTAAATTGTTTTTAAATTGTTTTTATGGAAGTTTTTTTATGTCATTTTTTTATTTGAGAAATGGGAAAGAATACTTTTGATTGATTGTTATGTATTGATTGTGCATACTTTGATGGTTTGGGATTAAACAGAATAAAGTTTCTGAAATGAGACTCGGAGAGTATCTATCACTTGCAGGGACTTTCTGCCCACCATCTTCATCCATTCATATGTTGTTGTGTCATCTGCATTTCTGCCCTCCCACGACAGTATGAAGCAGGAGGCCCACCAAAAACCACTAGCTAACTCCACTATGACTTTGACAAAGACATCAAGCTATCCCTCAACACCAGTACTATTGGCTTTGCCAATGCTTGTTTAAGATTTTTTTTGAAGTACCTTGAAGTACAGCCTTGTGAATGGCTGCAGAAAAGAAAAGCAAAACCCTGGGCAGAAACTCTCTGGAAACATTGAGACCGTAATAACTTCCATTCTACGCAATTATGTCACTGTAGATATTTAAGGCAACTGATCACTGCCCGGCCAGATCCTAGAAGCTGGTTTGAATAGTCCGTCGACGAAAACAAGCAGCGCGCGGGCGATCAAAGGGGGCTGTTCGGGCTCGATGGGAGTCCCGGCCTCTGATCATTAGATGTGGCTCATTAAACAAATGGGGCTCTCCATCTGAGTTCAATTTACTGGAGAAACGCGATGCCATCCCTGGACCTTGGCAAATTAGATTAGCAGGAAGGCTTGCAGCTGTTAAAGGTTCCGTGGCCTCCCTGGTACACTGACTGTACAGGGATGCCCTCCTGGCAGGGTGTAGGCAGAGCACAGTTCCAGCTTCGAACTGGCATAATGGATGCCAAAAGTCCGGATTCTGGTGCTTTCGGTTTCAATGTGATATGAGAGCCACTGATATTGTTACTAGTTAAATTCCAGAGCTGTAATTTGGGCTAGCAAGCAATATAGGCAAACGGATTTATGCAAAAATAAAAAAAGGCTGGTTATGGAACAACTGTGCACTCAGCATCTCACTTTGTGGTCTCACTTTGGGGTGCAAGTGGTGCACAGAGTTCTCGTACCACATAGGAGCAGGTCGCAAAAAATCACAAAACTCCTGTGCCATTATGTTTTATTAAGGTACAAAAAACAATGGTCCTAAACCTGGTTCTGGTTAAGTCTGAATCAAAATTTCCTTATAGGTTTGTCAATACATTTCTGAGATTGTATGGAACTGATTTCTATTCTCACAGAACTAGATACATTGATTCAAACAGTATAAGCAAAAGAGTGCAACAGAAAAATACCTCATCCAACATGTATTTATTCTCATATGGATTGGTGAGCAAGTGTCAATATATTTTTTCAATTTAAGAAATAAAGGTTGCTTCAGGGGGAACGTGCATCAAAAGGTGGGTGCTCAAGTGAAGAGTGGTGATGAAAGAATTAAATAAAGTGACAGAAAGACATTTTTATCATTCAATATTGCGGACTGGTTAATAATCACAGTCTTGAAGGGCCTGGCCACAAAAACAGTTGGATATGTTCAATTATTTACACAGTTCCCAGTTCATATAGAATGTTATTCTTATGTAGCACAATGAGGATATATCTGGGGTCCAGGCCTACTGACGTTTCGACCCGGCTTATGGCCGTGTGGGTGGTTTCAAGCCTCAGCCTTGCGGGTCTTCATCAGGACTAGGGTCAGTGGGGAGGGGGGAGGTAGGGTTTGTAGCAACCTGTACGGGAGTAGTTTGTTCACAACCCGCCACGCTGTGCTGTCAGTCACAGTCTGTGCGGTGAGTCTTCTCAGTTCAGCCTAGTTACTGGTACTGAACGTGTGATTAAATTAGCTCTTGACAAGCTGATTACAAGCGTGCCGTAGAGCCGCTGCGCCGTCTATGCCTGTATGCTGTTCGACTTAGAGGCAGCATACGGACATTGACGGCGCAGCGGCTCTACAGCACGCTTGGAATTGCTACACGGCAGAACCGGCATTCCTTCGCCATCTCATTTAATTATATGAGCACATTCTGAACGACATAAACTCAGCACTTTTCTGAAAATAAAAAAGGGAGCTATTGGATGCAGTCTCACGAGCTAATTTAAGCACACGTTCAGTACCATGTAACTAGGCTGAACTGGGAAGACTCGCCGCACTGACTGTGACTGACAGCACAGCGTGGTAGGTTGTGAACAAACTACACCCGTACAGTTTGGAACAAACCCACCCCCACCCCACTGACCCTAGTCCTGATGAAGACCCGCAAGGCTGAGACTTGAAACCACCCACACGGCCATAAGCCGGATCGAAACGTCAGCGCCCCACAGTAGGCCTGGACCCTAGATATATCCTCATCGTGCTACATAAGTCCACAATAATGAATGATACAAATGTCTTTCTGTCACTTTATTTAATTCTTTCATCACCACTCTTCACTTGAGCACCCACTTTTTGATGCACATTAACCCTGGAGCAACCTTTATTTCTTCAATTGAAAAAATATATTGACACTTGCTCGCCAATCCACATGATTGTGTTGCACTCTTTTGCTATACTGTTTGAATCAATGTATCTAGTACTGTGAGATTAGAAATCAGTTCCATACAATCTCAGAAATGTATTGAGAGACCTATAAGGACATTTTGATTCAGACTTAACCGGAACCAGTTTTAGGACCATGGTCCTTGTACCTATATACACCCAGGTCCAAGACCATTATTGGATAACCTCATTATTTGAAATGGCCATTATGTTTTATTAAGGGAGGAGTCACAAACTGACTCCATCGCAGAATTCACATTTTCGAAGTGTCTCTTTTCTTCTTGACTGGAGAATCTGTCTTTTAAAGGGACAAGGCCCGCTCCAAAATGCCTTCACCCAAGAAAAGAACTTAAGTGTGATCACAGATCCTAGGCTTACTCTCCAACCACAGGTGTGTTATGTGACCAAAAATGCATTCATCATCATTAGAATCCATTCAGGGATCTTCACTCAGAGAGGCTATGGCCCCCAGAGCTCCAGTGGCTCTTCTGTGATAGAGTGCTTTCTATTGGGCCCCAGAGACTCATACTCATCAAGTTACAAAAGTTATAGAATTCTTTAGGAAGACAAGTGTTAAATGCCCATATCACCCTCATGTCACTCATCTGTGCTGTCTCCCTGAGTGCTATAAGACTTATTCAAAGCTCTATGCATCACCCTCGAGGCAATCCAGAGATCAGGACCTGTGTTTCTTCATTTAAAACTCAGGCTTTACTGTCAAAGGAGGAATCTCGCCTGTGGAACGACTTTGCTCCTGGCATCTATTGTGAGTACAGATTTACAGTCTCTAGGTCTAGGACATGTTGCTAATAAATATGGAAAATTAGCAATACCATTCAAATAAAGAGGGCTATATGGACCTACACCACATCTATAAAACTCATAAAAGTCACGGAGCATATCCCATACAGGCACAATGCCTACATTACACCCCCTAACCTCACAAAACTCACCCAGCATGTCCTGTACAGGCACAATGCCTACAACACACTTCCAAACCTCACAAGCTCACCCAGCATATCCCATACAGGCACAATGCCTACAACACACCTCCAAACCTCAAAAAACTCACCCAGTATGTCCCATAAAGGCACAATGCCTACAACACACCTCCTAACCTCACAAAATTCACCTAGCATGTCCCATACAGACACAATGCCTATAACACACCTCCAAACCTCACAAAACTCACCCAGCATGTCCCATACAGGCGCAATGCCTACAATACACCTCCAAGCCTCCCAAAACTCACCCGCATGTCCCATACAGGCGCAATGCCTACAATACACCTCCAAGCCTCACAAAACTCACCCGCATGTCCCATACAGGCGCAATGCCTACAATACACCTCCAAGCCTCACAAAACTCACCCAGCATATCCCATACAGGCGCAATGCCTACAAAACACCTCCAAACCTCACAAAACTCACCCAGCATGTGCCATACAGGCACAATGCCTACAATACACCTCCAAAACTCCCCCAGCATGTCCCATACAGGTGCAATGCTTACAGCACACCTCCAAACCTCACAAAGGTCTCCCAGAAATCCTATACAGGACTAACAACAACCAACATGGTTTTAACCATACACTTTGTAAGGTGCCCAGAAAGCTGATTCAAATCAGAGCACCCAACGACCTGGTCAGGTGCTATAATAAAACCACACAAATGAAGTCGTCACTGACTCAACCACCAAGAATGTGCTTTGGGCCTTGCAGAGGTGAGAAAGTGATATGACCAATACAATACAATCCTGCAAATACTGTGACGTGCTTCTGGGCACAGTGCGGCTGAAGGCACTCGCCTGTGCCTGCCGAAGGACATGATCTGTGGGTTCTGGGTGCAAGGAAGCTTGACACTGTGTTTGCCCAAGGGTTATGCACCGTGCTGTGATCCCAACAGGGACTATACATACTGAACAAAATATATAATTAAAGAAACTATGAGATTTGCTATAAACATTATTTTGACTAAGAGCTAATAGTAATATATGGTCTAAATAACATAATAGCACCCTGAATAAACTTGAGTTGAAGGGATGCTCTGGGTTTGATTAAAAATATAAATATAATTCCTGAAATAGTCAATTAAGGTTAGCAACATAACCACAATGTCCTGTCTAATTGCTCTGCCTATAATCAATAAAATGGCATCAAAGATGGCATCACAAGGGGGGACATTACCAGTGACATCAGTTGTGAAACACAGATGATACAACCAATCAGAACTGCGTGTATTTGTGCTCTGAATATTCCTGCTATAAATTAGCAATGTTCTGCCTTGATTGAATTTATATTCTCTCCAGACATGCCATTCTTCGAAATTCTGGCTATGGTGTAGCCAAATCACTGACTTTCCAGAAATGTTTATGGAGTTGAGGGTCCACAAAGAATTCTTGAGTGGAAATCGATTGTTTGAACTCTGTAAAGTTAAGGCCTGCCTACCTTCTTCTGCTGTGCTCCTTGCAATGACAGACTACCAGGATTCTTCATGAGTCTTTACTGAGCACTTCCCCGTAATCCTAAATAAACCATGGCCAGTTCAAAGGGCTACCATTAGTCCCGCTCTATATTTGTTTAAGTGCATTAGGGACACCCCATCCATTTTCAATGATTAGGCATGCATTCCAGATTTATCTTGCTTCTAGCTTGAATCTGCTGTATTGTTAGTTTAAAAACAGTCATTGGGCCATCTTATGTCTGGTAAAATAGTCTATTCCATAAATGCTACTCCAAGTATTTGCTTAGCTGAAATCAGGGATGTCGTATTTTTGTCAATAACCAACATGATTTTTTCTGGTTGCAATAGCCAATGACATAAAGGTGCAGATTTACAAGCCCCTTGCGACACTTTTGCGCTGCTGTTGCATCACTTTTGTGACGCAGTGGCGGCGTAAACAATGCAGCCAATTTACAACTTGAGGCACCTAGAGAGATGCGTCACTTTGTAAAGCCCTGCGTCGCATTATACCTGCATCTGGCATAATGTATGCAGGTTGGGCGTTCCCACACAGAAAAGCCTTATAGAAGTGACGCCGTGAAATCTACAAGATTTCACCGCGCCACTTCTAGGACGCCACTGCGTCGAAACCTTATGGGCCTCCTCATGCATTGCTAGAGTTACGGCGTGCTTGCGACATGACTTCAGCAATGCGTGTTTTTGTGCCAACAGATGCGTCAGTATTTCTGACGCATCTGTCAAACCTTGCGCCATGGTGCGCCGTAAGATAAATACAGCGCCTCCATGGTGGCGCAAGGGTATCGCAGGCTGGCGCCGGGAAACTGACGCATCTCTACAGATGCCTCAGTTTCTTGTAAATCTGCCCCAAAGTACTTTCTGATTACTGCGTGCTCCTGCATGCACAAATTGACTCAGACAGTCTAAAGGACACAACGTTCACTAAGAATTTTGGCTTTGCAACCTCCAAAACAGAATGGATGCCGACAAGCACTGATAAACAAACAAACCTCTGGCCTACATTTGTGTATCATCGGAGACTGATCTAGGGAATATTGTATAAAATAATTTAGATGAAAACTCGGCCAAATACCCCACATTTCGAAAGAAATTCACCTTTTCGGCAAGTGTGTGCATTGCTTGAAGCACTATGAGTCAAATGTGTATACATGTGTACAGTTCCACTGGGAGAATATTACCTACGGAACAGTTAGAGTTCTGCATTTTCCAGAGAAGGAAAGTATTCTGGGATTGCAACTATTCCACAACTATCTGAAAAATGTTATTGAGGCCTAGGCCCTGCTTACAACTGGACTAGAAAATTAGACTCTTGCTCAAAGCCATTTGCACAAGGGTTGGAAATCTGACTTGCAGAGTGTATCACGCCCAGTAATTGCTGGGGGCAATAAAGTTTGCACCCTGCAATTTCCCCCAGGCACGTGTCAGATAGGCAAACTTACTCGTATTTACCATGAGAAGATGCACAGAAAATACCAAAACAAACACTTTTTGGTGAGAGAATCACCATAACAGACACGCTGAACCCCATTTTCAAGAGCTTAACTTGTTTATTCTGCCCAATAAATATGGAACCTAGAGGTATAAGATTTTATCATACGGAATAATAAATCATGTCCCCCACGAGGGTATTCGTAATCAGGACCATAGCAGGAAATGAAACTTTCTTTCAAATATTCCTGCATGAGCTGACATCCTGGCGAATGCAGCCCAAGTTTCTTTCCTCTTGTTTCTCAAGTTGCAGTGTGAGATTACATTTGGCAGGATAAACGAACTCAAAGACTCCCAGAAAAAGTAAATATTTTCTGGGCCGTATTTTACAACCGAATTCGTAGCCAGGAAATCTGCAGGCTTGTTTTGAAAATGCCTAGGCGCCTTATTTAGAAATTCACAAAAAAATGATATTTTTGTCAATACCCCTCAGATAAAAAAAAAATACTCAGGGCTGATGTAATCGCCTTAATGATATTTTCTTGCCTCAAAACTTGTCCCTTACTCTGCTCCATTTTCACTACTTAAACCAGGGAGGGGTTACCTCAAAGCCATTCCGCTGTAATTATTGCTGACATCAGGGACGTCTTAACAGCATTATAGGCCGTTGGGCAAAGAAGTGAACTGGGCCATGCCTACACAACGACTCACAAAATATTTAACGTAAAATCTGTGTTAAATGCTGGTCTGCATGGGGCTCCTAAGTTCGTGGGGCACCCGGGCAACTGCCCAGCGTGCCCATGCGTTAAGACGACATTCACATTACTCTCTCTAATGCCACGCTTGCTCCGTCGCCACTCCAACCCCATTGACTTCCACTCTGGGATGCTGCCTGCCTGGACTCTGTGGGTGATCAACATAGAACCTCCAGAGTGAGAGTACATTTCCAGAGCCATATTCAAAATATTCTTCCTGTGCTGGGATTTTTCTTTCAGAGCATCAGAGATATTTGTGCTGGAGTGCAGAGGTTGTCAATCCTCATGGAAGGGATGCGGGAGGAGATGAGGTCAGTCCACAGTTATTGGTCACTCACTACAATGCAATTTCAGCCACTGTTCTCAACCATATTTTCATTAGGAACATCACCTTTCACCACCTTTGTAGGCATTTGTAGGAAATTGGGGGTGTTAGGTAAGGGGGTATCTGCCCACATATAAATATAACTAGCAGCCCGTCCCGACCTTGTCCGGGTGCAACAGGCTTCCCCGACCCCTGCCCGCCCCGACATTGTGCAGCAGCCCGGGCCCCCGCCCGACCTGTCCCCCGCTTGCCCCGACCTCCGCCTGCCCTGACATGGGTCCCCTTACCTGAGCCGCCGCTCCTCCCGCCTGTCCGCTGCTCGCACCGCCGCTGGCCTGTCCGCTGCTCCTCACATCACCGCTCCTCCCCCGAGCCATGTCCGCCGCTCCTCGTTGCACTCCTGGACTCGGCTCCTCCCTGTGCTCCTGACGTGAGCACGCACGTCGCGGCAGGCGCTACTTCGGAGGGACTACTTTTTTTTTTACTTTACATTTTTTAAATAACTTTTTTTTTAAATTTATATAGCCTATAACCATCTACACACCCTGACGATTCCAATGGTGTATCGGGTGTGTGGATTGGCGCTGTGGTTCCCGAGTTTACCCGCCTCAAAGGCTGAAAGTTCTCCCTTTATTATAGTAGCACAATCCATGTCAGAGTAAACGTCTAAAGTCACTCAGCTAACCTGAGCTCAACTCCCTGGTATCTATGGTGCAGAGCAGATAGGCTTAATTTAGAGGAAATATATAAAGTATTTACGTAGTACTCAAACAGTAATAAAGTCAAATCACACCACAAGAGAAATCCCTAACAAATTTAGAGAAATTGAGTATATTTTAAATGAATACAATGACACAAAAAATGAAAAAATCCAATAAGTAGAACTTTCAAATCTTAAGCTTCAAAATAATGCTGAAAAGCATTAAGAGCGAACCGCAGTCATCTCATTGCACGTGATCGTGACAAGGGCAAGATTTAAGGCCAACCATGATGGAGCATGGGTCGAATAAAGGAACTAGGTTTGTCCCAGTGAAAAGTTTTACCTTTAGACTTAGTCTCTCGAATGAAAGTCAAAAATCCTTGGAAGCTCAAGGTAGCAGGTTGTGGCAAAAGAGGGATTCGTGGCATCGCAGAGTCACTGAACGAGGTCTCAGTGAAGCCATTGACATTTGAAGGGAAAGCTCTGAGTGGCTAACATTTTGAATGACGTGCCCAGAGACGGTCCCACAGTAGCCAGTAACTTACCAAGATTTCATCCGATGAAGATTTCTAGCTTCGGACTTGGTCCTTTTTTTGGTACTCAGACTCTTTCCACAAGATAAGGCTGCAGGCTGCAGCTGAAGATGGTTATGCAAGGTCCAATAACTTATCCATCAGGTCCCTCTGAATCAGATTTGCTGCTGTAGAGAAGAACAAAGTGGGAGATTCCTGAATGTTTCGCCCCGCGGCAAAGCACCCTCGTCAGATCAGCATGGCAGGTTGGTCCCAGTCCCTCACTGGTTTTCAGAGCGAAAAGTTGGCAAAACGTTTTTAAGTCCCAGGTTTTAGGAAGCTTTAGGAGGAGTACACTTTGATACCAGCCAAGGGTACAGGACCCCCTGGACTATACTTGAGTCAAGACTTACTCTAGCATACGCAAGCAGCAGGGTCCACAGCAGGTCCACCTGGAGTGGTCAGGTGGAAATTCAGGAAAAGTCCATGTGAAGTTTGTTGTGTCTCAGTAGCCCAAAGAGGAGGTCCGTCTTATGAACCTTGGAGTCCACATCTTTGTCCTGGGGTCAGGAGGGTAAGTCCAATTTTCAGGGGTCTTTTCAGGTCACAGACAGCGGGTGCAGTCCCCATCTGTTCTTCCACAGATCCAGAAGTGATCCAAGGAGAGCACTGGTGATGCCATATTTATGTCCAGTGCAAGCCTGAGGATGGGGGGAACTCCTGGCCACTCCCCAATCAATGGGGTAAAAGTTCCAAGGATTGACCCCGCCCACTTTGCAGTATTCCCTGTGGTTTGCTGCAAACAAACCTACACCCACTCTCCTCTCCACCCAAAATCAACACAACAGAATCTTTCTTCTCCTCTCAGAGCTACTGTGCCAGCCAAATCTGGTGGAGTGACTAGGGAAATGAACTCTACCATTTGCCTGGGGCCTGACTGGCTACAGGGACAAAGGTAGGAGGCAGACCGAGGTGTTAACTAATGCCTGTGACACATTAGGCCCCCTTTAAGATAATTAGATTCCTGGGCACAGCCCAGTTGGTTAGGCTGCCAGAGAAGCAGAAACACCTCCCCACACCCAAGACCTTTGTCTCAGCTCCGGGAGCAAGTTTACACCTCATCAAGTGGGCTATACATCTCCTAGTTGACATTTGGAATCTAATGCAAATGGAATTATAGGGGCTTTAGGCAGGAAACAGGCATTATTTTAAAACTACCTGTTCTAAAATATTTATCACAGATCTGACTTTACCAATGTATTGGGTACGTAGTAAATATTGTAAAATGCCAAAGAATTACCTTTGTAGCCATTTCCTAAGTGGAGCTAGCAATATTAAATGTACAATTATATCCCAATGCTTTCCTGCTAACTCTGCTGGAGTGAAAATAGCCTTTTGGGACTTTTCACTGTAGGGCATTTTTAACATTAAACTTTTACAGAGCCTATCATGCTCCCTGCCTTTATGGGCAAAACATCTTACTTAAGAGTCACTTTTTACTGTCGGAAGGGTTTATTTTAGCAGATCGAATTTGTAGTTCAATCTGGCCCAGCCAGACTACTGGTGTCAGGCCTGCAGTCATGTTTACTCTGCCGCTGTAGTGTAGGGCACAGAGTGCTGCAGACCATTGGTAACATTTAACTTTCAGGTCTTGGGTACACTTTAGGTATAATATATTAGCGACTTATAGCTATGGTTAAATGTGCCAATCATGAGTGTGCCAATTGTATCATGTTGAAATGGGAAGCATAGGCACTATACCACTGATTAGCAGAAGTGAAGCAGATAGAGTTCTACAGGCTGAAAATAAATAGTACAGGAAAAATTCTGGGGTATACCATGCAGACAATGGCAATTTCCAGCAGTGTTATGGAAAGAAATCTTGTTGACCATACCCAAAAATTTCTGTGGGCTGAGAACCAGCCCATTGTTTACAATTAGTTAGCTTTCCTGCCACTTGTATTTGCTTGCTTCTTATCTAATAACTTTCCTTCCTCTACTTGTGTTTCTCATCTGTTAGACCTGCCATCCTCAGCGTGGTTTTCTCTTAACTTTTTGCCTCAACCCTCCTGTTTTGCTGACTTCATTTTGTTGGCTTTAGGACTCTGCTCAATGTATCACTGCTAATTAGTGCTAATTTGCTTGTGCTCTCTCCTTAAAACGTGGTGACATTGTCTTACACTCAATTGGCTCACTTTATTTACTTATAAGTCCCTAGTAAAGTAGTACTACCTGTGTCCAGGGCCTGTAAATGATATGCTGCTAGTGGGCCTGCAGCACTGATTCTGCCATCCACTTAAGTAGCCCTTTAAACATGTCTCGGGCCTACCACTGCGCCCTGTGTGTGCAATGTTAAATTGCCATTTCCTTCTGGCAAAATAAACCTTTTGCCAGGCCAAAACCTTCCTTTTTAATACATATAAGTCACCCTAGGGTAGGTACCGAACAGCCCAGAGGGTATTGTGCGGTGTATTTAAAAAGTACTCACTGTCCTTTTTAAAAAATGCATCAGCAAAAAAGCAGTAGTAAGACCAACAGGATGTAAAGTCATGACCTCTTGTCTATGTGTGGGGTGCATCTTCCCAGCTACGATTGTAAATTAATAGAACTGGGCAGTGCTGTTACAGGTGTAAGAATCTGCAGTCTCAACCTGCACTGCTTACTCTGCATATCCTTTGCTGTATTTTGGTCAGATGTCCTTAAAGCTGCAGAGCATAGCCATGTAAAAAACAGTTGTGAGATGCATTAAGGCCTGGCATTTCATTGCTAGGTCATTCTCATAGCAGCACGCTGTGCTGCTCCATGTGGCTTTATGGGATGATTTACCACAAACACACTGTAAATCCAAAGTGACAGAAGTAGCCATCGCTCTCTTCCAAAACTAACATTTTGGTCTGCAGCTGCTGCTGTCCATGGAGTTAGTTCCAGTGGCCGGCCGGATACATGAGTGAAATTAGGAAAAATCCCACTACAAGACTAATTTGATTAATTTTGACGGTTCACAAAACTGCACAATATTGTTTTGCACCTAAAACAATGTGTGATAAATAATGTACAGGAATAACAATAGGAAAACATAATTCTCACGCATCTGCAATCGAAATCTAGCTCCTACAGGATGATAGAAGCAATTGGTATAGGCAGGGAACATGGAGCCCGCCGGCACCCCCTCATGGAGGATATTGCCCCTTCCAAAAATAAAGAACAATATCCATCATCGAGGGACTTGACAAACTGGCGTATGGAACTTCCCAATCCCCACTGAGCCCACATCCATTAGATCAACTGAACAGTGATAGCTAGTTCATGAGAAAAACCCACCAATTCCCCATTCAGCTGCAACTGCGTCCCTTCCACAAACATAGGGCATTATTTACAAGAAATTGACGCAGCACTGCAAGTCATTTGGCTGCGCCGCAATGCATCACTTTCAAATCACAGGGATGCGTTATATTTACAACAATATGTCGCAACCCTGTGCTTTCCCCTGCACTGGCAAACAATTGGCTGCCATGAGCCGGCACAGGCACCCTTCCGCCTGGGGCAAGGGTGTCTGCGTTTTAGAGGCGATTGTTTTTGTGCAGGAAGGGACACCGTCCTGCAAAAAAACAGTCACTATGCAGCACGCAAAGAAAGAGGGAAAGACGGGGAGAAATATAAGTATTTCTCCTTGTTGTGCCTACCCTGGGAGGCTTAGGATTCTGAAGCATTCCCAAGTTTATAAAATGTTGTAAATCTGGCAACCAAGAATCCATGGATGTTGCATGGAAACACCCACAGCAACACCCATGTCATGCCCCTTTCACGCAAAGTGCTGTGTGAAAAGGGGCAGTATTCTAAAGGCCATGTAAAGCCATGCAGGGTGGCTTTACGTGGCCTTAGAAATATGGAGCACCACACTGCGCCGCCGGTGTGTTAAAAGAACTGACGCATGTGCGGCTCAAGGGGCTTGTAAATATGCCTCCTATAATTCAGAATACCATTGATAAACCCCTAAACTTAAAGTAAAAAACACACATGTTGTGGCAATTCATAATTTGACTCCATCTGGGTGTCACCCGGGTGACAGGTGTGAAGAAAACGATTTTGCAGGAGTAGGGTGACATAAAGACCCTGCCTGGGGCAGTGTTGACTTCTCAGATGAAGTCATTGTAGGAATTGTGACCATTTAACCCCAAAGAAGTTTGGTTGAGTTTTAGGTGTGTGCATGGGGCATCAACACGTTGGCCAATCAGCATGCAGCTTCCAGTAAGTCTCTAGGAAGCCGAATTGTGATTGGCCAATCTATTTAATGAAAAGTAGCATGCTTGCAGCCCAACCATGTTTGCTTTTGTGGCTCTGCAGGCATGGGTGAAACATGGTTGCCTGTTGCAACACACTATAAAGGGATGCAACCTCTGGGTAGGGCATAAGTCCTCTTACCCTAGAGGAGGCAGATACAGAATTCTTACCCTCACCTCCTTCAGAAATTAATAGTTGGGAAACATCGTTCACAACGCATGCGATACATCGCATGCCATTACAATGCAGTCATCACAACGACCGCTTTGTTACATCGCAAACCATTACAACGCAAGTTGTTACAACAACTTACTGTAAGGGGCAGAAAGTGTTGGATTTAAAATACAACACCTTCCCTACTGTTGCACAGACTGGAGTTGGAATCGTAAATTATACTATTCCGAAATCCAGCACGCCCCCTACAGCTTGCGTTGTAAAGGTATGCGATGTAACAACGCGGTCGTTGTAATGACCGCGTTGTAATGGCATGCAATGTATTCGCATGCATTGTAGTATGGCCTATTCAAATAGTTTGATGCAATTAACTGCGGAGCTCTGCAAACATAGCTTGCCCCTTGCTTTGTACCAGGCTTTGCCCTGCCTTTCCAATATTATCATGCACCTCCTACTACTGGAAGAGGGCATCAAACACTAACAGCAGTGGCTGGGGCACGTCACACTCAGGGCTGGACTTGGAACCAAAAGCTGCCTGGTAAAAATGTTCAAATATGTCCCTTTTACTTCTTCCTCACTCTCACTTTCTCTCTCCACCCATTTTCTGTTCCTCTCCTTTTCTTGCCTATCTTTCTTCTTTCTGTCTCCAATCTCTCCCCATTCTCTCTTTGTTTATACCTCCTACTGTGCCTGCTGCAATAAAATGACCAACAGTGGCACTAGGACTTAAAAAACAAAAAGGCCCTAAAGACTTCAGTATACGGCAAAATGCCCAATAAGAAAAAAGGCGAGTCTGACCCTAACCATGCTACCTATTGTAAGTAAACATGTTTTTTTGCAGATGTCTTCCCACTTTTTACCCCCATTTGGACTACTAGATGCTGGTATTCGACTCTGATAGTGCATTGAAGCTTGCTAACCAGACTCCAGTTCAAGTGGTCTCTCCCTAAAACTGTTATGTGTAAATTGGCAACCCCAATTGACAAGGACTTTACCCCCTTATATTTCACTAGTATATGGTACTAGTGGTACTCAGGACATGGGTGTTAAAAGGGTCCCCATGGCTTGCTGCACTATCTGTGCCATCCTGAGTGACCAAATAAACTACTGACAGCCGGCCTGCTATTGCAGATTACAGGAGCAGTGCAACCTGCTCAAACTCCACTTTACCCTCATCTACTGTGGCAAAGTCAACGCACTATATTTGATGTATTCCCGTCACCCCTAGGGAAGGCCTCTTAAAGCCCAGATGTGGACATGTAAGTTCAAGCTTGTATGAATCTATAATGCCCTTTACCATTGAAGGGCACTAAAAGTGATTGACGGTCCATTGTATAACATGGGGTGGCACCAGGGCAAACCCGAGGTTGGCAGCTCCATTATGGTACCGCCTACATATGTCATGTTTTGTATCAAACAACGTGCCTTATCATACCTGACACAAATTTTGCGTTGAGGGTGATACAGCAGGTATCCAGGTGGCTACTTTAGAGGGTGATCAAAAAGGGGACAAGCCTATTTGTGAGTGATACAGGACTCAGGACTAGACCTAGTTGGTGGCATGCTTCCTCATCGGGCCCACCTAGTGACACCAAATGTGTATCAGAGGCAATTATAATTGATATCCAAGGCACAGAGAGCCACTTTAAAACCACCATCACTTCATACAAGAAAAAGCTGGACAACCAGAACAAAGAAATGGCAGACTACAAGGAGTACTTAACACAATCAAAAATAAAGAAATTCCAGAAGGATCTTGAGAAATGTTCCTATGTCAAAACATGTCCCTACACAGATGACAACTTTGTACCCCCAGCAAATCTGACAAATCTAATGATATATCAGGCGACAACAGCTCCTTATCCAGTGACTCAAGGACTGGCTCATCCAAACAATGAGGAAGAGGACGCCAACAACAGCGATGGCAACAGCCCTGGCACGGACCACAACAAGGACCTGCCTATGGGCCATCCCTTATGGACCTCCACAAAATCCATACTTTGGCTGGCCACACATGTACCAGCTAGGCCCAACACCTTTCTCCAAAGGCAACCCCAGGCCATATTTTTTAGGACAGGGCCGGCGGTCACGTGGCAGAAGAAGAAACAACCAACAGGTGCACTGGGCAGAAGACGAGAACCCAGTGAGTGCAAACACCCGCAACAAGACACAGGAACAGCAACCAGGCACAAGCAAACAATAACCAACGACTTGCCAACCACCCTGGTATTCAACCTATCAAGTACTCCATTAACACCTATGGAAACCACAGTTCTCAACAAAGGCCTATCCCTCGTCCCAACCACTAAACTGGACAAATTCAAACTACACATAGAACTTGTTGAATTCTTCAGAAAGCTCAAACTGAAGGCCTTCTTCAAAAAACCAAGAACAAACGTTGACAACCCCTCTGACAACATCAATGAGACAGACTTGATACTAAAATCTACCTTCACACCCCCTCCAACCAATGTCCCAGCGGAAATAGCCACGTTCGAACAAGCCATTTACCATGATATAGAGCAACTCAACTCTATCAGGACATTCAACAACCTCTCCAGAGAAGACCGGAAGACCTTCAGAAGTCTACAGGACAACCGCTCCCTTGTCATCAAGTCAGCCGACAAAGGCGGAGGTATTGTACTACAAGACAAAACAGAATATGACAAAGAATGCCACAGACTACTCAGCGACAGACACAATTTTAAATTCGAAACAAGATGCTGATTTTTGTGCACCAAAAACGCTAAAGTACCATACTTTTATACCGTCCTCAAGGGCCACAAAGGCATAATTCCACCCCCAGGACGTCCCATTGTATGTGGGATTAACTCCCTCCTGGAACCACTGTCTAGATACTGTGACCACTTCCTTAACCCTCTGGTCCAACAAACACCAACCTACATAAAAGATACTAAGCATCTCTTAAACATTATCAAAGACTTGAACTTTGATCCTACAACTCAACTAATAGTGGAACTTGACATAGAAAGTCGCTACACAAGCCTACCACAAGACGCCACGCTCCAGGTCCTGCAGGAAATATTGATGCACACACCCTGGGCATATCATACCCCTAGAGAATTCATCCTCAAATGTGCCACACTTGAACTTAAAGAAAATTACTTCGAATATGAGGGTGACTTCTACTTACAATTCAACGGCACATCAATAGAGAGCATTTTCCACCCCCAGTGTAGCGGGACTTTACGTCCATCATTTTGAGCAGAGACACATATCGTCCAATACCAACCCGCACTCAGCCAACATCAAAGTGTGGCGTCGCTACATCGACAACATCTTTATGATCTGGGAAGGCACACCAGACGGATTAACACTATTCCTAACATGGCTTACCGACCGTGACCCATCCCTACGGTTCACCAGTACATCCAGTACCACTACCCTGGCATTCCTTGACCTTAACATTACAGCCAAGCAAGGTACCCTCACTACCAACACCTACTACAAACCCACTACCAGGAACTCATTACTACACCTCAACAATTTTCACCCCTGATCCCTAAGGGAAAACCTCCCCTTCGGACAATTCCTATGCACACGTAGAAACTACAGCCAACTTACAGACTACAAAAAACAATTGGCTGCCCTTGCTTACAGATTACAGGAACAAGGCTACCCTAGAAAAATCACTGAAAAAAACAAAAAGAGGGCACACAACCAGAATAGAAAGGCCCTTCTTGAAACGGTGGTCAAACAATCTGACCCACCACCAATGACATGCGTCACCACATACAACGTGGCATCCAACCATGTCTCCAACATCAATAATAAACATTGGCGCATCATAAATTCTGGACCAAGAGGAGGAAGGGAGGAACCCCGTTTTGCATATAAACGTGCAAGCAACCTTAAAGACCAACTAGTGTCCAGACGTCCCAAGACAGTGCCCAAACCAGCAACCAATACCATTCTGAACACATGGAATCTCCCCAAAATCACAGCACACCACCCCTGCAATAACTGTAGTGTGTGCCACTTAACTGAACACTCCAAACACTCAATCTGGAACCAGGCAAAGTCTGGACACAGTCACGCCATACCAATTATAATTCAACTAACGTTGTCTACCTCATCACATGCCCATATGGCCTTCTCTACGTAGGGATGACGACACGAAAGGTCAAAACCAGAGTGGTCGAGCATCGCATCACCATAAGATGCAAAAAGAACATCAGCAGACTCACTGACCACTATTTACAACACTATCATACTCCCAATTACATGACATGGACAGTGATTGAATAATACGATCACAACCAACGCGACAATGAAAAAACCCTTCTCACTAAAGAACAAGGTTGGATAGATCGTTTATCCACTCAACATCAGGGATTGAATGACTCCATTCCATGGTGCTCACTGAAAGCCTAACACATCTCTCTGACCTTCAGAGAACGGGGTCTGCCCATGGGCCTGCCCATGGGCCCCACACACTCTATGATGATATAACCCCATTTCTTTGACTTGTGCTCTCTGTCAGACATCGACGATTGATGTCGCTCATATCAGGATCCCATCAACATTTAGTCTGTTAGCACCATCAGAACACTGCGCCCTAGCTCCCTATATTATTTTATATTTTTATTATTCAAACACGTTCAGTTTCCGAAGTCCCACAGTGCACCATCGGTGCTCTGGTTCCGTGCACGATGCCCATGGCGCGCATGCTACACGTTTGTTTACCCGTGTCTCACTAAGCTCTGTTTCTTTGACTACACGCATGACGCCCTTTGGGCGCGCACAGTCCCCCTACCTGCGTCAGACAGTGCATTGCTCTGTTCCCTTGACAACGCGCATGACGCCCACCGCATGCGTGTAGTCTCTCTTCTATGTTCGCTCTTTCTAGGGACGCTACTCTCACTGTGAGGAAACAAGCCACACCTGAGCACGCCGGACAGGATACGTAAGCCCTGGCACCTCCGGGATCATTTCCCTCGGAGATCCGCGACAGCACAACAGGTTTCTAAAGGGTCCTGACCAACAAAGTCATGAGTAGAGCACTAAACTCAAACTTGACCAGGTAAGCCTTTTCTTTCCTTTACAGGTTCCTAATGGCCCACGGGCCACTCCCCTTCTCATTACAGTATCAACACCTCTGCCAGATATATCTACAGGGGCATTTGCAGCAAAACGCTAGCGTAAGGATACCCCTTGATCGTATCCGCTTTTAACATGTGTGTGTGCTTACGATATTTAGCCCACCACACGTACCAGCGCATATTTCGGTAAATTCACCCAAACCACACCACCAGTGCGGTTCCACCTTTCGTCGCATTTTTCCCGCTAATTATGCACATTACAACCGGCAAACTTGTACTTTCGTGATCTATGCAACCATGTTAAGACTCTCCTCTGTATGTTTGTTTGTCATACATGTTGTATGTCCAGTAATGCTTGGAGAGGGAATCCCCCTCCCACAAGTATAGCACCTTAGCGAGTGCGACACATTTCTGATCACACACTCACTTAAAGTGTAGATCGCACCTTCACATAACTTTTGGTCCTGAGGAAAGCCAGTTTAAAAGAAAGACCTGGCTGAAACATGTAGACCACACATCGGATGCTGGAGTTCCTAATATTCACTCCACTAACATACAGTGCCTTGTTTTTAACACTAACAGAGGCCCAGACATTAAACATTTTAAATTTTCACTTTCACGTCACCAACACTGCACACTCAGCAAAACACCAGCTCCGCTGTACCACAGGCATAGAAGCAGACCGGCATACATTCGGTGTCACTGGGTGTGCCCGATGATGAAGCATGCCTCTAACTAGGTTGGTGGGTGAGGGCTTCATAAAGAAACTTAAATGTTTCCCCCTTCCTCATACAGTCCTGAGTCCTGTATCACTCACAAATAGGCTAGTCCCCTTTCTGATTACATATAATAAACCTGGGGATACAGACTAGCTACCTAGTCCTCGCTCTCTCCTTGATAATTGAATACTTTAAAGGGTGCCCACCTGGCTGTCCCAGCTTTTCTGTGCCCTGTCTGGCATCCTACACTTCCCCATCCATGCTTGCTGTCCTCCTGTCAGGCAGTGTGATCACTCCCAGGAGACAGGAACAAAGGCCTGTGCAGGAAGGAGGTCACGCCTCCACCCTCCCAGACAGGGCAGTGAACGCATCAAGGTGGCAAGCTTCGTAGGCTTCACAGCCTCCGATTCATCAGAGTTGACTCCCAGGGGAGGAAACAAACCTTTCCTTGCCCCAGGCACTTTTGCACTTGGGCAGGTCTGTAATTAGATAGTTAAGGAGGTGTCCACCCCCAGAAAGCTAATCTCACCTCCAGAGTGGACAGTCTGGTATATACACTGGAAGAAGGGCTTTGCCATTTTTAGAAGTGGCAGATTAGAGGGTTCTGGCTAGAAAAGGTGCCCCACACCCACAGATGTAGTCAACTCAGGGGCGGACCAGCTGTAGGGACTAGTAGCCAATTGGCTACTTGCTCCCACAACCCTAACTCCCCTAAATATAGGATATAAGGGACACCCTTGACACCCGAACCTCAGTTTTGAACAACCTGCATCAAAGAGGACAGAAAAAGAGACCTGTGTCTGCGACAACAGGACTTGCACAAAGCAAAGGAGGGATACCAGGCACCTGTGGCAATGCTCCTGGAACAGCCTGATTAAGACTTATACTAGGCTATCTCTTGGTTCCTACAGACAAATGGACCCTTGCGGAAGGCTGAAGGAGCCTCAGACTCCTCAGTACTAGAGGCACTAGTCCCCTGCAAACTGCAAGTAAAACAGCGCTCTGAATCCAAAGAATATCTCTCCATCTACCCTCAAGGGATTGCACAAATCCAGAGGGTCTAGTGCATTGTGGGAACTGTAGTCCTTCCCTCCACAAAGTTTCAGGCAGCTACTGTGTTCCCCGGGACCACCAGTATTTGAAATAACTTTTGGCTCTTTTTACCCTTGCCAAGGCTTGTGGTTTCCAGTCCAGCAACCAGTCCTTTTACTTGAAGCTGAACCTAGAGAGAACTTCAGTTAACCTTTGCCTGACATCAGAAACCACATTGTTGTTGTTTGTTTGCATCTTTTCCCCCCCAAAGCCTGATTTCAGCTGTAAAAGCAACTCTTCCACAGCTCCCGTTCAGCACCAGGGACACCCAGGACAACTCTCAACCCGGGCTCCACGAGCCAGGTAAAATTGAACAGACTGTCATAGCTTGGTCCTGGGACCCGCATCCCCTTTACCCTGCAGGGGTACCACGCCACTCAACCTGCAAGTGACCAATTGTCATTAGTGGCGAGGGTGGGAATCGGTCCCCCAGCCTCCAGAGCAACCAGTGGGCAGGGCCTCATTCAGCACTAAAAGCCCACTCTGAATCCTGCAGCTCGCGAGGAATGCAGGATGCACCCGGGCATGTGCCCACCCACAGACCGGGCCAAGACGGGCCCGTTTTAGCCCATCATAGCCCAGAAGAGGCTGGGCTGGGCCACCCCTTTTGGTCTCACCTTCTGTCAGACTGCCTTCTGGAGAAAGACTTGTCTCAGTGGACAAAGGTAGTATCTGTGTTTAAATATCGTCTTGCTTTTTATCTGCTGGCTTGGGTTGATTCTGCCTTCCACCTTTAGGCATTCAGAGATTCATGACTAACAGCTGGTTGACTCCTGCACCATGAGGAAAAGGAAAGATGAGGACAAGAGCACTATCGAAAAATGCCCCAGAACAAGCAGTTCTATTTTCTCCTTGTTAAATAATGGCGTGGGAGTCTTTGCCAAAGAAATCTCACCTGTTGAGGAACAAATAACTCACTCAGGACAGTGACTCGACTCATTGGTTGTTACTGGGATTTCTGCCTCCCATGCCTCAGAAATTGTTTTGGCAGTAACAATCAAGATTCTCTCAACGTAGGGATTTTGGGGTGGCCTCGATCCTTTAGATTTCAAGTCAGTGGGCAACACGGGGGAGCGCCACATCTTGTGGCACTAGAGCCACAGGTGAAAGTAGCAGGTGGGGTAACCCTGCTCCCTCCACATCCAAACATAAACAACCCAAGGAAATATAAGGGGGGAAGTCAGCTGCTGCAAATGAGAATGTTACACAGAATGCCCATAGAACTGCAAGAAGTTAAAAACCTGTCGGCTATAGAAAATGTAATTCACAGATGCGACACGCTGGAAAAAACAGGTGGGATCTTTGGTAAGCTCTATCGGGTCCTTGAGAGATCAGATCATATCTATTTTGAGCCTATCAATACACATTCCAAACACCCCAACTATCATTGCACAGGTGAATGAGCCGCTTGTAGAAATACCTTCTAGCTTGGGTCAGTGCCCTTCCATCTCAAATGGCACTATATCCCAGGCAGACACTGTGATTATTCCAACAGCGGTTAGCATTAACACATGTAAAACCTCTGGTAACTCTGTTGGTGCACAGGCTCCCTACTCAGAGAGTCCCGTTAGTACAAACCCACGGGATGGTCTCAGGTTGACCCCGCCTGCACTAAACCTAGTGCAGAGGGATCTTCCAAATCCTCAGAAAGCCCAAATGGGGGCCTCTCCTGCCATCCTGCATCTTCCACCGGCTTGTACTCCGTATGTCCTGATCCTAGCCAACGTCCCTCCTGTGTCGCAACCTGCTAAAGATTTACAACAACTCAAAAATAAGGTTGCCCATTGACTTGCAGGGAGGGCACCCACAGCTATTAGAACAAAGCTATCTGATGAAAGAATTATGGTATGCATATTGGGCTGGATAGGCTACATTCACAAATGTAGTGGTGGGGACTGTATTGTCATCAACTTTAGGAACAACTTCAGGGACAGCTCTATGCTAGGGAATCTTGGGTCAATCCCAGCAACCCATGGTGGTATCTCAGTTTTACATTTGGTTTTTTTTTACAAACCTGTTCCCTTGGGGCCCCTTTTCAAGCCACCTTTATTGCCCATGCTAGAACTGGTAAAACCTACGCTGGGAATGCTGGCCCGAATCTCTCCCTGTCCAACCGCTTAGCACCCATTAGTGGTTTGAACGACCAAGACAGACTGGGGAGGGATTCTAATTCTAGTGGTCCTACCACTGTGTCAATCTCTTCCAGGGCCCTTCAAGTTATGTCTTGGAATATCGCAGGCCTGTGGTGGAAATTTGATGAACCTGATTCGACAAAGACCCTCACCACTTATGATATTATATCTTTTCAGGAGACTTGGGACCCACAAGGGGGATCCAAATGGACAGCTATGTCCCTTTCTCAATTAATGCTATTCCCTCGCCCAGTGAGAGGGCTAGCGGGGATCTTGTGACCTTGTTCAAATTAGATCTGGCATATAACATGGAAAAGAACGAATGCACCTCTCCCCACATTCTTGGGGTGCTTCTCTATTTAAGAATAACACCATGATCTTGTGCATTAACATCAACAACATGATTCATGAGAATAAATCTGAGCATATTTTGGATTCACTCTGCTTTTTCCTTCATTCTTTGTATTCTAGCCGTTCCATTTTTCATATTGTTTTGTTGATCATTGGTGATTTTAACCTCCACCCCTGCAGAGGCTGTTATCTTTATGAGGCAAATGGTCAGTAGATGAGGGGATTCCCAGGACCAAGTCCACCTTAAGCATACATCACCGAGGATGTGATGAAGAATGGCCTGCAGAATATAGCTTGGTCAATTTATCGAGCCTAGAGAGTCTGTTAATGGGCCATAATTCCCCCACCTTTAAGGGTCATGGGTGTGGACCCGACCTTGATTATATTTATGTATCAGTGGGTCTTCTATGCTCAATTATTTCATTTTCAGTGAACTGACACACTTTAAGTGAACATAACCTCTTTGTTGCCAGTTTACATTGGGAATTTGATTTGAGTGAGTGGAACCTTTTCATTATTTTAAATCCCATGTCAGGTCAACAGACCAGGTGGGCGGATGAATTGGTGTAAAATTATCCCCGAGATGTTCATCACCAAGTTAGTCATGTCCTGTCCCTTGGAATTTCAGACTTGGATGAATTCAGAGACTTCTTATCAGAATATCTTATTGGAGTATGACAAGGTATGTTCCCACATTCGCGAAGTTGTTTCAAAGCTGACAAGGCCTAATTTAAGGAGGACAGGGTGGTGGACCAAGCTGCTCCAGTCCCTGTCCAAGCCTGGGAGACCCATTTTTCAACTCTATATCAGGTGGACAACTCATTCTCTCCACTCTCCCCCCTGGTGTGGGGTGTCAAACTGACGATACTCTGAGGGGAGGTTAGAGATGCTATTGTATTCCTCCCTATGGGAAAGGCCCCTAGGGCAAAAGTGTCCCTGCAGACCTGTTTAAGTCATTTGTCAACCTCTGGGCCCCTTTTCTTACTCTTTATATCAACGCCACCATGAGCTGCCTCGTCCCCGCAGCATGGTGTCACTCACTTAATGTATCTGTGGTCAAGAAGAGGAACAGGAATGATTCTTCCTGTTACAGGCCCATCTCCCTAACTGAGGCTGAGGTTAATATCGTAGGCAGGGATATACCGATCAGACTGTTATACCGAACAGACTAACTCACTGGGTAGAGGAACGCAAACCTTTGTCTGATAACCAATATGGGTTCCGCTCAGGGTGGGACAGGGTGTAGCATTATCTTAATCCCCACCTTGTCCTCAACAAATATATTCACGCAAAAAGGGTTCCTTGCATCTCACCTTCACGGACCCTAGCTCTGATTTTGATAAGGTTAACAGAGAGAAGCTCTGGGCAGAGCTGAGCTCCATGGGGGTGAAAAAAGTCTAGTTAACTTCTTAGGAGAGCTCCATTGT
The DNA here is from genome assembly GCF_964261635.1 of Lissotriton helveticus. Taxonomy (NCBI): domain Eukaryota; kingdom Metazoa; phylum Chordata; class Amphibia; order Caudata; family Salamandridae; genus Lissotriton; species Lissotriton helveticus. The sequence goes on along the minus strand of NC_136071.1, from coordinate 331,952,372 downwards.
GTGTTGACGGCCCCACTTTCCTATGGCAGCAATGGACGATGCACTAATGCGCTTTACCATTAAAAAGGGGGTCCATCAGGGCTGTATCCTGGCCCTCTTTCTTTTTATAAAGTATGTTGATCGCCTGGAGAGTGCTATCATTAAACCAGGCATCTATGTACCTAAAGCCGGGGGCATATTGCTCACGGCTCGTTTATATGCAGACAATGCAGTTTTAATTTCCTGCACCATCGGAAGCCTGCAGAAGCATATCTGTGAAGGGCTGTTGCGCTTAGCAGATATATGCCCTTTACAGATATGCGGTCCTCCTGGACTCCACACCACCAAAAATCCACTTCATACCGATCCCACACCATCTGTGACTCTCCGACAGGCTTGCCGCAGCACCCTATTGGGTGCCGGTTGATACCGATTAACGCCTCATCTCATCTCAATAACTTTATTCAGTTATTATACAGGAAAAATAACCATAAAAGTACAATTAGTATATCACACTCTCAAAATTTAAAAAGATATATAAAAACAATCATGGTACATTATAGATAAACTGATTACATTTCATACATGAATAGATTTCCTTGATCTAAAAACATTTTTTAAAAACGCAGAAACAGATGCGGCAGTTAATATATTATCTAGTTTCTGGATGGCTAAAATGGCAGGGCGACATTGCCTAAGTTCCATACTCTTCAATATTGGTACAATCCACCTTGTCCTTGGACTAGTGTAAAATTTACAAAAGAACAAGATATGAATGTCCGATTGGCTGGACGAATCGTCGCATGGACATTTACACAGTAGTCTTGTCCAGTCATTCATCTTGGGGAAGCTTAAGAATCTAAATAAAATGTTTAACCTAAACCGTGTTAAAAGAAACCTTTCAAAATCACTCATGTGCAGCTTAACATACGGTTGAATATTAAAGGTGGTCATTATTAAGTGATGGACCACCACAGAAATCTTTGTCATCTCAGTGTTCATTCTATGATCCCCCAGGAACGTCATGCAAACATTTTTAAGTTCTTTCCTGAGAACCTGGTACATCGATAAGGGATCACTATAATATTCTTGGTGGCCTATTTGTGGAAGAAACGTCTTTACGTAGTATAACCATCTCATCAATCAATCAATCAATCACAGAAATGTGTATAGCGCGCTACTCACCCGTAAGGGTCTCAAGGCGCTGATGGGGGGGGGGGGGGCGCTACTGCTCGAACAGCCAGGTCTTGAGTTGTTTCCTGAAGGAGAGGTGATCCAGGGTCAGCCGTAGGTGAGTGGGGAGGGAGTTCCATGTCTTGGCTGCCAGGTAGGAGAAGGATCTTCCTCCGACGGTGGATTTCCGAATTCTTGGGACGGAGGCGAGGGCGAGGTTGGCGGATCGGAGCTGGCGGGTGGGTGTGTAGAAAGTGAGGCGGCTGTTGAGGTACTTCGGGCCCAAGTCGTGGAGAGCCTTGTGTGCGTGGGTGAGGAGTCTGAACGTGATCCTCTTGTTGACGGGGAGCCAGTGCAGGTCTTTCAGGTGGGCAGAGATGTGGCTGCGGCGCGGGATGTCCAGGATGAGTCGTGCTGAGGCGTTCTGGATGCGCTGGAGTCTTTTCTGGAGTTTGGCTGTGGTTCCAGCGTCGAGGGTGTTGCCGTAGTCCAGACGGCTGGTGACGAGGGCCTGGGTGACCGTCTTCCTGGTTTCGGTGGGGATCCATCGGAAGATCTTTCGGAGCATGCGCAGGGTGTTGAAGCAGGATGATGACACTGCGTTCACTTGCTTGGTCATCGTGAGGGAGGTGTCCAGGATGACGCCCAGGTTGTGTGCGTGGTCCGTTGGTTTGGGTGCGCTGCCCAGGGCAGGGGGCCACCAGGAGTCGTCCCAGGCGGAAAAGATGGTCCGAGGATGAGGACTTCCGTCTTGTCTGAGTTCAGTTCCAGATGGCTGATCTTCATCCATTCCGCAACGTCTTTCATTCCTTCCTGGAGGTTGGCTTTGGCGGTGGCGGGCTCGTTGGTGAGGGAGAGGATCAGCTGGGTGTCGTCGGCGTAGGAGATGATGTTGAGGTTGTGTTGGCGGGCGATGGCTGCGAGGGGGCTCATGTAGATGTTGAAGAGGGTGGGGCTGAGTGAGGATCCTTGCGGGACGCCGCAGATGACTTCGGTGGCCGCGGATCAGAACGGGGGGAGGCGGACTCTCTGGGTTCTTATCTTGCTAACATTATCAAGACTCATCACGTCTTTCAAAACCAGACAGTTAAAAACACATTCCTCAGTAGTCCATACCCTGTGCCACAAAAGAAGCGGTTGTACCTTGATAACATCTTCTAGATATGGTTGTCCAAGTTCAGCATGGCAAATATACGTGGAGACACTGTCCGGGACTGCTAAAAGATACCTCATAAAGGCGTTTTCTGCCACCTGTAGTAATTTCACATTTGCATAGCCCCATATTCCAGCACCGTAAATTGCAATTGCTACACAAGTTGCTCTATAAACACATAAAAGTTCCCCAATCAGTCGTCTGCCCATTTTTCTACTAAAATTAGTCAAAGCCATTAAGGATTTACAGAACAGCAACCTTCTTGATTTTATCGCGTTATTCCATGATCCGGACTGATCAAACAGTATTCCCAAATAAGGAAAAGTGGGGGTAAAATCCAGTGGTTGCGAGTTAATATACATTACTTGTTTCTTTTTATCTGCACCGATACCACAATTCATACAGAACGTTTTTGTACAATTAATTCTGAAATCCAAATGTGTCATGAATTGGGAGAAAGATGTGACCATCCTTTGCATGGCCACGGGCGTCCGGGCCATCAGGACAACGTCATCCGCGTGTAGGAGTGCAGGGACAGATCTATTAGCTATCTTTGGCATGTCCCTGCACTCCTGAGACAATATTCTTTCTAGGTTGTTAATATATATTGTAAACAAGAAGGGGGCGAGAACGCATCCTTGCCGCACTCCTCTTGAAATACTAAAAGGCCTAGTACACTCCCCGTTCTTGGCAAATCTAACTTTACCCCTTGCCCCCGAATAAATCTCCCTAAGGAAAAGAATTATATTTTCATCTATTCCTAATTTTTCCAGGATCAACCATAATTTGCTGTGGGTAACGCCATCAAAGGCTGATGTTAAGTCAATAAAGGTTAAAAAAGTGCGACCTCCCTTGGCTTTGTTATATTTTTCTAAAAGAATGTGCAATTTAAGGCCCTGTCAACGGTGCCAAGGCCCTTCCTAAATCCATACTGAAGATCACTAATTATCGAGTGTTCTTCAGCCCATGATTGTAATCTATTTAAAATCACACGACCAATAATCTTAATTGATGAGTCTAATAACGATATAGAGCGATAGCACGAGCAACTTGTTCTATCCCCCTTTTTAAATATGGGTACAATGATAGATACCGATTAACGCAACAACCCTGTGCGATTACGGCACCGTAGAACCAGTCGGATTTCGCCTATACCAGGATTCTCTTCCATTTCCCATAAGGTTCCACCCATCCCAGCATCTGTCTCAGGCATCAATAGTCATGTCCTGATGATGATCCCAGTATCTTGCTTTGGGACCGAAACGTCGTCGACTCCCAGCACCTTGACACAAATATGTATTTGCTAATATTCTGTGCTATGGTGCCATTATGTATGTTCTGTGGCATAAATTACTAAAGTTGTCTCTTGGCCACCATATACATATGCCTGAGTTTTTTTACTCTAATTTTCTGTGGTTATTTATCCCACTTATATGTCTTCCTTGAAACCTTCAGAATAAACTATTACATTAAATTTTGATATATTATCATAGACATCATTGTATCTCTATGTGAATTTCAATATTGATGTGAGGGGCAAAATGCAAAATCATCATCCCGATGGTGGAGCCGACCCTGGCTCCACCGTCATAAGGGTATTATGCTGGCTTCTGACACTCCGACAGGCTCCTTGAGCCTGTCGGAAGTGCATATCAATCACCCCGCAGGTTTCACTCCAACCGGCATCATCCTAATATGACACTCGAACTGAAACCTACGATGTCAGGCAGAAAGCCTCCGACAGCAGGTCAGAGTCTTTCAGCAAAACATCACAATCGGGCCCTTTGTTTTAAATAATGAACTGTAACAATAAATGCTTTTTCACAAACCTAAAGATGATAATGTATAGTGTTTACATTTTTTTTATCCACGTGGACATAATCATTGTGACATTGAACAAAAAATACAATTATTATTGTTTGTGGATTTGTTTGGGGCACAAACCATGCCCGAGGGGATCTCTCGATGAATAGTAAACTCACACAGATATGTTAGATAATTGTTTTTTAACATAAAATATTTTGTAATATATTTAATATAAAATAAAAGTATTTACTTAGGTATGTGTGACATCAGAATCATTATCAGGAAAATGTGTTTGAAATGTTAATAGTAATGAGGCTCGATCAAAACAACAGAAGAGTGCACTTTTCCTTGCGAGAGGAGCAGTTGGAGAAGAATCACAGTGGATTCTTTAGAAAGCCCTCACTCACCAACCTAGTTGGTGACATGCTTCATCATCGGGCCCCACCAGGAAGGTCTAAAACCCCCCCGGTGTGCTTCGACGCCAGAATTACTGCGGAGCTGGTTGTTTTTTGTGTGGGTGAAAGTGTGATGTGAATTAAAAGTGACTAGGTTGTGTCTGAAAAAATATTTTTTTCGTAGGCCAACCCAGCACGGTTAAAATAAGGAGCGGGCGGTCGAAAAGCTGGATAGATGTTTCAGCTTTGCCGCGCTATGTGCGGTCAACATGTTTCTGCCTATCTGGATGCAAGTAGCTAGGTATTCGCAGTAATTCTGGCATCGAAGCAAGGAAAAGTGCACTCTGCTGTTGTTTTGATCGTATTTCATAGGGGGACTAAGAGTGCCTCTTCTTAGACTACCTCAAACCTGCTCTTACTTGTTTTTAAAAGAGGAAAATAGTAATGAGGCTACGTAAATGCATGACCCTTAGTGATGATAATTATTTATGTAGTAATTCTTCATTATTATAATGCTATCACATCACCATCACTAATGACCTGTCAAATCTGTGCCATGCAAGTAGCACTTCAATAATTTTACTACACTTCAAAATGACTGTGTAATGACATCACTCATAGAATTTCATGTCTCAATCAGAATCTGATGGTCACCAATCGCATGCATACAGTACATAATCTATCAAATATTACTTAAGCGAAGGCCTATCCTCCAATAAGTGAATTTGACTTCTTTGAGGAATCCGTACATATACTTGTTGATGGAGATAATGTTATGGATACCAGAGTAATGTATGAATGCAATGTTTAGTACAATGTTAACACTATTGGAGGAGCACTCATTGCCTATACAGACAATAATCAAACTGCCACTACAGCAGTAACATTCCAATGTAATAAAAATCAGTGATATTGTAAAAGAAAAATCATGTTTGTGTAATATGTTATACATACATCCATGTGTGCATACAATCAAATTTACATTCATACTAATCAAACACTGGAAATGAAAATCACTTTAAAATGGCTTATCTCAAGCACTGGTGAGTGACAACAAAGGCTGGGACCTAATACAGTAGTCCAAATCTACTTCTTATTTGGTCAGCCAACATATCAAAATTGTGGCATATACACATAACAGAATACAGGTATATCACGGTTATAACTTAAATCACATAGTAAGTACACATTTATTGTGAGTGCTGAATGGGGTTATATGTGAAATTGATAAATGTATCTGAGTCATTCATTACACTCCTCACACATTCAAAATATATGATATATATCATGAAATATTACATAAATCCCAATTGTGTCATGTCATACAGATGAATACAAAAAACAATGGTCCTTGACCAGGATTTTTAGAAAGAAATAAATCAACTCCCTTGTAGGAATAATCATAAGTTGTTTCCAGAGCTAATAGAGATAATTATGTGAGCTCCTGGGTACTTAATACAACATCTTAAAAGAAAGAGGGAATGCGCAACAACCTGTAATTCAGAACACCATATATTTTATTTAAAAAATGGTGAGACCGTTATTTCATCACGTCATATTTTCAAAGGTAGGTTGCTCCAAGGGGTATAGAGCGTGCAAAGGAGGTAGAGGAGTGCTCAAGTGGAAATGTGGTAGGAAGGAAACTCAAAGTAGGTGACATAGGAGAAAGTAATTCATACAATTTATATACATCAGGATCGGTTGCAAGTCACCGTCCAATACATATGCCGTTTTTCAATAGTTTTGATATACATAAAATGTATCGTTCATAAAGCACGTGGGGGGTGTAAGAGGTCCAGGCCCTTAGCTGGGTAGGGTATTCATCGACGTTTCGATCCGTCTTAAAGCCATCAGGTAGTTAAAGCCTTGGCTGTGCGGATCTTCATCAGGACTGGATGGGGCAACCTTAAACAGGTGGGGTCTAGTCACACACCTATAAGGATAGGGAGAGTTGGAGTCAGGGTGTTGCACAATTAAAGGAGGGTGGCGACTATAATGCTAATACATAATTTCTTACCCACTGGTCGTGTCGCTGTGGGCTTCCAGTCACGCTAGGAAATTCGTGGCTAGTGTTGCGCAGTCACTGTATTAAATGAGAACAAGAGAATGGGAACAATAAGTCTCCCAAGGTCCTGGCGTTTTAATTACAAGGAAGTGTGCAGTCATTAATGGAAAATAGCTTTACCTTAGTTGAAGACGGACTCAATCAATGAGGGCGGAAGGGATATTTAAAAACGATCACCAGACGATTTTCAGTTCTGTAAAACATCAAGGTGACGAGATTAGCTAAAAGGGGGACCGGGCCCTGTATGTACCACTTGCATGAGAACGCGATATCTAAATTCATTGCAAGCTGCGTGGCGTCATACAGATGTGTTTATACATCCATAGAGACATGTCAATGTCATACATTTTCATATGCTTATTTACATATAGACCTAGGACACTGCACTAAAGCCTAGAGGGTTATCTGTGAGTTCTCAGTGTACAAAGGGGCATATTTACAAGCCCCTATCTCCACAGGAATGCTACTTTAAGTGACGTTCCTGTGGCGATACGTGTTTCGCCTTATTTACAATGAAGCCACTTAACGTGGCCTAATGCTTCCTTGTAAATAAGGCCCCCTTTCACACTATACTTAGCGTGAAAGGGGTGAGCAATAGGTGTTACGGTGGGCGTTCCACCGCAACACCCATTTATTTTGCCGCTGAACGATATTTACAAGGGCGACGTAAATGTGGGGCAGCGCCAACATTAAGACCAGGGAAAACCTGGTCTTAAACAGGTGCAACTTGTTTTTGCTTTTTCCATGTGTGCAGCACACATAGACACAGCAAAGGCCTTTAATTGTTTTTATGCTGGAAGGTGTCCTTTCCTGCACATAAACAATCAATAAAAAAATTAAGTTTTGCACCTTTTATGTGTGTTGCATTACGCAGCACACATAGAAGTTTCAAACACCATGAATGGTTTTTTATTCAGCGCATTCTTGTGAATATGGGGCATCCCTACATTTTCAGAATGGAGAAGCGTGGCGTTAGCAATGTTTGCTTAACACCACCTTTCTCCATTCTGTTGTAAATATGCCCCAAAGTCTTTTCCTTGTGAAAGCTGTGGCATTCCCTTGCAACACACAAGGTGATGGAGGGTGATGCCAACCTTACAGTGAGAAAAACAAACACACCTAAGGCAACCATATGAGAGTGTGCAACTGTAGAGAAAACGTAATCATGCAATGGGTATTAACGTTTGCATTACCTATGTGGAGTGTACAAAATAACACATATCCACACTTGGTTTGAACAGCAGTTTATTTATTACCCATACTGGCAAATCAAGTAATGGGCAGCTACATGCATAGGTGTGTATGATAGATACACTTGTGCACAACGTTTTATAACACTTTGTGTGCAATATTATGCGGCATTACAGGTACATCTGCAATATGTAACTCTTATCATATATGTAGGAAGTAATTATTGTGTAGGTATATTTTTCAAATGCATATTTTTTACTTTATCCATGTGTAGGTTTATAGGGCACTGCATATAATTTGCATGGCGCTTTGCATTGTAATACATACGACACTGCATGGCCCTTGCGTTGCTATATTTAGGATGCTGTGTAGAAAACATATGATGTGTGTTGCCCTTGGTGTGGTAATACACAGGACAATGCTTGGGGCCTTGCATTACATATATAGGACACTGAATAGGAAACATATGATCTGCATGGCCCTTTGCGTTGTAATACATAGGACACTGTATGAACCCTTACGTTACTATATAAAGGACACTACGTAGGAAACATAATTTGTGTGACCCTTTAAAATTGTCAAACATAGGACACTGTGTGAACCATGGAATTGCTATATAAAGGACACTACATAGTAAACATATGATTTGTGTGACCCTTTGCATTGTAATACATAGGACACTGCGTAGGCACTGTATAGGAACATAGGTATGCGCCAGAAAAATCATCGCATAAAAAAGGACATTTTGCCAGTCACACCCAGGAAATTATGCAATGGGTGTGGCTGCATACTAAGAAGAGTAATTTTTTCTTTTCACTTTCTGTTTGTGGCTAGCGGTTGGTGCATGTATTGAGAGGAGGATTTGGAGTTTTGGGGTGTGTTTCTTGTGAAGGCTTTGTCATATTGTGCTTTACAATTTGTCTTTGTCTTGTGTTTCATGTATAAATATTGTAATTTTTAAATAATTGTGTCTGAGTATTGTTGGGTATCTGTCTTTCTGGGGTTTACATTTATTTCATATAGTTAGGGATTTAAGGGGGGTTCTCATAGTTAGTTAAGTTAGGATAGACATTGTGTCACATTGAACTATGTCTGTTAATGGGAGAAGCCTTCATTTTGATGATGGGGAGATAGGTGCCCTTATCTGGCTAATTGTGCATTACCTCCCATGTATGATTGCTGCTGAAGGGAGGGTGAGCAAAGGGTGCCTTACCAAAGAAAGAAACACCAGGTAGGAATTTGTGCGCATGCATATGTGCAAAGTGTCAAATGTGGCCCACGCATCCACCTATGGATTCTGACACATTTCCTGATTTACCAACACTTGTAGACCTAGGACTGCATCAGAATTATATGCCAATCAGTCAGTCAGAAAGCTTTATTTTGGCTATTGCAGCCATTAAAGAACATATAAAATAGCATTATCCATAAAACATAGTTCATAAAATAACATGTTAATTAGAGATTAAAAAATACAATTGTCGTTAGGACCCCTTGGGAGTCAAAAAGTATCAACATATAGAGGGTCCCAACCCCCTGAGATCAATTATCACGGGTGGGGCAACAAACAAGGGCAAATAGTATAACAAGGACAGCTTTTTCAACAATAAAAACAGTGTAGGAGGTTAAAAAAGACACTTTAAAAGTATACATTAAACAAGAAATGTTAAAAAGATAAAATAAAAAAGTTCATGGCCTAAATTTGTACAAGTTTAAGATCACAAGGGTAATCATAAGGAAACACGATTGCCTAAGTTCTCAGCTCAGTCTTTCAATAGGCGTCTGCGTTAGCACCACATTGCAAATAGAAATTTGGAATTTGCAACAACAAAAACTGGGTGAGTATCGTTATATGCTCCACAACAGATAAAAATATCTTTATTTCTCCCCATTGTTTTATATTTCTAAGTGTGCTGCATTCTGCAACACACTTAGAAAGAGTAAAATGCGTCTGAGGAATATTTTTATGCAGAACTATTACTGCACAAACAAATCCTGCCTACAATGAAGGCACCCATGAACCATGGTGCAAGGGTGCCTGCATTGGTGCTATGCAATTTGTGTGCCAGCACAGGCTGAGAGCAAGACTATGCTGAATAATGTTAAATACGCCACATTCCTGGCCTCTCCCTTTCACTCAGTACATCAAGGTGGTGCTTGAAATATTGATAAATATGGTCCGAAGTGTGTAAAAAATTAGAAAGTGCATAGTATAGAAGTAGAGCAGTCTTTATGCTCCACAATTAATGGCATTTAACTTAGCTTGTATTTCGGTGGAGATATACCTTTTTCTAGCAGGAAAATTGATTGTTTCAAATATCCCAATGCTGAAAGTAAGTGTCATGACAACATGTTTGTAGGTCTGTAACAAATGTGTGTGTGATTCATAAATGTATTTACAATGTAATCCACATCACTCTGAATTAAATAGCAAATACTACTGAAACGGTTTGTTTAGCATAAACATACAAGAAGTCTCGTTAAAGTAAAGTAATTGTCAGTATAGATATTGGTAAGGATTATTATCTCACTTGAAATATGCTAATGGCATAAATCATACAGCATCTGCATGTCAGATAGTGCAGAGCTATTATGGTTTGCAACATAAGCAGTCATGTGATGTATACCAATACTACACATACCATGGGCGTTTCACACAGTTTTAGCAGGTTAGCCATCACATCAGTGCAGAACATATTGATGCAGGAACTTTGTCAGTAGCATTGAAGCTTAAGGTGAATTATTAATAAAACCTAAACAATCATGTTTGCATCCACCATGTGGGATTGCAGTGGTGTGACACATCTCTCTCTTGCTCATCAGAGATGTCCATGTTAGTCCTAGGTAGAAAGGAGTGACTGTGGCCCCATAGATCCTATGCCCTGGAATGTGGATGAATCTCAGCTAATAATGTGATACAAAGATTGCTTAGAACAAATTGCAGTGATGTGGAGTAGATAGTTTCAGAGTTTAGTGGAGTGGAGTCATGCAGGTTAGAGTGGGGCAGTGCAGGGTAGAGTGTGGTGGCATAAAGAAGTGGTGCAGAGTACACTGGTGTACAATTGAGTGGTGCAGAGTGGAGTAGAGTGACCTAGACTAGAGTGGTGAAAATTGCACTGGTAAAGAGTTGCAGTGGTACATAGGAGAGTGGAGAAGAGTGCATTAGCATAGCGTAGAGTGGTGCAGAGTAGCGTACAGAGGCATAGAGTGAAGTGTTGTAGAGTGCAGTGTCATAGAATGCAGTTCTGCACAGTAGATTAGAGTAGCGTGGGTTGGATTGATAGAGTGCAGTGGCATAGAGTGGAGTGGTGTAAAGTGCAGTAGAGTGGCAAATAGTGGTGTAGGGTACAGTTCAGTGGCATACAGTGCAGTGGAACAGAGTAGAGGGGCACAGAGTGGAGCAGAGAAGAGTTCAGTGGCATTGAGTACAGTGGTGTAGAGTGGAGTGAGGTAAAGAACAATGGTGTAGAGTGCAGTGGTGTAGAATAGAATAAAGTAGCTTAGAATGCAGTGGCATAGAGTGAAGTGGTGTGTAGAGTGCTGTTGCATAATATAGAGTGGTGCAGAGTGGCGGGAGTGGCTCAGGGTATATTGCAATGGCGTAGAGTGGAATGGTGCAGATTGGAATAGAATAGCATAGACTGCAGTGGTATAGAGTAGATTATTTCAGAGCAGCGTGCAGTGTCATAGAGTGAATTGGGGAAGAGTAGGTTAGAGTGGCCTAAAGTGGATTGGAGTAGAGTGTATAGACTTAGAGTGGAGCGATGTAGAGTGTAGTGGCACACAGTGCATGGGCATAAAGTCCAGTAGATTGGCAAAGGGTAGAGTGGTGCAGAGACATAGAGTTCAGTGGTGTAGAGTAGAGTATCAGCGAGTTCAGTGGCGGAGATTACAGTGACAGTGTGGAGTGACATAGAATGAAGTGGTGTAATGTGGAGTGGAGCAAAGGAGGGGTCAGTGGTGTGGAGTGGTGCACTGTAGGGTGAGGTAAAGTGGAGTATGTATGGTGTGGTAGTGTACTGCCATTGCAGACAACATGTCTTCAATTGAAATGACCATTACATTTGCAGAGACCTACAGTTTTACTTATAAGGGTACACAACCGATAATGTGTGAAAATGTCTTCTAGTGTATTGATTTGTTTTGCTCCTATTATAATATTTGTTTCCACCACACTTCAGAATTACCCAGAAATGTGTTTTATTTCTGCTTTCCTAATTCTGATATAATCTGAAATATCTGCACAGGTAATTTACAGACATTCAATTTTTTTTGCATTCTAGAGCGAAAAGTAACATTGTGCAGCCGTCCTCCAGCACACCCCTGGTAGTCAGTATGATTGTCACATAAATCCTCTCACTTTGAAGTCAGAGAAAGAAAACTAAGCAGCAAGCTCCCTGGAAGACAGAGCCTGACGTTTGACTTCTGCCTTGGAATGCACAGCAAATGTGACAAGATAAGAACAAGATTTAAAAGGCCTGTTTTCAGAAATCCAGCACTGGTGGAAGAATACAGTAAATAGTGGTTGGGCAACAGAAGGGAAGAAATTCAAGCTGGGCATCCTTAAACGAATAAAGCCAACATATAGAAAGAGAGCAAATGTGAGTTACAAAGCACTGGATGGAATGCGTTACCAGGGAAGCTTTCAAGATGTTGTTAGCAAGCCAGAGAGGCAGGTTTTGACTCAAGATATCGTTAGCTGTCTGGTAGGCTTCGACCTAATCAAGCATTGTTGATTGCAGATTCCTTACTTGTTTCCTGTGAAGTTCACAATCTAAAAGTGCTTTGGACACAATATACTTATGTTTTTAACAGTCTGGTTACTTCATCGAGAGGAGGGGTGCACATTACAGTCAGCCATTAAATAATGTCTTTAGTCGTTTGGTGTTGCTGAGTACTGTTTAATTGCATCTTCCCTACTTGACTTTATAATGATCAAACCATAATTTTTTTGTTGCATTTTATACTTCCATTATGCATTTTCTAGAACGTATCCGTAATAATTCCACTGTTTCAAAGGTGATCTAAAATAAATGTAAAATATCCTCTAGAATGCATGCTGACAGCCTCTTGTAAGATGACTATCGATAAATGTTTTATAAGCTGAACTGCTCCCCTCTGGGTCCTTGACAAATCATTTCCATGGCCTGCTGCAGTAGTTGGAAAAAATATTTTCTCTGAGTCCCATAAAAAGGAATTACATTGTTATTCCGAGGGTTGGGTTGAGTGCTGAAATGCATACTGTAATTGTAGTTTATTGACTATAATGATGTGTGCCCCTCCCATAGTTGAGCTTTGTTCAGTACCTATGGAAAAAATCCAAGCTTTGGGTTTCTACTTTTCCAACACAGAATCCTCCCTGGATTTTGAAGATTTACACAAACCCCACAGTGTTGACAACATTCCGGCGTGCAGAGTATACAATGGGAAAGGAAAACTGCAATGGAATAATTTTCTCAATGACTAAAGGCATTCCTATTAATTACTCAAATCATAAACAAATATATCCTATAGTCACAATGCTTAGCATTCTCATATGGAGAATATTAAAATTCATCGTGCACAATGCAGTTCCCCCTAGCAATTAAGAGCACTCTTTAAACTGGCTACAGATAGCTTAAGCATGTGGAACTGCTTGTCAGCACAACAGAAAACACATCAAATATAACATATACCATACAGAAATGGGTTTGAATCACGATTCTTCTGCCATTGGTTTGTTGTGCTGCTTCTAGTTATATGTTTCCTGGTCTACACATAAGGGTTTGGGCCAACGCATTTCGCTGATGTATACATTTGTTTTCTGCAATTTTCGCTGAAATTGGTGATGGAGTAAAAATACTTTTTTATTTCGGGGGTTTTTGCGTATTTTTTTTTTTTTTTTTTACAACAAACATGTTTTTATAAAACTTTTGTGATTGCTGTAGACGACGTTGTCAGTATAATATTTTTCAAACATGCAATGCAGTAACGTCAGGAGGTGAACGGGGCAGATTTATGACGACTGGCGCATCCCTGAAAATCAGAGATGCACCAGATGAGATGTGTCATGCAAGTTTACCCTTGCGCCACCACAGATGCACCGCATTTACAATGCGGCACATCATGGCGCAAGGATAAACAGATACGTGACGCATCTCCCATCGGAAGGGTGGCGCATTGCTGGAGTCGTGGCGCAAACGCGATGCAACTCCAGCAATGCTCCTGGCCTGCCCATATACAACGTGGTGCGTCAAGCATTATGCCTGCTTCAAGCAGTCTCAAGGTTTTGACGCAGCGGGGTCGGAAAAGTGACTGAGTGAAATCTTGTAGGTTTCACTCAGGCACTTTTCCAAGGAGTTCCTGCGCCAGAACGCCCACGCTGCACCGGAACGCCCACATGAAACCTGCGTCAGGTTTCATGTGGCGCAGGGCTTTACAACTTGATGCATCTCCCTAGATGCGTCACGTTGTAAATCCGTCACAGCATGGCGATAGGTTTACGTCACCGCTGCGTCACAGAAGTGACGCAACGGTGGCACAAAAGTGGCGCATGGGGCTTGTAAATCTGCCCCACAGTTTTTTAGATCCGCCTATCAGACAGCGCAAATTGTCTACTACGGAGGGCTTAGTGCCTGTCCATGGCTTATCAGTGGTTGGCTTTAATCTCACTCTCATTTCCTTAGTTTTTATTCATTAGCTTGTGTTGACTTTATTTGCTCTTCTTATGTTTGTCCCTCCTCTGGAGCGTGAAAGCATTACTTGTGTCCTTCCAGTGCTTACTTTTTAAGCACAACTTTTATCTTTTGGTTGAGCACTCCATGATAGAGCATGTGCTTTTCAGATGTCTCTCTCCTGTACGTCTCTCCTCTGCCTCCTCCGTGCTGCCCTCAGCCTCGTGTACTTCTCCCGCCATTTTACGGGATCACCTGTGCTCTTTTCCACAGCCGACTCCAAGTTGCTCTGTGTCACCCATTGAGTCTGCCCCTTAACACCTACCACCCCTGTTGCTTCTGTTACCCCTCCTACATACTAATGCCACCCCACAAATACCCTCTGATATACTTCCGGCCATGCGCTCTCTTCATGTTGCTCCCCCACCTGTGCTTTCCTTGTTGTTTCCTCCGCCCACGTCTATTATGATGCTGTCCACACCCTTCCTGATGCCCTTCCGCCCATGCTTCAAAAAATAAGAGTGCTGCTTATCTTTAAAGAGTATTCTTTTTTTATTTACTTATTCAACTAAGGAAATAAAAAAATACTTTTGTCATTTTGTAGGCCAGCACCTGCATGGCATGCATGTCTACAAAATAACACGACCGCTGCATCATTGCACCTTTGTTTTGTTTGTTTGTTTTCTTTAGTCATGCTGCACAGTATGGGAATGATCTACAACATGGCCAAAAATCATTGGCAAAGGCAATAGGTCCCAAAGACAAGATGCTAAATGCTACTTTTTTATCTGCATTGGCCCCGGACATTGAAGTTTCCACTGTGAAGAGATCATACTGTTAGTCCGGCCTGCCAAAACCTACTTTCTTATTCCGCCTGCTCCATCAACATCTGCATTTTCTTTTAGGGGGAACAGTGATTGACCGTTCAATCAGCATTGCCTGCATTGAATGTTCTCCCGGTCAGTAAATGCCTGATGAGTGGCTGGCTCCACTGATTAGGAGTTAACTGTCCCATTGTGCATTGCGGTTATCATTTTTTAGTAGGGGGATGAGAGTGACTAGTCACAAGTAGCCCACAATATATTTGCTGATTACCCACCTCCAGTCTGACACACAGGCATTCAGGGATGCCAGCTAATAGCTTTTTATCTCTGGATAAAATTTGGAGACCATATTTTACATCAAGCCATGGAACTCCATTATGGGTAGTCTTGTTTGCACTTGCATTGGTTGTGGTCTTAAGGTGTGACAGTCTCTACAGTAACTATGCAGTGTTTTCCACACTGCGCATGGTGTCTTGAATTTGGTGAGAAGAAATACTTGAGCAAACGGCGGCAGCCACGGTGACCTAACTTCGACAGCCACGGTGACCTTTGGCACCCACACTCCTCAACTGGGCCCACAAAGATGCCACCCTAAAACACACTGAGAACACATTTTACTATTTGGGCTACTCTTGCCTAACCCTAAGCAGAGGCAATAACATAGGTGTGACTTTTTTTTTGTTTAATATTTTATTGAGCTTTCAGAATAATAAGAGGAAAAAAAAGAATAAGAAAATAAAGAAGTACTGGGAGGCAGTCCTACTCCAAATGTGGGAAATGCGAGGCAAGATGGCCGCGGGAGGATTGTGTTGAGAGGTCGCACCAACTCCTCTCTCCCATCATCATCACCAGAACTAACCTGCGTATGGATTGAATGCTAACGCCCGATGGCCCCTGAACTCTGGCGGCATTCCCGAGTTGCGCTCTCCGTTGGAACTGTATTAAAAGTCCGGTTACTAGCAGAATTTCTCTGGCTGAAGGGGAAGTTACGGGAGCTGATGAGTACCATGAGCTCTAAAAGGTCTGTACAGCACCAGCGGCAGCCACAAACACAACTACAGCCGATCAAAATGCCCTCGCGCGCCGCCAAGAATGATAAGAAAGATAAGGATAAGATTAAAGAGCAGCCGGATTCAGCGAAGAAGGTTTCGACTGAAGAGGCCGCGCTGCCAGCAAAGAATCCAGGCGCGATAAGAAAAACAGTGATCCCGCAGCAGAGAGCGAAGATGGAGCAGCGGGTGAAATCTAGCGCAATCCCTGACACCAATGTGTGTAGCCCTGCCGATACACTTTCAAGGAATGTAGGCAAAGCGGATAAAAAGCCCAAGGAAACACCATTTAGACAGCCCACTCTGTCGGAGGTTTTTACCGCTCGGTCAGCAGGGCGAAGCGGTGGACACGGTTGCAGTAATCCTGGAGGGCCGAGTAATGGTGGAGCCGGCCTCGAGGACGCCGCGGATGCATCGAATGCGTCGCCGGTGGTTGCTAAGCAACAGCCCGAGCAGACTATGTTGAACGAAGAGATCGTCGATTCTGGGATCCAGGATGCAGGAAGGGCTCGGGAGCAGGAGCAGAAAGAAGCAGCTCCTGATTCTATTTCGGGGGGCGCAATGGCGGCATTGGCAGAGACTACGCACAAAGGTGAGGTTGGAACTGGGAGCGCTGATATGATGAGCGCTATCATCTCACTTGAGAAGGAGTTAGCTGTCTCAAAAAATACCAAGGCCACATGGGGGAGCACAGTCAGTCTCGTGAATAATGATCATATCCTGGAGGGGGCTCAGGGGTTCAGGAACCGGCTAAAATAGGAGATGTCGCCTCAGTGGAAGGGGAGCACTTCTACTCTGTAAATGAGGATTCTGATTCAGTGCTGCCTAGTGAAGAGTCATCTGAGGAGCGGGGTGACGATGATGAGGGCGATATGACCGGCCCTAGCTCCAACTCCTCAGACACGGATATGGGTAATGATACTACCCAGAAGAAAAGACAGGTAAAATCAAGTAGAGGGATGAAAGGCTCCCCCGGGGGTACAGAGAAGAGGCTCCTCTGGGATTATTCAGCAACCTCTCAGACTTATCAGGAAGAGGATCCAGCCGGCTCCTCTAAACATAGTGCCCCATTTGATCTCTTATTTAATATGCTGAAGCAAATGCAGACTGAGGCCAGATCAGTAAGCCGGAAAGCAAGACAGGACTCTAAAAAAATTCAATTGGCATTGAAGAAAACAAATAAACTCTATGATGATCTGGTAGGGAGGGTTACAGAGGTGGAAGAGAGGACTGGCAAATTGGAAGATGATTTTGGGAACTGGCAATCCTTTAAAACAACGCAGGAAATGCTCTCAGAAGACCTACAGTGGAAGATGGAAGATTTCGAAAATCGCCAAAGACGCAACAATGTTAGACTCTTGGATGTGGCAGAAGGGCTGGAGGGCCAAGACACTAGGCATTTTGTGATAAATCTACTGGAGGGGGCATTTCCGGAGTCCCAGTGGCAGTGGGACAGGGAAATTCAGAGGGCGCACAGGTTCCCTTTTAAACAGAAAAAGTCGTATGGTGCAGAAGGAGGTGGCCAGGCTCCCCTTCCTAGAGCTATCCTAGTTTATATTGGGAATTTTTTGCTATGGCAAGAAATTATTGACAAGGCAAGACCTGACAGTAAGAGATCTTTTGAGGGCTCCACATTTTTTTGCCAGACCTGATTTTTGCCATGTGACAGTTGAGAGAAGGTGGAGGCTGAGGCAGTTGATTTTGCAATTTCAGGCTCTGGGATCAGAGGCCTATCTGCTATTTCCCGCCAAACTGAAAGTGGTTACGAAAGGGGGGGTCAGAATGTTCCTTTCAGAAATTAAGGCACAGCAATATATGGAAGAGTTAAAGAGGTGTAAGGAATAAATTGAAGTAAAGTAGGGATCGGGATGTGTAGAGTAGTGGTAGTAGCAGGGATCACATGGGTGCTAATAGGATTACTGGTTGAGGGTTATCTTAAGGGGGCGGTATCTGCTGGTGGGAGGTGATGGGGGAGGGGTGCGACTGTCACAATTCAGAAACGGCCATACATAGGTCAATCATGACCTATTTGCCTGTAAAGGGGGGGATAGAGGGGGTGGGCAAGGCAAGGGAGGGTTGGGGGGTGGGGTTTTTTAAATATGGTTAAAATTGTTTTTTTTTACTGTAATAACACACATTTTCATTGAAGTTCAGCTACAGTATAAACAATACAGATCATACACGAAGAAGGTAGAATATGTTTATATTCTGTATAACTCCTATGATGAAGGATGGCTTATGATAAAAAGGATATTTGATATGCTTTAATGACTTGTAAAATTGCTTCAATTAATATATGTGGCCTCAACGATTCCAATAAGAGGTTGAAAGTCGCAGGATTATTGAGAACTCTCCATTTAGATCTGGTATGCCTCCAGGAGACCCATATTGAGACCACACAGGTATACCTTCTGGATCAGTTGGGGTTCACGGTATTAGCAGCCAGTAAACAAGGAATTAGGACCAGAGGGGTGGCAATCCTCGAGATGTTGTGGTTCATAGGAAGAAGGAGGATCTTTGGGGTAGGTGGGCTATAGCGGAAATTTGCTTTAAATGGGTAAAATTTACATTGGCTACAATTTATGGTTCTACTGACGACGACCCTGATGTATGGCAGTTTATGGATACTGAACTTGCCCAGTGGCCGGAGCCCATTGAATGCTGCGGGGATTTTAACATTCACGACCCAGAAAGCTCGTTTTTGGTACCGGGGGGTAGATACATAGGGAGGAAGAAAAAGACACACAGGGCATTAACAGACATGGTACAGCACAACTCTTTAGCTGACCCCTGGATGGAGCAACATTCTCACTTGGATAGCAGCACTTTCTATTCGGCCCCTCACAAAATCTTGGTCAGATTGGATTACTTTTTAGTCTCCAATTCAATAATTACTGGTGCTCAAGTGGAAAAACATCCTAGGATTGTCTCAGATCATAGTCCTCTGGTGCTAACATTTAATATGCCTATAGCTGAGAGTAAAAAAACACGGTGGACCTTCAAACGTATCCTCCTAAAAGATGGGGCATATCAGAAACATATGGAAGCCTGGATAAAGCTTTATTGGGATATAAATAGAGGCTCAGCATCCCCAGGGGTGGTTTGGGACTGCTTTAAAGCTGGCATAAGAGGGGAGACAATATGTTATGTATTGGCCAAACGGAAGAGGGAAAGAATCAGAATTGAAGAAATTCGACAAAGGCTGATTGTTGAGGAAGGAAAATTAGTTACAGCTAAAAGTCAGAATATCGCAATGGAGTCTATCTTACTAAAAATTGTAGCCCTCAAAGGAGAGGCCGTAGAAGGTTTCAGTAGGAAAGCAGCGGAGAACTATTTGGCCAAAAAGCAGGATGCATACGTACTGAGCGAGAGGGTTGGTCACGTCTTGGCGGTGCGAACCAGGCAGCGTACCGCTGCAGCCGATATAAAAGAGGTTCTTGATTCACAGGGGGTATCGGTTACAGACCCAGACTCGATAAGGGAAGTTTTTAGGAAATTTTATGATGAATTATACTCCTTGGATGAACTAATAAGTCAGAATGAGATAGATAGTTATCTCTGTGATATCTCTCCCCCCTGTTTGTCTCCTGAAGAAAAGGAGAGGTTAGATGCCCCCCTATGTTTGGAGGAGTTTACTTGGGCTTTGGGTAGCCTCCCCTCAGGGAAAGCACCTGGGCCAGACCAAATCCAGATTGAATTTTATAAAGTATTTCAAAATGCTCTTTTGGTCGACATGTTTGAAATTATGGATCACACACAACGGGGTGGGATACCTCCTGAGTCCTGGGGTGGGGCAGATATTATTGTCATTGCAAAAAAAGGGAAACCTACAACACTTCCTGGTTCATACAGACCTATTACTCTGATGAATTCAGATGTCAAAATGTATTCAAAGATGTTGGCAAAAAGGCTAGCAGGGAGTATCGAACATCTGGTAAGCCCTTCTCAACACGGTTTTATACCTGGGAAGAGCACGACCCAGCATGTTAGAATGGTAATTACGATGTTCGATGCTGCCGGCGGTCTGGGCGACCCTATCGCGGCACTTTTTTTAGATGCCGAGAAGGCCTTTGATAGGGTCGCCTGGAAATTCTTATGGGCAGTTTTGAGGTGGAGTGGTATTGGCGAAGGCTTTTTAAAAGCCATACAAGTCTTATATAATAATCCTACTGCAAATATCAGAGTAAATAGGGGGTATTCAGATATAGTAAACATTCTAAGGGGGACAAGGCAAGGGTGCCCGGCATCCTCACTACTCTTTGCATTATATTTAGAGCCATTTTTACGAAAACTAGAAAGAAATGAAGGGATTCCACCAATGAAATTGAATGGCTCCACAGTTAAATCTCTAGCCTACAGAGACGATGTGGCTATACTATCCCCAAACCCAGATATTGCTATCAGGGGGGTGGAAATGGAAGCCCAAAGATTTGGTCAAGTTTCAGGATATAGGTTAAACAAATCCAAGACGCAAATTGTCATAAATCATTTCACGAGGAGTTCTGATAGTAGGGTGGTTAGCTCAGCAACATATCTGGGGATTATAATTTCCACAAACTTGGACACTGTGGCGGAGATAAATACGGCTCCTATACTGGCTAAAGTTAGGAAGGATTTGGAGAGGTTGAATAATGTGCATTTTTCTCAGGTGGGTTGCACAAATGTGTTAAAAATGTTGATTTTACCTAAGTTTCTTTATTTATTTCGTTCGATTCCCCTCTTTTTTGATGCTAAATGGTTCAAGACGCTGGAAGGCACTTTAAATAGGTTTTTATGGGCTCACGGAAAAACTCGGAGGGCTTATAGATTTATGTCGTTACCAAGAGAAAGAGGGGGCTGGGGCGCGCCAGATTTCAGGCTGTATTATCTGGCGGCGGCATTGCAATATATGATTGATTGGAGGGGGTGGTCAGCTACAAAAAATAGCAAATATGTCTACAGAAATATATGCAGTAGTGTTAGGGCAGGAGGCAGAAAACTGTTTCTTATATCATACTGAGGTAGGTCATCTGAGACGGAAACAATCAAAGACTCTAAATGCGGCCCTCAAAATTTGGAATATTTTCTTGAAGAAGTCGGGTATGGGCAGATATAATAGATATATTAAAGTTTATAATAATAAATCATTTCCCCCTGAAATTTTCTCTGACACTGTAATGGCTGCCTGGGAGGATAAAGGAATTAGACAGATAGGCGACTTAAGGAATCAGGAGGGAATAGTGCAGTTTGAGGACCTTGTAAGGAAATATAGTATAGACAGAAGAGATTTTTTGAAGTTTCTGCAAGTCAGGAGTTTTCTGGGTAACAAACAGGGGGGCCCAGCAGGATATAATGGTAATGATCTTATGGAGAATATATCTAGTGGTGGTGAATTAACTATTAGGTTAGGGTATGCATTCTTGGTGAGGGGTAAACCGGATGATATGGCTAAACATAGCAATAAATGGATAGAGAAAATAGGTGTGGATCCTGAAGCCTTTAAGGAGTCATTGGATCTGTGTTCTACCATTCTGTGTTCAGCTCCCCTACAATCCCAGCACTATAAGACTCTATATTCGCTGTACCATACACCAGCTAGAAATGCTAAATGGGGGGGCTCGGAGGGGACCACGTGCCCCAGGTGTAATTCCCCTGATGCTGACATTGTACATATGTTTGCCACTTGTCCTCAGTTACACACTTTAATTAAAGACATTGAGGGTTTCCTGGATATGTCAATAGGGATACAGATAGTTTTAACCCCCACTTGGATTCTGCTGGGAATCGGACCAGAAGGGAGTAATTTTGGGCAGGCCGATTTCTTGTTTTTGGCTATGGCAGTTTTTAGATTAATGATAGCGAGGGCTTGGTTGGACAAGACTCCCCCGCTGATACAAGTCTGGTTGGCGAACTTAATAGCGGTGCATAACCTGGAGAAACCTATATATGCCAGGAAGGGAAGGATTAGGAGAGCACGAGGAGGTAGAATTTGGGAGCCCTTAGCTCGCTGGAGGGATGGGATAGGGTAACATGCTTATGATTGGGATTCAGTTTATCACTGGATTTTGACTTATAATAGAGGGACCTGTGATTTATGTAAAGCATCATGATATGGTTTTTATTTAATTCTGCTTTACTTTATTGTTGTTTACCTTCTGACTACAAATTATTCATGCTTATGTTTATTATTTATGTTGTAATATTATAAGACAACCTTTGTTTGTTTGTTGTGTAAACAAACTGTTGAAAGTATAATGTGTGTGATCAGAAGTATAATAAAAAATATAATAAAAAAAAAAGAAAAGAAAGAAGTAACATCATATAACAGAAAAATAAAACATAGTAAAAAATATTTTATGAACAAATGATGGAAAAAAGCAATAATACTAAAATGCTACAAGAAAAATAGGGGAGAAATAAAAAGAAGAAAGAAAAGAGAAGGTAAAAAATGAACATAAAATAAGATAATGTAAATAGAACGAAAGGTGGAGAAAAAGAGAAAGAGTTAAGACAAAGATGCATGTGAAGTAAGATAAGATGTGAAAGGTAACCAAAGAAGATCAGATTTAATTTTCTGGGATAAAGAGGAAGAGGAGACAGTAGCAATTCGATGTTCATCACAAATAAAATTCCACTAAGTAACTGAGGATAGTTTGGAACTGTCTTTCCAACATGACATAATAACTTTCAAAGCTAATGCAATAAATAGGTCAAACAATAGGGATATAGAAGCACTACCTTCAGAATCAGGTGAAGATTAACCTAGAAAAACATTTTGCAATGATAGTGGTATTTTACATTTAAAAATGTTCATACAGATATACCAAATAGAACGCCAAAAGCTCAAAACATTAGTACAGCCAAAAATTTGATGTCTTAGAGTTCCGGAAAAATTAGAACAAGACCAGCAAAGGGGAGATGAGGTAGTGGAAAACTTGGATATACAAACAGGGGTTAGTACTGCTCTATTATAGATAAAGTAGAGTGATTGAGTAATGCGAGCAGCAGCTGAAATTTTAAATAACTTAGACCATAATTTATCCCAATCAGAAACAGGTATTGAACAAGCTAAGTCGGCTTCCCAGGCTAACTCTGAAAGGGATTTAGGTAGTTCAGTAATATGCAAGGAGAGTAATTTATAGATATGAGCTGCTTTAAGTTTAGGTTCATGAGAGATATGATAAAGCGGTGTAGGTGGAATTATTGAAGCGGAAACATTAGAAAGGTTAAAAGTATTTAAGTGAGATTGCAGAGCAGTTGATATCAAAATGTATTCATCAAGAGAAGTGTCAGGTAAACAATATTGCAATTGTAACATCGAAAAGGGAATGATAGAGTTCAGATAAATGAGTTAATGAATCAGAATCAGAATCAGAAACCACTTTATTTGATTATTAAAATCATAAAAGTATACTATACATAATTTTGTATCTTTAAAAATAGTATCAAAATTCATAAAATGTAATTAAAAAACATTTAGAAAACAATTACATAGTAAAAATCAGTTAGTCACTTTCAATACACTTATCATAACAAATGTTCCATCTCCTGTTGAGCTGCCAGTCTAATCCTCCTACTCCGAATTGACGCGACAAGAAAACTTGCAACACCAAACATAATTACTGGGAATTCCATTAGTTGTAGGTACAGTAATGCAGGTTTAGACTGTAGGAATGGCTTCTCTTTTAACAATGGAAAAATAAACCTTTTTCTAGCTTCATAATACAGGGGACAAAAAAACATGAAATGCATGGTGTCTTGGGGGGAAAAATCATTGCATTTGCAAGGAGCCGCATCCTCAGGCCTACTCCAACCCTTTGAGTCACTTAATACCAAATGGATCTGGTTGAACCGAAATTTTGTCAGTAGCCATCTGTGAAAAGGGTTCGTCACGGTGGAAAGGTGCGATTGCATGGCTAGAGATGAGATGAGCATGTAGTGGGCCCTGACTGAGGGTTTACTTAACTCTTCTGATTCCCGCTCTAGCTCACTGAGCTTAATGAAATTAGTTTTAACCCAACTTAGGTCTCCTTTACACAGACCCTCAGGATTGGAGAAAATATCTGGGCGCCCCAGTTTCCTTTTTGTCATTTTAATAAAGGACAGCCACTGGATTTCCTTCATTTTGTCTAATTTCATACAATCCTTGAGAATCTTATGATTCAGTGTGAGGTTGGGATTCAACCAGGTTCTAATCCATAGCAGGATTGGGGCCATCTTTATTATATCTGAGATATAGCCTATCCCCAACTCGAGGTGAACCGAAAGAGTCGCTGTCGATTGTGGAAGGCCTAGGAGGGCACGGAGAAATGTATTTTCCTCTCTTTGGATGGAATCAGATTTAGTGTACCCCCATATTGCCGCCCCATACCTAGCGATTGATATGGTTTTTGCTTTGTATATAGCTAGAATTGCTTCACACGGTTTTCCCCCCAATCTTTTAGCAAAACCTAATATTGCAGCTGAAGAGCTTCTTACAGCATTTGCCTTAGTCGAGAGTTGTGCAGCCCAGAGTCCTTTATCATCAAAAACGAGCCCCAAGAAGGTAAACACTATCACTCTTGAGATTGGTACCTTGTTGCAGATCTCTGTGTAGCTCGGCTAAGAAATACACCAAGGACCGGTCAAGGCCTAGGTCCAACAACGTGGTCCACAGCCTCGACCTATTAACTAGGTCGAAGGCCTTGGACAAGTCCATGAAACCCAGAAAAATTTAGCCCTTAGCGGCCTTCGTGTATTTAGTTATATTTAAATGTAAATTAAGGCATTGATCCTCCGTCCCCCTACCAGATCTAAAGCCATACTGGACATTAGATTAAATATCTTTCTCCGTTGCCCAGTCTGTTGTTTTGGCTAGAATGACCTTCCCTAAGATTTTGATAGAGGAATCCAATAAAGATATTGGCCTATAACATCTGGGGTCTCCCCTTTGTCCCTTCTTGAACACGGGGATTATGATTGAACGGGACCATGATGTCGGGAACCCTGTAGCAGCCGATGTGTTAAAAACATTCGTCAGTATTTTCGCCCAATATTTGGGATTAGCCTTATACATATCAGATGGCACACAGACAGGGCCTGGCGCCTTACGCCCTGCCGTACCCTCTATCGCTTTCTCAACCTCCTCTGTGGTAAAACTAATTGATATCAATGGGGGATCAAAAGTTGGTACCTCAAAGGTTTCCAGCTCAATATTGCTCCCATAGATATTTTCAAAATTACTTAACCAGTCCTCCTCTGCGATGTTAACTTCTAATACAGAGTTCTGGGTACCCGTGAACAAAGGATTATTAACGATTGCCCAAAACTTGGAACTGTCTTTCATTGTTGCTTTTTCCATTAGTGCTGCCCAGGCATCTTGTTTAATTTCATTTTTACGTGCCTGCACTATTAAAGAGTACTCTTTCCTAAGCTGTTTTACTAGACATGTGTTCCTGGGTGTCTTATTAAGGGCCTTTTTAAGTAAATTGTGAGCTTTAGTACATTTTTGATCGAACGACCCTAAGGCAGGATTTGCTTTAACTCGAGTGTTAATTGTGAGTTCTTTAGCCACTTGCAAACAGATGGCTTCGTATGAAGCAATTACATCCCTCCATTTTTGAGAGGGGCTGCACATGTATTTAAATCCGTGCCAAACTTTGTTATAATGGTGTGAAGAAAATCTTCGGGGGTGACCTTACTCTATTTTAATCTCCTCCCTTGGTCTTTTACTTTTACATTAACTGCTGCTAATGACATGGCTGTTTTGTTCAGGAGGGAAA
Source organism: Lissotriton helveticus (assembly GCF_964261635.1). NCBI lineage: Eukaryota > Metazoa > Chordata > Amphibia > Caudata > Salamandridae > Lissotriton > Lissotriton helveticus. The sequence goes on along the minus strand of NC_136071.1, from coordinate 331,926,344 downwards.
GGCCATTGTCCAGTTCAATCACTACCGGGTTGTGATCGCTAATAGAAGAGGGTATGGCATAATAGAAAATTACATGACTTAGAAGTCCTGGGGATGAGAATATATAGTCTATTATGGATTCACTGTCCCTTGCTCTATACGTGGGGACATGGTTACTCCCATCAGGAAACCCCACCTCAAACAGATCATTTTTGGACAAGAGTGCCTCCATTGCTTCACCCTTAGGACTGTGTTCAAAATGTTGAGGGGTTGTGAAATCATGGCCATCGCTATATCTGTATTGGCAGTTTAGGTTGCATAAGTGTACATTAAAATCAGCCATCAAAATATAATGAACAAAAGTGGTTTGATTTTCCTTATGTATTTTTAAAAAATTCGACAACGAATGGAGATGCTCGTTTGGGGACTCCCCTTGCAATGAGTTATAACAGTTAATAAGAATAAGCTTGATGTTATTTGCCAAACTTACTTCCAGTATTAGATCATTAGGGGAAGTGCAGTCGACCTTTTTTAACTCTACCTGCTATGCTTACTGAAACCAGAAACATAAGTCCCCCTCTATCTCTTCCTGCTGGCGAACTCAAAGCAGGCACATAGTATGATGTAAAGCCATTTATCCAGAAATCACAGTCCCAGTCCCATGTCTCTTGAAATGCAACAATATCGTACTGTTTCACAAAATTTAGCCAGACATTATCATCCCTTTTGGACGGTAGACCTGCAATATTCCAGCTTAACATTTTGACCTTTTCCCCCACACCCTCAGTAATGCTTGTGCTCTTAGGTTGGATGTTTAGAGTCATGTTAACAGGGCCCGTTAGTCAGTCAATCTCCCCTACTTGAGATAAGGGGGAGAATCGATTTAATAAAACCAATCCCTCCCTGGACTCCTGTCTAGATGTATTATTGGGCTTGGGCAGCAACCCTGATTTTTGTGTTACCCAGGTGGGGGGATAAGTAGGGATATTTGGGGTAAGCCTACTATGATTACTGGGGCTCCGAGCCTGGACTTTCCTCTCTCCCCTGTTATACATGTTCGGCTGCGGGTAAAAAAAGCCCAATGGCATAGCCCGAATACCTCCATCCTCTGGATCTAGTTTAGAGGCATCCCAAAGCAGATGTGCTGCCCCATCAGGTTTGTTAAAATTTACAATGAGGCAATCCCCCTTCAGATGTTTTTAGTGTGACCCAACCAACTAACCCGTCTGCCCATATTTATGCTAGAAGAGATGTTTTGCCCCCCGGTGCAATTTTCATTGCACCACTTCTTTATGTTACTCAACAGGACATCAGGGGGTTCACCCTCACCTACTTTCACTGGAGGGACATTTACAAGAATAGCAATGAAAGGCGTTGCTTCAGGTGGGAGATTGATAATCGGTTGTGGAACCGAAGTTCTATCCCTTATACAATCCCTCCTGACTGACAGAGCCTTATTAGGAATCGGGTGGCTTTTAGGGCCTATGCCCAACAACGGACCCTTAGACCCAGTTCTGATCGGGGGTGACGCTGTGTTAACAGAGAGCATTTCTATCTCTTGGGTCCTAGTGGGGGATAATGGTGCACTCACTTCCCTTCTCCCAGAAGTCTGAGGTTTGGGGACCAGGGTAGTGGGTGGTAGGATGACTGCCGGCTGACTAAAGGAATGTACCTGTGTTACAGAAGAGATGTTTAAACGCTCACAATTTTTCTTAATCCCTGCCACACAGCAATTTAAGGTATCAATAATGTCTTTAAAAATCCGTATCAGGGTAGGTTCCAGTTTCTCTGTGAAAATGTTCTCCACCATGTCCCTTATGGAACTTTCTAAGTGGCTAGATAATAATGTTCCTTTCTTTATCTGGTTGTTAGTTGGTGTCTTAGACTTGTTATGCTGCCTCATTCCACGTTTCTTTGCGGCGTTTGGACCTCCCTCTGCGGGCTCATTTACGATCGAAATGTTAACAGATGGGCCCTGCTCGGGGCAAAGTGGGGTATTACTGTCTGAAGTTACAATATTCTTTGCAGAGTCAATTATGATCCTTGGCTCCAAAGGGATATGCCTAGTGGTGGGACTAACAACCGTCAACAGCCCCTGTGACTGAATATCAATGCCTTCCAAACCCAGTTCACGTTCGGTGTTAGCGATTTGAGTTGTTAATTCCCCCACAGCAGAGGTTAAATAGGACATTATAGTAGCAGAGTTTCGTGGGACTTTTGCTTTAACTCCCCCACCTGTGGTCGAGGTTTGTAGCTTTCGCTTACCCATTGTCCTTTTGCTCTACCTCAGGGGGGGGGGTGGCCCGACCCGACCATTGCCGACCCCGGATAGCCCGGCTAGTCCCGCGCGCGGTCCTGCGCGTGAAGATGACGTGTAGCGGCTGGTTCCGCCGCTGGGGCGTCTGGGGCGTGTAGTGCGGAACAGGTCCCCCCTCCACGCTGCGGCCGCTGCCAGGCATGAACTGCGACAGCGGGAGTACGGGACACAGAGAAATCCTGCGGCGGTCTCGGGAGTCAGCAGGTGTAGAAGCTTACCCCCTAAGAGTGTCTCAGTACCCCGCTCCACCGGGGCTACGTTCCCTTTTGTGCACCTCCTGGCGCGAAGATGACGTGTAGCGGCTGGTTCCGCCGCTGGGGCGTCTGGGGCTTGTAGTGCGGAACAGGTCCCCCATCCACGCTGCGGCCGCTGCTAGGCGTGTACTGCGGCGGCGGGAGTACGGGACACAGAGAAATCCTGCGGCGGTCTCGAGAGTCAGCAGGTGTAGAAGCTTGCCCCCTAAGAGTGTCTCAGTCCGAGTTAATGAACAAAAAGAATTCCCTTCTCCTTCCAGTGTTTGTAGTAGAATGACTTACTTTTGTACTTAATGTGTTTGTTGTACCAAATAGTAAAGGACAAAAAGCATTAAAAAAGGGTCAAGACCAGAAACAAATATGTTATATAATAGGGTTTGGGAGTATTTCAAAATGGGATTATTAGCTATAACTGTACAGTTAGACATGTAAACTACATTACGAAAAGAAAAATCCTTCAATAAGGACCGTTCATAAGAAATCCATCGCGGTATAGGAGTGTCACCAAAATCAAAAGAAGGGGCAAAAAATTGTCTGATTAAAAATGCATCGTGATATGTTTTGAAATCAGGAAAACTGACACCTCCTTCAAATTTGGGACGTTTAAGCTTTGCAAGGGAAATGCGTGGGTGCTTTTTGTTCCAAAGAAATTTAGTACAAATAGAATTAATTTGGGAAAAGTATAATAAAGGAATTCGAAAAGGTAGCATAGATAAAGTATAAAGGATATGAGGAACAATCATCATTTTAATGGAATCAAGTCTACCCCACCAGGATAAATGAAGAAGTGACCAGGAGAGTAACAGAGATTGGATCTTATTGATTAATGCATTAAATGTGTGTTTAAGTGTGACATTCAAAGTAGAGGAAAACCATATACCCAGGTATTTTATTTTATTGGGACACCAAGTAAAATTAGTATCTGTAAACATATATTGGTAACATAAGGAATTTAACGGTAGTACCTCTGTTGTGAGAAGTTCAATTTATATCCTGAAATACTGGAATACAATTTACCCTCTTCTAGAAAGGGATAGGTGTGACTTTGATGTGCTGATAACATTCATAAGAACATTAAAACAAAATATACCTGCTTTTCCAGTGTGTGTTATTACAATGTTTTCAAGTGTGAACATTCAGGGCCCAATTCACAATGGTAAACTCTGATCTGAAGTCTGTTTACATTTCAGGTGTAAGTTTGGACCTGAAGTTTAAGTTGTCTCTCAATTCTTTGTGGTTTTTCTTTGCTAACTGATGAGAAGGGGCGGATGAAGAGAAACCTTTCACTTGCAATGCTAGGCAAAGTTGGGAACTGTGGTGAAGTTGGGTCAATTATTTTGACTATGCAAGAAGAAACTCTTTGCTTCACCTGACACTTACCTGCAGTGAGATGACCCACCCAAAATGGGCAAAACTACAGGCATCAGGGAATTTGTAACAAGTGTTGAAAGTGGTGTTACAATTTAACCCACTGCTGAAGGTCCTGCCCATGCAGGTTTTACGATGTCACACGGTAAGCACCCAATGAGTTTAATGCTCTTGGACCTGAGTAGTTCTGGCTAAATGACCCACTTTTTACCCTGCCTCCTTTCTTTACATTTTAAAGCTGGTAAACTTTGATAAAAAATGTGTAAACTCAACTCCCACAACAAATTTTGAAATCCCTTCACATGATTATTACTGTAAGTCAATAACTTGCTAAGCAGATTTGTGTCCTTCACGCTCTCCTGAACAATTTTAAAATCCCAGAGTTTTCGGGAAGATGCTTGAGTTTTCAGTGCTGTGAAAGGGAAAGGCTGACAAATGTGGCTGGCAAATGTGTACAATATTTTGTTTTTCCGTGGAATAGTGATGACCCATCCTTGTAATAGTGAGCATTCGTTGCAATATTCTGGTTACCCCCGGATAAAATTGGCACATTCTTGACATTGTGATCAAACTTCCACCTACCCAAGTTATGATGCTGTCTAATTCTTGAGGTAGTGGGTATTCCTGGAAACTCTGATACAATGGTGGTGAAAACCATGTGTGATGTTGCTCTTTAACTAACAAATGAAAATCTAGCATTTGAGAACTAAAATACATATTTTTGGATTCCGTGGATGGAACTTATTTATTTACAAGCAGATCTTTTATTTATGATTAAATTCCGGTATATTCAGAAACGAGCAAGCTGAAGCTAGCATATCAAAATAATTTAGTTAAAGATGATATTTGAGTGACTATTCATGCTTAGTTAGTAATCAGGGCCTCCACTTCAAGAGGTCACCAAACCCCACGAGAGATAGAGGACATGAGAGAGGGGAGGAAAATCAATCTGGAGATGGCAAAGCTAAGAATGGAGGAAAAGAGGAAGGCCTATGAGCTCATTCTCAAGGAGCTGGACATAACAGCTAAGCAAGTGGAATCCAGCAATATTGGTGGCAGTGTATCAGCAGTGACCACTGGAGAGGTGAGGGTCTGCATGTCCAAGGACCTGATGCTCAGTTATATGGTAGGAAATTATATTGATAAATGGTTCTCAGCATATAAGGTAGCTCTGAGAGTATAGAATGTTCCAGGGGAGTACCGAGGGAAGTGGGATAGCTTGTGGAGGTACATACCCATGGTAGGAAGGGGCACACTCCTTACACTTGAGATAGGGGACCAGACCAATATGCCCCCATGAAGACCATTTTTCTTTCTCCAAATTTGGGTTGCCCCCTGAGAAAGACTTTCTGAGGTTCAAGGACAGCAACAAACTTCCAAACCAGTCCGTGGAGGACTTCTTAGACTATTCCAGAAAGCCACTGAAGGGCTGGGTGATGGGCAGTAAAATGTATTATGTAGTATGTATGACCTTATTCTGAGGGAGAATGTGCTCAATACCTGTTTTACAGAGCTGTGCCAGCACCTGGTAAATAGCAATATTGCTGACCCCAGGAAGCTTGCTGAGGAGGCAGAACTCTGGGTCAGCACCAGGATGTCCAAAAAGGTACCTGGGGTGACCCCAAGAAAAAGGGTTCAGGTTCCCCCCAGTAAAGTGAGGGGGAGGTCAAGGGAGTCCCAGACAAGTCTAAAAAGAAGGAAGGAGGCTGTAGTGGATGTTGGCCTAGGGCACAGTTGCGGCCCATGGTGGCCATGTTTACTTACCTCTAATGGGCCGTAATCCGTAGTTTACTACCCCCCACCCTGCCCCTCCCCCGCCCCACATCAGCGCCCAGCAGCACTCCCATAAAGGGCCGCTACTACTAGGGCACCACATTTCCAGCCCACTGCTTTGATTGTCCTCAGCTAAGACAGAAGCAGTGTGTCTGACCAAAGAAACCACCCATGGGTGGGACCGCTACAGGAGCGACTTTGGGGGGAGGTAGTCCCCAGGGACAAGAAAGAGGTAGATCATACTCCAATCTCCCTTAGTTGGGGGGTGAACTTGGAGGGCATTCTGGTGATCCCTGAGGGTGGGAGTCATCACTTCCACCAGGTTAAGGGGAATTGGGTCCCTGTCACTACTCAGTGGGGCACCGGTACTAGCCAGACTATCATAGAGGAAACACTGGTTTCCCCAGAGCAGTGCACTGGTGAGGTGTGTAGGATAACTCAAGCCCAGGGGCAGGACTTTATCCCCCCATTGCCCTGGTATCCCTAGAATGGGGAGGGGAGGTGACCCAGAGAAGGGTCATAGTTATTCATCAGATGCTATATGACTGTAGTCTGAGGATTGAGCTGCCACCGGTGCCACTCTGCTGGACTGCTGACCTGCTGTTGCCTTTCAGTATTGCTGCATTTCTGCCCTGCTGCCCTCTTGCCTGGGGAAAGAGAAATTGACCTGCAACTTTATCTTGAACCCAACAATACCAGAGTGGTCTAGAATGGCTAGTCTTCTGGACTCCTGATCTGAGCCTCATGGACATTAAAGGCTCCCCAACAACCTTTGCCAGCACCTGGACCCAGTTGAAGTGAGTTCCTGACCCCCGAGTAGTGCCCCTCATGTACTGGACCCTTGGTGTGGCTCAGAGAGCTGTATTCAAGCTCCTGGGTTTTCACAACTCTGAACGGGCCTACTCGCACCGAGACCTCACCACTCGCTACTCGCATCATGATTTAATGTGAAGCGCCATCATCCCGACCCTTCGGGCTACAGCATGAACCACTCACAGGGAGCATCAACACGAAGCTTAAGCAACCCCTGTCCGCGACACCTGGCCTGCTCTTGGCGATATTCGAACAGCCTCCCATGATGCTCTCCCTTCTCCTTGTGGCCCACTCCACCATGAACTAGACTCTTGGAATGGATTTAAGAAGGTAAACCTCAATGATCCCATCCTAGTGACTGCAGCTGACCTGCGCTCCATTGCAGTTGGCCTGAACTTGTGGCTTTAACCCAGCCCAGCATGACCAGATTTCCATAGTTGGCACTTTGTTATTTTTGCCACTATTTTCACTAAGAACATTTAAAAAAATCATAACTAATAATGCTCTACCCAGGGTGTAATGCAGAACATGGCCAGACAAACATTCATGCTCACTTAGGGAGTGAAAACCACCCCTCTCCTTCTCTTTCAGCAGAGCAACCCTGACTCGCCCCGCAAGGCTTCTGCAATAGAAAAACATTTTATGATAATAACATTGAGTTATTATCATTTCATTTTTCCTTACACTGCTGAGATGCAGTGGGGCAATGCTACTTCGTCTTAACAGAGGAGCTGCCATTGTTTCTTAGTTCATCCTGCAAGGGATTGTTGCAGTTGCTTGACCAAGGCTCATACTCCAATCAACCAACAATCCAGTTTCTCATATAATGGTTGCACTCTTAATGGTTATAGTAATGGTTGTAATGGTAATGATGGTAGTGGTTATTGTGGTGATAATAGTGTTTTTTTTTTTTTTTAAATATGTTTAATAACTTTTTACCACAAAGCTCTCACGTTACAGCACATTGCGATCAGAGATGTTACAATGACACAAACATGCCTGCAGAATGTATTAGATAGTCATATAATGCTCGAATGAAGGGCATGGAACCGCTAGTGACTGACGCAGTGTGAGCTTGAGGTGAACCAGGGGAAGAGGGGCGGGGAACCGTGTGTGGGAGAAAGAGGACTGGTAGTGAAAGCAGTGAAACTACGAGGAACAAAAAGGGGGAAATAACCCGGGAGGGAAAGAAAACCAGAGGGGGGAGGGGGGAGGTGGTGGGGCGAAGAATGAGTGGGAGGAGCAGAATTAGACCTAGCGTTCAGGGTGAATCTTTTAGAAGTCGGTGAGGGGGAACACTTGGGGGGAGGGGGGAGGGGAGATGGCGAGGTGGAAGTTATGGACACCCTAGTGGGGCGTTGGTGCTGTCTGTGGGGTGGCGACACATTGAGAGGTACTCAGGGTATCGCGCCTGTGGACTAACATAAACTGGTGAGACAGTGTGGCCCATTCAAGGGAAATAGGGTGTTTGCGCTGTTCTTTCGCTTCCTCCTCCCGTAGGGCGTCCTCCTCTGCCGCCGCCCATTTTTTCACTGCACCCACACATGTCTCGAATGAGGGGCCGGTGATCGCTCGCCATTGCATGGCTATGTTCCTTTTTTCTAAAAGCAGGGACAGAGCAGCGTATCGAACCTGCACCTTGTGTGTCTTAGGCCTGTGAAAGATCCCCAACGTGACTGCCTCCCAGGAATGGAGCCCTGCGAGGCCTGTGAGAGTGCTAATGGAGTCGAGGATGGCTGACCAGTAGGTCTGAAGGGTCGGGCAGCTCCAGAACATGTGTTGGAAGTGTGCGTCAGGGGTGTGGCATCTGGGGCATAAGAACTGTGTGTCGGGGTAGAATCGCTGAAGGTGCGCCGGGGTCTGGTAGGCCCTGTCTAAGATGTAGTACTGTATATTGTGGTGATACTAGTGTTAGTTAAACAAATGGCAGTAATGGTGTTGGTAGTGGTGAAAGAGGTGATTTGGCATTTTTGTAATTGTGGTAGAAATGTTGGTGGTAAACATTGTTTTATTCTATTGGGTGTGTTGTGTTATGTTATGTTAAATGGTCTTGTATAGCGCACATACACCCAACGGTTTTTTGGCGCCGAGGAGCGGAAGAGGAGCTGTGACAATGATGCATTTGACTTACAAATATGCCTGAGAGAACAGAAAAGTTGTAAGTAGTTTTCGGGACTGTAGGTAACAGGTAGTGAGCTTAATTTCCACGGGAAGCGAGAGCTGTGGAGCCAGTGCCGCGAATCCAAGCCCACCGTGTTTCTTACGTTTAAATGCGGGGGTGGTCAGCAAGTTAAGATTCGAGGAGCGCAGTTCCCAGGAAGGGACATAGCGATGAATCCTGGAGGAGAGGAAGATAGGGCAATTCCCCATTAAGGCTTTGAATGTGGTGCATCCCAGTTTGAAAGCACAACATTTAGGAACCGGGAGACAGTGAAGGCTCTTAAATAGGGGTTTAATATGGTGTTGTAAAGGCTGATGGGTAATGAGTCTAGCTGCGTGATTTTGCACCAGTTTTAAACATTGTAGTTGATATGCCGAGATACCAACATAAAGGGAATCGGCGTAATCAATACGCAACGTTACCAAGGCAAGAACCATCAAAGGTGTGGCTGTAATTGTAATGGAGTGGTGGTTTTAGTGGCGATAATGGTAGTGTTGGTGGTAGTAATGGCGGAAATAATGCTTGTTGTACAAATGGTAGTAATGGTGATAGTAATTGTGATAATGATAATGTATTTGTGACTGTAATAGTAGCCATGGAGATCGTGGTAATGGTAATGGTGGTGTTGGTAGTGGTGATGATGATGGCTCAATGGGGAGCACAAAGGGAAGCATCAGGAGAGCTGCCTTCTGCACTAAATATTCTCAACAGCCAGGTAGCAGAAGCACCATATTTGGACAGAAAGAAGAGACCAGGAATATTATGCAGTAGTAGCATTTGAGCTGCTAAGATTGAGCAGCTGAAGAGTCACTGGGTTGGGCCCTGTGACTCGAAACAAGCAGCAGGCTGGAGCTTAATGAGGGAGTGGACTAATGCTGGTGCATCGAACATGCATGCAGTGGTATGGTTGCAGAAGAGCCACATTAAGAAGGAGGGTGGAGTTGTGCTGAAGCTAAGATCTCGAGAAACTGGTATGATATTCTTCGGTCATGCTTTCTCAAAGCAAATAAGTGGCTATCTTACGATCAGGCTTGCACTTGGGTCTTGAAAATAACAATATAAAAATCCAGAGTTGGCTCCTCCGCTAAGTCGGAGGAGGTTTGCCCCACTGTGTCCTGAGCGGTACAAAAGAAAAAGAAAATGATAATAACAAGAAGTTATTATCTTTTAGGTTGGGTGGGGTGGGGCTGGCTCACCATAGAGGGAGCAGGAGTGGTTTGCATGATGGCTTGACTGGCCCACTAGGGCCAGCCAAACTGTCCTGCGCATTTGGCATGTTCTCCATTGGACTGTGTTGCACAGCCCGTGGAGAACATGCCGAGCTTCCCCATGCACTACCTTAGTGGCCAAACATGCCGCTCAGACCAAACAATGCTTCTCAGGCAGCTTTGTGATTGGCTGGGAGAGTCCAGAAGCCTAGATGCTTCCAGTGCTGCCAGCAGACGAAGGAGAGAGATGTGGTGGCGGGAGAGGCATTTTTTTTCACCTGCCACCTCCCACGCCCCATCACCCCCCCTCAGAGGCAGCCACTATTGTAAAAATCTAATGCAGTAGACACAACAAAATGTTTTACATTCTGTATATGTATTTGATAAATAACAGAATGCTTAACTATTGGGTGTATTTTACAAGTGTACAATATTCTCCTGCATTGCAATACAAGACCTCCATAGGAGATCAAATGATACACCCAACAACCAAACTGGAAACTATACATCTTGCCGACAGCTAAGCTATCACACCAGATCTGAAAATTGAGAGACTATCAGGCACATGCATCAACGTAGGATTTTGCGAGTCCTTAGTTGCGATAATTAGGGAATCGCATTACATGTACAGACGAAATTACAAATATCATCATATAACATCACACATCACTTCACCATTTATGTCATTGATGACATTGCTACAGCTATGGAACAGTTTAAGAACTAATTGGTATTTACTTATATTGTAGAATGTAGGCACTTGGGTCACCCCACCCTCACGCTGCTTTTCACTGAATCCCCAAAAGGACATAGCCCACTCCGCATCGCCATCAGCTTTACACATCTGTGGCTGTGGACAGAGTCTATCCTGTCACAGGCCCTGTGCCAAGCCTCTGCACATAATACTTCAGAGCAATGACTTCTGGCATACTCAATGGGTCATGAACTCAAACCCCAGACTTTAGTCCAGCCCAGCAAGCAGTCCCAACGTGGATCGAAGCACCTGCCCAAATGACCACAAGAAACTTTGTGTTGTGCATTACTTTACTTCTTCTTCAGGAGGAAAGGCAAACTTGGCGTTCTTAGTCCATCTGACACAATTATTTCTAGTTTCATAACCATCACACCTTCAGTTTAGTTTGCAGTGAAATTTGAATTAGTGTTCCTGGAGATGCTGAGTTTTGTGTGTCGCCAGTAGGTAGTTATAGTTAGGACCTAGTTTCATAGGAAATCCACAACATTCTATTTGGAATAACTTTGGCATCGGTGGACGAATGTTCCTGAATTTCTCCAAGAAAATGACCTGCTGGGTTCCGCTCCTTCCCTGAAAGTTTGGGGGTGATTTGTTAGGTGGGGGCCAAGAAAAAAGGGGGTCCCAAAATGTGTTTTCCCTATGCAATTTTCCTTAGGGACCTTCAGTCAGGGCTACAGCACGAACGGCTGAACGGAATTACACGAAATTTGGCTGAGAGGTAGAGTTCTGTTCGCAGATTGAGCTTTTTGGTAAATGGTGTAAATCCGTTCAGTAGTTTCTGAGAAAATTGCAGGGGGTCGTACATGGATGTTTAGGCTCTATTTTTTATTTTAAAGAAAAATTGCGGCGTACGCGTATGTAAATACCTACAATTACGAGCAGGAGCTGAATGCTGATTGGCTGTTAATACTCCAAACCAGGAAGTGTTGGCAGCCATGTTGTTTGTCGGGAGAGCAGAGTCACAAGAAAACAGTAAAATAAAGTTGAGAAATAAGGAAAGGGGGCAGGGTAGAAACATTCTGAGCCTATAGTCTTGGTCAGCGGGTGGTACATGGATCTTTAGGGTAAATTTTTTTAAATAAGAAATGGCGGGGTACTCGTGCAGTACTTGTACGCGGTGGAAAAGGTGAAAAAAAAAGTAGAAGTCCGTTTTATTCATTAGGTCCCGGGGGGGTAAATTATGGGGGCAATTTTTCTGCATAATGGGGGCTTGTAAGGTGCCCTGAGCACTGGGGAACGGCACTCGTCTGGTTTTATTTTGAAGTACGCGGGGAGAGGTTACGGTCCTAATTCCCGCAGTCTCGGGGAGCGGCACCCCTCGGGTCTTTTTAAAAAAAAAATGTTTTGAGCTCTCTCTCTCTGTCCCCGTACATGTCGCAGGGAACACCACCTTTCTGGGGCAGTGATATGTAAAATTACCTTCCAGCTCCGGGTATCTGCATTGTCCGGAGTTTTTTTATTAATGTTGGGAGGGTGGGCTTGATAATACGTCCTTGTTAATTCTCATAGAAACCTATGTTCTGGTGCTAACATGGGGTTCTATGGGAAATAACAAGGCCGTATTATCAAGCTCATTATCGACGTTTTATCGGCAGATTCTTGCCAATAAAACGGCGATAATTTTAACACCGGTCCTTGATAATATGCACCTAAGTTTTCTGGTAACAAAAAAAGAGCAATGGGCCATATTATCAACAACAGGAGATACATTATCGTCGCTTTTATTGGCAGGAAACTGCCGATAGAGCGGAGATAATGGGCTTGATAATATGTACTTGTGAATAACCATAGCAGCCTAGGTTAGGATCAGAACCTGGGCTGCAATGGGAAGTTACAAGGGCCTATTATCAATCACATTATCGCCTCTTTATCGGCAGTTTCCTGTCGATAAAAGCGGCGATAATGTATCGCCTTTTGTATGTAAAGCTTTCTTTTTTTTTGGTGTAGCAGTTGTACTCTCTTCGCATGCTCAGCGTCTGTTCGAAGTTCACGTTTTTTTCTTCAAGTTCAACAAGCAAACCTTTCTTTATATTAGTTAGTAAATCTGTCGCTTTCTTTTCCCGGTTCGTGTGATTCATCTGGTGCTGTACTTTTGTACAGTATTATTAGTCAAATTTTTTATATATTTATTTGAAAGGTAGTGCCGAGGCGCCAAACGTTGATTACGTACTCCGTCCACCGCCATTTTAGTAGTTTCTCACTGTTGTATTTATTATATCAGTTAGTTAGAACTCAGTAGTTTTCAATCCTAGTCTGGAATATTTTACTATAGTATTTCAACATTATTTTTATTGTGGACCGTCATACCCCTCCCCCACAAAATAAAAGAAGTATGTAGTTTTTTTAATTAACTTTTATTAAACAATAAATATAAACAAAACTCAATTATAGCTATATTAGAACTGGCAAAATAACTTAAACAATGTTATAGAGAAATTGTGAAATGGATTCCAAAAGGTGTCCGATTGGTAATCTGCAAAGGAAAATTAGAGTTTAGAATTATGTAGATGTGAGTAAATGAGCTGAAGCATTACAAGTTGTGGTAACTCTACAGTGTTACGTGTGCAGTGTGACTCGTATATTCCTGTTCTGTTACGGTGCCGCGTTCAAGTGGTGTCTATATGGAAGTGCCTATTGCGTTATTGACGCCCGTTATGGCGACCTATTTCTAATGCATTCCTATGAAGGATTTGTAGATCTAGGCCTCTGTGCTTACCGTTGTATAAATCTTGCGGCCAAACACTGCAGCCACTGGGATGGACAACTTCAGGTGGGCTGATCTTCTACATGTCCAAGTAGACAGCAGTGTCTAAGTTTAAGAGAGATAGAGAAATGATGTCACAGAGAGTGAGAGAGAAAACATAAAAACTATGTCGCAGAGTCTGGAGTTGAGATTTTTTGTTGAACCAGACGTAGATTTACTAGCTCCTTGCATCACTTTACCTATGTTAAAAGTGACTCAAAAGTGGCGTAATAAGATTGATGATCTGTTTGTCAGACTGTTGTAACCTATCTGTTGTCACTGCTCGGAGGTAATTATGGATTTTAGAGAGAAGCTGCTGTACACTACGCACTCTGGGCCATAATATCAAGCCAAAATTATTGCCACTTCATCGGCCGGAAAATGTCGCTAAAGTGGCGATAATGGGTTTGATAATATGCCCTATGGAATTCCAATGGAAGCTCATGTCAGATGTCCTTCACATCTAACATGAGCTTCGATTGGAATTCCATAGAGCATATTATCAAACCTATTATGGCCACTTTAGCGGCAGTTTGCTGCTGATAAAGTGGCGATAATTTTGTCGCCAAGGGTTGATGATATGGCCCTCTCTCATTTCACAAATAAAGCTAACAGTACAGTTTTACGAGTGCAGTGTACCTGGTATATTTCAGTTGTTATAGTGCCGCGTTCAAGTGGTGTCTATATGGAAGAGCTTCTGAACGATGTTTGGTGAAGGAAACAAAAGGACATTTTGATTAGTCATCGTAAACTGAGTTGTGTAATTACTATCAAAAGTGAATTTTAATGTTGGTTCTTAATATTCCGTAGTTAAGACTGTTGCTGCTTCAGCAAACAAAGGAAGATCAATAAGTTAATAGAGGCCTGGGACGGCCTTGTGACGCAGAAAAGAAAATAGTATCATGGACGCACAATTAATAATAATAGAGGCCTAAGCACGTGGCGTAGTACAGAAATACGACACAGAAATGTATGCACGCACAATTTTTAATATTAGAGGTTTATAGGACCTCGTGACTTATAAAGAAATATTTCAATTATGTAAGTACAATTTTAAACCATTGAGGGGTAGGAAAGCCATATTAAGGATAAAAAAATAGCATTATGTATATACAATGTACAGTGGAGGCTGATGTTGTGACGTCTTCTCTTACCTTTGCTTCTGTCGTCTTTTGTCGTGTCTTGAAAGTCTGCGGTTTTGCTGAGTCTGGGGTGTTTTCGACAGTCTCTCTGTCATCGCAGCACTGGCAGGCAAAAGAGAGCGTGCTCACGTCAGTGCCCGTATTATATGGGAACCGCGGGGCTGATGACACCAAGGCCAGGGCCGTCATTAGTACCGTTTTCGCGGTCTGCAAGAATGATGGCCCTGGGGCACATGCCATTGGGTAATGTATTGGTTTCCAGGCTAAATGATAGCAAGCATGCTAGGTGGTGGCATGTGGGTAGTGTGGGCGGGCGTGCACTGCGCATGTGCAAGTATGAGTGTGTGCACTAACCATTAACAACAGAGAGAGATGGGGGCGGTGTTATAATGTACGCAGAGGCAGGCCCAGAATCTGATCTGCAATGAGTCAGCACTTCTAATCATTGTCCTTAACGCGCCCTGAGGTCTGATTTGTCACTGTACTGCTTATCATACTCAGCGTGTACCCGCGCATACGGTACGAATATGCTTTGGCGTTACGCGTCGTATTAAAGCTTCAGTGTGACGTCATGTACGTCGTTCTGTACGTGAAAGGGGACAATGTTTCTACTTGGTTTAAAACATGTATGTATTTAATGTAGATACTAAGGGCAGACATTTGGGATAACTATGATTTTTTTTAAATACTTTTAATAATCCTATATTACTTTTAAAAAGAATTACACAAATCATGGTAGAACATCATGCGTACTCGTATTGAAAGAGCTGCGCAAGCGCATCATAAGCATACACAAAGCCATGTGACTTTAAAAGTAGAGATTTGATTGGTTCGTAACTTTTCCTATTGCAAGTGTTGAAAGTTCCGTCCCATTATAATTATTCGACTTTGACTTTCTAAGAAGAAGCATTTGTTGTGAGAATCTTCTCAAATAGAAGGAAGATTACCATAATAAGAGCAATGGAGTCATCTTCCAGCAGTTCTTCAGAGCAATATTTAATTTCTGAAGAAGCTCCAAAGAAGAGAAAAGAAGCTCTAATTTGGAAGTTTTTCACTTTTCCAGAAGGTCAAAAAAAGGTTAATGCTGCAAAAGTAACCTGTAAAATTTGCCAAACAACTCTTTCAAGGGGTGATCCATGTAAAAAATACTCCTTTGGCACAGCAAATATGGTGCGACACGTGAAGAACTTGCACCCCAAGAACTTTGCTCGAGCTGAAAGACGGAGGTTGCACGAGAACCCACCTGCTGCTACACCAAGCACATCAACTGCGGCAGCATTTTCAGCAAGCAGTCCACACCCACATATTGATTCTGACTTTGCTAAAGTTAAAATTCTTTGCATTTATTGCGATAAACTTTTGTGTTATGGGGAACAGTCTATAGACCTGATGAAACGCAGGATACAGGATCATTGCTGTCCTCAGCATTAGCTGTTCTGTTTTTCATTCTTTTGTTCCGCTTGGAATTTGTTGAGAAAACACAAAAAAAATACAAAACAAAAAAAACAGTTCTTTTTAGAACTACCTTCACTGGTCAAAGAAAGAACTATATTTCTATGTTAGTGTGTAAAAGTTTGTCAGATTGAATGTGTAGTTCATAAATGCATGAATGAATATATTACTAGTGTATGGAGAATGTGAAAGTGCAGAGCTGTAAGGAAGTGCTACAGCATAAATCTATGTAGTATGGTGTTTACCTATAGTATACTGTAGTATGTGCGAAGCACTTGAATGTAACATATGTACATAAGTATGTTAGAAGTTTATGTTTCAATTTGTGCTGCTGGCGAAACTGCCTGGGTGAATTTGTATGTGTTAGGGGCAGATTTACAATCACCTTGTGCCTCTTTTACACAGCCGTTGCGTCACTTTTGTGACACAGCGGTGGTGCAAAAGATGTGCCATGGTGTGTGCTATTAACAATGTGACGCATCTGGAGGGAGCATTACATTGTAAAGCCCTGCGCCAGAAGAGGCTTTCCTGTGCAGAAGGGGGTGCAGCAACGCCTCCTAAAAGTGACTGAGTGAAATGTATAACATTTCATTCTGTCACTTTTGAGCTTATGCTGCGTCAAAACCTTGCACATGCTTGAAGCAGGTGTAAGGATTGATACAGCTTTGTGAGCATAGGGCCCCAGAGCATTGCTGGAGTTGTGTTATACTTGCAACTGAAGTCAAGCAGTAATTAATCCAAAAATTACTTTGCAATTTAGTTTTGTTATTATTTTATAATAAGAATATGAAATATAATCGAAAAAATTAAATACATATAAATATTTATATTAAAAATATAAGAAATTAGTATAAAACGAAAGACATAATAATTAATACATTTATAACTTATCATTTAAAAAACCTTTGAAATTCACTGAAAAAACCATAGGTTTCACAAACGTTATAGTTAGGAATTAGCATTTAAAAAACCTTGCGAATTCATTGAAAAAACCATAGGTTTCACACACGTTATAGTTAGGAATTAGCATTTAAAAAACATGCAAATTCATTGAAAAAAACCCTAGTTTTCACACGTTATAGTTAGCTGAACATTTCTCTCATACAAAACCTTTGAAATTCCTCCCTTATAGTTAGCTCAGCTAACTATAACTTGCGCGCCCGCAATGCACTGCTGATGATGTCACATATAACATCGCTCATGACATGGTCAGTGACATCACTCATGACAACACTGATGACAATGGTCTTTGTCAATGGCTCTATTTTCTGCGTACCTTTGGCTCCAGAAAATATAGCTGTGTCCCACAATCCACACACTAAGCATCTAAAAAAGGAGGTCTGGATGCACTCAGATGGTCTCTGTAAATGAAATGGCAGTTTGAAAAGTAAGATTTTTCTAAAATGGTGGATAAGGTGTAGTTTTGAAAAAACAATAGAAATGATTGGCTGTTTAAAAACATTGTAGTCTGAGAAGTAGGGTGCATGTTTCTGTGTTTTAAAAGCATATTTCTTATTGGTTAAGAAAAACTGTTTGAATAGAACAGTACATTAGATTAGGTGATATTTGGAAAGGTCAAGCACACTTGCTGTTTGCATTAGCAACATTGTATGCTGAACTTGGGACCTGTCTGCTTAGTTCAGTGTTGCATGTACTGTTACCATGGTAACAGGCAGTAAGTAGATTGGGGATAGGGTTAAAATGTATGTCAGTTGGAAAGGTATGAAATGTGCAACCAATAGAAATGTGTGTTAGATTTTGAATTAATGAGGGAAGCAATATAATTTGATATTTACATGTATATGTGTGCAGAATGAGATGGAAACTTTTTCATTTTTTGGTTTTGCTAAGTAGTGCAGTACAGACATTCTGTATAAGAAAATCTGGTGTGTTACTGAAATTCTTCTTAATCTACAAATCAACTTGATAGGTAAATTAGTAATTTGTGAAGAGTTTTATGTGGGGTTTTTGTTTTAAATATAATTAATGTGTTTTTCTTTGTAAAATCCAGGTAGTAGTGTTGCTTGTCTAGAATTACAAGTGTGCCTGCTGTTAGGATCCTGCATAAACCGCAATTAGCGAGAGTTTTGGTATCGCTCCTCAAGTGCAGGGTTGCCTTGTAAATACAACGCTATTGTCTTACTCTCCTCTTCCATGTTTTATTGTCATAGGAAAATGTACCTTGCCTCTGGGAACGCCTACATTGCAACTCATCGGAGATACGAGGTGAGCCTTTACCAAACTGGCTGCTAACATGTGTTAATGCATCTTATTGTCTCCTAGTAAATAGGGCAATATAATTTTCACTGCACTTTTTTTAATTTGCAGCGAAATGGCACTTGTTAATATGACCTCAAGTTTGCTATGACAGAGCGGGAACCTCGACTCTGCCTTGCCATAGCAAGGAGCAGTGCAAGGAGCAGTGCCAGTGTCCCGGGGGTAGACACCCCGAGATACAGCAGGAGCCGGTCCTGGGGGGTGGTGTTCCCCAAGGCTTTTGACTGCTCCAGAATGGGTGCCACGGGACCTGTCTCCTACAATATAAAAAGCCACAGAGGGTGGTGATCAGCGACGCTTAGAGGGACCTTTGAGCCCTCCGACCCATTGTTTCTTAAAGCCTCGAAGAGTAGCGGTTCCCGGAGCTGGACGGGGTCTTTAAGGCTATCTTACCTAAGTATTTTTCTGGGGAGTACCTTTGAGTCTCCCCACACATTTTTAATTGTAAATGTAAATCCAATACTTGTATAGCGCACAAATCAACCCCGAAGGGGTATCTCGGCACTGGAGGCTGTTGGGAAGATTAAGTGAGATATTGCCTAAAGTCGCATGGTGCTGGCCAGAACCCTGCTGCCGGAGCCGTGATCCCCAGCATCCAGCATCAGTCGCCCTGCCACAGTGGCACACCTCTTCCCCATTTATTTTGTAGCACTGAGGAATGGCGGTCCCCGGGCTACAGGGCCCCTCTGAACCCCAATGAAATGTAATATTTTAGACCCCGGGATTTGGCCATCCCTAGGTAGCTAATTTTTAAAAAAGCACAGGAGCCCGTACTTCGTATTTTATTTTTTTTAGGCGGTTCCATGCACCCTGCGCACATTTCTCAGTTTAAAAAAACAAAAACATGCTTTAGTACATGGACTGTTTTAAACTCCTACACACCATGCATGTACTGGTCTAATCACCTTTACAGTTGTGTTTCAGGCCTATAATTCTCTAGTCGTTATACCTACTCTACAGCAAACAGCCTGTCACTGCTCTTGCAATGCCATATTGAATCTTTCAGTACTATGTTTTAATCCATTCAGTAAAGTAAAACTCAATTAGTTATAAATTCACTTAGTGTCTTTTCTTGTACCATTCTAATTATTCAGTTAGTATGCATGTGCTCATATAGTGAGCGAGGCTTTAGGTCACAGTATACAATTTCTCTGTCAGCATCTATATAGAATGTGTTTGCATATTACTAGACAAGTATAATTTATTAAAATAACGTTATGCCTGAAAAAGGTCGGAAAAAAAATAGAGCTAAAGGATATTTACTTGAAGAAAACTCAACAAGTATTGAATGAGCAACATAATGTGGCCAAAAAGAGAAAATCTTCTGGTAAGATTACTAAGACGTTTATTAAAAATGTTTCTAGATGGAAAAGTAAGGTTCAAAATGTTAAAAGCAGTGATGACGCTTCAAGGAGAAAAAAACCAGAAAAAATAGGAAAGGAATAAAAGCAAATGTAGAATCAAAAAATCGACTTTTGGTAAAAGAAGAGAAAATAAGTATAAAGAGATTCGAAAGAAAATATTTTATTATAGAGTAGTACATAATTTGCTGAAAGATTTGAAGAAATATAAAAAGAGATCACTATTTTATAAATCCATTGTTGAAAAGGCTTTTGAAGTAAAAAGAAAACTATTTATTTTAGTTTTAAACAGAATTCGATCACTAGATAAACCAATCCATTCAATGAAGGTCAAAAGTAAGAGGAAAAGAGTAATTAACAGAATACATTTTCGTGATTTTTTGGGGGGGAATGGAAACAGTTCGAGTTCAGAGCCTTTCTATAATGAAGAGAGTTATTTTTAGACCAATGATGTGTTGCATGCAATAGACACCAGGGCTCGAGCTTCTGAGGTTAGAAATGGTTGTCCAATTGAGAAAGAGAAAATTGTTCCCTGAAATGCAGAAGAAGTGATAGCTGATGAAGTTCTAGGCAGACGTGCTAAAGCCCCAGTGTACACGTGGGATTGCAGTAGTATTTGTAGTGTACGCAAGAATCTATTGATCTCTTACCTAATTTCTTAGGGGAATATAGTAAAAAAAAAGTGTTAAACAAAAGATTAAGATGTTGCAAGGACTAGACCCTTGCAGAGTGACAAAAAATATGGGTTTGCAAGGTCATTCTCTGGCTAGTCTTTCTAGAAAAGTATGTCAAAGTGTTTTTCATCATTTCAGGATGTTGGCAGTACATCATACTCAAATGTGGAAGTTAGTCAGAAGATTGTATTCTGCAAATAGTCCAGCACTAAAGTTAAATGAGTTGAACAGTGCTCTTCTGTGTGAGTCAGTTTCAGATGTGAAGAAGATTTGTGATGATATTGAGTTTTGTTACATTGGTCCTGAACAAGAGAGTGCAGAAACTCAGATATTAATAGAAGAAAATGTTGAAGAGAATGTTGAACATAGTTGTACAAAAAAATTTGAAGGTGAAATTACAAAGTTTAAGGTGATTTCAGGTGAAAGGCCAAATTACTCTTGTATTTTTTGCCGGCGAACTCACTACAAAAATCAGACTAGGAGTGTTGATCTGTATTTAAAAAGTGAAAGAGAAAATAATGACATGTGGAAGTAATTTGCAACTTATTTGTTGGTAGAGAATTGTTTTGATTTGGGTTCTGATCAGCGTATTTGTAAATATTGTTATAACAAATAAGATGAGAATAAAATGCCCGCTAGAGCTGTCCATAATAATCTAGAGTTGGTTGCTATTCCTCCAGAATTGATAGATTTAAATACCTATGAGTCTACTCTCATTTAATGTATGCACCCTTTTCAGGATATTGTTCGTATGGAGCCTAAAACAGGTAAATTGCCTCCTTCAGATTTACAGAGAGGATTAAAGGGAAAAGTTGTATATTCACCATTAGATTTAAAGAAAAATGTTGAAACTATTGGTGTAGAGTGTGTAGAAAATGAACCACTAATGATTCTAGTTAATGGCGTTTCTACTAAGAGTAAGAAAATCTGGCAGGACTTAGTGGATGTTAGAAAAGTGCAGAAGGCGACTTTGTATTTAATAAAAAACAATGAGTACTATAAAAATGTGTATATCGGAGAAGAAGAAATACTTTTAGCAGAAGATACTGAAACATCAAGTGGACAAATTGAAAAAAGTGGATATGTCAAGAAGTGAAGAAATTTATGAACATTACAGTGAACATCCACTTAATTCAAAAGAAGTGATGGGGAACACTATTGAGTTGTTTCAAATGAAAAAAAAGCAAAGGGAAGTCCCATGAGTGTAAGGGAAGAGAGCTTTGAAGCTCGTTGTTTTCCGCAGTTGTTTCCAACAGGAAAAGGAGGACGATATGATGAATGACCTGTGCAAATTCCTGCATCTAAATATTGGACAACAAGATTATATGCTGACGATCCAAGATTTAGACAATGTATCCCTTATATATTTCATCTTTTGTTGGACTTTCATATGCAGTCAATCACATATTGAAAACAGGGGTACATCTGCAAAATGTTTCTGCAAAGGATTTTATGGATAAAGTATACCAGAGGGATGATCATTTAGAATCTCAGCTGATTAACCCCTCCCCCGTGGGGCTAATTCCCCTGCTGTGCTGGGGGGCACGCGCAGAGCCGCGGTGCTCACGACGAGCTCGGCTCATCCTGCAGCACGGTGGCGCTCTGCTCATGACGAGCTGAGCTTGTCACGACCACGCCCGTTCCAATGGAACGCCCAGCACAGCAGGGGAATTATCCCCGCGTGTGCGCGGCACAATGGTCATGACGAGCTCAGCTCGTCATGAGCACAGCGCGACTGTGCCTCATGACAAGCTGAGCACGTCATGAGCACGGAACGGGTTAATCTAATGGCATGTCAGCCTGGCACTAATGAAAATTGGTACCATCGTAGAACTGAAATGTATGCTACGGAACTTAGAAACTCCTACATGGTTCCTTACCCTAAACTGTGCTGAGTACGCTTGGGATGATTTACTTGAATTTCTTCGAGAGGCAAGTTCCAATATAACAAATATTGAATATAAGACACCTGTAAAATTGTGCCCTTTGGATCCTGTTAATGTATGCAGGTATTTTAATCATAGATTTGAAGCTATGATGTCTTTTATCTGCAATAAAAAAATCCTCCTCTTGGAGAAGTTGTGGATTTCTTATGGAGAAAGGAGTATCAAGCAAGAGGTGCTCCTCATATACATATGCTATTATGGATCAAGGAGGCTCCAAAATTCGAAACAGATTCAGGTGATACAGTTTTGTCTTTTATTGAAGAATATGCCACATGTGCTATACCCAAAAGTACAGAAGGAAACAACTTAAGACAGCAAGTCTTACAATTCCAAAGCCATTGATGTGGAAAATACTGCTGACAAAAGTACAAGTCTAAGGATAAGTTCTATACTAAATGTCGTTTTGCATTTCCACATCCTGTAATATCCTGTCATGCCTGCAGTGTTGGTTGGCAAGATACGATTCCCCAGGTGGTTGCAAGATGACCGCGGATGCTAGAAGCGCATGCGCGAAGGCTGACGCATGCGCATAGAGATACTTGGCAGCATTTAGACCCTCCCCGCGGCTCCGTGAACGCTTCGCGTTCTTCCGCTTCCGGGGCTTAGCTTGTTTCGGTCGGGACACGGTGGTGGCGTTCAAGCGTGTTCGTCGGGATTACGGCAGGCGACGGTACGTTCCAGGTGCTTCCTGTAGGTCCTGTGGCAGCCCTTTAGATCTATTGTGTAGACTCTGTCTTTGATGTACGTTCCCTTGGTTTTGGATTGAGAACATAGGAAATACTTGTTCTTTATTGCCCGCATTGTAAACTTCCCTTTCAGTTTCCCTTGTGTGTATATGAATGTAATGGTTCAGGACGAATACTGAACAGAAGTGCTAGTCGCACAATGTGGTATTTAGGTCAATCATAGAATTGGTCATTGTAGTTTTCACTGTCTAATTGAAGAGTCGTATTGTAACTCTTCCTCTTAGCAACGTCACTTGTTGCTCCTCTTATGATTTATTAGCAGTTATTGGTATCGGGCTTTTGCCAGGATATAAGTCCCTGCTGAAAGTTACAGGTAGTCTTTTAGTAGAACTAGGTTAATATTACTCCCTCTCTTTTCACATTAGAGGTAATCTTCATCCTTTTCGTTTCAGAGCTGGGATACATTGATTTACAGTTGGTACCAGCGTATGCAAGGGTATTTGTTCCTGTGAAGACATACAGGTAGTTGGCAGTATATGAGTGATTCAAGATTAGGTCTGTTCTTGGTCCAGGCTACAACTAACTTCCAGTTCTTCACATACAGGACCAAAGAATCCATATGAGGTTCCAGATACATTATAGATATACAAGAAGAAAGAATACACTATACACTATATAACATAAGACAGGTAAAGAGTCTGAGGCTTATCAGGACGTGTATTATCCATCAAGAATTGAGAATCCTTTGTAATTGTGTTATTGTATTTTGAATGCAGTGATCCCCGACCAAGACATTCCGGTTCCTGGACCATTCCACACATATCTTCAGAAAAGAAGAAAGACTTTATTATTTTTCCCTCCTTTCCTTGTTTTGTTCCCCTGTTTCCCCTTTTGGGCATCATCACGTGCTTTCAGGTGTGGTACTGATTCCTGGCATGTGGTGAACCTGGAAGGAGAAGTAGTGGGTCTGGCTTCGACTCCGTGATACTCCCGAGGCAACCTTTGAGAGCACGACATATCCAAAGGAAGAGTGAACAGTTTTATGTCAGCTATGCGACATACCATCACAAGAAAGTCTCCAAAAAATATCTGCAATTTAAGAAGAAGCGAAGAGTCAAAATACATAAATGACTACAATCCGGTTATTCTATCCATGTGAATGCTAACATGGATATTCAATATGTTGCGGACAATTCCATTGCTGTTGCTCGATATGTAACGTCCTACATTATAAAATCAGAAAAGACGGAATTGAAAGAAATGTGAGAAGAGATTTCTCACTAAAAGAGTCTAAGTAAGAAATTATACAGTTTTAGTTTGAAGATGTTATCTCATCGAGAAATTGGAGCATATGAATGCTTAAATCGGTTATCAGCTGCAAGTCTAAATCTAGAAGAATTATTTGGGTGAGTCTAGGTCTTGCTGCAATGCGAAAACCGGTACTGAAATCTGTGCAAGATATTGCATATTTAGCAGAAAAAGATCCAGAAAGTACAGACATTTTGAAAACGAATATGTTGGACACATATTACCCAAACAGAAGTCATCATCTTGAGAACATGTGTCTCTATGAAATGCTGCAAAAATGAACTTTTAAATGGAATACTACTGAGAGCATCAATGATGGAAAATATGGAGTGATTGGATCCGAAGGATGTTTGGTAAAACAAACGAAAAGTAATTTGATTAATCACAGGAAACTGAGTTGCGGCACTGCTGATAAAAGGGAATTTTACTATTTAACTCTTTTGCAACTGGTCAAACCGTGGCGTTCAGAATTGGAATTACTTGGAGATTTTCTGAGCTATGAAGATTGGATGTATGACATTACAGCACATGCTTTTACCACGCATGCCTTTACAACGCGGTATTTACAACGCATGCCTTTACAACGCATAGCGCTTTGGGGTGCTGGATAGTGAATAGTTTAATTCACTATTCCAACTCCAGTCCCCGTGGATAGTAGGGAAGGTGTTGGATAGTAAATTAAATCTATTCTCTATCCTAGAGCGCCCCCCAGCGCAATGCGTTGTAAAGGTTGTAAAGATAACATACAATGTACTGCTTTTGCAAATTATGTGAAAATGTTGAACGATGAAATTGATCAAGAAGCTACTATTGCAGCTGAGATTTCTAGAGACAGTTCTCAAGACAGTCAAAGTTCTGCTGCGCTGAGTCAAGATCCACTAGGACAACCAATTGTTGAAAATGAAGCAACAATCTCCATGAATGAGGTGGAAACAAGAATGCATCAAGCTCAAGAACATGTAATGGACTTGGCAAACTTGGAAGAACAACTAAATGTTGAACAGAAAGAAATATATCAACAAGTGAGACAACAGATTGATCATGGATTTCTTCTTGAAAAGAAAGAATGTACATGCTCATCTTTTCAACCTATCTGAATTTATGTGAGTGGACAAGCTGGAACAGGAAAAAGTTTCTTAATTAAAGTAATCACCAGTTATCTACAGAAAACAACTGAGTCACATTTGGCTTGTGTTGTAACTGCTCCAACTGGGTTAGCAGCACACAAGGTTAAAGGAATTACATTAGATCGTTTACTGATGCTACCTGTGGAACATGAAAACAAATTGGAATATCACAAGCTATCTGGAGAAGCTTGTTGTGAAGTTTCAAGAGTGCTGAAGAAAATTAAACTTCTGATTATTGATGAGGTAAGCATGGTCTCAAACCTAATGCTTGCTTTTGTGCATTTAAGAATGCAGCAAATTCTTAAAACAGAGTATGACGTGTTATTTGGAGGAAAACATGTCATAGTTTGTGGAGATCTACTGCAACTTACTCCCGTAAAAGGACAATCAGTATTTAAAACACTTGCGCATGAAGACACCAGAAAGTCTCTGGGTAGTGTTGGAAATGTAAACATTTGGTCATATTTTGAATACAAGGAACTCATTACAAATATGCGACAAGCAAATGATGTTGATTATGGAACTATTCTTCAAGATATTACAATTGGCGTACTGACAGAACATGACAGAGAAGCTTTGCAGAGTCAATTACTTTCCAATTTGTTTCCAAATGAAAATGTATATGAAAATTGCAAATGCAAAAACAACAATTGATGGAAAGAATGCAGAACAATGTCATACATTCACCCCAGTACAGAGATCCGGGCCTAAATCCATCGTTTTTTTGCACTCCACACCACCCCAGGTCAGAATGAAAAATGAAAATTGCAAAAACAAATCTGTAATCTGCTTAATGCCAACTCTGCATGAGTGTTCTATATTCAACGAACAAGTTTTGAACTGGAAAATGAAGAAATAATAACATGGAAGTCATTGATAAAATTGAGCATGAAGGAATCACTATTATTTTGACAGAAAAGTTGAAAACAAAATTGGATTCTTTAGAAAAATCGATATCTAAAACTGGTGATTTAGAAAAGAATTTATATGTATGTAGAAACTGTTGGGTAATTTTAAGGCGTAATTTGGATGTAGAAAAAGGTTTAGTTAATGGAGCAATGGGCAAAGTTGTGGATTTTGTTAATTACCCGAATAAAGATGGTATTGAATTTTTAAAAATTAAATTTGATCAGGTTGAAGAAGTATAACAAATTGGTAGTTGTTCAGTTCACTTTTTGCTTGTTAAAGACTTATTTATCCGTAGAAAACAGTTTCCAGTTTCTCTGGCATATGCAGTGACTATTTATAAATCTCAAGGTTTAAGTGTAGAACGTGCTTTGGTGAACATTGGAAATACTGTGTTTAAAGAGGTTATGGCATATGTTGCTTTGTCGCGAGTCAAAACTTTATCTGGTTTGTTTTTGATTGATTTTGATGACACAAAGGTTACTGCAGATGCAAACTGTGTAAAAGAGTATCATCAGTTAAGAAGAGTTTATGCTCCTAATTTAGGACAATATCATGTATTTGAAAAGTGTGTAGTAGGAAGAAAAAGTAGATATGACAACATTTGAAGTGAAGGTATAGAGAAGGGAAAAAACAAGATAATGTTGTGATTGCAAGCAAAAAGAAAAAGGACACTGTTGAAGAGATTGTAGGTCATCAGTTTGAAAATAGTTCAGGTGTCAACTGCTATGCTAAGGTAGTGGTTAATGTTGTTTTTTTTCTTGAAGGTTTGCAACAGCAAATTATAGAGAATCGGGAAGAAAGATTTTGTTCATTGTTGCACTGCGTTTAAGAAAAAATTAGCACTGATAAAAGTAAAATACAAAGTGTATGTGATATTCGCAATCTTTTGGATGTATGTTCTGGTTCTACACAATTTACGCAAAATATCCAACAAGATGCTCAGGAATTTCTAATGTATATGCTAACCATATTGGACAATGAAGGTATTCCTTTTTAGCCTTTGATATAAATAGAAACATCATTGTGAAAATTGTATGTATACACGTAGTACTAACATAGACACTGAAAGATTTATATATTTGACATTGCCAGACTGTAAAGAGTGTCTTTCAATAAACTAGTTAAAGCAGCAAATCAGAACATGGAGTGGAGCCAATGCAAATCAGAAATTTTATCAACACTATTTATACAAAGATATGGAAAATATATCATTTTAATGATGCAACGTTGTACAGTTGATGGAAGAAAATTAGAAACTTTAATAAAACATTTTGTAGCAAGTCAACTATCAATATCAAGAAGGACTTTTGTAGCAGTAGCAATAATTTTCCATGATGGTCCTTCCACAACATCTGAACATTACACTGCCTATCTAAAATGTAAAAAAAAAGCTGACACTTTGTAATGATGCTCAGTTAGTTTTTAAACAACGTTTGCCAAGCGAATTACCTAATTCCTACCTAATATTTTTAAAGCCAAAGTTTTAGGATCAAAATTTGGCCTCTGAGGAATTTATTGATATGTATTAATACGATTACTGTTGCTAAATTTCAATATAACTGATTTCAAGAATACTATTTTGCCTTGAGGGAAGGTGTTTATTTGAATAACAGACTTTTTCTTGCACATTGTCTCAGCGTATAGTTTTAAGCAACAGCATTTACAGTGTTTATAAATGTAAGTTATAAAACGTTCTTACCAGTAATCATTTTATATGTGTAATTTGTATATTATGGTATTTTATTGAGGATGGATTTTTTTTTAAACAATCTTATTGATTGTTTTTTTTTGCCCACTGTTATGTGATGGGTACAATTGAAATCACTGTTTCTAGTGAAATTCAATATATTCTGAGAACAGCAAAAAAGGCAAAGAAAATAATTTGTGAAATGTAAAAATGATTCTGTTTTCTAAAAAGTATAGTACTATGTATTATAACTGTATTTTTTCTTCTCTTTTACAGATTTTAATTCTAAAGTATCAAATGTATTCAAATTTATTTTAGTTAAAAAAACGAAAAATAATGTCTAGCATTTTTTATTTATATTATTGTGGAGGTAAGTTTAACTAAGTATTAAAATGCACAATAGCCTGTGTTTGCAGACAGGTGAAGAAAATGGAGAAGGACGGAGTAGATATATGTGGAAAGATGCTCTGTGGGTGTTTTAAGTTACAGGATAAAGTTAAAGCCATTTGGCTGCACCATGCTGCGGCACTTTCAGAACACAGGAATGCGACATATCTACAATGATATGTTGCATGACATGGTCAGTGACATCACTGATGACATCACTGATGACATCTCAAATGACATCACTGATGACATTACTGATGACATCCCCACCGAGACGAGGAAGACGGTCACCCAGGCCCTCGTCACCAGCCGACTGGACTACGGCAACGCCCTCTACGCCGGAACCACCGCCAAGCTCCAGAAGAGACTCCAGCGGATCCAGAATGCCTCGGCCAGACTCATCCTCGACATCCCCCAACGCAGCCACATCTCCGGACACCTGAGAGATCTGCACTGGCTCCCGGTCAACAAGAGAATCACCTTCCGTCTCCTCACCCACGCGCACAAAGCCCTACACGACCAAGGCCCGAGCTACCTCAACAACCGGATCAACTTCTACACTCCTACGCGCCTCCTCAGATCAACCAGCCACACCCTCGCCGCCGTCCCCCGCATCCGAAGAGCGACAACAGGAGGAAGATCCTTCTCCTACCTGTGTGGAAAAGTAAATTTTGCCATGTTCTGTGTCCCTACGTGTCATCCATCATATGTTATGTGTGCATGATTAAATATGCATATGCATTCCCTATGTTCGATTAATGACGCAATTACAGTTGTGTCCACCTCTAGTATGGCAGTTTCCAGTTCTCGTGAATACTACGAATATCAGGCCCATGTAAAGCTACGTTGCCACGTTTCTCAGTGTGCACGTTATTCCATTGTAAAGTCCCCGTTTCAAGGCCTCAGAAGGGCCTGGACACCAGATTCAGCTCCTGTCTCCTGTCTCCTGAAGCCTCGCTGAGGAGCGATACAACCCCCACCTGTATCCTCGACCCTTCACTTACTTCCTGCCTCGCAGTGCCCGGCTCAGCCTGGCTCTGCCTCTGAGTCTGCCAAGAGTATGTTATGATTCCAGTTATCAGTTCAGTCCTCCTTCTCTGCATTCCTAAAGCTACTGAATCGCATCGATAGTTTCCGTCATTGTCTAGCCTTTACGTCTCCATGTAAGAGAAATACTGCATTTAATGGTCATTTAATATTCTTCATCACGCACTACATATAGAATAATGCATGCTCCAGTTTTAGAGTCCGTTAGCCTTTCCCCTCCTGACTCTTAGTTCATATCAACATGTTCTCTAAACATCAGATACTAGATACTGCTTAGGTACATGTCGCCCTGACTCTCCAGACTTCAGTCTCTGCTCCTAGCACAGAGTTCGAAGCCCCCAGCTTCTCCTAGTAATACGTCATTGCCAGTTTGCGCGCACCATCAGGTTAGAGGTCCCGGCTCCTCAGGTAGCCCCCTCCATGGTTTCCGCCCCATTCATGACATATTCTGTTACGTTTGCATCACATGTCTATGTATACGCCCTGTTACACCTCTTTTCACCCTTATCTTTCGCGACTGCTATTGATCACACCCACTGCTCCGCCTATCGTATGTATTGTAATACAACTGTTTTAGTATATATGATCGCGTATTGTTATTAAATGCTAGCGCGCTCATCCCAGATCCAGCCCCAGCAGCTGCTGGGCCCTGCCATCCTATTCCTATGCAGGTTGTCCTGTTCCTGTCCTTTATGCTGTAATAAACCTGCAAACTCCTACTACCTCGAATCTTGACTCTTATTTATTGAGCTATCTGTTATTGCTATGCCTAGTAAAACCTAGATCCGGTATTATTTATTTATATACCACATAATGGCGCCCGAATAGGGACTTGCCCTTTCCCCACGCGCCGGTGAAGCCACGCCGGCCCCCTGACCCTCTGCAGCCGTGACGGAACCATACCGTGCACGTGCAGATATTTCTGCTCCAAGTATCCCTCAGGCCCACGGAGGAGACGGAGGAGGCGGTCCAGCATCCAGACGAGGCGGTGGAGGAACGCGGCGAGTCCCGACCAGAGCCCAAGCCGAGAGTCCAAGGTCCGAGGTATCCGGAGGCCCACCCGTAACAGAAGTTCGAAGTTCGTCCGTCCGGCGTCGAAGCAGTCCAGTCCAGTCCGAGGCCTTCCGTTCTTACTGCCCGGTGAGTACCGTTACTGGGGTAGTATCTAGACAGGGTCAATTTAATTGACTCTGGTCCGTGGGTTGGTGGTACACAGACCCACAAACGAAGTGTCCACTTCGGTGGATACAGGTCCTGACGTGTCTCTGTATGAGACCGGTAAGTTTCGTACTGTTTCAGCAGTGCATCTAGTTTCTGTTCCAGTCAGTTCTGTTCTCGAGAAAATTCATGTATTCTGTGTTCCGTATTCCAGGTAGTATTCTGTTCGAACTGTTATTTTAAATGTTCTTCATGTATTTTAATGTCGTGGTATGAATGGGGAATAAGTATCGTGTTCATTGTGTATTGTATTGTGTCTAGATTACAGTCCAGTCATGCCCTTGTTTTCTAAGTTACGTCAGTTAAAAACTAGAAAGGGTCTGCTGGAAGCAGCAGTTCCAGTTCCGCCTAGGGACAGTCCAGGTCATTTTATGTATCAGAAGCATGGCATAAGTGCCATATTATATCTAGATTTATGGGTAGAGTATACCAAACAGTTAGAAGAAAAGTATAGATGGCCCGTATCGGGTACATGGGATGCCGAGTGCATCATGCGAGTAGAAGAAGCATTATGGAAAAAGAAAGCCAGACAGTCACAGAAAGATGCCATCGAGTTATGGCGCAAAGAAGCTCATAAAAGAACGGAAAAAGAAATCAGAAAGTCAGAATTAAGTAGAGAATCCTTGGAACGAGCCCAAGAAAGGGAATTAATCGAGATTGGTGAACGAGTTAAAACCGAACAGTCAGACAGACAGAGGCATGCTCTTATTAAGGGTATGTATCCTCTTCTTGCCGAGGGCCTGCCAAAAGCGACCCCAGAAGCATCCAGTAATTTCCCGCCACCATTAGTTCCGACCAAGCTACGTCACAAACCGACCGCAGCTGATATTTTCATCTCGTCCTATTTGGACGACACAGTCCCAGAATATGCAAATCCTGTTCGCGCTCCGCCAGTCCCTGTAAATCAGGCACTTCCCGTTCCTCCAGACACCGGGGTACCCCTTGCAGTACCTGTTACGGTCCCCCCGGTCCAGCCCGCCATACCAGTTCAGCCCGCATTTCAATTTCCTGCCACACTAGTACGGAGAGGATCAGTCGACGATTCTAGTTTAGGGGCCGCAGGAGGAGGTCCTCCTCAAACCCCGCCGCCACATAAGCGTTTAACGTCAGCCGAATTACATGCACAAGCGTCACAGCGTACGCCCAGACATCAGTCTGTAGCAGAAATAAGAAAAGCCCTTAACGAATGTGGCTATGATCCAGTCCCAGGCGAGGATAGTATGGTTTTGTATTCATTACGCGTAAGAAAGGTGACCGAGTATCTAGTCACCCTACCAGATATGAAAGAAGATCTAGACAGAATATATCGTTTCATCCGTACCGGGAATGATCCAGAAAGCATTAGTGATGTCATGTGCCAAAGAAAAGCTGAAGTCCAGCTCATGCTATTAAAGTTTCTGATTAATTGTCTAATACGAGAACAAGATTATCCGACCAAAGATCAAGCCGAAATGAGAACCCTGACAAAGTGGAGTGATAATATAGCCGAGGGTAAGCACAAGACCATCGGTGCTATAGAGAGTATGTATAAGAAGATTCGTAAAGAAATAATAAGGATACACGAACAACGTAAAGCAGCACAAGTAAGCGAGAAAGAAAGTAACTCTGATACTGAAGAGGTAGACGACGAGAATCCCGACAGAATAGCGTATGTAGGAAAATCTAGATTTCCAGATCGCCATTTACGCCTAGAACACAAGTCTATTTTTCATCATCCAGCACCAGAACAAGGTTCTCTAGAACAAGTATTTCAAGCTACCGATCACATTCTGAAATCACGAATCGGTTATAGTGAGTTAAGTACCATGCATGAACAAGAATTGGTCCGATCAGCAGTCCGATGGATTACTGATTCTACCACTTTTCCAGATGAAATAGTGGCACAAATGTTTCTGAAAATGCCCCCAGCCGAGCAACGACTGGCGGGTATGTATATGATCCAGCACCTCATTACATTGTATGAGGGTCAACATTCTGATCCAGGTCCGTTACACGATGTCCTGAATGAGTTACTCCAGTATAAATGGAAAGGTTTAGGTACCGATTTAATTAGTGTCATTCTAGAACAGCGTCACAAATATAGAACGTTTCTGAACCCGCATTTTGTTCATGTCTCACCCCCAGAAAGTAAACCATTTTACATGGACAGACAGAATCCGTTACGAGAAGTCCACCCAGTTAGAGGAACGGGTGGCGAACTAGAACGAGTGTTTGTTTACACTCCGATTACAAAGATGGAACTCTTAGAGATGAAAAAATTAATCCCCTGTCATGATAAAGATCCAGCAGGGTTCCATCGAGAATTAAAAGACATGCTCCGTATGGGAGAATACACGTATCCAGATATAATTAAAATGTTAAAGGTTCTGTTGCCCGCAGGGGTGTATGAAAAGCTCAAGGAAAAAGAATGGGAGGTGGGAGAGAAAAAGATCGATTGGGCAGTTCTAGAAGCTGAAGATAAGGCACGAGTACCAGGTACCGGTCTTGGAGCAAAATGTAAAGAATTACCTGAATTATTGATTCAAGTTTTACCCAGATTGTTGACAACGAGAAAGGAAGACTGGGATGCAATCTCAGCCTGTAAACAGAAACAAGACGAAGATATTAGTGATTATTATTCCAGATTTGAGAAATGTTTTACCATAAACAGTGGCCTCAAGACAAGTAGTGAGTCATACCCTCATCTTTTTGTTACTAAATTAGTCGAGAATTCAAGTCCACAAATTAAAAATCGAGTTTTGAAAGTCGAAAGTACCTGGCAAGCTAATACCCCGTCCCAGATGTTACAGATGCTCCAATACCACCAGAATAGAATCAGAGAAGAGCAAGAACACGAGAGAAAACGTATGAAAGACACGAAAATGAAAGTACTAGTTGCACAATCCGTTCCTCAAGACAGTCAGAAGAGGGGTCCGAATCAAGCCAGTCATCCTGCAGCTCCCGTTAAAGGGAACTGCAATTATTGTAAACAACCAGGTCATTTTATAAACGAGTGTGCAGTTCTGAAACACAACATAGCTACCGGTAAGACTAGAGAAAGACCACGTCCGCCTAGACAAGAACAAGTTTCACAGATTCCTCAGCCACAGAATGCACCACAGACAGTTACAGCACCGCAGCCCATCGCTGCAACACAGCACGTTACACAGCAGATGTACCAGTATGCACAGTCTGAGTATCCAGAGTATCAGCCATATTCATGAAACAGCCTAGAGAGGGAGGTAGGCTTGCCTCTCATCGAGATACCTGTAGATCAAGAAGGTCCCTATGTTCACAGTCAAGTATTAGGGAAAGACAGAAAGTTTTTGATTGATACAGGGGCAAGTAGGACCACAATTAGTCACGCCGAAGTTCCAGGGGCTCCGCTCTCAGGCTCAAGAAATGTTTCCCTTGGATTTTCAGGAAAACCTATCGTAAATGAGATATCAAAGCCAGTTACTCTGGAAGTAGGTCCATTGTCCCGTACTACTGATCTGTTACTTACTAAGTCATGTCCAGAAAATCTGTTAGGCATTAAAACACTAAAAGAATTAGGTGCAGTTATATGCTGTTCCCCAGAGGGAATACGATTGTTCCTACGTGACTTCAAGGGTCACTATGTATTACGAGATTTTGATCCCAGATTGTCTAATGTTCCGCAGCATCTATGGGCGCAAGGTCCAACTGATGTAGGTTACATGCAAATCACACCCCATCGTGTGACTCTCAAGCCAGGTGTAGTGTTACCACGAATCAGACAGTACAGATTGCCACCGGAGGCTGTAGCAGCCTTATCCAAAATTATTGACGAGCTCATCGCTCAAGGAGTAGTTGTAGAAACTGACTCCAATGTATGCAATTCTCCGATCATTCCAGTCATGAAACGTACTGATCCGAATGCACCTCCAGTATATCGATTAGTGATTGACCTACGAGAGCTTAATAAATGTATTATTCCCCAGTACCCAGTTGTCCCAGATATCTCTTCCCTATTGACAGCCATCGATTCCGAAGCCACGTTCTTTACTGTAATTGACCTCAAGAACGCGTTTTTTAGTGTTCCCATTCATCCAGACAGCCAGTTTCTTTTCGGATTTTGTTTAAATGGAAGGAGCTATATGTTCACACGAGCTCCTCAAGGTTTCACAGAAAGTCCTAGTATTTACAGTCAAGCACTTAAGAGACAACTAGACAACATTCACATGCCAACTGACACTGCCCTGCTCCAGTATGTCGACGATCTACTGATCACAGCCCGTTCTGAACGTGACTGCGAGCGAGCGTCACTGACAGTCTTGTATTTCCTAGCCGAGATGGGACACAAGGTGTCCCCTTCGAAGCTTCAATTCTGTGTCCAGCAAGTGGTCTACTTAGGACACTTACTGTCCAAGAGGGGTAGGCAGTTGACACCAGACCGTAGTCAATTAATAGCGAGTCTTCCTCAGCCCAAGACCCAGAAGGAGGTACGTGCTTTTATCGGCCTTACTTCTTATTGCAGACAATGGATTCCTCAGTATGCATTTCTAGCCAAGCCACTGATACAGTTAACGACACAGGAGGCAGCCGTATCGACTGTCCTCCCCTGGA
Source organism: Lissotriton helveticus (assembly GCF_964261635.1). Taxonomy (NCBI): domain Eukaryota; kingdom Metazoa; phylum Chordata; class Amphibia; order Caudata; family Salamandridae; genus Lissotriton; species Lissotriton helveticus. Next base: position 331,891,187 of record NC_136071.1, on the reverse strand, counting down.
CATCTGAACATACACTCAGTTTCAATGAGTTAAAGAAAGCCCTATGTCAAGCTCCAGTTCTAGCTACACCGAACTACAGTAAGTCTTTTACACTTTTCGTCACTGAACGCGAAGGTACAGCATTATCTGTTCTCACACAAGATCAAGCAGGACAATACAAGCCATGTGCTTATTTTTCGAGCACATTAGATCCTGTAGCCCAGGCTCTGCCTGCGTGCCTCAAGTCAGTTGCAGCCACAGCACTAGCTATCAGACAAAGTGATTCCATAGTATTAGGACACTCCCTGACAGTACAGGTTCCACACTCCGTGGAAGTTCTTTTAAACCGAACACAAACTCAGCACTTGACAATTGCACGTTTAACAGGTTATGAATTGACACTGTTTCAGCCACACATAGAAATCAGACGCTGCAATATTTTAAATCCTGCTACACTGTTACCATCAGTTACTTCGAATTCTGCCACACACGACTGTGTGGAAATAGTTAACATCATGACAAAGCCAAGACAAGATTTGACAGATATTCCATTACCAGATCCAGACCTGACACTTTATGTGGATGGTTCATGTATGAGAACAAGTACAGGAGAACTAGTCGCCGCGTATGCAGTGACTACTGACACTGAAGTTATTGAGACACACCGTATTGACACCCTGTCCGCTCAAGCAGCAGAGCTAGTTGCTCTGACACAAGCCTGCATACACGCCAAGAACCGGAAAGTTAATGTTTACACAGATTCACGCTACGCATTTGGAGTCGTACACGACTTTGGAGTGCTCTGGCAGGAGAGAGGTTTCATGACTTCTCATGGAACCAAGATTCAGCATGGTCTCCTTATTCAAGCTCTGTTAGATGCCATACATTTACCGACGTCCATTGCTATCATGAAATGCAAAGCACATACGAAAGTTACTGACACCATTTCCCAAGGTAATGATCTAGCAGATCGCACAGCCAAGCTTACAGCTCAGACACCAGACATTCCAGTAAATAAGACACCGACACACGCTCCAGATCCGACTACATGTATGACAGTTAAAGACCCTACTCAAGATGTCATAGATATCCAGTTACATGCTACTCCCGATGAAATCAAGAAATGGTCTGAACAAGGAGGGGTACAGACAGATCAGGGATGGGTGACGAAGGGAAAAGCCACATGGTTTCTCCCCGACTCTATGGTTCAAGTCATTATCAATACCGCACATAGTCCAGCACATTTAGGAGAAAAAGCTATGTTAGACAGTATCCAGAACATTTGGTTCAACAAGCATTTACGAGCTGCAGCCAAACAGAAAGTCCGTACCTGTATGATATGTTGCCAGTTTAATCCAGGTAAAAGTGTCCCGGTGGAACAAGGGGGATTCCAACCTCCTGACCACCCTTTTGAAGTCCTCCAGATGGATTATATTCAGATGGAGCGATGTCGAGGTTTCAAGTATGTCCTTGTAGTTGTATGCGCTTTGTCCAGGTGGACAGAAGCATATCCAGTTCCAGATTACACAGCCGCGACCACTGCCAAGCAGTTGGTTCGTGAGTTCTTCCCCCGTTATGGACTCCCTAGGGTCGTATATTCTGATAACGGCCAGCCATTCTCCTCAGAGTTAATGAAACATGTTTCCCTTTTGTTAGGGTACCAGTGGAAGTTCCATTGTGTACGCCATCCTGAAGCAGCCGGTCTCGTAGAGAGACATAACCAGACTTTGAAAATCCGTATCGCAAAAGTTTGTCAAGAGAAAGGTGTAGACTGGCTAGTAGCTCTGCCAGTTGCTTTGTTCTACATGCGCATGGTCGCACATTCCAGATCAGGTCTGTCCCCGTATGAGGTCGTATTCGGCCGCCCCCCTAACATGTGGGGTACACCCAGACCCCGAAGTATTACCGATGTTTCAAGTAATATGCTGACAGATTACCTAGCTTCCTTGATGTCTGCCCTCAACTCTTGTCGTTCACAGGTTGCCGCCGCATTTCCAGACAATACCGAGGTGGCACCGCATGAAATCGTTCCCGGATCCATGGTCCTGGTTCGCAATTTTGACCGCTCAAGTCCGCTAGAGCCTCGCTGGAAGGAGCCCCGACAGGTCCTCCTCGCCACCCGTACAGCCGTGAAGTTGGAGGGACGCAAAGGCTGGGTGCACCTTTCGCACGTAAAGAAATTTTATGGACTGAAACCCGTCTCAAAGAACATTTCCCAGGATTTGAAGGATTGCCAAAGTACTATTCTCAAGGACTGTCCCGCAAAGAACAATGATACTGCACCCTCCCCGTTAGAGAAAACTCCGCAACAGGAGTATAAGCTGAAACTCCGGTCTAGTAAAATAAGTCAGCCAGTTTGATTGTCTAAGTCCTCCCCTAGGTGAAACGGTTAGACTGTTTCTGACATGTATAAAATAGACCCCCATAGTGAGAGAGTTAGTCAAAACTCGATCCGATGTATCGTTTTTCTATGTTTCATATTATTTCTCAGTATTATGATTTCCTGCACCAGTTATGCATTTTACCTGTATTTTTCAGTTTCTCATGTAAATAAGTCTTCCAATGCTACAGTAGAGCACACGTTTAGTGATCTACCTCCTCATGAACTCTCTTACCGCCTCGCTATGCGTAATAACTCTTTCATCCGCATGTTACATTATTCACACCAGACCAGCAATGCCACAAATTGTTCGGTGTGTGGTCGACTCCCCCCTTTCCAGACACCGAAGGGAGTTCTGCCACTCTTTCCTTATCCATTTTCACATAATGGTTCGTGTGGAGCATGGTCCACGTTAACGTCATCCTCAACAGATATGTCTTTTCTTAACAGTACATGTTTTCCAGACAAGCAAGGTCTTCCCCACAGAACAGGGTTAGATCTAGAAAATGAAGTGTACAATTTAGGTAATTATTCTTCGAATTTCATGGTCCTGAATGTTCAGTCTGATACTACTCCAGACTTACCTGCTATTTCAGTACTACCAGTCAAAGGCGAATTATGTGTTAGAAATAATGGTTCCGTACATGTAGGACATAGTGATTGTACTACTATTGTCAAGTATAGTGACAGTGGGAAATCTATTTTCAAAGCTTCACGCCATTCTTATTTTATTTGTGGTCAAACTGCATATATTCGTCTGCCCCTCGATTGGGAGGGAACCTGTTACATTGCCTTCCTACTGCCACCAGTTTTCCTAGCCCCATCTGATTATCATAGAAATACACATCTAGTACACATTAGACATAGAAGGGAGTCCCCCATTATCGATTATACTGAAACTGCTCTAGAACAGTATACAGATTTCAACAGAGGTTTCTTTTTCTTTATAGGACCTATCCAGAATAGTAAGCTAATCCGTAGGTTAACCAGAACCCTTGAAGTAGTAGTCAATGAGACTGCCTCTGCTCTAGGTAACTTAACCGAAGAGCAATCTGCTATGAGATTTGTCGTTTTACAGAATCGTCTCGTCCTTGACGTCATACTGGCCGATAGGGGCGGGGCCTGTAGAGTCATCGGATCTAGTTGCTGCATTTTCATTCCAAATAACGCGCCGTCTGTTTATTCAGCTATAACCAGACTCCATAAAATTGCCCATCTGTTACACCAAGATCCAGGCACCTGGACATGGTCCGGTTGGTTCTGGAATATAATTTCCGCCTGGGGATGGAAAGTCTTGTCCTTTCTAGGTATTGCAGTAGCGATCATATTCAGCTGCTGCCTCTGTATACAATGTGGCCCTGCGATTTGCGGCATTTGTGCTACATCATGTATTCCTAGTCCCAAGCCTCGTTCTAGATCCCGTTCCAGGATAATTCGAGACGAGCAAATGATACTGTATGAAATGATAGATGGTATCATGAATATTGATGTTTCCTGATGGAAACGTAGTGACAAGGAGGGAATGTGGAAAAGTAAATTTTGCCATGTTCTGTGTCCCTACGTGTCATCCATCATATGTTATGTGTGCATGATTAAATATGCATATGCATTCCCTATGTTCGATTAATGACGCAATTACAGTTGTGTCCACCTCTAGTATGGCAGTTTCCAGTTCTCGTGAATACTACGAATATCAGGCCCATGTAAAGCTACGTTGCCACGTTTCTCAGTGTGCACGTTATTCCATTGTAAAGTCCCCGTTTCTAGGCCTCAGAAGGGCCTGGACACCAGATTCAGCTCCTGTCTCCTGTCTCCTGAAGCCTCGCTGAGGAGCGATACAACCCCCACCTGTATCCTCGACCCTTCACTTACTTCCTGCCTCGCAGTGCCCGGCTCAGCCTGGCTCTGCCTCTGAGTCTGCCAAGAGTATGTTATGATTCCAGTTATCAGTTCAGTCCTCCTTCTCTGCATTCCTAAAGCTACTGAATCGCATCGATAGTTTCCGTCATTGTCTAGCCTTTACGTCTCCATGTAAGAGAAATACTGCATTTAATGGTCATTTAATATTCTTCATCACGCACTACATATAGAATAATGCATGCTCCAGTTTTAGAGTCCGTTAGCCTTTCCCCTCCTGACTCTTAGTTCATATCAACATGTTCTCTAAACATCAGATACTAGATACTGCTTAGGTACATGTCGCCCTGACTCTCCAGACTTCAGTCTCTGCTCCTAGCACAGAGTTCGAAGCCCCCAGCTTCTCCTAGTAATACGTCATTGCCAGTTTGCGCGCACCATCAGGTTAGAGGTCCCGGCTCCTCAGGTAGCCCCCTCCATGGTTTCCGCCCCATTCATGACATATTCTGTTACGTTTGCATCACATGTCTATGTATACGCCCTGTTACACCTCTTTTCACCCTTATCTTTCGCGACTGCTATTGATCACACCCACTGCTCCGCCTATCGTATGTATTGTAATACAACTGTTTTAGTATATATGATCGCGTATTGTTATTAAATGCTAGCGCGCTCATCCCAGATCCAGCCCCAGCAGCTGCTGGGCCCTGCCATCCTATTCCTATGCAGGTTGTCCTGTTCCTGTCCTTTATGCTGTAATAAACCTGCAAACTCCTACTACCTCGAATCTTGACTCTTATTTATTGAGCTATCTGTTATTGCTATGCCTAGTAAAACCTAGATCCGGTATTATTTATTTATATACCACACCTGGCCGCCAAGACCTGGAACTCACTCCCGACCGACCTGCGCCTGACCCAAGATCACCTCTCCTTCAGGAAGAAGCTCAAGACCTGGCTGTTCGAGCAGTAACGGCACCCCCCCCATACCAGCGCCTTGAGACCCTACGGGTGAGTAGTGCGCTCTATAAATGACTTGATTGATTGATTGATTGATCCACATGACAATCAGATACACCTCAGTATACACTAGTATAGCCTTTCACAACTCACTGTAAAATACAGAGTACCATATTTGAATCCATTGACACAGCAATACAAGTATTTAAAAACCCACTCAGTGATTCCTAGATCTACACACACATCTAATCAATTACCAATAGATTCACTCATACATGTTGTCAATGATCAATAGAACACTATCAAATATACTTATACACCTATATTGACATTACACATCAGCACACATCATATTCAGTTATGCAGTCATCCTACTCACTTTTGCAAACAATGTATCATATTTACTTTTACTGAGCTACACACTTATACAAATAGCATTTAATTTATTCATACGGATAGAATCTCATACTTAGTGTGTTATAAAATCACTATTACAAGTATATAGTTATCTATACAGTCACTCATGCAATCAATGAGTCTTATGTATACTTTGTTGGACATGTACCATTGAGAAATATATTTGCTCTTCACCACACCCATAAAGATATGCGCTCACCCAAAGAACTATTATAACATGTAGTCTTAACGTCATATATCTCCTGAATAAAATATGCTCATATCTGTGGGCAGTCACAGATTCCCCACTGAACCACACACACATTCACTCTCACATACAAATAGTCAGTTGACTAATAATAACTAATATAGACTTTCACGTAGCTAGTCACCAGCTGGTGCAGCAGTTTACACAACAACTGACAAAGTAATACAGATATTCACACAGTTTAGTCATGATCCAATATATTTAGTGAGACACTATAAATTAGTCAAGTAAACAGTCAATCACACTGCTAATAAATCCTCCATCAAGATAGGTAAATATCCACTAATTCTTAAATGCAGATTGCTATATATATAACACATATTTAAATAACAAACCCAATCACATTCACTGGATGATGTCATCAGTGATGTCATCGGTGATGTCATTTGAGATGTCATCAGTGATATCATCAGTGATGTCACTGACCATGTCATAAATGATGTAATATGTGACATCATCACCAGTGGATTGCGGACGCGAGAGTTACAGTTAGTACAACTAATCATAACGGAGGAATTACATAGGTTTTGTACGAGTGAAATGTCCAGCTAACTATAACACCCCTGAAACCTATTGTTTTTCAATGAATTTCTAAGGTTTTTTAAATGCTAATTCGTAACTATAACCTGCCTGAAACCTATGGTTTTATTCAGTGAATTTCTAAGGTTTTTGTAAATGATAATTCCTAACTATAACCTGTCTGAAACCTATGTTTTTTTCAGTGAATTTCAAAGGTTTTTTAAATGATAAATCCTAACTATATCATATGTGAAACCTATGGTTTTCTCAGTAAATATATAGATATTCACAGAAAAAAACATAGGTTTTAGGGGTGTTATAGTTAGCTGGACATTTCACGTGTACAAAACCATAGAAATATCTCCGTTATAATTAGTTCTGCTAACTATAACTTGTGCGCCCGCAATGCACTGTTGATGATGTCACATGTTACATCATTCAAGACATGGTCAGTGACATGTGGATTAGTTTGAAATTTAAATATGTATTATATTTATATATCAATCTGTATTGAAGATTGCGTGGATATATAACTGTCTGGATGGGGGATTTAGTAGCAGGGATTTAGTAGCAGTCTGACTGTTTGTTTAAGTGAGTAATTAAAAGTGTCTTACTTAATACATGGATTAGTAACTAAACTATGTGAATGTGTGCAGCACTGTCTCTATTGTTGTATAACATGCTGCATCAGTTGGTCACTAACTACATGAGTGTTTATATTAGTTATTGATTAGTTGGGTGAGTATTTGTATTAGACACTGAGTTTGTATGTGGTTGGATGGGGTGTGTGTAACTCTATGTATAGATGTGTGAATGGTTGATTGACTTGGTGTATAGGTTTAAGAGTGCATATGGAAACAGTTGTTTGGGTAACAGAGTGTATTTATTTGTGTGTTGGTGAGCGAATATATTTTTAGTTGTACATCTTCAACAAAGTAAAACAATAAAATGCATTATATGTGAGAGTTTGTGTATATAAATACACATATGTAAGAGTCAGTGATTGTGAGAGTAACTATATGAATGAGTGTGTAATTGTAATGGTGATTTTTAACATATTAACTATGAGTTACTATGTGTTTGAATAAATGAGGTGTTGTATGTATAATTGTGTAAGTGAGTAAATGTAAGTGTGATAAAATAAATATGAGTGAGTAGGATGACTGCATAACCAACTAAGATGACTGCTGATGTGTCAATGTCTATATATGTGTATAAGTGCATTTGATATTATTCTATTAATTAGTGACTGCATGTATAAGGGATTCTGTTGTTGAATGGGTAGTTGTGTGTGTAGACTTAGGAATCAGTGAGTGGGTATGTAGTAACTGGTATTGGTGTGTAAATGGTTTCAAATATGGTACTCTGTATTTTACAGTGAGTGATGGAAGGTTATACCAGTGTAAGATGAGGTGTATCAGATTGTCACGTGGATGATGTCATCAGTGATGTTATTTGAGATGTCATCAGTGATTTCATCAGTGATGTCACTGACCATGTCATGAATGATGTAATATGTGACATCATCAGCAGTGTATTGCGGGTGTGCGAGTTATAGTTAGCAGAACTAACTATAAGGCAGGAATTTCTATGTTTTTTTTACGAGTGAAATGTCCAGCTAACTATACCACCCCTGAAACCTATGGTTTTTTTCTGTGAATTTATAAGGTTTTTTAAATGCTAATTTCTAACTATAACGTCTCTTTTCAGTGAATTTCAAAGCTTTTTTAAATGCTAATTTCTAACTATAACGTCTCTGAAACCTATGTTTTTTTCAGTGAATTTCAAAGGTTTTTAAAGTGTATTAGTAGTTATGCCTATTTTTTGTACTGATTTTCTGCAGTTTTTTAACTGTTTACTTATAAATATTTTATTAATTAAATACCATTATATACCATTATATATTTTTCAGAAAATTGCACACAAAACAATTCATTTTTTATTTGAATATATTCATATTATTTTCTTTTATTTTTAAATTCTACATTGTTTTCTAAGTCACGCACCCAATGTGTACACATCACGGTGGGTGCGTGAATTCTAGACACCATTTTAGAAAAGTTGTGTAGGATACGCGTACATTGTGCGACAGCTGCGTGTTTTTCAATTACATCATATACATTTAATATTACATGATGTGCACGATTGGTATGCCACCAGTCCGTGACTCCTGCTCCCGCGCATTCGCAACACATGCGCATTAGAGTACGCGATGCTTGCGCGGTGGCAGGTCCTGCATGACGTCATATACGTGCTGGGGCGTGCTGGGTGCGCGACTCCCGTGAATTATTTTTATGTTCTAAAATGATATGTATGTGTATTTAATATACATATTAAGGCAATAGATTATCTAAGATATTCATAAAAATAATATATTTGTACTTATAATAAGCTTATATTATTTTTAAATATATTTTCGCGAAGTTGCGTCAAGTGCATGCTTCGTGAGCGCAGAGTACACAGATCCCATGTGACCTCAAAAAAAAAGATTTCATCGGCTCATAACATTTCCCACTGTAACGATTGAAGGACCCCACGCATTTTAATCATTCTTGTTGGAACATCTTTAGAGAGACATCTCTTTTCCTGCAAGAACCCTTTTTGCTTGTTGTTTTGGTGTTTTTCAAAAAATATCAAACAAAATGGCATTTGGACAGCAGCAGCAGGAGGAAGTATCTTCTGAAGAAGAATTCTTGCAGGAGGCACCACGTCCACAGAGGTCGGAATCTCTTGTGTGGAAATTCTTCACTTTTCCACCTGGAGAGAAAGGAAATGCAAGAAAGGTGACGTGTAAAATTGTGACCGAGTCCTGTCAAGAGCCAGTGAAAAAAAATACTCTTGTGGCACTGCTTCTATGTATAAGCATCTCCGGACCACACATCCTCTCAATCTTGCTCAGGAGGAAATGAGGCAAGCTGCTTTGTACCCCTCACCTGCTGTAGCAAGTACGTCTGGAGAGTCCTCAGGAACACCTACAATGGACATTAGGCCAGAATACGCCTTTCTCAAGCAACACTGCGTGAACTGTAAGAAACGTATATGCTTTGGTGAGCAATCAGTGGATCGTTGTTAATTTTTGGGGGTTTTTGTTTTTGGAATGATAAGTAATTCCAAAGGTTTCCTGTTTTATTCATTCTTTTTTTGTTCATTTTTAAAAAAAAACACCAAAAAAATACAAAATTGTTCAAAAAAATAAAAAAAGTACAAAAGAAAAAAGAAGTTGGCTGTTCGTGATATCACACAATAGTTCTTTTACACACATGGTAACCATAGTAATGAAGTCTGGCTCTCTTTGATACACGCGAGGCGGTAAGATCCACCCACATAGAGTATTTTAGCATACGTATGAGATACGAGGTTTTTTGAACGTCGTATTGAGTGACATCAGACGCTAAGAGCGGAGTAACAACACCCTCAGTAACCATAGGAATGAAGTCCGTCCTTCTTTTTAAACATGTGACATCGTAGGACCTATCTACATAGAGTATTTATAGCAGGCGTACGCGGGAAGAGGTCGTTTGACCCTTCTATCCGGTTACGTCAGACGCGAACATCACACGAGTCGAGCAAGCAGGAACGGCGACGGCGGATTTCCACAGGTAAATTGAATAATCCCACGTAGGCAAACACTTGTTAACAAACAAGGTATTCATTACAGCCCCGTGAATTAATGGCGGCTTTTCGCATGTCATTTTTTACAGTTTGGTCACTTTAGACCTCTGCATTCCTACTATCGGCTACATCAAGCTACGTGGGATCACATAACGTCGAGCTGCTCCCCTGTTTTTTAAATATCTTTTTTAAAAATCCTCACAACTCTCTATCGGTCATATCATGAATGCTAACAGATTAGAACACATCTCTGCAGTATCTTCATTTACTGAATAAGTATGTATCACGTCACCGACAACATAGGTCTCTATTAACTAGTGGGAGATAACTACATATAAGACTTTGCTATATATTATATTAGAGATTAAGCGAGTTATTTTTTGTTATTAACTCCTCCAGCTCTTTATCGACTGCCTAGCTGTTGGCGCAAGGAAACGATATCATAGTGCCTTTTTATGTTTATTTTGATGTTAAATGCCAAGTCACAGTCTACAACCAGGTATGAACATGCCGCCGAACTATTAAATTCGGGTTTGGTTTGGTTCCTATAAACAATATATATAAATTTAGGCTGTATTAGTTTATATATTGTATGTAACATGACTAACAGTGTATCGGAAGACCCATGTAATACATGGACATCATCATCTTAATTTTAGTAGTCCATGCAAAAACAAATGGAATATATGTTTGGAACAAAAGTGAGCACTTATACATGTATCATATTGTTAAATATGGTATTTCTTGTCAATAGAGTTGTGTAGTCTAAGAAGAATAACTATAATAATGATAGTGGATAAAAATAAAGATAGATTATATAGATAAACATATAGAGTAGATAGACAAATATATCACTTTTTCTATCAAATTCCCTATCTCTAGATAAAAGAAATCTCTTTGGACGGATAATTGAATAAAAGGTTCTAAGAAATAAAACAATAGAACTTCATGATCCCCATATCTTCAAAGTGGGACTTTTAAAGTAAGTGAAATATCTCCCATTTTGGATGTCAGTACTCGTCTGCAGACATTCAGGCAAGCCATCATAGTATATACTCTGTTTCATCTCTATCTTTCAGAACTAATTGTTACACACATTAAGATCCTCAAAAGACTACAGGACAATATTTCCAGTTTCTGATTATGTCCACAATACATGAAGTAAGTAGATCGAGGCTTTAAATTAGACTACATTTCTCTCTGTTTCCTTAAGTAGTCCTCCACTTCATTGGAGTAAACTATCTGTCGTTTACTTTTTCGCACAGACTGACTTGTTCCAAAAATGGATGTGGCCAATATAATGGAAACAATGTCTTATTTTTAACAAATGGAGTGGTATTGTGCAATTCTATATTTGTTTAAAAAAAATATTTTTGATAAGCTGATGTGTGTATAGGAATTTATTGTTCAAAGTATTAAATAGAAATATTTTTAAAAACAAGGAGATATACAGTGGATTATCATTAAGCATGGGCGTAAAATCCGCTCCGCTCGCGGATTTTTCGGATTTTCGGCAAATTCGCAATCCGCGAACGCTCGCGAATTTGTCGAAAATCCGTGAATCCGCTCGCGGCGGATTTTTTGCTTGGTTGCGGCGCGCGGCGTGGTGCACGGCGTTCACTTTCCGTCATTTAGCGTTTGCCGAGTTGTTTTTCTTTGCGAGTGACGCGCCATTTTAGATCTTGCTGCGTGTTCCCGCGGGAGTTTGGCGCCCGCGAATACGTAATCGCGGCTTGCCACCTTGCACAGCACACCTCGCGAGAGTTCGCAATTGCGAACACGTAGTTGCGGCGGAAAGGAACAATCTCGCACTTGCGAAATAGAGATTTTGCAATTTCGCACAAGAAAATCACCAGCAAACAGGATAAACCTTCAGAAAATTATGATTTTTATCAGAATCACTCCTCAGGTTGACATTTGGATGGCCTTTTTTTTTGCAAGGAGTCCATTTTGGGGGGGGGGAGGAAGGAAGTGCCCCACAGTCTCCAACTTCCTGTTCCTGTCCAGCAGGCTCCTCCCAGTGCTTTGTCCATCTCCTGGTCACTTTCATTTGGATCTGGAGCTGGAAGGATTACTTTTTGTGGGTGCTGCTTGATATTTGGATTTGAGGCCTTTTTGACTGTCTTTGGATCACTTTTGGATTAGAAATCAACTTTCACAAGTAAGTTTGTTTGGGGCATTACAGTTGCTGCAAGTAAAATTTTGGAACTTTTTCAGAACATTAAATAAATTATATTGTGGGTAGCCACAGTATCCAGTAGGACCAGGGTTGGTTAGGGGTGCATGATACAACTGTTTTGTTGAATTTAAACACCATTGAGGCCATGGATGGGCTGGGATTGTGCTGATTTTTGTCCTTTTTTTGGGCCTGCTGGTGTGGCCCTTTGCCCAGGGGTGGTGAGTGTTGCATGGGCCTAGTCTTTCTGTGGGGTGTCTTCTTGAATTTAAACATAATTGAGGCCATGGATGGGCTGGGATTGTGCTTATTTTATTGTTTTTTGTCGTTTTTGGGGGGCTGCTGGTGTGGCCTTTTGCCCAGGGGTGGTGGTGCATGGACTGAGTGTGCCTGTGGTGTGGTCTCACTCTCTTTAATGTAAACATCATGGATGGCATTGGATTGTGGTGATTTCTGGCTGTTTTTCTGTTTTTTGGGGGTGTACTGTTGATGTGGACTGGCCATGTGGGTGGTGGTGGTGGCCATCTTGAGTGCTGGCTGGTACAGGCAACATGTGCTTAGGGTGTAAGGGGCCATTTTGAGGAGAGGCAGTGTCTGAGGCCTGCACTTATTTTGGCTACTTTTCATCCATTATGCCCAGGGGTAGTGAGTGTTGCATGGGCCTAGTGTTTCTGAGGGGTGTCTTCTTGAATTTAAACACCATTGAGGCCATGGATGGGCTGGGATTGTGCTGATTTTATTGTTTTTTGTCGTTTTTTTGGGCCTGCTGGTGGGGCCCTTTGCCCAGGGGTGGTGAGTGTTGCATGGGCCTAGTCTTTCTGTGGGGTGTCTTCTTGAATTTAAACATAATTGAGGCCATGGATGGGCTGGGATTGTGCTTATTTTATTGTTTTTTGTCGTTTTTGGGGGGCTGCTGGTGTGGCCTTTTGCCCAGGGGTGGTGGTGCATGGACTGAGTGTGCCTGTGGTGTGGTCTCACTCTCTTTAATGTAAACATCATGGATGGCATTGGATTGTGGTGATTTCTGGCTGTTTTTCTGTTTTTTGGGGGTGTACTGTTGATGTGGACTGGCCATGTGGGTGGTGGTGGTGGCCATCTTGAGTGCTGGCTGGTACAGGCAGCATGTGCTTGGGGTGTAAGGGGCCATTTTGAGGAGAGGCAGTGTCTGAGGCCTGCACTTATTTTGCCTACTTTTCATCCATTATGCCCAGGGGTAGTGAGTGTTGCATGGGCCTAGTGTTTCTGAGGGGTGTCTTCTTGAATTTAAACACCATTGAGGCCATGGATGGGCTGGGATTGTGCTGATTTTATTGTTTTTTGTCGTTTTTGGGGCCTGCTGGTGGGGCCCTTTGCCCAGGGGTGGTGAGTGTTGCATGGGCCTAGCCTTTCTGTGGGGTGTCTTCTTGAATTTAAACATAATTGAGGCCATGGATGTGCTGGGATTGTGCTTATTTTATTGTTTTTTGTCGTTTTTGGGGGGCTGCTGGTGTGGCCTTTTGCCCAGGGGTGGTGGTGCATGGACTGAGTGTGCCTGTGGTGTGGTCTCACTCTCTTTAATGTAAACATCATGGATGGCATTGGATTGTGGTGATTTCTGGCTGTTTTTCTGTTTTTTGGGGGTGTACTGTTGATGTGGACTGGCCATGTGGGTGGTGGTGGTGGCCATCTTGAGTGCTGGCTGGTACAGGCAACATGTGCTTGGGGTGTAAGGGGCCATTTTGAGGAGAGGCAGTGTCTGAGGCCTGCACTTATTTTGGCTACTTTTCATCCATTATGCCCAGGGGTAGTGAGTGTTGCATGGGCCTAGTGTTTCTGAGGGGTGTCTTCTTGAATTTAAACACCATTGAGGCCATGGATGGGCTGGGATTGTGCTGATTTTATTGTTTTTTGTCGTTTTTTTGGGCCTGCTGGTGGGGCCCTTTGCCCAGGGGTGGTGAGTGTTGCATGGGCCTAGTCTTTCTGTGGGGTGTCTTCTTGAATTTAAACATAATTGAGGCCATGGATGGGCTGGGATTGTGCTTATTTTATTGTTTTTTGTCGTTTTTGGGGGGCTGCTGGTGTGGCCTTTTGCCCAGGGGTGGTGGTGCATGGACTGAGTGTGCCTGTGGTGTGGTCTCACTCTCTTTAATGTAAACATCATGGATGGCATTGGATTGTGGTGATTTCTGGCTGTTTTTCTGTTTTTTGGGGGTGTACTGTTGATGTGGACTGGCCATGTGGGTGGTGGTGGTGGCCATCTTGAGTGCTGGCTGGTACAGGCAACATGTGCTCGGGGTGTAAGGGGCCATTTTGAGGAGAGGCAGTGTCTGAGGCCTGCACTTATTTTGGCTACTTTTCATCCATTATGCCCAGGGGTAGTGAGTGTTGCATGGGCCTAGTGTTTCTGAGGGGTGTCTTCTTGAATTTAAACACCATTGAGGCCATGGATGGGCTGGGATTGTGCTGATTTTATTGTTTTTTGTCGTTTTTTTGGGCCTGCTGGTGGGGCCCTTTGCCCAGGGGTGGTGAGTGTTGCATGGGCCTAGTCTTTCTGTGGGGTGTCTTCTTGAATTTAAACATAATTGAGGCCATGGATGGGCTGGGATTGTGCTTATTTTATTGTTTTTTGTCGTTTTTGGGGGGCTGCTGGTGTGGCCTTTTGCCCAGGGGTGGTGGTGCATGGACTGAGTGTGCCTGTGGTGTGGTCTCACTCTCTTTAATGTAAACATCATGGATGGCATTGGATTGTGGTGATTTCTGGCTGTTTTTCTGTTTTTTGGGGGTGTACTGTTGATGTGGACTGGCCATGTGGGTGGTGGTGGTGGCCATCTTGAGTGCTGGCTGGTACAGGCAACATGTGCTTGGGGTGTAAGGGGCCATTTTGAGGAGAGGCAGTGTCTGAGGCCTGCACTTATTTTGGCTACTTTTCATCCATTATGCCCAGGGGTAGTGAGTGTTGCATACTTGCATGTCCCTAGTCTTTCTGTGGGGTGTCTTCAATGTAAACATCATGGATGGCATGGGATTGTGCTAATTTTTCTGTGTTTTGTCGATTTTTTGGGGTGTATAACTGAACTGATGTTCCTCTGTCTTCCATTGCTTTTAGGTGCACAAGAAGACTCAAGAGAACCACCAGTGCCAGGAAGAAGTCCTGCAGCGGTGTGTGTGTGCAGCAGAACGTCACGCGACGTCACGTCTGGACACAGAACCCTCTGCAACTCGTGCAACTGCTGCCTGCTGACCTGCTCTGAAGAAGATGGCCCCAAAAAAAGTAACCCGTAGCTCCTCTAGCAAGAAAGGTGCCAGTAAGGAGCAGAAGAAGCAAGTTACCAAGGACACTGGTGTGCTGCCCGCCCCTTTTTTTGGGAGTAAAAAAAAAAGTATGCCTGCAGCAGCAGCGGGATCTGCTGGGGACCAAGCTGGCAGCAGCACCCCCGCTCCATTGGGCTCAGTGCCACCACCACCACCACGCCAACTTAAGTCCAAGCCCTTGAGTGCTGCAGAGGCAGCCAGTATAGTTGTTCAATCACCATCGACCAGTGATGTTGGCTCATCGCAAGAAAGCAGCAGCAATGTCCCTCAATCAACACAGGTTGTTGTAGCTCATCTGACGAGTGTTGAACAACCACAGCCGCAACAACAATCACATGTGCAAGTACAAGCCCAAGTACATGTGGAAGGAGAGGCAGCGCAAGGAGATGCGCAAGCAGAGGTGCATGGAGGGTCACAAGTGCCCACAATAGTTGTTCCTCCCGAAGTAGGGGCACATCAGGAAATCGACAATCAAGGCGAGGTATCATTTGAGGAAGCCACTCCTCCTGATGATCCTTCATTGTCTTCCACACCCCTAGCAAGGAAGAGATCAAGGGTGGTGTCTACATCTTCTTCAAGCACACCTCCTTCTGATGATACGGATCAAACTTGGGAACCAGCACCACAGCCGTCTGAGAGTGAGGCACACCATGATCCGACAAAGGTAGTTAAGCGTAAAAGGAAGCTCGTCCAAAGTCTCAGAGTTATGGAGTGTGATGAGTCTCAACAAGAAGTGGCGGATACTGCTGCTGATGAAGACTCTGCCAACGACGACCCAGTCATCATAAAGGTCACTGCAGCCCCAGCGGGCATGCAGCAAACAGACATTTTGACCCTAGCCCGAAGAGCTGCTGAGCGTGATGATGATGATGATGTTGTCGATGAGGAGGCAGTGGAAACACCACAATCATTGGAGTTAAGTAGTACACCAACTCGTCCCGCTTCCATATTTCTTTCTGGCAAGAAGAGACCTCCGTCAACCTCGACCTTAATTAGTGGCGGTGAAAGTGCAAAACGTACAAAAGTTGGGCAATCCAGATCCTCCACTTCATCTGGCATTAGCTTCATGACCACCACCACCAGTATCGCCGCCTCCTCCATGTCCCACAGACACTTCAAGTCCCCAGTTTGGGACTTCTTTACTGTTTGTCCAAAAAATCCAAAGTTTGCCATTTGTACCATTTGTAAGCAAGCAGTTAGTCGTGGTAAGCCAGGTACCAACTATGGTACCGGAGGCCAGAGAGGTCATCTTAGGAGACAGCACACTGTCAAATGGTTTGCGCACCTAGATGCGATCAAGAAAGGCCAAATTCAAGGAAACGTTGATGTTTCATCTGATGATGACGAGCAGGAAGAAGACGTGTCAAACACTTCCCTTACACCCAGTACCCATGTCAGCAGCACACCCAATGTGAGGCACACTAAGAGTGTTGGAGCGAGTGAGACACCAACGCACAAAAGTTCACCAGCGAGCAAAATTGGATCAACGAAGTCATTATCAGCCCGTAAATGCTTGGTCCAGGGCAACATTAGAACAATGCTTACTTCAGACGTGCCATATGAACGCAACCACCCACTGGCGCGTCTGTATAACACTAAGCTGGCTAAAATGCTAGCTGTGGACCTTCTACCTTTTTCTTTTGTAGAAGCGGTAGGTTTTCTTGAATTAGTGGCAACGCTCTGCCCTAAATGGAAGGTTCCGAGCCGGTTCTATTTTGCCAGAGTTGCGGTTCCAGCACTACATGAAGATGTGCTGGAGGCGATTGGGGCAGCTTTGCAGAAGAGTGCTGTTCACACAATACATCTGACAACAGACATGTGGACCAGTGGCGCAGGCGCTGATTACATGTGCATCACTGCACACTGGGTCTCTTTTTCAGGTGTTAAAGCAAAGCTAAACGCAGGTGTTGACCCGAACAAAGTTTTCAAAGCTGCTCGGAAACATGCAACACTAGCCATGTTTGGCTTGGAGAAAAGTCACACAGCAGAAAACCTTTTGGAAGAGTTTAACAAAAAGGTCTTGAAAATGCTATCCCCCCTAAAACGCAAGATTGGTTATGTTTCCACGGATAATGGCGCCAATGTAGTTAAGGCCATGTTGAAGGGTGACCATGTTAGAGTGCCGTGTTTGGCGCACTGTATCAACCTGGTAGTTCAAAAATTCGTGATTGATAAACAGAGTCCAGCGTTCGAGGTAATGGCCACCTGCCGCAAAATGTGCAACCATTTCAGCCATTCTTTTAAGGCCCGGAAGCATCTGCGGAGACTGCTACTTCAACGTGGAATGCCAGTGAAAGCACTCATCCAGGAGGTGGCAACACGTTGGAACTCAACCTTCTACATGCTTGAGCGTCTGTATGAGCAGTATACGGTACTCGATCACTATTTCTTCACAGAGGGTACATCTCAGAAGGAGGACCTGCGGATGAGTGCGGCGCAATGGGACATAGTTAAAAGCCTGACAGACATGCTTCGTCCTTTTGAGTTCTTCACGCGTGCAGTCAGCCAGGAGGACTGTAATTTGGGAAAAGCTATCCCATTGTTGTGCATGCTGGAGCACCAACTGATGGCGGTGTCTTCTGAGTTTGAAAAAGATGTACAAAAAAAAGACCATTTTATTTTGTCTGAGAAATTATTAGAGCGCCTACGTGGTGATGAACGTCTTCAAAAGATCAAGTCAGATCAGCATTACATTTGTGCTACTATTCTGGATCCACGCTACAAAAAGGCGCTGGCAGGCGAAGCATTCTTTCCTTTTGCTGATGCAGATGTTCAAAAGTACAAACATTGGTTAGCCTGGTCAGCCAAGAGGTTTGAAAAAGAACGGCAGGTTATTGAAGGAGAAGCCAGTACATCAGCATCAGCATCAGCAGGCCATCCCCAGTCACAAGAATCCACTTCTGCACCTGTGGCTGGGGCACAAGTGACCTCTCAGCCGTTAAAGACACCGGCAACTGGATCATCTGCACCACACACAATGACAACACTAACAGTGGCTGCGGAGGAGGATTGGCTAAGTTTGATGGGGTATGGTTCTCGAAAAAATGTCACAGGCACAGCAAAAAGTAAGCAAAGTGGAGGAACAGTTGATGACCTTGAGTCGATGGTGCAGGACTATCTGAATGACTCAACAGAGGTCTTTCTTAATGATGAGCCATTGCAGTATTGGCATGGCAAAAAACAATTGTGGCCACAGCTCTTCAACCTGGCTATAAACTATTTGTCTTGCCCACTCGCAAGTGTGTCTTCTGAACGTGTTTTCAGTGCTGCTGGTGGCATTGTAACTCCCAAACGGAGCTGCCTCTCGCCCAAAAATGTGGAGCGGCTGACAATGATCAAGATGAATCAGCACCTCATACCACCAGATTACAAAGTACGAGAAAGCACGCCGCATGAAGACGAGGAGGACGGCAACGTAGATGAGGGGATTTTTTCTCTGTTCGGTGGCACTGACCTCATCCAGCCTGAATTCGCAGAGTATGATGACGAAATCTTGTTCTTATTCCCTGACACCGAGCCCTGAAAATGAGACAATCAATCAAGAACTTTCTTTTTCGTCCTTATTCACTTTTATTCCTGTGTGCTTTGTGTCTCTCTTTCTTTGTTTTGCACAGTTAATTTAATTCAAACTTTAATCACCTAATCCCAAAAACAAGACCATCATCAGAACTGTCTTCACTTGTTTGCTTATTGATTTGAAGGTGCCGCAGTCTACATTCCTCAGGTTCACAAGTTCTGAAGAACATGCTCCTCTATCCTCCTCCTCCAGACTGCGATTTCCCTCAAAGCAGAGTGCTGGATTACGCCCAATGAAGAAAGACTCAGCACTTGTGGGGGTGTTGTACTTCTTTGCGGGTGAGTTGACGGATTTGGGCCCATTGCTGTGAAGCTCTAATAATGGACAAAAGTGTTTTGGACCAAATATGAGGTGGAAATTTCTTGCCGTTTTTGCTGACTTGCTTGCCTTTGAGGTGCTCTTTGGCGGGGTTCCGGGTGTTTGTGGGTAATTTTTGGTGTCTGGGAGCACTGCTGCGACAGTCTAATCTTGATTGCATTTGCTTTTCAGGAAATCCGTGGTGGAAAACAGGAGTTATGATGATTGATGATGATGAGTGACCTAGCTGCACAGCGCCGCATTTGGACCGAAGGCCGAGAGATATTGTAAGTATGAGATTTAGCTTTTTCGCTGTTTGGGGGTGTTGTCGGGTGTTTTTTTCCGGGTGGGTTGGCGGGTCTTGCCTGGGGCATTCGTGGGAAGGTCTAATACCGGATAGAAGTGTTTTGGACAAAATCCTGAAGGAACAGCCTTTTTTTTGCTATTTCTTCTGTCATCTTGCTCAATGTAGCGTTTTGGGGGGCTTCCTGCTGTTCGTGGGTGGGTTGCGGCCGGGGTCTCTGTCGAAGCACTGCTGCGACAATCTAATCTTGATTGCATTTGCTTTTCAGGAAATCCGTGGTGGAAAACAGGAGTTATGATGATTGATGATGATGAGTGACCTAGCTGCACAGCGCCGCGTTTGGACCGAAGGCCGAGAGATATTGTAAGTATGAGATTTAGCTTTTTCGCTGTTTGGGGGTGTTGTCGTTTTTTCCGGGTGGGTTGGCGAGTCTTGCCTGGGGCATTCCTGGGAAGGTCTAATACCGGATAGAAGTGTTTTGGACAAAATCCTGAAGGAACAGCCTTTTTTTTGCTATTTCTTCTGTCATCTTGCTCAATGTAGCGTTTTGGGGGGCTTCCTGCTGTTCGTGGGTGGGTTGCGGCCGGGGTCTCTGTCGAAGCACTGCTGCGACAATCTAATCTTGATTGCATTTGCTTTTCAGGAAATCCGTGGTGGAAAACAGGAGTTATGATGATTGATGATGATGAGTGACCTAGCTGCACAGCGCCGCGTTTGGACCGAAGGCCGAGAGATATTGTAAGTATGAGATTTAGCTTTTTCGCTGTTTGGGGGTGTTGTCGGGTGGTTTTTTCCGGGTGGGTTGGCGGGTCTTGCCTGGGGCATTCCTGGGAAGGTCTAATACCGGATAGAAGTGTTTTGGACAAAATCCTGAAGGAAACACCAGTTTTGGCACTTTTTGTAAGTTAGGGTTCGTTAGGGTTAGCCCTAGCAGCAGGATTGCATGTGTTTCGGTGGGTTCTATTGCAACGCAGTTCTGGTGTTGTAGAGCACTGTTGGAGCGATGCTGGCTATGGATACTTTTGCTTGCTTGCAAGTGGTTTGAATACAATCCACGGTCTGTATTTGGGCCTACTGTTACTTTCAAAGTACGTTTTGTAACCATTTTTCTGCTAGGCATCGTTTTTGGAGATCTGATTGGGGTTCTTCTACATTTTTGCGACTGGCTTTAGTAAGGGTCTTGGTGGGAGCATTGCTGGGAAGGTCAAATTTTGTTCTAAAACACAGTTTACAGTACACCTACCTTGAGGGGAAAGATCCGCTATAATATTTTGGCCATACTTATTTATCCTTAAAAAGGTGACTCAGACAGAGCACGCAATTTCAAAAATATTGTACTGTCTATTAGGGAAATCAAAGTGTCACATTTTGAACCACACAGCGTACATACCTTTTATTTATTTATCAGTGGTATTGTAATAGCACTTCCTGTTTTCCGTTCAATAATTACAGGCCGGGTTTCAGTCAACATCCGTCAGGCAGGCAGTGGACAGGGTGTCTTCTGTCAGTGGTCACCAACATTGATGGACGAAGCGTCAGCTGGAATGGAGGAGTGCCGCCAATAAGAGGAATTGTTTGCTGCATGCAACTTACTTACCAAATTCAAGGACAACTCCAACAACATACGCAATACATATACAGTATCCATTGTTTTAATCTATGAGTGTGACTGCATGTGCTTAGCTTTACTTTGTAACCAAAGATTGTCTTTATCTTCAATTATTGTTTGTCCAGGCTCTGCTTTTTTTTTCTTCTCTCAACAAAACCTACCCAAAAAGAAACCCCCATTCCCATCCATTTTACAAACCCTAACCCTCTTCCCCCGGGCTGTGTTGTTTTGCTTGATGTCTGACTAAAATGACATCAATAATTCCACACACTTGCTGGGGAGGATAAGGTCATAGCAACAGGCTGGTGAAGGAATACGAGGATATCTTCTAGACTTACTCAGCTTCAGTACTATATCTTCTAGTAGTAGTAGCCAATGTCAAATAAATTCAACGCAAGTACTAGTTATACTTGCAAGCAAATACTTTACCATTTGATAGGCTACATTATGGCACTGTTCTGTCTGTCACCTGCTATATTCTCGATCGTACCGTAACCGTTGTAATGCTACAGTAAGGACAAACAAGGTTTTGTTTTCTTTTTTTCCATAGGCATGCAACTGCCACTGTGTCACACCACTAGTACCACCGCAATGAGGAAATGTCACCCGCCCAGGATTGACAACGTTAATCCCCATTTCTCGTGGAGCCAGCCCTGGGCCTAGCCCTAATTTCTAACACAAATTACAGGTAAGATAAGCGTTTGGTGGGAGGTAGTATAATGGAGTATTATTTCGGAGTAGACAAGAGATTGACGGTTGTACTACTAAAGTCCTACGACTGTTCAGGAAAACAAAGTTACTGTTACACCCCCGCCCCCTACCCACCAGACTGAAAAGCAGTAAAAAACAGGTATGGTCAGATAAAGTTTAAAAATATATTTATGTAGCCCTAACAAAATAATCTCCCTCACCCACCCTAACCCCAACGATTGTCTTTGAAACGTCCCAAAACGATCCCAACTCCCAAATCCCACCCCCCAAAAGTCTATAAAAAAAGGGCAAGGGACACTCCACTACTGGAGGGTGCTGGTGCTGGTGCATTTTGCGGCATGGGCATCATACTCCTTGCGGAGGGTGGCAAGCTCGGAGCGGAGGCCCTTAACCAAGTTCTTATACTTCAGGACCTCCTGCTCCAGGTTGGACATTCGGACTCGTAGGCGGCGTTGGCGTTCCTTGCAGCTCCTGTGGGGGGCAGCTGGTATTTCTGTTGCTTGGCGGTGGCGGTTGTCTTTGTTAGCCCGGCTCGGTCCCGCTGGCTTAGTCACGGAGGAGGATGCAGTGGTCACAGTCGAGGATGTTGTTGTTGCCCCGCTCGACTGCGTGTCCTCCTCCTCCTCCAGGGCCACCAGCCGCCGATATTCGGCGACAGTGGCCTCCAGCCTCCGTTGCCGGGCCATTCTAGCCTGCTCCCTCCGTGTTGTTGATTTGGAAGGAGCAACTATATGAAGAAAGAAAGACATAGTCTGTAACCAATGCTCCTTAGCATTAATAACACAAAGTGATTGAGCTGAAAGTTGGGTCACAGTACAAGTAGCAAATTGAAAGCACAGTACATAACTATTGAGGACAGTATCTATGTAACCTCCCACTTCTGCATCCTTGCTCTAACATTAGTGGTAGTTTAATGAACAAATTCTACGACCACTATGGACTTCCATTACAGTCGACTATGACAGTACACCAGTCTTATTCTTCTTCTTCTCTCTTGTTTAGGGAAATTGGTACGTTATCTTATGCAAGCCGGCAGAATGACATGGACAGCACAGTGAACTTGCACCCGAGAAAAAAAGTTGCACACCATGATGAGTGAGACAGACTTGCGTTACTGTACCGGTCCAGTATATGCAGGTGGTGAAGCTATTACTTTTCTATTACGGGTGGCACTGAGAATACTCTGTTACAAGGGCTACTGCTTAATTAATTTACCTTTCACCCTACAGTGCAAATGAGTACTAGAAAAGGAAAATGAAGAAGCTAACTAATTTGATTATCTATCACTTCACATGGGACGTATTTGATGACATATGGGATGACTTTAGGTGCTTTGCTTAATATTGAGTGAACAGTGATACACCCACACATGAATGACGTACTACAAGTAAACTAAAGTTATTAAGAGAGGTACGGAGTGTCCACCGTAATAACCAGATATATGCTGTGATTGCAGACGCAATACAAAGTACTGCTACTATTCATGGTAGTATTGGACACATTTACAATTTCTTTTCCTTGCCTTCCCTGCACTGGAACGGACGTGCGGGTGCGGTGGTACATGCTCTTCAAGGTAACACTTACTTCATCTGGCGACCATCTACTCTCTCTAGATACACATGTGCTATCTAAGAGTCAGAGAATACCATGCTCCAGGCATCCATTCAGTCAAAGTATACGCACACATACAGTTTCTGTTTCACCCACCCAGGCTGCTGTCCTTCCACCCGTCCTTGCTTCATCATTGACCCAGCCATGCACCATACCATATTCTTTCCTTCCCAGCCACCTCGGGGGCCAAGCAAACACATATCGTTCTTCTTTGCCAGCCATCATACAAGTTCGCGTCCCACTTACTTACACCCTTCTTTCGCTTTTCGTTCATCCCATCCATCACGTTCGTCTAAGAACTTATTGGGATTCTTCTCACCAAAAACTTCACAGCTAAGTCGAAGTACATTTCGAGGAGGCTACTACCTGGTTGATTTGTAATGTAATGTAATGTAATGTAATGTAAGCACACATTTTTATAGCGCGGCTATCGCTCCGAGGAGCATCTTGGCGCTCCACACCCAACCCTGATGGAGATGAGTTGGTAGACAGAAGGCAGTGACACACTGTACAATTATTACACCAAAGCTCTGCAGGCTGCGTCAGAGAGCGAAAAGATCCATGTTTTCAATGATCTTCTGAAGTCAACCTCCTTGACTATACAACGGAGCTGAGCTGGCACACCCGTGCAGAAAGCACACTATGCAGTCTTCAATCTCAATAAGTAAGGAATATATAGCTTACCTGTTTCCGCCACCACCGTTTGAACCCCCACAGGACCGTCCGCCGGCTCTTGCACCGCCTCCTCCCCAGAGTCCACTGAGTCCTCGCCCAACACAGCCACCTCCGCGCTGGCCCCGTCACCAGATCTTACACCTACAAAGTACATTTAAGAATGTTAGAATACACCACTCACTACTATATAATATTTGGTCTAGGAGAAATGTTAAAAAAACTGAATACAATGTAATAATTTGTGACTGTCTACTCCAAAGTAAAAATGTCCCATTTTCCAGGGAAGGCTGTTGTCTTGCTGCACTTTTATGCACAACTGATGAATGCTTGCTTTTGATTTTTAACACGCACCACTTTTTCTCCTAACAGACAGAAGCTTGACTCCTAAGAACACGACCAGGATCAAGTTCAAACCAGGTGAGAGCTCGGCTCGACCACAAGAAATGTGTCCAATTAATCGTCAGCACTAACCACTTTTCCGTTTTCAGTTAAATAGTTTTATGACAAAGTAGATTTTAATAAATGTGTTTACTTTTAATAAAGCTTTTAAACTTAAATAGACTCTGTGGTTTTTGTTCCTCCAGACTAGAGTGGATGAGCTAAAGGTTTTGGAATTTTTGCAAGCATGAGTGCCTCTGACACTTCTTGACTGTGCTGTGACTCCGTACTCTCTTGTCCTGCGTACGATAATCTAGAGATCATTGGGGATCAATAATCGGTGACTTCGGGAGCTGAATGACTCTGCCATACTATCTAGTCAGTAAGGAGACAGTGCATAGAGCTATTGCTGAATAGAATGGGAGTCCAATGGAATTGCCAATGTCCAATCTTAGTTAGCTACACAGACAGACTAATAAGAATAGTCTAGTAATACCACAGGGAGTCATATTCGAGGCAGGATAAGAATTTATATCCAGTCTACAAGAAGATCAAAGACGATTTAGAAAAAATCGAATGAGGAACGCTAGGAAAAAATAGGTACTCTTTATTAAAATGTAAACTTACTGGGGCCAGCAAAGGAGCCCTCGCCTGCCCGATCCTGGCCTGCATCCTCAGCACCCTCCTCCTGTGTCCTCTTGCCCTTGGGGGGAGCTGATGTACAACATGAAAGAAAGAAAAACCAGAAAACATGGATGAGATTTTTCAACCAAATCAAACATTTCAAAAGAACAATAACAAAATATTTTGGAGAAATAGCAAATAGATAGACAACTATTCCACGGGATCTATCTCATGTGGTATACTACGTTATTCGTATTGCCTGATTTGCGGAACGTTGACTTAGAAAGTTCCTATGTAACTCAATAAACAGACTACTAAAGAGGTTTGCCTAGGCCTGGCACTGCAGGCAGCAGTCCGCAGCACGCGAAGTGACAGACAAAGTCCATCCTGCTTGCAGATCAGTGAATACTCAAACTATCAATCCACCCACCACCGCCACTATTTCTTCTTATAGCCATGTGTCTAAAGGAAGGACTGGACTTCAGTCTGTTGGGGCTGATTTAGAAGTCCCTTGCGGCTCATTTTCCTCCATTGTTGCGTGCCTTTTGTGACGCAGCGGCAGAACAAAAGACTCGCCATGGTGTTGGTGCGGCGTATATATTAAAAAAAACACATATGGGCATATGGGCGATGCATCACGTTGTAAAGCCCTGCGCCATCAGGGGGCGTTCCGGCGCAAGGGAGGGCGTACCTGCGCAGGAACGAATCCTAAAAGTGGCTGAGGGAAATCTACAAGATGTCAATCAGTCACTTTTAGGACAATGATGCATGACTCAAACCCTGCGCGCTTGAAGCCGACGTACGGCTTGATGCAGCATTGGGGAGATAGGGTACCCCAGAGCATTGCTGGAGCTGCGCCATCGTTGGCACGCAACTCCAGCAATGCGCTGCCTTTACGGCACAGATGCGTAAGGCTTCTGTGACGTTTTGGGCCAATGGGTGGTGGTGGCATGGCACACAATTACTGCCGCATCCCTGCTACTTTGCAGGGATGCGCCGGTAATTGAAAATATGACCCTTAGTGTCTAGCATTACGCAGTTCTTATCTTTACACTACACTCATACATAATTTCTCAGGCCAATGAAATGCTTCTGAACACAACATACAAAACAAAGAAGCATAGTAGCAAGCAAGGCTACTGAGAAGGAGAGCAGTGCACCTGAAATGCATAGAAGATTTTGAAATATAATTTACCTCAATGTAATCGGCAGCATTATTGCTCTTGGTAAAGAACAAAGATTTGCAAATAACAGAGCCGGATAAAACAGAGTAGTAAATGAATAGCTACTACTACTCACCAAGCCCGGGGACCTCTACGCCGAGCGCGTCCAGCAAGTCCCGCTCCCGGTCCATGACATCGGTCCAGCGGTGGGTGGCCTGGTTATATGTGCGCCGGACCCCAGAGAGCTTATACATGGCCCGGCACACCTTCTCCCACCGCTTGCGGCGCTCCCGGATGCCATAGCCAGTCGCGATCTTGCCGCCTCCCAGGATCGTCTTGGGGAGGCGGCGCTAGACGTGGAAGATGAGTGCCGCCACTTCCTCCGCGCTGAAGATCTCCCGCGGGACCACTTGCTCCCCCCTCAAACGCCCGCACGGGAGCCGGGCACGGGGTGCGGGACCCTTCCCCTTCTCAGGGTGCTTCCCGGCTCCCTTTACCATGGTCTGGGCAGAAATACAGTTAAATGATAAACAAGAAATAGAATAGTGAAGAAGAAAAGAAAAGAGTTTAAAAAAGTAGTTTAAAAGTAACTAAAAGCAGCAGAAAACACAAAAATATAGAGCTAGAAAAATAGAGGGATAGATAATAAGTAAAATTAGATCAAATAAACTTCAAACAAGCAAAGGATGGCAGAGATTGAGAGAGGATAGAGAAAGCATGCCCAGAACCATAGCAATGAATGAGAAACAAGATGGCCGCGCCCGTTCACGACCGCGTGGGTAAGTTCGCGCGAGATTTTCCTCGCGAGCACGCGCGAAATTGTACTAGCGAGCAGCACACTTTGCGAGATTACACATAGCGTCCGGAAACGGAATTACGTCACGCAAACAAGATGGCCGCACCCGTGTACGACCGCTAGGGTAACTTGGCAAACGTATAGCTACAAGCGCCTCGCGAACACGCGCAAAAGCACGCGAACATACACGTCGCAAAAAAAACAATTTTGTATTCGCACGTATTCGCGGCTTCCGAAATCGATCTCGCACGGATTCGCGCCCCAAAAAACACGCGAAATTGCAGAAAAAACGATTTTAGCTAAACTGAAAGCAATGAGCAGGTGCAAAAGTTCAAACTTAACATTAGTAACATTCAAGGTAGTGCTTCCTGAGGGGCCCCTCCAGAGTTTGCAACTATTCTATGACCCTGCTATGACCCAAACAGCAGGCTCATAGAATAGCTACAAGTAGACCATAAAGGTCCTGTGAAAAAAAATTTCACCGCAACAACAAGCAAATTACAGATAAGGAAGGAAGCAGGTGCCAGCCAGACTGGAACTTTCAAAATTACTGACACATTAATGACCCACAAATTAATTGATGGCAGTTGAAGAAGGGCAGGTGTGCTTGCTTTTTTCAACCACCATAATCTACAGTGATAAATAAACCTAATGGGTGGCAGTGAGGATGTACCAGAGGGTGGCATGGGTGTCCCAGAGGGTGGCAGTGGTGAAACAGAGGGTGCTGTGAACCTGTGATGATAAACCAGACGTAGAAACAACATAGTCGCGGCCGTTGCGAGCCGAAAAGTAAGTTCGCAATTGCGAACTTGTCCCAAAATCGGCGCGAACGCGCGCCAACACAAAAAACGGGAAAATCCGCAAATCCGCTAGAGTTCGCGTATCTTCGCGGATTGCGAATCCGTAAATCCGCAATTTCGCGTACGCGAGATCCGCTAGATCCGCCCATGCTTAATTATCATGGACTAAGATAATCATGGTTTATTACAAATAAAGGAACTGTACTTAATACAAATGTTTTAATATTGTGTTCGAACCAACTCTCCTCTTTTTAGGTTGTGGTAATTTCCTGAGGAAGGCTTTGGATACGCCGAAACGCACGTCGATAAATTACTACATCATTAATGATCTGATTGTTATTGGATTAATGATAGTTACCCATAGATTAAAAACTCATTGTAAAATAATTTTTATTAAAAATGTAGTTTTTATTGTAAAATTGATTGTTGACATGGATGTATTATGAAATTAATTTTTGATGTTTTTTAATTTTAGTATGAATTTTTATTAATGAACAATAAACACACTATAGAATTTTCATAGAAAACTTCAGTGTTTTGGATTTTTGCCATACCCTCCGTATATGTATATTTGTTCTTATCTATGATTGCCTAGGAACTGTTTTTCGCATATGTGAGAAGAAAGTAAATGCAAGAAAGGTGACGTGTAAAATTTGTGACCGAGTCCTGTCAAGAGCCAGTGAAAAAAAATACTCTTGTGGCACTGCTTCTATGTATAAGCATCTCCGGACCACACATCCTCTCAATCTTGCTCGGGAGGAAATGAGGCAAGCTGCTTTGTACCCCTCACCTGCTGTAACAAGTACGTCTGGAGAGTCCTCAGGAACACCTACAATGGACATTAGGCCAGAATTCACCTTTCTCAAGAAACACTGCGTGAAGTGTAAGAAACGTATATGCTACGGTGAGCAATCAGTGGATGCAGTTTGTGCTCCGCAACGCAACCATCGTTGTTAATTTTTGGGAGTTTTTGTTTTTGGAATGATAAGTAATTCCAAAGGTTTCCTGTTTTATTCATTCTTTTTTTGTTCATTTTTTTAAAAAAACAACAAAAAAATACAAAATTGTTCAAAAAATAAAAAAAGTACAAAAGAAAAAAAAAAGAAGAAAAAAAAGTTCTTATCAGAACTACCTTATCTGGTTAAAGAAAGAACCATAATTGCATGGTAATGTGTGAAAGTTTGTTCGAATATATGTATACAGCATGATTGACTGAAAGAATGCATTATTAGTGTATGGTGAACTTATAGGTGAAGATTTATGAGGAAGTACTGCAGCGTGACCTTGCAAGCTCTTTAGCTGCACTGCACTGTGGCACTTCCGAAGCACAGGGATGTGACATATGTACATGAATATGTTGCAACTTTGTGCTTCCCTCTACACTGCTGCACAAACTGCAACCATGGGGTGACACAGGCACCCTTGCACCATGGTGCAAGGATGTCTGTATCATGCGGAGATTGTTTATGTGCAGGAAGGGACACCTTACTGCACAAAAACAATCAGTAAAGGCATTTTCCTCTTTCAATGTATGCTGTGGAATGCAGCATGCATTGAAAGACGGAAAAATGAAGAGAAGTGAAAACAATTCTCCTCGTTGCGCCTTGCTACACCAACTCTAGGATGGTGCAGCGTTCACACACATCTCCAAATTTACGATTTCTCATAAATCTGGAGAAGTGTCTTGTTCAATGGGTGTTGCGTGGGAACACCCACAGCAACACCTATGGAACGCCCCTTCAACGCAAAGTTCTGTGTATGAAGGGGTCATACTTACAAGGAGAGGAAAAACCACGCAGGGTGGCTTTTTCTCTCCTTGTAAATATGAAGGAGTGCCTGGCGCCATCACTACGTTACAAAAGTGACGTACTGGTAGCGCAGGGTGCTTGTAAATCTGCCCCATCAGTGCTTAGATATTGGCAGATTGATACAATAAGAACACAGTGCTGGATGGGTGATTGAAGAATTGCATGAGACTGACAGGAGGTATCCTACGCTACATGGGTACTACCTCAGTATTAAATGGAATGGACCAGTAGTTTGTATCTGCTTAGTGATTTGTAGGGATTATGCACAGAATATTTAATGTGTATTTGTGTTGGTGCTTAGGTCATTTTATAAGAATACCACAAGTAACTGGAATGATGACAGTGCTGCAAACAGAGTGAACACTTAATTTATAAGTGCTTACATATTGGTGGAGTGATAGGATAAGTAGATACTGGATGATTTCTACACTGCATGAGTACTAACTGGGTATTTAGAAGAGTGTATCAATAGTATGTAGCTAGTTAGAGGTCTGCTTGGATAGTGCACAACATATTATAGCTGTACTTGTGTTAGTAGCTAGGCCATTCCATAGGTTTATGACTAGTAACTAGAATATTTACAGTATTACAAACAGAGTATACAGTGAATGTATAAGTGCTTATGTACTGGTGGAGTAATAGGATAAGGAGATAGTGCTGGATGGGTGATTGGAGAAATGCATGGGACGACAGTAGGATTCCTACACTGCATAGGTACTAACTGGGTATTTAGAAGAGCGTATCAATAGTTTGTAGCTGGTTAGAGGTGTGCATGCATAGTGTACAAAATATTGTACCTGCACTTGTGTTAGTGACTACATCATTCCTTAAGTATACGACTAATAAATGGAGTAATTTCAGTGCTGCAAAGAGAGTGCAGGCGCAATTTATAAGTGCTTAGGTATTGGTGAAGTGATAGGATATGTAGATAGTGCTGGATGGATGAATGGAGAACTGCATGGGACAGACAGAAGGATTCCTAGACCGTAAAGGTACTAACTGGGTATTTAAAAGACTGTATCAATGCTATGTAGCTGATTAGAGGTCTTCCTGCATATTGCATAGAATATTGTAGCTGTACTAGTTTTTCTGGATATGCCATTTCTTAGGTACATGACAAGTAACTAGAATAATTTCAGTGCTGCAAAGAGAGTACATGTTGAATTTATAAGTGCTTAGGTATTGGTGGGAGATAGGATACGTAGAAAGTGCTGGATGGTTGATTGGAGAAATACATAGCAGAAGGATTCCATCACTACATAGGTATTAACTGTGTATTTAGAAGAGCGTATTATTAGTATGTAGCTTGATAGAGATCTGCATGCATAGTGAACAAAACATTGTACCTGTACTTGGGTTAGTGGCTGGGTCATTCCTTAAGTATATGACTAATAACTGGAGTAATTACAGTGCTGAAAAGAGCAAGCTAAATTTATAAGTGCTTAGGTATTGGCAGAGTGATAGGATACGTTCATAGTGCTGGATGGGTGAATGAACAAGTGCATGGGACAGACAGAAGGATTCCTAGACTGCATAGGTACTAACTGAGTATTTAAACGACTGTATCAATGCTATATAGCTGATTAGAGGTCTGCATGCATAGTGCACAGAATATTGTAGCTGTACTAGTATTGGTGTGTCTATGGTTTCGAGAATGGTAGTCTGTATTTTAGGGTGTGAGGAGGTGCATCAGATGATCACGTGGATGATGTCATCAGTGATGTAATTTGAGATGTCATCAGTGATGTCATCAGTGATGTCACTGACCATGTCATGAGTGATGTAATATGTGACGTCATCAACAGTGCTTTGCGCGGGCGTGAGTTATAGTTAGTACAACTAACTATAACGGCCAAACTTCTCTTGTTTCGCACGAGTGAAATGTCCAACTAACTATGACGTCCATGAAACCTGTGGTTTTTTCAGTGAATTTCTGAGGTTTTTTAAATGCTAATTCCTAACTATAATGTCCCTGAAACTTGTGGTTTTTTCAGTGAATTTTATATATATGTATTTAATCTCCTCTCAATCTTACAAGGAAGGATTCAACACTCAGGTTGTAGTTTGGAAATATTTAATCTGCAAAGGCTGTGATCCACACGTTTCGGCTCGTCCGAACCTTGATAACGATACAAGACTTCATTGTAGCATCCTTATTTAAATGTACAAATGCCTCCAGTTGCCAGCATTAACAAAGGACTAGATATTACTTCAATTCAAAAAGCTGGTGGCCATATTGGCCTGGTCACGATATGAAAATTCAGGAATTGATACAATAAAGAAAAGAGAACAAATGTTAATGTGCACACAATGACATTTCGATTCAGAAAAGGGGGTGGTGATGAACAGAGTGTCTGAATTAAGCAGACCACTCTTACCCAGTCCAAAGATCAGGGCTTGATCCATCACCGTTATTTAGCTCACTGCCCCATCCCTGCTCAGAACCTGGCTATATGCAAATTAGTCTGTCCCTGGCCCAGTGCATCATGGGAACAGGGCAGACCGAACTACCAAGCCAATTCTTCACCAGAAAGGAGACAAGCTTCCGGGGACCGGTTTCTGGCATTTCAGCCGTCGTCGGCCCGGCTTGCTTGAATCCTGATGGAGCAGTGAGCAAGGGACTCATGTCTGAGTATACCCTGCCACACCTATAGTGGCCAAAAACGATTCAGAAAAGGGGGTGGTGATTGTCCACCCTAAGCGTGGAAGGGTATACTCAGATGTGAGTCCCTTGCTCATTGCACCATCATGATTCAAGCAAGCCGGACCGACGACGGCTGAAATGCCAGAAACCGGTCCCCGGAAGCTTGTTTCCTTCCCAGTGTAAGAATTGGCTTGGTAGTTTGGTTTGCCCTTTTTTCCCATCATGCACTGGGACAGGAACAGACTAATTTGCATATAGCCAGGTTCTGAACTGGGATGGTGCAGTGAGCTAAAAAACGGTGTTGGATCTAGCCCTGATCTCTTGACTGGGTGAGAGTATTCTGCTTAATTCAGAAACTCTGTCCATCACCACCCCTTGTTGTTAAATATTTTGTCCACCCTAAGCGTGGAAGGGTATACTCAGATGTGAGTCCCTTGCTCATTGCACCATCAGGATTCAAGCAAGCCGGACCGACGACGGCTGAAATGCCAGAAACCGGTCCCCGGAAGCTTGTTTCCTTCCCAGTGTAAGAATTGGCTTGGTAGTTTGGTTTGCCCTTTTTTCCCATCATGCACTGGGACAGGAACAGACTAATTTGCATATAGCCAGGTTCTGAACTGGGATGGTGCAGTGAGCTAAAAAACGGTGTTGGATCTAGCCCTGATCTCTTGACTGGGTGAGAGTATTCTGCTTAATTCAGAAACTCTGTCCATCACCACCCCTTGTTGTTAAATATTTTGTCCACCCTAAGCGTGGAAGGGTATACTCAGATGTGAGTCCCTTGCTCATTGCACCATCAGGATTCAAGCAAGCCGGGCCGACAACGGCTGAAATGCCAGAAACCGGTCCCCGGAAGCTTGTTTCCTTCCCAGTGTAAGAATTGGCTTGGTAGTTTGGTTTGCCCTGTTCCCATCATGCACTGGGACAGGAACAGACTAATTTGCATATAGCCAGGTTCTGAACTGGGATGGTGCAGTGAGCGAAAAAACGGTGTTGGATCTAGCCCTGATCTCTTGACTGGGTGAGAGTATTCTGCTTCATTCAGAAACTCTGTCCATCACCACCCCTTGTTGTTAAATATTTTGTCCACCCTAAGCGTGGAAGGGTATACTCAGATGTGAGTCCCTTGCTCATTGCACCATCAGGATTCAAGCAAGCCGGGCCGACAACGGCTGAAATGCCAGAAACCGGTCCCCGGAAGCTTGTTTCCTTCCCAGTGTAAGAATTGGCTTGGTAGTTTGGTTTGCCCTGTTCCCATCATGCACTGGGACAGGAACAGACTAATTTGCATATAGCCAGGTTCTGAACTGGGATGGTGCAGTGAGCGAAAAAACGGTGTTGGATCTAGCCCTGATCTCTTGACTGGGTGAGAGTATTCTGCTTAATTCAGAAACTCTGTCCATCACCACCCCTTGTTGTTAAATATTTTGTCCACCCTAAGCGTGGAAGGGTATACTCAGATGTGAGTCCCTTGCTCATTGCACCATCAGGATTCAAGCAAGCCGGGCCGACGACGGCTGAAATGCCAGAAACCGGTCCCCGGAAGCTTGTTTCCTTCCCAGTGTAAGAATTGGCTTGGTAGTTTGGTTTGCCCTGTTCCCATCATGCACTGGGACAGGAACAGACTAATTTGCATATAGCCAGGTTCTGAACTGGGATGGTGCAGTGAGCTAAAAAACGGTGTTGGATCTAGCCCTGATCTCTTGACTGGGTGAGAGTATTCTGCTTAATTCAGAAACTCTGTCCATCACCACCCCTTGTTGTTAAACACAATGACATTTCAGCATATAGTGCCCCGTGACCGCCATACCTGTATGTTCGTCAACGTGACTTATTCATAATAAACATACTTAGGATTGCAAATATCAACATAAAGAATGGACTACACATTACTTTAAAGTTAAAGGCTATCGGCCATATTAATCTGGGCATGTTGCATATTATAATGGTTTTTACACGAATGAAAAGAGAAAAAAGGGGTGTTAATATACACACACTATCCCTAAATAAAGTTCTAGCGATTATAGTTCCATTCCATTCACAGCTCATATGAGATGTCATGAGTGATGTCATAAGTGATGTAACTGACCATGTCATTAATGATGTAATGTCTGAGGTCATTAGCAGTACATTACGGGGGCGTAAGTTACAGTTAGCTCAGGTAACTATAACTGCTGAACTTCACTGGTTGTGTATGAGTGAAAATTTAGTCTAATGATACCATCCCTGTAATCTTTGCTTTTTTCAGCAAATTACTAGTTGTTTTTAAAGTTAAGTAAGATGCATATCACAATGGATGGTGGGGGGTAGGAAGCAGGGCCTGGCATTGTGCTGCCCCCACCCAAGCTTTCTGCTTCTGCCTTCCCTCTGTTATCCGAGTCTGTGTCCCTACCCCAATTCCTACTACCTTCCACGATCCAATGTACCATACTTGCTAACATTTTGAACTTGGTAAAAGGGAGATTTTGAAAAAAACTGGGGTATTGATTTTTCCCTTTGACTTACATTGAAAAAGAGGAGATTGTAGACACGAGACGGGTCAAATAAAGCCCACTTGGGCTAAAAAACATTGAACGTTTCCTGGCTGAATCAGGTCAGTTGGCATGTATGGTTGTACTATCACTGCCTCTTCCTTCTGCCCACAATGGTCTTTTATATTGCCACAGCCTCTATTGCCAGTCCTGGAAGATCTATTTGTTATGAAGTTTCCTAATTTCCTCATTTACTGCAGTCTCCTCAGTAGGAAATGCTTTCAGTTTTTTAATTTGATTCCATCAAGAAGGTATTCAGATATGTCACACATTTGCCATACATTCTGAATGTTAGCATTCTAGTTGCTCATTAGATCACTGTAGTAAAGCTACTGCTCACCACAGACGTCTGCTGCTGGTATTAAAAGTGCATGTTTCGGTCTGCATGCAGAATTATTTAATGAAATAGAAGAGGATATGAGAAGTCACTCAAAATGTGCCCTAATTTTTCTTTCTTCAGCACTAATCATAATTTCTATGGTAAAATGAACCCCCTCATTGTGTTCCTTTTTAAATTAGATGTTTTAAGTGTCATACTTTTGTCATAATAAGACAGTAAGCGCTCTAGTTGTTCTTAAGAACACTCTGGGACATTCTGTCATTGAGCTATACGAGGGCTACATCTGGATTATATCTGTGCTACATATCGGCTCTTTTGTCTCTGGTGGCCATCTTGGGAGACTTAATTGTTATGAAGTTTCCTAATTTCCTCATTTACTGCAGTCTCCTCAGTAGGAAATACTTTCAGTTTTTTACTTTGGTTCCATCAAGAAGGCATTCAGATGTGTCACACATTTGCCATAAATTCTGAATGTTAGCACTTTAGTTGCTCATTAGATCACTGTAGTAAAGCTACTGCTCACCAGCAAAGTCTGCTGCTGGTATTCAAAGTGCATGTTCCAGTCTGCATGTCAGAATGTTTTAATGAAATAGAAGAAGATTTGAGAAGTCAAAATGTGCCCTAATTTTACTTTCTGCAGAACTAATCTATGGCAAAATGAACCCCCTCATTTTGTTCCTTTGCAAATTAAATGTTTTAATTGTTACCACTGTATTCCAATCAAGATGGCTTCAGGTGTGCCATACTTTAGTCATCAGTAAGACAGTTAGTGCTCTAGTTTTTCGTTAGAACACTCTGGGACATTCTGTCATTTGGCTGTACTTGGGCAACATCTGGGTGATATTTGTGCTCTTTGTCTCTGGTGGCCATCTTGGGAGACTTATTTGGTATGAAATTTCCTAATTTCCTCATTTACTATAGTCTTCTCAGTAGGAAATACTTCAGTTTTTTACTTTGATTCCATCAAGAAGGCATTCAAATGTGTCACTCATTTGCCATAAATTCAGAATGTTAGCAGTCTAGTTGCCTATTAGATCACTGTGGTAAAGCTACAGCTCACCAGGGAAGTCTGCTGCTGGTATTAAAAGTGCATGTTTCAGTCTGCATGTCAGAAGTTTTTTTAATGAAATTGAGGTTGATTTGAGAAGTCACTCAAAATGTGCCCTAATTTTTCTTTCTGCAGCACTAATCATACTTTCTATGGCAAAATGAACCCCCTAATGTTGTTCCTTTTTAAATTAAATGTTTAAAGAGTTACCACGTTATTCCAGTCAAGATGGCTTCAGGTGTGCAATACGTTTGTCATAAGTAGGACTGTTAGCGTTCTAGTTGTTCTTTAGAACACTCTGGGAAGATGCAGTAGAACACAAAGAAATCAACTGACAGTCTCTTCCCTTGTTGGATGTACATGTTTTACTGAGAATGTCAGACTTCATTCTCACATGACTGAGAAATGTAATGTGAATTTACAGAAAATATGCTCTCAGTTTAGCTTATAGATCAACTTCCAAACCTCTATGGGAAAAGCATGAGAAAATAGTTTTCTCTCAAAAATAATTCATGATATACCAGCAGAAGGCTTTTTCACATGATAAAATCACCTTAGAACACACCACAATTCCTAAAATGAGTATGGTGCCATCAACAAATGATTTATAATGTAACTAAAGTCTTCAAACCTTTTATTAACTGCAATGCTTTTTAATGAGGTGCTATCATGTATATTGGTCCCAAGATGGCTGCCAACACTTCTTGGATGAAGTGCTGACAGCCAATCAGATCTCATGATGAGATGCGTGGTTAGGCTCCGCCCATATATATATATATATATATATATATATATATATATATATATTTCTACTGAACGGATTAACACCATTTAACAAAAAGAGTTCTTTCTGAAACAAGGGTTACCTTTTTGCCAAATGTGGTGTAATACCGTTCAGCAGTTCGGGCTGTAGCCGGGTCTAAAGTTTCCTATGGGAATTAACATGGAGAAAACACGTTTTGGGACCCCCCTTTTTTCTCGGCCCCCACTTGCTGAATCACCCCGAAATATATATATGTATAGATATATATATTATCTACTGGCGGTCGCCAGTAGGTAGTTATAGTTAGGACCTATTATCCATAGTAAATCCGCAACATTCTATGTAGAATAACTTTGGTGCCCATTTGACAAATTTTCAACAAATTTTCAAAACTGGTGGGGCGCTCCGGTACCCTCCTATCCTGAAAGTCTCGGAATGATTCGTCAAGTGGGGGCCGAGAACAAAGGGGGTTCCCAAAACATGTTTTCCTCATGCAATTTCCCATAGTCGCAGCTACAGCCCGAACTGCTGAAGGGAATTACACCAAATTTGGCAAAAAAGTAGCCCTTGATTCAGAGTCGTGCCTTTTGGTTAAATGGTGTAAATCCGTTCAGTAGTTCCTGAGAAAATCAAAATTAAAATCACATGTATACCTATAGCCGCGGAAGATCCGCGCACCTAAGCGCACCCTGCCGAGCGCGAGCTGTATGCTAATTGGCTGTCAACACTCCAAACCAGGAAGTGTTGGCAGCCATCTACTGATGCACAAGAAAGTAGAAAAAAACCTCGCAAAACACAAAAAGGGGCCAGGTAGAAACACCCTGACCCCCTAGGCCTGCTCAGGGGGTCCCATTAGGACCACTAGTCCACCAGGTGCTTCCAGTAAGCACCACTGCGCTGCGTTGCAGAGAGGTGGTCCAGGCCGTGCCCATTTTCTCTGCAACGCAGCTCATTGGTGCTAACTAGAGATACCTGATAGGCTAGTTGTATCCAAGGGACACTCAGGATTCAAGGGGAATTTATCCCCAAAATTAAAACGGCCACAGGGCGTGTTTGCACACGTCAGCTCAGCCACCCTCCTCCCTTCACCAGTGTGAAAACGCACCCTGAGGTGCGTTTTAAGAGGTATTTTTAATCCCCTTGCCCTATTATATACTAGGGGCTTACAGAGGAGGTCATGCTAATAACAGGGGTACCCCAGCGCATAGTGTTCCCTAGTGTATTTAGGTGTTTTAACTGTATTCTAAGTGTGTTTTAGCATAGCACTGGCTCTAGGACTGGTTAGTCAGAGTCAGTTACCACTAGTACCCATCTGAAAAGTTTGAGGGTACAGGATGATTTTGCAACAAGGCCTCTTTCTGCTCCTCTGTTTGTTCTTTCTGCACGTCTTCCTTCTTCCTGCACTTGTCTTCGTCTTTGAGGACTTCTGTTGCTTCTTTTTGCATTTCTTTTTATTCTTTCTGTCTGTTTTTCTTCTTTCTTCACATGTCCTACCTCTGTAGGCATAGTTAGAAACTAGCATTAAAAAAACATTTGAAATTCACTTAAAAAACCATAGGTTTCAGTTCCTTTCAAGTTAGAAATTGGCATTTACAAAATCTTTGAAATTCACTGAAAAAAACATAGGTTTCAGGCATGCTATAATTAGGAATTAGCATTTAAAAAACCTTAGAAATTCACTGAAAAAACCATAGGTTTCACGTGCGTTATAGTTAGCAGGACATTTCTTTCATACAAAACCATTGAAATTCCCCAGTTATAGTTAGTTCAGATAACTATAACTGGTGCACCCGCAATTCACTTCTGATGACGTCACATATTATGTTACTCATGACATGGTCAGTAACATCACTCATGACATCACTGATGACATCTCAAATTATATCACTGATGACATCATCCTTGTGATAGAGTGGCAGACTTCCTCTCACCCTGATGTAACCTTTGATACACAAATTCAAAAATAGAAAGTACAATTTAAAAAAAAATGGACATACCAATACGAGTTACAACAACCTATTCAGTAATTCCATGATCTACATACACATCCACTCATTCACCAACTGTCCTATATAGTCAGTCAAACATGTACTCACTCATCATATGTACTCATACACCTATAAATCCTGTTACACACTGCCACTCATTCATAGAGTTACTCACACACATAGTCACTCATGCTAATAAAGAAATAACATCCATTTACTTGCATATACAGTTATACACACACCACTACATTTACTTCTACAGAAACGTACATGTACTTACTCTCTTAAACAATCACTTATAGAAACACATACCTATTTATACATGAACTTTTCCAATCTCTCACCACTCTCACATATACTCACTTATATACACCAATACTAGATTCAAACATATGTAGTTACTCATAAAGACACTATTGATATAGTCATTCACTCACTAACACACCCATACACACACTCATCCACCCATACAGTCCTGCACACATGCTGTCTTCAAAACACATACAAACAGTGAGTCACTCATTCATGCATCTATGCGCTAAGTAATACCCCCGACCGAACCATACAGACACTCAGACACCCATACTTATACTAAAAAAAAACCTAATAACTGATATAGCTACTCACCACCCCATGCAGCCACTTATACACAAAGTGAGAGACTGATACAGATATTTACATATTTAAACATTACTCGCTAACCCATGTATTCACTAAGATACACTTAATCAGTCAGTTATACAATCAATTTGACAAAAAAACATCTATTTACACACTTATTTACCCTTTTATTCTTCCATTGACCTTGAGATATACATATATAAAATATATTTAATTTTCAGAAAAACACACATTCACGGAATGATGTCATGAGTGATGTCACTGACCATGTCATGAGTGATGTAATATGTGACGTCATCAGTAGTACATTGCGGGTGCGCGAGTTATAGTTAGCTGAACTAACTATAATGGGGGAATTTCAATGGTTTTGTATGAGTGAAATGTCCAGCTAACTATAACGTCCCTGAAACCTTTGTTTTTTTCCGTGAATTTCTGAGGTTTTTTAAATGCTAATTCCTAACTATGACGTGCCTGAAATGATGTTTTTTTCAGTGAATATATATAGATATATATATCCAAGAAAATTGTTGTGAACAGCCGCTCACCCTACTGCCGGTGCCAGCAGCAGTCACAACACCTCTAGTTATGTTTTCCAACAGGAAACAGGACCCGGGAGCCCCCAAATGATTTCCATGGGCACACCAAGGACAGGCACAGTAATACATTTTATTGTGTCACAAAACTGGACAACGCGTTTCGGCGAAGCCTTTGTTAAATCAATGATCTGTGCTCAACTTCCCTTAGAAATACAGGTCGATGTTCATGAAGAGTGAAGAAACATCGCAAATTAAATTTTCTTGAAAAATGAATAATAGAATTTCATAAAATCTGTACATACGATACATTGCAGTATAATTCATACCTTGTTGTGCTCAACAAATACTTATGAATTCGAAATGAATTACTAATAAATTGCACAGGCGACAAGTAATCTTCAGTCACTCAATGATTTGGGAATTAAGCTTAATGCATTTTACAAAGCATCATTACAATGGT
Source organism: Lissotriton helveticus (assembly GCF_964261635.1). NCBI lineage: Eukaryota > Metazoa > Chordata > Amphibia > Caudata > Salamandridae > Lissotriton > Lissotriton helveticus. Next base: position 331,850,466 of record NC_136071.1, on the reverse strand, counting down.
CAAATATGATAATAATGGGCAGGATATGCTTGTAATACATAATTGGCAAATGCCCAATATGAAACAACATTTCATTATGTGCTTGTAATCAATCATCGTTCATTACGTGTTCCACAACTTATTTCTCGTTTTGAGTACAATTAAATCAAAACATACTATTCTTTATAGTCAACCATGATGACCAAATGGTTGGTGAAATAAATGTGTCAGATGCCTACTCATGAATTTGTTGGCAAGTGCCCAATCTAGAACGTAATTGTCTATAACATTTCTATTATCAACCTATTATCAATCTCAATCTTGATTTATTCAATATTATACCATTAGGTAACATCATGTCCATAGTATGATGAAGCAAGGTAAAAGCCCTGCATTTGTGGGGGATTACACCAAATAAAATCATTCAGCACGTTCTTATGCTAACTCGTATGCTGATGTATACACAATTCATAAAGATTAGCGACGTTCTTTCTTTAACATTCCCTTAGTGAATACAGGTCTGTAACTGTTTGAGATTAAAGTGAAGATAGTGAAAAAGATGATAAAGAAAGAAAAGAAGGGTAAATGAGGATAATGCTTGAACCCTTAAAAGGGGGAAGATCTGATCCACTGTGCTAAGCCTAGGAGTGTGGGGGGAACAACAGCTGTTTGCAAACGCAAATTATGTAAGCTCAAGAAGGTCCAACTAAAAGAATCAATCCCCTCTGGGAAAATTAAGCCTCCTCGCCCCACCATCTAAAAAACAAACTAAAAAAACAAAAAGTGAAGGATTAAAACAGCTATGCTGATCCACAACAGTTATAAAGATTTATGGGAAGTATCGTTGCCCCATCCTATCATTTGTAGCCTATATGGGTGGCAAGCTGCTCACCCTAATTCATCCCATTCTGGATTTTTGTGTTGAGCTCAATGATTTACTTCGATTCTGTGACCTGTAGGAGTCTTTCACGATCCCCTCCACCGGGATGTGGCCAATTTCTGTCAATACCGAAAAATGTAATCAAGTTGGCATTGCTCTGATGGTTTTCTTGGTAATGGCTTGCTACTGGATAGTTGTAATCTACATTGGTCACTACTCTCATGTGTTGTAATATGCAAGTTTTTAACTGTAACTTGGTACTGCCCACTTAGTTTAACCCACATGGGAAATCCAGGACATACATGGTATAGTCACTGGTGCAGGTTATGAATTTATTGATTTCCTTTTTCCTCTTTTTGTCCTGTCCTACATAGTAGCTGTCACAGTTATTACTGTGTCTAGAAGCTTTGCAGGAATTGCATTTCCTGAATCCTTTGGCGGTTCTTAGCCATGTGATGGTAGTTGGAGTATTATGAAAGCTGCAAACCAAATGATCTTTTATGGACTTGGAATCCCTGAAAATTATAGATGGCGTTGTCCCTACATACAAGCCAATTATGGGGTTCGATTCTAGTAATCCCCAATTTTGTTTCATGATGCGTTTGAGGTTATTGGACCTACTATTATAGGTTGTGATTAATCTGGGCACCTCCATGTCACTCTTGGTTTTTAATCTCAATGAGAAGAGGGCTTCACTTCGTGAAATGTCTCTAGCTTTCTTACTGGCAGTTGCAATCACCTTTTGTTTATAGCCTCGTTGTCTAAACCCCATTTCCATGATTTCTTGTTCTTTGACAAAACCACTTTCAGCACTACAATTCCTTTACGCCTGAAGGAATTCTCCAAAGGGGGTACTGTTGCGTAAAGGGGTGGGATGATTGCTATTGGCATGGAGTAGGTTGCTCCCAGCAGTCTCCTTGCGGAAGAGACTGGTCATTATTTGACCATCTTCCATGCAAATAGCTACATCCAAAAGCTCACAGTATGAGATGTTGATGGAATGTGTGAAAGTCAGATTGAGATCATTATTCCCCAATTCTTGGATGAAACCCTGTGTAGATCCACAGTCCCATCCCATATCAGGAACAGGTCATCAATGTACCTGATCCAGATAGGGATGTGTTCTGTGAATCTTTCATTAGCATCTACCCACACAATCCGTTCCTCCCACCAGCCCAGGAAAATATTATCCAGGCTGGGGCCAAAACACGTACCCATAGCCAGCCCAGATTTTTGACTGAACAGTATTTTATCAAAGATGAAGATGTTCTCTTTAAGACAATAAAGCATCATTTTTTCCAACATTTGAGTGTGTTCCCAGTGTGAAATATGTCTCACCCAGAGAAAATACATACAAGCCTCAACACCCTTCTGTTGGTCACTGCAAGTGTACAATGAACACTCATCTAATGCTATCATGTGATAGCTATCCTCCAAGGTGATATTGTGAATGTGACGTAGGAAATCTGTACTATCCCTGCAATATGATCTCAATTTCGTGACAAAAGGTGAGAGAAACAGGTCTAGCAAAATAGAGGTATTCTCTATCAACCCTCCATTGGAGGACACTATCGGTCTTCCTGGTAGTCTAGTGGGATGTTTATGGATTTTGGGCAATAAAAGCAAGGGACACGTGGGTTATCTGTTCTTAAGAATAGGTTCTCCTCGCCATCCAACAGGCCCTCCTCCCACCAGCCGTTCAGTAATTCATGATACAGAGTAACAGAGGCCCTGTAAGCATCCCAACTGATTTCCTCATAACACAGGTTGTCACTCAGTTGTCTTAATGCCTCTTGATTGTACTGACTGACATCCATTATAATCACATTGCCCCCCCTTGTCCGAAGGTTTTATAATTATACTTTAATCATTCCAGGGCATTTCTTTGTGATTTAGTCAAATTATCGTATCAAACTCTTGGATGCAACTTTCTTTATTTGAGAGATTTGTTAATCTCATGTATCAAAATCAAATTAAAGGCCTCAATGTTAACATGCGGGACATTTGGGTTGCATGCAGACTTTGGTCTTATTCACATGCGGTATGTGGTATTTGCCGATGTTTTAGGAGCATATGCTGCTTAATAGGGTACATTACCCATTATTATCATATTTGACAATTGCAATGATGAATTGTAAAGCGCATTATGCTCGATTCCCAAATCATTGTGTGGCTGAAGATTACATGCCGCTGTACAATTTATTAGTAATTCATTTCGAATTCATAAGTATTTGTTGAGCACAACAAGGTATGAATTATACTGCAATGTACTGTATGTACAGATTTTATTAAATTCTTTTATATATTTAAAAAAATTGAATTTGCGATGTTTCTTCACTATTCATGTTATATAGTTTGAAAAGGTCTATAGCTAGCAGAAAATAAATTAAGTAAACCTAACTTGGTACATACATTATGAGTTATAATTTATAGCTCACTATGACAAAGATTTTTCACCAACTACATTAATCAGTTTTTGAGTTTTATTATTCATAAACACATATTTGTATATTTTTGATACTTCTTTTTGTATAAAGCATAGATATGAACTTTTTTATATATCTTTTTTGGAAATATACTGATATATTTTTCTGAGAATTTAGTATTTTTTATATACATTATAGTCAGAATAGTTTATAAAAACATATAACATAGACATAATTGAGCATAAGACAAAAAAGAGACGATGGAAGCAAAGCGGTAGATGACACACTATGCGCGTTTGGGCTTGGCAGCCTTCGTCAAGTCTTTTGCAATGAAATACTCGAGATGTAAGGAGAGACTGGCTTAAAAACATATATTTTGTTGGAACATCGTGTCCCTTCAAACTATGATGAGGATAATTGATACTTTTTTCTTTAATAGATGCATTGCAATATGAGCTGGTACAATGTATATAGAAGATGAATCTAGAGTATAGGCAGCTGATCTGAGATTCGGATCACAGTTAGATTAACCGGGGGCCAGATGAAAAGTCGTAAGGATTGGCGATATATCTGTTGCTTATTCAAATCTGGCGGTGTATGGCCCTCACGGCATGGGTTGCTTCTGCAAGACCGGCGTATCGCGTTGGATGAAAAAACCTTCACTATTCATGAACACTGACCTGTATTTATAAGGGAAGTTGAGCACAGGTCATTGATTTGAGAAAGGCTTCGCCGAAACACGTTTTTCTGTTTTGTGACACAATAACATTTATTATTGTGCATGTCCATGGTGTACCGCTGGAAATTATTTGGGGGCTCCCGGATCCTGTTTCCTGTTGGAAAACATATATATATATATATTTGGAAGAAAGAGTTGCCCCTGGGTGGAATGCACTTACAGGTAGGAATTAATGCCAATGCATGGGCGCGAGACGCGAACAAAGTCCTTTTCCTGCCAAATGCGTTTCGGGCCATCACCCTCTCCAGTGGCAGACCATGTGACATGACGGCAAGCTGCAAGCACCAGTAAATACCCACAATAATTATACACAGGTGTAACACCTGAAGCAATGCTTTCTGGGACTGGTGGTTCAGTAGAACCCAAGTGGGTCGTCGCCACCTTTCACATGCAAAAAAGTATTAAAAGTATTGCCAATGTCCCCGCAAGCACCCTGCAAGTAAAAGGCACCTCCCGTACCACAGTAAGTTGCCCAAATGAGGTAGCTGTGGACCCGCAGTTTTTCCGCGGTAGTGCAAATCCACGACCGGGCTGGCCGCTAACAAATGGAAGAAAGAGTTGCCCCTGGGTGGGATGCACTTACAGGTAGGAATTAATGCCAACGCAAGGGCGCGAGCCGTGAACAAAGTCCTTTTCCTGCCAGACGCGTTTCGGGCCATCGCCCTCTTCAGTGGCAGACCATGTGACATGACGGCAAGCTGCAAGCACCAGTAAATACCCACAGTAATTATACACAGGTTTAACACCTGAAGCAATGCTTTCTGGGACTGGTGGTTCAGTAGAACCCAAGTGGGTCACCGCCGCCATTCACATGCAAAAAAGTATTAAAAGGATTGCCAATGTCCCCGCAAGCACCCCGCAAGTAAAAGGCACCTCCCGTACCACAGTAAGCTGGCCAAATGAGGTAGCTGTGGACCCTCAGTTTTTCCGCGGTAGTGCAAACCCGCGACCGGGTTGGCCGCTAACAAATGGAAGAAAGAGTTGCCCCTGGGTGGGATGCACTTACAGGTAGGAATTAATGCCAACGCAAGGGCGCGAGCCGCGAACAAAGTCCTTTTCCTGCCAGACGCGTTTCGGGCCATCGCCCTCTTCAGTGGCAGACCATGTGACATGGCGGCAAGCTGCGAGCACCAGTAAATACCCACAGTAATTATACACAGGTGTAACACCTGAAGCAATGCTTTCTGGGACTGGTGGTTCAGTAGAGCCCAAGTGGGTCGCCGCCGCCATTCACATGCAAAAAAGTATTAAAAGGATTGCCAATGTCCCCGCAAGCACCCCGCAAGTAAAAGGCACCTCCCGTACCACAGTAAGCTGCCCAAGTGAGGTAGCTGTGGACCTGCAGTTTTTCCGCGGTAGTGCAAACCCGCGACCTGGCTGGCCGCTAACAAATGGAAGAAAGAGTTGCCCCTGGGTGGGATGCACTTACAGGTAGGAATTAATGCCAACGCAACGGCGCGAGCCGCGAACAAAGTCCTTTTCCTGACAGACGCGTTTCGGGCCATCGCCCTCTTCAGTGGCAGACCATGTGACATGACGGCAAGCTGCAAGCACCAGTAAATACCCACAGTAATTATACACAGGTGTAACACCTGAAGCAATGCATTAATTCCTACCTGTAAGTGCATCCCACCCAGGTAGGAATTAATGCATTGCTTCAGGTGTATATATATATATATATATATATTTATATATTATATATTACCTACTGGCAGTCGCCAGTAGGTACTTATCATTAGGACCTTGTTTCTATTCAAAAAGCATGTTTTCTTTTCCCACTAACTTTGGCGCCGGTTGATAAATCTTCGCGAAATTTTGAGAACTAGTGGGACGCTCCGGTCAGCTTCTATCTTGAAAGTTTCGGGGTGATTCAGCAAGCGGGGCCAAGAAAAAAGGGGTCCAAAAATGTGTTTTCTCCATGTTAATTCCCATAGGAAATTTTAGACAAGGCTACAACACGAACTGCTGAACGGATTACACCAAATTTGGCAAAAAGGTAGCCCTTGGTTCAGAAAGAGACCTTTTTTTTAATGGTATAAATCCGTTCAGTAGCTCCTAAGAAATTCCAAGAATAGCGGTCAGAAAATCAATTTCCCATAGGAAACTTTAGACACGGTTACAGCCAAAACTGCTGAATGGAATTACACCACATTTGGCACAAAGGTAGCCCTCTTGGCTCAGAAACAGACCTTTTTTTAAATAGTGTAAATCTGTTCAGTCGTTGCTGAGAAAATACAAAAATAAAAGATTCGATATGTAGAGGCACAGAGGATCCGCGGACCCTCCCGACCACAAGCTTTATTCTAATTGGCTGTCAACACTCCAAACCAGGAAGTGTTGGCAACCATCTTGTGCCTCAGTAACCGAGGCACAAGAAAACAGGGAAACAAAGGAGTAATACAAGAAAAGGGGCAGGGTAGAAACACCCTGACCCCCTAGGCCTGCTCAGGGCAAAAAAAGCATTTTTTTAAAAAGAAATCTGCAAAAGTTGCGGAGGGTCTGCGGATCCTGCTGCGAAAATAAAAAAAACGAAGCGCGGGCTCCCACGCTTTGTTTTTATTTAGCCCCCGGGTGGGTCAGGTCCCAGGGGCAGAGAAAAAAAAGTGTGGGGGTCCTAATCTCCTCCACACTGCCCCGGGGACCGCCACCACTGGGGCTTCTATGTGAATGGGTGCGTGCCTCAAAGCCCCCCCGCTGCCCCGGGTACCGCCACTCCACAGGGCTTTAAAAAAAAAAAACACCTGTGTGGGCGGGCTCGAGTCCCCCCACACGCCTGGGATGGCCACCTCCCCGGGGCACTAATATTCAAATTTGGGCGTCCGTGGCGGACCCCCGAGCCCCGGGGGCCACCACCTCCCCGGGGCTTTGCCAATGGTGGGAGGGGGGCAGCGCGGCCCCCTCCTGGAGCCTGTTATGGCCCTGGGGACAGCCACCCCCCAGGGCCGGCTCCTGCAGTGTCCCGGGGTATCCACCCCCGGGACACTGCTGTTTGCTATGTCAGGGTGGGAGCCTCGCGGCTCCCACCCGGCCATAGCAAACTGTGGTTTGGGTTTTGGAAGAGAGAGTAGGAAACCTGCTCTTTCTTCCAAAAGCCAAATCACATTGCTTTTCCACACGGAGAGCTGCATTTCAGCAGCTCCCCATGTGGAAAAGCAATTCTGGCTCCCGCAGGACGCGAGGAGCCAGCAGGGACAGAGGGGGAATTGGGGCTCCCCCCCGGTCCCCAACGAGAGGCGTTGCCCCAGGGGATGGGGTCCCCGGGGCCAGAAGTGGCCAGGTAGGGGGGCCATGTAGCCCCCAATAATAAAATACATTAAAAAAAACACCGAAAGGCTGGCCCCGGGGGATGGGGTCCCCGGGACTATAAACGGCCTGAGGAGGGGGGCCACGTAGCCCCCCTCCCACATTTTTTTTAAAACACTGGCCATGCTCCGGGGCATGGGGTCCCCAGGGCCAAATATGGCCTTGGGAGGGGGTCCACGCGGCACCCTACAATTTAAAATAAATAAATAAATAGGGGTCAGGCCCTGGGGGATGGGGTCCCCAGGGCCCATACATTAGAAAAGGAAGGGGGGCCACACAGCCCCCTTCTTTATAATATAAATAAATAAAAAAGGACCGGCTTTGTGCCAGAGGACCCACCCCCTCCCTTCAGCACTCTGCAAACGCGCCCTTCTGGCGCGTTGTAAGATGGGGAAGTAATTCCCCTTGAATACTGGGGGCTAACTGGCCCACCAGGAACTTCCAGTATGCGCCAGGAAGCTGCGTTGCAGAGAGGGGTTCAGAGGGCACGCCCCTTTTTACACCTCTCTGCAACACAGCTTTGTGGCGCTTACTGGCGGTACCTGCTGGGCTAGTTGGACCCCAGTGACCCTCAGGATTCAAGGGGACTTTATCCCCAACTTAAAACGCGCCACGGGGCGTGTTTGCACAGTGGTAAAGGTAGGGGGCAAGGCCTGATTTGACGTGTGCAAACACACCCTGTGGCATGTTTTAAGTTGGAGAATGAATTCCTCTTAAATCCTGAGGGTCCCTGGGGGCCAACTAGCCCACCAAGTACCTCCAGTAAGCGCCACTGCCCTGCGTTGCAGAGAGGTTGCCCAGGCCACGCCCCTTTTTACACCTCCCTGCACTTTTCTTTGTCTTCGCGGACTTCTGTTGCTTCTTTCTGCATTTATTTTGCTCCTTTTTGTGTGTTCTTTGTTCTTTCTTCTTTCTTCACATGTCCTACCTTTGTAGGCATAGTTAGAAACTAGCATTTAAAAAACCTTTGAAATTCACTTAAAAATGTATACATTTCAGGCACGTTATAGTTAGAAATTAGCATTAAAAAGCCTTTGAAATTCACTGAAAAAACCATAGGTTTCAGGCACGTTATAGTTAGAAATGAGCGTTTAAAAAACCTTAGAAATTCACTGATAAAACCATAGGTTTCGCTGGCATTATAGTTAGTTGGATATTTTACTCTTACAAAACCATAGAAATTCCCCTGTTATAGTTAGTTCAGCTAACTATAACTTGCGCCCCCCCCAATGCACTGCTAATGATGTCACATATTACCTCACTCATGACATGGTCAGTGACATCACTCATGACATGGTCAGTGACATCTCAAAGGACATCACTGATGACATCTCAAATGACATCACTGATGACATCATCCTTGTGATAGAGTGGCAGACCCTAATATAATCTTTGATACACACACTTTAAAAAACAAAATACCATTTTCAAAACAATGGACACGCCAATACCAGCTACAACATACCCATTCACTAATTCCAAGATCTACACATACATCCACTCATTCACAAAAAGTCCTATACAGTCACTCAGACATGCACTCACTCACCATATGCACTCATACACCGATACATACACTTGCACACTGCCACTCATCCATAGAGTTACCCACACACATAGTCACACATGCAAAGAAAGTATCAAACATCCATTTACTTGTGTATTCAGTTATACACACCACCGCACTTACTTCTACAGAAACTAAAACATACTTACTCTCTTAAACATTCACTTTTAGAAACACATACTCATTTATACAGGTACTCTTCCAATCTCTCACTCTCACATATACTCACTTACATACATCAATATTCACATATACTAGTTTAAAAGATATGTAGTTACTTATGAAGACACTACTGAGACAGTCATTCACTCACCAGTACACCCATACACACACTCATCCATCCATACAGTCCTGCACACATGCTGTCTTCAATACATACAAACAGTGACTCACTCATTCATGCATCTATGCACTAAGTAATACCCTCAACGAACCATACAGACACTCAGAGGCTCATACGGATACTCAAAAAAACAACTAATAACCCATATAGACACTCATGTAGCTACTCATCAACCCATGCTGTCACTTATACGCAAAGTGAGAGAGTGATACAGATATTTACACATTTAAAGATTACTCACTAACCCATGTATTCACTAAGATACACTTAATCAGTCAGTGATACAATCAGTTTCACACATACAAAATCATCCATTTAAACACTTATATACCCACTTATTCTTCCATCGACCTCGACATATACATATATAAAACAGTTTTAAATTTCACAAAAACTCACATTCACTGGATGATTTCATCAGTGATGTCATCAGTGATGTCATTTGAGATGTCATCAGTGATGTCACTGACCATGTCATCAGTGATGTAATATGTGACATCATCAGCAGTGCATGGCGGGGCCGCGAGTTATAGTTAGCTGAACTAACTATAACGGGGGAATTTATATGGTTTTCTATGAGTAAAATCTCCAACTAACTATAACGCACCTGAAACCTATGGTTTGTTCATTGAGTATATATATATTCTCATTGTATGTATTTTTACTGACTTGGCTGTCCACGCCATAAATTACATCAATGGTGAGATGACAAGTGATGTATCTGTTATTATGTAATTTCATCTGTGACATTATGGGGCATATTTAAAAGGATTTAATGGCGCCATACAGTTATTTTTGGACGATATGGCAGCTTTTTTTTATCAACATATTTACAAGTTGCCACAAATTCCCTTTAGCATTTTTCGAGAGATAATGTGAATTTTTCACAGCGCCACTTCTGTTACCGTGACTTACCGAAATTGAGATGGCAGATAGGCCTTCCTGTGTAAAAACGCCTGCAAAACAGTCAACGCGATATTTACAAGAATTTCCTTGTCTGTCGCTAAAAAGAAAAACTGCTGCTAAGTCTCATTATTGCCAGTTTTTTAACATCAGAAATTACCTGGTCTTCAAAATGATGCAAATACACTCAGGCCTCATTTAAGATGTTTTGGTGCAGGACAGCACCACAAACAATCTTGCTGCGCTGCGACAAAACAAAAGGGCAGGAATGTGCCCTATCAATAATATATGGCGCATTCCAGTCTTTTTTCCCCAAACGTTGGCACACAATGGCTGCCATGTGCCAAAGCAGGCACCATTGCCCCATTGTGCAAGGGTGCCAGGGTTGCGGGGCTGATTGATTTTCTGGAGGAAGGGACAGCTTTCAGCACAAACATTATCTAGAAAGGGGACTTGCCTCATTCATGTGTGCTGCAGCACGTAGCACACTTTCTTTTGTTCATATTTTTGTATTGTTTTTTTTGCAAAACATAGTTGCAATACAGTTACAAGCATCATTTCAGCCAAGGCGCGGAGGTGCATTTATCACAGGTAATAATAATTCAGTCAATAGTTCAATGCATGGCCTGGAGCGTAGGCTACTGCAAGTCTGCGACTAACCCAGGGGGCACTCACCAATATGTGTTACAGGGCATGCAGGGATTGGGCGCTGCATCTTATGACACCAATAGGAGTTGACGAGTGTGGCACTTTAAAGGCTGAGGAGAGGAACCAAGGTCTAGATAATAACAGTAATAACTGATGCCCAACTCAAGTTTCCACTGCTGCTCTTTTCTCTCACACTGCCTGCACGAGCCACACAACCAAAGGATCAATGGGCGCATATCTATCTGCCCGCGCATGCGCATTTCTCATGAGAAATGCGCATGCGCGGGCGGCCGCGCATGCGCATTAGTATCCGAGACGGCGGCGTGATTACAAGAGGGAGCCCCGGGGATCGCAGCGGACAAAGCAAGTGGTTTTTATTCATTTTTAAAAGTTAATTTAAGTATTTAGGGAGGGCGGGAGGGAGGCGGGTGGCGGGCAACTTCGCTACGCCCACAGAGTGGGCATAGTGTTGCCTGCTTTGCCTACTTTGCAAAGGGCGAAGTAGGCAACACTACGCCTATATCGTGGGCGTAGCGAAGTCCTTCGCCCAGGGTTAATAATGTGTTGTCACTACCGCCAGTACTCATTGAGCATGAGGCAGTCCTACCATGACGTACATCTGACATAGTGGATTCTGCAGGGCCATGGCAAGAAGGAGCAGGGTAGGATGGAGACCCTGATAAAGGTAAGTGTGATTTATTTACCTTAATTTTAATTTTAATTAAACAATATATTTATTTAGGGGGAGTGGAGACGGGAGGGTCCGGGGCTGAACTCCACTCCGCTGCGAAGTTGGATGTTTTGCATGAACTTTGCATTCTCCGTGACATGCAGAGTATGCAGAAATCTTCAATCTCTGCCAGCGGAGCGGAGTTCCCACCCAGGGTTAGTGCATATGCAGCCAGGTAGTAAAACACTTTGTGAGATGCCTCCCTGTGCCCATCATGTGTATGTATTGATGGGATGCGAGTAAGGCTCCTGGGACACGTCCCCCCATAAGGTCCACAGTGCTGTAAGTAATGAGGTACGAAGTCAAATCTGACCATGCAGCAGTCCAGCGTTCACTACTAAGGCGTTGAAGGGTGCCAGCAACCCATCTTGGTCACCCAGAGTCTGTAGGTCAACCAGCTGCCAGACATCAATTTCCACCCCTGTTGTGGCTTGGCCACCCCTAGGCATGCTTTGCATCGCTAATGCCTGCACATATGGGATGGCAGAGCACATGAGACATAAGCAACGCCGAACGCATTTAGAAGCCACCTCCAGCATTATCTGAATGGGCACCCCACCTGTACTCCCGGAATGAAAGAGCACCAGAACGGACAAGTGCATCCAGCTGGCACAAGTGCAGCTGTATCCACAAGATTTAGTAAACTGGCCCATCTGTCTACCAACTGCAATTGCGCCACCAGGTAGTAGTGCTCCATATTAGGTATTGCAAGGCCTCCCTGATCAACTGATAAGTATAACCTGGACAGTGCAACCCTACACAGTGATGCATTCTATATGAACTCATGAATGATGCATACAGAGGAGCGGAAGACAGGATTGCAAATATACGTTGACAAGTTAGTGAAGAAATGCAGTAACCGAGGCAGCACCACAATTTTAAGTAGTGCTATGCAGCCAATGACGGTCAGGGGCAGACTCCGCCAGAAGCGCATTTGCGACTTAAAGGCTGCTATTGCCCGCAAGAAGTTACCCTCTAGTAGGTCCACTAACTGATGAAATACACATACTTCATGGTACCAAAAGACAGTGGGCCATAACTTCACAGGTATATCGTTAATGACCAGTGTCAGGTTGGGGCAAGCCTCGTTGAATGGGTACAAGCAAGATTTCACCCAATCCACTCTGAGATCAGAGATGGACACAAAATCATTGAGGATGCGCGCCAAGTAAACAGGCATTCCCCTTATGTCCCAGATGTACAGGAGCAGGTTGCCTGTGTACAGGGAGATCGCATGCATCCCAGCAACCAAGGGGATACCCCATTTCGCCCGCTTCCACAAATGGCTTCTGAGAGCGACTGTATAGCCAGCGAGAAGAGCAGAGGTGACAGCGGGCACACTTGCCTGGTGCCATTACTGATGGGCACAGGGCCCGACACTAGATCGGTCGCTTTGACTCTAGCGGAAGGAGAGTTGTACAACAGCCGTATTAGGCATAGAAAACAAGCCCAGAGTCCATAGCGGGACAAGGCAGCAAATAGAAACTCTCATTCAATGGACTCAAATGGCTTCTCCAAGTCAAGCACCAGACATCCAGAGTGTGGCTAATGTGAGGCTGAATAGTTGGCCATGAGGAAAAATCTACGCTGATTAAGTGATGTGTTCTAGGAAGATATAAATTCGTTCTTTTCAGTGTGCACCAGATTGGGCACCAGGGGGGTCAACCGATCCACCTGTATTTGGCCAGGATTGTATAGTCAGTGTTGAAAAGTGCCAGTGGCCAGTAGGAGCCCAAGAGTGTTGGGTCTGTATCCGGCTTAGGCAAAGAAACAAGCAGAGCTTCACAGAGAGAGCCCGTGAGGATGGAGGTTTCAAGCAAATCCTCCTACAGGGCATGCCAGAACAGTAGCTTATGTCTTATAATATTCCCCTGGCAGCCTATTCTGCCTGGGCATCTTGCCCCTGGCCAGAGCTCTGATGGCCTCCCCAACTTCAAATAGTGTGATCAGCACCTCCAGGTCTGCCTGCTGTTTCGGCGTAATAGTGGGCAAGCGAGTGGATGCAAAAAAGCCCACTAGATTAGCCAGACAAACGCTGGCATCAGACACATACAGAGCTGTGTAGTGTCTGGTGAGCGCCCCAAGGATCAACTGCTGAGTGTAAAACAGCCATCCGGAAAGGGAATGCAGTGAAAGGATAGGGTGCCATGCCTGCTCCTGACATATCAGCCATGCGAGCAACCGCTCACTCGGTCCCAAGCTGCATGAGTGCAGGCGGAATGTGCATGACAATTCAGGCATTGTAATCGCTCCAGCTGAGTCTGCATGCTCCTGTCGTGCATCCACCAAATGCCAAGTACCGCTCCAGTATGTTATTGAGGCAGACTCCAGCTTCAAGAGGGAGTGCTAAATAGGCACAAGATCCCCATCAATTTGTTTGCAAGCACCACAGCTGAGTCCCATGCAGTGCCCTCTGATCATGACTTTGAACACTTACCACACATGTGTGCACCCCTGGTAGTCTACATGTCGACAAACCGGTAGCAGCTTCGAAGAGCTCACAATTCAACAATGTGGACATGGAGGCCATGTGGCGAGCAATAAAAAGAAAAGACATGTGCATCCGGGTCAACGCTCTCCAGACATCAGCTAAGCGCCAGAGCTGCAGGCAGTCTCCTAGTGCCCGGGCATTAGACATGGTGACTGTATGGGAAAGTGGTGGAAAAGACCTGTCTAATACCTGATCTGTGACAGCATTGAAATCTCCCCATGAGCCATGGGATAGCCCTTCAGTGGGCTGGTGTACCGGAGATTGTGTGTAAAAAGACTGTCTGGTCCTCGTAAGGTAGGTACACACACCTGAATAATAAATGCCTCCATCCAACCACCACAGTATGAATATGTAGCGTGCCTCCCCATCCACCTCTGTCTCCTCCTCTGCCGCAAAGGGAATGCCCGGCCGCACCCCGATAAGCACCGCCCTCTTATACGCAGAGTCATCCATTGCAAATACACAAACACACAATCGGCGCTAGACTCAGGGCTTCTAGCAGTGTGATATGTGTTTCCTGCAATAACGCAGTGTGTGCTGATCTGCGCTTAATGTACGAATACACAGCATAGTGGCGCAATGGCATGTGAATGCCCCTCACATTCCAGATGATTATGTTAGTAACCAGCATGTGTTGAATGGATCAGTATCAAACCTGGAGTTGACGGCTACCTCTAGTGGTTCAATGTTGGAAGTTATGCTGATCCTTCAAAAAACCCTGTAAGGTTTATTGGAAGTATCAGTGATGAACAATGACATTTTAAAAACTCAAAAAGACTGGCTACAACTGAGTGCGGGAGAAGTGAAACAAATTAAAGATCATATGCCCAGGATTGTGAGACCATTCAGTGAAGGAATATCCTTGGAACGTATTCACTCTCAGAGGGGAGGGGAGACAGAAGCCTCTCCGCCTTCTGAAAATCATTGTGTTTACCTCAAGTTATCCTATGCTCATAAATAAACTGGGTGAACAAAGGAGATATAAACATTATATTCCCAGGCTAAGAGACTGGTGAAAAGGTGTAGGAAAGGGAATACTATGGGCATCGCAAAGAAAAGGAAAACATTAATTTAGAAAGAGGGCTCAGTAGGACAATTAAACCCCATAGAACTGAGTGCAGTGGAAGAAATGCAACTGCCAAAATTGGCATGAGCCTGATAACGGACATGGGGCGGATCAACAATGAGCAAAAGAAATTGTTAAATAGGTCCAGGAATGCTAAAGCACAGTCAATAAGTGTATTAAGAGGGGGATAAAGGTAGGAATAAATCAGTGGGAGGTAATGAGAGAAAAGAGAAAAGGCAGGAAAAGAAGGGGAAAGGGAAAGCTAAGGAAGTTCCACCAGACAATGATTTATGGCTATTTATGGAAATAACACAGCAAAAGAAAGCCGGAAAGAAGGCAAAGAAGCTGAATCCTTTAAATCGGTCTCAATTGCTTTTCTCCTTCTCTAAGTGTCCAAAACTAAGTGATAAAGGGTCTTATGATTTAAGACAAGTGGGCCTCACGCAAAACAGAATGAGAAAAGAAATAACAAAGTTTTTGCCATACTCACGACTGGCTAAGATAGCTATATTAAATGTGGAGATGGAGCTACTTAAAGAAGGCATTAGTCTTACTCCGAGCCTAGAAACGTTGGAAGGGGATAAAGGCAGACAACCCTTCTTGCTAAACCATGCAGGTCCAGGTCTGTGACAAATTTGACAGATAAACCAGGGATGTGGATCTAAAGAGGACATCTATTTTGGAAAAAGGGGACCCCTATATAATACTTTTTCACTTGCTATTCATAGGGAAAAACTTGAGTTTGGGAAAGGTCTATAGCCAAGTAGCAAAATGATTATCTACCGTATTGCCTTCAACTCAATTGTTTAGTTTTCAAGTCTATTGATCACGCTTTTTCTTATATGTTTTTAAATTTCTATTGAATGTTATGAATATGTAAATATATGATTCTTATGTACAATATTAATTACTCTATACATTATATTGTTTTTTTTAAAAAACATACCTCACAAAAAAAGAGAAATATATAAAAAAGATAAAAATTATATAAACAATCACCAAATGCAAATATAAATCATCAATAAAATGTAATATCCAACTAGCTACCGTTTGAAGTTTTTCAATACAGTTGGACTGTACATGCTCATGACGTTAATTAACTGATCATACCTACATATCAAAATATGTAATCATTTTGCTACTTGGCTATAGACCTTTTCCAAACTCTAAAGAGGACATCAAAATTGTTATTAGGGATGTATGATGTTACAACGCATACTTTTACAACGCCTACCATTACAACACAGTTTTTACAACGCAGGATCCATTACAACGAAGTACCATTACAACGCATGTATTTACAACGAAAATACCTTTACAACGCATACCATTACAACGTAAATATTGGTAATTTTATAATATTTTTTTAAATGTAAATTAATTAAAATTAATATAATTTAATTTAATTTAATTAATTTTATTTAATTTAATTAATTTTATTTATTTTAATCAATTTAATTTAATGTAATTTAAATGTAATTGTATTTAATTTTTACCCTGTATATAAATAATATATTATATTTAATAAATAATATAATAATTTAAAAAAATACCCCTTTACCCAAAAACCCAAAACTTACCCTGAACCCTAAAAATACCCCATTACCCAAAAACCCAAAACTGACCCTGAACCCTAAAAATACCCCTTTACCCAAAAACCCAAAACTGACCCTGAACCCTAAAAATACCCCTTTACCCAAAAACCCAAAACTGACACTGAACCCTAAAAATACCCCTTTATCCAAAAACCCAAAACTCACCCTGAACCCTAAAAATACCCCTTTACCCAAAAACCCAAAACTGACCCTGAACCCTAAAAATACCCCTTTACCCAAAAACTGAAAACTGACCCTGAACCCTAAAAATACCCCTTTACCCAAAAACTGAAAACTGACCCTGAACCCTAAAAATACCCCTTTACCCAAAAACTGAAAACTGACCCTGAACCCTAAAAATACCCCTTTACCCAAAAACTAAAAACTGACCCTGAACCCTAAAAATACCCCTTTACCCAAAAACTGAAAACTGACCCTGAACCCTAAAAATACCCCTTTACCCAAAAACTAAAAACTGACCCTGAACCCTAAAAATACCCCTTTACCCAAAAACTGAAAACTAACCCTGAACCCTAAAAATACCCCTTTACCCAAAAACTGAAAACTGACCCTGAACCCTAAAAATACCCTTTTACCCAAAAACTGAAAACTGACCCTGAACCCTAAAAATACCCCTTAAAAAACCCAAACATATAAAATTTAAAATTTAATTATATACTTACCAATACTTACGTTGTAATGGTATGCGTTGTAAAGGTACCTGCGTTGTAAAAAAATGCGTTGTAAATACATGCGTTGTAATGGTTTTTGCGTTGTAAAAATTTCGTTGTAATGGTAGTTTGTTGTAAAAGTTGCGTTGTAAAGGTTGTTTCCCGTTATTAGACTCTACGCAAAGGGTGCAGCTGGTGATGACTTAACCCAAGCAAACAGATACAGTATACTACCACCATCTGACGAGGAGGAAATAAACTGGATGAGAGACATTGATTAGAGGGGAGGGTTGCTGCATAGCCTGGGCATACTTACTTGGAATATAAATGGGTTTAGCAGAATTTCAAAAACTGACAATTTCAAAAGGCTAATCAATGATCACGAAGTTGTATGCCTGTAGGAAACCTGGCTATGTGTCGAAACCCCTCTGATACAAGGGTACGCACAACTAAACTCCCCGGCTAGTAAGGGAAAATTTGGGTGGGCATCAGGGGGCCAAATAATATTGATATTGACTAAAGTAGCCAAGAAGGAGGTCCCGTTAAAAGTAACATGTAAATGGCTAGTGGCATATAGAGTGACTCCCCTGTATCCTATCCCAGAGTATGAAGGTATCATTATAGTTAACGTCTATATGCAGGGGACTAGAGTATAAATGCACTAAGATGCACTAAGAAATCGGGCCCTAACCTCGGTTAGTGGCCTGAAGAAATGTAATGCTTCCTATGGAGGAATGACCTATAGACCTGTCCTTCTGTGAATTCCAAAATGAGTAAGTGCACTTACTCATTTTGGAATTTACAGAAGGCACTTACTCATTAATGAGTAAGTGCCTTCTGTGAATACCAAAATGAATAAGTGTCTTCTGTGAATACCAAAATGAGTAAATGGTAGCAAGTTTAGGATTTCGTCTTAAGGTAGTTCTGTGAATCGGGCCCAATGTTCCCGTTCTTCGGTATGTTCTTTATATTTTTTCTTTAGCCTCAAGCCAATGCGTTTCCTCGCAAAGGGATTTACCCTTGCAACTTTATCAGAGCTAAAAACATATTAGAAATACGATTTTTGTAATACATGCTCCATATGGTTTCACATTGAGTTACAAAGAAATTGGTTGCAGCATTAGTATGGAAAATACACCAGTTTTCATGAATGGTATTTGGAATTTAAATAATTGTGAGTCAGATTGTACTTCTTTTAGATGGATAATTAATATAGTTGTAGTATTTTATTAGTTTGATAAAGTTTTTAATTGGAGGTGATTTTTTAAACTGTTGATATGTATAATGCTTGGATGTTCGCCCTTGTTTAAAGACCAATGGTCTAAATAAACAATCTTTTTGACTGACTGACTGACTAAATGGCGCAGGCGTGTAAATATATACCGGGAACACATCAGGAGGGAGGGAGAGAGTATCTGGTCAAAAGCCTGGGGATGTTGGCAGGATGTGCAGGACAACATTGTCTGTAATATGCACATGTTAAGCAAAAAGGTAAGTGGGAGAACAGGAGTACTGTAACATTGAACATCATAAGAGCGGAGGGACAACATGTATCCGCCCAAACTAGCAATAGTGCCTCGTGGTAACTGCCGGCAAGTATCACCAGCAGAACAGAGCTTAAGGCTCTTTGGGGTTGAGAGTCTAGCACACCAGTACCCTACATGTCCACAGGAAAGAGCGCTCAGTGTCATTTGTATAAGTCTTCAGTCCAGCTATGAGGGCAGGCGCCGAGCTTCCCAGACACCCTTCCATCTCTCTGCCAATAACACCATCCCAGCCGGCGCACCAGAGGACCATGCTGAATGCATCATATACCACTGCACCATATGTTCCGTTTGGTAGTCAACACCTTAAATTAGGTCATGTGCCATCTGAGGAGTCACACCGAGATCTGCAACAGATGGCCACGTTTCTGGGGGAGCGTTCAGGGGAAGTGTCAGGATCCTGTCTCTGAGTGCGAATGCACATTGTCACAGCCAAATACAGCGCCTTCCGCCTCTCTTTTATAGCCTGCTCCAAATTGGGGATGGCTTTTAGTTGTGGCAGGGAACCGCCTGCTCTTCCGACCTCCCACTATGACTGCCTCTGCAAATGACAGCTTGTTGAGAGACCCTTCACTCCATGTCCGCAGCACTTGGCAACCATAAGATTCCAGCCTAGTCGAGACTTGTTTAGCGGAGTCAAAGAAATGCATTTTATCATCAGAGCCCACTCACAGCCTTATCAGGTAGAGGAAGTATTATTTGATGGCCAACTCTTAAGCATCGCTTAACCACTAGAATCAACCCCTTCTGCCTCTGCATCCCCGTAGCATAAGCAGGGAAGAAAGGTACTGTGACATTATCCACTTTCACCTCCTCCAGCTTGCGTGCCTCCCTCAGGACAGCATGATTCAGAAAAGGGGGTGGTGATGAACAGAGTGCCTGAATTAAGCAGACCACTCTTACCCAGTCCAAAGATCAGGGCTTGATCCATCACCGTTTTTTAGCTCACTGCACCATCCCAGCTCAGAACTTGGCTATATGCAAATTAGTCTGTTCCTGTCCCAGTGCATGATGGGAACAGGGCAAACCAAACTACCAAGCCAATTCTTATACTGGGAAGGAAACAAGCTTCCGGGGACCGGTTTCTGCCATTTCAGGCGTCGTCGGCCCGGCTTGCTTGAATCCTGATGGTGCAATGAGCAAGGGACTCACATCTGAGTATACCCTTCCACGCTTATGGTGGACAAAATGATTCAGAAAAGGGGGTGGTGATGAACAGAGTGCCTGAATTAAGCAGACCACTCTTACCCAGTCCAAAGATCAGGGCTTGATCCATCACCGTTTTTTAGCTCACTGCACCATCCCAGCTCAGAACTTGGCTATATGCAAATTAGTCTGTTCCTGTCCCAGTGCATGATGGGAACAGGTCAAACCAAACTACCAAGCCAATTCTTATACTGGGAAGGAAACAAGCTTCCGGGGACCGGTTTCTGCCATTTCAGGCGTCGTCGGCCCGGCGTGCTTGAATCCTGATGGTGCAATGAGCAAGGGACTCACATCTGAGTATACCCTTCCACGCTTGTGGTGGACAAAATGATTCAGAAAAGGGGTGGTGATGAACAGAGTGCCTGAATTAAGCAGACCACTCTCACCCAGTCCAAAGATCAGGGCTTGATCCATCACCGTTTTTTAGCTCACTGCACCATCCCAGCTCAGAACTTGGCTATATGCAAATTAGTCTGTTCCTGTCCCAGTGCATGATGGGAACAGGGCAAACCAAACTACCAAGCCAATTCTTATACTGGGAAGGAAACAAGCTTCCGGGGACCGGTTTCTGCCATTTCAGGCGTCGTCGGCCCGGCTTGCTTGAATCCTGATGGTGCAATGAGCAAGGGACTCACATCTGAGTATACCCTTCCACGCTTATGGTGGACAAAATGATTCAGAAAAGGGGGTGGTGATGAACAGAGTGCCTGAATTAAGCAGACCACTCTTACCCAGTCCAAAGATCAGGGCTTGATCCATCACCGTTTTTTAGCTCACTGCACCATCCCAGCTCAGAACTTGGCTATATGCAAATTAGTCTGTTCCTGTCCCAGTGCATGATGGAAACAGGGCAAACCAAACTACCAAGCCAATTCTTATACTGGGAAGGAAACAAGCTTCCGGGGACCGGTTTCTGCCATTTCAGGCGTCGTCGGCCCGGCTTGCTTGAATCCTGATGGTGCAATGAGCAAGGGACTCACATCTGAGTATACCCTTCCACGCTTATGGTGGACAAAATGATTCAGAAAAGGGGGTGGTGATGAACAGAGTGCCTGAATTAAGCAGACCACTCTTACCCAGTCCAAAGATCAGGGCTTGATCCATCACCGTTTTTTAGCTCACTGCACCATCCCAGCTCAGAACTTGGCTATATGCAAATTAGTCTGTTCCTGTCCCAGTGCATGATGGGAACAGGGCAAACCAAACTACCAAGTCAATTCTTATACTGGGAAGGAAACAAGCTTCCGGGGACCGGTTTCTGCCATTTCAGGCGTCGTCGGCCCGGCTTGCTTGAATCCTGATGGTGCAATGAGCAAGGGACTCACATCTGAGTATACCCTTCCACGCTTATGGTGGACAAAATGATTCAGAAAAGGGGGTGGTGATGAAGAGTGCCCGAATTAAGCAGACCACTCTTACCCAGTCCAAAGATCAGGGCTTGATCCATCACCGTTTTTTAGCTCACTGCACCATCCCAGCTCAGAACTTGGCTATATGCAAATTAGTCTGTTCCTGTCCCAGTGCATGATGGGAACAGGGCAAACCAAACTACCAAGCCAATTCTTATACTGGGAAGGAAACAAGCTTCCGGGGACCGGTTTCTGCCATTTCAGGCGTCATCGGCCCGGCTTGCTTGAATCCTGATGGTGCAATGAGCAAGGGACTCACATCTGAGTATACCCTTCCACGCTTATGGTGGACAAAATTATTCAGAAAAGGGGGTGGTGATGAACAGAGTGCCTGAATTAAGCAGACCACTCTTACGCAGTCCAAAGATCAGGGCTTGATCCATCACCGTTTTTTAGCTCACTGCACCATCCCAGCTCAGAACTTGGCTATATGCAAATTAGTCTGTTCCTGTCCCAGTGCATGATGGGAACAGGGCAAACCAAACTACCAAGCCAATTCTTATACTGGGAAGGAAACAAGCTTCCGGGGACCGGTTTCTGTCATTTCAGGCGTCGTCCGCCCGGCTTGCTTGAATCCTGATGGTGCAATGAGCAAAGGACTCACATCTGAGTATACCCTTCCACGCTTATGGTGGACAAAATGATTCAGAAAAGGGGGTGGTGATGAACAGAGTGCCTGAATTAAGCAGACCACTCTTACCCAGTCCAAAGATCAGGGCTTGATCCATCACCATTTTTTAGCTCACTGCACCATCCCAGCTCAGAACTTGGCTATATGCAAATTAGTCTGTTCCTGTCCCAGTGCATGATGGGAACAGGGCAAACCAAACTACCAAGCCAATTCTTATACTGGGAAGGAAACAAGCTTCCGGGGACCGGTTTCTGCCATTTCAGGCGCCGTCGGCCCGGCTTGCTTGAATCCTGATGGTGCAATGAGCAAGGGACTCACATCTGAGTATACCCTTCCACGCTTATGGTGGACAAAATGATTCAGAAAAGGGGGTGGTGATGAACAGCGTGCCTGAATTAAGCAGACCACTCTTACCCAGTCCAAAGATCAGGGCTTGATCCATCACTGTTTTTTAGCTCACTGCACCATCCCAGCTCAGAACTTGGCTATATGCAAATTAGTCTGTTCCTGTCCCAGTGCATGATGGGAACAGGGCAAACCAAACTACCAAGCCAATTCTTATACTGGGAAGGAAACAAGCTTCCGGGGACCGGTTTCCATCAGGATTCAAGCAAGCCGGGCCGACGAGGCTGAAATGCCAGAAACTGGTCCCCGGTAGCTTGTATCCTTTCTGGTGAAGAATTGGCTTGGTAGTTTGGTCTGCCCTGTTCCCATGATGCACTGGGCCAGGGACAGACTAATTTGCATATAGCCAGGTTCTGAGCTGGGATGGGGCAGTGAGCTAAATAACGGTGATGGATCAAGCCCTGATCTTTGGACTGGGTAAGAGTGGTCTGCTTAATTCAGACACTCTGTTCATCACCACCCCCTTTTCTGAATCGTTTTTGGCCACTATAGGTGTGGCAGGGTAAACTCAGACATGAGTCCCTTGCTCACTGCTCCATCAGGATTCAAGCAAGCCGGGCCGACGAGGCTGAAATGCCAGAAACCGGTCCCCGGTAGCTTGTATCCTTTCTGGTGAAGAATTGGCTTGGTAGTTTGGTCTGCCCTGTTCCCATGATGCACTGGGCCAGGGACAGACTAATTTGCATATAGCCAGGTTCTGAGCTGGGATGGGGCAGTGAGCTAAATAACGGTGATGGATCAAGCCCTGATCTTTGGACTGGGTAAGAGTGGTCTGCTTAATTCAGACACTCTGTTCATCACCACCCCCTTTTCTGAATCGTTTTTGGCCACTATAGGTGTGGCAGGGTATACTCAGACATGAGTCCCTTGCTCACTGCTCCATCAGGATTCAAGCAAGCCGGGCCGACGAGGCTGAAATGCCAGAAACCAGTCCCCGGTAGCTTGTATCCTTTCTGGTGAAGAATTGGCTTGGTAGTTTGGTCTGCCCTATTCCCATGATGCACTGGGCCAGGGACAGACTAATTTGCATATAGCCAGGTTCTGAGCTGGGATGGGGCAGTGAGCTAAATAACGGTGATGGATCAAGCCCTGATCTTTGGACTGGGTAAGAGTGGTCTGCTTAATTCAGACACTCTGTTCATCACCACCCCCTTTTCTGAATCGTTTTTGGCCACTATAGGTGTGGCAGGGTATACTCAGACATGAGTCCCTTGCTCACTGCTCCATCAGGATTCAAGCAAGCCGGGCCGACGAGGCTGAAATGCCAGAAACCGGTCCCCGGTAGCTTGTATCCTTTCTGGTGAAGAATTGGCTTGGTAGTTTGGTCTGCCCTGTTCCCATGATGCACTGGGCCAGGGACAGACTAATTTGCATATAGCCAGGTTCTGAGCTGGGATGGGGCAGTGAGCTAAATAACGGTGATGGATCAAGCCCTGATCTTTGGACTGGGTAAGAGTGGTCTGCTTAATTCAGACACTCTGTTCATCACCACCCCCTTTTCTGAATCCCTCAGGACAGCATCACCATCCCTGTAGGAAGCGGAGGAGAAAGGGTCTAGGACCTGTCCCCAGTGGCGGTTGGCTCTTCGGCTCTCCATGGGCCTGCTCAACAGCAAAGAATGGGGAAAGTGCACCTGCTGGCAGTAGGTCATTCAACCATGTCTCAGTATTTGTGCCACTGCAACAGCTCCTTCTGCTCCCTTGGGTAGACCCACCACCCACACGTTGTTCTGCCGGGAGTCATCCTCCGCATCCTCTGCTCTTCTTTCCTGTTACTTCACACATGCCATTAGCTCCTGTACTTCTGATTCTCCAGGGGCCTCTCAATTCCAGTCAGGTGTATGCTTGCCAGGAATCTTTGTTCGGGCAGTACCGATAGAAATCCCCGGTACACCCAAGAGTGCATTAACAGGGAGAGAGGAAAGGCAGTGCCTACTCGTTCGCCTCCTCCGATCTAACAGTGGCGACCAGATTCTGTGTTCCCTAGTGTCCCAGCGAGTATTGGCTAATCAAGCTGCTCACCCAAGGGCCTGGGCCCAAACCAACCCCTGTGTCCCTAGCACCGCTGCCACCAACTCCTGAAATCTGTGACTAGAGCCAGTTAGTGGAGTCTTCCACCTGTCTTGTTCAGTGCCCGCAGCGATGTGGGTTCACCGCAGCACAGGGTACAGTGTGCGCCACCCATAGCTGCTAGGCCTGGGCCCGACACAACCCCAGTGCCATCCCCGCTCCTCATGCCAACTTCTCCTTACCTGGATATCGACACTGGGGCTCAATCCGCTGCGCTTTCTCCGAATCTGTGACTCAGCCAGCAGGAGCCTCAGCCAGGCCAGATTTCACAAACCTGGGTACAGCAGTCACTGCCGAGTCTGCTGGGGAACCTCACAATGCAGGTGATGCAACTGGGTCCTCCTAAGCGTGAAGTTGTGGCGCTCCTATGACACAAGTTCGGAGCAGCTCAGGGGCCTCACTTCCCACAGCATCTGGACAGCTACTTCTCCCACCTGTGATACAGAGAGGTGCGGCCAACATTGGCAATCTCTGCGGTGCACCTCGGTTTAGTGGTGACATTTGTTAGGAAATGTAGCCCTCCCCACGTCAGTTCGCAGGAGTGCCTCTATCGATCACAGCTCCAAGGAGCACCAGGCAGTCTTCTCACACATGTCAGCAATGTGTCTCCATATGGCCTGCCAGAGTTCGCCCCCAGGTAAGGGCAACTGCCGACACCTCAATGTATACAGTCATGGCCCACAGGCCCCCGCAGCCCGCCTCCACCATCAGGCCGTCGTCACTCCACAGCACTGGCGCATTGCACTCAGGGTCTTAGATGCAGGCCCAGCTAGGCCTCCAGGCCTCGGGGACTGTCCACGCTACCAGGCATTGGACACCATGGTGACGCAAGGATAGCATATAGTGCTGCATGGCTGATTTTCCCCAGAGATGAGCCACTTTCCATAAATGAGGCCCTAATTCTGCATTTCCTCTACTCCTGAGACTTTGGCTGGTCATCCTCGCTGTTGGGGGTTTGGGGGGTGTTGTTGACCTGTGCTGAACTTCTTCCTGGCTGTTCTATTCTGCATTCTGTTGTTTTAATTAAATGTTTTCCTTTGAGGTGTATTTGTAAACTCTTTTTGTCTCTAAGTGCTGAAAAGTGTTGTTGGGCTGATTATCGTGAATTTATTTCCGCTAATTGGCCATCCGTCACTTTTTTAATCATAACATATATTTTTCTATCACCTTGACACTTGTGTTAGTGACAATTTTCCTGGCTGCTAGCTGTTCCTAATGCCATGCAGCGATGTCTTGTAAACACACCGCAAACACAGCATTAGGATTTGGTGATCGGCAGCGGTAAAAAAATTGCTGCTTAGCAAAGTCAAAACTGCTTAGTGGCAATTCTTGTAAACAAACCCCTATGTGTGAGGTCATGACCACTGTATTGAAGCTGAGTTGTCAAGAGAAAAGCATATTTATACCTGTAGTTGAAGTAGCTATATAACAAACGGAATGGTTTTAAAATGTCACCAGAAAACTGTAATTGTATTATGAGAACATTTTACACTTTATCCAGGTCCCGCACTCAACATGCTGTCTACAGCCCTGTGTTTT
This sequence comes from Lissotriton helveticus, assembly GCF_964261635.1. Taxonomy (NCBI): domain Eukaryota; kingdom Metazoa; phylum Chordata; class Amphibia; order Caudata; family Salamandridae; genus Lissotriton; species Lissotriton helveticus. Next base: position 331,824,322 of record NC_136071.1, on the reverse strand, counting down.
CCATACCTCTAGATCCCATCCACCTGTGCCATGAAAGTCAGACATTTGTTATGGTGTCTACCCTTGTCTATGGATTTTATTTTTCTACTGCACAAATGTATTGACTCATACTTCAATCGCAAATCAGTCACAAATGGCGTTGATTCTAGCACGTAAAATGGTGGCTTGTGGAATCGTGATCTCTTTGTGATTCATAAATTGCATGCCGGTTTCTACATTTTCCCGATGTGGGCTCGAAGTTTATAAACCTTTGAGTACCCTTTAGCACTTCCCTGGGGTCTGTCACCTCTGACAGTGCCCCTCCCATCTTTCCACAGAGCAAAAACCCTGAATCAGAAAGCAACCTTGTCTTCTGGTCCCTGCCTGCACTTTACACCATACTTTCCTTATCACTTCAATGGTTTTAGTGCTGAGCCCCAGCTGTATTCATGCTCTCCTAGGTCTACGGTCATATTCTGTTTTCTTGGTCTTCTCTGGCATGGTAAATTAGGTTTTTCCAAACAGTTGGTCACTTTAGCCAACACATTTCTCAACTAACCTATGCAGCTCCTTGTCACTGCAATTGTTTCTGCGCATGCCTCATTCCTCTCTCCATCTGGATCCTCGATAGGCATTGCCACAAGGCTGCAGTGCCCTCAGCTGCTTTGTTCTTCTTCTCTCTCTCCTACGCCCTCCTGTTGGCAGTAATGTGGAAGTGGCACTATCCTTTGAGTTTCTGATGTCACCATCCGCATGTGATGTTACTGCAGGTAACTGTGGCCTGTTCTATCTCTTCCTTTTCTTTAACTTAACCTATCAAATTTAATAAAAACTTTGACAATTAAAAAAATGCTCAAAATTCTAGGTGGGTGATTTGTAATAAAAAAACCGGATTATTTATTTAATTCCAAACAAATTTTAGGTTTGAAGACAGCGGCAAACAACATGATCGGCGTACCCACTGCAGGTGTGTGATACCCCATAGTGCCTTGTGGCTATCTTAGAGCACTGCTCAGGGAAGAGTGTGCATTTATTTGTAAAGTTTTATATAGCACGAATGTGACCCACAAGGGTATCAGGGAGCTTTACAGTATACTGTGTAAAAACATAACAGGATGTGGTAGGATACAAACATTTGATATTTGTCAATAGTTACAAAAGAGGTATATAGTATGTGGGTAACACAGGGGACCCGTATCCAGCAAGACATTGCCCTATATACAGTTATTGAGCATTAGGTGGTTGTGATAATAAACATACATATAATAAACTCCTTCGATTAACCATGGGTATGAGGTATCTGGATAGTATAGTAGACCCATGGCCAGCTGATCTTTACACTAAATACAGCAAATAAGCATTCAGTGGCTGTGGAAATAAACATACATATAATAATCTCCTTCAGTCCACCGGAGGTAGGCAATGATGTGCGGAACATATGGATGACTCGGTGTTAGCATAGGATTAAGTCTTAGGACATGAATTTCTTCATTAGTAGTATTTTTGCTTCTTTTTTTAATGCGGTAACGGAAGAGATTCCACGTACCCCTGGAGGTAAGGAGTTTCAATTCTTTGGAGCAATCCCTGGGAAGGCTCTGCAACCAGTTCTCTTCTTGTGGAAGGATTTCGGTTTCAGAAGTAAAGTACTCGCGTTTCATAAGTGTCTGCAACCTCCCGACCTTTCTAGCTTCAGAGCTAAGTAACTGGGTGTATTGTTATGTAGTGCTTTATGGGTCATTCAGGCAACCTTTAGGTGTATTCTTGCCTCGTAGGGCAGCTAGTTCAGAGCTTTCAGGGTCAGAGAGATGTGGCTATTTCTTTTTGTTCCTGATACCAGACTTGCCGCAATATTAAGTGATGCCCTCAGCTGAGCCAGCTTGTATTTGGGGAGACCGCAAAGACTGGTGGTTCCATAGTCTAATCTTGGTAGCACTAGGGCTTGCACTGCAATTTTTAGGTCAGTCTGAGGGAGAAAGGGTTTGAGTTTCCTTAGTATACTCAACTTGTGATTAGCTCCCTTAGTGGCATTAGAGATGTGGGTCTGCATATTCAAATGTTTGTCTAAGGTGACTCCCAGGGATTTTGCGGAGTCAGTGATGAGGGGAGCACTGTCAAAGGAGGTTAGATGTTTCAACTATGGGTCTATCTTAGGCATGTGATTCGGTGGCGAGATGAGAATGAATTCAGTTTTTTTTGGTGTTCAGCATGAGGTGGTTGTTAGTGAGCCAGCTTTGCGTGTTATATAGCATTGAGGGAAAGTAAGTCTTCTGGAGTGGAGATTCTCAAATACAGTTGGGTGTCGTCCACATACAGGTGATAGAGAATATTCGCTGCTTTCAGTGCATTCACCAGGGGTTCCATTAGTAGGTTGAAAAGAATGGGTGATAGGGCTGATCCCTGTGGAACGCCCAGGGTGACTGTGGATGGTTGAGAGAGTGAATTCTTAATCTTGATTCTTTGTGTTCTGTTAATTATGAAGGAGGAGAACCATTGTAATACTGTGCCCGAGAGACCCATCCTTCGTTCCAATAGGGACAGTAGGTTGTCGTGCTTGACCGTTTCAATGGCGGACAATAGGTCCAGATACATTTGGACATCATTAGGCATGATTTGTTGCGGTAAAGCATTTTTAGTATGTCATCCATTATGTGTGTGAGTGCAGATTCTGGGCTGTGGCTTGACGGAAGCCAGATTGGTGACTGTCTACGAGGTTGTAATTCTCAATATGGTTGCACAATTGAATTTGTACACATTTCTCCAGCAGTTTCGCCAGAGTGTGGATGTTGGATATAGGGCGGTAGTTGTTGAGATCAGATGGGGTGGAGTCAGCTTTCTTTAGTATAGTTGTGACCTGCCCTATTTTAGACAATCTGGAATGGAGCCTTGTCTCGGAGAGGCATTTCTTCAACAAATGAAAGTACTTGAGGCGAGATTACCAGTGAACTCCCATTCTGGTGCCACAAAACTGAATCCATCTCCAGACCACCTCTCCTCACACAGTGACTTAAAAAAAAAAAAAAAACGTTGTCTGGTCTGCAGCACACAGATGCACACGATCTGCACTAAAAAGAAACCGTTCTCAGTGAAACTGAGAGTGGGTCTTACAATTGGTGGAAGCAAGCAATGCAGCTGAAGTGCAGCCAGGATTCTTGAGAAATATTAATGACTTCAATGGCAATGGGTTAGCTCTTTTAAGTACAAAGAAATAATAAATGTCAGCATGAAACATGTAATATTTCCCAAGTGGGTGTATTTATGATGCAGTAAAGCTTGGGTGGGGTAGAAGTGTACGTGACTGTGGGCAGACAAAACCACATGTAAAATGAAAAGGCATAACTCAAGATCGTTTGAAAGCACAGTCAAAATCCATATGGACTGTAAAGAATTATCATAAGCAGGCTAAAAAAAGAAAAACATTGAAAAAATGTCAACAACTTCTATGTCGCAAAGATATGTACAGATATGAGCACTGTGTAAAGTGTCTACCTCTCTCCAGGTCAGTACAGACACTGACTCCAGTGCTGAACTTTTAACCTACAAATCAATGTTTTCAGGTGTGTTATTTTGATTACTTCAATGGAAAAATAAGACTAGTACATCAAAAATGATATGCTAAAAAGCCCAGGATTGGAAAAAGTGTGCCTAATGACCTGGAGTGAGATAGTCAGATGGTCACCGTGTGTTAGTGTGTGTGTGCGTGCGCACGTGTGTGTGTATTGGAAATGTGACTAATCACTCACATACTCAGGTTATCACTGACATTTTCTGTGAGAGGCAACAGTCTTCAAATGTGCATGACTGACACTTTAAGAATTATTAAATCAGATATAGTAGTGCCTGTTATTCACAGTACTTTGAAACAGCAACATACTAAATGCCCTATTAATATTATTACTTGGCTTTGAGCAATATACTTTAGCCCTGAATCACTTCGAAAGCAGGAACTTTGGTTAGGATGGCGTAAAAAGTGTTTACCAGTTCTTTGAACACACAGAGGTTTTCCTTACCCAATGAAAATAAACACCCCACTCTGCTAGCCTAGACATTAATCCCCAGGGTAATTCACATGGGGGTGAATAAGGCCTTATCTGTTTTATAATCCCCCACATCCAAGGTTCATAGGGTACACATCGAGTACACTCCCCTCTTATCCAGCTGCCACATACAAAGATAGGCAATGTGGTTTAACATTTATTTGGTGACCTAAAACTCCACAGCACCATTTTTAGGTCGAGCATGTAACAGCGCCCACGCGCTGTTCTGGCGAAGACTTCATGTAGGGGCTTTCAAAACTAACGTAAGAATCACACAGGCTTGTGCGTGTGCTTTTTGTTTTTTCCGACGCTATTGGCATTTGCGTGCGTCTTTTTAACAAATACAGCACGCAATTGGCTAAAGGCAGGCGCATTGCTCCGCCCATGGCCTATTGGTGTTGGTTACCCACACAGCCGGCACGTGGATTCAATCATCGTGCCCAGACGCTGGCGAGATAATTGAAACCAGATGTCTCGCTGTGGCACGCGTGCGCATACCACTCATTCTATTTAACATGTCAATTTTACAATTATAAAAGCATTTGCTAACACAAAGTTTTCTGTGTGGATTAATCTCCTCTGGATGGGAAGTGGGCATTTCAAGATGAGAACGCCATGGAAAGTTTGGAATAACAAACCCTTCTCCATCCCCTTTTTGCTATGAAAGTGGTCTGTGATTTACTGCTTTCAAGGGTCGGAGACAGTACTTCATTTTTGCTGGTGGATACCACCGACTCTACGGGGCAGTTAAGTACTCAAAAATGTATACGTTTGGAAACAGCTGTGATGAAGCTGTTTGGTCTAACCCTCCTTCTGCCTATGGCGATAGGTCGGTGACAACACAAGTTAGGGCAGGACCAGCAGCTGAAAGATAAATGCTACTTGCATGCGCATGAACTACCTGAAGTAGCATGGCAAGGTAATCTGTGCATGCGTGCGCCAGATACAGTCTGTCCAGCCGTGTGGTGTGACTTCAGTTCTGCCAAGTGCCATACATTACGTGTTTGCCTAACACATTCTGGCAGTTTGCATTGCGTCACTGCAAGCAGCCGAGATCGTCACGCATTTAGGCTAAGCAGCGCGTTGAGTCTGCATGCTCACGCCCTATCTGACTTATTTTTCCTCAGCTGTAGACATTATAATTTTAATGCCGGATGGGTGTCATCTGGCCCATCCTCGAGGCAGAGGGTCATATTACTAATGCTCAAAGAGGCGCTAAACCTCGTTGGCCTCAATCTCAGTCTGGCTGGCCTAGGCCAGCGTGCACCACGCTGGCCCCCAGGACCTCAAAATAGTGAGTGGGTTTGCATGGGGCATGCTGTGAGGTGACAGAGAGGGAGATGGGTGCACGAGCTGCCCTGACCAGCCTTACTGCTGTCCAGTGGCGAGTTAGCCTAAGACACCAACGGGAACCTTCCATGCCACCGCAGCACACATTAACAGTAAACAAGCATTTGCAATGCAATAGGTCTCGCATGTACGCAAGTTTGAGCTATTGACATTGCAAATAACAGTGCCTTTTATTTTTGTTTTCGTTTTTAAAACATAAATAAAAGGCATTGTCATTACAATGCCAATAGCTTAAACTTGCGTAAATGCGAGACCCGTTGCATTGCAAATGCATGTTTTTGGTGACAGTAGTCCTCCAATCTTAGGTAAGCGGCTCATCCCACTCCTGCTCCTCTGTTATAGCTTGCATCCTGTGGACTTTCTCAAAGACTCTGTGGGCTATTTGAAAGTCCACCTTTGTGGCCCTCTTTCCCATACTCAGCCCCCTTCCTTTGCATTGCTTCTTCAGATGTGCCACCTTGAGGGTATCAATGATGCTGAGATCCCACTTCATCTTGCAAGCAAGAGTCACATGCATACAAAGGTGAGGCAAGAGTTCAATTGGAAAGAGAAAAAAATATGACCAATCAAGGAGAATTTAAAAAGAAGACCATTCTGATGTCAAATAATTTAAGGGATTTTTAGTTTTACACAAATCCCTTAGAGGCATTGCACAAACTTAAGTTCGGGATCCCACCACTGCTCACCATTGTAAGAAATGGTGTTGTTAGTTGAGAGGGGTGGAACTTTCACTCAGGTAACAGCCATAATCCTTGTTAGGGAGAACCACAAAAGTTACTAAATGAACCCAGCCTTTCGTCCTCCTGAGGTTGATAAAATGAGCACCAATGAATTGGGTAAAAATATTCAGTGCCAAGATGCCCACAGGTGAACATATGCTTTACAAATACATGTTATGTTATGCTGTGTTTAACCCTCGGGTAGCTTGGTAAAAAAGCAGTCAGGCCTAACTTAAAGGCAATATGTATTTATATAGGTCATAAATGATAATAAAGTGAAAACACAACACAAAAAAACCTCAAACCAATTTAGAAATATATTATACATTTTTATAAATAAAATGATACCAGAACAACAAAAATCAAACTATAACTGGAGAGATATTGATTTTTAAAGTTGTTAGCGAAAATAGCACAAAGTAACAAAAAATGCCACTTGAGGTTCTCTGCTTGTGCTAGACTGGAGGAAAATCACAATTCAGGCTGACCACGATGGAGCATGGGTAGGCTGTGGGGTTTTAGGTTTAAACCTATAATAACTGATAAAACCCCACTGAAAGAAAAATAGCCCTCACCGGTGAAAATATATAAACACTGAAAAAACACCTGGACAACCACAAACTAAATGCCATTCAAAGAAAGGAAAAAGAGAGTGAAAGTCATTTTTTTCTTCCTGAAGTGGTCAATACAATGTAACTTTGTTATACAAGTAGCAGTAAGAAAGACTGGCTAACATTATTCTGCTTGAGTTTTGTTCTTTAGGGATGCCACTAAAATATTGTTTCTTCTTCCTTTTACTTTTTCAGTTTTGTGGCCTTTGGTCTAAAGATGTAGGGTTTAGTTTAATATTTTAGGTCTAGTTTAATTATTTTATAAACTATGGAGACATATGTGATATTTTGGCTGCATTTGATTCTTTCACCGATAGGTAAAATGGCTGGTTTCATAAAAATCTTTCCTAATATGTGTCATCACATTTACAAACAGTGAATGGGTAAAAACCCTTAATATATCAGACCATAGTTTCTAGTGGGACAGTACTGATAGTAGGGGAATTGCCAATACCTCAGGCTTTAAACATTCAATGCAAGGTATAGTGACAAGTATATATATCACCAATCATCTGGGATAGTGGTGAAAACATGACACTAGACTTTTGGAAAACATGGAACACAGTGTCACTTGTAATGCTCTGCAAAAAAGGTTCTTTCCAAGTTCAACAAAGATTGGAGTGATATTGTTTGTATTTGCAGTGATTCAGCTACATATATAAAAAAGTTGTGTGATGACCTGTCAAAATTGATACCCGAGCTGAAGTGATTCCCTGTAGTAGATCCATTCTGGTGCACTGGTTTCTAATGAACAGGAACTAAAACGCAAATATTTATCATTTCGTGCTTTATGTGGCATCAAAGAAAGAGTCATCCCAACTGTGTCCCTTCGCTGATATTTCTCAGCCCAATGGGCTAAGAATGCTGAGAGGGCCTTTTCACAGAAGTTTACATGGGAAGGAATGAGCGAGCGCACATGACCCAAAGACTCACTGAAGAAGTATTGTATGGTGTACTACAATAAGATTAATTTGCAAAAATCTATTTGGACCTCATATACACTATAAGTACTCTGTCTATATACCATGTTCTTTCAGTGCAGAAAGCAAGCAATAATAAAAGCGAAACGTTCCATAAACACCGGAAAAAACACTTTTTCTGTTGTTTTTAGTGGCTCGAAAATGTGTAACCACTGATAACAACTGTTTTTTAAGATATTGAAAACACTGAAAAAACCCCACCAGAATTTACCAAAAATAGAAACTGAAAACAGGAAAGCCATGCTGCATGGGTTAGATACAGGAGCCAGGTTAGCCCGCTGATCAGGTGCCTTCTCAAGTCTGGCACAAAGCTTTTCATTTGCTTTGGAGAAGGCCGTAAGGATGAACCTTTCGTCATGTAGAGTAGATAGAGCCTCGCAGATATTTGTTGCTGCAGCACAAACAGCCAGTCATCACTGGAACTTCATGTTGTTTAACCGAACAGGCTCTGTCGGCTCGAGGTGCAGGTCTTGCGTTGACGTCAGTGTGAATGGTCACTCTCGGTGCGAAGTGCAGGTTTCACCGGAGCTTCTCATTGTCAGATGTCGCTGGCAGCAGAGTTTTGCAGTGAACCAGCCATTTTACAGTCACAAATAGGCCAAACGTCAGGGTTTTTGCCTGGGGGGGCACCTTTTGGGAAACAGGATTCATAACAGCAGAGGCCATAAGCAGGGCTCAGGCAGGTCCAGGTAGGTCTAGTTGGCACTGGTCAGCTGGACAGTTGCAGGGAGGCCTCTGAAAGCAAGTTGTGCTGCTGTATCCCATACCCGAGCTCAACCAACTGCCCCTTGGAGATACTCCGGACAGCTTGGGATCAAGGTAAGCAGGTCCAATCTTCCATCTTCAGAAAATAAGGCAGACCTTCAAGCAACAGGGCATTTGTTTGGCAGAAAGGAAGTCCTTTGACTGAATCTTCCTCAAGTCCAGGAGTGTTCTGATGAGCGGTTCTGAAATTCTAAGTTTTATACCTGGTGCCATCCTTTGTGTGGGGGAATTCCCTGACCTACCTCCAAAGCTGGGTCTAGTCAGTCCTTCCACTTCCCCTGTTCCTGGCTCCAAACTGTCTAGGGTGACAAAAGGCAGGGCAGGCCTGGTGTCAGGTTTATTGTTTGTGCTATAGGCAGTGCCCGTTGAAATGTCATCAGGGCAGGGGGCAGCTCCTTCCCAGTTTTTGCCAGAAAGACCCTCTTCCCTCACACATAGGTTTCCTTGGCCTCATTGTCTGGATGTAATATTCAATCACCAAATGCAGAGCCATTCATAGTCATGTGATCCAGGGCCCCGGCAGGAAGGCAAGGTTAGTTTGGACAAGAAAATGCCAACTTTCCAAAAGTGGCATTTTTAACATTGTAACTTAAAATCTGACTTTACCACTAAAGAGGATTTCAAGTTACAGGTCAATTTAGTGGAAACATCATATCTCTGTCTGCTCCCAATCTGAAGTTAGCACTTATTAAATATAATAGGATAATGAAGTGTTATAACAGTGAAAACAACTTTAGGAGTTTTTCACTGTAAGGACAGTTAAACGTAAAGATACATGTCATACATTTTATATACCATGCACACTGCCCTATGGGTGGTTAGGGCCTATCTTATGGGCAACTCATAAGTATTAAAAAGGAAGATGAAGGCCTGACAAAAGTTTATTTTAGTAGGTCAAAATGGAAGTTAGAAAATTTCACTCTGCAAACTTTGAGTCACTGGTTAACTTCCTTAGGGCGGGACTGCAGCACTTTGTGGCCCCCACAGTTTCCTATAAATGCTGGTGGTGCCCATCGATTTTGGGGCCATCACAAGCAGAAAAGAGATATGCAAAATAGACCAATAGGGCATTATAGAGTGCTCTAGTGGGAAAAATGTTAACATTTTAGCAGCAGTTCCGGCTGAATTCTTTACTGGTGCATGACCTTGCATGCCTTTTCCCTTCATCTTCCCTTTTTTTGGGAGTGCTTGGTCCCACCCAGTCACCCCCATGGTATGTTCCACGTCAGGTGTGCTGGGGAGCGCCAATGCAACCACGGCTCCCTTGGCTGCCTGGGGCACTGCCCTCCAGCAAGCTTGACATCTTTTCTCCTGCTCTCTCCCCATTTCTCAGACTGCTTTCCTGCAGGAGTGGAGAGAGTGAGCAGTCTTCTATGCCCGGTCCCACTGTCCTCATAGCTGGGGTGGAATGGTGGGGTCTTTTGGTCCTCGCTCGGCCCTCTGTCTCTTTTGTGTTAGAAGGTTGTAGAAGCCATGCATCCCCGGCTAATGATAGTATATCAGTTCACCTCGCCACCTGGTCCCAACACTCCTGCATAGCATAGGCCATCAAAAAGTCACTGGCCATATGTCCTCTGGGAGACTCAGCTCTGCCCACTAGCTGACATCAATGCCAGGATCTTTCCCACCAAAACATTAAAGTGGAGCCCTCTCTAGTGTTGGCTCCAGTTGTTTGGCCTCCCTCTTTTGTTCAGTGGACCTAACCTATCTCAACCCTAGGACAGTGGAACAGCTAATTAACAGAAGAAGATTTTCTGCCCCACCCCTTCCTCCTTAAGAGCTGAGGGAAGCACTGTTAATTGCTCCTTTTATGTGGTGAGGCCTTTTGTTCCGTCTGCTGGGGAGCAGAATGATTAACTGCACCCAGTAGGTTGACAAAAGGCTTGAGATCTGATCCAGAGCTGAGCCAGAGAAATATGACAATTCCAAAAGACCCATAAGGTATAGATATATCTGCTTAAGACCTGCATAATCGATCTTGGTGCATACATTTCACACCAGTTTGATATCCTGCTGGACTTTGTAGGTCAAAGGGAAGTGAAACAGCACTCTATGGCAGATTCCCCCTCTGTATATGACTATGGACCTTCTTATGATGTTGGTGGTCAGACCGCTGACCGCTATCACAGCGGTATGGAGACCACCCGACAAGCAGTCAGCAGTCCGACCGCTGAATCGTGGTACGACTGCCATGCTAGCAATCGGAAAATATAATTTAACACTGCAATTTGTGCTGCGGCACAAGATCTGAATTGTGCCGCAGTACAATTCAGAACTATTGGTTGATTGAATGTAGGTGTACTTTATGGTTGTTACAATGTAAATAATGCAAATACGTTTTTTTGCCTAATGTAACCTTGAGTCATTGATTGCATCTGATTATCCTTCATCTGACTTTAAGAAATTCTTGATGACGCTTATGCTTGATTATGACCAAAGTTAATGTGAAATCATGAATACAGGACTTTCCCGTGGCCGACCCACAAAACTGTCACTCTTTGAGGCATGATCATGGAGAGGGTTGAGTAGTGGGCGAATCGCACTTTGCATGCACACTATATCCTGTACAGACACAATGGCTTGATGCAAAGCATACCAAATGTACTTTACAGACAAAGAACTGCTCATTCAAAAAGTTTCTCAAGTGCACCACATACATACTGTACCCATGCACTTTACAGATGCCACCATTCCAGTGAATTATCCAGGGCACTGTCAGTCATATTTTATGTTATGTTATCCAAGTTTTATAATGCGCACAGCTACTCAAGTGAGTGTCCTGGTGAGAGCCCACAAGTCAGCAGAAGAGGGAAGAAAGCAAAAGTGAACAGAGAGCCAGCTCAGTTAAAAAGGAAAATTTTAAGTTTCTTCCTAAATAGGGTAGGGTCCTGTAGGCTGCGCAGGTCAAAAGGGAGAGAATTCCAAGACACAGCTGCCAGGTAGGCCAGGGAGTTGCCACCCTTTCTTTTCAGACGAAATCTGGGGATGTAGGCCATACGCATGTTGGAGGAATGCTAGTGTCTGTTAGGGATGTAAAACCAAAAGCACTTCCTGAGATAGATGGGCCATACACATAAAGCGCAGCATGAGCCGTTACCAGAGCCTTAAAGGTGACCCTATCCTTCACCGGCAACCAAAGCAGATTGCGCAGGTGCTGCCTAACACTGGTACGTTTGGGGAGGTCAAGAAGCAGACAAGCAGCGGCCATCTGGACCACCTGGAGTCTATCCATTAGATAGCCAGGAAGGCCTACATACAGAGTGTTTGCATAATCTATGCGAGAGGTGACAAGAGCTTGGATGACTGTTTCTTTCACTGCTAAAGGTAGAAGAGGCAAAACATTTTTAAGAAGCTTCAGGAGGCCGAAACAAGTACCTGTCAGTTCATTGATTTGGCTGCTGAAGCTAAGCTTTTCATCAAACCAAATCCCACGATTTTTCACTGAGAGGCCCAAAAGAGAGGGCTTAGGAGACTCATCCATCCAGAAATAATGCCAAAACAGAGGGGGAAACTCCCCAAAGAGTAGGATCTCCGTTTTGTTTTCAGCTGGGCGGACAGAAGCCAATTAAACACCGCAGTCAAACAGGATTTGTCATGGGCAGTGGCGGTCTCTTCCTTTGTCCTAGTAAATGGGAGCTGAGTGTCATGATGTCGGCATAGGCAACAACTTTAGCTCCCAGTTCTTCTGCCAACTGAATAAGAGGAGTCATGTAAATATTGAACAGCAGAAGGCTCAATATAGACCCTTGCAGGACTCCTGCCTGAAGGGCTTGTGAGGAAGACGTTAAAGGGGGATCTAAACCTGTTGGGTTTTACCTTCTAAAAAGGATTTCAACCAATCCCTACCGGGACCCATAAAGCCCAGCTTCTGCAAGCGGGCTAGGAGAAGTGAATGGGGGTCAGTATCAAAAGCAGCAGAAGGGTCCAACAAAGCTGCCCTGCCCCCAGCATCCAAGGTCTCAGGGATAGCCTCTGTGATTTCCATCAAGGCTGACTCTGTGCTGTATGTGGCCCTAAAACCTGATTGAGCCTGGTGCCAAAGGCCCTGCTGTGCAGTAAAAGAGGTCAACTGCTTATTAACCATTTTCTCACATACTTTGGAAATAGCCGTAAGCAGAGAGATGGGGGGTAGCTGGCCGGTAGATTGGGATCCAAAGTTGTCTTTTATATAAAAGGGATAAGAAGTGCCTGTTTTCAATCAGTTGGAACAGAGGCCAATGTCAGCGAGGTGTTGATCAGCTGATTTTAAGAATGGGTTGATTACAACGGCTGCGCTGGTCATGAGTTTAGCAGAACAGGGATCATTAGGGGACCTTGATTTAAGAGAAGACAGAGCAGCTAGAGTCCATCATAGATACAGGACTAAAGGTGGAGAAGGTGACATTGGGAGAGGAGGAGACTTGTTGATCAGGTGGCACTGAGGAGGGCTGGGCATCTGGGTTGCCGAAAAGCAATTGGAGCACCCTGACCTTATTATTAAAAGAAATTGAAAGCGCTTCACACCAAGAGAAAGAAGGAGCATGGGCATTATTCATGGCTTCAGTGGTCACATAACTTCTAACGATGTTAAACAGTTCTTTAGCATTATTTCCAGACAAAGCAATGCGATCCATATAGTATGAGCGTTTAGCTAATATGATCACAGCATAGTAAGATTTTTGGGCTATTTTCAGTGCAGTTTTGGCCTCTGTGCTGTAGATCTGTCTCCATTTTCTTTCCAGCTTTTTACATTGCTGTTTCTGCAATTTAGGCTGGGGTGAAAACCATGTTTTAGACCCCGGTACATTCTGTCGTCTAGTTCTATCCAGTGGAGTAAGATCTATCACCACCTTCTCAATCCATCTGTTAATCTGTGTGCTAGATCAAAGTCTGCAAGGAGCTGACATTTGGCCAGAACTTGGCAGAATACAGGCTGCTCAATTTTAAAACTCGCTTTTCCTGTGCCGGCACAACCTGGCCATTTTGCAGACAACCCCCTGGCAATATGACAGGGGAAAGGGATCAGATAATGATCCGACCAAGTTACTTGCAGGGGAGGTCCCACAGCCAGTGGCAAACTGGAACAAATGGCAACTAGCTTGTGTCTCCCACAGTGAGTCGGGCAGTTACATATTGCTGGAGTTGAGTTACATGTAGCACGTAGAGAAAGTCATGCGTATCACTTCCATCGCTATTGTCAAGATGTATGTTACAATCACCAAGGAGCAAAATATGTGAATAACACAAAGCTCTAGGCATAATCAGTTACTGAGCAACTTAGGGAAGGGACCAACAGGGCCAGGGGGTCTGTGAAGCAAGATCCCCCAGACAGTAGTGGGGTGAGAATATAACACAGAAATCAAAGGCTTCAATGTCAGGTGAGTTGGTCTATTCGTTGAATTGACACTCCCAATCCTCCCTCACCACCACTGTGACACCCCCCCACCACCCCCTCCCCCCCCCCCCCCACCCTGATTTACAGTCTGCTCTAGCAATTTGAAACCCTTTTGGGATGGACTTTTCAATAACCGGGTTAGAAAATGGAGTAAGCCATGCTTTAGTTATAAAGACTAAGTCAAAGGACTCATCGGCGATAAAAAAATGTCTTGGCAGTGTTTAGAAACTGATCGAACATTGATAAGTGCTACCTTAATAGAAAGCAGCTCCTGCAAGCCCCTAAACTTATCAATTGTAGCGAAAAACGGTTGAGAAAGTTCTAGCTTACATTTATCACAGGCATAAGTGCTATTGACTGCAACATCCCATCTCATGCAGCCCTCACAAATGGTGGATTGAGAGACCAGAGTTCCTTACTGTTATACTGCGGAGTTTTAGGAATGTTATGTAAGAAAACACCAGCAAATTCTTATTAATAGTGCTTAATTTGTGCATGTGCTTAAATTGAGCCAGTGTTGAAGGTGGTTCACACCGGCCCACATTATTGGGACAATCACTAGTACAAACTTGCTTTAAGTTAAGAAACTAGGACATGGAACAAGATAAAAGACTGAAAAAGGACAAATAATCAGGAAGATAAAGATAGGAAATAGTGGCAAAGGGAGAAAGCAGGGCTGAAAACTTTCAAGAGTGACATAAACAGGCAGACGGTTTAATGTGGAGGAAGAAAGGGGCATGAAGTGGAGCCAAGATCGAGCTGTCTTGATTTTCTGCAAACCTTGCATTTGCCAGCAGGCTCCCAGGAAAAACTTTGGGCCTTCACACTGAGGGCTTCGTTTACAAGCCCATTGCGCTGCTGGTGCGCCACCCTCCAGGACGTTTCATGGCCTTGTAGATATGGGCCCCTTCCAAGTATTACTCTGAATGAAAGGGGAGTTCCATGCGTGTTGCTGTGGGTGTTACCATGCAACATCCATGGAACCTGACACATTCCCAGATTTACAAGATTTTGTAAAGATAGGAACGCGTCAGAATATTACTCCTACCCAGGGGAGGTGTAGGTATGGTGCACCGAGGAGAAATACTTTCATTTCTGCTCATCTTTTTCTTTTTCTATGTGTGCTGCATTCTGCAGCATGTATAGAAAGAGGAAAATGTCATCAATTATTTTTCAAGGAAGGTATACCTTCCTGTACTAAAACAATCATCTATGCAATGTAGGCACCCTTGCAACATGACGCAAGGAAATCTGCGTTGGCGCACAGCTGCTGTTTGTGCACCAACACAGGGGAGAAGGACAGGAATGTACTGTATCCTTTAGATGGTAAACCACCTTTACAACTCGTTCATTACAACGAAGTGCCATTACAATGACACCATATAATGCAGGTACCATTACAACGCATGTCATTACAGCGTATGCTATTACAATTCAGGTACCTTTACAACGCATGCTTTTACAATGCATTTATGGTTAAGGTAGATGTTCAGGTGAATTTTTAATGTTTTTATTAAATCTGTAACAATTGGAGGTGATTACAATGGTTGTCGGACCGCAACCAATGGCTTGTCGGGTGCGGCCCGACCGCCATCTGCTGTTGTGGTCCAGCTGACGCATTACAATGTGTGCGGTCGGAGGCAGCAGGGAGAGGAACCGTCCAATGCTTTCCAATGTACTTAAGGAGCCTGTTGGTGCATTGAAACACTTCATTATCCCTTAATGACAGAGGCTCTGCCATCGAGATTATGATGTTGGTTTCCGACAGTCATTCCAAGTCGGCCTTTCTGACATGTAAAGGCTGCCATAAATCGACATTGGGGGTCCCTAGTAGGGCCCCCTTGCCTCCTGGCCCTCTGCTTGGGAGTCTGGGGGACACCTATGGTTCCCCTCTAAACTTCCTTGCCCAGTATGGCCACAAGGTGCAGGGATGTTTGAAAACATCTATTTTTCAATGGACGCTTGTGCTGTGGGCCTTTTCCACGAGCTGCACAAGCTACCATTGAAAAATGTATGTTTCCGACAGCCCTATGGGCTGTCACATCCAAATACTGCAGTCGGATTTGGCGACTAAGGTCGGGCGGTTCCCAATCCGCATTGGTGTCGGGCAGATATGAGTCTGCCCAACATCGTAATAAGCCCCTTATTGTTTATTGTTTTTAAAAAATAATTTATGGTTTTTAATAATATACTTATTTTAGAGGTAGTGCATTAATGCTAATGTATTACCTCTAAATTTTTGAGGATTAATTCAAAATGCAATTATAAATGTATTAATTTTAGTATATAATAAATAATTTAGAAAAATGGGTAGTAAAACAACCCTTTAAGCAGGGTATGTGAGCGTTTTTGGAGTATTGAGTGGGAACGTGTTTTACATCCAGGTATCAATTTTAATACTTGTGTAATAATTTAAAAAGAGTTTATAACAAGTAATTTTAAGGTTTTAAATATAATAATTTAAATACAAATGGATTGTAGCATAACCTCTTAGGTATGGGATGTGAGGATCTAGGGGTATTGGGTGGGAACGTTTATTAATACCCAGGTATTACTTTTAAAACATGAGTATTTGTTTTGTTATGGTTTACCCCAAAAAGTTGTAGAATAACCCCAAAAGTATATTTTAGTATGTAATATTGTTTTGAATTGTAACAATACTCTTTAGGCATGGAATGAGAGGGTTTTAGGGGTATTGGGAGGGGAAGTATATTATTTCTCTAGTATTAATTTTAATACTTTACTATTTTAAAAGAAAAAAATCAATATTTAATAAAATAAGATTTTTTTTTAAAGGTTGAAATTCAACCTTTTACGTCTGGGATGTGAGTGATTTAGGGGTTATGGTGGGGAAGTGTATTAATACTCAGGTATTACTTTTAATACATGACTAGTCATTTTTATGGAGAAAAAAATAATTTTAATTTTGTATTTTAAATTAATTAATTTTAAATAAAGTAGGTTTTGTAACATAGCCTTTTAGGCAGGAGATGTGGGGGATTTAGGGGTATTGAATAGGGAAGTGTATTAATACTTAGGTATTAAATGTAATACCTGGGTATTAAGTTTAAATGATCAGTTAAAATATTAATTTATCTTTTTAAATTTAAAAATGTTTTTGCAAAAAAGGTTGCTACACAACACTTTAGGCATGGAATGTGAGGGATTTAGGGGTTGTGAGTGGGGAAGTGTCTTAATACTCAGGTATTCATATTAATACTTGCATATTAATTTACAAAGATTAATTCTTTAATTTATAATATTGTGCAAGTTGAAAATCTTTTGAAATTTCTTATCTGACAGTCTACAATTCTTTTAGATAACAAGGGTCATATTCCTTAGGCATTGCTATGTTTGCTTTGAAATGTATTTTAAGTTGACACCTGAAAAAAGAAAGTTATTTTTGGTGATAATTGAGTTTTAGTCATATTTTACCTTAATCAGGTTTTTCTGTTGTTTGAATTGTAACTTTCAAAGGTGATGGTTTGGATTCCCAGAATTTTCAAGGATGTATTCCTCCAGGCAGGTGGTACGCTATTGGGTTGATCTGTACAGAAAGAAAAAGACAAAAAAGTGTATTTATGATTTGGTATATAAATGCGCTTTTGATATTATCCTGCAAGGGAAAATGTTTAGAACTTGTGTATTTGGCATTCTAGATTTCTTATTGATAACAAAAGCTATATTCGTTAGGCAATGCTATGTTTGCATTCAAATGTATTTGTTTTTTACACTCCGACCGATGCATTAGGATGCCTGCGGTCAGAGGCCGCAATTGGAGTGACTGACCGATGCGGTAGGAAAATCCTCATATTTCCTTAAGGGCGCAGTTTTCGCCATTGGGATTAGGATGTTGGTTTCTAACAGCCTTCCCATGTTGGCCTTTCTGACATTGAAAGGCAGTCGGAAAGCAACATTGGGGGCCCCTAGCAGGGCCTTCCCTCCTGGACCTCTGCATGAACTTCCCTGCATATGCCACATGGTGCAGAGATGTTCACAAACTCCCATTTCTCAATAGGAGTTTGTGCTGCAGGCGGTTTCTGGCCACCGCGCAAGCTCCCATTGAGAAATGAGAGTTTCTGATCGCACTGGGGCGTCGATTACAATGGAAAGCAGACAGAATCTCCTCAACCACATCCCAGCCCTTCCGACTGACTCAGTTGGTTTACATTCTGACTGACCGATTATGATGTTCGCAGTTGGAACGTAAACAGCGAGGTAATTTCAAATTGGTTCCCATCGACTTGTGGAGTATTAGTGTCTGTTGGAACCTCATCGATTACAATGTCGATTTCCTACAGCTTTTCCGCATCAGCCGATCCGACAAGGAAAGGCTGTCGGAATGTGGCTTTGGGAGCCCCTTGCAGGACCCCCTAGCCCTCACAGCCTACGTTGATGGCTAAGGGGGTAGCTAAGGTACCCCCCTATAAAACCCTACACTGTGTGGCAGGCACCATGGTGTACCTGTGACAGGGTGCAGTATTTTACACTCCCACCCCATTTCCCCATAGGAGCCTGTGTTGTGGCCATTTCTGTGGCATAACACAAGCTCCCATAGGAATCAATAGGAATCCGACCAAAGTGTGTGCTGTCGTATCGTAATCTGAAGGTCAGAACTGCTGACAGCAATGTCGGTCCCGGTTCCGGGACGGTGTTGGGCAGACACCGCCCCAGAGCCGTTATCGGCCCCTTAGTGTGGTTGGATTGTAATTCAGTGTGCGGAACCACTGACCTATAGTCGGGCAGTTCCTCCACCGAAATGCCCAATGTCTAAAGTTAGTTTTTGCAAAGTTAATTTACTGAGATACATGTTTTTATTTTGTTTGTTGAGAGTTGGTCAGGAATGATTTTACATTTCCTTTCGCACATTGCTGCAGATTTTAATACTGTATGGAATTCCAAAGTTTTTAATATAAATGTTTTACCTGTTGAGCTCTCTCAATTTTCTTAAACACGTGGGATTATTTGATTTCTGTTGTGCAGTGTAATTGGAACCTTTCATTTGTAAGGTAAAAATTTAAAGCTCTGGTAAAAAAGGGGTCATGTGAGTATCATCAATTGTTTGTGCTATCTATTTTATATTTAAGCACAGTCTTATGCTTTCTTTTAGGACATCACCTATAGGAGAACTTATACTTTTCTATGTTAAACACGTCGGAGTAGGAATAGTAATTTTGCCTCTAACCATCATTATACAGCACCTTCACTAGGCAAACACATGTCAGATTGGGAATAGTATGTTGCCCCCAACCACCAACCAGCAAATTCACTGAGGCAAACATCTGTTGGAGTAGGAATAGCAATTTTACCCCCACCACCATCCAGCACATTCCCTGAGGCAAACAACTGTTGGAGTAGTAATATTAATTTTACCCATAATTACCACCCAGCACCTTCCCTGAGGCAAAAACTTGTAGAAGTAGGAATAGTAATTTTACCCCCTACCACCAGCCTGCCCCTACCCTGAGGCAAACACCTGTCAGAGTAGGAATATTCATATTACACCCCCACTGCCATCCAGCACTATTCCTGAGGCAAACACCTTTTTGAGTAGGAATTGTAATTTCACACCCACCACTTTCCAGCACCATCCCTGAGGCAAACACCTGTCGGAGTTGGTATAGTAATTTTAACCCATACCAACATCCAGCACCATCCCTCAAGCAAACTCTTGTTGGAGTTAAATTAATAATTTTGCGGCCCCACCACCAGCCAGTACTTTTCCTAAAGCAGACACCTGTAGGAATAGGAATAATATTTTTGACCCCTACCACTATATAGCACCATATCTCAGGTAATCACTGTCGGGTTAGGAACAGTGATTTTACTCCCAACTACCATTCATCTATTTGTAATATTTAACACAGCCTCAGTAATTTCGTTTATGTCATTTTTTCATAAAATGTTAATGAGAAAGCCTTTTATGATACCATTCAATTTTTGTAATTGTTCTGTGAATTCTGCCATTTTCATGACTGTAGATAGTCAGGCAAAACTGTGTGGATTTAAAAAAAAGAAGTACTAATATCAAATGTTTAGGGGTTTTACTATATCATCTGTATGTGTGTTTGTTGCAACTGTTTTACTTTCTTGATTTGTAGGTGGCAGTGTTCAAAAGCAAACTGTCTATTCTTTTCCTCCTTGCTCTGATGCGTGTGGACACCAGGGAAGTCAGTGGTCCACTGAGCACAAAATAGTGAACGGCCCAATTTATATGTTTTTGTGCGGTGAATGTAAATTTTAAACAAAATATGATTTTTATTGTATTTTTTACTCAGATTTTAATTCTGACAGAAACTATATTTAATGCGAAGTATTTAGAAACACCGTTTTTTTCATGTTAACAACGGTAGCCATTTTGGCAGGTCACTGAATGCAGAGAAAGGACACCTGAAATGTTTTTGTAATGCACTTGCTGCTTTTCCTATCAGCATTACATTGATTAGTTTTTTTGTATCGTTGATAAGTACAGAAAATGTTCATTGTCGAATTTAATGCTTTCTCAATAGGTAGTGTTACAGTGTTTTTTTAATATTTGGGAAGGGCTGAAAAAACACTATTTTTCTATTGTTCCTAAAGTTACGTTGTAAAGGTATGCATTCGCATGGTATGCACTGTAATGGCAATTATAATGTTGCTTTATGGGAATGCGTTGTGATGGTATGCATTGTAAAATCATGAGTTGCACTGGTGTTTACGTTATGCTGCCCGCGCTGTAGAAGCATGCGTTGTAATAGTATGCATTGTAACGCCATACAACCCTTTTAGACACAGCGCATTCCTGTCCTTTAATTGTGACGCATGACAGCGCAGCAGGAAGTCTTGCTGCCCTGCGTCAAGATATGTAAATGAGGCCCTGATTATTTTAAAATAGCCATTAGCTGTGAGTTGAATACAGGTGATTGCGCACAGCCAGTAACATTCTCGGAGGATTGCGAAGAAGATGTGGTCATGGATCAACCCCTAAAACACGCGCGGGTGCATGAGTTGCAGGTAGCAGTCCTATTGGCTATTTACCGTGGGCACGGACAGTTTCGTAGCCATCGTTGTCTCTTCTTTTTCATCTTTTTCACTAACAACTCTTCGTCCTATTAAGTGGGGATTACCCTGCCAGTGTTACAGTGTTTTTTTAATATTTGGGAAGGGCTGAAAAAAACACTATTTTTCTATTGTTCCTAAAGTTACGTTGCAAAGGTATACATTCATATGGTATGCATTGTAATGGCAATTATAATGTTGCTCTATGGGAATGCGTTGTGATGGGAATGCCTTGTAAAATCATGAGTTGCAGTGGTGTTTACGTTGTGATGCCCGGGCTGTAAAAGCATGCGTTGTAATAGTATGCGTTGTAATGCCATACAACCCTTTTAGACACAGCGCATTCCTGTCCTTTAGTTGTGACGCACTACGGCCCAGCTGGAAGTCTTGCTGCCCTGCGTCAAGATATTAAATGAGGCCCTGATTATTTTAAAATAGCCACTGGCTGTGGGATGAATACAGGTGGCAGCGCACAGCCAGTAACATTCTCGGAGGATTGCGAAGAAGATGTGGCCATGGAACAACCCCTAAAACACGCGTGGGTGCATGAGTTGCAGGTAGCAGTCCTATTATCTATTTACCGTGGGCACGGACAATTTCGTAGCCATCATTTTCTCTTCTTTTTCATCTTTTTCACTAACAACTCTTTGTCATAATAAGTGGGGATTACCCTGCCAGTGTTCAGGTTGATCAAGAGCCGCTAAAAGGTGCCTTACAGACAGTGAGGCCTGAAAGCAGACAGGAAGCAATAGGAAGTCCTAGTACCAAAGGTTGAAATGAAAAGAAATAAAAAAAACTCTTTGGCTGTATAAGTAAGAGCAATAGTGTGTAATATTTATGGAACTGCTCATCAAAAAGAACTTTAGGTCGATTAAATCATTCTAAATTAGCATGTGGAAAAGGTTACATTTCCAAGGTTGAGTGAGCTAATACATCTGAGACTGAGGAAAGCCATACATTCTTTGTATAGTAATGCATTTATAAGCCGCTTTCGGGCCAAAGATTTATTTGTTAGTGTCAAACTGTGTAAAATGAAAACGAGATAGTATCCATCCGGCTCTGAGAACTCCTGACAGACTTTTATATCACACATATGGAAACCAGAGGCTGCTGTGTGAAGTTGTGAGCATAAGCAGAGGCAATAAAAATATATGCGATCATATTGGGATGTTCTTTCCGGGAAAACCCTGGGGGGTGACACCTAGCTTTTCGCCTAAACAATAACAGAGGACATAATTTAGAATTCCTTTCAGTGCCTGCATTTAATTCCACTGTATTACGAGTCGTAGCCCAATCAGCAGAGTAGCAAGGGTCCCCTGGCCACTAATACAAGCCAGGAGAAATATTCCTACTGCCACCTGGTTTAGTAATAAGCAATAGCCGTGATTGGGCTTTGTGGGGAAATCCACAGCCCCAGTGATCCTGCACCTGCTGCACACGTGATAGCCCCACCCTTGCTCACCCAAGGCACACATGGGCTATCATATACCAGAATAGGGCAGGACAACATTGTGATGGCCCCAAACAGAGAAAGAGGGCCCATACTCAAAAACCTTATCAGCCATAACTACTTTTACTGTCATAAATGGCACGGTTTACACCTGCTATGGATTAACAAACGGGTTTCTGGCATGTGTAAATAGTTTTGCTACTGCCTAATGGTATGCCACAGCTGAGTTCAATTGCGCAATGGTAACTCCCATGAAACAGGTGGGGAGTGGGGCAATCGACTGTGATGTACTTTGAGCATTTGAACCTACAAACAAATCCGTATATTGACATTCACAAACTCTTCTCTGAGACTTTCCCACTTTGGACGTTACCTGACGTTTACTTGAGCAAATGTGTGGAGTGAGTCCCTTGCCAGAATGGAAAGTAGGAAATGGAACACCCAAACCTCATGGGGGTGTACAGCAAGGAGTTTCTCCACAGGAAAAATTGTTTTCTATACAGAGATAAAAAAGAAAGAAAATGTGAATTTTCTCTACTCAAACCTGGACCCTCCTTATAACTCCATATTGAACAAACAGCAAATGTAACATGATGATCCCAATAGAATTCCTGAAAATATATTATTGGTGCAACTTTCTAGGGATATGTGAAGTCCCATAAGTCGTACACTTAACCACCAAGCATAAATGTGTGTGTAAATATACATGTGTTTTATTCTGGATAATGCACAGAATGTTTTGAACAGAGGACTGAAGCAGTGGCATGTAAGACAATCTAAACTGGGAACTTTACATTAATGATGCTTTGCACTATGAGGTTTTATTCCTAGCACCTGGAGAAAAATACCCTGATGGTAGACTTCTTCTATCTATGAATATCAAAGGCGTGACAATGTGGAAAACCCTGTGGAAAAGGTAACTTACGTAGACACCTATGGGTATCTGACTGAGGTTGTAACTATAGATAGTGCATGCGACTGCTGTCCATCTGAAACTGTTCTGTAGGATATTTTTATTTGACTGTGATATATTTATGCAGCTTGTGTTATGTATCTATTTTATATATATTGGGTAAAATTGATTTACAAATATGTCTCACAAATAAATGTTCTATAATGATAAGGATGCTTATTGGAATGTGAGCATCTGGAAGGATGTGCCAGGCTAGAAAAAACAAACCAGTACCACAGCTGGGTAAAAGGTCCCTAGTTCTTTTTTATTTCTGAAGATCATAAAAAACGTTGCGAAATCTCTGGAAGGCAACTTAAGTTTACAAGCTGCTAGAATACAAATGTTCGTTTTTGAGAACTATCAATATGAGCAAGTGCTGGCTATGGAACAGAGTTTTAATGTGAAGAAGTTCCAAGATATTTTGCTATAAAGGTGGTTGGCACTACCTTAATATCAAATGTTTGCCGTTTGACCCGAAGAAACCTGCTGGTCAAGACACTACTCCCAGTTTTTCTACATAGATTCAGAGATTGGAGAACCAGCACTCCAGTACTCCATTATTGGATTTTTCTGATAAACACAGAAGAGAAATCAACCTATGTTTCACAAGCACAGACAGGTGATAGGCTTCTTCAGGGCTGCAAATGAAAGTTACGGCATACAAGTAGGTAAAGAAAAATTGTGCCACCAAACTATTATGCATGCTAAGTGTGAGGGCATGCTCATGTGGCAGGTAAGAAAAAGGAACAGGAAATATAATATAATATAATATAACATAATATAATAATCCCAGATATGTAAAGCATAATTTTTCACCCATAAGGGTATACAGGCGCTGGGGGCGGTAGTGGAGAATAAATGAGCTATAGCCCAGAGTCACATGGTGCTGGGCTGATCTGCCGCAGGCGCCGAGGATCGAACTGTGACCCCCGCGCTCCGGAGTCAGCCGCTCTGGCCACTGTGCCACACACCTCTTCCATTGGGAAGTACTGACACAAAGAAATGATATTGAGTATGCCATTATTACATAGGGTAAGGACTATTTGCTGGAGGATCAGCATTTGTTTAACCATGAATATTTGATTTAGTGGGAAGTGCTTCAAGGCATGGACACCTGGGCAATGTTCTTTGTGGAGAAGGGGCACATTTGAATGTTTATTCAACTTTTCTAAATATTCATCTGTAATACAAAGGTGGATGTTAGACATGGTAGGTAGGTATGGTTGTATAGTAAGTAAGTATGGTAGATGAAGTATGGTGATTTATGTATGGGAGGTAGGTATGGAAGGTAGGTATGGCTGGGTAGATGTAGGAAGTTTGGTATGGTAGCTAAGTATGATAGGTGTGGCGGGTAAGGCATGTATGGTAGGCATATGTGATAAATAAGCACTTTTAAGTAGGCTAGTTCATTGTGGTTGGTAGGTATGGTGGGTCTGAAGGCCTGTTAGGTTAGGTTTGGAGGGTAGGTGATAAAACACAACTACGGTACATACAGTAGGTGTTGTGGGTTTTGATTGGTAGTTAGATATAAAAATGTTAGTATGGTAAGTAGATATAATAGGGATCATCAGTAGATAGGTATGATAATTACAGTAGGTAGGTGTGCTAGGTTAGGCATTTTATGGTAGGTGAGATAATATGGTTGGAACGTACGATAAGTACAGTATACAAGGTAGCATACATATGGTATGTTAGGCATGGTAGGTAACCTTGGTCCGTTAATATAGGTATTATGTAAGAATAATGTAATGTAGCTAGAAAGTAATGGAAAAGTAATGCATAATGTTATTAATATATAATTATTCTGTAAATCTGTCCTAAAAAAATTCACTAGATAAAAACTAAAACATGTGCCTTCACAGTGCTCCATTGCTGGCGTTATGGCAATAATGATAAAATTCAAATAGAGCAGATTTGATTAAGGAACCATCATGTAACAGAAACGATCTCGCTCGTTTTGCATTCTATTTTCACAGTGCAGTACTTTAATCAATCAAAACTGCAATATTGCTGCATTTTTAAGAAATATCATGTGTTTGTACATCTTTAGTTTGTTAGCAAAATAAGTAGTAAATTCATCTACATGGTATGATGAAAACAGAGTAAAAGGAAGGACCATGCAACGGTGATCGATCAATATCAGTGTCTTTATAGTAGGCTAAAGCATACAAACAACACAATTTCCTCAAACAAATATAAAGCAGCAATTAAAGAGATTGTGAAGTAAATACACCAAAGAACACACAATGGTTCTCACAGGGAGATGCGCACTGCAACCCGGAAGAGACCGGGAGGAACAGCGCCCCACCCGCAAAGGGCAGCAACAACGCGGCACCTGGCAAGCCCGGCAGGGCAGGAGAATGCGAGGACAGCCCAGCAGCCCCGACGAGACGTCCAGCGAAGAATCCATCAGGTAAATCCAAACACGTCCCATTCAGTCGGAAGACAGAAAACAAGAACAGGCTGCATGCTGGGCTCGTACAGCTTATGTACTCCCAGTGGGAGGGAGTGGGTTGGGTATCCCAGCATGCTCCTGTTCTTTTTTTCTGTCGCCGAGATGGTCATCTCCACTTAGTTAAGGAATGGGACGAGGACAGGAGGGACCTGGGGGTAATGGTTCTCATTTGCAAGCTAGACGTCATGTTGCACCTATGGTCTAACAAAGGGTCTACTTTTTGCCCTGTCCTCAAAACCTAAATAGAAGACAAAAGGGACACAGTTACAAGCCACAAAATGCAGCATCCTCGAATAGCCTTGTTGGCTATCCCATGCAAGAAATTACAAACCATGACAAACATAAAAGCCAATGACTGAAAGAGGCTATACCCTTCTCATTCGTTCTGTACTACCCTAATTTGTGTTTTTTTTTTATTTGATGTGAGTTCTACCTGATAGGTAATGCCCTCAGTAGCCAGATCTAAAAAGTAGTTTTTCAAGGGAATTTCTAGGTTTCTTCACACAGGGACCTAGATTTATTTTTTTTCTGCGAAGTTTTATATAGCGCAAACTTGATCCGAAGGTATCAGGGCACTTTAAATGAGCACCAGTTGCGTTACCTAAGGGCACATTCAATTTTGTTAGGCACGGGGAGATACAGTGATTTTCCCTTTCCTGAGCGTCGATGCTGATTGCAAGACATTATTTTGGTATATGTTCTCTTTGAAACAACCTCAACTATAAAATGAGCTGTCTCAGTGTCTGTAGAGAACGCAAATAAAAACAGCAAATCCTGCAAACCTCACTCATCCCAAAAAGGTTGCGTATAAGCTAAAAAAACACACTGTAGACAACCAGAGAGCCATAGCACATTTGGGTATTGTTAATGTTATTAAAAACGATGCGTTACCATACAAATTGATATTGCAGATAAAACTGGGACCAAAGGCATAGCCAGCATTCTTCCACACCCTGCAGCCTTTGAAGCACAGATGTGATAACAACAGCAGAATATTTTTCATCCCACCAGATGCTGACAACGAAGCCCAGTTACTTCTTCATGGAAACAAGGAGGGACGGGGCAGCCGGAAAACAATGGAAAAAGTGGAGCTGTTCTCGGCTTCATCAGCACTGACACTCCCTTTGATGTAACCGCGATGCAAAAAAAGAAGAAAAAAATAGGAATAAATGTCAAATCTCTTTCAATAAATCTGTACAAGTGCTGGAATAGAAACCAGAGCTGAGGGTTCTCGTGACATTCACTTCACATGCTTGGATCCTTCTCAAGCGTTTGTTTCTGTGCCTGCGGCCCTGTTGCACCATGTGTGTGAATCTGCCATCCCCCGGTAAATGAGTTAAGTCGAAACAAATGTAAGGGGCGGCATTAACATCGCTACCTATTAAGGGTTTTTAACCGCAAATTACGTTCCCCTTCCTGGCTCTGCATCACCAGCACAGTTGCTTCTTTTTTCCATATATTGTGTCTCCTGTTTTCTGGTGAGGGCGATAAGACAACAATATGGGGAAATCAATTCTAATAAATCTGTTAATTTTCTTATTATACTAGGGACCTCGCTTTTACGCATTAGTGTGGACAATTATGCTCTACCTCCACTCTTAGACTCATCTCAAACCTGATTTTACTACTATGATACCCAAAATAACCCTTTCTAGACTCTTCCCTCCTCTACCCTTCCTTGGATCACCCCAAACCTCATTTTACTACTGTGATCGCCCAAACAGCCCTTTCTAAATTCTTCCCGTATGTATCCCTCCTTTGACTCATCCAAAACCTCAGGTTATTACTACGACCTCCTTAATCCATTTGTGGAGACTGTTCCTTCCTCCATCTCTCTTTTACTCATACATACCCTCATCTTACTACCACAATCTCCCAAAAAACACAGTTTCTAGACTCTTCCCTCTTCTATCCCTCCATTATCCCTTTCAATCCAACTAACTGAGTCACGTCTACCGCTCAAATTTAACTCAAATTTTACCCATAGTTATCCACCTCTGATCCTTTTTGGGTTCCAGAGTAGCATGCTACTCACTGAAAAGCACTGACACGCTTCATGAGGGGTAGTAAGCACTTCATAAATACAATTATGTTACAATACATGAAAATTAAAAACAGTGCTGACCAGTGTTGTGTCCTTAACCTTGATGAAGAAACCAAACTGATGCGCTTATTTGTTTTCCTGTCTACTACACAGTTTGGCTAATTCCTGGAGAGCTTTCCACTACCATGGGTAATCTGCCTGGTCTAGTTATCAGGTTCCTTTGACCCCTTCACTTCCTGTTTTGTCCTGTCCTGTAGAAAGTGCTGTCATAAGTGGACCTGGTGTGCTGGCCTCCCTAGCCCTTGAGGTCTTGTGAAACACTACCAGCTACAATGCAAACATCACATGTCCTATATAAACATTTATTGCAGGAAGATCAAGCAAACACAGTGCCTTGGGATGATGGCTATTCTAGCATATGGCAGTCCACAAAGTCAGGAGAGGCACACCGGTTGTGGGTGCGGCTCTTGTGATGGTGTATGTACTATTAAAGGTGAAGATGCTATGCTAAGGGTATCTGTGTGTCACACATTATTCTACTGCTGTGGCATCAAAACACTTTTGATAGTTTGCAGTAATCTTCCAAACCATTTCGAGTTTTCCTTCACAGACTGAAGTTGTATTCTACACGTGAGGGTGTGCTTCTAATAGGTTGAATGAGTATGTTTTAGTGGATACGTGCTGCTGTCTGCGGTCACCAGGTGACAAAGTTTGTATTTTCAGGACAGGTTTGATAGCACACTTGTCTGAATGACCTATTGTTTACAATATATATATAGAGAGTTGGCTTTAAAATAGTTTCAACCACATCGTGGATCAGCCCAGAGGTGTATTTTAATCTCAACGTATTTCTATTAGCTTCCTTGAATGTTTGCTGATGACATCCGGATCCTATTAAAATTCGATTCTCACCCAAGTGCCTCTGTCCCATAATTCCAATGGTGAAATCTGGGACCTGAAAGAGCAGTTGATATCTACAACTAATCACAGTCAAGATTGAGGCCAAGTAGTGGTTGCAAAACCTTGCACAGAGGCCAACCTTTTTTGTCCTAAAAGTTAAGTTCATGCACTTCACCAGTTTTTGAAGCATATACTTAGGTATCAAAATTAAAAAGACATGTTGTTAACAGCAAGGTTATTTAGGCTTTTAAAGTACCAGCTCGTCTGGAATGAACTGAAAATGTACTCAGTGGAAACATCAAAAGGTGGTGGGTGTGCTGCTTGTAAAAAGATCATCCCACTGATATTTACTCAGGTCACATTCTATTCCATAGCTGTAAGTGCAGAAGATTTGCTCAGGCATGGGTCTCATTCTGGCTGTTCCATTTCTCTTTTAAGATATTTTCACTTAATTTTCTGCATTTTCCTGCACAAAAACAACAATTTTATAACATGCAACAATTGCACTGGTGCATTATTTCACTCCTGACATACAGCCTGAACTATTTTTCAACAAAGTTCGACTACATGTTCATTTTCGCTATAATTATTCTACCTATATAATCTTAGTATAAATTTCACGTATTTAATACAGCTCATGGAGGTCATTCATGGAGTGAGTGCAGTCAATTTCTTGATAACTCTTGCCACAGTTTCAAGTTCTCTGAAAGTTTATCATCTTTTTTTGTAATTTTTATTTGTATTTCTTCAGCTAGGAACCATTCTCCTGTGTCTCTACTTCACCCTTCTACACTTAGCGCCAGGGCCAGCTTTAGGGCAGTGCAACTGGTGCGGCCGCACTGGGTGCTGACCTGTGGAGGGAGCGCTGACCTCAGCTGGGGGCACTGTGTTGAGCAGTAACTTATGATTGGAGAGATGAAGGGCACTTTTGCCTGGTGGTAGTAACAGAAGTTGAGGATACGGTCATAGGGTGTGGGGGCACCAAAAATTATTTCCGCACTGGGCTCTACCAGTGCTAAAGCTGGCCATGCTTAGCACTTTAGTGCCTAGCCAGTGTATTGGCAGTCGCCTTTTAACAACTAGAAGTCTAAAATGAATAAACTTTCTTCTAATCTTTTGAGTGACTAGTTCCATTACCTAGTCGGCACGTGTGTGGCAGCAACGCCACTTCCACTCCTTTACCTTCTTTGTATCTACCTCTTATTTGTCTGCAATATCAATTGGCTATGCCTATGCTATTTGCATTTAGGGCATTCCACACTGTTAGCTGCAGCAAATTTGTGTAACATAGCTGGTGTTGTACACATTTTATGTAGGAAGTGATATTGTATAAGCCTAAATCTGGCGTTGCTCAATGGTGTGCTATACGTGTATGGGCCTCTTCTCACATTTTGTTTGTAAACTGATTTATAAGTCTGCATCCCACTTCTGCCACACCTTTGTCTGCGGTTTAGTGGTGTCAGCAGATATGAATGTGGATATTCTAGAAATAATCCCTCTCCCACTATCGGTTTTTACTAGCAATTCCAGTGTGTTCACAATTCGCAGACCCTCTATAATGTTCCCCATATTTTCCTCACTATTCTACAAATTGCCCAGTAATGTAGGAATTGTCCCGGCACCAATTGAAAAACATGTATTTATGTGCCCCGCCCCCTCCCTGCCCCACAGTGCTTACCTGGACTGGCTGCCACTGGATCTATTACTATTAGACAGGTTCAGATTGAGATTGCAATTGGGCACGGGCAGTCCCTAAAAAGTGGCCCATATTCGCGGATCGTGCCCATTCATGAAACATCATTTGGTTAGTTAGTCTCATTGAACTCATTTGTAGAGAAATGTTTGATAACCTAACCATTTTAAAGCCTCTACAATCAGTAAGATGGATGAAAACGAGAAGCACTACATTTTGGCCAGGTGGGCGAGGTGAATAAAATGTCTGAAGGGCCTCAATACCTTATCTGGCTAGCGTTGCTATCTTGTCGTTTTTTTACCAGCATGACCTGAATTTTAACATCCTGGATGGTGTGAAAAAGAAGAACATCACAGAACGTCTGTATTTACAACTCTGATCAGTATGTATTTTAAACAGTCAACGTATTGTGAAAGCACTTAAAAATCTGTTCTACAGCTACTTTACTCATCCATGACTAATAGCTAAACTATACAAAGACAGAAAAGCCATGTTAAAAAATAAAATGGATATTTTTATATAAAGAGTGCTCTCTAATTATCATGCTCTGTCTCTTGCAGAATCTGATAACATGAATAAATTGCTGTTTTTTTCCCCAAATTGCTTTCTCATAGTTTTTTGAAGGGTGAACTCTGCGCTAGGGTATTGCAGTGATTTGCATGAGCACCTGTTACACTACACAAGATCACATTTATTTTTACTTCGGGCATTGGGAGATTAAGTGATTTTCCCAGGGTCACATGATGTTGAGCCAACGCTGGGACTGGAACCTGGTTTTCCCACTTCCAAAGATAACAGGCATAGCTGTAACCCCACCTCCTCTCTAGTTTAAAAACAAGCTTAATAAAGGTTGCTTCACAGCGAGGCCTATGCAACTACAAACACACCCTCCAGGAAGGCTTCTCTTACCTCACTCCCTCCCCATCCATCCCCCTAAAGCCTCAGGGCGATGACCTTGAAAAGAAGGGGTCAAGAAAAAGCAAACAGCTACTGCTGCTCGCTCTGGGGGTCTGAGATGTAGATGGCCCATAGCCAGAAAATGACCACCTCCCCACCCACCATTGCCTGAATGGGATGGCCTGGCAGGAGAGGGCTCAAGGGCAAGTCACTGCTTCCCGGCCAAGTTGGCCCCATGGATGGCCGAGGTAAAAATGACCCAACAGATTGAGCAGCTCCTGGACCCCAGTAAGGCCAGTTGTCACACTTACCACACTCACCCACCCACCATTGCCTGAAGTGCGATGGCTGGCAGGGCAGGAATGAAGCAGATGCCCTAAAAAATGGCACGCATGTCACCCTTAGGCACTGGCCATCATCCAATGCATGACTTCCCGCTTTCCCAATCCGACCCTGTTGTTAGAACGTCCTTATCACATAGCTCACTCACCACCTTACAAGTCGCTAATTTCCATTTACTCATGTTCATTTCACTATTTTCACAAATTCCACGATCTGCTATATTGGAATCTGTTCTGCATGAGGAAGTAATTTACCTCAACTTGCTAGAAAGACTTTTCCCGGCTTGCAGTGCCATACGTATTATGCATAGGGTGTCTTTATAACACTGACTCAGATCACGTAGACTCGCCCTCAGCTCCTCCTCAACAAACTGTTCCGCAGCAATTCTTTATCAAAGCAATAGTCTGCGTCATACAACCCGGCTAGTTACTCCAGTTGTGCTGCTTGATAATACGCCTCTAAATCCGGCACACTTCATTCAGCTTCCTCATAGGTGCTCTGCAAGTTGACCATTCTCACTCTGCTCCTTTTCCCACCCCATGCTATGTTCACAATAGCTGATTTTAATTCTTAGAATTGGAAACTTCATACATTGAAACCATTGTCAACATCCCAGCAGGACCAACATTGTAATTATCACTATCCTGACTGCAACCAACAGAGGCAATGTCTGAAATTCCCTGGACTTAGTTATGTTTGCAGAGGCTTTTCTGAATTTATTTAAAGCCATCTAGTTTCACCATTTGTCACCATCATTCCTAGATATCAAAAGGGGTCAAGTTACCATGGCATTTCAAGTTCTGGTATGCTGTCTTTTTCAGTGTGTTTCAATGATTCTTCAAGAGGAAACATTACTGATTTTTGTTTATTCATACACAATCCAGTCTGCTCTCTTTGATTCTTCATTCATGCATTGATCGCCTCATCGATTCTATTCGATATATCACCGTCATCAGTCTATATTGAGATGACATGTGTGGAAGTCCCCATTCAGGAACCGGCTGAGGCTAACTGACAAAACTAGGCATTCCAATCCCACTGCTTGGCAAACTTCCCCACATTTCAGAACATGGAGATTGTGGATAAGATGAAGGTTCAGAACATCACACACTCCAGAATACAGTCACAAACTTTGTACAATATGACCAACAAATTCTGTACGGATAGAAAAGGAAAGAAACAACGTACCTGGAAACAAAAACACATTAAAAGATTTTAAGGAACACAATTTTGCAAGTGGCGTGGAAAACGCTTTAAACGACATGGCCTAGAACCTCCTTCTATTGCGATGGGCTCCCCCAGTCTGATCTCGAGGCAGTCCCACCAGTTGTGATGGAAGAATCAGGACCAGACTTGTTCGTCTTGGAGGAATTTGCGCTGTTTGTGTTCTATTACATCTTTTTCGTGGGCCTTGAGGCGTTCCTCCATTGGTTTCAGTATCTTCTTAATGGCTTCTTGGTCCGTTTCTTTTTCAAAGCCATTTATTTAATTTATTTATTTATAAAGTTTTATATAGCGCGAACTTTACCCAAGAGGGTATCAGAGCGCTTTACATTTAGGGTCGTTGCGTTAAAATTTACATCAGATACAAGAGCATAGTAAGATACAGTATACATAAACAAAGTTTCAAGATTTCTTAGGAGGGAGGGGAGTAATAGCGGGGAGATGAGGAGGAACTGTGCCTAAAGTCCGGCTGGGTAGGTGACAGTCAAGGGGGAAACCAAGCCCAATCTCCTCATTAGCTGTCTAGCAGCTCCACCGGTCATCAGCCATATTGCTCAGGTCTCAGCGTTCAAGAAAACCAATTTTTAGTATATTTGATTTGCGGAGGTTATATAGCACTGTCTAGACCCAGAGGTATAGGAGCGCTTAACCAGAGGATTGTTGCATTACAGGGTACATCAAAAAGGATTATGTAGCGCTGGCTAGACCCGGAGGTATCATAGCGCTATAACAGAGGAACATTGCGTTACCAATTACAACATTTACAATAGCGTAGTAAGGTGCAGTAAATAAACAACGAGGTTGAGAGAATTTGTGGGAAAGGAGGGGAGGATGGAGCCATAACAGGGAGACGAGGAAGAACTGTGTCCAATGTCCGGCTGGGTAGGTGGTGATCGAGGTGGAAAACCAGGGCCAATCTCCTCATTAGTTGTCTAGCAACTCCACCGGGCATCAGCCATGTTGCTCAGGTCTCAAAGTTCGGTAAAAACATATTTTAATAGATACATAGGCTACGAGGGTTGATGTAAAAGAAGTCCCACTGGGGGTGACATGGTAGGGATCAGCAAGGCCTCCAGTTGGAAAAGGGGGAGTACAGGAGCAAGCGCAGCTGCACTCACCAGATGAGCCGTACTCGTTGCAGTGGCCGGTTCTGTTACATTCCTAGGGGAGCCGGTGGGGCCCCGCAGGGCGTGAGGCCTTAAGGGTGGCAGACCACATGCTCCAATGAGCGCAGCCCCGATCCATGAATTGGGTAACGACTGACTTCCATTAGGGTTTTGATTTGGGTAGTCAGTTCAGTACGTTCAATCCATGCATTTTTTATCAAGATTCTCAGCATGGTGGTCGAGCATGAATTAGTATTTTCAGTCCTATCCTTTAGTAGCTGAGGCCTGTGGTTCACTAATGTGGGGATTATGAATATCCTCAGGCCTCTCAGTATTCTGTTGATATCAGGTAATTATGTAGCGGTGTTGCTTCCCACAATCGACGTATTTCCTTTTTCTTAATTTTTTCAAGCGTTATTGTTTCTCGTTTTAAGTTGCTGCTTGTGCCATCAGCAATAGTTGTATTTGTAGTGCTGTCTTCACTCACAGCTGACTTTGATTTAAATATGCGAAGAGCTGATGCTTTGCACTCCTTCAATACTTTGTTTGCCATTATTGTTGCCGAATACAGCGTTGCGTGGGTAAAATACCTAACGAGCCTTAGTCGCTGCGGGTTAGATCCCCTTGACAAGTTGTCGGACCCGGTGTACGAGACAGTGCACACAAAGAAGAAAATACAAATCTTCTGCATACATATACTATCACAGAGAGTTTTGGGCCAGTTATTTTCTGTCATTGATCTGTTTAAGTGCCATTCACATTCTACTTTTCTTGTTCCACCCATGACAGCATAGAGCATGGAGTAGTGAGTCAGCCCACATCAGCCATTGGCTCTATTGTCCCGTAATTGACTGCATTTTTCTTGATCACATGTTCACATCCACTTAAAAAGGATTGGTTTCAGTGCCAAGACTGGGTGGCCAGACCTTTAAATTTCCATTGTTTTCTTTGGTACGTCTCCTTTCATTTCTTTCCTTCTCCTTTTTTAATGTGTTTGTATTTATTACAGTGTGCCTCAGCTCTTCATACTGTGCCACTGAACCGCTTACCTGCTACTCATTTCCTCTGTAGTGCACCTTATCTTGTGTAGTTACTCCCTCTATTTTGGTCTGCCATCTTGGAATGGTATTGTCCACAGTGAATCATTGCTTTACCATTACAAGATGGCCATTGCACTTGCAAACATTTTGACAACCATCTTGGATCAGAGTTCAGTAATACACTAAGCACAGTACCATTCCACGTTAGCCACCCTGCACAATGTTTTCTGAAAGGCAATCTTGAAATGCTATTATGAATAGTGTATTATTGTTTTAATATCTCAAGATGGCAACACATTTCTTCTAAACTTGGCAGTCATGTTGAAACTTTATAAAAAGTGATGCACTCTGTTTGATACCATTGCTTGACTGCATAGTACCATTGCATAATGATAGCTGCAAAGTTAAATTTCTTTTTTTTGTAAGCATATGGCAACCCTGTTTCAAAGGTGACATTTTCTTTTTTCTACTTTACACTTTAAACTAATCTTACCTATGTTTGTTCAGTTCGTATGTGAGATTGTTGTGGATGGGTAACTGAGTGAATGGAAAAATTAGTCAGTAGGGGAATTAGTGGAGGCATGAGTCCGGGATGAATGGCAGTGCATGTATGACAATTTATTGAGTGCCTAAACTCACCAGTGACTGCAGAGACGCTTCCAGTAATTGCCAAAGCAATTTCATTTGAAACTTGACTGTTAACATTGTGGATGTTAAGGGTCAGGGGCCAACAGCAGGCAAACTACAGTGGACTTTTCATATCCAGGCAGGCATAAGAGGGCCCTTTACCTTGCTTAAATTGCAGCAACCACTTTACTCATGCTGAAATAATACAGTGCTGTGGCAATACTGCATACAACATGGGTTTACCACAGACTTTGCTTTCACCCTTGTAGAAGGAGCAGATCATGTGATGGAGGTATGTACTACCTACAGTGATCTCAAATACAACGCAACAGCAACATGATAAATTAATTTCACTTAAATAGTATGTTTGTTTGAGCATCCAGGCACATTGTCTACTAGATGTACAAGGACACCCCCTCTTTTAACAACGTCCTGTTAGTCCATATTAAATCAAACATCACAAATAACTTTACTATACGATATGGTAATCTGATCTTTCTGTACACTGATTTGCACTCTGGGCTTTCTTTTTAGGTATTGGTGAAACAATGCAGGCTTTGACTCAAGTTTAGCATAGCGTAGTACAGGCCCTTGTTCGAAGCAACAGTGATCAGAGTTCTCACTCCTAGGGGAATATTTACAAGGAGTTAACACCACCAGGTCGTCACTTTTTCTGACATTCTGGTGGCATTCAGTCCCTTGCCTTATTTTCAAAGCGGAGTCAAGCCACTTAACGCCGTCTTGTAAATAATGCCCCTATCCTCACAGCACTTAGTGTGAAAGGGGCATGCAATGGGTGTTGCAGTGGGGATTCCACTGCAACACCCATTGTTTTATTAATGCTGCCCCATATTTACAAGGTATGGAGCAGCACCAAAAATATTGCCAGTGAATACCTGGTCTTAAGCATGCGATACGAGGAAAACTTTGCAATGTCTCCTCATATTTTGCTCTATCCATATGTGCTGCATTCTGCAGCACACTTAGAAACAGCAAATCGCCTGGAAAGATCTTGTATGTACAGGAACGTGTCCCTTCTTGCACATAAACAATCACCTCTGCAGTGCAGGCACCCTTGCAAGATTCCGCAAGGGTGCTTGCGATGGCGCTAAGGCAGCTTCTTTAGTGCCAGCACTAGGGGAAACACAGGGGTGCCCCACATTCTTGTAAATCCGGCACATCCATGCATTTTGAAACAGCTGGAGAACGGTATTACCAAATTTGGCGTAACACCACGCTCTGCCAGATTCTAGTAAATATGACCCAAAATGCGCTCTGGGTCCTGGTGCCAGAGAAGCACCTTACATTGTACAGGACCTGCTCCCATACAACAATAAGTAAAGAGGGTGTACTTTGTGTCATACTGAAACAAAGCCAATCAACTAAAATAACCAGACCTAGCTAGCAGGAAATTGTAATGCTTAATAAAACCACTCACAAGCAATCGGTAAGCGGATTATCATGACATTGCCCAATGTGACTTGTAGCTGTTTTTACTTTGCGTCCATTAGGGCCCAGGCCCTCTTGCTCCAGCACCTGCTGAATGTGTCGAAAATAGGGGTACACTGGAAAGATGTCTCCATATGCGTACATGTGCTCTGTTTCTTTATGGGAAAGCTGTTGACGTTAAATAGTCTAAATGTCCAGTCCTTACATTATGCAGGCGTTTACGGTGGCACAGCAAGGGTGCCATCTGTCCTTTTGAAAAGAAACTTTAATTTGGTATTAAAAAAGCCACTATGTTCAAAGGGGCCCTGGTGCCACTGCACCTGCTGCGCTATTGACAACTACCTTCCTATATATTTACAGGTACTGGCAATGGCACTCATTTTTGTGAAACAAGACCTATTTTTCATCCTCAGACTTGGATCCAGATAAAAGAGGAAAAAGGGATAAAGATGGAGGAACAAAGTGCAAAGGCAGAAGTCTACAATGAAACCGAACCTGCAAGAGTGAGAAGGAGAGAGGAAGCGGAGTGGGTGGAATAAAGAGGTATGAGGTGGAATCAAAACTAGGCAGCCTTGGTACTGGGCAGGCCGAGCAAAAAGCAGCGCCTGCGGTGGGCTGCTAAAAAGCCCTTCAGGCCCTTGAACTCATTTTTTTCATTTAACACATTAAGCAATGTCTGTAAGGTTCTGATGATACTTGCTTTAACCTGAAGACTTTGAAAGGCAGATTCAGAGAGTTTATTGTCCCTGTAACACGTCTCCAAGTTTGACTCGGGTAATCTTGGCAGTGTTACACACTTCCTCACACATGGAAGATGTTAGACATTTGCTGATCGTGCAGTTCCTGATCCACGACAATCATTGTAGAGACTAAGCAACACTGAGGCAGCTCCCTACTCCGGTCGAGGATCTTCGCTCTGTATAATCAGCCGCATGGGGTGATGTGGTTCCTCTGCTGTGTTTATATTTGCTTAGCCTGACCACACGGGCACCCTGCTGTGTCCAGTAAGAGAGCCCTTTCCCACTTCTGCCTCTGAATGACAAACTCACTTTAAATGAACTTTTAGTTTGTTTCTCCTGTGTCTCAGGATTGGATTTGTTAAATGAAATAAACTAAGGCCCAGCTTTACAAAGTCCCTGCTCTAGTGTAAAGTGGCACAAAGTGGCGCTTGGTATTTAGAGGCTTATTTACCTGCCCCTTGCGCCGCGCGTGCGTCACTTTGAATATGGGAAAAAGTGATGCAACGGCGCCGCGGGGGGGCTTGTAAATAAGCCCCTTACTTTGTAACACAAACATTTGCATTAGAAAGGTGCCCTTTCCTCAATACAAAAGATACTTTGTGTTACTTTAAGTCCCTTTGTGTTAAGGGGGTATTAAAGGGGTGTTATTAGGGAAGATCCGCACAAACAGCCATAGCTTTTGATGTAAATCTCAGTCAACTAAGATAGCCAGACCAGGCCTCTCATTCTTCTCAAATATGCTCAAACTACTTCCAGGATTCCTTCTGTGCAATTTATCTTACTAGCAACTAACAACCAGGTTCAGGTCTCAGAGTCAGATCAACATCCTGTGATTCTGGGCAAATCACCTAAGGCAAGTCTTGTTGCTGCAATGCCCTACGCCAGAGGTCTTCAAACTTTTGAAGGTTGAGCCCCCCCAGCTGAATTTTTTTAAATGTCGGGCCCCCCAACCACCTGACAGAAATTTCTGGAATCTGGTACACTACATAATTGACCGCCACCCGCATATCCCTGGCCATATCCGGCAAATAATGTTCAAAACAATGAGTTTTCCCTCCTTCTCCATGATATCCCTCACTACCACTCACCAACAATGCACCTCATCTCTCTATAGCACCTTTCTGGCAAACATATAATTTTTTTTATAGTGCTACTCATAGTTTCATCATACTCAGGGGCATATGTACAAGCACCTATAGACACCACACCGTCACTTTTTACGATGTTGTGGTGGTGATAGGGGCATTGCCGTATTTACACGGCAGAGTTAAGCCACTTAACTTGGCTTAACGCTGCCTTGTAAATACAGCCCTCTTTCATACTATGCTTAGCGTGAAATGGTGAGCAGTGGGTGTTGCAGTGGGCGTTCCACTGCAACAGGCACTGATTTTGATGTTGCGCCCTATTTACAAGGGCAGCGTAAAAGTGAGGCAGCGTTAAAATTAAGAACAGGAAAAACCTGGTCTTAAGCTGGTGAAAGTAGGAGAAATGCATTATTTCTCCTCATTTTTGATTCATCCATGTGTGCTGCCTTGTGCAGCACACATGGAAAAAGCAAAATGCCTTGTATTTGTACTCTTTAAAGAAAATACATTTTGTGATTTCTGTGTGTGCTGCATTAAGCAGCACACATGGAAGTGAGACAAATGGCATTTAAAGATTGTTTATGTACATGAAGGTCCCCCTCCTGAACATAAACAATATTTTCCCTGCACCCAGACACCCTTGAACTATGGTGCAATGGTGTGTGCGTTGGCACTACACTGCCAAGGGGAAAATATGGTGCAGCCTTCCGTTTCTGAAGTGGCGGAGGGAGGCTTTAACCCATGACTGCTAAACACCTCACTCCGCAACTTCCTTGAACATATGCCCCTCAGTTCTTTGATCTGCATGGTACACCTTCTTTGTAGCAGGCACATTAACCCTCTGTGCTGTGAGGGTGGCAGGAGTACTCATGTGAGTGCACAGTGAGGTATGCGACAGTGTGAGAGTAGGGTACGTGGAGTGACTGCAGGGTGAGTGAGGTGACCATATGAATTTGGGTGTGCATGTTAGTGCAGAGTAGGACTAATGAATGCATGGTTAGTGATGGGCTTGTTTAAGTGAGATTGCAGATTGAGCAGTGAGGGGGACAGGTGAGTGAAGTGTCACATGAGTGCAGGGTGGGTAGTGAATGTAAATGTAAATGTAAATGTGTTGGACTTGTAAAGCGCACAGCTGCCCGTAAGCGTCCCAGCGCTTGCTTAGGGAACCCGTCCTGGTATTCCCCTGTGAGAAACCCCGGCAGGGTGTCCACAAGGTGAAAGCCAGGCATCCCGCCGCGAGGGGCTGTAGTGGAGATTAAGCAAGCTATTGCCCAGAGTCGCAGAGTGTGACCCCGTGAGTTGAGTAGGCACCAGAGCGAGAATTGTCGAGTCCGTGGAATTTTGGGCCCGAGACCCGCCGAGACGGGGAATTGAACCCTGGTCCACGGTCGATCTCAGCTTCCGGGTCTGCCGCCTCTAACCACTGAGCCACGCTTCAGTGTGCTTGTGTGGCTGCAGGTTGAGGTACAGGGAAAACCGCAGAAGTGCATTGTGAGAGCAGCGTGATCACTGAGTGCAGGGTGAATGGTGTGAGTGCATGGGGGTCAGTATGAGGGAATTGTGATCGCTGTGAGTGCATGGTGAGCATGAAAGTGAAGGGCGAGAATGAGGAGCAAGTTGTCTGAATGCAGGGTACATTCCCAGACACTTGCAGTAAATATTTGCAAAATAGTTGCTTTCAGTTTTAGAAAAGGGGGCTTCTTGCCTCCCACTGCAGCTAAAGCATTTCAGCTGTAGGAATTAACCAGGATAGCCCCCCCCCCAAACATAGCTGCCAAGGTTTCAGATGGCTATGTGTGACATTTTCTTAATTTCAGTGTAATTATGAGTGACATTTCAAGGACTATGAGTGACAATTTCTCGCAGGCAAACTCAAGCAGTGAAGACGAGGGAAACATACATATCAGAAATGACACCCATGTGAGCAGCAAGGAACTCTAAGACGAGTCACATCATAAACCACAAGCTGTATTACTGAGCGGTGCACCCCGGTCCTGAATATTGCCCACTGATTGCCAAGCCCCGCTGGTGGCCCCATCACACCAGTTGCAGCCTGTCACACAGAGCTACCCGGCATGCTCTTCTGACTCTGTGTTGCTTTGCGCGCTGAAAAGTTACGTTGGCAAGCACCACAGTGGCTCTCACAGTCACCTGACCCAAAACAGGTTAGTGCAAGCAACTACTAACACAGCTTACTGTCAGTGAGAAGACAGACTGCTATGTAATGTACAGTTCTCAGCTGTTACAGGGCAGACAGGCGGCAGCTCTAAAGATGATCATGACTGAGGCACAATAAAAAAAAAATAGCTGTCAGGGGTGTTGCCAAGCAGGCCTGCGCAAATTAAATAAAACAAGAAAAATAAAGATGCGCAGTAAAATTCAGCCTAAAGCTGAAACCTGCACTCCATGCAAACTTCTCAGAAAAGATCTGCTCAAGGAGTCCCATGGAGGCCTCTGCAACACGTTATGAGATTACTTGCATTTCTAACATAACGTGATGTGAAACAGAGCCCGCACGCTGCAGAGATGAACAGAGGCCCCTGCACACATTTGTTTTCAGATATATAAGCGGTTCTATCCCCGGTTCACCTTTGTCTTCAGAAGGGCCGTTTAAACCCTTTATCAGTTATGCACCCTCCCACAATA
Source organism: Lissotriton helveticus (assembly GCF_964261635.1). Taxonomy (NCBI): domain Eukaryota; kingdom Metazoa; phylum Chordata; class Amphibia; order Caudata; family Salamandridae; genus Lissotriton; species Lissotriton helveticus. Next base: position 331,782,822 of record NC_136071.1, on the reverse strand, counting down.
ATTACGTTTCATTTACACCTGTGCTTAGTCCCTTTACGGCGGATTACATGGCTGAAAGAGAAATCTCGTATTGTTAATGAGGCTTTAATAGTTTTCACCCCTTCTTCGGGCCCCTGCAGCTTAAGGCTTTGGCGCTGCCCCAGGTTAACGTGACTAACTGAGGGGCAGATTATGATGGAGGATTTTCCGCATCCTCCGGGCCGGCGGATGCCACCGCCGGCCCGGAGGATGCAGAAAATCCTCTGAGGATGGCGGTGGGTCTAGTAATCAGTCCGCAGCTTTTCCGCCGCGGTCGCCTTCCGACCGTGGCGGAAAAGCTTTAACATGGCTGGCGGTGTCTATCAGACACCGCCAGCCATATTAGCATGGTGTAAGATGTATGCTTTTCCGCGGCGGCTTTTCTGCTGTGGAAAAGCATACGGACCTTCACTTTGGGGGCCCGTTGCGGGCCCCCTGGGTGAAGGGGGGGTGGGGGATGCACATGGGGGTACCTATGGTACTCCCCCTGCATTTGCGTGAACAAAGCAGCAGGCACCGCATGGTGCCTGCCTCTTTGTGCATGCAAATGCACAACTTAAATTTTTAACATTGCGGCGGGTGCTGCTTCAAGCAGCACCCACCACAATGTTAAAAATACAGGGTGTGACCGCCAGGGTGGCGGTCACATCCTAATTTGCACGGAGGGACCGCCACTGCCCCTGCGGACGGTCCCTCCTACTTACTCTATGGTGGCAGACGGACTCAGGTCCGTCTGCCATCATAATCGGCCCCTAAGTCTGGGACAGTGTCAAACTCCATGGGTTTTGTGGGGGAAAACCCACTGCACCACCTCCTTGATGCAGAGTAAGGGCAATCCAGTGACTTTCACTACTTTGTCATACACCATATCTACGAGGTCATGAAAAGCCAAGCAGGGTGGCTTTGCGTCGTCTCATAGCTATGATTGAGTGGCTTGCACCACCAGGTCATCACAAAAAGACATGCTCTGGAGGCACAAGTCTCCCATAAATAAACCCCTTAATCTCCCCGTGCCTAACAAAAAGAATAAATGTGTTATGTAACTGGTGCCTAGGTAAGGCGCGACATTACCTTAGGGTCGAGTTTGCACAACATAAAATGCAAAAAAACAACTGAATACCTTCATTGAGGATAACATACCGAAGTATGAGCATCTAAAATTACATGATTTGCCAAAAATGCTATCATCTTGGATAATGTCAGCTACACCCCATTGTTGGTAACAATGAATTAGGGAAAATGTTCTTCCTGAAGCACCTCCATGAGTAAAATGATTACTATCTGAGAAATCACGTGCTTCACCACTTTAACTTCAGGCCATTGTGAATGGTGTCCATAATCAAAGAAGAGAGAGATGAAAAATTACCACAAATACATCCTTCCAAACAGTACTCACTACATTCAGAAACCATATGTTCTGTTTGAGATAAAAGAAAATAGAAGTTTACATTTGGCTTAATGGGGTCCCGGGTAAGATTAAAAACTTCCCGTCTAGGGGGTGTGGTGGAAAAAGAATGATTCCCACATCCTCAGTTTAAGCCATTTATTAAGCCCAGTGTGTCAATGACTTTCACCAGGACATGCAATCTGTGAGTAAGTGCAATAATGTTTAAGGAAAAATACTTGCAGGAGTCAAATCCTAGGTTTCACCTGTTAGATGAGAAAACATAAACCAACCGTTAAAAATTTACAGGCATGCATTTCTTCTAAAATATATATCACACAATAAAACAAACATAAAAACACTCAATAATTTCTCAAAACTGTGAAACTGTTTGTTGTCAGAGTGGTTGCTCCCAGTTCCTTTCTCCAGCCCGTCACTGTCCATCTGCTTACTCCAACCCCTCCCAACCTTCCTCCATTGTCTGTGTTGCCCCCACATGTCCTTCCTTCGTTGTTTGTGTTGCTTCCCCACTCACTCTCTCTCCATTGCCTTTGTTTCCCTTCTACCCACTCTCCCATCTGCTCTCCTCCATTGTCCTTGTTGTCCCTCAGCCTCTCCCCTCCATTGTTCATGTTGTGCACCCAGCCGTCCATCTCTCCATTGACCTTGTTGCTGCCAGCTCTAGCTGGGCTGCAGTGATTTTTTGTTTATGTTTAGCCACTTGACACTACAGCCATACTGCTGAACAACTTAGCTAAAAAACATTGACAAAGTCAATATCTCTCATGGCCAATGCTTGCTAGGCCTTGCCTGCCAGACAGGTCATGCGCTGTCTGTTGCAAGATGCATTTTCTGCTTGGAGTGGACTTAGAGTATGTCCATTGCTTACCATTAGTTGGTGTCATCATCACAATTATTTGCATGCTTCTTATTCGTTAACTTGGGTTGGCGCTACTTCCTCTTCATTCTTTTGTCTCTCCCCTGGAGCAGGGATGCATTACAGTCTGCACTAACTGAAGTGTCAGATACGATCAGGCTGCTGCTGGATGAAGGGACACCCACTATGCTAGTTCTGTTGGATCTATCAGCGGCCTTTGACACCATCTCTCACAGGATCCTATTAGAGAAACTGCGAGGGATTGGTGTCAGGGGGAGGGCACTGGATTGGGTACAGAGCTTCCTCTCTGAAAGATCTCAATGTGTTCAACTGGACACTTTTGTGTCCAGGAACACAATTGTGGATAAGGGAGTTCCTCAGGGCTCTGTGCAAAGTCCCACACTGTTCAATATCTACGTGTTGTCTTTGGCTTCCGTTATTAGATCATGTGGGTTTCATACCATCTCATATGCCGACGACACACAGATTATGGACCCGATAGAGAAGGATACAGGAGGGACTAGAGACAGACTCAAGCTATGCATGACCAAAATTGCACTATGGATGAAAAAGAACTTCCTGCAATTGAACTCAAATAAAACTGAGATCCTACTGTTAGGCAAAGCCGAGCAGATATGGACTAAGGATTGGTGGCCGGAAGAACTTGGAGAAGCTCCCCGCCCCAAAAAGTGGGTAAAAAATCTGGGTGTGCTAATTGACTCTAATCTATCCATGGAGGAGCATGTGAAAACCTTATCTGGTAAATGTTTTGGATTAATCCGCATGCTAAAAAAAAATTCCCCTGGATCCGCTCTCCACCAGAAAGGTTCTCTTACAGGCACTTCTAGTCAGCAGGCTTTACTATGGAAGTGTCCTGCTGGTTGGAATGAGGGAAGATCTATTTTCTAAACGTCAAGTTGTGCATAATATGGCGGCTCGCCTAGCCCTCAATAAACCTGCCCGCTCCCCCTCTTTCCCATTACTGAATGAGTTGCATTGGCTACCAATGAGGAAAAGAGCAGTTTTTAAGCTCCTTTGTCTGGTTTTCAAAAATTAATATGGTACACTCCATCCCGTCAGCTAAGATCTAGCGTCCATAAGTTCCTCCAAATTCCTAGAAATTAAAAAGGCTGGGATGGGTGGACGTGCTTTCTCTCATGTTGCCCCTAAATACTGGAACGCACTACCAGAAGACCTGCGAATCTGTCCTACTTTCATGGCCTTTAAGAAAAAACTAAAACATGGCTATTTTAGTTTATTGACTTGGTATATCGCTGTCTGCATCCCGGGCCACGAGAAATCCCTTTGGGGATGATTTGTGTGCCATACAAATAATAATAATAATACAAATAATAATTACTTATGTCATTCCACTGCTCACTTTACTTTTCAGATGCTCCTTTTATCTTTTTGCTCAAGCATTGCAAGAGAGTCAGGTATTTTTCAGCTGTCTTACTCATGTTCAACCCCCTCCTCAGAGCTCTGAATGCTCTTTCTCTGCCCATGTTCTTTTCCCCGTCCCTAAGATATACTCATGTGTTTCTCCCCCTTGAGTTGCCTTCTTGGTCATCCTAAATTTCTCACTCCACGTCCAAACTGCATGCTATCCGTTCCATTTGCTTGCCCTCACTTCAAGTTCCTCTCTCTCCATTTGATTCCTCCAGAGCCATCCATATTGCTTCCCACCACCTGTTACCCTCATGTTGCTTTCTTCGCCCTCATGTTACTTCTCCACCCCAGCCTCTGATTCCACATCCCCTTCTGTGTTGCTTTCCCACCTGCATTACTTACCCCACTTACACTACTATTGTTTTCTCTTTTTGGTTACCAACCCAACTCTGATCAGCAAATGAAAAAAAGCATACAAAATAAAAAAATACATCTCTTTCTTAATCGTAATCTACAACATGGTAAAACCATTTGCAAAGCCAATGGATCCCAAAAGCAAAACATATTAGCTTTGTCAATGCTTATTTTCTATGCAAGGTTTTTCACTACCAGTGGTCAACCATGTGTGGTGCTGGATTTACTCCAGGTCTGAGTTGGAGTATATTTATAGCTGTTTTGGGTCTTTTTTGGCTGTCGTATTATTAGAAGTGCAGTTTATAAATGAAAATTGAACTACTCTTTTGCGGCTGAGTGCACATCCCCCCCTAAACCTCTCTCTAGCCTTCCCTCAACCCTTCTTCACCCATCCCTAAACTCTTCCCATTTAGTCATAAGTATTCCTCATTTTCCAGCCACTACCCCGGTCCTTCCTAATACAAAAATGTATGTATACATGTCAGTAAACCTTGCACTCTGTGAAAATCTCTTCACCGAAAAGATAGGAGAGGCAGTGACGTAGACCTCGGCACATAGTTTTTTAAATAGTATTTTGTATTACCTGCGTACCACTATTACAGTAGTACTTGTGGCAATCGCAACTTAATGGGGTGGCAGGGCAGGCAGGAGTAAACAAAAGAAAATACATTTTTTAAAAACACTCACCTGTAGGCCAGCTGCGCCCTCTCAGTCCTCTTTGCCCGCTTACAGGGGCAAGAACCAGGAACAGGAAGCACTCAGGCTTCCAGACTCACCTAGCCATGCCTAGCACTCCTCCCCTGTTCCTGTTAGAGCCAGCACATCCCCCACTAATCAGACAAGCCACGGAAAAATAAAATTATTATAACGTTTGTTGTTATCATTTTATTTTTCCTCTTTCAACTGCTCACGGACCAGTGGGGCGACGCTCCTCTGACTTGGAGGAGGAGCTGCCCCTGAGTACTACTAAGCATAGAACAAAATGCTGTTTGTGAATATGCCCGAAAGGCTCTATTTGTCACTAATTTGTCACCTTGTGGGCTTTGGGAGCCATCTATTTTTCTAGCATAATTTTATCTGAGAAACCATTTAGTGAATCTAGAGGTGATAAAAACCTTTGAAAACATTATGCACCACGCTTTGCCACCCCTGTTATACCCTGAAATTTGATCTATATGACTGGAATTTAACGTCATCAAACATTCTCATTTTGGTCAGCCTATTAGGCAAAACCTTAGTCTGCCCACATACATCTTGGAATGCATCGTCCATCTTTCGAGCTATTGTGTGGTCTGAAAGTAACCTACTTGCATCATGTTTTTTTTTCCATAATCCTACAGAGAGGGCCATGTCCAACACATAGCCATGTACATGATTGCAAATCCCTCCTCCCATTACTATGTGCATACTCTGAAGCTTTTGAGCTATGCTTGTTGGAGCAACACTGTACCCCAGAATTTGGGCACCCGAAAATTTACTAAAATTAGTTCTCCCACAGTTTACTGGATCGGAGACCGTGTTAATCCTCAATTTAATGATGCAATGTGTCTCTCCGTTAACATAGCATAACGTGTATTTGAAAAGTGCACATTCACCCGTATGCATCTTGGTGCTGAATAACAGAGGTTTATTGTAACCAAACTCAAAGGCACATCACCAAACACCAATTATCAGACTAAAACAGTGCATTAAATAAATGGGCCAATTCACTAATTGAGTTCTAGATCAATGATAAGTGACAGATTTATTACATACATTTTAAAATAAGCAGTACAGAGTCAATGCAATGGGTGCTCTCCTATGCAAAGTTTTACAGAGTATGTAAAATCACAAAATATTTGAATCCTCAATGGGCAGCAAAATCATAAAAATAATTGGTGTGCATCCCAACCAGCACAGGAAAGCTAAGGACATCTCTGTCTCAGGTGTATAATCAAGGGGATCTTATGTACAATTACTGCATAGTAAATTAGAAAAACTGCAAAATCATTGTTGTTTGAACAAAAGTAACATTTCCTCAGCAAATCAAAACACAAGAATAATAAATGTAATTCACCTTAACATGTAAGCATCATCCCAAAAAAAACATATTCAACAACCTCTATGCTAATGTCAATTAAGAGATGTTTGAACAAATATGGAACATTTAGATAATAAGACGTTCTCCTAAATAAGGAGTTCAGTGAAGAGACTGAATGAGAATAGATACTTATTTCAATCTGCCATAGCAAGTTCATGTGGCCTAACTAAAACATATTAATAATTTCATTTACTTCTATACATCATATGAACGTTGTTTCAATCACAATTATAACAATTCTATACATATATATTATATATATATATATACATACACATACCTGCACACAGACCCACTCAGAGACTCACACACCCACTGAGGCTCACAACACCACTCACAGACCCACTCATAGACTCACGCACCCACTCACAGACACACTTAGAGACTCATGCACCCACTCACAGACCCACTGAGAAACGCATGCACTCATTCACAAACCTACTCAGAGACTCATGCACTTCTAGACTCACTCAAAGACTCATTTATTCACTAATAGACCCACTCACAGACTCACACACATATTCACTGACTCACTCAGAGACTCATGCACCGACTTACAGACCCACTCAAACACTTATGCACTCACAGACTAACTCACACACTTATCAAGGCAGTCGCAAACACACACAGACACTGTGACACCCACTCACAGACCCACTCAGACAGTCACACACCCACACAGACACCCACTCAGACACTCACACACCCGCTCATAGACCCACTCAGACACCCACTGTCAAAGGTTACTGGTTACAGGTACAAAATAGAATTTAAAAAACTCTAGAAATTCACTTAAAAAGACAAAGGTTACAAGGATGTTATAGTTAGGAAATATTGTTAAAAAACATAGCACTTCACTGAAAAAAACAAAGGTTACAGGGATGTTACAGTTAGGCTCACAATTCACTTGAACAAAACCATAGAATTTCAGCAGTTATAGTTACCTGAGCTAACTATAACTTATTCCCCCATAATGCACTGCTTATGACCTCACATATTACATCACTCACGACATCACTGATGATATCTCAAATGACAACACTGATGGCATCATCCACAGGACCACTCACACGCCAGCTCACACCCCATAGAACTTCTCATAACCTACTCCCACACAACCCCTCACATACCCATTCACAGACCCATACCAGAACTCATGCAACCAATCATGCACCCATACTGCCACTCACCCCCACTAACTCACCTATACAGCCACTCATGCACCCACGCACTCTCCAATACAGCCACTCACACATCCAGTCATACAGACATACATACACTTACACACCCACTCATACACCCTTATAGCCACTCACACACTCACTCAATGACCCATACAGAAACTCACACACCCACTCACTCATACAGGTACTCACTCACCCACACACTCAATCATTCAGCCATACACACTGCCACTCACTAACCAATACATATAATTGCACACCCACTCACTTACCCATAGAGCAACTGACACAGCCTCTCACTTACCCATACAACCATTCACACACCCACTCACATACCACAGAACCACTTAAATACCCATTCACAAATCCATACAGCCACTCATGCACCCACTAACTCATCCTTACAGCCACTCACACAGAAATTCACTCTCCAATACAGCCACTCACACCCACTCACTTAACTATACACACACTCAAACAGCAACTCACCCAATCCCTTACCCATACGGCCACTCACACAGCCACTCAGTCACCCATACAGCCACTCACACACCTATGCAGCCACTCACACAGCCACTAACTCACCCATACATCCACTAAGGCACCCACTCACTCTCCAGTATAGTCACTCCCAATGCCACTCACTCACCCATACAGCTACTCACATGCCCACTAACACATTCATACAGCCATTCACACACCCATACAGCCACTCAAACATTCACTCACACACTGACACAGACAGTCACACAGCCACTCGGGTGAGATATGTTAGAAATAGTATGACTAATTACTAGTGCAGAAAGAATAGTAATTTAACTTATGGTATAGCTTAGTATATATCTTGAAGTCTCAGAAACGTTTACTCATGAGATGATGCCATCAGTGATATCATCAGCGATGTAATTTGAGAAGTCATCAGTGATGTCATTAAACATGTCATGAGTGATGTAATATGTGAGTTCATAAGCAGTGCACTGCAGAGGCGTTAGTTATAGTTAGCTCAGGTAACCATAACTGTTGAATTTCTGTGTTTTTGCACGAGTGAAATCTAAGCCTCACTATAGAGTCCCTGCAACCTTTGGGTTTTTTCCAGTGTGTGTGTGTGTGCATGTGTGTGTGTGTGTGTATATATATATATATATATACACACACACACACACACACACACATATATACAAGCCATGTGTTACATTGCATATTATACATCATTATTAATGCACAAAAAATAAACTTGAAAAACAATTTCACATGCTTGTGCAGTAAAAATACATGCTTACACACCATTGAGGAACTGATTTCTTGGGGACTAGATAGAACCATCATAAGCTTTGAAATATGTTATTTACAACAACAAAAATGTCGCTTGCACATCATTTTAACAACCTGAAAGTGTACAAATTCTTAAGTATGGCTTACTAGCAATACCACGTTTGAATTTACTCTGCACGTTTCTTCTGGTTTAGGTGACTGTCCTCTCAACTGTGAGATTACATCCTCCCTCGTCAGGTCACAAGCAGGAATGACATAATTTGTTTTCAAGAGTGATGTTGGTTTGTGCCACAGAAGCCTAGAGCAATTAGCTGGTTCCATGCCCACTTGTGATGCGGAGCATTCCGGGTCATATTAGCAAGAACCTCGTTAAAATTATCGCAGTTTTAGTGGCAGGAAACTGCTGCTAAAACTGCGATAATGGGCTTGCTAATATGCGTTATAGAATTCCAATAGAAGTCCAGGTTAGATGTCCTGCACATCTAACCTGGGCTTCTATTGGAATTCTATAACGCATATTAGCAAGCCCATTATCGCCGTTTTAGCTGCAGTTTCCTGCCGCTAAAAAGGCGATAATTTTAACGAGGTTCTTGCTAATATGCCCCTCCCTTCGTAAACATAACAAAATCGATATATATGTTTGTGCAACGCCATGCCAAAGATGTACATTTGGTAACAGTCTTAAAAGAAAAGATTCACTCTAAAATGAAGCATATTCTCAGACAGGAATTCGTTTTTCATCTCTGAGGGATTGTGCTCCTCATATTTGATGTTTTAAGAATATCTGGCCGAAAGGAACTCTGAAATGCAAAACATTGGCATGCAGCGGCAACCCTTATTAATAAATACACTATGTTTCAGAAAAGGACCTTTTCCTTTGATGATTTATCCAAAATGTTCCCCTAGGGTAGACCCTTAAGAATGCTAAATCTGAAATATATTTTCCCTCACTGTCCCATTACCCACCGAGAGGGCTGTGTCCTATTTTGGAGTGTGTCCTTTGGCATTTAATGTGGTGAGCTCCACACAAGGTGAAGCTTATTGGCAGCAGAAAATATTGAAACATGTTCCAAGCAAAAAATGTGTCCATCTGGTGTCCTTATGATAGACCGGCGTATGGGGTGCCATAGAGTTTCTACAACTCGGCTCCTCAGAAAGATGTGTTTTTCATTAACTGTTTAAGACTCGGCACCCCCACCCTCCAGTGTACTCAGCATGAAACTCTTCCTGTAAGCGAATTTAAACTTTTGATTAATATCAGGGTAAAAATATTTATCAAAAAAGAGGTTAACCCACGAGAAGAGACATTCCTTGACCTGTTCATGCCTTCTGTGTGATCTGTCAGTGGTAACATTAACCAAATCACATCCCTGCTCAACCATGCCAATGTGAACGATTTGTTGAAATTTTAGATTGGGAAAACATACTTAACAATTCATAAATTAATCTGTAACTCGTGAAATTCTAGTGCAACACATCAGAATTGAGATGTAACCGGAAGTCGATTGCATTAGCTAAACTGCTACATTGTTGTAATAGCTACTTCTTTTTCTATTAAAAGAAAACAATGGGATGACAGCATGTGTCTTCAACTCATCCAGGTGAAAAATTGCAGAATAAACCAAAGACGTAATAGCATTTCAAGGCAGCCATGCACACAGGGTCTTTCCTTTTAATTGAAAATGGTGCTCTGCTGTTTATTGTTAATAATGTGGTAGTTGTTCGTTCTGCATATGTCTATTCTGTCTATTCTTTTTTTGTTATTTCTTTTTTTGCATTCTGTGTTTTACTGATAAACTGTTATGAATACAAAATCATTTACTGGTGACAAATACTATGTCATACTGGTATCATCTCGGACATTACAGTGTGTACATAACTTATCAGATGCATATGTGTGATAATACCCTGATACACATAATGGCATTCTGAATTAAATATTACCAATGCGAGTTTTGTACTTTGGTTGTATTAAAGATGTTCATATGATTCCATATATCTAATAGTTGGCAATACTATGTTAACGAAACAATTCAAACAATAACACACTAATACTGCGTTTTGCTAATCTGTCAACACCAGCCATTCGATTTCTTTTCCCCTCCACCATGACATCTCTTACTGTATCTCCAAGTCAGTGATCTGGCTTCACTTTGTGTGCCCGCTCTACTTATCCACTGGATTTGATCGTGCACCTAAATCAAGCAAATCAATTCTCTATTGATAGTTGGTACTAAGTAATATTCACAAGCTGTGGACGTTGTCTACTATCTAAGTGCATACATTTGTCTCATATGATGAAAACACTTTGACTACTTCAGACAGTATAGGATAGTATACCTGTATCATGCTTCTTTCTCACTCAAATGCACATTTGCAGTGAACACAACATTGGTCGATCATTTTTCATAAGGTAGTTGATATTTGGGATAATAATACCAACTTTCTCATATTTCCATAGACAAAGTGCATGGTTAATTACTTCTGACTTATACCTCACCAATATTGCCACCACTGCCTTAAACAGGGCATTTCTGCTAACCCACGTTACTCATACCTTCCTTTTCACTAATATCCAATGTCTATATGAAATTTCGTTTTCTGTTATATGGAATGTATTTCTTGTTAAGGTTTCTTGAGTTTTTAGGAAGTCCCCAATTTCCACACCACAACACTTCTCCCACATAGTCCAAGATGACCGCTCCAATACTGAGCATAAAAGAATGTGCCATTTCTGTCTTTAAAGATGGAGTGCAATATTGGTGGATCTAAGCCATAATGCCCAAGAACATGTAGACTATGCTATTTCTGAGCAAAGACCGGCGGTCTCTGCATGCTACCCCTGCACCAACGCTGCACTGGAAGCAGTCCTCTGTTCTTCCAAACATCATAACCACACTTACTGATCTCAGATGGCGCTCTAAACCACCAACATAACACTGTGAGGCAGACCAGCCTTTGGGCATTTTACTCACACTATGCCTCTGGGAGGTCCCAGACTTCAACTGGACTTCTATCCATTTATTTCCCTCCTCTTTAGGTTCAACTTCTACCTTCCTACCAATGCCTAAAGTTACTCTTTCCTTCTTATCCCCCTTGTATCTCTTGAAACAGACTCACTTTTCTCCCTTGATAATTTCGCAATTAGATAGTGTCCTAATGGTGTCTTCCAACAGCCTTCCAATGAATCCATCTTCCCTTTAAAAACCTTGAATAATCCTATGAATACTCCAATAATATTCAAACTGAACACAGCAGTTAAGGTAATTTAGTGACATATTCTTCCATCTAGGTGATGTCACTGCATGAAGCTCACTAGGCAGTATTCAAACAAATCTTAAATTGGTCAACTTTAATCACATTCCTAATGGTACAAACCTCCAGGACAAACACCATAACTGTAGAAGTTTTCATCCAACTGATCCATCAAATTATGTATCTAATACTTACCTTTGACCTGCTTGCTGCCTGTGCTGAAAGTATCCATAAGAAAATATTCATATATTTGCATACTTACACTTACATATAATGATGACATACTTGCTAGGTCATTTCCACGTGCGATGTGTGCCTCGCTATAACTACTTTATCAAATCTAATAAGTGTGCAGGTATTCCCCAGAGTGCAATCTCACCGCTATGCTCAACCAATGTGTAACTAAATGTTTTTTTCTTTATTTTGTCACTGTTTTATGGGCTTTGATTATTTTTCTCAACCTTGAAAAAGCCCCAGGCCTCTGTGTTGGCTAAGGGTTGAACTATGTGTTGGCTGTCAAACCACAAGTTTAAATGTCCCGAAATCTGAAAAAAGCAGCTCAACAAGGAATAATATCTTCATGTTCTAACTAAAAATGTATTTAGTTCACTTGTTACAACTATAATATTCTATCATACTAGAAAATATTATAGGATGTGACCTTTTGTGGTCACATCCAATGCTTAGAAATCCCTGGGATAGAGCTCCCTAACCAGGACACCTGGGGATGCACACACAAACCAGCCAGATATTGTTAGTTGCACAATATATTAAGCCTGGTAAATGGTTGAGCAGGATTTTGGGGTCCAAGCATCTCCTTCCCTCCACAGGGTAGAAAATAAAAGTAAGTATGACTGAAAATCGACTTGGAATAGACATGGTGGAAAAATGAGAGTAAGTGGAGTCTAGGAGTAAAACAACTATTTGCATTTTGAATGTGTGAAAGTGCATGACAGGTTTTGGCCTGATATCTTTGGTGTGATTTCCTCTGCTAACCAGTACTAAAATGCTTATGCTCTTTCCTTTAAACATGGTACCAATGAATTACACTCAATTGCAATAGTTAGTTCACTTGTAAGTTCCTAGTAAAGGGGTAGAACATGTTCCCAGGGCATGTAAATTAAATACCACTAGTGGGCCTGCAACACTCGCTGCGCTATCCACTTAAGTAGCCCTCTAAACATGCCTCACACCTACCATTGCAGCTTGTGTATGTATTTTTAAAATTCCATTTCGATGAGGCAAAATAAACCTTTTGCCAGGCCTAAGCCTTTCTTTTTAATACATATACCTCACCTCTTTGGCAGACCCTAAAGAGCCATAAGGCGGTGTGGAGTGTATTTAAAAAGTGTGACATTTACTTTTTACATGTCCTGGTAGTGAAAAACTCTAAAATTCATATTTCACTACTGCAAGGCCCGTCTCTCTCATAGGATAACATTGTGAAAAGATATTATATTTAATAATTGATATCTTTAAATAGGGAGCAGGTTGGAATTTCAAGTTAAGTGTCTAAAGAATTGTAATTTAAAACCCTCTTCAATCGTAAAGTCGGCTTTAAAAACACAATTCTGAAAATGCCTCTTTTAGAAAGTTGGAATTTTCTTTCCCTAACTATTAAGTGTCTGTGCCTGTTTCCTGAATGATCTGGCTAGGCGAACGCTGCAGTTAGTGTATGTGTATTGCTCCTAAACAACGAGACAAAGGATCATAGCTGTTGACAGGATGGGCCAACTCTGACTTGATGAGGGGGAGTAGCTGTCATCTACCATAATTGGACATCACAAAGGCTCTGACTGAGCATACTCACAAAGGGTGTGACATTAGTCCATTGTGACCCTAGACAATCTGGGGCCTGTGCAGGTAGTCAGAAAATTCAAAATACCTTCGGGTGTGAGAACCTTCAGGACCTTCTGCTACTTCAAACTGGAAACCATATTTACAATGAAATGGAGGGCGCTGCAGCAAATTTTGCTGTGCCGTTCTCTGCCATTTCTGAAACATAGGGATGCACCGTATTTACAACAATACGGTACACCCCTGTATATTCCCTAGCGCTGGTGTTATATATTGCTGCCTAGCGCCAACACAGACACCCTTGCGACATGGTGCAAGGGTGCCAGCATTGCAGGGAATGATTATTTATGTGCAGGAAGGTGTCCATTGCTGCACATAATCAATAATGACCTCATTCTGCAGAATACATAGAAGTAGCAAATCTTCATTATTTAATGATTGTTTATGTACAGGAAGGACACCTTACTATGCATAATCAACCATTAATGGTGTTTTGGTCTTTCTATGTGTGCAGTAGAATGCAGCACACATACAAAAAAAGCAAAAACGAGGAGAAATAAAAGTATTTCTTCTTGTTGCGCCATTGAAACGCCTGCTATTACATGGCTTTAGTTCTTGCATTGCGTCTGATTTACAGAGCCTTGTAAATCTGGAGCAGCATCAAAAAGCATTGGGTGTGGTGGTGGAACTCCCACAGCAACACCCATTGCTCGCAACTTTCATGAAGATAACTGCATGAGAGGGTACCATATTCACAAAGGGTGTTAAGCCACCAAAAGTTGTCGGCAGAACAGAAGCAACACAACATTTTTCCTCACAGCTCCATTATGGAACCACCACTATTCAATTCATTCCCCATGCAGGACTTCTCACTGCCACCCACAATCTCCTCGGAGCCACCGCTGCTCAAAGCATCCTCATTGCAGGTCTTTTTATCGCAAGCCCTTCATCGACAGCATCTTCGATGACGACGCAGGACTCCGCATTGCAGCCCCGGGGCTTCCTCAGAACTGCAGGTGCATGAAGCATCTTCGATCCAGGTCTTTGCAACACAAGCCCCTCATCGATGGCATCCTTAATGATGACGCAGGCCTCGCGTTTCACCTCACGGATTCCTAGAACCGCCGCTGCTCTACACATCTTCGATGCAGGATGCCTAATCTGGTCCCTCTATCTGGCCCATGCTCCATTGCGGTAGGCCTAAGCATGTAACTTTGTTCTCTTCCAGAATGACCAGATAACCACAGATGCAGCTTTGTGCTGCTAGGCACTGTTTTTACCTAAAACTTTGGAATTGCATATCTCAGGTTCTGCTGGTTGGAATTTTGTCGGTTTGGTCTGAAATAATTTATTACATTTACTCTATTTTTTCAAAATTGGTGCGAGAATTTTCTTGTGTTATGATTTTGCTTCATTACTATTTGAAGTGCTGCATAAATACTGCTGACTGCTTTTGTGCCAAGCTATCAGAGGATTAAGGACAGGCTAATTTAGGTTTGTACATGACTTCACCCTTACAGGAATTGTGGTTGCTGCTTAAGTAGGGTTTCACCCCCCACCCCCAACAAGTAACCCAATTTCCAACATTGGTGTTCAGCAGTGAGATTCGGACTTATGTTTGTGCAGTGACATACAGTGATTTTGTGCTACACTAAAATCCAAGATAAATAACTTGATACTAATTTGAGCCTGTAGTTAATGCTCCTTGATTAGACTTTTGCTCTTTCCAAATGTACTCTCATCCTACCTGACTGTCTGTGGCTACATTTCAAGAATGGAGTTTGAGCTCATCTACCTGGAAAGATACACTGTAGTTGAGTTTGAGCAGTTCTGCTAGATTTGGGGATTCCCATCTAAAAGGAATCCAAAAGCTACCCCATCAGCCCTGGGTGGATTATGTAGATTCTTTTAGCAAGGCAGTGTATGATTGGGTGAAGGGCAGTGAAGTAAAAGGTTACCATGGGCGGTACAATTTGGTATCACAAGTTCAGTCTTTATTTTGCAGATCTGCACCAACACCTGATTGAAGGCAGGCTCACTGGCCCCAGAGAGCTTGCCAAGGAGGCAGACCGTTCACTCAGCACTAGTGTCCACAAGAAGGCTTCTGAGGGAGATCACCCACCACTAGGATGGGCAGGGTCCCTATAAAAAGAAGGAGGGGGCAGATAACAATAAAAACAAGTAGTTTCCTAAAGGTCTCCGAAATAGTTCCACAGGGCATAATTACCAATCCTCGCCTATACAGAAAAAGAGTAATTTCCCTGACCATAGGTTCTCAAGGAAGTCCACTCCTAGGTGCTATATGTGCCAACAGGTTGGGCACTTCAAAGGTGACACCAAGTGTCCCAATCAGGAACAGCCCCCCCCCTTACTGGTGTAGACACCGGGGCTGGCTAGTGTTGCACCTAGGGAGGAGTTTGCCCCAGTTAGTATGGGAGGGTAGTTCAGAAGTTACCTTAGTGTCCCTCGGTGATGCAGAGTTGGTGTCAAGAGCCCATATACCTAGCAATATTAAGAACTACTAGAAGAAGTGCTGCATTAATACGTTGCCCCCAAGATAAGCTTGACTACTTTTGTGCCAAGCTACCAGAGGGTTAAGCAAAGGTTAATGTGAGGTTACGTGTGACTTCACCCTGACAGGAATAGTGGTTGCTGCTTGATTAGGGTTTCACCTCTACCCCCTCAACCAGTAAAGCAGTTTACAACAACAAGATGCATTGAACTGCCTTTAATGGCATGAGCTTTTCAGACAATCTAGAGCAATTGAGCTGAAAAAAATGCCCCCATCTGCCCTCACTAATTCAAAGACATCTCACAGACTATGACTCTTCCACACCCCTTTACTGATTAAAACATGATTGGCACAGCAAGAAAGTACTGGCATATTTTATTAGTGCCCTCCACAATCTCTGAATTATAAAGCAATATATTTGGAAATTGGGGTAAAATGCCTAAATTTGAGCTCCTCATCCCCAAACCTCTTGCTCTTAGGGCTCCTCATACCACAAAACCTTGAAAATGAATTGCCCAATGGAGCCGACGCTCGATAAATAGTCTACCACCCATCCTATTTCCGCGGATTGCCCTCCTCAGTTTCACAATAAAACACTGTCAAACAAAATTGTAAAAGAACTTGCCCACTAGACCACATGAACCCTCTTAGGTTGAATCTCAGTGAGATGAAAGCATGTGGTTTATTATGCAAGCAATTCAGTAAATGAGGATATTGATTTGACGCCAACATGGTGCATGCAAAGATGAAACAGACAGTTGTATTTAAAGTTTGGTGGAGCAGGAGCTGATGAAATCAGCTGTGCTACCTTCCAGCCAAACTCAAATTTCTCCAGCTTTATTTAAAATCAGGGAAATCACCAGGTTTACACAGGTGTAGCCTCTGCTGTCTCTGTAACTATAAACCTCTTATTTGGAGCTCATCCTCGAAGGGGCCACCAGCTCACTGTGATTGTTGTCGCACCCTATTGAGGGCAGGACAACCATCACATAATTGATCAGTCAATGATTCTTTGAGTACCTTTATTTTGGAAGATATATCATTCATAAAAAGGGCTAAATGCATTATATAATACATTAGCAAAAAAGAAAATTAACCTAATAATGATATATAGACGCACATAGGCACACAAGGTAGGTATTAAAAAACTCTAATATACATCAAAATAGCTAGATAAAAATATGCTGTGACATAGTGTATATGCTACCAAATGACTCATACAATAACAGACAAAAGGTGAATTAAAAAGTAGTAGGAATAAAAGGGTAGGCCTGCATTGGGAGAATTCACATTAACATAGCAATCAAATTAAAACCTTTTTGATGAGGAAATCTATAAAAAATCACAAAAAGAAAATGTATAATTGTCTATCACAAGGGAAAGGTTTAGCAGCACTAGGAATATTCCTCCCATTAGGGAAAGTAAGAAGGTTACTGTTAAGAAGGATACTCCACACAGGTTGAGAGAAGAAGAGGAGTTTAATAGAGCCGGATTCTTCAGTGCCAACTACTGGAGTGAGCTCCCCAACATTCCAAGGCGAGCTTCACTCCAACATTCTACAGGAGGGAGAGACCAAGTGAGGGGAGAAGGGCAGGAAGGGGGAAAAGGGGCATACCATGTTATAACACACCTCCCTCTGTAACACAACACATTTTGATAAGTGCCAAGAGGTGGTGAAATGGCAACAGCCTAACTAAAATTAAAAGGAATTACATTTGAGTGAAAGGTCCAATACAAGCAATAAAATACAATACATTGAAATTGCATATAAAAATCACAGGCACAAACACCAGTAGGAGGAACAGCGGTGAGAGCACTGAAATATATACTTTAGATGCTGTAGTCAGCTTGCCATGCCGGACACCTCCGTTGCTGTGCAACTCTTCCTATACTTGAATCACCCACCGCTTCGCCAGAGTCATCATTGCTAGTAGATTTGGAGACATGAACATTGGTGCAACGAGCCAATCTATCCATGCTCCATAGATTGCCATATTCTAACAAAACAGAGTTATTGTTTACCTTCCTTATTCTAAGGGGTTTAGAGAAAACGGAAGTTTTAGACTTCACTAGAGTGGGTTTCCTGACCACCACCCAATCCCCAACCATCCACTCTCTGTCCTTTGTACCCCATTTAGCATCATACTTGTCTTTATACTTTGCTTGATTTTCTTTCACCTTCTCTGAAACATAGTTCCTGTCAACCCACACAGGGAAACCTCCATTTAACCAATTGGGGGTGAGCTTTGAACCTGGGTTCCTGCCTTTAAGAGAGGTAAACAGGGAGACTCCGTACACGGAATTAGGTGTGATGTGATATGACCACAACATCTTCCTTAAACAGTCTACCACGGATTCTTTTGTCGACACAGCTAGTTGAATGGTATCCTTCAGCATTCTATTAGCCCTTTCCACTAACCCATTGGATTTTGGTGAGTACAATGGAGATTTGATGTGAACAATAGATAAGTCGTTCAAGAATTCCCTCATCTCATCTGAAGTGAATTGCACCCCATTGTCCGTTATCAACTCACTGGGGATGCCCTCTTTTGAGAAGGTCTCTTTAAGAAACTCAATGAGGAAAGCAGTGGAGATTGAAGGGACGAACTTAGTGGTTATCCAATGGGAATGATAATCGATTAGAACGAACATGAATTTTTTAGAAAGATTTAACATATTCAATGGGCCAATAATGTCCATCCCTAGTTTGTCCCAAGGTTTGGTAGGCACGGTGATAGGAACCAAAGGAGCTTTGCGGACATTCTTGGATTTGTCACTAGTACCACACTCAATGCAATTTTTTACAAGTTGTTCAATTTGTGTGTCCATTTTCGGAAACCAATAGCTTTGACGAATTTTACTTTTCGTCAGACTTCGACCCGGGTGACCTTCATGCCCTATCCGTATGATGTGACCTCTCATTCCAGACGGAGGGGCTATCTTGTTACTCCTCCAGACCAGGTCTTCCACTATGGATAATTCATCCTTCACGCACCAGAACTCTTGGAGATCCTCTGGCACCTCCTCTTTTTTCTCCGGCCAGCCCTTTGAAATCATTTTTTTCCATTTGCGCAACACATCATCTTCCTGAAGTGACTTCTCCCACTCATCTTTTTTTATGGCCGGGACATCAACAGCAAGGATGGTTTCTTCTACTTGGATCTCTTCAGGTTCATTTTCCAATACTGGCATACGCGAAAGACAGTCTGCCAAGGAATTTTTTGAGCCAGGGACATGTACAATGGAATAGTTGAACCCTTGCAGTCCTAGAACCCACTTGGAGATGCGTGGAGTAGTATTTTCTAGCAGTTTGGTAGCAAATAGCGGGATCAAAGGTTTGTGATCCGTCCTTAAGCAGAACGGAATTCCCCACAAAAAGTACTTAAAATGGTGAATAGCCCAGTAACAAGCGAGTGCCTCTTTCTCGATGGTGGAATAATTTGCTTCCGCAGCCTTCAAGGTTCTTGAAGCGAAGGCTATCACTCTTTCCTCGCCATTTACCATTTGAGTCAAGGAAACTCCCAACCCTTTATTACTAGCATCAGTTGAGAGTGTGGACTTTGCATTAGGATCAAACGTGTACAGAATTGGAGCATTCACAATGGCTTCTTTGACGTGTTGAAATGCTTGTTGGTGTTCAGTGCCCCATTCAAATTTGGTTCCTAGTTTGAGCAGTTCACGGAGTGGTTGTACTTGGTCGGCAAAGTTCTTCACAAACTTCGACATATACTCAACCAGGCCCAGAAAGGACTTCAATTCATCTTTATTTACCGGAGCAGGAGCAAATTTGACTGCGTCCACCAAACTGGCCTTGGGTTTGATACCTTCGCTAGAAATAGTGTGCCCCAGATACACCCCCGTCTGCACCCCAACCTTACATTTTCCTTTCTGGGTCGTGACTCCCGCTTTGCTGAGTTTAGACAGAACCACCTCCAAAACTTTGTTGTGCTCACTTTCAGATGCTCCATAGAGTAAGATGTCATCCTGGAAGCAGATAACTTTTTCAAGGCCCTGCAGAATATTTTGCATTATGCGCTGGAAAACAGCAGCCCCAGAAGCGAGTCCAAATGGTAACCTTGAGAGCTGATATGCACCGAAAGGGGTTATGAAGGATGTGAGGTGCTTTGAATCTGGGTGAAGGACAACCTGGTGGTAGGCCGAGGACAGATCTAGAACAGTGAAATACTTTGCTCCTTGAATTCCCATCAACATTTCATTAATGTTGGGGAGGGGGTGTCTGTCTACCCAGATGTTGGCATTCAAATCCCTAAGGTCAACACAGAGGCGGATGCCCTTCCCCCCCCCCCTTTAGCCGCTACTACAATGGGGGCTAACCACTCTGAGCTTTCAATACGCTCTATTATTCTGTTTTCTTCCAATCTGTTCAATTCTTCCTGAAGGGGTTCTCTTAACAACAAAGGGACAGACCTTGCTTTGTGTACAAATGGTTTTGAATTAGATTTAAGTTTTATCTTGTGGAGGAACCCTTTAAGCTGCCCTAACTTGTCTGTAAACACCTCCGGAAATTTCTCACAAACCTCCTTCCCAACCGTAGGCCTATCAATCAGCAACACCTGTTCAGGAGCATTCGGGTCTAATTTGATACCCAGGACTTTTTGGTGTTTCCACCCTAACAAATTAGATCAATTTTTTGTCATATACACTTTACCCAATGTTGACCTATCTTTAAAATCAATCTGCATTAACAACATTCCAATCAAAGGAATAGGGTCGCAATTGTATCCCCCCGGTTTAATATCAGGAGGCAAAAGATTATACTCTTTATGACCTGAATTTTCTTTAAATGCAGACTCATTTATGAGAGTGTAAGGTGAACATTAATCTGCAAAGACTTCATATGCAACATTGTCCAGTAATATTTTACATTCAGGATATGCATTCACATTCTGTTCACCAATATTCATCACTTGAAAAATAATGTCCTCTTGCAACGGTTGGTCCAACTCTTGGACCACCATGTGAGTAGTACTTTTCTTTTCGTGGCATACCCTCGAAAAACGGCCCCTTTTTTTGCAATTACTGCAAGTGAATCCCCTCGCTGGACACTTTACATCATTAGCTAGATGGTTTGGGTTACCACATCTGTAGCACTTTGGCTTGTTGGGCTGAGCACTGTGTTTATTCACCTCAGGTTGGTTAGACTTAATTTTAACATCTCTCTGAACTACTTTGTTCACACAATTGTCATTAACTTGTTTAACCTCACCAGCCTCCTTCATTTCATTCATACAATAGCTTGTGTGCTCAATGCTGATGGCAATATCAATAGCTCTTTGTAAATCAGGGGCTTCTGCTAAGAGTCTCTCCTGAATTTTCTTTTCACATGTGCACCTAACTAATTGGTCCCTGATTAAGGACTCAGAAAGAAGACCAAAATCACACGTGGCTGCCAAACCCCTCAACACAGCAATATAATTCTTGACTTTCTCATTTTTTCCTTGAGCCCGCAAGAAACATTTATGACGCTCAAGAACTATATTAATTCTGTCCCCAAACTGTTCTGCCAATTTTTTTACGGTAGCCTCATACACATCAGGCTGAACCCCGCCATCTCCACCCACATTGGCGTTAGCACCGTCAACAGCTACTTCAGGTAAGTCTTCGAACACATCCCTTCCATATTTTCCCAAATTATGCAGTAAAATGTGTTGCTTCCTTAAAGATGAAAATCTATTTCCTCCTATAGCAATCAAATATGATTCAAACAAATTAAACCATTTTTTCCAAGGAATAATTGGATCACTGCTTCATACAAAAATGGTGGTGGCTGAGACATATTTAAGGCTGTCATGATAATAGCTAGATAGAGAAGAAGAGAAGAAAACAAAAATAGAGAGAGAACCAGAATGATGAAAATTGAACACCCAGTGTGGGTAGAAATTGAAAGGTAGAGGGAAAACCGTCACAATAGCTTACCACCTAGGATACACAAAATATTTTCAACAGGCCTAGGTAATAAAAACAGAATGGCAGTGCTGTGCCAATCAGCAAAGAAAACGCCAAATGGCTCCTATGGGTAAACTGAATAAAGCTATATCTATACTGAATTGATGGTACCAAAAGAATACAGATTAGCGCTATGTAGATATTGTAAATAGATTACTTTTGCAAACAGTACTGATTTATAAAGGAAAACACACAACATCAGTATTTACCACCCAGAACTCATTTCAATATTAACTCAAATGCACATTTGATTCGAGAAAACATGTGCACCCCACTCTCCTTGCAGGTCAATGGCCATAGGTGAAAACTTCAACAATTCCTTACTGGCTAAAATGACACACCTATAGAAAGAAGGTAAGTCACAGTCTCCCTATGACATCAAAACGGAACACGCCGTGAAATGTCAGCCGTCGTGTTCCAGAAGCAAATTACCGTTCCCTTGACAGGAGCGAAGACGCCTTACAGTCATGCACCCATTCCTTGTCAAAAGGATAGCCCAGCAGACCGAAACAGTTAAGAGGGGGAAGGCTTCCTACACAATGTCTCCTACCTCACTTTGCCCATCAACAGTAAGGGCTCGAAGATTACTGTTAAGTACGGAAAGAAACCGGAGGATTCCGAGTTCTCACCGCTGATCAGGTCGGGATAAGTGGACACGAGCCCCAACTTTTCTCGTTACCTCAGGGTGGTTCACCAATGTGGAACTGAGGAACGAAGGGATCAGTCAGGCTGCTCCTACTATGCCGATGTCAATTTTCCTCACCACCTGGAACTGAAAGCAGTCCGTCACCGATCGCTGTCCTTCGCAGAGGAACTGACGTGACAGGAACCACACGAAGCAGAGCAGGCTCTTCGACGTAGATTTCCCGCGCCGGCCACCAGTCGGAACAAAACAAGTGTCCCGTTGCCGAGGAAACTCCGTTGGTAAGGAACTGACGTGACTGAAATTGCAAAAGGTCGTAGCAGGTTCACCGACGTAATGTTTCCACGCCGACACCAGGCAGAACGAGTTCAGCGTCCCGTTTCTGAGGAAATACCTTTACATCCCCAGACACAGTTATCATGTGAATGAGACGGCTGCTGCTTAGATGTTGAAACGACAGGGTCTCTTAATCTCTTCCTGCTCACCGAAGTGTCACAAACCACGGATAAGCTCAATGGATTACTTCACAATGGTTGAACCGTGACAGGGGTGAATGGAGCGCCGCTACGCCTCTCTTGTGATCCGTTGACTTTTGTAGTTGGCAGCTATAACAGGGGAAAGAATCCTACCGTCCCCAGCACGGTCTTCATCGCCAAATTGTTAAGAAGGATACTCCACACAGGTTGAGAGAAGACGAGGAGTTTAATAGAGCCGGATTCTTCAGTGCCAACTAATGGAGTGAGCTCCCCAACATTCCAAGGCGAGCTTCACTCCAACATTCTACAGGAGGGAGAGACCAAGTGAGGGGAGAAGGGCAGGAAGGGGGAAAAGGGGCATACCATGTTATAACAGTTACAAATGGAGCCCATTCAAAATATTGACAATAACCCTTTATCATAGGTAAATATTAGGAGTGATCAATCTGGTTCTATACCTTTCTCGGTGTTTAATATAATAAGGTTTCTGACCTCCAGATTCTTAACTTCCTCAGTTTGTCAATGTAAATTGAGTACGGGGGACCAGCTCGTTTTTTATTCATTCCCCCCACCCTGTAATAAGCAAGTGTTGTAAAAGTAACTTGTTTCTGCCCAGGTCCTCACATCATTTGTTCAAAAACTTAAACCACGGTAGCTTTACAAACTTTTAATCCTCATATTATCAGAGATAGCTTTCCAGCTAAATAAAGTGGCAGGCTTCGACTAGACAGAAACCCAAAGCAAAAGTGGAGTATGCTAAGTCTGCCTACAAAATAGGTGAGCACCGGCTCTTTGTGATATGCAAGATTAGAGGACTATGTAAGAGACCAAGTAATTTCTTACAGAGCTCATTTTGTCTACCTGGAAAGAACGGTCAGTAAGACCCCCAAATATGGCACCATACATAACCTTTCAAGGCATCCGCTATTATAAATGTCCATAGTACATTGAACAGATTTACCAAACTTTTTGGTGGTGATCCAGTGCTAGCTCAACTTCTTACCATTGGTAATCCAATGGGTTTTTCTTTGCAACTGAGAGGTGATGGGAGTTAGCACTTGGTCAACGCATATAATTAACAGTGTAACCCATTTGGCTACTCAATAGGGACCAGGAATCAGTACATAAAGTAAAGATGCTTTATTGCTACTTAGCAGTCAGCTTAATGTAAATCAATCTCAATACCATGCTGTAAAGGTATAGATGAAGAACTCGATAGCCAAACCTCCTGAAGAAGTTCAGGCACATCAGTTTGAAACAAACAGGAAGTTCTGTCACAGAGAAATTAACAGAAGAATCTGAAGCTCAGAGAAGAGTCTTCGATCTTCTCTCTTAAACATGAGAAATCTCTAAAGATCTCTAAACTCTAAAATTAATAAAGGTGATAAATCTCATGGAGTCTCAATAGTGGAGGAAATGCAAAAAAGAGAAAAATATGTACAGTATGTGGGAAGGTGTCAGCATTTCAGAAATTTGGTCAACAGTCGTCTAGGGATAGGGAAATAAGTGCAGCTTAAGCACTCAGCAAAGAATCAGAGGGGAAAGCATAGAGGTCTGAACCTCTCAAAGGTAAAAGGAAACGTGGTCAACTTCAACTTTTGAGAACACTAGTTAATACCACAAGAATACCACAAGAATCGCCTGGGTAACACACAGTGATCATACCATTAGGGGCTCTATTTTCCTTTCCATTCTCATATTGTGATCTGCAACACTAGTAAACTCTCCCAGGCTTGTCCTGAGAATGACATCAGCCTTGGTCACCTGCAATACTTCAATATATTACTTCAATTAATGCTGTGGCTCTTCATGTTCTTTGTCAAGGTTTTCTTCTCAGCCTCTCCATCACTAGTACAAAGTTACATCAATTCTCCAACTAACAAACCATGTGAACATACCTTCAAGGAAAAGACACGTAAGCAGAAACAGAAAAACAAAAATGTATGCAGAAAAAACAGGCCTACTGTAGTCAAGATAAGCATATTATTCAATGGTGTATATTTATATGTGTTGTTGTGCAAATACAAATAAAACTATAAATGGATAACACACGTAAGTCATGAATTCAGCATAAAATTCACGCTGCACTTTCAATAAAATGTAAAGTAACCTTGACTGCACTAATTCAAATTTAGTTAAAACATACATTATGAATACCAATGCATTTTAATAGTGTGAGTATGGTTTATCAAATCTCGAAAGCATATTTTTAATTTTTATAAAGTTAAGGCACGCAATGTACATGATACATGAATGCTCTTCAGTACTGAATTGAAGTGCAAAGTTAATAATGTCAGGACACATAAAGTATGTAGAGCTAAGTGCACATATATGTTGTGTATTTGTGACATGTAAGGGTGGAGCCAAAATGATGCTGATCCAGTGGCGACAGTGCACCCCAGTCCGGACAAAGCTGGAATTTTCTAGACTACACATGTTGTGTCCTAGAGACAATGTCATTTAATGGGATTCCAAGATAGTTAAAAAGTTTAGCCTTTTCAATCTTGAAGTTTAATGTAGAATTCCTAGAGCTGGTATGCCTAGACCCTATAGAAATTACACAAGTCTTGGCAAGGCTTGTTTTTCTATCTAGACTATCCTTAAATGAAACATAATCCTCTAAAAGATCCTGTTGATGATTTGCTGTATAAGCAATGTTTACTGCATTATAGGCGTCCATTAAAATGGGGACCGCCTGATCATTTGCCTTGGAGACATCTTGATTTATTGTTTGGTGCATACCATAAAGAGATGGGGGGCCATAACAAACTCCTGTTGCACTCCTCTAGCTAATTCAGTGACGTTTTTCCCCTCACCATTGGGCCTATATATATATACCTTTTGCAGACAGACCTGAGTGTAAACTTCATAAAAAAGGATCTCCTCATTAAAACCCAGCATAGCCAAAATGGACCAGAGCTTGGACCTCTTGAAGCAATCAAAGGCCACGCTAAGGTCAATGAAGGCCAGTTGTAGGCTCCACTAGAAGCTACTGTAATTTTGAGTAAGCTTAATATTCAAGAACTGTTCAATTGTATCCAGCCCACACCTACAAGGCCAGAATAGCCGTAGCGGGCACAGGGCGCTTCCCCAGTGGGATGCAAGGGTGGGGGCTGGATTTGGGCACCTGGGGTCCGTTTTTGTTACCGGAGCCTGCAATATCGGCCACCTGTGTAACAAAATCGGCCAACACCGGCACTTGCAAACAGCTCTGCCGCACTCTCTACCACCCCCTCGGGGCCAGACGAGCAGTTTGCCATGGCCGGTTTCACTTCCTAGTACGGCCAGGCACACCTAAAACCTTATGGCGTTTTAGTAAGGATATTGTTAGCTGAATTATAAAACATAATTCTTTTTAGAATAATTCTACTTGACTCTGTTAACAAAGAGTTGATGAGTGAAATCAGGTGGTAGCAACACGAGTCACCCTGAGAGTCTTTGTTAAAGACAGGGATGATGATGGATTCTGTCCAGCATTTGTGAATAGTACTGTTACTAGCAGCACTTATGTTTGTTGTCATCAGAGCCCACAGTTCTAAGCTATGGGTGAAGAGATCGAGGAGTAATCTGTCTGGGTCTGAGGCTTTGCCAGAGGTACTATCCAGAATTGCTTTAGTAACTTTATGTAAGGCAAGAAAACATGCCTTACCAAGTGGATTGCATAGTATCATCTGAGTCGTTGGCTCAAGAGCCATAGGTGATGCTTCTTCCTAGCATCTGAAGGGATATGAGGAACAAGGTGTGCAACTGGCACTTCTTGGATAAAAGTATTGTTGACAACTTGCCAGAATAAGTGCAGATCATTACTAGCTGGCTCAGCATTAATCCTCTCAAGCCTTGTCCAGAATAGTGGCTTTCAAATTTTGGAGAGCAAATGTATTGTCTAGCCTTAGTGTCCTGATCTCAACTTTATCTCGAGGGTCATGCTTTAGGTCAGAGCATGTCTTTGAACAGGCATAATCAAACCATCTGTGGCTCTAGACAGAAGTATAGCAATCCTTGCTAGAGATCAACAAGGTAATAACTGAGTAAGAAATACATTGAAAAGCTTCTGTAATGCTTATATCCTGGGCGCGTAATCTAGAAAATGTAAAACCATGTAAATATTCTGGCAGTCTAGTTTGTTGAAAGGGACGGCTGGATTATCTGAATCACATAATACACTTGCCTTGGTCAGCGGTACTCAATTTGGACAGATAAAGTGTTGTATTATAAATGCTAAAAAAGCTAGAGAGCTAAAAGGTTATAAGGTTATGGTTACTTGAGGGGGTTGCCTCAACAGGACAGTTACAGATGAGGTCATGAAAGTTCTATGACATGAAAACATAATCAATTGTGCTCTGGACATCCCAAGCCCCATAAGTGGGCATATGACAAAGGTCAAGAAGAGGTCCAACTAAGGCATAAGAGAGATTATTAGTGCATTGCACTTCCATCAAAGACTCTTATTGCCTGGTCCGAATAATGGAAAGGCTGTGTGATCATATAATATCGAGACCATAGTCGGGATAAAAGTCTGTGGCACTCAGTTTTAGGTTAAAATCATCCACAGAATAACAAAAGCATCCTTATTGGGAGCATATCTAATGGCAGTAGACCCTTTTAATAGCAATGCAGAAAGAATGGTATGTTAAAACATTTCTTACTACTTTAATTATCACTTTAAATATTGACCAAGAGAATAATGTCGTTCTGGTCAAAGAAAATAGAGAGGCTTGCAAGTTTCAGCGACCTGTAATACATCCCTCAACATCACAGTGTAGAGCAATGGAGTTCCAGATCACCAGTCAACCAATGGCTTTATCCAAACTGGAAGGTTTTGCAGGAAAAGAAAAGGAGGCATTCACTTCATGAAAAACTTTAGAATTTGCCAAGCTTTCTTGAAATGCAAGGATGTGGTGTGAAAGAATGTATTTTCTCTTCTCTCTATTGTGTACTCTGGAGGTAATCGCTGCCACCTTCCAGGATAAAATACCGATAGGCTCAAGAGGACCAACTTCTGTGCGATCCTTGTCTAAAATAGGTGAAGTAGCAGCCATGCCCTGGTACTGCACGTGTGGAACCCCCATAGAAGGATGACTTACAACAAATAGGGCAAAGATTGCACACACAGGTGGCTCATTGTGTGTCAATCAATAGCATCCAACGACAGAGATGAAAATCGATTCTGTGTTGGAATGTTAAATGACCTGGAAAACATATAAGAGGTGAAAGATATCAGCTCCATGCATCATGCCAGGATGTAAACACGCAATGGTGAATGCATTAGGTTTTACCTATTGATTAATAATAAGCTGTCTTTGTTGTAAGTTGTAGCTTGCTGAGTAGTTGTACAATATAAGTTACAGAAAGTCTGTTAAAGCGTTATTACTTGTTTATGTACAAAAAGGCAAAACATTGTGCTGTCACCAGAGGTATAGTGTGAGATAGTAATAGCAACATTTTGAAAAACAAAATGAAAGAGGGTATTAATAGAATTAATTGATGTAATAGCAATATTATGTGTTTAGAGGAGTTCTGACAACATTTGGGACAGATGCCACTGCACCTACTGCAGCATTGAAATCATGTCCCTAGTGCCTTCAAGAGAACTGGATTTGTGATTGCCTGTTTAGTAATAAAATATAGTAATATTAGGTGTTTAGAGGAGTTCTGACAACTTTTGAGCCTGGTGCCACTGCACCTGCTGCATCAGTCAAATTATGACCCTGTTGTCTACACATAACAATGTAAGGTAACTGCTCTTGTGACTGCCTATTTAGTAGTATAAATAGCAATACTAGGTGTCTGGTAGGGTTCCTAGAGCTTTTGGTCCTGGTGCTACTGCATCTGCTGCACCATTCAAATCAAGGCCATATTGCCTTCTATATAAATGTACTTGTGACTGTCTTGTTTAATAGTCGAGTATAGCAATATTATATGTGTTAAAGGAGTTCTGCCAGCTTTTGGGTCCACTGCTACTGCACCTGCTACATCATTCAAATCATAACCCTGCTGTCTGCAAGGTAACTGCACATGTGGTTGCCTGTTTAAGAGTAAAATGTAACAATATTAAGTGTTTAGTGTGGTGCCTGGAGCTTTTGGTCCTGGTGCCACTGCAACTGCTGCAGTATTGAAATCACAACCCTAGTGCTTGCCAGATAACTGCAATTGTTACTGCCTGTTTAGTAGTAAAATATAGCAATGTTAGGATTTTAGTGGGGTTCCTAGAGCTTTTGGTCCTCCTGTCACAGCACCTGCTGCACCATTGAAATCATGACCCTGTTGTATACAAGGTAACTGCACTTGTGGCTGCCTGTTTAGTTTTTCATTTTAGGAATAATCTCGGTTTAGTGGGATAACTATAGCTTTTAGGCCCAGTATAACTGCACTTGCTGCACCATTCAAATCCAAGTCCCTTTTAACAGAAAGCTAACTGAAATTGTGAATGCATGTTTAGTAGTCAAATACAGCAATATTATGTATTTAGAGGAGTTTTGACAAAGTGTGACCCGGTGCAACTGCACCTGCTTCACCATCCAATGCATGACTCTGTTTTCTATAAGGAAACTACACTTGTGGTGCCTCTTTAGTACCAAAATATAGCATAGCTCTTGAATATTAGCTTTATTTTGAACATGCAATGTTTATTACATCATTTAGAATTTGATCATAATGTCCAAATAGATTAAGTTGAAAAAATCAATCTGATAATGCCTACAAAGTGGAAAGAAAGGTTCTGAGGCATGAATAGGAAATGGCACAAACGTTCTATGACTAGAGCATCTGCTTTACAAAACTAAGTAATAAAAAGCAAGCATTCTAGCATACTGTTAGAATCTGTCTGCCTTTTCTGTGGAAAGAGATCTTATCTTGACAGGAAATGTGGCTTAAACAGTGTGAACAGCGTCAGTAGAAGTATTGTAAATGCGTGCAACCAGGGGAAGTTCACAAAAAAAAATTACACACAAAACCGAAAGAACACAGTAATTCGGCTATGGGAACTGATAACAGATCCCTATTAAAATATATTAAATATAATCAATGTCAGAAGCACAGCAAAATTGCTGTGCAGGTGAAACCTAAAAAAAAAGCTACAAACTTTCGTGCTTCTGGGTGTTGTAAAACTTTCAAGGCAAAACACACCCTAAACACCGACTTCTCACATCTTGCCTAGGAATTACTCTCACAAATTACTGCAAAATGTTGGTTTAGTTCACATGAGTAAATACATTTACTACTGCAATTAATTAATTACTTACAGCCGTAAATCCAAACATTAGATATTGAAAATCTGATTACCGTGTGCAAATGTGAACATATCATTATGTGTCTATACTTAAAAAATGTGCTTTCCCATTAACCTTTCCTCACTTAGCCACTGTTATGCATAAAGAGAGCAAAAAGGGCATTGACAACAGATACTTTGGATATTCAAGTTTGTGAACCTTATGACAAAAGAGTTAGGATGCTATACAGAGAATGGAACCAAGGCCAAAAAAAGTAACAAACGTTCAGGCAACATTCCCTACCCCACTTAGCTCCCTTTCCAAATGCGCCAAAATGGATGTCAAGACTCAGGAGGTACTAATGACTTTTAATGTTCCTTTTGAAAGGGCCTCCAAGGATGTTAACAATTCAAGGGTTTTCCATTCCCTTCACATTTCTGCCATGATCCAGCTGTTACCACATCACCCAGACACAGCACAGGCCCAAAACAGGCTGCAACAATTCAAACCACTTAGCCCGCAATAAATGGACTTTCGGGTCGTTTTTGCAGAATTGATCAAACAGGCTTTTTACTGGATTTTTTTTACAATTAAGGTAAAGTCAGTCTGTGACTCATAACCAAAACGCATAGTCAAAGGTTTCTTAAATGAGATTCCAGTTACAGAGATAAAAGGCATGTGTTTGCATAGATGGGCCTCTTACTAGAAAGAAACACCTTTAAGTGACTACAGATTCTGTGTGAAGGTTGGCAGGAACTTTAGGAAATAATTGAGCTGAAGTGTGCATGAATGTATTGACTCTAGGGATGAAGCGCTCCTGTGTAAACAGAAACTCTGCCACATTCACCTGTCCAGACTGTTTGTCCTGACCTGCCATATTTTCCCCTACATAATTAAAAAGAATATGGGCCTCTACTAGTTGTAGGGGCCCTATTTTACTTTTTAAAAAAGTCATACAGAGAGAGACCTTTGCGTATTGGGCTTCATCCATTGGCCTTCAAATTTTCTTTCATAGTATCCTTTCCACCCACCACAGCATGCAGCATAGGGCAATAGGTGAGCCCATTTTACTCAGTAATTGTAATGGTGCAATGCCACCGGGCCGAAAAGTTGTCAGAACTCCACTGAACACCTAAGATTGTTATATTTTGCTACTAAACAGGCAGTCACAATTGCAGTTACCTTGCAGTTAAAAGGTGCTTGATCTAAATGATGCAGCAGGTGCAGTGTCACCGGTGCCAAATGTTGTCATAAGTCCGCTAAACACCAAATATTGCTATAGCTTACTACTAATCAGGCATTCACAAGCGTAGTTATCTTACAGGGTATTTATTTGAATGGTGCAGCAGGTCTAGTGGTACCGGGCCCAAAAGTTATTAGAACTCCTCTAAACACTAAATATTGCTATAGTTGACTACTAAACAGGCAGTCACAAATGCAGTTATCTTGCAGGCACTAGGAGCGTGCAGCTGGTGCAGTGGCACCGGGCCCAAAAGGTGTCAGAAGTTCTCCAAACACATAATATTGACATGACAGCAATTAATTCTATTATTTACCTCTTTCAATTTATTTTTTTCAAAATGTTGCTATTACTTACTAGCACTATACCACTCACTAGTAACCTTCTTTCATTTTATTTTTCGAAATGTTGGCAATATTGACCCACACTGTACCTCTAGTCAATCAATCAGAACATTTGTATAGCGCACTACTCACCCGGAGGGTCTCAAGGCGCTGGGGGGGGGGGGGGGGGTCCGCTACTGCTCGAACAGCCAGGTCTTGAGCTGCTTCCTGAAGGCGAGGTGGTCCTGGGTCAGGCGGAGGTGGGTCGGGAGGGAGTTCCAAGTCTTGGCGGCCAGGTAGGAGAAGGCCCTTCCTCCTGTGGTGGCTCTTCAGATGCGGGGGACGGCGGCGAGGGCGTGGCTGGTCGATCGAAGCTGGCGCGTGGGAGCGTAGAAGTTGAGGCGGCTGTTGAGGTATCCTGGTCCTTGGTTGTGTAGGGCTTTGTGTGCGTGGGTGAGGAGCCGGAAGGTGATTCTCTTGTTGACCGGGAGCCAGTGCAGGTCTCTCAGGTGTCCGGAGATGTGGCTGCGGCGGGGGATGTCCAGGATGAGTCGTGCTGAGGTGTTCTGGATCCGCTGGAGTCTCTTCTGGAGTTTGGCGGTGGTGCCGGCGTAGAGGGAGTTGCCGTAGTCCAGCCGGCTGGTGACGAGGGCCTGGGTGACCGTCTTCCTGGTTTCGGTGGGGATCCATTGGAAGATCTTGCGTAGCATTCGCAGGATGTTGAAGCACGACGAGGAGACGGCGTTGACTTGTCTGGTCATGGAGAGGGAGGAGTCCAGGATGAAGCCCAGGTTGCGTGCGTGGTCAGTTGGTTTGGGTGCGCTGCCCAGGGCGGGGGGCCACCAGGAGTCGTCCCAGGCGGAGGGTGAGGATCCCAGGATGAGGACTTCCGTCTTGTCCGAGTTCAGTTTCAGGCGGCTGTTCAACATCCATTTGGCTACGTCTGTCATCCCTTCGTGCAGGTTGGCTCTGGCGGTGGCGGGGTCGTTGGTGAGGGAGAGGATCAGCTGGGTGTCGTCTGCGTAGGAGATGATGTTCAGGTTGTGCTGGCGTGCGATGGCTGCGAGGGGGCTCATGTAGACGTTGAAGAGAGTTGGGCTGAGCGAGGAGCCTTGAGGGACGCCGCAGATGACTTCGGTGGCTTCCGATCTGAACGGGGGGAGGCGGACTCTCTGTGTCCTTCCGGCGAGGAAGGAGGTGATCCACTCCAGTGCCTTCTCCTGGATTCCGACGTTGCTGAGGCGCTGTACTAGGGTGCGGTGGCAGACAGTGTCGAAGGCCGCGGAGAGGTCCAGGAGGATGAGGGCCGCTGTTTCTCCGTTGTCGAGCAGGGCTCGGATGTCATCTGTAGCTGCGATCAGGGCGGTCTCGGTGCTGTGGTTGGCCCGGAAGCCAGACTGCGAGAGGTCGAGGGAGCCGTTCGTCTCGAGGAAGGCGGCCAGTTGCTTGTTGACGGTCTTCTCGATGACTTTGGCTGGAAACGGGAGCAGCGAGATGGGGCGGTAGTTCTTGAGGTCGGTAGGGTCTGCTGATGGTTTCTTGAGTAGAGCGCTGAGTTCGGCGTGCTTCCAGCTCTCCGGGAAGGTGGCGCTGTCGAAGGAGGTGTTGATGATGTCCCGCAGGTGGGGTGCGATGACAGCGTCGGCCTTGTTGAAGACGTGGTGAGGGCAGGGGTCTGTTGGAGATCTGGAGTGGATGGAGTTCATCGTGCGGATGGTGTCTTCGGTGCTGATCGGGGTCCAGGCGCGGAGGGTGGCGGTGGGGGGCGGTGGTTCGGTCGTGGCGTGCGTTGGTTGAGTGCTGAAGCTGTTGTGTATGTCCGCGATCTTGTTGTGGAAGTAGGAGGCGAGGGAGTTGCAGAGGTCTTGCGAAGGGGTGATGTCGTTGTTTCCGGCGTTGGGGTTGGAGAGCTCTTTCGCGATGTTGAAGAGTTCCTTGCAGTTGTGTGCGTTGTTGTCCAGTCGTTCCTTGAATGTGGTTTTCTTGGTGGCGCGGATCAGCTGGTGGTGTTTTCGGGTGGCGAGCTTGAGGGCAGTCATGTTGTCCGGTGTTGGGTCTCTGCGCCAGGTTTTCTCGAGTGCTCTGCAGTTCTTCTTGGAGCTCTTGAGTTCGTCGTTAAACCATGGGGCTTTCTTGCTGCCGGGTCTGCTCGGCTGGGTCTTCAGAGGGGCGAGGTCGTCTGCGCAGTCGCTGATCCATTTCGTGAGGTTGGTGGCCGCTTGGCTGGGGTTCGTTGTGCTGGTGGGAGGGTTCTTGCTCAGGGAAGTAGTGAGCTGGTCTGCAGTGATCTTGTTCCAGCTTCTGCGGGGAGCCTGTTGCTGGAGATGGTGGAGCGTGGTCCTTCTGTAGCTGAAGTGGACGCAGCTGTGGTCCGTCCATTGGAGTCCCGTGGTGTGGCTGAAGGCGATGTCCTTGCTGGAAGAGAAGATCGGGTCGAGTGTGTGTCCAGCGTAATGGGTGGGGGTGGTCACCAGTTGCTTGAGTCCGAGGTTGGCGAGGTTGTCCAGCAGGGTGGTGGTGTTGCGGTCGTTGTTGTTCTCCAGGTGGAAGTTGAGGTCTCCAAGGAGGATGTAGTCGGTTGAGGGGAGGGCGAGCGGGCTGACGAAGTCGGCGATGTCCTCGCTGAATTGTGCGCGTTGTCCCGGGGGTCTGTAGATGAGGGTGCCTCTGAGGGTGGTCTTGGGGTTGACGTGGATCTGGAAGTGCAGGTGTTCGGCGGGTGCGAGGTTGTCGTTGGTGTTGGTCGTGATGCGGATGGAGTTCCTGTGGATGATGGCGATGCCTCCTCCTGTCTGGTTGACGCGGTCCCTCCGGATGATCTTGTAGCCGTCCGGGATGGCGATGGCGATGGCGGGCGCTGAGGAGGCGTTCATCCAGGTTTCCGTGAGGAAGGCGACGTCTGGGTCTGTGGTGTCAAGCAGGTTCCAGAGCTCGACGGCGTGTCTGTGGACGGAGCGGGTGTTGAGCAGGATGCACTTTGGGTGGGAGCGGCTGGAGTTCGGCTTGGTGGGTGCTGGTGTAGCGTGGGTCCAGTTGCAGGTGAACTTGCAGGAGTGGCAGCTGAAGGGTCCGTGGGTGCGTCTCGGTGTGGCTCGGTAGCAGCGCGGGGTTCGGCCGGTGTTGAGAGCGTTGAGTTCGGTGGAGTCGTAGGTTTGTCTGGTCGGCTTCCGGCGGTGGGGGCCAGGGGTCCTGGCACTGGGCGCGGTCCAGGCGCAGACGGGCGCAGACGGGCTTACCTTTGGCGCACCTTCGGCGCTCAATCGGTGCTCCCGCTGCGCGCGTCCGCTGCGCGGTCGCTCAGGGGGCGTCATAAGAAGGGGGACGGGAGGGCGGGTCTGCTGGGCTGGGCGTGCGTCCGGGCCAATGGGCCGGTGGTGGGCGGGGCCGCAGGGGCCAGCGGCGGGAAAAGTGGCGAGCGGCCGGCTCCGCTGTGGCTGGGCCGCTCGGGGGTGCTGGGGGGGCGGCGGTGGCGGCAGGCAGGAGGCAGGCAGGCAGGCAGGAGGCTGGCAAGGAGGCTGGCTAGCAGGGCAGCAGGCGAGTGAGGGGGGTGATGCGGCCTCGAGAGGCACAGTGGTCACTCCCGCGGTCACCCAGGCGCTCCCCTTAAGAAGGGGGACGGGAGGGCGGGTCTGCTGGGCTGGGCGAGCGTCCGGGCCAATGGGCCGGTGGTGGGCGGGGCCGCAGGGGCCAGCGGCGGGAAAAGTGGCGAGCGGCCGGCTCCGCTGTGGCTGGGCCGCTCGGGGGTGCTGGGGGGGCGGCGGTGGCGGCAGGCAGGCGGCAGGCAGGCAGGCAGGAGGCTGGCAAGGAGGCTGGCTAGCAGGGCAGCAGGCGAGTGAGGGGGGTGACCCGGCCTCGAGAGGTACAGTGACAGCACAATATATCTCATTTTTGCACATAAACACGTCCTAACACTTTAAGAGACTTTCAGCAAGACTCAGCAGACTCAGCAAGCTACAACTTACAACAAAAAACAGGATATTATTAATCACTTAGGCGAAATCTAATGCATTTACCAATGCTTGTTAAGGGTGTATCCAACTCACCATGCATAGGGCCCAGTAACCACTGATAGCTCCATGACCTAGAAGAAGGCAACACTGAACATGAAAAATTCCCTTCATGACCTAAATACTTCTGCTGTTCGAAACATAGTTTCCTTATTTTTATCAACAAATTTTTCTAGAAACACAAGGTGACAACATAGTATTTTATCAACAATTTTTTTAATAAACTCTTTCTTTTTTTATGAAAAATTATTTTTGTTTCAAAATTCAGTTTTTTGTAATGATTCCAATATACATTCAAGTTATTTTATCCAAATACATTTACAATTATTTTATCAAAACAAGAGTCACAAGTCCAATAGATAAAAAGGGACCCACACAGAAAAAAAGAAGAAAAAAATTAGTTTCCAACGAAAATCTCACATATCTCTCATACATACACTCTCAAACATACTACATTCATCCCTTATTCTGGGTCTGAGGGATCACTGATTGTAGTGTGATCCTCTACGCTAGGTCGACGCGTTTCGGTGGAGTAGGACCACCTTCCTCAGGACCTTTAGCAGAACAACCGTTCTTTCCAATCAAATATAAATTCTGTGTGGATATCCCGGTCCAATCTGTGCAGGGAATTCTTGATTTAAATTATTCTGTAAGTCAGAGACACGCGTTCCCTTAATTCTCCAGCCGTGTTTCTCAATCAGTAATTAATGAGAGTTGCTTCAATGAGGGGCTTGTTAGAATTTGGGTCCATTTCTGAGACGGCAAGGGCGCAGTTCAAAGAGTCTCCGGTAGCGCTCAATAACTCAAATGTTGTGGCAATTCCAAGACAACGTATATTTCTTATATGTACCGTGGTTAAATGTACTGTTTATCCTGTAGGGCGTTATTGATCCCTCGTGTGATACGATGGTTGATTAGCGGTTCTTCTGTATTATTTCTTCCATTTGTTGGAACTCTGCCGTTCAATCGTCTCCGTCTATCGTCCCATACGCTCGAACTAGAAGAAGGCAACATCATGGCTCTTTTTTAGGCCTGGCAAAACATTCTAGTGTTTTGCAAGACAGTTTTTTACCAATCCTTAAAATATATATAAAGTGGACTTCATCTACCCCCCCCCACCCCCCAAGAGTATTATCGTCGCACCTCATGATATTGGCTGTTTGGTGTATCAATGTCTTCTATGGAGTGCTTGCATTTCTGTGCACGAGGAGCTATTTTGTATCTATAATGTACTCATTCAAATTGTGATGATGTTGCATTGTATAACCAGAGCACTTTTATTTTAGTGGAGTTAAAACAGTACATTTGTATTACCCTATATATGCTATGTGGACGCACTATTGTTATTACTGACCTCTCTATTGTGATATACAAGCGACAAACTTATTTTTCTACTAGGATATATGCAACGCTCCGCCCCACGCAAGCAAACACTTTGGCTGCATGCTTGATTGAATAACAAGGGACACAGGAACAGTACGTTTTGAAGGAAAGTTTTGGCAAGCTGGAAGTTGTTCAGACCAGTTGGTTTTATTCTGCACGTAGGTTAAACATTTACTCGTTTTGTGGTTATTTTCAGACTCGTGTGGGCTTAAAATAACTTGAGTGGTGAGGCCTGGGCTTAATTGACGAAAAGGAAAATAAGAGATTTGGTAATTTTACGTCACACACCTTCATGCCCAACTGAGCACTAGACGCAACAAGGCACATTCCTACATGTTCTCATACAGCGTGCACCATGTGTTTACCTTTCCGTGCATCTGAATTAGCTGCTTGCCTTTTCTTTTCACGAGTCATTAGTATTTCAACGACCGTCTGACTTCGGCATGTCTCTGCCTCCTAGTATTGGGTACAATTTGCAATAGTACAACTAAGAGAGTCTATCGGGCGCATGCATCAAAGCCTTTTGCGATCGCAAACGGTGCGATTTACAAAAATCGGCCGTTTGCAATCGCAGAATTAGCTTTTGCGATGCATCAAGGGTCAAGGCCCTTGCAATGTGAGAATTTGCCAATAATTGCGAGTTCTCAAATTGTGATTGCATTTAAGGAATCACATTTTGCGATTCCTGAAATGCAATGAATTAAAGTAAAAAAATCTGCGATTTCGCTAATAGGGGGAGCAAATTACCATGAAGTTGAACTTCATGGTAATTTGCAAAAACTGTGAAAAATGCACTTTTGTGCAGTTTTTTAAAGTTTCATGTTGCGCACACACATGCCCTTAGGGCATGTGTGTGCGCAACATATGTGCACAGATCAATTTCAGGGGTGCAATAGGGTGTCCTTTTGACACCCTGGCACCCTTGAAATTGCATTCCCAATTTGCGATTCTCTAATTTAGAATCGCAAATTGAGAATGTCTTCCCACTCATTCCTAAGGGCTTCTAGGCCCATAGGAATGAATGGGGAGGTATTCCTTAATTGCGACCCACAATTTGCGAGTCGCAATTAAGGAATGTTTAGAAATCGCTATTATTTAAGCGATTTCTACATGCATAGGCTTTTGCGATTCCTTATTTGCGATTCCTTACAAATCTCAATTGAGGAATTGCAAAAGCCAACATTGATGCATGTGCCTGTATATCTCCTTTAGGGTGATGTGTGTTAATCATGCACATCGCAGGTTCGAATGTCAACATGGTGAACCTTTTATCCGGACGAACCTGTGATTGAGTCGTTAAAAACATGCGGAAGTAAAACTTGTTATTCTAATACGGGTCCTTTGCTATTGTAACACCATGTGGATCTCTTGCCAAGCTTTGAGGAAACCAATATCACTGAGTTTAAAATGATGCAGAAAAATGTCAACCATATGAGCCAGTGAGGCCTAAGACTAACAGACAACTTCAAGGGTCTCGAGCAAACTTTCCAATCAATCCTGGGTTGTCAACTCTGTAGTTATGGTGTGGTGTCAGAGTTTCCAAAGGAAGAGGGGGTAACGTTTTGATAATGACTTTGAAACCATTTGATGCTTTTCAAAAAGAAAGTTAATCCACCTCAGCTCCTTCCTGGAATGATTCGCACATATCCATCAAGTGGTGGGTCAAGAATAAAAGGGGGTCCCAAAACTCTGATTCCTATGGTAATTCCTATAGAAACTCTGATCCAAAAAAACCTGTCTGAACGTAATTGCATGTAGGGTCTTATTACGAGTTGAAGAGTTATTTATCACCCCTGGTAAATAAACATACCACAGGGTGAGTTATCTAGTGAATGTCATAAATGACACCTATAATGAATTTATCGGGAATAATATGTGGATTTTGTGTGATAACGCACCAAAATCTGCATGATATAGAAAATACCATGTGCTTTCCCCTGTTAAATTTCAGCAGGTTTGACCTGCAGAAATATTTTGGAGTTGTACTTATATAATGCATCTGATACACATCGGATGTATTAAATATCTTCAAACACTGAATTCTAAGCCATGCGTAAACAGGGGTTAATGCACGGGTCGTAATATTACAGGCAACTCTTAATCAGGGCCCGGGCAACTCATAATCAGGCCCCAAGCTTGGCAAAGAGCACGTGTTTTGTGACTTGGTGTAAATCCATTCTGCCGTTTTTAGAAAAATTTGTATTTAAAGATGGGCTTGAGGCTTGGAATTGAAGAGGTTAAAGATTTAGGTATATCTGGATGCAGTACCGAGCGATCTGATTGGCTGGCTGCAACATGAAGAAAATGTTGCAGCCATCAATACAGGAATTGGGGGCTCACCAAAATGCACAATGCACCAATGATAGTCAGTAGACCGGAGCATAGGCATAATTTGATAAGATACCCCAAACTGATTTGTCCTGGTCAAAGATTTTACCTTCTGACTTAGTTGTTTAAGTACCAATCTAACCCAGGACTACACTTCTAGGGCCCCATAGGACCTAGGGTCAATGATTTGACCCCTAAGATTAGAGGAAGGCAATTCATTCCTTACAGTGGGGTCTTCCTAAGGACAATTGCAGGAGCAACCAACAAGGTAGGTAGGAATGCCATCAATAATTATACAAAGTGAGTGGAGGGTGTATAACTGCAAGAACATGGCAACATAGGCTCACCGCAGTATAACACTACCAGGTCGACAGTGGAAAAGTAGTAGATTGGGCTCAGTCACTGTTTCTCGCTGAGCGCCCCTCCGCAGAGGAAGCTTCCTTCTGTTTGTCACATTGTTCTTTCATAATGATCTTGGCAGCCACTCAGGACTTGTAGGACAATGTTCCACTCTCCTCTTCATGCTCATTTTCATTATTTTAAGGAAGTGTCATCCTGGCAGCATTTTTAACCCATTACTGTCATGCAGAATAGAAAATCATGTTTCTAGGAAAACAAAACACAGACATTATTATTAACTTATAATACGTTTTCTCTACCCACCAACCCAATGCTACACTAATGCCTGCGCAACCCACATTAGTTATTTACTTTTCCAAAGCAAGTATTAATAACATGCACAAAAGCAGCATTAGCCCTTTTTATTTTTCATTAGTCAAAAAGCATTTGCGGCCTACTCTTAGTATTTTAGTACACGCTTGCGCAGTAGCATTTTCCCTTTATGTGAAATCTTTCCACATAATATTCACTGCACACAGTTGGTAAATGTTACTGAGGGTTCAATCTGAGTAGGTTTTATTTTCGCGAAAACCCTGCTCCATCAACTAGAACTTGTCTTGTGTTTAACAAACTCTTTAAAAGAGCTTGGAATTTTAGGGTTGCCCATAGCAAAGGAATGTTGGTCAGACATTTTAGTAAGCTACATAAAAACATGTACACATACCTCCCCACGTTCCAATGAAAGCAAATAAAATCTTTTAAGGAATTACTGGACTCCTAGGAAGCTGTTTAATCTGAGCCTCAATGATTATTGTTCAGACTGGATGTGTGAGCAAGTCATATGTAACTAATTACTCATTTGTTGTTATTGTGTATAAAAAGGACATACAGAAATACTATGTAAGATTGAACTAATGACAATCATTGCCATTTACCTAAGACATGTGTTTGAGTTTTCAAAAGGATTTTTGTTACATTACAAATGGTGATAACCTCACTTCTATATGCTTACTATGTGTACATATATGCCTACAATGATCAATCCGTGGAGATTGGAAGAGTACTCAAAACCTCAAAATGGAAGATTGAACAAATGACTTGATACTGAAGGCAAATCTGGAGCTGGTGACAGGCAGAAATCAGAAGGAAGAATTACATTTAGAGAAATTTGGTCTATATATTAAGACTTGTGAGATTAGTTGGCACTTGTCTCAATCAGTACAGTAGTGACCTTTTCTTCCCGCAAGCAGATTTCTGATTCAGATTTCCCTAGAAGCATTGACAGTTTCAGGGTGAGATTCTTTGTTCATAATATAGAATGCTACATGTATGCCTAAGTTTGAAATTTTGAATACATATATCTCTCTATATATATAAATATTACAGGGACAGTGATAGCACCTCTGTAGTTAAGGTTGTGTCAAACTTTCTATTGAAATGTCATTTTTTGTTTTCATGTTAACTTTGAATCTATTCAAAGAATCTGCATAAACTTTCAAAATGAAAGATTATTCGGGGCTGGCAATGGCAAGTTTCATGGAGATCTGTTAACTAGGCTGCTAAAGAAAGGGGGGTACAAAAATGACAGTTCCTATTTTAAATCCCATAGGCTTCTTTTTTTCTAACACAGAAAAACGGCTGAATGGAATGACACAAACTTGGCATGAAAGCAGAACTTTACTCACGAAAGTGCATTTGCTTGTTTGGTATAAATCAGTTCAACAGTTTTATCAAAATTTGTGTTACAAAACTGGTTTTGGTAGGGCTCAAATTTAGTTCAATTGTCATTCAAGAGTCATATTGGTATGCTAGCCAAGAGATGGTGTTCAAACCCTGGTTCATGGACCATATGAAGACCCAAATTTAAAAAGAAAAAAGTTCTTAAACATGATTCAACGCAACATCTTTTTCTCCCACTGTCTTTTTTGGGTCTGTAAAACCAAAATTGGGTTAGAGGACCTGAAGCTCTCTGATTGACAGCCACCATTACAGAACACCAGAAGCCAGTAGCTGTGATATTTCATACAAAATAAAGGACACATAAAAGGGTAGATAGACCCACTAGCTCGGTGAGGGAAGCCCAAAGGTAATCTGAATGTTTTTTAAATAAAAAAAGTAAGATTTTTCCATGTGGTTAGCAAACCCTGCAGCTGGATTTGTTGACCCGATGGTCAGGTGAAGGGTCAGCGAACCCATAGCAAGGAGCCTTACACCCTTTTTGGGCATGCCTCGAGGTTTGTAAATCTCATGGCATGTCCAACGTTTGTATTAGAGTATACTGGGGTTTGGGAACCCCGAGATAGGGTCCATGAATCACTAAGAAAATTAAACAAGCATTTACAATGCAATGGTCTCGGCATCATTAAAGGTAGAGCTATTGCCATTGCTCATGACATTTCTTTTTTTTTTTAATCATAAATAAATGGCATTGTCATTTACAATGGGCAACTGCAAGATTTTGTTTGTAATGTAAGCCATGCTTTCGCAGTACTGTTGAATTTCATTATCCTCGCCTTGTGCTATTTTTCAGCCATATATAGCGTGAGTTTTGTGGAATTAAGCATAGAGTAACCTACCTTTGTGTTTTGGAACCTTGTGTAACAAGACATGTGTTCAGCTGTTCTTTGTTTTAGCTCCTGTGTGTCAGTGCACCCTGTAAGCGCACAATCATACCCTGCTCTCTCTGGAACAGTCACTCTGCACTCTGCCCTCAACACTGTGCCCTCAACACCACTCTGTCCTCAACAGCACTCTCATACATTGCTGTCACTGTCACTCCGCAGTCACTATCACTCTGCAGTCACTCTGCACTCACTCTGCACTCACAGTCACTCTGCCACTCACTCTGCACTCTGCACACACAGTCAATCTCGCACTCACAGTCACTCTCGCACTCACTCTGCACTCACAGTCACTCTGCACTCACTCTGCACTCACTGTCACTCTGCACTCACTCTCTACTCACTCTGCACTCACAGTCACTCTCACACTCACTCTGCACTCACTGTCACTCTCGCACTCACTCTGCACTCACTGTCACTCTTGCACTCACGCTGCACTCACTCTGCACTCACAGTCACACTCCCAGTCACTCTCGCACTGACTCTGCACTCACTCTGCACTCACTCTGCACTCACTCTGCACTCACTCTGCACTCACTCTGCACTTACAGTCACTCTGGCACTCACTCTGCACTCAGTCACTCTGGCACTCACTCTGCACTCACAGTCACTCACAATCACTCTCGCACTCACTCTGGACTCACTGTCACTCTACACTCACTGTCACTCTGCACTCACTCTGCACTCACAGTCACTCTACACTCACAGTCACTCTGCACTCACAGTCACTCTGCACTCAGTCACTCTGCACTCACTCACTCTCACACTCACTCTCGCACTCACTCTGCACTCACAGTCATTCTCGCACTCACTCTGCTCTCACTCTGCACTCACAGTCACTTGCACTCACTCTGCACTCACTGTCTCTCTACACTCACTCTGCACTCACTGTCACTCTGCACGCACTGTCACTCTGGCACTCAGACTGCACTCACTGTCAGTCACTCTGCACTTACTGTCACTCTCGCACTCACTCTGCACTCACAGTCATTCTCGCACTCACTCTGCTCTCACTCTGCACTCACAGTCACTCGCACTCACTCTGCACTCACTGTCTCTCTGCACTCACTCTGCACTCACTGTCACTCTGCACGCACTGTCACTCTGGCACTCACACTGCACTCACTGTCAGTCACTCTGCACTCACAGTCACTCTGCCACTCACTCTGCACTCTGCACTCACAGTCAATCTCGCACTCACAGTCACTCTCGCACTCACTCTGCACTCACAGTCACTCTGCACTCACTCTGCACTCACTGTCACTCTGCACTCACTCTCTACTCACTCTGCACTCACAGTCACTCTCACACTCACTCTGCACTCACTGTCACTCTCGCACTCACTCTGCACTCACTGTCACTCTCGCACTCACGCTGCACTCACTCTGCACTCACAGTTACACTCACAGTCACTCTCGCACTGACTCTGCACTCACTCTGCACTCACTCTGCACTCACTCTGCACTCACTCTGCACTCACAGTCACTCTGGCACTCACTCTGCACTCAGTCACTCTGGCACTCACTCTGCACTCACAGTCACTCACAATCACTCTCGCACTCACTCTGGACTCACTGTCACTCTACACTCACTGTCACTCTGCACTCACTCTGCACTCACAGTCACTCTGCACTCACAGTCAC
This sequence comes from Lissotriton helveticus, assembly GCF_964261635.1. Taxonomy (NCBI): domain Eukaryota; kingdom Metazoa; phylum Chordata; class Amphibia; order Caudata; family Salamandridae; genus Lissotriton; species Lissotriton helveticus. The sequence continues at coordinate 331,738,462 of NC_136071.1, read as the reverse complement.
TCTGCACTCACAGTCACTCTGCACTCAGTCACTCTGCACTCACTCACTCTCACACTCACTCTCGCACTAACTCTGCACTCACTGTCACTCTCGCACTCACTCTGCACTCACAGTCATTCTCGCACTCACTCTGCTCTCACTCTGCACTCACAGTCACTCGCACTCACTCTGCACTCACTGTCTCTCTGCACTCACTCTGCACTCACTGTCACTCTGCACGCACTGTCACTCTAGCACTCACACTGCACTCACTGTCAGTCACTCTGCACTCACTGTCACTCTGGCACTAACTCTGCACTCACTCTGCACTCACTGTCACTCTCACACTCACTCTGCACTCACTGGCCCTGCTAAGATCAAGCTGCTGGGGGTGCCTGGGCACTCCAAGGGGTTAATGGCGGATTTAGTTTCCCTCGCCTTGTCTCCATTTTTAATTTATGCATATTTAAATCACGTTTGCAGGTGTGGGAGAAAAACTGTCACTGTTTAAGATTCTCAGCGTTAACGCATGCAAGAGGTGAGGGAACCGCAGTAAAAATATGTTTGGACCTAGAAGAAGCCACTCTCTTTACCTAGTGCTTAAATAACCCCGCCGACTTCTAGTGCTAGAGAATAAAGTTCATACGAATCTGCATTCTTTTCTACACACAGTACGGACAGGACTCTAATGTTTCCCACCACATAACAGTGCTCGCCTGACACTTAAACACGAAAGAGTAGAGCTAACGTGACTCACAGACCAGACCCGATAAAGGTGTTTGTAAATCACAAAGCCTGAAACACGGCTGCTCGTGCGCTGTGCACGGATGCAGCGGACCTGCATGTTCCAACCCAGACTTTCATCCTTGTGAGGTCGATACAAACCGCAGGCAGGCATGTACATGCTCCAGTTGTGGAAACGGACAACCCCCCATTCTCGTTTAAGGCAATTGGAAAACTCAGTTGGTTGTGCGCCTCCGTAGAGAGGTGTCACCTGACGTCCACGTTCATGCTTCTAGTGAGATAAGCAGAACAATGGCAGCCCAGATGAAACAAGCACATGACAGCTCCCTCTGTGTCTGCCTCAGAATAATAACAAGCGTTGGCAGGAAGCCAGCATGCGCGCACACACAGCTGAAAAAAAAAGGAACTGGAAAGAGGTGAATGCGCGCCGAGCATCTGGCTTCAATTACCGCGGCCCCTGACAGCTGGTAATTGATGAAATATAGCCTTCTGCTGCGCGTGTCCGCACGGAATATGCAGGAAGCGGAGCAACTCTACAGCCTATGGCCTATTGCGTGCTGGCTTGTAAAAACACAGCCATGCGAGGGCCAATTGCCATGCAGCTGCCATAAATAACGAGCAAAAATCATGCGCTTCTCTGGAATTCGTAGGTTAGATTTTCGAACTCCTCAGACTCTTAAGCCACACCCACTTCGTGGGATGTAGGCCGAGCCCTAAAAACAGGGCTGGTTTATAGGCTGGAAGCCTTAGACAATGGAGGCTGGCTGTAAGGAAAGACTTTAGTACATGGCCTAGCCTAAGGCCAGCCAAGGAGGCCAATCCCACAACACATGGACAAGGATCATGTGCAGCAGGATTTGGGAGACCAGGGGGATTGGGTGCATTTGAAATATGCCTGCCCGTTTGAGAATGCCCTGTTCATGTGTGCAGTGTGTATAACTGACACAGTGAGATGGGTACAGGGAATAGTGGCATTTGTATCTGATACAATTAACTGAAATGGGCTTAGCCTGAAGTTATGGTTAACTTTGGTTAAGATACTTTTAAAGTGAAATTATGGTTTCAAATTAAATGTGATAAAAACTCATAAGTTATGGTTAGGACCTCAATTAATAAATCATTCAATAGCCAGACAAGTCATAACTCACACACCAAATGAAATGCCAATGACCACACAATATTTATGTTAATAGGTATCAACATCAATTCAATTCAAATTAGTCTTTATTTCGACTTTTAGTCATAAAAGACACACATTTACATATTAAAAATCACATTTCATTAACATTACATTCTGTTTGATATTTACAGGGAAGTACATCATAAGTATCAACATCACAACATGCTTAAATAGCATCAGATACTAAAACCACTAAATAATACTACATTAATAGTAATTGCTTTCGCCCTGTTAAATGTAATGTGTTATATGGTCTCATCACTAAGATTATTTGCCCCATTTGCAACTGCATCTATCTCACCAACTTTGAGGTTATGAGCATTGCATTTGGTGTGTAAGTTATGGGTTGAAATGCCTGTTGTGTAAGATATTGATTACAGTCCCACTAACCATGCATGCAACCTGGGAGTCATCCTGGACTCCGCACTATCAATGACCCAGCAAGTGAACGCCGTCTCCTCCTCCTGCTTCGACACCCTCCACATGCTCTGCAAGATCTACAGATGGATCCCCACTGGCACCGGAAGGACAGTCACCCAGGCCCTTGTCACCAGCAGACTGGACTACGGCAACGCTCTCTATGCAGGAACATCAGCAAAACTCCAGAAATGACAACAACGCATACAGAACGCCTCTGCACGCCTCATCCTCGACATCCCCCACCACAACCACATCACAGGACACCTGAAAGACCTTCACTGGCTCCCTGTCAACAAGAGGATCACCTTCAAGCTCCTCACCCACACCCACAAAGCTCTCCACAACACCGGAATAGCGTACCTCAACAAACTACTCACCTTCTACACCCCGATCCACCAGCTTCGCTCCACCGACCTTGCCCTCGCCACCAACTCCCGCATCTGTCGAGCGACTGCTGGTGGCAGATCATTCTCCCACCTCACCGCAAACACCTGGAACACCCTTCCCATCCACCTATGACAGACCCAGGACCTGCTGGCCTTCAGGAGACTCCTCAAGACCTGGCTGTTCGAGCAGTAGCAGCACCCCCACCCCTCCCCCAGCGCCTTGAGACCCTCACGGGTGAGTTGTGCGGTCTACATATGTACTGATTGATTGAGTCCTAACCATAACTTGTGCGGTTTTCAATTTTTAATTTATACACAAAATTACACTTTAATTGTGTTTTTTAAGCTTTTGGAAACCTATGATGTGCCGGCCGTCTGATCATAATGGCAGTCAGCCCGTCCTATTTCGGGTGAGTGATCATCACTGAATTTCCCTGCTGGGACTATCATACTGCCAGGCCCTTTTGGGGGGGCAACTAGGCAGACAAGTGCTACTTGTCACCAACCAAAGTGGTTGAAGTAATTTGCCACTGATTTCTTGGGGTACATCCTACTATTAATTTGCAATCTTGTCCAAGTACACCCTTTTTGCACTTCACTCTCAGGCTAGCAAGGTTGAGCAGTTTCCCAGGGAGATAGTTTAAGGAGCAAGCGCTCTGAACTCAACAGACTCAATCAAATTGTTCAAGAAAGTACTTTAAGCATAATATAACACTAGACAGAGCAATTATGGGAATCAGACACACTGTTTTAATTAGGTGTAATCATTTTGAAAATCTTCTTTGGAGTGCTACACCCTTCTGTATGGACTGACAGAGTCTCCCAGCATCCCTTTTCACTGGCATTTAACTCAGGGTAAGGCACTGAATAGGAAGAGGTACAATTCACTCAAATCACCCCCAAGGTATAGATGCACCCAATAGTTCAATTCGATTTCACCACTTTGTGGTTCCTCTGCAAAAGTCTTACGTTCATTTTGCAGACCTCTTCTGCAAATTTTCTCATGCTCAGAGGTTAGCTACATTCTTGTTGCAGTTTAGGGTAGTGCTGGACCTGATTCTGTGGTGGCAGCACTTAAACTGGAGGTTCAATGGCTGCAGTCTCGCTTGGAACTTGATGTCTGGGAGATATCACTGTCGTGGCTCTCCTGGCAGTGCTCATTTTTGGCAGCAGTGGTCTCCATAAAGGATGCAGAAAGGATGCTATCTTGGCAGGTGCAGTTTTGGGATGATCTTGAACTGCCATCTGCAGTTGTTGCTTCTAGGCAGATCAAGGCACCCATGAAGGCACTAACCAGAAACTTTGACGTCAACAGCTGTAGCACTAGTCCAACATATTGCCAAACATGAAATATGCTAGGTAATTGTAGATTTCTTGGTGCGGTTTGTAACCAGAACACTTCAGAGTGACCGAGCCCACCTACATTCGGGTTGCCTTTTGCTTTTCACCCTTGTAGTTACTCGCTTTCTCTGGTTATATGCCAAACCAAGAACATACTGGGCTTCTCCTTCCTGAAAGTCTCTAGTCCTCTAGGGTAAGCTACTCTCTTTACCTATCTCAGCGCCAGCAGCCTTCTAGACTCTATGCAGACTCTCGCTCATCCAGCAGAAAGTGCCTAGTTAAGGTGATGTTTCCTCACCTCTGGGAGACTGGCTGTCATGCAGACACCAACTCCATTCACACTGCAGTCTTGCATGCCTTCTGCGGAGGAATCCATTTCTGGTTCATTGAGAAGAATCTGTAAAAAGAGGAGTTGTTTGAGACCCACTTTTATACACGTTTTCCAGACAGGGATGTAGATTCACTGTGTATGGTTTCAAAACCAGATTGGGGTGTTCTCTTTCAAATGCCATTTTCTAGTTGCCCCTTAGAAACAACCTTTGTACTACTTCACAGCTTTCCTAGCACTAACAATGATGCTGGATCCAAGTAGGAGAATTCAAAATAGGGGCACAATTAACTGTCAGATCTGTTCTCTTCACCTGCCTGTCCTCTGCCTTTCTGAAGCAGTAATCAAGAACCGACAAAACGACAATCCTTGCCTAGAACTTCCTCATCTTTAACACCAGAAATGTCAGTCCCACCCCTCACTGCTTCCTTCTACCAAGATGCAGTGTTCAAGAAGAACTAATCAGCAGCCATCTGCTATTAAGGCACTCATTACATTTCAAATGGAATCCCTGCCTTTAGCCTCCTAAACTTTAGTGCCTGGATTTCCACCCTGCAGTCAATACACTCCCACTGCCTGGGGAAGCTGTGCTCACCCTGCATCGTGTGCCATGTTAAACTGTGGGCTATTCAAAATGGACCCCACTGGTCCCCGTACTCAAGCTTTCCCTACACACAATGCCATACTACCATACATATACTACACACACTGCACATACATGCAATGAGCATGCACACGGAATGTAAGTGTAGGGATCTGGGTTTCACACACCAGTGATGCTTTACACAAGAGGGTTCAGTAGATCACACTCTCCTTGACACAGAGAAAAAGGTCTGGTCACACTATTGGTCAAACTCAGTGTGCTACAACCACCACTCTACGTAGCTTAGCAAGGGCACGTACTTCAGTCTTAGGTCCACTATGAGGGTGAGCTTGGGAGGCCCCTCTAGCTCAGGGAAGACATTCTTGACCTCTCATTACAAGCTACTGTGCACAGGGTAGAAAAGTTTGATGCCAGGGTCAAATAAGCATTTGCAATGCAATAGGTCTCGCATTCAAACGAGTTTGAGCTGTTGGCATTGAAAATGAAAATGCCTTTTTTATGTTTTGGGTTTTAAAACAGTAATAAAAGGCATTGGCCTTTACAATACTAATAGCTTAAACTCTCGCAAATGCGAGACCTATTGCATTGCAATAAAGGGTCTTCTCGATAGCTTGTTAGATTGTAAATATCAGAAGAAGAGACTGGCCAGCGACGTCTTCAAAGGAGTGATGAATAGTGCAGTGAAGAAGATGTGTAAGTGTTGTAAATTACACAGACACAAAGTGTGAAGTGAGAGTTACATATGATCTGAGCTATAAACACTAAAAAAGCGCACCAACACCTTTCGCTATGTGATTACACTGTTGCGGCCCAAGAAGAAGATCAAGAGGGGGGCTATTTCCTGCCGTCTCTATGAATTGAGTGTGCTGAATGGCATTGCCTAATATCATTGATAAATTTGGGCTAACAAAAACACTCCAGTTGTAGTAGGGCCCTGGCTTCACCTCCTGGTGCAGGGTGGGCTGTGCTTTATGGCAGGTATGGAGGGAGGGAGAGAATGTCTAAGCTGCAGCTCCACCCTTGTACAGTGCCCCTTCTATTATTAGTGAGCGAGAGGCGCTGAGGTGGTGGTATTGGTTTTGGTAGGGGTGGTATTGGTATTGGTGGTGGTGGTATTGGTGGTGCTGGTATTGGTGGTGGTGGTGGTGGTAGCATTGGTGGTAGTGGTATTGGTGGAAGTGGGCTATTGGTACTATTGGTGGTACTGGTTTTGGTGGTGGTACTGGTATTGGTTGTATTGGTGGAGGCGTTATTGGTATTGGTGGTATTGGTTTTGGTGGTGGTATTGTTGGTGGTATTGGGGTTGATGGTACTGGTGGTGGTATTGGTGGTGGTGGTATTGGTGGTGGTGGTGTTATTGGTGGTGGTGGTGGTATTAATGGTGGTGGTATTGTTATTGGTACTGGTGGTGGTGGTATTTGTGGTGCTGGTGTTGGTGGTATTGGTAGTGGTGGTATTAATGGCGGTGGTAGTGATATTGGTGGTGGTATTGTTATTGGTACTGGTGGTGGTGGTATTGGTGGATGGTGGTTGTTTTGGTGGTGGTGGTAATGGTGGTGGTGGTATTGGTGGTGGTATTGGTGGTGGTGGTGGTATTGGCGATGGTAATATTGGTTGTAGTGGTGATATTGTTGGTTGTATTGGTGGTGGTATTGGTGGTGGTAGTGGTTGTGGTGGTGGTATTGGTGGTGGTGGTATTGGTGGAGGTGTTGGTATTGGTGGTATTGGTGATGGTGGTATTGGTGACGGTGGTTGTGGTGGCATTGGTGGTATTGGTGGTATTGGTGGTGGTGGTATTGGTGGTTGCAATGGTGGTGGTAGTATTGGTATTGGTGCTGGTGGCATTGGTGGTATTGGTGGTGATATTAGTGATAGTGGTTTTAGTGGTGGTATTGGTGTTGGTATTGGTGGTTGTATTGGTGGTGGTGGTATTGACGGTATTGTCGGTGTTATTGGTATTGCCAGTGGTATTGGTGGTGGTTGTGGTATTAGTGATAGTGGTGGTATTGGTGGAAGTGGTGGTGGTATTGATGGTGCTATTGGTGGTGATATTGGTTGTTGTGGTGGTGGTATTGGTGATGGTGGTTGTGGTGGTATTGGTGGTGGTGGTATTGGTGGTGGTGGTGGTAGTAGCAGTGGTGGTGGTATTGGTGGTGGTTGTTGTTGTTTTTGCAATTGCCGCCCTAAGTGCGCTGGGGATGCCCAGACGTGGGTCCCAGGCACTCCACACCACTTGGAGTCAAGCTAGCCGGGCTGAAGAGAGGTGTTACCTCGAAACCGGTCCGGTCCTCGGATGCTTGATTCCGTTCTGGGAAGGACATGGCTTCTGTAGTTCGGACTGGACTGTTCCCATGGGGCAACAGGGTCAGAGCTGATTTGCATATCGCCATTGTCTAACCCAGGGTGGTGTGGAGTGCAAAAAAACGATGGATTTGGGCCCAGATCTTTTGACTGGGGGAGTGTGTGACATTGATCCACATTCAGTCCATCACTTGTTGTTTTTGCAATTGCCGCCCTAAGTGCGCTGGGGATGCCCAGACGTGGGTCCCAGGCACTCCACACCACTTGGAGTCAAGCTAGCCGGGCTGAAGAGAGGTGTTACCTCGAAACCGGTCCGGTCCTCGGATGCTTGATTCCGTTCTGGGAAGGACATGGCTTCTGTAGTTCGGACTGGACTGTTCCCATGGGGCAACAGGGTCAGAGCTGATTTGCATATCGCCATTGTCTAACCCAGGGTGGTGTGGAGTGCAAAAAAACGATGGATTTGGGCCCAGATCTTTTGACTGGGGGAGTGTGTGACATTGATCCACATTCAGTCCATCACTTGTTGTTTTTGCAATTGCCGCCCTAAGTGCGCTGGGGATGCCCAGACGTGGGTCCCAGGCACTCCACACCACTTGGAGTCAAGCTAGCCGGGCTGAAGAGAGGTGTTACCTCGAAACCGGTCCGGTCCTCGGATGCTTGATTCCGTTCTGGGAAGGACATGGCTTCTGTAGTTCGGACTGGACTGTTCCCATGGGGCAACAGGGTCAGAGCTGATTTGCATATCGCCATTGTCTAACCCAGGGTGGTGTGGAGTGCAAAAAAATGATGGATTTGGGCCCAGATCTTTTGACTGGGGGAGTGTGTGACATTGATCCACATTCAGTCCATCACTTGTTGTTTTTGCAATTGCCGCCCTAAGTGCGCTGGGGATGCCCAGACGTGGGTCCCAGGCACTCCACACCACTTGGAGTCAAGCTAGCCGGGCTGAAGAGAGGTGTTACCTCGAAACCGGTCCGGTCCTCGGATGCTTGATTCCGTTCTGGGAAGGACATGGCTTCTGTAGTTCGGACTGGACTGTTCCCATGGGGCAACAGGGTCAGAGCTGATTTGCATATCGCCATTGTCTAACCCAGGGTGGTGTGGAGTGCAAAAAAACGATGGATTTGGGCCCAGATCTTTTGACTGGGGGAGTGTGTGACATTGATCCACATTCAGTCCATCACTTGTTGTTTTTGCAATTGCCGCCCTAAGTGCGCTGGGGATGCCCAGACGTGGGTCCCAGGCACTCCACACCACTTGGAGTCAAGCTAGCCGGGCTGAAGAGAGGTGTTACCTCGAAACCGGTCCGGTCCTCGGATGCTTGATTCCGTTCTGGGAAGGACATGGCTTCTGTAGTTTGGACTGGACTGTTCCCATGGGGCAACAGGGTCAGAGCTGATTTGCATATCGCCATTGTCTAACCCAGGGTGGTGTGGAGTGCAAAAAAACGATGGATTTGGGCCCAGATCTTTTGACTGGGGGAGTGTGTGACATTGATCCACATTCAGTCCATCACTTGTTGTTTTTGCAATTGCCGCCCTAAGTGCGCTGGGGATGCCCAGACGTGGGTCCCAGGCACTCCACACCACTTGGAGTCAAGCTAGCCGGGCTGAAGAGAGGTGTTACCTCGAAACCGGTCCGGTCCTCGGATGCTTGATTCCGTTCTGGGAAGGACATGGCTTCTGTAGTTCGGACTGGACTGTTCCCATGGGGCAACAGGGTCAGAGCTGATTTGCATATCGCCATTGTCTAACCCAGGGTGGTGTGGAGTGCAAAAAAACGATGGATTTGGGCCCAGATCTTTTGACTGGGGGAGTGTGTGACATTGATCCACATTCAGTCCATCACTTGTTGTTTTTGCAATTGCCGCCCTAAGTGCGCTGGGGATGCCCAGACGTGGGTCCCAGGCACTCCACACCACTTGGAGTCAAGCTAGCCGGGCTGAAGAGAGGTGTTACCTCGAAACCGGTCCGGTCCTCGGATGCTTGATTCCGTTCTGGGAAGGACATGGCTTCTGTAGTTCGGACTGGACTGTTCCCATGGGGCAACAGGGTCAGAGCTGATTTGCATATCGCCATTGTCTAACCCAGGGTGGTGTGGAGTGCAAAAAAACGATGGATTTGGGCCCAGATCTTTTGACTGGGGGAGTGTGTGACATTGATCCACATTCAGTCCATCACTTGTTGTTTTTGCAATTGCCGCCCTAAGTGCGCTGGGGATGCCCAGACGTGGGTCCCAGGCACTCCACACCACTTGGAGTCAAGCTAGCCGGGCTGAAGAGAGGTGTTACCTCGAAACCGGTCCGGTCCTCGGATGCTTGATTCCGTTCTGGGAAGGACATGGCTTCTGTAGTTCGGACTGGACTGTTCCCATGGGGCAACAGGGTCAGAGCTGATTTGCATATCGCCATTGTCTAACCCAGGGTGGTGTGGAGTGCAAAAAAACGATGGATTTGGGCCCAGATCTTTTGACTGGGGGAGTGTGTGACATTGATCCACATTCAGTCCATCACTTGTTGTTTTTGCAATTGCCGCCCTAAGTGCGCTGGGGATGCCCAGACGTGGGTCCCAGGCACTCCACACCACTTGGAGTCAAGCTAGCCGGGCTGAAGAGAGGTGTTACCTCGAAACCGGTCCGGTCCTCGGATGCTTGATTCCGTTCTGGGAAGGACATGGCTTCTGTAGTTCGGACTGGACTGTTCCCATGGGGCAACAGGGTCAGAGCTGATTTGCATATCGCCATTGTCTAACCCAGGGTGGTGTGGAGTGCAAAAAAACGATGGATTTGGGCCCAGATCTTTTGACTGGGGGAGTGTGTGACATTGATCCACATTCAGTCCATCACTTGTTGTTTTTGCAATTGCCGCCCTAAGTGCGCTGGGGATGCCCAGACGTGGGTCCCAGGCACTCCACACCACTTGGAGTCAAGCTAGCCGGGCTGAAGAGAGGTGTTACCTCGAAACCGGTCCGGTCCTCGGATGCTTGATTCCGTTCTGGGAAGGACATGGCTTCTGTAGTTCGGACTGGACTGTTCCCATGGGGCAACAGGGTCAGAGCTGATTTGCATATCGCCATTGTCTAACCCAGGGTGGTGTGGAGTGCAAAAAAACGATGGATTTGGGCCCAGATCTTTTGACTGGGGGAGTGTGTGACATTGATCCACATTCAGTCCATCACTTGTTGTTTTTGCAATTGCCGCCCTAAGTGCGCTGGGGATGCCCAGACGTGGGTCCCAGGCACTCCACACCACTTGGAGTCAAGCTAGCCGGGCTGAAGAGAGGTGTTACCTCGAAACCGGTCCGGTCCTCGGATGCTTGATTCCGTTCTGGGAAGGACATGGCTTCTGTAGTTCGGACTGGACTGTTCCCATGGGGCAACAGGGTCAGAGCTGATTTGCATATCGCCATTGTCTAACCCAGGGTGGTGTGGAGTGCAAAAAAACGATGGATTTGGGCCCAGATCTTTTGACTGGGGGAGTGTGTGACATTGATCCACATTCAGTCCATCACTTGTTGTTTTTGGTATTGGTGGTGGTGGCATCAGTGGTGGTGATATTGGTGGTGGTGATATTGGTGGAGGTGGTATTGGTGGTGCTGGTGGTATTGGTGCTGGTATTGGTGGTGGTGGTGGTATTGGTGGTGGTGGTATTGGTGGTGGTTGTGGTGGTAATGGTGGTGGTGGTGGTATTGGTGGTGGTGGTGGTATTGGTGGTGGTAATGGTGGTGGGGAGGTGGTGGCATTGATGGTGGTGGTGGTATTGTTGGTGGTATTGGTGTTGGTGGTGCTATTGGTGGGGGTGGTATTGGTGATGGTATTGGTGGTGGTGGTAGTATTGGTGGTGGCAGAAGTGGTGGTATTGATGGTGGTGGTGGTATTGGTGGTAGTGGTATTGGCATTGGTGGTTGTATTGGTGGTGTTGGTATTTGTGGTGGTGCTATTGGTGGTGGTATTGGTGGTAGTGGTGGTGGTATTGGTGGTGGTGGCATTGGTAGTGGTGGAGGTGGAATTATTGATGGTGGTGGTGGTGGTGGTGGTATTGGTGGTGTTAGTAGTATTGGTGGTGGTATTGGTGGTGGTGATAGTGGTGGTATTGGTGGTGGTATGGATGGTGGTGGTACTGAAAGGAAATTATTACTGACCCTTTGGCTGGATGCTTTGCTGCTTTGGTCCTGTGTCTGACTGCAAGGGGAAGCTGTGGGTGTGGTGCTCCCTGCCTCCCGCTGCCCGCTGTAATTGACATCACGCAGTGCGGCCGCCGAGAGGAGTGCAGCCCACCCAAACTACAACACCTAGCAGCCCATGCGCCACTCGCGCTCGAAAACCGCGCCAGGAGGCGCCTAAATACAGCGTGAGCCCCTGCACTAGCGGGGAACTGAAAGGAAATTATTACTGACCCTTTGGCTGGACGCTTTGCTGCTTTGGTCCTGTGTATGACTGCAAGGGGAAGCTGTGGGTGTGGTGCTCCCTGCCTCCCGCTGCCCGCTGTAATTGACATCACGCAGTGCGGCCGCCGAGGGGAGTGCAGCCCACCCAAACTACAACACCCAGCAGCCCATGCGCGACGCGCGCTCGAAAACCGCGCCAGGAGGCGCCTAAATACAGCGTGAGCCCCTGCACGAGCGGGGAACTGAAAGGAAATTATTACTGACCCTTTGGCTGGACGCTTTGCTGCTTTGGTCCTGTGTCTGACTGCAAGGGGAAGCTGTGGTTGTGGTGCTCCCTGCCTCCCGCTGCCCGCTGTAATTGACAACACGCAGTGCGGCCGCCGAGGGGAGTGCAGCCCACCCAAACTACAACACCCAGCAGCCCATGCGCCACGCGCGCTCGAAAACCGCGCCAGGAGGCGCCTAATACAGCGTGAGCCCCGCCTCGCGGGACGCCGGGCGAAGCCCGGGCAAAGGGCGGGCCGTTTTGTGGCCGTTCGGTGGCCGAAGGAGGCTGGGCTGGGCCCACTCTCTAAAAATTGCGGGATTATCACCAACTGAGAAAGTAAGTCTGACTCCATTCTGACACTGAGCATCTCTGTTATGCGTCGTCACCACATCCACGCAAAGTAACTGCTCTTGTCATTGTCACTTATCAGCAAGATCCACTTGGACAAGTGATCACCCATAGGTACCTTGATCTGGTTACGTCCTCAACAACACTTAACCAGCAGCTAATAACTTTGGAAGGAAACTTACTTGGGGGCCAGTCTTAACATTAGCTTATTATCAGCATCTATGGCTGCTAATGGCGAAAAAATCATGCAAGTCGAAGCAGTGGGAAATTGCAAGGGTACCTTGGATGACTATTTTAGGAAACCTCCCACTGACATAGACAGGGATTGTTCACTGGCGGAACGCAGGGCTGAGCGGCGCCGCTCGATTGAAGCTATTAAAAACAGACTCCCTGTGGACATACTATCACACTCTAATCCAGCGGGCGCAGGTTCTATATCAGGCATGGAGGACGCGCTATCCACGGAGGGGATCCCTATGCTCTTGCGAGATACGCCACCCTCAATGACTGCCCTTAATAACGTGGAACAAAATAGTTCTCTAGATATTAGCAATACTAATGCCACTATAGAAATCATACCCGATACTCCTCGAGTAATGGTAGGGATCATACAAAAGAAAGCAGGGAAACGGGAAGCCGCTAAAGTATTTGGTCCACCACCAAATAAGAGAAGGAGAGAGGAGGTCTACCACAAAGAGCTAAGATCAGCCACACTGATTTTGGGAAGGGCAACAAGGTACTTGTTACCCCAGCTCCCACTATAAAGGCTAGACTACCTCTCGAGTTAGGTCAGGAGGCCATACCTAAAATAATATTGCCCACACATAGCCCCACACTGAGTGCACCAAGTACCAGTTCAACATCTTCTAGGGATTGCACGACCAAGGAACAACTATCTACTGTCTCCCTCGATAGAATTGAACATCTACTTAAGTCATTTACCTCCCCTATATTGGAGAGGTTGAAGAGGTTAGAGCAGCGGCTGGGGGATCTAGAAACTGCCATCACCAACAATGCAAGTATCTCCATAATTGCACCTAAGCAAGCACTACTCCCCGCAGCCGTAAGTCCATCCTCCATCCCTGTAGCTCAAAGGGATGTAAATTCATCTACTAAAATTGTCGCAGGTAATTGCCAAGGGGGGAAGTTGCAAAAAGCAGACCATCAACTCCCTCCACATATTCCCAAGGAATTACCAAAGAAGGCAAGTATAGTTTATGGAGGAAATGGGTATGAGCAAGGGGCACGGGCATATCCAGATAGACCAGGAACCACTAGAGTCCGCCAAGTTGAATTACCACCAGACGCGGTTCCCTATGTGGTTGTACTCACAGGCGTCCCCATACTACAAGCTGGCAGGAGGGAAGGCTTCAGCCAATTAAAAAATAAAACCATGCACTGGCTTAGCCAGTACAGACCGCTTCCAAGCAACACCAATGGCGAGATTGTCCATGTACGCTGACTCTCCTGGCTGGGGAGTAGAGAGAAAGATATTGAGGGCGATCTCATAATTATACATTTTAGAGATCCAGCTGCGGTTAATTACATCTTAAACTGGAATACAAGAACAAATGGTACAACCATCATTCCCCATGATCTAACTTATTTTTACCCAAGACCTCAGGTAACTCCCTTAATGTCTTTAGGGGCCCCAACCAGCTTATGGAACAACCTTCCCACAACTCTGAATAACCAATATGTGTGGCAGGCTCCCTACCCTATGATCCCAAAAAACCCTTACGGGTGGAATAACATCTCATATAGGGGACATAGAAATAACTACAGTGGATCAGACCACTCACAAGGAACTAGGGGAATGGATCACTTGCTGCCATTTACCCCCTTTGAGCATACCAATCGATTTGCAGCACTTTCAGGCTTGGATGACTGCGAATGACGGTTGGGGCCCCCTCCTGATAGGTCACGAACATACAGGACAATTGACAAAATACTTAATGTTGGTGCCCAAAGCTATACCCCTGCTCCTGTACATATCACGTCCGAGTTAGACCCTTGCCCTATGATAGCCCCTCATTCCAAAATACAAGCTTCTGGGGTAAAAGCGTTGGTAATCCCCCAGTTAGATAAATTGCCTGGGACCATATCCTCCGAAATAATGAATACTTCGGAACCAGTCACTGAGATATCCATGATTGTAATATCCCCTCTTGAGATTACACCCCGTGATATAATTGAGCCAGCCCCTGTGATATCAATGGAAATAACATCACCAATAAATACGGAAGTTCCTGGTAGTATATTAACATGGAACATAGCGGGTCTGGCCCCAAAAAATAAATGATGCAGATTGGCGGTCAGTAACTATGTCCCATTCAATTATAGCTCTCCAGGAAACATGGGCTAAGGAAGAATCCCATCTGCTGGGTTTTAAAACGTTCTTTACTCTGGCAGTTCCGACTAAAATGGGTAGACATAAGGGAGGTTTGTCTATGTACTTGTCTATTTCCTCGGGGCTTATGGTCCAAGGGTGCTTCCTGGATTCCCCTTTTTTTCGGATCTTAAGGGTATCCTGGGGTGCTCTGGAAAATTTTGCCATCATTAATTTCTATAATAACATCCCGAGAGCACAAGTTGAAACTACACTTAAGAAATTGTCAAGCACCCTTAAGACTATTACAGATAGTTGTACAGGGGATATGGCCCTCCTGTGGGTAGGGGATTTTAATTGTCCATTGTGCTCAAAGAGTCTACAAGGAGTGTGTGGCTGGGAAGTTGAATCTATAGGCCCAACAAGCCACTTTGCCCACATTAAACTAGGGGACTTACTTAATAACTTAATGGTGGACCACTCTATGGCATTTATTAATGAGGCTTGCTCTGTGCCTAAAACATATGCACCCACATTTAGCGCAAGAGGGGCAAAGTCAACGATTGACTTTGCCTTACTATCGTTACGCTATGCCTCATTGGTTAATAACTGGGAGACTCTTACAAGTGGCATTAGCGACCACTACCCTATTTCAGTTACTTTTAAGTTAAACCTGGATATGCGGCCTCCTGATATTCAACGTAATTATGTTTTTAATCCTATTCTTGGCCAGCGTAATGGACTCTGTATTAAATGGGAGAAGGTAATACCAGAGAGTTTTCAAAAAATCTAGTAAACGTCTCCCTTAAAGAAATTACTAAGTGTTTGACGCCAGAAGAGAGCGAAGAAGGAGTCTTGCTCTCTTTTAATAAAATTTGTTGTTTAATTAAACACCTTCTGACTAGAGAGCCACGTAATTTAGTTAAGAAAACCCCTGGGTGGTTTGACCCAGATTGCTCTAGGGCACTGCGGGAAATCAAAAATATATTGCATGCTACCCCACTAGATAGAGTTCAGGCTCAAAGGGCAAGGCGCAAGTACCGTGCCGCTTTGATTAAAAGGAAGAAAGATCTAAAAGCTGAAGCCTGGGAGGCACTCCATACAGCAGCAACACAAAGGGACACTGCTGCTTTCTGGAAGGCTGTCAATGCTCCTTTCTACCAAGACACCCAAGGTCCTCGCCTAGATAATGCTATCACGGCCCAGGAGTGGTTGTCCAACTTCCAGGCCCTGTATAGCAATAAGGCTCTGCCTGCACTAGCTCACGAAACACCGATACCTTTGGAAGAAGAGGATCCCCGTTCCCTCTTGACATGCAATTGAAACTAGAGGAGGTATATAAAGCCCTAAGGGAGAGTTCAGCCTCGAAAGCACCAGAACCAGACTCTGTCCCTATTGATGTTTTTAAAATGTACCCAGACCTGTGGGCTCCTCTACTCACTAGAGTTTTGAATTGCATGACGAAAAGAGGTTTTATCCCAACCTGGAAGGAGGCAATCTTGGTCCCGATATACAAGAAGGGGGATAGGAATGACCCTGCCTGCTATCGCCCCATCTTTTTGTTAGATGGCTTTATGAAGATGGCGGGCAGGGTCATTATTGCTCGCATTCAGGACTGGGTGGAGGGACAGGAAGTGTTGTCTCCCTTTCAGTATGGGTTTAGGGGAGGGCGAAGGACAATTGAGCAGGGGCTGAATCTTTCACTAATCATTTCGAAATATATCTACGCAAGGAAATCAAATCTGTATGTGACCTATGTGGACCTCAGCTCTGCTTTTGACTGCGTTTTGCACGACGGTCTTTGGCAGACGCTGAGGGACATTGGGCTGGACAATAAAATAATTGTATACATCAGAGAACTCTATGTGGAGGCAGGTGCCCGAGTTAGATACGGTCAGAAGGGGGAATGTACAGACCTTTTTAAGATTAGCAGAGGGGTAAGGCAGGGCTGTATCCTGGCCCCCCTGCTATTTAATCTATATATCAATGATTGGGTTCTAGCCTAACACAGCAGTATTATGATTACCCTGTAATCAAGGGCAAACCCATCCCCATTTTACTTTATGCCGATGATGCGGCTATTCTCTCACAAACCAAGGTAGGACTCCAGAAAGCCGTACACACCTTCACTAATTTTATGAATGTGAGAGGGTTATGTGTAAACGTTTCTAAGACGTTTACTATGTCGTGCAGTCTAAATAAATATAGACAACCATGCCCAATTGTTTTAAATAAAAGGAAGGTAGAGTTAGCAGATATTTTCTGCTACCTGGGGGTCCACTTTGACAGACAAGGCACCTGGAAGCCGGCCGTTAAGGCACGGGCTGTGGCATTTAACAGAGCAGTCGGGGCTCTTATGAATTTTGCGAAGAAAATAGGAAACAGACCAGCAGTGGAGCTCCTCCGAATATTCAAATCAAAATGTGTGGCTATTGGGACTTATGGGGCCGGTATCTGGGGTTGGCAGCAAATGGAGGAGATCCAGCGAATTGAGAACAGGTTCCTCCGATTTATAACTGCTACATCAAGGAGCACCCCAATATACGTATTACACGCCGAAGTTGGCCTTACTTTTATCACGGATATTATAAAACTCGCCCCAGTATGACTTTGGCACAATGTCTGGACCAACCCTGCCACAGAATTGAATAGATCTATTATAGAGGACTGCTTGAAGTGTGATGGGCTGAAAAACATCAAATGGCTTACTTATATTAAGAACTTTGTCGGCGAGATTGGTCATCCAGAATATTTTACGGACCCAATATCACTGGAATTTCTCTCGCGACCTACGCTGAAAAAGATGCTGTTGGAACATTTGGAACAACAAAGGTGGAAGGACGAAAGGACCAAAAAATCGGTCATGAGCCACGATGAAGTGATATCCCAGAGGGGTCTCCAGTTGTATCTTGCATTGGAACACCCCCTACATCACCGTAGGCTCCTGACTCACTTTCGCCTGGAAACCTTTTATAGACTCATATCACTTCCAACTTGCAATGATTGGGCAAGGGGAAAAAGGCTGTGTCCCTGTGATGACAAATCATTTCAATCAAATATACACTGCACTTTGTTCTGCACTTTATATAGCCATTCGCGAAGACAAATTTTAAAGCCTCTTCTGTTAACTTGGGGCCTAAGGAACTCAAGAGACGCTTATAATAAACTTAGGTCCTTAGATGATTGCCTCACTATTAGTACCGTGAGCCTTTTCCTGAATAAAATTCTAAGTGTGAGAAAGTCTATCGTCATGTGATAATAAGAGTTAGTGAGAGGTTTTTAATTATAATCTTTTTTACTGTCTGTACTGTTTTATTCTTTTTAACCTTTTAACGAAGTCAAACCTTAGCAATGTTTAAATCAGATTGAAAATAATGATAATTTTAACTGTCTTTTTATCTGTATACTTTTATGAATTGTTATTTCAATTCGAATAAAGTCTTTTGAATGAATGAATGGTGGTGGTATTGGCAGTGGTGGTGGTATTGGTGGTGGTTGTATTGATGGTGATGGTATTGGTGGATGTAGTGGTATTGATGGAGGTGGTGGTATTGCTGGTGGTGGCAGTGTTGTTCCTGTTAATGAAACAGGCTTTTGAAAACAACCGGTCAGGTGGCTTTAGTACAGATGACATGTAACATAGATGTGCTGTTGTCAGCTTCTGCCCATTAGCACAGGATTATATGCTATCTGGAATTCACATGACTTAATTCACTAATCATTTCTAAATGCATTTTACTTGGGAGGGGGGTTGAAACAGACACGAAATAATGCTGGGTTAAAGTAATTGAAAGCAGGCGACTGTGTTACGGGGCGGCTTAAAAAAAGACACAAGCGGTTTCAGGTGAAGCAGTGCATGACCGGCCTGCAGTAAGAGGAACTCAATAAAGTAAATAGTGCTTACAGACTAAATAACAGGTCCTGTGTAACAAATGAAGTAAAAGTGCCTGTCGCCGTGGGAGGGTAAAAATGAAGACAAGGCCGTACTAAGGAGGGACCAACAAGCCTATTAGCAAATACGAAGGCAGCATTTACGAAAGACAATGACACAAGCCAATGAAAAGTATGGGACGAGAGTGGGCGCGGATTCTCTCCCATACTACAGAAGTGTCAGAGAGCGAGCACTGCATGTGCGCTGCTGCTAGGCTCGACCTAACAAAAAGTCAGGATACCAGCTCTACAAGCCTTAGGGCACTCAAGGCAGGAATCCATATCTGTTTGCCATGCAGGGGGCATTATTGTGCCTAACAAGGAAATCAAACAATGACCCCAATGCTCTGGAACTGTTAATTAGCGCACCACTGATAGCTGTGATAAAGGAAAAGATGTCCCAGCCTGCCTTATAGTGAACTCTAATTTTGGTGTCCCTTCTTTCGTCTGGGGAGTTCAGGGGAGTGGAATCCGTATACTCTGCTGATCACAGTGTGGGTAACGACGTTTTCTTTTAATTCAGTTATGTTGTAATAATGATATGCCTTTTTTCACCTAATATCCATTGGTAGCTGAAAATGAACTAAACATATTTTTGTTACACACAGATCGACCATTAACTGCTAATTAAATTTCTCCCATGCCTATTTTTTTGTTAATGGTACATAAGTATGTTAAATTAGGATACCCTCGAAGTTGCTGTAATTTCATCATTTGGTCCTTCTTAGCCCCTCAAACTTCAGTTTTTATGATTTATAGAAAGGATCTTGAAAGATTTAAATTACCTATGTGCCTCACTTCCATCTTACATATTTCCGCTCTGTGGCCTGCAGGGAGTCGAAGACAGTAGTTAGATTTGCCCAGTGGTAAAATAATCACTTTTTTCAACTCCTTATTTTTTCAAGATATTCACTGCGCTATTAACATCAAATGGCTTTTGCTAATATTTTGTGACTTTTTTATTGTTGCCTTATTATCAATAATGGTTATAAAACTTTTTTTTCCGTTTCTGTTGAGTTCATTTGCTATGTTCCATCCATGGCTTGCGTCTGGTTCGCATTATATCTGAGGTGAAAGTTATTCTGTTTCGCTCCCTTCAACTTCATAACACTCGTTGCTAACTGTCCTGCCCTGTTCTCATGTTACCCAGCTGTAACTGTAAGCATGTAGTAGAGGCCCGTGTTCCAAATTCCCATACTGAACGCATTATAAAATTTTAGAATGAATTTATCAATGAGGAAAACAGGACTGCTGATCCAGAATGCAACGCTGCCACGGTCTCAATGTCCAGTGTCCAACCTGCTCCTTTAACGGGCTGGACAGGCCTTTTATTGCACAGGGCATTTCCCCGGTAGGGTGGAGCCCTAGTAGGCCAGTTTTGAAAGCCCACGATCACTCCTGTGGCCCTCTGTCAATTTCCCCAGCTCTCCGAACTTAATTGCAGCATGCATGGGGAGGCTTCAAGAGAGACAGAGGGAGAGAAAGAGGTAGGAAGTGGGAAGGTAGAGAGAAAGTGATCAGAGATGGAAACGAGAGAGAGTACTGAAGGAGAGAGGAGAGAATAGATGAAAATAGAGAGGGAGATTGCACAAGTAGACAAGGGGAGTGGTGCTCGAGCATTTTTGCCATTGCTCCCTTTGGTAGCTCAGTACCACCCTGACTTCTTTTCCTTTCCTATTTCGTTCTCACGTTGGACACAGAGTAAGCTATAAAACGATGAAAAGGAAGATTGTCTTAACAAGTAATTTTGCAAAAAGCAATACACTGGGGCATGCAGTCTATGTGGCACAGTGCCGAGATTATCTATGGTTATCAAAAACGGGATGGGAATTAAAACTTTACCTGTTGATGTGATGGTGGCAAGGAGCATCAGCGAGACAGGGAAATGCCCCAATCATTTACCGGTAATCTTCAATACACTATTCCTTATCATAATCCTTATCCATGAGGATGAACTATCCTGGTGACAAGCACCTTGTGGCATTAATTCTAAAATTTAGCTAGGAAATGCTAGGATTCATTCTCCCACAAGAAGCCCTGAATTATCAATGAGGAAAACCATAAGATCAATGCCACCTCTAAAAACGTAAGGGAAGCAGGACTCTGATGATAAACAGTATGACTCAATGTAACGAAGATTGCTGATGAGAATTGGGTTAGTACCATTTCCTTCCTGATCCTCGCCACAGTCCTTATATATGAGGACATAACAAGCAGAAGTTCGCTGTCCAAGCAGCACACAGGAATATGCAATGTAGGGACAGCAAGAAAACCATGCCAAAACATTTGCAGTCTCAAAGGGCACAACATCAGAAGGCAGCTCCACCAACAAGAAAGTGCAGACCGAAACCCAAAGATGAGGAAATCCAAGAGACAATCCAAACAAAAGAGGAACATCCAAAACCAGAAATCTCACTTGTAGAAGCCAACTACGAAAAATAGGGGATGCCGCACCTCGCGGCTTACCGAAGGCTATGAACCCAAGAACAAAGACAGCTGAGCCGAATCCACCAGACAGTGCTGCAAATAACCAAGAGAGATCCCATGAGGAATGTAAGGGTGCATCCCTACAGGGTGAAACCATGGCAATGGAGCAAGTGGTCAGAAAACAAACAAACGTGTTGGTCAGTGGATCTCAATGAGTCTGTATCATAATGTGACAGACAAAAGGCCACAGAGAATCAAGGGCACCAACTAGGAACAACAGCTTCACAAAAAGATTAAACTACGTTAATGCAGACTTTAAGGTAAATCACAGACCAGCATAGTGCAATCCCACCTAAACACCATAAGAAGCAAACAGCAAGAAAAAAGATCCAGCAGAAGCCAAAAAGAGCAGTAACACACAGAAAAGTAAGCTACAGTGAAACCGAAGATGAGAAAATCTGAACAGAAGCAGCACCTTTAGACAGTTAAACTCTAGAACTGTCACTCGGAACATGCTCAAAACTCATAACTGCTTTGTCGCATAGTACGTAAGTGTCAGGCAGCACTGGCGAGAACAACAGGACACGTGGAAACAGAAACTCATGATATCAGTAATGATAACATAATATCAGCCATGAAAGCTCATCAAATCAGAAGGGGAAGGACCTAAAGCAGTAGAGGCACTGATAATTTCTGCAACAGAGGAGGCCAAGATGTCAAAAACGGCAAATGAGAACGTTGGATGAAAAGTGGATTGAGGAAGTCCTTAGGACAGAGGGTCCTCCTCCAGTTCTGTTGTAGAAACAAGCACGACAGAGGGAGAACATTTTGAGAAAAGCACTTGTGGCACATCAAAGTGAGGGGAAACATCAGGTGGATGTATCAGGACTCAAACAATTGACCACTGCAGGAGGAGAGAAAAGAGGGCCCAAGGCTTCTCAAGACCTGGCTACTCAAGCAGTGGCAGCCCCCCCCCCCCACCCCCCAGCGTCTTGAGACCCTCACGGGTGAGTAGTGCGCTTTACAAATCTACTGATTGATTGATTGATGTGCAGCACCACATGGAATGGCTATGGGTCAAAAAAGAATAAAAAATAAATGGCATCCAAACCTATCTGAGGACCTGCAGTAAATTAGCAAATCAAGATACAGATACATGTCACGTTGACAGCAGAGGTGTCCAGAAACTCCAAGAATGCATCTTACAGGACACAACAAATGCCCCACAAATTGCAATTGGCTGATCCATGGCCCAAAAGGAAGGACAGCTACAAGATTCAAACAACAGTGACAGAGATAGAGATAGAGATGAAATGCCACACATGAGATAGGGGCTTGAAACACTGCTCAACAGAAGGGATTCAAAAGTAGATACAAGACAACCAGACCACAGTAATGAAATTCATATCCTACATAATGGCATCCAGGCAAACAAACCAGCAGGACATTCGTGTCAGCCCAGAACAGTGGAAGCACCCAATAAGCCAGAGAAAAGGATCCAAATTCCACACAAAGATCAAGCACGCAGAGTCACGGAGGTACAACATCAACTTGTGAAAAGTAGAAATAGAAAGCACCCCACTTAGAGGCAGAGCTAACAACTCAACAAGAAGCTGGAAAGGACTAGCCAGTGGTAGGAAGGGAATGAAGCCAGCCTGAAGGATACAAACAGCATGTTCGAGAACCCCAAAATCAAACATACCAAGGGGCATGCTCAAGGTCAAAATCAAGCATAAAAGTCCTAACTAGGATTAATCACAGAGACCTGAATCCAAAAATTACAGCAGTCATCAAAGTACGCATCTTTGAGGCCTAAGGCAGCCCCCCAAAAAAGGCAGGTAATCATAAATCCAGGACCACAATGCAAGAACATTGTTGACAGTGTCACAAAGTAGAAGACAGGCTTGTGACACCACACCAGTGGTGGAAAAATAACCAAACCCAACAAGGAAAAGATCTGGGGAATTTGGGTCGGCACCAAACATATAGAAATACCAGCCACCCGAGGTATATGGCGAGAGATTTCAATGGTCAATACTTGGCACATAAAGAAGATATTATGAAGATCCAGAAAATCAACAAACAAGGTGAGGTTGAAGGTAGGCCCGGACTATAAAGAGCCAACCATCAACAGTGTAGGCATCCAAAAAACTTTAGAAGGGAAGACATTCTGTATTGACTGTTTCAAAAGAAAGTTCAAAACGGAGAACAATAGATTCTATGTAGTTCTCCCAACAAAGACAGACAGAAAAGCATTGGGCAAGGTGGTGACCTCATGTCTGAAAGACAAGGAGTTGACCGGGAGCTAGTACAAAAAAATGGGTACAAAAGGGGGTGGTGATGGACGGAGCACCCGAACAAATCAAACACTCACACCCAGTCAAAAGATCTGGGTTTGATCCATCACCGTTCTTTAGCCCACTCTGCCACCCCAGTTCAGACATGGCTATATGCAAATCAGTCTGACCCTGTGCCTCATGGGAACAGTCCAGCCCGAACTGCCAAGCCATGCCCTCACTCGACCGGAAACAAGCTTCCGAGGACCGGTTTCTGGCATTCCAGCCGTCTTCAGCCCGGCTTGCTTGAATCCAGTGGCAAAGTGAGCAAGGGACTCACGTCTGAGCATACCCTGCCACACCTATGGCGGCCAAAGCGGTACAAAAGGGGGTGGTGATGGACGGAGCACCCGAACCAATCAAACACTCACACCCAGTCAAAAGATCTGGGTTTGATCCATCACCGTTCTTTAGCCCACTCTGCCACCCCAGTTCAGACATGGCTATATGCAAATCAGTCTGACCCTGTGCCTCATGGGAACAGTCCAGCCCGAACTGCCAAGCCATGCCCTCCCTGGACCGGAAACAAGCTTCCAGAAACCGGTCCTCGGAAGCTTGTTTCCTGTCCAGGGAGGGCATGGCTTGGCAGTTCGGGCTGGACTGTTCCCATGGGGCACAGGGTCAGACTGATTTGCATATAGCCATGTCTGAACTGGGGTGGCAGAGTGGGCTAAAGAACGGTGATGGATCAAACCCAGATCAGTTGACTGGGTGTGAGTGTTTGATTGGTTCAGATGCTCCGTCCATCACCACCCCCTTTTGTACCGCTTTGGCCGCCATAAGTGTGGCAGGGTATGCTCAGACGTGAGTCCTTTGCTCACTATGCCACTGGATTCAAGCAAGCCGGGCTGAAGACGGCTGGAATGCCAGAAACCGGTCCTCGGAAGCTTGTGTCCGGTCCAGGGAGGGCATGGCGGCATGGCTTGGCAGTTCGGGCTGGACTGTTCCCATGGGGCACAGGGTCAGACTGATTTGCATATAGCCATGTCTGAACTGGGGTGGCAGAGTGGGCTAAAGAACGGTGATGGATCAAACCCAGATCTTTTGACTGGGTGTGAGTGTTTGATTGGTTCAGATGCTCCGTCCATCACCACCTCCTTTTGTACCGCTTTGGCCGCCATAAGTATGCCAGGGTATGCTCAGACGTGAGTCCCTTGCTCACTTTGCCACTGGATTCAAGCAAGCCAGGCTGAAGACGGCTGGAATGCCAGAAAACGGTCCTCGGAAGCTTGTTTCCGGTCCAGGGAGGGCATGGCTTGGCAGTTCGGGCTGGACTGTTCCCATGGGGCACAAGGTCAGACTGATTTGCATATAGCCATGTCTGAACTGGGGTGGCAGAGTGGGCTAAAGAACGGTGATGGATCAAACCCAGATTTTTTGACTGGGTGTGAGTGTTTGATTGGTTCAGATGCTCCGTCCATCACCACCCCCTTTAGTACAAAAAAGGGCCAGCAACCCAGAAAGAGGCAAGAACAAGGGTTGAGGAACATGGCTAGAAGCAAGAGGGAACAGTCAGGAGTGCAAGTGAAGCAGGAAGCAGTGCAGTGAGCGTTAGAGATGGCACAAACAATGTCCATGGGGCAGGACGAAATGTAGACCTAGAATATATGCAGACCACCTTCACAAATAGAAGGGGTATTGGACGACTTAGGGCCTGATTATGAGTGTTGCATCAAATAGTAATTTGACAATGAGGTGTTTGAACTTTATCAGATGCAATTATCATCATATATTCTGAGAGCTTAGAGAATGACATGCAGATTTCGTTGCTTATCACACCCAAATTTGCAAGAGTCTGCAAATACCGGGCTTTTTCTCCTTGTTAAAATCTGAATGGTTTGCCCTGCCAGATTATTTAATGAAGGACACCATCTTCATTGTAACTACCAGGTGCAGAAAACATAGTACTACTTAGAATTCAAATCTCTGCACATTGCAATTTAACAGCCCATTTCTGATAAATCTTATGGCTGCCGGTGCATCAATGAAGGGCAAATACAACTGCAGCAAAGGATCAGACAACAGACAGTCTGACCTACTGAATGATCATGGATAACTAAAGGGGAATGACCTGATCCCTAACAAACGTGGCATCTCACCTTAAGTCTGGCATCACCAACAAGTGTCAATGTTGACGACTTACAAATATCAGATGGCTAAGCAACAGAATCAATCAACAGAAATAAACATAAAAGAACAAGTGGAAGGTGCACATTTTAATAGTGATTTCCATATAGATTTTTGGTACACAACCAGCCTCAGAAAAAGATGCACATAGCGGCAGGCAAACACCGTACATTTCCTAATGCCAACAAGAAGCCACCGGAGCATGAATAAATATGACTAACTGCCACCCACCACGCGCCTTCTCTATTTATAGACCATGTAAAGAATACTTAGTCACTTCACAGCTGCATATTGACCTTAAGCTGGATGGAAGCCACTTGACTTCTGTCACAAGACAGTGGCGTCACAAAACTTGCGGGGACCCCCCATTCAAAGTACATGGAGGACGCCTCCCAACTCTGGACCCAATGAGGAGCTCTCAGGCCTGCCCATGCACAGTGTTGGAATGGGCCCCCTGGAGCTTGGGGGCCCCCACACTGCAGGAGTTGCTGGGGCTATTGTCATGTCACTGTCACAAGGACCAGACCAGAAATAGGTAGTGCAAAGTGACGCCCAATTGTGAAGACCTAAAAACCGACCTGGATAGTCCACTAGCACCAACAAAGAGGCCAGATGACCCCATCCTGGTCTATGTCCTGGATGAATCCCCATGGCTAGAGAGAGGGAAGCGATCTAAGCATTTGAATCAGAAGGCATACAGAGCACAAAGAAGAAAGAAAATGTGCCTGAATTCCCACATCAGATGCCTGAAGGCCATTTCTCTGTGCACTAAGACACCTTAGATGGAAGAAGGCTGCAAAGCCTCATTCCCATTCCATTTGAGGGTTAGCCAAAAATGGATCCTGCATGGTACAGTCCCCCTAAAAGAAGGCCCAGAAGCAAAATTAAGTAGAAGCAGCAACCCCTATTCCACTGAAAAGGTGTGACACTGCGAGGAACTTGATGTTACTCACCTTAGTGTGGGACAAGAAAAACAGGTCTTCCTGTGAGAAGCTGACTCTCTCATATTTCTCCCTTGGAGGGTGGATGAGGTAAGTTTAAAAGAAAATGCAATTAGGGCTACAAGGTGTTTCTCAGAGATAACCCTCATAGACAAAGACTGGGACTAGGAAGAAATACAGAGTACTAAAGTTATAGTGCTTGGCAAGGACCCACTCATCAGAAAGGCATATAGCATTACAACTGTAAAAACATGCATGTTGTCACATATGTGCCATATTCTGGAGCGAAAACCTCAAAAAGCATAAGAAGAGGTATTTTAAGTCATGGACAAAGTGGGCAATGGTCCAGGGCCCCCACAAGTAATGAGTCCCCTGGTAAGTGAATTTCTCTATAGCTCACGTATCTATATTTCTGTATCACAACTTTTAATGTATAAGACAATTTTGTTTGGTAACATAAGGCTTGAATTAGCAGAGAATGTGAAAAAAAATTCAAAGTTGTTCCAAAAAAAGGAGCCCTAAAAACGTTCATACCTGGGGACCCCAAAATCCGTAAAATGACACTACGTATGTGTCAGAGACAGCTCAGAGACTGCTTTCCAAGATGATTTATCGTCTTTAGCTGATATCACAAAAAGCAAGATTAAAGAACAGAAGAGTATAAATAGAAAAGAGGAATTTGAGTGGACAAACGAAAGAAATGCTGTAAAATGTCAGGTGGACAAATAAAAAAAGGTTGCGAATAGTTTACTGTCATGGGTCAATGTATTTGGGAGCTAATATATTGGTAAGTACTGGAATACAGATATTGTAGTTCTTCACAGGAACAAGCCAGCTCCAGATCTCTGTATCAGTTTACCTGCAAAATGGTGCGGAAATAGTGAATATTTAGAGATTCCCCATGGTGATTGCAAAGTTCAGCGTTATGGCATTATTCTTAGGTGTACAGGATACTGGACAAAACTGAAAACGTCAGGAAATATGACACCCCCTTGCCTCCCTTCCTTTGATGAAGCTGTAGCATTAGTTGAAATCCATTGAGCCATAAATTAAGATCAGAAGTCAACGTTTGGAGAGACCTGGAAGTATTTGTCCAGAGGTCATAGGAATGAAATAGCAATCATTTGTACAGAGTAGGCGAGGGGTGTTGCTTTGGGCATTCCACCGCAACACCCATTGATTCTGATGCTGCCTCCTATTTACAAGGTAGGAGTAAATAGGAGGAAGCAACGCCAGAATTGGAACCAGGGAGAACCTGGTCTTACTCTGGCGCAATGAATAGAAATGTTCCACTTCTCCCCATTTTTGCTGTTTGAATGTATGCCGCGTTGTGCAGCACACATGAAAACAGCAAAAGGCCAATGATTGTTTATGTACAGGAAGGTCCCTCTTCCTGCACATAAACAATCAGTTTTTTTATATTGCCTTTTTGCAACATCTGTGTGTGCTGTATTAACCGCATGCGCGCTGCGGCTATTTTCGCGCTGCGCGGCTTTTTTCAAAAAGCCGCGTTACATGATGAGCTCAGCTCGTCATCAGCATGCGAGCGGCGCAACTGATGACGAGCTGAGCTCGTCATCAGCATCGAAGTAGTTAAGCAGCACACATGGAAGTTACAAAATGGCATTTAAAGATTGTTTATGCATCACATTTGGCTTTGCCTGGGGACCTGACCCACCTGGGGGCTTAATTAAACGAGGTACAAGGGACTGCGCTTCATTTCTTTTTTTTTGGGTGGTCCCGCCGAAAATATATTAAAATTTTACTTTTTTGCCTTCTGGGTCCCTGTTGGACCCCCTGAGCAGGCTTAGGAGGTCAGTGTGTTACTAGCCTGCCCCCTTTTCTTGTTTTTTTTACCTTTCTTCTTGTGACTTGGTTCAACTGAGTCACAATATGGCTGCCAACACTTCCTGTTGGATCTGTTGGCAGCATATCAGAGTCAAGCTCGACATCGGGAAGGTTTGCGGATCCACCGCGGTCTCCAGATCTCAATATCTTGAAATATATGAATTTCTCAGAAACCGGATTGCCTTATTAGTTTTGAAAAATTCGCGAAGATTCGTCAAACGGCGCCAGAGATATTGGCAAATCAAAAAAAAGCTTTTTCTGTGGAAAATGTAATATATATATATATATATATATATATATATATAAAAAATATATACACAGTTATCACAATACTCAAGTCAGTTGGATCAGCAGGGGCCTTATATGGAAGGATGTCTTAGACAATCTCTGCAAGATTTGAAAGCAATGTGTTGTAAGAAACATGATACCCCCTTTAGGAAAAAGTCCAAATTCACACCGGTCACAGCAAGTGACTCAATTGATGTTTTTAATGAATTGGTAGTGGCACAAATTAAGAAATTCAATGTGACAAATAATCAGGAAAAAATGAGAATTACTAACCACGAAAGAAGATATGGACAGCTAATGGTTAAACTTAAAAAAGAAGGAAATACAGTGATCAGAAATTCAGACAGAGGGGGGAACATCGTATTATGTCCTTTAATTGACTATACGACGGAAGCATATAGTCAGTTGAACAACATTGAATGCTACTACAAAAGTACCCCCCTTAACTACAAAACCATGCAGGATCAACTTCATACTAAACTTTTGGCATGGAAAAACTTGGGTCGCCTTAGTTTGGATGAATTTAAATTTAAAAAAAAAAATCACCCCAAAAGTCCCATCATCTATTTCATACCAAAGACAGACCCTCCAGGATTTCGTGATTTGCAAAAAAAAATCGCGAAATCTGCCGTTTTGTAAAAATGCTGCGATTTTTACAAAACTGCCGCGAAATTTGGAAAACGTGATAATTTATTTTACGACGTGAGCTGCCTGGATTCATCAATGACAATAAGACTTCTCTGTTTGCTGGAAAAACACCTTTTTGCATAATCGAGTGCTGGAGAGGGATGGTGTCCCCCACTAAGGTATGAATCTCTAGGACAATGAAACTGCTCTCAGCGCAAACGAATATAGGCTCTTGTTTACTCCAAGGGCAGAGTTATCTATGTCCTGCTTGCT
The DNA here is from genome assembly GCF_964261635.1 of Lissotriton helveticus. Lineage (NCBI taxonomy): Eukaryota > Metazoa > Chordata > Amphibia > Caudata > Salamandridae > Lissotriton > Lissotriton helveticus. The sequence continues at coordinate 331,709,050 of NC_136071.1, read as the reverse complement.
CCATGAGGAATAATTCAGGGTGCTTGGCAAGTGCAGAAGATTCTGGAAACTGAGGGAGCCCGGTCGAAAACAACCGGACCTGTGCAACTGGACACTTTTATCAGCTGTTGTCAGTGGAGCTTCTCCCGGGTGTCTGGGGGAGCAGGGAGTCAAAGTTTCTTCTTCACATTCTCCGGGGGTGGGGGTATCAGATTACATTACGCTACTGCCTGGCAGTTTACCAATCCTAACCTCACACGAAAAACTGACTCAACTAGAGCCCAGACTTCACCTGTGCTTTGGGAGAGACTATTCATGGAGTTGGTAACTCTTAGCACATCTTTAGGTTTAAAGTATTTTATTGGTATAACACACATAAACAAATATACAAAGCGTATGAGGTGTGAGGTCACTGCAGCTAGGGCAACGCTCTCGACTTTGCATCTACAAAAGGATAGCCCGGCTGCAGACCAGTCCGCAGCGACGGCCAAGAGCATGAAGCGTTGCGAAAATAGAACAACTTTCTCCTCCCAAAACTCCCCTCCCCCCAACCCCAACTCCCGTATCCCCTCTCCTCCCCTCCCCCCTCCCCCGTCCAGTGCACAGGGTCCCCGCCGTCCACCCAGAGCACCACCGGCCAATTTAGCACATCTTTAGCAACATCTACACGTGTTGTAGAAACAAATGCATACATCGTTGTATCATTACCTCACATCATTACTACATAATCCTGACAGCCCATCACACTAGCATTACTACCCTGGCCAGGCTACCTACAGCTTCTGAGAGGAATTAATCATGGGCTCTACTGAACCCTTAGTGACGGGGTCACTGACCCTGGACTGACTAGGATCAGGTTAACACTACCAGCTGCCAGGCAGCAAGGTCACATTACATATTAACTCACTTGTCACGTAAAGGGTAGGCGGAGTGCAGGGAAGAGAAGAAGAAGTATTGACTAGCCAGTAAGGAAGTTGGTAGAATTTCCTATCAGTCAATCCACCTGTAAAAGGCTGGTGGGGCTGGGACCACAGAAGAGCAGAGTTGAACAAGTGTCCTATCCCACCCAGTAAGGCTTGCACACATCTGTGGTACAGTCTCTAATTGTTTTTAGTTCCTCTAGAACACTGCTTGTTGCAGAGAATACAAACTGGATCTACTCCACCCGCAAGATCACACCAGTCCCCCTTAAGTTTGTCTCACTAATACTTGTGCAAAAAAACAAAGATGGACTGGAAAGACACTTTTTGATTATAAGTTGTATGCAAAAGTGTAGAATTATACTCTTAACTACAGAGAAGTCAATCAGGGGTATCAAGCAGCAGAGTTACCACCTCTGACTTGACCTCTGCTACCCTTTGCAATGGGTCTGTGATCCATGGTCTCAGAGGTAATGTAGGCAGAAGCAGGAGTAGAAAGAAAGCATAGCTTTAAGAGTTGCATTCACTTGCTGTAGTCTCTCCCTTGTCATTCCCAGACGCCTCAGTTGCAAACAGAAGGTTGTTGATGGGGAAAGGATGGTATAATGAGTGAACTTTGTGATGGTCCTGTAGGTGAAAGGGTGTGTGATACAAGTTCGTTCTGTCATTTTGATTCACCCTATCGAAGAGCCCAAACAGGTTGAAACTGGTCTGGGCTGCTTTTGTTAGGTTTAAGAGGGGACCTGGCATGGCAGTGCAAGCTGGACTGTTCCTCTTTGAGCAGGACCAAGGCTGATTTGCACGTGGCTGGTCCTTTCTGAAGTAGTATGGTGGACAACTAAAACATTCAGTGGACTGGAATACTGCTCCCAGTAATTACCAGTGGTTGAGATTAATTTAAGATTCCACGCATCATTAGTTTTTTTTCCCGGGCATCCAAGCATGTTTGCCTGCAGTAAGATAAACTCAATAAAAACATTCAGAAATACAGCTCCCTCCTATGAGGTTAGGACTGGAGCTGTGCTTCTGTAGAGCTGCAGACACTTTAAGCATGCCTATTTCAAACTGGAATACTCTGCTAAGACAGTTTCCATTGAAAACAGGGTGAAATGAATGATTATGAGTAAAATAAAGTGCATCAAAAATGCCGCTAAATTTCCTTATTTGTGCCGCTAAATTACCTTATTTGTGCCGCTAAATTTCCCAATCCATGCAGCAATATCCTGGGGGGTATGCAAAGATACATAAAAGTATGGAGAGGCCATCGGGCAGGCCCATTATTTCGGCCTGTGATGGGCCTCTGGAGAATATGTCTAAGTATAAAGATTTCTTCTTGCAGGAAAACGTCCACAGTTTGGAGTCTTTTATTCAAGATACCAGTGACTTCATACGCAGGATCAGGACAGTGGCATGGTGTAGGAGAGTAGGGTCTGCTATCCTATGGTCACCCCAAATTTTTGCTTTTTGCTTCACTGGTTTATGACTTAATGTGGCTGTGGGCCTGCTAATCAGACCCACAGCCTGCTGTTCTCTCTCTAAATTGTTACCCATGTACTTTAGGTGCTAACGACATTGGAACTGGTTCACCTTATTGGCCCCTGTAACAGTGTACCCAGGTACCCAGGGCATAGGTGCTTCCAAGGCCTACCAGGGGCTGCAGCATGTATTGTGCCACCCCTGGCCTGGCCTCCATATTTGACACAACTGGCTGATCACTCAGCTGGGGTAAGTCGGTGTAATCACCCCTTACTTAGGTGTAGTATGCCTATACCTAACCTAAAATGGACACATATGTCCCTATCAGTCACTCCTATGGAAGGCCTCATCAATCCTGGAGGCAGAGTGCTTGGGAATATGTGAGTGCTCTGGCATGAGCTGAGCCTGTCTGCAGCTTTCGGAACCATGTCCTTTAGCTGTTTCATGATACTGCCAGACCATATACTCTTAAGTGCATTATGAACCTCGCGGTTAAATTCTATCTTTGGTTTGGCTTTATCAAAACATGTCGAGTAAGGTGTCATACGAATTGGAATACTACCCCCTCGCCAGTTCTGGCGACGGGGGTAGCATTCCACCCTTCTAGAGGGACACAACATGTACCTAGCCTGAACCCCAGTTAAAGTTAAACAGAGACTCAGCATCACAAAATGGATGCTGCCACCACAGACACAAGTCTGACCTCCTGCTGCTGGGAGTCCTTCCAGCGAGGGCAGCTTGGACAAAGGGTTTCCTGCCTTGGGAGGTGCTAGCACCACCCCAGACAGGATTTTGTGTATTGGGTAGGACAGGGCTGAATAGAATCAGACATGCCTGGGGCACACAAGGTGTCCCTGTGCAGAGAAAACCTAGAACGTGCACTAACTGCATTGAATTCAGCGAATCCACGTATCCAGTTCACATGGACAATAGATTCCAAATCAATTACTTTTCTTGATGTCCAAGTTACCCTTGAAAACAACCAAATCAAAACGGATATTTTTCGTAAACCAACCGATCGTAACAACATGTTACACTACAGTAGTTTTCACCAGAATTCACTAAAAAACCATCTACCTAAATCACAGTTGATTAGAGTGAAACGAATAAGTTCAGACCCAGTGCAAACAGAAATACGTATGAATGAAATGATCAACAGATTTCAAGAGAGAAAATACCCAGAGGAAATACTGACATCAGCCAAGAAAGAAGTTGACAAAATGGATCGATCAAAATTGCTAAAGCAGTCAAAGAAAGACCAGTCTAGTGACCGGATGGTCATTGTTTCTAAATTTTCCAATGTCAGCAACAGCTACAAAAAAATCATCTTAAAGCATTGGCCAATGCTAGAGTTAGAAACTGACTTTCATGATATGTTCAAAGAGAAGCCCATCTTTGCTCACACTAGGAGCAAGAATCTAGGAGAGATACTCAAACAGCCTATGGAACAACATCCCCCGGCTAAAGGGACTAGACCTTGCAATAACTGTAACAATTGTCATAACGTCATCACAGGAAATACAATTCCACATCCCATGAAAGGATTTAATATTCATCTTAATGTTACAGCTACATGTGATTCCAACAACCTCATATATCTTTTAAAATGTCCTTGCGGTGAGGTTCCGTAAAAATTATTACGATGTTCTGGGCATTGCCGAATATGGACGAGTTTGGTATCTACGAACCGTAAATGGCGAGTTCGGCAAGTATGTGTGTTTTCGCTACGCTACCTGCCAGGGTTCGTCTAATATTACGCGTTCTTCATCTGAACCCTCGGGTTCCATTTTAGATACGGCATCCATTTTGTTTCTTGCCCTCACGTAGTCAGCGAGCAGATAACTGTTCGCCCCCTGACCCTCTAGTTCCCAAGCCTTGCGGAAGACGCATATTCCTTTCATGCGTCTTTATGGCCGGAGGAATGACACAGCAAAGGCAAATGGCTCAGCTTGAGGGTAATCTGGTCGTGCCGGCTTATTGTGACAGCCTTGCAGGCGATGGATCCAACTCTTTGATCCTACGATCATGCTTCCGATATTACCCCCACACTCTTTTCTCTACACGTGTCTGACTTCCTTGCAGCTGTCCTTGTCTCTTTCTTCTTTGTCATTTACAACTCTAAATAGGTATGCCTAATGGTGGGAAGATGTACTTTTACAGTTGGGAACCGGCATTGCTATTGTAATTATGTTCCGGGATTCTGAACACATGAAAGCGACCTCTTTGAAGTTTACTGTGGGAACCGGATTGTAATCTTTTGTCCACATGTTATGCAATGGCAACATTCTGTATAAAAGAGAGCGACCTACAAACACAATTTGAAGCAGACTCGCAGAATATACATGTCCATGTACTTCTTATGACTCTTGTTTCCCTGCAGTAATAAATGCTGATCTTTGACGCCGAAGGAAGTGTCCCGTGTCTCTGTAGTTTGTGCGCCGAAACAGGTATCCCATGAAGGTTATAGGTGTTGTTCCCTGTCACCGCTGGTACTGTTAAAAGTCCAGTCCTTCAGTTGGCGCCCAACGTGGGGCGACTTCAGCGGTACCGGTCCAAAGCCTGATGATCGTGAGGAACTTCGTGTGAAATCTCCGAGGGAAGGTGCACCCCGCTTCATCGATCCTGTTGTCGAAATAAGTGGCCCGAAGTTTTTCCCTGCGAAGATTCCCGCCTCCTGACGGCTGCGACGGACCGATGCCCTGACTGTCGACCTGTCTTCGACGCCCGGCGCAGACCTTACGTACAAGCGAGACGACAGACGGGCCTTCCTGGTGACGCCATTGAAGTTCTGAGTTAAGTATTTGTGGGTCGCTCCCAGTCCTTAGTGGTTGTTCTAGCTTTTTGAAAGCTTTGTTATAGCCTTTAAGGCTTTGTTGTAATAGCTCACCGAGCTTTGTAATAGCCTCCTCAGGCTTTGTTGTTAGCTCTCCGAGCTTTGTGGTAGCCTTAAGGCTTTGTTGTATTGCATGGTTCCATTGCATTTGTGGTTCTTAGTATTGGTTCTTAGTATTATTTGACAGTTGCAATTGCCAAAAACCGAGGGTTTTGACTTACACGAGGTTTTATTGCTTCGGTAATCCTTGAAGTTTGATACTAGGTTAGTGTGCACGATGCCTAGCCATAGTGGTTTGTTTCGTATTTTCCAATGTTGCGCAATGGATTCCCGGTTGGAGGACTCGTGTCCGATACCTCCAGTTGGAACTCCGATACATGATCTTTATAGTCGACATGGGGTGGGTCCTATAATATATAATGATTACTGGATCCGCTATACAAAGAAAGACGGTGACCTTAGATGGCCACCACATGGAACTTTTGAACTTTCGATTTTAGATAATCTTGAGGCTAAATTATTTTTAAAGAAAGCTAGGCCAGCTATGTTTGATTCCTTTCGGATATGGCGTAAAGAGGCCAAGCAGAAAGAAATCAAACAACTTAAAAAGGATCAAAAGCAAGGGTTCGTTCCGATAATGCAAACTATACGAGAATGTAAACAGGAAAAAGAAGAAAAGGAAATGGAAATCTCTACTAGATTGCATCACATGAAAATAGATAAATGTTATCCGGTTTTACCGAATAATCTAGAAAGGAAAGAAGAAGATTTGAAGGAGGATTCCTTGTTGTCATATTTGATGAAATCACCACCTCCTTATGTACAGGGTGCTACTGCTCCTGTAGCTGCTCCTGTTGTTCCTCCTGTAGCTCCCCTTGTTGCTCCAGCGGCTGCGGGTCAGCCCGTTGTTAACCCTACGTTTGTTCCACCACCTGTCCTTGTTCCTACTGCCCCTGTACCTGTACCTTCGCAGACTGTTGTTTCTGCTACTCCGACTACCTTGTCCGTTCCTACTATGCCTTCCTTCACCTCCAGTGTTGTTGCCCCTGTTTTTCTTTCTCCTTCTGTTCGTAAGCGTGTTCCCAACTCTGTTGCTACCCTTTATTCACCTCTTTCTGGTCCATTATTTTCGTCTAATTTATCTGAAACTCCTCAAAGACGGAGTCAGATCCCTAGTGGTAGGGAGAAAGAGACGTTAGTAACCATGGCACATAGGTGGATAAGACATCCTGCCAACTACACTCCTCGTGTGGTCTTTGACACGTTTTCTCAGTTTAATGAACCTACGCAGAGATTCGTGTTTGAGGAGATGTGTAACTTTTTGAGGGAAGAATGGTATAACGATGATGTAGATAATGTACCGCCCGACATAATTGAACTCCAGAGTCACTTTTCGAATGGTATGATTATAGGAGAAGATGTACGACGTGCCGTGGAACGCTTATTAGCGTTCAGATCCACAGCACATTCTCGGGTATCATTTGATGATACCACTGAGAGTTGGAAAGCGGTTCCTGGTCAGTATCCTATGAGAGAGGTTCCGCCACTTTGGGTGCCTGGTGACCCTGCTGCTAACCCTGCGGTTTTACCGCATTTTCGAAGAGTGTGGATACATCTTCCATGGAAACGATCGGAGGTTTTGCAAGTGAAGCAATCCTTACCCGATCCGCGTAAAAATCCGGCTGGTTATTATAAGGAGTTATCACAACTGGTGGAAGCTTCTATTATGAACCTTGCCGATATCGACATGTTGTTCGGCAATGTTGTACCGCAACCAGTTTGGGCTAAAATTCGTCAAGCCGATCACGCAGTTGAATTAGGGGGTGATTGGGCTGCATTGATAACGGCTGATGGACTACAAGTTGGTGGGGCTAAGCCTGACCAGCTAATCTTAGATTTGCCTCAGAAAATCATTACGCTCATGAAAACTCTCATGCCAGCGATGAAGGTGAACTGGGATAAGTTATCAGCTTGTAAGCAAAAGAAAGACGAGAGTGTCTCGGATTTCTTTACAAGGTTTGAGGAAGCGTTTGTCGACCACAGCGGCCAGGACATGGGCGCTGAGGGAGGCCAGCGGTTATTTGTTGACAAGTTCGTATCGAATTTGTTGCCTGAACTAAGCAACAAATTGAAGAATTCGGAGAGTGCGTGGGCAGTTTCAACCCCTGCGCAAATACTAGCAACGGCCCAGTATTATGAGAATAGGGAAAAGGAAGAAAGTGATCGTGTAGAAAAGAAAACGAAGGAGCTCAAAACAAAGGTTTTGTTGCAGCAAGCATACCCTCCACGATCAAACCAAAATGATTCACAACAGCAGTATCGACCACGAGCACAGCCTGATAGGTTGCAGCCGCGCTCTGACAACTTTGATTATAGATCTTCACTTGGGTATAATCAGTGCGCATATTGTAGGAAAGAGGGACACCTAAAATATGATTGTCTTGCCTTACGGGACCGCCTGAATGGTGTGTCGACACGAGGAAACCGTGGTGGTGGTCCTCAACAAGCATCACGAGGTAGAGGTCGTGGTTCATCCCAAAATCAGATTGATCGCCATCAAAATCAATCGGATGCGAATAATTGTTTTGACCAGCGAAATGCGGGGTCAGTTCGATCTGCACAATATAATGTGGATGATTATTACGTAGAGCATGAGACTGTTGTAAATGACCATTACTAGGACAGCCAACGACAAAGAGAGGGAGTAGTGTCAGTTCCGGTCGATCAGAGTGGGCCTTACGTTGCAGTGGCTACATCAGGTGTAGTTGAGCCTTTTCTGTTAGACACTGGTGCGACAAAAAGTTCCATCATGCATTCGAAACTCCCTGGCGCACCTTTGTCTGGCTTAACGAACGTTTCCGTTGGATTCTCTGGCGCCCCTGTTAGTAACCCAGTCTCTAATCCTTTGCCTCTTATGATTGGACCTCGTGAGCTAACGGCTCCACTGATTCTATCTACAGGTTGTGGTGAGAATCTTTTGGGCCTGGATTTGTTGAAACGACTATATGCAACATTGTATTGTTCCCCCGAAGGAGTGGAGCTTACATTGGGACGGAGAGTGATCTCTCCCATGTATTTGTCGGTCGAAAAATTCCCACCGGAATTGAGTTCCCTCCCTGCGTCCCTATGGGCCACAGGTCCCAACGATGTGGGCCTGTTAGACATTCCACCCTATGTGATTCAATTGAAACCAAATGCGCGATTACCACGTTTACCTCAATATCGTATTTCTCTTGAGGGCGAACGAGCGCTGTTAGCAATCGTTCATGATCTCATTGGAAAAGGTGTTGTTGAAGAAACTCGTGGAAACGTGTGTAATAGCCCTGTATTGCCAATTCTGAAACGAACTGACCCAACTAAACCTCCTGTGTATCGTTTCGTAATAGATTTGAGAGAGGTGAACAAAATAGTGGTTCCACAATTTCCTGTGGTTCCTGACATTACGGCCTTACTAACAATGATTCCGGCATCTGCCTCCTGGTTCACGGTGATCGATCTAAAGAATGCTTTCTTTAGCATTCCGATTGCAGAGGAAAGCAGAGACCTATTCGGATTTTCATTAGGTGGTCGCAGTTTTAGGCTAAAACGCGCTCCACAGGGCTACTGTGAGAGTCCGTCAATCTACAGCCAAGCACTTAAAGGTCAGCTTGATGCCTTTGTTTTACCGATGGGCGCGGCTTTGATACAATACGTTGACGATCTTCTAGTGGCAGCTGATACAGAAGCTATTTGCAAAACGGCTACAGTATCATTATTGCATTATCTACATGACTTACATCACAAGGTATCGCCTTCAAAGCTACAGTATTGTTGTCAAGAAGTTACCTATTTAGGTCACTTATTGTCAAGAGAAGGGAGAAGGTTGACCCCAGAGAGAATTGCAGCGATTACCCGAATGACTGTGCCAAAAACCCAGAGAGATGTTCGCGCCTTTTTAGGTATTACGTCCTATTGTAGACAATGGATTCCAAATTTTTCATTGTTGGCGAAACCATTGATAGCTCTTACGTGCAAGGATGTTTCATCCCCATTGCCTTGGACTGAAGAGTGTCAGAGAAGTTTTTCTGAATTACGTAATGCGTTGTGTTCGGCTCCTGTGTTGGGTACTCCTGACTACAGTAAGCCGTTTACACTATACGTTCACGAGAGGGATGGTTGTGCGTTGAGTGTTCTGACACAACCTTTTGGCGGCAAACAACGCCCATGTGCCTATTTTTCTTCGACTTTAGACCCAGTAGCAAGAGCCTTGCCGAGTTGTTTAAGGTCTACAGCGGCAGCTGCGGCGTCCATTCGACAGTCCGCAGGTCTAGTCATGGATAATATGCTTACGGTAATGGTTCCGCATGCAGTTGACACTCTATTGAATCGAACGAAAACTCAACATCTGACGAGCGCAAGATTGTCTGGATATGAGTTAACGTTGCTGGCCAGTCACATACGGATAAAACGATGTAATGTGTTGAATCCAGCAACATTGCTGCCGATCGACACAGAATCAAGTGGTGAAGCAGTACATGACTGCTATCTCAGAACTGAGGAGGAAACTAAGGGTCGTATTGACCTAAAAGATACTCCATTGACAGATCCCGATGGTACTTTGTATGTGGATGGTTCCTGTTTTAAGTTGCCGAACGGTGATGTGACGACTGCGTATGCTGTAGTAACATTGAGAACGATTGTGGAAAGCGCAAGATTAAGTCAGAATTCGGCTCAGGCTGCCGAGTTAATCGCATTGACGAGAGCGTGTGTGTTGTCTAAAGATAAACGGGTGAATGTGTTTACAGATAGCCAGTATGCGTTTGGCGTGGCACATAGTTTTGGACGACTGTGGAGAGAGAGAGGATTCCTTACGTCGCATGGCACGAAGATTCAACATGGTCAGCTTGTAAATGATCTTTTAGATGCACTCACATTGCCTAAACAAGTGGCCATAGTCAAATGTAGCGCACATCAGAAAGTAACAGATGATGTGGGTCGTGGAAATGCGTTTGCGGATGAAACGGCTAAAGAGACGGCTAAAGATTTGACGAACAGAATGTATGTTACGAGCTCAGTGAGATGGCCAACAGAGACTGGTATGTGTGAAGACACATTTGAAAGTGTGAAAGGAATACAGAATGAAGCCACTGAGACGGAAAGGACTAAATGGAGAGAGAGCACGGGAAGATTGGATGAGAATGGATGTTGGGTTGATTTATCAGAGAAGCAGAGATGGATGTTACCGGATGCATATGTGCTCGCTGTTGTTACAATGGCTCATGGTATGGCGCACATCAACACTAAAGGCATATGCAAGTTGTTGTCTCATGTATGGAAGAATGATGGGATTACTAAGTGTGCCGAGAGAGTGGTTAAGAATTGTATGGTGTGTTTGATGCACAATCCTGGTAAGGGCACCCCCACTCCACCTGGCCATTTTGCCCCTCCTACATACCCTTTCGAAGTCATCCAGTTGGACTTTATCCACATGGACCGATGTAATAACTTGAAGTATGTGTTGGTTGTGGTGTGTGCATTCTCTAGGTGGATTGAGGCCTACCCCCTTAAGGATAATACGGCTTTATCCACGGCAAAAATTTTGCTCAAAGAGTATTTTCCCCGCTACGGAATGCCTCGGGTCGTATGGTCGGACAACGGAAGTGAGTTTGTTGGGAGTGTGATGAAGAGTGTGTGTCGCGGTTTAGGGATAGTACAAAAATTTCATAGTGCAAATCATCCACAATCAGCAGGCTTGGTGGAAGGATATAATGGCACTCTAAAACTGAAATTGGCTAAAATTCAGGCAACAACTGGTTTATCATGGCCCGACGCTTTGCCTCTGGCTCTCCTGTCGACCAGGGCAACTGTACACTCTCGAGTAGGGCTCAGCCCATATGAGATTGTGTTCGGCCGTCCTGCTAATGTATGGGGAGTCCCAAGACCTAAAGAATTTGATAGAATCGAATACCCTATGTTGATTGATTATCTCTATGATCTGACTGCTAAATTAAGTTTGATTCATCAACAGGTCTTTGAGGCTCTGCCGTCACAAACAGAGGGTCCTGGTCATCGGCTCCAACCAGGAGACTGGATCCTCGTCCGAAACTACGGACGAAAACGAAACCTTGAACCAAGATTTGTGGGCCCGTTTCAGGTACAGCTAGCTACGAGGACGGCGGTTCGACTACACGGACGCCGGAACTGGGTACACGCTACCCATACTAAAAAAGTCCCGCTTCCTTTACCGTCGGACACCTGGATGAGAAGAGGTCTTTCTTCATCTGAGACCGACACTCCACAACGTTTCGTTCCATTCAGCGAAGCTCGGCTTGTATCTGACACCATTGTTGATTCCCCTCAAACAATTTCCTCCACGTCAACCTTGGAAAATTTGACTGTTGAACAATCACCTGAACAATTGAACACTCCTTTGCCGTCCAATCCACTGTTTGAAGATCAGACTCACCCTGGAAGTAGCCGATATTTTCTTCGTCCACGAACAAGCCACAAATAAAAAGTTTTTTTTTGTTTCTAGGTTCTACATTGCTCTGAAAACAGTGGACATTATATATTGTGTATCTTTTTCTTTTTTCGTACAGCCAAGAACATTATTTAGCTAGAACCTACCATCCAGGTTGACCGTAAGGCCATGCGGGTACTTCCTTCTGTTTAGCAGCTATCGACACAAGGTCGGTTTCTATTATCAATTTCTGGGAACTCCTGGGAATTGATAACCACTACTCAGAACGAAGTGCGTCAAGAACGTCGCGGACGGTCGTTAGGGGATGGAATCATCATTGTCTGAGCTGTCGAAAAGAGAGGAAATTTTGGCGCAAAGATCTGCATTGCATAAAATATTTCATACGAAATGGTTTTTCTTACAGGTGGTCATACTGTTCCTGACTATATCTATGTTGCTGGTGGGGGGAGTATATTATGGGTCCCAATTCTTATTGTCTTCTGCTACATCTACTCTCCCATCTCGTGATCTATATTTCGTTTCTACTGTCTCTCCACATTCCTTTTATCTTCTGCCTCAACACGAACAAGTCAGACGTGCGGAATTCAGAAACAACTCTTTTATTCAACTCTTGCATCAGCATCAGTTAGTGGTAAACACTACCAACTGTTGGGTGTGTGGGTTAATGCCACATACCATGGATAAGGGTATTCCGTACTTAGTTCTGCCTTATAGTGCACAAGGGTCAGCTCGAGCATTACAAACTATGTTCCGTAGCGCACTAGATTCCTACCCCCATCGAGAACCACGCTCAGCAAACTCTGGTCCTGGTCCGTACCACAAGACTCTGGCGAGAGCTATTGCAGATTTAGATAGAGATATTTTTGACGCATCGCTCATCCCAGAGGAAGAGGTGCGAGCATATAAGGAACTAAGTGAGGCTGAGTACAGCTTATCAGTGGGTGAGAGGCAGCTTAAAAGCTCGCCACCGATATGGATTGTACCTCACCTTGGTAATTTCTGCTTGAAAGGTCTTGGTCGAAATCCGAGAGCTCAGTTTGGGGAGAGTGCTTGTACCGAGACGTATGTCTTACCGACGCTCTCCTCCCCTGTCTTCCTGCCTGCCAAGGGTACTTACTTTGTATGTTATGATCGAGCCTATACGTGGTTACCTCATGACTTCTCGGGTACCTGCTATATTGCGAATCTTTTGCCTCCGACTTTCACTGTGGCCTCTGATTACCACAGAAATAGAATTGTGAGAGGCTTATTGTGACAGCCTTGCAGGCGATGGATCCAACTCTTTGATCCTACGATCATGCTTCCGATATTACCCCCACACTCTTTTCTCTACACGTGTCTGACTTCCTTGCAGCTGTCCTTGTCTCTTTCTTCTTTGTCATTTACAACTCTAAATAGGTATGCCTAATGGTGGGAAGATGTACTTTTACAGTTGGGAACCGGCATTGCTATTGTAATTATGTTCCGGGATTCTGAACACATGAAAGCGACCTCTTTGAAGTTTACTGTGGGAACCGGATTGTAATCTTTTGTCCACATGTTATGCAATGGCAACATTCTGTATAAAAGAGAGCGACCTACAAACACAATTTGAAGCAGACTCGCAGAATATACATGTCCATGTACTTCTTATGACTCTTGTTTCCCTGCAGTAATAAATGCTGATCTTTGACGCCGAAGGAAGTGTCCCGTGTCTCTGTAGTTTGTGCGCCGAAACAGGTATCCCATGAAGGTTATAGGTGTTGTTCCCTGGCACCGCTGGTACTGTTAAAAGTCCAGTCCTTCAGCGGAAAGGTATATGTAGGTAAAACTGAACGGAAACTTAAGGTTCGTTTAAATGAACATAAATCTAGTATACGAACAAAAAATCTCAAATCATCAGTGGCAACACATTTTTTGGACATGAATCACAATATATCTCAATTGAAATTTATGGCACTAGAAATCATCCACAAAGCTGAAGGCAGAGACAATAACAGGATGTTACTGCAACGCGAAAATTATTGGATTTACAAACTGAACTCGATTAAGCCTTTTGGGCTCAATGAACGGGTGGAATTTGCCTGTTATTTATGAGACAATGCACTATCCTAGTGCTTATCTGTTCGCTAATTCTGCTTGTTGTATACGCATGTAATTCATTATGTGTAATATTTATTTCATTTTTACTTTTTATTTTTTTGCTTCGTATTCATGTGTAATTTGGCTATCAGATTTGACTATTGCATATTCATTTCATTATTGAGTATAGTTTTCAGATCCGTGCGCACACATGGAGTCTGCCTTCTAGCTCCATAGTTGTCTGGACACCACAGTCCTTCTTCTAATACTAGGATATCACCCAGCCTAACCCGGCTGTAGTTTTACAACCGCCGGAATACTTCCGGTTGAATTTGGTCGAGCCGCGACATTGGAATTCCATGAAACACGGAGATATGTAAGTTAAACATGTAGCATCGTTTTTATAACGCGCAGGCATAACATTGTTAGCGGCCAGGAATTTAACTTCAGTCCTTTAGGGTGACTTTAACTGCGAATATGTTATATTGTTTATTTTATATCTGCTAATGAATGTACGTCATATAGTCAAGTTAAATTGTTTTATTTTTAAATGGTTTATATTTGCGTGATTCAGGTGACTGTATTGTTGTTCAACTTCCGAGTTACACATGAATATTACAATAGCGTTATCATTGTTTTTTATCATAGATGCTCCCCGATGAAGGGCCATAGCCCGAAATGCATTGGAGCTAAGTCTTCGAAAGTTTGAAATAGAAATATACCTCTGACCAGGAATGGTTTTGTCAGAAATGAATTATAACGATATGAATGAAATATTCGGCTTGAGTTAGTAAATCATACTAATTTGACAAACAATCAACGTATGAAAATAAATACATTTTGAATGTCCAAATATCAATTTCTCATTTGAATTTTTGGAGGAAAAACACCGGATTGAGTGCCTTGGGGATGTTATCAATGGTCCATTGATCACACGCATTTTCTAAGTTTAGTCATTCGCCCGAGGGTGATGGGCGAAGCCTAAGAGCACCTACAAAATTTCTAACTTACTCAGAATATAAGTGTACATGCAGTGCGCAGCTCTTCAATCAATTATTCTGTCCCTGTGCATAGGCCAGTTCAAACCGGTGCTGGGGCCTTCCAGCCCCAGTCCTGGCGCGAAAATGGACAAAGGAAAGGGGGTGTAACCACCCCCCTTCCTGGTTCCACCCAGAGGAGGGACCTAGTAGGTGATCCGGCCCCCCAGATTCGAATAAGAGTGGGAGCTGTGTCCTGAGACTTCAGATCATCCTGAATCAACTTGAAACTAAGAAGACGACTGGACTTCGACATTCTGCTGCACAGAAGACTGAAGAGCATCTCCCTTGTGGCCTAGGAGTGGCCACCCTGTGAACACAGGCACCATCCAGCAACTTGACGTCTGCTTTGCTGCCGCCTCCCGCTGGAGCCCGAGCCCAAAGCCTGACAAGACCCAGACTCCCAGACTTCTCACAGCCTTCTCACAGCCCGATCCACAGTCCCTGCAAAGAAGGGACCCGTGGAGGCACCGAGAGACGTGGGACCGGACCTCTTGAAAGACCCCCGAGAAGCTGACTGCGCAGTATCCGAGGCACCCTCGACACTGTGCTTTGGGGTTTGAGAAGCCCCAACCTCGATCAGCCCTTGCACCGAAGATCAGCCACCAGCATCTCCACGATCTGTGTGGGGCCCTTTTGCACTGTGCCACTCGACACGCCATCCTGGCCACTTGCCACGTGGCTAGCGGCCATCTCGGCGACGAAAACGACAAACTACACCGCTGGTCTAGTTGCTCCAGATTGGCCGTTGCTCCCCTGAAAAGGAGCACCCGCTCTGACCTTGCTGACCCGAGTGAGAAGCTTGAATCACTTCCTGCGTGGCTTGCTTTAGCCAAGGCCTGTTTGCTCCAATCAAGTTGCTGACACCGCCATCAGCGAGAGCCTACGTGGGACAGCTCGTGACCGAGGCCTGGACGTCCTTGACTTCTTCGTGTCCACATGGCTGCAGAGACAATCTTCACGACATCACCTGTTTGCGCCCGACATCGCCTGGTTCCTTCCTGGTTCCACGGTAGTCACTGGCTAGTGACTTTGAACATTGTCCCCTCTGCTTTCAGGTCTTCACCTCTTCAGATCCACCCTTGGATCCACCGGAACTCTTCACATCGAGCCGCCTGCAGCATCTTCAGCTCCAAGCACCATCGACCTGCGTGACGAAACCCGACACTACTTCGACCCTGTGCACCCGCTTCCTGTGGGTGAGGTAACTCAGCAACGCCAGTGTTCCCACACTGGTATACACCTCTAGTGTCTGTGTCTAAAGTTTCATCCTTCTAAGTCACTCGGAAGGTTCCTTAATAACTAACTTTGTAACTTTTACGCACCATTGACATTGCATTGGGAAAGCGTGCACTTTCCGCACTGCACCCGAGTCCCGCGGGCCTTTCCCGACTTCTTCACTGCTAGTCCCTAACAGCTCCAGCGATTCCCCAGGCCCTAGGCCTCTTCACTTTCCCCATAGTGGTTCTTATACCACTATTTTAGTATATGGTTTAGGTGGCCCCTAGGGCTCATCCAAAATTGTGCAACTTTTGTATATTTAAACTGTGTTTTGTTTTAACGCATTTGCTTCTGTGCTCATAAAGAGTATCAGGGTTATTTGTAGAAATAAATCTATATATATTTTCAATATATATCTGTGTGGTGTCCTTTCATTTGGTATTCAAAGGGATTGTGTATGGTAAAACAGCTTGCTTCACATGCCTTTACAGAGTTTAGCCTAAGACTGCTTAGTCCATGCTACCCCTAGGATAGCTTGTCTATAAGGTTGACTTTACAACCTGCACCATAAGGGTTGCTTGGCATGGTACAAGGTGATCACTAGAACTAGTGAGCATCATATACCAGGCCAACTTCTCACATTGGTGAGCAGCGGATTGGGATTTGAGCTTGCTGTTGTTTTACCATTACAATCTTTGAGAGTATCATTTGAAAGATCATACAGGTACCTGATAGGTACACTAAAACAAGACTAGATATACTTAAGTTCTACTGAACTTAGTTGTTGTAGAGGATAGGGAGTAGCTCACCCTGACTACAACTACTAGATAGGTTTTGTAGGAAAACACAAGTGTAGGTAGATTGCAACACATCCACCATACTAGAGCAATGTCTGGAGCAGAGGAATCCACTGGACCCATCTCTGTTGAGAGTGACCCTCCAAGGGCACCATCCAAATTTGCTATCTTTCCATTTAAGGAACTGAGGCAACTGTGTTCCATGAGAGGAATCAAAACAGGTCCTACTCCTACAGCAGGACACCTCCGAGAGCTTTTAGACCAGTCTGAAGCTCTAAAAAACTCTAAACCAGGCTCCTCAGGGACTGGTGATGGAGGTTCTCCTTCTGAAGAAGAAAACACTGATGCCCCTGCCCCTGTTATCCACATAGATGAGGAAGACCAGGCCACTGGAGATACTCAGCCAGAGGATGAGGAAGAAGAGGAGGAGGAGGAAGAAAGTGGGACTGATGATGAGAGGAATAGCCAGGTGTTAGTCAGCAGGCTTAACCAGGCTAACGTAAGCTTATTTGGGACTGAAGGTGGGTCCAACCCATTCAGACCCCCAAGTGGACTTAACCAGGAGCATAGGAGGAGGAGGAATCACTCAGGTGAATCCAATACTTCCCATGTTTCTAGAGGTTCTCATGGCAACTCCAGAAGGGAGTTGACTAGTCCTCAGAGAAGGGAACATGAGGCCAAAATGAGAGAGGCTGAACTTAGGATCCAGAAGCAAGAATTAGAAGTTGCCCTGGCCAAAGAGAAACTTGCTAGAGCAAGGCAGCCTAGAGAGAGTGGATTAGGATCCACTGGTGGCAGCACTATCCCTAAGGATAAAGACAGGTCCTATGACAATAGAAACCTGAGTAAGATTGTGCCCCCCTACAAAGTTGGGGATGATATCCACAAATGGATGACTGCACTTGAGAGAGCTTGCAAAGTACAGCAGGTCCCTCAAGATCAGTGGGCAGCAATCTTGTGGCTCTCCTTTGAAGGTAGAGGCCGAGACAGGCTCCTCACAGTTAGTGATGGGGATTCTAGAAACTACCTGGTCCTGAAGAGTGCTCTGATTGATGGGTTAGGCTTAACCACTGAACAGTACAGGTTAATGTTCAGAGATACCCAGAAGACACAGACTCAGGACTGGTCTAAATTTGTTGAATGTGCCACTAAGGCTCTGGAGGGCTGGTTGCTGGGAAGTAAGGTTACAGACTATGAAGGATTGTACAATTTGCTTATGAGAGAACAGATTTTAAATAACTGTCAGAACCAGCAGTTGCATCAACATTTGGTTGACTCAGATCTAACCTCTCCCCAAGAATTGGGAAAGAGGGCAGACAAATGGGTTAGAACCAGAGTTAAGCAAAAGAATCAGAACCAGAACCAGGGTGGTGACCAAAAGAAAACAGACCAGAAGGGTGGGGAGCAGAAAGCTAAAGACCAGAAGTCTTCAACAGGGCCCCAAACTAGTACTGAGGGTGGGTCCCAAACTTCCAAGAAGAAGAAGAAAGAAGGTCAAAGAAAACCCTGGTGTAGCTTTTGCAAAAACACCACTCACTGGACAAGTGATTGTAAAAAGGGTGGAGCCCCCAACACTGTAGCCCCTAAGGCACCTGCACCCACTAGTACAGTTGGCAGTGTTGGTCCACAGACTAAGGGGGTAGTGGGTATCACCTTGGGAACTGAGGGAGATTCTGACCTAGTCAGAATCCCCACACAGGCTGTTCTGATTTGTGATGGGGAGATTGATTTTTCCCCTACTGTCAGTCCCAATAATTTGGGCAAGTACAGACAGACACCTCTGATTAATGAAAAAGTGGCTCAAGCATACAGGGACACATGTGCCAGTGTCACTATGGTGACGCCTAGCTTTGTGGACCCTGGACAGTACATACCAGGTGATAATTACCTGGTGACCAATGCCAGCAATGTCACTACTACACATAGTGTGGCAATTGTTAACTTTTCGTGGGGAGGGGTAACTGGCCTAAAAAGAGTTGTGGTTAGTGCTGATCTCCCAGTAGAATGTTTGTTGGGCAATGACCTGGAGAGCTCTCTATGGTCAGAAGTTGGGTACAGGACTCATGCAGAGATGTTAGGGATATCATCACATGTCCTTGCTGTGACCAGGTCACAGGCCAAAAAGTGCCTCTCTGAACCTCAGGTCTTGGATCCTGGAACAATGGACCAAGTACCTTCCAAGACAAGGAGCAGGAGGGCAAAGGCTGTGCCTTTCCAAATGCCTACAAGTGAGGATCAGCCTTCACAGGAAGATGATTCTGAGACCCCTGAAGGAACTGTCCCTATAGAGCTTGAACCTGATCAGGTTGAGTTTCTGGGGACAGGGGGACCTTCTAGGGCAGACTTGGGGCAGGCTCAGTTATCCTGTCCTTCTCTTGAACCCCTCAGACAGCAGGCTGCTGCTGAGGCTGCTGGGAATGCTCAAGGTACCCATAAGGTTTATTGGGATGATGGGCTCCTTTATTCAGAGGGTAGAGACCCCAAGCCTGGTACAACCAGGAGGTTGGTCATACCTCTGCAATTTAGGGGCTTCCTTCTTACCTTGGCACATGATATTCCCTTAGCAGGACACCTAGGCCAGAACAAAACATGGGACAGACTTGTCTGTCACTTTCACTGGCCTCACATGTCAGAAGATACAAAGGAGTTTTGTCGCTCCTGTGTAACCTGCCAAGCAAGTGGCGAAGCAGGTGGTACCACAAATGCCCCCCTAATACCACTACCTGTGGTGGGGGTGCCCTTTGAAAGGGTAGGGATTGACATTGTTGGACCAATGGATCCCCCTACAGCATCTGGGCACAGATTCATACTGGTGGTGGTGGACTATGCCACCAGGTACACAGAGGCAATTCCACTTAGGACCACAACAGCTCCTGTTGTGGCCAGGGCCTTACTTGGAGTTTTCTCCAGAGTGGGGTTTCCTAAGGAGGTAGTATCTGATAGAGGTGCAAACTTCATGTCAGGATACTTGACAGCTATGTGGAAGGAATGTGGTGTCAACTACAAGTTCACCACTCCCTATCATCCACAATGCAATGGGCTTGTTGAGAGATTCAACAAGACCCTAAAGGGCATGATCAAAGGATTACCTGAGAAGCTCAGGCGAAGATGGGATATCCTTCTGCCCTGCCTTCTGTTTGCTAACAGAGAGGTCCCACAAAAAGGTGTTGGCTTCAGCCCCTTTGAATTGTTGTTTGGACACCCTGTAAGAGGACCCCTATGTCTGGTGAGGGAAGGATGGGAGTTACCTCTCAAAAAGCCCAAGCAAGACATAGTGGACTATGTACTTGGTCTCCGCTCCAGGATGGCTGAGTATATGGAGAAGGCATCTAAAAACCTTGAGGCTAGCCTGGAATTACAGAAAGCCTGGCATGACCAAAAGGCTGTCCTGACTGAGTACCAGCCTGGACAGAAGGTATGGGTGTTGGAGCCAGTGGCCCCAGCAGCACTCCAAGACAAATGGTCTGGACCCCATACAATCCTTGAGAAAAAGGGAGAGGCTACCTACTTGGTGGACCTTGGAACTCCCAGGAGCCCCCACAGGGTGCTCCATGTTAACAGGCTGAAAGCATATGTTGACAGGAGAGACATGGGCTTGCTCATGGTTACAGATGAGGGGCAGGAGGAAGAGAGTGACCCTCTCCCAGACCTGCTGACTCAGAATCCTGAGGATGACTCAGTTGATGGTGTGGCCTTAGATGGCAGCCTCACTGACCATCAGCAACATGACTCTAGACAGGTTTTGCAGTCATACCGACATATGTTCTCCCTGACACCCAGTCAGACTAACTGGTGTACCCATGTGGTGGACACTGGTGATAGTCTTCCTGTAAAGAACAAAATTTACAGGCAGCCTGACCATGTCAGGGACTGTATCAAGGCTGAGGTGCAAAAGATGCTGGAATTAGGTGTCATTGAGCCTTCAGAGAGCCCCTGGGCTGGCCCAGTGGTTCTGGTCCCCAAACCTCACACCAAAGATGGAAAGAGAGAGATGAGGTTCTGTGTGGATTACAGAGGACTCAATGCTGTCATCAGGACAGATGCACACCCAATTCCAAGGGCAGATGAGCTCATAGACAAATTGGCTTCTGCCAAGTATTTGAGCACATTTGACTTGTTAGCTGGCTACTGGCAAATCAGGTTAGCTGAGGAGTCTAAAGCCAAAACAGCATTTTCTACCCCCAGTGGGCATTATCAGTTTGTGGTGATGCCCTTTGGTTTGAAAAATGCACCTGCCACCTTCCAAAGGTTGGTGAATCAAGTCCTTACTGGGTTGGATGACTTTTGTGCAGCATATCTGGATGATATTGCTGTCTTCGGCTCCACCTGGGAGGATCACCTGGTCCACCTGAAGGAAGTGCTAGAGGCTCTGCAAAAGGCAGGCCTCACTATCAAGGCAACCAAGTGCCAGATAGGGCAGAGTAAGGTTGTGTACTTGGGCCACCTTGTGGGTGGAGGCCAAGTTCAACCACTGGAGAGTAAGATTCAGACCATAAAGGACTGGACTCCTCCAACTACCCAGACTCAGGTCAGAGCTTTCTTGGGCCTGACTGGGTACTACAGGAAGTTTGTTAAGAACTATGGGTCCATTGTGACTCCTCTTAATGATCTGACATCCAAGAAGATGCCCAAAAAGGTTCAGTGGACAGAATACTGTCAAAAGGCATTTGATGACCTGAAGAAGGCCATGTGCTCTGCACCTATCCTGAAGAGTCCTGACTACTCAAGAGAGTTTATTGTCCAAACAGATGCTTCTGAGTTGGGAGTGGGAGCTGTGCTTTCACAACTTAATGTAGATGGTCAAGACCAGCCCATTGCTTTTATTAGCAGAAGGCTGACCCCCAGAGAGAAACGTTGGTCAGCCATTGAGAGGGAGGCCTTTGCTGTGGTGTGGGCCCTGAAGAAGTTGAGACCATACTTGTTTGGCACTCACTTCAAGATTCAGACCGACCATAAGCCCCTCTTATAGCTTAATCAGATGAAGGGTGAAAACCCCAAACTGCTCAGGTGGTCCATTTCCCTACAGGGGATGGACTTTACAGTGGAGCACCGCCCAGGGACTGACCATGGTAATGCAGATGGTCTCTCTAGGTACTTCCACTTAGAACATGAAGACACAACTGGTCAAGGTTAGTCTAATGTCCCTGCATTTGGGGGGGGGGGGTTGTGTAGGAGAGTAGGGTCTGCTATCCTATGGTCACCCCAAATTGTTGCTTTTTGCTTCACTGGTTTATGACTTAATGTGGCTGTGGGCCTGCTAATCAGACCCACAGCCTGCTGTTCTCTCTCTAAATTGTTACCCATGTACTTTAGGTGCATAACGACATTGGAACTGGGTCACCTTATTGGCCCCTGTAACAGTGTACCCAGGTACCCAGGGCATAGGTGCTTCCAAGGCCTACCAGGGGCTGCAGCATGTATTGTGCCACCCCTGGCCTGGCCTCCATATTTGACACAACTGGCTGATCACTCAGCTGGGGTAAGTCGTTGTAATCACCCCTTACTTAGGTGTAGTATGAATATACCTAACCTAAAATGGACACATATGTCCCTATCAGCCACTCCTATGGAAGGCCTCATCAATCCTGGAGGCAGAGTGCTTGGGAATATGTGAGATAGTGCTCTGGCATGAGCTGAGCCTGTCTGCAGCTTTCAGAACCATGTCCTTTAGGTGTTTCATGATACTGCCATACCATATACTCTTAAGTGCATTATGAACCTCGCGGTTTAATGCTATCTTTGGTTTGGCTTTATCAAAACATGTCGAGTAAGGTGTCATACGAATTGGAATACTACCCCCTTGCCAGTTCTGGTGACGGTGGTAGCATTCCACCCTTCTAGAGGGACACGACATGTACCTAGCCTGAACCCCGGTTAAAGTTAAACAGAGCCTCAGCATCACAAAATGGATGCTGCCACCACAGACACAAGTCTGACCTCCTGCTGCTGGGAGTCCTTCCAGCGAGGGCAGCTTGGACAAAGGGTTTCCTGCCTTGGGAGGTGCTAGCACCACCCCAGACAGGATTTTGTGTATTGGGTAGGACAGGGCTGAATAGAATCAGACATGCCTGGGGCACACAAGGTGTCCCTGTGCATAGACCAGTTCAAACCGGTGCTGGGGCCTTCCAGCCCCAGTCCTGGCGCGAAACTGGACAAAGGAAAGGGGGTGTAACCACCCCCCTTCCTGGTTCCACCCAGAGGAGGGACCTAGTAGGTGATCCGGCCCCCCAGATTCGAATAAGAGTGGGAGCTGTGTCCTGAGACTTCAGATCATCCTGAATCAACTTGAAACTAAGAAGAGGACTGGACTTCGACATTCTGCTGCACAGAAGACTGAAGAGCATCTCCCTTGTGGCCTAGGAGTGGCCACCCTGTGAACACAGGCACCATCCAGCAACTCGACATCTGCTTTGCCGCCGCCTCCCGCCAGAGCCCAAGCCCAGAGCCTGACAAGACCCAGACTCCCAGACTTCTCACAGCCCGATCCACAGTCCTTGCAAAGAAGGGACCCGTGGAGGCACCGAGAGACGTGGGACCGGACCTCTTGAAAGACCCCCGAGAAGCTGACTGCGCAGTATCCGAGGCACCCTCGACACTGTGCTTTGGGGATTGAGAAGCCCCAACCTCGAGCAGCCCTTGCACTGAAGATCAGCCCCCCAGCATCTCTACGATCTGCGTGGGGCCCTTTTGCACTGTGCCACTCGACGCGCCATCCCGGCCACTTGCCACGTGGCTAGCGGCAATCTCGGCGACGAAAACGACAAACTACACTGCTGGTCTGGTTGCTCCAGATTGGCCCTTGCTCCCCTGAAAAGGAGCACCTGCTCTGACCTTGCTGGTCCGAGTGAGAAGCTTGAATAACTTCCTGCGTGGCTTGCTTTAGCCAAGGCCTGTTTGCTCTAATCAAAATGCCGACACCGCCTTTAGCGAGAACCTACGTGGGACAGCTCGTGACCGACTCCTGGACGTCCTTGACCTCTTCGTGTCCACGTGGCTGCAGAGACAATCTTCACAAAATCACCTGTTTGCGCCCGACATCGCCTGGTTCCTTCCTGGTTCCACGGTAGTCACTGGCTAGTGACTTTGAACATTGTCCCCTCTGCTTTCAGGTCTTCACCTTTTCAGATCCACCCTTGGATCCACCGGAACTCTTCACATCGAGCCGCCTGCAGCATCTTCAGCTCCAAGCACCATCGACCTGCGTGACGAAACCCGACACTACTTCGACCCTGTGCACCCGCTTCCTGTGGGTGAGGTAACTCAGCAACGCCGGTGTTCCCACACTGGTATACACCTCTAGTGTCTGTGTCTAAAGTTTCATCCTTCTAGGTCACTCGGAAGGTTCCTTAATAACTAACTTTGTAACTTTTACGCACCATTGACATTGCATTGGTAAAGCGTGCACTTTCCGCACTGCACCCGAGTCCCGCGGGCCTTTCCCGACTTCTTCACTGCTAGTCCCGAACAGCTCCAGCGATTCCCCAGGCCCTAGGCCTCTTCACTTTCCCCATAGTGGTTCTTATACCACTATTTTAGTATATGGTTTAGGTGGCCCCTAGGGCTCATCCAAAATGGTGCAACTTTTGTATATTTAAACTGTGTTTTGTTTTAACGCATTTGCTTCTGTGCTCATAAAGAGTATCAGGGTTATTTGTAGAAATAAATCTATATATATTTTCAATATATATCTGTGTGGTGTCCTTTCATTTGGTATTCAAAGGGATGGTGTATGGTAAAACAGCTTGCTTCACATGCCTTTACAGAGTTTAGCCTAAGACTGCTTAGTCCATGCTACTCCTAGGATAGCTTGTCTATAAGGTTGACTTTACAACCTGCACCATAAGGGTTGCTTGGCATGGTACAAGGTGATCACTAGAACTAGTGAGCATCATATACCAGGCCAACTTCTCACACATGGCAAGAAGGATATCAACTAATTACTCTGGATGTGTCCTCATTGTACACTTGTATTAGAAATTCTGACGGTTTGATGGCGGTAGAACATTTTCTATCTAGGAGACCCATCGAGTATACCCAACATAATGGAATGTTAATAGATATGCTGGTTTTCTGTTTAGAAAATAATTTTTTTGTTTAAAAAGCAAATGTTTCAGCAGGTGCAGGGTGTTGCTATGGGGTCCAGCTTCTCTCTCAGCTATGCATGTATGTTCATGGGCTGGTGGGAGGAGCTGGTCCTCAGGAAACAATATGACCATATTTATAAGGAAAAGGTGGTGTCTTGGCTACGATATATTGATGACTTGATTATCGTATGGAAAGGAACAGAGATGGAAGCAAAAGAAGTCATCGATCAAATCAATGTAAATAATGTTAATCCCAATTTTACTTCCTGTATAAGCAATCACAGTGTTTCATTTTGGGAAGTCAAGGTTACTATAGCCAACAATACTATAACCAGCTCCTTATTTCGAAAAGAGACAGCTGGCAACACGCTGCTAGATGCAACACATGCGTATCCCCTTCATTTAATTCACAGCTTCCCCTACGGGGAGATGCAGCAGTTACGGAGGATTTGCAGTAATACAGCAGATTTGCAAAAACACCAATCTGATAGCAAATCACGTTTCTTGCAGCGGGGATATAGCACAAAGACCATTGAAATAGCCATCCATGAATCCAGGGATTTAGCCAGGGAAGATCTGTTACTATACAACCTTAAGTCCCACAAAACTCAGGAAACAGATCCAATTGCTCCAACAGAACCAGTGAGATGAATTCTCACTTTTTGCAGACAGGAACAGCAATTGCGTAAAATTATTCATCGCAACTGGCATATAGTCAAGGAGGACCCCATAATAAGCAGCTTGCTCCCCAGATTTCTCTGAATCACACATAGGAAATCGGTATCTATGGCCAATGTTTTGGTAAAAAGTAGTCCAGAACATAAGGAGGAGGCAGGGTGGCTTATGGCAACGAAGGGGTTTTTCAAATGTTCCAACTGCAAGGCCTGTGTATATGGAAGCAAGAGACCAACATACTTGACTGCATTTAGTGACAAGCCGGAAATGATCAAATACCATCTTAGTTGCAGAAGTGAATTTGTGGTGTATGTCTTAGAGTGTAGCTGCAATTTGGCATGCCTTGGAAGTATAAAGTTAGCAGCACACAAAAGGGTTTTACAACACATCAGGGCAATTACTAATAATGACCCTAATTACCCGGTAGCTTGTCATTTCAAAGAGCACCATGATGGGAATCTGAAACACTTGCGGTATTATGTCATTGATACTGTTCCGATACAAAGGAGAGGTGGGGACAGAGAAGGAAAGCTAAGACGCTTAGAAACTCACTAAATCTCTGAGCTCGACACTAAGCAACCGGGAGGGCTCAACATGAGTGAGGACTTGTATACATATCTTGAATAGTGACCCTTTCGATCCTCATGTAGTAACAGAATCCAATGGATACAAAACATTCTTCTTTTATGATTGAATGTAAAATATGAATTAGGATACTTAATATGTCCCTTGAATAAGGTGTTTGCACTTTACAGTCTTTGCACTTTATTTACTAAGAAATTTTGTAGATACGAGTTTTATATAATGGAATAATAACCAGGTTTTAACAATTCAGGTTTTTTTAGGGTTTTTAAAGACAAATGGATTGTATTTATAGAATTGTATATGTATTTATTTATTAATTATTTATATATTTAAGAGAATATATTTATAATTGTTGAATCATTTGTCTCAATACCATTACCTGATGAAACCTTTTCGGGCTCATACCCCATGAGATCAATTCCATTTTGCACAAGCTGTCTTTTGCACAAATTTTCATAGTCAAAGTGAATGAGGATAACATCATGATTGTACTATTTTAGGCATTGTTAGACATGATGTTATTCATCAAATATTCTTAGCATTCACATTCCTTTTAATACACAGATTAGTGAGTTTAGTTCACAGTACAAGTTAGGAACTATGCACTTCATTATTTCATTTCACATTTTTCATAGGGTTTTTTCTTGGTTAACCTCCTTTTTGAATTTGTTTAAGTTTTTTGTTTGGTCTTTACATTGATATACTCAGGGAGAACTTTGCATTTGAGCATTTCATTTATTCTTTTACGAGAATCACAATATAATGTATGTGCAATTTATAATGAAACTATTTTTAATTACAATGACATAAATTATTGTTGATTATGAATGTATTTAAACAGGATATAAGTATGCGCATTAAGGCATGAAACTTCAAAGTATGTTTTCCATGTTCATGACCAAACAATTGCACTGTCACTTTAAAAGCAGGCTGTACGTAGCAATGTTGTCATGTTGTGGTATATAAATAAATAATACCGGATCTATTTTTGTCTAGGCATAGCAATAACAGATAGCTCAATAAATAAGAGTCAAGATTCGAGGTAGTAGGAGTTTTGCAGGTTTATTACAGCATAAAGGACAGGAACAGGACAACCTGCATAGGGATAGGATGGCAGGGCCCGGCAGCTGCCGGGGCTGGATCTGGGATGAGCGCGCTCTGGGGAAAGGACTGGCGTAACGTTTAATAACAATACACAGGCATATATATAGTAAAACAGTTGCATTACAGTACATATGATAGGCGGAGCGGTGGGTGGAGCAAAGGGTGTGACGCGTAGCAGTCGCGAAAGATAAGGGTGAAAGTAGGTGTAACAGGGCGTATACATAGACATGTGATGCAAACGTAACAGGATATGTCATAAATGGGGCGGAAACATGGAGGGGGCTACCTAAGGAGCCGGGACCTCTAACCTAATGGTGCGCGCAAACTGGCAATGACGTATTACTAGGAGAAGCTGGGGGCTATGAACTCTGTGCTAGGAGCAGAGACTGAAGTCTGGAGAGTCAGGGCGACATGTACCTAAACAGTATCTAGTATCTGATGTTTAGAGAACATGTTGATATAAACTAGAAGTCAGGAGGGGAAAGGCTAACAGACTCTAAGACTGGTACATGCATTATTCTACATGTAGTGCGTGATGAAGAATATTAAATGACCATTAAATACAGTATTTCTCTAACATGGAGACGTAAAGGCTAGACAATGACGGTAACTATTGATGCGATTCAGTAGCTTTAGGAATGCAGAGAAGGAGGGCTGGACTGATAACTAGAATCATAACATACTCTTGGCAGACTCAGAGGCAGAGCCAGGCTGAACCGGGCACTGCGAGGCAGGAAGTAAGTGAAGGGTCAGGGATACAGGTGGGGGCTGTATCGCTCCTCAGCGAGGGCTTAGGAGACAGGAGCTGAATCTGGCGTCCGGGCCCTTTTGAGGCCTAGGAACGGGGACTTTACAATGAAATAACGTGCACACTGAGAAACGTGGCAACGTAGCTTTACATAGGCCTGATATTCGTATCATTCACGAGAACTGGAAACAGGCATACTAGAGGTGGACACAACTATAATTGCGTCTTTAATCGAACATGGGGAATACATATGCATATTAATCATGCACACATAACATATGATGGAGAACGCGTAGGGACACAGAACATGGCAAAATTTACTTTTCCACATTCCCTCCTTGTCACTACGTTTCCATCAGGAAACATCAATATTCATGATACCATCTATCATTTCATACAGTATCATTTGCTCATCTCGAATTTTCTTGGAACGGGATTTAGAACGGGGCTTGGGACTAGGAATACAAGAGGTAGCACAAATGCCGCAAATCGCAGGGCCACATTGTATACAGAGGCAGCAACTGAATATGATCGCTACTGCAATACCTAGAAAGGACAATACTTTCCATCCCCAGGCGGAAATTATATTCCAGAACCAACCGGACCATGTCCAGGTGCCTGGATCTTGGTGTAACATATGGGCAATTTTATGGAGTTTGGTTATAGCTGAATAAACAGACGGCGCGTTATTAGGAATGAAAATGCAGCAACTAGATCCGATGACTCTACAGGCCCCGCCCCTATCGGCCAGTATGACGTCAAGGACGAGACGATTCTGGAGCACGACAATTCTCATAAGGGATTGTTCTTCGGTTAAGTTACCTAGAGCAGAAGTAGTCTCAATCACTACTGCTTCAAGTGTTCTGGTTAATCTACGTATCAGTTTACTATTTACAACAGTACCTAAGTAGGGGAAGACACCTTTATTGATATCTATGTATTGTTCTAGAGCAGTTTCAGTATAATCGACAATCGGGAAATTTCTCTTGTGTCTAGTATGTACTAGGTGGGAATTCCTATGATAATCAGGTGGCGCTAGGAAAACTGGTGGCAGTAGGAAGGCAATGTAACAGGTTCCCTCCCAATCGAGGGGCAGACGAACATATGCGGTTTGACCACAAATAAAATAAG
Source organism: Lissotriton helveticus (assembly GCF_964261635.1). Classification (NCBI taxonomy): domain Eukaryota; kingdom Metazoa; phylum Chordata; class Amphibia; order Caudata; family Salamandridae; genus Lissotriton; species Lissotriton helveticus. The sequence continues at coordinate 331,679,939 of NC_136071.1, read as the reverse complement.
AATGACGTGAGGCTTTGAAAATAGATTTCCCACTGTCACTATACTTGACAATAGTAGTACAATCACTATGCCCTACATGTACGGAACCATTATTTCGGACACATAATTCGCCTTTGACTGGTAGTACTGAAATAGCAGGTAAGTCTGGAGTGGAATCAGACTGAACATTCAGGACCATGAAATTCGAAGAATAATTACCTAAATTGTAAACTTCGTTTTCTAGATCTAACCCTGTTCTGTGGGGAAGACCTTGCTTGTCTGGGAAACATGTACTGTTAAGAGAGGACATATCTGTTAAGGATGACGTTAACGTGGACCATGCTCCACACGAACCATTATGTGAAAATGGATAAGGAAAGAGTGGCAGAACTCCCTTCGGTGTCTGGAAAGGGGGGAGTCGACCACACACCCAACAATTAGTGGCATTGCTGGTCTGGTGTGAATAATGTAACATGCGGAGAAAAGAATTGTTACGCATAGCGAGGCGGTAAGAGAGTTCATGAGGAGGCAGATCACTAAACGTGTGCTCTACTGTAACATTAGAAGACTTATTTACATGAGAAACTGGAAAATACAGGAAAAATGCATAACTGGTGCAGGAAATCATAATGCTGAGAAATAATATGAAACTTAGAAAAACGATACATCGGATTGAGTTTTGACTAACTCTCTCACTATGGGGGTCTATTTTATACATGTCAGAAACCGGTCTAACCGTTTCACCTAGGGGAGGACTTAGACAATCAAAACTGGCTGACTTATTTTACTAGACCTTAGCTTTTTCTTATACTCCTGTTGCGGAGTTGTCTCTAACAGGGAGGGTTCAGTAACATTGTCTTTTGCGGGACAGTCCTTAAGAATAGTACTTTGGCAGTCCTTTAAATCCTCGGAAATGTTCTTTGAAACTGGTTTCAATCCATAAAACTTCTTGATGTGCGAAAGATGCACCCAGCCTTTGCGTCCCTCCAACTTCACGGCTGTACGGGTGGCCAGGAGGACCTGTCGGGGCTCCTTCCAGCGAGGCTCCAGCGGACTTGAACGATCGAAATTTCGCACTAGGACCATGGATCCGGGAACGATTTCATGCGGTGCCACCTCGGTATTGTCTGGAAATGCGGCGGCAACCTGTGAACGACAAGAGTTGAGGGCAGACATCAAGGAAGCTAGGTAATCTGTCAGCATATTACTTGAAACATCGGTAATACTTCGGGGTCTAGGTGTACCCCACATGTTAGGGGGGCGGCCGAAAACGACCTCATACGGGGACAGACCTGATCTGGAATGTGCGACCATGCGCATGTAAAACAAAGCGACTGGCAGAGCTACTGGCCAGTCTACACCTTTCTCTTGACAAACCTTTGCAATTCGAATTTTCAGGGTCTGATTATGTCTCTCTACGAGACCGGCTGCTTCAGGATGGCGTACACAATGGAACTTCCACTGGTACCCTAACAAAAGGGAAACATGTTTCATCAACTCAGATGAGAATGGCTGGCCGTTATCAGAATATACGACTCTAGGGAGTCCATAACGGGGGAAGAACTCACGAACCAACTGCTTGGCAGTGGTCGTGGCTGTGTAATCAGGGACTGGATATGCCTCTGTCCACCTGGACAAAGCGCATACTACTACAAGGACATACTTGAAACCTCGACATCGCTCCATCTGAATGTAATCCATCTGGAGGACTTCAAAAGGGTGGTCAGGAGGCTGGAATCCACCTTGTTCCACCGGGACACTTTTACCTGGATTAAACTGACAACATATCATACAGGTACGGACTTTCTGCTTGGCTGCAGCTCGTAAATGCTTGTTGAACCAAATATTCTGGATACTGTCTAACATTGCTTTTTCTCCTAAATGTGCTGGACTATGTGCGGTATTAACAATGACTTGAACCATAGAGTCGGGGAGAAACCATGTGGTTTTACCCTTCGTTACCCATCCCTGATCTGTCTGGACCCCTCCTTGTTCGGACCATTTCTTGATTTCATCGGGAGTAGCATGTAACTGGATATCTATGACATCTTGAGTAGGGTCCTTAACTGTCATACATGTAGTCGGATCTGGAGTATGTGTCTGTGTCTTATTAACTGGAATGTCTGGAGCCTGTGCTGTAAGCTTGGCTGTGCGATCTGCTAGATCATTACCTTGGGAAATAGTGTCAGTAACCTTCGTATGTGCTTTGCATTTCATGATGGCAATGGATGTCGGTAAATGTATTGCATCTAACAGAGCTTGAATAAGGAGACCATGCTGAATCTTGGTTCCATGAGAAGTCATGAAACCTCTCTCCTGCCAGAGCACTCCGAAGTCGTGTACAACTCCAAATGCGTAACGTGAATCGGTGTAAACATTAACTTTTAGGTTCTTGGCGTGAATGCAGGCTTGTGTCAGAGCAACTAGCTCTGCTGCTTGAGCAGACAGGGTGTCAATACGGTGTGTCTCTATAACTTCAGTGTCAGTAGTCACTGCATACGCGGCTACTAGTTCTCCTGTACTTGTTCTCATGCATGAACCATCCACATAAAGTGTCAGGTCGGGATTTGGTAATGGAATATCTGTCAGATCTTGTCTTGGCTTTGTCATAATGTTAACTACTTCCACACAGTCGTGTGTGGCAGGATTTGGATTAACTGACGGTAACAGTGTGGCAGGATTCAGAACGTTGCAGCGTCTGATTTCTATGTGTGGCTGGAACAGTGTCAATTCATAACCTGTTAAACGTGCAATTGTCAAGTGCTGAGTTTGTGTTCGGTTTAAAAGAACTTCCACGGAGTGTGGAACTTGTACTGTCAGGGAGTGTCCTAAGACTATGGAATCACTTTGTCTGATAGCTAGTGCTGTGGCTGCAACTGACTTGAGGCACGCAGGCAGAGCCTGGGCTACAGGATCTAATGTGCTCGAAAAATAAGCACAGGGCTTGTATTGTCCTGCTTGATCTTGTGTGAGAACAGATAATGCTGTACCTTCACGTTCTGTGACGAAAAGTGTAAAAGGCTTACTGTAGTTCGGTGTAGCTAGAACTGGAGCTTGGCATAGGGCTTTCTTTAATTCATTAAAACTAAGTGTATGTTCAGATGTCCAAGGGAGAACAGTCGATACGGCTGCCTCCTGGGTCGTTAACTGTATCAGTGGCTTAGCTAGAAATGCATACTGAGGAATCCATTGTCTGCAATAATAAGTGAGGCCGATAAAAGCACGTACCTCCTTCTGGGTCTTGGGCTGAGGAAGACTCGCTATTAACTGGATACGGTCTGGTGTCAACTGCCTACCCCACTTGGACAGCAAGTGGCCTAAGTAGATTACTTGCTGGACACAGAATTGAAGCTTAGAAGGGGACACCTTGTGCCCCATCTCGGCAAGGAAATACAAGACTGTAAGGGATGCTCGCTCGCAAGCACGTTCAGAACGGGCTGTGATCAGTAGATCATCGACATACTGGAGCAGGGCAGTGTCAGTTGGCATGTGAATGTTGTCTAGTTGTCTCTTGAGTGCTTGACTGTAAATACTAGGACTTTCTGTGAAACCTTGAGGAGCGCGTGTGAACATATAGCTCCTTCCATTTAAACAAAATCCGAAAAGAAACTGGCTGTCTGGATGAATGGGGACACTGAAGAACGCGTTCTTGAGGTCTATGACCGTAAAAAATGTGGCTTCGGAATCAATGGCTGTTAATAGGGAAGAGATATCTGGGACAACTGGGTACTGTGGAATAATGCATTTATTAAGTTCTCGAAGGTCAATCACTAATCGATATACTGGAGGTGCATTTGGATCAGTACGTTTCATGACAGGAATGATCGGAGAATTACATATATTGGAGTCAGTTTCTACAACTACTCCTTGAGCCATGAGCTCGTCAATAATTTTGGATAAGGCTGCTACAGCCTCAGGTGGCAATCTGTACTGTCTGATTCGTGGCAGGACTACACCTGGCTTAAGAGTCACACGATGGGGTGTGATTTGCATATAACCAACATCAGTTGGACCTCGCGCCCATAGATGCTGCGGAACATTAGACAATCTGGGATCAAAATCTCGTAATACATAGTGACCCTTGAAGTCACGTAGGAACAATCGTATTCCCTCTGGGGAACAGCATATAACTGCACCTAACTCTTTCAGTGTCTTAATGCCTAATACATTTTCTGAACATGACTTCGTAAGTAACAGAACAGTAGTGCGGGACAATGGACCTACTTCTAGAGTAACTGGCTGAGATATCTCATTTAAGATAGGTTTTCCTGAAAATCCAAGGGAAACATTTCTAGAGCCTGAGAGCGGAGCCCCTGGAACTTCGGCGTGACTGATGGTGGTCCTACTTGCCCCTGTATCAATCAGGAACTTTCTGTCTTTCCCTAGTACTTGACTGTGAACATAGGGACCTTCTTGATCTACAGGTATCTCGATGAGAGGCAAGCCTAACTCCCTCTCTAGGCTGTTTCATGAATATGGCTGATACTCCGGATACTCTGACTGCGCATACTGGTACATCTGTTGTGTAACATGCTGTGTTGCAGCAATAGGCTGCGGTACAGTAACTGTCTGTTGTGCATTCTGTGGCTGAGGAGTCTGTGAAACTTGCTCTTGTCTAGGCGGACGTGGTCTTTCTTTAGTCTTACCGGTAGCTATGTTGTGTTTCAGAACTGCACACTCGTTTATAAAATGACCTGGCTGTTTACAATAATTGCAGTTCCCTTTAACGGGAGCTGCAGGGTGACTGGCTTGATTCGGACCCCTCTTCTGACTGTCTTGAGGAACAGATTGTGCAACTAGTACTTTCATTTTCGTGTCTTTCATACGCTTTCTCTCGTGTTCTTGCTCTTCTCTGATTCTATTCTGGTGATATTGAAGCATCTGTAACATCTGGGACGGGGTATTAGCTTGCCAGGTACTTTCGACTTTCAAAACTCGGTTTTTAATTGGTGGACTTGAATTCTCGACTAATTTAGTAACAAAAAGGTGAGGGTATGACTCGCTACTTGTCTTGAGGCCACTGTTTATGGTAAAACATTTCTCAAATCTAGAATAAAAATCACTAATGTCTTCGTCTTGTTTCTGTTTACAGGCTGAGATTGCATCCCAGTCTTCCTTTTTAGTTGCTAATAGTCTGGGCAAAACTTGAATCAATAATTCTGGTAATTCTTTACATTTCTCTCCTAGACCGGTACCTGGTACTCGTGCCTTATCTTCAGCTTCTAGAACTGCCCAATCGATCTTTTTCTCTCCCACCTCCCATTCTTTTTCCTTGAGTTTCTCATATACCCCTGCGGGCAACAGGACCTTTAACATTTTAATAATATCTGGATACGTGTATTCTCCCATACGGAGCATGTCTTTTAATTCTCGGTGGAACCCTGCTGGATCTTTATCATGACAGGGAATTAACTTTTTCATCTCTAAGAGTTCCATCTTTGTAATCGGGGTGTAGACAAACACTCGTTGCATTTCACCACCGTCTGTCTTAACTGGATGCAATTCTCGTAACGGATTCTGTCTGTCTATGTAAAAGGGCTTATTTTCTGGAGGTGAGACATGAACAAAATGCGGGTTCAAGAACATACTATATTTGTGGCGCTGTTCTAGAATGACACTAATCAAATCGGTACCTAAACCTTTCCATTTATACTGGAGTAACTCGTTCAGGACATCGTGTAACGGACCTGGATCAGAATGTTGACCCTCATACAAAGTAATGAGGTGTTGAATCATATACATACCCGCCAGTCGTTGCTCGGCTGGGGGCAATTTCAGAAACATTTGTACCACTATTTCGTCTGGAAAAGTGGTAGAATCAGTAATCCATCGGACTGCTGATCGGACTAGTTCTTGTTCATGCATAGTACTTAACTCGTTATAACCGATTCGTGATTTCAGAATGTGATCGGTAGCTTGAAATACTTGTTCTAGAGAACCTTGTTCTGGTGCCGGGTGATGGAAAGTTGACTTGTGTTCTAGGCGTAAATGGCGATCTGGAAATCTAGATTTTCCTACATACGCTATTCTGGCGGGATTCTCGTCCTCTACCTCTTCCGCAGAGTCATTTTCTTTTTCGCTTACTTGTGCTGCCTTACGTTGATCATGTAACCTTATTATTTCCTTACGAATTTTCTTATACATACTCTCTATACTGCTGATGGTCTTATGCTTACCCTCGGCTATATTATCACTCCACTTTGTCAGGACTTTCATTTCGGCTTGATTTTTGGTCGGATAATCTTGTTCTCTTATTAGACAATTAATCAGAAACTTTAATATCATGAGCTGGACTTCAACTTTTCTTTGGCACATGACGTCACTAATACTTTCTGGATCATCCCCTGTACGGATGAAACGGTATATTCTGTCTAGATCTCCTTTCATATCTGGTAGGGTGACTAGATACTCGGTCACCTTTCTTACGCGTAATGAATATAAAACCATATTATCCTCGCCTGGGACTGGATCATAGCCACATTCGTTAAGGGCTTTTCTTATTTCTGCAACAGACTGATACCTGGGCGTACGTTGTGACGCTTGTGCATGTAATTCGACTAACGTTAAACGCTTGTGTGGCGGCGGGGTTCCTGGAGGACCTCCCCCTGCGGCCCCTAAACTAGAGTCGTCTACTGATGCTCTTCGTCCTGGCAGAGTGGGAAATGGAAATGCAGGCTGGACTTGTATGGCGGGCTGGACCGGGGGTACCGTAACAGGTACTCCGGTGTCTGGAGGAGCGGGAAGTGCCTGATTTACAGGGACTGGCGGAGCGGGATTTGCATATTCTGGGACTGTGTCGTCCAAATAGGACGAAATGAAAATATCAGCTGCGGTCGGTTTGTGACGTAGCTTGGTCGGAACTAAGGGTGGCGGAAAATTACTGAATGCCTCCGGGGTCGCTTTTGGCAAGCCCTCGGCAAGAAGAGGATACATACCCTTAATAAGAGCATGCCTCTGTCTGTCTGACTGTTCGGCTTTAACTCGTTCACCTATCTCGATTAATTATTTTTCTTGTGCTCGCTCTAAGGATTCTCTACTTAATTCAGACTTTCTGATTTCTTTTTCGGTTCTTTTATGAGATTCTTTGCGCCATAACTCAATGGCATCTTTCTGTGACTGTCTGGCTTTCTTTTTCCATAATGCTTCTTCTACTCTCATGATGCACTCGGCATCCCACGTACCTGATACAGGCCATCTATTCTTTTCCTCTAACTGTTTGGTATACTCTACCCATAAATCTAGATACAATATGGTGCTTATGCCATGTTTCTGATACATAAAATGACCTGGACTGTCCCTAGGCGGGACAGGAACTGCTTCTTCTAGCAGACCCTTTCTAGTTTTTAACTGACGTAATCTCGAAAAGAGGGACATTGCAAACTTGAATCTGAACACAATACAATACACGAGGAACAATAACAATTGAGAAAACAATTCAGGCATACCACGACATTGAACATACATTGAATAACATTATGAAGCAACAGTTCGGACAGAATACTACCTGGAACACTGAGAACAGAAACACATGAATTTCTCGAGAACGGAACAGGCTAGAATTACTGGATGCGCTGCTGAAACAGCACGGAACATACCGGTCCCATAAAGGGACGCATCAAGACCCGTATCCACCTAGGTGAACACTTCGTTTCAGATCTGCGTACCCAGACCCATCGGACCAGAGACAATTTAGATTGACCCTGTCTAGATACTACCCCAGCAACGGTACTCACCGGGCAGCAAGAACGGAAGGCCTCAGACTGGACGGGACTGCTTCGACGCCGGACGGACGAACTTCGGACTTCTGTTACGGGTGGGCCTCCGGATACCTCGGACCTTGGACTCTCGGCTTGGGCTCTGGTCGGGACTCGCCGCGTTCCTCCACCGCCTCGTCTGGATGCTGGACCGCCACCTCCGTCTCCTCCGTGGGCCTGAGGGATACTTGAAGCAGAAATATCTGCCGGTGCACGGTATGGTTCCGTCACGGCTGCAGAGGGTCAGGGGGCCGGCGTGGCTTCACCGGCGCGTGGGGAAAGGGCAAGTCCCTGTTCGGGCGCCATTATGTGGTATATAAATAAATAATACCGGATCTATTTTTGTCTAGGCATAGCAATAACAGATAGCTCAATAAATAAGAGTCAAGATTCGAGGTAGTAGGAGTTTTGCAGGTTTATTACAGCATAAAGGACAGGAACAGGACAACCTGCATAGGGATAGGATGGCAGGGCCCGGCAGCTGCCGGGGCTGGATCTGGGATGAGCGCGCTCTGGGGAAAGGACTGGCGTAACGTTTAATAACAATACACAGGCATATATATAGTAAAACAGTTGCATTACAGTACATATGATAGGCGGAGCGGTGGGTGGAGCAAAGGGTGTGACGCGTAGCAGTCGCGAAAGATAAGGGTGAAAGTAGGTGTAACAGGGCGTATACATAGACATGTGATGCAAACGTAACAGGATATGTCATAAATGGGGCGGAAACATGGAGGGGGCTACCTAAGGAGCCGGGACCTCTAACCTAATGGTGCGCGCAAACTGGCAATGACGTATTACTAGGAGAAGCTGGGGGCTATGAACTCTGTGCTAGGAGCAGAGACTGAAGTCTGGAGAGTCAGGGCGACATGTACCTAAACAGTATCTAGTATCTGATGTTTAGAGAACATGTTGATATAAACTAGAAGTCAGGAGGGGAAAGGCTAACAGACTCTAAGACTGGTACATGCATTATTCTACATGTATTGCGTGATGAAGAATATTAAATGACCATTAAATACAGTATTTCTCTAACATGGAGACGTAAAGGCTAGACAATGACGGTAACTATTGATGCGATTCAGTAGCTTTAGGAATGCAGAGAAGGAGGGCTGGACTGATAACTAGAATCATAACATACTCTTGGCAGACTCAGAGGCAGAGCCAGGCTGAACCGGGCACTGCGAGGCAGGAAGTAAGTGAAGGGTCAGGGATACAGGTGGGGGCTGTATCGCTCCTCAGCGAGGGCTTAGGAGACAGGAGCTGAATCTGGCGTCCGGGCCCTTTTGAGGCCTAGGAACGGGGACTTTACAATGAAATAACGTGCACACTGAGAAACGTGGCAACGTAGCTTTACATAGGCCTGATATTCGTATCATTCACGAGAACTGGAAACAGGCATACTAGAGGTGGACACAACTATAATTGCGTCTTTAATCGAACATGGGGAATACATATGCATATTAATCATGCACACATAACATATGATGGAGAACGCGTAGGGACACAGAACATGGCAAAATTTACTTTTCCACAATGTGATCAAGGCAGGGATCTGCCGAAATGCGTCATGGCTACTACGAAGCGCGTCACTAGGTTTACGATGTTAATAAACCTCCATATTTTGGCATAAAGAACCCAGACCCTGTGTTTTTATACAAACCGAGTGCTCGGCGGTACTCCGTTATTGCTGTCACATTAATACCGGCAGCTCCGCTGGCTGCGAGCCACCCCATCAAAGGCGAAGGATTGCCAGAAGGAGCAGCTTGCGTTAGAAATATATATATATATATATATATATATATATATATATATATATATATATATATATATATATATACATACATCTCGAAGCAAGAAGAAGCAAAACTGCCGTCCCGGATCCCCAGGAAAGCAGGCAACTCCACGAATCCAATATTCAGGCAAGAGTTTTTATTAAGCAACGCTTAACAGAGACAAGAAAACTGACGCGTTTCGGGCGGAATGCCCTTGATCACAGTCACACACACAAGTTATAGTTAGGCTCAGTTTTCACTCATACAAAACCATAGAAATTGAGCAGCTTTAGTTACCTGAACTAACTATAACTTATGCCCACCAATATACTGCTTATGATCTCACATATCACATCACTCATGACATGTTCAATGACATCACTGATGACATCGCAAATGACATCACTGACAATATCATCAAGTGAGTGTAAGTGTTAGTGTTCGGAAATGTTTCTGAGACATAAAGATGGATACTAAGCTACTGCATAAGGTAAATTACAATTTTTTCTGTACTACCAATGAGTTATATTATTTCTAAAATATATTAACCTAAGTGGCTGTGCGACTATCTGTATCAGTGTGTGAGTGGATGTCTGAGTGGTTGCAAGGGGGGTTGAGTGTCTGTATGGGTGAATATCTGAGTCTGTGAGGAGCTGTATGGTTGAGTTATTTGATGTATTGCTGAGTGAGTGATTGTATGGGTGAGTGAGTGACTGTGTGAATGACTGTATGGGAGGATGAGTTGGTGTGTGAGTGGCTGAATCAGTGTCTGAGTGGATGTGTGAGTGGCTGTATAGGTGACTGAGTGGCTGTGGGAGTTGCTCTATGGGTGGGTGAGTGGGTGTGTGAGTGGCATTATGGGTGACTGAGTGGGTGAGCGAGTTGCTCTATGGATAAGAGACTGGGTGTATGGGGAAGTGAGTGGGTGTGTGAGTGACTGTTTGAGGGGGTGTATGGAGAAGTGAGAGGGTGCATGAGTGACATCTATTGTACAGTCAGATTCTGTGTGAATGGCTGTATGGGTGGGTGGGTGGACGTGTGAGTGTTTGTATGGATGTTTGAATGGGTATGTAAGTACTTGTGCTGTTGAGAGAATGGGTGTGTGAGTGGCTGTGTGGGTGAGTGAGGGCTGTGTGAGTAGCTATATGTGTGAGCGAGTGGCTGTATAGGTGAGTGGGTGTGTGAGTGTCTCTATGGATAAGTGAGTCGGTCTGTGTGGTGATTTCTGGGTCTGTGCATGGGTATGTTAGTGGGTGTGTGAATGGGTGTATATGAGATTGTATGGGGTGTGAGTAGGCGTATGCGTGGGTGTGTGAGTGGTTCTGTGGAGGAAGTCATGAGTGATGTCATTGGTGATGTCACTGACCATGTCATTAGTGATGTAATATGTGAGGTTAAAAGCAGTGCTGCGGGAGTAAGTTATAGTTAGCTCAGGTAATTATAACTACTGAATTTCTAGGGCTTTGTATGAGTGAAATCTGAGCCTAACTATAAGGTCCATGTAACCTCTGTTTTTTTACTGAATTTCGAAGACTTTTTAATTTTGACTCCTAACTATAATATCTCTATAATCTTTGTTTTTTGTGAATTTCAAAATTTTACTTCCTAACTGTAACCTATAACCTTTGAGAGTGTATATATGAATGGCTGTGTAAATTGGTGAGTGTGTGTGTGAGTGAGTGGCTGTAAGGATCTGTGTTGGGATGTGTGAGTTGTTTTGTGGGTGTGTGTGGCTGTATGGGTCTGTGAGTAGGTGTGTGAGTGGCTGTATGGGTCTGTGAGTGTGTGTGTGAGTGTCTGAGTGGGTGCATGAGTGTCTGAGTGAGTATCTGAGTGGGTCTGTGAGTGAGTGCATGAGTTTCTGAATGTGTACATCGAGTGGATGTGTGAGTCTCTGAGTGGGTCTGTGAGTCAGTGTGTGAGTCTCTGAGTGAATTTATGAGTCAGTGTGTGAGTATCTAAGTAGGTCTGTGAGTGGGTGTGAGAGTGTCTGAGTGGGTTTGTGAGTGCCTCCATGAGTGTGTGAGTCAGTCTGTGAATGAGTGCGAGTGTCTGAATATGTCTGTGTAGTCAGTGTGTGAGACTCTGAGTGGGTCTGTGAGTGGGTACTTGAGTCTCTGAGTGGGTCTGTGAGTGGGTGTGTAAGTCTATGGGTGGGTCTCTAAGTCAGTGTGTGAGTCTCTAAATAGGTCTGTGAGTAGATGTGAGAGTATGGGTCGTTCTGTAAGTGGGTGCATGAGTGGATCTGTGAGTGGGTATATTTGTCTGAGTAGGTCTGTGGGTGGGTGGATGATTGTCTGTGTGGGTCTGTGAGTTGGTGTATGAGTTGGTGAGTGGGTCTGTGACAGGGTGACTGAGTAGGTGTGTGAGTACCTGTGCATCTAAACAATGAATGAATGAAAAACTAAAAAATAGATGTTTGCTTCCATTTGTTTTCAACATCACAGTAAACACTGGCATGCTAGTTATTACTGAAAAGGTGGTAACAGTTCCTAAAAGAGAGTAAAAGGATTGTAGCCTATTATGGTTGCAAGTAAGAGTGTGGTGTCTCCAGAGAAAGGGATGAGTGAGTCAGAGTGAGGAGTGGTAGTCCTGTGTGTGTTGTGCCCTCACGCACCCTTGCGAGTATCAAGCATGATCATTGGACACTGCTCCTTGTGGGGGTGGCGCTGCAGTCCCTCACAGGCCCTCATAGAGGGCGCTTTGATGGAGATCTTTTAGGAGTCGCCACAATTGTGCATGTGGGTGTGTGGGCCAAGTGATGTGTGTGTGTGACAATAAAATAACCCGTTGATAACCTAATGAATTTATTCCAGGCTCCTCAGGGTTAGGCTAAGATAAAGACGGGGATGGAGATGCTCATTATGCTGATGGAGAGGGGATAAAATAAATAGATTCCATCTTCTCTCAACCCGTGTGGCAATGTGGTGTGGTGTCTAAAGGTGAAAGGTCGACATGTTCCGTACTATTAGATGGTCCCTAATGGATCCCAAAGCACTTCATCAGGACTGTGAATGTAAGTGCCGGAAGGGAGAAGTAGGGAAAGAGATGCCCTATAATCCTATCATACCTTCATTGAGGATGTAAGAAGTATTGGAAAGAGACACGTCTTAACTGTGTACTCAAATTCAAACCCTTCCCAGAATGGAATAGGGCTTCATCAGCGGATTTCGGTCTAGAGTGGCGGACTGGGCAGGCTGGTAGGTCCCCAGGATTCGGCAGGCGGGTGTTCACTCCCCCTCCACTCTAAACCACAATCCGCTGATGAAGCCCTATTCCATTCCGGGAAGGGTTTGAATTTGTGTACACGAATAAGACGTGTCTCTTCCCAATACTTCTTACATCCTCAATGAAGGTATGGTAGGATTATAGGGCGTCTCTTTCCCTACTCCTCACTTTTTCCCATATTAAAAGTGACGCACAGGTGGCACAAGGCGCTTGTAAATAAACACCTGAGGGACTTGTTTATGAGGCCTTGCATCACTTTTACGAAACTGGTGCGTCGCTTTTGGTGACTCACTGTTGGCGTAAAAAGTGCACCATGTGGCGCCCTATTTACAAAGGGATGCATCTAGGCAGATGTGTCACTTGGTAAAGGCCTGTGCAACATTATACTTGCATCAGGTATAATGTATGCAGGGTGGGGGTTCCCCCGCAAAAAGCCTCGTCAAAGTGGTTCATTGAAATCTATGAGATTTCAGTGCCCCTCTTCTAGGACCCCATTGCGTCAATATCTTAAAACTGACGCAGGCCCTTTCACATGGAGCTGTGAAAGGACACATTTCTGGAGTTGCGTTTGTTTTCAGACACACTCCAGCAATGCGTCACTTTTGCACCTACAGATTCATCAGAAATACTGAGTTACCTGTAACTCCTTGCGACATTATGTATAATACAGTAAATATGGCGCATTCATCATGTCGCAAGGAGGGCACACTGAGAATTGTCGCATCTCTGTTTCGTAAATAAGCCCCAAAGAGGCATCCCTCACACCCTGCAGGTTGCTGCTCTGAAGCTTCAGCACAAAAAGTGTGGGCGCCACTGAATGGGGCCCCCTCGATATACCCAGCGCATTTCACTGGGTGCCGCTTTGATCCAGGTTCGAGCCCAGTGATGACTGCCAGATCCAGGCCATGACTCGGTTGCCATCCCTCCCAACACTGCGCGTGACCATGTCCTACGTAAATGCTGGAAACCCGTACCACGTACAGGGAACGTCCCCGCGTCGGGGAATGCCCTTCCCTTCAAGGAATTCCGAGTCTGAAACCTAACACGCAAGCGTGTCCCGCATGTGCCCTTTTATGTGAAAGCAGAAGGAAAAGGTTGAGCTGTAACTTACAGAGCTTTGCCTGCAGTGATATTTACCACACATCATACGATGCAGTGCATGCCAAGTTCAGGCTAATTAGTTAGAGGTGGCTTTCCCCAAAAAGGGGAACGCCCCTCAAGCAGGAGAGGATGGAAAAAGTTCTGTAGTGCAGAAAGCAATAATAAACCTCCTTTTTCCCACAGATCTGTTGCCTGACATGGTATGCACATTTTAATTGCTCCATAAACTGTTATTTGGTAGTAAAGATTACAAAGCTTAGGTTTCAAGTGTGCGCAGCATGTCTCCCGGGACTCTTTGTAATTGTTGCATGCGAGCAGTGAGCTAACCAAAAATGTCTGGGATTCAGAGATATCTGCAGGCTGAAGCTTCAAGTGCAGGAGTTTCCATTTCGAAAGGTCTTCTGAGACTGAAGCATGTTAAGGAAAGGTATTTCACACATAATATGGGGCGGGAAAAAAGGCTTGTGTTACCAATTTATTTTAAAATATAGTTTTTTTTTCAGATACGAAGCTCAGTATATGTGCTGCTCTTTCTGATGTTTTCCATTTTACGGTCTGGTGGCATACACAGATTATTGGTTCCAGGCTGTATCCTAAACAGAGTGACAGGGTGTTTATCTGGACCAATTCCCGACTCTGCCTGCCTTGATCGCAACAGTTTAGCAAGCATCTTTTGTAGTTTTCCCTAACAAAGTCCCTTTGCCACTACAAATTCTTACTCGCTGTCAGCTGCTGAAATATATGTGAGTTTTTCTGTCCAAAAACCCAGACTCCAATCTTGTTCTGAAAAAAAAAAAACAGACTCCAGCTGCGGCCCGTGCACTTAAGGGTGATGGGGCTGGGTGGGAGGGATTTCGACAGACGACGATGAGGAGAAATTAAATAAATAAATAATTGGCCCTCGTCTTCGTGTGTCGAAATCCCCCCCACTCGGCCCTACCGCTCCACCGCTCTTACCTGCACGGGTCGCGGCTTCCAGCCTCTTATTATTAGTATAGATTTATGTTACACTTGTTGGTTGAGTAGAGCACTCTTTGGCCCCAGATGGGGTCATAAAGTGATGTATATAAAAAAATATTGCTAATACCAATGGAACATATGGCTGTTGTATGTTGCTGTATTTCTTGTTAGCAGCTTTGCTACTTGGCCTAGGGTGACTATCTCACTCCAGTCCCTGTGTTCAGTCTTGTACTTTTGTGTACCAGCCTCATGCATTCTGGGTGCTGTAGTCTTGCTTTGTTGCCATTGACCTAATGATGCTAGCACACCTGAAACTAATGATTTGCAGTTGAAAAGTTCAGGACTGTCGACGGGCGTCCTTAATGAGCTGGAGTGAGGTATTCATGCTACCTGACCCAGTGAGATGTCTGGTGAAGTTTTATTACGGAGTTGCTCAAATCCCCATAGTTGGGCAACAAAACAATAAAGTATCAGTAATCAGAACGCATCCATTATAGTTAATAAACCTCCTTGAATTGCTTTGGTTTGACTGATGGCTATCCATAAGAATATTGCTTGCGTAGCATGAAAACTAAACATTAACACCCTGATTTTTGAAAACCAAAAAACATATTAAAGGCTAATTTAGCCTTTTGTTATAGGGATTCCCAGTTGAAAATCTATACTACTTTAGTGGCAATCTGTTGACCCGTGCCCATCCAGCATAAAGAGGCTGACCGCTTGTGCATAGAGAGCACACAAGACTCTCTTCTAAATGCAGCACTTTAAAAAAGGAATTGAGAAAGACCATCAGACTCTCGAAGAAGAAAACTAGGCAATCCTTTCCATGGGGAAGACTAACATCATTAAGAAAACAGTACAAAAAATAACGTTGGGAGGGCAGGTGGACTAAGTGGACATATAATACCAAGCGGACTACTACCAGGAAGTTCTGGGAGACAATCAATGGGCTTGACCGACCAGAAAGCATAATAAATAACTCAATCATCCCAGAGGCAGTATGAGCAGCTCATCTAGCTCATTCATTTGCAACTAACAAGTGTCCCTCAGAAGTCACGACCGTAGAACATAATCAAAGCAGTAACAAGTCCATACATACCGAAATTGTCAGCCCACACAACTACATGCCTCACCGCGGGTTCAACACAAGAGATGACAAGAAATCACATCTGCCCACAGATGAACGAGACCTCTACTCACCATCTGAAGTAAAAAAAGTCATAACTGATGGACACTGCGCTGGAGCGCCAGAGCTGAATAGTATTCTACAGGCCATCTTTAAAGAAGACACCCAGTTCAGGGAGCATATGTTACTGGCACTGTACAAAAGGGGTTCACCTAACAGGCTCTATCCCAGAGAATTTGCACCAATCATTAACCTAGTCTTTCAATGAGGGGATAGGTCCAATCCGGTTAACTATAGGCTTAGAGCGCTCCTGGACTCGCAGGCTAAACATTATGGCTCTCTAATATTGGCTTACCATAATGACCGGTTGGACATGATTAATGTGGTACATGTAAATTAGTTGTTCAGTATGAGAAAAGTTGGGCTTCAAATGCCAGTTAGCACATTCCTGCACAAAAACAATCAATGAAGGTGTTTTCCTCCTTTGAATGCTGCAGAATGCACACACATTGAAAGAGGAAAAGTCGAGGAGAAATAAACATATTTCGACATGTTACGCCTGCACTGGGGAGGCGCACAGCTTTATGTATTCCCAGCTTTACATGACCTGGTAAATCTGGGAATGTGTCGAAATCCATGGGTGTTGAGTGTGAACGCCCAGGGCCGGACTGGCTACCGGGCAGTTGTGTGTGCTGCCGTGCTGGTGGCTAATTTCGTTGATGGGGACCTGCGTGGGCAAAACGAAATTCGTTTTGCTTTTTTTATTTCAAATAGCACGCAGGTCCCCATCAACGAAATAAACCCCCACCACAGAGAAATTAGCCCCTAGCTCGGCAGCACACACAACTGCCCGGTAGCCAGTCCGGCCCTGTGATCGCCCACTGTCATGGCCCTAGCACACCTCTTTGCAAGCAGTGTAAGGCAATGCAGCATCTTGCATGGCCTCATAGATATGATTGGGAGGCTTGAGCCACCAGAGCATCATAAAAAGTGATCTTCCGGTGGCACAGGCCTGTTTTCATCTGTTAAACCTCGCACCACTCAACTAAAAAGGTGTTTCAATGCCAGGGGCATTCACAGATGCCGAGTAGCAATAACAGCGGGTTTCAATCCACTAGACCCACATTTGAACTGTAAATTAGTTAAATTACTGATGAGTACCCTGATTGAACTCAGCGGTTTTAGTTCTATTACTGATGAGTACCCTGATTGAGCTCAGCGGGTCAGCTAACCCAACATCAACGGTCAACATATAAGTGTTATACAAACGACAAGAGCTGTGCCCAACTGGATTTCATAGGCCACAAGTGCAGTGAGCAAACATTTTGGACTGGTGCAGCCACCTTGTCAGTAGGTTTGGGTTTATTCAATTTTGCAAGGAATATCACATATGGATAGACAATGTTTTAACATACTAATATGTACTGTTGAATTTTAATTATGTGTTTTTTATCAGAGCTGATCTTTCAGTATGTATATCTATAAGGACAGACGGTGTAATTGTGTCCTACCAAGCACAGATGCACTTTATCTAGGTTTCCCCTCAGCAGATTTGTGCTGTACAATTGGGACACTGTTATGGTTTTAATTAACTGAAACAATACATTATTCAATCATTCTCTGGTTATTTGCAGTCTTAAGATGAGATAGTGGCTCAAACTTGGCTGCCCAACTTTTCGTCGACTAGCATAAAAAGCAAAGCTCGAGATGGGGCACGGTGTGACATGGTAGATGCTCTTGTAGTAGTTCATTCCGAGTGCTTATCATGTTCAGGTGTTTGTAGGTGGTGGGCACCAGCAGCCATTTTGTGGATCAGAGCTTATTGTTCCTCATTAGACTTTGACCCCAAGGAAGAGAGAGAGAGAGAGAGAGAGAGAGAGAGAGAGAGGCAGAAAAGGGAGGAAGGAGGAAGAGAAACAAAGAATAGCATTAAGCAATGGAGAACTAGGCATGAAAAGAACCGTAAAAGCCTGAGATAAAAAGACAGTGCAGCAGATTTACAAGCCCCTTGCGTCATTTTTGCACCGCCGTTGCGTCACTTTTTGTGACTTAGCTGCGGCGTAAAAATGCGGCCCATTTGCAAAGTGACGCATCTAGGGAGATGTGTAGCATTGTATAGCCCTGCGTCACATTATACCGGCGGGAGGTATAATGTATGCAGGGTGGGCGTCACCATGCAAAAAAGCCTTGTAGAAGTGATGCAGTAAAATCTACAAGATTTCACTGCGCCACTTCTAGGACTCCACTGTGTCAAAACCTTATGCCTGTTTGGAACAGGTGTAGGGAGTGATGCAGCACAATGAGGATAGGTATCCCCATGCATTTCTAGAGTTGCGTTGTGCTTGCAACATAACTCCTGCTCTGCGTGACTTTTGCGCCAACAGATGCGTCAGAATTTCTAACGCATCTGTCAATCCGTGCACCAAGGTACGCCTTATTGTAAATACGGTGCATCCATGGTGGCGCAAGGGTTTCTCAGGGTGGCGCAGGGAAAGTGACGCATCTTTACAGATGTGTCATTTTCTTGTAAATCTGCCCCAGTGTGCATAAGGTGGTGGAAGAAAGAGGCTGAAGCAGAATCAAGTGTGGGCAGCCATTATCCCAGGAAAATCCAAGCAGGAAGTTTCAGAAGGGTGTGCCAATGAAAACCTTTGGACCCCTGTACGTATTCTTTTTTCAGATCAAGCTCTGGCCCTTGGCTACATTTTCTAGGACCTTAACTTAGCCAATGGTAGTTGCATTTCTAAGACAGCTGACACCATGCAAGAGCTGGACTGAAACTACAAATTCATTCACACTGGTTCCAAGTTATCTTGGATAAACCTTGACCCGTTGACCTACAAAAGAAATTGATGACCATACTCAAAATCCTTAATAAACCTAACCATCACATAGCCCTCGTGATGGGGCGTGAATACATCCAATGCCCCATATGGAATTAAATATCTCAAGCTTGCCTTACGAAAAGACGTCGATGGAAATTCAAACGCATTCTGCAAACTGGCTGTGACCAATTACGATCTGTTTCTTATTCCGCGGAAATGGGCTTTGAGTTCCTTCAAAACAAACCTCATGTGTTTTATGTCTCCCAGAAAAAGGGGAAATGAAGAATCGAGAAAAGATGTAACCGATCTGCAAGTGTATACAGCAGAGAGCAGAAGGCTGGGGCAGGTTGATAATGTTAAACACTTGGGGTTCTGCTCAGCAATGCCTCTCCCTGTCTGTGTGACCTGATGTTTCCTTTTACAATTTGTCTTTTCAGTTTTAGCCTAGGACGTGTGCTTATCCTCATGACCGACAGACAGTAGCATGTCAGTAGGACAGATAGCTATCCCGTGGCATTTCCAGACACTGTTCACCTTGCTGCAACACATTTCCGGGTCTTTTAAGGTCTGACAGTTACATCATTGAAGAGGCAGTCATGGGCCAGAAAATAAAATGTTCTTTCATTGTCAGTATCCCCGCAGAGCTCACAGGGAGGCTGAGAGCCTCGTTCGGGCTGTCACGCCCTTCTCCAAACCCCAACTGAAAACGGTTGTTTCACTTTTGAGAAAATCAACACAGCTATTATTTGATCTGCTTGGCTGTCCTGGGCATTTTTTTTTTCGGGGAATGTAAAATCTACCACGTGCCACCTTTTTTTGGGTAGTTTTGCGCATCTATAGAAAGAAAAAACATTTTACTTTTTCTGTGATTTGTCAGTTTACTTGCTCTGTGGTTTGTCAGTTTGTGTGGTGACAGTGCAAACTATGACAATGACATAACCCTCGCACTGTGTCCCAGTCCCCAGAGTATGCACACACATGCATAGGACCTATCCCGGTCCTTTTGAATGAACAAGCCAACACTTGTTTTGGTTTCTTTAGTGGTCAGTGTTGGCCGCAGTTTTATTATAATACATGCGGATACTGTTTGTCATACGTCACATGTAGTTATTGCCATATCATACTATTTAGTAATTTGTCATACATAGTCATAAATCATCAGTCCGTGTTTGCTGATCCCGTCTGACGTCCGTTCCCTTTGGACTGGCAGTTCGTTCGTTAGTTCTTTTGGGTTGTCTCAGAGCTTGCTTTTGCGCGGGGTAGCTTCCTTCCCGGAGTTAGGACCATACTCGCCACCTTGTTGGTTTCTGTTGTGCCCTGCCAACCGGCGGGGGCTGGGCAGCGAGTGCCGTCTCCGTTTGCTACCCCCTTTCTCATGGGTTGTCCCCTCACCCTGCCGTCCGGCATCCCAGTGTGAGGGTACCGATTCTTATACACCGCCGCCGTGCTGCCGCCGCCCCTGCGAAAAGTGGCTGAAGTAAGACAAATACCACCCGACTGAAGACATTTAGGATAATTTCAAAAGCAACATTTTTCAGTGGGCAGATTTAATGCTTTGATGAATTAAAAAAAAGTGATGGGTGGACTGCTTGAACTAATCTCAGTCACTGGTAATTATTCTGTGGCACATTTCAGACCAAGGGCCTTATTTGCTACAAAATGACGCAGCACAGCGCTGCAAGCCATTTTTCTGCACCGTGAAGCACAGGGATGCATTATTTTAACAACAATACGACGCATCCATGTGCTTTCCCCTGTGCTGACACACAAATGGTTACCATGTGTCGTGTAGCAAGGGTGTCTGCATTGTGGGGATGATTGTTTTTGTGCAGGAAGGAACACCAAAATACCAAACACCCAAAAAATCATTGATGGAATTTTCCTCTTTATAGGTTTGCTGCTGCAGCACACTTAGTAAGAGGAAAAAACAAGGAGAAATACAAGTATTTCTCTTCGTTGCACCACTCATACGAGGCGTAGGATTCTGACCTTTTCCCAGCTTTACAAAACTTTGTAAATCTGGGAATGTGTCAGGCTCCATGGATGTTGCGTGGGAAAACCAACAGGAATGCCCATGGAACACTCCTTTCTCCCAGAGTACTGTGTGAAAGGGGCACATATTTACAAGGGCTTAAAAAGTCATGTAGGGTGACTTTACGTGGCCTTGTAAATATTGGCAAGCCTTTTGCACCACTGGAACCTCAAAAAAAGTGACGCGCCAGCAGCACAATAGGTGTATAAATGAGGTCCCAAATCTTTATGCCCACAATGCCACCTCAGACAGGAACAAGGCAAATGGAAAAATGCACATTAGCATTGGTCCTCCTCCAATCAGAGCTGTCCACCCGAACTGCCAGGCCAGTCATCTCCGAACTGGAACACAAACTACCCCAGCCTGGCTTCTGCCTATTTGAGCCTCTTAATTAGGGTGTAGGTTGGTTTCAGTGGCACGGTGTGGAAGTAACCCACATCTGCATTGCACCCACGGCATCCCATGAAGGAATTTTGTGCTTTGGCAAAACTTTTTGCCCACTGTTAGGTCCTATTTGGAGCAGTGGCTTGATTTCAGTAGAAAAGTTGTGCTTCCTAAGTGTAAAGAAGCCGCCTTTGTGAACTCAAAAATCTGAAAATAATGTTTTGTTAGCCTAATTAAGTATGGTTAGGTGTGCATCATAGAAGTCCTTGTTCCTGACAGTACACACTAATATATATATATATATATATATATATATATATATATATATATATATATATATATATATGGCTTTCTGCATTCTAATGGAATACCAAAAAACGAATTTCGTGGGGATGGTAGTGTCTCTTTATTTGTTAACATTTGTTTTTTTACATCAAAAGAGATGGTTCTGTTTGGTCGAGAGAGACTGTAAATTAATTCTTTCTGTAACTTAATCATTGTTTGATTTGGTTTACAACAGATAAACTCCCATCCAGACTTACACAGTACAAACAAATGTAGAAGTAATAACTAAAATACTTTAAAAGAAGAACAATTTCCAAGAGCTCACAACGTTCTTGATTTTGTCCTGCTGTGTTTTCTATCTCCCAATACGGTACCGCTATTACCTAATAAAGCATCTCAGGACTAAAGTCCTGAAACTTCATCTCAGACTTTGTATGGATTGCTTTGTTTTAAAATTAGGGGTGGATGTAATTTGTGTAATTCAGTGTAGTGTAATCATGCAGAATTACTCGTGAATTCAACAAGATTATGCTTAATTACATGAAAAGATTATTTCTGCATTTATCACATTTTTTTGGGCAAAAATGCTTCCTAGCATCCAAAATGGGTGCACAAATACATTTTGCACTAAGAACTAGCACTATATGCAAGAGAACATGAACAGTATGTGCGAACAGCTGCTCTCTAAGTGTGCTCTTGAGGAAGGATTGTCACCCAAATTACCTCCAGCATTTAGTACTTTTTCCTTAGCGCAAAATGCCCCCCTTGAGTACAAGATGGGTGCAAGAAGGCTTTTTGCACTAAGAAATAGTGCTAAATGTCCTGTTGGGGTAGAATGTTCCCTCAAGTTTACTCCTGGCACCTAGCACTATTATCTTAGCCCAAAATCCACCCACAAATCCAAAATGGACATTTTGCATTAGGAAATAGCACTAAATGTAGCAAAACACAAATAGCGAGCACAATTGGCTGCTCGCAGTTGCTAAACATGCTCTTGCGCTAGGGTTGCTTTCCCTCAAATAACATGAGCAGGAGTAATTGCATTTTTTTTGGCAATTCCACGTCAAAGCATAATGTGGAATTACCAAAATTACTCTGATTACACATGCATAATTACAATTACGCCCAGGCCTAACTAAAATGTAGGCAGCTCTTTTCTCAGAATTTTTTGTATAAATGGAAAGGCACTGACCTATTTCAGATTTTTAAATTTTTTTCTAATTTGAGCACACCTCTTTCGTCCATCTAAACTGGGTGGCATCTAACTTTTGAACAGGAAAAGTAGATCTATATCGCAGTCCAGCTTAACCACTTACTATGCAATTGATTCCCATTTATATCCACTGTATTGAAATTTAAATTTATCTCGTACATATCTTGAAAGTCCAGCAAGGATCCCATCAACGCACAGACACGATGTTGCATGCATGTGATCTAAATCGCCCCAAGATGCAAGCTAAACCGTCTGTCTGTGCCCCTCTTCTGTAATGAGTGACCTAGAACAATGCCAATGTGTATGGAACAAAGTAGATAGCCTCTGCCATACATTATAAAGATATTGTATGTCACTGAGGAGCTCCTTGCCCGTGTAGAGGATTGAGGCCAAAGGGTGAGGTCCTTATAGGATCATAGAAAGCAGGGGTGACTTGCAATCAGTGGTGGTTCCTTCGCTAAGGCGGAGGAACGTCGTCCCACTCACTGCTGTGCAGCAGTTAAATAAAGGAAAAATAAAATGATAATAACTTGATGTTATTATAATTTTACTTTCTCCTGCTGCTGCAGCTTTGAGGGGCGGGGCTGCTGTGCTCACAGGGCATGCCGAAGACTAGTGGCAGGCACACTAAGTGCACATAACTGGCCGACCATCTCGGCCGACTAAACAGTCATGCGCAATTTGCATGTTCTCCACCCAGGCTGCATTACAGCCTGGGTGGAGAACATGCCCAGACTCCTATTCCTCATCTGAGTGCTGAACAACAGCTCTCAGGCCAATCACAAAGCTGCATTGCATCATTGTGATTGGCTTAGGAGAGCTTCGGTGTTTCCTGTTCCTGGCCTGAGTCCGACACGGAGAGACGGAGGAGAGATGCAGCGATAAGGTAAGTGTTTTTTTAACACCCTCTTAAGCCCCCCTGCACTCATCCACCCTCCACCCACGATCCATGTTGTGCGCCACTGCTTGCAGTAATGTTTTAATTTATGGTAGAGGGTATTTTATTCCTTAGAATACATAGTCACACTCTTTCCTCAAACAACTTAAATCATAGTGCCTTGCACTTTAACAACAAAGAGAAAGTATGCTTGCAAACAAAGAATAAAAGAAGAATCTAGTGTGAGATTAAACGTGAAAAAACAGTAATTTGCTGTTAACCCCTTACGTGCTCCCGTCGGCCGTTGGCCGTCGCGAGCACTACTTCGCTGGTGCTGCGAACGGCCAACGGCCGAGGTGGCCCCACCCACTTCGTGGAACGCCCGCACTGCGGCAAAATAATCGCAGCGGTAAATGGGTTAAAAATATATTTGAATCAGTTTTATGTAAAACAGATTGGCAAGGTGCTGGGGCTCAGAATATTTATAAAAAGGCAGAGAGATTTTTAATCCCTGTAGAGACCCTAATGTGCAAAATATAAGCATGTTGATGTAAATATCTTCCTACTGCACTCCATTGTGAACTTTTCTTTACTTTACTTAAACTGCAGCAGTCATTATGCTTGGATACCTACCTTGTCTGCTGGCTCTGGCAGGGGGCTTTACAGCGGCAGACCACAACTGTAATAACTTTTCACAGTTGAGCAGCAATGTCATTTCATTATTACAGGTGAGCAGAAATGTCAAAAGTGGATTGTAATAAGGAAATTAGAGATGGTCTTTTATAGAGGGATTCCAGGCTCCCATGTACTATATAGCTTAGTCATTCCCTGAGTGTCGTGCAGCAAACAGAGGTATGACATATGCGTCTATTTTCTTTCACATAGGTGGCAAATTACTCAGGTAGTTAGTAAACAGGGCTCTCTGCCATGTTATGCCACAAATGCAGTTACGAGTATTTATGAGTCTGTCAAGAACCAGTGCTGAACATCCATTATCGGATTTACATCAGACAGGGTGGTGCTGCCTGCTTCATACAAATTGTTTCCTTTTGATTTATCACACACTTTGCAGGAAGGTGCTATGTGGTTTCACTTTATGTTGCCATGTCACTGTTATCCTTCTTGAAAGCAAGCCATAAAACGAGATGGGTGTCTATGCTGAAGTGGAATCATGTACCTTCATCGTTTAGGGTTCAAGTAAGCTAATTTGATGCAACAGTCTTCGATAGAACAATCTAATAACTTTTGCCACAAACCTGTGTTGCAGCTGAATCTTATTTCCTGGGTTTTCTCCTATTGGGCCCATACGTGTGGGCTTTTTACTCAGATTCTATACTTCACCTCAGAGGCAATGGTCCTCTGATGAACCTTTCTTTGTTGTAATGAGGGGTGAGAAATCAGGATGTCCCACTGTCGGCCATCCAATGAGGACCAATAATTGGTAGCCAACTCACAAATTGGTAATCAGGTGCAAATATACTACTCTCAGAACCATGCTAGAGAAATACATTACTGCAATTGGAAGACCTAAACTGCTAAAGAAGTCTAATCTGAGAAGAATTATGCAAACCAATAGCTCTGCTGTGGCTACACAGAACAGGAGCAAAATAACCTGATGTCCTGAAATGAATATATACATTTCCCTATCATGCATTTAGAAATAAGATAATCGTAGGCACAGTTTCTGTAGAAAGAGCATTAAGACAAAATAAAAGACTCAGACAAATTTAGATAATTTGGATATTGTATTAAAGATCCAAAATCAGTGTATACAAGTAACATTTATGAAGCTCAATCATGAGTCATACAGCTCAAAATATAACAACACACATCTAGCCAAAGTAATTCTATTGCTAAATACAGGCATCCTTAAGAGGATGGTTTCAATCGTTAGAGATTCCTACAACCAACAAAGGCAGGAGGATGGTACATAAGGGCTCTCTTAGCATGGGCAAAGGGATCAGTTTAAAAGTCCACTAGGGAAAAGTCCACAGGCATGGGCAAGAGGAATGGAGCATAAATCAGGAAAGTTCAAGTCAGGTCTCTCACCAAACTCCTCCAAATCGTCCAACAGGCAAGTTGATCAGTAAGGGCAAAAAGGCAAGGGGAATGAAAGAGAAAGTCTGTCAGGCTGTCGACAACTGAGGAGAGGGGGAATGAAGAAGCCTCAATGTTGCATTATGGTCAGTTGAGCAAGAGAGATAAGTGGGGGCCTCATCCTCATAGGAAAGTCACTTTTATAGTTCAAATGTGTTGTTGTGGCAACAATAGTCACCCTACAATGGTCTGATTATCATGTGATCATTGTTCCATTCTTCAGGTAAAAATTGATACTCCAGCATAATTTCCCATGCTCATAATGAAAAATTACTGTCCAATCCATCTTCACAGGTTAGTTGATAAAGTGCTTATTTATGTTGTTGCTTTCAATGGATATAGTTTTAAGGTCCGATTTCCACCATTCATACACAAAGAAATGGTGTAAGAAAGTTTCTTGTTGCTTAAAGAATGTTGCTAAAAAGACCATTACACAAGGTTATGAAATAATGCAGCCTAAGAAAAAAATCTTTTCAAATGCATTTTTAATTTAGCATTTCTAATTTAGTCAAATAAACTCCTAATTAAGTTCAAGCATAACAAAATTAATCAAACATATCATATGTGAGCATTTTGTAAGGTTGTCAAGGATTGTTACTTAGAAGTGTTCAACTCTCATTGTGGCCTACTACCAAAATTTCAAAAAGTAGCAACATGCAAACTATTTCTAAAAATCATTAAAATAAAATTGTGTCCATGGTAATAAGATCTTAATAATGTTAGGCACTTACACTGAAAGTTTCAGTCATGCATGAATTGTGCAATTGTCAAGTTTGCTATGGCATTCTCCAATGAAGTCAATAAAAATACTAAGGTTCCCATTAGGATGGCGGGCGGATTGCCCCCGCCAGGCTGGCGATGCCGCCACGGAAAGGCAGGCGGTCTCCATTTTGGGGGGCCCCCTGAGGGCCCCCGGAGTGAAGGCAAGGTGGAGGGTGCACATGGGGGGTACCTGTGGTACCCCCCAGCATTTGCATACACAAAGCGGCAGGCACCGTGTGGTGCCTGCCGCTTTCTGTATGCAAATGCATACATGCATTTTTAGCATTGTGGCGGGCGGTGCTGAGAGCACCGCCGGCCACAATGTTAAAAATGCAGGAAGCGCCCGCATCCTAATACCCCCCACGGGACCCCCGCCCTTATGGCGGGCGGTCCCAAGTACCGTGAGGATGGCGGGCGGGCAAAGTCCGCCCGCCATCCTAATGGCCCCCAAAGTTTCATCATTAAATTTCTTGACGATTTTCTGAAGAACATAAGGTTATCGGTTACTAAACATTTTAAATTCACTATTTGATGAATCCTACTGTTTTTACCTAGTCAAGCACACTTTTAAAGTGCTGATATCCTACTTTTCCTCAGTATCAGTGTTGATTTTCCAGACGCGTGCACAGTGCATATTTGTGTTTTTGTTGTCAAGATTGTTTTATCTGTCGCATAAAGCATGATCAGCTTTCATGCTGCATCACCTCCTATTTTTTCCAGTGTTCTGGAAATATTTAATTTCAGTGTTTCACATGTACTTATAACATACTTAAGTGGCAATAATGTGAACAGTCAAAAAGGAACTACTATTAATGTAATGAAAGTAATGAAAACTAACTCAGCGATTCTGATGTTTTGCGATCGCTAATAAATACTGCAGTGAATCGCTGAACTGTGCACTGGGGCATACACTCCTACAGCACCTGTAAATTTCAGCCTCATTCTAACACTATTATTGGTCTCTGCATAGGCTGGTCTACACTCTGTTCAGCGGTGATTGAGGTATTTTGTCATTTGACCACTCCAGCCAAGTGAACTTCGTTAAAGGATGACACACTCCCCATTATCCAGTGAACAAAAACACAAGAAGGTGCATGCATTCCAAATGTGGAACCGAGGATGATTGTCATTTGCATTTTAGAACCTGCAGCTCAGGCATCTAAAATACCTGTGTCATCTGTACCCAGTTCATTGTCCCACCCTTCGCTGCTGACCATGCATCTCAACTCTTAGGTCTCCCTACTTTTAGAGGTCATACAATCTACTCTTGCTTCCCTCAAATTCAACCTCCATGTAGCAACCTCCATGCAGCAGCTTCCTTCATCACTGGTGCAGAAACATCAGTCATTACAAGATCTCCAGCTCCTCCTCAAAGTTAAAATTGCCAGCCTCTTCCATAAGTACCTATATCTTGGCCTTTCCATCTAACTCAAAAATAAGCTGTGTGCCTCTGGAAAAGCACTAGAGGCAAACACTTGCTATCTGAAATCCAAAAACACAAGAAACGATGCTCAAACATGCAGTCTAATGCTAAGCTCCAAGAAAGTGTAATCAATTGCCAAAGAGCCTAAAACTGAACCCTTTTCTCTTGCCCTTCTTAAAATACACAAAACGCATATTTTAAAATGGCATTTAGCATTTTCAAACACATCAATATACATATATATATAGTTGCTACAGTATGATACTATATTAGTGCCACTGTAATCTGTTCTCTGTTAATTGTAATTTGGTCCATTTCTCTTGCAGTATGCCCATGCTGTACAAATACCTTAACAAAAATAAAATAAGTAAAAAATGAAAACGTCCTCGACTTGCCAATTATGACATAGCAGGAAAAGTAATGCTTCAATTACTTACCGGTAATTGCATTACTCCAAGTACATTTTCACCCTAAATAATTAGGTAATGAGTTCGCCGCGCCTCACAGACACACTCAGTTCCTTTTCCAAATAGTTGAACAGCCACTCCCCCTCACAACCTCCTGTTTTAGTAGACGGATAGTTGAACAGCCACTCCCCCTCACAACCTCCTGTTTTAGTAGACGGAAGCCCCCACCTATTACAGTTGGCCTTGACCCAACAGGGCACGAGGGAGGGGCTAATTAATTAGGGTGCAAACATAAACGGAGTAATGCCTGTGACTGGGGGTGAATGTTTTGCCATTGTGCAACATTCCGTCCATCATCTTGTGTGTTTTGCTGTTCACGTTATGTGGGAAGGGTATGCCCAGACGTGGGTCCCGTGCTCACTAAGCCACTGGAGTCAAGCTATCCTGGCTGATAAAGGCTGATAGCCAGAAACCGGTCCTAGGATGCTTGATTCCGGTCCAGGGAAGACATGGCTTGGCAGTTCGGTCTGGACTGTTCCCATGAGGCACAGGGTCAAGACTGATTTGCATCTGGCCATGTCTGAATTGGAGTGGCTTGGTGAGCAAAATAACGATGGATTAAACCCAGATCTGTGACTAGGGGTGAATGTTTTGCCCATGTGCAACATTCCGTCCATCATCTTATGTGTTTTGCTGTGCACCCTATGTGGGAAGGGTATGCCCAGACGTGTGTCCCGTGCTCACTAAGTCACTGGAGTCAAGCTATCCTGGCTGATGAAGGCTGATAGCCAGAAACCGGTCCTAGGATGCTTGATTCAGGTCCAGGGAAGACATGGCTTGGCAGTTCGTTCTGGACTGTTCCCATGAGGCACATGGTCAAGACTGATTTGCATATGGCCATGTCTGAACTGGGGTGGCTTGGTGAGCAAAATAACGATGGATTAAACCCAGATCTGTGACTGGGGGTGAATGTTTTGCCATTGTGCAACATTCCGTCCATCATCTTGTGTGTTTGCTGTTCACCCTATGTGGGAAGGGTATGCCCAAACGTGGGTCCCGTGCTCACTAAGCCACTGGAGTCAAGCTATCCTGGCTGATGAAGGCTGATAGCCAGAAACCGGTCCTAGGATGCTTGATTCCGGTCCAGGGAAGACATGGCTTGGCAGTTCGGTCTGGACTGTTCCCATGAGGCACAGGGTCAAGACTGATTTGCATATGGCCATGTCTGAACTGGGGTGGCTTGGTGAGCAAAATAACGATGGATTAAACCCAGATCTGTGACTGGAGGTGAATGTTTTGCCATTGTGCAACATCCCGTCCATCATCTTGTGTGTTTTATTGTAAATACGGCGCCTCCATGGTGGAGCAAGGGTTTCTCAGTGTGGCACAGGGAAAGTGACGCATCTCTACAGATGAGTCACTTTCTTGTAAATCTGCCCCCATGTATGCAAGGTGGGCGTTCCCACGAAAAAGAGCCACATAGAACTGATGCAATTAAATTTACATTTCAGTGCGTCACTCTACGCCTTTACTGCATCAAAATCCCCATGCCTGCTCAGACCACGTATAAGGAATTACGCATGGCTTTTTGTGTGGGGCTCACCTATCTGTTGTGGCAAATTGCTGGAGTTGCGTCACTTTCATGAGCAACTCCAACAATGCGTCACTTTTGTGCCCACAGATGCGTCAGTATTTCTGACGCATTTGTTAATCCTCGTGCCATGGAGCACTGTATTGTAAATACAGGGCATCCATGGTGGCGCAAAGGCATTTGGCACTGGTGCAAAGAATCCGACGCATCTATGCAGATGCGTCAGTTCCTTGTAAATCTTCCCCATTACTATTAAAAGTTAAAAAAAAACAATATAGATGACAAGCAGCATGATCACTGCACCGTAAACAATCTGGTGCTGAACAATGATGGGTTTTGCTGGCGCAATGCAAAGTCGAGCGCCTGTTTTATGCGCCTTCAATGTGTAAAGTAAAACCTTTTATCCCAATATTTCTCTGAGTTACAGCTTTGTTTTGAGGTAGTTCCGTTTGGAAACAGTCAGCAAGCAAGGTTTGCCCCTTTCTGAGCTTTGCTGCCGAAAATAAAGTAATAAGTCAGAGAAATATTGGGTGAAACTATGTAGCTTTAGCACAACAGGCGCATAACGCAGGCGGGTGGCTCTGCGCTGCGCAGGCATGGCCCGTCATGTTACGGCCCCAGTTCCTGATACAGAGATCCCATACTCGAAGAACAAGAGGAAACCCCTTCTATGAGAACTGCCTATTGTGTTCCCAGGCCCCGCCCTCCTCCTTGTTATTACTGGCAGCGGATTCACGTGTCTTGCCAGGAATGCGGTTCTATGGACGCCGGCATTTTCCACTTTTATATGGTAGTTAAAGCATTAGGTTTCGGAATGATAGGAGGAAACCCAGTCACTGACGCGTCCCCAAAGGGAAAACAAACTGTCATCGGACGAGAAGAAAAGAAAGAACAAAACACGTCTGCGCCTCAAACTGACTGAATTTGGAAAGTCTGCGAATTCCACACGGCACGTCTATAAATGTGCGGTTCAATCAGCGGAGACTGAGGGCGCGCATGGAAAATTGTTGTGGTGGGCGTGAGTAACTCTCAAATTGACTCAAGCGGCAAACAATGCGACGCAGATGAGTCAAGGCGGGTGGCAGTGAGGGAGGCATGAAATATAATAGACAGAAATATGATTATGCGCAAATGCGTGGAGCCGCCGTTAATGCACCATCAACCGTTCGTCAGGCAATAACTTTGTATGACCTACAAACTTTTTTGACCCGAGATGTACTCTTCGATTTGGCTACACAGTAATAATGTAAACTAGACCTAGTTTGTCTGAATCTGAAACATACATGTTTCTGAAGATTAACAGAGTATATACATTTCTGATTTGTGACCTTGAAAACACTTAAAAGGCTTGCATACAGCAGCTTGGCCATTTATAGCTCAGTAAGAGCTATGCACACCAGAGGCCGCATTACAAACAGTGCCTTGGGGGTGCAGTGGGTGTGTGCACCCATTTTCTGCACTCCCAGGGCACTGTAGTAGTACAAACAAGCGTCTGGGACCTCTTCTTTAATACTGAGAGCAACAGTAAACATGTGGGGCCTCATTTATGAAAAGTGACGTATCGCTGCGTGAAAACAGCGATGCGTCACTTTTCACTGCGCCCTCCTTGCGAGACCAATGATTCGTCATATTTACAGTATGACGCATCATGGCGCAAGGAGTTACAGATACGTCAGTATTTCTGACGTATCTGTAAGCGCAAAAGTCACGCATTGCTGGAATGTGTCACAAAAGTGACGCAACTCCAGCAATGCTTCCTTTCACATGGGGAAAGCCCCATGTGAAAGGGCTTGCGTCAGTCTTACGCCTGCTGTGAGGCAGGCGCAAGATTTTGACGCAACAGCGTCCTAAAAGTGACGCAGTTAAATCTCATAGCTTTCACTGCGTCACTATTACGAGGCTTTTTGAGGGGGAACGCCCCCTCTGCATACATTATACCAGACGCAGGTATAATGTAGCGCAGGGGTTTACAAAGTGACGCATCTGCTTAGATGCGTCACTTTGTAAATAGTGCGCATCAGGAGGCATGTTTTACGCCGCCGATGCGTCACAAAAAGTGACGCATCAGTAGCGCAAACCTGATGCAAGGCCTCATAAATGAGGCCCGTAGTGCCAAGGCAATCTAACGAGGGCGTTCCCTGATTTGTATGGGAGTATGGCCCCATGCAAATTTGGAAAACACTTTACCTCTGAATTAGTGGAACTTATTGCATAATGGTGCACTGTCCCTGTTTGCAGTGCAGTGCACATTGAACTAAGGGCCATATTATCAAGAACAGGAGATACATTTCTCGCCGCTTTATCGACAGGAAACTGCCGCTAAAGCGGCGATAATGGGCTTGATAATATGTCCTTGTGAATTCCCATAGCAGCCCAGGTTCTGGTGTTAACCTGGGCTGCTGTGGGAATTCACAAGGGCATATTATCTAGCCCATTATCGCCGATTTAGCGGCAGTTTCCTGCCGATAAAGAGGCGATCATTTTATCGCCTGTTCTTGATAATATGCCCCTATGTGCGCCCGGTTGAAATAGGGACAGCGCTCCTTATTCCTGATGATGCCATGGCCCTGAGCAGCGCATTAGTGAAACATGAACTGGCTGGTTCAAGGAGCTAGGCATCCTTTCATAGTGCAGGTGGTGCCCGGCCTACACTTTCAAGGGTGACAGAGATCCATTGCAGGCAGGTGTATTGAGTAACTGAACCTGTCTGCACTCTGGATGTCTGGGTTAAGTCTATGGGACCCTCTTTTCCCACTCCGGGGGCACCCCGTGTGCCAGCTCTTCTGGTTCAAAGTCAGTGAGTCTCCTGAAGGCTTCTTTGACTCAGAACCCATGTCCATAATACGCTGCGGGCGTAGAAGTAAAGTGTTTCACTCATGTGCATGGGGTAATGCCACCTCATACACCACCTGTTGTGCCTTCATACAGACATTCACACCTGGCACACACATTGCATTGTTTGGGACCACATGATTCCCCCAACTTCTTGCGATATCACATTTTGCCATTACCACCCCCAGCATGCAGAACAGTAGTTTGGCCCAGAGTAGCTCACCCTCACAGAGTGTACCTAGTATGGAAAACTGGGAGGTACACGGGACAGATACCCCCAGCACCTCTGATAGTTCTGCCACGCCCCCCTACAGTAACTCTGTACCACCGGACATTCCCATATCGTGTGATCTGTATCAATTTCAGGCATTCAGCAAATTGTCTGTGTGTGAATTTGCATGCTCAGTTAGAGGATTTACACTTAAATGAAATAAAGGGATATGTTCAGGTTGAGATGATCATCTGCAATAAAATGGAAAAAATCAGGCTGCAACATGATACCGCCATTTTGTTCCTTGCTCATTTATCATTATTGCACTGTGTGCTCTATTTACCTGGGTATCTTGTGGTTGGTAAAATGCAGACTGCTATCCTGCCCTTTTCTTGGCTATAAATCTTTGGATAATGGATGTCACAGGCTCCTATGTCTATATTTTAGTGTGTATTCTCTCCGCAGAGGTATTTCCACACTACATTTGATCTTGACTCTTAGTACCTATTGAAATATAAAAGTCCTTTGTATGGTGATGGATGTGCACCCAGCCCTGAGTATCATCACAACTGTAATGATGCTTGGATTCCCTAATGCTGATTTTTTTTTTGTCATTGTATTGTATTGTAATTGCATTTATGTAGCTCTTACTACCTCTGAAGAGGCGTTAAAGTGTTTTTTCAGCGAGAAGCTTGCTACTCTGGAACCCATAAAGGATTAGTGTTGAATTAGTATAGTGTAATATGAAAGTAATTTGAATGGATATGTTAGTAATTTAGTTGTATTCAGAAGGATAGCGGAGAGATAGAAGAGGGAAAGAGGTTTGCATTTATATAGCACTTGTTACCCCTGATGGGGTGTTGAAGGACTTTGGTGAATGTGGATCATGCGTGCACATTATGACATAGGGCTGTCTCATGGAGTGCAGTCTTTGAGGACCAGGAAGGGCACCTAATGTGCTACCCTCAGTGGTGAAAGGTTACTGAATTTACCAGGGATAAAGCAGCACAAATGTAGTAGTGGCAGCACACTGTGCAGTGATCGGTATGAGTGAACACACTTGGTTTACATCAGTTTGATGTGTATTCTTGTGCTGTGCATGTGTGGTGAACACGTGCCGGGTATATGTGTATCTGCAAAGGGTACTATACAGAGATAATGCAGTACTGTGCAGGGTGTGTATGTTATATGCATGTGCTCGGTGTATGTGTGCCTGTGAATTGAACAATATACAGCAGACTCTAGGTTCTTTTTTGGGAGACTGCAGGCTGCATGGTGAAATATGAGGGGGGTAGAGGTATCCCCCAGACAGATTTGTGGAATGTTACATTCCTGTAAGCTGGGTCAGACACACTGGAGCAAAGAAGAGGTACTCTCTCCAGTACACTTCAAATGGTGCTCGTTGATTCAGAGAGATGTCACTGGGAAGGGGCCTGGGCACTCTCAGGGAGGAGATGAGCCTGATAAGAGAATCGAATTATAAACAGAAGGGATGGGGCCCAGGGGGTAACCTTTTGATGCACATATCACTGTGGCTGACATCCAGGTGTGGACTGTAGTCACTCCCATGGCCTGTGTTGTGGGACTGACAAAATTGCCATTGGCCCTGCTGTGACCTGCTACTATCTGGAGGAAGAGAGGGCAGAGGTGTGGGAACTTTAAAAGGAAGCAGATCCACAACATAAACGTCAAAGACTTAGACTACAAAACACATTTGGTGTCTGGGAATGGTCTATAAGAAGAGGAGGTTGATACCCCAAAATTGGACAACTGTGAAGCAGCTGGTTGGGCTGTGTGAAGAGGCGAAGCTCTGCTAGACTTCTGCTTGTGACCAGAATGGGAGGGGGAGGCCTGCTAGTCTCCCAGCTGGGTATGGGGACATCACCCAAGGAATCCAAGACCACCTAACTCTGGAGCCTGTAGCACCAGAACGTACCAAGCCCAATGTGCCCAGTGAGGAAGAGGAGAGCGTTGGAGGTAGCGAGGCCCAGTGGGGAGTCCTGGTCAAAGGATCCCCCTAGCGAGGTGTGAGTAGGCAGCTGCTGATTCGATTGAGCAATTGCCAGTGTTCAGGGAAAGTCAGCAATCCTCGTACACCAGAGGAAGGCCACCTAGATTGTCATTACCTCGAATGGTTCTTCACCCATGTGTAGCGTGAAGTCAGCAATCTCGTATAACAGGTAGAGCTGCCATGAAAAGTATTGCTATGCCAAGTGCACCGTAGCCCATATGTAGTGGTATGCCGGCGAACCAGTATAACAGGGAGGTGCTGTGAAGAGACTCGCTGCTCCAATCAGGGCAGACCCTGTGTACAGACCCTGTGTACAGTGGAGAAATGGTGACTCTGTATGCCAGAGGGTGCCGATGAGACCAAGCAAGAAGTATCAACTTGTCAGAATAATCATTAGAGGAGAGAGGCCACCATGGGGACCCTAACAGGACTGCACTGTGACTGAAGACCTGCATCAGGACCTTTTCACCAGCCCATTGCTTGTGGGAAGAGACAAAGTACTTACCCAGCTTGGAGGAGCAACAAGAACGCCCTGGTGCTGCTCCTGCACAACATGGGCCATGGGTAAATATACTTACCGGAGACTGCCACTGCAGCTCCAGTGCTCATGGAGGGGCTGCGTTCAGTTGTTCCAATCCTGCTGGTGTGGGAAGACTGATTTTTGGCATGGGGAACCAACTTGACAGATAGAGCTTCGCACTGGAAAATGTTTGACTTTAATACAGAGTCGGAGTGGAACTCCTGAGACTCAGACTACAAGTGGACATTGACTTGAATGTTGCCTCAGGTGAATGGGGAATAAACACTACTGCTAGTTTGAGGGAGGTGGTACTCAAGCATCTGCTTATGAAACACTAGAGACTTGACCACAGGGGCTGTGTGTTGTTTGTGAATATTGTATTTTGCTTTGTGGTCATATATGAATACTTCTTTTTTCATAAAAGCAAGTATTTTACTGGACAATCATACATTGTTGTTGCTGTATGTAATTTGAGTTGTGAGCCTATGTTCATCCCTCATGTCTACTTCCCCCCACCCCAAGAATACTTGGACTAGTCTAAACCATACTACCACTAAGAGTCAAGTGCTAAAAGAGTACTTGGTCAAATTGCTCAGAATCCATAGTGGGTTGAGCCCCGGGACATAAGGGGTAAAAGGTCTCAACCCCCACCGTTGGGCCTTGTAACCTCTGCTGGCCCCAGGGCCCTCTGAATGGGGTTCTGACTGCACCACAGAGAAAATGTAATGTGTGGTTTCACTTCCTCGTAGTGGACTCGTGTTAGTGCATTGCAGTCCACTCAGAAATGTGATGAGCGTAAACACTACTTTCCCTATTCCTGAGGGTTACTGTTTCCAAGTTGGGTTTTCTTTAGTATACATGTCATGGCAAGCATTGGCTTCACATCATGGTTATAGAATGGTTGAATAACATGCATCACTAATTGCTTAAATTCACTGTGAGTGATCTTAGGAATACCTGCATTTTGGCAAAGGTAGCTTCTCTTCTCTCGAGATAGATTGTTTGTATGATGTAACCTCTGTGCAGCCTAAGTTCTTCTGTAAGATGTTCTTTTTTGGATGTGTTGCAACTATGATCATGAGACTATTACTGTTGCTTTCCCCTCATTTAATTAATCTCATATTACACATCCTGGTGTTATTTTCACCTTCTCTCTTTCATATGTGGGAAAGAGTAGTCTCTTGGAAGTGAGGCCTCTAAAATGATGGCCTTTTTTCTTTATAACAAGGTCTGGTTTCATACAACACATTCTCATATTAGTTGGGTTTGAGGTATCCATTTTCTTTAGAGATCAGTAAATGATTGAACATACCATAGCATGTGTTCTCTTTTATGTCCATGACTTTCATACAGTTCCTAACACTAACATATAGTCTGCTTCTAACTGTTTACATATTTGGAAATGAGATAACAAGAGCACATGGTTATGTAGATGTGCACAGGATCACACAACAAAGCTGTATTTGGATCCCAAGTTAACAGGTGTCTAATTGTTGAAAGGCTTATTATGCCACTAAGCCTGCTCTGTAAAAAAAACATGGCTGAGTTTGTGAGGTGGAAAAACCAAAGATCAATGTATTAAATAGCGTTGCGAGTCACAAATGTCTTTTACACTCACTATGTCTACATTGAAATTCCTTACAGATTACAAAGAACAGTGGACAGCAAAGATTTCTCACCTACCGTGCAAGATGCAAGGACAGATATCAGTGCTTTGTGACCGCTCTCTGGGGCATGGGCTGCTATAATAGCTCTTTGTCGTTATGAGACCAGAGATTACCTTTGAAGGCTTGCACCTCTGCATTTACACAGCAAGTCACAAGAATTGACAGAAGGAATCTGCCTTATACCTATGAAAAAAGAATGTCAGCGATTTGTTGAAATCAGTATCTGGGTCAGACAGAAACCAAGAATTGGTTAAGTCGGGTTGGGGGCGTGGCTTGCGCGCCGCTTCAGTATGGCGTGTTGCGCTTGAGCTCCGGGGTGAGTTGGTCCCGTCGAGCGTTTTTCTCCGTCTATCACTGCCCTTCTTGACGGAAAAAGCAACCCTCATCAGCGGACCATGTGGGGATCGGCATGACACTCTTTTCCTGCTGCTTTGACCTCCGGCTGAATGATTTCTGCCTCTCGCCTCACAGGCGCTCGCATTCCTCACGAGCGGCAGCCATTTTCCCGCTCATGACGTTCCTGTCATTTTACTTCAAAGGAGCCGCCGCGGATACAATTTCGCTGTGTTGCTTGTCTGCCTGATGCATTTCGTCCACAACGCCCACTACTGGTAACATTTTGCCTTCTTTATGTTACTTTCTTGCTGCTTGGTTGGGTTTCAGCTGTTTTCACACTATTTTTCTCTCAGTCCGTTTTTCATAGAAGTGTTGACATTTTTGGTTACGAACTCATTACGGTGCCCCCCTGCTCTGCTCATTCTTTCACCGCTAGAATATCATAGCGCACTTTGAGCTTGCTTTTCTATTTTTAATATTTGTGGGTTACTCTGCGCAACTTTTGTGGTTTTTCTCTTCCTCAAGTGGTATTCTTACAGATTACTACATCACCACTGCCAATATGAATCGGTCTTCGACCAACAAAGACTCTAAGGATGTTGCAACGTCGTTGAAAAGGCTTAAGTCGGTCTCTCCGACGCCCGAGTCGCCTCAGCCAGACACTGCTTCCACATTGGACGCAATATTATCACGCCTTAATGAAGTACATGATATTGCGCAGTCAACGAAAACTAACACAGACTTGTTACAAGTGGAAGTGTCTGCTATCAGGAATGACTTTAAGGCTCTTTCTCTTCGTGTATCAGAAACAGAATCACGAATCAGTTCTGCTGAGGATGGCATGCACAAGCAATCCAGATCCCTCAACCACTTGGAACGCTCAATGGCGGCATTGCGCAGAGACCTCACTGAGCAGGAGGACCGTAACCGTAGATCTAATCTGCGTATTTTTGGTCTACCGGAAGATTCAGAGAAATCATCTTCCTCTTTGATAGACTTTTTATCTCATTGGATTCCGGATACTCTCCAAATATCATTCCATAGAGATTTTGAGATAGAACGAGCACACCGTGTTCCAACGTTTCGACCTAAGGCAGCAACCCAGCCAAGAGCAATCATTTTTAAGCCTTTGCGACATCAGCACACTGAACTGATTCTCTCTCATATGAGGAAAGTTAAGCAACTCAGTTGGGATGGTCATCGCATCTCTATTTCACAGGACTTTGCCAGAGACACAGTCGTAAGAAGGAAGGGATTCCTGAACCTTCGAAAACGCCTCACGGAAATGGGCATTCCTTTTTCGTTTTCTGGTCCTTCCAAATTTCGCATTACACACAAAGGCCGTTCTAGAATCTTCGATGAACCGGCGGATTTGGCGACATTCCTGGATAACCAGTTGGAGATTGAGATGGAAATCCAAAGAGCAACTTCGCAGCCTCCTGGGGCCTCAGGAACTTGAACTGTTTTCTACTTTTTCTCTGCATGATCTTTTTATGGCTAGCTGCCTCCTCTCTTGTTACAGCTAATTTACTTCTCGGTCTTTCCTGTTACCATTGTTCGTCCTAACGTTGCCCTTCCTTCGTCCATGTTAATATCGTTTTTCTCATTCTTCCTTATATTCAATCTATCTATATGTTTATGATGTTTATCCTACATCAACACTTTTTCTTATCCTTCCACTGTTTCTCTTCTTACTTCCTTTCTGTCGTCTTCTTTTCAATTCCTCCTGATTATTTCTTCAACATTGTCATTCCTCTTTTATTCAGTGTCTTTTTCGTTTTTTTTTTGTCCAAGGTCTCTTACCTCTCTGTTTTCTTATTTCTGGATTTAGCTTCATGTTCTTCTCCATATTGTCATATTTTCTTTTCACTTATAATGTTATGGTTTTAAATATGTAATTTACCTGCCTTACATTTATCTACTGTTTAAGATTTTTCGTATTTAAATAACGTATTCTTACTTATTTCACTAGCATTTTGTACTCACATATATTTCCTGTTCGGATGTTCTTATATTATAGGTGCTGTTCAATTCTCTTCTTTATTTGCTCTCCTATTTACTATACTCGTTCTCTTCCTTCTTCTCTATCCCTCTGTTTTATCTACAATTTTCTTTTTCTATTCTCTCACGCTCCTCTTTTTATTACTTCTGTTAGTTAACTTCATAGTCTAATCAATTGTTGATATACGTTATTCTTTAACTTTGTTGCAACCTTTTACAATAGGTATTGTATTCTTTTAATGCTATATGCTGATTAGTTTTTTCGCACATACTTACACTGTTATTAGTTTTGGTACTATTGTTGCTTAGTATAGATATTATTCTCAATAGATATTGTTAATCCATCCTGCATTGATGTACTCTCTTCTTTATCAAGTTTAGGAATTGCATTATAATAATGTTTTCCGGTGTTATTTGCTTCTTGCTTTTCCTTTATCACTCGTGGTATTTTAATATTGGGCTAATCTCTTTTTTTTACCCACTTTTGCTCCTAATACGGGTCCCTTACTCGCCTCTTCCACGTTCTCCCTTGCATGTTATGGGTCTTTTTTAGACCTCCCCTCCTGCCTCTTCTCTCTCTCCTTTCCATTCTATTTTCCTCTCTTCTTTTCTTTTTCTTCTCATGGTTCTCCCACATGGATGCTCCCACAGATTTTCTTTTGATTCAAAGTTGGTCCCTTATTTTTTTTTCACAGTCGTTCTTTCTCTGTTATCAGTGGTGTCTTCTTTTGATCCCTCCATTTTTGAATGCCAGGTTTAAATGTGTTATCCCTTAATGTTAAGGGTCTGAATCACCCGGTCAAAAGGTCTAAAATCTTGGATAACTGTAAGTCCCTCTCTACAGATTTAGTTCTTTTTCAAGAATCCAAGATCACTAGCAGAGAAGCGCTGTTTTTAAAGAAAGAATGGGTGTCGGATGTTTCATGTTCTGATGCCTCTGGCAAACGGAATGGAGTTGTTACGTTAATCTCAAGGAATTCTGGTCTATCAATTCTCTCTTCTGAGCATGATTCTGACGGTCGTTGGCTCTTATCTAAACTGTCGGATGGACAGCATGACTTATATGTTATGAATATTTACGCTCCGAATGTTGATGATCCAGCGTTTTGGAAGTCCATTACTAAAATTTTGCAAGATACCCCACATGCTGGAAATCTCATTGTTGGTGGCGATTTTAATTTACCAATGGACCCTCTTTTAGACAGGAATTCTGCATTCCAATTTCGTCCTCCTAAAGCACACAAACATATGCTTAACATGTGTTCCATTTCCCATCTTCACGATATCTGGCGTCTTCACAATCCCACTGGTAGTGATTTCTCTTTCTTTTCCTCGCCGCATTCCTCCTTTTCTCGTATTGATTATCTCCTAGTTCATTCTTCTCTTGTCTCCTCTTCTTCTTCTCCGCTTATACACCCCATTGTCATCTCTGATCATGCCGCGGTCACTTTTACGCTATCTTCCTTTACTCCTAAACCACGTAGTCGTTCATGGCGTTTAAATACTGAAGTGTTACATGACTCCTCTCAAGTTGCGGAATTTTCTACGGATATAGATACTTTTTTCCGTGAGAACGAAGACTCTGTTTCTTCCCCAATAACTCTTTGGGATTCTTTTAAATGTACTTTTAGGGGTCAAGTCATTAAATGTATGTCCAAACGTAATTCGGCTATTAAAAAAGAGCTTACTGACTTATCATCTAAAATCAAAACTCTAGAAGCTTCCTTTCGACACACCAAAGATCCGATTAGTCTACAGCAAATTAAGCTCCTAAAATACAAATATAATACAATTGTTACTAAAAGGGCTCATATTGGTGTCCAAGCACAAAAGTCCAAGAAGTTACTTTTAAAGAACCGGGCTGGGAAACTTTTGGCTGCTACCCTAAAATTTCAAGATTTCTCTTTTAAGTCCTCGCAAATTTCTTCCATTACAGACCACAATGGCTCTAAAAAGTTTCAGACGGAGGAGATTCTCGAAGTTTTTCGTGATTTTTATAACAAACTATATACCCCATCTAACCAATCCTCTTTTGATAAGTGTCAAGATTTTTTAAAATCGATTCCGATTCAGTCAGTCTCTGAGGAAGATCGCTCCATTCTGAACGAACCTATTTCTCCAGAGGAAATTATCGCTGCGATCAAGGCCACCCGGTCTGGGAAAGCCCCTGGCCCGGATGGGTATCCAATATTATTCTATAAAACCTTTCTTCCGTTGCTAGTCCCTAGGTTACAATCTGTCTTTAATTCTTTTGTTCAGGAAGGCTCTGTTTCTGATACGGCTGCTGAAGCCACCATAGTTGTGATCCCGAAAGACGGGAAGGACCACTCAGATCCTAAAAACTTTCGGCCTATTTCGCTTCTAAACATGGAAGCAAAGATTTTTGCTAAAATCCTGGCTAAGCGTTTAGAATCCTTTATTCCCCACCTTGTACATCCCTCCCAAACTGGTTTTGTTAAGGGTCGTCTGGCGAGGGACAATATCCGCACCTTCTGTCATATTATCGGTGCTGCCAAACGGTCCCAGCTTCCGGCCGCTGCCTTGGCCCTTGATGCAGAAAAGGCCTTCGATAAGGTCTCGTGGCCATTCCTTCGAGCTGTCCTATGTGCACATAACCTTGGAGATTCTTTCATTAATATGGTCATGTCTTTATATTCCCAACCCAAAGCTAACATTAGAGTCAATGGTGCTACGTCTTCATTTTTTAATCTTTGCCAGGGCACAAGACAGGGCTGTCCCCTATCCCCACTCTTATTCTTATTGTCTATTGATCCTCTTCTTCGGCTGATTGATCTACATCCTAATATTAAAGGGTTTTCTTTTGGTTCTCACTGTCTTAAAACTGCCGCATACGCTGACGATGTTCTTATCTTTTCAGATGATATCGCCTTGGCCATCCCTGCTATTTCGGACACCATCTCCTTGTTTTCAACGGTATCGGGGTATACTTTAAATAAAGATAAGACGGAGTTGTTCCCTCTAAATGCCTATTGCTTTCCTGCGCATATGGGCTCGGCTGGTTTTAAATGGCAATCTACGCATCTCAAATATCTGGGTATTTATTTCTGTTCTACTCTACATGACACCGTTACATTTAATGAATCTCAGACTATTGCCAAAGTACGTTGTCTTCTGGATACATGGTCTCCAAAACATATTTCATGGTGGGGTCGTTTACAAACCCTTAAAATGATGATCACGCCGATTATTAATTTCGTCTCATCCATGTTACCGCTTAAACTGTCTGCCTCCTTCTTTCGAGAAATTGATGCTCTCACTTCTAAGTTTTTATGGAATGGTAAATGAGCTCGATTAGCATATAAATATTTACGTCGACCTTGTGATATGGGTGGTTGTAACTTTCCGGACTGGGAGAAATACCAAACTGCTTTCTTGGCATCTCAAGGTGCTTTTTGGTTCTCTCCTCCAACTTGTCATACCCCCTCTTGGATTCTCATAGAACAAGCATTGGCATCACCTTTACCACTTGCCTCTTTTTGTACTACATCCACTTTGCATATTCTGTTTTCCCGCTCTATCATTATTGATACAATTACTGCGATTAAGAAATTAGATAGGAAAATGGCAACTCCTTTGCATAACACTAGGTGGTCTTCTATCTGGAGGAACTCCAAAATCAAGATTGATATTTCTCCCGCCCTCATGTCTTACTGGGCTGCTAAGGGAATCTCTCTTGTCCAACACTTATATAGTGATTCTGGAGATCCATTACCTTTCTCTACCTTGGCACATGTACACTCCTTAACGAATTTTGATTTCTATACCTTTCTTAAAATCAAGGTTGCTGTTTCTAAAACTCGTCTTCACTCCTCCTCCTCCACCATCTCGCTTTTCCACATTTGGCTCAAAGCTGGTCATGTTGCTTCCAAAATTTATAAGTTTTTATCTTCCACTTCGCTTCCTGATCAGACGGTGGCACAACAAAAATGGTCGCGCCATTTTGATCATAACATCACAGATCATATTTCATCCGAAGCTTGGCAATCCATTGGTAAATTGGCCCTTCGTAATAAAATAGCTCCTTCCCTAATGCAATCTAAATTTTTCTCGATCAATCTCCTCCATTGGACGCCTGCGCGTCTTCATTCGCTCCATCTTAAAGATGACGACCTCTGCTGGAGTTGCGGCTTGGTGGCTGGGGATTTTCCACATATGTTTTATCATTGCTCCTTACTAAAACCTTTCTGGGACCTTATCCAGC
Source organism: Lissotriton helveticus (assembly GCF_964261635.1). Classification (NCBI taxonomy): domain Eukaryota; kingdom Metazoa; phylum Chordata; class Amphibia; order Caudata; family Salamandridae; genus Lissotriton; species Lissotriton helveticus. The sequence continues at coordinate 331,636,320 of NC_136071.1, read as the reverse complement.
AACATTTATCCCTTATTTTTAATATTGAACTCCAGCTTTCCTTTCCTTTCGTTTTACTAGGCCCCTTGGCTGCTCCTACTCCTCTTCCTTTAGACCCGTTAGACCTACAATTGTTAGATCTTCTCTTAACTATAGCGGTTAAAATCATTCTTATGGAATGGAAATCCTTTTCGTCTGTCTCTTATCATACGTGGTGGGCGTGGGTATCCTTCTTACGCAGTGCCCACACCTCAGTAGATCTAGCTCACCTGTCGCCTTCCATCTCTATAGGAGTTTGGAGAGCCCTGGATGATTATATGGAACTCTCCTCGAAAGGGCTCATACCACAATTCCCTGTTGACTCGTCTGTCTAATTGTTGTTTGTTCTTTGCGTTACATTGGGTCGCTCATGTGGGATTCCTTCTTTTTTCTCTTCTTCCACCTTTCCTGTCTTCTTGTCCCGTTCTTTCTTTTTGCTGTGTTTTTCTCTCTTCTTTCCTTTTTTCTTTCTTTTCTTCTACTTCCTCCCTTGTTCCCATCCTCAATTTAGAGAGTGATACGTTTTGCTTTTGATTACTGACAGCCTATATTGGTTCATATTCTCAACTTCGCATTGATTGTCTTTTTCAATTTTATTTACATCTATTCTACTTACTTCTTGAGTAATGTATAAGCTTATCTTTTTTGCTTTTGTCAGATTGTATCACCTCTATTGTACTTGATTTTTACTATTTGGATCATTATCTATCTCAATAAAATCTTCTTGAAATCAAAAAAAAAAAAAAAAAAAAAGTCGGGTTGCAGATGCTACGCGAACAGTACCTGGCAACAATATAATAGTGTTCATTTGTAATAAAATATAGGTGCCAAGGTAGTCGTCAGGAGGCCACCACAGTTTGCACCACACTGCCACTGCCGATGACAATACTTACACAACTACTAACCACACACTCCTACAAGTGTGGCATTTTAGACTGTTTGAGGCTGCTAAAGCTCTAAGAATGTCTTGAGTGGCAGGTATTTGTTGTTTTTAATGTATATTGAATTAACAAACAACTGATTTTCTGATTATCTTTTAAATTACACAAACAGTGCCATCATGTAGCAGCTGTCAAACCGGCAGATACCGGTAATTTAGTGCCAATGCTGAGTACCGGACCCCCCCCCCCCCCGCTCAAATTAAGTACTGAATCTAACTGCCCCGATTCAATAGTCGGCGATTTACTCTCTAGACAACATGCGGCTCCTTAGTAAGTGGGTCTGTTTTCCACTGTCATCATCAGAAAAAAAGACTATGATAAATTCTACTTAATATCAAGTGTTTGTGCGGTGCATCAACTATATGTCCATTGTGGATTCCTGTAATAAGCGCCCCCGTCTTTGCGAGAAGTATTGTTTTTATCATGACTTCATGTTTGTGTGATCACGTGAGCGTGCAGGGGAAACATTGCCACTTTAAAAGGTGTGTGAGGTGTAAAGCTTTTCCACACCGAATCAGTATTGGCACTGGGCCATGCAGCGGTTTGCATTGCTGAAGAAACCACTTCGAAGCTTTTTGTCTGTACTGCTGTCCTGTTTTCCTTTAGTGTTGCAGTCTGCACGTTGACTCACTCGAGGAGCCGGACACCTTGCTTCTGGTTTGAATTTGTTTTGTCATTTGAAATTAGGGTAATGGAGTAAACAGGGACCACATATGGAAAATATTGTTTAAGACTCCACGATTTGCCGAGCGTACTGTAGCATATACCCAAAATCATCAAAGGACTGTGACATTTGCTATTCATAAACTAATTTCGGGTACATTTCCGGAGGAGTCTCCAGATTCTTGTAATTTTCCTCACTCTCCGATTCAAAGGATGCAAAATAAAATCAACAGTCGCCTACACCCTTATCAATAGAGGTCGACAATAAATATTGATGGAGCTGGCAGGACAATTTTTACTTAATTTTTTGTCTTTTATTTAGTTTTTAGGTGAATCCTCAGCAGTACTTGCGCTGCTCTCTGAGGCATCCTATATTCATGTAGGGACTTGAAGCTCCACCCACTCTCCGTCCATATTGTTTTGACTTGTGTCATTGTCCACCGTAAACTGTGGCTGTTCATTGATCAATAGGCTTAGTAGTCCCTCCTTAGTACCGCCTTGTATTATTGTGTAACCTTCCATGCCGACATCCCCTGTTACATGTGATTTTACTCAGTAGGCTTTAATTACAGCCTCCGAGCACTATTTTCTCAAATAGCTTTGTCCTGCCTGCTGTTGCAGGCAAGACGTACTCTCTCCTAAAGCTTTTTAAAATATATTTTTATAGCACAAACGTGTTTGCAATAAGTCTCGCATATGCGAAAGTTTACGCTATTGACATTGTAAACGACAATGTTTTTTATTTATCTGTTTTAAAAACAATGTTGCTAAGACCTAAGATTTTAGTGTAAAGGACCCTATGTCACTCTGCAAAGTAAACGGTGGTCAAATGGACACTGATCTATTTCATATGGTTCTAACAGGAAAGGGGCAACCCTACCAACCGCTCACTTTGCGTTGGAAAACCAAAAACATATAACAATTGCAACAATCCTGTGCACACATAAAATCTAAAAAATAATATGTTTGTTTTCTACACATAGGCAAAATTCGTTGTAGTTTTTCTTGCTTCTTTTAATGCTTGTTGGCACAAAGAACAATACTTGGTACAGACAAACTAAAGGCGTTGCGATGGGGTCAAAATTCTTTTCTTAGAACTAACCGAATTGACGTGGATTACTTACAGTGATACCACACTCGAGCTACATGCAAAGATTTTGCCGTTACACAACAATCTTTTCACTGATCTGGCCTTGTTGGATTAATACTTGCCAAATAACATTGTTGTGATCGGACTGATCACCCTTTAGTGCATTCACACACTCGTGACATGCCACCAATTACTCCCCTTTTGAGGCAACACATCAGTTCATTTCTCTGGATTTCGTAGTCTCGACTTTGGATATCTCCTTTTAATGTGATGGTGATCGTTTATTATAGAAATGCGGAGCTATTGTCGTCTCGTGGGAGTTAGTCTTTCTTTTCTTTTTCTTTTTCGCCGTAATGAAGTCTACCCCTCGTGCTTGCCGCATACCGCACTTCCGGTTTGCCGGGTGCGATTGAGTGCCCTCTAGTGGTTGCAACCCAGGTTGTTATTTCACCTCCGGGCTTGTGTTCCAGTTCACTTCCATATTTGCAGCAACCGCCAAGACCTGGGGTCCACGTCGGATAAATGTAAGTTCAGTAATAACTTCTGAATGGCTTACGCAATCTAATGGTCTGATAATAATTAGTGTGCTACTATAATGGTGCTGGGATTTGAGTTTTGATCTCATCCTCCGATTATGTTTAATTTTAGAATTCGTTGACACTTATCCCGTGTCATTGAGGACCGGCGTGTGGCTTACTTGGCCTCGAACGTGAGTTTTGCATTTTGAATGCTTGAGCACACAGGGTGTAGGGGTCCTATTTTAGCATTCGTTTGTGTATATTTATGTGCTCTCTGCTTGTGTTCTACGCAGATTGTCCTCGGAGGAATTATCCGTTCCTTGACTACCCCATATTGGCATATGAGATACTCCACAATTATAAAAGGTGAGGCTCACACGTCTGTAGTGCCAGCTTTTTATCCACGTGACTAACCGTCACTGATAACTATGAGCCTCAATTCTGAGTTTCACATTTCCTTGATTTTATACAGTGAACATTACCCTTCCTCTGATACTTCATTGACCTGGATACTGACCACTCTTTTCGCCGCAAACTGGGTAAGCTTTTTGTCCCCACCCATATCAAGTTGCGTTTTTTTCAGTTGATTTTCACTTGACCCTTTGTACCCTCACTTTACCCCCCTTTGTTCTTCCTTGTGCTGTCCCCGCCGCACCCTTGTTTTATTCAGTTATTTTGGTTCAATTGTATATGTCAATAGGTATTTTCCGGCTTTGCATTTACCCCTGTTTTTTAATTTTTTTTTTTTATTTCTGTTGTTTTCTTTGCTAGATTCTACGATACGCATCCACAATCAGGTATGCATTACGCGGAGCCTTTGAGCTTCTATTATGGCTATTATTATGGCTACTGTTTTCCCTCATTACTTTTCCAACCACCCTTCCTCTTCTTTCTAGTTTGGAAATCTTGGCCAGTAATTTTATCCTCTACCAATCCTCATTATCCTTGACCTCGTCCGTGTTGGAATTATCACCGGTACAGGGGTGAGTTCACAAATTGTAACTTTGCCTACTACAATTAGCTCCTTAACAGGATTTGTGGATTTCATTTTTCCACCAACTCTATTCACTCGTATCTTCAGGCCACCATTCTCTTAAACCCCCATTTCTCCCCTTCCTTCCTTCTTGTATCCTTTCCTTGTAGGTGTTGCACACAGTTGATTACGACTTGGGTATGTGTTTCACTTACTTCGACCCATAAGAGTGACTTATTGCAACTACTCTGGGATGTGTTTTTAGGTGGCACGTGCATAAATGTGTGTCACTCGTATTTACCATTTTCTTTCAGACACATGCTCACTTGGTGATAGGGTTTTTATCTTCACTTTTCCCACTTTTCCCACTCACCTAGGGTACACCTATTTGGTACACTGTACCCGCATGCATGAATATTTGTTCATTTGATCACACCTGGCATGTGCTTATTCAGTAGTCACATTTATTGAGTCTATTGTTTCTCACAGAGGAGTCCCTTGAGTCTCCTCCTTGTTGGTTTTCATGAGTGCTGGATGATTCAGAGTTTCGGTTAATCGTGGTTTCTGTTAAAAAAAACAAAAAATGTATAACTTGTACTGAGCGGGTTCTTTTGCATGAATTCCAGCCCTGAAGAGTCAGAGATCACTGTTTCTCTGACGAAACACGTGTCGGCTGGCTGTTGTTTCTGCCAACAAGGATTAAAAGAAGCAAGAAAAACAACCACTAATTTTGTCTATGTGTAGAAAACAAACATATTATATTTTGATTTTATGTGTGCACAGGATTGTTACAATTGCTTTAAAAACAACACATAAATAAAAGGTATTGTCATTTACCATGTCAGTAGCCCAAACTCTCGTAAATGTGCGACCTATTGCATTGCAAATGCTTGTTTTTATAGTTAATTAGGAAAGTATTAACCTGATTGCTGTGTATTCACTTTTTTCAGCAGCAGGACACAACTGCGCTCGGCAAACACATTGAAGATAGCATGGAAGACATACTTTCCTCAAAGGGACTTGGTAAAATTTACAGTAGCACACTATCTTAACCACCAGTAACCTGATGTTCCTACAGTTACCACGGATGTGCACATTTGTCTCCTGCCAAATATGTTGCAGTTTTTCAAAACCGCTTCCAACTTCACCAACATCACTAAAGAGTCAGAGTTTTGAAAAATGCGAACCTGGGACTTCTATTTTTTTTTTCTTCTTTTCCTCATATATGCCACCAGATATTATATGCTCTAGATGGGTCACTCTGATGCCTTTTATACTGACATTCTTGGTGCCGCCCCGGGGTCAATATACAGCGACCAGAGATCTCCCAGAGGTAGGTTGTTTCCTTATCCCACTCCCCTGTCTCTTGATGGAATACCTCAGAATAAGGGAGGACAGGACCGACACAAACCTCTGGCATAATCATCGGACCGTTACTTTTTTGACCAGGCCTCAAGTTTCGACCATACGTTCTCTGAACTTTCTGTTCGACCAACCATGTTCTTCTTACAAACTTCCATAATGTTTTTTAAACAGTCTGCCAATCTGGGAGGAGCCACTGACTTCCACTCTTTACATATCTCCCTTCTAGCTATGACTACCACATAAAATATGAATTGTGAGGAGAAGTTGTTAATATTATACCCACATGGTAGACCAAAAAACACTAGCCTGGGAGAACAGGGGATAGTAATTGATAAAACCTCACCCAGAATGCCAACAATCGCCTTCCAATACTCCTGGATCTCAGGACACTCTAAGAATATATGCATGTCATTTGCTGCTAGAAGTTTGCCGTAAACAGATGATTCCTCCTTAAGTTGGCCGGTTTTATTAATCTCTGAGACAAGGAGAAAGAATCTGTCCATATCTTACTGATTTCTTCAGGATAGTCAGCTATAGCATTGCCCCAGAGGCTTACCAACTCATGATCCAGGATTCCTTTTGCCTATGTGAGTAACTTGTACCAAAGCAAAACTTCTCGATTCCGAGCTCCCCCCCTGCAGATTGAGTCAAGGATTCCAATATCTTTTTCCCGCTGTAGTGCCTGCCTTGACCACCATGCAGATAGTTGATAGAATTTAAATCTCGTCAATGACCCATTTGTGAGTGACACTAAAGAATTCCAATCCATAAGACCGGAGTCCACCCATAGGTCTCCCCATTTCTGCACTCCTGCTGTTTTCAGAGGCAGGGATAACTGGTCCCGAAGACACGCTGGTGTGCCCGGAGAATCCCAGACTGGAGTATAGGTATGGTAGTATGGAATTCCCAGGGCCTTCCGAATAAACCCCCAATTCCTAAGTGCAGTCAGCAAAATCTTAAGACGGACTTTTTAAAAAAAATTCTGGTCGCCGAACTTAAATAAAAAAAACTCTTTGCCGTATGGTAGATCATATAATAAAGCCTGGAATAAACGGCCCTGTGAGGATGAGTCTAATATGTTAGCAAGTAGCCTGAAGTTTTTAAAGTGGAAGGCATGGCAGTACAGAAGTAGGTATGGTAAAGTCAGACCCCCGATCTTTAAACCCCTCCTTAGTTTTTTCCAGGCTATCCTGGGAGATTTACAGGCCCAAATGAAAGAACCAATCTTGCCCTGAAGGTTCGCGATTTCTTTCAATGGAAAGGATAAAGGGATGGAATTATATAGGAAAGTCAACTTAGGGAGTATGGATATTTTAATAAGGTTAACTCGTCCATATATATTTAATGGCAGACTGCCCCATCTTGTTAGTGTTTTAATAATATCTTTCACTACCGTCTGCCAACTAATATTTGGGATATTGTTTAATTCTTGAGTTAAATAGATTCCCAAATATCTCATTTTTTGTTTTGCGCCCTGAATAAGAATATTATTGTTCCACCCCATTATCTCTGTCTTCTCCCTGTTAATTTGATAACCAGATAACCTTCCGAATTCCTCAGCTAAGAAGAATAGCCTAGGTATAGCTTCTACGTGATTGGAAGTGTATAAAAGAAGGTCATCTGCATATAAGGCAGTTTTAAGCTCCATGTTTGCTATTCTAAAGGGCTGAATTACATTGTCCTCTCTAATGCCACAAACAAAGGGTTCCATATAAATGTCAAACAAAAGGGGGGACAGGGGACAACCCTGCCGAGTTCCCCGGGATATGTTGAAAAAATCAGATAGAGCCCCGTTGACCAAGACTTCTATCGGATGACGTTGAATCTTAAACTTTCCCCTTTCATCTATGCAGATAACACACCGGCCAATCTACAGCTCTATAAACCAGCAGATCTCTACCAGGTCAATGCCAGGATGCTGTTGACCTCTGGATGCTACTCAACCACATCTAACTCATCCCATCAAAATGGAGATCTCAACTGTGGAAACTGGGCAAAGTGAAACCAAATAATATCTGGTCTCAGGATCTGACATCAACATTATCTACAAAGAAGTGAAATATCAGGGATCTATCATGGAATCTGGCCTGTCCCAACAAGTAAATCAATAAAAGGCGTTCACTTCTTTCCAGACAGGCCGCCTCTATGAGGTAGAATGCACTGGCACGTTTGCCACAAATTATTTAAAGAACCTCTTGAGACCTTGTACGTAACATCAAAGTAAATTCCATACTGGATACATTACACAAACACCCTACAACTTCCCCCAGTCTAATCTTGTAATTAATGTACTCAATGAGGGTAGGTTTACAGTTCAAAGTCACACTACAGTCTTATGGCTCAGGTGACAAAGGAAAGTGAACAATTTCTGCATAAATATATAACAAACTCATGTATACTGTAAAGAGAATGTACATCTTTTTGTTCTATGCTCTAGGCTGAAATATATAGCATAGCTAGTTTAACTTTGTTTTAATAAATGTCAAGGAACACTGGTCTAGGTAAAGCATCTCCTGATAAAGGAATAGTGTACTGATTGGTTGCATTTATCTGAATGTTTTGAACCGAAACACATATATGTAAAATTATAGTTAATTAGAGCAAACAGATTTAAACTATAGACATGAATGCACATACTACTAAATATCGAGATCTTGTCCTTATGGTGATATTTATACTTCATGGCACACGTAAAACTAATGTGGAATACAACTAACAATTCCACTAATAGAATTAACATAATATTTTGGAAACAGCAGCATTTCAATTTTTTTAGCAGTACATTTATTAAAAGCGTTATTACCGTATCATTGTTTCTCAGTGTGATGGTTTTAATTTGAAAGTAGAGCCAAATGTGTCTGAGAAAGGTCACCTTGTACACTGGTACAGCCAACAGTGTCATTGGCTCAATGCTCCAAGTGAAGGGAGCAGGGCTACTCCCTGAAACTGGACCTCTCCTGCTGATGCACTTTTCTCTCTCAGGGAGGAAGAAATTCAGGTAGGAAATACTACCCTTAATGTGAGATAGGAAAATAAAAAGTGCCCTGGAAAATTCCATAAGTAGTCTGTGATGAATTGGGTTATTGATTGAGAGGGGTGCGAAGGCAGCAACCACAATCCTGGTCAGGGTGAACCACACAAATCACTAAATTAACCTGTGCTTAACCCTCCTGTAGCTTGGCACAAAGTTAATCAGGCTTAACTTAGAGGCAATGTCAGAAATATTTATGCAGCACACAAACATTTATAAAGTGATAAGCCAGAAAAATCCCAAATTTTAATAAATAAAAGTATATCAGGAATACAATAATCTATTGGGTAGCACCAGAAATATATAAATCTTAATGTTAGTGAAAATATTACCCAAAAACACAAAGTGGCAATCGCAGTCATCTGGTCTCACTAGACCGATTGAAAATCACAAGTTCAGGCCGACCACACTGGAGCATGGACCAGGTAAGTCACGGTTAATTGTTACCATCTCAAGTCGGCACAAAGAGCTCCTTTGGGATTGGAGGAAGTCAAGAAGAGCCAAACATCAGGATTTTCACCTGTTTATGCTTGGCACAAAATTAGTCAGGCGTAACTTACAGGCAACGTGTGATGCATTAATGCAGTACACAATCAGTAATGAAGTGAAAACACGACACCCCAAAAAATTCTAAACACCTAAAAGGACATAGCTCCATTCGCGTCATCTGGCCACGCTACACAGGGGGAAAGTAACAAGTTCAGGCTGTCTGTGATGGAGTCCTGGCCCAATACAGGTACCAAGTTAGTCCTGCCGAAAAGTTACCTTCCTAAGTACAATGTGACAAGTTCTGTTTGGCACATACAGCAGGTTGAGCATTGTTAAAGGATTTTTGCTGTAGTGCGAAGAGCCGGTTGTCACTGGAGCTTTGCTTTGTTGGTCGTTGCGGGCTGTGGTTGCTGTAACACGAAGTGCATGTCTTGCCCTGTTGGCTGTCATGAATGGTCATTATTGGTATGAAGATCAGGTTTTACCAGAGCTTTGGCGGTTTTCACTGGAGGCAGAGTTTCATTGCAATCGTGTCCTTTGGCAGTCGTCAAGACCCCAACTTTAGGAAGTTCACCGTTTATCTTCTTCAAGGAGATTCCACTGATGCCAACCATGGGTCCAGGACCTGGGGGCATCTCGTGGGGATCTGGACTCCCTCTAGCAGATGGCAACAGCAGACTCATGCAGATCCAGTCATGTCCAGTTGCAGCTTGTCAGTTGCAGGGAGACCTCTGGAAGTTTATTGTGTCCCTATAGCTCACCCAGGAGGTCAGCCAACTGAACTTTGGAATCAATGCAGCTAGCTCTGGATCAAGGCAAGCAAGTCCAATCGTCCCTCTTCATACAGCAAGCCATTCCTTCAAGGGGAAGCCATTCTGGCTGCAGGGAAGCCCTTCTTCTGAATCTTCCACAGGTCTAGGAGTGTTCTGAAAGTGAAACGTTTATCCTTAGTGCCAGCTTGTGGAGAGGGATGCCGCCTTGGTCTTATTGTCCCCCTCTTCTGGGTTTGGCTAAAAACCGGCTGGGTCAGCAAAAGACAGGCAGCCTAAGTGTGAGCTGTGTTGTCAGTGTCAGCAAAGGCAACCCTTAGAAGTCAGAGAGGGGGTGAGAAAACCCTGAGGCTGTCTCTTTGAAGTTCAGGAAGGTTGAATGCTAAAGCCACAGCAATCCTACTCAGGGAAGCAACTCCCTACCCTCCACCAAAGGCCCTTTTGTAACTATGTCTGAAAGGAATGCACAAAACATCACAGGAGAACCATTCTCTGTCACTTGGCCCTGGAGACTGGCAAAAAGTCACATTTGGTTTAGACAGATAAATGCCAACTTTACAAAAAATTGCATTTTCAGAATAGTAACTTAAAATCTGGCTTTATCATTGAAGAGAATGTGTAAAACTTAAACCCACATGTCTATCTTTTTAAATACTATGCATCCTGCCCTAGGAGCGTTTAGGGCGTACAGTAGGGATTACTTATACATTTAAAACAAAAGGTTATATGACTGGAAAAAGATTTATATTGCCAGGTCAGAATGGAACTTTAAATCTGCACTATAGGCTGCCGTGGCAGGCCTGAGACATGGTTTAATGGACTACATTAGTGGGTTGCACTATTAGTGCTTCTGCCCAATAGTAGCATTTTGTCTACTCGTCCTGGGTACATGTAGTACCATATCCTTGGGACTTATAAGTACATTAAAAGCGCCAAATAAGTGTATATACATTTTATAATGTTTAAGGGCGAGAGGACTAGCACTTTGCCACTGGTTAGCCAAGGGAAAGTGAACTTAGCCCTAATTCCAGCAAAAATGAGTTCCTCAAACTCAGGGAGAGAAAGGAAAATTTGGGTAGAATACTACAGCAAGGATGTCAGGTCTAACACAATGGTTAATACATATTGGCCACACCCTTTATCCAAAGCCAGACTGTGATCTATTTCAGGGAGACCCTAATATGTTGATTACAGGGACTGATATTAACAATAATTCTTGGGTTCCATTCTAATTTAACTAAGAAAATATATTACCCACAAAACCATGTCATAGATCCATTTTGTAAAAGAGCTGAAGAGTGATCTTTGGGTTACTTTAGAGTCATTGAGTCCTCTGCCCAACTATCTGTCTGAGTCAGTGAGAGCCTGCATTTAAGGAGCAGTGTGTGGCATCATGTTTGAACATGCTGCCTATTTGGGGCTTTATTATAAAAAGGGCACACTTCCCTGGTTGTGTCAGGGTGCAGCTTAACTAAGGGAATAGGATGTTTCTTAACGGCTAGAGCGGTCAACCTCAAAGCTGGGGAACTAGGCTAGAGTCTTGGCAGGGACGCTCAACATCCCCTGATTCTGGGCAAATTTCATTATCTCCTCATGCCTAACAAAAAAAATAATGTGTCCGTCTGTAACTGAACTGGTGCTCATCGAAAGCCCCCTGATACCTTTGGGTCTAGTTTGCTCTATATAAAACAAAAAAAATCTAAGGTAGAGTGGCAGCAGCTCCATCTTTGCAGTTCAGATGACAACTCTGGCTTTTTTACAAAGGGGGACAGACATTTTCCATGTTTTCCTTGAAGCATGTGCCGTGAGTGACAACACCAATCTAAAGGGGGTTGTGCGGTCTGTGGGCCCCCATTTGCTGCTTTTCAGAGGTACATTAAGGGGGCATACTGACTGTACACCACCTCTTTGTGACGCACAGTCAGTGTGCCCCCTGATAGCTTTTTTTGTCTCTGCATCCACATCCATAATGTGGTGCGGGTGCAGAGGCAAAGTTATTACTGATTTGTATGGGACCTCCTTAGGATTGCATTGGCACTATATGTGCATTAGCACGATCTGTATTAAGGAAGGGGCTGCTAAGGTGTCTTCTGCTGCACCTCTTCTATCCCAGGGAGGCAGAAAATGGTTGCAACCTCCTGTTGTGTCTCTTGGGGAACTTTAGCTAATACTGCCTCATGTTATAATGATAGAAGAAAGAAGCCTTTAGGAGAAGAGTCCTGTACTAGGCAGCACTGCGGGTAGTTTGAAGTAAATCTATTCATTGAAATGTTTGTTGTTGCTTTGAGCGGAGCACAAGAAAATTCAGAGCCTAATGGGTTCTTGCTGGAGGTCACCTTCTTTCCTGTTGCTTTACATTATTTGGGAAAGTATCCTTCTTTGGCAATTATGGTACCATTTAACTGTTACACAATGCTAAGGATCATGTGCTTGCACTGAGGCAGTGGTCTTATGCTTTATATCTTGAAAAGGATGGAGACAAAAATAAAAAAACATGACTAGGTATGAGAAGCCAATACAACTCACTCAGAGTACATTTGAAGTACATTTGAAGAAAATCAAACCACACCTTAGACTGTGCAAGAGATACTCATTGGAACTCAGTCTGACGTACAAAGAACATCTACTCGGGATTGTAGCTCGAAGAAACATCATCTAGTTGGAGGAATTCAGAAATTGTATTGCATCATATTTGTATTTGAATAGCATTTCCTTTTGTTTCTGTTCTGGCATACTTGTGAAGTGTGTGAGGCTTGAAGACAGGTGGTGTAAGAATGGTGCTGACAATGTTGCTGCTCTCAAATAGTGAGGTGTGACAGCAACAGTGTTAGAGTAGATTTAGTTGGAATGATGATATTTATCGTCTAGGAATAGGCTTTCTTATATGTGGAGACTGCCAATGGAAACCATCACTGGGGTTTGCACTAAGTAAGGCCCACTGATAGAAACAAAAACCCAAGGTGCCAGACGCAATATTCACATTCAGGGGGTTTTATAGGCTCTCTTCCTGGAAGTATGGTTGCCCCCCCTCCCATCACGGCACTATTAAACAACCAGTGAGTATTATCTGGTAACCACCTAAGAGCAACAAAGGACAAATCCCACTGGAGACACTATTAAGCAAGCCATGGAGTTGTTGACTGAAAGGCCCAAAAAGGGAATGTACCACAGTAAGACACAGTTAACTTCTCTGCTCTTTTACCAGGAAACCCATTGCTGGATGCCCTGACAGGAGATTAAGAAGTAGAAATAATTATCATAGAGCCAAGTCATGGGAGTGAGCAGTCCAATGGGAACACCTAGGTTTTACAATATAGTAGGTATTGGGATTGGAGGAGCAGTGCAAGACAGTATCTGAAAGGTAAACAGCAAACACCACAACCCATAATTTTGACAAATTAAACATAAACTTTGAACTATTTTTGAAAGAAAGCTGTTTGCCCACAATTGCATCAATGAATTTAACGAAAATGTCTAGAGAATTTACCTAAAAATATATCGGACTCACCCAAAATAGTAGTAAACAACCTACTTTAAGTACTGTTCCTGGGGATCACAAGGCTGTGTTTGCACTCAATCTCAGTAAGGAGGGTGCCGCTGGAGCTCAAAACCACTCTGCTGATCTAAGATTGGGATTGCTGTCTAGAGTGGGGCGGGTCTGCCAGCCTGGAAGGAGGGCTGGATCTCAGGAGTAAGGGCCTGATTGGGAGACATGAGAGATTTGATGTGTAAGGGTATGGGATAGGAAGATAAGAGCACAAAGAACAAATATCACAAGCTGGCAAACAGCTCACTCAAATATCTGAGAATTACACAAAGTCGTAGTAACTGATGTTGACCTTCTTAATCAATGCCAGTTGACAAGGGTCACGCTGCAGCGTCTCTGCTGTGTAGGTCCTATAATAATTATGCATTGAAGATTGGGTGACTTTGCAGCAGCCCCTGCTTGGAACCTACTATATTTTTTTAAGGGAATGTATTTGTGTGGGCATTACTACATTTCCTTTGCCCAGGATATAATGTACATTAGCCTGTAAGCCAAGTAAATCCTCTTAGAGATTTGGGATTTCTTGTTGGAGACCCATGTCAGCAAGTCAGTGAAATCTTTACAGAGGTATCAACTTTATGAATAATTATCACTTGTCCCACAGGGCATTATGCCAAGATATATGTTTTGTGGTATGTCATTCATTTGCCCCTTCACCGTCAGTTGCATAAGACCTATGAGCGCGACCCTGCTGCAAGTTTGGCAGCAGGTAAGATTTCAGACTACAATCATAGTTTGTCTTTGGCCTTAGTGTGTCTTCTGTATTTGGACAGGGTAATAAGCTTGTCATTGCCTCATCTGTGGTTTCTGGGTGATGTGTTAGGAGTTTCTGTCCGTACGTAGGGTCAGTGCTACAGAGGGCAATACGCTGCACCTGACGCTTTATTACACTGGGAGCCAAAGAAGTTCTTGCAAGGTGGAGTGATGTTGTCTTTACCTGTGTTTCTTATTGAAACAAAGTCGGGCAGCCTGGTTTCAGATCATCTGGAGATCTTTTTTTTAGGAAACCAGTTTATGCTGCAATACTCATGCGTCAGTAAGAGTAATGTTTTAGTAAGTTGGACCTGGTGGTTTACTTTTATTAGAAGGAGTACTCTTCTGCATTTTATGCTTTATATGACACAACCATCTAAAAAAGTCTGAGTTAAACAAAACACTAAGGGGCATATTAGCAAGAACCTAGTTAAAATTATCACCGTTTTAGCGGCAGTAAACTGCCGCTAAAACGGCGATAATGGCCTTGCTAATATGCGTTATAGAATTCCAATAGAAGCCCAGGTTAGATGTCCTGCCCACGATTTTTAGGTCTGACATTAGCCAAGACTTTTGCTTTTACTGAAACCTACATATAGTTATACTTAGATTTAGGGGCTTTCTGTTAGCTCTCTTCATCCATTGGTCTGCTGTAGTATCATTCACAGAATGGGGAACAGGGTCAGACCACTCAGTTGATCTCTTTTGATAGACAGGATTGTTATGGTGCCCATTAGGAGACAAGGTAGTTCATGCCAGTGACTAGTTACGCGATATGTGCTTCTTATTTTGATCTAATTTTTCCTCTCTTTTTTCACAGAAATTCTCTGTACGGTAGTCTGGCCGCTTCAGGGTCAATGCTACTGGACTCTTGCTGACACGGTAGATCGCTCCACAACCATGCCACATTAAAAGACTTAGGGTAAGAGCCCAGAGCTCTCTCCGGTGCACATCATGCACAGCTTTCAGAGCCAAATCAAGCAGATTGTTTTTTCACTTTGATACAGCGCAATTTTGGCCAAAAGGCATTAGGCACCAGGAGCTAACGTGATTTACCAGAATCACAAGTGCACTGTAGAGGATCTCCAACCTGGGCTACTACTTCCAAACATGGTAGCTGTTAGCCCACCTCCTTCTCCTATTGTGCATATTTCTCTGAAAAATATTGAAATGCTGTATTCTGCACCAGGAGAATTAAATGATTTTCAATCAGATCCTGGATTTCTCAGTCGAGCACCCAGAGGAGGCTTTTAGCAAGAGGGCTATAGCACAATTTAACATGTCAACTTCAATTTATAATTCTATGTTCAATTAACAGTGCACCCACTATTAGATGCAAGTCCATATGAAGATTTCTCCACAGACCTCTGCGTCCCAAAGGCTAATGGGCCTGGGGTGGACTCAGTCACTCATCTGGCAGTGACACTCATTTAATGGACCTCGGAGGGATGAATGGCTGATGAAACTCAATGAGATTCGATCTCGGGCCTTCGTTGCACACAAATTTCAAACGGCTCAGGAGCTAATTATAATCGAGAAAGAGGCGATTGAGAAACTTGAGATAGAGTTAAAAAACTGTCCGGCCTTGGAAGAAGCCAAGAGTAAGTTAGATGAAATAAACAAGGATGTTGATGGTTATAGTGATTACCTATCAAATAAAAAAACAAATAAATTGAAAAAGGACATTGAGAGATTCTCGGAAGAAAAGGTGTATCCTTTTCTCAGGGAAAAATATTATCAGCAACGCAATGATCCCAATTGGGAAAGGCCTCAAAATAGACAGACCTACAACTGGGGAGGAAGGAAACAGATTACATTTTCCCGAATCCTCTGGTTCTAGCAGTGAGGATGAAGGGTTACAAAGAGAAGAAAATCTAGGAAGGAATCATGTGAAGGATCAGGGACCTTTTTTAGGGTGTCGCCCGAGGAGGGGGCAAAGATACAATGGGAATGCAGGGAGGGGGCAGTTCAACCGGGGCCCTCCGGAACAAGGAACAAACAATACTGGAAACCGACAGAGTACCAGTAATCGAACAGGACCCTTAATAATACAGAACTGAGTATTCTTAGTAGGGGCCTTAGCTTTGCTCCCTCTACTTATGTAGATGCATTCCAGTTGGAAAAAGATATGCGTTCCTTTTTCAGAAAAGTTAGGGTAAGAAAGTTCTTTGAGGATAGGGAACCGAGGGAGCGGATTAATATTTCAGGATTCAAGCCAAAGTCATCCTTCACCCCCACACTATCTATGATTGGCAAGAATGTTGAAGCCTTTGAGACTGCTGTTGAGAGTGGCATCCATAACTTAATAGGCAAAACACATAAACTCAACATTAACAATATCAACAAGGAGGAGAGATTAGCTTTAAACTCCTTAAAAGATGATAGGTCCCTAACCATAAAACCAGCCGACAAGGGCGGTTGTTTTTAATACTGTAGACTATGAGAACAGGATGTACAAGCTTTTAGATGTAAAGGAACTTTATACAAGCATTCAGGCTAGCAGCATTAATAAGATAACAAACGATTGTCTAGCCCTCCTTGTTGAAGCAAAAGAACAGGACTGGATTTGCAAAGAAGAATTTAAATTTCTTAATAAGATTGAGCCTAGAATGCCTACTATCTGTGGCCTTCCTAAGGTTCATAAAAACTATCGGGATCCCCCCATGAGGCCGATAGTTAGCAGTATTGATTCCCTACTAGAGCCTATCAGCAAGTATGTTGATCACTTTTTAAGACCTATAGTATGTGCCATGAGATCCTATATCAGGGATTCTGGACACATGATCTCACTTATTGAAGGTAGGGAATTTTGTGGAGAGACTGAGTGTCTGGTCACCCTGGACATTGAGTCTCTCTACACTAATATTCCTCAAAAAGTTACGGTTGAGGTTATTGGTATAATTCTGGACTCCCAAGATCTAGGTAGAGCTAATAAGCATTTTATTGTTGAGTGTGTGAGACTTATTCTTATGAATAATGTCTTCCTATTCAGGGATAAATACTTTAAACAACTGAAGGGGGCCAGCATGGGGGCCACCTGTGCCCCTAGTCTGGCCTGTCTCTATGTTGGTCAATTTGAAGCGAAACATGTTTATAATGAACTGGCACCTTTCTTCGAAAATGTAGCGGGCTGGTACCGCTATATTGACGATATATTCTTTATTTGGGAAGGCTCAATGGATCTTTTGGACGAGTTTCTTATCTGGTTGAATTTGGGTGACCCTAATCTGAGGTTTACTTCCTATTACAGTAAGTCCAAAGTTGATTTTTTGGACATAACCATTAAGGAAGTGAATGGTACTCTGGAGGTTGAGCTGTTTACAAAACCTACAGCAAAGAACACCCTCCTCCATTTCTCGAGTTTTTACTCTAAATCTCAAAGAGAAAGTATCCCTTTTAGTCAGTTCCTCCGTCTTCGGAGGAACTGTTCAGAGCTAGGAGATTTCTATAAACATTCTGGAATCCTTAAAAACAAATTTAAAGATAGGGGATATCCGAAAAAATTGCTATCTCATTCCATGAAGAGAGCCTGGTTCTATGACCGTGATGCTTTGGTTACTAAATCCTAAAATAAGAAGGAACCCCTGAATAAGGTGGTTTTTGTAAGCACATTTTCCACCATCAGCAATCAAATTAAAAATGTTGTAAATAAAAATTGGCACATACGGAATCATGATGAAACGACTAAAATGGAAAAAACGTTGTTTACGTTTAAAAAGAATAAAAATCTACGTGATCTTTTAGTCCACACATACAGAGAGGAGAATCAAACTAACCAGATGACATTAAATAATTCTATAGCAGTAGGTAATTTTAAATGTGGAACGTGTAACATGTGTCCACAATGCTTGCAAACCTCTGAAATATCACATAATGACTTTGTAGTAAAATCCAAAACAATGAGTAATTGTAGGACTAAAAATGTTGTATATTTCCTATTATGTCCTTGTGGTCTTGGCTACGTTGGGGAAACAGGAAGGGAAGTACGCATTAGGTTCCAAGAACATAGGTCTGCGATCAAAACAAAAAAAGTAACTGCTCCCTTGGTGATGCACTTTCTCGAGGCAGGACACAATGAAAATAATTTCATGTGGTTCATCCTCGAGAGGGTTAAGATTGGAAAAAGAGGAGGTAATATGCAATCTAAACGCAAAATGCGTGAACAATGGTATATTTCTCAGCTGAATACTGTCAGGAAGGGATTAAATTTGAAGGAGGAATGGGAAAGTATGATCAGGCCTTCATGAGACTTTATCTGGAATGTGTATTTTGCACTAATGAAAATTGGCTTTTTTAATGTTGTTGGTTTGAATATATGTTAGCCATTTATAAAATTTTTGTAACGTATGATTAATTATTTAGAAAGAAGAAATGCTCTTTGTATTAGAGAACTGCTGCTTGTTATATCTAACTATATGTGATCAAGATGAGTAATCCAACATCAAGGGACATAAAACTATGCTTATCTAAAAATGACATAAAACTATGCCTGTCTTAAGATGCCTATGACCGGACTTAGTTGTCTGAAGATGCACTCATAAACTTATATTTCTACTATTTCATCTGTGGATATGTTAAGAGAAGTATATAAAACTGCTGTCATCTTTTACACATACAAACAAATTAATAATTATCTTTTGATGATATATAAATAAAATACTATGACGTATTGGTTAGATAAAATAACGATATAACTAGAAAACCCCAAATTAATTATAACGGCCCGTTTTTATTGATTTATTTTTATTTTTTTATTTTTTGATCAGGCAAACATCTTTGCTATCTAATGATAGTCCTTCTGATTTTCATTACGGTATATTCATTTATTAGATGATTACAGCGGTCGGAAATGGTTCCATTGAAACGTATTTTCCGCCGTTGTTTAGATAGGCAGCTTTTAGCTCTAGTCCGTTATAGCTCCGTATCAGGAGTCGTTTAGTCCGAGTCTGCGCAGTCTAACTTGAACCGGAAGCACTTGTGCAATCCGGACCGGCAGATGAAATTAATTATTCAATACTGTAGGTAAATTACAATTTGCAAGAGAGCATATATAGGGCGAAGCCAGGCTGTTGTCTTTATACACATTGAACGAGGCGTTTGTCTGGACCACTCGAGGTTTTCGTTACATGCAGGTAAATTGCGCGGTATACTAGTACTTTGGTCGCAGTTTTAGACTGTGATGTGTAAGCTCATCGTAATGCGAGCGCACCTTAAATTAACCCATCCCTTTGTATTTTGTTGTTCTGGGTTATAGGCTGCTGGCGGTCTTGCAGTAACTTAGTAGATGGGGCTATTAATACTAACCCCCTATCAAATTGAGACGCCTATAGTATAAGGATTCGGGCGTGTGGAGGATATTGGACGTTCCTTCTAATTTATTTGCCAGGTAATTTCAGTCTACATTGTTTTATGAATGTATACTATAATTAATATCTACCCACTATACGTAGTGTTTTGGTGCATACTATGTTTTCTTGAATTAAGTGCTCCGCTTTCTTCGTTGAAAACTAACAGTAATATTCCTTTTTTTTATTAAACATGGATCATGATGATGCTCAAGATACTTATTCACATGAAAGCACTAAGAGCATCTTTTTTTGCTTACATTTGGTATTTTAGCACTTATCCAATAATGCTGCATACGGTCTTGTAAATATGTTATGTGAATACCGTTCTGAGAATTTCCACGGGTTTTCACTTAATTAAAGCAAGCTACGATGGCCTGATTTACTGAACGTAATTGGCATCAATAACTAGGGATATCATAAATAAGTTGCGCTCTGTATTGCAGATATATACGCAAGAACAAAGATACAGCTTATTGAACGCTGTACGATCTCGCTGCCCGTCCTCTGTGAGGGATTCCATGAGAATCTGCAGTATTTCAAAAAGGTGTGTGAAAACTATAATGTGTTCTTTGGGTTAGAGCACTATACCTTAATTTGATTGGAGCATCTGTAGACATCAGCTCATTTGTATGATCTCTTTTTTGCGAACAATAACATTCCATAATATCCCGCATAAAATAATATAAAATGGCGAAGGTACTAGCATTAAGGTTATACGCCTATAGTTATCTAGGATATTAATGGCCAGATACCATTTCTTAATTCATTAGCAGCATCAGTATGAATTGTCTTAGGAGTTTTATTTAGGTGTGATATAAGCTATATGTTGGTATATATACAGCTATATAGGTATTCTGCCTTGGATGTTCTAAATGGTAATATGTATTGACCAGAGCAAAGGCTCTATTTTAAACTTGTAAAGTGAATTTTTGTATTAGATATGTGTATGAATGATATTTATTAATTAAGTTGGGAGCTTAGGTTTTATGGAAATTATGTGATGTTTATATGATATATGCTTATAGTATGTAATTTTTAAAATGTATCTCACTGTATGTATTATGTTTTTTACAGACATTCTATTTAATTGTGGGACTTATATACTTTGTCCTGAAGAAGGTGTTGGCTTTTAAACTGTATGCCCACCGAAACGCGTCAATGCACTATCTGAGTAGTGACACAATAAGTCCTTGAAGCAACAACTCTAACCAAGATAGCAATACATGTGATAGAGTGAGATTGTACTGTTTGGACTATTGTGTCTTCCTCAGTTGTATAGGAATTATATCTTCCTTTCTTTTGTGTCCCACCTGTGATGTACATTTCTGTGTATAAAATGTATTTTTTAATGGCAATGTATTGTTGAACATGTTTTAATGTATATTTGAATACATTTTGCAAACCATTTTTTAAATCAACCTAATTTTTATATTTTCTCCTTTGCTCCTACTTGATTTGAATGCAGCGTTGTTGATTTTGTACTTCTTGTTATCATAGCCCAAAGGGGAAATTCTGTTTTGACAAGACACATATTTCATAAGCAGGTGCAATAACTGTGAAACACCATTAATCAGTTTATCGCATCCTAGCATGATACATATATGACCGCTTTCCAGTGATTGTTGCAAGTCAGAACGTCCAGGGCCATTTCTTTCAATTTACTTTGGTCAGTAGACCTTTTTTGTAGCCCGAGAAGAAGAAGAGGGGTTAGCAACAAATTACGGGCCAGATGTAGGTAGGGTTTTACCGGTCGGTAACGGCCGAATTCGGCCGTTACCGACCGGTAAAAGGAATTTGAGATGTAGGGGGCAGAATCGGTAAATTTACCGTTCGGTAAATTTACCGATCGGTAATTTTACCGAATCTGTAAATATACCGGTCGGTAAATTTACCGACCGGTATATTTACAGAATCTGTAAAATCGATATGTAGGTGGGACTCTTATGAGTCCCACAAGGCCTAAGAAATCGGTATTTTACCATCAAATTCAATTTGATGGTGAAATACCGATTCAGGTGTGCATGCACATGTGTGCATGCACACCTGTGCCATATGACAGGCAGACCTGCCCTTAGGGCAGGTATGCCTGCCATATGGCCCCCGAACCTTTTTTGGGGGTGCTAGAGGGTGTCAAAGTGACACCCCCTGCACCCTTGCCAAAAATCGGTATTTACCGATCGGTAAATACCGACCGGTAATGCCCCATTCATTCCTATGGGCTTCAAAGCCCATAGGAATGAATGGAGCATTACCGGTCGGTATTTACCGAATCGGTAAATACCGACTTTTAAAGAATCGGTAAATCCACATCTGGATTTACCTACATCTCGGTACTTCATATTTACCGACTCTTAAATACCGAATCGGTAAAATTCGGTATTTAAGAGTCGGTAAATATGATTTACCTACATCTGGCCCTACATTTCTTAAGGTACAGTGTGACCATTAGGACCGCGCAATCAAAGTCTTAGTCAGTAACTTGAAGTCTGAAGGTTTATTACAAACTCAAAGCCAGACTAATATAAATCAATCACAAGAACATACTATGAAAGTACAGGATTATTAAAGGAAGACAAAACTGGCTTACTATATTGGTCCTCAACAGCAAAGAACACATAAACATTTTGATAGCAGCAGAACAAACAATACGGAAAAGGATTTGATGACTAGACGAATGATTTTGATTCTTTTCCCCATACATGAAAATATTTTTTAGCATCTATCAAACCCTACACTAACCTAAGGATAGGGGAAACCCTAATAAATGAAGGAACAAAGAAAGGTGTCTGCATCATCACCTCTGTAGAGTTCTATAAGTAAAGAGTCATGTATAGCATGAAGCCACAGAGAAATGTCACGAGAGATCTGTACCTCTCCAAGTCTAAAGGGAATATGATTAACCCTGAGGTTGGTTCACTAATTAAAATATACAAAGAAAATTCTTGAAATATGACCTCAGACATATCACACTACTTTTCCAGTTCCCAAGAAATAACTTGATGTCTTGAACACTACTCCCATACTCCAGTCTCCATTTACAAGGTGTTCTTGGACTCCTCCATCCGTCTGATAGTACCAACTGGTAACACTCCATTTGTTCTTCATTAAAATTATTTGACCTTGGCGGTTCTTCGTTGTCTCACTGCCTCTGAAATACTATGTGCTTTATACTTACTAATGAATGCCTCTAGTCTGCACCTGCCGAGGAGAAAATGTGCAGAAAACAACTTTCACATTAGTATTAAATATCCCGACTGGAAGCTTAAGGCTCACTATAATGCTAATGCACACATTTTCATTACGTGCAAATTACTTCTACAACCTGCATATAATCCAATACATGATACTGTACTCTTATATGTCACAAAATAAACTAATACATGTATCATTAAGCAAAAAGGACAACAGATCACAATTTACAAAGAAAGCATTGAACACATATATGATTCATTATCACTAATCCCTGGCAAATGCACTGTATTTAATACATTTGAGCACACCACCTTACAATCTATACCTATAGAAGATTGATATCAGCAATCCAGAAGTTTCGGAAAAAGGAAAAACGTTAATATGCACACACACATTTATGTCAAGAACATACAATAAATGCACTTTCTATACCGTTAGTTCACCATTTCTCATTGGTATTATTGCATAACACAAGTACATAAGGCCAAAGGCATATTTTGTATATGGCCTAGCCAAACGTAAAAGGATGGAGCCAAAATTATGCTACTCCACAAGTATGCAACGGATGTGAATGCTAAATACGTCTTCTAAGGTATTTCATTGTGAAAAGTCACCCCTTTTGTCGTTGCAATCAGACTTGGGCTCGACATGCAGTACACGTTTTTAAGAATCTAAAAGTTTTAATAAGATATGATTTTGTTCTTTCACCAAGAATACACCAAGTCAAAACTACATAGCATTCTGCGCAGTATTTGAGTATTTATCTAAATCTATATCTGTTTGGTTGCAAAGGGATGGGAAGGGGTCTTTTGGGCTTTCAGCTTTATGTTAATACTTTGACTGTCCCTGTGGATGTTTATTCTTTTCCGAGCCCACCGAAAGCATATTAATATGTCTTCCTAAGGGCAAAGCAAAACCTACATGACATTCTGCACCCATTTAAGCACCTATCAAACCAGTATCCCTGCAGTAAGTTTACAGGCATTTACTGCATCCATGAATTATACCATTTTTGTTACAAGGGTACAAAGAAGAGGAGGTGCAGAAAGGAATATTTTGGTACACAAATATATATTTTGTGTATATCTAGCATGCAATTAATAGGAGTGGGTGTTGCTTGAACACAAGTTTGATAAACTAGGGAAAGTTGGGAACAGAACTCAGCATTTTTCAGCAGTTCAAAGGAAAGTTCATACATTGTTCTGCAGCAACTTAAAAAGGTTACAAACAGCAGGCTCACTTTCATCGAGTTAGACATTAGATTACATCTCCTTGTCTACCAATCCATATTTTTTATATTTTTATCGAGTGAATTTCTATGTTCTTGCTCTTTTGATTTCTTTATTGATTTTTCAATCCATTGTAATGTTCAACTGACCCTCACCGTCCCGATCCTCCAAAAAGAATCGAAATCATTGTTCCAGTATCATATTATAGTAGGTCACAGTCAGCTTATGATACCTGTTACATTCAGCACAGTCATATCTAATACGTTCTTGCGCTTTAAGGATATTCACAAGTTTCTGATACATTTACACAGTTGTAAAACAATGTGTTTTGGAAATATAGGGCCAGATGTATGGCTGTTTATTGCAATTGAAAACAGGAAATTGGCCTGTTTGCGACCACAAAATAGGTCTGTGCAATGTACAAACCCTATTTTGTGAGTCAGTAACCTATTACTGACTCTTTTACGAGTCAGTAACCTATTACTGACTCGCAAAAGAGGGTTTGCGAGTCACTATTAAGAAGAGCGTGCCAGGGCCGTCCCTTCCAAATAGCGAGTTGCACTTCTCTGTACAATTGTTTTGCGACTGCAATTGCAGTCGCAAAACACTCGCAGTTTACCACCTATTTTAAAAAGGTGGTAAGCCACTCTTAACCTCGCCACTTCCCCTTTGTGACTGGCAGCGAAAATATTTTTTAAGACCACTGACTACTCTTAAAAAATTCAACAGAAACATTTTATTTTTATTTTTTAGATGCATTCCGTTTTCCTTTAAGGAAGATGGACTGCATTAAAAAAAAGAAACTGCTTTATTTAATGCCTTAACTGTGGCGGCAATTCTGCTGCGGTGCGGGCGTTCTAATGGGTGTGCGGGGCTGCGACGGCCAACGGCCGTACACAGCACCAGGGAGGGAGTGCTCCTGTCAGCCGTTGGTCGACGGGAGCACAGAACGGGTTAAAAAGCAGTCACAGACGTGGTGAGCTGTTGTCCCAGCAGACCAGCATCCCTGTGAGTGCTGGCCATTCCCAATGGGGTTGTAAATTGTGACCTACCTCATGAATATTAATGAGGCAGGTCGTTTGCGACCCCATTAGGAATCACAAACCGTGTCTGAGACACTGTTGTACATTTCATTTTGGGAGTTGCAAATTGCGAGTAGCAAAACAATGCAATTTGAGACTCGCAAAATGGAAGGGTCGTACATCTGGCCCATAGACCTATGTAACAGGCACAAATGCCCTTTTAATGTGAGGATCAGTGTTAGGTTTATGAGCAACAGACAAACCTACTATCTGATGCATTCCATGAGTGAGGCTTCTTGGGACAATGGTTTATATGTTTACCATCACCCAGGTTCAAACTCTACTCGAGGACATCCATTTCCTCTGGAAGGTTTGAAACTAATTAGTTAATGTTGGCAATCCACCCAGGAAGCTGGAAAGGCACAGAGAACATACAAGGTACAGCATTAAATATGCCCACATAAATAGAATGTTACAAAAGCATACAGGTTTGCATCTTTCTACAGGGATGAGAGGTAATTTGTGTTATTTGCGGGTTTAAGTAGGATGGCGGCACTTAAAGCTGAATAATTAGGACATCTTTTTAAAAAGTTGTGGTCAGTTAATTTCTAAAACATTTGCTGCAAGCTGTGCTACTAAGGACTCAATGGGAATTTAGCCTGGTAAAAGAAAACAGGTACCAACCACAGTTATAATTCAGCCTACAGAATTAAGTGATCTAAATGTTTCATCTCTCCTGACGACATTCATGTGCTTTTTCGCTACCTCCATTTTTACTATTTTGCTGTTTGAAGGTGATGGCATTAGCACCTTGTGCTTGTCAGCTATCGGCGTTCCAGCAATGTCCAGGTGGTGGTCCAATATCGCTGTATCTCGTATTATCTCTGTTTTTTTTAAGGCAGGAGGGCCGCATGGCCCACCTTCCCTGGGGTAGTTTTGGCTCTGGGTAGCTCATCTCCCAGGGCATGCCCCGTATTTTTTTTTTATTTTTTAGACGGGGGCTTCACGGCCCCCCTCCTGATGGCAATTTCGTTCCCTGGGACCCCATTACTTGGGTTGAGGCCTTATCCTTTAAAAAGAATAATGAGTAGGTGGCGTGCGCGGCCCCCCTACCCAGGCCGATATTGCCCCAGGGACCCCTTTCACCCGGGGCATGGACACACCATTGGGGACCGCGGGGGGGCCTTAAGGCCCCTGCAGGAGCCCACATTGCTTTTGGGCAGAGGGATCTGAAAACATGCAGTTCCCTCTGCCCAAAAGCAATTCTGCTCCTCCTCATGGAAGCAAGAGCATTTTTCATGCTTTCGCTTCCATGAAGCAAAGCTGAGTTTGCTATGGCTTGGTGGGAACAGTGCCAAGCCTTAGCAAACTGCAATGTCCTGGGGTGGTCACCCCGGGACATTGCTGGAGCCGGCCCTGAGGGGTGGTGGCCCAGGGCCATTTACAGCTCCAGGAGGGGGGTCACTTGGCCCTCTTGTATCTTTGAAATAGCCCCGGGGAGGTGGTGGTCCACGGGCTGTGCGGGGGCTGTTGCCCCATCAAAATATTTTTAAACATATCCCTAGGGAGGAGGCGATCCCTACGGCTGCGTGGAGGGCAGGAGTCCCACATGCATTATTGTAACCAGAGCCCCGGGAGGCAGTGGTCCGTGGGGCTGCTGGGGGCTAAGCAGACCCTGTAATATTAATTCAATTGCCCCCGGGACCTAGCCGACCCGGGATCCAAATTAAACGAAGGGAGGGAGCCTGCACTTTGGTTTTTTGTTTTGTACATTTTTGGCAGGATTCATGGATCCACCGTGACTCCCACCAAATTTCTTTTTCAAAAATGCTTTTTTGGGCCCCTGGGGGTCAGGGTGTTTCGACCCTGCCCCCTTTTCTTGTCTTTTATAATTTTTTAACCATTTTTCTTGTGACTTGGTTCAACTGAGTCACAAGATGGCTGCCAACACTTCCTGGTTTGATGTGTTGGAGCCAATCAGATCACAGGCTTGAGATCAGGAGGGTTAGCGGTTCCTCCGCGGCCACAGTTGTATATCTGAGAAATGTTTAAATTTCTCAGAAACTACTGAACAGATTCACACCATTTAACAAAAAGAGTGCTTTCTGAACCAAGAGCTACCTTTTTGCCAAATGTGGAGTAGTTCAGCAGCCGTTTGGTCTGTAGCTGTGTCTAAAGTTTCCTATGGAAATTAACACGGAGAAAACGCTTTTTAAGTCCACCCCTTTTTCCTCTGCCCCTGCTTGATGGATCACCCAAAAACTGTCAACACAACAGCTGACCTAACCGCCTCATTAGTTTTGAAAATTTTGCGAAGATTTTTCAAACAACGCCAAAGAAATTGGCAAAAGAATAAACACTTTTCCTATAGAAACAAGGTCCTAACTATAACTACCTACTGATGACTGATACTTAACAAAGGATTCAAATACATACACAACTCTGAAAGATAAAATACTGTCATGTTCGGCTGAAATAGTCTTGTCTGCCACACTGACGCAACGTGTTTGGTTGTGATCTTGACTATCTCAAGGCAGTTTACAACCTGGGTGTCTAGATGGGGACAGCACATTATGTTGGTAGACAAATGGTGTGTGGTCTCCTCTACAAGTGACCAGCATGGACAGCAGCTTTGGCCACAGTGCAGTTGGGAAACTGAGTTTCCAAGCAGCATAATGTGGCTCTTTGCTGTCTGTGGCTTCTCCTCACTTTCGTGTTGGTTTCTGTTGGAGCCTTCAGATTTGGGAAAGCAGGAAGGGAGAGCAGGTAGATGCAGCTCAAGCTATGTTGCTGGTATCCTTCATCCTCACTTTAGGAAGAGGCTTGTGTGGCAGATTACATGGATCTTGCGGAGTATATAACAGGCTGCTTGTTGGATGCAAGGTCTGTTTACTGAGGGCCACCCTGGGCAGCATTAATGTCACATTTCCTTTGCTGTGGTTGGCTGTTTACAGAGAATGTGTTTGATAAACTGCAGCATGGGAATTGTCCTTCTGTGCTGGTCCAGTGCAGGGCTCGGTCTGTCACCCTGCCACATTCTTCACCAAATTGTAAAAACCACATTTAGAAAAAATGCTGGTACTTATGTTGTACCCTATCACTCTGTATGGCCTGTAATCCCCAGTGAAAAGGGCCAAAACACTTTAATGTTTAACCGTCTAAAACATCTCAAAGCCACTTTCATGGGTTTTACTGTCATGTCACACCAATGATTACATTTTAAGATCTTTGCTGAGTTCTGAAGCTGGACTCTACCTAACTTTAGTACTTGCATTGCTTTTAAGTTTGGCTTTAGCCAAGACCTTTTGATTTTGACTGGAATTACATGTAGAATATGCTTACTTATAGGAGCTTTCAGCCTGCCTTCTTCATCGATTGTTCTGTTTTTGTGAAATTCACATTTATTTTTCTGCCAACCACTACACCTACAGCATACAGCATACAGCATGGAGCAATGGGTCAGTCCATTTGAGCCGTTGGCTATCTTCAATCTCAGCTATTGTATAATGGCCTTTCACAAGGAGCGCATTCACACACAAAGTAGTTCCCTTAAATGCTAGTGCCTACAATGGTAATGTGTGCTTTCTGAAGCCCAAAAATGTTTTTGCTTTCAGTGAGTGTTTTCTTCCAAAGATTTATGAGGGCACAGCAGGATCCCAAACAATAAGGTTTTGCACAAACCATAACAAAACAAAATAGTCATTGGCTATGCCAAAAGGCTGGCTGTCAATGTCAGGCCTTTTGCTTTCCCAATGCATGTTTGCAAAATGTGTGGATGTTGCTATAGTTCCCAAATAGTGTGCCCGCCAGAAGGTAACTGTTAGCAGTTCTAGGTAGCTTGGTTTTCGATTTGTTAGGCCCTTGGATGTTTGCTTTAAGAGGATGCGTGTTCAGCTGTTAGGGTTCCTGCTTCAGTTATTCACATTTGTATCTCATACTACAGTATTTTATTGCAAATCACAGAAGGACACTGCATGTGTCTATCCTGAATGATGACATGGGCAAAACGTACTTGTTGGCTGCGCCTTAAAACAGTTGTTGTATCTATTTCAGAACTAATCCAATCCATGAGTCTGTTTTCAATGAGGTCTATGAGGATGTCATGGTGGACTATGGCATGTGCAGCCAAAATGATCAAGGGGGAATCGATGCTTTCAATTTCTTCAAGTTGAGTAACATCAGGTTGTCTTTCTCATTATCTTCCACTTCTGAATCCCTGTCTCTGTAAGACCTGAAGCCTGATTAATGTCGTTGATGGAGCTGTTGGTCTCTGTGCAGCTCTGTAGTTCATGTATGACCTTTCCTTTCTTGATCCTGCAAGATTAATAGTTTTACAAATCCTAGGTGTTGTGGGTGATGGGTGAGAAGACAGTTGTAATGTTATTACTAGCAGTTTGGAACATGACTGTGAATATCGTGTAGGTACACCCACTTACACAAAATACCACCCTTAACCAGAGGGCGACCGGTGCAGCCGCACCTGGCACTGACCTTAGAGGTGCTGGGTTTGTGGACAACAGGAGTTTATAAAGCACATGCTGCAGAGTTTGTTGTGTGTACAGAAGTTTTCAGGCAACAATAAAAATGCCATGATAACTGTGGTAATTAATAGTCCTGCAGAAAAAAGAGATGCATTTTTGTCTAGTGGCAGTTTCCATTCATGATAAAGTTGCACAGAGGGTTAACATGACTGCTCCAAAGAAATGTACCATGTAAATCACCAAACGGTATTTTATGTAGATCACTCTGTACTTGAAATTAAAATCCTACTACAGCACAGTGAGCTATGAACTACCATCAAGGAACTGCATGCAAACTGTATGGTACCGCCTAAAAAAGTTGTGTCCCCCCCCAGTCTTTCACTATAATAATGTTGCTAAAAAGGGTTAATATTGAGGGAAGTACATTCTTACCTGTAAGTATAAGGGATACAACTCCTACGCACGTATAATTTGTTGGGTCTGTATTATATGTCTGGGTTGTAAAGTGCTCTTACACCCTACACTGGTATGAGTAGTGCTATAAAACACATGAAACGCATGTGAGATAGGGGCTATGGAGAGATGAGGGCACTGGTGGAATATGGTAGTGAGGGAATTCGTAGAGAAGGAGGTTTTGGGGTGTGCCAACAAAGATGTTTGAACTGGTTGCCACCGGCCCTTCTTAAACACACCTACATTACCTAGGCCTTCACATATCAAGCCCTAAACCACACCCGCTCTTCAGAGTTCCAACCTCAATGCTAACATCGCCATGTTACTACCTTTCCAGGCTGTAATGCTTCTTTCATACCATTTTTCTTAATGTAAACCCTTTCCCCAGATATTGTGCAGCTTGTAATTATATTTTTATAATAGTTTGTAATGGTTGCATTGTCAAATTGTATTGGCTTACATGTAATTTCAATAAAACTATATAAACATAAAAAAAGTACACTGACCTGCGCTCTGGTAGGAGGTGTCTGTTAGATTAGTGGTCAGATGGCATATTAAAAATGTACTCATACGTTCCCAGACAGCATAAGAATGTATGTTTTCACCACTGTCACCAGTGCAAAATCCTTTGCATTGTTTACTGCTTGGATCACAGTGTGAATTACTCATTGCCACCACAGCAATTTTCCATGCCTGACCTCCTACTACGGCACTTCAACCACACATATTGAGAGGAGCATGTGATGCCCAAAGAGTGCCCAGAAACGTAATTTGAACCATGCATAACATGCCATGCCTGATGGCGTATCAAAGAGATGATAACAAGGAAATGCAGAGTGCCCGATAAGTTTGGATATTTTACAGTTCATTGTCTCCCCTTGGAAAGATGTGTATTTCTCATTAAGCATATGTGTAACATCACTAAGACAAACTGGAAGTTGGTATGAAAAAAAGGCAGGGCTTCCTTCTATCAATATCCACCACCATTTCACGTATCAAAAGCATTGGCAAAGCCAATTGGTCTGGCCTCAAAAAGCTGATGCTATGGTTACATTATTTTTCATTGCAAGCAAAAAAAAATAACCATAACAATACTTTCAATAGGAGAGTATGTGTGTTTACTAGCAGCCATGTGTACACAGGAAAATTAGATTCCTATTGGTGCAACAAAAAAAAGGAAGCATTGACTTTGAATTACGGTAATGTGAATAGTTTGTTTGAACACACAAGGATGACTACAATTTTTTAAAGAATGAAGAAGAATGGAAAGAAAAATGCATTAGCAAAGCATTGGCCCATCAGCCCTGGCAGTAAAGACAATAGCAACCGCTACTAAGCGTGGGTGGTGGGGCAGGGGGGAGCGGAGTGGGAAATAAAACAAATAAAAATAAACTGACTCACCTGGGTGCCGCCGAGTGCTGCCACTTCTGCTATGTCTCTTCTGCACTGCAACATGAAGCTCTCAGCCTCCCAGAATCTCCTATCCAATCACAACGCTGCCTTAAGCAGCATTGTGATTGGTCTGGGCACTGTGGATCAGCACTCAGATAGGGACTTGGAGGCTTTGCATGTTCCCCATCAGGCTGTGTAATGTAGCCTGGTGGGGACAATGCAAAGTGCGTATGACGGTTTGACTGGCCCTCTTGGGCCGGTCAAACCCCCATGCACACTTTAGAGTGTGCTTTACACTCCTCTCCTGCCACCTGCACTGGCCGGCCCAGCCCACCCACCCTGCCCTCCACCCGAGCAGGAAGCACAACTAGAACGCTAATAACGTTGGTTTTTATCATTTTAGTTTTCCTTTTCACACTGCTTTTAGAATGTTTGGGTTTGATTTAGCACTGTTGCTGTGGGGTTGATGCTGTGAGGACCCTTCCTGCTACTTGTGGTTGTTAAGCTGTCTTCTAAGGAATAAATCTACTTGGAACCTACATCCAGTGTATTGGAGTTACTACACAATTACTGGCGACGCTTGGGATCGATTTAAGAAGACAGCGTTCAGTTGTTATTTATTTTTTTTTCAAAATCTACATTTTATTTTTTTTCTCTCTCAACCAAAGAAGATTTCAGCTGAGAGAAGTTCCTCCACGTTACACTTCAACCTTGCCATAAGAACCGCTTGTATCCCCTTCACAAATGTAAGTTCGTTTTGTCTATTTCCTTCGACCAACTTTGGATGCAACTCTGCGCTTTCACGATTTTAAGTGTTTCCTCGACCGCATTTATCGAGCGGTGAAAGAGAACTCTTTCTGTTACTACTGAGTATGTTACTTTATTGGACATTATCGGCATAATCGTGTTTAGCGTTTCTACCAAGTTGTTTACATTCAAAACTAAAGAGCTTACCTCGACCCTCCCGAGTCCGTTTACTCCTCGGACCGCTCTCAATGCATCCTGGGATACCCGCGTCATCGCGCGCGTCACTGCGCACTACAAGACGTCCACGGTGGCCATCTTTATAAAGGTTGAAGCCAAAACTTCGTGTTGGTCCGAATCCATCGAAGAACATATCGTTTTTCTTCGCACTTGCTCTAATTTGCTGCCTTCTCTCTACACGTTTTTCTGAAAATATCCACAGTGATTTGCACACTTTATCCTCTTTATTCATTTACTTATTTATCTATTTTTTCTCGAGAGTGGAAATACTGTTTGGGCAAATCCATACTGCGGTGATTTGCACACCAATACTCACAGAATGTCCAATATTGCTGCACCCCCTCATTTTCTTCAGATTGCAGGTGATCCTCCTATAGAATGGGATCTCTGGTACCCTATGTTTATTGCATATGTGGAGGTATTAGAAAAAGATGGTTGCACTGCAAAAAGGAAGCTTGCTCTGTTGAGACATTGTCTTGGAGGTGCCGGGATTAAAGAATTTGATAACCTACCACCTCTTGAGGATGCTGGTGATATGAACGTTTTTGACAAAGCTGCTAAACAAATGAAGATTCGTTTTGGTAGAAGAATAAATACAGTAATGGAAAGATTCAAATTTTATTCTCGGGAACAAAAACCTGAGGAAACAATTGAAGATTACGTTGCAGCATTACGTTCACTAGCTTGTACTTGTTCTTTTGAGACCATATCATACAAACAAGTTCTTAGAGATCAAATAATGATGAAAACCAAAAGCAAGAAGATCCAGGAAAGACTTTGGTTGGGGACTGAGACTACACTAGCTGCAGTAGTGAACATAGCAAAAGGCATAGAACATTCTGAAATATTTGTGTCGGAGATTAGAGGAAAAAGTCAGAAAACTCATGTTCCTGATGTAGAAGTTGCTATTGTCAAAAACCAGCCCACTTCAAGTATTTCCAGTAGTAAAGTTAATTTAAAAAAAGAATATACGAGAAATGCTAATGATAATAAGAGTTTTGTTAGGAAGGGTACAATACTTTGCTATAGATGTGGGAGTTCTAACCATGTGGGCAATTACAGAGGTTGTCCTGCTTGGGACAAAATTTGTGTAAAATGCACGAAAAAAGGGCATTTTGGGAATGTATGCAAGTCAGGTCAGAGAATCAACTATATATCCCCTGAAGAAGAGGAGGTTCTTAATAGTTTGAACTGCATACTTTCTGTTGATGAATGTATTCAAAAGAATTTTCCTTCTTGCACAATCTTTATGGATGATAAGCCTGTTGAGATTTTTGTTGATTCTTGTGCATGGTATACCATTATTGGGAAGAACATTTTTGAACAATTGTGGCACCAAAGAGAATTATTATGTCCAGACATATATCCTGGTGGGTATACTGGGAAAAAGATTCCTTTAGAAGGTTTTTTCTGGGCGAAACTAAATTTTAAAAATTGGGACACTAAGGCTAAAGTTTATGTTTCCACCAGAGGCGTATCTATCCTTGGTTGGCCTCATCAACGTAGTTTGGGAATCAAATTGGATCCTAATGCAGATCCTCCAGTTTATGTTGATGAGCCCCGTTTGCAGAAGTCAATAACTGATTCTGAAGTGAATTTAACCTCAGATGCAGTTAACAGTCCTAGTTTCACTAAAATGGTACTTGCAAAGTTTCCTGAAATTTTCAATGACAAGTTAGGAAAATATGTTGATTTCAAACACAAAATAATCCTGAATGACAACGCTGTTCCCGTTAGGCACAGAGTAAGAAATGTTCCTCTTGCTTACAGGCCCAAATTAAAGGAGATGTTAGATGATTTGGTCAAAAGGAACATAATTGAGCCTATTGAATCGTCTCCTTGGGTTTCTCCCATTGTGATCTCACTTAAGAGCTCAGGCGAATTTCGCTTATGTGCGGATCTTCGCAGCCTTAACAAGGAAATTTGGATAGAGAAGCATCCTTTACCGAACATACATGAGTTGATTGCTGCATTATCTGGAGCTACTGTTTTTTCTTCCATTGATTTGGCTAGCGCCTACCATCAGGTAGAGTTACATGAGGACTCCAGGAAGTTAACTGCATTCGTCACTCCAGAAGGGGTGTTCCAATATTTACGCATGCCTTTTGGTTTGGCGAGTGCAGCCTCCGTGTTCCAACGTCTTATGAAGGAATTGTTAACGGAATGCAAAGGGGCTATAGCCTTCCAAGATGACATTTTGATTTTTGGGAAGGACTGTATTGAACACGATGAGAATTTGGTTGCTGTTTTGGAGAAGGTTAGGTCTAAAGGTCTCACATTAAAATTTACCAAATGCAAATTTAGACAAGACAAAGTGGAGTATCTAGGCCACGAAATTTCAAAGCATGGTATCAAACCTAAAGTTAACCACGTTCAGAGTATTGTCAATGCATCTTCACCTAAATCAAAAGAACAATTACTTTCTTTTTTAGGTTTGACTGAATTTTATGGCAAATTTGTAAAAAATTACTCTGATCTTGTATATCCTTTAAGAATTTTACTAAAAAAAAATGCAAAATTTGAGTGGGGCAAAGAACAACAAGAATCCTTTGAAATTTTGAAACGTAAAATTGTTGATGCTCCATTTTTGAAACCATATTCAGTAGGTAAAGAGTGCATTGTCTATGTTGATGCGAGCAGCGTTGGGTTAGGTGCCGTGTTAATGCAAAAAGACAGATCTGGGGAGTTTGTCGTGTCATATGCTTCTAGAGCCCTACGTGACGCTGAAAAGAATTACTCAACCATTGAGAGAGAGCTACTTGCTTGTACTTGGGCAGCTCAACACTTTAGACAATTTTTGTGGGGAACAAAATTCTCTTTAAGAACTGATCACAAGCCTTTGATTACCATATTATCTGCGGGTGGTGGTAGAATTCTTACCGCTCGCCTAGCTAGGTTAGCGGCCAAATTACAAGAATATCGCTGTGAGGTTGTGTATGTTCCAGGACGTATGAATGTTCATGCGGATTGTATGTCACGCTTCCCTGCAAGTGTAACTGTTGGGAAAAGTGTTGATTGTGATGTTGCATGTTCTATCGCAGACATCAATGTAATTCTAAGTCAAGAAGGTTCTTTGGTGTTTTCTGAGGAAGATTGGCTAGTAGCCATGAATAATGATGATGTTTTGAACCAGGTTAAGCAGAATCTAATTAATGGTTGGCCCGAAGAGAGGAAACTTTCTGGTGACTTGGCGTCATTCTACAAAGTTAAGGATGAGTTAATGTTGTGCCAAGACATTATCGTCAGATCTGACAAAATTATTCCCCCTTTGAAATTAAGGGAACCAATTTGTAAGTTGGCACACGAAGGACACATGGGTATGTCTACCACCAAAAGGAGAATCAGGGAACATTACTGGTGGCCTGGTGTTGATGCCATGGTGGACAATTGGGTCAGAAAATGTTCTCCTTGTTCTCTGAGTGACAAGTCCGTGAAGAGCATGTCCGTTGATATGACTCCAATTGAGTATGCCAAGGGTCCTTGGCGGAGACTGGGCATTGACATTATTGGACCTTTCAGTTATCAATCTGGAAAAGACTTGTTTGCCTTGGTCCTTATAGATTATTTTTCTAAATGGCCTGAGCTGAAGATTGTTGAGAGAACTTCTTCAGAGCAAGTAATTGATTTTCTTGATGAAATATTTGCAAGAGAAGGTTTACCGGAAGAACTTGTTTCGGACAATGGTCCGCAGTTTGTTAGTAAGGAATTTGAAGACTTCCTGAATAATTGTGGTATTCTACATCAAAGAACTTCAAATTACTTTCCACAGTCCAATGGCCAAGTTGAGAGGTTTAACAGGGTCGTCAAGGAATCCTGCCAGCTGGCTGTGAAAAGTGGTTTGAAGTGGAGGAGAGCTCTTCAGGCGACCTTATTGACATACCGTTTGTCACCTAATTCGGTGACTGGTTTGTCTCCATTTGAACTGCTACGTGGTAGGAAACCAGGCTCTCGACTTTTACCCTGGTGGTTAAGAAGGAACTCTTCTTATGAAGTAGATTTCAAAGAATTGAAGAATAGGGTTGGAAAATACCAGGAAAAGATGCTTCAACATTCTGTCAAAAAGAAGCACAATACTTGCAGTATAAAAATTGGTGATTTTGTTCGTGTAAAGTTGGGTGGTTTGTTACACAGGAGAATTTCTAGGTGGTCTGATCCAGTTAAAGTTATTGAGATTTTTAGCAAAGCTGTTAGGGTGGATGGAGGTAAAATATGGAATTTCAGGAGGATTTCCTTATGCAAGGATACTATTGTTCCTCCCACTCAAAAAACCACTCTCTCAGTAAAGTCTCTTCCTGACCATGTCTCCAATGGGTTTCCTGGTACACATGAAGTATATGACAATCTAGAGAATAAGTTTCTTAATAATTCTGATGTTGTGACCAACTCTGATGTTTTTCCTGAACCTTGTGTTGAATTGAACAGCCATTCTTCGAATGTAAATTGTGAAGAAACCTTAAGACGCAGTGAGCGTGTGAAATGTGTTCCTTCAAAGTTCAAAGATTATGTTGTTTAAGATTATGTTAGGATGTATTTCTTTTATCTCTGCTGTTTTTTTTTGTCTTATTGTTTTCTTTGTTTTTTTTTTTGTTTTTTTTAAGGGGGGGAGGTGTGTGGTATTCCATGACTTGCTGTCATCTGGAATTAACCTATGTCATCTGGAACTTGTCCAAGGCTTTTAGAATGTTTGGGTTTGATTTAGCACTGTTGCTGTGGGGTTGATGCTGTGAGGACCCTTCCTCCTACTTGTGGTTGTTAAGCTGTCTTCTAAGGAATAAATCTACTTGGAACCTACATCCAGTGTATTGGCGTTACTACACACTGCTTGCAGAGAACTGGGGCGACGCTCCTCTGGCTTAGCAGG
The DNA here is from genome assembly GCF_964261635.1 of Lissotriton helveticus. Lineage (NCBI taxonomy): Eukaryota > Metazoa > Chordata > Amphibia > Caudata > Salamandridae > Lissotriton > Lissotriton helveticus. Next base: position 331,599,200 of record NC_136071.1, on the reverse strand, counting down.
GGAGCCGCCCCTGAGTAAGGAGCATTTCTTCTCGGGTGAAAGTACACATGTGATTAGGCGAAATGCCAGCACTCTCAGGCCTAGAGAGACAATGGCTGGAGCGGGCTGGATCATTGATAATAGGCTTCAATCCCTGCAGGTCTTTCATCCTTTCAAAGCTGATAAAGTGCATACTACTGAGCTGGGTGAAAATGAACATGCCCTATCTGTCGATGGCACCAAAAGACCCTTTTCAAGGGAAACAAGCCCCCTACAAATACATCTATTATGTTAGGTAATAAAGATACAAAAATAGAGAAAAACTGATTATTTTTTCTGTATAATTGAATATGAGGTCGGGAGATATCTTTGGAGTACACATTGAGCTTTCCTGAACAAGGCAAGTTTGTTATTTTGTTTACATTTCACATTCTTTAGGTTCTACCTCCAGCAAGATGTGCCACCATAAGCTCTCCCCCCATGCTCCCTTCAACATAATGAACCCCAACTAGGCAAGACAGTTGGTCGCGAGAGCCCAAACCTGTCTAAAGGGCAGGACTTGAAGACTGTCTAGGATGATCTAGATGAAACATCTCGTGGTGCATGCCTGCACATCCAACAGCCCATCTGTAGACAAGTCAATGCTGCTAGTTGTACAGGATAAGGAAGCCACAAGTAAAGCTTTCCTGCATAGCCGATCCCAAACTGGCCACCCTTTAGCAGGGCTACACGGGTAAATTGCTATGTGTGACATTTCCTTAGTTCAGTGCACAAAGAGTGACATTGTTTTTTCCCCTGCAGTTTGATATAAATACTGATATTACCTGCCCCCCTGGGCCCTACAAGTACATCAAAATACAACATACCTCACAATACGAAGTGCCTCGTTATGGTGCCTGGTGCCCAATATCATTGGTTGGACAACTCACTACGTGGCCGCAAGCTTCTTCATCATGCATAAAGGCCGTTTTGAGTTTGCTTAGGCAACATCCCTATAACACTGAGGAGAATATCTCCTGATGTTAGACACTTGTACAAATCGTCCCCCTTTGCCTGTCATTCGCTGGACCCTAAGAAGCTTATAACAAGCAGCCTCCCAACTATGTATACATGTAGTGCCGCTAGGGGAACTATTACTTCCTCACTTATACTTCCTGGCCTGTGAAACTGCAAAAGGGAACCCTACTTAGTTACCTGAGAAAACCACCAAATGAAATACTGTCAGGTAACAGCGTACCCGTGGACTTCGCCACGGGCCCTCCCAGCGTGTCAACCCTAGTTGTTGAATTTTGACTGTTGATTTTTTCTGCCACCTCGGGACCCTTCAAGTAAAATCGGCCAACCAGGCACCTGCTTGGGTAGAGGCTTGTTGTATCAATCAGACCCGGCGCGGGGCCAGACTTGAAAGTCACCGTGGGGTCTCCCTGGCATAAGAACCCTGTAACAGAAACCCTACGTTAATCCTAGATTAACAACGAAATGAGCTAAATGTAGCCGAACCAAACGCCTGCGTGGGCCAGATAGAGGTACGTTGTATCAGCCAGACCCGGCGCCGAGCCAGACTTGGTCTAATGGGGTCAGATTGAAAGGGGGGGTATGTGCGCCTATACCAGGCCCAGATTATGTGTAAATCGCACACGCATCACCTAGGTGCGAATGGGCCTGCGTGGGAAAATGGTGAATCTGAAAACAACAAAGTGACTGTCTCAGCGTGGGCCAGGTTATGGAGGAAAAAGTGTGGCTAAAGCGAGCCCAGCACATCAAAAAGGGGCTACCCAGCGTGTACAGGCAATTGCCAGGAGATTGCCTGGACATTCCCCACTATACCCGTGCCTCACTATAATTACCACAAAAGGAGCACTACTTCTGCTGCCAGCCCCCTGCTGGCCTCGTCCATGCTTCCTCGTTGCGTCAGAAAAAGGGAGCTACAAACGCATTCATGCATTGCCCAGCTAGAGCTAGCCGCCCCCATATATGGCTGCCAACTATGAACTACCATGAGTGACAAATCATCCTGTCGATGCACTATGAGTGAACTTAACAGACTAGAAATGACACTTACGTGCTAGCAATAAAACCATGGAGATGGCTCTATGAGGACCCTGGAAAAAGGGGGCTGCCTTCAAGAGATAGTTCCGATCTATGCGCTAAGCTATATCCCGCCAACAAAGTGAGGCTCGTAGAGAGGCTCCCTGGTGCAGCTGGGCCAAGGTAATAACATAATTTTCCTATCCAGGAGGCTGCTACTAAAAGCATGTACCAAGTGACCAAAATTGTAATGTTTGGTCTTACTAGGAAGTGGAAAAGTAGGAGATAGTCTCCCCCTTGACGAATAAAATTCATGTTGCAATCAAGGTTGCAAAAGACAGGCAGATACTGTCTGCCCTGGGGGGTGACCCCTACAAAAACCCCTCAAGCATAGATGCTCTAGTCCTAACCCAGGTAACCCTACCTGCTGCCCGAAAGTGACCCTAGGTGTTGAACCAGACAAGGCCTAGTTAAATAGTGGCCCCTGAAAGTGGTGGCCATTCCGCAGGTTGAGAAATGGGCATGCCTGAATCTTGGAGGTACTGGTGTACGTGTGAGATATGCACTAAATGAGACATACCATGCCCTTGAGAGCGCAAGCAAGTGCGTGCTGCATACAGCAAGGAGCATGTGCACGAAGTGCCCCTTACCCAGAGAATAGAGGAGGACATGCAAACCTGCATGATGACATGCGTAGTCCGGAAATGCCCAGTGCACTTTAGGTGAGAGTGATAAATATGCCCATCTAACTTGTCCTCTTACCATTCTACCCAGAACACCTCATCCAAGGCCATCACTGAAAACATCCCATTAGTGCACAGGAACCACCTGCCCTGCTCACATTCACCGGTTGACTACCAAAGTATAGTTTCTATGGGGCGTAACCTGTGGCCCCCAAACCCAAGGACAAGGGTGATGCGCGGGGCGCAAAGGGGTGTCCCAGACCCTGTCTCACTGCCCCCCCCCCCCCGGTGAGTCCTCTCAGTGAGTTCATGTGTTTGGAGAGTCTACTCTTTACGAAGAAGTATCCTTCTACCTGTGTTGGGACTCAAAGTAACATGCACACTTAACTTTTCTCTTGAGTCATGCTGCTTGCTACCTCTTACATAGTGCCAAGTTCCTGTACTTGCACAAGTGCCACCATAGGCTACGTACGTGTGTTCTTGTTTGCGAGGTCCTCCATTCCTTGCAATATATACCTCTCCTCGAAGTTTGTAAGCTTTTGAAACTTGCATACGTGTCCCTATTCCTGCAGTAAAGCACCGGATGCTACCTCTAGTAATGTTTGCTCACTATTGCCACTGTCTTTATGTTTGCTTTGAATGAGTTAACTTCTAGTGCACTGAAGACTCAGTTCTGTTCCTAGTGTGAAGCGCTCTGACACCATCGGGTACAGTCCACGCTATAAGAAGGCATAAAAGAGTGTTTACCAAGCAAGGTGTAAACCTTCCCCCAGAGATACCCATTGAAAGCCTGACCCGGGCCTTCCTGTGCCTGCGGGAGCCAATCTGCCTCCCGACTGGCACCTTGTTGTTTAGCCATTGCATCTGGAAAAGATGCAGCAAGAACATTCACCTGACAAGGCAGGGAAGTTGGTTTGGTGGATGTCGTAAGTGCAGAGAAAAGAGCAGCAGCTGTGCTTGGAAAAAATACTACAAACTATCCCATGAGCATGCTGAAGGACCGTATTGCTTGTGGTGCAGCAAGCATCTCATCCTGACGAGACCTGAGGACGATCCCAACTCCCTTGCAGAGAATACCGAATTGAGTCCAGCCTAACTGCAGCATGCTGTGGAAGACAAGAGTAAATAACTCAGTGTACTACGAGGGGCATGTCCGCTCCTAGGAAACTAATCCCTTCCACTGAAAGAGGAGTATAATCACACCCTAAGTCAATGGACTCACGCAAAGTGAAATAACTATTAGCCATCGTCACCTCTTCCGAGACAGCATAGGCACAGCATTGTTACACGCCCCAATTCCCTGTTCCCCCAGCCAAACACAGTAAAGCATTTATCCGGTACAACCACGAAGCCAAGTATGGTCAAATTAGTGTCGTGAAATAATCCATGAAAATTCCCAAGGCATCCACGTTCCGCAAAAGCACCAAGGACGCAAACTGAAACCACCCAGGTCCGTGGGCGGGCAACACTGATGACAACTCTGGCCCATACTTGCAATGCAATATCCCACAAAGCTGTTCTGCGCCGGGAACATAAACGGTAAAATAGAGAGCTGAGCTCATTCGCCAAAAAAATTACAACCACCCCTCCGCGTGAGACAGCGGGGGGAGGGCGGCATGGCCTGGTGGTACGTTGCCGGACCAACTGCAGACTCGCCCGTTCGGTCCGATCTGCGTTGGGCGCCCACATAGTCAAATTCCTAGTTCTGGCGTAGACTCTGTGGCAAAGGACGAAGAGTCTCCGGCCTGAAAACAGACTCCGCGAGAGGAAAATACCCCAAGCTTGGAATTCCCTCCCGAGCTGCGCAGCCATCCTAAACCCAGACCGTACTCTAGCCACCAACAAATGCTGTAACCGAATCATTTTACATCTAAATGCACGAATCTGACTAATAGCCATCACATAAAAGAGATAGCATACTTCCTGCTATACACCATCCTCACACAACGTAGCGGCTGCTACACATTGCCCTATGAGCATTGACCCGGAGTAAAGTCCCCCCGAAAAGGCAAAAGAAGCCAAAATGGCCGCACACAGGCGCCCCTGCCCTCGCGAGCAGAACCCTAAAGCCGCACTGAAGCCAAGATGGCTGTACCCTGGCGCCCTTCCCCACGTGGGCAGAAACCTAAAGCTGCAACGGTCAACAAGATGGCCGCACCCTGGCGCCATTACTCGCGTGTGCCAAAATATTCTGCCCCCATAAAACCAAGGCCGACTACACCAGATGGTGCAATACCCCTAACACAATCTCGGCTCCCCCGTACTTGTGACAAAGCCCGAGAGAAAATACAGCCCTCTCTCTGTAGCATTGATCTTTACGTTACACTCTGCCCCGTGTGAAGGTGGGGAGGCCTCCGCGTTAAACAAAATTCACCGCGGACTCGCTAATGTCGGCCATAACAACGTGCATAAATACTCCCTCGGGCCATCCTACAGAGCGTCCTGGTCCAAGGGCGGGGGACCGGCAGTGCACACGGGAAAAGTGCGCAGCACCAAACATGCAAATACTAAAAACAATTGGCATTTCTATCATTCTTAAACGGAAATCAGGTAACATAACCAGCAGCGCTGCCCCAACTCCTCGGCGGAGGGAAGTCCACTCCGGGTGGTTCCAGCGAGTCAGGGAAACCCCCCCCCCCCCCCCGCCGGACCCATACACAATCCGCCAAACCAGAAAAAAGCATTGAAGTGAAACAGTGCCAATGTGAAGCAACATATTGTGATGGAGAACCACCACGCCGTGCCCAGACCGCCACCCCCAAATGGCCCAAATCACTCACAAAGTAAGAGGAAATGCCCATCCATCCTACAACGATCGTTCGCCCCCATATTCCGCGGCCCGCACTGTGCAGGCCGCACGGCCCTGCTCTACCCCCATAGTGGGGGGGAGCGTACACAAAGGGGCTAAAGCGCTCACCGCAATTCCAGCAAATCCTGGGCACGACAATATCGCGGGAGAGGAGGAAAAAGTTGAATGAATGTGCGTCTAGCCAAACTAAGCAGCCACGACAGTTCTTACTACAGCGTAAAACCCTTTCCGGCATAAGCAGGGCGCATACAAGATGTTATATTTAAAGGTAACACCGGTCGTATAGCTAAAAAATTGTGAACATTTCCTTTGACAAGACAAGCTTGCATATGAGTGGAAAACCGAAGCATCGCTCAGGCCGTGTGATGAAGGCAGCTGTACCAGTGATGCAAACATAGGTGCCTTTTGAGGATCAGGCAAGGGTATCCTGGACTGAGGTGCGTGTCACTGTATTTACACGTCACAGACGGGTTCCAGCGGATGCTCCCTGTCCACCATATAGGGAACCTTGTTGACACACTATCTTTCTAGTCGACACCATCCTGGTGTATATATCAGGGTCTCAAGCGGTTAGCAGGGTCCAGGCATCTGTGACCAGTCCCTGGTTCAGCAAGCAGTGTAGGTTGACACTTTGCAAATTTTTTGCAGTGTTTCACGATCGGAACGTGACATCTGGTGTGTGCACCTAGGATCTTTTTTACGATTTGCCTGCTGGCCATCAGGGCGGATTTTGCGGATTGGCAATCCGCGAACTTGCGTATTTACGGATTCGCAATCCGCGAAGATCCGCGAACTCTAGCGGACTTGCGGATTTTTCCGTTTTTTGTGTTGGCGCGTGTTCGCGCCGATTTTGGGACAAGTTCGCAATTGCGAACTTACTTTTCGGCTTGCAACGGCCGCGACTATGTTGTTTCTACGTCTGGTTTATCATCACAGGTTCACAGCACCCTCTGTTTCACCACTGCCACCCTCTGGGACACCCATGCCACCCTCTAGTACATCCTCACAGGCACCTATTAGGTTTATTTATTACTGTAGATTATGGTGGTTGAAAAAAGCTAGCACACCTGCCCTTCTTCAACTGCCATCAATTAATTTGTGTTTCATTAATGTGTCAGTAATTTTGAAAGTTCCAGTCTGGCTGGCACCTGCTTCCTTCCTTATCTGTAATTTGCTTTTTGTTGCAGTGAAATTTTTTTTTTACAGGACCTTTATGGTGCTATTCTATGAGCCTGCTGTTTGGGTCATAGCAGGGTCATAGAATTGTTGCAAACTCTGGAGGGGCCCATCAGGAAGCACTACCTTGAATGTTACTAATGTTAAGTTTGAACTTTTGCACCTGCTCATTGCTTTCATTTTAGCTAAAATCGTTTTTTTTGCAATTTCGCGCGTTATTTGGGGCGCGAATCCGTGCGAGATCGATTTCGGAAGCCGCGAATACGTGCGAATACAAAATTGTTTTTGTTGCGACGTGTATGTTCGCGTGATCTTGCGCGTGTTCGCGAGGCGCTTCTAGCTATTCGTTTGCCAAGTTACCCTATCGGTCGTACACGGGCGCGGCCATCTTGTTGGCGTGACGTAATTCCGTTTCCGCCCGCTATGTGTAATCTCGCAAAGTGTGCTGCTCGCGAGTACAAGTTCGCGCGTACTCGCAAGGAAAATCTCGCGCGAACTTACCCACGCGGTCGTGAACGGGCGCGGCCATCTTGTTTCTCATTCATTGCTATGGTTCTGGGCATGCTTTCTCTATCCTCTCTCAATCTCTGCCATCCTTTGCTTGTTTGAAGTTTTTTTGATCTAATTTTACTTATTATCTAACCCTCTATTTTTCTAGCTCTATATTTTTGTGTTTTCTGCAGCTTTTAGTTACTTTTAAACTACTTTTTTAAACTCTTTTATTTTCTTCTTCACTATTCTATTTCTTCTTTATCATTTAAGTTTATTTCTGCCCAGACCATGGTAAAGGGAGCCGGGAAGCACCCTGAGAAGGGGAAGGGTCCCGCACCCCGTGCCCGGCTCCCGTGCGGGCGTTTAAGGGGGGAGCAAGTGGTCCCGAGGGAGATCTTTAGCGCGGAGGAAGTGGCGGCACTGATCTTCCATGTCCAGCGCCGCCTCCCCAAGACGATCCTGGGAGGCGGCAAGATCGCGACCGGCTATGGCATCCGGGAGCGCCGCCAGCGGTGGGAGAAGGTGTGCCGGGCCATGTACAAGATCTCTGGGGTCCGGCGCACATATAACCAGGCCACCCACCGCTGGACCGATGTCATGGACCGGGAGCGGGACTTGCTGGACGCGCTCGGCGTAGAGGTCCCCGGGCTTGGTGAGTAGTAGTAGTAGTACATTTACTACTCTGTTTTATCCTGCTCTGTTATTTGCAAATCTTTGTTCTTTACCAAGAGCAATAATGCTGCCGATTACATTGAGGTAAATTATATTTCAAAATCTTCTATGCATTTCATTTTCAGGTGCACTGCTCTCCTTCTCAGTAGCCTTGCTTGCTACTATGCTTCTTTGTTTTGTATGTTGTGTTCAGAAGCATTTCATTGGCCTGAGAAATTATGTATCAGTGTACTGTAAAGAAAAGAACTGCGTAATGCTAGACAGTAAGGGTCATATTTTCAATTACCGGCGCATCCCTGCAAAGTAGCAGGGATGCGGCAGTAATTGTGTGCCATGCCACCACCACCCATTGGCCCAAAACGTCACAGAAGCCTTACGCATCTGTGCCGTAAAGGCAGCGCATTGCTGGAGTTGCGTGCCAACGATGGCGCAGCTCCAGCAATGCTCTGGGGTACCCTATCTCCCCAATGCTGCATCAAGCCGTACGTCGGCTTCAAGCGCGCAGGGTTTGAGTCATGCATCATTGTCATAAAAATGACTGATTGACATCTTGTAGATTTCCCTCAGCCACTTTTAGGATTCGTTCCTGCGCAGGTACGCCCTCCCTTGCGCCGGAACGCCCCCTGATGGCGCAGGGCTTTACAACGTGATGCATCGCCCATATGCCCATATGTGTTTTTTTTTTTAATATATACGCCGCACCAACACCATGGCGAGTCTTTTGTTCTGCCGCTGCGTCAGAAAAGGCACGCAACAATGGAGGAAAATCAGCCGCAACTTCCGCAAGGGACTTATAAATCAGCCCCAACAGACTGAAGTCCAGTGTCCTTCCTTTAGACAGTCACATGGCTATCAGAAGAAATAGTGGCGGTGGTGGCGGGTGGATTGATAGTTTGAGTATTCACTGATCTGCAAGCAGGATGGACTTTGTCTGTCACGTGTTGTGCACTACTGCCTGCAGTGCCAGGCCTAGGCAAACCTCTTTAGTAGTCTGTTTATTGAGTTACATAGGAACTTTCTAAGTCAACGTTCCGCAAATCAGGCAATACGAATAACGTAGTATACCACATGAGATAGATCCCGTGGAATAGTTGTCTATCTATTTGCTATTTTTCCAAAATATGTTGTTATTGTTCTTTTGAAATGTTTGATTTGGTTGAAAAATCTCATCCATGTTTTATGGTTTTTCTTTCTTTCATGTTGTACATCAGCTCCCCCCAAGGGCAAGAGGACACAGGAGGAGGGTGCTGAGGATGCAGGCCAGGATCGGGCAGGCGAGGGCTCCTTTGCTGGCCCCAGTAAGTTTACATTTTACTAAACAGTACCTATTTTTTCCTAGCGTTCCTCATTCGATTTTTTCTAAATCGTCTTTGATCTTCTTGTAGACTGGATATAAATTCTTATCCTGCCTCGAATATGATGACTCCCTGTGGTATTACTAGACTATTCTTATTAGTCTGTCTGTGTAGCTAACTAAGATTGGACATTTGGCAATTCCATTGGACTCCCATTATATTCAGCAATACCTCTATGCACTGTCTCCTTACTGACTAGATAGTGTGGCAGAGTCATTCAGCTCCCGAAGTCACCGATTATAGATCCCCAATGATCTCTAGATTATCGTACGCAGGACAAGAGAGTAGTACGGAGTCACAGCACAGTCAAGAAGTGTCAGAGGCACTCATGCTTGCAAAAATTCCAAAACCTTTAGCTCATCCACTCTAGTCTAGAGGAACAAAAACCACAGAGTCTATTTAAGTGTAAAAGCTTTATTAAAAGTAAACACATTTATTGAAATCTACTTTGTCATAAAACTATTTAACTGTAAACGGAAAAGTGGTTAGTGCTGACGATTAATTGGACACATTTCTTGTGGTCGATCCGAACTCTCACCTACTTTGAACTTGATCCTGGTCGTGTTCTTAGGACTCAGGAGTCAAGCTTCTGTCTGTTAGGAGAAAAAGTGGTGCGTGTTAAAAATCAAAAGCAAGCATTCATCAGTTGTGCATAAAAGTGCAGCAAGACAACAGCCTTCCCTGGAAAATGGGACATTTTTACTATGGAGTAGACAATCACAAATTATTACATTGTATTCTGTTTTTTTAACATTTCTCCTAGACCAAATATTATATAGTAGTGAGTGGTGTATTCTAACTTTCTTAAATGTACTTTGTAGGTGTAACATCTGGTGACGGGGCCAGCGCGGAGGTGGCTGATGTGTTGGACTTGGACTCGGAGGCCTCTGGGGAGGATGCGGCGGTAGAAGAGCTGGTGGCCGTTCCTGTGGGGGATCAAACGGTGGTGGCGGAAACAGGTAAGCTATATATTCCTTACTTATTGAGATTGAAGACTGCATAGTGTGCTTTCTGCACGGGTGTATTACAATTACAAATCAACCAGGTAGTAGCCTCCTCGAAATGTACTTCGACTTAGCTGTGAAGTTTTTGGTGAGAAGAATCCCAATAAGTTCTTAGACGAACGTGATGGATGGGATGAACGAAAAGCGAAAGAAGGGTGTAAGTAAGTGGGACGCGAACTTGTATGATGGCTGGCAAAGAAGAACGATATGTGTTTGCTTGGACCCAGAGGTGGCTGGGAAGGAAAGAATATGGTATGGTGCATGGCTGGGTCAATGATGAAGCAAGGATGGGTGGAAGGACAGCAGCCTGGGTGGGTGAAACAGAAACTGTATGTGTGCGTATACTTTGAATGAATGGATGCCTGGAGCATGGTATTCTCTGACTCTTACATAGCAAATGTGTATCTAGAGAGAGTAGATGGTCGCCAGGTGAAGTAAGTGTTACCTTGAAGAGCATGTACCACCGCACCCGCACGTCCGTCCCAGTGCAGGGAAGGCAAGGAAAAGAAATTGTAAATGTGTCCAATACTACCATGAATAGTAGCAGTACTTTGTATTGCGTTTGCATTCACAGCATATATCTGGTTATTACGGTGGACACTCCGTACCTCTCTTAATAACTTTAGTTTACTTGTAGTACGTCATTCATGTGTGGGTGTATCACTGTGTTCACTCAATATTAAGCAAAGCACCTAAAGTCATCTCATCTGTCATTAAATACGTCCCATGTGAAGTGATAGATAATCAAATTAGTTAGCTTCTTCAGTTTCCTTTTCTAGTACTCATTTGCACTGTAGGGTGAAAGGTAAATTAATTAAGCAGTAGCCCTTGTAACAGAGTATTCTCAGTGCCACCCGTAATAGAAAAGTAATAGCTTCACCACCTGCATGTACTGGACCGGTACAGTAACGCAAGTCTGTCTCCATCATCATGGTGTGCAACTTTTTTTCTCGGGTGCAACTTCACTGTGCTGTGTCCATGTCATTCTGCCGGCTTGCATAAGATAACGTACCCATTTCCCTAAACAAGAGAGAAGAAGAAGAATAAGACTGGTGTACTGTCATAGTCGACTGTAATGGAAGTCCATAGTGGTCGTAGAATTAGTTCATTAAACTACCACTACTGTTAGAGCAAGGATGCAGAAGTGGGAGGGTTACATAGATACTGTCCTCAATAGTTATGTACTGTGCTTTCAATTTGCTACTTGTACTCTGTGACCCAACTTTCGGCTCAATCACTTTGTGTTATTAATAAGGAGCATTGGTTACAGACTATGTCTTTCTTTCTTCATATAGTTGCTCCTTCTTCCAAATCAACAACAAGGAGGGAGCAGGCTAGATTGGCCCGGCAACGGAGGCTGGAGGCCACAGTCGCCGAGTATCGGCGGCTGGTGGCCCTGGAGGAGGAGGAGGACACGCAGTCGAGCGGGGCAACATCTTCGACTGCATCCTCCTCCGTGACTAAACCAGCGGGACCGAGCCGGGCTAAGAAAGCCGACCGCCACCGCCAAGCACCCGAAACACCAGCTGCCCCCCACAGGAGCTGCAAGGAACGCCAACACCGCCTACGAGTCCGCATGTCCAACCTGGAGCAGGAGGTCCTGAGGTATAAGACCTTGGTTAAGGGCCTCCGCTCCGAGCTTGCCACCCTCCGCAAGGAGTATGATGCCCATGCCGCATCATGCACCAGCACCAGCACCCTCCAGTAGTGGAGTGTCCCTTGCCCTTTTTTTATAGACTTTTGGGGGGTGGGATTTGGGAGTTGGGATCGTTTTGGGACGTTTCAGAGACAATCGTTGGGGTTAGGGTGGGTGAGGGAGATTATTTTGTTAGGGATAAATAAATATATTTTTCAACTACTTTATCTGACCATACCTGTTTTTTACTGCTTTTCAGTCTGGTGGGTGGGGGGCGGGGGTGTAACAGTAACTTTGTTTTCCTGAACAGTCGTAGGACTTTAGTAGTACAACCGTCAAACTCTTGTCTACTCCGAAATAATACTCCATTATACTACCTCCCACCAAACGCTTATCTTACCTGTAATTTGTGTTAGAAATTAGGGCTAGGCCCAGGGCTGGCTCCAGGTGAAATGGGGATTAACGTTGTCATTCCTGGGCGGGTGACATTTCCTCATTGCGGTGTTACTAGTGGTGTGACACAGTGGCAGTTGCATGCCTATGGAAAAAAAGAAAACGAAACCTTGTTTGTACTCCTTACTGTAGCATTACAACGGTTACGGTACGATCGAGAAAATAGCAGGTGACAGTACACTAGAACAGTGCCATAATGTAGCCTAACAAATGGTAAAGTATTGCAAGTATAACTAGTACTTGCGTTGAATTTATTTGACATTGGCTACTACTACTAGAAGATATAGTACTGAAGCTGAGTAAGTCTAGAAGATATCCTCGTATTCCTTCACCAGCCTGTTGCTGCTATCACCTTATCCTCCCCAGCAAGTGTGTGGAATTATTGATGTCATTTTAGTCAGACATCAAGCAAAACAACACAGCCCGGGGGAAGAGGGTTAGGGTTTGTAAAATGGATGGGAATGGGGGTTTCTTTTTGGGTAGGTTTTGTTGAGAGAAGAAAAAAAAAGCAGAGCATGGACAAACAATAATTGAAGATACAGAGTTTACAGACAATCTTTGGTTACAAAGTAAAGGTAAGCACATGCAGTCACACTCATAGAATAAAAGACAACAATGGATACTGTATCTGTATTGCGTATGTTGTTGGAGTTGTCCTGTTGAAATTGGTAAGTAAGTTGCATGCAGCAAACAATTCCTCTTATTGGCGGCACTCCTCCATTCCAGCTGACGCTTCGTCCATCAATGTGGTGGTGACCACTGACAGAAGAGACACCCTGTCCACTGCCTGCCTGGCGGATGTTGACTGAAACCCGGCCTGTAATTATTGAACGGAAAACAGGAAGTGCTATTACAATACCACTGATAAATAAATAAAAGGTATGTACGCTGTGTGGTTCAAAAAGTCACACTTTGATGATGCCTAGCAGAAAAATGGTTACAAAACGTACTTTGAAAGTAACAGTAGACCCAAATACAGTCCGTGGATTGTATTCAAACCACTTGCCTGCAAGCAAAAGTATCCATAGCCAGCATCGCTCCAACAGTGCTCTACAACAACAGAACCGCGTTGCAATAGAACCCCCCTAAACACATGCAATCCTGCTGCTAGGGCTAACCCTAACGAACCCTAACTTACAAAGTGCCAAAACTGGTGTTTCCTTATGGATTTTGTCCAACTAACTTCTAGCCGGTATTAGACCTTCCCAGGAATGCCCCAGGCAAGACCCGCCAACCCACCCGCAAAAAAACACCCGACACAACACCACCAAACAGCGAAAAAGCTAAATCTCATACTTACAATGTCTCTCGGCCTTCGGTCCAAACGCGGCGCTGTGCAGCTAGGTCGTCATCATCATCATCAATCATCATAACTCCTGTTTTCCACCACGGATTTCCTGAAAAGCAAATGCAATCAAGATTAGACTGTCGCAGCAGTGCTTCGACAGAGACCCCGGCCGCAACCCACCCACGAACAGCAGGAAGCCCCCCAAAACGCTACATTGAGCAAGATGTCTGAAGAAATGGCAAAAAAAAGGCTGTTCCTTATGGATTTTGTCCAAAACACTTGTATCCGGTATTAGACCTTCCCAGGAATGCCCCAGGCAAGACCCGCCGGCGCCAACCCACCCGCAAAAAAACACCCGACAACACCCCCAAACAGCGAAAAAGCTAAATCTCATACTTACAATATCTCTCGGCCTTCGGTCCAAAGTAACGCGCTGTGCAGCTAGGTCATCATCAATCATCATAACTCCTGTTTTCCACCACGGATTTCCTGAAAAGCAAATGCAATCAAGATTAGACTGTCGCAGCAGTGCTTCGACAGACACCAAAAATTACACACAAACCCCCGGAACCCCGCCAAAGAGCACCTCAAAGGCAAGCAAGTCAGCAAAAACGGCAAGAAATTTTCACCTCATATTTGGTCCAAAACACTTTTGTCCATTATTAGAGCTTCACAGCAATGGGCCCAAAACCGTCAACTCACCCGCAAAGAAGTACAACACCCCCACAAGTGCTGAGTCTTTCTTCATTGTGCGTAATCCAGCACTCTGCTTGGAGGGAAATCGCAGTCTGGAGGAGGAGGATAGAGGAGCATGTTCTTCAGAACTTGTGAACCTGAGGAATGTAGACTGCGGCACCTTCAAATCAATAAGCAAACAAGTGAAGACAGTTCTGATGATGGTCTTCTTTTTGGGATTAGGTGATTAAAGTTTGAATTAAATTAACTGTGCAAAACAAAGAAAGAGAGACACAAAGCACACAGGAATAAAAGTGAATAAGGACGAAAAAGAAAGTTCTTGATTGATTGTCTCATTTTCAGGGCTCGGTGTCAGGGAATAAGAACAAGATTTCGTCATCATACTCTGCGAATTCAGGCTGGATGAGGTCAGTGGCACCGAACAGAGAAAAAATCCCCTCATCTACGTTGCTGTCCTCATCGTCTTCATGTGGCGTGCTTTCTCGCACTTTGTAATCTGGTGGTATGAGGTGCTGATTCATCTTGATCATTGTCAGCCGCTCCACATTTTTGGGCGATAGGCGGCTCCGTTTGGCAGTTACAATGCCACCAGCAGCACTGAAAACACGTTCAGAAGACACACTTGCGAGTGGGCAAGACAAATAGTTTATAGCCAGGTTGTAGAGCTGTGGCCACAATTGTTTTTTGCCATGCCAATACTGCAATGGCTCCTCATTAAGAAAGACCACTGTTGAGTCATTCAGATAGTCCTGCACCATCGACTCAAGGTCATCAACTGTTCCTCCACTTTGCTTACTTTTTGCTGTGCCTGTGACATTTTTTAGAGAACCATACCCCATCAAACTTAGCCAATCCTCCTCCCCAGCCACTGTTAGTGTTGTCATTGTGTGTGGTGCAGATGATCCAGTTGCCGGTGTCTTTAACGGCTGAGAGGTCACTTGTGCCCCAGCCACAGGTGCAGAAGTGGATTCTTGTGACTGCGGATGGCCTGCTGATGCTGATGCTGATGTACTGGCTTCTCCTTCAATAACCTGCCGTTCTTTTTCAAACCTCTTGGCTGACCAGGCTAACCAATGTTTGTACTTTTGAACATCTGCATCAGCGAAAGGAAAGAATGCGTTGTCTGCCAGCGCCTTTTTGTAGCGTGGATCCAGAATAGTAGCACAAATGTAATGCTGATCTGAGTTGATGTTTTTAAGACGTTCATCACCACGTAGGCGATGTAATAATTTCTCAGACAAAATGAAATGGTTTTTTTTTTTTTCATCTTTTTCAAACTCAGAAGAAACCGCCATCAGTTGGTGCTCCAGTATGCACAACAATGGGATAGCTTTTCCCAAATTACAGTCCTCCTGGCTGACTGCACGCGTGAAGAACTCAAAAGGACGAAGCATGTCTGTCAGGCTTTTAACTATGGCCCATTGCGCCTTACTCATCCGCAGGTCCTCCTTCTGAGATGTAGCCTCTGTCAAGAAATAGTGATCGAGTACCGTATACTGCTCATGCAGACGCTCAAGCATGTAGAAGGTTGAGTTCCAACGTGTTGCCACCTCCTGGATGAGTGCTTTCACTGGCATTCCACGTTGAAGTAGCAGTCTCCGCAGATGCTTCCGGGCCTTAAAAGAATGGCTGAAATGGTTGCACATTTTGCGGCAGGTGGCCATTACCTCGAACGCTGGACTCTCTTTATCACTCAAGAATTTTTGAACTACCAGGTTGATACAGTGCGCCAAACACGGCACTCTAACATGGTGACCCTGTGACATGGCCTTAACTACATTGGCGCCATTATCCGTGGAAACATAACCAATCTTGCGTTTTAGGGGGGATAGCATTGACAACACCTTTTTGTCAAACTCTTCCAAAAGGTTTTCTGCTGTGTGACTTTTCTCCAAGGCAAACATGGCTAGTGTTGCATGTTTCCGAGCAGCTTTGAAAACTTGGTCCGGGTCAACACCTGCGTTTAGCTTTGCTATAACACCTGAAAAAGAGACCCAGTGTGCAGTGATGCACATGTAATCATCGCCTGGGCCACTGGTCCACATGTCTGTTGTCAGATGTATTGTGTGAACAGCACTCTTCTGCAAAGCTGCCCCAATCGCCTGCAGCACATCTTCATGTAGTGCTGGAACCGCAACTCTGGCAAAATAGAACCGGCTCGGAACCTTCCATTTAGGGCAGAGCGTTGCAACTAATTCAAGAAAACCTACCGCTTCTACAAAAGAAAAAGGTAGAAGGTCCACAGCTAGCATTTTAGCCAGCTTAGTGTTATACAGACGCGTCAGTGGGTGGTTGCGTTCATATGGCACGTCTGAAGTAAGCATTGTTCTAATGTTGGCCTGGACCAAGCATTTACGGGCTGATAATGACTTCGTTGACCCAATTTTGCTCGCTGGTGAACTTTTGTGCGTTGGTGTCTCACTCGCTCCAACACTCTTAGTGTGCCTCACATTGGGTGTGCTGCTGAGAGGGGTACTGGGTGTAAGGGAAGTGTTTGACACGTCTTCTTCCTGCTCGTCAACATCAGATGAAACATCAACGTTTCCTTGATTTTGGCCTTTCTTGATCGCAGCTAGGTGCGCAAACCATTGGACACCGTGCTTTCTGTCAAGATGACCACTCTGGCCGCCGGTACCATAGTTGCTACCTGGCTTACCACGACTAACTGCAAGCTTACAAAGGGTACAAATGGCAAACCTTGGATTTTTGGGACAAACAGTAAAGAAGTCCCAAACTGGGGACTTGAAGTGTCTGTGGGACCTGGAGGAGGCGGCGATACTGGTGGTGGTGGTGGTCATGAAGCTAATGCCAGATGAAGTGGAGGATCTGGATTGGCCAACTTTTGTACGTTTTCCACTTTCACCGCCACTAATTAAGGTCGAGGTTGACGCAGGTCTCTTCTTGCCAGAAAGAAATATGGAAGCGGGACGAGTTGGTGTACTACTTAACTCCAATGATTGTGGTGTTTCCACTGCCTCCTCATCGACAACATCATCATCATCATCATCACGCGCAGCAGCTCTTCGGGCTAGGGTCAAAATGTCTGTTTGCTGCATGCCCGCTGGGGCTGCAGTGACCTTTATGATGACTGGGTCGTCGTTGGCAGAGTCTTCATCAGCAGCAGTATCCGCCACTTCTTGTTGAGCCTCATCACACTCCATAAGTCTGAGACTTTGGACGAGCTTCCTTTTACGCTTAAGTACCTTTGTTGGATCATGGTGTGCCTCACTCTCAGACGGCTGTGGTGCTGGTTCCCAAGTTTGATCCGTATCATCAGAAGGAGGTGTGCTTGAAGAGGATGTAGACACCACCCTTGATCTCTTCCTTGCTAGGGTTGTGGAAGACAATGAAGGATCATCAGGAGGAGTGGCTTCCTCAAATGATACCTCGCCTTGATTGTCGATTTCCTGATGTGCCCCTACTTCGGGAGGAACAACTATTGTGGGCACTTGTTGTGACCCTCCATGCACCTCTGCATGCGCATCTCCTTGCGCTGCCTCTCCTTCCACATGTACTTGGGCTTGTACTTGCACATGTGATTGTTGTTGCCGCTGTGGTTGTTCAACACTCGTCAGATGAGCTACAACAACCTGTGTTGATTGAGGGACATTGCTGCTGCTTTCTTGCGATGAGCCAACATCACTGGTCGATGGTGATTGAAGAAGTATACTGGCTGCCTCTGCAGCACTCAAGGGCTTGGACTTAAGTTGGCGTGGTGGTGGTGGTGGCACTGAGCCCAATGGAGCGGGGGTGCTGCTGCCAGCTTGGTCCCCAGCAGATCCCGCTGCAGCTGCTGCAGGCATACTTTTTTTTTTACTCACAAAAAAAGGGGCGGGCGGCACACCAGTGTCCTTGGTAACTTGCTTCTTCTGCTCCTTACTGGCACCTTTCTTGCTAGAGGAGCTACGGGTTACTTTTTTTGGGGCCATCTTCTTCAGAGCAGGTCAGCAGGCAGCAGTTGCACGAGTTGCAGAGGGTTCTGTGTCCAGACGTGACGTCGCGTGACGTTATGCTGCACACACCGCTGCAGGACTTCTTCCTGGCACTGGTGGTTCTATTGAGTCTTCTTGTGCACCTAAAAGCAATGGAAGACAGAGGAACATCAGTTCAGTTATACACCCCAAAAAATCGACAAAACACAGAAAAATGAGCACAATCCCATGCCATCCATGATGTTTACATTGAAGACACCCCACAGAAAGACTAGGGACATGCAAGTATGCAACACTCACTACCCCTGGGCATAAGGGATGAAAAGTAGGCAAAATAAGTGCAGGCCTCAGACACTGCCTCTCCTCAAAATGGCCCCCTTACACCCCAAGCACATGTTGCTGCCTGTACCAGCCAGCACTCAAGATGGCCACCACCACCACCCACATGGCCAGTCCACATCAACAGTACACCCCCAAAAAACAGAAAAACAGCCAGAAATCACCACAATCCAATGCCATCCATGATGTTTACATCAAAGAGAGTGAGACAACACCACAGGCACACTCAGTCCATGCACCACCACCACCCCTGGGCAAGCAAAAGGCCACACCAGCAGCCCCCCAAAAACGACAAAAAACAATAAAATAAGCACAATCCCAGCCCATCCATGGCCTCAATTATGTTTAAATTCAAGAAGACACCCCACAGAAAGACTAGGCCCATGCAACACTCACCACCCCTGGGCAAAGGGCCACACCAGCAGGCCCAAAAAAACGACAAAAAACAATAAAATCTGCACAATCCCAGCCCATCCATGGCCTCAATGGTGTTAAAATTCAAGAAGACACCCCACAGAAAGACTAGGCCCATGCAACACTCACCACCCCTGGGCAAAGGGCCACACCAGCAGGCCCAAAAAAACGACAAAAAACAATAAAATCTGCACAATCCCAGCCCATCCATGGCCTCAATGGTGTTTAAATTCAAGAAGACACCCCACAGAAAGACTAGGCCCATGCAACACTCACCACCCCTGGGCAAAGGGCCACACCAGCAGGCCCAAAAAAACGACAAAAAACAATAAAATCTGCACAATCCCAGCCCATCCATGGCCTCAATGGTGTTTAACCACTTGGCTGCTAAGGCACATGATGCTCTTCCATTGACTTTCCATTGAAATCAATGGAAACTCCATGACGAGTTACCCTTGTCATTAGCACTGAAGGGGTTAAATTCAAGAAGACACCCCACAGAAAGACTAGGCCCATGCAACACTCACCACCCCTGGGCAAAGGGCCACACCAGCAGGCCCAAAAAAACGACAAAAAACAATAAAATCTGCACAATCCCAGCCCATCCATGGCCTCAATGGTGTTTAAATTCAAGAAGACACCCCACAGAAAGACTAGGCCCATGCAACACTCACCACCCCTGGGCAAAGGGCCACACCAGCAGGCCCAAAAAAACGACAAAAAACAATAAAATCTGCACAATCCCAGCCCATCCATGGCCTCAATGGTGTTTAAATTCAAGAAGACACCCCACAGAAAGACTAGGCCCATGCAACACTCACCACCCCTGGGCAAAGGGCCACACCAGCAGGCCCAAAAAAACGACAAAAAACAATAAAATCTGCACAATCCCAGCCCATCCATGGCCTCAATGGTGTTTAAATTCAAGAAGACACCCCACAGAAAGACTAGGCCCATGCAACACTCACCACCCCTGGGCAAAGGGCCACACCAGCAGGCCCAAAAAAACGACAAAAAACAATAAAATCTGCACAATCCCAGCCCATCCATGGCCTCAATGGTGTTTAAATTCAAGAAGACACCCCTCCGAAACACTAGGCCCATGCAACACTCACTACCCCTGGGCATAAGGGATGAAAAGTAGGCAAAATAAGTGCAGGCCTCAGACACTGCCTCTCCTCAAAATGGCCCCCTTACACCCCAAGCACATGTTGCCTGTACCAGCCAGCACTCAAGATGGCCACCACCACCACCCACATGGCCAGTCCACATCAACAGTACACCCCCAAAAAACAGAAAAACAGCCAGAAATCACCACAATCCAATGCCATCCATGATGTTTACATCAAAGAGAGTGAGACAACACCACAGGCACACTCAGTCCATGCACCACCACCACCCCTGGGCAAGCAAAAGGCCACACCAGCAGCCCCCCAAAAACGACAAAAAACAATAAAATAAGCACAATCCCAGCCCATCCATGGCCTCAATTATGTTTAAATTCAAGAAGACACCCCACAGAAAGACTAGGCCCATGCAACACTCACCACCCCTGGGCAAAGGGCCACACCAGCAGGCCCAAAAAAACGACAAAAAACAATAAAATCTGCACAATCCCAGCCCATCCATGGCCTCAATGGTGTTAAAATTCAAGAAGACACCCCACAGAAAGACTAGGCCCATGCAACACTCACCACCCCTGGGCAAAGGGCCACACCAGCAGGTTCAAAAAAACGACAAAAAACAATAAAATCTGCACAATCCCAGCCCATCCATGGCCTCAATGGTGTTTAAATTCAAGAAGACACCCCTCAGAAACACTAGGCCCATGCAACACTCACTACCCCTGGGCATAAGGGATGAAAAGTAGGCAAAATAAGTGCAGGCCTCAGACACTGCCTCTCCTCAAAATGGCCCCCTTACACCCCAAGCACATGTTGCCTGTACCAGCCAGCACTCAAGATGGCCACCACCACCACCCACATGGCCAGTCCACATCAACAGTACACCCCCAAAAAACAGAAAAACAGCCAGAAATCACCACAATCCAATGCCATCCATGATGTTTACATCAAAGAGAGTGAGACAACACCACAGGCACACTCAGTCCATGCACCACCACCACCCCTGGGCAAGCAAAAGGCCACACCAGCAGCCCCCCAAAAACGACAAAAAACAATAAAATAAGCACAATCCCAGCCCATCCATGGCCTCAATTATGTTTAAATTCAAGAAGACACCCCACAGAAAGACTAGGCCCATGCAACACTCACCACCCCTGGGCAAAGGGCCACACCAGCAGGCCCAAAAAAACGACAAAAAACAATAAAATCTGCACAATCCCAGCCCATCCATGGCCTCAATGGTGTTTAAATTCAAGAAGACACCCCACAGAAAGACTAGGCCCATGCAACACTCACCACCCCTGGGCAAAGGGCCACACCAGCAGGCCCAAAAAAACGACAAAAAACAATAAAATCTGCACAATCCCAGCCCATCCATGGCCTCAATGGTGTTTAAATTCAAGAAGACACCCCTCAGAAACACTAGGCCCATGCAACACTCACTACCCCTGGGCATAAGGGATGAAAAGTAGGCAAAATAAGTGCAGGCCTCAGACACTGCCTCTCCTCAAAATGGCCCCCTTACACCCCAAGCACATGTTGCTGCCTGTACCAGCCAGCACTCAAGATGGCCACCACCACCACCCACATGGCCAGACCACATCAACAGTACACCCCCAAAAAACAGAAAAACAGCCAGAAATCACCACAATCCAATGCCATCCATGATGTTTACATCAAAGAGAGTGAGACAACACCACAGGCACACTCAGTCCATGCACCACCACCACCCCTGGGCAAGCAAAAGGCCACACCAGCAGCCCCCCAAAAACGACAAAAAACAATAAAATAAGCACAATCCCAGCCCATCCATGGCCTCAATTATGTTTAAATTCAAGAAGACACCCCACAGAAAGACTAGGCCCATGCAACACTCACCACCCCTGGGCAAAGGGCCACACCAGCAGGCCCAAAAAAACGACAAAAAACAATAAAATCTGCACAATCCCAGCCCATCCATGGCCTCAATGGTGTTTAAATTCAACAAAACAGTTGTATCATGCACCCATAACCAACCCTGGTCCTACTGGATACTGTGGCTACCCACAATATAATTTATTTAATTTTCTGAAAAAGTTCCAAAATTGTACTTGCAGCAACTGTAATGCCCCAAACAAACTTACTTGTGAAAGTTGATTTCTAATCCAAAAGTGATCCAAAGACAGTCAAAAAGGCCTCAAATCCAAATATCCAGCAGCACCCACAAAAAGTAATCCTTCCAGCTCCAGATCCAAATGAAAGTGACCAGGAGATGGACAAAGCACTGGGAGGAGCCTGCTGGACAGGAACAGGAAGTTGGAGACTGTGGGGCACTTCCTTCCTCCCCCCCCCCCCCAAAATGGACTCCTTGCAAAAAAAAAGGCCATGCAAATGTCAACCTGAGGAGTGATTCTGATAAAAATCATAATTTTCTGAAGGTTTATCCTGTTTGCTGGTGATTTTCTTGTGCGAAATTGCAAAATCTCTATTTCGCAAGTGCGAGATTGTTCCTTTCCGCCGCAACTACATGTTCGCAATTGCGAACTCTCGCGAGGTGTGCTGTGCAAGGTGGCAAGCCGCGAGTACGTATTCGCGGGCGACAAACTCCCGCGGGAACACGCAGCAAGATCTAAAATGGCGCGTCACTCGCAAAGAAAAACAACTCGGCAAACGCTAAAATGACGGAAAGTGAACGCCGTGCACCACGCCGCGCGCCGCAACCAAGCAAAAAATCCGCCGCGAGCGGATTCACGGATTTTCGACAAATTCGCGAGCGTTCGCGGATTGCGGATTTGCCGAAAATCCGAAAAATCCGCGAGCGGAGCGGATTTTACGCCCATGCTTAATGTTATGGCACCTGATAGAACGACCACATTGAACTTTCGGTGGGTTTTTGCCACCAGTGGTGGACAGGTAAATTTCAGTGGTCAGACTTGTCTCCATCTCTGTAGGCAAGGCGCCCGTCAAGGGAGGCGCTGGAGCCAAGGCGCAGGAAGTCCTGCGCTGTGTGTAATTCAAAGGGCAGAGGAGAGAGGACGTCATTAGACTTGGGAGACCTTACGCCAAGCACAGGGGGCTTTGGGAGGATATTTTGACACTCCTGCCCGATTTAAACTTGGACTGGTTCAGGCTGGTTAGGGGAGAGGCCCTAGAAATAACGAGCTAGAACTAGTAGGAGGAATGCCGGCCTTGGTGGGGGGCCCTGGCTGCGACGGTCGCCACACCCAGGGCTGTGGCGGAGTTACAGGGCGATTCAGAGGTCGAAAGGTACCCTGGAGTACCCTCTTCAGGAGCACAAAGGATGCTGAGGCCTAATATCCCCAGGAAGTCTGTGCGGTGGACCCTGGGGGTGCGACGGCGCCCGACTATCCTACGGGCGGTTGGAAACCTGTACAACCGGGGGTCGCTTGAACGCTCCGCCCCTCGTAGGAGGGGGCATGAGCAAGAGGGTGGACCAATGGTTCACCGGAAATGGGAGGGGTTATCTCCTCACCACAACCGCTGAGCAACGATTGGCTAAGGCCACGTTGCAAATTGGCCCATCAGGTGGTAGGCCGCGAGGGGCGACTTGCCTTTGGATCGTCTGTAAGATAACCCACCTTGTTGGCATGTGTATATGCTAATAAACCTGCAGCTACTTTTCTCCAACAAAAAAGTTGTCTTGTCTGCTTATTTCTGCACATGCATGTTGCTGCGAGCGGGCTGGTGAGTGGGCGGATATTGGCACTATGCAGGCCGACCGACACGTCCCCGCAGGGGACACTAGTAAGAGGGCGGACCCCATAGTGCCACAAGATGGCACACGGGGCAGCCCAGCGCTATGAGACCCCAGAGGGTCCCACGCATCACTTCCGGCCTGGTGTGGGCGGGGGAGAGTATATATTCCACCCCCGCCCACCTAGCGGCCTCTTTGTCCGCTGTCCCCTCACTCTGACGCCGTTTCCCTCCCTACCGCATACCCGGCGCTTTCAGGGTGGGGGGGAAATGTCTTCTAATATTTTCTCATTTGTGTTGCAGGCGGAGTTACAGGGCGATCCAGAGGCGGAAAGGTACCCGGGAGTACCCTCTTCAGGAGTACAAAGGATGCTGAGGCCTAATATCCCCAGGAAGTCTGTGCGGTGGATCCTGGGGGTGCGACGGCGCCCCGCTATCCTACGGGCGGTTGGAAACCTGTACAACCGGGGGTCGCTTGAACGCTCCGCCCCTCGTAGGGGGGGGGGGGTGAGCAAGAGGGTGGACCAATGGTTCACCGGAAATGGGAGGGGCTATCTCCTCACCACAACCGCTAAGCAACGATTGGCTAAGGCCACGTTGCAAATTGGCCCATCAGGTGGAAGGCCGCGAGGGGCGGCTTGCCTTTGGATCGTCTGTAAGATAACCCACCTTGTTGGCATGTGTATATGCTAATAAACCTGCAGCTACTTTCCTCCAACAAAAAAGTTGTCTTGTCTGCTTATTTCTGCGACATGCATGTTGCTGCGAGCGGGCTGGTGAGTGGGCCGATATTGGCACTATGCAGGCCGACCAACACGTCCCCGCAGGGGACACTAGTAAGAGGGCGGACCCCATAGTGCCACAAGATGGCACACGGGGCAGCCCAGCGCTATGAGGACCCAGAGGGTCCCGCGCATCACTTCCGGCCTGGTGTGGGTGGGGGAGAGTATATATTCCTCCCCCGCCCACCTAGCGGCCTCTTTGTCCGCTGTCCCCTCACCCTGACGCCGTTTCCCTCCCTACCGCATACCCGGCGCTTTCAGGGTGGGGGGGAAATGTCTTCTAATCTTTTCTCATTTGTGTTGCAGGCAGAGTTACAGGGCGATCCAGAGGCGGAAAGGTACCCGGGAGTACCCTCTTCAGGAGTACAAAGGAGGCTGAGGCCTAATATCCCCAGGAAGTCTGTGCGGTGGACCCTGGGGGTGCGACGGCGCCCCGCTATCCTACGGGCGGTTGGAAACCTGTACAACCGTGGGTCGCT
Source organism: Lissotriton helveticus (assembly GCF_964261635.1). NCBI lineage: Eukaryota > Metazoa > Chordata > Amphibia > Caudata > Salamandridae > Lissotriton > Lissotriton helveticus. Next base: position 331,574,166 of record NC_136071.1, on the reverse strand, counting down.
TGAATGCTCCGCCCCTCGTAGGGGGGGGCGTGAGCAAGAGGGTGGACCAATGGTTCACCGGAAATGGGAGGGGCTATCTCCTCACCACAACCGCTAAGCAACGATTGGCTAAGGCCACGTTGCAAATTGGCCCATCAGGTGGTGGGCCGCGAGGGGCGGCTTGCCTTTGGATCGTTAGATTAGATTAGATTATTGAACATTTGTATCGGATGTTACTTGCTGATCATTCTTTGCTCGAGAGAGCATTCTATTAGGTACTATATACATAGGGATCTGCTCTCTGAGGCCATCGTGGCTTATATCTTCCAGGAACTGACTGGATTAAAGCACTAAACTAGTGAATTCGAAGAAAAATCGATATATAGATGTGCTTTTTCAATCAAATCTGAATCTCTATATCTCGTTTCTGGACTACTGTATTCAGAATATGTGTGCCATGATCCATTGAATTAGATGACCGCGAGTCTTTTTAACTTAATTTACTCAGAAGCCTTGAAAAAGTCGCGAACGGCGACAAAACACGTGTCGGCTGTAGCTGCATCAATATTGCATTCATGGAACAACTGTTATGAGGATTGTATGCTGAACAGAAATTACTACTGAATTTTGTATTAAATTAACTTTGCTGTTTGGGATCATTCAGCTGTTTACTTATATTGTGTTGTGCTCTGTCTATGGTAGCAAAATAATTGTTTATGTGCAGGGAAGTGCCCATTCCTGCGCATAAACAATCAATAATGGTGATTTGTAATGTCTGTGTGTGCTGCAGAATGAAGCACATATAGAAGTTGCAAAATGTCATCTTTTTAATGTTTTTTATGTGAAGGAAGCGACACGTTTCTGCACATGTACAATCACTAATAGCGATTTGCTGTTTCTATGTGTGCTGCACACATAGAAACAGCAAAAACTAGGAGAAATTATTAATTCCTCCTGGTTGCGCCTGTTTAAGACCAGGTTTTCCCATATTTACACCACCCTTGTGGCAGCGCCAAAAAGCAATGGGTGTTGTGGTAGAACACCCACTGCAACACTCATTGCCTGCCCCTTTGCCGCAGCGGACTGTTGCAGTAAGGGGCATATTTACAAGGTGGTGTTAAATCCCGTTACGTGGTTTCACACCCCCTTGTAAATATAGAGCAGGACATTGCACCCCAGGAACGTCATTAAAAGTGATGTTTCTGTCGTGCACTGCTCTTGCAAATATGCCCCTTTATCTTTTATCAATGACAAACAGAAGCATCAGTAAGTCCATTTCTTTTTTTAATAAAAATGTACCAATCACAACAGGTGATATTAGTCCAAATTAATTTTCAATTCTTACATTTTCTGTCTGATTTGAAATTTTCGAGCTCCATGCATCATATCTAGAATCACAGGTCTGGTGGCTAAGTAGACTAATGCATCCAATGATGGGATTTGTGTTTGAGTGCAGATTCAAATCCCAGTAGATCCACTCAGCCTTTCATCCTTCTGATGTTTGTAAAATGGGTACCACTGAGTTGGGGAGCAATAAAGATCTGCTATTCAACACATAGATTCCCTTCTGAGTTAACAGGTGCTTTGCAAGAACATCTCCTTATTATGTTTCTTAGGGGCATATGTATCAAAAAAGAGTTTTGCGATTCTCAAATTGCAATTTAAAGAGAATCACAATTTGAGAATCGCAAAATGCAATGTATGTAGGATTTGTTAAAAATGTTGCGAATCCTACATATTCCTTATTTGCGAATCGCAAATTGAGATTTGCAAATAAGGAATACCTTCCCATCCATTCCCATGGGCTAGGAGGCCCATAGGAGCGAATGGGAAGACATTCTCAATTTGTGATGACCGATTAGAGTATCTAAAATTGAGAATGCAATTTCAGGGTTCCAAGGTTGCCAAAAGGACACCCTGTTGCACCCCTGAAATATGTATGTGTGCATATGCGGCGCACATACATGCCCTAAGGGCATGTATGTGCGCCACATGGCACTTTGAAAAATGCACAAAAGTGCATTTTTCAAAGAAATCGCAAATTACCACCAACTTGAAGTTAGTGGTAATTTGCGATTCCTTAAGGCCAAATCCCAATTTTTCTGTGCTTCCTACACTCCATTTAAGGAATCACAATTTGCGATTCCTTAAATGCATTCGCAAAATAGGAAATCGCAAATTTTGCGATTCCTTATTTTGCGAGTGGTTTTCTTTTTCATACAGTGCACACAGCTAAAGTGTTTGCGATCGCAGTTTAGCTGGATTCAAGCTAGACTGGCTGATTAACCAGAAACCGGTACCAGGATGCTTATTTCCGGTCCAGGGAAGACATGGCTTTGCAGTTTGGGCTGGACTGTTCTTATGAGGCACAGGGTCAGACTGATTTGCCTATGGCCATGTCTGAACTGGGGTGGCGGAGTGAGCTAAAGAATGATGATGGATTAAACCCAGATCTGTTGACTGGGGGTGAGTGTTTGCATTGTTCAAACACTCCGTCCATCATCCCCTTTGGTTTTGCTTTGTTCGCAATTTAGCTTGATACATATGCCCCCTGGGCCTTTAACAACTATAAGTGTGAATATCTAGCAAAAGATCAGCTCTTGCCCATGCAGGTAAGAGCCGTGGGGCCGGGTGTGGGGGGGGGGGGGTATTTCGACAGACGACAAGGGAAAATTAAATAAATATTTAATTTTCCCTCAAAATCGGGCATCGAAATCCCCCCAACCGGCCCCACTGCTCTTACCTACATGAGCTTTTTCCCTCATCGTTGTCCATCGAAATCCCCCCACCAGGCCCCACCGCCGCACCACTCTTACCTACACAGAACGCAGCTGCAGAGGAGTTCAGGAAGTGCCCTTACACTTCTGGGGTGAAAAACACATTTAATGAGACAACTCAGTCAGGCATATACCCTTTCCACTATCACGATCGCTGTATACACAGATTACTGATTGCTTCTGATTATCTTTCATTAGAACACTCATTTCAAAGTTAGGTAGAGCAGCTGTTTGCATATGCACAAAAGGGACCTGTGTTTTCACATTTTCACCTTACCACCTTACACAAATCTGTAATGGAAATTCACAATAACATGTCTAATGCCAGTGCTATGAGTTTTGTATGTGGTTTTACTATTTCTCCTGAAACTCTGTTTTTTACTGAAAGCTTCCAGTGTATTGTGTTATATGAGTGCTGAGTAAATTGCTTTTCTAGGAATCCCAATGTGTGCAGTCATTATGGCACTGTGTTTTATCCTACAAACTTCAGCCAATGGTTTACGCCCAGTCACACTGGGTTTGCACAGATGCTGATGAGCGTGTACATGTTTCTAAGAATGTGGAAAGGTATTATGTTGAAATGTTTTTCCACCAGCTCGGATTTGTGAAGTTCCGGATATTCGCTCTTCATATAGTTTGGCAAGATTTCTAGTTTAAGGTTGACTTCTCCCATGCAAAGATTTGTACTTTTTACCAAATGATTTTCATTTTACTGGGAGACCTTTTACACTGCAAGTTTAACTTTTGCAGTGTTATTCTTTGCAAAATTTCACAGGTACGAATTTTTCGCAGCAAGTTTTATTTACTTTTTGTGACAAATTGTTGCAAAATTCAGAGTTTTGACGCAAATTTGGGAAAACGTAAAAGTTCACAACTTTGTGAAGTGGGTAAATGTACCACTGAGTTGTAGGCCAATTTTACCGTGTTTTAGGGAGAGGGCACAAGCACTTTAGCACTGTTTAGTAGTGGTAAAGTGCACATAGTCATAAATGTCAACAAAAATAGATTCAGCCAAGGAAGGGAGGGAAGGCAAAACAATTGGGGTGACCCTGTAGCGATGGCCAGGTCCAATGCAAAGGTTGTGAAAATTTCACAAAAGCACACACATGTGGATTCTAACAGGAAATGCGGATTAACATCAGAATTTCTGTTAGTCAAAAGAACTGCATCTATGAAATGATGCAGTTAACTCTACAAATGCCTAGTGCACATCCTGGTTCTAAAAATATTTACTACGTTCTATCATTCAATCCAATATTACATTTATTTCCTAATGTGTCCCCATGACATATAATAAAAACATTATTGCATACCAAAAAGAAATCTTATTACACAGGTTACTAAATATTCATCCCAATACCTACAATACAGTGAGTAAGTGAAAGAAAAAGCACACAATCATATCCATGTTGTTTTAATTTTGTACCTTTAATGGGCATAAAAATATTTAAAACACATTCATATCTCATGCAAATTTTTAATACACTACAATAAATTTCATATTTTCATTGTGCTAAATCATTCCAACCGGATAGTCATGTATGCATCCATGATTCTAAGTGGTAGTGTAAAAAGTAACAATCCAGTTAAAAGTTCATGGTGCAAGATTACCCAGACGTCTAGATTACGTGGTACTGCTGCAAAATTTATACTTGGGAATATAGCAGACCTGCTCAAAATTGCAAACTTTTTTCTGGTGAAATTCCACAAACTTTCTAAAAATGATTTGACATTGTACATAATGTAATTAATCTTTTGTGCAAATTTGGCTCATGGGCATACCTTGCATTCAAACGTCATGCGAGATACATGCAAGTGAACTGATTCAAGATGAATATTTAGCCCACAAGACATTTTCTGATCCTGCAGGACATTTTCTGCATTAACAAGTCTCCTGCAGAGGGAAATGTTAAGAAATGTCACATTACACATGTTTTGCATATTTTAAGAGTATACCACAAATTTCACATAGGTCTAGTGTATAGCAACCTTTGCACTAGTACCAATGTTCTCAAGGAAACTGCATAGGACCTATTGTTGTACAAAGAACATATCAGATATGAGTCGTATAACTCATGCAAAGAAATTATAAGGAAAGGATTGAAAAATGTTCACAATATAACCAAATCCTTATGCATATCCATACCATTTGTAAAGTGCAGCCAGACCTGTAATGGGATTTGCATGAAGAAGGAATAGTTAGGAAATAGAAATCAGACCGGTTTTTATCTGGTTCTAAATGCCACAAATCCTCTGGTTTTCTACTAGACCGTGTAAGATCCCTGAAGAAGGTAACAGCCAAAACATAATCTAAACTCTTGTCACACTGATAACAGCAAATGCCTAAAAGAGATCCAGAGACTGCAGGCTGGCTTCTAAAAATTGAGCTATATTTTTGGGATCATTAATTGTAATACATGACAGGATAAATCTTGAAGAAAATGACAACTGACAACTAAGGGAATTTCTTATAAACAGCAGAAAATGTATCTGCATAGGTGTTCAAGTTAACACAATTTTGTCAGTTGGACAGGAAGCAAGCATGCCATTCTCTTGTACTTACCAACACTCAAGCCAATCTTCAGACACTCTAGTAAATCTACATGGATGAAGATTTCAAAGGCTAAGGTCAGGTAAAAAACATGTAACAATGGTTATCCCCAGAATCAAATCCAATAGTTAATAGGTGCTACTGTGGATACCTACTAAAGTCACCCTGGTCGTTCGTCCATAGTGGATTTCACATTGTGATTCCATTGGTCTTTGACACTGAACCAGAGCTACCATTTGGAATAATTAATTGTCATGGAACTTTTTTAATTTGGCAACTGCTGGAGAACTTGACATAATGAAGGCTGAGATACCTAATCACAAGGTTGATCCATATTTATCTCAGAAAACCAGGGGCAGTTCCAGTCTGAATGAGGCATCACAAAGTAATCCAGTGACAGCCAGTGTAGTCACTTCCTTCTTTAGCATTGGCCTGTAACAACATCGACATGGTGCAACATGGCTTCCAGCAGTTTAATATCCTTCAGTGAATTTCGTCTCAGGTTGATTAGTGTTAAATGTAGGGGAAAGTTTGTCTCCGGCAAATGATAGACCCTGGCTTAGCCTAGATCCCTCTATCGCCCGACCCTCTTTTTGACATGAGGGTCTTTAAAAAAAATATTTTATAGATTTTAAAGAGACAGTAGCAGGGGAGCTCAGTGCCATACTTCAGGCCTACAATGAACATTAGAGGAGCAGTACAAGGCTGTTTCAGCTTTGAATGTACGTGTGCATTTATGTGTATACATTGTGAACATAGCTAAAAAACCAAGGGGACTTTCTAAACAGCTTTAACACATTTTTGTCTAGTTGTAGGTGGTGTAATATTCAGCTTTAGCTGTCAGATCAACCTTGCTACAAAGTCTACCCCATGCCAACCAGTAATCGTTCAAGCTGTGTTATGATTACACCATTCTCTCACAAATATCTGATTGAATGTTGCATGCTTATCAGACCTCTTGGAATGGGGCATGGAGAAATGCATTGCAAGATACAAAAAAAACACAAGAAATATAGCCACTCTCAGTTACATCAGGTTCAAGGTTTGTTACACAGAAACATACATTACAGCTATACTGTCCCAATATAGTGTTAGTACCATATAGTGGCAGCTAATAATCTTCGAAAATGGAGGTCCTGTAATAACTGTCTCTAAATGCAAAGAGAAAGTAAACATAGCTGGAATTATTGAGGGGTATTTTAGCATAGAGGGTTTCCTCAGAGTACGTTTTAAATGAAAACGTTGCCAAACAGTGTATTTTGCTGTAAAATGTTAACAATAATTGAAAAAAAATGACGTGGTTATGAAGGGCAACTCTATTTTTTTATTTCAGGGTGTGCCATGTATGCTTTACTCTCCTCAGTGGTGTTGGGGTGTCTCTCTCCCCAAAATATTTTGAGAGAAAGTCGCATGGCAGTGCATTTTCAGCACAGCCTCACTTATTTATTTATTTATTTATTTAATTATTTATTTTAGGAGTTTTATATAGTGCTGGCACGACCCAGGGGGTATCTGAGTGCTTTACAGCAAAATCATATGCAACATAGTCCTGAGCAGATTAGAAGTACATTAGTAATAAGAGACACTAAAAAGAGTCCAAATTAGTGTCATGAGATGGGGGCTTTCCTTAAGTCAGAGTGTATGAGTTCGGTTGAGGAGAAGAGGTAACATAGAGCGTCTACTGTTCCCGAGGGCAGAGATGACGGTTGAGGAGAAATTCTTTTAGTAGTCTCATGAAACTAGTGAAGGAAGGGTTGGTTCTGATATGTATAGGGAGAGAGTTCCCGATTCTGGGGGCATTGCCTGAGAAAGAGCGTGAGAGGGTTTTTTGTTTGTGTCTTTTGGGGGATGAGAAGGAGCATATTGGAGCTTCTTAGGTTTCTTGATTGTCCTGCTTTGGTGAGTTTGGCTGCGAGGTAGTCTGGTTTGCCAGTGCATTGAGCTATGTGGGTAAGACAGGCTGTTTTGAAACAACATCGTGCTTCGATTGGGAGCCACTTTAAATTTGACTATGTGGCTCATCAATTTTCAAATTGTACATATAAAATCGTTCTTCAATTACATATTCCACTTTCTTTCACTTACCAACTTACCACTTTAAAGTAGTCTCTTAATCATATATTTATGGCTGATGTTGTAGTTGAATAGGGCATCATGGAAAAATAAAGTCATACAAGTCTTACAATCATAGGCCATGGGCAGCAGTGCTAGGCAAATCTAACAGGCTCATATAGTAATACTATCAATGTATTTGACCGTACACAGATCTCAAATGCTCGGGTCTCAGATATCAACAATGATGATAACACAAATATTTAACAATAATATTATGTGATTCCTATACACAAGTCAAACAACCTGTAGCCGTAAATCCTCTCTGGCACTAATTAACAAGGGCGGTGGCCTTGTTGTCATGAATAAGAGTGATTATGACACTGAATGCAGGAGGCTACTCAGTGACATCAAGAGCTACCAACCCCTATCAAGAGATCCGACTGAGGAATTGAGAGCAGAAATTTTGGAACTCGTTGAGACAACTGAGGCCTCTGGTGCAATCTCTAAACAGGAAGCGGACTACCTCTGTAAAACGGAAGGGAAAATCCCGTATTTCTATACTTTGCCAAAGATGCACAAAGGTAAAATCCCACCGCCAGGAAGACCGATCGTGTCAGGGATCGGTTCACTCTTGGAACCCCTCTCTCGGTTTTGCGACTTTTTTCTGAAACCGATCGTACAAACTACCCCAACGTACCTCAGAGATACAAAAAACCTGCTGACACTCCTGAACAATGTACAAGTAGACGATGAAACCATCCTACTCAGTTTTGACATTGAGAGCCTTTATACGAGTATTCCTCAAGATGCCACCCTGGATGTCCTTAAAAGCGTTCTGGAAAATAACAGTTGGGAACACCAGACACCAAAGGCGTTTATCCTACAGTGTGCCATGCTCGCACTCAAAAGGAACTATTTTGAGTACGAAGGCTCCCTGTACCTCCAAATCGGTGGTACGTCTATGGGCAGTGTCTTTGCTCCTAGTATAGCCGGGCTATATGTCCATAACTTTGAAGAAAGGCACATCCTTACACAAGAGAACCCCTACAGAGATCACATCAAGTTTTGGCGTCGTTATATCGACGACGTCATGGTAATCTGGCAAGGTCCTGAGGAATCACTCAGAGACTTTACCATCTGGATTAATACTCGAGATCCACACCTCAAGTTCACTCACACGTTTGACAAACGACAGATGGTCTTTCTGGACATAGAAATTAAGAAAGAGGGGCAGGAATTAACAACCAAAACACATTTTAAGCCCACTGCCAAGAACAATCTACTGAGGTACGAGAGTTTCCATCCCCGTCCACTCAGAGAAAACCTGCCATATGGCCAATATCTGAGACTACGGCGAAATTGCAGCAAACTATCAGATTATAAACTTCAAGCTAAAGACCTCACGTGCAAACTGAAACAACGTGGGTATCCAAACAGAATAATTGAGAAGTGCCAAAAAAGAGCAAGGAATCAGCCTCGTGATTCTCTACTTGAAGAAAACATGTCCCGGAATGATTCTATTCCCCTCACTTGTGTTACAACGTACAATTCCGTTTCAAACAATGTGAGCAAGAGCATCAAAAAACATTGGCAGATCCTCAGCACAGGCGCATTGAAATGGGACAAACCACTTTTTTCTTATAAAAAAGCACCAAGTCTAAAAGACAGCCTTGTCAACACAAGACCAAAGAATGCAACGATCATCTCTAACCCTAGCATTACTGAAATGTGGAACTTGCCACCAATTATTGGGCACTACAAATGTGGGGATTGCAGTGTATGCCATCTGACAGAGAACACGAAAACACTGAATCTTGAAGAAGGCAGAGTGTGGGAACAGCGTAAACACACGAATTGTAATAGCACCAACGTTGTGTACATGATCACATGCATCTGCGGAAAGAACTACGTTGGTATGACGACCAGAAAGGTCAAACAACGTATTTGTGAGCATCGTAGCACAATACGCTGCAGAAAAAATGCCACCAAGTTGACTGACCATTTCCTTGATGCGAATCACACTCCTAATGACATGAGATGGACTGTCATTGAGCAGATTCCAAACGGACCCAACTCTCACAAGATCCTACATGAGAAAGAACAACGTTGGGTGTACCGACTTTCCACTCATATCACGGGCCTTAATGATAATGTCCCTTGGGCCTCAATACTGTAAGCCTACCCACTACCCTTTGAGCAATATTCAGCCTACTCCTAACCATCTAATGAGTTGTCCATAAACATGACTGTAGCACTCTTGTAATTTTAACTAGTCATGGTCCGTTCTGGTTAGTATGACCACGCCTAAATCATAACATTGGTCTTCTGTCGGGGTCTTCTGGTAATATACACCCCAGTTCTATCTCAGAACCCCCTTTAATATGGCTATCTAGGATGCGATTACCAATATTTCATCAGCCATTCAGGTCTTTGTACACAATTTCTGAAATACTCCTTATGATCTTTTAAGTATTTAATAATTTTGGAATTTTGGAATATTGTACCTCCTAGCCTGGGATTTACCCCAACTACCCAACACGAGATTCGATCTCTCGCCTTAACTGCAACCATTTGAGGCTATGCGGCCACCGTCCTAGTATCCCTGTCGGCCTTCCGCGCACGTGATCGCGGCTCAACCACGCCCATCACGGAAGCGCCGACACTCTATTTCACTCGCGCCTTCACCCAGCCCAGTACTAGCGGGGCGGTGCAGGCAGTAGGTTACAAACTGAATACCTCGGCAACTAACTGTGAGTAAAAGTACCCGTTTTCTTGCGGGCGTGTCTTTTTTTCAACTAGCGCCAAAAACGAACGCGCCCAGGACACGAGTTGGATGATATTCCTTACCCGCATTTATCTACCTCTTAATAATATCACTCTCTTTCAGAATACGTTTTAAAGAGGGTAACCTCCCCCGTCCCATGAAGTCCCTGAACACTCCATTGAGAGTGAGCCTTGGTTATATATACTTTCTGTCTGTCTTGTGTCTATGTTGTGTGTGCCTTACTTTGTGTTGTACAGTTTCTCTTTGACAATGCATGCACGATCGAATTGGATATAGTCTCGCACCAACTAGTTGGTATGCGAGGATGTAACACGCGGTGACCATTTTATGAACCACGTGTGAGTTGTGAATAGAGAAAATTACGATATTCCCTCTGTGTGAAAGTTGTGGGTAATCTACACTGTCCCACATTTCGCACCTGCACTTCCCTCCTCTAGAAGTATGCTGGAGTAGAGCCCAACACTGGTAACGCTAGACGTATGATGCTACCACTGAATTCACCATGTAACTGGGTGTGACAGCATGCTGACACAACGTTGAAGCACTGCACTACGTTACAGGCTTGTAAATATGTTCAATACTTTGACAAATGTCGGTATTTTCTTTTACAGGTTTTTTGATTTTTTAGCTCACCCAGTGTGGAGCGAGCTTACACCACGGGCGCATTTTCGCCATCCAGTGGTCCCATGTGGTAGGATTGGGTGCGTCTTTTAGGGGACGCAGACCGTCCACCACTTGGTTGTATGGTCCTGACGAAAACCTGGTTAACCTTAACCATTAAGGTTGAAACATGTAGACCTAACACATAGACCCTATTAATTATAGAGATACACGGGCTCATTGTTGCCCTATTTTATCTCGCCACGATTTTAATATTGTCCAGTTGCTTGCCAATAAAAAATCTTTATTTTACAAGTTCAAACCAGGACAATTTTTAACTCACTGATTTTTTTCATTTTTCACGCACCACCACTCACAACCTGCTCCACTGCAATCAGGTGTTGAAGCACACCCTGATGACGCTAGGTCATTAGGGTGGACCCCGATGATGAAGCATGTCATCACTAGGTGATGAGTGAGGGGTTTTTAAGAAAAAGAGTTTTCCTCTATTTTGTGAAAACCATCCACCGACACAGTGACTTGTGAATTCTCACTGGTGGTACTCCTTCATTTTTGTTTTTTCTACTATTGTATCCAGGGGTACAGGAGTACTCCCCGTTCACTCTGGTGAACATAACCCTTGCTCTCTCCATTGTTTCTGTATATCTTGGCAGCGCACAGCTGTGAGAGTTATTAAATAGCAGCACTGTCCTTTTTACTGTCTATACGGAGAGGTCGACACAACTATTGACCATGGCAGACACTCAAGGCTTAACATTCTCGACTGATGAAATTGACTCTATCATGGGCAATCTTGCGGCGTTTGCGGATGCAAACATAAGCAGTACAATATCCCAGACATCAGACTGGGACAAATTGACGGAAATGAAAAAGAACAGAATAAGAACTATTCTACACGGCACTATATTAAAGGAATATGTGACAAACCAAATGGCACCTAAAGGCTTACTAGTATCTAATGCCCCTCGTATCTTTCTGGACGATCATGAGTTCCGAAGAGACTGGGCACGTATAGCATGGCACTGTACCCATGATTGGATCATGCTGATCCTCAAGACTGCCCTACGCCTCTCTGAAAAAATCCAGATCGAAATACAGGTGACTGAAGCACAGATAAAAACTAGCATCACGGGATATAAAAAGAAACTAGATGATCTCAACAAAGAGATGAATGAATATAGGGACAACCTTACCCAACAAAAGGTACAGAAGTTCCAGAAGGATCTTAAACGCTTTTCCTTTGTAAAGGCCTATCCCTATTCTGATGCTGACTACAAAGCTTCCACAGGACCAGATCAAGACTCTGATGCATCCAGCAACACGTCCAACAGCTCCAGCAATAGTGGTAGTTCAGGGAATGGAAACCAAAGACAAAGACAAAGAGGAGGATTTAGAGGACATTATCAATGGCCACAATACAACCAACCTCCTTTCCCGACACCATTCATGCCAGATCAATCATTCCCCATGTATGGATGGCAACCACCATTCCAACCGCACTTCTTTCCACCCAGCCAGTACCGCCCTCCTTTTCAGAACAGAGGCAGGCGCGGCAGAGGTCGGAAGAGAACCGGAAACAATGTACAGTGGGAAGACGAGGACCCAGTGGGCAACAATACGAGGAGCAGAGCAGGAGTGAGCAAACCAGGACCAAGCAACAAGACGAACTAGTCACCAACCTTTCCTCAAGGAGTCTCACTACAACTGAAACTAAAGTGCTGAACAAGGGCCTGGGCTTTGTACCCACGAGACATTTGGACAAATTCAAACTACATTGCGAACTGGCCAATTTCTTTCGGAAATTGAAACTCAAAGCATTCTTTGAAAAACACCCTAGCAGTGAAAATGACGAAACACCCAACGAAACAGGCCTTAAAATTAAGTCAAAGTTCACACCACCTCCACACACTATCCCTGTGGAAATCCACACATTTGAACAGGCCGTGTTCAAAGACATTGAAGAAATGAGGGAACCCAGACAATTTGAAAACAATAGCAGGGCAGAATGCGACGCAATTTTGCAATTGAAGAATGACGCCTCAGTCATAATAAAACCAGCTGACAAGGCCGGTGGCCTTGTTGTCATGAATAAGAGTGATTATGACACTGAATGCAGGAGGCTACTCAGTGACATCAAGAGCTACCAACCCCTATCAAGAGATCCGACTGAGGAATTGAGAGCAGAAATTTTGGAACTCGTTGAGACAACTGAGGCCTCTGGTGCAATCTCTAAACAGGAAGCGGACTACCTCTGTAAAACGGAAGGGAAAATCCCGTATTTCTATACTTTGCCAAAGATGCACAAAGGTAAAATCCCACCGCCAGGAAGACCGATCGTGTCAGGGATCGGTTCACTCTTGGAACCCCTCTCTCGGTTTTGCGACTTTTTTCTGAAACCGATCGTACAAACTACCCCAACGTACCTCAGAGATACAAAAAACCTGCTGACACTCCTGAACAATGTACAAGTAGACGATGAAACCATCCTACTCAGTTTTGACATTGAGAGCCTTTATACGAGTATTCCTCAAGATGCCACCCTGGATGTCCTTAAAAGCGTTCTGGAAAATAACAGTTGGGAACACCAGACACCAAAGGCGTTTATCCTACAGTGTGCCATGCTCGCACTCAAAAGGAACTATTTTGAGTACGAAGGCTCCCTGTACCTCCAAATCGGTGGTACGTCTATGGGCAGTGTCTTTGCTCCTAGTATAGCCGGGCTATATGTCCATAACTTTGAAGAAAGGCACATCCTTACACAAGAGAACCCCTACAGAGATCACATCAAGTTTTGGCGTCGTTATATCGACGACGTCATGGTAATCTGGCAAGGTCCTGAGGAATCACTCAGAGACTTTACCATCTGGATTAATACTCGAGATCCACACCTCAAGTTCACTCACACGTTTGACAAACGACAGATGGTCTTTCTGGACATAGACATTAAGAAAGAGGGGCAGGAATTAACAACCAAAACACATTTTAAGCCCACTGCCAAGAACAATCTACTGAGGTACGAGAGTTTCCATCCCCGTCCACTCAGAGAAAACCTGCCATATGGCCAATATCTGAGACTACGGCGAAATTGCAGCAAACTATCAGATTATAAACTTCAAGCTAAAGACCTCACGTGCAAACTGAAACAACGTGGGTATCCAAACAGAATAATTGAGAAGTGCCAAAAAAGAGCAAGGAATCAGCCTCGTGATTCTCTACTTGAAGAAAACATGTCCCGGAATGATTCTATTCCCCTCACTTGTGTTACAACGTACAATTCCGTTTCAAACAATGTGAGCAAGAGCATCAAAAAACATTGGCAGATCCTCAGCACAGGCGCATTGAAATGGGACAAACCACTTTTTTCTTATAAAAAAGCACCAAGTCTAAAAGACAGCCTTGTCAACACAAGACCAAAGAATGCAACGATCATCTCTAACCCTAGCATTACTGAAATGTGGAACTTGCCACCAATTATTGGGCACTACAAATGTGGGGATTGCAGTGTATGCCATCTGACAGAGAACACGAAAACACTGAATCTTGAAGAAGGCAGAGTGTGGGAACAGCGTAAACACACGAATTGTAATAGCACCAACGTTGTGTACATGATCACATGCATCTGCGGAAAGAACTACGTTGGTATGACGACCAGAAAGGTCAAACAACGTATTTGTGAGCATCGTAGCACAATACGCTGCAGAAAAAATGCCACCAAGTTGACTGACCATTTCCTTGATGCGAATCACACTCCTAATGACATGAGATGGACTGTCATTGAGCAGATTCCAAACGGACCCAACTCTCACAAGATCCTACATGAGAAAGAACAACGTTGGGTGTACCGACTTTCCACTCATATCACGGGCCTTAATGATAATGTCCCTTGGGCCTCAATACTGTAAGCCTACCCACTACCCTTTGAGCAATATTCAGCCTACTCCTAACCATCTAATGAGTTGTCCATAAACATGACTGTAGCACTCTTGTAATTTTAACTAGTCATGGTCCGTTCTGGTTAGTATGACCACGCCTAAATCATAACATTGGTCTTCTGTCGGGGTCTTCTGGTAATATACACCCCAGTTCTATCTCAGAACCCCCCTTTAATATGGCTATCTAGGATGCGATTACCAATATTTCATCAGCCATTCAGGTCTTTGTACACAATTTCTGAAATACTCCTTATGATCTTTTAAGTATTTAATAATTTTGGAATTTTGGAATATTGTACCTCCTAGCCTGGGATTTACCCCAACTACCCAACACGAGATTCGATCTCTCGCCTTAACTGCAACCATTTGAGGCTATGCGGCCACCGTCCTAGTATCCCTGTCGGCCTTCCGCGCACGTGATCGCGGCTCAACCACGCCCATCACGGAAGCGCCGACACTCTATTTCACTCGCGCCTTCACCCAGCCCAGTACTAGCGGGGCGGTGCAGGCAGTAGGTTACAAACTGAATACCTCGGCAACTAACTGTGAGTAAAAGTACCCGTTTTCTTGCGGGCGTGTCTTTTTTTCAACTAGCGCCAAAAACGAACGCGCCCAGGACACGAGTTGGATGATATTCCTTACCCGCATTTATCTACCTCTTAATAATATCACTCTCTTTCAGAATACGTTTTAAAGAGGGTAACCTCCCCCGTCCCATGAAGTCCCTGAACACTCCATTGAGAGTGAGCCTTGGTTATATATACTTTCTGTCTGTCTTGTGTCTATGTTGTGTGTGCCTTACTTTGTGTTGTACAGTTTCTCTTTGACAATGCATGCACGATCGAATTGGATATAGTCTCGCACCAACTAGTCGGTATGCGAGGATGTAACACGCGGTGACCATTTTATGAACCACGTGTGAGTTGTGAATAGAGAAAATTACGATATTCCCTCTGTGTGAAAGTTGTGGGTAATCTACACTGTCCCACATTTCGCACCTGCACTTCCCTCCTCTAGAAGTATGCTGGAGTAGAGCCCAACACTGGTAACGCTAGACGTATGATGCTACCACTGAATTCACCATGTAACTGGGTGTGACAGCATGCTGACACAACGTTGAAGCACTGCACTACGTTACAGGCTTGTAAATATGCTCAATACTTTGACAAATGTCGGTATTTTCTTTTACAGGTTTTTTGATTTTTTAGCTCACCCAGTGTGGAGCGAGCTTACACCACGGGCGCATTTTCGCCATCCAGTGGTCCCATGTGGTAGGATTGGGTGCGTCTTTTAGGGGACGCAGACCGTCCACCACTTGGTTGTATGGTCCTGACGAAAACCTGGTTAACCTTAACCATTAAGGTTGAAACATGTAGACCTAACACATAGACCCTATTAATTATAGAGATACACAGGCTCATTGTTGCCCTATTTTATCTCGCCACGATTTTAATATTGTCCAGTTGCTTGCCAATAAAAAATCTTTATTTTACAAGTTCAAACCAGGACAATTTTTAACTCACTGATTTTTTTCATTTTTCACGCACCACCACTCACAACCTGCTCCACTGCAATCAGGTGTTGAAGCACACCCTGATGACGCTAGGTCATTAGGGTGGACCCCGATGATGAAGCATGTCATCACTAGGTGATGAGTGAGGGGTTTTTAAGAAAAAGAGTTTTCCTCTATTTTGTGAAAACCATCCACCGACACAGTGACTTGTGAATTCTCACTGGTGGTACTCCTTCATTTTTGTTTTTTCTACTATTGTATCCAGGGGTACAGGAGTACTCCCCGTTCACTCTGGTGAACATAACCCTTGCTCTCTCCATTGTTTCTGTGTATACTAATTAACAACCAGCAGTAAGGGTTCCAAGCCCGGCATGGTATATGATTCAAACCATTTCCCCCAAACATCAGGTCGTCAGTTTCTGAAAATACGTACATTTTGCTACAATGTAAAGACTTTTTCATTTTAGAATAGTTGGCGCCATTTTCCAAACCGAAGTATGTCATTTTCATGAATAAAACATGGTTGATCCAATACCCCAGCTTTACACTTTTAAGTGAATACGTTTGGCTGCCCAATATCATTATGGGGCATATGTATCAAGCCCTTTTCCCATTCGCAAATGGGCTGAATCTCAGAATCGGCCCGCTTGCAAATAGGAAAAGGCATTTTGGGATGTATCATCCCAAAAGGGCATCGCAAATTAGAGAATCACAAAATTTGCCATTTTCTATTTTGTGATTGCATTTAAGGAATCACAAATTGCGATTCCTTAAATGAAATGTAGGAAGCACAGGAAAATTGTGATTTGGCCTTAAGGAATCGCAAATTACCACCAACTTCAAGTTGGTGGTAATTTGCGATTTCTTTGAAAAATGCATTTTCTGCATTTTTCAAAGTGCCATGTGGGGCACATACATGCCCCTAGGGCATGTATGTGGCCCACATGTGCATACACATATATATTTCAGGGGTGCAACAGGGTGTCCTTTTGACACCCTGGCACACTTAAAATTGCATTCTCAATTTGCGATTCTCCAATTGCGAATCACAAATTGAGTATGTCTTCCCATTCGTTCCTATGGGTTTCCTAGACCCATAGGAATGAATGGGAAGGTATTCCTTAATTGCGATTCGCAATTTGCTAATCGCAATTAAGGAATGACAAGGAATGGCAAAATATTTGCCAATTTTTTATTACATACCATTTTACGATTCTCAAAAAGAGACTATCTAAAAATCGCTATTTGACAATCGCAATAATGGTATTTGATACATATGCCCCTGTGTCATTTTCATCAAGTGCTTTCAAGAATTACTCCTACACATGGACAGATTCTCACTTTCATGCTCATTCATCATCATCAAATACTAGAGCTGTCATTCATAAGGCAGGTTTTCCACTCTATGCTAGAGTTCTCAACCATCAGTGTGTAAGAGATTGACAGAATTGTGTCAAGAATGCACTCAATACTTTGAATATAGTCCACAACTATGCCAGTGATTGACGAAATGTTGTAACACTACACATACATGCCAAATATGGGCAAGCATTATACCAGGGACAGACAAGATGCTGTTAATAGTATCCCCAACATGGCACAGAGAGGTTGGAGGTATGTCATGAATAGCCAGGATTTTATTAAGAATGGTCCAGTATGACGAGGATAGGCATAATTTATGCCACGAATATCCCATTATGCAAATATAACCAGAATGCTTTCAAAAACTACCCAAATATGTCATGGATATCTCACAATTATGTGAAGTATGGGCCATTATTGCGCCGTGGATAGCAGGGCTGTTGGTGAGAATGCCCCCTTTTGTATAGAATAGGCCAAAATTATTCCATAAATAGCCAAAATGTTGTGAAAAATACACCCAACATGTCAAGCATGGGTAACTATTATGTCATGGATAAATTGCTGTTGTTAAAAATGATATTAATGTGCCCAGGTTAGGACACTGTTAAGCCAGGGACATCCAAACTATTGCAGGAAAGCCCCAAACCTCTCCACTGTGAACCACTACTACACCAAGGATAGTCGAAATGGGGTCAACAGTGCCTCCAATGTGTCAGTTATGAGTCAAGGATAGAGAACATGTTGCCTGAAATATCAATATCATGATTTTGGTGCTGTTGTTGGTATGGAGTCCAGATTGGGAGATGCCTAGAAGATGGCAGTTCTCCAGATGTTTTGTGAGTTGGAGGATGATGGCTTTTTCAAGGACTTTGGTAGGGAAAAGGAGCAGAGAGATGGGATGGTAGTTTTTGAGTTCTCTGTTGTCGGCGGGCAGCATATTGAGTATTGAGACCCAGAATTTGCTTAGTCCATCTCGTTCCCTGTTTGTGGCTGTGATGCAGTGAAGGAGCCTTCAATGTCAACGAGTTACTATCACTTATTGGTGCATGATGCCTTAGTAACACCTTAGAGTCTGCTTTTTCATTTTTTCCCCCTCCCCCCATCCCACACCCCACCTCAGGTGCTCCCCTCCAGCACCTAGCCCTGTGGCCCTGTACTACACCTTCACCTCCTCCCCACACTGGTCACTTGACACTAACCCCTCTCATAGAGGCGCCTTGTTGTTGCGCCCCTGGCCCCAAGACCCCCCTGTTCCTCACCTACCCCCCCCCCCACAATCATATCTAGTTACATCTAATATCTAATTTGGGCCTAGCTCGGCGCCAGCTGGTTAAGCATCTCGCGTGCCTCATCAACATCAGTAAACAAATAGAATTTGCCTTTGATCAATACTTTTAACTTTGCCTGCTGTGCCATTGAGGCTTGCACACCCTTGTCCTTAAATAATTGCAAAATCTTGACAAAATCTTTTCTCCGTCTGGCAGCGGCAGCCGACATATCGGAGAAAATCCGACATTTAGTAGTTGGATTAGCATGAAATTGTCTTTGCTTAAAGGCCTGAGATAGGATTGTTTCTTTGACACGGACATCAGCAAAGTTAACAATAATTGTCAGAGGAAACGGAGAATTAGAAAATGGACGAGCTGGAACTCGATGCGCACGTGTGATTGTTAAGTCTCCCTTGAACTCAGGGATTACCTCTCGAGAAAAGAAAAAAGTAATCCATTGCATCATATCCGAGCCTTCAATATTCTCCGGTACGCCCACTACTCGAAGGTTTGACCTTCTATTATAATGTTCTAACTCATCCAATTTAATTTCAAAGGCTTTCGAAGATTTGGATACAGTAGATACCTCTTTCTGTACAATAGACATATTGTCCTCTAACCCTGAAATTCTAGTCTCAGATTCTTGAAATCGAGTTGAAAAAGAAGCCATTGAATCTTCAATTTTATCCAGACGCTTACCAATTACTGCCAATTCCGCCTTTTGAAATTGCTTCATCTCTTATTTCCCCCAAGATCAGATTTAGCATATCTTTCACTGAAATTTGAAAGTCCCCAGTAGTCTTAGTGTCCATCTCCAGAATCGGACTCTGTGCCATTGTATGTGCCATAGCATCACCATTAGAATCTAATTTAGATTGTGGCAGGGTACTAGATAAGGCTGAGGGAACCACCGTAGAAGTACTGGTAGAAAAAGTGGGGACTTCATTATCACTCAAAAAAGCAGTTTTTATGTCTACAGACGGAGGGTCTATTAAGTTAACTAAATCGCTAGATGACGCCGTTTAGTCTGGACTTCCAAGATCTTTCAAGGGAGGGGTAACTGTTGGAGAGATTAAGGAGGTTGAGGCCCCTGGCCAGATTGCCCGAGCCCCGGCTGTGTTAGCAGTAATATGCACTGTGCCCTTTCGCTCAAATAGCGGAAATTGTTTAGATACCTTAGGAGTTCAAACTGTCAGGACATCTTTAGATACCTGTGGACCCTGTGCGGCTGCGGGAATCTCACCTTGAACCATTTCCGACGATTTTACTACTGAGCCCGACAAAGCCATGTCCATTCCACCCACGGGCAACTCTAATGCCTCCTTTCCCTCTGTAGTAATAGAGTTAGCAGGGTCCTGTTGGTGAACCTGTATCACGTTGTCGTTCGGGAGGTTGTCTTCACCCTCTCCAGAACTCTCCGAATTTTCGACAGAGGAGTTTTCTTTCTCCGTAGCAGATCCTGCCCGTTTAGCTTTCTCTGTTTTATCTTTCAATTGTTGACGTCGTATTATCGCCCTGGCTCTAGCCGTCAATTGCTTGCCCATAATCAGAGCCAATTCCCGCTGCACCAAAAATAAGTACACCAAGTATAGCAAGGTGATGTATTCTCACCTCGGAATCTCTGACCTTCAGTCTTCAGCCAGAAATAGGGTTGGTCCAGTAAACACCAAAAAGAGTCAGGTCGTCGAAAATGCTGGGAATTATAGTTTGTAGCGATTTCAATCACCGGCAGGACCCCCAGTTATTCAAAGCCCACACAATGGCTTCAACGCTAAACTATATAGCGGAAGCAGCGGGGCAGAACGATTTTCAATCAGAATTGGTCCAGTTAACCACAAAAAAAGCCAAATCGTTGGGAATGCTGGGACTTGTATTTTTACCCACACGCTCCACTGTATGGCTAAAGCGGCGGGGGTAGAGCGATTTCAATCACCTGCAGGACCCCCAGTTACCCGAAGTCACCACCTCTGAGTTGGTCAGTCATCAAATCTGAGATTCAAGCCTTTCAATCGGCTCCTAGGTGCTTGTTACTCCACTCCGGAATTGCAGTTTTCCAGAAACAAATCCTCAAGGATAGTTTAATGCCGCGGCTACAGTAGATGACGGCGCCTTCAAGCGCTTCTAAGATTTCAAGGTCTATTTTAAAGAAACGTCGCTCTCATATGAAAGCACGGCACGCGCCTTCCCCCCAAAAAAAGGGATTCAGGCAGAAGCGTTTCCTTCGTGGCTTCACTGTATCTGGACTCCGATATCAGGTGGCGCCAAATCACTACAACCTCGGGCAGTTGGAACATCCAGGCATTACGGCACTCCACAGCGCGTCTCAAATGCAACGCATATCCTCGCTACACCTCGATCAGTGTAGACACCGCAGGCACATCGGTAACGCCACCAGCGCCATCACCCTCGTGGAACAGAGTGAGGGGGAGGAGCAAGGAACAGGAAGCTCAGGAGCTACTTGGAGGCATGGAACTCCACCGTAGCAGGTCCTCCCGCTAAAGTGAAACAAAAAATGAAAAAACTGAAGTTCTTGTTGGATTTCGATGGAAAAATAAGTTGGCAAGATGTTTGTTTCAATGATTTATTAAAGATTTATATAAATGTCTATTGGGGGGCTTAGAGTGATTTCCTTTAATGTTAATGGGCTGAATAATCGGAAAAAAATTAGAGCTATTGAGCTATGGATTAAGTCAGAGCGACCAGCTGTTGTAATGTTGCAAGAAACCCATATTTCTGCAGCTAAAATGAATTCCTTTTCCATGTTTAAAACCTGGTCGTTGCATCGAGGGTTCTCATGCGCTCAAGAATCCAAAAGTGGGGTCGCTATCTTTATAAATCAGAATTTAGATGCAAATATTATCCAGTTTGAAGACGGAGGGACAGGGCGGTGGTGTTGGGCCACGTGCTTAATAAAAGATAGGAAGAGACCAATCACTTTTGTCAGCTCTTATGCCCCAGTGGAAGACCGTGCCCCAATCTATGAGGAGCTATTTCAATCTTTGCTGTTAGTTAGGGGGGACATAGTGATAGGTGGTGATTTTAATATCCTTATGGATATAAAATTAGACTCCACTGGTGCCTCGAGGAAACAATCTAAACCAAAATCAAAAAGGTCCATTATGCAGAATATATCTTTATTAGACCTCTGTGACCCATGGCGATCTAAATTTCCACAGAAAAAAGAATTTACTTGTTGGTCAGGGAAACATCGATCCTCCTCTCGTTTAGATTTTTTTCTGGCATCTAGGTTATTAAAATGTTCTTATCAAGTAAGTCTTCTAAGAGATGGATATTTAATAAAAGGTATCTGCAGTATAGTAATTGGATCTCTTTTTTAAAAATCGAAATTGTTGAGTTCATTGCTCGCAATTTAGATACAGCCCCACTGCATATTGTTTGGGACTCATTAAAAGCCTTTATTCGCGGTATCGTAATTAGTAAAGACGCAGAAGAATGGTGCACTATTAAACAAACTAAGACTTTACTTTATCAAAAAATCCACTCACTTACTCTGCTGCGACAATCTAATCCTTCTAGTGATGTACAAAAAAAATTAAATGAGGCCAAACGTGAACTTAATACATTTTCCTTTACACAGAGTGAATAGCAATTTTTGATAAAATCTCAAAGGATTTATGAGGAGAGTAATTTCTCTGGTAAACTCCTCGCATGGCAGGCAAAAGAGCAAGTCGCCGCAAATTTGATCCACTCTTTAAAGTTCCCTGTCACTCAAGTAGAAGTATCACAGGCGGATGCTATTGGCACTATTATCTTGTCCCATTATAAACAGATTTATAGTCAACAGCAAAAAATAGATCATTCCAGGCTCTTACATTTTTTATCTAGATATAATATGCCCTCTCTATCTCAAGTAGATAGTGATTCAATGATGCGCTTATTTTCTAAATCAGAATTAGAATTAGTGGTCAAGAATTTACCAATTGGTAAAGCTTGTGGTCCGGATGGCCTTCCAGCTGAATTTTTTAAGATTTTCTTTAGTGTTTTTTCTGATTTACTACTACAATTCTTTAATTATATGTTAATGGGTGGCCAAGTTTCAGACTCTTTTGGGGAGGGGACAGTTGTTAGTTTTCCGAAGAAAGGTAAAGATTCAAAAGACCCTAACTCATACAGGCCTATCACATTACTTAATACTGACTATAAGATCCTCACTAAGTTACTATCAATACGTTTTAATTCCATTGCAACGGATCTTATTCATTTAGATCAGAATGGTTTTGTGGCAGGCCGGCAGTTAGTTACCAATACTCATTTTTTCACGGAGGCTCTAGATTATTTTCAGATTAAAAAAATCCCGGCTTTAATTGTATTATTAGACGCAGAGAAAGCTTTTGATTTAGTGGTATGGACAACTTTATTTATTATTTTAAAACATTTCGGAATTCCTTCACAAATTATTAGTTTAATTCAAAATTTATACACGGGTGCCAGAGCCAACATAATTATTAATTCTGTTACGGTGGGCACAGTGTCGGTCCAACGGGGCACCAGGCAGGGTTGCCCCTTATCCCCTATTCTTTTTGCTTTTTTTATTGAACCGTTAGCCACAGCAATTCGTGAATCTGTAAATATCCCTCCACCGATTGTTTCTATGGCAAAAATTAAACTCTATGCCGATGATATTATGCTGATAATTAAGACGGATATCCAATCCCAGACTGCTGCTTTACAGCTTTTTGAAGAATTCGAGGCCTTGGGAGGTTACCGAATTATTAAAAAAAAGATGGAAATACTAGTTTGCGGTGGGGGGGAGGTGGATTTACATAATGATTTAGTTGGCTGTATTAATTCAAGTCCGAAACGGTATTTAGGGGTTATGTTTTCCACTTCGATTTCCGATTTAGCTATGTTGAATTTTGATCCACTTTTACGGAAGGTACAATCTTTGTTCACTAGATGGGACCCATTGCCATTTACTATTATGGGACGGGTGGCACTTATAAAGATGTCAATACTTCCACTGTTTAATTTTTTAATCTCAACTATCCCGTGTTTTTTGCCTAGTAGCTTTTTTTCAAAAGTAGAATCATTATTTTCAGGGTTTATTTGGGCAAAAAAACGCCCTAGGATAGCAATGAAGATACTTTATGCAGATACCGAATTGGGAGGCTTATCTGTACCTAATCTTAGAGACTACTATAGCGCATACTTTGCCCAATATTTAGAACGATTTAAATCCGGAATGCAGTGTCCAAAATAATTTATTAACTTCTTTTTTGAACAAATTTGCCAAGAGGTTCAAACCCCAGTTCTTTTACATATCCCTAAATCACCAAAACTTAGCCGGTATAAAATTATGTATTGGTTTTTTAAATGTCGTGACGTTTTTCTTATAAGGTATTCTCTCCCACAGTTCAATTCTAGAACTCCCCTAAGGAATGCTCTCATTTTCATGGGAATGAAAATTGGAGCGGATATTGCTTTTCAATGGGAACGGGCTGGGTTTTCTACCCTATCAGATTTTTTAAGAGAAGGGGTTTGGCTGGTAACAGGAGAGATGCAGCAGTTAATTTCAGGGAATTTTATGTTATTAGGTTCCTATATCTCGATTTTCAAAATACTGGAACAAGCTGAGCCAAGAATTATTGGTTCTCCTTGCCAGCTGTGGGATGAATTGTTTTTGATCCCCCAGATGAGGAAGCCAGGGGCATGGAAACGTTGTCTAGCTGAACATATTGAGTTAGATCTTGGTACGAAAGCCATAAAAAAATGGCAAGAACAGAAGAATCATGTTCTTACTATGAATACATGGAAAAGTATAAATAAGTTGAATTTTAGTGTCCTTCGAGGATCAAATTGGAGGAGAATGTTTTTTTTCAGTAAATGGCTCCTCTATCGTACTCCTGCTGCCATCTCTAAAATGTATGTTAATATTAGTGTCAACTGTTTTAGATGTCAGCAATATACTCCTGCTAATTGGTCTCACACTATAGCTCACTGTGTTAAAATTGTGCCTTTTTGGAACGAGATTTTCGAATATTTGCAAAAGTATTGTGGGATCCAGATTGTTTACAACGTCAAATTAATACTTTATGGTTATGATTCTGATCTTGGATTGTTAGAACAGATGGTAAAATTATTATTTATTGTAATGGCAGTAGCAAGGTCCCTGGTGCTTCAGAATTGGAAATTAATACAAGCTCCTTCGTTTAATACCTGGCTTCAGAAAATGAGAAATGTTAGAACAAGCGAACTGCGCTATGCACAGCGAACTGGTGGGACAAGGAAATTTGACAAAATTTGGAAATTGTATTTTGAGTAATATTGGACTTCTGTATTCTGTAAACTATGATTTTGTACTTTTTTTGTTGCCAAGGTATGTTATTTTTTCTATATACTAAAATTATGATACAAGAACTTCAATAATATATATATTTTTTAAACAAATCCTTATAGTCTGCTTTATTGGCCTCATCATGAAAACAGATGCCTACAACCTTGGGATTAGAATTAACTGTATTTAATTCAATGGGTCAAGGGGCTGTGCTAGCAATCTCATTCCGAATAGTTCCTTTTCCACTGTTATTAGCAAGAGTTTGATTCCCAAACATTTAGGTTGAAATGTGTGGCTGAGTAATTAAATGTATCCAGCTCACTTCAGGAATATTTGAGTTGTTTATGGTATAAGGGACACTACTTAAGCTATTTACCAGACTGTGGAAATCCTTTGAGTTTGATTTTCCGCTAAGAAATAAAGTTTTGATCCAAAAGGCCTGCTTCTTCATTCTGTTTTCGACCCAGAGCAGTTTCCTATAAGTTTTTCTAATATTTCATAGGTTGGTGAGTTTCTCTGAGTTATTAGTGCATTGCCTCGGTTTGCAAAGGCCTTATTCAGTATATTTTTTGCTAACAAACAAGTGGGCAAAATCTTTTCCCTCCTTGGTACTAGTAATGCTATTACAGGTCTATTAAGCCCGGGGCAGTTGTTAGATGCATATTTGCCTAACAGAAAGGTAATAAAAACGTACTAATTGCCAATGGGAGATAGCTTGTCATTATACGTAGATTCTAAAATCCATGTTGCTGTTGCTACTGTTCCTTTAGTCCACCTTAATTTCTTATAATTCATTGACTCCAAATTGCCTCGCAGATTGCTAATGTGGTCAACTTCTCAGTGAGTTTTTGTTTTGACCTTGTTTTCGGGTGAATGTAGACACTGATAAGTGATAAAGGTTTTTTTATTTTTTACGTGGTGCAAGGGTGCCTGTGTTATGGCCAGGATTGGTTTTGTACAGGAAGTGTCACCTTCCTGCACATAAACAATGCTTAGAGGCATTTTACTCTTTCTATGTGTAATGCAGAATGCACCACACATAGGAGGAGAAAAAAAGCTATTGCTCCTCATTAACAAGCATTAGAAATGCAATCGGGCTCGGATTTATTTGAGTTTGAGCTAATGGCATTGTAAATGCCAATGTATTGTTGCGATGTGTTATGGAGTGTGTTCATGTGGTGTGTACTGCCAGTGATCTCCTTGTGAGTGTGAGAATATTACACCGTTACTGCCTGTGATGTCCTTCTTGTGAGTGTGAGAAGCTTGCACCTCTGCTGCCTGTGGTCTCCTTGTGAGTGTAAGAAGCTTGCACTGCTGCTGCCTGTGATGTCCTTCTTGTGAGTGTAAGAAGCTTGCACTGCTGCTGCCTGTGATGTCGTTCTTGTGAGTGTGAGAAGCTTGCACCGCTGCTGCTTGTGATGTCCTTCTTGTGAGTGGGAGAAGCTTGTACCTACAGCTGCCTGTGGTATCCTTGTGAGTGCAAGAAGCTTGCACAGCTGCTGCCTGTGATGTCCTTCGTGTGAGTGTGAGAAGCTTGCACCGCTGCTGCCTGTGAGTATGAGAAGATTGCATTGTGCATCTCTGTGCTGTGCCTGTTCTTTGTAAGGGACTCTTGCTCTGTTGCTGCTGCTGCCTTGGCACAGTACCTGCTGTGAGTGTGTAAGGGAAGCTTGCACCACTGCTGCTTGTGATGTCGTTCTTGCGAGTGTGGGAAGCTTGCACCTCTGCTGCCTGTCGTCTCCTTGTGAGTGTAAGAAGCTTGCACTACTACTGCCTGTGTTGTCGTTCTTGTGAGTGTGAGAAGCTTGCACCGCTGCTGCTTGTGACGTCCTTCTTGTGAGTGGGAGAAGCTTGCACCTCAGCTGCCTGTGGTCTCCTTGTGAGTGTAAGAAGCTTGCACAGCTGCTGCCTGTGATGTCCTTCTTGTGAGTGTGAGAAGCTTGCACCGCTGCTGCCTGTGGTCTCCTTGTGAGTGTAAGAAGCTTGCACTGTTGCTGCCTGTGATGTCGTTCTTGTGAGTGTGAGAAGCTTGCACCGCTGCTGTTTGTGATGTCCTTCTTGTGAGTGTGAGAAGCTTGCACCGCTGCTGTTTGTGATGTCCTTCTTGTGAGTGGGAGAAGCTTGCAACTCAGCTGCCTGTGGTCTCCTTGTGAGTGTAAGAAGCTTGCACAGCTGCTGCCTGTGATGTCCTACTCACTACTCTACTCTACTCACTACTCACTACTCTGCACTCACTACTCACTACTCTACTCACTACTCTACTCACTATACTCACTACTCTGCACTCACTACTCACTACTCTAATCACTACTCTACTCACTACTCACTACTCTACTCACTACTCACTACTCACTACTCACTACTCTGCACTCTCTACTCACTACTCTACTCACTACTCACTACTCTACTCACTACTCACTACTCTACTCACTACTCTACTCACTACTCACTACTCTACTCACTACTCACAACTCTACTACTCTACTCACTACTCTACTACTCTACTCACTACTCTACTCACTACTCTACTACTCTACTCACTACTCACTACTCTACTCACTACTCACTACTCTACTCACTACTCAACTCACTACTCACTACTCTACTCACTACTCTACTCACTACTCACTACTCTACTCACTCTACTCACTACTCTACTCACTGCTCACTACTCTACTCACTACTCTACTCACTACTCACTACTACACTCACTACTCACTACTCTACTCACTACTCTACTCACTATACTCACTACTCTGCACTCACTACTCACTACTCTACTCACTACTCTACTCACTACTCACTACTCACTACTCACTACTCTGCACTCTCTACTCACTACTCTACTCACTACTCACTACTCTACTCACTACTCACTACTCTGCACTCACTACTCACCACTCTACTCACTACTCTACTCACTACTCACTACTCTACTCACTACTCTGCACTCACTACTCTACTCACTACTCTACTCACTACTCTACTACTCTACTCACTACTCTACTCACTACTCTACTACTCTACTCACTACTCTAGTCACGACTCTACTCACTACTCACTACTCTACTCACTACTCTACTCACTACTCACTACTCTGCACTCACTACTCTACTCACTACTCACTACTCTACTCACTACTCACTACTCACTACTCACTACTCTGCACTCTCTACTCACTACTCTACTCACTACTCACTACTCTACTCACTACTCACTACTCACTACTCTGCACTCACTACTCACCACTCTACTCACTACTCTACTCACTACTCACTACTCTACTCACTACTCTGCACTCACTACTCTACTCACTACTCTACTCACTACTCTACTACTCTACTCACTACTCTACTCACTACTCTACTACTCTACTCACTACTCTAGTCACGACTCTACTCACTACTCACTACTCTACTCACTACTCTACTCACTACTCACTACTCTGCACTCACTACTCTACTCACTACTCTACTCACTACTCTACTCACTACTCTACTCACTACTCACTACTCTACTCACTACTCTACTCACTACTCACTACTCTACTCACTACTCACTACTCTACTCACTACTCACTACTCTACTCACTACTCTACTCACTACTCACTACTACACTCACTACTCACTACTACACTCAGTACTCTACTCACTATACTCACTACTCTGCACTCACTACTCACTACTCTACTCACTACTCACTACTCACTACTCTACTCACTACTCACTACTCTGCACTCTCTACTCACTACTCTACTCACTACTCTACTCACTACTCTACTCACTACTCTGCACTCACTACTCACCACTCTACTCACTACTCTACTCACTACTCTACTCACTACTCACTACTCTACTCACTACTCAATACTCTACTCACTATATTCACTACTCTGCACTCACTACTCACTGCTCTACTCACTACTCTACTCACTACTCACTACTAACTACTCTACTCACTACTCTACTCACTACTCTACTCACTACTCTACTCACTACTCTACCCACTACTCACTACTCTACTCACTACTCACTATTACACTCACTACTCACTACTCTACTCACTACTCTACTCACTACTCACTACTCTACTCACTACTCACTACTCTACTCACTACTCTACTCACTACTCTGCACTCACTACTCACCACTCTACTCACTACTCTACTCACTACTCACTACTCTGCACTCACTACTCTACTCACTACTCTACTCACTACTCTACACTCACTACTCACTACTCTACTCACTACTCACTACTCTGCACTCATTACTCTCTCTGGGTTAAGGGAGACCCTCGAGGCCCTGGTGTCACTGCACCTGCTGCACCCCTGGACACCCACAGCCACTGGTAGTAAAATACAGCACTGTCGGGGTTAAGGGAGACCCTCGAGGCCCCGGTGTCACTGCACCTGCTGCTCCCCTGGTCACCCACAGCCACTGGTAGTAAAATACAGCACTGTCGGCGTTATGGGAGACCCTCGAGGCCCCGGTGTCACTGCACCTGCTGCACCCTCACAGCCACTGGTAGTAAAATACAGCACTGTCTGGGTTAAGGGAGACCCTTGAGGCCCTGGTGTCACTGCACCTGCTGCACCCTCACAGCCACTGGTAGTAAAATACAGCACTGTCTGGGTTAAAGGAGACCCTTGAGGCCCCGGTGTCACTGGACCTGCTGCACCCTCACAGCCACTGGTAGTAAAATACAGCACTGTCAGGGTTAAGTGAGGCCCTCGAGGCCCCGGTGTCACTGCACCTGCTGCACCCCTGGACACCCACAGCCACTGGTAGTAAAATACAGCACTGTCTGGGTTAAGGGAGACCCTCGAGGCCCTGGTGTCACTGCACCTGCTGCACCCTCACAGCCACTGGTAGTAAAATACAGCACTGTCAGGGTTAAGGGAGACCCTCGAGGCCCCGGTGTCACTGCACCTGCTGCACCCTCACAGCCACTGGTAGTACAATACAGCACTGTCAGGGTTAAGTGAGGCCCTCGAGGCCCCGGTGTCACTGCACCTGCTGCACCCCTGGACACCCACAGCCACTGGTAGTAAAATACAGCACTGTCAGGGTTAAGGGAGACGCTCTAGGCCCCGGTGTAGCTGCACCTGCTGCACCCTCACAGCTACTGGTAGCAAAATACAGCACTGTCAGGGTAAAGTGAGGCTTGCTGCACCCCTGGACTTCCACCGCCACTCGTAGTAAAATACAGCACTGTCTGGGTTAAGGGAGACCCTCGAGGCCCCGGTGTCACTGCACCTGCTGCACCCCTGTACACCCACAGCCACTGGTAGTAAAATACAGCACTGTCAGGGTTCAGTGAGGTCCTCGAGGCCCCAGTGTCACTGCACCTGCTGCACCCCTGGACACCCACAGCCACTGCTAGTAAAATACAGCACTGTCAGGGTTAAGGGAGACCCTCGAGGCCCTGGTGTCACTGCACCTGCTGCACCCTCACAGCCACTGGTAGTAAAATACAGCACTGTCTGGGTTAAGGGAGACCCTCGAGGCCCTGGTGTCACTGCACCTGCTGCACCCTCACAGCCACTGGTAGTAAAATACAGGACTGTCGGGGTCAAGGGAGACCCTCGAGGCCCCGGTGTCACTGCACCTGCTGCACCCCTGGACACCCACAGCCACTGGTAGTAAAATACAGCACTGTTGGGGTTAAGGGAGACCCTCGAGGCCCCGGTGTCACTGCACCTGCTGCATCCTCACAGCCACTGGTAGTAAAATACAGCACTGTCTGGATTAAGTGAGACCCTCGAGGCCCCGGTGTCACTGCACCTGCTGCACCCCTGGACATCTCTGTTAAACTCTAACATATTGAAGGGAGGAGAAAACAGCAACGGAAATCACTCCTCGCAGAGAAGAGGCAAATGCGCACTTTTATTTTAGAAGACACGCGGATTGGCGAAGCAAGGGTGCTTGTCTTAGCTTGAAAAATATGCGAGGTATCTTAAAAAGTACTGTGACTGCCCTTGAAGCTACAGGAAACTTCTTTCAATTATCTCGGCCGTGAACGCGGCACTCTGACAGCTCCTAATTAAAATGAATGGACTGCCGTGCGCGAAAGGTACATGTTACACGCGCGCATGATACATGCAATGCAATGGTGAACGCGCTCCCACCATCTGGATTGCATTACACGGGCACTCTGACAGCTCCTAATTAAGATTAATAAATCTGCCGTGCACGTAACCACACACAATATGCCATGAAACTGAAATAAATGACGGCCGAAAAGTAAATATAGCCTATCACGTCAAGGCTACTAAATATACAGCACAGCAAAGACGAATCACTAGGCAGATACCATAAAAAAACACGGCGCACTCTAAGGAATGTGGCAGCCCGGACCCCTAAAGAAATGATTTTTTTTCTAATACATAAGAGCTCGGAAGCTCCGCCCCACTTCGTGGTGACGTAGGCCCGAGCCCTAAAAATCACCGGGGAAGGCTTAGATGTTTGATGCATTCCCAAGTTTACTAGCTGTAGTAAATAAGGGAATGCACCAAACTGGGAATGCAAATGATCCACCTATGGTAATCCTGCTAGATAAAGTATAATGTAACACAGCAGAGGGGGCTGCATTGCATTCCTTTTTCTTTATAAAGGCATGCATGGCAGAGCAAATCACCCCCTGCGATTCTTTGCAAATCCAATTGAAGGACATGTCTTGTGATGACGTGTGTTAAGCAAGGACAATGAAAATCTTAGTAATTCAGGGCCTGAATATCTCCAGATATCTTGAAAGCATGACTGCTGAGGCTAGCTGGATGAAATCAAACTGTCTTAAGCTGGATAGAAGTCCTGACATTCAGTAAACAAACATGCATCTGGTCTGATTTCTGGTGGCGTGCTGATGGCGATGTGGGCAAAAGTTCCAGTTTCCTCAGCTAAACAACTTAGGTTTTAACTTCAACCAAGTGAAAAACTCTACTGTTTTAACTCCCATAGTCACCTCAGAGAGCAGTTTAGAAAGATGGCAATGCCTATTAACCCAAAAAAATAACCTTTCATCTAAATGTTACTGTGAATATTCACAAAACCTTTCACCACTTACAAAACATATTGTCAATTGCACCCAAAGTGTCAAGGGACTAATTTACAATTAAGGCTCCCTGTTTTCCGTTCTTATTGATTTTTACAGATAAATACAGACAGAAAACTATTTCTTTTCTTGTCTGTATTTATTTTTAAATGTGGATAAAAACGAAAATTGGGTTGCTTTCTGAGTGATTCTAAATACTCTCTGCCATGATTGCCAGGCCCATAGAGGCACAGATTGATAGATAAGGGGGTTATAAAAGAAAGGAATTTTAGAAAGACGCTTAAACAACAGTAAATATGCACAAGGTTGATACTGAAATTTGCATGTTTTCATATAAGTGCATTGATTTATCTTCTGTGGGTGCTCATATCAATGGAACCTGGCATGTATTCAAGAATGAGTGCATATTTATAGGTTAAAAAAAAGTAGAATTATTCCAGTTTCAGCTTCATTCTTTTCACAAAATCCAAAATAAATAAGAATAAATACAGATACAATTAACATAAAGTAAATATGGATAAATACAGACAGAAATGTCAAAAAATAAACACCATAAAACCAGGAGCGCTATTTACAATGGAAATACTTTCAATGAATAGATGCAGAGTATATTAATTGTCCATAAATTACAAGGTCCTTCACCATGGGCACTGTCCCTATACCCCCAAACAATTCTTAAACAGGAGTTGGTGTGCATGAAATCACATAATCTGGGGGAAGTTTTGAGAAGTTTTGCAAACATTTTCAACAATTAGGCAAAATGAACTGTCATTCTCAATTTGACTATGAAGTAAACCTGGCAATCACAAGTCATAAAATAACGAAAATAGACTGGTTTGAGGAGAAAATGTCGCTTGACCAAGTATATTTCTTACAGGGTGACCTTTTCTACATGAACCAGACACGTTAAAAGTGAAAATAATTTTGCTCTGTCCTACCTCGAAATTTCTTTTTTTTTTGGTGTGATATTGCTTAGCCTATTCCCAGTGTGGGCAGGCTTTGAAATCACTATAGGAACAAGGTGGCGCTTTTCTGGATTACCTAAAATGCTGTGTAACTCTGTGGGTAATATGAAATAACAAAATACTGAAACTAAATTCTGACTATGAAAACATTTTTTCAAAAAGTGAAAGAAAAAACAGCAAGGGACAGTAAATGAGCTGAAGACATTGCCATTCAAAATATAAAAGCCAACAGGACTTGTTCTTCAAATACATGGACAGATGCCAAAACTGAGCAGTCAAATAGCTCTCGTAATAAAAAGAATTTAAGAGACTGGGGAAAGCTTCAGGAATTAGGAGGTAGTGTTGAGTGTGTGCAATGAATGAGCAACTGCCAAGTGTGAAAATGTTTTGTATTTGAAAGTGAGGATACTGGTACCTGTCAGATGGCCCTCAATATTTTTTTTCTTCATAAAAATGTTCCCCAAAGGCCTGCTTTTTTCAGAAATACAGTACATGTTGCAGAACATAAAAAAACTGGCAGATGTGTGTTTAAAAAAATATGTATTACATTTTTAATTTTTGGTCTGTCATATGGTTTATAGCTCCTTCAATGTAGCTTCTCCCAAGTAAGGATTGAGATGGTATGTTCTGATACTCTCCCCATTTCTTCGGGAGCACCTTAAAACATACAAAACTTACATGCACCAAAACTTACATGCACTTCCAACAAATGAAAAGGGAAATCTGAAGAGGTGTCGAAGCAGGCAGTCATAGAGGAACACCAGATTCAGGCCACTAAACAGCCGCGGTCTGTGCAGGTGACAGCGGTGGGGCGGTTGGGCCTGGTGAGGGGGATTCCGACAGACATTGCCGAGGAAAAAATATTTATTTATTTAATTTTCCCTCGGTATGGTCCCTCGAAATCCCCTCCACCCGGCCTCACCGCTGTTACCTGCGCGGACCACGGCTGCCACTAAAATGCAGTGTGTCCATCTGTATTAATGTATCTATGTATGCTGCACCTATCTAGATATGGTTATTTCAAATGTAAGAGCAATTGAGCAGCTTGTTAAGCTGTAAATCTTTTGAAGAAAGGCTCAAGTGTGTACACTTCAATTTAGAAACAGAAAATTGGTGTATTTGAAATAAAGGAAATATTAACATTTCTAGATGGAATAAACCAAGTAGCAGGGGACAACGTCTACTGCAGAAGTGTACTGCAGCAAACAGAGGGCACGAAAATGCTATGGTGATGATGCATAACAGCATAAGAAGCTATATTTTTGGGTGACAAGAGCCATGTAGTGAAGTCTAAAACTACAAATAAATTCCAAAAGGCCTGGCCCACTTACAGGGGAACAACAGTACTCGATTAGCAGGAGTAAAGAAGGGGTCCTGCTTCTGTTAGGAGCGGAGCAGAGCGATATTTACCCCCAGTCACATGCAAAAGTAAAACTGGCTCTGAAAATGCTCCCAGGGTGCTCTAAATGCCACAATTTACCTCAAGTATGCCAGTATCAGTATTTTACCATTGGAGCCCTTTATGCCAAGATTTAACTGTGTGCCAGTGCCTTTGTTCTGTCACAGGTGTCTGTTATACTAAGAATTGCTGAAAGCGTGCCAGCACCAGGATTTCGCCTTGAGTATCTCTAGAAGACAATAATTACCTTCAGTGTGTCAGTGTTATTGGAAAACTTACAAGCATTGCATCACATTCTCGCTTATTCTCACATTCAGTCACTCACGCTCATTCTCTCACTCTCTCTTACTCTTGCACCCTCTTGCACACTTTCTTACTCATTGTTACTCACTCATACTTACTAACACTCAGGCCAAGGATTAAACAACACTTTACGCTGGTGGTGCAAACCTGGGCAAAGTGTTAAGGTGAAATTGACTATCAGATGCAAATCAGGATTTGCATGGATAGCAACACAAAGTTGCACTATGCACTGTTTTGTGTTATTTTGCACCAAGCAGGGGTTTTATGAGTGGTAAATGGGTGCTACCATGCAACAACCCATGGGTTTGACACAAGTTGCCATCTATAAACATTGGTATGTGGGTGTGTCAAAATCATATACTTCCTCGAGGCAGGCGTAACAAGGAGAAACGTTTTCATTTCTCCTCGTTTTTCCAGCATTGCACTTGTGTCACATTATACAGCACACATGCAAAGTGGGAAAAGTCTTAAAGCACAGTTTTGTACTGGAAGGGACCCCTTCCAGTATAAAACTTATTCTTCAGAGATGAAACACACCCTGGCCTCTATATTGCAAGGGTGTGTGTTTTGGTGCACCTCTGCCAAAGTGCACAAGCACCTGAGGAGAAAATAATTGACAATATATTAGTAAATATGGCACATTTTTCTCTCTTCCTTTGACACAAGGCAGCGCAGCAACTTTTTTTTATCTCTGACCCACTCACTACCCATTACTTACTCTGACTCACTTTAACTCACACATTCAGACACACATGCTCACACACACACATACTTTCTCTCACATAGACACAATAGCACACACACAACATTTATTTAAAACATTTTTTACTTACCAGAGCTGCCAACAAAGGTCCCAGTCCAGCTAAGCTTGCTTCATTTTTATTACACTAATAGTAAATAATAGAAAACGAAAACAAACTAAGGAATCAGGTCCCCCCTGTGTTCTTGCCACTATGGAGGCTTAGGCCGCAAATGCAGTGCTAGGAGTGGTAAAGGGTAAGCCAGAGGTCGCAGCCTTCCACAGGGCTGAACTGGTAACAGAAGCCGGCCCTGGCAAACTACTCAGCTGGTCACCCTGTGGTGAGGGGGAGAGCAGCTGAGCAGTTTGCGAGGGCCGGTTTTAACCGATTTTGTTAGGGGGGGGCGATATTCCTGAACCCCAGTAACAAAAACTGCCCCACAGGGGCCAAAAATCGACCCCCACCCTAGCGGCCTATTGGGGAAACTCCTGGTGCCCGCTATGGCCAGTCCGGCCCTGGCCTTCCATGATGCCTATCTGTACAAAGTCAGTAAAGTGAGCTGCAACCCTTTACTTTATAGAGTGTGTGGGCTACTCTGCGAGGAGGGAGAGTGGCGAAAGAAATCAAGGATTGAAGGGGGAAAGTAAGAAGGAATAAAAAAGCACAGAGACAGAAAGAGGGCAGGGGTTACACTATATATGGACACAAAGAGGTGTGTGGGTCGCAGAAGACGTATGGAAATTAGAGCACAAGAGAACTGTGTGTCGAAGAGAATCGGTTCATCTACTGTCTCATAATGCCACTTTTCATAAAATAATAATTTGAATGAATTTGCCACAGAAGCCATTCCAAACCATGGGGGCCCTAGGTTTCCAAACAATTTGCATCAAAGCAGCACCTTATGGCCCCTTCTACTCTGGTCAGTTCTACTGAATAACACTCTGCTGGTATTTCAATGCACTGCCTGGTATCAAGGCTGCTACTGGCCGTGTAGCTGCACATGGCAACAACTGTAAACTACTTACCTTCGCTGATTTAACCTAACCTCATAGCTCTCTTTTCTCTTCTGATCTGCTTCCTTTCACCGCTGCATTTGAACTCATATACCTTGTCTGCCCTCTACTTTTTCTCCCTCTGCTAACTTCTCTACATCTTTTTCTGCCTCTCATCTTCTCGCCTTCTTCTTTCCCCCTCAAGCCTGCATTCCTTCCCTCTATTTTAGCTTTGCTTTTTTGCCATCTCTTTTTTACCTCTTACCCCTTCTCTTGTTCCTCTTCTTCTCTTGAACCTCTGCTCTCACGTGGAGCTCTCCTTTTCTCTCTTTCATCCACTTTACCCTCTTCCTTGCTTCTCTTTCAGCTTCTCACCTCCCTCTCACATCTTCTCTTCCCTGCTTCTCATCTCCTCTTTAATACTCTCACTTCTTCTTGCTGAAAGGCTTCACCTGCAGACCAGTGATAAAGAGAAAAGTGGACAACATATACACTTCTCTGGTCCTGCCTCCTCAGCCCAGCCAGGATGGCATGACAATCAGATGAACTATATAACGTGATTGCTCGGGATATAGCATTGCTGCCAACTGCTTTGCTATGAACACCATTAGAAAAGAACAATGTGAATCGCAAAATATTACATTGATGGATCCATTTGTCCAACATTCTCCATTCCTTGCCCTGTAGATATTTACAGTGTGTATGTATGTAGTATTTCTAAAGTGTGAACCTAGCAAACAAGGCAGCGAAGCGCTGAACAAGGTCAAAGAAAAGAATAAAGTCAAAGAGCAATAGGTGAGACTTCTGGATTGTGGACTGTTAATGCATCATGATGTGGAGTTCTTTAAAGAGGTGAGTCTTCAACTGATTTGGAGCAGTGCTGGGGAAATCCTGATGGACAATGTAATGTTGTTCCAGAGCCTGAGTGTATGGATTGTAAAGGCCTGTTGCCTTGTGTTTTTTTTATTTTTTACACTTCGTAGTCTTCAATCTGGTAATGTCTTGGCTGTGGTTATTCCTCGAACCACCAGAGATGGTGAGCTTGCCTGCAGCATAAGCATGAGTGTTGGTTGTGATGGTTTTGTAAATGACGCAGCTGGTTTTGCCATCCGCTTACAATGACTCTTATGAATGTTATGTTATGTTATAGTGGATTTGTAACGCGCACTAATACTCTTGAGTGTCCTGGCGCGGAAGAGAGCTGGGGTAGAGGCGGGAGTCAGATTAGATGGTCTTACTGAACAGATGTGTTTTTAGATGCTTTTTAAAGAGTTGGAACTCTTGTATAAGTTGAAGGTCAGGAGGGAACGCATTCAAGGCCTCAGCAGCTTTTACAGAAAGTGACTGGCCTCCCAAACGAACTCTGCGGAAAAGCGGGATGATCATCCGGCGAAGAGAGGCAGAACGCAGAGGTCGGTTCGGAACATAGAAGGCAAAGCGCTTCCTGAGGTAGGTGGGACCATGTCCATGGAGGGCCCGGTGAGCCAGAGTAATTGCTTTGAACTGCACTCGCTGAGCCACAGGCAGCCAGTACAATTCCCGTAGGTATTGCCGCGCGCTGGAATACCCTCATGTACCTCTTGTAAACGTTATAACATAACATGTAAAGGGCTCTGATACCTTCGGGTCTAGCTAGCACTATATAAAACTCAAAATAATAATAATATTGCCTATTATGATGCTGCAGGCAGAAGCAGTAGGCAGGAGCAGTGCCTAAATTCACCTGCCTGCGGGCTGATGCGGGGACGGGGTGGAAGTCGTTCACTGCCCCGCCACAAATGTGTCCACCGGGGCAAACAGGCTTTAATCCACTTCCTATGTGGGTCACAATAAGTGCATCCCAGGATTTTGTTAGCCCCTGGCCCACATCAGTAATATGGCATGAACAAACAACCCCATGCAAATGATAGAACTCTAACTTAACATCATGCGGGTACAAAACTGTGCGTCCTTGAAATGCCTGTTACAAAGCGGCCGCTCAACCATCTGCAAAGCCGTCTGTAACACGTAGCAAAAAAGTGAGTGTGTAACTGCCCGTTGCGGTCCCGGGGCACTCCATAAACTAGCCCATCTTTAAACTTAATCTGCCTGATAAACATTTGAATCAAAAATAAATTAAGAAAAAGCAGGAAAACAGATTAAGATTTAAAAAAACATAAACTCGTACTGAACCATGACATGCAGTCTTTTTAATTTTGAGAAATCTTCGAACTTATCCTTTCTGGCGAACTTGAGCAACGTCTCTTCGCGCCCAACTTGCTCTTCTTTCTGTGGTTTTTATTTACGTTTTTTTTTTTTGTTGCAAATGAGAGAGGAGACGCGAGCCTCATGTCGAGCCCAGGGTTCTGCATTCTTTGTAATTTTCCCGTGAAGGGCATGTAGGCCTTCTCTTTGTGGCGAGGCGCATGCCTTTGGTTTCAGCTTTACGTAGTACCAGAGTGTTTGCGATTTTGTCTGTCTCGCTCTTGGGCAGTGTATACGTTCGTGTCCATCTGCGTTCATTTTTGAGTGGCACATCCCTCCGCTTTAAATTACGGACTGCAGCAGAACCGCGCAGGCTAAAATATATGGCTCTGATAAACCACATTGTATTCAGCTAGGCTTGGGTTGGGTTGCGTATCACAGAAACCACATGTCTTTGTCTCTGCAGACAGCATACATTCAATACCAGGCGTCCTGCAGTGTCCTCTGGTGGAAGCAGAATATTTAATATGTGTGCAGTAAACGTCACATTTTTTAAAACTAGTATTTTCAAGTAAAAACTAAGCATTACTAATCGTGACACAATCTATGGTCTCCTTTTTTTCCGTTGTTGTGGAAATCTTTTTTTGCAATGTGGACAGGCGAAATGTTTCTGCTCCGTTCCAAATTACAGAAGCAACAAAAAGGTGCATTTTTTAAAGGTATTTACATCAGTGCAAAGTTTCTATGACCCGGCCTAACTTAGCAACTATCGTCTAAGCCACATTTCCTTCGTAGTCTACATACATATTCAGCTGCTGCTTCTTGCCCTACAACTTTCAAATATGAAATGTACTTTCCAAAATTACTCACAAGGAGAGACTAAGGGTGATTTCCAAGCCACTAGGAAATAAAAATGCCATGTTCATCACTTCCTGAACCATTTCTTTATAATTGCTGTACCAGTTGCATGCGTGAGCTTCTTGCTTGGGTCACGCTGCGGTAAGCCTTTAATAAGTATTTCTTTTATTTCCAGTAAACTTCTGAGAAACTGTGGGAAGAAGGCCATGGCCTGTGTTTTTCTGTTGTGATACGTTTCATGTTTTGGGGGCTGAGGAAGAGCATATTTAGACGAGACTCTGTACGGAATGTTGCGGTTTCTTTTTTTCTCTTTCTTTTGCTGTTTATTCGTGCCTACGCTGTTGGTATGAAATTGAGTCCAGACTAGGTGGTTGTTGACGTGTCAGATTGTCAATGTCAGTTTTCCACACTGCCTGCAGGTCATTTTACATTTTCAGTGTAACGCTATTCACAGTTTGGTTCTGCTACCGCTTGATATTTCTGTCACGGGCTCTCATACAATTGGGCAATTAATTCCGAGGGGCCGGAAAAAGCAGTTACTGGCATCTTCTAGAGATGAAATTCATAGGAACATCTCAGATCTGTTTACTTTCACCAAAGAATATGGCTACTGAAAGAAGCTGACATTTGTGAGTGAAAGACTAGGAGAAAATTAGTAAATACCATAGAAATCAGGGCTGGACTGGGAACAGCAACCACCCCTGGCAGGTTGCTGCTCGACCGGCCCTGGGAGCTCACGGGGTGGGGGGTTAGTGTAGCGAAGAAGCACCGCTCCCGCTTTTCTTACAGAGGGCCGATATTGCAGCACTGCGGCCCCTGTAAGAAAAGTGCCCTCTGCGGACACAAAACCGGCCCCCAACCCTCCGGCCTTCCAGGGAAATGCCCGGTGCCTGCTACGGCCAGTCCGGCCCTGATGGAACTTGGACCCATAATGTCCAATTACCCAGGTAATTCTCCTTTTTTTAGTGGACCCCCACATTCCTACTCATAATGGGCTGGATTTGTACTGCCCCTTGAGTTACTGGTACCTTCGTTATAGTGAACTCTGTGGGCGAAGAAATATTGGTCATTTTCTTAGCCCCTCATTAATAGGGCCTTAGAT
This sequence comes from Lissotriton helveticus, assembly GCF_964261635.1. NCBI lineage: Eukaryota > Metazoa > Chordata > Amphibia > Caudata > Salamandridae > Lissotriton > Lissotriton helveticus. Next base: position 331,533,431 of record NC_136071.1, on the reverse strand, counting down.
GGGAGCTTTCTTTTACAACCCCTGCGTCACAGTTGATTTTCCTTGATGCTAAGGAATTTTGATTTTAATGTCTAGCTGGATCCTCAAACACATTTACCCGCAAGTACCCTCGGCATAGCCAAGAGCCTGCCCATCATTAGAGGGTTTTTTTGGTGAGCGCAGGATGACCGATGATGAAGCATGGCACTCAGAGGGGTGTGTGAGGTTATTCCGTATATTTTTATAAAGATCTCAAGGTCCTGAATTCTGACATCAGGCACACAGTTGTCTCCTCAAAAAAGAGGCATTATCCCATACCGGGATAATTCTGGCTACGTTTGCCTGGTGTGATAGTGATATTCAGTTTGAGAATTCAGACGTAGGAAGCTAATTATCTTCTCTCATTCCTTTTACCCTTCTATGAGTAAAGGTTTTGTGATCGGTAATTTTTCTGCCTGTAAATGCACTGTCACACATCTGTGTTACGCTAAATAAAAATCGAATCGTTATTGTTAGCACACCACATTGAAATGTTCCTGTATATGTAGCATATAGAGCCACATCCATGCAGTTATTGACGAGCTGGAATAAAAGTTGCCTTGTAGGGAGTATTATGAGCAGAAGTGACAGCCTCGATGGTAGGGGTCTAGCTACACTACAGATACAATGTTATTTTTTTAAAGAAAGATTGGTCTAATGCCAAATCTCTGTAGAGATGACTAGAATCATAGAGAAGGGAGAGGTCAAGTAATAGTTGTGGCGTTACTCCATTTGAATTCAATTTAGTGTTTAAATCATCCTGTGTGGAAGTTAGTACTGCTTTTCTGCCACAGCCATACCAGAATCTATTTTGGTAATCAGTGGCGACCACCACAAATGAAGGGTGGTGGGCATGTGGGGGAAACGTGGGAGGGGAAGCACGGGGAGGGGGGCTTCATGCAGGGGTGGGGGAGTTAGAAATAATAGATTAAAAAAAACTTACCTGAAGCCACCGCCCGCCTTCTGTGTCGCTTTGCTCGTGCTGCTCTCTGCCTGGATCTCAGCAGCCCCTTGGACAGATCCCCATCCTTTGACGGTTGCTTGGCGGCCTTCTCTTCCACCCCTAACTATTTTCTCTACTGATGAGGGAAGTTATCCCGAAACCCAAGCCATGTCTCGGGCGAAATCCAAAAACCCGGGACATGTATCGGGTCTAGAGATCATCAGTTCTACAAGTACCTACTTGCACCCACTGGGGTGAACCACTCAAGAACTCCATGTACTAGAGTCCCTAGGGGCGATCTGGAGGAGGGGCTAGCAGTGTGCGGTCCATTGTGATTGTGTCTAGATCCCCATCCAATCCCTGTGCTGCAGAGCAGCGCAGGGATTGGCCTGTGTGGGCAAGAAAGATGCTCCGCTCAGGCCAGGTAGTCTGTGGGAGTTTCTCCAGCCTGGCTGGTCAATGCACCGGGACTGGTGAAACCTAATTGTGCATGTATGTTTTGGTCGGCCTGAGATGGCTGGCCAAACAGACATGAGAACTTAGGGAATGAACACAGCACTCCTCCTCCCCCTCCCATGCCTCAGCCCCGGCCCTCCCTACAGCACTGGATAAGAGACAGCAAATGTAAAATAAAAAAAGCTAGAACATCGTTTTATTTTACATTTGCTGGCTCTGAGCCAGGCAGTGGGGCAACACTCCTCCGCTATTGCGGAGGAAACGCCGCTGTTGCTAATACAAGAGAAGGTTACTTTCCTTGATGAATGTAGATATTTGTCTTGAAGCCGATCTTTGAATCTTTTTTGCCTAGAAACATTTGGTTATTGACTGGAACTTAAAATGAGCACTTGTTTGAAGGCCTCTGTTTTAAGGAATTCTTTTTAGAGATACCTTTGTTCAAGGAGTTGTTGATAGTTCTGCCTGGATTAACTTTAAAGCTATTCATGAGGATATTCTTGCATATATAATCAGGACATCAGGTCTGTTGGTGATCATACTGGCCTAGAAGCTTTTGCAGCATTGGCAAAGTCCTGCATGATCGGGGGATTAATGGTGAGTAACTGTGGCTGTTTTCATTATTTGTTTTCAAGTGAACTGTGCAGTACTCCAAGAATTGTGATTGAACAATAATTGAGCAATGGTGAGGGAAGCAGGGGGTCCAAAATTGTTTGGAGGGTTGGAAGTAATGCAGGCGTGCCTGCCACTCAGCAAGACCAAGTGGTGAGTCCTTCGACGGTGCTGCCAAGGTATCAGGATGTCATATGAACTGTTACTTAAGGTACTGTCTTTGGAGGTCCCTTTTTCCAGTGAACTCTTCAAGTAGGTCTGTTTTTGTGGTCTTGAAGCTCATCATCAGCTCTTTCTGTTCCGATCTCCTTTCTCATTTTCAGGCTTTACTCAGGCAGCAGGCCATTTCTCCAAGACATAGGGCAGGTTTCTTTGTAGCAAGGAAGGCTTCAGGTCCCATGGTTTTCATGGCTCCAGTCAGCTTTCCCTGCTACCTACTCCTGGGTTGTCTACAGAAGAAAAGAAAATGAAACATCCATGCTGCTCACAATTTAAAGGTTGAGCAGTGGCTGTTCCTGTTGGTGTGTTCTCTATAGACATGGGCAATTACTGGAAAGAATTTATATATATAGTTCAATATTTAGACACTGAGACTCAGATATATATCAGATTACTTTCCATTCAATGGTACATTTAACAGAGTCCACCAAACAAGTAAGAGAAAACAAGACATAATAGAGCCCATATTAATTTAGCAAAATATCATGTTGCATCAATATGCTCTCTACTTGAAAGTATACATATTGTGACAGAGCAACTGTGCACTACCTATCACCTGGAGAAGTGTGGCTCACTGGTTAGAGGAGGCAGACCTGGAAGCAGAGGTCAGCCCGGGACCAGGGTTCAATTCCCGGCTCGGCTGGGTCTTGAGTCCTAAAATGTCCATGGACTTGACAATTCTCGCTCCGGTGCCTACTCGATTCACGGGTTCACACTCTGCGACTCTGGGCAATAGCTTGCTTAATCTCCACAACGGCCCCTCGCGGCGGGATGCCTGGCTTTCACCTTGCGGATACCCTGCTGGGGTTATCTCACAGGGGAATACCAGGACGGGTTCCCTAAGCAAGCGCTTAGAAACCGCTTGGTGATTTGCGCTATATAAATTCCTGTACATTTACACATATAGTCACTGATTTCAATTGGAGTCAAAGGCACAATGGGTGCAGTTAGGACATTTGCAAGTTTATTGGCAATATACGCCTGAAAGGAAAGAAATAAAAACAATGTGATTTTGAATAAAACAGAGAATGTTAAAAAACACTGCACTGCTTCTGGATAATGACCAATACTTCGCAACTTGTTATAATTCCATTTGTTAGTCCGGAAAATTAAGATACTTGCACAGTGCTGTGCTTTTTTAGGTCGAGACCTGCGTAGGCTGCGCTTGCGCAGTCGCAGGGAGAGATCTTATGTTACATATGTGGGGGCTTGAACCCGCCCCTCTTCTCTCCATTGGCTGGCTTCCTAAACGGAGGCCAGCCAACGGAGGAGAGGGCCATCACTCCGTTGAAGACCCCATTCGGGGATGTGTTTTTTCGCTTCTTTCTGTTTTCTTTCTCTCCTCTTCCCATTAGCTGGAATTTTACCTTCCAGCCAATGGGAAGATGAGAGAAAGAAAACCACGCCCCCGAATCCGAAAATGATGCTGCTTTCTCCGAGGCATTTCTGCTTCGCCTCGGAGAAAGATGGTGGTGTGCATGGCGTCCCCCCCTGAGTCGGTAAGTTTTCTTGCCTCTGCCTCCTGGCTGCGCTCGTCTTTTTCTTGCCTTCGTTCCCTAGCTGCGCTCGTCTTTTTCTTGCCTTTGTTCCCTAGCTGCGCTCGTCTTTTTCTTGCCTTTTTCCCTAGCTGCGCTCGTCTTTTTCTTGCCTTTGTTCCCTAGCTGCGCTCGTCTTTTTCTTGTTTTTTTTAGTTATTACGTCGTTTTCGGATTACTCTTCTGTTTTGAAACCTACTCCCCGGTAGAAACCCAGAATTGTACTGCTATACATATCTGCGTATTTTCTGTTTAATGATATCATGCCCCTGGGGATCGGCTGTGATTGGACAGATGGTCGTAATCGGCCTAGTCGTATGTTTTCTACCCTAGCATCATCCTGGAGGCAGCAGCTTTTATACGTTTGGGTATTCAAGATGAAGACGCTAAACCGGGTCTCGTTCCGGAGGAAGAGGTCAGCCAGCGGGGCTGGGAGGACCAAGGAGCAGTGGGGCCAGGGATGCGCCTAGAGGCGGGGGAAGGAGGTGTTACATGACTGGGGTGTGCCCTTAATTCCGGGCGTGTCATTCCTGGTGTAGGGTTAGTGGGAGGCCCCCTGCGTCCTGACTTCCGGTGCCGCATCGCTCAGGCCCACGCGTCGGCTCCGCCCGGCGCTCGCCCTTAATCTCTGCCTCATGTCCGGAGCAGGGCGCGGACCCCTCCAGAGAGCGGGCCGGGGACAGCTTCTTGGCTCGTGTCCTCTTTAGGCAGATTTGAACATTTTCTTGCAGGGGTGACGTGGAGGGCAGAGCAACAGCTGCAGGAGTAAACTTTACTCGGTGCAGTAAAAGGAACGTCACGATTATTGCTGTTTTGCATTTTTATGTCTTTACATTTCTCATATCTGTCACGCGCCTGTTCTGGAAATGTCTACATCAATTTTTCCCGGGTGATGTCAGAACATTTTTTTGCGCTGTTCCTCGGTCTAGCTTCCTCTCACGGTCCCCTACGCCTCGGCCTAAACAATAAAAACCTATTTTGAAAATGTTTGAGTGTATTAATGGCGGTTCGGCGTTTCCACAACCAGGGGCAAGAACATACCAATGCTTTAAGTGGGCCGGGTCCCTCCTGGTCTCGGACCTGAAAGTATTTAAAAACGCACTTTGAGATGGGTCCATGTCGGAAACTGTATTCATGTCCTTAACTAAAACACTGAGATTTCGGAACAACTAGTGTAAATAAATTAGAGTGCAAGTCATCGCTGTTTATATTTCGCTTGCCTTTCCTAATCTTTTCCCCAAGAGCGTTACCTACTTCCAGGATGTGTTATGGTATTTTTTCCAGGCAGCACATTACTGCTATGAATTGAGTCGCATGTTGGTGATCCGAGGGGTCACAACTGAGTTGAGGCTGAAGGCAGTACGAGTTTCTCACAGTCTGTCAGTGGGTCAAAAATGTGTTCATAACACATGGCCATCCAATCCTTGGCCCCTCTGTAGAGCGCACTGAGCTGTGATCACGTATGCCAGTTGCACTTGCGATTCTGTGTAAATGTGGGAGTAGGGTGGCACGCTAAAGGAATTTTTGTTTGCAATTTAAGCCACACTCTTAATTATACAGGCAATCCCCCTTTTAAGCCCCTTCTCCCGCTTTTTACATCCCGCTTACTGATCTTTGCCAAGGTCAAAACAATTGAATTGAGAGGATTGCTGCACGAGACATGATGCTCATCAGATTCTAAATACTGTCCAACTAGACTTCTGTACATCCGCCCGCCCCGTATAGCTAGTGCACCAAAGTGGATCCAAGGTGCCAAAACAGCTCCATGAATAAATGTAATTCCAAAAGTCTCTTTTTTTCCCCCATGAAGTAACAATCTGAGAGACTACTCGTGGAAGAGTGCATGAATAGCCTGGGCAAAAGGTTTATCCCATTCCCTCATCTTGCCTGGGTAAAGTTTCAGCCAGTTCAAACTCATCCAGACTGGAGGCAGACATATAGTGACAAACTGCTCCTGTTTGCTGGGTGTCAGAGTGCCATTGCTGCAGAGTCGGTCTCCTGCACAAGTGTAGAAGCCGAGCCAAGTAGGTGATTTAGTCTGGCAAGTCCATTGATAGAAATATAAGGGAACCTCATGGGACCCTGAAGGCGAAATGGTGAATAAAAAGTAAGAGGAGGCAGTGAAGCACCCTGAAAGCAGGGATGCAGACAATAAATGTTTCCATTTTAAGGCACAGAGTTCGATAGCTGCATCCGAATGTCACACTAGAGCTGTGCAAGGTATTGAGCGCTTACTACCCTATGCATGATCAAGGCAACAAGAGAGGACGCCCAACACATAATGGAGACTGTGAAGTCAAGTTCTAATAGTGCACTAGTTAAAAGGGTCATCCAGCATAAGTGTGTGCACTTGTTGCTGATATGTGATGTGTGTGGGGGGCTTTGTGTGTGTGGGGGGCTCTGTGTGTGTGGGGGGCTTTGTGTGTGGGGGGGCTTTGTGTGTGTGGGGGGCTCTGTGTGTCGGGGGCTCGGTCTGTGTGTGTGGGGCTCTGTGTGTGGGGGGGCTCTGTGTGTGTGTGTGTGGGGCTCTGCATGTGTGTGAGGGGCTGTGTGTGTGTAGGGGGGCTCTGTGTGTGTGTGTGTGAGGGGGCTCTGTGTGTGTGTGTGTATCTCTGTGTGTGTGTCTGTGGCTGTGTGTGTGGCTCTGTGGCTGTGTGTGGCTCTGTGGCTGTGTGTGGCTCTGTGGCTGTGTGTGGCTCTGTGTGTGTGTGGCTCTGTGCCTGTGTGTGGCTCTGTGGCTGTGTGTGGCTCTGTGGCTGTTTGTGGCTCTGTGGCTGTGTGGCTCTGTGCCTGTGTGTGGCTCTGTAGCTGTGTGTGGCTCTGTGTGTGTGTGGCTCTGTGGCTGTGTGTGGCTCTGTGGCTGTGTGTGGCTCTGTGTGTGTGTGGCTCTGTGGCTGTGTGTGGCTCTGTGTGTGTGTGGCTCTGTGGCTGTGTGTGGCTCTGTGGCTCTGTGGCTGTGTGTGTGGCTGTGTGTGTGTGGCCCTGTGTGTGTGTGTGTGTCTCTGTGTGTGTGTGAGGCTCTGTGCTCTGTGTGTGTGGCTCTGTGCTCTGTGTGTGTGGCTCTGTGTGTGTGGCTCTGTGTGTGTGGCTTTGTGTGTGTGTGTGGCTCTGTGTGTGTCTCTGTGTGTGGGTGCAAATGCAATAGGTCTCGCATTTGTGAGAGATTAAGCTATTGGCATTGTAAATGACAATGCCATTTATTTATCTGTTTTCAAAACCAACACATAAATAAAACGTTTGTAATTTACAATGCCAATAGCTCTAACTTTTGCAAAGGCAAGACCGTTGCATTGTAAATGCTTGTTTTTTAAAGAACCATAGTTAATGGAAGCATTTCAGATATTCTGAGATGCAGATTTACTTTTTAGGTGTGGCTGCACATCATAGCAGTCACCTGACCTTATGAGATCAACATAAAAAAGAGCTTTAACCGCATGCGTGCGGCGGCTATTTTTGCACTACGCGGCTTTTTTCAAAAAGCGTGTGAGCGGCACGACTCATGACGAGCTCAGCTTGTCATGAGCGCCAAAGGGGTTAAGAAGCACACCTGGGAGAGGATCTTTGTCTCTGCCCATATGCTGGTTACCTTGAGAAGAGTATTTGATTGAGAACAAGGTGTGTGCTCTCATCAAGAAACAATGCTTGTAGTACTCTTGTTGGCTCCTGAGTGGATCTTGGTCCCCCCCAATAATGTGTAATTATGTTGCCGTTTACAATGGGGAGACTCCCCTACCATACTGTGATAGTTAATAATATTGTATAATAATATTTCTGAAGCAGCATGATATGCTCACTGACAGGCTAATACTATTGGCAAACAGAGCTTCTGAATAGGATATTTGCCCAGTCTAAATGTCAATGGCATCCACCATAATGCAGGAAAAATTAGACAATGATGTTATTTCATCGCAATATCTCGGCTCCTGTTCTTTCTGCAAACACACTGTGCACTCTACTCTTATACTGCCCCATTGGCACCCTGCTAATTCTGATCGCCAGTGCTGGCTAAAGATCTTTGCAAGTTGTAGAGGGTGATACTTCACTGAATTCCAGTGAGAAACATGAGTAAAAAGACTTCTTGTAGATGGTTCAGGTAGAGTGGGCTTCTTCTCCAAGAATCTTTCAAAATATTTGAGGTCAAATTTTGCTAAACTACCGTAGACCCTGAAAGGGAATTTATTACTTTTTCAGGAACTTTCTTGGTGTATCGGGAAAGCCTGGCCTTTCCTAGAAGTAGGTCCCATCTTTTCAAATGTCATAAGTCAGAAATTACTTCCCTAGGCCAAAGTCCCCATTTCTTCTTGGGTGAGCCCCGTATGCCATAGATTACATACAATGCAATATGCCAGTGCCTGAATTGTGCCATGGATACTCCACTCATAGTCATGGCTACCTTAAAAAGTTATCTCCATTATAGAGTAAACAAGGGTCACATTTTGCCATCAGCACCCTCCGATAATACGAATTGAAGGTCTCTTATGCCAAGCATTAGCTCAACTATCAGGAACATCGATTTACTCTGAGTGCACCCCATTTGCAAAGAATTAAGTGCAGCAAATCAGGGCCTGCATTTTCCATATGGCATTAGTGCCCTCATCCATGAGGCAAGATTGACCTCCAGTATGCCAGACCAGCAGCACACTTGCAAGCATAATGCACCTTCACTCACACACAAACACACTCATACACATTCTCATACAGACACTCATTCTTTCACACACTCAGTTTTACACACTCTCATCATAGGCCCGATTTAAATCTTGTTGGGCAGACCCTTTTCTCCGCAAGGGCAAGGCATGAACATGAAGGAGCCACCTGGCAAACATACAATGTTAATTTTTCTTTCGAAAAGAAAATCCCGAAGTGGGATTTTCTTTTTAAAAATAGAAAAAACAATTCCTCCTTGACAAGGAAGTTATGTCCCATGGAAAGGGGTCATTATCACTTTTCTCCGCCCCTTGCCATCAGGTTTTTCTCTTTGTGATGGGCACTAAAAATCTGCTGTATTTGCACCCATTTAAATTAGGTGGGCAGACATACAGCCAAACCTCTGACTGTCCTCACTCCATTGGCCTGTTGGAAGGAGTTGACTATGGCAGAGACGGAGTAGTCTCCACCTTCAGCAAACCTATAGTCCGCCCGATTCTACATCGGATGGGTGAAATATAATGTTGGTGTGGAGGGAACTCCCTCTGACATATACACCTTGGTATATGTTATGTTAATTGCTTCTTGGTATAGCGCAAGACCCGTCCCTAAGAGGACATCTCAGCGCTGTGACCAGCAGGTGGATGAAACATAATAGCAACTGATTAACAAAGCCAGGATTTAAGATATTTTTTAAAACCTGCAAAGCAGGTGCATGCCTGAATACATAAGGGGAGTCTGTTCCAGTGGAACATGGGAAGGTAGGAGAAAGCCTGCCCAAAATATTTGATGTACGAATATGCGAGGGGCGTAAAAGAAGTTAATGTTTTAATCTTAGGTTCCTGTCAGGGAGATCCAGGACAAGTCTGTCCTGTAGATATTTTGGACCTGAACCAGAAAAATATTTGTAGGTAAGGCAGAGAAGTTTGGACAATGCACTCTTTCTAATGTGGAGGCAATGAAGAGCTCTGAACATGGGTGCTGATGGTGTTCGCGGCTGCAAATTGTTGACCATGTGGGCAGTGTTTTTTTGGACCACCTGCATTTCCGATAGGAGGGATTCATTTGATGCGAGGATTAGGGCATTGCCATAATCCAAGTGGCTGATGATTAATGCCTGGGTCAGCATCTTCTAGGAGCTTAGAGGAAGCCACTGGAAGATTTTCCCAAATAGGCGCAGTGTGCCAGAGCAGGTGCCAAGGTGTAGACAAACTGGTCTTTCATGGAGAGTTTGTCATTTAACAGTATACACAGATCTCTGGCTGTTCTGCTGAGTGAAAGGGATGGATCAAGTTCAGCCTGCCACCAGGAGAATCTCGGTTTTGCCCCCATTTAGCTGAATGCAAAAAGAACAATTGATTGACAGAATGCAGAACAATGTCATGCATTCACCCCAGTATAGAGATCTGGGCCTAAATCCATCGTTTTTTTGCTCACCATGCCATTCCAGTTTGGACCCAGCCATATGGAAATCAGTCTTGACCCTGCGCCCAATGGGAATAGTCCAGCCCGAACTGCCAGGCCAGGTCCTCCCTGAACTGGAAACAAGCATCCTAGGACCGGTTTTGGGCTTTCAGCCCTCATGAGCCAGGACAGCTTGACTCCAGTGGCACGGAGAGCACGGGACCCACGTCTGGGCATACCGTCCCACTCGGGGTGACAAATGCAAAAAGAACAATTGATGGAGAGAATGCAGAACAATGTCATACATTCACCCCAGTATAGCGATCTGGGCCTAAATCCATATTTTTATTGTTCATCATGCCATTTAGTTGGAGACAGTTGAGGGAAATCTAGAAGGCAATTTTTCTCATGCAGGTGACATCCTCAAAGTCTTGTACAAATGAGATGATCAGCTGGGTGTCGTCTGCATAAGAAAGAATTTTAAGCCCGCAGGACATACCTAATTGGGCCACGGGGCTACATAGATGTTAAAGAGTCTAGTGCTCAAGGAGGAGCCCTGAGCAACCCCCTTGTCCAACAAGATGGTTTTAGAGTGGTAAGTGCTAATGGAAGCTGTTTGGGCCTTTTGTTTGAGTAAGTCTTTTGAACCAGTCAAGAGTGATGCCCCGGGTACCTATCTGGTGGAGACGTTGTATCAAGATGGAGTGAGAGATGGTATGAAACACCGCAGACAGGTCAAGCATGACAAGCATGGCAGAGTTTCCGGCATCTAGTGATAGCCTATGACTGCAATTAGGTCAATTTCGGTGCTGTGGGAAGCTATGGAGCCTGACTGGGAGGCGTCCAACAAACGGTGGCCTACCAAATAGGAGGAGAGTGATTTGTTGACGTAGGTCTCAAGAACTTTGCCTAGCAGAGGGAGAAGAGATATCGGGTGTTAGTTGGCAGGTTCCTTTGGATCAGCATTACATTTTTTTAAGATAGGTGTAACATGTGCAGCTTTCCATAGCTATGGGATAGTGGCTTCTGACAGAGACTGATTACAGAGTGATGTGATAGCAAGCACAAAAGAGGAAGTTAGGGTAAAAGTGGTACGCAGAGGACAAAGATGAGAAGGGGAGCTGGATTTTGCTCTTACTAACAAGTCGAGCATCTGAGATTACGAAATAGGTTTGAACCATTCAAGTGCTGCGGAGACAGTCCTTTTAGGTGACTCAGAGGTACAGGCATGAGAGAAAGGATTCACTGTAGGGTGAAAGCTACAGTATATGTTGTCTATTTTGGTTTGGAAGTGGCTTGCTAAGGTGTCACAGAGTGTCTGACAGGCAGGAATGACAGATGAGCAAGCTTGGGGTTTAACACATTTGTATAACACTTTGAATAGTTCCTTTGAGGAGTTGCCTGCCTGATCTTTCTTATGTACAATATAATGCCTTCCGGGCTGTATTTATTTTCCTGTGATATGCACTTAGTGCTGATTTGTAAGTTTGTTTAATGGAGCTGGTTTTAGATGGTCTCTATTTACGTCGTAATTTTTTACAGTTTTGTCAGTTTTCAAGTGAGTAGTACACCATAGAGCATTAGGTCTGTGACTTTTAGTGGGAAGTTGTTAAGGGGGGAGGCAACAGAATTGAGTGAATGGTAAAAGGTATTGTGGAACCAAGCTAATGTAGAGTTTATGTCCTGAGAGTTGACTAGAGTAGGTGTGAGGAAAGCAGATTGAAAGGACTCCAGAGTATTCTCTTTCTATGACTTTGACATCGGGTGCTTCTGGGCTATAGATTTAGCTGATATGGACAGGATAGGAATCTGAAAGTTGATAAAAAAAATGAGTTGTCCATGTTAGAGCTTGTGAGATGTCAACTTGAAGAAGCCTGGAAGTGGAGAAAATGAGAACTAAAGTATGGCCAGCCGAATGTGTTAGACCAGTCTTAGTCAGATGAGTATCTATCATTTCAAGGTTGGACAGCAGGATAGATACATCAGGATCAGTGGCTATATAATGTGGTTGTTAAAATCCCCTAACAGGAGGAAGTTATGAGTAGATAGTAAATGAGGTGCTAGCCGTTCCACTAGTTTGTGACTAAACTCCTTTTTTGGCCACGAGGATGGTAGACTAGAGCCCCTTTCCAAGAGTCACCATGAGGGGTAGCAATTTTAAATATTATTATCTCTGCCTATTCAGAAAGTAGGGCATGAAGGATTGCTACAATAATGAAGTCCGAAAAGCAATTACTACTCTGTCACCTCTTTTTTATACCCTGTCCTGCCTGACCAGTTTAAAATGATCTCAACCAACATTTAAATCAGACCCTATATCTCTAGCACTCTTCCATACATTTGTACTCTGTCATGATGACACAGACTTCCACTTACAGTTCAATTAGTCAAATATGCTTGCATTGTGTTGGAAAACCTTCCGCTTCTGCTGCCCCTGCTATACATGGCCGGCATTTTAGTGACCCAAATAAAAATATTTTCTTTATAACCTATTCTAAAATGATAACATATGGCCCTGTCAATGCTTGTTACGAATATGATGTGAATGAAAATGTTCGCTTCCTTAAAATAGCTGGCTTATATTTAGTTTCACATGTGGATCAAGTAGTTATGGTATTGCAATTGAACTAATCCAATTTCTAAAATTTAATATCAGAGCACCAATTGATCTAAAATGCTTGACTCCTTCGGGAACCATAACTTTGTATGCAGTAACACTTTGCATGTTGGGATTTTCAGACCCAACCTAGAATGTAAAAAAAATACACATCCCAAAATAAAGCAGTGTGGTAGATGGAAAGCCAGGACTGGCTGAAGATGTCATTCACGTTACTGGGCAGCAATGTAAAACATTTACAAACAATTTTCAGTTTTTGCCTATATTTTTGGGAAACTGTTAGAAATGGGCTCTCTGGTTGGAAGTTTGTTACCTGTCCAATTAGGGACCCTTATTCCTAGTCAGGAACTGAAATAACCCCTGTTTACCCATTGGTAGCTTGGCCCGAGCAGTCAGGCTCATCTCAGAGGCAGTGTATAAAGCATTTGCACATAACCAACAGTAATACAGTGAAAACACTACAAAAGGACACCGGTTTAAGAAAAATAACCAATATTTTATCTGTGCAAACAAGACCAAAAAAGATAAAAATCCACCATACAGTTCTCAGGAATATCAATAATCAAAAAGAGACTTAAAATACAGTTCCTTGAACTCACTAGCTCCATACGGGGCTATTACGGCGTCATGAACACCAAATCCAACAAGTTCCAGCTGACCACAGCATCGTGGGCCAGCCAACGTGTCAGGAAGGAACTCTCCAACCCCAGCTCCAATATCAACGACATCCCGCCGTCACAAGCCCTGTGCGACTCCCTCTCCACCTTCTTCCACCGCAAGAAAGCAGACATCCACGATAGCTTCAACACCCAGACAGACTCAATAGACAGCAACACAACAGACCCTCTGCACACCATCAACCATGACCCCCTGCTGGCCTGGGCCAGCGTGAGCACCGATGACACCATCAAGACCATGAGCACAATCCACTCCGGCTCTCCGTCAGATCCCTTCCCGCACCACGTCTTCAACAAAGTAAGCAGCCCCATCGCACACCACCTGCGCAACTTCATTAATCTCTCCCTCGGGACCGCAACCTTCCCAGAGAGCTGGAAACACGCCGAGATCAACACCCTACTAAAGAAACCCAAGGCTGACCCTAGAGACCTCAAGAACTTTCGGCCTATCTCTCTGCTGCCCTTCCCGGCCAAGGTCATCGAGAAAATCACCAACAGACAGCTAACCTGATACCTCGAAAAAAACAGAATCCTGGACCCTTCCCAGTCAGGGTTCCGCAGCAACCACAGCACGAGACCGCCCTCATTGCCACCACCGACGACATCAGGAACCTGCTGGACAACAGCAAGACCACAGCACTAATCCTTCTAGGCCCCTCCACCGCCTTCAACACAGTCTGCCACCGCACACTACGCGCACGCCTCCACGCCGCAGGGATCCGAGACAAGGTGCTGGAATGGACCACCTGTCTGGCAAAACCCAGAGCGTCCGCCACCCCCCATTCCGATCCGAAGCCTACAAGATCATCTGCGGCGTACCCCAAGGATCCTCCCTCAGCCCAACACTGTTCAACATTTACATGGCCCCGCTCGCACACGTCGCCCGACAGCACAACCTCAACATCATTTCTCACACCGACGACACTCAACTGATCCTCTCCCTCAGGAATGAAGGCCGTCGCCGACTGGATGAAGACCAGCCATCTGAAGCTGAACTCGGACAAGATGGAGGTCCTCATCCTCGGCTCCAACCCTTCAGCCTGGGACGACTCCTGGTGGCCGACGGCTCTGGGAGCAGCCCCGACACCCACCAACCACGGACGCACCCTGGAAATCATCCTCGACTCAATGCTCTCAATGACCAAGCAGGTCAACGCCGTCTCCTCCTCCTGCTTCAACACCCTCCGCATGCTCCGCAAGATCTACAGATGGATCTCGACAAATACAAGAAAGACAGTCACCCAGGCCTTTGACTCGACTACGGAAACGCCCTCTATGCGGGAGCCCCGACCAAGCTCATCAAACGACTGCAACGCATCCAAAACGCCTCAACACGACTGATCCTCGACGTACCTCGCCACGGCCACATCACCCCCCACCTGAGGGACCTGCACAGGCTCCCCGTCAGCAAGAGGATATCCTTCAAGCTCCTTATCCACGCACAAAAGGCACTACACAAGACCAGCCAAGCCTACCTCAACAGACGGCTCTCCTTCTACATCCCCAACTGCCAGCTACGATCCGCCGACCTCTCACTCGCCACCCTCCCACGCATCCGAAGAACAACCACCGGAGGGAAATCCTTCTCCCACCTCGCCGCCAAGACATGGAACACCCTCCCACTGAGCCAAGGACAGACCCAAGACCTGCTGACCTTCAGGAGGTTGCTTAAGACCTGGCTGTTTGGTCAGTAGTGCCCCCCCTCCCTCAGCGCCTTGAGACCCTCGCGGGTATGTATTGCGCTTTACAAATGACGATTGATTGATTGAAGACTCACAAAACAGTACCTTTTCCAAATGCAGGGCATTGGCAACCTCTCATTTAGCTCAGAAGAGCCGGCATCGATAGGCATCGGTTCTGGAGGTTGATGCAGGAGTCGTCAGGCCCTTGAAGTTACACATGTTGCAGATCGAACTCCTCACGGTTGAAGTCGTGAGTGCCGGCATTGGCAGGCGTTGGGGCTGCTCTGCGAAGTACAGTGGTGCAAAGTGCAGCGGTGCGGCATGCAATGGCATCAGTGATGGTGTTGGGTTACTTTTTCTTCTGTTGTAGCACAAAACACAGTTTCCATTGCTGGTAGCAGATGAACTTGAAGTCTTTGCTGTTCCTTAGACTTCTTGAACTGGGGGCAAGCTCTACCTCAAGCCCCTGAGTAAATCAAGCAAAGAAGTTGCAGAAAGTTCAGTCCAGTCCTCTCTCTGCCCAAGACAGAAGCAGCCACTGCAAGCCAAAGCAGCAAAGTGCACAGTAAACTGGTAGTCCACCCTCACAGCTTCTCCAGCTCTTCTTCTTAGCAGATTTCTAGTCCAAAAGAGTTATAACATCCTGGGGTCTGGTCCCCAATATTTATACAATATTTCCCTTTGTTCTCTTGTGGCAGAGAGTGTCTGTGCTCAGTCCCAATCAGTTCTGCCGTCTCTGGTCCACCTTCCTCGAAAGAGGTGGAAGCAGCATAGTCCAAGGCAGATCAGGCCTATTTAGGTGCAAGGAAATCTCCTCTCACTACTCTAAATGTAGCCCAGGTCTGTTCAGCCCAGCCCTGACTCATCGAAGAGAGGCAGGACACACCTCAACCCTCCAGTGGCTGTCTGAAGAGAATGCACATCCCCAGCCCCTGTCCCTCCAAAGCCAGACAGTCAATCCACAACACAGCAGAGGCACATAGGATGGCTAAACAAGAAAATACCCACTTTCAAAAAGTGATATTTTCAAACACACTACATAAAAATCACCTTTACTAAAAGATGCATTTTTACATTCTGAGTTCAGGCATACTAAACTCTGTATCTCTATCTTTTCCTAATGGGAAGTTATACTTGTAAGAGGTTACAAAGTATCTCCCATTCTATCCTATAGGACAGATAACCTTTCCATTGTAAACACGAAATACACTGTATTTCACAATCAGGACGTCACACATACCAGCACATGTCCTACCTTTCACACACACTGCACCCTGCCCATTGGAATACCTTGGGCCTACCTTAGGGATGACTTACATGTAATAAAAAGGAAGGTTAGGGCTTGGCAAGGTGGTGCACTTCCCAAGCTGACATGGCAGTAAAAACTGTGCTCAGACACTGCAGTGGCAGGTCTGAGATAACAATACAGAGCTATGTCTTTGGGTGACACAATCAGTGCTGCAGGCCCATGACTAGCAATTGAATCATAGGCCCTGGCACTCTCAGTGCACTTTACTATGGTCTTACCAGTAAATCAAACCTGCCAATCATGGAAACACTTCCATAACATAATTTCCAGTAGGAGCACTTGCACTTTAACTCTGAACAACAGTGAGAAAGTGCGCAGAGACCGTAAACCAGCAAAAACAAGTTGAAACCAGGAGATCAGAAAGCAAAAAGACAGGGGAAACACGCCAAAAGATGCAAAATCTAACAGAAAACCTCAAAGACTAGTCAGTGAAGAGGTCAAAGGGGAAGACTGTATTTCCTGTGCAGATGTTAGAATTCACTTGTTAACTCCACTAAATCATTAGAGAATCCTAAAACTGTGACTGTCTACCATGAAATGATAGCCCCAAGGAACTCCAGTGCCAATTTTATAGCACCACCTGCAACCCCGATCCCTTCTTTGGCCACGCGGTGTAGCTGTAGCAACTGAAAGTGTCCAATTTGAGGAGATGATCGGAAAACCTCTAGGCTGGTGCCTGTGTTCCCATGTAGAGGCCAGACTTTGGTGTGCTTTCATGAGCCCCAGCCTCTCAGATGAAATATTGTTGGGGCTTGAACCCCATTGTCCTACAGTACCTGTTACCCATGCCCACAGCCTCAGACAGCCCTCCACTGCAGTATCTGCCTCTGTAGAGCCAACAGGCCAACAAGGCCCAAACAGGGCCCAAATGCTGAAGTACATTGTGGTTACAGCGGCAGCGAAAACAGCAGTCCAACAGGGCCCAAGTGTAGGATTAAAAAGTGCCTCTGGAGTCAATGCTGAGTTACCCACCCACAATGCACCATTGATATCTGAAGACCCTCCTCAATTCCCTCACAAGCCCACAGCCACTGTTGTATTGCTTCATCCTTAGCCTGTTGTGCCTGCTTCCTCCCACTGCAGCCTTTAATTGCTTTTTCCTGCTGTACCACATTGACACACACTTCCTGCTCATCCCCACAGCATTATCCCCAATCTTGAACCAATCCCCCAAAGTCTCAGCACGGTCTCCCTCCTCGCGCAATCCCTCATCCTCCGTTCACTCTCCCCTCTTGCACCTACCCCGTAGTTGCAGATGGAACTGACTAGGCAACTAGTACTACAAAAAGAGCTGTTATTCTGTGGGTTCCTTTGTAGAAATGTGCGTGTATTCATGAGAGTTGGGTACGTTTTTGTGTGCAGCTTAAGATGTGTGCTCGTTTAAGTGCTGAGTGATGATGAATAGTGTGAGTGAGGGCAGCTTGAGTGGTGACAGTGTAGGATAAAAGGTGTGCCAATGTATGTGCAGGATGAGCTGCATTAATGCAAGTTTAGAGGAGGTCCCAAGTGAGTGCTAGATGAGAGGAGTAAGTGCAGAGTGAGCGGAGTAAGTGCAGGTTGATTAGTGTGAACAGTGGAAATGCAGGGTGAGTAGTGTGAGCAAAGGTGAGCCGAGGTGTACCTGGTCAGCATATGGTGGGAGGAGTTAGTGCGGGACTATTGATGTGTCCCTGTGAGTACTGGCAAACCATAGTGTCTGTGTGCAGGCAGGGTGAACTATGTGAGTGATGGATGGACGTAGTGCCTGTGTGAGTGCTGGCTGAGTGGTGTGCTGTGTAAGTGCAGGGGGGGGAGGAGGGATTACATGGTGAGTGGTTTGAATACAGGGTGAGCGATGTGCGTGTTTGAGTAGTGTGATTGCAGGGTGATTTGTGTGCCAGTGTGAGTGAAAGGTGAGCTGTGTGAGTAATTCGAGTAAGAACAATAAACAATAATTAATCAATCAACTTGAGTGCCTAAGTGATTCCAGGGTGAGTGATGCGTCCATGTGAGAGTGAGTTGAGAGGAGTGAGTGTGGGGTGAGTGATATGCCCATAAGAGTTTGAATGCATGTGAAACTTCAGAGTAGTAGGAGTGAATGCATGGTGAGTGATGTACTTGTTTGAGGTTGAGTGCAGAGTGACGGTGAGACTGCAGGGTGAGTGGTGTGAGTGACAGGTGAGTGGAGTGTCATGTGAGTGCAGGATAAGTGGTGTGCTCATATGAGTGCAGGGTAAGAGGAGGGTGAACAGCGAGAGTGCAAGGTGGACAGCATGTATGCATGATGAGCGATGTGAGTGTAGGAAGAGCATGAAAGTTGAGTACGAGCAGTGAGAATGATGGATGAGTTGTCTAAATGCAGAATGTATACCCATACACTCTGCGTAGCTTAGCATGTTATTCACAGTTGGGAAGTGGGTTTTAGATCTAATATATACTATTGTTACTATGGCATCAATCAGGGATGGAGGGTGGCGGAAATAAATGATTTGTGGACCCTGCAACAACTTTCAGCCTCATGCTATGCCTAACCTTACTTTTTACAAAATGCATTCTCTCACTGTGGCAGCAAAAGTAAGTTACAAATGTAAGAAAGAGGCAGATTGGGGAGGCAGAGGGTACGAGAACCAGAAGTGAAAAAGCCTTGCAAACTAGTATATGGCCTTTTAGAGATCTTTTTAGTACTCAGATGAGGCTGAGATGAGGTACTAGCCACTACCCAGGCAGCCCACAGCAGCTCAAGAACTGTGTGTGTGTCCTGGAAGCTGCATCAGCTTAGGATAAGACAAACGGCTGGGGTGGAGGGAGAAGGGTTAAAGTACTTTCCGCCCTATGGGCGTGGCACACCTTATGATGCGCAATTATCCTACATGTGGTTGACAACATATGTGAAAACAATCTCCCTATTTTAGCTTCTCATCAGCTCTGAGGAGGAATCCTTGTGATCTGGGACATTTGATACCATGAGTGCTAGATTACTTTGTTCTTGTTTTGTCCCAGAATGTGGAACAAAAGTGAGGGGTGCACTCAAAAAAAGGCAGCATAGAAAATGGTATGGAGACTGGATACATTTCTGCTGTATGCTACAGTTACAGGCTTATATCCAAAGTCATTATGTTGCAGGACGTACTTCAGGAGTCATTATATAGCAGTACGTTTTACTACCTTCACATCAATAAGTACTTTGCTTCACAGATGAGTTATTATTAAAATATTAAAATGCATGTAATCCTCTATATTAAACTAACCCTGCAAATTCACTGAAAAAAACAAATTTTAATATCTTACTTTACATTTAAAAAAACGCACAAATTGGTTGAAATAAACAATGGTTAAAGTGACCTAGTTAGGCAAGGTACTAAGACTTTAGCTTATATTAAAACACTTTATAAATTCACTGAAAAAATCAAAGTTTAAAGTGGTGTTTTAGTTAGACCTTCTAATAATATTTAAAACTATTGTTTTAAAACAAAACAAAAACACAGTATTGTAGTAGTTTACTGACCTAACCTGAATCCCCACCATGCACTACTTTTGATCTCACATATTACATCACTTATGACATGCTAAATGACATAGTTGATGCCACCATTGGTGACATCTCAAAGGACATCATTAATGGCAGTGAATTCCTGAGATTTTTTGGTCATAACTTTGGCCCCGTTTGACTAATCTTTACAAAACTTGCTGAAAAATGGTTCATCCGCCTCAGTGCTTTCCTGAAAAGTTTTACACTGATCCATCAAGCAGGGACCAACAGAAGTCCCAAAATGTTGATTTACCATGTTAATTCTCTTAGGAAAGCACCAGCAAAAAAAGAACTAAACAGAATTGAATTAAATTTGGCAAAAGGTTAGAACTTTACTCAGAAAGCATGTGGTTCATTATTTGATGTAAATCCATTCAGACGTTTTTGAGAAATTACCACTTAAAGAGGTGTTCAGTGTGGTCATGAAGGGGTTAAAAAGTAAGGTCTATGTGACTGGTTGATTCCTTGGGAGTTACGCAGGACCAGCTTTAAAAACAATATGGGCTTCTGATTGGGCCAGGTAGCTTTTTCTCCCTTGGGCCTTTTCAGTACCAGAGGACCAGTCCTGACGTACTGAGGACTTTGATTGGCTGGCCACACCTACAAACAAAATGTTGCCGCCATCATTACATGATTCAGAGAGCGGGTCCTGATTTCTTTTTTATAAAAGCCCATAATGGGGCAGGGTAGGGAACCATCACCCACTGGGCCATGTTGGAAGGTCCCAAAGGGACCTCCATTCCACTAAAAACTCCTAAAAAT
Source organism: Lissotriton helveticus (assembly GCF_964261635.1). Taxonomy (NCBI): domain Eukaryota; kingdom Metazoa; phylum Chordata; class Amphibia; order Caudata; family Salamandridae; genus Lissotriton; species Lissotriton helveticus. The sequence continues at coordinate 331,513,045 of NC_136071.1, read as the reverse complement.
ATATTTCACTTGGTGGGTGTCATAGTAGCAAACAGCGCTACAAAGTTGCAATGTAAGCAAACACATTTTCGGAGAATCCTATCCTGCACTGACACATATACAAATGTATGTCAAAAGTCAGTTTGTCGCAGAAAGAAAGCAACGTAAGAAATGTAAGCAGAAACATGGCATAGCTTCAAGTCGGGCCACATGACCCCCACTCCTTACACAAAGAGGCAAAAAAAGCTAACACTACGAAAGGCAAACTTTTTTCAGACATATGGGCCATAGATTATACAATCCCCTAAACACGAAAATAATGACAGCTTCTTTTAACACTGTAAGCATAATGAAAGCCTTTGAAAACTTTTAAAAGCAAACTCGATAAAAGCATATAAAAGCAAATTTTCAGAGCAATTTGGGCATTTAAAAACAAAGCCAAATAAAGAATGTCCCAAGCGTTGAAATGTACAGTTTGTTTAACTGTTCGTAGAAGTAGAGAAATCATTGCTGTTCCCAGCTACCACAGACAATGATACCACAGGCACCCATCAAATCAGATCCATAGAGCAAATACATCCATCAGCAGCTGCTGAAGGAGGAGCAGCCAGTGTAAAGTCTGCAGAAATTGAGCCAAGATCCAGTTCACCAGGAGTAGAAGCATCCCAGGAATGCGGGTAATATGCATTTAAGAGCAATGGTAAGCGTCATGGACAACAGTGCAGATAGTTTGTTAACAGACCAATCAGTAGGGCAATGTCCGATGACTGAACCTTTGAAAGCGCACAAAAGACAGTGGAATATGGACTGCACAAAGTGTAGCCACATAGGCCTGACGCACAAGAACCAATGTTCATTCAGTTCCTGGAGAAGAGATGTGCCGAAACACTGTTTCATGCTTTCACGACATTGGAGCACATGTGGAAGTGCCAGTTCCATTTGTCCTCATGACTTGACCTCCATTGCAGAACAGTAAAAGTAAAAGTAAATTCCCTACAATCAAGAGCAGGACCAGCGGAAGGCATCCAAAGATCCTTCCAAGCACTGGGTGTATAAATGATGTGATAGCTCTGAAGATTGTCTGGAAGGTATTAACCAAACCAGAGCCAAAGATCTTAAAACGGTGTGCTACTCCCACTGTATTAGACATGTTGAAAAAGTGGTGCACCAGCTCCCTAAAATGGTGCGGGAAATTAGTGCGAAGTAGTAACTCAAACGATGACCTTGCCACTTGAAGATCCAACGTCTCCAGTGCAGATGTTAAGGCCACATCCTTCTGGAACAAAGTGGCTTTCAGGCTGCTGAAGGTGTCAAAGTACGCATTTGAAAGCTTATTTAAAGGCCACAGCATTGCCTCCCTAACTGTACGGGCAGGAGGATACAATACTTGCGTCCAACACGTCACAACTGCAGAAACCGGCACCAGATAGGCGATTCCCGGTTCCATGCCACAGCAACTCTGATTGTTCATCATCATTAGCATCCATTAGAGAGTAACCTGAAAGTCTGATGGATCACAGCAGCTGGAGAACCCTACAGATAGCAGGGCAAGTTATCTACAGACGTGTTGTTAGACCTAGGGAACCTAGTCTACATAGGGTAGCCTGGCACAGTGGACAAAGCTAAACTCCGAGTCTTTTGTGTAGTGCTTACAATCCCACTCACCATAACTCAGCGACTTACCATTAAAAATAAAGGACGCCACACCAATTTTGAAAAATACCAGTACCTTTTATAAAAGTTCTCTTTGTTCCTTTTCAGTCAAATTAGTGTATACATTTAGTTCAAAAGAGGTTTCCACATTCAATTAGCAATATTCATCAACTTTCTCAATTCAGTGAAGATTAATTCTGGTTACATTTCATTTGAGATTAACCACCATCAATATCAACAGTATTGCTTGTCAACTTAAATAGTGCAGAATGGGTAGGTCACTGTACAAGATTAATGCACCACATTATATAACCTGACATGTACGTTACCCATCCGAACTCAGGGTCTAAATTAGCTCGAGCTCACGGCGCCACAGAGTTCTACCCCCAGCAGCGTTCCTGGCAATGGTCACAGCCAGCTATACGGCCAAAAGAAGACAGGCAAATTAATTACACTTTCTTATTGCTACTTTTATGCTCTACTTCTATTGGGGACGTTCTGGCTCTTAAAGGTCATTTACTGCCCTGAGGAGTTAATAGTACAATGATCTCTGGCTGTTACTTTCACCCTGTAGTCCGGTTCTTAACACTCGTGCCCAGGGTTCGTTTACTCGGGGCACCGTTTCCCTTCTCACACCCTCAATACCTCAGTGGTTTCTCAAGTGGGTTAAATCAGGACTCTAAAGGTTAATGTCCCGAAGCCGGGACGTCTATTTGCAGTTATTCTTTAGTCCGGCGAGTCAGTGTTCACAGTTCACTCGCTGTGCCGCCTCCCGCTTCCCCACAGGTTTCCCAGCTTACTTCGAACTGAAGGGACAACTCGGCTGGAGTTGCCTACGCGCTCCGGTTACCCGTTCAAGCGCCGACGATGAGAGGACTCAGCTGGAGTTCGCATCGATTGGTTCTGTCAGTTCGTGTTGCTCCTCCGGTGGGACCGTAGCGGCGCTTGTTCCTCCTTCCGTGATCCCTCCGACACAGGCTCCGCCTCTTCCGACCAGCCTCCTTCGCTTCGGGCACACCTCCTCTGACGCCGCAGGGGTCTTCCTGGTTCCGGACGCCGCCTCTCTCGCAGCATCACCGCGGATCTCCTCCTCCTGTCAGCCGGCCTCTGCTGAGCCCCGCCTCCACCTCAGCGGCCGGGTTCGGACCCAGGGCTGACAGCCGATGTCTCGCACACAACGTCACTCCCGCAGAGGGGATACTCACTCCCACAGCAAAGCGGTGAGAGGTTCCAGTTCTCTTAAGTTGGCAACCACCTTTTGAAGCGTAACTCTCACTTTCTGGCAGTCTCTAGGGCAGTTTCACGCTCCAGCACCTTGGTGAGGTAGAGTTATTGGACCTGCTTAAAAGTTAGTTATGGGTCCTTCAGGTCAGGGTTCAGTCAAACCAAGAGGGTCAGCATCAGTATAGGGCGATAGCCGGCCCACAGGACGATCTTTCCCTATTGAAGCGCTGTCCTCCTCATTTAGTTGCCTCCCTCCTGTCCTTGACCACTACACTCTCCTCTAGTCAGTGTGTACTACAAAATGGCCGCCCTGGACTTGGCCTTTTATAGGCTAGCCCCTGACTACTAGAACATGCCAGAGGGTTCCAGAACTTTCCTCACTTGGTCCAATGGGTCAGCCTCCCTAAGTAAACAGTTATGGCAGTTGCTGGCCACCATTTTAGGTCCTTTGGTTTCCCTCAATTTCCAGGAGGTAGGCTAGGCCTCAAAAAGAGAAAATGGAGGAATAGCGTCAAGGAACACCTAGCCCCCAGACAACACTAGCAAAATCCAGGTGGACATTACAGAAAAAAAACTGATAACACTAGGGGCTAAGGGAGACAAAATAAATAATAATGGTAAGGGAACTCACAGGGGCAGACAGGTCTAACACGTGTTATATGTGCCTTGCGGTGACACTTCTCTACACACTAAGGAATGTCCTAAAGTACTTTTGCTGTCTGTGCAGCTAAGAAAATCTTCAGTCTCATCACTCCAACAGCGATATCTAAAAGATAAAATCCTGAAGTCATGTACGTACCATTCCCCTGGAACTTTATATCTGCCTACTTGATGGAGGCGTAAATAGTACTGAAAGGGCAATTTCTATATAAGCAGAGAAATAAAGCCATAGATTATCTAATCCATGGATGGTGTTTCAGCAATAGTGAATGGTAGTTTCTCTAACTTCTCTATGTGTAACATTGTGTATGTTGCGTCCTTCCTTGCCATTATTTTTTGCTGTTTTGTAAGATTGTAGGGTAAAAACAGATTTGTGGCATCAATGTGTCGCCATGGTAGGCGACCAGTGCTAAGTGTATGAAGTGTCAAGCTCAGTAACATGATAGTCCTAAACTGTGAGTGCCCATGTAGACAGCTTTGACTGGGAGTGAATGTTTTCAATGTTCAGCATTCATCCATCATCTGCTCTTTTTGTCCTAAGTGAGAAAGGTATGCCTAGACATGGGTCCTGTGTTCACTGTGCCACAGAATTCAAGCTAGCCTGACTGATGAGGAGTGTTACCCCGAAACCGGTCCCAGGATGCTTGTTGCTGGTCCAGAGAGGACCTGGCCTGGCAGATGGAGCTGCACTGTTCCCATGAGGGGTAGGGTCAAGACTGATTTGCATATGGCCGGGTCAAAACAGAGGTGGTGTGGTGAGTAAGCATGGGCGTAAAATCCGTTCCGCTCGCGGAATTCGCGGATTTCCGGCAAATTCGCAATCCGCGAATTTGCCGCAAATTCGCAAATTCGTGCGAAGCGGATTTTTTTGCTTGGGGTCGCGCTTGACAAATACAATATTGCGGCGCGCGGCGTTCACTTACCGTCATTCAGCGTTTGAAGAGTTGTTTTTCTCCATGTTTGCGTGTGCTGCGCCATTTTGGATCTTGCTGCGGGATCCCGCGGGAGTTTGTCGACCGCGATTACGTCATCGCGGCTTGCCACCTTGCACAGCGAGAGTTTGTCAACGCGAGTACGTCATAAAGGCCCTTGAATCCGCATCGCGGGAGTAAACACTTGCGAACACGTAGATGCGGCGGGCAGCGACAATCAAGCGTTTGCAAAATTGCAAAATTTGCAATTCTGCACAAGAAATCCACCAGCAGGCAGCATAAACCTTCTGAAAATGATGAATTTTATCAGAATAACTCCTCAGGTTGATATTTGCCTGCACTTTGTTTTGCAAGGAGTCCATTTTGGGGTGGGGGGGTGGGAGGAAGGAAGTGCCCCACAGTCTCCAACTTCCTGTTCCTGTCCAGCAGGCTCCTCCCAGTGCTATGTTCATGTCCTGGTCACTTTGATTTGGATCTTGACCTAGAAGGATTACTTTTTGTGGATGCTGCTGGATATTTGGATTTGAGGCCTTTTTGACTTTCTTTGGATCACTTTTGGATTAGAAATTTCACAAGTAAGTTGATGTTGCTTATTTGGGGCATTACAGTTGCTGCAACTACAATTTTGGAACTTTTTCAGAACATTAAATAAAATATATTGTGGGTAGCCACAGTATCCAGTAGGACCAGGGTTGGTTATGGGTGCATGATGCAACTGTTTTGTTGAATTTCAACATCATTTAGGGCATGGATGGCATTGGATTGTGGTGATTTTTGTGTGTTTTTCGATTTTCTGGCTGTTCTTGGGGCCTTTTGCCCAGGGGTACTCAGTGGTGCATGGACTGAGTCTTTCTCTGGGGTCTCTTTAATGTAAACATCATGGAGGGCATGGATGGAATTGGATTGTGGTGATTTTTGTGTGTTTTTCGATTTTTTGGGGTGTTGATGGGGCATGGCCATGTGGGTGGGGGCCATTTTGAGGACTGGTACAGGCAGGGGTCAAGGGGCCATTTTGAATCCAGGCAGTGTGCTTTGTGCCATAGGCCTGCATCCAATGTGCCTTGCTTTAATCCATTATGCCCAGGGGTACTCAGTGGTGCATGGGCCTAGTCTTTCTGTGGGGTCTCTTTAATGTAAACATCATTGAGGGCATGGATGGCATTGGATTGTGGAGATTTTTATGTGTTTTTCGATTTTTGGGCTGTTGTTGGGGCCTTTTGCCCCGGGGTACTCAGTGGTGCATGGGCCTAGTCTTTCTGTGGGGTGTCTTGAATGTATACATCATTGATGGCATGGATGGCATTGGATTGTGGTGATTTGTATGTGTTTTTCGATTTTTGGGCTGTTGTTGGGGCCTTTTGCCCAGGGGTACTCAGTGGTGCATGAGCCTAGTCTTTCTGTGGGGTGTCTTGAATGTGAACATCATGGAGGGCATGGATGGCATTGGATTGTGGTGATTTTTGTGTGTTTTTCGATTTTTTGGGGTGTTGATGGGGCATGGCCATGTGGGTGGTGGCCATTTTGAGGACTGGTACAGGCAGGGGGTCAAGGGGCCATTTTGAATCCGGGCAGTGTGCTTTGTGCCATAGGCCTGCATCCAATGTGCCTTGCTTTCATCCATTATTCCCAGGGGTACTCAGTGGTGCATGGACCTAGTCTTTCTGTGGGGTCTCTTTAATGTAAACATCATTGAGGGCATGGATGGCATTGGATTGTGGTGATTTTTATGTGTTTTTCGATTTTTGGGCTGTTGTTGGGGCCTATTGCCCAGGGGTACTCAGTGGTGCATGGGCCTAGTCTTTCTGTGGGGTGTCTTGAATGTAAACATCATGGAGGGCATGGATGGCATTGGATTGTGGTGATTTTTGTGGGTTTTTCGATTTTTTGGGGTGTTGATGGGGCATGGCCATGTGGGTTGGGGACATTTTGAGGACTGGTACAGGCAGGGGTCAAGGGGCCATTTTGAATCCAGACAGTGTACTTTTTGCCATAGGCCTGCATCCAATATGCCTTGCTGTCAACCATTATGCCCAGGGGTAGTCAGTGGTGCATGGGCCTAGTCTTTCTGTGGGGTCTCTTTAATGTAAACATCATTGAGGGCATGGATGGCATTGGATTGTGGTGATTTTTATGTGTTTTTCGATTTTTGGGCTGTTGTTGGGGCCTTTTTGCCCAGGGGTACTCAGTGGTACATGGGCCTAGTCTTTCTGTGGGGTGTCTTGAATATATACATCATTGAGGGCATGGATGGCATTGGATTGTGGTGATTTTTATGTGTTTTTCGATTTTTGGGCTGTTGTTGGGGCCTTTTGCCCAGGGGTACTCAGTGGTGTATGGGCCTAGTCTTTCTGTGGGGTGTCTTGAATGTAAACATCATGGAGGGCATGGATGGCATTGGATTGTGGTGATTTTTGTGTGTTTTTTAATTTTTTGGGGTGTTGATGGGGCATGGCCATGTGGGTGGGGGCCATTTTGAGGACTGGTACAGGCAGCGGTCAAGGGGCCATTTCGAATCAGGCAGTGTGCTTTGTGCCATAGGCCTGCATCCAATGTGCCTTGCTTTCATCCATTATGCCCAGGGGTACTCAGTGGTGCATGGGCCTAGTCTTTCTGTGGGGTGTCTTGAATGTATACAATCATTGAGGGCATGGATGGCATTGGATTGTGGTGATTTTTATGTGTTTTTCGATTTTTTGTCTGTTGTTGGGGCCTTTTGCCCAGGGGTACTCACTCAGTGGTGCATGGGCCTAGTCTTTCTGTGGGGTGTCTTAAATGTAAACATCATTGAGGGCATGGATGGCATTGGATTGTGGTGATTTTTGTGTGTTTTTCGATTTTTTGGGGGTGTTGATGGGGCATGGCCATGTGGGTGGGGGCCATTTTGAGGCCTGGTCCAGGCAGGGCCTGGCCATGTGGGTGGGGGTCTAGGGGCCATTTTGAAGCCAGGCAGTGTGCTTTGTTATGTCATAGGCCTGCACCCAGTCTACCATGCTTTCATCCATTATGCCCAGGGGTAATCTGTCAGTGGTGCATTTTATTGGTCTTTCCATTTTGGGGGGTGGGTATAATAAAAATGCTTACTTGCAAACTATTAATTGAAGCGCTACATATGCAACATTTATTTAACTGATGTTCCTCTGGCTAAGTTTGCTTTTAGGTGCAGAAAGACGAATCATCAGCCTCATCGTTCCTCATCAGTGCCAGGAAGAAGTCTTGCTGCGGTGTGTGCAGCACAACGTCACGTGTGGCCACAGACAACTCTGCAACTTGTGCAACTGCGGCCTGCTGTTCTGACATCTGAAGAAGATGGCCCCAAAAAAAGTTGCCCGTAGCTACTCTAGCAAGAAAGTTGCCAGTAAGGAGCAGAAGAAGCAAGTGGCGCCACCTACCAAGGAGACTGGTGTGACGACCGCCACATTTTTTGGGAAAAAAAAGTACGCCTGCAGCAGCAGCGGGGTCTGCTGGGGAACAAGCTGGGAGCAGCACCTCCGCTCCATTGGGCTCAGTGCCACCACCACCACGCCAACTTAGGTCCAAGCCCTTGAGTGCTGCAGAGGCAGCCAGTATAGTTGTTCAATCACCATCGACCAGTGATGTTGGCTCATCGCAAGAAAGTAGCAGCATCCCTCAATTAACACAGGTTGTAACTCTTCTGACGAGTGTTCAACAACCACAGCCGCAACAACAACCACATGTGCAAGTACAAGCCCAAGTACATGTGGAAGGAGAGGCGGCGCAAGGAGAGGCACAAGTGCCCACAATAGTTGTTCCTCCCGAAGTAGGGGCACATCAGGAAATCGACATTCAAGCCGAGGTATCATATGAGGAAGCAACTCCTCCTGATGATTCATTGTCTTCCAGATCCCTAGCAAGGAAAAGATCAAGGATGGTGTCTACATCTTCTTCAAGCCCCCTTCCTTCTGATGATATGGATGAAAATTGGGAACCAACAGGCCTGTCTGAGAGTGAGGCACACCATGATCTGACAAAGGTAGCTAAGCGTAAAAGGAAGGTCCCCGAAAGTCTCATAGTTATGGAGTGTGATGATGACGCTGAACAAGACGTGGCGTATACTCCTGCTGATGAAGACTCTCACGACGACGACGCAGTCATCATAGACGTCACTCCAGCCTCAGCAGGCATGCAGCAAACAGACATTTATACCCTATCCCGAAATGCTGCTGAGCGTGATGTTGGCGACGTGTCAATGGGACCACCACCAATGCTGTTAACTAGTACACCACCACCTACAGCTTCCATATTTTCTTGCCAGAAGGGACCTCCATCCACCTCGACCTCCATTTCCTCAATTAGTAGTGCTGTAAGTGCACAACGTACTAAATTTCGGCAACACACATACTCCACTTCATCTGGCATTAGCAGCATTCCCAGTATCGCCTCCTCCGCCCCCCCACAGACATTTGAAGTCCGCAGTTTGGGACTTCTTTAGTGTTAGCCCAACAAGGGAAAACATGGCCATTTGTACCATTTGTAAGGTTTGAGTTAGTCGTGGTAAGCTTGGTACCAACTATGGCACCGGAGGCCAGAGAGGTCATCTTGAAAGACAGCACACTGTCAAATGGCATGCGCACCTAAGGGAGATCAAGGCAGCCCGAATTGCAAGTCAACAATTTGTATCCGTTGATGTTTCATGTGATGATGACGAGGAGGAAGAAGCGTCAAACATTTCTTCAGTTACACCCAGTACCCCTGTCAGCAGCACACCCCCTGCAAGATATATGAGCCACACTAAGACTGTGGGAGAGAGTGAGGCACCAATGCGAAAAAGTTCATCATCATCACTGAGCGTAACTAGGTCGAAAAAGTCATCATCATCATGTAAAATGGTCCAGCCCACCATTAGAAGCATGTTGTTTTCAGATGCGCCATTTGAACGCAACCACCCAACAGCGCGTCTGTATAACACTAAGCTGGCTAAAATGCTAGCGCTGGACCTTCTCCCTTTTTCTTTTGTGGAAGGGTTGGGTTTTCTTGAAATGGTGGCAACGCTCTGCCCTAAATGGAAGGTTCCTAGCCGGTTCTATTTTGCCAGAGTTGCGGTTCCAGCACTACATGAAGATGTGCTGGAGGTGATTGGGGCAGCTTTGCAGAAGAGTGCTGTTCACACTATACATCTGACAACAGACATGTGGACCAGTTGCGCAGCCACTGATTACATGTGCATCACTGCACGCTGGGTATCTTTTTCAGGGGTTAAAGCAAAGCTAAGCGCAGGTGTTGACACGGACAAAATTTATAAAGCTGCTCGGAAACATGCAACAGTAGCCATGTTTGCCATGGAGAAAACTCATACAGGAGAAAACATTTTGCATGAGTTTAACACAAAGGTCTTTCAATGGCTGTCCCCAAGAAAACGCATGATTGGTTATGTTTCCACGGATAATGGCGCCAATGTAGTTAAGGCCATGGATATGGGTAACTATTTCAGAGTGCCGTGTTTGGCGCACTGTATAAACCTGGTTGTTAAAAAAAATTTGCATGAAGAAAGTACAGTCTACGAGTTACTGACCACCTTCCGAAGAATGTGCACACATTTCAACCATTCTTTTAAGGCCCGGAAGCAGCTGAGGTGCCTGCAACATGAACGTAAAGTGCCAGTGAATGCACTCATCCAGGAGGTGGTAACACGTTGAAACTCAACCTTCTACATGCTTGAGCGTCTGTATGAGCAGTATGCGGTAGTCGATCAGTATTTCTTTAAACTGGGTACACCTATGATAGACCTGAGAATACAGGTGGAGCAATGGGAGCTAGTTAAAAGCCTGACAGACATGCTTCGTCCTTTTGAGGTCTTCACGCGTGCAGTCAGCAGGGAGGACTGTAATTTGGGAAAAGCTATCCCATTGTTGCGCATGCTAGAGGACAAACTGAAGGCGGTGTCTTCTACGTTTGAAAAAGATGGAAAGCAAGAAGCATTTGAGTTGGCGGAGAAGTTATTACAGCACCTACTTCATGATGAACGTCTTCAAAAGATCCACACAGAACAGCATTACATTTCTGCTACTATTCCGGATCCACGGTACAAAAAGGCAGTGGCAGGAAAAGTATTCTTTCCTTTTGATGACACAGATGTTACAAAGTACAAACATTGTCTAGCTGTGTCAGCCACTCGGTTTGAAAGAGATCGGCAGGGAATTGAAGGAAAAGGCAGTACATCAGCATCAGCAGGCCATCCGCAGTCAAAAAAATCCACTTCTGCATCTGTGGCTGTGGCAGAAGTGAGTGATTTTCCCTCTCAGCCGTTAACGACACCAGCAACCGTATCATCTGCACCAGACACAGCAGTAATATTGTGTGAAGAAGAGGAATGGCTAACTCAGCTTGGGTTTGCTTCTCAAAAGGTCCTAGAAAAAAGTAAGCAAAGTGGAGGAACCCTGGAGAACCTTGAGTCGATGGTGCAGGCCTATCTGAATGACTCAACAGAGGTCTATGTTCATCATGACCCATTGGCGTATTGGCATGGGAAAAGAAATGTGTGGCCAGAGATCACCAACCTGGCTATAAATTACTTGTCTTGCCCACTCGCAAGCGTGTCTTCTGAACGTGTTTTCAGTGCTGCTGGTGGCATTGTAACTTCCAAAAGGACACGCCTCTCGCCCAAAAATGTGGAGAAGTTAACAATGATCAAGATGAATCAGCACTTCATACCACCAGATTACAAAATACGAGAATGCACGCAGGAAGAAGACGAGTAGGACACCAACTTAGATGAGGGAAGTTCTTCTCTGTTAACTGACCTACTCCTGTCTGAATGCTCAGAGTTTGAGGACGAGCTCTTCTTCCCTGACACCGAGCCCTGAAAATGAGTCAATGAATCACTAACTTTCTTTTTCGTCCTTATTCACTTTTATTCCTGTGTGTCTGTCTTTCTTTGTTTTGCAAAATCTATATAAAAAAAACTTTAATCACCTAATCACAAAAACAAGCCCATCAGCAGAACTGTCTTCACTTATTTGCTTATTGATTTGAAGGTGCCGCAGTCTGCATTCCTGGGGTTCACAAGTTCACAAGTACATGCTCCTCTATCCTCCTCCTCCAGACTCCTATTTCCCTCAAGGCAGATGGCTGGATTACGCCCAATGAAGAAAGACTCTGCACTTGTGGGGGTGTTCTACTTCTTTGCAGGTGAGTTGACGGGTCTGGGGCATTGCTGTGAATGTCTAATACCGGATAAAAGTGGTTTGGAGAAAATCGGAGGTGAAAAGGTATATTGCGTTTTTGCTCACTTGCCTGTCTTTGGGGTGCTGTTTGGGGGGCTTCCAGGTTTTTGGGGGTGGGGTTTGGCGTCTGGGAGCACTGCTGCCACAGTCTAATGTTGATTGCATTTTTTTCTCAGAAAATCCGTGGTGGAAAAGGGGAGTTAGGGCCTAGCTGCAGAGCTCATTTGGACTGCATTCCAGGTAGGCCCAAAGTTTCCTAAGTGTGGCTTTTCCCGGTTTTGCTTTTCGGCTTTTTTGGGGGGTGAAACTTGTTTTTGCCCGGGTTCACGGGTCTGGGGGCCTTGCTTGGAAGGTGTAATACCAGCAAAAAGTGGTTTGGAGAAAATCAGAGCAGAAAAAGGTTTTGCGCTTTTGATCACTTGCCTGTCTTTGGGGTGCTGTTTGGGGGGCTTTTAGGTTGTTGGGGGTGGGTTTTGGGGTCTGTGAGCACTGCTGGCACATTCTAATGTTGATTGCATTTGTTTTACAGGAAATCCATGGTGGAAAAGGGGAGTTGGGGCCTAGCTGCAGAGCGCATTTGGACTGAATTCCAGGTAGGCCCAAAGTTTCCTAAGTGTGCCTTTTCCCGGGTTTTGCCTTTTGGCTTGTTGGGGGTGTTAAACTTGTTTTCGCCCGGGTTGACAGTTCTGGGGCCATTGCTGGGAAGGTCTAATACCCGAAAGAAAGTGTTTTGGAGACAATCCCTGGGGAAAAAAGTTTTTGCATTTTCTGAGATTTCGCTCACTCTACCGTTTTCGGGGGGCTGTTTGTGGGGGTTCCTGGTGTTTGTGGGGGGGTTTGCGAGTCTTGGAGCAATGCTGGGTATGGATACTTTTGCTTGCTTGCAAGTGGTTTGAATACAATCCATGGTGGGTAAGGGGGGATTTGGGCCTACTTTACTTTCAAAGTACGTTTTGTCACCATTTTCTACTAGGCCTTTGACAGGTAGCAGTATCGCACGTTTTTTGAGATCTGATTGGGGGTCTTCTACATTTTTGCGACTGGGTTTAGTAAGGGTTTGGGAGCACTGCTGGGAAGGTCTAATTTTGTTCTAAAGCACAGTTTACAGTACACCTAGCTTGAGGGGAAAAATCCGCTAAATTAATTCGCCCATACTTATTTATCCTTCAAAAGGAGACTCAGACAGAGTACGCACTTTCAAAAATATTGTACTGTCTATTAGGAAACTCAAAGTGTGACTTTTTGCACTACACAGCGTACATACCTTATATTTATTTGTCAGTGGTGTTCTAATATCACTTCCTGTTTTTCCATCAATAATTACAGGCCGGGTTTCAGCCTGTGCAATGGGAAAAAAAGGATGAAGTCAGGCTTCACATTAGCGAGCCGCAATTCAGCATCCGCCAGGCAGGCAGTGGACAGGGTGTCTTCTGGTCACCAACATTGATGGACGGAGCATCAGATGGAATGGAGGAGTCCCGCTAATAAGAGGAATGTTGGATGCATGCAACTTCCCAAATTCAACAGGACAACTACAACAACATACAGATACAGTCTCCGTTTTTTTCTAATTATCTTTTAAGTAATGTTATTGCTGTGAACTTCTATGAGTGTGCCTCTGCATTTCTTTGATCTCTGCTTCTAAATTCATCCCTACAGCCATTGTATAGGTTTTACTTCTGCTATTTTTCAAACCTAATTTAATGTACGAAGTGTTTCTCTGAGTGCAGAGATAGGCAAATGAAAACGCATAATTACTGCAGCCCTGTACTGTCGCATTCTTTCATTCACCGTTGTCTAAAGTACTACTTACTTTTCAGTAACCATGCATGCAGTAGTGCATGCACTTCCTTTATGTCACTTAAAAGATTTATGGATAGCTTTGTACCCAAAGATTTGTTTATCTTCAATTATTGTTTGGCCATGCTGTGTTTTTTTTTTCTTCTCTCAACAAAACTTTCCCAAAAACCCCCATTCCCATCCATTTTCCAAACCCTAACCCTCTTCCCCCGGGCTGTGTGGGGAGGATAAGGTCATAGCTGGGGAGGATAAGGTCATAGCAACAGGCTGGTGAAGGAATCCGAGGATATATTCTTACTCAGCTTGACACAGACCCATGACTAATGGCAAATGAAAGCAGATTTTCATGTGCGCCATCAACTTGATTGCTCATCAAGAACATCCTCCTCCTAGGCGTGGCAAATGATTACGCTGCTGTGTCCTTCACCTTCAGTACTATTTCTTGTAGTAGTAGCCAATGTCAAAGAAATTCAACGCAAGTAGTAGTTATACTTTCAATACTTTACCATTTGTTAGGCTACATTGTCGCACTGTTCTAGTGTACTGTCACCAGCTATATTCTCTATCGTACCGTTCTAATGCTACGGTAAGGACAAACAAGCTTTCATTTTCTTTTTTTTCAGATGCTGCAACTGCCACTGTGTAACACCACTAGTACCACCGCAATGATGACATTTCATCCGCCCAGGATTGCCAACCTTAATCGCCATTTTCCTTGCAGCCAGCCCTGTGCCTAGCCCTATTTCCAAACACAAATTACAGGTAAGATAAGCGTTTGGGGGGAGGTAGTATAATGGAGTATTAGGAGAGACGAGAGACTGACGGTCCTAGGACTATTGAATTCACTTACTCTGTGAGAGGCACTTAGTTTTGAAAACATTTGGGCAATAACTTACACAACTTGAATCAAGATGCCACTTAAGTTTCAGAAAAACAAACTTACTGTTAAACCCCCACCCACCAGCCTCAAAAGCAGTGAAAAACACGTATGCTAAGATAAAGTTTAAAGTATATTTATATCCCTAACATAAATAATCTCCCGCAAGACCCAACCCACCCCCGCACCCGAACCACAACGAATGTCCGTGAAAACTAAGTCCAAAAAAGTAGAAAACCCAGCTCCCAATTCCCACCCCCCAGAAGTCTTTAAAAAAGGGGCAAGGGACAGTCTCCTCCTACTGCTGGCTGCTGTTGACTTTTCGGGCCAGGTCGGCCTGCTCCTTGCGGAGGGTCTCGAGCAGGGTTTTGGTGTTGAGCAGCTCCTGCTCGAGGTAGGACACCCTGAGTGAAAGGCAGTGCAACCTTTTTTTGGTACTGCTGTGGGGGGCAGCTGATGTTTTTGCTGCTCGGCCGTGGTGGGTGGCTGCGGTACCCCGGCTCCGTACCGCTGGAGACCTGCTGCGCTGACTGGCTGACCCAGGGAGCGCGGAGGAGGATGCAGCTGTACCGGTCGATGTTGTGGTCGACTGCATGTCCCCCTCCTCCTGGGCCACCAGCCGCCGATATTCGGCGACAGTTGCCGGGCCCTTTTAGCCAGCTACTTCCGTGTAGGTTTGGAAGGAGCATCTATATGAAGAAAGAAAGACATAGTCTGTAAGCAATGCTCTTTAAGATTAACACAAAATGATTCAGCAGAAAGTTGTGTCACAGTAGAACTAGCAAGTTGCAAGCGCAGTACATAACTATTGTGGCCAGTATCTATCTAACCTCCCACTTCTTCATCCTTGCTCTAACATTAGTGGGAGTTTAAGGAATAAATTCTACGAGCACTATGGACTCACTCCATTAGAGTCGACTATGACAGTACACCAGTCTTCTTCTTCTTCTTCTATCTTGTTTAGCAAAATTGGTACGTTAACTTCTGCAAGCCGGCATAATGCAAGCGCAGTCAACTTGCACCCAAGAAAAACAGACGCCCGCCATGATGAGTGAGACAGACTTGCGTTACTGTACCGGTCCAGTACATGCAGGTGGTGATGCTCTTACTTTTCTATTACGGGTGGCACTGAGAATACTCTGTTACAAGGGCTACTGCTTAATTAATTTAACTTTCACCCTACAGTGCCAATGAATACTAGAAAAGGAAAATGAAGAAGATAAATAATCTGATTATCTATCACTGCACATGGTATGTATTTGCTTACATATGGGATGACTTTAGGTGCTTTGCTTTTTATTGAGTGAACAGTGATACATCCACACATGAATGACCAAGTTCTACTAAACTTATTAACAGAGGTAGTGAGTGGCCATCGTAATACCCGGATATATGCTGTGCTTGCAATACAAACTACTGCTACTATTCATGGTAGTATTCGGACAAAATTAAAACTTATTTTCCTTGCCTTTCCTACACTGGAACGGATGTGCGGGTGCAATGTTACATGCTCTTCAAAGTAACACTTAGTTCATCCAGTGACCGTCTACTCTCTCTAGATACACATATGCTATCTAAGAGTCAGATAGTACCATGATCCAGGCCTCCGTCCATTCAAACTATATGTCAATCATTCTTCTTCATGTCTCTCATCTGGACAAACCTTACGTTTTCTCACGGGAAAACAACCGTTTCATTTTATTTGGGAAACCGCAAGCCATACATCCGTGCTTGACTTGCATTTGAATTTCAACCAAAGGATATATTGCGCACACATACAGTTTCTGTTTCACCCACCAAGGCTGTTCTCCTTCCACCCATCCTTGCTTCATCCTTCACCCAGTCATGCATCATATTCCTTCCCAGCCACCTCAGGCACCAATCAAAAACGTATCATTCTTCTTTGTTAGTCATCATTACTTTTAACTTGCTCGTCCTTCCACACTTACTTACACCCTTCTTTCGCTTTTTGTTCATCCCATCCATCAAGTTCATCTCAGATCTGATTTGGATTCTCAAAAAAAAATTCACCGCTGAGTTGAAGTACATTTAGAGAAGGCTACTACCTGGTTGATAAAAACTTTGTTCTAAATTTGAAAGTCTTTTTAACAGTATAGTAACTTAACTGTACAACATATATACTACACCCGTGCAGAGAGCACACTCTGCAGTCTGCAATCTCAATAAATAAGGAATATAAGAGCTTACCACTGCCTGCCACTACCGTGGCAACCCTCACAGCAGTTTCCTCCGGCACTTGCACCGCCTCCTCCCCAGAAGTGTCCTCCTCCACCTCCGCGCTGGCCCCGGCACCAGATGTTCCACCTACAAATACATTTAAGAATGTTAGATGTCATAGACATACACCACTCACTAGTATTTTGTCTAGGAATGAAGAAATGTGAATACAGAAACCAATCTAATAATTTGTGACTGTCTTCTCTAAAGTAAAAATGTCCCTTTTTCCAGGGAAGGGTGTTGTCTTGCTGCACTTTTTGGCACAACTGATGAATGCTTGCTTTTTAACACGCACCATTTTTCTCATAACAGACAGAAGCTTCACTTTTAAGAACAAGAGCAAGATCAGATCATCATCACTAGGACGGAGTGACCAACGATTCAGCACCAAAAAGAAAAATTAAAGTTCAAACCAGGTGAGGGCTCGGCTCGCCCACAATAAATGTGTGAAATAAATCACTAAGCACTTTTCCATTTTTAATCAACCGTTTATGTTTTATGACAAACTTAATTTTTAATAAAGGTTTTTAATTTTAATAAAGATTTAAAACTTAAATAGACTCTGTGGTTTTTGGTCAAGAGTGACTGAGCAAAAGGTTTTGCAATTTGCACGCATGAGTCCGTGCCTCTGACACTTCTGGACTCTGACTCCGTACTCTTGTCCTGCGTTGGATAATCATCATTGGGGATCAATCATAGATGAATTCGGGAGCTAAATGACTCTGCCACACTATCTAGTCAGTAAGGAGATTGGGGGTTCTTCAAAGTCTGTTATCACTGAGGTATGTGGAAAGTCTACCTGCGCCTATTATAATTGATAAACAATGCACTATTTAGTGACATAGTTCTGTTTGAGCAGATTTGTCCCTGCAACAGTAGTAGTATGGATTGTCCTCCTATCCAAACCAAAAGTAAAGTAGTATCTCATTCTTTCTTGGTGGTCATTCGCACTTTATTGTTGGGAATTGTCAAAGCATAAACATTTTGAAGACTTGAAAAGACATTATGGACAATCCCAGAGGACTGCACTCAGTTCATAGAGCTATTGATGACTAGAATGGGAGTTTCGTTTGACACCTTTTGCCAACTGTGCAATCTTAGTTAGCTACACAGACAGACTAATAAGAATAATCTAGTAATACCACAGGGAGTCATAGTAGAGGCAGGATAAGAATTTAGATACAGTCTACAGGAAGATCAAAGACGATTTAGAAAAAATCGAATGAGGAACGCTAGGAAAAAATAGGTACTCTATATTAAAATGAAAACTTACTGCGGCCAGCTAAGGAGCCCTCGCCTGACCGATCCTCCTGGCCTTTTACAACAGCAGCAGCAACCACCTCCTCCTCTGTCCTCTTGCCCCTGGGGGGAGCTGATGTACAACATGAAAGAAAGAAAGACCCGAAAACATGGATGATTGTTGTCAACCGAATCAAACATTTCAAAAGAACAATAACAAAATATTTTAGCGAAATAGCAAATAGACAACTATTCCACTGGATATATTGACCTATCTCATGTGGTTTACTACGATATTAGTATTGCTTGATTTGCGGACCGTTGACTTGGAAAGTTATGTAACTCACTAAACAAAGTACTAAAAAGGTTCGCCTAGGACTGGCAGGTAGCAGTCCGCAGCACGCGAAGTGACATACAAACTCCATCGTGATTGCAGATCAGTGACAACACTAAAAAGTTTCCTACTACATTAACCAGTCATTAAAATACTCAAACTATCAATCCACCACCACTATTTCTTCTTATTGCCAGGTGTACAAAGGAAGGACTGGACTTGAGTCTGTAGGGGCAGATTTACAAGCCCCTTACGGCTCTTTTGCTCCGTTGTTGCGTGACTTTTGTGACGCAGCGGCAGAACAAAAGAGGCGCCATGGTGCGGCGTATATTAACAACGTGACGCATATGGGAGATGCATCACGTTGTAAAGCCCTGCGCCATCAGGAGACGTTCCGGCGCAAGGAAGGGCGTTCCTGCGCAGGAACGCATCCTAAGAGTGGGTGAGGGAAATCTACAAGATTTCAATTAGTCACTTTTAGGACAATGATGCGTCACTCAAACCCTGTGCCTGCTTGAAGCAGACGTACGGCTTGACGCAGCATTGGGGAGATAGGGCACCCCAGAGCATTGCTGGAGCTGCGCCATCGTTGCGACGCAACTCCAGCAATGCGCCGCCTTTACGGCACAGATGCGTAACGCTTCGGTGACCTTTTGGGCACATGGTGCGCCGCATTGTAAATACGGTGCACCATGGGTGGTGGTGGCGTGGCGCACAATTACTAGCGCATCCCTGCTACTTTGCAGGGATGCGCCGGTAATTGCAAATCTGCCCCATAGTGTCTAGCATTACGCAGTTCTGTAAACTACACTCATACATAATTTCTCAGGCCAATGAAATGAACACAAAATCGAAAACAAATAAGCATAGTAGCAACGCTACTGAGAAGGAGAGCAGTGCACCTGAAATGCACAGAAGATTTTGAAATATAATTTACCTACAATGTATTCGGCAGCATTATTGCTCTTGATAAAAAACAAAAATTTGCAATATAATAACACACTGAGCAGGAGAAAACAGAGTAGTGATGAAATATCTACTACTACTCACCAAGCCCGGGGATCTCGACGCCGAGCAGGTCGAGCAAGTCGCGTTCCTGGTCCAGGAGATCCGTCCAACGGTGGGTGGCCTGGTTGTAGGTGCGCCGGACCCGAGAGTGTTCAAACATGGCCCGGCACACCTTCTCCCACCGCTTCCGGCGCTCCCGGAGCCCGTAGCCGCTTGCGATCTTGGCGCCTGCAGCGATGGTCCTGGGGAGGCGGCGCTGTACAAAGAACACTAGTGCGGCCACCTCCTCCGCGCTAAAGATTTCCCGTGGCATCACTAGCTCCCCCCTCAAACGCCCGCACGGGACCCGGGCACGGGGTGCAGGACCCTTCCCCTTCTCGGGCTGCTTCCCGGCTCCCTTTACCATGGTCTGGGCAGAAAGGAAGGTAAATAATAAAGAAGAAATAGAATAGGGAAGAAGAAAAGAAAAGAGTTTAAAAAAGTAGTTTAAAATTAACCAAAAGTAGCAGAAAACACAAAAATATAGAGCTAGAAAAATAGAGGGATAGATAATAAGTAAAATAGATTAAAAAAAAACTTCAAACAAGCAAAGGATGGCAGAGATTGATAGAGGATACAGAAAGGATGCCCAGAACCATAGCAATGAATGAAAAACAAGATGGCCGCGCCCGTTCACGACCGCGTGGGTAAGTTCGCGCGAGATTTCCCCCGCGATCACACGCAAACTTGTACTAGCGAGCCGCACACTTTGCGAGATTACACATAGCGCCCGGAAACGGAAATACGTCACGCAAACAAGATGGCCGCGCCCATGTACGACCGCTAGGGTAACTTCGCAACGTTGCGCTACAAGCGGCTTACGAAAACGCAAAAAATCACGCGAACTAACACGCCGCAAAAAACAAATCGTATATTCGCACCAATTTGCGGCTTCCGAATTCGATCTTGCGTGAATTCACGCCCCGCGAATCGCGCAAAATTGCAGAAAAACGATTTTTGCAAAACTGAAAGCACTCAGCAGGTGCAAAAGTTCAAGCTCATCATTAGTAACCATTCCCTGCAGTGCTTCCTGAGGGGCCCCTCCAGAGTTCAGTTGCCTACTTGCAACTATTCTATGACCCTGCTCTGACCCTCACAGCAGGCTCAAAGAATAGCTACAAGTATGCCACAAAGGTCCTGTTAAAAAAAATTACACTGCAACAGAAAGCAATTACAGATAAGGAATCAGGTGCCAGACTGGAAGTACAAATTCAGTGACACATTAATCAGCCCCTAATTCATTCATGTCAGTTGAGGCAGGGAAGGTGTGCTAACAAATTTTGAAAAACTGAAAGCACTTAGCAGGTTCAAAAGTTCAAGCTCATCATTAATCAGGAAGCACTTACAGCTAAGGAAGCAGGTGCCAGCTCAAATTCAGTGACACATTAATCAGCCCCAAATTAATTCATGTCAGTTGAGGCAGGGCAGGTGTGCTTTTCCCCCCATAATCTACAGTGATGAACCAGAGGGTGGCAGTGATGAACCAGAGGTGGCATGGGTGAACCAGAGGGTGGCAGTGGTGAAACAGAGGGTGGCAGTGGTGAAACAGAGGGTGCTGTGATGAACCAGACGTAGAAACAACATGGTCGCGACCGTTGCGACCCGACAAGTAAGTTCGCGTTTGCGAACTGGTAAAAAACCCTCGCGAACCGGCAGAAACCCTTGCCAACACAAAAAAAAAATCCGCAAATTTGCGAGAGTTCGTGAATTTTGCGGATTGCGAATCCGCAAATACACAATTTCGCGAATTGCAAATTCGCAAAATTCGCCCATACTTAGTGGTGAGCAAATAAATGATGGATTAAACCTAGATCTGTGACTTGGGGTGAATGTTTTCATTGTTCAGCATCCGTCCATCATCTGTTCTTTGTTTGCCCTAAGTGGGGAGTGCATGCCCAGACGTGGTTCCTGTGCTCACTGTACCACTGTATTCAAGCTAGCCTGGCTAATGAGAGGTGATATCCCGAAATCAGTCCCAGAATGCATGCTTCTGGTTCAGGGACGACCTGGTGTGGCAGTTCGGGCTGGACTGTTCCCATAAGGAGCAGGGTAAAGGCTTTTTGCTTTCGTCACAGAAAGTAAGCAACTTAAGAAACGTGAGCATAAAGATGCCTTTGTTTCTAGCCAGGCCATGTGACAGTGCTAGGCTCAGCCGCACGAATGGGGTACTCTTTTTATTAGGAGAAGTTGGGAATGTTGGGTGGTAGAAATGTTGCCGATTCCTGTAGTTTCAGCAGCTTTCTCTCTATTGAATATAATGAAAATGCATGTTTTTAGCCACAGTTTGAGATGTGCAAGGATTTATGTGTAAGAAAATATAGGATCCACAAAGTTCAAACTACCTTGGACTCCCCAATTGCTATTTGTTTTCTTTTTTTGTTTATTTTTTCTCTCAACGATTAGTTTATTTGGGAAAATGTTTAGGGATCTACACAATGACCCCTTGCGGAATGCAGAATTGTGTTTCTTTTTCAGAAATGTATATATCTTTCCAACTACACCCATGGGTTTCACATCTGTTTCCACCACAAACTGTAAGTAGGTTAAAATCGCCAAAAAATAGGAACAATGTACACCTTTTACAAAAATGACAAACTATGATTACATTATTTTTATATAGCTCTGCTTGCTCCTGAAAGTAGGGAAATGATAATCTTAGTGTAGCAAACCAATCGTTTATTCCATTTTTACATTGTACAGCACTTTGTTCCCATTTTCCACCTTTAGAATCCCAGGATGTTTTTTTGGGGGGGGGATGGGGAGGGAGTGGGGGGGGGGCAGGGGAAGGACCTACATTTGCCATGAATAGTTCCTGGGGGGAAAAAGTTATGAAGGTATAAGTGTAAAGTACCCCAAATAAGCAAAACATGGCTCGGCAGCAAGTGGAAAAAGTAGCAGGATATGTCAGCGACTGTAGAACAGACCATGTAGGCAAATAACAAGTCTCTTGACGTTTTAATCTGTCTGAAGCCGACATTTTAACCCTAACACCTTCATTAACTGAAAGCAGGAGCTATCTGCCATGGAATAAGTATGTGCTAAAACCGAAAAAAAAGGTCGCTCAAAGTCAGTGCGAAGATTACTGGCGTACAAACAACTTAGATAAAAACAAGCAACAATGCATCAAAGATGTGGCCAATTAAGAGAGAAGTAAACTTCTCGCATGTTGACAAGGAAACTAATAATATGATAATAGATGATGAAAGAAACTACAGTCACACAGGATGGTGAAAGGAAATGCGAAACAGTCGTATCAATCATGGGCAGGAAATGAGTGCAGTGCATTACAATATTGGAGCACAAAGACGAGTTAAACCAATTACAGCTTCCCAAAACAAGAAGCAAAGAATGCCCAAGCACAAAAGAAGTAAAGCGAGATAATTGACATTTCAATCAAAAGTTTTTTTGATGAGGCCTTAAAATCATTATGAATAGAAACAAGAACTTACATCACATAACACATATTATTAATGGAGACTGAAAGCGCTCTAGGAACAGAGAGCAACAAGCGGTATATTTTGTTAAAATAATAACCAGTGGTCCTGCAAGTAGTAGAACGTATGGAAGCTTGTCTAGATTTATTTGGAAATACACATTTTGATATTAGGACTCACAACTAATTAAGTCACACATTGAGGATAATGCCTACCGTCTTGACTTTTATTCAAGTCAAAGTAACCTCACAGCGTGTGCTTGTTTAGAAGTCAAAATTTTATATTTTTTTTCCTTCGTTAACCCGTGACAAAGCTCTGTGGACAAGCAAATCTGTTCTTGTCCTCTTGTGTGTGTTAGGAAAACGATCATGATTGGTACGCAAAAATCCGGTGCAAACAGCGCGCCCATTAATTTGTGATAGCTCATTCGTTGCCAATTACTGTGCGTGTGTAATTTGCACGCAGTTCTGTACCGGAAGGGGAAATAACACTAAAAGCACATGTCATATCCATTCCGTTGTTTGAGAACAGCACAAGTGAGTTAGTTTCTCACATTATTTGTGCCAGGTTTCACAGGTCACATATTATGGAAGTAAACACACACAATTTACACACTCACTGTAATACCTTTGTTGAGTACTTACAGGGACTACAGTCTTTCCCTGCTTACATTGAGTCACTTTGCAGACGCATACTTTGGGGTCTTCATGGTAAGCCAAATTGCTCCACTAACTTTTCTAGTGCTGATGAGTTGGAGAATTGCAGTCCAGCATGTTAATTACCATTTCAGAAACGTTATAAGGGTGTGCACAGCCTTGCTAATACAGAAAGAGATCTCTGAGCCAAACTTGCACCTAAGATGTTTCTCACTTTAAAACCACCGCACAGCTCACAGACATCCATTGATCAATCACTCCTTTGACAACATATAACTGCAATTTTGCTGAAAGGATCAAGTGTTTTTTTTTAAAGCAAATTCATAATTGTTGTTTATTTAATGCAAACACGTTTCAAATGGAAAATAGGATGGTTCAAGATGTGACTTCTGTGATAGGATAATATCTGTTAGCTACATGTGGAACAAGCACGGTCAAAGTCAATGTATCTGGTTTGCATTTTCAGTTACTAGCCAGACCTACTGGCTTTGCCGAAGCACACAACACTGACACTGACTTTAGCAGAAAACTATGGCAGTAGCAGGGGAAACTGGTGGGCGCATTGAGGGCCTCATTTATGAAAACCATTGCGTCGCTGTGACAAAACAGTGATGCAACAGTTTTCACTGCGCCCTCCTTGCGACACGATGGATGCGCAGTATTGAATGTATGGCACTACATGTCACCAGCAGTTACAGATACGTCAGTATTACAGACATATCTGTAGGCGCAAAAGTGACGCATTGCTGGGGTGTGTTTGAAAATCAACGGAACTCCAGCAATGTGTCCTTTCAAATGGGGCAAGGGGCCTGCATCAGTCTTATGCCTGGTGTGAAGTAGGCGTAAGGTTTTGACGCAATGGCGCCTGAGAAGTGGCACAGTGAAATCTGACAGATTTTACTGTGCCACTTTTAAGAAGCTTTTGTGGGGGAACGCCCACCCTGCATACATTATACGTGACACAGGTATAATGTAGCGCAGAGATTTACAAAGTGATGCATCTGCTTAGATGCATCACTTTGTAAATAGGGCGCAACGTAGCGCAATTTCTATGCTGCTGGTGCGTCACAAAAAGTGATGCAACCGCAGCATAAAAGTTCTGCAAGGTCTAAATAAGGGCCTGAATTTTTCGGCAGCACTTTTACTCCTCTGATGGAAACCATTTGAGGAACAGTCTTTAGCATCCCTAGACATTCATCTGTTTTGATGTAAAGTGAACCGATGTGTATCTCAATAGTAAAAAACAAAACAAAAAGGATTTTTTTTCCAAACAATGCATGTATGAAGGGCT
Source organism: Lissotriton helveticus (assembly GCF_964261635.1). Classification (NCBI taxonomy): domain Eukaryota; kingdom Metazoa; phylum Chordata; class Amphibia; order Caudata; family Salamandridae; genus Lissotriton; species Lissotriton helveticus. Next base: position 331,488,500 of record NC_136071.1, on the reverse strand, counting down.
GGCCTTTTGTGAGCTGGGACTTGGCCCGTGGCACCAAAATATTCTCAGAGGGGCGCAGCAGGGGCTGCCTGACTTAATGTCATGCAAGCAGCAGCTCGTGTATCCCACTTGTTATCAATCACATCCCGTTAAAGACTTTGTAATTAGCCCTTAATGTACCTTGGCATAATTGTTAGCACCCCATCAACCCCCTCAGGGCTGGACTGAGAACCACAACCGGCCCTGGCAAAGTGCTCGGCTGTCCCCCTGGGGGTGCGACCAAGCACTTTGCCGGGGCCGGTTTTCGGCCGATTTCGTTACAGGGCCGATTTTGCAGCTATGCTGCAAAAACGGCCCTATAACAAAAACGGCCCCCACCCTTGCGGCGCACCGGGGGATTGCCCGGTGCCCGCAACGGCCAGTCCGGGCCTGAACCCCCTGCCTTCCTCCTGTCTTCTTCACACCACCTGCCGTCACACCACAACACCAAAAACACCCATTTTTCTTTTTGTCCGAGGCACTGTCCCTGTCAATCCGATTTAGGGGCAGCCCTGCATGTATGGTATGAAAAACTGAATGTGACACAAATTGTGATGAGTCAGATGTTTTAGATGTCTAGCAGTCCCACCTACGTTCTAGTGCAAGCACTACCTAGGAGACCTAAATGCACCCCAAACAGCCAACAGCTTATCTAATATATTCATGTAGGCTGACCAAAGGGGGGTTTACAATGTCTTAAGCCAATGCCTGAACTGGGATCACCTAGGCAAGCCACTGTTCTGAAGGAAACTGAACCAAAGCAGACTCTCTGCACATTTTCTACAACAGATTGGCTTTCCTAGACCTAAAAAAGAGAACCAACAGCCACTCTCACCGCTAAGCTGGTGCACAGTTGAGAGAAGAACAGGAGAGACTCTGTACCGTAGTCAAGATGGCTACATTGAAATATTGTAACTTCATCCATGGCTTGCAAGAAAGGGATTTAACTACTGACAATGACAAATGACAAATAGTTTATTTGAATGATTAATTAAAATCAATACAAAAAAGTAGCAATTAGTGTGAATAAAAGCAATAATTATAAAACAAATATTTAAAATTTAGTAAAACAATGTATGTTTTCAAAGCATGTACTACGTAAACCACTCCCCCAAGTAAAAAGTCACTTTATGCCATGAGTGTGTTCCATTAATGCTGTTTGCGCAGAATGAATCAATTTGGCAAAGTTGGCCATGTGCTTCACCTTGTCCAACAAATATAGTTGAAGAACTGCCTCTTTTACCGTCCGCACACCTAATTGAAGAAGAATGGGCCTTAGGTGGATTCTACGGGTTGATAGCAGTGCAGGACAGCATAACAGAATGTGCGCTAGAGTTTCACGTTTATAATGACAAAGGCGACATTCCGCGATAGCTGGGCCTACTTTCACAGCCGGATATAGCTGTTTTAAGGGGAGCACATGCAGTCTTGCAGCCAGGATCCTTTGTAGGGCTTGCCTACCCAACGACTGTACAAAATGTGGTTTGTGGCCATTTAAAATATGAGGAGAGCTTTGAGACTCATGGAAGCCTCTGACCGTCAAAGCTTCAATGTCCAATTTTCTTGAGCAGGTTCTTACTTGCTTTTTCATAATTGATTTGATGGCAGTACATTTTAGTGTGTTAGGGTCCCAATTTTCTATCGCTAAACTCAGGTACTCTTTGGCTAGGTTTAAGCTGGCTGACCATGGGTTACCTGATTTTGTAAATATTTTATTTATTAGTTGCTTCATCGAGTTCTCCGGAGCTGTAGTCGTTAAGTAATAATATTTTGCCATATTTGCCAGTTCTTCCAAGGATTGCTGGCTAAGATTGAATTCTAAGCGAATTAAAGTGTTCCTTATGCATGGTGGAAGGCAAAATAGCTTTTTATAGGCTGCGCAGTTAATCTTTTCGAGATCTTCACTCAATTTGCCCGGGAAGGCCTGGGTAGCGTAATTGAGGGAGGGTAATAGTTTTGCTTTCAGAACCCGTTGAATGGCCACGGATTTAACTACTGGCATGTGGTGTGATACGTAGGAATAAGCATGCTTTGACCTGGTACCTGACAATGACAGGTTCTGTACCTTCGCTTTTACAGATTGGACATTCTTCATCAATGTAGTCTGAAGTTGGAAGCCTTTCAAGAGCTCTTGTTCTTTTCAGAAAACATTCTCAATCTCTTGAACTGTTACAAGATCATCACCCAAAACACAAACTAAATACATATAGCTTTCTGCATGGGTCAACATCATTCAATCTAGTCTAATACATTGACCCACTTACCAATCACATACACCCTGGAAGTGGTTAATCTTTTTCCAAGTAGAAGTTTTGTATTAAACAACCCTCTTAAGTTCTTCCCTGACCACCATATACACCAAGTTTTACTCTAATTCATTTTAAATTCTGTTTTATTAGGAATGGCATTACAGGTCTCCATCGGTATCATTCTTATTCTTGATCCAACAGAACCCTCACTTCATGATCATCAGTTTGGATAGTGCACCTAGATTGGCTCTCAAAATCTTAATTCATCAGAAGAGCCAAAGATCAAAACCAAATGTTTCATGTGTTCTTCTAAATCCAACATCTTATCATCTTCAATGGCAAACACATGCCTAGATTTTGTTGCTTTACAACCATGTGCAAAATGACATTTTCTTCCAGATTTTTGGCACTGTTTCCCTGTTGCTTTTGTGAATGCAACAATGTGTTTATTAGACCCAGACCAGAAAATCTTGTTTTTACTTTGTATACTTCCCTGTGTTTTCTTAACCATATTAGTGGTTTTAGCTTGCATGTTATCTATTAGTATTCCTTTTCACCAAATTTACTTCAATCATTAATGCATCCAGTTTCTTCAGCACTTTTATTCAATTCATCCATGATTCTTCATTGTGGCACGACCTTATCAAGGATGTTCACAATAACATAGATATCATTCTTGTGCATTGTTGTATATTATAGGGATTAAAGTCTGGCCTCCGATCATTTCATCAGTGTCCTTAAAACCACATGTTGTGGCCAACATTCTAAGCATTGCTGCATAACCCCCTACAGATTCACCCCCACCCACTGCTCTTCGTCTTCATTGTCCCCTGGTCAAATTTGAATAAATAATCTCATTTCCATACCTGAAAAATTGTATAGAAGGGTTTACTTTTGAGCTGTAGAACATTCAATGGTATCTACAAGTTGCATTTCAAACCGTCTGATACATTGTCAATATTTTTCTCAGAGTGGTCCTAGTACATCACCAAATGTGGTGCTCCCAGGTACAGAATTTATGATTCATTCCAAGCTCTTTGCTTAACAGTGTTGGTGTATTTTATTTAAAAAAAAGATATGGCAGATCTCATTCTTTGCTGGCCTGAACACATTTTTTAAAGTTTACTGTGTAGGATTTAGCACCTTATGATCAGTGGCAGTGCTAACAGATTAGTCTCTGCTGTCTGTGTAACATTTCGGATGTTCTATATGCACTTCAATTGGTGCTTAACATCACCGAGTTTATGGCTGCAAGTTGCACACTCTACTATGAGTGTTTTATGGGGCAACAGAAGTTACGAGAAACATATATTCACGTTTGCGGCATTAAAGGGATTTTTTTTAGAAAGCAATGTATTTTGTAAAAATATTGTTTAAGTGCAGCCCATTAAGAGTTGGGTCTGGTCCTCTCTACTCATCTCCACCCAAGGTGCTCTAATGTTTCACTGCAGACCCTGTGGAAAATAGGCTTAGCTGGGCATGGTTTTGACAGACCCAGCGGGTTGCAGCGTCCTCTTGGCCCATGTGACATGAATGAAATTGGTGTGCATGTCGAACCTCAGGAGTGACTAAATCTAAAACAACTCTTGCAGTGACACATTTTCCCAAAAAGCTGTCTTTCCTGCTCATGTTTTTGCAGTACAATATACATTGGCCTATCTAGATTGACACACTAGCCTTGATTCAGATGCTTCTTGCATAGGCAGGTTATACAGATGGAGCATCTAACAAGATCTACTGAGTGCACAGAATCATTTCAGTACCTTCACAGGTTGAAGCTAGAGTCCGTACCTATAATCATTGCCAGACACTCATAGGTATTCCATGCCAGGTTATTGAACAGCTTGCCAAGGGAGGATATTAGGTCAACTTGATTAAGACACAATATTTGGAATTGTAACTTTGGATGTGGGACAGCTCAAGGATCAGGCAAAAACATCAGAGAAATTTAAAAGACATTTATATGTCTTTTAACCAACTTTATTGTTCTTTTTTTGTGAACAATTGTATTGTTTTTCAAGTGTACAAACACAAATTATCAAGCAAACAAAGAAAATACATCCTGTTTGTTTGTAAGTGCAGTCATCAGGGACTTTTGGAACTCAAGAAGAGATGGGGAGGCCCATAGATTAAAGGGTGGCTAGTTCCATAACAGTCAGTAATAACTTTATTCGATTCAAAAGAAAGAATCATAAAAGTATACAGTTCTAAACAACATACAAATTCACAAATGGTATTTCATATCTCAAGATTCAAACACAAGACACTGGCACAGTATGTCAAGAAGCACAATACATATAGACATTATCTTCATATACTTAAACATAAAAATTACATTAAAAACAATTTATAAAAATATTGGTTGCACCAGACTTCCTTTTGTAATCTCAATCAAATATCCCTCACGAGCTAATAAGCAAATATAAAGTGCCCTGTGCATTATCAAAACTTCATCCTCACTTTATGTAAAAGCAGTTAGCCTCTCACGCCAACGCACTTGAATTTATTTTTAAATTTATAGGGCCACTAGGAGAATTTAGTGCATTATAGCTAAGAGCATTCATTATATTAAAAAAAAATATATATATATATATATATATAAATAGCACCAAAATTCCTTATGTAATCAAAATCAATTGTCCCTCACGAAGCTAATGAGCAAATATAAAGTGCACTGTGTGTTATCAAAAGTTCATCATCACAATATGTAAATGGGTTAGCCTCTCACGCCAACCCACTTAAGTTTATGGGACCACTGACGAAACTTAGTACATTATAGCTAAATGCATTCATATAGATCAACATTTCTATCAATTTCAGAAATTTTCAGTGGCAAAGTCAGAAACATCATAACAAGAGACATAATATCAATAACGATTCCTAATTAAAATTGCCTATCTAATGAAGCTGAGCATAGAGCTACATATAACAGCAGTTGATAATGATTTTAAATGCTCAAAACCTTCCCTGAAATTACACGGTCTAATATCCCTTAGGAGTGGTTTAATAAAGCGATCTCGCGGAGCTTTATAGAGTGTGCAAAAAAGCACAAAGTGCAATGTGCATTGTTGAGCTTCATTATCGCATGGGCAAGGAGGTAGTCTCTCACACCAACCTTCTTGCTTTGGAAAAGCCACTAAAAAGTACAGTGCATTTAACCGAAATCTAGTCAAATAAAAACGCCATTGCGTGTGTACAGTAAAAGATAAGTAAAATTGTTGCTGAGATATAACTGTTTGATATGAAAGATGATTTTCATGTTTAGAAAAACCTAATATAGGGGCCGATTAGGATGGCGGACGGACTTGCGTCCGTCCGCCACCCCAGAGGTGGAGGGACCGTCCGCAGGGGCAGCGGCGGTCCCTCCGTGCAAATTAGGATGTGACCGCCACCCTGGCGGTCACATCCTGGATATTTAACATTGCGGCGGGTGCTGCTTCAAGCAGCACCCGCCGCAATGTTAAAAGTGCATGTTTAACATTTACATGCACAAAGCGGCAGGCACCGCGCGGTGCCTGCCGCTTTGTGCATGTAAATACTGGGGGTACCATAGGTACCCCCCATGTGCACCCCCCACCCGCCTACACCCTGGGGGCCCGCAACGGGCCCCCACAATCAAAAGTACACATGCTTTTCCACGGCGGAAAAACCGCCGCGGAAAAGCATGTTTACAAATGCTTCCTAATTTGGCTGACGGTGTCTGATAGACACTGCCAGCCAAATGAGAGCTTTTCCGCCGTGGTTGTAAGCCGACCGCGGCGGAAGAGCAGCGGACAGAAACCAAGACCCACCAGCCATCGTAATGCGGCGGTGGGTCTTTGGTGACTCCGCAGAGGATTTTCCGCCTCCTCCGGGCCGGAGGTGGCTTCCGCCGGCCCGGAGGAGGCGGAAAATCCTCCATCATAATGAGGCCCATAGTATGGTATGCATTCTTAATCACCATCTTTGTATCTGATTTAATCGAATCTGGGTTATTATGAAAATCACCAAGACCAGTTTTATCAAAGGTTTCCTTTACATAACACAACCATGGAATTTTCAAGGCATTTTCCAAATTTATGCAATCTTTCAAGATTTCTTTCGAGAACAGCAGGTCTTCTGAGGACCATATTTTTCCCCATAAAAGCAATGGGGAGACATAAATACTGTCATTCACGAAGTCTAGGCCTACCTCGGAATGGCAAAAAGTGTTTGGAGAACTATTTGGCACTGATAAGAGGCGTTTTAAAGACTTATTCTCCATAATTTGCATCTGTGCACTTTTATGGTATCCCCATACCACTGCGCCATAAGTTGCAACGGGCAAACATTTTGATTTATACAGTGTCTTTAACTCAGCAATTGGTTTTTGACCTAGTTTGCTAGCAAAATGGAAGAGGGCCTCTATCGATCTGGTTGTCTTTTGTACCCGTGATATTATGAGAGGGTCCCAATTCAAAGTTTTGTTAAAGACATTTCCCAAGTAATTAAAATTTGGAACTTTTTCGATAACCAAGTTATCCACAACAAATTTACAGGTTTTGGTCTTATTTGGGCCACAGACCATTGCAAATGATTTTGTGAAGTTTACCTTTAGGTCTAAACCCAGCATAAATTCATTAAAAGCATTCAAGCATATTCGCATACTATTTGCAGTCAAAGTCATTAACACAGTATCATCTGCGTAAGACAATAAAGGTATATATTTGCCATTCATTTTAGGAAAGTCCAAACCTTTTTCCATCAAGAGTTTTTCTAAACCATTTGTATAAACTAAAAACAAAAAAGGGGCCAAAATACAACCCTGGCGGACACCTTCCGTTGATGGAATGGGCCCTGTCTTTTCGCCCCCAGGCCCATATCGAATGGCCACGGAGGTAGCAGCATGTAATCTATGTAGCAAAGTGACCAACGGTTCCTCAAAGCCCATAGACTCCATTAGTATTAAAAATTTCTTCCTGCACACAGTGTCAAAGGCACTGGATAAGTCCATAAAGGCCAGGTGCATAGAGACACCCCTGGCCTTTATGTACTTACCCATAATCAGGGCCAAATTGAGACACTGCTCCGTTGTCCCTCTACCATTTCTGAAGCCATATTGTGAATCCATAATGAGGCCAGAAGAGTTTGCCCATGTCTCTAGGCAAGCTAATATTACTCTCCCCAATAGCTTACAAGATGCGTCTATTAGGGAGATTGGCCTGTAACAACAGGGGTCGCTTTTATTACCTTTTTTTAAAAATTGGCACTACTACTGCCTCTTTCCCTGATTGATGGAATGCGCCCCGCACTAATCGCCTTAAAGACATTAAGCAGCAGAGGTACCCACACGACAGGATTATTTTTAAACAAGCCCAAGGGTACAGCATCAGGGCCTGGTGCCTTAAGTGACATACCTCTTCTCAAGGCCTCCTCCACTTCACCCAAAGTGAGCGAGAGGCTAAGCTGTTGTGCAGTCTCAATATTAAGATGGATTTCGTCCTCACTTTCGTTTATCAAAGTAATACCCTTTGGATTAAAAATCCTGGAGTAATGGGACTCCCAATCCTCCCCGGTTATCTGCATAATTATAGTCCTATTTTCACTGCTAAGGAAGGGTCGATTTATCACCTCCCAGAACAACCTACTATCCCTGAGGTCAGAGGCTTTCACTTGACCATCTCCTTATCCCGCGGGGTTCTATGTAAGGCCTTCTTTAATAGTGTTTGTGCTGCAGAACATTCAGCATCAAACCATTTCTTGTCCCTGGTACCACCCTTCCCTGTAGGTTTAAGTAACATCCTAGCCATGCTCTCACAGAGAGCTTCAAAGTTCTGAACTATTGATTCCGGCTCACAAGTATTCGTTAAACAGGTGGCTACATGTAAACGGTTGGCCTTAAAAATAGTTCCCTCCAAATTTTTAGAATTAACCTTATCCCATTTTAGCCTAAGACCATTATTCTGACTATATTTCATAGGTTGTTCAGAAAGCTGTTCCTTGTCAGCCACAGTACTCAACAGCAGGATACGCGGATTATGATCGCTAGCAGGATTTGCTTCTACTCTAAAATCTTCAATAAGATGAACATACCTACTAGAAACCAGTACAAAATCGATTACACTCATTTGTCCCCCATTGCCTTGAAATGTTGGGATTGGCGCCGATATAGTACTAGTCGACATATCTAGCATGCAAAGATCATTTATCACAATACTGTTATTCAAAGCGACACCCTGTATAGTGTGCTTAAAGTGTGCAAGTGGTTGTTCATTAATATCAAGTAGACCACAGGCCTTGGTCCCACTTTGGTAGCATGTAGTACAATTAAAATCCCCCAACCACATAATACACAAGGGGGAAGATCTTTCAGTCACTTTAGCTATTTCAGCCTGTAAGCCAGCAATAATGACTGCAATCTGCGTATCAAAAATGTTATAGTATCAATTGTTTAGAAGGAGAGGGACGGTGAGTAAATTAGTGATCAGGATCAAGTGGTACCATGAAGAGACCATTACTTTATCTATTTTTAATGACTTATATTTAACCGAAATTGAAGTCATTAAGCCACCTTTTGCCCTTCTAGCCAATGAAGGTTCAGCATGAACAATAGATGAGAAATATTCATCCAGGCATGGGTCAGTTCTACTCCAAGTCTCTTGAAGACAAATAATGACAAAGGAATTAATATATCTCATCCATACCGCATCCCATAATCTTCGTGCGATGCCTGCCACATTCCACGAGATCAAGCGAAGGGTACATCTATTCAATTGATTTTTTACTCTATCTAGGTGTTTACTTAAATCTAACCCTTCAGCCATTTGGTCAACTCATATGGATTCCCGAATGTCTTCACAATCTGTAACCAGAGCCTGCGTTATGTCTTTATTACAGGACAGCTGAGGATCACCACATTCTCCCAAAGGGTCAACAAATATTATATACTCGCTAATGTTCCCATTACCTGATGGAAATGCGGTCTTATCTTTGGCGTCATTTTCCATGAGAATCCCTGTTTGTAGTCAATCTACCTCTACTAGGGTACTCAAAGGGTCAAAACGATTTACATGAAACCAGGATGGACATTGTGATTGCTGGTTTGTTTTATTATTATAACACCCTATTGCTGTTAGTTTCGGTTGCCATGTGGGAGGGCAGTAAAAGAACCCCAACGGTAGGATCATGACTTTTGATTTGTCTATGATTTGGTCGGACAGCCTATCATTTATAGCTCTCACCAGACCTGGGGACTGAACGTTAAAACTATACAGTCCCCCTCAGGAGTTTTCTCAGTTGGTCCAACCCATATGACCCTTCATGCTATCTTCAGTTCAGAAAACAGGATACTACTGTTAATTCCTGTTTTAGCATTTACGAGGTACAGTGATTTGTTCCTCAGGGATTGAGTCTGGACCACTAACAGGAAAATGTTGTGGTGGACATTCCGCAGCAGTGGTCTTACGTGGGCTTCCTTCATTTTGAGGGATTCCTACCCCTGCTGGTTTGTTCTTGGTCGTCAGATTTATTGCCTGATTACCAGCTTGGGTCAAGATATCTACATCCAGAGAGGGACTTATGGGGCCCTTAGGATTCCCAAGCTGTGTCCTTTTTTGCCCCAGGCGGTCTGATCTAGCTACTTCCCTACTTCTATTTTTACCCGTTTGGATGGTTAAGCCAGATCTAGATTCAACTTGTGATACACACGTGTTTAAATGTTGGGTCTCAATACTTGATAACCGTTTTTCAATATCAGCCAATTTACTTAAAATAGGTTGTAAATGAGCATTCATCACTACTTCAAGCTTGGTCCAAAAGTTTTCCCCCATGCCCTGGTGCATAATCGAAGCTATTTGTGTTGATGTTGTATCTGACAATAATGGATCATGACTAGACTCAGTTGCAAGTTCAGGTGTTATCTCAACGGTCTCTTGCACACCCTTCTTTACCTGGGGTTTAGTTATTTGCTGTTTGCGTGGTTTTTTGGTTATCTGTGCCCTTAGTTTTTTACCCAATGGGGCAGGGCTACCTCCACCTATCTGTTTGGATCTCTGTGCCCTTGTTAATACAGTTGGCTTTTCTCCTACAGTGGGCAAATCCAGAATCTCTTTGATACTGAGAGAGTCTTGCGGAAACAAGAAGCCCCCATTAAGTTGTGATCCTCCTTCCGCCTGGCCCTCATCTAGATTTGTACTAATAGTATAACAGCGGCACTGAAGCAATTGTGAATTAAGAGACAGCCTGCGTTCAGTTAGCTTAATTTCATTAATAATTGCAGATTCGGCTCTTACTAGGAACGCATCCAGAGTGCCTTAGGGCATGTCTGTGTGCCACATGGCACACATGCCTGTATTTGGGGTGCTAGAGGGTGTCAAAGTGACACCCCCTGCACCCTTGCTGTAATCGATATTTACCGAATCTGTAAATACCGATTCGGTAATGCCCATTGATTCCTATGGGCTTCAATGCCCATAGGAATCAATGGGCATTACTGATTCGGTATTTACAGAATCGGTAAATACCGAATCTTAACGATTCGGTATTTACCGATTCAGAAATACCTACATCTCCCCCCATCTATTTTACCACTTCTTAAATACCGAATCGGTATGATTCGGTATTTAAGAAGTGGTAAAATAAAATTACCTACATCTGGCCATAAATGTTTCTAAATTCATGTTTGAAAACTATCAAATACAAATTTTATAAAAAAAGAAAGAAAACTAAAGAAAACTATCCCTTTTAAAATAATACTCAATGAACTGATATAATCTGATGTACTAAGGTATCCCATTTCTACACTTTTGCTGTAAGTGGTCTTTAAAAATGAATATTTTCCTAAAGTTGAGCAGTGCAAGACTCTCTAGTTACTTCCTTTCTTAAACACAAATTGAACTTTAAATAAATGCTTACCTGTTTACCTGTTTATTTAGCATTTTTTAATTGTTAGTACTGAGACAAGTAAACAGCATTCCAGTACTGCTTTTGCCCAGGGGGTCAGATGTCAAGGTCTGGAGGGCTGCATGCAGTACTTTGAGTATCAATGTAGTAGGGGGTTTAAACCCTCAGATGGATTTGTCCAGTTTCCGCCAGTTAGAGCAATATGTTGTCTGCAAATATGTGAATTTTGTGTTGGGCTCCCCAAAAGTGCATACCCTGCACTGAGACTGATTGTCTCATCAGCTGGGCCAGGGGTTCATGTGAAAGAATTAATAAAAGTGAAGACAACGGGCACCCCTGTCGTGTTCTGCAATAAAGTGGGAAGCTGGCATTCCTTTAACCATTGATTTAAATTTTTCCAAATCTTGTTGCAATTGATCGTGATGTTGAGACCCTGTTCGCTCATGGTAATAGGTCTAGCCAAAATTATTCTTTTTAAAAAAAAAATCTTTATTCAGAGTTTTAACAACTTTCTCCCCCTCTTTATGGGTGTATAGAAAGATGATCTTCCTATCCTGAGCATTTTCCTGACAGTCTTCCAAACCTTGAATCCACTAAGTAATGTTTTAAACGTAACCTTTTTGTGGTATCTGTCGTGTAAATGTCTCCACTAATACCCTCTGCTATCGCTACCCAGAAGTATGTGAAAAGTAGATGGCGTGTAGGCATCCCCCTCTACAACTTCCCAGTTATTCTGCAGTAGTTCCTCACTATACAATAGCACGGTTGCCCAATAGTACTCCTGCAGGTTTGGGAGAGCTAAACAGCTACCATCCTTCTGGAGAGTAAGAAGTTTTAGTAGGCATATAACGTGCGATTCGTTCCACCATAGTTTGCCCCCTCTTTTCCCACCACAAAAGGCACCATACCAGTAGCTGGTCTTCACTACGTAGTCTTTATTAATTCTTAGATAACGCCATCTTTATTTGTAGATGCACTGTCAACATTAGACCCACTTTTATTAACCAATCCAACACACATTGATAAACATTGGGTTGCACATTATCCGTTTGAACCACAGGTTACAGTTACAATTGTATTTACAGTTCAGGATCTCCAGAGAAACACTGTATGTGGGTTGTACCAGCAGGCCACAACTCATTTGAATGAATGAATGAATGAATGAATAAAAGGGTTTTGTATAGCGCAACGTTCACTCCAGGGAGCATCTTGGCGCTTTTAGGACATCAGGAGAAGGATTGACAGGGGGGGAAGCAATCTCCATTGCTTCCGCTTCCATTTCAGGCAACTACCTGTCGTCTCACTGTTTGGGGGTTGTACCAGCAGGCCACAACCCATCTCCATTGCTTTCATTTCAGGCAACTACCTGTTGTCTACCTCCTAGACACGGCCACCAGGGCACTGCTTTGCGCCTTTCCTTGCGCACCAGCTTTCACCAGGTTGCTTCCTCCAAGCCCCGGCATCTCGGGTAGGGCCGGAGAGTCCAGTGCCACCAGCAGGACGGCCCCCTCTCCCACCAACCCGGAGCCCCATTGACTGCCTCCCTGTTCTAGGATCGGCCAGTCCTATGTCAAACAGGAGTCCCTGCCATTTTCCTTGCCCGGGACCCCGCCAGCTCTACCTTTAAAATGAGGGATGGGTGGGTGGGCAACTTTGCTTCTGGCTGCGACCCACTGGGCGTCCGAGGCAAGAGGACAAAGAGGGCTTGTCCCTCATGCTCCATGCTCTTATCCTTATCCCTGCGGGGGTCGCTTGCGCACCTAAGTGACGCACTAAGTGCCTGCCTTACCTCCTCAAATTTCATGGCGGCCCCTCCCACTCCCCCAACCAGATGTGCACTGTCCCTGCCTCTCTCGCCCGAAATGCCACTAAAGGCCCCCCTCCCCTAGGCGCAGGGGGGCCTCTCATAGTAGGCATATAACGTGTGATTAGTCTCACCATAGTTTTCCCCCTCTTTTCCCACCACAAAAGGCACCATACCAGTGGCTGGTCTTCACTGCGTAGTCTTTATTAATTCTTAGATAACGCCAACTTTATTTGTAGATGCACTGTCAACATTAGACCCACTTTTATTAACCAATCCAACACACATTGATAAACATTGGGTTGCACAGTATCCGTTTGAACCACAGGTTACAGTTACAATTGTATTTACAGTTCAGGATCTCCAGAGACACACTGTATGCGGGTTGTACCAGCAGGCCACAACCCATCTCCATTACTTTCATTTCAGGCAATTACCTGTCGTCTACCTCCCAAACGCGGCCTCCAGGGCACTGCTTTGTGCCTTTCCTTGCGCACCAGCTTGCACCAGGTTGCTTCCTCCAAGCCCCGGCATCTCGGGTGGGGCCGGAGAGTCCAGAGCCACCAGAAGGACAGCCCCCTCTCCCACCAGCCCGGAGCCCCATTGACTGCCTCCCTGTTCTAGGATCGGCCAGTCCTATGTCAAACAGGAGTCCCCGCCATTTTCCTTGCCCGGGACCCCGCCACAGGGTGAGAAGCCTACTGGCGCTCTCGCCCTCCCCCAAAAACAGCTTCACCTTCCAGATCTAACGCTAAGGCCCATCAATATAGCGTGACAAATAATTCCAAACCTGCGCTGGGCAGCTGCACCCTTGCGTCCGATGCCTTGAAATCACAGTATGAATGTCACAGAAAAGAAAGAAACAAGGCACTGTAAAATCGCTGCTGCCCCTCGGCCACTGATCATCCTACCTGCATTCTGCCAAATCGTTCACAACTAGATGACCTCCACCTGTCCACCTTTTGATCATTTTGGTGCTCGAATGGGCAGCGACCCTGCTTCAATGGGCAGTGACCCTGCTTCAACCACTGAGTAAAACCCACCCTAACAAACATTCTCCTTTGTCCCCTGGAGTCACTAACTAAGGGCAACAAACCAATTGATCTGGGTGCCGCACGACTACAAACGCCATCCCAGGAAACATGTTTGTGTTGATCCTCATCTTGTCTTCCATTTCCAAAACCCTGTAGTAGGCAAACCCTCATTGGGTATATCAACTTGTCACAGCTCCCCTTTTTCAATGTCCACATATGAAAGGTAGCAAGCAAATTTTAGCCAAGACATTGCACCTCCTCTTCAGCCTACCCGTACTCTTGCACTTGGCAACATATTTGAATTTTGGCCTTGCTCTTGACCTTGGATGTACTCTTAAACTTAGCCGTCCTCCCGAACTTAGCCGGACTCCAGAACCGTAGCCGTACTCTAGAACTTAGCCGTACCTCCGTACTTAGCCGTACCCAGCACTTAGCCGTACCCCAGAACTTAGCCGTACCTCAGAACTTAGCCGTACCCCAGAACTTAGCCGTACTCCAGAACTTAGCCGTACTCCAGAAGCTAGCTGACACGGCCTACCAAATACCCACTCTGCTGCGTCCATTGCGCCAGGATGCCCAACGGTCTACAGCCGACAGTGGCACCACTTTAAAACCCAGGGCACTGCATCCCGCATCTGCTCACACCCCCAAGGGTACTTGCACACCTGCAGGCCCCCCCAAGATATTATCCTCCAGTCCGCCAGTGTTGGTTTTGAGCAGTAGAGTCCAGGACCACCAGTGGGACAGTTCGCTCCCCCCCTACCTTCTGTACACCTGCGAAACCACCCCTTCATGGAGTCAACAGATAGCTGAAAACCACCATTGTTTGGCATCCCCCTTGCCCCCTAGAAAGCTGCAACAGCCCCCCCAATCGTCTACTGCAGTCCATCCGTGTTGGGTTAGGGCAGTAGAGTGCCAGAATCACTGAAAGGCCAGCTTGCTCTCCGCCTACCCTCCCTACCCGTGGAAACTACCCCCTCATGGGGTCCATTCCATAGCTGAAAACACCCTTGTTAGGCATTCCCCTTGCCCCTAGGAAACTGAAGAAACGCCCCCCAACAATCTTCTACTCCAGTCCATCTATGCCCGGTTAGGGTTATATAGTATATGTTGCCACTGGTCCCTCCTGGGTCCAACTAGATGTTGAACCCCCATTCCCCCGCTCCTAAGAAACCAAAGCATCCTCACCATCGCTGGCATCCGCCATGCCTTTCTGTCCCTTGTCTGTGGCGAGTGGTCGGCCTCTACCACCTCCTGGGTGAGACACGCCGCTTTGCAGTGGCTTGGTATTTGATCCCCTAATTGCCACCAAAACAGTGCCCCTCTGTGCCAGATAAAGGGAGAGCCTCACCCCTAGTAGATATGGCTCTCACGCTGCCCCTTTACACTTCCAGCCACTGATTGATGTTATATTACCTTCCACTGATGGCCCTAGCCATCAGGCTCCCCAGAAATGTCCTCTTATGCTTGTTGAGTCAACCGGCCACCGGCGCCGACTTGCACTGCATTTCCTGTGGTAACCGCCAGCCCTGTACCCCAGAGGTGTCGGTAACATCACTTCCCTTCGCGCTGAGTATTGCAACCACTGGCATGCCCAATTTAGACCATTATATTGCTTGTATTGCAGCCACCCTTTCCCCAGGGAGCACTGCTTGGGAGTCACCGGCTTGAAAGCCTGCGGCCTATGCTGCTAGGTAGCCTCTGCATCCCTTCCCTGAGCCCTATTGGCCTGCTAAAAACATCTAGGCAATTCTATTGCCTGTACTGCAGCCACCCCTACCACCATGCCTCACCGCTGCCTGTGAGGGCCCGATGTTGGGCCGTCCGACCCCTGCCTGAATCGCCTTGAGACCCTCCGGGTGAGTAGTGCGCTATATAAATGCTCTATATAAATGCTTTGATTGATTGATTGATTGATTACGTGTTTGTGCTGATGAGGCCTTAACACATACCTTCCTGCCGCATTACGTAGCTGCCTTCCTTCCAGTGTCTCCAATGGTGCAGTTGGTTTACCTATGGTCCCTGCAATCCAGCAGCACACTAAACCATATTCAGGCTCCTGAACGCTGAGCACCACAGGTTCCCACAAATATGTGTCCTTGAAGCCCCGATTTTTGCCACAACCGAACCGCAGGCACCCCCATCCTCCAGCGGATCCTGCCCCTTGCAACATTATCTGGGTTACCAGAAATAACGCTTTTCCTGGCCACCTCCCCTTCGCAAGGATTCACAATTATGTAATGGGTGAATGTGTGCGCGCCCTTAAGTAATTACACTCCTGTCTGATCTGTGCTTGGCCCCACACCCAACCTTGGAGCCATCCTATTACACTCATCCTCAGGACCCCTGTGACCACTCAGGTACTTAGCCATGTGCCCACCTCGAGTATCTGTCTCCCATGAGCGTAACGCCCCCAAATGCATTCTAATGATCACCCTTCAAAAAAGGGGAGTAGCATATGCGCAAATGGCCCCCACACCCTTCGACCCGAGTGACTCAGTACACCATCACTCTCAGGCACCCCTTACCACACCGCCATGCTTCTTGGATTGCCCTTAAGAACACGCCGGAAATCTGGTACCACCCACGTGTTCCCCTCGGATATCTGGGTCCAACAAGCACACCATCCCCCACTGCATTCGATTTACTACCCTTTATGAAACCAAACGGCGTATGCAAAATCGAACCCGTACCCTTCAACCAGAGTGACGCCATTGCTTCTACGCCATTACACCCGCTCCCCCAACCAGAGTTACTCCGTTTACCGTCACTCTCCCAGCACTCCTTAACTCAGGCACTTACCCCAGAGCACTCCAGTTAAAGCTGGCTCCCCCGACGCAATGCCTCCAATTGCGTTCCTTTCACCAAAAATTATCCCAGCCCTCCCGGGACGCCCTTAAGAACACCCCGGTATTAACCCAAAGATTTCCCCTGTGCCAGAAGTGGGCAGGTAGAAAACGCTCGTAAGGATCATGGAACGTTGCCCCTAGCGCCCTCAAGCCATTAACCTCCAGCCTGATCTGCGCCTGCCCCCAGTGCCCGCCAACCGTTACCCCAGGTGCCTCCTATTGCCATCTCTATCGGACCGCCCTTAAGAACCACCCATTGCTAACCCGAGGATTTCCCTTGTGCAAGGAGTTGTAAAGTAGCAAAGGGTTCAATAAGACCATGTAACGCTATCCATGGCACACTCAGGCCGTTTACCTCCTGACTGAACTGCGCCTGCCCCCAGTTCCCACCCGCGAAGGAGTGGCTTTGTTTTTTATGCCCAACATGCGTTCCATTTTTAAACTTTAACCAATAGAGGTGTCTCGTGAACCACGATGTTACCCCATCCTTGCTTGCCCTACCCTGAAGCCAACTTCATCACTTCCTTAACCTCCGCTGGACTGCTGCTGCTGCTCGGCCGCTTGCTGATGCTCTCGTGATGTTCCCGCTTCCTGATCTTCCGGGAGTTTCCGTCCGCCGGCAGCACTGCACACCCTGCCGTCTCCTTCCCAGCACGGCACACCTCCGAATACCGCCAGAATGAAAGCAACCAAAAATGAGGCGGTTACACCATCGCTAAACGTGTACTGCACCTACTCACCACATATCTTGCCAGCTTTGCGCCCCCACACACCACCCATATGCTTATCACCGCCTCAATCCATCCTTCACCCACTTACAATATATTCCCCCCCTACCAGGAACATCTTGTGCACGCTCAGCCCCGGCGCCCCTGTAACAGCAACCCCAGGCAAACAACGGCCCGCCATTTGATTCCTCAGGGAAGCATACGTAAGCATGAAGCTTGTATACAGCATTGATCTTTTCTGTAAGACTTGCCTCCACTCTCCTTTGATAACACACTGCACCAGCACCCCCAAGTGGGGCACACCCGATGTATCGATGGCCACTGATGTGTTTTGCGCATAAATTCAAGCAATAAATGGTCGAGCAAAAAGTGCCCCAGAAATCTGTATATTTCAATAAATAAACCTATGTTCAATGTATCTGTAATCCGAACTAAGGCTAAATTGAAGCAGTGTCCTAGTGACGTGGGAGTGCACAGTTGAAAAGCTTACTAACGCTGGTACTAAGACAGCTCCTCTCTGACCAAAGCGATCACCCACTGCACGAAAACCAGCCGGCTCTGTCATGCCGCTTTTTGCCCCATAAGTCCCACCTATCCCCCCTACCGAACTGGACGAGGAGACCGGACCCATGTAAAGCTGCCACTTTGACTCGCACTGAACGCACATAGTGATCGTGCTCTTCCACAGACCACAGCCGACGAGGCAGCGAGAACCTGCATAACACACACTATAAAAGCCGTTAACCCACCTATTATTAACTTCACACCACTACTGTTAACTATCGCCGTTCCACCTCGTTTCCATCGCCCCTTTCTAAAGGGCCATGCAATTGTTTCTAAGCCCTTGTATCTTGGGCGGTAAATTACTGAACTGCAACCCACTGTATAAAATAAAGGATTAGCCCCGCGATAGTTTTCAGTCCGCCTAAAACAAACCCACCGCTTGGCCGGCTGCATCAACGCATAAAATGATTAACAACTTCCTCCGTTACTATGAACTAACACAAACTAACTCGCAGTCCCATGCAGTAACATATTGAATCGCAACCCATCGCACAAAATAAATTTTAACAAACCCTCTGTCTTTTTATCTTATTAAAATAAATTGCTAAAAGAGACCGCCAAAACGGCACTAAAATACCCACCTTGCCAGACCCGGTCCTCCTATGCTACGCTGTGAGGCCCCCTCACCCCGGTGCCCGCAGCAACTTGCCAACTTTGCTTCTGGCTGCGACCCACTGGGCGCCCGAGGCAAGAGGACAAAGAGGGCTTCTCCCTCGTGCTCCGTGCTCTTATCCTTATCCCTGGAGTGGTCGCCTGTGCACCTAAGTGACGCACTAAGTGCCTGCCTTACCTCCTCAAATTTCATGGCGGCCCCTCCCTCTCCCCCAACCAGATGTGCACTGTCCCTGCCTCCCTCACCCGAAATGCCACCAAAGGCCGCCTCCCCTAGGCGCGGGAGGGCCTCTCAATAGGCCCGCCGCGGTTGTGAGTATGCCCAGATGAAACTAGAGCATCCATTCTATCGACTTAAGCCAAGATGTAGAGAATTCTAGGCAGATTGCTCTAAACAAGTATAGAATTTTGGGGAAGAATACCATTGTAATCGCATTTACTCCACCGATGATAGAAAGATGTAAATTATCTAAGCGTTGAAGATCTTTCTTCATTGCAGCCGTTAATGATTTTACATTTATAGTGACCAGATTTTCCAGATCAGACTTATTGCAGACACCTAGATACGTGGCTTGTTCCACCACCCACGCATCCCTCATCATGCATTTCTTATTTAAAGCAATCTGGGTTTTCCTCTCATTAAGTGCATACCCCGACACATTCCCAAATTGCTTCGCCTCCTTCTCTATTGCGGATATGGCCGAGTTTGGATCGACAGTCCCAATAGCGATGTCATCCACGTAGGCCAGAGTTTTAGTGGGATACCATTTTGATATTATAGGTTTGATTGCTCTGTCCTCTGCTAATCGCCTGAGAAATGAGTCTATATAAATCGCGAAGAGCAATGGTGAGCAGGGACACCCCTGTCACGTTCCACACGATTTATCAGCTCTTCTGTTGGACTACTGTTTACTATCACTACGGCCCTTGGATTTACGGAAAGTTTTTGAACTGTCTGAATATACCCTCCCTGGATCCCAATTCTGGACATTGTGGCCCAGAGGAAGTGCCAGGAGACCCTATCGAAAGCTTTTTCTGCATTAAGGAAAACCAGACCCATAGGGTCCCCTGACACTTCCATGCCATCAAACAGGGTGATTACTTGGTGTATGTGGTTAATGGTAGAACTACCAGGGATGAAGCCATGTTGGCTCGGATCGATCACCTTGTGTATTAAGGGGGCGATTCTGTTAGCCAAGACTTTCGCATAGATTTTAGATTCTGTGTTGATGAGAGTGATTGGACGGTACGACCCGAGCTGTTACGGAGGTTTATTCTTTTTAGGAAATTTTTTTATTTTCGCCCGAGACCAGGATTTCAGGGGATGGCCTCCTTTAAAGATGTGCATGATGAGATTAACCAGAATATTTTTAACTTCCTAGCAGGACAACTGCCCATTGTAGCGCTTATTAGGCCTTCCTCAAGTTATCTTGTAGCCCCTACATAATTTCTTTGGCTTGTTTATTAGTTTTTAAAGAGTATTGCATAGTCTCCCCACGGATCCCAGCTTTCAACGTGTCCCATATTACTTCAATTGAGGCGCTCCCCTCATTGTCAGATAAAAAGGTTGGGATCCACTCCATCATATGACTACAATAGTTCTCATCTAGGAGCAGAGATTTCTCAAAGGTCCATGCGTTAAGAGTGTTGTTACTATTGTCCATTTCTAGGGAACAAATGAGATGACTATGATCCGATAGGATCCAGCGGAGTTTCATAATTTGGACTTTATTTGGATTTTATTGAATTAGAAATTAAAAAATAATCCAATCTAGCATGGGTGAGATGAGGGTTAGAAAAATATGTATACCCTGGATCGTCGGGATTTACTGTATGCCAGTCATCCACTAGGCCATGAATACAACACATTTGTCTTAGTGCTTTAAAAACTTTGTGTTTGTGACCAGTATATTGCCAGCCCTTATTTAAGGACCAATTGCTGGGGAAATTGATGTTGAGATCCCTGCAAACCATTAACGGCAAAGACCAATGCATCAATTCATTTGAGATCTCTTCTAGAACTGAAAGCTCATTATAATTACTACCGTAGATGGCACATATAGTCATCCTTTGCCCACTCCCATACTGACATTCTGTGATTACCCAGCGACTGGATTTGTCAGTCTTAGAATGACTAATAATGAGCCCGCTCCCCCTGGCTAGAATAGCAACTTCCCTTACCCTGACTCCTTGTGATGTGGCACAAATCAACTGATATCCTAGTGTTTTTAAAATATGAATTTGTAACCCCTCAATGTGTGTTTCTTTTAAACAAACAATATTTGTGCCCAAGGCTTGCAGACCAACCGCCACCATCTGTCTTTTCTTGATATCATTTAGGCCACAGATATTCATAGATAATATTCTTAGCAGACCCATCTTATTGCACTAAAGTGTTCCATACATATAATCACCATTTTTTCTTTTATTTTGCATCCTGTCCTGTCTGCCCCATCACTCCCCCCCTCCTTTCCCTCCCCTCCTTTCCCTCCCCCACCCTCCACCACTTTTGGAGGTTACCTGGCCGAACCAGGAGTGTGACATCCGACGTGCAGAGCCCCACAAGCCTGCTGGGTCTCCCCCACCATCAAATATAAATACAATCAAAGAAAGAGAAAGCAATGAGAACCAAAATTTTCAGGCGGCAGTTACCCCCCCCCCAAAAAAAAACAAAGGATAAAAAAGAAAAGAGAAGGACAAAGTGAAGGAGCACCCCCACCCTTTAAAAATAAATAAAAAAGAAAGCCAAAACAGAATCCCTGGAAAGAAGAGGGAGAAAACATTTTTTAAGTACACCCTATCTGAGCAACAGAGCGCATTATACTAAGAGAAATCCGCTAAGCCTTATTACCCATCTGGATTTCCTGGTCACAGCAAACTATCCTAGTTTTATCAAACCAAATTATCAAACAAATTATTAGCTAGGGATATTTAGTAGAGCGCTCTCTAGTGTAGCATTTGAGCATATAAGTTCTATTATTTGTGTCCCGAGAGTTCCTCAAGATATTTTTGCGCCTGAATTTCAGAAACAAAGATGCGGATGACTCCCTTGAAAACTATTTTCAGCCTGGCGAGATTCTGCAGATATACTTCGGCCCCCAGTTTCTGAAATGGATCAAAGAGTTGCCAGAGCCTCCACCTGCGCTCCACTGTTGCGTGAGCGAAATCGGGTCTGGTAAAGAAGGTTATTCCCTCGAATGTACGTTTCTTTGTCGGCCAGGCCAGGTCATAAAGAGTTAGATGTTCTTCCATTTTCCACATCAGGTCTTTTACCACCCACTCATGTTCATCATGCTGCATCTGAAGTGTAGTCACATCTTTTTCAAGCTGTTCCGTCCTTCCCTTCACCATGGTCATTCGATCTGCTATATCGGCACAGGTTTTGCCAACTTTTCTGACTGCCCCTTGTAGTTTTTTGGCCACCATGCGGGATCTCCGATTGTCTAACTTGACTTCGTCCTGTAAACTTTTAATGGACTGTAGGATAACTGCCAAGGAAGGTTAATTTCTTGAGTCTCCATTACCTCCCGCTTTACCGCTGCCAATGCTTGTTGGGTTGCTGCTTGTTGGAGTGAGCCCCGAAGCTGCAGAAGTTCTTGGGGCTAATGTAGGAGGGGTGTTACTGTAATCCCATTTCAGCTCTCTAACACTTTCCTTTTCAGACAAATCATCGTCCGTTTGTGCCCGGTCTCTGCTTCTCCTTTTGAATAGCTTTTTAGCGCCTGTTTTGTTTCTCTGGATATCAGTATTAGGACTACTATACCACTTCTTGCCTTCTTCCCCACTTGACAGTGAAATGCTACTATCTGATATTTAGGAGTCCTCTGTTAAAGAGTAAAACTTGTCCTGGTTATCTGGGTTTTGTTGACTCCAGTCTATAAGCGAATGCTCGTGGTGTGGTGCATGTGGAAGAGGGGTAGCACTGACAGTAGTGTCATTAGGAGCAGTAGTGAGGTTCGCTAGAGTGGTAGGATTATTGTATCTACTAGTCATGTTGCCCTCGGTGCCATTGGCGTCATCTGCCATTGAGATCCCCGATACCATGGCAGGGGCTTTGTCTATACCACCAGATGTATGATTAATAATATCTGAGCCTGCTAAAGCTGTCAGACAAGACGGAAGTCCTCATCCTGGGCTCCTCTCCCTCCGCCTGGGACGACTCCTGGTGGCCCCCCGCCCTGGGCACCGCACCCAAACCGTCGGACCACGCACGCAACCTGGGCTTCATCCTGGACTCCTCCCTCTCCATGACCAGACAAGTCAACGCCGTCTCCGCATCCTGTTTTCACATCCTGCGCATGCTACGGAAGATCTTCCGGTGGATCCCCACTGAGACCAGGAAGACGGTCACCCAGGCCCTCGTTACCAGCCGACTGGACTACGGCAACGCCCTCTACGCCGGAACCACCGCCGAGCTCCAGAAGAGACTCCAGCGGATCCAGAACGCCTCAGCCAGACTCATCCTCGACATCCCCCGTCGCAGCCACATCTCCGGACATCTAAGAGACCTGCACTGGCTCCCCGTCAACAAGAGAATCACCTTCCGTCTCCTCACCCACGCACACAAAGCCCTACACGACCAAGGCCCGAGCTACCTCAACAACCGCCTCAACTTCTACGCTCCCAAACGCCACCTCCGATCGACCAACCACGCCCTCGCCGCCGTCTGCCGCATCCGAAGAGCGACAACAGGAGGAAGGTCCTTCTCCTACCTGGCCACCAAGACCTGGAACTCCCTCCCTCCCGTCCGACCTGCGCCTGACCCAAGACCACCTCTCCTTCAGGAAGAAGCTCAAGACCTGGCTGTTCGAGCAGTAGCAGCACCCCCCCCCCCCAAGCGCCTTGAGACCCTCCGGGTAAGTAGTGCGCTCTACAAATGTCTTTGATTGGTTGGTTGGTTGGATGCTCTGTATACCAGAAGTACCAACTGGCACAACCGGCATACTGCATACCGGGCCACTTGCTGCCGCAAAGCTACTGGATATGAAGGGTTGTGAGCCATTAGCTTCTTTAGGTGCACAAATGTTGCTCCTTTTCCCCGTGGGGTTGAAAGTTGAATCCTTCTCCTGTGGGTTTTTGTTCAAGCCGTTGTCCTTTTCACCCCCACCTTTGCCTTTCACACTTGCAGTGTCTTTTTCCCCAGGCGAGTGAGTGCAAGTGAAGTGTTTGACTGCGCTGTGCTTGTCTGTATGGGTGCCAGAGTGGTCTTGCTCTTGCCTGCTCTCGCCCCCTTGCCGGTAATCCGTACTTGACTAAATCGTCGGCAGACGCGCTGGTAGCAACAATGTATCTCTGCGCCGATCCCGCTCCTCAATCCGTCACCTTCTTTGTGCAGTCTCCGCTAGAGCCTTTTCTGCTCGGATCTGAAGTCTACCCGCTGACCAAGCAGTCTTCAGCTGTCCAGATGCACAGAGAGAGGTTCACGCAGGTCAACTTTCATCCGCGATCTCCAAGCCCTCACAGAATCCTCGCAGCCGGGGTAGATCGCAACGATGAGAAGCAGAGGTGAGTTTTACTCGGACACGGTTTTCTGCCGCATTCTTTTCCTCTCTTTCCCCCATTTTTTACTGTACATTTTGCGCTCCTAGTTCCACCGCAGCCTAAAAAATAATCAACAGTATCCCAGCATCTCAAAGCTGTCTCATTAGAGGAGACTCGGCGGAGCCTCCTCGCGGCGATGTCAGTCGGTCGCCATCTTGCCTCCCTATCGCCATAAATTTTTCGACAGTAATCTTTTAACACATGACTCATCAGGCTTCTTAGGGTCAGTGTGTGACTCTGACTTCCCAAGCAGGTATGGCAAATTTGGTATGGCATGTGGGTAATTTCTGCCATCCCCCCTCCCTCTAACAAATAGCATATCACAAGAAAAAATCATAGACTATAAACTTGAGTTAACCTAAACATCTGTAATCATTTGGATATCATATATTTTTTGGGTGTGGAAAGTCACACTCTTGGCATGCCGTCCGCCGGGAAACATCCTTTACAACGCAACTTTTACCACGCAGTGCCTTTACGACGCAACTTTTACAACGCAAACCATTACAACGCATTGCGCTGGGGGGCGCTCTAGGATAGGGAATAGGTTTAATGTACTATCCAACACCTTCCCTTCTATCCACGGGGACTGGAGTTGGAATAGTAAATTAAACAATTCACAATCCAGCGCCCCAAAGCACTATGCGTTGTAAAGGCATGCGTTGTAAAAAACGCGTTGTAAAGGCATGCGATGTAAAAGCATGCGTTGTAATGTCATACATCCCCGCCCGCCTGATATTGTTTCCACCATACCAACCCTCTTTCATTCTCACGTATCTCCTGCAGGGATTTTGTTATTTTAGTTTCCTCATAGTTCACATTCAAGTACAAAGAAGTATGCCCATTCAAATTTGATTTTTCTGTTTCAAAGTTTCAATCACGTTCCTTCTGCCTCTGCAACATGGCTTGGAGACATCCTGAAACAGATTGACATACATTTTTTTAATTCTATGGATTCCTGCAAAAGGTTTGATCGCAGAATTCGATCTTAACGTATCAGATAATACTAACTTGCCAATCAGGTCGCTAGGTCACAATCTTGGACCTGGATGAAGGGGCCTAACTCTGTGGTCCATGCCAATCCCAACGGCTGATGGGGCCTTGGAGTCCAGGATGTAGGAAAATAGTCTGGCGCATTAACCACAGGGTCAGAGACTTCCATATGCTATTTGTCACAGTTAATTCTTACATTGTCATTGCAGGATCTAATCTCAAGATCTTCACACTTCCTTCTAATGTCTAATGTCCTCCATTTCCTTGAACATTTTAGCAATTTGTCTGTTTTTCGCTGAAGATGTGAGATTGAATCCTCATTGACTCCTACTCTTGCCCCAATTACTTGAACATGTTTGTCAGGTCTGTCAGAGTTTTAAGAATTTTAGTTATGACCATTCACAGTTGTTTGAATATGGTTTGTTCCTGTAAGCTTGCAAGGTATGATTGGAGGTCATGTTTGATGTTGGGCTTGTTTTTCAGTGCCTTTTAGTGATTGCATCATGTCAGGGTCCCTCTGTGCTGGAGAAGGAACTGTCTGTAGTTGAGGTTGGTTCAAACAGTCACCTGCCCAGCACAAGTTGCAGTCTTGATGGTTTGTCACACCAGATTACTTCACACGTCTCTTTAGTGAATGTGGTGCTATGCACAATGTTGGACTATGGTGGTTTAAATCTGCCACTGGTTTGAATCTGAATTATTTACAACAAGGGGTGGTGATGGACAGAGTCTCTGAATTAAGCAGAGTACTCTCACCCAGTCAAGAGATCAGGGCTAGATCCAACACCGTTTCTTAGCTCACTGCACCATCCCAGTTTCAGAACCTGGCTGTATGCAAATTAGTCTGTCCCTGGCCCAGTGCATCATGGGAACAGGGCAGACCAGACTACAAAAGCCAATTCTTACACTGGGAAGGAAACAAGCTTCCGGGGACCGGTTTCTGCCATTTCAGGCGTCTTCGGCCCGGCTTGCTTGAATCCTGATGGTGCAATGAGCAAGGGACTCACATCTGAGTATACCCTTCCACGCTTAGGGTGGACAAAATTATTTACAACAAGGGGTGGTGATGGACAGAGTGAGTTAAATAACGGTGATGGATCAAGCCCTGATCTTTGGACTGGGTAAGAGTGGTCTGCTTAATTCAGACACTCTGTTCATCACCACCCCCTTTTCTGTATCGTTTTTGGCCACTATAGGTGTGGCAGGGTATACTCAGACATGAGTCCCTTTCTCACTGCTCCATCAGGATTCAAGCAAGCCGGGCCGAAGAGGCTGAAATGCCAGAAACCGGTCCCCGGTAGCTTGTCTCCTTTCTGGTGAAGAATTGGCCTTGTAGTTTGGTCTGCCCTGTTCCCATGATGCACTGGGCCAGGGACAGACTAATTTGCATACAGCCAGGTTCTGAGCTGGGATGGGGCAGTGAGATAAATAACGGTGATGGATCAAGCCCTGATCTTTGGACTGGGTAAGAGTGGTCTGCTTAATTCAGACACTCTGTTCATCACCACCCCCTTTTCTGTATCGTTTTTGGCCACTATAGGTGTGGCAGGGTATACTCAGACATGAGTCCCTTTCTCACTGCTCCATCAGGATTCAAGCAAGCCGGGCCGAAGAGGCTGAAATGCCAGAAACCGGTCCCCGGTAGCTTGTCTCCTTTCTGGTGAAGAATTGGCCTTGTAGTTTGGTCTGCCCTGTTCCCATGATGCACTGGGCCAGGGACAGACTAATTTGCATACAGCCAGGTTCTGAGCTGGGATGGGGCAGTGAGATAAATAACGGTGATGGATCAAGCCCTGATCTTTGGACTGGGTAAGAGTGGTCTGCTTAATTCAGACACTCTGTTCATCACCACCCCCTTTTCTGTATCGTTTTTGGCCACTATAGGTGTGGCAGGGTATACTCAGACATGAGTCCCTTTCTCACTGCTCCATCAGGATTCAAGCAAGCCGGGCCGAAGAGGCTGAAATGCCAGAAACCGGTCCCCGGTAGCTTGTCTCCTTTCTGGTGAAGAATTGGCCTTGTAGTTTGGTCTGCCCTGTTCCCATGATGCACTGGGCCAGGGACAGACTAATTTGCATACAGCCAGGTTCTGAGCTGGGATGGGGCAGTGAGATAAATAACGGTGATGGATCAAGCCCTGATCTTTGGACTGGGTAAGAGTGGTCTGCTTAATTCAGACACTCTGTTCATCACCACCCCCTTTTCTGTATCGTTTTTGGCCACTATAGGTGTGGCAGGGTATACTCAGACATGAGTCCCTTTCTCACTGCTCCATCAGGATTCAAGCAAGCCGGGCCGAAGAGGCTGAAATGCCAGAAACCGGTCCCCGGTAGCTTGTCTCCTTTCTGGTGAAGAATTGGCCTTGTAGTTTGGTCTGCCCTGTTCCCATGATGCACTGGGCCAGGGACAGACTAATTTGCATACAGCCAGGTTCTGAGCTGGGATGGGGCAGTGAGATAAATAACGGTGATGGATCAAGCCCTGATCTTTGGACTGGGTAAGAGTGGTCTGCTTAATTCAGACACTCTGTTCATCACCACCCCCTTTTCTGTATCGTTTTTGGCCACTATAGGTGTGGCAGGGTATACTCAGACATGAGTCCCTTTCTCACTGCTCCATCAGGATTCAAGCAAGCCGGGCCGAAGAGGCTGAAATGCCAGAAACCGGTCCCCGGTAGCTTGTCTCCTTTCTGGTGAAGAATTGGCCTTGTAGTTTGGTCTGCCCTGTTCCCATGATGCACTGGGCCAGGGACAGACTAATTTGCATACAGCCAGGTTCTGAGCTGGGATGGGGCAGTGAGATAAATAACGGTGATGGATCAAGCCCTGATCTTTGGACTGGGTAAGAGTGGTCTGCTTAATTCAGACACTCTGTTCATCACCACCCCCTTTTCTGTATCGTTTTTGGCCACTATAGGTGTGGCAGGGTATACTCAGACATGAGTCCCTTTCTCACTGCTCCATCAGGATTCAAGCAAGCCGGGCCGCAGAGGCTGAAATGCCAGAAACCGGTCCCCGGTAGCTTGTCTCCTTTCTGGTGAAGAATTGGCCTTGTAGTTTGGTCTGCCCTGTTCCCATGATGCACTGGGCCAGGGACAGACTAATTTGCATACAGCCAGGTTCTGAGCTGGGATGGGGCAGTGAGATAAATAACGGTGATGGATCAAGCCCTGATCTTTGGACTGGGTAAGAGTGGTCTGCTTAATTCAGACACTCTGTTCATCACCACCCCCTTTTCTGTATCGTTTTTGGCCACTATAGGTGTGGCAGGGTATACTCAGACATGAGTCCCTTTCTCACTGCTCCATCAGGATTCAAGCAAGCCGGGCCGAAGAGGCTGAAATGCCAGAAACCGGTCCCCGGTAGCTTGTCTCCTTTCTGGTGAAGAATTGGCCTTGTAGTTTGGTCTGCCCTGTTCCCATGATGCACTGGGCCAGGGACAGACTAATTTGCATACAGCCAGGTTCTGAGCTGGGATGGGGCAGTGAGATAAATAACGGTGATGGATCAAGCCCTGATCTTTGGACTGGGTAAGAGTGGTCTGCTTAATTCAGACACTCTGTTCATCACCACCCCCTTTTCTGTATCGTTTTTGGCCACTATAGGTGTGGCAGGGTATACTCAGACATGAGTCCCTTTCTCACTGCTCCATCAGGATTCAAGCAAGCCGGGCCG
This sequence comes from Lissotriton helveticus, assembly GCF_964261635.1. NCBI lineage: Eukaryota > Metazoa > Chordata > Amphibia > Caudata > Salamandridae > Lissotriton > Lissotriton helveticus. The sequence goes on along the minus strand of NC_136071.1, from coordinate 331,459,575 downwards.
AAGAGGCTGAAATGCCAGAAACCGGTCCCCGGTAGCTTGTCTCCTTTCTGGTGAAGAATTGGCCTTGTAGTTTGGTCTGCCCTGTTCCCATGATGCACTGGGCCAGGGACAGACTAATTTGCATACAGCCAGGTTCTGAGCTGGGATGGGGCAGTGAGATAAATAACGGTGATGGATCAAGCCCTGATCTTTGGACTGGGTAAGAGTGGTCTGCTTAATTCAGACACTCTGTTCATCACCACCCCCTTTTCTGTATCGTTTTTGGCCACTATAGGTGTGGCAGGGTATACTCAGACATGAGTCCCTTTCTCACTGCTCCATCAGGATTCAAGCAAGCCGGGCCGAAGAGGCTGAAATGCCAGAAACCGGTCCCCGGTAGCTTGTCTCCTTTCTGGTGAAGAATTGGCCTTGTAGTTTGGTCTGCCCTGTTCCCATGATGCACTGGGCCAGGGACAGACTAATTTGCATACAGCCAGGTTCTGAGCTGGGATGGGGCAGTGAGATAAATAACGGTGATGGATCAAGCCCTGATCTTTGGACTGGGTAAGAGTGGTCTGCTTAATTCAGACACTCTGTTCATCACCACCCCCTTTTCTGTATCGTTTTTGGCCACTATAGGTGTGGCAGGGTATACTCAGACATGAGTCCCTTTCTCACTGCTCCATCAGGATTCAAGCAAGCCGGGCCGAAGAGGCTGAAATGCCAGAAACCGGTCCCCGGTAGCTTGTCTCCTTTCTGGTGAAGAATTGGCCTTGTAGTTTGGTCTGCCCTGTTCCCATGATGCACTGGGCCAGGGACAGACTAATTTGCATACAGCCAGGTTCTGAGCTGGGATGGGGCAGTGAGATAAATAACGGTGATGGATCAAGCCCTGATCTTTGGACTGGGTAAGAGTGGTCTGCTTAATTCAGACACTCTGTTCATCACCACCCCCTTTTCTGTATCGTTTTTGGCCACTATAGGTGTGGCAGGGTATACTCAGACATGAGTCCCTTTCTCACTGCTCCATCAGGATTCAAGCAAGCCGGGCCGAAGAGGCTGAAATGCCAGAAACCGGTCCCCGGTAGCTTGTCTCCTTTCTGGTGAAGAATTGGCCTTGTAGTTTGGTCTGCCCTGTTCCCATGATGCACTGGGCCAGGGACAGACTAATTTGCATACAGCCAGGTTCTGAGCTGGGATGGGGCAGTGAGATAAATAACGGTGATGGATCAAGCCCTGATCTTTGGACTGGGTAAGAGTGGTCTGCTTAATTCAGACACTCTGTTCATCACCACCCCCTTTTCTGTATCGTTTTTGGCCACTATAGGTGTGGCAGGGTATACTCAGACATGAGTCCCTTTCTCACTGCTCCATCAGGATTCAAGCAAGCCGGGCCGAAGAGGCTGAAATGCCAGAAACCGGTCCCCGGTAGCTTGTCTCCTTTCTGGTGAAGAATTGGCCTTGTAGTTTGGTCTGCCCTGTTCCCATGATGCACTGGGCCAGGGACAGACTAATTTGCATACAGCCAGGTTCTGAGCTGGGATGGGGCAGTGAGATAAATAACGGTGATGGATCAAGCCCTGATCTTTGGACTGGGTAAGAGTGGTCTGCTTAATTCAGACACTCTGTTCATCACCACCCCCTTTTCTGTATCGTTTTTGGCCACTATAGGTGTGGCAGGGTATACTCAGACATGAGTCCCTTTCTCACTGCTCCATCAGGATTCAAGCAAGCCGGGCCGAAGAGGCTGAAATGCCAGAAACCGGTCCCCGGTAGCTTGTCTCCTTTCTGGTGAAGAATTGGCCTTGTAGTTTGGTCTGCCCTGTTCCCATGATGCACTGGGCCAGGGACAGACTAATTTGCATACAGCCAGGTTCTGAGCTGGGATGGGGCAGTGAGATAAATAACGGTGATGGATCAAGCCCTGATCTTTGGACTGGGTAAGAGTGGTCTGCTTAATTCAGACACTCTGTTCATCACCACCCCCTTTTCTGTATCGTTTTTGGCCACTATAGGTGTGGCAGGGTATACTCAGACATGAGTCCCTTTCTCACTGCTCCATCAGGATTCAAGCAAGCCGGGCCGAAGAGGCTGAAATGCCAGAAACCGGTCCCCGGTAGCTTGTCTCCTTTCTGGTGAAGAATTGGCCTTGTAGTTTGGTCTGCCCTGTTCCCATGATGCACTGGGCCAGGGACAGACTAATTTGCATACAGCCAGGTTCTGAGCTGGGATGGGGCAGTGAGATAAATAACGGTGATGGATCAAGCCCTGATCTTTGGACTGGGTAAGAGTGGTCTGCTTAATTCAGACACTCTGTTCATCACCACCCCCTTTTCTGTATCGTTTTTGGCCACTATAGGTGTGGCAGGGTATACTCAGACATGAGTCCCTTTCTCACTGCTCCATCAGGATTCAAGCAAGCCGGGCCGAAGAGGCTGAAATGCCAGAAACCGGTCCCCGGTAGCTTGTCTCCTTTCTGGTGAAGAATTGGCCTTGTAGTTTGGTCTGCCCTGTTCCCATGATGCACTGGGCCAGGGACAGACTAATTTGCATACAGCCAGGTTCTGAGCTGGGATGGGGCAGTGAGATAAATAACGGTGATGGATCAAGCCCTGATCTTTGGACTGGGTAAGAGTGGTCTGCTTAATTCAGACACTCTGTTCATCACCACCCCCTTTTCTGTATCGTTTTTGGCCACTATAGGTGTGGCAGGGTATACTCAGACATGAGTCCCTTTCTCACTGCTCCATCAGGATTCAAGCAAGCCGGGCCGAAGAGGCTGAAATGCCAGAAACCGGTCCCCGGTAGCTTGTCTCCTTTCTGGTGAAGAATTGGCCTTGTAGTTTGGTCTGCCCTGTTCCCATGATGCACTGGGCCAGGGACAGACTAATTTGCATACAGCCAGGTTCTGAGCTGGGATGGGGCAGTGAGATAAATAACGGTGATGGATCAAGCCCTGATCTTTGGACTGGGTAAGAGTGGTCTGCTTAATTCAGACACTCTGTTCATCACCACCCCCTTTTCTGTATCGTTTTTGGCCACTATAGGTGTGGCAGGGTATACTCAGACATGAGTCCCTTTCTCACTGCTCCATCAGGATTCAAGCAAGCCGGGCCGCAGAGGCTGAAATGCCAGAAACCGGTCCCCGGTAGCTTGTCTCCTTTCTGGTGAAGAATTGGCCTTGTAGTTTGGTCTGCCCTGTTCCCATGATGCACTGGGCCAGGGACAGACTAATTTGCATACAGCCAGGTTCTGAGCTGGGATGGGGCAGTGAGATAAATAACGGTGATGGATCAAGCCCTGATCTTTGGACTGGGTAAGAGTGGTCTGCTTAATTCAGACACTCTGTTCATCACCACCCCCTTTTCTGTATCGTTTTTGGCCACTATAGGTGTGGCAGGGTATACTCAGACATGAGTCCCTTTCTCACTGCTCCATCAGGATTCAAGCAAGCCGGGCCGAAGAGGCTGAAATGCCAGAAACCGGTCCCCGGTAGCTTGTCTCCTTTCTGGTGAAGAATTGGCCTTGTAGTTTGGTCTGCCCTGTTCCCATGATGCACTGGGCCAGGGACAGACTAATTTGCATACAGCCAGGTTCTGAGCTGGGATGGGGCAGTGAGATAAATAACGGTGATGGATCAAGCCCTGATCTTTGGACTGGGTAAGAGTGGTCTGCTTAATTCAGACACTCTGTTCATCACCACCCCCTTTTCTGTATCGTTTTTGGCCACTATAGGTGTGGCAGGGTATACTCAGACATGAGTCCCTTTCTCACTGCTCCATCAGGATTCAAGCAAGCCGGGCCGAAGAGGCTGAAATGCCAGAAACCGGTCCCCGGTAGCTTGTCTCCTTTCTGGTGAAGAATTGGCCTTGTAGTTTGGTCTGCCCTGTTCCCATGATGCACTGGGCCAGGGACAGACTAATTTGCATACAGCCAGGTTCTGAGCTGGGATGGGGCAGTGAGATAAATAACGGTGATGGATCAAGCCCTGATCTTTGGACTGGGTAAGAGTGGTCTGCTTAATTCAGACACTCTGTTCATCACCACCCCCTTTTCTGTATCATTTTTGGCCACTATAGGTGTGGCAGGGTATACTCAGACATGAGTCCCTTTCTCACTGCTCCATCAGGATTCAAGCAAGCCGGGCCGAAGAGGCTGAAATGCCAGAAACCGGTCCCCGGTAGCTTGTCTCCTTTCTGGTGAAGAATTGGCCTTGTAGTTTGGTCTGCCCTGTTCCCATGATGCACTGGGCCAGGGACAGACTAATTTGCATACAGCCAGGTTCTGAGCTGGGATGGGGCAGTGAGATAAATAACGGTGATGGATCAAGCCCTGATCTTTGGACTGGGTAAGAGTGGTCTGCTTAATTCAGACACTCTGTTCATCACCACCCCCTTTTCTGTATCGTTTTTGGCCACTATAGGTGTGGCAGGGTATACTCAGACATGAGTCCCTTTCTCACTGCTCCATCAGGATTCAAGCAAGCCGGGCCGAAGAGGCTGAAATGCCAGAAACCGGTCCCCGGTAGCTTGTCTCCTTTCTGGTGAAGAATTGGCCTTGTAGTTTGGTCTGCCCTGTTCCCATGATGCACTGGGCCAGGGACAGACTAATTTGCATACAGCCAGGTTCTGAGCTGGGATGGGGCAGTGAGATAAATAACGGTGATGGATCAAGCCCTGATCTTTGGACTGGGTAAGAGTGGTCTGCTTAATTCAGACACTCTGTTCATCACCACCCCCTTTTCTGTATCGTTTTTGGCCACTATAGGTGTGGCAGGGTATACTCAGACATGAGTCCCTTTCTCACTGCTCCATCAGGATTCAAGCAAGCCGGGCCGAAGAGGCTGAAATGCCAGAAACCGGTCCCCGGTAGCTTGTCTCCTTTCTGGTGAAGAATTGGCCTTGTAGTTTGGTCTGCCCTGTTCCCATGATGCACTGGGCCAGGGACAGACTAATTTGCATACAGCCAGGTTCTGAGCTGGGATGGGGCAGTGAGATAAATAACGGTGATGGATCAAGCCCTGATCTTTGGACTGGGTAAGAGTGGTCTGCTTAATTCAGACACTCTGTTCATCACCACCCCCTTTTCTGTATCGTTTTTGGCCACTATAGGTGTGGCAGGGTATACTCAGACATGAGTCCCTTTCTCACTGCTCCATCAGGATTCAAGCAAGCCGGGCCGAAGAGGCTGAAATGCCAGAAACCGGTCCCCGGTAGCTTGTCTCCTTTCTGGTGAAGAATTGGCCTTGTAGTTTGGTCTGCCCTGTTCCCATGATGCACTGGGCCAGGGACAGACTAATTTGCATACAGCCAGGTTCTGAGCTGGGATGGGGCAGTGAGATAAATAACGGTGATGGATCAAGCCCTGATCTTTGGACTGGGTAAGAGTGGTCTGCTTAATTCAGACACTCTGTTCATCACCACCCCCTTTTCTGTATCGTTTTTGGCCACTATAGGTGTGGCAGGGTATACTCAGACATGAGTCCCTTTCTCACTGCTCCATCAGGATTCAAGCAAGCCGGGCCGAAGAGGCTGAAATGCCAGAAACCGGTCCCCGGTAGCTTGTCTCCTATCTGGTGAAGAATTGGCCTTGTAGTTTGGTCTGCCCTGTTCCCATGATGCACTGGGCCAGGGACAGACTAATTTGCATACAGCCAGGTTCTGAGCTGGGATGGGGCAGTGAGATAAATAACGGTGATGGATCAAGCCCTGATCTTTGGACTGGGTAAGAGTGGTCTGCTTAATTCAGACACTCTGTTCATCACCACCCCCTTTTCTGTATCGTTTTTGGCCACTATAGGTGTGGCAGGGTATACTCAGACATGAGTCCCTTTCTCACTGCTCCATCAGGATTCAAGCAAGCCGGGCCGAAGAGGCTGAAATGCCAGAAACCGGTCCCCGGTAGCTTGTCTCCTTTCTGGTGAAGAATTGGCCTTGTAGTTTGGTCTGCCCTGTTCCCATGATGCACTGGGCCAGGGACAGACTAATTTGCATACAGCCAGGTTCTGAGCTGGGATGGGGCAGTGAGATAAATAACGGTGATGGATCAAGCCCTGATCTTTGGACTGGGTAAGAGTGGTCTGCTTAATTCAGACACTCTGTTCATCACCACCCCCTTTTCTGTATCGTTTTTGGCCACTATAGGTGTGGCAGGGTATACTCAGACATGAGTCCCTTTCTCACTGCTCCATCAGGATTCAAGCAAGCCGGGCCGAAGAGGCTGAAATGCCAGAAACCGGTCCCCGGTAGCTTGTCTCCTTTCTGGTGAAGAATTGGCCTTGTAGTTTGGTCTGCCCTGTTCCCATGATGCACTGGGCCAGGGACAGACTAATTTGCATACAGCCAGGTTCTGAGCTGGGATGGGGCAGTGAGATAAATAACGGTGATGGATCAAGCCCTGATCTTTGGACTGGGTAAGAGTGGTCTGCTTAATTCAGACACTCTGTTCATCACCACCCCCTTTTCTGTATCGTTTTTGGCCACTATAGGTGTGGCAGGGTATACTCAGACATGAGTCCCTTTCTCACTGCTCCATCAGGATTCAAGCAAGCCGGGCCGAAGAGGCTGAAATGCCAGAAACCGGTCCCCGGTAGCTTGTCTCCTTTCTGGTGAAGAATTGGCCTTGTAGTTTGGTCTGCCCTGTTCCCATGATGCACTGGGCCAGGGACAGACTAATTTGCATACAGCCAGGTTCTGAGCTGGGATGGGGCAGTGAGATAAATAACGGTGATGGATCAAGCCCTGATCTTTGGACTGGGTAAGAGTGGTCTGCTTAATTCAGACACTCTGTTCATCACCACCCCCTTTTCTGTATCGTTTTTGGCCACTATAGGTGTGGCAGGGTATACTCAGACATGAGTCCCTTTCTCACTGCTCCATCAGGATTCAAGCAAGCCGGGCCGAAGAGGCTGAAATGCCAGAAACCGGTCCCCGGTAGCTTGTCTCCTTTCTGGTGAAGAATTGGCCTTGTAGTTTGGTCTGCCCTGTTCCCATGATGCACTGGGCCAGGGACAGACTAATTTGCATACAGCCAGGTTCTGAGCTGGGATGGGGCAGTGAGATAAATAACGGTGATGGATCAAGCCCTGATCTTTGGACTGGGTAAGAGTGGTCTGCTTAATTCAGACACTCTGTTCATCACCACCCCCTTTTCTGTATGGTTTGAATCTGGACTTTTCTATCTACCTTCACTGTCTCAGAATGGTCTCGTATGATATTGGCCTTTGGTTCTTAGAATAGACAAGGTTCCTCTAGTGAGAGCCCCTGCGAGGGTTGTAGTCACCCTCTATGGGTCTGTGCTCAGTGTGCCCTTTCCCCTTCCACCGCACAGAGGAGAGTCCCTTCCATTAAATGGTTACTTGCAATAACCCACTTTGTGTTTAGGTTTACTTCTGTTCTTTGCGACTCCTCAAGGTTAGTTCCACTAGCTTGTGAAGGAACTTCTCCTCCCCTCTGTGCCAATCTGTCAGCGTGTGAATGCAGCACATTCCTCCAGTCGAGACCTCATGAGTTGGGTTTCTCTACATGCCTGCTAGGGAACCCTCACTGTGCAAAGGGTGTCACTCCACTAAACCCATCATACTTATTTCTTTGAGTTGAGTGCTCCTTCACCTGTTACCTCATGCTTGCTTGCTGCTCTCTTCTCTGTTTTAGATCTTTGCTCAGCACTGCACCAGCCCTGCTAATTTGTCATTTGTTTTTCACTATGGCAAATCAAGGTTCACATGCCAATGCAATTAATATTTGCAATTGAGTCTATACAAAGGGGTGGGTGGAGCTAGAGTAGTTGTACTTCACGGTATTCCGCAGAGTCACATAAAAACTCCATGTGATTCAGTGGAGTTCCGATCCACCTGCCATGACAAAACGGTTATGTCTATGCTGTACTAGTGCTTCTATGCAACCCTTCTGTCGAGAAGCACCATTACTTCTCTCCTGTATGTTTAATGGGGCAGTATCTGTGCATCTGTTCACACTCATAAAGCTCTCATTATTTTGCATCCTGCATATAAACTCATTCTCACCAATATATGGGTGCTGGAGCCCCTGACGCTCCCCTTGTTCCAGCGCCAATGCCTTCCCGTCTCATGTCACTCCTCACTCCTCATAAAGAGAGCACATTTAGCTGAAGTGTGTAATAGTAATAGAGTTCCGGGGGGTGGGAGATTCAAGGTCACCCTCCCAAAATCTCTCTTTCTTAACCTCATTGAATGGCTCTCTGCAGCCTCTGATTGAGGGTGAGAAGCTCCTGCCTCAGAGAATCTGGTGCATGTGGGCTGGTTTTATATGGAAAATAAAAACATTACAGACAGCCTGGTTTGTGTGTCTGGTACATCAGTTGGGTGGTGCCTGATATAGGACAGACTACGTCCCAGCCCTCCCGGCATCGCAGACTGTCAGAACTTTCAGAAGCTCCCTTTTGATAAGTACGTGTTTATTCAAACGCAGTGTCAGCATACCCATATAGCAAGCATACCGTACCTTTTCGGTCTCCAGTCTCCTGTACGGTCTCACACCCCATAGCACCGCTTCAGCACCCCAACACTTCCTCAGCCCCGACAGCACTGGTGGAGCACTGCAGCTAGTGCCCTGACAGCACCCTGATGCTCATCACCTCATCGAAAGAACTCTGGGGCAGATTTACAAGCCCCTTGCACCACTTTTGTGTCATTTTTAACATGGGAAAAGTGACGCATAAGTGGCGCAAGAGGCGTGTAAATCTTCCCCTCTTTTTCCAAGAAAGAAAAACGAAACACACTTTCCTGTCCAGTTTACTAAAGGTTTAATCCTTTTTCCCTTTGACTGAGTCAGAAAAGCCCAGGGCACCAGCAGAGATTTTACATCCTAGAGCATACTGTGTCATGGGCAACAAGTGGTGCCCCTACTGAATTTGAATAACAAGTAACATGTGCAAATGTTAAACACTTTGTGCTACGAAGCAGCGAGGAGATGCAACGGTCTGTAGACATAACGGCAAGCAGAAAAATATGTCTCTCCATTGCAGACAGCACAGGAAGTTTGGTTTCCTGCAGCCCAGGACACCAGAAGAAGGGGTGTAGGGGGAATGTGCTTGTACTCCTGGGAAGTGTACAGCAGCTCAAGAGACACAATTTTAGACGCACATTTTTAGACTCCATTCAAAGGATTTTTGTTTTTTTTTAAATACCCTTGAAGCAAATCCAGAAAAAATGAAGTAATGAATTAGGGCTGCGGGGGCCAACTCCGCCACGCGCGGTATCGGACCTTTTGGCAAAACTCCACGCTCCCAGCAGAGCGTGGAGTAGCAAATCTCTGTGAACTCCGCCGGCGAAGCAGAGTTAACCGCCCATCCCTGCTATGCGGGCTACGCTGAGTGAGGCCCAGGCAGCAAATTGGCCCAGGCCTGTTGGGTTTCAGTAGGCTGACGGGTACTCGAGCTGGGTTACATAGGATCTTATTTAAGTCAGGTACCTTCTTTCTTTAAGGCACCTCCTATGGAAGTTGATGTGATGCTGTGTCTGGAGGCAGCCACTTGCCCCCTGAAATCGGTTTGTAGTGAGGTCCATGGACCCAAGTTCTTGCTCCCATCCAAGCATGGGTCCTTCACCAACTGTGGACCGAGGCTTTAAAGACTTCAGATCACTGGAGCCCAATTTCAATATGGCCACCACCTCAAGGAATCGGACAGGCAGCACTTCAGTTGTTAAACTACATTTTCGGAGTGCTTGGCCTGATGTCAGTGATGCCGATTGCACCCCATCAACCAAAATGTTTCCAATTTGAAGTTAATTATCTAAACTTGTAAAACAATCTTCTTTACGTACATTAGAGAACTGTGTTTAATAAGTTGCACAAGTCAGGCTATTATTGCAGCGAATCCAGGGGTGGATTGAGGCCAATGATGTTTTATCGCCACTTCAGGCCGGGTTTCGTAGCCACACCAGTACGATCGACCAAGTTTTTAGATTAGTTTTAATTTATTGGCGGGTGGTGCTTTTAGGGGGGGCACGCTTTTTGCGGCCTTCGTTGATCTTAAATCAGCGTTTGACCTGGTGCCACGCGCAAACATGTGGGCAGCCTTTTAAAGATCAGGGCATGCCCCTGGATATCTTGTCCCTTTTAATTAGATTACATGAGGACAATTTTGCCCAAGTCCGTTGGAACCAGCAGGGGAATGTAACTGACAAATTTCCAGTCGCTAGGGGAGTTCGCCCAGGGTGCGTTCTAGCACCGACCCTCTTTTCACTATACATCAACAGGGTGATCAGCTATTTTGAGCACCAACCAACCACTGCTCCCAAGTTGGATGGTAAGCTGATCCCCCTGTTGATGTTTGCAGACGACACGCTACTAATCTCAAAAACTCAACGGGGCCTCCAGAAGGCCATTGATGTTTTTGAAGTCTTCTGCAATGACCGTGGACTTGTCATTAACACCACTAAGACTAAGTTCATGGTCTTACACAAATCTAAGCATGTCAGAGGGAAGGTGCTAATGATGGGGCACAACTTGAACAGACCCAAGTATTCACCTATCTGGGAATTACCCTATCATCCAAATTAGATTGGAAACATCACTCAAACCAGCTGGTCACGAAGCATGCCCAATTGGCAGAAGCCCTCACCAAAGAATTTTATCTGTCACACACTAGGCCAATTACCCCGGTCCTAAAGATTTATGATGCTAAAGTCAGAGCAGCTGTCCTCGATGGTGCAGAATTGTGGGGACTTAGCAATCTAAAGAAGTTGACGGGTGTGCAAAATAAATGTTTGCGTAGCATCACAGGCCTTCCAGTATCACCCCCCCTGATTCCTCTTCTATACGATTTGGGATCTCAATGCCTCGAAGATATGGCTCGGTATAGATCAGCCGCGTACTGGAGGAGACTATGGGTTACCCCAGAACTCTCCCAGTACGCTCGGGCCTTTCTCGAGGTTAGAGATGCCGATAGGGCACACAAAATATCATGGTTGAGGGAGGTGAGGGCTATCTACATGGCCATGGGCCTATCCCCTTTGTGGGATGACCCATTAGTGAATTCCTTTTCCCCAAGAAAAGTATTTAGAGACTTGTACTGGAACATGCTTGTGCTAAAAAGATTTGGCCGTTGTATCGGGCCATCACTAACGGTGGAATTCCTAGGACTAAAACACTCTCCAGTCCTCAAGGGTTATTGGGACTGGATTACCATCCCTGGAGACAGGAAGAAATATCATCAGTTCAGGTTGGGGACATTACCACTCAATGCCTTCACTGCGAAATGGCGCGGGGGTCACTGTTCCACCAGCCCCTTCTGCCCCACCCAACAGGAATGCATTGGGCACATACTTTTAGTCTGCCCTGAGTATAAAGTTCCTAGGATAACGTGGCTAAAACCTATTTGTTTGCAGTTAGGCTTGAAAACAGGTCGCAAGTCCGTTAGGATTCTCCGAACTGATAATTCTCAGGCCGTGGTTATAGCTGTGGCTAAGTTTCTCCACTGGATGTGGATTACTGGAGCACGTAAAATGAGTCTACAGTGATATCTTAAGGGGTTCTTTTAAAGTTTTTAAAGGGTTTACGTCACCTGATATTAAACACCTTGTAAAATGATGAATTTAGAGGTTTTTTTTAATGGTGTTTTTATTAAGAATGTTTTTAAAGATATCTCTACAATGGAATGAATCTGTCTATTTATGACTTCAAACAGATTTAGCCAATATTTGCCATATGCATGTAACTTATTGTTTTAATTAACTTATGGATGGTCTTCAATTGATGTGGTTCAAAGTATCTTGTGGTATTGTGAAAACTTGATTTCTGATATAACAGTGGGTAATTTTAAATTTTTAAGTGTCTAGTTGTTGTAATGTCTTTTATGATTTTAAAAATCGAAATAAAGACTTATGAAATTGAAATTGAATTGAAATTGAAGTTGCACAAGTCTTAAAAAAATGGCAAAACCCCAGCATACGTAATAATATCACATTATGGATAGCTGAAGTACTCTGCCTGAAATTACGGCTGATGGTACTTGGAATAGGAACAAGTGTGGTTTGAGGCCATTTATCACATTGTGAACATTCAGATGAGCATATCGTGGAGAGTAGTCCACAAGGAATATGTATTAAACCACTAAAGGCAATGTTTCTATACAATCTGCTGATGAGTTTTGTGGAAGATTTATATGGCAGGAATCATTTTATTTCCCTGGATTGACACTCAGTACTGTCATCAGTTATATTAACAAACTTGCCACATGCTTCTATTGTTAAAAGGAATAAGGCCTAAAAGAAAATGCACACTGCTTTTATAAGTATATTGTATTTTTAATCAATTGACAACTTACACTTGGATGCATATGTAAGGAAATTTAGAGGACATTTTATGCTGCGTAAAATATTACTTTGTGGACTACCTCTATTATAACCCAGTCTTAGTAATAAAACATGTCTGGTATCCCCAGGGGTAGGTGCAAGGTGCAGTGAATGTTCAGATGATTAGATCCGTGTGTTTTGAATACTTCTCAAGCTACCTGAAGGGGAGTGATTTGGATAATGAGGAGATGGATTTGAAGCTGGACCCCATCTACCAATGTTGGAGACTAGGCAGGAGGCTAGGTAAGGTGACAACGATGTGGAGCATGCACTGTTTGCTGAAACCTTATTGGCCAGTAATCAAGCAGTGGAAAGATGCTACCCCTCCAACCCCCCCTCCCCCCCCCTCAGGTAGTATGTTAGCAGAGATTGATGATGAGGCACCTACAATCAGAAAAACCTTGGGCCATATTATCAAGAACGGCATAACACTTTAGCGGCAGGAAACTGCAGCTAAAGCGGCGATAAGAGGCTTGAATTATATGCCCTTGTGAATTCCCATAGAAGCCCAGGTTCTGGTGTCAACCTGGGCTTCCATGGGAATTCACAAGGGCATATTATCAAGCCCCTTATCCCTGTTCTTGATAATATGGCCCCTTGTTATTTTTTTTAATAATATGGATGAAAAGTGTGATAAGATATTCAAATCTCGTGTAAAGTGACTGACTTTTGCAGAGGTAATAGCTGTAAATATTTCAATGGGTTCCCGAGTAGTTTGTGCTCTGCACAATCTTGTGTTATTGCTTTGTAGTATTTTCATGTATTGAGCATAAAATCTCAAAATGTAGTTGTTAGTTTTTTTTTTTTTATCACCCATTAAAATGGGCAACCAAATATAGATCAGAATCTCTGATCATCAGTTTGTTGGAGCCTCCAAGTTGACTGGAAGAACAAACAATTTTCAATCACTTGGCAGCTGGTTCCACAGGAAATTATTCTTGTCAGTTCATTGGGAAAGATTCTAATTCCACTACCTACATTTTTTATGCTTTAGAATTTAGAGAAATCAATACAATTTAGTCTCAGATGGGCCCCGTAACAGGGGACACTTGGTCCATTGTAATTCCAAGTTTTTATTTTTCGAAAGGAAATTTTTTTAGTTTTAAAAGATAGCTTTATTTAAGGATAAAGAGGTGTCATTATATAATACATGTGAATAAACAATAAAGAATAAAACACAGCGAAAATCCAGCTGAGATACTTGAATGAAAACAAATAATACAATTAGTACAAAGAATAAAAAAGAAAAATACAAGAAATATGTTACAAAATCAATTAAAAGAAAGTCAGAGGGATCAGGGATGTTCAAGTACTTCTTGTTGTGAAGGTGTCAACAAGGAGTGCGTTTTAGCAGAGGTATCAAAGGAAAGAGTAACTGGTAACCATAAATGGAGTCTTTTCGTAGCAAAGGGTGTGGGTATATTGGAGAATGTGTCCAGTCTATGGTTGTGACAAACATCATACCACTAAGCCTTGAATGAGATGTTCGTAAAGTCTTTCCAATTCCTTGTTATTTGTTGGAAAGCGACTGCTACTAACAAGTCAATTATTTTAAAACTAATTGGGATAGTATTCCAATCCGAAGAGAGACTACCTAAGAAAATGTTTGTTAGGGAAAACGGGATATGTGTGTCAAAAATTAGGTTAATTTGAGTCCCAACCTGTTTCCAGAAACTATAAACTAAAGGACATGTAAACAACAAATGAAATAGATCAGTATTTGGAGAGGAGCATGACCAACAGATGTCTGGTGTAGTAGGAAATCTTTTGTGTATAGTCTGAGGAGATAACAAGAGTCTATTATAAACATAAAACAGAGTTTGCGTTAGGTTAGACGATCTTGAAGATTTACGTATTTTAGTCCATAAATTACTCCACAGAGAAAGAGGCCAGACTATATTAAAGTCTTTCTCCCACAACTCTTCAACACTTGATTTCTGTCGTACTGTAGGGAAGGAGTGTACAAAAGTATACAAGGTAGACGCCTTGGGTTTCGTGTGTAAAAGATTGGATAATTCCGTATGTATGGGAGTTAGAGGAGCGTGACAGGGTTTGTTCAATAGCTGCATGTATACAGCAAGCACAGCCATACAAAGTTTCTGATATTTGGAAGTGAAAGCGGTGGGTAAAGCATATAGCTATTTTAATGAAGAAAATTTAATAAATTCTCCATTCGAGAATAATTGATGCACCCATATTATGCCACCTTGTCTCCAAGTTTTCCAGTAAAAGGGTTTATCATGGATTAGTATAGTTTTATTATGCCAAATGGGTGAGTTCAAAAAAGAATCAAGAGTGTCATATAATAAGGGGAAAATGGGATTTAATAATTTTGAAGTAAACTTAAATAACGGAGTAGATAGTGTTTGGGGCTTACGAAAAAAGAAAGGTATTCTTGAAATGATAAAGGAGAGTGCAACTAATGCACAAAGGGGCAATCTTCAGAATCAGTTAGCCAGCATGAAGCCTGTTTTAATAGAAAAGCTTGGTGATATGCCAAGAAATTTGGATAATTGACTCCACCTTCAACTTTCGGGTGTGATAACTTAGCGGTTGATATACGTGGTTTCTTTCTACTCCATAAAAAGGAGGATAACACTGAATTAATGTATTTAAAAAACGTATTGGAAATAGAAACTGGAATGTTGGAAATGGTATACAAAACTATGGGGGAAAGCATCATTTTAATAGTGTCTAAACAACCCAACAAGGAGAGATAGAGAGGATGCCATTTAATAGTGAGCTCTGTAAGTTTGTGGATGCAATTATTCATGCAAAGTGTGACTGTACTATTTATTGTTGATGTGAAGTTTACGCCTAAATATCTCTAATTGAGGACGGTTTCGAAGTAAAATTAGTTGTGGTGAAATCAACACTATAGGTATATTTAGTTAAGGGTAGAATTTCACATTTATCACTGTTTAGTTTGTAACCTGATATTATTGAAAACGATTGGACCTCTTCTAAAAAGGCTGGGATTGATTCACTAGGGTTGGAGATAAAAAGCAAAATGTCATCAGCATATGCTGCCAGTTTGACATCAGATGTGGAAGAGTGAATACCTGTTATCTTTGTGTTTTGACGAATTCTTGAGAGGAAAGGTTTGAGGGCTAAATTAAAAAGAAAGGGAGATAAGGGGCAACCTTGACGTACCCCTCTATCAAGGTAAAAAAAAGTGAGATTAAACCATTAGCAAGGACAGCAGCACAAGGGTGAGAATATAGCAGTGAAATTAGGGAGATAAAATTTGAAAGTGTGTGATCGGTGGGGTTTGTTTCGGAGGAATACAATTTTTTATAAAATAAAGCAAATTCATTTAAAATTTCCACATCTCTAAACTTTAAAGTAGAGCTGTCATCAAAATTAGAATCAATGTTCACTTTGTTCTGCTTGTTTTTTAAATAGTTATCCAGAAGTTTACCTGCTTTGTTTCTACCACCATAGAATTTGGCACTCGATTTCAATAAGTATAATGATGTATTATCCGTTGACTCCTTATTAAACTGCAACTTAGCTTTTATAAGGGAATTGAGAACATCTTTTGAATTGGACGTGTAAAAAGAATGCTCCAGTCTCTTAATTTCTTGAAGTAATGAGCATGTATTATTACGAGCAGCAGTACGTTTCTTTTTTACATAGGTTATAATAAAGTCCCTTGCGGAGGCTTTAAAAGCATCCCAAATAATTGAAGGTGATAAGGAATCAGTTTGATTTAGGAGATAATAGTCGTCAAAAAATGTTTTAAAAGTGGAAGAAAATTGAGGATCTGAGAGTAAAGAGTTATTAAATCGCCACTAATTGCCATTAATTTTAGGTAAAATATCCAAATCATTTGAAATAGGGTTGTGGTCTTACAATAAGATAGGGCCAATTTCCGTAGACGCAAGTGCTTGCGAAAGGTTATGCGAGACAAAAAAATAATCAAGTCGTGACTGGGAATGATGCACCGGGGAATAGAAAGTGTATTCCCTCGTAGTCGGGTTACATAATCTCCAGGCATCCAAAAGTTTATGTTGTTGAATGGTATGGACAAAAGATTTGTGTGATTTGTTAGGGACAAATGAAACTTTAGAATTCCGATCTATGAAAGGATCGAAAATCTGATTACAATCACCTGCTAATATAAAGTTGTCTTCTATATGGAGAGTGGCTTGCTTGGCTATTGATGACCAAAGAGAAGTGTCACCACCAGTGGGGGCATAGACAATGAAAAAAGAGACTGGAACATCCTTCAGCAATAATTTAACATTGAGCCAGCGGCCGTCTGTGTCAGAATCCTGTGAAATGAATTTAAAATGAAGGGACTTGCGACACAACATCATAACCCCATTACTTTTACCATCACCGCTGGAATAAAACAAGTCGCCCACCCAACCTTTTTTAATTTTAATGAGTCCTCCTCAGTAAGATGGGTTTCTTGCAGGAAAACTATATCTGCATTCAACTTAGCTAGATGAGATAACACTCTCTGTCATTTAATGGGAGAGTTGAGCCCTCTAACAATCCATGAAACTAACTTTAACGGCATAATGGGCTAGGGAAAACAGAAAGTAACAAAAATCTACAATAATAAACCAGAAAAATCAAACTATGAAAATAGACATGAGAAAGATAAAGTATCGTACAAGTAATGATCATAGCTGGAAAGGGATAGGAAAAATATAAGCAAAGTAGTATAAGAAGGATTAGCGAATCAAATAAGAAAAGAAGATTAATAATAGCAGAATGATAAAGATAACTGAACAGTAGATTTTGGGAAATAGCAACATCAATGGCAAATTCAAGTCGACAGAATAGGTTGATGCGAGAAAGAGCATCACATAGAAATAGGATATTAGTGACACCTAGAAAGAAATGAAAAGTGACAAGTAGGAGAAGAAAGAGAGGAAGAATTAGGGATAAAGGTAAGGTGAAAATACTGGAGGATGACATACTTACATAAGAAAAGAACAAGTATACAAGGGGGGGGGGTGGAACCACATGGGAGGGATGACACATCTAAGGGCGGCTAACCGGGAAACCAGGGAGACATCAGGAGACAATGACAAGGAACCTGTGGATGTGAAAGAGATAAAGATAAAGTTAGGATGATACATTAAGGTGAACAGAAACAACGATAACAGTGAACCATGATGACAACAACAATTTAAGTAGATTCTAAGCGTAAACTGTGAACAGCACACCTTAAAAATACAATGTTAAGCAAGGTGAACCAAAGAAATCAGATAACGTTTTAGTAAGACACAAAATTAAAGCTCAGCCAGTAGATGAAGAAGACGGTTCAGAAGAATCCATTGCAGACGTTTTACAAGAGTTTATGAAACTTTGCAGGCACTGCGGGTCTTCGTATATAGTTGTTCTATTGTTGTACGCGACTTTGAACAAACAGGGGTGAAAAAGACCATATCTGGCCCCCATCAAGCAAAGCTCAGGTCTCATATTAAGAAAGGCTTTGCTTCGATTGGCTGTGGCCTTAGCATAATCTTGGGCAAAAAACAAAGAGGAACCGGACCATGTGATATTCGGAGAAGATTTAACAGCTGCTAACAACTTTAGTAAATCCTTATATTCTAGAAAATACAGGATGACTCCTCTTGGTTTTTGTGAAGAAGATGCAAGAGATGGTGAATGGCCAAGATGATGCGCTCGCTGAATATTAAGAATGGTGCCCTCTGGCATGTGAAGAATTTCAGGAAGGAAGGATTTAAAGAAAGTGAGTGGATCAGATCCTCCAAGACCCTCTCTCAGTCCATAAATACGTAGATTGTTCCATCTGTTGCGATTTTCCAAATCTTCAACCTGCTTCTGGAGTGCTGAAACTTGAGAGTGAAGGTGAGAGACATTGACGCAAGATTCTTTTAAAGAAGTAACTGTCTGCTCAACTGAAGAAACCCTTGTTTCAAGTTGCGACCAGTTATCCGTCAAGACTTGGAGTTTAGTGTTAGTCTCTTCCATAAAAGGATGGAGAGCTCTAATTTCCTCCAATAATAATTCCATGGAAACAAGCGACGTTGGTTAGGAGGTGAGGGAGGATCTTTTTTCAATCGCTTAGTAATATATTTCCCTGAAGTAAGAGGAGGTTCCATAGTAGAATCTGAGTTCTGCACAGATGGCATCAGAGAATCTTCAAATTTGGAAAATTCAGAGAAAATCTTTGAATTTTTTATAAAAATGTGCTTTGGTTTAGAGAGTGGAGGATATAGTGACTTTGTTCTGCCCATATCACTACTCCACACTTACTCTTGGTGCGCACTGAATTAGAGGATGTCACAATGCAATGAAAGTCTCACAAGAGGAATGTTTTATGAGGGAAAAACGTAGTATAAATGACAGCAAGTATTCCTAGGAGGCTGGAACATAGGTAGCTTTTCAGTTGAATAAAACAGGCATAAATGTGGGAGACACCGCCCCGAACAACATGATAGAGTAGCAATCGAAGATAGTATGCATTAAATGCGAATGAGAGTAAAGCGCAATTAAAGCTGAAATGGCTACCACATAACGTGCCTCATCAGCGCAAAGCAAGTATTAAATGGTAAAATGTAGCAGTAAAACAGTAAATTCCAACTTGAGGGAATTATAAAAATTCACAGTCCATGGGAAGCATAGAATTAAATGCGCTGTTATTATAAAATCTTTTTGGCATCACACGTTTAGTTGAGGAAGCATACTAAAGAATAGTGGTGGATCTAAAATGGCTGCTCCTCAGAGAATGATGAAAGCTGTAAATATGGCACCTTCAGGTTAAGTGAACGCTTAGAGGCTCAGTTGCTGCAGAAACAAATCTTAGCGTGGCTTATATATCCCGCAAATGAGACAGTAGAATGGCTCTGTCAGCAAAGAATTCACGGAAGAATGCTCATTAGCAGAAACAATGTTGCGCAAGTAACTCAAAATGGCGGCCATAACAGAAACGGAGCTGCGATAACTCACTGCATTGGATTTAAAACATTAAAGTTCGCCGACAAAGTCTTTAAACGCCGCAAGCTGGTGTCGGCATCTTCCGGCGCCTGCCCTTTTCCTCAGCACAGGAAAAAGATGGGTTGCAGCTGCTGTTCTCCCAGGCAAGCCACGGAGCGTCACTCGACTGCCACCATCACCCTCGGGTGCCAAGCCACGCCCCCCTTCGAAAGGAACTTTTGACTACTTAAGGCACCTGGGGAAACACCTCATCAAAACATGAAGAAATTGCTGAGCAACACTGATTTCTGCATGCTATTACCCCAAAACATGTAATTGCTGTTATTTCCTTGCTCCCAGATTTTTTGCGACTTGTGGTATCTGCCGTGAACTAATTGGATTTTCAATTTTATTTCTTTGGAAAAAAAAGAATTCTTGCTAAATTGAGGACTACTGGTCCAGCTCTTTCTTTGCCACATAGGCTTAAGACTTTACAAACTGGAAGAGTTGCTATAAAGTTCTGATGAATCTGAATGCAGCTGCACAGCTTAAAATGGTATCTACCAGAATGTGATATACAAACACAACTCCTTACCATGTGCTTAATTACACCAGTACAAAAGTTATATAAACTTATATCTGTGATGTCACACGTGCCACAAATTAGTAATGTATAAAGTATTGTATCTGAAACAAAATAACATTCTAGGGTTTAAAAAACATTTATTATTAAAAAAAAAAATAACACCATACCTCCACAAAATATTTTACAAATTCTCTCCAGAATTTGCACACCACGCTTCTCTGTCCCATATAAATTCTATAGTAAGCACACTAGTGTAATTTTATTGACCCCATTGATACCACTGAGGTAACAGAGTAAGTGGAATAGATGATGCATAATTATGAAAGTATAGATAACATTTCTAAGGTACCTGTTGGCCACTAAAGGCAAGTCGACCTTCCTGCATCAATCTGCTTCTACTACTACCTACCACCAGGGTATCCTTTACCTGGGCGTCCACAGCTAAAGGCCTACTGATGCCTTTTGGAGGCATAAGGGCTAGGAACCATGCCTTCCGCACAGCCCACAAACACATCAACATGGGCATTCTTGTTACACCTTACAGCCATTTCAGTCAAAAAAATCCCTCCACACACTCACATCATAACACAGCATTAGTATACCAAACAGCAATCACCACAAAATCCTAATAAAGATTATATTCATCACTACCCTCAGCAATTAAATTGTATAAACTACTGTGGATAAATGGTAATCAGTACCCAATCCGCATTTGTGCATTTGACAAAAGTGACCTGATTACAACCAATAAAGTAGAAACAACCAATAAAGTAGACACCATATTTTTTCAAGAAAATTGGTCTGCACTGATTACCACTCACATCTTCCATATCATAGTTCCACAAAAGTACGTGATCCAGCACACCAACATTCCAAATAGACCAGGAGGGATTGTTGCATATATCCATAAAATGTTGTGGACTGTTTTACACCAGCACCTTTACACCATGAAAATATTCAATCCCCACTCTTGCCACTTTCCCCTGCCTTCTATTCAGAACATCACACATGACCAAAATAATCCATCATCCTGCCCCAACAGAGCAATAAACACCAAAATACTTGTTATGATTGCATTAGCCTCTCCCAATATTGCAACCAATATTTTACCTAGAGAATTTGGCTATAGAGGAGATACATCAGGAAAGGAGTTGAAGGATTGTTTCCTTAATCTGCTGATTACCACCAACATCGCTCAGTTCTTCTCCTACAACCTAGACTAGGGAAAACGCACTGGGCCTTACACATTCATGAGCACAATCCTCTACCATCCTCACGATTACATGTCAGGACCAACCACCCCACTATCAATGTCATCCTCACTTATTCCTCTCCAGCTTATCAAGGCCAACAAATTTCAGCACAACTGCTGAGCACACCCTAAAGGATCTTCATTCAAATGCCTTTCATAAGAACATGGTAGACTTTGCAGGTTTATGAAACTTTATTAAACTCCAATAAAGGTCAACACTGACATTTAGAGATGAGGTGTACAGAATTTTGATTTTTTTGAGACATTTCACAAAAATGTATATATCAAAATAGCATGTGTTCAAAAGTCGGGCAAGATACCTGTAATAGCACTTTGTCAAGGAGAAAATGCCTTCTGCAAGATATAATCATCTCAAACCAGCCTCCATGAGACATTATCTGCTTCTACTCATTCCAGCAGATAACAAGCTTGCAAAATGTCGCAAATATCCGTAGGAACTAATCTTGTAAATTTCACAGCTGTAAAAGAAATTTTGCAAAGGGCTAATTGAGAGCTTTACATAAGACCTCAGTAGTACCTTCCAGGTGACATCATACATCCCCACTCTAATGAAACTTTGCTCCGTTATAGCTAAATCTTCCATATCATTTTACAGCCAGGATTCATCAGACACAAGCATGCCATCAGGAAAAGAAGGAGCAATGTGCAGAGCTGAAAGATGACCTCACTTGCTAGAAACAAATCTGCTCCATCTACAGACATTTCATCACAGAAGCTAAAACAGCTTAAAGCAATAAAACAATCATAAAAGCCTCAGCCAGACCAGAACACTTAGTAGAGCTATCAAGCACTGACTTAACTACATAAGAGCCCCATGTTGACTCAATCCAAAGAACAGTGTTTAGCCAACAGCTTCTACTTCAAAGATAAGATTGAGGACCACAAAGTGCATACTGACAACACACAAACCCAGACATCCCTTCCACAGCACCCCCAAGTGTTCCAAAAATAATATGATGAGCCTATTTAAACCTATAAAGGGCACATTCCATGAAGGCTACTCCATGTAATCATCAATCATGAAGAAGATATCGATGGAATTACAACTCTAGATCCAGCAAATGTCACAAACTACCATTGTATCACTTATCATCTACAATTCCCTGCAAAAGACATCTAGACAGCCATCACAAAACAATTTACAACAAGATCAAATCCAGAAGATTATCCATTAAGTCTAAAGCTCTTGCTGTAGCCTGGACACAATAATTCCCCAAGTTGTTGATAACCCTCTCTTGATCACAGCAAATAGTGACCCCCTCCCTTCTCACAGTTCTAGAACTATCTGCAGACTTTGATACCATCAACCATCTCCACATGCTTAACTTATTGGCACAGGTTCTAAGGTCCGGTTGATTGTCTCTGTAGATCTAAGTCCAACTCCATTATACATGGCATTCCCCAAAGATCCATCTGATGACAAATGATCTGCAACCTTTACATGAAGCTCTCCATGAGTCCAGTTTTCTGACTTGGATGTCATCACTAACCAGGCTTTTGATGATACCCAAATCTTGAGGATCACACCTAGCACCGCTTCGCATGCCTGAATATATGTCATACTACTGACCTTGAATATCCAAGGTCTACCTCAAACTAAACCTATTCAAGAATGACTTTGCCAGCACTAATTTAAGCAAGTTGAATAATCTAGGGTTAGATAATTTAAATAAATCTCAACTGCTTCACAGCATGTCTCACTCACAAAAAAAAGTGGATGATCTTTCATATCAGTAGTAATTTCAGGGAGCATACCATTTATAAGACCACAACTGCCTCGCATCAACTCTAGTTAATCCACAAAGAATACTAGTCTACTTGCTTGACCTGTCTCACCTCAATAGAAACAGTGCTTTTCCGGCCAGTATCCCAGAGTACACACAATGAGGGTTAGGGTGAGATTTAAGAACCTGCGTGGGAAAACTCCCCATTCATAATATCTATCATAAAAAGAACCCCCAGATCCAGGGCAAGAGTCTGAGGGGCAAATGGTCTTTGTCAAACAGGTTCTGGAGGGGAATCCTTTTTAAGGACAGTTCCCCTCACACACCAGAGGTGTAATGCTTCATCATAGGGGTTCCTCCTCGTGTCCAGATCGTAGTCTAGACGTGAGCTAAAACCCCTTGCTGCGAGGGAGGAGCACAGGGATGTTTTATATTTGAAAGGAGGGTTATTCTAAAACCCTCTGTGTGCGTGGTGTGTTGAGAGTGAGGTGCAGTGCTAGAGTGAAAGTGGTTAAAACTGGCTAGAAGGTTAGCTATATGGCAAGCTTTATTCGGCTACCTTGTGACAGGATTAAAAACAAATAGCTAGTAATGCAACTGCCGATATTAGAGACAAATGCATTAGAGTATGATCAACATGTTTCGGCCGTTGGACCTATCAGAGTATTGTGGCCTTCATCAGGATAAACATTTAGCTACTGCAATCAGTGAAATAAATGCATTTATCAATCGGCGTGAAAAATAACAAAAACAGCGGTGTATTATACTGAACCAGTGGTCCTGTAGTTCAGTAGATTCACCGGTGAAACCTGTGGTAAAACAAAAAGACAACGTTGTGCGCTGTTTAGAATAACAAGAAAAGACGTGTCGCATGCTTGTACCACAACACAACAGACAGTCGCTACAGTCAAAACAATGGACTTGGTGAAACCACTATATTCACATGATACGTGATTAAAGGATGCAAGACTCACCCACAGAGGTTAGAAAATTTGACGTATCTGTCCTGGGCTATTAGTCAAAGGGACATACGCCAACCCAACTTTATAGAAAAAGGTGGTGGTGTTAAAGTAAAGAAAAAAAAGTGAAAAGATGGTTCAAGTTAAGGTGTGCCAGCCCACTAAGGACAGAGCAATCATAAGCATGAGTTTGTGAAAGAGCATATGCGCAAACTGGCTTGCATGGCTAGTGTCTGCAGTGTGCAGTTGGTAGTTCAGTAAGCACTTCAAGGTAAGTCATAAAGGATCGACAAACCATGTGTTATGGAAAGAGCATACAAGGGGCTTAAACCTCTCATAAGTGACTCAAGGGGAACAATTTGGTTTGCTGAAAGAGTAAAAGAAGCCATAGAAAGCAGTTGCTACAAGGTCGGTCTTCCAAACGTGCCCAGGGAGGTAAGACAATGGCCATCATGTGTGGCATGGCCCAATGTCTGAAGGTCAGCAATACTGTAAAACGAACTTGCCAGGTAGAGGAGACCCGAACTAGTGCGTCTAATGTTGAGGAGACCCGAAACAGTGCGCCTCATGTTAAGCAAGCACCGTAGTCAAGCATATTGCCACTGAAGCTCGAGCAGAGCTAAACAGCTGCTCTGGAAAGAGAAGGTCCCATGGTGGCGGGACCGCCGGGACTCAGGTGGTGCCTAGTAACTGGTATAAACTGGGCCGCGGGGAGGCACAGAAAACGAGTTGTGCAGCTATCTGAACAAAACGGGGAGGTAAAGTGTGCAGGTCTCAGAACTGCGCCGGGACAAATCCTCGTTGGTGAGTGCCAAGCGGGGTGCCGTACAGCTAAATGTAAGAGAACGGCCCGCTGGGCGGCATGCAAGCCCCAGAATTGCACCGGGACATGCAGGTGCCAAAAGACAGAATGCGTAAGAAGCTAGGAAAAATAACACCTAAGACGCAAGGGTTACTTACCGCTCAATGTGAGCGTGGAAGCAAGAATCTTGTGTCCGTCCGACAGGGAAGAGGCTGATCTTGGTTGGTGCACTAAATAGTGCCGGGACCATGGCTTCCTGGACAAAGCATCGAGGATGATGGTAAGTGTAGTCAGTGAGGACCGCTTCCTGGTGAGGATGCTTGGTTGAGTCGTCTGGGGCACAGCTTCCTGGATAGACACCCAGGGATGATGGGAAATGGAGTCAGGGTGCCATTCTGCAACCTCTGGCTAAGTGGAAAAGGAATAAACGCAGTGGAACGAATGATGGGGTAGGAGGGGTTCAACCCTTATTTTTAAGGAACCTCATAGTATGTGCTGGGAAGAAATAGCATATGGGACACACACTGGTGTGAATGAATGAAATAAAGTGAACACCAAGAGACGTGTCACTGGGCTACCATCGAGCTCAGTTGAGCATGACAACACTCATAGAAGACGTGTGAGTGTGCCAACAGTCTCACTCATGCTGGGGAGAGTGGTCAAAAGCATGACACTGGGTATGTGCCTAAGGGAACAAGAAACTGAAAAACAGAGACATCCAGTTTGGGGCTGGAGAGGCTAGTGAACTCCTGGGCTCAGGTGAGTGCCAACGAGGGAATGTCATAATTGAGTCCCATATTAGAGGTGTTCTATCTGAATACCCATCGCTGCTCAATCCGCAGAAGTTTTGTGGTGAGACCGGGTGTTGTCACACTGAGGTTAGGTTTGTCAAGAACTGTCCAGGTGAGTGTGTCTGCCTGGTGATGCATTTCTAAAAAATGCTTTGTTAGCCTTGTAGTTTGTTTAGCTCATCTGATAGTGCTCTTATGTTCCAGTATGCGTGTGCGCACTTTCCGTGTGGTCATGCCCACATATCTGAGACCACATGGGCAGGTGATCAGATAGATGACTCGCTCGCTGTTGCAGTTAGTGTGATATTTTAACTCCCAAGGTCTTGCGGTGCCAATGGCGATAGTTCTTGTAACTTTGGTCTGGGCTTGGACAGAGGAAGACCCAGAGGGAAAGTGGCCTTGGACACTTGGAAGATGCCAGAGGGTACTTGGTCTGTGTGTGGTTGTGGGTGGAGGTCTGGTATGAACCAGATTATCCCTAAGGGTTGCGACCTCTTTTGAAGGCGAACAAGGGTTTCTGCAGGGATAATTGTACTTTATTATGGATATTCCAGTTGCGCTTGATGGCTTTTTTCACTGCATAGGAGAGGGAACTAAAAGTGCTGACACACACCAATCTCGTCTGTGGTTGTTTGTTGGAGGGGTTGTCCAGCAAGGCATCTCTATTATTATTGAGCACACGTTTGGTTGATTTCTTAACTAGTGCGGTTGGATAATGTCTGTCCAGTAGGTTGTTACTTAATGTCAATGCGTATTCCAAAGTAACACAAAGTTGTGCAATGCTCTGCCCTGCATTACTTTGCAACAAGGGACCATTACATGGGTGGTTAATGGGCATTTCCATGTAACCACTCATGGGTTTTGACACAAATCTCTATCTACAATGAATTGTACACAGGTATTTGCTCCAAAATCCTGTGCCCCTTCGACGAAGGAGTTACAAAGATAAATGTTTTAATTTTGCCTAATTTTCCGACTTTGAATGTGTGCTGCATTGTACAGCACGTATAGAAAGAAAGCCTTAACCCGTTCCGTGCTCGCGTCGGCCATTTGCTGACGTGAGCACTACCCGCTGGGTGCTGCGCTCGACCGTTGGCCGGCGGAGCCCCGCCCACTCAGTATAACGTCCGCACCGCCGAGCAATGTACGCCGCGGTAAAAGGTTAAAGCATAGTTTTAGTACCGGAAGGCACCCCTTCCAGTACAAAAACGATGTTTCATACAATGCAGACACCTTTGCACTACGGCGTTAGTGAGTATGAGCTGGTGCATGGCTTTCTAAAGGGAGCCAGCGAAGGGAGAGCGCAGAACTGCTCCACATAGATATGGTGCTGTCCCTCTCTCTCCCATCCATGTAGCTAGGCAACTTTACTTGATGTCCTGCACTGTGGGACTTCTATGTAAATCTGGGCCTAAGAGGTTGTATCAGAGTTCATTAAATCCCCAAAGAAAATTAACTTACTTATAGAGTCAAGTCGTTTCCAGCACATTGGAATATGTACGAGTATGAGGGTGAAGAGTAATATTGTGTAATGCTTTCCAAGGACAGGGTAATGAATTTAAGGAGAAGTGATTAAGGCAATATCAGTAACTGGTTTCAAAAAGGTTAACACAGCACAACCAAGCAAAAGACCTCAGGGTGCAAAGATGGCACTGGCGCACATAAAGAGGATGCCTGTCAGGAAAAGCTCAGCTATGGACAAAGGTGCCAATGTGCGAGTCTGCGAATTAGGTTGTAGCTTTGTCAATCTAGATTAAATCAAACTGACATAATTTGACAGTAAACAATGTGGAAGCGTTTGGATGTGAGATCTGTGGTGTTTGTTTAATTTTGTGTTTAGCGATACTTGCACCCTTATATAACAGGATGTAGAGATTAGTACAGGATGAAGATAAACACACTATGATAATGTACAAAACTGTCCCACAGGTCAGTCGTCTCTGTCCAAGGCTATTTTTCGTAAAATCTTCGTGATGAAATACTTGCCACTGAATTATCTAGTTGCGTGCCAATGTAAATGATTCACAGTACAATTTCCTCGTGCACTTTCTCCCGAGGACTTTTGTGAAATCCATCACACATAAATATGATCTACCCTGGTACCCCAGGCTAAGGCTGCGACCCCAGGAGGCTCTTTGTGATAATCCCACAGAGACTCGTGTCTTTGATCTCATAGCAGTAGTTAGAAAAACAAAGACAGACAGGGCAGATTCCCATATAGCAATGACATGCGAAGCTTTGCTCAGTGTTTACTTTAAAGCAAGGAAGTAGTAAAGGGGACTAATCTAAGGAACGCATCCACTGAAGATGACCAGAGAAATTTTAACAATTATCAGGGTAATACCCTTAAAATCTGTCAGCTGTTGAAAGATTTTTCTAGCTCAGAAGTTTACACCCAGAGATTATTCGGTTATGTGTCATAATTTCTTACCCAAACAAGAATTAAAAGGCGCGGTGCTTGCAGCTGTCAATCTAAGTTAGGTTGAATTGCAGCAGTCATTAGCAGACGTGGTGCTGGGTATCACGAAATGAAAATGGGGAGAAATGCTCAAACCTCTCCCTGCCCATCAATGGGTAGGAATACATAAGGTGATGATTACCTTTTGTACTAAACAGAGTAATGTTTAGCGTGTAGACATTCCACAGTGACATGTATGGGAAAGGAGATGGTTGAGACATTTAAGGGCATATGATCAAGGAAGGCGTTAAAATTATTGCCTGTTTAGCGGCAAAAAACTGCCGCTAAAGCGGCAATAATGGGCTTGATAATATTCCCTGGAGAATTCCAGTAGAAGCCCATCTTCACACCAGAACATGTACTTCTATTGGAATAATCAAGGGCATATTATCAAGCCCATTAGCGCCTCTAAACCGGCGATATTTTTTAACACCGTTCTTGATAATATGCCCCTGGGTTTGTTGCTAGAGGTGTATCTTCAGGGAGGTGTGGTGTGTGTCAAACCCATTATGGTGTTCAATCTCGGTGATATTTAGATATGGAGACTCTCTGTTGGGTCTAGCAGTACGTGTCGTGCTTTGTTTGGGCTCTACAGACTTTCAGATTGTTTAGTATGTATGCATGTCTGTGGTATTTCTGAAGCACAAACCTAGACTAAAGGCGGGAGAGTGCTGTACAAGGTCAAAGACAAGTATACGGTCAAGGAGTGATAGAAGAGGTAGCTGGTTTGTGAACTGCTAATGCACTGTAATGCAGTGGTCTTTAACACAGTGGGGCATATTATCAAGGGGGGCGATAGGCAATTTCGGACATTTTAGCGGCCGTTTTCGGCCGCTAAGCGGCGATAATTCTATTGCCCTATTAGCAAGCTGTCGCTAACAGCAGTTAGCGACAGCTTGTAGGCGATGGCGAGCGGTTTGGGGCCCGCTTTGCATGTCAGCGATGTTTATCGCTAATGACATGCAAAGTGGGCGTACCCAACCTGTTAGCGACTGAAAGCAGTCGCTAACACCGCTATCGCCTATTACCAACACAGGCGTAGCGTTGGAAATATTCGCACTAAACGCGAATATCTCCAAAAATTAACGCCTGCTCAGACCAGTTCTTAGCCATTATATCCAATGGGAGGTTGATATAATGGCTAAGACCCTGTTAGCGATAATGCGTGAATATCGCTGTATTCCCAGCGATATTCACGGATTTCGCCGCTATCGCCAGGAATTTTATCACTTTTGAGATAAACGTTGCTAATAGCACGTTATCTCAGTGATAAAATCCGGCGATGCTTGGCGATAGAAAAATTGTGGCTAAGCCTATTTAGCGATAATTTTCGCTAGTTGTTGGTAATATGCCCCAGTATGTCTTCAGCTCTTCCCTAAATTGGAGTAGCTTTGCGACAGTTCTGATGAATACAACGATTGTTCCGGATCCTGGGTGTATAGATGAATAGGGCCTGCTGCCTTAATTTTTCTTTCTTACACTTCATAGTATGCAGGCTGATGGCATCCTGGCTGAAGGCCTGCCTAGAACCACCAGAGATGGAGAGCTTTTCTGTGAGATAAGTAGTGGTGCTGGTCATGATGGCTTGGTTAATGGTGCATACGGGTTTGAACATGGTGCGAGCAGGCAAGCCGAGCCAATGTAGCTCCAGCAGAATGGAGGGTGGGGTTAATGTGATGCAGGATGTTCAGTGGCATGAACCATTGACAAATTCATTCGGACCATCTCTTCCTCCCACCCATTTATGGGAGGAACCCATTGAGTAATCCACTTGCATAATGATCTGATGCATAGAAACCTCAAACATTTTTAAACTTCAATTGTATTTCTACCCTGACACTACTTTCTGTGTGTTTATAGTGTCATCAACTATTTGGAGGCTTACCAATACAGGGCTCAGCACAAAGGGATTGCAGCTATGCATGATTTACCTAGATCCCTTTCTAAACTGTGCCCATGTGTCAGCAACAGATGAGCAGACATTCAATGGATGTCAATCAAACTAAGAAACAAGGCCAGCAATTTCAGCCGTGAGCATGGGTGTGTCTTAGTGGAGCTGCACTAACGTGAGGGGCTCTTCACTCCAGAGGGTGTCCTTGCAGAATGTGAATACAGA
This sequence comes from Lissotriton helveticus, assembly GCF_964261635.1. Classification (NCBI taxonomy): domain Eukaryota; kingdom Metazoa; phylum Chordata; class Amphibia; order Caudata; family Salamandridae; genus Lissotriton; species Lissotriton helveticus. The sequence continues at coordinate 331,429,653 of NC_136071.1, read as the reverse complement.
GAACGTTATTTCAACATTTCCCTTCTTCCTCGAATAGAATAGGAACTTGCTGCACATTTTCCTGAAGTTTTGCAAAAACGTATTCAGCTGAGGCCAAGTCACTTGGACCCCAGAGGATATAGGCGGAGGGCATTTGTGCAAGAGATCCGATGAGACCTAACATAAGGCAAAAGAGCCAAAAAGGAAAAAGGGACGGACAGGCAACATTTAGCAAATGGGCCGTGGTTGGGCATATGGTAGAAGAATTAAAGGGAAGAGTTGAAATATTGCTTGTGCAACAACATGAAGTGGTTTCTTGTTAAATTTTGGATTCTTGTATTTTTAAATATTGTAAAACTGCTCTAAATCGAGCAGCATTAACATCACTGTGTGGGGAATTCAGGAATGGGTCGCTTCTCGTCAGCGTTAATGGGCATTAGCAGAGCTGTCTATGGTACTTAAAACTGCAAGAACAAATGATGCTGCAAGTTCAGATGGGGTGCAAGGACGGTGTGTGGGACCAAGTGCAAAAACAGCTGGGATGTTGCATGTCATGATGTGCATTTCTGAGCTGTGTGTGGCTCAAATACAGTATTAATATGGCCCAGAGTAATACAGGTGAAATTGAACGTGCATCAGGCGAGGTGTCAACTGTCCCAAGTCTAGAATACAAATGGATGCTCTAGGTCAAGAATCAGCGGGCAAGTTAGTAGATGTATTTCACTGTTTCTGAGGGATCATGGTCCCATACTTATTTAAGGCATTGGTGACAATATAGAAAAAGCAATGTTTCTGCTCCAAAATTTACAAACTTCAGTCCCCAGGTTTGAGGCCCAGAAATCCTGAAGTATCCTCACTGTTTGAGTGGACTATGTACTCCCATGGATGGCATGCACTGAAGACCAGTAGTGGCACCTCTGCTAAGGTGGAGGAGCGTCGCTCCACTGCTTCAGCTGCAAGCTGAATGAAAAAATAAAATGATAATAACGTTCCTTATTATCATTTTGTTTTCTGTATTCAGCTTGCAGCTGAGGCTGGGCGGGCGCATGTCACAGGGGGAGGAGTGGTGGCAGCACCTAAAGTGTGCATGACGCTTTGGCCAGCCGTCTCAGGCCGGCCAAAGTGTCATGTGCATTCAGCATGTTCTCTACCCAGGCTGTATTACAGCCTGGGTGGAGAACATATACAGCCTGCCAGCCTCTGTCTCAGTGCCGAACCACAGCGCTCAAACCAATCACAACGCGGCTAAGCAGCGTTGTGATTGGTCAGGGGATTCTGGGAGGCTCTGTGCTTCATGCTGAGACTCGTGGAGGATGGAGAAAGAAGAAGCTGCGGCCGGCAGAAAAGAGGTAAGTAGCATTTTTGTTCATTATTCTCCCTCCCTCGTTCCCCCTCTCCTCACCCCAGTCCCATCGCCCCTATGTTGGTAGCAGCCGCTACTCCTGAAGACCTCAAGGTTGACCAGAACATAAGTATTAATCTCTGAAACAGGGGTGGACTCCTATCTTGTTTGGGTGATGAGTGTTGTGTTTGGGACTTAGAAAGAACGCAAGCCACATGATCGACAGAGCCGTGAATGCTTTGACTCCATTACGGTTTTCTCAACTGGTGCTGCTTCTCCTTACCTATCACACTGCACTGTTGCTGTAACCTCTTCTGATACAGCCAGTGGCCGCTGACACAGATAAGGAGTGGTGAGGTGAGTGGAGGGGGCCCAGGGGAGCACTCGGGGGAGCGCACAGCGAGGGTAAAAAAAAAGACTTACCTGGTGCTACCGGACGCCTTGCGCTCCTCTATTCCTGATACCAGCAGTCCCTGGGACAGCATCACAGACTCCCCATTCAATCCCCGTGCAGCTCTCAAGCATGACAGCAGTGTGGAGATGGGGACAGGAGTACATGAGACCACAGAAACTCGAAGATCAGTAAGACAGTGGACAAATGGCACACTTTCTAAGGAGGTTAGGGAGATACCAGCATAGGAGAAAGGAGAGAGAAACAATAGAATATATTGATTGATGAACAGGGGCTTAGGGCAGATATGGAACTGGTGAGCAGGTCTAGAGGGTAGGGGAAATGGACATTTAATCACATGTGAAAAGAAGAGTAGTGGAGGTGGCGAAAGTGGGGGTGCCATTAGGGAGCAAAAGGAACATGTGTACTGGGGCTGCTTTATAGAGCAACTAGGGAAATTATTCTTTCAGGAAAAGGTATAGGAGAGTGAATATCTTGGAGAAAGGGGAATAGATGCCCAGCACAAAGGGGTGGTTAATTGATTAATGATTAATGAAAAAATGGAAGCAAGAGAACTGGGAAAATGGGGGGTGGAGGATTGAGCCATAGGGACAGAGGAAATTCATCCCTGACAAGTTGGAAGAGAGGAAGAAGGCCACTGCATGACAGCAGAACTGGGGAAAAGAGCCATTGGGAAACAAGATATAAAGGTAAGGGCATCATGATAATGCAAATGCAGGAAATAGGGGCAGAAAGAGATGGCAGTAGGGAACATGGCTATGAAGTATTAGGTTTTGAGGGACCTCGTTACTTCAAAATTATTTCAGCCTTATTATTGGTGATATTCCTTCATTCAAGACTGCTTTTGGATCCATCCTGCTGTTATAGAACTACCCAGGGTTCAAAACACAAGCAACTACAGCTGAGCAGATAGATGCTCCTAGCTGTGGACCTTGCCTACTTGTGAGTTGTGTGTAATTGTACCATTAGGAATTAAATAATATGAGTGGAATTTCCACCATTACATTTTGATGCTCCAGTTTTTGCACAGAATAGCCAGGCTTTTCTTCCATCTCCAAAGTTTCCACGTCATTGCATACAACATGGGCATAACAAATATTTTCGCCTTTTGAAATTAATGCATGTATTTTGCTTACACCACAAACTTGTGTGCATGTTTCTGATTGGGGAACTTGCCCAGTCTAACGGTCTGCTTTTATGACGTGGCTGTGTATGTATGCTTAAGTCTATACTCTACTGACCTACCAAGCCTGGGCACTCGCCAATGACTACACCACACACAGAGAGTACTAATACATGTCTTTATTCTTCAGTGTGTAAGCAAGAGCTCAACGTTCTAAACCTGCATTCACTTCTTTACCCTCCAATGCTTAGGTCACAGGTCTACAGAGTCCATCGGGAATCATAAGCGTTCCGTCATTCTTTATTTACACACCAATACATCTCCCCCTTTGTTAAATAAAAAGTTGTTACAACTTTTTTACAATGAATAAAGAAACAAATGAATAAATAAATATATAAATAATTACAAATACATATGCATCTATCACCCCTCAATGAACCTTCTTTGCACTTGGATCATACGTCCTGATTGGCTCATCAGAAACCAGGAGCTGGTTATTGTCCTTGTTGATTATTATTCAAAATGGCCTGAGGTTAAAATGACTACAAGATAACTTCAGAAGATATCAATGAGTTGTTGGAGGATGTTGTTTGCAGGGATGGTTTACCAGAAGAGGTGGTTCCTGACAATGGACCCCAATTTGTCAGTAAGTCTTATGGAGATTATTTGTCAAGGTGTGGGGTGTAACATAAAAGAACTGCCAACTATTATCTCCACTCCAATGGTCACACTGAGAGGTTTAATTGTGTGGTTAGAGAATTCATTCAGTTGTCATGCAAGGCAGGGTTGCCTTGGAGAAAGGTCATGCAGGCACCTTATTTGTCATATTGCACTGTAATGAATTCTGTCACAGGATGTTTATTTACCATTTGAACCATCACACGGCAGGAAGCCAAGATCCAAGCTGGGCCCTTGGCGGTTGAAGGAGTGTTATGGAGAGTCAGAGGTTTACAATGACTCTAAGAAAGTCAGGGAGCGAGTGAAAAGTTATCGAGGGAAAATTAAGATTATTAACAGGAGCAGGTGAAAGCAGTCTGGTGTTAGAATTTGTGTGGCTGACTGGGTTTGCATCAGAAAGCCCATAGAAAGCAGGAAACAGTTACCACGTGGCCAGACTCCATTAAGGGGTGCAAGCGTGTGACAAAGTAGTAAAAGTTCAAGAAGGGAAAATTTGAAATATTAGTTTGGTTTCTGTTTACAGACGTCCTGCGGCTGCTGGGACAAAGGAGATGGAACAGTTGCCTAGAATGGAGGATGATAGCAATGTTTATGGATGTGCAAGTTAGTGAGAAAGGTGTGGTGCCAAGGAAAATAGAAATTGCTCCCAGAAATTAATTGCATGCTAAGGGATTTGAGGACGATATGAAAGTTGTTCAAGAATAAAACATCGTCCTGCAAAATTCTCAGAGTATGTTAAATATTAATTACAATGTACTAATTGTGAGTAATGCATTTTATTAGCTATTTTATTCGCATATGTGTGTGTGTATATGTGTGTGTGTGTGTGTGTATAATATATATATATATATATATATATATTTTGAATTTATTTTTTGTGTTCTTGGAGTCTATATTGTTATTTTTATGGTCTTTTTTTTGCTGAAAAGGGGGAAGGTTTGTTGTATTCTGTGCTGTGGCTAGGGATCTGAGAGGGCGAGTATGCGGATGGAATGGTGTGGGTTGAATGTTAGTGCTAGAAGGTTGGGGTTATGTTATGTTATGTTATGTTAGAAGCATTTATTACGCGCACAGATGCTCCAGCAAAGGAGCGTCCAGGCGCCCGACAAGGTGAAAACACAACACAACCGAAAAGACTAAAAAAGATGATTTAAGAAAACAGGAAAGTCTTAACAGCTCTTCGGAAAGAGAGCAGATCGCCAAGGGCACGTATCTCTAAGGGGAGAGAATTCCACAGAACCGGGGCACGTACTTGAAATGAGCGGCCTCCAGCACGGCTGCGCTTGAAACGGGGAACGACTGCAAGTACAAGGTCCGATGATCTTAAAGAACGGACCGGGACATAAAGAACAAGAGATTTGAAAGAATCAAGGCAGGAGAGCCCTTAAGGATCTTGTACGCCACACAAAGTACTTTAAACGGGATCCTTTGCGCAATCGGCAACCAATGCAAAGAACGCAGGGTGTTAGTAGTGGAGCAGAATCTGGGTAAACCCACAACTGCTCTAGCCGCTGTATTCTGTACGCGCTGAAGGTGGGTGATTTCAGCCCGATTCAGCCCTACTAAAAGGGAGCTGGCATAATCGAGTCGAAAAATCACCATTGCCTGCACCACGAGTTGCCTGGTCGTCGCATCAAAGAATTTTAGTACAGGACGTAGGCCGCGCAGGATACCAAAGCAGCAGGCCGCCGTGCGCTTAGTATGGCAGACAAAGGTGAGAGTAGGATCCAGCCACACCCCAAGATTTTTTAGCTCCAGGACAGGCGTTGGCGTGGAACCTAAGTCCGAAGGCCACCACCTATCACCTCAGAGTTCCGTTTGCTTGCCAAAAATCATAATTTCTGTCTTTTTTGCGTTCAACTGGAGACAGTTGGAGGTCATCCAGCTGGCAACCGCCCGAAGTCCGTCCTGAAATCTAGGAGCATCCACATCAGCATCCCCGCTGAGCGTGACCGCTAACTGAGTGTCGTCAGCATATGACACCATGGTCATACCCCAACGCTTGACGACCTCGGCCAGCGGTCTCACGTAAAGGTTGAATAACGTGGGACTCAGCGAGGACCCCTGAGGGACCCCAAGATCCAGGGGATAGAATTTGGACTGATGGGGCGGAACGGCCACGCAAAAAGAACGGTTGGCAAGAAAAAAATGGAACCACTGGAGTGCGGGGCCGGCGACGCCTGCTTCCTCCAGACGTTGCAGAAGGGTCTGGTGAGAAACGGTGTCAAAGGCGGCGCTGAGATCTAATAGCACCAGCGCCGCCGTTTGACCCGCATCGAGCACGGAGCGCAGATGTTCCACCATGAACAGGAGGGCTGTCTCCGTGCTGTGTCCAGCTCGAAATCCATTCTGCGTGCTGTCTAAGATGTTGGCCCGTAAAAGATGGTCTGAGAGGGCTGTGTTGACATGCGCCTCCGCTACCTTGGCCGGCCACCGAAGGAGTGAAATTGGGCGATAGCTTTCAGGTTTACTGGCATCCAGAGTTGGTTTCTTTAGGATGGGCATAACCACCGCCTGTTTCCACTTAACAGGGACCAGACCAGAAGCTAATGAGGTATTAATCAAAGAGCAAACATGCGAGAGACCATGGGATGCTAGGTCTTTAAACAGAGCTGGCCTTAAAGGATCAGCCGGAGACCCGGTCTTGACCTGCTGAGCCAATTTCTCAAAGCTTTCCAGTGTTAAACTAGGAAAAGAGTGTACAACATCCTGAACTGGACGCTTGGGGGGTTCACCAACAAAAGGGAGAACCGTAGGAAAGGCTCTGTGAATGGCGCGGACTTTTTCCAAGAAAAAGGCCGCCAAGGTTTCACAATGTGAAGTGGAACCGTGTTCATTCGCTAAAACCTTTTTTGCCACTAGATCTTTAAGGGCCCTCAAAAATGGTTTCAGAGGGATTGGAACTATTGCGGAATTGTAGGGCGTAAAAGGCCGCGCGAGTTCTGCAGACAGCACGATGATAGGATTTTACAACGGCCAAGTACAAGACTTTTTTGTTACTATCATAGGTTTTTCGCCATTCTCGCTCTGCACGTCTACAAGTGCTTTTGAGCGCCCACAGAGATTCATCATACCAGGGACTAGGGTCCCTTGACCCACGTTTGCATAAAACTATCAGAATAAGAGAGTCAAGGGCCCTGGTGACCCATTCACAGAAGCGGTCGTAGCCCATATCCACGGTCTCAGATAGACCCAGCGGGTCGGTAGACAAAAGATGATAAAAATCATCAAGTTTGAGTTTATTCCAACACCGCCTGGGAATAGTTCGAACCGTAGGTTTCAGAGGGGGCTCATTCATTGGGCACTGAATACGCACCAAATAATGATCCGTCCAGGCCAAGGGAGATGGAATAGAGACACTAACCTCTGCCAGATTTGTAAAAAAGGGGTCTAAGGTATGACCACCTACATGGGTGTGATACGAGACCAGCTGAACCAACTGGAAAGCCTCAAGGTCAGCCAGAGAGCTATTAACCGCAGGTATAGTCAGGTTGTCATAATGAATATTTAGATCCCCGAGAATGGAGAAATTAGCGCAACCTGCTGCCAGCGTGCTAATAGCGTCAGGGAGAGTCTCCCTGAAAGTGGCATCGCTGCCAGGAGGGCGATAAATCAATAGGCCCGAGAAAGCAAAATGGGGCGTAATGGAGATCTTAAACAAAGCACTTTCGCAGCCAGTGATTTTTTGCCCTCTCAAATCGCACGGATAGCAGGATTTCACAGCAAGTGCTATACCCCCACCTCTAGAGGAGCGATTAAGAGTGTAGACCGAGTACTCGGGAGGAAAAGCCAGGTTACAAATAGCCGTGTCAGTCTCCTGTAGCCAAGTCTCAGTCAGGCAAAAGACGTCAGGCGACTCCTTGCCTATCAGGTCAGAGATATCATGGTGATGTTTTACCAACGACCTGACGTTCAAGTTCCATATACTAAAATGGTGACGGGAACTTTTTAATGGGGCGGCAGGAGCCTTACTCATGCAGGTAGCAGGAGTAGGGATGTCCAAAGTCCACCTACCACAGACACACGAGTAAGGGTCACATAGTGGGCCTACCCGAGGGGCAGCACAGCTCAAACTACACTGTCCAATGGCCAGTAACGAATCCCTGGAGTAGCGTAGCATTACGACCGCCGTAGAGTCAAACACAGAGACGAGAGTCCTGCCCTGCCCAGCGCGTCTGGCCGCGGACGGGCGCAGACGGGCGCAGACGGGCAGGACTCTGGCACGACTCAGGCTAAGCGAAGGCGCACCCGCTGCGCGATCCCGCTGCGCTAAGGGAGGAGCTTTAAATAGATGTCCCTCGCTGGCTCCTGCGCACTAAAGCGCACGCAGAAAGTGGTGCCTAAACACACACCAACACCACTCCAAGATGGCGGCGAAAATGGATCCCACACCAGGACCCGGACCCGCTCAAGCAGCGGTGCAGAGCCAATTATGGTGCAGGTAAAGAGGGAAGTTAAAAGCAAGGAATACTAACCCAAAATGAAAATAAATAATAAACCGGGTATTTTAAAAAGCAATTTCAGCAATAAAAGCGCGAGGCGCTTCAGCAGCAATGTGCTACCTTGTCAGGTTCTCTAGAACCCCTTGTCAGGGGTTCTAGAGAAGACAGTTAGGAGACAAAGGCGATTCCTGCTGCTATGTGTGTTGTGGCTGCTCCTGTTTACTGGACATAAACTTACCTTTGAACGACACTGTAGTACTCCGTTCTTACATTAGACTATACCAATGGCCACCGGTGATCTTGGAAAGTGACGAGGCATAAATCTTACCATGAATTCCAGCAAGCAAGTGAAGTCAGCAAGTCTGCTTTCTTGTATGAGGGTGGGTGTTTCCTCCCCTTCAGTATATGTTGTAAACAATTGAGTCAAATAATACATTTAAACATAATTTTCACACAAATGTAACCTCCATTCTGCCATGGCCAGAATTTTCTAATAAGTGCTCCTCCATGTGCCATTGGGGGGGTACCATTTATTGCAAGAACCACAGGTAAACCATGCGTCAAGAAGTATAGTTAGTATTATAGTGACAGCATTTTTTATGAGCGGCTCCCTCCCCCCATATATCATGGTTGTCCCCCCTAAAGCCAAGAATTATGTCCACCATGCCATAGCCTGTATTATGTCTTGAACATCCCATACGTCAAGAATTACCTATAGTGTGTCAGGCTGGCATTATTCTAAAGTTGGCCGGTATGCCAAGAATTACCTCCAATATGCAAGCTCCAGAATTTTGAAATAGGTATGTCATAGGCTAAGAAGTGCCTATAAAATGCCACCACAAGCAATTTGGCATGGGTGCTCCTTACACTTAGAATAGTGGTCAATATACAGCACCAGCAATTTGTCATTTTGTCCCACATGCAAAGAATTACCACTAGTGTGGTAAGACCGACATTTTTCAAAATGGTCCCTCTTATACCTACAATATTTTACTCATGGCATTTTGTAATGGGTACATGGCAAGAATTATCTCCATTTTGCCAGTAGCAGACTCGCAAGAGTAACACACTCAGAAACATATTCTCACTCACTCATTCTGACTTACCTTTACTCACCCACATTTACTCACTCTTACTCTTTTTCATTCGAAATCCCTCTGATACTTCCTCAAAGTCCCTTACACTCATTCACACTCATTCACACTCACTCTAAATTACACTCTAACTCACCTTCTCTCCTAAACACTCACACTCTTAATCTCTCTTATTCGGACTCACTCATTCTCTTTCATAGTCTCGCTCGCTGTCACTTAGTGTCACTCCCCCATCAGTCCCTCTCACTCACAGATACCTACATGCATATTCTCTCTCTCTGTCACACACCAGCACTCAATATATTTTACATGCACACATAAAACATTTGACAGATTTCTTTTACACTTTCCTTCAGCTGCGTGTGCTGCATTGACACTCGGGGCAGGAACAAAGCTCACTCCCACAGTTATGCCCAGTTCTAGGTTTCCGGTGCTTTCTATTTCACCTCACCCCTCCCAGCTCTTTACCTGTATGGGTGACACTGTAACATGCTACAATTAGGATGGCATTGAGACATGTCATTTCCCTGAGGCCTAGGTTGGGGCTTTGCCACCCCTGGAAAATCTCTCTCTCAGCTGTCACAAGCACTTCTATGAGCCTGCACCAGTCATCAAACAAATCAGGGCCGCAGGTAGGCTATTGTTCGGCTTGATAATCAGCTTCTGTAGTATACCTGCACTGAATAATAGCCTATTTTATACTATTGGTGTGATGGAAAAGAGACAGGAAACAAAGCAGGCAGAACCCCTCAAGCCCTCATGGTCAAGCCGCCACTACTTTATACACTCATATGATTCTAATTTTTGTTTTTACAAATAAGCCCTTGCTGCGGATGTATGACGTTACAATGCATGCTTTTACCACGCATGCTGTTACAATGCAGTTTTTACAACCCAAACCTTTCCAACGCATATCGCTTTGGGGTGCTGGATAGTGAATAGTTTAATTTACTATTCCAACTCCAGTCCCCGTGGACACTAGGGAAGGTGTTGGATAGTAAATTAAATCTATTCCCTATCCTAGAGTGCCCCCCAGCGCAATGCGTTGTAATGGTTTTCGTTGTAAAACCTGCGTTGTAAAAGCACTGCGTTGTAAAAGTTTCGTTGTAAAGGATGTTTCCCCCTTGCTGCTGTTTATGTTTTTATGCGCTGTTACCACATTGCTATGCTGCAGACAAGCAGTGATGCATGCTTCTGTGTTAGCTTCATCCAAAATGGCTATGTCTCCCCTGACCTCTTGTAGTTTCTCATGTCCCACAGTTTTTTTGTGTACCTCCAAAGGGTTTTGTGGGTTTCCTATGAGTTCCTAGCTGTGCAGTACACATGTGTCATACTGCATTCAGGGCTTCTTTATATAGATTAACATTTGCACCTATGAAGGACTATAACATTTCTACAGGGCCTGTTTTGCTTAGTTGCCTTCTAGACAACTAAGAACTTTGCATCAATTCATGCTGCTAATCTCTTTTTGTTCCTCAAACTGGTATGCCCCAGTTTCCTATTTCTGCCTTTGGTGCTCTAAACTACATCTGTCAGTGCTCCTCTTTATGATAGCCCTGTCTCACCCACGTTTCATTGTGTAAGGATCGAGGGAGTTTTCCTGAGATTCATCTACGTTTTCCCCTTATCATTTGTTGGCAGCTTCACCTTATTAACATTCTTGATTTCATGAACAAGTCTGTATCTTTTAGGTGCTCATCCCTCTTTGGGATTTAGTGTAGGTACCACAAGTTTCACCAAGGTCTAACTTCTTTCCAATGAGTAACAGACAGAGTTGGGGCACACTCATACCATGGTCTCCTCCTTGTTGATAATTGCTCTTTAATATTTGTTCAATCGAGTTAAAAAATACGAATAAGCTTATGCGAAAAAGGGTAGGAGCTACTAAAAGATTTATCTCAATATGGAAGTATTTGGATCTGATGGAAAAAGATCTCCAAGGGTAAACTCACCTAGATGATTTTATAGCAATTTATGTAAGCACATTTGCCCTTTGGTAAAGTACGGGATAGAAGCTGAGTCAATGTAATGGACGAATGTATTAGAAAGTATATTTGGATAATATACTGGAGAGGAAGTTTTAGCACCTGCACTTTATTATCTAAGAAATAGTTTTTGACAATGTAATATGTCTGTTGTGAGAGTATTTTCTAATGAAAATGATTGTAGAAGTATGAATTTGGTTATATGTATTAGTATTCCTTTTTAATACTCCTTTATTATGTTTTATGCGTTTTACTCTGCTCAATAAAAAAATTAAAAAAGATAAAAAAGATAATTGCTCTTTAGTGAGAATATTTTATTTGACATCAATTTTAGCTGTGGAGTCTGAACTGTTGTATTCTTCTCAATCAAAGTTCAGCAATGGCAAGGTGAGCATGATTGGTACTTCTTTGTTAGTGATGACACACTGATGAAATGTACGATGGGATTTCCCTATTAATAATTATTACAACCACATATTACACTTTACAAATCGAATTGTGTCTGGGCATTGACAACTGGTGCTATTATCACACCGTTCAGGCTCTCAGAATTGTGTAGCACATCCATTCTACGAAACAGCATGCACACGGATGTCCCTATACAGTAGGGTGCAGTAATATCTGAGTGCAGTGTTACCTCATTAGTCCAAGTTTTCTATGTAATAATGAGTTATCCCACAAATTGGCGTTTCTGCAGGTAATTCATTCTTCCTTTCTGGGCTGCTTTTTGAGGGACATGTTCTATAAAATTACAGCTGGCAAATATATCCTTTGAAAACCTTAAGGATGTGGCGTAGTGGAAGCTAATTGCCACAAAGCTTGGGAAAAAAATGAGTCCAGTAAATACTTATTATTACCCTTTTTCTCTCTCTTGGAAGTGTGGCCCCAGAAATATTCAAATCTAGTTAAGTAACAGATATCTGCAGAATATCCATTTACCCCGTTAACCTTTTGGGAAAACTTTTTCTGTTTATTACCCAAGGACTGTTGTGCTTCAGTCAGCTGGCAAGAGAGATGGCTCGGGAGAGTGACCCCATTTTCTAATGCGCCGCAAGCACACTTGAGCCACCAGCGGGTGAACAATCACACTCACATAACCCTGAGTCCAATAAAAACGGGAATGTGTTCATTCCTGATTCCCTTCAGCCTCTAATTAAAACCCGTGACGGCCCACGGTTTTAATTAAACTGAAATAAATCCCAAGAAAGTCACATCCATGGGGGCTTGAGATGCCATTGTGACTTACTCATGCATTAACCGCCTCTAGTAGTAGCCATTCTCTGCTTGTGAAAGAAATCTAATATTCCTCGTGGTGATGTATTCTGTATTTATTGTACTTTTCGTGCCAACTCCTCTAAGTCCTTTTAGCTTGGGAAGCAGAGAAATGCGACATCATTTATCACGCATTCGCAGACAGTGAGAAATATGTCAGCCTCGCATTAAATGTGAAAAATCAAAGCTCGTGGAGAGAAAAAAAAACCCGGCAAAAACACATCCATTCATGCTAGTTCTAGGATATTGAACATTTTTTTACATCCACTTTCATTTTTCATTTTTGACAGAAAATTTCTTGTAAAAAATAAGGCCATGTCACCCTTTTAAACTGACAAATTCTAGGATTTGTTTTTCAGGTTGCCTGGACACGAGGGAAAATTGAACGTTTATTTCTTGGGCATAAAGTGACCGAGACAAAGGAGCCAGGAGTCTACTCGCAATCAAAAAACACATTACCAGCAGCGCTCACGCCAATCAAACATGCAGCCACATACCCTGGCTAGCTGCCAGACCATTCTAGTAGTAAAAAAAAAACGAGCGCAAGTGGCCGGCATCTAGCCCCACTGTACTAAAAACATCTTAATTATTTTAAGATACCAACGTTTTAAAAAGGCACACAGCCTTTTGTACCCTACACCCGGGAAGGACAAGAAAATGAAGACTGGCATTTCATATAAGAGGCTGACGGGATCTTCTGTTGTCTCCACACATTCTCAAACACTATTTGACATTCTAAACTCATATTTGTCAACAAATTAAAGTTGTGCACTCATTAGTCTTCAGAAATTCTGCTTATTTTACAGACTCCTTCAGTGACATTATGCTACAGTTGTTTGGGACATGCATTTTAAATATATTTGATCTCACTTGGCTGTAGAAAATCAATTTAATATGTTTCAAAATTAAAATGGAGCATGAGAAAAATATCACCTATGTCAATTTTCGTGAAATACAAGTTGTTTCAATTCATTTTTATGCACGGACCATCTAGAACATGATATTATATGTATTAATCATTAATTGACCATTTGTAATGTGATCATTCAATTTCAGACATGAAGCCGGAGAGAATCGATAAGTATCCTGCACTCCTAGATATATAGCTATATAAACATGCAGATCGACCGACAGAGAGGTATGTCGATAGGTTGGTACATAAATGGATAGATAGATAGATAGATAGATAGAAGACAGGCAAGACAGACAGACAAATAGATAGATGAATGGATAGATCGATAGATAGATAGATAGATAGATAGATAGATAGATAGATAGATAGATAGATAGATAGATAGATAGATAGATGGACAGACAGACAGACAGACAAACAGACAGACAGACAGACAGACAGACAGACGGAGGGATAGATAGCTAGATAGATAGATAGATAGATAGATAGATAGATAGATAGATAGATAGATAGATAGATAGATAGATAGATAGATAGATAGATAGATAGATAGATAGATAGATAGACAGATCACAACATTGTATTTTGTTGACATTTCTTGTGGTTCAAAAGTTTTTATTGGTTGTTTCCAAAAAGGCAATACAGACAATACGAAACCATAAGAACGTCCGAAAGAGACATACAAAAACTAAACAATGAGGGAAAAATAGAAGTTGAGTGGGCAGTAGCAGACATTTAGAAACAAAAGTGACATATCGTATATTATACAAGTAGTATATGTAGTATCAGTGCAATGACCCACAGGTGGTGACAGCCGCTGACGATGGCAGGAGAGGTAACCAGAGGATCAGCATGGAGAGATCAAGCAAAGTCGTAGTGTACGCATAGTGTAGGGTGGGTTCGTGAGTTTAGGATAGGAGGTTCATAGTGGCTTGTGTGAGCTAAAATTGTTGTCGAGAGTATCCCACATACGTCTGTTGACATTTCTTTATTAACATTTTAATAAATCAGTACAACAGCAGCTGAAATACAAAATGTCCTTGCAACACTTTGTAAGTACATTCTCATACTCAGTCATCCCACAGTATGAACGGTGTCTCAGTCGGGGTTTTGAAACCGACTACCCCCTTGTTTCCTCACAAATGTAACCCGTTGCAATATAGTGCAGCCCGGCTCTAATGAATGGGCGTCAGACTCCGCTATACCCAAATCCAAATAGTTAGCACTAAAGAAAAAAAAAAGGAAATTAAGACAAAGATAAAATAGCAGTAACAATGACAATAATAATAACAGTAATCCCATACCTAGAAAGACGGTCTGATGTTTTTAAAAGCTGGCTGCTGTAGCCATATTAAGGGGGCTAAAATAAAATCGAAACCACGCAAAAAATTGAAAATAACACAAGATAGTTTGGGTTGAGTTGACACAATGGTATCCATTGCTCTTAAATGCGGGAATGAATCAATCAGTCCGTGATTTGTGCGCTATATCAAATTAAAATAACATAACATTACATGTGAATCCCTTTGCAATTTCAACATGTACACTGAATGTCCCAGCTGGTGTGCCAACTAGTAACTCTCTAGATCAGGCAATCTTAGCCCCCCTTTCTTAGTGGATACATGCCATCTAGATCCTTTCAATCTGGGGTTATCCCTGCCTCACAGAAAATTAGAGATTTCCAGCGTGACAGCGTGGAATAATGATTGCGGAACATGAAGGGGTATCATGCCAAAGACATAATTAAATGTGGATATTGTATTCATTTTAATCATCTGGACTCAACCGTATAGCGATGGCTTTAAATGAGACCATTTGTGAAAGTCACATGTAATTTTTTCAATGATCAGTATCAGGTTGTGGTGCATCATTTCCCGGAGATCTGGATTTATGTAAATCCTTGGGTACTTCAATTTCTTATGTAGCTGTTTGAAGGGATGATTAGCCAGTGACTCCTTTGTGGTGAATAGAGTAAGTGGCAAAGCTTCACATTTAGCCCAGTTGATTTTGTAACAGGAGAATTTAGAGAACACGTTCAGTTGAGTCATAAACAAGGACACTGGTCGGGAAGGGTTGGATAGGGCCAGTGGGTTATTGTCTGCAGAATAGAAAGCTTTGAT
Source organism: Lissotriton helveticus (assembly GCF_964261635.1). Classification (NCBI taxonomy): domain Eukaryota; kingdom Metazoa; phylum Chordata; class Amphibia; order Caudata; family Salamandridae; genus Lissotriton; species Lissotriton helveticus. The sequence continues at coordinate 331,414,293 of NC_136071.1, read as the reverse complement.
TTCCCCTATGGTTGTCACAATCCCCTTAATACATGTATTGGCGCTATCACTAATGTTTCCAAAGCCATTAGCAATGATTAACTTTGATAATGGGCAACCCTCATGTGTGCCACACTGGATTTGAAAGTAAGGAGACTTAAAACTGCCACAATTTACTGACGAGGTTTGAGTATAGTACACACCCTTTGCCAATGTAATATCATGCCCAATGCCCATCCTTTCAATCATCCTAAACAGATAGCCCCATTCCACCTGATCAAATGCCTTCTCTGCCTTCAGTGAAAGGAGAATCTTCAAGTTCAAGTCTTCATGTGTCTGCCAAATTATATGGAAAGAGTGGGTAGATGATTTGTAGATGATCGCCCTGGTACAAAGCCAACTTGTGAAGGGTGTATCAAGGGAGTAAATTCTTGTTTTTAGGTGGTCCACTAAATCATTTGCCAAGATCTCTGCGCCACATTTAGCATTGACATGATTTGATAGCTTGAGCAGACTAACAGATCCCTCCCAGGTTTAATCACTACTGAAATCATGGCTCTGGTAAAGTCTTCATTCAAGGGGCCCGTATACAATGCTTTCTTAAAACCCAAGATAAGAATAGGGATTGACAGTGGTTTGGTCATTTTTCAAAATATGACTGAAAAGCCACTCTCTCCATGTGCTTTTCCAGTGGCCAACTCATCAACTGTCTTTGCAATTTCATTCTCAGTAATTGCACCATCTAGCAATTTAGATTGGTCCTCGTGGGTTGAAGTTGTGAGTCGAATACCCTACCAGCTCCCCTCCCCCATTCACAGGGCCATGGATGGATACAGAAGAGATCACTTCTGAAATGTATAGTGTGTTTCCAAGCAAATCACACCACTATGGACTCCACTAGGTTCCTAGTTTTTGGAAATATCTGGGTTTGGTAGGTGTTCTTGGATGGCTGTCTGAGCTAGGGCTAGAATCCCACTGCCATCCAAATTAAAGAAAATGATTGGTTTTAATTAAAGAAAATTGATCTGTCCATGTTATGTTTTAAGACCTTACCTGTTGTGGGTGTTAGGACAACACATACAAGTGGGATACCATTTTTTTAGAGACATGTTGGAATACTGGGTGGTAGGAATTGTCTGCATCCCCACAGATTGCAACACTTTGTTTCACAAATATGTGAGGAAAATGTGCGTTTTCAGCCAAAGTTTAGGGTTTGCAAGGGCTTTTGGGTTAGAAACCTTTTGAGCTCCACACAAGTCACAGTACCCTGAACTCTCCCATTTATCTAGTTTTCAGAAATATCTGGGCTTGGTAGTTTTCCCTGGGTGGTCCCAAAATCCACAGCTACCTGCATTGCAAAGAAAGTATTGAGTTTGAGTGTAAATACTTGATCTGTCCATGTTGCCTTTTGGGCCCTTCCCTGTTGCGAGTGCTAGGCCAACCCACACAGTTGGGGTACCATTTTTATCAGGAGATATGTTGAATATGTAACACTGTATGGTAGGAAATTTGCCAATCGTCTTAGATTCCAGACCTTTCCCTCACAGAAATATGAGAAAATGTGTGTTTTAGTTCAAGGTTTTCAAGGGCTTCTTGGTAAAAAAATACATGTCAGCACCAAGCAACTCACACCACCCGGACTCTCATGGGTGTATAGTTCTCAGAAATGTCCAGGTTTGGTAGGGTTCCCTGGGTGGCCGCTGAGCCGAGGTCCAAAATCCACAGCACTCACATAGTCGGTTTTCTGTGGAAAAAATGTAATCTGTCCATGTTGTATTTTAGGTCCTTTCCTTTGGTGGGTGCTAGGCCCACCCTTACAAGTGAGGTACAGTTTTTATAATCAGTTGACATGTGAGAACTCTAGGTGGTAGGACATTTGTGATTCCCCTCAAATTTTAGAACGTTCCCTCACACACATATGCTGAAAATATGTGTTTTTAACCAAAGCTTGTGGTTTGCAATGGCTTCTGAGTAAAAATACTCGAGACACATAAGTCACAGCATGCTTGCAAACCCTGTATGTCTATTTTTCAGAATGTTGTTGATATGGTAGGTTTGCTGGGGAAGCAGCTGAGCTAGGCCCCAAATTCCGCAGTTACCCACATTGCAAAAAATGCATTGATATTGCTGGATGAACTGTAATGTCTTCATGTAGAGTACCGTTTTCATCGGGATATGTTTGGGAACACAGAATAGTAGAAAATGTGTGTTTACCAATTGGATTTTTCTTTATTTGTGGCTTCCAAATGTGAGCCTGTGTACAATAAAGGACATTTTTCAAAATACCTGCTGAATCACATGAAAGTATGGGTTAACACAAACTTAAGGGTATACAGGTAACCACTGTTCCTAAACTCAGTAACTTACATGCATTTCAGGGTTACATAGGTTTCCTTCATATTATTTTACTTCCTTGTATTTTACCATATGAAATGCTGTATAGTCAGTATACAATGAAAAATCATTGTAAGGTGCAGATCAGTTGTTGGCTATGGGTTTCTCCTGTTTTTGGAGAACCTACAATCACTATACATCCTGGGGCAGAACGGTATATTACTTTTGAAAATTGGCAATCATGAAAAAAATTATAGATGAAAACATTGCTACAAATGGCTGTTTTTTCCTACTCAATTTGATTATTTTTTAGTTCATTTAATATGTTTTGGTGAAAACCTGGCAGGAGCTACACAAATGAACACATAATGAATTGGTATTTTTGATAGGTGGAGCATATTCATTTTCGGTTTGGAGTGTGAGTATTTTTTACACTGCTTCTCACATTTTTGGGTGAGGTGGTGGAACGTGCACGTTTTGTTGGAGTATTTTAATTTTCCTATTTTTGTATAGCTTGTAAATTTGTATAGCTTTACTCATAGTATGTAAATATTCAGTTTCAGGCCCCTGAGGAAGAGTCTCTCAAGACTCGAAATGCATCGGGCTTCAACCATCAGCTTGTTACGCTTTGTCACAATTTCATGGAATGGAAAATTGTTCATTAATGTGTGTTTCTAAATGAAATGTTACAGATTTATTGTTTGATGACTTGAATCAAATCAATAATAACAAAAGTAAAAGAGTTGTTTATGTTTAAATATGAATAATGAAACCAGTAAAGTTTTGTTGAAAAACATGTTTCAGAAGATTAATCAATTGTGAACCATTCACATACAGCAACAGTGCGTAGAGGTTGAGTGGCCAGATCACTCAAGTTAGACAGCGAGCAAGGGACCCACGTCTGGGCATACCCATGGCCACTTAGGGCGTACACAGCAAACACAACAAGATGATGAACGGAGTGCTGAAACTTTTCAACACCTCACCCACAGTCAGAGAACTAAGTTTAATCCATCATTCTTTGGTTCACTAGACCACCCTAGTTTGGACCCATCCCAATGGAAATCAGTCTTAACCTTGTTCCTCATGGGAACAGTCGAGCCCTAACTGCCACGCCAAGTCCTCCCTGGACTGGAAACAAGCATCCTAGGACTGGTTTCAGGTTTTGACCCCTCATCAGCCAAGCTAACTTGAATCCAGTGGCACAGCGAGCAAGGGTCCCACGTCTGGGCATACCCTTGGCCCCTTAGGGCGTACATAGCAAACACAACAAGATGATGAATGGAGTGCTGAAACTTTTCAACACCTCACTTCCAGTCAGAGAACTAAGGTTAATCCATCATTCTTTAGTTCACTAGACCACCCTAGTTTGGACCCATCCCAATGGAAATCAGTCTTAACCTTGTTCCTCATGGGAACAGTCGAGCCCTAACTGCCACGCCAAGTCCTCCCTGGACTGGAAACAAGCATCCTAGGACTGGTTTCAGGCTTTCACCCCTCATCAGCCAAGCTAGCTTGAATCCAGTGACACAGCGAGCAAGGGACCCACGTCTGGGCATACCCATGGCCAATTAGGGCGTACACAGCAAACATAACAAGATGATGGACGGAGTGCTGAAAGTTTTCAACAGTCACAGATCGGAGTTTAATCTGTCGTTCATTTGCTCACTATGCCACCCCAGAAGAGGAGTGAACCTGTTCCAAGGAGAGCATTTAACTCTGATTGGCTGACTGCAGAGGGAAGAAGCAATATGTTGCAAAGCTTCAGGATGTGATGTCTATAATGTTTAATGTTTACAGATTTATAGAGCGCATGGCTGCCCGTGAGCGTCCCAGCGCTAGAGAGAAAAGAAGAAGATGAGAGGGAAGTGAGTTAGGGAAACAGCCATGTCTTTAAAAGTTTACGAAAGGAGAGCAGGTTCGGTTGAGCCCGGATAGCCAGTGGGAGAGTGTTCCACAACCTGGAGGCGTTGTAGGAAAAGAGACGACCGCCTGAGCGTGCTCTCTTGATTCTGGGTACTGAAGTGAGGTGGAGGTGAGATGATCGAAGAACTCTATTGGTTGTGTGGGGGATAATATGCTCCTTCAATATCAGGGGAGGCTTTTTGTGTACAGTGCACAGGGCTTTAAAATGCACTCTTTGTTGAATCGGGAGCCAATGGAGGGCTTTGAGAGAGGGTTTAGCTGAGCAGTGGTTACGCATGCCTGTAAGGAGATGGGCTGCTGTATTTTGTACAACCTGGAGTTGTGAAATCACTTTTTTGGGGGCTCCAAGGTACAAGGCGTTTCCATAGTCCAGGCGGGACAAAATTAAACCTTGAATCAGACGTTTTTGAGATTGAGGGGGCAGCAGTGGTAGAATTTTCCTAGAGGACCGCAGGAGACCAAAGCAGGTGCCCACTGTTTTTCGGGCTTGGGCGGAGAAAGTAAGGCCCTCGTCCAACTAAATCCCCAGGCTCTTAATTTCATTCTTGTTGATTGGAGGGGGACCCATACAAGGGGGCCATAGGGACTCAGGACGGTAGTGGGAGGGGTTGCCCAGAATCATGATCTCCGTTTTTCCACTGTTTAATTTCAAATGGGATCTATCCATCCATTTGGAGATTTCTCCAAGACAGTTGTAGAGGTCAGGGGAGAGGGGGTTTTGCTGACTAAGGGATACTACCATCTGGGTGTCATCTGCATAGGTAAGGAGTTTGATTCCTGATGCAGTGACAATCTTCTCCAGGGGGGACATATAAACATTAAAAAGGGTTGGGCTCAATGACGAGCCCTGGGGAACCTCGCAGTGAATAGGAATACTTTTGGAAATGAAATTCCCGTCTACCACCTGGAAGGACCGGTCGCTCAGAAAGGAGGTAAGCCAGGACAGAGCGACCCCTGAGATTCCCGTATCCTTGAGCCTGTGAATCAGTGTGGAATGGTTCACGGTATCAAAGGCCGCGCTGAGGTCCAGGAGGATCACTGCCACTGACCCTTCTTCGTCCAGAATCTTTCTTGCTTCTTCGACCACAGAAACCATTGCGGTCTCTGTACTTTGACCCGGTCTAAAACCCGTCTGGGAAGATTGGATTAGGCCATTGGACTCCAGGTAGTCGGAGATCTGACGATTAATTATCTTTTCAGTAATTTTGCTGACTCCTGGCAGCAGAGAGATTCGGCGGAAATTGTTTAAATCTAGTGGGTCAAGATTGGGTTTCTTGATTAGAGCTTTAACAATTGCCTTCTTCCAACTAGGTGGCACCACACCATGTAAAAGGGAGGTGTTGATCAAGTGGGTTAAGTAGGACAAGATGGTCGGAGTTACCAGTTTTAAAATATTTAAAGGAGCAGGGTCCGCAGGGGATCCGCTTTTGATTGATTGTAATACGGATAGAAGTTTGTCAGGAGTTGTATGAGCAAACTGGTTTAGTATGGGCGTATAAACATGGGAGGGGAGTTCCAGAGGGTCAGAAGTGTCAAGAGTCCAAGTTTCGAAGTGCTGGGGGGGGGGGGGGAGAGAGATAAGGATTTTTTTTATTTTGGCATCAAAAAAATCAGCTAGTTCGTTGCAATGACTGGTCAAGGGGTCCACAGGCGGAGGAGGGTTAGGGAGTTTTAAAAGTTTTTTTACTATTAGAAAAGTCTCCCTGGACGAATTAGCGCATAGCCTGATCTTTTGATCAAAATACGTAGACTGTGCAGTTTTAAGAGTTTTTTTATAAAAAAGCATCGTGCGTTTATAATCTAACTTTTTAGAAGGTCGAAGTCCTTCCTCCACGCCCTTTCAGATTTTTTACATAGCTTCCTTTGGAGGCGTACTTCCGGGGTGAACCAAGGTGAAGACTTTTTACTTCTAGGTTTGCATGTGGATTTTTTAGGTAGGGTAATGTCCAGAGTCTTCCCTATCCATGAAGTAAACTCAGAATCAGCTGTTATTGGATCAGGGACACACAATGGAAGGGAGCATTCCAGGTTGTGCTTCCATATTTCTGGGTCCAGTTTTGCCCACGAGTGAGTGGGTTTGCTCGGTGGTGGTCTATGGCGGGAGGGAGTGGGAATCTGCCACCTAAAAGAAACTAGATGATGGTCTGACCATGGTATCGGGGAAAAACTAGAGATGGAAACATGTAAAACATTGGAAAAAAATCGGGTCTAAAAGGTGGCCCAACATATGGGTAGGAAGGAGACTTTCTAGACGAAGTTGGTAAGTTGCAAGATGTGCAACAAGGTCAGAGACCAGTTTGTCTTCTGTTTTATCAAAATAGAGATTAAGGTCTCCTAAAATTATAAAATTGGAATTGGTGGTGGCCAGCGTGGATGTGTGTTCCACCAGTGAACTGCAAAATTGACCTACTGAGCCCGGAGGACGATAAATAAGAAGACCTGACAGGAATTTGCACGGGAACACTTGAATTGTATATAAAGAGTTTTCACAGTCAAGGAGGGGGCTGCCTTGAAAACAGCAGGAGAAAGAGTCTCTGTGAATGACGGCTATTCCTCCTCCCTTGCCTTTTACGTGGTCTAAGTGCGGTATAAGAAAGCCTGGAGGGAGGGACCTGATGATGTCTGAGTCGGACTCAGGTCCTAACCAAGTTTCAGTCAGGAACAAGATATCCAGCTGACGGTCTTCTAATAAGCTGTAGATTTCCTCAGCGTGTTTGGGGAGCGATCTACAATTCACTAGAGCCATATGGACAGCCATCATAGGAGATGCAGTAGCTATTATAGTGGAAAATTTAAATGAACACTGAGGACAGTAAATGGAAGGTCCATCGACAGGGATACAGTGGGAGCAGGATAAAGCAGTATTGTTGCCTATGAGGAGCAAGGCATCTTTAGAGTAGACAAGGGGAGGCTGGCGGCTGTCTCCCAGAGTGCTGGGCTCTGAGCTCTGCCTAGCGCGGACGAGCGCAGACGGGCTTACCTCTGGCGCACCTCCGTCGCGCCATCGTCGAGCCTGCTGCGCTCGTCCGCTGCGCTTCCGAAGCAGTAAGGGCATTTTGTAGTGCTGGGCCTAATCGCCCTGAGCACTAGCCTGCTGACCTGCGGTACGCCCAATATGGCGCCTGCCTACAGAGCTTACAGCCTAGTCCAGCGTTCCAGGGGCCCTAAATCGGCCGCTGTGTAGCGCGTGGACTTTCGGGGCGAGTCAAAGAGGAGGTAGGGGCAGGGCGCGTTTACAAGTTGAAGCGCAGTGACACAGCGCTCGACGTAATTATTAGAAGCAACACATTTTAAGTAACGATCATTACTCAAGGTGCAGTTTAAAAAACTGAGGTAAAAAGGATGTTTTAAAATAACACACAGTGAGCTAAACGATCGAGTGAATGGTGCCAAAATTAAATTAATTACACACAGTGCAGACAATCGTATTTTTCCTGACTCCCGGCTTCCGCCTCAAGAGTCTTCTAGTCTAGTAATAATGCGTGTTGCTAGAGTGGGACCTGCCTAGAGGGGGTAACCCTATCAGTTAAATGTTTAAAAGAGGGCCATCACCAGAGACATTTTTGGCATCGGCAAAGTACACTCTGGCCCAGGGCCACAGCCTTCGAGGGGGCCCCTGATAGAGCTAGCTCTGTTCTGCAGAAACTTGTCCTGATTGCCTTAAATCATTCTTAAGCAGATTGATTTAAGTACTGTTTTCCTTCAGTGCATTCTTAATGTGGGTGATGTGTGAGAATCTATTACAAATACAAAACATTCTACGCTCAGCCCTTCTGAATTGTAGGTCTCTTCCGAGACACTCTTTGGAGGTTAACCTCCTCATTCAGGAACATGACTTAGATATCCTGTTTTTAACAGAGACATGGCTCATGCAGGGCTCAGAAGCAGATATTGTGAACGCTCTTCCTCCTGGGTTCCTAATTCATACACAGGACCGACCGGTGGGTCGAGGGGGAGGTGTTGCCATTCTGTATAAGAATTCGTTGGTGTGCAGAGCACCAAAAAGGTGAGGTCGAGGATTGTGAGAGCTGTAAGTTCTCCCTCCAAATCTCACCCACTGTGGCCATGACTGGACTACTAGTCTATTGTCCCCCAGGGAATAATGGCAATTTTACCGGCTCTCTCTTGGAGACGGTAATGGTCCTTGCCGCCTCTGCGACTAACTTCATTACCTTGGGAGACTTTAATCTTCATTTTGACGACCAGGAAGATCGGTCGGCAACAGCCCTTCACTGTGACTTGAAAACCTGTGAGGTTGATCTCATAAACCTAGAGGCTACCCATAATAAGGGTCACTTACTGGATCCTATTTTTACCAACATCACCACCATGAAAGCAGCCTCCCCAATCCCTCTTCCATGGACAGACCATTTTATGGTCCCCTTCGCCTGGCAAATCTTGCCGGAGAGTGCCCCATCCTGCAGTATCGGTGCGCCTGAAAGACCGTGGGCCAGACTGTCTGTGGAAAATCTGACACGCAGTCTGGAGGCCTCACGCCCATTACTAGCGAAGGACCCAGTTCTGGCGGACTCAGATTTCTGCAGTTGGATGTCTAACTCACTCGATGCCGTTCTTCCAGTAAGATCGGGAGGAAGGAGGGAGAAAAGATTGTGCACTGCCCCTTGGTACACACCAGAGCTGAGGGCTATGCGAAGGGCTTGTAAAAAATTAGAACGTGCCTGGAGGAAGAATTGGGAAGTAGCTTGTAAGACTGAATACAGAGAGGCGATAAGGAATTACAAGCTTACTATTCGGTGTGCCAAAACCCAATTCTTGGAGAAGAGAATCAGTAACGCTTCCAACTCCTCTAGAGAAACATTCCTGGTGGTCAAGGAGCTCCTGAGGGTTCCTACACCACTTGCCTCCACGGATAACCTGGAAGTAAAATGCAATAATCTAGCAGAGTACGTCCGCACTAAAATTGACAAGATTTTGACAACCTTGCCTCAAATAGACATAGAAGTCGAGCCGTCTGTGGTGGAGGGAAGATCTCTGAGGACCTTAGAGTCTTTCGGACCAGTCACGGAGGACGAAGCTCTTAGAGTCTTAACGTCTATTAAGAGTGGCTCTCCCTTGGACGTCGTCCCCATGAGGATTCTCAAAATGGTTGCCCCCTCCGTCGTGGAGCCTATCACGGAGGTGATCAATGCCTCGCTAGGCACTGGTGTGGTCCCACCTAACTGGAAGGGTACAATAGTTAAAGCCCTCCTAAAAAAAACAGCCTAGACCCCCTTGACATGGCGAACTACAGACCGATCTCGCTTCTTCCGGGACTCAGTAAAATCACGGACAAGTTGGTTAACTGCCAACTATCCAACTTCCTCAAGTCCAACGGTGTGCTGAGAAGCTCTCAAACAGGCTTCCGTCCGGGTCAAGGCACGGACACTGCCTTATTGGCTGTCGCAGAAGAGGCACGCTGCATTTTGGATTCAGGAGGATCAGTGGCAGTGATCCTCCTGGACCTTAGTGCGGCGTTTGACACGGTTAACCATCTAGTGCTACTTCAGCGACTGTCTGAGGCTGGAGTGAGGGGGACAGCGCTGAAATGGCTTAGGTCGTTTCTCAGCGAACGGACCTTCCAGGTCTGGGAAGGAGGTGCACGATCGGCTTCCCCCCACCTCCATTGTGGAGTGCCCCAGGGCTCCTCCCTGAGCCCTACACTTTTCAATGTGTACATGGCCCCCTTGGAGGATGTGGTGGCTCCTTTTAACATCAAAATCGTGAGCTATGCCGATGACACCCAGTTGGGGGTTGCACTCTCCCAGGCCACGGACAATCCCCATGTGCTACATTCCTGCCTTTCCAAAGTCCACATCTGGATGGGGGAATCAGCACTAAAGCTGAACGGTTCAAAAACCGAGATAATGCTGATGGGGATGAAAAACCCCTCACTTCCCCGGTCTGCCTGGCCCAGCTGCCTGGGATCCCCCCCAAACCCAAAGCTGAGATCAAGAGCCTGGGTATCTGGTTGGAACAAGATCTTTCCTTCAGGACCCAGGCTACCAAACTGGCCGGTGTCTGTTTCGGTCTTCTCGGATCGGTGCGCAAAGTGTTGCTCCTGCTTCCTTTTCTATCGCGGAAGCTCCTGATCCAGGGCTTGATTATATCTAGATTAGATTTCAGCAATGCAATCTATCTGGGTGCCCCTGAGATCACCCTGAACAAACTCCAGCAAGTGCAGAATGCAGCGGCACGTATACTTTATAACATCCCCTTGTCTCGTTCGGCCAAACCCGCTTTGAGGGTGCTGCATTGGCTGCCAGTGCGAGAAAGGGTGAAATTTAAGTCCCTCTGCCTTGCTCACAAGATCTTGCAAGGCAGAGGCCCTCCTGCCCTTCATAAACTGGTGGCCCCATATAAGGCAGGTAGATCTTTACGGTCAGATCAACAACACTTGCTCATGATTCCCAGGGTCAAAAAGGCCCGCTCAGGAGGGAGAAGATTCTCCGTCAGGGTGGCTACTCTTTGGAACTCACTCCCCCTAGGCCTATGCTCAGAGACATGCCTTTTGCGTTTTCGTAAACAACTGAAAACTTTTCTCTTCTGCTAGACCGTTCGGCTCCTCTTTTTTCTAGATCTGCTACTATGTTTGGTGAAGCGCTGGGATGCTCAAGGGTAACTACGCGCTATACAAAACTGATTTAATAATAATAATAATAATATTTTGCAGAGAAATATTGTGTTTGTTTCATGCAACATCCATAAAAAGTATCTTTTAGATCAAAACAGGACCTCAAATATGAGAAATGGTAGGGTGTCAAGGATATTATTTGCAGTAATATTAGTGAACTGCTGCTGTGTTTACAATGTTGAAAACACAAGTCACTATCCCTGAATATTAGATGCAAACACATTCAGAATTTGGCCAGAGTGCTTGTGCAGTGTCAGCGACCTGGCCAAAGAGGGCATGAGAGAGCTGGAATTGGATCATACATTTAAAGCTGTTCGGAAAAGGGGTCCCCAAAATACGTTTGGCCCAGGGCCTCCAAAATCCTTAAGATGTCACTGCCCATCACATCCTCCAAAGAGCATGAAAGATTATTTCTACATTGCTTGCCTCATTTTATTAAGATGAGAAGCAGGGATAAAATGAATGAAATGAAGGCATTTTTATTGCATGTATTGCTATGACCAGCTCTTGACCACTTCTGTCGATAGTGACCCTTGCATAGGTGCAGTGGATGACGCACTTGGTGTTTACTGGTCTACAGTTCTGTCTGTGGCCATGACAGATTCAGATTCGGTTTTCTGCAAACTGTCTCTGTTAAATACTAATCCTGGTATACTGGTTAGCAATTTCAATTGAGATTGTTTCTAATTTATGTGGGATTTATATTGCATACTGTCTCTTAAGTAGTCAATTGCATGGCTGCTTTTATGTTTTTTTCCACCTCCTATAGGTACTGCAATACGTTGGCGGCACAAAAAGGTTGCCCACATCATGTTGAATGTCCGTGAATGGTTTGGCACAGGGCGAAGGCTGTACATAGTGGGGGTCTGGTCACCTAAGGGAGGCTTTGGTGTCTGGGAGGAGAGACTGTCTGTAAGGGGTTAGTAACTGGGTGAAAACCATGCTTAACAGTGCATTACTCACCCATGTGCAGTTGGTTGCCCATAGAGGGTTAACTGTCTGCATTTGGTTAGCCACAGGGAGAAGGCCATGGGCACTGGGGCTTTGGCCACCTAAGGGATGACAGAATGTCCTTATAAAGGATTATATTCCACTGCAGCAGGATATACGAGCTGTAAAGTACACTGCGCCTAACCCCCGCACAGATGGCCAACTCCCCGAAGTGCACGTTCTATGGCTGTGCACAGCATGGAGTTGGCCACCGGGCTTAGCCAGCCTGATTAGTCCTCTTCAGTTGGGTGGAATGTGGCTCCATTGGCACAGGGAGTATGTACCTACATCTGTGCATATTCTTGGCCACTAAGGGCGCTACATCAAACACATAAAAGGTGATGGAGGAATGCTTGCAAAAATCTAACCATGGGCAGCATGGGGTTGGCCACAGGGCCTGGCCGGTCTGATTCAGTTGGGCGTAACTTGTCTTCAGTGGTACAGTGAGTAAGGGACACATATCTGGGAAAATGTTTGGCCACTTAGATCTTTACATCAAAGTTATAAAAGGTGATGGGAGGAATGTTTGCAACCACTCTAACCACTGCCAACTGATTTGGATAGGCATTCTAGCCTATTGTTCTTTTGCCTAGCAGGCCACCTCGGCTTAGACTCAGCCATTTGCAAATCAGTCTTGGTCCTGCTTCAGTAGGAACAGCCCTGAACTGCCAAGTAAGGTCTTCTGTGAACCAGAACACTAGCAACCCAAGACAGGTTCCGGCCTGATTGTGCCTCTTCTATAGGGTGTAGCTTGGCTCCAGTGGCACAGTGTACAAGGGGCCCTCGCCTGGGCATACTCTTGCTCTTTTAGAAAGTTACAATAAATGCACACACAAGGTGATGGGGGAATGCTTGCAATAAGTCGAACCACTGCCAATCACTTGGGGTAACATTCTAACCCATAGTGTTTTTGCCCACCTAGCCACTTTGGAGTTTTATTTTAAGGCTGTACCTCAATTATTTTCTATGGGAGGGAGCTGCAGTACCTGTGAGTGGCAATGTATGGTGCAGAACTTACTTAAGATTGAGCTGGAGTACATTTTCTTCTGTTGTGTGACCTTTTTGTCTTTAATAACTTTAGAAGTGTAGTTTGGGAATAGGATAAGGCTTACTTTTTTTAGGTGGATATGCTGATATCTCAGCAACACAAAAGGGGGTGGTGATGGACGGAGCATCTGAGCCAATCAAACACTCACACCCAGTCAAAAGATCTGGGTTTGATCCATCACCGTTCTTTAGCCCACTCTGCCACCCCAGTTCAGACATGGCTATATGCAAATCAGATTGACCCTGTGCCTCATGGGAACAGTCCAGCCCGAACTGCCAAGCCATGTCTTCCCTGGACCGGAAACAAGCTTCCGAGGTCCGGTTGTTGTATATCACCCTCTCCTCAAAAGCTGCCACATACAGGTTAGCTATATCTGGCGCAAAAATTGCACCCATGGCCACTCCTTTGAGTTGGCCATGAAAATCCGCCCCAAAAATAAAGTAATTCTCACACAAGGCGATTCTTGCACAATCCACAATAAATTTGGCAGGGACCTGATGTAGACGTGTCCATGTTCAAGGATGTCACTGATGATTGAAAGAGCATCCTCTTGCGGGATGCTTGTATATAAGCTGTTAATATCCATTGTGACTAGAATGTCATTAGCTAAATCAAAGGATTGCCCTTCAAGCTTAACAATCACATCTCTACTGTCTTGGGTGTATGCTCTAGTTAGAGGGATGAATGGTTTTATGAAATGATCCACATATTCAGCCAGTGGTTGGAGAATAGACTGACAGCCCGCCACAATAGATCTCCCGGGCGGCTTATCTCTGTCCTTATGAATTTTAGGAAGCGTATAAAACTCCGGGATGGAATAGTCATCCTTATTCATATAATCAAACTCAGGTTTACTCAGCCACAGGCCTTCCAGTCCTACAGTTGTTAAGGATCGAATCTCTTTTCTTATTCTCATAGTGGGATCACCTCTTAGTTTTTTATAATGTGTGGGATTGTTAAATTGTCATAGTACTTCACTATCATAGTCTGTTTTATTTTGTACTATAATCCCACCCCCTTTGTCAGCAGGCTCTACTACTAGATCTTCCCTGTTCGCAAGAGTGTGTAAAACCAATTTTGATTCCTTTGAAAAATTGAATTTGACATATTTCTTGTCTTGAAACATCTGTTGGATTTCATTCATCACTACATTTTCGAAGGTGATCAGATCTTTAGGCATCAGGTTCGTTGGTGGAAAGAAGGTTGATGGACGTTTCAACCCACTTATATTTGTAGTGTGAGCTATCTGAGTATTCGTGAAAAAATACTTCAGACGTATGGTTCTAAAGAACTTGTACATCTCAACGCATGTCATAAAAGGATCATTCCTACTCGTGGGAACAAAAGACAGTCCATGACTCAACACCTCCATCTCTTTAGAGCTTAGCATGTAAGAGGAGAGATTGAAGATGGGAACAATTGTTAGATTTTGATTATTTTGCATTTCCATTGGTTGGTTTTGGATTACCACTCGTAATAACTGTTCCGGGTCTGTCGGAACCCCGGAGTGTATTGGTTCCTGTACCAACCTCTCCTGGTGTTCCGGGATCTCCCTCTCTGTTGCTGATGGCCCCTTCCTAAAAAAGAAGAAGAAGAAGGCAAATTATGTCCTCTCCCTCCTCTATAATTGGAGTTGCCTCCCCGATTTATACTCTCATCAGAACTTGAGGAACCAGTTTCAGAGAAAGTGGTATGTTTTGGGACCCAATTTGTCTGGTTGGTCATAGGCTGAAAAAAATCTTTCTTCAAATAGGGATATGTGCGTTCCCTACTATAGTTCTTTAGATCTTTTTGTAATTTTTCAGTCTTTTTCAAAATGTTCTTTTGAAAATCAGTAATAACAGTGTCTAGCTTTCTCAAAAACTCATCAATATCTGTGGCTGTAGTATCTTCCCGAATTTGTCTCTCTAACTCTGCAATCTCTTGTTTCAATTTGTCAATATGTTTCAATGCGGTTTCGATACTCAGGACCATCCAGCTCCTAGAGCATTTGTTGGAGACAAAACTAAAACCCACTTTATAATCTTTGTCCTCTATGAAAATGGCTGGAATATTACGGACTTGTAGTCCGATCGGTATAATCTTGTTACTCAAACAGTCTGTCAAAAACTTATATATATAGCAAAGAATGCAGGTGGTCCCTCATTACTAGGGCCACAAAACACCGGCAATAGTCTCAATATCCAACAATCTACAGCACGTAATACTCTAGAACGACTACACAATAAACTCATTAGCACAGAGTTGCCTGCTAAGTTTTTGTATGAGAATATTGTATTTATTTGTATATATTCATGTTTTAGATTTATATTTATGTGCAACGCATGGTCCTGAAGATGGTCCTATGGATTTTGTTAACCACCGGGGACCGAAACGTCGACGCTTGACATCTTTTTGCTCATGGATGTATCATTATTTGAACGTTTAGTGTGTTAACATGGAAAATAATTGTTAGATCATGGTATTGGTTTTCTCCATGTCATCAGCAAAAGTTGTCTAATACTACTGTTAAATTGATTTCACAAATTGAGTAGTATTTTTGTTGCCATTTGATATACTTAATGAAATAATTTTATATTAGAGAAAAATAAAGAGCAGTTTAATTCTGTTTTCTCCTTGCCTCTATGATATTAATGACCGCTGCGGCGGGAAATCAATGATTTGTAATTCAAACTGCGAACAAATCCCATTAGGACATTTTTGTATTTTGTTACCAGGAAATCTAGCAAATAATTAAAAAAATAAAAAAAATGGAATGGTGTTGCCTGTCTTCTCTGAAACATGAAACATTCTGTAAAGTTCTGAACTGACTTACTTTATTTGCCCAGCAGATACTAGGGGGCATATTTACAAGCCCCTATAGCCACAGGAACATCACTTTTTTTCGACATTCCTGTGGCGATACAGGCTTTGCATTATTTACAAGGTAGTGTTAAGCCACTTAACGTGGCTTAACGTTGCCTTATAAATAAGGCACCCTTTTACGCTATAATTAGAATGAAAGGGGTGGGCAATGAGTGTTACGGTGGGCGTTCCATTGATTTTGACGCTGTCCCATATTTACAAGGGTGACGTAAATATGGGGCAGTGCCAAAACTAAAAACCTGGTCTTAACAGGGTGCAAGGAGGAGAAATGCTATATTTTGCTATGGTTTTGCTGTTTTTATTTATGTCGCATTGTGCAGCACACATAAAAACAGTAAAACGCTATGCATGATTGTTTATGTGCAGGATGGAGTCCCTTCCTGAACATAAACAATCATTTAAAAAATGACGAATTGCAACTTTTACGTGTACTGCACAAAGCAGCACACATACGGTGCAGCACTGTGTTTCTAAAGTGACGGGGCTTGGCTTAACGCCACACTTCACCTCTATAGTAGCAAATATGCCCCTGGGAGGGGATGATGAAGCAGTAAAACATAGATTGACCTCAAAGGATAAGATGCGTTTGCTCCAGAATTTAAATCCAAAATGACAAAGGGCTCAACTAAGAACATGGATAAATCTTCAGTGTGTGAAAGTTCATACTATATACACACACAGTAGTCTCACTGACCCACTTTCGCTGCTAAAAAATAGATTTAATTTCCACTAAAAAGTTGCCGGAATGGTCCTCTCTGGTAACAAAAAGAAATCAACTGATAATTATTTTCACACGATAGTGTATAAAATAGCCACTTGCATTAGGTAAAGCTCTCTAACATTTTTCCTGTGTTCCTGCAATACGTTTTTTACCCGAATAAACTCGTATTATACGACATAGCGTGACAGCATATTTTCCAGCATACACGTCACAAAAATAATGCCTGAAATTATGCAAGATAACGATGGTTTAAAGGAATATTTGTCTGGCTGGGTAACCGATCAATGCAGATTTCCAGCTTTCCAAATGGTCATCATCACAATATTATATATTGGAATAGATTGCTGGAGTACTTTATCATTTAGATAGATTCAACACTTTTAAATAAGACAAAATCGTTTGCTGCTGAATGGCAATGCGAACATATATATTGACCATGACAACCGTGCAAAGAAAACAAAGATTTAGTCAATGTACGAACTAAAAACTGTCCTTTCGTCCTTGCATCATAGCATATTAATAGGTTTTGTATAATGCTTCATTGTTGTTTAATGAGATGGTAAGTTGAGCACTTGGGCATGTCAATGAAGAAACCAATGCCTGTTAAAATTTGGAAAAATAATGGATAATGATGTGTATCTTCTATGCAAGCAGCACTGTCACCGACTTATACAGCATTTATTTTGAGTGAATAGGCTAGGCAATTTGGAAAAATAAACAAGAAAATACATTCTCTTGCAAAATATGCTTTCGCAATAATACTGCTTCATTTTTTTTACACCAAATGAAAATTGTGGTCTATGGATTCCATTGAAAACGATATCTCCCAAACTTAGTTCAGAAGAGGCTGGTGGTAAGCTGCTGGTGACACACATCACAGTGCATAGTGTACCATCCACCTTGTGTGTATTTTGGTCGCTGATTAGATTCCCAGCTGATCACTAGACATATTCAGTTTCGTCTGGCAAGGTATGTGTCCATGAGGCACACTGTTATTTTTAACAAGATTGCAGGATGCAAAAAGGAATTCTTAAGGCATGTGAAAATGTAGCTAGTAGACATGCTTGGTAACATGCCATGAAGAGAAGAAATTACATGCTCCAGGCTCTTCAGAAGAACTCTCTTTAAAGTTTTTTTTAAGTGAGACAAATCTCAGTCATGCTAAGTTATCCTCCACAGACTCCAGCTGCACTCTGTACATGCAAGTCTCAATTTTGTTTGTGTAATGTAAATGTCTTTTAGTATATCTTCTTTCCAATGGTGGTGACAGTGAAAAATAAAAAGACACACATATAATAACCACTACTGACTCAGTAGGATATTTAATATTTTTTCAAATCAGGGGTGCAGGAGAGACAGTGAATTTCGCTTCCCAATAACACTAGTTGGGCTCTAAGTAGACAACTTCCAAATTTCACTGCGGAGAAGGTCAGGTCTGAGCCATAAGGGGTAACCTTTTAACTATGGGGCATATTATCAAGAACAGCGTTAAAATTATTGCTGGTTTAGCGGCAGAAAACTGCCGCTAAAGTGGCGATAATGGGCTTAATAATATGCCCCGGAGAATTCTAATAGAAGCCCATGTTCACACCAGAACATGGACTTCTATTGGAATTCTCAACCGATAATTTTTTAACGCTATTCTTGATAATGTGCCTCTATGTGCCTTCACCAGAGGTGGCTAAACTAAAGCAAATGGCCAGCAAGGAGGTCCTTGTGTTATTCCACATGTATCATAAGATTTAAGCTCATTCCTATTGTCCTCCCAGTGTAATAAGTTTTTCAGAGGTCCTCTACATTAACTATTATTCCTAATCCAGAGGATGTTGTCTCGTATTCATACAAAAGCAGACCAAAACGTCGACTCATATTACACTGCTTTTATTTAGGTCATTTTGACAGCTCCGTAAATGTTCCTTGTATTAAGAGTGGATTACGCATTTCTGTATCATTGGGTCGATGTATGGAATTATGTACAACTAACGTGCTGGATAGATATGTGTTTCATGTTCATCAAACCCCTTGTATAAGCTAGCTGTAATAAAGAACAATTGATTATAATTGCATTGCTGGTACCCCTGTGCCTTCATTATTTGTTCCCTACTCTGCATTAATCCACAATATCAGACATTGGATTTATTCCTGTGAATTCTGTTCAGGGTGTTATAGATCTCTAAATGAATACATATTTAATTACAGTATTTGCATGTAAAATATCTCCTTGCTGGCTATTTGCTTTAGTTTATACTAGTACCCAAGCTCACAAGGGGTTTATGGGTCGCCCTTCTCTTTTCATATTATTCACCAGAAGTGGCATCACCTGAAGTACTGTTATAAAAAGCACTGTGGAAATGTTAAGACAACCGTCGGAGGCAAGACAACCGTCGGAGGCGAGACGAGCGAGGAGAACTCGGAACCCGGAACACGCCCGCCCAAACTACGATCCCCAGAAGGCCGTGCAAGACCGTCGCGCTGAGAGGGCGTGCCCATTTAAGGAATCAGGACGCCAGCGGTAGGCGTCGAATATTTTGAATGTTTCCCCGCGAGTCAGGAGAAGAGGTCGAGCGGAAGGCGAGCTCCGTGATACTCGGCGGCTTTTGGGACAGGAGTCGGGAGAAAACGGTGAGAAGCCTCTGATTCCCGAGACAGTGACAGCGGGGCTCCGCTTCACGCTCGGTGGAACTGTTGTATTTATCCGTTCTGCTCCGACGCTTTGTCAGTCCCCGCTCGAGGGTATCGAGCAATCCCTGAACTCCGGTTCACTCTGACCCATGGCAGTCCCCGCTCGAGGGTTCTCGAGCTGAAGTGCCTGGATTTAAACCGAGGCCAATCCCCGCTCGAGGTATCAAGCGGACGGACCATTGGTGATCTGTGGCCAGTCCCCGCTCGAGGGTATCGAGTAAACGGTCCCGGGCAGTAACCATTGGCCAGTCCCCGCTCGAGGGTATCGAGTACAGTCCCTGACAGTGACAAGTGGCCAGTCCCCGCTCGAGGGTATCGAGTTGAGGTCTCTTGCTGAGACCATTGGCCAGTCCCCGCTCGAGGGTATCGAGTGTGGAGTACGCTTTAGGCATTTGCCCTCCGTTGGACGCGCGTCAGGACTGACACGCATGCGGAGGACGAATACGCTATATCCATTACGCGGATAGAGACTCGAGTGGCATTTTCGGCCATTATTTAGCACGGGGTCCTCTGTTGGAAGGTGCTAGGACTAGCATCGTTGCAGAGGACGGTAAGACGCTATCCGAACCGTTGAACACTCTTGCTTTGCTTATAATTTGGCATTTAAACAAGTCTGAATAAAGAGCTTGTTAACTTCCTATATCGGACTGGCACTTCATTTGTGGGCTAACAGGTGGGGTGTTTGGGTTCCGACTGAGTTACCCGATCCCGAGGGAAAACAGGATTACACAATATTCGACCTTACAACACCGATCAACCTCCTGGTCGAGTAACCGGTCAGGGCCTCCTTGGACGACGTATTGGCGGCGTTACTAGACGTCCAAAACGAATTGGCTGCTTCATGACAAGAAACAGCGGATTTAAGGGCTAGGGTGGATCAACAACAGCGCAATCCTTTCAACGCAGGGACATCCACCACGGGTGTCCCGGCGGCAGTGGTGGTGGAGATGCCGGTAGCTATTCCGTTGGCCACACCAGAACGGTATAGTGGGGATCCTACCACGGTACAGGTGTTCATCACACAAGTGGCGCTGCATTTCTCCTGTAAACCGAAGTCGTTTCCAACCAATCAGGCGAGAGTGGCATTCATGATCTCATATCTGGCAGGTAACGCGGCTCAGTGGGCGGTTCCTTTAGTAAGCCGGGACGATCCGCTACTATACGACTGGGAACAGTTTCAGGAAGAGTTCATTAAGGTGTTCGATCGTAGAGCAGATTCCTACACGGCTGACAGGGAACTGTTGGAACTGAAACAGGGCACAACAGGGCTGGTCCATTATCTGAATGCGTTCAGATGCTTGGTTGCTGAATCCAAATGGCCCCCTGCTAAGCAAACCGCGCTCTTTCACCAAGGCTTGAGTGAGGACTTGAAAGACGTGATCGCTCAGATCGATCCCCAACCGGTGCACTGCGAGGATCTGATCAGCCTGGCCCTTCGCCTCGACCATCGACTTAGTGAAAGACGCGGGGGGTGCATAAGAAGGACAAGTTACATACCACGTCAGGTCAAACGGCTCTCACCGAGGCGACATCCACACCCCGAGGGGACGCCATGGACATAGGGGCCATTAGAGCGAGCCTCACGGCCACAGAGAAAGAGTCGCGAAGAAAGCAAGGACTATGCCTGTATTGCGGCAAAAAAGGACACTTTGTTCGTGAATGCCCTGCAAAACCCAAGACGGGTCGACCTCGTCCCGGTCGCTTGTCCACAGCTTCAGTGGACAAACCGGCGGAAAACTAAAGAGCTCTCAGAACCACGAAGGGGATTCTCTGAGCCACTGTTATATCCCTTCTGCTCACCTGCACTCCTATGAGAGCAAAAAACACTTGTTCATTCCTTTACAGTTGTGGGTTAGGAACCGTTGGGTTTCGGTCTCGGCGATGGTCGACTCTGGTGCCACAGGGATGTTTATGGACAAGAGGGAAGCGCATCGCGTAGGGGTAGCACTGCAGGAGTGTGAGTTCCCGGAGGAAGTCTTTGCTGTGGATGGGCGCAGATTGCTCTCAGGGCCCATCAGCCACCACACTGGGAATATCAAGGTGGTCTACGGAACTCAACACACAGAGACTCTGGATTTCAACATCATCTGTGCGCCGCAGTACGGGATCATATTAGGCTTGCCTTGGCTGAGAAGGCACAACCCTTCCATCAACTGGGAAACCCAGGAACTCAGAATGGACTCCCCTTACTGTTCAAGGGTCTGCACACAGAAGAAGAGCGCTCAGGAAGACCAGGGGTGGACTGTGGCCACAGCCGCTGAAAAGGAGGCGGTTCTCCCTGTAGCCTATCGGGGGTACATGGACGTATTCGATGATAACCAAGCGGAAACCCTCCCGCCTCATAGGGTATACGACTGTCAAATAGACCTGGTCCCAGGAGCAACGATACCAGGCGGCAGGTTGTATGCCTTATCCGAGGCCGAAAACGTCCACCTCCGGGAGTACCTGGATACGATGCTTCGCCTGGGCTTCATCAGGCCTTCCAAATCCCCTGCGGCCTCGCCACTGTTCTTCATCCCTAAGGCTAATGGGGAACTGCGCGCGTGTGTGGATTTCCAGGCGCTTAACGCCATCACGATTAAGAACAGGTACCCTTTGCCTCTCATAAACGTGCTCCTGGAACAAGTAAAAAAGGCACATGTATACACCAAGCTCGACTTGAAAGGGGCATACCATCTGGTCCGCATGCGTCGTGGAGACGAGTGGAAGACGGCCTTCAAAACGAGGTTCGGCCTGTACGAGTATAGAGTCATGCCCTTTGGGCTATATAACGCCCCGGCCGCGTTTCAATTCTTTTTGAATGAGGTGCTGAGAGACATCCTGGATGTATACGTGGTCGTGTACATCGACGACATTTTGATTTATTCAGACACCACAGCAGAACATGTGAAACATGTGGCCTCAGTACTACAGATCCTCAGAGACAATTCGCTTTATTGCAAGCTCAGCAAATGCGACTTCCACGTGACAACGGTGGAATTCCTGGGGGTCATGTTGAGCCCAGAAGGCCAAACCATGGCAGAGAGGAAGGTGAAAGCGGTAATGGATTGGCCAACGCCACAGAACATCAAGGACGTACAAAGCTTTCTTGGCTTTGCCAACTTCTACCGCCGGTTCATAGAGGGATTCTCGGGGGTGGTAACCCCCATTACAAGCCTACTGAGGAAGTCAGTGAAGTTCCATTGGTCTGAAGAGGCGGAGGGGGCATTCAGAGCATTAAAACACGCCTTTGTCTCCGCACCTGTCCTGGCCCACCCTGACCCGGAACAACAATACACGGTGGAAGCGGATGCGTCCGATTTGGCGGTGGGGGCAATATTGTCGCAGAAGAACCCTGAGACGGGGGTGCTCCATCCTGTGGCGTTTATGTCCCGCAAACTGAACCCAGCGTAAAGAAATTACCACGTTGCCGAAAAGGAACTTCTGGCCATCAAGGACGCCTTTGGCGAGTGGAGACACCTGTTGATGGGTGCTAAACACGTTGTGATGGTCTACACCGACCATAGGAACCTTCAGTTCATGACGGCCGCCAGACAATTGTCTCCTCTTCAAATGAGGTGGATGTTATTCTTTTCGGGGTTTCATTTCACCATCACTTACAGACCAGGATCAGAAAACAAGAAAGCCGACGCATTGTCGAGGCAAAACACAGAGGCGCGGAGTCCGCAACCAACCATTGAGTCCATCATCCACCCAAGCAAGGTGGTGGGTGCTGTCCAGCCTGGACACTTTCTACGTGACGAGCAGAAAGGGGTCATTACCTTTCGATGGACAGAATGGTTGCGTAGACACAAGGAATGGCAGGTACGCGACGGCGTACCGGTGAAGGGAGGACGGATATTGGTGCCCACCGCACGGTTACAGAAACAGGTGTTCGGGTGGTGCCATGAGTCGGCCAGTGCAGGTCACTTCGGACTGGAGAAGACGGTCGACTATGCATTACGTCAGTTCTGGTGGCCTACGTTGAGGGCCGATGGGAGGAAGTGGATCCTGGCATGTGGGACCTGCTCCGCCATGAAATCGGACCACCAACGCCCACAAGGGTTGCTGATTCCGTTGCCATCTCCTACCAGGCCATGGGATTGCATATCCCTGGATTTCATCGTGGGGTTGCCCAGTGACAAAGGATGTACGGCTATACTGGCGGTCGTCGACTATCTAACCAAGATGGGTCGCTTCATCGCATTTAAGGGTGTGCCCACTGCCGGACAATTGGCTGTAATACTTCTGAAAGAGGTGGTAAGGGCTCATGGCCTTCCCAGCGTCATCGTGTCGGACAGGGGATCGCAGTTCACTGCGAGGTTCTGGAAGACCTGGTTTTCAGCACTCCATGTCACCTCAGCGTTATCGACCAGCTACCATCCGCAAACAGACGGTCAGACGGAACGTCTTAATCAAACCCTGAAGCAATACCTCCGCTGTTATATAGATCAGGGAAAGGAAGAGTGGGTGGACCTGTTGTGGCTTGCGGAAATCGCGTACAACAACGCCACACACGCCTCAACCAGGGTGTCACCTTTCTACAGCAATTATGGGCACCATCCTCGATTCATCCCGTTGTCACACCCCTCGTCAACGTCGGGAGTACCTGAAACATCCAAGAGGGTGGCGCATATCAGGGAGACCGTGGAAAAAGCACAGAAGTGCTTTGTGGAGGCCAAGAAGAAATATAAAACCACAGCGGATAAACGAAGGCGACCAGGCCCGCTGTATCGAGCTGGGGATTACGTCTGGGTATCGTCCAGGAACCTACGGTTCCATAAACACAGCGTTTTCCATCCCCGCTTCATCGGGCCTTACCGTATCAAGGACTGCCTAAGCCCAGTGAATGTACGGTTGGATTTGCCTGACAATCTCCGGATTCACCCTGTGTTCCACGTGTCATTGCTCAAGCCCGCCGTGAAGCCTAAACACTCAGCTCCTCCACCGGTGTTGGTGGACGGGGAGAAGGAGTACGTGGTTCACTGCATTCGGGATTCCCGATGGAGAAGAGGCAAGCTGTGGTGCCTGGTTGCTTGGAAGGGGTTCGGGCAGGAAGAAGACTCCTGGGAGCCCGTTGCTGGGTTATGCGCTCCCCGGTTGCTGGCGGCCTTTCACAGGAAGTACCCGGCCAAACCCTGCCCGGCGAGAGGCCCTGACGGGAGAGGGATGTATTGTTAAGACAACCGTCGGAGGCAAGACAACCGTCGGAGGCGAGACGAGCGAGGAGAACTACAGGAACCCGGAACACGCCCGCCCAAACTACGATCCCCAGAAGGCCATGCAAGACCGTCGCGCTGAGAGGGCGTGCCCATTTAAGGAATCAGGACGCCAGCGGTAGGCGTCGAATATTTTGAACGTTTCCCCGCGAGTCAGGAGAAGAGGTCGAGCGGAAGGCGAGCTCCGTGATACTCGGCGGCTTTTGGGACAGGAGTCGGGAGAAAACGGTGAGAAGCCTCTGATTCCCGAGACAGTGACAGCGGGGCTCCGCTTCACGCTCGGTGGAACTGTTGTATTTATCCGTTCTGCTCCGACGCTTTGTCAGTCCCCGCTCGAGGGTATCGAGCAATCCCTGAACTCCGGTTCACTCTGACCCCTGGCAGTCCCCGCTCGAGGGTTCTCGAGCTGAAGTGCCTGGATTTAAACCAAGGCCAATCCCCGCTCGAGGTATCGAGCGGACGGACCATTGGTGATCTGTGGCCAGTCCCCGCTCGAGGGTATCGAGTAAACGGTCCCGGGCAGTAACCATTGGCCAGTCCCCGCTCGAGGGTATCGAGTACGGTCCCTGACAGTGACAAGTGGCCAGTCCCTGCTCGAGGGTATCGAGTTGAGGTCTCTTGCTGAGACCATTGGCCAGTCCCCGCTCGAGGGTATCGAGTGTGGAGTATGCTTTAGGCGTTTGCCCTCCGTTGGACGCGCGTCAGGACTGACACGCATGCGGAGGACGAATACGCTATATCCATTACGCGGATAGAAACTCGAGTGGCATTTTCGGCCATTATTTAGCACGGGGTCCTCTGTTGGAAGGTGCTAGGACTAGCATCGTTGCAGAGGACGGTAAGACGCTATCCGAACCGTTGAACACTCTTGCTTTGCTTATAATTTGGCATTTAAACAAGTCTGAATAAAGAGCTTGTTAACTTCCTATATCGGACTGGCACCTCATTTGTGGGCTAACAGGTGGGGTGTTTGGGTTCCGACTGAGTTACCCGATCCCGAGGGAAAACAGGATTACAGGAAAGCTCTGGGCAAACACAAAACAGGCGGTTGAAAACTTTGAGTGTTGTTTCACAATTTCCACAACACTTAGATTCAGCCATTTACTGCTAAACGTGACACTACAGAGATTATTCATGAACTGCACTTTGTAGTATGTGAAGTAATACTGCAGTAGTAATACTTTCATACTGCACAGTACTTTTCACGATTCAATGGGTGAAAAACCCTGCCTCACCTATCATTTGAAGCAGTGATCCCAGCATAGCAAATACAATAAGATGTTACAGGGAGTGTTCACATTTTTCAGGTTCTTACCCCCAGTCACAGATGTTGGTTGAATCCATCATTGTTCTTCGGCCCCCTAAGCCACCTCAGTTTGTACCCAGCCATATGCGAAGTGTCTAAGGGTATGTGCAGACATGGGTCCCTCGCTCTCTGCACCACTTAGTCCAAACTAGCCTGGCTGACGAGGGATGATACCCTGAAACCGGTCCCAGGATGTATGTTTCTGGTCCAGGGAGGACGTGGCCTGGCAGTTTAGCCTGGACTGTTCCCATGAGGCACAGGGTCAAGACTGATTTGCATATGGCTGGATCCAAAATGGGGTGGCGAAGTCAGCTTAAGAACGATGATGGATTCAACCCAGATCTGTGACTGGGGGTGAGTGTCTGAAAAGTTTCAGCACTCAGTCCATCATCTCTTTGTGTTCGCTTTGTTCACTCTAAGTTGGCAGGGTATGCCCAGACGTGGGTCCCTTGCTCACTTTGCCACTGGATTCAAGCTAAAGGAGAGGATGTAGCCTTACGGCTAGAGCAGACAACCTCGAAGCTGGGGAACCCGGTTCACGTCTCGGCAACAACGCTCAGTATCCTGTGATTCTGGGGAAAACACTTATCTCTCCGTGCCTAACAAAAATTAATGTGTCCATCTGTATTGAAACTGGTGCTCATGTAAAGATCTCTGATACCCAACTTCTCAGGTCTAGTTTGCGCTGTATAAAACTCTACAAAATAAAATAAATAAAAAGCTAGCCTTGCTGATGAGTGGTGCTACCCGGAAACCGGTCTCAGGATGCTTGTTTCCGGTTCGGGGAAGACCTGGCCTGGCAGTTCAGTCTCTACTGTTCCCATGAGGCACAGGGTCAAGACTGATCTGCATAGGGTTGGGTCCAAACTGGGGTGGAGAAGCGAGCTAAAGAACGATGATGGATTCAACCCAAAAAAAAGTTTCAGCGCTCTGTCCATCATATCTTTTTGTTTGCTTTGTTCACTCTAATTTGGCAGGGTATGCAAGACATGGGACCCTTGCTCACTTTGCCACTGGATTCAAGCTAGCCTGGGTGAGGAGGGGTGTTACCCCGAAACCGGTTCCAGGATTCTTGTTTCCGGTCCAGGGAGGACCTGTCTTGGCTGTTCAGTCTGGACTGTTCTCATGAGGCACAAGGTCAAGACAGATTTGTGTTAGACCTGGCAACCTTGGCGTGGAGTTCCTGGCATCATTTTGCCTCTACCTCCTCTATTTTTGATGCTGTGCCGGATTTCGTTTTTGCTGGCTTAGATGCTTTGGGCACTTTGCCACTGATGATCAGTATCAAAGTGCAAGTGCTCCCTGTGTAAATTGTTATTATGATTGGTTATCCATAAATGACATATTTGATTCACTGATAAGCCCCCAGTAAAGTGCGCTGATTGTGCCAGGGCCTGTAAATCAAATGCTACTGGTGGGCCTGCAGCTCTGTTTGTGCCACCCACTTGAGTAGCCATGAAAAGATGTCTCAGGCCTGCCACTGCAGTGCCTGTGTGCATTTTGTTAACTGCCATGCCAACCTAACAAGTGCACCCACTTGCAAGGCCCTAACTATCCCTTTTCTTACATGTTACTCACCTCTAAGATAGGCCCAAGGTACCCCTGTGGGCAGGGTGCAGTGTATATGAAAGGTAAGTCATGTCCTGATGTATGTGGCATGTCCTGATAGTGAAATACTGCCAATGTCGTTTTTCGCAATTGTAAGGCTATCTGTTCCCATAGGACAGATAAGGGACTTTGCTTATAACATCTTATAAGCATAACTGCCCCTGGGAACCAGATAGGAAAATAAAGTTTAGTATGCCTGAACTCAGAATGTTAAAATGCATCTTTAGTGAGGGTGATTTTTACATTCTGTCTTTGAAAATACCCCTTTGAGAAAGTAGGTATGTTCTTGCTTAGCCATCCAGTGTGCCTCTTCTAGGATGTGTACTGACTGTCTGGCTTTGGATTAACAGGGGATGGGGATGTGCAGAGGTTCCAGAGAGTTTAGAGGAGTCAGCACTAGGCTGTAAAGACTGCATTTAGAGTGGTGAGAGGAGTAGCACCTGCACCTGAATAGGGCTGTGCCTGCTTTCCACAATGAAGGCTCCATCCCCTGTGGTGTGTCTGGACCCAGGGCTCACACTGACAATGGAGGTTGTTATGCACTTGCAAGTGCCCCCCAGAACTGGTTTGGACTGGGCTCAGAGCCCTCCGCCAGTAGAGAACAAAGAGATTTACTGTATAAAAAGAGGGGCCCAGACTTTTAGATCATCCCTGAAATTCAAGAGGACCCTTTGCCAAGGAGAAGAGCTGGAAAGACTGAGGAGAAGTACTGCCCCTTTGCTGTGTGCTGTGTGGGGTTGGCCTGCAGTTGCTGTTTCTGCCAAGGAAAAGAGAAGGGGGTCCAAACTGGGGTGGCGAGGTGAGTTAAAGAACGATGATTGATTCTACCCAGATCTGTGACTGGGGGTGAGTGTTTGAAAAGATTCATCACTCCATCCATCATCTCTTTGTATTTGCTTTGTTCGCCCTAAGTTGGCAGGGTATGCCCAGACGTGGGTCCCTTGCTCACTCTGCCAGTGGATTCAAGCTAGCCTGGCTGATGAGGGGTGTTACCTGAAACTAGTCCTAGAATGCTTGTTTCTGGTCTAGGGAGATCCTGGCCTGGCAGTTCGGGCTTGACTGTTACCATGAGGCACAGACTGATTTGCATATGGCTGGGGCCACACTGGGGTTGCGAAATGAGATAAAGAATGATAATGGATTCAACCCAGATCTGTGACTGGGGGTGAGCGTCTGAAAAGTTTCAGCTCTCCATCCATCATCTCTTTGTGTTTGCCCTGTTCGAGTCAAAGGCAGGAGAGCAGGAGAGCAGGAGCAGAGAAAACATGGGACTCGGCCTCAAGGAAAGTTTTCATTTTTATTATTATGACCCTCCCTGCGTGACCCACATGACCCCCACGAACCCCCGACCCCGCACCCAGCCCCCCCCACCCACGAGCCATGCCGGCCGCAACAGGCTGCTACAATGTAACACTTATGTGTATATTGACAGTGGTTTTGTTATCTTATTTTATGTTAAGACAACTTGATACAGTGCAACGACTCGACCCAGAGGGAGCATCTTGGTGGTTGAATAGCAGGTCAGTTAGGAGTCAACCATTAAAATAGCCAAGTCTAAGATGTCTTTTAAAGCCTGAAAACTTGGTGCATGTCCTGATATGAAGGGGGAACTTGTTACAATGATGGCGAGCAAGATCTGAAAAGGATTGACTGCCATATTTTAGTGTTCAAATACGTCTTGAGTGGAGGAGAAGCTGGCTTCTTGACCTGAGGTTTTGTTGGGGACGATAGGGGACCAGTTTATCCTGCAGATATCTCTGTCCTTTGCCTGACCTAGCTTTAAAGGACAGAAAATGCAATTTAAGAATTGCTCTTTTCTTTACAGGTAGCCAGTGAAGGGCCCTAAGCAAGGGGACTGATGGTGTGCCCGGTAGCTGTTATTAACCAGTCACGGCAGCAGTATTTTGCACCACCTGTAATTTCAATTGGAGGGATTAGTTGGATGCTACAAGGAGCGCATATCCATAGTCCAGGCGACTGATTATCAGCGCCTGGACTAGTGTCTTCCAGGAGGACACCGGAAGCCACTGGAATACCTTCTTAAGGAGGCGCATTACCCTGAAGCACGTGTCGCAGGTAGCTATTTCCTGCTCGTTTGTTGTCTATCAAAATACCTACATTTCTTACTGTACTTTTAGGAAAGGGAGTAAGGCCGAGTTCGGTGGTCCACCAATTAGTTGTCCAGAGGGACGGTGCTTTTCCAAACAATACAATCTCAGTCTTATCGTCATTCAACTGAAGGCAATTTAAAGACAGCCACGTAGCAATTCTTCTCATGCATGTAGTAAAAAGTATTTTGACATTCTCTATATCTGGTCCGAGGGATGACCAGTTGTGTGTCGTCAGCTTATGAAAGTATTTCAAAGCCATAGGACTTAACCAACAGAGCCATGGGGGAGATGTAGACATTAAAGAGTGTGGGTCTCAAGGCCGAGCCCTGAGGCACTCCCCTTCTCAGGGACAGAGTCTTGGATTGGAAGGGACCAGCGTAATTTTTTGAGTCCTGTCCTTAAGAAAGGCAGTTAGCCAATTCAGTGTTGTGCCATGAATTGCCATCTCATGAAGATGTTGAATCAGGATGTGATGAGGCACAGTAATGAATGCCACCGACAGATCAAGAAGAACCAGTTAAACTGTTGTACCTGCATGCGGGCAAAGGCTGAGCGAGACACCTACCACTACAAGGGTGGTTTCTGTACTATGAGTCCGACGAAAGCTCGATTGAGAAGAGTCAAGCAGAAGATGTGTGTCTAAATAAGAAGAGAGTTGTGTATTAATATAAGATTCCAACCACTTGCTAATTGAGGGTAAGAGAGAAATAGGACAGTAGCTTGCCACGTCCTTGGGATTGACAGATTATTTTTAGGATAGGTGTAACATAAGCGGCTTTCCAATACTTAGGCATCATGGCTGACGATAGAGATAGGCTACATAAGAATGTTACCAATCGTGTGAGAGAAGTGGATAGAATAGCTGTGATGTGGGGGGCATAGGTTCACTGGAGAGCCATATTTTATTGTAGCTAAGAGATCTAGTGCTTGAGATTGTGTGATCAGTTCAAATCTTTCTAATATAGCCTGGGAGTTATTACCTGAAGAATTTTTGAGTTCTGTGTATATTGATGCCAACGTGTTATGAAAATTGTGATAAATATCATCTTTTTTTGTTTCAAAATGCATAGCTATTGAGTTACAGAGGTTTGATAGCTGTTGTGACTGAGCTGCAGGCAAGGGGATTGGAACATTCCTTTAAGACTTTAAATAGCCCTTTAGTAGAGTTTCCTGCTTGTTCAATTCTGCCTATAGTATAAAGTCTACTGGCTGCTTTAAATTTTGCGTGGTAAGTCCAAAGTGCTTTTATGTTTTGGTGTCTTTGGAGGGCGTCTTTTGAAGACCTCCATTTACGTTCAAGTTTCTAATGGTTTGATTTGTCTGTTTTTTTATTTTGCCATGTACCAAGGAGCATTGGGTTGGGGCAATTTAATCATATGGGTTGTGTAGGAGGGTACTATGTCAAGAGCCCCAGAGAAGTACTCTGAGAACTTATCCAGGTATATTGTCTATATCCAGGGCTTTAAGTGCGGCTTGAAAGCTGGCTGCAGTTAGCTGCTTCCAGCTTCTTGTTCTCACCTTTTTTCCCGTTTTAGATTTTGTAGGGGAATATTTAAAAGAGATATTAAATTTGATTAAAAAGTGATCTATCCAGGTGAGAGGTGCAGGTTCATCGATATGAATACGTGGGAGTTGGAAAATCATAGGTCTGAAGTGTGGCATATAAGTGATTAGGGACAGTTTTTATCAAGTGGAGATTGAGCATTTTAAGGTTAGACAATAAGTTAGAAAAGTCTGGATGGGCTGCTAACTCAGCATGATCATTAAAATCTCCAATTAGAAGGAAGTTACGAGAAAATAACACATAGGGAGCCATTAATTCTGTTAACTTGAGGCTGAAGTCATTCTTAGGACCCGAGGGACAATATACTATGGCTCCTTTCCAGATATCCCCATGGGGGAATTAAACTTTAAATATTGCTATCTCTGCTCAGTCCATGAGTACTGTGGCAATTAGCCGTAGTTTGAGGTTATCTTGAAAAATGATGGCTACTCCACCCCCGGTCTGACTTTCCTGTCCAATCTGGCCAGTTTGTAATTGCCAGGTAGTGCAATAGGAACACAAGGGTGGGCGGTGGTGGGAAGCCAGGTTTCCGTAATGAAACATATATTTGAGAACTGATGAGTAAGAAAGTCCCATATTTCTATGGCGTGTTTTGGGCTAGACCTCGCATTAAATTAGAGACAGTTTAGCATGGAAAAAGTTGATGGTGGTGTCTTAGAAGTGTTGCAGCTGTATAGGGGAGCTATTTTATGAATTAGACTATGTAATGGGGGTAGTACAATTGCCATAGTTTCCAATGGAAGTAGAAATTGAATTGGAGGTACCCACAAATTTGCATTTCGGTCAAGAGAATTGTCCCTCTATGTAATGGGGAGCCTGAGAAAAGCAAACCTGCTCTGATGGCCTCAGGTGTATTAAGTCATTTCCTGTGTAGCATATCCTGTGTGGTATGGTTAGTTCTGGGGAAAAAGATACAGGGGTCCTGGCGATGTTCGGGCATGGACGGGCGCAGACGGGCTTACCTTTGGTGCAACGGTGGCATGTACGCTGTGCCTCACCGCCATAGTCTGATTAAATATACAGGTGGGAGAACAACTAGACCACCCCCCATCAAGGTGGCTGCCCCTAATTGGGGAATAAATATTATATGCTCCCTCTGCTCAATCAGCAATTAAAATGCTGCAGCAGACCGGGGAGCAAGGGAATGATTCACACTGAGTGAGCGGCATGCGTTAAATTCCAATATCGCTCAAAGGTGGTGCCCAAAAAAATTAAAATAAGTGCTTTTAAAAAGATTAAAAATGAAGACTTAAACATCACAGAATGTTATGGGTTAGTACCTAATGCCCATAATGGCTGTGCTCAGCCTGTGTATTCAGCTCACCAGAAATAAATCTCTTTAGGAGTTTCCCCATCTGCGAAACATAAGTTGCACATGCAAAACTTTTTATGCACACACTTAACGTAGCAAGGTCAAGAACACATATCTTTTTAGAAAAAGATATACATTTATTAATTTAAGAATTTTAC
Organism: Lissotriton helveticus; assembly: GCF_964261635.1. Taxonomy (NCBI): domain Eukaryota; kingdom Metazoa; phylum Chordata; class Amphibia; order Caudata; family Salamandridae; genus Lissotriton; species Lissotriton helveticus. The sequence goes on along the minus strand of NC_136071.1, from coordinate 331,381,860 downwards.
CTTTTTATATACTGTAATCCACATGAACTGCTGCTCATGCTTTTTGGTGAAGGGAAGGTGCTGTGGGGTGGGGGTGTGATGGAGGGAGTACAAAACAGTGCATCACTTATAAAAGGAAAAATGACTCCTATCTTGAATAGTTTTAACAATAAAAAAGTAGTCTATTGTAGTCTAGTTGTCAACAACATTTCGACCTTCGTTCTTCTGAGGTAATCATCAGGACAGAGCAAGAGCGATATAAGTCTCTATATAGGGACCAAGAACAACATTGATCAAGAATGGGCTTGTAAATTAAGCCAATATGTGAGTATAAATGTGAGTATAAACTTTATTGTTTAGTTAATTAAAACCATAACAAAACGAAGATGGAAGAGAATTTAACATTACAATAAAATCAAATAAAATTTCTACATAGTACAGTTTAAAATGCAAAATTTAGGATGATACTGGTAGGAGCTTTATCCGAGTGTTCGTCGTTAAAATAGTTAGTAATACTGAACATCTTATTTTAAGATATCAAGAGCTTTCAGCCGCTTTTCAAAGGCTATCAAAAGTTTTATAAATTTGCAATTAATTATTGGGTCTGTTGAGTCTAAGGCACCAATAAAGATAGATCTACAGGTGCGTAGGCGTTTGGCCTTAAAAATGTTCTTTAGAAAGAGTGTTCGTACCTGGGTCAGTGTTTTGCAGTGGCATATAATGTGGATTATATCTTCTTTTGTAATGCCGCATAGTCGGCAGGTGTTGGCTTCTGAGCGTTTCCAGGCAGGTTCATCCGCCAGAGTTGGTAGTTTGCCGAATCTCACTGCCATCAGCCTTTTTTTTATCAACACGGAGTATGTCGATGCAAGGTAGGTAGCCGGGATGAGATTGTTATAGCTGTTAATCACGGTCCATGCGTGGGAGCGGGCGGCGAAAATGGCTTTGTCCGTAATTAGTGAGTGAAATTTGGCTGCTTTTTTTAGAACCTGTTTAAAGGACGTGAATGGTAGGTTTTTTTCCCTCAAGGTTACCGTGCATGTTTGCTCCAGAGCGCCTGTCAGAATTTTGTTGATTTTCTAATTCCTGCCATGACAAGCTGTCCAAGGTATTGTTTGTAGAATTCGATTTAATTCTATACCATGCTCTAATGCTTGTATAGAATCTTCCCAGTGTCTCCTTCATCAGGCCAAATTCTAAACGCGTCTGGGCAGGAGAAGCTGAGCGTGGAAGTTGCAAGACCTTCTTGTAGATTTTTGCAGTATGGCTGTTTAAGGTAATGTCATCCTTTCCCTGCTTGGCTGTGCTTGCATAGGATAATGTTGGAAGTACTTTGGTTGCCATCACTGTTAGTAGAGGTTTCAGCGAAGGGCCTTGCAGCTTTTTTGCCAGTGAGCTAAGTGCGAAAATTAGAGCTCCGGCTCTCTGCTTCATATATTTTTTTGGGGCGTTCAGGGTGAGCTTGTCATCGAGGTAGTAGCCTAGGTATTTGTAATTTGTTACTCTTTCAAGTGGTTTTCCCTCAAATGATATGTTAAGTTGCACTGTGCGACGGTTGGTTATCGACATAATTTTTGTCTTAGCTAAATTCAGAGTGAGGTTATTTGCCGTCAAAAATTGTGATGTTACTGACAGTAGTCTGGACAGGGCCACTTTAGTTAGGCTCATAAGAAAAATGTCATCAGCGTATGCCAAATGGGTAAGATGAAAATTACCAAGTTTCGGTGCGTGCGCATTACAGATGTTTACATTTCCGAGAGGTCTGATATAAATAGATTAAAAAGCTGTGGTGCTAAAACGCAGCCCTGTTTTAAACCGATCGATATGTATACTTTTCTTGATAGATGTGATCCATCCCCTAACTTGATTTGTGTCCAAGTATCTGTGTAGAATAGGAATAGCCCCCTCAGTATTTTCTCTTGAATGGCCCAGGCTTTCAGTTTCGCCCATAATAGTTTGCGATCAACGCTATCGAAGGCCGCCTTCAGGTCGATAAAACAGAGGTTCAGGTCCTGCTTCGAACGCTGGCATTTTTCCGCTATCATTGTTATTGTTAGTATGTTAGACGTAGTTCCGATGCCGGCTCTAAAGCCGGTTGGATTTATTGGAATTATAGCTTTATCATCTGCCCAGTTGACAAGGTCTTTTAAAAGGAGAGAGGCAAAGTATTTGGCTTCGATGTCCTGGAGTGTTATTAGGCGGTAATTTAAAGGGTTTGCGCTGTCTCCTCCTTTGTGTATTGGGGTGATGATAGAGCCTTTCCAGCTTTCTGGGATGCGGTTATAACTTTGAACGTCTGTAAAAAGCTCTTCGAGATGTTGTGCCCAAAAGTCTGGTGCATCCTTAAAGGCAATTTGTGGAATGCTGTTCGGGCCCGGCGCTCCATTTCTTTTTCCCTTTCTGATGATGGTGATGATCTCGTCAACCGTGTACAAGCCATCTGTGGCTTCAGTACACGTATGTGTCCTTTGTGCCATTGTCATGCGGTTGGTGTGGTGATGTTCTTCCCAGCTGTTTAAATATGGTTCCGCAGGTCCCAATGTCTGTTCTGGAGCTTTCCATCGATTTTCTTCAAATTTTGTCGACAGGAAAGTTGACCATACAGTTTCTTGAATATTTGAGGACAGAACATTTTGTGGCCTTGTCAGCTGGTTTATTGTGGTCCAAAATTTATTCGAGTCCTGTAACTTAGAGCTGGCCAGTAAGTTAATCCAAAAGTCGTCGTTCGCATTCTTTTTCAGCTCCCAGATCCCTTTTTTATAAAGTTTTCTGCGGACAAGAAACGTATTCAAGCAGCTCGGGTCGTTCACTTTTAATTGCAGATTTTTATGGCTTCTCCGTAAGGCCTTCTTTGTTCATTTAGTCCCCAGGGCAGTTTCTTAGTCGGGTGCTTAATTTTTGCCGATCTTTTTGTTGGTTTCATTTTTAACTTTAATTTCGCAAGAAAAAGAGCCCAGGTTTGTATCTTATCTGTTGTAGCTCTGTTTGCCTCCTGGAGAGCATCCTTTATTATTAAGGTCCAATTCAGTTTAGTCGAACTGTTCCAGTGTATTCGTTTCTGGTTGATTGTTCCTAATTGGCCTTCCAGGGAATACACCGGTTGCAATGTGTCAGAAAAGAAGTTGAGTTTCAGATGTTGCATGCTGTGATCGATCATTGTTGTACATTCGATATAAAAAGTGAGTACTGAAGGAGTCAATGGAAGACTTATTATCATAAAGTCCAATGTGGATTGACTATAAGGACCGTAGAACGTTTTCTTTGGTGGGTTGTCTTTCTCTGTTCTACCGTTCAGTACTCGCATACCTAGGTACTCTAGGTCAGTTACTAAGTGAGTGGCTAGGCTGTCCTTTCAGCTCTTTGTTGCACCTGTTGCCTGCTGGGGGACGTTCCAATGTATGTTATCTGAGGTTAATATCTTGTCTTCCTCTGGTGTATAAATGAGATTGGAGTTAAAATCTCCCGTTATAATGATGTTCCAAGTTGGTTCAGAGCTCCGAAGTTTTAGTATTTCCTTGCATAATATGTTGTATTTTGTCTTTTTTATCTGATGATTCGGTTGGGTGTAGTAATTGATCAATATTGTCGTTTTATGACCATGCTTTTTTTGGCGTGACAATTTGATTAACTGTAAACTTGGATCAGGCGATTGGAGTTGTTCTGTCTTCATTTTAAGAGCAGTAGACACATATACCATTAGGCCTCCGATTGCTCTTCCATAGGTTTTGCATTTTATAGCTGGCACCGTGTAGTGGATGCAGCCCGCCAATGCAATTTCTTCCTGCAGCCATGTCTCTTGCAGAGCAATTATGTCGGCGTTGTCCCAGTCGTCCAAGGCGAGATCGTCGTCCAGCAATCTTTTTGCGCCCGCTATATTCCATGAAATAATATGTATGTTATTATGTACTACTTTATTTCTTTCTTGGCCGATCGGTCAGTTAGGTCGTTTATTGTTAAGTATGTTGGGAAGCCAATTCCAGGAATCAGTTATGGTTAACTGTTCCCCCGCTTTAACTGAGTTCGCCTCTTTGCATGTAGGTTCTGCCTCGCTTCTGCCTTTGGCGTTATGTAATATAGAATAGACTGTTTTTTTCGGAGCAAGGTCCGCCAGTCTTCTTGTAAGTTGCGTGCCACTATTTGTCAGTAGAGGAAGCGGGCATCTTGGGGCAGTTGGCTGTGATAATTGAATGCCCCATGCTTGGAAAATCTCAGTTTGCCCTAGAATAGCTTGGGCTATAGCAGCGGAGGTCCATATTGTCCTTGTTTGTTCTTGCGTTGTTACATTAGTGCTACTTAGAAATTCAACCCGGTCTAAGTCGGACGATTTGATGGCGCTTAGTTCCTTAATTTCTTTCAACAATTTTAGGATAATATTCCTGTTTAGGATGTCGTGTCTGCCTTGGGTCACATACTCGGGGGTAAAGATAATTTGGCAGCCGACGTTATCCGCATTGGTCGTGCCTGATATTGATTTTATTGCTGCCTGTTCGCTTAGCCGTGACGTTTGCAGCCGATTGTGCTGGGTATCAGGTGATGTATTGATGGTATCTGGTTTCTGGTTTATCGCTGCCTGATATCTTGGTCGTGGCATTTCGTTGTTGGTGACAACGAAGCTCAGCTTTGTCTGAGTCAAATTGCGCTGGCTGTCTGAAGTTGAAGTGTGGGGGCTTAGCCCGGGGTGTTGGATGGTCCTATGCAATTCGTCTTGGTGTGCTGTATCTGTGTTGTTAGCTTTGAGGCAGTGTTTTTCAGCTTCGGTCTCTCTCTCCTGCTGTAGTTGGTTGCTAGTGTATTCTTGGACAACTTTATTTCCATTGTGAAGTGATCGTAGTTGAGCATTTTGAGGGTTTAATGATGGTGTTGTGTTGGGCGAGTGTTTCGCCCAAGTCGATTTTCTTGATTCCGTAGGTGGGATCGGATCATTGGATGACATCCTGTTTAGTACATTTTTTGACTGCTCGTTATGTACTTGAACAATAGTTTTGTTGTTTTCAGTTCCCGGGGATATTTTGTGTTCCGGCCCTTTTGTAGTCAGACTGGTCTGTTTTGCTGCGGGATTTTGATCAAATATTGGCGTCCACTGGAGGTTTTGCTGAGATTCCAGTGAGCTTTGAGGTTTGGGGTTCGCGTTTGGCGAGGTTATGTATATACGTTGTCCGTTGGCTCCTGCTTCAGCATCCTTGGTGGTGTCCGTTGTGCCTGTCTCTGGTGTGTTTTGTGTGTGGTGGTTTAAAAATATAGGATAGATGCTATGGCGTCTGAGCACGTCGTCTTCCATTTTTTTGTTTCTTGCTTTCCTTTCTTTTTTCTTTTGTCTTTTCGTAAAATTTTGTGTCGTTTGCTTGGCAGTAGTAGATTTCGTTGCTGTTTTTTTGGGTGTGTTCTTACTGATTTTATTGATCTCGTGCCCTGATGTCTGTAGTTCAGGTGTTCTTTCTTCTCGGGATCTGTTGCTGCCGAGTTGTTGATCTTCAAGTTTGACACTATTTAGGCTTTCGGTCACTCTGTCCCGGCTTATTGCTTGTTTGTTTAGACTAAGGATCTGGTCAAGGGCCGTTGGTAGGGTGCTCAATTTATCCAGAATTGGGCCACAAGGGCAAATTTGATGCTGTTCGGTTGAGATGGCTTGCGCTCTTTTAATTAAGTTATTAAGGTTATCCAGTTTTGTATTTATTCCTGCTATGTAGGATGCAATTATGTTCATCAAATCTATTTGGATGTCCAACTTGTCAGATTGCATTGTTAACGTCGCCGTAGCTGTTTTTAGTGCTTGCAGGATGGGTGCCGCGAGGATCAGAGACTCGTCGCCTGTAAGTGAATTTGTTTTGTCGTCGTGTCTTAGCGAGTTGGTAAGTCCCTTCACGTTATTGAGTGGAGCTTGTTTCCCAGCGGGGGCATTTGAACCGAATGCTGAGTTGTTGTTCGGGACGTGTGGGTATGGGACCTCGTCTGCCTGGAGCTTTTCAGGCTCTACATTTCCTATTTCCTGGTTCAACCGATCGTCGATAACTCTCTCTCTTTAATTTTGTGAAGTAGTTGGCTGGTGGTATGCCATTGTTGTGACTGATTATTTAGACTTGAGTTGTCAGCAAAGTGAATTAATGCAGATGTAGTTATACTTGTTCGTCTGTTTGGCGGATTTTTATTGTGATCACTGCTTATTAGGTGATCTTGACTTTTATTAGCAGGATTGTCTTTGTAAGTTGAACAGCTACTTTTACAGGCGAGGTTGAGTGTGTACGTGACTCATTTGTTGACTGGTAGCTGTCTTCTGGTTCTATCTCTGGATCCAGTGGGGTTTGTAGGCCCGCTACTTTGGTCGTGGAAGAAAACAGTGCCTCGCCTGGGTCTTTCAGGAAGTTGAATCGTAGGTCCTTTAAGGAGTTCTTATTCGCTATTGATTTCTCAAAGAGTGTTGCGATTGGTGATATTAAAGGGTTTTTCAGGGTGCTATTTGCCTTGTTTGCAGATGATTTATCAAATCTTCTCCGTTTGGCTGAGGTCTTCAGTGCTGAGCCCATATGTGGATAACCTGGACAGTCACTGACATTGGACCGGGACAAGGCAGGGAGCCTGTAACCTCAAGCCCAGCCGGCCTGAGGCGGGGACATCAAATATATTGATGCCGATGTAACTTTAAGTGATAAGGGAATATCGCAAACTTCCAGCAGTACGCGGGCTCCTTAGGAATAGATGCACTTAATACAGAACTTACATCAATGTAGAAATCATGTAGAAATAATGTAGAAATCAATGTAGAAACCCCTAGACCAAAACCATTTATTTTAGCGGAGGGTGCACCCTGCCCCCGCCCAGAGCTGAAATGGGCTCCAAGGACGCCATCCCCGGGGCCATACAATAATTATAGTGGAGGGTAGCACGTGGTCCCCTTCCCCAAGCCTTAAGATACCCCAGGGACTGCATGCCCCAGGGGTAAAATCAATTATTTTAGGGAAGGGGTTTGCTTGTCCCCTCTCCTTGAGCCCAGGAACCCATCATGATTCCAAAGAATAGAAATAGGAGAGGAGGCAAAATTCCCCATCCTGAGCCTTAATAGGCCCTGGGGCTCCCAACCACCGGGACCGAAAGGAGTTATTTTTGGGCAGGGGGGTTTTGGCCCCTTCCTGAGCCCAAATGGGATACAGGAACACTTTCCCTGAGTCCAACCATTAGTACTGTAGGAGGGGGAACATGACCCCCTCCGCGAATCTTGGAAGGTTGACTGGACCCCACACCCCAGAGCCAAAAACAGTAATGTTTGAGGAGGGGGCATTTGGCCTTCTTGTAAAGCCCAAATGGGCCCCAGCAACCTACCTCATGGGGACAAGCACTGATAATAGCCAAGAGTGGTGTGTGGCTTCCCTCCCCAAGACTTATTAGGCCTTGGTCACTCCATCTACATTCCCAAGGCCAAATACTATTATTAATAGAGGTTGCATGTGGCCCCCTCCTTGAGTCTTATTAGGTCCCAGGGATCCCATCCCCTAGGGCCACATGTTATAAAAAAAAGGCACACAGCCCCTCCCTGTGCTTTATTAGGCCCCATCCCCTGGGGCTGAACAGCCTTCTTTGGTCCTGGGAAAGCCAGTCCTTCTGGGCCAGAGATGGGTGCCCCAGTGCCCATCCGTGGCTCCACAAACCACAAATTGGGAGTAGCAGGGGACCATAGGGCCCCAGCCGACTGCCCACTTCGCTTCCATCCGCAGGGAGCATCTGTTTGCTATATCCGGGTGAGAACAATATCTGTTTTCCTCCCCGCAAGACTCCGGGTTGGGAAGAATAAGTCTAATCTCACATGGCAGCAGCATGTTTAATTCTCCCGCCGGTTGGGAGCAGACATGCCTTCCCTGCCCACGCTGCTGCAGGAATGGAAGGCATGCTTGCTTCCACCTGGAGAGAGATTTAAAAATGCTCTTTCCAGGAGGGAGCAAACCTATGTTTCCCTGCCCACATTGATGTTGGCAGGGATACTACTATGCCCCGGGGTGGTCTCTGGGGCATTTTCAGACCAGGGAGCTCCAGGGAGCTATATGGGCTATGGAGGGGTGCCCTGCTTAAGCCATCCTCCATAAATATATTTTTTTAAATTGAGGGCTGCCATTTCATTTTTTTCCATGATCTCGCTGGAGTCCTGCAGTCCCTCGGCTCCCCCCAATGAGCCTAGGGGGGCTGGGGACTTCAGGAACTTCGGGACAAAAGACTAAGACCCCTAGACCTGTAAAGGCCATCAACAACTTTTTCTTCATGTTGCTGGCAACCAATAAGAGCACTTACTCCCGCTGGAGTCTGACTCCCGCAGGAGTGAATTGGCCAGAGGGAAAAGAAGCTCCAATTGCCAAACATCCCGATCTATTTTGTTTAACCTAACCATCCAGATATACAAATATGTTTGAACCTTAGTTTCTCAAAAGCTTCTGAATAGATTTACACCAAATTATAAAAATGACACCTTTTGGATCAAGATCTAGCTTTCTGCCAAATTTGGTACAACTCCAGCAGTTTTTGCTGTAGCGCTGCATAAAAAAGTCTATCAAAAATGCGCAAAAGTTTTGTTTTTTGAGAACAACTAGGCAAAAAAGAGAAGCTTTTTGGAAATAGTCAGGGCGATTCATAAAACTGTGCCAACGTTATCTATATATATATATATATATACATATATACACACTCACACACACACCCAAAGCCAGTGTCCTATGAGGGATAGCATTTTGCCTACTCACATACGCCTGAAACAGAGTACGCTTCAGTGCGGGGTTGGTGGGCTAGTCCTCCTATTTCCCATCTTCTGTTTTAGCCCCCTTTAATATCTTTCTTTCCCTTTTTAAATATATATTTTTTAATTGCACAATGTATTTGCTGCACCATCTTCTGGGCAGAAAAATGTTAAGATCACTTCTGGATTAATGAAGTTACTACAAAAACCAAAGAGGTGGCTTTCACTGCTGCAGTGAATTCTGTCCTGGCTGAGATCTGTGAGTCTTGTCCCAGCAATTGAAAACTTCCCTGCAACCTGGGCATGTACAAGTTTCTGCTATACTTGATCTTCCTGAAATGAGAGCACTGCAGTAAGCTGGGCTCGTTGAACAGCAAAATGCTGTGCCTAATTTAACATTGGACACATTGTCTTCACCATTTCCTTCTTATAGAAAAAAAGAACCACATTCCTGTCTCCTCTAAGCTTCCCTTCAGATGAACTGGGTCTGGAAGGGACCCCCAGACCCTGCCACAGAGGAACAAGGAAATAGAAAAGTTCCAGAACGTACAGTTGGCAATGAGGAATATGCCAGTGTTCATGTTGAGAGAGGCACTGATCAAATGCAGATCCCCTACATTCAGGCTGCACCGGAACTAACGCCACTTGTTTTCATCTTCTCAAAAAGCCCAAAAACCAGCACCAAGAACCCTCACTGTAGTCCCAGCCTCCCATAAGAAACGGAAACCATGCCTAGGCCCACCACAGGTTCTCCTGCCTTTGGCTCTATAAAGAACCACCTAGGACACATCTTTTCATGCAGACTGAATGGGTAAAACATTGCAGACTGCATAGTTCACCACAATACTGTGCATCCTGGGAGACCAGACTGATATTTTAGTAATGCGCGACAACTGGCCCATATGAAAAACAAACCTAGAATCGTAAGGGAAATGAACCTAAAAACGATTAGTGTGCCTGAGACAGAGAAACCCCAACTGAGAAAAGGTGATGACATTTTAAAGAGGATATATTCAGCAGCCCAAGTAGGCCTGCTGCTGTCAGTGTTCATTCAGCTATTGAGTAGAAGCTCAAGATGTGTGTTTCATTAATAAGGAAAAAACATGTGTTTTTTATGAAAGCCTTCACCCACCAACCTAGTTGTTGCCATGCTTCATCATCGGACCCCACCCAGGGCACTGAGAGTGCCTCGGTGTGCTACGACACCTGGTTACAGCGGAGCGGGTATTATGTAGTGAGTGTTCAGTGATGGTGCTGAGAGTGTTAGTTAAAACCTGTCCTAGGGTCCCAGTGTCCACAAGGGTTATTTTAATGATAGGCCCTTGGTAGTGTTAAATGCAAGTAGGCAGACATGAGTGGAGGTAACTATGAACTCTCATATCCAGTGTGGTCAACATGTTTCAGCCAGGCGTCTTGTTAAATCTGGCTTTCTTCAGGACCTTAAGTGACAACTGAATTAAAAAGGTGGGCTACAGAGTATGTGTGACCAGCTATGTGACGCACTTGCTAAGGTGCAATATATGTAAGAGGAAAATTTCCTCTAGCGGTTTTGTACCTGTAATGGGTAAATAATACATAAACAAACAAACACACATGTATGATGATTAGCTTCAGGTAAAGCACATTCAAATTATGTGAATCCATACCGTTGCGCCCGTGCTCTAACTGAGATTAAAGCAGTAGTGAGATACGGTACGTGACGGAATGTGATGCATAGATGTCGTTTTGAGCAATATGCGCTACTGTTTCCAGAAATCAATAGCAAAATGCATGAGCCCACTAGAGTGACAATTGTGCAAAGGAATAAAAAACATATGTATTCTTACTCTGGTATTATCAGAGAAAAATCTCATGAATTCCGGGAGAGGGTCCGGCTTTTAGTCACACACTGGCAGTATAAAAAGTAAAAGGAAGAGAGACATACAAAACATGACTTATGCAGAAGTATGATTTTCAAAGAAGTTCTCCGTGGTCAGAAACTGTAGCGAAAAGTCCCCCCGGCATCCCTACTTACTTCGTCAAAGCACGAAAACCCGTGCACCAACCTACTTGACCTGCATCGGAACTCTTTCGGTGTTTGCACCCGGTCGTGGCAGGGTTTCAGTACCCTTCGTTTTTCACAGGTGAATGCAATCTCCTGCCCAATGCGAGTAGCGTCTGGGAAAAATAGGGTTAAAACAGATGACAGACACATATCTGCGTGTGTGGTGGAGAGTGCTGATGCCCAGAAATGTGTGGACGTGTCCCTCTCTTATTTGTTCAGGGAAGATAATTACACAAGACTAATTGGGCTGTTGGCATAATTCGACCTCAAAAATATATTGGAGCAATAAAATATATTTAGGGCAGCAAGAATCACAAAGAGTGAGGTGGAGTGACTCGGCTCCCTTAGTTATGTTATGTGCTGCCTCGGTGGTACTAGAGAGGGAAAAGATACTGCAGAAGCAAGAACCTTCAAAACCACCACATACTACAAACAGACCCTAGGAACTCACTGTTACAGTTTGACAGCTTCCACTCTCGACATGTTAGGGAGAACCTCCTATATGGCCAATTCCTCTCCTTACGGCGGACCTGTAGCCTGACCTCGGACTACCAGAAACAATCTAGAGATTTGGCCTTGATAAACGGGTCCCGGGCTTTGACTAAGTAAGTGGGGATGCCGGGGGGACTTTTCGCTGCATTCTCTGACCACGGGGGCCTTCATTGAAAATCACATTTCTGCATAAGTCATGTTTTGTATGTCTCTCTTCCTTTTACTTTTTACACTGCCAGTGTGTGACTAAAAGCCGGACCCCCTCCTGGAATTCATGAGGTTTTTCTCTGATATTACCAGAGTAAGAATAGATATTTTTTTCATTCCTTTGCACAATTGTCACTCTAGTGGACTCCTGCATTTTTCGCTATTGATTTCTGGGCGCAGTAGCGCATATTGCTCAAAACGACAACTATGCATCACATTCCGTCACGTACCGTATCTCACTACCGCTTTCATCTTGGTTAGAGCACGGGCACGACGGTATGGATTCACATAATTTGAATGTACTTTACCTGCAGCTACTCATCATACATGTATGTTTGTTTGTTTATGTGTTATTTACCCAATACATGTACAAAACCGCTGCAGGAAATTTTCCTCTCACATATATCGCACCTTAGAGAGTGCGTCACATAGCTGGTCACACATACTCTGTAGACCACCTTTTTAATTCACTTCTCACATAAGGTCCTGAAGAAAGCCAGACTTAACAAGAGGCCTGGCTGAAACATGTTGACCACACTGGGTGTAGGAGTTCATAGTTACCTTCACTCAAGTCTGCCGCCTTGCTTAGAACACTGCCTAGGGCCCATCCTTAAAATAACCCCTGTGGATACTGGGATCCTAGGACAATTTTTAACTTACACTCTCAACACCAGCACTGCACACTCACTACACAATACCCACTCCGCTGTAACCAGGTGTCATAGCACACCCGAGGCACTCAGTGCCCTGGGTGGGGCCCGATGATGAAGCATGCCACCAACTAGGTTGGTGGGTGAAGCCTTTCATAAGAAACACATGTTTTTTCCTTATTCTTGAAACACACATCTTGAGCTTCTGCTCAATAGCTAATTCTTTTTGATTTTCATACATATACTTGGGGAAGAGAACTAGCCTTTTTCTGTTCCTCTCTCTCCCATTGATGCCTATTATTATTATTATTATTATTATTATTATTATTATTATTATTATTATTATTATTATTAGTGTTCATTCAGCACCAGCAGCTACTGTGCTTAACAGACGAAAGTGTGGGCTTTGTAATCACAATAAAGCATCCAAACATTCTATCTGCACAGAAGTCATTTGATGGGAGATATTTGAGGGCAAGAAGAATTGAAGTGCTTCTTTGCTACTCCATGGAGATCACACTGTTTACTCCAGCAGCACTTTGCATCACCAGCGCCTGACATGGGTAAATCAATCATTACAAGTCACACGGCTATGACAAGCCAGTGATGTTTGTGTGCTTTAGAAATCCAAACTCATTCACCTTCTGCTACATAAGTAACACCATTAGCATTTCTAAAAGTACTCTCTGAGCTACAATGGTTTTTAGAAGATTCAGCATTTACATCAAATGCCCAGATGCAGGAAACTCAGGATCAGCAAGTGTCAACAGGAGTTACTTGAGTACATGGATGACCTAGCTAAATTCACAGTGAATGAAGACCCATTGATCTGTTAGCATGAGGAAATAGTACAGTGTCCAAAACTCAAAAAGATGGCCAAAAATAGATAGCCTGTGTAGGAGAGTAGGGTCTGCTTTCCTATGGTCACCCCAATTTTTGCTTTTTGCTTCACTGGTTTTTGACTTAATGTGGCTGTGGGCCTGCTAATCAGACCCACAGCCTGCTGTTCTCTCTCTAAATTCACAGACATGTACTATAGGTACATTACCAATTTGGTACTGGACACCTTATCAGCCCCTTTACAGTGTACTATAGGTACCCAGGGCATAGGTGCATCCAAGGCCTACCAGGGGCTGCAGCATATCTTTTGCCACCCCTGGCTGGCCATTTAAATCGACACAACTGGCTGAGCACTCAGCTGGGGCAAGGTGGTGTAATCACCCCTTGCTTAGATATAGTATACCTATATCTAAACCTATATCTGGACACATATATAACTATAAGTCACTCCTATGGCAGGCCTTAACAATCCTGGAGGCAGAGTGCTTAGTTTTATGTGAGATGGTGCTCTAGCATGAGCTGAACCTGTCTGCGGAGTTCGGAACCATTTCCTTACTGCTGTTCCAGGATATTTCCATACCATATACTCTTAAGTGCATTATAATCCTTGCGGTTATTGCTAACTTTGGTTTGGCTTTATCAAAACATGTCATGTAAGGTGTCATACACTTTGGAATACTACCCCCTCGCCAGTTCTGGTGACAGGGGTAGCATTCCACCCTTCTAGAGGGAGAAGACATGTTACTTTACTTAAAACGCGGTTAATCCTAACCAGAGCCTCAGCATCACAAAATGGATGCTGCTGCCCCGACACAAGTCTGGCCTCCTGCTGCTGACCGAAACCTGGCAGGGGAGGCTTGGACAAAGAGTTTCCTGTCACAGGGAGGTGATACACCACCCCAGACAGGAGATAGTGGATTGGAGCAGGGAGGCTTGAAAGAAACTAGACACTGCCTGGGGCACACAAGGTGTCCCATGCAAAATCCAGTCAAACCGGTTCTGGGGCACTCCAGCCCCAGCTCTGGCGTGAAACTGGACAAAGGGAAAGGGGTGTATCCACCCCCTTCCTGGGTCCCACCCATAGGAGGGACCTAGCAGGTAATCCAGCCCCTTGATTTGGAATAAAGGTAGGAGCTGTGCCAATGCACCTCAGATTATCCTGACTGAAACTTATGAAACAAAACTCTGGACCTTTTGACATCCTACTCGACGTAGAAGACTGAAGAATCTCCCTTGTGGTCAAGGAGTGACCACCCTGTGCAAACAGGCACCATCAAGCGCCCAACAGTTTGCCTTGTTGCAGTTCCCACCAGAACTTGAGCAACAGAGATCAACAAGACCCAGATTCCCTAACTTCCAGCAGCCCGATCCACAGTCCCAGCGAATCTGAGACCCATGGACGCGACGTGAAGCGTGGAGCCGGCCATCTTGGAAAAACTACAAAGTGCTGACCGTGCAGCTCCTGAGGCTCCCTTGAAGCTGTGCATTGGGGTTTGAGAAGCCCCAGCCCCCAGCAGCTCGTGCACTGAAGATCTCCCCTCCACACTCACCGAGTGCTGCTGATCCAGCGGCCTATAGAAAATATATCATAAACGACGCTACCCAACTTCATAATCTATAAATAAAATTCTACACTAACTTATGGACCCATTTATAAACATGACATATTTTGGGCCTACTGAATCAGGTGGTCAGATTAAACCTATATGTATATTATTTACAAACTATATACAATTTTATACATCAGCGGAAGGAATATTATCATTAGAATAAATCCTAACCATTTAAACGACCACCATTGGCGATAGAATCTAGCTAATAGTAACCTGCACTTCTGAATAACCAAGACCAGCTTGTTTGTCAAAAGTAAGATTTTATTTACTAAATTATGGTATTTCAAAATGTAAATTTATTATTGTAATTTTATTACCATTAAAGTAAACATGTTTGAAAAGCTTCGTGAGAAAAACACATTTTAGTAAGAAATTCAAAGTTTAGATAAGAATTTAGCAGTTTAGCATTTCTAAAGCCTAAGTCCCTAGCTAAGCTAAATAAATGAGAAATAAAGTAAAGTTCTTTGAGGATTCTTACGTGCTCCACGCAAAGTCCAGCAGCACTTCACCCTCATCGGAAAGTCAGAAAGCAGCAGCCAGCCCATCCCTAAGGGCATGACTTTTTATACCTTTCTATGCTAGCTAAACTAAGCGAAGGAAAGTTTTCAAAAATCCTCGAAGTCCCATTGGTTGAGAGTGACAAGTGACATGTCACCCACATTTTAAAAGTTCCATTAGGTCACGTTTCTTAAAGACCATTGTCCTTTTCCGAATGCAACCAGAAACTTCCTTGGTTTGCAACAATTGTAAATCAATATTCTCACAGTGTTCATTTTATTTCCGCGGATGCCAAGTTAGAGCTGACAAAATTGTCTTTTATCGCATATCCGACCTTGGCCACGTCCGACAGAATGATGACAGCACATCAGTTTTTTGCTTTGTGAATGCAGCTTTGACGAACACTTTTTTCAGAATGGGCTTCTCGTGACTTGTGCAGAAGTAAAATTCAGCTTTAGTAAACTCGAGCAAACTAGGCCCAAAAGCAGGCAACTTATGCTTTCTAGTATAAAACAAACACAAGAAAAGTATTAATGTAAGAAATAATGTTGATTCTGTATCCACCCTAAGTCTACTAATTAATTAACCCTCCCGATTAGTCTAATGTTACCTAGCAAATGCAAACAAATAAAGCAGCGTTTATATCTACCAGTCTTCATTAATCCATGAGACTTATGTGCACCTAGAATAGTAGAAATGACATCACATAGACAAGGAAAAGCAAAATAAGCACATGCTTCTTTTAAGTTTGCTGCAGTTAGTAATGACAAAAACGAAAACGACAAATTATTTTTATTATTTTGCACGAACAAAAAGATGCAACATTTATGCACGTTTATGAGCACACATGTTAGTCCCCCCATGTGTAAAGTTTAATCTAGGTTGTATTAATACAATACATCACAAATCATTAATATTATTATTCATGTTATGGAAATGTGACTTTGCGAGTTTAAACAAAATTTTGTTTTCTATCTCGCTCCATCAACTCCCTCATCTGGTGATTAACAAATCACCACACCAACACCCAAAATTTTGGTAATTTAGATTTCCGAGAAATTGATTAAAATTCATTTGTATCAGTAATCCTAAAAATCTGTTTCTGCATAATCTTTGGAATTAGCATAACGCTCTCTATGTAACTCCTGTAATTCGATCTCCCTTTCTTCTTCTTTACTAAGTTTATAGATTCTTTTCTTTTCTTTCAACTGCTTCTTTCTCTTATGCAACAAACAACCTATTTTTGTCAAAATAAAAATGAATACTATTATAATCAAAGGTGCCAAAATCTTACCAAGAATTGAACTACCAATATCATGAAACCAATTTTTAATTGCTTGGAATCTTTTTGAAAGTTTCCCTGTAAAATTATCTTCTTCTAAAGGAATTATCTCGGAATGCATTTGTGTAATGTTTTTAATGTACATCTCAATATTCTTACTTTCATCAGGTATATATGTGCAACAATGTTGTACATGGAAAATGCCACAGACTCCTCCCTCTTTTGCTAAGAGTATGTCTAAAGCAAGACGATCTTGAATCACCATAGATCTGATTGCAACTACTTCAACATTTACTAATTGAAATCCATCAGCTGTGTCTGTTGACAATCTGTCAACAATTGTGGACAATTTTCTAATTCTCCCTGCATTTAGGGTTATACCAACAAAAGGTATTACTGCTTGAAAAATATCTCCCAGAACTTCTGTAAAAGTTTCTCTTTTGACTCTATTTACATAATTATGAATTTTGAACAATCCTTCTGAATCTCTATCAACATGAAACACTTTAGGAAAAACAATTCCCACATAACAAGTTCCATACCAATGGTCAGGAAGGTTGTAGTAGGCTTTGTCACCACAAACAAAATAAATCCCAGGGAAGATTGGATCTTTTCCACCTTTGAATCCCCAACCTCCCAATATCTGATAAGTATCTTCACAGTTACTTGCACCTACAAAATAATTATCAAAAAGTGTATTATCTCTTCTAATGCAAAGCTTTCCACTAATTGGTTTATCTATGTGAATTGCAACATTTTCAAGCATTTTGCCATTTAATTTCTCATCCTCTTTTTGCCAGAATTTTGACTTAGTCTGCTTGACTAATTCATTTCTTTTGTAAATTGCTCTTCTCTCTTCAACCATATTCAAAAATTTCTTTCCCTCAGCACTTAATTTGCAGGTTAGATTATTCTTGTAAGCATACTCGTAAGTAAGTTCGTTAGTAACAAGGAAAAATTCTCTCATTTGTTTTGCTTTCTTGTGCTTATTTAAAGCACCATCAATATTTATATTTGCAAAAATCTCGTCAAAATCTGAGTAGTAATATTCTAAGCGTCCAGTTTGATAAAATAAGCTAGTTAACACACTACATGTTACACCATATGTGAGAGGAAGCATATTGTATGTCACTCCCTCCGAAACAGAAGCAGGTAACTTGACACAGACATAGCAGTCTTTTGCATCCATTACCTTGACATATTCACTCAAAAGCTTTGTGAATGTATTACTTGAAAAATCACTAATAGATTTATCTTGATGAAAGTTAGGTTGATGATCAATAACTTTAGCAGATGCACTATGTTTAGTTTGACTAACCAAAGCTTTGCTTGTCATATTAACTTTGTGTAATTCTCTATTCATCTCTAATGGGATGATCACAGCTAAAACTAACCAGAGCAGAATTAAAATGAGCAGACACACCAGAGTCATCTTACAGCATCTCTTAAAAACAGAACACTTTGAAGTGTTCTCCTTAACATAAGGCATTTTTGGTTAGTTTTAGTTTTGTCACAAAATTAAAAACAAAATTAATTTGAAAATTTCTAAGACTTAAACTATTTATACCCCCCTTTTAAAATAATTTTATTTTTAAAACCCTAAACAAGTTTTCTTCGACCTTATGTCATACATAAGATTTCTTCAACTAAACAGTTTTTCTTCGACCTTATGTCAGCTAACAAAATTTCTTCAGCCTTTTGCCAAATTAAAATTTCTGTACTTCAATCATTGTCACTAATTTCCTCTATTTCGTTTTCTTCTTCACTACTACCATAAATGTCAATAACGGGTGGAATTATTAAATAAGTCCACTCAGGAGACTTGTATTTCTGGTTTGGTCTCACTATTCTTTTTCCTTTTCTCGACACCACTTCAATTTTCCTTCCAACTCCCACTTCCTTTCCAGGACTCTTTTGACTACTGATTTCTTCAACTTGGTCTTTAGGTTTCTTGATTAATTTGACTCTCAATCTTCCACCAGGCCAGTAGTCTGTTTTTCTCACGTATTTCTTCTTTGGTTCAGAAGCATTTGATTCTGACTTCCAAGCCCTTTTCTTTTTGTTTTCACTTGCACCATCCACGTCACTTTCTTCAGTTTCGTAGTCTGAAATTTCAATTGACTCAGGAACTTCTCTATTCGGCAGTTTTACTCCTTCAGGAACACTTCTCTGATTTCCAATACTGGTACTTGGTAATTCGTCTTCTTCTTCTTCTTCAATTACCTCCAACTTCCCAGAATTTGGATTTCTGTTCCTTACTTCAGAGCTTGTTTTCTGCTTTTCGATACTCTCCTGGTCTGAAACTTCTTTTTGTTTCACTTCTCTGTCTTCAATAGAAATAACTGAATCTTCAGTTATCTTTCCTTTTAACAGATTCTCTTCACCTTCAGAATCTATTTCAATAATTTCCAAGTCTTTTCTTGTTGAATTTTCATTCACAGATACAGGTTCCAGATGTCGACCTTCTTGTCGATCTTCAGGATCTGGATTTATTTCACCTTCTGCTTCAGAATCAGAATCATCTGTAGTATCACTTTCAACATCAGAACTCTCAGGAGTTGGTACTGGAATAGTATGACTAGGATGAATCCAACGTTTCAATCCTTTGCATTTTACAGCATTAGTAGTGATCAAAATTATTTGCCTAGGTTTCTGCCATCTAGGAGCCAGACAATTTCTTCTCCGATGTACTTTCGTTCTGACCCAGTCACCAGGTCTCAGGTCATGTGTCAAAACTTTCTCATTTGATTGTGCTTCAGTTCCCACCTGATTAGACACAGAAGTCACTATATCAGATAACTTTTTACAGTAATCCAAAATAGCACTGTCATTTATGCTCAACAGTTTACCTACAGGTACAAAAGCTTGCCTCATAACTCTTCCCATTAAAATTTCATGAGGACTCAAACCTGTCTTTTTATCTGGTGTACTTCTTAATGACATCAAAACAAGTGGAAGAGCATCTGTCCACTTTACACCTGTTTCAAGACACATTTTTCCAATTCTGTTTTTAATTGTTCCATTAATCTGTTCAACTACCCCAGATGCCTCTGGTCTGTATGCACAGTGTATTTTCTGCTCAATGCTCAAAGCTTCACAAATTAATTTCATTAGTTTGTTATCGAAATGGCTTCCTCCATCACTCTCAATAGTGACTGGAAAACCGTACCTTGGGATAATTTCTCTGAGCAGTAGTTTTGCTACTGTAATTGAATCACAATGTCTTGTAGGAAATGCTTCTACCCATCTTGAAAATAAACAAACGATTACAAGAACATATTTTAAGCAATTGTGTAAGGGCATTTCAATGAAATCCATCTGTAACCTGGTAAAAGGACCACCCTCTCGACCAATTATTCCTGTCCCCACCAATGACTTTCTGTTTGGATTCATTTGTTGGCAAGATAAACACCTTTGACAAAAAGATTCTGCAATTGTTCTGAATTTTGTATTGAACCAAGTTTCTCTGAAAAGTCTGATCATAGAATCTCTTCCAAGATGTGCTGGACCATGATATAATCTGGCCATATCTGCAATTAAACAATTTGGTAAGACTATTCTGCCATCTTTGTAAACCCACACTCCATCTTCTTCACGTGGTCTACAATCTGATCTTAACCACAGATCTTTTTCCTCATCATCTGCTTCATTTTGTAATTCTCTAATCTCATTCCATGTTTCTACAACTGTTGTTAGCATTAATGAATTTGAATCAGTTTCTTTACTCCTTTCCCGATTATACGAATAACCTTTTCTTGCGCAGTATTTTGCCGTTTCATCTGCAAATGCATTGCCTTTTGAAATATAATCAACTCCTTTAGTGTGCGCTGCACACTTGACAATTGCGATTTCTTTCGGCAATTGTATTGCTTCAATTAATCTCCTTATGAAAACTGCATTTTTAATCGGAGATCCTGCTGATGTCATATAGCCTCTCTGAGACCAGAGTTGTCCATAATCATGTACAACTCCATACCCATACTGACTATCAGTAATGATGGTAACTCTTATATCCTTTGATACTTCACAAGCACGAATTAAAGCAATTAATTCAGCCACTTGTGCTGAACGAACTCCTTCAAGACATGATGCTTCTTCAACTTCTTTAACTGTACAGACTGAATATGAGGCTTTCAAGACACCTCCTTCTGATCTCAAACATGAGCCATCTACAAAGTAGACAAAATCTGATTCAGATAGAGGTCTATCTTTGATATCATGTCTTGGTTTCGTGCAGAATTCCATAACATCCAAACATTCATGTTCTGTTTCGATGTTATCAATGATTTCAGAATCAGGCAGTAATGTAGAAGGATTCAGATTCAAACATCTTGAAATCGAAACATTATCTGCTCCTAGTATGATTTTCTCATACTTTGTCAATCTGCTGCTTGTCAGATGCTGAGTTTTACCTCTTGTCAGCAAGATTTCAACTGAATGAGGCACAAAAACTTTTACAGGAAATCCCATGATAATTCCTTCACTCTGTTCAAGACTAACACTTGTAGCTGCAACTGCTTTTAAACAACCTGGTAATGCTTTTGCAATGGGATCTAGAACTGCAGAGAAGTATGCAATAGGTTTCTTTAAATTCCCATGTCTCTGAATTAATACAGACAATGCACATCCTTCTCTCTCGCTGCAATACAGTTCAAAATCTTTCTCATAATTCGGCATACCTAAAGCAGGAGCTTGGCATAAGCTCTTTTTCAAATTCTCAAAAGATTCCATCTCAATTTCATTGAGAATAATTGGATCTTTTACATCAGACTTTGTCAGTCTCTGTAGTGGTTTTGCAATTACTGAAAATCCACTTATCCATTGTCGACAGTAACCAACCATTCCTAAGAACATTCTGACCTGTCTTTGTGTTCTTGGAGGTTGCATTGCTTGAATCATTTTAATTCTCTCAATTGTTACTTGTCTTTTTCCCTTTGCAATTCTGTGACCAAGGTATTTCACTTCTTGTTTGCAAAATTGTAATTTTGCTGGAGACACTTTATGTCCCTCTTCTGCAAGGCGATTTAACAGTGTTATTGTGTCTGTCACACAATTTTCTCTTGTCTTTGCAGCTATCAACAAATCGTCAATATACTGCACCAACGTAGACCTACCTGGTAAGTCCAAGTTTTCCAAAGATCTTTTTAACAACTCATTAAAGATTGAAGGACTTTCTGTATAGCCCTGTGGGATTCTTGACCATCCGAGGGTCTTACCTTGGAATCTGAAAGCAAAGATTTCATAACTATCTGGATGTAAGGGAACAGTAAAGAATGCATTGCAAAGATCTATGACTGTGTACCATTCAGCATCATGTGGAATCTGGTACAGAATTACTGCTGGATTTGGAACCACAGGACAACATGGAACAACGATTTGATTAACCTTTCTCAAATCTTGTACGATTCTAAATGCTCCATTTGACTTTTTAACTCCCATAATTGGTGAATTACAAGGACTACTTTCCATTTCTTTTAATACACCTTGTTTGATTAATTTTTCAATTATAGGTGAAATACCTTCAATTGTTTCTGCTTTCATTTTATACTGTGGAATGTTAGGAAATTCTATTCCCTGTTTCAATGTAATTTTTACTGGATCTACGTTTTTCATCAGACCCATCTCGTTCCCAGTAAAATCCCATATATCAGATTTCACTGTTTCCTTGAGCTCTTCAGGCAAATCTTTCTCTTCAAATGCAGGAAACAATTTTGTTTCTTCTGCTTCCATCATCATCATTGTCATTCTATATAAACCATCTTCCTCCATTGTTTGTAATTCAACTCCATCAGGAGAACAATATATTCTGCAATTCATTTTACACAGAATATCTCTGCCTAGTAAATTTACTGGACTACTATTACAAACCACAAATCTGTGTTTGTCTCTATAATTTCCAATTTCAACTGGAACTGGATCGGTTAAATCAGTTTTAATTTGTTGATTGCTTACTCCAACAACTTGGATGGTATCCCCAGAGAGAGGTAGGTTTTCAATTTCTACTGATCTAACAGTAGAACGGGTAGCACCAGTGTCCACTAGAAAAGTGATGTCTACATCGTTAACTTTCCCGTTTACAAATGGACCGGACTGGTCAACCTCAAGAGTGGCTCCAACAACACACTCTTCCTCCTCTCTCGGGCACCGTCAGCAATAATCATCAGAATCACTGTCTTGGCTTTCTGTTAACAAAAATTGTTGTGAAGCATTTTGCATTTGCACCCTTTGTTGCTTTTGCTGTTTTTGCGGTCTTATTACCTGTTCATTTCTCTGAAATCCCACATTTGGATTATATTTTTGGACTCCCCCACAATTCGGAAATGGTGGTTGTGGCAATTGGTCCTGGCAATTATTCACCTGTTGTTGTTGCTGTCGCTGAATGTTTAACTCGTTTAACCCCTGTTGCATCTGTAGCTGTTGCTGCAGGTCAACACCATTCTGCATCTGTGGATTTAATAAGGGATTCTTTAAGTTTCTAGGAGGTTTAGGATACTCGTCTCTCCAATGTCCAATTTCGCCACAATTAAAACAAGGTAATCTTTGTTTCAATTCCTCAATCTTTGGGCTAAATTTTCTTGGAAAAATATTACCTTTAAGCTTTCCTTGTATCTGGTTCGTATTTCCAGTTTGAACAAAATTTGTGTTCTTATTACCCATGCTGGCAATTTGTTGCTCAGCTACTTTTACCTGAGCCCACATGGCTTTCTCCTTGAGCTTCTTTTGTCTTACCTCTAATTCATCGCTACAATACTTAGCTTTTCTCAGAATATCATCCACAGAAAGTGATTGCCATCCTACAATGCTATTCCTGATCATGTCTGCAATTTCAGGTTTTAGTCCATAAACGAATCTATAGATAAAATGACTCATGTCCTTTTCATCTAATTTTTCATAGCCACTGTATTGTTTAAAAATCAACAGTAACCTCTCATAAAAGGAATGAACTGATTCTTTTGTTTCCTGATTTGTCCTTTCTATTTTAACCCAATCAACTTCTTTGGGTGGAATTTTGTTTTTCATCCAAACGATCACTTTTTCGTAAAAATCCATTACAAGAGGATTTGGGGCACCTGTTTCTTTGATTCGTTCAGGTTCTGTTTTTGGCCAACTTATTGATATTTTACATTCTGTCCAAAGATCTGATGGTACGACAATGTCGAAAAATCCATCTAAATCAATCCACAGAACTTTTGACACTTTGATAAATCTATCCACTTGTCTATACCACTCTACCGGTTTCTCCCTCAATTTTGGAAAATCATTTGTAAATAGCAGTATGTCCTGTCTTGACCAAGGGACATGAACATATCCTCCACCTGCAATCTCTCTCATTGGAAATTGTTTTGACAATTTTTCCAATCTTTCATCTTCCTTCTTTTTCGTCCATTTTACTCTCCATTTATTGAGTTCTCCCAGCTTTTTGATGTAAACAATCAAATCTTTTATATGCACTATTCTTCCCATTGAGTTCAAACTCTCAATGTCACTTTCTGAAAAGTCTAGTCTATAATGTTTTGCAAAATTCTTTTGTTTACTCACATCGATTTCAAGTTCCGCTGCTAGATCTTCTAATTGATCATATTTATTTTTAGTTTTCCATTGAATACTTTTACAAATGAACAGTAGTTCATCATCTCGATAATAATTTAAACTATCTGGACCAATTGTTCCAATTATTAATTCTTCGATATTTGCTTTTAATTTAGCCACATCAAGTTTTGGAGTAGTTACCCTAACTTCAGGACTCCCTACATCTGAAATAGCACCCATAGGTGTTTTTGGAGATAAATCCTCATTAAAGGTTAAATCTGGCATTCTCGATCTCGAAGAGTTTATTTCGGATATGTCTGAGTAAAATTTTTCAGCAGCTTTTTGAATTTCTGCATTTAAAGGAATAGTTAACCCTGTTTTGTTTGATTCTCTTTGATCAAATACAGGCTGAACAGGACCAATCGTTACTGGAACTGTCACAGCTTCCATGCTTTTTGTCATTCGTTTAATTAATTCTTCTTTAGATTTATAATATTCAGCAGAATCAACAGCCTCAACGTTTCTTGTTTCCCTTGCATAGTCTTTTGGAGCTTCCCTTGCTCTTGGAGTCATTGTAAAATGTCTACCTTCATTTCGAACATTATCAAATTCTGGTCTTCTTGGAGTTTCAATAATTTCACAATTATTTGGATAAAGTTTAGGAGCTTCATTAATTGGAGGTGCACTCGGTGAAGTTTCAGTAGAAACCACCGGAGTAGACCATGATCTAGGAGGTCTCAAAGGTTGATTCTTTCTAGCTGTAGTGTATATTTCTTCCATAACTGCATCTTCAGATTCGCTTTCTATAGATTTCCCAGCAGGAGTACCCATGACCATTTCCTGAATTAAATATAATCCTTCACTCATGTTTCCCTGTCTCCACATTCGCAATCTGTCTTCATGAGTTTCTCTTCTCCAAGGTGGAGTTTTAGTAGGTCTTTTAATTCCACTAGCTTCTCTTTGTAACTGATACATCTCATCTTCCCACTCAACTAAAGCTTCAAATTGAGTTGGTCTCGGTTTTGGAATAAGAGCATTCATTTTCTCTCGTAAATTTCTCAAGACTTTTACGTTAAATGAACCATCATCAGGCCAAGTTAAAACACCGTCGTTCTTTGTATAGCGTTTCCAGCTATCAAACCATAAAACAGTATGATATCCATATTCACCTTCCATGTACGCTGCAGGTGTTTTATACTTATGAAGTAATTTACCACCTCGCGTTTCGATTTTCTTGTCGGGTGAAAATAAATTTTTACGTTTCTGAAATAATGTTGGCTTTTTCTCAACATGTTTAAAATGATAACTCATTTTTTAAAGTTAAATTTAATTCGTAAAATCGTTCGTAAAAATTTCCGGGATGTTCCGCAAAGCAACCAATCCGTGCGCGAAACACACCAACAAGCCAATGACAGTTGAGCTACGTCAGTTTCCTGCTCAACGAATAAAAATGGAGTTTTTCTGAAGGACCAATCAGCTTACAGGTCGTCAGAGACTCAAGAGCCAATCAGAGTATAGCTTGTGACGTAGGTCACCCAATCCTAGCGCGGCTCTGTGACGTATACAGCAGCTGCGGTTTCTCGCTTTTCACTCCTAGCGCTTACCCCTCCTTCACAAGATCTTTTCACAGCGCCATTTTAAGGACACTTTTCAGTGTAAATTAATTCTTTAACAATGACAATAAGGACTCATCTGTTCGTTTCACTATTTAGGATAGTTTACATACATTCAAGTATCCACACTTCGGAATAGTCGGCGCTATTCACACTAAGGATAATTTTCAATCGTCGGTAGAGTAACTCTTACCCCACCCTTCTAACACGTAAAATTATGAACTCGTTTTCCTCTGAACGCACCGCGAAGTGACAGTTCTAAGAGTTCCACTTGAACATAAATTACAAATCAAATTCGCACTTTCACACGGAAAATTCCCTAATTTCAAACACACATGAAATCCGTACAGGACTTTCACCTGTTTATAGAATTCATGCACCGTTAGCAAAATAACGACGTTATCCGTACAGGACTCTAACCTGTTTATAGATATAAAACATGTACCCCTACAGGACTCTAACCTGTTTATAGATAATCATGCACCGGCGCTACTCTGCCCTTCACTCAAGCTCGGATATAACTAATACTTTTATCACAGTGAGTTTTATGGAAGGCGCTTTGTCCCTATTCTCATGCTGCTCTAATTTCTTAGAAAACCCTCACTTTACAAGATTCACACCTAGCCCTAACACTGTGCTGCTCGGCGACAACACTATGGTACACGGCGGTACCTCTTGTGATACTCGACGATATCACTGCAAACAGAACAGATGACTTGCGTGACTAATTTCTCGCCACACAATCTATACCGGTATAGCTTACAGATAGCACGAAAAACGAACTCGACATGTGTTAAAACATCGATCCTATTTCCATACCATAACACTTTAGTAACCCTTAGCAACCAACATATTACCTTGGTTACCCTTAGCAACCATCAATTTCTGCTACCAGAGAATTGATCCAGCGGCCTATAGAAAATATATCATAAACGACGCTACCCAACTTCATAATCTATAAATAAAATTCTACACTAACTTATGGACCCATTTATAAACATGACATATTTTGGGCCTACTGAATCAGGTGGTCAGATTAAACCTATATGTATATTATTTACAAACTATATACAATTTTATACATCTGCGGAAGGAATATTATCATTAGAATAAATCCTAACCATTTAAACGACCACCATTGGCGATAGAATCTAGCTAATAGTAACCTGCACTTCTGAATAACCAAGACCAGCTTGTTTGTCAAAAGTAAGATTTTATTTACTAAATTATGGTATTTCAAAATGTAAATTTATTATTGTAATTTTATTAGCATTAAAGTAAACATGTTTGAAAAGCTTCGTGAGAAAAACACATTTTAGTAAGAAATTCAAAGTTTAGATAAGAATTTAGCAGTTTAGCATTTCTAAAGCCTAAGTCCCTAGCTAAGCTAAATAAATGAGAAATAAAGTAACGTTCTTTGAGGATTCTTACGTGCTCCACGCAAAGTCCAGCAGCACTTCACCCTCATCGGAAAGTCAGAAAGCAGCAGCCAGCCCATCCCTAAGGGCATGACTTTTTATACCTTTCTATGCTAGCTAAACTAAGCGAAGGAAAGTTTTCAAAAATCCTCGAAGTCCCATTGGTTGAGAGTGACAAGTGACATGTCACCCACATTTTAAAAGTTCCATTAGGTCACGTTTCTTAAAGACCATTGTCCTTTTCCGAATGCAACCAGAAACTTCCTTGGTTTGCAACAATTGTAAATCAATATTCTCACAGTGTTCATTTTATTTCCGCGGATGCCAAGTTAGAGCTGACAAAATTGTCTTTTATCGCATATCCGACCTTGGCCACGTCCGACAGAATGATGACAGCACATCAGTTTTTTGCTTTGTGAATGCAGCTTTGACGAACACTTTTTTCAGAATGGGCTTCTCGTGACTTGTGCAGAAGTAAAATTCAGCTTTAGTAAACTCGAGCAAACTAGGCCCAAAAGCAGGCAACTTATGCTTTCTAGTATAAAACAAACACAAGAAAAGTATTAATGTAAGAAATAATGTTGATTCTGTATCCACCCTAAGTCTACTAATTAATTAACCCTCCCGATTAGTCTAATGTTACCTAGCAAATGCAAACAAATAAAGCAGCGTTTATATCTACCAGTCTTCATTAATCCATGAGACTTATGTGCACCTAGAATAGTAGAAATGACATCACATAGACAAGGAAAAGCAAAATAAGCACATGCTTCTTTTAAGTTTGCTGCAGTTAGTAATGACAAAAACGAAAACGACAAATTATTTTTATTATTTTGCACGAACAAAAAGATGCAACATTTATGCACGTTTATGAGCACACATGTTAGTCCCCCCATGTGTAAAGTTTAATCTAGGTTGTATTAATACAATACATCACAAATCATTAATATTATTATTCATGTTATGGAAATGTGACTTTGCGAGTTTAAACAAAATTTTGTTTTCTATCTCGCTCCATCACTGCGTGGAGCACTTTTCTGCTCGACGCGTTGGTCCGGTCACTTGCCCGTTGGCTAGTGGCCCCAGTACCAACAAACCTTTGAAACTACACTACTAGTCTGGTTGCTCTAGACTGGCCCTCACTCCCCTGAAAAGGAGCAACCTCTCCGACCTTGCTGGTCTGAGTAAAAAGCAATCTTCCAATCCTGCGTGGGTTGCACTTGCCAAGGCTTGTTAACTCCGATCCGGAAGCCAACACTGCCGACAGTGAGAGCCTTTGTGGGACAACCTGTGATTCACTCCAAGACATCCTCGATGCCCCAGAGTCCACGTGGCAGCGGAGACAAGCTTCTCAACAACTACCTGATTGCGCCAGACATCGCCTGATTCCTTCCTGGTTCCTTCCTGGTCACTGGCTAGTGACCCAGACTCTGTCCCCTCTGCTTTCAGGTACTCTACATCTTCGATCCACCCTTGGATCCAACCGGACTTCTCTCCTGGCCGCCTGCAGCATCTTAATCTCCAGGCTCCATAGATCTACACGACGAAACCCGACACACTTTGGCACCTATGCACTCGCTTCCTGTGGGTGAGGTAACTCATGAACGCCACTGCTCCTGTAGTGGTTGACACCTCTAGTGTCCTAGTTTAAAGTGTGGTAATTCTATTCCAGTCGGGAGACTCCTAAAACTGTAACTCGATAACTTTTACGCACCATTGACTTTGCATTGGTGCATGCGTGTGCTTTTAGCGCTGCACCCGAATCCCGCGGGCTACTCCTGTCCTAACTACTGTTAGTCCAGTGTAGTCCCAGCGATTCCCAAGGCCCCAGGCCTTACCACTGTTCGTAAAGTGATACTTATACCACTTTTTTGATATATGGTTTGAGTGGCCACCGGTCTCATCCATAAATGTGCAACTTTCATATGTTAAACTGTGCTTTTGTTTAAACGCTTGTGCTTCTATACTCATAAAGAGTACAGGGGATTATTATAGTAATAAATACATATATTTTTATAATATATAACTTGTGTGGTGTCCTTTCATTTGATATTACAGGATTGCATATGGTAAAACAGCTGCTTCACATGCCCTCTTGACTTTAGCCTGAAGGCTGCTTAGTCCATGCTACCATTAGGATAGCTTGTCTTTTAAGGTTGACTTACAACCACCACCATAAGGGATTGTTTGGACTGATACAAGGTGCCCCCAGAATTGGAGACATCATACATCAGGCCAACTTCTCACATTGGTGTGCAGCCGTTGGGATTTGAGCTTGCTGTTGTTTTACCATTGCAATCTTTTTATCAAATTGAAAGATCACATTAAGTACCATAGGTACATATAAACAAAGCTTACATATTTAAGTTCTACTGAACTTAGTAGTTGTAGATAAAAGGGCGTAGCACACCCTGCCTACAACTCACTAGCAAGGGTCCAGTAGGAAAACACTTAGTGTAGGTAAGTGCATCACTTTCACCTCACTAGAGTCATGTCTGGCACAGGTGAGCAACCCATTGCTCTGCCTGTGGCAGGTGACATTACCAAGGTACCTTCCAGCTATGACAACCTCAGCTACAAGGACTTGAGTGCCTTGTGCACTGCAAGGAAGCTCAAAAAGGGTCACAACCCTACCATCCCTGTCCTGATAGCCATCCTAGAGAAGGATGATCTTGAGTAAGCTAGTGCAGTTCCCTCAGGTAGTTCAGGAGAAGGAGTGAACCCCCAGATACTGAGAACACCACCCCAGAGGTAGAAGATGAGGAGGTGGTCCCAGAATCAGAAGGTAATGATTCAGATCAGGACCAAGGGGTTATCCAGGTACCAGTAGGGAGGCTTAACCAAACCAACTTGGACCTACATGGAAATGGAGAGGGCCAGCACCTCCCCAGATTCCATAACAGAATACTCCCAGGCAATAGAAGAGAGAGATCTCCTTTCAGGGAATCTCACCTTTCTAGTGCCTCAAGGAAATCTCAAAGGGGAATGACTTCCCCCCAGAGAAAAGAGCATAAGGCCAGGATGAGAGCTGTCAAACTCCAGATAGAGAGGGAGGAGGTAGCCCTGGCCCAAGCTAAACTTGCTTTAGCAAGGGAACAAAGACTGTGTGGGGAGATACCCACTGGTGGCAGCATTATTCCTAAAGAGAAAGACAGGTCCTATGATAATAGAAACCTGACAAAGATTGTGCCCCCCTATAAGGAAGGGGATGACATCCACAAATGGATGACTGCTCTGGAGAGAGCCTGCATGGTACAGCAGGTTCCTCAAGAACAGTGGGCAGCAATCTTATGGTGCTCCTTTTCTGAGAAAGGGAGAGACAAGCTCCTCACTGTTAGACCTGAGGATGCTAAAAACTACTCTGTCCTGAAGAGTGCTCCTATTCATGGGTTTGGCCTAACCACTGAGCAATACAGGTTGTTGTTCAGAGATACCCAATTCAATTTCAATTTCAAAATGCTTTATTCGGTTTATAAAAATATAACCATATAGCAGACAAGATTAAAATGATACATTGTAGTACGTGTAGAAAGAATACAATTTACTATTTTAATTTTGGCCTTTCAAAACTGTCCAAGGGCTTGAGGTTATTCTCCACAAACAAATAAATTTAAAATCATTTTAAGCAAATGTGCAAAATTCGCATTGATAATAATTCATGCTAACCTAGGGATAATTATTTGTAATAATTCCTAACGGCACAATTAAGGACTCATAAAAAATATAGTTCCTACAATAGTCCAAGTACAAAAAGTGCAATTAAAGTGACCTGTGCTAATTACAATATATGTTTTTCAACAACGAGAGGAACTCGTGAACGGACGATATTTAGATGGGGTCCAGTATACGTGTCCAGGACTAGAGCGCACAGAAGGATACAAAGTTCCCCGAGGAGATGGGTTTTAAAAAAAAAAAAAAAGGGGGGACAGGTTGTACTTAAGTGGAGAGAGAATCTCATACAGAGTGTGCAATCAAGGAACTAAGAGGTTCCATTGTCGGAATTAGAGAGCCTCACACACCCAGGGCGTTTAGGTGTGGAACACACCCTGACCGTAGGGTGTCCAGTGTCATCATTGGCTCACTGCTCCTCGTCAGACCGGCGCTACAATGTCTGACGGGGTGCTCGGAGGCACCCTTTTAACGGAGGTCTTTTATTCCTTGCCGATGGTGTGTGTGAGTCAGAGGGAAGATGGTGTAGTCGGTGTGGGAATTGTGAATATTAAAAAGGGTAACCAGTCCACAATAGGATTTATTGGCGTGGCTGCTTCCCTGATTAAAAGGGGGTGAGAGGGGAGCTAGAGACTGTAGGGAGTATCAGAACCTAACTCTACCCCCTGATGTGGTCAACATGTTTCTCGCCATCCGGCGATTCGTCAGGACCAGAACAGAGTACTACACGTGAAAAAAGGGGAGATTGCTGATAACCAGGAATATCTCCAGAAACAGAAACTGGCTAAACTTCAAAAGGACCTAGACAAGTTTGAGAAAGAAAAAGTGTATCCCTACCTTAAAGAAGGGTACTCCAACAAGAAATCTGGATACTCCTCAGATGAGAACTCTGGCACTGACAACCGTAGAGGGTCGGCCAGCAGTGACTCCAGTGGGAGCACCACTTCTAATAACAACCGACAACAACGTCGCCCAAACCAGAACAGAGGGTACCATCAAGGACCCATGTTCCAAGGACTACCCCAAATGCCACCCCAAATGCTGCCCCCGTGGCAGTACCCCTTCTATCCACAAGGACCTCCACAATTTTATCCCTCAAACCCCCCACCTTTTCACGACAGAGGTTGGGGCAGAGGAAAAGGGCGCAAGCGGGGCGGTGGAAGAGGGGTTCAGTGGCAAGACCAGCCGTCGACATCCGCCCCGATGGAAACCAGGAGTGTAACCAGGGGAAGGAGAGCTTAATAGTTAACCTCTCCAAAAGAGTACTCAATCCCATTGAAATGGGCATCCTTGAGAAGGGATTGGGCTTCGTTCCGACCCCCATCCCAGACAACTTCACGGAAATCTGTGAGATCAAACAACTTTTCCGCAAAGTACGTCTTAGAGCCTGTTTTAAAGACCGACCAGCAACTGATAAAATCGACACAGGGTTACGGAACCCCTTCACTTTCACCCCTACGGACGGGATGATCCCTCCTGAGGTGTTAACATTTGAGAGGACAGTAATGAGGTCCTTGGAGAATAAACCACAGACCAGCAGCCATAACAACCTGAGTGAAGCTGAAAGAAATGCAGTTTTAGCCCTGGGGAGTGACACCTCCATTGTCATTAAACAAGCCGACAAAGGGGGCGCGACGGTAATACAAGATGCCACTGATTATGACACAGAGTGCAAACGTCAGTTGGCTAATACCACCCACTACAGACCACTTCCGGCTGATCCTACCAGTAGGCTGACTACAGACATCTCTAGCCTGATTATTGAAGGTGAGACCAACGGTTGGATCTCTAAAAACGAAGCAGACTTCCTCCTAACGACGGACCCAGTGGTCCCTTACTTCTACACCCTACCCAAGATCCATAAGGGCACTAGCCCAGTCCCAGGGAGACCCATAATCTCCGGCATTGGCTCACTATTAGAACCACTGTCGAAGTTTTGCGACGTATTTCTCCAGCCTATAGTTAAGAAAATACCTTCTTACTTACAGGACACGAGAGACGTCCTTCGCTTGATTGACTCTATCGATGGCAGGGAAGACGTGGACCTCCTCCTCACACTCGATGTGGAGGCGTTGTATACGAATATCCCCCAAGCAGCCACATTAGAAGCAGTAGAATCTGCTTTAATGCAGGATGAATGGTCCTCTCCCACTCCAATATCGTTCATCATGGCATGCGCCAGCATTGCCCTGAAAGAAAATTTCTTTCAATATGGTTCCCAACTGTACCATCAAGTTAGGGGCACGTCAATGGGTTCTACTTTTGCTCCTAGCATTGCCTGCATCTATATGGCGGCCTTTGAAAACCTGGTCATTTACCCGGAATCCAACCCTTTCAGAGAAAATCTGACACTGTGGCGTCGTTACATCGACGACATCCTGATACTATGGAAAGGTGATCGGGATTCTTGCACCCAATTCTGTACATGGATCAATCAACAGAATCCATGCCTCAAATTTACAGGCACTATGTCTGCGACGACCCTCCCTTTCCTAGACCTCACGATACGGCTAGACACAGCCGGACTGAGCACTACCCTCTTCCGGAAGAACACTGACAGAAATAGCCTCCTCCTGTTTAATAGCCATCACCCAAGAGCGTTACGCGAGAATTTACCCGTCGGCCAATTCTTGCGGGTACGAAGAAATTGTACCTCTAGGGATGACTATAGACAAGAGGCTAACACCCTACAACACAAATTGATGGAGAGAGGGTACCCCAAGAAAATAATAAGGGACTCCAATAAGAGAGCACTCAACAACCATAGAGATGCCCTTCTTGAAGTACACCAGAAAGAACGTGATGATTTGATTACCTGTGTCACCAGCTTTACCAGGAATTCTAACTTCATCAAAAAGACCGTTAACAAACACTGGGGCATCCTAAACGCAGGAGGCACTATACTACCCAAACCCAGGTTCGCCTTCAAACGTACAGCAAACCTCAAAGATTCTTGGATACACACACGTCCTAAGAAACAACATATTAGTGGGCAACAAACATTATGGCACCTCCCCCCAGTAGTCGGACACTACCCGTGTGGTGGCTGTGCAGTATGTCCCCAGTCCAGACAATGTAAAGAGATCAGACTTACGGACTCTTTCACTTGGAAACTCAATAAACACACTAACTGTCTTAGCACGAAATGCATTTACCTTCTGATCTGCCCCTGTGATAAACTATATGTAGGTATGACCATGAGACAGGTGAAATTGAGAATAACGGAGCACAAGAGTAACATAAGGTGTTCCAGGACCCACACGAGACTGTACGAACACAACCAACAACACAACCACTCTCCAGACAATCTCCAGTGGTTAGTGCTTGAGTCCCAACCAGGTATGTCCAGACAGACATTATTTAAATTGGAACAGAGATGGGTGCATCGCCTACAGCTGGACACAGTAGGACTCAATGATTCGGTCCCTTGGGCCGCCGTGTCTAGGTGAACCACTTTCTACCCCTGGCACACCCTGTATCGATGCCCTCCTCACGTGAGTAGACCTGAGGGAGTAGTGGCCACCTCATTCCCATTCCCTAGCTAATCTAACCTTGCACCCCACCCCGCTCCCTTTTCCCCCCCTTTCCCCTCCTCCCCCTTTCCCCCCCCCCCAGTCAACCTTGAGTAACGTGCTGCATTCCTACATATGTGGTTTCCTGGTTGGACCGCAAACCGACCACCTTAACTAATTGAATAGGAGCCAACAATTAATGCGCCCTTAATAGACCACATAGCAGACTACTGAGTACGCTACTCTCTTGCCTAATACAGCCACCAGAGCAATACACAACATTCAGTACAGTTAGCCCATCAATGGTAGTAGCTTTGCTCTCTCAATCATGGCCGCCGCAAAATCACCACTGCTCCACATTGAACCCCCTAGATCCGGGGTCGTGAATGCGCAGGCGCATAACGCACAACGCTGATCGCCTCACCACTCCATCATGGCCGCCACGTTTGTAACCTACTCCACTACCCGGAGTTCCAACCTGCCGACGCGCTTGTTAATGACGCGCGTTCAATCGAGACAGATGACACCACTGCCCTAGAGCTTTAAATGCCGTCCCACACTTAGACCCTCTACCAGCTGCTCCGCACCCTGACCAGGTGCCGCGAGCGTGAGTGGTAGGTCTCTCTGCGTCCCAGCGCCCGGACCAAGGTAAGCCTGCGAGGGCTCTCTGCTCTCTCTTCCCGCCTCCCCTCCTCTCCCAGTCTCCCTCTCTCCCCCGCCCCCCTCCTTCTCACCCCTTGTCCCTCTAGTATACCCGTTCTGTGTCCTGAAAGGTATACTACACCCTAGTACCCTCGCGTGTAGTTGAACGCGGACCATACCTCGCAACCCACGCAATCTCCCCCTCCCTCTCCCTGTCAGTTCTAGGCACAGTCATCTTTTGACTGTTTCTACATCCCTGCTGGGCGATTCACCGGCCGCCACTCTATACCATAGATAGTGCCGCTGAGTGCAGTGAGCTCGCATTTGACACCATTCCGACCTAGTTCTGACTGTGGGAGCCTTGCCATCTCTATTGCCTCACCAGATTACTAGGACATTATCATGTAGCCATGATCAATGGTAGAGTCAATTGACATTTGCTCTGTATAATGAAATACGTCCCCGCCCCCATATTTTGATCGTGCCTGGGCTCAATCCACTTATCTCTGTGAGGGAGCCCTTACTCACAGGCACCCCTGTCCTATCACACACCCTTGACATTTCAACCACATTCCCTGCTCCTTTACATCCTACAGGCACAATCGCCAGACAGCGCTGGCCTCACGGGAGCAGACTGCGAGGCCCCTTTTAATCGCCCTTAGGGTAAGAATCTGTTGGGTTGTCTCCCCTGGTGTTCCCCTGGATGAGGTGCTGCATGAATGGATTCGGCTACTTAGCTTTTTTATTTACAATATTCTCCATTGAGAGATTATAGTCGTATTTACAATGAACCGATTATGAATGAGTTCTTTTAATGCACCTCCTGCACGTTTTTGCACCCTGTATCCTACAATGTGGAGAGTAATATATCTCAGAGTGACCTCACACTTTATCAAAGTATTAATCATTATTGTGAGATATGTTTGAACCTGTTGTTGTTCTTCTGTTTTCCTTTCATTCCACAGGTCGCATAACTAGAGCAGGACCTTAGGCCCTCTTTTCAACCGACCCAGTGAGGTTGTATTTGTGTTTGTTTTTCCTCTTGTGTTTGAACCCCCCTTTTTTCACGTGTAGTACTCTGTTCTGGTCCTGACGAATCGCCGGATGGCGAGAAACATGTTGACCACATCAGGGGGTAGAGTTAGGTTCTGATACTCCCTACAGTCTCTAGCTCCCCTCTCACCCCCTTTTAATCAGGGAAGCAGCCACGCCAATAAATCCTATTGTGGACTGGTTACCCTTTTTAATATTCACAATTCCCACACCAACTACACCATCTTCCCTCTGACTCACACACACCATCGGCAAGGAATAAAAGGGTGCCTCCGAGCACCCCGTCAGACATTGCAGCGCCGGTCTGACGAGGAGCAGTGAGCCAATGATGACACTGGACACCCTACGGTCAGGGTGTGTTCCACACCTAAACGCCCTGGGTGTGTGAGGCTCTCTAATTCGGACAATGGAACCTCTTAGTTCCTTGATTGCACACTCTGTATGAGATTCTCTCTCCACTTAAGTACAACCTGTCCCCCCTTTTTTTTTTTTTTTAAAAACCATCTCCTCGGGGAACTTTGTATCCTTCTGTGCGCTCTAATTACAATATATGCTCATTTTACTTACAACATTTTTTTTTGCAGTGGAATCAAATAACTCATAGTCATATAATAATTGATTTTCTTGTTGATACACATTTTAAAATATATGTAGCTACATAAAAACAGATATCCGTACTACTCAATTCGAACATTATCCGCAGTGCATCTTTAGTTGTTCTTTTATTATATTTTTATGGGCTTTAAATACAGTTTCCTTAAAAAAATATAAAATTTACAAAAAAGCATAAAATGGCAACAGCTCTATTTAGATATCCCATCACAAGGGCAAGGTAAAATACTATTCCGTCCGATGTAAGGGAAGGACACTAGGTGGTGCACAGTGCCTAATCTCAACCGTGTCAAGACAAAACGGTGAGAGCCTCTTGTAACGGCTGTCAAATATTGCTGAAAGCCTTCTTTAACAGTGTGTTCCTGATAAAAGACATAAGTACGTTGGTTTGCATATTCGACAGCCCTAACCTTCTCTACATGTTTTAAAAAGGATCCCTTCAATTCTTTCTTTGAAATGGGGACACCCAATTCCATATCAAAAAAAGGGTCCAAATCAAAAACTAACTTGTACCAGAACCGGATGTGCCTAAGCCAAGGTATACGCATACAATGTTCCAGTTTTAAACAATCCTTAATTACACCTTGGGTGAATTTGGTTTCGAGTTTGGACCATATGGACCTCCTAAAGGACAGTGGGCGCAGGGCAGCTAGATCCCTGATGTAAGGTAAGCCTACTTCCCTGTGGGTGATCTCAATAGAAGCAGAAGCAGGGGTACACAGGAAGCGGTTTAGAAAAAGATGTTCCTGCTGTTGAATCAACCTGCAGCTATTGGTTTGGTGTCCCCACACACCTGCCCCATACAGTGCAGATGACAAGCACCTCGTATTATAAATATGGATCATCTCTTTTATTCTGCGGTTCCCCAGCTTGGCGGCAAATCTAAAAACACTATTGGTGTTCCTAACCATTTTTAACTGGACACTCTCTTGTTCACTGGTCCATACCCCGTCACCAGAAAAAGTAATGCCAAGGTAGCAAAATTTCTTTACGGATTCTAACCTAGCATTTTCTAAAAAGAAGGTCCCATTTTGTTTAGTCTTCTTCCCGCATGTCATTGTAAAAGTTTTGTCTTTGTTGATTAACAATTTCCGTTTGGCTATAAAAGTATGAAATTTGTCAATGAGACATTGCAGGCCATTTTGGGTGCGAGATAAAAGAACCGCATCATCTGCGTATAGCCGTATTGGGATAGGCTTACCGTCAATTAAAGGTGCATCCATGGCGGTTGTTCTGAGTATTGTATCTATCTGATTAATAAGTAAGGAAAACAAAACTGGTGCTAAAACGCAACCTTGCCTTATGCCTCTGTTAACTTTAAAAAACAGTGTGCACTCACCAGCAATCCCAAAGCGCACCTTACATTTCAGCGTTTCATACAGTCTGGCTAGGAAATATATAATCTCATTTGGTGCTCCCATTTCTAATAAAACAGGCCATAAAAGTGAATGTTCAACCAAATCAAATGCAGAACTTAAATCGGCAAAACATAAAAAAGATTTCCCTCCTTGACTGTTGTAAATTTATTAATAATAAGGTCAAGGTTAATGCATTGCTCCATCGTACCAATCCCCCTCCTGAATCCATACTGTACTGGTGATAAAATAGATTCCTCCTCCGCCCATGTTTCTAGTCTATCTAGGAGGACTCTACTTAGTACTTTAATCGATGAGTCCAGGAGGGAGATGGGACGGTAGTTGCAAGCCTCCGACCTCGAACCCTTCTTAAAAAGGGGTACAAAAATTGATTGGCCCCAAGTCTGTGGAAGGTCAAATTCAATTGCGGCATTAAAAAAGCGTGTTAAGATGGGTGCCCATAAGTCCATCTCATATTTGTATAGATCTACCGGCACACCATCCGGCCCCGGGGCCTTGCCGGCATTTCTCTTCTCAAGTCCTGACTGCACCTCGTCCAGACTAATAGATAACGGAATAGTCGGCCATTTACCATGAATATCTGTTTCGCAAGCTAAAATCAGCCAATCTGAGTTAAAAACCTTAGAAAGGTGCTCTATCCATGCATTGCAGTTAACGTTGGAAGATATCACGGGTATATTCTCATTCTTTAAAAAAGGGCAATTAATAGTCTCCCACAGAAGTTTGCTATTTTTTGTAGTTACAGCCATATCTAGATTATGCCATGCCTCGTCTTGCAGCTGTTTTTTCCGGGCCTCTAGCGTAGCTTTATAAATATGCCGCTTTTCCCTAACGTGTTCTAGGTCTCTTGGTTTTATTGACAGAGCAAGTTTTAGTGAGGACAAAGCTTGTATACAATCTTTGTTGAACCAGGCAATTAGTTTAGCCCTATGTTTGCGACTCTTTCCAGTTAATAATCCCTCTATTGTTGTATTTATTTTACTAACCATCAATAACACATTTTCTGGGGTGATCTTGTCACTTAAGCAATAACTTATATTGCAGCTCCACATTTATCGTTTACATCTGCTAGGAGCTTGTTGGGGTTAATTTTGGCCCACTTAATTCTTGGTCCATTCGGTTTTACGGCCGTGATGTCCTGGGTTGGTTTACTATAAGTTTGGGTTTTACATCCCCAGCCTAATAATGTCAAAATAATGCTATTGTGATCACTCACTGCTTGCTCGACTATCCATAAATCACAATAGGCCGTACCACAGGAAACTAATATGTGGTCAATATTGGAATTATAATCCCTACCTTTAAAGGTTGGGCACCTAATATTACCCCTTTTTTTTTAGCAGTCCAATAATTCTAGATCCAGTTTGGCGGCTAAGCTGTTCAATGCCGATCCATATGTATTGTGGGGAAAGTGATTATATATAATATTGCCTCTATCATCATAGTCATAAGTAGTGCCGCAGATCCCCTTCTTGGCATATTTACAAACTTGTAAATTAAAGTCTCCTGCCCAGAGTATGACAGGAGGATCTTTAAGTTCTACAAGAATTTCATCTATTGCTTTTCCTATGTCATTTACAAGTGATCCTCTGCTAGCATCAAAGATGTTATTATAAAAGTTAACAATGATTAAATCATTGGCTTTATGATGCTCAAGACATATTATTAATGCATAGGGCCCAACCTCAAGACGTTTTCCTAGTTTAAATTCTGTCAGCCCAGTGGATATCAGGGTCAACAGACCGCCCTTAGCCCTACCTGCAACGGAATTTAGCGCATCTACACAAAAGGACGTATAGCCTTCAACATTAATTTGGTCCCTATACCATATCTCTTGGAGACATATTATATCGTACCCTTGTGCAATAAAATAATTCCAGAAAGGGGTATTAAGTTTACCAATTATGCCTGCTATATTCCAGGTAGTGATATTCAATCCAT
Organism: Lissotriton helveticus; assembly: GCF_964261635.1. NCBI lineage: Eukaryota > Metazoa > Chordata > Amphibia > Caudata > Salamandridae > Lissotriton > Lissotriton helveticus. Next base: position 331,342,176 of record NC_136071.1, on the reverse strand, counting down.
CTTCAGTGTCATGCATTATTTGATGTGGAGGTGATGGCACTGGATTAATCTGTTGGATAATATCAGTTACCGGCATATTGTTATATTGTGTCAGAGTTTCGGCCTCTAAGGTATCATTTGTGGCCGTCCCACATTGCTTACTACCCGAGTTATTATAAGGGACTGCATTCCAAACTGTATCTTTTGTAATATTCCTTCCCTTTTTTATTATCTCTTTCACCGGTCCCAAATGTGTCATATACACATCCTGCCCGTCCTCCTTGCCGTCTTCCTGTCCATCCCTGGTCCTATCCAAAACATTCGGAACATGATCTACTGTATCCATATCTGAAAATACACCAAGCTTCGTACCCTTTCCAGCCATTTCGTCACCTACCGATACACCAACCGCAAAAAAGTCCCATTTCCCATCTGGTATACTTCTATTCTCATCTCTACCTAACACCTGAGGTTCGATAGTATCGCCCATGGGATGTAGCAGTCAGTCTACCCCCTGTAAATATGTAAAAGGATCAAATCGATTTGACAGGGGAAGATGGAACGCCTCCCTGACAAAGGGATTTATACCATATGGTCTCCTTTTATATGCGTAATGCAGGGGGAATGATGAACCACATCTGGAGCCAGGGTAAAAGTAGTTTACATCTAATGTTTGTATATCCCCCTCTCTCCCAAACCTTGGTTCCCTGCGAATGAAGTCAACCGCCCAGGGGTCTTTAAATTCACAATGACACAGTCACCCTCTAGGTCCTTAGCACTGCTCCCTACCCAGCTCACCCTCCTAACAGTTAGTATCTCTGTGTTGGAAAAAGGGGGGAGCGTTCTATTCTTGTTAAGCCAGAAGGTGACTTTATTCTTCAGTTCCCTGTGTGTTTCAACTTTCTCGCTCCCAATCCCTCAGACTCCCACCAAAATGATCGTATAAGGTACTGCTTCAGGGGGAAGATTTACACTTGGAAGTCTTTGGGGGATACACTTATTGCAGTTCTAGTTGCTTTTTAGCTATTGTACCTGCCCCCAAAACCTTAGCCCCAGCGGACCTTAAAATATTAGTCTTTGCTGGGCATTTTTCTGTACTGATTTGGGTAGGTTGACTGACTGGATTTGCAATGATGTTTATTTGCGTCGCCCGGCTATTACTACTTGTATCAGTAACTTGTGGAATAGAGGCAGACGGTATAGCCCTCGGGTTCTTCAAAATTTTTGTTATACTATCCAATGAGGTTATATTCCCACTCACTAATTTTTCCAAATGGTCCAATTTAGGGTTAATCATTTTTGTTCTTTCGAGTAAAGGCAGCATCAGTGATTTGACTATCGCTTCCATTTTCTCTAAGAGCCCCTCATTATTGCTGCATTGAGTGACTGATTGAGATTTATCCATGGTGGCCATAGGTAGACAGGGGGGCTGCACAGAATGCCTGGATACCTGGTGTAACTTAGGTTTTTTGGAACCCTTAGTTGCGGTATCCTTTCGTGGACTACCCCCTCTTTTTCTTTTACCCGGTAGGCCAATGATTTTAGTGTTTGAACTTGCTTGTGGCACAGGGTTAACAGGTATAGAGTTAGCAGATAGCGGTAGCAGTGGAGATATAAGCGGTGAGAGAGGTGATAGGGCACTAACCCGCGAGGTACTAGAATCCAAACTAATTGGTGTTAAATTTAATAAAGAACATGCCTCAATATTATCTGTCTCCCCCTGCGTAAAACTAAGTTTTGGGCTTAAGATGGCTAATGAAACTTTTTGTTTGGAACGTTCTGGGGTAGCAACTGTTCCGATTTTACCCAATGAGGAGCGTTTGCCTGTTAGGAGGTCTATTGACAAACGTTTCTCAGCAAGAGCTATCGCTTTTTCAATGACCACTGCAGCCCGTGTAATGAATTGGTCGATAGTACCTGTGACCACCCCTCCCGTTGTCGTTATAGCAACATGACGGCCCTTCCCAGAACGTTGAGCCATAATACCACAATTTCACGGCTGTTAACAAACAATAGGGTACAAATAACAGAACAATGATTATAATAGTTACGTTGTTGTGCAGGACCAAACACTAAGGGGGACGGCCACAGACGGCCCCGCCCTTGTCCCAGGCTTCTCCCGGCGCGCTTCCGCGCGCGCACGCGGGACGAAGTTGCGGTATGCCCTTTTTATGCGCCTCCTGGCGCCACGTGATGATCGATGCGGCGTCCTTGCCGCTGGCAGGACAGCTGGGAAGTGTAGTCCAGCTGGGAAGTGTAGAGAGGGGGCTCGGCGGAGCCAAGCCCGGCCAAGAGGGAGAGTGGAGCCACGCCCGGCCCACAGGCGCTACAAACAGGAAGGGGGCTTTGGCGGAGCCAAGCCCGGCTGAAAGGTATGAGCGGAGCTAAGCCCAGCCCGCAGGGAACAAGTCTGCCCAGTCAATAGCGATCACCCAAAAAGCTCAGACTCAGGACTGGACTGACTTGTTGATTGTGCCACTAAGGCTCTGGAGGGTTGGTTGCAGGGAAGTAAAATCTCAGACTATACAGGATTGTACAATCTAATAACGAGAGAACAGATTTAATAACTGTCAGAACCAGCTATTGCATCAACACCTTATTGACTCAGATCTGACCTCTCCCCAAGAATTGGGAAAGAAGGCAGACAAGTGGGTCAGAACAAGGGTTAAGCAGAAACCCCAGAACCATGGAGGTGATCAAAAGAAGGTAGACCTGAAGGGTGGAGATAAGAAAGAAAAAGAAAAAGACCAGAAGTCTTCTTCAGGCCCCCAAAATAATTCTAATAAGGAGGGTGGTTCCCAAAATGGAAACAAGAAGAAGAAGAATGATGGCCCAAAGAAACCTTGGTGCAATAACTGTAAGTCCACTTCCCACTAGGGTAGTGAGTGCACTAAGAAAAATCCAGTCCCTACCACTGCAGCCTCTAAGGCACCTGCACCCCCTAGTACAGTTAGCAGTGGTGGTACACAACCCAAGGGTATAGTGGGGTTAACCCTGGGTACTGAGATGGAGTCTGGCCTAGTCACAGTCCCTACTCGGGCAGTTCTGCTATATGATGTGGACATGTCTGTGTCCACTCCTATGAGTCCCAATACTTTGGGCAAATATAGGCAGATGCCTTTAATCAGTGAGAAACTGGCTCAGGCATATAGGGACACATGTGCCAGTGTCACTATGGTGACACCTAACTTTGTGGACCCTGGACAAATCATACTAGGTGAAAACTACCCAGTGACCATTGCTAGCAATGCCACTACTACACATAGTGTGGCTGTTGTTAAATTTTCCTGGGGAGGGGTAACTGGCCTCAAGAAAGGGAGGTCCCACAAAAGAGGGTTGGCTACAGCCCTTTTGAACTTTTGTTTGGCCACCCTGTGAGGGGTCCATTGTGTCTTGTGAAGGAAGGATGGGAGTTACCTCTCAAAAAGCCTAAGCTTGATATTGTGGACTATGTACTTGGTCTCCACTCCAGGATGGCTGAGTATATGGAGAGAGCATCCAAAAACCTGGAGGCCAGCCAAGAATTACAGAAAGCTTGGCATGACCAAAAGGCTGTTCTGACTGAGTACCAGCCAGGGCAGAAGGTGTGGGTGTTGGAGCCAGTGGCCCCAGCAGCTCTCCAAGACAAATGGTCTGGACCCCACACCATACTTGAGAAAAAGGGAGAGGTCACCTACTTGGTGACCTTGGCACCCCTAGGAGCCCCCACAGGGTGCTCCCTGTAAACAGATTGAAGGCATATGTGGACAGGGCAGACATGGGTTTACTCATGGCTACAGATGGGGAACAGGAGGAAGAGAGTGACCCTCTCCCAGACCTGTTATCCCAAAACCCTGATGATGGTTCAGTGGATGGAGTAGCCTTGGAAGGCAGCCTCTCTGGCCAGCAGCAATGGGACTGCAGACAAGTGTAGCAGGCTCATAGATATATGTTTTCTCTTACACCCAGTCAAACTAACTGGTGCACCCATGAGGTGGACACTGGTGACAGTCTGCCTGTGAAGAATAAAATCTACAGGCAACCTGACCATGTCAGGGATTGTATAAAGGCTGAGGTGCAGAAAATGCTTGAACTTGGAGTAATTGAGCCATCAGAGAGCCCCTGGGCCAGCCCAGTAGTCCTTGTGCCAAAACCTCATACCCAACATGGAAAGAGAGAAATGAGATTTTGTGTGGACTATAGAGGTCTCAATGCTGTCACTAGGACAGATGCTCATCCTATTCCAAGGGCAGATGAGCTCATAGATAAATTGCCTCTGCCAAATTTCGGAGCACATTTGATCTTACAGCTGGCTATTGGCAAATCAGGTTAGCTGAGGACTCCAAGGCCAAAACAGTATTCTCAACCCCCAGTGGACATTATCAGTATGTGGTAATGCCCTTTGGTTTGAAGAATGCACCTGCCACTTTCCAAAGGTTGGTGAATCAAGTCCTTGCTGGGTTGGATGACGTTTGTGCAGCATATCTAGATGATATTGCTGTCTTCAGCTCCACCTAGGAGGATCACCTGATCCACCTGAAAAAAGTTCTGCAGGCCCTGCAAAAGGCAGGCCTGACTATCAAGGCTACCAAGTGCCAGATAGGGCAGAGCAAGGTTGTGTACCTGGGCCACCTAGTAGGTGGGGGTAAGGTTCAACCCTTGGAGAGCAAGATACAGGCCATACAGGACTGGGCTCCTCCAACTACTCAGACACAAGTCAGAGCCTTCTTGGGCCTGACTGGGTATTACAGGAAATTTGTGAAGAACTATGGGTCCATTGTGACACCATTGAATGATCTGATATCCAAGAAGATGCCCAAAAAGGTTCAGTGGACAGTTAGCTGTCAAAAGGCATTTGATGACCTGAAGAAGGCCATGTGCTCTGCACCTATCCTGAGGAGTCCTGACTACTCCAAAGAGTTTGTTGTCCAAACAGATGCTTCTGAGTTAGGGGTGGGAGCTGTGCTTTCACAACTTAATGTAGATGGTCAAGACCAGCCCATTGCTTTTATTAGCAGAAGGCTGACCCCTAGAGAGAAACGTTGGTCAGCCATTGAGAGGGAGGCCTTTGCTGTGGTTTGGGCCCTGAAGAAGTTGAGACCATACTTGTTTGGCACTCACTTCCTAATTCAGACAGACCATAAGCCCCTCTTGTGGCTTAATCAGATGAAGGATGAAAATCCCAAACTACTCAGGTGGTCCATTTCCCTACAGGGGATGGACTTTACAGTGGAGCACAGACCAGGGACTGACCATGGCAATGCAGATGGTCTCTCCAGGTACTTCCACTTAGAACATGAAGACTTATCTGGTCAAGGTTAAGTTTAATGTCCCTGCGTTTGGGGGGGGGTTGTGTAGGAGAGTAGGGTCTGCTTTCCTATGGTCACCCCAATTTTTGCTTTTTGCTTCACTGGTTTTCGACTTAATGTGGCTGTGGGCCTGCTAATCAGACCCAGAGCCTGCTGTTCTCTCTCTAAATTCACAGACATGTACTATAGGTACATTACCAATTTGATACTGGACACCTTATCAGCCCCTGTACAGTGTACTATAGGTACCCAGGGCATAGGTGCATCCAAGGCCTACCAGGGGCTGCAGCATATCTTTTGCCACCCCTGGCTGGCCATTAAAATCAACACAACTGGCTGATCACTCAGCTAGGGCAAGGTGGTGTAATCATCCCTTGCTTAGATATAGTATACCTATATATATATAAAACTATATCTGGACACATATATACCTATAAGTCACTCCTATGGCAGGCCTTAACAATCCCGGAGGCAGAGTGCTTGGTTGTATGTGAGATGGTGCTCTAGCATGAGCTGAGCCTGTCTGCAGAGTTCGGAACCATTTCCTTACTGCTGTTCCAGGATATTGCCACACCATATACTCTTAAGTGCATTATAATCCTCGCGGTTATTGCTAACTTTGGTTTGGCTTTATCAAAACATGTCGTGTAAGGTGTCATACACTTTGGAATACTACCCCCTCGCTAGTTCTGGCGACGGGGGTAGCATTCCACCCTTCTAGAGGGAGAAGACATGTTACTTTACTTAAATCGCGGTTAATCCTAACCAGAGCCTCAGCATCTCAAAATAGATGCTGCTGCCCCGACACAAGTCTGGCCTCCTGCTGCTGACCGAAACCTGGCAGGGGAGGCTTGGACAAAGAGTTTCCTGTCACAGGGAGGTGCTATACCACCCCAGACAGGAGATAGTGGATTGGAGCAGGGAGGGTTGAAAGAAACTAGACACTGCCTATAGGCTGCTTAGTCCATGCTACCATTAGGATAGCTTGTCTTTTAAGGTTGACTTACAACCACCACCATAAGGGATTGTTTGGACTGATACAAGGTGCCCCCAGAATTGGAGACATCATACATCAGGCCAACTTCTCACAGCCTGCCCAGTAAATAGCATAATCTGAGTGTGGTGATTGATTTTCTTAACCCCTTGCCTGCGGCCTGAATTCCGCTCCTGTGCGGCACATTCCAATCGCGGGCGTGGTCATGACGGCCCCCAGCAGTCATCAGCACACGAGCACTGTGTGCCATGGCGGCCGGGGGCCATCATCAGCATGGAAGGGGTTAAAGAAGAAATCCCTGACTATGAAGATGAACTGTACATACTGGACTAGAAACTGACACAGCACTGTGTTGGCTGTAGGATACAAAAATGGACAAAACTTGTTTGCATTATATTTGTTATCTCAAGACATGTAAATAAACAAAATTGGACTAGTATGCTCATTATGCCAGTTACACACAGATAGTAAAAAACGAAGACATCTTGAACTGGTGGGTGAGTTCTGACAAATTTAACTAATTCAGTCTTAGAGTCTGCTACAGATTTTGCAACAGGCAATTGTTTCAGTTTCTGCAAGGAATGCTGTTCATTCCTTAAAGAATAAGGGGGCACATGCATCAACCAAAATACCGATCGCAAACGGGCAGATTAGCAGAATCTGCCCCTTTGCGACCGGTATTTTTGCATTTGAAATGCATCAATCCAAATGCAAATTGGCAATTTAGGTAATTGCAAATTTTACGATTACCTACATTGCGAATGCATTTAGGGAATCGCAAATTGCGATTCCCTATTTGGAATGCAACAAGCATTTCCTAAATGTGTCTTCACATTTAGGAAACGCAAATATTATCAACTGCAAGATTTCACTGCACCACTTCTATGACCCTTTTTTGTGGGGGAATGCTCACCCTGTATAGGTTATTTGTATGCAGGTATAATGTAGCGCAGGGTTTTTTCAAAATGATGCATTTGCTTAGATGTGTCACTTTGTAAATATGTTGCAGTGTGGCGAATATTTTACACTGCCGGTGAGTCACAAAAAGCAACAAACTCGTGGTGCAAGAGGCTCATAAATAAGTCCCAAGGAGTTTTTCACTGTCACAGACCTGCAGTTTGCAACATTACAAGCTGTGAGGCCGCAAAATAAACTAAAAATATACCAGAGGGTCTGAAAAATGAACGCAAGACAAAAAACCAACAAGAAATCAAATCACCATCCCTCGTGTATGGTCCACAGCCAGTCACCCTTCACCCCAACCCCCATAGTGGTCAGGAAAGGATGCCCATCAGTCACCACACGAAATCGCCCTTCATCATTTGGGTTTCTTTTTGAGACTACCGTAGAGGGTGCCACTAGTCTTTCACGAGAACGGCCCAGATATTAAAGAAGCCTTAATCGTTCAGACAGATCTTACGTGGTCTTCCTACTCATTTGTAAGAATGTAAATGTAACAGGGACTGATGTTGCAGTGCAAAAAATGTGTGTGAGAAAGAAAAAAGAGTGAATTAAAATTGGATTGGTGGGTACCGAAAACTTTATTCTGTTGTTACCCACTATACCAATATTAAAAAGTAGTTAGAGACAATCACAACATTACAGATTGTCTAGATATGTGTTAGGGTCGACATGTTTCAGCAAATAAGGCACAATCTGCCATTGCTTTCTTCAGGACCACTCTCTATCTAAAGCTACTGCAAACTAGTAAGAAAAGAAAAAACTGTGCTTAAAACCATACATAATACAGAGGTCACCTGAATCCACTAGGTGTTCGTATTATTTTCCACCTTCCCAGTTCACACGAGTATCTAAGAATGGTGAAAAAAGAAAAGGATTTAGAACAAATCCCTTGTCAGTAAAATGTTGCGTTCATGTCATTACAATAGTCTGTTAGGTGCTGATATGGACATCCTAGCATTAAGTACTCGGTAAACAATAATGTAATTACCCAATGTGATTTAGTACTGATATCTCCACAAAAAAACTGAAATTTGCAAGTAATCAAGGGAGAGAAACACCTTACCCGATCTGGGAGATGTATGAACCTCACCCCACCTGGCCACAGCTCAGGGAAAGGGGAAGCACCGCTCTAAGGAAAGAAGAGGCAGAAACATGAAGACTAGTGCCACTCTTTCGTTTATCTGTACATCAAATGATCAGCGCCACCTTTCAAAATGCCTCTTTAAAAAATAGTCTATATACGTCTATTTAGCTCGAATAATAGCGACTGTCTTAGATACAAGAAGTAGACTTATTTCAGCGTTCTTCCCAAAAGAGCCAGATTGATTGGCTCGAAGAGTATCTAGACACGAGGGATAGCCCAGCGTACATTAAAGTATATTAAAGTTGACCCCATTCGGAAAGACACAGGAAAAACTTGAAAGTAACGGGCTCACAAGGGAGCACCTTACCTCTCCGTCGGTACTTCATGGCTCTACTTCTGAGCCGATCGGGGAGGCACCTAGGCAGGCATCCGGTCGGTATAAGAAGCTGTGCATGGTTGGTCAAAAATGCGACCACGTGGCACAAAAGTTTTCCAACAAGGAATCCGATTGGCCAAGGCAGTAGCCAATCAGAGACCTTAAAAAACGGCACCACATTCAAGCCTGCCCGTGGTTTTTTCAATCAAACTTTATGTATTACGATCGAAGACAGAAGGCAAACGGGGGATGTCTTACTCTGAAATATCAATAAGAGGAAAGCTTCAATGAGTTGTTGACAAAAGACGCTACTTAACAAAAAAGCGCTATTAACAAGAAAGCGCTATTAACAAAAGGCACAATGTGCTTGGCTGTAGATGGAAAGCCCACCGTTGAATTCAATGGGACCTAAAAGTCTCTATCTGCAAAAAGCAAATACCTCTTAGACTTTACCTTATAAACAGTATATATGCCATCCCCCTGAAAGACAGAGTTGTTGTCCCAGGAAAGAAATGAAAAGAAAAGAACTGCCATATAGAGAGGGTTAACTGGAAATATAGGCACTGCGTGAATGTACTGATATAAGGGCTCACAACATGGAATCATCCAGAAACCCGATATTAGGTCGGGTTTACATAATTTATAAATGGTTTATAAATGAGCCCACGGTATATCATCATTCAAGCCGATACGATTCGTGCCTATTTTAAACACCCACTTCTGCTCCCTGAGAAGGAGAAACTTGGATACATCAGAAATGTGTTCAGGGATGTAAGGCTGCTCAATTACTGTCCATTGGAATGCTGTTGATGGATGACGCGCTTCCAGAAAATGATTAGTTAGTTTCGTGGCCTGTCTTTTGCACCGGATGGTGCTCTTATGTTCTGATATTCTGACCCTAATCTTACGGGTAGTCATCCCTATGTATCTGAGCCCACAGGGACAGGTAATGAGATAGATAAGGTTACTACTATTGCAGTTCGTGAATCTGGTCTGGATCCATGGTCTCGTAGTCCCTATATCTATCTCAGTAGATTTCTTTGTTTGTGGACAGGAATGGCATGCCCCACAGGGATGGTGGCCTGTGACCGGTGGTAGGTCCCAGAGGGAACCCAGAGCCCTGGGTTCTGCAGTACGTGGTCTGGTATGGATCAGTCTATCTCTAATATTAGGTCCTCTCTTAAAAGAAAAGAGTGGAGTCTGTATAGTAGTCTGGTCGGAGTTGAGGATGGACCAATGTTGTCTGACAACCTTCTGTATTTTATTAGATAGCGTGCCAAATGTGGTGACAAAAGTTAACCTATCCAAAGGGGGTTTCGGAATGGAAGGTTCCAACAGAGCTGAACGGTTGTTATTCCTAGCTCGTTTTAAGGAACGTTAGACCAATTTGGCTGGGTACTTCCTTGAGATCAATTGTTCTTTAAGGGCAATAGAGTGAGTTTTGAAGGCTCCCGCATTTGAACAGTTCCTCTGAACTCTCAAGAACTGACCAACGGGTAAATTTTCCCGCAATGATCTCGGATGATGGCTGTCGAAGCAAAGGAGGGAGTTTTTCGCTAGAGGTTTCTGATAGAGTTCAGATTGAAGACCCTCCGGAGTAGATGTAATCAATAAATCCAAAAAGGCCAGTCTGTCCCTGCCGATTTCTATCGTGAACCGAAGAAAATCATTCCTGCTGTTCAACCAATTAAGAAACTCATGACAGCTCTCACTTGTCCCTCGCCATATCACCAGGCCGCAAAATACCAAGCCACAATGTGCCATCTGTGACTCACTGGGGTTTGTAAGCATTAGGGGTGTCCCAATCTTCCTTTCAAATCTAATTGCCATATATTAATAGTGTGGTGCATTACACTCATTTGATAGATATTTGGTACACTCCTCCCAGTGAAAAAGTAACTTCTATTAAATAAAAGCATCCATTGAAGTACAGTTATCAGAGATTGTACATTCCAGCCTCCCTCCCTCTCTCTCTCTCTCTCTCTCTCTCTCTCTCTCTCTCTCTCTCTTGCAAAAGACTAAAAGAAAGACGTTCCCGTCCACTCTGTTGCTTCATTCAGCATGTGGGAGGGAGAGAGTCACATCACAGTGCTCCTTTCCAGCACAATGTTATGACTGTACTTTAATCACACTGTATTATTGGCACTCTCGCCTATTGACAGGGAAAACCACTGAGACAATACATAACAAGTTATGTTCATGCACATAACATTACCGGTGCTAAGGTTATAGGTTTAGGGTACATTATGTGGAAAATCTCTCACTGTACCACGATTGCTGGGTCACCTGACATGGCCGCTCGCATCATACTTGGTTTCAATGCTGTAGTTAACCAATGTTTTTCCTTTTCACACCACATTTCAGCCGTGCGTGTAATTCAGCTGAATATTTTCCAAATGTTTCATTTGGAACCTAATATCTCTCATAAAATATCAGCGGCAGGATCAGAACCTTTTAAGAACTCTCTGAATATTCGAGTTGCTGCTCAATATGCCAAAAAGGAATAGGCCAAAACGCGAACCGGAGGGCACATGTCAAAGGCAAGTGGTCTAGGAAAACCACGCAGGTGCTTTCACCGCCCCACAATTAGTAAATAAAAGTAAATGTTTAAAAAGCTCTGTCGGTGACCCAGTTCTACTCGGAAATATGAGCACGCCTCCATCCTTGACAACCACAAGACTAACAAGCATAGCATCATCCAAGCCATTCTGCTCGACTGATGGCCTGCCAAGAGAGTGCTGGCTTTAGAGACATGACCCTAAGCCCTCTGGATGACCTACCAAAGTGAAGACCTCATCTCTAGCTCACGCTGGTGGGGACTGGGGCCCACTCCGATTTCTTCTCATGACACGGTCATTCATGATAATGTTTTGCCAAGCCATCCCGCAGAGTTTGTTCTTGTCGTATGTGCCATGTTTCGAAAACGAAATTACTTCCCAGGCTTGTTTTCTCTTAGAGAAGGAGAGACATTGACTTGGAGGACGACGAAAACCAAACTCAACACCACGCTAAGTGACAAGTAATCCTCATTCTGAATTCTATAATTTCACATTACCTCAATTTGGGTTTGGTGTACATCTATACCATTATTTCAGGGTTTTTTTTTTCGTTCGTTTACATTTTTTAAATATGTTTTATCTTTTAAATGTTTTGACTTAAAAACACAGTTAAAAACCGAGTTACGGTTCTCGCTCAAATGCACAAAACCAATGAAATTCATCAGTTATGTTTTTCATTGCACAAAACACGTGTCATAATTTATGCCCCTGCCGCATTTGTCTCCTGATAACTGCTTGTGTTTTTGTGCCAGTGGCAAATTGCTGTTTTGAACATGGAGGAATCCACAAGATATGATGTGTATTTTGTGCGTTGTTCACCATAACTGGCATAGCTGGGATGTGTGTATGCAAACAGGCCTTGCGTTCAACCCACCATGGGAATAGAGCCCACTGCGCATGGCCAAGTGCATTTGGCCTGGCCTGTGGCAAGGCCCAACACACCGCAGTAGGTAAGGAGGGTCAAAAACGGGGGTTTAGTTTACTGACCCCGACATCGCTATACCCCAACTGAAATGTCAAAACAACGAAATGAGATGTCTGGTCAAGATACAAATGTGTGCTGTACTGAAAACTAAGGGTATGATGGGATCGTATGGCAACCAAATGAAATAACACTGGGCTGATAAACTCCCATCAGACCACCCTTATGGCGGAATCTCGTCTTGTGGGATACGAATAGTGAATCCAAACCTCGCCCAACCCATCAGTTGATAGTGCAGAGATGGATTACTAAGGATGAACTCTAGCCACAGTGTAGTTCAGATGATGCTGATGGAGTGCAGTGCTGTGGATGTGAAAGTGAAATATAAAATTGACTACTAGGACAAAAATTAAGTTTAATAAGGATTCTACTAGTGCCAAAATTTAAAATAACGCCAAATAGTGTGAAATTATGACTATGTTGTGGTGCTGTGCAATGCGTTCAACATGTTTCAGCCGTATGGAACAACCTGTCCGGCTTTCTTCAGGACCTAGATGGAATAGCTACTGCAAAAGTTATGTGAGTGAAAAAATAATAATAATAATAATAAGAATTTTAATCTTGTGTGTTAATGATTCAATAACTCCTACCAGGAACTTGGATCCCCAATGTTAACTGGTGGGATTGAATTAGATGTCCTTTCCTGTAAAAGAGAGGAAAATAATACACAAGAAATAGAATATGATTCCATACAGTAATCCCAAAATAACAAAAAGAAAACAAGCATTGGAAATGCAATAGGGCTCGCATTAGGAAAGTTTGAGCTATTGGTCTTATAAATCAAAGTTTTTTTTTTATGTGTTATTCTTTAAAATAGCTAAATTAATAGCTTTGTCATTTGCTATGTTTTGTTATGTATGCTATGTTTTGTTGTGTTTTGTTATGCTATACTATATTTTGTTTTGTTTTGCTATGTTTTGTTTTGCTATGTTTTGTATTGCTATGTTTTGTTTTGCTATGTTTTGTTATTATATGTTTTGTTATGCTATGCTTTGTTATGCTATGTTTTGTTGTGTTTTGCTATGCTATGCTATGTTTTGTTGTGTTTTGTTATGCTATGCTATGTTGTGTTTTGCTTTGCTATGTTTTGTTTTGTTATGCTATGCTTTGTTTTGCTATCCTATGCTTTGTTTTGTTATGCTATGCTATGTTTTGCTATCCTATGCTTTTTTTTGTTATGCTATGCGGTGTTTTCTTATGCTATGCTATGCTATGCTGTGTTTTGTTATGCTATGCTATGCTATGTTTTGTTATGCTATGCTGGTGAGGGGTGAGAGGGTTGTGAGGGTGTGAGGGTGAGAGGGTTGTGAGGCTGAGGGGGTGTGAGGGTGAGGGTGAGTGAGGGGTGTGAGGGTGAGTGAGGGGGTGTGAGGGTGAGTGAGGGGGGGTGAGGGGTGTGAGGGGGTGTGAGGGTGAGGGTGAGTGAGGGGGTGCGAGTGTGAGGGGGCTGTGATGGTGTGTGAGGGTGAGTGAGGGGGTGTGAGGGTGAGTGGGATAGGCGAGACCTAAAAATCTATCCAACAGCCGTACTGAATTAGTAAAGTGAAGTGCAAAAACCAATCAAATGTCAGAAGTGATCCTTCTGGTGTTAATAATCTTTATGAATTCATAGTTCTTGAACATGCTGGAGAGCACCTTCAAAGCGCAAACAACGTTTTTAACAGCTTAATCGTTGTGATTGGGTGGGTTTTTGGTGGTCAAAAGGACAGCATTCAGGCTGGTTTTCTCAACAATGGAAAATGCTGCATAACCAATGAGTCACCTCTAAATGCAGAAAGGCATTAAAGGGCTTTACCTGCAGAGCGGTGTGAACTGCAGTGGTAGATCAGCTGCTGCAGGGGAGGAGGAGAGGTGGGCTGATCACCGTGACCCCTGCGGCTATAGAGGGGATGCGGGAGAGGCTGACCCCGGGCGGCCGATGACGAAGGGCACTCTACTTAACCCGGAAGTGGGGGTGGGAGGAGTGTAGATTTTGGTGTTAAGAGGGAGGGCACCAAACGGGGAGAAATGTTAAAGGTCAATGTGATTAAACAAGTTAAACAAGTTTTTTTTAAAAGTACACTGGGGGGAGGAGAATCAACAAAACGTGCACTAACCCTCTATGAATTTCACGAGCCTGCATTCTGGCGTCATGATGTAACACGGCGTCCCTGCCAAAAGACCCCCCATTCCGCTCCCCCCAAATGATTCTGCATTTGCTAATGTTATGTGACATAAAACCGGGAGATTATTATTTTTTTCCCTGCCTTAATTGAAGGAAGCATTTAGTGGAGATGTACCCATTATTGGCTCTCGGCGCTCGTGCGGCGCGCTCGCGCACTCCGGAGCAGGTTTGGACGAGCTTGCAGGATTTATGCGAATGGGCCTGCGGGGAGACGCAATTTGTAGCCGAGACGGACAATTATACATGGCCCATGAGTGCAAGAATGACGGCGCCAGGTGGCTAATGGGTAGTAAGGCTGCACCGGCAGCCATGAGCCGCACAGCGGTGTGACGGAGGCTCCAGAGAGCGCCGAGAAGGGGTGCTGCGAGGCACTGGCCGCAGCCAAAGAGAAGGCTCGCGGGGAACTTTAAAAGTGAGCGAGGGAGAGGGGCTGGGGTAGAGAGAAGCCAGAGGGTGAGGAGAAAACAGGAGAGGGATACAAAAAGAGTGTGTGGGGAGTTAATTCAATAGATTAGAGTACAGGTGCGTGGGTGTGGGAAGGAAGTGAGAAGGCAAAGGAGCATTAGAGATTTTAAGAGACTGCGAAAAGAAAGTGAGAGTGGGAGAGACGATGGGGGACAGAGAGGCAGTGCTGTAGTGAGGAGAGAGAGATGAGTAAGTATGAGAAAGTGATAATGAGAACGAAGATAGGTGGGAGGAGAATTAGTTGGGGTGAAGGGTTAGCAGTAAGGATGAACTGGGAGAGGAAGGAGGAAAATTGGAGGGGAAAATGAAAAGAGGGAGGAAAAGAGGAAAACAATGAAGTGGAGATAAGCGGAAAGGATGAAGAGAGGGAAATAAAATGGACAGGTATGAAAATGAGTGAGGGAACGAGAGTGACGACGAGAGAAGAATACGGGAACAGCGGAAACCAGAGAGAAAGATGGAGAGAAAGACTGAAAACCTGAAATAGAGGGAGGGGGAAGAATCACAAAGAAGAGAGAGACGGACTGAGGCTGGAGAAGTGATTTAGAGAGGCACCGAGAGAGTAGCACTGAAAAACAGGTCCAGGGCTCGAAAAGAGAGACATATATGGTCGAGGTGGGAAATGCAGAAATCAGAGACAAACGAGCCAAAGAGAGGGAGGAAGATAGCGAGACGATGAGAGAGAAAGCTGGCCAGTGAGAGAGGCGGTAAGAAAGAGAAAATCAGAGAGAGAGAACATAGCATGTAACTGGGTAATGTGGCCCGATATTGCCATGAGGGGGTTCTAGTAATATCATGAACCACAAGGTGACGAGGCAGAGTGGTTTATAAATGTCACAGGAACCCTAAGATGGCAATGTAGGGCCATATTATGTACGCATGGTACCCATTGTGTATTTTAAATGGCATACATTAAGTTTGGGAAAGTTAGCTTGAAAAAGCAGTTTTCTAAAAAGTGAAGTTGGCACTGGGATTTGATTGGAATTATATATAATGTTTAAGCTTCTTTTAACTCTCCTTTAATAAATTGGTAATTGAAAAATGGTGAGGGTCATTGGATTTAGAAGATTCTGTGACTGCTGTGTTTACCGCACAATTATGGACTTACACTGACATTGAGGGAGAAAGCTGGACAGTGAGAGAGGCTGCAAGAAAAAGAAAAGCAGACAGAGAGAGAAAGGAGAACATAAAGGCACAGAGAAATGGAGAATCAGAGACAGAAAAAAGACAAAGAGAAAAGCATAAAAGGAGACACGGCCTGCGGCCGTGAAACTGAAAATACGGCCGGCCGGCCGTGAATAATTAGGGGGTGAGAAATGCGCTGGGAGGGCTGCCTTTGATGTGGTAATGAGAGGCAGGCAGGCAGGCGGCTGGTGGCATTGTGCACGCGCTCTTTAGGGCTTGCGCTTGCGCAATGACCTAAAAAGCACATGCACTCCGTGGAATCGCCAGTGTAATCGTGCTTGGTTAAACGCTGTTTAAGCCCCTATAGAGCTTCGCCAGCTATGCGCATGCGCACAGCAGGCGAGCCCTAAACAGTACAGACAACACAAGAGTAACGAAGAGAAGTCTCTTCGTCTAACAGAAGACACAAATCCTTCTGATATCTAATATTATTAGAATGGTAATTCTGTTAATATAGTACTCACCCAGCATTGGGTGGGAGAATACCTCACCTCATCCAGCAACTGCTTGGGAAAAATGAGGCCCCGCTCTGTTGTATAGAAATGAAAAATGAGGTCACAGTCAATATTGCATTTGCTGTGTCAAGCTGTATTGTACAGTCATTTCTATATTGTTTGAAATATATGAAAAACCCAGATGTTACAACCAAGACTCTCTCCCCCACGGACCACAGGGCTGTGACTTCACCAGGGGCATGTAACAACTCTCAGAAAACATGTCAAGTGGAAACAAGGAGTTAAGGTAATGAATATCCTCGATTCCAAAGTTAAAGGAGCATTATTTAAAAAGTCAGTCGATGGAAGGAGCTCTGAAAATCTCTGGGTGCCGATCCTGATCCCAGAGAGAAAATGAAGAGTCTACCTGACCGTCGGTACCCCACTCCGACGTCCGAGAAGAAGGGGAGGTACCGGAAAGAGCGTCAACCTGCTATTTATAGCGTGCTTAATTGGAAAATAAGCTTAATTGGACTTCTAATTGGCAACAGGCGCCGGCCGCGAGAAGATAGCTGCGGTTGTGTGAAGGGCCGGCTGCTATTCAACTCGTGCATGCGTGGTCCACCGCTTTGGCAGTGTATGATTCATCCGCGCGTGCGAGAAAGTGTAGTGAGCTCGGCTCACATATTGCAACCCGCGCATGCGCGAGAGTATATTGATCTCGGCTCGCGCTTTGCAAGGGCGTGCGCGCTTGGATAAGGCACGCATATTATGCTGGTATGTGCTAAAAAAAGCGCTGTTTAGCTAAACCCAATAAAAATAGATTTGAGGCCCGTAGTATAACAGGCAATAAAGCCTGTAAATAAGCCTGATTACAATGTCTCAATGTGTGGTGTTATGAGGAGACCGCAGGACCCAACAAAACGACTGGTCAGCCAAAGTATTACTTGGTGTACTATAACTTGGCCCAAGTGTAACACTATTTCACATATCATGCCCAAAGATACCTACATGAAGGCAGATGTAAGATGGTATCCTCCCCACAGTGCGCTTAGGAAAAGACTAATTCTCCAGCCATAAGAACTTGCATAATTTGTAAGATGTGAATGTAACTGTACAGTTCAAAAATAGGTAAAACATTAATGATTATAATGTCTAGCAGAAAAATTATTGTTACCATCATACCATTCAGAGAGTGGTGATGTGACACAGCTCATGTATAGGTAGAATGAGAATTATAATGACGTTCAAGGTATGTCATCATTCAATCCCTTACTGTCACTTTTAAGCTTAAAAATCAATTTCTGTTCCTTCACAAATAGAAATCTAGATACATCGCTGATGTAAGGTGGAATGTAAGGGTGTTCAAGAATCACCCACCTCATGTCTTCAGCGCTGTGTTTCTGGGACAGAAAATGATTAGTCAGTCTTGTAGATTGCTTGTGACATCGAATACTGCTTTTGTGTTCACCAATCCTTATTTTGAATTTACGGGTGGTGTATCCGATGTATCTTAGTGAACAAGGGCAGGTGATCATATAAATGACTCTCTCTGAGTTGCAATTTGTATGGCTTTTAAGAAGCCATGTTTTTTCTATACCAAAGTCCACTCTGTCTGTTTTGTACGTCTGCGGACAGACACTACAGGATCCACAAGGATAGTGGCCCTGCATCGGAGGTAAGTTCAAAAGTGTGGTCATTCTGTCCATAATTTGCACTCTTGGTCTTGTATGGACTAAGCTATCCCGTAGGTTTGGTGCTCTTTTGAAGGAAAACAGAGGAAATGGAACGTTGGTATCCGCTATGTTTAATATCTGCCAATGTCTCCGTACTGTTTTTTGGATCTTGTTAGAGAGGACACTGAAAGTACTGACGAAAGTAAGCCTGCCTAATGGTGGTTTCTCAGGTCGCCTATCCAGAAGCGCCTCCCAGTTGTTATTGGATGCGCGTTTCCATGCTTTCCTGATAAGATGTTTCAGATAATATCGCTCCTGTAGCTGTGAGGAAAGCTTGGTCGCATGTTTCTCAAACAGCTCTCTAGAGGAACAGTTCCTTCTTAGCCGGAGGAACTGACCCACGGGAAGATTCTCATGTAATGCTCGTGGGTGATGGCTATTAAACACAAGAAGAGAGTTCCTTGCCATCAGTTTTGTGTACAGTTCACATTGTAATCTACCTTCTACTGGAAAGATTAAAACATCCAGGAAGGGAAGTTGGTCATGACTGAACTCAACTGTGAACTTAAGGTATTGATTCTGATCATTGAGCCACCGATGGAATGATTGAATCTCTGAAGGAGAGCCTCGCCAAACCAGGAGGATGTCATCAATGTATCTCTTCCATAGCAACACCTTATGGAGATAAGGGTTGCTATGGTTGAGAACATGCTCCTGTTCAAATTGATGGACATAGAGGTTGGCGAGGCTCGGGGCAAAAATTCTCCCCATAGATGTTCCGGAGATTTGGAGAAAAAACTGGTCCTCAAATTTAAAAAAGTTTTCCATCATGGCTAGTTTTGCACAATCCCTGATAAAATTGACAGGGGTGATGCTGTCCAGATCACACGAGGAGAGGAGATGTCGAATGGTTTCAAGGGTTTCCTCCTGCGGGATACAGGTGTAAAGGGATTCTACGTCGAAACTGACCAATAGGTCAGTCTCGACGTTGAACTCCACGTCAGGTAGGAGTCTAAGGACATCTGTTGTGTCCTGTAAATAGGTAGGCATTTCTTTGACAAGTGATCGGAGAAAGAAGTCCACAAATGTAGAGAGTGGTTCCAAAAGGGAACCAATCCCTGAGATGATAGGACGTCCCGGGGGTGGTCTAGTGGTTTTGTGTATCTTGGGGAGACAGTAGAAGCCAGGAGTAACTGGGTTCAATGTCACCAAAAATCTGGCCTCATGAGGTGTTATCCATCCTTCTGTACTTCCCTTCTCTACCAAAGCCTGGATTTCTGTAAGTAATCGTGGCGTCGGATCTATGGCCAACCTACGATAAAACTGAGAATTGTTAAATTGTCTAAGGCATTCTTCACGATACATGTCCATGTCCAGAATCACTGTTGCTCCTCCCTTGTCCGCTGGTTTTATAATTATGGATGGATCTTTGGATAGACTCTGGAGGGCATTCCTTTCTCTGATAGAGAGGTTTTGGAAACTTTGGCAGTTAGTGTCTTGTAGGGCCATGATGTCATGTGTAACCGCTTTCTCAAAAGTGAGCACTTGCGAAGGAACCTGATGACTTAGCGGAGTAAATGTAGATTTTGGACGTAGCCCAGTATTGGTAGGGCTCTCGTCCAATGTCTTATCGTCTTGGTCCTTGTTCTTAAAAAAGAAATGAAGACGTACCTTCCTGAAGAATTTTTCTAGCTCAAGTCTAGTTTCAAAGGGGTCACCTTTGTTTGTAGGGACAAAGCCCAGTCCTTTCTCTAGAACAGCTTCCTCATCAAGTGTCAACATGCGAGAGCGCAGGTTGACCGTTAGGTTCCGGTCGCTTCCGTGCTGATGCTTTGTTGCGCTGCCCTCCTGCTCCGTGTATTGGGAAATGTGGGATCCGTCTCCCACTGGACGGTTTGTTGTCCTCTTCTTCTTCCGCGGTTCTGTCCTCGGTCCCGTCCTAAAAAAGACGGATACGCAAAGAATTGAGGGTGTTGTGAACATGGGTGCATTTGTTGTGCGTAGGGTGGTGGCTGAAAACCCCAAGGTACTGGGGGCCAACATGGGCCAGGATTTTGGTAGTTGCCTTGGTAATTACCTTGCATTCCCCCTCTCTGCCTCCCCCCCTCTTGTAAAATCGGCGCTGTTGACCACTCCCTCTAAACTGGGCGCCAGTTGGATTGGTGGTATCTGAATCACTTGAAGCCGAATCGGATCCTGAAGTTGAATAGTTGGATCCGTAGCGTCTACCTTTACTATTATATTCAGGTGCCACAAAGTTGTCACTAGTGTAAGGGTACATTTTAACAAGTAAGAAGCGGGCTAGATCTTTCTTGAATTTATCGATCTTGTTGACCAAGATGTTGTCCTTATAATCCTTATTGGTCTTATTAGTTTCATCCATACGTTTTTTGAAAAGTGTATTACAGGTAGCTTTTATTTGACCTTCTAATACCTGAACCTCTATCAGTATGGTATCTGCTATTCTCTTAGCAGAACTAATGATTAGGAGGAGCCAGTCTCGCGTGCATCTCCACGCTATTAAAGACCAGTCTCGAAGGAAGTCTTTATCAGTAAGAAACAGTCTTGGTGTATTTGTGACAATGAGGCCTGTGGGCGCACATTTGCCCCGCAAGTATTCTGCCATTGTTAACCCATGTACAGTAATACGTGAATGTGTTTTCTTTAAGTTAAGCAATGTTAACCAATCGTCTTTGCCAGTGCCTGTGGTCTCTGGTAGAGAGTCCAAAATGCATGGATTATCCAATAAAATGGAATTTAGAAAGTCATTATCAAATGCCAACCCAGCAAAGTCAGCCATGGCCAAAATGGAGGAGAGTCAAAAATAACAAATCACCTGGGCGAGCCTATTGGGTGATGACCTGATTGGTCAGAACCCGTTGGTATATAGAAAAAGACCCGCAACCGAAGTTGCTCTAAATGCTAAGAAAAGGGAGGTAAGGAGGGTTGCCATACGATCCCATCATACCCTTAGTTTTCAGTACAGCATACATATATATGTATTCATTGAAAAACAAAGGTCACAGTAATGGTATAGTTAAGTGTTGGAATGAGACATGCGTTAACGTTAAACAAGAAAATACTGAAATACACCAGTTATAGTTAAGTGAAAAAACAATAACTTCCACCCCCAGTGGCGGCTACTACTATAAAAATATGGTGAGGATTATAGTGCCAAACTCACCATATACTGCTCCCAGAGTGTGCACCTCTCTCCACGAGCAGGAAAGAGAAGGACTTCCTTCCTGCTCAGTGGACACCAATACAACGAATCCTGAGAGCTGTTCCAGGATTGGTGGGAGCAGGCTAACGCAGCGCTCATTTTGAGGCCTGTGCCAGTTCATTTTCAGGCCTGTGCCAGCAATCCCCTGGCTGTGAATTAACGAATTTACAGTGCGCATGTCAGGCTGGTCGAAGCAATAAAGCCGGCCAACCCGACATGCGCATTGCAGGAGCATCCTGAAATTGCGGGATTCAGCACTGGCCCATGCCCTCGCACTGTGACGTTTAAGTAAAATGGCATTGACTTGCCATTTTACTTATTCGTGTGCCTTGCTGTGCTCTCCGTCCATCATCCCCTTTGGTTTTGCTTTGTTCGCCCTAAGTTGGCAGGGTATGACCAGACGTGGGTCCCTTGCTCACTTTGCCACTGGATTCAAGCTAGCCTGGCTGATGATGGCTGATTAGCTAGAAACCGGTCCCAGGATGCTTGTTTCCGGTCCAGGGAAGACATGGCTTGGCAGTTCGGGCTGGACTGTTCCTATGAGTGACAGGGTCAGACTGACTTCCATATGGCCATGTCTGAACTGGGGTGGCAGAGTGAGCTAAAGAATGAAGATGGATTAAACCCAGATCAGTTGACTGGGGGTGAGTGCTTGCAATGTTCAACACTCAGTCCATCATCCCCTTTGCTTTTGCTTTGTTTGCCTAAGTTGGCAGGGTATGCCCAGACTTGGATCCCTTTCTCACTTTGCCACTGGATTCAAGTTAGCCTGGCTGATGACAGCAGATTAGCCAGAAACCGGTCCCAGAATGCTTGTTTCCGGTCCAGTGAAGACATGGCTTGGCAGTTTGGGCTGGATTGTTCCCATGAGGCACAGGGTCAGACTGATTTGCATATGGCCAACTGGGGTGGCGGAGTGAGCTAAAGAATGATGATGGATTAAACCCAGATCAGGTGACTGGGGTGAGTGCTTGTAATGTTCAACACTCCGTCCATCATCCCCTTTAGTTTTGCTTTGCCGTGCTCGCAGCATGCAGGCGACACTCCTCTGCTCAAACTGAGGAGCTGCCCCTGATAGTCCGCAGTGTGCACTGGCCTTTGGCCAGGCCATGCACCCATTCTTGTGGAAACGACCCACCCACATTTTTGTCACTTTTACTTTAAACATGTCATAAGTGATACAATATGTGAGGTCAGAAGCAGTGCATAATAAAGATAGAAGGTATAGATGTTGGACTAAACTGTAATTGGTGTTTTTCAGTAGTTTTTTGGTTATTAATGTCAGCCCATGTCTCATTTGAACACCAAACCATAACATTACTTTAACCGTTGCATTTTTCAGTTAATTTAAATGTATTTAATGTAAAAGCATCTAATCTAACTACAACGCCACCTTAACCTTTTTTTTTTGTGAAATGAATATCTTGGTTTTTGTTATCATATTCTAAATTGGATCAAAGGACAACTTCCACTTTTACAGCAAACCCCTGCTGCGCAAGGCCTTTTGCCAGCAGCATCGCTTGTTCCCATTTATTAATTTTTCGTGTGGATGCCACAGTACTCTTGCAGTACCTCCTCGCAAGCTTCCACCTGATGGTACAGCAGAACAGTGCAGGCTTCCTCAGTGAACCTTACATGGTACCACAATATCATGTGGTGGAGGTACTGCGGTACCTCATGGAAGAGCAGATTTTGTCCTGGAAGAGTACAGCTGCACCCACGACACAGAAAATATGTATTTTAATTTTAAATCATGGGAGGTAATACTGTGGGTTCCCCCCTACACCAGTGCCTCAAGGGTTAAGGTGTCCCTAGCCTGTCCCCTTATAAAAAACGTTTTCAGCAAACAGCTTCCGAGTAACAAGTCCTGTAATGGCCATCACAAAATTTTCTTGAGTTATTACAGCACGCCAATCAGATTGTGAGGTACCACTGCCTTGTGCACAAACCCTAATAGTTTTCTACCTATTTTGTCATTTGTTTTGGGTACTTTTGCAGTACCCGCCTCGCAAGCATCTACCTAGTGGTACCATGCACGATTTCTTGGTGAAGCTTGCAGGTTTAAATCCCGGCGGGTCCACTCAGCCTTTCATCCATCTGAGGTCGATAAAATGAGTACCATTTAGTTGGGTAACAATAAACATCTGTTATTCAGCGCCAAGATACCTCTGCGTGAACATGCGCTTTACAAATACACATGTTATTTTATTAGCTTGCTGTAGAAAAGGATCCCTCAGCCAATGAGTTTCAAGTATTTTTTAAATTGTCATTACTGTGGCACTCTCACTGTACATAACGATACAGATATCACTAACATTTCCGAGAGGCTAACCCCTTCATAACTACTAAGAGCACATCTTTAAATGCAAATTTCTAGCAAACAGCTAAAGTGATTTATACCAAATAATAAACAGCATGCTTTCTAGGTAAAGTTCTTACTTTATACCACATTTGGTGTTATTTCTTGCAGTCATTTCTTTCTGTATTGGAGAGCAGATTTTCCTGTGGGAATTAACATTGTTAGGTGATGTTTTGGGACCCTCTTTTTTCTTGGGCCACGCTTGGTGGATCACTGCAAAACTGTCAACATTATTTTGTGTCACCGCTACAGGAGTCTAGATAATAGTCCCTCTGTCCTGCTAATGAATTAAAAAAATTCATATAAGGGTGCAGAGTGAACACACCCTGACGCCAAGTGGCAAGTGGCAAGGTGAGGGTAGAGCTCCCCAATGGTTCTCCCTCTTGACTGACTGGACACGACATGGACAACAGGTTTTGGTAGCCATTACAGGGCTCTAGGTCATGGTCCATGGTCCACATTGAAATGGAACACAGTTCTGGAGCTGATTCTGGACAAAGCTGGTGGCTGGTCCCACAGGGGGGGATAAGGATAGGGGCATTTTCTATGATATAATGGCTATTGGATTTTTGGTGCCAGCACACCCAACTGGTAAGTAATACACCTTCCTCTCCCCTGTACTGCTCACAATCCAGAATTGACTGATTCCAGGAGGGACGCAATGATATTTTCGAACAAGAAAGAGAAGGAGACCGAAGATCTCAACATCCAGCAGCAGACAAGCTAACAGATACATCCTCAATAACCAAAACAAACGGCAATTGGGACCAAGCCAAAACATCATCCTCAGAACCCAAGAACTCTAACAACCTGCAGGATCAGTCATCGTGTACAGCTGGAATTAATTCATCCTTCCTGACAACGGAAGAATGGGAAAAAATGGTCGATACCTATTCCAAGGGAAGTGTCACACTTCACCGCAGGACAGGGAAAACAAGATACATAAAGTACCAAAGGCTCTCACTGTAGAGGAGAGCGGATTATGGGCGTCCCTCCTAAACACCATGAATCTTTCGACAAAAGCAATGGAATACCATTCGGACAAGATGGATATCCAACTAACCATTCCAACTCGCCTAACCACACATGTCATCAACATCGACAACAAGTTACTAGATCTGAATGAACTGATTAAAAGAGCCCAATCAGAAACTACGATTAACCCTCCAAGCTGCACGTGGGTCACTCAATTATCGATAAACTAGCCACCCTTCCGGCCGTAATGAGTGAGCTTCTAACAGACATAAAGAATGTAAACTACACTCAAAGTGAAGAAGCAGCAAAGGTAATCGAAAGTGAACAAAGAAAAAATGTGGAACACGCCCCAAAGCAAACAATTGAGGAATCGAACCACAGCGAAACAACCAAGGAATCAAACAGCATAAAAACCCACTCTATTGATAGGCACGAATTGAGTACAGTCCAAGAGGGCGTTCAGGACGGACAAAAACCACAAAGGACCAAAAGTTCAAGACCGGAGCAAGTGGGTTCCTTACACTCGCCCCAAAAAGAACAACAGCAGCTGACTAATTCTACAGAGCTGCCAATCATCCCAGAAGAAGGAGATCAATGGCTAGGCAGAATGCAAATTTCAAAACAGCGACGTAAATTGAAGAGAAAAGAAAGAAACAAAACATCCACCATAAAATCCTTCTTCCAACAGGCGAACAAGACGGTGGTAGAACCCGAGTCGGTCCAAGGAAACACTACCGACGAACCAAACTCAATTCTCAATCAGAGTTCCTTTAATGATCAAGGACTAACAGGACTAGTCAGTCAGTCAGTCAAAATACACTTTATTCGATTTTTGTTAAAATCATAAAAGGCAGGAATAATACATACATTTAAAACATTTAAAACATTTTACAAATACCCACAAAACATTTATTTCACACAGCATCATAAAAAAGGTCACTTAGTTAAAGTTAAAATTAATATATAGAGGTTCACTTTTAGTTTAGAACAATACAGTTCTCGGGCTTCTTTTGTTTTTTCCTCTATAAGCGGCTGTTAAAAAACTAGCAACACAGAAAGTGACATGTGCGTCTGGTAACCGTTGAAGGAAAAGCAAGGCTGGTCTCACTTGTATAAAGCCCATGGTTTTCAGGAGAGGTAGTAGATATTTTCCCCTCTCCAAATTGTAAAGCCCACAAAAAAACATAAAATGGAGAGTATCCTGGTTAGAGAACTGATCACACTCACAAGGTGGTGCATGCTCGGGTTTTCCCCATACGGGGAAACAGCCTAGTGAGTAGTGGATCAAGTTCATTCTAAATCTGGTTAATAAAAATCTATGCAGGGGTTTGGTAACAAATTGCAGATATGGTTCCATAGCGGGGGAAGAGGACAAGACCAAATGTGCTCTTACTAATGGTTTCTTGACTTCGAACTCCTCTCTATCTAAACGTATCCTCCCCTGGAATTCTTTCTTAATCCAAGCAATGTCCCTTTTCCTGATGTTTGAAGGTGTTGTATATAGGTCTGGTCTCCCGAGGGCAGTGAAAGATGACTTTATATATTTCAACCATAATATTTTCATTGCCCCCTCCCTTGCAATCACGTCTTTAAGAATTATATGGTTTAAAGACAACTCTGTGTTTAACCAGGTATTGGCCCAGAAAAGTAAAGGGGCCAATTTCAGTCCATCTGTAATATAGGGTAGGCCAACTTCTTCATGTATGGAATAGGTAGGGGTAGAATTTGGGACCGATAAAATTCTTCTAATAAGCTTGTTTTCAACCCTCTGTATGCTATCCAAGTTAGCATATCCCCACAGAGCTGCACCATATGAAGCAATGGAAACGCATTTACTTTTATAAACTTTTAACACAGCCTCCATTGGTTTAGCCCCTAATCTTTTCATAAAGGCCATCAGGGCTGCTGTGGACCGAGCTAAGGAAATGTTCTTGGCCTTAATCTGCGGAGCCCAAGAACCTTTCTCATTGAACAGGACCCCTAAATACGGGAAAACAGGGACCCTGGAGAGAACCTTACCCCTACAAGTAAAGATTTTAGTATATGATTTATTTTTCCGTGGGCCCACAATCATTGTGTGTGATTTAGTTGCATTAATTTTTAGGTCTAAGTTAACCATAAATGAGCCAAAAAGCTCTAAAAGGGTCTGTAGACCAATGCCCGTGCGGGCGATGAGAACGGCATCGTCCGCATAAAGGAGAGCCGGAATCTGTTTCCCACCTGCCCGCGGTACATCTGCATTGCCTGTTGACAAAAACTTCCCTAGGTCATTTATATAAATAGTAAATAAAAGAGGGGCCAGGATGCAACCTTGGCGAACCCCTTTCTTTGACCTGAAGCTATCTGAGCAACGCCCTTCCCTGGTAACCCGGACCTTCGCAAAAAGCCCCTGGTGTAAACTAGCTATAAGGGCCACCAATGAGTCCTCAATGCCGAGCTCACGGAGTATAACCCAGAGCTTGCTCCTATTGACCAAGTCAAAGGCCGAGGAGAGGTCCATAAAAGCTAAATATAGTGAACCCTCCCCGGCCACTGTATACTTGGATATTAGTAGATGTAAGTTCGAGCATTGCTCTAGTGTACCCCGTTTCTCCCTGAAACCGTATTGTATCTCTGCAAGGCCCCCAGAGAGCTCCAGGTTTGCTCTCAGTTTAGTCAATAGTACTCTGCCCAAGATCTTAAAGGCAGAGTCTATTAAAGAAATTGGTCGGTAGCATCCCGGATCCTCCCTATCTCCTTTTTTAAAAATGGGCACTATGACAGATGTTGTCCAGGTTTCTGGGAAGCATCCATCGTTTGTTGCCCTAAACACATTGGTGAGGACTTTGGACCACGTGGTTGGGGCATATCTAAAAAAGTCTACCGGGACTCCATCTGGGCCAGGAGCTTTATTTTTGGTGGAGTCCATTATTGCCTTGTACACCTCCTCCTCGGTGAATTCTACTACCGAAAGCCCCATGCCTAACCCCATGCCATTTTCATCCAGAGTGTCATTACTGCCATATATATTTTTAAAATGGTCAACCCATTTCTCATCACTGATAATGCAATCTGAGATTGTATTGATCTCACCCGAGAAGAATTGGTTATTTATAATGTCCCAGAATCTCCTACTATTGCGTAGAACATCCACATCAAGTAGATCATTCCAGGCATTAACTAACAGGACTAGAAATAACGTCCCCATAGACCAAACCTTCGCAAGCCAACAAGACCAAAAGATCAGAGGTGGACAAGCAAGAATGTCCAGAGACAAAAAATAAGAGTGCAACAAACTCCTTAGGAGTGCAAAAAGTGGGGAAAAAAACAGCTGGAAACACGGCCCCACAAAACATAGGGGGCTCAGACGACCGGGAACTCGCCACCAATATGGCCCCTATAACAAGGAAAAAAGAACCCTAGGTAAAGCTTAATATTGAATCATTGAACTGGAGAGGGCTAGCCCCACAAACCACCGGAAAACTTCAAAGAACAGAACAGGAAACAAAATCTGAACAATCATTGGATAGCACTAATTACGTCAACCATAACCCAATTCTCAGTACAAAATCTCCGAACCAGACAGGGCAAGTCCCCCAAGTTCCCAGAATGCCCCATAGACCAGAACTCGAAATAAAACCTGAACACCCTCTGGATAATACCAATCTGGCCAACCATAAATCAATACTATTTATCCCAGAGTAAAAATCCAAGGGCCGAGAGGACATTCTAAATAGAAGCAACATTCTTCGACTACTAAATTCAATCACAAATTTGGGTAGAGTAAACACCCAAGACCTGGAGGCTGTAGAATTTATCTACCACAAGCACCTGTCGGATCAGGAAATAACAAAAACTACCTGGATTACAGGAGACCTGGCAGAAACAATTCTAAAGGAGGAAAGGCAACTTGAGGCATGGGGGATTCGAATAAAACCACATCAGAATCCTGGCTACCCTGAACCTCTACTCCGCAATTTTCAGGAACACATTAACCAAATACAGGAGAATTATTGTCCTAGGGTACCCAAAAAATCAATACTAAGAGGAGCCAGAGGAAGCGCAGTTGAACGAAAAGACAGTGATCTCCTGTGGTGCAGAAACAAAGGAGATCCGGACCAAAGACAAGACTGGGATTGGGTAGCAATAACCATCAACACCAGACACATCGGTCCATGACAGTCCGAAGAACGATTCAAGAAAGTGTCAAAAATAAAGACGTCGCTAAAAATGTGCTCTTGGAACATAAACGGACTAGGTCCAAAAACCACAAATAAAGATCTATTGTTATACTTCCAGCAGTACGATCTAATTTTACTACAAGAAACGTGGTTGGTAGAGCCGTATCACCTCCAGGGCTATAAAACCTACCATCTCCCAGCCAACAGAATCGCAAAGTTCGGTCACCAGAAAGGAGGACCAACTACATGCACCTCGATAAAAACAATAAACACAGTAAAAGAACTGCTGAGCAAAAATACATCGGGAATAGATAATGGAATAAACGCAGTACAGCTGGAATTTTCAGCGCAAAGTCCTTGGTGTCAGAATTGACAAAACTTATAACTGAAGGTGAAACTCCGAACCTTACTGTTACAGGTGATTTTAACATGTTCCTCTCAAAGAGCAAAGGTAACAACCACCTAATAGAAGACCAACTACATGTAAGGGGGACCCCTCTATTGGAAGAATGTCCATGGGGAAAACAAACAATGTTATCTAAAAACCTATTAAACGACCTAACAAATCTGGGCCTCATTTCGGTAAATGGCCGATCTATGGGGGATCGACCCGAAGCCGCAACCTTTCACAACTTCAACTCCAGCACAGCGATAGACTACACCTTTTTATCCTATTCGCTTTTTTCATTAGTAAACGACTTTAAAATTTGTACATCCGACTGCAGTGATCATCTCCGGCAAGAACTGACACTGATGGCATAGGGGACAGCATTAACAATTCCAACCGAAATGCAAAATTTACTGATCACGTCAAAATGTAAAAGAATCAAATGCAAAACAAGCGACCCAGAAAAACATGCGAAAGATGCCAAGATCTGCTGTGAAAGTGTTAAACCACACCATGGTAACAACATAACCGCTTGGGAAACCTTTCTGAAATCTTTCGGCCTAGCTAACTCAAAGAGCAATTCCTCATAAGAAATCCACACACCAATGAAGCAAAAAGAACAACATGCCTGGCGGACAAGTAACCCAAAAACTTACACTCAGACACCGGTCTGCGGAAAAACGGGAGCAACAAATACTTATTGACCGAATTGAGGACATTAAATACCAACAAGAATAAGATCGTGTGGTGAATAAAACAGGACTCCACAGAAAAAACATGGGCGAAACTGCTTTACGACGCAAGAAATAACAACAGCGCGAGATTCTGGTACACCGTTAATAAAATCGAGAATCCCAAAGCCCCTGGAATAAATTCCCATATAACGGAGGAGTCCTGGGTAAAGCATCTAACTAACCACTTCCACAATGAAACCGACATTGTAACACAAGACCCAGAAGACCGGGAGGAGAATACGAAGTGCCAAAAGCCACCAACCAAGGAGACCATCTTCCCAGGATCAATAATACAGATCAAGGGAAGAGTTGCGAAAGGCCGGAAAGAGGGAGCCTCAGGGCCAAACGGAATCCCCCCTGCCCTCTACAATCAAGAAGAAAATTACTGGGCTGAGCAAATGCTCCCCCTCTTCGAGAAAATCTGGATGGCAGAGCAAATCCCGAGCTCCTGGAAGGGATCAATCATTCGCCCGATTCATATAAAAGGCAACAGGAGCGAAGCAAAGAATTATAGACTCATTGCCCTTATTGACATAGATGCCAAATATTTTTCGTGGCTCCTACTAGAGGAGCTAACAGCTTGGGCATCAAAGAAAACCTTAATCCCCATCAATCAGACCGGCTTCTAAAAAAACACAGGGACAACAACAAACATTCTGGCCCTCTCCCTGCTAATAGATTCTATAATCAAACACAAAAAACCGCTGTACTTTTGCTTCATTGACTATTCAGCGGCATTTGACAGCATAGAGAGAGGAAAATTCTGGGCCAAGCTCTCAAGCTGGGACGCTGACCCCAAACTGCTGAACCTACTGATCTTATTGAACACAGAAACCTGGATCCAAATAAAACTGGGGGCAGGTAATTGTCTATCAAGAAAAATAAAAACAACAAAAGGTTTAGCAGTTGTGCGTCCTCGCACCGTCCCTGTACAACATTTTTATGTCCGACCTCTCCGATGACCTTGATAAATGCAATCATCACGCCCCAAGGCTAGGAGGCTTCACTTTGTCGAACCTACTGTACGCGGATGATTTAATATTAATAAGCCAAACCCCTGTTGGCCTTCAACACCTCATTAACACAACAAGCAATTTCTCAGACAAGAACGGATTAAGTATAAACTTAGGGAAAACAAAGGTGATGATATTAAATCAAAAATTTTAAAAGCCGCACTCACAGTGGTTTCTGCATGACCAGAAGATGGAAACAGTCAAAGAATATAAATATTTTGGTATAATTTTCGATTCGAAAGGCTCTTTCAAACAACAAAAAATGGCAATTAAGAACAGAGGGACATCATTTGCCATTGCACTGTCGAGCATTAAGAACAAAATATCGGGACCAAACCTAATCCCTCTGCTAGACGTCCTACAAGCAAGACTATTGCCATCGATAACCTAGAGGTAGCGAATGTATGAGAGGGAGAGACGAGCTCACATTAGACAAAGCAGTAGCAAAATCGATGCAAATACTCTTCAGTCTCCCACCGTACACTTCGCCAGCCCAACTAAGGCTTGAGTTCGGCCTACAGAAACAACAAATAGCACGTAAGGGTGCTTATGTAAAATGCTGGCACAAAGTAAAGAGTGCTAAGATAGGCACCCTGAATACTTACTTAAGGAAAGAAACACGGACAGCCCTGCAATGATCTATCTCCAAGCAGCAATAAGCACCCTTGCGCTAAAAGACCTTTGGGAAGCAAGCTGTACACACAAATGCTTTAAACGGCTTGTCAACAAATCTGTGAAGATTCAATCCCTGGAAGAAGATAAAGCAGTACTAACCGGGAGGACCCACGGGTGGTTCGTGATCCAGAGCTACATCAGGCCCCAACCACAGGTCTACTTAGGTACTGGCTTCGCAAGGGCGGCGAAGGAATCTTTTTTGCAGTTGAGGATGGGGGTAATACCATCAAAAGATCATCTTCCCCCGTGGAGACGCTCGGAATCCAACAGAAAGTGCAGACTCTGCGAATATCCAAAGGAGGACGTTTTGCACTTGCTATGCAGCTGTAAAGCTCTAGATACTGAACGAAGAAGACAACTAACACAGCTGTGGAACCAAAGACGTCTGCGAAATCGCCGACAGGCATTGTTGGCCTGTTTTAACGGGGAGGATATTAAACTAGCCTGCAGACTGGTTCGCTTTATGAAGTTAGCAAACAACGTGCTAGACCCAGCCGTTAGCCCATGAACTGGAAAAAACTATGACCTGTGAAAATCCCTTACAAGTAAAAAACTTTCACTTTTTGCAAGTACAAAAAATCATACACTGAAAGCGCTTCATAGGTATCCCTGGGTTTTTAACCTTTTCCTATTTTTAAGATAGCACAAGATTCATTTTGCACATATTTATTTTTTGGTAAATAGACATAATATCGACTACAAAATATCGAATGGACATAATATCGAGTACAAAATATAGGCTGGACAAAATATCGAATGGACAGAATATAGACATCAAAAATATCGTTTTGAAGGTAAGTAATGTAATATCGCATTTTAAGATATAGATAGTCAAAATATCGAAGTACATAATATAGGTTAATAAAAATATCGAACATTTAATAATATCGAATTTTTTATAGTGTATTTTATGTGTTAAAAGTGTTTATTTATGTTGTAATGTAGTTTAATTAATGAATTTAAAGTTATTTAAATTTTGCGTAATTTAATTCTGTAGCGGGTTGTGGGTTTATAGGGGAATAGGGTGGGAAGTAATTTAATTATAATTAATTAAATATGTAAATTTATTTATTGGTATTTGTTTATAATTCATTGTTAATTAATTTTTATTTTGTAATTATTTAAATTTTATTGCCAATTAATTTATTTAATTAATTGATAATTATGTTAATTTATTTATTAGTATGTGTTTATAATTAATTGTTAATTACATTTTATTTTGTAGTTATTTAAATTTTAATTGCCAATTATTTTTATTTAATTGATTAATTGATTAATTGATAAATATGTTAATTTAACTAATTTAATTTCTGTAGCGGGTTGTGGGTTTCTAGGGGAATAGGGTAGGAAGTAATTTAATTATAATTAATTAAATATGTTAATTTATGTAGTGTTATTTATTTATAACTAATACTTAAATAATTGTTAATTGGTAATTGATTAACTTTTAATTGAGAATTAATTGTATTAAATTGGTTAATTGATAATTATGTTAATGTTACTTATTTATTTTCTGTAGTGGGTTGTGGGTTTATGAGGGAATAGGGTGGCAAGTAATTTAATTATAACTAATTACATATGTTATTTTTTTGGTATTTATTAGATTTTAATTGTTAAGTAACTTTTTAATTACTAATTAATTAATTGTTAATTTGTAATTTATTAGTATTAATAGATAACTAATTGTAATGATTAATTTAAATTAGTATTTGTAATTAATTAATTATTATATTATATTAAATTGGTAATTACTTTTAATACATTTTTTATAGATATTAATATATATTTTTTTTAAATAATATATGAAGTATATACTTTCCCTACTGTTGCACTCACTGGAGTGGGAATAGTAATTTTTACCCCTACGCTATCCAACGCTTTCCCTACTGTTGCACCCTCTGGAGTGGGAATAGTAATTTGTACCCCTACGATATCCAACCCTTTCCCTACTGTTGCACTCTCTGGAGTGGGAATAGTAATTTGTACCCCTAAGCTATCCAACGCTTTCCTTACTGTTGCACTCTCTGGAGTGGGAATAGTAATTTTTACCCCTACGCTATCCAACCCTTTTCCTACTGTTGCATTCTCTGGAGTGGGAATAGTAATTTTTACCCCTACGCTATCCAACCCTTTCCCTACTGTTGCACTCTCTGGAGTGAGAATAGTAATTTTTACCTCTACGCTATCCAACGCCTTACCTACTGTTGCACTTTCTGGAGTGGGAATAGTAATTTTTACCCTTAGGCTATCCAACGCTTTCCCTACTGTTGTACTCTCTGGAGTGGGAATAGTAATTTTTACCCCTACGCTATCCAACGCTTTCCATACTGTTGCACTCTCTGGAGTGGGAATAGTAATTTGTAACCCTACACTATCCAACGCTTTCCCTATTGTTGCACTCTCTGGAGTGGGAATAGTAATTTGTACCCCTACGCTATCCAACGCTTTCCCTACTGTTGCACTCTCTGGAGTGGGAATAGTAATTTGTACCACACGCTCTCCAACGCTTTCCCTACTGTTGCACTCTCTGGAGTGGGAATAGTAAATTGTACCCCTACGCTATTCAACGCTTTCCCTACTGTTGCACTCCCTGGAGTGGGAATAGTAATTTGTACCCCTACGCTACCCAACGCTTTCCCTACTGTTGAACTCTCTGGAGTGGGAATAGTAATTTTTACCCCTATGCTATCCAACGCTTTCCCTACTGTTGCATTCTCTGGAATGGGAATAGTAATTTGTACCCCTACGCTATCCAACGCTTTCCCTACTGTTGCACTCTCTGGAGTGGGAATAGTAATTTTTACCTCTACGCTATCCAACGCCTTACCTACTGTTGCACTTTCTGGAGTGGGAAAATTAGGTTTTTACCCCTACGCTATCAATTGCTTTCCCTACTGTTGCACTCTTTGGAGTGGGAATAGTAGTTTCTACCCCTACGCTATCCAACGCTTTCCCTACTGTTGCACTCTCTGGAGTGGGAATAGTAATTTTTACACTTCCGCTATTGTATGGTAATAATATTGGATATTATTTAATTATATTAGGTTACTAAATATATATATGTTTTAACAAATATGATTGTAATTTTTTTTATAACTTTCATTAATTATTTAATTATTGTAAGGGAATTTAAGTATTTTTAAGTATATTTTAGTAATTAATTGTTAATATTAATTTAATGTAATATTGTTTTTAATAAAGTCGATATTTTTAGAAACTATATTTTTGTAAATGATATTTTTTACTTGATATTTTTGTACTTACCTGTTTGTAGATACAAAGTCGATATTCTGTCTGTCGATATTTTGTCGCCGATATTTTTGCTAGTCGAAATTATGTCCCTCGATATTATGTCAGTGATCCTTATTTTTTCATATTTATTAACACAGCCAATCTTGAAATGTTTTTTTACGAATGTGACTTTAATGAAATGTCTTCCTTTTGTCTCTTGCTTTTTATGTGCTTTGCAAAGTGCTCAACTAAGTACTTGTAGACCAATTGCAAAGATTTTTATTAATCGTGCAATAAAGAATTAACTAACTAACTAACTGTTGAC
The DNA here is from genome assembly GCF_964261635.1 of Lissotriton helveticus. Lineage (NCBI taxonomy): Eukaryota > Metazoa > Chordata > Amphibia > Caudata > Salamandridae > Lissotriton > Lissotriton helveticus. Next base: position 331,306,945 of record NC_136071.1, on the reverse strand, counting down.
TTTGATGTCCCTCCCTCACATCTGCTCATGCAGGATTGGTGTCAGCAGTATTTCTGCCGAACCGCCTCTCAATCTTCTGCTCGACCTCCAACTAAAATATATATCCCAAGGCTCAAGCCTTGAGACTGAATACCACAAAACTGAAAGACACTGAAGACAAAAAGTAATGTAAAGTAAAATGCCCCACTTATTTGTATCTCAACAAGGCCTCAACTAACTCGCAAATGCTGTGCGCAGGAGGCATGTTCTACCCTAAAGGCATTCTTATGAGTGAATTAGCTATTGCATGTAAAACAGTAGCAGATAAACAGACAGGGCTAGAGCTTGAGATTTATATGCTACACATCACATGTGGTAACACAACTACTACAAATCTCCTACACACTCTGACATTCATTCTGACAATAGTGGCTGAGAAGGCCCTAACCCCCACCAAGGGAAAATGTATGAGAATGGTGAGATGGCAGGACACCTCCTGGCATGGCAACTGCAACAAACAGAGTCCCAATCAGCCATCCGAGTTATACATACTGCGACTGGCACAATCACATCATACCCAGATGCTATCCTTAAACAAATTGTCAACTTCTAATCTAATCTGTACTCAACAAACTATCCAGCAACAACCTCAGGTGAGGATGTCTTTATGAGTAAAATAAAATGATTTACGCTCCCCTTGTACTATCAAGAAGAATCAGACCTCGAAATAACAAAAGAGGAGATTACGGGAGCGATAAAGTCTACAGAAATTGGCAAAATTCATGGGAAGATGGCTTCCTACTACAAATCTTTGCAAGATTCTATCAAGATGCAATGATAATGGGCTCCTTTCGTGCTGAATTTAACAGCGCACATATCTCTCTGATCCCTAACCCCAGGAAAGATATCTTCTTCTACCCCAGCTGTAGACCAATATCTCTCAAAAACTGTGACATGAAGATACTGGCCACAAGGCTCGTTACAGTAATACACTTACTGGTCCATGAAAACCAGGTTTAGTTTATTCTACAATGATCATTCTGAAATCACATATGGTCTCTTAGGCATCTTCCATGGTCCATGAGGTAAGTTCGAGAAAAGAAAGTGGTACTCTCTTTAGATAAAAAGGCATTTGATCGGTGGGAATTACAGTACCTCTTCATAACCGCGAATTGATTTGGCATCTGAGACAGCTTCATTAAGATGGTCCAATGACTTTTCAACTATCCAACGTTCCAAATCAATTCTAATGGGTTTATTTTGGAGTCCATTTTGATTACCATGGGCACAAGACAGGGATGTACCTTGTCCCCAGCTTTTCCTTTTGGCCCTAGAATCCTTGGACATAAAGATTTGCTCCTCCCCAACTGTAACTAGAATCTATACAAGAGCCAGAAAAGCTAAATGGAACATTCACTGTGCCTAAATTTGGAAGACCAGCTGCAGATTACAAACTATGACAACGACTTGACCCCATTACTACAAACACATGATAAAGGTCTCCATGAAGCACGTAGCAATTTCAGCTTTTTCAAGATTCGGCATTACTGGCATTGGACACCACATAAGCTTCATCAACCATGGCTGTCCGTAACTGATGAATGTTTGTGATGCGGAGCACATGGTGGAGACATTATGCCCATTCTTTGGTCTTGCTGCCATAACCAAACTTACTTGTCCTTGGTGGAAAGCCACCAAGGACAGGAGCTGAATATCCTTTGCTATGTCGCAGGCACTTGCAATCCTTCACAACACTAGTACTGTGACTGTCTAAATATCCATAGGGAAAATTGGATTGATTCGACGCTGGCAGTGGTGTAGCTTTGCCTCCTCTGACATTGAAAAATGTCTACCCATCCCACCCACGCAGACTGGATGGATGCCATGGTGATAATCACAGCTTATTAACACATGGTATACAGAAAGAATGATGAGGTTCAAATGTTTGACAATAACTGGAGTGCTTTCCTTGCTTAGTTCATCGTTTTCTATCAGCTCTTGTCGGTGAATAACAGTCCACAGATGAGGTACTCTTTACGATGAAAGGCACCCTAGCATGCTGGTAAGACCGACCCAGTGGGATAACATCATTGCTATTAAGTGGCTATACTGATTTGGGAATATTTATTACCCATAATGTGACCTTTGTCCGCTAGTTTTGTCTGGAAGATGAAATGCTGTAAGTTGTCTAACTATTTATACACAAACTACTTGATGTTGTAAATCTACACCTTTTAGATACTGTTCACACATTTTTGTTTAATGTAACCAAGTTACAGTTTATTTACTATATCGGTGCATCTCTGTCCCATAATAGGGACTTTCTATTCAAAAAATATATTTCTGTATTTCGAATACTCATCTGTAAGGATAATAAGAAACCTATTTAAACCAATAAATTCATTGTAGTAAATGGCAGGTTGTGAGAGTCACAAAATTGAGCACATATAAAGGGTGATAACAGATTTTAGTCACTATATAAAATAATTAATTTGTTGGTGGTACCATTTTAGGAAGTGTGTTGTATTCTAATGTGATTTTCCATATTGAGAAATGCTGAGCCTCTGCTGGGATTTGACGAACCATGTGTGAGATAAAACTGTTTCCTCTTATTTTTTTCTCATTGAGGTATGGAAGGTTCTCCAGCAACTAAAATGAGAGCAAATGTTCTATACATTTACACTATCTTCCTCAGCCTGACATTCTGAGTAAAGCATGTACTTCTAACTGAAGTACAAGTCTGTCAGTTGATTTCCTGGTGGTCTACTGCAACATCCCACAGTGTTATATTGAACAGATAGACAGGTAAAATTCGGAATTTATCACAACAGTGTGGCACACCTGAAGCCATCTTGATGGATTCAAAACTTTAAAACTTAAAGCATTTTATTTAGAAATGAATAACCTAAGTGGGGTAATTTTGTCATAGAAATTATGGTTAGCGCTCTATTTATATATTTATTTATTTAGAAGCTTATATAGCGCACAGCTACCCCCAACAGGGGTGGACCGGCGCTGTGGAACGGTAGGCAATTGTACGTGTCTCTGAGCGGCTAAGGGTTGGAAAACAGCCAGTTTTTTAAGTTGCGTCGAAATAGGCATTCCGATTCAGTCAGACGGAGGGACAGTGGCAAGCTGTTCCAAGATTGAGCAGTGATAACAGTGAAAGCTCTGCCCCCCTTCTGGAGCAGCGAAATCGGGGAGTACGTAAAAGGCACAGATGATTTGATCTAAGTGATCGATTGGACTGGGCATGCTTAAGTCTAGCTTTGAGATAGGCAGGCGCTTGACCCTGCATTGCTCTAAATGCAAGGACCAAGGATTTGAACTGTATGCGGCTAGTCACGGGCAGCCAGTGTACCTTTTTTAATTGACGAGAAATTGAGTGACGGTGAGGGATGTTACATGTCATCCTTGCCACCGCATTCAGTACAATCTGCAATGGTTTGACCAAATAGGCAGGTGCTCCAACATACAGGCTGTTCGCATAGTCCAGGTGTGATGTAAAAAGGGCGTGAATAATGGTCCTACGAGTGTCCACAGGAAAAAAGGGAGAGTTTTACGGATCACATGAAGCTTGCCAAAGCACACAGAAGGCACCTTATTTATTTGAGCCTTGAAAGACAATTTGTTGTCAAAATGCTAAACCAAGATTCCTGGCAGACATCACCGGTGTAGGGGGAGGGTTCAACTCAGGTGGCCACCAAAGTACAGGTAGAGGGGGACTTTTAAGATTAAAAAACAGCATCTCGGTTTTGTCTGAGTTGAGCCTGAGAGTGTTAAGTGACATCCAAAAGAAGATGTTGCTCAGGCAGCGTCTGAAATTGGAGAAACTAGCATCAGAGTGCTATCTAAATGAAAACACAAGTTGTGTGTCATCAGCGTAGGAGATCACTCTGACCCCACAGGATTCAACCACCGTAGCCAGCGGTGATAGATAGACATTAAAAAACAGTGGGCTCAGGGCGGAGCCCTGAGGGACACCAAAACTAAGTGGATTTTACTCTGAGACAAAAGGTTGAAGGTAGACCTGTTGGGTACGACCGCTTAGAATGGATCTTATCCAGGCCAGGGGAGTGCCCTTAATCCCACGCCTATACAGTCTTTCTATCAATATGGCATGGGAGACCGTATCAAATGCTGCGGACAGGTCGAGGAGCACTGGATGTATGACATTACAATGCATGATTTTACCACGCAGCCTTTACAACGCGGTATTTACAACGCATAGCGCTTTGGGGTGCTGGATAGTGAATAGTTTAATTTACTATTCCAACTCCAGTCCCCGTGGATAGTAGGGAAGGTGTTGGATAGTAAATTAAATCTATTCCCTATCCTAGGGCGCCCCCCAGCGCAATGCTTTGTAATGGTTTGCGTTGTAAATACCACGTTGTAAAGGCACTACGTTGTAAAAGTTGCGTTGTAAAGGTTGTTCCCCAGGAGCACTAGCATAGCTGCCTCTAGAAAGCTACAATTAAATGAGAAAAAATGTTCTATGAGTTTTCAAAAGTATTTCTCATACATGTCAGTTAAATATTCTAATATGCATACTGGCACATATACTTTCAACACCAACAGCTTTCTGTCAGGTAACTCCCCAGTGTGTGGCTGCAGCTTCTCAAAGGGTTACAATTAATAGGTAGAGAGTTCACAATCTGTTTTATGAAAGAATTGTGTCACACTCAAAACCATCTTGACAGACTCAAAGTAGTAAAACCTAAAGCATTTAGATTAGAAATATCAAAATAAGGCATTTGTTTTGTCATAGAAATTATGGTCAGTGCTAGAGAAAGCTAAAATGAGGATGCAGTTTCTATGAGTTGTTAAAGATATTTCTCATCTGTCTTTACTTTACTCTATAACGCTTTATTCAGTTATAATCATAACCATAGAAGTAAACAAAACAAAAACTTTAAATAAAAACATATCACATAAAATACAAGAATAACCTAGAAAAAGTAAGATGAATGTTACAGTTAAGATTAAAACTTCAACCAAGAAAACACTGTTAATCACCACAGAATGCAGGTGTTAAAAAAGATCCGCAATCAGCTGCAGCAGAAGTAATGTAACCTGGAATGCTTCAACCTTGTTGCAGCTCTTAAAAAACAGTTAACTTTAAAAATAATATGCTCAGCAGATAAAAGCTGCAAGAATATAAGTGCCAGTTGAACTTGCAGAAAGTTGAGGGATTTCAGCAGAGGAATAATTAAGATTTTCGAGGGTACCCTAAAATAGCTGCCTAAACATTGTCAAAATATAGGGTATCTTGGGGGGGGGACACTGTCTCAGCCACATGGACCCAGGCAGCCAGACGGACACCATCCTCAAGGGGAGGCCAATGAATGGTGCAACATATTAAATCTTAATCTGGTCAACAAAAACCTATCCCTATCACTTTTAACAATTAATAAAGAGGGCTCCATGGTCTGAACTGTTTTTAGCTGCATGTATCCCAGTACAGAAGGTTTCCTCAGTCCCGTCTGCTCTCTATATAACTGCTTTTGCTCCAAAAAATGTGCCACTCACCCATTTCATATCTGTAATGCCCATAGTCTGGGGACTGTGATATAATTCCTCCCTGCCCAACCTTTTAAAAGACTTCTTAACATATGCAATCCATAGAAACTTAACAGCAAGGTCAGTGATAGATTCTCCTTAATGATCAACCTGTTCAACTGAGACTCCGGTCTTCTCCAGACCTTGATCCAGCATAAGAAAGGCCTCAGAGCAATCATATCCTCAATATACTTGACTCCTAATTCTTCATCACACAAAATGCCGAGGTACATTGGGGAACACTCAACAGGTACCTTAAAAACATGTTTTCAACAGTCTGTAAAGAATCAGTCCTTCATATAACCCCAAACCTCACTACAATATGTGAACTTGGAAACACACTTAGCCTGGTAGACCTTGGTTAGGGCTTGCGGCGGCCTGGACCCCAGCCTGTGGGCAAAGATAGTTATGGCAGCATTCCCCTTAACCAACTCCTCTTCCTTGTTGGTAATCAGAGTCTTCCAATTCCTACTAGAGTCAACTAAGACCCTAAGATAGGAAAAGGATGAGACTTTAGCCAAGGTATGATTACCTGCATTAAATGTTTTACATCTAGTAGACCGTTGACCAACCACTACCATAACATAAGACTAGTTAAAGTTAACAGCAAGATCAACAACACCCATAAAAGCTATAAATGTATCCAATAACTGCTGTAAACCTACCACGGTCCTGGCCATCAGGACCACGTTGTCTGCATATAGCAGCACTGGAAGCGATCTTGTGCCTTCGGGCAGTCTACCGCCACAGAAAGTAGGGCTTGCTCAAGCCCCTTAATATAAAGGGTCAACACAAAGGGGCTGAGGATACACCCCTGTCGAACCCCCTTGCTGGCTCTAAAAGGATGGTTACAAACAGAGCCCTGAGTATACCAGGCAGAGATATTTACATAAGGGGCAGGGATATTTACACAAAGAATGAAAGCCAGGCGAAGGAGGTGGGGGCAGTAAGTTAACCACAAAGGGCAGGTAGGAGGAGACAGAGGCATGCAAATCAATGGTAAAGGGCATGTGCTGCAAGCTGCCCACATAGGCAAGGTCGGCATTGGGCAGCACAGTGGACCCCGGAGGGTAGGAGGGAGTGGACAGGGGCATGTAAACAGAGCACAGAGGGCAGAGGCAGCAGGCTGATCGCATTGGGGATGCTGACAGGTAGGGGCAGCAAACCGACCAGAGTGAGCAGGAAAGAGGGGGCAGGAACACACAGATGGAAAGTAGAGGCCTGGGGAAGAGAGGCAGGGGCCGTAAGCTGAAGTTAGAGGGCAGGCCGGCATAGGCAGGGAAAGTGCAACAGACTGTGGAGGGCAGAATGGAGGGGCAGACACACACACACACAAAGAATATAGGGCAGGGGCAGCAAGCAGGCCACAGACAGTAGGTCGGCATGGGACGGGGCAGCACAATGGACACGTAGAACATGGGGCAGATGAAAAGGGGACAGGAACTGCAAGCTGACCAGGGAGCTAAAGCCAGCAGGGGTAGTGAGCTGACCATGGAGGCCAGGAGGGAGGCGGCAGTGGCATGCATACAGAGAACAAAGGGCAGGCAGGAGGACAACAGTAGCAGCAAGCTGACCACAGGGGGCAGGCTGCTATGGGCTGGCCACCTGCAATGGGTGGGACTGGGCCAACCCCCACTTTGCTTTGCTAAAAGCATACACAGATGAGTTTTAGGCTGAATATGATCAAAGCCTCCCAAAAATTCACTGAAAAAACAAAAGTTAAAGATACCCCATTGTTAATTATGGTAATATGATTTTACCTTTTGTTAACTAAAACAAAATAGAAATTCAATGAGAAAATCAAATGTTAAATGTGACATTATAGTCTGACATTAGAATGGGTGAAAAACTGAAGTTTATAAACCAAAACACACACAAAATGTGCCAGGTATAGTTTAGTGAACTAACTATAACTTGCACACCCGCAATGCTGTGCTCATGACCTCACCCATTACATCACTCATGACATGTTAAATGGCATAATTGCGGCCATCCCTGAGGACGGGAAACATCCTTTACAACGCAACTTTTACCACGCTGTGCCTTTACGACTCAACTATTACATCGCATGTCATTACAACTCATTGCGATGGGGGGCGCTCTAGGATAGGGAATGGATTTAATTTACTATCCAACACCTTCCCTACTATCCACGGGGACTGGAGTTGGAATAGTAAATTAAACTATTCACTATCCAGCACCCCTAAGCGCTATGCGTTGTAACAGCATGGGTTGTAAAAACTGCGTTGTAACAGCATGCGTGGTAAAAGCATGCGTTGTAATATCATATATCCCTGAGGACATGAAAGGCATACATATTTATATATTACACAGTGGCATTATGGTTCAGTCACATTTTCAATTCAAGAGCCATTTATTTATTTGCCTTATTGAGTCCCTTACTACAGCCTCACAATTTAAAGACAGTGCTGCTTTTTGGAAAGCAGTAAAAACACAATTTTTGTCTTCAGGTGGGGGTCCAGCTATTGAAATGGCCATCTCTGAGGACCAATGGATTGAACATTTCTCTAAGATGTACAATGGGCAAGAAATTCCTATTAGTCGTTATAGTGATACTTATGAAATCCCCACCCATACCCTGGACTTTCAGTTTATCCTAGAGGAAGTAAATAGAGCTCTTTTAGAGAGCACAGGTGGCAAGGCCTCGAGCCAGATGGGGTTCCAGTGGACTTATATAAGTCCAACATTAACCTCTGGGCCCCCATTATCACACAAATTATGAATGCTATTTGCCAGGCCTCATTTCCCTCACCGTGGGTGGAATCCACCATTGTTCCTATATTCAAAAAGGGGACCGCCAGGATCCCGCCTGTTACAGGCCTATTTCGTTATTGGATTCCTTGGCGAAAGTAGCTGGGCGAATGATTTTGGGACGCTTGAGGATTAGGCAGACAAAAATCAAATCCTATCTGATATCAAATATGGATTTCATGAAGGATTAGGGACAGTAGAACTGCGCCTAAACTTAGCTATTTTTATGGGGAAGTACACCAGGGTGAAGAATGTTTTTAGCTATTGTTGATCTCACTGCGGCTTTCGATTGTGTGAGGCATGCTAAACTATGGGAGATTTTAGAAACTCTGGGGGCTGAGTATAATATTAGTCATTTTCTTAAGCATCTCTACAGTGGAGCAAAGGCACGAGTGCATTTTGGCCTGGGTGGAGAGTGAACTGACTCTTTCCCCATCAGGAGGGGGGTAAGGCAAGGTTGTGTCCTTGCCCCCTTCCTTTTTTTTTTTTTTTTTTAAATAATTTTATTTATTTATTTATTTATTTATTTTTATTTCAAAAGTTTTTATTGGAAATTTCAGGGTTGTAAAACATACAGATCAGAAATTGCTATGTACAAATTACCAGTGCATATGACCATACATTAATCAAAGACAAGAGCAGATGACATGAAGTGGCAAAGAAAGGCCTTAGTAAGGTCCCATGATGGTGTTCACAACATTCGGGTTGGTCTTGAGGATCATACTACAGTCATCCATGAAGTATTTCTGAGATAGACTCCCGAGAGGATAGAAATCGAGAGGAGGGGGAAAAGAGGAAAGAACCAGCTGAGATGGTCCAGATGGAGTCCAGAGATTCCGCGTCCAGGGTGATTACTACTGCGGGGGCATTTGAGATTTTCGACTTCTCGAGCACATGACATAGGAGTCTCGTGTTGTTGTTAGATAGGCGGTGTTTTAGTGACCCCACCTGTGAGTTATTGATTAAGGACGGTAAGTCGGTGTTTAATCTGCATGCTAGGGCCTTCGCGTAAATTTTGCAGTCCAAATTTATGAGGGATATCGGTCTATAATTCTTAGGAAGTAATGGGTCCTTCCCATCTTTAGGTATCACTATAATTGTTGCCTCACTCATCGTGGAGGTTATTCTGTTTGATAGTGAGAAGGATTGAAACAGTTTGAGGAGTCGTGGGTTAAGTTGTTCCTTAAAAGTCTTATAGAAACTGGCAGTGAAGCCGTCAGGCCCGGGAGCTTTATTATTCTTTAGTGTTTTGACGGCGGAAGAAATTTACGTCAGTGTCAAAGGGGCCCCTAATTTGGCTTTGTCGGTCTCGGATAAACGTGGGAGTTGAATTGAGTTTAGATATTTACTGCACTCCTCTATGTTGAATAGGTTGTTGTTCTTATAAAGGTCCTCATAGAAGGATTGGAATGTGCGAAGAATGTCTTTCTGTTTGGTTTGGGTGGTATTGGATTGGTCTCTAATAGATGTTATATGGAATTGCTTCCTTTTGTGTTTCAGATAGGAAGCCAAAAGCTTCCCTGCTTTGTTACCCTCACAAAGCCTTAAGGCCTTGAATTTATTAATCCATACTCCTGCACGTTTACTGAGGACGGCGTTGTATTTATATTTCAAATTAGTCAAGCGGTCAATGGTTGCATTATTGTTCAAGTCAAGGGAGTGTTGTGTCTCTAGCTGCTTGATTGTTTTTTCTAAAGAGTCTAGTTCGGAGTTTAATTCTTTGTTCATACGAGCCCTGATACCTATCAACGTACCCCTTAATGTGGCCTTAAACGCGTCCCAAACTAAGGCGGGATCTGTATCTGGCTGCGAGTTTATCTGAAAATATTCACGTATGGACAGTTCTATGCTTTTCTTGTTCTCTGGTACCGACAATATCTCTTCGTTAAAGCGCCATCGTCTCCGGGGGATAAGTGAATGTGAGCCCGCCAGTTTCATATGGATACATGCATGGTCGGACACCAATATGGGGGCTATATCAGTTTCGTCGATAAGGTGTGTATGTGAGTCAGATATCAATAAGTAATCTATTCTCGAATAAGAATTGTGCGGAGGGGAATAGAAAGTATAGTTACGACCATCCGGATGTTGGAGGCGCCACGAATCATGTAGGTGGAATTTAGCACACAGTCGTTTCAGTGTGTCATGAGAGCGGGGGGGTGGTACACACTCTTGGAATGCCTATCTAGCAAGGGATCTAGTGGTAGATTAAGATCCCCACCAACCACCAGTAGCTTATCTTGCGGAATATTTTCAAGTTCTTTTGATACATATGCCCAGAATTCAGGGAGGTCTGTATTAGGGCCATAAATATTTGCCACATAGATATGGTCTTCGTCTCTTTTTAGGTTTGCGATGCTTAGTCTACCCTCGGAATCTACCAAATGTGATACCAGGGCTAAGTTTGATTTTTTAGCAACCAGGGTGATCACCCCTCTTTTCATTTGAGTCGCAGGGGAACAGAGTGTAAGTGAGATCCAGTGTTGTTTAAGATTATCAGCGTCAGTCTGAGATAATTTGGTTTCCTGCAAGAGAATTATATCCCCTTTAGTTTTGGCCAGATAATCCCAAAAATGTTTGCGCTTGACCGGGTGATTAAGCCCCTTGACGTTTAACGAGACTATATGCAGAGAGGCTGCTAAACTCTTATCTGTAGCCATGGACGTGGGTTGAGTTCAATGTGGTAGGGAGTCTCCCCAACATCTGAGTGAATGTGGCCTTAGTTGTGAGATTCGCTTTCACTCTCATAGGTAGGTTGTATTTGATATATATCCCAATAGATGGTGATGCAAGCAGAAGGTGAACCCTGTATGTGTGGCACACATCGTGGTGAAAGACAGACGAGAAAGGGTGGGAGAAGAAGGAAAGGGAAGGAAAGAGAATAGAGAATAGGAAAAATGTAGTACATAGCAGAGATAATCCTGCAACATCTGTATTTACTACCCCATAACCCCCCAACTCCCCCAACTTACCCTGCCCCCCACCAGGCCCCCCTATGCCCCTCCCCTCCCTCCCTCCCTGAAACTCGAACTGAAGAGCTGCGGCGGCAGTGCTGTCTACGGTCGCACAGGGACATATGTAATAAAACGACAGTTGGAACATCGTGTGATAACATTTTGGTTCTGATAGCTTTGGTAACATTGCGAGAAGAAGCAACATTCAACATACAACATACATACATTCAACTTAGAGCATTAAACTCGCCGAGGGATAAGCGACGTAACCTCTTAATTAAGAACCCCTCTTTTTTACAGATAACATTTAGAAATATTGCAAGAAGAGGAATCTTCTACATGCAAACAATTTAGCGCAATTAAGTTGCCGAGGAATAAGCGAAGCAACCTCTTAGCCGAGGAGCTGTGAGAATGCTGTGGGTTTGCTCCACGTCAAGGGAACTAACAGTGGCGACTAGCACTCTCTAGACCTCTCGAGAACCAATAGACAGTGAGAGGCACGTGTCAGTTGAGTCAGTCGAGCAATGCAATGTAATGCAATGTTGGATCCCTCCTTACACGGTGCAAGTTCCTTTTAAGACATACTGAAAGTTGACATGCATCATATTACAGAGTTCAATCGCCGAGGCTGTCAAGTCTCTGAAAGGCAGTGAGAGTCTTAAGCCCGGACGATAATACCGGAATGGCAGTCCGCTTGGATTAAACCCGTAAGGGGGCAGAGTCATTCACATTCACATTTTACAGATCAGCACCTGGACATACCTGTCAGAAAGATCGTGGATGAAGTTAATCTAGAGTCAATCCTGACTGCCTTTTTTCTTTTATTGGACTGGCCACTAGACGTGTCCATTTCTAGTTTTGGTTTGTCACTCAGGTAGCATGACAAATCTAGTGGGTTAGTGAAGAAATGAGAACGACAATGGTCTTTGATCCTGAATTTCGCTGGGCCTGCAAACGAAAACTGGATATCTTTCGACCGTAGTTTCTCTCGAAGAGACAGGAAGCCTTTCCTTGTTTCCACCGTTTCCCTGGAGTAATCCTGGGTAAATGTGATTCGGTTACCTTCCCATGTGATATGGTGTTTTTTTCTGGCGTGCTGGTATCTAAGTGGTTTGCATATGAGAGGTCGAGGGCATCTCGACGTGCGTTGTGGGAAGGTCGGCACTCTATGGGCTCTATCTAATTCCAGCCCATGCTGGAACTTTATCCCTGTAACCGCTGGTATCCATGCTTCCAGAAATGATATACAAGAATCAGCATCTTTTTCTGAATTTTCTGGAACCCCAAAGATTCGCACATTACCCCTCCTGTTGCGATCTTCCAATTCTGAGGCTTGGCGTCTGAGGTCGCTGGTGGCAGTTTGGAGATGTTGTGTGATTTTATCGCTGTTTGTGGACCTGTCCTCGACATCACTAATTCTTTGCTCTGCTTCGTCGAGGCGGAGAGTTAAGGAATTCATGTCTGCTCTGATCGCGGTTAATTCAAGTTGCATCGCATCGGTGTTACTTATCGTTGACTTGGCTAAGTCGTGCACGTCGGCCAACTTCTTCAGAATCATGTCTAAAGTGCCAGCAACTTCACCCCTGTTCTTAATAGGCGAGTCTGAGATGGAAGTTTCTGGCCGCACTTTCTTAGTGTTTTTGGAGTCTCTATCCGCCATTATTGGTGCTTGGGTGGTACACTGTAGGTACACTGTAGTTAGGAAGGTCTTGATCAAGCTGCAGCCGGCTGCAGAATCGGGCTTGGACTCAGTGGCTGGAGATCTTCTATTGGCAGCCTTGCGCTTCACAGTACACAGTGTTCAATAGTGTTCAATAGTCAGGGGGTTCGTACTTTTGGCAGGATGTATGATGTAGTAAAACACTTAGTACCTACCCTTAGTGCCAAGGAGACGGAGCAATTGTAGTAGGTGACCGGGCTGCAGGTAATAGAGAAGGTCTTCCGTAAAGATGTGCTACTGCATCAGAACATAACGTGTCGGTTTAGGCTTCATCAATAATAATGTCCGTCTCATGGCTTGAAGTGTCCTTGAGTAGGCAGCCGTTAGCTCTCCGGTAGCGGCAGGGCATCAACGAGACAAGACTCACATGTATAGCTGGGCTGCCATCAGATTACATGCACGGGCACCTGAACTTTATGAGACACTCGGCGGAACACTGTATACAACAGTAAACAACGAAGCTGCTTGTGCCCTGTGGGTGAAGACTCAAATCAGGGGCAGCCAATGATTTTGCACACACTTGCCTCTATACTAGTGGTGACTCAATGGTGGGTTTGTGATGTTATCAGGCCATTTTCCCACCTGGGATAAATCGAATCCGGTAGGCAGATCGCCATCTTAACACCAGGTAGCAGCGAGAGATAGTGGGACCTCTCCGCGGGCCTGGAATGTGGTCTTTACCTCCATATGGTAGAGTTGTGGAGATGTGGACACCACCTTCGAAAGTAAACTCTACTCAGCGCTGTAGTGTGGGGTGTTGGGCTGCAGGAAGAAACTCATTATCCTCGCACAAACGTGGCCGCGCCATTTTGAGGTCAGGCAAACAGAGCTCGCGTTCAGAGTGTTCCTTACGACCTCGCGGAGCCTGAGCCAAGCTTCGCCGCAGTGCCTTGCTTTGTTGCTCGTGCTCACCTCTGTAGCGAATGGCTGTCGTGGAAGAAGATAGCAGGCTGGATCCTCGCCTGGATCCTCAGCTCATGTCAGCACGAAGCCCGCGGATCTAAGATGGCGGGCGAGCCGCGATTTATCCGGGCACATCATCGATCTTCAGGCCAGACCGCTATTACCAGGTATTTCGTGAATACAGTCGCAACAACTTGTGTGCCAGTTAATGCGGTCGCTGGAATCTCCTTCAGGGCATAATTTCGGGGTCTGTATCACATTGTTTTCGCCGCAAATCTGGGTCCCATGCAGCGTGAAGACAGACTAGGCGGCCATTCTCCCTGCCGTCCAAGCCCCCTTCCTTTTTTAAGTTCAAGAAAATTTTATTAATAGTAATAAAAAAAAGGAAAACCAGGTGTCAAAACAAAGTACAGCGAGATGTAAGAATCTAAGCAGAATAATACAATCATACAAATGCAAGCATGATAATAAAATAACTCTGGGTGCAAAATGAGAAAAAGGGAAAGGGTAAAGAAAAATTACGATAAGCATAAAATATGAAATACATGAGAACATTGGAAAGTAATAAACAAAATTGGTACACTGAAGGATAAGTGGAATGTAACAGGCAGTTAAGGAGGTTTAGGAACTTCCTGTTGTGGAGGCGTGGGATGAAACAAGCGTTTACTGCATGAGTCCAGATAAAGTGTGATGGGAGTCCATAAATCCATGCGTTTTGTAGCCATACATGCCGGGAAAACATGGGCAGTGTCCAGTCTATGGTTATGGCATACATTAAACCACCATGCTTTGAAGGAAATTTTGGAGAAGTCTTTCCAGTTGACTGTAATTTGTTGGAAGGCAGCGGCAAGTAATAAATCAACAATTTGAGGTTTGAGATCAATGCCATGCCAACAAGGAGAGAGACTACCCATAAAAACATGTGTGTGAGAAAAAGGGATAGAGGTGTGAAAAATTAAATTAAGTTGAGCCCAAACCTGTGTCCAAAAATTACGAACATGAGTGCATGAAAATAACATATGAAATAAATTGGCTTGTGGTGACGAGCAAGACCAGCATGTATGGGGAGTAGCAGGAAAGCGTTTGTGAAGGTCAGAGGGTGTGTAGAGGAGTCTATTGTAAATAAAGAACAAAGTCTGAGTAAGGGTTGCTGCTCTGGAAGATTTGCGAAGTTTGGTCCAGATTTTGTCCCAAAAGAAGACCGACCAAGAGACAGACAAATCATGCTCCCAAGATTCTTCTACTTTAGATTTGGGCCTCGGAGTCTCACCAGCATGGAGGAATTTGTAAATAGCAGTAGCTTTTGGTGTGGTGCGTAAGAAGGAATGGAGTGCGGCAGTGGTGGTGGGTGGAGCAGGAGGAGGACAGGGCTGAGAGAGATCATTGTATTTCGTTAGCAATTGATATTTGGGTGCAAAGGAAGTAGGTAAGTCATAGAGGGAGCGAAGGGTGTCAAAAGATAAAAAGGAGGAGTGAGAAAAAAGTTGGGAGATCCACTGTAGGCCTCGAGCATGCCAAGTTTTCCAGAAAAAGGGTCTGTTACGGATGAGTAAGGAAGTGTTATGCCATATGGGAGAAGAAAGGAAATCAGCAATGGTGGTGGGAGGAGAGTGCGTAGAGGAGAGGAGTAATTTAGTGGTAAACTTATGAATCGGAGTTGAGATGGAGGTGGGTTTGCTGGAGAAGGAAAGGAACTCAGCAAAGGAGAAGGGAGAGAGAAGAAGGCGTTCAAATTTGGTCCATAGAGGACATGGGGTGTCAGAGTCTTGTAGCCAAAAAGAAGCTTGTCTCAGCTGAAACGCCTTGTGGTAGGCTGGAAAGTCAGGAAAATTGGCCCCACCTTCTGACTTAGGACGAATCAGACGTGCTAGAGACATTCGCGGTTTCTTTTTATTCCAAAGAAAGGACATTAGAATAGAGTTGATCTTTTTGAAAAATTTGGAGGGGACAGGAACCGGAATGTTGGAGAGGGTGTAGAGAACAATGGGAGATAACATCATTTTAATAGTGTCGAGGCGACCCCACCAGGATAGGTAAAGGGGATGCCACTTGGATGTGAGATCTGTTAATTTCTGAATGCATTTGGTCATGCATAGGGAAACGGTATCTGGGATGGTAGGAGTGACATGCATTCCAAGGTATTTGATATTGGAGGGTTTCCATGTAAAATTAGAGGCAGCAAAATCGGGTTTGAACGTAAATTTAGTTAAGGGGAGGATCTCACATTTATCATTATTAAGTTTATAGCCAGATATTTGGGAGTAAGCGTGGACTGCAGTGAGAAAAGCAGGAATGGAAGCGGAGGGGTCGGAGACAAATAGCAGAATGTCATCCGCATAAGCGGCTAGTTTGATATGGGAGTCTGAGAGTTGGAAACCATGGATGGAGGGATTTTGACGAAGCTTGGATAGGAAGGGTTCTAATGCTAGGTTAAAGAGGAAGGGAGATAATGGACAGCCTTGGCGAACTCCTCTTTTTAAATCAAAAAAGGAAGATATTTGACCGTTAGCGCAAACTGCTGCGCGCGGGTTAGAATAAAGAAGTGAAATTAAGGATATAAAAACAGGACCGAAACCAAACCAACGAAGGGTGTGAAATAGATAAGTCCATTCGACCCTATCAAATGCCTTTTCGGCATCCAAGGCAATGGCCGCAAGGGGATGGGGTGAAAGGCGGGACTGGGAAAGGATATTGAAGAGGAGTCTGGTGTTATCAGTTATGAAACGGCCCTTGACAAAGCCCGACTGTTCCTCACCCAAAAGGTCTGGGAGAAGAAGGTCAAGACGTGCCGCAAGAGATTTTGCAAAAATTTTATAATCAATATTGACCAAAGAGATTGGCCTGTAGTTTTTGCAGTGTTGAGGATCCTTCCCCTCCTTGGGTATGAGGCAAATATGGGCATCTGAGAAAGAACCTGAGGAGGAACCTAAGGAAAGAAAGGTGCCGATAAGGGAATGGAGTCGGGGAAGGAGGAGCTTCGAAAAGTGCAAAAAATATTCTACAGTGAAGCCGTCAGGTCCGGGGGCCTTGTCCTTTTGGAGGGATTGAAGTGCTTTGAATAGTTCTTGTTGGGATATATCAAGTTCTAATTGAGAGAGATCAAGTGGAAAGTGAGATGGTTTTTGAATGGAGGAGAAAAACGTGTCTAGAGAGTGGGAGGAGGGCTGGGTTTCAGAAGAGTATAAGGTCCTATAAAAGCTAGAGAATTCAGTGAGAATGTCTGCGTCTGTGTGTTTGAGATTTGAATCGGTGTCGTAGATTGATTCAATGTTTAATTTATTGTGTTTCACCTTGAGATAATTGGCTAAGATCTTGCCAGCTTTATTTTTGCCTCCATAGAACTTGGCACTGGATTTTAATAAGTATAGGGATGCATCGTCCGTAGATTTTTTATTAAACTTCATCTTAGCATTAACTAGGGCAGTTAGAGTTTGCTGTGAGCGAGAAGTGAAATAAGAATGCTCCAACTTCTTGATATCCAGAAGGATAGCCTTGGTAGAATCACGAGCAGCTTTACGTTTTTTGGCCACAAAGCCAATGATAAAATCTCTTGCCGCCGCTTTAAAGGCATCCCAAATGGTGTGTTTGGGGACAGGAGAATTATCATTTAGGGAGAAAAATTCATGAGAGAAGGAAGTGAAGGAGGCAGTAAATTTAGGGTCTAGGAGAAGAGAATTGTTGAAACGCCAACGTTTAGGGCCTGTTGATTTGGGTAGAATATCCAATTGAACTAGTGTGGGGGCATGGTCAGAAAGTAAAATCGGGCCGATTTCTGCATGAGTGAGAGTTTGGGCAATATGATGGGTGACAAAAATGTAATCAATCCGAGACTGGGAGTGGTGACAAGGAGAGTAGAAGGTAAATTCCTGGAGTTCTGGGTTGCAAAGACGCCAAGCATCAGTGAGTTTGTGTTGGGAAATGGCTTGAGAAAAGGATTTGTGAGATTTGTTAGGGACGAAGTGTGCTCTGGAATTCCTATCGAGAAAGGGATCTAGGGGCTGATTGCAATCTCCTGCTAAAATGAAATTATCATCAATGAATCTGGTGATGTGTTGGGAGAATGAGTGCCAGAAGGTGGGATCTCCAGTGGTAGGGGCATAAACATTTAGGAGAGAAATTGGAACATTCTTGATAGCAAGTTTGGTATATATCCATCGACCTTCAACATCGGATTCTTGGGCAAGCAGGGAATGAGCAAGATTTTTATGACATAAGATTGCAACGCCATTACGTTTACCATCCCCAGGAGAGTAATAAACATCGCCCACCCAACTTCTTTTCAGTTTAACAGATTCATCGGCAGATAAATGGGTTTCTTGTAAAAAAGCAATGTCCACATTTAAACGCGAAAGATGAGATAAAATCCTTTGACGCTTGATAGGGGAGTTGACGCCCTTAACATTCCATGTGATTACCTTTAGGGACATAATATCTCAAGGAAGAAAGAGAGAACAAAGAAAGAGAAAGAGGTACAAAGGAGACCCAGAAGAGTGAGGAGACCATGGAGAGTAAAAAAGTCAATGAAAGACAACGCAATATAATAATGAATGAAAGAATGAGAGAAGAGAGAAGAGGAAAAGGAGAATAGGAGGAACCGATGCGGAAAAAATGAGAAGATAGTCCAAAGACATATCATATCGAAGAAAAAGAAGAAAACAAAAGAGAGAGAAGGGGGTGCAAGGGAGACCAAAAGAATAGAAAAGCCAAGAAGAATAAGAGAGATGATAAAAAGCAGCGCAGTATAATAAAGAGTAAAAGGATGAGGAAAGAAGAAAGAGGGTGAGGAAAAGAAAAGTAGAAGCGAGTTGTGTAGAGGAGAGGATAAGGTAGTCCAAGAAGTAGTCAAAATAATAGATATAAGACAGCAATAGAAGAGTATTCGAAAACCAAGAAAAAGAGACACCTGTGAAACAGAGAAAATTGGGGGACGTAAAAGCGAAAAAGATACAAGGAGGAAAGTGAACAACTGGGAGGAAAGGGAAAACATACTTACGAAGGGTAGAAATGGGGAGGGTTAATCACCAGGGGAAGGATACGCGAGGAGATGAATGAGGGGGGAGCGCCAGGCAAAGGAAGCAAGCGTCCAATGCAAACGAACCAACAGGTCGGGGGAATGACGCCAAACATATTGTAAAACCTGCAAGGAGAAGGGAGGAAAGACAATAATGAATAAGACGAATGAGAGAGGGTGAGAGCAAGACAATAATGAGTAGCAAAAAGGTACGCAAATAGGCGGCAGTGAACAATACTAATTAACGAACAAAGATAAAAGAAAAACGAAGGGGAGTGAGGGGAAGAACAGGAGAACATGAGAACAGGAGCCGCCTGAAAACATAACAAGAACAAGCAAAAATACATTCAACAATGCACGACAAGCATGCAGATTAACTGAAATTTCAAAACTTTATCACGCAGAAATCATGGCGGGAAAGCTGACGAGGAGCTAGAGAAGTCCATATCGGAGGCCTGAGTTGCATTCAAAAAGCTTCGTAGGCGAACAGGATCTTCATATGTCGTAGTTTTGTTGTTGTAGGTCACTCGGAACAAGCATGGGTGGAAAAGACCGTATCTGGCTCCAATGGCACGAAGTTCTGGTCGCAGGTCCAAAAAGGCCTTGCGTCGAGTAGCTGTAGCTCTTGCATAATCCTGTGCAAAGAAAAGGTTGGAGCCTGACCATTGCAATCGAGGTGAGGCACGGGCCGCTGAAATAACTTTGAGGAGGTCAGTGTATTCTAAGAAGTACATGATGACACCTCTTGGTCGTGAAGAGGGAGAGGAAGTAGAAGGGAGACGACCCAACCGGTGTGCACGCTGGATGTTAAGCGTGGTATCTTCAGGTAGGTGAAGGAGCTTGGGCAGAAATGATTTGAAGAAGGCAATGGGATCATTCCCCTCACAATTCTCCGCCAGGCCGTAGAGACGAAGATTATTGCGCCTGTTACGATTCTCCAATTCTTCAACCTGCTTTTGAAGAGAAGAGATTTGAGATTGCATGTGTGTTACTTTGGAGGATGACTCCTGTAGAGCTGTTAGGGAATGTTCTACTGTAGTCACTCTGGCATCCATCTGAGACCAGTTGTCGGTAAGAACCTGCAACTTAGAATTAGTTTCTTCCATGAAGGGTCTGAGGGCGCGTATTTCTTCTAATAACAGCTCCATGGAAACAGCCGATGTGGACCCCGTTGGCGATGGAGGATCTTTTTGAAGACGTTTCGACCTGACCTTCCCTGGAGGCTGGATGGGCCGCTCCGTGTTAGACTGCGACATTTGAGTGATGATTCCTTGAGAGGCCTCGAGGTGCGCTAGTGCAGAAAAGACTTTGGAATTTTTAATGAAGACGCGGCGTGGAGGTTTGGAGGTGCGAGAGAATGCCTTCTTTTCCATAAAGACGGAGAACAATAATGTCCACTACTAGTCCAGAGGCAGTGAAGAGTATGCGTCGGAGCTTCTAACTGAAAACCTGCGTAAGGTGCAGGTATGCCATGGAGTGAGGAAAATGGATGGAACAGCAATCAAATCTCTAATTGAAGAAGTTAGGACATAGATGACGAGAACAGAGAGCCATCGTGGGGACAAAGTGTAGAGAAATGGCACCTTGTGGAGCAGAGAAGGTCCGTCAAAAAGAAGACCTCATGAGTATAAGGGGAGCAAATGAAGGAGAGCGCAGAGAAAACCGTGCTCAGCACTGCTCCAAATTGTAAATAGCGTTAGACATATGGCCAAGGAAGAAAGCAGCGCAGTTGATGTATAAGTGAATCAGTCTGAATGCTTTTGCAGGGTGTCTGAGGAGATGGGAGAGCATTTTCTCAAAATGGCCGCCAGAGAGAAAAAAAACGCGAACCAAACTTGCCAAAAGTCATTTAGATGCAGCTCACAGCATACGCAGGCAGCAGTGGCATAAACAAGCAGAAATCACCTCACCATGAGGAGTTGGCGCTGCGTAGGGCTCCGTGGCAAGTGCACATTGTTGTGGGTCGGGAGCGCCGCAGTCCGCGCTGAGAACACACAAAATGGCGGGCGCGACTTTCACTCAGCCGCGTCCGCTATAAAAACACAAAGAACGGCCATACCGCCGCCTGGAAAGGACCGCAAACAAGAGCCCCGATGTCGCTGCAGTCTCCGGTTATAGAAAGTGAGCGTTGCAGGTACAGGTGTGTCGTTGGAAGCGGCGAAATCCCCTGGCGACCGGGAGCGCTTACATCTGCGCTGCCGTCCTCGCCGGGCGCCAAGCCACGCCCCCCGCCCCCTTCCTTTTTAATCTTTACATTAATCGGTTAGGGCAGGCGCTCCTAAAGGATGCTCGAGATTTTCCCTAAATAGACCGCTGTCCCATTCCTGCTCTACTATATGCTAATGACGCAGTTTTGATATCCTGCCTGCAGATTGGTCTTCAGAAGGTTTTAAACTGATTTGTTTCTTTCCCAAAAATGAATGACTGGGCACGTGAATTACCATTATGTCCTTGTGATAATCAGTCGGTTCAATCTACATCTCATTTAGTTTTATTATGTACATTTTACACTGAGTTAAGAAAGGCATGGAGAGTTCCACTCTTAAAAGTTTGGGGGGGGGGCTGAGGAAATAGCATTCGGTATTTATTAAGCTCCAGTTTTTAGAAAATGAGCATATAGCCTGGAGGACAGCCATGTTTTTAAAAAAAGTGCTTTGTCAAAGGAAGAATTTTGTGATATAGGGGGCGAGATTCTTAAAATGCACCATCATTTTAACATTTTGCATATTCTTTGTGCTATCATGATTGTTAAGCAATGAAATCAAGCTTTCTTGATTTGCCTATAACCCTTCTTTCCATGGAGGAATATGCAACATATTTGGCAATCACTTAGAAGCTAAGGTCCTCAATACCAATTTGCGTGCCGAGCCGTGCAGGGTAAAGAAAGGTAAGACAGGATTTTTTTAAAAATGTTTCCCCGTGTTAGGTCCCCTAGGAAATTTTGCTTGCGCCTGCTGACCCAACTTTTACCAACCTTGGCATGAAAGCATTACTTTATTTAGAAAGTGTGCTTTTGCTGGTTTGGGGTAAATCTGTTCAGAAGATTTAGAGATATAAGCATTTAAAATAGGTGGCAATTGAGCTAAAAGCGTTAAGACTATTGTATACTGTGGCTGTTTTAAACAAGAAGGATTTGTGGTTCTGATATATAAATAGCTGCATATCCCAAATTAAAAACAATGAAGGAATCCAATTGGAAGATTGAGCCTTGTTGTAACTAGGGCTCCAAGTGCTCACATTGGCTGAATACAAGAGAAACATTTCTGTTGAGGCTGCCACGTCAGCATGTACGCCACTGCCTCTGGCTCCTGAAAAACCATTTCAAAGGCCCCTTGAGGGGGAAGGGTGAGTACACCCTGAAGCATAGGCCTTCACCAGGGAGACCCTGATAGGGTCACTGCCTAGTTTAGATTAAAAAAAACTTAAAACGAGTCTCAGTTTCTGCAGATCCTTTTCAGGATTCATGGTACCTTAACATCTAAAATGGCAGCCGTAGTCCACGGTACCTGACTTGGTACCGCGGTGTCAAGCTTTGGCTGAAGACACAGATCATCCATCTGAAAGTCACGGCTGTCCCCGACTCTCTTTTGAGGTTATGACTATGAGAGACTCCAACAGAGAAGGAAGGAAAAAATGGGGACAGGAATGAGAACACCTTTCTTTTGCAGGCCAATAACTGCAAATTTCGGGTGGAGTAATGTCTGCTTGTGGATCTTCTCATATTCTTACTCTCAGATGGTATGTGCAGCAAAGGCTAAATGTAAATTTGAAAAGGTAGAGGTTGGGTGGCAGGATAAAGATATAGTATATAAGATTACTAGAATAGTGTGGGTCTGTGTGGTCATCAGCTCACAATGCAACCAGGGCAGTAGCTTTGCTCCCCACAACTCTCAGGCATTGAGACCAAAGGACAGCAGCAGATGGCTATGCCTCGAAATACAAGTCAACAAACAAATAGAAACAACATAAATTAAATATTTATAGGAAAGGCCTATACAAAAAAACTGGTAAAGGAGAAAGGCACCAAAGATGAGGGATGCAGAATCATGTGGACACACCCTATGAGCTGTGGGGGGTTGACTACCCATGCTGGGTTGGGTGCTGAGCCTGGCTGAAGGCCAGGGTCTATGGCCAGTCCCTGCTGCACAAGGCATGTGGTGGGCTGGGTGCTGGGCCACACAACAGACTATAGTGTGTGAGAAAACCCTGCTGTAAATGGCCAAGCTTTGTGTGCAACTGGTGTTGGCTGCCATCCGCAGTTTTATTGCAGGGCTTAGCACAGTGAACACCATTGCCCTCAAAAGCCACCATATCTCTGATTGTCCTCTCTGATCAAGTTTTTTTTTAGTTCTTCTTCAAAGTGGTGTTCATTTCATATTTCTTTTTTTAAACTCATCTAATTAGTAATTCAACACCTCCTATTCTCAAAGCCTAACAATAAGGATAGCTTGGTGAAGGGTCTAACTATATTATGATGCCTATTTGAGGTGCTTGATGCTCAGTTCTTTCAACTGCTTTTCAAAATATTCCCTTTAATAAGACTTTCTGATTGTTATCCAGTGGGTTACTATGGATAACAATACTACGGTAAGGTAGATAACTACATATGCTTTCAGTCTGGCTATCTTACTCTCCTCTTTTATCTGGGAGGAGTGCTGGAGAAAATGAAAAGGGAATTAAAGGGTGACTCGTGTGGTGTTATATATGAGGTCATAAGCAGTGCATGATAGGTAGTTCATTAAACTATAACTGGTGTATTTCAGATTGTTTGGGGTTTTGTAACGTGAGCTTGAGACTCATTCCATCACCTAAATATAATATGATTCTTGCGGTTGTTTTTTTTCCATTTTATTTTATTTAATTTCTGGGGAATTTTATTGAACGTAAGTTAAGATTTATTCTTACCTCTCTGATTCTTATTTGCGATACAAAATAATAGTAATCCAAAATTGATGCAAATACAAAGTTTTGGATCGATTTAAAGGTAGCTTGAAATTGTGTATCCGAAATTATGGTGGAACACTGACAATCACTGCAGCGAGGGGGTGAGGCCGGAGCTTTAGCTTTTATGCAATAAACCAAGAGGGAGAACATTAACACGTTGTGGCACTGCAAAGTCACACAAAGTGTTAATAAACTATAGATTCACTTTCCAGTGCATAACATTTTGTGTGCTACAAAGTTGTGGTTAATGTAGTGCTACTTTAAATCAAGAGGGCATCCATGGGGGGTACTTAGGCCAGTGCATACCTGAAAAAAGAAAGAAAGACCCAAAGTCTTTCTTAGGCACCACTACCCAACTAATGCGAGAGCCTGCATTATCTTTGTAAGCATCACGCTCATTCAAGTGTGACATTTTGGTCTATTCCTGGTTACCTTAATCTGTATGGATGGCCTGGAAGTGCTAGTTCTATCTTATTCTTAAAGTATATTGATATGATTGATTTGATATTAAAGGGCTTTGCTCAAAAAAGGGAAGACAACGCCTCGATGTGGTAGTGCCTAATAATGCAGGTGTTTAGATGCAGATCACCAGGCACTGACTTGGGCGTTTCAAGACTATCAACCTTAGTTTTGAACATGAGGCTATATTTGTAATGATTGTCAGATCTGGTATTGTTCCAAAATAGCACCTCTTTGAAACATGTTTAAGTAGGAGAAATGCTTACATTTCTCCAACAATATCTTTCATGGGTTTGTGCTGGACTGTAAGTGCACGAAGGACTCCTTAAAGGGACTATCCTGCAGCTATAAGAGGTTACAGAACATGGTGTCAGATTAATTTTTTTTATTCTGCAACATTGACTGGATTTCTGAGACTCGTAGTCCACTTCATTGGCTCCCTGTTTAGCAGTAGGCCAATTTCAATGATTTGTTTCAGGCTCATCCAGCATTTCACCATAGGATACTGCAAAGTTTCCTTTCAAGATTAGACACATATGTACTGCCTCAAGCCCTTCAATCTGACACCTTATCCTTGTTCTCTGCTTCTCTTATCATATGTTCTCACCTTCAGCCTATATACATGAATTAAAAATAGTAATTAAATACTCAGTTTATGATGTAGCAGTAGGTGATATAGCGGTTAAGGCAATACTGTATATCGAAATTGTCATTCTTGGTATACTGATATACAACCCGTGTGAAACATCCCACACCAGGAACAGTTTACAATCTGTATTTGATAAGATCAGCAGTAACCACTGCAGATCTGGTATCCATGGAAGGCAGCACTCATCAGGTGCTCATACACGTAATTCTTATCCCTGTGCATTTCATATGTCCATGGGGTGGATGTACAAAGCAATTTTGCAATATTAAAGGTCAAATCAGAGTCTCAGCTAACAAAAAAAAAAATATTTTCAAATGTAAAAAACGCAAATTGAAATTCGGTAACACTATTGAATCTCATTAGAGGTCCGCGAGTAAACATTACATCAGTATCTAGAAGAGGCGTTTAAAGGGTGTCCCTTGCGCTTACTGATTCCTTAAGTTATGTATCAATGTTTTCTGACTGAAATCAGGCGTCAAAGCATTATTATTTCACCACCAAGTCAAAGGAGTTGGTAACCATTGGCAAATTGGAAGAAGTCTAGAGGAACCCCTTCTCTTTGTCATATATGGACAAAAACATATTATTGAGTAGGCAGTGGTCCCTGGGACCACTTCCTACCCTTAAAAATGTTTTTTTACACATCACATTTTCTTTTTAGATTAATGGGTGCATTAAAGAAAGATTGCTTTATTTAAAAGCTGACCCCAGCATGCCTCCAGGATGGTAACTTGAGCCTATTGTAGTGGGTCACAATTTGCAACCTACCTCACACATATTAACAATTCCATATTTTGAGACTCAACCTATTAATCCATAAGTTGGTTTGCAAAATACCAGGGCATTCGGTGGAAGTTGAGGTACAAATTGCGACCACTCCTACTGAATTAATTTTAATATATTCCTATTAAGAATTCGCAAATTGCTAATCATTATTATTCACAATTTACAATGTGAGATTTGAAATATTAGCATATCAGGCCCCACGTGTCTCTTTAAACATTTCATCCAATCTTAAGGACGATTTGTAGAATTTCTTTCTGACTGGTGTATTCCTATTCAGGTAATTCGCAAGCAAGTTGTTTTTAAAAAAAGATCACCCTCCAAGCCTCTGTTGTGAAGTGAAATATGTTAGCGGTTCAATGCATCGTTTCAACATCAGTTTACAAAAGGTCTGGATAATTACTCTGCAGACTTTCTAGCCAAACGTCAAATGTTGAAGCCAAACCAAGCTATGAAAAACTAGAGTACAGTAGTTGACGATGGGTATCTCCGAACCTAATAAAATGGCTAGACTGGGGAAGATCAAAACATGTTTGTTCTGACTGAGCTCCTGGAACCTTACAGAAAAACAAATCATTCCAGAGCAAAATACACTTAACAAAAGCAGAAGATTTGTTTGTTTCTAAAGGGCTGTTTAAAGGCCAGACTTATAAATACAATTCAAATTAAGGACGCACTGAAGTACTTGCCAAAGAATCCAAAACTTGGAATCTGTCAACATATTTGTTTCAATGTGAAGTTTTCAAAAAATGTAAATACATTTGCCATAAAAAAAAATCAAAGAAAACGGGGATTTCACTCTTTTTTGTGACGCACTTTCAAATTCGGTTTGTTGGTCCAGGCAGATTTCAGACACGATTATTCTGAAAAGTAGCACGTTTCTTCTGTTTTTACAGCTTTAACCGCCAGATTCATCATTGTCCTCTTTTGCGAGTCCTTAATAGCGATTATTAAGGAATCGCTATTAAAGACTTGCAAAACGGGATGCATGTAGAAATCGCAATTAATTTTGCGATTTCTACTGCCTCCTTATTTGCGATTTGCTAATTGCTAATCGCAAATAAGGAATGGATTTCCCATTCATTCCTATGGGCTTCAAGGCCCATAGGAATGAATGGGGAGTCATTCCTTATTTGCCATTAGCAATTAGCGAATCGCAAATAAGGAAGCGATTTCAAGGGTGCCAGGGTGTCCGAAGGACACCCTGTAGCACCCCTGAAATGCAAATGTACACTGGTGTTGCGCACACACACATGTCCAAAGGACATGTGTGTGTGTAACATACAACTTAGAAAAATGCACTAAAGTGCATTTTTTCTAAGTTTTCGCTATTTACCACGAAGTTACACTTCGCGGTAAATAGCGGCCCCATATTGCGAATTCGCAATTTTAAAAAGGTTCATGAATAGCATTTAAGGAATCTCTAATTGAGATTCCTTAAATGCGATTCTTCGCAATTTTGCGCTTTCTGTAATTGCGATTTTTGCATTTGGGATGATGAATCCCAAATGCAAAAATAGCGCTCTCGCAAAGGGCCGGATTCTCAGAATCTGGCCCTTTGCGAGACGATTTTACAATGATGAATCTGGCCGTTAGTTCTGAATATAGTAAACCTACCCCAACTAACTTTTTCTTTTCTTTTGCGTTGCTGTTGCGAATGCTTTAGGGAGCAAGGGTATTTATTTTTCTACTGCAAAATTCGACAGATTCAATTTATTCTTTGTGCTCGTGAAAAGCTAAATCTAATGGAAACTTTAATTATTTCCCTCCATAAAAATAAATTGCCATGACCAACACTCGACATTGGTATCTTCACCTCTTGACTGCTAATCCCACCTCCCGACAAATCGGCCTCTTTTTAGGGCTCGGGGCGGAGCTCCGAGATCCTAATGTTAAAGAAAAAAAAAAAAACGTTTCTTTAGGGCTTCGGGAAAGACACATTCCTTAGTTTTTTCTTATCTGAATGTTGATTGGTCGTCGCGGTGCTGTTTTTGTAGT
The DNA here is from genome assembly GCF_964261635.1 of Lissotriton helveticus. Taxonomy (NCBI): domain Eukaryota; kingdom Metazoa; phylum Chordata; class Amphibia; order Caudata; family Salamandridae; genus Lissotriton; species Lissotriton helveticus. The sequence continues at coordinate 331,279,214 of NC_136071.1, read as the reverse complement.
AGTCTTGATGCCATAGGGCATTAGGCGGCCATGTTGGCATTTTCTCGCCGGTTTCGCGCACGGCCGTCCATAAATATCAATTAGGAGCTGTCAGGGAGGTGCTGTAATGGAATCCAGATGCTGTGTGCGCGTTCACCATTCTGCAGTGCGTGTTGGTGGGCGCGCACCATGCATTATTTTGTTGCTCCTTTCATCTCAGGTTTACTCGGCTAATTTCAATGTTTGAATAGCTGAAATGCTTTTACCGAAATTTAAAATATTTGTTTGGAATAAAAGGTTTACAGTTTTCAGCTAGCTTGCACCTCCTTGTTTGAACACGGAATGTAAAGCGAGTTTGTTTTAGAGCACTGATAGCCCTGTGAGGTGATACTTCAGGGTCGACGTGGTAGGTGCTTCGGGCTGGTTTGGTAGTGCAGAGTGGTAGTGCAGAGTGGTAGTGCAGAGTGGTAGTGCAGAGTGCAGAGTGGTAGTGCAGAGTGCAGAGTGGTAGTGCAAAGTGGTAGTGCAGAGTGGTAGTGCAGAGTGGTAGTGCAGAGGGCAGAGTGGTAGTGCAGAGTGCAGATTGGTAGTGCAGAGTGCAGATTGGTAGTGCAGAGTGCAGAGTGGTAGTGCAGAGTGCAGAGTGGTAGTGCAGAGTGGTAGTGCAGAGTGCAGAGTGGTAGTGCAGAGTGCAGAGTGGTAGTGCAGAGTGGTGGTGCAGAGTGCAGAGTGGTGGTGCAGAGTGCAGATTGGTAGTGCAGAGTGCAGATTGGTAGTGCAGAGTGCAGAGTGGTAGTGCAGAGTGCAGATTGGTAGTGCAGAGTGCAGATTGGTAGTGCAGAGTGCAGAGTGGTAGTGCAGAGTGCAGAGTGGTAGTGCAGAGTGGTAGTGCAGAGTGCAGAGTGGTAGTGCAGAGTGCAGAGTGGTAGTGCAGAGTGCAGAGTGCAGAGTGGTAGTGCAGAGTGGTAGTGCAGAGTGCAGAGTGAGAATGCAGTTTGAGAGTGCGAGTGGTAGTGCAGAGTGCAGATTGGTAGTGCAGAGTGCAGATTGGTAGTGCAGAGTGCAGATTGGTAGTGCAGAGTGCAGAGTGGTAGTGCAGAGTGGTAGTGCAGAGTGGTAGTGTAGAGTGGTAGTGCAGAGTGGTAGTGCAGAGTGGTAGTGCAGAGTGGTATTGCAGAGTGGTAGTGCAGAGTGCAGAGTGGTAGTGCAGAGTGGTATTGCAGAGTGGTAGTGCAGAGTGCAGAGTGGTAGTGCAGAGTGCAGAGTGGTAGTGCAGAGTGGTAGTGCAGAGTGCAGAGTGGTAGTGCAGAGTGGTAGTGCAGAGTGCAGAGTGGTAGTGCAGAGTGCAGAGTGGTAGTGCAGAGTGCAGAGTGGTAGTGCAGGGTGCAGAGTGGTAGTGCAGAGTGCAGAGTGGTAGTGCAGAGTGCAGAGTGGTAGTGCAGAGTAGTAGTGCAGAGTGCAGAGTGGTAGTGCAGAGTGCAGAGTGGTAGTGCAGAGTGTAGAGTGGTAGTGCAGAGTGCAGAGTGGTAGTGCAGAGTGGTATTGCAGAGTGGTAGTGCAGAGTGCAGAGTGGTAGTGCAGAGTGCAGAGTGGTAGTGCAGAGTGGTAGTGCAGAGTGCAGAGTGCATAGTGGTAGTGCAGAGTGGTAGTGCAGAGTGCAGAGTGGTAGTGCAGAGTGCAGAGTGGTAGTGCAGAGTGCAGAGTGGTAGTGCAGAGTGCAGATTGGTAGTGCAGAGTGCAGATTGGTAGTGCAGAGTGCAGAGTGGTAGTGCAGAGTGGTAGTGCAGAGTGGTATTGCAGAGTGGTAGTGCAGAGTGGTAGTGCAGAGTGGTAGTGCAGAGTGGTATTGCAGAGTGGTAGTGCAGAGTGCAGAGTGGTAGTGCAGAGTGGTAGTGCAGAGTGGTAGTGCAGAGTGCAGAGTGGTAGTGCAGAGTGGTAGTGCAGAGTGCAGAGTGGTAGTGCAGAGTGGTAGTGCAGAGTGGTAGTGCAGAGTGCAGAGAGAGAGTGCAGATTGAGAGTGCGAGTGGTAGTGCAGAGTGCAGATTGGTAGTGCAGAGTGCAGATTGGTAGTGCAGAGTGCAGAGTGGTAGTGCAGAGTGCAGAGTGGTAGTGCAGAGTGGTAGTGCAGAGTGAAGAGTGGTAGTGCAGAGTGCAGAGTGGTAGTGCAGAGTGGTGGTGCAGAGTGCAGAGTGGTAGTGCAGAGTGGTAGTGCAGAGTGCAGAGTGGTAGTGCAGAGTGGTAGTGCAGAGTGCAGAGTGGTAGTGCAGAGTGCAGAGTGGTAGTGCAGAGTGGTAGTGCAGAGTGCGGAGTGGTAGTGCAGAGTGCAGAGTGCAGAGTGCAGAGTGCGAGTGGTAGTGCAGAGTGCAGAGTGTTAGTGCAGAGTGCAGATTGGTAGTGCAGAGTGCAGTTTGGTAGTGCAGAGTGGTAGTGCAGAGTGGTAGTGCAGAGTGGTAGTGCAGAGTGGTAGTGCAGAGTGGCAGTGCAGAGTGGTAGTGCAGAGTGGTAGTGTAGAGTGCAGAGTGGTAGTGCAGAGTGGTAGTGCAGAGTGCAGAGTGAGAGTGCAGATTGAGAGTGCGAGTGGTAGTGCAGAGTGCAGATTGGTAGTGCAGAGTGCAGATTGGTAGTGCAGAGTGCAGAGTGGTAGTGCAGAGTGCAGAGTGCAGAGTGTTAGTGCAGAGTGCAGAGTGATAGTGCAGAGTGGTAGTGCAGAGTGCAGAGTGCAGAGTGGTAGTGCAGAGTGCGGAGTGGTAGTAGAGTGCAGAGTGGTAGTGCAGAGTGGTAGTGCAGAGTGCAGAGTGGTAGTGCAGAGTGCAGAGTGGTAGTGCAGAGTGCAGAGTGGTAGTGCAGAGTGGTAGTGCAGAGTGCAGAGTAGTAGTGCAGAGTGCAGAGTGGTAGTGCAGAGTGGTAGTGCAGATTGGTAGTGCAGAGTGCAGAGTGAGAATGCAGTTTGAGAGTGCGAGTGGTAGTGTAGAGTGCAGATTGGTAATGCAGAGTGCAGATTGGTAATGCAGAGTGCAGATTGGTAGTGCAGAGTGCAGATTGGTAGTGCAGAGTGCAGATTGGTAGTGCAGAGTGGTAGTGCAGAGTGGTAGTGCAGAGTGGTAGTGCAGAGTGGTATTGCAGAGTGGTAGTGCAGAGTGGTAGTGCAGAGTGGTAGTGCAGAGTGGTATTGCAGAGTGTTAGTGCAGAGTGGTAGTGCAGAGTGGTAGTGCAGAGTGGTAGTGCAGAGTGGTAGTGCAGAGTGCAGAGGGTAGTGCAGAGTGGTAGTGCAGAGTGCAGAGTGGTAGTGCAGAGTGGTAGTGCAGAGTGCAGTGTGGTAGTGCAGAGTGGTAGTGCAGAGTGCAGAGTGAGAGTGCAGATTGAGAGTGTGAGTGGTAGGGCAGAGTGCAGATTGGTAGTGCAGAGTGCAGAGTGGTAGTGCAGAGTGCAGAGTGGTAGTGCAGAGTGGTAGTGCAGAGTGCAGAGTGGTAGTGCAGAGTGCAGAGTGGTAGTGCAGAGTGGTGGTGCAAAGTGCAGAGTGGTAGTGCAGAGTGCAGAGTGGTAGTGCAGAGTGCAGAGTGGTAGTGCAGAGTGGTAGTGCAGAGTGCAGAGTGGTAGTGCAGAGTGCAGAGTGGTAGTGCAGAGTGCAGAGTGGTAGTGCAGAGTGCAGAGTGCAGAGTGCGAGTGGTAGTGCAGAGTGCAGAGTGTTAGTGCAGAGTGCAGATTGGTAGTGCAGAGTGCAGTTTGGTAGTGCAGAGTGGTAGTGCAGAGTGGTAGTGCAGAGTGGTAGTGCAGAGTGGTAGTATAGAGTGCAGAGTGGAAGTGCAGAGTGTAGAGTGGTAGTGCAGAGTGGTAGTGCGTAGTGCAGAGTGGTAGTGCGGAGTGCAGAGTGGTAGTGCAGAGTGGTAGTGCAGAGTGCAGAGTGGTAGTGCAGAGTGGTAGTGCAGAGTGCAGAGTGAGAGTGCAGATTGAGAGTGCGAGTGGTAGTGCAGAGTGCAGATTGGTAGTGCAGAGTGCAGATTGGTAGTGCAGAGTGCAGAGTGGTAGTGCAGAGTGGTAGTGCAGAGTGCAGAGTGGTAGTGCAGAGTGGTAGTGCAGAGTGCAGAGTGGTAAAGCAGAGTGGTAGTGCAGAGTGGTAGTGCAGAGTGCAGAGTGGTAGTGCAGAGTGCAGAGTGGTAGTAGAGTGCAGAGTGGTAGTGCAGAGTGCAGAGTGGTAGTGCAGAGTGCAGAGTGGTAGTGCAGAGTGCAGAGTGGTAGTGCAGAGTGGCAGTGCAGAGTGGTAGTGCAGAGTGGTAGTGCAGAGTGCAGAGTGGTAGTGCAGAGTGCAGAGTGGTAGTGCAGAGTGCAGAGTGGTAGTGCAGAGTGCAGAGTGCAGAGTGGTAGTGCAGAGTGCAGAGTGCAGAGTGGTAGTGCATAGTGGTAGTGCAGAGTGGTAGTGCAGAGTGCAGAGTGGTAGTGCAGAGTGCAGAGTGCAGAGTGCAGAGTGCGAGTGGTAGTGCATAGTGTTAGTGCAGAGTGCAGATTGGTAGTGCAGAGTGCAGTTTGGTAGTGCAGAGTGGTAGTGCAGAGTGGTAGTGCAGAGTGGTAGTGCAGAGTGGTAGTGTAGAGTGGTGAGTGCAGAGTGGTAGTGCAGAGTGTAGAGTGGTAGTGCAGAGTGGTAGTGCAGAGTGCAGAGTGGTAGTGCAGAGTGGTAGTGCAGAGTGCAGAGTGGTAGTGCAGAGTGGTAGTGCAGAGTGCAGAGTGGTAGTGCAGAGTGGTAGTGCAGAGTGCAGAGTGAGAGTGCAGATTGAGAGTGCGAGTGGTAGTGCAGAGTGCAGATTGGTAGTGCAGAGTGCAGATTGGTAGTGCAGAGTGGTAGTGCAGAGTGCAGAGTGGTAGTGCAGAGTGCAGATTGGTAGTGCAGAGTGGTAGTGCAGAGTGCAGAGTGGTAGTGCAGAGTGGTAGTGCAGAGTGCAGAGTGGTAGTGCAGTGTGCAGAGTGGTAGTAGAGTGCAGAGTGGTAGTGCAGAGTGCAGAGTGGTAGTGCAGAGTGCAGAGTGGTAGTGCAGAGTGATAGTGCAGAGTGGTAGTGCAGAGTGATAGTGCAGAGTGGTAGTGCAGAGTGATAGTGCAGAGTGGTAGTGCAGAGTGCAGAGTGGTAGTGCAGAGTGCAGAGTGCAGAGTGGTAGTGCAGAGTGCAGAGTGGTAGTGCAGAGTGGTAGTGCAGAGTGGTAGTGCAGAGTGCAGAGTGGTAGTGCAGAGTGGTAGTGCAGAGTGGTAGTGCAGATTGGTAGTGCAGGGTGCAGAGTGGTAGTGCAGAGTGCAGAGTGGTAGTGCAGAGTGCAGAGTGGTAGTGCAGAGTGCAGAGTGGTAGTGCAGAGTGCAGAGTGGTAGTGCAGAGTGCAGAGTGGTAGTGCAGAGTGGTAGTGCAGAGTGCAGAGTGAGAATGCAGATTGAGAGTGCGAGTGGTAGTGCAGAGTGCAGATTGGTAGTGCAGAGTGCAGATTGGTAGTGCAGAGTGCAGAGTGGTAGTGCAGAGTGGTAGTGCAGAGTGGTAGTGCAGAGTGGTATTGCAGAGTGGTAGTGCAGAGTGGTAGTGCAGAGTGCAGAGTGGTAATGCAGAGTGCAGAGTGGTAGTGCAGAGTGGTAGTGCAGAGTGGTAGTGCAGAGTGGTAGTGCAGAGTGGTAGTGCAGAGTGGTAGTGCAGAGTGGGAGTGCAGAGTGCAGTGGTAGTGCAGAGTGCAGAGTGGTAGTGCAGAGTGCAGAGTGCAGAGTGCAGACTGCAAGTGGTAGTGCAGAGTGCAGAGTGTTAGTGCAGAGTGCAGATTGGTAGTGCAGAGTGCAGTTTGGTAGTGCAGAGTGGTAGTGCAGAGTGGTAGTGCAGAGTGGTAGTGCAGAGTGGTAGTGTAGAGTGCAGAGTGCAGAGTGGTAGTGCAGAATGTAGAGTGGTAGTGCAGAGTGGTAGTGCAGAGTGCAGAGTGCAGAGTGGTAGTGCAGAGTGGTAGTGCAGAGTGCAGAGTGGTAGTGCAGAGTGGTAGTGCAGAGTGCAGAGTGAGAGTGCAGATTGAGAGTGCGAGTGGTAGTGCAGAGTGCAGATTGGTAGTGCAGAGTGCAGATTGGTAGTGCAGAGTGCAGAGTGGTAGTGCAGAGTGCAGAGTGGTAGTGCAGTGTGCAGAGTGGTAGTGCAGAGTGGTAGTGCAGAGTGCAGAGTGGCAGTGCAGAGTGCAGAGTGGTAGTGCAGAGTGCAGAGTGGTAGTAGAGTGCAGAGTGGTAGTGCAGAGTGCAGAGTGGTAGTGCAGAGTGCAGAGTGGTAGTGCAGAGTGGTAGTGCAGAGTGGTAGTGCAGATTGGTAGTGCAGAATGGTAGTGTAGAGTGCAGAGTGGTAGTGCAGAGTGCAGAGTGGTAGTGCAGAGTGCAGAGTGGTAGTGCAGAGTGGTAGTGCAGAGTGCAGAGTGGTAGTGCAGAGTCGTAGTGCAGAGTGGTAGTGCAGAGTGCAGGGTGGTAGTGCAGAGTGGTAGTGCAGAGTGCAGAGTGAGAATGCAGATTGAGAGTGCGAGTGGTAGTGCAGAGTGCAGATTGGTAGTGCAGAGTGCAGATTGGTAGTGCAGAGTGCAGAGTGGTAGTGCAGAGTGGTAGTGCAGAGTGGTAGTGCAGAGTGGTATTGCAGAGTGGTAGTGCAGAGTGGTAGTGCAGAGTGCAGAGTGGTAATGCAGAGTGCAGAGTGGTAGTGCAGAGTGGTAGTGCAGAGTGCAGAGTGGTACTGCAGAGTGGTAGTGCAGAGTGGTAGTGCAGAGTGGTAGTGCAGAGTGGTAGTGCAGAGTGGTAGTGCAGAGTGCAGAGTGGGATTGCAGAGTGCAGAGTGGTAGTGCAAAGTGAAGAGTGGTAGTGCAGAGTGCAGAGTGGTAGTGCAGAGTGGTAGTGCAGAGTGCAGAGTGGTAGTGCAGAGTGCAGATTGGTAGTGCAGAGTGCAGAGTGCAGATTGGTAGTGCAGAGTGCAGATTGGTAGTGCAGAGTGCAGAGTGGTAGTGCAGAGTGGTAGTGCAGAGTGCAGAGTGGTAGTGCAGAGTGCAGAGTGGTAGTGCAGAGTGGTAGTGCAGAGTGCAGAGTGGTAGTGCAGAGTGCAGATTGGTAGTGCAGAGTGCAGATTGGTAGTGCAGAGTGCAGATTGGTAGTGCAGAGTGCAGAGTGGTAGTGCAGAGTGGTAGTGCAGAGTGCAGAGTGGTAGTGCAGAGTGCAGAGTGGTAGTGCAGAGTGCAGAGTGGTAGTGCAGAGTGCAGATTGGTAGTGCAGAGTGCAGATTGGTAGTGCAGAGTGCAGATTGGTAGAAGTATTACGGGCAGCAGTACCACTACCACCAATGCTACTGCTACCAGTACCACCACCACCAGTACTCCCGCTACCAGTACCACCACCACCAGTACCACCACTACCAGTACTACCACCAGCAGTACTACCACCAACAGTACTACCATTACCAGTACCACCACCTCCAGTACTACCACTACTACCACTACCAGTACCACCACCAGTACTACCAGTACCACCACCACCAGTACTACCACTACCAGTACCAGTACCACTACTACCAGTACTACCACTACCAGTACCATCACCATCACCAGTACTACCACTATCAGTACTACCAGTACTACCAGCACCAGTACTACCACTACTACAGCCACCAGTACTACCACTACTACAGCCACCAGTACTACCACTACCACCACCAACAGTACTAACACCACCGCCAGTACTACCAGTACCACCACCACCAGTACTACCACTACCACCACCACCACATTAACACACTCCATAACACTTAGCAAAAATACATTACAATTTACAATGCCATTAGCTCAAACTCAAATAAATCCGAGCCGGATTGCATTTCTAATGCTTGTTTAATGTTTGGGGTGGCATGCACTTAAAACTTCATAACTCTTTGTCCTACTAAAGTAAATCATGCCAGATCTATTCAACTGTTATCCAGCATCCTGGGTATATCAGGGTTTGTAGATTCCGCTGGAGGGAACGAATATAAAACACAAAATATAACCACATTTTGTTTTTTGAGGAAAAATGGAAAAAAGAGCTGTGCCAGAAAATAGCATCAATGGAGGGATTGCTGTACCAGGGCAGAGTAGCAAAGTTGAATAAAAAAAAATTACCACCATTTTTGCATTTTTTGAAGAGGTTCTTCTTGTTTCATAATTTTTGTGGTGTAAACAGGTGTGACACCGATGAGTGAGCCCGGGAAAGCTATACGTTTCTGGAAAGTAGACAAAATTCTGCAAAAGTTCATTAATCCCTCAACAAATTGTTGAATTAAAAAAAATAATGAAAATGAGTAGGACAAACTAGCCATTGGGGACAATGTTTTCATGTGTAATTTTTTGTCAGTCAGTCAAATAATCTTTATTTTGGTCATAGACCATAAAAGATACATACATACAATCAATATCATTACTAATATTTACAACTTCTTAAAAATAGGAGCACAATCCAGTTATCATTCAATATATAAAAATATTAAAAGTTTAAGAAATATAAAAACATTAAAAAGGACACAGGTTTGCAATTCTTGGTCAGTTTCTGGGAGATGAACATATATAAAAAAATGTTTTATAAAAAGGATCTTCTCCTGCGCCACATAGCATTGATGAAGCGTGAAACAGAGAATGCAAGAGGAGCAGAGATGTTACACTTAAGTATTCTGAGGGCTTCATTATGATATCTAAACCCCAGATTTCTGAAAAGTTGGACAAGCCAACGTTGCCGTAGGGATTTATACTTTGGGCAGAAGAATAAAACATGGGACTCAGTCTCTTCCTTGGCCCCACAAGCCGGACATTTTACTGACTTGTTGGACAACCATTTATAGGAGAAGACCCTAAGCGGGAGTGTGCCATATCTAAATTGCAAATAAAGTATTCTCGTTGCACTGGGTAGGATCTCGTCTAAGAGCGGCTCCACTTTATATTCGTCTTTTATATTAAAAAACTGAAGTGTAAGTGAACCCAGGCCAGAATTACTAAGGGTATCTGTGATTCTATTCATGCAATACAAATTGACCAAATCAGCGCGCGACAACTCAGCACAGGCTACTGCAGGATTAGACCAAAGACCTGGTAAACTCATTCTCATACTTTCTTATTTTATAAAAGCAAACCAGGGCAATTTCTCAGTCCCAGGGAGGTCCAATAACTCTTCAGTTTCAGATCTAAAATGCATCAGCTCAGGGGTTACTCAAAGTCTGCGCCAATAGGTTAATGGCCGTAGAACCACTTCTTCTTCTATTGGTCTAATACCCATGTCCATTCTCATAGGGATAAGAGGGGTACTAGATGGAAGAGCCAGCAGTGATCTTAAAAATAGGTTTTCAGTCTTACTGATACCTTCTACCGGACGATGACCCCACAGTTCCGCCCCATATAAAATTGCTCCCCGTGCTTGTGCTTTATATATTTCTATGATGGAAGCAACTGGCTTAGAGGTGGATTCCCTGTCGAGTTTTAAAATACCACCTGTGGTCTGAGAAAGTCTAAGTTTAGCCTTAGCAAGTTGTGGGCCCCAATCCATTCTATCGGTAAGGGTGATACCCAAGTATTCAAAAACAGTTACCCTGTCCAAAGCAATGCCATTCAGGGAGGGATTAGCACATCTGGTCTTTGGTGGATTGCAGACCATAAACGCAAGGCCAGATGTAGGTAAATCTGATTTACCTACTCTTAAATACCGAATTTTACCAATTCGGTATTTAAGAGTAGGTAAATTAGAAGGGGTCAGATTTAGATAATTCAAATTTCTGAATTACCGAATCTGTAAAAATCGGTATTTACCGATTCGGTACATACCGAATCGGTAATGCCCATTGATTCCGTCCATCACCACCCCCTTTTGTACCGCATTAATTCCTATGGGCATTGAAGCCCATAGGAATCAATGGGCATTACCGATTCGGTATTTACCGAATCGGTAAATACCGAATCCTGCAAGGGTGCAGGGGGTGTCACTTTGACACCCTCTAGCACCCCAAGTACAGGCTTGTGTGCCATGTGGCACACAGGCATGCCCTAAGGCCATGTCTGTGTGTCACATGGCACAGGTGTGCATGCACACATGTGCATGCACACCTGGATTCGGTATTTTACCACCCAATTGGATTGGGTGGTAAAATACCGATTCTTAAAGCCCTGTGGCACTCTGACATGTGCCAGCTACATCTGCATTTACAGAATGGTCATTTTACCGAGTCTGTATTTACCGATTCGGTAATTTTACGGATTCGGTAAATACAGAATCGGTAAAATACCGATTCTGTAAATGCATGCCCTACATCTGAAAACCCTAATACCGGTCGGAAACGGCCAAAATCGTCCGTTTCCGACCGGTATTAGGGCTCCTACATCTGGCCCTTAGTCTTTTGTATGTTAATCTCCAACCCCCTTTTATGACAAAAATTGGCAAAACTGTCTAGGGCGTGTTGGATTCCCATTGGCGATTTTGACAATAGGAGAGTATCGTCAGCAAACATTAATGCCACCACCTGTTCGTTTTTTAGTTTTGGGGCATCGTTGCCTTTGACCCCCTTGAGGTGGACAATCAGTGCATTGACGAAGAGACAGACATTTTTTGTCATAATGGCTCATTTACAAAAGCAATATACCGTTATCAGAAGCCCTTAAAGAGGGCCATGGAGCATGCAGGGTTTACTGGGTCCAAACGTGAGGCCTTTTACTCCTGATGTCCCAGGGCATGACTTGCAATGGATTCTGAGCAACTGGGCCAAGTACCCTTTCCGCCCTTGACTCTCAGTGGTAGCTATTGTCGAGCAGTCCAAGGCTCCCTCGGGGGAACTGTGAATACAGGCCAACAAACTTAATTGATAGCTGAATGAGCACACAGCAGTATCAATAAATAAATGTCCAGTCAAATACGTATTTTTATAAGAAAAAGAAGTAATTTATTTCTAACGCATGCTTTTAAAGCAAAGTTACAATAGATTTAGACAATAACACATTTCCCTGTGAGGTCCGGCTTAGTGTTTCTCTAACAAATCCCTGTCCCATCCAGCCTTCACAAAGTGGTAGGGGTCATTCCCAATTCACTGGTGGCCACATCCAGGGAATGCTCACTAGTAGGCCTTGACCTAAGAGCCCACTTTGACTTTTAATAAAATAGTAAAAATTGTCTTGGCTCCAAAGAGCCCTTAGTAGCGAGTTCCCTGAGTCCCAATAAGCCATTAACCAGCCTTACCCACTCCAGCAAAGCGGAGGCTTCCAATGACTCAGTGAGTTCTCCCGTCTGCGGGCACTCACGCTCCTCCTGTCCTATTCGGAGGGTTGACTGCTTATGGGATCTCTCCTGAGCATACTCTGCCGGATCCAGCAGCGTTCTGCATTGCTCCTCCATCATGGTCAAACCTAGTGCTCCCCAACAGGGGGGAATTGGATTCTGATGCTGGCAGCTGGGGTCCCAGGGAGTTGGTGATGCAAGCATTGCATCTTCCTCAGTACACAGTGGCAAACCAGGCTCAGTCCTCTAAGCTCCGTGGTGACCTAAAGAGCACAACCCACTGATCTTGCAACAACTTTGGTGTCAGCAGCCCTTCCTAACATACAGGGTTGCTGTAGCTCTACCGGCCAAGGCACCAGCCCTCACCACATGGTACACTGTACCACAGTGGCATAAGGGGTTGTCGCTAGGCTCTGCACCAGTTTTGGCCCTTAGTAGCCAGCACACCTCCAATGGAGGCCCCTACAGGCTTCCTTGTGCTGCATAACACTCCACTCACAGCTATCTTCATGGTGCCACCATCCTGGCATACGAGGGTCACCAACTGGAGTCTGTATATGGGAAATGACCTGATCAGTGCACCAGCCATCTCCTTACACTTCTCACCGGAAGCCTCATAGCAGGGTTCCCCATTGGACCTCACTCTTTCCAACATTTTCCTTTTGCTCACAGGGTACTCTGGTTTTGGAAAGCAGGCAGTTGCTGGTGTTCCAGGGTCCAGACCAGGAAGTCTTGGTTTCTCTCGGTGATGTCCCCTCACTCAGCAGGAAGACTAGGCAGAATTGTCCCACAGCCCTGGTCATAGGCAGAAGTCTTGCAGAGCCTCCCCTTCTTACACAGCCCTTCTGGCTGCTTGGCAGATGACACATTTATGGGGTCTCAACCGCCCCTTCTTGTAGTCCATTTCCAGACATCAAATGTGATTTAGGTGTGGGTCTTTGAAGCTTTATGTAGGGTCTCTTCTTCTGCACACTCTCCTCTCCTATTCCCTTTGAAAGTCTGTCTGTCACAGCAGGAGATAATCCAACACTGATAGTTCACACCGGCTAGTCAGCCACAGTGATGTGTGAATCTAAAGGTTCATTCCAGGCTCCCAGTCCTACTATTTATGATTCCATTATTAGCCCCATATCCTTCCTGAGATGTGTCCAGGCCGCGTCCATTGTGATCTCTCACTAATTCAAAGAGTACCCTTTGAAGTGTACAGGCTGTCATTCTCTCCCTCTCCTCTAGTGTGTCCCACTAACCTTACAGGAATGCAGCAGTACACACAGCTGCAAAGGGAATTCCTGCACTCCTCATGTCTTCACCAGTCCTGGATTTCCCAAAACGGAACCCAGGGTCCTCAATGTACCATTGCAGGTACACTTGCGCTCACTGTACATACACAACACACATACTGTCCAATACTGTCACATCATGTATTGTGCCACCACAGGTTCGCATACATTTAGTACAAACAATCACTCTGTGCGCACTGCTCTGTATTGTATCATTTTTTTATTGTCCCATTGTGTACTATATGCACACACACTCATTACTAGCACACCCATCCCCCACATGTGCACTGCACACTTCATCCTACATGTATGGTATAGCTTGCAAGCACACATAGACCAAGCACCTGCTTTCATTGCACATGCATTGCACTGCACAACAACTCTCATGTAATGTATTCCACTCTGGTACACATCCAGCCAGTACACACACTCACCATGCAAGCACTGCACAGCACTACTCTGTCTCTGCACTGTACCCATCCCAGGCATACATACATCACGCACAACTAACTGATGTAGGTCAATAGGGAGTTAAGCACAGCAGCTGAACTTTACCCCCTACCGCGCTACCGTGTTTTCCCGCTGTGCGCTGGAATTTTAAAAATGGCTTGTTTATGACAAAGTCAAAAACACAAGAGGGAGGTAGAGCGAATGTTTGGATTCTTGCTCCACAAGGATACTTAAGTAAACACAGAGAATCCAACAGGGAAGAAAGTAGGGGAAAAGAGTGATCGACAAATGTTGAAGCACTCAGTGTTTTGTAAAATACCCCTCACACACCAAAAGGCCCCTTGGTGTCATGCTTCATCATCGGGGTCTTCGCACCCCTCTATCGGGATGCGGCGTGCTACGACCTACGACTACGCGGGAGCACTAATAGTAATGACTAAGTGTGGTGTGAGGTGTTTTGGGGTATTTTAGTTATGTGTGAGTGGTGGGATGTGGTGAAAAAAGTTAAAAAGTACCTGGCGCATGAGTATGAAAGAATTTTTTTTTATTCTGAACTCTGGCTGGTACTGTTAAAAGAAGTGCGGTCGAGGTCGGATCTGTTATATTAAAGAACAGGACCTCTGGTGTGCGTTGTCGACATGACTTCGAAACATGTCGACAACGCACACCAGAGGTCCTGTTCTTTAATATAACAGATCCGACCTCGACCGCACTTCTTTTAACAGTACCAGCCAGAGTTCAGAATAAAAAAAAATTTCTTTCATACTCATGCGCCAGGTACTTTTTAACTTTTTTCACCACATCCCACCACTCACACATAACTAAAATACCCCAAAACACCTCACACCACACTTAGTCATTACTATTAGTGCTCCCGCGTAGTCGTAGGTCGTAGCACGCCGCATCCCGATAGAGGGGTGCGAAGACCCCGATGATGAAGCATGACACCAAGAGGCCTTTTGGTGTGTGAGGGGTATTTTACAAAACACTGAGTGCTTCAACATTTGTCGATCACTCTTTTCCCCTACTTTCTTCCCTGTTGGATTCTCTGTGTTTACTTTGTTTATGACAAAGCCAGCTCGTCATCCGCGTAGCGCAGGTAACGCCCATGACGAGCTGGCTTTGTCATTAGCGCGGAAGGGGTTAATAAGATGAGTAAGCCTGTAGGTCTCACTCTAGTGACATGGGGAAAAAGCGCCCGTTCACTCATTACTACACAGTATGCTGCTACCACTGCACTTGTGCTTAGCCCTTACACCAGGGGAACACATTCATAACCATGCAGAGGACTCTTCTGTTGCAATTACCAACATGTCTGATAGCCCCTGGTCACTGGAATATATAGGATTTGTAGGTGCTCCAGAAACACATGATTGCCAGAGCCAAAAACCGATTTGAAGCTTTTAATGATTGTTATTTTATACCACCATGCAGCAATTCAGATTGTAAAATACAAAGAATGAAAAATGGGTATGAAGGAAATCAATGGATTTTTGTAATGTGCACAAGATACTGCATTTAGGAACAATGGTTATTTGTACACCTATGAATTCTGGATTTCCCTACTATCATGAATCAGCAGGCATTATGCAAAATATTTTATATCTTGCTCACTGGCTTACATTTGAAAGGCAAAAATGCATAGAAATCCAATGGATGATAACAATTGTTGCACTATTCTGTGTTACTGCACTCCTCCCAAAAAAAACAGTGCCCAATTTGTGTTGCTTGGCCTATTGGCCATGAAACAAATCACCCAGAAATATAATCTGGAGATATCATTTTTCAGCCAGCAAAATCAGTGCTTTTTCAATGTTGGTAGCTGTGGAACTTGGGTCGTAGCACAGCTGGCACCGATGGAAACCTACCAAATCCTGACATATGAAAACTAGACATCTACGGGAGATCAGGATCGGATGACTAGTGTGGATCCTGTGACGTTTATTTTCCCAAAACCCTTTCCAAAACTCAAACTTTGGCTAAGAACACACATTTTCCTTATATTTTTGTGAAGGAAAATGTTGGACTCTGCTAGGATTAGCAAATTTCCGACCACCCAGGACTCCCATACATCTCCTGTAAAACAGTACCTCACTTGTTTGTGTGGGACCAGAACCCATGATAGGAAAGACCCCAAAATGCAACTCATGTTTTCACTCAAAACCAACACTTATCTTGCACTGTGGGTAGATGTGAATTTTGGGGTTGAATTCAGCCACCACTCAGAGAAACCCAGATGTTTTCTAAACCTAGACACCTAGGGAGTCCAGAGTGGGGTGCGTTGCATGGATCCCATTATGTTTTCCTACCCAGAACATACACAGAAGTCTTTGCAAACCTCAAACTTTGCTTAAAATCCAACATTGTCCTTACATTTCTGTTTTTCTGTTTGGACAAGTGTGGAATTTTGGGTGGTAGAAATGTTGTGCAACCCTGCAGATTCTGAAAGAATAGGTCACACAAATGTGAAGAATATGAGTGACTTTAGGCAATGTTTGAGATTTGCAGGGCATTGTGAATAAGGCAACATCACAGGATCCATGCAAGGTACACTACCTTGCACTCCCCTGGGTGTTTCATTTTCCAAGGGGTTTGGGTTTGGTAGGTTTTACTCAGGGGAGGCTCCCATGTAATGGCGTAGGAGCATGGCCCCACAGCCCGTACCAGCAGACAATAAACAAAATGATAATAACACAATGTTATATTATCATTTTATTTATGCTGTCAGCCTGAGTCCCAATAATTAAGGGCAGGGCTGAGTATGTCAAGGCGGAGTAGAGTGCACTTATAAGATTGCATGTGTGTTTGGACGGCTGTCCTAAGCTGTCCAAACACACATGCCCACTTGTGTTTCTCCAGCTTAGTTGGAGAAAAGGCACAGGCTCCAATGCACTGTCTGAGCATCAACCAAGGTCTCCCAGACCAATCGTGGTGCTACTTTCATGTGCGATCAGCATCTGGATTGGGTGTGGAGCCTGTGCCCTGAGGGTCCATCCCCTTCTGGCCGATGATAGAAGCAGCAAGGCAGGTGGGAGCAGAAAGGAGCAGCTGGTAGGTTTTTTATTATTAATATTTTATTTCTTGCCCCCCAACCTGCCACCCGCTCCACCCGCGGCCACCCTATGTCTTTATGAAGGGGGCCACTGGTTTTACTTGATAGCAGCAGATCCCGAGCCCGAAAATTATAGCCATTCAGCATGGAAAGTGGGATGAAATTGTGATCTATCCCACCTCTGATTGCCCATATGTAAAATCAACACCCAAAGAAATCAAATTTTCTTCCCACTCGCTATAGGGATGCGAATGCTTTAGACCTAAGAGGTGGCCAGAAATACTGTTAAGGCTTTAGTGGTGTGAGTGAGGCCTTATGTCATGATGGGCCTGGACCCCTCCCATTATTTTATAAAAAATATTCTTGGTAGCCTGCAGGGTTCTACATCCCTTGGTGCAAACTGGGGGGAAAACCTCCTCTCTGCTCTGGAGATGTATATAGACTGGGTTGCAAACACAAGGAGATGAAGGACGGAGTGCTGAAGCTTTTCAGACATTCACCCCCAGTCACAGATCTGGGTTAAATCCATCATCGTTCTTTAGCTCACTTCGCCACACCAGATCAGACACTGCTATATGCAAATCAGTCTTGACGCTATGACTCATGGGAGCAGTCCAGCCCGACCTGGCAAGCCATGTCTTCCCTGAACCGGAAACAAGCATCCTGGGACCGGTTTCGGGTTAACAGCCCTCATCAGCTAGGCTAGCTTGAATCCAGTGGCAAAGTGAACAAGGGATCCACGTCTGGGCATACCCTGCCAACTTGGGCAAACAAAGCAAACACAAGGAGCTGATGGATGGAGCGCTGACACTTTTCAGACACTCACCCCCAGTCATAAATCTGGGTTGAATCTATCATCGTTCTTTAGCTCACTTCGCCACCCCAGTTCAGACACAACTATATGCAAATCAGTTTTGACCCTGTGCCTCATTCGAACAGTCCAGCCTGAACTGCCAAGCCATGTCTTTCCTGGACTAGAAACAAGCATCCTGGGACCGGTTTTGGGCTCCCAGCCCTCATCAGTCTTGACCCTGTGCCTCATGGGAACAGTCCAGCCTGAACTGCCAAGCCATGTCTTCCCTGGACCGGACACAAGCCTCCTGGGACTGATTTCAGGCTAACAGCCCTCATCAGCCAGGCTAGCTTGAATCCAGTGGCAAAGTGAGCAAGGGACCCACGTCTGGGCATACCATACCAACTTAGGGCGAGCAAAGCAAACACTAGGAGATGATGGTCCGAGCGCTGAAACTTTTCAGACACTCACCCCCAGTCACAGATCTGGGTTGAATCCATCATCGTTCTTTAGCTCACTTCGCCAACCCAGTTTAGACACAGCTATATGCAAATCAGTCTTGACCCTGTGTCTCATGGGAACAGTCAACCCGAACTGCCAAGCAATGTCTTCCCTGGACCAGAAACAAGCATCCTGGTACTGGTTTTGGGCTAACAGCCCTCATCAGCCAGGCTATCTTGAATCTAGTGGGAAAGGGGTATGGCCCACAGCCAGCGTGGGAAGCCCCCATCCCTTTGTTTTCTTCCCAGATGTAAAACCCTAGTGCATAGTGGGCTTTCGAACCTTCAAGGGAGGCAAATTACAGGCAAACCACCAATTAGGAAAAATCCCTTATCTTCCCCTGGTGGGGCAAAAAATCTGTATCGGCCCTTTTATTTTGGAGACATAGCCCAAACTCAGGGTGGTATGCTCTTTCTGTGCCCGAATGTAAAATCCCTCGTATGTATGGGATTTTTACTCCCTTCCCCTGGGGCAGTTTAGAGGCAGTGTGCTTAATCTGGACAAACCTGTCTGCCCTCGGGAGGGGGGGCAAAAACATTATATTGCTCATTCTGGGTTAGGGGTATGGGCCATGACAAGGTGGGCCACACCCATCTTTTTCGATTTGATGACATTTTGAAATCTTTGGTGTCTAGTCAACTTTCTGCTCCCGTTGGGACAAATTCATTCTAATGCTCCTATCTGCCCCCGGATGAGAAGAAATACTTTATTGCCTCCTATGTGGTTTAGGCAAGACCTAATTCCAGGTCGGATTGCTCAAATGTAATATCCCTGGTGTCTATTGGGATTCAATCCACCGCAATGGCTCAGATTGGGGACACTCCCCCACCTGCCTCCCTGGAGGAGCAGAACAACTGTATTGCCCCCTTATGGGCTGGCTGCACGGGCCTATGCCAAGGTGTGTTCCCTGTTCCCCTTTGTTTACTTTTAGGTAAATAAGTCCCAGGTGTGCAGTGGACTTTCTACCTCTATACAGGGGCAGATTAAGGTGAGCTCCTCAATTGTCTCCCCAGAGGACAGAAAGACTGTATTGCTACCTTTTTGGGTGGTGACATGGTTCTAGGACCCTATGCCAGAGTGAGCTGTGCCAACCCATTTTTTAATCATTTTTCTGGTGTATAGTGGGCTCTCTGCCCCTGTGGAAGGGCACGTTGGGAGCATATCACCTACTCTGACTCCCCAAGGGGCAAAAATACTGTATTGCCCACTTTCTGGGTGGTGACAAGGCCTTATGCCAGAGCAGGCTGTCTAAATCCCCTTGGGTCTCTCTTTATCATTTCCCTGGTGTCTAGTGGGATTTCTGCCACCATGGGGCAGATTAGGGGCAAAGCACCATATCTGCCTCCCAGGAGTAGAAAGACTGTAACCCCGGGTGGGGGGAAGGGGGCAGATTATTGGAAAACCCCCAAACCTCTCAGGAAGAGCAGAAAGACTTTTTGGATGGGACACAAACCTATGCCAGGGTGTGCTACCTCCTCTCATTTGTGTATTTTGTTGGGTAAACAAATCCTAGGTGTCTAGTTCAAGTTCAAGTTCGGGCATTTGTATAGCGCACTACTCACCCAGAGGGTCTCAAGGCGCTTGGGGAAGGGGTTCATTATTTGGACTTTCGATCGCTGTGGGTGCAAATTGGGGTAAACCCCAATCTCCCTACCCAGGGGACATGAAGACTATATTACCCACTTTTTATGTGGCAGTATGGCCTTCAGCAAGAGTGGCCTGCACTTATTCCTTTGTTTGTTTTTTTAAAAATTGAATATTTTAAAAAATCGCTAGTGTCTAGTGGAAGCACAAGACGATCACATATTACAATGATTGCCTGGCGCTTTGCCGGGTAAAAGCGGTTTTCTATGTCAGGCCTGGAGGCTTCTGATTATGCTTTCTCAATTTCTTTACTGACTCAACAGCAGCCAATGAAAAATAAACTACATTTAGTAAAAAACATCAATTCCTATGAGGCTTTGATCCACGCCTCCTCAAACAGCCAATGGCAACATATCATAGTGAACAAAATAGAGAGGCACATCCTGGCTTCCTCTTTCTTTGCTGCTCCGCAGTCAAGATAAGTGCCTCTCTATTTGGTTCCACTTTGTCATTATTGCCTTGATGGTTGATTACTCTTATGTTTAATTGGCTTTATCTGCTCGACTCGTACTTATTGTAACGATTGCTTTGATGTTATGTGCAGCGTTGTGCAGAGCGTTAATTATTTTTTCTGGACCGGGTGTTTCGTACGTTTCAGGCGCGTGCCCTTTCAGTTATTTTTTCCTTCCCCATTGAGCGCATTTTGCGCTTCAGGCTTCTCCCCCTTATTGCTCCTCACCTGATCCCTGCCGCTAGTACCGCTGGCATTTACCCGTTCACGTCGCGTGTTCGGGCAGGGACTGGCCCCACCCACAGGGAGCGAGATGCACGCCGGCGCCAGGCCGGGCAGCCAGCATGCGTCTCTGGAGCCTGAACGCGCACGTGTGCATGAGAAGCTTCTTTGAATAGCCGGAAAGACGCCTTGCTCCAGGCTAGATGGGGTTTTTCATACAGCTGGCAGATCGGAGCGGATACTGGGCCCGATTTAAATAATTAAGGCAGTGTTTGTGCTCCGTAGCTCGAGGACATTAACCCTTGATATTCCAGCTTGCCTGGAAATTAATTTTTGGCACCCCTGCTCAGCGCAGGCAAGTGGGGTTTTATCTCCCTCCATTAGTCCTGTGCATTTACATTTTGGTGGTATCTCTCTTGCTCCACTGCCCCAGTTTTGCTCCCACCTGACGCCCTAGCTTGTTGAGAATGTGGGCTGATAATTTTGCTTCCCACTGAGGATTTTTGATTGAATATTTTTATATTCAGCTGAGTCATGTCAGACTGCGAAGTCTTCGAGGAGGAGGTAGCTGCATGTGATACCCCTGATGATGACGCATTCTACTATGATGCGTCCATGGAGGACATTTTATATAAAAGGTTAGATACCAAGCTGGATAAGGTGCTCTGTCTCCTCCACCTTATTACCTATCTCCCAGCGATTAGAGCTTCTGGTAGCTAATAACCCTTCCCCCTCTGGTGCTCCTTCAGCCCCGACACACCTCCCCCCTCCTGAACATCTCGGGCTTCCATGGCCCCATGTGCAAGTTTACTCTTCGCTCTATAATTCCAAAGAGCAAGCCCAGGAAGGCGCCCAGCCCCCTTCCCTCTCCCGCCCACCCCTATCCAAATTCCTGACACTACCACTGACACTGGTACTGACTGGTACGGACACTGACTCTTCCCATGAGTCTAGGTCTCGTAAATGAAGTTGTGGAAGAGGTGTGGTGCAGCGGCAAGGGTGCCTGACCCCGGACCACAGTTTCGATCCCTGGCACCGGCAGCAGGTCAGCCCAGCACCATGTGACTGTATGCAATAGCTCGCTTATTTTTCCGGAGAGCCCCCAGCGCCGGGAAACGACTTTGGAGGTAGCTGTGCGCTTTACAAATTCAAGGTTAATTAATGCGCTAAAAATTCCAAACATTCATTGTCCCCGTCCACCCTTCGCCCTTCTCCTTTGACCCCTCACACATTGTCCACCCTTGCTCAGCTGACAGGGCACCACCCCCAGCTGTAGCGGAATACATGCAAACTTATTTGAGGAAGCGTTTCAACAAAGAGGTTAGAGCCTGTCTTAAATCCGAATGTCCACAAACTGATTTAGCACACAAGGTGGCTGTTACCCCGGACATTGACTCTTCAATGACCACCTTTTTAAAGAAATACAAAAAGGATCCAAAAAAAGGCATTGATTGCGTCCTCCATGCGTGTCAAGATAAAGTGTTGTGCATTGCCGGCCCCCTGGCCAAAATTCTTGAGCTAGCCCTACAAGCGCAGGTGACGGGGTTCGCTATTCATCTCAAAGTCCTGGCTGGGTGGACCCAGAGGGCAATCTGCCTACTTGGTAAAGCTAATTGCGCCCTGTCCTTAGAACATCGTAAGTCTTTGCTCATGAGAATTGACCCACAGCTTGTGAAGCTAGCCATGGCCGAACCAGGCGCGCTGGCTGGAGGACAGATTTTTGGCAAAAAGTTTGTTAAAGGGATGTATGACGTTATAACACATACTTTTACCACGCATACCTTTACAACGCGGTATTTACAACGAATACCGTTACAACGCATAGCGCTTAGAGGTGCTGGATAGTGGTAAGTATAATTTTCTATTCCAACTCCAGTCCCCGTGGACACTAGGGAATGTAAATGTAAATGTAAAGGAATTTATATAGCGCAAATCACCGAGCGGTTTCTAAGCGCTTGCTTAGGGAACCCGTCCTGGTATTCCCCTGTGAGATAACCCCAGCAGGGTATCCGCAAGGTGAAAGCCAGGCATCCCGCTGCGAGTGGCCGTTGTGGAGATTAAGCAAGCTATTGCCCAGAGTCGCAGAGTGTGAACCCGTGAATCGAGTAGGCACCGGAGCGAGAATTGTCAAGTCCATGGACATTTTAGGACTCAAGACCCCGCCGAGCCGGAAATTGAACCCTGGTCCCAGGCTGACCTCTGCTTCCAGGTCTACCTCCTCTAACCAGTGAGCCACACGTCTCCACAAGAAGGTGGGAAGGTGGGAAGTGGGAAGGTGTTGGATAGAAAATTAAACTTATTACTTACCCTAGAGCGCCCCCCAGCGCAATGCGTTGTAATGGTATGCGTGGTAATACCTGCGTTGTAATGGTAGTGCGTTGTAAAAATTTCGTTGTAAACGTTGCATACCTTGTTAAAGACATTGCCAAATGTGTGAGTACCTTTGCCTCCCTGGATAAATCTCAATCTTCTTTGAAGAGAGTTTTCCATCAGGTATCTGGTTGGGTCGGTCATGGCAGGGGATGCTCAACTGGCACCTATACTGATTCCCAGTCCTCAGCGAGATTTTCCTCCCCGGCGCAGGGGTTACACTCAAGAGCCAGACCAAGTGGGCTTCTATTCATCCAGGTCTCGAGGCTTCAGAGGCTGCTTCGACAACGGTGTTAACAGAGGGTACAAGAACCTCCATAACCAATCCTCTGGTAAGTCCATTGTTGTTTCAAATGATACCCCTCTGGGGCAGGCTGTTACATTTTGTAGTGAACTGGACACGTCTGACCATGGATGCGTGGATTCTCCACGCGGTCCAGGGGTAACAGATAGAACTTCTAGACTCCCCTTGTCAGGTGACTCCTTCTTGTCCTCTCCTTTTTTCCCTTCAAGAACAGATTTTTATAGACTCCAAACTTCAAGATCTTTTGGCCAAGCAGGCTATTGCTGTAGGACCCTTCATTCCCATAGGGTTTTGTAGCAACATTTTCCTGGTACAAAAAAAAGGAGGTGGTCAAAGGCTGGTTCTGAATCTCAGAGAATTCAACCCCTTTGTGATGTACAGGCATTTCAAGATGGAGGGAATCCATCTATTGAGAGATCTCCTGTTAGAACAGCACTGGATGGTCCGTCTGGATCTGAAGGATGCCTATCTCACGGTTCCGATTCGCCCCTCTCATCCAATGAAAAGGCCGGGCTACCGCTATCGCACACTACCTTTCAGAATGTCATCAGCCCCGTGGGTTTTCACCAAACTATTGAAACAGGTAGTAACCCACCTTCAGGAAATGGGAGTGCGCGTGATTGTCTACCTCGACGACATGCTGCTCCGGGCTTAGGATCGAAATCTTCACCTCACTCATCTAGAATGGACAATGTCCCTGTTACAGGAGCTAGGGTTCGTCATAAATCCATGGTCATTCCAAGCCAGCAGATAGACTTCCTAGGATTTCAGATAAACTCAGTATCCGCCCAATTGCTTCTCCCATTGACCAAACTCAGATCTATCAAACGAGAGATTACGAGCACCCTGTCCAAACAAATGATCTCATTACGAGTATTGGCAAGGATTGTGGGCCTTCTGGCATCCTCCATCCAGGCTATTTTTCCAGGCACTCTACACTACCGGGCCTTACAACGTCTCAAGCTGTATTACATGCAGAAGAGGTTTTCTTATGACCACCTCATTCCTCTATCTCCAGACGCTCAAGGGGAGCTTCTCTGGTGGCTGGACCACATGGCGGCCTGGAACGGAAGGGCAATTTTTGGCACCTTTCCCAGATGTCATTGTCGAGTTCGATGACAGCCGATGGGGCTTGGGTGCTCAATGTGGAGACTTTGCCACCAGTGGACGTTGGTCAGCCGACGAGTTAAAGTTGCACATCAACTGCTTCGAGTTACTAGCAGTTTTCTTTGCCATAAAATCAATATCTCCTCTGAAGAGCAATTGTTGCATCCTAATCTGGACGGACAATGTGTTGGCGGTGAGGTACAAAAAATCACCTAGGAGGAACGAGATCTAGTATGTTGGCCAACATTGTGAAGTAGTTCTGGCACATTTGCCTGGATCACAAGATCAATGTCATAGCGGAATACCTGCTGGGCAAACTCAATCAGGTAGCGGATTGGAACTCTAGATTCCTGAGGGATTACAGCGACAGGAGGCTTCATCCTTCCTTCTTTGCGGAGATCATGAGTATGCGAGGTCCTTGCAAGAAAGACCTCTTTGCCTCTCGTCTCAATGCCCATCTCCTGCAAGTCTTCAGCTGGAGACCGGACCCGATGGCTATGGGAACGGATTTGTTCCTCCAGCATTGGGAGTCTGAGAGGAATTATGCCTTACCCCCCTTTGCTCTGATTCAGAGAGTGGCGGCCCTGCTCCATCAACAGGCAGCTTCAGTAGTGTTGGTGACACCATTATGGAAGACTCAGTCCTGGTTTCCCACACTCTTGGAGTTGTCAGTGGATTTACCCTTTCACCTCCCGGTATTCCCGATGCTTCTCCAGGACCCAGTGGGAGCGCCCCAACCGCTGGTCCTGCAGAACCAATTGTCCCTCATGGTGTGGACGCTCTCAGGAGACATGAGACCATTGACGGCCTTTCACCGGCGGTTGACAGCTTTATACAACAAGCTTGAGCTCCATCTACCTGCAAACGGTATTCAGATTCCCTGAAGCGATGGGTGGGTTGGTGCCTTCAATGGCTGATGGATCCGGTGGGATCAGATGTAAAAGAAGTGTTGATTTTTCAGTCAGAATGTGCTGAATTTGGTCTTTCATACAGGTCAGTTAACAACTTCAGATCAGCACTTTTGGCAGGACATAATCCTGTGGATGGTAAGCCTGTGAGGATGCATCCCCTAGTGTGTAGGTTGCTCAAAGGTATTAGGGTGGCTAATCCACCTCGTCCCAGATATTCAACATTATGGGACGTTTCTAAGGTTCTGTCCTTACTTGAATCTTGGCCGGATAATAAAGATTTGTCATTAAAGCAGTTATTGGCCAAATTCAGAATGTTGCTATGTTTGATCTCATGTCGCAGAGTGTCTGATGTGCTTGCTTTGGATTTGGCAGGGAGAATGTTCTCCCCAAAGGGTGTCTCTTTCATCATCTCGAGACGGACCAAAACTATGTCACATTGGGTTGAGTATCCTGCTTTTCCACACAATGTGAAATTATGTGTTTTGCAATGTTTAAAGGTTTATGAGCAATGCACTCTTGCGCATGGGTCTGTACCCTTGGGTCAATTATTGTCAGAGATTCAAAAACCTTTTAGACCGGTTTAAGCTGTCACCTTAGCTAGGTGGGTCAGATGGCATTGATATTTCTGTGTATGGTGTTCATTCCACTAGAGGTGCCATGGCCTCTAAAGCATACATGTTAGGATCTCGTTTAGAAGATATCATGAAAGCTGCTGGCTGGTCATCCGATTCAATGTTTAAAGTGTTTTATTACAAGCCTATTTCACATGTTTCATCCATTGTTATTGATGAGCTTTGAACCAGCATAATCAAAAGCCTCTTTTCCTGACATAGAATAAAAAAAATTCCAGATATCGCGACAAGAATTATAGATTCTACTAAGGACATGGAGGCGAGGATTATCCCACCCGTTGGGACAGTTAATATCAACTGCTATGTTGTATGTTTTTCTATATTCATAATTTGTTAATACCCACCCTGAGAAGTCAAAATCTTGTGGGTCCCCTATTTTCAAACTTGTTTCTGTTTCAGGGAGCCAGTCTAAACAGAATTAAGTTGCTGATCCGGATGGAGATGGACCACCTCGTTGTTGGAGGATAGAGGTTGCTCCCAGGATTTATGGAATATATTCTCCATTGAGAATTGGACTTTGCAAAGAAAGAGGAAGCCAGGATGGTGCCTCTCTATTTTGTTCACCATGATAAGTTGCCATTGGCTGTTTGAGGAGGCATAGTCCAAAGCCTCATGGGAAACGATGTTTTGTTTACTAAATGTAGTTTACTTTTCATTGGCTGCTGTTAAATCAGAAAAGAAATTGAGAAAGCATAATCCTCACATCCGTATCCTTAATAGAATCTAAAATGCTTGTCGCAATAGCTGGAAAATGTTGTATTCAGCTCCCTCTACGCTTGCAGGAAAACCCGGAAGCCATTTCCCGGGTGCTTGCCCTGTAATTTATGTCATTGTATCACAGATGTGGTTGCATCGTTTGCAGGACTGCTATATCCCCCCAGCGGCTCTGGCCCAGGGGTTGTAACATGGGTCCCTGGAGCAGCAAACAATAGTTGCTGTTCTGGTTCAAGGATTTGGGATTTTCTTCTCCATAGGGCACATTTGTGAGTGCTATGGACATGAAGTTACTCCATAATGTCCAAGGAGTTCAAATCATCAGCTGATAAGTTAGCTTTAAGGCTTGAGATTTAAATGCACAATTCTATGCATAATATGCGGGTCACAAGTTCAAATCACAGCCAAAACCAGCAGATTCTAATTCACAAAGCAATTTGCATTTGGAGGTTTGACTTGTGTGCCTAAATAGCTTCTTTTATAAGTCCAGAATCAGTTTGTCATTCCTGAAAGTCATTTATGCCCTTGTAAAAGGATTTATTCAAAGCAAATTCCATGCCATGTGTGTAAACCTCATGTGGGAGGAAAATAGGCGATCCAAGGCAAGAACACCCTGGAAATTTGTGACCATCCACAAACATACATTTGTCAATATATATAAACTCCCTTTTGAGCCCTATGCTGTCCTGGAAGTGGCGAGAAATGTACTCCTGGCATTGGCTGAAATAAAGAACTTCTATGGCAGAAAGGCAAGGGGAATGATCCGTTTACCATAGAAGCAGGAGAAACAGCCAACAATTAGTGCTCCGGTATGCAGTGGTTGTTCAGCTATTGCTCAAACACACCAATTATATGACCTATTTGAACAAACTCAATCCACTCTAATATTGGATCAATTAGTTCACATAAAAAAAATATTACAATACTAGGCTCAGACCTTAAAGGATGTGAAGTTATATCCCTTTCGACTTTGCTTATAATGAATGAGTCTCTTTCTACCGATACTATATATGATTGCATAGCCTTTTCTTGCAAAATAATTAAATAATTCTAATATTAATTTTGAATTCATGTATAGTCCTCCTGAAGCCACATCAACTTAACTTCCCTTCTTATCTGGGGAAATTGGTACCCATTTTTTACGTAGGGATATTTTTATCCTGCTGAAAGCCTTAAACCTCTATCTAGAAAACCCTGAAGGAGCAGAAGCATAATTTAAGAAAGTTTAGAGGTTTTCAATTCCAGGGAGCACTTTAGAGAACAGGCCAGGGGGGTTAAAGATTAAAAATCCTCATGGTACTCCAGGTATCCCTTTAATATGGAGTGTCAGGGATATTGAAACAAAAATAGCAGGGTATCCCAAGGATATAATGGTCCTATGACCCTACAAGCATTGCCAACATGTTTTAGCCAGTGAAAGGCCCTTGTGGGTCCACAGCTTTCATCGGGGCAAACAACAGACAAAATTCCCTCCCTGGATGCAAAGCAAAGCAAGTAGTGGAGCAGAAGACTGTTCCACCATATTCGCCTCTTGGATATACTTATCCTCAATGTGGGTGTTCAGTCCTGGTTCATCCAACCTGTAATGAAAGAGAACACAATATATGTAGTGACTCAAGGAGAGTCTAAGTGCCTGGCTCACGCTGTGCTCGCTCACCTATCCGGTGTGTTTTTAGTGAGCTTCGCGCAATTAAAGCACTCTCAAATATGTTTACATTACATACTCCAGATGCTGCATATAGATTGAGGAGGGAAAATATAACTCGCCAGAATCTTGCATGTGATCAGTTCTCGTGAAGTGCATGTATCACCAGTAACACCCACAGTGAAATATGTGTACCTTTAATTCATGCACTTCAGGTAACCTTAAATACACTGCAGTGATTGCTGGAGAGTGTGTAATGGTGCCGAGGGGTATAAACAACAGTGCCAAATACCAAATGCACTTACACTGCATGTCCCTCAACCCCTCTACATACTCAGCAGTGGTTACTCACTGCAGAGTATGTAAGGGTGCAGGATACATTAAGGCATCATGAATAGGAGAACTGACAGAGACATCTGCATAGTTAGCAGACCACGGCAGTGAAACATTCAAAACTATGGTGCATGCAGTATTTAGCAATTGGCAGGTATGGTACAAGAAGATGGATTCACAAACATTACTGTACTTAAATGTACGACTCTGGCAAACTGTGAGTGTATTAGTGGGCAGAAAATCATCCTACTGGCAGGACTGATCTGGAAAGGGGATATGGCTTATGGCTGATATCACTCTCAGGAAGGCTCAAATCATTTGATTGACTGGGTGTAGAATTCCCCATGCCTCCTTCCTAATACAAAAGATTTGTTCAACTACAACTCTATCTCATGCTTGCCTTAAGACTACATGTATCTCGTATACTTGTTAACCTTAGAGTTTGGTCAGATTTTAAAGGCGTAGTTCCAGAATTATAGGAATACATGCTGCAAGCTGTCTTTGACAAAGCACTTGAGGGACTCCTAAACAGAAAATCAAGAATTAACATAATTTCTCTGAAAGTTATCTGGCCCCACCTGCTGAAGGCAATACCCTCTCTTGAGGACTGGCTGAATAAAATTATGTTTCTGGACTCACATGAAAGACTGATGTGTGGTCTTATTGATGGAGGGTTAATTTACCATGGAACTTATTATGGGTTACTCAGAACTGTGAGTGGGAACTTCGACTTTCTTTGGCTCCCTTCCTCGTATTCAGCACAGTCATGCCATCAGTAAGATGATTGTTTGTGTTTGTGATTGACTGTTGTCACATATTTGACCAGCTTCTAGTACAATGCCTCCAGTACATGAAGCAAATGACTTAAGACATACCTGAATATTCAACAAAATGTCTGTCATCAGTTATGATCATAAAACAGCCAGGTCTTTATATCTAAGTCAAACTCAGGACCAGTCCAATGTAGCAACAACACAGAACTGTCAGAAAGAAGCCCCAATCTATCTGACCCAAGAATTACTGCCAATAAAACACATCATTCATTTTTCAATACACCCAATAGATTCAAAAGGAGATTCTTCACAATTTCAAGTCCTCCCAATTATGACAACATTGACCAAGAGTCAAGTCACCCAGCTCTGTGGGGGAAACAAGTTATGGGTCACTGAAGATGCTTCACTACTCCAAAAGGCATGACTAGTAATATCCGAAAGGCCAGCGGTAGAGTGAACTTACAATGATTGGCAATAATGTTGTATCAACTATTGAATCACAGTTTGCATTGTCCGCCGTAGTGGCCCAGAGACAAGTATTCATATCCATTGCAAAAAAAGCTCTCAACATATTCTGTTCTGCTATACCCAGTCTTCTAACCACACAGTTCTTTCAGAACGTATGCTCAAATACAATTACAAATAAACACACACAGAAGTATAAAAGGATTCCATTGAGCTAATATTTACACCATTGTAGACCTCATGAGGTAATGTTGGCACATTAACAGATCTAATATTGTGGGGCCGATTCCGATCTCACTGGGAGAAGGCTTTGTCCGACTCGAATCTGGAGGCCTTTCCGACCGACTCGTGCTCCGGGGCTCCGAGCGTCCGATTATGATCCAAACAAGCGCTGACAGACACGGGTCATGCGGAGCCCCATTGAAGTCAATGGGAGACTGTTGCATGATGCGTACATAGGCTCCCATTGACGAAAAAGGTACGTTGGCACAAGTGCACCCCCTGTAGTGGGGACGCGTCTGTGTCACCTGCACCGTACATGCATGTGTAGCGGGGACCCTTGGCTCCCCCCGTGTGATCGACTCGTACAACTACGTGTGTTGGGGGTCTGGCACGGACCACCGAAGTCTGCTTCCCAGAGCTTTTACGTGTCGGAGGCTCCGACTCAATACGGCTGTCCGAATCATGCATCGTACTGGGTTGGTCGGAAATTGCCTCCATTGCATGGCACTGTTTGCTTACGGACGAGACGTATGAAGCGGTTCGGACCCAGAATCAATTCAGTTGGCGGTTTCGCGTTTCTCGCATTGTACTTGCTCGCTCGTACAGCTGTATAAGTCAGTCGGAAAACAAGTGTTCAGCTCGTACTTTTCCGGCCAGATCTTATTCGGAGACTTTCTGAGCGAGATCGGAATCGGCCCCTGTATGTCTATTACAGCATATTCCCTCACTTGGTCATCTGTGCTTATAGAATATCCCAAAATCAATACTAATTATTAACCCTAGACAACATACTCTCAAAACATGCTACTCACAAAATCATTCTGAGAGTGGACTTTAACCTAAAAATCTTGGCCACTGGGGCAGACCCTGTAGACTATACACACTTGGCTGGTCTTGCCCCCCCACATCCCATCAAGAAGGCTCAGCAATTTACTATTAGCCTTTAACTTGAGGTCTCTGCAAGCTGTAGTGTTTACATGGCCTTAAGTTGTTCCCAAACAGTTCTTTGCTGCAACAGGGTCATCTCAACTATAGAATATATCTTTAAAAAAGAAGTACTAATTGCTGTTTGCAAATCTTTCAATATTCTTTCTCGAGGAGATAGTAATTCCGTCTCCTTAATTACATGGCTCAGGTTAACAGCTGAAATTGTGGCTGACTTACATGTTATTTGTAAGTCTGAAGGCATTGAATCCACCACATTTGTAAAGTGACGACATGGAACAAGGTATCGCGAGGTCCATTTCTTAATCATCACATTTATTCAACAGACACCAACTTATTAGACAATCGATTAGATAATAACCATCCCTTGCTAAACTGACCTGTAGTAACAGACTTGATACAAAAACTTGTAAATACACTGTGGAATATTAGCAGGAAGGCTGGAAGAACTAATAAAACAATCCCAAAAATTGCTAGTAAAATAGTACAGTCAGGAAATGCAAAAGGTCCATCAGTACCGCCAAATGATACTATAAAAAAGAGAGATAACAAAAGAAGGCAGTGAACAACCTGCACCAAGACAGGAAGGAGTATCGTCATTTTTATGGAGAATCAAAGGCTACTATTCTACACCTTGCTAGGTTATAATGATCAGGAAAAATTCTGGGACTATATTAATTCCCTAAATAATTCCAATGCATTGGGGAATGGCGTCACTGAAGCTCAGTGAGCTGTCCATGTGAGGGTCTCTATATTGAAATGATTCAGGATCCTATTTATCAAAAGAGGGGGACTCTGGGAGCTATTCAGAAGGTCTGGTGACCCATGCTTCTGAAGTTAAACTTATACCAAAAGGGAGTCACCATTCCTAAGTAGAGAGAGAAAAAATGAAGAGGAGTAAGAGGTACTCTCGTCTTGTACTACTCTAATTGTGGGGGCAGTGTGTCCGCATATTGATGCCCTCACACACCCCGAAGGATGTCATGCTTCATCATTGGGCTTTTGCTCCTCGTC
Organism: Lissotriton helveticus; assembly: GCF_964261635.1. NCBI lineage: Eukaryota > Metazoa > Chordata > Amphibia > Caudata > Salamandridae > Lissotriton > Lissotriton helveticus. Next base: position 331,248,155 of record NC_136071.1, on the reverse strand, counting down.
GGGCCGGCGCTACAATGCCCTACAGGTCCCCCCAAGGGTCTCTTTTTTGGAGATCTTTGATGAAGCTGTACGGGTACGTGGGTGTAAGTGGCAGTGAAGTCCTAGAAGGTGCATTAAAAATGGCTGGAGGGAGAGTGATTCATTTTTATTAAGGCAATCCCTCTGTCATTATTAAAACAGAGACTCTTCGGGGGACCTGTAGGGCATTGCAGCACTGGCCCGACGAGCAGCAAAAGCCCAAGGATGAAGCATGACATCCTTTGGGGTGTGTGAGGGCATCGAAATAATTCAGGAGCCAAGAAACAAACCATCAGAAGACATCTTCCTACAGCATAACCAGGGCGCTACTATGATCACAAAAGTTTACAACCGATCAGAAGTATGGTGCTCCTGGCCCCATTGGCTTAGCTGGTTCCCCATTTAAAGCTGATATAGAAATCTGGTCACAGTGGCTAACTCAACGCTATCGATCGGCTCTTCCTAATGCATAAGCGCCTCAATCATGGCATAGGTCAATTCTTTTTCCAGCAAACAAGAAAGTATTAACACTGACCAGTTAAATTACAGATTGATTGCATTGCTAGATGTTGTAGCAGCTAATGTTAACAAAGCTAAGGTCACGGTGTTCGGGAGGATATCAGCTTCTGGCATTCCCATCATGCACTCAAACCACATCTGGAATAAAGCTAGAACTTTAATGTTCACTTTGTGTAAATAAATATAAATCTATAAAGTCCATCCTCTGAGGCAATAATCAGGGCCATCAAGGCAAAACTGATAGCATTTCTTATGGGCATCATGCTTTTCCTGCTAAGCTTGCAGAAGATCTGGAGGTGTTGCAATGTATTGCATACAGACAGACATTTCACCTGCAGAAGTATAAAAAACGAGCTAAGATTCGTTAGAGTTTGGTCTTCCTACACAGGATTTAGAATTCAAGTCGGCAACTATTAACTATTATTATCAAATGATAAAGGCAAACCCTGATACAATGAAAATGATTATCATAGCAAGATATAATTCTGAGAACAATCCTTGGCCCACATATTTAGCAGCGATCTTTCTAGATCCAAACCCCCTCAACAGCAACTTTACCACTATTCTCTCTTTCCCTGGGCTAAAATCCATACCGAAAAAGCAAGACCTGACACTCTTGAGAGACGCAGATCTAAGAAAATTAAAATCTTCTGCTTGGTTGAACGTGATTCATATTTTTTTCCGATGGATCATATCTGGACCAACATGTAAAAAAGGCCATACATATGACTGAAAGAGTGAGGACACCACTCACATCACCAGACAGAAGAAGCACTTCACAAAAACCCATAGGAATGCCCCAGAAAAATAGTAGACTATGCATAGACACTAGAAGAGGAGGCACCAGGCCTTGTGTAATACCATGCAGCCAAAAGCAACACCAGTTTTCCAAAGCTGACTGTTGCAACCTCTTAAAACTGAAACTATGAACAAGTCAACCAGCAGGTTCTAAATCACAAGTGGGTGTCGCACAGAAGTAGGCAACTTCTGCTTCTAAGACATCAATGGACACCAGGCTGGCTCCCAAGATGAAGTACAAGGACCCAAACAGGCAAAGGCAACAAAATGCAAAAATATATATGTCCATTGAAGACCATCTGACCATCTGATACTCACAAACCCCAGGATTACAGACACAGTCTCAAAGAAGAATTCCATAAGAGGCCTGGGCAGAGGACAGATATCTCCCAACCATGAAGAATATGTTATAAGAAACTAGTGGCATAGGTCTCAGAACGAGCCTCCAACAACAACCAACAGACAAGAAGAACCGGGTACCAGTACTTGAGTTATAAAAGTCATCAAGACAGACTTAAAGCAGGACAGCCAAAGACCATAAGTTATATCAGTCAAACGACAATCATCTGACGGAAGCATGGAATCAACTAACTGGAGCATGGCTCTAGGAATATATATTCCAAATCGAACAGCCAACAATTAAAGAGCAGAGAGCAACAGTGTGAGAGCAGCTATACCAGCAGCACCTCCATGTCTCTAAATGTGGGGCCTTCTACGGCAAAATAGGTGAAAAACCCACTTAAGAAGGGTCAGAACTCCACTTAACCAACCTTAGGAAACACACCCACATTTACAGCAGGTTAAAGCCACTCGCCAGAAAAACCACCCCAATTTGAGGACTTATGGAAAGCACTCAGGCAGCCAAAGATCAGACAGGGGAGATGAACAGAGCGAACCACAAAGCAAGAAGGACATACCCCAATGTAGAGATTACATGACTGCCACAATGGAACAAATATCCTAACAGAATGAGGAATAAAGTTGCCAAACAAAAGATAAACTAGACCTAAAGAGGCATTAAGGGGTAGTAAAAAGATTAAATCAGGAGGCACGAAGACATGTCTAATATTAAAAACATCATAAAGGCTGTATTAAGTGCACAGTGATTGATGTAGCAATCAAACAGTCCCATAAATCACTGAGTAAAGACATGTCTCTGATCTGAGCCTTCATTGAGATACACTATGAGCTAAAGTGGTTGTCAATCTGAACTTCTTGCTATTTCATGTGTTACACTTTTCCCTCCAAATGAACAGACCTATACCAGAGACCAAACCTAGTCAACAGTTAAACTAATCCTTTCCTTTTTTTTTTTATTTCAATCTTTTTATTAAAAGTTTTTGCTTTGACGTACAGGACACGGCATATTTCTACAAACAAGAGAAATAACGGAGAGAGAAAAAAAAAAAAAAAAAAACAGCAACCCAATAAGAAAAGTAGATATAACAGTCCAGGCTCTGAAAACATAAATCTTATCAAGGGGCTAGAAAACAATCTTCATCATATATCGTTACCACAAAACGCATTCCATTATATTACATAAATTCTCTTATGTACAATTAAACCATAATCAGTAGTCTAATTTTTATCTCTCTCCCAATATTTCAGAGGTAGCGTCTAAGTACCTTATAGGTTATCATAAGTCACACGATTTTACTCGTATCTAGTTTTCAATCTGTTCCACCCTCTTTCCATCGCGTAATGGGGTCCCATATTAGCTTACCCAGCTTCCTTCCCCTTTTCCCCTTCCTTGCGTAGATCTCTTTCTCCATATTATATATTGTTATTAATTTGGCCAACCAATGACGGAAGGTAGGAGGAATAGGGTCAATCCATGCAGACGCTATACAAAAATTCCCCCCCGCTTGATGGTTGTTCATCCTCCACATTCACTCCTAATAATATTGTTCCGGGAGTTAACACAATTTCAGTTCCTAAAATATTATTTATAAAGCCTTCAATATCTTTTTTGAGTGAATATAGATGAGGACATGTTGCAAATACATGCATCAAATCAGCTTCCAAGCTTCCACACCTATAACACTTAATTCCCACAGTACCTCCCCATTGAGCTATTTTTGCAGGGGTGTAATATAGATGGTATAATGTTTTATAGTGTTGCGCCTGTAATGGTGCCGAGCATAACAGCGAATATCCCTTTTCTAAAGAAATACCAAAGCTTTCCCCGCTGATATTGAGATTGTTTTTCCATTTATCTGTCCATTTTTCAAGATCATCCTGTTTTGATTTATTCAATTCAGCATAAAACCTCTTGATAGTACAATCTTCCCCTAACTGAATCACTTCCATAATCGGGTCATGTCTAAACCCCAATGGTCCTCCCTTTTTACTCAACAGAAAACTCCTAATTTGTAAATATTTTAAAAAATGCCTAGTATCTAGCTTAAATCTTGCCTGTAGTTCTGAAAATTGACAAACCCCTTGTTCCCCATTACATCCCCTATTCTTCTAATTCCCTTACTTTCCCATTCTATAAATGTGAGACCCGAAAAAATCTCTTGTGGAAGATTTGGATTATCCTTTCCTTACTCTTCCCCTTCAGAGTGAGACTGAACGAGCTCAAGCACTACGTCATCAACTGCATTACCTCATAGCACTGTCCAAGTCACAAAATACAGCGAAAAGCCCTGTTCTTCCATCAAAAGATAGGAAGAAAAACCATCCACTTGCAAATGATCCAAGACCAAACAACAGAATTAGGAAGCAAGGTGCTAGAAGGACTGTAACCCAAAATCTATCAAGCTTTACCAAAGCAGGAAGGAAGAAGCTGAAAAGCCCACCAAGGCAGCAATACCACATCAAACACCTGTACATAAAAAAACGAGTAGAAGGCATGTTTTAGAGGCAAGCATTTATTGACTGATTTTGCTGCTGGTTTTTGAAGTGGTTTGTGAATGAACAGATGTTGCAGCAGAAACATGGGCCAGGCCTACAGTGGCCCTATGAACATGCAGGCAGAAACAAATATTCTGTGACAGCAAAACCTGCTCCACCCTGACAATAGGTAGACCATCCTCATGATTTTAACCAGACATGAAACCTTACCTACCAAATGAGAAACAAAGACCATTTGTAAAGGAAAGTGCCACATGAGAGACTATATGCTGTGACATAAAAAATAACATGGCAATAGAGGTAGATAATCATTAAAGCAACCAGAGATCCGTAAGAATAAAATTAAAGTCCAGAAACAGCAATAAATACAGTGAGAAACACGGAACAGTTAAATATCACACCCCGGACTCTAGAAAGAAAACCTGCATTATCAAAGAAAATGTCCAACAATTGCCAAATCCATAGAGAAAAATCCAATTCGTAACTTCATGAACCTGTGTGATCAAACAAGTTGACAGCCACATTGATGTGTCAGTTTATCTCTGGAAAGGAAATACCTTACCGTCCGTGAGCAACACTGTAGGCTGGTAGAGTGAACCACCCAGTGGGCGAAAGCATCCACCACAGTACTGCCAAACTCATTGTAAATGCCAGTTTTATGAAAATGGCACTGAAGAGCCTGTCTGTAGGAAATCCACAATCACAATGATGTTCACGGGTGAGGTAGGACTGAAAAGCAAGGTGTCTGTGTAAGAACCTTGCAAAATATTTGATTGTACTGCTTGAGCAGATTGTAGCAGGAAGGAGAGGTTGCCAAGGCAGCTGAAGGTAGCTAACAATGGGCTTCCCATATCCAAACTCTAATTCCATCAGCTCACCAAGTTATGGGTATCAGAAGTAGAGATGCTAATGCAGGCCTATTAAGCCCAGGCTTCAAAAGAACTGAATGAGCATCTCTGTATAAATCCTGTGATTCCTGAGACTCACCAGAACACCCCCAGGCCAAAGATGTGTATGCCAACATGCCTTGTAGTGAGCTCAGCCTTGAGCCCCGACAGACCTCAAATATGTAGGAAGAGACAGAGCATATACCCACTAAAGCAGGCCCATTCGGAGGCCAGAATACCCATGGTATGTATTATCTACCCTGCACCAGCTCAGCTAAGTCAGTTGTTCACCAGAGAGACGAAGAGGCACAATCAACAACTTGCTGCCATACAGAGGGACAATAATCACATACACCTGCCTGTGAACAGGCAGCTGGGGCGAACAGTTACCTGACTCTGCATGGATTAAACCCAGATCTGTTGACTGGGTGTGAGTGTTTGATTGGTTCAGATGCTCCGTCCATCACCTCCCCCTTTTGTAACGCTTTGTTCGCCATAAGTTGGCAGGGTATGCTCAGACGTGAGTCCCTTGCTCACTTTGCCACTGGATTCAAGCAAGCCTGGCTGAAGACGGCTGAAATGCCAGAAACCGGTCCTAGGAAGCTTGTTTCCCGTCCAGGGAAGGAATGGCTTGGCAGTTCGGACTGGACTGTTCCCATGAGGCACAGGGTCAGACTGATTTGCATATGGCCATGTCTGAACTGGGGTGGCAGAGTGGGATTAAGAACGGTGTTGGATTAAACCCAGATCTGTTGACTGGGCGTGAGTGTTTGATTGGTTCAGATGCTCCGTCCATCACCACCCCCTTTTGTACCACTTTGTTTGCCATAAGTTGGCAGGGTATGCTCAGACGTGAGTCCCTTGCTCACTTTGCCACTGGATTCAAGCAAGCCTGGCTGAAGACGGCTGAAATGCCAGAAACCGGTCCTAGGAAGCTTGTTTCCGGTCCAGGGAAGGCATGGCTTGGCAGTTCGGGCTGGACTGTTCCCATGAGGCACAGGGTCAGACTGATTTGCATATGGCCATGTCTGAACTGGGGTGGCAGAGTGGGCTAAAAAACGGTGATGGATTAAACCCAGATCTGTTGACTGGGTGTGAGTGTTTTATTGGTTCAGATGCTCCGTCCGTCACCACCCCCTTTTGTACTGCTGTGTTCGCCATAGGTAGGCAGGGTATGCTCAGACCTGAATCCCTTGCTCACTTTGCCACTGGATTCAAGCAAGCCTGGCTGAAGGCGGCTGAAATGCCAGAAACCGGTCCTAGGAAGCTTGTTTTCCAGTCCAGGGAAGACATGGCATGGCAGTTCGGGCTGGACTTTTCCCATGAGGCACAGGGTCAGACTGATTTGCATATGGCCATGTCTGAACTGGGGTGGCAGAATGGGCTAAAGAACGGTGATGGATTAAACCCAGATCTGTTGACTGGGTGTGAGTGTTTGATTGGTTCAGATGTTACGTCCATCACCACCCCCTTTTGTACCGCTTTGTTCGCCATAAGTTGGCAGGCTATGCTCAGACGTGAGTCCCTTGCTCACTTTGCCACTGGATTCAAGCAAGCCTGGCTGAAGACGGCTGAAATGCCATTAACCGTGCCTGGGAAGCTTGTTTCCGGTCCAGGGAAGGCATGGCTTGGCAGTTCGGGCTGGACTGTTCCCATGAGGCACAGGGTCAGACTGATTTGCATATGGCCATATCTGAACTGGGGTGGCAGAATGGGCTAAAGAACGGTGATGGATTATACCCAGATCTGTTGACTGGGTGTGAGTGTTTGATTGGTTCAGATGCTCCGTCCATCACCACCCCCTTTTGTACTGCTTTGTTCGCCATAAGTTGGCAGGGTATGCTCAGATGTGAGTCCCTTGCTCACTTTGCCACTGGATTCAAGCAAGCCTGGCTGAAGACGGCTGAAATGCCAGAAACCGGTCCTAGGAAGCTTGTTTCCGGTCCAGGGAAGGCATGGCTTGGCAGTTCGGGCTGGACTGTTCCCATGAGGCACAGGGTCCGACTGATTTGCATATGGCCATGTCTGAACTGGGGTGGCAGAGTGGGCTAAAGAACGGTGATGGATTAAACCCAGATCTGTTGACTGGGTGTGAGTGTTTGATTGGTTCAGATGCTCCGTCCATCACCACCCCCTTTTGTACCGCTCTGCATGGACCCTGGCTGAACAGGAAGAGGTTTAGGTAGGTGGCCACTTTTTTATAGCTATTGGGGGTGTAAAAATATATTGTGGTACTAAAGAAGTTGCCTGTTTTTAGTGTGAGACTCACCCTCATAGATTAAGGATGAGGAAGACAGACGAGGAGACATTGCTGGAGCACGGGGTTTCACTGTCACTTATTCATCAATCATAAATAAAGCATACAGGTGGATGAATCTTTAATGTTAACAGAGATAGAAGAAGCTGAAGCAAATATAAAACGCTATCAAATATAATTTTATTTAGTTCACTCAATAAAGAGAGATAAGGTGAGTTAAAGGGTCTTATTTTTCAGATCTTTCAGTTATTCATTCTTTTATTTAGTATTTTTATCCAGCTCATCATCAAGGTTAATATAATCAATCAATCAATATTTTGTATTAAGGTTAATCAAAATAGTAATCAATGATATAATCAATACAAAAATAATATTAAGAAAATCATGTTCCATAAACAAACTCCAATATTCAAAATAAATCAAATCAAATGCGAGAAGGAATTAAAAACTGTCAGGTTAGATACCCAGAAGTGGTCCTGATGAGAGAATCGAGAAATAAGATTTCTGCACGCTCCTGAGAACAGGTTTACTCCTCATCTTCTCACCAGAGTACAATCGTCTTTTAACCTTCTGTCCTTGAATGGTGTGGCACATCCTTCCTTGTTTTCAAAAAACATCTTCCCATGAATAATCCTCCCTGTCATCTGCATCTTTTGCGGTGAGGACCTTAGTATCAGTTGTCTAATTCAAGTGTCTGTTTATTAGCTAATAAACAGTGGCTTCCGAAATCACAATGCCTGCAGCAAAGAGAAGAAAAACATCTTGCATAAAGCTCCATTTAATGTGGAAAAACATGTCTTTCTGTATTAATATATCTTCTTATTCATTCATGCAAGTTCGGTTTTATCTAGTTAAGAATCCTTGTTTCATTGCTATGTTACAGACCAATAGGTTTTAAGTATGGTTGTCTACTACAATTTTTGCATTTAACATATGCCATTTTTAAACATAAACTCTGCACATTGCATTTTTAATGAAGCATTTTGCAAATAACTAAATTAGCAACATCAACCATATTATTTAGCAGAATAAAGTCAGACTCCTTTTCTTTTACACATAAGCAAATCATTCAACAAGCATATAATTTTATTTTTAGGATGAGGTATTTTGGATCAATTTTCATTGAACAGACTGACAGCACCAACTGTTATTTTTATGTGCATTCAAGACAAATTGGACACCAGCCAACTGGACTAAGGTCCCTTCATATACTGTGTATTTAGAAGTAGACCCAGGTTCAATGAGTACTGGACCGAGTTTTCCCAAGTTTGTGATGTGGCTTTAATGCAAGTTTTTATCAGCCCATGGAGAGAAGGATCGGATTGACAAACCTGTATTTCCTCATTTTGATTAATCAACTTCTATACATTGGGTCCATAATAGGGTAAATAGTAGAGGCGCAATCTGAACCATTTGAGAGGAGATGCCGCGTAAAAAGTAAGGCCTCTGAATTTGGAACTTAGTAACCAGGTTCGAGCCTGGGGTCAGTCCATAATCATGTGATTCTGGGCAATTCACTTCATCTCCCTGTGCCTCTGACCTGACTTTGAATCTAAACTCATGTAATGTAATCTAGTGCTCACATAAAACACTGCAATATCCTTGAGCCAAGTTCACGCCATATAAAACTGCAAAAACGCTTGTTAAAACAAAATGTTAAATTAGTTCAAGAAATTTGCAACTTACCAATGTGCCATGTGTTTTCATGTGTGATTTAGTTTTGTGAATTTTTAATTAATTCCTATTTATAATCAAATCAATACTTTTAATATATTGATTTGTATAGCAAACATTTTCATATTCATCTTAGACAGATCAGTTGTTGCAGCTGTGAATTAAATTTGGATGTATGAAAATAGAAGGTTGGATCACCCAACATTTTAAGATATTGCCAGTGCTGATTTCTTTTAACTTTTATTATCAGTCATTGCACTCAGCTCTTTATTCCCTTTTCTGTTTCTGCAATGTAGTTCTAACTGTGTTTCATGAATTTTAATTGTCAAAAGACATAGAGGTTGCCCAATTTTTAGGTCTCTCCTGAAACAGCGCATGCGCTGCTGTGTGGCTGCTGTGTAGTGAAACACCACACAAATGCCCATTACATGAGTGAGGCTTGCTCGCAGGCTCAGATCTCTAACAACCCAGAATCAACAGTCGCCGGTCTCTCATCTAACGTGCGACCTGCACTTTCCAGGATTGTCGAGCGATGTCGAGGGCAAGAGCTTAAAATTGAACAAAGCGGGACATATGTATTCATATATTACCACATATCTCCTTTCTTTACACACAAAGAAACTGCAATACAAGATAGAAACATAATACAATGAGGATAAAAACACAATAAAATTTGAAAACATAAAACTTCATACCCATGCATCAATATAAAGTTATCTCTAAACTCACTAATGGAGTGCTACATATTATTCAAACACTCTTTGCCATCATAAGGAGGACACAACATGTACAATAACCTCTATTTCATGACATGATCAGAAAATTTGACTGGCATGTGATGTTGTCGATGTTTTCTTTCAGAAGATCTTCAATAATATTCATTTCCACCTGTTCCCACACCAACTTCACCTCCAACAAAAGAACTCCTCATTCTTCTCAAAGCATTACTTATACCTCCTTTCACACCATTGGTCCTCACATCTTCCATAAACCATCTTGCGCTTCTGCACTTTACCTTCCTAATTCCACTTCATTGCTTCCCACTTCTTACAATATAAAGCCTTCTGTTCCAGTTCTGTCCATTCTTCAAAACAACATGCACTTTGTTCACTTCCATAGTGTTTGAAAACTTTTTCACACTGTCTTCTCTCCTTCTGAATTTAATCTTACCTAAATCTCCCACTTCTATCTTTCCCACACTCTTGTTGGTTCCTGTCTCCTTATTTGTCTCACTTATGTCTTATGCCATTTCCTTAATTTACGATTACCTAATTGGTAATCGCAAATTAGGTAATGCGAAGCCAAGGGTGCCTGGGGGCCTAGGTCCCCCTGAAGCACCCCTGAAGCACCCCTAAAAATCAAATTGTGCACATGTGAGGTGCGCACATGCCCTAGGGGCATGTTTGTGTAAGATGGCACATTGAAAAATGTATTTTTGTGCATTTTTCAACATTTCCATCAACTTGAAGTTGATCATAATTAGCATTTCCTAAATGCACAGTTTGCATTTAGGAAAGGCTTCTTACATGTGCATTAGGGAATCGCATATTGCTATTCCCTATTTGCATTCACATTTTAGGTAATCGCAAAAAATTGCGATTACCTAACTTGTAAATCCAAAAGCTTTTAATGCAGCAGGAAAGGCCATTTTGGATTCGCAAATGGCCGGATTTTGCGTTTCCACTATTTGCGAATGCAAAATGCTTTCACACATCTTGCCTTAAGTCTTTAAAAAAATCATCTTCACCAGCTATTTGTTGTCATTCCTCTTTGGAAACTCAAGTAAACCCTACTTCCGATGAATCTTCTACACTCGCCACCACATACACCACATCTTTCCCTTCTAAATCTTCATCTCCTACATCAAGCAGTAGTCTAGAGGAACAGTTGGCTTGCACAGTCCCCCACCATGCAGCATCTTCAACTTCATACATGTAGGCTTGCAATCTTGAAGCAAACCGAATCAAGCGAGAAGAACCCTTGTCTGCTCCTCCTGGACTGAGAATTTTTACTAACAGTTTATGAACTATTTTTAATACAAATTGTGCCCACCTCAGGTATGTGCGGAAATACTGAAATTCCCATGCAGCTGCCAAGGCTTCCCTTTCAATCTCAGCATAGTTTCGTTCAGCCTTGTTAAGTGTCCGTGAAGCAAATGCCACTGGTTTTTCCTCCCCACATTTCACCTGAGAAAGAACCACTCTAACACCATGAGCCCTAGCATCAACCATGATAATTGTTTTATTTGCAGGCTCAAATGGGGGTTAGCATTTCTGAGTTTACTATCTCATCCTTAATCCTTATAAATGCTCTGTGTTGCTTATCTCACTACTGAAATTGCTTACCCTACTTTAGTATCTCTCTCAGGGGTTCTGTTTTGTCAGCAAAATCATTAACATACTTGGTGTAATACTCTACTAGCCCATAAATGATCTTAACTGATCCTTTCCTGTGGGTGTGGCAGCTAATCTTATTGATTTCACGCTTCCCCGCGCAGCCTGACTCAGCTACCACAAAGAAAGGGGTTGGAGCAAATCAACTTTATGCAACAGGACTTCACCTTTGAGGATTCTGCCCTCCTGCTGCATCCATAGAGTTCTAAAGAAAGTCTGCACCGCGTTTTTTTCCAGGCTTAGTACAGACGGCTTCAGATTTCTCTCGCAGACAGATTGAGTACAACAATCAGAGTTAGCTTTGGGTATATTTAAAGAAGAAGGATGGAAATGCAGGGAGCGACATTCTTTTTTTTTAATGTCATATGGAGAATAGGACTGGTCCAGTCATGGTTTCTCTGTGAAATATATGCACCTTCATTTGCATCTTGGACTAACCGGACCCTAGGACTTTGTGCTGCGACTGACTTGCTTTGCTTTGCCTCCTGAGCCCCCGGACACTTTTCGCCGGACCCGCTCTGCGGGTCCCGCTTCACAAGGGCCCTCAGCGGGGTCTGTGGCAGCGAAACAGGGCTGTGAGCGTGATGGCAGGGACTCCATCTACCAGGAGTCCCTGCGTGGCCAATAGTCGACACCTGGCCCACTCTCCCTGCAAGCCACGCCCCCAGTGCACCGGCAGCCTGAAAGTCAGCCCTCCCTTCCTGTCCTAGTGGGATTCTCCTTCATTTGCATCTTGGACTAACCGGACCCTAGGACTTTGTGCTGCGACTGACTTGCTTTGCTTTGCCTCCTGAGCCCCCGGACACTGTTCGCCGGACTTCACAAGGGCACTCAGCGGGGTCTGTGGCAGCGAAACAGGGCTCCGAGCGTGACGGCAGGGACTCCATCTACCAGGAGTCCCTGCGTGGCCAATAGTCGACACCTGGCCCGCTCTCCCTGCAAGCCATGCCCCCAGCGCACACGTACATAACCAGTCCTACACCCGCGCACGCGGGACGCGCGCGGAACAAAGCGCGGAGCGAAGCCCTGGCAAAGGGCGGGCCGTTTGAGGCCGTTCGAGGACGGGAGAGACTGGGACCGGGCCCCTCCCCTTGGTTGGACCTTTTGTACCATCTCATCCCCCACAACGACCGGATTATACAGACGTCGGAATGAGCACCAGGGAAACAAGGAGTAAATCTTCGCTGACTGCGGCAGGAGCCGCCAAAGGTACCATTGACAATTATTTTGTTAAAGCTGGATCACTTCTGATAGAGGACATCGCTGTGCTTGAGAGACTTATTTCCCAGGAAATTGATTGGGTAAGGAGATCATCAATGGGCTCTAGCCAAGACTCCTGATGGAAGGCTAGAGGCCAACAACCACACGAACGGGGGATCGGGGGTCAATCAGTCACTTACTAACTTAGACCTTACAAAGGAGGTTTTAAGTGATTTTGAGGACATGAGCTTAATGACCCTTCCGACGGGCCAAATACCAAAAACCCCACTTCAACCATCTGGCCATGAACCGGCCAAAGCCACCATTAGTGAGAAAGTTTCCGATCTTTTAAGGGGAGCTAGGGAAGGAGCTATCCAAAAAAAAAGAAAGGGGGCCAAAGCAAGGGAGGGAGTAAGGTAAAAACTCCTAAGTTTAACCCCGTACCGGACACTACCAGTCCTAGCAATATCAGTTCGGGCCACTCATTAGAGAACAGAGTAGTGGTCCCACCTATCGTCGTTGCATCTATGGATACACCATCTCATTCCAATACATCACTGGAATCCTCTAGCGAGGACATCACACTCGCAGACATAGGTGCACTCCTTAGGTCTTTCATAAGCCCTTTAGAAGCCCGCCTGATAAAGATTGAAGCTAGGCTGGTCAACATTGAAAAATGTACAGTCTAGCTAGCAGATAGCTTGAAATCAGTAAGCAAGGGAGTCAAAGGGGGGTCAGACCCAAAGCCTAAAAAGGGCGTTGACCTAACAATCACGACGAAGAAAAACGGCCCAGCTACCCCATCAACATACGCAACACAAACCTAATCAAAATAAGATCCCTCAACCCTTGGCTAACGCAAACACAATCAACCCACCTACACAAACCCAGGCACCACCCCTTTCACCTCCAAACATAATCTCACAACCTAAAGATACTGCCATTCCCTCTAACAACTCACAGAGAGAGCTGCAACCCCCTGATAATACGCAAAATAATGCCCGCAAAGTTAAACCTGTGAACTTACCACCTGAGGCGTCCCCCTATACAGTAATTCTAGCGGGGGTACCCGAGCTAAAATCCACCGCCATAGAGACGACTGCCTCCCTCAAGTACAAAGTTATCAACTGGTTGTCTATATACAGACCTCTCCCACAAGGCACAATTAGTGATATTCTTATGGTAAGACGGGCAACCTGGGTGGGAAACATGAGAAAAACAATCAGTGGCAATTGTGTCCTGGTTAGTTTCAGAGAACCCAGTACGGCCTCTTACATTTGCAGTTGGGCCCCTGACGATCAAGGGACCCACATCCAGCCCCTCCCCCTCTCATTCTTCTATCCATTGAGTACGTATACAATAGAAGATCAGAGATGGAGGAACCATCAAGAAATGGCGGGAGAATGGGAGAGTAACAGTGGAGGGAGGAGGGACCCCTACTACCATAGGAGAATGGCACCAGAGCATTTACCCTCATACGGCGACGAGGAGGCCTGGGAGTTTAGCACTAGGAGGGGGGGCGGATGGGGGGGAAGATTGAGAGGAGTTCCCAGGCCCTTCAGAATCCACCAGCCAGTCTACCCGCCCACCTTCAATAGGTACAGTAGCCTTGAAATGGCTGATTGACAGCTGAAGTCAAAAGGTAGGGACCAGCACCATTCCTATTCTAAAGATGATAGTGAGGACAGAACCATCCCCCCTGAACAAGCCCCGGCTCCATGGGAACAGATAGTCGCGCCCAATGAGCTTGTACGCTACGGAGATCCCACCCACTCTATAGCAGAAACATCTGGCAATGGCAGGAATTTAGGGGCGGCTCAGGGGGAACTGTTACAACATCTAATGGCAAATCTGGGTACAAGCGAGAACAACAATTCTGACATCCAGCCACCTCCCACAAGGCCTCCAACATTGAACTTGATTTCATGGAATGTAGCTGGGTTGGGTAATAAAATGGATTGTCAGGAATGGGCTTCCTTTATCAACTCTAAAAGCATCTGCCTGTTTCAGGAAACCTGGGCAAGAGAGGAGTATACATGCCAGGGGTTTGCAGTATTTTCAAAACCTGCCAAATGGGGGGGTAGGGGTCGACCGTCGGGTGGGCTGGCAATTTGGGTAGCTTCCCAATTGGGCTGTCAGGCCAGATGCCTAACTGTGGACTCTCATGATATATTAGCCGTCTTGTTAGAATGCCCAAATTCCTCCAAACTGGCGATAATAAACGTCTATTCGAGACCAGTAGCCATAGCACGAGAATCGAATACTATCGAGGAACTCTCCGCTTTCTTAAGCAAAATTCCAAGGGAGCTCCAATATGTGGTTGGAGGGGACCTAAACTCGCATTATGAGCCATTGCCCGGCCTTCTTGATGGACCCTCCCTAGAGGAGGATTCAAGATGGCTGGTACCTGCTACGGTGGCATCCCCACCAAGAGCTTGGACCTCACTCGCTCTCCAGATAACCCCCCTCACTCTTAATCACGGCCTTAGGGCCTGCAATGGGCGTACTAAATCAGATATGCCAAGCAAATGTACTTTCAATAAGGCAGGAAGCGAATCCAGATTGGATTATGTCCTAGTCCAATTGTCATCCTGGTCACGAATTATCGATTTTAGGGTAATTGAAAGATTGGACAGCGACCACAATGCCCTGGAACTTGAATACGCCATGCCAGGGAATGTGGACATGGGACAGGATGAACAAAGGGCAAGGACAGGACTCCTCCTGGAGAACAACAGAAGGAGAGTAAGATGGGAAAAATTGGTCACAAGTGGCGTTAAGCTACCTAGGCTTTATGCCAGAATTATCCCAGTGCTCGAAAAGGCATTCGCTCTCGGGGAGGAACTCAGCAACGGGAAAAATAGAGAGCAGTTATGACGAACGCATGAAGATCTAATAAATACCATGGATCTAGATCTTTTTGTAAAGGATGTAGGTAAAAATAGTGGAATACACAAGAAGACCTGGTATAATGCCACATGCCGGAACTCCAAACGAGAACTTCTAATCGCAATTAAGGCGTCTAGAAGCCGGGAGGAGATACAAGTTAGAAGACGGGCACATAAGAAATTGCTGGCAAACGCCAAGGCCGAATGGGACCAACAACATTGGGAGGAACTCTCTGGAGCATTAGCTACCAGAGACTCCCGCAAGTTCTGGAGGGTAGTCAATAGCGGATCAGAAGATCTCCCTTCGGCAATCGAACCCAATATTGCCCCGAGCATATGGCAGAACCACTTCCAGTCCTTATATGCATCAGAGGATGAGGCCCCGAGTCCCCCCCCTGCATCTTAGCGAATGACTCAGAGGGTGAACCTTTTACTGAAAAAGAAGTTCGGGCAGCTATTGCAGGGTTGTCAACAGACAAAGCCCCGGGGCTGGATGGGGTGCCAGGGGACCTATACAAACAGGAGCCAGGGGTATGGGCCCCCTATCTCCTATTGATATTCAATGCGGTCCTTAAGGGAATGGAGGCCCCGGATACTTGGCTGGGTGCAGAGGTCGTTCCAATATTTAAAAAGGGATCTCCTCTGCTCCCAGCCAACTATCGTCCAATAAGCCTCATCGACGTATCACAGAAGCTCTTCGGTAGGCTAATATTGGACCGGTTGCAGAATTGGCTGGAGGAGACAGATACCCTGAGCCCATACCAGGCGGAATTTAGGAGGGGGGTGTCCACAATTAATCAAATATTCCGATCAAACCTTATTTACTGGAGGACTGCACAAATTGAGGGCGGCACTTTGTACACGGTTTATGTGGAGCTACATGCCGCCTTTGATTTGGTGCCAAGATCAAAATTGTGGAAGGTAATGGAGGAGTTAGGCGTCCCGCAAGACATACTCGCAATCCTGATGAAATTACACCAAAATAATTTCGCACGTGTCAGGTGCGAGAGAAGTGGCAACCTAACCGAAAGATTCCCCGTTCGCAGAGGGGTGAGACAGGGTTGTGTGCTTGCACCGACCCTGTTCTGCCTCTTTGTGAACGGGGTAGTCACGCACCTGACAAGGATTGCCAAAATTGACGATCCAAAACTGAGCTGCAGCAGGGTGCCCGCAATTATGTTTGCGGATGACACCCTGCTGCTGTCCAAATCCCCGATGGGCATTCAGCGGGTGCTGGACGGTTTTCTGGAGTTTTGTACAGAAAGGGGACTTGAAATAAACCCGCAGAAAACTAAATTTATGATCCTAAACCCTATGCCCTCTAATCGTCCCAACCCCTTGCTTGGTACAGTGCGCCTGGAAAGGGTTTACACATTTGAGTACCTGGGGATAACTCTAAATCAAAATTTAACGTGGGGGGCACATCGGACAAAAGCAAATATGAAACTGGCCCAGAGGGCGGGAGGCATTTCGAGAATTGCGAGTAAGTCACCATACCTCCCGCTCGGCCCTACAATCCAAATTTATAAAGTCCAGGCACGGGGGGGGGAGTCACCTATGGGGGTGAGTTAGGGGGCCACATCCCGTCACATAACTTGCTGACCACAGAAAACAAATTCCTTAGGCAGCTGACAGGCCTTCCCCCAAGTACTCCACTCCTGCCCCTGAGACTGGACTTGGGTCTGAGGCCTATTACGGAGGAATTTGGGCTCAAACCACTTACTTTTTGGCGTCGTCTTTGGAGCAGCCAAGATCTCACTATTTATAGAACCGAGCTACAAGAATTCTTATCCCTGCCTAATGCCACCAAGACGCCTTGGTTAAACTACATCAAGAGTACTTGTGAGACCCTTGGACTACCAGAATTATGGTCAGACCCGGAAAGCACAAGTAAGAGGACTCCAAGGAAAGCGCTGTGCAGAATGTATTATGAACACATGCTTCTTCGAGCTCTGGACAGCAGTCGTGAAGGATCCCTAACGCACCAATTTATCAAAACTAAAGATTCATATAACCTCGAATGCGTTTTGGATGGCATGACTCCGGTTCTAACAAGAAAGATATTCCTGCAGTGGAAGTAGAGGACCTTAAATCCTTTACCAAAGCATGGTCCTGTCGGTCTGCCACAGAGACATGCCCCGCATGTGATCACACAAAGGAGAACAATGTGCATGCGGTTTTCTTTTGCCGAGCCTACCGGAAAAGTAGGAAATACTGGCTTGTCCCCCTCCTCAAAAACCTGGGATTTAGAACATTCCTGCCTGCATACAGAGTTTTAAAGACTGATTTATCCCCGCCAATTGTGTTCGCTATGGCAAAATTTCTAACTGCAATGTGGTATGCTCGCACCCGATTGATGAGGGAGGTCGGAGACTCGTGACAAAACCTCCATCCCTTGACTAACTGGCATCGTTTCTCTTTTTCATTACTTTTTAATTTTTAATGTATTTTATATCAATGAGACATTGATGTTCCGGTTTTTTAATTGATGTGGCAAATTTTGCACATCTTTTATGATCATGTGATCGAAATAAAGATTTGGAATTGAAATTATTGATTTCAGCAAAGCTTCTTTTGGTTTAATTCCATGTTATGCGATGGTGTAACCCAAGTAATTAACTTCTTTCAATAAAAATTTACAATTTTCTTTTCTTTTCTTAGTGTTAATTCTGCTTCACTTAACACTTTAAGTACCTTTACCAAGGTATTGTTATGATCACCTTCTGTCATCGCCTAATCAAAATGTTGTCCTGGAAGAAATTAATGTTTTTAACCTCACTGAGCAGGCTATGCATCATACAATGAAATACACTGGCTGAGGATGCCAGTCCGAAAGGAAATCTTTTAAATGCGAACACTCCTCCCATTGTAACAAAGGCAGTATATTTCTTTGAATTGGGATGCAAGCCTATTTGATGATATGCTGATTTTTTATCTGGCCTTGTGAACAACAACATTTCCGAAATGTTGGGCCACGGAAAACTGTCCACCAGTATACATTGATTTAATGATCTAAGGCCTACATAGAACCTTCATTTGCCACCTTGTTTTAGTGATCACAACCAGCGAGAGCCATTGGGACACCTCCACTGACCGAACAACACTGTCTCTTTGCATGTCCTTCACCATCGCTTTCACATCATTACAAATGGCGATTGGAATTTGTTTTTTACCCCATGCCTGATGGGTTTAGCATCTTCCTTTACTCTTATTACATGTACATAACCCTTACGTTTACCTAATTTATTACTAAATATATTGTCATATTCATATAAGATATTTTCTATACATTCAGATTTTTGCACCACTAACTCTTGTTCTCTTGATCTAGGGTCAAGAACAAAATGCACACCATGCTGTTGACCTCAACCCAAAATAGCTGGTCTCTCCTGTGATACATACATCTTCTCACTGCTCTTCTCCCTTTGAATTCAAAATGTGTCCCCACTAATCACTCTATGTGAATGGTTTCACCACTATACCCTCTAATAATATTGACACTGTCATGTAATTTAGTATTTGGACACTTTTCTTCAAATACATGTTTGGAAATATTGTGTACATGGAGCCTGGATCAACCATTAGCTCCAGCAGCACCCCGTTCAATGTAAGAATTGCTCTTGGTCTTTGTATCTTTACATTTTACTTGTCTTCAACACACAATACTATATCTGATTCTGTACTTTCTTTGTCTACAAATGCAACCCTGTTTTTAGATAAATCTTTGCATAACCTTGCCAACTACCTTATTTTCCCATATTTTCTACAATATTTATCACATGCAAAACACCATCTGAAGTCTGCAGTATGTCCCATGCTCACACATCTGTAACGCTGTAAAACCCATTGAATTTTTATTTATTGTCACTGTTGGATCTTATCCTTGTTTTTTTCTATGGGTTGTTTAACAACCAATTTTGTTTACCCTTATTGTCAACACCAGTAGAATCTTTTTTCTTACTCACTACATTTACCCCTTCCTCTTTTTTTCTTCAATTTTTGCAATTCTTTCATGCACAAATTGGACTGCTCAACTATTTTCTCCATAGCTATTGCTTCTTGTAATGTTGGATTTGTACCAGCCCATAACCTTTCATGCATTCCTTTATTTTTACATTGAACTATTAATTGGTCACAAATCATCTGATCAGTCATGGCTCAAAAGTCACATTTCACTGTTTATTCCCTCAATCTTGTTAACATTTGATCAATCATTCCCTTCTATTTTTGTGGTACAGAATAAAATGTATGTCGTTGCATTATTATTGACTTGTTTGCCATAGTACTTTTCCAATCTTTTTTTAGCTTCTAGATACGGTTTCCCTATAGGTTGACCATCGGATCCCAAAACCTATGGCAAGAATTTAAATACATGCTGTCCTTTCTTGGCTAGTGAATTAAGTAATAATGTCTTATGTCTAGATGCTGGAAACCTCAAACCATCAATAGCTTCAATATAATTTTCAAAAAACACAATCTATTCCTCCAATTTTATTGAAAGAGATTAATTTTTAGATAAAATCGATGGGGGAAGTGTAACCAGTTGATTACTTGTCATGCTGAAAGTAAATGTAAACGAGCAGTATTACACTAGAGAAATAGGCCTTTTTTATGCTACTTAATGGTAGACTGTAGGCTCCTTTCTATGTTAGTAAAAGCTCCTCCTGCAGGGCGGATCGTTTCAATTGTTTCAGAGTACACCAGAGTAAAAGAAATACAGACACTGTTTAGGCTCTACCACATCGAAGCTGTGCCTGTCAGTACTCATTCGGTAAGCATAACTTTCGCACAGTGTTGAGCCACTTACACACCGTCTGCTCACAACAACAAGGCTGTGCCAGTCAGGATTCATAGCGATGCAGTGGATGTAACCGGCACACAGAGTTGGCACTTAGACTGCTTACACAATACTGATTCCGAGGCTGAGCCAAGCAGCACTCACAAGCGGTGCAGAGCGTGAGCCAGCAAACAGCACAAGATAGACTCAAACAAGCTGTATTGTATTGTATTGTATGAAGCATTTATATAGCGCAAAACTGCCACCTTGCGGGTATCCTGGCACTTAGACTACAGACTAGTCAGCACGAAGATCAGCCTGAGCTGGTAGGGAAGATCTAATTTTTCAACCTTGTAAATAACCAAGTTTTCAGGCTCTTTCTGAAACATAACAGTGAGTCGGCCTGTCTAATGGGCTGGGGTAGATCATTCCAAAGATGTGTGGCTGCCACACCGAAGGCTCTGCCCCCATCCTGGTTTTCTAGAATCTTGGCGTTCTTATGCTAAGTAAATCTTTCCTGTAGTGGGATGGGACCCAGGCCATGCGCTGCTCTATCTATACTAATATAATAAAGAGAGAGCCCAAACATTTGAGGCGGGTAATCTCAGGAACCACAGCACCAATCACAACACCCAATACAGCGTAGGAAAGGGCAGTTGCAGCAGAAGGACATAGGCTATGCAGACGCCCACCATATACATTTAAAAGGTAAAAGAACCGTGCCAGCAAAGTAGTCCCTTGTGGGCGTGTCTGTGTTGTGCTGTGGGTGTGTGCTGGGGGCGTGACAAACACTGGGGGCATGTGGTACGTTCCGCACTTCATGCCATGTCTCATATTGTGTGCTGTGGGCGTGTGCTGGGGCGTTGGCCGTGTGCGGGGCGCGGGATTACGGAAAAAAAAGCGAGCGTTATGCCCAATATTTCATTGTTTTTTCTTCCCAGTTTATGTACATTGCAGCTCCGGGTGTCCACCCTGCTCCCTTTAAATACCCCTGCACCCCATATTCATAACCCACCCGTACTCCTTAAAATACCCCAACACCCTTAAACACTAACCCATCTTAACCCTATAAATATACCCTTTACCCCAAAACCCAAACCTATCCCTAAACCCTAAAAATAACCCTGTACCCTAAAACCCAAACCTAGCCCTGAACCCTATAAATACCCCTGTACCTCAAAACCCAAACCTACCCCTGAACCTTAAAAATACCCCTGTAACCCAAAATCCAAACCTAGCCCTGAACCCTAAAATTATCCCTGTACCCCAAAACCCAAACCTACCCCTGAACCCTAAAATACCCCTGTACCCCAAAACCTAAACCTAGCCCTGAACCCTTAAAATACCCCTGTACCCCAAAACCCAAACCTACCCCTGAACCCTAAAAATACCCCTGTACCCCAAAACCCAAACCTAGCCCAGAACCATAAAAATAACCCTGTACCCCAAAACCCAAACTTACCCCTGAACCCTAAAATACCCCTGTACCCCAAAACCCAAACCTATCCCTGAACCCTAAAAATACCTCTGTACCCCAAACCCCAAACCTAGCCCTGAACCCTTAAAATACCCCTGTACCCCAAAACCCAAACCTACCCCTGAACCCTAAAAATACCCCTATACCCCAAAACCCAAACCTAGCCATGAACCCTAAAAATACCCCTGTACCCCAAAACCCATACCTATCCCTAAATCCTAAAACTACCCCTGTACCCCATAACCCAAAACTATATCTGAACCCTTAAAATACCCAAACATCCCAAAACATATACCTCAGAACCCCAAAACATATACCCCTATACCCATACTTACCTTAACCGAACATTTAAAAAAAACATGCTTTTACTATTCATGCATTTACAACGAATTTCGTTGTAAATGTATGCGTGGTAAAAGCATATAAAATGTAATGCCATGCGTTATAATGGCATTGCGGAGTCATGGTACTTTCATAATGAAAGTATGCGGAGTTTTGGTATGCAGAAAGAAAGTTGTGGAATAATGGGTGTTTACCCTCCCCCGGTAAGTACATTGGTGGCACGGCGGCCCACATCTCCAGCAACATACTCATTTTTTTTTTCACCACCCATTTGAAAAATGCACAAGTCTCTCTCATTGATGGCCAGCACCGACATACACTTTTAGACACACCTCCCGCCACAAGTTCTAGAATTGCGAACTTTAGAGCTGGGGAGCTATGTTTGAATCTCGGCATCAGCTCAACATCCTTTGATTCCAGGCAAATCGCTTTGTCTCCCCATGCCTACCACAAATGAATGTGTTCTTCTGTAATGTAAATTCTGCTCATGCCATGTTGTCGAGTTTGCGCTATATAATATTGCAAGGAAAAATAAAGTAGGGAAACTCGAGTTCACACACTACTGATCGCGCACTCTTAAGTGCATCAGCAGTGCACTGTGAATCGGAGCGTTTCACGGGCCTGTCTCAGATAAGAAATGCTATCAAAACGAAATACTACAAAAAAATATACTACTGGCCGGCAGCAATTCATACCCGGACAACGTCGGAACGGGATGCTAGTACACAATACAGAGAGGTCTGAAACACACTCTCTCTTTCACCGGCAGCCAGTGTAAATCTCTCAGGGCACCAGTCGTGGAGACCCTGCGGTGCCTGTTCAGTGCCAATTTTGCTGCCAAAGACTGGAGTCTTTGCAATCTCTGTAGAATGTACTTCGGTGCACCCAAATACAGGGCATTGCAGTAGTACAATCTACTAAGGATTACGCTCCTTACCACAAGCCAGCGGGAATCTTTAGGCAGAAACGGAAGGATCTGGTCTAGCATCCGTAACAGAGAGAAACAAACCCATACTTACCTTAACCGAACATTAAAAAAAACCATGCTTTTACTATTCATGCATTTACAACGAATTTCGTTGTAAATGTATGCGTGGTAAAAGCATATAAAATGTAATGCCATGCGTTATAATGGCATTGCGGAGTCATGGTACTTTCATAATCAAAGTATGCGGAGTGATGGTATGCGGAAAGAAAGTTGTGGAATAATGGGTGTTTACCCTCCCCCGGTAAGTACATTGGTGGCACGGCGGCCCACATCTCCAGCAACATACTCATTTTTTTTTCACCACCCATTTGAAAAATGCACAAGTCTCTCTCATTGATGGCCAGCACCGACATACACTTTTAGACACACCTCCCGCCACAAGTTCTAGAATTGCGAACTTTAGAGCTGGGGAGCTACGTTTGAATCTCGGCATCAGCTCAACATCCTTTGATTCCAGGCAAATCGCTTTGTCTCCCCGTGCCTACCACAAATGAATGTGTTCTTCTGTAATGTAAATTGTGCTCATGCCATGTTGTCGAGTTTGCGCTATATAATATTGCAAGGAAAAATAAAGTAGGGAAACTCGAGTTCACACACTACTGATCGCGCACTCTTAAGTGCATCAGCAGTGCACTGTGAATCGGAGCGTTTCACGGGCCTGTCTCAGATAAGAAATGCTATCAAAACGAAATACTACAAAAGAATATACTACTGGCTGGCAGCAATTCATACCCGGACAACGTCGGAACGGGATGCTAGTACACAATACAGAGAGGTCTGAAACACACTCTCTCTTTCACCGGCAGCCAGTGTAAATCTCTCAGGGCACCAGTCGTGGAGACCCTGCGGTGCCTGTTCAGTGCCAATTTTGCTGCCAAAGACTGGAGTCTTTGCAATCTCTGTAGAATGTACTTCGGTGCACCCAAATACAGGGCATTGCAGTAGTACAATCTACTAAGGATTACGCTCCTTACCACAAGCCAGCGGGAATCTTTAGGCAGAAACGGAAGGATCTGGCGTAGCATCCGTAACAGAGAGAAACAAACCATGGCAGTTTTATTTGCTTGGGACTCCATTTGGAGACCACCGTCCACTAATACCCCCAAATTACGCACCATTTTGGCAGGGGCTAGAGGATCTTCCGCTGGGATGAGCTTAAACTCCAGCTTAGGGTGCTGCTACAGGCTGGTAGGCGGGCAAAATATAACCTCTGTTTTTCTGTTGTTAAATTGCAGAGATTTTTGCTTAAGCCAGCCTACTGTCTGGAGCATACACTCTTGAACTTTGTCCATGGACACCGCCTGTTTTCCTTCGAGGGAGAACACCAATTGGGTGTCATCTGCCATAGGACTTGATTAACAAGAGTAGAGGGTGCAAGTAAATATTGAAGAGGATGGGACTAATTGCAGACCCTTGTGAAACTCCGTGAAGTACAGGAACCCGACTGGCCTCATACGGTGGCATAGTAACCGTCTGTTGCCTTCCTGAGAGATAGGATTGTACCTATTGCAGAGCACGACCTTTTATTCCCAGATGAGTTAGCCTATCCAACAGTACTGTATGGCTCACCGTATCAAATGCGGCCGACATGTCTAGTAACACTAACACAGAAAGATCCCCTCTGTCGGCACGCATCCGTAGGTTATCCATTACGGTGACCAGCGCGATCTCAGTACTGTGGCCCGGGCGTAAACCAAATTGATCACAATCTAGTAACTTGTTATCCTCTAGATATCCAGACAGCGTTTTGCTGACCAATTTTTCAAGGATTTTTACCGGGTAAGGCAGCAAGGATATGGGTTGAAAGTTAGTCGGGATCAGGGGATCTAGGGAAGGCTTCTTAAGCAAAGGGGTGACTACTGCCTGTTTCTAGGCCTCCGGGACCACTCCATCTTCCAAAGATTGGTTGCAAATTAATTGCAGCCAGGGAACAGTTTCTTTTCCAGAGACTTTCCAGATTCTATGTGGGAGCGGATCCTGGGGAGAGCCCGAGTATGCTTTGGGCAAGTTTGTCAAAAAGGTCCTCTGTGAGGACTTGAAAGTTTTCCAAGCAAGGCGTTACTCTAAGCCCTTCTCCTGGTCTCTCCAGTGGGTCAGTCTGGTTGTCAGTATTATTGGGACGGAGTTCGCCCACTGTTCTGGTGATCTTTTCTTCAAAGTGTACGGCGATTGCATCACAGAGTTTCTGTGAAGCAGTCACCTTGATGCCGGTGCAGGCTGGATGGGCTAGCTCCCTAACGATGTTGAATAGAGCTTTGGTACTATTTGAAGCTGTCAAGATGGATTTGGCATAAAAATCTGCTTTGGCCCTAGCTATGGACTCTTTATATCTGGTCTGTATTCATTTCAGTTCCTTTCTATCCATCTCAAAGTATGTCCTTCTCCATTTTCTCTCCGCCTGCTTACAACTCAGTCTTAATGATTTCAGTTCCTCACTGAACCTTGGAGCTGAAGCTTTTTTTCTGTTTTTGAGTCCCTTTATAGCGATTATGCTGTCCAGAGAGCTGGTTATAGAGCTACAAAATACTTGATAGCTTTCATCGACGGAATTCGTGGGGATAAACAGATTTTGATTCGGGATTGTCAGGTGTTTCACATTTTTATCTAGCTTGGCCCATTCTCTTCCAAGTCGGTAAGTCGTCCGACAGTTATTATTAACCTCCTGCTGCGGTATCAATATGTGTAAGTGAACTAGAAAGTGGTCCGACCAGCATAGAGGTAGTAAATCCACTATCTTAGATTTCGACTGATCGGCAGAGGAGCTCTAAAACATGTCCTCCTTGGTGCGTCATATTCTGGACCAATTGAAGTAGATTGCAGTTCTCACACGTTTGCTTTAGGTCTCTTAAATGATTGTCAAGAGTCCCATTCTCCCACAGATTGAAGTCACCAAGTATGATAATTCTAGAGTGGGTAAGGGCCAGATCAGAAATAGCTTCAAGTAGTGTTTGATAATGGGTATCCGATCCTGGGGGTCTGTAACAGACCATCCCTGTAATTAACCTCCCTCTGAACTCCTGTAAAGAGAAACCCATTATCTCTATTCCTGGAATCATCTCTATCTCTAGGGGAGCAAAGTCCCACTTCTCCTTGTATAACATCCCAATCCCTCCTCCTCTCCCCACAGCCCTTGGTTTATGGGAAATCTTATAGCCTTTCGGCCATGCCAGGCCTAATTCCACCAAGGAGTCCGCGCATGTCCATGTCTCTGTTAGGAATAGAACATCTAAGTCCATATCCTCGCCATGTTGGTGATCTCCAAGTGATGTTTTGTCAGAGACCTGCACTTTACCAACCCACAGTTGAGGAAACTGTTTTTACCACCCGTGGCCATAGTTTGTTGAGCCGTCTCCTCCTCTCTCTTACCGATATCAAGTAAACTCTCTTTGGAATATTTGATCCTGCCTTGATCTACATTCTGTCGGGCAGAGTGGCTAGCGCTAGGTGCGGCCGGTGCGTGGACGGGCACAGACAGGCTTGCCTCTAGCGCGCCCACTGTGCGCGCGCGCTGCACGCTTGCTTCCCTTGACTTAAGTAGACGTGCAGAAACAATTTCCTAAAACACTAGCACGTGACCCAAGATGGCGTCTTGGGAGCATGCAAGAAGCCCCTGGTCCCTCACACAAGATGGCGACTGGGAGCGAGGGGCCAAGGATTTTCACTAAAGCAGTGAGATATGCAGGAAATGTTTTAAGTGCGGGTATGCGGACCTGAACAGGTAGGACAAATTTATTAAAACGTCTTAAAAAAGATTTTACAGTAAGCACCATAAGCACAAACTAACTTTTAAAAACAATTCGGCGAAGATAGTAAATATCGTGAAGGGACCTTCTAATCCAAGCGCGGTGATCAGTGTGTAACAGTCCTCAGTCTAGGTGGCTGCATGCTAATATCTCTTGCCTTAAGTAGGTGTGCAGAAGCAATTTCCTAAAACACTAGCACGCGACCCAAGATGGCATCTTGGGAGCGTGGAAGAAGCCCCTGGTCCCTCACACAAGATATATGAGCTGCTGAAAGTCATTGTGCTGCATGAAAATAACAAGGGTGTAGGGCACTTAATGTTTTGGTGACACTGAAACACACAGAGGAACCAGCAAATCCACCATTGACCATTCAAATCACACTGGTCCACACCTCACTGTGATGGAACTGCATGAAGAAGGTGATTATTGTCAAATTATAATAAAACAACACACATATTCAGGTACTTTCCAAGGCTTTATTCATCTTCCCTCACAAGAGTGAGACTCCCTCGCCTGCTCAGATCTCCAACTGCCCAGCATCAACTGTCACCTGGCTCTCATCGAATGTACGACCTGCACATGCCATGAATGTTGCACAATGTTGAGGGCACAAGCTTAAAGTAGAACAAAGCATGATATAAGTATATATATATATATATATATATATATATATATATATATATATATATATATATATATATATATATATATATATATATATATATATTTATTCCAAAGTTGCTTTCTGTCAGCAAGTACGCACTCAGAGACAGATTCTGATGAAAAGTATTTATTCCCAAATTACGCGTAATTTGGGAATAAATACTTTTCATCAGAATCTGTCTCTGAGTGCGTACTTGCTGACAGAAAGCAACTTTGGAATAATTACAAGTAACGGCTTGGGTTCGCCGCTTTGTACGCCACCTGACGACGGGAGAAATGATCTCGGAAGGACCCAATTTGTTTGGTTATATATATATATATATTGCTTTATTGGTGTACTTCCACTGCTCCCTCTCGGATTGAGTTACTTTTTTTTCTGCTGGTTCCCCAGTCATCATTGCTTCCTCATTGTTGTTTCTTGCACCTCCACGATTGCTGTTGTTGTTTGCCATCCTCCCCCTTCTGTAATGTAATGTAATGTAATATAATGTAATGTAACCGGATTTGTAAAGTGCATGGTTACTCGGGAGCGTCCCAGCGCTAAGAGAGAGCCAAAAGTCCGGCGGGGAGTAAAGCTCAGGGTCCCTGAGGGAAAAGGAAAGTTTTAAGGAGTTTCCGGAACCGCAGGTGGCATGGTTCCGCTCGCAGCTTCAGCGGGAGGGAGTTCCACAGAAACGCAGCGTTCACGGAAAATCGACGGCCTCCGGTGCGCGCCCTCTTAACTCTGGGAATGATAGCCAGATATTCATGGTCAGAGCGGAGAGATCTGTTAGCTTTATAGGGCGGGACTAGTCTCTTCAAGATCGGAGGTCCCTTGCCTTTCAGAGATTTGTGAGCGATACACAAAGATTTGAACGTTATTCTCTCACGAATAGGCAGCCAGTGAAGTTGTCTGAGGGCTGGTTTCGCTGAGGCCCTCATAGAAGTGCATGTGAGCAGCCTGGCTGCGGAGTTCTGAATCAGCTGCAATTTAGAGATTGTTCCTTCCGGGGTGCCTAAAAACAGGGCGTTACTATAATCTAATCTAGAAAGGATCAGACCTTGAATTAGCAGCTTCCTTGAGAGAGGGGGAAGAAGAGGGAGGACTTTCAGAGCTGAGCGGAGTAACCCGAAACAAATGCCAGCCGTTTTTTTAGCATGGGTTTTGAACGAAAGATCGTGTTCCAGCCAGACCCCTAAACTTTTGATTTCTTGTTTTGGAGGGGGGAGAACTCCCATACAGGTAGGCCAGATAGCATCAGACAGTGAGGTCCCCTTGTGCCCCAACAGCATGAGTTCTGTTTTGGAGCCATTAAGTTTGAGAGAGGACTCGCTCATCCAGGCGTGGATTTTGGACAAACAGCCATGAAGGTTTTCAGAACACTGGTCTGATTGAGTCAGCGAGACAACGAGTTGGGTGTCGTCAGCGTAACTTACTATTTTAATCACAAAAGGGGCAACCACATCCTCCAGACAGGACATGTACACGTTGAATAATGTCGGGCTCAATGATGAGCCCTGCGGTACACCACACTGGAGGGGGATTGAGTTGGACCGCGCAGTGCCTTCCCAGACTTGAAAGGTCCGATTATCTAAGAAGGATGTTAGCCAGTCGAAGGCCTTACCAGACACTCCCAGATTGTATAGGCGCTGAATCAAGACACGTTGGTTAACCGTGTCGAAGGCTGCACTTAGATCCAGGAGGATCACTACCACTGTTCCTCCTGAATCCAAGAGGCACCTTGCCTCTTCGATGACCGATATAAGGGCTGTGTCAGTACCCTGGCCCGGGTGGAAGCCTGTTTGAGAGCCGTGTAGTAGTTCATTAGATTCCAGAAAAGTGGACAGTTGTTGGTTGGCCATTTTCTCTGCAATCTTGCTGAGTCCAGGTAGCAATAAAATAGGCCTAAAATTAGCCAGCTCCGTTGGATCTAGCTGGGGCTTTTTCAATAGGGCCTTTACAACAGCCCCCTTCCAACTTGAAGGGACAATGCCTTGACAGAGGAGGCATTAATTAGGTCAGTAGCCGGGGGGGGGAAATGGTGGAAGCAACCCATTTGAGAATAGATATTGGAACGGAGTCTCTGGGAGAGCCACTTTTCATGGAAACCAGGACCTTTTGAAATTCTTCCACAGAAACTCGATCGAAGAAGTCTAACTGAGGACCGGGCATCATATGCCTTCTATAGGTATCTACTGTATAGTCGGGTTGTGGCAAAGTCTTAAGGATATTATGAATTTTAGCGTCAAAGTAATAAGCAAGCTCATTACATTTGCCTGCGGAAGTGTCCGGGACTATGAGGGGGTCAGGACCTTCAGTAGTTCTTTTACAATCTGAAAGGTTTCTCTCAAGGAGTTGGAGGAGGATCTAATTCTTTCTTCAAAGAATGCAGCCTGGGCGTTTTTAAAGAGACTTTGTAGGCCCTAATTGCTGAGCGATAGGTTTCCTTGTTATGACTGGCCCAGTCCCTTCTCCATACACGCTTGAGCTTCTTGCATCCTTTCCGTAAGGCTCTGAGCTCAGGAGTATACCAGGGAGATTTACAAGCTCTGCCCTTTTTTCAATTAATTTCTTCGGCAGAAATAAATCCAAAGAACTGTCGAGCCAGTTCTTAAAGTTATTATCAGCTACCACGGGGTCGGGGTCGGGTAGGGGAATAGATTGTTCAAGCTTAAGGGTCCAGCTTTCAACAGGAGGCTTAGACCAGGCCCTTTCCAAAATGCGCAAGCCCGTGATACGCGGTAAGTCAATCTCGGCTTGCCAAGAAAAGCAGACCAGGAAATGATCCGACCAGGGAAGGGGTACGGGAGGGCTGGACTAGAGTGACCAAATGTTGGAAAAAATAGGGTCCAACAGATGGCCTTTTATGTGAGTAGCATCCATATTAATAAGACCCAAACCATATGGTTTAAGATCCAGCTGAAGGTCAGCCGCTACTTTATCATGGGGTCAATAAGATGAAAATTAAGGTCTCCCAGAACGATAAAATTGGACGCAGTAGAGGCCAAAACAGTTACTATCTCCATAAGTGAGCTAACAAAGTGTCCCAAATAGCTCGTAGGGCGATACACCAGCAGGCCTGATATAGAGGTGGTGGGGGAGATTTGCAAAATGAAATGAGAACTCTCACAATCAGAAATATTACCATCCTCCAACCTGCAAATAAAATGGTCTCTGTACAGGATACCTACCCCACCCCCTGTCCCAATGGGCCTGTTCTGTGATTGAATAAGATACCCTGGGGATAGCGAGCTTACAATATCGGCTTCCGAGTTAAGGGATAGCCAAGTTTCCGTCAGAAACAAAATATCTAAATTGTGATCCTGAATCATAAGCTTAATTTCCAGAGAATGTTTGGGAAGAGACCTACAATTCAGTAGGGCCATAGGCATGTTAGTACTAATGGGTGTATCATGCTTCCTTCCCTGTGAACTCTGATTACAGAGACTACAATAGGTGTATGTGTCATCTGGCCTGTGTAGATAACAACAATTGGGATTTTTCGTAGGTCTAAGTTGAAGCAGATCCTTCCGAGAATAACAGATTGAGTGTTTCAATGAAACGGGCATAGGGTCTGGCCCTAGGCCCGGCTGGGCGCGGAAGGGCGCAGACGGGCTTGCCTCTGGTGCACCTCCGGCGCGGCGCCCACCCGCTGCGCAGTCGGGAAGAGATACACCGTAAGTAGCGCTAGGTGAGAACGCCCGGAGCACTAGCGCGCCTCCTCCCAAGATGGCGCTGGACCAAACTCTACCGGAGGATCAATCCCGCAACCAGAAAGAGCCCGAATCGGCCCCTGGAAGAAGGGAGAACCCAGCAAGAGCCAATTAGGGTGAGTAGGAAGCAAATGGGCTATTTTAAAAAGAACGAAAATGATGCCCAAAACGGAGTGTGCAATTAAAACAGAAAGTGACACACAGTAAAGAACTGTTCCAGTATGTTAGCAAAGGTTTCCCTGCTCCCGGCTTTTCGCCTCAGGAGCTTCTAGCTCTAAACAGAGGTGGTAGCGCGAGATGCTCAATTTGTAGCCCTGAGCCTAAATCGCCCGGAGCACTAGCGCGCCAACCTACGCCTCCTCCCAAGATGGCGCCAGACCAAACTCTACCGGAGGATCAATCCCGCAACCAGAAAGAACCCGAATCAGCCCCTGGAAGAAGGGAGAACCCAGCAAGAGCCAATTAGGGTGAGTAGGAAGCAAATGGGCTATTTTAAAAAGAACGAAAATGATGCCCAAAACGGAGTGTGCAATTAAAACAGAAAGTGACACACAGTAAAGAACTGTTCCAGTATGTTAGCAAAGGTTTCCCTGCTCCCGGCTTTTCGCCTCAGGAGCTTCTAGCTCTAAACAGAGGTGGTAGCGCGAGATGCTCAATTTGTAGCCCTGAGCCTAAATCGCCCGGAGCACTAGCGCGCCAACCTACGCCTCCTCCCAAGATGGCGCCAGACCAAACTCTACTGGAGGATCAATCCCGCAACCAGAAAGAACCCGAATCAGCCCCTGGAAGAAGGGAGAACCCAGCAAGAGCCAAATAGGGTGAGTAGGAAGCAAATGGGCTATTTTAAAAGGAACGAAAATGATGCCCAAAACGGAGCGTGCAATTAAAACAGAGAGTGACACACACTAAAGAACTGTTCCAGTATGTTAGCAAAGGTTTCCCTGCTCCCGGCTTTTCGCCTCAGGAGCTTCTAGCTCTTCTGTCATCAATCCTTGCCTCCCTCCCTCCTCTAGTCGTTGTTGCTTGCCTTTCTGTCTTAGCTGTTTGCCTCTCCTCCCTATGGTCACTGTTGCTTGCCCTTCCCTCCCTTCCTTGTTACAATGCATTTACAATGTCTCTACTTCCTCCTCCTGTCATTGTAGCTTGCCTCCTCCCTTCCAACAGAAAAATTGTGCTATGAAGTGGTTGGTGCTGGTCACATCATACTGCTTATTTTTCTGTGTTTTTGCCAAGTTGCGCAGCAGGTCAAAATACACAGACAAAGGTAGTAGGTCTCACATAGGCAAGATCTATTGACTTTGCCAAAGCCTGTTAATACAGTTTCTTCTACTGCAGTTGAGGCGCATCAGAAGCAATTGCAATACTGAATATTGATGCTATGAATATTGTGCTTCAAGAATAGCGTGGGCAAAATATCAAAGAACAACATTTTGAAAGGTAAGTGCATACAGAGGACATATAGATTTATTCTCCCTAACTCCACATCTATGTACATTGAAGACCTATATATTGTCAAGCTACATATATGTGGAGTTAGGTATAGAAAAGTTATACTTACTTGCCATTCAATATTTTAGATTAGATATTTTGTCTTTGATATACTCAATATTTTCTTACCTCAATATTTTTGCTTTCATACTCAATGTGCACATCAGAAGGGTAACACTGGTAGAAACTGACAACCTGTGCAGTGGCTATCATGACAAGCAGACCCAATCAAAAAGGGAAGCAATCTCCTGGACATCCTAATAATCATGTATTGAGGGAAAGAACTCCTGTTTTAGAGGACTTTCACCCACATATTTCATTATTGAGTCTTTACCTGGTATAATAGTAGATACCTTGTGGGTTTAACATCTCTTTTGGGGGGAGTAATTTGTTGTTTTCAGATATCTAATGGGTGAGAGGTGAGAAGTACTAGAGGAGGGTATGTCTTGTCCATGTCCATGTCCTTTTTCCCCACTCTCACTCACATCTTTGTAGTCAAATAAATAGCGGTGAAAATATCCAAGCACGGGCTAATCCACTAGGGAGTCAGAAAAAAAAACTTATAGGAAAAAAAACTTTTCGTATAACCAAATTGGCTAATTCTCTAAGGCCCCTCTATCTGCCATATCTTTTACATCAACCCGTTTCCTGGGACTTTAGCCCAATGCTTATCAAGCAGTACCGAGTAAAAGTAAAAGAGGAAAATTCATCATACAAAAATAATGTGTCCGCTTTCACCTTTAAACCAATTCTGCCCTTTTCTTTTGGGCTGTCTGCAAAAAGGTTTGTAATAATATGTGGCATAAATTTTAAAGATCAGTGACATTTTCTTAGAGTCTTCTGACCCCGCTCACACAGTGTCCGACCCCGACCCCGCTCCCACCGTGTCTGACTCCAACCCCACTCCCACAATATGCGTCCCTGTTTAAAAAAAATCCTGGGTCACTCACTGCCCGTACCGCAACTCTCCTGCGTTGTGGCGGCAATTGCGCATCTTCTGGGGGGAATTCACCAGTCTTCACTTCACTCCTCTGGTGTCTCCTCTTCGTCCCCAGAGTCTCCTTCTGGTTCTCTATCTCCACCGTTCAGCATTCCTCATGGGCTTCCCTTCTCAGCATTCTCCAGATCCTTGTGACTTCGCCTCTTGACCTCTGCCCAAACTCTTCCTGTTCCGATGTGAGGACATTTTCTTCTACTTGTGGGGTCCCAGATTGGCCTTCTCCTGTGTGGGCTCCTTCTCCTTCCTGTATGCGAGAGTCCAGGAGGAATGGTTTAACCCTTTCTTTCTCTTTTATCTTCCATGTTCGTGATGTTCTTGGCATCCACAGTGTCTTAGCGTGGGACAATGGACATATCCCCAGTAAGTAGTGGGCTGCGAGGGACTCTCTCCCTCTGTGTGATACCGTAAGTGCTTCAATTTACTGATAAGGCACTCATAGCACATTAAAAACTGGGGTGCGATGTGTACAGACAGCTTAATGACATTCACATCCCCAGGTCAACATTTTTCAGTTGATTTAAATCACCAACCAGGTCATCCAGCTTTTATTAAGACCATTGGGGTCCCAAAATGTTAGATGTTATTGAATTTGTGTGGCTCATTGCTGTGGGTTTTCTAATATATAAACTGAAAAACCATGCAATCACTCACGCAATATACTGATATCGGATTGTGGTCACTAATTGATTTTTGTAATCGAAATTCCTCTGCATCTCTGTTTTAAAAGAGACTTCCCTTCAGCCCAATAGATAATCACGGGCAGGCTAATCTCTATTTCACAATTTCCTCATGAGGTAAATCTGGTGTAACACCTAATTTGGTCCCATGATGCTTGCATGTGGATTTGTAGCATGATCAGTAGCAATGGAAAGTGTGTGGTCAGACAAGAATCAAAATGTAATCATTAATGTGGTTATTGTGCCTTAATCCAGGAAAACTTAAGAATAAGCAATTCCTAACTGAGAGAAGTAAGACTGAAAAAATCACAGGAAATAAACTTGGTGTAGCCGGCCATATCTTAATTAATACTCAGATTGGAAGACTGGTGTTGGACCTGGCATAATTGGCTTGGTTTTCCCCAGTATTTTTGCCTTTGCCTCCTGTGTTTTGCTGTGTGTTGGACTTTGTTTTACTGGTCTAGATGCCTTGGGCACTTTGCCACTGCTGTTCAGTGCCAAAGTGCAAGTGCTCCCTTTGTCAATTGTTGTTATGGATTGGTGATTCCATGATTGGTATATTTGATTTACTAGTTAGTCCCAAGTACAGTGCACTGTGTGTGCCGAGGCCTGTAAATCAAATGCTGCAAATGGGCATGCAGCACTGATTGTGCCACCTACATAAGCAGCCTGTAAGTGTAACTCAGGCCTGCCATTGCTGAGCCTGCGTGCAGTCTGGTAGAGTCATGTCGACTTGATAAATGCACCTACTTGCCATGCCCTAACCTTTCCTTTTCTTACCTGTTAGTCACCCCTAAGGTAGACCCAAGGTAGCCCTGTGCGCAGGGTGCAGTGTATGTGAAAGGTAGGATATGCCCTGATGTGTGTGGCATGTCCTGATAGTGAAATACTACCAATATTGTTTTTCACTATTGTAAGGCTATCTGTCCCCATAGGATATAATGGGGAGTTTGCTTATAACATCTTATAAGCATAACTGCCCATGGTAACAAGATAGGAACATAAAGTTTGTAATGCGTGAACTCTGCATGTTAAAATGCATCTTTTAGTGAGGGTGATTTTTACATTAGGGTTTGAAAATACCACTTTTGGGAAAGTACTTATTTTCTTGCCTAACCAACCAGTGTGCCTCCGCTAGGTTGTGTATTGACTGTCTGGCTTTGGAGTGACAGAGGCTGGGGATGTGCATTCTGTTCAGACACCCAATTGGGTGGTTAAGGTATGTCCTGCCTTTCCAGGGTGAGTCAGGGCTGGGCTGAGTATACCTGGGCTGCATTCAGAGTAGGGGGAGGAGATTTCTTTCAGACCTGATTGGGCCTGGTCTGCCAAAGACAATGCTGTCTCCACCTCCCGCCAGGAAGCTGCACCAGAGAGGACAGAACTGTTTTGGAAGAACAATGAGTGTCTCTGCCACAGAGAACAAAAGATTTTATTGTATAAAAAGAGGGGCCAAACTTTTTGATCATTCTGGGAATCAAGAGGAACCTTTGTCAAGGAGGAGAGCTGGTGAAACTGAGGAGAAGTACTACCCCTTTGTTGTGTGCTGTCTGTGGTTGGCCTGCAATGGCTGTTTCTGCCAAGGAAAGGAGAAAGGATTTGGCAGTGTGCTGTGTCCGCTACTTGAAGAAGATCTAAGGGCTTGAAAGAAGAGCTTGCCTCCTGTTGTGAAGTCTCAGGGACACAAAGACTTCACCACCATCTCCCCTGAACTTCCCTGCTGGGAGTTATCATCTGCTAAGAGATGCACGCTGCTGTTTGAGACATCTGGAGGCTGTTTGCCGCTGCGAGCTGGAAAAGTAATGCAACTAGGAAAAGCGAGATTAACCGTACCTGTTTCCGATGCATCGCCGAAGAAGCCAACGCAGGGCCTGCTCGCAGCTCAAGAAATTTGCACACACCGCATCAAGTGCACTGATCTACAAAGGCTGAGATCACCGCACCGATTCTGACGCAATCCCTGCTGTGTGGCTGCAAGAACCAACGCATCTTGGGACTGCGGCTAAAGAAATCAACGCAAGTGCTGCTACCGCAGCCGCATCGAGAACCGATACATCCACGATCCTCATGCATTGAACCGGGCGCCAAGTCTATAAGGATGCTGGGGCCGAAGTAGGAAGCCGATGCATCACCACCCCTCACAGTAAGAAATCAACTCATCACCCCCACTTCAGTAAGGAACCGACGCATCACCTGCCCTGCGTGGCAGTAAGGAACCGATACATCACCTCCCCTGGAGTAAGGAACCAACGCATCACCTTTCCTGTGCGTAAGGAACCAACGCATCACCTTCCCTGCTGCTGTTCTTGCTTTTGATTTTGACGCATCCAAGGTACTTTGTGTTGAAAGTGTTGCATCTGTTTTTTGCTTTGAACAGAATTATTTCTACCATTTGAACACTACATGTGCCCAGGGCCTGTAAACGATATGCTACTAGTGGGCGCCTGTAGCACTGCTTATGCCATCCACTTCAGTCGCCTTTTAAGCATGGCCCAGACCTGCCACTGCAGAGCTTCTGTGTGCAGTTTTAAACTGCCATTTGACTTGGCAAGATAATCTACTTTCCTGGCCCTACTTTCCCTTTTAATATATAGAATTGACTCCTAAGATAGGCTCTTGGAAGCCCTGTGGACAGGGTGCAGTGCATTTAAAAGGTAGGGCATGTACTTTTGAGTTTTACATGTTATGGAAGTCAAACACTGCTAAATTCGTTTTTCAATACTGCAAGGCCAATCTCTCCCATAGATTAACATTGGTACTGCCTTAAAACATCTTTTAAGTGTAATTTCCAATTGGGAAAAGATAAACATTTTGAGTTTGGTTTTTCTGAACTCACAGCTTAAAATCACAACTAATGGTGAGGTCGGATTTTGAATTGAAAGTCTGAAAAGGCCACTTTTATTAAGTTGCCATTTTTGTACTTTAAACATTCTGTGCCTCTGCCTGACTCTGAATATACATCTTGGTTGGGTGACAACTGGGCTTTGTGAATTCCCTTCAGACAAATGGAGAAGGGATGTGACATTTGCATCCTGATGACCCATCACTGGGTTGATGGCCGTTTCGGAGGTAGACTGGGAGGGAGGAGCTGAAACTTGCACCTGAATAGGTCCCACACAAAGAGCTGCATACCCACCTGTAGTGGGACTGGAGCCTATGCAGGAAAGGCAGGAATCTTGTGATTTTCAAAGGCCTCTTTGAAGTCTCCCCACTTCTAAGTCATATTTCGGTATAAGTACTGGAGGCCTGACACCACCAAATTATATCTTTGTTGGAATCAAGGACGTTCTACCTGGAAGAAGAACTGTTGTGCTGTAGGTCTGTCACTTTGCTAACTGCTTTGCTGTGTTGGCCTGCTGCTTGCTTATTGCTGTGCAGTAGGAGAGACTGCCACTCTGCTACCTGCTCTGCTGCCTTTGACCTGCTCTTTCTTGCCTGGCAGTGTGAGGGACTGGACCTTCTCGCTACATCCTTGACCACAAGGTTGTCTAAAAGGGTTGCTGACTTTTCTCTTGTTGACTGAAGTCTCAGGGTCATACAAGACTTCTTGTAATAATTCTGCTGGTTCTGCTGGACCCTGCTATCAGTGAGTCTTAATCTTGTCTGACCACCCCCCCTCCATTCCTGGGCCTCAGAAGTAAATTCTACAGTTGTTTTCTGAAAAAATCAGTGCCGTCATGCCTTTGCACCAACCAAAAATGACGCAGAGCCGTCTGATACCGACGCAGTGCCAATTCGATGAAGCGAGGTTCCAGCTGTGAGGTTTGACGGCAAAGTAGCCCGGTTCTGAAGACGCCACTGAGAGGCTCGACTTCGAACTAGTGCCAATCCTTCAAACACCAACTGGGATGCTCGACTTTGACACAGAACCAATCCTCCGACGCATCGCCTTCACTGCGTGAATCTGAATGAACACATCAAGCCTTCAATGACGATGCTTGCTCCATCCAAGGAACTTTTTTAGTGGGCTTGCATGGATCCTGTAGCTGGCCTGCCCTCCATCTGCCTGGAACTTTGGATTTAGCTCTATTGACTTCTCAGCACCATTTTTAGATTTAAACATTCATATCTCAAGATCTATGTATTAGATTTTTGTTGTTTTGGTCTTGTTTTACTCAGATAAATATTTTCAATTTTTCTAAACTGTATGGAGTCTTTTTGTGGTGGGTTCACTGTGTTACTGTAATTTATGTGTTGCTCAAATACTTTGCATATTGCCTCGTAAGTGATTGCTCTGCGCCAAGCTACCAGAGAGTGCAAACTTCTGCCAAATAGAGATCCAATTTCTAACAATCCAGAACCCCCTACTTGCATTGCTCTGGAAAAAACCTAATCAACCACAGAAATTTAAGAAAATATGAACAAACTGCCATGTGTTTAGTTTTTCTCACTACTATGTGGTTATTGGGCTCACATTCAACATGCACAAGGCATACAGAGGTTCAGGGTGGCAGAGAGGATGGAAGATGAGCATCACTGGCATTAGGAGCTATTTCTCAAGAGTTATTGATGAGCTACAGATCAGGTTCCACTTTACTCCTTTTTTGGGATTATGGAGGCACTACTAGCCTAATTGCTCTTACCGTGAGTTGCCGGCTGTGCATTAGTGCAGCGCACGGAGGGATTCCTACCCTGTGCGCACGGCTGATCAATGATCTAACACGACGAGTGAAAAACCAGATCGCTCAATTTGTTGCGGCTGATGTATAGATAAGGAAAGTCCCGACCAGCAGTGAAAATCATACAGGGACTCGCTATTCTCAATCGTCAGGATCCGAACGTTCTAGAAGCCGGATAGCTCTATTTGATGGGTGACTATTCCGAACACCCACTGGGCTCCTATCTCAAGAATGGCCCATAGGCGCAATTTCACTACCCCATCCTCATAAGTCCTGAAGAAGACCCGCCTTAGATCCTGAAGTAAGGCGTTCAAGGGTGGAAACGTCGACGCTATTACCACCAACGGACCAGTTCAGAACATTCAGGGCCCGATGTAGGTAATTCATATTTACCACTTCTTAAATACCGAATTTTACCGATTCGGTATTTAAGAAGTGGTAAATATGAAGGGGGGAGATGTAGGTATTTCCAGATGTGTAAATACCGAATCTTTAAGATTCGGTATTTACCGAATCTGGAAATACCGAATCGGTATTTCCTATTGATTCCTATGGGCTGTGAAGCCCATAGGAATCAATGGGCAATACCGATTCTGTACAGAATCGGTAATTACCGATTTTAGCAAGGGTGCAGGGGGTGTCACTTTGACACCCTCTGGCACCCCAAAAATAGGCTCGGGTGCCATGTGGCAGGCAGACATGCCCCAAGGGCAGGTCTGCCTGTCAGTCAGTCAGTCAAAGATCTTTATTCGGAAAAAGTAAATCCATAAAAGTACACAACAAATGCGATAACATACAATACAATACAATAAATGAATAAATGAATGAACAACCGATAAAGTGATCTGTCTGATGTGAAAAATGCAAAGACATGTTAAAAAAGACAAGACAATATATACAATATTTTTAAAAAAATCTTAAGGATGGCGACGACTATCCAAACAGATATATATATACAGATTAAAATGTACAAACAAAAAAGATGATATAATGTGCAATATACAAATTATAAATTCCTATTAGTCAATATGCAAGGTAGCTCGTGAGCGAACAGCAGCTTTAAGAAAACAACTCACTCTAAATATTATTTCCTCGGTACCTAACATTAACAAATTCCTCATTGCGATCTTAAAATCTACCAGATCGTTTTTCCTGCAATATGGTATTAAAAAGTGCACAGTAAACAATTTATAAAAATCACAGAAAAACATGAAATGCATAAGGCTTTGTTTCATAGTCGGGTTACATGGACAAACTAGCGTTTCTAGATGTTTGTTGTAACCCAGTGGAAAATTTAACAAATTAACTATGCTCCCGTCCCGGAAACGGAATAGTAAACTTCTATTCCATCTACCAAGATGTAAGCGTAGGTATTTCCGGGGCGGGGCAGAGTAACTAGAAGTGAGCTCTGAGTTGCCCAGATATTTTGCAACCGTACATTTTGGAAGGTGTATCCTTTCTCGTTTTTCTCTGTATAGGTTGAACAAAGCCCTCTTAATAAACTTCTTATAGGAACGATCTATAAGGTTAGGGGATGTAAACAAATAACCATACCCAACATCCGTTAGACTTTCATTTACTGCTTTTAGCCATGGTATATAATGTGCCCTATCACATTTTAAGCAGTCTGATATTATGTCTTGGGTCAATTTGGCTGCCGGGTTCGTCCATATCTTTAACCAAAAAAGGGCAGGCCTTGATCTAACAAAATCCTCTATATAGGGGATGTTTAATTCACTGTGACATATGAAATTTGAGGCACAAATAACTCCTCCCAACGATTTTCGGCAGAATCTATTTTCTTCCGTCTGGATATGGAGACAGTTTGTATATCCCCATACCTCTGCACCATAAGTGCCAGTAGGGATGCATTGTGTTTGATCAATCTTAATTAATGGTGTTATCACATCCGCATGGTTGGGTTGGCGTAAAGAAATTATGGAGTTGATGGCTTTGCCTAATTTATTTCTGGCGTAAGAAACATGTGGATGCCATGATCCGCTGTTGGAAAACAACAGTCCCAAATATGGGAAAGTGCATGTACTGTGTAAAACATTTTCCCCTGAGGTTATCCTTGTAATTTTGTGCTTTTTTGGGCCACAGGACATATTAAGGGATTTTTTAAAATTTGTACTTAAGCCCAGATCAGCCATGAAACTAACGAAACCTGAGATTAAAATACGCAGGGCCTTTGGAGTGCGGCCCATTAGGACCGCATCATCAGCGTAAAGTAGGGTGGGTATGGGCATGCCCTTGATATACGGTACATCTTT
Organism: Lissotriton helveticus; assembly: GCF_964261635.1. Classification (NCBI taxonomy): domain Eukaryota; kingdom Metazoa; phylum Chordata; class Amphibia; order Caudata; family Salamandridae; genus Lissotriton; species Lissotriton helveticus. The sequence goes on along the minus strand of NC_136071.1, from coordinate 331,206,928 downwards.
AGTTAGAGTACTTAATGAGCTGCTCAATTCATTAATATATAAAACAAAAAGCAGAGGGGCCAGAACGCAACCCTGTCTGACCCCCCTGTCAATTAAAATATCGCTTGAAACTTCACCAGAGCAGTTAATACGCACACTGGCTCTTAGGTTGCTATGGAGATAAGATAAAAAATGCACCAGATTCTCATCTAAACCATAATTAAGAAGGGCGGTCCATAGACGGGAACGGTTTACAAAATCAAAAGCAGAACTCAAGTCCATAAAACCAAAATATAAGGGGGATTTTTTGGCAATTGTATATTTTGCCATTATCAAATTTAGGTTAAGGCACTGTTCTACCGTACCCACCTTACTACGAAGCCCTAGCTGGCTTGGGTGTTAGATTGAACTTTCCTCCGCCCAAGTTCTAATTCTTTTAAAAATTACCCTGCCCAGAACTTTCAGGGTGTTATCAATTAATGATATTGGGCGGTAACACCCAGGATCCAGCCTGTCGCCTTTTTTGAAGATGGGAACGATAGTACTATTTGACCATGTTTCAGGGATGGATTCATGCGTTAAATTATTAAAAACATTGCAAAGTAATGGTGCCCAGAAATTAATTTCACATTTTAATTGGTCGATGGAGAGACCATCTGGGCCGGGTGCTTTATTACTGGCAGATTCAGCAATACCATCCTCTACCTCAGGCAATGTGATGTTTAAGGGCGTTGGGGGAGGAAGGTTTACTTCAGGGTGATCGAATACAGTATACATTTTTGAAAAGTGCTCCACCCACGCAGGTCCCAAGATATTACAGTTGATTGATGTTATATTTGAGCCAAGTGATCTCAAATTCTTTACCTCCCTCCAGAAACCTGGAGTATCTTTTAGGGCGGCTGTACGTACAAGGGATTCCCAATGATCTTTTACTAGTTCATTTGATCTAATGCGCAGCGTGGATTTATACCTTGCTCTCAGAAGCCTTACCCGAGGAATATCCCGTGGTTTAGCCATGAGAGCAGCCCTAAGATCCCGATTTGCCTTCGAGCAAGAGGCATCAAACCATTTTGGGGTTTCCTCAACTTTCCTTGATGTTGGCTTGGAAATTTCGCGTTTTATTGCGAAGCAGAGTTCACCAAATGATTTAATCAGATTACCCCCGCAGTTGTCAATATCTAGACAATCCGAGATCAATGCAGGATGTTTCCTAATCACATCACCCAAAACACCCCTATTATCCACCCCCCTCCAGACAACCCTTAATCCATCCGTTGTGGCAGCCAAATTTGCTGCCCCAATTTCCCTATGTGATTTTTTCTTTTTTCCCCCTAACAATTTCAGATGAATCACAATTGGGTAGTGGTCACTATATACATTACACACTACCTCTGCTTTTGATAAAACATCAGCAAGGGAAGATGAAACAAATATATAATCAATAGTTGTTGCACTTCCGTGGCCGATGTAAGTGGGAACCGGTTTGGTGCTTATATTGTTACCAGCAAACTCCATAGAGTTTATGTGTTCTCTATTTGCAACGAGATCTGATAATTCTACCCCTCTCCTGCATGGGGGATTTCTTAAATGGATGTGAGCATTAAAGTCCCCTCCTAAGCAAATCCCATCAAACTTCCCGTATTTACGCCCCTCTACTATATCATCAAAGAAATTAAACAGATCTAAAAAATTACAATTTGGATGTGTTAAAAAATCATTATTGTAAAAATTAATCAGACATAATTTTACATCTCTTACATATACCAGTGCCATAAAACTCGAATTATTGGTTTGTATCACTTCAGTTTTTACCTCTGCTGTTATCTTTATCCAAATTGACAAACCCCCACTTGGACGGCCTAAGGGTGGAGATGGCACAATGCTGTTGTTACAGCTAAACCCTTCTAATAACAGATTAGTTGTACTCCATGTTTCCTGAAACATTAAAATATCATAACAGTTTACCCAGTCCTTCCATGCTTTATTTTCTAATTTAGTCTTTAACCCTGCAATGTTCCAGCTTACAATAGTCAAATTTTCATTAGTACCTGGGCAAGCATCATAAATGGCGGTGGTTGTCAAATTTGCCAGTTGGTCACATTGAGGGTTTAGTGGCAGAGAGGGCTGGGGTAATGCCAAAACCATCTCAGAATCTACAGTCTTTGAAAAATCATCAGCAATGGGCACCACTACAACAGAATCTTTCCTAGTTGCCGGCAGTCCATCTAATGTGCCCTGGTCTGATAGTGCTGAGAATCTGTTATGTAATGGAAACATTGGTGGTGATTGCAACAGTCTGTTAGGGGGTCTGTAAAAATAACTTAGAGGTAAGGGGGTCACCACGGTAGATGGACCATTATGAATATTCTTCCTGTTTAGTAAATATTTTACTATGCCCGGGTTCCTAAAATTGATTGTAATGCAGTCCCCGTTGATGTTTTTGAACAGTGGACCGACCCAGGTCACCCGGCGAGCAGAGAGAATTTCATTTGTTATATCATAGCCAACCCCCTTGTGCTTAGTTAACCAGTCAATGCATTTGTTGTGTAACTGTACCTAAGATTCGCCTTGACCCTCCCTAAGTGGTGGTATACCAGCCAAAACCAAAACATATGGGCACGACTCAGGAGGAAGATGTAAGGCAGGACCTTGATGTTTTATTGGTCTGTTATCCTCCGGTTGACCCCTGTGCTGGCCTTGTCTGGTAGATACTTTCTGCTTGACTATACCACTGGAGGGATTGCTCTTTTTGGTAATGTTCGTGGTGGTATTACACAGACCGGAAGATGGTGGAGGAATGGGAGGTGAAATTTTTGGAGAGTCCTTTTGTCTTATATTAGCTTCCACTGGTGTCAAAGGGGCGATATTGACATTTGGCGCCCCTGTTGCCCCTTTAGTTGTGGCTAAATTACAATTTTTATTAAGCTCTCCGCTGACTAGAGTACTGGTAATAGATTCTAAATCTTTTAACAGGCGATCACCTCTAATTTGGTCCAGACAAAACATACCTTTCCTCTTAGCTTCATCATTTTTGACAAGGGTCTCCAGTCTGTCAAACCTCTTAAAAATAATATTAAATTGTTTCATCATTTGACCTTCTCATTGTTTAAAAATTGTATCTGCAATAGTCTCTATAAGGTTCCCCTGTGGTTTAAGTTGATGAACATTTTCATTAGGGAAATCCGTCTGTGTGCAGATTGAATTGGTGCCATCATTTATTATCACAGTATCATAATGATCCCCTGTGTCCCTTGTGTCCAAGCAAACTGTCGGGACCTCTGTTTGGCGCTTCTTCCCCCTAGACCACATGCTCTGTGGGGTTGGCTGATTAACACTCCTAGGAGGCTGCTTCCTCTTATTTATAACAGTCTTTGCAGGGCCCCTTTTACGTTTCGCTCCTATGGTCTTAGCGTTTGCCGATGGAAGCGCTGGAGACACTGATAGCAATTCAAGATCAGTAGCAGCGTCAGTTGCTGTAACAAGGGTATCTCCTTTCTGTGATACAACAGAAGAACGCACCGCAGAGGTAGATTTTACTACAGTTACCTCTGGCAGTAGGGGTATAGTGTGAGTAGGACTAATAATAATGGACCGCTGGCTGTTGCTTTGGGAAGCCAAGGATAACCTCCTTTCAGTCTCGGCAATCTCATTAAAAGCATTATCCAAAAGACTCTCAAACGAGAGTTGTAGAGATGCAGGGACTTCCATAACCTGAGTGTCTATATTGATTGTACTAGTGGAGATATTATGACTTTCCCCCATAATAGACAGTATAGCTCACCTTCCGAAGGGAAAATAGATGTTAGATGGGTGGCCCGCCCGACCACTGTTGACCTCTGAGGGCCTCAGAGGGCCCGCCCTTTGCCCGGGCTTAGCCCCGGGCACTCCCGCGCGCGACTCGCGAGGCGAGAGGGGTGTCAGCCTTTTACTAGCGTGTCTGGGCGCTCCTGGCGCGTCACGGTCGCGCTGCCGCCCCAGAGGCTGCTGGGGAGTGTGGTCCGGTCCGTCCGGTCTGCCTCCCGGCGTCTCGCTGGACAGAGACTACCGCCGTTTCCCTCACGGCTCCGCCCGATGGCGTGGCAGGTAAGATTTAGGCCTCCTGGTGTTCCCCCTTAGGCTCGCGGGGGTCAGCCTTTTACTAGCGCGTCTGGGCGCTCCTGGCGCGTCACGGTCGCGCTGCCGCCCCAGAGGCTGCTGGGGAGTGTGGTCCGGTCCGTCCGGTCTGCCTCCCGGCGTCTCGCTGGACAGAGACTACCGCCGTTTCCCTCACGGCTCCGCCCGATGGCGTGGCAGGTAAGATTTAGGCCTCCTGGTGTTCCCCCTTAGGCTCGCGGGGGTCAGCCTTTTACTAGCGCGTCTGGGCGCTCCTGGCACGTCACGGTCGCGCTGCCGCCCCAGAGGCTGCTGGGGAGTGTGGTCCGGTCCGTCCGGTCTGCCTCCTGGCGTCTCGTTAGACAGAGACTACCGCCGTTTCCCTCACGGTTCCGCCCGATGGCGTGGCAGGTAAGATTTAGGCCTCCTGGTGTTCCCCCTTAGGCTCGCGGGGGTCAGCCTTTTACTAGCGCGTCTGGGCGCTCCTGGCGCGTCACGGTCGCGCTGCCGCCCCAGAGGCTGCTGGGGAGTGTGGTCCGGTCCGTCCGGTCTGCCTCCCGGCGTCTCGCTGGACAGAGACTACCGCCGTTTCCCTCACGGCTCCGCCTGATGGCGTGGCAGGTAAGATTTAGGCCTCCTGGTGTTCCCCCTTAGGCTCGCGGGGGTCAGCCTTTTACTAGCGCGTCTGGGCGCTCCTGGCGCGTCACGGTCGCGCTGCCGCCCCAGAGGCTGCTGGGGAGTGTGGTCCGGTCCGTCCGGTCTGCCTCCCGGCGTCTCGCTGGACAGAGACTACCGCCGTTTCCCTCACGGCTCCGCCCGATGGCGTGGCAGGTAAGATTTAGGCCTCCTGGTGTTCCCCCTTAGGCTCGCGGGGGTCAGCCTTTTACTAGCACGTCTGGGCGCTCCTGGCGCGTCACGGTCGCGCTGCCGCCCCAGAGGCTGCTGGGGAGTGTGGTCCGGTCCGTCTGGTCTGCCTCCCGGCGTCTCGCTGGACAGAGACTACTGCCGTTTCCCTCACGGCTCCGCCCGATGGCGTGGCAGGTAAGATTTAGGCCTCCTGGTGTTCCCCCTTAGGCTCGCGGGGGTCAGCCTTTTACTAGCGCGTCTGGGTGCTCCTGGAGCGTCACGGTCGCGCTGCCGCCCCAGAGGCTGCTCGGGAGTGTGGTCCGGTCCGTCCGGTCTGCCTCCCGGCGTCTCGCTGGACAGAGACTACCGCCGTTTCCCTCACGGCTCCGCCCGATGGCGTGGCAGGTAAGATTTAGGCCTCCTGGTGTTCCCCCTTAGGCTCGCGGGGGTCAGCCTTTTACTAGCGCGTCTGGGCGCTCCTGGCGCGTCACGGTCGCGCTGCCGCCCCAGAGGCTGCTGGGGAGTGTGGTCCGGTCCGTCCGGTCTGCCTCCCGGCGTCTCGCTGGACAGAGACTACCGTCGTTTCCCTCACGGCTCCGCCCGATGGCGTGGCAGGTAAGATTTAGGCCTCCTGGTGTTCCCCCTTAGGCTCGCGGGGGTCAGCCTTTTACTAGCGCGTCTGGGCGCTCCTGGCGCATCACGGTCGCGCTGCCGCCCCAGAGGCTGCTGGGGAGTGTGGTCCGGTCCGTCCGGTCTGCCTCCCGGCGTCTCGCTGGACAGAGACTACCGCCGTTTCCCTCACGGCTCCGCCCGATGGCGTGGCAGGTAAGATTTAGGCCTCCTGGTGTTCCCCCTTAGGCTCGCGGGGGTCAGCCTTTTACTAGCGCGTCTGGGCACTCCTGGCGCGTCACGGTCGCGCTGCCGCCCCAGAGGCTGCTGGGGAGTGTGGTCCGGTCCGTCCGGTCTGCCTCCCGGCGTCTCGCTGGACAGAGACTACTGCCGTTTCCCTCACGGCTCCGCCCGATGGCGTGGCAGGTAAGATTTAGGCCTCCTGGTGTTCCCCCTTAGGCTCACTGGGGTCAGCCTTTTACTAGCACGTCTGGGTGCTCCTGGCGCATCACGGTCGCGCTGCCGCCCCAGAGGCTGCTGGGGAGTGTGGTCCGGTCCGTCCGGTCTGCCTCCCGGCGTCTCGCTGGACAGAGACTACCGCCGTTTCCCTCACGGCTCCGCCCGATGGCGTGGCAGGTAAGATTTAGGCCTCCTGGTGTTCCCCCTTAGGCTCGCAGGGGTCAGCCTTTTACTAGCGCATCTGGGCGCTCCTGGCGCGTCACGGTCGCGCTGCCGCCCCAGAGGCTGCTGGGGAGTGTGGTCCGGTCCGTCCGGTCTGCCTCCCGGCGTCTCGCTGGACAGAGACTACCGCCGTTTCCCTCACGGCTCCGCCCGATGGCGTGGCAGGTAAGATTTAGGCCTCCTGGTGTTCCCCCTTAGGCTCGCGGGGGTCAGCCTTTTACTAGCGCGTCTGGGCGCTCCTGGCGCGTCACGGTCGCGCTGCCGCCCCAGAGGCTGCTGGGGAGTGTGGTCCGGTCCGTCCGGTCTGCCTCCCGGCGTCTCGCTGGACAGAGACTACCGCCGTTTCCCTCACGGCTCCGCCCGATGGCGTGGCAGGTAAGATTTAGGCCTCCTGGTGTTCCCCCTTAGGCTCGCGGGGGTCAGCCTTTTACTAGCGCGTCTGGGCGCTCCGGGCGCTTCACGATCGCGCTGCCGCCCCAGGGGCTGCTGGGGAGTGTGGTCCGGTCCGTCCGGTCTGCCTCCCGGCGTCTCGCTGGACAGAGACTACTGCTGTTTCCCTCACGGCTCCGCCCAATGGCGTGGCAGGTTAGATTTAGGCCTCCTGGTGTTCCCCCTTAGGCTCGCGGGGGTCAGCCTTTTACTAGCGCGTCTGGGTGCTCCTGGCGCGTCACGGTCGCGCTGCCGCCCCAGAGGCTACTGGAGAGTGTGGTCCGGTCCGTCCGGTCTGCCTCCCGGCGTCTCGCTGGACAGAGACTACCGCCGTTTCCCTCACGGCTCCGCCCGATGGCGTGGCAGGTAAGATTTAGGCCTCCTGGTGTTCCCCCTTAGGCTCGCGGGGGTCAGCCTTTTACTAGCGCGTCTGGGCGCTCCTGGCGCGTCACGGTCGCGCTGCCGCCCCAGAGGCTGCTGGGGAGTGTGGTCCGGTCCGTCCGGTCTGCCTCCCGGCGTCTCGCTGGACAGAGACTACCGCCGTTTCCCTCACGGCTCCGCCCGATGGCGTGGCAGGTAAGATTTAGGCCTCCTGGTGTTCCCTGTCATATGGCAGAGGTGTGCATGCACACATGTGCATGCACACCGGAATCGGTATTTTACCATCAAATTGGATTTGATGGTAAAATACCGATTCTGTAAGGCTTGTGGGACTCAGAAGAGTCCCACCTACATCTCAAATTTACCGAATCGGTAAAAATACCGATTTGGTATTTTACAGAATCGGTAAATTTACCGATCGGTAAATTTACCGATTCTGTAAAATTCAGGGCCCTACATACCATTTCTGAATTACCGGTCGGTAACGGCCGAAAATACCGATTTTCGGCCGTTACCGACCGACCTACATCTGGCCCTGAGTGTATTATAATTAAATATGGAAACTGGCCTGTAAAGTGTTTAGTAAAAAACACCACGAACCCTCTCCCCTCCCACCCCTCACTCACTTGTTGTATATAATTCACTTTCTCACGAGTGCACCACATGTCACTTTGCACGCACTGTATTTATATGCGCTGTTTATTATGAAGTAATGTTGAATTGTTTTGATTAATTTATATGTATAAAAAACTAGGTTTTCATGAATGAAACTAATTCAGTGATTAAAATTATAGTGTTATACTGTTCTCCTTGGTATGGAATTTGCTTTTTGACAAATGCGGTCATTTCATGATTGTATACAATAACCTTTAACTAAATAAGAGATAACCTTGGAAAGATGGATATATATTTTGAAGTAATCAGTTGGCATGCCCGACAGAACCATTGTTTATACTAAATTAATTGCTCTTACCAGCAAGGCATGGAATTGCTGTCATTAGTCCCTCCTGCATTAAGCACCCTCATCTAAAGCCCATGATAATCGAGAGCATAAATTAAAGCCAGCACTGGCCACCGGTGTGGCCAATAATACACAATTAGACCATTGGAAGGTTGAGAACTTCACTGAAGACTACAGAGTTGCAGAGGGCCCGTAAGGACCAGTATAAAGCTTCTGCTCCAACAATTTTTGTGTTTGTGTTTCTCCCCATTTCATTTTGGAAATGTTAGCCTCAGTGTGTGGAAGGTTATACTAGCATGATATCTTTTCTCTCTTGTGGCATAAAAGTCATAGTCTCTCTGAGAGTTATATGACTTTCTGAATGAACTTGGAGAGGATCTTTTTTCTGCTGAGGCATCGCTAAAGTATTTCCAACATATTTTGGGGAAAACGTAATGGTTAAGACCCACACAAATGAATATAAAGTAACACAAGAAAGCAAACCTATTGCATAGGTTTGAGAGCAGGTGAATCGAAAGTAAGGCCATTCAAATGGGATGCTATAGTATGCTACCTATATCCCTTGATAGTGGATTTGCAACAGAAGCCTAATGTAAGATTAACCACCCTATCACCCCCTCTGCGTGCATCTCAGATTTGTTTAGAGGGGGTGGGGTGGGGTGGGGGGGCAAAGGTTTATTGAGTGATTTATTGTTGAGAGTTAATAACATTGTTGTTTGCTATACGCCATATCATATCTCGATATTCCATATGGAGTAATACCAGCTAATGCCTTGTTACTTCACGTTAAACTGTTATAATGTTGTGTGATAGGTTACAATATGACATTTTTCATCTTTTTTTTACTATCATTTTGGCATCTACCCTCTTGGTTTCAGCTTCAGCTTATCAAAGCTTTCGAACAGAGTGGGGGACAGGAACAGCGAGAGGGGAAAGGGGTGAGGCTGGCTGGAATTTGAGGCCTAGCAAAACATGTTCTTCAATAGCACTTAATATGGTGTAATGTCTAGAAGAATTGTCCTTCATTTATCCTCTACCCACCCTTTCCCTCAATACACCCTTCGAACTCAGGTTGTATCAAAGCATTCTCCCAGCTAAAAGTAAAAGAAAAAAGACATGGGGCTCACTCTGAGTACCCCGGTATCCAGCCAATTAACAGTCACCTGGAGACACTGATTATGTATATACTAGTAACACAAGAATAACTGGATCACCACTAGACAAGCCTGCTGAGGACCCCGAGTCCATACATACGGACAATTTCAGGAGGATTAAATTAAGAAAAAAAAACAGATGAACTACTGGCCTCAGCGAAGTCACAATGGAAACAAATGGACAAAACTGACATAAATAAGATAATGCACTGGGAACAATTCATCAAAACATTGGGAGGAACGCACACGGCAAATGTCTCCCAGCCTCAAAGACAAACAGGTCTTTAGATCGTCAAGACAAACACTTTCATACTACTAAAACTCAAAAAATCCATAATCACAAGAAAGCAATAAACAAAACACTGCGCAGGCTTCGGCGAACAGAGCAGGATCGGAGTTTAAATAAGGAGCTAGAGCAATTCAAAGCGGAAAAAAAGTAATAATCTGGCAGGCAAAAAGGGACTCGGATGGAAATCTGTGAACTAGACTACTACATGACTCAAAATCAAACAACAGCGCAAGATTCTGGCACACAATAAACAGCCTAGCTAATCCGAATGTTCAAAGAATCAAATCACACCTGACAGAGGAAGCTAGGGCCTCTCATCTGCTTCACCATTTCAATTCTGTTCAGGAGCAGATCACATGCTATATCCCTGAGTCAATCCCTGCAAATCAAAATGTGAAATCAGGAAACAAACATCTATCGTTCACAACTCAGTAGATCGAGAACAGGATAGCTAAAGGCAAGCGGGGAGGTGCCCCAGGTCCTAACGGGATTCCACCAAGCTTATTAAAAAAAGACATGGAATACTGGGCTTCTATACTGCTACCGCTGTTTGCGCAAATTGCAGGAGGAAACAACATCCCGGACTCTTGGAGGGGGTCAATCATATCCCCAATATATAAGAAAGGGGACAAGAACTTAGCAAACAGGTACAGGCCTGTGGCTTTAATGATATCGAAGAGAAATACTACGCAGGCCTACTTTTGGAAGACCTCATTGCTTGGACAGACGAAAGATCAATCATACCCATCAATCAAACAGGCTTTTGCAAGGGCATGGGATCAACAACAAATATACTTGCCCTGTCCCTATTGGTAGATGGGGCAAAATCATCAAACCACCCTCTATTTTTGTTCTTCAGTGACTACTCGTCAGCGTTTGATAACATCAACAGGAGCAAACTCTGGCACAAGCTTAAGGATAAAAAAATACCACCTTCCCTCCAAACCTGTATGTGCCAAACATAGGAGGGATGCTACTCTCCAACCTCCTGTATGCAGATGACCTTGTGCTGGTTAGTGGAACCCCTCATTGGCCTTCAACATCTATTAAACACAACCAGTAGATATTCAGCAAAAAATGGTTTAACCAATAATTTTGACAAAACGAAGGTCATGTGGATTCATCCACGAAAAGAAACCTCTAATTTCTGCTGGCACCTGGCTAACTCAACAATAGAAGTAGTCGACCAATACAAATATTTAGGAGTGATAATAGACAATAGAGGCACATTTAACCCACAAAAAGAAGTCATCAAAAGAAGAGGCAACTCTATTGTGGCAGCAATAAAAGCTATCAAACTTAAAACTACTGGTCCAAATCTTGCTCCTCTTTAACAAGTCTGGCAAGCAAAGCTCATTGCGGCAATCACTTATGGGAGCGAGTGCCTGAGGGGAAGTGATGTGGCCATATTAGACAGCACTGTCTCAAGAGCGGCCAGAATGACTTTTTAATCTACCTAATTATGTCTCGCCTACCCAAATAAGGTTAGAATTCGGCCTACAAAGCCAAAAAATAGCCAGAAAGGGAGCATACGTCAAAAGCTGATACAGGATCAAAAGGGCCAAAGCAGGGACACTGAATTCCTATCTATGGAACGAAATACATCAAAAGAGGGACTGCGCAACCATGAGCTATCTGTCAGCATCGAAAGAGCATATGGGCCTGGAGGAACTCTGGGCAGCCTCAGGGTCCTACCATTGGGTTAAACAAATCATAAATAAGACAGTGAAAGAACTATCCCTAGTAGAAGACAAGACGGCCCTCACAGAAAGAGCCCATGGAGGGTTTGTTGTGCAAAGTTATTTCAATTCCTCTCCGCAATCTTACCTAGGAGTAGGTTTCAACAGGAGGAAGAAAGAAACATATCTTCATCTTCGAATGGACATCTTACCATCATTGCCGCACCTTCCACCTTGGAAACGATCGCCGGGTCAGACAACATGTCGTTTTTGCAAGGAAGCTAGTGAAAGTGTATTACACCTTTTATGCATTTGCGGAGAACTACAAGATGAACAACGTCAATTACTGAAGCCTTTCTTTGTAAGCAAGGGGATCCTGTGATGGCATGCAAACGACCAGTATGTTTCATCACTGCACCAAACAGAATTTTTAATAGACACTTCACAGCAAACAATACATGTTTAGGTTGGCCCTCATCAGGACGTCAAATGTTCCAACAAAACCAGTCAACAGCAATTATCGACTACTGCCGCTGCTCATAAAGCAACTTTTTATTGCACATTTACCCATTTACTGAGAACCGAGTATTCACTTTATCAAATTTTTCATTTTCTAGATCTTTTCTTCCCTTCTAAAAATTATTAGGATCTGAAAAAGGGCAGTACTAGCAAATCACTTGGCAATCCGTCAACATACTGAAAGGTTGTAACCCCTATCAATGTATTAAATTACTCAACATTATCGATGATTGCATCATTGATGCTAGCATAATGTACAGATGTTTTACTGGCACGTTTCTTTTTTTTATTTATTAGTATTAAACCATGAACTTTGCTGATGTAACTTTTTTTCCTGTATGAGAAATGGTAAGGGTTTTAATTGACCGGACAATAAACTTAGTTCATTTGGATTCAAGTGGAACCTGAGGTCATTGTTAAAATCGAGGCGTTACCGTGGAATTTGGTAATGTTGATCCCGTTTTCCATGATTATTCCTCATTTCAAACCCGCCGCAATTCATTTGGAGAATTTAGTTGCTTTCATCCGCTTCCAGTTCAAATCCATTTGTTCTGCCATGTGCCAACGAACTTTGCAATTCCCAATGCTCCTAATGGCTTCCACTGAGAGGCTCCATCACAATTACGTAGGCACCCGTAGCCAGCCCTCCGGTGTGGAAAGACTTTTAATGGCAGTTAATTCGTCAATCTTGGAAGGATGAAAGAGTCAGCTGACTTCAGCGGAGCTAGAATGTGGGACCTGGAAATCACACGGAGGCCAATATCATGTATCAAATGACCCTTACTTGCAACAGTGTCCAAAGTCACTCAAGAGCAAAAAGGAATTGTGTGCCCATTTCACAACAACATGGCCCTGTCTCTAGCCCATACACTAAGATGCCCACCTCCCTCCACAATATTACTAAGACTGCAGTGCCGGCTTTTGGGCGGTGCGAGGTCAGGTGGGCGCATGGCGTCCGCAGAAATTTTTCCAGGGGGGGCAAAATGTTAACACCATCACCAACATCCGACATGATGTGTGCCAGGTGGGGCACAAGAAACACTGGGGCACAGGAGGCGCCATGGGGGGCAGGAAGCAGGCCGCATATGATCTCATACAACATAGGGTTGTTGTGCCACAGCCATCTCTTTCTTTTGTGGCACCCCAAAATCTATACCTGCCCTGGTCCCTAAAATTACCCCCTAGCATCTCAAAACCCATACCCACCCTGAATTCTAAAATTACCCCCTAACACCCCAAAACCCATACCCACCCTGAACCTTAAAATTACCCCTGTCCCCCCAAAACTCATACCTGCCCCAAACCCTGAATTTACCCCCTGGCACCCATAACCCATACCCACACTGACCCCTAAAATTGTCCCCCTGGCACCCCAAAACTCATGCCCACCCTGAACCCTAAAATTACCCCCCTGGCACCCCATAACCCATACCGGCCTGACCTCTAAAATTGTCCCCCTGGCACCCCAAAACCCATACCCGCCCTGAACCCTAAAATGTCCCCCCTTGACCCCAAAACCCGTACCCACCCTGAACCCTAAAATTACCCCCCGGTACCCCAAAACCCATACCCACCCTGAACCCTAAAATTATCCCCCTGGCTCCCAATCCCTAACCCACCGTGAACCTTAAAATTACTCCCTGGCACCTTAAAACCCACACCCACCCTGAACCCTCAAGTTACCCCCTGGCACCACAAAAACTGAACACTACATTCTGATTGTGTATCGCGCCGTCTCCCTGCTCAGGGAGGATCTGCTGGTCCAGATCGGGTCGCCCTGGTCCGGTTCTGCTCGCCCTTCTCTGGAGCTGTTCAGCCTGCCCTGTCCCTCTTCCGGACCCACCGAGCCTGCCTCCGTGCACACTGCCTGGACCTACTCTGTCTGGCCTGGTTCTTTCTCCTTTGGACCTGCTGTCTTCACTGGCAGAGTTAGAACACAGGTCTCAATTCTCTGTAGCTGCTCTCCATCACCCAGACCCCCTACTCCCCCTCCACTTGCTCTCTCATCTTCCTTCCTCTCTACTTCTCGGTATCTCTTTCCCCACTGCTCCTCTCTCTCTTTCTCTCCCCCTCTTCGTTCACCCTCACTTCCACCGTATCCGTCTCCCCGACCCCACCAAGTCTTCCTCTGTCCTCCCTCTCTCTTCCTCCTCCTCATGTCGGTGATAGGGAGCCCGGGGCCCTCTCTGAAAATGCGAGCTGGAGGAGACGTTAAGTGTGAAAGCACCAAGGTGTGAACCAGGAGAAGAGGCGGGGGATGGGGTGGGCGGCAGGTAGAGGGTTAAAGGGGGCACTGGCTCTCAGAGAGGTGAGAGGGGGCGGGGAGCAGCCTGAGGACAAAAACAACACCAGAACAAGAGGCAGACGGTACTCTTTTATTGAAATGTGACTATTCTTTCTGATTAGTAATTTACTTAACAGCAACTGTTCTAGGCAGTCAATCACTATAATCCAATAATTATTTGAAAAGACTTTGCCTCAATCTTGTTATTGTGTCAGAGCTCGCTATAAAGTCTGAGGTCTCCTGGCGTTTTTGACTGAATTGTAAGATGGAGGGGGCGGGGGGCAGAGGGTACTCAGAAGGATCTAGAAAAGAGCAGATGCTCCAGGTGTTGTCTAGATGTGACATGTGATGAGATGCACAGGAGTTCACCTATAAGAGAGTGCCAAAGGGACGGTGCAGGAAAATGAAGCCCGCGTCTTATCCTATTGAGACCTGAAATGCAGAGGAGCTTCAGAATAGAACAGAGAGTTCAAGCTGGAGAGGAACCGTGGCTGGAGCACCATGTGTAATGCATAGTGGCATGGGCGTCCGCAGGGGGCAGGGCCGGCTTTAGCGCTGGTGGCACCCAGTGCAACAATGTTAGTTGGTGCCCCCAATGACCACCTCCACCACGGATTCTCTTACTAGCACCCTTTAACAGTGACCAAGTCTCCATAACCACTCTCTCTCAGATGCATTGAATTCGTTATATAGAGTTACTCATACCATTGAAGTATGTCAGAGCACTTTGCATCACACACATTACACAGACAATCAATCATACTTGTGTAAATCAGTGTATAGGAAATGTTACATAAGCCAAAGGACAAAGGGGCATATTATCAAGGCCTAGCGATATTTTTATCACCGCGTTTGCGTCCGTTTTCAGACGAAATGCGACGATAAAAATATCACTTTATTTACAAGAGCACGCTAACGCGTGTTCAATGGGATTAGCGCTGGTTTCAACATCGCAGCACCTTGCATCGCTAATGAGATGCAAGGAAGGCGTGTCCCATGAAACAACATCGGATATCATCACTAACCCTGATTCTCTCTATTTTCAAGTGTATCGCTAACACACATAGTGATAGTATAATCAGCGCTAACCGGGTTTTTCGCCGGTTTGTAACGCCTGCTATTTTCCTTACTAAGCCATATCTCTAATGGGATATGGATTGTTATGCTGAGTCCACGTCTTCCATTATAGATTAGGTTTTCCCTAACGCGGTTTTCTATCGCTGGAATTCCAGCGATTTCGACTCTTTCTGCCGCTTTTGCCTGGATTTCTATCGCCTGGGCGATGCGCCTTGCTGATAGTGCGCTCACCAGGCGATAGAATAAGGCGGCATGCGGCGTTATTTTTTTAAACGCTACACATAGCCAGCGATAATTATCGCTGGCTGTTGATGATATGCCCCTAAAAGTGTAGGAGTCACATGTCATCTATACTGGTAGGCAGTATAGTTTAGGAGTGCTTGGTGTGGAGAAGCACAGACTCAGAGTCGAAAAAGAAACAGCATAGTTGGGAGTTTTCTTTAATAATAAGAATCCATTTCTACCCAAATTAACCCTTTTTGCAACATTAATCAATGTTCTAAACTTAGCAGAGTGTATGCACTTCTATGATGAAAGTTAATACCTCACTATTCTATATTAGGACTTTAAGTTATAAATTGCAAGTAAGAAAAGGATAGCTCTTTTAAAAGCAGTAACCTGCTTATCTATTTACATTAAATGCACTCTTTAATCTACTTGGTACACGTTCTTTGCAGCAGGCATATTAACCCACTGTACTACCTTCACATAAGTCAAAAACCTCAACTACACAAAACTCTGATCTCTGGCCAGGAAGAACATTAATCACAGGAGTTATCTTGACATTTTTGTGAGGCCCCGTAATTGCAGGAGGAAAAGAATGTGCAGCAGGTGCTTTTAAAATCATAATTAAGATGTAAACACGGCGCCCCCAGGAAGCCAGCACCCGGTGCGATGGCACCAGTCACACCGCCCTAGAGCCGGCCCTGGCAGGGGGGCAAGGAGGGGCACTCCAGGGTGGGCAAGCGCCCCTCCTTGCCCCCCCCCCCCCCGTGGACGCCCATGGGTGGGCGCCATTTGTGCTCTGAAAACGGAGCTAGTCGCACTGCCCAAGAGCCTGCACTGTTCAACACTGTTGTCCCTCTCTCTTTTCCACCATATTAATCTTCGTAGAAATATAAGAGAGAGAGCAGTGTTAAACAGACCAGGAGTAACATTTTCAAGCCCACCCATGCGCTGCAGTAAATATTTGCTTTGCTTTTGGGCCAGAAAATAAATAAAAGGTTTTGCATGTACCTTTGGGTGTTTCATTTAATCGATCTAGCCACATACAGCCTGATTCATCAAGGGGCCGTTTTGCGAGCCCCTAATAGCGAATCATAGCGATTCGCTATTGAGGACTCGCAAAACGGTATTCATGTAGGAATTGCTAAATAAATAGCGATTCCTACACATTCCTTATTTGCGAGTAGCAAATTGCTACTCGCAAATAAGGAATAACTCCCCATTCATTCCTATGGGCCAAAAGGCCCATAGGAATGAATGGGGAGTATCCCTTATTTGCGAGTAGCAATTTGCTACTCGCAAATAAGATAGTGATTTTAAGGGTGCCAGGGGTGTCCAAAGGACACCCTGTAGCACCCCTTAAATGCACATTTGAACAGGTGTTGCGCACACACATGTCCAAAGGACATGTGTGTGTGTAACATGCAAAAGAAAAAAATGCACTAAAGTGCTTTTTACACTATTTTCGCAATTTACCACCAAGTCAGACTTGGTGGTAAATTGAGACCAAATATTGCGATTTCGCAATTTCTAATTGGTTGATGAATTGCATTTAAGGAATCTCTATTAGAGATTCCTTAAATCCAATTCCTCGCAAATATGCGAATTCTTAAATAGCGATTTTTGCATTTGGGATGATGAATCCCAAATGCAAAAATTGCACTCGCAAAAGGCAAGATTCTGAGAATCTTGCCCTTTGCGAGTGCAATTTAGCTTGATGAATCAGGCTGATAGAGCCGAGCTCTGCTCTCTACTCGCACCATCAGTAAGTTGTTGGCAGGGCTGGCTCTGTGGCGGTGCAACATATATTATGGTTTTAAAAGCACCTGCTGCAGCATTCTTTGCCATCCAGCAATTTTCAGGCAACAATAAACATGTGTTGATTAATGTTCTTTCAGGAGAGAGACTGGAGTTTTGTCTAGTGGTAGTTTTGATTCATCGTAAGGTAGCAGAGAGGGTTAATATGCCTGCTGCAAGGAAGGTGCACCATGCACTTCACAAAGAGCATATAATGTAAACAAGTCAGTAGATTACTGCTTGTGTCAGAGATATCCTATTGTTACTTGCAGTTTATGAGTCAAAATCCTAATGTCGAGCAGTGAGAAATTAACTGTCATCAAAGAGCTGCATGAAAACTGCATGGTATAGGTTAGAGCATTATGATTTTCTCCCCAGTCTTTCATAATCCTAATGTTGCAAAATGTGTTCATTTGGGCAGAAATCAATTCTTATTAATTAAAGAGAAACCCCAACCATGGTGTTAAGTTTTATAGTCTAAGTTTGTGCTTCTCCATACCAAACACTCTTAACTATACTGCCTACAAGTATGGATGACAAGACTCCTATTGTAGTCCTCTGTTTTATGGATGGTTTCCCATACACTGATTTACACATGTTTAATTGTTTCAGTGGCGTAGTAAGGGGCAGGGCCGGACTGGGAAGCACAACCGGCCCTGGCAAAATGCTCGGCCGGCCCCCCCGGGTCCCGCTGAGCTCTTTGTGAGGGCCGGTTTTTGGCCGATTTTGGTACAGGGCCGATTTAGGCTGCAAAATCGGCCCTGTAGCAAAATCGGCCCCCAGGGGTCCAAAACCGGCCCCCACCCGTGTGGCGCACCGGGGGATTGCCCGGTGCCCGCTATGGCCAGTCCGGGCCTGGTAAGGGATAAAGAGTGGGGGGGTCCGACTCCCCCGGTTCTTACCTGCCGTCTCAGGGCGGCAATCCCCCCCCCCACTCTTCAATTGGCCGCTGTGGGGCAGCAACCGCTGTGACCACCATGGGCAGCCAAAGGACTAGCTAAGCCATTGGATTGTTTGTCTCTGTGTAATGTGTGTGATGTAAAAGGGTCTGACAACCCTACATGGTATCAGTGGTGCTATAAAACTAACGTAATGCATCTGTGAGAGACAAGTTACGGAGACTTGAGGGGCACTGTTGAAGGGTGGTAGTGAGGGTATCCCTGACGGAGGTGGTCATTGGGGGGGCGCAAACAAACATTGTCGTACAGGGCGCCACCAGCGCTAAAGCCGGCCCTGCAAGACTATTTCCGGTTCTTACCATTTGTGTGTTCACCCAATGCATTATGGGTTTCGTATTCTTGTTTTGCTTTCACTGAGGGAATTAGACCAGCACTCCTGAAACCAATAATCTGTAAGCGAACACTTGAAGGCTGGATACAGTGTCCGTAATGACCTGGGGTTACAATAACATGTCAATTTTACAAGATACCACACTTGTTACACATAATTGAACACAGAAACACAAATCTGTGAATGGAGGCTCCACTGGCTGCAACACACGTGAAAACTTGCAGAGTTACTTCGTGACGTCACAGCAGACACAGTGATATAACTCTGAAATGGACATACTGCTCACTTCTGCTTTTGTGCAGCTTTACCCATTGGTGCATAACTGAGCACTACGGGACAAGGATATTGCCTAGATGTTACCATACAGCTTTAACTAACATGGTCAACAATGTTCGTCTTTTGCACACTGAAGGGGTTTCAGCCTGAAATCATTATTCTCTAGGTCACATAACATGAGAAGGATAATTGAAATTATTTGTTTATTTTAATTAGGATGATCCTGCAATGCAGGCTCGCCGCAAAGATCTTAAACCAAATTACGGTCCCATTTAAGTAGCCTTTTGCCATTACAAGAACTGGGATAATCACAACCGTGGTCTTGTGCCTGCAAAGAAGGCAAGTACTAAAGGTGCATATCAAGTAAAAAATGGCTTTCCGACTCGCAATGTGCACTTTTTCAATTTGGATGAAGGTAGGCACGTGAAAGGGGAGTCCCCGCCCTCCTCCTGAACGGCAAAGCAAGCTATCAGTGGGTTGTGGCTACGATCTTGGGCACAAACCATTCATTCAATACTGATGCCCAAAAGGGGGTGGTACCCATTTTTCAAAATGGAAGAATGTGTGCTATCAGGACTGGGGTCCAGGGGACCTCTGCATGCTCAACCGAGTGCCATTCACAAAATGCCTATTTCTTTTTTGGAGTGAAGACCTTGAGCCTGATTTATAGTATGGTGCAGTCTGTATTAAGGATTTTTGGGGCATTGATAAAGATGTTTGGGGGCCCTTCCTTTGAACAACTTTAAATTGTATTGCACTTTTTTAAAACCAATTCAATCCCACGTGTTGACAAACAAACATTTGGAAAAGGGATCACACAAAAACAAATGAAATGTGTCTTTCCAGGTGCCCCAAAAGATGACACTCGGCAGAGAGAGACAAAGTAGGAGTAAGCAGTAAACAGAGAGAAGGATAGAGTTTGAGATATAGAAACCAACACAGGTGAGATAAAGAAAGAGAAAGTTCTCATTTACAGGAGCCCCTTAGAAGGTGGGGACCCTGTGCAATTGCCCACTTTGCCCATGATTTAAATGTCATTCGCTCGGCGGCCAGGTTACTCCACCACAAACGTGACAGATATCTTGTCCTCCATATTAAAAGTGCCATGGGATATAACACTCTTGTAATATGGCAAATGTAATATCCATTAATTGTTGTGACAGAGTAACCTGCCCAACGCACTCTAAATCAGGTCAGTTGTCTCTTTAACAGAAAGGGACCCTAGTTAGAAATCTGTAGGCATTCTGAGAATGTGAAAGTGAAGCTGTTTTCCTCAAGCTTCCACCCTTCCAACCTTGTAATTGCTGGGGGTTTCGGAACAGACCAACTGCCTCATTATTAGTAAAGGTTATGGCGTGACTCAAGATTGCCACGTCAGGTCTGTGTTGATTACAGAAAGGCACTGATAAGCAGGGCCGGACTGGGAACCATAACCAGCCCTGGCAAAGTGCTCTGTCAGCCATCGGGGAGAGGGGTTGCGGCCGAGATATTTGTTTGTGCTGGTTTGGGCTGATTTTGTTACTGGGGGCTGTTATTGCTGGCTTCCGTAACAAAAACGGCCCCCAGGGGCCTAAAACTGGACCCCACCCTGTGTAGCCCACCTGTGAAACGCCTGGTGCCCGCTACCGCCAGTCCGGCCCTGCTAGTAAGTCCTCAAGGAGACAAAGACACACGGATCTAGAGTGAGCTTTCTTTGCTTTACATTTGAGACTATAATTTGCATTGGGTTCTATAATTTCCGTAGTGTTTCATACATCTAATTCTGATTTAACAGTTTTAACATCTTTCAAACTCTGTTCTCAAGAACATACCAAAAAGGTGGATGTATGAGCTCAGGGGTTAAAGCGCAGAATCCTTATGCACTCTGTCAAAGTTGTACAAACATAAAAGTTAAAATAAACACTGGTGAATAAAACAGACATTCTTCTGCGAAACACTCTCCATGGAAAGAAGAAAGAAGGCAAATCCCTTGATTTTTATGTTCAGACAACCTGTTTACTTAAAAATTGTATGAAGACAACAATTTTCTGTCCTCGTTCTCGATTTATCAAAGGCCTAAAATTCCATTCCTCCTCTCCAAGCACTGGCAACATGTTACTGGACCAACATGAAAGAAGATGCTAATTCCATTTCAAAAGAAATCTTTATGAGCGCCTGTGATGAAGAATATGATCAAATGGCTCTATTTAAGTCAATTTTTATTGTTCATTTCAACCAGTGCTGTCGTGCATGAAACAAAAATGTCTAGATTGATTACAGATTGATACAACTGATCCTCCATATTAAAGGTCACTTTTTGAAACGGAGTAGTTAGAATGATCTCCTTGCCTGATTGTAGCTTAGGTCGTTTGTAGGGTGTTGGTTATGTGAGCCAGTGAGTTGGTAACGCTCTGTCACTATTTTTCATTTTTTAACAGTAGGAACCCAATATACTGGATTCAGAGACCTAGCTTGTATATTGGTCACTGATCGGATTCTATCAGGATAGACCAATGAGAAAGAAAAATGTCTTTCTAGTGTGCCCTCACTCACCGGGGTTTCCCCACGGTGACATGCTTCATCATTGGGGCCATTCCAGTTCTCTACGAAAAGGGGCGTGCTGCGACTTGCGAATTACGTAGGAGCACTTGGTTGTGAAAGACTATGTGTGGTGTAAGTGAGATAGTGGTGGAGTGGGTGTGAGTGATTAAAAATACCGTGCTAGTGGGCATCAACAAGTTTATTAAGCTCCTAGGTTGGTATATTAAAATGGGGTTTGACACTGCAACCTAACCTGTAATGAGGATTAAATCAGTGTTCGGTCGACATGTTTCAAGCTCCCCAAAGCTTTTCATCAGGACCATACAGGGACCAACCCTGTATTTACCACTCCTATGAGCCCCTATTTGGGGTGTGCGAATTAAATCAATAAAATAATCTATAACGCTGTCAATTCTAAAACATGCGTTTCATACACACGTTTGTACTGTTTCGTTGTTTCTGAAAAAAGAATGACACATGGTTAGTGGCAAATTACCCCTTTCTTAGGAAGAAAGGGTGTCACACATTTTTCACGCTTCGTATCTGATTATATGGTGTCCGATTTGCACCTTATTGGTGCGTGCAGGCTCGCAAGTCCAGTGCGTAATAAAATATTATGGTGTAAAAACGGTGGTTGTGGGTTCACACACTAAACAACACAAGACTTAATGTGACTATAGACAAGAGACACACAAAACATAGATCTCATTGTGGTAACAGCTGCATATTTACATGTATTGGTGCCTAGTAGCACTGCATGATCGCTGGTAGGGGGCAGGATCGCTTCATGGAAATATTGCTGCCGATTTGGAAAAGGACGGGAAAAAGATCAATAAGCGTCTGCTTTGTTCCCATAGTAGAACTCACAGTCAATTTAAAAAATTCGGGACCTTCACGTCGTACAACAAGTAGATGTACTTACTTCCTTCACGGAGAGCCCGCACAGAATTACCTAGTCGTTACCCCTCCGGACCGCATCTTGAAGCCGGTTCGGCGGGGAATGTTTTCAAGAAATTGCATATCCGGGTCTGTGGGGCAGTCACTAGACTGCGTGTCAACAGCGGCCATCTTGAAAGGATGTAATTGCTGTGTATAATAAAGTTGTTGAAGACAAACCAATCATGTTGTATGCTCGCCATTTTTACTTCTGAAACTTTACCAAACGTTATAATTTGGTTAAAACTTATATTTTTGCGTCTATTTCACGTGTTTTGCGTTTAAAAGCACGAGTGACCATGTTTTTTTAAAAAGGGGGTTAAGCTGGTATATAGAGAGTTTGGTAGTTCGTAAAAACAGAATTAAGGGATAATATTTTGAACAGGTTTCTTGATAGGTTTTAGGTGGTATTCCATACAAGGATATTTTGATAGACAGAGAAGATAGACATGTTTCAGTTTTCAATCTTTTGAACAGGTTTCCAGATAGGTTTTAGGTGGTATTCCATAGAAGGATTTTTTGATGGACGGACATGATTCAGTTTTATATTGCAGGTTGGGGCGTCCTGATTAATATAGCCATGTCGGTTTTAGAATTTAATTACTAGGTTCTGTTTAAGAATAAAGGAGGATATTCCATACGGGTTATGTGTACCCGTGCATACAAGCTGATGGGAAAGTTATAATTTTGTTATGTCGTTTGACGAGTTCATCTTGGTATTATGGCCAAGGTGACTTGTATTTGGAAAACTCCATTTCTGTTCTCTATAAAAGGAGGCGAAATGTATCAGAACCAAATAGCTAGATGCTTACTGAGATTGCAAACAGAATGTCCTAGACTTCTTATGCCACATCAGTTAGTTCCCAAATGCACCCCAAGGAATGTCATCATTAAGCCCCTGTGTGTCAGTGCGCAATTTGAAAACCCATCTCTGTTCTCGTTCATGCAGTATCCTCTCAAGATTTTCTTTATTCTTGACACTTTCCAACACCACCCATGTCAAATCATTGGGTGTGTGGTTTTTCTCAATGAAGTGATTGGTCATCTGAGTTGTGGCACGTTTACATCGGATGTTACTCCTGTGTTCCACTATGCGGGTACTCACCTTCCTGGTGGTCATACCCACATAGTGTAGGTTGCAAATACAGGTGATCAAATAGATCACCCCGCAGGTATTGCAATTAGAAAAATTGTGTAACTCCCATTTCATGTTGTTGTTGAAGACGATAGATTTTGTCACCCTTGTCAAATGGCACACACTGCAATTATTGCAAGGATAGTGCCAAGTCCGTAATGGTTGTAGTCTCTGAGTAGAAACGGTGGGTAGTGGTCGGGTATGTACCAAGTAGTCTTTTAGGTTTCTACCTCGTCGGTGACTAAACATTGGTGTCGGTATGTTTAATCCGCCACTGTTAATCATAGGCCAATGTTTTTTGACTATTTTTGTTACAGTGTCAGATACTTGGTTGAAAGTTGTGATGCAAATCGGTCTTTTATTTTCTGTTGGGGTTTTCACTTTAGGTTCCAACAAGGCATCCCTGTCATTATTGCTTGCTCTCTTATTCGAATCTTTTATTAGTTTCTTTGGGTACTTTCTGGATTCTAGTTTCTTACTAAGGTCTTCTGCCTGTGCGAGGTAGTCATGCTTGTTTCTACAACTCCTTCGCAACCTTAAGAATTGGCCAAAGGGGAGGTTTTGTTTTAGATGTCGCGGATGAAAACTGTCATAAGTCAGTAGACAGTTACGGGCCGTTTCCTTAAAATGCGTTGTTGTAGTTAAGGCGCCTGAATCAGCCCAGATGTTTAGGTCCAGGAACACTAAATGTGATCTGCTCATGGAGTTAGTAAATTTCAGGAATCTATCTTGCTCGTTGAGCCAGGTGAAGAAAGATTCTGCTTCCTCTTCAGTCCCTTGCCAGATCAGTAGGACGTCGTCTATGTAGCGCTTCCATAGTGTAATATGATGTCAAAAGTGCTACCCATGCTGGTCCCGTGTCGTTGTTGGTATAGTGTTTCTTCAAATCTAAAAAAATTCTCTGTGAGCGCTAAATGACAGCATTCCATCACCACATGTCGTGGAGTTTGATATTGCCAGTCTTCCTCGAAAAGGACTTCCTCCAGTATTTCTAGGGTCTCCTTATGAGGGAGGCTGATATATAGACTCTCCACATCCAGACTGATAAGAATGCTGGATGTGGGGTCAACATTTATTTCCCTCAGTAGGCAGAGAACATCTTTGGTATCTTTAAGGTAGGTATCAGTGCCTTGTACCAATGGTCTCAAAAAGGCATCCGCATATTTTGATAGCGGTTCCAAAATCGATCCAATCCCCGAGACTATCGGTCTCCCAGGTGGATTGTCAAGTCGCTTATGAATTTTGGGGATTGTGTAGAAGTAGGGAACTGTTGGTTTCTTGTTCACCAGAAAAACTGCTTCTTTTTTACTTATCCAGTCATTGAAAAGGGATTCTTCAATGAGGTATGCTACAGATATCCTCAGACATTCCGTTGGATCCTCTTTTATGATGGTATAGTTTCTGGTGTCTGCAAGGAGGCGTAAGCATTCCTTCCTGTAGTCTGTAGTGTTTTGCAAGACAATCGCCCCACCCTTGTCGGCTGGTTTGATTGTGATGTTGTCATTCTTAGATAGTTCTTGTATTGCTGCCAGTTCCACCTTACTTGTGTTGAGGAAAACCTTCACTGTGCGAGGATCTAGATCTTTCACCTCCATAAGTGCCTTCTCAAACGCTAGAAGTTCAACAGGTAAGTTACTAGATGGTGGGACAAAGGTTGATTTTTTCTTAGCCCTGTGTCACTCCTAGTCTGTTCACTGGGTTCTTTGTCTTGGAAAAAAATGTGAAGTTTTAATTTTCGGAGGAATTCCTTCAGCTCACAACAGAGTTTGAATTTATCTGTGTGAGGGGTTGGTACAAAGCCCAAGCCTTAAGTGAGTACTTATGTCTGTATTTCCGAAAGATTCATAGAGGACAAAATGACCACTAGATTTGATTGCTGCTCGTTGTTGGTTCCGGGGGACCCTTGCTGCGAGTTTGGCGTCCCGCTGTCACTACTAGTTCGGCCCATTGTACACTTTGGCTGGTTTTCATTTTGCCATCTGTATTAATGCGCATCATATACTTCTATATAAAGCGTGATTTCTACATTAAGATGGACTACAGTTAGAGATTTCACCTTAAGTTAGCCATAGTTAATGTTTCTCTCAGTTTAAAATGACTTGTGCGGACATTTGAAATGTATTTCTAGCTGCTGTGGTTTCCCAGGCTCTTTCTCTTATTTCAGGAACCAAACTGCAGTAGCATGTGTCAACTAAATTCTTTCAATGATGGTTTCTTGGAGTTCCTGGAGCTCGTTTGGGTGGTAGACCCTTTAGTCTGCTTGCGGCTAAAATGTGGAACCTTCTCCCGCTGGATTTCAGAATCCAGCCCTCAGAAGTGCTGTTTCGTAGGAATCTGAAAACCTAGGGGCATATTACCAAGGGTGGCGATAGGCAATTATTGCCGGTTTAGCGTCCGTTTTCGGCCGCTAAGCAGTGATAATTCTATCGCTCTATTAGCAAGCTGTCGCTAACTGATGTTAGCGACAGCTTTTAGGTGATAGTGAGCGGATTGGGGCCCGCTTTGCATGTCAGCGATATTTATCGCTAATGACATGCAAAGTGGGAGTACCCAACCTGTTAGCGACTGAAAGCAGTCTCTAACGTCGCTATCGCCTATTAGCAAGGCAGGCGTAGCGATGGAAATATTCCCGCTATCGCCAAAAACTAACGCCAGACCAGTTCTTAGCCATGTTATCCAATGGGATGTGGATAACATGGCTAAGAGCATTTTGTCGCTAATGCGTGAATATCGCTGTATTCTCAGCGATATTCACGCATTTCGTCGCTATCGCTGGATATTTTAGCACAATGGAGAAAAACGTTGCTAATAGCATGTTTTTCACCACTAACATATCCAGCGATAGGTAGCGATAAAAAAATCATCGCTAAGCCTATTTAGCGATGATTATCGCTACTTGTTGGTAATATGCCCCCTAGTTCTTCAGGCAATCCATGGTTATTTAATGACTATGGCTGGCTTGTTGTATACTTTCTGATTGTCGGTAAAGGAGAAAACCTAGCGCGAGGACACTCTGTATTGGAGTAACCAGGCGCTTTAAAAAGTAATAGCATAACATAACATAACTGCTTATTAATGTGAGTTACATTGAGAGCTGGATACGTTGTTTTCTACACCTGTGCTGGATATGGGCTGACAATGATGCATCATCTCTTGCAACATATCTCCTGAATGTCGTGCATCTGTAGGCTTCCTTTGTGCGGTAGCTAACACAGGTGAAGCTTCCTTATAAAAGAACATCCAATCGTGATTGGTCCGCATTTCCTTGACTCCTGGGCAGTGCTACAGTACCGTATGTTTTAATTGTGCATTGCTGAGCTAGTTAGATTCAGACATACTTTCCAGCTTGAACAGTCAAAGGGATTTGGAGCACCCTGCTGACACGTCACAGCTGAATTACCTCATGCATCATGGTCGATGTGGTTCAGTGTTACTCGCTTCACACACAGTTCTCACAGTTTGTTGGCCAGTGCCAGTACCAGTATTCTTTTCCAGTGTATCCTCAGACACGTGTTTCTAGATTCCTACTTTCCCACTTGCTTGAGAGCAGATGACCCTTTCCACTCTCGAGACCACGTCTTATTCTGCTCCTGCTCATAGAGTTAGACTCGAGCAAATCTATTCTTCTTTGCTCAACTAAACCTTTATTTGGTTTCGCCGTTAGAGGCTTTACTTACTGACAACTGCTGCTGAATTTTCTCCAAAGTCATTTGCATCCTCAGCTTAACATTAGAGAATTTTACTTTAGGAAAAACTGAATTTCGATTGATTTGAATATAAAAAACTTTAAATAATTGGCCTTTGTTTTTGCTATTTTAACTCGGTTTGGATTATAGCGAGCAGCACTTTTATAAGGTAATCACTGATTTGTGACAAATTTGCATGACTTGAGTTTGTAACTTTGCCAATCTGCTAATAAACCTTTGGAAAATCTACTACCCTGATGGAGTCAAATGAGCTTTACTGCTTTTAATGCAGCACTGATGTGTTGATGTTAATCCCCAATTCCAGGCACATTGTCTATTGAATGCAGCTTCTACTTGTATTTGCTTGGTGCAAGCCCTGTCCCGCACTGCTTGAAAGTCTTTACGCCTCACTAAATGTACAAATGTAAGTAGTTTAGAAAGCCTGTATACAAGAATATGAAGGACTTCTGCCTCATTAATATACACACTGGAGGTAAATGTAAATGTAAATGTAAATGTACAGGAATTTATATAGCGCAAATCACCAAGCGGTTTCTAAGCGCTTGCTTAGGGAATCCGTCCTGGTATTACCCTGTGAGATAACCCCGGCAGGGTATCCGCAAGGTGAAAGCCAGGCATCCCGCCGCGAGGGGCCGTTGTGGAGATTAAGCAAGCTATTGCCCAGGGTCGCAGAGTGTGAACCTATGAATCGAGTAGGCACCGGAGCGAGAATTGTCGAGTCCATGGACATTTTAGGACTCAAGACCCCGCCGAGCCGGGAATTGAACCCTGGTCCCGGGCTGACCTCTGCTTCCAGGTCTGCCTCCTCTAACCAGTGAGCCACACTTCTCCACTAGTTGCCCCCCAGGGACCCTCAGAACTCAAGGGGACTTAATCTCCCATTTTACAATGCACCAGGGGGTGCGTTTGCACAGTGGTGCAGGAAGGGGGCGTGGCCTGATGTCACAAGTGTGCAAACGAGCCCAGTGGTGCATTTTAAGTTGGGAAATTAAGTCCCCTTGTATCCTGAGGGTCCCTGGGGGCCAACTAGCCCAGCAGGTATGTCCAGTAAGCACCACAGAGTTGCTTTGCAGAGAGGTGTAAAAGGGGCGTGGCCTCAAACCACCTATATGCAACGTTGTTCTACGGGCGCTTACTGGAGGTACCTGGTGGGCTTGTTGGGCTCGGGGGACCCTCGGGATTCAAGGGGAATTAATATCCCAAATTAAAAGCTGCCAGGGGGCGTGTTTGCACAATGGAGAAGGGTGGGGGAGGGGCACAGGAGGACTTTCTGCTCCTCTGTTGCTTCTTTCTGCACATCTCTTGCTTCTTCCTGCACTTTTCTTTGTCTTCATGACTTCTATTTCCTCTTTCTGAATTTGTCTTGCATCTTTCTGCACTTTTCTTTCTCTTTCTTCACATGTCCTAACTTTGTAGGCAAAGTTAGAAATTAGCATTTAAAAAACCAGTGAAATTCACTGGAAAATCCATGGGTTTCAGGCACTTTATTGTTAGAAATTAGCGTTTAAAAAACCATTGAAATTCACTGAAAAACCATAGGTTTCAGGCATGTTATAGTTAGAAATTAGCATTAAAAAAACCTTAGAAATTCACTGAAAAAACCATAGGTTTCAGGGACATTATAGTTAGTTGGACATTTCACTTGTACAAAACTATACAACTTCCCCTGTTATAGTTAGTTCAGCTAAATATAACTTGTGCCCCCGCAATGCACCGCTGATGACGTCACATATTACATCATTCATGACATGGTCAGTGACAGGGCTATAAATACCTTTGATTGTTGGGAGTCATTCAGATTGATAAAGCCTGCTGCGCAGGCGAAACGCGTCTCTCTTTACTGCGGGGTCGGGGGTGACCTGAAACAACATTAAATTGGCCCCATACCTTCAGACCTGAGTACGTGCCTCTTTCTTTTGGAAGTTGGACTGTTGCTGTGGATCTACATTCAATAACAAACAAACAATTGTTCCTAAAGGAATAATTTTACACTTTTTATAATTTGAAATTTGTCACACTAGTGAACATGAAAACTACATAAAGGAATACCTACGTTACATCGACGATGTATGTCTAATTTGGGAGGGTCCAATTGCACAACTCCAAGAATTCCATGGGTGGCTTAATGTTCAGGACCCTAATTTACAATTCACCATGGAGTATGATATGGAGAGTATACATTTCCTCGACTTGAAAATATGGAATGATGAGGGCAAACTCTCAATTAGTCTTTTCACGAAACCAACGGCTCGTAACACGCTTTTAAAAAAAACAAGTCACCACCCGCGTAATTTACGTGACAATCTCCCTTTTGGTCAGTTCTTACGTCTCAGACGCAACTGTACCAAAAGGGATGATTATTTTAAAGAAGCGAAAATATTGCAAACGAAGCTTTCAATGAGAGGTTATCCCTATAGAATGGTGAAACGCTCTATGAAAAGGGTCTGGTATTATGATAGACAGGCTCTATTGGAACCAAAACTAAAACATGATATTGATGCTGATTCAGTCACATGTGTCAATACATTTGGATCTGAATTAAATGCTATTAAAAAGATAATAACAAAGAACTGGCATCTCATACAAAAAGTTGAACCGCAACTTCCAATACCTCGGTCCGCTTTTAAAAGTTCACGTAATTTGAGGGACCATCTTGTAAATGCATAAAAAGAACCCACATTTAGCACAATCCAAAACTTATGGGGACTGACACCCGTGGTGGGACACTTTCCATGTGGCTCATGTGTAGCATACAACACAACTTCAGTGGTAAAGATGTGTTGTATAAATGGAAAAAACTGGGTAAAGCGACAACATACAAATTGTTTGACGCAAAATGTGATCTATTGTATAGAATGCTCGTGTGCCCTATATTATATAGGAAAAACGACACAAGAAGTCAAAAAGAGAATTATGCAACACCAGTCCCGGATAAGATGTAAAGTGGAGACAGCCCCCTTGGTAGAACATTATATCAAGAAACAGCATTCTCCTAGTGAAATGAAATGGTTTGTGTTGGAAACTGTAAAACAATCAAAAAGGAGATATGACATGGATCGCCTGCTTACTCAAAAAGAAAATAGATGGATTTGGTTGGCTACCACAGTGAAGAAAGGGTTCAACTTTTTTGTGGAATGGCAAGTGCTAGCAACCCTTCGTTGATGCACTAGCTAAACGGTATATAGTTTGGATCAGGAATAATGTTTTTATAATGAACATAATTGATCTAGCTCTTTGGTAGGTGGTTGGATCTTGTGACTGTTTCATTGTGGATACACATGTATCTGATGCCATTGCCTGTATTTATACAGCCACTTCCATTATTATAGTCGTTCAATGAGTAAATCTAGTGCTGCAGTGTCCATTTCAACATGGCCGACAGTGTATGATATAGATGCCGTCATGTGATTTGGTCGCTATATCTGTGACTCAAATATAGTGGATAAGGTGTTATACCCTAATAGAGCCTGACACATATTGAATATCTTATGGTATTATTTATATACACAGCCTTTACCGTTTTGCAATATTGAAGTCTAGTGCTTCAGTGTCCTTTTAATATGGCTGACAATATAAGATATAAATGCAGTCACGTGATTTGGCCGTAACCATATCGGAGATTAAATACATTACGGATGTGGTAATTGACTCCGACAGAGCATGTTGCCAGATTTTGTGGCTTTTGCAAAGAATATTTGGAAGTGAAGGAATTGCATGGTGAGCAAAAAAGCGAGCTATAAGGACGTAGCACTGTTTCAGTGACCGTTCTAATATGGCAGCTTTTTTAAACCATGGTTATGATCACGTGTTTTCTTCCGGGTCACGTGATCAGACCTCGGGTAATCTGAAATAGCAGGAAGACGCCGTTAATGGCTCGACGTTCCTAAACAAGAGAGGGCGGACGAGGTGAATTACTTTTTCACTCAAGTAAGGGAATTTCGTGTTGACACTCTAAGAAGAGGTAGTTTTTTTGACTTAGTTTGCATCGTTAATCTATAGGTTTGTCATATCTTTGTTTCAGATACTGCGAGGGCAACTTTGTGGCTTTCATAACTGCTGTACAATTGTGAGTACATACTCGCGTTTTTTGACATTGTCTTATTACCTGGATATGGCTTTGATGTTGCCGTACGCTTATAGGTTTGTTTGTCTGATTTTTCATTTAGAACATCATTAGAGGCAGAAGGTAAGACCTCTTGATGAGGCTTGGTCTTTGTCCGTTTCTGTATGTCACAAATACACGTATTAAACAGCTAATGGCAGCGGTTTGTTTTATAGGACCAAAGAATTTGTGCCAATAATTGTTGTGAGTATTGCAATGCTATGATTGTTTTAACCAGTGGGTGCATGACACAAAGGGGCACGACCACTGAGTGTATATATGTTGGCCTTATGCGCATTGGTTTATTGGAGTGTATTGTTTTTTAAGCACTAGTGGTGAGGTGTTGAATTAATTGTATGTATAAACGAGCACTGGCTTTGGTAGTACCATCTAGTTGGGTGTGAGCAGACGATTCATGTCATGTTCTCAAGAGATTTTATGTACATAATTGATTATACCTATGTTGTTTCGTGATAGATTCATGGTGCAACGCATGTCCTGATGATGGTCTCGATGAATGGCTTTATGTGAGACCGAAACGTCGACGATACTGACACTTTTTTGTATGTATTATCATCACTGAATGGATTTCAAATATGTATATAGTTGTTAAATAATGTATATATGGTTGATTTGTAAATACTGTCCATATAGCTGAAAAAGTGTCAAAACGTGCTGTTCATGTAAAAAAAAACTGAGTAGCAGTACTAATTTACGTACATTGATGGATATATGGAACAATACCTATACAAATGAAAAAGTATATGTCTTGAAAAATTGATATAAAAAAAGAAATTATTTTTGATAAAATTGACTCTTGTGTACTGTGATTTCATGTTCACTAGTGTGACAAATTTCAAATTATAAATAGTGTAAAATTATTCCTTTTGGATCAATTGTTTGTTTGTTATTGATTATACCCAGTTCCTTGGGACTATTGGGTCGCCCTATTGTTGTTTAGTGGATCTACATTCAGCGTCGGTGGTTGACGCTGTTCGCGTACCACCAGTCATTTTGTGGCTCCACTCTGACCGCACAGTGTTGGGAAGGAGCATGGTAGTGCTATACAGTGGAGCCCCCAGAGTCTGACAGTCTGGGTGTCTATTAATGAGCCACGCCTACTTCGGGCGGTGTTTTTCTTCAATAAAAGGTCGAATAGCAGGTTGTGGGGAGCTATCATTTCCCCTGTGCATGGTCCATGATTAAGAGGCAGAACAGCCTTGAAACGCGTCGGACATGGGGAAAACAGACTGAAGGTTTGACTGCGAGCGTCAGCAAGGCAAAGAAACCGGATGGTTGGGAGAGTATCGTGTGCCCTGTCATAGCTCTAAGGCCTTGCTTAAACATATATATATATATATATATATATATATATATATATATATATATGCTACCAATGGACCGCTTTGCTGAAAGAGATCAGAGGCCACAGCGGGGAACTTCTGGAGGAAACTTTATTGTGACCAATTGCATAGCGTAATGCATTTCGGCGATTGTGCTTTCTTCGGACGCTGAAGCAAAATGTAAGCACCACCAAGCCCCTCCTTTTGTACTCCTGAGGTCATCCCCCGAGGGGAAAGTCAGCTGACCCCACCACGTCACTGGTAGCTGCTGTCGAGTACTGAGGACTGCAGCTCCCATCATGCACCAAAGTAAGTGCACTGGTGGAGTCCTTGCTTAATGCACGCTGAAATACCAAGCAAAAGCGAGGGGGTAAATGGCTCTTGGCAGCACTTGTATTGTCTTGTCAGTTCCTCCTCCGGTCCCCAACACTCTGCCTATAGACACACATGTCGGGTAGGGGAAATAACCTTTACAACGCACTACCATTACAACGACATTTTTACAACGCAAAAACCATTACAACGCATGTATTTACAACGCATGTTTTTACAACGCAGGTACCTTTACAACGCATACCATTACAACGTAAGTATTGGTAAGTATATAATTATATTTAAAATGATATATGTTTGGTTTTTTTTAGGGGTATTTTTATAATTATATTTAAAATGTTATATGTTTGGGTTTTTTTAGGGGTATTTTTAGAGTTCAGGGTCAGTTTTCAGTTTTTGGGTAAAGGGGTATTTTTAGGGTTCAGGGTCAGTTTTCAGTTTTTGGGTAAAGGGGTATTTTTAGGGTTCAGGGTCAGTTTTCAGTTTTTGGGTAAAGGGGTATTTTTAGGGTTCAGGGTCAGTTTTGGGTTTTGGGTTAAGGGGTATTTTTAGGGTTCAGGGTCAGTTTTGGGTTTTTGGGTTAAGGGGTATTTTTAGGGTTCAGGGTCAGTTTTGGGTTTTGGGTTAAGGGGTATTTTTAGGGTTCAGAGTCAGTTTTCAGTTTTTGGGTAAAGGGGTATTTTTAGGGTTCAGGGTCAGTTTTCAGTTTTTGGGTAAAGGGGTATTTTTAGGGTTCAGGGTCAGTTTTCAGTTTTTGGGTAAAGGGGTATTTTTAGGGTTCAGGGTCAGTTTTGGGTTTTGGGTTAAGGGGTATTTTTAGGGTTCAGGGTCAGTTTTGGGTTTTTGGGTTAAGGGGTATTTTTAGGGTTCAGGGTCAGTTTTGGGTTTTGGGTTAAGGGGTATTTTTAGGGTTCAGAGTCAGTTTTCAGTTTTTGGGTAAAGGGGTATTTTTAGGGTTCAGGGTCAGTTTTCAGTTTTTGGGTAAAGGGGTATTTTTAGGGTTCAGGGTCAGTTTTGGGTTTTGGGTTAAGGGGTATTTTTAGGGTTCAGGGTCAGTTTTCAGTTTTTGGGTAAAGAGGTATTTTTAGGGTTCAGGGTCAGTTTTCAGTTTTTGGGTATTTTTA
Organism: Lissotriton helveticus; assembly: GCF_964261635.1. Classification (NCBI taxonomy): domain Eukaryota; kingdom Metazoa; phylum Chordata; class Amphibia; order Caudata; family Salamandridae; genus Lissotriton; species Lissotriton helveticus. The sequence continues at coordinate 331,173,160 of NC_136071.1, read as the reverse complement.
GGCTTCATGGTCAGTTTTGGGTTTTTGGGTAAAGGGGTATTTTTAGGGTTCAGGGTCAGTTTTGGGTTTTTGGGGGACAGGGGTATTTTTAGAGTTCAGGGTCAATTTTGGGTTTTTGGGGTACATGGATACAGGGTTAAAATAAAATAAAATAAAATTAAATTTAAATTAAATAATTAAATAAATTAAATTTAAATAAAATCAATTAAATGAAATGAAATGAAATTAAATTAAATTAAATGAAATGAAATGAAATTAAATTAAATTAAATTAAATTAAATAATATTAAATTTAATTAATTTAAATTAAAAAAATTAATATATACTAAATTAAATTAAATAATATATTTAATTAATATAATTTAATATAATTAATTTCAATTAAATGAAATTAAATTAAATGAAATTAAATTACATTAAATTAAATTAAATAATATTAATTTTAATTAATTTAAATTAAAAAAATTAATATATATTAAATTAAATTAAATAATATACTTAATTAATATAATTTAATATAATTAATTTAAATTAAATGAAACTAAATAAAATAAAAATAAATTACATTAAATTAAATTAAATAATATTAATTTTAATTAATTTGAATTAAAAAAAATTATATATACTTACCAATACTTACGTTGTAATGGTATGCGTTGTAAAGGTACCTGCGTTGTAAAAACATGCATTGTAAATACATGCGTTGTAATGGTTTTTGCGTTGTAAAAATTTCGTTGTAATGGTATGCGTTGTAAAAGTATGAGTTGTAACGTCATACATCCGTCGGGTAGGGCTGAAGGCGTGGATTTTAGTGACCCCACCTTCATCTTCAATGTCGAGCTGCCTCTAGCAGTAGCCACTTGTCCAAGTTAGTGTCGAAGGCTGTTCTGCAGAATCCGATACCTCGGGGATTCAAAGGAAGTGTTGCCACTTGTGTCAGCAAAGCCGCAGAACACGTTCAGAGTGGGGCCCCTTAACGCGCTGCCGACAGGCGCGTATATTTGCTACCAATGGACCGCTTTGCTGAAAGAGATCAGAGGCCACAGCGGGGAACTTCTGGAGGAAACTTTATTGTGACCAATTGCATAGCGTAATGCATTTCGGCGATTGTGCCTTCTTCGGACGCTGAAGCAAAATGTAAGCACCACCAAGCCCCTCCTTTTGTACTCCTGAGGTCATCCCCCGAGGGGAAAGTCAGCTGACCCCACCACGTCACTGGTAGCTGCTGTTGAGTACTGAGGACTGCAGCTCCCATCATGCACCAAAGTAAGTGCACTGGCAGAGTCCTTGCTTAATGCACGCTGAAATACCAAGCAAAAGCGAGGGGGTAAAATGTCTCTTGGCAGCACTTGTATTGTCTTGTCAGTTCCTCCTCCGGTCCCCAACACTCTGCCTATAGACACACATGTTGGCTAGGGCTGAAGGCGTGGATTTTAGTGACCCCACCTTCATCTTCAATGTCGAGCTGCCTATAGCAGTAGCCACTTGCCCAAGTAAGTGTCGAAGGCTGTTCTGCAGAATCCGATACTTCTGGGATTCAAAGGAAGTGTTGCCACTTGTGTCAGCAAAGCCGCAGAACACGTTGAGAGTGGGGCCCCTTAACGCGCTGCCGACAAGCGCGTATATTTGCTACCAATGGACCGCTTTGCTGAAAGAGATCAGAGGCCACAGCGGGGAACTTCTGGAGGAAACTTTATTGTGACCAATTGCATAGCGTAATGCATTTCGGCGATTGTGCCTTCTTCGGACGCTGAAGCAAAATGTAAGCACCACCAAGCCCCTCCTTTTGTACTCCTGAGGTCATATATATATATATATATATATATTCACTAAAAAAAATAGGTTTTAAGGGTGTTATAGTTAGCTGGACATTTCACTCGTACAAAACCAATGAAATTTCTCCGTTATAGTTAGTTGTACTAAGTATAACTCGGGCGCCTGCAATCTACTGCTGATGATGTCGCATATGACATCATTCATGACATGGTCAGTGACATCACTAATGACATCACTGATGACATCTCAAATGACATCACTGATGACATCATCCAGTGAATGTGGTTTGGTTTGTTAGTTAAATATGTTTTATATATATAGCAATCTGCATTGAAGAATGACTGGCTATATAAATATAAATATCTGGATGGAGGATTTAGTACCAGTGTGATTGACTGTTTACTTGACTAATTAAAGTGTCTCACTAAATATATTGGAAAGTGACTAAACTGGAGGAATATCTGTATTACTTTGTCAGTTGTTGTGTAAACTGCTGCACCAGTTGGTTACTAGCTATGTGAAAGTCTATATTAGCTATTGATTAGTTAACTGAGTATTTGTATGGGAGAGTGAATGTGTGTGTGTGGTTTGGTGGGGGGTGTGACTGCCAAAAGATGTGTGAATAGTTGATTCAGTAGGTATATGAGGTTAGGACTACATGTTATAACAATTGTTTGGGTGAGTGAATATCTTTATGAGTGTGGTGATGAGCAAATATATCGATCAACGGTACGTGTCCAACTAACTAGAAAAATAAAAGGCACTGTATGTGACAGTTGTTTTATATAAAAAAGTATACATAAGACTCAGTGATTGTATGAGTGACAGTATGGATAGCTGTATACTTGTAATAGTTATTTTATAACACAGTAAGTATGAGTAACTATCTATATGAATACATGAAGTGGTGTTTGTATAAGTGTGTAGCTGAGTAAATGTAAGTATGATCCAGTATTTACATAAGAGAGTAAGATGACTGCATAAGTAAATAGGATGTGTGCTGGTGTGTAATGTCGATATAGGTGTATAAGTATATTTGATAGTGTTCTATTGATTATTGACAGTATGTATGAGTGAATCTATCTATAGGTAAGTGATTAGATGTGTGTGTAGATCTAGGAATCACTGAGTGGGTTTTTAGAAGCTTGTATTGGTGTGTCAATGGACTCAAATATGGTTCTCTGTATTTTACAGTGAGTGATGAAAGGTTATACTAGTGTATGATGAGGTGTGTCAGATAGTCACGTGGATGATGTCATCAGTGATGTCATCAGTGATATCATTTGAGATGTCATCAGTGATGTCACTGACCATGTCATGAATGATGTCATATGTGACGTCATCAGCAGTGGATTGCGGGCGTGCGAGTTATACTCAGTATAACTAACTAGAACGGAGGAATTTCAATGGTTTTGTATGAGTGAAATGTACAGCTAACTATAACACCCCTAAAACCTATGGTTTTTTCAGTGAATTTCTAAGGTTTTTTAAAGGCTAATTCCTAACTATAACCTGCTTGAAACCTATAGTTTTTTCAGTGAATTTCAAAGGTTTTTTTAAATGATAATTCTAAAGTATAACCTCCCTGAAAGTGATTTTGAAAGATTTATTCAACAACAATTTTTAAATCTGTTAATTGTTATATTTATTTATTTGATACTGATTTTCAAATTTTTTTCCAATATATTTTATTTTATATATATTTTTTAGATTACATATTAAAAAAATTAATATATATATATTTTTTATATTTAGTAACATTTTTTGTTTAGCAGTCCCACGCCCAAATTTGGCCATAATCTATATGGATCATTTCGAACAAGAACATATCTTTTCATCCAGCAACCCTTTTCAGACCAAGCTGACCTTATGGGTCAGATATATTGACGATGTACTATGCATATGGGAGGGCAACAAAGATCAACTGAAAGTATTTCATGATTGGCTCAATTCAAGAAACCCCCATATCCAATTCACGATGGAATCCAGTAATGAAACCATACCATTCTTGGATATTTCCATCTACACAGAGGGAGATCGGTTACAAACCACTTTATTCAGGAAACCAACTGAGCGCAACTCATTGCTGCAGTATGGGAGTCATCACCCCAGAGGTCTCAAAGACAATCTACCCGTGGGTCAATTCCTTAGAATTAGGAGAAATTGTTCTACTAGAGCTAATTACCTCTTGGAATCTGAGGTCCTCAGTGAGCGCCTTATTTCACGGGGTTACCCAGCTCGGATGGTGAAACGAGCCAGGAAACGTGCGTGGTACAATCCATGCGATTCTTTGCTCAACCCAGATGCAACTAATCACACTGTCACAGACCGTATTATCTGTGTTACTACTTTCTCAACACGGAGTAATGAAATTAAGAAAATCATTAACAAAAATTGGCCATTGGTGGCAGATGTGGTTAAGCAAACTCAACTCCCCCTCCACTCTTTCAAGAGAGCCAAAAACATACGGGACATGGTGGTCCATTCCTATTTGGACCCAGCGAGTCAACCGACTCTGACAACCTTATGGAACCTGCCCCCCCTGATAGGACATCATAGATGTGGCACATGCACAGCATGTGAAACTACTATCCAGACTAAAACGTTTGACCATGGGTGTCGCAGATACACCTTAAAACACTACACGAACTGCAACACCACTGGCATTATTTACATCGTCCAGTGTCCTTGTAGTTTAGTTTATGTGGGACAAACCCAACAAAAAATCAAATCAAGGATTTCTTCTCATTGCAGTAGACTGCGATGCAAAGTGGCGGGCGCGCCGCTGGTAGAACACTGGCAGACAGCAGGTCATACTGTATCTGATTTGAGATGGTTTGTAATTGAAAAGGTAGCCCTGGGTAGAAGAGGGGGTAACCTTCTCACGGTATTAAATACACGTGAATCAAAATGGATGTCCCTTCTTGATTCGATTAAGAATGGGCTTAATGAGCAGGACAGCAGTTTAGCACAATTGGCATCACTTGGTTGTCTTAGATGATCCTGTCCCTAGAATGTGTTATCTTGAAATTTTTACCACTCGTTTACACTCTCATGTTGGAGAAGTGCACGAGATCTTTGGCCTTGTGATATCAGCAATAATGAGATCTAATGTCAAGTCACTCGCCTACAACCTCCTGTTTGGAGAGTTGCGCGGGTATTACTGTCATAAGTTTTGATCTGTTTTCGCATCCAATGTTGTTGTCTATTTTCTGCTATGTAGTGCATATGATCACTTTTAGCGCACTCGTTTACAACCTCCTGTGTGAGAGTTGCACGAGCGAATTGTAGCACTCCCCGGAATATTGTATTTGAATGTATTTTCTCTCTTTCTAAATATGAATTCTCCATGTATATAATTATTCTATTTCAATTGTAATCCACTAACGGTCCCCCACAGTGTCTCACTAGCGATTTGAGTATCAGTAGAGAGTATCTCTTCACTTTCCATTTTTCTTTAAATCTATGGACTCCGCCTCCAACTTCGCGTAGCGTTTTTGCGGATTTTTTTCACGACCGGTGTAGACGGCAGCGCCCCTCCGGACATCTGTGAGTAACAAAGCGTTTGTTGATTATTCACTATAATCATAGACAGGTCCCTTTCTTACACGGCGCTTTCCTTGTCAATTGCAGGATTAATTCTCGATAGGCGGACTGAACGATTGCCGTTCAACCTTGCCTTTTCTGTCCTGCGGCCTCCGTGACGGCCATTACCTTAGATTACATCCAGGCCGGCAGTGAAGTTCAACAACTGATTTTATCTCGCCCTACCCCGTGGTTTACTCGGAGGTATGTAACAGACTTCGCCTTTATTGGACATGAAGTGTTGTACGATATAACTCAGAGTTGAGTCCCTGTTATGTATTTTACAGCGACTTCTACCACAACTGATTGGCCCTTCGATTTCCAACCAAAGTTCAACAATTAATTTTGTCTCGCCCTACCCCGTGGTTTACTCGGAGGTATGTAACAGACTCCGCTTTTATTTGACATGAAGTGTCGTATGATATAATTCATAACTGAGTCTCTGCTATGTATTTTACAGCGACTTCTACCACAACTGAATGGCCCTTTAATCTCCAACTAAATCAATATTGTGCTGAACTCTACCGTGTTTTTATGTAAGTTCATGCTTGACCTAGAATATGAGGGCTCCCAGTTTTGGGACAGTACATTTTTCAATAGCGCCATTATTTATTATAATTGTTTAATCCACTCTGAATTGCTGTAATTATGTTTACCCACAGCCTGTGCCTTTTGGGCTGTACCGACCTTGAATCTGATTTGAGATGACTTACTTATCATTCATCTTGAGCAATTCTTGAGGCATGTGTAAGTTTTTTTCCCCTATTGCAATTCAAGTAGACATTGTTAACTAACAGTACACCTTTCTGATGGTCTGAGTCCTGTGTACTTACCCTCATGATTTAATGTCCCCCTCTGTAGCTGCAAATTTTTACTGGTGAGATCGACCACGACATCTTGCGTGGCATACTCTTCTTCCGCGTTCAGAGCCCAGCCGGGCTTTTACTCCATGGTAATTAATTTAATGATTCTCTGAATGCCACATGGATGGTTGGATTAAGTCCACTATTATGTGCTAAGTGCGAATTCTTCTTTTTTAATTTTTTCAGATAGGATTGCCCCACCCTTTCCTCCCCGTTACCCCATTGTAGATGTCCTGATGAAGACCCCGACAAAGGACTCAAGATAGCCTATAGATAGGGGTCGAAACGTCGACTGTTTTCTCGGACTTCCGGCACATGCCCCCGATTTTTTTCAAATGCTGTATGTGACCGCTGAATGTCATTTGTCTAATTAATTTCAATGACTGCCCTGATTTAGGGCTTGTGTATTTGATGTGTTATGATTTATTGATAATTTTGTAATTAATGATTCCTTTGGACTGTGTTTACTTTTCTTGACTTTTCACTTCCATGAGCACCTTCCTCCCTCCTTTTCCTCCCCTCTCGGGGCTATCAATTTATTGTGAATCTGTTTTGCCATTGGCAATTACTCGGTGTTGCTAAATAAATGCCAATACTTAAATATTCCTTTTAGTACTTCACTTTATTTTGTCTAGTCTCCAGTGTATGTAGTTCACAATACGCTTTCTTTGTGGGGACCCTTTGTATATGTACCACACCCATAGCGCACCTCTCTCGATTGCTGCGCAGAACGTAGCCACCATTTTACAATTGTTCTATAGGATGCGTGTAGGTTGTGCAATACGTGCGTATTTTCATGCGCGATTGCTATGCGACCCGTACGTGACTTCAAACGCATACGCAACATACATGTATCACGCCACACCGCGCGTGCGCATTTAAGTATGACATCATATACGTGTCCAACGCGGTGGGCGCACGACTTCCGCGAAATCTTTCGGTACAAAAAAAAGATAGATTGATAGATATATATGCCCAAAACCCCTCCAGTCAAGAAAGGTAGAGGCCACACAGGGGAATTCTTTGGAACCGCATTTAATGAAACAGCATGTGGCATGATGCATTTCGGCTGTCTTCAGCCTTCTTCGGATGCCGCTGTGAATCAAGGTGCTGCCCCACTTGAGTCCTCAAATAGTCCTGCACCCTTCCATAGGCAGGAACTTTGGCACCTCCCCACCACATCACCGCCCAGCCGCGGGAGTAATGTAAGTACTACAACTCCCAGGAATCATGTTGCTGGCACGGCTGCTGCATGGGGGTGGACTCAAAATCAGTCCAGATGAATACTTGCTGCGCAGGACTGAACGCAGAGTGTCCGATTTAAAATTGTCCTGGATGTCCAGAAAACCGCTTCCTTGAGTCCCCAAAACATCCAAGCCTCAAGAAAATAAGTGTCCGCCGGGCCGTGAACAGGAGAACAATGCGTCCTGCTCCTCGCGAAGTCACGAGCTGTAAACACATCAGCCCTTGCATTGATCACTCGTAGAGGTGGGCTGAGGTAATTCCAATACCTTGGAGTACAAAACACTGCAGGAGCAGAAACCAATTGTACCTCAGCCAGCTTGCAGGATGGGGCCTCTACACATGCCTCTGGCTAAAATATGCCCCAAACCCCTCCAGGCACGAAAGGTAGAGTCCACCCAGGGGAAGTCTTTGGAACCGCATTTAATGAAACAGCATGTGGCATGATGCATTTCGGCTGCCTTCAGCCTTCTTCGGTTGCCGCTGTGAATCAAGGTGCTGCCCCACCTGAGTCCTCAAATAGTCCTGCACCCTCCCATAGGTGGCACCTCCCCCCCACATGACCAACCAGTCGCGGGAGTAATGTAAGTACTACAACTCCCAGGAATCACCTTGCTGGCACGGCTGCTGCATGGGGGTGGACTCGAAATCAGTCGTGACATCGCAAGGAGGTACAACTGGTTTCTGCTCCTGCAGTGTTTTGTACTCCAAGGTATTGGAATTACCTCAGCCCGCCTCTATGATTGAGCAATGCAAGGGCTGCTGTGTTTACAGCTCGTGACTTCGCGAGGAGCAGGATATATTGTTCTCCTGTTCACGGCCCGGCGGACACTTATTTACTTGAGGCTTGGATGTTTTGGGGAATCAAGGAAGCGTTTTTTTGGACATCAAGGACAATTTTAAATCAGACACTCTGCATCTAGTCCTGCGCAGCAAGTATTCATCTGGACTGATTTCGAGTCCACCCCCTTGCAGCAGATGTGCCAGCAAGGTGATTCCTGGGAGTTGTAGTACTTACATTACTCTCGCGGCTGGTTGGTCATGTGGTGGGGAGGTGCCAAAGTTCCCACCTATGGGAGGTTGCAGGACTATTTGAGGACTCAGGTGGTGCAGCACCTTGATTCACAGCGGCATCCGAAGAAGGCTGCAGGCAGCCGAAATGCATCATGCCACATGCTGTTTCATTAAATGCAGTTCCAAAGAATTCCCCTGTGTGGCCTCTACCTTTCGTGACTGGAGGGGTTTTGGGCATATTTTCACGTCAGCCAGAGGCAGATTTAGAGGCCCTATCCTGCAAGCTGGCTGAGGTACAACTGGTTTGTGCTCCTGCAGTGTTTTGTACTCCAAAGTATTGGAATTACCTCAGCCCGCCTCTACGAGGGAGCAATGCAAGGGCTGCTGTGCATTGCTCACTCGTAGGGGAATTCTTTGGAACCGTATTTAATGAAACAGCATGTGGCATGATGCATTTCGGCTGCCTTCAGCCTTCTTCGGATATATATATATATATACTTAAAATAAATATTAAGGAGGAAAAAAATAATATTCTTTTAGTTTTAATAAACTTATATTACTTTTAAATGCAATTTTGAGAAGTCGCGCTAGATGCGTGTTGCGTGTATGCACCCAATGTGCATGCTATGTGACCCAAAAAATAGAGATTTCATTGGTTAATAACACTTAGGGGGTCATTAGGATGTTGGGCGGATTGCCTCCGCCAGGGTGGCGGTGGCCACCGCCACCCTGGTGGAGGCAATCCGCCCGACAACCACTATCGATTTCCCCTCCGCCACATTAGGATGGCGGAGGGGACAGCGGCGGACGGAAAGACCGTCCGCCGCTTTACCGCTGTGGTCGCCTTGCGACCGCGGCGGTAATCAAATAATATGGTGGCGGTGTCCAATGGACACCGCCAGCCATATTACCATGCCCAAATCCAGGGGCCTTTCCGCGGCGGCAATGCCGCCACGGAAAGGCAGGCGGAGATTGCTGCGGGGGCCCCCTGCAGGGCCCCCAGGTTGCCGCCACTGTCTGGGGGGCACATGGGGGGTACCTATGGTACCCCCACATTTGCATATGCAAAGCGGCTTGCACCACACGGTGCCTGCCACTTTGCATATGCAAATGCGTGCTGAAATGTTTATCATTGTAGCGGGCGGTGCTGAGTGCACCGCCCGCCACAATGATAAACATGTAGGATGTGCCTGCCACTGTGGTGGGCACAACCTAATTCCCCTACGGGACCCCCACCCTTATGGCAGGCGGTCCCATTCTCCGTTAGGGTGGCGGGCGGGCAAAGTCCGCCCGCCATCCTAATGTGCCCCTTACTGTTCTAACTATTGAAGAACCCCACCCATTATAATCACTCTTCTTAGACATTCCTTAAGAGAAGACATGTTCTGAGTAAAACCTCACTTTTTCGTCATTGGAAACCTGAACTTCTTTTTTGGATTAAAAAATGGCTACACCACTACAAGAATCATCTGATTCTGATGAATTATTTGTTACTGAACAATTTCTACCAGAACCTTACTCTCCCAAAAGATACACATCCATTGTATGGAAATGTTTTACTTTTCCAGAGGGACAAAAGAAATGTAATGCCACCAAGGTGACATGCAAGATTTGCCAGGCAGTGCTGTCCAGAGGAGATCCAAACAATAAATACTCCTGTGGCACTGCTAGTATGCGCAAGCACCTCCAATCCCAGCATCCTGTGAACTATGCTCACAAAGAATATAGAAGACTGCGCCAAAATACACCTCCACCACCGCCAATATCAAGTACCTCTGTGGCATCACCTTTAACATCGCCACAAGACATACGTCCCCAATTTGTGAAAGTTAGAATGCACTGCGTGAAGTGCTTTCGTTTAATTTGTTATGGGGAGCAATCAGTAGACCTAGTTTGCAGAGCCATTGATAACCATCAATGCTAGTTTTTTTTTAATTCCCTCAAAGTTTATGGTTTTGTTCGTCCTGTTGACTTTTGTTTTCTTTTTTAAAAAAAACTAAAAAAGAAAAAAAAGTTTCAAAAATAAAAAAGTATATAAAAGTACAAAAAACAAAAAAAAGTTATTTTCAGAACTAACTACTCAGGTTAAAGAAAGAGCTACATTTATATGCTAGTGTGTGAAAGTTTACATACATGTACACATACTGCATAATTGTCTAAAGAATGCATTTGTGGTATATGTTGAATATGTATAACTGCAGAACTATAAAGAAGTGCTGTAGCATGACATTGTAAGCTCTTTAGCTACAGCGTGCTGAGCTACTTCCGAAGCACAGAGATGCAACATATGTACATAAATATATTGTAAGTCTGTCCTTCCCTTTGCACTGCTGCTTAAACTTCAGGCATGTGGTGATACAGGCACCCTTGCACCATGGTGCAAAAATATCTGTGTCGTGTGGAGTTTGTTTTTGTCCAGGAAGACACACCTGCCTGTACATAAACAATCAGTGAAGGCATTTTTCTCCTGCAATCTATGCGGTGCATTGTAGCATATATTGGAAGAAAAAAATAGCAGAAATGAAAACAATTCTGCGGCAGATTTACAAGTCTCTGCGCCACCAGTACGTCACTTTTTGTGACATACTCGTTGCGCAGGTGCCTCCTCCATATTTACAAAGAGAGAAAAACTTACATTGCGTGACTTTTCCTTTCCTTAGAAGTACGGCCCCTTCATATGCAGCTCTTTACGTATATATATATATTACTTCATTCATGACATGGTTAATGACATCACTAATCACATCACTGATGACATTTCATATGACATCACTTATTACATCACTGATGACATCATCCAGTTAATGTGGTTTGGTTTGTTATTTAAATATGTATTATATACATATTTAAAAATCTGCATTAAAGAATGAGTGGATATAAAGAAATCTGGATAAAGGGTTTAGTAGCAGTGTGATTGATTGTTTAATTGACTAATTTATACTGTCCCATTAAATATATTGAATAGTGACTAAACTATGTGAATATTTGTATTACTATGACAGTTGTTTTGTAAATTGCTGCACCAGTTGGTTACTAGCTACGTGAAAGTCTATATTACTTATTGATTACTTAACTAAGTATATGTATGGGAGAATGAATGTGTGTGTAGTTCGGTGGGGGATGTGTGACTGCCCAAAGATGTGTGAATAATTGATTTAGTAAGTATATGATGTTAAGACTACATGGTGTTACAAATGTTTGGGTGAGTTAACATCTTTATGGGTGTGGTGATTAGCAAATATATCTCTCAATGGCACATGTGCAATAAAGTACAAAAATAAAAGGCAGCATATGTGACATTTCTTGTATATAAAGAAGTATACATATGACTCAGTGATGGCATCAGTTACTGTATAGATAATTGTATACTTGTATTAGTGATTTTATAACACTAACTATGAGTAACTATCTATATAAATAAATGAAGTGCTGTTTGTATAAGTGTTAGGGGTAGTGTTTTACGGTTTAGGGTAGCGTAGTGGTGTTTGTGTAGTGAAAGGGTTGTGCTGGGGATAGATTTAGGGTTTAAATTAGTGCATAGGTCTTTGTCTAGAGTAGGGGGGTTGTGTTGGTGGTACATTTAGCATTTAGGGTAGTACACTGCTGTTTGTCTAGTGTAGGGGGGTCGTGCTGAAGGTAGTGTTGTAAGGGTTAGGATAGTCCAGTAGTGTTCGTCTACTGTATTGGGTAGTATTTTAGGGTTTAGAGTAGTGCAATAGTGTTTATGTACTGTAGAGGTTCATGCCGGGGATATTGTTTAGGGTTTACGATAGGGTAGTGGTGTTTGTGAAGTGTAGGGGTTGTGCTGGGGTTATCTATTAATATTGCCCTATCTCGACCCTAAGCACAATTGTCAGTAATAACCACCCAAAAAAATTTGAGATGAAGTTATCAGCAGAATGCTAGGAAAACGTTTATCAATATTAAATGCTTCTAATCAAGTAAAATTCAAATCACCACATACAGTGTGCCACAAATGGTATTACCACAAAAGTAAGTCTCCCCAACTTAGATTTAAAGTGCATAAACATGTTTCATGTGACAGACCTATAGGCCAACGCTGCAGCTTCCACATGCTTCAACACCCTCCACATACTCAGCAAGACCTTCAAATAGACCCACCCCTCGAATTAAAGAAGACCATCACCGAAGCACTCATCACCAGCTGGCTGGACTATGGGAACACGCTCTATGTCGAAATCAACAAATCTCTACTCTATAAACTTCAGACTGTCCCGAACACCGCAGCCAGACTTTTCCTCAGGATCCCACAACAAGAACACATTACTCAGCTTAAACGAGAACTGCACTTGCTCCCCGTTGAAAAAACAGTGACCTTAAAGCTGCTGACACACACCTATAAAGCCCTCCACAACACCGGACTACAATACCTTCAATACCTCCTTCTACACCCACAGAAGAAACCTACACTCCGCTGGCTAGGCCTTGGCTGAAATCCTCTGTATTCACATAACCAGACAGGAGGCACACCCTTCTCGTACATCATGGCCAAGACCTGGAAAGAACTCCCCCTCAGCATCAAATGAACGCCCACACTGAAAGTATTCAGGAAGAGCCATAACACCTGCCTTTTCGAATGACCAAAGCTCCACAAATCCCTCCCAAATACTCCCCCAGTGCCTGGAAACCCTCACAGGTGAATAGTGAGCTCTATACATCCTTAATTGATTAATTAATATGCCACCACAGTTTGTGTTTGAGTGTTATGAACAGGCCCTGCCATTGCTTTGGCTGTCTGTAACTCTTAAGGGTAGTGAAAGGAGCAGTACTACCTTCTTTAATATACACAGAATCTCTGAGATTGGTTTGGTTTGGCTTCACCTCTGAGAGCTACTTTCAGGGTGCTGGTGAGCTACCAGTAGCCCCCAAGTTACTGGTTGGAGACCCCTGGTATGCATAGTGAGTCTGGAATTGTGGTCCTCAAGCATAAATATAAAGGTTATTACACCACTACATGCATAATACATAGCACTTTGAATCACTGCATTCCCTAAAGCCTGCCTCACTGCATGAGTACATGCTTACTGAGTGAATGATTACATTAATAAAAGTAAAGACACTGAGTGAATTCTTAATTGGTTCACTTTTACTTTACTGAATGAATTACTACATGGTACCAAAAGAGTCATTTTCAAATTGTAACAGGAGTCACACTGTGTTAGATGAAGTATATAGATACTGACTGGGGAATTGTAGGCCTGAAGCACAAATGTGAAGGTGGTTACACAACTACATGCATAATGCATAGGAGTTTGAAGCGCTAAAGCCTGGCTTACTGCAAGAGTATATATACTTATGTAAATGCAAACACATCAACCAGCCAAATCAATCTCTCTCAATTTTGCCAAATGGACACTGATTCATAGTGTTATTCTACACAAATAACAGTATCCCTTGCAGTGCATAAATAAAGTTTAAAAATATTAGATAAATAAATGTATTAAAACTCGTAGTAATGGAAATAAATAAATTAATACTCAGATATAAATTAGAATACTGAAATGTTAATAGAGAGTATCTCTTGCACTGGATGTAGGGAAAATAGGGGTTTAGGGTAATGACGAATATTAAAAATAGTTTTGCAAAAAAAGGGAAGTTACTAGAAAAATGAGTCGAAAAAAAGGGGAATGAATGTTAATACTAGTTTTAAAAAAAGTAACCTATAGAAATGCTTTAATAAGAAAAACGAGTTTAAATAAAGCATTTTAGAAATTATACGAAAGTTAAAAAGTATGGAAAGAGGCACGTTTACATAAACACTGTGACGCACTAAAACAGTGCAAATGAGAACACCTGTCAACTGAAAAACATGACTTAAAAGTGGGAGGAGCAATACATTGATCCCATAGACTGTTAAGTAACCAGAAAGTATACAAACCACACCCGTGGGATAATTAGTTTCGTTTCAGATAATCAATACGGGCAAAGAAACTACGAGCAAGGTAATGATTCGGGACTGCTGAAGCATCTTGACAATATCTTTAATTTCCTCAGAGGCAACATATTGTTAATATATATTTAAAAATACATAAAACATTATGTCCCCTCCAGAGGAGTTGGATGAATTTCAACGGAGGAAGGAAAGAATATCGAAGAGAGGTAAATTATCCTAATGGGTATATGTTTTATATATTTAAAAAAGAAAGCAAAAATATTTAAATGATTATAGAATGTGGTATGATTACATTTAAATAGAATATAATAACGAGTTCACTAAATAACCATTACAAGAAATATAGGTTATTTAAGGAATTACTACGTGCAAAGTAATGATTAGGAGCGATGTCATAATCTTCAATTTATCTTTCATTTCCACAGAGGGATCATATTGTTAATGTATATTTTAATTTATATATAACTTTATGATCCTTCAACTGGAGTTGGATGACTTACAACTGAGAATTTCATACATTCATAAATAATATTTTTTTAGTATGCAAGTATTTCTTAATGATTGAAAAATGTACTATAAATAAAGTATCAAAGAAGCAACAAAATACTTTGGAATAAAAAAGAATACTCTTTATCTTCTAGAGTGAAAATGGGCAAAAGTATTTATATTGAGTAGTGCTTTTCCCAATTGTCACTCGTGAAGAACAGGAAGATTATCTTTGCTAGCACTTTTTTTGAAAAAAAGTAATGTAATTGTGGCTTCAAATGTTAATATTTCTTCCCATTTTTAAAAATGATTGTTAAATATAATAATGACATGAAATGTACATAAAAAAAGAAAGATGAAGTAGTGAGGGAGTGTTTGTCGTAGTACTTCTATTCTACTTTATCTGAAAATAAAAAAAGCCCAAACATTTATAAAAAGATGATGGGGCAACACTTACATAATGTAAACATAAGGAATGAGTGCTTATGATAAAATAAAATAAATGTGGTCCAACGCCAATACCAATGAATGTAAAAGGATTTTTGCATTTCACCCATATGATGAATATAAAAGACTCAATAAAAATATTTTGAAAACAGGAGCATTTTTCTTTCAAGGATGGTTTGAAGAATGATACATTTTATAAAAGAACATAGTACTCCACACTAAAGGAGAATAGGGAGCACAATTATGATAGAATAGAAAATAGAATAATATTTTTAAATACATTTACAGTCAACAAACTCATAAGCACAGTACACAGTTTAAATTAAAAGCACCCTACCACAACTAGTTTTTGAAACGCATAGTAAAATAAAGTGCGTCACAAAATGGGCTACGTACATGGTGAGTGTATCGTAACATCACATAGAAAAAACAAGCCAATCAACATTAGGATCAGGAAGGTAGACTTAACCACACAACAGCCAATCAAATGTTTTTCAAAATCTGCGCAAGGAAAGGGATTGGTTGTTATTACGTCTTCTTACAATGCTTCACAACCAATCAAAAGAGGTGTAGAAAGTTTCTGTTTTTAACATACGAGCAAATCAGATAACCTTGCAAGTACACACAGGGAGAGGCAATTATTAAAGATGACTTGCTCTCGCAAGACCCCGAAAGACTTCTTCCAGAATAAGTTCGCACTTCACTGCCAGACCCCATTTAATGATTATCCAGGCACTCAAGCCTAAACACGTCACAAATCATCTCTCGTCACTTTCTCTTCTCCCACGTTCACCGTGAAAGTGCGTGTCTCCTTCTCCTTTAACTCCTTTCTTTTTCATAGTAATTGTTACTCATACACTATCCTGCAAATACCCCAGAGATGCGACCCCCTGGATTTGCAATATTAATTGCTACCCTTACACTATCCAGCACATACCCTACAGATACTCCACCTTGGGGTTGGAATATTTTTTTTTTAGTGATACACTATCCAGCACATTCCATACAGATGCACCCCACCTGGTGTTAGAATAGTAATTGTTACTGCTACACTAACCTGCACTTACCCTACTGATGCACTCTACTGTCTATTTCAAAATCCAAACCAGATTTACACCACCCTTGCACCACTTCACGTCACTTTTCCCATCTTAAAAGTAATGCAATAGTAACGCAATGAACTTGTAAATCTACCCCTATGAACATTACGAGCAAAACAAGTACACAACACATTCACTTCAATAAATACTTTGTGCCTATTTAAATGGAAGACGAGATTGTCGACATTACAAAACTTAGAGGCATATTTACAAAGACAGAGTTAAAATTGTCGTCGCTTTAACGCCTGCAAAGTACAAAAAAACCACAGAAAATGGACTTCAAAATCCTTTGTTATCTTACCGGAAGATTTTCTCAACATTGCTGTTTCCTATACAAGACTGAGAGCCACCACCCGAGGCAATAAAATAAATGGTTGTGGGGGCTCCAATGGCCCCCCTCAATATTAAAAGTGTGGGGACCCCAATGACCCCCCTCAATCCCCGGGAACCACCACCCCTGGGATTTAGTGTATTGTGCGAGGCAGACTGTGTGACCCTATGCCTAGAGCCCTCGAAGGCCCTGGAGACCGCCTCGCCCCAGGGCCGATTCCTGCAGTGTCCCGGGGTGCCTACCCCCGGGACACTGCTGTTTGCTATGAGATAACATGAGTCTTGCGCCTTCCGCCCTCCCATAGCAAACTTAGTTTGCATTTTCAAATACACAACAGTGAAATCTATTCTCAATATCAAAATCCAAACCAGATTGCTTTTCCACATGCAAGATAGCATCTCCCCATGCAGAAAAGCAATGCCGGCTCCTGAAGAACGCGGGAAGCCGGTGGGACCGTGGGGGCATTGTGGCTCCCCCCACGGTCCCCATAATTTTTTTATAATACCCGGGGGATAGGGTCCCCGGGAATATTAAACATTACTGATAAGGGCTATTTGTTTACGGTAAAATTGAAAGTCGCACACCCAGCTCAGTGCGGCCCCCTAGTGTGCACGTGCTGGATGCACGACTCATAATCTGTAGGGTGCGCGACTCCAGCGCCTTTGGTGCACAACGTCTACGCGTTTGGGAGCCAGCACTGCTTTTCCACATGGAGACCTACTAACATGCAGCTTGCCATGTGGAAAAGCAATCTCATTTATATTTTGGAAGAGAGAAAAGATTTCCTTGCTATGGGAGGGCGGGATAGACACCCAGGACACTGCAGTAACCGGCCCTCCCACAATACATAAAACCCCGGGAGTGGTGGTCCCCAGGCATTGGACACCTTGCAGCCCCCCACAACCATTTTTTTTGCCCCGGCAGTGCGGCCCCCTGGTGTGCACGTGCTGCATGCACGACTCATAATCTGTAGGGCAGGACCGGCGCTAGGCATGGGCAGTGTTGGCAGCTGCCCAGTGCCTTGTGCTTAGCCCACCAGCATGGGGCTCGAACCGATCGTGTGCCCTGTTGTTTCCCTGTCTCCTTGCAATTAGGGTCCAGGGAGCCCCCCCCACCTCCCTGCATCTCTTAGGGATGGTGTCTGGAGACCTAGGGGAGGGAGACGCTTCCCCTAGTCCCAATTGCACGGAGACCCATTCAGAGATACTGCGGGAGGCCCATTGTACAGGATTTTAGTGCCCACACAGTGTTAACTCTCAGCCCACAAGCAATTCTTACACCTATCAGTCTGGAGGTGTGAGAATTGCCTGTGGGCTGATAGTTAAAACTATAGGGGTGCTAAAATCCTGTACAATGGGCTTCCTGCGGTGTCTCTGAATTCTTTGCAAGGGGTCACTTCAATAAATTAGAGGGGCCTCGCACATTCCCTTTGGTAAATTAGAGGGGCCTCGCGCATTCCCTTTTGGCCCAGGGCCTCGCAAATCATAAACCCGTTCCTCCTGTAGTCTGCACGAATCCAGCGCCTATGGTGCACAACTTCTACACGTTTGGAAGCCACCATTGCTTTTTCACATAGGGAGCTGCTACCATGCAGCTCTCCATGTAGAAAATCAATATCATTTAGATATTGAAAGAGAGAACAGATTTCCTTGCTATGGAAGGGCGGGATGGGCACTCCGGGGCACTGCAAAAGCCGGCCCTCCCACAATACATAAAGCCCCGGGGACTGGTGGTCCCCGGGGCTTTAGAGACCTTACAGCCCCCCTCCCCAGCCATGATTTTTTTTGTACCCCAGGGGGGTAATGGGGCCCTCGTGTGCTCCAGAAGGGGAGCCACGTAGTCCCTCCTCCCACAATACATAAACCCGAGGGGTGATGATCACCGCGGCTTTGATGACCTTCGATCCCTCCACCAACCTTTTTTTCTTTTTATCCCCGGGGGTGACGATCCCCGAGTTTGGGGGGCCCCTCTGGGCCCCACATAAAATGTAATAATTTTGCCCCCCAGATATTTAACCCCCCGGAGATGAATTATTAAAAAAACCTCTGTTTTATTTTTTTTATTTTACGCCACACCTACCGGGTTTTTAAAAAAAAAGGTGAGCCCTGGGGGTCCTTCTGGGACCCCCTAAGCAGGTCTAGAGGCTAAAATTATTTTGACCCTGCCCCCTTTCTCTGTTTTGAACACATATTCCACTGACTTCCTCAGCCTTGCGTCTACCGAGGCACAAAATGGCTGCCAACAGTTCCTGGTTTCGAATGTTTGCAACCGCTTGACAGCCAATTAGCATTGAGCGCCTGATCGGGACTGTGGGCTTATGGTACGATGCCAATCCTCGCACAATCCGCGGATCCACTGCGCCCACAGATATATAAATGACTTTCATTTTCTCAGGAACTACTGAACAGATTGGCACCATATGAGCAAAAGGCACAAATCGAAACTGAGGACTACCTCTCTGCCAAATTTGGTGTAATTCCGTTCAGCCGTTCGGGCTGTAGCCGTGGCTAAAGTCCTATGGAAAATTGCATGGGGAAAACATGTTTTGGGACCCCTTTTTTCACGGCCCCCGCTTTACCAATCACCTCCAAACTTTCAGGGACGGAGCAGAACTGAGCTGGCCAAAAGTTCAAAGAATTTCGAGACGATTCATCAATCGCCACCAAAGTTATTGGCAATAGAATGTTGCAGATTTCCTATGGATATTAGGTCCTAACTATAACTACCTACTGGCGACCACCAGTAGGTAATATATATATATGTCTAACAAAATGCTCCTATTTTAAAATTAGGGAGGTGTTAAACAGATGTGGAAAGGACAGGCTGTATTTTCACAATTGTCTCTCTCTATAGTATTTTTAGTCCCTTTAAACATCTATTATGCCTGAAATTAATAAAAATCCATACTTTCCCTCATATTTTCACCCACTAGTTTAAGGCTTGCATTACCATCTCAATCCTCGTTTACTTCAGCCTGCTCCCCTGGAAAGGCTTTATATTCAACAGCTCCTGTTCCAACACAATGGCATAAAGGAGTGCCCTACTTTTGTCTTGAATACAACATGATAGTGATCTAGTTGCTCAGTAGAAAACTGCAGTTCTAATGAACAAAAAGATGCAGTCCATTTCTAGGGAGTTAATTGACAAACTGCTACTGGGTTTGGGAGTGCATGATTCCCTTTGCATGACACCATGTTATATCAAAAGGTATGAAGAAGGTATCTGAGAACTCATAAAAAACGTGTCCTCATTTTTGTTTTTCTAAAGCACTAACCATAATTTCAATGACAAAATGATCTCCATAATTTTGTTAATTTCTAAATAAAATGCTTTTAATTTTGATTTGGCAGCTTTGATTTCATCAAGATGGCATTCATGTGTGCAACACCTTTGTCATAGATTCAGATTTGTGTTTCCTTGTTGTTCTTTTGAACACTGTGGTAGATAAGTGGAGCAAAGTGTAATCAACTCACAGGCTGCTATCAATATGACAATATGCTCTCATTTTAGCTTCTGAAACACTCTCCATAACCTTTATGAGAAAATCCAGAGAAAATACAGTTTTATTGCAAATATGATTCATCAAATCCCATTAGAATGGCTGCATTTTTCAAAGGGTAAAATCTCCTTAGAAAGCACCACCCCTGGGGTGGTATCCCCCAGCTGCACAGCGAGGTGTCCAATAAATGGAGTATTCCAAATGTAATCAAAGGTAGAAGACATTAGTCAGTTCTCAAAGATGCATTTATTAAATCTTCATAAAAGACTGTTCATGAGTAATAAAGTTTGTTTCTTTCATGTCTTGACAGAGGGAAAAAATTAGTGAAAAGAATTAGTGATCCCAATGAATTTCGGGCTGAGGCAGCCCTTCATCAGGGGAATTATCACCGTCAAGGAAGAGTGGAGATAGTTATGATCACATGATCGGAAAAAGTGGTGTGTCATGTGATCGTACCTAGTTCCAGGCGCTTTCCATACGTTCTTACTAATGCTCTTGGATCAGTGAGCGATACCCCGCTTGCACGCATTACTTTGATTCGGTTTCCAAAGGAATATTACTTTCAGAGTGCATGAACTGTTTTTCCTACATTAAAATCGCATTAGAACACACTAAACTTCCGACAGAGAGTATGGTACCACCAACAAATGATTTATATTGTCACGAAAATCTGTTATCACCCTTCATATTTGCTCCTTTTGGTGAACCTCAAAAAATTGCACTCACTACACCCCATTTAAATGGGAATCATGTCCCAAAATCCTGTGATGGCTGCCACAAGTTCTTGTCCACGTTGTGGCCAATCAATCAAGGGAGGATCCCTTCTGGACTCCCCACATGCCCCATGTGGGTCACGTTGTGCTTTATCCTCTGCAAACACTAGACATAGATTTCAACTATACCAAATGCATCCAAAATAAAGGTTTACTGGGGTGACTATTAGGTATTTTTAGAAGATATATATCCAAAGTGCTCCCTTGAAAATAGTTGAGTCCATCTTGATTTACAGAGACTGTGACCCCGTGCTGAAGCATGACACAAATAGGGTGTTTGCAAGTCAAGTGATAAACTTTTCAGGGTCGTTGGTTGAAGCTGGAGTTCAGCCAGATGGTGACTAGCCAAATATGGCTATAACCTTTTTGAAATGGTATATATTACTGACCTTAATACTGTGGCATATAACCACTATATTGTGATCTCTAACAACTCCACTGTCTGACATGGCCTGGGTGCACATCACAAGAATCTTGTTTCCCCTATATAATAGTCTCTGGCCAAGGTACAATCACTAGCCATCATGCTCTTACTCCTGACATTGCCTGGTTGCATTTCTCAAGAGAAAAAATATTGTAGTCCTTTTCTGGTGGCCATTCACAAAAGCAGAATGTGAAATTTAAAGCAGAGGTGCACAAAAGGTCTTATTAAACAAGCAAAGTCTGTTATAGAGCAAAATGTTTGTGCTACTCATGGTTTCGAGTTTTCATCTTTTCCTACCTTCACACGCATATTTTCCTCACAAATTAGAGTTATTGGTGAAAATGGATGTGCTGTTTTATTGTTTGTTAGTTATTGTCAGACTTTGGAATTGCATTGTTATGAGCAATCTTTGTTTTCCAGCATCACATAAAAGGGACATCAATTTCTTAATCTTCAACATGAAAAACCACCTGTAGAGAACTTGCCAGCCATGCTGGTACTCACACTTGCCAACTTTACAGGGTCTTTGCAGACCCCTACTTCACATAATACCTATGTAAAATAACTATAAACTCTAATTTCAGAATTATAACGCTGATGCACCATCTACTCTCCCTCACCATTCCAACTTAAAACAGGCATTAATAAATGCATTAGGTGTTGCCTCTGTGATTAATAATACGCTTTTTTGGTTGTGAATTGTATCTTGCTGAGTAGTTGTACAATATGTTACAGAAAGTCTGTTAACATGTTATGACTTGTTTATGTTAAAAAATGAAATATATTGTTACTGAGAGTATTATAAAGTGGGGACATTAGGTAAATGGTGCAGGACAGAGATAAAAAAAAAACATGTACCTAATAAGTAGGCTTGAACGTAGTAGTTATGGAGAGAATAGGTGAAAGGTTGATGAAAAACCATACAAGTACAGCGTAAGTGCTGTTTTTGAACATTTTAAAAAACAAGATTACGAAAACTACATGAAAAGGTGTTTTTTGGTTATTTTCCATTGTTATGATAAACGAATGAAAATTAACTTAACATTTGTCAAATGACCATTTGAGCAGCTATGCAATGTAAGTGAGAGAAACACACTGAAAGTGAGATCATTGTTTTATTAAAGATTTCTCTTGCAAAGTTTGTTTTTAATTTTTCACTGCACATTTCTTTATTATTGAGAAAAAATTCATCATGAACATAAACTCTGAAACAATAATACGCATATTGTAAATATTTTCACTTGCATTGGCATTGTGTTACTTATGGTTTACATGTTTTACATGTTTATTTATTTAGACAGTACACTGTGACATTTTCAATTATTGTGCTATATACTTTGAGGTTTGTATGTTGTAACAAATACTGCATTTAATTCAAGGCCTTTGCTATAAAAAGTCCCAGTGCCACTGCACCTGCTGCACCATTGAAATAATAACTCTAGTGCCTGCTAGATAACTGCACTTTACCTGTTTTAAGAATGTGCAGTTGGTGTTCTTTAAATTATATAGCTATGAAAACAGAGGAGGCTGTTTAAATTACTTTGGACAACTCAAACCCTTTTTATCCACTTTTAAGCTAAAACACTACATGTAAAGAGAGCCAAATAGACTAAGGGCCTGATTACCATGTCGGTTGAAAACGAAACCTCCCGTCTCCTTGTCGGAGTCTGTTCCAACTGACTCCCTGTAGGAGGTTCCAACCGACTGATTATGAGGCTTCCGAACACCGTTCGGAAAGTCTCCCATTGACTTCAATGGGAGCCTGTGTTCCGACAGACAACACAGGCTCCCATTGAAAAAAGTGTGGTTTCAGAAAACCTTCCAGCCTGTGGTGGGCACCCCATGGTGCCTTTCACACTGTGCATGTTTCTACAGGGGGGTCCCTTGGGTACCACCCTGGCCCCCAACTAGAGGCCTCAGCATGAAGGGGGGCCTGCTAGGGGCCCCCAAAGTCAGTTTCCTACACCCTACCGTGTCCAACGGTCCGATTCAGAAAGGCTGTCCGAATCTAACATTGTAATACATCAGTCGGAAATGCGGTCCGTAGAGCTCTTCGATTCAGCTACGACCCACTCGAACTTTTCCAAATGCCTGTCGAAACTGATTTTGAATGACAGAAGGGTTACCTTTCCATCATAATCGGGTTGTCAGAAATTTATCCAACCGACCAATTACAATGGGTTCTGACACGGTTTAGGAAAATCCGAATGCCGTTCTGAGCCTTTCCAACCGACATCGTAATCAGGCCCAAGTGTTTGCCTGTTTTAAGAATGTGCAGTTGATGTTCTTCATATTATAAAAAAATGAAAATACAGGAAGCTGTTTAAATTACTTTGGAGAACTCAAACCCTTTTAAGCAGTTATTAAGCTAAAATACCATGCGTTAAATTATGCAAATAAATATGAATGCATTTTTATTCACGGAAAGATGAACTGCAAAATTCTCACTATTAGGCAATAACTCCTGCATCTATGTACAGAGTATTGCTCTATAACCACATTGTGTATTCATGTGGCCACCGGAAAATACAACAAACAGTATACCAGGTTTTGGTCATAGAGCAATACAATCTTTACAGTAAAGGGCAGTCTGATAAAATGCCAGTCTTACCACCTACCTGCTTACTAAGCTAAATGCTCGGTGTTAAAAAGGTGGATAACTCATACCATAGAAGATAAAAAAAATTTCATCATTGAAAGTATTCCAAAATAATAGATACCTTCTGAAAGAAGAACAGTAGTATGCAACAACATTGCCCAGCAGCTGTATTTTATTAATTCACTGCTCCTGAAACTATACAGCCGCCCTTCCTAGCCAGTAGAATATATCAATATGTGGTGTTTAGATGCGTTATGACAACTTTTGGCCCCAGTGCCACTGTGCTTACTGCACAAATTACATTTAGAGCAATGATACCCAAAGTAGGGCCTGGGGTCCACATTCGGCCCTCCTGACCTTTACATGCGGCCCCCTGTTCGACACCAGCATCGATCTGCTGTTCAATGAACTGTAAACTGGCAAGCATTTATTTAAAGGTAACCAACATAGAAAAAAGAAGGTGCCCTGCACCACTTAACTTTAGGAACACCTTAATTTCTGAAGACATCTTTCAGCAAAAGTGCAAAAATATGATAACGTCTCTTCAAAATTCAAAAAGTGTATTTCATTAACATTTCAACCTTTGTTTACCTTAGCACATTAGATTATATCAGTGCAGTGGGATGTATTTTTTTAAAGTATTTTCAAACATACTTTAGAAATATTCATGCTTCCCCCACCCTGACAACAATATCAGTAGTGAACTTAGAGGCAAGTCAGTTGTTTTGTACACCCTTTGGATGGCCTGGATTGCTATAATACATAGGAATATAGTTTATTAAATCAAAGACATGAGAAAGTTTTGTACAGCGCACATTTTGAAGTCATGCATTTTGAGTTCCTCTTAAATGTAATAATACTGAAAAAGGAGAGCAAATGAACTAAAACTGCATAGGAACACGCAGTTAGGGCAAGTGGGGTTGCAGGGATTGATGCAGATTTTTTTATTTCACATTACGCAGTTAGGTCACTAGATGTACATGCTTCACATCTCTTACATCCACCATACAGCCCAGTGACCGCTTAAATGCCACCCTGCTGGCATCAGTGGAGCCCTCCGCATGTGTGAGTCAGTTATAGTGTCTCTTCTCAAACTGGAGAGGTACCCCCACCAAATGGGCTGCTATTGCCCATAGCTTTGTTGCCCGCGGACTATAAAATCCACAGGAAGATTCTGGTGGATAGGTATGCCACGGTACTCCCAAAACTGATTCACCCAGATCAGAATGGGTTTGTGCCGGGCAGAAACACCTTCTACAACATACGGTGACTGTTCCATGTGCAGGACCAGATACGGGATCGCTTCCCCTGAGCGGCGTGCCTGTTTTGGACCTGGAAAAAGCATTTGATACCCTTTTGCGGCCGTATCTGTTTCAAGTTCTGCAATTCATGGGGGTAGGGCTCGTCTCCTGCCATACACCAAGATTTTATACTCCACGCCCACCTCCAGAACATGGCTGTGACCCCTCGTTTCCGCCTCGTTCCTGGTCCGGCGGGGCACACGGCAGGGATGCCCACTCTCGTCCCTAATCTTCGCCATACCGATGGAACCTCTGGCGATCCACCTCCATGCCGAGGGTGAGGGGTGGGGAATCCTATTTGCTGACTCCACTCATGTGGTATCCATGTACGCGGACGACATGCTCATCTACGTCCGAGATATTGCGGAGGACCTCTCCCCTATCGTACGCATATTGATGGATTTGAGGAAGTGGCGGGGCTCAAAGTCAATTGGTCCAAATCCACTGTATATCCCCTAGTGCAGGCCATCCGTGTCCACTGAGGCTCAGCGAAGTTAACATCTCCTGGAGCTCACAGGCGATCCGATACTTGGGGGTCCAATTATATCACACACCTCTAGGAGGGTAACTACCGCAGAGTGATGGCTGGCATCAGATCCTCCATACACTTTTGGAAAGATCTCCCATTGGCAGTTATAGGGATAATAGCAGTTGCTAAGATGATCCTTGTTCCGCGACTAATATACTACTTCTTTAACCTTCCGGTAGTCCCTCCGTGCTCGTTTTTCAGGAAGTTAGACACCCTGCTTGGGACCCTCATCTGTGGATCCGGGTGCATAGCCCTTGCCAAGCTGCAGCTACCCCTCGATCAGGGGGGACTAGCTGCACCGTCCTTTGAGGTTTTCTTCCTGGCCGTCCAGCTGCAATGTGTATTACGATGGACAGCGGGCCTGGCACAAGGGGAATTACTTACAGCAGCCGGGTGAATTCAAATTCCAACCTTCCACCGTATGCTATTACCACCTTAGACCAAGCCACTCCAGGTGATGCCAGCACATGCCTGTCTATCAAGCTTCCATAGAATGAACCGCACGACAGCCTCATACTCCCCCTCCTGCCGCTGGTAGGGTTTCCCAAGGGTCGAGCACACTACATGGAGCGGATGATGCACACATGGTCTGAATGCTCATTAACGGACATAGGCTTCCTATATTTTGATGGACAACTTAAAACCATTGAGACGCTCATGGATACCTTCCGCCTCCCTAGAAGACAGTTTCTTCTACATAGGGAGCTCATGGAGGATTGCCGCAAACAGTGGCAAACAATAGATACAAAACCCCCTACGCTTCGGGTGATTCATGCAGTAGTACAGATGGGCACCCGGGCGCCACTTAGTTACATGGATATATAAAACCATACGGACCCTTAGGCAACCTGCCCTTACACCCGTCCAGGAGAAGTGGGAAACGGACTTCCGTAGGTCGTTACACGATAGGGAATGGACTCGTGCATTGGAATTCACAAAAAAAGTGTCCTGGAACTATCGCTTTAAAAACATACAATTGCATATATTACACCAAGCATATCTCACTCCTGAAAAGTTACAGAAGTACTTCCCCGGAAAACTCCTTCACTTGCCCTAGGTGCCAAGAGCCTAATGCCTCATTTCAACAAATGCTATGGGATTGCCTGACACTCCACAGCTACTGGGACAAAGTCCACACCACGCTCAGGACAGTCACGGGACTCCCAGACCTATTCACATAGGAAGCTAGTGCCCTTGGAATCTGCAAATGCCGCAAAAACATGTAAGTAGAAATGCGCTTTGACTCCTTGGCGCTCCTCCAAGCGGTGCATCACTATGCATTCGAAGGCACCGGGAGGCCCTCCCCTGGCGGCATGGGTGGATGCTGTTAAGAAATATGGCACGGCTGAAGAGGGAATACTCCACACGGAAGAGGTTAAAATAATTCGTAAACATCCCATTCCTGTCTTGGACCATGTTAGTTCACTCCTTCACGCAAGAAACACTGACGACACCGGGATCCCAGCCTGCCAGTCCTCAGGGGACACTCCTGACCCCTACGGCCACCCGGGGTGTCTCGCGGAGCGAAGGATCGCCCGGCGGGTCGCAACTGTCGGCCACGAGCGGGCCATAACAATGTCTACATAGAGGTGACCTCCGGCACTCCCCTCCTCCCCCCTGCGCATGCCTACCCAGCCACCAGCCACAGTGCACCAACCAGGCAATCACCCCCAAACTGCAGCAATGTGCGACACAGTGTACACCAGTTCTACACCCCACGTTTGTTTAAGTTTATGTTAAGGCTGGCATATCACCATCGTTATGAAAAAGTGCTAGCCGAGAGAGCACGCCTCACATCCCAGCGTACACCGAAGGCTGCCTCGCGTGGGTGCTGACACTACCCCACCGCTTATCCCTTAGACCCACCATCGACTCTGAGGCCACACAATAGATTATAGACCACGATACGATATTACCTACCCTCATGCCAAGATGTAAAATGAATGTGAGGTTTCTCATGTCTACCAATGCCATTGTTAATACTGTGATGTACGTGAATACAGAAAATGGCAATAAAAAATATTTTTCCTCAAAAAAAATTAGTGCAGCCCTCGGTCACATTACAGACCAAACCTTTTGGCTCCTGGGAAAATGTCTGCAAGTACCCATGCCCTAGAGCCTGCAAGATAACTGCATTTGTGACTGCCTGTTTAGTTGTAAAATAGAGCAATAATTGGTGTTTAGTGGGATGTCTGGAGATTTTGTTCCCAGTATCACAGCACCTGCTGCACCATTCAAGTCATGACCCTAGTGTCTGCTTGAAAACTGCACTTATGACTGCCTGTTTAGTGGTAAAATTTAGCAATAATCTCGGTTTAGTGGATTCCCTAGAGCTTTTGACCACAGTGCCACTGCACGTGCCGCATAATTCAAATCCTGCCCCTTTTCACTGCAGTGTAATTGCAATTGAAACTGCCTGTTTAGTAGTAAAATATAGCAATATTTGGTATTTAGAGGAGTTATGACAACTTTTGGCCCCAGGGCTACTTCATCTGCCGCACCATTTCGATCGTGATCCTATTGCTTGCAAGGTAACAGCACTTGTGCCAGCCTGTTTAGTAGTAAAATATAGTAATGTTCAGTGTTTAGAGGGGTTCCTAGAGCTTTGGTCCCCAGTGTCACTGCACCTGCTGCACCATTGAAATCATGACGCTAGTACCTGCAAGGTAACTGCACTTGTGACTATTTGGTGTTTAGAGGAGTTCTGACATCTTTGAAATCATGAGTCTAGTGCCTGGTAGATAACTGCACTTGTGACTGTCTATTTAGTAGTAACATTTTGCAATAATGTGTGTTTATTGGGGTCCCTACAGCTTTTGGGCACGGTGCCACTGCACCTGCTGCACCATTTAAATCAAGCCCCTTTTAACAGCAAGGTAACTGCAATTGCGAGTGCAATATTAGGTGTTTAGAGGGAAAGATAACAAAATGTAAACAGTAAACGATATGCAAAGTTAACCAAAAGAAAAAAGTTTGAACCAGATGGGAATGAGTAGTTGGGCCATGGGAAACTGATAAAAGAGATACAGAAGGGATAACATGCTACAACCAATAGAAAAAGAGGTAACCAAAGTGCAAGCATATGAACCAATGAAAAGTGAAGTTGGGATGTAAGTTTCTTTTGGGATATATTAAAAACAATAGATTTCACAAGCACAGGGCAATCGCTGTGCAGGCGAAACCTAAAAAGGTTTTATGCATTAGGATTGATCCATGAGACAATAACACAAGACCAAAAATTTTGTGCAGCTCTTAAATGACTGACTTTATAAAACAGATAATGAATGAATAAATTAAAGGGCTCTCTGTGGACCCCACAGGGGCTAAGACCAACTTCCACAACTGAATGAAGAACATCTCAGCTTGGATGAAGAACAACTGCTTGAAGCTCAACACGGATAAGACTGAAGTCCTGATCTTCGGCAAACACACCGTCCTCCGGAATGACTCCTGGTGGTCATCAGGACTGTGATCCACTCCCGCACCAAAAGGCCACGCCCACAACCTCGGCATCCTCCTTAACAGTGAACTCTCCATGAAATGCCTAGTCAACACCGTCTCTTCAACCTGCTTCTACATGCTCTGCATGCTCCGCAATATCTTAAAGTGACTCCCCATTAACACCCAGAAGACAGAAGCAAAGTCCCTCATCACCCGTCGATTGGATAACAGCAATGCACCATAAGCAGGGAGCACCACCCACCTCATGCACAGACTCCAGACAATCCAGAACACACCAGCCAGACTAATCGACCTCCCGAAGACAGCCCACATCACTCAACACCTGAAATACCTCCACTGGCTCCTTGTCCACATAAGATGCAATTTCAAGCTCCTGGTCCAAGCCTACAAAGCTGTCTGCAACCAAGGACCCACCTATATTGAACCACCGCCTTCATTTTCACCAACCCCCCAGGAACCTCCGCTCCACACAGCTCGCCTTTGCAGACATCTCTCACAGATGCCGCTGCCATACCGGAGGGCGTGCTTCTCCCATTTCTCTGCCAAGACCTGGAACATTCCCCCATCCACCTCTGCACCGCACCCTAGCTGGCCAACTTCAGGAAGGGGCTCAAGACCTGGCTCTTCAAATAAACCAGCAGCTAGCGCCTGGACACCCTCATGGGTGACAAGCAGTGCTCTACTAATATTTCTTGATTGACTGATTGATTGATTGTATAGTTTATGACTTTGGCCCCAATTGTACCTTACACTTGGGGTTTCAGGTGACTTAAGTGTGCAAATTGCTTTCTCAAACATGCCTTCTGTGTTTTTGAGTGGATTCGTCTTTGAATTCGAGTTAAAATGTGCATACCAGTGCAGCATACTCCTCAAAACAACCTAGCGTGTTAAATAAGAAACAAGGAGGCAAACTAGATATATTTAACTTTTTATTTCTTTGCTGAGTTTGAACTTCCAGCTTTGCTTCCAAATGTTCTGTTTATTGACGTTTTTCCAACCACAAATTCAATGCATCCTCTTCCTTAACGGGCATGAGGTCATCAAAGCACGAGGGGACATGCTGACAACATGTCCGGAAAAGATTTGTGTAATTGCAGTTTTCCAGTTTCCAAATACATTAAAATAAAACTCCTAGACATACCAACGAAGTCTGGTTTCTCTTAGAAAGCTCTGTGCAGATTTGGGTGGCAGACGTTGTGCATGAACAACTGATCCAGGAAAACAGTGTGGTGGAGTGGTGAATTTGGAAGCAAATGGATTACATAAAATCATACCATTTGCATGATTGATATATACTGCAGCTCGACACAACTCATTTCTTTTTTTTAAGTTATTTTAGTGTTTTTTTGAACCTGTGTGCGTTGCCTTTTTTAAAATGAGGATTGGCAGCAAAGATTTTGATTCAACAAACAATCTAGTTGAAAAGTTAAATCAGAAAGGTATTGATACATTAAGATAAACGTTACATCCACCGCAAATTCTTTATCAAACAATGGGGCTCATTCACAAGCCCCTTGCGCCGCCATTGTGTCACTTTTAATATGGGAAAAAGTGAAGACCTGTGGTGCAAGAGGCTTGTAAATAAACTCTAACATCTTGTGGGATATCATTGGCTGCATGACGTTTGCGGTCCCAGTAGAGCTTCCATATTAGCCGGGGCACAAGTCCTAAAAAAAGAAGTGGGTGGACTAACATAGTTAGGCAGCATGCAAGTGATATCACGGCGGTCCACATCGCGGCGTGCAACATCACAGCATATGACATCACACATGGCATCACTGAAATTGACATAATAGAAAGTGGCATCACAAGCCACGACTTTACAGAAAGTAGCATCACAAGAAGTGACATCAGATCTAAAGCCCTCACATATATGTTTAGTAGGTCTATAATGTGGACGATTGAGCGCATTGCGAGGATAATAGCACACTGAACTATGGAAGATGATATGTGACTTCTGCACCCTGCAATCCCCCAGTTTTATGTAACACATCCTGTACATTCATTTACAAACTTATATAGATTCTTGTACATGTAATATGCAAGTGTTGATGTAAAGCGCTCTGACACCTTGCATTAGGATGAGTAGGGCTATACAAGAAAAACTAGCAGTACTTAAATTATTTCAACGCCTCCTCAGGTGTAGTAAGCACTATATAAATGCAATTTGCTTTGTGTAAATACTGGGAAAGCCCAACACAGCTGACATTCTTACAGTGCATGCATATCTCCTAAACAGGGAAAGAAAAAAGTGAAAAGCTGCCTCTTTTAGGTATGTGTGAAATGCTAACAAGGTGTGAGCCTTTGTTTACCCTTGGCTTCATATGCATCAGGTGTGAGGCTCCTGGCTGCTCCCAGCCAAGAGACATGAACAAAAGGAGGCCTGATGACCCTTCAAATTCGGCCTTTGTTATGGGACCAGCAGGAGTCTTAAGTAAGAAAGCTCCATCCCTGGCAACGTGCAAGCACTGCTGAAAGTATCCCGGTGTTTGGAAATTACACCGGAACGAGTTCAGCACATTATTCAGTGGGGCCGAAATTCTTGGCTTGGTGGACGGCCTTCACCCTATGAAAATAGTGGTTGGAAGCCGTCCACTCACGTGTACCCCTGAGTCGTGCCCTGCTCTTAGCTAATTTCCCTAGAGGGAACAACGTCAGTGGCGCAGAAGGGGGTGCGTCCCCGCTTTTACATGAGTTTTCTGCCAGGCCCAAACGCAAAAATTATCGCCAGCAAAGGCACGGACCACCACGGGCCGCAAAGTGCCTAGCTAGGCCACTGCTCCACGTGCATACCTTCCTATACAATTTAATAGCAAATTCAAAGATTGCAGATATATAGAGCAGCTGCATTTTGCCAAATGTGTATTCTGTATGACGTTTTAATTAGAAGCATTATATTAAGAGGGAAACCTGCTTCCAGAAAACTACTCTGATGAAAAACACACTATTACATAGTGTATGGCTTCAAAAATACTTCAGCCATTTTGGCAATTGGTAATTGTTCAGCTGGTAATCACCGATACGACTGGATGGGATATTTATCCCACGAGCAAATATCTCACCTTGGAATGGGGACAATCAAGTAATAGCACGTTTCCTCAGTTCCAGGTTGCCCAAACTCGGAATTTGTGCAGTTAGCTAAACAGTTTGTACCAGGTTTTATTTGGTAAAAAATGTTCGAAGCAATACATTCAGAATTCGCAGGATTCCGATTTGCAGGACTTTGGGCCAGAATCAGGATTTGCACAGGAGTTAGAATGAGCCATTTAGCAGACAATCTCCAGAATCATATTAGGCAGTAGCATCTTGTACAAAAGAACAAGACCCCCAAAATGCAGGTTAATGTCGTCACACCATTTATGTGGCTTTTTATATAATCGAAAGTGTCAGATTTGTATACATCTCATGAAGTATGATGTTATCTAACCTGAGGTCTCTTAAGATGTAACTCATGGGTCTGTGCAGAAATGTACATAGGTGACCTCAGAGTATAGCAGAAAATGCAGTCTGTGAGTCTCAAGTATAAAACACATTTGCGGTTCAAAGCCCGCAAAATGCAGATTTTGCAACAACAATAATGTTTGATTATGTGCAAATCCCTTTTGCTAATTGGAAATGTTATTCTCAGCCACAAATTGTTTTTGACACCCTTTCTGATTTGCAGCTAGCAGGGCGTGTGAAATCAGCCCCCCCTCTCATTTGCGAGTTACCATGCGACGTATGAATAGTTTGTGATCTCTAGAGCCGTTGCCAGCCTTTCATCAGTCCTGTCAAGCGTCACGCAACTGGTGTGACACTCACGCATATCAGTGCGGTGATCCGCATCACCGCACTGAATGCATTTGTCACGCATTTTGCCACCTGTGCCAGCGGCGCGCCAGCAGCTCCTGTGGCCCGGGCTCTGAGAGTTAATGCTGCCTGCGCAGCTTATTGCCGACTACTCTGTGTGCCTAAACTGAAACCACAGACACTGCAGCAGCTCTGAGCTGAGCTCTCCGAGCGGCGCCGCCGCGCTACAATGTATCTCTGCTGCTCTGCTAGAGTCCCGACGCGTGACGTCGACTCAGTGTGTTCCCGTTGCCCTGAAACTTAAATGCAGATTTGTACAGTCTGCAGGGGGGCCGGCCGGCGCCCGGCCTGCCCGCAGTCGATACAGCCTCAGAGCTGTCAATCACGGTGGCGCAACAGGGCGCCAGGATTATAAATCCGGATGTGCCAGCCTGGGATGGGCCGTCACGTCCGGAGGAAGCAAGAAGTAAAGCGGCGGGTGATTAGAGAGAGTGCAGGCAGGTTGCGGGCGGCGCGCATAATACTTACATTGAGCTCAAGTTTTATTTTTCTTTGCTCATAGCTCTGCAGGCAGTTCGCACCAGACCGGGTCCCCGCAGTGCAAGGTCACAGCTTGTTCCTTTTTCCTTTCAAGTGCAGCCGATTCAGAAACAGGTGACCCGCCGGGATTACAGCGCTGACCGGCCGCCAGGACAATTACTAACTGCCCGACCCCTGTTTTATTCACGAGGAGTCAGGACCGCCGCAGCCCGATTACTGTGAGGACTCGGAGGCCGCAGGCAGGGCAGAAAATGGTCTGAATAGCGGCCTCGCCTGAACCCAGCCAGCCTGCAGTGGCACAGCCAGCCCTTGCAGGCCAGACAGAGTCACCGCAGTGCCTAGGGGGGCCACCCGCCGCCTGCAACTCACCAGGCACACACACTCAAATCATCTGCGGACGTGCCCAAGTACGTACCAGCCAGAGCCCGTGCAGGTCGAGGCCGAGGGCAATTAAAGCGCACTTAATTAGAAAAAGAATAGCAGGATCTTGGATGTGCAGATAGCACAAAAACATTGGTAAAAGTATGATAGACACACATTTTTCCCCAGATGACGAGATGCCAGCTCCTACTTTCTGCGAGTTTCACAGCCTCATGCCAACCTGCCATGTTTCTACACCTGACATTCATGCCTTGCTAACCCTGGTGCTGTGTGTCACGAAGACTTCACAAGGAAGAGGCAGTAAACAGGAATGACTGACTAAGTTCTTTTTTGTTTGTTGTGGTTTACGTTTCTCACCCTTCCAGTACCTCTCAGCAGAACATAGGCTGTGGGTACAAAGGCAGGGCATGCATAACACAGAGCCCTGCGTCTTCCACGTTGCCAGGGAGTCCTGGCTCCTGGGGCCCCCTCAGCCACATTTCATCTTCGCCTTGAAAATCTCTCTAGGGCCCCTCAGCGTTTGGATCAACCCTTCGACGTCATCGGGGTCAATGGGTGTGTGACATCATTCTTCAGCCCTAGGCATTTTTGTGAATCTGTCAGTGATTATACAGGAATCAAGCAGCCACGTCCATCAGGTGACCTGACAGACAGCAGAGAGAAGCTCTGCAACCTCCCCTCCAAGGTGGGTATCACCTGCGTGTATCCCGTGTATCCCATTCCACAAGCAGGAGAACACAGCAATTACGATCCTCGTGGAACTTCTGTCCGGCGCTCAGGAGGCCTCTATTACACAGATGCTTGCCCCATGTCAGACGAGAGTTGCCCTGTTCTTCACCTGGGGCTGTAGTTTATTAGACCATGTTATTTCTGGTCCTGATGCTCCATTATTTCCCTCAATGATATTGTGTCTGGTACCAGGTTATTGCCCAGTGAAGTTAGTGCAGCAAATATAGGTCGCATCAGTGTAGCTGCACATTAGAGCAGGAGGAAGCCAACTTAACCTGTCCCCAGCCCACTGGACTGCGGCGCCGCTTCAGCAGCTGCTGTGAGGAGGAGTCTGCAGGTGGCATGACAAGTGCCAGAGAGTGAGCGCAGGTAAAGCATATTTATCCTAATTAAACTAAGTAAACATTATTTGTGCCACAAATTATGTGTTAATTGCTTATAAGGCTAGTAGACTGTGCAACTTACTCTTTTAATATACAATTCAGTTACTCAGTGTGTGTCTTTTAAAAAAAAGAAATTACAGCCTGGGGCTGGGCTGTGAATCCTAGGCTGTGAGTGTACCTCTCCTGTCCTTCGATTTCTGGTACTTTGCTGAAGTTCTAAGACCTTCTTAGTGTTTCTTGTTGCTCAAATGGGTGTAATGTCTAATATTGAAGTGTTTCCCTGGTCTTCATTGCTTAATTTTGCTTGTGACAAAGTGTCACTCATAGTCGTTGAAATGTCACTCATAATGGCACTGAAATTATGAAAATGTCACACACAGCGATTTGAAACCTTGGCAGCTATGTTTCATCAGTTACAAACCCCCTGAGTTTATTAATTTAAAGGAAGCAGTCCTGTAGGACACCTCCTCCATTGAAAATCATGCTGAGCAGCTTTAAGGGTAACCGCCAGCAGTACAGAGGAGAGAACAAGCTGCTCTCACCGATGTCTTGCTAGAATATGAATATATTTTTCTAAAATCCGCCCTAGTCTTTATAAGGGGCTGCTTTAAAAAATGCTGTTATGCTGAGAATGCAATCACAGAATGGGAGATCTGCTGTTCATTGTAAGTCTACATCACTCCTTTCAGAGTCATCTGTAGAGGGTCATTGTCAATCTAGGTTATCCTCTGTTATTATAAACACTCATACCATAACTCTCTAATATATGTCAAGTCTTTTGCTGTTTCTGCCTGTATTACACACTATAGTGTCTTGTGGGTTAACATTGACGGTACCCTTTTGGTTCCTGATGAACTCCGTAGAGCTCTGATGTAATGTATAGAATGGATTGCAGTGAGGTTTGCCTTAGAATGTTGAATTTGCAGTTATGAATAAAGTTGTGTAATACAAAGCTCTGTGTTTGGCGTACTTATTTACAGGGACCCTGGCTGGGAAGATGCTACAAATGGCGATGAGATAGGTAACCTGAAGATTGACAGTACTCTCTCAGAGAGTTTGCCAGGATCCAGGCAAACTGCTGGTGTGTGCCACATGTGACGTTTTGGAAGTACAGAATCGAGACTGAATGCATGTGGAGTCAAAGCGCAGTTTCAGCCTCTGTGAAGCAGTTGGAAACAAAAGCATTTACAGAGAATCTACACATCGTTGGTCCAGAACTTGTTGTACAGGCCATACATAAAGGTATTGCGCTACTATGCAACATCAAGCCATACATAGTACAGAGTGATTAGGACCACAATTACAAGTGCTGCTAGATAGAGATCAACCAGGTGTACGTGAACGTTGTGGTTGGAAGCAATCACATACTGTCAAATGTACTTACTCAGCGGTGGGTGAAGAGACCCAAGAAAAAGCACAGGTGTTGTGCTTATTGAGCGGTCCAATACCTGTAGTGGCACACCATCAAACCTGCTCCGCTCCCTCCACGAAGGAACTGGAGCAAAGTCACAGAGGATCAGATCAACTCCACCCTCAACCAGGAAACCCCCACCACCATGTCAGATGCCAACGTTGCAGCCAGGAAACTGCACAAAAGGATCGCCAACTGCGCAGACTAGCTTGCACCCCTATGCAATGCCGAAAGACAGTGCCCGAGGAAGGCCGCCTGGTTCACCACCGACCTCTAAAAAGCCAGACGCACCTGCAGACATTTTAAGAAAAACTGGAGAAACAGCAAAACCCCGGAAGACCACACCACCTACAATAACACCATGACGGATTACCACCAACGCATCAGGACCACCAAAAGGACCTTCATCCAAAACAAAATCCTCGCCAACTCCAGCAACTCCAAGGAACTCTTCAGCATCATCCAGGAATTCACCAAGCCCCCAGCAAAACCACTGACATCACCCCTTCCCAGGACCCCTGTGACAAGACTTCCATCAGAAAATCAAGAGCCTCTATGACAACTTCAACAACCGAACACCCGACTCCGCAACCACTCGCTCCACCGGCAACACTAGCCAGCCCACCATCTCCTCCTGGTCATCGGTCATGACCGAAGAGACCATCTCGACCATGAAAGGCATCCACTCGGGGGCCCCCACAGAACCCTGCCCTTCCCACATCTTCAACAGAGTCGCCAACACCATGGCTCCAGAACTACGATGTGACATCAACTCCACCTTCAAGACAGGCACCGTCGCCGGTGACTGGAAACACGCAGAGGTCAGACCCCTGCTCAAGAAACCCTCAGCAGATACCAAAGACCTCAAGAACTACCGCCTCATCTCCCTTCTCCAAGGCAAAAGTTGCTGAAAAGACGATCAACAGTCAACTAACAAGGTTCATCGAAGACAACTCTATCCTCGATTCATCCCAATCCGGATTCCGCAGGAGCCACAGCACCAAGACCATCCTGATCACCGCCACAGATGACATCTGCACCCTCCTCAACCAAGGACACACCTCGGCCCTGATCCTACTCGACCGCTCAGCAGCATTTAATACGTCTCCCACTGCACACTCGCCTCCAGACTCCACGACGCCGGCATACAAATTACTGCACTCGACTGGATCCGGTCTCTCCTCACAGGCAGAATCCAAAGAATCAGACTGCCACCCTTCCTCCATGAACCCACGGAAATCAACTGCGGAGTACCCCAGGGATCATCTCTCAGTCCAACCCTCTTCAACATCTACATGGTCCCCCTCGCCGCCATGCTCAGACAGCACAGACTCGGCATAGAATCCTACGCTGACAACACTCAGCTCATCCTCTCCCTCACCAAGGACCCCACCAACACCAGATTCAATTTCCAGGACGGAATGAAGGACTTTGCATCCTGGATGAGCAACACCTGTTTGAAGCTTAACTCGGAGAAGACAGAAGTCTTCGTCCTTGGACCCTCCCCCTCTGCATGGGACAACACCTGGTGGCCCACCGCCCTCGGCAGCCCCCCGACCACCACAGACCACGCCCGGACCCTCAGCATTGTACTAGACTCCTCCCTCTCCATGAACAGACAGGTCAACGCCGTCAACTCCAGCTGCTTCAACACCCTCCGCAGCCTCAGAGAGACCTTCAAATGGATCCCCCTGAGTCAAGGAAGACCGTCACCCATGCACTCATAACCAGCCGACTAGACTACTGAAACGCACTCTACGCCGGGATCAACAAGTCTCTACTTCGCAAGCTCCAGACAATACAGAATACCACAGACAGACTCGTCCTCGGCATCACTCGACACGAACACATCAGCCAACACCTACGAAACCTCCACTGGCGCCCCTTCAAGAAGAGAGTCACATTCAAGATACTCACCCACACCTACAAATGCCTCCAAAACTCCAGACCCCAATACCTCAACAAGAGAATCTCCTTCCACGTACCCAAAAGAAACCTCCGATCCTCCAACCTCGCCCTCGCCGAAGCCCCACACACCCGCAGAGACAGAACAGGAGGAAGAACCTTCTCCTACATCGCGCCAATACTTGGATCGAGCTCCTGATCGACATCAGATGTGCCCCCACCCTGAACATCTTCAGGAAGACACTCAAGAACTGGCTCTTCAACTGAACGGAGCTGCTTACCCCCCCGAGCATTGAGGCCCTCACGGGTGAGTAGTGCGCTTACAATTCCCATGAGTGATTGATTGATCAAGTGGTGGCTCAGAACAACACCAAATTGTCTCAGAGAAAGTAAAGTGGCCCAATGGAGACCAATAGAGAGGCCACCCTTCCACAGGCTGTCTATGATGACCCAGAGTCCAGTAAATTACAGGGTCTCAGAGATGGTATGATGACTCAGGTCCTAACGGACAGTAGACAGTGTCAGAACAAACTCCACCCTATGTTTCAGCCACTCCAACAAATGTTTACAATGCTGTCATTTTCTTGAACCCACCATCATCATTTAATATTCACCAAAAAGCAAAATATTGGCTACTGATGTACCATGTGGATAGAGACATTTGAAAATTTCATTGATGTGCTTGAAGAGACTGATAACAAAATGTTTATCAAATACCTCAAAAATCGTCCTGATGATGGTGTAAAGGATGTCATAAACAAAATGCCAGAAACTGACGAAAAATCACATACCATCATATTAAATAAACCTTGATTCTCAAGTTGAATCCAATGTCAAATGTTGACTATGAAAGATATATTTTCTGTCAAGAATGATAGAAAGTTGGTGAAACCATTGATGAATTTGTAGAAAGACTTCAAGTCAAGTCAAAAAAAGTGTATTCTATATGATTACTTAAAATGTTAAAATTTACACTTTAAAAGGTATTAAACTTAATCTTCCATAAAATATCATTTATTGACAATAAGCTTGACAGTATTAAACTCTTAGTAACATAAATAAAGCTCATAAAATGTTGGGAAACTTGTTAAACAAGCTGCGAAATTCTAATCTTTACAACTTTCCCAGGCGCTCCAATGACCAAAATTATCCAAAAGATAAATTGTTTAAGGTAAAATAACCGTATAAGGTGCCAAACTTACCGGTAGACTTTGGTCTGCCACCGTTTTTCTATATTGTTCCTGTTTTCTTGTTGAATAGGATCTCAGTCCTTGTTCTACTTGAGCTAGTGAAGAAGAGCCATATTTGCAGTTCCTGCCGTCGTTGTTCATGCTTTATCAATCTCCTCTAAATCGGCTTGCCTTAAAAGTTCTCTTACTTTTACCAGATAATTTACCCCCCGGCACGCCAACATTATAGAGGAGCCTTCCAACCAACGTATCACAGCTTGCCTGCACATGCAAATCTTTAATTTGTTAAACATTGCTTTTAAAAGCCCCCTCCTTAGTTCCTTAACTGCGGGGCAAGCAAAAAGAAGGTGAGTTAATGTTTCGTTACAAAAAAAGCACAATCGTCAGTGAGCCGCTTGTTGGTTGCTTTTCCAGGACGGTTGTAAATCTTTTGAATCATGCAGGGCCAAACAGTAATTGATTAAACATTTTTTTTGGTTCCACACTGAAGTGACCACTAAGTAGGCCTGCGGCTTCGTTGATATGTAGAAGTTAATCACGGTCCACCCATGTCTACATTTCGAGGGTTTTATTTTATCTTCTAAGAAGGACTTCTTCTTCGCCGTCTTATTTGCCAATTTGCCAAACGCTGCCCTGTCTATCTGGCTGTCCCATGTCATTTGTATGCCAAGTTCCGCAAATGATTTTCTCAGAAAGGCTCCCCACGACTGTGGATTGTCCTGATCCATTTGGATTTTGATTTATTTCCTGCATAAATTGTTCAATGTCCCCAGTTCAGATGCACGGAATTTGTGGCATAAGTTTACGAAGCCGCTCATGCTCCGGAATTTCTGATTTTGACGGCCAAGACCTTTTATTAAACAGTTAATTAAAACCGTAACATACTAGCGACATATTAATACTCAGTAAAATATTAAAAATAACTAAAATTAGTCAAAGTTATGTACACATTTGTAGATCTCGAAATACAAATACGTTTGAAGTCCAAAAGCAGCATCACGAGTGGACATTTGATCAAGAGAAGGTGTATAATGTGAAAGAAAAATACAATAACAAAGAGTGTCACAATACTTGTTACTGAAGGTTTAGCTTCCGTCAACGTTAGTTTATGCAATGAGAGTGGAGCTTGTCAGTTTCTTGGGACTGGGCGTTGTGCAGTGCAGTTAAAATAATATTAACAAACTTCCCAGCTCTTGCTAGAACTTGGAATGAATTGTTGCAGAAGCACAGATCCGATGCTTCCCAGCAATGTCTCAGTGACTTTTCCCGAAAAACTAGAACCAGTAGGCGTCGGCGATCATTGGCAAGATGGGGGCAACAACATAACAAATGTAGCCAGGATACCCCCTATAAGTTCCATAGTGTCCCTCGGTTGACTCTGTCGAACGCTGCGCTGTAGTCCACAAAACAACAGAATAACGGTAGTTGATTGGCCAGGGTAGCTCTCCAGGACAGAAAGGACAGTGCTATTATATTATCCGTTGTGGAACAACCTGGCCTAAAGCCCGACTGAGTGCGGGGAAGAATACTATTTTCTGTGACCCAGTTTTCAAGTTCAGCCAGCAGGACTCGAGCGTAGGCATTGGCTTCAATGTCCAGTAAAGCTATTAGCCTATAATTAGCCGGATTTAAACGATTACCCTTTTTGTAAAGTGAGTGTAATATTGAGCCCTGCCAGGTGGCTGGAATTGTGGCTGTAAGGAAGGCTCGTTTGAAGAGAGGTGTGAAGAGCTCTGCCTAGAATGATCGATTTGATTTGAAAACTGTGGCAAGTATTCCATTTGGCCCTGGCACGCCGTCATTCCTCATGCGGCTAATGATCTTATATACTTCAGCTTCAGAGATACCTGGGACCTGGGTGTTATCATGATTTGGTACTTGGGGTGAGGAGAAGACTGGGGACTCCCCTGACCCGCTCCTGTAGAGCTGATTGATATGGTCCACCCAAACGTTTTTGGGTACCCCGTTCTCTTTGGACTGGCCACTGTTACTGGCTTGGTTGATGTGTCTCCAGAATGAAGCTGGATTTTTTCCTTAAGGGGAGAGAAGATTTTTAGCCACGCTTCCTCTATTAGTTTGGTGCGTTGCTCCCATGCACGTTTCTTTTGGGCAGCTCGAAGCGATCTATTTGTGGCACCCTGCAATGCTTTTTTCTCCTTTTGTCTTACATTTAGGGAGTTTTCACGCCTCCATTTGTTTTCCGGCATTTCCTTGTTTGGGAGCTGGTTTAGATTGTTTAGCGCCCATTTTTGTTGGGCATCCAGTGTTCCCCCCAGCGCCCGATGCAGTTCTAGCAGGAGGGTAGGCCAATAGTCTAAGAGCGCTTGCGAACCAAAAGCTGTTTTTTAATGATCATTTTTAGTTGTCCATGCGGACAGTTTTGTGCTAAGATTGGTAGTCCATTTTATCCTGCATGGGACTTTATCGCGTTCTTCGCCCGTGGATTCGCCTATAGATGTAAATTTGCAAGCTGCAACAGTAGAAAGACTAAAAGATGCTCTAAGGGGCCTGTGGTCACTCTCGACGCGATTATCGATGTCAAAGTCATTCAGATGCAAAGCTAGTGTGCTACCAATGAAAATATAATCAATTGTGGAGATGTTCCAGTATGTTTCAGGCGGGGTCCATGTTTAATCCTTGGCTTTCTTAAGTTTATAGGCAGAGGATATGGAGCAGGTATCAAATAGGGCTTGTAATACCTCGGCCCCTTTGGGGTGCTTATTCTCAATTCCTTTTTTGTCGAGGGATCTATTATTGAAGTCTCCCACTATGAGTGGATTGGGATGAGGATATCTAATGAGAAAATCTCCAATGATAGCTGCCTGGTCATTAAGTGCTTGATTTCTCTGGTGCAGGGTTGGATTAACATAACAGTTGAATAGTAACAATCTGAGCGGATAATGATGATTTTTTATTCCATTATTAAGTAATACTTGAATCCCAGGCGAGGGGGGTGCAAGTGTGATTACTTCCAAACTTCGGGAGTGCTTGATAAAAACTGAAAGGCCACCCATTGGCCGTCCAAAAATATTACGTCTTAGAGCCGGGACATGGATTTCCAGAACCCGGAGAGACCTGTGGTTGATGTTGCCCATTTCTCCTGGAGGCAAATTATGCCACTGCTTTAAAGGTAATGTAAGCCCGAATCATTTTTAATCAGTTTCTGAAGGCCAGCCACATTCCAAGAAGTGATTGTTAGAAAGTTGTTTTGCTCATTTAATGTATAATTTGTGTTGCCTTTCATAATCTTAGAGGTGCCGTTGGGCCGAATAGGGGCCATGTTTGACCTGGTGTCCAGTTTGGTTATTAATGTCCTGTTTGGTAGTAGAGACTCTTCTCTGATTAGTAGAGCAGGTAATCTTCAGAGGTTCATGTTTTAAAAAAGTGCTGGTAAGTTTATTACCAGGGTGGATAACGTCAGCGCACTTTAAGATGGAGTAAGTTTTTAAAGGTGTATTGAGTAAGACGTGAGGATATCTATCTTGGGATAAGCACCTAATCTCGATGCCCCAGTCTGCCAATTGGTTGACTTCACACAGCATTGCTGTTTGGTGTGACTGTTGGTATAGCCCGACCACTGTAGATTCATCATGGGAGTCACCTGACAGGCTTTGAAATTTGACCCAGGCAACATCTGCCGAGCCTATATGCTCTAATGATGGTATGTGAGAGAATAGGCGCAAGATGTTGCCTCTGTTCAAAACATCATAGTTGCCTTTGGCATGATATCTTGGTGTAAGTACAACCTCCACCACTCCTGGTTCTGGGCGGCTATTGCTCGTTGAGGTTCCCGATATGACTTGATTATGAGGTGTTGGTGTTGGTTGATAGATTGGGAGGGTACTGTGTACCATTGGGCCTGG
Source organism: Lissotriton helveticus (assembly GCF_964261635.1). NCBI lineage: Eukaryota > Metazoa > Chordata > Amphibia > Caudata > Salamandridae > Lissotriton > Lissotriton helveticus. Next base: position 331,129,625 of record NC_136071.1, on the reverse strand, counting down.
AGGGGATGTTATCACCTGTTGATGCTGGATGTCGGAGCTATAGGCAGTGCTAAACAATGGTTGCGTGCAAGCCTCCGCCTGTGGCCCTGAGATTGTGGGTAATAATGTCGATCCAGGGACAAAACTAATCCTCACATCTGTACCTCCAATGAAGGTGGTTTCAGTTGATGTTATATGAGTCTCCCCTTTCTGATTGTCAGGTAGAGAAGTAGAAGTGACATTGAAAAATGTTTCTCCTCGGGTTAAATCTTCTGCAAAGCTGATTTTGACGGCCAAATTCCAGCCGGATCTGTGCTGGGGCAGCGGACCTTGGTAAATTAAAAATGGCTTTATAAACCTTTGTCAGAAGCTCGTTTAGCAGTTCCACATCCTTGCCACACCAGACTACAAGGGCATATGACAAATTCTGTACTATTTGTGCGGCCATCACTTTTAAAAGATGTGCGTAGTTCGGGCAACCCAGTTTTTTGCTCAATTATCTGTACTTAAAAATTAACAATTGAGATTTTGATTTTAGGTCCATTTTGTGTTCCTTGTGTGTGGGCCTCTCCCCATTTTTAAGCCGAGGTATTTATAGGCCGCTTGTTCTTCAATTGTAGTCCCTTTTACGAACCATTTGAACTTGTTTTTTTCAGTGTCCACAAGGCGTACAACCTTGGTTTTGTCATTATTGAATTCCAAGCTGTCTCCATCCAGATAGGTGACTAAGTGGTTTATTGCTCTTTGTAGCCCGATGTGGCTTTGGCTCAGCACCATTACATTGTCTGCGTACTGTAAAAAGGGTATTGGCTCATTAGCTAAATTTGACAAATGGCATTCTGCTGCTAGCATGTATTTACTAATGTCTGCCATAAATAAATTGAATAGGCTCGGGGAAAGACGCAGCCTTGTTTTAGGCCTTGCTGAGTATTCATACTGGTGGTGGTACTACATCCATCGCCTAGTTTCACTCTTGCCCAAGTGTCACTGTGCAGGGCTATTATTGCATCAAATAGTTTGCTCGGTAGCCTCCATGCTTTTAATTTTTCCCAGAGGCGATTTCTGCTTACTTTGTCGAATGCGGCTTTCAAGTCGAAAAACATGCAAACAGCTGTGTTTTCCCTTTTCTTGCTTTTTCCATTAAGAGTGCCAACGTGGCCAGGTTTGTTAAAGTGCCCATGCCTGGTCTGAAGCCGGTTTGGAATATGGGGATAATGCTTGTCTCATCCATCCAATCTTGCAGGTGGCGAAGTAGGCATAAACCGTATAGTTTGGCCTCAACATCCATCAATGATATCAATCTGTAGTTTTCTGGATTGTTGTGGCTTCCCTGCTTAAATATTGGATGAATAGTGTTCCCTTTCCAAGATTTGGGGACGATGTTCTGCCTGTAGATCTGATTAAACAAAGGCGTGAGGTAATCTCCCAAAAATCTGGCGCGTGTTTAAATAGTGCATTGCGCCATCCCTTTGGACCTGCGACTCCCTCCGTCTTTAATCTTTTTATTATCCCTTTCACTTGCTTTTTGTCTGTCAGCTCCTTTAAATCATTACAGCTCACCACTTGACCGGTAAATTCTTCTCATTCAGGTCTTAGATCTTTTGGGGTTTTTGAGTAGTCTGTTGCCATTACGCACTTATCATTCCTTGTATAGCTGTAAATGTAAATGTAAATGTAAATGTACAGGAATTTATATAGCGCAAATCACCGAGCGGTTTCTAAGCGCTTGCTTAGGGAACCCGTCCTGGTATTCCCCTGTGAGATAACCCCGGCAGGGTATCCGCAAGGTGAAAGCCAGGCATCCCGCCGCGAGGGGCCGTTGTGGAGAATAAGCAAGCTATTGCCCAGAGTCGCAGAGTGTGAACCCGTGAATCGAGTAGGCACCGGAGCGAGAATTGTCGAGTCCATGGACATTTTAGGACTCAAGACCCCGCCGAGCCAGGAATTGAACCCTGGTCCCGGACTGACCTCTGCTTCCAGGTCTGCCTCCTCTAACCAGTGAGCCACACTTCTCCAGTACCTATAGTGTACATGCTGTATCCAGATGTTTTCGCCAATTCCCGCTTCTTGTTGTAATTCTTTTCCCTTTGTCATGTTGTTAATGATGCCCCAGAATTCCCTACTGTTTGGCAATGTACTTGCCCACAGCGGTTTTGTCCGGATTTTTTCTTTAGATTCTGCCTTTGCTTCCCTCAGCATCTTTTTGTAATTTTTCTGTAGATCCTTTAGTTTATTCTTATTTGCACTCTTACCCAATTTGGACGCTATAGTGTGAGTTCGTACCTCTTTTGCCATCCTTCTCTTTTCATCTCGTAATGCAAGGTTAAACCAAAGATCCTTTCTGCTGTCTATCCTTTTTCTGTTTCTATTAGTAGCGGGAACATTCTGGGTAAGGAAGAAGCACGGGTCTTCCCAGGTTTTCATTTGATTTTCTTCTATCGGGGGACCTGTTTGACTTATGTGTTCTTCAAGAGAGTTCATTATGGTCGTCATATTTAGTCCTCGACATCTTATTTTCCTCAGGGTAAACTTTTCTGCATATTGTCTCAGAGTGTTTATTTTTTGCGCCCAGGTCAGGTTTATATTTAGGGTTGTGATGTGCGGGTGGTAGTCGCTTTCTATGCATGGGCAAACTTGGAATGAGTCTATTCTTGGGACTAGATTGCTGCTAACGATAGTAAAATCTATTGTAGATCGACTTTTTCCATTTGAATACATAGTTGCGGCTGGTCTATCCCCTATAATGTTACCATTCAGGATTGTCAGGCAGTGCTTTTCTAAGTTTTGCGTTATAATTTGGTATCCCCAGTCCTCATGCCTCTTCCTATTATTCTCTTTTATTAGGTTACTTTTGAAGTCTCCTGAAATGATCACTGGGCAGAATTTGTGTGATTTTTGCAGTGCGTTGATCAGATTCATTATTGTTGTACATTTTTCCTTCTGATTTTTTTTCTCCAGGGTGAGCATATACGTTGGCTAGTATTAATTGCCAGTCAAGTTAATTTGAGTTTTGCTTTCCGGTAAGTTTTGTAACTTGCACCCAGTAAATACCGGTTTCTAACTCTTCTGTTTGCCAACTATGACTTTGTAATATATATGTTGATAAGCCTGCCCTTGGGTGACCAAATCTTGCAAATTTTTCTGCTAAAATGTGATGTTCTATATAACCTGATATTGCTGTTGGGGTCATGTTCCAGGTTTCTTGAAATATTATTATGTCTTGTTGTTCGGGGAAGGACAGTGTTTCGTGGTCCAGCCCCATATTTTTAAAACCATGGACGTTTCATGAGCAGATTTTTATCATGTTCTGCCTTATATCCCTCAACTTGTGGGACTGCCTCGAAGATTTTATTGAGTCCAGTTTGTTTGCTTGAATTTTCTGCCCCCATCTTTTCTCCATCCTAAGCGAGTTTGAATATTTGTTAGGTAAGCATGTTACTAAGTACTTTTGGCACCCAGGACCAGTCTGTCCTGTCCTCTGTCGGCTGTAGAGGGTTTGCTTCCCTCGCTATTTCCTTGCCCTCCTTTGGATTTGTTGGCCCCGGTGGTGTATTGGATCGGGCGCTGTGTAAGCATGTTAATTGCTTTTTTTCAGGTGTGTACTTCTGATTTGTTAAGAAGGGGTAAGGGTACCATGGGTGTTTGTATGGCCTCAGTATGATTCCCCAGAATTCGAATATTACTCTGGTAGCGTATATCCTGTCCACTAGTTCCTTTGAGGTCCAGGTAGTCAAAGTCTCTTCTATGTCTGGATTTTCTGGGGAATACTTAAATTCCACGGCTAAGGGATCATGCGACGATATTTCTTTTAACTCTGGGATTTCTTCAAACAACCTTAAGAGGTTTCCCCTATTTAGTATATCTTGCCGTCCTTTTGTACAATATTCTGGCACAAACGTTAATTTTAATGTATTCTCCCACAAGTTATTTGCACTTCCCACTCTTTCCTCCTTTTCTAGCTGAGTATTTATGATGTTCGTGATTTCATTATTATTATGTCTGTCTTGACGTCTTTGTTTATTACTGATCTTTTCATGTAGAATATCCATTTTTTTTTGCTTTCTTGGACTCTTGCTCCAGTTTTCCTGCTTCTATATGTATTACTGGCCCTTTTGGCTTGCTTTGCTGGTCGATGGAGGGCCTCCTACATACTCTGCCTTTTCTATTTGTTGTAACTTTTATTGCATTTTGGCTATTATGTTCATTACTGTCTGTTCGCTTGTACACCTTATTACCTGATGGTCCTTCCCTTCTTTCTCGCTTTTCTCGTTTTATGTCACTCTTTCTCCTGCTGTTTGCCATCTGTTATCTGGAGTGGTACCTCTTTCGTCTTCGGCTGCGGTCCCTGCGGGAACCTGCGATGTTTTTTCGGCCTCTTCTCCCTTTGTAGTATGTTGGATTTCTAATTGCCTTAATTTGCCCTTCTTTTCCCTGCTGGATTCTTGAACTCCGTAATCTGAGCTGGAACCTCTATCCTCAATGGATATAACTCTTGTTTAGACCTGCCTTGTTTTTTCTGCCTTTTCTCCCTTGTTGATATGTTGGATTCCTTCAAATTGTTTTTTTAAAGTTCCGGGAGTTGGCGTGGAGTCTGTGGCTGACTGATAGATAGGTGTTGTAAGACACATCCGTTTCATCTTCTCTTTGTTAGAAATAGCCATAGCAGTTGATGCATTTTGCTTTGTATTAACGCTGTTAGAACCTGATGTATGATTTGATTGGTCTGGGCCCGTTACTGGATCCTCCTCTATACCTTCTATCAATGCCTTATTTTCTTTCCTTTGTGTGTTTTGAGTTGAAAAAATAGGAAAAAGGTTCTCTGATTTTGTAGTTAGTTAAATATTATATTTTGTCCTACCCTTTCTGGCATGTTTCCTTTGTCTTTTTGTAGGTCTTGCAGTTTTTGAAGTGTCAATGGTACTCTGTGTAATTTTATTTAGGTGGTCCATTGTTTTAGCACATGGAACCTCCATTTCCTCTTGTTCGGCTTCTCCCTTGTCAATTTCACATGTCTCTTTACATATATCTTTCTCTGGCTCCTTTTCCTCTGTGACCTTTTGGCCTTCCCTTTTATGTTTTGATGTTGATGTTAGTTGCACTGCCCCTAGGATATCATTTAATATTTTGGGCAAATTTGCCAGTTCATCTATTATTTTGTCACATTCACAGTTTGTTTGTAATTCTGGGGTTCCCCTATGCATTACAAAGGAATTGATTGAGTCCAGCTTGGTATTTATACCTGCAATGTGACCAGCAATTAGATTTATTAGGTCAATCTGGACTACCATTTTATCTGATTGAAAGTTCAGTACCCTGATTGCTTGTTCCAATGTGCTTAATAGAGTATTACTCCATGGTGCCATGTGCAGTTCATCAACGGAATTTCCATACCCCTAGACTCGTGGTCAATCCTAGTTACCGATGAAATTGTTATTGGAGGTGACAAATTGATTTGATTTATTTTCATCGAGAAGCTCCCTTCCTCCTGTGCATTCACCTAATCCTGCTGACCGATTAAATTGTTATTGGAGATGACAAATTTAATTGCTCTTTTTCCGTCAACAGTCTTTCCTCCTCTTGTGCGTTTGTCTGTTGGTCTGTTCTTTGACCATGATTTGAAGGAGTGGATACCATCATTCCTTCTCCTCCCGATGCTCCCTTTTCAGTAGGCTGTGTCATGATAGGCAGTATCGCGATATTCCCTTTAATTACATCGTTCATGATTTCTTGTCTATGGGTATTGTTATCTAATATTTGCAACATGTTGGCATCATTTGATAGTGAGAATGAGCTTGACCAGGTGTTATCTAGGTGCCTTTCCTGGTCCTCCTGATCATCCAGTTTGTTTTTTATTTCCTCCAAGTGCTTGTTTTTATCGTCCTCATTTGCACTTCTTTCCAATGCGTGGTTTGTTGGAGTGGTAATCTGGTGTATCTGAGCTATTGTTTTTACCAATCTACCTACTTGCATTTCCACAATTGGTTTTTATAAGTTTTGATTTATTTTTTGAATATTTGAGATGTTTGGAGGTTGCTGTGCGAAAGAGGAACTTGCTTTACTGAAGGTGAATGAATGCTTTTGCTGTTGCTCAATCGTTCCTGATTTATCGTAACTTTTGTTTGCCCTTGTTACTGGTACTATGGGGCTAGGCAACCAGGCTGTCTCAACCGTTGGTGCATAAATGACAGCCATTGGATCTTTTAAAAAGAAACATTTTTGGATCCCTGTATTTTTACCAGGGCTGAGAGATGTTGTGACCGGTGTTGGTGCCGAGACTAGCTTATCTCTGTGTCTTGGGGCCCTTCTTTTTTGGCATTTTTTTGGTTATGTCTAGCCCTTCCTCTGTGACGTTTTTATTGTTTTTTTTGCTTTTGCCTATATACGCCTGCCAAACTTTCCCAGATCTCATATTTCTCTATTGCAGATTTTGGCTTGTATCCCCTTGAGCGCACCATTGGTGCTGTAACACTGCGTTACTGGTGTGCTGCGACCTAAGCGGCCCAATGATCCCCAAATCAACCCTAGAAAGGTACTGCCTTAAGAGGACTACCTTGAGGTCTACCTTGTTTTGAGTTAGCATGCGACTCCTACTCTGATAAACAGCCTTTCCAATGAGCTGTCCCAGTGTTTTTTTGATCCAACTTTCGCGTATTTTACCATACCAGGTAAACCTACTTAGGCAAAGGCATAGGCAGCCCTCTAGTGTGTGGTTCCGACCACGGTATGCAAAACCTCCTGCTTTGTTTAATGAACCTTCGCTACTCCTCCACCTGTTGAACGGCCCTCATGCAAAACCAGGACCAGATCTCTGGAAGTCGAGCTGACCGTTCAGTCTCCAGGGAACACCAATGAAAGCACCAGCAGGTTTTCAGTCGGTCTAGCAGTCTTGCAGTTTAACAGCTGTTTTCATCAAACCTGAAAATTCAACAACTGTGCTTGGCTCACTTCTGTCTCATTGCAGACAACAGCTATCAACCACACTTGCACTGATGCAGTGCGGATTTCCAGCTAGTTATCATCTGATTCACAGCAGATTCATGTGGAGCAGACTGCTGCTGGAAAGCACAGCACCCGCTGTCCACGGCTCCATGGGCCGAAGAAGCCCGTAATCCGTAGTCCGTCGTGGTCAGGCTCAGGTCCTTCAGGGTCAAGCTCAGGCTCAGCTCCTCATATGTCCCCTTGCCGATATCTTTATACCGGCTGAACGGCCGAGTGGATTAACGGCTTACTTCTACACAGCCGCTAGTGGCTATCACTGCTCTGCTCTCTCTGCTTGTCCACAAGGTCCAAAAGACAGAATCCGCAGTGGTTCACAAGCATCAGCGGCAAGGACCGTGGATACCACGGGCACTGCAGGAGCCATGGGAAGCCGCAGGAGGCGTTACCAGAATTCCAGCTGCGCTCAGCAGCTCCTTGATGGGGAAAGGCTGAGTGGTAAAAGCTAAGCGAAGCAGTGGGGAGCAGCGTGACGTCCTCCACCTCCTGGTGCCTTGTTAACACTCGCTCGCTCACTCACACAGTGTCTGGCAAACCACAAAAACAAGTCCTATACTCCAGCGGTAACACAGAGGGCAGAGGGCATAGGGTAGAGGGCAGAGAATGGGGTATGAAGGACTTCAGCACAACCGCACTACTCCCCCTGCCATCGGGAAAGCTGCAGGCTGGCGAGAACACTGAAGAGCCCTCTCAGCTCTGCCACTTGCAGACTGCTCTCCATCCACGGCAAGGTGCAGCTTGAACCAATGCTCGCTGGGCCGGTAAGGAACCTCGGCTGAGGCCAAGTGTAGCTTGGGTCGGTCTGGAAATCAAAAGTCAGTATCCGCTGCGTTCTCGGCGTTCTCGGCATTCTCGGCATTTCTAGCCTCCTGCTCCTGCTCCCTCGCTGCACTCACCCCAATCGGTGAACGGTGAGTCGGAAAACGTGGATAAAGCAGTTAAATCTGGTGGTGTAGAAAGACTTTTATGTTACACTTGGGGTTTGAGATGACGTAGGTTTGCAAATGTCTTTGTCAAACAAGCCTTTTGTGTTTTTGAAAGGATTCATTTTTGAATGTGATGTAATCATAGGAAGACTTGACATACTCTTCAAACACTGTAGGTTCTATTGATTTAATTATTTAGAAGCCACACGTCTTAGGGTCATTGTTTGGTGATTGTCCGATTCATTCAGATGGCGCATGCTGAGAGAAACTCTGAGTCTGGAACAAGTATTAATGGCTGCTAGAGCTAGATAGCATGTCTATCGACTATCTGCTGACATGGAGGCCCGAGGTGCCCAGAATGAATTATTCATGAGTGTGAAAAGCAAGTCAAAGCAAAAGACTGAAGGACACATTGTGATGTCTACACATAAAAAGTGTGGATTTTCACACATAGACAAATGTCCCACCATTGGACAGATATGTAAGGGCTGCGGGAAGTTGAACCATTTTGTGACAGTTTGCAAAGTAAAGGGAAAAACAAGTGTGTAATGGGCACTGGAACGTACCAGAAACAACATTCGATGTGCACCCACAAGGCCCAGCGGAATCATCAGGTATGGCAAATCAACACTGAATGAAGTCAATTATCAGCTATATCATTGTCAAACAGTTCATCCATATCAGCATCAAGTGAAAGGGAGAGGGAAGAAGATGGTTTTGCTATGTCGATGTTTACTTAAAAAAAAGTGTATGCATTTTGGACTGGCTGCATGTGAAGAAAAATGTCAGTCAAAGAAAACTCTACATGCCAAAGCACCAAAGTCATTCAAACATTGTCCAAATATTACACTGAAAAGTAATGGTTGTTCAATACCTTTCATCATTGACAGTGGTGCGTCGATAAACATTATTCCTGAGGAGAAATAAATTGAATTGCATTCCTTATCACAACTTATGTGGTTGAAAACCAAAGTGTATACATGGTCTGCATCGACACCCTTAAAAAGTCAAGGTTCATTTGTAGCAATGATGAAACACAAGAAAACGAAGGTGCAAGCACCCATCCATGTGCTACGAGGGACAGAGTCAAGTGCCTGTCTACTCAGTTTCAGCAGAGCTGCTGATATGGGACCAATTTTCGTGAACTACAACAAGACTGCTCACCATGAAATAGTAAGTCAGTTCCCTTCGTTGTTTGATGGTTTGTGAAAGCTTAAGACTAGGAAAGGAAAGTTGCATAATAATGAGGTCTGTTTCTCAAACTCATAGGCAAATTGCATTTCATTTACAAGATGCTGTTGAAAAAGAACTTGAATCTGTAATTAAGCATGATATCATTGAGTGTTCTACTGGTCCAACATCATGGGTTTCTACCATCATGATAGTACCCAAAAAAGACAATGAAGGAGCGGTATGAATACGCATTAAAATGTGTCAGGCATACAAGACCATTGAACAAGAACAATATCCATGTTCACACATTGCTGTTATGATAACACAATTAAATGGTGCTGCCGGAACACACACCGCGTGATGAACAAGGAAGGAATGCACTTAATCTTGGCGGGGAAACATGGCGGCAGCGAGGGAGCTGCCGTAGCGCTCCTGACATTCAGGCGTCTACAGGGGTCAGTTTTGCCGTATTAATGCCCTAGTTTTTCGAGAGTCACCCTACCTGCTTGGTCGCTTTAAGGGGGTCCCTCTGTAGGGCTTCTGTTGGGTCTCCTGAGCTTATTTGTGCTCCGTGCTTCAAGGATTTGCTGGTCCTAGGCAGCGTTTCCGCTGGCGTCTCTGCCGGCGCTGGTGCCGGAGCAGGTACTGTGGGACGTTTTTTTTTCTTGGTTTTTTTTCGGCGTTCGGCTGCTTTGCCTGCTTGACAGAATAGCCCATGTGCTGGCCAGAGGGATTGCTGCTTGCTCCTGCACGGCCATTAGGACCACAGAGGGGGCCTCAACGTGACTCCTGCACTGGAACTCAGCCGCCCTGGAGCTGAGAAGGGGACGCAAGATCCGGAGTCTTCTCCCTGATACACGAGGTCTTTCCAGTACGGGTGAGGTGAGCAAGAGCCAGACAGCCATTGGAAAGCAGCAGAAGGTGGGTGCTTCCACCCCAAAGGTGAGTGCATGCCAAAATCAGCTGGAGGATAAATTGGATAAAGCGGAGCAAGATCAAGGGCCGGAACAGCCTGATTTGACTTTTTCAGATTCTCAGGTTGTCGGTACAAGGGTGAGGGGGAAATGCGGGGCTAAATTAGACACTAAAAATAAGCCTACTGTGAAAGTGTCAACGAAATCGCAAGGAGTCTCGGACCTAGGGGGGTCTGAGAGTAAAGATTGCCCCCACATTAATATTGACCCTGGTCTCTGTGGGAATCTTCCTCTACCAAAGTCACCTGCGGGTAGCAATGTAGGTTTGAGTGCAAGTGTGGCCACCTGGTCACAGGGTGCGAGCCCTGCGGCCTGTAGCAGCACTAATAAAGCTTCCTCCTTTTTGACTACTGAGGTCAAAACTAAAGGCTCTAAAGGGGGTGAGTCAGTGAAAACCTCCAAGGCTACCAAGTCCTTTGAGGCTGCCATTTTGGGTTCGAAGCTGAGTTCTAAGATAACACCTTCCTTGCGTTCATATTTTAAGGTAATCCCTCAGATTTTGGACCTGGCTAAAGAGATTCAGGACATCTCCTCTCCGACCACCCCTTTTCCTGCACCCACTCTTCCATTTGCTTCTGCTTCTGCTTCTGCTCCTCCTGTGATAGATTCCAAGGTTTCCAAAGTTTCTACAGAGGAAAAGTTACTCGACATGAGCATGAGCACTATAACTTGCTACGAGTTACAGCCGGTGAAAGGCAGTGCAATATAGGTTGAGAGTAACTTCGATGAGCAGGTTGAGCAGGGGGGTCCCCTGCCACAAAAACAACCACTGTAGTTCCCAGCAGAGTCATCAGAGATATCAGAGACACCAGAGACACCAGAGACACTAGTGGCAGTAGTGGCTCGGGAGCGGTTGAATTCGGTAGAGTCTCTACTGGCGAATCTTGCCTCGGGATCTGATAGTCTGCGGGTGGAGAGTATCGATGAGTCAGCAGATACTTCACTGAAATCAATGTTCTTATCACTCACATCCGACATAAAAAGGGGCTTTGAGGTCTCGACTGCTAACCAGTCGGAAATAAGGAGCTTTTTTTAGATAACAAAATTGATGGTCTTAATTCCAGAACCACGGCCCTAGAAGAAACAGTGGCTGGACTTTCACTCTATTTGGATCAGGCGAAGGTGGATATTGTAGCAATCAGGAAAGAAGAGACTGTTCTTTCCGACCGAGTGGAGACCTTGGAAAATAATGCCGGCGTTGTAATTTGTGGATTTTGAATGTACCGGAGGGAAGTGAGGGCACGGACCTAAAGCAATTTGTCATTATGTTACTGCAGGTATCTTTGAAGCTTGAGCAATCTGAAGAACTCCTAAGTGTCGATATCCAAAGGGTTCATAGAGACCCCTTTAGGAAAAGTCCTCAAAGAACCAAGCCGAGGAAAATACTTTATCAATTTTCACACCTATAGCCTTAAAGAGTTGATACTCACTCAAGCCCTAAAATAAAAGTCCTTAAAGTATAAGGGCTTTATTTTTCACGTTAGGTCGGATCTGTCCAGAGCTACACTAGACAAACAGTGGGAATTGTGGAGGAGACTAGATGCTTTTCGGCAGCTAGGTGCCACCGCCCAACTTAAGTTCCCAGCAGCACTGAAGGTCACGCACAACAACAAAATGTACAACGTTAGGTCGGTACAAGTAGCAGATGAATTATTGTTAGCCTTGGGTGGCAAAGGAGGGTCGTCGGGCTAACTGAGGTCTAATATAATTGGATATAAATCCTCTAATATGACCCCTCCTCTCCAAGTGGCGGGCTTTTTTTTGGTTGCCAGTTTTTGGCTTATGTCTTTAGGAAAAGATTCAAAAAAGATTGAAAAATTATTGAAATATGAGAGTATCTAGAAAAGTGTTTAGTAAAAAAAAAACTCTTATAGCAGATAAAATGTGAGAAGGGAAAGGAATAGAAAAAAAAGAGGGGGCAACAGGGGTTGGGAATGGAAAGAAAAAAAATTGGGGTTTTTCATTAATTTAACATAAGTATTCTATTAACTATAGGAGATACACAAATTGAAGGCTATAAGAATTCAAGCTTTGACCATTATAAGAGGGTAAAATCTTGAACCTTGTACACTCTGTGGGCGCCTGGAGGGAGGGAGACTATCTTCTGGACACTGTCCGGATTGATAGGGCAAGGGTTTCCCAGGGAGGGTGGTGGGGGTTGCAGTGGGCACGCGGTTAAGGGGCTGGTGTTGTTGGGGAAAAAAGTAAAAAAGTTCCTCATGTTTCTCCTGGTTACTTTTGTTTTTTTGTTAATTGGTAATAAAGTGGTTTTTGGCATGATCTTACTGTTTCTGGTGAGGAGCCCTTCAGAGTTGGCATGGGTACGGTGTGTAGTGGGGGAATTGCGACCTAGTCATGAATAGTTAGCAGTTTCCCTCCTGGAATATCAATGGCCTCCGCAAGAGTCCCCGAAGGGATAGGATTTTACAATATCTGCGGGATTGCAAGGCACAGGTCATTGCTCAGTGAAAAAACAGGGGAATCCCTTGGCGGACAAAACTAGAATGTTAGCCCATATATTAGCACAGGTCTCTAACACATTTACAGGTAGATTCAGGAAGCCAAAATCGGCTCGCAAAGGGCCAGATTCTGAGAATCTGGCCCTTTGGGAGCGCTATTTTTGCATTTGGGATTCATCATCCCAAATACAAATATCGCAATCATAAAAATCGCAAAATTGCGAAGAATCGCATTTAAGGAATCTCAATTAGAGATTCCTTAAATGCTATTTATAAACCTTTTTAAAATTGCGAATTCGCAATATGGGGCCGCTATTTACCGCGAAGAGTAACTACGTTGTAAATAGCGAAAACTTAGAAAAATACACTTTAGTGCATTTTTCTAAGTTGTATGTTACACACACACGTCAAATTTATGAACTTTAGTTGAATATGGTGGTGATAATATTGTATATGTTTTTAATGAAATTATAATTCGTTGTTTTATAAAAAATTGTATTGCTTATGACATGTTTTTTAACAAAAAAAATAAAAAGTGAAAACCCCTTTTTTTAACAAATTTTCTGTTTGTACACTATATGTGTTAGAGACCTGTGCTAATATATGGGCTAATGTTCTAGTTTTGTCCGCCATGGGATTCCCCTGTTTTTTCACTGTTTGCAAGTATTCTATTCCCCTGGTGTGTTAAGGGGTGTTAGACCTGGCATCTTTGGCGTGGTTTCCCCTATCTTTTTGCCTCTACCTCCTGTATTTTTGATGATGTGCTGGATTTCGTTTTTGCTGATTTAGATGCTTTGGACACTCTGCCACTGCTGAACAGTGCCAGAGTGTAAGTGCTCCCTGTGTAAATTGTTATTCTGATTGAATATACATGTTTGGCATATTTGTATCATCATGAAGTCCCTAGTAAAGTGCACTGGGTGTGCCAGGGCTGGTGATGGCAAATGCTACTAGTGGGCCTGCAGCACTGATTGTGCCACCCACAGGAGTAGCCCTAAAATGATGTCTCAGGCCTGACACTGCAGTGCCTGTGTGCAGTTTAGAACTGCCATGTCCTCCTGGTCAGTGTCCCCACTGACCAGGCCTAACCCTTCCCTTTTTGTGCACATCAGTCACCCCTATGGAAGGCCCAAGGTACCCCCTGGGCAGGGTGCAGTGTATGTAAAAGGTAGAGCATGTACTAGTGCAGGTGACATGCTCTGGTAGTGAATGACAGCCATTTTCGTTTTTCACTACTGTAAGGCTATCTTGCTCCATAGGTTAACATGGGGGATGCTGGCTACAGTGGTTAACAGCATTTCTTCCCATAGGAACAAGATAGGACATAAGTATCTAGTATCCCTGAACTCAGAATTTAATAACACATCTTTTAGGAAAGGTTGTTTTTAAATCCTGTGTTTGAGAACAGCACTTTTAGAAAGTTGCTGTTCTCTTGTCTGACCCTTCTGTGTGCCTGGGCCTGTTTGTGTATTGACTGTCTGGTTTGAGAGTGACAGGGGCTGGGGGATTCCCCAGGAGGCTGGATGAGTCAGCACTAGGCTGAATGACTGCCTTTGCAACTGGAGTGGTGGGAGGAGTTAGCACCTGGGCTGAATAGGGCTGTGCCTGCCTTCCACAATGCTGGCTCCACCCCCCTGCTGGGCGGCTGAGGACCCTACCCCTCACTCTGAAAGGAAAGATGCAGCCAGCAAAACAAAGTACTCAGGAACCACCCAGAACTGGTTGAGACCGGGCTCAGGGCCCACATGCACCCAGAGAACAAAGACTTTAGGGGTATAAGTACAGGACCCCTGACAACAGAAAATTAGATCATCCTGGAAATCAAGAAGGAACCTCTGCCAAGGAGAAAGCTGAACTGAAGAAGGAAGACTGTCCTGCTGTTGCTCTGCTGGACTGACCTGTTGCTTTGCTGCCAAGGAGAGGGGAAGGACTTTGCTGTTGAGCTGTGTCCCCTGTCTTGAAGGAATCTCCAAGGGCCTGAGAAGAGCTGGCTCCCTGTTTTGAAGTCCCAGGAACAAAAGGACTTCACCCCCAGCTTCCCTGAACTCTGCTGAGAGAGTTCTGTCCTTCCTAGAGTGATTGATCCAGTTGTGGGGCCTCTAGAAGTTGTAACTGAGCTGGGAAGCTTGAAACTAAGCTTGAGTGACTTTTGAACTTGAAAAGTGTCGCATCGCTCGCTTGCGGAGCGCATCCCCGACAGTGCGAGAAGTTTCCCGCCGCTACGGAGGTCGAGATCGTCGCAACGCCTGACGCCACTGCCAGAGACGTCGCATCCTTCGTTTGCGGGACGCACCAGACCGGTGCGGGAGAATCGAACATCGCTGCGAGTATCGTCGCAGAGCCTGTCGTCGCTGGGTGAGAACGCCGCACCGCTTGCTTGTGGCCCGCATCACGTCGCTGCGAGCATCGTCGCAGAACCATCGCATCGAGGAGCTGCGAGAGAGAGGATCACCGCTGGACCGCGCATCGTCGCCCCGGAGATCGTCGCAGCCCCTACGAGATCGTCGCATCGTGCCTTTGCGAGAACAGACTTCCTACGGAACCTACGCACCGGAATCCATACAAGTGGCCTTCCTCCCCATACAGACAGGATTCGTCGCAACACGCCCGCTGCTGCAGCGGGGCTGTCGCATCGCCTCCCCAGGGTCTCAGGAGCAACGCATCGCTTGTTTTCCACCGCACCAGCTTCTGCTTTTGGAACTTTGTTGCAACAAAAAGGTACTGTGAGTAAACGTGACGCAACTGTGAACTTTTCACGCATCTGTAGAGAATTCTATCGCAACGTAGAGAATTCTGTCGCAACCTAAAGAATTTTAACGCAACCTAAAGAACTCTTTTGAAACCATATTCTTGAACTGTGTATGTTGGATTTTTGTCGTTTTGGTCTTGTGTAGTTTAGAATAAATACCTTTATTTTTCTAAACTGTTGTGGAGTCAGTTTGTGGTGTTTTCACTGTGTTACTGTGAGTGTTGGTACAAATACTTTACGCATTGCCTCTGGTTAGCCTAGACTGCTCATGCCAAGCTACCTAGAGGGTGAGCAGGGGTTATCTCAGAGGGTTATCTTCTTGCCCTGACTAGAAGCAAGGGTCCCTATTTGAACAGTGGTACCTACCTCTGCCAACTAGAGACCCCCAGATCTAACAAGGGGTCTCTCTCAATTATCTAACACAGGTCATTGCTCTCCAGGAGACACACCTGACGAAGCCAGAAGTCCATGCTTCTAAAAAAAAAAAACATGGGTTGACTTTTATGTTTCCACAACGTAATCCACTCACAATAGGGGAGTTGTGATTCTGTTTAAAAAAATCGTTGAAGGCCCGGTTAATATCTAAGTCAATAGATCCTTGTGGCAGATGGGTTATCTCTACTGTCACCATTGCAGGGGGTCAATTTACTTTCGTTGGAAACTACGGCCCCAATTTGGATGACCCCTCTGTCTTAGAGTCCCTCTTTTTACATTTGCTATCTTTTCCGGAGCCTGTTATTTTTGCTGGGAATTTTAATCTAGTCCTTGACCCCCTGTTAGATAAGTCTCCAAGCAGTCGAGCCTTGTACCACTCGAAGTCACGAAGCCTCCTATTGGCCAATATGAAATTATATGGCTATGTAGATATATGGAGAATAAGGTCGGGAAAGCAAATGGGAATTTCATTCCGTAACTATAAGTACCATCATCAATCAAGGATTGACTATGTTTTAATTAGCCGGTCTGTGGAAAATACAGTAAAGAGCATTACGTATCTCCCCCTACATTTATCTGATCATTGTGCGGTCTTGATGACACTGGCGTTTACGGGTCCACTTATAGCTGATCGTAGAAGTTGGTCCTTTGATCGTTCCCTGCTTGTGATGCCGGACGAGATTTCCTTTTTGTTAAAAGAAAGTGAGGGTTTCATGAATGTGAACATTGGCTCTACTAATTCCGTAATAATCTGGGATTCTTTTAAGGCCTTTCTTAGGGGCCAAATAACCAGCAGGGCTTCTTAAAGGAGTATGGTCTACAAAAGGGAGGTATTCCCTAGCGAGGTCGAAATAGCCAGACTTCAAAGTGAAATTGATTTGCATTTGGCAGCCTCCCCTTTGTTATTACAAGATTTAAACAACAACCTGGTTCGTGCTAAGGGCGAATTAGAATCAGTGCTGAAGGCCCGTCTTTTACAAAGGTGGGAAGTAAGCAAAATCGCCCATTTTCAACATTGCGAAGGGGCAGGGAAGCTTTTATCATGAAAAGCCAAGACCGATCGGGCGCGTAATAACATTGGTTTAATTAAGGTGGACGACGTGTCCTATTCTTCAGATGAGGATATTAGGGCAGTTTTCCGATCATTCTTTGAAGAAATTTACACTGAGGATAAGACTATTGACCAGGAGTCTGTTGATGAATGGCTAAATGATATCTCCTTATCTTCACTGACCCCACAACAATCGATCTTACTAGACCAAAGGATCACTCAAGAAGAAGTAAAGATAGCTATTCAGAGTAGTAGGTCCGGGAAGGCGGCTGGCCCAGACGGCCTCCCTGCTGAGATCTATAGGGTTCTTGAACAGGTGGTTACGCCTTTTCTAACTACATTAATTGATAACATTTTACAGGAAGGGATGGCACCACCAAAATCCTGGTACAACGCCTCAATAACCTTAATCTTAAAACCAGGCAAATTACCTACGTCATGCGGGTCGTATTGACTAATTTCGATCTTAAATGCTGACTATAAGCTATTTGCTTCCATCTTGGCTAATAGATTGGGTTCTGTGGCAGGGGATATTTTACATCAAAACCAGAGAGGCTTTGTTAAGGGCCGACAACTTTTTAAGTTGACATATGACCTTATAGGTGCCATCGATATTGCCTCTCAGGCCGGTTTACCACTAGCTGTTCTCTCCCTCGATGCTACCAAGGCCTTCGACAGGGTGAATTTGTCATACCTGTCGGGGGTCTTGGATAAATTTAACATTGGAGAGGGTTTTCGCCGAGCAGTGAGACTGCTCTATCAGAACCCTACAGCATCTCTGTTGGTCAATGGTACACTGACGGACCCCTTTAACATCTCGCGTGGAACGCAGCAGGGCTGCCCTCTTTTCCCCCTTTTGTTTTGACCTGTATATCGAGCCCTACGCGCAGGTTGAGGGACGACATTAACATCCTATCTTTAAGTTACAGGGGGTGGAATAAGAGAGTGGCCCTGTACGCCAATGATATCCTCATCTTTTCTTCAGACCTTAGCTCTGCCCTGCCGGTTGTTATTAAGTTGGCCTGGGATTTTGGTGATATCTCTGGATATGAGGTTAATGCCTCTAAAACAGAGATTATGATTTGGAACCACAAGCACTTACCTGTTGGGGTTCAACCAAGCTTACGAATGCGATATTTGGGGTTGGATATTGTTCGAGACCTCAATAAAATGGTCGACGTTAATTTCTCTCGTATTACTAAGGAGTGTCGGCAACTTATGAAGTCTTGGGCTTCGCTGCCATTATCAGTCATAGTAGGGGAAACCTCATTAAGATGACGGTCTTGCCAAAGATCACTTTTTTGTTGAACACCATTCCTCTTTATTTTGAACCGTCATTGTTTGTTAAACTACAGAGTGATATCAACTCTTTTATCTGGGCCCAGCGCGCCGCGAGAATAAGTTGGAAAAAGTTAAGACGACGTAGAGAAAAGGTGGGTTGGCAGCCCCAGACCTTCAATTATATGCCTGGGCATTCCAGTTTAGTCATTCTCGAATGTTATTAAAAGTACCGACTAGTTGTGGGATTGGGGGCATGTTTAGTGCCATGCTCAACGGGGAAGATTTTCCTTTTTAAGTTTGGAAATCCCACATTTAAAAAAAAAATTAAACTAAAGGTCTTGCAGGGCCTGGCTAGAACTTGGGCTAAGGTTAATACTATCACCAAGACGGGTTACTTTTCAAGCAGAGCACCCTTATGGGAGTCACCTGGCAGCCCGGGCTGGCTCATGGATAGTCTCGCCTTGCCCTTGAGGGAGGCCGGTTTGGCAGTTTGGGGCGATTTGTTCATTGATGGAGCTCTAATTCCCTGGGAATCGTTGAGTGCTACAGTTGGCCCTAATCTTTCTAGATTCAAATACGTTTAAATAGCTAGTTGGGCACGTACACAGGTCACCCATAGGTTTAAATGTCAACTAGGTGGCGTTACGTGGGTGGAATCCCAACTGGTTGACAATACTCCAGCAAAGAAGGAGTTATCATTTTGGTATCATGTAATTCTGGAGGAGATGGATGGCGATCTCCAACTGCCCGAAACTCTATGGGCGACATCTTTTCCTGATCTGGAGGTGGGAAGTCTTTGGACTTCCTCTTTTAAACTGTTATGGGATATTGTCAAACCAGCATGGCTCCGAAGAAACCATCTTTATGTATTGCACAGGGCGTATTATTCGCCCCAAAGGCTCTCTAAATTTTCGACAGACCGTCCAGTTTCCTGTGCAAGATGTCAGGCAATTACAGCATCTGATCTACACATGTTTTTATGAATGTCCACTTTTAACGCCTTTCTGGTACTCCATTAGTATATGTCTTACAGCTAGCCTGGATTGCCCGGTTACGTTGAACCCGGCCTTAATAAATTTGGAGTCACGGAAGGGGTCGTTGGTTTCCCAAAAAGCCTGCTTTTTTATGCAATCCTTCTGGCAAGGAGGGAAATTTGTATTAAATGGAAAGACTCTGCTCCTCCCTCCTTTTTCAATTGGCAGGATTCTATATTACAGGTCTCGAGACTCGACCTACTAAGATCTGGCAATCTCCACAAAGGAGCATTTTGGCATCTTCTAAAATGGGCATAGTTTATGACCAATTACGGGGTGGTTTTTTTTCCCCCCGTTTGGTCCAATGATTACGCTGCTTTTGGTCATCCCCTTCATCTCTGCCGGCAAAACCCAGACCGGTCAGACTGCGCCCAGGTTGTGGGTACTCCGGTGCAGCAAAACATTACCTCTAATGGTCTCTGTGAGTGGGTCCAGGAGAGTTCGACTTCACTTTTTGGTGGGTAGGTTTATTCCATGCCTTCCAAACCAGATCACTGAGGTAGTGTGTCACTTTCGACTTATTCTTACAACGTGACCAGGGTAGAAAATGAGGACCAAAAAAAAACCAATTAAATGGTGCAATGGTTTTTTCTCACCTTGATTTGAATAACGGTTATCATCAGTTGGAACTCAGAGAAAAATTCAAGTATATTACAACCTTTTCTTCACATGTAGGTCGATCAATCAATCAGTAATCTCATACAGCACGACTACTCACCTGTGATGGTCTCAAGGTGCTGAGTGGGGGGGAGGGTCTGTGGTTCAGACAAAGAGCCAAGTCTTGAGGTCCCACCTGAATTGCAGCAGTGATGGTGATTGTCTGAGGTGCAGAGGCAGGGTGTTCCAGGTCTTCGTAGCGAGGTAGGAGAAGGATCTTCCACCAGCCATGGCCTTGCGGATCTGTGGGATGGTGGCCAGGGCCAGTGGGCAGAACAAAGCTGTCTGGTGGGAGTGTAGAAGGAGAGGCAGTGGTTGAGGTCTGTTTCGATACAAAAGGCTAAGCTTTGGTGTGTCATGAGCTGCAGAACATTTTCAAGATATCATTCAATGTATAATACAGCCTGTCATTAATGTGTTCAATTATAGTGATGACATATTGATTTTTGTAGGTAAACCAAAAAGAGCACAATAAGGATTTCACACAGTATGTCATATACTGGCTTATTCAGGTTGGACTTTGAATGCAGTTAAAGTGAATTCAATCAGACAAAGTTAAAAGTCTTTGGCCATATCTTTTCTGATGGGGTATGACACCTGAGCCTGCTAAAGTATAAGCACAGTCAAATGCTAATACCCCACAAGATCTTTCAATGGTGCATTCATTTTTTGGCATGGCCAGCTACTGTTCTAGATATATATAAGAATTTGCCACTGTAAGTGCTTCATTGACAGAGTTGACGCTGAAGAATGTTTCATTTTAGCGGTCACATGAATATGAGAAATGTGACTTCAATCAATCAATCAATCATAATATTTCTATAGCGCACTATTCACCCGGAAGGGTCTCAAGGCGCTTGGGGGAAGGGGTCCGCTACTGCTCGAACAACCAGGTCTTGAGTTGTCTCCTGAAGGCGAGGTGGTCCTGGGTCAGCCGAAGGTGGATGGGGAGGGAGTTCCATGTCTTGGCCGCCAGGTAAGAAAAGGATCTGCCTGGCTCTTCGGATGCGTGGTACGGCGGCGAGGGCGAGGCTGGCAGACCGTAGCTGGCGGGTGGGCGTGTAGAAGGTCAGGCGGTCGTTGAGGTACTTGGGGCCCAGGTCGTGGAGAGACTTGTGTGCGTGGGTGAGGAGCCTGAACGTGATCCTCTTGTTGACGGGGAGCCAGTGCAGGTCCTTCAGGTGGCCGGAGATGTGGCTGCGTCGGGGGCTGTCCAGGATGAGTCGGGCGGAGGCGTTCTGGATGCGTTGGAGTCTTTTCTGTAGCTTGGCTGTGGTTCCGGCGTAGAGGGTGTTTCCGTAGTCTAGTCGGCTGGTGACGAGGGCCTGGGTGACCGTCTTCCTGGTTTCGGTCGGGATCCATCGGAAGATCTTGCTAAGCATGCGAAGGGTGTGAAAGCATGATGAGGAGACGGCGTTGACTTGTCTGGTCATCGAGAGGGAGGAGTCAAGGATGAAGCCCAGGTTGCGTGCGTGGTCTGTTGGCTTGGGAGCGGTGCCCAGGGCTGGGGGCCACCAGGAGTCGTCCCAGGCGGAGGGTGATGGTCCCAGGATGAGGACTTCCGTCTTGTCTGAGTTCAGTTTCAGGCGGCTGTTCTTCATCCACTCGGCGACGTCTTTCATCCCTTCGTGTAGGCTGGTTCTGGCGGTGTCGGGGTCTCTGGTGAGGGAGAGGATCAGCTGGGTGTCGTCGGCGTAGGAGATGATGTTGAGGTTGTGTTGGCGTGCGATGGCAGCAAGAGGTCTCATGTACACGTTGAAGAGGGTGGGGATGAGTGAAGATCCTTGCGGGACGCCCCAGATGACTTCGGTGGCCTCGGATCGAAACGGGGGGAGGCGGACTCTCTGTGTTCTTCCGGCGAGGAACGAGATGATCCACTCCAGTGCCTTATCTTGGATGCCAGTGTTGCTGAGGCGTTGGACTAGGGTGCGGTGGCAGACAGTGTCGAATGCTGCAGAGAGGTCCAGGAGGATGAGTGGCGCTGTTTCCCCGTTGTCGAGCAGGGCTCGGATGTCGTCGGTGGCTGCGATGAGGGCGGTCTCGGTGCTGTGGTTGGCTCTGAAACCGGACTGCGAGGGTCGAGGGATCCGATCGTCTCGAGGAAGGCGGCAAGCTGTCTGTTGACGATCTTCTCGATGACTTTGGCAGGAAAAGGGAGGAGCGAGATGGGGCAGAAGTTCTTGAGGTCAGTGGGGTCCGCTGTTGGTTTCTTCAGTAGGGCGCTGAGCTCGGCATGCTTCCAGCTCTCCGGGAAGGTGGTGGTGTTGAAGGAGGTGTTGATGACGTCCCGGAGTTGGGGTGCGATGGTGGAATCGGCCTTGTTGAAGACGTGGTGGGGGCAGGGGTCGGTTGGAGATCCGGAGTGGATGGTGTTCATCGTGCGGGCTGTGTCTTCGGTGGTCACCGTGGTCCAGGTGAGAAGGGTGGCGGTGGGGTGCGTTGGTTCGACGGTTGGGTGCGTGGATGGTGCGCCGAAACTGTTGTGGATGTCGGCAATCTTGCGGTGGAAGAATGAGGCGAGGGAGTCGCAGAGATCTTGTGAAGGAGTGATGTCGTTGTTGCCGGTGCTGGGGTTGGAGAACTCCTTGACGATGCTGAAGAGTTCCTTGCTGTCACAGGCGTTGTTGTCCAGTCGCTCCTTCAGTGATTTCTTCTTGGTGGTGCGGATGAGCTGGTGGTGCTTGCGGGTGGCGTGTTTGAGGGCGGTCATGTTGTTCGTGGTCTGATCGAGGCGCCAGGCTTTCTCGAGGGTGCGGCAGGTTTTCTTGGAGTCCTTGAGTTCGTCGGTGAACCAGGGGACCTTCTTGCTTCTGGGTCTGCTGGGAGGGTTCTTTAGTGGTGCGAGGTCGTCGACGCAGGCGGTCAGCCACTGCGTGAAGTTGCGGGCTGCTTTGTTGGGGTCCGTTGTGCTGGCAGGTGGGTTCTGGCTGAGGGAGGTGGTGAGCTGGTCGGCGGTGATCTTGCTCCAGCTCCTGTGAGGAACCTGTTGCGGGTGGTGGTGGGTTGTGGATTTTCTGAAGCTGAAGTGGACGCAGCTGTGGTCGGTCCAGTGGAGTCCGGTGGAGTGGCTGAAGGTGATGTGCTTGCTGGATGAGAAGACGGGATCAAGCGTGTGGCCGGCGTAGTGGGTGGGGGTGTTGACCAGTTGGTTGAGTCCGAGGTTGGCGAGGTTGTCCAGCAGGGCGACGGTGTTGCGATCCTTGTTGTTCTCCAGGTGGAAGTTGAGGTCCCCTAGGAGGATGTAGTCGGCGGAGGGGAGGGCGTGTGGGCTGATGAAGTCCGTGATGTCTTCGCTGAATTGTGTGCGAGGTCCCGGGGGTCTGTAGATGAGGGTGCCTCTGAGGGTCGTCTTTGGGTCGGTGTGAATCTGGAAGTGGAGGTGCTCGGCGGCCGCGAAGGTGTCGTCGGCGTCAGTCGTGATGCGGATGGTGTTCTTGTGGACGATGGTGACGCCTCCTCCGGTCTGGTTGACGCGGTCCCTCCTGATGATCTTGTATCCATCCGGGATGGCGATGGCGATGTCAGGGGCTGAGGAGGCGTTCATCCATGTTTCCGTGAGGAAGGCGATGTCTGGTGAAGTTGTGTCGAGGAGGTTCCAGAGTACCACGGCGTGTCTGTGGACGGAGCGGGTGTTGAGTAGGATGCACTTGAGGTCGCTGCTGGAGTTTGGCTTGGCGGGCGCGGTGCAGGTTCGGAGGCAGGTGAACTTGCAGGTTGTGCAGGTTAAGGGTCCGTGAATGCGTTTCGGGGCGGCCCGGCAGCAGGTGGGGTTCCGGCCGGCATTGAGTGCGATGAGGGCCGCGGCGTCGTTGGTCTGTCGGGTCGTCTTGCATCGACGGGGACCAGGGGTCCAGGTGCTGGGCGCGGTCCAGGCACAGACGGGCGCAGACGGGCTTGCCTTTGGCGCGCCTTCGGCGCACAATCGGCGCTCCTGCTGCGCGTACGCGTGGTCGCCATTTATGGCTAAGTGGGAGGGAGGAGCAGCTGCGAGGCGGGAGCGGGGAGGACACAAAACAAAAGGGGGCGTGGCTGCGTGAACGACAGCGGGAAGCGGGGAGCGGGGCGGGCAAGGCACAGGGGGACAACAGTAAGGCTAATACAAAAGGCAATAAAAATGCACACAGGCACAGGGGGACAACAGCACAGATAATACAAGAGGCAATGAGAAAACAACAGAACCACAATATACTACAAAAATACGGCGGAGGTGCTGGGGCGGGGAACAGCAAGGCAGGCAGCTAGGGCGGCAATAGCACAACGAGGCTGCGAGCAGCAGCAAGGGACGAAGGGCACACACACAGCCGGTGGCCGTGCGGCGCGGGGGTGCATAAACTTGAGGAGATTGTATCTACTTCAGTTCAATATACTGTTCATGAACCTCTGTGTGTAAAGTGCCTATGCTTGTGCTGGAGTGGCTCACGAACAGTATATTGAACTGAAGTAGATACAATCTCCTCAAGTCATCCGGAACCACACTGTGTCAACTATTCACTGTATATTTATGCACCAAGTCACCTTGCGCCGCTCACGCTGTTCACATTGTCACATGAGTCGCTACTTTGGTCTTCACTTACACACCACGAGCACCACGTGCAATTTGGGTTGTCTCAATTGCTTTTATTTATCTAGTACAGTGCTGTTACAACTGTAAATTGTCTTCCTTTTCCTTTTTTCCTCAAAATGTTTATATAAATGATGCTGTGAGCACATGCTATAATCATACAGAGTTTCCTTGCCTCCTTATGGATAATGTTGTATTCATATCCTCACTAATTGCCTTTGAATAATACCAGTTGGGATACCATATGTTCACACTCTACCCCAATCCCAACACAGTTGACGGGTTTGTACTCCTGTTCTTTGATACTGAAAACAGCATGAGAAGCCAACCTGAGTTGTTTATTTTGATTATGATGCAAAAGAAAGTATACACAAAAATATGTATTTTTAAATTTGAAGGCGAGAAGCCGAAACGTGTCCTACGAGACCGTTGTTGTTGTCGGAGAACCCACCAGTGAATAAAATATTGGAAAAGCACTGAGTGGCCTACCTTTATTTATTGAGAAGAAGGAAATTTGGAAAAAAAAAAAAAAAATATATATATATATATATATATATATATATATATATATATATATATATATATGCATGGCGTGATTGGCTGTCAAAGACTGACAGTGCAGCCGAAAAGCATTCCAAAGAAGGGCACTGCGTGGAATAAAAAGCAGTGCTAACTTACCGGCCTAAGTGCAGAATTTTCTTTGATGAAGGAAAAGGTTGTTTCGTGTTTAAAGAGCGTGGGCGGGGCGCTCTAGTCATGCACCACCGGCGATCAGCAGTACATCAGCAACCCGCAAAACCAGGAAAAATAAATATATATATATCGCTGCATATTGATTCAGTGAGTGGTGTTTAAGAAATAAGTGATAGAGGAACCCCAAGCAAAGTAACCATAAGCAGACACATAGAAATAAGTGACAATAAAGTGACTTGTAGTTAAAAAGGGCTATTGGAATATACAAGAATGTCTGAATACTCATTTGTCAATACAGAAAGATCAGCCAGAGTACTACTAATACTTGGATGAGTTATTTCTTTTTTCATTAAGATTAGTATAAATCAACAACTCGCTGCATGCACTCCCTGTCGGGTGTACCTCTGACCGGGAGTGCGTGCTGTGAGAATATTTATTCTGATTAACTCGGTAGTCAGGGTCGGGTGTACCTCTGACCGGGAGTGCGTGCTGTGAGAATATTTATTCGGAATAACTGGCCAGTCAATAGGAGTATCTATTCACTCCGGACTCACGGCATCAGCAAGCCTCATTGAAGGAAGACCATAATCTTAGGATCGGAATGGGTATAATATCTTTCCATTGATACCTTCACAAATGAGAGTGGTTCATGGTGCACCAAAGCTGTGTTCCAAACACCTAACACAATAAAATAAAAAGCAGCAGAATGGTTCCTTTTATTTTCAGGTTCTATAAAGATGATGGCAGTGCTCTGAAAGAGCTCATTATCATCCCCCCCCCCAAAAGTCACATGCTGCAGAGATGCTCTTGTTAACAGACCAAGGTGGTTGGGCTCCAAAAGAGAATCCCGATTCCCTGCCTGTAGTGCGTTGACTTGACGTTCACGTTTTGTGCACTGAGGAGGTAGTGTTGAGGATGTGAACATCATGTCTCCCACACCGAAGTGGTAACAATAGCAAATTGAATGGATAGCTGCCATTGGTTCTTCACTAAGGGAACTGGGAAGTGCAAATATATTATGGAAACAACTGATGGGTACTTATTTGAGCCTTGTGAAATGGGCAACATTTTCAAGCCTGTGATACTGCTGCATTGTTGCTGTTAGCCTTTGTTTCTACTACATTGTGGACATTTGAAACTTTCTGAGTCTTCGTACAAACTGATTATATGTACTCAGTAATAATTTACATTGCTGCTGTGTGCTTACTGGACATGGGAGAAATAAAATACTGTGTGCAATACAAACTTGTATATTGATAATATGTAGGTACTTAGATAAGTAGGGGAAGCTCACAAAGGTAAATCTAAACAGATACACTTATGTACAAGTAGATTTATGTCTGCTCAGTTTTCGAACCAGCGTTGACCGACTACTCCGACCATGCTGGGGATTCACTCCACTGGACAGAGGCCCGATCGGTTTGCCGGCGGGACTTCCCCCTGTACCAAAGCTCTACAAATTGCACATCTGTCATCTCACTTGATTTCCGACAACACGGCGGAGACGCTAACATTGATGTTTTTTAAGCAACTACCTTGAGTTTCCCTCAGGATGACTCTCTTCTGATTTACACGAGTATTGACCATGAGACCAATTAATTTCACTTCATGGTAACCCGCTCCCCTCCCCGTCCTGATGAAGACCCGCCAGCAAGGCTCACATAATTGCTGCATTGTCGTTGGGTCGAAACGTCGACAGACATCTCCTAGCTTATATCAGCTTCCTCCCACATGTATCATTGTTTTTTATTCTTTGGAAGCATGATCTGCATGATTTGTTTTGCAATTATTTCGTTCCCTTGTTTCCAAATCAGTTTGATGTGATTGTTCATTAAGGTCTTCCTGACCACTCTCTATGTCACTACCCTAACTACCCTACACTTCCAGAAACCACTTCCCTTCCCATTTTCCTTGGGGCACTTTCTTTCTTTAACATCGTTTGTATTAAAATTGCGGTAATTTTTTATACGTCACACATTGTAATTAAACAACAATGGTGTTCCTACTCTTGAATTCATGCTTAAAGAAGTTTTTATTCATATAAATTCTCTTTGCATCTACGTTCTGGGACCCCTTTCTTCATACTACACTTACACCCAGGTCCCAGTGACTTTTTTGGGGCATAACCCCTTGTTTTGTACCGAAACTCATAATGAGGGCCTTACCTTTTCGCATGTGTATTTTTGTATTCACATACCTCTTTCTTTGTCCGCTCCTCAATTTTCTGTTACCCCACCCATTTTGAAATGCGTCTGTCAATGTTCCAGCTACTCCCACTTGCCACTCTCACACTTACATCTAAAGGTAGAACTACTTGTGTGCAAGTATCGATATTCTTGGCGGGTAACGTTGCACATGAAGAAGAAGACTGGCTAGGAGTAAGCTGTGGAATGCTCTTTTAAATTAGTAATGTTAGTCACTGGGGTGTAGTATCATTGAGCACTGGTGGCTCCAAATACATTTCCATGCAAATCAAGCTTTATTCGGTTGCAAGAAAAACAGCCATAAAAGCACAGTATGGTGCAAGCACTATCCCAGTGGTTTTCCCAACATCGAGGAAGATGGCGGTCGGGAGCTCCAAAAGTTCGTCTTCACAATTGAAACAAAATCAACCTAAGCTAAATCAGAATCCTTTCCTAATGGAGACCGTAACCACAGGAATGTATTAGTGGTCGCGGCGACTCTCAGAACATCGAACACGCACCGTACACACAGAGAGAAACTGAAATCTGAGGGAGCTACTCACGCGTGTGTGTTCGGCTTCGGCTTTCGGCGGCTGCCGACTTGGGACCTCGAAAGACCTGGTGAAACAAGAGTAGGGGGATGAGAGACCGCGATTCACCGGGTCTCGAAAGTATTGACATCGGGGATAGATCTGTTGATTTTCCGCACAGGTGGGCGGCGGCCTCAGATGCACGGCGAGACTGCCTGAAGCTGCACGGCAGAGTGAGTTTCCTCTTCCGGGGGAAGAGCGGCAGTGACAGCGGCAGGAACGGGTGGTCGAGGCTTCAGAGCTCTCACCCAACTCGGCAGTGGCAGTGGTTCAAACAGGATTCTTTCCGGGCAAGTTGGGCAGCATCACTAGGCAGAGAGACGAGGTGGCTCAAAAGAAAGGAATAATCCAGGCCAGTTTTCAACATTTTACAACAGGAATAAGGCAGATTGAGCCGTGGTTTCAAGGTAACACGAAGACTCCTGGTGATAAAGAGAGGACCGACTCAAGCTTCTGCTGCAACCCCATGAACCAGGTACGAGGGAAAGAAAAAAGTCAGGGGGGCATTGCTCTTGATCTAATTGAAGGGTGTAAGGGGGGTAAGCAAGGGGGTGCTTTGAATGCGGAGGCTAAAGAAGGTCCAAAAGGTGCAGGTTGTGAAAGTAAGGGTGGATCAGAGGCGCTAGACTTATTTTAAAAAAAGACAAGAAATAAGGAGGAAGAAAAGGACCAAAAGGGAAGCCAAGAACCCGAAGAAGGAAACAGGATAAAATCGAGCTATTGCCTTAGGAATAGGCAGTTTCCTAAACAAATTTCCCTCAGTCAACTAAACAAGTGACTCTGCCATTACAAGCAAAAAGAAAAAAGAGGGGCTCCGTTAACCAAGAGCGACAACCCAAACCTAGGGCAGATAAAGTGAAGACCCTACCCGAACACAAAATCAAAATCACACCCTCGCTGGGGTCCTTTTTTAAAGTGCAACAGCCCTCTCGAGCACCCGAAAGAAGCTCTCCTACCCAATTATCCCACTCTGAGGAGCAACTTGAGAGTCAAATCGATAAAATCCCGAGAATGAGCACAGAAACAACTGGCAGTATAAGCCCACAAAGTGAAAGATCAGTAGCTCCAGAGACTCAAATGCAGCTAGCCCCGAACGAGTCGGCTATAAGTACTTCTAGCTGTCCCCCTTCACAAACTTATCTCGAACAAACAGGAAAAATCATGGAAAGCCTGATGGAGAAAGTTTTGGAAGAGATGAGAGAGAAATTCATGGTATCTGAGTCCAACCAGGCCAAGATTCAAGAAGTCTGCGAGACTTTAGATCAAAAATTAAACGCACTAGGGGATAGAGTGTCAGCGGTGGAGTCAGAGGTGGTGTCCCTTAACAAAAAAGTAGAATCTAACCAGAAGGAGATCAGGATATTAAGGGACTCGGACAGAGCCACTAAAGAAAAATTAGAATCGCTAGAAAATCAAGCAAGAAAGAACAACCTAAGGATTCTGAATGTGCCTGAGAACCTGGAAGAACAAGACATAAAGAAATTTACCATCTCTCTGCTTGAAGAGTATTTCCCCTGGACTAAAGACACAAATCTGAGCGAGGACATACAAAGGGTACATCGAGATCCTTTCAGAAAGAGCAGAGACAGGAAGACGCCAAATAAATCTTAATAAACTTTAAAACATACACATTAAAAGAAAGAATTCCAAGTGAAGGTTTAAAAAGCAGTTCACTAAAGAAAGATAATTGGACCTTCAGGATCCGCTCAGACATGTCAAAAGCCACCTAGGATAGACAGTGGGAGCTAGGGCAATTCATGGCAGAATTAAAAACCCTAGGAGCCACGGTTCAGATGAGATTCCCCGCGGCCCTGAGAATCATGTGGCAGAACAAAATGCATAACATCAGAGAGCCAAGCGAAGTGGAAATCTTCATACGGCAAATAAAGGAACAGCTACGGACCACATCACAAATTTAAGATAGGGAGTGTAACAAATAGATGAACTATGGAGCTCAAAAGGGCGAATAATACCGCCCAAGAGAAAGAAAGGAGGCTTCCTCGGGGAGGGTAAAAACGAACACAGGAAAATACAAAACCAAATTGTGACGGGGTCCCTCCTCCGAACACTGAGCAACTCAGCAATTGGTGGGAAACCACCCCCCTTTCACCCACTACCTTTGGTTCCCAACAGCTGCCTGACCACACATGGACGGAAGAGCAGAAATCAGGTTGGCCGAGGGAGACGTTGGACGGAGGTCCCTTAAACTCCTCGGCATGGACTGACGAAGCCCCGCCCATCGGCAGACCGGAAACAGCAAAAGAGAGACCGGCCCCGAAAACGACAGACGGTGTATCCCTGGAGGAGCGAGGTGGATCGAGAGCGGAGAGCAGAGGAGAGGCCAGTGAAGGAGAACTGAGACGAGAGGCGTGGAGCGGAGGAGCCGAGACGAAGCCAGGAGGCCCACATACCCACGAGTCGCCCCGCCACGCACCCAAGGGAGGGCGTGGCTACAACAGGTACGGGCCGGGTAGCGGGTTGGGTGGCTCAGCACGTACCGCCGACCGAATAGTGGTACAGCCCATTGTAACTTAGCCCCCTCCAAGACCCTTCCCTGCATGAGCACTCCCTCACTGTGTGTACAGGCTGAGCACCTTCACCGGTTGTTACCTCACCCCCGGCCCTATGAACTGTATGGCCGCGTATGACTGCCTGACTCCCGTTTCTCTTTTGTTTTGGGCCCACCCGGCGTGATTGGAGACGAAAGGAGAGGAAGACAGCCCCGTGGATCCTGTGAAGCAAACTGGAGCCACCGCGAAAGCCGCCCTTTGACTCTGCAGCGTTTGCCCGGCAACGGATAACGAGTCGGCAGAGACTCTGCTATATAAAAATAAAGCCCTCTTTAAAAGCACTGTTAAAAGACTCTGTCTCTATCGTACCTTCTCCACCCCTGGTTAGTTTCCAGAGCCCCGAATCCGACATAGCGGTTTCCCCTGCCCTGGGACACAAATAAAAAAGACACTGTGGGTGGGGAGCAAAATAGGGAAAAAATTTAAAAAATGTATCCTCAGTAATAAAGTAAGAAGTAATGTAAGGGAACGACAAGAAAAAATGGAATTGGAACTAAATAACCAGCAAAAAAGGAAGAAAAAAAAATCATGGCTAAAGTAACGAAAGAGTTTAAAATTTTATCATGGAACGTAAATAGACTCAGAACACCATGCAGACGTAGGAGGATCTTTGAATATTTAAAGTCAACAGTTAACGAAGTAATCATACTCCAAGAGACTCATCTCCTATAGGCTGAATGGGAGCAAGTAATAAAATCCCTGAGCTGGGTGGATACCTACGTTTGTACCAACCAAAATTGTAACGTCAAGGGGATCGCAATACTCTTCAAAAAATTGCTCAATTTAAAAATCATACACAAAGCAGTGGACAACAAGGGCAGATGGGCCTTAGCAAAAGTAAAAATATATGACAACACCTTTATCATAGCAGGATACTATGGTCCAAACACTGATGATCCAAACCCCCTACAAAACTTATATACAGAACTTTTATCAGCAACTGACCCAATACTACTGGTGACTTCAATATTATTATGGACCCTAAACTAGATAGATCCCCACCAGGAAGACAATCCAATTTACCTAAAATGAGGGAATGGTTAGGCATTTATAAAAATGACCTAGAGCTGATAGATATGTGGAGAGAGAAAGGAAATAAGAAACATCCCTTTACTCTCCACAATAAAAAATTAGGCCACAAGTCCAGAATAGACTATTTTTTGATCAGTAAAAATCTGCACAATAGCATCAAAGCCCTTGACCATGTACCAGAACATCTCTCCGACCACTCGGCAGTACAACTAACCCTACAATCAGCAATTATAAAATCTCAACCGAGATGGACAGTACTCTATTACTGGACCCATAAATAAGGGAAAAATTGAGCATAACTTCAGCCAATTTCTTCGAAGATAATAGAATAGGCACCTCAGATCAAATATCTTGGGACACTTATAAAGCAGTCATTAGAGGTAAACTCATAAGTCTGGGTGCTTACAGATCAAAACTTGTCAAACAAGAGATCAGAGACAAGGAAGAATCAATAAGTCAAGTGGATGTGCTGATTAGTGCAGAACACAACTCAGAAAAAAGAAATACATTAGAGACGCAGAGAAAAGAATTAAAAGAAAAATTGGCAGACTATCTGGAAGATAGAGTGAAAATGAAGTGGGAGGCCAGTAAACTAGCAAACCATGAGTATGGTGAGGGCTGTGGGAAGCTATTGGCCTGGAAAACTAAAATGGAGCAAACCAGAAATAAAATATCCAGTATACAACAGAGCAACAATCTAGGCGTAACCTCTGATGAATCAGTAATCAAACAGGAATTTGAAAATTTCTTTTCCAAACTGTATGAGGAAGATTCCTCCTCTTCTTTGGATCAAATAGGAAAATACCTTGATCCCCTAAACCTACCGAAGCTGTCGCAAACAGAAAGCGAAGAGCTAAATACAGAAATAACAACGGAAGAAGTAAAAACGGCGCTGAAAGCCCTGAAAAAAGGAAAAGCAGCTGGACAAGACGGCCTCCCAAATGAACTTAACTCAGCTTTGAGGGAAACGGTAGCCCCCCCCATTAACGAGGTTATTAAACAAAATATACAGGGAAAAGGGTAAAACCCCAGACTCCTGAAATGACGCCATAATCAGTATTATTCTAAAACCAGGAAAAAACCCTACAGTTTGTGAGTCATAAAGGCCCATATCCCTGCTAAATTGTGACTACAAAATCTTCACACAAATAATAGCAGGGAGACTGGCCCTGGTAATGCCAAAGCTGATACACCCGGATCAAAAAGGTTTTATAAAAGGGAGGCAAATATCAGAAATCACGCATGAACTCTTTGCTGCAGTAGATGTAGCAACTAGTGAAAAAATCCCCTTAACAATAGTAACCTTTGACGCTGCCAAAGCTTTTGACCGGGTCAATTGGTCTTTTTTAAACGGAGTCATTAACAAATATAACCTTGGTCAAAATTTTAGTCATTTGATAACCGAGATCTACAGAAACCCAAGAGCGAAGATCCTAATTAATGGGACTCTTACAAATAACATAGCGATACAAAGGGGAACGAGGCAAGGGTGCCCTCTGTCTCCCCTGCTATTCAACATGTACATTGAACCACTGGCAGACACAATCAGAAATAACGATTCAATTATCCCCTTTAAACTTCAGGTGTGGGTTAAAAAAGTAGCGCTCCACGCAGACGATCTAATGATTTTTACAGAAAATTTTCAAAGTTCTTACTCAGCAATAAACAAGGCAATTACAGAGTTTGGGAAAGTAGCTGGGTACTTGACCAATGAAGCAAAAATCGAGTCAATGAGCTGGAATACACAACAGAGTAACCCATACACAAAGGATAAAATAAAATATCTGGGTATAACCATAGTGAAAGATCTCGAAAAAATCCCCCAACTAAATCTTAATAGGATTTCACTTGAGATCGAAAAACTTCTCAAAGTCTGGGACAAGTTACCTCTAAACATTATAGGAAGATCAAATTTGGTAAGAATGTCGATTCTCCCAAAATTCACTTACCTTTTTAATGTTATTCCACTGGAATTTAAAAGAGACTATCTGAAGAAGATTCAGGGGGAAATAGCAAACTTCATTTGGGCCTCAAAAGGATCAAGGATTGCCTGGAATAAAATAAGAAGGAAAAAAGAACAAGGAGGAATAGCTAGCCCAGATATCGTGGAATACTGTAGATCTTTCCAATTCAAAAAATGTGAGATCCCTTATGAAAAAATATGAACTATATCCCCAATTTCTCCAAATATTGACAAACAAAACCAATCATTTCCTGTTTAAATTCGGACACCCCAAATTCTTTAAAACTATAAAATTAAAGGTACTAAGAAACGCGGTGAAACTCTGGTATGAAATGAGAAGTACCCTAAATATCCCTTATTACAGCTCTTTGGCCCCCATCTGGGATTCCCCAGGCACTCCTGATTGCTTAAAAGATACCCTAGCAGCTCCACTAAGAAGGGCAGGAATTGACAAATGGGGCCAATTGATGACAGAGAACTCATTAAAACCCTGGGAGCATCTTACAGAAATTACCAACGGAAATCTGTCAAAATTCAAATATTATCAACTTACAAGTTGGGTAGGCTCTCTGACGGAGAAAAGAACAGGAAATACAGAAATAGAGGAAGAGATTATTAAAATCTCACCAATAAAGAAAGAAATCTCAAAATGGTACTGGGCTCTAATTGCGGCAGGAGAAGAAAATGTTCAGTATGGAGTAAAGATATTATAGAGCCGGAACTCCAAAATTTATGGCAGAAATCATGTGATAAATGCTGGTCAATCATCAAACCGGCACGTTTAAAGAGAAATCAATTATTCACACTGCATAGGGCATACTGGACACCCAAAAGACTGTCAAAATTCAAAGGAGCAAGTATAAAGTCCTGCCCTAAATGCGGGCTTGAAAAAGCGGATGACCTACATATGTTCCAAAGCTGCCCGCGATTGGAATTTTTCTGGCAGGAAGTAGGTAATATGTTATGTCGGATTTTGGGAATTCACCTAAAAGTAAGTACAACACTAATTATTTTTGGGATATGTACCAAGTTTAATGTAAGGGATGAATGGTTGACCAAAAAACAAGAGAATCTGCTATTTGTATTGATACTTCTCGCAAGAAGAGAAATATGTCTCAATTGGGTTAAACCAGTACCACCTCTATATGAGGATTGGCTAAATTCTATAATTACAACAAATAAACTTGATAGGAAAGGAAAACCCTTTAAAAATTTAACTTCTGGGAGATTTGGGAAAATTACTATACTAGTAATACGTAAGGCAATAAGGGAACCTGACTAAGAACCAATATGTCCAATGATTAAAGCGGTGACAATAATTCAGACGGGAATAATTCCCGCCGAGTAGCCTGGATGGCTAGCTCTCACTCAATCGCTAAGAATTATTGAATATGGTAAAGGATATAGGAGGATAAAACAAGACAGATCCACCAAAGGGATACTCTTCGTGGCCGGCACAGTAAGAAAAATAAAAAGAGTGAAGGAATAAAAAGTGGAGGTCTTAAAGTTGCCCTCTGTACTCCTTATACAATCATACGCAAAATGAGGATATATAAAAAAATAAAATAAATACAAGCACAGTATATTTCATGTACAAAATACTCAGTAAGATACAATTTAAAAAAGTTAAAAAGAGATTATCAAAGCTCTAAAATATCATTAAAAAAGTGACAGATTCAGGTTAGGTTCAAATTAGCCCCACAAAATCGCATGATATTCCTTTCCACCCGTAAGAAAGCAGTCAGATCATTTTCTTCAGTTATTGCTGCTAACAGGAAAAATGCAACAGGAATATATAAAGTGCTATAGGCATATAGAAAGAACGATGACATCAATACTAAAAGAAAACTATCTAATACGATGTGCCAAAAACGGGGGCATAATGCAGCCAAATAGGGGTGTTCGGAGTAGAAAGGAACCACAGGTTGAGAACAAAAACACCCCGGGTTCACCCCAAGTTCAGCCTATGCTTAACTACTAATTTCAGGAATTTTACCAACAATCTGAACATCTAGAAATTGAAGGGCAAGAAATGCTGGGCGGCACCTACGTAGGCCCATGACTCTCAAAATTGGCAGTAGCCAAAGGTGCCTTAGATCCTGATAGAATTTACAAAACATTATTGTATGGATCGTAGTTTGAGGAGAGCTATCGTCAAAGGGGCAGGGTTGAAGAGGTTTTTTCCAAATGTTAATCCTAGGAAAAGTAACCAGATGGTGAAAGATGTTTAATCTAAATCTGGTTAACAAGAATCTTTCGTAGTCCGTAAGATTATAGGTTAAATAGGGCTGAACCGTGAACGATGTTTGTATTTGAAGTGAGTGCTGCACTGTAGTTTTTGAAACCTCACTAGAAAGCCGAAGAGATTCTAAGTGAGCCAGACAGATCTTTTTAAACCTCTTTCTTGGGATAACAGTAATTAAAGTGGGGGAGTGATAATACTGGATCATGCCTAGGTCGCTCAGAAATTTCCTAATATAAGCGATCCAACCGATCTTTAGTGCCATGTCCAGAGAAATACAGTCCTCTATGATCTCCCGGCAGAGGATGGTTTCGGTAGATGACCAGATGCGGTGCCACAAAAGGAGGGGTTGAATCCTGATCAGGTCTGTTAAGTAGGACAAACCCACCTCCAAATTACATGCATAGGTCGACGTGCCCTTAGGGACTGCCAGAAGAAATCGAAGGAAAGCATTTTCCACCTTTTGCATCACCTCCGCCTTAATGTGACCCCACACACCCGCCCCATAGATTGCACTCGATATGCATTTAGCCCTGTTAATTTTAAGAAGTTCCACCGTGGGACGCCTGCCTAGTTTATTAGCAAACTTGACCAAAGCAGCAGTTGTTATCACAAAGGTGAGTTTCCTGGATTCAATGGCATACTTCCAGGAACATTTATGATCAAACGTAATTCCCAGATAAGGATAAGTAGTAGTGCTCTCTAGTTTTTGTTTATCGATGTACATGGGCTTAATGTTTTTGAACCATGACCCTGCAGACATTACAAAGGTTTTTTTAATGTTAACCTTTAGGTCGAGATTGGCCATAAAGGTGTGATATTTCTCAAGGGAGCACTGTAATTCCTATGGGGTACGGGCTAGGGTTACAGCGTCGTCCGCATAGAGTAGAACCGGGATTGGGCGCGTGTTTGTAGTAGGGAGGTCCTGGCGACCCGTCAACATGGCTTTTTCCAAGCCATTGGTATATAAGTTTAATAGAAACGGGGCCAGGACACAGCCCTGTCTTACCCCTCGCTCTACTCTAAACGACTTAGTTAACTTGCCCCCCGTGCCGTATCTGACTCTTGCTGTGGCATCTGAATATAGTTCACGCAGGAATGTTATAAGGGAAGGCTCTACTCCCGTGTCTACAAGAATGGTCCACAGCTTTTTATGGTTAACACAGTCGAATGCTACGGAAAGGTCAACATATGCCATGTACAAAGTCCCCCCTTTGCATTAACGTATTTCCATATCAATAAAGATAGATGAAGTGCTTGCTCTATAGTTCCGAGTCCCTCGCGGAACCCAAATTGCAGATCGGACAGAATTTTATTGTCTGAGGCCCATTGTTGGAGGCGCTCTAGGATAACGCGGCCGGCCACTTTCCCTAATGAATCCAGGAGGGAAATAGGCCGGTAGCATGATGGTGATTGGCTGTCCCCTTTTTTAAAGATAGGCACAAGGATTGACTGAGACCATGATTCGATGAGTCCCAGGGCACATGATGCTTGAAGAACCCTAGTCAAGATTGGTGACCATAGATCCATGTGTACTTAAAAAGATCGATTGGAACGCCATCAGGGCCTGGTGCCTTGCCATTTTTACTGGCTTTTAAGGCGTGCTCTACCTCCTCGTGTGTTATGGAGATGGGCAACGGAAAAGATGATAAGTCTAAGCCAGCAATTTGGTTGGTTTGCGGTTGAGGGGAGGCTGAATATACTCTCGAAGTGGTCAACCCACAGTTGTTCGTCAATCGCAACATCGATGCTGGGATTAGCCGTTGCATCTGATGAGAAAGGGGACTTCACAACCTTCCAGAAAGCGGCGCTGTCCCTCAGGGTAGGGAGTTGTGACCAGAGATCTTTTTTAGAGTATTCTTCCTGGATTTTAGGGCCTGGTTATAGTTTTTCCTAAGAACTGCTATGTCCTTTGGAATTCTATCCTTATTATTTAAAGCTGCTTTTAAGGTCTGGTAGGCTTTCATACAGGAACTGTCGAACCATCCCTTAGTTCTGGTTTTACCAGTTTTCGTACTAACGAAAAGGGTTTCCCTGATTGATGTAATCAATTTTAATTTTAGTGGTTGGATCAAGACAATTAACAAACAGTTGCCTAAAGTTTATAACCAGGCTTGTGGTAATGTCCAGCGGATCCACTTTTTCCCACCTCAGTGTGTAGCCATTTAAACTGTCCATTAAAAGGTTATTTTGGCTTGAAAGTGTTTTAATATTTGGCCTAATGTGATTCATGGGAAGTTTTAAGGAAATGCTGTTCGGATAGTGGTCGCTGACAATGATATCGTGCGTTTTACAGGTTAATAGGTCCTTTCCCGCTGTCCCTGACATAAATATAAAATCAATTGTGCTAGACCTGCCTATACCTAGGTGGGTATAACGGGTACAGGAGGGTTCACCAGGTCATTGGAGAGGGCAAGATCTAGTCCACACAGGGTTTCATTTAAACAGTGCCCGACTGCGGTGTGTGGAAAATGGGTTACCGGGTCACCACTTTCGTCCACTATCCAGCAGACTGAATTGGCACTCTGTTTGCAAATGGTCTGATTAAAGTCCCCGCCCCAAATTATAGTCAGCTCCTTGCGTACATTATTGGATAATTCGTGGAGGCAGAGGCTTATTTCCTTTATTGTGTTTATTAAGTCATCCACGGGTAAGTTGTTATAAAAATTCACAATTGCAAGGGCGTTGGTATTAGTTTGATGGAGAGTTAATATTTGGAAGTTTTGATCCAATTTAACCGGGGCTATACTTGTTAGTTGGAGAGTGTTGGAAACATATATAACCAGTCCCCCCTTTGCCCTACCAGAAGGAGAAGGTAGCGCTGGAGAAAAAAATGTCCTATAGCCATCTATGTGTAGCTCCGATGTTGCCCATGTTTCCTGTAGGCTTATGATGCTATAGTTGTGAACGTAATCTAACCACATGCCGTTCCCAACCTTTGAGCGTAGGCCCGCAACATTCCAGAATAGAAGGTTCAAGGATAAGTCGGCGCCAGTTATAACGGGGGCGGGGTCTTGTCCCACGTCAACCTCGCAGAGGCTGGCCGGGGTAGTATTTGAAAGGAGTTCTTCATTTAGTATCCCCCCGTGATCCGAGTTAGCTAGGCGTAGAGAAGGAACAGGTGTATTGGCCATTGTAGATTGAATCGAGTCCCTGGGATCAAGTCAATACTTGAAAAAATACGAGTTAATGCAGGGCTAGAGGGATGTTTAACGACCAAACCTAAGTATTATCCCCCAAAGGAATCACCAAACAACAACAAACTTAGGGGTCTAAATTGAGGATTCAACCGTAGTCCTCTGCTCTTCAAAACCTTGTCATTAGTACAGAGGTATGAATGCAATGTGCTAACAAACCAGATCACCAGATGTGAAGAACCAGTAACGTGAGTCCCCCCTGGTGTAGGATTCCCATCAACGGTCTTGTGATGATCAATATTATCATTTGGTAGTCCTAATCGGGTATTGTGTCTCTAGATCATTGAGACCGGCATACCCCGAAAACCAGATAGGGGGTAGCGACCCACAATCACTTGGTACTACCACATGTTGTTGATGTGGTGGGAAGTGCAGTGTAAAAATATAATCAGTGGTGATTTAAAAAAGGATAGAGAGCTCAACCCCGAAAACTTTAATAATTGTTTGCCCCTTCCTTGCTAAAAACAAGAACAGTGAAATATCGTCATCGCAGTACAACCAAATAGCTGCGAGGAGACCAACATGTTTCAGCCACTCAGGGATTAGTCCTTCGGCTTTCGTCAGGGTCTCTGTTCTATACCAATACTACTGCATCAGTCGTGAATAAGGTGTGAAAAAATATATGGAAAAAACACACAAGTGAAAAGACCAGCAAAGGATACAATTTTCCTTCAGCTGTTTCAAATCCTCTCTTCGGCACCTGGTTGAATATGTACTATTTAGAGAGGACAAACGTACAGGAAAAACACAATCTATTACCCTGGTCTGTATACAGCATACTAAATTCTTTAACTACAATGTATATACAAGCTTATTTACTCACCCAGTGTGTCCGGGGAGTGGACCTCACCTCTTCCTGGACCTGGCTCATTTTTTAAATCACCACTGATTATATTTTTACACTGCACTTCCCACCACATCAACAACATGTGGTAGTACCAAGTGATTGTGGGTCGCTACCCCCTATCTGGTTTTCGGGGTATGCCGGTCTCAATGATCTAGAGACACAATACCCGATTAGGACTACCAAATGATAATATTGATCATCACAAGACCGTTGATGGGAATCCTACACCAGGGGGGACTCACGTTACTGGTTCTTCACATCTGGTGATCTGGTTTGTTAGCACATTGCATTCATACCTCTGTACTAATGACAAGGTTTTGAAGAGCAGAGGACTACGGTTGAATCCTCAATTTAGACCCCTAAGTTTGTTGTTGTTTGTTTATCAAGTCAATACTCCCATTCCAGGTCGGAGAGTTTATCAAAATAGTTAAAGGTCGGGATACTATATCTTAACCCCACCCCGTCCGCCAGGTCTGTGTGTACGAATCCCCTGTAATGCTTAATAGTTTGTAGGGGGGAAGTTGGGGATAGAAAAAACTCAAATCCTTGGTAAGGATATTGCTCTCACTAGGCTGAGCGGGGTAATTACATATGTATTCTACCACCCGTCTGTCCCCAAAGTTAACAACAACGCAGTCCCCAGTAAAGTCCTTTCTTCTGTGGCCCAACCAGCTTAATCTCCTTGCGAATAATATCTGCCCAGATAAATCAGGGGGTAGGGGCCTGTTCTTATTCAGCCAGTGGTCCGCTTTATTTCTTAACTCAGGATAGGATTCTTCTCCGCCTTGAGGTAATTCCGGTACACCAACTAGTACTACCG
The DNA here is from genome assembly GCF_964261635.1 of Lissotriton helveticus. NCBI lineage: Eukaryota > Metazoa > Chordata > Amphibia > Caudata > Salamandridae > Lissotriton > Lissotriton helveticus. The sequence goes on along the minus strand of NC_136071.1, from coordinate 331,089,213 downwards.
TATATGGCAGTGATTGCGTGGGTAGATCAATGCGTGTAAATGACCTCCTTAGGTTGGTGGTCGGGGAAAGGTCCGTAACTGCTCTAGGGTTCTCTTTCACATGTTCCGCGTCGTCAGAGACCTGGCCTAAGGTGCCCTCCACACTTTCCTTTTCCTTATTTTTTGTCAACCTCGGAATTTTCTGCGGGGGCCTGCCCGCTGTATCCGCAGTTATTGTTGATTGTTTGATTATAGGTCTGCGATCAGGTAAAGGGTGAGTAATATTATTTGTACCTGTTTTTTGTGCAACGGCAGCTGTTGCAAAACAGCAGACTTTGTGTTCGCTATGATAGTGGGTTTCCCCTTAGTGCTTTGGCCACTGCTTAATGTTTTCTCCAAATTATCTATTTTATCTCCTAAACACCTTACCCTTTCCAAGAGGGGTGCCATTAAAGATTTCATGAGGTGCTCGATTTTATCAAATAGACCCCCATTACATGAAGGGGACGGTGAAGAACTAGCTGAGTTGTCAATGGTTACGTCCTGAGAACCGCTGTCATTACTAGGAGGGAGTACTGTTGTTACTAACGCCCTCTTAGTAGCGTTTTTACCTCTTGGCATATTTAATTTAACAGCGGGCCTCTTTTGTTTTTGGCCACCCGTATTCCCCTTAGTGGTCCTTGTAGATATCAGTTCTATGTTAATATTTTTTGACGCGTGTCTAGCTTTTTGCCCTCTAGTAGTTACCCTCAAGGTGTCATTTTTCAAACTTAGAGAAGAAGCCGGGACCAAAATTGGGCTTATAGGTTTGGCGCAGAGCCCACTAGATATAAGGTCCTCTGGATGAGGGGAAGGGCCAGATGTTGACTCATTTAAAAAGGAAGTGGGGGTCAGAGATAACCTAGTTGGAGGGGGCAAGAACTCTGGAGATAAGTGGCCCCTGGTGAGAGGACTATTGTGAGTAGTTGGGGCATGGTGGAACCCTGGGAGGGAAACAAAAGATGGAGCCAGTAGGGAATCCTGCGAATTAATGGTTGTTGTGGATGTATTTGTAGGTAGCGAGGGGGGAAGAAACCCAGCAGGAAGTGAGAGACGGCGTTCTGTGTGTTCTATGGCGTTGGCCACCACCCCAATCGTTTTCTGAAGCATACGATCTATTGCTGTCAGGCTGGGTAGTGGAGGTTTTGGGGCTGGCATTTGCTTAGATGCTACACCAGGCATCGTGAAATTATGTTTCCCCGTTTGTAGCCCCTCAAATGGAAATTTAGTATATTACCAAAGGGAGCTATGGACACAAATACAATGTTGACTGGAGTGATTAAGTAGTTCACGCAATGGATGGCAACTAATCAATGATTGTAGCGTAAAGTATATTCAACACTTACTCCAAAAACTCAAAGAACACAAACCTCCCCCCGTGCCACAAAGACCAAGGGAGGTGGCCCGACCCGGCCTCTTCCGGACACTAACGGTCACAAACGGTCCCGTCCTTGTCCCGGGCTTAGCCCGGGCGCTCCCGCGACGCGGGGAGTGATGCAGCTACTTGTGCGCCTTCTGGCGCATTTTTACGGTGTGCGGCTTCCGGCCGCAAGGTCTGCTGGGGAATGTAGTTTTGGCCCCACGAGCACAGCGGCCGCACAGCTGTTACGGAGATGCGGCGGCGGGGGGGGAGCGGGCACACCAGCGCAGGGAGTAGGTCTGGCGAAGAAAGAGGTCCCAGGCTTCAGCGCACACGGTGAAGCAAGTAAGTGACACCAGCCTCACCAGCAAGTTTAAACAAAAAGTCTTTCCCGCTCCGCCGGGAGTGATGCGGCTATTTGTGCGCCTCCTGGCGCGTTTTCCCGTTGTGCGGCTTCCGGCCCCAAGGTCTGCTGGGGAATGTAGTTTTGGCCCCACGAGCTCACCCCCACACAGCGGCCGCACAGTTGTTACGAAGATGCGGCGACGGGGGGGAGCGGGTACACCAGCGCAGGGAGTAGGTCCAGCGAAGAAAGAGGTCCCAGGCTTCAGCGCACACGGTGAAGCAAGTAAGTGACACCAGCCTCACCAGCAAGTTTAAACAAAAAGTCTTTCAATCAATGATTATGAGCGTGTTGGAGGAATAGGCAATTCAGATGACAACTGATTAAATCTGAATTCACAGGGTTTAGATTGTATTAGGTGCACTAATAGCACTTTTCTGAGTTTATTTGGTGAACATGTGGACTATTGTGCTTGCTACACCAAAATCTGCTTGTACCTATAAATACCATACAGTTTTCCCCATCTCACTTTTAGCATGGTTGACATGGAAAATTGAATGAAGGATAAAGTATTTAAAGTACCTGCTCATTACTGGGTGTAGCAAATATAACACAGTTTGGCATTCCAACCAGACCATAATCAGGACCAATAGGTATCAAATTGCACCATAATTATGGTTTGATTATTTATTACGGGCATAATTCAACAGAGGTTTCTCTGGGCTACTGCAGTCATTCAATACATTTCTGGAGGTGAGTTGTTATTTGATAGGGTTTGTTTTCAGACATTTTCTGAAAAGTGACACTGAAGATTGCCTCTGAAGCTAGAGTGGGAGAGCATTCCAAGTTTTTGTAGCTCGCATAGAGAAAGCCTGAATGCCATCAGTAAACACCTACACCCATGGAATTTGTTGAAGGGATCTCTTTATCTGATCATGCCTAGTAGACCGGTATCTAGAGAAATGTTGGGCTATAGGCTCCGGACAGATGTATAATATTGCTTTGTGAACCATGATTAAGGTTTCAAAAATTATCCTATTGAGTGTGTGTTTCCAGTGCAGATTTCTTCTTGGCGTGTGATTGTATCATGTTTATGTAGGCCACAGAGCAGCTCTGCTGCAGCGTTTTGAATTAAATGAAGATGTAAAATAAGCTTGTTGGGGCAGCAATTAAGATAGATTTGCAATAGCCTATGGGGGATGAATTAAAACATTTACTACAGGAACTCAAAGATTATTATAGAGAAATGGCAGGATAGGTCAGTTGGAAGAAGGTTTTGCATTGCTAAACATAAATTAGAATCCATATAAATCCATTGGGTTCAAACTAAAGTGTAAGGGAGAGGGGCCATAACTGTGGGGCCCATGAGGACTTCAACAATGATATTGCGTAACACTAGAAGTAGTTTTGTCGTGCTAGAGTTGTACTTCAAGTAACTGGCTGACGTCTACCAACTTGTGATAGTGAGTCTTTCTTCTAGAGAAATGTCTCTTTCATTTGTCGAGCTGGCATTAGGTGATAGGCAAAAGACACACAATTGATGGACGGAATGTCCTCTTCAGCCAGGATAGCTTGATTCCAGTGGCATTAGGTGAAGGACTGACAATCAACTAGGTATTATTAGTGTATATTAAAACATTTCACCTTTGGGGGCATTGTGACGCTCTTTCCCAGCTCCCGGACCTAGCTCCTGCACTTACCCTGTCCTCCCGCCGCCGCCTTCACAAGCTTCGCGGCCGCAGGGAGGAGGACTCTAACCTCCAGGCTCCCTCGCGGCGGAAGCCGCCAACGTCACCTGCGTGCCCGGAGGCGCTTCAAATATCGGACTGATTTACAAAAAAGTGAGCGACCCAGACTACCCTTGAGGGCTTGGGTAATTAAGTGAAAGGGTAAGAGTGCCTTCAAGGGAATTCGTTTACACAGATTTTAACACTTTCAATGTGATTTGCAAGGATAAGTTAATCATCCCCATCAGAATTCAATTCAACTAAATAGAATTTAAATCAAACAAATAAAACTACATAAATGACAAACATAAACACAAGCCAGGTGTATAGAAAAAAGAAATTTATCAAAAGTTTAAAACAAATCATCTGATATACAGAAAATGAAATAGGACTGCAGGTTGACACTCAATGTATTCACAACCAACTCAACAGAACCTATTAACGCCTATCCCAAAAGCATAATGAAAAAACAGAAAGGATGAGGCGGAGGTCAACGTTTCGGTCTCCTACAGGATGCTTAGCGAGACCATCTTCAGGACTGATGACAAATGAAATCTGTATATTAAAAAGTGTAATCTGAAACAAAAATGTTTTCAGTTACCAATTTTATCTAATTGATCTTTTTCATAACACCTTAGCATGCAAAATTACATTTATAACAAAACAAAACAAGAAAACAAGTAACATATTCACCATATAAAAGGAGAATTCATATTTCAAATGTAAACATTATTCTAATCACATTCTTAATGTCAATCTCAATTGTATAGCGTGTAAAAACATGTCTATACACTTATCGCTCTGACACAGGTAGCTACTGTGTTGAATTGTAACATCAACTTAGATGCATTACTAACAATTGTATATTAGTGCCTAAATCTCAAATTTGCCTCTTAATTTGAGATTTAGGCACTAATATACAATTGTTAGTAATGCATCTAAGTTGATGTTACAATTCAACACAGTAGCTACCTGTGTCAGAGCGATAAGTGTATAGACATGTTTTTACACGCTATACAATTGAGATTGACATTAAGAATGTGATTAGAATAATGTTTACATTTGAAATATGAATTCTCCTTTTATATGGTGTACTTACCCTGTCCTCCCGCCGCCGCCTTCACAAGCTTCGCGGCCACATGGAGGAGGACTCTAACCTCCAGGCTCCCTCGTGGCGGAAGCCGCCAACGTCACCTGCATGTCTGGAGGCACTCCAAATATCGGACAGCCCCCGCATCGCGGGTCCGCGCGCGGGCAGTGCTGGGCTAAGCCCGGGCAAAGGGCGGGCCGTCCAAGGCAGGACAGGGCTGGGCTGGGTCACCCCTCTAACATTTGTAGAACTGTAAGCCATTTTAGTCCGATCTTCATTTGACTGTAATTTGTTAACCGTTGTTGTGGATAGTGAACATTGTTGGGGCGATTGCAATAATGCCAAAGGGGAAGAAAACAGGGGTGGGAGGATCAGTGAGTGGTACGCTGGATCAATTCATTACCCGTGTGGCATCAGTCCTCAAGTATGAAATTGCTGCTACCGAAGGGCGTCTCTCACAGGAACCTATGTATATCAGACATTCGTCCCTGGGGCCCCTAATGCAAGCCACCTCCCCTAATGTGCTAGACAGGCCTATCACCTTATTAATTAATGAGGAAGCGAGCCGATTAAGCTCTGATGGAACTGTTTTAGTGGAGCGGCTTCCTGCAAAAGACGGCCCCCGCAAAACTCTAACATCTTATTCACAGACACGGGCTAATATCGGAGGAACTATAAAGAGGAAAAGGATGGAGTCCACACAGAAAGAGAGAAATCCCAAAACACCCAAAACTACCGATCTTATAAATCCGAAGCAAGGGCCATCTGTAAGCAGGACCTCATTACTGCCAGATGTCGACCTACTGGGTGATATTCAAATAACTCCAAATGATAGAGGGGAAACAAATTCTATCTCCACCTCTCAGGAAGTTGGAGGACCAATTGCCCATATAGAGCATGTTGTAAGATCTTTGATTCTCCCCCTCCTTGAGAGGATAAAAGTGGTAAATGAAATGTTGGAGAGATTTGAACAGTCAACTTTAGATAATTTTTTCTCTTTAAAAAATCTGATAAAATCTGAAGCCAGAGGGAGATTGGAGAATGGCATGGTCCCTCTTAGGGAATCTGCAGTGGCACCAGGAGCTGTAACTAGTGAAGCCGTTGTGCAAACATCAGAGAATAGGACGCAAAATGGCTCTAAAAATAACAAACAGACAAAAACGGCTCCCGGTAAAAGTGCACAAAGCCCCACCATTAGTGCAAGCAAACGTGAGATGGGGAAGGGTACTAGTTCCAAAAGTGCAGCCAAAATGAAAGACAGCTATGACAGCAGCCTGAAAACCCCACTGGCTACTGTTGACTTACCACCAGAGTCATTACCATATGTAGTAGTTCTCACTGGTGTTCCTGAATTAAAGAGTGAAAAACTTGAATCCCACCAAGAATTAAAAAACAAAGTGGCATTCTGGCTAAACAGGAATAGGCCGCTTCCTAGATATATGAATGGAGAAGTCCTGCTTGTCAGAAGGGTCAATTGGGTAGGCAGAAGACCAAAAGATATATGTGGGGATGCAATTATTGTAAACTTTAGGGATAGGCATGTAGCGAGACTCATCTGTAATGAACAATATCACATGGACAGGAGTGGAATTGGTACACAAGACCTTACCTATTTTTACAATCTGGGGTCTATGCTAGCATTGGCCCGCCATTCCATGATGCAAGAAGAGATGATGGGTGATTTAAACACTAACTTTCTACTAGCCATTAAAAACCGCTTTGCTGGACTATACGGGTTAGAGGAGGTTGATTGAATGGGAGAAAATGAAGGAAGGAATTTAGCTGATATAAGGTTGCAGCCACAAAGGGGATGGGGGATAAGCCCAACAACCTTCGAATTATTCCTGAAGGCCCCAATCCGACTGAGCTCGAACAATTAGGAAATACTAATCCCTTAATAGTGACGATCGAAGGTGTTACAAATACGGAACATAATACACTGGGCAGTAGGGCCCAAGCTGAGGTCAAACTAATGTCTTTGAATATTGCAGGCATGAGGAAAAATCTGAGTGACCCCGCATGGCACGATTACATGGAAAATGGGGATATTATTCTGTTTCAGGAAACATGGGGGGTGGATAACTATTTTAAAATAGGTTATAGATCCTTCCATATACCTGCAATCAATCCAAATAAAGGAAGACCCTTTGGTGGTCTGATAATTTGGGCAAAGATCACATTGGGAAATGACTACAATCAAATGGATTGCAATAGTCCTGATATTATCCATAAAGTTTAATGACGCTAAGGGTAGGGAGGTCTGCATCCTTAACATCTATAACAGACCCTTATCATCAAACAAGGAATCAGAGACTATAGCTCAGCTAGACAATATTATTTCTAGTCTCGATCATAAAACTATGATCATCATAGGAGGTGACTTCAATAGGAAGTTTGAATCCATAATAGGCTTAGAAAATGCCTTTGAGTTGGAAGACAATTCCAATAACATCCCAGGTGTCGAGGCCAGCCCAACAGTAGCTTGCACAAGAGGGGCTTTGCAATTATTAAGACTAACAGTGGAACACGGCCTGCGCCCTTGTAACGGACGCTTGCCGTCGGATTGCCCGAGCAAACCCACTTTTAGACGGGGTTGTTGTGCTAGTCATTTGGACTATATAATGGTCTCAATAAGTCTATGGTCGATGACTTTAGATCTGGCGGTGGAAGATCGTATAGAGAGCGATGACTATCCTCTCTCTTTGACCCTTTCAAGATCATTATTCATGCTATGCACAGAAGTGATACCCCAAACCTACAACATGAGCTCTGACCCCTTAGAGTCTAACAACCGTAGGACCTTGAAATGGCCTGTAGTCATGGAAAATGGTTGTATTACCAAGAAAATCTATGAGCTTTATGTAAAGCTCATGTCCCCGCTAGCTGATGGTAATATTAAGAGCACCTCCCTAACAGAGGTGCATGGAAAATTGATACCGGAGCTTAGTGAGATACTTACCAAAGCAACTAAACGGGCACGCTCTGGGCAAAGTATTCCCCCGAAGGATGGAATATGGTATGATAAAGCATGCCGCCAGGCCAAAGTGGAACTAATAACAGCTGTAAAAAGAAACATATAGCAACTGTTAGAGAAAAAAGGAAGCTATATAAAAAAACAATGATATTGGCAAAAAAGGGCTGGGACGAAAAAGTCTGGTCTGAATTATTGGAAGCATGCTAATTAAAAGACCAGTCCATGTTCTAGGGTCTTCTAGCTAGGGGAAAGAAAGAAGGGACACCGTCCAGGGACTTGTTCCCAAAGGCAAATGTTTGGGTTAAACACTTCTCCGCATTATATTCATGCGGTGGAAATGAGCAAAGGTGTATTGAAGAAGATATAGAACCAAATTTAAGTACAACACCCTTATCATTTAGTTTGATTGATACCATAACAGCCTTCAATGCAATCAAATCGGGGAAAGCACCAGGTCCAGATAAAATACCTGGGGACCTTTGGAAACATGAGAACATGCTGTGGGCCCCGTACATCAACCTTCTCAGCAACAAAATTGCGAGAGGTGCCACAAATTCTGAGACCTGGCGGGGCGCCAAAATTGTGACTATCTTTAAAAAGGGAGACAGACTTAACCCAGCGCATTACAGACATATCAGTCTGATAGATGTCATCCAAAAGGTTTTTGCTCGCCAAGTGCTAAGCAAGCTAAATGCGTGGATTGAGGAAAATTCTATTTTAACTAAATACCAGGCTGGTTTTAGAGGGAAAATTAGCACTGTCGATCAAGTTTTTAGATTTTTATGCTTAACATGGCAATATATTAAATTACGAACTCTCACCTTTACGTGGCTTTTGTGGACCTCAGAGCAGCCTTTGATCTCGTCCCCAGGGGAAATTTGTGGACATCATTAAGGAATCAGGGTGTCCCCGGGGAAATTCTTGAACAAATTATTAGGCTACACGAGGATAATTACGCAAGGGTGAGGTGGGGTCCTAATGGAGAATTAACGGAGTGCATAGATATAAAGAGAGGCGTCAGGCAAGGATGTGTGCTGGCGCCGACTCTTTTTTCTCTGTATGTAAACGACATACCGGACACCCTCCTGGGCTGCGAGCATGACTCTCCCAAGTTGGGCGGCCAAGCTGTACCAGCTCTGCTATTTGCAGACGATACCATTTTAATCTCCCAGACGCCAAGAGGATAACAGAACCTGCTTAATAATTTCCAATCTTATTGCATAGACAAGAAGCTTGAAATTTATTTGTCTAAAACAAAGTTTATGACAATTAGTCCCCACAAGGGTTTTAACAAAGTAATTACTGTTAATAACGAAATGATCGAGCATGTGCACAGTTTTAAATATTTGGGTATTACACTTCATACAAAAATGAACTGGAAGCCACAAATTGAAAAATCTAAATTAATTTTAACACAAAACCTGGCACCTATAGCCAGAAGGCACAGGAATAGTTATACTAGAGCTGTATCGCCCGCAATTGAGCTGTTTAAATATAAAGCTCAATCCGCCACACTATATGGGGCGGAATTGTGAGGCCATGCAGCCAAAGATGCTTTTTCAGTACATGAAAATAGTTTCTTCAGACAATTACAAGCAGTACCACGCTGCACCCCCTTAATCCCTTTCCTTCGGGACTTGAATATACATCGCTCTGATGACCATGCTACTCTACGTCCATTGCTATATTGGATTCGCCTGTGGTCAACGGACGAATTAGTGGACTATAGAGAAGCACTAAGAGAACTTATGGAAATAAAGAACACGACTCGGTTGGCATGGTTGATCCACATCAAAAACTGGTTCCTAAAGTTGGGATTATACCATTATTGGACAGACCCCGATTCCTTGACTCTATCTTGTCTTGTCTTGACCTCTGTTGTAGCCTAGCCACGCCTTGCCCCGCCACAGCCGCAGCCAGCCAGACCAGGAGAATCGAGCGCAGAGCGCAGCCTAAGGAGTCTACGGAGCAGTACGGAGCACTGTGCAGTGTATCGTGAGCACTGTGAAGCACCCAGGAGCGAAGACACCGAGGACGCCGAAGGAGGGTAGTTAACACCCGTATACGACCGCGAGACCCCCCGAAGACCCGCTCCAGCCCCACAGCCACGCAGAAGCGCAGATTACGAAGCACGGGGCTGGGTAGGGTGACAGGACCACTAAAACACCGCAGAACACCGGTCACAAGCTGGGAAAGGGACGACGGATACCGGCAAACAGTGCCCGCGATAACCAGCCGGGCAGAACGCACAGAATCGCGGTGAGCGTGTTTGCCGGCTGTCAAAGACAGTACCCAGCCGCCTCAAAACCCCCCACCCCCGTTGAAGTAAGACAGAGGGGGTTCCCGCACGGCGCTGCCAGTAAGCAGCAGAGGCACGCCAACAGCGGGTCAGTAGCAGGCGGGGGGGGCAGGCTGCATCTGGATTATTTAGTAGTAGTGGCCAAAGGACCAAACGAACACCTGTGGCACCTGAATGAGCAAGGAGCCAAGGACTGAAGGTGAGAGTCTATAGTCCCGGCCGCAGAACCTACAAAGTACAAGGAGAGCAAGTATAGCCGGGGAGTCACCATAAGAGAGGACAACGAGCGCGGCAAGGCAGGCTGGTGGTTAAAAGGCACAACAGAGGTAAGTGAAAGAAATTAAGTATTTTTTTAAAGTTAAAAAGTTAATATTAAATAAAAACTGAGAAATTAACAACAGCAGTACTACAGTCTAGGCAACATAATTAAAGAAATGGCACCGAAAAGAGGGCAGAAATTGCGCTCAGATGATGGACCAGAGAAGAGCAAACATTTGGAGGGCTCAATATCACTGGAAGAGAGCCAGGAAAGCCAGGCCTCAATAATGGATAACAGCAAGGGGCGACGTAAGAAAAGAAAAGTCAAAAGAGCAACTAAAAATGCCCAACAGGCAAAAAGGGGTTGTATTCCAACAACCTCCAAATAGAAAGATAATATGTCAGTGTCTAAATCTATAAAGGATTTTGTAGGGAAACACTACAAAACCTATAGAGCCAGTAATAAACCTGGATCAAGAGGGAGACATGGAGGAAGATGGCGTGGAGGGCGGAGAAAAGACAGGGGCAGCAGTACCGAGCCAGATAAGTAAAGTTACGGAAGAACTCCCTGAAGAAGAAACCCCCGATAGAGAGGAAGGAAGGGAGGACCCCATATCGATAAACCTGACGCTCTTGAGCCAAAATCTCCACATATCAGCGCCTCGTCTCTCATCATCCTCAAAAATGTTCTCGCTACAATCATAGGGAAATGAAGAGTTAAGGGGGAACGAAAGCCAGAGCCAGAGCTATGTATGGGGGGGCGCGCCAGACCAACCTCTGCAGCACCAACATACCCATAATCCCCAATCTCAGCAAGACATCAAAAGAACCAGTCAGCATGTAAACCCAGAAAGAAACAACACACAGGATTCGGACCTCTCCGTAACACCCACATCATCATTGGTGGATCTAATATTGATGTTACAGAAGATATTACAAGGAATCCTAGAAGTAACACTTTCAAATAATGTAGTGATGAAAGCTCAGAAACTGTACTTAAAAAAGATTGAAGAGGAACTAGGGGAGATAAAAAACAAAACCAAATGCCAAATATGTTAAGACCAATAGTTACAACATCACCCACGGATGAAAGAGCAGAGAATGAACCGGCAGAAGCAATCGTGGTAAACCTTGCAGGGACACCTCACCCCACAGAACAGAGCATAACAAACAAATCCGTTGAGGCATTAGATAACGTATATATCTCTAGACGCCCAATGCTGGTAAAAAGGAGAGGGGTGTATGCAGTGGCCACCACCAGGAACAGGGCTGGAAAGAAGCGTGCAACAAATCCAACAGCTAAGAGAAAAGGGAAGTTAATAGAGGGGGAGGCACAGTCAGGTCTAAATCCCTCAGCCCCGATATACGTGCCGAATAGACCCTTGCAATCGGAGTCTAAATCGACAAAGACCCCGACAGCACCAAGCAAAAATGGGAGAAGCAATGAGGTAAAAGAGAAACTCTTAACATCCCGTACTGCGAAGCAAAAAGTAAGGATAGCCTCAGAACAACCCAATAGTGGCCGTAGACTTGATAGCTTTCAGGTACAGGTACCATCCGGTGCGGGAAGCAAAGGGTGGGAGATAGGGAGAACAAAGGCTAGACAGCAAAAATTTGAAATCCCTAAGAAAGTACAAGGGGTAGATAACAATAAATGGGTATATTTGGATCAGATATGGAAAAAGGGAAAGTCGGAAAGAAAAATGAACCCCCTAAATAGGGCACAGATTCTTTCCGCCTTCGCCAAATGTAGTAGCCTGAGCGGGATCAGCACAAACGATCTTCGGCAAATTGGTTTTGTAGAGAATAGGAATGGAAAAGAAATAACAAAAGTGTCACTTCACTCAGACCTGGTAAAAAAGGCAATACTGAAAGCCACAAGTGAGATAAATCAACAGGGAATAAAAATAATTTCAGAGAGGGAAGTAATAGCCCCCACAGATAATACATTCTTACAATATCATGCAGGTCTAGGGAAGAGGCAAGTGAAACTATATAGAGAAAATGAAGGAAACCATAGTTGCTTGAACATAGTAATAGATAATACAGGAAATGAAGCTTCTTGGGATAACTGGTCCCTATGTAGTATCCCTGTGGGAGTCGCTAACGAGAGCTACACGGAGGAAGAGGTAGAAGAGGGTGGCTTGAGCGAGGTAGAATAGGACGGGGGGTGCCGCAAAGTCTAGGTCTCATAACCTGGAATGTGAATGGGCTAGGCAATGAACTAAAGCGAGAATATATAAAGGAAATAGTAAATAATGTGGACATTGCCTGCCTACAAGAGACCTGGACATGCGACGAAACCCCAATCTTTGAGGGATACCTACAATTAAGTCACCCGGCCACGAAAAAAAGCTTTGGCCGCCCTTCGGGGGGACTGATGACACTGGTTTCAACAAAAGTTCTGAGAGAAGTTACACCGTTGAAAACGAAATGTAAATGGGTCCAAGCATGCAGAATAGAACTATTGACAGTGGAAATGAAATACAAAATGTTGTCTGTGATAAATGTATACATGCAGTGGTATAATAGAGCAGAGTACGAAATTGAGTTGAGGTATTTAAAGGAGGATGTTGATACTATACTTGAAAAATACGCATCGGGCATACTGATAATAATGGGGGATTTTAACCACAAATTAGATCCAAAGAAGGCTGACCTCTGGAATAGAGAACTGTTAGAGGTGTATGGAATAAACCCTGCTAGCTTCCCAGCAGGGGAGATTTCAAAACAGGAATCAGAATTAGTACATGTCCTAGGAGGTAGGGGTTTCCAATGTGTGAATGGTAGATTGAAGACAGATCGCCCAGCAGGGAAGACCTTTAAATTAGGCTTACAGAACTGCCCAATAGATTACATGTTTTTACAAGCCTGGAACTTCCCCCAAGTTCGGGAATTTAGGATAGAACAAAAAGAGGTTAGCGATCATAACCTACTACACCTAACATTATTTGGGGGAAGCAAAATGCCTAGAGACAAAGTGATCCCCCAGGAGGTCGAGTACCCTAAGCGGGTGATGACACGACTGACGGAGGAATATCAGGAGAAACTGAAGGCCATGCAAATTAAAGTTGAGCCCGGAAACTTAGAGAATAAAAATTTGGAATGGTTCATAGAAAAGTTAGAAGAAGTGGCCCAGTGCCTAAGAATAGAATTAAAAAGGGACAAACATACTAGTGTAAAACCGCCCAGCCGAGTAAAATTGTTTTCCGCTGAGTGCCAAGCTAAAAAAAGGGAGATACGGGCAGCACAAAGAAGGCAAAAAAAGAACTTCACACTTGAGAGACAGGTACACATAAACAAGTTGAAAAGAGAATTTAAAAAAATGGCAGACAATACAAAAAGGACATATTAAGAGAAATGTTACTTAAATCTGTTAGAAGCAATTGAAGAAAAAAACCTTAGACAATTTTGGAAATTGGTAAAGGCAGCAATTGGCCCAAAAGATGGTGAACTAAAATGTGTAGTTAGTGAGGCAGCATGGGAGGAGTATATAAGGGAACTGTACGGGGCAAGAGCTCCTAGAGATCATGTAGATACCGAAAAATGGCAAGAAATATCAGAAGATCTCAAATCTAAGTTTAAAGAAAAACAAGTAGAGCATACAATAAGAGAACTGAAGCTAACCCGTGCGGCAGGACCCGACAACCTTCCTGCAATAATATTGAAATCAGAAATAAAGTGGTGGGCAAGATTTTTTACACAGATGTTCCATATAATACTTACTGAAGGCATAATGCCACCTAACTGGAAGGGCGCAATAATTAGGCCAATCCATAAGAAAGGAAGTATGGAGGCACCACAAAATTACCGATTGATTAACCTCCTTGACATAGGAGAGAAAGTTTTCTCAAAAATTGTATTAAACACATGGGTAAAGGAGTTCCAAATTGTACCCATAGAACAGGGAGGATTTAGGGAGGGGCACTCCACGATTGATCACGGATTTGCATTATGGGCTATGGCTAGGAAGTCGACGGAACAAAATGGCAAGTTATGCTGTTGTTTCGTCGACTTCCGAGCAGCCTTTGATTCAGTCGATCGGGTCTGTCTATGGGAAACTCTAACGAAGGTAAATATTCCCAATGACCTTTTGACCAAAATAAAGGAACTACATAGAGGAAACTGGGCGCAAGTCATTAAGGACACCGAGGGATCACTGACGAAAAAAATACCCATTGACAATGGTCTAAGACAGGGTTGCGTTCTGGCCCCACAGTTATTCTCTATATTCCTGTCAGATCTCCCGGCCTATTTAGAGTTTGAAGGTAGTGCAAGTCCCAGAATGGATGGAAACAAGGTGCCCTGCTTACTCTATGCAGACGATCTGGTAATAGTGGACCAGAGCGAGAGAGGCCTCCAAAGAAAGCTTAACGCCTTCAATGCATACTGTGCTAGAAAATTCCTAACAGTTAACCTAGATAAAACAAAAATACTTTGCTTTGGGAAAAAGACAAGCAGGTTTAATTGGTACCTAGGGGAGCTTAAACTGGAGACGGTAAACGAATACCGATACCTAGGTATATGGTTTGATAAGACATTGAACTGGTGCACCCATTTGGAATCACAAAAAGCAAAAGCACACTCTTCAATATGCGGACTAAAAATGTTTAATAGGGACTACGGAGAAATATCACATCGACCTATGCTAAGAGCTTTTGAGGCAATGATCCCCCCCCCAAGTCCTATAAGGAGAAGAAATCCTTCATTTGAGCGGTAAGGGAGCTTGGGACTTGGTGGAGGGGAAATGCCTAAAAAGCCTTCTATCTCTCCCACAATCGTCTATGGTCCAAGCTAAAAGAACTGAAATAGGCACAAAGTCTTGGGAGATACAAACGCAAATGGCATTAATTAGACTTTGGATTCGATTTGAAGATTCAGATGGACAAAAAGTAGCACAATGGTGCAGAAGAGAAATCCAAAAGAGTGACCTAAAATGGGCAAAAGCATGCAGGGAAAGATTGATGCAAATTTGTAAAAGGTTAAAGGTAGAAGTGTTCCAGGAAACGCTTAAAGTATCATGTACTAAGAGTGAGCTGAAACTAAATGGGAAGGAAGTATCCAGAACCACTGATATGGGATACTTAGCGAAGAAGAAATCAGTAGCACATATGATGAATGCCTGGTCAAACGAAAATTGGTTCCCCTATCTAGACATCCTTCCCAACCGCGGCTACAGGCAGGAGATATTAAGGCTGTGGATAGGGATCCACCCAGGGTTAATGAATAAAGATCTGAAAGCAAAAATGCTAGATCAGGAAGGGTTTGCAGGTGTAGTTTAGGATGCAAAGGAGACCTGGTACATGTCCTACTTGATTGTCTGAACTTTTATATTAAGGGAATTATACTTGAACTAAAGGAAAGAAATGTGTTTTAAATGTAATAATAAGTTTTATCTCAGATGCAATTTTTATTGACGTTGATAAACGTAAAAAGGCGTGTAAGAGTTTTAATTGATATTGGATCAATTTGACATGGTTTTATGGTTTTTATGTGAATATTTTAAATCTGTGATACTGTCTCTTGCTCTTGTTTAAAGACTATGGTCATAATAAACATAACTTTGACTTGACTTGACTCTATCTTGTAAAAAACTGCTGCGGGAAAGGTTTTGGGAATACGTCCTAAACTTTACACTCCAAAACCCAAAAATTGGAGCACTCACCCTCAAGTTCCTTGATGTGAAAGTTGAATCAAATTTGAATGCTTCATGGATGAAATTTTGCCTAATATGGCAAAATCACTGTATTTAAAGTTTCGCTATGGCATTCTACAAATCAAATCTAACACATCAAGATGGGCTTGTAATAAGGGTTCTACAGGGAATGTCTTGCTAGATACTTGTGAACTGTGCGATATTGGCACAAGGGAGGACGAGGCTCACGTTTTATTCCTATGCCCGGCATATCAACATATTAGGAAAAAGTGGCTAAAGCCTATTTGTCGCCTTTTAGGCTTCAGACACATTAAGGAAGCTAAAAGAGTGTTTAAAGGTGATGCATCACAGACCATTGTATTCAGCTTAAGCCGTTTTTTCCTTGCGGTGGCAATAGTCCGAAAAAAAAGAGGCTTAAAATTGTAGTCGTAATAGCTGGTCCCGTAAGGATACGATACTAACCACTCAAATTAAACTGATGGAACGAGACCAAGTGTAGAGTGGCGGGTCTATCATTGAAGAATTACCTATACATTTCAGCTTCCAATATGCAATGGATGTAATACCCTTCAAACTGTACATGATTTTAATATTTTATTGTTTTTATAATGTTAGTAGCATCAATTAATAACAGCACCTGGTACTTTTTAACATTATTAATTATATTTATTGTCTTAAATCTTTAATATTGTATTCTCTCCTCCCATTTATGCTCGCATTGCACAAACCAAGATGGATTGACTGTAATAGTGCGCTTGTAATTATACACAATTGCCTCCCTTTAGAGATGATATTGTATTGATGCCATGGTTCTTTTCCAGATACTGATATTGTTTGACCTTGGTGGTTGTTTTAAGAGACTGTTTTGATTTATTTCTATGACTCTTTCATGGTTTGTTTTAACCGAAATAAAGATTTTGAACTGAACTGTGATGTGAAATAAGCTTGTTGGGAGCAGCAATTAAGATAGATTTGCAATAGCCTGTGGGGGATGAATTAAAACATTTACTACAGGAACTCTAAGATTATTATAGAGAAATGGCAGGATAGGTTAGTTGGAAGAAGGCTTTGCATTGCTAAACATAAATTAGAATCCATATAAATCCATTGGGCCATAACTGTGGGGCAGATGAGGACTTCAACAATGATATTGGGTAACACTAGAAGTAGTTTTGCCGTGCTAGAGTTGTACTCCAAATAACTGGCTGACGTCCACCAACTTGCGATAGTGAGTCTTTCTTCTAGAGAAATTTCTCTTTTATTTGTCGAGCTGGCATTAGGTGAAGGCAAAAGACACACAATTGATGGACAGAATGTCCTCTTCAGCCAGGATAGCTTGATTCCAGAGGCATTAGGCGAAGGACTGACAATCAAGTAGGTATTATTAGTGTATATTAAAACATTTGCACCCAGTCAATGGAGAACATGGGCCACAGGGCACTCACACATATTACAAAGAATAAGAAATAGAATATGGCCTTGTGGGACGCTACATTTTGACCTCCTTGGCAAAGAGAAAAAGGATAGGAAAGTGGCCAGTTGTTGTCAGTCATTCAGAAATAATTTAACCACAGTTCGGCTGACCCTCTGACTCCAGCATTAGTTAATATGGACATGAAAGTCATGTGATTAATTATATTGATTGCAGAAAAGAGGATGAGAAGAACAAGTACCCCAAGGCCTCTGCCATGCATCAACTGTATAAATCACCTAGGACTGAGACTATCATCAATTCTGAATTGTATTCTTGACAATGAACCCCCCCATTGCCTTAGTAAGGTGATTACATTTTAACTAATGGTGACCAATATTACTTCTCCTAACATCTTAAAAAGTATCCAGCATAAATGTTGCCACTGTATAATGTCCTGCATTCAGCCAGTGTTCAGAGGATGTGTGTTTGGCGCCTGACCCACTGAATTCTTTTTGATTTACCCTTGCGATCACTTTATTGATGCTATGTAGATAGTAATTTTATATTTTCAAACAAACCTTTCTGTCCACCATGTGATGTCCTGAGGTGCCAATTGATAGTGAAGTACATTGCATCAACTAATCAAAAGGGTCCAAAACAACCTACCAGCATGAACAGAAAATAGTGACGCAAGAGTGGAGAGACCACATTGGTTTTTTTATGAATGCACCATAGATACCAGAAGGGCAAAAACTGGAAATGGGGTTTGCATGCAAGATGGAGCAGGCGGTTCGCTGTGTCTCCCGTCAGGGGCATTTCCCTGCCATCCACTATTTATTTTCCCCATTAGATTAGCACTTTATTTACCTAGTTTGGACCAGTCATGTCTCCTCATTCAGAGGGTGCAGAGCATTAGTGGCCTTGGTCCAGTGCCCAAACCACAAATAAAGCATGAAGGGGGAAGGCATGCCTCCATTTGTGACAACAATCCAGCTCGTAAAGCTACTGCAGTGAGCAGCGTCTGTGTTTAGGTTGGTCAGATGGTGTCACCTCAACGTTTAGCCCTCATAAATCTGACAGCACGAATTCATGGCTACATTAATTGACCTACCAGGTAACAAATTGGAAGAACATTATGTAAGTTGCAAATGGAAAAATGAATAATGTAAATGCCAGGAATTCATCATCAAGCTTCTTGTGTGTTCTCTTCCCTCAAGCTAAGCAAAAACATTAACCATTTCAAAGCAAGGTTAGTGCTCAAGAGAACACTAGAGTGTGAGTGTCTTCATCCATCTGATTTTGTTTATTCATTTATCTTATTGTTTTTCTGATATATTCAATTGGATACAATCTGGTTGCCACCTGTCATTTTGAGTTTCCTTTTTCTAAATCTTTGGATTACTTTCCCTGAATTATGACTTGGCTAAAAGGAGAGACTAAATAGAGAACTTTGACTCAATGGGTCACCCTGCCACCAAGACAATTTATGAGTTCAATGAAATCAAACCCATTCAAATGTCTATGCAAATAGTTCTCACCTATCCTATTCAGGTTCATTTTCCATTAGCAGTGCAGTGTATAATGCCCACCAGTTCAGCTTGAAATTCCCTGCTCCCAAATTGGAACTGGCATTTCAACTATATTTTAATTGTAATCAAGTACCAATTTTATTGATGCATGTATGTTCAATTATCATGTTTTCACCCTATACTTCTTATTTTTGAGCAATGCTGCAATGGGATGAACATTCAAGAAACAGCATGTATGAATATACATATAGTATAGGGAAAAAGGAGCGCAAAACCAAATCATCAATGAATTAGAGAAGGATTTTCTTACAGCCCAAGTGTGCACAAGAGGGGTCCTAATGAAGATAGCTGAAGAAGGAAATATCTCAGATTAGAAGACTAACCAGTCATATCTCCCTTTTTGCGGGAAAGTTGTAGAGAAGGTTGTAAATAAGCAACTCATGAATTTTATCGAAGAGAACTCCCGGCTTCACCCTACCCAGTCTGGATTCAGAGCAGGATATTCAACTGAATCCGCGGTCCTCCTTTCCACTGAACGCCTGAGACAACTGGTTGATGAGGGGCAGACAGCAGCGTTGGTACTTTTAGATCTTAGTGCAGCATTTGACACCGTGCTGCACTCAACGCTGCTGTCACGCCTCTCCGATATGGGAATAGAGGGTCCAGCCCTGGAGTGGATAAAATCCTTTTTGGAAAATAGGAACTTTCAGGTGCATTGCCCTCCTTACAAATCATCCCCTCGTAAGTTGAGGCATGGAGTTCCACAAGGCTCAAGTATGAGCCCCACGCTGTTCAATATTTATATGGAGCCTCTGGCACACATTGTGGAATCCTATGGTGTGGATATCGTCACATACGCTGACGATACCCAATTAATAATCCAACTCGCCAACAACCAGCCTGAGGAAGCCGCTAATTTTTCCAACTGTATGCGGGCGGTGGCAGGTTGGATGAATAGCAACTGCCTCCGCCTAAATGGCGATAAAACGGAGTTGCTGGTGGTCGGTAAGGCCTCCTCCACCTGGTCGCAGGACTGGTGGCCTACGGAATTGGGGCCAATCCCCCGTCCAGCAGAGGCTGTCAAAAATTTGGGAATTATGATCGATGCTGAGCTTTCCTTTAAGCAACAAATTAATAAAACTACTGGAAAATGCTTCGGAATATTGAAAACTCTCCGTAAAGTTCTCGATCTGCTCCCCTTCGGTGCCAGGAAGAAACTTATCCATGCCCTGGTCACGCCACATTTGGATTATGGTAATGCCCTTCTTCTTGGCTTGAGCAAAAAAGGCATTCAACAGCTACAGGGTATCCAAAATGCCGCAGCCCGCTTGGTACTCAATCTCCCACGCAGGGCATCCGGTAAGACAGCTTTGCGTAAACTTCATTGGCTCCCCATTGTGGAGCGCATTAAATTTAAGGCACTTTGTATGGCCCATCGTATTGCCCAGGGAAAAGGCCCCAACTATCTGCAAAGACTCCTTACTATCCACCGCCCCACCCGAAATCTCAGATCCGCCGGAGTGATGTTATTCCAACTTCCCCGTGTTCACAAAACCAGAATGGGAGGTAGCTCCTTCCGTTTCTTGGCTTGCAAACACTGGAATAGCCTTCCCCTAAACCTTCGTATGGAGCCCTCCGAAACGAGATTTAGACAATATTTAAAAACTTATCTCTTCCCCAAATAAATAATACCCTTGTACTTTCTTTCTCATCTGGGAGTAGTAGCATTACAGCGCGGGGACACACCGTCATAGGTGTAACCAAGCGCTTTAAAAATGGTTTTTATTATTATTATATAGAAGTGGCAGGCCATCTTCCTTCCTCTGATTTCTCCAACTCATATGGAGTGCACCAAGTGGCCGTTTTTCCAAAGGAAGACACAGACTTTGCCTTATCACTGAGAACACACATTTTACATTCCTTGTGCTAATGGGCAGGTAGTCAGGCTACCATTTTCACCAGCTCCTATTTCTGTCCCTGACCACTACAAAAACCAGAGTGATCCTAGGCACGAAAGTCTTTTAAATGTTCTTCAGAGCTGTCAAAAATCTCCTGGACATTGATCCCCACTTTTGGGATCTTACTTGACATCTAGGAACTTTATTCATGCTATTTTGTTCCTGTTAAGTTGCTCTTGACCTGCACACGTTACTTCAATGGGCAAAAGCCATCACAATGGTAGACATTTCTAACTTTGTCAGAGGTGCTAAATCTGCAAAAGATTTTTTTTTTTTAAAAGAAGATCTCACCATCTTATCTTAGTTCCTGCTGTTTATTTAGCAGATTAAGGATTCATGGAAATACTTTGTCTTGGGCCTAGCTATATCATTGCCAATAATTAAACACCTTTTAAGCATATTTTATAACATTCAAACACATGCCAAAACATAAAACGATAAACGTGGTGCTCATAATAAATCAATACATAGAATGAAAACAATTATTTCAATAAGGAAATACATGAGTCACATAGATTAAAAAGTGCAATAGTCACATTACACCTACAATTTGTTAAGATTCATATTGTATTGGAACTCTATGAGAAATAACTATTTTAACTGACATTGTTAGAGTTCCTAGACCAAAAAAGGATGACAACACAGGTATGACTCACAAAGCCACAATTTAAAATGGCAGGAATATGTCAGCATCAGGAGTTATTTCAATATTTGAAGCAGATTTCCAACTTTTTAGGGATTTATAATGGATTACTGGAGTACTTCAAAAATGTACGACACTCAAATATCCTGGAGTACTCCAAATGACAAAATACATGCCGAATTTCCTCCAGGTAGATAATTCTGCATACAGAAATAAGCACAAACTTGCATTTGTATCTGTAACTTTTTCCCAGAGAGATTTTTTTTTCTGTTCCTTACCCAGTAAACCATCTTTCTAATGGGGTGAAGGAGTGATGGGGGTCACTGCTATTTTCCACCTTGGAAATCTATTTAATACTGCTTTTTATGGGAACATTCTTGGAGTACTCTAAAATCTAAAATGTATTGTGGGAAAAGGGAAGTAGATTATTAGTTAGTACTATGTAATAATATCACAAATCCTTATCACATCCAGTTAGGAAATCTTAGCATAGTCCTTAGTAGCTGTGGCACAGAGCAGTCAGGCTTAAGTCAAAGGAAACAACTGTTACAGAACTTATAAGTACATAAGTAAGAGACAACAAAATACAAATCTCACTCCTATCTATAACAAAAAAGTATACTTTTGTCTTCAATTAGCCACCAAAACAACAAAAATCAGATACAGAGAACCAGAGTTAGTATTTTTGCAAGTCTTTCATAAATCACTGCTTTTCACCTCAAAAAGCTTGAGAAAATGTTTAAAAGTTTGTAAATCACTGCTTTTCATTCTTAGCTGTAGCTTCTGAACCTTGAACTCAAGGGTCTGGGGCAAAATCAAAATTTCAGGCTGACCGCATTAGAAGATGCAGACGCCGGGTTAGACCTGGTCAAGATTTTACTTTTTTTGTTTCTTTTTTCTTGTCGATAGTGAGATTGGAACTGTCCTCTGCAGTTGAGTTCAACCTTTGGTTCATTGTTGGTTCCTGTGAAAGCCTTGGTTCACAAGGGCATTCAATGCTACTTACAATTAGGCAAGGAGTGGTAGTTTCTGTTCCTTTGACTCTGTGCTCAGAAACAATTATCTTTGGCTCACAAGTTACAGTCCTCTGATGAGAAAAGTAGCGGCTCATAGTGGGAGTGCTGCGCGGCAGTTGAGCGCGATGGGGAGGGGCAGGGTGGGGGGTTGTAAACTCTGGCGTACGGCCGACTGGAGATAAGTACATAAAAAAAGAAAATGAATTACATTGCGCGTGCTGCAATGCAAATGGCATTGCAGTGCGAGCAATGTAATTTGTTTTATTCATTTATGTACGTACCTCCAGTCGGCTGTATGCCGGAGTTTACTACCCCCCACCCTGCCCCTCCCCTGCCTCACCACCCGCCAGCACTCCCACTACGAGCCGCTACTGGATGAGGAGTCCACGCTAGCATGGGCAAGGGTCTAGGCCCTAGAGGGAAAACTTGGGGCTAGAACTTGATCACCCAGCTAAGCCAGCAGAGTCCATGGCAAGTTCCGAGTAAACTGGCCAGCTGGTCATTTTGCTGGTGAGGGTTTTTTTTTAGCTTTATGTCCGTCAAGCTTTACAGGAGGCAATCAACTAGCTCTTGGAGCTCACTCACAGGTCCATAGCACGAGTGGGAGCAGTTCCAGTCCTTGGGGTCTATCTCCCAGGTTAAACAGCACAAGAAGCATTTCCGTTTCTGAGTTTAAGTCTTGGCTCAGTAGGTACAGCAGCTGCAGTCTTCCGTGCTGCAGCCTTTCTTTCTGATGTCCACATGTAAAGCATGTGCAGCCCTTCTGTTCTTTCCAAACCCAGCAGTGTTCTGCGGCTGGGTGCTACATTTGAGTTTGTGGATATGGAGGACTCACTAGCCAATGGGGGATACTATCCCCACGGGTCAACCTACCGACTTTTACATCATTCCCTGTGTGTTGCCCCTAAAGAATTCCACAGTGCACCTCTCTGCCCAAATCCAAGCTGTTGGAATATTTCTTACCTGGGACAGAACCCTAGGCACACCCTTAAGGTTTGTCCACAATATTTAGTCACCCCTCCTGGGAAATCGGATCAGCAACAGGCTCCCTTCCCCGTGGAAGAAATGTTAGCCTGTCTAACTGCACAAAGAGAAGGGAAAGTCAAGTCAAGTCAAGTCAGAGAATTTATATAGCGCACTACATACCCAGAGGGTCTCAAGGCGCTTAGGGAGGGGAGGAGGATTACTTGTCAAATATCCACGTTTTAAGTTGCTTTCTAAATGCTAGGTGGTTCTGGGTAAGGCGAAGGTAGGTGGGGAGTGAGTTCCATGTTTTAGCTGCCAGGTATGAGAAGGATCTGCCTCCCATGGTGGTCTTGTTGATGCGGGGTACAGTGGCGAGGGCTTGGCTGGAAGAACGTAGTTGGCGGGAGGGGGTGTAGAAGGACAGTCGTGAGTTGAGGCATTCTGGTCCGATGTCGTAGAGTGATTTGTGTGCGTGGGTTAACAGTCGGAAAGTGATCCTCTTATTGACGGGTAGCCAGTGGAGGTCTTTCAGGTGGCCAGAGATGTGTTCGTTACGCGGGATGTCTAATATGATCCTGGCTGAGGCGTTTTGGATTCGTTGGAGTTTCTTCTGGAGTTTAGCGGTAGTACCTGCGTAGAGGGTGTTTCCGTAGTCCAGTCGGCTCGTGACCAGAGCATGGGTGACTGTTTTTCTGGTTTCGGTGGGGATCCAGCGAAATGTTTTTTTGAGCATGCGAAGAATGTTGAAGCAGGATGAGGATACGGCGTTGACTTGTCTGTTCATTGAGAGAGAAGAGTCCAGGATAACGCCTAGGTTCCGTGCGTGGTCTGTCGGGGTGGGTGCTTTTCCAAGGGCTTCCGGCCACCAAGAGTCGTCCCATGCAGAGGGGGATGTACCTAAGATGAGGACTTCTGTTTTATCTGAGTTCAGTTTCAGACGGCTTTGTTTCATCCATTCGGCAACTTCTTTCATTCCTTCGTGTAGGTTTGTTTTGGCGGTGCTGGGGTCATTGGTGAGAGAAAGGATCAGTTGAGTGTCATCCGCGTAGGAGATGATGTTGAGGTTGTGTTGGCGAGCGATGGCCGCGAGGGGGCTCATGTATACGTTGAAGAGGGTGGGACTGAGTGAGGATCCTTGTGGTACGCCACAGATGACTTCAGTGGCTTCGGACTTGAATGGTGGAAGGCGGACTCTCTGGGTTCTTCCGGTGAGGAACGAGGTGATCCATTCGAGTGCTTTTCCTTGTATTCCGATGTTTCTGAGGCGTTGTAAAAGGGTGCTGTGGCAGACTGTGTCGAAGGCTGCAGAGAGGTCGAGGAGGATGAGGGCGACTGTGTCTCCATTGTCCAGTAGCGTTCGAATGTCATCTGTTGCTGCGATGAGGGCGGTCTCAGTGCTGTGTTTTGCTCGGAAGCCAGATTGTGAGGAGTCGAGGGATTTGTTGGCTTCGAGGAAAGCGGCGAGTTGGTTGTTGACAGCTTTCTCGATGACTTTGGCTGGGAAAGGAAGGAGCGATATGGGGCGGTAGTTTTTGAGTTCGGTGGGGTCCGCTGTGGGTTTTTTCAGAAGGGCGGTGAGTTCAGCGTGTTTCCAGCTTTCCGGGAAGGTGGCGGAGTTGAAGGAGCAGTTGATGACGTCTCGGAGGTGCGGTGCTATGACGGAGTCTGCTTTGTTGAAGATGTGGTGAGGACATGGGTCTGTGGGGGATCCTGAGTGGATAGAGTTCATCAGGCGGATGGTGTCCTCAGTGGAGATTGGGTTCCAGTCGTTAAGAGTGTTAGAGGGGGGGGAATGTTCAGCATGAGGTTGGGTGGGTTGGTCTCCGGGTTGGTTGTCGAAGCTGTTGTGGATGTCCGCAATTTTGTTGTGGAAGAATAGAGCTAGGGAGTCGCAGAGGGCTTGAGACGGGGTGATGTCGTTGGAGTTGGCCGAGGGGTTGGTGAATTCCTTGACGATGTTGAAAAGTTCCTTGCTGTTGTGGGCGTTGTTGTCTAGTCGATCCTTGAATGCTGTTTTCTTGGCCTTTCGGATTAGTTGGTGGTGTGTGCGGGTGGCGTTTTTGAAGGCGTCCTTGGTGCTAGTGGTTGGGTCTTTTTTCCAGGCCTTTTCAAGGGAGCGGCAGAGTTTCTTGGACTTCTTAAGATCATCGTTGAACCATGAGGCCTTCTTGCTGCCAGGTTTGCGTTGACGTTTTTTCAGTGGTGCTAGGATGTCGGCGGTGTTGGATAACCATAGGGTGAAGTTGGCGGCGGCTTGGTCTGGGTTAGAAGAGTGGGCTGGGGTGTTTAGAAGGAGTGATGAGGAGATCTGGTCGATGGTGATTTTGTTCCAGTTTCTTTGCAGAGTTGGTTGGAGGTGGTTGGTGGGTTTCGGCTTGTTGTAGGTGAAGTGAACGCAGCTGTGGTCAGTCCAGAGGAGATCCGTGGTGTGGCTGAAGGAGACATGATTGCTGGAGGTGAAGATGGGGTCGAGTGTGTGACCTGCTATGTGGGTGGGGGAAGTGACCAGTTGTTTAAGTCCGAGGTTGGCGAGGTTGTCCAAGAGGGTGGTGGTGTTGCGGTCGTTGTTATTTTCAAGGTGAAAGTTGAGGTCTCCCAGAAGGATGTAATCTTTGGAGGGGAGCGCGTGTGGAGTGATGAAGTCCGTGATGTCTTCACTGAACTTTGCGCGGGGTCCTGGTGGTCTGTAAAGGAGGGTGCCTCTGAGTGTGGTCTTGGGGTCGATGTGGATCTGGAAGTGAAGGTGTTCAGAGTTGGCGAGGTTGACGTCAGAGCTGGTTGAGATGTGGATTGATTTTTTATGGACGATAGCGATTCCTCCTCCTGTGTGGCTGGTACGGTCCTTGTGTGTGATCTTATAGTCTTCAGGGATGGCAATGGTGATGTCTGGGGCGGAGGAAGCGTTCATCCATGTTTCTGTAAGGAAGGCGATGTCTGGAGAGATGGTGTCTAGTAGATTCCAGAGGTCAATGGCATGCCTATGGACCGAGCGGGTGTTGAGCAGGATGCATTGTAGGTGGTTGGGGTCGGGAATCTGTGGTGTGGTTGTAGCGGAGATGTTGTCGGTGCCGATGAATTTGCAGGAGTAGCAAGAGAAAGGACCATGGGTGTGTCCAGGAGCGGCTTGGACGCAGTTGGGGGCGCGGCCGGGGTTAAGGGCTAGGAGGGTGGCGGCATCGTAGGTGATGCGGGAGGGCTGGGCAGCGCGAGGGGCAGGGGGTCTGGCGCTGGGCGCGGTCCAGGCGCAGACGGGCGTAGACGGGCTTACCTTTGGCGCACCTTCGGCGCGAATTGGGCGCGGTCGCTGCGCGTGAACGCTGCGCGCGGGAGCAACTGTCATATATGGATAGTGGAGGGGGAGGGGCGAGGGCGGCTCAGCTGGGAGGCGGGGCGGGTCCACGAGGACGACAACAACAAACAAAATGGAGGCGGGGGGGAGCACAGCGGAGCGCTAGGGTCAGACGCGCAAACTGAGTACAAACTACAGTTTAAATAACAAATGTGCAAATGCAGCAAAAGCGGCGAGCAGGCAAACAGCAGGCAAGACAAAATTGGCAGTAGCAATTGAAGCAAATGAAATGCAAATCGCAATGCAGCACAACGATACCAGATGCCTATAAGGGACACTGGGAGCGACCACTCAGCCCGAGTGAGAGGAGCGAGTCACGGCGCCTTCAGGTAGGAGAGCGCTGTTGTAGTTAGTGGGAGGGCGGCTCAGCTGGGAGGCGGGGCGGGTCCACGAGGACGACAACAACAAACAAAATGGAGGCGGGGGGGGAGCACAGCGGAGCGCTAGGGTCAGACGCGCAAACTGAGTACAAACTACAGTTTAAATAACAAATGTGCAAATGCAGCAAAAGCGGCGAGCAGGCAAACAGCAGGCAAGACAAAATTGGCAGTAGCAATTGAAGCAAATGAAATGCAAATCGCAATGCAGCACAACGATACCAGATGCCTATAAGGGACACTGGGAGCGACCACTCAGCCCGAGTGAGAGGAGCGAGTCACGGCGCCTTCAGGTAGGAGAGCGCTGTTGTAGTTAGTGGGAGGGCGGCTCAGCTGGGAGGCGGGGCGGGTCCACGAGGACGACAACAACAAACAAAATGGAGGCGGGGGGGGAGCACAGCGGAGCGCTAGGGTCAGACGCGCAAACTGAGTACAAACTACAGTTTAAATAACAAATGTGCAAATGCAGCAAAAGCGGCGAGCAGGCAAACAGCAGGCAAGACAAAATTGGCAGTAGCAATTGAAGCAAATGAAATGCAAATCGCAATGCAGCACAACGATACCAGATGCCTATAAGGGACACTGGGAGCGACCACTCAGCCCGAGTGAGAGGAGCGAGTCACGGCGCCTTCAGGTAGGAGAGCGCTGTTGTAGTTAGTGGGAGGGCGGTTCAGCTGGGAGGCGGGGCGGGTCCACGAGGACGACAACAACAAACAAAATGGAGGCAGGGGGAGCACAGCGGAGCGCTAGGGTCAGACGCGCAAACTGAGTACAAACTACAGTTTAAATAACAAATGTGCAAATGCAGCAAAAGCGGCGAGCAGGCAAACAGCAGGCAAGACAAAATTGGCAGTAGCAATTGAAGCAAATGAAATGCAAATCGCAATGCAGCACAACGATACCAGATGCCTATAAGGGACACTGGGAGCGACCACTCAGCCCGAGTGAGAGGAGCGAGCAGCAGTGTGATTCACATATAACAATCAGAGTTGGTAGCCCCTTTGAATTTGGGCCATCTGTGGCCACAACCCTCTGGCATCCTGCTGGAGGAGGTCACACCTTCTCCCACTTATAGTTCTTTTGTTTCCCACTTTTGAGAGTGCTTCACACCTCTTGGGAAGAGGGCAGCAGGCTACCTCAGATGACAACTTCTGTAGTTGATCTGAAACTGATAAGAAAGTTTTGACTTTCTAAAGTCACATTTGCATTAAAATTTACTTTGATCCTACTTCAGCAATGTCGGGTTTAATGTCACAATTAATTTGATACATTGAGGTACTATATTTGATGGTCCCAAATGAAAGTAGTTAGGACTTAGTGCATGGGCTCATGAAACCCGAAGTTGGTCAATGGCACTACCGGCCTTACTTCAGTGCAAACAACAGTTTTCGCTGCAGTTTAAATTCAACATGTCCATCTTTTTTATATCTTGCATCCTGCCTTACAGGCTATTAAGGCCTGATTTACTAATATTGGAAAGGAAGTTTTGGGCATATCAAAATGGTTATTTTGCCATATGGAGTTGACATTTTAAAAGCTGCCAGGCTAGGTTCCAATGGCAGACCTACAGCCACTTTCCCACTTTGATAGAGAAGTGGTGGAACAATAAGTGCTGCAATCCACTAGAGACATTTAACTTACTAGCCCTGGGTACCCTTGGTACAATTTACACAGGTTTTATAGGTAAATTAAATATGCCAAACGGGGGTCATCCAACTGCACAAACACTGATGGGTCAAGAGCAGGGCCCAGTGAACTTCACAGTAAAAAAACACAGCAGATTCAGTCCAGATATTGGGGGCAATCATGCAAAAAATATGCCTGTCCTTACATTTAGGTATGCAGAATTAATGGCAGGTAGAAAATTCTGCTTGCATAACTGAAACACAAACATGCATTGCTACCTGCAAAGATTTCCCATCCTGGAAAATATTTTTCTCTTTGAGAGGTCCTTGACCTACACCACCATTTAAATATGAGTATTCGGTTTACTTTCACACAATTAAAATGTATGTGTTTTTCTAGGGCAGTAAACTACCTGGAAGAGGTATGATAATACCCAGATTGTTGTTGTATAAAAACCTGCTGCGTCCTATAAAGAAATGGGCACAGTCCTACCGTTAACATTAACTTGTAAATTAATAAAGTCTCCTTAATGCTTCATTTTATGCATTTT
Organism: Lissotriton helveticus; assembly: GCF_964261635.1. Lineage (NCBI taxonomy): Eukaryota > Metazoa > Chordata > Amphibia > Caudata > Salamandridae > Lissotriton > Lissotriton helveticus. The sequence continues at coordinate 331,060,060 of NC_136071.1, read as the reverse complement.
GAAGTTTACCTTACAAATCACAATATCATAGAATCCTGACTCTGTTAATCAAGATGTATAAGTTACGTTTGAAAAGGTCTATTTTGCACACCTAGGTAACATTTTTGGGATGCAAAGACCCAGTCGCGGCCGGCATGAATCGCAGGTGGTGGGGGCGGGGGGTCACGGTGGGAGGGGGGTTAATATATATATTTTTTTAAATGTAAACTTACCTTCGCCTCCGGAGCTGGACTTCCATGTCGCACCTCCTGCTTTCTGCTCACAGGAAGTGGAAGCAGGCAGCATCCCTCTCTTCCCCTACGCCAATCACAACGCTGCAATGGCAGGGTTATGATTGGCTAGGACCCCGTCCTTACAGGCGTCTATGGGGAGGCCGTTTTCTTCATGCAGGCTGCGCAGTAGCCTACATGAAGAAAACGTAGAGTGCTGTGACTGGTTTGGTCGGCTGTGGGGCTGACCAAACAGTCAGCGTCCATTACATTGGGCAAGCCACTCCGCCCTGAACCGCCCGCCCCCAACCAGACATACCCTTCTTCTGCTTTCTCATAGTGCGAGAAGCAGAAACGTAAAATGGAATTTATACCAGTTTACGTGACTGCTTCTCACACTGTGAGAAAGCAGTGGGGCGACACTCCGACGCCCACATGGAGGAGCCACCTCTGTAAAAACCTTGGCACATGAGCCCTTTTGATTTAAAAGTTAATAAAGATTGTCATTGAGGTATATTCATGGTACTGAAGGTGATTCTTATAATTAAATATTTTACATTCGCATAAACATTAACATGTGACATGCACATGAGCTGATTGAGTATTATTCACTCTTAGACTGATTATGACTAATGTAGGTCTGTATTTTAGAATGACTAACTTTTACTGGCACCTTGCTTCAAATAACTTCTCTTTCTTTTCCAGGAGAAGCAGACACCACATGTACTATTTTGATGTGCCCTTGGTTTTCCTGTTCTCATGGGAAATGCTTTCTTCACATGATACTTTTAGAATGTGTTAAGTAGCTGTTGTGGGGCACCTGCAGAGTACAGCATGGCCTATTACTCACCATGTAACAGATAATTCTACGGGTAAAGGACACTTAGAGTAGCCTCATTGTGCAGTTGGTTGAGAAAATTAGCCTCATTGTGCAGTTGGTGGAGAAAATAATACGCTTTGTTATCATCTTGTGCATTAACTCTGATTGGTTCGTTATATGGGAACCTTGTGTAGGTATATCAAATGTTATATTTGTGTGATTTAAACGTAATGAATGTTATTGATTGATTGTTTAGACTAATGTTGAGTAGGCACAATTTCCCGTGTCTTTTTCCCGACTAGTATTAGCAGAACCTTTCCTGGCTTAGCAGAGTAGGGTGCTCTCTTTATGGGAGAACTAATTTTGCTTAACTTTGTTTTGAGACAACTTTATAATAATTTGCCATTGTTTTTTTATTTCTGGATTGCTTCGAACTATAAATAGACTAATGCATCGATGTATTGATTATTGATTAATAGCTAATTGTGAGCATTTAAATGTGTAACTTTGCTAATCCTTTAATAAACCTTTATGGTTTGAAACGTAACCACTATCCACAGACATTTTAAGGCACGCCCCCACATTCCAAGGGCCCACTTGGTAAAGTAAGTGGGAAAGTCAAAAATTCTCCCATGCACTCCTACACACTGTGTTGTCCTGTGCACAGCTGAGAGGTGAAAGGCTTTATTTAATTGTACATTTATACCAAAAATGACAGTGTAAACATCCAAAATTGAAATAGTTCAGTTTTTAGAAAACTGCAAAACTGCCAGGCCCAGAAATACTAGATCAAGTCGCAAAAATAAATGGCTTCATCTGCTTTCTTTCATGCTTTCTTTTGGTGCTATTTGGATAGTGGAAAGCAGTGAATTTGAGCTGTCAGACCCCCTTTCTGAATGTGTAATGTTTAATTCAATATTGTTTGGCATCACTAGGGCTTGAATTAGCAAAAAAATATGTAATAAATTCAAGTGTGTGCCAAACAAGGGCCCTCCAAAATACATCAGGCCGAGGACCCCCAAATCTTTTCAAGACATCACTGCCACTCTCTGTCTTCCTTTTGAAGCCTAATGAGCTTCACGTTATGGAAATGTATGGAATTTTGATTTTTGTCCTCAAACTTAAGAGTCATCAGAGAGCACTTGATGTGCTCCTAGATTTTTACCAGAATTTGCACGGACTCAAGCGCTCCATTAGGTCTGTAGAAAAACACTTCCCTCTGCAATGTTCACTGTTAGATGTAGTAGAAAACAAATCAGTAGGGTATGACGCCATGACCTTCCATCCCATTAAGACAAATCATGGCCAGCAGTGATCTGAAATTAACAATGAAAGCTGATGTAGAAATACCTATCCCTCCCTTCCGAGGAGAACAAGTCAGACTAATTACATCATATCTCTGCGGGTGAATTACATCTGTAAATGGTAGAATTACAGTATACACAGGCTGACAACATTAGAGACAAATTAAAATAAATGATTGCAAGAAGAAAAGGCTTTATTCTCATAAATAAACTTCCAGATGAGGGCATGTCATAGGGTAAGTACTTCCATCTGGCGGAAAAGTAAGTTGCAGCAGAAAATTCTCAGGTCTTTTGGATTCACAATGGAACACCTTCAACCCTTTCTTTCTCTCTCTCTCTCAGCAGACCATATATATGGAAACATGTTTATGGTATAAAGTCAGTCTATTTTTCCCAAATTCACACTGGCAGAACAATATTACTGATTTGCACGTCATAATCGTACAACATTTAATCAGTGAGAGCCTGCAAAAATGATTGCAAAGGATGCTTTTCTGCCTGTTCCAAATCATTGCTCATTCTCCAACATTGGATGCATTAGGCTGATTCCCCAAAGTCACTGCTCAAGCTGTATCTCATATGCCACTCTATCAGGTTGTGGGACTGGACACATCTGGTTGATCCCCATAGGTAGTTAAATGTCTGGAGTGTAAGTTCAGTACCACAACATGTCTAAAACCCCAAAAAGCAATGCTAGATCCTCAAGGGAGGGGATTTATAGACTTCCCTATAGGACAGAGCCTTAGTATGGGAAATAAATGATCTGCTCCAGAGACCCTACACAGATGAAAACCCTCCTCAAAAAGATAACTGTAAATTTAACTCTACTTACAGGTTATGGAGTGCACTAGGTGACAGAACCAGCATTTGCATACGGTATGACATCAACCTTCAAGAAAGCAAATACTGAATAACGGCGGCAGCATTGATGAAATTCAGTGTTGATGTAAATTCTAGAGTCCCCATTTAATCTGTTTGAACGTGCTGGAGGAACGGCATCTCTTGTGTTAATGCATTTCAGCATGCCACGTATATCTCTCCCCATACAATCTTGGCCAGAAAATCAAACTTTATACAGTTATGTGTGGCATGCTGAAATGCATTTACACAAGAGATGCCGTTCCTCCAGCACATTCATACAGATTAAATGGGGACTCTAGAGTTTACATCAACACTGCATTTCATCAATGCTGCCGCTGGTATTCAGAAATTCTCTTTGTACTATAATCTGAAAAAATGAGTAGTAGTTTTTTAACTCCATCTCAGATTGTGTTGAGGTTCCCTGGTTCTTGCATGGGTACTCCTCATCTCACCTCCTGCCAACACTAAAGACTTCCTTAAAGGAAAATATGCAGACATTTCTCAAAACCAAATCAAACTTAGGTATTGTATTGTATTGTATTGTAAGGGGTGCTTATAGAGCGCACTGACACCATGGGTTTCCTGGCGCTGGGGGGGACATGGAGAGTACAGAAAGACTAGACAGATTGGGGGAAGAGCCAAGTTTTCAGAAGTTTACGAAAGAGAATCAAAGAATTAGCAACTTTAAGAGTGGGGGGAAAAGAATTCCAAAGCTTGGGGGCCAGGTAAGCAAATCTCCGGCCTCCAGATCTACAGCGTTTATAAGAAGGGACAGTGAGAAGGTGAAGGTGGGAGGATCTCAGATTCCGGGACGGGCAATAAGGTATAATCAGGGATTTCACAAACGCGGGACAAAGCCCGGATCGCAATTTAAAGACAAGACAGCCGATCTTGAAGGCAGACCTGGCAGAAACGGGGAGCCAATGAAGTTTGACAAGAAGGGGCCTGGCAGATTGCCACTTCGGGATCCCCAGGGCCAGTCTCGCCGCTTGATTTTGTACCACTTGCAGTCTCGCCACCGATGTTTTAGGCAGACCGTGGTAGATTGCATTAGAGAAATCTAAGCGGGAGAGGACCAGGGCCATGATGACCTGTAGGAGGGCATCAGGGGTGAAAAGAGATGCCACTTTCCTGATCCTGCGTAGCTGGTAGATGCAGGACGAGACCACCGTCCCCACCTGTGGCCCAAGGGATAGACCGGAGTCACTGGTGACCCCTAAGCTCTTCACCGAGGCCACAGGAGTGGGAGAAGGACCAAGTTCCGCCGGCCAAAATTGTGGCCCCCAGGAAGTGGCGCTCCTGCCGGGAAGGAGGAGCTCCGTCTTCCCGGGGTTCAACTTCAGCTGGTTGTGGCCCATCCACTGGAGAATGTGGGACATGACTGCCTGGAAATTGGGGATAGCAGAAGGGGAGTTGAGAGGAAAGATGAGTTGCAGGTCGTCCGCGTAGTTAAACACGGTAACGTCCCACTGCCTCAAAGAAAAGAGAAGGGGGCGAAGATAGAGATTGAAAAGGAGAGGGGAAAGCGAAGAACCCTGGGGGACCCCACAGGGCGAGCACTCCCTGGGGGCCCTGAAAGTGCCAAGGCTAAGGGTCTGAGACCTGCCGGTCAAGAAAGATTTGACCCAGGCCAGCGCCAGGCCCTGGATGCCAGCCTGCTCGACACGGTGGAGAAGAATGTTATGGTCCACCGTGTCGAAGGCGGCGGACAGATCTAATAGTACCAGGGCCTGGGGGATACCCTTATCCACTCCGTCTCTCAAGGCATCCAGCACCGCCAAGATCACAGTCTCGGTCGAGTGGCCGGGCCTGAAGCCAGCCTGATTGGCCACGAGGAAGTTGGAACTCTCGATAAACTGTGAGAGACAGGTGGTAACGTGGGCCTCCAGGATTTTAGAAAAGAAGGGTAAGAGAGAGATGGGACGGTAATTTGCTGGAACGGCGGGATCCGCCCCTGGCTTCTTCAAGAGAGGCACTAGAACGGCTTCCTTGAAGGGGCCAGGTACCGTACCAGAAAAAAGAGAAGAATTCAGCAGAGGGAGGATGCAGTCGGGTAGAGAGTGGCAGATAGCCCGGAGGATGGACGGGGGACAACAATCGTCAGGAGATCCGGACTTAACGCGAGTGGCAAGAGTAGCCAAAGAAGTAGAGTCTAAAGAAGGGAATTGTGTAAAAGAAGCGAAGTTGTGAGGGGGGGAAACAGAACCAGCGCCAGGAAGGGTAGCTGGGATGGTGTCCTTAATCAATACGATTTTTTCCAGAAAATAGGTGCTGAGGGCATTACATGCTTCCTGTGTGGCAACCTGGGTGGGAAGCGTCCTGGAGTCTGAGGTAAATTCATTAAGAATTTTAAAAATTTCTTTAGACTGACACGGGGCAGATAAAATTTTTCCAGATGCGTAGGTTTTTTTTGCGGTGCGGATGGCAAGTTTATACCTGTTCCGGGCAGCCACATAGGCGTCTCTACTTGAGGGGTGGTAATTTCTCCTCCACTTGCGCTCAAGTTGACGGAGTTCCAAGTGGAGAGATTTGAGGTGAGGAGTAAACCATTTGTGGGAGTTACTGTGCCTGGATTGGGGAAACTTGATTAAGGGGGCAAAAATGTCGCTGGCTGTCGTGAGCCAGTCGGCTACCGACCCGCAGAGCTTATCGACATTGTTGTCGTCGGGCAGCACAGGGTGAGTGTGAGATAGGTGGGCCACAAGTTTGGGAGGGTCCACAGCCTTCCACTTACGAGCCATTCCACCCACCCGCTGGGGGACCCTGATCTGGCCGGCCACCGATATGGTGGTATCGATCATAGAGTGATCTGACCACACGCAGGGTGTAATTAACGGGGGAGAGGACTTGACCCCATGGATCCAAATGTGGTCGAGGATATGGCCGCCCTCATGGGTGGCAGACCTGACCAGTTGGGTGAAATCCAGGCTCGAAAGACCCTCGAACAGTTCGAGAGCATGCAGGCCGGCATCCTCATGCTGGAACCAATAATTAAAATCACCAATGATGACAGTGCGGGGGGAGGAGGTAGTGATGTTGGTAAGTTGGTCAAGCAATTACTAGGTAGAAAATAATTTTGAACATTTATAAATAAATGTATTTTAAAAACATTCCCCAAATCAATTTGTAACTCCTTAAAAAGATCAGTTAATGGAACTGTGCTTTACACATAAAGGGCACAAAGAGCATAGTTAAGAGAGTGTAAAGCTGCTGATGGTTAAGGAACAGGGTCAGCATTGTGCACATAGCATCCAACTTTTATGCAGCCTTTGTAACTGTATTTGCCACACAACCAGTCATCTTTTTTTATACATGGCACTGTCTCCAGTCACCAAAATCAAAAGCCGTGGAGTCCAACGTGATACAGATTTACAGCAGAGGAACAGTGAATTTTCTGGTCTTCTGATCTTTCCAATAGGTGAGGCTACCAAGAGACACCATACTGAATAGTAGCTCAACATTTGTGATCCGCGATGTGCAACCTGAGATACCTTCTAGAGTTGACTATACCAAAGACTACTCCCCAAATTTCAGGCCAAAGTAAACATGGCAATTAGACTAGTTTACACTATGCACAAGTTTGACCACATTCCTGAGGCCTGTCATATCCTGCACTAGCTGCCGATGGCTCAGTAAATCCATTTTTGGGTATTGTACTTTGCCTATAATGCAGCCTAGGACATGGACACAGACCCATCCTTGCTAGGCTCCAATGATATACCCAGCTACATAAACTACATTCAGATGAACATTCTCATTTTTTGTCTCATGGGTTAAGCAATGTCTTCTCGGAGCTGGGCCTTTTCTGTTTCGCTGCCACCGGTATAGAATCAGCTGGCAGGAGCTCAGAATGACAATGGTAACAATGCCCATTTTCAAGAGCCATAAAGACTCATCTTTTCTGTTCACATGATCTCACATTTGGTATTCTGGTGGCTTATTATTATTATTATTATTCCTTAACCTCACCCCCATGTACTCACGGTACTAGAACCATGATGGCCTTCATCGAATACTGACCTGACAAGTTCCTAACTTCTTACTCATACCCCAAACCTCATTAGAACAAATTGATGGGGGAAACAGTCACTTTTTCAAGGAATAGCACACTCAACGATGGGTCTCACTGTCTCTGCTTTAACTTCTCAAAAACAAGAATCTTGTTACTTGACCAAACGAGGACAAGTTGGTATTCTTCAAAATGTTTCCACAAAATTTGCATCCCTAATAATATTATTATCCAGCTTGTTCTGACACAACATCAACTTCCTATTGGACTCAAACGGCCTTTTCTTACATTGTCTGTAGCAAAGGAGTTCATGGAAGGATCTAATGATCTCAAAACATCCTTAAATACCCGATCGACCGTCTAGAAATAACTGCTCACATCATGCCTCAGTGATGTTCTTCCACTTATTATAGTCACGTAGAGTTTTAAAATAATTAAAACTGCTGTGTCCTGTACAAAATGCTAGAAATTCCTTGTCTCCTGGAAATCTGTAAAAGCTGATGCTCCCTTCTGACACTATGAAAAACCTAAAGTGGATCTCTACTAGAACTGTATCTCACCGATGGGAAGCAACGTTTTGGGGAGACCCCTGATTTCAAAGGGTTAAAAAAATTGGCACCTCCTCCCTAAATCTTTTCATTTTAAAATTGACTTCAGGCAAATTTTTTAAAAGCATGAGGAGTCACCTCTTTGACAAACCATGTGGGCAAAACGTTCCTTGAGAGCTCCTGGAAATTTAGCATGATTTTTCATGATTTTGGGAATCTCACATTACGCTTCTTACGCCAAATTTCTGAGTTTACGCCATTACTCGACTTCACATAATTACACACCATTCTCAGTAAATATTTACAATGAATACTGCCATTTGTTGTTAAAAAAGTTACCGTGAACACACCAGAACATTAGAACATGAGCAGCTGTGGTTTGCAATGATTTTGGTTAAACGCATCCTTGCACAAAAAACTGACAAGAGTTCGAATTTCATACTGAAAAGAATCATGAAATGACAGGTATTCATTTACTTTACTAAAATTATTGACACCATAATTTCTTGTACTTAATCAAAAGCAAATTAAGCATATTTTACAATCCCCTAAATTTCACTGTACCCAAACAGCTCTTATGCGGTTAGAGAAAATGGAATGCACAATGCGTAAACAAAATCAGTCTACCTAGTATTTCTGTGAAGGTTTCCAAATGTGAGGTTCAGAAGTCTTGTTTGTAAGAATTTTGTAGATTCAAATCGGAGTAAATTCAATATAAACACTACCAAAGTTTTCTGGATGACTCACAAATTGCTAAAGCTTTGAGGCTCTACCAATAATTCAAGATAAATATAGTTCAAAGGGAATTGCCTCATATCTGTGATGTCCAAATAGCAGAAAATTGACCACCACACACCAGAGAATACCACCACTTGTTTTAGTTAACTAATAAATATAGCTACAGTTTCTTAAGGAGAATAATTATTAGGAGAAATTATGTTAGAGGCAAGTTAATTTATCCAGCAAGAATAAACAGCACTGCCTGCCTTTAATTATAAAGAATTTGCAGGAGTGTATGGGCTATCCCTCACGACTTACTGAATCACTGGTGTTGCTTACATTTTTGGCACAAATTGTTGCAATTTACCGTTTTTTGAAGAGGAAACCTCAATAAAAGACATTAAATGCATTTAGGGGAGCACCAGGTAATCCTTCTTGTGATGAGTGATGATTTTTTTTCTGATTAATCATAGCCTTTTTATCTTTTCTGTGTGCAACTTTGTTCCTTGACGCCCATACTCAGTACTATATGGGTCATATTTACAAATCCCTTACTTAAAACGTCAGAAACTCCTATGTGTTTCCTCCTATGGTTGGAGATGATGTCTGACTTTAGGGGATTCAGAAATATCCCCAGTAGTAAGCCTACACATCTATGACAAATGTCGATGTTCCAACTCCAGCAAAGTTTACAGTAGGTTACTCGATGGAAAATCTGCATTATTTAGTCTGTCCAAAACATGCACTACCAGAGTTATTTTTTGTCATCTTTTTTGTTTCACCACCAGTCATCTATTTTAATTTGGGAAATGTGGGTTCTTTCTCAACCAGTCGCCCTTTGGGAAAACAATGAATAAAACCTTTTGGGGGGAAGAAAACTATTAAGTATTTTAGGTGTGGGAAGGACCTTGCAAAATGCTACAGAAGCCTACAAAGATAAGAGCATTTTGTATGGACACCTTCATGACACTCATCTCCTCCGCTCCTCCTAACGATAATCTTACAAAACTGGAAAACGTGCCAGCCGTCAGATTTTCTACCAGGACGTTTTCATTCATAAATCCCACGTATCTGGTATCTATTAATCAGAATTTTAAATGTAACATTGCAACTGGTTCTGTGCCTCTAAAGTGCACTTGTGTTCATGGAAATGGTTTCTGGCCCTTCATTTTTGCCTCCTCCTCGAACTTATCCCTTATCCCTTAATCCACCCTGCCAACTGCAAAAACATCAATGGGACCATAGAATACCTGTACTTTTTAGGCAGCTGCCATGTTCATTAGTATACCCGATTGCTCCACCTAGAAATTATTTATACCATACTATTCGAAAATTCCCTTTAGCAAGGTGAACAGATCTTACTGCATAAACCTGACATGTTCATGCTAGAATCGTTGCTTCGAAACTGTTTTAAAATTCTTGTTATAAATTAGCAAAACTATAAACATTAGCTCCACCAAATATTCATAAATTCCAGTGGCAAACTTCAAACGCTTTATGATTTCTTCAGTGGTTTGTGAGTCCCCATTTCTGACCTTATTGTGACACGCCTAATTTGTGCTGCTTCTTGGATCCTGGCGCTCAGCACTGAAACTCAATTTACAGGACTTGGAATGTTTGGGAACTTCAAAATAGATAATGAGTGACTGACTGCCCCTGTGATTCTCTCATCCCACACTGCTCGTTTATGGAGTATGGGGCAAGCTCCATTAGTACAAAAAATAATACAATATCATAAACTAAAACAGTGCCATGTACAAACCTGTTTATGTCCTGGTTTCAAAAGATGAATAAAACCACCTGCTGCCATGCGTGGCCCAGCTTCATTGTATCACCAAGCAGGAGATCAATACCTCCAATTAGTTAATTTAAAACACAGCTGAGCCAGGTCACAGGCAGGCGAAGAGGTCCACACTGTCCTTTGTGATTCATGTCAGTTGTGTAGTATGGGTTTCAACAGTGGGCATGATCTATAGTCACCAAGTGCTTTCTGCCCAACATGGCACCCAGGCCCAGCTGTATAGCATATCTGCTGGTTCCAGACAACCTCTGACAGTGTCTACTCCAACAAAGTCACCTTCTCGTGCGATGCATTCTAGCTAATCACAAACATTGCTTTTGTTTTCCCTTGCAAAGGGATGGAAAGTACACTTTGGGCCTCAATACAAGTCTGACAGTCACTCTTGGGGGCACGGTGGTCCATAGACCGCCACACGGAGGTCCGGCAGCCCCCTTACAAGCTTGGTGGTCAGACCACCATTGCACTGCCACAGCCGCCAGTGATCTGCAGTTTCCTGGTGGTAGAGCACCAGTCATGCCCTCAGCAATATGTGGCTGGTGCCGCTGTGGCACTGCTATGCACATTACAAGTTTCGGGACCACCTGTGGTGTCATCGAGGTCTTTCCTCCATGAAAAGGCTGGCAGTCCTGAAACAAAGGGGGCCCTACAGGGCTCCCTGTTGCCCATTTGCATGGGGACTGTTAGAAATGGGGGTCTCTAGTTGGCAGAGGTAGGTACCTTTGCCCAAATAGGGACCCTTGCTTCTAGTCAGGGTAAGGGGGATACACACTCTAGATAACCCCTGCTCACCCCCTTGGTAGCTTGGCACAAGCAGACAGGCTATGGATGCGTGACTTTTCACCAAAGTACCTGTAGATGCGTCAAAGTTCTCAAGCCAGACAGCAGCAGCGTCGGAAAACAAAGAGGTGTGACAGTCCTGAGACCTTGGGGAGGCGATGTGACAGTCCCGCTGCACGCAGAGGAAGGGTTGCATCGAATCCGGTCTGTACGCGGACTGATGCGTCGATTCTTCATGATGGTTCCGGTCTATGGGTAATGCATCGGAAGAACTTGCCACACAGGTACAATGCATGGAAATCCGGGATGCGGCGGCGATCAATGAGGCGGCGTCGAGCGGTGCTGCTTTGGTCCTCTTCAGGCACGATCCCTCGATGCGTCGATTCTTGCAGCGGCGATAGGTGCTGCGGCTCTTTCTGCGCATCGATGCATGGGAATTCTTCTTGCGCCATGGAGATGCATCGAGAAAACATCCGCAAGAAGAGCAATGCGCCTTTTTTAGCAGTTTTTCATATTTATCTTTCTTCCAGCCCCCAAACAGCAGCAACAACCTCCAGAGGCCAAAAACTGACACAGGCACCTCTTGGCAGTTCAGGACTCACAGCAGCAGAGTTCAGGGGATCTGGGGGTAAAATCTTTGTGTCCCTGAGGCTTCAGAACAGGATGCCAGCTCACTTCAGGCCTTTGAAGATCTCCTTTAAGAAGGGGACACAGCACACAGCAAAGTTCTTCTCCTTTCCTTGGCAGAAACAGCAACTGCAGACCAGCCCCAGACACATAGAAAGGGCAGTACTTCTCAGTCCCTCCAGCTGTTCTCCTTGGCAAAGGTTCCTCTTGAATTCCAGGAATGATTTAAAGTCTGGGGTTTTGGGTCTGATACTTATACCCCAAAATGTCTTTGTTCACTTTGTGCAAGGGGCTCTGAGCCCAGGTCAAACCAGTTCTGGGGGGCACTCTGCAAGTGCACAACAACATCCATTGTCAGTGTGAGACTTGGCTCCAGACACACCACATGGGAGCGGAGCCAGCATTGAGGAAGGCAGGCACAGCCCTATTCAGGTGCAGGTGCTACTTCTCCCCAACTCCAAAAGCAGAGCACGCCTATTCAGCCTAGTGCTGACTCATCCATACTCCTGGAGCCACTGCACCTCCCCAGCCCCTGTCCCTCCAGAGCCAGACAGTCAATCCGCAATCAGGCAGAGGCATACAGGATGATTGAACAAGAAAATAGCCACTTTCTAAAAGCGCTATTTTCGAACATACAATTTAAAATCCATCTTTACTAAAAGATGTGTTAATAAATCCTGAGTTCAGGGATACCAAACTCCATTTTTCCATCTTATCCCTATGGGAAGATATGCTTGTAAAATGTTACAAAGCACTCCTCATTCTGTCCTATGGGGCAAGATAGCCTTTCAATAGTGAAAAACGAAATTGGAAGTATTTCACTATCAGTATTTGTTACACACAACAGTACATGTCCTACCTTTCACATACACTGCACCCTGCCCGTGGGGGTTGGGGGGAGTACCTTGGGCCTACAATAGCGGTGCCCTATATGTAAGAAAAGGGAAGGTTAGGACTTGTCAAGAGGGTGCACTTGCCAAGTCAACATGGCAGTTAACAAACTGTGCACAGGCACCGCAGCGGCAGACCTGAGACATCTTTTCAGGGCTACTGGTGGGTAGCAGAATCAGTGCTGCAGGCCCACTAGTAGCATTTGATTTACCAGTTCTGGCACACTCAGTGCAATTTACTAGGGAACTACTGGTAAATTAAATATGCCAATCATGGATAACCAATCACAATAACAATTTACACAGAGAGCATATGCACTTTAGCAGTGGTAAAGTGCCCAGAGTCCCAAAGCCAACAACAGCAGGTCATGAAAAAATAGGAGGAAGAAGCAAAAGGTTTGGGGATAACCCTGCAAAAAGGGCCATTTCCAACAGGGAGGCATGCAGCAGGGCACAACAAATGCCCCCCGTGTGCATGCACCCCAGGTCCTGCATGGCATGGAGGTTAGAGTCCATGCGTTTCAGGAACTGTTTTCTAGGTTTCCATTGAGGTGCACACTTTTAGAGGCACCGCCAAAAAAGCCCACCAGACAAGAGGAAACCCGTAATCTGGCGGGCTGTGGGCATAGAGGTTTGGCTTTGTGGGAGCATGCCGCAGTTGTGGCAGTCCGCTCCTGTACCACCAAACTCGTAATCAGGCCCTTTGCTTATGTATTGTCTGAGTGCCTGGGTGATTGATCACATGTTTGCAATGAAGATCCGATTGTTCTGTAAGGGAAAGGGCTGAGCTGGAGTGTGCACTACTAACTATATGTGTCTTTGGAGGCACCAAAGGCCTGAGTAAGCACTAAATGCCCATGATTAGGTCCATTGTCACTGAGTGCATGATTGTCAATGGATAGCAAGATCGAAGGCTGGGCTGAGTGTGTGCTGATGGCCTATTCCTGGTTAGAACTTAAGCACTAATGGGCCAGGTCTGATGGCCAGCGTGTACATGGAGGGTAGTACCTGAAGGACAGAATATGCATTGACACAAAGGGTCTTATTTACAAGCCCAAGCGCCGCCGAGCGGCACCTTTTTTGAACCTCTGGCAGCACAGAGTACAGACAAATATATTCACGAGGCCACATAAAGTCACCCTGCATGGCTTTTCATGCCCTCATAGATATGGTGTAAGGCAGCACAGCACATGTCGCTGCTTTGCCTCACACGGTGTCAGGGAGGCATGCCAGGGACATTGCGTGGGTGTTCCCACGCAATGCCCTAGTATTTTGCACATTTGCAGATTTACAACATAGTGTAAATTTGGGAATGTGTCAAAACTGTGCCCTTGCCCAGGGGTGACGTAACAAGAAGAAATAACTTTATTTTTCCTTGCTTTTTCCTTTCTATGTGTGCTGAATGATGCAGCACACATAGTAAGAGGAAAGTGCCTCTATGGATTGTTTTTGGTCAGGAATCATTCCTACAATGCAGACAACCTTGCACCATAGTGCACCATGGTGCAAGGGTGCCTACGTTGGTGCATGGTAACCCGTTGTGCGTCAGAGCAGTAAAAGAGGACAGGAATGCGCAGTAACTCATAGATACAGCGTATTCCTGCCCTTTACTGTTGATGCGGGCAGCGTTGCAAGAAGTCTTGCGGGCCACCCTTTGCCAAAGTATTATAAATGAGGCACATAGTGCCTAAGGCTGACATATGCACTGGGAAACAGATCATGAAGGTCTATGGGCCCTAGTATGTTCTGACAATCAGGAAGCCATTTTGTGCAGTGATGACATTAGCCTAAGAGTGGAATGCTTAGTGAGGGTGTTTGTCAGCTTCCATATTGAGCACAAAGAGCCATTCGCTGTAGACAAACTGTGGACTGGGGCCTGCTCTGTGACAAAGGCTTGAAGTGCATCTCAGTGTTAAGATATAGGTGAAGCTGGGAGATTTGAACAATCCTGGTCTGACAGTTGCCAATGCCTAAATGGATAAAGTAATTTGAGAGACAGCACCAGCAAGACATATGTTAAATATCTGATGTCATTTCTCATAGTGTCTTTATTTAATCTCCCTCTGAGTTAGTACCACTTTCACTGAGCCTGTTTTAATTCTCACTGTGATTCTTCACTCTTCTGTCCTTGCAACACCTTCCTCACTCAAACTCTTTATTCTCATTCATTCTCATAGCTACACTCACACACTCCACACCCGATTTACTCCACTTCATTGTTGCAGCTTTCTCTTCTCACGCATCATAATCTTTACTCATACACAGCTCCTCCTCAGTAGCACTTCCCTGCCTCACACACTGCGCTTAGCCACACATCCTGCTCACTCAATGTACTTGGTCACGCCTTCTTCAACAACTCCCTTTCTGTCCCTCTTACTTACTTTTCTTCCAGCCATTATACAGTTCCACTTATGCTCTTTACTGACACTGCCCAGTCATCCGGAACCATGCTTTTGCCATTTTCCCTCAATCTTTTCCTCTCATCACCTACTCACTTGTATTCTTTCTGAGCCTCCAGGCTAAAGCTTACAATTACCCTCTTAGCCATGCCGCAACATGGAAAGGAACTTCAGAGGCTTTGTCTAATCTGAATGCAGCACCATTTCATCGTAGGGCTTGAGAGCATTAGGCAAGAGCCGTATTTTCGTACAAATGACTGGAAATACTGCAAAAAGCAAGATTCTGTTACAATTATTTTATTCTATGACAAAGTGATGAAACATTCTGGCACAGGAGTGGGATATCCTGACTCACTTTAGTAAGAGATGCAATATATGAAGTATTGTCTTTCTACAGCTGCACTGCAAATGAACGTCCACACTTTAACCCAAATACTGCACCCTGGAGAGTAATCACCATGGCTTGAGTCACCCTTTGAATCACCAACAGTGAATAAGTAGATGTTACATTCTATTGTATTGATTGAATTTCCAGACACAGTTATGCCACAAGAAGGGAACATTCTAAAGATATAAATCAGTGTTCTTACTCCGGTAGACACCCACTCAGGGAGCCTATGATTGTTTACAAAACTATAGAACATCAGCAGAATAATAATGTACATATACATTAAAAAGCAAAATGTAATGTTATATTGCTTTATAGATGAGAAGGAATTTGAAACTGGGCTAACATTAAGTTGGTAACCTGTGTTTGATGGGTGGGATTACCTCAAGTACAGAAATCAGTACTATGGGTGATTGGTGATCTCAATTGAAACACTGACATGCACCAGCAAAGTGCATGCAGTAGCAGCAAAAAAGGCAAAGTGATATGTTGCATTCCAGCATGTAAATTTTAGAAATAAAACAAAATTCCAATTAAAATTAAATTTGTTGTATTTTTTTTCCCTGTGAATTAAACAAAATATGTCATCATTTCAGTATACTTCTTTTTGTAGTTTTGTATACTGTTTTGAAGTTTAATCATAAAAGTTGCTTAATTGGGGATCCAGGGCTGCCAAGAATGATTCAGTGGGGATTCACAAAGAAGTCAAAAGATTAAGAACTTCTGATATAAATGGTAAGGCACTGTTCTGTCAAAGTAGCTGAAACTCAGGGGCTTATTTACAAGCTCCTTGAGCCGCTGGTGTGCCACTTTTAAAATGGGAAAAAGTGTCGTACTGGCGGTGCAAGGGGCTTGTAAATAAGCCCCTCAGTGCTTAGGGGCAAGATGTACGGAGACCTTATGTGACTGCAAACCCTGCGGTTCTCAAAGTCACTGGCTTTACAACTGCAGAATAACCCTTTCTAATGTACGAAACACATTTATGAATGGGAACTCTTTTCCGACTCCTAAAATTGGTACTGCAAATCATACCGAATAGGTATTTTAAAGCGGCATGAAAGGAATGTTCCTTCCAAATTGTGTTTTAGTATTCACTTCATTAATGGTTTGTGATCACAATTCGCTAGTTACAAGCTACTAAATAGAAGTGGTAACTAGTTTGCAAGGGCAAATTGACCCTTTTGGGACTCCATCCCTTTGAGAATCACAGTAGCAGATAAAGGGGGAGCAGGCAAATAAGTTCTCTACAATATATTTTTTTAAAGCAGCACCAGTTCTTTTACAGAACATGGTCTTCTTTAAAAAATCCATTTTGGAATGCAATCACAGCGATGGTGGCTGCTGCCTCTTGCAGGCCACCATCCTCAGATGGCAGCTAATCACTGGGATTCCCAAATTGTGACCTACTTAATGATTAATTATTAGGCTGGTCTTTCTGCAACCCCCTGACATTTGTTTGTTTGTGGTCCAGACTATTAGTGTATAGGTTGTTTCTCAAAATCCAATTCAATTTGTAAAATGTTGGTGTGCAATTTCTAAACACTTTTTGTGAGTGGAATAGTACATCTAATTCATGATTTAAAAAAAAATACCATAAAGGGAGGGGCACAAAGTTTTCCTCAGATGTCAGCTGCTGCCCGTAGATGACTCTGAACAAGTGTTTAAGGCTGACAGTGGTCTCTCGCCTGTGCAAAACGCAGAGGAACAGAGACAAAGTCAAAGTCATTCTTGAATCAGGAGCCAGGCTACAACATCGTCAGAGACATGTTTGTGAACACAGACACTTAAAGGTTCATAATCCTTCCCCTACAAGAACAGCTGGTAGCTGTAACGTTGCTGGAACAATGAGTTGCATGCTTATTATTTTTCCAATTTGCCATACAGGGATTTTTATGGTGGAATGTGACAGTTGATCTATATTCATGTAGCGTTACTACACACATGAGGAGGCAAAACTGTGATCTTAATAATTTCTGCTTTAATACTTTTGTAAATCATTAAAATCATAAATATTTTCCTTTATATCAAAACTGTGGACCCCATTACAAGTGCCCCTGAGAATTTTGATGGAACTAATAATGAACAATAGGGAAAAGAGAAATAATGGAGTATTTAGTTACCCAAAATGATGGCCTTATAATTGTGGTTGCGATGCTTAGGCCCTCATTGGGGCCTGCAACAAGAATCATTGGCCCCCATCTCAATCACTTGTTGTGCAGCATTACCAGGAAAGAAACTGAAAGGTCATAAATAAAAAGTCTGCAAGTTATGCATAAGAGTCTAGCCTGAATTGACTTGTGAGCCTCTAGAAATACCTGGACCAAGTATCATCAATATGCCAGAATGAGTAATATCATATCTGGTACTACCGACCACCCTTACTGGCCCACTCATGAAGAGAATTTTAGGGTTTAGATTTGACAGAGTGGGGTGTGTCCTCTGGCCTGATAGACGTGGTGGCGCTCCGTTGAAGCTCCCAGACTGGAGCGGGCGAAATGCGCACAGGATCACACTTGCGCAAAGCTGACTGGTGGACCTGCTGTCGGAATCATGCCTCAACACATGGCGCCCTCTCTGACAGAGCCTCCAGTAATAAATAATGACATTTCTTCAGCTTAACGTGCGTCTAGGACTTCATGCCACGACGGCAGCCATTTTGTTTGTGTAAACGCGATGCAAGCGATTTTCTTATCTCAACAACGGTGATTTTAACATCTATTATCACCCAAATTTGACCCTAATACTCAAATAGTGTTGATACTTCCTTCAGCAGGAAAGCACAGCAGCCCAGTTTTACCTCATTTTTTTTTCTTGTACTGAGGTGATGTGGCTGTTGCCTCCATTTTGTATCCAACTTTCAATGCATTAGAGACACTCCCTTTAGTATTACTGGGAAGCACACCAGCTTTACTTTTACAGCATTACCTGATCCTGTATAAGCACCCTTTAATTTTAAACAGAACTGAAGTGCTATGTACTGCTTTTTTCAATAATCTAATTATTCATTCTGTGGTATCGCCTGAACCAATTTTTGGTATTCCAGGATTCCTGATAATTTTTGGACAATTTTTTCTTTTTCACATTTACTTTGAATGCTTTGTCTCAATTGGCTGCATCCTTCTTCACTCTGGCCCATCCTTACTCTTTGCCAGAGTCTCCCTGTTTAACATTATATACGTATTCTGGACTTTGCATGTTACAGTTTGATGGGCAGATCAAAAGATAATCTCTCTGTTATTCCGAAACAAAAACGTATCTTCATTAAAAATTCTAAATTGTTTTCTGAACTGTCTCCTTTGGAAAATTTAGAGGTTATTAGCACAGAGCAGTATAACAAGGACATGGAGTCCTCGCAGTTACCAACAGGGAAATCCAATGTCAAACGCTTAAAGAAAGATCCTCCTTCACCAACCAAGCCGGCTTCCCCAGTCTCGATGGAACTTTTACTACATGAAATAAGAGCCCTAAGACCGTTCGTAGAGTAAACTAACGCCAAACTACAAATCCTCTCAGATAACTGGAGGCAACTGGATACTAGACTCACAAAAGTGGAGCAGAATGTTTCCTCTTTTCAGGATACTACTAAATGTGTTACCTCCTTACACTCTCAAGTTTCAACACTACAAAAAAAGTTGAGGATCTTGAAAATCAGAATAGGAGGAATAACATGCGCATCGTTATCTGACAGAGGGAGTTGAAGGCATCGATCCCATCACTTTCTTTAAATCTTTTCTTCCTACAATCCTCCATCTACCAGAAGGTACCATACTGAATATACAGTGCGCCCACAGACTGGGTCGTATTCCTACTAATTCTTCATCTCCTCAGAGACCAAGAGGTGTCATTTTGTACTTCTTAGAGTACACAGATCTATTAAAGGTGCTGGCAGCGGCAAAGGCTATTCAAAAAATCTCTTGGTCTAGTGCTACTTTATTTTTTGCACAATATTACTCAAAAGCTACTGTGTCAAGATGTAAAGCCTTCCTTGACATGAAACCCAATCTTCGCTCCATGGGTGCCAGATATGGACTTTTCCATCCGTGCCTTTTTAAAGTCACTTATAGTAACAAAACTACTACATTTGAGGAACCAGTACGTCTGCAAAGGTTCATCAATGCGTACACTGCGGATTCCATGGACTCTTCCAGACCATCTTGACTGACCTGAGTTTCTTATTCAACTTACCATCCCTTGTTGAATACAGGAATTGTGTTGTCATAATTTCTCACTATTCTTCATTTATTTTCATTTGTGATGGAGTCCAATCTCCACTCATACAGATAGAAGACAACCGCTGCGGCTGTCTTCTATCTGTATGGGTGAAGATTGGACTCTATCACAAATGAAAATAAATGAAGAATTTTGAAAAGAACTTGAAACCTTGGAATTTAATACTTGGACTTTAACTTTGTTGTGTTGTTTAGCTCAGGATTTAATGTGTGTTGTATAATTGTACAATTGTGGCTCAATTGAGTCACAGTGTTTGATTTTGGTTGGGTGACCGAAATCTTATCCTTGGAGCTTATCTAATATTGTATCCTACTAATTGGTATTTCCTCTCAGCGCAAACTACCCTCACTCACCTGATCTCTTTGTTGGAATAATTTCTCACTGGTTGTGCATTTTAGCATTTCTTTGATAATGCTATTTAATGTTATAAGTTTTTACCTCTTTCATATTTAGGACTTAACATACAAGTTACAGATAATTCTTACATCTTATCTCTCTTTTGATTCCACAGTTATGTCTATGTTTTGGCGTGTTCCCTTCCCGGTCCGGTCCAGTTCTCACAGGGCGATTTGTCTACTTCATGTGGTTCCATCTACCCTTACCTTCTTGTTTCTTTAGTGTAGGTATGTTGTTTGTTTTGTCTTTGGTTTTTTGTTTCATTTTGCAGTTCTCATCTATTTTTACATTTCTGGATATCTCTTTTCTCTTTATCTTTGCCTTTACTCTTATCTTAACAACACTCTCTGTTAACATATCTCTATTTTCTCTTTTATCAATATTTTCTTATTACTTGTTCGCATACTTTGTCTACTTTTTCAATGCTTCACCTAAGTTCTATTTCTGGCTCCAGCTATATGCTCTTCCTGATATTTTCTGGCTTGGATCTTACTTATCTATTTACTCCTCTTTTTTCTCCTCTTGCACTTTTATACTTGATTGTTTCGAATCAGACTTTTGCTATGATTTTTTTGTGTCATTTGATAGTTGAGTTTCCATGTCACTAAAACTAATTTCTTGGAATGTGAGGGGATTAAATTCTCCAATGAAGAGACAGAGAGTTTTAACTCATCTTGCTAAATTGAGTGCTGATGTCGCTTTTATTTAAGAAACACATCTTACGGAGCCTGAATCCTTGAAATTACAAAAAGGATGGGTAGGGGAAATTTTCTACTCTCAAGGAGATGGCAAAATAATGATGAGTTATGATATTATGCCGTAAATCCCTCCCAGTCACGGTTATCTCACAAAATTCAGACGGTAAACAGTCAAAATATCGTCTACAAAATATCGAATGGACATAATATCGAGTTTTAAATATCGAATGGACAAAATATCGACTGGACAGAATATAGACATCAAAAATATAGTTTTTTAAGGTAAGTATTGTAATATCGAATGTTAAAAATATAGACAGTTAAAATATCAAAGTATATAATATAGGTTATTAAAATTATCGAATTTTTAATAATATCGAATTTCTATAGTGTTTTTTATGTTATTATATGTGTGAAAAGTGTGTATTTATGTATAAAATTAATTAAAAATGTTTTTCTAATTTTTGCGTAATTTAATTCTGTAGCGGGTTGTGGGTTTATAGGGGAATAGGGTGGGAAGTAATTCAATTATAATTAATTAAATATGTACATTTATTTATTGGTATTGATTTTTTATTAAATGTTAATTAATTTATATTTGATAATTAATTAAAATGTAATTGGCAATTAATTTTAATTAATTTATTAATTGCTAATTATGTTCATTTTACTAATTTATTTTCTGTAGCGTGTTGTGGGTGTATAGGGGAATAGGGTGGGAAGTAATTTAATTCTAATTAATTAAATATGTAAATTTATTTATTGGTATTCATTTTAATTAATTGCTAATTAATTGATAGTTGGTAATTAATTGAATTGTATTTGGCAATTAATTTTAATTAATTGATTAATTGCTAATTATGTTAATTTTACTAAATTATTTTCTGTGCGGGTAGTGGGTTTATAGGGGAATTGGGTGGGAAGTAATTTATTTATAATTATATGTTAAAATATTTATTGCTATTGTTTTAGAATTAATTGTTAAATAATTTTTTATGGGTAATTAATAAAATTTGAATTGCCAATTAATTTTATTTAATTGATTAATTGCTAATTATGTTAATTTTACTAATTTATTTTCTGTAGTGGGTTTATAGGGGAATAGGGTGGGAAGTAAATTATGTATAATTAATTAAATACATCAATTTATTTAATTGTATTTAATTTGAATTAATTGTAAATTAATTTTTAAATGTTAAATTATTAATTGGTAATTTGTAATTAATTAGTATTTATAGGTAAATAATTGTAATAATTAATATTTATTTGGAATTTTAATTGATTAATTATTATATTATATTAAATTGGTAATTACTTTTAATTAATTTTTTCTAGATATTAATTTATATTTTTTGAAATAATATATGAAGTATTTAATTTCCCTACTATTGCACTCTCTGGAGTGGGAATAGTAATTTTAACCCCTATGCTATCCAACGCTTTCCCCACTGTTTCACTCATTGGTTGGGAATAGTAATTTTTACCCCTACGCTATCCAACGCTTTCCCTACTGTTGCACTCTTTGTAGTTGGAATAGTAATTTTTATCCCTACGCTATCCAACGCTTTCCCTACTGTTGCACCCACTGGAGTGGGAATAGTACTTTTTACCCCTACGCTCTCCAACGCTTTCCCTACTGTTGCACTCACTGGAGTGGGAATAGTAATTTTTACCCCTACGCTATCCAACGCTTTCCCTACTATTGCACTCATTGGAGTGGGAATAGTAATTTTTACCCCTATGCTATCCAACGCTTTCCCTACTGTTGCACCCACTGGAGTGGGAATAGTAATTTTTACCCCTACGCTGTCCAACGCTTTCCCTACTGTTGCACTCACTGGAGTGGGAATAGTAATTTTTACCCCTACGCTATCCAACGCTTTCCCTACTGTTGCACTCTCTGGAGTGGGAATAGTATTTTTTACACTTCTGCTATTGTACGGTAATAATATTGGATATTATTTAATTATATTACGTTACTATATATATATGTTTTAACAAATATGATTGTCATTTTTTTTAGAACTTTCATTAATTATTTAAATATTATAAGTTAATTTAAGTATTTTTAAGTATATTTTAGTAATTAATTTTTACTATTAATTTAATTTAACACTGTTTTTAATAAAGTCGATATTTTTATAAACTATATTTTTGGTAACGACATTTTGTACTCAATATTTTTGTACTTACCTGTTTGTAGATACAAACTCGATATTCTGTCTGTCGATATTTTGTCATCGATATTTTTGCTAGTCGATATTCTGTCCTTCGATATTATGTCAGTGATCCAATTCAGACACGGAGGGCTAGATGGTTAATTGTTAATTTGTTATTGAAGGGTGTTCCAGTTTCTTTTCTTAATGTCTATGCTCCTACTGGAGGGGACACCTCCTTTTTGCCTACTTCAGCCAAACAAATTTCTCAATGTATTGAGGATAATTTTATTTTGGCAGGTGACTGCAATCAAGTGTTAGATCCTTTTATAGACAGAAACTCCAAGACATCTTTTGTTCCCAATGGACCTCATAAATCCTTTGTTCATACTATTGCCAAACATAACCTTATAGATGCTTGGCGCCTATGCGACCCACATACTAGAGAATATACTTTTTATTCCGCAGTCCATCAAACTCAATCAAGGATTGACTACATTTTTGTCTCCCACAACATATCACAATCCCTCTCGCATACTGAAATTGGCCGTATTCTTCTATCCGACCAGGCCCCTGTCTCAATCAGCCTAGACATATTACCCAAAATTAATACTCCACAAAGATGGCGATTTAATAACTCTCTTCTCTTTGTCCCAAAATTCACTACCTCATTTGCCATCTTTTTTGACGACTACTTTGCATTAAATCAGGATGAGTCCTTATCTTTCTCTACCATTTGGGATTATTTTAAGGCTTCAGCTAGAGACTTCATCATTAATTTTGCTGCAAGGAAACGGAAAAATGCATGAAAACTCACTAAAGATCTCCTTAATAACATTAAGAAACTGGAGCACTCTTATTATACTTCACAATCACAAGAAAATCTAACAGCTCTTATAGAAGCTAAGTTACAATTTAACAAAAGTTCCATTGAAGATGACTCTCTGTATCTTTTAAGGTCTAGTGCAAAATTCTATGGTGGCAAGAAGAAGGGCGGGAAAATATAAGCTAATTACTTAAAAGTTCGACAAAACAAATTGAATATTGATTCTGTTTATGACAATCACTCTGTTTTAAAATTCAAGGATACCGAGATTTTAAATGAATTTTCTCTTTTTTATCAGTCATTGTACACTTCTGAAAACAGCCATCTGATCAATTATTGTCAAAGTTTTTTTCAACTATCCAAAAGCCCCATAACGATTCACCGGATTTATCTTCTCTAGAAACTGAATTAACACAACAAGAACTCTTGAGAGCCCTCCAATCCCTCAAGAAAGAGAAGGCACCCGGCCCTGATGGTTTTACTGTAGAGTTTTATCTTCATTTTTCAAAATTTCTTCTACCCAAATTATACACTCTATTACAATTTTTTCACTCAGCGAATGGCTCTACAGGTTCCTTTTCAGAAGCTCACATATGCCTCATACCTAAGGATGGTAAAGACCCCAAATATTGTAAAAATTACAGACCTATCTCCCAGGTTAACATTGATTATAAAAAAAAATTCTAAAGCACTAGCCAAACGCTTGGATACCCATTTACCCTCTTTGCTGGGAAAAGAAAAATCTGGCTGCCTTAACCGCATGCGCACGGTGGCTTTTCCCGCTGTACGCGGCGTTTTTTAAAAACGCGCGTTACATGACGAGTTGAGCTCGTCATGAGCGTACTAGAGGCGTAACTCATGACGAGCTCAGCTCGTCATCAGCAAGGAAGGGGTTAAAGGATGGGTTATAACGGATAATACACGCTTGTTCTTTAATGTTTTATCCAAATCTTCTCATCTAAAACATTCTCTTGCAGCAATAGCTTTAGATGCAGAGAAAGCTTTTGATCGAGTTGAATGGAATTACTTGTTCCATACCCTTAAATGGTTTGGTTTTGGCCCACATTTTTTACCTTTAGTATCTCTCCTTTATTCCAACCCCTGTGCAATAGCCTGTGCTATTGGTCTGATCTCCCCATTTTTCAAATTAGGTAGAGGTATACGCCAAGGGTGCCCCCTTTCTCCATTTCGATTCAATTTGGCCTTAGAACCTTTCTTATCTAAAATACGTCAAAATTCAAACATACATGGTTTTCATACTTTGAATGTCCATATTAAACTCGCAGCTTATGCGGACGATATCCTCCTCTACATGTCAAAACCGGATGACTCAAATCCTGCTTTTTTAGCAGAGGTACAGTCATACTCCCTTATTTCTGGTTATAAATTGAATAATGATAAGTGCGTAATTCTACCCTTGACTAAATACACCTTTAAAACAGAGTTCAGTGCCTCTGAATTTACATGGAGTTCCCATCATATTAAGTATCTGGGTTTATATTATACTTCCTCAGTGTCGGATACAATAACACTATGTATGAACAAATGTATTCAAAAACTTTCAGAGTTAACTGCTAAATGGCATCTCCTATATTTATCCTGGTGGGGCCGTTTGGACACCATAAAGATAATGCTATCACCCATAGTACTATATACGATTTCCAACATTCCTATCCCTGTCACCGCTAAACTTTTCAAGAGAGTTAACTCCATCCTTTCCTCCTTTTTGAGGAGCAATAAGAAACCTCGAATGTCTATTTTTAAGTTAACACGCCCCAAGATAGAGGGTGGAGTCAATTACCCTGATTTTCAAGCCTACCAGCATGGCTTTCTCTTACGCCAAGCCTCACTTTGGTTGCTTGACTCCATAGATGGCTGCCCTTTATAGGCTTCTATTGAAAAACTCTTTTTATCCCCCTTTTCCTTTCATGAATACCTTTCCTTCTCACGCAAGCCACAATCTCTCTCTACCCCTATAATAAAACATACCTCTAAACACCTTGATTTTGCACCTCCCCCTATTCACCTTACCAAAGACATTTTTATTGCATCAACGATCGTGCATAATAGGAATTTAACTATTCGGGGTAAGCCTTTTTATTGGAAGACATGGAGACAAAAAGGATTAATGTGGATTCATCAGCTATTTTCAAATTTGGATTTTATACCCTTTCACATACTTAGTCACACCTTTAATTTACCCTCCTCTTTCATTCATTAATACAACTTGCTTAAGATAGCGGTTATGGATGTATTCACTCAACTCCCCATTGCACATGACACCCCTGTTATCCTAGACTACTCTCCCCGACTCTGTACCTTATTACAAACATCACCTAAAGCGCCTACCATTTACAGATATTTACAAGATTCAGCTGCAGATAGGCAAAAGTCCAAAACAGAGGAGGCTTGGGAACAAGACTTTGCAACTGATTGGCCATTATCCCTCTGGAAAAAAATATGGATTAAGTTACGTAAGTCATCCAGGGCAGCCAATACCATGCAAACATTGTTCTTAGTTTATAATAGGATCCTACTAACACCGGCTATTTTAAACAAAAGATTCTCAAATACACCAGACGTGTTGGGCATTTACAGAAACAAATGCTGATCTATTTCACATGTTATTTTCTTGTCCACCTGTTTGTACTTTCTAGCAACGAGTATGGTCTCAAATTAACCTCATCTTTCATACTAAGTTTTCTTTTTCCTTCACTCATGTTTTCTTGGGTAGTCTTTCTCCCATTTGGGAAAATGTTACATTCAATGTCAAGATTTTTGATCTGTTGTTAGCGATTGCTTTTCAGCAAATCACCGCTAATTGGAAAGACTCCCAAAAGATTTCATATAAAGCATGGTGGTATGCTGTTTGCCATAATCATAGATTAGATACTACTTTTGTCTATCCTTTACGTATGGCAACAAAACGTTTGGACTTCTGGTCAACAGTTACGCTGCATATTGATGCATCTGTCAAAAAAGCTTCTTAACCTAGACCATCCCAACAGGAAATTCGGAAACCTACTTGATTCCCCTAACATGTTCCTAATATGTTTAAATTGATCAAGCGCTTCTAATGAAAAACAGTCTCACCAACGCTACCTATCTCCACAATACTCACCATTAATTAAGAATCGCTTACCAAGCCCCATAAACCGACAAGACAATTTTTGAGCGACTGAATCATGTGACCTAATTAAACAGAACTATTCACAAAACTATTTACATTTTATATACAAACTGCAGTATAACATTTCTTACCATGGTTATTAAACATTTATTATTTAATTAAGTCACTAAGGCAAATGGATCAACTGATGGTAACAAGACCATGAATAAACAAGACCAGCTTGTCGTTTCAAAATCGTATGTATTAACTATTTATTCAAGAAAGAGCATTTTCGATTAAATCTTTATTTATTAGCAATTTTTAGCAGCTTTTATTGAGGAATAGCATATAAGACTGATAATTCAAAGCAAAATCAGGTAGAAGGATTTAAGTAAATAAACAGTTTCCATTCCCTAATTCTATTTTCCCTGTCTAAAACTCACTTCGCCTAAAAGGAAATAATCATTAAGTCTGTTATCCTTACGTGCGCCAACAAGTCCTTCAGCACGTCACGCCCTTCAGGCATCGGAAACCGAGAAGCACCCTCCTGCCCATGGGGGCAATTTTTATACGTTTCTGACTAGCTAAAGTAACTAAATTTTGCATTCTTTTCTGAAAATCCAAACTTGTCATTGGCTGAGCCCCGTCAGTCCACCATTAGGTAATTCACTCCTGACCAAGTCCGGGCCTCATCATAAGCCCTTATTGTTCTTAGATTCTCCATCCTTCTAGCTTCCTCGAATGTGTTACATTCACCCAAGCACAAAACTTTACTTCCTAATCTTGGCAGGCAAGTCGAACTTCCTGTCCTTGGACTTTTCTCCAAGAACACATTCAACTCGACTAAAACTGCTTCTGCATTAAATGTTGATTGTTCAGCAAAAAGCTCTTCTTTCTGCGCATGAGTGAAATATTCACTCTGGTCAAGTTTTCACATTCTCTCCAGCTCTGCCAGCCATTTCTTAGGCCCATTCGAAAACTATTATTTAAACAATAATTAATTAAGGAATTAAAACTTATTCTGTTACCCACCCCCTTTGCTAAATATTAACCCGTTAATTAATGTTACCTAGCCGAAGCACATGAAGCAGCATTTATATTTACTTTCTCCATTTAGGCCACAGGATTCTCCTCGAACTTATGCCACATAAAGACGAAAAGACATAACATAAGCACACACAAATAAGCACATGCCATTAATTAAACAGCCGCATTTAATACTGACAAAGACAATAGACAAGGTTAGTTTATTATTTTTCACATACTTGCAGTTGCAATAAAGAGCACATGTGTTAGACCCTCATGTCGTGTATGCATTTTAAACTAGGTTGATTGGTACATTTCATAACAAACTCATTAATACGATTATTTTATTATGGAAATTAACTTTGCGAGTCAGAACAAAATATTATTCTGAACCTCACTCCATCAGTATCATACTGAAATTCTTTTTTTTTATTAAGTTTGTTTGATTTTTACTCTCTCTATTGAAAGTCTGATTCCTATACTCTTACTGTACTGGAGTTTTGATGCATTGTTATGATTTTAATAACTTGTACTGCATATAGACATCTTTTATCTCTAAAATAAAATTCTTTTTTGAACTTTAAAAAAAAAGATTTGACAAATTATTATTATTATGTTTCTTATATAGCGCCTGATCGACCCCCGAAGGGGTATCTCCGCGCTTGCCTTGGGAACCCGTCCTGGCTTTTCCCTGTGAGATAGCCCCTACAGGGCATCCCCAAGGTGAAAGCCAGGCATCCCGCCGCAGGGGGGCCGTTGTGGAGATTAAGCAAGCTTAATGCCCAGAGTTGCAGAGTGTGAACCCATGATTAGGTCAGGCACCGAAGCGAGAATTATCGAGTCCATGGACATTTGAGCTCAAGACCCTGCCGCGTCGGGAATTGAACCCTGGTCCCGGGTCTGACCTCTGCTTCAGGGTCTGCCTGCTCTAACCAGTGAGCCACACTTCTCCACAAAGAGCATTGAGAATGCAGTTTCATATTAAAGAGGACTGAAGAATTTGTTATTCATCAGTGGAAATGCTGGAATCTGAGCACTTGATGAGCCCAGGCTTCCTCTTGCAAAAAAATGCAGTCAGGAGGTGGATATGTGTCCCTTGAATATCCCCTTCAAATTATCTGTTTTTTCTGCTCTTTAAAGGCTGGATGGTTTTGCGTCAAACCAACGTATTCCTGATTTGACATCACTTTAATGGTATTGTCCCTGTGTCTCCTTCACTTGAATTTGAGGTTGCTAAAAATGCTGTGCAAAGCCATCTCCTGTAGATGTTCAGTGTTCTTTTCCGTAAATAACCCTGTGTGTGGTGCACTGAATTTTAAATGTGTTCATTAGCTCCCCTTGGAGCCATGTATGCACATGTGTTGACTACAAAAATAATATGTCTTAAGTATAACTTCAGATTCAATATCAGCAGATCCTAAAAGCTGGCCATGGTTTGTAACTGGAAAATTATATCTTTAAAATTGAGCCACAACAGGAATTCCAAGGGACTAGTTAAGTATCGCCTGCCAGACAACGGACACTGTCTGGTTGCAAAGTACCTACTATGAATTTATTGTGAATTATAGACCTTCCTGCTTCTCATACATTGGCTTTACCATTCTCATTTGTTGGCCTCTTATTCAATTACTTTCCTTCCTCTTGTGCTTGTATCTCCCCTGGAGAATAGCCTGTTTATGGTCGTTTTGATTGGCTGACTTGTATCTTTCCATTGCTCACATTTAGGAAACTAGTTTTTTTGTACTTTCTGCACTCCATTAGAGTGCATGTGCTTTCTATCTCACTCCCTCATGTGTTGTTCTCCCCATGAAATACCCCTCCGCATTGTGTTGCCCCCCAACACTCCCAGAATGTCTGTACAAGAACAGGAACAGGGATATTTTGCTGAAGTATGAATAAATAACAAACTTTAAGGGTTATTTTTGTTTTCTATCCGATATTCCCGATATATCATGAAAACATAAGTCTAGGCACACAAATGCTGCGCAAAAGGCCATCTGCTGCACTCACTCAGCTGGTGTCTGTGTGGCAGAAAGTGTACTTAGCATGATACTTCTCCTTGAAGCACAAACATCTGCTTCCTGGGGTACTACAGGGGATCGAATGGCTGTAACGGGAAACATCCTTTACGACGCAACTTTCACTACGCAGTATCTTTACAACGCAGGTTTTACAACGAAAGTAATTACAACGAATTACGCTGGGGGGCGCTGCAGGATAGGGAATAGTTTAATTTACTATCCCAAACCTTCCCTACTATCCACGGGGACTGGAGTTGGAATAGTAAATTAAACTATTCCACTATCCAGCGCCCCCCAAACGCAAGTCGTTGTAATGACTTGCATTGTAAAACCTGCGTTGTAAAGGCATGCGTAGTAAAAGCTTGCGTTATGATGACATACATCCGCTGTAACCTGTGGAAATCAAATTAGGCCTTACCAAGGCCCTTTCCTTTTACATAAACACTTACTTATTCTTTGTAAATTTCTGTTTAGTGCATCATGAGTGAAAGGTATTTGAAAAATAAACCATGCCATTTATAAAGATTGAACATTTACAGTTTTGAGATGCCATAAGATATGTGTGCTTTTCCTCCAGTATTTTAAAACATGTTTTTCTTTTCTTGAAACAGTACCTCACAGACAAACTTGGCAGAGCCAAATGATTGGCAATCATATATATAGAAGAGAGCTCTAAGCATCGCCAATGCTTACTTTTTAATTGTTACTCATATATGTTGTCATCAGTGTAGTTTGTGTTGTAATGGAGATAAGTAGGTTTTTTGGTGTGCACAATCATTTTAAAGTGATCCACATAAGTATTCCCAATAGTGAGCATGAGATGATCCTGAATCCTACTCTTTTCCAGAATATAAGTAAAAACATTGCTGAATTCTTGTTGGAAAATGTAAATGTATAATACATTCACATTGCAGGTGACTTAAAAATAAATACTTTTATTATAAGTTTAATTTTCCATTTCAATAATCATCTCTGTTATGTCACCCGCTACTCATCTAATGTTTTCTACAAGCTGTCTTAGAAGAAAATTGGTATAGACATTTATGCCCTCATTTAATGTTTTGGGCATCAAAAAACAAGGTGATAGACGCAATCCTTAAAGTAATCTCAGCCTCTGGCAGTCGTTTGTGGCTGCATCCCGAGTCACAATTTTTCACCCAACCATGCCACCTCAGTATGGAACCAGCCAAATGCAAATCAGTCTTGACCCTGCTCTGATTGGAACAGTCCAGCATGCACTGCCAGGCGAGATCCCATCTGAACTGGAGTACAAGCAACTCAATATTGGTTTCACCCTTATTAGGGCTCATCAGCAGGGTATGGCTTGGTTCCAGGGTCACAGGGAGCATGGGGCCCAAGTCTGGGCATGCTCGTCACACTCAGAGTATCAAAAAGCACAGTCGTGGGTGGAATGTTTGATTAATTTTCTGGTTCAGGGAAGACCTGATATGGCAGTTTAGGATAGGCGGCTCCTATTGGAGCAGGATCAAGACTGATATGCAAATGGCTGGGTCCAAACTGAGGTGGCATGTTGGGCAAAAAATGATGGACTTAAGTGCAACCTAAGTGATTGCCAGTGGCTGAGATTAATTTAAGCAGTCCATCCACCACCTTGTTATTGCAGTTGCCACTCTAAGTGCAACAGGTATGTCCAAGCACGGGTCTCATGCACAGTGTACCACTGGAACCAAACTATACCTGACTTAAGAGCCCCACTGAAGGCAAACACAATCTTGGCTTGATTGTGTTCTAGGTAGGGAGGACCTAGCTTGGCAGGTCAAGCTGGACAGCTCATATTGGAGAAGGGTCAAGATGGATTTGCATACGGCTAGGTCCATGGTTGGTGAAGAATGATGGACTGGAGTGCAGCTTCACACAGTTGCTATTGGCTGAGATTAATTCAGGCATTTCATTCATCCCCTTGTTTTGGTACACTCATTTAAAGCTTGGCAAATGCCCCACCCCCCAGCATTGTAGTTCCCTGTCTCGTTTAGAGGTGGGAACTGCAAGGATTGCACTGGAGGAGCCACAGCTGGAGGACCCATAAGAAACCATTAACCTGGACGCCTGTCAGACACTGGTGGCCTGTTCATAGTGACATCACCTCACCCTATTTAGTACGGGGCCCATTATCACTGATTTTCCCTGCCCATCCAAAGTCTTGACAATTCTCAGGGGCTATGAAACACAATGCTACTTGCAAAACAAAGCATTTTTCAATAATCATATGGAATTGAGAGACCAATTATTTTATCAGTAAGATCAACAAGCTTCTATAGTCCTACAAAAGTACATGCATATATTTCTGATTTCTGGAATGCACTACATAAGTGGATTTGCACCTTAAAACGTCTTATTTTCTAGAGGAAGAATGTTTTTCCGGTGGAGAAATTCTTTTCCCTATACCCAATGATTTTTTTCTATGTTCCCTCTCCATTCTCCGTCTAAATACTAATTTACTATTGCCCTTGTTAAGAGTAAATCTCTGACCATGTCCAGGATGGGAATGATCCTATACAGTCTGAGAACACACACAAACCTGCATGTTTGTGTGTGTTGAACTGGTTTGTTACTGCTGCCTTGAATTCTTACAGTCGCTCCTATCTGCAAATTTAGGTACGATTAATATTCTGCAATGTGGGCCATACTTTCAATACAAGTAAAGCTATTTACAGGTAAACATTCACTCTTTTTGACTAATTTATGTATTTTGCATACTTAAATAATGGTATTTATGCCACTCTCACACCTACAACTTACACTTCAGTATGAAAAGGCTCAGAAGTTCACCACGGGAGAGATACTAATACAGTTGCGACCATTCTTTCCCCAAGCCAAAACTCCAGAGGGGTTCCAAATTTTAACAGTTTAATGGGGAATAACAACAGGACTCGGTGCTTATCCTGGCCGTTTTTCACCTTCTCAGGAATTTCACCTGCCGAAAAGTTTTTGGGGGAAAAACCAAAAGGAATATAGTTTTAATGAACCAGTCCACCTGGGACGAACAGGCCTATAGGGCAATCCAGCAGCGCCCAAGAGACTGGTCTCACAGATCAGTCTATTGGCTGTTTGTGGACATGTTGTATGATTAGTGGGGCATTTTTACTGTTGATTGCTCCTAAAATACAACAAGCATTTCCTGCAGCAAGCACAAATTCATGCAGTCTCCCCAACTATGCAAACCATATATACAGATTGTTAATACAAATTTACAACTTAATAGAGCCTCTTTTGGCAGTAAAAAAATTCAGCCTAAACTTGCTTTTAGAATCTGAACCAAGGTTGCATATTAGGCACACATAATATTTAACTAAAGGTTATAAGCTTTAACAAATGCATTGTAAAGGGGTACATCTAGGCTCAGTCTCAAACTTTAACCCAACACAACAAAACACCTTGCTGAGCTGCGTGAAAGGGAGAAGACAGGAATGTGCCATATTTAACAATATATGGTGCATTCCTTTGCTCTCCTTGCGCTGGCGCACAATGTGCTGATGTGCGCCAACTCAAACACCCTTACAC
Source organism: Lissotriton helveticus (assembly GCF_964261635.1). Taxonomy (NCBI): domain Eukaryota; kingdom Metazoa; phylum Chordata; class Amphibia; order Caudata; family Salamandridae; genus Lissotriton; species Lissotriton helveticus. The sequence goes on along the minus strand of NC_136071.1, from coordinate 331,026,723 downwards.
AGTGCTACAAGGGTGCCTGTGTTGTAGGCAGGATTGTTTTTGCGTAGCAAGGGACACCTTCCTTCACAAAAACAATCCTCTGAGGCTTTTTCCTCTTTCTATGTGTGCTGCAGAATGCATAATACAGGGAGAATTATAGTTACACCTCCCCTTGGAAGGCACCACATTTTTAATATCTTCCTGATGTAGCACTCATAGAAATATGGAAGGGAGCCAGAATCCATGGGGTGGATACATGAGAACACCCATGATTCATCAATGAAACATCTCCCTGGAGCAAAGTTACGCGAGGCAGCGAATTGCGCTGCCTTAAGTTACTCCAGATTTACCAAGCACTGCAAGACCACTCAAGGTGGCCTTGCATTGCCTGTTAAATTGGACTTTAGTGATGTGCTGCCCTAGCGTTACTAAGCGTGATGCCAGGACAACACGACACTATGATAAATCTGCCCCCTAATGTTTAAATATACCTTCCCTTTCTATAAGTAAATAGCTTTAGAAAGGTTCAGGGAATATCTTCCCAAATGTTTTCATCTCTCAATTAATGTCTTGCTATAATGGGATCTCAATTTTGTTCTGAGAAATGAAACTCTGCAGGGCAGACTCAAACTTTCATCCTTTAGAGGTCGCATAAATGAACTCGATTTAGTATTACACAATCACAATTCGATTATGAAAAGTTTTCTATAAAAGGTGTTCTTGATAAAGAGGTGTGTAAATCATAGCTTTCTATGGCTGGCCTAATTCCAGTCACTTTTGTGCATTCTCGCCTTCTACAGTTCAAATGAATATCAAGCCTACTTGAAAAAAATGACTAATTGGCATGGCTGAATTCGAATGTACACTGAAGCACTTGGTGCAGGGTCGTATTGCTAAGGCGGGCATTCGGGCAACGGCCGAGGGGCCGGTATCCGAGTTCCAGCTGTGGGCTGCTTTTTTGGGCAGCCTCGGGGGCTGATTTGGGGGGTGTCTGTATTGTTTGGATGCCGTCAGCGGCCTTTCTGGAAGCAGATGGCCGTCCATTACCTCCCTTTTATCAACGGGCAGTGGTGTCACTCCCTTTCTCTCGCTGGACGGGCACATTAATGTATGCAGATTGAGCGGGGCAGAGGGCCTGCGCAGAAATGGCCTCACTTGTTTTCAGGTATGTTTCACCAGTGTGAACTAATCCGTGCATTTTTAAAGTAAAGTTAGGAAAACATGCCTATGTCAGAGACCCCCCTTCTTTTTTTTATGAAACTTAGCCGAAGCAGTGTTTTGCAAAAAGGCAATATGCAAATGTAGGCCACTTTTATTTAGTATGCCCGGGCCAATTTTTAATCCCAATACAACCATTATTTGGTGTTGTGCTCTTATATTTTTCTTTACTCTGATGAACTATGTTGCATGTAAGCTAGACTGCGAAAGCAAATAAAGTTTAAATATATCCTCCATCATCAGAAAGTATTGCTCTTAGAATAAATCAAAAATCGACACACCGGAGCAATGCTGTGTGCTTAGGCCACACCTCAAACATCTGTGAGACTACCACAGGATATAGATTCCCATTGATGCAGTGGAGAAGTGTGGCTCACAGGTTAGAGTGGCAGACCCTGATGCAGAGGTCTGGCCTGGGACCAGGGTTCAATTCCCATCGCGGCAGGGTCTTGGGTTCAAAATGTCCTCGGACCCGATAATTCTCTTGCCTCGTTGCCTACTCTAATCATGGGTCCCACTCTGCAACTCTGGGCAATAGCTTGCTTAATCTCCACACCGGCCCTAATGCTAGGATACCTGGCTTCACCTTGGGGTGCCCAGGAGTGGGCACCTCACAGGAACAGGCCAGGATGGTTTCCTCAGTGGCACAGTGCGGGAACACACTGGCTAGTGTAACTAGGCGCTTTATAAGCTCAGGATTATTATTAGGAGCAGGGACACCGGGGCCAGGGGCTTGCTTGGGTGGTTCACCAATTCCTGATTATTGCCGGATTTTACAAATTATGTAGGAGCCAGAGGGTCACCTTTCTTCCTTGCACTAGGGCCCAAGACACACTGGCTACGCCACTGGATTCCCACACACGCCCGAATCTGTGGGGTCTCTTTTAAGCTCCCAGACATGCGGCCGCTGCCAAGCCTGCTCTTTCCTATTAACACGGGACTATTATTACCCACTTACGAAACGCTTCCTGTTGCTGTTCAGCCAGGAAAAAGCTCATGTAGCCCAAGATAACAGCCGCCTATAACAAAGTTGGAGTGGGCCGGGACTGAGAGCCAGTCTCTTTCTTGGAGAGGGAGTGTGCTTGGAAGCCCTTTGAAGTTTCCGTTCCCTTCTCAAGGGTGCGGTTGGAAGGGCGAGTCTCCTGTCGTTTCTATCAGCTGAGGCGGAATCACCGAGCATCTGTCATAACAAGCGCGTGAAGTTCATCTGCGTGCGGCCCTGAGGTAAATTTGAGCCAATCACCAGGCCCTCTCAGACCTGGAGCTGACTCTTGATTGACTGCTTGGGTAAACTGACCTTTGTGGGAGTGAGTGCATGTCAAGACCAACATTTACTCGACAAGCATTGGCGTAGAAATATGATTTAGTCACAGCTTGTTTATTTATGTAACAGCGAAATGCGTTTCGCTTCTCCGAATCTTAGTTCAAAGCAGTATTCACTGTCCACTATATAGTGAACGGCGCATAATTATCTTTGATGCGTTTTATACTTTCTGATTTTTTAGTCTCTTTCTCGCTATCATTTTATGTGAAGTTATACATTCCTTATGTGAAGGTTCTTTGTACTATACTATTTCATGACAATTCATTTTGTGACTGTGCAAGTTCCCAGTAGCCTTGATTTTAAATGAAATAATTGACAGTTATGCTTAAGTATAACTACTGATTTTACACCTGCCTATATGTGGCATTGGAATTTGGGAGCCTCTAATTATTTGTAAAACCAGGCACATCATTCATGTTGCAACAATGAATGAATCTGAAGCTATATGGATGAATGCAGCTACCAATAGGTATTTAAAGTCAGTATGTGGCGCAGAGGCTTAATATTGACCATGATCATATTCTGAAGTTATCTGGAAAAAAATTAAACAGGCCTTTGATGCTTCTTCTCCAGACAAGTCATTAAGTGGAATTGACTAGAATAATATGCATGACCCAAAATGGAATACTGCAATGTGACTTATAGGTTACCGAAATAAATACTTTTATTGACTTCAAAGAGTGCAGAACAAGTAAAACAAAGGGCCATGAATTAAAATAAGTTTGAATACAAGGGGGTAGAGGAGCACACATATATTTAAACACTTTGATATGTTTATGTGATAAACATATCAAAGTGTTTAAATATATGAGTGCTCCTCTACCCCCTTGTATTCAATATATCACTTTGGCTCCTTGAGGTAGCACCACTAGAGTACAATTAAAAGCTATCACTTTATAACATGGCATCTTTTGACAGCATAACGCATATCACAGAAAATAGAGCCACAACAATGACCTACTCAAATAAAGAAGCGACTGATATATATGCGCTTATAAATGAGATCAAATTAGTAGACACCCACGGGGAATCCACCGACTGCATGCCTCTACGTTGGTACAATACCATCGTGCCAAACGTATTCCGCGTGGATTGAGAATAGCGTTACGACCAATGCTGTTTCGGTTCCATTTAATCCCACAATTCATGGATAAATGGTTCACAATATTAAATAAGTGCTCGTTGGATCTAATTTTGTTAATTATAGAGGAATTGTCCCGGACCATCAGGGAGCTAGACGAAGAGATTTTCAACCTCCAAAAAGAACTTGAAATAAGCATTGAACCGCAAACTTGGGCAAAAACTTTAGAAGATTTAAATTTAAAATTGGATCGTTATAACAAAGAACTCCAAGAAGGTAAAATCAGAAAGTATCGGCGCGATACTATCGATTACAAGTTAAATGAGGTGTACACCTGGGCGGAGATTCATGCAAAAAAACGCTTCACCACCCATAAGACTAACACATCCAGCGAAGAGAGCATCACTACAGATCAGGACATTTCGGCCACACGACCACCATTCACTAAAACTGGGTCAACTCCAATGATTCAATCATCGGTTGAGACACAGATCAATGAAACAACAGGAGCTACCACATCTACTACAGGGTCTTCTTTTTTGTTACAGGCTCCAACGTCAGGGCAGCCACCCCCACCACAGAAACAGCAGTTAGTATCAGATCAGGCAAGCGGCCTAGAAGGAGGGGACAAGGGAAGAACACTACGCTGTGGAAAGAATGTAGCCTGGTTATTAACATCTCTTCAACGGCACTGACCAAGCAACAACTTATGACCTTAAATAAAGGTATGACCTTTGTGCCTACAAATGACACTACTTTGTTAGAAACAAATGTGGCACTTTACAAATTTATACGTAAATTGAGATTACGTCATTATTTTCCTAATATGATGGAACAACCGCAAGATGAACAAAGGGATACTGCAGATACCATTTTTAGACCTAAAAGTAAATACCAGGCACCCATTTCTCACAAGATAATTGATTTCTTTGAGGAGACAGTGAAACGTGATCTCATGAAGATCCAGTACAAATCAACTAAAAAAACAAATTTCACAAAACACGATCACAGAACCATTCAATCCATAATTCAGAATGAGAATTTAACCTTGAAACCAGCTGACAAGGGCGGTGCCCTAGTTATCATGGATACAGATTATTACACACGTAAAGTGGATGAACATGTTCATGATACAAACACGTACATAATTCTTGACATTGATCCCACGACGACTTTACAAGAAATACTTCATGGATATTTACAGGAGGCTATGGTTGAGGGAATTATCTCTGGCGGTCAAAAGGCTTATCTCACAACGCATAACCCGAAGAGACCCAAACTGTATATGACACCAAAAATACACAAGCACCCAACAGATCCTCCTTTCCGCCCCATAGTGGCAGGGTGTGGGTCTATATTTGATCCTCTTGGGGAATACCTTGATTACTACCTGCAAAACTTCGTTCATTCATGGTGTACCTACATAAAGGATACAGCACACTTCTCAATAACATTGAGACTATTCAAGACATGTACAGCCAAAATTGGGTGCTGTGCACCATCGATGTAACGGCGTTGTATACATCCATAAATCATGAACAGGGTCTGGAAGCCACGGAATGGGCATTACTTCAACTTGAACTAGAACAGGAAAAAAGCATATTTATTCTTAAATTAATGCATTTTTGCCTGAATAACAGTGATTTTAAATGGAAGGATAAATTCTATGGACAAATGACTGGAACAAGTATGGGATTTTCTGGGGCACCAGCATATGCGAACATCTTTATGTCTAAATTAAAGCATGAATATATATTGACTGATGAGATGTGGAATACAGGCCTGGTACAATATTGTCATATTATGGACAACATATTTCTGATTTCGGTTAAGGAATAGAGTGACTTGGAAAAACTGATAACACAGTTAAATGAGAAGAACCCCAGTAATCCAGTTTACGCATTCAATCAGTACCAGTGAAGTGACTTATCTTGATGTTAAAATCAAAAAAGACACCGTGTTGAACAAATTTGTTACAGATATCCATACCAAACCTACTGACCGTAACAGCACACTGTTATTCACCAGTTTCCATCCGAAAAGTCTCATTACCAACTTGCCGTACTCCCATTTTTTAAGGATTAAAAGGATCTGTGCGAATGAGGAAATATTTGTTAAACAGTTGCAGACACATCGCACAAGATTTGAGCAGAGAGGGTACCCTACTGAGATCTTAGATCAAAGCATTGACAGACTGGAAATTAGGGACAGGCAATCACTACTAACTCCTACCTCCAGGTGGCAGGAAAAAGGATTTACTTTTGTATCTAAGTATTCCACAGCATCCAATAAGATTAAAAGTATCATCTTGAATAGATGGGAGCTACTTCAAAATGAAAAAGATTTCAGGGGTATATTCATGGATAAACCTATATTTGCATATACCAGAGGCAGAAACTTGATGGATATAGTCAGAACTCCCAGTAAATCTCTTGAACCACAAGTACATAAGGGAACCATGAGATGTTAAAACTGCGTTCACTGCAACACCATAATAACGGGCAATACCATTGTACACCCGACTCCGGGTAAAAAAATAGCGTTGAAACATTCAGCTGATTGTAATACAACCAACATAGTTTATTGTTTAAAATGCCCGTGCGGTAAGTTGTACATAGGGAAAACTGAACGCAAGCTCAAAACCAGGCTTACAGAACATAAAAGCAACTTTCGGTGCAAAAGCAGAACAACATCTATTGCGAATCACTGGTTAGATGAAAAACACAACATTGCACAATTGAGAGCACAAATTATAGAGGTTGTTGCAAGAAAAGAGGGACTAGACAACAGTGCTAAACTACTTCAAAGGGAAGCATTCTGGATTGAACATTTATACACACTGGTACCACGAGGACTTAACGATAGACTAGATTTAAGCTGTTTTCTATAGGTGAGGGCTGGCATACACCATATAATCCCACTACAGACTATTAATACACATCATTAGTGAGCCGTTGACCCTTGATTACATCCATCATGGTATGGCAGGGAACCCTCTTATATAGCTATTATGTGTTGTATGTGATTGTATATCAATTAAATTGTCTCCATTTCCAATATCAACACCTGAGACATGGTATCAGTTTTAGGCTTTATATATGTGTAGGATGAGCATTAACACAGGATTATGTGAATCTTTACATGATATGCAGATTAATAGTAACATCAGATATATTTAGCCATGAAACATGTATACATTTATTTTGTGAATGTCCAAATATGTTTTCCATTGTACTGTGTATATGATGTATAACATCAGATATATTTAGCCATGAAATATGTATACATCTATTTTGTGAATGTCCAAATCTGTTTTTCATTGTATAATGTATATGTTATAAGTGAGGAACAATTTAGGTTTTGTATACCATGTGAGTATTGGAATACTTTTATAATCATTAATTGATGAAAGTTTATGTAACTTGAGGCTGACATGTTACCAGTTGACATCATGTATTTCATCTATGTTCCAATTCCATGCACAGTGCGAGGAAAATATTGACTGTGTGATACTTGCCGTTTTTTTATCAGTGGATATACCATCCACTTTATATATATGTAAGACTGACAAAGGAGCATAGAATAGACAATAACTTACATTTTAAACGACGACAGCAACTGACTTTGTTTCTAAGCATTTGTTTTATTATACTCTAAGTGGGTTTAGGCTAGCGTCCGAGGCAATGTTTTGCAGCGGTGATGATTTAGTCCCTAATCTTGAGGCCCCATGGGAGGTGCTCCCAAGTATATTCGCACTGACGGTGTATGATTCATCTTGCAGCGTCCTGTTGATAGAGTTGCCCTGAGGGAGATAACAGCATATTCACATGAGTTGGCTTCGTAGAGATATATAAGTCTCTTAATTACTCTTCGTTTTAATAATAACACCACTTGATACTGTTTCGAAGAAAGTATCATTATATGTCCTGGCATGTCTCGACATGCAGGTGATGGAATGTAAACCAAAGGAAAGTTGTCAAGAGTTTTAATATAAGGCACGTCTTATGGTTCGACGTATCTGTCACATTGTGTAATATGAGGCTGATAGTACTGCCGGCTAAAGCGATCACAAAACATTTAGATTAGGAGCTGAGAACTCAAGTATAGACATCCGGGATTACATAATCTATTAACCCATTCGCGGTATGTGATTGAGAGATTACCATCAAATGACTACATGTCCCATAAGCTTGAGGGTAATCATTTGACGGTATCCTTGGCAGGAACTCTTTAAAATCTTTTATGGTATCCTTCTGCGGCTCCTTTGGGAGAATCACGGGATAGACGTAGAAGAAGCAAGTTTATGATTCTATGGTAAGCATGTTATAAACATTTTCCCGATTGTGCAGCAACACTAGCAGCAGGGACTCACCTTAAGGGGTGAAAGAACATTGCATTTAATGAGGTATATTTGTCCATTTCAGAAATGAACTGTGTTTCCTAAACCTTCTACACCGACACTCAGAGACGATTTCACCGCTTAATTCATGATAAAAGGTATGCGCAGGAGTATTTATTTATATAGGGACTCAGTACAGGTGGTGAGAAGCACAGTATATTCATGATGATACATGTGTTTATTTCAGAAATTAATATTCGTACCGAGAATAAACACACAGATACCAAGAGACGGTCTCACGGTTGAATTCACGCTATTAGGTATGTGAACATATCCACCAGTTTGATAGAGATAGAGCACCTCATGGTCGAAGTCAGGCGAAGTTATTAAGATCTTCTGTGATGTGTTCATTTTATGCAGATACCTTCATTGGTTATCACGTAAATGGATCAGTACTTGCCATTGAGATTGCTTGAAAGCTGTAAGTCAGTGTTAGATCGTAAGAGACATGTTTTGTTTAAACTATTTAACATCATTTAGTAATGATGGCATGTATATCTAGCAGTAAAATATTACTCGTTGTAATCATACAGCATGAGGCATAGCGTTTTTGACTCTTGGTTTGAGTCACAGGGACATACACATTGCAACTTGGTTGTGAGCTTAAACTGAATAGCTATTGAAACGTGTAATGTCAGTAAAAACTGAAACATGCAAAGTCGAGGAGGGCTTTCATATTTTAGCAAGTTACAGTCACGCATTAATTAACTGTAACTGAACAGTGTATTTTTGATGCTTGTTGTACATCTGATGAGCGATATTCGTATGGCCTATGATAACATACCATAACACTAGGTCTTATGTCTCAAGTTTGTAATGGATAAGAGTGTCACTTCCTCCATTCCTAAAAACAGCATGTCATTTTGTATGCCATATAGGACCTTACCCCCCTGTGTCTATCTACTATGTCTACTATGTATACTAAGCATATAGGTTAGTTGGTTATTTGATGTCATTTGATGTTTCTGTATTTTTTAGGTATTTTCCCCTGAAGAAGGGAACGTCGGTTCCCGACATGCATTGGGCGGCGCTTCTCCAAAATTGATTTTGATATATATACAAGATATAATACGTGATACATATCATGTTGTGGATAATGTACAGAACATATTTCAATGTTGACAGTATTCTGTTATGATTTCTAATGTATAGTGATACGCGCATTAGTTGATTGTAAAGTGAACAATCATTGTGGTGAACATAATTGAATTGTGATATTTGAGTAACAATGTTTACTACTAAAAAAGATTTTGAATTCACACAAGATTAGTTTGTTTGTTTGTTTTTTATTCAAATTGTAAGACTATAGTTGAAATTACTGAGAATCTATTCTCTTGGAACAGTGCACACTGCATGTAGGCCTCTGTCTACATTCCAGTTCAGTTAAAATAATTTTGACCATATTAAACTCAACTGAAAACCATTACACTGGCTCTCAGCCGAAGCCAGCAATACATGTATTGCTATATATGCCACAGGTATGGTGTGCTATATCAAATACTAAGGCTAAATACTAAGCTGGTTTCATAGCATGTCCACAAGGAATCATGACTAGGCCAACACACAAGCAATCTACTGTAAGCAACTGAAATAGAAGAATTCTGAGGCATACTCTAAAGGAACAGGGGAACACGCATATCCAAAGTATCTAAAAAGCCTTCCTAGAAACCCTAAAAACTCGAAACCTTTTGGAAAAACCAATGATTAGGAATGGAAACCACACAACTAAGCCACAAAGTAATCCTGGTTGGTCAGTTTAAAGCTTTTTGAATTCTATAATTATTATTTCCTGAACCCAGCACAAAGTACTAACCCCACATCAATTTTCAGCCTAATTCTGAGTGGTCTACATTATCCTCAGCAATCACACCTTCAACCCAAGAGTCAATACAATTACTGCGTGCTGAAATAGCCAGTGAAAACTGTAAATAAAAACAGAGTAGTGGATATGCCTAAATTCATAAATCAATTTCTAAGCTGAAATACATGAGAATAATCTAGTTAAACATTCATCTATTTACATAGATCAAGAAACATGAAACTAGAAACTACAGAGAAAGTCCATTTTGAAAAACAGACTTATCCTATGTGGACATGGAGTTACTCATCTTGATTGAGCCCGCCCAGGATGTCTACTATTAAGTTTGATGATATATTCGGACTCCATCTTCCTCAAGATGCGCTCACTGTCGCCACCTCTTGCACTCGTCAGGGCCCTGTTGATATCATAAAAAGAAATCTTTTCAATATAGTTTGTGTGGATCTGATGCCAATGTCTAGCTACAGGGTAACTGGAATCATTATTCCTTAGGGCATGCAAATGTTTAAGAATTATTTTCTTCACAGGGACGATAGTATCTTCCCACATACTGAAGTCCACAAGGACAGACAAGGATATATACAACAAAATCAGTACTGCAAGTGATGAACTTCATGATTTTACCTTTTCCACCTGCGGGTAGGTTGTAGGACTTCACGTTAGTGCTGTGTGCACATGCCTTGCATCGCCTGCATTTAAAAAAAAAAACTATTGTTCACTGAGCTACAAACCTGCGGCTTCTGGGTTCTTTGTGGGATAGCTATGAACTACTATATACCTCAAAGATCTATTCCTCCTTTATGTGATGTGGAGAAAAGGACTAACCAACTTACCAATTGTCAGGTCAGATCTCACCATGCCCCAATGTTTCCTGAGTACCCTGCTGATCGCCCCTGATTCATGGCTATAGGTAGTGATAAACCTAACTTCATTGTTAGTTTCCATTTTCTTCGTAACAAGCTGTCCCTGTTGACTTTAGACACCTTCTCACATGCAGTTTCCATCATGTTGAGTGGGTACCCTCTAGCTTTAAATCTGGCAATAATTGTATTATTTTCAATCTCAAAAGCCTCAGGTGTACTCACCCAAAGCAACTCACCATAGGGAATACTCAACTTTAAATTAGGAGGGTGGTGGTTATGGGCGTGGAGAATATTGTCAGAAACACCATGCGCCCCAAAACTTCATTTGCTTTTTTCTGCTCATGTAAGTGCAACAATTTTAACTTGTAGATGAATGTTAGAACTGGGGGTCCCTAGTTGGCAGAAGTAGCTACATTTGACCAAATAGGGACCCTTGCTTCTAGTCAGGGAAAGGGGATTACACTTCTGGATAACCCCTGCACACCCCCTTGGTAGCTTGGCAAGAGCAGACAGGCTTATCTCAGAGGCAGTGTGTTAAGCATTTGTGAACACATACAGTAAAACAGTGAAAACACTACAGATGGACACCACACAGGTTTTATAAAAATAAGTATTCTCACAAAACCAAAAACGAAAAAAATCCACAATACTGTATTCAAAATAGACTTAAAGATGGTAGAAGTAGCTTAGTTCAAGTTGATGATAAATGCTACACATTTCTCGTAACAGAACCTTGAATGCGTAATGCAAAACAAACAAAAGGTCCGCAGGGAGAATGGTGCTTTGGTTTCTTGCTTCAGGGGATGCAATGCGTCATGCCTCAATGCTTGGGCAGAGTAGGGGATGCGTTTGGTCCTTACTGGTGAGGAGGAGATGCGTTGATTCTCGTTCTGCGTCCCGGTTGCGATGCGTCAAGATGGCGCCTCGATGCAATGCAACAATCTGTGCGATACGATAAGATGGCGCCCTTGATGCGATGCGACGACGTGAAAACGATGTGTGCACTCCCGGCGGTCGTGCGGCAAACTCTGTAACTTTGGAGCCGTGACAGACCCTGCGACATGCTTCTACGGTGATGCGAAGGCTACCCTTGCGATGGCGACATGCTTCTCCGGTGATGCGACGGCAAACAGGTGCGATGAAGACACGCTTCTCTGGTGATGCGGTGGTGGCCTCTGCGGCAACAACACATTTCTCTGGCGATGCGACGGCAACAGCTGCGACTGCGACATGCTTCTTCTCGTTGAGTCGCGCTTCCAGCTCCCAGCGACGCGCAGGCTTCTGCAGACAGAATTCCCAACAAGGAAATTCAGGGGGAGCTGGTGGTGAAGTCTTGTAGCCCTGAGACTAGTGCAAGTTCAAGCCCTTAGAGAAATATTCTGCAAGATGATGAAAGTTCCTTAAAAGTTCCTACTCCTTTCCTTGGCAATGAAGAAATCACTGCAGACCAACCCAGCAAACAGCACGCTGGCAGAGGGGCAGTCCAAACTCCTGCAGCTTCCTTGGTTCTTCTCCTTGGCAAAGGTGTGTCTTGTTTTCCCAGAAGTAATCTAAAGTCCTGGGGTCTGGGCCCCAATATTTATACTGCAAAACCTTTTGTCCACTGAAGGCAGAGAGTCCTGTACCTAGTTCAAACCAGTTCTGGCTGCATTCTGCCAGTGCACACCTTCTTCCTTTGTCAGGGTGGGACATGGTCCTTAAACACACCACAGGAGGTGGAGACAGCATTATGGAAGGCAGGCACAGCCCTATTCAGGCCCAGGTGCTACTCCTCCCACCACTCTACATGCAGATAGGTCTATTCAGCCCGTCTCCTGGAGCCTCCACTGTCACTCACAAACCAGACATGCAATACACAAGCTAGCAGAGGCAGGCTGGATGGTTAGGTAAGAAAATACCCACTTTCTAAAAGTGGTATTTTCAAACACAGAATGGTAAAACAAACTTTACTAAACAATGTATTTTATCATTCAGGCATACTAAATTCGAATTTCTACCATGCTCCCTGGGTCAGTTAGTATTATAAGATGTTATAATCAAACTGGCCATTCTGGCCTATGGGGACAGGTAGCCTTGCAATAGTGAAAAACGAAAATGGCTGTAATTCACTATCAGGACATCACACCCATCAGGGCATGTCCTACCCTTTACATACAATGCACCCTGCCTTGGGCCTACTTTAGGGGTGATTAAAATGTAGATAAGGGAAGGTTTAGGGACTGGCAAGTAGGTGCACTTACCAAGTCGACATGGCAGTACTAGATTGCCCACAGGCTCTGCAATGGCAGGCCCAAGTCACACTTTACAAGCTGCTTTTGTGGGTGACACAATCAGAGCTGCAAGCCCACCAGCAGCATTTGATTTACAGGCCCTGGGCACAAGTGGTGCACTGTACTAAGGTCTGACAAGTAAATCAAATCATCAATTTAACATAAGGAGCACTAGCACTGTGGCACTGAATAGCAGTGGTGCAGTGCCCAAAGCATCGAAACCAGCAAAACATGTAAAAAATAGAGGAGGCAATCAGTAAAAAATGGAAGGGATTCTCACGCCTATGGTACCAGGTCGAACAATGAATAAGAGCAAATCAATTCTAGTTTTAAAAATATCTAAATTTGCAATGGGGCAAAGCGAAAGTCCTAACTTCAAGAGTGAATGCTCCTCATCCTTCTGCTCATGGGGAGATAAATTGATCAGCATTAATGTTTCCTCACCCATTATATTTCTCACTTATACTGCTGTGTGTTCCTCCCATGTGGCACAGTGTCCCTTTTCTCTGTTTGCACCTCCCCTCCTTGTCTTTTTTCTCCTTCGCTGTTGCCTCCTTCTCCTCCTCTTGGTGGCTTTCTGCGGCCCATTTGATTCTGCTGCAAAAAACTATATTCCTTCAAGGTGATAAAAGACGTAAAGTTGGAAGCACCAGATGTTTGAGGGCCATCAACATCCGAGTAATTATCTGTGCTGGATTCATACCTAACCAATTCCTGTTGTCTGAGTGAGGCCATCTGTCTGAATTTTTTCCGGGCCACCTCATATTTCCCGCTGAAGCTCAAAATCCTACCAGAGGCATAATAAATCTTATCTTACAAATTTGTTTTGCTTTTTCTGTATTTTTATCTCTTTGTCATATTTTGCAAGTCTTGGTTACAACTCCTTTAAGAAAGTTTGCACCTCTTCTTGTGAGGAGTGTTTGTCCAAAGAATCCTTCAGCTTCTTAACGTCCTACACCACTTCATCCAGCTCCATTGCAGCAATTTAGATAAAAGAGTAAAAGACCCAACAGGTTTTTACAGGCACCCGCCATCAAGAGGGACCATTCTGCCAGCAATTTGGGGTGCAGATTCTGGTAGGTTGGGGTGCTTAAAATCCTTAAACCCCGTGGTACTACGCTCATCTCAATACAATTATACATACAAAAAGTGGTAGTTCAGAGGCTGGAGGGGACACAAGTGTGGACCACAAGAGGAGAGTGGGAGGGGGAGCATGGGGGGAAGTTTAATAATAATAATAGAAAAAAACAGTAGACTTATCTGAAGATGCCGGCAGCCTCCTGCTTAGCGACTTGACACAGTCTTCATTCAGGTCCCAGCAGACACTGGGACAGGATCACAGACTCCCTGTGCAATTCTCATGCTGCTCTCCTGCTAGGAGAGCAGCGCTGGGACTGGCTTGGGCAGGCTGGTTTGACGCTTCGCTCAGGACAGGAAGTCTATGCTGTTTTTCCAACCCAGCTGTTCAATAGAAACCTAACTGTGCATGTGTGTTTGGCCAGTCTGAGATGGCCGGCCAAACACACATACTCATTTAGAAGTAAACAATCCAGTCCACCTCCCCCTACCATGGCCCAGGACCGCCCCTTCCCACCACACTGGCTGCTGAAAAATACAAAAATGATAGAATATCGGTTTTGAGCTAGTGTGGCGAGGCTCCTCTGCCATTGCGGAGCACCTGTCCCTGCCTTTCTGCACAACTTTTCATATTGGTTACGTATGGTATTTTAATTCATAATACGCACTAATCACCCCGGTAGAGGTATCTCGGCACGAATACCAGGATAACCAGCAGAAAATAATAGGCTAGTCTTAAGCAATTCCCTAAATTGGAAATGATTCTTACAAAGTCGAATTTGAAGAGGCAGCTTATTCCAATAAAAAGAGGCCAGGAATGAAACCAACATGTTCCCTGGATGGCCTTGTCTAACCCTTAGAAAAGTGAGTTGAGCTTTGTTGCAAGATCTTAAAAGTCTTTAGAGGGAAATAAGAAGTAAGATTGGAAGATGGATATGTAGGCACTTTCCTAAATAGAGCTTTGTGAGTTAGACAGCAGACCTAATATAATTCTGTTTCTCACTGGTAGCCAGTGTAATGCATGCAGAAGAGGGTAAGATGTGGCTCCAGAGGGAAGAGATTTAAACGAGACGGGTGGTGGTGTTCTATACCATCTGAAATTAGATAGCAACGTCTCATTTGCTGAGGCCAAGAGCGCATTACAATAATCCAAATGGCTGATGACCAACGCCTAGACCAAAGTTTTCCTTGCTGTGAGTGGGCCACCAGTCATGCTTCCAGAGCTGTTAGGCCTTCACAAACTGCATAATAGCCAGGTGGCTATTGACTTCATCCCAGCAGAAAAAGATTATTTCATATTGACCAGATTTTTGTCAAGGGAGAATAGTAGCTGAGTGTCATCCGCATAACCAAAGACTCTGACTGTTTTGGCAAGGGGGGAAACATAATGTTAAGCCCTGAGGTACCCCCTGTCCAGTGTCATGGTACGAGACTTATAGGAACCCAGAATAACAGTTTGAGACCTGCTGGAAAGGAAATCAGTGAGACATTGTAGCGCTGTTCCGTGAATACCAATCTCATGCAGTCTACCAAGTAGCCTAAGATGAGACACAGTATCAAATGCTGCGGACAAGTCCAGCAACAGTATAGATAGTATATTAGAATCAGTTCAGGTCTTGTTTCTGAGTTATCCTATTGTGGGCATATTAGAAGCACAATTGGCAGTGCTTGTGGGATGTCCTGATTCATTTTCATCAAAAAGATCCTTTGCCACATCCAGTCTTTTGCAAATAGCTTTGCACATGTTTAGCAAAACAATCCACCACTCCTTCACCTGTTAAAGATAGACGGCTAATACCCTAATGCTGCCCTGTGCCGGGGATATTCCAGCATGGTAGTACTCCTGCCAGAAATGTATGAGTAATCCCTCCAAGGATGTGTTGTAAATGGTCTGATGTTGCAGGAAGGGGTTCGTCACACCCGAGTCATGAAACAACCACGGGGGACAGTCCCCTACAAGCCGCTTACCTCCTGACATCCATCGATATTGTATACTGTGGCGGGGGCAGGTAACTTTGACTAAAACGTTGATTTCCTACCACCTTCTGACTGGATCCACCTTGCAGAGTCAGTGCAAGATAGCGGGAGCAGGACCTACTGTATATGAAAAGCAAAACCCTCTGTGTAATGTCACACACAGAAAGAAACTCGCGTTCCAGGAGTGTTGCCATCAAGAAGGTTAATCAAAAGCCTGACTCGTTTTGATCAATACAGTCTTTGTCAAAAGCCAGAAATGTTAGAAATGTTTGTGTGCCCTTTAAACACCTCGTCATCAAGGGCATAAATAACAAACATTAACATACATTACATAACTAATGCAAATCAAGAAAATACATAAAAATACAAAACCTCAATAACATGAAAATATAGAATCTCGATGGCATGAAATATTGTGATCAGACTACAGAGGCAGACAAATGGAAAGGTAAGCAAGTAGATATGTTCTGTATGTAATGTGATATATGTACTGTAAGAACTTGGAATACTGGTTGAGGGGGTGAAACCCTACTCAAAGAGAAAGCACACTCCTTGACAGGGTGAAGTCACAACAAACCACAAATTAACCAGTACTTGACCCTCTCATAGCTTGGCATAGAGCAGTCAGGCTTAACTTAGTGGCAAAGTTTAAAGTATTTGTGCAACGCTTTAAACAGAAATAATGTTAAAACACAATGGAAGAAAAATCCCACACCAAATTACAAAAATAAAGTAAATGTTAATAAATAAATCAAGACCAAAACAACAAACATCCAATTAATAGAACCGGAGAATTGCACGTTTAAAGATTTCAGTGGATATAGCCCCCAAAAGCACAAAGCCAAATGCGGTTATCTGGTTGAGCCGACCTGGAAGAAAGTCACAAATTCAGGCCTACTGCGATGGAGCATGGGCCAGCTACAGGGACCCAGTTAGGCCCACTAAACACAGTACCTTAATCCTGGTTATGAAGAGATGTGGAGTACTGCATGGAAGATGCATCGCTCAGCTGAGGCCTTGTGAGGTCTGGGAGGGGAGATGTGTTGTAGAACAGTGGTGCCGGGGAGATGCGAAGTGCTATGCGCACACAGATGAATCCTGCCATGGTGGTTCTGATGTGCTGTGTTGGGGCAAGGTGATGTCCTTGCCTGGAGATGTGTGGAGCAGTGGCAGTTCCAATGTGCGATGGGTCATACGAAGTTCTTGTTTTGGGGAACTCCACACACCTGAAGCCATGCATCGGTTCAGAGGGCGATGTGTTGAGCAGCAGAGGCAATGCACCGGTTGTGTGAGAGAAGTGTTGTGAAGGAGATCCGTTGGTTCTGCTGAATCCACAGATGGGCAGGCAGAGCACCTTCGGGCCCACTTTCAAGTGTCCAGGACTGGGTGGCTCCACTTGTGAGGGCAGGACTAAGTTCAAGGTTGTTGAAAGCCAAGTATGTCCCTGAGGCTTCTGAACAGGAGGTCAGTCAACTATCCCTTTGAGTCTATCTGGGGTCCTGTGTTTAGAGATGCAGGTCCAGTCCTTCTTAAGCAATCAAAAGAGCAGCAGAGCAGCGGGTCATCTCAGCAAGGCAGTAATCTAGCAAACTGGAAGTCCTTTCAGCAGCAGACCAGTCCTTCTTCTGGGCAGAGTCCAGCGGTCCAGAAGTGTACTGAAGAGTTGGGTCTAAGGGTCCAATATGTATACCTGGTGTCAACTTTGAACTAGAGGATACTTCCAGAGGTTTCTATCCCCTAAGGAGTCAGGTATCCCCTTCCTACATGTTCTGGCCCCAGCTTGCTTGCAGTCACAAACGACAAGCGACCAACTCTTTGTGAGAGTGCTCAGGTAGAGCTTTTGTGATGTGCAAGTGTGGTCGGTGATAGCTCCCCCCCTAATTTACTCCGAGTGATGCATCCTTCCAGCACCTAGTTTCCCTTTGTCTCACTGTCTGGAAGTAATACACAAAGACCAACTGCCAGCTTCACGTAGCTTTGTGACCCAGAATCAGGCTGCAGGAACCAATGGTTAGAACAAGAAGATGCCAACTTTCTAAAGGTGGCATTTTCAGAACTGTGACTAAAAATCTAACTTTACCATTAAAAAGGGCTTTTGATCACAATTCTTTAGACCCCAAACTCGGCTTGTCTACCTGCTACCAATTGACATTACAGCTTATTAAATGTAATGAGGTAACTCCTATGTTATCAAAATAGGAGCAGCAGGCCTTGCAGTAGTGAAAAATAAATGTAGGCATACTTCACGACAATTAAAACTTAAAAGTACATGTTCCTACTTTTAAATACCATTCACACTGGCCGATAGGCTGTTCAGGGCCTTCCCCTAGGGATGACATATATCTATTAAAAAGGAAGCTTTAGGTCTGGCAAAAGGTTTATTTTGCCAGGGCGAAATGACATGCTGCAATAGCAGGCCCAAGACATGTTTGCAGGGATACTTAAGTGGGTAGCACAATAAGTGCTGCAGGCCCACTGGTAGCATTTAACGCCTGAAATTGCATTTTCTACAATAGGAGTCAATGGGGAAGTTTCATTCTCCCAATGTTTTACTTTAAATCTCCCACGCCCCTGTCCTAAAATGTTGGCATGTATGTTACAAGTAAATTAAAAGTGCCAATTGGGTGTAAGCCAATTCTACCATGTTTAAAGGAGACAGCACCAGCACTTTTGCACTGGTTAGCAGTGGTATAAAGTGTGCAGAGTCCTAATGGGCAAAAATAAAATGAGTCCAGAAAGTAGGAGGGTGAAGGCAAAAACGTTTCGGTATGACCCTAAAGGAAGACTAAGTCCAACACCATCTTGATGATATTTCTTCATGCATAGAGGTGGAGATAAACAAAAGAAATCTATATTTTCTTTAAATGCAATTACCTTTATTTATTTTGCCCCACTATTCTGTCCACAACATTCTGATACCACAATATTCCCATGCTCGATATTCCATGGAACAATCATAACAAGCTTCAGAGCTGCCGTGCTAGGCAGATGGATGTCCCAGACATTATAGTCATTGAGTCTGCTAATTATTGACCAGACTGGTTTGCTATTTTCTGTATCATATTACATTTTATATGTGGGTAGACAAGCTTCTTTCTTCTTATCTGCTACCATAACCTTCTACTGCCTCTTAAATTCGGAGGTCTTCCCTTCCCAGCCTATGTGGAGATCCTCTAGCTACTTATCCAGCATCTTCTTCCCCATCTCTATGTCTTGGCCAATCCACATTTAAGCCTCCATGGAACCTTTAGTGAAAACTCACTGCACAGCAGGCAGTCCTAGGACTCTTGGCTAGTTTTATAATCTCGATGGTATTAGCTTCTGTTCCTTTTGATACTCTACTGAATAGGCCATAACTACCCACAACAAACACACCATGAGCTAGATATGTGTTGACACTAGGTAATAACTCAATTTTCAAAAAAATAAAAGAGATCGCTCTGGCCCTTACTCAGTATTGTGGCCATTTTGTAACCATAGTGATGTTCTGCGTTGTCATTTTAACTAGGCACCAAAATATTTCTGTCACTAGTAATTACCACCTTAAATGACCTGCCTAGCTCCTAAGAAAATAATGTAATTAAATCACTTTTTGTCTCCTTCCGCTTGCTATTTATTGTATTACAGCTCATGTCATTAAAAGGGAACGATGTGCAGGTATTTTGCAAAAAAAGTTAATGAACACCCATATAATTGTTCCATAATTTAGAGAATTAAATTGTTGCTGTGACCTTGTTGGATCATCAGCTGGTCATGTGGAGATCAGCTTTCAATTATGGATTTTCAGTTGAAAAAGGAGATGGGGCAGTGCTGTGATACAATCAATGACTAAGTAATACTAATGCCCTCAAATAATAAAATGAGCATCTTCATTGAGATGGACAGAAAAGGCAGAACTAACTAAATGGACCACCTTAGAAAAGGAGCCTCTCCTATCATAGATATGCCTTATGCATAACAAGACTATGCTTTACAGTGTAACCAGCATGACATTGTCATACCATTCAAATACTTTGGGAAATGGCCTATGGATACACTTCAATCAGTTGATATAATATTGTTTCTGTTGACCACGCTTTGGAATTGTAACTCCCTCACCCAACAGAGAGAGTTTTGTGTGGTTAGGTCTGCAATGGCCTCTCCCATTTCCAGTAGCGGTGCTATCGAACGGGCGTGGGGGTGTGTGGGGGAGTGGAGGAGGAGCAGCAGGAGGAGGGAATTAAAATTAAATTTTAAAAAACTCACCTGGATGTGGCCGGCCACCGACCTTTCCTTGCAGTCCTCTTCCTCGTTTCTGTGGAATCAGGAAGTACCCAGGCTCCCCAGAGCAAATCACAACACTGCAATGCAGCGCTGTAATTGGTCTGAGCACCGTCGTTCAGCACTCAGACAGGGAATGGGACCCTGGGCATGTTCTCCACCCAGACTGTAATGCAGCCTGGGTGGAGAATTCAAAGGGTGCATGACATTTTGGCCGTACCAAGATGGGCGGCCAAA
Source organism: Lissotriton helveticus (assembly GCF_964261635.1). Classification (NCBI taxonomy): domain Eukaryota; kingdom Metazoa; phylum Chordata; class Amphibia; order Caudata; family Salamandridae; genus Lissotriton; species Lissotriton helveticus. Next base: position 331,006,219 of record NC_136071.1, on the reverse strand, counting down.
GTGTCATGCACACTAAGACGTGCCTACCACTCCACCCCCATCATCTAAACAGCACAGCCTTCCCCTGCCCCCAAACTACTGATCCAGTATGTTTAAAAAAAATGATACTAACGTTAAGCTATTATCATTTTCTTTTTCTGTTTTAATTGCTCACTCAGTGAGCAGTGGGGCGACCCTCCTACGCCTTAGTGGAGAAATCGCCACTGCTCATTTCTGTTGTAGAGCAAAGGTTTAACACCAGGCGGAGTTTTCAACTGATAGGCAGCTGAAACAGTACTACCAGACATTGGCTCCCTCCTGTAACGCTTCCTCTGGATGGATGTGCCCCAGTGACGGAAGCCAAAAGGTGTTAAACTTGAACACAGGTGGTTATATGAAGTTGTAGCTGGGTGAGTGACAGTCTGCACCAGGAGATGTAGGGGTCCAGATAAATTGAATGTTACTGCTATTGGGTATTCCTTATTCTCATCAACACCATTAAATTTAACATCTTCGATTTTCTGGGGTTCTTATACCAGAGTGCTTGTTGACCACACCAGAGTAGATACTACCTCAACCAAAGATGTTGTGACCTCCATGATCGAAGCAAAACCAAAGGGGAGGGTGGACGGAGTGTTGAACAATGCAAGCACTCACCCCCAGTCAACTGATCTGCGTTTAATCCATCATCATTCTTTAGCTCACTCCGCCGCCCCAGTTCAGACATGGCCATATGCAAATCAGTCTGACCCTGTGCCTCATTTGAACAGTCCAGCCCAAACTGCCAAGCCATGTCTTCCCTGGACCGGAAACAAGCATCCTAGGACGGGTTTCTGGCTAATCAGCCGTCATCAGCCAGGCTAGCTTGATCAATGATCCATGATCAAACCACGTACAGTCCATGTTAAAAAAATAAATTTATATTAAATATATTGCCAGAGTGTACTTGGTATAATATGATAAACCCTTCAAAAACAAGCTTTAATGGAGTCAAGAAATGTCCATTCAATCCGAGGATAATGTTCGAGATTTATATATATTCAAAACTCGTGGCCAGGGGAGGCCTCCTTGCATGGAGAAACCTCGCTCTCTCAAAAACAGGATACATATTAATCTTCACTGATGGGCAGGAAATACTTGAATCTATTTCGGGGGAAAAATGATACCTTAAGCGCATTTTGCTCATCCCTCACACAAAAGCAACAGTATCGATCGGCTGGAGCAGGAGTTTTGCAACATCTGAAAGTGTGATGCCCAGAAACGTTTTAATGTATGGGCCTTCGGGACTGGTCCAAGTGCTGAAATATATGGCTTCCATGAGGTACCCTGTCAGGCTCTCTACAGTATATCACGCGTTCGGATGCTTTGTTGACAGCGTTGTAACATTCTTCTGTGTTTGCCTGTGCTTAACAGACCGTACAATCCTCATTAATGCACCTGGGACCCTTCAAGTTATTCAGCAACTCAGCACTGCGTGCACTGTACGTGAAACACGATAACATATTCCCCGTGGTCCAGGCTGTTGTGGCTATTAACACGTAACAGCATTCTATAAATCCACAGGGCATTTCCGCCGTTCCTCCATTTTATGCTAATTTGGCAAATAAACACCTTTATTTAATATAGCACGCGAACTCTGAGAGCACAAAGGGCTTTGTCTCATACCTCCTCTCTCCGAAGTCACCAGATCCCTCTCCTTGGATGCAGAATGAGTTATAGCTTCGACTATTTATGAACTAGTGTAGTAAAATCCCCTCCTCCCATGGCTCCTAAAAATGCTTGATCTCTCTGAAGGCTCATAGGGGAGCAGTTGCTAATCGGCAGGCATTTCTGTGTTTTTTCTTGCTCTTTTAGTTTGTTTTTTGCCTTTCCTTGCTTCCCTTCTAGCTTTTTTCCCCCCTCCAAATGTTATTTTTCGTCAGCAGTGTCCCTTTACTTCCATATCTCCACCAAGCATTCACGGTTCTGGCCCTCTAGAATTTTCAAATGTCTGCTACCTACTTTCATATTTTGTAATCTATTTTAGTATGGGGACCAGACAAATTCCAAAAGTCCACCGTTATATTTTCGGGAGACGCTTGTAAGGACAAAGAATAACATGCATCAACGAATATTTTAACATAATCAAAGAAACACACAAATAGCGAGTGTCGTCCAGTCTGCAAAGCGGAGATCTTCACATAAACAGGTTATCAAATAAAAGCAAAACATTTTTACGATTTTCTTAATAGACAGACGTTTAAAAATTGTAAAAATATATTCAAATGTCAGAAAACCTCTTCAACGAGCCAAATGGGAAAAATTGAAAAATTATACAAACTGTCTAATGTATGAAAAGTGGCAACCTAGATTATCCATGAGAACAAAGATCGAAACCCGAATATCATGTAATCAACACAAAATCAACATCTTTCTTTCTTTGACTATCTTACACATCTCACTACTCACCACATCTAACTAAGGTTGGTTATCTTTGGTACCTACCTTCTATGTAGCCTTCAACACTCCTGATGGCAGTCCATGAGCATCGCATACTACCTCTGTTCTGGTTCCATATTAAGACTGACCTGCTTCTCACAGTTCCAAAGAGCTAACTTCAGGGCTTTAATTGGGATGAAAAAATTGGGGGGTTTCTCCAATGGGCGTGGCCAATGCAAATAAGGGTAACGCTTAAAACACGTAAGCTAAAAATCTGTGCTTAGCATTGTGTGCCGCCTGACTTGTATTTGGCTGTTTCTGACATTTCATCCAGATATATGATACAACAAGTAACATTATACCTACAAGAAGTCAGGACTATTGGCTTTGTCAATGGTTGTTAGTTGCATAAGATAAATATGCAATAACCATGGCGTGTATATAATATCGAAAAAGCTTCCACTTAAAGCTCCGTTGACACCACAACAATGCTGCTGCTCCCGAGTTTCAAAAAGAGAAGAGAAATCCAGAGAGAAAATTACTCTCTTTGAAGTATTTCCCTTCCCCTACAGCACTCACCTGGCATGACATCATGCCGTAACTTCTCCACTAGTAAGAAGTGAGCAGTGTGAGCAGCGCACATGAGTGCCTGCTGTCATTGCAGTCCGGAAAAAAATGGACCCCCGTGCCAGGGCACAAAACAGAGCCCGAAAGAGACCCGTTTCGAGGCCCCCTTTAAAAAACTGCCGGTGCTCAACACCAGTGAGACCCATCCTACTTAAAGCCCCGGCTAACTTGGTATGTATCTACACATACACAAACACATCCCTAAACTCAAAGGGGCATATGTACTAGCCCCTATCACCACCACAATTTCACCTATTTTGATGTTGTGGTGGCGATAGGGGCTGAGTCTTGTGTACAAAGTAGCGTTCACCCACTTAATGTGGCTGAACGCTGCCTTATAAATAAGGCCCCCCTTTCATGCTATGGTTAGCGTGAAAGGGGTGGGCAGTGGGTTTTGCGGTGGGTGTTCCACTGCAACACCCATTCATTTTGACGTTGCCCACTATGTACAAGGGTGGCGTACATAGGAGGCGCCGCCAAAATTAAGACCAGGTTAAAACTGGTCTTAAGATGGCAAAACACGGAGAAATGCATTATTTTTCCTTGGTTTTGCTTTTTCCATGTGTGCTGCTTTGTGCAGCACATATGGAAAAAGCAAAATGCCATTGTTTGTTTATGTACAGGAAGGTGTCTCTTCCTGTACATAAAAAAACCTTTAAAAAAATACCATTTTGTCACTTTCATCTGTGCTGCATGAAGGAGCATGCATGAAAGTGACAGAATTGCATTTCTAGGATTGTTTATGGGCAGGAAGGGACACCTTCCTACACATAAACATCCTCACCTGCAAGCAGACACCCTTGCACTCTGGTGCAAGGGTGCCTGCGTTGGCACTAAGTTGCTAAACTTAGCGCCATTGCAGGGGGAACTGCAAGGCTGCATCATATTCTTGTAAATATGGTGCAGTCTTGTGTTTCAGAAGTGGAGGAGAGAGGCGTTAAGCAAGGAAGGCGTATGCCTGTCTCCTCCACTTCCTTGTATATATCCCCCTGTATGTCATCATATCGATCTAAAATATCAGAAAATGCTGTGGAAACAGCAACATGCTGATCTAGTTGGTTTATTGACTCCTATGCCTATTATTAGGATAGGTAGAGTGTATGGGGGACTTTGAAGTGCTTTGTCTCTTTATTTTATTATTGTTTTTGCTTGCTTGCTAAATGTCATGCACTTCTAAGTTAGTGGAGGCTCTGCACAGCCCAGTATGAAACAAGCATTAGAAAAGCTAGTTCTTGCCTGGGCACCCTGGCTCAAGGGTTACTTGAAAAAAAGAAAATAACTGCAAAAAAAGTAAAAGAAATCAAACAGTACACATACCACCACCTACATTTTCCCACCATTTGCTGGCAATAAATCATTTACATTTAAGAAACTTTTACTGTTCTGGATCTTTCATAAGCACCTATTTTAAAAATCAACACTTTGAGTTGTGCAATGCAGTTTTCTATTATTTGTTTGAAACGTTGACTAGGAGACATTAACACCCAACCAAGCACTCGCATTACAGGCTATGACAATGCCTCTTGAACACTAGATAGCAACAATTTTGAAAAGGAGACAGGGTATTATTCATCCTGAAACTAGGCACCTGAAGTGCAAGCAAAGTAAACAGTCATTTTGTAGATAGTATTTAAAAATAACATTTAAAAAGCAGACCTTGAAATAGCTTCGATATTGATGAAATAGGGTATATGATTAGGTGAAACTGGAAAAGGTGCGCAACCTTTGTATATAGTCAATGAAAGTGAAAGGAGCCAATGGTTAAGATGCTTGGCCTGTTGCCACATGCTGTATGCTCTGGTGGATGGAAGTAAAATGTGTTTGACAATTCAACGGACCAATGGATAAAGCCTGCTGACCAAAAGCTCCTCTACTGAGATTTTTACTCAGAAATTAGGCAGACCTTTATTTACTTTTATGTGGCTAATGTACTTTTGTTTCTGGGAAATGATCGTCATTGCCTTAACAAACTAAAACCTTTCCCATGTTGATCAGTCAACATCCTTTTCCCTCACCATGTGATTTCAATCTGAAAGACATACAGAAATGAATCAATGTCAAATTCACATTCCATAAAATGAATTCTACAAAGATCTATTCCCTCATACAAAACAAATGATTGTTTTTGTTAACTATAAACACGTTATAATGATCAATTAAACATGTTCTCAGAGCCAACTGGTCAAGACTAAGAGCATACATATTTCTGTTTTAATATTCTTTTAGTAAAATTAGAGCGCTGCGTGTCTTTGGTTTTATTGCATTGTGAGGCTCTAAGTATTTGTCCTTCATCAATCAGCATTTTATTTCTCAATAATTGTGAAACACTTTCTCTAATAATTATTGTATTGGTGATGAACTGGTCATTATTGTAATGTGGTTAGAATATGAGAAATGACATCGAAATCTGGGTTCTATACTTTTGTTTATAAAGTTTGTGTTGGACAATTGTCTTTGCGTTTTTTCCTTAAACGAATTGTCCCATCAATTGTCCCCTATTTTAATTTCTTCTACCACACTTCCCTCTAGTGTCTTTGCTACACGATCACCAAAGTTCTTCTCACCTCAGAATTTAACCCCAAAAATGTCTTACCTTCTTTCCAAAGAATAAGTAAGTGAATGACGTTAGCATCCATATTTTAAAAGAAAGAAACGGCAATAGAATGCCAATATGAATCCTTCTTCTATATAAATAAAAAAAATGTTTGTTTAAACCATTAGCATATGATGCATGAAGAAAAAGTTCTGCGATCAGTGGTAAATGTAGGTGCCAAGGACCACAGAAATATATTGTCAAAAATATTGTCAAAAATATCATAATCCTATGCCTATCAAGTAAAAGAAAAAAATAATCTTTAAAAATTATCGTTTACAAGTATATCAACCAAAAATAGACACAAATATCGTTTTTTATCAATGAATATCATATGATTGTGTATTTTAAACATTTTACTCTTAAATGTAATATGATTGATTCTAATTTATAAGCATAGTTTAAAAAATGTTTTTATATATATATACATATATATGTATGTATATACATTTACATATATGTGTTTGTGTGTGTGTATGTATTTCAAAAACATCAATACACATGTTTTTAAATTCAATTTTTCAGAATCAAAATTAAGATTGAAAGTTACCAAACATATACATAAACCAACAAAATTACTTAATTTAAAATAATTAAATTTAACATATTTACATAGAAAGTTTGTTACGTATAGTGTACACCAAATTTAAAAACAAAAACTATTTATTACACATATATCAATAATACCTTAACAATTTTACATGTTTTAAATATAAGTAAAACAAATTAAAATATTTATTACATTAGAAATTTAGTAAACAATTTAAAAAAGTAAAATAATAATAACAAATACTACAATAAATATTAAAATCTAATTAAATCAACAGGCGTCATAGTGACTATTCTCAGTTATGTCTAAACAGTAGGGAAAATGCTGGATTTCGGACTGTTTAGATTTACTCTTCCCACTCCAGTCTCAGTACCAGTAGTGAAAGTGTTGAACTTCGGAACGGTTATATTTAGTAATACCACTTGAGTATGATCAACAGTAGGGAAAGGGCTGGACTTTGGAGGGGTTAGATTTACCATTCCCACTCCGGTCTAAGCAACAGTAAGGAAAGCATTGGACTTCGAAAGGGTTTGATTTACTGTTCCCACTCCAGTGTAAGCAGCAATAGGGAAAGCATTAGGCTTTGGAAGGGTTAGATTTACTATTCCCACTCAAGTCTAAGCAACAGTAGGGAATAGATTGAGCTTTGGAGGGTTAGATTTACAATTCCACTCGATTCAAATCAACAGTAGGGAAGGTGATGGACTTCAGACGGTTATATTTACTATTTGCACTTCAGTCTCAACAACAGTAGTGCAAGCGCCGGACCTTGGCAGTGGCAGGTTTATTAATCCCACTCCAGTCTAGGCCACAGTAGGGAAAGTACTGTACTTTGTAAGGGTTAGATTTGCAACTCCCACTCAACCCTAGACAACAGTAGGGAAAATATTGGACTCCAGAGAACTTAGATTTACTGTTCCCATTCTAGTCTAAGCAACAGTAAGGAAGGTGTTGGACCTCGGAGTAACAGTAGGGAAAGCATTGGACTTTGGCGAGGTTAGATTTTCTATTCCCACTCCAATCTAAGCATTAGTAGAGAAGGTGTGGGACTCGAGACAGGTTATATTTACTATTTACAGCCTAAGCAACAGTAGGGCAAGGAATTCTGTGGGGTTACATTTATTATTCGGTCTCCAGTCTAGGCAATGGCAGGAAAAGTGTTCGACTTTGGAAGGGTTAGGTCTATTATTCCCACTCAAGTCTAGGCAACAGCAGGCAAAGTGTTGGACTTCAGAGTACTTAGATTGACTATTCCTACTCCAGTGTAAGCAACAGTAGGCTATTTGTTGGACTTCAAAGGTGTTAGATTTGCTATTTCCACAGCAGTCTAAAGAACAGTAGGGAAGGTATTGGACTTTGAAGGGTTTAGATGTATGATTCCCACTCCAATCAAAGCAACAGTAGGCAAATTGTCGGACCTCAGAGTGGCTTTATTTACTATTTCCACTCCAGTCCAAACAACACTAGGGAAAGTGTTGGACTTTGGAGGGGTTAGATTTACTATTCTCACTCCAGTCTAAGCAACAGCAGGGAAAACATTGGACTTTGAAGGGGTTAGAATTACCATTCCCTCTCCAGTCTAGACAACAGTAGGGAAAGTGTTGGGGTGCATATTGGTTAGATTCACTATTCCCACTCCCGTCTAAGCAACAGTAGGAGAAACCTTAAAAATAATAATTACATTTAAAAATAAATAATTAAAACTCTTAAAATTACAAACTATAGATAAATAACAATCATCCTAACAGTATTACCACCTAAAACTGGTATATTAAATACAGCACATTAAATAATAGAAAACCAATATTTTTATAACCATATTAATGAAAACAATATTCAAAACAACATGTTTTAATACAATATAGTAGCAATCTCTAGGCTAACTATTCTGCTTTGAATAACGCTGCAAAGGTTAAGAAGTGTTCTCTTTTTTGATCACAGCTAATGGCGTCTCATAAATCGCAAACTAAAAGATTTTAGGTGCGCTTGGTATTGTGAAATTCAAGGGGGGGAGTGGGGAGGTGGAGTACAAGGGGTCCCAGGGGTTAAGGGGTGTAACAACAGGACACCCTAGTGTTAGGGGGTAGGGTGCTGTGGCTGGCGTGGGGGAGGGAAGAAGGGCCACAGGCTGGGGGGTTGGGGGACAGGTGTCACGGGTAGGTGGTGGAAGTTGAGGGGGAGGGGCAAGGTTAGAAAGGGTGGTAGGGGTGGAAGAAGAAATGAAAAAATGAAGTCCTTGGTGTTATTTTGTTTCATCATTTTGCTTTCGATAGGTTTGATAGGTTTTTGGCTACTCGTAAAATGTAAAAAGAGAAATTCGGACAGAAAATATGCAATCTATTTTGAATGTCTAGTAGGGAGTGTCTGAAAATAATTTCTTTTAATGTTAATGGCCTAAATAACAAGAAGAAAATGCGGGCTATAGAAATTTGGATCAAGACCGAAAATCCCTCTGTAATACTGCTACAGGAGACACATATTTCGTCTCCAAAACTCAATGAGTTTTCAATGTTTAAAACTTGGGCCTCATATCGAGGTTTTTTCATCGTTTTCTGAATCTCACCGAGGGGTTGCGATATTTCTAAATAAGAACATCCGTGCTAAAATTATACATACAGCAGAGGGCGGCTCAGGGCGTTGGTGCTGGGCTACATGTAAAATCAAAAATAGACAGAGATCCATTACTTTTGTAAGCTTCTATGCACCAGTAGATGATAATTTTAGAGCCTATGAGGATCTGTTCAAATCTTTACTAAGGGTGGCAGGAGATATTATCATCGGAGGGGATTTTTATGTCCTTATGAATTTAAATTTGGATTCAACTACTCAATCAAGAAAGTAACCTAAACCTAAATCACTGAAAACTATTCTTAACTATAAAATAACGCTAGACTTTTGTGATCCATGGCGTACACGAAACCCATCAAAAAAAGAATACACATGCTGGTCAGGGAGATTTAAGTCTTCCTCTCGGATTGATTTTTTTCTTGCTTCTAGACAACTTAATTTGTATTAGCAGAGGACTCTTTATAATGGGTTCTCTGATCATGCAATGCTAGTTATTGAGTTTATTTTAGGGAAAACCTTAAAAACTCCTAAACACTGGGTGTTTAATAAAGCATATTTGAATGACGAAACATAGGTTGCATCATTGAGATTAAAGATTAGAGATTTTGTCTCCCGTAATATTGAAACAGCCCCACTCAATATTGTTTGGGATGCCTTAAAGGCTTTTATTCGTGGAGTTGCTATAGGTAAGGATGCAGCCTTACTGGCAGCAGCTAGATCTAGTAAGAAATCGTTGGAACAAAGAATACAAGTCCTGAGTGATTTAAGGCAGCTGAATCCCTCCAGTAGCAGCAACTAAATGAAGCAAAACAGGAACTCAGTGCAAATTTCTATGCCCAGAGTGAGGAGATTTTTCGTAGGCAATCTCAGAAAATATATGAACAGAGCAACTTTACTGGGAAGTTTTTAGCTTGGCATGTCAGAGAGCAAGCTGCTGCTAATTTGATCAGAGATCTAAAGTGCCCAGTCACCCATATAGACACAGCAGATTCGGCTGGGATAGGGAAGATAATGCTTACTCATTACAATAATATATACAGTCAGCAACATAACATAGATCAGCACAAGTTAGCAGATTTCTTAGAAAAGTGTGCATTGCCTTCTCTCGCCCAAACTGAACAATTGACAATGGCGAGTCCATTTTCTATGGAAGAAATAGAGTTGGTAGTGAAGGTCCTCCCAAATGGCAAGGATTGTGGCCCAGACGGTCTGCCCGCTGAGTTTTTTAAAGTTTATTTCTGTGCTTTTTCCGATTTCTTTTGCAATGATTGAATTCTATGTTGGAAGGTGGCCCGATACCAGATTCCTTTCGGGAAGGAACCGTGGTTAGCTTTTTGAAGAAGGGGAAAGAAGCCAAAGACCCAAATTCATATCGACCCATTACTTTATTAAACTCCGACTATAAAATCGCTACAAAGTTACTATCAGTTCGTTTTAACCAAATATCAACAGACTTGATCCACCCTGATCAGAATGGTTTCATTGCAGGTAGGCAACTCATCACAAATACTAATTTTCTGATTGAAGCTTTAGATTATTTTGAGACACGAGGGATTCCAGCGTTAATTTTGTTATTAGATGCTGAAAAAGCTTTTGATTTGGTGGTATGGGAGACACTTTTTATTATTTTGGGGTATTTTGGTATTCCAAATAAAATTATAAACCTAATCCGGAATCTTTACACGGGTGCCAAAGCCAATGTCATCATAAATACGGTAATGGTTGGGTCAGTCCTAGTTAAGCGTGGCACGAGGCAAGGCTGCCCATTATCACCAGTTCTTTTTGCGTTTTTTATTGAACCTTTAGCAGTCACAATACGGAATTGTATGAATATTCTTCCTCCCGTTCCTTCAATGGCTAAGATTAAACTATATGCTGACGATATCATGCTGTTAATCAAACCTGAATTACAATCGCAAGTAAGGGTACTTCAGATTTTTAAGGAATTTGAAGCCTTGGGGGGATATCGGATCAAAAAAAAGAAAGCGGAAATTCTGGTATGTGGAGGCAGAGATCCAGAACTGCTCCCTGATATAAGTTACTGTATCAATACTAAACCTAAAAGATATCTTGGTTTTTTTTTTCAGCCTCAGTCAAAGATCTGTATAGGCTTAATTTTGATCCCCTCCTTCAAAAGATTCGTGTAATGTTTGCACAGTGGAACTCACTGCCATTATCGATCCTTGGCCGTATCGCCTTGATAAAAATGTCCATTCTCCCTTGATTTAATTTTTTGTTTTCCACTGTTTCATGTTTTTTGCCAGAAGTCTTTTTTTCTAAGGTAGAATCTTATGTTTTCGCCTTTTGTCTGGGTGAAAAAAACACCACGTATCACAATGGGCACTCTTTATGAGGAATCAGATCAAGGTGGTCTCTCTTTCCCTAATCTTAGGGATTATTATAACTCATATTTCGTACAGTATCTATTGAGATTTAAAAATCAAACTCAAGGCAAAAACTTATTTATAAAAAAAATTTCGATTTAATTTGCCTAGGAAATCAGATACCTCCCCCCTGCAGGTACTTAAATCTCCTAAATTAGTTCGCTATAAGACATTGCTATGGTTTTTAAAAAAACGTTGCGCTATGTTTAAAAGATATTCACTTCCTCTGATAAATTCAATAACCCTGCTGTCTAGTATATTTCCGTTATTAGGGATCAAAAGAGGATCAGAGATAGCGGAAAATTGGGCCAGGGCAGGATTTACTAAAGTAATTGATTTTTTAAGAAATGGATTATGGATAACCCCGATAGAGATGGCACATTTAATTCACAGGAACTTTTTGTTGGTAGGGTCCTATAATATGATCTATAAATTTCTGGGGCAATTGGATGCTACACAGCTTAATCAACCAACCCAATTGGCCAATGACCGTTTTGTAAATTAAGGTGTAAGGAAACCCGGGTTTGGAAGCGTTGTTTAGCGCAGAGCAGGGAGGTGGATTTAAGCCAAAAAGCAATCAAAAAATGGCAGGAACAGGAAAATCATATATTATCTTTGAATACCTGGAGAACTATCAACAAATTTAATTTTAACACATTGCGGGGCACCAATTGGCGTAGAATGCTATTCTTTGGTAAATGGTTATTGTACCGTACACCTGCGGCCATTTTTAAAATGTATGTAAATCATTCACCTAACTGTTTTAGATGTTTACAATATGCCCTGGCCAATTGGTCTCATGTAATGGTCCACTGCACTAAAATCAGGGTATTTTGGGATGAAATATTTGTTTTCTTTCAAACTTATTATGAGATTATGATTTCTTTAAATGTAAAATGAATGCTTTACAGTTTTGATCCGGATCTTGAGCTCTCTGACCAGCTAGCCAAATTAATGTATATTGCAATGGCAGTGGCCAGATCCCTGGTGTTGCAGAATTGGCGGTCAGAACAGATCCCATCCATGCAGGAATGGCTACAGAAAATGAGGAGAGTCGGGAAAAGCGAACAAATCTATGCACTGCGGGTAGGGGGAGCAAGAAAATTTGATAAAATGTGGCAAGTCTTTTTTGATTAATCTCTATATAGGATATTGGGGATGGAAGTAAAATTATAATCATTAATTGTATCTGTAGGCGGGATATGTCTTATGATGTATTCTGTTTTTGCATTGTAAATCAGTAGTGTCACTAAAGGACTTCAATAAAAAATTTAAAAAAAAAAAGGTTTTAATACAATATTTCTAACCAATAAAATCTATATTCTTGACAATGGTATTCTGTATTATGACATTTCTGTAGCAACAATATTGTTTGGACGATATTGCTGCATGACAATATTTTAAACTCAATATTTTGTCCAAACATCGGGAACAATTGCAGCATTTTTTGTTCTGACTTATCTGGACAATCATGGCTGATGGTAACTTTGGGGAAAAAGTTTTTGCAGAACATTTACTTTTGGCTATTAGTAAAACTAAGGAAAGAAGCTAAGAGCTGATGTACACTGTGAAATTAAACTGCTTTCCATTTTCAGCCCTGCTCTGTGACTATCGAACTTCCCAAGAAAGCACACAGGTTATTTTCCTGCAAGATGAACGCCTTATTATTTCTTCTGAAGAACAGGACACTCCATCAGCATCTGTACTTTATGGAATTAACTGTGGGGATTGGCTCTAAAAAGTTTAACTACAGACAGGTGGATTAATCACTAGATTTTGGTAAATGCTTAACCACCCTACTGGTGCTCCATCTTCTAAGCACTAGATTGTGCAGTGTACATATAACTTTGTGCGAGCACATAGCACACTTTGTTCACTTGTTTGTCATTATCTCTAGAGCTTGGAGAACTCAATGATTCTCTGAAATAGTCTGTTTGTGACATGTTCTACCAGTATTACACCACCCACATTTCACATGGAGTTCTCTTGTATGCCATGGCAAAGCCTCCAAGAGAAATGATTTGTCGGAGTGGAGATACGATTTGTATGGTACGGTAAATGTTTGGTTTTCTAATTTAGTTTGGAGAGGTGGTTAAAACCTCATAAAAATGGTGGTTTCAATAAAGGATTCAGAGTTTCCAAACGGGTGGTATCTATCATGAGCCAGATATTCACTGGAAGGATGATAGAACTTGCACAATATGAGAACAATGCCAGGAAATGGACATGGGCCATCTGTCAAAATTGCTGTCATGCATTTCACACATAGATGCCATTTGACAGATAGTGCGGTTCCTCATGGACTTGAGTTCTCACCATAGTCCCAAAGGAGCAAATAAATGATACTAAATGTCGTCTACTTGCAAGGTGCCTTTAAACCTGGGGGCACAGGCTCAAACCCAGACCTCAGCACGTAATTCAGCATTTGTTTTTCTTTTAGTCCTCATCACCTAGGACCAACTTGCCCATTCAAGAATGACCATGTGAACTACATTTGGGGGAGCAAATAAACTACACTCACTTTTCTTTATCCAAATGTCCAAAACAGTCCCTTATCCTGGACAGTTTGGAATACGCCTCCAGGGTTCATACCCTGATCCCTTGATGGTGTAATTACCTGACTCTCGACCTAGACTGCTCTTTTATCCCTCATTATCTATCCCTTTGTATCTAACATTGGCTACCAGAACCATGTTCTCCTTTCCTTAAAACATGCTCTATTAAACTTACTAACTTTTCGTATGTTATATGTATTTTTAAAGCGCTCTATCACCTGCAAGGTTATCCTGGCACTATCTATCTATCTATCTATCTATCTATCTATCTATCTATCTATCTATCTATCTATCTATCTATCTATCTATCTATCTATCTATCTATCTATCTATCTATCTATCTATCTATCTATCTATCTATCTATCTATCTATCTATCTATCTATCTATCTATCTATCTATCTATCTATCTATCTATCTATCTATCTATCTATCTATCTATCTATCTATCTATCTATCTATCTATCTATCTATCTATCTATCTATCCCAGCCATTCTTTGACATTCAGTTGTGTTTTATATATCCATTTTCTACATAATGGGCATTGAGGAAACAACATAAGACAGAATATTAACTTTTTTGCCAGCAACAAACAGAATTACACTAAGGCTTAACTTAAACTTGGCCCTTATAGTTACCTCCATGATTTTACCTACAACCTTCCACAAGATCTTCAAGGCCGGAAAGGATGCAAACAATGTATATTGTCTGCACTTCTTGCATTAGTTTTCCTTAATTTTGTCCATCTTGTCATTTTCTGGGAGTCCAGTAAGTACTATGCAAAGAAAAAAAGTGGTTTCTATTTAGGGTAGAAAGACTGACAACAGTGTATAAAACATGCAAAGGTTACTCACCATAATTTCTCCAGTTCTTCCTCCGGGAACCATTGGGTCCACTTCTGATAGGTTAGGACTTTCCCCTTATCCTTGACCACACATAGCAGTAGGTACCATTGTGAAACTTGTTTTTTTGCACTATATCCTCTGTGAGAAAGTATGCATGGCTATCTCTGGCTCAGTAATAAAGACTATAAGATCATCCCCGCAGAGCAATATCTTTTTCCTATAGCCACAACACTGGCATGGCCTTACTCTTTCCTCCTCTATGTCGAGGGCTCAATGAAGATATTAAAAACAATAGGTGAGAGAGGCAACCCTGTCTTGTACAGCGCCCAATCCCACCCATTCAGTGACTATATTGTTGACCAGTATTCTAGGTGAGGGATTTTTTTTTACAAGGCATTAACTACCTCAATAAACTTTAAAGGTACCCCATAATTGTTTTTAACAAGTCCATAAAAACTCCCAATTCATCTGATTGAAAGCCTTAGCTGCTTCCCAGGGTATCAGAGACTGTGGTGCTTCCTTAGTACTAGTTAAATCAATCACTCCGATTACCTGTTGTACCAGCTTATTCATTTGTTTACCCAGGATAAACCGCTTCTGGTCATCTCTCACCAATTTCCCCCTTACTTTAGCAAGTCTATAGGCCAGAATAACAGCAAAGATTTTTATAATTGCACTTAAATATAAAATTGGCTGATAAGACTGGTGTCAGGTGATTTGTTTGGTTCAGGATAATGACTATTGTTGCTTATTCCCAAGAGTGTGGTGGGTCCATGCCCTTACATAAGAAACCATTAAGCAATTCCAGCCACAAGGGTGTTATTTCCCTCAGCTAGATTTTTATGCAACTGCCACAATAACCCATCTGAGACCTTGGCTTTACCTCTCTTTAAATTGCTTATAGTGACCCTGATCGCCTCTTCTGAAATCTCTTTTGTAATGTCTTCCTGCTCATGGGGGCCAACATCAGGAGAGTTAATGAACTTAGCCAAACTTGCCTTTCTTGCTCTATCACACCTGCTTGCTCGTTATATAGGTCCTGATAAAAGTCTTGAAAGGCTCTACCGATCTCTATATTGTCCAAGGTTACCTCTCTAGGTGAATACTGAATTCGAGTTACATTATTCCTCAACTTCTGCCTCCGGACTTTCCAGGCTAGATATTTCCTACACTTATTGCTGTATTCAAAATTCTGTAAATCACAGGCCTCCCATTTCTCTTGCAACTTACGCTCTGCCTGCATCCTGCACTCTAATTGCACGTGTCTAATTCTCCTCACAGTCTACACTGTTCTGCAGCGTCTAGAGTCTGTTAGGTGTATCTCCAGCCTCCCCATTTTGTCTACCAATTCCCGGTTTTCTGCCCAAGCCGACCTAGAATGTCTCTTAATCCAGTCAATGATAACTCCACGAAAATATGCCTTATAGGCATCCCATACAATATTATAGGTGCACTGCCCAGGTTTATTTCAACATAGAATCTAGAATTAGATTTTAACTCCATAATTAGTCTAGGCTTTTTAAGGAGTCTTCTTTTCACTGTCCATTTACAGGTTTTCTTTACAAAACTAACAAAAGCATGATTGAAAAGGAATAATGTAATATATTTAACTGCTTTTATCAGATTTACAAAATGACGGTCGACCAGCCATTGATCAATCCGAGAACGATGGCCTATTTCTTACAGTAGAAATAAAATATATTTTCACTCCCTGCTATCTCTCTCTAAATATCCACAAGAACCAAATCCTCCATAATACTCTTAACACATGCTGCCAGTCTATACGTACTAGAGTGGTTGAATGATCAAGTTTCTTATCCATAATCGTGGTGAAGTCTCCTCCCCTCTCTGAAAATTGGGGCATAATATTCTAATAATCTTTCAAACAGCTGTTATAAAGAAGCTATATCATCTGTGTTTGGTCCATAATATTCTACGCAGGTTACTTGTCTTTATTTCCTGACCTGCAATAACCCTCTTACCCACTTCCTGCCTTAATCCACCTCTGTAGCGAGAATGTGGATATTTGTGTTTTCCCTAATTAGGATGGTGACCACCTTGGTGTGTGCTACTTGTGGTGTATATACCACTTGCTGGACCCACCCCTGAAGCTTAAATATCTTTTTACATCCTATTTCTGATTAATGAGCTTTCTGTAGAATAATGACCTGGGCAGCACTCCTCCTTAGATATTTTGATATAGTTCTCATTCTTTTCCTCACTCTCAGCCCATTCAAATTCCAAGTGACCAATCTAAAAATTTTATCTTTCATCTCGTTTAACTGTTTTCCTCCTAAAACGACAGAACCTTACTCTGCATCCTCAAAGAGAAAAGTAAAGAAGGCAAAAGAACAGTTGAGTTGAAAAGTGATGAGGACTACTATTTTCTTTTTTACTACTATGCTCCCCACTCATGTGAATCCCACCAATTGGGACCCCGCCCCCCAATAACTACTTGGCCAAACTCAGTCAATTGGGAAGCTCCCCACCCCCAAAAGGGCCATGTAAAACAGAAAACCTACTGACTTACCCTCGTGCCAGAATGATTTCCCTTTCTGTGATTCAAAACACCCTCTGTATTAGAAAAGTAAGTAAAACTAGAGAGACAAAGAAAGATTTTCATAATTCTTAGTACTCTCAGCCTTTTTAATTTCTTGAATCAATCTGTCTGCTTTTTGATTATATGCATGTTGCTCCCCATGACCTTTAATAACGCAGGACATTTGAGTTGCGCCTTTGCCCCCTTGTCTGCAGCTCATTCATTTTCATACCTAATTGCCACTGTATTTCTTCTGTCACACAACCAAGATCAGACCTAATCTCACAAGTGAAATCTTTATATGTGAGAGATTTATTCTACAAGGCTGCATCTTTTACAAAAAAGTGTGAAAATTTACTAGGATCTTCCTAGGCCGGCTTCCTTTAGTGTTGAGTCTGAAAGGGGTCTATGGACTCTCTGAATTTCCTGTGCCAGGTCTTATTGGAAGGGACCAACCTTCTCATTGAACAGATCCCTATTCCCCCCCCACACTTTCTGGAACATTTGTGATCGTTCTAATATTCCTTCTTGCTTGATTTTCTATTTTCTCAAGGACTTGTTGTATAGTTTTATCTCTTTCATTCAGGGTAGCCAAGTTTCTGGTATTTTATTCCACAGCTCTGCTAGTGTTCTTCCAAGACAGAGGTTCTTTCAGAAAATTCACCCAGTTTATTGCTCAAAGCCTGGCATGTTTCCTGGATATCCTTCTGGTTTGACTCAGAAATGGCAAATCCATTTTTAATCTCCTCCAAATTACTCCATAGAACATCCTCAATCCCTTTGTCATCCTTATCCTTGTTCGGCCCATTTACAGGTTCTAGCTGCATCCCTAGATTGTTGAAGTTAATTTCCCCCATTATATTTGATGGCCCTAAATCTATGTGAGGCGTACCTCCCTCCATGTTAAGCTCCTGTGACAAAACTGTAAACCTGTAAAGCGCAGAAGCGGGGATCCAGTTTCGCTGACTCTCATCTTTCCCAATACTTGGCTTTCTCCAGCGCTCTCGCTGACCTGTCCTGAACCACCCTCAATCTCACCTCTCTCTGGCTCCACCAGAGGTGACCCAACGTTCTCCTTCCCTTTCATTGCACCCTCCTAGCCTGCTATCCAAGGCCCCTCTTCTTCTTTTACGAATGTCTGACAAAATATCGACAGACAGAAAATCGACCTACAAAAATATCGAGACAAAAATATCGAAGTCAAAAATATCGAAATTATATCTACATAAGGGTAAGTACAAAAATATCAAAAAAATAATATCGTAGTACAAAAATATCGAAATTTAAAAAATATCGTTATTTTAAATGTATTAATAATAATGTAAAAATAATTTTAAAATACATATAATTTAACAAATATTAAATAAAAACATTAAAACATAATTAAAAAATTAAAAGTAATACATATACATTTAAAATAAATTAAAAACTTAATAATTTAATGTAATTTTATTTTTTTTAATTTCATTTAATTGATTTAAAATAAATTTAAATTTATTTTATTTTTACCCTGTACGCCTGTACCCCAAAAACCCAAAACTGACCCTGAACCCTAAAAATACCCCTGTACCCCAAAAAACCCAAAACTGACACTGAACCCTAAAAATACCCCTTTTCCCAAAAACTGAAAACTGACCCTGAACCCTAAAAATACCCCTTTACCCAAGAACTGAAAACTGACCCTGAACCCTAAAAATACCCTTTTACCCAAGAACTGAAAACTGACCCTGAACCCTAAAAAGACCCCTTTACCCAAGAACTGAAAACTGACCCTGAACCCAAAAAATACCCCTTTACCCAAGAACTGAAAACTGACCCTGAACCCTAAAAATACCCCTGTACCCCAAAAACCCAAAACTGACCCTGAACCCTAAAAATATCCCTTTACCCAAAAACTGAAAACTGACCCTGAACCCTAAAAATACCCCTTTCCCAAGAACTGAAAACTGACCCTGAACCCTAAAAATACCCTTTTACCCAAGAACTGAAAACTGACCCTGAACCCTAAAAATACCCCTTTACCCAAAAACTGAAAACTGACCCTGAACCCTAAAAATACTCCTTTACCCAAAATTAATTAACATTATTTAATTACCAATTAATTATTAATTAACAATAACAATAAAGTAAATATATTAGCACATTAGCTATAATTAATTTAATTTACTAATTAATATTAATTTTTCCCAAATAATTAACAATAAAAAAATTATATATATTAAAAAATTACTCTAATTAATGTAATTAACTAATTAATATTAATTAATTACCAATTAATTATTAATTAAAAATATGTACAAAATTATATTAATTAATTAACTAATTAATATTAATTAATTACCAATTAATTAATAATTAAAAATATGTACACAATTATATTAATTAATTAACTAATTAATATTAATTAATTACCAATTAATTATTAATTAAAAATATTTACAAACATATATTAATTAATTAATTATTATTAAATTACTTCCCACCCTATTCCCCTATAAACCCACAACCCGCTCTAATACTAAAACGCAAAATGTTAACAAAATTACTAATTTTCAAACATACATTTCTAAACATATTTAGCAAACATATAAACAACAAAATAAAATACATAACACTAAACAACAAAATTTCGATATTACTAACATACATACCTTAATCTCGATATTCTGTCTGTCGATATTATGGCACATCGATATACTATACCATCGATATTAAAACATCGATATTATTGCATATCGATATTTTAGTTTCGATATTTTGTCTGCCTACCTTCTTTTACGGCTTGTGTTCTATCTGCCATAATCCCAGTATTTTGGGTAGATGGACCTATGAGCTTAAAAAAGGTTTTCATGGATGGTGTTTTCTTAAAGATACAGTGGCCCACTGTTGTCCCAGTGGACCTTCTTGGTACAGGGGTCTTGGGATTTATTTGAATGCTTCAAACCCCCTTTACCTGACGGAACCTTAGATTGCCTACGCAGTCCATTACACATGTGCAGACTCTCTGCTTTATTTATCATGTCAAAAGCCTCCCTTGCTAACACATTGGACCTGAATGAATGAATGAATGAATGGGGAATTTATAGTGCGCAAACTTAACCCAGAGGGCATCAAGGCGCAAGACACATACAAACATACAGTCTCAGAGAAGCAGATGCCAGGACATTAGTAAGCCTGAGAGAAGAGCAAGGTTTTTTAAAGTTTGCGGAAAATCCCCAGTGAGGGTTGACTAGAGAGTTCAGGTGGGAGGGAATTCCATAGCTTAGGGGCCATGGTGGAAAAGGCTCTTCCTCCCCACTTCGCCTTTTTAAATCTGGGAACCGAAAGCAGATTTCTAGAGGCCGAGCGAAGGGTTCTACTGGGAATGTAGGAGCTGACAAGAGACCTGATACCTTCAGAGCCCAATCCAAAAACTGCCCTGTGGGCCATGCAGAGGAGCTTGAAAGAAATTCTGAAATGGATAGGGAGCCAGTGAAGATCTTTCCTGGCCCGAGTTGCAGATGCGAGCCTAGGGAGGTTCAAGACCATCCTGGCTGCGGCATTTTGCACCATCTGGAGGCGATGGACAGACCACTTATTTATGCCGCAATAAAGTGCATTGCAATAATCGAGCCTGGAGGAAACAAGGGCAACTGTTGACCTCAGCTGATAACTGCTGATTCTCTTTTGGGACCCCTTAGGTGTTACCCCTACTTTTCCTCCATGCCCTTTGTCAGACACCCTGCTACTGAGCCCAGATTCATGGGACAATTGGACCAAGTCTGGTTTCCGCTATACTTATCAGACTCTCGGCACACTGTTGTTCTTTATAAAGTATAGGGTAGAGCAATTCACTTACATTTTTGGGCTCAGACTCAGCCTTCCTTGACAGACATCAATGCTGCTTTGGCTGTACACAAACTCATTGGTTGTGCCTTGCTTGGAGAGCTCTGTTCGTGCAGCCTGAGTTCTGCCTGCTCCTCTGCAGCTAGTAATTGCCACCTTGACACCTCTGGCTCTCCTCACTGCAACGCGCTCACTTGCCAGTGCCTCTGCTGTGCGTGTGCAACTTCCCGAGGCTTCGGGGCAGGGAACTGGCAAAGCCTCCCCAAAGGCCGAGTCCCAGGTCCTGCACTCCAGGAGCCCCTTTGGACCACCACCTAAACAAAGCAATCTGCCAAGGGTAATTTCCTTGCTCTATAGTGACCTCCTAGTGGGACTTCTTGGTAACCTATTTTATGAAAACAGTTTACTTTCAAACAGTTTCTATCACTCTGATGTATGGTCGAGAGCGCCCGCAGCAGCTCTTATTCACTCATCTGCCCCCATGCTCCCCTTGCTTGACTAACATTATGTGATTCTGGCAAATTACTTAATCTCCCTGTACTTTAAAAAATGTGAATTTTAATGTGTGTGAAATGTATTGGTGTAATCTGCACTTGATGTACATGATCTTGTATATTGTTTCCCACTCCCCACCCCTTTCATTGTACAGCACTCCTTTGCGTCACAGTTCACTTTGCGCTATGTAGACACCAAAACATACATAAATAAGTTCAAGTGCAACTTACACATGTACTTTTACTATCACGAGACACTTGTGTAAAAGAAGTATGTAGAGGCTATGTTTCCTAAATCCTATTTGCAATGTTAGCTAAGATTAATTACTATGAGTAGCAGAAAAGGCAGAGTAGACAATTTTGCAGAATTTCCATGATTTCTTTTCTGCCAAAAAAGCCCAAATAAATAAGTTTAGACTTTTCTTGAACAAGCTGATGTCTTATGCAAGAAGGAGCAACATAAATAAAGATTTGTGCCTAAAGAGTGCTATAACATTTACTGCAATTTCAAAGAATCCAACAAAAGTATAAATGGCTAGATTCTTCCTTAAAGTCCAAGTTTGAGATTAGATGTAACACCCATACTGGCAAGAACATAGGGCCTAATTAGGATGTTGATCAGAATTACTTCTGCCTGACACAGTCTCATTCCTGGGACCGTCCAACCTCTGGTCAGCGGTCCCAATCGCCTGATTAGGATGTAACCGAACAGTGTTCGGTCGCATTTCTACATTTCACTATAGGAGCATGCATTATGGTCGTAAAATGGCCATAATACATATTCCAATAGGGAAATGGGAGGTGCTGTTCATCCCTACAACGCGTGGCAGGCACCTCAAGGTGCCTGCCCCAACCGGAGGCCGCACACACAAGGGGACCCCAAACACGCTTTGCGACATGGTTTCCATGTCAGACATGCTGGCATGGAAACCATGCCGGAAACAGTGCATCATAATCCCAAGGGCAGAAAGTTCCGGGTTTTGGGATTGTAAGCCAGTTCCGACTGGCTGACAGGCTCGTTGAGCCCATCGGACGCCAGCCGGAATGACCGGCTGGTTTCAATTCTGACTGGCTGCATCATTATTAGCCGGTCGGAATTGAAACCGACGATATTTGTCGGAAAGCCTCCGACCAAAGGTTGAAAGCTTGCCAACCGCCATCGTAATAGGCCCCATAGTGTCACCCAATGTATTCTCAAATAGTAGTTCAGTGAAATAAAAAAGATATAGCCATGGAAATGTAAAAGAGATACATTGCAAATGCTAAAAATTGTAGTGATTTAAAATCTCTAATACTTTATTTTGTCTTTTCTAGAATTTAGGAATTCTTAGAGTTCTGTGAAAGTAATTACTCGAAATTCCGGGGGGGCGGAGCTAGCCGGCGTCAATGGTGGACGCTTAAGAGCGGAGCTCCGAGCCAGCGCCGACAACTATCCGGCATAGATCCTCTCACAGCGGTGCAATCTACGCAAAATCAGCGGATATCGCCGCCCCTACCCCTAACGGATCTCCGGCTGCAGTTTGGGCGGAAAACGGGCTGGGGAAACCTTACTTTGCCCGACTACCCTGCGGACGCCGGACCAGGCCCCAATCCCCGGTCTTTCCTAGCTGGCGACGCCGGGCGACGTCACCCGACGTGCGGCAACGACGAGCGGTCAAATAGGGGTCTGACGAAGCCCGGCGGAGGCTGACCCCCCAGCTGCCCCACGCTGCGGAATCACGCACCGGAGGTGCTACACGACACCTGAGAGCTGAAGAGGGCGGCGGGGGAGGCACCGGTGCAATAACAGAGCCGGTTGCGGACCACGTGGCGATGGCGGGGCACCCCCGAAGGTAGGATCGGCCTGAGCGCCAGATAGACGGGCATACCCACGTCTGAGGAGAGAGGGGCTTTGGCGTGGGGGCGAGCGGCCTCCGGAGGGCGGAGGATCCTCCCCACGAGAACGGACCTTCGTCTCCGTCCTAGGACATTCCGGGGGGTCTGGAGGGCGATTTACCGATCATACCTAAAGGGGCCTACGGACATAGGTGGCGTCGACGGGCCCTAGCAGGACACACGCACTACGCTGCCCTGTCTACTGCACCCCTGAGGCCACTTGCAGCCAGAGTGGGTGCACGCACAGTGCTTCGGTCTCCAGTGGGGCCTCCGCCGGAGCGGGACACAGCCTCCCCCCGAAAAAAACATTCACAATGGGCAAGGGAGACCGCACGCAGACGAAGCTGACGTTTGATCAGCGAAGGCATAAGGACTCAGAACAACCGGCTGCCCAGTCTTCAAGCACGGCTACTGACCCGGGTCCCTCACTGTGTGCCGAAATAAAAGAGATGCTTACCACCATGGAGAAAGGCCTACAGGAGGGCATGTCGGCCATTGGAAACAAGATTGATGCGTTGTCATATCGGATGGACCGTATGTCAGAAAGAGTAGACAAGCACTCGGAAAGGCTGGACATGGCGGAACGCAGACTGACAGAGGCAGAGGAGGCGCAAACTGAATGGGACACTGACCGTAAACAATTTGGTAGATTGCTTCAGGTAATCCAGGAGAAGTCGGAGGACTTGGAGGCGCGGTCCCGGCGATCCAACATCCGCGTCACGGGTGTGGCCGAGTCAACACAAACGGGCAAGATGGAACTGTTTATTGAGAAGCTCCTGAAGACGATGCTAGGGGACGACACCTTCTCGCCAATGTTTATAGTGGAACGTGCTCATCGCACCCTCGGACCAAGGCCTCCCCCGGGCCCCAACCCTAGACCGATTATAGCGAAATTGTTAAATTACAGGGATAGGGACGCAGCTCTCCGAGCAGCCCGTGAGAAGGGCAAGCTGCAGTACGAGGGAATGGACATATCGCTATACCCTGATTTCACTTCGAAAGTCCAGGAGGAGAGACGAAGATTTGCCCCGTACAAACAGCAACTTAGAGAACTGGGCCTGGACTACGCCATGTTATACCCAGCGAGGCTGCGCATCAACAGGCAGGGACACTCGCATTTCTTCACTGATCCCAAAGAACTGCAAAAATCCCTAAAGGTTTGGATGAAAGATTCCCGGGGGAGTCCAGCACCACACACGGCGGAGCGGACCAGCAATGGGGACCTAGAGGAACAAGACTGAGGAGTAGAGGGCGGAATGCAGTACACTAAGGACCTCCGTTCGCTTCAGCATCACCGAATCCCCTCATTGGACTGATGGGGAATGGCCTCTCGGAGTAACCTGCTACAGGCCCTAGGCTATTGCAAGCTGAACTGTGGGTGAGATCTGTATGTTTTGAATTGGGGCCGCTGGGGGGTTGCGCTTACACTCCTGGAAATCCCATAGGCGAGACTTGGCTCCCAAATGCACGATATGGGAGAGAACTAAGGACATTGAGAGCGGGGGAGTGGAGGGGTGAGACCTTACACACAACGGTGAACTAATGTGCTTAGCGGACACCGCTGCATTTTATTAACGGGGCGCTGGCGAAGAGGCAAGCTGAAGGACACTGTCTGGTAGTCCCGGAAGGGAAGTGGTCGGCTAAAGGATTACACAGGCTACCTCTGCCCCAGCGCTCACTGCGGCTACGGCTCGGATAGAGCTGGTATGGGGAATTGTTGCATGGGTTTGAATGTGGGTGGGAGGGAGGGACACGGGGGCTTCGGTCATACCAGGTTGGGGTTGGTTGACTGTGGGAGGCGGGGGGAAGCGGGAGTTTGGGGTTCAGATATGTTTGAGGGGGGGTTCTTAGCGTGCTCCGCAATGTTACTACTCACTGTGATGTTTGGCAGTTGCTGTTTGCGACGAAAGGCAGTAAATACACTTGCGACGCATATGCAATGTTGCTGCACTACATATGGCAGAAACACCACATGAAGATTTACTGAGTGACACAGAGACACTGAAGGCCCTGACATGGAATGTGAGGGGATTAAACGACTATCGGAAACTCCGTAAGGTGTTACACTATCTCCAAAGGCATCATATTGACCTAGCCCTGCTGCAAGAAACTCACTTACCCAACAACAGCAGGATGCTCACGCATAGGGGCCTTCAGGGTAATTCTACTTATGCTGGCTTCACCTCACATGCAAGGGGGGTACTCACTTGGGTCAACCCAAAGTCTAAATTGTCCCTCACACTGTTGATAGCTGATCCGGAAGGGAGGTTTGTACTCAGCAAGTGTACGGGTAAGGGACATACTCTGCTGGTCATGAATGTGTACGGCCCGAATTACGACTCCCCGGACTTCTACGCAGCAATCGCGGGACACTGCGCTGAGTGGCCCTCAGATAGAATGCTGTGGGGGGGAGACTTTAACTTTGTTTTTAGCCCGGAGCTGGATAGGTCGGCGGGGCCGCCTCGTCGCCCGGCCGCAGCTGCGCAGCAAATGCAAGCTGAAATGGTGAGACTGGGGCTGGTGGATGTCTGGAGGGATAGACACCGAGATAGAGGGGGATACACACATTACTCTGCGTACCATGACATACACACCAGAATAGACTATTGGTTGTCCACTCCCCCGCTGCAGGCGCAGGTGAAGGGTTGTAAGGTGCTCCCCCGTACGCTATCGGACCACTCCCCTATATTGTTGGTGTTTAACACTCCCAGGCGGAGGATACCCCCGTTCACGTGGCGCTTCCCACCATATTCCCTGCTGGATGAAACGTTCAGGGCCGAGCTAGGGGAGGAAATAGATGTGTTTTTCGATACTAACCTAGGCACGGTCGACAGCTTCGGGACGATTTGGGAGACTTTTAAGGTGTATATCAGGGGGATAGTCATGGCTAAGCATTCCAGTGTCCTGAAGGACATCAGACGCAGGCTGTCACATCTAGAGGGGCAATTAGCAGAGTGCGAGCGACAACAACTGACGGGTCAGACCCCCACAGGGGATGGGACACTGCAGGAACTCCTGAAAGAGTACCACGAGGAAGCGGATAGAGAAGTTAAGCACCTAGGAAAGTATGCGGCGGCGCGCGCTTATGGTGAGGGAGATCGACCGGGCTCGCTGTTAGCCAGAATAATGAAGGGCGCCAGGCGTGAGCAGGTGGTTACAGAGTTACAATCGGCAGAGGGTACGCTGCTGACGGCGGAGGAGGACATTCTAGCGGAATTCAGGGGCTTTTACGAGGAGCTCTACACTAACAAGGTTTCCGGGGTAGAGGATCAAATTGACAACTATTTAAGCTATATTAAAATGCCGTTTCTCGAGAACTGGCATCGAGACTTCTTGATGTCTCCCATCCTCCGGGAGGAGATATCGGACGCCCTGGATGACATGAGGTCTGAGAGCGCCCCCGGGACAGATGGGTTAACTGTGACCTTCTACAAGGCATACAAAGATAAGTTATTGCCCTACCTCTCCACCCTCTTTGATGACATTTGTGAGACAGGCGCCATGCCGCCCTCTCTGAGAGAGGCCCTCATCGTTACGATATTGAAGCCGGGCAAACCACATGATCTTCCGGGCTCATACCGCCCTCTGTCCCTTCTCAATGTGGACGCCAAGCTATATGCTAAGGTGCTGGCGACCAGGTTGGCACTCGTGGCCCCTGAATTGGTGGCCCCAGAGCAAGCGGGATTTATTCCTGCTCGGAACCTCACGTACAACATTCGCACAGTGATGGGAGCCATACAGCACACTAAACATGACACCAAGGCCATAGCAGTCTTTCTAGACATGGAAAAAGCGTTCGACTCTGTGGAGTGGGCATTCATGCGTAGGGTGCTTGTGAAGATGGGACTAGGAGATCTCTTTCTCCAGCTCCTGAGTGCGCTTTACCACAAACCCACTGCACGAGTCAGGCTGGGCGATGCAGTTTCGGAGCCGTTTTTCATCAGCAGAGGCACGAGACAGGGATGCCCCCTCTCGCCGCTACTCTACGCTCTGGTTGCGGAGCCTCTGGCGTGCGCGATCCGGGAGTATCACTCTTATGAGGCCATCAACTATCCCACATACAAGATCGGCATCTCCACATATGCAGACGACACTCTGCTGTATGTCAGGGATCCCGGGAACAATCTTGCGTCGGTACTGAGGGAGGTTGTATGTTTTGGAGCGCTCTCGGGGTTGAAAGTCAACTGGTCCAAATCAGTGGCCTTTCCCCTGACCCCTGTTACCGAACCCTTCGAGATGGAGTATCCGCTTCAATGGTCCACGGAGCCGATACGGTATCTGGGCATTTGGATACATACGGATCCCGAAATTATGCTGAGGGAAAATTACGGTACTGCCTATAGCAAACTTGCAGATGACGTGGAACTCTGGATTAAGCTCCCGCTGTCATTGATGGGACGAATTGCTTTGATAAAAATGGTGGTTCTGCCGAGGTTTTTGTTCCTCTTTAATAATATTCCGATTGTCCTCTCCAGAACCTTCTTTAAAACCTTAGACAAGCTTCTAGTGCGTCTGGCCTGGGCAGGGAAGCAACCTAGAGTGCGGTGGAAGGTCCTCCAGCTGCCATACGAGCAAGGGGGGCTGGCGGCGCCTGATATGGAGCGCTATTACAGGATAGCGCAGGCCTCGCACCTCCACACTTGGATTCATGGAAAACAGGACATACCGCATGTGATTCTGGAGAGGTTATTTGCAGACCCCACCCCGCTCCCAGCGACGATCTGCGGCCCTAGGGACCGTAGGGTGGGAACACTGGACTCCCTACTGTCTACTAACCATGCCTGGCACTCCATAATGCAGAGGCAAGATAAGGAGCTGATGTACGCACCTAATATGCCGATACATTGGGCGCTATGGCTCCCCACGCTGACGGAACCAGGCGTTCACAGGGCCCTTAGTGCACTAGGCGCACACACTCTGGGAGACCTCTTCAAGGATGGCGCGGTTAAGACATGGGATCAACTGTCACAAGGGAGGGAGAGTCCCTCGTTACTACAGCGCTTTCAGTATCATAGGGTTCGTAGTGCCTTTCTAGACCTTCTAGGCCCCGACATGGCGGAACCCCCTGAGATCCCAGAACTGGTTTATGTCATCGCCACCGAGGCGCCGCAGAAAATGATCTCTAAACTTTATAAGATAGGGCATGGACACACGGCGCTACAGTACACGAGGGCACGCTTGGCCTGGCAAACCGACCTGGATGCCCACATAGATGACGGTATGTGGGCATACTGCTGTGCGGCCTCAAGGCGGATATCGCTGAACGGGCGACACCGCCTGGTCCACTTTAAATTTTTACAGCGAGTGTATTATACGCCGGAAAGGCTACACAGGTACGGTCTTCGAGACACGCCGGGCTGCGAAAGGTGCCGCGCCCCAGTGGCTGACTTCTTACATTTAGCATGGTTGTGCCCGGGCATTCAAAGATTTTGGTCCGGGATCTTTGCGGAAATTAGCACTATTGTGGAAGTGAACCTAACCATGGACCCGGCACTCGCCCTGCTAGGATACACAAAGAAGGTGCCGGTGTCAGTGAGAAAAATGGTCAGCATGGGCATGTTACTTGCCAAACGTGTAATAGCATGTTGCTGGATGAGGGGCCCCCTCCCGACATTGAAACGTTGGGTACATAGCATGACGTTCTGCAACACACAAGCAGAGATTTACAGTGAGCTGCTACCGCCCCGGAGTCGACCCAAGAACTTCTGGGGACTGTACCAAGTTTACTTGACTTCTAGGACGGACGAAGATGACCCGGCAGCAGAGGAGGGGGAGGGGCAGGGGCGCGACCCGCACTTGGACCCGGGGTGAGACAATCAGGGTAGTCACTTACACGGCAGCGCGACTCAGTTAGGTGGGAGGAGCGGCACCCCCGGGTGAGTGGGGACCTGGGAGGGATCACTTGGAGCCATGAAAGGTAGCACGCAACGTAAGCCACAACACATCATTAGCCTATACACTACCACACTTGAGGAGCACTGATTGGGGAATTGTTGGGGAGGAGTGGGGGTTTTCGGGATGGGGGGAAGGTTGGGAGAAAAAGTTAAAATTGATTAGAATTGTCCATGTATCAGCAACGCACAACACACTATCGAAAGTATTGGCTAGCTGGAGAGGGCCTGACCCTGGCTGAACGCTTGGTTGATATGATGTCGGCTTTATTCTGTTGATCTAGGCCAGGAATCGCTGATAAGATAATTTGAACTACTGCCGGCCCGAGAAGGGATGTAGGCGAATGGCTGTTTACGATATGTACTTTGCTGTCTTGTGGTAAATAAAATAAAAAAAAAAAAAAAATTACTCGAAATTCCACAAAATTGACATGAAGTTGCACAAAATTACTTTAAATATAAAACCAGTATTCAACGCTATGTTTTTGCGCACATTTTTTTTCTCAATCATTTTGAATTTGAGGATGCATTTCGCCTTTAAAAAAATTACAAAGTTCACAAATAACCTGAAAAAAGCAGCTCGAATTCTGGTCTTTCCTCTTGTTCCTCTGCTCCCACGCTAAAATGTTAGTGCAAACATAGCGTATGTGCACCTTGTGGCATAATGATGTCATTTCAGGCATTTCACCTAGCAAGCGTAACGGGAAGTTCCCAAATTTACGTGAAAATATTCCTGCATAATGGAAATTTCACACAGGCCTAAGAACCATACACGATTCTCATCTACATGTATGTATTTACAAAATTTGTATAAATTGTGAACATTTTTCGAAAAGGTCAACAACCTATAAATGTTTTTCTTTATTATCAAGCACAGATGGATAGTCCAGATCCAATTCTGGTCATCCCCACGCTGTTCAGCACTTCAGGTTTTTTCTTGGGTTGGTGATAAAGTGCAAGAGTGAAAACATGATCTTGGCACTGTCTTTATCTCTCATTTTACCTGCATGCATAATGTTGTCATACGCCTCAATTCACATCGGTTAAAGTTGCTTTAGGAGTTTCCATTCATAAAAAGTTCTATGTTTAAGTGTCACAAGTAGATCTGGAAAGAGTGTGCAACAAAATGTGCCACTAAAGGATACATTTGAACAGCCATCCCTCTAATGGGTGTGATATGTAATCCAGAAAAGGGCTCAAAAGCTTAGAGACTGGATTTTAAAGTGAAATCTGGTGCTTGGCATGATTGCTAGTGTACTGTTGAACTTGCTTTTAGGATTGTCTCCAGAAATTGGATACAAACATGGGATCTGGGAAACATCCTTTACAACGAAACTTCTACAACGCAGGTTTTACAACGAAAACCATTACAACGCATTGCACTGGGGGGCGCTCTAGGATAGGGAATAGATTTAATTTACTATCCAATACCTTACCTAGTGTCCACGGGGACTGGAGTTGGAATAGTAAATTAAACTATTCACTATCCAGCACCCCAAAGCGCTATGCGTTGTAAAGGTTTGCGTTGTTGCGTTGTAACAGCATGCGTGGTAAAAGCATGCGTTGTAACGTCATACACCCATGTGATCTGCTTAAAGTGAACAGTGAGATCAGAGACATTGTCGCCTATACTCCAGTGAACAGACATAAGGATGGTCGCACGCCCAGAAGTGATATACACACTTCGTTTGAGCAGATATTACCTTGAATTCAAGCTGAGTGGTAGTTAGCCAGAAACAGTGATGAAGATTTACTTTCAGAAGGAAAGCTCAAAGTTGGTAGAGTATTTAAACTGTAGGAAATAAACAGTGCATGGTGAATTCCTTCAAAATAGCTCATTTTGTGCAGTATTGATGCATTCTCTTGAACAAGAGGTGCCATTTGATGACATTTGTTTTCAAAGCAGGGGAAAATTGAAAACCCTTC
Source organism: Lissotriton helveticus (assembly GCF_964261635.1). Taxonomy (NCBI): domain Eukaryota; kingdom Metazoa; phylum Chordata; class Amphibia; order Caudata; family Salamandridae; genus Lissotriton; species Lissotriton helveticus. Next base: position 330,975,150 of record NC_136071.1, on the reverse strand, counting down.
TTTAGAAACAATGACTGTCCAAAAGATAACAAGAGCACACAGTCATCCTACTGGTTTCCACACAAAAAACGTAATCGCCCAAAAATGGACAGCTAGGATGCAAGAGGCAAGGTAGCAGTATAAATGCTGATTGCAGTTTTAAGTGGGTGCGCACCAGGTAATAAAGTCCAGGATACGAGTGTTGGTTGTCGAAATCCTTTATTTCAAATAAATAATATTCCACAAGATAAAAGAACATTCAGCTCAGCCAATGTGTTTCGTTCTCAGTCGGAGAACTTCATCTGGGCCATAGACAAAGCGAGGCAAGTACTCCAATACATCTAGTGGAGTGTGTGCGCAGTTGAAGCCTCAGTTTATTGCACTCGACCCAAGGTGGGAATTCCCAGGTCCAAATCTGGTCCAGCATTGGACATCCTTCTCCGGTTGTATGATGAGTGGTACTTTTGGTAGCCACACCAACGTACACACCGCTGCACCATAGTGCAAGGGTGAGCACATCCTCTGAAGCATAGCTTTTATACTGGAAGGTGTGCTTTCCAGTACAAAAACTATGCTTTCAGGTTTTCCAACATGGTATGTGTGCTGTACAATGCAGATCACATGCACAGTTGAAAAAACAAGGAGAAATAAAAGCATTTCCCCTCGCTATATCTGCCTTGAAGAGTCATACGATGCTGGTGCAAATTCTTCTCTACCGTTGTTTGTAGATAGGGATTTGTGACAAAACCTATGGGTGGCTGCATTGAAACGCCAATTTACCACCCCTGGAATGCCCACTGTGCGCGAAATAAGTTAAAGCTGGGCATAGCGCAATTTTGTGTTACTATCCAATGCAAATCAGGAGTGCATTGTATAATAAATCCCACCTTAATACTTTGCACCAGGTTTGTATCACAAAAGTGATGCAAACACAATCAAAGTGTGAGTAAACCTAGGCCTGAGTGTCAGTAAGTATGCATCAGTTTGAGTGAGATTAAGAGCGCATGCAAGTGCATGAGTGTGAATGAGCAAGAATGAGTGTAAGGGGGTATAAGAGAATGTGAGTGTAATGCTAGAGACATGTGACATACCTTCTATGAAAGAATCTGGGTCAAGGGTCCTACGATATTACTTCCTGTGATGTCAGTAAGGTCAAAGGATATGTGATGTCACTTCAGCTACCCTTGGCATTTTTGTGAATCGACGCCCATGTGCAAAACCTGGATGTTTTAATTCATTTGTTTGTATCTTCTGTGTTTCTGGGAAGGATTTTTAGGGGATTCACAAGGAGGCCATAGGTAATAACTGGTGGGGCCACCTGCAGCATGTAAGCATGAGGACTGTGCACACATATGTATAATAAATATGTATTATATATGTGTGTGTGTTACAAACAATGCATTTGTATCTGCTCTAGTGTTGCATTATTTTATTAATCTTGCCCTTACTGTTTAATATTTCATTTATTGTTACTTCTTCTGTGGCACCACCTGAATACCATTATGTCAGAGGACATGTGGCACCACCTTTGCTAACATCATCAGGGTTAAAGAGTAAGTTGATGTCACTTCCTGAATGTTTGGATAATGTCATCCACTACCCCAGGCATTTTGGTAAATCAACGCTAATGCCTTTCCAACGCAACAACACTATTTAGAGACCTTAGTTTTGGGTCATTTATTTTCTTTAGTTGAATTGGACATTTAAGTAAAACATAGAAATATTGAATAATCAAATTCCAAATGTATGATACCTGAACGGTTTACATAATCTTTTAGACTGTTTAACAGAACTGTTTTTACTCAATTAGACAGGAGTAACCTTTTCAGTTATTGGCACACTCATATGATGAACACCAAGGCAAGCTTATAAATGGCTGCATTCTTTGCAAGGTTCCCATGATTTAATTGTGGGTGTGTGTGAAGGTTTTCAAAAAAAGACTCACACACAAATACATTATTGGGAGAGTGCCATTTGGCCACCGCTTCCACTACCATTACTACTGCCACTGACCGCTGCCTGCCTGTTGCCACCAGCCCAGCATCCAATTCAGGCAAGCATGTGGGTAGACAGGCGGTCAGGAAAGCAAATGGCTAGTGGCTGTAACTTCCTGCATCGCAGTGTGCTCTGCATTGACGAGCACTACAACACAACACAAACTGCATAAGGTAACAGGCTGAACTCTCCCGCCCGGTGCCGCAATCCGAAACTCTAGCCCCCGCGTCACTGCCTCGTGATAGCTCTTGGCGGTCATGTGACTGCGGGAAGGCTAGAGCGCAACACTACACTGGCTTGTAGAAGCGGCCTGATTGGTTCGGTGCGGCTTGCACGCCAGGATCACCGAGCACTGGGACCCGTAACCCGCCCCTCCAGCTACGGCTAAGAAAATTTAAAGGACTATTAAAGGATTATTCAGGAAAAAAATAAAAAGCAAGATAAATAGTTAATTCAGGACACCGCTTTTGAGATCCTATAAAACTATCTCGCTACCACCTCAACAGGAGAAGGTGATGCATCTGCATCCTGTCTCCCCCTTGGCGGCAAGCCTACGGCCTTCAAACCTGAGTGAAACAGCAGGGCAGACGGGCCATCACAAGCCAGATACAAGCCAAACACAAGCCACCATCGTGCCCCCACTCCCCTGTGAAATGTACAGGGACAAAGAGCTCCAAGAGTCCTAGAGTGCCCTCATAGGGAAGAAGAGAGAACAGGGTCAAAATGTTACTCTTATACCCCTATATTAATTATATCAAACAACAAAAGAGTAACCAAACCAACAAAATAGCATTACCATTAGCCAAGAAAGGGGTAAAACACGGGGTTAGTAGGAATCACTGTGAAAAAAGAAGAACCCTCAGGCACCTACTAGTGTCGGTGACCATTTTTCATCATAGAGTTCTTGTTGAAGGCAAGTGTATTAGTGCCCAAAGTGATAGTGAGTGAATTAAAACTAGGTATCTCTGATCCCCAACCACATTTTAATAAGGGATCAGTATTACCTAGAGGTAAAAACAGAAGTGAAAGCGGATACTAAATGGTTAAGTACATTTGAACCACTGTGTCCTCAAAACATTATAAACAAGTGGTCAACATGTTTCTACTATCATGTGCTAGTTACGCACAGCATTCATCATGACCATATATCCCCACAACCCATAGTCCGCGCACCCTAAAGCGCAGACCCCAAGACGGGAGAAAGATTCTTTGTGTATTACAAAAACTCACGAAACTGTCGTGGTTATGAACTTCTTTCAATTTATAAAATCTCCAATTAAGAGAGAATAGTGAGATTGCCTCATGGGCTCGTGGCAGGGGAAACCTTCATGCCAGGAAACTTTCGGTCCCGGCGACCGCCCGCAGGATGCCCTACTGCTTGCACATCCACGGCCCGAACACCAACCCCAACCTCAAACATGAGGGTGTCCCTCCTGAACATGGTACAACTATCTATGGAGGCTCTGCAGTACCAATGGAACAAGATGGATATTCAGCTTTCACTTCTCAATACCCTGGCCATTTTTGTGGCCAGGATTGATGACAAATTAGATGAGTTAAACTCACTGATCAAGCGAGTATGGTCTGACACTCAATGTACCCAAATAAAGTGTCCATGCACCAACAGTGCCAATAAGCTGCCAACACTCCGACAATGCTGAAGCACCTTATAACTGACCTCAAATAGAATCCAGCTGCACATGGGGACCAACTAGCTGGGGTAGGATCTTCAGACCAAAACATAACCACCCTCAGGGACCATACAAGCCTCCCATCAAACAATTAGGACATTAGCGGCCATTCAAATTCCGTTCATCCATCAGCGGCAACCCCAGAGACTGTGGAGGACCCAAATAGAGAGGCACCAAACACAGGTGGGGACAGCCTCAGTACAGCTCCAGTCAAAAAATGCCACATTGGCCACTAGACATAGTTGTTCCCCAAATAGTGTCTAATGGGGATGGGAGCACAAGGAACAATGCCAAGTACAGATGGACACAAAGGCGAAAAGGAAATCTAGGGGTGGAGATGGTGATGAGGTATTAAATTGGAAGTCTCTTGTAGTAACACTCCAAGAAGCATACTAAAAAGTGATCAAATCAAAGCATTCACACAAACCCTCATGAGGAAAAAGAACACAACACAGAAAACCAGACTCCGGCAGCTCAAAACCACAGTAAACAAGACGGCGCTTATCCTGCAGAAAATACCAGGACACCTGACCACTCTAGAATCTTTAGGACAACATAAAACTCAGTTATAAAGAACTGTATTGGGCCGGGACAGGACGACTAACTTTGGACCAAACTGTACAAGGATTTAAAATGCAATGAGAGGACTAGGTTTTGGGACTCAACTGTCTTCTCAGTCCCAACCATGGAGACATTGATTCGTATATCCCTGAAGCCACATGAGCACAGTTTTTAAAAGAACTGCTCAAAGCCAAACACACTGAACTCTCCAGCAGGGCGTAGAGATAACCGCAGCCTCAACATCAATCAAAGAGCCCAATGGCATGGGCACAGAGAACATCTTGAGACAGATAGTCAAAGGCAGAGGAGAAGGAGCACCAGGTCCTAATGGCATCCCTCCAGCTGTGTTCAAACATGACCCAGCTCTTTGGGTAGAAACCCTGGCACCAGTATTCTCACAGATTAGGAGTACGGGTATCCTTCCTGCCTCATAGAGATGCTCGGTCAAATCACCAATCTTTAAGGTGGGGCAACAGATCCCTTCCAGTTAATTATCGCTTAATCACCCTGATCAATAATGAGGCCAAATATTTTGCCAGAACCCTTTTCAAGGAACTATCGCTACCGCCACCAGCAATGCCATCATCCCATTCAGACAGGGTTTTTAAAATCATCTAGCACAAAAGCAAATATGCTGGCAACCTCTCTCTCGCTTAATGGATATCGCCTGTGGCAATAAAACACCATTATATTTCTGTTTCATTGACTTCAAAGCGGCCTTTGACAATGTCGACTGAGAAAGGTTATGGCGCTAGTAAGAAAACTGGAAAATACCACAAGGCCTGCTAAACATGCTAATCATGCTCTATAAGAATACATGGGTACGAATCAAGCTAGGTTCCAGAACGCATATCTCCAGGGTAATACCAACCTCCCATGGATTAAAGCAGGGGTCTGTTCTGGCTCCACTGCTTTTTAATCTGTTTCTGGCACACCTGATGTAGCAACTGCAATCCCGTAACTCCTGTGCTCCAAAATTAGATAGCACAGCAGTATCCATTTTCCTCTATGCTGATGACGTGGTATTGGTCAGCCACACTCAAGTGGGGCTGCAGCGGCTGCTAGATATCATGAAGGCCTATTCCCTGGCAAACAGCATGACCATTAACCTCAGCAACACTAAGACCATGCAATACAACTACACGAAAACGCGAACACAGTCATGGTTCTAGGGAGCCACTCAGATAGAAAGCACGGATGAGTAAAAAGATCTAGGAATCATCATTGATAAGAAAATCTCCTTTGCAGCCCAAAAGGAGGTGATACAAAGAAAAGGGTTGGCGCAGGCTATAACACTCAAAAGCCTGAAGAAAAAACTGGCTAAACCTTCTCAGATGCCCCTACTCCAAGTAGTATGAGCAAAACCCATATCACGGTCTCATACCGGAGTGACCTGCTAAGAGGCCATGATGCCAAAGTCTTGGAAAGTATTGTGGCACGTGCCTACAGAATTATCTACTCACCTCCGTGGCCCACCTCACCAGCACATATTTATCTGGAATTTGGGTGGTTAAAACAGCCACTAGCCAGGCCTTGAGCACACTTAATATGCTGCAATACAATCAGGAAAGCAGAGCCAAACACACTGAACCTCCTGCTATAGAAGAAGCTGCAGGATCGTGAAATGCGCCCTCCTAGAGCCTACCTACAAGAATCGCTTGAACTCACAGTGCTCACACAACTTTGGGATACCCCCACTAACCATCAGGAATACAAGCAGGTGGTCTAGAAGGCCAAAACGATCTGCTATATCATTGAGGACAAGGCCTCGCTGTAAAACAGAGCATGGATGGATGACACAAAACAATTGCAAACACCTTGTAGCACAGAAATATTTTACCACTGGATAGCCAGCCACTGTTAAAGCTGCAGTTCTTAAGATATTGGCAGGGTCTTCTCTCTGCAAAAGCTCATCTTCCACCATGGTTATGAGAAAGTCTCACTGACACCTGTTGCCTGTGTGGGTCTAGGAAGCAAGACCTCATCCACTTAATCTGCACCAATAATGTGGTACAAGGTGATAGTAGACAGTTACTGAAAATACCTATTCATCATTCATTCAAATTATTTATTCGGTTATTAAGACAGAATAACCATAAAAGTTCGTATAAAATCACATTCAGTTAATAAATTCATTATGAGCAACATTGCCAAATTATCATAAGCACATAAACATTTTGTCATAATACCAAAGAAATTTCTACATAGTTCCAGAAACAATTCACCATGATTTCATGGACAGTACATTAGAATTTCAGAATACCATCGTTTTTCGTAGTTTAAAAGAATTTTTTAAAAACGAGGAAATAAATACGACAGTTAAAATATTGTCCAGTTTCTGTACAGCTAAAAAGGCAGGGCGACAGCGATTTAAATCCTTAGTCTTCAATAGGGGGATGTTTTGACCAGTCCTTCATGTCTGGGAAACTGAATAACCAAAACAGTAAATTAAACCTAAAACGGGTTAATAAAAACCTCTCGTAGTCGCTCATCTGGAGTTTGACATATGGCTGCATTTTATTCGTAATAACAATTTGTGCATGTGCCATTACAGTTTTCTTTTTCATTTCTGTTTGTGCTCTGCGTTCATGTAAGTATCCCATACACTTTTCTTTCAGAGCTTTCCTTGAGATATTACTTAGAGAGGTTGGGTCATTAAAATGATATATAGTTCCCAGATCCTCAAAAAAATTCTTCACGCATGACAACCAACACATTTTATTCTTCTTTTCTAGACCTAGCACATTATTCAAAATCAGACGATTTAAACCACATTCATCCGTTGTCCAGATTCTATGCCATAACAATATCGGGGTGGTTCTTAAAGTATCTACTAAATATGGTTCCCCAAGTTCTATGTGGCAAGAGTACGTGGATACACTTCTCGGGAGACCCAGAAGATACTTCATAAAAAGATTTTCTACCACCTGTAGACATGTCACGTTGGTATGCCCCCACAAGCCTGCACCATAGGTCCCTATTGCTACACAAGTGGCCTTATATACAGTTAGCATTTCCCCTATAGGCTTCCTTCCAATTTTATGGCTAACATTTTTTAGCGCCATTATGGCTTTACAATACAACAGTTTTTTTGTCTTGATTGTAATATTCCAATTGCCAGTGTGATCAAACAAAACTCCTAAATAGGAAAAAGTTGGAGTAAAATCAATTGGGGTCGTACCAATAAAAACTGCTTTCCTCTTTTTGTTTGTGCCACCACCGCAAATCATAGTAAAAGTTTTTGAACAGGTTATCTTTAGGTTTAGTCCTTTCATAAAATTTGCAAAGGAGGTAACTAGGGCTTGCCTGGCCAATGGGGTTCGGGCCATCAGGACGGCATCATCGGCGTACAATAATGCGGGCACTGGTCTATCTCCTACCATAGGCAAATCCCTACATTCCTTTAATAGAGTTTTCTCCACATCGTTGATATAGAGTGTGAAGAGTAGTGGGGCTAACACACAGCCTTGTCGTACGCCCCTGGCTGTAGCAAAAGAGTCGGTGCATTCACCGTTTCTTCCAAATCTAATTCTCGCAGATGCGCCCTGATACAATTCCCTTAAAAAGTTTATGATTGAAATATCTACCCCCATGTTGCTCAGAACCATCCAAAGTTTGTTATGTGAGACACAGTCAAATGCAGATGTTAAATCTATAAAAGTTAGAAATATTCGACCCTCTTTAGCCTTTATATATTTCTATGTTAAAATGTGCAGATTCAAACACTGGTCAATTGTACTAAGCCCTTTTCGGAACCCGTATTGTAGATCGCTGATTATATTGTTTTCATCCGCCCATATTTGAAGCCTGTTTGAAATGACCCGTCCAAAAACTTTAATAGTGCTGTCAAAGAGGAATACGTTTGCTAAGGCAGGGGGTGCTGGCCTGCTTCAGCCCGGGTGACCGCCTGCTGAACTGTCCTTTTGTTAAATTCATGCTGAAGGTGGAGAACAGTCTGCTCTATAGCACAACCCCTAGACCAGCCAAGGCAAATGTACCCCATCACAATGGAATCACCCCTCCTCCACCCTGAACATATGAGGATAACACTGGCCGGCCGCACTTTCCGCACTCACACTTTACTACATGTACATACCCAGGAAGGGTACAGCCAGAGCGATGGAGTCTACAGAACGGATAGGTTTTAAACTCGCAAAGTGCAATTTTAAACATGTTTTATTGTATAATTTTTTGTATAATTTTAAGGAACAAAAGTACCATGTATGCAAAAACTTGTCATTTAATTGCAATATTTTAAAGTAACTATTTACATTTTTAAATACATTTACATTTAAAAACCCTGCCATACATTACAAAGATATTGCAAGTTACCAAGGAGTTCCCCATCACAATGGAATCACATCCAGGTGCAGTGCATCTAACTTGGGCTTCTATTGGATTTCTATAACTCATATTAGCAAGCCCATTATCGCCGTTTTAGTGGCAGGTTCCTGCCGCTAAAACGGCGATAATTTTAACAAGGTTCTTGCTAATATGCCCCAATGTATTTGTGGGTGGAGACCCCCACATCCCCCAACTTACCTTAATTGCATGGTATTGGCATGCATTTTAAATATATAGTTGCGGTAAAAACATGCACGCAAAAAAATGTGTTGGCCTGGGTATCTTCAATGGTTGTTGAAAGACCTTCTTAGAGAAAGGGACCTTCTCTATGACAAAAGTGGATTCCTGCATTTCCAAAGTTCTCCAGGCCCACAAAAGCACCCTAAATATCCGTACAAAACTTCAGGAGAAGACATGCGAGAACCAGGGGTGTAACAAAGGCCCCCGCAGTGCGGGGGCCCTCAACCTCGAGGGGCCCCCCTCAGAACATCACTATGGTTGCAGAGCTCCTGATTGACAGCGTGCCTTGCAGGGAGGCCCCCTCGAGTTTCGTTGCGCCAGTGGCAAGAACAGGGGCAAAATGAAGTAATGCATGTTATTCCCCCAACACATGCAGTCCTGTTATCCAGTAGCTTTGCCATGACACCCGTTAATTCTGGCAATGGGACGTAACATGGATTTGAATGAACCACTAATAATGAGGACCCAATGTTAATTCTAGTAGTCGGACAGTTTACTGATAGAATATGGATGCTAAAAACATCGATGTAAAAAATATCGAAATAAATATATAGAATGCAAAAATATCGACTCCATATACTTAAACAGGTAAGTACAAAAATATTGAATCAAAAATATTGAAGTTAAAAATAAAGATGTAAAAAAACTATAAATAAAATATTATGTATTAAATATATAAAATATTAATATTATCTTCAACAAAAAAATTAACATAATTAAAAAATATATAATCACACAAACATAATAATTTATACATAGACATAAATATACTTTAACATAATTTAACTATTATCTTTATTTAATTTTTAAACCTTTAAATTATATCAAATTAAAATATAAAAGTATATCAATAATTTAAAAGTTACATTGTTTTTTATAATTAATTAAACATTAAACTATTAAAACTAAATTAAAATGTACATTATGTGATACAATAAATACAACCGTTGGAAAAGTGTTGGAGGGGTAAACATTTCTATTCCCACTCCAGTGAGTGCAAAAGTAGGCTAAATGTTGGATAGTGGAAGAATTAGGTTTACAATTCCAACTCCAGTGTGGGCAACAGTAGGGAAAATGTTGGATGGCGGAGGGGCAAAAATTACTATTCCCACTCCAAATAATGCAACAGTAGGGAAAGTGTTAGATAGCAAAGGGGTAAAAATTACTATTCCTCCTCCAGGGATTGCAACAGTAGGGAAATGGATGGATAGTGAAGGGGTAAAAATTACTATTCCCACTACAAATTATGCAACAGTAGGGAAAGTGTTGGAAAGCGGAGGGGTAAAAATGACTATTCCCACTCCAGTGAGGGCAACAGTAATTGATAAAAGAAATCTTTCTCTCCCTCCAGGAATTAATTACCAAGGCCAGTAAAGATGTGGCAATTATTTGGGGAGGTGATTTCAACCAAACTTTGCGCAAGAATAGTGATAACTTAGCCTGTGGTATTATGGATGAGTACGAAAACCCGGTAAATCACTTCCCCCATACGATAATTGGGGACTGCTTGATTGAAACTTTTTGCGGCTTAGATCTGGGTCTGGCAAATGATATGGTGAATCCCTTAATCGCCTTAATCCTACTTTCAAAGGTAGAAGAAGGTCAAGTATAATAGATTTTATTTTTATCTCTTCCAAAGCTGGATCTCGAGTCCTGAATTTTAAGACCTACGACATTATTATTAGTGATCACTATCCTAAGAGCATCATCTTAAAACTCCCAATGAAGCTAGATACACATAATACTATGAGGTTTCTTGTGCAAAATGCCTTGATTTTAGACAGGTTTAATGGGTATTCACTTAAGTGGGAGAAAGTGGACCCATTGGATAGCACCACTAGTGTGATAAAAAATTCACGAACAGTCATCGAAAAATGTCTTGATCTGGCCACTTCTAACAAGGATGTTATGACCAATTTTGCGATCGTAACAAAATCAATAAAAGAAGCCCTTTTTGTCAAATTGAAAAACAGAAATCCCAAAACCAAAGGATGGTTCGATAGTAACTGTACTAATGCATATAGAAAACTAAAAGTAGCACTACATAAAACAGAAAGGGATACCCAGGAAATTGCCACTCTTAGAAGGGAGTATAATCGGGTCATAAAATCTAGGAAAGTAGAATTGAAAAAAAATCTATGGGATCAACTCCATAAATCCTGTATCTTAAGAGATAGTGCCGCTTTTTGGACAGTTATTAAATTGCCTTTTTTGTCGGAATCCAGAGTTAGGCCTAAAATTGATGTTGCGATAGATGAACAGTTATGGGTTGAACATTTCGCGCGGACATTTGGCATTCTCCCCAATGGGCAAGAAACACATAATGTACAGGCTCCGTCCATCACTGAGTCCAAAACAACTCCATTTCCTTTAGCTCTTGACATAACGTATGAAGAAGTGGAGCTCGCATTGTTGACCAGCAAAAATGAAAAGGCCCCAGGTCCTGATGGGGTCCCAATCGATCTTTTTACATTTAGCATGGATTTGTGGACCCCAATTTTTACCAGATTCCTACGAGCATCATGTGCTGTAGGGCTTGTGGACTCGTGGTCACAATCTATTCTTGTTCCTATTTTTAAAAAAGGAGACCGCCAATCGCCCTCTTGTTACCGTCCTATCTCTTTACTGGACTCTCTGGGGGGAAAGTAGCGGGGCGAGTTATCCTAGCGCGACTCCAGCAGTGGGCGGACGATAACAAGATTTTATCAGATATACAATTTGGGTTCCGTGAAGGACTTGGTACCACTTAGCAAGCCCTTAATTTGTCTCTTTTGATGGGCAAGTACGTAAATGCTTAGGGGGGGCCCTATATATGGCGTATGTCAATTTGTCAGCAGCTTTCGACTGCGTTAGTCATACCAAATTATGGTCCATTTTACTGGACATGGAGGTAGAGCAGCCCCTGCGTACATTTTTTGCATGAATTATACTCCGATGCCCCAGCCAGAGTGAGGTATGGCGTTGGGGAGGGAATTAACAAAGTCATTCGGGGTAGAGAGAGGTGTTAGGCAGGGCTGTGTCCTGGCCCCCTTTCTTTTTACACTCTATACGAATGGCCTGGAACAGGACATGGTAAAAGGGTGCCAGGACCTGCCCACCATTAACAATCGCCCAATACCGGCCTTACTCTACGCCAATGATGCTGTGATTTTAGCCCATACCCCCTAAGAACTACAACGTGCCCTTGTGAGATATAGCACTTTTATGGCTAATTTGGACCTGAAAATTAATATTAAATAAACCTTTGTTATGTCTTCAGGTCCTGGAACCAAGAAAACTAAGGCTATTTTTATTGACAACGTAAAACTTGAGAGCACAAACACATACCCGTATCTGGGAATTGTAATAGATCATAAATGTTCTTGGAGGCAGGCCATTGAGTCGAGGAAATTGCTTTTTATGAGGGCAACAGTTGCGTTAGTTAATTTCTCAAGGAGATTGGGAAGAACGCCCCCCACCAAACTCATTGAGATATATAAGGCTAAATGTGTAGCCATCGCAACTTACGGGGCTGGCGTGTGGGGATATGGGAAGGTTGAAGCCTTACAAAAGGTTGAAAATCGTTTTTTAAGGTTTCTCCTCACTGTCCCACAGGGTACTGCGAGTTACTCATGCCACTTGGAACTGGGTCTGTCTTATTTGATAGACTTAGTTAAAATCCCCCTCCTTCTATGGCACCGTATTTGGTCATCAAATAAAACAATTTTTTGTCAAAGGTTCATACAGGACTGTATTTCTCTAGAGAACGCTCACAAGATTGGATGGATAGCCTACATTAAAAACTTCTTGTATGATTTGGGTATGGCACAATATTATTATTCTCCCATCTTAATCTCAGAACTCTCTAGAAAAGCGTTCAAAAAACTTTGCTTGATATGATGATATGATATGATAAAAGAAATGTATTTAGCGCACGTTCACCAACGGTTTCTTGGCGCTGAGCAGGTGGGAAGCATGGACAGAAAGGGGGACTGAGTTATTGATTATAAGTCTGGGAGAACAACCATGTTTTGAGAGCTTTCCTAAACATGGGATATGACTCTATTAGACGTAAGGAGGATGGCAGTGAATTCCAGAACTGGGGTGCTAGGAAAGCAAATCTGAGCCCCCCATGTTTCTTGCGCTAGAAGACATGGGGAGTCAGAAGATTGGCGTTAGCAGAGCGAAGGGAGCGACGGGGAATGTAACGCTGGATTCTTTCGGAAATGAAGACCAGCCCATGAGATGCTAGAGCTCTGTGGGTCAAACAGCCAATCTTAAAGAGGCAACGTTGGGCCACGGGGAGCCAATGGAGTCTCTTGAGGAGAGGTTTAGCCTGGTGTGACTTAGGTAGGCCGTGTAGAAGTCTGGCCGCTTGGTTCTGAACCATCTGGAGCTTCTGCAGCTGATAGGCAGGGATCCCGGCGTACAAAGAATTAGAGTAGTCAATTCGTGACATGACTAATGCCAAGGTCACCTGAATCAGGGCCTTGGGGGAAAAAAATTAGCAAATTTTTCGGATCCTGTGTAAATGAAAGAAGCACGAAGAGACAACCGAATTTATCTGAGGTTTTAACATGAGATCACTACTGATTGAAACCCCAAGGCTCTTGACCGCGTCAACAGGGGAAGGTGGGGGTCCCAGGGCTGGCGGCCAAAAACTGGGGTTCCAGGGGTTAAGTGAAAGCCAATAAGTATCAGCTCGGTCTTACTTGGGTTTAGTTTGAGTTGGCTTGAGTTCATCCATGTCCAAATGGACATCATGATGGACTGAAAGGCTTCAATTGCAGAGGGAGATGGATCAATGGTGAAGATGAGCTGAATGTCATTGGCGTAGTTGTAAACAACTACGTCCCTCCTCCGTAACTCTGATATTAATGGCCGGATGTAGAGGTTGAATAAGAGCGGGGAGAGGGAGGAACCCTGGGGAACTCCACAAGTGAGTTCCTTTTTTTCTGACGTGAAGTCGGCTAAACGGACGGCTTGGTGGCGATTGCTTAAGAAAGAGAAGATCCATTTTAGGGGGATGCCCCGGATGCCGGCGCCCTCAACACGTTTGTCCAAAGGTTTATGGTCGACAATGTCGAAGGCAGCCGACAAATCCAGGAGGACCAGCACCTGCGGGATGTTGTGGTCCGCCCCTCTTCTCAACTCATCATGGACTGCCAATATGATGGATTCAGTGGAGTGCTCGGTCTAAAACCCGCCAGTGAGGGTCCAGGTAGTGCGAGTGCTCCACAAATGTGCTGAGGCAGCTTGTAACATAGGCTTCCAAGATTTTTCCCAAGAATGGTAGGAGTGAAATGGGTCGAAAATTGCTGAGTACGGCGGGGTCTTCGCCAGGTTTTTTCAGAATGGGACGTACTTCAACCATTTTAAAGCAATTTGGAACAATGCCAGTGGATAGGGAGTTGTTAAGAAGAGACAGTGGGATTTCGGGCAGCTGGAGAAAAATCTCACGAGCAATATGTGGGCGATCCAGAGCGAACTTTTTTAAGGAGGGAAAAGAAAGTCTCAAGTGTGATGGGTGGAAAGAGATAAAATTAAAGCGAATTGTGGTGTGTCTGATTGGGCTCCGAAGGGGATACGGTCTTAGGGATACTGGCTTTGATCGTGGCTATTTTGTCCAGAAAGTAAGAATTGAGGGAGTCACAGAGCTGTTGGGAGGGAGATAATTTGGTGGTGATCCGGTCAGGCTTGACAAGCTCGTCCACAATGGAGAAGATTTCCTTCGCTTTGTTGTCGGATCTCAGAATTGTTTTTGAGAAATAGTCTGATTTTGCTTTTAGGATGGCTGCCTTGTACTCCTATAAAGCCATTACGAAGGAGGATTTCTTTATGGGACAGTAATTCAGTCTCCACTTTCTCTCTGATTGGCGCAGGGACAGTTTCATCTCTTTCAGGTTGTTGGTGAACCAGCGTTGCGCATCGTGTGGTCTCTTTTGGTTTACCCTCCTGAGTGGAGCTAACCTATCTCTACCTATTGACATCCAGGTGTTGAGGTCATCAGCCTGAGCATGGAGGGATGGTTGGAGATCGTTGGGTGGGGGACTGGGGGGTTTAGAAGTGGCCAGGAGGGAGCAGAGTTCGGTGATGTCGACCCGACTCCAATTTCTAACCTGGCCAGTCCCTGGGTGGGGGGATTTAACAAGGAGGGGGATGGGGAGGAAGAAGGAAATGACGAAGTGATCTGACCAGGTGCATGGAATGATCTGTATATCTAAGATCTCCAGATTCAAAGACCAGACCTGGTCGAGGGTGTGCCCCTTCGTGTGGCTGGCTACCTTAATATGCTGTGTGAGGTTCATCCCACTTAGTAGCTCTGTGAAGGCTACGGAGGTTGGGCACTCACGTGCATCACCTGGCCAGAAGTTGAAATCGCCAATAACTAGAAGTCGGGCATGATTTATGACGAGTTCTGCGATGATATTCCCAAAGACTTGAGGAAAGGTGGGCATATAACTGGGGGGTCTGTAGATTACCGCACAAACAAGTGGGGAAGCTGATGACTGGAGTTTGCGAAAAAGACCATCGACACAAGGGATTTTGGAGGCGGAGAGGGACATAAATGTATGTATTTTCAAAATTATGGCTGCCAACCCACCCCCCGCCTTGGGCTCTGACCTGTTGGCCTGGAGGGCGTAGTAGTTGTTGGCAATGGCTGCCAACATGTCTGGTGATGATTCATCATTTAGCCATGTTTCGGTTAGAAACAAGATGTCAGGCTTATGAGTATCTAAAAGGACAAAAATCTCTAATTGGTGTTTGGCCATCGATCTGGTATTGAGGTACCAGATAGACAGGTTTTTGGAGGTTAGAGTTGTCTGAAGGGAAGGAAGATTAGGGCGAAGGTCTGTGTGGGGTGTGATGCACAGAAGGGGGTCAGTTGGGGCAGTGACAATGTGTCTGAGTGTAGCTATGGGAGAGAATAGTCCATTTTCCTTCAGAGTTTCACTGATAATAAGGGGTAAGGCATGGCGTGCCCATAGTGATAGTAATTTAGTCCATGAGTAATGGTAGGGAGATCAGGCAGAGTGCATGGCCCCTGGCCCCGGCCGGGCGCGGACGGTCGCAGATGGGCTTGCCTTAGGCGCGCCTTCGGTGCGCCATCGGCGCGTCCGCTGCGCGACGGGTGGCACATAGGGAGATATAGGCTGCGAGCCCGACCTAGTCGTGGAGCTCCGCCCCCAACTGCGAGCGAAGAGCTACTGATGCCTGTGTCAGCCTGCAGCCTCCACAACAATCGGGATAACCCGTGATGGACCGGGGTGCAGGCAGCAGTACACGGCAGAAAATGGAGGTAAGGGGAAGCAATCTCCCAGAAGCAAGTAATGTGCAAATTAGCAATAGTACAAATTCATACAGATATAAAATCAGAGTTCAGCAATTTTAAAAGTCATGTGGCTAGGCAAAAGCAGACCCAGACTCACAGGTGACTCCGATCTGTTTTTCATGCGTCCAAATGCGCGGAGAAAATGTGCCTGCAGATATAGGCTGCGAGCCCGACCTAGTCGCGGAGCTCCGCCCCCAACTGCAAGCGAAGAGCTACTGCTGCCTGTGTCAGCCTGCACCCTCCACAACAATCGGGATAACCCGTGGTGAACCGGGGTGCAGGCGGCAGGACACGGCAGAAAATGGAGGCAAGGGGAATCAGTCTCCCATAAGCAAGTAATGTGCAAATTAGCAATAGTACAAATTCATACAGATATAAAATCAGAGTTCAGCAATTTTAAAAGTCATGTGGCTAGGCAAAAGCAGACCCAGACTCACAGGTCGCTCCGAACTGTTTTTCACGCTTGACGCACTTAGAATACCTGCGGCTGACTAATGAGTCCAATAAAATATCAGTCCAACATATGTTAATAATTCAAAGAACTTTGACCATTCAATCTTATTTAACTTTCAATTTCTCAAGCTATGAAAGATTTGGTCACTTTCCCAAAAACTAATGATGATGCCTCTGCCCAATCTTCAATCCACACAATTCTATTCTGTAAGTTTTACTGTGAACCAAGGAAACGCTGGCTTATGCTGATTTTAAAAACTATGGGTTTTCGAAGGTGTCACCCCGCATTTCTCTCTCTCCAATTTTTGGATGCAGGGTGTTCTGTTAAAGCCATAGCTAAATTTCTGAAGTTTGTCATCAGACACAGGCCAAACTTAGACTAAGCTGCGAAAATGATATGCTAGGATTATACTCTCCTCTGTTTGCAATATAGCTTAAGATGTTTTAGACCGTTTTTAACTGTTTCTATCTTTGCACTTTATAAATTGTGATAGTTTTAAATTAATCTTTTACATGCGCTCTACTAGATGAACACATTTTTTAATTTTAAAACTATTCTACTTGTGTAAATTTTTAAATGTACTTTTATGGTTTTTCTAACAGATGAAAGCCGAATAAAGGACTATTTGATTTGATTTGAGTGCGACAGTAGGGAAAGTGCTGAATAGCAGAGGGGTAAAAATTACTATTCCCACTCCAGTGAGTGCAACAGTAGGGAAAGTGCTGGATAGCGGAGGGGTAAAAATCACTATTCCCACTCCAGTGAGTGCAACAGTAGGGAAAGTTCTGGATAGGGGAGGGGTAAAAATTACTATTTCCAACCCAGTGAGTGCAACAGTAGGGAAAGTGTTGAATAGCAGAGAAACAAAAATTACTAATAACATTTAAACAATTGAAAACAATCGAAAATATTAGATCATCTTAAAAATAAATAAACAATATTTTAAAAATATACAAATACATATATTAAACATATAAAATGAACACATTATAATGTTAATTACATTTACCAAAAATTTACAAATATATAAAATAAATTAATAAATACATTTAAAAAAAACAATATTTATTTAAAAGGAGCAAATATTAACAAGCAAACAAATTATTTAAAACGCAAATGTATTTATTTTATTTCCTACCCTATAACACCACACCAATAAAAAAAGACTTCAACATCTTTATTTACATTTTTTTTATAATTCACATAATTAATAATGAGTTAAACAAATATTGTTAAGAAAAAAAGATAAACATTAATTGAGTACACATTCTTTAACACTATAATATCCACAACACACACCTACAATTAATTACACAATTATCATAATGAATTATTAATGAATTAATTTAAATTGATTAACAACGAATTAATAATTCATCAATAAAAAATACATTACTTCCCACCATTAACACCTATAAACACCACAGCACACACACCTAAAATTAGTTACACAATTACCATCATTAATTACTGATTAAGGTATTTAAATTAATTAACAATTAATTATGAAATAATAAATAATAAATAATTTACACATGTAACACTATGACATCACAACTAAACAAATATTAATAAACAAAAATTATTTGATACATTTATATAATTAAATTACTTCCCACTCTATTCCCCTATAAACCCACAACCCGCTACGGAACTGAAAACGCAAATTTCAAATACGTTTTATTTTATAACTACTAAAAGTAATCAATACATTTCATATAATTAAATTACTTCCCACCCTACTCCCCTATAAACCAACTCGCTACAGAACTAAAACACAAATTCAAATAAAAAAAAAATAATGACTACTAAAATTTTAACACATATAATAGAAATACAAACAATTCTTATACAAAACATCACACACATAAAATATGTACTAAAATATATAACATTAATACAAATTTGGATATTTTTAACAACTATATTTTGCAAATTATATTAAACACTTCAATATTTTCTAAATCGAAATTACTTACCTAAAATCAATATTCTTGACCACGAAAATGTGTCTGCCGATATTCCTGATCCACGATATTTTTGCCACGATATTGTGCAATTCGATATTTTATACTTGATATTCTGTCTCTGCACCGTTTTCCATGTCACTGGGAAGTTCCTAAATTGTGTAGAAGGTTGTGTGGCCTCATTCAGTAATTGGCAGGAGAGACAGGCAGAACTATGGCTAAGAGATGCTTTGACTTGAAGGAAGATAGAGGATTCATGCTGTCAATATCAGATAGGCTTCCAGAACTAAAGGCATTTGGACTGATTATAAAAGTTATGTTATTGAATTCCACAAATACTAAATAACACTCTGAGTTGCCAAATTACAGATTGGTTATCATGTCTGTTGCAAAATATTCAGTAACACTGTGAATAAGTTTACTTATTCCAGACTGATTGGGAGGTTGAACATTTTTGTGTCTAGTTATTTTCAATATTTTAGATTATTTGGCCTCAATTTGGGTTTGGCAGACAGTATATTCCACCACAGTTTTTTGGAGAACCCTGTCTCCAAAGCTGATGTTCTCCCGCAAAATTTATAGTCTTGCAGGCTGTCATATTTTCCCACTGGTAGTGTGCCCACTGGCTCAGCTAGCCGAAAACTTACACTGATGGCCCAAAGGACTTGAGACCATCTGTGCAAATTCATCAGACTGTCCACCATATTTAGACCAGATATTCTGATGTTCTCTGTTTATTGTTTTGGATTTCTGGAAAAATCCTTAGGGTCCAGGACATAAAAGACTTTGGGAAAAAACTCAGAGGGTGTCAGGGTCATTCATTTCTTGCTTCAAACTGAAACTTCTACAGTTTTTGTAAAACAAAAAACGATCCTGAATAGCTACATGAAACAGGTTTAAGTAAAGTTTTAATTAGACAATAGTAATTTCATTTTCCTGGCATTAAAAAAGTTGACCTTGCCCCTCCCAATGCTCCACATGATGCTGAATCACATTCCATTTAGGGAAGAGACCACCTATCACATTACTCCTGTACAGGACCCCTTGATTTGGCTCTATGCCGATGGCAGATCTATTGATAAACTTGTGCTTAGTAAAAATGATTGCATATTTTACTCATTACCCGACATAACCTTGTAAGTGGTGCTTTTCATCTTGCGGAAGCAATATAGATGCCGCACCCACTTCCACTTATTCCCGGCTGCATGTTGAGAACATGGGGGTGTGAGGAAGCAGATGGGGGGAAAGGGGAATTGGAAAGAGAAGCAACAACTCCAGAACATCAGATGTTATCATCTTGTCACAAGAGGCAAGGTAGGCGGGGAGCCGAATAGGTATTTTCACGCATGAAATCCCTTGATAAATGTTTGCCTCCAGGGATCGCCCACCCCCACAACCTTATGGAGCATAACTATTATGTAGGGCATAGGCCAGAAATGAGGAAAAGGTCCTAATTTGGTATGTATGGTTGTGTACATGCTTTATTTATACTGCATGGATGCATAAGCATGAATGGATGGAATCTGTAATCACACCACATAGGGATACTATACAAATAATGGTCCTGAAGAAACCCTACTGCCCCACAGGGCATTACATAGGCTGAAACATGTTGACCATTTGATGTTTGGGGCCAACATACCCCTGAGACATCCCACAGTTTTTAACCTTGCTTTAGGACTTGCAGAGTAAAAAACAAGCTAGGGTCCAACAGGCAATTTGAACTCACCAACTATCCCACGTTTGCTTTGATTACCAAGTGTGTTGTGCCCACCCAATCACATTAGGTGCAGTGGCTGTGGATCAGATGATGAACCATGTCACATGTGATACTTGTGGGTGAGGAGCCTACAAAAATTCTATGAGATGTAAAGATCGCACTTATTCACCTGGGTGTAGGATTCGCTAGATAAATACCACACAGCAGTTCTCTGATGGGATCCCAATAGATAGGTCCACCCTCTAGAGTATTGTTACAGCTTTTCATAGTTATTGTCTGGAAATATTCTGTAGACTTTTGGTGGGAAACATCTGTTAGGAAGTTATCACCAGTTATGCAGCACTGGTGTTAGTGGGATAAAGGAGTGCCCCACTGTCAATATGCAAGACTTCCAGAGTACCCATGTACAGAACTAGAGTATATAAGAGTAGAATATATAATCAGCACACCTCAAATTGAGACATGCTTTCAGAAAATCTTTATGAGAAGGTAGTTCTTATTCTGTTACCTGTGTTGATCTGTGTAACAAATGTATCAAGAGAGAGGGACTCTGAGAGCATAAAGGTCCAGCATATATGCTCCAGGTAACTAGACACGATCAGAGAGGTATGCAGTTCCTAATGATATGTTATTGTCTACTCAGGTCTGTTTAGTTCCACAAAGTATGCTGTGAGCATGACTCTGTAGGAAGGTATCATGCTTCATTACGGCACTTTTGCTCCACATTGGACTGGCTGCCTGACGGGCACCCTCCATGGGGGCTCTTTGTCAGACATCTTTTCGTAAGCCATTTGGTGAAGTGTGGGTGCATGATTTTAAATGTAGAATCGTGTATTTAGTGAGTAGGTGAAAATGTGGGGTTTAAAATAGGACAACGGATACTCCTTAGGAAAATCTATACTGAACAAGTCCTCCTGCCTGTGTTAACATATGTGGCGCTATCTACTAGAAATTATTGTCTAAGATAGCAATAGGTCAACATGTTTCAAGCTTAATTTAGTCATGTAAATGATCTGGCAGCATTTCTTCAGGACCAGCGTTACCTAATCTACTTAGCGACTGGAGTTTCAATATATGGTTTCCTATGTCTTCTCCCAATCACACATACCTCTTTGGGCACCAACTTAAAAAACTCTATTTTGGCAATGACCTATAGTATAAAGACAATCAACATCATCAAATTACATTTAATTCTGGCAGCATCTTAGAAAATGAGACACCAATTCATGCTTTGCCTTGTGCTTTCGTGCTTAATCTCATATCTGTCCCATGTATTTAAAACACCACATAGAAGACATAACATATATTCATGAAAATCTAACACATTCTGTTGATCTTGGTAACTACTTACCCAACTTGGGTAACACTCAAGATTCCTCGAGTCATGCGCAGCAACACGCTAAATTGTGTGCTGAAAACCATCAAAACCATCAATGTTGTCAGTCAGAAGACCTGCGTTTTGGCAACCTGCCTGAGAGTGATATAATCATACCCATTCTCATATATTTAGAGCAGTCGGCTATGCTTTTGCATCGTATTGTGCTGCAATGTTAATTATATCTCAGTTTTACAGGATGCGTAGTCATTTCTACATATTGTTTACTACATGGGCAGGGGATTAAATATGTACCATTTTTTGTTTTGCAATTAGTGTGTGTTTTTTGTGTCCATACCCAGTTTGTCTTGAGTTGTACCTCTCTGGTGCTTTCTGTATAGATGCAGGCCGCACATGATCCACTGTGAAAATGCCCTATTACAGGGGGAAGATCTCACAATGGACGTTGGTCCGTCGACTTCGTGCCTCGTGGATGTGTGTGTATTAGTGTGTCCTTCAAATTGGCGGTCCGTTTGAATATGAGCCTGGGTGGTGGGAAGGACAGCTGTTCAGTTTGGTAGATAGACCAATGTTTTTTTAATGATCTTATATATTTTGTTATTCTGCGATGTAAATGTTGTTACACGAGTTAGGGTGTCCT
Organism: Lissotriton helveticus; assembly: GCF_964261635.1. NCBI lineage: Eukaryota > Metazoa > Chordata > Amphibia > Caudata > Salamandridae > Lissotriton > Lissotriton helveticus. Next base: position 330,952,911 of record NC_136071.1, on the reverse strand, counting down.
CTTGTTGTCTTATGCGTAATTCAAGTAATGTCTCTCCATTGCAATTCCGTGCACATTTACATGCAGTTCTCACACAGTGCTGGGGGCATTGTCTGGCCACCAAATTCCCTGCCAGTTCTTGTGTGTCTAAATCCTTTACTGTGCTGCAATTGCGTTGTAAACGTAAAAATTGCCCATAGGGTAAATTACCACGCAGTGCTTTTGGTTGATGACTACTGTAAAGTACTACAGTAAAGTAGTAAACTATTCCTGTCTGTTGGTTTTTTATATGAGCATGTTATTAGTTCATTGTTTTTTTTGTTTGACTGTCAGATCTAGGAATGGTAGTTCTTTATCAGTGATTGTTCTAGAGAATCTCAGGCAGGGATTCAGAATGTTGACCAAGGAGCAAAAAGTCTCACAACTGGGCATGTCTCCTTTCCAGAAGGGGAGTATATTATCTATATAATGCCACCATAGAAGGATGTTGGAATCATATGGGTTATCAGTGCTGAAAATGTGTTGTTCCTCATAGTGTGACATGTAAAGGCAGGCTAAACTTGGGGCGAAGGTACTTATCAAGGAAGTACCTTGTGTTTGCTGGTATAATTGTGTCCCATATTGGAAAAATGTTTGGTGAGGGCCACAGTGGCACACCCCATGATGATACTGATGGGTGTGGGTGATATCCTCTGCCAGTAGGATATTTTCTATTACCTCCAGAGTAGCTCTCTGGTATATTTATGTCAAGTGCTTCCACGTCCAGGGTGGCCAATAGGCCTATCTGGTGTGTATCATTGATCGATCCAATTACATTCAGTATATCCCTTGTGTCTTGTATGTAAGATGGAGTCTTTTTGACACAGGGTTGTAGTAAAATAGTCACAGTACTTGGAGAGTGGTTTTCTTGAGGGAGTTTATCCCTGAGACCATGGGTCTGCCTGACAGAGGGGAAATTCCCTTGAAACAGACATTCTTCAATGGTATTTTAACTATTTTTGGTTGCTATGACAATTTAAACTATATAATATTGGAGTGACAACAACCAATCACAATTAACTAGTTAGCTCCCTATCCTATTGAATAGAGGGCCACTACATTTTCCTCATACGAGAGAAAGATTTTCCTCTCTTGTCTATGAAATAGCAAATGGACATACTAGCCCTTGTTGGAACTTCCTGCTCTAATGGTTACAATCTGGGCACTTCCATAATGTAGAACACCTGCTATCTTTTAACCAATCTGGAAACAGGTTAAATACTGGAACTACCCAGCTCGGCACTTCCGGATTGGCCAGCGGGGGTGAGTCAGTGTACTGAGCCACAGAAGTCTGTAAGTACGGCAAGCTGACAGCTCTAAATATACGAGAGAGGGTCAGATTATATCACTCTCACGCAGTTTGCCAAAACGCAGGTTAACTGACCTACAACATTGATGTTTTTTAGCACACAATTTAGCGTGCTGCTGCGCATGACTCGAGGAGTCTTGAGCACTCAAGTTGGGTAAGTTGTTACCATGATCAACAGAATGTGTTGGATTTTCATGAATATATGTTATGTCTTCTGTGTGGTGTTTTTCACTTTTCTCTTTTTTTAAATAGGTGGGAGAGATTTGAGATTAAGCAGAAAGCACAATGCAAAGCATGCATTGGTGTCTCATTTTCTAAGATACTGCCACAATTAAATTCTCACAGTGACTAGGCCAAGGAATTACCAAGGAGTTGCCTGTCGGTAGAAGACACCTGGCACTCTGTGATGCCTCGGTCCCTTATCTCCCCCTGCTTGTGGACCTGAAGGTTGGGCTGGGTCGGGCACCGCTCCCGTGGCCTGTAGGCAGGCAGGGAGCTACTGAGCATAACAGGGCTGTTACCTCTGGATCTTGTAGCAGGACGTGAACCGCCTCTCCAATCAGGCTGCAAGCTGCAGTCTGCCGTGCTCTTCGAAGGCCCCTTCTCCCTCGGCTTCGCCTGTAGCTTTCCTAATCAGCGGGCCTGCGGGCGGCCCTTTCTTCTTCCTTATCACCATGAACTGCGGGAGGCCTGCTGAACTTGCATGCAACTTCCTAATTCATTCATCAGCGGCCCTCAGGGCGGCCCTTTCTCCCACATCAGTGAGCACTGCAGGCAGCTTGCCAGACCTGCAGGCTGCCTTCTACGGCAGTGGCTCCCCCAGCGCTGATTCAGCCGGCCTGCGAGCGGCCCTTTCTTCTTCTTCTCCTTCTTCATCGACGGGCACTGCGGGAGGCCTGCTGAACTTGCAGGCGACTTCCATCTGCATCAGCGTGGCCCCCTCTTCCACATCGGCGGGCACTGCGGGCGGCTAGCCGGACATGCTCGCTGCCCTCTACGGCAGTGGGCCTTGCGGGCGGACTGCATCTTCATTGGCGTGCCTGTGTGATGCTGCATCGGTTAGAAGGTGAGCTCCAAGATGCGCGCAGAAATCTGCTCGGTGCTCCTTCAGAGGCAACCCTCACAACCTGAGAACATCAATGCAGACACAGCTCTGCGTGCTTTCCACTCCTCACCCCTTCCATGAAATGCTGTGACAAAACACACCACACATCTTGCCTGATGGTACAATACATCCCATGACCTGGGATAGTGCCCTATGTAAGTAATCTCTGCAACTTTAATTACAGGCCATCCCTCTTTTAACCACCAACACTTACAATTGGCATTTACATATATCAGCCTTCTTGTAACGACTTTCGACTCAGTGGCTGCCATCTTGTAACAGCTCCCTACTGCCATACTGGTGTTCCCCTCCTATGCTCATGGTTTATAACAAAATGCCCATAGAATACAACAAAATGGCTCCCATCATGTAATGGCCCCCACCCTGCGCCTATCTGCGGCAGTGCAGTGCGTGCAATCATCAGGGTGTCAATGGCTTTAGAAAACAATGGATTACATCAGCAGCGTACGTTAATATATGAGTACCTAGAGACAACAGGAACGGCAGTACATACCTTGGCAGGTTTGCTTGCAGTGATTCTCTGATAGTGTATTTTCCATAAATGACATGCATTCAACACAATGATTGCCTTTGTTGGAGCTTCACTGCAAGGCTGAGCCTGCCTCCTGCGCATGCCTAACTCATTGCCTAACCACGTATACTAAGCGCTTCCCACCTCTACTCCACCGCCTATCCTCCTACACCTAGCTCTCTCTTCCTCGTTCACCTTTTCCCATTGCATCATGGACTCCAGACTTGAAAAGTCTGGTTCAAACAGCTACACAATTAACTATCCGGACAACCTCTCCAAAAATGCAACGAAAACCCTGAAACACAGACTCCTCAAAGCCAATCCAGAAACTCTAATCTCTGACCCCTACCTCTGCCAAAAAAAAGATACTAGCACGAGCGACCTGATTTTCTACACTAAAAGAAGAGCTCAGTGGAGATCTATGTTCCAGTCCCTTCTCAGAATCACGTCAACAAAAAAAATTCCCGCACGGTCTGCAAATTTCGGTCACGAAGTTGCCCACCTTCAGAGCAAATGCCACCATTTCCACATACAACAATGGGACTATTCTTGTTCAGGCCACCGATCGCAGCCTGTATATATTTGATGACAGGTTTGCTCTCTTCTAAAGGTCTCTGGTCCCCAGCGACTCCCTTACTCAATCCGGGTTTGAACCTTCCCATATCCCCTCTCTGTAGGTCCCTCATCCCTCTTTGACGAATCCCAGCCTACTGACTGGATGTATGACATTACAACGCATGCTTTTACATCGCATGCTTTTACAACGTGAGTTTTACAACGCATACCATTACAACGCATAGTGCCTTGGGGCGTTGGGTAGTGAATAGTTTAATTTACTATTCCAACTCCAGTCCCCGTGGATAGTAGGGAAGGTGTTGGACAGTAAATTAAACCTATTCCCTATCCTAGAGCGCCCCCCAGCGCAATGCGTTGTAATGGTTTGCGTTGTAAAAGTTGCGTTGTAAAGGCACTGCGTGGTACAAGTTGCGTTGTAAAGGTTGTATACCGTTCAGATGTCTAGCATGAGGAGCGTGTGATCACTACATGTGGTGTGCTTGTCGTATCCTGATTGCTTGAGTGTCTCTATCCGCAAGTTGTATCTAACTTTGTGGTATTTTGGGGAACATGAGCCCTTGGACAAATGTGTTTTATTGGGACCAATTGCTTTGGACCCGTTTGTAGTGCAACTATCTATCTGTCAGATTGATCAGGGTTTTACCTGAGCCCTTGTTTGTCTGTAGGTTGGAGAGGCCCTACCTGTCAACTGGTATTCAAAAGGCGTGGGTGTGGGTAGTTGGACTTGTCTAACCATGTATCTCTGACTGAGTGTTGATGGGGAGGTCACTCTGGGTGACTCCAACAGCAATGATGTGTGTTATTAGAACTCCTGAAAATAAAATGGCAGTCACTGGTATCATTTTTATCGATATCCTTAACATTGTGCATATAGTTGTCATAGTATATGTTGACATTATTCTTACTGGTATTGACAACGTTAAGTTTGCTTAGGTAATAACGTACATCGACATTGTTCATACTGGTACTGACAAGGTTAAGTTTGCTTAGGTAATAACGTATATCAACATTGTTCATACTGGTAACAGTATTGTCATTTGAGCATGGCTTACGCCAAACATTGATTACGTCACTACCAGGGTCGGCACTGCTGTGTGGGTACATTATATGACAACATTGACATTGCATTGATGGGTACTGGCATGGTTGTGCAGGCACAGGTTAATGCATAGATTTTTATTGCATTTATTGGTATTGCCTTCGTCGGGCCTATTCAAGGTAATCATTGACATCATATTCTCCCATTCCAACACCCCCCTACTTGATTCTTCAACTTCTCTATTCTCCTTATATGTCATGACAGTTATGTTACTAGAAAGTGTGTGTGTGTGTAGTGTCTGTTACCTTTCTCCTAGCTATGTGCATGATACCTAATTTGAGGAGTGTGTTTATACAGCAGGAAATCAACAATGATGATAGACATAGGTACATGAACAGTCTTAATACCCATAAGGGGATCCATGAAAAGATATGCAGCTACCAGTCCTGTTGCGGGGCACCTACCTCCTTCTTTATGTCGGTTTGCAGACAATACAGATTTTCGATAGAATGTCCCGTTGTCCAAGTCATTTCCGGGAATGAGAGTACAACAGGAAGCTTCAACCTTGGCACACACTCCACCCTCAATAGCGATCTGTAAGTTCAATACTTACCGATGTTGCATGACCATAAGGCGGATGGCACTCAATTCCTTCTTGATAACATTTTGGCTGAGCTCAGCACTGTTTATTAGGTTTATCATTTGCCATCTGGTTATTTTTAACCAGCGGACGTTTGCTTTTGTTTGCATGGGGAAAAAGGGTATTGACCCTCCAGCGTTTACATGAGCTTCTGTGAACAGACTGAATTCTTCTGTAATGCCCTTGTACTGAGCCCAGACAAAATACTCTGCGAAATGAACAGGGGTTCTGCCCATATTACCCTCCCATACCTGGGCAAGGAACATCAATTAGATGAAAAAGTAGAACAAAAAGGTATAAAGGGATAAATTAAACAACACTACTTCATAACAGGAAACAATTTATTAACCTGTTTTTTTATATGATCTTTTCTGCCAATAAATGATTATAATTTTAACACAGGACAAAATATTGGGTCAAAAAACCGGGGGGGGGGAAAGAACCAGACTATATACAGTAATCAAAAAAGAAGTAATTACAATATATACAAATATACAACTATGTACCCTAAACACAAAAAGTAGGAGGGGGTGAAGCAAACACTGTTAATTATCTGTCTGTTAATTATCTGTCGACGCAGTCGCGGTCGCGTTTCCGCCAGTTGTGTCTTCTGGCTTCGTCAGGACAAGGGTACTGAAAAATATATACATAAGCAATATAATTCCTAAAAACACACTATGCCGCAAGAAACAACTCACCCATATACACCGTAGCAATGACCCACCATAGGTGAAGAAAGTGCAGAAATGGGGTCAAAACCACATCTTATTTACAAGAAAAAGCAACCAAGCTCCAAACGTACCAAATGTTCACCCAAGTGCTAATGAGTACACAAGTTGTGGAGACCCAATCACCAAGATCACATTCTTTTATACCACCCTGTGTCTACAAATAAATGTCAGCTGACATACATTATAAAAATGAATGAAACTCCTAACAGTGATAAAGCTAAAATAATGATAATAAAGAAAGGCACCACTCAAACTGGACAATGGCAACTGCCACAAGGTTCCAAATACCTGTAAAGAGGTGGTATACGTGACCCCCCCAACAGGGAGTGCCGAGGCACCACCCTGAGGGATATAAACAACTTCTTGCACCACGGAGATGGGTTCACGCTTTCCTACAGGGATATATAGAAGAACAAGAGGGGGGACCAGAGAGCCGGTTCTGTTAATATATCGGTTACTCACAGACTCTCGTGAGAAATAATGAATCATCTCTCAAAACACGAAGGTAGCCTACCTTCCAAAATATCCAATATTAGGGGAAGGTGTCGAGTATTACTTCTATGTATAAATCACCACACTTAGATACACGCTCTCAAACGAAGTCACCAGGGATGCCTATATTCAGAAAAAAATAAACACAAAACAAAGCACAATCGCAGTTACTACCCGCGTGTGCTCACACAGGGCTCGAATCTCTGCAGCGTCACTACATATGGGGAGACAATTATAAATGCCTACCTCTGGTGCTGTAATTCCCCCAAGTCACCCGCGGTCAAAGGAAACCTTCAGTATAAATTGCAGAGGCTCCGCCGTCCGTTAGTCAAGAGACAATCTCACGGTCGGCATCGCGCGGCATCATTAAAAAGGGGACGCCTCAAGGGGCGTTCTAAACAGCGCGCTGACTTCATGGACAGAGAAACAGGACAGGGAGTGGTGATCATTCAGGAAGAGACAACAGACTACGCGCAGAGCGTCATGTCTATCCGGGTGTTCTCCTCTGCCTTATGATTGTCTGCCCATCCATTCCAAAAAGAATATCAAGGAAAAGGAAAGCCAGAGTTACCAAAAGTAAAATAAAGAAAAAACGTAACACTCGCATCACCACCTGGAAAAGTGAATTATTTACAAAAGGGTGAACATTGCAACAACGCATATGGGCTAACAATCTACTCACAATATATCAGGCACAATAATAAAAATTACAAATAACACCATAAATGAACAAACAACTTAAACACAAATAAAGATAGACACACACAATCAATTATAAATCTAAATTAGATATAAAAATACTCATTGTATATGTTCTCATTCCTGTACTACTCTAAACAGACTGGGTCCTAAGAGAGCTCCCCCGACAAGGTATCATGTATTGCGACTTATATAGCGCACGTATCACCCGAAGGCATCAAGGCGCTTGCTTAGGGAACCCGTCCTGGTATTCCCCTGTGAGATACCCCGGCAGGGTATCCACAAGGTGAAAGCCAGGCATCCCGCCGCGAGGGGCCGTAGTGGAGATTAAGCAAGCTATTGCCCAGAGTCGCAGAGTGTGACCCTGTGAGTCGAGTAGGCACCGGAGTGAGAATTGTCGAGTCCGTGGAATTTTTGAGCCCGAGTCCCGCCGAAGCGGGGAATCGAACCCTGGTCCACGGCCGATCTCAGCTTCTGGGTCTGCCGCCTCTAACCACTGAGCCACGCTTCTCCACAGGGGTACTCATCTGCGGATCCAGAAAGCATTGCGGGACATCATTAAATTAATGCCCACAGTTCGTCACGGTCATTAAGCCCCCTGGTGGCAGTGTGGTATCTTTCAATAAGTCTAGCTTCTGTACAATTTACCTTACGTTCTAGTTCTGCTTTGTTTTTAGCTGTCACCACTACAAGTACTGCCCAGGTTAAGTCCTCTTCGATGTGTCCACAATCTATGTAGTGTTGCACTAGTGGGGCCCCACTAGTTTTGCATCTAATTCTTGATTTGTGTTGGCCTATTCGCATTTTGATTGCCTGCGTTGTTTGTCCTATATAGGCTAAATTACAAGGACAAAGAACCACATACACGACGTTCTTAGTGTTACAGTTGGAGAACGAACGCATGATGTGGTTCTGGCCATTCACATCGATATTTTTGAGATCTTTAGAATTAGGGCACACAGTACAGTTCATGCAACGAAAATGTCCTGTTACGGCCGGTAGACCTAACAAGTTCCTAGTATCTTTTTTGATCTTGGGCTCTCTACTGGCTCTAACGAGATGTTGTTTAATATTCTTACCTTTACGGAAAGAAAACAGTGGTGATGGGATGTCAAGATGGTCAATGATTCGCCAGTTTCTAGAGATGATTTGCTTGATTTTATTAGCCTTAACATTGAACGTTAAAACACAGGTCAAAGCAGTTTTCTCACTTTTACTTTCTTTGGGGGTTAATAAAGTTTCCCGAGGTGTGAACCAAGCCCTTTTGAGGGCGGCTTTCACTAGTTTCCTTGGGTACCCTCTAGAACATAGTTTATTCAAAAGGATTTCTGCGTTGTCAAAATAATCCTTTTTGCTAGTGCAATTGCGCCTGATGCGCAAAAATTGCCCATATGGCAAATTCTCTTTAACACTCCTCGGGTGTCCACTAGAGAATTCCAGCAAAGTGTTTCTGTCTGTAGGTTTGGTATAGAGACTCACTTCTAATGTACCACCGGTCTCCAAAATCCATACATCCAGAAAATTAATTTTTTCATTACTGAAATTCATTGTGAATTTGAGGTCAGGGGTGCAGGCATTTAACCATTCATGGAATCGGTCTAGATCTTTTTTATTTCCATTCCATATCAGGAAGATATCGTCGATGAAGCGAACCCACCTCGACAAGGATTGTAGAAATGGGTTCACTTCACCAAGGACATATCTGGTCTCAAATTGGTCCATCACAAGGTTGGCAATTTCTGGAGCAAAGCAACACCCCATCGCCACTCCTTTCAATTGCAAATAGAGGACCCCCTTGAAGGTGAAGAAACTGTTTTTTAAGCAAATTTTCGCTAACTCAATAATGAATTTAGTTGGCACCTGATGGGGTCTATTCCTTTTATCAAGTACCAGTTCCATCACGAGGAGTGCTTCATCCTGGGGGATGTTCGTATAAAGGCTTTCGATGTCGAAAGAGACCAACAACTGTTGGTCTCTATCGAACACCGAGCCCTCAACCTTGTGGATGAAATCCATGGTATCTCTAATGTAGGCCTGAGTTTTGCACACAAAGGGTTTAAGAAACGTATCAAAGTACTTAGCTAGGGGCTCAAGCATTGATCCACATGCCGCAATAATCGGCCGGCCAGGGGGGTTGACGACATCCTTATGTATTTTAGGTAATACATACAAATTGAGGGTTTTCAGCATGGACATATTCAGATATTCATATTCCTTTTTACTCAAGTATCCGGCATCCGACAAAATACTCAGCAGTTCTTCTCCTTTGAGCCTTATGCAACAGATTAGTTTCCTACTATAATAGATGTTGAGACAGCTCAGACAGATCTTCTCCAGGGATAACCAGGGTTGGGGTGTGTATGGTCACAAGGGTGCGGAGGCCATGCCCTCCAGGGACGAGCTGGGTCTAGGCAAGGTCCCCACATTCCCAATAAAGATCCATCAACATGGAGGTGCCCCGTTGCAGGTCCTGTATGTGCATTATCGTGAAGCAGTTCTTATTGTTGTCCAACTGTGTGGTTCCTTTGCCTCTAAAACAGAAAGAGTACACCGTATGAATCAGTACAATTAGGGGTTGCCTCTTCCCTCAAACCATAAGTACCTATTGATTTTACTATCCCAGATTACCTGGCACGTGGTGTCTTAGCTGGAGTTTGACCTCCTCCAATGGAACTAATTCCCCCTGCGTGATTGAGATGAGCGGCCCTGCACTGGAATTCCATGTTCGGGGTCTATTTGTCATTAAAGAAGGTAGTCCAACTGATCTTAAAGGCCACCCTGGAACCTCAGATAAAGGCGGGAGGGGACATGTTTGTGCACTGGTGTAGTGGTCTTGCTACCTCTAGTAACCTCTTTTCTACAAAGTCCGGGCCAAACAGTTTCCTTTCCTATGGGGCCCTTCCTGCTCATCCTGTCTACTTCCGATTAGATGCCACTCAGCTTGGTGAAGAGATACAGTGCAGTGAGGTTGGTCTCATACCCGGTGATGTTTACTGGTGTCCTATGGGGTTCTACTCTATTGGGTGGATTTTTGCTCTGATTCTGCATAGGTACAGATGGATAAAGCACTTTGCTTTTTCGGGGGCTATCTCCTGTAATAAGTAAAGCATGTCTGTGCATGTGGCGTGAGGTATCAGTAAACAGATATAACATGACTCGTTCATAGTTTGTGTGCCTACGTGTGGCATGTGCTGATACCAGGTGTTCTGTAGGTGTGCACTATGTAGTGTGTGAGGAATATTAGCATCTGGTTCAGCGTAGGTGTATGTGAGGGGGAGAGGTCCCTGTGCATGTGTTGCAAGAATTTAGAAGTAGAGCTCATGAGATTAGGCATACTTTTGGTTCCAGAGGACCTCAAGAGCCCCCCAGCTAGAGAGAACATGCCCAGAAATACAAAAATACGTCATTTAGGAATCATTTTGGAGCTGTAGGGTCATCTACAATGTAGCTGTCCTTCATCCAGGTCTATCATCTGTTGTTTGTTGTCTGATGTTTGTTGTCTGGTGTCTGGGCGTCCAAAGGTTGCTTGTCCTGGTGTGGTGTAGAAAAATGTCTTTCAAGACGAGGCTACAAAAGTTAGTTCGGAGTTTGCATTACTTGTGTAAGTGGCCTTGTAAAACAGCCTTTGAAAGCTTTGATAGAAGAATTGGTGAGCTGCGGGCATGGTGGTCCACTTGTAGTTCAATCGCAGACCTGTAGTATAAGAGCTGCGGGTCATAGATTAATATGGAAAAAAGACATTATGGCAGTTTTTAAATACTCCTGTGTTTACTCGTAAATGTAAAAGGTGCCCTGTATGATTTTACAGGGGGTGAATTTTCTTGAACTGTACGGAGATGATCGAATTTTAGTTGAATAGGGTTTTTTTTTAACCAAATTTTAGTAGGTGCTAGAATTTTGGGGAAAATGGTGACTTTACACTCTTTATTGCTATTCGTTTCTCCTCTCTCCTTACCACAGTAGTGACAGTAATCCTCCCTGCGGACTCCTCTCCATAAAGGTGTTAGGTTTTAACCAGTGTGGGGCTATCCTTTTGACCTGCATGGGTAGCAGGCAATTGTGAGACGAGGTCGATGTTTAATTTTAGGTGATCTGGGAGGTGCGTCATAGACCAACGTGTGGGTCGTACATCAGAGAGGTGGACCAAGGCTTCTCTCCCTTCCACCTTGACGGTGGTTGGTGTCAAGAATATTACCCGATCGGGTACTTCAAACTTAGCTTGCTTCTACTTTCGTAGGAAGTTGCTGATGTAGACTTCTTACCCTGGCTGTGGTGTTTGGTGTGGTAGCTTGGTGTTTAACTATCAGGCGCTCCAGTGATGGACTTCTTGGTGAAGAACTTAGACATCCATGTCAGCTCTGAGATGAACACACGCAGCTCATCTAAAATGCCTGGGAGCTAGCTTTGGTGCTTGATTTGGACCGGGTCGTTGGGATGGGCATCCTCATTAGTCTAACCAGCACAATCTGGTGAGGTGTGAGATGATGGTCGCTGCTGGTGTGTTTCTTAATGCAAAGAGGGCTTGGAGGAGGCAGTGGAGACATTTTATATTGCGAATGGCACACATTTTTATAATTTGGTTCTTGATAAGACAGTTCAGTCTCTCCACAATGCCGTTGCTACGTGGGTGGCATACTGAGACTAATTTGTTTGTGATACCCAGGAGGGTGCAGATATTATCAAACATGGAGTTGACAAAGTGCATGCCAGTGTCTGATCAGATGATGTTAGGCACCCCTCATCTCAGTATTACCTCACTGAATAGATTATAGCTGCTGCCTTGGCGTTGCAGTTTACGCAAGAGCAAGTTTTGATCCACCTGGGGTAAGCGCAGACCACCACTACCAGGAACCGATAGTTGGTGCATCAGTCTATCATGGTGACGAAATCGCTATGTAGGACTTTGAATGGCCCTGTAGGCCAAGGAATGGTCAGCATGAAGACCTTCAGTGTGGGTTTGGAGGAATATAGTCGACAAACAGTGCAATCGTTGAGGGACATATTTATTATCTCTGCCATGTTGGGGATAAACCAGTTACTTTGAAGGTCCGCTGCCATGCTATCTTTAACCATGTGCTTGGGCAGGTGCACCTGGGGTAAGGCTATGTCAGCTAGACCGTGGGGCATAATGGGGTTTCCGGAGGGGGTTGTATCAGTATATGTGGTCGTGGGCAGTTTGTTTGCTGCCCCAGGGAAGCCACTGGGTCTGTTCTTCAGCCGGGGCTGTCTCCTGTAGTTCGTGTAGATAAAAACTTGCCTTCTTTGTGTATGGTTTCTTGGGTGATACTCTGGGCTCCTTTCCCTGCTGCAAGAGCAGTATGTGAGCCTCCTGAACCCTCCCATATGCTGCTCTCTTCGCTATCTGGTCTGCTAAAGTATTTCTGCAGGGCATGAATTCTTTGCCCCCCCGGATGGGCGGCAAACTTCACCATGGCGCATCTATCAGCAATTCCAGGAGGTCCCGGTGCGTGAAGGGGTGCTGTCTGATTGCCCTCATTGCCTCCACCTTTCGCTGCTGGAGTGCATGTTGGTGGTGACGTTTGCAGAGTCGAAGTAAATGGTCACTGTCCTCCCTGAGCTCTAGGTGAGGGCTTCACATAATGCTGTTGGCTCTGATGCCTGTGCTGCGAGGTGGAGGAGGAGAGTCAGTTGAGGTGTGACCCATACGCTATCTTATTTGTACTGCCTAGAGGCTATCACCATGGCTGCTCCCATGTGTTTCACCCTGTTCTCTTGGTCTATTGTGGAGGACCCATCAATAGGCAGCACTTTCTATTGGGGATGGGATCCTTTTCAGCCTGGGTGATCCCATCAGGGATGTAAGTCACATAACTGTGGGTCTCCTCAGCCTCCTTAACCTTGTGCGTTAGGAAAGCAGCAGGGTTCACCAGATGGCACCAAATTATTTTTAGCGACGGCCTGCAGAGCATTAGTTTGTACCCCGACACCCGTTGAGTAGACAGCAAAGGCTGCGTCAGCCAAGGCCTGTTCACACAGGAATTGGCCCTGCATGACTGCATCTAAGAGACCACTGTAATACACAATTTGTTTGTGTCCCAGAGGCACTTCTGGGTTAGAACGATGGTCATGTCTAGCCCATTACTGTGGCTGAACAGGAAGAACTCCTTCCTATAGTGGGGTGTACCTAACACGGGGGCATGAGAGTGTTCTGTCTTTAGTTTGTCAAATGTTTCATGCATTTCAGATGTCCAGACCAGCTCTTCACCACTGGTTTTGGCCTTTTTCATTGCCCCCCAGCATGTGCTATAACCGAAGACCCATTGTTTGACATAAATGAACAGACCTTTAGAACTTCTGCATACCCATTTATGTCTTGGGTGGTGGCAGGGCCCTGATAGAATTTGCCCATTCCAGCGTAATCTACCAGCCAGTTGATGAAATTAGCTGAGCTAGACAGTTAACCTCTTGTTGGACACATTGTACTTTCGTTTTGTCCACCTGGTATCCTCTTGTGGCAAGTGCAGTTAGGAGAGCTATCATCTCTTGGCGACACGTAGTCTTTGGATGGACTGTAGACCAAGATGTCATCAGCATACTGTATGAGGGTGCTGCTTGACTTAGCTTAGGTGAGGTCCTTTCTCAGTATTCTGTTGAATATACTAGGGGATTCGCAGTACCCTTGTGGCAGTCTCTGGTGTAGCAGCTGGACCCCGTAGAAGCATTTACCACTTGCCTGCATGTATATGCAGATTTATCACTGGGGTTAATATTATTTTAGCCATTAGTTGAGAGGCCTTTCTCATATCACCATGTTTTTCTATATGCTTAAGGGGGCGTGTGTAGTTTTCTATATGTTCATCTCTCAGTTAGTCTGGTACTTGTGAAGGACGGACTGGGGTGCTACTTCATTGTTTAAAGAGTAAGTGTTTTTAGAATGCCTCATAATTGATTATCACGTAGTTACCAATATAAAAATTAGCCTCTATTCATACGGCTGTTTGGACATTAGGTGACCTGTAGGGACACATACTTTAGGTTGTAGGATTTGATTTAAGTACATATTGATTTGTGTTGGATTGATTTTAATTGATGATTAGAAATAATGCTGATATGCAAGAAATAAACGAATGTTTTTGATTCAAAATGCAGATTTTGATGATTAAATTTGTTACGTGTTGATCTAAACACGTGGTTTGAAATTATTGCTGAAATGTACCACATACAATTTATTTAATTGTGTTATTGTTATCTTTCGATTTTAGTACACATTCCCATTGACAAAAGGCCCATCAGGTCTGAAATGCATTGGGGATCGGGGGAGCAAGGAATTATAAAGCAATCTTTTAATAATGGAAATTAAGGAATGAAGTGGTTACACACCGGGCGGTTGGTCACACTGTGGGAACGAAACACTAATAAATTGAATGATTCATGAAAGCTGGAACCTTTTGGTTATTAAGATGGATGGAATGAAACTACGATAATAATGATTAGTATTGATTATGAGTGGGACTCCTTGCGGTACCTGAAGTAGTGCTTAAGGGGGCGTGTGTAGTTTTCTATATGTTCATATGGTGTTTGACTTTGGTTCATCCATGAGGGAAGGGTGATACCCACGGGCACACTAACCAGTTGAATTTTTGACTAACTATTTACAGATCACAGTACATTGTTGAGTGCACAGGATTTCTTCTAAATGTGAGATATTTGTGAGTAAGCCAGTTCAAAGAACCCACCTAAGTATGTGCGGACTAGGAAAAAGTCTGTTACATGCTTCACATCAGCGCATAGAGAACACGTGTCATGTAGACATGGAGCTCCCTCACTGCTGGAGCCACATGACCGTTTATGGTCTCACAGTGACCTTTAAGAACTTTTCAGGGCATGAAGCCAGATGGTGGCTGCAGGATGTCAGTATGCTGTTGGACTAGATCTCAAATTCTGACTACTTCGAAGCAGAATGAATGCCATGAATTTTCATAAAGGGGTGGAACTTTACCTTATTAAATGCCCTTTTGACAATGGTGGTCAGTTCCTTGAAAGTTATTGGAGTATTTTAATCCAAGATGTTACAGTGTTTCTTCCATTGATGGCAGCTCTTGTTTAATGAATATATAAGGAAGCGCTTGCAATGGTATGATGGATTGAAACACATCCAGATATTTATTCATTCTCAACCTCTAGTTACTATTTATTTTGTTTAAGATTTTCTGCTGCAAGGTTGGGTAATTTTGTTAATGAATCATTCTTTGTCTAGGCTGTTCTCTCTTTCTTGATATTCAGGACGAAGAATCTGGTGCCTTGCTCTTTTTACCAATGCTATATTCATTTTCATTCAAGGTCAGATTGGGTGCCAGCTTTGCTTTGTGGCACATGAACATTTTATTTCTAGGTAGGCTGGAGTTCTAATATTGTCGAGTGCAATGTTATTTTCCTTTCTTTCCCTTTTGAAGTAATGTTTTATTCCTTTGTATATATCATGGATTGTTGTTTTCAAGGAATAGTGCATTCATACTAGCCCAGTACCTTATCTTATTATACACAGTGAGAATCTAATGAACACAGAAAAAAGCTTGTATTGCGAGAAACCTTAGGGGCCTATTGCATATGTAAATGTATAATTTTGTTTTCACCTGATTTAACAATCTTTTGAAAACTGCATGGAGTTCGGTAAAGTGGTAGTTTTGTGTGTCTTTAGAGCAGGTTAGAGCAGAAGTCTCTCTTTGTACTTCCCTTTAAGGCGACCCCATGCTAGTTTGTCCTTTGCTTCATGAGATCTGATCTAACTGATTGTCTACCACTTGAACCATTAGAATTCTGATTATAAATTACTGCTAACCTGATTTTCCCTTCTGTAAACCATTAATGATTAATAAACCTTCATTCTTTGGTACTAAAATTTGCTCTGTCCTTTTTGAGGAGCCTAATGTGCTTCACATAATTTTGAATGTATTAATTTGTTGACCAGGCTCAACTGTGGAGCACTAAAATCCTTAGTAGATTAACACAGATCCTGGGCCATCCAGAAAAGTTCTTTATGGTGCTTGCAGCAGGATCTAACATGTGTCTTGCAGTGTGTGTGGGTTTCAAGTTGTAAAGAGTTAGGCACTAAATTGTTAAGCTGCTACAACATCACTTTTAACCACCTGACTTGTTCTCAAGACAGACTTTCATTGCCCACAACTACTAATAATTTGAGTTACGACAATTCCAATGAAGCTGCGCCATCCATGATTTGCTGAGGTGAGTCAGTGTTGAGTTTAGGAGGTTGATAAAATAAGGTCAAACGTATGTAGAGTCTTAACATGTAAGAGGATAGATTAAAGCCTCAATCTTAAACTCAAAAACAATTACCTCGTTCTTTGCATCAAGTGCATGATGGTACTCCAACATGAAGCAATCAATCAATCACATTACTTTATTCGGTATAAAAAAAATACCATAACAGTACCGATAAAATACATCAAAGTTAAAAACCAGGGGGGCGTGGCTAACCGAGCTGCGAGATGGCCGCTCTGTAAGAGGGCTCCGCCGGCTGCACACCATAAATCCTTACTAGATCCTTCATAAGCCTCGGAGAGACCTGGATATGCGGATGGCCAGACGCTGCATGACCTAGGGCGCACTCGGCTGAAATCCCGGTCAACGCCGACGTCGGACGCCCTGAGATCTGGCGCGGATGACCCGACCGGCTCTGCTGTGGTCCGCGGTGGAGCCTGGGGCGGCGGCGGCTACTCACCGGACCCCGGGGATTGATGGGCCCAGGCGCCTGCGGAGCTAAGGAGCAGTTGACGCCCCGTGAATGCTGGCTGACGGCCGCTAAGCACTGCGACGCTGCGGCTGCGGAGCCGGAGCCGGGAGGAGGCGCCCGCGGACCGCTGGGGACCCGTGAGGCGGACTGCCGCCGACCAGACAGAGCGGCCGCCATTTTACATTGGGACGGAGGTGCGGGGCGCCATGGCCTGCTAACTCGGCTATTTAACTTTGGCACTGCTCCAGATCGGTGATCTTCGGCATTTCTGCGGCCCACGCGCCACGCTGAGACCTGCTGCAGCACTGGTGAGTGCAACCTGCCTGTGCATGAGAGTGAACCTGGGGGCTAATGCACGAGGCGCGTGGTGCTCGGCTGTCACCTGTACTTGGTAGAACCGCCATTTTCCTGTCCCGGGGCCCGCCTGTCGCCGCGGCACCCTCCAGGCGCCTGCACCGAGTGGAGCTAGTCCGCGAATACACGCCAGTGCTCCCCACTTGTACTTGGGAGGTCCTTGCCCGGAGTTGTGCATCCATTGCGAACTCGGTCACGCCAGTCAGTGTGTAGACACGGACTCCTGATGGGAGGAAATAGGGATGCGCGGCAGCCTAAACTAACTTTTGAGCAGAAGCAGAAGGCAAAGCAGATGTCGGTGGATCAGGAGGGGGCACCACCCCCTCCACCAGTCCTACCCCGGACATAGATTTTGGCGCTTTAATCATGGAAGTCCGCTCCAGTCTCAAGAGCATAGACTCCAAGTTGGACGCGATGGCTTCGCAGCTCGAAGCGGTGAAAGCCAAGGTAGACACACACGAGACACGCCTAGATAAGCTCGAGAATAGGCAAACGGAATGCTGCGAATTCCAGCAACAGACCAAGCAGCACGTAACGAACATTGAACGTGAACTTGAATTCCTCAGAGCCAAGGCGGACGATTTGGAGGCGCGTTCCCGCAGATCCAACATACGTATCATGGGCATTCCGGAGACGGATAATACTGGGAAAATGGAGGCCTTTGTCACGGACCTACTACACGAACTGTTTGACCCCGAACTCTCCCAGGTCTTCACAGTGGAGAGGGCGCACAGAACTCTCGGCAAAAAACCTCCGACGGGGGCCCCTCCTCGACCTATACTGGCGAAGCTGATGAATTATCAGGATCGGGACTGTGTTCTTCGGTTGGCTCGTGAGAAAGGCAAGATTACTCACAAAGGGAACCAGCTCTCCTTTTATCCCGATTTTACCCCTATGGTTCAAGCGGCCAGAAAGGAGTTTCTACCGGCCAAGAAACTGTTGATGCAAGCCGGAATACCGTACTCCCTGCTATATCCGGCAAAATTGAAAGTAATGCACGAGCGGGAGGCACACTTCTTTACGGACGCAAAATCTGCTTTGAAATTCTCCAGACACATTTGCGGAGCTGGTACTCGCCGAAAATCACCCAGGCTGGAGGACAGCGCTGATCGGATGAGTGATAATGATTGAGCACACCGGACCTGGTTAACTGGAAGTCCCCTCTGCATGGTGACCTAGATGGGGGGCCCTGATGTTGCGCATCTTGGACGTTGGCGTGGTTGGCCGACTGACACCTGCATTTAGTTCCATAACTGAGAATTGTATGGGCGCCGGGTGTGCCCCGGGTCTACAACATTGATGTTCCCCACTTTGGTACAGTATTGCCTTTTTCGTGTATCTAGCTATCTCTAGAGTGCTGTTAAACTTCTGAGATGTGCAGCCACCCCGAGCGATCGGGGGTGTATGCCGGGAGCACCTCGCCCCCATGGGGTACTTCCCGCTGTTCCTGTTTCTACTTTACTGGTGTGCTGTCTTAGGCACACCGAGGGTTTTAACGCAACCTAATTGGGGGGTTGGCGTGGGTGGGGGGGGTAATTCATGGTTGAATGTTTGGTTCTTTGTTTTGAACTGGTGCAAAATTGCTTACGTCTATACTTGCTTGATGCGAGGGAGGCTGTTGGGTGCGGGGTGTGTGGACGTTCGGAGGATGTTGGGGTTGGTGGCGGAGGGGATTCGGTTACTTAGATTCGACTGCCGAGATGGAGGGGGTTAAATTGTGGACCTGGAACATTAGGGGGCTTGGAGACTACAGGAAAGCTAAGCTGATGCATGGTGTACTGTCCAGACATAATGTCGATGTGTGTTTCCTACAAGAAACTCATCTTAATGCAACTCCGTCGCCCAGGCTGAAGCACACTAGGTGGTCACAGGTATATTCCGCTGTTTATTCCAACTACGCTAGAGGGGTGGCCGTCCTTGTGCGTAGAGGGCTGGATTGGAAGGAACATGAATGCGTGCTTGATACTGACGGCCGCTTCGTCATTCTGCATGGTTCACTGCAGGGCAAGCCTATTGTTCTAACTGCGCTGTATGGTCCGAATGTGGATGACCCGGACTTTTTTCGCGGAGTCTGGGCACGAATTGCTTTGTTAAATTGTAACTCGATTGTGATTGGGGGGGACTTCAATGTGGTGTTGAATGATGTACTAGACAGACAAGGCATGGCCAGGCCCACACATGTCAATGCGAGACTGGCTTTACTTGATATGATGGAGGAGGGCCTGCTGTCTGATGTGTGGAGGGTTAGGCACCCTGGGGAGAGACTGGGAACCTGCATCACATGCCATCATGCTGCTTGGTCTCGATTGGATTTCTGGTTGGTGTCACCTGAAGTTGCAACGTGGGTAGAGAGGGTGGATGTACAAGCTAGGTCGCTGTCTGATCATGCCCCCTGTGCACTGGAGCTCAAAATCCCTGGCTGCACTGTCAAGGCGTTTGCTTGGCGCTTGCCCCCGCACGCCCTCACGGACCAGGTGTTCACTGAGGAAATACGCACTGATATTGATAACTACTTCAAGGACAATGAGGGGTCGGCCTCCACGGAGGCTATTGTGTGGGACGCATTTAAGGCGGTAATACGAGGCCAGTGCATAGCCAGACAAGCGGGAGTGTTGCGTGATATTAGACGTTCTCTGTCGAGGCTGGAACAGGAGCTGAGGGAGTTAGACTTGGCCTTCTGCCGAGAACCGACACTAGAGATAGCCAGTAACATCAAGGCCAAACTGCTCGAATTTAATGAAGAGGCGCAGCGTGAAGTTAAATTTTTGGGTAAACAGGCTGAGGCGCGCAGATATGGGGAAGGGGACAGACCGAGTAGGACCTTGGCAAGGTTGATCGCCCCCAGGTCAGACACACACCACATACACACTATTCGTAACAGCGAGGGCACTCTGGTGGTGGGTCAGGAGGCAGTCCTGAAGGCCTTCACTGAGTTTTATGCATCCCTATACACAGCCAAACAGACTGACATCCCTGATTCCCTAGACAGTTTCCTGGATTCTATAGCCCTGGTCTGGTTCAATGACAACCACAGGCAATACATGGACCTCTCCGTTACTGCACAAGACATAGCACAGGTCATCAAAAGCATGCCATCGAACAAGGCGCCGGGCCCGGATGGGCTTACGACTTCCTTCTACAAGACGTACGTGGAAGAACTGGCCCCGAAACTGCACTCACTATTTGTTGAGGCACTTGAGCTCAACTCCCTTCCTGACTCGATGCGTGAGGCCCTCATAATTACGCTCATGAAACCTGATAAGGACAGTATGGCGTTGGACTCTTATCGTCCCCTCTCCCTTATTAATGTTGATGCCAAGATTTTTGCTAAAGTCATTGCGGACAGGCTACAGCCGCTCCTGCCCATGATTGCTCTCCCTGACCAGTCCGGGTTTATCCCGGGCCGCGCGACTTCCCACAACCTCAGGACCATCTTCTCTGTATTACACTACTTGCACCCGTCTGTCCGAGCTGCGGTGGTGTTCCTGGACGCCACCAAAGCGTTTGATTCTTTGGAATGGCCTTACTTGTTCAAAATCTTGGGGAGGATGGGATTTAGTCTCAACTTTATCACGCTTATTAAACTACTGTATGATGCGCCTCGAGCGCGAGTGCGTGTGAATGGTTTGGTGTCTGAGCCCTTTAACATCTCTAGAGGAACCAGACAGGGTTGCCCCCTATCTCCGCTCCTTTTTGCCATCGCCATGGAGCCTCTGGCGGCCAGGGTTCGTCAACATCATACAGCGAGGGGGATCGGCTTTAGCTCCCGGAGTCTACTAATCTCCCTATACGCGGACGATGTCACTCTGTACGTGCAAAATCCCTCTGACAACCTGAACCCACTGCTCCGAGAATTCGTGAGATTCGAGGGCCTCGCTGGCATATCGATAAATTGGTCAAAATCTGTCGCATTCCCCCTAACAGACGCGACCACACAGCCTCCCTCGGAATATCCCCTGCGATGGGAAACTGAGGCGGTGAAGTACCTGGGAGTGTGGGTCAGCCGGGACATACAGGAGATCTGGTCCCTGAACTTCGGAAGAGCGGTGGACTGGCTCGAGGGAAAAGTAGAGCTCTGGAACAAACTTCCCCTTTCCCTGGTCGCACGGATTGCACTGGTGAAAATGGTGGTACTCCCCAAATTTCTGTACTTGTTTGTGAATGTTCCAGTGCCGATGACGGCGCACTTCCACACACGTGTGAGGTCGCTGCTTCTGAAACTGGTGTGGTCTGGTGGTCAGGCCAGGTCTTCTTGGGCCCTGCTGACCCTGCCGCTCAGGCAGGGAGGCCTCGGAGCGCCGGATTTCAAACTATATTCCCTGTGTGCACAGGCGCAGTTCCTACATTTCTGGGTCTACCCCGCCCCATACCAGCCACACGTGGCGGTGGAA
Source organism: Lissotriton helveticus (assembly GCF_964261635.1). Classification (NCBI taxonomy): domain Eukaryota; kingdom Metazoa; phylum Chordata; class Amphibia; order Caudata; family Salamandridae; genus Lissotriton; species Lissotriton helveticus. The sequence continues at coordinate 330,931,313 of NC_136071.1, read as the reverse complement.
CTGGCGGCTGCCGCCCCCTCACCTCTACAGGTGGCGCTATACGGCAGGGTCACGCGCCCATCGAAAGACATTGACACGGTGGAAATGATCCGCTGGTCTTGGCGTGAACTGAGGATTCGTGCGAAACTCCCGCTGCTCTACGCGCCATCGATCCCACTACGTGGCAACCCGATGCTCCCGTGTCTCTGCACTAGGGGGGACGCCATTCTGCTCCGAGGGAAACGCATACTGACATTTGCGGATCTCTACTCTGAAGGGCAATTTGCTGAGTTACCAGCGCGGGCGGATGACCATCCTGACTCCTTCTCGGAAGCACTGCTGTACTACTCCCTTCGGGAGTCCTGTAAGAAGCTGTGGCCTAATTTCCCTGAGGAGCCGCCGCGCCTGGACGCTCTCCACAATCTGTTGTCCCGTCCATCTTCTGTGAAACTGGTCTCTAGGCTCTATAACTGTATGCAAGAACAAGCTCCGATTACAGTGCCAACGGCCAAACAAGCTTGGTCTACCGACCTGGATGTCCCCCTCACTGACGACTTGTGGGATTACTGCTGTGCACAACTGTCGGCACTGTCTCCGAATTATAGGTTGAGACTGGTGCACTTTAAATTCCTGCACAGATATTACCGCACTCCGACACTGCTACACCGCATGGGCATCAGAGATGATGCTTCCTGCTGGAAATGCGATGGAGTAGAGGCCTCCTTCTTACATGTGGCGTGGGCTTGCCCGAAGCTACAAGACTATTGGACGGCCATCTTCAATGCTATAAACCACATGCTGCGCAGGTCAGATGAGCCTACCCCACTTGTGGGCCTGCTAGGATATGTGAAAAATACTGAGCCTTGCGACCGGAAGCTTCACGCAATATTGCTCCTTTATGCGAAACGCCAGGTAGCAATACACTGGTCTGCTCCCCCCCCCCTTTTTTCCCCACTTTCAGTGGGATTCAGGAGTCCCCCCCTGCTACTGACCCAGACACATACTTGCATATTACATTAGCTGTCGACACCCAGCGCGCCCTGCCCCGAGAGTGCCAATTCAGCCATGTAGATCACGCTCTGTTAAGCACCACCATGTTCTTTGTTGCCCTCGCACGGTTGTGAGGGATTGGGAGTAAAAGGTGTTGTGACTTTGTTCATACTAGCCTGCTGTTCTGATACGATATGACTGTCGTTTTCGTCCTTATGACGCTGCGATGGCACATACTTGTGTAATTTCACCAACTTAAGTCGTCATCTACAAAAATGTAAGATTATATGGTTTGCCACTTATGCACTGTATGTTCCTTTCCTTTTATCATAATTTACAGGTACGGCCAGCTGCGTTGCACCAAGATTTATTGTCACTTCCCTAGCGGGAAATCTGCTGTTGATTGACGCTTGCTTGTATCGCGGCCTGCCTCCGGGTTGTTGGCGTGACGCAGTGTACCTATTGTATATGGTCAATAAATGTCTTACACCAAAAAATAAAATAAAAAAAAAAGTTAAAAACCAGTTCAACAATCCAAAATTCTCCATAATACATATTCAATACATGAATGATTAGATACCCCTCCCCTCAGCCAATTCCCTCATACTGCCATATAAAAAGTGACATCACGGGTGACCTATGTTCTCCCAATGCCCCTTGTTGCTCTAAGCCTGACCACTGCCCTTAAAAAACTGTACAGTACAAAACAGAGTCAAAGCATCTGAGGACATTTTAAAAAATAATAAGGCCACCCTAGCATGTTTAAATCTAGCTTTCTTTAAAATTCTCTTTAAAAAAGGCTCCTAGATTGTGAATAAAAGGGGCATAGTAAAACAAAGTGAAGGGTATTCTGTGGAGACCGTTGGTCGCAACCACATGGTCCCTCCAAAATCACCTATAGTATGATAGGACACAACACATGACTTTGTAGCCTCTAATTATTAGCACATCTATTATGGGATTAGTAATTTGGTGATTCAAGAATGAAAAGTAAGATGAAAAGGGAGAAAGCAGTTGTCAACTGTCTAATTACTACTGTTTGGAAGTGAAATAAGGCATCTGGTCGTGTGTGTCTAAGATAGTCCAGACATGAATGGGCAAAGAAGAGTTTTCCTTTTATTCAGATTGTGTTTCTTCTTCATACCCTGAGGCTCCTCTGTCTCTGAGAAATATGTCTGTAGGGTTTTAAAAAAACACATTTGAAGATTTGTGGGCTGGAATATTTTGTAAGTAATTAATTTGGGGGTAGCGAATGTATATGCATGATGTGTGTGACACTCAATGAGAATGAACGCTAATTGCAGATGCAGCTGCTGACCGAGTGCACCGTGGGTATTTGCAATTTGAGTATAATAATGTTTAGTACATACAGTGATATGACTGAGCTAGGAGATTTGGATTAATTTATGCAGAGTGGTGAATGTAGTGAGTATCTCATGAGTGTATATCTGATGTGTGGTACAAAGTAGTGTGCAAAATACTTTGTGTTTTCACTGGTGTCAGGTACCCAAAATCAAAAGTTGTTATACTTTTGTTTGCAAGATGATCCAGATTCTAAAGATGATGGTGTGGGTTAATTTCCCAGTCACCGTGTGTCTTCTTATTACAGAATTGTAACTCCCACTGTCGTATATAAATTACCCAACATTTACAGTTTTTATACCTTTTATTGGTCTAACTGCTTATGCAGTAAAATGTAGTTTAGGTACAAATCACTTTCTTGCAAAGTTTAAGAGTCTGTCTCTTCAGATGGCAGTGATCTAATGGTCAAGAGTGATGATGCTCTACATAAGAGAATTTAAATTTAAAAAAACAAAAGCACAAGGAGACAAGAATTTCCTAAACTAAAAAAGGGAAATGCCTCAACAACACTTTGAAGGACATCAGTTTATGTGCTGCACCTATGACAGAAACCTGATTGCAAGTTACCCAGGATTATTAAAGATATGTTTGGATAGGTGAGAAGAGACACCACTTCCAATCCCTTCTTTAAAAAGGGAGATCTTAAAATAGAGCAGAAAATATTATGCTCTCCATCAAGAAATTCTTCAAAAGGAGTGAAGATCAATTTTAAGACAGTATGGAAATTTGCTTTTTGAGTGGGATGACTTGACAAAAGTAGTTAGGTCAGGTTACATAATTTAAGTCTATTCATTGTAAATATCACCATGAATAGTGTCAGTGAAGTGACTAGAATGTTTTACTTTGGTAATGATATTAAGTAGTTTATCCTAGGAGATTTAAAAAAAAATGGAATCAGTTCTTATGAACTTCGCAGTTCTGGTTGATCTCAACTGAAAGGTTGGATGCTTGTAGTAAAGAGCCTTCAATCGTTTAACGTTCTCATCAAGGACATTTATAAACTTTTCACATCTATATTCAGGGTCATCAACAGTAAAAAAATTGATGTAGAATTATAAGATAATTTAACACCTGTAAAGGAAAACTTAGAGTGGTTGTTGTAACAGTTTAACAGAGGTTTGATATGGTTGACCATTTCTGTTGGATATGTAAAACCTTGCAGAATTTACCTTACGCCTGGTAAGATTAATAGGTTGCAGTTGCAAAATGTCCAAAATGTGTGGAGCTTGGGGCCGGAATGTTCCATATGGTATAGTCCGGTCTGTCCTTAGCAGGGTTCTGGGAGGCGGTAATGGACTGTGCTAATGATATCATTCTATGGGTAATCCCTGTGCGCCCCTGGCCTGCCTCCTTGGGGATACCTAGGCCCCAAAAAGAGAATAACCACTACTCGATTGACCAACTTGGTATGATTCTGGCAATCCAAGAACTAACAATGCACTGGAAGTCTGAACAAGGCCCTCAAATAACTAAATGGGGAGAATGGTTAGATGGGCAGGTCCTGAGTGCACTGTGCTGTGCTGTTTCGGGATGAAGTGAGGGCGAGGAATGTTTAAAAGGGCTAGAGCTTGGGAATACCTTGTGGATGGCTTGTTGGCCCCGGACGTTGACACAGATACACAGAATAGCTCCATGATTTATCAGAAGGATCAACGGGTGATGATAACTGACCTTGTATGGGTCACCTGTGGTGGGATGTGGAGCTTCTGTGGTGAACTTGAATGTTGCTGGCCATTGTGGTACTTTACATATCACAGCTTGACAAGGGGTAACTGTAGGTGGGGGAGTTAGATGTTATTCTTAGCTAGTTGCAAGCTGTAGTGGGCTAATGTTATGTTTCAATATGTTTTGCACTCAGACTGTACTTGCTTGCTTGTCATTTTAAAGCTATTCATTATATGTACTTGCTTGTCTTTTTTAACCAATTTATTATATGTACTTGCTTGCTTGTCATTTTTTACCTATTTATTATGGGCTACCGCAGAGCATTATTCATTGTTTGTAATTTATCCTGGCAGCTATTGCTTTATGTTTTTAATTGAAATCAATCAAATGTGGTTAAATACATTGAAGTAAACAGTGGTGCAGATATTGATATTTACAGTAATCAAGTTACATCAACTTTCTACAAATCCCTTGTGTTTTGAGAAATGTGGTAATAGTGCATCACAAATCAAGAAATATCTTCATTCTTTCCACACCAAAAGCCTGGTGCTATCCACCCACAAAAAAACATGCTTAAACTTGTGTAGCACTAGATGCCATATTAGCCCCTTCTCATATATATGTTTCACAGCATGGCTACACATGGACTCTAAATGTTGAGTTAATGCCACACTTCCAAAATGCAATACAGTTTTTACAACTTTATTGCATTACACCAGCACGTAACACCCTATCCTATATAAGCACAATGTAAAGATTATCCTCAGAAACAGTCATATTCATTTTTAAGACTCCACAATGAATTTCATCACTGCTAAAGTTAATTTAGAAATCAATATTGCTAAAGTAGAAGTTGCGGGGTTTCTTGAAGTTCTTTAAACTTAGGTATACATTTGCACATTCATCATAATTCACTTTCGTAGACACGTTCAGTTTTTGTGGCAAACTAAAGTTTACAAAAGTTTGACCCCAAGGTTTGATTGTCTTACAGCATTTATGGATTAATCAGTGGTTTTTCCTGGTTTGTAAATGTGGGTGTACATGAAATATCATAGTTCCCCTTAACCTGGAGGTATTCACAGGTGGTTAGTGTGAGTTTTACTCAGAGGCTGTTAGAATTAGGGGTCTGTAGTTGGCAGAGATATGTCCCCTGTCCAAGTAGAGACCATTCCTTCTAGTCATTATGAGTAAAGTACACACACAAGTTTGCCTGTGCTCACCCTGTGGTAGCTTGGCACAGAGCAGTCAGGCTAAACTACAGAGGCAATGTGTAAAGCATTTGTGCACACATACAGTAACACAGTTAAAACAGTACAAAAGGACGCCTCACCATTTTAGAACAATAAAGTATATTTATCTAAATCATAAAAGAACAAAACAACAACAATCCAACATACAGATATCAAAATATTTTGCGAGCCGGTAGCTTATTACTGACTCGCAAAATAGAGTTTGCAGCTCTCTATTAGGAAGGGGTGTGCCAAGGATGTCCTTTCCTGATAGCGAGTCAGTTCAGTTCAGTTCATACATCTTTATTTCGAATATTTCATCATAAAAGACACACACCTAAAATAGCATCAACCAACATTACACAACCAATGATTTAAAAGAACAATTAAATAGCACAAATATATACACATAATACAGTTTATATGCCAGTATAAGAAGGATGTTGCTACCATGAACCAATACTTCATTAAAACAATGTAAGAAATGAGTCTCTAAGATCAATTAAGAAAACAGCACAACAAATGCTAAACCCAGTCAACCTCTAGCCAGATGAATGGTCCTAATAGTCCACATCCAACCCAGGAATTTTGCTACTGCTATTACAATGCATTCCCTAGTGTCAGACCTGAGAATCCTTAGGCTTGCAGCCCGACCCGAGTGCCGATGTTTTGGCAAATAGATTTAAGCCATTTTTTATGGGGGGCTGCATAGGCAGAACATGCAAAAAATATGTGACCAATAGACTCCCTCTGATCCGCACACAGAAAACAAAATTCATCCCCCTGGCCGACCCAATTTTTTGTGAACGTTCTTATGGGCAGGGAACCGACCCTATACTGGTGATATAGCTTTCTATCACTCGTCTTAGTGATGATATCCCAGTAATCTTCTAGGGACAGTTCGAACTAGTGTTCTAAGAACATTCCTGACAGGGATGAAACATTTATCTGTGCGAGATGTTTTTGTCGGACTGAAAGCCAGTATAAATCTTTAAAGGCCTTTTTCGGAGGGAAGCAATTGTTTACTGGATCAGACCACAAATTGCTCAATCCCATATCTATTAGTAGCAATCTTACTTTTTTGAACCATGGTAGGTTGCCCGAACCCACGACTGATCTGACATCCATAATTTATTTTGCAAAAAGTGCCAGTTCTGGGGTAGTCCAGATCCTCCTCAAGAGGGCCACCGGTTTGAACCGTGCCACATCATCAATTGAGTGGCAACTTAGGTCCATTAGAAGCGGTTTTAATGGGCTAGAACGGGGGAGGCCTATTAGATTTCTTAAACATTTATTTTGGATTTTAACAATTTGGGTTAGGTCCGCAAAACCCCAGAGGTCCACTCCGTACAGGATCGCTGAACTAATCCTGGAATTATATATTTTTAAAGCAGGACCTATTCTTTTTGTTAATGAAGACCTCTGCTCTTTAATTAGACACCCCAGTAGCTGGGCAAACTTAAGTGAAAGAGTATCAATCTGGGGCTTCCAACTGAGCTTATTCTCAAGGACAATCCCTAGATAAGTCATAACATTGGTCTGTTCCAGTGGGATACCGTTCATTGTGACGTGGCTCACCACGGATTTATTTTTAGTGAGTATCATAAATTTAGTTTTAGCTACATTCACCTGTAGATCGTTTATTGACAAAATTCCTCAAATTTATTTAGGGCCGCCTGTAGGCCCTGCTGGGTTTCTGATATTTTAAGGGTGTCGTCCGCAAACATTAGTAACGGAAACTTAGTACCACCCAAAGTAGGAGCATCAGTTGGAAACGCCAGGAAGTACTGCACAACCCTATTAATAAACAACAAGCACAGGGTTGGTGCTAGTATGCACCCCTGGCGCACACCCTGAGACACAGGGAATCTCTTGGTGACCTGACCCTGCTTACCCCAGCGCACCTGAGCAAAGTTATCATTATGCAGCTTAATCACTAAATCCAAGAGTTCCGGTGGCATCCCCATACTACTAAGTGCCTCCCATAGCTTTTCCCTAGGAACCAAATCAAATGCGGATTTAAGATCCACGAAGGCTGCATATATAGTACCACCTCCCAGGCTAACAGTTCGCCAATAAATCATTATAAAACGGAATACCTGTTCGATGGTACTTATACACGACCTAAACCCAGTCTGCGGAGGAGACAGAATATCCTCAAGCTCTATCCAACACTGTATTTTTGCAACGATTTTCTGTACAGAGTCTATCAAACTCATAGGACGATAATTCCCCGGAGCTGAGTGATCACCCTTTTAATAAATTGGCAAGATCTCTGCTACGCGCCAGGAGTCCGGAATACCTGCCCCCTTCGCTATTGCATTGCCAAGAAAGGCAATGTATGGGACCCAATTTGCTAGGTCATGTTTAAAAGATCTGCCGGGATGCAATCCATTCCCGGAGCTTTGCCATTCGGGATCTTTTTCAGTGCATCCTCAACATCTTTACGTTCAAATTTTAAAGCTTGGCAATTGGGCAAGGAACTTAAATCAGGAGGAGGGTGATCACCATCTAGTTTGAGGCCCCTAAACTGGGACTCAAAAAACCCGACCCAATCATCAGGAGACACATAGTTATCTGGCTCTTGGGATTGAGGGATATTTCCCTACTTAACTATGTGCCAAAACTTAGTCTGGTTTTTCAACCTACTGGCATCTAGGAGCTCCTCCCCTTGATGGTCGTCCCACTCTTTTTTTAGCAAGACTTTGGACTTTGAGATAGTTTGTCCTAGCCTTCCTAATAGCTGGCACAATGCCTGACCTTATAGCTGTCACCAGCTGGCCGTAGGATTTACGACAGGTTTTATTGTACCAAACTTTTCCAGGGGCCTGAAATTCAGATCTTAGGGGCGTACTGGGTTTGGAAAAATACGATTTTAACTCCTGGAAAAGTGCTTCATGAATTTCCGACGCCTTCTCAATCATATCTTCCTGTGTCGGAAGGGATTGCAAAGCACACAAGGTCCTGGAGACCACCGTGTTAATCCTAGCTAAGACACCCGGATCTTCGATGATCCTTGACCAACGGACCCTTCGCATATCGTTGGTCAGTAAAACATCAGCAGTCGTGGTCTCTCTATGGTTTGAACACCTTTTGCCACCACTCATGATTAAGCTCAGCAGAAGTGGATTGTGATCACTCTCTGGATGGTCAAGAATCATCATATCATCAAGAATGGACCAGTATTCGATCTTGAGGAGAATATAATCGATACGGCTAGTAGTTTTTCCATTATCAAATGTTGCCCTACCGATTTTGTCGGAGACGGAGTGTCCATTAACTGCCCTAAAACCACGCTCCAGGCACAAACCCATCCACTGCAGGGCTGCCTCTGTCCATTTCTTAATTGGCTTCACAGAAGGGATATTCCATTGGGCATCTTCCTCAGCCCATAGAGTTTCGCCATCAGTAATGAGTGCTTCAAACGAACAGTTTAAGTCCCCAGCTACAAGCATATAGCAATTTAGCCTGGTTGAATCAAAGAAGGTGTCTATATCCATAAAAGTTGGGGAATATCTCCCACCCGGCTGTCCCCTAACGTACACATTAACAATAAGGATATCTAACTGATCTGGCCGTTTCAGATTTACAACAAGAATGTCCAGGCTATCTACAATTATTTCCATCGGACTATAATTAATAGATTGCCTTAACCAGACAGTTAGACCCCCGGATAGTCTTCTTTTTTTCCCTTTCACAGCCGCATTATAAAAATTTAAGAAACCTGGTCGATGTATAGGGGCCACAGCCCAAGTCTCCTGGAAAATTAAAATATCATAAACCTCGACAAATTCGGACCACTCAGCTATGGGCACTTTACTCATTAAGCCCACAATATTCCAAGAAACAATTTGCAACTTATGCGTTAGAGTAGTTGGCGAGGGTGGGTTGGGGTCCATATCTTGTTCGGAAATCGTAGAGGACACCCCGCGATAACCGGGACCCCTATAATCCATGGGCCCTGAAAATATCATTTTAGGATTACAACTTTCCTGTAGTAGACCCCCCACACTATTCTCGGCACGGGGTTCCCCATTTACCGTTATCTGGTGCATATTACTCAAGCCAGCTCCATCTTCAGTCTGGGAGCGATCTCTATCGAGAAACCCCGAGCCTAAAGCAACTCCAACCTCCGGGCGAATGTTACTATTAACAATATGCTTGCACAAGGTGGATTTAGAAATTTCCAAACCCTGGACCAATGGAGTTCCTGTAAGATTGTGGCCCAGTCAGTCCACTCCCTCCAAGCCAGAAAGCAGGTCAAAACGATTAGACAAGAGAGGGCTGAACTCCTGCCAGCAATCACGATTAGATCTACTAAGTTGTTTTTCTCGCCATAATTGCGAGTTAAGAGTCTGGCGCTGAGGTATACGAGCATAAAAACAATTCAAGTTAAAAGGTTGTATTTCACCCTCCCCACCCTGCCCTGTGCCGTTACAAATAAAGCTTACCACCCTGGGGTCCCTGAAATTCAGTATTATGCAGTCCCCCTCTATGTCCTTCGGTCTGCAACCCAACCAGCTAACCCTTCTAACGTGGATAAGCTCTGCATTAGTGTAGACTGGGAGCGATCTATTCCTATTCAACCAATAGATTACCTTATTTTTAAGCTCTCTATGAGTTTCCGGCATGTCATCTCGAATTCCAGGGACACCTGTCAATACTACCGTAAGGGGGACGGACTCGGGAGGAAGGTCAATGCAGGGGAACTTCCTAATCCCTCCTGTTTTCGCTAAAACATTATACCCTTTGGGTGGTAACCCCTCGGCCACAGCCGAGATCCCAGGCTTTTTCCCCTCATCCCTACTAGTCGTGTTTGAACCCTTTTTGCTACTAGAGTTGGTCATTCTTGAATCAGGGCAGCACACAATACTAGATTGGGTTGGCAGTTTTCTACACTACCAGCTAAGACATGGGGGATGTCAATAGTAGTGGGGTTCACAGGACCCGGGGCCACCATATATTCACTCTGGGGGCCACGGCCCTGCATGCTTGCCACAGCTTTTTCTAGCATACATGAACTCAACGTTACCACTTTTTCTAAGTTCCCCAGGTGTTCACTTATTAGTTTAATTATTTCTAATAGTGCCAACATCAAAGATTTCACTAGCTTCTCAATCTGGCCCAGAAGACCCTCGTTGGTTCCGGTAACATCACATTTACTAGATGGTTGCTTAGGGTTCCAACTTCTATCTTCAGCAGCAGGAGTAACAGATTCCACAGTGGTTGGTGAGGTAGGTAACAGCCTAGCCGATCTAATAACTTTAGCACTCCTACCCTTTTGGGCGCTACCCCCACGCTTTCTTTTACCAGTGGGCTGCTTCACTTTAGTACCATTCCTTGGTTTCGACTCTGTAATGACCTTAGTACCTACTACAGTTGTTGGGGATGGCAAGATTGAATCTACCTTCCTATTTTCAAGCAATGAAATACTGTCATTAGAAGTGTTCAATGTGGTACGGGCAGAAAATCTACGGACCTTACAGATGCTAGGCTATTACTCAAGTTGGGCTGTTCAGGAGTAACAGCTGACCTAATTTTACCCAGCGAGGAACGTTTTTCAAGTAGAAGATCCAGAGATAGTCTTTTTTCAGTTAATTCTATCTTGTGTTCCAATACTCTAGCAGCCCTAGTAATAAATTGGTTGAGCGTTCCACTCACTGACCCCCCAATTGTACCAATCGGAACATTTCTACCTTTCCCTGAACGAAGCACCATTTTGGATATGTGCACTAAAGCCACGATTAAATAAATATCATAAAAAGAAGTGCGGAAAAGTTCAATTAATTAATAAGCCACAGCTACAAAACAAATAATCCCACAATAAATTACAATTAAAAAATATAAAGCACAAAATCTCACTATTGGGAAATATAGGTATGGGGGGGTGGCCCAGCCCAGCCTCAATCGGCCACGGACGGCCTCAGACGGTCCCGCCCTTCCCCGTGCTTCTCCCGGCGCGCGCCCCCGCACTTACCGCTCAGCGGAAATCCAAGTTATTTAAATAAAATCAGGCAGGAAACGGGAAGGGTCAGACAGCTGTAAGGTGTTACGGGGCTGCTGGCCCTCGCAGTCCCATCCCGTCAAGCCTCTCACCACAGCAGGAATCCAAAGCCCGGGGCTTAGTTATGCACGAGAATTGCAGGACCCCAAATGGAATTAAAAGCGCCAGAGTCAGAGTCAGGGAGCAACCTCTGCGAGGGGCACCGCGAGAGGTAAAGTACTGGTCAAGGCAATCAGGCAGGGGGCAGGAAGAGGCAGACAGCTGTACGGTGTTACGGGGCTGCTGGTCCTCGCAGTGCCGTCCTGTCAAGCCTCTCACCACAGCAGAAATCCAAAGCCCGGGGCTTAGTTATGCACGAGAATTGCAGGTCCCAAATGAAATAAAAAGCGCCAGAGTCAGAGTCAGGGAGCAACCTCTGCGAGCGGCTCCCGCGAAGCGGGGGCCGCGAGAGGTAAAGTACTGGTCAAGGCAATCAGGCAGGGGGCGGGAAGAGGCAGACAGCTGTACGGTGTTACGGGGCTGCTGGTCCTCGCAGTCCCGTCCCGTCAAGCCTCTCACCACAGCAGGAATCCAAAGCTCGGGGCTTAGTTATGCACGAGAATTGCAGGTCCCAAATGGAATTAAAAGCGTCAGAGTCAGAGTCAGGGAGCAACCTCTGCGAGCGGCACCCGCGAAGTGGGGGTCGCGAGAGGTAAAGTACTGGTCAAGGCAATCAGGCAGGGGGCGGGAAGAGGCAGACAGCTGTACGGTGTTACGGGGCTGCTGGTCCTCGCAGTCCCGTCCCGTCAAGCCTCTCACCACAGCAGGAATCCAAAGCCCGGGGCTTAGTTATGCACGAGAATTGCAGGTCCCAAATGGAATTAAAAGCGCCAGAGTCAGAGTCAGGGAGCAACCTCTGCGAGTCATACATTGATGTACAAATATTTTGCAACTACAATTGCGGTTGCAGAACACTTGCAGTTTACCACACATTTCAAAAGGGTGAAAGTCACTTGCAAATGGGAAGGGGTTCTCAGGGGACCCCTTCCCCTTTGTGACTAGCAGTGAAAACATTTTTTAAGAGCGGGCATTGGTCTACCCTTAAAAATTAAATAGAAACGTTAGTGTTTTTAAAAAGTACAGACCGTTTTTGTTTAAGGAAAATGGGCTGCATATAAATAAAAACTTCTTTATTGAAAAAGCAGTCACAAACATGGTGGTCTGCTGATCCCAGCAGGCCACCATCCCGGGGAGTGCTAGCCACTCCCAATGGGGTGCAAACTCCACCTGCCTCATGAATATTAATGAGGTAGGCAATTTGCGATCCATTAGGAATTGCAAACAGTGTCTGAGACACTGTTGTAAAGTCCATTTTGTGAGTCACAAATTGCGAGTCGCAAAACGACACAATTTGCGACTCGCAAATTGGAAGTGGTGTACATCTGGCCCAAGTCCAATAATTGGAAAACAGAACTATCACTCTCCAAAATGGCAAAACCACAAACAAATACAAGGCTCAACAAATCCAAGAACCTGTGGTTGGCATGCTCTGAGAATGGGTTTGCCTGCTTTGTTAATGCTGTTCCCCGAAATACGCAGGTTTTGTTAGATTTCAACTGCATTATTGAAATTGAGCCTAGGACTATACAGCATCGTATACCTTAACTTTCAGATTTGCTTTAAAGTCAGAGATACCGATGCATACAAGGTCATTTCTACTCCTTCTACTGCAGCTGAACGGGTAAGGCCATTCCCTTCAACTTTCTTTGGCCTAAGTTTGAATGTCACGAGCTCCTGCTTGACTGGTGCATATGATCTGACGCAATTCCGAGATCTGTGCCAATAAGAAAAGCAAACACTCATGGGATACCTCTTTGGGCCAATGGTCTGCTTGATACCTTGCCTGGCTCCCATGTTTTGACATTAGTTTGTGTCATTAATGCCCTGATCTCCAGCTGTTACAGTCATGCTGAGTTTCACCATTTGTATGAAAGTTTTCATTTATGTGCAATTAAAATACAGTTTTCTGTCTCACGGGTGCTCATTAGTCCGCTTCAATCTCAACCAATTTATGTAAAAACCTCTCAGTCCCGCCCAACATAGTAATGAAGTTTAATGCATCATCCTGTATTCAACAATCCATGAAACTGTAGCTTGGTTGGAAAAATATGGAACATTTTAAACAGTCTTTTTGGAAAGTAAGGAGTATCAGTTTCCTTGAGAGAATGCAGTATTCTATTTAAAATTGATTACTCATTAATGACACTATGAGCAACATAAAATTAGTTTAGATCAATTTGAATTTAAAAAAACAACGCACACCGCATCAAAAGATGTCAGGAGACAAGAATACATCTAGATGTTCTTGTTCTCCTAGACTTGAAGTGCTAACAGGATTATGCATTAAAAGAAGTAAGATTATATGTCAAATATTGACATTTGGTAAGTAACCCTTGCAATCTATTGAGTAGCTATGCCATTTGGTGTCTGAGCCATATTTGCTTTTGTTCTTGAAAAATAAAAATTACAACTAAACCAGAGGATTCAGAAGGCCACAACCTAGAACTCACATGGCACAACAAGCAAAGCAGACACACTTTTCTATGAAATTAGTATCTCACTACAGGAATCAACGGGACAGTTAAGTGTGAACTCTAGTCAATTGCACAGTAGAGTCTTTCCCTTCTTAATGCCAATGAGGCAGTCAGTGAGATGCAATGCCAGACGTTTTTGCTCTTCTGCAAGCATATCAGTTATAATAGGGACCCTGTTCTGAGATGGGTTCTGAAATTGCCATCATGCATTTTTGTGCTAGTTTAGCTTAACCTTTGAAAGAGTAGTAGTACCTTATTGTCTCAAGCAAGTCTTATTGACAATGGTGTTGAACAAACCAGTGCTGAATCCCAAATTATGTCAAAACTTTAAAGTTATTAATAATATGCCAATCATGGCATGTTGTAAACATCTGTGGTTTACCACAAGTTCCAAGGTAAAACCTCCGACTGGCTTGAACCAGGTTGGTGTATCTGACCTGCGCTCATTGCAGTCGGCTTGAAATCATATCTAGGTCCCAGTCTACCATCGGTACATTGTGCTTTTTGGTGCAATTTCTTTTTAGATCTTTGAAAATTCATATCTCAGTTCCCCTTATTTCCAGTTCTTTATATCTCCAGTTCCCCTGGGTTTTTGTCATATTGGTGTCATTTTGCTCAGTAAAGTGTACTCTATTTTCCTACACTAGAGTGGAATTTTTCTTGTGTTTTGAGATTTAACTGTTTTGGTAGTCCTAAATGCTTTACACATTTTCTCTTCTAAGTTAAGCCTGTCAGGTTTGTTCCAAAGCCACCAGTGGTTGCACTCAAGTTTAAATTACTGAAACCTTTAACAGGACTGTGAGACCTGACACCTTGGCGTGGGTCTCCCTTCCATTTTTTGCTGCTGCCTCATGTGTTTTTGCTGTTGTTAAATGCTTTGGGCACTGTGCCACTGCTCTCCAGTGCCACAATGCAAGTGCTCCCTATTGTAAATTAGTGTATGGATTAGTGATTCCATGATTGGCTGATTTGGTTTACTGGTCAGACCCTGGTACAGTGCACTGAGTGTGCCCAGGGCCTGTAAACCAAATGCTGCTGGTGGGCCTGCAGCACTAGTTGTGCCACCCACAGAAGCAGCCTGTAAAAGTGTGTCTCAGGTCTGCCATTGCAGAGCCTGTGTGCAGTCTGGTACTGCCATGTTGACTGGGCACATGCACCCACTTGCCAGTCCCTCAACCTTCCCTTTTATTCATATCACACACCCCTATGGTGGGCCCAAGAGCAGGGTGCATAGTAAGTAAAAGGTAGGATAAGCCTATGATGTGTGTGGCATTTCCTACTAGTGAATGACAGCCATTTTCGTTTTTCACTATTGCAAGGCTACCTATTCCCCATAGGCCAGAATGGGCAGTTTGATTATTACACCTTATAATCCTAACTGACTCAGGGAACTAGGCAGAAATTCGAGTTTAGTATGCCTGAACTCAAAATGATAAAATACATATTTTAGTGAAGTTGGTTTTAACATTCTGTGTTTGAAAATACCACTTTTAGAAAGTAGGTATTTTCTTGTCTAACTATCCCAGCCTGTCTCAGCTAGGGTGTGTATTCCTTGTCTGGAGTTTGAGTGACAGGGGCTGGGGGATTCCAGGAGACAGGGTGAGTCAGCCCAGCAGTGAATAGGGAGATATGCATCTAGATAGGAGGGAGGAGTTGCACCTGGGACCTGAATAGGGCTGTGCCTTCCCTCCACAATGCTGGCGCCACCTCCTGTGGTGCATCTGATGTCTCTGCCCTGCACCGTGAAAGGAAAGAAGGAGTTATGTAAACAGAGTGCTCCAGGACTGACCACACCTGGGGGCCTATTAGGATTGCGGTTTTTCCGCATCCTCCGGGCCGGCGGAAGCCACCGCCGGCCCAGAGGATTCGGAAAAACCGCAGCGGACCCACCAGAGACCCACCGCCACATTAGGATGGCTGGTGGGTCCTGGTTTCCGTCCGCAGCAAATCCGCCGCGGTTGGCTTACAACCGCGGCGGAAAAGCTCTCATATGGTGGCGGTGTCTCTCAGACGCCGTCCACCATATTAGGAAATGCCTGAAAAGATGCTTTTCCGCGGCGGATTTTCCGCTGTGGAAAAGCATGTGGGACTTCACTGCGGGGGCCCGTTGCGGGCCCCCTAGGTGAAGGGGGGGTGGGGGGTGCACATGGGGGTGTATGCAGAGATCGGCAGGCACCGCGCGGTGCCTGCCGCTTTCTGCATACAAATGCAAAGTATGCATTTTTAACATTGCGGCAGGCGCAGCTTGAAGCTGCACCCGCTGCAATGTTAAGGATAGAGGATGTGACCACCACCCTGGCGGTCACATCCTAATCTTGACGGGGGGAACACCGCTGCCCATGCGGACGTTCCCCCCTCTATGGTGGCGGACGGACTCAGGTCCGTCCGCCATCATAATCGGCCCCCTGGTTTGGACTAGGCAAAGGCCTCTCTGCCTTCTGAGAACAAAGAGAAACTGTGTATAAAAGAGGGGACCCAAACCTCAGAGAATTATATCACTTTTGGACAACAAGAAGAAACCTTTGATGAGGAGTGGAACCAGAGAGACTGAGGAGAGAGTATCCCTAAGCTAAAGTGCTGCTTGGGGGATTGGTCTGCAGTGGTTGCCTGACTGCCAAAGGAAGGAGAAAGGAACTTTGTGTACTTTATTTTCAACTCGTGAAGGATCTCCAAGGGCTTGGAACTGAGCTTGCTCCCTGCTGAAGTCTCAGGGACAACAGACTTCACCCACCAGCTCCCCAAGAGTTCTCTGGAAGTGCCTGCAGTTTTGCTGGACTTTTTGAGAACTTGCGTGTTGCAAGGAGCTGGAAGCGCGACTCAAGAACAGGAAACGTGTCGCCGAACTCCCGCTGCCGCTTCACAACACGAAGCGCCTCGCAGCGCCAGAGAGGATGATAGACGAAGCAGCAGATGCCGCCGCATCACCGGGAAGCATCGCCAGAGAAGAGGATCGACGTCGCAGCAGACACCACCGCATCACCGAGAAGAGTGTTGCAGGGCCTGTCGCGGCTTGCATCGTTGAGGAAGCAACTCGCATCACCAGGAGAGAGGATCAACGTCGCAGCAGACGCCGCGGCATCATTGGGAACCGTGTTACAGGTCCTGTCGCGGCTCGCATCGTGGAAAGCATCTGGCATCGCCGGAGAAGAGGATCAACATCTCAGCAGACGCGGCTGCATCACAGGGAAGCGTGTCGCATCAAGGAGAAAGCGCCATCTTTATTTCTTTGAACCAGATCCTCAACGCATCACCGTGCTTGCGTGTAAGGGACTACCGCATAACCTTTCTAGTAACACTTTTGTTGCCCTGCGTGTCACATCTTAAGGTACATTGACTCAAAGTGTCGCATATCAAGATCTAAAGAGAACTAAGCTAATTCTACCATTTTAAAGTACAGTATTCTGGATTTTTGCTGTTAGTGGTCTTGTGATAAGTCTCTATAAAGAATACTTATTTTTGATGTAAAACCTGTGTGGTGTCCATCTGTAGTGTTGTTACTTGATTACTGTATGTGTTCACAAATGCTTTACACACTGCCTCTGTCTGCTCGTGCCAAGCTACCAAGCGGGTTAACAGAGGTTATTTTAGGAGTGTACCCCCATACCCCCATACCCTGACTAGAGGCAAGGGTTTCTATTTGTCACAAGTACCTACCTGTGCCAACTAGAGACCAACATAGTGCTTTTATTACTTGTGGAAACCCCAATCGACCTCAACTAATAAACCACTTTCTCTCACTTAACTTTGTGGAATTTGATAAGTACCTTAAATGCTGGTGATTTGGATGTAAAAGAGAGATGATTGATGTAAAAAATTGAAGCTAACCACTGAGTACTGCTGGTTGGAAACGATGGAGCTGTCAGTCACAGTAAAGATTCAGAGTCAGACTTAGACACTTAATCCTTCTTACAAGTTGGACTGAATTTGGTGCGGGAATACCAGGGAGCCAGAATCTTTGATTACAGCTTGTATAACCACACACAATTCTGGCTAGTCTTAGGTTTCTCCCCAGAATG
This sequence comes from Lissotriton helveticus, assembly GCF_964261635.1. Classification (NCBI taxonomy): domain Eukaryota; kingdom Metazoa; phylum Chordata; class Amphibia; order Caudata; family Salamandridae; genus Lissotriton; species Lissotriton helveticus. The sequence goes on along the minus strand of NC_136071.1, from coordinate 330,913,495 downwards.
GGGAATTACTCCATGGTCTTGGAAATACCTGTGCTTTACCATGCATTATTCCCCACTCTGAGGAGAAAAAAATGCTGGCAGTTTCTGCCTGTTCTGAGAGCAGATGTGAAGCATTGGTTGGAGAGCAGTTGGGAGCAGTAGGTTCAGGGGCTCCTGTCTGTCCAGAGGAACATACAGCCTGATTCATGTACGGGCCGTTTTGCGTGTCCCTAATAGCGATTAATAGCGACTCGCTATTGAGGAAACGCAAAACGGCATTCATGTACTTTTCGGGGAAAAAATAGCGACTCGCACGCGGGCGCTAAAGCCGTTAGCGACCTACAAAAAACGCAGAAAAATCGCTATTCCCGGCTACCTGCGATCGGGATTGCGACTCGCAATCCCGATCGCACGGGATTGCGACTCGCAATCCCGTGCGATCGGGAATGCGAGTCGCATTCTCGCGCGATCGGGAAAACGGGAAGACGCATTCCGAGCACCGTGATGACATCACAACCAGGAAGCAGCCAGTTCCCACCCCCAAACACCACAGTGACGCTATCCTTCGAGTGTGCACGTCGGAAAGCAGACGCTAAACCACCGTTAGCGACTCCAGAAACGGCAGAAATAGCGACCGCCATGTCCGAGGAACCTGTCCCTGGCCCCAGCAACAGCGCTGGACGAAAGCGCAAGCTCAAGTTCTCCGAGCAGGAGCTCGAGAACCTGATTGAAGGGGTGGTGGCCAACCACGACAGGCTGTTTGGCGCCAACTCCAGGAAGGTCCCAGAGCAGGACAAGCGGAGGATCTGGCTGGGGATAGCCTCCAGCGTAAACTCGGTGGGCGTGGCGGACAGGTCGTTGGAGGAGCTGAAGAAGCGCTGGTACGACCTCCGAGGTCATGCCAAGGAGAGGGTGGCGGAGCGCCTTGGTGAGGCATCGGGCACTGGAGGTGGCGGACCGACTGTCCCACCCAACACACCCCTGGAGGACCAGGTTGAGAACACCTTGGAGAGGGAGGCGTGTGTTGGCGTGACCCCTCTGGACTCCTCCCGCCCCACCCAAGACACCCAAGGTAAGTGGCATGCGACTGCGACCCTGTCCCCTATGACCGTCCCTGACCAAATAGGCTCACTCATTGGCCCTTAGTCATGCCTATGTTGTGCATCAGGAAATGCCCTGAAGCATTGTGGGAGATGTAGTATGTCCACAATGTAGTAGTACCACAATGCGGCCAGAAAGGTTCCAAAGTGCGCAAATCCACAGCCATCCAGGGAATGACACCCAGCATGCATGTAACATCTGCACGTCTGACAGTCACATGCACCTAATGAGTATCCACTTACCCTCACAGGTGGCGATGATAGCAGTGACAGCGAGAGGCTGCAGATTGATGAGGAGGCCCAGGAGGAGGAATCACTACCCGAAACCCAGCCACCAGCCCCTGCCGCTGCACCAACACCAGCAGCCAGGCCCCCCACCGTACCTGGTCCTACATCTTCCGGCCAACCGGCTGCCAAGGCCAGGCCCCCCACCGTACCTGCTCCTACATCTTCCGGCCAACCGGCTGCCAAGGCCAGGCCCCCCACCGTACGTGCTCCTACATCTGCCGGCCAACCGGCTGCCAGAGCCAGGCACCCCACCAATGTGCCTCCAGTTCCTGCCGCACCAGCAACACCAGCTGCTACACCACCTGCAGCTCGTGCAACCAGATCTGGGCCAGCCACAGCCGCAACACAGCGGCCGAACAGCAGGAGGGGCAATGGGCATCTCCATGCCTGCATGAGCGTCGAGCGGCGCATGCTCTGAATCCACCAGCGCCAGTCGCAGCAGCAAGGAGCCATCCAGCTCCAGCTGCATAAAATTGGCCGCAATGTGGCGGGAGTCGGAGAGCGGATGGACCGCATGACGGCAGCCATGGACCGCATGACGGCGGCAATGGAGGACAATACTGCTGTGCTCGTCAAGCACCGCAGTGTTGCAAGCAGGCGCCACCACCAGCTGATGAGCCGGCTGTCGGCCTATAGTAGGTCAAATTATGTGGCAGCAAATGCCACCACCCAGCTGTCGCGGCGCTCTCTGACCCAGCAGCACCAACTGGTCCAGTGCTGCGAGGACATAACCAGGGTGCTGGAGCACCTGACCACCGCCGTGACGGCACTGCATACACCTGTGCTACCGGCCATTGTAGGGGGAGACGATGCCAGTGAGGGTGCCTCCAGCGTGAGCAGCCACTCTGCCACGCAGGTCCCGCCACCTAGGCGCAGCACCAGGGCAACGCCTGGTACAGCTGCCCAGGATGAGGATGAGCCTCACAGGCGCCTGGGCATTACGCGCCGGAGGCGCCAATGACATTGTCTGAGGGACACTGCCACAGGCTGACGCTAAGCCTGCCAAGAACCTACTTCACACTGCAGTATGCAGGAATACTGTAATTTGTAAATAGTTGAAACCATAACCTTTTACTTGTGAATGGAACAAATACATTTATTTTGCTGCACACATTAGCCTTGTGTAATCATTAAATTTTGCATGCAATTGTGATATGTGGGTTGGGGGAAGAGGGTGGTCATAGAAATTGTTCGCTGTGATGTGGTTGCGACGTCTGTGGCCTTCAGCTGGGTTCTCCCTGCGTGCATGGTGCGCATGTGCTGGTGGCCGGTCGTCCCCCTCAGATTCACTGCCTGAGATGTCAACAGGTATCCGGCGCTTGGTTGCAATGTTATGAAGCATTGCACAGACAGCCACAATGCGGCAGCACGCTGCAGGACTGTAATACATCGCCCCACCTGTCTTGTGCAGAATACGGAACCTGCTCTTGAGCAGGCCGAATGTCCTTTCTATACAGTTCCTTGTCCGGATGTGCACAACATTGTAGCGCCGTTGCTGAGGTGTGGCAGGGTTGAGGTAAGGGGTCAGGAGGTATTCCCGTAGGGCGTAGCCACTGTCACCTGAATGAGAGGAGCAGATGTTGATTGCCTGTGCAGCGCAGTTACTTCATAGCAATGTGACATGGTCGACAAAGTGTACTTACCAAGTAGGTGTCCTTCCCCAAACTCTCCCCTGAGCAGTCGTGTGTGGAGTCCGCTGTGCCTGAAGATGAAGGAGTCATGGGTACTCCCTGGGTACTGGGCCACAATGTCAGTGATGATGGTCTTGGCATTGCAGACCATCTGTATGTTGAGGGAGTGGTAGGACTTCCTGTTGCGGTACATATACTCCGTGGCAGCTGGTGGGCAGATGGCGACGTGGGTACAGTCTATGCAGCCGAGGACATGGGGAAAATGGGCGACATTGTAAAATTGTAGTTTTGTCAGGTCCAATTCCTGTTGGCTCGTGGGAAATGTGATGTGGCGGTGGAGCTGGCTGAGCATGGCGTCAACAAAAGTGTGGAGGCAGCGTGACATGGTGGGCTGGGATATCCCCCCAGCAGCGGCTACTATGCCCTGGAAACTGCCGGAGGCCAGGAGGTGCAGGCTGCACAATACCTGCACATGTGTGGGCACAGAATTGTTTCGCCTTGTTGGGTGCTGCATGATGGGGTCGAGTTCTTGTATCAGCCAGGTGATCATTTCCCCATTCAGCCTGTATTTAGCATAAATCTGTTCTCTGGTTTGGCCCAGCAAGGTGACCCGCTGCCGGTAAATCCTTTGCTGCCTCATGCGTCTCCTCCGTGCTGCTCGCTGTAGCCTTCGCCGCCTCACCACCATGTACATCCCAGGCATTGTGGAACGCCTAATGCTGCTGCTGAATGTCCTTATGTGTGATTGGTCAGGCCTGGACCTGTTGGTGATTGGCCAACAGTTTTTCAAATTTTACTTAATCATGGCTTTTATGGTTACCACCTGCTTTGAGTTGTCCTTAAATTGCGCCGCGCAAACGTGCGAATTAGCGCTTTTTCGCTATTGTATTTGTTTCATGAATGCCGATTGAGACAATATTGCGTTTCGCTATTCATTTCGCAGATTCCGTGGTTGGTCGCTATTTCCGTATCGCTAATGCTCGACTACCCGGAATCTGCGACTATTATAGCGTAATCGCTATTTAAATCGCTATTCTTTTTTTGCGAATTCGCTATTTCGTACTTGAATGCCGATTCCGTGTTTTGCACCCGCAATTGCATTTTCGCAGCCATTGCGGGCGCTATTTCGCTTCATGAATCAGGGTGATAGTTTGCTCCCTTGTGCTGCTTGAAGGGTTAGACAGGGATTTGCTGTGCTGCTGTCTGCATCCCCTGCAGCAGTAAACATTTAAATAAATAAAACAAATTTCGTTGCGCGCACTGCATCACCAAATGTAATGCATTGCGCGCAACGAAATTCATTTTATTTATTTAAATGTTTACTTTCCTGTAAAACTCCGTAATCCATACATTACTACCCCCCACCCTGCCCCTCCCCCTGCCCACGTCACCGCCCTACAGAAACACCGACTGCCGACCGCTACTGGACACTTCTAAATACAATTGATGTAATTCCACCCAGTTAATGCTCTGGGTGAAATCTCTTAACTAATAATGAGGCCATTCTTAGGACTCTAAATCAGACAAGCAGGATCAGCCACTGATTAACCCTGATCTCCTGAAAATAAAGCCTGAGACCCAAAAATAAGCAAACTATCCTACAAGAGAAAGTGTTTTAAGTAGAATTGCCCATTTATCTGACACAGAATCTGTCTGAAGTGGCCGCTCATCACCATCCTTTTAAAAGCAATTGTAGGTGCCTCCCCTCACACACAAGTAGATCACCACAGACTCTCCAGAGGCACACAATTTAAACATTCTCTGAGGCATGAACTTCTCATACTTCAGCTTCCCCAGTGGACAACTAGCTTTCCTCCAGCTGACCAAAGTCCAAGTGTTTACTAGGTAAGTTAAGGCAACTAACTCTTCCAGTTTTTTAGAATATGTTGTGGGGGGGGGGCAAAGATTCAAACAGGTGCTGTGAACAGCTTTTCCAGTGGACCGTTCATAGACAGTACAGATTCTTTTGAGCAAAGCAAGTAGAGCCTCTTCTTTCTGTCTTGGTTGTAGTATGAACTATTTCTGTCTCTGCATGAATGACTTGTGAAACTGAAAAATCTTCCAATTCCTCTTGCAGACAAAATCCAATATGATTAATATTTTCCTCAACAGGCAATATCTCTCTTCTGCCAATGATCCCCACCCACTAAAAATAATTCATCCCACTTTAAGGTAATTCACTAGCTTCTGGTTTCTCTCCAGAGGCTTATCCCACAGAGTAACAGAGCCTGAAATTTCTAATAAAGCTCCCTCTGAACATAGCTCTTTGACTGCAGAACAAGTTACTCTTGGGTGCCAGAATGCCCAGGCCCGCTCCCGCCACTTTTTTCTTTTAGAGTCTAATCTCAAATGGTGATTGTGAAAAGTTGGCCTGGCATATGCTGTCCACTATTCTAATGGGCACCTTGCACCAGGCCAAGCAACCCTTATTGATGATAGGTTTCAAGACAACCATTATTTAAAGCTATCCTAGTGGTAGCTATGGAAAGCAGCATTCAGGCTAAGTCTTGAAGGAGTGTAAAGCAGCTTGGTTTACCAGATTATACCTCTTGAATGTCTAAATGAAAAGAGTTCCACACAAGGTATATATATAAAATATATATATATTTATTTGTAAACACTGTGTAGTAATCTCTTTATGGGATTACAGAGCAAAGTACACCATTTAAATGCAATAGAACTTCAGTAAATAGCACAATATACACTGGGCCCCCGGGGGGAACCAAACCATATATTAAGAAAGTGGTATAAGAACCACAACTTGACTAGACCCAAGGCCTAGAGCCTGTAGAATTGCTGGGACCAAAAGGAACCACCCAAGGTAGTGACACAAGGGACCCACGGGGGACGCGTGCAGTATGAGAACACAGCAACGAGAAGTTATTAGCTTCTATGGGGAAAGTCGGGGTTGGAAATTAATGGCCTCATTTATGAGAAATGACGCATCGCTGCGTGAAAGCAGTGATGCGTCACTTCTCAGGGCGGGCTCCTTGCGTCAGGATTGATGCATCATATTTATAATATGATGCATCATGGCGCAAGGAGTAACAGATACGTCAGTATTTCTGACGTATCTGTAGGCGCAAAAGTGACGCATTGCTGGAGTGTGTCACAAAAGTGACACAACTCCAGCAATGTGTACTTTCACATGGGCAAGTCCCATTTTGTTAGTGCCTGCATCAGTCTTACGTCTGCCATGAAGCAGGCGTAAGAGTTTGACGCTTTAGCGGCCAAGAAATGGCGCAGTGAAATCTTATAGATTTCACTGAGTCACTTCCATGACCCTTTCTTGCGTCAAAACGCCCCCTTGCATACATTATACCTGTCGCAGGTATAATGTGCCGCAGGAGTTTACAAAGTGACGCATCTACCTAGATGCGTCACTTTGTAAATATGGTGCAACAAGGTGCATTTTTTACGCCAATGGTGCGTCACAAAAAGTGACGCACCAGTGGCGTAAAAGAGACGCACAGCCTCATAAATGAGGCCCTCAAACATTAAGGACACTTAGGAGAGGACTTTTAGCAAACCCCTCTAAACTTAAGGGGTTCTAGGGCCAACACCCATGGGAGCACTGGAGTACTTGAGTTACCTCACCCAGGGAAGCCGGGTGCATAGTTGTCCTTTGGTGTCGGGAATCGTCATTGATTTCACTAGCGATCTGCTGCAAAGTGCTGCTGCCGTCGAAGTGGAAAGTGTCCGGTGTTATCCAAGCCTGGATCGAGGTTGAGAGGAACCTGCAAGCAGAGGGGATAGAGTCTGGGTCACTAGTCAGTGACTAGGGGCACCATACATGAATGCCCACCGATGTCGGGTGATTCAGGTGTGAAGAGGTGAAGCATGACTCTGCAGCCACGAGGATCAGGAGGCATCGACAACAACCAGGAGCTGGATTTAAGCTGTCCCACAAAAGGTGTTGAGTGCTGAGGTATCGGTGCCTGGATTGGACCCAACAAGTCTTGGCAACAGCAACCCACGCAGGAAGAGAAAATAGGCTTTGGTGCAGACCAACAAGGTCCGAGGAACTCAACAAGTGGTGGAGAGTCAGGGCATGTCTGGAGCAACCAGGAAAATCCAATGAAAGTCAAATTTGTCTTCTCAGGGACCCACCAGTCAACAGACCAGGGATTGCAAAGGTACCTCAAGCGAAAACATAAAGGGCCAGCTCACGGAACACTCGTGGAGTGTAGGCCAGCAATCTTCAGTGGAAAAGGTGCTCGGGGTCTGGGCTACAAGTAACCAATGCACAGCCTCAAGGGACGTTGAGGAGTTGATGCACTTGCAAATGTGCACAGTGTCCAGGGGTTCCGGTTCCACGGTACTCACAAGTGCTGCGGGTCTCAGCTTTGCTGGAGACTCAGGTCACCCTCGGAGAAGTCTGGAAATCAACCTGCTGGGCTGCTATTACATTGGAGTCAGTCGGGAGCTTCGAAGATGCAGACCGGTCAGATGCGTCTTTGGTGCCTGCCAAGCAGGGGAGTAACTCCTTTACTCCAAGGGAGATTCTTCAGTCATCCAGCGTCGTGCAGATCATCGAAGTACCAGGATTCAGTATCAGAGTTTCTTCCAGGTGTAATCTAAAGTTCGGTAGAGAGGGGTTCCTTTCTTATACCCAAGGAAGGGGTTAGATATAATCTATAGACCCACCTATGGGAGGGTATGGAAAGAGGGATGGCTACACCCATTTCCTTTGTCCAGTTTCATGCGAGAGCAGGGGCTGGTAGCCCCTGCAACTGGTTTGAACTGGGGTATGCATAGGGACACCAAATGTGCCCCCAGTGCAGACTTCAAAGCACTCTTGGAGTGCTCCCACCAACCCCAATACACTAAAGCCTGTCTGGGTGGTGGTGACACCTCCCTGTGACAGGAAACCTATTGTCCAGGCCTCCCCTGCCGGAGTTTCATCCAGCAGCAGGAAGCCAGACTCGTGTCTGTGGCTGCAGCATCCATTTTGGGAGGCTAGGGCTCTTTCAAACTAGTACCGGGTATAACGGTGTGTACATGTCTTTCCCTCTAGAAGGGTGGAATAATACCCCCACCGCCACAACTGGGAGGGGGGGTTATGATTCCAAAGTGTTTCACACTAAACACAACATGTTTCCTTGCAGCCATTCCAAAGTTAGCATTTACCACGGGGTTTTAATGTACAAGAGTATATGGTCTGGCTGCATCACAGAACAGCCCCAGAGAATAGGTTTTGAAGGCTGCAAAGGGGCCTGCTCATGCATGGGCACCTTCTCCCACAAAACCCATCACCCTGCCTTCAGGATTGATAAGGCCTGCCATAGGGGTGACTGATAGGTTTTCTTGTTTAGTAATATAAGGTAGATATAGGAAACCTATATCTAAGTAAGGGGTGCATACACCACCTTGCACAGGCTGCAGGCAGACCTGTCGTGTCATTTTAGAAGGCTTCCCAGGGGTGGCAAAATACATGCTTCAGCCCCTGGTAGGCCTCTGGGGCACCTATGCCCATGGTACGTAAGGTACCATATGCTAGGGCCTCATAAGGGTACCCCAGTAACCAAACTGGAGTGTACCTAAAGTACATGGAATCATTTTAGAGGGGAAGCAGCTAGGCTAGGGTCCTGGTTAGCAGGGCCCCAGCCAGACTAAAGTAAAAAAAAACTGTGAAACACCAGCAAAAAGTGTAGGTAACTATAAGAAGCAGACCATACTCTCCTACAGTGATTGCATATGTGACTGTCAGTTTTCGCTATAGTGAAATCTAGATCCAATGGGATTGATGTACTTTTCCACACTTGTCATTATCCCAAGCCAACCATACATAATAGTGATATGCTGGTTAGTGGTACCCCAGTGGAAAGGTGAATAGGATTGGAGAGAGAAACCGAGACACTGAATGTCACCATTCTCACAAATTAATCTGCTGTGTGCTGATATCTATGCTGTGGTTAATGAAACGTTTTGGTTTACAATGGATATTTCAAGACATGACTGATATTTTTAGTAGATATCTCTTCATCGAGCCCTATATCACAGCAGCAGCAAATGTTATACCTCCTGAATATGTCTGTAGCTCAGCCACTCTCATATATTGAGTGAATTCTAGCTTTCCTGAACCTGTAAAACAAATAGAATCTTAATAAATTATAGTCATTGTCATACTCTCATTCTCTTTTCTGATTTGGTAAGTACAGACCTTTTGGCTCCTCTACTCTATACTTAAGGTTGTTCCTTACACAGTAATATAAATAAACATTCATCAGTATTATATACACTGATAACAATTAACTGCCTTTTTCCTAAACATATAACACTACCTTAAATGCAATATACACATCAGGAAAATATCAGTAGTCTTTTAAGGTGAGGAGAGTACTGGGGATTTTCCACATAGTTCAATATCCAAACTTTAACATTATATAGTGTATACTTCTTCAATGTTTATTTCTGAAATGGTACTTTAATCTATTCAAGATGATTTGCAAAGTGCAAATAAATTCATTGGAATACTTCTCTGAATTCAACTTCAACTTCAAAACACACTTCCAAAGCAGACAGTCCTCATGATTTTTACACGTCTGGCAACAAGGACCTCAATTCATTAGAAAAGTATTTTGATTGCCTACCAAAGACACTCGAATCAAGAGAAAACATATATCTGACAAATTTAAAATGGCTGCCGCCATTTCCAAACATTTTGAGAGTTGAGCTAAATCAAGGGAAATGTAGTCTGCATCCAGGTGACGATGCTTAGTGCGTTTTTAAAGATATATAGCCGTTTGCTAAGCAGGACTAATTTCCAGGGAGCAGAGTTAGCGTTTCCTTCCCCTCGATGAATTTTGTGCTAGTGAGTTCAGAGCATTGCATTTGTGTGCCCTCCCAGTGCAGGATGGTGAATTTAGGATGCAGATTAGGCCTGCTCTGCAAACCAGTAAACGTAATTAAGGGCCATATGTATCAAGAACACGATTTGCGATTCTGAATTTGCGAATTTTACCGAATCGCAAAATCAGAATCGTAAATCGGTATGTATCAACACATTCGCAAATATTTAGCGATTCGCCCAGAATCGCTAAATATTTGCGCGATGGGCAATAGCGATTCCCTAATCGGTAAAATCTCGCAAAATTGCGAGTTCGCACCAATAAAATCGCAAATTTGCACGATTGCACGATGAAAATCGCAAATTTGCGATTATCCCACGGAAAAATTCGCGAATTAGCGATTTTCTGGAACCTTCCAATCGCAATCCTGATGCTTTATGATGACATCACCATCCAGGAAGTGAGTGATTTCCCATGGTGCAGCAGTGTTGCTTGGGAGAGAGTGTGGGAGTGTTGTTTGTTACTCAGGAGCCATGGCAGAAGGTGGAAATAAGGATGTTCCAGCAACCCAGCAGGAGCAGCAAGATGGGGAAGTAGCCAGGAAGAGAAAGCTGAAGTTCTCTGAGGCAGAACTTGAAACCCTCATTACAGAGATGGTGCCAAACCATGACATTTTATTTGGGAAGAGCTCACACAAGGTGCCTGAAACCAGGAAGAGACGGATCTGGGAAGGCATTCAAGCCAAAGTAAATGCCCTTGGAGTGACACACAGGACTGTAGATGTGTTTTGCCAAGCGCTGGTACGACCTGCGCAAGCGCTCCAAGGAGAAATTGGCTGCCAGGCTGGAGCAGTCCCAGCTCACCGGTGGGGGAACCTCCAATGTCACAGACTCAACACCACTGGAGGAACTGGTAGAGGGCACACTGCCCCCACAGAGTGTTGCGGCCGTGTCCGTGCTAGACAGCTCAGCCCAACCAGCTGCAAGACCAGGTAAGAAGCATGCCTTCCCACCCTATACCACCCCCAGCAACCCCCTGCAGCAACCTAGGGATAAGGGGTAACACATGTCAGCCTAGAGCAAGTACACAGGCAGTCACAGCAATGCATTATGGGACATGTAGTCACAACAGTTAGTAATGTTGGAAGTAGCATCCATCTAATGCAATTTCACATGTGCAGATCAGGGAAGGTGAATGACACAAGTAAAGTTAGGGAAAAGTGTGAAATAATTTATTTGAACATCATATGACAGGAACAAAAAAATGATGTGTGCTGTTCTATCCACAGCACCTGCAAGTGGAAATGCAACAACCAGTGCAAGCGACACAGGACCCCAAGCCTCTGGAGAAGCTAACCAGGGCCAGGACACAGATGGGGAGGACAGTCCTTTCATCCCACCACAGGGACACAGAAGGAGGATCGTGAGGCCATTGAGAATCATGGAAGAAGAGGATGGGGACAACAATGAGTCAGTGCAGTCAGAAGCACCAGTTTCCCAGCAGCAGGAGTCAAGACCACAGGGCACAGGCAGGCGTAGACCCAGCACGGGCTTCAGCTCCATGGAACAGCAGGATGAATCTGTTTTTGCAGGGTTCGAACTGCACATGCTTCAGGTACACCGCCTACAAGCAAAAAATATGAAGGCAATACAGCGAGAGATTAGGGCAGGGAACAGGGCAATTTGCCAAGAAATCAGGGGTGCTGTGCAGGAGCTACCTGCAGAGTTGCGTGCAGAACGCGCAGCCAGGCGCAAAGAGATTGCCCGCATGGACCACTACACTCGCGCAATTAACCGGCTGGCCTCCTCCACCAATATGCTTGCAAGGCGTACCATAGAGACCCAGCGTGAGTTCTCTCACGGAATTCAGGATATCGCCACTGTGGTAGTGAAGTCAACTGCTGCCCTGAATGAACTGCGCGCCATGCGTACTGCTGGTCCTGGGGTGCTGACCCCCAGTGAGGAGGACTCCCAGTCAGTGCGGAGCTCCAACACCCCACCACCCACTGTTGAGAGGCGCCGTAGTGGCAGGAGCAACAGGCCTGCCACACACCAATAGGAACTGCTGCCAAATGACGATAACTCACAGGGGTGAAATAGGGCCAGCAACAGTGTAGCATTTGCTGTTAGTACTCCAAAATTGTTGCACTGTGATTTCAACATGTGCATTGGATTGGGAGAGTGAATTTTTGTTTATTTGGATGTGTGACATTGTTGCTATTGGGAATTAAACACATTAGCAAAGGCTTAAGTTGTCATTGTATCATTATTACTCACCTAGAAGTAGTTGCACATGATCTCATCACGCCTCTGTCGCCCTGCTGCAGCAACAGCTACGCCAGCTTCCATGTGTACAGGTCCAGGTCCCTCTACGTCAGAGGATTCAGAGTCACTCAGCTCCATTGGTGTCCCTTTCCTGGTTGCAATGTTGTGCAGCATGGCACAAGCTACTAGAATTTTGCAGCACGTTTCAGGGCTGTATTGGAGGGCTCCTCCGCTTTTATGTATGCATCTGAATCGGCTCTTCAGAATGCCGAATGTTCTCTCGATGGTTCCTCTCGTAGAAATGTGTGCCCGGTTGTAGCGCCGCTCCCCAGCAGTGACAGGATTTAGGTAGGGTGTCAGGATGAAATCCCGGACTGCATAGGCACTTCCCCTCTTGGGTGAAAATGTTTAAATGTCAGTCACTGTAATGCACATGCTAGTCATTAGAAATGTGGCCTGTCATTGTGTGCTTTTACCTAGTAAGTATCCCTCTCCAAATTCACCTCTTGACAGTCTACGGTATAGCCCACTATGACGGAGTATAAAGGCGTCATGTGTGCTTCCAGGATACTTTCCCACTATGTCGGTGATTATGTTTTTGGCATCACACACCATCTGTATGTTGAGCGAGTGGTAGCATTTCCTGTTACAGAATACATACTCAATGTTTGAGAGGGTGAAATGGCAACATGTGTCCCATCTATACATCCTATTACGTGGGGGAATTGAGCAATGTTATAAAAATCCTGCTTGGTCTGTGCTAGTTCCTGTGGGGTGCTGGGGAAGTGGATGTGGTGTTGCATCCTATGTGTCATGGCGTCGAGGAACGCATGAAAGAAGCGCGACAGGGCACTTTGTGACACCCCTACTGCAGAGGCTATGACCCCCTGAAAACTGCCTGAGGCCAGCAGGTGTAGTGAACACAGGACCTGGATGTGTGTGGGTATGGCTTGTGTCCGGCGGGTGGGGTGTTCTAGGTGGGGCCTGAGTTCCTCAATTAGATCAAGTATGCTCTCTTCCTCTAGTCTGTAATGGGTGTATATGTCCTCCTCAGTGCGCTGGAAGCTGGTGGTGCGCAAACGGAATATCCTCTCCTGCCGCCGCCTCCTCTGCGCCACAGCTCTCAGTCTTCACCTCCTCAGTATCATGTAGAGCCCAGACATTGTGGAAAAGAGTGTGTTGCATTCTGGGCTTCATTTTATACTTTGCACCTGGTTACCACCTGCTCCCACTTGATGGTAAAAGCGATTCCTTAATTTGCGATTTTGCTTAAATCGCTATTTGCGAATGGTTGATACATACCATTGCGAATTCTTAATACCGATTTCCAGAATAGCGAAATTCGCTAACAGGTTTCAGCGCAAATTTGGAATTCGCTATGGAAATCGCTATGTAGCACTTTCGCAAGGTTTGGAACTCGTTAAATAGTGATTCCTTCTTTTGCATGCATTTTCGCTTTCATACATTGGGATTAGCGATTTGTTATGTCGCAAACGCTATTTTTAGCAATTCGCAGCGTTTGCGACGGGATTTTCGCTTCATTCAAGTCATTCATTTAATTTGCCTCTATTCTATTTGTAAAATCGTGAAATGCAAAGGAGGTAATCAAAATCCATTTTTAATGTATCACAAGTACGACTCCTTTGCATTGGGTTCTCAAATGTCTTTGGGATCTAATTTTATGCTCTGTCTTTTCAGATGGACTGATCCAAACTACTATACACAGGTCCAGTTTAAGATCCTTAAGGACCTCACTGGATCTAGGGGGAAATTTGTGTTAAATACGCTGTGCCATCGATACACTGGTTCTCACCATTGTGGGTAATCCCGATTTTCCACCCATAATCCATTACCCAGTGGTTAGGCAGTAGTCTTAAAACCCTGGGGCTGGTACTCCATACATCTGGGTTCTGCTCTTTTTGTGTTCGTCAAGCTAGCTACGGCCTCTCACAAAAGTCTTTCTTCAACTTTCTGCAGATTTTGGACTTTCTTCTACGTAACCATCTATGTTTAGTGGATGGGGAGGACTCAGACATCCTAAAGTATTTCTTTACAACCTCTGGCACTTTATCAATCAGAATATTTTAAAAGATATTGGGCCATATGTAGCTAAATGTTCTTTTGCAATTCTCAAATTGCGATTTTCAGCTAAACACAATTTGAGAATCGCAAAAATGCAATTTGAGAATCGCAAAATGCTATGTATGTGGGATTTGCTAATAATGTTGCAATCCCCACCTATTCCTTATTTGCGAATCGCAAATTGAGATTCGCAAATAAGGAATACCTTCCCATTCATTCCTATGGGCTAGGAGGCCCATAGGAATGAATGGGAAGGCATTCTCAATTTTAGATTAGCAATTAGAGAATCGCAAATTGAGAATGCAATTTCAAGGGTGCTAGGGTGTCAAAAGGACACCCTGTTGCACCCCTGAAATATGTATGTGTGCACATGTGGCGCACATACATGCCCTATGGGCATGTATGTGCAAAAAAGTGCCTATTTGAAAGAAATCGCAAATTACCACCAACTTGAAGTTGGTGGTAATTTGTGATTCCTTACGGCCAAATCACACTTTTTCTGTGCTTCCTACATTGCATTTAAGGAATCACAATTTGTGATTCCTTTAATGCAATCGCCAAACAGGGAATCGAAATTTTGCAATTCCTTATTTTGAGAGTGTTTTTCTTTCGCATACATTGCACACAGCCAAATTTCGATCGCAAACGCTGAAATTCTGTAAATTTTAGCATTTACAATCGCAATTTATCTTAATACATATGCCCCCTAGTGTGTCTACAGGGAGGATGACTGGTCTATGCTCGTAGTAAAGTGGAGTCGTAGGCTTAATATATGGCCGTTTCAGCCGATGATATTGCTGAATCATTTGACATTGTTAATTTCTCTGTTTTTTCAGCTAATTTTAAACTGCAGAAATTGAAAACTATATGTATGCTTTACTGTACTCCGGCCCATGTCTGTAAATGGGCTGGGAATTACCCAATAACAAGTCCAGCTGTCCCAAGTGCTGAACTTATCCCGCTGATGTTGTTCACATGTTTACCACTTGTCCTGTGTTAAAAGAATTCTGGGCTGCAATTGTGCTGGTTTTTTTTCTCACTTGGGGCATAATGTGCACTTACGGGTTAAAGATATTATACTGGCTCATAAATGTGTTATCAATCCCACATACTCAGCAGTGATTACAATAGCGAATGTTACTTCCCGACTCTACTTTGCCAGAGCCCTGAGTGATTCCACACCTCCCTTTGTTTCTGATTGGTGGTCTATGTTCTGTCAATTTTTTTAACTTGAAGCATGCATACTTAAAACTAAAGGTATTAAGGGTCAGCCTTGTCTTAAAAATATATGAGTCAGCTTTTTTGTTGATGTATGATATTTTGTTATTATTTCTTCTGTTTTTTGAAGTGTTTCTGATTTGCTATCTTACATTCTGTTAAGTATCACTTACATTCTGTTAAGTATTTATTTATTTATAGTGGTTAGATCTTTTGGATTCGAGATTCTGTCGTATGCCGACGACACCCAGATCATGGTTTCCATCACTCAGTCGGTCAACGACTCAGCCTTCAAATTTAGAGCTTGCATGGAGGCAGTATCGCAATAGATGGTATGGAACTTTCTAAGACTGAACGGGGAAAAGACGGAGGTCCTGATTTTTGGAGGAAATCAGAATATCTGGTCTGAGGATTGGTGGCCGCCCTCCTTGGGGGACTGCCCTCACCCGACCCACTCCGCCAGGAATCTTGGCGTTTTGATAGATTCGGCTCCCTCCTTCGACCCCCAGGTCAACAGAACGGTGTCCACATGTTGTGCCATCATTAGGACTCTGAGAAAGATTGCCCCACATCTGTCCCCTGATGCTCGTAAACAGGCAACAGTTGCCCTTGTTTCCTCCAGGCTTGATTATTGCAATGCGCTCTATAGCGGCATAAATAAGAAGTCTGTCCATCGCCTTCAGATGGTGCAAAATGCCGCAGCCAGGATGGTCCTGAACCTTCCAAGGCTTGCGTCTGTAACTCAGGCCAGGAAGGATCTCCATTGGCTCCCAATCCATTCCAGGATTTCCTTCAAACTCCTTTGCATGGCCCACAGGGCAGTCTTTGGACTGGGTTCCGAAGGTATCAGGTCTCTTGTTAGCTCCTATACTCCCAGGAGAACCCTTCATTCGGCTTCTAAAAACCTGCTTTCGGTTCCCAGATTTATGAGAGCGAGGTGGGGAGGAAGAGCTTTTTCCACCTTGGCTCCCAAGTTATGGAATTCTCTCCCTCCTGAACTATCTAGTCAACCCTCACTGGTGATCTTCCGCAAACTTCTAAAGACCTGGCCCTTCTCTCAGGCCTATTAGTGGCCATGCATTCGGTACTCTGAGACTGTACGTTTGTTTGTTCTCTGTGCCTTGATGCCCATTGGGCTAAGTTTACGCAATGTAAATCTCCATTTCATTTCATTTCCAGGTTTTGTATAGCGTGAACTTGACCCGAGTTCTCAGAGCGCTTTACAGAGTTAGGACAGTAGCAACTACAAGAGGTGCTGCTAGCGCACACAGAGAAGTAAAAAATATGAGGTGACAGAACTTAAAAGGAGAATACAATTAATAGTATGATATGTGTACAATATAGTCCAGAGGTATTTCTGGAGGCTCAGCATCAATAACAAGGAGTGTATATGGGGAAAGTATAATACACAAAGTACATAGTGATAATACACATAGAAAGATAGAGATATGTAATGTCAATAGAAATTAGAAAAATACAGTGGCGGGTACAATATGTGGATAATTAGGTCCAGCTGTAGTTGTGGTAGGTCAACATCAATTACATGGGGTGCATATAGGGTAAGTACAAAATACATGGTGGTGTTGCTCCGGTATGAATTTACCTTAAATAAATGAAAAGAAAAGATGCATTTGGCAAAACAGGAACAAGTTGGTTTAATTAAACACTTCGGCTGAAAGAGCCTTGACAGAGTGCGTCCGTACAAAAGTTTGTTGTACAGTTCAAGAGGTAAAATAAAACAATTTTCTACATTCCAAAAAGCATCTCAGCTGCGAAACAACAAGCACAGGCATCTGATAGGGACACAGATGGCTCTTGACCTTGGGGAGAGCTGGTATGGGCCAGTGTTTATGTGTCCAGATGTCTGGCATGATGAGCCCGTGATCACTACATGTGGTGTGCCTGTTGTGTCCTGATTGGTTGAGTGTACCTATCTACATGTGGTATCTAGCTTTTTGGTATTTCTGTGGAACGTGAGCCTTTGGTCAAACAGGTTTGATTGGGGCCAATTACTTCGGACTTGTTTGGGGTGCAACTATCTATCTGTGGAATTGATCAGGATTTCCCTGTGTGCGTGTTTGTCTTTTGTTTATAGGGAACCCTACCTGTGACCTTTTACTCGATATGCGTGGGCATGAGTTGTAGAACCTGCCTAACCACCCATCTCTGACTCGGGGTAGATGGAGAGGTCACTTTGGGTGAATCTGACAGCAATGCTGTGAGTTCATAGAACTCGTAAACATAATATGGCAGCCACTGGTATAATTTTTATCGACATTATCAACATTGGTCATACAGTGATCATCTTGTACATTGATATAACTCATTCTGATATTTCTTTGGTCCGGACATAGATTGTCATTGTTCTTATTGGCAACAATAATATCATTGTATGAGCATAGATTATTACATACAATGGTATCACTAATGCTGATGTCAGTGCTGCTGCAAGGGGACAAGGTACTGTATACATTGACATTGCATTGACAGGCTTGTGCTGGCACAAGCTGTGGCATACATTCACATTGCATTTGCTGATTTTGCTGTTGTCGTGTCTGCACATATCATGACATGCATTGGTGTCGTTTTCACCCATCCTAAAATTGGCAGTATACAAAGGAAGATTAGAAAAGACAGTGGGATATGAGGACAAAATAGTTTGGAGGTAGGTTTGGTAGAGTGCTCCAGTAGTAAGGGGTGTGGAATCACAGTTTTGTTTTATGGTAGAGGTGATCAGGCTCATTAGTGGGTGGGAAGCAGGAGCGTCCGGTAAGGTAGATGGTTTAAGGGTGAGGGTTTAGGTATTTATTGAGAAGAAGCAGTCTTAGTTCTTTGCAGAAGTGAAGGAATGATTGATTGTCACGCAACCCCTGAGCCAGCTAGTTCCAGATTCTTGGAGCGTTCCCGGAGAAGGAGCAGATGCGTTGTTTTTCTTTTTAAAATTTGGGCAGAGTCAGGAGAAGAGTGTTAGAGCTTCGAAGAGGTCTCTTTTGTCCAGCTTTTGATAATTTTTTAGTTAGGTAGATTGATTTCATACTGTACAGCTTTGTGGGTTATGCATGCTGCTTTAAATATACGTCTAGCCTCGATTGGTAGCCAGTTGAGTCTCTTGAATGTGGGAGTGATGTGATCAAAGTGACTCTTCCCAGAGAGTAGTCTGACTGTGGCGTTAAGTGTGACTTTCAGAGGGATGAGTTGGGATTTAGGGAAGCCTGTGATTGTTGCATTGCTGTAGTCCAGCTTAGAGAGTACTAAGGATTGTAGCACAGTCTTTAGGTCTTCGAGGGGGATGAAAGTTTTTTTAAGGGACTTAATGGTGTAGAAGGCACTTTTGTCTGAGGCACTGATATGATCTTTCATGCCTAGTTATTTGTCAAAAGTGATCTCTAGAGATTTAATAGAATTCCAGATGGGTAATTTGCAGTTTAGTGCAGTGAGCTCGTCGGGTATGGAATGGGTAAGACTTTTGTTTTGGTTGGATGAAGAGGAGTTCAGTTTTGTTAGGATTGAGCTTAAGGTGGTTGCTGGTCAGCCAGGAATGTATTATGGATAGAGTACTGTTTAGGTGTTGGATGTCAGAAACTGATGAGATTGTAATGTAGAGTTGGGTGTCATCAGCATAAAGGTGGTAGGCAGTTGCAAGGGGTTCCATTTAGAGGTTGAATAAGGCAGGAGATAGGATTGACCTTTAGGGAATGCCTTGGGAAGGAGATTAGCAATGCTGTTGAGGTGGAGTTGTTTAGTTTAATTAGCTGAGAGCATTGTTCAGGAAAGAAACGAACCATTGAAAGACTGTAGCATTGATGCCTACCCTCTGTGAGAGGGCTTTTAGGAGAAAGTCATGATTGACAGTATAACAAGCTGCTGAGGGGTCCAGGAGGACTAGGAGGCAGGCCTGGTTATCATCCAGAGACCTGTGTAGGTCATCAGTGATGTAAAGTATTGCTGGCTCTGTACTGCAGCCTTAGCTGAACCCAGATTGGATGGTGTCACGTAGGTTGTATTTTTCAATGTGATTATTGTGCTGTGCAAGCATACACTTTTCAATAGTTTTAGCAAGGAAAGGGAGTTTAGTGAAAGTCTGTAATTGTTAAGGTCATTGTGATTGGCGTCAGGCTTCTTGATGATGGGGAGACTTGGCCCAGTTAGAGGGAGGCCGGAATGACGCCACTGGCTAAGGAGAAGTTAATGATTTTGATCCATGCAAGAGAGATGATGTGTTTGAGGTTTATGACAAGCGCGAAAGGAAAGGGGGACAGTGAAGTGAGTAGTTAGCTTCAAGCAAACAAGTATTTTGAGGACTTCTTCAAGGATAAGGTTGAATTATGTCTAGGTTGCCTCATTTTTCAGTTGTAAGCAGTTGAGGATAGTGTTCTGTATAGTTGATTGACAGAGTTTGGGGCCATAAGTAGATGACGATGCAGGTTTGGGAGGTTGCTGTTTTTTAGAGGGGCGTCAGTGGTATGAGTTATTGGAGGAGGTGGGTCCACTGAGAGTTCGATGTTTGCTATTTTTTCAAAGAAGAATGCGGCAAACTCAGCGCACAGTGGAGCTGATGATTGAGTTAGGAGGGAAGTAGGAGGTTTTCTGTTTTATGATGTTGAAGAGGTCTTCATGTCTGTGCCTAGAGTGGTCATGTTGGGGTTGGAAGAAGGTGGATTTTTCTCTGAAAATGTGTTTTCTGTATTTTAAGCATTTAGAGGTGGGTTAGCAAGGGTTGCTGTCTCCATGTTCTTTCACCCAATCTAATTTGCCACCTCTCTTTGTTAAGGTCTTTGTTAAACCAGGATCTGGTGGGGATACTTTTTGATTTCTTGAGTTTCAACAGAGCAATTGTGTCAAGAAGTTCTGCAATTTTTGTGTTGTAGTGAGAGGTGAGATAATCAGTGGAGGTGAGGTGAGGTGGTGGGAGAATTTGGGAGCTGACTAATGCTTCTAACTTCTCTTGTTTGAAGTGTTTCTGCTTTGCTACCTTATGTTAAGTATCACTGTATAAATGTATTGTGTATTGACTTGTTGTGAGCATTTGTAACTCAATTAATAAAAATAATTTACGAATAATCTAAATCCATTTTGGAATACATCTGACAAAACATCTTAAATATTTGACTTTTAGTATTTATAGCCACCATCAGTACAACTTGGGAATTAAATGAACAAATTCAATATTTAAAGAAAGAGAATCTGAGAGGCGAGAAACCAACATCTGAGCTCTGTGTGTATGTTTGTACTGGCCACATGAGACATTTTAAGAGGTGGGCAAAAATTATCCTACATTTCCAATAAAATAATGATGTAACTGGTGAGGGGTTGTCCAACCCCTCATTGCCTGCCTTAAGTCCTAACATGGAGACTGGCCAGGAAAGGACTGCCTGTCAGAAATCTGTATTAATCATATTGGCGTATGATGATGATTATTATTATTACTGCTGTTGTTTTCATTATTATTTCACATGTGCCACAATTTGCATTGTGTTTTGAGTGCATGCTGGAAAAATAGGTGCTAACGTTACCCAGCTGTATACATGCAACTTACCTTTCACTAATAAAAGGCTAAGTCTGCCTATCTGAAATGTGAAGTTTGTCCCCTGATCTCTGGGTGGCCGTTCATTCTAATTACATGTTCAAATGCTTCACTTGCTTTATGTCATTAAACATTTCACTTTTCTTTATATTTGTCAGGCGTTTTTGCCTGCATTATCAGGCAGGCATCATTTACTGTTGTCAGCAGCTCTTTAAATAGAAGGGGGATGCAAGCACCTTGCCTCACATCACAGCACAGTTCGTACCTTAGCAAAATGGTAGATGCAGTACAATGTTTATATTTACTTCAATATTAGCTGTAGGGTTTCAGCACAGTTGGTGCAGACAGTTCTGTAAATCACTAGAAGTGTTTCTAGATTTTTTTCTTCATCAGTAAAGATAAAAGAAAACACATTTCATCAGGGGTTGCTGAGAATGTTGCCACAGTCCTCTCAGGTCTCAGTACCCCTCACTCGCACACATGTGCATCTCAAGAAAACCTTGTCAAGGGATCCTTTTTAAACAGGGGGGCTGGGAGCACACTGCTTCACATCACAGCACAGTTCGCCCCTTAGCATTAGGGTAAATGCAGTACAATGTTTGCGTTTACTTGAATATCAGCTATAGTTATTTAAATGCCTGTTAGACCTGACAGTCTTTGGGTGGTCTCCCCCAGCTTTTTGCCTGCCTTCCTCCATTTTCTGACCTTGATTTTGCTGGTATAGGACTCTGCACACTTTACCACTGCTGACCAGCGATAAAGTGCCTGTGCTATCTCTCCTAAACAAGGTAACATTGGCATAACCCAAATTGGCATTAGTAAAGTCCATAGTAAAGTGAACTACATGCTCCCCGGGCCTTTACATCAAAAGCTACTAGTGGACCTGCAGCACTCATTGTGTCACCCCCTTAAGTAGCCTTCTAACCCTGGCTCAGGCCTTCCATTGCAGAGCCAGTAAGTGCAGTTTTACACTGCCACTTCGTCCTTGCAAGATAACACTCAGGCCTAAACCTTCCTTTTTATTCATGCAAGTCACCCCAAAGGTAGGCCCTGTCTAATCCACAGTGCCGTGTGCAATGTATTTAAAGGGCAGGATATTTACTGGTAAGTTTTACATGTTTTTCGCCTACTGCAAGGTCTGTCTCTCCAATAGGGGACTACATTATCACATTTCTTTAGTGTAATTCACATTTGTAAAGAGATAGACTTTTCAGGTTTGATGTCACTGGACTTACAATTTAAAATCACAGCTCATGGCGCAGTTGGGTTTTAAATTACAGTTTGGCAAATGCCACTTTTAGAAACTTGGTATTTACTTACTTTAGCCATTTGGTGCCTGATGCCTGTCTCTGTTCAGTCTGGGTTGGGTGATAGCTGGGCTTTGTGTATTCCCCCTAGAAAGCCAGACACAAAGAGAGCTTAGGTGTGTCTTGATGGACCTTCCTGTGAGATGGGAGGGAGGAGCTGGGCACAGCCTCACACTTGCACCTGAATAGGCTGTATCCTGCCCACATACAAAGGGCTGCATACACCCCCTGTAGTGAGTCTGGAGCCAGGGAAGGAGGGGAGAACCTCTGTGCACTTCCAAGCTTTCTTTGAAGTTTGCCCCACTTCAAAGGCACACCTGGATATAAGTACTGAACCCCTGATACCAAGACTTTAGTGCACTTCTAGACCCTTGAAGCCTCTGCCAGGCAGAAGAACAGCTGTGCTACTGAAAGGACTGCCACTCTACTGGACTGCTGCTTGGCTGCCCTCTTGCTTTGATGAGCTTCCCTGCTGTGTGCTCCTTCCTGGGTGAGAAGGACTGGACCTGTATCATTGAAACCCAGAGTATAGTAGCAATAGTAGTATTCTTTATTCGGTGTTTACAAAAACTATAAAAGCACAAATAAATACAATACAACATGTAATAAAAATCTAATCTAAGTATCATAAACAGAAAAATCTCAGTTAGAAAATAACTAAGAACACAGACCTAGATGCAAAGGTTCGTATGCAGAATCATAAAATAGCAACTAAAAAAAGCTCATATGTTAAAAAAACCTAGAGTACTAACCCCTCATTAATTGACTGCAATAATTCCATCTTGCCAGAGTGATTCCAAGGGCTTGCTGGCTTGCCTCCTGTTCTAGGTTTCAGGGACATCAAAGACTTCAACTCATCCTGGTAAAGCACCTGGACTTTGCTTGCTTCAAGTTTTGACCTGCCAAATAGTGGCAACCCAGTCTTGCGCACTTGGAAGTGGGTATGAAGAACTAATTCAACAAGAGCCCATACATCCTCATCGGAATAGGCACATCATTGTATTTTTGTGAGTCAGAACCAGCACATCCTTTTTGTTGCATGGAGTATACCCGGCGCATCTCTTTTGGAATCAAAGCATCACTTACTGCGGAAGCAACCGCCACGCATCACATTTGGAATCAGTGCATAGCACTCAGAACCCAGGCATCCCTGCAGTTGCATGGAGAAAATCAATGCATCTTGTCCACTGCTTGGCTCAATACTGACGCATCGCTTCGGCTGCACCTCGCATCTTCATTAACTAAGATGCATTCCGGATCAAGGTACTTTGGTTCAGCTGGCACAAGTGGGTCCCTGAATCCGTCCGATACTACATCGCTGCCTGGCTGAACTTCTGACTTTGCTTCGGTCCAGTGCAAAGAGATATCCCTTTTAAGCGCTTATCTCTTCTAAGAGCTTTTTTACCTTTATTCTTTAAAATTTCATATCGCGACTTCTACTGGTTGGATTTTTGTCGTTTTAGTCTTGTTTCTATTTATAAAATGATTCTCTATGTTTCTAACTGGGTGTGGATTTTGTTGTAGCTTTTTTTTTACAGTGTTACTGTTTGAAGTGTTGCACAAACACTTTACACAGGGAAACAAACGTTACAACGCATGCTTTTACCCCGCATGTCGTTACAATGAAAATGACTTGCTGTATGGGTTATAAGGAGTTGTATTTAACTCTAACACATTCCCTACTGTTGCACAAACTGGAGTTGGAATATTAAATTATACTATTCCAAGCTCCAGCGCACCCCCTACAGCAAGTCAGGGTGAAAAATTGCATTGTAACTGCATGCAGGGTAAAAGCGTTCATTGCAACTTCATACAACCAATTACACATTGCCTTTTAAGTTAAACCTGACTGCTCTGTGCCAAGCTACTAGAGGGTGAGTACAGGATAATTTAGGGTGTGTTGTGACTTACCCCGACTAGTATTGTGGTACCTGCTTGGACATGGTGCCTACCTCTACCAACCAGAAAAAAAACATTTCTAACAATGCTCTACTGTCGATTTAGTCAATGCATGCTCTGAAATCTGAAGATGTTGACTTTTAATTCCATGGAGCATTTAAGTTTGTGTATGAATACAATATTACAGTAGGGCTACTCATACTAAGGTCTAGCCTGATCCACCACTACCAGGAAATGGTATATTGTACCATCTATTTTGTAACCTGTACCCTAACACTTTGAATTACCCCAAAGATGCCTGCATCTTAATGAGTTATACATTACCACAAAAAACAACTGAATGTTAGGTATGGTCTGGTATGGTATTGTATGATATGGTACAGTATGGTATGGTAAGTGTAGTATGGCACAGTAAATTAACAAAACGAGATAGCATCGAATCCATTGAATTTCTTCCTCCACGAGGAAACCAACCCTCCGAGGTCACCGTTGTAACTTTTATACAGGTAGGCTGGGTAGGAGCCTTTCTTAAACACAAGGCCAAACTGCGGAACTGGGGAATTAGAGTGTACCCTTACTCAACACCAGGGTATCCAATCACGCTGCTATCCAGAGCGACCACACCCAGCAAGTCGGCACCCACAAAAAACACAGAGCATGGGAGGCCGTTCTCTGTTTTAAAAAACGCCTCAGGGTCGGATATAGAACTTAAACGCACCGATATGGCGGCGAGAAACGAAGAACTAGACTACCTCTAGGGATGGCTGCCAGCAGTACTGGCCTCAAAACACCCAAACTGACCATCGGCGACTGGGATACCCGCAGAAATACACAATGCATCCAAATCACTCCTCCCAGCAGGGGTTCCACAGCACAAAGTGGATAATAGCAAAGGGGGGTTACTCTTTTCATTGTGTTCATGGAATATCAGCGGCCTACACCAAAAAACCTTAAAGGAAGACACCATGGCCTTCCTGGGGGAACACGTGGCAATAGCTCTACAGGAAACCTGGGAACTAGAGGGCCGCCCCGTAGAAGGATTTATCGAATATCGGAAACCGGCACTTAGGAACAGCCGCTTCGGCCACCCCAAAGGCGGGCTGTCCACATACATATCTAATAACCTAAAAGGCGAATTCAGTCAACTTTACCTGAAAGAAGACTGGCTACTGGGGGTCAAAATTAACCTGCGGAGCAAACAGTGATTACTCTTGCTTATAAATGTGTACATTAACCCCAACACCCGCACAAAAAAAGACCACCTGGCCAGACTCTGTGAAATTATAAATGACATAGCCACAGAATATCCCAACACGGACTGTATTATCACAGGGGACTTTAATACAAACCTATTTCAGGGGAACACAGCAGACTTAGAAGGACCCAACATGACCAGCATTATTGAGGCTATCCCCCAATCCAAACCTCCTGTGCAAGTTTCCAATACATCAGGCGAGGTCACCGCGATGAGACTCTACAACGCAGGTTACCTGGTGGTGAATGGAAGATTGGCCAGCGACTCCCCTCCAAACTGGACCTGGTCAAATGGAAGAAAAAAGTCCTACCTGGACTTTACTATCTGCAATTCGGAATTCTTGTTTAATCTGGATAGCTTCTCCGTCCTGCCAAGGTCCGAAAGCGACCACAGGCCGTTGGTTATCTCCTTCACCACAAATTTAGTTCTCCATAAAAAGGCACCATCTACTTACAAAGAAATATATTCCGATAATTTAAAACGCCTGAAATGGAGTGAGTCCAACTGTCAGAGCATCTTAAGAACAAGCAAGGATTTTATCATGTGTGTTCCAGACCAAGTGGCCTCCCCAATAGTAATATGGTCGCAGTTATGTGCACATCTGATCAGTATTTACCCAGTGACAAGGCAGGGCCCAAATCGTACTCTACCGATAGGAGCAACAGCCCTCCCCATCATAAAATCATTAAAAAGAATGAGAAACAACGCACTGAGGTTGCTATCAAAATTTCCAAGTAACAGCAGCTTTCTCGTTACATACCGTCATGCCCAAAAGGCACTTAGAAGGGCAATCGCCCAAGAGAAAAAGGCCCAGGAATCCCAATTCTGGGTCAAATTGGTATGGGAAAGCAAGCAAAAGAACTCAAGGAAATTCTGGTCACTTGTCAACTGCACCGATCCAAACATAGCATCGTTTGGATCAGCGAACATTCAGGAAGCAGACTGGATTTTATACTTAACGGAGCATTTCCAGGCACAAGACCATCCTGATCGCCCTGGATCAACATGGATTTTTGACACTGGCATGGGCGTACCATCGAATACCCCACTCGACTTAATGCAGGGGCTCACCATACTTGATGAATTGTCTGAAGAAAGAGTAGCTAAAGCACTGACAAAAGGGAGACAAGATGGAGCACCGGGCCCGAATGGCCTGCCACAAAGGCTATTCAAGTCCGATGTCCCCTTCTGGTCTATGGTGCTATCAAACCTCTTTAATTACACCTTGAGTTCTCAAATAATTCCGGACTCTTGGAGAGGTGCTATCATTCATCCTATTTATAAAGCTGGAGCACGAGGCAATCCGACCAATTACAGATTAAGTGCCCTGTTGGATATAGAGGCAAAGCATTTTGCAGGCCTCGTTTTGGAGGATCTCAGACAATGGGCAAAGGACAACAATTTGATTCCCCTGAATCAAACAGGGTTTGTTCCCAACTCAGGTAGAATGACAAATCTACTGACAATCTCTACCATCATTGACAAAGCTCTTTCAAGCTCCAGGTCGATTTTTTGCTGCTTTGTTGATTTTAAAGCAGCATTTGACAGGGTGCCCAGGGCAGCACTCTGGCAAAAACTGAGGCAGTGGGGAATCCCAGACAACATTCTGAATCCAATTATCCTGCTGTATTCCAACACATGGGTTCGAGTGAAGTTAGGGTCTGGCTCGCATCTCTCCCGGAAAATC
This sequence comes from Lissotriton helveticus, assembly GCF_964261635.1. Classification (NCBI taxonomy): domain Eukaryota; kingdom Metazoa; phylum Chordata; class Amphibia; order Caudata; family Salamandridae; genus Lissotriton; species Lissotriton helveticus. The sequence continues at coordinate 330,886,470 of NC_136071.1, read as the reverse complement.
TCAACCTTTCGTGGTGTCAAACAGGGATGCGTGCTGGCCCCCCTCCTCTTCAACCTATTCATTGCTGACCTGTCAAGCACTCTAGAGAAGGTAATCAGCCATCCACCCAAAGTAGGAGGTACGGCATTATGTAATCTCTTATATGCCGACGACCTGGCACTGTTCAGTCTCACCAGAGTGGGGCTACAAAGACTCCTTGATGCCTTAATGCAATACACGGCCAACAACCAGTTAGAAATTAACATGAAAAAAAACATGATTGTCCCGTTTGGCAAAAAACGCTACAGCGGTGGAGGCTGGTCGATAGATAAAGAAAGCCTCTCAATCTGCCAATCTTACAAATACTTAGGGGTCCATCTTGACTCCAGGGGCAGTTTCACCAAACAGAACACTGTGATTGCAGCCAAGGCTACAGCTCTATTGGTGTCCTTGGCTAAGTTATCGAGGAGACTCTCAGGCCCCACTGTCTTGCCCCTACTGGAAGTGCTTAGAGCAAAGATCGGGCCCATACTTTCGTATGGCATAGAGATTTTTAAGGGTAAAATGAATAACACCTTAAATAAACTTACAACCAAACTCTATAAGAAACTGCTTCACTTGCCGAGTTCTTCTTCGCCAGCACAGGTCAGACTAGAGCTGGGCTTAATTAATTATGAAGCCTCCAACGTTGGCTTATATCTTAAGCTGATCCACAAATTAAGACAGGCAGAAGCAGGTACCCTGGAATTCCTAGTCTGGAAGGAAATCAGTGTGAACAACCCGGGGGGATCATTTGGCCGCCTCCTAAATGACCACATCCAACAAATGTCTGCTGCGGATCTCTGGGCTCTTAATCCAAACCAGACTGTCTTTAAAAACACAATTAAAAAATGCATAAATTGAAATCCCTGATTATGGACAAAGCTCTTCTTGCGAAACGTAGTCATGCTTGGGCAGTAGCCAACTCTTATAAACGACTATCCCCGGCCAATTACCTTTCGGTAACATTTTCTCATCATCTAAAGCGATGTCTGATCGCCCTTAGACTGGGAGACTGGCGTTTCCTTCAAAATCTCCCAGTATGGCGCCGAAAAAGGGACGATCTAATGTGCAGAGGGTGTGGGGCAGCAAATGACACTATTCTGCACGTGCTTTGTATATGCCCTTTCTTTATTCTTCAACGCAGACGCCTACTCAGGCCAGAATGGAACAGGCTGGGAGTCCGGACTTGTAGGCACGCCCTTATTCCTGCTCTGTCTTTAGAGAATACTGTTTTAAATATAAAATTGGACAAATTCGTTCAGCGAGTTTACAGTACTTTAGAACAATTGGAAACGGCTAAGGCTCTGCTGATAACTGTGTAGAATGATATGTATTTTAACTTTATCTGCATTGTCCGGGAGTGTTAATTTTTAAATTGATATGTCGCAGTAAGCACTGATAGGAAAGGCCACATTTTATTTTCCTTTTTTTTTACTCTTTTAATCTGCAAAATTGTACTTAATGTGTTGGAAGAATCTTTTAAAGATATGTTTTTATATATCTAAATAAAGAATTATTACTTGTTTGAGATATGGCATACACAATAACATTATAAATTGTAGCATATCCCAAAAAGTTGATTACACAGCATGAGATAATATAGCATAGCATGACATGTCCTAACTTAAAACATATCTTGATATGCATAACTTAACATTACATACTAAAGCATAACGTAACTACATTTGTTCTCAAATGAAAGAAAATATTTATTAATGCAGACAGTTCCTGCACAGTATAACATGGTTATTTAGGTTCTGTAGCACAGACGCCGGAAATCTAATCTCACCTTCTTGTTCATACAATGTTCTCTCAGCGTGGGCTCCTCTGACCTAACCATTGTTTTTAACCTATGTACAATTTGACTGCTTAAAATTAAGTCGGGTTTCTCACAAAGTGGATCATAATTGTGGGAAAACTGCAGAACTTTAACAAAACTAAACATTTGATAGGTGTAATCCTCAACTGAGGTGATTTTTCATTGCCTTTTCTGAAATAAAGAGTATATTCCAACATGTATTGCTTTTCTTTGTTTTATTGCCATTGTTTTCGTTTCTCTTTGGGGTCCAAATTGACTGCTTTACAAAAACAAATGCTGAGGGTACACTTCAGGTCAGAAGGATAAGTTTTCCGAGTTGATGTACATGTTTCTGATCTGTTTCGTTTGATTTTACCCCAATCGCCAGGTTTGTCAAACAAGAATCCATGATTTCTTTTCGAGTTCACCACAGAGGCTTCATTTATGATGACGACTGTCGTAATGACAGCATTTTTCCAACCCTTGCAAAATGTTTTTAACGTTGTATCATAAGGCGATGTTTCTGAGAACGAAGACATCCATAATATATTTGTTCAGCTTGGCCCCTTTCATTCATTGCTGTCCCCAGCTGAACTGTAATATAAATCATAATAAAGATATAATAATACTTGAGAGCATTCAATCCCTGTGTAGGAGTCAGTCTTCAATATCCTTGTTACAGGAGACTTGTGAAGAAATGACGTAGTCTTTCAACTGTAATAATTTATTACAGTAGAGTTCTGACATCACAATGCCTGCTGTCAGAGCCAGCAGCAAGGGAAACCCCAGATCACAGATCATAACTAACAATGCAGTTTAAAAAAGGAAAACGAAATGTGGCTTTTCCTTCTGCTCTGTTTTTCTTTTCAAGATGAACAAATAAGCAACATGTTTACAGCAAGGTACTTATCGCAACATGTTTATTTTTCAAACACTTTAGCTAATTATAGGAAGGAGAGTATCTCTCTGCATGTTTCTACTTATTCTGAGAATTTTTTTTCAAATCTGACTTGTGCCAAGCAGAATCAAACACCCTTTTGCAACAAATATCTAACTAATGTGCGTTTAATTTGGCACTGGGTATTCTAATTATATTTTCCAAGTTAATAAATGTCATACCTCTAAAGGCCCATAGGAATGAATGGGAAGACATATCAATGTGCGAATCGCTATTAGCGATTCGCATTCTGAGTTTGCGATTTCAAGGCTGCAGGGGTGTCCAAAGGACACCCTGTTGAACCCCTGAAATGACATTGGACGCTGGTGTTACGCACACACATGTCCCAAGGACATGTGTGTGTGTAACATACAACTTAGAAAAATGCACTTAAGTGCATTTTTCTAAGTTTCCGCTATTTACCACGAGGTTTGACTTTGCGGTAAATAGCGGCCCAAATTTGCGAATTCGCATTTTTATATGTTTCATGAATTGCATTTAAGGAATCTCAAATAGAGATTCCTTAAATGCAATTCCTCGCACAATTGCAAATTCTATAATAGCGAATATTGCATTTGGCATGATGAATCCCAAATGCAATAATTGCGCTCGCAAAGGGCCAGATTCTCAGAATCTGGCCCTTTGTGAGCTGACTTTCGTTACATGAATCTGGCCGTAAGTGGTTTGTGTTTAGAGTTAGAGAGAAGCCATGTATTATAAGGATTAAAGTACGCCCTGCTGTACATTTTAATGACATTGAAAGTCACCTTGGAGTCCTAGGATTTCATATAGAAAATCGGCATCCAGACCCATTTCTCCATATAGTTCTGGAAGTCCTGGGTGACTTGCAAAATCATTATATTGTACATAAGGGTTTCTTAATCGCAAACATTTATAAATAGCTGATATTTGCAAATCTAAACAGAAAAAACCTGAAATATGCATTTTAAAGATGCTGATCAGCTGGGGTCATGTGGAACAAAACCTACTAGTATTATAACAGAGCACTACTGAATGTTGTACAGATTCATACTACTGCATGCTTCTAGTAAGTTCTAAATATTTTCTGGAAGAATTTTTTTTCAAGATTCAAGAAGCCCAAATAAAGTCAATAATAGCTCTACTGCAGTAAATTCCTAAAAATAAGAACCATCTTCAAATTGTACCGGTAACTGCAACAAATACTGCAATTGTTGCTGCAACCGATTCCACTTTATTTAAGGTGGGCCCATAATCAGTAAAAGGCCTCCAGAATGTTGTGCCAACCAGTAAATGACAGTACAAATCAAATCTCCAAATATGACTTTGCTCATTGAGCCTTAGCATTTATGTGTTAATTTAGTATTGGTATATACTGCTTATAAGGCACAAACGCATCATAGAGGTTTACAGAGGATGCAGTAAAAGGAAGAGGGGCACATATGGGATGATTTAAACAATAAGGAAGTCTACAGTCTGAATACAAAAATCTACACTACAAGTCCAAAACTGTGTAAACAAACAAGGCAGGGTCCATAGAAAGCAGGGAACATAAATGTCTCTATAAGCATGCACATTACAATTTGCAATACAGAGATAAAAGTACATGTATACTATAATGAGGGTCTTGAAAAAATATCAGCTATTAAATGCTAACCTCTAAATCTTAAAGTAGAACCCAAGGTTGTACAGGAAAAAGGTAAGGAAGGGTCAATTTAGGACACTTTCTTTTTTATTTATTTATTTAAAGTTTTGTATAGCGCGAACATGACCCATGTGGGTATCAGAGCGCTTTACATATGTTTAGGTAGACAGAGGAGAATAGAAAGGTGATAGAAATCATGGAATAGATGTGACAATAAACAACAGAAGCAGGATGAAATTAGGCAACAAGTAACAAGTAAGTAAGTAAGGCAACAAGTAATGCAGTATAGATCACCACCATATCAGATACATACTAGAGTCACCTAGAGTCAATTTGGAGAGAGCATCAGGTTCAATGCAGACTCTATTAGTATAGTTTGTTCAGTAGTAGAGTTTCGACTTCCCTTTTGAAGGCAAGAGTAGACGGAATCAGTCGTGTTTCCACTGGAAGGGAGTCCCAGATTCTCGGGGCGATGCCAGAGAATGAACGATTGTAGGTTTGAAGCTTATTAAATTTCTTGGGCTTGAGCAGCAGTGTGCCGGTGGTCCTTGTGGACCTGGAGCCACCTGAGAGTTCCAGCGTGTTTGTCAGGTAGAGTGGCGTGTTGAAGTGTAGTGCTCTATGGGTCATAGAAGCAATCTTTAGTTGTGTACTAGCTTCAAAAGGAAGCCAATTGAGTGATTTAAGGTCCGGTGAAATGTGATTGGACTTCTTAGAACCGGTGATGATTCTGGTGGCAGCATTTAGAGATACTCTGATAGGTGCTAAAGTGAGTTTCGGCAGACCACAAAGAGTCGCACTGCCATATTCAAGTCTGGAAATGACAAGTGCCTGCACCGCCGATTTAAAGTAATCTTGGGGAAGGTAGGGTTTGAGTTTTCTTAGAATGCAGAGTTGAAAATTCACTCCTTTGGTTGATGATCTGATGTGATCTTGCATGTTTATGTTTTTGTCTAGCACAATTCCCAGTGATTTAGTGGAGTCAATGATATGAGGTGTGCAGTTGAGAGCTGTGAGGTTAGAGAGAAACTGCAGCACAGTGGGAGTTTGCCTAGCTGGTGCAATGAGGAGGAATTCCGTCTTGAGGGCGTTTAATTTGAGATGGTTGGTGGTTAGCCAGTTCAGTGTTTTGAGAAGTGTTCCGTTGAGAGATTTGATGTCCTCGGGGAGGAGCTTTTCATGTAGAGTTGGGTGTCGTCTGCATACATGTGATATTGGGTGTTGGAGGCTTTACGAATTACAGTCAGTTGTTCAAGGAAAAGGTTGAAGAGAGTGGGTGAGAGTGAAGATCCTTGGGGGACACCTAGTGTGCAGTGCCTCGCGGTGGAGAAAGACTGGTTGGATTTGATTCTATGTGTTCTGCTATTAAGGAAAGAGGCAAACCATTTAAGGACCAACATCACAGCCTCACAAGACCTCTGCGATTCCCTCGCCTCGTTCTTCCACCGCAAGATCGCTGACATACACAACAGCTTCGGTGCACCAACCACGCACCCGACCGCCGAAACAACGCCCCCTACCACCACCTTCTGCAACTGGACCCCGATCAGCACCGAAGACACCACCCGCACGATGAACACCATCCACTCCGGATCACCCACCGACCCCTGCCCCCACCACGTGTTCAACAAGGCCGACTCCATCATCGCACCCCAACTGCGGGACATCATCAACACCTCCTTCCACACTGCCACCCTCCCGGAGAGCTGGAAACACGCCGAGCTCAACGCCCTCCTAAAGAAACCAACAGCGGACCCCACCGACCTCAAGAACTTCCGCCCCATCTCGCTCCTCCCTTTCCCTGCCAAAGTCATCGAGAAGACCGTCAACAGACAGCTCGCCGCCTTCCTCGAGACTAATGGATCCCTCGACCCCTCGCAGTCCGGTTTCCGAGCCAACCACAGCACCGAGTCCACCCTGATCGCAGCCACCGATGACATCAGATCCCTGCTCGACAACGGGGAAACAGCAGCCCTCATCCTCCTGGACCTCTCCGCAGCGTTCAACACTGTCTGCCACCGGCACCCTAGTACAGCGCCTCAGCAACATCGGAATCCAAGGGAAAGCACTAGAGTGGATCATCTCGTTCCTCACCGGAAGAACCCAGAGAGTCCGCCTCCCCCCGTTTAGATCCGAGGCCACCGAAGTCATTTGCTGCGTACCACAAGGATCTTCACTCAGCCCGACACTCTTCAACGTCTACATGAGCCCCCTCGCAGCCATCGCACGCCAACACAACCTCAACATCATCTCCTACGCCGACGATACCCAGCTGATCCTCTCCCTCACCAACGACCCCGCCACCGCCTGAACCAGCCTACAAGAAGGGATGAAAGACGTCGCAGAGTGGATGAAGAACAGCCACCTGAAACTGAACTCAGACAAAACGGAAGTCCTCATCCTGGGATCATCGCCCTCTGCCTGGGACGACTCTTGGTGGCCCCCCGCCCTGGGCACCACTCCCAAACCAACGGACCACGCACGCAACCTGGGCTTCATCCTGGACTCCTCCCTCTCGATGACCAGACAAGTCAACGCCGTCTCCTCATAGTGCTTCAACACCCTGCGTATGCTCCGTAAGATCTTCCGTTGGATCCCCACCGAAACCAGGAAGACCGTCACCCAGGCACTCGTCACCAGCCAACTGGACTACGGGAACACCCTCTATGCCGGAACCACAGCCAAACTGCAGAAAAGACTCCAATGCATCCAGAACGCCTCCGCACGACTCGTCCTAGACATCCCCCGACGCAGCCACATCTCCAGCCACCTGAGAGACCTGCACTGGCTCCCCGTCAGCAAGAGGATCAAGTTCAGGCTCCTCACCTACGCACACAAGGCCCTCCGCGACCTGGGCCCCAAGTACCTCAACGACTGCCTGACCTTCTACGCACCCACCCGCCAGCTACGATCGACCAACCTCACCCTCGCCACCATTCCACGCATCCGCAGAGCCACCGCCGGAGGAAGATCCTTCTCCTACCTGGCAGCCAAGACCTGAAACTCCCTCCCCTTCCACCTTCGGATGACCCAGGACCATCTTTCCTTCAGGAAGCAACCCAAGACCTGACTGTTCATGCAGTAACGCACCCCTCTCCCCTAGCACCTTGAGACCCTCCCGGGTGAGTAGCGTGCTATACAAATGCCATGATTGATTGATTGATTGATTGACCATGCCAGATAGCCCTATTCTGTGTTCCAAGAGGAAGAGTAGATGGTCATGTTTGACAGTGTCAAATGCAGATGAGAGATTGAGCAAAATTAAAAGGCAGGTTTCGTTTTGGTCCAGTAAAGTGAGAGCGTCATCCACAATGTGAGTGATGGCTGTTTCGGTGCTGTGGCCACGGCGGAAACCCCATAGGAATAAGTCGAGAAGCTGGAATTGCTCCATGTGTTTACGAAGTTGTTCATGGACACATTTCTCCAGAAGTTTCGCCAGTGTCAGAATGTTTGTGATTGGGCGGTAGTTGTTCAGGTCAGTAGGGTCAGCCGAGGGTTTTTTTAGAATAGGAAGCACTAGGCCCACCTTCAAGCAGTCAGGGATCTCACCTTGAAGAAGTGAGGCACTGATGATTTTGGACCAAAGGGGTGCTAGTGAATCTATCATTTCTTTAAGGAAGTGATTTGAGGGTTTGAGGGTGGAGAGAATGTTGAGGATGGTAGAGTCATTGAGGGGAGTGAAGTAACTCCATGTGGCATTGTTTTTGGGTGAGAGACCCTGATGGGAGGACAGGGGTGTGAAGACAAAGGAGGAGTCAGGAGAGAGGGGGAGAGTGAGTGCAGCAGACTGTAGGTCTGATTCGATTTTGTTTGTGTTTTCAAGGAAGAATTCAGCAACTGCATCGCAGTTAGGTTGCAGGCGAGCGGGGTGCTGAGAGTCGGTAGTGGTGTTGTTGGATTGAGATTTAATGACTTCAAAAAGTCGTTTGGGGTGATTTTTGGCCATGTCAAGTTGGTGTTTGACGAAGTTGGCTTTCTCCATTCTAATGAGTTTGTTGTATCTACTTCTTTGGGATCTTAGAGTTTTTAGAAGATCTGGGGAGGGAGAGGATCTCCACTTGCGTTCAGCTAGTCTGAGACTGCGTCTGTCCGCATTTAGACTGCCATTGAACCATGGCTTGGATTCTTTTAAGGGAATTCTTTTTAGTTGAAAGGGGGCTGTATCATTTAATGTGGATAGCATGGTGTTGTTATAGTGGTCAGGGAGGTGGTGATCATCAATCATGTCAGAAGGGGGTGTGAGAGAGAGATTGCAGCCTTCTATGAGCTCCTTCATGCTGGTGTTATGGAGCGGTCTCTTCCAGTGTTTTAGTTTGAGTGGTTGCGCAGAATTGTGGTTATAACTTTCAGGTATCAGGAAGTTGATGAGATGATGGTTGGACCAGTCACAGGGGAGAATGGATTCAAGATGAATGGAGTTGGGGTTAGAGATGATTAGATCAAGTGTCGAGCCTAAGTTGTGGGTGGGGCTGTCGCAGAATTGGGTCAGAGATAGGTCAGTGAGGAAGTTTTTGAGTGTTGTGACAGCCTGATCGTGGGGGTCATTCCAGTGGAGATTGAAGTCCCCAAGGAAGATCTGGGGGAAGTCTCGGCCCAGGTTGGAGGAGATGGTTTCCATAATTTGTTCAATTAGATGGAGGTTATCTTCTGGGGGGTGGTAGAAAATGTGAAGGCTGCATAAGGGTCTGAGTGAGCTGGAGATATCTATGGAAAGGTATTCACAGGAGGAGAGCTTAGCTGAGGGTGCCAGATTTGCTGTAAGAGAGTTGCGGAAGATGCAGACAATACCACCTCCCAGTTTCTTAACTCGGTCAAGTCTGATAATATTGTGACTAGCAGGGACTAATAGGTCAAGGATAGGGCCAGAGGAGTCGTTGAGCCACGTTTCTGTAAGTATAAGGAGGTCCAAATCTTGGTCGAGGATGAGATGGGCAAGGTCTGTGGCATGTTTCACTGCTGATCCACAGTTAACTAGCATGCTTTTCAGGTGTGATTTGTGCAGGTAGTCTGAGGGTGTAGGTTGTGTGGTGGGGATTTAAAAGAGGTTATTGATATTAATGGAATTTGTGTTGAGTTTGGGCATTCTATGGGGGTTGGGCGTGATGGTACAGAGGGGGTCTGCATTGTCATGTTTAGGGAGTGTTGTGCTATGTGCAATAGGTAGAGGTGTTCGAGAGCAAGTAGCAGGGGCTGAGCTGGTCGAAGGAGGAGAGGAGTACTCGCGAAGGAGGGAGTGAATATCATCTTCTGTGTAAGGAGTGGTGTCCTCAAGTAGTAGGGCAAGAATATCAGGTTCATGATATATATTTCAGGTTCTGGAAGGTCTAGACGTGGCGTTATGGAAGGGAGTGGTGTTTGAATTTTGAGCTGAGGTTTTCAGGAGGATCATCTGTGTGATTTCAGGAGTTGGCAGGGTGGAAGAGAGAAGGGGGATCTCAGATATGGTCATGATGGGAGGGAGATCAAGGGCTAGGTCTTTGGTGGACTTAATGAGTTTAAGGATGACAGTTTTGAGAGTTAGCAGTTCGTGGTTTATAGTCTTGAGTTTAGAAGCAGGATCAGAGTGTGGATTATGGGACACGTCGAGGAGGAGGGAAGGAAGGTTGGTCAGTGGGGAGGGGCATGGGGAGATCAGGGTAGGTGGACCGGTGGGGTGGGAGAATTCCATTAATGGTGAGTTTCCACTCCAAGGTACTGGTGTGCCAGGCGAGTGGGCGATGTGAGGGAGGTTAGGAGTAGGTAGGTTGATTGAGTTCCTGTTGGAAGGTGGGCAAATCTGCTGACTATTGAAGGAGTTATGATGGTGGGGGTGAGAGGGGGCGGGGAAGTGTTGCGGTGGTGGTCGGCACAAGGGAGAGGAGGTGTTCTGTGATTATTGCTCAAGGACTGGTCAGGACTTGGAGCAATGGGTTTGTTAGGGGAGCCCGGTGTCGGAGGAGCTATGGGCCAGTGGGTGTTGATTGGGATAGGTAAGGCAGTCAGTAGGTATACAACCTTTACAACGTAACTTTTACCACGCAGTGCCTTTACAACGCAACTTTTACAACGCAAACCATTACAACGCATTGCGCTGGGGGGCACTCTAGGATAGGGAACAGATTTAATTTACTGTCCAACACCTTCCCTTCTATCCACGGGGACTGGAGTTGGAATAGTAAATTAAACTATTCACTATCCAGCGCCCCAAAGCACTATGCGTTGTAATGGTATGCGTTGTAAAACTCGCGTTGTAAAAGCATGCGATGTAAAAGCATGCGCTGTAATGTCATACATCCCATCTGAACACATACACACTGGCCCACACTAGCTCTCCCTGATGTCAAGAGCCATCTGAATCTTTGTCCGATATCCGTGTTTGTTGATTTACAAATGAGATGCTTTTTCAAAATGCAGAAAATACTTTTATTGTACCTCATGAACTGTATATCCATCTTAAAAGCCAAAAAAAGTTCCAGCTTTCATGAATCATTCAATTTATTAGTGTTACATTCCCATAGTGTGACCAACCGCCAGGTGTGTAACCACTTCATTCCTTAATTTCCATTATTAAAAGATTGCTTCATAATTCCTTGCTCCCCCGATCCCCAATGTATTTCAAACCTGAGGGGCCTTTTGTCATTAGGAACGTGTACTAAAATCAAAAGATAACAATAACACAATTAAATAACTGGTATGTGGTACATTTCAGCAATAATTTCAAACCATGTGATTAGATCAACACGTAACAAATTTAATAATCAAAATCTGCATTTTGAATCAAAAACATACGTTTATTTCTTGCATATCAGCATTATTTCTAATCGTCAATTACAATCAATCCAACACAAATTAATATGTACCTAAATCAAATCCTACAACCTAAAGCGTGTGTCAATACAGGTCACCTAATTTCCAAACAGCCGTATGAATAGAGGCTAATTTTTATATTGGTAGCTACGTGATAATCAATTAGGAGGCATTCTAAAAACACTGTACTCATTAAACATTGAAATAGAACCCCAGTCCGTCCTTCACAAGTACCAGACTAACTGAAAGATGTAGACCCATATAGAAAAACATGTTAATATGAGAAAGGCCTATCAACTAATGGCTAAAATAATATTAACCCCAGTGATAAATCTGCATATACATGCAGGCAAGTGGTAAATGCTCCTACGAGGTCCAGCTGCTACACCAGAGACTGCAACGAGGGTACTGTGTATCCCCCAGTATATTCAACAGAATACTGATAAAGGACCTCACATACGTTAAGTCGAGCAGCACCCTCATACAGTATGCTGATGACATCTTGGTCTGCAGTCCATCCAATGACTATGTGTCGCCAAGAGACGATAGCCCTCCTAACTGCACTTGCCACAAGAGGATGCCAGGTGGACAAAATGAAAGTACAATATGTCAAACAAGAGGTTAACTGTCTAGCTCAGCTAATTTCATCAACTGGCTGGTAGATTACGTTGGAATGGGCAGATCCTATCAGGGCCCTGCCACCACCCAAGACATAAATGGGTATGCAGAAGTTCTAAAGGTCTGTTCAATTATGTCAAACAATGGGTCTTCGGTTATAGCTATAGCACACTTGTTGACCCCCTGCTGGGGGACAATGAAAAAGGCCAAAACCAGTGGTGAAGAGCTGGTGTTGACATCTGAAATGCACAAAACATTTGACAAACTAAAGACAGAACAATCTCATGCCCCCGTGTTAGGTACACCCGACTATAGGAAGGAGTTCTTCCTGTTCAGCCACAGTAATGGGCTAGACATGACCATCGTTCTAACCCAGAAGTACCCCTGGGAAACAAACCACTTGCGCATTACAGCGCTCTCTTAGATTCAGTCACGACGGGCCAATTCCCATGTGAACAGGCCTTGGCCGATGCAGCCTTTGCTGTCTACACAGCGGGTGTCGGGGTACAAACTAATGCTCTGCAGGCCGTCGCTAAAAATAGTTTGGTGCCTTCTGGTGAACCCTGCTGCTTTCCTAACGCACAAGGTTAAGGAGGCTGAGGAGACCCACAATTACGTGACTTACATCCCTGATGGGATCAGCCAGGCTGAAAAGGATCCCATCCCCAACAGAAAGAGCTGGCTATTGATGGGTCCTCCACAATAGACCAAGAGAACAGGGTGAGACACATGGGAGCAGACGTGGTGATAGCTTCTAGTCAGTACAAATAAGATAGCCTTTGGGTCACACCTCAACTGACTCTCCTCCTCCACCTCCCAGCACAGGCATCAGAGCTAACAGCATTATGTGAAGCCCTCACCCAGAGCTCAGGGAGGAAGTGACCATTTACTTGGACTCTGCATACTTCACCACCAGCATGCACTCCAGCAGCCAAAGGTGGAGGCAATGAGGGTTCCTAAAAGACAGCACCCCTTCACGCACCGGGATCTCCTGGAATTGCTGATAGATGCGCCATGGTGAAGTTTGCCGCCTATACGGGGGCCAAATAATTCATGTCCTGCAGAAATACTTTAGCAGACCAGATAGCGAAGAGAGCAGCATATGGGAGGGTTCAGGAGGCTCACATCCTGCTCTTGCAGCAGAGAAAGGAGCCCAGAGTATCACACAAGAAACCATACACGGAGAAGGCAAGTTTATATCTACAAGAACTACAGGAGACAGCCCAGGCTGAAGAACAGACCCAGTGGATTGCCTGAGGCAGCAAACAAACTGCACACAACCACATATACTGATACAACCCCTCCGGGAAACCCCATTATGCCCTGCGGTCTAGCTGACATAGCCTTACCCCAGGGGCACCTGCCTAAGCACATGGTTAAAGATAGCATGGCAGCGGACCTTCAAAGTAACTGGTTTATCCCCAATGTAGCTGAGATAATAAATATGTACCTCAACGATTGCACTGTTTGTCGACTATATTCCTCCAAACCCACACTGAAGGTCGTCATGCTGACCATTCCTTGGCCTACAGGGCCATTCAAAGTCCTACATAGTGATTTCGTCACCATGATAGACCGATGCACCAACTATCGGTTCCTGATAGTGATGGTCTGCCCTTACGCCAGGTGGATCAAAACTTGCTCTTGCGTAAACTGCAACGCCAAGGTAGTAGCTATATTCTATTCAGTGTGGTAATACTGAGATGGGGGTGCCTGACATCATCTGATCAGACAATGGCATGCACTTTGTCAACTCCATGTTTTATTATATCTGCACCCTCCTGGGTATCACACACAAATTAGTCTTAGTATGCCACCTACATAGCAACGGCATTGTGGAGAGACTGAACTGGCTTATCAAGAACCAAATAAAAAAAATGTGTGCCATTCTCAATATAAAATGTCTCCACTGCCTCCTCCAACCCCTCTTTGCGTTAAGAAACACACCCAGCAGCGACCATCTTCTCACACCTCACCAGATTGTGCCGGGTATACTAATGGGGATGCCCATCCCAATGACCCTGTCCAAATAAAGCACCAAAGCTAGCTCCCAGGCATTTTCGAGATGAGCTGCTTGTGTACCTCTCTGAGCTGACACGGATTACTAAGTTCTTCACCAAAAAGTCCATCACTGGACCGCCTGATAGCCCAACACCAAGCTACCACACCAAACACCACAGCCAGGGCAAGAAGTCTACATCAGCAACTTCCTATGAAAGTAGAAGCAAGCTAAGTTTGAAGTACCCTTTCGGGTATAATTCTTGATACCAACGGCCATCAAGGTGGAAGGGAGAGAAGCCTGGGTTCACCTTTCTGATGTATGACCCACACATTGGTGTAGGACGCACCTCCCAGATCACCTAAAATTTAACATCCACCTCTCCTCACAATTGCCTGCTACCCATGCAGGTCAAAAGAATATCTCCACACTGGTTAAAACCTAAGAACTTTAAGCAGAGGAGCCCGCAGGGAGGATTACTGTCACTGCTGTGGCAAGGAGAGAGGAGAAATGAATAGCAATAAAAAGTGTAAAGTCACCATTTTACCCGAAATTCTACCACCTACTAAAATTTGGTTAAAACACCACCATTCCACTAAAATTCGATCATCTCTGTCCAGTTCAAGAAAATTCACCTCCAGTAAAACCATACAGGGCACCACTTACATTTACAAAACGAGTATTTCAAAACTGCCTAATAATGTGTTTTTTCCATGCTAATCTATGACCCGCCGCTCTTATATTGCAGGTCTGCGATTGAACTACAAGTGGACCACCATGCCCGCAGCTCACCAATTCTTCTATCAATCCTTTTAAAGGCTGTTTTACAAGGCCACCTACCCAAGTAATGCAAATTCCAAACTGACTTTTGTAGCCTCATCTTAAAACGCATTTTTCTACACCACACCAGGACAAGCAACCTTTGGACGCCCAGACAACAAACAACAGGTGACAGACCTGGATGACAGACAGCTCCATTGTAGATGACCCTACAGCTACAAAATGATTCCAAAATGACGTGTTTTTTTATTTCTGGGCATGTTCTCTCTAGCTGGGGTGCTCTTGAGCTCCTCTGGAGCCAATAGTATACCTAATCTCATGAGCTCTACTTCTACATTATTGCAGCACATGCACAGGGACTTCTCTCACCTCACATACACCTACGCTGAGCCAAATGCTAATTTTCCTCACACACTACATAGTGCACTCCTACACAACACCTGGTATCAGCATATGCCACACGTAGGCACACAAACTATGAACCAGTCATGGTATATCTGTTCACTGATACCTCACGCCACAGGCACAGATATGCTTTACTTGTCACAGGAGATAGCCCCCGAAAAAGCAACGTGCTTTATCCATCTGTACCTATGCAGAATCAGAGCAAAAATCCAACCCAATAGAGTAGAACCCCATAGAACACTAGTAAACATCACCTGGTATGAGACCAACCCCACTGCACTGTATCTCTTCACCAAGCTGAGTGGCATCTAATCTGAGGTAGACAGGATGAGCAGGAAGGACCCCATAGGGGAGGAAACTGTTTGGCCCTGGACTTTGTAGAAAATAGGTTACTAGAGGTAGCAAGATCACTGCACCAGTGCACAAACATGTCCCCTTCCACCTTTATCTGTGGTCCCAGGGTGGCCTTTAAGATCTGTGGGACTACCTTCATTAATGACAAATAGACCCCGGACATGGAATTCCAGTTCAGGGCCGCTCATCTCAATCATGCAGGGGGAATTAGTCCCATTGGAGGAGGTCAAACTCCAGCTAAGACACCACTTGCCAGGAAATCTGGGATAGTAAAATCATTAGGTACATATGGTTTGAGGGGAAGAGGCAACCCCTAATTGTACTGATTCATACGCTGTACTCTTTCTGTTTCAGAGGCAAAGGAATCATACAGTTGGACAACAATAAGAACTGCGTCATGATAATGCACATACCGGACCTGCAACGGGGCACCTCCATGTTGATGGATCTTTATTGGCAATGTGGGGACCTTGCCTAGACCCAGCTCGTCCCTGGAGGGCATGGCCTCCACACCCTTGTGACAATACACACCCCAACGCTGGTTATCCCTGGAGAAGATCTGTCTGAGCTGTCTCAACATCTATTATAGAAGAAAACTAATCTGTTGCATCAGGCTCAAAGGAGAAGAACTCCTGAGTATTTTGTCTGGGATGAGTACAAGAGCATTCCAGAAGAATTCAATCTGTTCACAGAAGCTCATGTAAACGCTGGAGGGTCAATACCCTTTTTCCCAATGCAAACAAAAGCAAACACCCGCTGGTTAAAAATAACCAGATGGCAAATGATGAACCTAATAAACAGTGCTGAGCTCAGCCAAAATGTTATCAAGAAGGAATTGAGTGCCATCCGCCTTATGGTCATTCAACATCGGTAGGTATTGAACTTACTGATCGCTATGGCGGGTGGAGTGTGTGCCAAGGTTGGAGCTTCCTGTTGTACTTTCATTCACGCAAATGACTTGGACAACGAGACATGCTATCCAAAATCTGTATTGTCTGCAAACCGACATAAAGAAGGAGGTAGCTGCCCCGGAACAGGACTGGTAGCAGCATATCTTTTCGTGGATCCCCTTTTGGGTATTAAGACTATTCATGTCCCTAATGTCAATCCTCATTGTTCTACTTCTGTTATGTGGTTTCCCTCAAGTGGGGATTTCCTGCTGTATAAACACACTCCTCAAATTAGGTATCATGCACATAGCTGGGGAAAAGGTAACAGACACTACACACACACTTTCTAGTAACATAACTGTCATGACATATAAGGAGAATAGAGAAGTTGAAGAATCAAGTAGGGGGTGTTGGAATGGGTGAATATGATGTCAATGATTACCTTGATTAGACCCGAGGTAGGCAATACCAATAAATGCAATAAAAATGTATGCTATAACCTGTGCCCACACAATCATGCTAGTACCCATCAATGCAATGTCAATGTTGTCATAGAATGTACCCACACAGCAGTGCCGACCCTGGTAGTGACATAATCAATGTTTGGCGTAATCCATGCTCAAATGACAATACTGTTACCAGTATGAACAATGTTGATATACGTTATTACCTAAGCAAACTTAACCTTGTCAGTACCAGTATGAACAATGTCGATGTACGTTATTACCTAAGCAAACTTAACCTTGTCAATACCAGTAAGAATAATGTCAACGTATACTATCACAACTGTATGCACAATGTTAATGATATTGATAAAAATGATACCAGTGACTGCCATTTTATTTTCAGGAGTTCTAATAACCCACATCATTGCTGTTGGAGCCACCCAGAGTGACCTCCCCATCAACCCTCAGTCAGAGATACATGGTTAGACAAGTCCAACTACCCACACCCTCGCCTTTCGAATACTAGTTGACAGGTAGGGCCTCTTCAACCTAAAGACAAACAAGGGCTCAGGTAAAACCCTGATCAATCCGACAGATAGATAGTTGCACTACAAACGGGTCCAAAGCAATTGGTCCCAATAAAACACATTTGTCCAAGGGCTCATGTTCCACAAAATACCACAAAGTTAGATACAACTTGCGGATAGAGACACTCAAGCAATCAGGATAGTGCGTATGGGAAGAGAGCTAGTTTCAGTTGGTCACCATGGTAATGCGCTCCTCCCACATGACCATGTGACTGGTTTCCCGATCACATGATCGGCTGGTCCACGAACCTGTATATCGCGCACAGACTTTAAAAGGCGCGAACGTCTTTCTGTTGGCGTTCCTGGGATGATTTACGGTCCCGTTACGATATCTGTACGGTAAGGAGTGGGCTCTCTGAGGATGCGTTAGGCTCTCCATTTGTTGAGATTAGATTTCCATCGAGGGGAAGTACAAATGGTATTTACATCTTGGGCGAGTGTGTCGCTGTCAGGAGTGCACTGCAGTACTTTCACTTTACATCGCTTTGCATTATGACAGGCGATGCTTTGGTATGAAAACGAACCACGGTGAGGGTGTTGGTGTTAAAAGCGCATTGCAGAATTTTATTCAACACCGCTATGCATTATGACACGAGGTGTCTTGGTATACAAAACAAACCATGGCAGAGTTTGGTTGTGTCGGATATCATTTGGCATAACCATGTCTGATGCCTATTTACACAAAATCCATCGTGTAATTTGAGTTGGATGTGTGTATAACAACCTGTGTTGAAACAAGTCTGCATTTTCTCTTTGGGGTATAAATTGGATGGAACCAATGAGTATTACAAGTCCATTGATGATTTGGACCCCCTTGTTTTTAAATAAAAGAGTACATCATGTGAGTGGTACTTTCTGGGTGGGGCACCCCCGCACTAATTACATCTGAATTACTTACAGATTGATACTACAATCTACAGTAAGGCGGAGAATTGCCTGACCGGCTGGTATGAGTGAACATGGCTGGTTTAGGGTAAGGTGACCCTTCATTCTCATTCGCAGTTATGAGAAATATATGGAGAGCAAATCTGGTTCAGAATGGGTTCTAATTGTTTTTAAATTGTGTGTTTTTTCAACTCGACAGTTTCCTGATTTAAAGATGTCCAACGCTGGTGCAGCAACAGAGTGTTAACCCTGATGAATCTGCCATAAAATTTATTGGGCAGTGAAACATGTTGGTTACAGGTAGTGGTATGCGACAGTAAGTTACCAGCCTTTTTAATTTAGCAGTGCATACCTTATTCGGCAATAAAGTGGTACAGTTGGTGTGACTGCTGATTTTACTTTCACTCTGTATTGTCTGTCACGTCAGGGAGCTATGCTCTGAGCTCCTTGTTCTGCTCCTTTACTTTTACTATCTGTCTCACTAATTTTTTTGTGTTGTGACACGTTTGTTTATTGGAAAAGGAATGGCAACCAATGATGAGAAAGGGGTAAAGTATTGGTAAAACATCTGACCAAATTCCCCGAGGGTGTTCGCCCGTGAGGTGCCTTCCTCTCCGCCACACATTTTTTCCTGTTTCAATTGTCTGTGTGTGGTTGTATGTATTGCCCCAGTGGGACTGACATCATAGGTTGTGTCGAGTTGAATACACACTGGAACCCCCTATTAGTAGTCACAAACAGTGTTTTGGCATGGACAGTAGGGCATTAGAGACAATAGATACCCAATCATAGAATTAAGAGGGGGTAGATCTAGAATTTTACGATAGAAGATTCTAGTGTAGGATGTTCTCATGCCCGTTAGATGATTGCTAACTAAGGTCCTGGGTACAGGGATTTCTTGTGTTTGAAATGCAGATATATCACCTCAAATGGACATTCTGGGCTCAGTAGTCAGCCTTCGGAGTAGGTGGTGTGTCAAATTAGTGTTCAGTGTCCAGCATTGGTAGATATGCCCCAGACCCTCTGGAGTATTCTCTTTAACAGCTTGGATGTGTGGCTCCAGCAGGAAAGAAGTGAGAGCACACATTATGACCTTGCTTCAGACTCATCAGTGCACCACACAATAGAAACCTTTGAGAGGTTACAATTGTGCTCTCTTACTCCCTGCATTGCTAGGAGCAGTTTTTCATTGGCTATCAGGAGATTCCGAGACACAATTTTAACATGTAAGAGAAGATGATGTTTCTATCAAAAAACACCAACCTTGTACTTTATATTCAACAAGAGCAATGCACCCTTCCTCACCACATCCACCATCAACTACACAGATTAGGAATGTGCAGACAATAGTGAAAATGGGAAAAGGGAAATGATATAGATAGATAACATAGACACTGGATATCACCCCCTGACTTGCCACTCTGTTAGGCATCGGCATTTGCAGCTCAGGCAGAATACCTAAATGCAACAAGTTGTCTTTAATAATAATCTCCACTGTAGATGAACAGGGCTGAATTTCTCACTTTTTCTCTGCAACTCTCCAAACTCCATACTATTGTTTTTATATAATTTTACAGGATTACTAATACTTCTGTGGACTTTTATATAGGCTAAAATATACCTTTGCCCATTTCACATCTTCTTATGAAGAGTTGATAGCTCTAGGTGATTTCAAAGTGAGGGCTGATGATACAAAATGCCCTGCTTTTAGCATGCCAAATTATGATATAAACATCTTCCTGCTTACTCAAACACTTATTGTCTGAATCTCTAGCTGCTAATTCCTCTCTTATGGTCTGACCGCCATTTAATTTCTTTTCATATCAAAGGCTTTGTAGAGCTCATTTTCTCCCTTGACCAAGTTAGTGCCTCATATGTCCCCACTAAGATGTGGATTGAACTAAGGAATGGACCTATGGCTCATAAAATCATAGTACGTAATGCCTTATTCAATAAAGAGTGGAATACAACAATGCAGTCTCTTTTGGGTTCTCGCTTCATACTTCACTGTACACAAAATGATACAGTAAGTTCAATAGTCAATGTTCGTAACCCGTGTACAATAATCTTAAATATTTGCATTGACTTCCAGTAAAAAAGAGAACTGTCTTCAACTATCTTTGCATTTGCATAGAAGCTTTTATTGTGCTCAGCCTTCATTCTTGGCACGCCATATTCATTAACCGCATGCGTGCGGCGGTTATTTTTGCGCTGCGCGGCTTTTTTCCAAAAGCCGCGTTACATGACGAGCTGAGCTCGTAATCAGCGTGCGAGCGGCACGACTCATGACGAGCTCAGCTCGTCATGAGCGCCGAAGGGGTTAATATTCTTCTAATTACACAGGATCTTTGGCTGCTAAACTCTTCTTTGTTCTTAATTTCCAGTACCCCAGATGGGGCAGAAAAGTGTTCAATGTCCTTGGCCCTAAATTATGAAGCAATGTCCCTTTCTGTCTTAGTATTGAGCATTCCCTGAGTAACTTAAAACAAAACTCCTGAAAACATGGACGTACAAGCAAGAATTATAGGAGTTTTAATTTTCATCCTCTTGTGCCCTCTGCCTCCTAGCATGAAGACCATTTTTTGGGGGTATGTTTGCACTTAATTAAAATCTGATTAGATATATAGATGCTAGACTTAGTAGTTTCTTGGTCTGTGTTGGACCTGGCCCTTTTTGCTGGGTTATCCCCAAACCTTTTGCCTTCTTCCTCCCATTTTTCCTGACCTATTTTGTTGGCTATATGACTCTGAACACTTTACCATTGCTAACCAGTGTTAAAGTGCACATGCTCTCTGTCTAAATTGTATTGGTGATTGGTTTATCCATGATTGAAATATTTTATTTACTAGTATGCCCCTAGTAAAGTGTACCAGGTGTGCCCAGGGCCTGTAAATCAACTGCTACTTGTGGGCCTGCAGCACTGATTGTGCTATCCACATGAGTAGTCCTGAAAAAATACATCAGACCTGCTATTGCAGTGTCTGTAAGTGCAGTTGTAAACTGCCATTGCGACCTGGCAAGTGCACACACTTGCCAGGCCTAAACTTTCCCTTTTACTCATGTAAGTCACCCCTAAGGTAGGCCCAAGGCAAGCCCATGGGCAGAGTGCACTTTATTTAAAAGGTAGGACATGTACTGGTGTGTTTTACATATCCTAACAGAGAAATACTGCTAATTTTGTTTTTTACTATTGCAAGGACTATCTCTCCCATTGGGCAACAAGGGGACTGCCTTGAAATATCTTTTAAATGTAATTTCCCATTGAAAGATGATGGAGAGTTGGAGTTTGGTGTCTATGACAATTTAAAAGTACATCTTTTGGTGAATTGGTTTTGAAATTGCCAATTTTAAAATGCCACTTTTAGAGAGTGGTTATTTTCTTGCTTAACCATTCTGTGCTTCTTCCTGTCTGTAGCGTCTACATCTGGGTTAGGATGACAGTTGGGGGCTTGTGCATTAACTCTAGACAGTCACACAAAGGGAGCTGTGGTGTGCTTTGCATATCCTGGTGGGCCATCTCCAAGCTGATGGGCCCTTCTGAGCTAGAGTGGTGGGAGGAGTTGTCATGGACACCTGAATAGGGCTGTGACTCTCCTCACACAAAGCTGTCTCCATCCCCCTGTAGTGTGTCTGGAGCCAGGATGGGGAAAGGCAGAGTCCTGTGCACTACAAAGACATTCCTTTGAAGTTTGCCTACTTCAAAGGCAGAAAGGGGTAAGTATTGGACCTCAGACACTCTTAAATCAGAACACGTCCGGACTAAAGGACATTCTGCCAGGAAGAAGAGCTGTATACTATGGGGGAAACTGCTACATGCATGTTGCTTTGTTATGCTGGCCTGCTGCTTGCTGCTTCTGGAGTGAAAGGTCTGAACTTTGCTTTCTACATTCTGCTTCCAAGGTTCTCCCCTTTGTGACCATAACTGTTACAAGTCATGAAGAACACTAAAGCCATACTGACTATCAGTGAAAATGGTCAATCTCAGCTGGTATGAAATACAGCAGGCCATGGTAAGGGCCATCAAATCAGATACTTAGGCTGAAAATACTCCATGAAGACAGGAGGCGTCGAACACACCTGAGACAGTACAGACTGCGTATGCAGCTCCCATGTTTCCATTATGGTCTCCTAAGAAGGAACCATCAACAAACATCACATAATCGGATTCAAGTAGTGGCACATCTAGTATGTTAGGTCTTGGCTTGGTGCATAGTTCAGTAACATCAAGACAGTCATGCTCAACTTCACCCTCAATGATATGATTTCCAATTATGGGCAACAGAGTTGTGGGGTTAAGCGCAGTACATCGCCTCAAAGTGACATTTTCCATACCACGTTTGACTTGCTCATACTTGGTGAGATTACCGTTGGTTAAATATTAAGGAGGTCATTAGGATAGCGGAAGGCCCGCCACTGCCAGCCGCGTGGTGGCGGGTCCTCCGCCATCTGATTGCCAATTTCCCCTGCCATATTATGATGGCGGGAGAAATGTTCCTCAAGCGTGGCGGGCGCAAAGACAGCCCGCAACAGGCAATCGTTAGGATTGCCTGGCGGGGCAGACAGAACGGGGAAATGAGGGCGGTGTCTAGCAGGCACCGTCCACCAGATTGCAATTCTGGTGTCAGCCAACATTTCCATGGTGGTAAAACTGCCATGGAACAGCTGGCATGGATTGGGTTTGGGGGTCTGTTGCGGGCCCCCCTTGTCTTGGGGAGAGGTGTTGCTGCACTGTGGGGGTACTCATGGTACCCCCCTGCATTCCCCTGCACTGTGTGGCAGGCACCGCATGGTGCCTGCCACGAAGTGCATGGAAATGCACAGCATGATATTTTAACATTGCGTAAGGTGCTGCAGCAAGCAGCACGGTCTGCAATATTAAATACCAAGGTTGCGCCCGCCATACAGGCGGGCTCATCGTAACTGCAGTAGTGGGTCTGCTGCATGACTGGCTGGCGGTCCCAACCACTGCAATGATGGCAGGCAGACTCATGTCCTTCTGCCATCGTAATGAGCCCCTAAGTTCTGGGATGAGCTAACAGGACCTCATCAGAATGGGGGACAGAAACAGTGTAAGGATGACCTATGACAATGCTCTAACACTGCTCAATGCTGACACCAGTTGAGACTTAGGCTTTGAGACAATCAGACAAGGCAGCAGCACTGGATTAAGTGTGGCAGAAAAATAGGTGACGGGTCTGCAAGCATTCCAGTGCATCTAAGTTAGCACTGAGTGAGTGCAGCACTCCCTCTCACTGCAAAACAAAGAAAAACATTTATTATAATCAGGCATTCCCAGTGCCTGTGCACAGCAGTCACTTTCTCTCAGCTCTGAAATGGCACGCAGTCAGCTCTCATCCCATGGTACCAAATCTGACACAGCCCTGTGTGTCATCCTCTGCAAAGGCTTGGCCAGGAAGGAAAAGTTGAGAATCCGCTGTCGACAGTAGTCCACCATTCTCAAGAACATACTGACTTCCTTAGAAGTTGTTGGTGGACTCATTCTCAGTATAGCCTTGCTCCGTTCTCAGTGTGCTGTCCTAGGCACACAACTTCCTTCTTACACCAGTGCAATTTGGTTGGGGACACTTTATGTTCATTCTCAGATAAGTGGTTCAACAGAGCAATTGCGTCGCGTTTGCAAGCCTCCTATGTATTTGACCCCACGAGTAGGTCATCAATCTATTGGACTAGGACTGAGTGACAGGGCATCACCAGAGACTCCAGATTCCTTTTAAGTATCTGTTTAAAAATTGATGATCTTTCCAAATACTCTTGTGGGGGGAAACATCCATTACAACGCAGTAATTACATCACACTGCTTTTACAATGCAACTGCCTTTACAACGTATGCCATTACAACGCATGCCATTACGACACTTATCATTACAATGCATGCCATTACAAAGCATCATAAGGTAAATAATAGATATTTTTTAGTTTTAGGGTGGGTATGGGCTTTGGGGTAGAGGGAATAGTAATTTTTACCCCTACACTATCCAACGCTTACCCTACTGTTGCACTCACTCGAGTGGGAATAGTAATTTTTAACCCTATACTATCCAACACTTACCCTACTGTTGACCTAAAAGTATTATGTGTTGTATTAGTATGCATTGTAATTTTATGCATTGTAATGAAATACATTGTAATGGTTCTTTTAAAAAATGCATTGTAATGGCATGCGTAGTAAAATCATGCGATATATTGGTAGTTGCGATTTAAAAACTGCATTGTAAAAGCATGCGTTGTAATTGTTTGCGTTGTAATGTCATGTATTCCCTTGTGGAACTCGGCACCACTCCAAAACACGGCTGCTGAACTGGAAAGCGAATAGGAATTGGCTATCATCATACAATGATATAAAAAAGAAGACTTGGAATGATAGAAAAGCACTCTGCCTCACATAGAATATGCAACAAAATCACAGCTGGCTTCAGAACCACAGGACAACAAGGAACAAAGATGGAATGACGGAACATGCCATTGGGTTTCTGCAAATCATAATGGGTGAGTTACATAGACTCCCCAATATCTCCTTTAGAATGCCTGGCTTAATCATTGAGTCTATCACAGGAGCAATTCCAGAAATAGTTTCAGAGGTCAAATTGTATAATGGGATTATTGGGTACTCTGAATTAGGCTTCACTGTTATGTGGATTGGTTCAACGCCCTTTATGAGACCTATATCCATCCCTGAAAAGTCCCAGATTTCAAATAACACTGTGGAGCAGATTTACAAAGAAATCAAGCGACACAGTGCAGCAGCCAAAAATGTT
This sequence comes from Lissotriton helveticus, assembly GCF_964261635.1. NCBI lineage: Eukaryota > Metazoa > Chordata > Amphibia > Caudata > Salamandridae > Lissotriton > Lissotriton helveticus. Next base: position 330,861,564 of record NC_136071.1, on the reverse strand, counting down.
GTGCTGTGCTGCGTTATGTGACAGGGAGGGAGCAGGAGAGCACCATATCTACAGAGATATGACCCTCTCCTCTCCTTTCCCTAGCACCGGCGCTGATTTCAGCTGCGTGAACCAGGTACACCCCTTATCGCCATAGCGCTATGGTGCGTGCCTGAGTCAAAAATGGGTTTTCTACAGGAAGGGTATCCTTCCTGTACAAAATACTATGCCTAGACAGTTTCAAAGGATTTTCCCACTTTGTATGTGTGCTGCACCGTACAGCACAAATGCAAAGTAGAAAAAGAAAGGAGAAACTAAAATATTTCTCCTCCTAACACCTTATTTCTGAAGTCGATTAACTTTTGGTGCTAAAACCTGTCTACAATTTATTATAGATAGGGTTTTGCATCAAATGGCATGGGCAGTTGCATGGGCACGCCCATGAACCACCCATGTAATGCCCCCTTGGTGCTAAGTAATGCAAAGCAATGCTTTGCACTGCTTTGTGTTACTTGGAGGGAACTTTCCAATGCAAAACATGTTTTGCACTGGAATAAAAAATTGGTAAGAAAAACTTTTGTGCTGGTTAGTGTCACATTGGTGACGCTAACCCAGAGCAAAATGTTTGAAAATCTACCCCTGTGTCTTTTAGCTCTGGTGGCAAATCATCTTTTGTCAACATGGGGTAAAGTTTGATCCCTGTCCTCTGATTAAGAATTTTAAAGACAATGTTCTAAAAATGAGTCTGTAACCCAATACCGTTTGGAGTACAGTAAATGGAATAATTGAGTTTGTACAATAGGTGTCGTTCAACCCTATTTTGACAGGCACTGCTTCTGAAACTGGGCTAGTCAATTTGTTAATTCACAATTCCTACAACTTGAATTTTTTTTCCTGAGAGAGGTAGGTAGAGAACCCTTGCTGTTCTAACAGTAGAGCGGTAGTGCCAGTGTGAATATGGAATTATATGGGATACCCATTTACCTCACCATCCCCAAATGGACCACTCTGGTCTACCTCTGAGGATGCACCAAGTATGCAGTCCTCCTCCCCTCACAGGCCCCATCATTGTGACAGATATGAGCTGTAATCATTGTCTTACTGTATCATAGTCTACTGTTGAGATGTACCCTGATTCACGAAAGGATTGGTGTTTTCATTGGAAATCTGATTCACATTGTATCCCTGCACATTTACATTTTCTTGTGGCATTGGGGCTTGTGGAACTTGCATTACCTGAGCTTGAGGTACATTGGGATTGTGAACCCTGTGTTTCTGAACTTGCTGTGTCTGAACCATGTTATTCCCATGGGATTGCACCAATCCACCATTCTGAACCTGATTTCTATTAGCCATGTTACCAGCATTAAATCGACATTCGTGATTCAAATGCCACAACCTGCCAAAGATGCGGCATGGGTTTGACTTCTTTATAGTCGCCACATCAATCCCTGCACTCTGATCAATCAAGACACACCACCCTCTACCTTGCTGTTGAAATACATTACCACCTTACATCATAGGAACTCCCTTCTGACACACTCCCTGCATGTGACCAACACTCCCAACAAACTGCTGATACTGACCTAGCTGTGCAACCTTAATTTGTGCAAACATCAGTGTTTCCTTCAATTTCTTGTGTTTCATTTCCAATTTGTTGCTGCAATATTTGGCATATCTCAATATTTTGTCAATGGGCTTACTCTACCAATAAATCAAATGATGCAGTATCATTGAACTAACCTCGGGTTTTAATTAATACACAAATCTCTACACAAAATGTCCCATGTATTTTGCCTCAATAATCTCTGTCCCACTGAACTGTTTAAATGCCTGCAACAGTCTCTCATAATAAGCATATATTGACACTTCGGACTCTTGATTCTTTACCAAATCTCTTTAGGAGATATTTTCAGTTTTAAAACGTAATCAGCTGACTAAATTTTTCTTTACCACTGGGGACAGAGCATGTGATATAAGATGTCTCATCAACTCCACCTCAGGCCAACCCACAGTAATATTGCATTCAACCCACAAGTCACCTGGAACCACTGTTTCAAACCATGTAATCAAATCATCCCACAGAACATTTGAGATGTTTACAAATCATCTAACCTGTGTACCATTCCACTAGGTTCTTTCTCAATTTTGGAAAATCATTTGTGAATGAAGCAACATTAATCCTACTACAAGGTATGTGGACATAAGCTCAACCAGGCACTTCTCTCATGGGAAGCATATCTTCCTCCTCCTCCTCTGTTACAGATTGAGGCAGTTCTAGACTAACCTTCCTTGGTTCTTTTTTCTTTGCCCATCCACCTTCCCATCTATCTAACTCACTCCGCTTTTGAACATTGGCAATCAATGTCTTGATCTGTCACTTCATTCCTGGTGGTCACATGATGTTTCTGAGATTTCTGTCACTGAAGCTTAAACTGTAACTTTCCTGCAAAGCTTTGGATATCTGCAAATCAATTCCCTATCTGTGAGCAAATTCAGGTAACCTTTCATGAGCATGTCCTGCACGTCTAGTAATGTTTTTTCACAGGAACTATAGCTTATCATCTTGATAAGCATTTAATTGAGACAAATCAGGAGTTCCAATCATAATTTATTCTAATTCTACTTTCAATTTAGCCAAATCCATTTCTCTCTCTGGGACCTGAGCATTCCTCCCATTTTTAACAGTATTTCCACTACCAGTCAGAGTATCTATACCTCTGAGTTAATCATTGAGTTCTTTGGCAGAAATACCTGATTGTTCTGCTGGGGTATTAAGAATTATCTCTCCACTATAGGTATCACTATTTGCATTAGGTGATGAGTTCAAAAGAGACATGCCAGAAGTTGTCGTTCTCATAGGTATCTCTGTCCTGGGAGTACAGTAGTTCACATTTGGAAGTTCATTCATTCTAGGCATATAAAAGGGTGGTGATCTTTGTGGAAATCTCCTAGTTGGTCAATTCCTGTCTAATTTAATGTAGGGTCTGCACCCGCAGTCCTTGGGGTATTCCCTTGTGTCTGAACCATAGGAGTCTGAGGAATTGGTTGCATTGTTGATTCCACTGAGATACTAGCTCTAGCATTCGATCCAGTAGGAACAGCCAAAGAGTGTTACAACATTTTCTGCTAATACAGGTTTGTATAAAGGAACTACAGGAACGGTCAATGCATCTGGAGCATTTAGAGCAAGTGAATTTGAAGGGACCACCATTCCTGAATTCTCTCTCATTGGGTTAGAATTTACATTTCCTGGAGCCGTAGGTGCATTAAAGGTTTCAACTGTGTGTACATTACTCGCTCCTCCAGTTTGGATAACATTTTATGGACGTGGACGGTTAAATAATAATGGTAAAATCCTAATTTCAATTGTTATCACTGTCCTCACTGCAGGCTATAATCTAGCTCCCTCAATCATATCAGTTCTCCAGGATTTCTGTTCTGCATCCCAAATACCATCCGCTCAAGTGCATATATGACCCTTATTTGAAATCTCTTTATATGCCTAAGATGAGCTGTATGCTCATCTAAGGCATATGGAGAGACGTTGGATGGAACTTGCGTCAATTAATAGACCCATTTAAAGCCGTGGGTACCCAGGTTTTCCTCCAAGAACCTGCATGTTTAAAAGTTATTAAAGCCGGGCACACATACTACCTTAATCAGGTCAAGGAGGCAGAAATGGTCTTAGGAAAATTTACTAATGTATAAGTTACTAGGTATATAGTTTTAGAATGGCCAATTTTATGTGATTGCTATTTGTAAGGACATGACCAAATTGATTTAATTAGTATAAACTGTTGAGCACTAATGTGGGGAAGGATACACTTAAGGAGGTAGGTGGGAGGTAGGTAGGTGGCTACACCTTCAAGAGGCTGTCCTATCAGCGACAGTAGGTATTAAGGGGGGTGTTTTCCTATGGTACGGGGGGAGGGCGTGCAGAAGTGGGGAGCGAGGGTGGGAGGGAGGGGAGGGAGAAAATTAAAAATGGCATGGCAAGTCAAAATGAAATTAAACTTTTTTTTCTAGCAATGAAGGAAACTTGGAGAGTGATAAGAAAGGGAGAGAGCTTTTTGATTGGTCTTACATAAAATGTCGTACTGCAGTTGTCTAGCCTGGAACGTATCGGGCCTGAACAATAAACTCAAGAGAAATCTAGTTTTTCAAGAACTGAAAATGTATGATGCACAGCTGGTCATGCTAACAGAAACGCATGTTTGTTATAAAGATACATTTTTTTTGAAACAGCTGGGATATGATTTAGTGGTTTGTACTACTTTAAATTCGCCTATAAGAGGGGTTGCAATTTTAAAGAAAAGACATTGGCAAGGGGAAGTTATCAAAACTGCAGCAGATAAAGCTGGACGATGGGCAATAATGCAAATTCGGCTAGAAAATAGTTTGTATGTTTTTTGTGCCTTATATGGTTCCAACAAAGACGAACCACAGCTATTTGATTGGTTGAATATGGAAATATTATCGAGGGAAGGAGAGCTCATATTAATGGGGGATTTTAATTGTGTATTAAACTATTCTCAAGATGCAACAAAAAAAGGGACAGGGATACGTATGCGTAAAACTAGAGCAGCCATACTGGAGTTAGCAAAAATACACAACATAAAAGATATATGGCGTAGTCTCTACCCAGGCATACCTGGTTATACCTATTACTCATTTCCCCACAAACTCTGCTCTAGGATAGATTTGGCGTGGGCCTCAGACGAGTTAATAAGTCAGGGATCTATGCAGGTCATGCCAAAAATTTCTTCTGACCACAATCCCATAATGTTTACATTTGGTATAATTTCAAGGGCAAAAGAGAGGCGCCCTTTTACTTTTCCAAGATAGTTGTTATCGGATGAGGCCTTTGTGACTCTTCTTAAAAAACATATTAAGGAGTTTATTGCACATAACATGGACACGGCTAGCGTTCTTACAGTCTGGGATGCCTGCAAGGCCTCTATCAGAGGAATAGCACAACAATATGTCCTCAAACAAAACGCAATAAAGAAAAAAGAAGCAAAATTAACGACTAATAACATCTTACATATAGAGAAACAACTAGCTGACTGCCTAAGAGAGGGGGGTAGGAATAGGCCCGATATATTATTTCTGGAAAATAAACTACTGGGTCTACGCTCAGACATCAAAAGTTCGCTTAGGGAAAAACACAGCTGCAAGATACTTAAATATAAAATCTCGCAATATGAATGCGGGGATCGAGTAGGAAAGCTCCTGGCGTATAAAGTGGCCGAAGATCGGGCATCAACATTGATTAAGTCCATAAAAGGCCCCAACGATATTTTGCATACACAACCCATACATATTATGGAGCAATTTGCCTCTTATTATGAGGAATTATACACTCCAGAGACTAAGATCAGTTTAACTCAGATTCAATCCTACTTAAATGATAAACTCCCCGTAAAACAATATGTGGATCAGCTCACCCTAGACAACTTGGAAGAGGAATACACAATTGAAGAACTACGATCAGCAGTATTTTCTCTCCCACCCAATAAAGCGGCAGGGGAGGATACGCTTCCTATTGAATTGTACAAAATCTGCGCCGAAGAACTACTCCCCCTTTTGTGCCTAGTTGTGAATACAATAGGCACAACAGGTAAGGCTCCGGAATCCTGGAGAACCGCAAAAATTATGTTTTTAAAAAAAAAAAAAGAAACTTCCGACGCAATGCGGGTCATACAGGCCAATTTCCTTAATAAATACTGATGCTAAGGCTTACTCTAAGCTGGTAGCATTACGACTGGCACCCCTTATGCCTCACTTAGTCAACGAACAACAACATGGCTTTGTGGCTGGTAGGGACACCACAGCGCATGTCAATATGGCAATTACGGCATTTGACATAGCTGCTACTAATCGCACCCCACTCGGTATGATACTTCTGGACGCAGAAAAAGCATTTGACCGGGTGGGGTGGGATTTTTTATGGGAAGTGCTAACTCAATTTGGCTTTAAAGATCGCTTTCTTAGAGGCATACAGGCTATTTATAGGGAACCCAATGCTAAAATTAGTTATGCGGGGCTATTATCACCAACTTTTGCAATATCAAGGGGGACTCGGCAGGGATGCCCACTTTCACCCCTGCTGTTTGCTCTCTCCATGGAACCTTTTATTAATGCCCTGCAGAATCAAGAAAAGATAAAACCACTAGATCATGAACGAAAAACACTCAAAATTACTGCATATGCAGACGAGTTAGCCATATACACTACAAATGTAATAGAAGCATTAACTGGAATTGCAGAAGAAGCGAAAAAATTTGGGGCTATCTCAGGCTACAAACTTAACTTTGACAAAACTCAAACTTTAAAGAACTATCAAATCAACCAACCAGTGATTGGGCTATGTAACTCAGCAGTGTACTTAGGGGTGAAAATTTCTTCTAAAACCAGTGAAATCAATAAATTAAATTATGACCCTCTACTTAAACACACTTCTACGGTTTTGAAAAAATGGCACAAGATCCCATTGAATATCTTGGGCCGAATTAATTTGATTAAAATGAACATTTTAGCCAAATTTGTATACCTTTTTCGTTCCATTCCCCTTCGAGTAAACAGTATATTTTTTAGGAAACTGGAGGGAATATGCAGCAGCTTTGTTTGGAGTTACAAAATCCCCAGGAGATCTATGACGATACTAAAACTATCCCTAGAAAAAGGCGGATTGGAATTTCCGGACTTTAAGTCTTACTACTATGCATCCTTTCTAGGACGGCTTAGGAGCTTACTAAATAAAAACGAAACCCATTTCTTTTTTTATCAATTTATGTTAGGCACTAATTCATCTCAATTTTTAGCAAGAGTAAAAGACCCTAATTTTTTCAAACGAGTCAAATTCAAGATAGCAAGGGACTCAGTAGCGATTTTTAACCAGATCATGAAATTTTGTGATATTACCTTTTTTCATACAGACTTACCATTATGGGACAATCCAGGATTACCAGGTATCTTTAATGATAAAGCTGGGAGGGATTGGGCCATCTATGGGATTAAGACACTGGGAGACCTTTATGGCTCTGATGGTTTTCTTCAATTCTCGTCTTTACAATTGCTTTATAAGCTACCAGCGGAAATGCTACTTAAATATATGCAAGTTAGGGATTACTTAATACGAAAAATGAAGCTGAACAAAATCACAAGCTCGGATATGTGGGGTTTCTTGTATAGTACAAAAAAAATCTTTAATTAGCTCTGGATACAAATTTTTAAGCCAACATAACGTGGATGAATGCTTGAGATTGTCACAAAAATGGACTATAGAATTGGGAATAAATGTGACACCACAGAACATATCTAGTGCTTTTGTCAATATTAACAAAATAGTTCACTCTTCGAGCTTAAAGCTTCAACTATATAGGATGGTCAGCTAACTCTATCATACTCCGCTGAAAATCTCTAAATGGTCAAAAAATAGCGATCGCACTAAATGTCCTAAATGCGATCTGGTGGCAGCAGATCTCATTCATATGATTTATTCGTGCCCTATTTTGGCTACGTTCTGGCAAGAAATAGAAAATACCCTATTCCAAAAACAACTGATTTGCTTGCCCCTTACTGCACCTATGGTCTTACTTGCCTTAAATACAAGAAGTAATAATAATACCGGCTGGTTAAATATAGCACTATCTTGTGCTAGACTGGTGGTAGCTAGAGCATGGATTTCACCGAATCCACCATGCAGGGCAGAATGGTTAACCTTAATCCATGAAATATACTCTATGGAAAAGGCTCTTGCTAAGAATAGTAGCCGAAAGGCAGTAGAAAAAATGGAAAGGATATGGGTTAATTTTGTATAGGTCCTATATGTTATAAGATGAATTGTTACGGAGCTTTGAACTTTGAAGATTGAATGTTTCCCGTCTATTATGATTTCTTATATTTAGTTTTTCTGTCAGGCTGACGTGGTATTATGTGTCAGAATATATTGTGTTAATTAGTATATTTGATCTTTCCCTGGAATCACTCTGGAATTTGTTTTTGATATCATGTTTTCTGTATTGACTTGCTTGCCAAAATAAAAAATTTAAAAAGGGGAAAAAGATGAGCTGTATGCTCTCAGGCATTACAGCTTCATATTGCATAGGTCTAGGAGGTGGTTTCATGCCATACAGTGTCCTCCTTAAATGCTCGATAATTCTTAAATTCAATGTGCTATAACGAGGAAATGTCTAAGGGACATCTTTCTCAGTGATCTTTACCATTGTTCGAGCCAAATACATATGTGAAGACCCACATCTATCTCTATGGCATACCTTTGGGTGCTGCCTCTTCCCCTTTTCTAACTGGTGTAGTGTAGTTCCTATATCCCTTATAGGCTCTGCGCATTGGAATAATATACACTATAGATTTGACATAGGACTGACATCTGCTTCTCTCTATCAATTACATTAAACATAATTACTTGTGTGTACCATCTAATTCAGAGGTCACTAGAAACTATCTCGAATGAACAAGAAGGGATTAGTTTCTGACAACCGCATAAACATGACAACTTTGTTTCCCTTAGAGTCTGAACAATATCTTCGGAGTAGTGGAAACAAGAGATTACAGTTTCACTCAGTCAATCGTACATGCTTTGTTTCTACAGAGTTGCATAGAAATAGAGAGACTGGCGTTTCAATAAAAAGGCTTTATTGAACAGTCTTATTTCTCATGCAAGAGATATGAGCTGTTACAATCGTAAGACAGACTGTGAAGTATAATACGTACACCCTTAGCAGTAATATCAAATAATACTGTAATAGCATGGTCTGTAGCTATGACATATATAAACATAAATGCATAAATAACACAGGCTAAAATACTCAACTGGTGCTTCTAAAATAATCCTACCCCAGTGTACCTACCCTAAGTGGAATATGGGGGAAGAGGTAGGTGCTGTTTAGCTATAGTTTAGTTTAGTTGTGCCAAGAGTTGCCAAAAGTTTCTCTAGGTTCTAATCAGCTCCATACCTTAGAATGAGAGAGGTTGGTATCTCTTTCCTGGGACTCGATCTCTAGCACCCCGCAAGGGGAGTCAGAAGCACTGGAGCTGGATTCTCGGCGAGGAGGATGACAGCGTCTGGTCAGTGCATCAGTTGGGGAGTTGACTTCCTTCGGGACTTGCTGTGGCGGGCCGCGTCGTGCAAGTAGGTAGCCGAACCGCACTGTGCCTTGCTATAGCAAAGGAAGGTATATTTATACCTTGAAGGTGTTTAGGAATGCCAGTAATTACATACAAGTCGGGCATATGAACATCATGGATTAACCCCTAAGGAATAGATGTTAATGCATAATAAATGAGTTCTTGGAGAAATTAATATCCAGGCTAGGGGAAGTCCTAACGGTTTAAGAGTCTGGTTTTCCAAGAACTCGTTGTGACGAAGAGGATTGGATGTAGTTGATCATCCCTGTATTTGTTTAGCACTAGCAATGCCTAAATAAGGGCTGGATTTCTATGCCTAAATAAGGGCAATGAGAATTGTACCTATAGAAGGGTATGAATCAGGAAATCTATATACGGTATCTAAATCGACACACAACACCCACTCCACTTTCTTATGAACGACATTACTAAATCCTAAACATGTTAAACTTATCTAAAACAAAGTTTCGCATGATTTGCTAAAAACATGTCAAAAACATATTTCTAAAAAATGCATTCAGAAGTGTTGCTGTACGCATTAAAGCAATGCTTCATTCTAAGCATATGTTGACATTTGAATGCTGAATGAATAAATCAGGAAAATATACATTTATGAAATGGCTCGTAAATACAGAAGAAAAAGGGCCAAAACCATTTCATGTCAGATTACGTAACACTGTTTGTTTTCGTGGACAAGGTCACATATTGTCACTGGAAGTATTAAAACAATTCTGTTCTCTATGAATAGTTCTACTATAAGCACATTACTTGTGCCAAAAATCAAAAATACAAATTTGGAGAAAAAAAATTAATCGTAGGAAAAAAGTTCCAAAGTTAGTAGCTTGTTTTGAAAAATGAAGGTCAAATTCAGAGTCTCTCATTACACTGTGTGCCAAAATCAAAAGTCAGTGTTAGGGCTTGGAGAAAACATGAAATCTTCTATTTCTGGAGACAAAAAAGTCATCTACTGTTGTTGGTGAAAGTTGGAATACCTCGTTTAGAAGATTAACTGCACATAGCTGTGAACTATCTCCTTCAGCATTGGTCGCATCAGCAATGATCGAATCGGATGTTACCTGCATGCCTGATGTTTCCTCTGGTACCTCAGCAGTTGCAACTTGTGTATGTGAGATCTCAATGAATGTCGTCATCAGGATTGGTAGCCCCTGGGGACAACACAGAGCATGGGCCGTTATAGGGTCCAGCAGAGCATCAACGTCAGTAGGCATGACTGATAGGAGTGTTAGACAGATGTCTAGCACGCATTCTTTACGGCATAGCAGGCAGCGTAGAACAGGTAAGATGCATTCTTGACAGATTGGTCTGAATGACAGAAACCATGTGGTATTTAATTCTCATAGACGAGGTAAACCCAAAATTTGGACGATGCGCTCACGACACTTCATCTCCTGCAGAGCTCTCTCCATGGTGAATTGGGTGTCGCTGGTGATTTGGCTTGCCATATCGCAGCAGTAGGAGCAAAAATAGTATCCCTGCAACAAGTCCCAAAAGTAGGGGCAGTCCGCCACACACAGAGTGCACGAAGTTGGGAATGATTCTGAGGACTGCTTGAAAAGGTGCTAACAGTCCGGAAAACATGGTCTTAAATACTTGTACAATACTGCTCGTCTCAGACATGTTTAAGATACGACCTAACATTTCTGAGAAATGTATAGGACAGTTTGTAATCAAAAGGGCATGTATCTCAGCAGAAGTCCTTGTGACTTGTAGATCATAGGTTTCTTTGGCCGAGGTCTGTGGCACAGTTTTTTGCAAAAGAATGGCTTTCATTCTGCTTAGAGTATCAATTCGTATAGAAGAGATGTTCAGTGAAGGCCATAAAGGCAACTCCCTGGCTGTCTTGTTTGTAGAAATAATACTTACATACAGCAAGTGACCCTGGATGCAACAGTCACTAGATATGGGATACCTGGCAACATGCCACAGCAGCTGTGATCGTTCAACATGAGGTAACTTCCATTTGAAAGTTGTTCATAAATTGGATCAATCACTGCAGCTGGTGAGCCTTGCAGGTGACAGGATAAGTTGTTAGAGGAACCATCGCAGGCCCCATGTAAATTAACACCCTAACAAAGGAGAGAACCGCTTAGTGCGTTTCCACAGTTAGTACCGCTTATGAGCACTTCACGTCCCCCACTCCAACATGTGTGTGTATGGTAAATTTCAGGATGTCTTGATGTATTCTTTATCCAACCTTTCATATTTGCCTGCTGGCATGTGTTTTAGGCAATACTGAAAATGGACAATTGGAACCGGCAGAGTGATTGTTCCATGTATTATCCATTCAGTAGCTGGTTTCTCTGCTACTGTGAATGGTAATCTTTCCAGTTTTTCAATGCTCAGCACCGTATAGTCTGCTCCCCTTTGTGCAAGTTGGATCTGTTTATCAGTGAGATTGAATTCTGAAACTGTGACGTAGTGTTGATTAAACACCAAGGCATATAGCCTGAACGCAAGTTTTGGAGCGTCCAGCCTAATTGCATGATATACCGTAACTGAGACGGACCATGTTGCAACATGAACAAGACTTGTTCCATGATGTCTATGGCAGAAGACACAATGCTGTCCAATGAATACATCCTGGAAGACAGAGTCATTAACCCATTGTCTACTACAGAGAGAGATTTCTCTAAATTAATAGTGTTGATTAAACACCAAGGCATATGGCCTGAACGCAAGTTTTGGAGCGTCCAGCCTAATTACATGATAGAACGTAACTGAGACGGACCATGTTGCAACATGACCAAGACTTGTTCCATGATGTCTATGGCAGAAGACACAATGCTGTCCAATGAATACATCCTGGAAGACAGAGTCATTAACCCATTGTCTACTACAGAGAGAGATTTCTCTAAATTAATACGATCAATTTCTCGTATTCGTTCTGCAGTCTCTGCTTGCGTAATCTTCCACATTTTTGATGCAGTTTTCTTGGTCCTAGCAAGACTTCCCTAAGGTTTGTGCCATCTTTAAGTAAAGATAAGTGGTGTTTTTCATCCTGGAGTGTAGCTTTCTGTAACCAATCAAGGCATAGCTTCCCTACACTGTATGTTGTTATTACCCCAGGATGCTGTCTTCGAACATATCTCAGGTTCGGCCTCTTTACTTTGAAACCTTGAGTTTTGTTCAGGAATCCATCTTGACAATTGTTTGTGTCTATGGGCCAGAGCAACCATTTGTTCCAATCTGGATCTGATCTGTTGTGATGCAAAATATTATGTATGTCGACCTCCCCCCATGTAGTGCTATTACTTGCAGGTATAGGTATGGTCTGTGTGTTCATGTCCTTGATCTTGGCTAACCCAAGGCAAGAAATTTGTTGGAGAGTGTCATTCAAAAACATAATTTGCTCAGGGATGATACCGGCTCTAAACAAACCTTCTACCCCCTGCACTTGCCAATCTTCTGAATCCCAGACAGTTTTCGTCTCAATGTTGTCTTTCCAAAAGTCAAAACCTGGTCTAGACAATTGGGCAATAAAGGCTCCAGAATAAATCTGTTTTGTATTAGTTAACATACTTTTCATTCTTGTTTTGTTCACATTTTTAAAGTAAAATGATTCAGCTTTGGATACATTGAACCCTGAAAAATATGGAAATTTATTCGCAAAGGTTTTTGAGCTACCCTTTGGAAGTGTAGGACAATGTTCCCATTTGTTATACATATATACATTTCTAAGCATTGCAGATCTGTGCAAGAAATGATGACCATAATGGTTATACCAATACATTTGTTCTTAGTCTGATGAACCTTCTAAATATTCATGGTTTGTGAATACTGCATACATCTCTAGATCAGACATCATATTATTAATAGTCTAGAAGTCCCAATCATCAGAAAAGGGCCTAGAGATAATAAAGTCACTTAATGAAATCTTGAATAAGTGTAGAATCTTCAACAGCTCCGATGGGCCAAAAATGTCATATTCTATTTTGTCCCAAGCTATACCATCAGGTATAGGAACGGTGTACAGTCATAATATCGAGTCAATTATTTCGACTGGACAGAATATCGAGTAAAAAATATAGAATGGACATAATATCGACTAGACATAATATAGACAACAAAAATATTGACTAGAGAAAATTAATATCGAATAGAATGGACATAATATCGAATCAAAAATATAGAATGGACATAATATCGACTAGACATAATATAGACAACAAAAATATCGAATTTAAGGTAAGTTAATAATAATTTTTATTTTTTGTGTAATATAAGTCTGTAGCGGGTTGTGGGTTTATAGGGGAATAGGGTGGGAAGTAATTTAATTCTAATTAATTAAATATGTTAATTTATTTATTGATATATATTTAGAATTAATTGTTAATTAATTATTAATTGGTAATTAATTAAAATATAATTGGTAATTAATTATAATTGATTAATTGATAAATATTTTAATTTTAGTAATTTATTTTCTGTAGCGGGTTGTGGGTTTATAGGGGAATAGGGTGGGAAGTAATTTAATTCTAATTAATTAAATATGTTAATTTATTTATTGATAATAATTTAGAATTAATTGTTAATTAATTATTAATTGGTAATTAATTAAAATATAATTGGTAATTAATTATAATTGATTAATTGATAAATATTTTAATTTTAGTAATTTATTTTCTGTAGCGGGTTGTGGGTTTATAGGGGAATAGGGTGGGAAGTAATTTAATTATAATTAATTAAATATGTTAATTTATTTATTGATATTTTTTAAAAATTAATTGTTAATTAATTATTAATTGGTAATTAATTAAAATATAATTGGTAATTAATTATAATTGATTAATTGACAAATATTTTAATTTTAGGGTTCAGGGTCAGTTTTCAGTTTTTGGGTAAAGGGGTATTTTTAGGGTTCAGGGTCAGTTTTCAGTTTTTGGGTAAAGGGGTATTTTTAGGGTTCAGGGTCAGTTTTCAGTTTTTGGGGTAAAGGGGTATTTTTAGGGTTCAGGGTCAGTTTTCAGTTTGTAGGTAAAGGGGTATTTTTAGGGTTCAGGGTCAGTTTTCAGCTTTTGGGTAAAGGGGTATTTTTAGGGTTCAGGGTCAGTTTTCAGTTTTTGGGTAAAGGGGTATTTTTAGGGTTCAGGGTCAGTTTTCAGTTTTTGGGTAAAGGGGTATTTTTAGGGTTCAGGGTCAGTTTTCAGTTTTTGGGTAAAGGGGTATTTTTAGGGTTCAGGGTCAGTTTTCAGTTTTTGGGGTAAAGGGGTATTTTTAGGGTTCAGGGTCAGTTTTCAGTTTGTAGGTAAAGGGGTATTTTTAGGGTTCAGGGTCAGTTTTCAGTTTTTGGGTAAAGGGGTATTTTTAGGGTTCAGGGTCAGTTTTCAGTTTTCGGGTAAAGGGGTATTTTTAGGGTTCAGGGTCAGTTTTCAGTTTATGGGTAAAGGGGTATTTTTAGGGTTCAGGGTCAGTTTTGGGTTTTTGGGGTACAGGGGTACTTTGTAAAAATAAAGTAAAATTACATTTAAATTACATTTATTTAATAAAATTAAATTATATTAAATTATATTATAATATTTTTTATTAATTTATATTCAAAAAATTATTATATACTTACCAATACTTATGTTGTAATGGTATGCGTTGTAAAGGTATATGCGTTGTAAAATCTTGCGTTGTAAATGTATGCGTTGTAAAAGTTTTTGCGTTGTAAAAGTTTTGTTGTAATGGTAGGCGTTGTAAAAGTATGCGTTGTAACGTCATACATCCCTGGAGTGGGAATAGTAATTTTAACCTCTACGCTATCCAGCGCTTTCCCTACTGTTGCACCCACTGGAGTGGGAGTAGTAAATTTTACCTCTACGCTATCCAACACTTTTGCTAATGTTGAACTCACTATAGTTGTAACAATAAATTTTAAACATTTTCTAAAATGTTATATATGTTTATTTAATAATATGTTTAATATATATATATATATATATATATATATATATATATATATATATATATATATATATATATATATATATATATATGTGTGTGTGTGTAATTTTTGGTGATATAATTTTTTTAATTATATAAATTATTTATTAAAATTATATTTTTTTAATAATTATTTCTAAGTTTATATTAAATATATTTATTACTATATTAGTTTTAACTTACTTTTAAGACATTTTAAAAAATCGATATTTTGACAGTCTATATTTTTGTAAGTCGATATTTTGGAGTCGATATTTTGGTACTTACCTGTTTGAAGATAGGGAGTCGATATTTTGTCAATCGATATTTTTGACTCGATATTTGTGTATCTCGATATTTGTGTCGTCGATATTATGTCAGTGATCCATAGGAACGGCTGTGATGTTCACTGCTGACAAGTCTCTTTATCCACGATGGGATGATTTGTGTGGCTTGAGAAGTAAGTTGACTTTTTTACTTGTTGTGCCCATTTTTACATATCTTTCATTTATCAGCCAACCCAGAGTTATTACCAGAGCAAACGAAAGTAGAAGAAAAAATATTCCCAACGCAATCCAAAGTTCAATCTATGGTGAAACCAGATCAGTCTTTTCCAGTTGTTGAAAAAAGTCTATTGCTTGTTCTATGAAAGTTATTTTTGCTGGTGTTGTTTCAGGTTTGCTAGGATCCTCAGAAAACGTATCAAAGTTGATGAAGTAGCCAGAGGCAGTTCTGTCTATGGTTGGAATTGTATCCGGATTTGTTGAAATCGCTGGAACCACTTGATCACTTGTTACTTCGTTGTAGACAGGCGTTACTTCGTTGTAGACAGGTGTTCCTGGACGAACTGTTGTTTGGGTCTCAAGAGGTACAAGTTCCATAGCTTTGTTGCTTAGTCCTTCTTCTCTCACTACAGATTCCTCAATGGTGATGAATCTCTCCGTTTGAACATCTTGGATTGTAGCTAGAGGAGTGCGTCTGCTACATTGCCGGAGTCCACTTGGCCTACTGCTTAGTATCGGCAACATAGTGTGGTTTGATCAAGTCAATGGACACAAATCTGTTCTCCTTTTTACCAGCAAGGGGCGGCAGTATCACTGTTCTTGTTCCGTGGATTACTAGGACAGGTATTGGTTGTCTGTAAGAAGGCCCAAATTCCTTCTTGTCACCGATCTTTTCTCTGACTAGATCACCAAGCTTTGGTATCCAGAGAGGCCTTGCTGGGATGGTTGGTTTTTCCCCAGAGGTGGTTGGCTTCAGGAGGAAGTTGCTTTGTTTCAATCTTAGTTCATTTAAGTCTTGTAAAACAGTCAAACGATCTTTGATATCAAATTTCTTATTTTTCACCAACGTTCCATGGCAATCAAGGTCCGGAACCAACATCCTTGTCCCAAATAGGACCTTATATGGATTGACACCCCTAGAGAACTTCTTGGCAAGTTGTTTAAACTACGTTGGACCCCATAAAGATGTTTGACCCACCCATCACCCAAACCTAATACCCTAGCTGTTAGAGACTGCTTTATGTCCCGGTTTTTTCTTTCCACAACAGAATTTCAATCAGGATGGAATGGAGAAGAGTACCGCAATTCAACACCTATACTGACCATGGCTTCTTTGTAAGCTCGAGAGCTAAACGCAGGATCCTGATCAGAATGTAGTGTGCCTATTGCTTATGTGCCAATAAAAACTCGTAAATCTTTTATAACAGTTCAAGCGTCAGCCAAGCGCTGAGGCCACATCCAAAGGAACCTAGAACACAAATCCACTGCGACCATGATATATTTATAGTTACCATCCCTTGGTAAGGGACCGCAGTGGTCCAGGTAAACACACGCTAATGGTTTATCTGAGATTAACAGTGGCATCTGAGCAGGACGTTTCACAGTAGAGACTTTCATCTTCTGGCATATTTCACAGTCCCGGACATAGTTTCTGGTCTGTTTCCTTATGCCTGCCAACAGCACCTCTGTTTTAATAACAATACTGTGGCGGAAACACCTGCATGAGCAGAGGCAAGCCCTTCATGTGCTGCTAGGATTAGTCCTAATCTATGTTCCATGTTCAGAATTACCCTATCCCCCACTCCAGGGATTTGAGCAAACAGAACATTGTTTGTATCATTTATGTATGAGTATTTGAGTGGAAACCTTTTAGGTAACGCTACTCCGCTGCCTTTGCTTGAAGCATTGACAGCCAGTATTATTTCACTGTCTATTTTCGCTTTTGAACGAGTGTTTGCAGCTACGGAAGCCGTTTGCACAGCCCCCTTTGCGGCTTCATCAGCCAATGAATTCACTTCAAAGTGAACGCCATCACGTTGATGACTCAGCGTGTTTATCACATGAGTTTTTGTAGTCCGTTTCGCAACTGAACTACTTGTTCCCAAAGCGTTTTGTGCTTAATTGTGCCATCTTTTGCATCTTTGAAACTTCTTTTGAAGCCAATTCTGTAAATATTCATTATACAATTGAACACAATAGAAAGAATCGCACACAATGAGTGTGGGGAATTCGCAATCAAATGCCATGATGAATGCTTGTAGTTCAGCTCGCTGAGCTGTACAATCTCCTAGAGATTGCGTTTTTGTGACCATAGGTCTAAATTTGCCATTGTGCATACAACCTTTAACGATTACGCATGCTGCACTATAAGCTTGCTTACCCCCCGTAGCGGGTTGTGAAGATCCATCAGTATAAATTATACATTCATACTCTTCTAGAGGCAGAATTTCAGTAGGCTGAGGACATTCTTGTTCGTATTGCAGGAATGCTTGTGGTATCAAATAAGGATCAAAAACGTATTTAACATCAGTTGCAGCAAGAGAATTAACCCATTGTATCCATCTTGGATATAAAGTTTTAGCATTTGGAATGCTCGCTGCCTCTAAGGCTGGTACAGGAGTTACGACCATAATGCGTTTTCCCTGTGCTAGGGCTCTCTCTTTTGCTACAGCTATTTGAACTGCTGTCAGAATTTTTTCTGTAGAAGTGAGTTTCATTCATGCTTGTGTGTACAAATGTGATTTGTATGCAATTGGTACTTTTTCACCCTCGTTAAAAGTTAAGTAGGTGAATCTGCATTGATCCGGAATTATTTGGATCACTAATTTGTGTATGTTTACATGTGTTTGTAAATGTTTAGTTGCTAACATATCAGTTTGTAGTGAATGCAACATTTCTGTGTGTTTTTGTGTCCAATTGTTTGTTTTAAAATCAGGTTTGATTGATTTATAGAGAGGTTTAACCCTTTCTGTGTAATTTGGAACGTAGGTTCTTGAAAAAATCAGGAAACCTAGAATCTACTGTAAGTTTTTCAGCGTTTTTGGAGGTTGGAGCAGCGCACATTTTTCTAAAAAGTTGGCTACAGGCTTTTTCCTTCACTTGATCGTTCATATCCTAGAAAAAGGACATTGATTTTTTTAAAATTGAACACAATTAAAAACCCATCAGAGGCAAAACTCAGTATACTGGTGTTCACCCTGTTCAAGTGCCTATTTAGGTCATCATCTGTCAGGTAGGTATCATAAACATATGTCAATGCCTTGTCATAATAAGTTTGTAGTAACTCTGTTACCCTTGCTGAGAATAACCCTGGACTATTCTTGAATCCTTGAGGGAGACGACAGCATTGAATCTGTGTCCCCGTTATTGAGAAAGCCGTCAAATAACTACTTTCAGGTGCAATGTTTTGACAAAAGAAACCGTTAGAAATATCTAATGTGGTTTTATATTTTTTACCCTCAATGTTATTCATTAAAGCTGTACTGTGTGCATTTTGCAATGCAAATGTTTTGCAACAAGAGTTTAGATGTCTGTAATCGAAAACTAGATGATATGTATTGTCTGGTTTGGAGACAGGAAACAAATTGATTGTTCCTTGATGAGGTGCATGTTTCAATCACCTCTTGGTATTCAAGTTGATCTAAGATCTCTCTGACCTGCTTTTTAGCTTCTTGCTTAACTGGGTACTGCCTTTGTGCAGTTGGTTGATTTTTTAACTGGATTTTATGGTGAGGTGAATCCTCATCCCATCCTACATGATTTTTGTATAATGCTGGGGCTTGGGCAACTGCCCATTTCCTGGCATACGTATATTTTAAATGTACTGGAATATGATTATAGAAGGTTGGCATGATGATGTCTTCGCCATGTGGGCACTCCTTGACAAACTCGGGTGGCCAGTCTTGTTCAGCTAGAAGTATATCATAACCCTTAGAAAGTCACTCCCAAAAGAGTGCTTTCATTTTTCTTGGTATGTCTCCCTCAATCCGGAGTGTTATTTCATATAACCTATGTGGAGAACTAACCCTGGTGTCTGCAGTTTCAACTTGAATGTCTTCATTCAAGTCCACTGTCTCCAGAAGTCCCTTCAGGTTCTGGCGAACTATTGTTACTTCTGCTGCGCTGTCCAGTATTGTTTGAGCCCATTCTCCGTTCTTGAGCTGTGTTCTCAAGATCCTCTGCATGTCTGATTATTAGACCTGCTACCTTCTTTTTGGAGAATTGAGGTTTTGGTTTAGATATCTGAAAGCTACGAGAGGAATGTGTATCAGTATCTTAATACTTGTCAGGTTTTCTCAAATTATCCCTATTCCTGAGGTTGTACCTCCTTTCAGAGGGCTCCTTTTGAGGAGACCTGCCTCTGGAATGAGAACACATCCCTTTGGAAGGTCGTTTTACTATTTTCCACTTCTTTTTAGAAGATGTAGGAGTGTTTTTAGCAAAGACCTTTTCAGGACTTTCAGACAGTTGTGGTTTCACTGTATAACTCAATTAATCTTTGTATATTACTAAGTCATTCCTCGTCCGACATTGATTCAATGTCAGGGTCAGGTGTGTAGCCGGCCTAGGCCGACCATGTTGCTCCTGGACTACCTAATGGACCGAGCCTGGTAATGTGATTTAAATGTTTTAGGGCGCCTTTAAACTAGAGTTCATGCTCCTGGTATGTGTGTGGAATTTCAATATCCTCGAAAGGAATACATTCCTTTGATGGATCATCTTCTTTGTAGAAGTGAAACATATGTGTTACTGGATTTGATTCATGGAATACTATCTGATACTGAGTTACTCCAGTATCTAGCATTAAATTAGTGCCTAACCAAACCGTTGGGTGTCATGTAGTATAGTTCCTTTATCCCTGATAGGCTCTGCACATTGGAATAATATACACTATAGATTTGACATAGGATTGAGGTCAGTATGTCTCTATCGAGTACATTAAACTTAATTACTTGTGTGTGCAAGCTAACTCAGAGGTTACTAAAAACTTTGTTGAATGAACAAGAAGGGATTCGTTTCTGACAACCGCATAAACATGACAAATTTGTTTCCCTTAGAATCGGAACAGTCTCAGAATCGTGAAAACAATAGGTAACAGTTTCACACAGTCAATCGTGCATGCTTCATTTCTACAGAGTTGCACAGAAATAGAGAGACGGGCGTTTCTATAAAAAGGGTTTATTGAACAGTCTTTTATCTTATGAAAGAGATATGAGCTGTTACAATCGTAAGACAGACTGCGTAGTATAATACGTACAACGTTAGCAGTAATATAAAATAATACTGTAATAGCATAGTCTGTAGCTATGACATATATAAAAATACATACATAAATAACACAGGCTAAAATACTCAACTGGAGCTTCTAAAATAATCCTACCCCAGTGTACCTAACCTAAGTGGAGTACGAGGGAAGAGGTAGGTGCTGTTTAGCTATAGTTTAGTTTAGTTGTGCCAAGAGTTGCCAAAAGTTTCTCTAGGTCCTAATCAGCTTCATACCTTAGAATGAGAGAGGTTAGTATCTCTTTCCCGGGACTCAATCTCTAACATCCCGCAAGGTGAGTCAGAAGCACTGGAGCTGGATACTCGGCAAGGAGGATGACAGCGTCTGGTCAGTGCGTCAGTTGGGGAATTGACTTCCTTCGGGACTTGCTGTGGCGGGCCGCGTCATGCAAGTAGGTAGCTGAACCGGACAGTGGCTTGCCATAGCAAGTGAAGGTATATTTATACCTTGAAGGTGTTTAGGAATGCCAATATTGACGTACAAGTCGGGCATATGAACGGCATGAATGAACCCCTAAGGAATTGATGTTCATGCATAATAAATGAGTTATTGGAGAAATCAATATCCAGGTAAGGGGAAGTCCTAAAGACTTAAGAGTCTTGTTTTCCAAGAACTCGTTGGGACGAAGAGGATCGGATATAGTTGACCATGCCTGTATTTGGTTAGCATGAGCAATGCCTAAATAAGGGCTGGATTTCTATGCCTAAATAAGGGCAATGTGAATTGTACCTATATAAGGGCATGAATCAGGATATCTATATACGGTATCTAAATCGACACTCGGATCAGTATCTAAATATCAAGGGACTGAATATCGACTTACCAAAATATCGAGGGACAGAATATTGAATGCCTATCTACAAACAGGTAAGTACTAAAATATCGATTCCAAAATATAGAAAGTTAAAATAATGTAAAAAAGCTTAAAATGTAAACATAATAAATGAAATACTTGATAATATTATAAAATAATTATTAATCTTAATTATAAAATATTTAGAACATTATTAAAAGTATAT
Organism: Lissotriton helveticus; assembly: GCF_964261635.1. Lineage (NCBI taxonomy): Eukaryota > Metazoa > Chordata > Amphibia > Caudata > Salamandridae > Lissotriton > Lissotriton helveticus. Next base: position 330,839,920 of record NC_136071.1, on the reverse strand, counting down.
TGACATAAACATATAAATAAACACGTTATTTAAATATAAAAATAAATAATATATAATAATTAAAATAATTAAAGTAATAATTTTTATGTTAATTAATAATGAGTGCAACAGTAGTGAAAGCGTTGGATAGCGTAGGGGTAAAAATTATTATTCCCACTCCAATGAGTGCAATCGTAGGGAAAGTGTTGGATAGCAGGAGGGTGAAAATTACTATTCCCACCCCAGAGAGTGCAACAGTAGGGAAAGCATTGAATGGCGTAGGGGTAAAAATGATTATTCCCACTCCAATGAGTGCAACAGTAGGGAAAGTGTTGGATAGCGGGAGGGTGAAAATTACTATTCTCACCCCAGAGAGTGCAACAGTAGGGAAAGTGTTGGATAGCGTAGGGGTAAAAATTACTATTCCCACTCCAGTGAGTGCAACAGTAGGAAAAGCATTGGATAGCGTAGGGGTAAAAAATACTATTCCCACTCTAATGAGTGCAACAGTAGGGAAAGCGTTGGATAGCTTAGGGGTAAAAATTACTATTCCCACTCCAGAGAGTGCAACAGTAGGGAAAGTGTTGGATAGCTTAGGGGTAAAAATGACTATTCCCACTCCAGAGAGTGCAACAGTAGGGAAAGCGTTGGATAGTGGGAGGGTAAAAATTACTATTCCCTCTCCAGAGTGCAACAGTAGGGGCAAAGCGTTGGATAGCGGGAGGGTAAAAATTACTATTCCCACTCCAGAGAGTGCAACAGTAGGGAAAGCGATGGATAGCGTAGGGGTAAAAATGAATATTCCCACTCCAGAGAGTGCAACAGTAGGGAATATTTAAATATTTAATAATATTTAAATAAGAATATATTAATTATCAATACCAATTTAAAATTAATGACCAATTACAAAGTATTAAATAATTAATTAATTATACATACCAATAAATTGTATTTATTAAAAATGAATCACCTATTAATAATTAATTAACAACCAATTACTTTTCAATACCAAAAATGTAATGAGATAAAAAAATGTAATTTCCAATTAATAATTAATTAACAATGAATTAATTATCAATACATATAAATATAAATACATATTTACTTAAATACAATTAAATTACTTCCCACCACCCTATTCCCCTATAACCCACAACCCACTCCAAATAATAAATTAAAAGAATTAACATAATTATCAATTAATCAATTAATTAAATCCTATTTACCAATTAATAAAAAATAATTACCAATTAATAATTCATTAACAATTAATTAATTATCAATACATACAAACAAAAATACATATTTACTTAATTACAATTAAATTACACCCTATTTCCCTAATAAACCCGCAACCAGAACTAAAACGCTAAATTAAATTAAAAATAATTATGAATTCATAAAAACTAATATTTAATTTACTATAATTAAATTACTTCTTACCCTATTCCCCTATAAACCTACAACCCGCTGCGGAATCAAATTACGCAAAAATTAAATACCAAAACATTCATTATTTTAAAAAAATGAAACCTACATTACAAAAATAATATATATTTTTAACACATATACTAGCATACATAACACTAAAAAAAATTTGATATTATGGAAAACGATATTTTAAATTCTATATTATGGGAATCGATATTTCTTAACTTAATTTCGATATTCTAACCAACTATATTTTGGTCATTCGATATTCTGTCCATTCTATAGTTTTTATTCGATATTCTGGGCAGTCGATATTTCAGAATTGATATTTAGGGTGTTCACCCGACACACAACACTGGCACAATCAGATCTCCCTTCAATAGACTTTATAATGCTTTAAATAATTACATTTTCCATCAACAATGTGCTATATTCACAAAGACTTTTCGTTCAAACCATGAAATGTTTTTTACCTCCACTTCTCTGTTCAGCGATGACAACTAAAACCAGCGCATCTCTCTCTATGACGTATCCAAACAATACCAATGCTGCTCTACACCAACCGACCTTTAACAGCGCTGCACACTGTGACATCAATTTCACTCCTTGCAGCAGCTCTCCCTCCTTTACAATTTGCACGAGCGCACGCGCTCAGCAATTTAAGCACAAACAAATGCAAGTAACTTCAACAACTAACTTTGTCTGCTTCTCTTAAGAAATTAAAGATTTTCTCTCACACTATAAACAGTTCGGAACAACTTTTTTCAACCTATCCTGACATTCACTTCAAATGAACCCTCAACCAGCAGATTCGCACTCGGATTGATGCAGTTCCTCGCTGTGCACTGAGATTAACGACATTCATCAACCGGGCTGGAGAAACCCCCCAGGTTGAATGACCTGAGTGGCGCATTTTTTCTCCCTGCTCAGGCCAATCACTGCGCTGCTCTTCAGCACGGGGATTGGATGGGTGTCTGTGTCGCAGGGGCCCTCCGGGACCAGGAAAAGACCAGCAGAAGCTATGCGATGCTGGAGGTGGCCGGCGGCTTCAGGTACGTTTTTTTATTGTTATTATAAACATGCCACCCACCCCACGCTTGTTCTCCCCCCAATCTCCTACCAACAGCCCCATCACTCTTAGTTAGTGGGGGACGCAACTGAATAAGCATAAAAGTCTAAGCCTCTCAATGTCTAAGGAAAAGTGCTCTTGTATCAGACGTGTAGATACCAGTTATGCACAGTAAAATCATTCAGGAAACACTCTTCTGTTCGCATCATTGGGTGTTTCATTGTCCTTTTCCATTATCATATGGTAGACTGCAACGTTAGTAAAATGTCCCACACTGAACAATGAAAAGATATTGTCCTTGTGCAACCAGGCCTGATTACAAACTATGCGCAATAGACCTTTCAGTTAACGCTCTGGCTAGCCATGTATTTTCGTCAAGGTCTTATCAGACTCTCTCCTTCTGTCACTAGTAAAGTAATGTATCTATTCTCCAACTAACAAGGCATGTGAACACCTGCAAGAATGTCATGTTAGCAGAAAATGGAAAAGAGTATTTTATGCAGCATGGAAATATAGACCTAAAGTATTAAAGCAAGAGTGCACAGTTAATATGCGTGTGTATTTTCAAATACAAGTAAATGTAAAATGTATGTACATCACGTTCACATCACATGTGGTACAAATGGAGTAGCGTAAGTATGTTTAAGAGCTACATTTTAAGGCATATATGAAACATTAATACCCATTACAAGAATCGTATTTGTTGCAAAAATATAAAGGACATTTCATAACATGGAGATTCTTTCTAGTCAAAACCTAAACAGTAAACGTCATTTCATGTATTAACCCGTTGGCTGCTTCCGCTTTTTTGCGGCAGTGCGGCCGTTTTAAAAAACGGGCGCGGTCGCATAGGCCATTGGCCGACGGCAGCACCAGCGAGGTAGTGCTGCCGTCAGCAAATGGCCGACGGCAGCAGCCAACGGGTTAAGGCACACATAATGTATATCAGTTTTGTTATATAATGAGTACATGTTTACTAAGTAAGGATCGTTTAATCATCAAGTGTTCAAAGGATATCGTTTAGTACAGTGAAGGCCCACAATATGAATAAATTAGCTAATCCTACAGTAAATGCACTCTAGTAATGAATGTCAACTGCAATCCTTAGGTTAATGTAAGACAACACGAGAAACATCAATAAGTGCATGTTTATGTTATGTAATTTTTAAATGAAAGAGGTGTTGTTAGATTTGCGCTGCACCACCACCTACTCTGACCAGTACTCTGTCTGTAGGGTCGGACTGGCCATAGTGGGCACCGGTCGTCAGGGTGGGGGCCGGTTTAGGGCCCCTGGGGGGCCAATGTTGTCACCGTGGGCCGGCAAAATCTGTCCTCTGTAACAAAATCGTCCGAAACCGGCGCTAACAAACAGCTGAGCCGCACTGCCCCCCTCCCCGAGGGGGGGCGGCCAAGCAGTTTGCCAGGGCCTGTTTCGTTTCCCAGTCCAGCCCTGAATGTCTGTAGGAGTACTGTGTGGGGTGAGGGGGTGAGCAGGAGTTTGCTCGGTGCAAGAAAATGGCACTACTTATAATTATGTGAAGAGATTTCCACAAGGGGGGATTCTGTTTACATAGTTGCCAACTGTCCGGTTTTAGTGGGGACAGTCAGGCAAGTTGGAGACTGTCCCAGGTAATACTGTTGCAGAAATTTTTCCTCTTTAATTATACACAGGTACACAAACGAGAACTTTTTATCTGCAGCAGACCTGTGTTGCAAATTGTTCTCGGAATTTTGTTTCAAATGTTGGCAACTGTGTGTTCCTCACAATTCGTAATTGAAGCCCCTGAATAGTGCTTTATAAGTGGTTGTTAGTATCCGGACAGCTGCATTGTGGGAGAGGTTGCCTCTAGAATGCGTGGCTGCGTGGCCTCATTTTTAATGCTCCGCGAAGAGGCACTTGGAGCGCGCGCACACCCTGAAAGGTCTGAAGATTAATGATGACGGGCTTATTGTCAGCAATCATTTCCAGTCTGTGTAAAACAGAAAAGGCTGTCCAAACAGGCGGGCTTCCCTTCTCCTAAATATAGTGTTACAAATGCTGAGAAGACCCAGAGATTAAAAGCATAACAACCTGTTCGGAAAGGTGTGCAGAACAAAAGTTGTCATGTTTGGTTTTATACTTACGTTTTTCTGGCTGCTTCTGACAGTGTGTTAAGACTGAAAGAGTTTCCACCCTAAGAAAGAAGAAAATGCATTGCTATGTCCAGACCGGTTTAAAATATGAACTATGGACCTTTTTGCATATTTCACATTATTTATGCCAAGGAGCCTTGGATACCCTCTACTTACATTACATGTTTTAAGTGAAAATAGTTTAACCAGTTACTACCAACCACCTCTATTAGTTGGTTGGTATTAGTGAAGAGAAATAGAATTGGTTGGTAGTAATAGAGCAGTAGGGCTGGCGAGTTGTGCCAGTGCTTAATTTGAGCTGGTGATCTCCGGTACTCGCACTGGCACTTAATTGCCAACATTGGGTCTTATCACAGACTGTCACATGGTTGCGCTGCTTGTGTGTTTTAGAAATAAGTACAAGTCGCTTATTATTTTAATATGCAATAAAATCACTAATACCAGCCACCCAAGCCATTCTTATAGGTTTGGGGGCCTGGAATAATCTGAAGTGCCACAGAAGGAGTTTGATGCTCGTAGGTGTGTTTGTACTGTCACCGGCAGCGCTGGATGGGGAATGGTAGTGCAAGCTGCAGAGGCCTCCTGATGACAGCCCTGGCACTTATTTCCAAATTAAGCACCTGTTGAGACACAAAAGCATTGCAATGTTGTAGATGGATTGTGTTGTGTGTGTTACAGAGTGATACCACATGGCTCCTGAAACAAAATAAAAGATTCATATAAGTACATAAATGCACAAACTAAGTGCAGTATGAATAAAACACTACGGGGCATATTATCAAGCAGAGGCGATAAAATTATCGCTGCTTTAGCGGCAGGAAACTTTTCCTGCCGCTAAAGCGGCGATAATGGGCTTGATAATATGCCCTTGTGAATTCCCATAGCAGCCCAGGTTAACACCAGAACCTGGGCTGCTATGGTAATTCACAAGGACATATTATCAAGGCCATTATCGCCGCTTTAGCTGCAGTTTCCTGCTGCTAAAGTGGCGATAATTTTATCGCCTTTACTTGATAATATGCCTCTACATTTCTCTTTCCCTTTTTTTGAATGGCCTTGTTTAGCCCGAAACAAACCTTCCAACCCGATAATGAAGATGAACAGCAATTTGAAAAGTGTCCTGTGTTAAGAGAAGTGTTGCTTTACAGGCAGAAGTGCAAAGTTTAAAGGTTTTTCTTTCTTAAAGTCCAAAGGACATGTATCCTTGCTCGCTGGGCAACAGGATCTTAGCCATACCATACTGGCAAGGCCAAATTCAGTACGGGATTGTTGGTGTTCCCTTCTAGAGGGGGACTCGCCTGACAGTTTTGCGATGGACTGTTGGCACAAGAAGCAGGGTGAGTTCCCATTTTTGCTAAAGTTGGCCTCTATCTACAGTGGCACAGTGAGCACAAAGCAATGGATTAGAACACTATCCAGAGCAATTACAAATAGCTTACACTCTCTACGACTATTCCTCCCAGCTCATTTTGTGTGTTTGAGATAACTCACTAAGAGGCTTATTTAAAAGCCCATTGCGCTGCCAGTGAGTCACTTTTACTGACGCACCGGCAGCGCAATTGACTTCCCCATATTTACATGGCCATTAAAAGTCATCCTGCATAATTCTGCGTGAAAGGGGCATTGTGGGTGTTCCCACGCAACATCCATGGAACTTGACATATTCAAGATTTACAACATTTTGTTAACCTAGGAATGCGTCAGAATCCTACGCCTCCCCAGGGGTGACGTAAGGAGGCTCAATGAGGAGAAATTATTTTATTTCTCCTCCTTTTTTCCTCTTTCTGTGCGTGCTGCATTCTGCAGCATGCATAGATGGAGGAATATGCTATTAATTATTGTTTTTGTGCAGGAAGGTGTCCCACAGCTTTTTTATTGCTAACACTCATAATAGACCACTTACCGCCAATTGGACTGTGTACCGCTAAACTGGATGGATTCCAGGCAGAACATTTCTGGGTGAGCACTACTGAACGGAAGGAGGTGATTCACACTGGAAGGGTTAATGGGTAGTCTAGATAGCAAGAGTATATGTGTAGTGGGGGTAATTGTGCAAAAAAAGATAATTTTATGACTGAAAACACCATCCTTTGACGCATTTCAACCCTTTACTTTAGGGTTTGAGCTTGGTACAGGGCTCGTTAGAGGGGTGATTGATTTTCTGGTGGTCAGGACCCTTTAGCAATACCACGGGTAAGTCCATGGTATTTTTATGGGGTGTGGGCAGTGTAGGTCACTTGGTGCCCTGTGCAGGGAGCGTGTGGGTAGCAGTTCCCTGGCTATGGAGTTGTAAATTCAACTCTTATTCAGCTGGAGGTCTCTTTCTTGCTTCACTATTTCAAATGCAAACGTTTCTTGGTCGTTGGGCTAGCCTCATATGGGAGATGTAAATATTGAACATGTGTGACTTTTCTATGCCAACATTATGTACCAAAATATGTGAGTTATGTTCTGTAGTGTCTGTGTTTGCAAACCAGACTGTACAACTTGTACCATTCAATGTTCTACTTGTTGTGATGTGAAGTACAGCTAAACTATGCCCTACCTCTGATAACTTTGAAAAAGTACAATTTATAAAGACTCCTTTTTCAACTTGTTGAAAGGTGGAGTTAGCGACATTGCACATGTGTGCATACTATAAAATAGCTGTACTATATTGTCTGCTTTCTCTCTTTTTGGCTGTCCCTTTTAGAGCCTCAAACTCAGGCATGAGGAATCCAAAGTGGCTTGCAATCTGTGCAATGTCAGTGTTCTCTGCAGAGTGCACGTCCTGACCCAGCACTTCATGCAGCAAGCGTGCAGTGGCCCATTTCTAGAAAAGAAAACTAGAGCGCTGAGAAATTCACATAAATTGCATTTGCGTAACTCTGCATACTTTTGGTAAAATTACACGAAATTATGCATAATCACATTAAATGCAAAACCAGTATTTGACATTATATTTTAGTGCAAAATATGTCCGCCATTTATTTTGGATGTGTGGACAAATTTTAATCTCATGCGCGGCCAATACAGGTAAGAGACGTGGGGCGGGGCGGGGTGAGGGGGGTTAGTCAATTGATGACAGGATAGGGAAATAAAATAAATAAAACAACTTACCTTGCCCACACCGCATCGCCGATTTGAGTGCAGGGTAAGTGGTTTTATTTATTTATTTTATTTCCCTTATCCCGTCATATGTCGACATCTTCCAGCCCTGCCCCTCCGCTCTTACCTGTACCGGCTGCGCCTGTTTGCTCTGAAAAACACACAAGTTCTGCAACCAGCACCCACTCACGTTCTGGTTATGTGTGTTGTTCCCTTGCTCTCACACTCAGGGCACAAGTCCTAAAAAAAGAAGTGGGGGGACACTCTCACCGGTAGTGACGTCATGACAGGAAGTGACATCACGAAAGGTGGCTTGCACCATCGGGCTCATTGCCTCCCCTCGCTCACCCTTTAGATGCGATTGCAACTGAGAAGTCAGCGCGTGAGCAGAGTGCGGTGAGCTCCGATCTCGTCCCAGAGAGGCCAAAGAGTGAAGTCCAGCTGTTTGGCAGAGGGGACGGCGTCCACCCGGTAAAATAAGTGGGGGGACGCTGTACCCCGACTCGAGCCTACATTTTTGCCACCCACTCCATGTAAATATCCATCCCGGAGTAATTGAGGAATTTCGCGAACTTTGCGTAACTAGCATAACCCGAAATTCTCTGCGATAACGCTGGAGCTGCTGAAACTTTGCCCGGTCCTAATTAGAAAATCCTGTTGGTATGTACGGCGAAATCCCTTCAACAGCAGGGCCCATTGTCTTAATAACAAGGCAGTCTTTTCACGAGACGCTGCGCAGACAACTTCACACGCGCCGAGCCCCACCAGCTGGATATGTTTAACTGGGATGAATAAAAGGATATTCTATCTTAAAATGGCTCTGACAATTGACATATAAATAATCACGAAGTTGAAGAATGTGAAAAGCAGAATCCAAAGACTTCAGCATCGGCAGGTTTAACTCAGCTGGTCCCTCGGCAAAGAAAACACAGAGGGCCATGTTCCTTGTAAGGCTGACATCGCTTCACTCTAACCTGATTGGACAGTTAACAAATCTGATTGCATCAAAGGTGGATCTACTTACATTTTCCCGAGATATCAATTGTTCTTATTCCCTCTCCCCCAAACGCCCCTCCCCTCTAAGCTGGGCGTTAATTCTCCTGTACAGATGTGTCCTCTCCCCAGCTGTTGACAATCTAGTTTATTAAGCCTTGCCACACAAAACAGAAGACAGGATAAATACCATATGCTTCCGCGGCGTGCCAACTCCCCAGCAAAGCTTGACCTTGGACTTTACAAGGGAAACTAAACGAAAAAACAAGGAGCCTCGCACTGTAAGGAATTAGAAACTCCCTGACTTCTTGAACCGAACAGCTTCATCTTCATTAACTTGCTTAACCTCACACGCCGCGCTTTAGACACGTCACTCATGAGTGAAATTTAAAAGCAGATGGAAGCCAGAGCAGAAATGAAAGAGCCAGAACAAAGAAGGAAAGCACTTTTGATAGAAACGAGCTGTTCCAAGAAATCGCCTTCAGTTTTATTTAGCTATACATCCAAGTAGGATGAATTTCCGCTGATTGCGTGTTTATTAGGATGTATACTGTAATCTGACTGGGTTTGCTGATTGAGAGGAACATATTGGGGTGTGCAGTAGGAGGTTTTAGTATGAGTGCATAGGGATTTTCGGGGGATAGAATGGAAGGGGAAACAGCCCTTACAACGCGCCGTTACCGCATATGACCATTACAACCCTGCTGTTACAACGCAGGTACCGTTACCACGCATTACCATTGTCATGCAGGATTTTACCATTAGGGCTCCTGGTTTTATGGTATTTTTTTTTTTTGTCTTTTCTGTCTTTATTGATCCATATTTATTTTTTGCTAATTTTATCTGTATTTATCCATATTTATTTTGAGTTTTGTGGCACAATTAAGCAGAAATTAGTATATTTCCACATTTATTTTACCAATAAATATGCATTCATGCTTGAATGTCTGCTAGGTTTCAGTGCTGTGAACACCCGCAAAAGATAAATTAGTTTACTTTTATGGAAATATGCAAATTTCTGTATCAACTGTGTGCATATCTAAAGCTGTTAAAGCCTCTTCACTAATATTCCTTTCTTTTTTTAACCCCCTTATCTATCAATCCACACATCTATTTGCCTGGCAGTCATGGCAGACAGTATTTAGAAATACTTAAAAAGCAACCCCATTTCCGTTTTTATCCACATTTAAAAATATATACAGACAAGAAAATGAATGTTTTCTGTCTGTATCTATCTGTAGAAATCTGTAAAAATGGAAAACAGGCAGCCTTACTTACAATGCATTTGACTTTTCCATGCATGCATTATCAATGAATTTCTTTGTAAAGGCATGAATTGTAGAGGCATAGGCATTTTAAATGTACGTACTAGGTCAGTATTAAGTATGTGTATATATATATATATATATATATATATATATTTTAAATACTAAACATTATGATGTGGAAGTATAATACTTACAAATTATGAATTATAGAGAACAATCGGAAAAATTGGCACATTTCAAACTCAGAAATTGAATATTTCACTTTTCATGGATTTAATGCTTCAAAAGAATAATCGTTTCACAGAAGGTAATTTGATTATAAAATTCTTATAAAATATAACTGTGATAACAATACACAACCACAAGGCTATACGTGGGTCACTGCTGCTGGTGTATATTACTGTAAATGTGTAAAATGAAAGTTTATGGCGTTGATCGGGAAGTGCAACATCATTGTATCCTGGAAACACCTTTTTTGAAATACGAAAAAGAATTTGTATAAATTATGGTTTCTTGATAATTACATTTTTTATAAAGTTGGTAAATTTTTAGTTTCACAAGCAATATGTACGTAGGTTGTAGTATGTATAGAACATGATCTTTGTGTTATCATTTAAAAAAGTAATTAATTAATGCTCTCTGGGTTTCTAAACAGCCCTGAAGACGAGCAATGTGCTTGAAACACATGTTGGCTGTATCAGCTGTAAAAAGAGATTCATCAAGTGATCAAATAAAGAAAGAATAAATAATCCATCATAAGAAAACTTATTGTTTGACATTTGTACTTTCTCAGTATTGTATTTTATGTATTATAAGTAGGGCTCCCGGTTTTATGGTATTTTTTTTGCCATTTCCGTCTGTATTTAACCATATTTATTTTTGGGGCATTTTTTCTGTTTTTATCCACATCTATTTTTGCCACAAGCAAAAGACGACGCTACAACTAGTATTTTTCCACATTTATTTAAATTGACAATGCACACATGCGCTCGGTTGTTATTGGTCAACACTATACATTCATCTGAAAAATTTGCCATTTGCAGAATGTCCCAAATATGCTTAAAAGTGCTATCACAAGCCATTTGTCTCAGAGCCTTGCAATTTCTGTCATCGGTAGAGTGCCACATCCTCTCCCCCACTGAACACCTTACTGCCCCACTGAGAGAAACTCACACTGCCTACAGCTGCAACCTACTTGTGCCCCACCAGCGCTAAAGCTGTCACTGACCATCACTATGAGGATTGATGTTTTGAGTGCAGAAGAGAATTTGCAATGCAATAGGTCTCGCATTTACGCTAGTTTAAGCTATTGGCATTGTAAATGTCAATGCCTTTTATTTATCTGTTTTAAAAACCAAAACATAAATAAAGGGCCTTGTCATTTACAATATCAATAGCTCAAACTCAAGTAAATGCGAGACCTATTGCATTGCAAACGCTTGTTTTTTTAAAGTGAGTACTTGAAGTAGGAGGACAGAAAAACAGATGCAACAAAGAAAAAACAGTGAAAAAGGGCAGTAGAAGCTAATCTGTAGAAAACCTAGGGCATACTCACTCACACGTTAAACGGGGCAAATCAAATGCTGTAAATGTTTGCAGTGACCACGTTTGCAAACGTGGCTGAGCCTAACCACTTTACACTTATTTACAGAGTTGTAAGCAACATATAATAATATTTAAATATCTTTTCAATGTTTAAACAATATCTAAAAAGTGGATCATAAACAACTATACACTCAAACCAATCATCGCACAGTATCAGAACAGTATTGCCACTTAAACTGGAGATCACGCTCATTTTACTGTGGTTTACCTTGTATAATTCCACTGAGTCGCAAAATGAATAAAATAAAACTGTACTAAGTATCAACGATGGCAAGGTATAATGATCGGTGAAGCCAGTTACTCTGTTACCAGGAGTGTTTAGTCTTTGTCAAAACAGTTTTAGATTGCACCAACAAAAACAACTTTGAATAACTACAAAACAAAAATATTACCACAACCTTGTTGAAGTTAGGTGATGAGTACACCAAAACAAGCAAGGAGAGGAAAATATCCCCGAAGGGCACAGGCTGCACAGTCCAACGCCCCAGAACTGGGCTTCGCGTCGCTATCACGGCGCGTCAGGTCCGCCTGATGCATCAGATTAAGAAGGGGGGAGAGGAGGACAGCTAGCCCAAGGGGATAGGGAAGGGCAAATCGCTGGGAACCTGGGACGGAGCAACTGTACATCGAACTCGGAGTGACTGTTCCCCATAACCACTTTAATGGCTCTCTAGCTGGGTGACCGTGCAAACCACAGGTATCAATGAATGCCTAACATTTACCAATAAGAAGTGTCCATGGCGCCTAGCTTGGAAACAGGACTCCCTGTCACAGGAGCATGCCCAGGGCCGGCTTTAGCACTGGTGGCGCCCTGTCGACAATTTTTTTGGGCCCCCCAATGATCACCTCCGCCACAGATTCCCACACTATCACCATTTGACAGTGCTCCTCAAGTCGCAATAACCACTGTCTCTTAGGTTAAATTTGTTTTATATCGCAACTCATACCAGTTTAAGGTGTCAGAACACTTTACATCACACACACATTGCACAATCATACATGTGTAAATGAGTGTATAGGAAAGTAACATAAAACAAAGGCCTACAAGTTGTAGAAGTAAAATGTCATCCATTCTGGTAGGCAGTATAGTTTGAGTCCTTGGTCTGGAAAAACACATTTTTTTAAAAAAATGTTACACCAAATTTTGGAGTTTTCATAAATAATAAGAATTGATTTCTACATAAATTAACCCTTTTTGCAATATTAGAATAAAAAAAGACTTGCAAAAAACACACATAGCTCTTAACACATTCCTTGCAGTTTGCATGCAGCTCTTTGATGACAGTTACTATATTAGGATTTTTACTTATTCAAGTAACAACAGGGTCACTCTGACAAAAGCGGTCACCCAATGACCAATTTATATTTTATGCACTTTGTGATATGAATGGGACACGTTATTTGCAGCAGACATATTAACCTTCTGCACTACGAGTCAACATTTCTTAGACAAAGCCCTGGTCTCTCTCCAGGAAGAACATTAATCAGATGAGTTATCTTGACATTTTTATTGCTTGAACTCAGAACGGGGCACCAGCTGCCCCACAATCAATAAACATGGCACCCCCACCCTAAGTCAGAGCCCGGTGCGATGGCACCGATCGCACCGCCCTAGAGCCAGCCCTGAGCATGCCTCTCGGCTACAGAAAGGGCTTGAACTGGAAATTAAAAAGTACAAATACTCCCATTCCAGAGTACCTGACCGGAACAGAGAAACAACCCTTCCATTTACAAAGTATTGCTTCAAAGCAAAGGCATGCAGTTACTCTGCCTTGAAAATAAACAAACCGTAGGTTCTCAGTACCCGAGAGTACCTCCTGCCCATTTAGAGCAGAGGCTGCAGGTGTTATATGGTGGTTAATAGAGTTATCGGGCTCCCTGCCATTTTCTAGTCATGCGAGTTTGAGACACTGTCCAGGCATGTTACTGTATTTGCCCCCCCGGATGTCACGCAGTCTTTATTCGCCACCGCAGGGGTCGCAGGTTTTCCACGCTGCAACCATCAGGGTGTTCATTTGTTTTCGGAACCCAGTCCCAGGTGCCCCAGGGTTTAACGCCCTCCCTCTAAGACACTTCTCGGAGCGAGCTGCGTTTGTCCAGTCTTGAACTGACTGGCCGACCCACTGGGAAAGCAAATGCGCAACAATGGTGTGAATAGAGGCTCCTAATCTGACTCTGGAAGAGGCTCTAAGAAGGGGTGAAACAACAAGGCCTCACCAACACGTAAATGGTCTTTTAAAGACCTGTGAAGTACTTGGGTGCGGCTGTCAGCTCTGCGTGTGCCCGGGAAGCTGGCTCAGCCCGGGATGACATCTCCTAACCCTCTAAGGAGGGGGAGACACCAGATGGTTAGGGGTGTGATTCTATTGATGTCGATGAAGACATCACTCGAGGGGCGGAGCGGAGCGCCGGGAAATGGCTGGGGCATCAATAAAAGCGTTTTGTGTTACTGTAGGCAGGTCGATTTGAGCACAGCAGCACAGCAAATTGTATTAGTATTTTCCCGTTTTTATATATAAATACAGATAAAGGAAAACTTGTTTTCCGTCTATATATATTTGTAAAAATCCATAAAAATGGAAAACCGGGAGCCCTAAATATATTTACCAACTGAGATTTTAGCGTGGGGCAATTTTCCTATTGCCCTAAAATTGTTAAAGGCTATATATATATATATATAGCCTTTAACAATTTTTGGGTAATAGGAAAATTGCCCCACGCTAAAATCTCAGTTGGTAAATATAATTAGGGCTCCCGGTTTTCCATTTTTATATATATATTCAGAAAACTTGTCCAACGTTTTCGTATGTTTAGAGCAGACCCGACTCTTGTGCTGATAATTCTTTATTCTGAAATCATCATGCTGCCATTACGCGTTTCAGCTGATCAACAGCCTTAATCACATGACATATATATATATATATATTCAAGTAAAAATACATAGGTTTTAGGGGTGTTATAGTTACCTGGACATTTCACTCGAACAAAACTATTGAAATTCCGCTGTTATAGTTAGTTGTACTACCTATAACTAGCACGTCCGCAATCCACTGCTGATGATGTCACATATTACATCATTCATGACATGGTCAGTGACATCTTGATGGCATCACTGATGACATCTCAAATGACATCACTGATGACATCATCCAATGAATGTGGTTTGGTTCGATATTTAAATATGTATTATATATATAGCAATCTGCATTGAAGAATGAATGGAAGTATAAGTGTGTGGATGAAGGATTTACTAGCAGTGTGCTTGACTTTGTAAGTGACTATTTTAAAGTGTGTCACTAATTATATGGGATAGTGATTAAAATGTGTGAATATCTGTATCGCTCTATCTCCTGTTGTGTAAACTACTGCATAAGTTGGTTAGTAGCTATGTGAAAGTCTAGATTAGTGTTTGATTAGTTAAGTGAGTATTTGTATGGGAGAGTGAATGTGTGTGTCTTTGGGTGGAAGGTGTGTGACTGTCCAAATATGTGTAAATAGATGATTCAGTAGGTATATGAGGTTAAGACTGCATGTGGAAACTGTTGTTTGGGTGGGTGAATGTCTGTATGGGTGTAGTGTTGAGTAAATATATTTGTCAATGAAACATGTCCAACAAAGTAGAAATATAAAAGGCAGTGTATGGGACAGTTGTTGTATATGAATAAGTATACATAAGACTCAGTAATTGTATGAGTGACTGTATGGATGACTGTATACTTGTAGTAGTGATTTTATAAGACACTAAGTATGAGTTAATATCAATATAAATAAATGAAGTGATGTTTGTATAAGTGTGTAGCTGAGTAAATATAGGTATGATCAATTGTTTGCATAAGTCAGTAGGATGACTGCATACACGAATAGGATGTGTGCTGGTGTGTAATGTCGATGTAGGTGTTTAAGTATATTTAATAGTGTTCTGTTGATCTTTGTTAGCATGTATGAGTGAATCTATAGGTAAGTGTTTAAATGTGTGTCTAGATGTAGGAATCACTGAGTGGGTTTTTCGAAACTTGTATTGGTGTGTCAATGGTTTCAAATATAGAACTCCATATTTTATAATGAGTGTTGAAAGGTTATACTAGTGTATGATGAGATGTATCAGATTGTCACATGGATGATGTCATTAGTGATGTCATTTGAGATGTCTTCAGTGATGTCACCGACCATGTCATGAATGGTGTAATATGTGACATCATCAGCAGTGGATTGCGGGCGCGCGAGTTATAGTTAGAACAACTAACTATAACAGAGGAATTTCAATGGTTTTGTACAAGTGAATTGTTCAGCTAACTATAACACCCCTAAAACCTATGGTTTGTTCAGTGAATTTCTAAGGTTTTTTGAATGCTAATTCCTAACTATAACATGTCTGAAACCTATGTTTTTTTCAGTGAATTTCAAAAGGTTTTGTAAATGACAATTTTTAAATGTATTAATTGTTATGTTTATTTTTTGATACTGATTTACTACAGTTTTTTAACTATTTTTTTTAGATCTTTTTTTTTTAATTACATTATAATTACATTATACATTACATTACAAAATATACTCTCTCAGAATGAATTACTTTAGTTGAAATACTTTGCAAATAATCAATAGACTTTTAAGTACAGTAGTTGCAGTTGTTGCAATGGGCAACACAATTTCAAACACAATGAAACATTGAGCTCAATGTGAATTTCTCCTGTAAACAGTTGAGTAAAAGAGTTTTGGTTACAGTAGTGATTTTTAAGGAATATTATTGTATTTTAAAAGTTGCCACTTAGAAACTTTTTCACATAGAATCGCCAGCAGGTAAGTAGTTTTATCGTTACTTTTTCTTACTCAGTGGTGGATCCTGGATCCACCACTGGTGCATCTCCTGTAAACAGTTGAAAGAATGCGTTTAAGTCATACAGCCGATGTTTAAGGAATATTTGTAATTTGTGAAGATCGACACTAGGAAACTTTTCTGCTGAAAACCAGACAATGGATTCCTATGGAAGGAAATACAAGTTACTGGTAAGTACGGTTAGAATTACTTTTCAGGGTCAGTGCTGGGCTAAAAGATGCATCACTAGGTTCTCTCCTGATATCAGGTGAGTAAATAGGAATTCGTTGTTCAGATGATTTTAGGTGAATATTTTAAAGTTCCAAAACTCCACACTTAGAAGAATTTCCAAGTGAAACCAGCCAATGTTAGCCTATGGAACGAAATTCAAGTTACTGGTAAGTATGGTTAGAATTACTTTTCAGGATCAGTACTGAACTCAAAGATGCAGCACTGAGGTTTCTCCTGATAACAGGTGAGTAAATCGGAATTCATAGTTCGACTAATTTTAGAGTAATATTTGTAAGTTTCAATAATCGACACAAAAACGTTTTCAACAAAAAGCAGGCAATGATATCCTATGGAAGGAAATTCAAGTTACTGGAAAGTACGGTTAGAATTACTTTTCAGGATCAGTACTGGGCTCAAAGATGCAGCACTGAGGTCTCTCCTGATAACAGGTGAGTAAATCGGAATTTGTAGTTCGGCTGATTTTAGAGGAATATTATAAAGTTCCAAAACTCCACACTTAGAAGAATTTCCAAATGAAACCAGTCAATGTTAACCTATGGAAGGAAATTCAAGTTACTGGTAAGTACGGTTAGAATTACTTTTCAGGATCTGTACTGGGCTCAAAGATGCAGCAATGAGGTCTCTCCTGATAACAGGTGAGTTAATTGGAATTCGTAGTTCGGCTGATTTTAGAGGAATATTTGCACAATGGTGAAGGAAGGGGGTGGGGGCTGAGGTGACATATCTGCAAATATGCCCTGTGGTGCGTTTTAAGTTTGAGAATTAATTCCTCCTCAATCCCGAGGGTCCCTAGGGGCCAACTAGCCCACCAGGTACCTCCAGTATGCGCCAAAGAGCTGCGTTGCAGAAAGTTGTTCTGAGACCACGCCCCTTTTTACAACACTCTGCAACGCAGCTCCGTGGCGCTTACTGGAGGTACCTGGTGGGCTAGGTGGCGGATTGAAGAGGAATTCATTCCTGAACTTAAAATGCGCCACAGGGCGTGTTTGCACATATATCACCTCAGGCCCCGCCCCCTCCCTTCACCACTGTGGCACCTTTTTCAAAGCCCTGGGTGGTGGTGGTCCCTGGGGCTGGGGGGTCCGTCTCGGACCCCCAATTTACATATTTAGAGCCCCGGGGAGGTGGTGGTCCCCGAGGTGTGTGGGGGGGCTTGAGCCCCCCACACAGGATATTTTTTTTAAAAAGACCCGGGGGTGGCCGTCCCCGGGGCTGCGGGGGGCCATGAGCCCTGACATTCTTTTCCAAAAGCCCCGGGGGTGGTGGTCCCCCGCAAAAAATTTAAAGAAGCCCCGGGGGTGGCGGTTCCCAGGGCTGGGAGGCCTGAGAGCCCCCACCTAATTTCAAGCAGCCCCAGGGGGTGGCGGTCCCGATGGCTGGTGGGCCTGAGAGCCCTCCACCTAAATTCAAGGAACCCTGGGGGTTGGCGGTCCCCCGGGCTGGGGGGCCTGAGAGCCCCCCACACAATTGAAAGAAGCCCCGGGGTGGCAGACCCTGGGGCTGGGGGGTCTGAAAGCCCCTCACACATAATTAAAAAAAGCTCCAGGGGTGGCGGTCCCAGGGGCTAGTTGGCCACCAGGGACCCCCAGTATTCAAGGGGAATTCGTTCCCCATCTGCAAACGCACCAGGGGGCGTGTTTGCATAGTGCTGCAGCGAGGGGGCGGGGTCTCAGCGCAATGTCAGTATTTTCTCATTTTTGTTTTTAGAAGGGGGCTGTGTGCCCCCCCTTCGTTTCCTATTTTTTGGGCCCTGGGGACCCATCCCCCAGGGCCTGATCTCTTTTTACATTTAAAAAAAGTAATCATTTGGAAGGGGGCCCCCCTCCCAAGTCCTTAATCGGCCCCGGGGATGGGTCCCCGTGGCCTTGCCATTATTACTATTTTTTTTACCTTTTGGAGGAGGGCTGCGTTGCCGCCCTCCTCAGGCCACTTTTGGCCCCGGGGACCCCATCCCCGGGGCCTGGCCTCTCGGAGACTGTGGGGCCCCCAATCCCACAGGGTCCCAGCCGGCCCCCGCCTCCTGCGGGAGCCGCCATTGCTTTTCCACATGGGGAGGTGCTAACATGCTGCTCCCCATGTGGAAAAGCAATTTGGTTTGCATTTTGAGAGAGAGAGCAGGTTTCCCTGCTCTCACTTTCAAAATGCAAACCAAGTTTCCTTTGGCTGGGCGGGAGCCGCGAGGCTCCCACCCTGCTATAGTAAACTACACTGTTCCGGGGGTGGGCACCCCGGGACACTGCAGAGGTCGGCCCTGGGGGTGGCGGTCCCCAGGGCCCTTGAGGGCTCCAGGAGGCAGGCCGCACGGCCACCCTCCCACCTTTTTCAAAGCCCTGGGAGGTGGTGGTCCCTGGGGCTGGGGTCTGTCTCGGACCCCCAATTTACATATTTAGAGCCCCGGGGTTGTGGTGGCCCCCAAACAGGTTATATATTTTTTTAAAGCCCCGGGGGTGGCGGTCCCTGGGGCTGCGGGGGGCCGGGAGCCCCGCCATTCTTTTCTTAAAGCTCGGGGGGGTGGCAATTCCCAGAGCTGGTGGGCCTGAGAGCCCCCACCTAATTTCAAGAAGCCCCGGGGGGTGGCGGTCCCCCAGGCTGGGGGGGCCTGAGAATCCCCACACAATTAAAAGAAGCCCCGGGTTGGAAGACCCTGGGCCAGGGGGGTCTGAAAGCCCCTCGCACATAATTAAAAAAAGCTCCAGGGGTGGCGGTCCTAGGGACTGGGGGGGCCCCTCTGGGCCCCCCTTTACATAAGTATATGTACATTTGGCAACCTGAGCGGATTTTGCCGATTTAAATTTTTTTTTAAATGTTTGGCCTTGTGGGTCCTTGTGAGACTTCCTGAACAGGCCTAGGGGGTCAGGGTGTTTCTACCCTGCCCCCTTTTTGCGTTTTTCACATTTTTAATTTAGGTTCCTTGTGCCTCGGTTCTACCTATGCACAAGATGACTGCCACCACTTGCTGGTTTGGAGTGTTGACAGCCAATTAGCATACAGCTCGTGCTCGGCAGGGTGCGAGGATCCTGCACGGCCATAGATATATATGTGATTTTAATTGTGATTTTCTCAGGAACTACTGAATGGATGTACACTATTTAAGCAAAAGGCACGACTCTGAACCAAGGTCTAACTCTTTGCCAAATTTGGTGCAATTCCGTTCAGCAGTTCGGGCTGTAACCCCGGCTAAAAGTTCATATGGGAAATTGCATGGGGAAAACACTTTTTGGGACCCCCCTTTTTTCTTGGCCCCCGCTTGACGAATCACCCCAAGACTTTCAGGATAGGAGCAGACCGGAGCGCCCCACCAGTTTTGAACATTTCGTGAAGATTTGTCAACTGACGTCAAAGTTATTCCAAATAGAATGTTGCGGATTTCGTATGGAAACTAGGTCCTAACTATAACTACCTACTGGCGACCGCCAGTAGGTAATATATATATATATATATATATGAACGCACAATTCACCAGTTGTCGGTCGATTAACGGCAAGCACACGAATATCCAGTTACGAAAGTGTTTATTTCCAAACCCCCCTCACCCTTGACAGACGCGTTTCGCTTTGAGCTTCGTCAGTGTCAGTTTGTGCCTTACAAAAATTGCCATTTTAAACCCCACCAGACCTTACGAAAATTCAACAACATAGATGATGGTCAATTCTGGTAAACATGGTGGCCATTTTGAAGTGTCTTATTTACCATCTATTCCAATGTTTAAAAAGGCGAGTATAAAGTGCTCTAGTGCAAATTAAAAACAGTGACAGCAACAAACATATCTTTATACATATGCTGGCTCCAATTTCTGAAATTCATCACATATTTTTACATTGTCCCATTATTTCTACATAAGGTATTTCGGTTCTCTTAGGACCTTATATTTTGCATCACGGGGTGTATCCCCTTATTAATTACTAAATTACATTTTCTCCACCTATACCTGAGGGACTTGTTGTTGTGCCCTGAATGGGCTTTAGTTCATGTGTGTGATGATGGATTTATCAAAAACAGGGCACAGTGTCACAATTCTAAGGGGTCATGTTCGTACAGTCAAAATTGATTCTGTTATTCCTATTACAGTATGGACAAGAGGAGAGCAACTCATCGCTATCTATAGATGTACCCACATCTCTTCATCATTGTTAAGACCCCATGGTGTCATAGTTTTGAGGTCGATAATATATCTGGATTCTGCAATGCAAAGTGCCTTCTCCCTGTCTCCTCCCCGTTCAGAGCGACTAATTTGGTCTATGCAGTAGAAACTGAGAAGATCCCTGTTGCTGCCATGGAATTTCGCAAAATGACGGGCTACCGGATAGGCTTTGTCCTTATTCGCGATAGCCCTCATGTGCTCTAGGATCCTCAATTTGGTGGGATTTATGGTACTGCCTATATATCGCTTATGGCAGGGGCACTCTAAACAATAGATAGTGTATGCTGAGTTGCAATTCAGATGTTTAACAATTTTTCTGTTTGGTTTCTCATCTCCTGTCCTTCCTGGGTACTCTTTCACTTTTTTGCTGTACTTACAGGCTTTACAGCGCAAGCATGGATAGAACCCCTGTATGCTGCTGGTAACTGGGGTTTTCATCTGTGGGGAGAAGTGGCTGTGAATTAAATGATCTGAAAGAGACTGGCACCGACGATATGTGATCATCGGTCTGTCTGAAAGATGTTTCCTTAAGATGTTATCTGTGTGCAGTGTGTGCCAGTTCTTCTTAAATGAGTGGACCAGATCACCTGATTTGTTGTTAAATGTGGTGATCATTCTTGTCTGAACGCCTTCTGGTTTGGCCTCCTGCACCGCTAGGAGATCCCTCCTATTTATAGTTGATGCCTTGACCGCTGCCTGTTCTAGAATGCCTTTCGAGTAGCCCCTGGCCAGGAACCTACCCTTTGCATCTTGTTTGGCATTCTGAAAAACTTTTTCTGCTGTGCAATTTCTTTTAAGGCGTAAGTATTCACCATAAGGTACGTTTTTTATTAGACTCCTGGGGTGATGACTTGCCGCGTGTAACACGGCATTGCCCGCCGTAGGTTTTCTATATAGTCGGGTCTGGAGACTACCGTTCTCTACAAATACCTCTAGGTCTAAATAACATACCCTTTCTTCACTAATGTTGCTGGTGAATCGCAGATTCAGATCATTGTTGTTTAGGGAAGCGACATATTCCTCTGCCGAGGACCTATCGCCCCGCCAGACAATAAAAAGATCATCAATGTATCTAGTCCACATTAAGATCCTCTCGCTCCACACTTCATTGGTCCCTCCCCAGGCCTCGTGCCTCTCCCACCAGCCAACGAACAAGTTCGCGTAGCTTGGGGAGAAGCACGAGCCCATGGAAGTACCCCGTATCTGTTTATACAGTTGACCAGAAAAAAGGAAAAAATTGTTATACAAACAAAATCTGATCATGGATAGTATCATGCTACTATGTGTCTGAAATTTGACATGCTTTTTATCTAGGAACCATTTCGTTGCCTTGAGTCCGTTTTCATGATTGATACATGTGTATAAATTGACAACGTCCAATGTTATTAGTAGCATATTTGGTTCCCAAGAGATATTGTCCATGATACGAAGGAAATCTTGTGTATCCCTCACATAGGAGGGTAAGTCCTTCACAATGGGAGCTAGATATGAATCGATGAAGCGTGAGGTGTTTTCCAACTTGCTCCCGATTGCAGAAACAATCGGTCTCCCTGGTGGTCTTCGGGCATTTTTATGGACTTTGGGTAAATGGTAGAAGGTGGGAAGTATCGGAAATTCACAATGGAGAAAATTGAACTCATCTGTACTTAACATACCATCTTCTTTCCATCCGTTTAATAGGGTTTGATATTCTATGGTACTATTTACATATTGATCTCTCTTTACAGTGATATAGCACTCTGTTTCTTGCAGTTGTCTTAGTGCTTCTAGTTCATAATTCTCCTTATTAAAAATGACGATATTCCCACCCTTGTCCGAGGGTTTTATCTCTATTGTTTTATCGTTTTTTAGAGCTTTTATCGCCTCCCATTCCCTCCTCGTGATGTTAGAAGTTCTCATGTCCATTCTTTCTTTTGCCATTCTATCCAGGTCTAACAGTACAGCTTCATTGAAGACATCAATAGCATCATGTGATGCATTTGGTAATTTTTTAGATTTCTTTTTCATATTGCTCGGGTCCCTTGTCTGTATACCAGATACCTGATTGTCACTCTCCAAGTTGGACTCCTGATTTTGGATCTCTTGAGTGGGTGTCAATAAGAACTCTGCAAGAGTTTCCTCTGTCATTCTCTCTGTGCGATCCACCGTGGTTGGATCCAAATGCGTTCCCACTATCACATTGCTTGGATGTTGGAGGAAAATCTTCTTGAATTTCAGCTTTCTTATGTATCTGAATAGATCTATTTTTGTGTCCACAAGATTAAATTCGCTTGTAGGGCAAAAGCTTAAGCCTTTCTTCAGTACCATGGTCTCATCTCCTGTAAGTGTTCTCTTTGACAGGTTGATGATGTTATTGTCTTCCATGTGTATTAATTTCTCTTTTTGCTGGAGACACTCCGGGTTACCATTGGTGTCGTGATTGGTTGTGAATCTCCCCTTGTGCCTCTTCCCCCGCCTCGTCCTCCTCTTTGCTTTTGTTGAGGGGGATAGTTCCTTGCTGGTGGTCGCTGGCGGGTTTCTTTCATGACCTGGTACTCGTCTAAAAAAGGTTGTTTCATAGTCTCCTTTCCTTTCGCTGCGGATGCCACGGGTTGTTCCCCATCTGAGGTTTCCACCTCTGATTCCTCAGTTTCCACAGTCGTTGTTGCATTATTGCCTTGTGCAAGTCTTTTTCATGTGGCGTCGAACTTCCGTGCAAATGTTAAGATTCTACCTGAAAGGTAGTCTTGTTCATCCCTTTGAAACTTTGATTGTTTCCTTTTTCTAATGCCCATTTCATAATCCTTTAGTCTTTTGGTCATAGTGGTTCTGAGTTCATTGCTTGCTTTTGTATCTGTCTCCTTCGCAATGATATCCTCAAGGTCCGCAATATCCTTCATACACTTTTCACGGTCACTCCATGCGTATTTGATAAGCATGCGCACCATCCCTTTGGCTGATTCTGCTGTATATTCAGCCCAGTCCTTTAGAAGGTCAGGATCCGGATTCTCGTAGGATGGTATAGTGTATATGCGGAGACCCCTGAAAAAAAAAAATATATATATATATATATATATATGTTTAAAAAATGCTGGGGAGCCAGCCGAAACGTGTTATGTGCGATAACACTGAAAAACAAAAATGTTGATACTAGCCATCCTGTGGAGTGTTGGAGTTTGTCTGGGAAGTACTGAGACAGACCTACGCCCGTTAATATATATATACATATATTACCTACTGGCGGTTGCCAGTAGGTAGTTATTGTTAGGATCTCATTTCCATAGAATTTTTTTTTGGGGGATTTGACTATATCTTTGACGTTGTTTGACAAATCTTCACTATTTTTTCCAAATAAAATGCCCCAGTGAATCTTGTGCCACATACAATGTCTTGGGGTGATCCATCAATTGTGGGCCAAGGAAAAGGGGGGCCAAAAATGTGTGTTTTCTATGTTGATTCCTACAGGACGTTTAGAAATGGCCACAGGCCGAACTGTTGAATGGAATTACACCAAATTTGGCAGAAAGGAAGATGTTGATCCAGGAAAGTGCCTTTTTGTGATTTGATGTAGGTCCATTCAGTAGGTGTGGAGTTATTAACCAAAATTCAGATTTGTATCTATTAGGACGCAGATCCTCCAAAGATCCGACAGTCCCCCTGCTCAAATCCGATTAGCAGCCATCACTTCAAACCAGAAAGTGTTGGTGGCCATCCTGGGGCTCAGCTTGAGTAGGGTCCCAGAAAAGCATTACAAAATATGAGAAGAGGGAAAGGTATGAATACCCTGACCCCCCAGGCCTCTTGGGGGATTCCTGAGTGATCCCGCCAGGGAACAAAACCTTTTTTTTAAAAAGAAAATTCAGCAGGAGTCGTGCTGGAGTCATGCCTTCTGCCAAAAAATTAAAAAAAGAGAAGCATGGGCTCCCACGCTTCTCTATTTGTTAATTCCCTGGTGGGTCAGGTCCTGGGGGCATGGGGCCATACATATTTTAAACAAATGGGGGGGTCTCACGAACCCCCTGAACTTCTCGAACTGCTACCTCCCCGGGGCATGTTCTAAAGTATTGCAGGGGTCTTGTGGACCCCCCAGCCCTGGTGACTGGCACCTGCCCAGGGCAATTTCTGAAATGTCTGTGGGGAGGCCCATACAGCCTCCAGTATTGCCCCAGGGACCGCCACTGCCCCGGGACTGAGAAAAGAATTCACAGGGACCTTATGAACCCCTCATTCCCTAGGGACAACCACCTCCCTGCGGCTGTTTAATTTTAGATTAGGGGCCTCACAGACCCCTCTGGTCCCCGCACACCACCAACTTCCAAGGGCTGGCTCCTGCAATGTCCCCGGGTGCCCACCCATGGGACATAGCTGTTTACCATGGCTTGACTGGAGCTTTACCGCTCCCGCCAAGTCACAGCAAATGCTCCGCTTCCAGCAAGCAAGAGTCTTGAAAATGCTCTCGCTTGATGGAAGCAGAACAGAATTGCTTTTAGACAGAGGGAGCTGCATGTTCAGCAGCTCCCGTTGTTTAAAAGCAATGCCATCTCCTGCAGGGAGCAGGCAAGGAGCGGGCTATTAAGGCTTCACCCGTGGTTCCAGTGGAGATAGGGTGTCATGGGGGCCCCCATCACACATGGGCGGGCCCTGGGAGATGAGGTCCCCAGTGCCGAATTTGGCTCGTGGAAGAGGCTGCACAGCCCCCTTCACCATTTGAGAAAGTCTGGGCCCCGGAGGATGGGGTCCCAGTCACCTGAAAGTTAAAAAAAAAGAAGATGCTAGGCCTGAAGGAAGTGGCCTGATTAGGATAACCCGGGTCACTCACGACCACCTCTCAGCCTTCCGTACCAAATGAAGAGTCGGTCAGACAGTAGACAATACAAACCAATAACAGTTTATTCAAAGTACACTCAGAGCTCAGCGCCGTCTGCCCTTTCGCTAGAAGTGCTGCATAGGGACTGACAGCAGCAAGCATAACAATACATAATGCACACTTCGAAACCAATGAAAGCACGCCCACCATGGAATTTTCCAGGGATATGCAGCTGGACAGTAAATTACAAAGGAGTATGTTTTGATTCTGAGGCCGGGCACACATTATCTACTATTCAAGGTCACTAGACAAGTGGGAGAAGGCTTACGTCTAGTGGAAAGGTATGCACTAATAAGAACAGTGCATTCATTAGTGTAGCAAAACTCAGCTCTGAAAAAACATAACCTAGAGCAGGCCGTTTCTCAGAAATGGCAAAGGATTAGTATCAATTATGCTACAAAATGGCGCCCTTACACAAAATGTCGCAGTGAATGCTAATTTATGTAAAACAATGCTAAAGCATATTTTTTCTATTCCAATAGGCCCCGGGAAAGGGGTCAACTGGGCAGAAATTGGCCCAGGGATGGGAGGCCATGCAGTCCCCCTTCCATAATAAAAAAAAACAATTTAAAAAGGCAGGCCCAGAAAGTCACTGAAGGCCCCACCCCCTTTATCGACCACTCTACAAACGTGCCTCCTGGTGCACAACGGGCTGAGAGTCCTTGGGTGTCAACAACCCCTCCTGTTACCTCCAGTAAGTCCCACACAGGTGGATTGCTGAGAGTTGTCAGAGTCCTCGCCTCCTTTCTCCACCACTCTACAAGCATGACTCCTGGTGCACTAATAGCTACTGGATGAAGTCCCCTTGGCTCTTGAGGGTCCTTGGGGGCCAACTACCACTCCTGTTACCTCAAGTAAGTCCCACACAGCACGATTGCTGAGAGGCCATCAGAGGCCCTGCCCCCTTTCTCTACCACTCTGCAAACGTGCCTCCTGGTGCACTACTGGTAGGGGGAGGACTTCCTCCTGGATGCTGTGGGACCTTGGTGGCCAAGAACCCCTCCTGGGACCTGCAGTAAGTCCCACACAGTGGGATTCCTGAGAGCTGGTCTCCCTTTCTCCACCACTCTGCAAACAAGACTACTAGTTAAAAACCTTAGAAATTCACTTAAAAAACAAAGGTTACAGGGACATTATAGAAAGGAAGTAGAATTAAAACAACCTTAGAAATTCATTGAAAAAATCAAAGATCACAGGGATGTATAGTTAGGCTCAAATTTCACTCATACAAAACCAGTGAAATCCACCAGTTATAAGTACCTGAGCTAACTATAACTTACGCCCCCACAATGCACTGCTTATGACCTCACATCCTACATCTCTCATGACAGGATCAGTGACATCACTGATGAAATCTCAAATGATGTTGGTGATGACATCACTGATGATATCATCCACAGAACTACTTACACACTCACTCACACCTCCATACAACGTCTCGTACACCCACTCACATACCCATACAACCACTCACATACCCATTCAAAACCTATACCAGTACTCACGCACCTACTCACTCCTCTTTACAGCCACTCATATACCCACTCACTCACTCATATAACCACTTACACAACCATTTACTCACTCATGCAGACACTCATACAACTAGTCACTCACCTGTGCAGCCAGTCACATTACCACACACTCAACCATACAGTACTCATAGCCAACTTATTTACCTACAGAGTCACTCACACACCCACTCATTCACCCATACAGCCTTTCAACACAGCCACTCACTCGCCTATACAAGGACTCACACACTCCTTCACACACCCACACAACCACTTACATGCCCATTCAAACATCAATAAAAGCACTCACATATCCACTCTCTCACACATAAAGCCATTCACACAGACACATACTCTCCAATACAATCAATTAGGCAACAACTCACTTAAGAAAAAAACTGCAAACAGCCTGTCACTTACCCATACTGTCACTTACACACCCAGTCACTCATGTATACAGTCATTCAGACACCAACTCACTCACCCATACAGTCACTACACACCCACTTACCCACCCATAGAGCCACTCACACTGCCATTCACCCACTCATACAGCCACTGACACACACAATCACTCACTAATTCAGATACTCACATAGCATCTCACTCACCCACACAGCTACTCAGACACCCATGTATACACCCATACAGCCACTCACACACCCATACACACAAGGATACATACAGTCACACAGCCACTCACATAATGTATGTTAGAAGTAGTATCACTCAGTAGTAGTGCACCTAGTATAATATTTTAACTTTTGTAGTAGGTTATTATATGTGTATAGCACCCATAACCTCTTAAAAACACACTCACTTGATGATGTCATCAGTGATGCCATTTGCGATGTCATCAGTGATGTCATAAGTGATGTCACTGGCCATGTCATGAGTGATGTAATATCTGAGGACATAAGCAGTGCGTTGCGGGGCATACGTTTTAGTTAGCTCAGGTACAATGATCTTTCCAATCTTTCAGTTTGACCCACATTTCTAAAATACAAATGATGTAAATCTCTCTATTGATGGAAGTATAACATTTTGTGTCACTGAGTTGCCTGTGGGCTTCCTCCACATGCTACTCCCTGGTGATAAGTACTACATTCCCACCCTTATTTGTGGGGCGTATTATGATGTTGGTATCTTCAGCAAGTGATTTAAGGGCTTGTTTTTGGGCTAAAGAAAGATTGTGTTGAAAGTTGCTCTTAATCCATGTTATGGGTCTGAATCTTATGGAATTTCTAGTGACCATATCATGAAAAGTATCAATGTTATCATGTGGCATCGTGGGGTAAAACATAGAACGAGGTCTGAAATTGGTAACCAGAGCTAGATCATGTCATCTAGTAAAGCATGTAAAGGTAATCTAGCAAAGCATGTACGTCATTAGGGTAATATTTACAATTGAGTCTGAATCACATTTGTGTAAAGTGAGTAGTGTGTCAATTTCACCTATTTTGAGTTGGCAGAATGCCCTAGAGTTGGGATCTATCCCTGCCTCACACAATCTATCTTTTTTGAGGCTATGCCATTTATTAAGTTTGAGTTTCCTAATGAAATTGCAGAGATCAATGCGTGTCTCAATGTAATTAAATGGTTCAGAGGGACAAAAAGAATAGCCAAGGCACAGTGTAGTTCTTTCAATGTCATTGAGATGTCTGTTCGTGAGGTTGATAATAGTTTTGTTCACCATTTCTTCATCCATCCATTATGGTGCTGCCTAGGAGTTTCCTGAGTTGGCTCCCATGCGCCCCTTCATTTTTTTGTCTGAGTCTCTTTTGCCTCTCCCGGCATTTTCCCAGCCTCTCCCTCAGCCTTGGCTTCTCTGAACCCTTCCCTATGCCCTCTTCTTTGGGACTGGTGTTGCTCTTGCTGTCTGCCGGCCCCTGTGTAGGAGCCGGTACTAATCTAGTCATTGGCTTACCGCTACGGTCGGTCTCAGATGTAGAACTGTCTTATGTACCAGAAGTGTTGGTATCGTTGTTGTTAGACGGGGACCCTGAGGGTCGGCCGGGTACTGAGGGAGAGATCCCCGAGGGGGACCGTCTCCGGCGATCGTACAGACAAGTTACCTCCCTCCCCACAAACAGGCACCACACCAAGTCGAGTTCAATACTTTATATAAGGTTCGTAAGGCAAGGATATCAGCGATACAGGATATCTCGGACCCGGGGGTCCTCTCACTTCTAGTCTTTGTGGGGGAAGGGGGTAGCGGGACAGTCTTGGTACCGGATCGGTACAGGTAGTGGTAAGAGGCGAGCTCACAATCCTCGAGCTGGAGGGTCTGTGGATCGGGCCGTGGCAGCGCCAGCAGGCCAAGATGATAGTCTCACAAGGCAGAGGGCCGCGGCAGCGCCAGCAGGCCAAGTCGATGGTTTCACGAGGCAGAGGGCCGCGGCAGCGCCAGCAGGCCAAGATGATGGTTTCACGAGGCAGAGGGCCGCGGCAGCGCCAGCAGGCCAAGACGATGGTTTCACGAGGCAGAGGGCCGCGGCAGCGCCAGCAGGCCAAGACGATGGTTTCACGAGGCAGAGGGCCGCGGCAGCGCCAGCAGGCCAAGACGATGGTTTCACGAGGCAGAGGGCCGCGGCAGCGCCAGCAGGCCAAGACGATGGTTTCACGAGGCAGAGGGCCGCGGCAGCGCCAGCAGGCCAGTCACAGATGAGTTCTTCTCGGGTCTCTCGACTCCAGGATACAACTGGCCTCCTGGTCTGGCCCTGCCCCAGTTATAGGTCTGGTCCCCTTTGATGTCCGGACCCTCGCGCCTGGGGGGCCGGGAGGTCCGGGATGAGGGAGTCCAGACACCCAGCAGGGGGCGGAGCCAGCGCCCAGGCGGCCGGGGGTGATCGACACCTGGCGGAGGAGAGCCGTTGACGATTCCTTTCTCCCATTGACTCGCCAAGTGGTCACTCTGCCTCCTGGGGGGAGGTTGGTGCCTCGATGCCGGGCCCGGCCGGGCCCAGGGTGAGGGTCGAGTTGAGGCCACGCGGCCTCGTGCTGCAGTGCCCCAAGATGGCGGCTGGGCCGAGGCCGTGGTGTGGATGGTGACCCGGGCCAGCTGGGTCCGGAGCTGGTGTCTTGTGGGTGAGGAATTGCAGTGTACTTCGGGTGGTCGTCGGGGACTCTGGCTGGGGATGCAGGGGGAGCCAGGGTCCAGGTCCCATTGCGGGGAGGGGGGCAGCCCGACCATGCGGCCTGTCCAACATGCGTCCCCCCCAGCTGAAGGCGGGGAGAGTCAGCCATCTTCCTGGGGACTCTCCTCGCTGAGGCGGAAAAAGCGTGACAGGCCGTCGGCGTTGGCGTGGTCCGGGCCTGGACGATGTTCTACCGTGAAGTCCATCCCCTGCAGGGAGATGGACCAGCGCAACAGCTTCGGGTTCTCCCCCCGCATTTGCATCAGCCATTGCAGGGGTCGGTGGTCTGTTTGCACCCGGAAGTGGGTGCCGAAGAGGTAGGGCTGGAGCTTCTTGAGTGCCCAGACTACGGCGAAGGCCTCCCTCTCAATGGTGCTCCAGCGCTGTTCTCGGGGCAGCAGGCGTCTGCTGATGTAGGCCACTGGTTGGTCGACCCCTTCGGCGTTGAGTTGGGAGAGGACGGCCCCCACACCATGATCGGAGGCGTCCGTCTGCACAATGAATTCCCGGCTGTAGTCGGGAGCCTGGAGCACGGGGGCCGTGCACATGGCGGCCTTCAGTCTCTCGAAGGCCGATTGGCAGTCCGGGGTCCAGTTGACGGTTTTGGGGCCCTTCTTGGAGGTGAGCTCTGTGAGGGGCCCCATGATGCTGCCATAGTCCTTCACGAACCGCCGGTAGTATCCGGTGAGCCCCAGGAAGGCCCGGACCTCCGTTTGGGTCGTAGGGGGTCGCCAGGCCTGGATGGCAGCAATCTTGAGTTGGAGAGGGGCCACCAGCCCGCTTCCCACTTGGTGTCCCAGGTAGGTCACGGACCCTTGGCCAACCTGGCACTTGCTGGCCTTGATGGTGAGCCCGGCTTGCTGGAGGGCGTGTAGAACCTCCCGCAGGTGGCGGAGGTGGTCGGTCCACTGGTGGCTGTACACAGCAATGTCGTCCAGGTAGGCGGCGCTGAAGTCTTCCAGGCCCGCCAGTACCTGGTTTACCAGCCGTTGGAACGTTGCCGGGGCGTTTTTCATGCCGAAGGGCATTACTTTAAAGTGGTAGTGCCCGTCCGGGGTAGAGAAGGCGGAACGTTCTTGGGCCCTAGGGGTGAGGGCGATCTGCCAGTAGCCCGCTGTTAGGTCGAAGATGCTCAGGTAGCGGGCGGCCCCCATCCGGTCAATTAGCTCATCTGCCCGGGGGATGGGATGAGCGTCGGTCCTGGTAACTGCATTCAGCCCCCGATAGTCCACGCAGAACCGGAGCTCAGGGGCAACGCCCGGGGCGGCCGCTTTGGGAACCAGGACGACTGGGCTCGCCCAGGGGCTGTCTGAGGGTTCGATCACTCCCAGGGTCAGCATTTTGGACACCTCGGTCTGGATGCAGTTGCGCACTCGATCGGGTACGCGGTACGCCCGGTGTCGAATAGGAGGGCTGTCCCCGGTGTCCACATCGTGAAGGCACCAGGGGGTGACTCCGGGGGTGAGGGAGAACAGGGAGGCGAACCGCCTCAGGAGCGTTTGGCAGTCTTGGCGTTGCTCCGGGGACAGGGCCTCGGAGAGCTGGACCCCTTCCACTGAGCCATCCCGTTCGAGGACCCTCAGTAAGTCCGGAAGGGGTTCGGAGTCTTCTTCTGTCCCATTATCGGTAGCCATCAGGAGGCTGAGTTCGGATCGCACAAAATGGGGTTTGAGCCTGTTGGCATGGAGGACCCGTAGGGGGTTCCGGACAGTCTCCATGTCGATTAAATAGGTGACGGGCCCCTTGCGTTCGATCACCTTGAAGGGCCCGGACCATCTGTCTTGGAGTGCACAGGGTTCAACCGGGGACATCACCCAGACCTGTTGTCCTGGTTCGAACTCAATGGAGGACGTGTGCTGATCGTACCACCTCTTCATGTCCTCCTGACTGGCCTCGAGATTGGCTTTGGCGGTGTCTCGGAACCGCCGGGTCTGGTTGCGGAGAGCCAGGAGGTACCTGTAGATGTCCGGGGGAGTTTTCTGGGGGGGCTGCTCCCACCCTTCCTTGACTAGGCTGAGGGGGCCCCGGACGGGGTGCCCGTACAGGAGTTCAAAGGGGCTGAAACCGAGGGATTTCTGCGGGACCTCCCGATAGGCAAACAGGAGGCATGGAAGTAGCACGTCCCACTGGCGTCGAAGGGGTTCTTCTAGGCCCATAATCATTCCTTTGAGGGTGCGGTTGAACCTCTCAACCAGTCCGTTTCCTTGCGGGTGATAGGGGGTCGTGAATTTGTAGGTGACCCCGCATTGTTGCCAGAGAGACTTCATATATTTGGAGATAAAGTTCGTGCCCCTGTCACTGACGACCTCCCGGGGGAACCCCACCCGGGAGAAGATCCCCATCAGAGCTCGGCCCACCACGGGGGCCGTCACAGTCCGAAGAGGGATGGCCTCGGGATAGCGGGTGGCGTGGTCTACTAGGACCAGGATGAACCGGTGTCCTTGGGCTGTTCGAGGGTCGAGGGGCCCCACAATGTCTATTCCCACTCGTTCAAACGGGGTGGTGACGACCGGAAAGGGTTGTAAAGGTGCTTTGATTTTTCGGCCACTTTTTCCGCTGGCCTGGCAGGTGGGGCAGGCCTTGCAGTGGTTGGTGACATCCTTTCGCATTTGGGGCCAGAAAAAATGGGTCACCAGGCGGTCGTAGGTTTTATCCTGTCCCAGGTGTCCGGCAAGGGGGACATCGTGGGCTAAGTTCAGGAGGAAGTCTCGGAAGCGAAGGGGCACCACCAGCACCCGACTGGCTCCTAGTTCTGCAATTTTCTGCTCGCTGTAGAGCAGGTCTTGGTCCCAGTAGATCCAGTGGGCCCCCGAGGTATCCCCTGTGCTCTGGGCCAGGGCTTGCTGCCGGAGTCCTTCGAGAGAGGGACATGTTTTCTGTTCGGCCCGGAATTGTTCCTGAGTGGGGCCTCCCTCCTGACGCCATTGTGCCAGGTCAGGGACGTCCCGAAGCTGGTCGGATCCTTCTTCTGTTTGGGTCGAGGGACTGGCTTCTGGGGCGGCCTCCTCTGGGATGAGCGCGGGAGGAGGTTCCGGCCACTCGGGCTCTTCTAGACTGGGGACCGCGCGGGCGGTCATGGACCGGGTCGTGACGCAGACCCATTCGGGGAGGCCGAGCATCCCCAGGTGTTCCCTCCGTTCGACAGCTGCCCAGGGAGAGCTTTCGAGGTCGTTTCCTAGGAGGCAATCCACGGGGGCATCATCGCGGACAGTCACCTTTAACATCCCCGTTACTCCTCCCCACTCGAAGGGGACGCAGGCCATGTGGCACAGGCTTTCGGAATTGTCTGCTGAGCGGACAGGGCAGAGAATGTTCGGCAGGATTTGGTCTGGAGTGACGAGATGGCGTCGGACCGCCGTTACACTGGCCCCGGTGTCGCGGAGGGCTCCCGCCCGGCGGCCATTAATGTTGACCCATTGACTGTACTTCTGCGTGTTGGCGGGAAGGAGGGCCCGCGGAATCATCTCTCTCTCCCCTAAGCAGGCCAGTGCCATGGCGGCGGGAGCCCATTCAGAGGGGTCGGTCTCGTACTCTTCTTGGTCTTCCGGGACTAGTTCTTCCCCTAGGGCGGCCGCTGCGACCTGGCGGGGGGTAGTGTTCGGATTCTTTGGGCAGTTGGGATCACTGGCGTAGTGGCCGGGTCGCAGGCATCTGTGGCACATAACGTGGGCCCGAAAACCGGCCCGGATGGCAGGGCTTCCTCGGCCGACCGGGGTCGAGGGGCTCCTGGGGGGTGACGAGGGGCCGGGGTCTCTCCCCCGACTCTGGCCTCCTCCTCCTCCTCGGGGGCGATGGGGCCCTGGGTACGGTCTGGATGATTCGCTGGGTCCGTTCCGGCCAACTCGGGTGCTTTCCCACCGGTCGGCTTCGGCGGCGAGTTGTCGAGGTTCGGTTAGCTTACTGTCCAAGAGGTGTTGGCGGAGCTCCACGAAGCAGTTGTTCGACAGGTGCTCCCATACGATAAGGTCAAAGAGTTGTTCGTAGGTGGTCACTTTGTTGCCCTTGATCCACCCCTCGAAGGCTCGGCTAAAGAAGTTCACGTACTCCACCCAGGTTGTACCCGGAATCCGTTTGCAGTCGTGGAACCGTTGGCGGTACATCTCAGGTGTGAGCCCGTATCGAGTGAGGAGGGCGGCCTTCATGTGGTCGTAGGATGTCATCAGCTGGTCCGGGAGTTGCAGCAGGGCGTCCCGCCCTTCGTTGACAAACCTCCCCCATAATCCGGCTCCCCAGTCGCTTCGGGGAATCCGGTGGGAGGTCATTGCCACCTCATAGGCTTTAAACCACTGCTGTATATCATCGTTCTTGTGGTATTCCCGGATGACATCTTTGGGGATGTGAACCTTGGGCTCGGTAGAGGCAGGCAGGGTCGGTCGTTCGGGGAGCCCGAGGTCTTTATACTGTTTCTGGATCTCCAGTTCTTTGAGATTGCGCTCATGTTCGTACGCTAGTTTCTTTTCCTCTAGCTCTCTCTGTTTTTGCTTCTCTTCTCGCTCCTCTCGGAGCCGTAAGTGTTCCAGAGTTATTTTTTGTTCCGCCAGCTTGAGTTCCCCATCCAAGCGAAGTCGGGCTAGTTCTAACTCGTGGAGTCTGCTTTTTTCTCTTTCTCGGATCTCTTCCAGGGAGAGACCCGCTCTTCTTTCTTCAGTTGGTGCGGGGCTCGTCTCGGTTGTTTGTGTTCGGGGTACGGCCGTACCCGTTTCCGCCCAAGCTTCTAGGGCTCGTTTGAAGTCTTCCTTCGTGCTCAGACCTGTGGTTGGGAGACCAAGTTCTATGCAATATTGCTTCAGTTCTCGGTGGTTGTAGTCTTCCAATTTTTCCATCTGGAATTTCTCCGTTGTTCCGCTCTCTGTTGTCATGGTGGTCGTGTGCCGTGGGTCGAGTGACTTTCTGTACGATTATGCGTAGGTTCGGATCCCGTCGCTGGCCACCAATGTTAGACGGGGACCCTGAGGGTCGGCCGGGTACTGAGGGAGAGATCCCCGAGGGGGACCGTCTCCGGCGATCGTACAGACAAGTTACCTCCCTCCCCACAAACAGGCACCACACCAAGTCGAGTTCAATACTTTATATAAGGTTCGTAAGGCAAGGATATCAGCGATACAGGATATCTCGGACCCGGGGGTCCTCTCACTTCTAGTCTTTGTGGGGGAAGGGGGTAGCGGGACAGTCTTGGTACCGGATCGGTACAGGTAGTGGTAAGAGGCGAGCTCACAATCCTCGAGCTGGAGGGTCTGTGGATCGGGCCGCGGCAGCGCCAGCAGGCCAAGATGATAGTCTCACAAGGCAGAGGGCCGCGGCAGCGCCAGCAGGCCAAGTCGATGGTTTCACGAGGCAGAGGGCCGCGGCAGCGCCAGCAGGCCAAGACGATGGTTTCACGAGGCAGAGGGCCGCGGCAGCGCCAGCAGGCCAAGACGATGGTTTCACGAGGCAGAGGGCCGCGGCAGCGCCAGCAGGCCAAGACGATGGTTTCACGAGGCAGAGGGCCGCGGCAGCGCCAGCAGGCCAAGACGATGGTTTCACGAGGCAGAGGGCCGCGGCAGCGCCAGCAGGCCAAGACGATGGTTTCACGAGGCAGAGGGCCGCGGCAGCGCCAGCAGGCCAGTCACAGATGAGTTCTTCTCGGGTCTCTCGACTCCAGGATACAACTGGCCTCCTGGTCTGGCCCTGCCCCAGTTATAGGTCTGGTCCCCTTTGATGTCCGGACCCTCGCGCCTGGGGGGCCGGGAGGTCCGGGATGAGGGAGTCCAGACACCCAGCAGGGGGCGGAGCCAGCGCCCAGGCGGCCGGGGGTGATCGACACCTGGCGGAGGAGAGCCGTTGACGATTCCTTTCTCCCATTGACTCGCCAAGTGGTCACTCTGCCTCCTGGGGGGAGGTTGGTGCCTCGATGCCGGGCCCGGCCGGGCCCAGGGTGAGGGTCGAGTTGAGGCCACGCGGCCTCGTGCTGCAGTGCCCCAAGATGGCGGCTGGGCCGAGGCCGTGGTGTGGATGGTGACCCGGGCCAGCTGGGTCCGGAGCTGGTGTCTTGTGGGTGAGGAATTGCAGTGTACTTCGGGTGGTCGTCGGGGACTCTGGCTGGGGATGCAGGGGGAGCCAGGGTCCAGGTCCCATTGCGGGGAGGGGGGCAGCCCGACCATGCGGCCTGTCCAACAGTTGTCACTTGTATTACCTGGTTCAAACACAAAGGTTTATTGTATCGTTTATATTTTGAACATGCAGTTGTATTTGTGGCTGAATGTAAGGAGTCTACCACTTTAATAGCAAGTGCAATTCCTGTGCAACTTCCTTTGTTTCCTGGCTTTTGTATAACTCTCATGTTTTTTCAGTCTGACTTTCTTCTCTTCAATGGATTTATTAATGGTTTCTTGCTCACTTTTTTTTATTTAATTCATCTTTGATCATCTTGATCTCCTGTAGAATGATTTCTCTAGTCTTCCTATGCATATTTAACAAGTATTTCAAGCATGCCCATGAACTGATAGTCTAGTTTTCTGCCCATTCTTCTAGCATCTTCAGGTTTGGGGACTCATAAGATCGAGTGGTGTATATCTGCAAACCTATTGGTACCAATCATGTGTCTATATAGTCTATAGGGAGTCTATAGGGAGATTGCTTCCCAGCTTTGTGAGATTTCAGATTTACCTAGATTCTCAAGTCACTTAAGTTTATCATTAAGTTGAGGTCCTTAATTCGAATTGGCTCTGGCAAATATTGTCTGTGCTGGTGCCCTTCTTTCTGCTTCTTCCTCCATATCATGATCAATATGAAAAGAATTTCCATTGTTATATGCTGTGACAGCAACGAGGGCCTTGTCCTCCTGACATCATGTCAAGTTCCTCTTACTGTACACAATATGCTCATGCGAAACGTTTCCCCCACCGATAACGCGGTGTGTCAATTGCCGATATGCAGAGCCCAATGGCTAGTTCTGGTTTGCAGAGCTGCGGTCACCAACCAGAGACCCTAGTCTCACCCCCATAAGCTGCTGGAGTTGAACGTGCAGAATATCTTCTGATGCGCTGCAGTCCCCCACCCGACAGTGTCAGCAGGCAGTAGGCTTAACTGTGTAGCGTGTCCGCAGCGTCTTTGCAGAAACCTTGCATGGGAAAATGATGCCATCTTCACTCAATCAATCAATCAATCATGGCATTTGTAGAACGCACTACATACCGGTGAGGGTCTCAAGGTGCTCGGGGGTGGGGCATGCTGCTACTGCTCGAAAATCCAGGTTTTGAGGAGCTTTCTGAAGGTCAACAGGTCTTGGGTCTGCCGCAGGTGGATGGGGCGGGTGTTCCAGGTCTTGGCGGCGAGGTGTTGAGAATGATCTACTGCCGGAGGTTGCTCTTAATATGCGGGGGACTGTGACGAGGTCGGTGGAGCGGAGCTGGCAGGTGGGGGTGTAGAGGCTGAGTTGACCTTGAGGTATGCTGGTCCGGTGTTGTGGAGTGCCTTGTGTGCATTGGTGAGGAGCTTGAAGGTCATCCTCTAGTTGACGGGGAGCCAGTGTAGGTCTCTCAGGTGGGGTGTGATGTGGCTGCAGCAGGGGATGTTGAGGATCAGGCAGGCTGAGGCGTTCTGGATGCGCTGTAGCCGTTTCAAGATTTTGGCTGGTGCTCCTGCGTAGAGGGTGTTTCCGTAGTCCATCATGCTGCTGACGAGGGCCTCGGTGACCGTTCTTCTCGTTTTGGTGGGGATCCACTTGTAGATCTTGCGGAGTATGTGGAGGATGTTGAAGCAGGAGGAAGAGACGGCATTGACCTGCTTGGTCATGGAGAGGGTGGAGTCGAGTATGACCCCTAGGTTGCGTGCATGGTCAGTGGGCATTGGAGCTGTTCCCAGTGCTGCCGGCCACCAGAGGCCGTCCCAAGCCAAAGGATGAGGACCTCCATTTTGTCTGAGTTCAGCTTCAGTCGGCTGTTCCTTATCCATTCGGCGACAGCCTTCATTCCTTCGTGGAGGTTGGTCTTGGCGATGTGGGGGTCCTTGGTGAGTGAGCTGATCAGCTGGGTGTCATTAGCGTAGGAGAAGATGTTGAGGTTGTGAAGTCGGGCGATGCGGGCGAGCAGAGCCATGTAGATGTTGAACAGCATTGGCCTGAGGAATGAGCCCTGGGGTACGCCCCAGGTGATCTCGGTAGCTTTGGAGCGGAAGGGGGGAAGCGGACGCTCTGTGTTCTGCCGGAGAGGAAGGAGGTGGTCCAGTCCAGGGCCTTCTCATGGATCCCAGCGTCATGGAGGTGTGTGCGTAGTGTGCGGTGGCAGACTGTATTGAAGGAGGTTGATTGGTCCAGGAGGATGAGGGCAGCAGTTTCTCTGTTGTCCAGCAGGGTCCTGATGTCATTGGTGGCGGCGAAGAGGGCAGTTTCGGTGCTGTGGTTTGCAGCGGAACCCAGATTGGGATGGGTCCAGGATGCTGTTCTCCTCGAGGTAGCGGGTCAGTTGTTTGTCGACAGTCTTCTTGATGGCCTTCCCCGGTAACAAGAGCAGGGAGATGGGTCGGAAGTTCTTGAGGTCCTTCGGGTCCGCCTTGCGTTTCTGGAGTAGGGCGTTGATCTCGGTGTGTTTCCAGCTCTCCAGGAAGGCAGTCTTGAAGGAAATGTTGATGGCTTTCCTAAGCTGGGGTGCGATGGAGGTGCTGGTTTTGTTGAAGATGTGGTGTGGGCATGGGTCTGACAGGGATCCGGAGTGGATGGTGCTCATGATCTTGATGGTGTCGTCGGCGTTTATGTTGGTCCAGGAGAGCAAGGTGTTGGTGCGGATGGTGGTCGTGGGGGCGGAGATCTCAGTGGTTGTCGGGGAGGTCGTGGTGTTGAAGCTGTCGTGGATGTCTGAGATCTTGCGATGGAAGAAGGAGGCCAGTGAGTCGCATAGGTCTTGTGAGAGTAGGATGTCGTTGGTGTTGGAGTTGGGGTGGAAGAATTCCTTTACGATGTTGAAGAGCTCTTTGCTGTTGTGTGCGTTGTTGTCTAGGCGGGTTTTGAAGGAGGCTCTTTTGGCGGATCTGATGAGGTGGTGGTGTTTGTGGGTGGTGTTCTTGTGGGCTGCGTAGCTGTCCGGTGTTCGTTCACGGAGCCAGTTCTTCTCTAGCATTCGGCAGGTTTGCTTGGAGGCCTGAAGGTCTTTGGTGAACCAGTTGGCTTTCTTGCTGGAGTGCTGTTGGAGGGTTTCTTGAGCGGGGCGATGGTGTTGACGCAATCTTCAATCCACTGACTGAGGTTGTGGGCGGCGGTTTTGAGGTCGGTGGGTGGGCTCTGGGCGAGGGTGGTGGTTAGCTGGTCTTCAGTGACTTTGCTCCAGCAGCAGCGAGGCATCTTTTGGTTGCGGGGGTGCGTGGTGTGCTTCTGGAAGGTAAAGTGGATGCTGCGGTGGTCGGTCCAGTGGAGTTTGGTGGTGTGGTTGAAGGAGAAGTGGGGGCTTGCGGAGAAGATGGGGTCAAGGGTGTGGCCGGCGGAGTGGGTGGGTGTTGTGACAAGATGTCTGAGCCGAGGTTGGCGAGGTTGTCGATCAAGGTGGTGGTGTTGGTGTTGTTGTTCTCGAGGTGGAAGTGCAGGTCCACGAGTAGGAAGTATTCTCTGGAGGTGAGGGCGTGTGAGCTGATGACGTCGGCGATGGAGTCGCTGAACTGTGGTCGGGGTCCGGGGGTCTGAAGACGAGGGTTCCTCTGAGGGTGGTGTTAGGGTTGGTGTGGATCTGGAAGTGCAGGTGTTCGGCGGTGCTGAGGGTGTCGTCGGTGTTGGTCGAGACTTTGAGAGTGTTCCTGTGGACGATGGTGATTCCTCCTCCTACTCTGTTGGTGCGGGCCCTGCAGGTGATCTTTAGTCTTCTGGGATGACTTTTTCTAAATTGGTGGGGGATGTTATGTTTTGGGGTGATTGGTCAAGGGGGTGAAAACATGAAAGGGTAGTCCCAAAACACAGTTTTCCACCAATGCAGTTTCTATAGACTTTTGTATCTGATGTAGTGCGAAAAAGGGTGAATTGGTTTCTATGGAATTTGGCAGGATTAAACATTACGGTGTGCAGATGTTCCTTTTGGGTATTACACATAAGTAGGGTAAGTATTTTTTATGTTATATAGCCTTTTTCTCAGTGATATCTGTTGTTGCTGTAGTTATGTTAATTTTTATGGTATTTCGTGAAAGTACCGCGGTACAGAGTGATGACGAGGCACTGTGTGATGGGTTATTGATTGCCTTTAGAAAAGTAAAAGGCAGCCATATTGTTCTGAGTGCACCTTGGCTGTGTTCTGCGTTACACCCTTATATATAGGTAAGTATTAGGTTTCATATTTTCCCCTACCTATTACATCTTTATTAAAGTGGTTATCTTAGGGCAATTTATTTAGAAGTTTCAATATTTTTTACAAAAAAATGTACAGAGTACAGTGGTACTTCCTAGGAAGTGCTGCTGTATGTACAAATATATATCTATATATGTGTGTGTGTGTGTGCGAGTGTGTGAGCAATTAAATATGCACTGCACTACAATATATATTACAAATATTGTGTTCCACATTGTATTTTCTATTTTTCACATATTTAATTCTTTACAAAAAAAGGCTACAGA
The DNA here is from genome assembly GCF_964261635.1 of Lissotriton helveticus. Lineage (NCBI taxonomy): Eukaryota > Metazoa > Chordata > Amphibia > Caudata > Salamandridae > Lissotriton > Lissotriton helveticus. Next base: position 330,799,085 of record NC_136071.1, on the reverse strand, counting down.
GTATCTCAGTAATAGCTACAAATTACTACGCTCATTTTTATCAAAGTGCAGTTCTCCATAAAAATATACAGAAAAATATAAATACATTTCCCTACCTATTACCACCGTAATGAAGTGGTAATAGGTAGGGAACAACAATGAAACCTACTACTTATCTATATGTAAAGCCCTAACCCAGAACGCAACGAATGTGTGCTGAAAACTACGTTGCCTTTTATGTTTTGTAAATACATTCATGAGCTAAACACATACTGCCTTCTCATTGGCATGTACGTGGTATACCATTAAGTTACCATGGTATACTGCGGCACAATATATAACTAAGTATTTTAACACTTATACCTTTAACAATACTTACACTATTTACACCTACTACCAAAAAAAAACATTTGCACCTCATGATCTATATTTCTGCCATTTTGCATTTACATCCGTTCACCTATTTTCAGGCTATGTCCATTACAAGTATCACACACCACTCTGTGCAACACCACTCTATGCAACACTCTACGCTACTCCACTGTACGCTCTTATATTCTATGCCACTCCACTCTACGTCACTCCACAATACGCCACTCCACTGTACGCTACTCCACTGTACACTATTCCACTCCACCCCTCTTCACTCTATGCCACTCCACTGCACGCTATTTCACTCCACATCACTCCATTCTACGAAACTCCAATCTATGCCACTCCACTGTACACTCCTACACTGTAGGCCCCTCCACACTACGCTATTCCATTGTGTGCAACTCTACTCAACAGCACTACACTATACTACACTCTACACTATTCCAATCTGTGCCATTCAACTATATGCCACTCCAGTGTATACCACTCCACTGTCCACTATTACAGTGCACACAACTCCACTCTACCTCACTCCAATATATGTTATTTCACTCTATGCTACTACACTCAGCGTTATTCTACTATATGCCACTCCACTCTACCCCACTCTACACCATTCCACTGTACACTACTTCACTGTACACCATTCCAGTCTACGCCACTCCACCCAACACCAGCAGCGCGGGACTTGCTTTTTGCCTCCTTTACTTGCCTGCCCTCATTGCATCCCAACTCGCCTCGGTGGGACAGGAGTCCCGAGGTCATCTCAGCAAGCGCTCTTTCATCCCAGTGCCACTGGGTTGTTGCTGCGCCCAGGGGGACTACAAGCCCCAGAAGCCCCTGCACCAGTTACCCAGCTGATGCTCCTTGAGAGGGGGAGGCGCCACCATCGTGCTATTTAGCGCTGCCTCTCTCCCCGCAGCGCGGGACGTGCGCGGGCGAAGCCCGTCCGCACCCCCCCTGACAGAGGCTGGGCTGGGCCATCCCCCGAACATTGTTATTAAGATCTGAAGACCCAAGTAAGCGAAATACCGATACTGCCTTCGAACTTTTATGGGGACTCTTGCTAACAACTACCGGTTAGTAGTAGCGGAGAGATAACTGATTGGTGAACTGTCGGGCAAATAGTTTTGGTTATAGCTCTGCTGTATAGTATTTCACTGTGGGTAATTAAGCTGTATATAACTAAGAAAAGTGTTGCCTTGAGTCATGAGTAAGTCCTCACGTAAAGGGGGAAATGGGGTTAGCGTTGTAGGGACTTTGGACGCATTCCTCTCCAGGGGTGAGTCAATGTTAATACATGAGATTCAGCTTACGGAGCGGAGGTTATCATTAGAACCACCTAACCTACTCCCATTACAAGCCCCCCGTTAGAGCCTAACATCATTGTAGTTAACACCCAAACAGCTCCACAGAGTACTAAATCTACCCAGCAACAGGGTATTTCTGAAACATTGACATCGGTTAATTGTTTATATTCAACACCATCCCCTTCTCCTCCATCTACCCGTAGTAGGCAATCGAAAGCTACGTAAGCGCCTAAAGGCAAAGATCAATCAAAAAAGAGAAAAGCACATAGCGCACCCAAAACAAGTCAACAGATCACCAAGCAGGCTAAGAACAGGAATGATAGGTATGATCAGGGAGGGTCTGCAGCTATACCTTCAGCTCTAGATAGCAATAAGGGGGTTAGCAATGGTATTAGTTCATCAGTGGGTGCGCAGGGTTCCAACTGCCCTCAGGCGACATTGGATATCTTAAAGCAACTAGAAGAGAGGTTAGCAAGAATAATTAGCCCAGTGATGGCAAAGTTGGAGGCAATTGAAGCGAGGTTAGGTACAATAGAGAAGCATTTAATTAAAGATCCACCTATCTCTACGGCATCCAAGGGGGGAGAGATGGCTGAAGTTACATCGGCAGAGCAGTCGGGAGGCACTAATGAGTGTTTAATATCCATTAGGCCACCACCAATGTCTAATCCTGAAAATACACCTTTGGGTCCTGGGAATCGTGGTAGTAGGAGCAAGGGTGAAACGCTTACCAACGTCCCAAGTTCCACAGTACTAGATTTACCACCTCAATCTACACCTTTGCTGATAATTCTGGGGAACGTGCCGCCTCTTTCTCCTGGTTCCACCGAAGATTATTCCCAACTTAAGAACAAGGTGATTCATTGGCTATGTAACAACCTAGTAGTAAGCCCTGCAATAGACCGTAATATCATAATGGCCCACCGTGTGGGATGGGTAGGAAACTCAAGAAAATCTGGTAAGGGGGACTGTATCGTTGTAAATTTCAATGATCGTAAGCTTGTTGAAAGATTATTCAGAGAAGCTAGATCTGGCATACATAATACTGGTACTGGAATCCAGATCCTCCCCCTGGGCTTTTTTTATCAACCTGAGTTCCCAATAGGCAGTTATATGGTATACCAGCAACTTTAGGACCTATTCATCACACCCCTCAGATAGCTACCCAAGATCCCCAGGGGCATTTTAATTCATTACCCAGTTTGTGCAACAGATTTGTCGCCCTCTCTTCCTTGGAGGATTGTGATTGACTAAACAGACCTGCTGCGTGTAATGAACCTGCACCACCATCTAACTCCCAGTGCATAAGTGAAGGTCGCTTAGGAGAACTGCAGGGGGGAGACTGTACCGCTGTCCAGGCCAAGAGCCCAATAATTACTCTTACTATAGCCCCAGGTAACAAAGCCTCAGGCAACAAAGCCGCTTACAATATAATTTCCTGGAACATTGCTGGGCTGGCAGGGAAATTTCTAGATCCTAAGTGGACAGGTTCATTAGGTTTTTTCCTGTGATTTGTTTACAGGAGACCTGGCTGGTGGACTGTGTTTCTTTTTACTTAGAGGGCTAAAAGGCCTTCTTTATTCCAGTCATACGTTCATCTAGTGGCAGAGCTAAGGGAGGCTTGGTTATATACATCTCACTAGCTTTGAAATGTACAATTACTCCTATACCCAGCATCAACAGTAACATTCAAGCAGTTATTCTGAAACAAGGGAACGTGAAGCTGCTCTTGATTCATTTTTATAATGCGGTGAATATTTCAGGGCCTTGCCAGATCACTCAACTGAGCGGCTTTGTTAAACAACACTGCAGAGACGCTTTACATTGCGTGTTGCTTGTAGGGGACTTTAACATCCACCCATGTGTTAATCCATCAATAACCACTATGGGTGAACTGGGCTGTGGCAGAATGGGTGGTATACACTTTGAACACTCCAGTCGAGGTGACGCCCTCAATCATTTATTAAACGAGTATGATCTGGTTAGCTCTATGTCTGTGATGGATGTCGGCAGCAGTATGTGAAAAGGATACAATTCCTGGGTCAGGGCAAATTCTATGTATAACATATGTATCAATGAGATATCTATTCAAAGGAATATTTTTATTGTCTTTTAAATCAATTATTATGTCAATGAACTGTTTCATGACACTATTTTATCAAATGTATTAAAATGTATTTTCTATATTGTTGTCAGTGCTTTATCATTATTAATGAGTATAGCTATACTTTCTAATTTTGCCAGTCCTTGTGTGTTACCTGGGTGTTATATTCTCAAAATGGATGTCGGCAGCAAACAGGTTGTGCCCACATTTAAGGGGCACACAGGGGGGACTTTCATAGACCATATCCTAATTACGGAGGCTCTTCGGTCACGTTTATTGGGTTTTGAAATTTTAGATTGTATTTATAGTGACCATAACCCTGTTTTTATCTAGCTATCTGGGAATTTACTGGCCTTGCGGGACAAGATGCGTGTTACCGGGGTACTGAAACCCATGGACGGAAGGCGGCGTCTCAAGTGGTCAAAAGTGAATTCGGATTCCCTCTATGTTAATATTCATAAAACATGTGCCCCAGAAATAGAATCTTGTGTTTGCCCTGTCTCTGCCCCTATCGATATCCTTAGGGTTTTTGAGACGATCACCATCAAAGTGGGGACGCTGCTGACCACTTCGTCAACAGCTGTTAAGCCTAGGGACCCAAGATGGTTTGATCACACTTGTTCACGTGCCGCCAGGGAGCTAAAGGCAGCCCTGGAAAACACACCAAGAGACCGATTACTGATCTGCTCATTGCGCTTAATATATAAGAAAGCGCTAGTAAAACGTAAGGGCGAATTAAAAGAAACGATCTGGAAGAATCTTCTGGATCCCAGCACTTTAACAAATAGTGAGAAATTCTGGGGTATAGTTAACAGACCACTGTTTGATACAGGAAGGGAACCTGAACTTTGAACTAACATCCTAGAGAATGACTGGGTACAGCACTTCAGTTCCATATTGAGGGCTAATACACCACAGATAGACCCGCATCAGGACGGGCAGGCCGTATCATTACCACACTTTACCCTAGGCGAAATTGAGAGAGGAATTGCAGGGCTGATGAGCAATAAAGCACCGGGTTCTGATGCCATGCCCCCGGATCTCTATAAATCAAACATGGCATTATGGGCGCTGGTTCTTACAGCGGTACTCAATGCAGCAGCAGCCCTGGGCTGTCCCAGGTCATGGGGTATCTCCACGATCGTCCCAGTAGTTTTCAAGAAGGGAGATGGCAACAGTACTACCTGTTATAGGCCGATCTCCCTGATTGACTCGGTAGTTAAGGTCGTGGGATGGGTGGTCCTGAATAGATTGTCATCATGGGCTGAGGAAAATAGGATCACATCAGCCATTCAATATGGATTTCGCCCTGGCCACTCTACATTAGCACAATGTTTAAACCTATACATGGTACTGGGGAAGTATACCATGGCGCGACGGGGGATCATCTACATGGCGTTCATGGATCTCTCATCTGCGTTTGATTGTGTAAACCGGGGGAAATTATGGGATCTCATGGGCGCCATGGGGGTGGAGCCTGCTTTGGTCACATTCTTACGGGACCTCCATAGGGACACTAGGGCAAATGTTAGATTCTTGCAAGATCTCAGGGTATCGAGTGATTTCCCTGTCGAGAGAGGAGTGAGGCAGGGCTGTATCTTGGCCCCTTTTCTTTTTAACTTATATGTCAATGAGCTGGATATGTTTCTGCTAAAAACTGGTGCTGACTTTCCCTTTGTCGGGTGCAGGGGCCTGCCCGTCTTGCTATACGCAGAGGACGCTGTTCTTCTGGCAAGAACCGCTAAGGGCCTGCAGTCCTTATTGAATGCCTTTCATGGTTTTATGGCTGGCCAAGACCTTGCCATAAATAACACTAAATCATATATCATGCAGATAGGAGTGCGCCCAAACAAACAGTACCCTTTTGAGGTAAATGCTGAGAAGGTACCCCTGACCACGTCTTTTTCTTACCTGGGAGTCCTGTTTGATGACCAGCTAAATTGGGGCCCGCTGGTACAGAGGAAAAGAGGAGAGATAATACGGGCATATTCAGCATTATTCAATTTTGCGTCTAAATTGGGGAAACGCCAAGTAGCCGCACTATTGAAGATGTACCAGGCAAAGAGCGTGGCATTGGACAGTTAAGGGAGCGAACTATGGGGTTATGTACCAGCCAAAAGCATCGAGGTGGCTGACAACACCTTTCTGAAACAACTATTGGGTGTACCAAAAGGAACAGCTAACCTAATAGTTCACGAGGAAACTGGAACACCCTTTATTGGTGACACCATAGCACTACGGCCTCTATTGTTTTGGCTTAAGTGCTGGCTGAATAAAGACTGGGTCCTCAAACATCAGCTGCTAAGGGAAGTGCTTTCTCAAGACCATGCGCTCAATGTACCATGGTGTAAATATTTAAAAAGGTGCTTTACTGAGCTGGGGCGTCCGGACCTTTTTTTTAATCCAAGCACGATTGTTAAGGCTGATGTAGAGCTCATCAAAAAAACGTATATTTTAAGAAAAAAACTGGAAAGAGAAGAAGCAGACCTGGTAAAACTCAGCATACCCAAATTTGTCATGATTAAAACCACGCCTCTAATGGAGCCATATTTATCATGGCCTATAACAAGCTACGAGCGGTTTCTACTTACAAGGTCCCGGCTGGAATATTATCTTTTACTATTAGCCGTACCTAGGGGGTCACATAGAGGTCAAGTGCTACCCTCCTGCGCTGCGACAATATGTCTCCGCAGGATCTGGTGCACTTTTTATTCATCTGTCCTTTCTATGAAGTTCCCCGTAGGTTCTTTTTGAAGCCCATACTAAAAAAAAAATTTTTTAAACACGTCCGCCCGGCTTTGTGCTATTTACAATTGGTAAAGCCTGAAAGCACTCTATATGTGGTTGGATTCCTCAAATCAGCACTAAAATCTAGAAACAGGAGAGAGGATTGTTAGTCTTTCTTTTTAGCTGTATCTCATTGTTACATTTTATATTCTTTGTAAATGAAATGAATTGCATAACAATTTTCTGGGGTTATGTTTAAGATATTTATCTTTTATAAAGTTTTACGACCATTCTGTAATCTTGCTTTTTATGGTTTTTAAATATATGAAAAACCGAATAAAGTATTTTGAATTTGAAATTTGAAGTCTGGCATGCCACTGAAAAGTAAAAGATCAGTGACAAATGGTTACTCTCATTGTGCTGTGTGATTGCAAACTGTTTGCAAACTGATAATATTAAATCACAGGCAAATGTGTAGTCAAAGTTTTAACATCCCTGAATTTAAGTTTTTGCCTTATTCTTCTGTTGAATTTTTGTCAGAACCAAAGATTCAGCTGATAATAGAGAATTAAGCTATTTTTAATAACGGATCCAATCCTGTTAAATGGCAGTGGTGATTAATTTCTGATTATTATCCAAATTATGCGTGTTGAAATCCCCTATTAAAATGTACTCCCAGGATCCAAATGCATATGATCCTTTAAAGTCCCACAGAAAACTTGCATTATTTGTTTTCACCTCTGTTAGAACTGGGGGTCTCTAGTTGGCAGAGGTAGGCACATATGACCAAATAGGGACCCTTGCTTCTAGTCAGGGTAAGGGGGTACACTTCTAAAATAACCCCTGCTCACCCCCCTTGGTAGCTTGGCATAAGCAAACAGGCTTATCTCAGAGGCAGTGTGTGAAGCAGTAATACAGTGAAAACACTACAAATGGACACCACACCAGTTTAGAACAAGCATTTGCAATGCAATAAGTCTCGCATTTACGCGAGTTTGTGCTATTGGCATTGTAAATGACAATGCCCTTTAGTTATGTTTTGGTTTTTAAAACATAAATAAAAGGCATTGTCATTTACAATGCCAACAGCTTAAACTTGCGTAAATGCAAGATCTTTTGCATTGCAAATGCTCATTTTTTGTTGTTTTGTTTATTTATAATTGGTATATTCTATAAAAGTATTTATACGATCTTATCCTTAAGGGTGGGCTTCGCCCACTTTTTAATTGTCACTGAGAAAGCTTCAACGGGCCCAACCTTCTGCTTATATCTCCACTGGACAGAAGTGCTGCCCAGGGATAGCTATCTAGAGATCTCTCTCTTACACAGTGGTAATATGGTACCATTTATTAAACTCGAGTGTCCCACTTCACTGCACACAACACAATAAGTGCCCTTTAGCGCTGGGCAGTTAGCAGACATGTGAAATGTTAAAATGTTGGGGAAAGGAGGCAATGCGCATGTCCAGCAAAAGAGCCCTACAGAAAGCTGCGGTTTTCTCCAGCTTGTAATCCGAGGAGGAATATCTAGTTTATTCCCTTTGCATTTAATCTAAAAAGAGTTCCTCAAGCTACGAAAAATCCCAACCAGATCTACAGACATCATCACACATCAATATGGATGCAGTGAAAACAAGCAATGGAAAAGACAATTAGTTTTGCTGTTGGGACCGTCTGGCTATGCAATTGCTTTTGGGTGTGCGCTACAGCAGTGAGACTTTGCAGCATTGTTAACATAAAAAACAAGGGACCATAGAGGTTGCATCATTTCCCTGAACTGTGCATGCATCATAAGGCATGGGCGCACTAGCAGAATGAGGTGGGTGCAATAAAAAAAAAAGAAATTGCTTTTATTTTTTATTTAGAGTAATCCAAACAGTGTACCCCACTTGGACTGATCAATAAAAAAAAAGAATATTTTTTAGCCCAAAAGTGCAAATGTAAATACAAATGCCTTAATCCGGGAAGGAAGCCGTTGTCACGCGGAGCGGTGTGAAGATTGGTGTCAAAAGCAACTTAGGACTTTATTAAGAGCCACTGGTTGCTGACTATCAATCATTCAACCACATTTCTCTGATATTAATGAGATTATAGCAGCAACAGAGGACTCACCTTAGACGTCGTGTCAAATGTTTGAAGATAATCTCCTTTCTCCTATTAATATCACTCACAACACGACTTTCATGTGGAACTCGAGCTTTACGAACTGAGAAGCCTCCAGAGACTTCCATATTGTAAAGAAACCACGACTACCTGTTATCAAATGAACTCGCCCTGAAGAAGTCCCTTGTGGACGAAACGCGTGGGCTGCAAAAACCAGTGTTTTTTTAATGTACACCATTTTGGAATAAAGAAAATCTGTAACTTAAGATTTGTGTTGTGCACCATTGCTCTTATGTATACAAACAAAAAAAAGGACTGCTGGTCTTGGGGGAAACTGAGGAGTGGGCGAAGGGGAAGGAGAAAGTAGCATAAGACAGGCGAGAGGTAGAGACCATCACAGAAGCACACAGGTAAGAGAGCAACATGGGGTGGAGGAAGAGAAGTACACATAAGAGGGAAAGAGCTGCGTGGGGAGAGAAAATCCCACAGATGAGAAAAAACAACATGGGGCGGCGGGGCAGAAGCACAAAGGATACCGTTGGAAAACAAAGCCGACCTATAGTAAGCAATAGGTGGCCTTTAAACACCTGTGAGATCTTGATTAACCAACAATAGATATTTTTCAACCAGACAGATGTGCGATCAGGTGATGGCTTTGGTGTGGACGCGCTTTGCGCGCTGGATGGAAAGCGCGTGCAGCAGGGGGCGGAGCGGATCCCTTTGAAGTGACGGTTAGAGTTGCATCAGGAAAGCTAAACCAGCAGGCGGATGCGCGTTCACGATCACATGCACTTGTGGAAATCCGCCAGCTGGTTTAGCTTTCCTGATGCAACCCTATAATTCTCGCTATTCATTCCTTGCGGAATGGAATAGCGAGACCTAAAAATAGGTAATCTTTACTAGACTGAACACAAGACCAAACAACAAAAATCCACAATACTGTAATCGAAAATAGACTTTAAAATGGTAGAAATAGCTTAGTTCAATGTAGATGGCAAATGCAACACTTTACTCTCAAAGTACCTTGGAAGCGTCACACAATATAAACAAAAGGGTCGCAGGGAATGTGATGCGTCAGTTCCTTGCTCCGGGGGAGGTGATGCGTTGGTTCCTTACTGCAGCCCAGGGGAGGTGATGCATCGGTTCCTTACCGGAGAGGAGGTGATGTGTCGGTTTCTTACTGTGATCTGGAGCGATGTGACAAGATGGCCCTTCGATGCGATGCGACGATCCGGTGTGATGCAAGAAAAAGGGCGTCTCAATGCGATGCAACAACGTTGCATGTGATGCGTGCAGCCCGACGGCCGTGCGGCGAACACGGTAACTTCTGAGCCGTGACAGGCCTTTCGACACGCTTCATTGATGATGCAACGGCAAACAGCTGCAGCATCGGCACACTTCGGCGATGCAACTCCTCATTGCGTCGCGCTTCCAGCTCCCAGCGACTCTCAGTCTTCTCAGAGGGCCCAAACAACAGTAGGCACCTCTCTGCAGGTAGAATTCCACAGCAAGGGAATTCAGAGGAGCTGGTGGTGAAGTCTTGTATCCCTGAGACTACAGGCAGGAGGCAAGCACAGTTCAAGCCCTTGGGGATTCTTCTTCAAGATTGCAAAAGTACACACAAAGTTCCTTTTCTCCTTTCCTTGGCAATAAAGTAACCACTGCAGGACAACCCAATCTAGCACAGCCCAGGGGCAGTCTCCTCCTTCAGTTTCCTTGGTTCTTCTCCTTGGCAAAGGGTTGTCTTGATTCCCAGAAGTGATCTAAAGTTCTGGGGTCTTGGCACCAATATTTATACTGCAAAATCCTTTGTCTCTGAAGGCAGAGAGTGTCTGTACCTAGTCCAAACCAGTTCTGTGCAGTCCTGGAACACTTTATTTACACTTTATTTACAGGACTCCTTCTTTCCTTTGTCAGTGTGGGCCAGGATCATCAGACACACCACAGGAGGTGGAGCCAGCATTGTGGAAGGCAGGCACAGCCCTATTCAGGCCCAGGTGCTACTCCTCCCACCACTCCTCATGCAGATGGTCTATTTAGCCTTGAGCTGACTCACCCTGTCTCCTGGATCCACCCCAGCCCCTGTCACTCACAAACCAGACATGGAATACACAGCCTAGCAGAGGCAGGCTTGGATGGTTACTCAAGAAAATACCTACTTTCTAAAAATTGTATTTTCAAACACAGATTGCTAAAACCAACTTCACTAAAAATGTATTTTATCATTCTGAGTTCAGGCATACTAAACTTGAATTTCGACCTAGTTCCCTGAGTCAGTTAGGATTATAAGATGTTATAATCAAACTGCCCATTCTGGTGTATGGGAACAGGTAGCCTTGCAACAGTAAAAAACAAAATTGGCTGTAATTCACTATCAGGACATGCTACACACATCAGGGCATGTCCTACCTTTTACATACAATGCACCCTGCCCTTGGACCTACCTTAGGGGTGACTAATATATAGAAAAGGGAAGGTTTAGGGACTTGCAAGTGAATACACTTGCCAAGTCGACATGGCAGCCCCAGGCTGCACACAGGCTCTGCAATGGGAGGTTTGAGTCACATTTTACAAGCTGCTTCTGTGGGTGGCACTGCCAGTGCTGCAAGCCCACCAGCAGCATTTGATTTATAGGCCCTGGGCACACATGATGCACTGTACTAGGGTCTGACAAGTAAATCAAATGAACCAATCATGGAGTCACTAATCCAATACAATACTTTACAATAGGGAGCACTTGCACTGTGGCACTTAATAGCAGTGGCACGGGGCCCAAAGCATCTAGACCAGCAAAACACATTGCAAAAACACAGGAGGCAACAGCAAAAAAATGGAAGGGAGACCCACGCCAATGGTGCTAGGTCTAACACGTGTCCCCTCCAGCTGAAATGTGGGGAGAACTACCCACCCCTTGGGAGTTCTCTTCACTAAGGCAGAAACATCTGGATAGACCATCAGCATTGGTGTGTTCTGTACCAGGCCGGTGTTCCACCGTGAAGTCCATCCCCTATAGGGAAATGGACCACCTCAACAGCTTTGGATTCTCACCCCTCATCTGCATCAACCATCCGAGGGGCATGTGGTCTGTCTGAACCCAGAAGTCAGTCCCAAACAAGTATGGTCTCAACTTCTTCAGTGCCCAGACCACAGCAATTGCCTCACGCTCAATTGCACTCCAACTGTGTTCACGTGGAAGTAACCTTCTACTGATGAAGGCTATAGGTTGGTCTAGGCTCTCCTCATTTATATGTGAAAGAACAGTCCCACACCATGCTCTGAAGCGTCTGTTTGAACAATAAATTCTTTTTAGAAGTTGGGTGCCAGGAGCACGAGCACCGTGCACATGGCAGTCTTCAGGGCATCAAAAGCTTTCTGACAGGTGTAAGTCCAGTTCACTTTCTTGGGCTGCTTCCTGAAAGTTAGCTCTGTCAAGGGTGCAACAATGCTGCCAAACCCCTTGACATACCTGCTGTAGTACCCATTGAGTCCTAAAAAGTTTCTCACTTCTGTCTGGGTCTTGGGGGGTTCCCAAGCCAGGATGTTCTCAATCTTGGTCTGTAGGGGCGCTACCTGTCCGCTCCCAACCTGGTGTCCCAAGTACACCACAGAACACTGCCAAATCTGGCCCTTACTTGCCTTGATCGTGAGGCCTGCTCTCCGAAGCTCCATCAACACTTCCCAGAGGTGGTGCAGATGCTCTTCCCAACTGGCGCTGAACACTCCAATGTCATCCAGGTAGGCGGCACTGAAATCTTCCAGTCCAACCAACACCTAGTTGACCAACCTCTGAAAGGTGGCAGAGGCATTCTTCATTCCAGAGGGCATAACTCGGAATTGGTAGTGCCCATCTATCCAGGTAAGCGGCACTGAAATCTTCCAGTCCAACCAACACCTGGTTGACCAACTTCTGAAAGGTGGCAGGGGCATTCTTCATCCCAAAGGGCATAACTCGGAATTGGTAGTGCCCATCTGATGTGGAGAATGCTGACCTCTCTCTTGCTCCATCAGTTAAGGAGATCTGCCAATACCCAGACATTAGATCAAATGTGCTGAGGTACCGGGCAGCCCCTAACCGATCAATGAGGTCATCAGCTCTGGGGATGGGGTACGCGTCAGTCCTGGTGACTGAATTGAGCCCTCGGTACTCCACACAGAACCAGAGTTCTGGTGTAGCACCCGGTGAGGCCGCCTTTGGGACCAAGACCACTGGACTGGCCCAAGGACTGTTAGAGGACTCAATCACCCCAAGGCAAGCATCTTGGAGACCTCCTCCTTGATGCAAGCTCTCAACCTGGCAGTCACTCTGTAAGTTGTGTGCTTAATGGGAGGACTGTCTCCAGTGTCTACATCATGGACACACCAATCAGTGACACTGGGAATCAGGGAGAACAAATCAGAAAACTGTCCCAACAACTGGTGACAGTCACTCTGCTTCTCGGGGGCCAGGGTGGATGAGAGGCTAACACCATCCACTGACCCATCTTGCTCTGTTGCAGACAGGAGGTCTGGAAGAGGCTCAGACTCCTGCTCCATGCCAGCATCTGTTGCTAGGAGCATGCTCACTTCTGACCTTTCTAGTGGGGCTTCAGGTGGGTGACTTGCAGGACCCACAAAGGGTTCCTTGGAGACCGCATGTCCACCAAGTAGGTGACATCACTCTTGCGATCCACCACCTCAAATGGGCCAGTACACTTATCCTGGAGTGCACAGGGCTCCACAGGGGGCAATGACCCAAACTTTCTGACAGGGCTGAACTCAGTCAGAGTGGCATTCTGATCGTACCACTGCTTCATCTCTTACTGTCTGGCTTCCAGATTCGCCTGGGCGAGTTGCCTGAAACGCGGGGTTTGGTTTCTGAAGTCCAGCATGTAACTATATACATCTTGGGGAGGTTTCCTAGGAGCTTTCTTACAGCCTTTCTTTACCAAACTCAGAGGTCCTCTTACAGGGAAATCATAGAGCAGTTCAAAAGGGCTGAACCCTACGGACTTCTGTGGCACCTCTCTGTAAGCAAAGAGAAGGCATGGCAAGAGGACATCCCACTTACGCCTCATGGGTTCCTCAAGACCCACAATCATGCCTTTGAGGGTGCAGCTGAATCTCTCAACCAGCCCATTACCTTATGGGTGGTAAGGAGAGGTGAACTTATAAGTTACCCCACACTTCTGCCACAGGGACTGCATATACTTAGAAATGAAGTTTGTACCACGGTTTGACACCACCTCTCTGGGGAAACCCACACGGGAGAAAATCCCCATCAGTGCACCTCCCACCACGAGGGCGTCACTGTCCTGAGAGGGATGGCGTCCAGGTACCGGGTGGCATGGTAAACTTGTAAACTTGTAAACTTGGGGATTTGTAGAGCGCAGTTGTTGCCCGTGGGCGTCCAAGCGCTAGGAAAATCGTGAACCTACAGAGAGCGGGGAAGGGGAGAAAAGAACAACGGTTTAGCAGGCAGATGTGAAAAGATGGGTCTTCAGTTGCTTGCGAAACATAGTAAGGTTCTGGGTGGCTCTGAGATGAAGTGGTAGGGCATTCCAGGCCTTAGCTGCGTTGTACATAAACGTTCTTCCGCCGGTTCTAGATCTTTTCATTCTTGGGACTACTGCCAAGAGGGTCTGGCTGGACCGGAGACTCCGATTTGGGATGTAGTGAGTAATCAGGTCACGGGTAATGATAGGTCCCATGTCCCAGAAGGCTTGATGGGCTATAGATAGCGCCTTAAACAGAACCCTCTGCCGGACCGGTAACCAATGGAGGCTTGTTAACCCGGTCCTAACTGAGTGTCTGTGTGGGATTTTAAGTAGAAGGCGAGCTGCGCTGTTCTGTACAGTTTGCAGCCTACGAAGGGTATATTCAGGTGCACCCAGGTAAAGTGCCTTGTTAAAATCAAGCCGGGAGTGAATGAGTCCTTGAATGGCAGCCTGTTTGGCTTCCAGGGGGAGGATGGGGAAGATTTTGTTTAGTACTCTCAAAATGCCAAAACACGTGGCTGAGAGTTTAGTCGCTTGGGTGTTGAAGGAAAGTGAGCTATCCAGCCATACCCCAAGATTTTTGATGGTGTTTTTTGGCCTCGGAGTGGGCGTGTCCTGCTCCGGGCGGGGAAAAAGGGCTTTCCACAAAGGTGTCAATGTAGCCTTCCCAGCGCTCGTTTTCCGCCGGGACAGGTGCCTGCACACAGCAATCGTGTGTAGGAATCAGGGGGGCGTGCAGCTAAAAATACAGTTTTCAAGTTTAAAAACAGAAGCGTGAACACAAATACAATCTCCCGGCATGGTCCACCAAGGCCAGGATAAACCTGTTGCCCATGGCTGTCTTGGGATCCAGAGGCCCCACAATGTCAATGCCCACCCTTTCAAAGGGGGTGCTGACCACAGGGAATGGCTGCAGAGACGTTTTAAGGCATGGGCAAAGTGGGCTCCGGCCCAGTGCCCCAGCTTTTCAGGGGGGCCCTGATAGATCCGGCTCTCTTCTCCACACAAACCAGCTCTGATGACCTTCAATGATTTTTGATACATAAATTATTTAAAAAACCATTTCCTTTATTTTTAATACGGGTAATGAGTGGGAGTCGATTACAGGCACTTTGCAGAGAAATGTTGTGTTTATGGTTTTCAACACCATGCAACATCCATAAAAAAGTTCCTTTTAGATCAAAATAGGGCCTCACATACGTGAAATGGCAGTGGGTCTGCTGCTGCATTACAACATTGAAAACACACATCACTATCCCTAAATATTAAATGGAAAAACATTTAGAATTTGGACCAATGTGTCCGTACAGTGTCACTGACCTAGCCAACGAGGACACGAAAAATCTAAAATGTGATCATAAATCTGAAGCTGTTCTGAACAGGAGCCCCCAAACTATGTCTGGCCCAGGGCCCCCAAAATCCTTAAGATGTCCCTGAATGGCTGTAGATGAGCCTTGTGCTTCCTCCCACTCTTTCCACTTGCCTGGCAAGTCTCACAGGTCCTGCAATGAGTATCTGAAAGCTTGCATATTTGGGACAATAAAAGTGGGTGACAAGCCTTTCAAAGGTCTTGTCCTGCCCCAAATGTCCTGCTAAAGGCACATCATGAGCCAGCCCCAGTAGGAAGGCTCTGAAGTGCTGGGGTGCCACCAGGACACAGGCTGACCCAGGTTCATCAACATTAGGCTCACTATACAGGAGACCATTGTCCCAGTAGATTTAATGTGCTCCAGACTGATCACCTGCTGCCTGGTTTGCAGCCTGTTGCCGTAAACTTACAAGAGAAGGGCACTTCTTCTGCTCCTCGCAGAACTCTTTCTTGGAGGGTCCTCCTTCCTGCTGCAATGGGTCAGCTCAGGCAGGTCCCCCAGTTCAGCTACCTGCTCCCCTGTAGGTTCGAAGGCATCCCCCTCAAGGTCTGCCTCCTCCTGGACCGTGGGAACTGTGGGGGCGGGTTTCCTGCACCCCGGCCTCTTCTCTTTAAGGCAGGCACCTGGGCCGCTCTTTCAGGCTCCAGGTCCTCTTGAACACCTTTAAAGGCTGCCATGGACCGTGTGGTCACACACGCCCCCTCAGACAGGTCTAACAAACTCCCTCTGTTCAAGTTCAATAAGTGGTGATGATTAATATCTTTCGGAACTGACCCCCAATCCTTAGGTGCATGATTGTTATTGCTTGTATATCTTCATTTTGAATTTTAAGAGATGAAACCTTAACCTTTAGAATTATGGATACATAAATGGGTGACCCCTGCTGGTCTGCCATGATTGCTGGTTTTTGTGGCCTGCTGTTTTAATGCAGAAAATCCCCTTATATTATAGGAATTAATAATGGATGTCTCCAGGATGAGATTATATGCCCTGTTTCTAAAGACATTTATGGCAGTTGGCGGCCCCAAGAGTCGTTTTAGTCCTGCAACGTTCCAGGAAATGAGATTAAGGTATCTGCTATCTGGCTGTACTACGGCTGTCATTTCCAATCTTGTGTTAGGAATATGTTCCCGTTGTTAGTACAGAGGGCAGCCAACTCCAGACTCCTTCTAGCTTTTGTGGCATTGAAGGGCCAAAACTACATTTCCTTGGTTCATGGTGTTGCATTCCATTCTAATTATTTGGTTGATGGTGGCTGCAATTATGATGACTCTACTATACTCTGTGCCATTATACTACACTGTACTCCACTCTATGACCCTTCACTACACTGTGCAAAACTCTACTTCACACTATGCCCTATGCTCCACTGTACAACACTCTACTCCACTCTACAAAGCTTCCCAACACTCTATGACACACTACTTCACTGTACTGTACACGGCACCACTCCAGTTTATACCTGTTTACTCAACTCTATGTCACCCCTTTACACTCTAGTGCACTCCACGTCAGTGTACTCTACAACATGCTACTGCACTCTTCAACACTTTAGTCCACGTGTGCTATGCCTCTTTACTATAGGCAACTCTATGATACTACACTCTACGACACCACACTATATGACCCTCTAATCCACGACACCCCACTTAAAGACAATGGACTCTATGATTTGGAACACATTTAATTTGTTTTATATATTAATCTTTACTTTAAAAAGAAAATGCTAAAACGTTGTCATAGTTAAGAAAACTTTATTTATTATTTCTATAGAACCCAAACTTAAACTGTACAAACACTAGAAATGCTATAATTATAGTCATGGCTTAAATTTGTAATGTTTGCAGCACCTTTAAATTACTATAAGTTTATTAATTATTTTTATGCAAACAAAACTTAAACTACACCAAATATAGAAATTCTAAAGTTATACTTATGACTTTAATTTATAATTTATGGAACACCTTCAAATTAGGATAACTCATGGACCTCCATTCATAGTGTATTCAACTTGGTATCCGGAATTCATTAACTGTAACTCGCCATCCTACCATAAACTCTGTTCTCACAAATGATGTGATTTGCGATGTCATAAGTGTTGTTGTATATATTATAAATGTACAATGTATAAACTACATAATATGAAAGGGTACAAGCACTTCATGGAGAAGGCTTGCTACTCTACCAGGTGCATGGTAGAGTACAAAGTTATAATTATTGTAGTGTGGCAAGTGATGCAACAAGACTGTGTACACACAGTAAATTGAAGGTTGCACAGAACTTATAAATTAAAGTTATAAATGGTGACGTGCTAATTAGAAATGTAGGTTATAACTTAAGAATTTCTAAAGTTTGTATTGTTTAAGTTGGTTTTGCATAGAAAGAATAAATAATGCACAGTATATTTTAGTTTTGGCCAAATGTAATTGACTCTCAATAAATTATTTTATTATTTCCAAAATTGAACAGTTCACTTAAAACTTAAAAAAAATATTAAATATTAAATGCAAATGTTAGTGAGGCTTGGGATTTTCACATTTCTTTTTAAAAATGAATATTTTTTTATTTAGTTAAAATATTTGTTTGATACTAATTTATTGCCTGGTGAATGCGATATCCCTCACAAACGTGACGGATATCCAGTGCGCCATATTACAAGATTCATAGGATGTAATTGAATTGTAATACGGCAGACTTGATATCCGTCACATTTGTTTTTAAAGAATAGTAGACTTTGTTTTTTTCCTATCCATTCCTATAGGGAGATCCCTTCCACGGTAGTGGATATCGCCTACTACATGGGCAAAATTATAAAGAGTAACATTACATTTATTAATCCTGTAATAGGAGGCTTCATGTGCCACACCCTAATTAGAGGGAGTGGAGGTATAAAAGAATACACCTAGGTGTTAATATGCATTCATGAATAGTGAATAGCAAAAAGTGTAGAGTTACATCTAGGTGTAATAGTTTGTATAAAAATGTATATGTTCCTTAGTTATTAAGCCCCTTGATCTTAAGCTAAACGTTATGCACATCGGGTTTCTGTGAAAAGGTTAAAAGCTCCAGCCCTGGTAAGTAATATGTGGGTGCAGGACCAAACCTTCAGCCAAATGCTGCAGTTAAGACCGGCACCTGTTCAGCCCACCTGTAAAGCCTACTGGACAAAACCTTTGGTTGACATCAGCCCAGAGCCCTGCGCCCACTGAGCAGTCTGTACAGAGTGGGTTTTGAGATCATAGGAGACAATGTCTGGCTGGCCCAGCCCTTTTGCCCAGAGGGCATTCCCAATGTTCTGCATGGGGAGGTTTGTGGATACAAATGCTGGGCCCATGGCACTGATCAGGATCACACAAAGCCAGCCGCGACCCGTGGAGGGAGTTCCGTGGAGCAGAGGCGGGGCGGGGAGGGGCAGGGAGGGGGGTACTAAACACCGGAACATGGATAATTGGAGGTAAGTAAACAATTTAATAAATCAAACAAATTTCATAGTGCATTCGTTTTATTTATTACATTTTTGGGCCGGTG
This sequence comes from Lissotriton helveticus, assembly GCF_964261635.1. Classification (NCBI taxonomy): domain Eukaryota; kingdom Metazoa; phylum Chordata; class Amphibia; order Caudata; family Salamandridae; genus Lissotriton; species Lissotriton helveticus. The sequence goes on along the minus strand of NC_136071.1, from coordinate 330,780,116 downwards.
GAGGGCCTATGCTTGAATGGAGTGAGAAATCACCTGAAGCACTACCCCACCTACTGGAGTTCGCATAGAAAGACAGTTTAAAGGCACAGCATCGGCACCACAGCCTGGCATAGGACAAAGGTTTCCTATCCTGCTAAAACCAGCAAAGTTGCCTAATGTGGTGAAATAGCAAGCACTTGCTTGTTTATTTGGTGCATAAGAGGAGTGGCAGCACCCTGCTGAAATCCCACAAGGTACTGGGGACACCTGACTATTCTGAATCCCAACAAGTGCGTGTTGCAGACTGGTATGCGGTGCATAAGAGGAGCAGCAGCACCCTGCTAAAACCTACACAAGGGGCTGGGAACAGCTCCTTTCTGAGCGACATGACTTAGCCCCCCACCCCTCGCAGTAAACATAGTCTCCTTTCGGTGGCAACAGCAGCAAAAGGGCAGGCTCTGCAAGCAACAGGGAAGCAGGAAGAGCTGGGGACAACCCTCCCTGGGGCGATGCGACCCAGCTCCCAGGAGAGAACACCGTGCACACCAAATACTAGGGCAGTAGCAACCCAGCTGCTATGGAGGACGAGCATGGAGGACCACATGCTGGGGACCAACCAGGTGAACTTGAGGAGCTGCTGCAACGGATTCGGGCAGCATCTGTGAGAAACATGGCACAAATTGGCTCCGACCACACCTGGACGAGGGCCCAGGTGAAGGGCCCAGCTGACAGCATAAGGGGGGATCAGTAGGCACCTGTAAGGCTCACCTGAGTATTCTGCAGGAGGGAAATGGAAGGAATGGATACTAGATCCCAACTTCCCTCACCCACCTCCTTTGTCCGACACAGTCAAAGCAAAGGAGGGAAGGTGGGGAAGAAGGGGAGACAAAACAAGGAAAGGGAGAAGGGGTTGAATCCACTGGCTCTTCCGATGCTGCATCACAAGGGCACCCAAAGGGGAAGAAAAACAGGTAAATATATATTATACACTAGCAAGCTGTAGTATAGCTATTACTTATTCTGCTTTAATACCTGTGAAAGGATTTGTCGTAATCACATACAAAATGTATAAAGCACTAGGATGTAGGATTCACCTAAGGCATCTAGAAAATAAAGGCACAGTTATTATTCATAAGGACTTTAGTAGTTTAACCACAAAAAATGATGTGAAGAAAGTGTACCAACCTCCATGAAACCATCATCAAGTATCAATAGACCTTCAGTTCAGTAAATCTTTATTTCGACGATTAAAAATCATCATAAAAATACATTACACAATAAAAAATTCATTAAATTACATTTCTGAACTTTAAGCAAGATTAAAAACAGTGGGGAGGAGTGGATACAAATAATAAAAAGAGATAATTATTTTCTACAAGGTATCAATAGACCTTAAATAATTGTATTCTTGTTTGCCTGAACCAGGAAAAAAACAAAAAACTAATTTCCCTGATCAGGAGAAAACAGAATACAAAAATATGCGGGGGAAAAGTAAAAATAATCCTGGGTCCGTAATGTAACTAATACTCGTGGTCTCTGTGTGTATAACACAGGTCTGAATATGGATGCCCAAAGAGGAAACAAAAACAAGAAGCCACAACCGGACGAAACAAACACTCCCCAAAATAGCAAAGGAGCCAAACAATCAGATAAGTATAGGTGGAATATTCTTAAAACAAAATGTAGCGCAACCTATCACTACTAAAACAAAGGGGCATATTACCAAGGGCCATTATCGCCGCTTCAGCGGGACTTTTTCCCGCTAATTTGGCAATAATTTTATCGCCCTATTACCAAGCTGTCGCTAACACCAGTTAGCGACAGCTTGTAGGCGATAGCGGGCATTTAGGGGCCTACTTTGCATGTCAGCGAAAATTATCGCTAATGACATGCAAAGTGGGCGTGCCAAAATGTCAGCGTCTGAAAACAGTCGCTGCAATCGCTATCGCCTATGATCAACACAGGCGTAGTTTTGGAAATATTTGCCCTAAGCGCGAATATCTCCAAAAGATAACGCCTGCCCTGACCAGTTCTTAGCCATGTTATCCAATGAGAGGTGGATAACATGGCTAAGAGCATTGTCACGGTAATGCCTGAATATCGCTGTGTTGACAGCGATATTCACGCATTTTGCCTGTTTTTTATCGCTCCTGAAATAAACCTTGCTAATAGCAAGGTATCTCAGCGATAGAAACAGGTGAAGGGCGGTGATAGAAATACTCCCGCTAAGCCAACACAGCGATAATTATCGGTAGTTGTTGGTAATATGCCCCAAAGATTCTTTAAACCACTTTATTTTCCTTTTTTTACTGGGACTAAACACGAAGAAGCAGTTAACTACCCTGCACTGCTTAGGGAGCAACAATGTTGCGAGTTGTCTCAGCAGCTCCTAGGGATCTCCTGACCGGAAGAGACATCAACAAAACACCGAAAACAGAGAAGCACGCCCAGAGAGGAACACATAAATTAAACTCTGATGCGGAACCAGAATAGCAGGAGGTAAGGAGAAGGGAGAATGGAAAAGTGCTGGAGGCTTGGCGGGGTACGATCAGGAACGCGAATCGCGTTTCCGATGCAGACCCCTCCTTTCGAAGGCCTCATGCACCGCCCCAACCAGCTGATGGGAGAAGGCAGGCGGGGCCTCCGTCTGCGCCAGCGGGCGGGAATCTAAGGGCCGCCACAAGCCCTACAGTACCGATGGATTAGAGGGTTTATTTTCAACAACAAAGGCTGCTCAAAGCATGTTATCTGGGCACAATGGCTTGATCCAGGGGTGTGATGAAGGTCACACCTTGTGCCTGGAGCCCACTGACCGTTGCGAATGCTCTGCACATGACCAAATGCAGAGTAGGTTCAGTAGGGACAGAGGACACAAGGTATGGGATGTGGACATGACCAGAGGGCACACTCTTTCCTGATACAAAGCACATGGCCAAAAGATGTGTAGGTAGATCAAGGGATTGGTAGGCTGATGAACAGTGATATTGATGCTATACTTTGAGATATTGTATACAACATCATGTCTCCCATCATTAGAGGGGTGCGTGCAGGAGTTATGATTGTACTGTTCATCTTACCTGGTGAATTTGAGCTTTCATGATGTTTTCTATAGCATCCAAAAGGTCCTTTAAAACTGGTGCTTGTAGAGGAGCCACACAGATATTTTGTAACATTTTGTGATTTGAGTTAATATGTTCACTTTTTTGTGCACAACGTTCTGTGCCTCCCTCACAACCACACACAAATATTCAAACAAAGGAGATAATGGAAGATTTTTGCTTACCATAAATATATGTCATTTTCGAGTTTGTGTAGTGGGAAGAGATGAGCTGTGATACCTATTAATGCATACTACCTTTTTAGTGACAGTTTAGAGATTTGAAGGTTATCGAAAAGTAATTATGATTTGCAGAAAAAAAAAATCCTGGCACCCAGGATACCCTCACAGGTGATAGTGCACTTTACAAATACACATAAAAATAACCAGGATTTTATTTTCGAGTACATCTACAGTAAAGTCAGTTTTGATGGCAATATAGCTTAAGTGCTTTGAGCGTTTAATCCAAAGAACTACTATCACAAGTACAGTAACACATGTGTGGCATTATGTAAAATATGTGCATCATGCCTTTTCGATTAGAGTGGCCAACCAAAGCATCTGCTGCTCAGTCACGGATGCTGGTAAAAATGACAAACCAGCATTGGCGCCAGATCATAAGATCCTCTTGTCTAGAGCCAATTTTCATTCTGTGCCCTTTTGCTTAAAGTTAAAAACATGTTGTTGTGCTCGGCAGCCTGGTTTTATTGGAAATGGTAATGCAGAAAATAAATGAAAACTGTCAATCAATGCCCACTTCCTGCACAATTTCATGACCAACGCAATTGTGGGTTGACGCTGAAGGATCTGAATCTGCTCCCATCTGCTGATGCTTAACAATGGCAGGTGCATCGGGATATGTGTTGACCATGTATGTTATCATCAGAGTCAGTCTGTTTGCCAAAAACTCCAAATAAAGACTTCACAATGAGTGCCCCAGATGTGGCTCTATTAAGCTTCCATTTAAGGAGTTACTGATACCGGGGTTGTAGTAAATCCAGGAGGAAGAATTAACAGGAATTACAAAGTGAAATCTGCAGTTGCTTTGAGAAATAATGACGTTTTTATATAATGCACAATTTCGTTCATATAAAGAAATTAATGTTCGTGAGGGTGTACAGTGTTAATTAGTCTGTCGGAGTCATTATAGCTTTCCAGTAAATGCAATATACCAAGTGCTTCATTTTGGTGGAGACAAATCCCAGGGCCATTAATGGTTCCAGAAGGGGAGTTGTGCAGCCGCCTTTCTTCCGTATTGATGGGCTGGCCCCAGGAGGTTGTGGTCCCCGGGCCGTATAAAGACCGTACAGACCCGTGTCGCACAGACCCTCTCCCATTGTTTAATATGTATTTGGCCCCGGGGAGGTGGTGGTACCCGGAGTCTGGGGGGTCCATAAAGCCTCCTGCAAATTGTTTTAACATCCCCATATAGGTTTTGTTCCCTGGAGCTTCTAGAAGCCCAGAAAGGGGGGGGGGGGGTCCACATAGCCACCCTCCATCATTAAAAACAAAGCTTCAGGGAGGTGGTTGCCCACAGGGCTTCTAGGAAGCCCAGAAGGGGGGTCCACGCGGCCCCCTCCCATTATTTAAAGCAAAGCCCTGTAGGTGGGGTCCCAGGGGCCCAAAGAACCTTAGGGGGGACCCCATTTGCCCCCTTTCTTTTGTCATGAAATCCCCCCAGGATCTGCCCCTCTGGGGACATTTTAAAATTTTTTGACACGAATTCGCAGCAATTTCTTTTTGCCCAGGTGAGGTCCCTCTTGGACCCCAGCACCAGAGCTAGAGAGTCAGGGTATTTCTGCACAATTTCTTTTATTTCTTTTTTTGCATTTTTTTTGGGGGGGGGGGGGGGGGCAGGGACTTGGTTGAAGCCAAGTCCCAAGATGTCTGCCTACATTTCCTGGTTGAAGTGTTGCCAGCCAATCAGAACTCAGCGATACCAAAGGGGATGATGGACGGAGTGCTTGAGCAAATCAAACACTCACCCCCAGTCAACTGATCTGGGTTTAATCCATCATCATTCTTTAGCTCACTCCACCACCCCAGTTCAGACATGGCCATATGCAAATCATTTTGACCCTGTGCCTCATGTGAACAGTCCAGCCCGAACTGCCAAGCCATGTCTTCCCTGGACCATAAACAAGAATCCTGGGACCGGTTTCGGATTCATAATCCTCATCATCCAGGCTATCTTGAGTCCAGTGGTAGAGTGAGCAAGGGACCCTCGTCTGGGCATACCATGCCAACTCAGGGCGAACAAAGCGATACCAAAGGGGATGATGGGCGAGTGCTTGAGAAAATCAAACACTCACCCCCAGTCAACTGATCTGGGCTTAATTCATCACCGTTCTTTAGCCCACTCTGCCACCCCAGTTCAGACATGGCCATATCCAAATCAGTCTGACCCTGTGCCTCATGGGAACAGTCCAGCCTGAACTGCCAAGCCATGTCTTCCCTGGACCGGAAATATGCATCCTCGGACCGGTTTCGGATTCATAATCCTCATCAGCCAGGCTATCTTGAATCTAGTGGTAGAATGAGCAAGGGACCCAAGTCTGGGCATACCCTGCCAACTCAGGGTGAACAAAGCGATACCAAAGGGGATGATGGACGGAGTGCAAATTCAGATTTTCTTAAAAATTCACAACTATTGAATGGATTTACACCAAATAATTGATAGCGTGATATGCGAAATAAAATCTACCTTTCTGGCAAAGTTGGTGTAATTCCTTCCAGTTGTTCGAGCTGTAGTCATGTTCAAAACTCCTATTGGAATTAAAATGTGAAACACACTTTTTTGACTCCCCCCTTTTTCTTGACCCTCACTTGATGGATCATGCCAAAACTTTCTATACACAACAAGAATTACTGGCACACTTTTTTGGGGAAATTTCACAAAGATTCATCAAACAGCACCAAACATATAGGCAAATCAGACAACGCTAATCCTAAGGAAACATGGTTCTAACTACATATATATATATATATATATATATATATATATATATATATATATATATCAATGTGTAGTGATAGTTAGGTCAGTGTTCCATTGAAAGCAGCATTTTTCGTTTCTCTAATAGCATTGAAACTTCAGTAGACAGTAGACATACTCTACCCCATGTTTGGAAGGATCTGGGAAGAGGAAAATGTGCCTTCAGACTTGAAGGAGGGATATGTCATCGAGATCCCTACGAAAGGTGAGCTGAGTAACTGCGTAAACTACAGAGGGATAATTGGCCTATCAACCCCAGGCAAAGTGCCATCCTGAACAGAATGAAGGAACAAAGCATCTCTCAATTGCGTGATCAGCAAGGTGGCGTCCATAAAGATAGATCATGTGTAGAGACCCAATTGCAACACTGCACATCATCAATGAGCAGCTGATGGAATGGAATCCCCGCACTATGTCAATTTCCTCGACTACGAGATGGCAATGGACAGCGATGATAGAGAGAACCTTTGGAAACTCTCCCATTGCTACGATGTGCTAGATAAACTCATAAGAATCATCAGGAACTCTGACAAGGAATTACCTGCAATATAGTCCGTGGAGAACAACTCACTAAAGCCTTCCAAGAGAGAACCAGAGTCTGCCAGGGTTTTTAACTCTTGCCGTTTCTCTTCCTGCTGGCCATAGACTAAATCATGAAGACATCCACAGCAAGGAGAAGAAATGGGATCCAGTGGACATCTTGGATACAACAGGATGACCTAAACTTTGCAGACAACCTGGCCCTACTCTCCCATAACCATATGTAAATGTAAAAGAAGACCGACAAGATGGCGTATGCTTGACGTTTGTCTCAAAACTAGGACGAAGAACTGGGCTGTGAATATAAGGTGGATGAGGTTGATAATCCACGCCATCCCATGCCCGTTCTCTTCTTTGCTTCAATTTGTGGAACTTAGGAAGTTGTGTAATCAAAGTGAAATGGAAAACATAAGTGAACTTTGCCTATTTAGACACCACAGGAAATTTGTGTTACAAGTTTCTAAGCTGCATGATTGTGGGGCATTTTCTGCTGTTCTCCATTGGCTTCTGGATGTGAACTGGGGTCTAGCGTGTGGTACTCCTAAGGAGGGCGTTCTAGCCGAAACACACATTGGTGATGAATTATTAAGCCAAATAACAAAATCATAATGAAAAGAGAAGAACTGAGAAGACATATTTGAAAACTGTATAAGCCTATATTACAAATGATGTTACGATGTACAAAATGATGCTATATATAAGAATATAAGAAATTTGCAGTACAGTTCATCATTACCTATATTTATTGCAAACGTTTTGTTTAGTAAGACTCCAAATAATTTATCAAAAGTCTGTTTCTTTTATATATAGAACCATTGTGTGGTGAGTGTGTGTGAGATATGAATGTGTAGTTCTAACAACAAGGGGTACACTGAGATATGAATGTGCATGAATCAAAGGAATTAGTTATCTATGGTTCTACATGTTTTTAATATTGTTTATATTATTGCGGATACTCAAAAAACCAACTAATAACCCATATACACACTCGTGTAGCTACTCACCAACCCATGCAGCCAGTTATACACAAAGTGGGACACTGATAGAGATATTTAAATATGGAAACATTACTCGCTAATACATGTATTCACTAAGATACACTTAATAAGTCAGTTATACAATCAATTTTACAAACAAAACATCAATTTAGACACTTATTTACCCATTTATTCTTCCATTGACCTTTAGATATAAATATATAAAAAATATTTATTTTTCAGAAAGACACACATTCACTGGATGATGTCATCAGTGATGTCATCAGTGATGTCATTTGAGATGTCATGAATGATGTCATGAGTGATGTCACTGACCATGTCATGAGTGATGTAATATGTGACGTCATCAGCAGTGGATTGCGGGCGCGCGAGTTATAGTTAGCTGAACTAACTATAACGGGGGAATTTCAATGGTTTTGTATGAGTGAAATGTCCAGCTAACTATATCATGTGTGAAACCAATGTTTTTTTCAGTGAATTTCTAAGGTTTTTTAAATGCTAATCCCTAACTATAACGTGGCTAAAACCTATGGTTTTTTTCGGTGAATTTGCAAGGTTTTTAACCACTTGGATGCTAAGGTGTTTTATGGCTTTGCATGTTATTTCCATTGAAATCAATGGAAACTCCATGACGAGTTACCCTTGTCATTAGCACTGAAGGGGTTAAATGCTAATTCCTAACTATAATGTGCCTAAAACCTATGGTTTTTTCAGTGAATATATATATATATATATATATCCAACAAATACAGGAACCCATTTGAGGAAAGCCACAAGAAATTCTTTTCTGCTTCAACTGATTTTTAATGGCAGCTTGCAAACAGGGTCACATTCCGAAGTCTGCTTTGAAAATCAAACGCCAAACGCGTTTCGGGACTGCTCCCTTCGTCAGCGGCGTGCTTGTGAAAGAGATGAAAGTCGTTTGTTCGCGCACCTGTTCATAGTTATATCCCTGCCATGGTGGGCTAGGCCTTCACTGTGGCCTTTTGGGATATGCAGTGCGTTACTCGATGTTACCTCAGTGGGTGTCTCTCATGTCTTTAAGTAATCACAATTACATCCCAAGTGGGTCAAAGGAAAGTTCGGGCGGAATCCTGCCCCGCTTTGTGGCTGCCATTAGGAAGCGTCACTGGCATCCCCCTGCAGAACGCCAGATATTTTCATTCCCACACGCTGAGACCGGTTGGTGTCAGCAGAGACCCGCAACTGCAGTGGGCTGTTCCTCACGACCGGGATGGCCGTCTTACATCCAACAAATACAGGAACCCATTTGAGGAAAGCCACAAGAAATTCTTTTCTGCTTCAACTGATTTTTAATGGCAGCTTGCAAACAGGGTCACATTCCAAAGTCTGCTTTGAAAATCAAACGCCAAACGCGTTTCGGGACTGCTCCCTTCGTCAGCGGCGTGCTTGTGAAAGAGATGAAAGTTGTTTGTTCGCGCACCTGTTCATAGTTATATCCCTGCCATGGTGGGCGTGGCCTTCACTGTGGCCTTTTGGGATATGCAGTGCGTTACTCGATGTTACCTCAGTGGGTGTCTCTCATGTCTTTAAGTAATCACAATTACATCCCAAGTGGGTCAAAGGAAAGTTCGGGCGGACTCCTGCCCCGCTTTGTGGCTGCCATTAGGAAGCGTCACTGGCATCCCCCTGCAGAATGCCAGATATTTTCATTCCCACAGGCTGAGACCGGTTGGTGTCAGCAGGGACCTGCAACTGCAGTGGGCTGTTCCTCACAACCGGGATGTCCGTCTTACATCCAACAAATACAGGAACCCATATGTGCACCCGAAAACTAAACACCCACTTCCCTTACAAAGAAATGGAAAGTTTGCATCTCTGCAGCCTCTCTTATTTTTAACCGTATTCCTCTTCCGCTCAATCAACACATCATCCACAAATACACACACCTACTTGCTGCCTTTCTTGGATGGGCTTATCAATTATTATTCTTTACTTCAAATTCAAGGTGCAGGCCCTTTATTCAGCCATCTTGGTAACTACTACCTTGAATAGCAGTGGGTAATTTGCACACTTCCGTCCTTTTTTGCGTCCTTTCTACCGCACCCTGTGTGTACTTTATGCACTAGCTTGCTTCCTTAGATCTCTTACTCGTTTCTCTCGCTCCCACTGCAGAATCCAACACCCTATCTGTGTAATGAGCTGGAAATCCAAAGATCCACTTCACTGACAAGGCAGTGGGTAGTTTGCGTGTCTCCAGCCTTTCTTATTTTTCACCTTTTTCATCTTCCACTTAATCAACACATCATCCACACATACACACAAATACTTGCTGCATTCCTTAGCTGTGATGATCAACTATTCTTCTATTTCATATTCCTATTCAAAGTGCAGGCATTTATCGAGCCTTTTTATTGTAACAACTACCCCGGCCGAAGGCACTGTAAATTTGCACACCTGCTCCCTTTCTTGGCTGGGGTTATCAATTATTCTTCAATTTCATATACTGATTCAAACTCAAGGCCCTTTATCAAGCCGTTTTGTTGTAACTACTGTTGCAGGAATTCTGCTCCTACACAGAACTGTGCATAAAGACTTAACCCCCTACCAGACTAGCAATCAGTGACTCATTGGTTCTTCGCCCTATAGCAAAAACACCAATGACTAGTCAACCCAGAACATTATTAAACGCACCAGTATCAGAGGTGGCCACAGCTGTATATATGTTATGGGTCGAACGTGCGAGGATCATTTCGAATAACAGACACAGCATCCAAGATAACCTTGATGTTCCATGCTCTCACTATACACACTAAACTAGCGAGGCAGTCTAGAAATGTAGCATAACAAATTATTCTCATGTGAAGCAAAATACTCAGCCTTCTTTAAACAATATCACAAGTGCGTGTCGTGTGCAAAGCAGAGCAGGAAAGCAAAAATGGCGTTTAAGCTGCTAATAAACCCATGCTAACTTAACACGGTGTGAGTGCAAGGCTCAGACCACGACACCCTCCCTCGATCGAAGCAAGTGATATAAACGTGGGCGAATTAGGAATGCAGAGTCCAAGCCTGAAAAGCAAAGTCAAGTTCAAATTTGCAAAAAAAATATTCGCTGTTTGATAGAAAACAGTACCTAAATAATAAAGAATAGGTAGAAAAATCAGAGTCTTAATCCAACAGCGTATAAGCACAGTATGTAGCAACAGCCTCCAAGAGGAAGTCATTGTTCTCATCTGAAAACATTTCAGCCATCCAATTCAATAGTGAGAATGAACATACATGTTCCTCAACGACCGGAGCCTCTATCACCATCGGAGGAAAAGTCGAGTCATCTTCAATGGTAATTGCGTGCCAAGAAGTCATGCGCCGCTGCAAAAACATTCCAACGTCCCAATATTCCATGTATCGCTGCTAAGGCCATAATCCTGCCACCAGAACAGAGCAAGTCATGAACCACTAAGGGGCTCATCAGCTGGTCATAAATCACGCTGGGAGACACGGTACAGCAGAGACACAAATCCAGGGCCCAGTCAAAATCGCAGCTCAGGCAATGGAAGACAGGTTGAACGCATGTGAAAAAGGACAATCAAAACGATAATCCATAAACTGCACTCAATGTAGCTAGAGGCACCGCTCCGTAATAACTAAGCATTCGGTTGCGGACCAGCAACAGCCGGGACATATTCTCGTGTGCTGCAGGATGTGCATCCATATTTAAGTAAACAAATTAATAGCAGCACACCGGCAACTAATGCGAGTATTAAGGGGAATCCAACAAAGATGCTGGAAAACATTGAATGAAAAAATGCAGAGAAGACACCAAATATAGTTTGAAAAGAAGTCACAAGGCCACTGCTTCTAACTTTAAAAAAGTAAGGTAACCCCGTAGTCAAGGACGCATTAAAGATACTCTGAATTAACTCCCCAAAATGCAGGGGCACATCTGTATTTAATAAATCATGCACTTCTGTGCGGGTGTTTGCTACATGAAGGACAAATGTTTCTATAGCAGATGTAAGAGCGACCTCTTTTTGAGACAATAGCACTCTTATACGGCTCATTTCGTTGACTCTTCTTACAAGGTCGGAATCGACAGTCAGATGGAAACATCCAGCTTCCCATGCAGAGGAGTAAACACAACTTTTTTTATAGCAAACCACACGCTCAGTTACCGTAATCATGTAAGCGATGCCTGCTAACATTGCACAGCAATCTGCAATATTTCAAATTAAATAACTCACGTTTCCAGTAAATTGAACATTGGTATGATAGCAGGTGTCGGAGTGCCTTTCAAAACTCAGGCCAAATTAGGCACATCTTGACTACAAGAGCCATGCAATTGTATGTGTCTACAAATGAACCCCTTGCATGCTGCCGCGATTCTGCGCCTGTGCGGCAGAATCGTGAGTGGGCGGGTTTATGACGGCCCCCAGCCGTCATCAGCACACGAGCACCGTAGTGCATGACGGATGGGGGCCGTCATCAGCATGCAAGGGGTTAAGGAGTGATCTGGTGCTATTGTGCAATCCTCGCCATTCAGATAGACTTCTTTTCCCTCCCTCAGGCACCTATATGTAAATGATAATAACCAAGCTTCATGGAGATAAGCGCTGACTAAAGATCCATATCTGCCTATAGCATAGTATTTCATGCAAACCTCAAACTTAAACAGGCTAAAAAGTAACGTTATGATACCGTGGATAAGCCAAACAGCTGAATCGGATCTCCAATGAGTGACCACTTCTAACCATTCCCATAGTGCGCCCTGTGCTCTGATTTGACAGTGAGAGAGTGATCGCACCATAGTTTGTACTGCTAATCATTCTCAGCATACGCTACGAATACGCTTTCACGTTACACGTCGCATAAAAGCATCCGTGTGACGTCATGTACGGTGCCCCGTACGCAAAGACGCAAATGTTTTCAATTGTTTGAAAACATATATTTATGTATTTAATGAACATACTAACAGAAGACATTATCTGGATAATTCTGAAAACATTTTTTTTAAGTTCCAATAATCCTATATTACTTTCAAAAGCAATAACACAAATCGCGGTGGAACGTCATGCGTACACGCATCGTAAGAGTACCGTAATCACAGCGTAAGCGTACGCAAAGCCATGTGGCTTCAAAAGAAGAGATTTGATTGGTTCATAACACTTCCTATTACAACTGTTGAAACTTCCGTCCCATTTTAATAATTCTACTTTGACTTTCTAAGAAGAAGCATCTCTTCTGAGAATCTTGTCAAATAGAACAAAGTATACCATAATAATAGCAATGGACTCATCTTCCAGCCATTCTTCAGAGGAATATTTAATTCCCGAAGAGCCTCCAAAGAAGAGGAAAGAAGCTCTAATTTGGCAGTTTTTACTTTTTCAGAAGGGCAAAAAAAGGTTAATGCTTCAAAAGTAACCTGTAAAATTTTCCAAACTCTTTCAAGGGGTGACCCATCTCAAAAATACTCCTTTGGCACAGCAAATATGGAGCGGCACGTGAAGAACTTACACCCCAACAACTTTGCTCGAGCTGCAACACAGAGGTTGAAGGACAACCCACCTGCTGCTGAACCAAGCACATCAACTGCTGCACCAGCATTGTCACCAAGCAGTCCACACCCACAAATTGATCCTGATTTTGCTCAAATTAAAATTCTATGCATTTATTGCAATAAACTTTTGTGTTATGGGAAACCGTCTACTGACCTGATAAAACGCAGGAAGCAGGAGCATCGCTGTCCTCGACATTAGTTTTTTTTTCATTCTTTTGTTCCTGTTGGACACTAAAAAGCCCCCCATTATAGAAAAAAATTGCCCCTAGGATTTGGCCCCCCGGGAGCTAATTAAAAATAAAATGGGCTTCTAGTTTTTTTTATTCCTTTTCCACCGCGTACGAGTACCATACGCGTACCCCACGTATTTTTTTATTAAAGATCCATGTGGGACCCCCTGAGTAGGCCTAGAGCGTCAACATGTTTCTAAACTGCCCCCTTTCCTTATGTTTCAACTTGGTTACACTGTTTTCTTGTGACTCGGTGCTACCGAGGCACAAGATGGCTGCTAACACTTCCTGGTTTGGAGTGTTGACAGACAGTTGACATCCAATCAGCATGCAGCTCGTGCTCGTAATTGTACGGATTTTGGTACGCGTGCCATACTTCGTCTCTAGATATCACTATGATTTTACTTTTGATTTTCTCAGGAACTACTGAATGGATTTACACCATTTAACAAAAAGCACAATCTGCAAACCGAACACTACCTCTCTGCCAAATTTGGTGTAATTCCGTTTCTGCCGTTCGGGCTGTAGCCCTGGCTAAAGGTCCCTATGGAAAACTGCATGGGGAAAACACGTTTTGGGACCCCCCTTTTTTCTTGGCCCCCACTTGACGAATCACCCCCAAACTTTCAGGGAAGGAGCGGAGCAGGCCATTTTCTTGGAGAAATTCACGAAGATTCGTCCACCAACGCCAAAGTTATTCCAAATAGAATGTTGTGAATTTCCTCTGGAAAGTAGGTCCTAACTATAACTACCTACTGGCGACCGCCAGTAGGTAATATGCATGGACGTTGCACTAGTACTTTATTTAGTTTGAAATTCAATAAAAATACTTTGTGTGTGTTTGTGTGTGTTTGATAGAAAAGCAGACATTTGAGGTGAACAAATTCAGAGTGTCGCCGGTGTTGTAGGGTGCTGTACATAGGAGTCTACAACACCAGTGACACTCTGAATTTGCTCACCTCAAATGTCTGCTTTCCTATCAAAGTTTTCAAGCATAGGATTATCACATAGCCATCCATGCCAACATAGAAAGGAAAAAAAGGCCACATGTGTCAACATTAGAAATAGCGATTACCTAATTTTATTTTTCTGTGAAACGCAATGAGGTAATCAATGTTTCTAATGTATGAAACTCCAAGAGTTTAATTCAGCGATTCCTAGGGGGTCACAAATCGACCTACTTCATTATTATTAATGAGGTAGTGCGCAATTTGCAACACCTAGGAATCGCTAAAATCACAATGATGGTGACCTGCTGGGGTCAGCAGACCACCATGTCTGTGATTGCTTTTCGATAGCCCTTGGGGACCCCCTTCCCAGTTGGTGATAAAATGTTAATGTTTGCGACCGCATTCACAGTCACAAAATATTCATACATACCACTGCAATTCAGTATTTGGAAGGGCCCCCTAAATACGACCCTTCCCAATACCGAATTGCAAACCCATTTTGAGATTTGATAACAGGTTACTGAATCACAAAATAGGGTTTGAAACATAGGAAAATACTTTTTTGCATTCGCAAGCAGGGCGATTCTGGGAATCAGCCTGCTTGTAAACGCAAACTAGGTTCATACATGTGGCCCAATGTCTTTTGCCATTTCTACAGCATAGTCTTTAAGCATAGGATTAGCACCGTACTATCAACGCTGAGATGGAAAATGACAAAAGCCTTTTACTACTCCAGGCACAGTATTACAGTTTTGGAATGGGAAAATGCCATCCAAGCCAACCTGGAATTAATAAAAGCAACCCCTGACACGTGTTTCGCTATCATTATAGCTCTTCATAGGGGTCTAGCTTTGTCCAGACACAAGGGAGCACCCAGTATAAGTCAAAATAGTACCCATTCAGGAAAGCTACTTATTTAACCATGCTGAAATTAATTCTCCAAAGACAAATAGACACAAGTTGAGAAACCCTTTGCTTAAATATTCTTGTGCTCATGACAAAATCAGTAATTTATAAGGCCACATAATGTACCAACTTAAAAACAATAAAAATGAAATATGTTGAAAAATATAGTCCAAACATTAGAGTAAATATAAGGCAATCAGTAAAATAAATAAATCCACTAATAGCAGCTGCAGTAAAAAGTAGGGTAAAAAATAATTGGGGCCTTATTTAGATGCCGGCTAATGGACTGCGTCCCACCAGGGCAGCAGAGAGAAGTACTCCACTGCCCTGGCAGAGTTCAGCCTACCATGTTCAAAGACAGAAGGCAGACTACAGCTTACAACATTCAAAGATCTCTACAGCCTGCCATATTCAACGACAGAAGATAGAAGGCAGACTTCAGCCTATTTCAAAGATCTCTGCCTGTCTGTCGAAAACCTCTGTGCCTTCAGAGGAGCCAACACCACAGTATCTCAGTTGAGGGCTTTCTAACCCTGTTGTGCAGCCCCTCAGTTCAATGTGCTGAACGGGCAAATTTATTTGTTGTACAAATACAAACTTCAAAAGCAGGATTTGTTTTTCAATACAATAAAAGTGAAATGTGTCTGACCTGCTAGGAGTTTTCTCCCAGCACCTGAGTGCCATTTCTGAGTTTTCCTATTTTGGATAGTAAGGCTCTCCGTAGCGGTCTCAAACAGAAAAAAGAGAGTCAAAATGTCTTCTAAAAAAATGGAAGATAGTGTGAGGTACTTAGGTAGGCTGATGTCCTCATGCCACTGGTCTAAAGAAAAAATGCTGCAATATTGTAATGAGTCAATCTATAGAGGGAACAAATATGAAAAAACACAGAAAAATGCCTTTTGTAAGTTATACCTGAACATTTAATGCATTTCTTTGAGTGTATACAGTTAAAACAACCAATGTTTTTGTTGCATTTAATATGACAAGAACTACCACAATGCTGTTTTAATATGCACTGGTATTATTTTGCTACAATGATGATCTATAACAAAAAGATTTTAAGAACAGTATAGTTTTGATATTTCAACAAACAACTGGTCTACTCTGCTTTTAAAATTCAGTTAGTCTCCTTATTTAAGGACTGTCAACTTCATGGTTTTATTCAATAAAGCCTACAATAAATTTGAGTTGAAAATGTTAAGGTAATAATGTTGTATCCTTCATTATTACCTATGACAATTCCAATAATGCTGAATTTTACAAGTCAATGTTATTACATATAATCTTTAATTTATCTAACTGTACCCTAATAACCTCTTACCATCCTTTAACATTTCCCATTCATGAATCCTCAGAACCCCCAAAACACCTTAATGTTACCCTTCCTTGAACCCCCAAAACACGTATTTACTCCTTAACACTACCAACAACTGATTTAGATCAAATCAATACTTTGGCTTAGGACTTCCCTTCCGTGAATCCTAAAACCCCCTTACTGCCCCTTAATGTTACCCATCCCTGAACCCTAAAAATGTAGTATTCCTTTACGTTACCCTTCCTTGAACATAAAGGTCCTTATTATCCTTTCATGCTACCTTTCCCTGAACCCCAAAAACTCCTTACTACCACTTAGTGCCACGTATCATTGGACCCTAAAACCCCTTATGATTCCTTAAAACTACCCTTCCCCGAATGTAAAAATGCCTTATTGCCTTTGCTATCGTATTCTAACCCTAAAAGCCCTTAACACTAACATTACCCTTTCCCTTAATGCTCAAAATAACTCATTTTCATTTACACTACCCATCCCTGAACCCTAAAAACCCCAAACCACCCCTTAATATTACATTTCTCTGAACCCTAAAACACCCTTGCTACCCCTTACATTAGCCTTCCCTGAACCCTATAAGCCCTAACTACCCCTTTACACCAGCCCCTGAACCCTACCAACCCCTTACCACTCCTTAATACTACCCTTCCCTGAATCCTAGAAACCACTTACTAGTCTCCCCACTCCTTCCACATTGTTTTGTAAATGCTCCACTCTATGCAGGAAGGTGTTACCCTTGCCCTAAAAGCCACGAAAGGTTTACATTTTGTTTTGTGGCTACAATTTTGTTTTTTCAAACTATTTTTTCAGGAGAGATCATTTGTAACAACAGTCTACTTTTCTCCCACTACATTTTTATTGCAAGACATCTCCATAACTCACTTGGCTAATGTTTTAACTTTCACGCTATATATTCATCAACAAGAGCTAGCTACCTGAAAAGGTTATGTGTCTGATAATTTGAAAGATAATTGTCTTTCCAAGAAAAACTATTTGTTTTTTAAGAAAGCCCTCACCCACCAGCCTGGTTGGTGGCATTCTTCCTCATCGGGCCCCACCCAGGGCACTGAGTGTGCCTCAGGTGTGCTACGACACCTGATTACAGCGGAGCAGGTTTTGTCAAGTGAGTGTGCAGTGATGTGATTTGTGTGGGGTTAAAAGACGCTGTCCTGGAGGTCCCAGTCCGTTAATTTATTAATGGGCTTCGGGCAGAATTAAAAACAAGGCTTTTGGACGTGGTTGGACAAACTTATTGTCTCCCACGTCCTGTGTGGTCAACTAGTTTCAGCCAGGCCTTAGGTTAAAAACTGGCTTTCTTCAGGACCTATGTGTAACGGGGTGAAACAAGGGGCTACCATGTAGTAAGCACCTTATGTGAAGCACTCGCTAAGGTACTATATATGTAAGAGGAGATTTTCCTCTCGGTTTGTACTTCCTAATTAAAATAACAAAACATCATGAGTTTCAGGCCGGGATCCATGATACTCATCCATTTTGGTGTAGTCACTGGATCCGCTGCTGCACCTGTAGTGTCTCGCCTTGAGCTCTGAGTCCTGGGTTCCGTTCTCAGGGCCTATCTGACCTCGTATCTCTTACTCTGAGTTGATGGGGAGGTAATTTCAGGTAAATTCGCCCAAAATTATATGAGTTCAATATTGCATGTGCTTAGAACATGGTGAACATTGATATCATATTTACCAACATTCTCATTATTCTACAGTTCTTATTGTGTACATCGACATTGCTTTTACTAGTTTTGACATTGTTATGCGTGCATAGTTTATATCAGTGCTTATTTTGAACAAGTGGTTTCTGGTGCTCGGTACCGACACTTAAATACTTAAATGTCAGCACTGGTTCCAGTGACAGTCCACCACATGGTGGCACTTTCTTTAGTTTTGAGATGAGCACATCGACTGTGTTTATTAAGACAATATACATTGAAAATGAATAATACCAGCGTCTCACATCATTATTAAAGCTTTGTGTAACCTAAAACAGTCTGAATTGTCACACTTGTAGGAGTGAGATGGTTAGGTGTTATGTTGGTAATGTCAATGGCAGGACTGGCAGGGGCAATGTGTGGTGCAAGCTGCAGTGGCCTTTCGAGAAGGGCCCTGGTACTTAAGTTTTTTTAACGTATACACTGGTTTATGGCATACATCGACATTGCATTTATTGGTATTGCGGCTATTGTGCCTGCATATATCATGGTGTTATTCACATTCACCAATAGAAACATTCCCCCCTCTAGTTGCATTTTCAACTACATTATTTTCCTCGTGTGTGATGATAGTCACATTATTTAATATGGTGTGTGTTGCTGTAGTGTCTGCTATTCTTTTCCTAGTCATTTGCATTCTTCCAAATTTGAGAACTGCGTATTTACAGCAGGAAAATCCAATTTGTTGGAAACCACACAACACTAGCAGCTGAAGTTTCTTGCTGGGCTGCGTACATGAGGTGCTTGTGCACTGCGGCCATTTTTCCTCCTTGGGGACTGCTAGACCAGCCTTTTCTGAGAGTGTGCGCTCTAGCTTCCCTGACTTCCCTAGTTCTACTAATGTATTTAAGCAGCGATGCTGTGCAGATGCACAGCAGACGTGCTGAAGGTGCGCTAAAGGCAAGTCCGTCTGCACCCATCAGCATCACGAAAGTGTCCAGCGCCAGCCAATATGCCTGTGCCATAAAAAAAGTACTCTCTGTCTCTTCTATAGCCCTTCTCAACTCCGAGATTTGGCCTTAACCCCTACTTGAACACATTTTAACCCCTACACTCTGGGTCTTCTAGAGAGTAAGTGCACATCATGTGACTTTTGCACTAATCTTAGGGAGCAACCTATTATTGATCAACAAAAGATGAGCCCCTCTTTTTTAGCAGCCTTGATTAACTCACGCTCCCTTCAAAATCATGCCTGTTAATGTACATGACCTACTGTGTGATGAATATCCTGACACTCTGCTTGTAACAGAAACTTGGCTCACTGATTCCTCTGACCCGGATATCTGGTCAGCGATCCCTAAAGGATTAAACGTTTTGAGGAAAGATCAGGACAAGAGCAGAGGGGAAGGACTTGCACTTATATATAAGGAGTGTTACACTCTGATGCCTCTGCCACGAATGGAATTAGAAGAGGCAGAGATTTTAGGCGTTATGCGCTCCCTTTTATCCAAGCAATCTATATCTGGGGCACTTATCTCCAGACCTCCTGGCCCAACCGGAGGTTTCATATCCTCTCTATGTGAGGTTCTGACCCCTCTAATGCTCAGATATGCACATTGCATCCTGCCGGGAGGCTTTAACTTACACATGGAGTGTGAATTTGCTAAAGAAAGGGCAATGTTTCTGGAGAACTTGGCTGCCATTGGCCTTATACAATCAATTTTGCCCCCACACATCGTGCTGGCCATATGTTAGACCAAATCTTCACTTCCTATCTCTTGAAGTTGATTCATCTATCCCTTTTGTTGGGTCTTACCACTACATACTCAGTTTCAGATGGGCAAAGCTCCTAGACACCTATTAATAAAGGCAACTTATCCAGAACGGTAAGAGCCATTTATAAAATTCAACCGGAATCCATGTATAGTAGACTTGAAGAAGGTAAACCCTCTCTTGCTGGCAATATTGATAAGGATGTTAGCCGGATAGATAGTTGGATTAAGTCCTCTATCCAAGCTTTAGATTCAGAAAGAAGGACTCATCAATGCCGCACCAAAGTGCCCAGTCCTTGGTATACTGATTCCCTCAAAATAACAAAGTTTGAATGCAAAACATAATAAGAGGTAATGGATGGTGGCCTACTGCCAAAAATCAAAAGCAGAATTTAAAGCAGAGCTAAGGAAGTACCATAAAGAAATCAAATTAGCAAAAAAGTTTTACTTTGAGGCCAAAAATCTTAAACGCAGGAAACCACTACAGGGATTTTTTTTTAATTCTTAGGTCTTTTACCTCACCTGAAGTAGGTACTAAGCATAAGCCCCCTTCCCAGTAATGGTGTGAATTACTTGCTCTTTTTGTTCATGAAAAAATTGTTACTATGCAGGCTAGCCTCCCAACTTCCGGAGCTGAAAGTGACACTTTGGGCCCTAGCACAGAGGTAGAAGCCCACAATGAGAAAGAGAATAGGGTAGAGATTTGTCAAGATCTTACTCCATCAGTCTCCATCATTAAAGCTGAAGCTAACTTCATGAACTCCTTTTCTCCCATTCCTATGGAAGACTGTCTGCTAGCTTTAAGTTTCCTCAAACCAGGCTCCCCCTCGGAACCTGGCCCCTCCTTTATCCTATCATGTGGGGAAGAGGCTATTCACCCGTTGGTGAATCAGTTACTTAACATCTCGCTCCCATCAGCCCCTGTGCCAATAAAATGGAAACAGGCGGAAATCGTACCGATTCTAAAAAAAGCCAGGCAGACACCTCTGATCCGACCAATTATAGACCAGTCTCTCTCCTCCGAACCTTCGCAAAAGTGGTGGAGAAACATGTTAACCATCAGATATCTTCATACCTAGAAAGGAATAACCTACTACATGCTAACCAATCTGGTTTTCGCCTTAACTACAGTTCTGAAACAGCTCTGCTAGAGGTTGTTGACTCCATCTGATGTAGCCCAGAAGTGGATGAGAGGGTGCTGTTGGTTTTGCTAGATCTATCAGCTGCATTTCATACGATCTCTCACCACATCCTCTTAGCTCATCGCCTCCTTGTAGGAATTAGGGGGCTGGCCTGGAAGTGGCTTGCATCTTTTCTGGTGGAGAGAGGACAAGAGGTATGGTGCCACCCTTTTTCTGCCAAACCGTGTAATCTAAGGGTAGGAGTGCCACAAGGCTCTGCCCTGAGTCCGATTCTATTTAATGTCTATCTCACCCCCTTGGCTACTTTGGAAGAATCTTTAGGGGCAAAAATAATGTCATATGCGGATGACACTCAACTGCTGTTCTCCTGGAAGAATAGTGAGGCCTTACCAGGCGACAACATTTGCAATTGTCTCACAGCGTTGTTTAGGTGGCTGTCCATGAACCTGCTTAAATTTAATACTGGGAAGACAGAGCTTCTCTTCTTTTGTCCGGAGGCTGAGACAACTTGGCAGTCTTTTTGGCCATACAAAGCACTTGTTTTTCCCTTTCTGTGACTACTTCTGAAGTTTCTGTTTCTATTGTCCTTTATGTCTAGACAACAATTGATTCAAGCCTTGATAATTTCACAACTGGACTTTGGGAACTGACTCTATTCAGGCGTGCCCAAATACCTGATTGATAGGCTGCAGCTGGTCCAGAATGCTTTGGTTCAAACACTTGTCGGTATCCCTCTTAATTCTCATGCATCATATCTTCTTAAGAGTCTTCACTGGCTACCGGTGAGGAAGAGGATTATTTTTAAGACATTGCTTGTGACCCAGAAAGCCCTCCCTTGAACTAGACCAGAGTATTTACAAGATAAAATTAAGTTCTAGACCCCCCATAGAAACCTTTGCTCTGTAAATCTTTGTCTCTCCAGAATTCAGCTGGTCAGTAAGGCAAGGTCAGGGGCAGAGCTCTCTCTTTCCTGGCCCCTCCCTCTGGAATAAACTTTCATTGACACTCCGATGCATCAAGGCAATTCCTGTGTTTCAGAAAAACCATAAGAACTGGCTCTTTTCCAGTCCCTAGGTTTTCCCTCCTATTCTCCTGCTGACACTTTTTCTGTGGTAATAACAGCTGTAGTACTGTCATGGTAGCACTTGGAGTAACAGCTGCACTTTATAAATAACCGCACATAGACATAGACCCATTGACAGTAGTACACAAATTAAATCTGGAAGTAATGACATGAATAGTTTGGACATCCATAAGAGGATCCAATAGTATGAAACCAGTCCTGCTCATGGCCACCTCTCTCATTCTTCATGTCAGCTTGTAGACGATGCAGTGCTTGGATTGCAAGAGTAAGAATTCAATTCTTGAGGTAATTTCCCAAAATAAAAGTACAACAGAATGCAACAATCTTGGCATACACCTCACCTTCCCTCACGGTCATCAAGTTCAACACATAACGATTGTTACATCACCATAAGGCAGATGGCTATCAGTTCTTTTTTTATACCGGTTAGGTCGATCTCAGTGTCATTGATCATCTTCAACATTTCCCACCTCGTTATTTGTAGGGATATCAACCCTCCTGCTTATACTTGAGTTTCAGAAAACAGTTTACATTCTTCCTGAATGTCCTTGTACTGAGCCTAGCCAAAATACGCAGAAGTTCTTCTGTGAGCCTGATGCAACAGAGCTGTTTTCTTCTGTAGCAGATGTTCAGACAACTCCAACCGATCTTCACCAGGGATGACCAGTGCTGGGGTGTGTATGGTGATGAGGGTGCAGAGGTCCAGACATCCTGGAACAAGCTGGGTGTAGGAAAGCTCGCTGCACTGCCAATACATATTCATCAACGAGGAGGTGCCCCATTGCAGGTCCAGTATATACAGTATTACTTCGCAGTTGTCATTTGAACCAAGCAGTATGGTACCTTTGCCCCTGAAATACAAGGAATACAGAGTAAGTTTCTGTACAATTAGGGATTCCCCTTTCCCTCCAACCATGTGTACTTATTAATCTCGGTATCCCAGATTTCCTGGCACTGTGTGACTATTCTGGCGTTTGACTCCTCCCACGGGAATCATTTCCCCTAGTGTGGTCGAGCTGAGCGGCCCTGTACTGGAATTCCATATCTGGGGTTTACCTGTCATTAAAGAAGGTAGCTTTATATATGTTAAGGGTCACTCTAGGACCACAGAAGGAGGCAAGAGTGGACACATTTGTGCACTGGTGTGGTGGTCTTGCTACCCCCAGGAACCTCTTTTCTATTAAGTCCTGGGACAAACAATGTCCTCCCCTCTAGTGCCCCATCTGCGTGTCCTGTGTAGTTCCGTTTGAATGTCAGTAGGGTCGGTAAAAAGGTACAGTGGCTTAGGGTTGGTCTCATACAGGGTGATGTTTATTACTGCTATACTGGGTTCTACTCTATTCTGTTGACTCTTGGTTATAATCCTATATAGGTACAGATGGATGAGGCATTTGCTTTTTCGGGGCCTATCTCTTGGTGTTAAGTAAAGGTTGTCTGCACCTACGGCATAGGGTATTAGTGAACATATGTAGCATAACCTGTTTGGGATTTGAGTGCTCAAGGTGATCATGTGCTGATACCAGTTGTTGTGTAGGAGTGTGCTGTTTAGTGTGTGAGAAATGTTAGCTTTTGGTTCAGCATAGGTGTAAGTCAGGTGAGAGAGGTTGGTGTGTGCATGCAAGACAAAAATGACAATGTAGGTTTCATGAAACTAGACATACTTCGGCTCCGTAGGGGTGTGAGAGCACCCATGCTGAACAGATGGTGTACAAGAATACAAAAATACATAACTTGGAAAACATTTGTAGGTGTTGTAATGGTCTTCAAGGGTGTTTTCTGCTGACTCAGTGCTCAGGGGCATCTTGTCTAGGTGTAGTGCAAAACAAAGAGTCTCTTTTCTTTTCAAAAAGGTGTTTGTTATGTCAATTTTCAATCTGTTCTTATGCAGCTGGCAATGTTGAAGTCCTTTCGAGCGTTTCAATTGAAGGGGCGGCAGACAGCTGTAACGATGGTGCATTGTTAGAAAGATTTCAGGGCTCTTGTGTTTCTCTTTTTTAGGGATACACTCTATATCTTTCACTGTGAGCTAAACTTTCTAGTGAGATACTGGAAAGAGGTGGTGACGGTTTTAGGGAATGATCGGTTTAAGTTGGGACACATTATTTTGTCAGTACTTTGGCCCCTCCTCTCCTTGATGCACTAGGGAGAGTAGTTTGCTCTGTTCCTCTGTTGGCTTCTTCGATTAAATATATGTGTGTGTCTGTCGTTTTACCGGTGTGGGGTGTCCTTTTGAAATGCATGGACTGCAGGCTATGTAAAGGGAAGTTAATTGCGATGTTCTCGTTGTTCCGTTAATGTTCTTTAATCTCTACATCTTACATGTAATGATGTTTTCTCAAATGGAGTTGGGTGTTTTGACTACACCCTGTTTTTGGAAACTTCAGGTGTTTGGCTGCATATGGGCTTTTTCTGCCAGGTCATTGTGCACCTGCCTGGGGTTTCATGTAGGGCTTGTTGCAAGGCGGCATACTGGTGGGGGTTGAGAAGCTGCTCTGTGGCCCCAATTATTTATATGTGGCAATAAGCTGGATCAGGCCTATTGCTTCCTCGGATGAGGTTTGTGAGGCCTTTTGAAAGCCGGATACAGTGGCGAGCATCCCCATGATACCTTGTGTGGGGGGCTGTGATGCTCATCTATGGAACTCCTCTTCCTCCCATCACCCCCTTCTCCCTGGGATCCAATATGCTTTGGGTCTGCCACCCTAGCGAGAATCAGGGACTTCCTTTACCATGAAATGCTATTACCACTGCTCTGGTGGGGCATGATCCGATGAGCAGACTTTGGATGATTTCTTAAAGCACTGGGGTAGAGGAGGTGGCACAATGTCCTACTTTCTATGGGAGTTATGTGCACGGCTGGGACTTGCTGTGCTGAAAGGTAATGCCCTGAAACAGCTGATTGCCCGGGTGAGTTTCCCTATTGACTTGGGGCCAAATTTGTAAATGGACTATGGAGTTCTGTGGGTCATCTCAACACCCCAAGTGCTCGAAAAAGACTAGCCTTCAGCATTGGAGCGCGTCTCGTTTTGGAACCAAAAAGGGGGCCTCTCTTTGTAGGAAGCCTAAAAAGCTTGAAGAATGGGGTCCTTTTGCTCTGGGAGGCATCCTTGTGACTTGGGCAAAGGGACCTGGGTGACTTCTTTTGTGTACTAGTCGGGGGCTGCGCTGCACCCTCATCAGATTCTTCTGCTCCCCCGGGGAGTGGAAAGCCATCCCCGCCCTTGCAGACTAGCAGCAGAGTGGGGTATAGGCCCCTGCAAGCACCCAAAATGGTGGATTCATCATGAATTTCAGATCGACGGAACATGCAGCAGCCCTGAATTTTTCTGACCACAAGTGAGGGCTTGAGTTTTTTCCTAATGCTAAGTCACTAGTGTTTTTTGTTGCAGTGAGTTTTCTGAAGTGAGCATGAAGTGGATTTGTTATAATGGAGGAATAGATTTACTGTGTATTTGTATTTTACAGTTGTGCTAAGGCATTGCCACCCCAGACAGTCACCCCTCCCTGCTGCAGCTGATGCCTGAGTCCCTACTGGGCTGTGCTCCCTGTATGCTGTGGTGGTTGCCACATACCTGGCAAACCACCCAGCCCCTGTTGCAGCATGGTGGCTGTAGCTTGATATCTTTGAGATTAATTGTACAATGCAATTGCGTTGCTCTGTGTTTGGTTTTGGGAATTAATATTCTGTGGTGGGTGCCCGGATGCTATTCCTTTCTGCTCGAGATATGTTGTTAAGTGGCATCGTCTGGCCATGTGGTCCATTCTGTGAAAACAGTGACACGCTATGAGGCCGGGCTGTTGCCAGTTTCCCTGGCCTTGGTCGTAAGGAGTGGTTGGATATCCCCAGGGATTCTGAGGTGGAGCGCCCTTAAAGACTGGAGCCATTTGCACTATTGGAGCCAATGTGCATCCTCAAGAGTGGTCTTTTTCAACTTCTGTTGGACCAATTTGGAGAAGTATCTCTGGGCCTGCTCCTGCTTTCCCTGTCCTTCTTCTGTCTTTTCTGCTAGTAATGTAACATGTGGGCCTGTATTTCCCACCAAGGTTTGGTGTGTAGCCCTACTACACCATCAAGTCCAGTCTGTATCTCAGCGGGCAGTCCCTTTATGAGCATGTTGTAGAATAATGCAACCTGGAGACCCGTGTCAGTCCAGGGCTGTCCTGTATCTTGTCCCCATCATTCCATCATTCTATCTAGGAAGTCAGTCTTAACTGGCTTCATGCTTTCTGCCATCAATCATCCTATATCTGGGCAGTCTGGGAATATCTCCCTCAGGGCCATCCATATCTGGTGTCCAAAGGAGTTGAATGTGGCCCGTTATGCTCAGTGTTGATCAGTGTGACTGCAACGATGTGGGCTCGGGAAAACACTGTGTCGGTTGGCTCTCTGATGAGGCTGATGAACAGACTTTTGACGTTGCCTATAGCTAAGTTGATTCCCACTATATTTTTCTCAAAACATGAGATCCACTTTCTTGCCCCGTCCATCAATGGGTTCAGTTTGTTCCTGAACCCTTCCTTGTCCCGCTGTGCCCATGGCACAACGATGGTCTCTGATACACCCTTTTGTAGCAGCAGGCATATTTTGGTGCATAGTGGCTCCGTTGGTTTTTCTTCTATATAGCACTCCCATTTTCTCCGGCATTCCTGCATGTAGGGGTAGTTCCATCCCAGATCCCCCTTCCATGCTGGACACAGTCTTCTGCGATGGCCATATCCTTGGGTTCGAAGGATCCCTCCTCTGGCCAAGGTCTATCATACTCGCCCTTCCTTTCAATCCAGTGGGCAAGTAGGTGACAAAATGGTTGCACGAAGGCCTTACCTTGGTCTCTGGACACTATCTCTCTGGGGGTCAGTTTGGCAGATCAACGTGTTCAGGGGGTGCAGCAGAAGTCACCATCGTCACTTTTCTAATGCGCGCATAAGGGTGCCATATTCCCCCTCCTATGATATAATTGTGTTGCATTTAGGCTTTTCTGATTTCTTATCTCTTGGTCGGACTTTCTCCTATGTCGACAGCCGGGCGGAGTGTCTCTTCCTGCTAGGGCTTTCTCTTCTGTCTCTTCCCCAGGCTCAACCTCAAGGTGATCCCAGAGCCGAGCTCTGGCTTCCTGTGGGGGAGGTTGTCTTGTTCTCACTTCCAGTTGGGCTTCCCAGGCAAAAGCTCTTTCTCTTTCTAACCATTGCTTGCGCCATTCTTCTAACTCCCACTTAGGCTGCCTTCTACACTCAGTGCTGCATGCTGTTCTTCTGGGTAGCACTTTGACCTCAAGCTCACTCCCTGATGCTTCCTCCACAGCCTGAGCATACCCTTGGGAAGCATACCCTACGGGTCTCCTCTCAGTGTCAGACCTTGGAGGGCTGGGACCCCTATATTCTCCTACACTGGTGGTATCTTTATCCAGATTTGCTATAAACTTCCCTCTGACTCTAGGATATTTGGAGGGGCATGTTCTCCTCGTCCTGCTGGGGCTTAATGGGCTCTGATGGGAGGGAGTTTGCACTTCGATGGAGCCTGGCACCGGTCCAGTTGGGTGCTGACTCCACCTGATCTGGTTGGTCTAGTGATCTCTCTACCCTGGGTCTGGTGGCTTGTTGCCTGGTGGATGGCCTGCCGGCCTCCTTGACTGGTGGATTGGTATACTCCAGCGCCAGGGGTGCTGGGATGGCAGGCATTGAAGAGAGCACTTTCCAGGCGATGTATGGTCGGGGAGGTGTGGATGCCAGGTGTTCATGCTTGAGGATGGTGTTGCATAACATTCCAAGGGCCCTGGGTGTACCAGTTGTGTAACGCTCAATGGTTCAAGCTGTAGTCTCTTTCCCTTGTGACGGCAGTCTCTGGACGTACCTCCACCCCACAAATTCAGCAGAACTTATAATCAATTATGGCATCTACCCATCTGTCTCATTGCGCAGATGTGAATTTGTTCGGGCAGGGATACTTGTCTTTCAGCAGCAGTCAGGCTCGATAAAACATTTTTCTCCTAGCTTGATCACAAAATGTTGCTCGGATATGAATTTACCTTGAAATAATTATTAGATAAGAGGCGTTTTGCAAAACAGGAAGAAGTTGGTTTAATAAAATGCAGATGCTGGGAGAAAATCGACAGAGTAGCATCTGAAGACAGTCTTAAAGCAAATTGGTTTTGGCCATCATTTTATAAATTCCACAAGGTGTAATAAAGGGATTTGTGCATTCTTTTTAGAAAAGGAATCTGGGCCGAGTCATAAATTATAAGTACAACCATCTGATAACAGGGACGCAGGTGCATCTCGATCTCGGGGTTAGCCAGTGTGGGCCAGTGTGTATGTGTCCAGATGTCTGGCATGGGGAACACGTGATCACTATATGTGGTGTGCGTGATTTGCCCTGATTGGCTGAGAGTTCCTAACTACATGTGGCATCCAACTTTGTGGTATTTTGGGAACGTGAGCTTTTGGCCAAACATGATTTATTGGTGCCAATTTCCTTTGATCTGTTTGTGGTGTAGCTACCTATCTGTGGGATCGATCAGGGTTTTTAATGGTTGCACATTTGTCTTCGGGCAGAGTGTAACCCTACCTGTGACCTATCAATCGGAAAGCCTGAGTTTGGGTCCAGGGTCTGTCTGATCATGTGTCTCTGACTCGGGGTTGATTGGGAGGTCATATCGGGTGAATTTTAAAGCAATGATAAGAGCTCTTTTTATGTGTGCATAGAACATGGCGATTATTGATATCATATTTACAGACTTTTCATTATTATGCATCTAGTTGTATTGGCATACATTGACACTAATTGACGAGTGGAACAATACTGTCACAATTTAAACTCTGAATTTATACAAATTTACTGGAAGGTAAATCACTTTCCTGCACTCTCTATATGTATAACTTTTGTTTATCCAGAATATATAGGTTTAGTATTCATGAACTTACTTTTTTTGACATGTCAACTTCCAAATATACAATGGTCATTACACCCACTGCATAGACTTCGTAGCGCCTTTGATTAATTGCACTGTGTAATATTTTTATATTGTCATTTGTTGTAATTGCTTTGTATTGCCAAATCCTGTGATCTGTACTCTTTTCTTGTAGACTTCTACCCATTTTTATGGGTCCCCAGTCTCCTAGGCCACTCTGTGCCCTGCTACCCAACTTGCATGGGACGTACTTTGCTTAGTGTCCCCAGGGTACTTGACGTCTTTGCACTGACACGCGAAGGCTTATACTTCTTGTTGGTTCGCTCTACTTGCACAGAGCAAACCATTGGGGCAAACTGACTGACTGTCCTGTAGCACTAATCCATTGATAGGTTCTCACTTGGGGATTGACTTCTTCAAATACAATGGTAAGCGTGGATCCCAATCGATTCTGCAGGTCTCTACGCGTAATTTATTTTTCTGTATATGCCCACGGAGTCATTTTGTGCTCTTCTCTCTTCT
This sequence comes from Lissotriton helveticus, assembly GCF_964261635.1. Lineage (NCBI taxonomy): Eukaryota > Metazoa > Chordata > Amphibia > Caudata > Salamandridae > Lissotriton > Lissotriton helveticus. The sequence continues at coordinate 330,750,488 of NC_136071.1, read as the reverse complement.
AGTGGCCATCACCTCCCACGCCCGCTATGCTGGGCTTTGTAATCTACAGAACAAAATTGACTAAAGGTTAATGAATAATTGCCATTGCTGTGGTGAGCCTTCCTCCATACCATGACACTATTCTGCTGCTCAAGTCGTTTTTCTTCACTCTTCTGGCTCGCATGCTATTATATTCGAACTAGATACATTGCAACTGGGTTAAACACAAGCAGTGGTTTGGTATAGGTTAACTGGCGCCACTTAGAAAATCTCACAATTGATTTGACTCTAGAGGTTATATCTGATGGTGCTAAAAGGTAGAAGGAACCACTTTAATCCATCCAAACGCGGCACAAGCCTTACACAAGCTATAACACTCCTTAGCACACGTAAGTTACAATAATGTCATATATACAAGTGTTTCCACATTCTGATACAATCACGAGGAGTAGTTATTTTTGGTACATCAGTTTGTGTTTATTCCCGTTCACTGGAAACTTTCCACACAGCCGACACGTGTTTCGTCGTAATTGGGAATGTAACCCACAACTTTTTCAAGGCTATTTCCAGATCTGTATTCTTTCCATCAGTATCCGGTGATAATTCCAACCCGCATGGGGGTTCTACGGGGGTCTTCTGTTGTATTTTACGCTGCGTTCGTTGTCCGATTAGTTCCAGGTGTCTGTTTCTACTGGAAGGCTTTCGCCCGTTGTATTCCTGTCCGAGAAGTGTTCCCCGTTCACAATCAGCGTGTCTGCTCGATTGCGTGTGCTAAGGAGTGTTATAGCTTATACATTGCAACTGGGCTTACTATCCATGTAAGCCTCGTCGGGTAGTTTGATCACATTCCAAGAGATGACATTATCTTGGTGATTAATCACTCTATTAATATGATACACTTCCCTTCCTCACCTAATTGACCCACATTTACATATGACCCACACTAATTGCTCCCATATATAGGAATATTTCCACTGGGCTTACTACCTTGCTCGCCTCCCCAGGCAGGTAGAATTTTTTTTCCAGAGAGTGACAATATTTGGATGTATGTATTTAGTAACTTCTGTTGTGCAACGCATGGTGCGCTATACTATTCTGGTTTCCCCAGTACTGTGGTCCACAGTAACATAAGGATTAGTTGCATAATTTGTTCTTTCAATTGGGCCTCTCACCTTTTCTACCATCAATGGCACTACCTCTTGTGTAATAACTAGCACACGCTAAACAAGGATTCTTACTCCATGCACCATACTTGCAGATTCCACTAATTTGCAGTGGTCCTTCAGACCAACTACTGGAGTGACCTTTAGTGGCACCCTTACTCATTGTTCTATCTCCTACCCCCTGATGAGGTTCCACAACATCACCTGGACCCACGCAATTGTATATAATGTTCAGGTAGCTATTTTGTCTGCTAATAATTGCCCCATGGCCAATTATTTTGTTTGGCCTTCCCTAAATTATTCCTCTTTTTCTTTTTCTTTTCCTTTTCCTCCCCCTAACAACAAATACAAGTTATTTGTGTAATCCTTGTCCTAAAGATGACTTGGAAAAAAAAACACCGTCGAAAAAAACTCAGCATACTTATGGCTTCTGGCACATAATATGTCTCTTTAAAAAAGTTTCTCCTCATCTTTCATATGTTATGTACCATTTTAAAAATCACACCTTCTCGCCTTTTACTTTCACCTTGTCATGTGCCTCACGTGCGCAGTTCTTTTTTTCCCCGAGCAATATGTGTGCGCTTTTTTGCAGATTACTTTTACGTATAAGTAATACTGATATTGCTGTCTGAAATGTATCTTTGTACCCATAATTAAATACAGACGGCTGTAGTCAACTTTGTTGTTTCTTGCATTTCTCTTCGTTCGTTTGTACCTAATTTACTGTGTAATCATTTTTTTTAGAATGTTACCTGTTGAGTCTTTGTAGTATGTCATTGCAATCACCCGGGTCTCAACTGGGTTTACAGGCTCCTCCTGTTGTGTTTACAGATACATTATTTTGCTTCTCTTGTTTAACCCCATGGCTGCGGCGGTAAGTCCGCCGCAGCGCTAGGGGGGATGGGGGCCGCGCGGTGCCGCCATGCTTGTGACGGAACCACTCTGTCACGAGCCTCGGGCGCGCTGTGCTTATGACGGAGTGGTTCCGTCACGGCCCCACCCGCTCAATGGAACGCTCAGCGCAGGCGCAAAATCGCTGCCGCGCAGGCGTGGTGGCAGGGCCGTGACGGTACCACTCCATCATTAGCACAGCCCGTCCGAGGCTGGTGACGGAGTGGTTCCGTCACCAGCACCCAACGGGTTAACCTTGTAGTCATCCCGTTGGAGGGTTTCACAATGGTGAAATTTGCCTCCTCCTTCTGGACACTACTTTGTCATTTCTAGTCCTTCTCTCATGAGTGAGTTAGCAGTTTTGGTAGGGGAGTCGGAGAAGTCTCATTCCCTTGTCTCTTCCTTCTGTGAGATAAAATTATAATAAAGCACAGAAATTGCTTGGTTTTCATCACACAATCTAAGTTCCTGTGACTGTGAGCTGTTGTGGTTGTTCATGTGGCCGATTTTCCTTCATAGATTCAGGGAGGGCAGAAAAGCTCATGTGTCTGGAACTAGTTCTTTGCATGGACCAAGGTCAGAGTGACACTAGTCCCATGTCTTTCCCTTAGGACATTGGGTTCATGAGCTTGGGTATACAGGGTTGTAGCCACCAATCAGGTGCAGCTGCACCAGGTCCAAGGGTCAGAGGAGACCCACTTTACTTCAATTATGACTGTATTTTAGTACCCAGTCATGCCCTAGACGTCCTATTTTGCTTTTTTACATTAGGGCCCATGCTGCCCTTGTGGCTGTATTTGTTGGCTGTGCATACATTTGGTCTTCAGGAGAGCTGCCTATATGGCCATTTTTTAACCAATAAAATACCTTTGACTTGGATGCCTACCAGTGGTCGCTAAATTCAATGACTAACTCAGTGCATTACATATTTCTTTTCATCCAGAGTTATAACTTTTGGAAGTTAATTCTTTAATTTGTTGGCAATCCAAACCTGATGAATTCAAAGAACCTCAGTGCTGTGGTTTGTTTCCTAAAAGGAGATAATTGACTATAACGATAATTTTGACAAATTCTTACCAGGTACACTGAGCATGTTGTACACAAATCAGTTCTTCAGAGCAACGAGATTGCACAAGATTTACACTTTGCAGACAGATTGTTGGAGAGCTAGAAATGTAGCTCTTGCTTACAGAGAATTATGTGCTCTTAAACATTAAAGCAAGAATATCTACAAGAGCATCTATGGTTTTAATCTTTTGTTCAAAGGTTTGCAAAGTAAACTTATTTTTTGTTTAAAAGATGTTGTTTTTTGTACTGTGATTCAACTGACAACAACGGAATGCTAGAAAGTGATATGCAGAGATGTGAGATGAAAAGTCCTGCGATGTCTCATTATTGAATTATTGGGAGGGCTAACTTCCTTTGAAGACATGCTGACTTTGTTCCCCAGCCTCCAGTAATGTATTTAATGCATTAATTTTCCTTTTTTGCTAAATAGGTGCACTTTCCTCCTTTTTTTCTCCTCCCAGATGACAATCTATTTGACGTGAGAAGAGAAACTTGTGTCAGCTCAGCCAAAAAGTGACTCCAGAATTGGCTGTATTGACGGGCTGGTTTACATCAGAAAGCGCCCTTGATCTGTCGTTTCTGGGAAACAGACCTTACGTGGCCTGTTCCAGACAGATAGTCAGGGGACACTTTGCCATATAAATTGACAGTGATGGGGTTGGGACTCTGGAAAGCACATGTGCCTGTGATTTCATGAATCTGCAGTTAGAAATCTCTAGGCGATCTGAAAGAAAATAGCAGGATTACTGTAAGACACACGCATTGAGCTGTAGATGGACCTACAGAGTATAGGATCAGGGAAGGAAGATGACAGCGTACAGAGAATAAGGCCCACACTAGTTATGTGGTAAAACTAATAGGGGCAGATTTACAAGCCCCGTGCGTCACTGGTGCGTCACTTTTTGAACACCCACAGCAACACCCATGGAACGCCCCTTTCATGCAAAGTGCTGTGTGCAAAGAGGCCATATTTACAAGAACAGGAAAAGTCACTCAGGGTGGCTTTTCCTGTCCTTGTAAATATGAGGCACTAAAATGCGCCGCTGGTGTGTCACAAAAAGTGACACACCGGTGGCGCAAGGGGCTTGTAAATCTGCCCCTGAGTCACTTTCCTTGTAAATCTGCCCCATAGTTTCTGCTCTCTACTTTTTTAAATATACATTTACTGTTTTTTAACAGGCCATCCATTGCTTGCAAATGCTTCAAGAGATTAGAGACAGTTGTAATTTCGCCCCGGTTATGAAAGCTCTGTTCCCTTACCCCGTGCACGAGTTACAAGTAATGTCATTAGGTTCAGGTTGGTGTCAAAAGTAGCATCATCATTTTGTATTCCTCCAAGCACTCATTTTATTGTAATATGGCGCAGTATTAGGAGACTAATATATGTATTACTTTGACATTAGGTATATTTCCATAACATTTGCCATTATTTATGCAAAATGATGCTATTATGCCACATGTAATAATAAGGGGCTGGGCAGGTGAAAAAATCTTTCCAAAGAACCACTGGAAAAATGGGAACCGGCAGAACGCAAGTGCCTCGTGTTCGCAGCACTTGTGATTTTTGTGGCGTTTTTTTGTTTGTTTTAGAGCGAAGTGCATCCTGATTCCTGGCATTTGTTTTGAATGTGAGGATACAGTTCATGCCAAAAGAAAATGACAAACATGCCCGATTTGTGTTCCTCGTAATTTTTCACAATTTCCGCGTAATTACGCTAAACCCCATTAACCAAATTTTGCACACCCTGACTTACAGTGTAATCTGCAAAGACTAGTTCATGGAAGACTCAGCACCAGAGGGATTCCACAGTACTCACTCAAGAAATTAAGGGGCATAAAGTTCTTTGGGCCTCATTTTTGAGAAATGACGCATCGCTGCATGAAAGCAGCGATGCGTCACTTCTCAGTGCACACTCCTTGCGACATGATTGATGCGTCATATTTACAGTATGACGCATCATGTCGCAAGGAGTTACAGATACGTCAGTATTTCTGACGTATCTGTAAGCGCAAAAGTCACGCATTGCTGGAATGTGTCACAAAAGTGACGTAACTCCAGCAATGCGCCCTTTCACATGGGGAGAGCCCCATGTGAAAGGGCTTGCGTCAGTCTTACGCCTGCTGTGAGGCAGGCGCAAGATTTTGACGTAACAGCGTCCTAAAAGTGACGCAGTGAAATGTCATAGATTTCACTGCGTCACTATTACGAGGCTTTTTGTGGGGGAACGCCCCCTCTGCATACATTATACCTGACACAGGTATAATGTAGCGCAGGGGTTTACAAAGTGACGCATCTGCTTAGATGCGTCACTTTGTAAATAGTGCGCAACAGGAGGTATGTTTTACGCCGCCGATGCGTCACAAAAAGTGACGCATCGGAAGCGCAAAATTGACGCAAGGCCTCATAAATGAGGCCCATAAACTATATCAATAGGTGCATTGTGGGTATTACTACCGTCAACGGGTATATTGCACCATTAGTAGAAGCAACAAACTATTTGTTTGATATTGGCGACACATATGCATATTTTTTATCCCTACAGACACACAGCATTAAATAGCAAATAGCACTCCTGTAGGTAGCTAATTCTGCTATCAATACGCCAGCTTGTTTAGAACTATGTCCTACTGAGAGATATGGTGCAGTGGAACTCATGGAGGTAATTTAGTGGTCGCCAGAGGTCGCACCAGCGCCCTCTGACTCCTCCTTGTGCCCCCTGGCATTTTCTTTGCGACCCCTGACCTCAGAGGTGGCAAAATCATTGTCTGGGACACAGTGCAGCAGGTCCTTATGGATCTCGGTTGGGACTCCCTCTCCTTGTTTTCAGTCAATGTTTTTATTACATTAACAGTGAAGAGAATTCAGATTTCTCTCTCCACTCCCTCGGTTCCAGGCTTCTTCCATTTAAGTCTAATCTTATCTCTAACCGTGGCTTCGTCCAACATTGGAGAGAGGCTACTGGTACTGTCAACACCCTTAACTACTCTTTGTTCACAGTCTGTATCGTGTTTCATATGGTTAGATAACGACATGTGAATAGTTTTTTTGTGAGTTTTACGACCATTGTATTACTTTTGTTATTATTTTTAAGTATTCTGTTCTGTCTAACTGGAATGCTGCCTACGTCTGGGTGGCTGGTTTTAATTTATCCTGTGCACTGTTCAACTGTTCCTTTTATCTCTAAAGCACTTAACTAGTTAGGACTGTAAACTAAGAGGGGTTTAAAACGAATTATCGATTCAACAGACACAAAACGCATTGCCGAAGTCGTTCACTTTGACTTCTACATATTGAAATGTTTTTGGCATTGTAATAGGTTTGTCTTAACTTTGCTCACCTCAAACCTTGCACCAAAGTGCATTGGACTAAGTGGATGAGCATTTAGATGTAGGAGGTAAAAGGTACTCAGCCAAAAGTTGGCGTATACCCCATCAGCCCACCTCTGCGTTCCTGCACTTTATTTTAGTGATTAGGAAAACAAGGGGTTCCAACTGTGAAGGCCCCATGGGCTCAGCTATTGAGAACATAATTTCACAGCCCCAGTGCCATCAAGAAAGCTTTATTTAAAGCCAGGCCCTCCAACTCCACTTTAGCTCGAAAACGATAATGATCTTTGCCAGAAAAAGTTCACAGGTGCTCCCTCCCCCGATGTTGGAAAAATAGTCCTAGAATACTACTAGAGTGGGGCGGACAATGTGTATAATTTTCAGAGGACAGACACCCCACTTTGAGAAAAACACATATATGTCTCTAAAAGGCCGTTTGGATGAGCTTACAACTGTCACCCAGGAGCTGAATAGCAACTTGATGAGGTGAGAGCTGGCTCCCAGAGATGAGACAAGGACTTGGGTGTGGGGAGGAGCTCAGTTCCTCAGACAAGAGGACCATCTGTGCAGTACCCTGGAAAATAATTACCTTTTGTCACAAGTGGAAGTAATGTGTCTTAATCCCCTAGAGTGACTGACTTTGAAGCTGGGTAATCAGGTTTGAGTCTGGTGGAATGCTCAAACATCCTATGATTCTGGGCATATCACTTAATCTCCCTGTGCCTACAAAAAAATAATGTGTCCATCTGTAATGCAACTGGTACTCCTATAAGCTCTGATAACTTTGGGTTGAGTTTTGCTATATAAAACTGCAAAAATAAGTACTGACACCTCTGCCTGTCCCCTTTTTGTCCAATGAATCAGGCAGGCATCAATCTCAGTGGTAGAAGAGCTGTCCCCACAACTTGTTTTGAGTGACCACAGAGGAGGAGTTACTAATTTCTTCACTGCATCTTTATGGCAGACACAGAGGCTCTGCACAAAGGAAGACATGCTCTGCCATCTTGGTTTTTAGTAAATAGAAGCACTGTTGGATTGTTTGCAATAGGGCACAGAGGAACTGCTTCAAAAGAAATACCCCCCCTGGAAACCTTTTCCCAATTGGTTAGGGAGTATCTTAGAGTCACCACCACTCTCAGGCTAGTGCCAGACATACATTTGGCACCTCTGGACACTCTCTTCAAACACTACTTTACCTGTAGAAACTGAAGAAAGACTTTATCTGCCATTGAGACCTGTGAAAACAAACAACCCTATGGGCAGTACCTGCACCAAACTTGGACCCACAACAAAGAGGTGGGCTTAAATTACCATTTGACTGACCTCCTGTTAAATTACAGGGGAGTGAGCAGCAGGACAATCAATTTCTGGGAAGAGCCCAGCTGACCAGTTTCAATTGGACCTGCCAGTGGCTTCTGTTGAAGTGAGTCCTGACCCTTATTCCTGTTCCTAAGGTCTTGTAGCCCCTTGATGGTGTAATAGTGTACTCATCCTGCTTAACCCTAAAAGCTGGAACTTAGAAACTTTTTCAAGGCTTTTTCCCAGGAGAACAAACAGAAGACAGGGGCCAACCTGCTAAGTCGATCTGTCAAGGGTGCAACACCGGTAGGAATTACTTTGCTGTAGCCTCTGCTACATTATCTCCACAGCAGCAAATGTGTTTTAGTGAGCCCGATGCCGACCAGCATCTGATGACATTGAACCCTCTCTGGCTACAACTTGCAACTTTGCCCTGCTGAAGAAATTCAACTTCCAGAAGAGAATCTATGTTCAAATGTTGAAACCTTCACCTGGCCGGACCTGGAGAAGCCTCCGATTGACATCTAAAGCTTCCTGGGCACAAACTCAGAGATTATCCTGCTTTTGTTGATGGCTTCAACAGACTGTGCCCTTTATCAGCTCATCATAAACAAGACCGTCTTTGGATCGAGACTGCAGCCTTGCCCCGCTAAGGACTCTAACCTCTTGAAAAATGTCTCTAAGTCCGAAGGTCACTCTTTAATCGGGTCTAACCTGACCTAACTTGGCCCTCATATGACACCTACGCTCCATCGCAGTTAACCTCAAACCTTACTCGTGCTCTGGTCTAGTGTGACCAGATTACCACGGTTGGCATTTGCACTTTTAGGCTCTATTTATATTTAAAACTTTAAAATATTCTCTATTTTTATAAATTGGAGTGGGATTTTTATTGAGTTGTATTTAAGACATTTTAACTGTTTTGGTTATTCTAAATGCTTTACACTTTCCCTTAAGTTAAGTCGGTCTACTCTGTGCCATAGCTACCTGGTGTTGTGCTCAGGTTTTAAATTACTGAAACCTTCACTGGACCTCACAAAGATAGTTATGCTATTACTTGTGGCAGATTTCCCTACACCCCAACTAAAAAAAACAGTTTCTCACAGAAGTCTACAGAACTTTTAGGAAGATACTTACTCTATCCACTACCAAGCTTGCAGAACCTATTTTACAAGGCAGTAGTGTACTAGATTAATATATTATGGAAATGATGCTATATATCTTAAAATCTGGAAAAAATACCAAAGACCCAAACTTTTACTGCTCTTTGTTAAATGTTGACTAAGATAGTGTAAACCCTGCTAGCGGTCTGAATAACAGAGGGTCATACCTGATGTGTCACAGAAAGCAAATCTTGATGTTGTTAATGATGCTGGATGTGAAGACGGCTTGTGGCCTAATGAACTGGGAAGGTTTATTTATAATTTTAGAGGCTTTTACAGGACATGACTATTTGACATCGATTGAGACAGCTTCTTTTTGTATGGCAAAATTATTGATTTACGTGTTAATTGGAAATATTCAAACGTGGAGTTTGGGATAGTAGTATACAACTTAAATTGCTGAGGTGAATCCTTTTTAAAAGCATAGCCCAAAAAATAGAAGAAGCACAGTTCACTAACGATTGAGGCCTGGAAAATAAATAATAAATTTAGCTTTGAGATCATGCAAGGGGCACATTTTAGGAGGATGCAATGTTATGCAAAGTGGCTTTCTTACAGGACTTCAGAATTTCTCATCAAGTTTAATGAGTAATAGCACCAGACAGGTGGCAAGCAAAATGGCCGCACTGATGTGGGAATCTTTTGGTTGGCAGTGGAAATCTGAATCAGCCGCTAATATAGCCTAAAAAACCAAGGCCCTGACGCTGGACATCGGACATCAACTTTTACAATAAAGAGACAGTTATGAGGCCCGTGAGTCTGGGAGTTAATGCAGGGAGAGACTGGAGAACTGGCCCCCTGTAGCGGCAAAGAGAGCATGGAGCAGCTGGAGTGAGGGACAACTGCCAGTGAGTGCTGCAGGGGCCGCAAGGATAAGAAGTGGAGCTGTGGGGCATGCTGGGATAGCTGTGGGCTCCAAGAGTAGGGCTACTGATACAAAGAGAGACTGGAAGAGCTGGCTGAGCCTAGGGGTCAGAGTGTTACCCTACTGCCTGGCTCAGAACCAGCAAATGTGAAATAAAACGATGTACTCGCATTGTTTTATTTTGAATTTGCCTGCTCTTAGCCAGCGGTGTTGGGAGGGGTGGGGCCAAGGCATGGGAGGGGGGAGGAGGAGTGCTAGGTGCACTCCACTCCCTAAGTGCTCATGTGTGTTTGGTCAGCTGTCTCAGGCTAACCGAAACACACATGTGCACTTAGGTTTTCTCCAGCACAGGTGCAATGAGCCACCAGGCTGGAGAATCCCCACAGACTCCCTGGTCTGACCAGGGCATCTTTCCTGCCTGCTCAGACAAATCCCTTAATGCTCTGCAGCATATGGATTGGACAGAGAGTCTGTCCCAGGTGCTGCTGGGATGAGCAGGAAGAGGAGAGGCGGCACGAGAAGATGCGATGCTGGAGACTTACGGCGTCAAAAGTTAAGCATATATATATATTTTTTTAATATTGTATCCCCCCGCATGACATCTTCCACATGAGCCCACCTGCTTCACCACCCTTTGTTCATTGCCACCGCCGCTGATGCCATGGCTCCACATGGGGTTCAGCCACTGCACATAGATTCTGCGCCCCCCCTCCCGCCCACAGTGGATTAGCAGCACAGTCCATGACGGGCTAAACTTGCATGTAACTCCCCTGATAGCACATCCGATAGGCATAAGGGGTAAGGTGGGGCTGGCCCCAATATTAGTAAGCAAGAAGGATAACCATCAGGCCCCACACTACTGCAATAGATGCCCTTGCTTAGAGGCCACTATCACTCCGAGCCTGTACCATCATTACTTGGAGACAGTGGACAAACAGCAAAGGGCCATCACAAAGAGCAAAAAGAGAGTGGTTGAGCTGAACCTCTAATGGCTGAAAACCATATCTAGGAAGGGCAATCAAGCCATGCTATCCACCAAGGCTTTAGGGAGGGAGAAGAAGATGATGTTCACACTGTCCTATGTTCAACACAAGACAAGCTGTGCTCCATAGATCAATAAATGGACTCACTAAACACCCACGTGGACTCTATATCACACAAATTGGACAACTAAGATGAATGCCTATAAGAGGCAGTACATGGAATCTCACAGGCAGAAGATCAGATGAAAAAGTAAAGAGACGCTGAGCATACAAGGAATACCGCAATCAGCCAACCTGGGCAAACTCGAAGACTTCGTTGAGCATAAGCTAACCACATTGCTTGGGCTTAAAAAATTCTACAACCTACTAATAGTAAAAAAGGCACAGGTCACAGGCACTACGACCACCCCTGGGGGCCCCTGCCAGACCTATTATCCGTAATTATTAATTAACATTTCTGAATTCATGCTCATGGCACAGGAGGTGCACCAAAAATACACAAGAGTTGAGAAGCAATAGATAAAGGAAAAATTCCAGTATGCAATGTTGTACCTGGCCCATTATTCACAAGGGGAAGCAACATATTTTCAAAAACCCAGAACAAGTGGCAGAATACCCTAAGGCCCACTGCAATGCACTTGCCACAAACAATAACACAGCGCTGCCTCACCTGAATGGTCGGCTCTCCATGATTAAGACTAATAATCATTATGAATCTCATTTGCAGATAGATCTTACCGCACCCTCACGCACCCTCTAGTGACTGACTCTCTACTAAGATGGGGGAGTCCCCGATTCGAAAAGGATTGAGGATGCTAGATAAAACCCACCGGCTATGAGAACCTGTCCTACTGGTCGCCCTCAGGGAAAATACCCCCAAACAAGTTGATAATTTCTGGTCATATGGCCCTCTCTCCTAAAAACGATTGAAGATGTTAGAAGTTGGGGCAGGAACTGACCTGGTGCCTTCATTTCCTAGGTAAGCATCAGTGTGGAGGGGGAGATTTGGAAAAAAGCTCTTAGGCACTATGTAAGCCCTGACAACAGCATGCTTGATGACTACAGTAGCACCGTATACCTATCAGCATTGGTGGGAGGGATAATATGTCACATTGCTCAGCAGGAAGGTGCTGCATACACCAACACATCCAAAACACTAAGACCATGTTGAATTGCCTCACATGGAATGTTAGGGTGCTTAATAACCCTCGGAAGACTCACTAGGTTCTCTCATTTCGTGACAGATATAAAATACACATAGACTTCTGCAAAAACACTATCTAGACTCAAAGATGTCCAATTGATTTGCCAGCCGATGGATGGAGCTTAGGATTGCCATATCATCCTCATAAAATGGGGCACTGGATTCTGCTTACAGTGATCATTGTGTGAAACCAAGAGTAGGTATGCCTCCTTATAGGGTTGCTGGGGCTTCAAGCAGATTCAAAAAGGGGGGTGGTGATGGACAGAGTATCTGAATTAAGCAGAACACTCCTACCCAGTCAAAAGATCAGGGCTTGATCCATCACCGTTTTTTAGCTCACTGCACCATCCCAGTTCAGAACCTGGCTACATGCAAATTAGTCTGTCCCTGGCCAAGTGCATCATGGGAACAGGGCAGACCAAACTACCAAGCCAATTCTTTACTGGAAAGGAAACAAGCTTCCGGGGACCGGTTTCTGGCATTACAGCTGTCTTCGGCCCGGCTTGCTTGAATCCTGATGGTGCAGTGAGCAAGGGACTCACATCTGAGCATACCCTTCCACACTTGTGGTGGCCAAAACGATTCAAAAAGGGGGGTGGTGATGGACAGAGTATCTGAATTAAGCAGAACACTCCTACCCAGTCAAAAGATCAGGGCTTGATCCATCACCGTTTTTTAGCTCACTGCACCATCCCAGTTCAGAACCTGGCTACATGCAAATTAGTCTGTCCCTGGCCCAGTGCATCATGGGAACAGGGCAGACCAAACTACCAAGCCAATTCTTTACTGGAAAGGAAACAAGCTTCCGGGGACCGGTTTCTGGCATTACAGCCGTCTTCGGCCCGGCTTGCTTGAATCCTGATGGTGCAGTGAGCAAGGGACTCACATCTGAGCATACCCTTCCACACTTGTGGTGGCCAAAACGATTCAAAAAGGGGGGTGGTGATGGACAGAGTATCTGAATTAAGCAGAACACTCCTACCCAGTCAAAAGATCAGGGCTTGATCCATCACCGTTTTTTAGCTCACTGCACCATCCCAGTTCAGAACCTGGCTACATGCAAATTAGTCTGTCCCTGGCCCAGTGCATCATGGGAACAGGGCAGACCAAACTACCAAGCCAATTCTTTACTGGAAAGGAAACAAGCTTCCGGGGAACGGTTTCTGGCATTACAGCCGTCTTCGGCCCGGCTTGCTTGAATCCTGATGGTGCAGTGAGCAAGGGACTCACATCTGAGCATACCCTTCCACACTTGTGGTGGCCAAAACGATTCAAAAAGGGGGGTGGTGATGGACAGAGTATCTGAATTAAGCAGAACACTCCTACCCAGTCAAAAGATCAGGGCTTGATCCATCACCGTTTTTTAGCTCACTGCACCATCCCAGTTCAGAACCTGGCTACATGCAAATTAGTCTGTCCCTGGCCCAGTGCATCATGGGAACAGGGCAGACCAAACTACCAAGCCAATTCTTTACTGGAAAGGAAACAAGCTTCCGGGGACCGGTTTCTGGCATTACAGCCGTCTTCGGCCCGGCTTGCTTGAATCCTGATGGTGCAGTGAGCAAGGGACTCACATCTGAGCATACCCTTCCACACTTGTGGTGGCCAAAACGATTCAAAAAGGGGGGTGGTGATGGACAGAGTATCTGAATTAAGCAGAACACTCCTACCCAGTCAAAAGATCAGGGCTTGATCCATCACCGTTTTTTAGCTCACTGCACCATCCCAGTTCAGAACCTGGCTACATGCAAATTAGTCTGTCCCTGGCCCAGTGCCTCATGGGAACATGGCAGACCAAACTACCAAGCCAATTCTTTACTGGAAAGGAAACAAGCTTCCGGGGACCGGTTTCTGGCATTACAGCCGTCTTCGGCCCGGCTTGCTTGAATCCTGATGGTGCAGTGAGCAAGGGACTCACATCTGAGCATACCCTTCCACACTTGTGGTGGCCAAAACACTAAGACCATGTTGAATTGCCTCACATGGAATGTTAGGGTGCTTAATAACCCTCGGAAGACTCACTAGGTTCTCTCATTTCTTGACAGATATAAAATACACATAGACTTCTGCAAAAACACTATCTAGACTCAAAGATGTCCAATTGATTTACCAGCCGATGGATGGAGCTTAGGATTGCCATATCATCCTCATAAAATGGGGCACTGGATTCTGCTTACAGTGATCATTGTGTGAAACCAAGAGTAGGTATGCCTCCTTATAGGGTTGCTGGGACTTCAAGCAGATCATTGTGGTGAACTCGGTATGGGCCCCATACTGAGTAGCCAGACTTCTAGTGTGCCGTCTGGGGGGCCATCGCTGGCACTAAGCCACAATCACTGATATGAGGAGGCATTTTAATTGTATCTTGTAGGGAGACATTGATAGGCACTCTCAGGCATAGCTCGGAAATGAGAGTTAGACTGACAACCATAATGCAAGAGCATGGACTAATAGACGACTGGTGGCACAAACACCCGACAGACAAAGAAGGTACATATTACTCCTACACACACATGGGGCTTCAATACTATGTCAGTCAGAAATCATTCCGACTGACTCTGTCTCGGAATGGTTTCTGAACCAGACAGTCCGACTGACCAATTACGATGCTTCCAGATGCGATTCAGTCAGACTCCCATTGACTTCAATGGGAGCCTGTGTTCCAACCAAATACACAGGATCCCATTGAAGAAAGGGGTGGGTGGGGAAAATCCTTCACCCTGTGGCGGGCACCCCTTGGTGCCTGCCACACTATGCATGGTTAGAAAGGGGGGTCCCTTGGGTACACCCCAAGTGTCCAATTGGGAAGGCTCTGTGTGAAGGGCGGCCTTCTACGGGCCCCCAAATTCAGATTCCGACAGTCGATCCGAGTCAGAACAACTTATTCCCTTGCATACATCCCCCCTTATCTGACATTGTAATCACTCAGTCTGAAACGCGGTCCATAGACCTGTACGAGCTGGCTCCCTATGACTTGGTTCCTCAAAATGCCATCTGAACCCTTTGCGAACATTGTAATCGGTCATTGGGAAAGCTTTCCAAATCGGTCGGAAGGATGGGTTCTGAATCAGATACGGCAGACCCGAATCCCATTCGGAATCTTTCCGAACGACATCATAATTGACCCCATGGTCTAGACGGGACTTTTGACTTATCACACCTGATGTAGGCAAATAAATTCTGGAGGTGAGTCACCTAGCCGGTGCCCTCTCAGACCACCTCTCGGTCCTCTTACAACTCTGTATATCAAACATAATACCCATGTGTGGTTGTGAATGTGAAAATTGGTCAACATGTTTTGCTTCAGAAAGAAAGGAGTGCCCAGTACATGCCCTGCCGCTGGATGGTCTCCGGTGTCCATCCAGCGGTAGGGCAGGTATCGGGCCATAACAAAGGGGCTTACTTATATCCTCCCTCTAGACCGAGGGGATTTGCCAAGGAGGAACTCCATTCTTTGTGAAAGGGTAATAACAGGAACATGAATGAGATGTTCCCATGAGCGCAATGACGCACTTACACCTTAATAGAGGTATCATAGGAATATAGGGTGTCTTTTCCCTGCTCCTATTTTTATTTACAATTTCACATTGCACTTTCCTGATGAAGCGCACCAGGATCCATTAGGGGCCTATTTCCCAGCGCGAAACATGTTGACAAATTTTCACATTCATAAACACACACTGGCACTGAGAGCAGCAGAGTAATACCCTGTCCTCTACGATATTTGCCATTAGAGGAGCACCGTCTCCCCTGTACAATTCTTTTACTCTTACCTCCAGGACCTAAGAATAAAAATTGACTTCAGGGTACCGTTGGGGTAATTTTAATAAACTTGCACTAATCCTTTTAAGGCCCACACACCCACATGCACAACTGAGATGTCTCCTAAAAGATCTCCAACAAAGAGCCCTCTCGCGGGGCCCGTGGAGGACAGCAGCGCCACCTTCACGAGGAGCAACGTCCGATTATGAAGCATGACACTCACAAGAGTGTATGAGGGCACTAATTTATAAAGGAGAAATTCCCCCACCTTTATCAATTGGGAACCACATATAGAGACCATGTTCCTGTTTTTCTCTTCTACATAACCAAGTTGGTTATGGCTCTTTATTTAGGAACAGTTTCCAAAAAGTGATTACAAGTTAGTTCTTGGGAGCAAAGGTACTGGACCTATCCTTTTTTCTAAAACGCTCCCTGTCCCCCCTCTTGAAGCGTTTTATGCAGAGATATTATGACAGACACATACTCTTTTCTCTCTATGCAGATGTCATGACACTTTATTTATGAAACCTTGACATGAATCTCAATCCAGTGATGAGAGAATATAGCAGATCTGGAATGCTGGTCGGCATCAAGATACACTGGGTAAAATGTCAGATCTTCCCACTGATAAGATCAACCAAAACGTTTAGATCAGATTATCAATTGGAATGGCGCGACAACACTGTGACACAGCTATGTATACATATCAATAGAGATCCACAAACAGTCATCCAGGAAAATGATGGGGTGGCACTAACCAGATAACAAACCAAATCATAAGATGGCTTTCACTTCCACTGTTTTTAGTGGGGCACATTAGCCTTCTCAAGACGGCAATCATGCCTTGTATACCATTTCTCTTTCTCAGCATCTCACTCAACCCCAACAAAACTTCTTCTGTACATTGAAAAAAGTCTATTTACCCTCTTGGTATGGGTGGAGAAGATTGCGCCCATAGATTGGGACACAATGATATTACTGATTACATGGGGGTCTTTGAGGTACCGGATCCTGAACTATATGATCTCAGCACCCAGGCTCACATTGCACACTACAGGTATGACCCTGTCCCACACATGGCCTACATGGTGTTAGAATCAGACAATGCCAGCCCCATTCTCATTACTTCCTTGGTGAGCATGCTGCTCACTCAGCTCCTAGATAAAACCTCGACATTTGTGTGCACTATGAGGGGATGGAAGGTGTATGTTGTAAGAAAACAGAGTACAACCTCATTTACTCGCCAGAACCATCCTTATATGACTTCCTGCTAATGCCAGCCACACAATAACTTAGGGCCCGATCACAGCTGGACAGATTGGATATCTTGAGATTGGGTTACATATATCAGAATGGAGCATTCTGCATGCTGGGGGACTTATGTGGGGTGCCTCACCCTCAAGCCCTGGATGCATTCTTCTACTGCATACTGAGGGGGGTGTTATATTCTTCTTAGCTTCTTTAAGTTACATTAGAATGTCTAACATTCATGATTGACTCTGTATTCTATATTGATGTCATTGTGTTTTACAGTTGGTCCAGCTGTATCTGGTGTGGACATGGGGGGGGGGGGGTTTCTCTGACCAAATAAACCTACTAAGATCTGTTTAATAGATCTGACTTGTTTTGTATTACAACAGGGGGGCTGCAGATTGCTGGACCCAGGGTTCCCCTGTGAACCAACATAATTATCACCACTAGATACACTACACACTAACTCCACCACCAGACACCTGGCCTTTAGAATCCATCAAGTGATGCTTTAGGCCTTGCCAGAGACAGCAAAGACAACGAAAATAGGTTGGGAAACCAAAACCGTCTTGGAACTCATCCAGAGAACATGGAAATTCTGCTGCACCCAAACGAACATCATGTCTGCAAGCAGTAGATTGCAAATCATGAATTTCAAGTTCCTGAATAGGGATTATTGCACCCCAAAGACCCTCCTCCACTTTGGACAACAGGCAACTTTGGAGTGCATACATATAAGGGGCTCCAGAGACAAACTTCTAGCATCTAGCGTGGTCTTGCTCCTAGGTGTCGGCATAGTGGAATGACATAATGAACATTCTGAAGCAAATGGTAGCGTGAGACATCCCATTGGACCCAAGAATGGCCCCTCTTGGTCTTGGGCTGGATCAAAAGGAGCCAAACAACTCAAAAAAAGCTTCTGGCGCTGGCACTTCTCCTTGCCAAGCCACAGGTGGCATGGTGCTGGGGGTGTGGTCACTGCTGAACAACTCAAACAATGGGTTTATGATATGACCTACTGCAATGAACACCTTCAAATCTATGCAGAACTTCTTCCCCTGTCCTCTTGGCCCACAGATATTTGGAGCCCATTCAAATTCTACCTCACACATCTGACAGATGAGCTGGGAGCACAGCAGGGCCATAATGCAGGCCCCTGTTGCCCTTGTGGCACAGGAGGCCCCAATTCCCTAAGTGACTATGGAATATATGTGAGATGTTGAAGACCCAGGGGCCCCTCATCATATTCTACAGGGGGGCACATCACTTTGAGTGATGCCACTGAAGCATGGCCAGAAAGCCCAGGGGAACAGCCTCCTTACATATAGCAAACACAGCCTCCAAGAAGGCAGGGACTGATATTGAATATAAGACAGGAGAGGACAAGACTGACAGTGATACCCAAACAGGATGATGAATACGTGCTAAGACTCAGTGGCCCAGTCTGATGACGAACTCCTACTATATGATCAGTATCAGCATAGACACTGAACTTCCTGCTGTTACCCCATGTGAATTGCTTGAATATCGTCAATATGAACTTATGCTAAATAGCATTTCTTAATGGTTAATGTTAACTGAAATGTATGATGTACCTTTATATGTAGAAGTGCTAAATAAAGAATTTTAAAAGAGTATGATAGCATAGCAAAGTCTTTTAAGTGCTCCACGTTAGAACTAGAGAATTGCCTTTATATAGCATAATCATGCCGAAAATTAACACCATTTTGGGAGAGAATTTCTGGTGATGTTGAAAATAAGTTAGTGGGGACTGTGCAGTGGTCTTCTATGATTGCTCTGATGGGCTATGCTCTCTTCCTAGATGTTTTTCCTTTGAGAGGAAAAACTTAGTTGTTATTGCAGTATTGGCTGACGAATCTTTGATAGCTCAGCATTTGAGTTAATGACAGAGAATACATTTATGCGACCAGAGAAGGTGATTGTGATAGATTGTATCTTTATGAGAGGATTTTGTATGACTTTTTCTTTAGGTGTTTTACTAGCATAAATATCCACTCAGCACTAAAACCCACGGATGGTATTAGTATACATGTTGATGTGTAATGTGTTGTAGTTAAACCAGTCAATATAAGGGAAACTGCGGTACATTTTATGTTCATGTTATAATTATTATTTTTAGCTGGGAACATGGTTGGGTGCATTTGGAGGTGATTAATTGTCTTCTTTAAAAACAGCTATCAACTATTTATGGAATGTGATTTAAAGGCAACATATTATTGGTTTTACATATACTCCCTTGCCCCCTCCTCATCAAAAAAGAAACAAAAAGATTTAGACACTCCCTGGAACACAAGACAAAACACCACCGAGGCAGACTACCATTAAATCCCAGTGACAAGTCCTCACAAACTGCCAGCAACACAAAGACAGCTGCCCAATGTCCTCCAAGAAATAAGCACCAACAACATCTGTCCGGGAAACGGATATACCTAACAGAAAAAATGGTGACTGTGAGAACCTGAGAAGGTATTATGTAAAACCAGCACTTGCAATACAGCTCTTGTAGGGAGAAGGGACCAGAATAGCTCTAAAAGTATATGCACCTTGTCTAAAAGAAACTGGGAATGAGCTTCTGAGAGAAATCCTACCTAAAATTGAATCTGAGCTGGCAGGATCATGAGGGAAGAAGCAGAAATTAATCAGCCCACGGTTCAGCCAGACAACACCTCGACCTGATAGCATTAGCACTCTTTGGGTATAAGAAGTATAAAACCACAGTATCCAAACATAGAAAGACTATAAGTGGAGACCCATAAGAACAAAGAGAAAGTCTCAATGCTGCTGAGGACAAGGCACCTTTGTACTCTCCTGAACAATAGCCTGATAACAAGCTAAACATTGCCTCCACATGAGAAATGTAAAACCTTCCTGGTGGATGACAAGCACAACAGCAGGAGTACAAAAAATGGACCAAAGCCCCTGAGAGGACAATTGCCAAACCGACTCCCAATGCAAGGCTCAGGAAGTAGAGATTCCAGACTGGCAACTCACAGTGCTTAATTTGTAAAATAATAAGTGTCATGGCTCTCGTCAAGAGGCCACTGCAGCTTGCACCACACATTGCCCCTGCCATGCTGCCAATGGTAGTAACATATAATAAAAAACAACAACCCCAGGCAATGTGTGGCAAAAGCAATGTAAAGAAGGAGTTCAGAGAAATAATTATATTAAAAAATCATATATTTTAATTACTTTCATAGATAATGTTTGTATTTAAAAGCACCAGTTAGTAACTTTCAATAATGCATTTAAAATTCATTATTCAATTAACAATTTGGTAAAAGTAACTATGGTTTCTTCGACGCGCGTTTCGACACTGGGGGTGTCTTCATCAGGAAAATACCATCAAACACAAGAAATTTCTATAATCCAAGGCAGTGGGACCATCTCGGATTCTAAGGCTTATTTTCACCAGACCAAATTGGCTTTAAAACAGGATCGGGCTTTGCGTTTAAGGCGCTTCGGCAGAGTGTTCGAGTTTAAACAACGCGGTTGTTATTTGAAAAGACACTTGTATGTAATGCATTCAATTGAAAGTGGGATGTGTGTCCATTGATTAAGAAGAAAAGAATACTCTGATGTATATGATAACGGAGCGTATACAGGTAAATGCGAAGGAAATCAACGATCTATCAAAGACCCAATAATGGCGGAGGAACCCCTGTGGGCCGAAATTCTCGCTCATGATCATGATATGCGGGCTTGAGGGGCAGTTGCAGCCTCCTTAGCTTTGTCAATGCATGGTCAATGCCGGTTTGTCAAAAACGAGGGACTGCGTTTGCAGCCGATACACAAGAACCCTGTTTTAGTGCGCGTGGGGCCATGACGCTGGCTCCTGATACCAATATGCGGTCTTTAAGGGCGGTAACAGCCTCGTCGACGTTGCCGATGCGTGGTCAATGCCGGTTTACAAACAACACTAATGGTAGTAACAACACAACTACAAACTATCACACTCCTACAAGTGTGACAATTCAGACTATTTCAGGCCTCCAAAGCTATAAGAATGGCTTGGGTGGCAGGCAATAGTCATTTTTAATGTATACTGAATTAATAATTGACTGTTGTTCTGGTAATCTCATACAGCACCAGCTTGTGGCAGACTGCCACAAGCTCCAGTGTTGACAAGATGAGCACCGGAAACCACTGGCTCAAATTAGGCACTGGCAACTCATCAGAATGCAGGGGAGCCTCCTCAAAACAGCCCAAAAGTGTAAGAGCTACCAGTGTAACCATCAGCACAAAGATGAAGCAGAGCCAGATGAAACAGCCAGGGAATGAACAGGGAAGGCCACAATCCTTCATTTTCACAGAAAGCAAAAGAATGACTATAAGTCTTCCAAGAGAGGCTCAATTTAAATCTTAAGCAGGAGTACCACACATAAAATGATTGCACTACTAGAGTTCTGCCACCAAGACTTCAGAACTTAACACAGGAGCAGAAAAAAATACTTCCAGACTTCTGCAACCCAAGAACTCATTGAAGATGTACGTTGTGATTGCAGAGTCTTCATGAAGACACATGACTCTGATCTCAGTGACACAGCCATTGTACTCTTAACCTTCAGGATGTGTGTCTGAGACATCAACCCCTTGGTCACAAGTTAGTCTCTTTTATTGTTTTGTTTAAATATGTTTATTAAGATTTTATTTGATGAGATTCTTTAATAATGCAACATTATTATACAGCGTAAATATTGGTCAGTAAGGGTAGGTCAACATGACAACTAACAGGATGACTTTTGTGACAGCTACAGCATCAACATGGTACACTGAGTAAAACAACTTGTAATAGAAATACAGCAGATTATTAATAAACAGGCAAAATGTCCTCCCCAAAAAACATGGAAAGAAGGGGGGAGAGAGGGGGCAAAGGAAGAAAAAAACATTGAGAGAAAATATGCATTAAAAACAAGAACAAGGGAAATGCATTTGCCACACATTTTTACAAAGCTCTTGACCACCACCCCATACCTCTCCTTTACCAAATCAAACGGAGAATGTCACCAATGTATAAATTTGTGGTTAGGAAAATTTGGTAGGATTACAGTAAAGGAGGATGAGTGTCTCAAGCAGCATCAACAGCACATCGCCTAGATGTGCCTTTGAATGCCAGTTGGCTGTTGTCAGTCAGGTGTGTTCTCCAGCAAGCTTGTGCAAAAGCCGATAATATTGTATTCCAATAGGTGGCTGGTGGGTATTTGCGGAGTCCTATTGTGTCTTCCCTATTTAACGCCACATAATCTGCTAGAGCCCACACAAGTTGTGAGGTATACCAGGCTTCCACTGATGGTGATTCAGGTGATTTCCACCTTTTGGTGATTAGGCGTTTGGCCATTATGAAATCTATGTCTAAGAAGCGGGTGGAGGCTTTGGTTGTTTTTGACCTGTGATATAAGCCTAATATAGCAAACAAAAGGAGATGACACTGACTCCTAGACTCCTAGACACAGATCTGGGTTGAATCCATCATCATTCTTTAGCTCGCTTTTCTACCCCAGTCCAGACCGAGCCATCCCAGTTCAGACCCAGCTATATGCAAGTCAGTCTTGACCCTGTGCCTCATGGGAACAATCCAGCCCTAACTGCCAAGCCAGATCCTCCCTTGTTGCAGGTCCAGCGAAGACCTGGCTTGGCAGTTCAGGCTGGACTGTTCACAGGAGGCACAGGGTCAAGACTAATTTGCATATAACTGGATCTGAAGTGAGGTGGCGAAGTGAGTCAAAGAATGATAATGGTTTCAAACAGATCTGTGACTGGGGTGAGTGTCTGAAAAGTATCAGTGCTCCGTCCATTGTCCACTTGTGTTTGCTTTGTTCACCCTAAGTTGGCAGGGTATGCCCAGATGTCAGTCCCATGCTCACTTTGCCACTGAATTCAAGCTAGCCTTGCTGATGAGGGGTGTTCCTCCGAAACCGGTACCAGGAGGCTTGTTTCCGGTCCATTGAAGACCTGGCGTGGCAGTTCGGGCTGGATTGTTCCCATGAGGCACAGGGTCAAGACTGACTTGCATATAGCTGGGTCTGAACTGGGATGAAGAAGTGAGCTAAAGATTGATGATGAATTCAACCCAGATCTGTGACTGGGGGTGAGTGTCTGAAAAGTTTCAGGGCTCCGTCTATTGTCACCTTGTGTTTGCTTTATATAAGCCTAACTAGCAGCCCGTCCCGACGTTGTCCTGGGATGAAATATAGCAGCGTTTAAAAGTGGGTAATGGTGACGTTTAAATGGCTGAAGTGGCACAATAGTTATGCATCCATAAGGGTTTTTTATGCATTGTTTAACATTGATCTTGCTCTTCGTCTTTTACCTGTCTTGTGAAGTTGGTAATTTCTGTTCAATTTGTTTGTCCGCTTGTGCATGCAGTGTTAGGAAGATCATTCGTGATATGTGCCTCCTCAGCTGTAACGTTTTTGATGATCCTTCGTGATATGTGCGACCTCAGCGGTAACGTATGCAGATTGTGGTGCTGTGGAGTGGGTTGGTTATAGAATCCCCAAGAGCGTTCTGTCCGACGTTAATCCGTGTACGCTGACAGTGCAGTGCGTGGCAGCGTGCTTGCGAGGGCTGCACGTGCGTGATCCCCGCTGGTAGGCTGACTGCCTTGAGGCCCCACCTGAGCACCGGACTAAATTCAAATCGTTAAGTGTGTGAAATGCCGCCTGAATGAGAAGCTCCGTGAATGCGGCTCCCCTCTGGTAGGTTGACTGCCTTGAGGCCCCGCCTGAGCCCCGGACTAAATTGAAATCGTTAAGTGTGTGAAATGCCGCCCGAATGTAAAGCTCCGTGAATGCGGCGCACATTGTTGGAAATGCAAAGCTCCGTGAATGCGGCGCACATTGGTGTTTGGCGACGCCCCTGTTAGAACGGTTAGGCCCAAAAGCGAGTACTGTGAAGGTTAGCAGTAATTCTGCGTGAATGGCGCGCGTGAATGGCGCGCTCCGTCAATGCTGCGCCACGTGAATGCCGCGCCCATTTTTTTTTTTTTTTTGCCAGGCCCCACTGACAACGCCGACGCCCACAAGGGACTACTTTACCCCTAAGGTTCTTTTACCTTCGTAATGTATATGGAGGGCAGATGTATAGCCTATGTCCATCTGCTGCAACTGCCCTTTCCAATACTGTATTGGGTGTTGTGATTGGTGCTGTACTTCTTGAGCTTACCCGCCTCAAAGGTTTCGGCTCTCTCTTTATAATAGTAATATAGAAGATAGGCACACTTCCTACGTGTGTAGATACCGGCGGTCAGTGCATATTGATAAGCAAGTGCTGACTCCCTGCCAGTATGTATGTAATTGTGGGCAATTCCACAGCATATGTAAGAGATCTGCATTAATGGCGTTACAGCGAGGGCTGGCTGCGTCAACACATTGAAAATATCTGTTTATTTTGTTGGAGGTAAGTTTTGCTCTGTGTATGATGAAGTATTGGATTAATTTAAACCTTGCATTGCGTGGAATGTGTGTGAGGCCTTCAATGAAGGCAGCCCATTTCCCATGAGTTGGTCACCCTCCCATCTGTGGCGGAGGGCTATAAGTGGAAGGAAAGTGTGTGTGAGTAAGGAATCCATAAACCAACAAACTAGGTGATGGCCAGATCCCATCACATGAAGATATGGATTGTGAGATGCATGGGGAGTTTCTCCTCTGACTTAAATGTAGAATTAATATATCTTCTGCTGAATCCAGTCACGAGGGTGAAATATTACAACATATTGAGTTATAATATTCAATTTTTAAGAATAGATAAAGCATTCACATTCATCAGAATTGCCATTTTGGCCCATTTGGGGCTAGAAATGGGAAAATTAAGTACTACCTTTACCGATTCAATTAGAAGTTTTGGCAGACTTTGATATGGTGGCTCACTCACTACTGATTGACAGATAAATAAGGGCAGGCACAGTAAGAATAGTGGCAAATGGAGTCACTCATTTGTCAAGACCCATGTTCAGCAATATGCTTTTGACCTTTGTAACTCCTCTAGAGATCCTTCCTTTTGGTCAAAGGTCCGTGTTGGTGAAATAAACTGCTCTTGAATTACAATCAATGTAACAACAAAACTGTATGCAAGCTCTCCCTGCTGCATCCACCTTGATGTTGTGAATACTTTCAACCTTTTTGTAAGTGAATATCTTTGGCATGTAAGAAAATGGTATAGTGAAGAGGCAGAAGGTCTTCTGAAATCTATGCACTAGTCACACCACCTGTAAAACGGTAAGTGCTAGACAAGTTGATGGAGAAGCACGTTCTCTTATTCAACTTCAACATGATTACTTTTCTTCACATATGGGCCCCAGTGTCTGATGTATGTCATAAAAATTCTGAATGACACCTTGGTCTCTGGCATAACATTAATTATTAACGCTGTCTTTTAGTCTGCTAAGGCCACTTCTATAATAAAGTTGGCAGTGGGCACCACACTCTTGAAACAAATATACTCCTTTTGCGTGATCCGTCCTGCTCTTATCCTAGTAACAATCCAGTTTTAATGTTTTCTCATTAGTAAACAGTATGTAGCATACAACCTAAAGCACAAATATTCCAAACAAATACAGCACATATATTATAGGATAAGTGATAAAGTTCAACTCTACCAAGAACTGCAAGGCCCTATCTAACTTGAATCTCTAGCTCACAGACTATTCTAAAACAATCTAATTCTAACCCCCTTTCTTTATACAATAAATAACACAAAAGGAAATATTATATAAGTGTTAGACCTGGCATCTTTGACGTGGTTTCCCCCTATCTTTTTGCCTCTACCTCCTGTATTTTTGATGCTGTGCTGGATTTTGTTTTTGCTGGTTTAGATGCTTTGGGCACTTTGCCACTGCTGTTCAGTGTCAAAGTGCAAGTGCTCCCTGTGTAAATTGTTATTGTGATTGGTTATCCATGATTGGCATATTTGTGTCACCAAGAAGTCCCTAGTAAAGTGCACTACGTGTGCCAGGGCTGGTGGTAACAAATGCTACTAGTGGGCCTGCAGCACTGATGGTGCCACCCACATGAGTAGCCCTAAAATGGTGTCTCAGGCCTGCCACCGCAGTGCCTGTGTGCAGTCTGTGAACTGCCATGTCCTCCTGGTCAGTGTCCCCACTGGCCAGGCCTAACCCTTCCCTTTCTGTACACATTGGTCACCCCTATGGAAGGCCCACGGTACCCCCTTGGGCAGGATGCAGTGTATGTGAAAGGTAGAGCATGTACTAGTGCAGGTGACAGGCTCTGGTAGTGAAAAGCTGCAATTTTTGTTTTTCACTATTGTTAGGCTACCTTGCCCATAGGCTATCATGGGGAATGCTGGCTACAGTGGCTACCAGCATATCTTCCCATAGGAGCAAGGTATGACATAAAAGTCTGGTATCCCTGAACTCAGAATTTATTAACACATCTTTTAGGAAATGTTGTTTTTAAATCATGTTCTCTTGTCTGACCTTTCTGTGTGCCTTGGCCTGTTTGTGAATTGACAGTCTGGTTTGAGAGTGACAGGGGCTGGGGAGCCCCCGGGAGGATGGCTGAGTCAGCCCTAGGCTGAATGACTGCATCTGCATCTTGAGTGGCGGGAGGGGATAGCACCTGGGCCTGAAGAGGGCTGTGCCTGCCTTCCAAATTGCTGGCTCCACCTCCTGCTGGGCGGCTGACGACCCTGCCACTCTCTCAGAAAGTAAAGGAGAAGCCAGGAAAACAAAGTGCTCAAGGAACACCCAGAGCTGGTTCAGACCGGGCTCAGAGCCCTCCTGCACAAAGGGAACAAAGACTTTTAGGGGTATAAGTACAGGACCCCTGACTACAGAAAATTAGATCATCCTGGAATCAAGAAGGAACCTCTGCCAAGGAGAAAGCTGAAACTGAAGAAGGAAGACTGTCCTGATGTTGCTCTGCTGGACTGACCTGCTGTTGCTTTGCTGCCAAGGAGAGGGGAAGGACTTTGCTTTGTGCTGTGTCCACTTGCTTGAAGGAATCTCCTTGGGCCTGAGAAGAGCTGGTTGCCTGTTAAGAAGTCCCAGGAACAAAAGGACTTCACCCCCAGCTTCCCTGAACTCTGCTGAGAGAGTTCTGTCCTTTCTGGAGTGCGTGGCCCATGTGTGGTGCCTCTGGAAGTTGTACCTGTGTTGGGAAGCTGGAAACCAAGCTTTTAAGGAACTTTCTGCAAGTTTTGTCGCATCTCCTGCTTAGCGATAAAATTCCCGCCGCTACGAAGACCAAGATCGTCGCAGCACCTGTCGCTGCTGCCTGAAGACGGCGCATCCTTTGTTTGCGGGAAGATTTCCGTCGCTGTGAACATCGTCCGCACCGGAATCCATACAAGGTAACGCATCCCTCCCGATACAGACCGGATTCGTCGCAACACGCCCGCTACACCCAGCGTAATTGACTCATCGCCTCCTCAAGGTCTCAGGAGTGACGCATCGCTTGTTTTCCACCTCACCAGCTTCTGTTTTGGAACTTTGTCGCATCTAAAGGTACTGTTGGCTAAACGTGATGCAGCTGTGAACCTTTCACGCAACTGTGGATTATTTCAACGCTAACTTTAAGAACTCTTTTGCTACCATATTCTTGAACTGTGCATGTTGGATTTTATGGAGTCAGTTTGTGGTGTGTTCACTGTGTTACTGTGAGTTTTGGTACAAATACTTTACACATTGCCTTTGATAAGCCTTGACTGCTCGTGCCAAGCTACCAAGGGGGTGAGCAGGGGTTATCTCAGAGGGTTTCCTCCTTACCCTGACTAGAAGCAAGGGTCCCTATTCTGACAATGGTACCTATCTCTGCCAACTAGATACCCCCAGTTCTAACAATAAGGTAACCTTTTAAAAACATAACCAATTACCTTTTTTAATGCATATGGTTTGATGTTATTGACACATTTCAATAAATAATGATAACAAATAACCAAAATCAAATACTAAATTACGAAACCTTTAAAGAAACCTACAAAAAAACAAATCAACTTGACACACTAAATGAAGTACAAAATATATGACAACAACAAAAACAACTGTGGATAGAGGGTCAAAACAGGGTGACAAGAGTTTAAAGACCAAACTGCACCCTAACCCCTAATCAAACTCGTAAAACACACAAGGGGTGCTGTCGGTCTATAAAGGCTAGAAAGTGTCAGTTTCCTACTTAGTTAGTGTGTGTGTATGTAAGAACTACTAAGGGTGACAAAAGGGAAAAGAAAGTGTTAGAATTGGAAAAGAAAACCCATCAGCCCACCCATTGGCGGAGCATCATCATGTGGGATTTTAGAATACCAGCTGGTATCCACTAGGTGCCTCACCTTAGAGTATTGTGAGGGAACTCTAGTATTGGATCCACCAGTGATGGATAGCCAGACAGCAGTGTATCACTTTCCTTTCCCTTTTGTCACCCTTAGTAGTTCTTACAGCACCCCTTGTGTGTTTTACGAGTACAAAATATATGGCCTGCTTTCGGAAAGCTATTTGACAACTTGTCGTAACTTTCCAATTGACATTGAGAGTTTCCCTCGGACCACCGTATTACAATGACGGCGGTCGGATGGAAACCCATGGGGAGATTTGGCTGGCCTTCCGACGTTCTCAAGGAGCCTCTCGGAGCGTTAGAATGCCCATCGGAGTGTCAGAATGACACATAATCCCATAATGTCACTTTCTCACAGTTTTCCATGTCGACCTTTCCACCATGGAAAGGCTGTGGGAAAGTAACTTTGAGGCACTTAGTAGGGCCCCCTCCCCCCTGGCCCTATGCTATGGGGCTTAGGGGGCACCTGTGGTGGCCCCTTATACATACCTGCACATTGTGGCAGGAACCTCATGGTGCATGACACAAAGTGCAGGGATGTTTACAGACATCCATTTTTCAATTGCAGCTTGTGGTGCCAGCTTTTATCGTGCCGCACAAGATACCATTGAAAAATGGATGTTACTGACCACTCATAGGGTGGTTGCATCCAAATTCTGCGGTCAGAATCACTCACCTGTGGTCAGGCGGTCCCAGTCCGCAGCGGTACAGACCGACATCGTAAGCAAGTGTCTAAAGGGCATATTACCAACAACTAGCGATAATTATCGCTATGTTGGCTTAGCGGCAATAATTTTATCGCCGTGTTGCGGCGATTTTTATCGCTTAGGAGCCTTGCTATTATCAAGGTTTATCTCCTAAGCGATAAAAATCGGCCGAAATGCATGAATATCGCTGTTAAGTCAGCGATATTCATGCATTACCGAGCTAATGCTCTTAGCCTTGTTATCCACCTCCCATTGGATAACATGGCTAAGAACTGCTCAGGGCAGGTGTTAACTTTTGGAGATATTCGCGCTTAGCGCGAATATCTCCAAAAGTTGGTAATAGGAGATAGCGATGTTAGCGACTGTTTCCAGTCGCTAACATCTTGGCACACCCACTTTGCATGTCATTAGTGATAAATATCTCTGACATGCAAAGCGGGGCCCAAGATGGTCCCTATCTCCTACTAGCTGTCGCTAACTGGTGTTAGTGACAGCTAGGTAATAGGGAGATAATTTTATCTCCGCTTTCTTGTCTTTTAAAGCCAAAAAAGCGGAGATAAATCCCTTGATAATATGCCCCTAAGTGTTTAATGGCCCAATAAAGGTTTGTTTACGTGCTCCCTAAAAATAGCGTTAACTCCAACTCATACAACGCACTTTTAAAAACATTGAAAAATGCTGCAAAATGCAGTACAACAAAACATTCATATCAATACATAACAGTTTAAACAAGCCCATATCAGCACTAAACATTGCTTAAAATCACGCAAACGGATGCTGTTGGGATACATTTTTCAACATGGAAAAATAAATAAAAAACTACTTAAACAAAAATAAGTTACTTACAATTTTATTGCAGTAAAGCATCTTCAAAACTCATCTTCTACTTCCAATAATTCACAAAGACCAGGCTAAAGTGTAAAAAACGAAAGGGCCCAAAAATGGATAATCAACCAACAGGTAAATATTCCATATAAAATGCTAAAATTCCCTTCAAACCCTAAAAAATATATATATTTAAATGCAAACCAAATATTTCGAAGATACAGGAGTTATCTCAGAGATACAATATGGTTTCCGCCAGGGTTTAGACACAATAGAACAGGGTTTAAACATAAATCTATTATTAGGTAAATATACCCGAGCTAAGCACGGTAAGCTATTTATGGCATTTGTGGATCTCAGCTCTACGTTTGACTACGATAGACACAACAAACTCTGGACTATCCTTGAGGAAATGGGAGTGGAAACACTACATATAAACTTCATGAGGCAGCTATATCATGGTGCTTGAGCCAGGGTCCTGCTTCAATTAAATTTTGAGGGTCGCAACGCAAGAGAAAAGTGAGAAACGAGCACAACGTATGCTAACTGTGCAAAAAGCAATAAATAGCAGCCAGAAGATGTGCAAAATACAATCTGAAAAAAGAGAAAATATTAATACTTCATAAAAGAGTGACAGACACAGGGGTTAACAACCCATTTAAAAGAATATATAAAAGCTTTAAAATATATACATAAACTTCTTAAAATAATTGAATAGTTTTACACAGACTGCTTCGTTCTTCCGGCCAAAGAGAAAGTCACGAGCTGAAGCTACATTGTTAACACAATTTTGTAAAAACATTGGCCGAAGCAAGCAACGACGACTCAGAACCAATGCTGAACAGAAAATAACATATATGATCCAAGGTCTGAATGCCCAGCTTGCAGAAATTACACATTTTTCAATTTTTCAGATTCTGGGACCAGTTTGCTGTCAAGTCGTTTAAAGGAAAAAGATTCATAAGACATAAAATGAGCAGTCGCTGAGTCCCATGCTCTAAATTCCAAAATAGATATTTCAGTGAGATTCTCGTGAGCTTGTCCTGGCTATTATCTATAGTCTCCATTTAGACTTACAACATTTAAAATCTCTATTATAGCTAATCTTGCCACTTAAGGTTTTTAAAAAAGATTTAAGTTCTAATGGCGGGAGAGTATAATCGCTGATTTCTCTTGTACACAAAAGAGTTTTAGTGCCAAAGAGAAATGACGATAGAAGGAGTAGTTCCCTGCCTTCTCGCCAAAGATTTCTTGACACATGAAGCGTCTTAATGAATCAGGCTCGCTAATTTTTAACTGATATCCCCAACGTAAAACCATGGCTATACCTTGGATATAGGAGCTTATCAAGCCAAATTCCAGTATAATAGCAGCTGATGGACCTAATGTGTTAAAATTGCATAGTTTGATTAGAATCTGGCCTTCAATCCTATCTAAAATGCTCCAGTACTTAACAGGAATTGATTCAATGGCATAGAGCAGAGTTGGAGCGATTTTTGCTATGAAAACCATCAGTAGATGTCAAAAAATTACTTATGCCCATCGCACTGTAAAATATATGCAAACCATAAGCATGGGCTGCAGCTTTACAGGAACAATATTCATTATGGAAGTTTGTTCTTCGTACTACCCTCTATTAGTTTCCCTAAATAGAGGTATGAAACTACCACCTCCAGCTTTTCTGGACCAATTTGCCATTTAAAATTACTTGATTTTCTACTTTTGTTACAATTCATGATAAAGATTTTACTTTTAGATATATGTATGTTCAAGAAATGGGCCACCGTGTAATTCTGTAGTGATATCAGCTTTCTGTTCAGCCCAATAGGGGTTAGATCCATCACTACTATATCATCTGCATATAGGAGACATGCAAAAGGCTGGCAACTTATCTTTGGTGCATCTCCCTCTGACTGAGAGAAGCAATCAGGTAAATCTCGTATATATAAAGAAAATAGCAACGGTGCTAACAAGCAACCTTGTTTCAAGCGATTTTCTGTAGGGATTACATCTGACAGACCTTGAATTCCTCCCATTAATATCTCACACCAAGTTTGAGAATGTAGTGCAATAATTAAGGATAGCAAGGGAGAGCAATCCCATTTTTTGCAATTTTCTCCAAAGTAGTGGTTGATCTACCTTATCGAAGGCCGTTGAAAAATCTGTGAAAGGCATATATACATTTGACCTACGAGCAATTGTGTATTTCTCCGCAATTAATTTCAACATGGAGATATTATCTAAGGTAGAATTATTTTTTTCTAAAACCTACTTGTTTTATAGGAGGAGCTGCTTCTCCGTCACCGATTCCATAAGGTGATTGAGAACACTACGTGCAAATATTTTCCCCGCCGCATCAAATAAGGCTATTTGCCGGTAATTACCTGGATGTGTTTTAGGACCTTTTTTGTACAGAGGGATTAGAATACTCCCTGACCAAGATGGATGTGTCTGCCCCTGAGATGAGCAAAAATTAATGGAGCTAGATAAATGGCCCACAGAAGTGGCTCCTTTTCAATTACCGTCATGGGAATTTCATCAGGGCCCATTGCTCCTGAGGATCTAATTTTTTTAACAGATCCAGCCACATCACTAATTGAGTGTACATAGTTGAATGCAGGGTTTTTAAACAGAACGAATGTCACAATGCCTGAACTGGAGGAATTAAAATTTGCGGAGTTCTACCATGTGAACTTTCCAATCCTCTTCTTTAATGGGGAGGGATTTCACTCTTGTGCCACAACAGTTGGCAATTATTTCCCAATACCATCTGCAGAGACAATTACGTAATATAATAGATCTCCCAGTTGACGCCTTGTGGGTATAAGTTCCTGGAATATCCTTTTCTAGACTCCCATTAACAATTATGGGGTCTAAGCTTCTGAGACCTTCTAGTAATGAGACTCATCTTGTGTCAGTCCTGCATTTATTCGGAAATTGGAAATTGGGGATATTTAGGGCTTCCTTTTTGCGTCGTTAGAGAATACCCTTATACTATGAGAAGAGACTTTTGAGTTCAAATCTCCTACTAGCATTAAGAACCTACAGTCTTCGCTTTCCATGGTAGAGGAGATAAAAACAAATAAATACTCTATTGGTTAGAGTAAGATGCGTCGGGAGGTATATATGCATTTATGATCAACAGGGAATTCAAATTATCCTGGGCATCGTTGTAATCTAGTTTAACTGCCTGAATTAAATTAGAGGAATTAAAAAAATTCTTTCTATGACCACCTAAGGCTTGTGCTTAACATAATAGCAAAACCGCCTTTAGCATGTTCTCTTTTCACTGGGAGTGCAGGCCGGCTCAGTACTATATAATCTTCAGTGGACCAGTCCTTTATGATCCACGTCTCTTGTAGACAAATTATGTCAGCACTCTGCTCTTTCAGGAATAAGAGTATATTTTTATTAGTGCTAAAGCCAGCTGCGTTCCAAGACATCACCTTAATATCCTTGCTAGGAGGAGTTCCCACATTTTAGGCCTAAGGATCTTTTTATATTAAGAGCACCTGCTACCCAACTCCATTTCTTGTCTTCCTCCTCTTCAGAAAGTACATACTGGGTATGTTCATCTGTGAGAAGCGAGACCCTCCTACCTTCTTTACCAAGGAAGACCTGCGGTATACTCTCTCTCTCCAAGAAGGGTTTGCCCAGTGGTGTTTAGTTCAATGTTAGATTGCTTATTTTGGGCCACTTTTTTTAGGGTTAGCTCCTCTTCAGGTATTAAAACATCAATGCCACAACAGCGTAATTTATTACAGTGTGACATTATCAGGTTGGAGATAGCTTTGGATGCAAATGTTACTCTTGCACCCCTAAAGTTATTGTATTTTTAGCCCCTAAAGTTATTATATTTTTAAACCTCAACCAGGGCGATGTCATTGCTTTCAATCATTCGAAGGCCTGTGATTTCAGCAAAGCATCCGAACAGAAAGCTCCTAAATATAAAGGGTTCATTGTAAAAAATAAACGAAAAATCCAGGGCAAAAGTGGCAACATGTCTGTGGTTGACTAGACAGGTTACCTCAGGAATATATTTTCAATAGGTTTATAAATAACATTATTACCCAAGGAGGGATCAAATAGAGAAGCATTAGGGTTCAAGACACTCTGAGCAGTAGGGGGAGCACTTATATCTAGTACAGATGCATCTTGGGTGGATTTAATTGGTGCACTTGGGTTCAAAAGTGAAGAACAAGGTTCCAAAACATTGAGCTCTACTTGACCATCTTCCTTCTTCAAAACGTTTAATTCTGGAGTAGACGGTATATTGTCAATTAGGTTAGGGTCAAAGCGTTGCCGTTTTATCCTCTTTTTATTTATCCTTCAACGTTTTTCCCTTTTTTCCTTCTTCTTTTTCTTACAAACGCTGTTACTTTTATTCTTAGTGTCCTTTTCCTCAGTGAGTGAGCAACCAGTTTTTGGTCCTTCCTCAATAGAATGCTCGGGAGATTTTACACCTGTTTTTAGAAAAATATGAAAACCTTTTGAATTGTACCTGGATTTGTATTTTCTTTCTTAGCTTGCGAGCTGGACTTAGGTACAGCCACTGTTAAAGTCTCAGGATCGAAAAGCTACTGTAGAGCAGAGGAGTGTAGTTTATCAAATATATCATCATTTTCTTTCAATTTGATGTTATTTTTCCTACTAGAAAAAAGGCTTTCCCATCTAAATGCCAAAGTCCTGCCCTTTAACATAGGGGAGAGAGTCTGTTTGAGTGAGATAAAGCTGACTTAGGTTTTCCTCTAAACGTAAAGGTTGAGAGGACCCTTTCCCAGAATTAGGCTTACAGGAGGGAAATAGGCAGGCTTTAATAGGCGTTGATTTTTGCTCAAGGCTATAAACTTAGTCAGGGCCAATGAAGAGTCCAGAATAAAGTCGGAGTTACTTACTGATTTCTCCATTAATGCTAAGTTGGAAGAAAACACTCTTTCCAGGCAAAGTAATGATTCCAACATCAACAGTTTTGGCTCTGGATTATTAATTAAAGGGAGAAAATTCAGGGATAGATCAGGAGTAGAAGAGCCCTGTGAATCTAATAGACTTGTTTCACTACGTGTACTACTGAACAGTTACATTTTAACGGGGCAGTCCTTAGAGGTAAGTGAAGTAGCAGAACTATGTATCCCGCACAACTCTAGATTAGGTGCATAAGACAATTTAGGAGATTCATTTAAACTAATGTCGGGGAGCGTAAAATCTTCCATTATGGGTTCTCCCATTTTTGGCATTAGTTGAGATACCCCTTCGAGTTCAGAGACTCCATTGACAAGGGAGTGGATGGTTAAGTTTGCCAACAAAGAGTCAGCCACCCTAGATTCCAAGTGTTCGGAGGTTCTAGACCAAGTTCCCTCTACTTTGGGAGATAAATTAAAGGGTACTACTGGAAATGATTTTCCAGAGGCTACTTTAGCCTCTTCATAATCTTTTTGAGTACACTCCAACATCCCTACTAAATTTAGGCTTATTTCTTTTTTTGGGAGGAAGGAAAGGATAATATTGAAACTCTTCAGGATGTTTATTTGCAGTGAGATATTCCTTGAGGGATTAGCTCTAGTTTTATTGCATGCTCTTGTATACACCAATCTGCGAGAGCGCAATTTCTTTGTGGTCATATCTTAATTCTTATATTAAGGGACCCTTAGCCAGATCAGCCAGCTTCAATGTGCCAGTGTGCCGCTCATGCAACATGGAGCACCGAGCGCCGAGTTTCCACACTCCAACGTATGGCTACGTATGGCTACGGTCGCAGTCTTACGAGCTCGGGCAACTATAGAAAATTAGTGCTGGCAATCATTGGCTATGGGCAATAAGTCCGCAGAATAACAAAACTAGAGTAGGACTGTGACAGTAGCAGTGAGAGAACAGCTGGAAAAGCTCATGGGGATGTATTTCAGACTGCCTCAACAAGTCACTAAAGGCTCTGGGAGGCTGCCGAGCTTGACCCCAATAAACACTACAGGCACCTTCTGTCTCCAATAAACTTTCCAATAGGTCCAACAAGCCCAACAAGTCCAACAGGGCCAACAGGTCTTTCTCTCTGAGGACGGAGGACGGATTCCACTTATGTTTTTAATTTTAACAGCGTTTTTACAGAATCTTGGCGAAGTTGTGGCGGGGAGGGGCGGGGGTTAAACGGGGAGCAAACAAGACCCCTGGCCCTGACAGGATCTGATCTTGGCAGGATATTAGTAGTTTTGGTGGCTTAGTGGCTTGATATCTTGAAGCAGAGCCTAGCTGCAAGGAGGGAGGGAGCTCCACAGGACCCTATCGGCTGCTCCAAATTCCCTGTGCCTGTCGAGGGCCCGCCCGAGCCCTTCACCCCACCTCCACCTCACCGCTCAGCCTCTTTCTCACCTGCCTTTTTAACTTTCGACTCTGCCCCTCACCACAGAGACCTTGACCTTGCACTCTGCTGTTCCGTGGGTCTCTGTGGTTATATGTTTCTGTCTCTGTATGTCTCTGTAGCTTAGAAGCTTCACTGGCTGGCTTTGTTTCACTGGTTCTATGTGTCTGTCTCTGTAGCTCCGCTGTGCTGCACAGTCAATTTAGAATCTTCACTGGCTGGCTATGTTTCACTGGCCTCACTGGCCACCCACAGCCCACTGCACGCTGTACAACGTCCTCCGCTCTCCGTCACCTCTGACGCCACCTCCGATGCCCTCAGGGACCGGCTGTCCCAGCGCTGCCTCAGCTGCCTCGCAGCCCGCGAACCGCCAACCAGCAAACAGCAACGGCAATCGGCAAACGGCCTTGGTCACCGGGTGATTTCGGGCGATTTCAGGTAGTTTTTCGGCACGGGCGGGCGGCGGCACGGCACATGCTCCTCCTCCTCAGTTGCTTCGTCACGTCGGCTTCATGCTGTAACCAAAACTTGCAGCCGTCGCGATAATGTTAGTCATCTCTGCAAGCTCCAGACCTGCTAACTGCTCATAACATTTCACCTTTGTGCGATAAGGAGGCCGGACTTGGAGGGGACTTAGCTTAGTGCCGAGCATAGTTGGCCCCCCCCAAAAAAGCTTTCAAGCCAATCGGCAATGTCCCGGGGAGGTTTCATACCCAGTAACGGACATTGACTGTGCAGCACCTCAACATACGAGCTCTAAAACCACTCTGTGAGGGGATTTTCAGCTCACCTTTTTCACTGCTGTGTGGTATTGGCTCTTCACCGGAGACTGTGTAAAGGGGCCAATATTGTGTGTCACACGGTAGCACCAAGTAAGTTGGCAAGTCTGGGTGTGACACCTGAGTGTCACTTTTACTCTGAAGTTCTGAAGCCCAAAGTGGCATAGGCCAGCAAGCCATGGTCTCCACCAGCCTTTTCGGTACAAAAGGGGGTGGTGATGGACGGAGCATCTGAACCAATCAAACACTCACACCCAGTCAAAAGATCTGGGTTTGATCCATCACAGTTCTTTAGCCCACTCTGCCACCCCAGTTCAGACATGGCTATATGCAAATAAGTCTGACCCTGTGCCTCATGGGAACAGTCCAGCCCGAACTGCCAAGCCATGCCTTCCCTGGACCGGAAACAAGCTTCCGAGGACCGGGTTCTGGCATTACAGCCGTCTCCAGCCCGGCTTGCGTGAATCCAGTGGCAAAGTGAGCAAGGATACTCACGTCTGAGCATACCCTACCACATTTATGGTGGCCAAAGCGGTACAAAAGGGGGTGGTGATGGACGGAGTATCTGAACCAATCAAACACTCACACCAGTCAAAAGATCTGGGTTTGATCCATCACCGTTCTTTAGCCCACTCTGCCACTCCAGTTCAGACATGGCTATATGCAAATCAGTCTGACCCTGTGCCTCATGGGAACAGTCCAGCCTGAACTGCCAAGCCATGCCTTCCCTGGACCGGAAACAAGCTTCCGAGGACCGGTTTCTGGCATTACAGCCGTCTTCAGCCCGGCTTGCTTGAATCCAGTGGCAAAGTGAGCAAGGGACTCACGTCTGAGCATACCCTACCACACTTATGGTGGCCAAAGCGGTACAAAAGGGGGTGGTGATGGACGGAGCATCTGAACCAATTAAACACTCACACCCAGTCAAAAGATCTGGGTTTGATCCATCACCGTTCTTTAGCCCACTCTGCCACCCCAGTTCAGACATGGCTATATGCAAATCAGTCTGACCCTGTGCCTCATGGGAACAGTCCAGCCCGAACTGCCAAGCCATGCCTTCCCTGGACCGGAAACATGCTTCCGAGGACCGGTTTCTGGCATTACAGCCGTCTTCAGCCCGGCTTGCTTGAATCCAGTGGCAAAGTGAGCAAGGGACTCACGTCTGAGCATACCCTACCACACTTATGGTGGCCAAAGCGGTACAAAAGGGGGTGGTGATGGACGGAGCATCTGAACCAATCAAACACTCACACCCAGTCAAAAGATCTGGGTTTGATCCATCACCGTTCTTTAGCCCACTCTGCCACCCCAGTTCAGACATGGCTATATGCAAATCAGTCTGACCCTGTGCCTCATGGGAACAGTCCAGCCCGAACTGCCAAGCCATGCCTTCCCTGGACCGGAAACAAGCTTCCGAGGACCGGTTTCTGGCATTACAGCCGTCTTCAGCCCGGCTTGCTTGAATCCAGTGGCAAAGTGAGCAAGGGACTCACGTCTGAGCATACCCTACCACACTTATGGTGGCCAAAGCAGTACAAAAGGGGGTGGTGATGGACAGAGCATCTGAACCAATCAAACACTCACACCCAGTCAAAAGATCTGGGTTTGATCCATCACCGTTCTTTAGCCCACTCTGCCACCCCAGTTCAGACATGGCTGTATGCAAATCAGTCTGACCCTGTGCCTCATGGGAACAGTCCAGCCCAAACTGCCACGCCATGCCTTCCCTGGACCGGAAACAAACTTCCGAGGACCGGTTTCTGGCATTACAGCCGTCTTCAGCCCGGCTTGCTTGGATCCAGTGGCAAAGTGAGCAAGGGACTCACGTCTGAGCGTACCCTACCACACTTATGGTGGCCAAAGCGGTACAAAAGGGGGTGGTGATGGACGGAGCATCTGAACCAATCAAACACTCACACCCAGTCAAAAGATCTGGGTTTGATCCATCACCGTTCTTTAGCCCACTCTGCCACCCCAGTTCAGACATGGCTATATGCAAATCAGTCTGACCCTGTGCCTCATGGGAACAGTCCAGCCCGAACTGCCAAGCCATGCCTTCCCTGGATCGGAAACAAGCTTCAGAGGACCGGTTTCTGGCATTACAGCCGTCTTCAGACCGGCTTGCTTGAATCCAGTGGCAAAGTGAGCAAGGGACTCACGTCTGAGCATACCCTACCACACTTATGGTGGCCAAAGCGGTACAAAAGGGGGTGGTGATGGACAGAGCATCTGAACCAATCAAACACTCACACCCAGTCAAAAGATCTGGGTTTGATCCATCACCATTCTTTAGCCAACTCTGCCACCCCAATTCAGACATGGCTATATGCAAATCAGTCTGACCCTGTGCCTCATGGGAACAGTCCAGCCGGAACTGCCTTTTGCTCCACCAGCCTTTTCCCTCATCCGTTCTCAGCGAGTCATCCTCAGTCAGACTAGGAAGTCAGGCACCAATGTCAATTCTGCTTACTGGGCATTGATAAGCATGGGGTTACAGTCAGCATTGGCGAGCAATTAATAACCATGTCTGAAGTAGACTGGACCTAGTCATGGCACCAGATCTGGTCCTGCATTCAGACACCAAAGGAGGGAGATCAACAAACAGAAGGTCCTGGTTTATAAAACCCTGAGGGAGAGACTAATACTATTGATCATCCATGCGATGCTTCTCTTGTCTGAATTTTTTTCACTTTCTTTCCTTGTCCATTGCTCTGGCTCTAAGAAGCTTTTTTCTATTACTAGCCCCCCTTATGCATGTGCTCCTCCTTCGGATTTTCACAATCTTAAATTTAAGAAAAAATGCATTAGAGAATCGAGCCTAATCTGAAAGATGTTTTTATTTTTAAACTCAAGGCCCTAGCAGAGATAGTGATTTATGAGGTTCACTGGTGATTGTGCTCTTCAGTTTTAACCACATTTCCTCACTCGCCTATTTACAATGTGAAGCCTGTATAAATGTTAATGGTAGTATTTTGCACTGGAGGTAATTTGTTGGCCTCATGTGCCTGTCACTGCAGGGGATGTAAATAATAAATGTTCTGTCTGCATTCTTACCATTGTCAGGTGTATGTAAAGTGGACAAGTTGTGTCTTGAGCCATGTTATGACCACTGAATCACTGCTGTATATATCTGTGATGCAATATTTTTAAATTGTCATACACTGTAAAATGTTGTGTATTCTTTCACATTGGTTTGTATTTATCTGCCTTACCTTTCTTTGATCTTTTATGCTGAATAGATACCCCTTGTTATGAGCATACTACTATTGTCCAACTGTAGCTTGTTGTTGCTCCTGAATATGGGGATATGGGGTGGGGATTTTTATTTTTATTTGTGGAGTTTTATATAGTGAGAACTTGACCCGAAGGTAACAGGTATCAGAGCGCTTTACATGAGCATCAGTTGCCTTATACAAGGACACATTCATTTTGTTTGTTAGGCACGGGGAGATTGAGTGATTTGCCCACAATCACAATATGTTGAGCGTCATTGCCAAGACTCGAACTTGGTTCCCCAGATTTGAGATCGACCGCCCTAGCCGTTAGGCCATATCCTCAATGTTGGAGTATGGGATTTGCACATTGTGCATACACTATAGGAAGCCTGCTTATCCACCCCAAGCTTTTCATTAATGTAGGGATGTGGTTTTCAGCAGAGATTAGAGCATTGCTTTTCCAATTATCCTAAGACTAAGGCCAAATGTGCAAACACATTTTCTCATAGACACAGAATTGGTAAAACTGTTTGATACATATGGCAGTAAAATTAGTAAGTTGCTATCTGCAATACTTGTTATAGAATTCTGGGAATCCTCTTCTCGCCTCCTCTCTTCTTCTGTATAAAAGTTATCGTTCAAGGTTGAATGTCTGCTGCACTGATTAGTGTGTATCTTGTAGGTGATAGGGGCATATTCAGCTGGACAAGCCACATCTCTACACATCTTTGTTTGGGGTACAGTGATTGTTACATCCAACCTCTCCTTATGCTTGCCTGCCTTCTTCTCAGTTCAGGTCTTTATCATGTGCTCAGGCTTTTGCAGAGTGTCCTATGTCTGAAGGAAGGTGCCCTCTATTTGGTGGTTGGAATAAAGCATCTCCTTTTTGACCGCCTAGTGGTGGATTGTGCCATTTGTCAGTTTAGAAGTCTTGCAAGGAGAAGCGAGCAGTTCAATTAGAAAATGGTCTACTCTTGATACTGGATAGAAGGACATTTTAGACTTGTACTTTTTATTTTAGTTGTTTCTCGTATTTTTACCATAAATACTTCTGCTGTAGATGTCTGGATTCAGTGAGCTAAGTCTGTGAATTAGGATTTTGCTCCTTCAGTCTACATGTCTGGAGAAGTTTGCTTGATTTTAAAC
Organism: Lissotriton helveticus; assembly: GCF_964261635.1. Taxonomy (NCBI): domain Eukaryota; kingdom Metazoa; phylum Chordata; class Amphibia; order Caudata; family Salamandridae; genus Lissotriton; species Lissotriton helveticus. Next base: position 330,709,206 of record NC_136071.1, on the reverse strand, counting down.
ATGTGGAGGTTCAACAAGCCTTCCATCTTGGTTTTGTGGTTCAGTGGAGCTCTATTGTGCTACATGATACCAAAATAGCGAAAACAGTGGTAGCTAGTACTCTATGAAAATAAAGTTTAATCGATTCCTGAGGGGGAAAATGAATCTAGGAGTAACGTTTGTTAGTGTACAGCTTTGTTGAAGAACATTCAGAAGTTTTTCTCCAGGAAATTTCAAATTTCACTCTACTTGCCTCACAGTACAGGAATGCTATTTTTGGTTCACAGTACTGCTGTTTATAGTTAAACTTTGCATGTGCCAAAAAAGGGGAGAAAAGGTGAAGGTGCCTCTTTTAGGGGCACATAGTTTATTCTGTCTTTCTTTCACTCTTTTTCTTTTTTACCACATCTTTGCCCGTTTTAGCCAAGAGTAAAATTCTGTGAGTTCCAGTTTTCTATTCTTCATCTCTGCGAACATGGAACTTGCGTACATGCTCAGCAGATCAGGTTGTTTTTGTGGGTATTTCTTCTGTGTCAGACCTATCATTGGCCCACTTTTCTCTACATTATTACCATGTGTCCCCCTTCCTTTGCTCTAGACCAAGGGCCTAGGACTGCCGAAATTTCAGTGGCAGTCCAACCGCTACCACCCTGGCTGGTCCACCCGCCATATTATGAGTGTGGCACTGGGACCGCCTGAAGATTGCCACCTCCACAGGGATCAAGGATCCCTCTGTGGCGGCAGTCTGAAAATGGCCTGAAAAATCTGGCGGCGCCAAGGCACCACCGAGCATATTACAACCTGCTTGTCCACCGTACTTTTCATGGAGGGGACCCCATGTATGGTGGACATGCAGGTAAGGGCTCCTAACAGGGCCCCCATCCAAATCTGGACTTGGGGGTGCTTGTGGGGGGCACATGTTGTGCCTCTCTGGAGTTGCAACCTTGTTCCTGCACAGTGTGGCATGCACAACATGGTGCATGCCACACAATGCGGGAACATGCTGCAGGCACTCTCACATGAGACCACCACCACACACACCGCTGACCCACCCAGGATTAAACTCATAATCTAGCAGGCGGGCTCACTATGGCCTTGGTGCTTTTGCCTGGGACCACCACCATCGTAATAGGGCCCTAAGGGTAGGGATGACAAACGTCCATGTCTCCCAACCACAGCGGCACGTTTTCTGGCTTGAATTAAGTTTTGCCCATAGAGGAGAGCTCACTCTGTACCTGGATACAGCTGTTCCCAGGCACAGATGTAACAAGTAATCCTTAAATACCCTTGGCACTCGTTTTCAATGTTGTTCCCACAATCACTGCATATCATGGTGTTCTGGAGTGATCATCAGTTACAATGAATTAAATGTTATGTGATTTTAGTAAATTATGCGAACTCTGCTTTAAAATGGAGCATCCTTTCCTTTTGATTTTCAAATATTTATTGGGGGATATGACTTACTTGCATCCTCCATCCAATGTGGGGGCTCCTAGGACATAATTTGCCAAAGCAGCTTTCAATTGCCAATCCGGCCTTGATTTCAAGTTTACACATATTCCTTCATAAACCACTGCTCTACGGCCCAAGTTTACCTTCCTTTAAACTTGTCATCTAGAGCTAGTTTCATTTTCAATAATTCTCAAGGATTTTTCAGGACTAACTGGATAAATCTTACTGTATATAAAATAATGACAGTATTAGTTCATTGCATGCTTGTTAAATTTGAGAGGTGGATGCTTGCTGCTTCTCTATGAATGGCTTCCTTTTAAATACCCAATTGCTTCTCAATGCTCTTTTTAAGATGACACAACCTCAGAGTTGCAGAGGAGACTCATGGTTCAATGCGCGCAGCAAACTGCAACCGCTGCCAGCTATGCATTTCCCCCAGTCCCCGAACCCAAGAATTAGATCACAACGTCACCACACCCTAGCAAATGTTCGACTTCAGTATGTACTCCACTTTAATTAGTGCAGGGCTGTTAATGGTCGCAAGACAGGCGTGCTCTGTGAGAACCTGAAAAAAAATCCCTCCCAGAACTCACTTGGGGAAGAAAAAAAAACCTTGCAAAACCACCTTTCTGACCATTGCGAGGCGTGCGACAAGCCTTCAGGTTACTGAGAAACCTCCACTGCCTTAAAAATAACCATTAAATATTTCACAAGGTAAAGAGCATTTTATGAACATTTTCTTAGCCTCCAAGGAGCACTTGTACTGTACACAAAAATTGCTTGTTTTCCTCTATTCATTTTAATTACGTTTTCCCAATTTCCATATTGACTTTTGGATATGTTTTTAGGGGAGGGCTGGCGTGTCAGCTTTTTTCCAAGTGCTCCCAGCTCTCGCTTTAATAGGCTATTGATAACTCACACTGAAGGTGCCATTTAGTGAGTTTCTCCCGATTCGGTAATTTTTACGCCTGGGATGGGAAAGATCGCAGTCATCATCGAGAGGCAAGCATTGCTTAAGTGTTTCAGAATGTATTTATGACGGGTGGTTGCAGGCTAGAGAGATTTATTAGCCCTGGCTAGGCTTTGTGTGCGTCTGTTGCATGATTAATATGGGTCCCTGTTCTGCATCAACAACAAATCTCCAAACATTGTTTCTGACCATGCCAAAAAAAAAAAAAAAGAAATCAGCTTCTTCGCTTTTAGAGAACAGTAGCAACAGCTGCACAACCATACTTTAGCGTCTCCCAGTTAAATGTAGAATTACGTCACTGACCAGTGAGATGTAGTCTGGGGGCCCGAAGCTATTAAATTGCCATTTATAAAAGTGTATATAGACAACCATTACTTACAATAACATTCTTAATGACAATTGCATTTACCCTTCCCCGGTGAAGGGTCCAGATGTACCAAAAGGTTTGTCACAAAAAGTAGTCAATTCAATTAATAAAAAGTCTTTATTGCGATTATTCATCTTAAAAGACAGGACAGTCAGTTAATTACAAATAGATACAACCATATATATATATACACCATACTGGAGCATAAAACTGACTTACAAATTAATCAATAATGTTAAAAAAAAATACCCATAATTACATTTTAAAATTCAATTCCTTAGACAAGATTAAATAAGCACAAATTGTGCGCCAACTTTTCCCAACCAGTCTTTAATTTTGGCGATGTATCCTGCGTATTACTAGGTCGCATTGCAAAATCTTCCAGCCGCAGGGGTTGCAGAACGACCTGTCTCATGAATATTAATTAGGCAGGTCACTGATCCCGTGTGAGAGGCTACAGAAACAGGGATGGGGGCCTGCAAGAGACAGCAGAGCACCATCCTTGAGTTTGCATTTTCAAACTGGAGACTTAAGGCAGCCCTTGTAGCGTTCCTTATTTTTTTTTCTCCAAAGTTTCCAGTTTGAGAACCCAAGACTGCTATCTACTCTTCAAGGGCACATCTTCCCCTGTGAAAATCGGTTGCTACATACCGCTATATGTATCAACAAACCATTTTGCATTTCCTAAATAGCGAATTTTAAGGAATCGCTATTTAGGAAATGCAAAACGGTATGTATGTACAAAATCGCTTTCCAATAGCGATTCCTTAGCATTCCTAATTTGAGATTAGCAAATTGTCATTCGCAAATTACCCCTTCATTTCCATGGGCCAGGAGGCCCATAGGAATGAAAGTGCAATTTGCAATTAGCAATTTGCTGATCGCAAATTAGGGATTTTTCCAAGGGTGCAGGGGTGTCTCAAGAACACCCTGCTGCACCCCTGAAAAAGACATTTGGGGGCATATGGCGCACATACATGCCCTAAGGGCATGTATGGGCGTCATATGGCACCTTTGGTTTTTTTCAAAAAAGCTTTTTGATAAGAATTCGCAAATTACCACCAACTAGAAGTTGGTGGTAATTTGCTAATCCTTAATGGCATTTTTTCCATAATATTTGTTTGATACATTGCATTTAAGGAATCGCAAAATTTGCAATTCCTTAAGTGCAATCGCAAAATAAGGATTAGCAAATTTTGCTAATCCTTATTTTGCATCAAACTTGTTTGATACATTCCATTTGTCTATTTAGCATTCGCAAAGGCCGAAATTCGCAGAATTTCGGCCTTTGCGAATGCTAAATAGCTTGATACATATAGCGGATAATTCCAAACTGAGGAATGGTTTGCAATTGCAGCCGCTAACCATTCCAACATACCATTGTGACTCACAATTAAGAGACTTTTTCATGCTCTCTCCTAATTACATCTCAAAATAGATTGTAAAACCTATTTTGTGAGCTGGAAAGGCTTTTTGGGCTTTCAAAATAGGTTTATGATAGATTAAAAAAAGCCCTTTTGCATTCACAAACCCTGTGATTTTTTTGCGCAAATTGAATAGTTTGAAACTGCAATATGGCTTTGTACATCTGGCTTTTTTTTGCAGGTTCCTTTTTTTGTTTTTACAAAGTGTATCATACCATTTTTCCTTCTGTTTTTAAGCACATTAGATAACAGAACTTACTGTTAACAAAGGTGCCACGCCTATCAACATTTGGGGGCAATGAAAAATGTGTTCTAGTGGCCAATATTCAACTGTCCAAGCTTTTTTTCCAGCTCTGCATTTCACTGAATTACACAGTTTGCACCTGCACAACATTGCACCAAGATTTACAGGTTGCATAGATTGCACTGTAGCTTGTGTAAAACCTATTTAGTTGTCTTGCTTGGCTTTTCTAAGTAAGTGCGTTGTGTTATTGTTTGAAATTGAATGCCATTGAAGTGAAAATGGGAGATATATGGATTCTCCAAAATGCAACATTACAATTTTGTTTAAATCTTGTTAGCACTATTCACAAATCTTTCATAAAAACATTATTACCTGTGAGTATTGTTGCAAATAAAAGTACATAGTGCCTAACTTCTATTTGTGCATATTGTAATGTGTGTGTTGCTATAGAAGTTGTTAGTGTTTGCCATATGTATGAGGATAATAAAAAAAAAAAATACCTTCATACATATGACAAACACAAACAACTTCTATAGCAACACACATTACAATATGCACAAATAGAAGTTAGGCACTACGTGTTTTTATTTTTAACAGTCCTCACACGCAATAGTATTTTTATGAAATATGTGTGAGTAGTGCTCACAAGATTTAAACAAAATGTGTAGTATTGCATTTTGGAGAATCGTGATAACATCCACAGGGGTTGTCTTTCCTCAGACATGCAAAATTGGATCCTCCCAGAGGACTGGATTTAGCAATGCCACCCCTCCTCCCCACACACAGGCGGCCTTCTGACATGGCCAGAATGTTGTTCATCAAAGAGTGGATTGCCATCTTCTAGGTAGTGGAAGGAATTGTTTGCCCTCTTCCTCCTATGATTGAGAGAAGGCCAGAGTTGCACTTGCATGGAAGTAGGGTGTAGGAAAGACAACTGAGGTTTCCATAGGTTGAGGGCTATAATGTGGTGAGTCCTTTATAGGTGAGTCATGCACTTGTGGCTGCTTAGCTGATGGCTGTAGAATAGCATTCCTCATTATAGACTTTTGAGGAAGACTGTAGGCTGTACGTGAGGTGACCTTTGATGAAAATTTCTGGGTGGGGTCAACAATGTCCTTCTTCATCCCCTCCTCTGTAGTGGAGGCTGTCAAGACAGCTACTTGGAGGAGCTTCTCCTAGGTTTAGCTGCTGTCCTCTGCTTGTGGATGGTGCATCATCATTTTCTGGCTTAGTGACTCCAGCCAGGACCTGGAAGAGAAGAAGAACATTTCTATAGGTCAATCTAGAATACTAAATAATTCACCAAACTAGATTCAGAATAGATTTCTATAAGAAATCATACTTTAACTTAGCAATATGAAAGATACACTAAAACATATGAAGGTAATGTTTGATTCTAACGTATTTAATACTGAGCAGCAATGGCACCTCAGCTCAACCTCCACAGATGCTTTTATTTTTGGATGGACTGAACACAGTGGTGGAAATTACTCCCCTATCAAACAGCTACGGAGAATAGTAATATAAGAGTTGAAAAATATGACTGCCTAATAAAAAAGAACAGTGATATTTGATATCAATGGTGTAAATGGAGTTAAATGCACTTGAGCTATGTAACATCTACATTTACAATAAAAAAAGGATCACAGAAACAATTTATCCTAGACATTAAAAAAGATGATGTGAAAATATACCTGATGGTTTACAATAGAGGATGGTATAGTGCCACTAACTACCTGAGTGATAGATGTTAAAGGGCTAAATTGCTACTTGCAGAATATCCCATGATGTTGTCTTTGATGCTGGTCACAATAGGGCACCAGGAGCTGTTGCCATACTGTAGCTTAGTGAAGACTTAGATGTGACAGAAGGTGGTGAATGGGAGGACAACACAGGGCCTTCAAAGTAGCGGAAGAAAAGTATTGTAAAACATGTTTATAAGTACCACTACTTAATACTTTACTTTGGGAAGCATTAGATTTTAATTGTTTCCAAAACTGCAGCTAAATGATGATATCTTGGAAGATTTAAGAATACATTCTGGTGTGATTTTATCGTTCATGTTTTTACTCTTTTTCATTAGAGTGCACAGTATTCACCCATTAATATTTATCTTAACGCAGTCTAGATATCTGAAAGCCTTAAGCACTTTTATCTGTGGTTTCATTCTTCCATCAAATATTATTTTCATTGAACAAACTCATGATTTCATCACATACTGTCAATTGCACCATTATATAGTTCTTCTAACAAATGTTAATCGCCATTAGAGATTACCTACTGATCCTCTGAGCAAACAGCCATTTTTTTTTTCATTTTCTAATCTTTCATCAATCTATGTTGATAATTCATGCTCATTGCAATATATTACATCTTACATCAAAGCTAGAATATTTGGAACAAATATTATGTCATCATTAGCATTCATTAGTTAGTTTGGGCAAATTGCACCTATTGTAATTACATTCCAATTTCTTAAATCCATCCTTTACAAAGTTGAATTAAAATGTACATCGCGACAGTGGTCACACCATGCAAGATAGACAGTGTTATCTGCTCAAAGAAAACATATTCATACTAGCGCGAAAATAAAAATCGCAACCATGACTAGCTTTTTAAAGACTCGTTGGTGTCCACCCTTTTAAATAGGGTAACGCCATGAGGATGATCCACTATTAAATATTGTTTCTCATATATTGGAGGTTAAAATGGGTTGGTGGCAGCTATAGGGACTTGAGAAGTGTGATATTAATACAGGACTTCCCTCAATATTCTAACGAAGGAGCACTACTTTTCTCTGGGGGGCATTGAAAGGTAAACACCCCTTTCTAGGACCTCATTCATTGTAAATAAAGCAAACTCTCTGAAAGACTCATTTAACCTGTATGTCAACAAATGGACACCGTAATGTAATGCCACGTTCTGGATTCAGCCTTCCCCACCGAACACTCATCACCAACCACTTTTCTCCATAAAAGTTTCTTAGTCCAAAGGTAAACTTTCCACCTGGACAAACCTGGTCGTCTCTCTGTATGCCCTGTACTACATCGTGGTCAGTCTTATTTTTTATACTTTGACCTGGTTTAGCAGGACTAGATAATCATGGTTGATACTTTGTGCTATTTGGAACGATTTTCTGATAACAAAAAATCAAATTCGTATCTCCAGGTCAATATATTGGATATTTGCCATTTTGATATCATTTTATTTATTAAAATATTCTCTATTTATCGGAAATCAGTTTGGGATGTTATAGCGCTTACACTTTATTTCTGTTTGAGTACCGCTTAATTACTTTACACATTGCCTCTAAATTAAGTCTGTTTGGTTAGTGCTAATCTACCACAGGATTATTAACACAGAATTGTTCAGTGACTTTAGTGGTTCACCCTAGCAAGGATTGTAATTATTGTTTGATGTTGGTTCTCTTACCCCTCAACTAATACTCTGATTTCCTACAGACATGCAAACTGCCCATCCAAATTTATTGTAAAAGGGACTAACACCCCACCACATTAACATTTTATATAAAATAAACACTAAAGTAGAGTAAGTCATAAACCTTCATTACTACCTTAGCTCCTATTTGGTAGAGGTGATCCAGAAGTTATTATATATGTTTCTTACATTCAGTTTCAATACATTAGAGGGTTAATGGGGTGGACACTTGGCGTATGTTGAGGGGAGACTCCACCAAACTCACAGTTCTTGAACTCTATTACAACTGGGAGATGCACTTTGTTTCCAATGGTGGACCCTCCAGTAACTCTGCCGTCACAAACTTCGGACTCGATAAGCCATCCACCATAGGCCCATCAGATGTCAGTGACACTCATCACACCCTATTTAATGCATGGTGTCAGTCATTGGATTTCCCAGCCTGGGACAGCCATGGTGATAGAGTAGGGATAACTCTCTCAGCTCCCACATGCAGGGTGATAAATTAACTTCCAATTTGGGAGTCTGTTTTTCAAAAACAAAAAAAAGTACTAAATGGTGCACAGACAGAACAGCTTATCAGCCTTGAATGAAGCAGCCACAGAAGCAAATCCATGGAAGGCCGCCTCACCACACTAAGGGGGATATGTGCAAGGAAGTGGATTAGAGAGGTGTTAGCCTTCCTGGCTTAAAGCCTTTCTCCTCCACTTCTGAAATGCAAGGCTGCACCATATTTACAAGAATGTGGTGCAGCCTTGCGTTTCCACCTGCGATGGCACTAAGTTTAGCAACTTAGCGCCAATGTAGGCACCCTTGCACCAGAGTGCAAGGGGTCTGCGTGCAGGGGAGGATTGTTTATGTGTAGGAAGGTGTCCCTTCCTGCACATAAACAATCCTAGAAATGCCATTCTGTCACTTTCATGTGTGCTGCTTCAAGCAACACACATGAAAGGGACAAAATTGCATTTTTCTTAAAGTTTGTTTATGTACAAGAAAGGACACCTTCCTGTACATAAACACAGCACGGCATTTTGCTTTTTCCATGGGTGCTGCACAAGGCAGCACACATTGAAAAAGCAAAAACAAGGAGAAATAACGCATTTCTCCTCGTTTTGCCGACTTAAGATCAGTTTTGACCTGGTCCTAATTTTGGCACTGCCTCCTATGTACCCCACCCTTGTACATAGGGGGCAATGTCAAATTGAATGGGTGTTGCGGTGGAACACCCACCGCAACACCCACTGCCCACCCATTTCACTCAAACCATAGCATGAAAGGGGCCCTTATGTACAAGACAGCGTTAAGCCACGATAAGTGGCTTAACGCTGCCTTGTACATAAGGCACAGCCACTATCCCACCACAACATCAATGTAGGTGACGTGGTGTGACAGGAGCTTGTACCTATACCCCTAAGTATGTCAGATAGTCTTCTACCATGAAGAAGATCTCGGAGACCATCGCCATATCATAATTGATCCCCATAGCTCTTCACACTTTTAAGATATGAGACAAGTAATAATGTAAAAAATGCCCAAACATGAATCTGATCTGGTGTACACCATGACCAATCATCCAACAAAATCCCTGGTGAGTGGAAAGGGGAAAGTTTGGTGACTTGCTGGGTATATAACTAGGGAAAAGTAAATTGATGCGTATCTTCCCGGGCCACTAAATCAAAAACATTGTCCAAATGAGTCACTGGCGAGTGCACTCTGGAAAAAATAACTCTCTAATGTTAACTTCAGCAGGCTTCCAATGCTGTTGTTGTTGTATAAGCTTTATTTCGACACAGGTATCATAAAAGCTAATAAAAACAATTAGTTACAGATAAAAATGTAGAAGTAAGCGATACATGCAACACCCATTACAATGGCCATCCATAATCTAATTTTTTAACAAACAATGGTAACATTTATTTGATTTAAAACTACAGCATTTAACATAATAAAAAAGAAAAACAAGGTTTAAAAAGAGCAAGCAGGTTGATTCAGAAGATAAACTATGCTTAAAACCATCTCAGTGGGGGGCGTGGCTACCGCACCGAGGCGAGATGGCGGACGGTCCGTGAGCTCCACTGAGCTACGGGATTCTTTCATCCTTATGGACCTCATTTCCCGCCGCTAAGAGCTGGCTTTTCATGACTTTGGCTGCCGGAACCTGTTCTGCAACGGACGAAGGCGTCTTTCCTGGTTCTCCCGCTGTTATCTGCGTGAAAACGATTAGCGGCTGAGTTCCTCAGATCTGGACGCGGGCGGCCTCCATTTTGCGTTGCCGTGCCCGCGTCCTCTCGTCACCTCACAGCTGTTGTTCATCGCCTCTTGGGGAATGGTTGCCTCGCCCAGCTGAGCACCTACAGTGCCAATCTTGTCCCTACGTCATGCAGGTATGGAGGAATTCTGCACTGGTATTTTTTATGTAATGGCATGCTTCCCGTCAGCTGCTGCACTTTTTGAAGAGGAAGGAGTTGGCTTTCCTGATATTGGCTGTGGGCGGCTGCTCTACTACGCCGCTGAGCTCATAGCCCTTAATTACTTACCTTCTGCATAGAAGTTTCTTCTGGTGACGAATATCGCTTTGCAGGGCCTTCCCCTGCACACTATATCTGTATTCTGGTCATACATCACGGATTGGCTGACTGTTTCATTTATCTGCATATGGTGCCATACTTACTTTTGAAGTTGTCTACGGAGCCTTCTTTCCTTCTGGATGCGGGCGAACGCAATGTCCTTCTACCGCTGTGCACATAACCTTCTCTTGGCTATCCTTATCTACGGTGCTGCTTACCTATGGGATATCCCCTTATCCTCTACTATGCATTACGTTGCCTCTTTATTTAAAATCTTCCTATGAACTGCATATACCAGGGATACATTTGCTGCACCTGCTGAACTGTATCATGTCACTTGGTCCTATTTTTGCTCTCATATGAGATACATGGTAGTTGTTTTAGCGGTCTGAGTGCACGACTGTTCTTTTTTCCCTCGGTACCATCCCATGCACCGTAATTGATGGAACTGCGCTTTTGACTGCTTTATTTTCATACTTCTGAGGGGGTCATTTTGTTGCGCCTTCTATTCTAGTGATTCAACTGAGAGGTTGCTTTCATCCAGTTTTTCACCATCCACTGCAGCTGAGTTTCCTAATACTGGCACAAAACCCAAACGAGTAAAAAACGACCCCCCTTCCCCCATCCATACTTCTTCAAATCCGGTCCTTGACTCCATTTTGGAGGAGGTAAGGGGTCTACAACCTTTCATGAGTGCTACCAATGGGAAACTGAAGCAAATTGAGGAGATATGGGTCGTCATGGAGAACAAGGTGTTGAACCTAGAGCAGAGGGTCGGAGTTATACAGGATGTTGCCTCTAAAGTTCCTCTATTGGAACAAGAAATTCACAAACTAAAACTTCATACAGAGGACCTTGAAAATCGAAACCGTAGGAACAACCTACGCATTTATGGCATTCCGGAAAATGTTGAAGGATCAGATATGGTGTCATTCCTACGTAAATTCCTACATGACCTTTTGGAGCTTCAACCTGCGTCACATCCTCTAAACATACAGAGGGCTCATCGCCTGGGACGTCTTACTCCCAATGCCTCCAAGCCTTGTGGTATTATCCTATTATTCCTTGAATTTTCTGAGTTAATGACTGTTCTAAAGACAGCTAGGATTAAACGACGTCTCCAATGGCCTGGTCACAATATTTTCATCTCACAAGACCTCTCCACTGCCACGAATGCTCGCCGCAAGGAATTTCTTAACCTTCGTCCCCTGATGAGACAGTTGAACATCCAATATGGCATTCTCCACCCTTGTTTCTGCAAGATTACTCATGATGGTCGTACCCGCTCGTTTGATGACCCACAGAAGCTACACACGTATCTGCAAAGTATCTCCTCCCCTACCATGGATACTAACTCTTGACAATCTCCCTGATTGCTGTAGGATCTGGCTTCTGCCCTATGCGGCAGCATGTCTTGCTTGTAGCTTTTCTCTGCTCTGACTCTTCTCCTGAGAAGCTCTTTTTGTCCCCATCTAAACTCTTCAGGCATTGGTTGGCTTCGTGTCCTCTTTGGCTTCTCTTCTTTCCTGATTACTATGTCTGCTCTAGCTTCATTATGGTTTTGTTTTATGTCATCCCTCTTTTTTTGAGGTTCTACCTTTTCTTCCTTTTCTTTGCCCGAATTTGCTCTTCTGCTGCTCTGCTGCTGGGGTCCGTCTCCCCTGTGGCGTCTCCTCGCCCCTGATGTCTTGGTTCTCTCTTTCTCTTCAGATCGGGCTTTCTTGCCGTGATCTGTCTTCTTATCTCTCTTCTATTGTTCCTCTTCTCTTTCTTGTCTTCCCCATCAGCTTTCTCCTTCTCTTCACTTTCTCTATTTCATGTGCACTCTCTTTTTCTCCCTTTCCTAGACAATCTCTGTTTTCTCTTCTCTGGTTTTTATGTTCTTTGTTGTTGGTCACATTGATTTTGGGAATATATAATCATCTCATTGTGTTTGTATTGGGTTTCTTGTTCTCAGGTAACGTATTTTTTTGCTGTCTTCTCTCTTGTAGCTGTTCTCCTGCAATGTGTCTACCCCCAGTGTATATCCTCTTCCTCACCCTCCATCATGTGTATTTTTGTATCGTGGAACGTCCGAGGTCTTGGTCACCCTGTCAAACGTCAAAAGGTATTGTCTCATCTATCTAAACTTAATTCACAAGTTGTTTTTCTACAAGAGACTCATTGTACAAATGTTGAATCTTTGAAGTTAAAAAGGCATTGGGTGGGTCAAGTTGTGTTTTCTCCAGCTGTTGACAAAAAAGGGGGTGTTGCTATTTTGTTCCATAAGGGGTTATCAGTTCAAATTGTATCCTCTCAAAATGATGATGGGGACGTTGGGTAATGGCTCAGGTTGTGATCCAGAACAAGACTTTGGTCCTATTGAACATTTATGGTCCAGTTCGGCCAGATCCCAAATTTTGGAATGATATCAAAATCCTTCTCTCCACAATTGATTGTCCAAATATTGTCCTAGCTGGTGATTTCAATCAATGGTTAGATCCATTTTCTGATAGACTCTCCTCAAGTAAATTTCACCCCGATAAGTCTCATAAGTGTTTCCAATCAGCCATTGCCTCACGTCCCTTTTATGATGTTTGGAAAACTTGCAATCCTGATTCCTTGGAATATACCTTTTTTTCAAATGTTCACCATACCCGTTCAAGGATAGACTATAATATGGTTAGTAAATCTCTCCTTCCCTCCATTCACAAATCCGACATTGGTTCTATTTTTATTTCTGACCATGCCCCTGTATCTGCGGTCCTTGACCTTACCCTAGCTTCCTCCAAATTCAGCCGGTGGAAATTCAATACATTTCTGCTGTCTGATACCACCTTTGTAAAAGAAATCACAGTTTTTATCAATGAGTTTTTCATGTTTAATGACCCATCTGACACCTCTATCCCTAATAATTGGGATGCTTTCAAAGCTGCTCTTCGAGCGTTCACTATTTCCTATGTTGCTAAAAAGAAGAAGGCAAACAGAACTAAATATGAAGACCAACTGAAAAATATTAAGCGGCTTGAACATTCTTATTTTTCTTCTAAATCTCATGATGCCCTTCAGAATCTAATTAAAGCAAAGTATGAGCTAAATTAAATCGCTACTGTCGAGGCCTGCAATACCCTACTAAAAATCAAATCTAAATACCATGGGGGCCAAAACAAGGCGAGTAAAATGTTGGCAAATTACCTTAAGATTAAATCTGAACGCAAAACATTTGGTCCTTTTTTTAATGATTCGTCCAATAAATTGGTTTCCTCTGATGAAGACATTGCGGAAGTTTTTCATAATTATTACCACGCTCTTTATACCGGTGATACACATCCTTCCGATGTCAACTTAACCTCTTTCTTTGATGGTCTCCCTGCTCCGCCATCACTCCCGGATGTTTTGCCCACTTAGAAAGAGCCATCTCCCCTCAAGAAGTGCTTCAGGCTATCAATGCCTTGAAAAAATCCAAGGCTCCGTGCCCTGATGGATTACCTGTAGAGTTTTACTCCACATTTCATGCCATCTTTGTACCCAAATTACTCCAACTCTTTAATTCTTTTATTTCTAATGCTAAGGCTTCCGGATCTTTCTTAGAAGCTCTAATTGTCATCATTCCAAAACCCGATAAGGATTCCCAATGTAAAAACTATCGACCGATTTCCCTGATTAATTACGATTGCAACATTTTTGCCAAAATCCTTGCTCCCCGTCTTGACGCCCTTATCCCTCTTTTGATCAAGACAGATCAGGTTGGCTTTGTCAAAGGTAGATTGGCCACTGATAATGCCCGTATGTTTTCTGATATTAGTTCCCACAGCAAATCCTTTAAAACTCCACTAGCAGCCCTGTCTTTGGATGCAGAGAAAGCTTTTGATCGCATCAATTGGCAATTTATGTTTTGTACTTTGCAATGGTTTGGATTTGGCCCTTCTTTTATCTCCCTGGTCAGACTCCTTTATTCTTCTCCTCGTGCTAGCATTTTTGTCAACAAACAGTTTTCTAGATTTTTGCCCTTATCTAGGGGTACAAGACAAGGCTGTCGTCTCTCCCCGTTATTATTTATCCTATGCCTTGAACCTTTTCCTGAGCAAATTCGTAATAACCCTAATGTTAATGGTTTTAAATTGGCCTCCATTGAAACAAAAATTTCTGCCTACGCTGATGACATCTTAGTTTATATGGCTAATCCAATCACTTCCCTTCCTCCATTCATGGACGAAGTTCGTTTGTATTCATCCATCTCAGGATACAAACTTAACTTATCCAAGACTGAAGTTTTACCCCTAAATTCTACCTGTTACCAATACATGTTTGAATCTACGGATTTTGCTTGGTGCCCCTCTAAAATAAAATATCTTGGTATTTGGTTTTCCTCCTCCCTTGTTGACACACTTAAATTTACTTTTGACTCCCTTATTAATAAAATCCAATCTCTCTTTAAAAGTTGGTCTCCCCTGTTTCTGTCATGGTGGGGTAGACTAGATACTGTTAAAATGATGATCACACCTCATGTACTTTACACTGTATCTATGCTTCCCATAAAAATACCTAATTCATATTTTGTTAGCTTAAATTCTCTTTGCTCTAAATTTTTATGGAATGATAAACACCCCCGTATTGCTTTGCAAAAACTCATCCGTCCTAAGAACGAAGGTGGTGTTCGTTTTCCCCACTTCAAAACATACCATTCTGCCTTTGTCATTAAACAATCTTTTTCCTAAGCTTATGACTTTCTTGATTCCCCAATACCCAGATGGGTTCTATTTGAACGCTCCTTGATGAAAGAGTTTCCGTTTCAACACACTGTTTTTATGTCCAACTGTTCTTTTTTGTCCAAACATCCGGTTCTAAAATATTCTCAAACATTATTGCAAGACACATTTTTTAAAGATTTGTCTCCTCTCCAGTGTTTCTTAGCATCCACTGTGTGGTAAAATAAGTTTCTCAAGTACAAGGGCAAATCTTCTTACTTCAAATATTGGAAGGAGAAGGGCATTTCCTTTGTATATCAATTTTTTTCTAATAATACTATTCTTCCTTTCCTTAAGATGCAAAATGTATATCAATTGCCCATCTCATGTCTACCTGAATACACCCACATAACTACTGCTATACAATCTCATCTATCCACTCTTTCCTTACTCGATACCTTCCCTTCTTTCTCTCCCTCATCTTCTCTTTATCCCTTATTTTCTGTTCAACAACCTAAAGCTGCCCTTGTATATAAAATACTGTTATCCAATGTTCCTGACCGACCCAAATCATCAACTGAGATTGCTTGGGAATATGATTTGGATGTTTCGTTGTCTGTTGATGTTTGGGATCATCTTTGGTCCAAATTATTTAAAGTTTCTATTGCTGCACATATTACCCAGTCCGTTTTCTTTATTTATCATAGAATTGTTCTTACACCTGTAAGTATTTCCTCGTTTTCACCTTCATCTTCTTCTTTATGTTGGTCTTGTTCTTCCGAAACAGGTACACTCAAACACCAATTATATGAGTGCCCTTCTGTTCTATCTTTTTGGGATTCTATTTGGGATATATGTATGCGAATGTTTCATTGCTCTTCCTCTTTAACATTTGTGAATCTATTTTTGGGTTCTATATCGGAAGATGTTGATATTGCTCAATCTGAAGCTAAGTTACTTGACCTTTTCATTGCTATTGCATTCAAAGTGATATTATCTTGCTGGAAAGACAACTCCAAACTATCTGTATCTACTTGGTGGAATTTCTTATGTGATGAACATAGGATTGCTGTTGCCTCCTCTACTTCCACTTCTTTGAAAATTAAGTCTGATCTCCTCTGGCTCCCTTTTGTTACTTTCCTTTCTTCTAAACGTCACAATTGATTACCTTATTTTTTTTTTCGCTTACATATTTTCCCTCTGCCTTCTCTTTTCCTTTCTTTCGCCCCCTTTTTTTCCTTTCTTTTCTTTTCTTTTCTTTTCTTCTTCTTTTTTCCCCCTCAGGGTCCTATTTTTACTTTATATGCATTCTATGCCTCTTGTTATATCTTATGTTTATTTACAGATATTGTCAAATGGCTATGTTTTGTATTTGTTTTAAATTTAATAAAAATCTCTTAAACTGAAAAAAAAACAATCTCAGTGGGAGAAAGGGTCCATCGGGGCATTACAACAATGGCAGTGCAATAGTTTACTTTTCGTATCCTGCTGTCATGTTAATTTTCCGTTTGGGACCTCTCATGGGAAAACTGCAAGGTGTTTATTTGCGTTAAAGTAGTTGTGCGTTGCGTCTAAGGAGATCCCAGATTATATAGGTGGCAAAACTGGTAGTCCGTTGGACATCTTAGTTTGGGAATTTGCCAGATATTGGCCCGTGAAGTTCTCCATTAGTGCCTTCCTCCTTATGCCCCACATGTGGCTTAAGAACTTAGCCACTCCACAGACAAAGAGTGGAGTGGGATCCGATTTTAAGATGTGCAAGGCTTTCCTATTGTTCCATGTGTCCAGATGCTGGCAGATCGGTTTTAGCCATTTTGATCTGGGATGCACATATGCCGGGCATGCGAACAGTGAGTGGGCAACGGACTCCATTGGCACCTTGCATCCGGGACAAGTGCTCGGGCTTGGAAGATTTGGATGCCACTTAGCTGTTACTTTACCCACAGGAAGAGTACTGATCCTAAATTGGGTGTATAGCATCCTATCCTGGGGCCTTGATTAGGTCTAGGTAAAGTTCCAGTAGCCTATCCTGATTCTGAAGGTAAAATTCTGTGGTCAGTTTCCCCTGATTAGGCTTGGAGAGCTCTTTGTGCTCAACCCATTCCCAATAGTGTTGCTTTATTACCTCTTTTTGGTACATGTGTTGATCTTGGTTTTCCCAAAGGACTTGGAGTCCTACATCGGTCATCAGTTTCTTAACAATTCTAATCCACCCTACCTTATTGCATGTATCCAAGCGGATAACCTTTGATAGGGCTTACGCGTAGGGTAGAAACTCCGGGGTCCTCCTGATGTGTGCCCAAAAGAGCAGCAGGCGAAGCCTTGCTATATCGCTGATTGAGCACCTGCTCATATCTAGCATTAGGGGCACACGGGGGGTGCTTTGGGGCAGCATCAGAAGATTCCTGAGGAATATTTGACCAGATCTGTAGAACTCTAGTATCTTCTCAACTCCCAACAGCTCTGCACCATACAGAGCTGTGCACACTGTCTTTGAATCATACCTGCTTAGCAGCAGCTATGGGTCTACTACGTGAAGAGTGATGTTCCTTCCCCAAAGCCCCTGTGACTCGCTTGTGTCCCAGTAGCAGCTTAGTCAGGTGGGGCTTCCATATCATTTTGTCTGAAAGACAAACACCTAGGTAATCAAAGGTACTAACTCTTTCCAGAGAAGTGTCCCACCGAACGTTGGACTGCCTTTTTAGGACTAATTGGGTTTTGATTTCATGAACAAGGAGAACAGGGTGGGAGCCAGAAGGCAGCCTTGGTGAATTCCCCTGCTGACTGGGATGCGCTCCGTGCATTGTCCCTTTGAACCCCAGCTTATCTTAGCATAGTTTCCTTCATGCAGTTGGACTACCAAGCTGAGTATAGGCAGCAGGATGCCCATACCTTCGAGTGCTTGCCATAATTTAGACCTGGGCACTAAATTAAAGGCTGTTTTCAAATCAATAAAAGCCAGAAAAAAGTTGCCCTTGCTAATCACTACAAATTTCCAATACAGAATTAGGAGTCGAAGTTCCTGATCGATTGTCTCCGTCTTTTCCCTGAAGCCAGGTTGATATTGGGATGAAATTGCATTATCGTCTACTCATGACTGGATCTTACACAAGAGAGCTCTACAGAAAACCTTTTGGAGAGCATTGATCAGGCTAATAGTCCTATAGTTAGAAGGATCCTCTCTTTCTCCTCTTTTGTATACTGGAACCAACTCTGCCCCTTCCATGACTCAGGGACTGGGCCTCCGCTGGCTGCAATGTTTGACAGGAGTAAGATGTAGCGAGCCCAGCTTTTAATATCTGATAAGAATAGGTCCCCCGGGATGCCATTGGGCACTGCTGCTTTGGATTGCATAATTCAACCAATAGAGGCCTCGATCTCTCCTAAAGTCAAAAATTCATCAATCAAAGGAAGACTAGAGGAGACGACAGCCACCGTTGGAGGCGAGTTCCCACGGTCTGTATAAAGCTTCCAAAAGTGTTCGAACCAAGCATGTTCTGTGATGTGGTTTGGGGGTGCTTGGGTCCCTGATTTATTGCTCTAGGTGACTAGGGACCAAAATGATTTAAAATGTTACTCGTCGCATGTTTCCTTAAGTTGCTGCCATCAGGATTCATTCCACGCCCTTCTCGTCTGGTGGAGAGTTGCCTTGTAGCCTTTCCTGGTGGCTTTGATTAGGGGACAATCTTTAGCTTTGATTGCAGAGGGTAAATTTAGACGCTCCCGTCTACAGTCCCTTGTGTACCACGAGGTTTCGCCTGGTGTAATGTTGGGTCTTCGATCTGTCCTCGGAACTATAAAGTAAGAACTAAGTTGTTCAAAAATGCGTGAGTGGGTGGTGACTACTTCAGCTGCACCACCAATGCTTGCAGCAAGGGACTGAAGCTCAAGGGTGTCAACTACCAGATTGTGCTGCATGCCATTAATCTTACTTTCCAGAAGGACTATTTTCCGCCAGTTTAGTGTTTGGCTATCGTTGGATGGATAGATCTATTTGGTGATGATCAGCAGTGGATTGCCCGCGGGGTTAAGGGGTTAAGGTGGGCTTCCCAAAGGGGCTTCAAGCTGAGGCAAAGAGGGTTATGATCGCTGTCAGTTGTAACACCCACTTTCATGTTAACCAGGTGTCTCCTGACTCTCACATCAGGAAGGATGCAGTCAATACAAGATGGGCCACTGTTTCTGTTAACGGTATTAGCACCCTGTCTATCTGAGAGAGATCATCTGTTTACTGCCCTCAATCCGTATTTTACATTTAGGGCATTCATTTGGAGTGCCAACTGTGTCCATTTTTTAACTTGGGGGAGATCTAGGGGGGGACAGTCCATTGGAAGTCATCAAAAATTCTCCTCTACAGTTGCAGGTTTGTAAAAAAGATACATTTATTCAATAAAACCACAATATATATTTATATGCATATCCTTATTCATAATCCTCCCTATTGGGTTACAATCTAATCATGGGGATATAACAACCATACAAGTCAAGTTAAAAACAACAGTCGACACAATGTTTCGGTGTTAGACCAATATTTTCACCTTCATCAGGATGGAAAATCTTTCTTAAAATCTAATTATCGACCACTAGGGTAAACAGTACATGCTAGGTTTCTAAATGTATGTTTTCTTATGTTTAGATTTCAAGAAAGATTTTCCGTCCTGATGAAGGTGAAAATATTGGTCTAACACCGAAACGCTGCGTCGACTCTTGTTTTTAACTTGACTTGTATGGTTGTTATATATCCACATGATTAGATTGTAACCCAATAGGAAGGATTATGAATAAGGATATGCGTATAAATATATATTGTGGTTTTATTGAATACATTTATATTTTTTACATACCTGCAACTGTAGAGGAGAATTTCTGAGAAACTGTATGCTACACTGTGATACTAGATATGGTGGCAAGATATATGGGGTTTTAAGGTAGACAGTGTCAGGGTAGCTGACATTGTAACAAGAGAGAACACTGCATTAGTAGTTGTCTTTATTAAGGAATTCCCCCTTTCTTTAGACACCACACTACAGGGTTTTAAGTCTTTTTGGTTTACATATATACCCCGTCCCTGTGTAAATCATAGGGGTACCTTCCTCCTCTTTACGACAAACCCAGTCAATCAATCAATCAATCAAAGCATTTATATAGTGCACTACTCACCCGGAGGGTCTCAAGGCGCTAGGGGAGGGGGGGTCCGCTACTGCTCGAACAGCCAGGTCTTGAGCTGCTTCCTGAAGGCAAGGTGGTCCTGGGTCAGGCGGAGGTGGGTCGGGAGGGAGTTCCAAGTCTTGGCGGCCAGGTAGGAGAAGGACCTTCCTCCTGTGGTGGCTCTTCGGATGCGGGGGACGGAGGCGAAGGCGTGGCCGGTCGATCGAAGCTGGCGTGTGGGGGCGTAGAAGTTGAGGCGGCTGTTGAGGTATCCTGGGCCTTGGTTGTGTAGGGCTTTGTGTGCATGGGTGAGGAGACGGAAGGTGATTCTCTTGTTGACCGGGAGCCAGTGCAGATCTCTCAGGTGTCCGGAGATGTGGTTGCGTCGGGGGATGTCCAGGATGAGTCGTGCAGAGGCGTTCTGAATCCGCTGGAGTCTCTTCTGGAGTTTGGCGGTGGTTCCGGCGTAGAGGGAGTTGCCGTAGTCCAGACCGCTGGTGACGAGGGCCTGGGTGACCGTCTTCCTGGTCTTGGTGGGGATCCACCGGAAGATCTTACGTAGCATGCGCAGGATGTTGAAGCACGACGAGGAGACGGCGTTGACTTGTCTGGTCATGGAGAGGGAGGAGTCCAGGATGGACTGCGTGGCGGTGAAGGGAGCGACCTGCCTGGTACACAGGGTCAGAGGTCGCCCCCCCCACCCAGATTATCAGTCCCCCTGCCAGGCACCCTCTCCCTTTAGTGGTTGCCAGTGAACAATAACAAGCATACCCAGATTTTCATACCCGGACCAGACTCCAGGTCCCCTGAAAGATACAAATATTCAGTTAGGTTGTTCCAGTGGGGGAGAAGAATTTAGCTGCTTAGCCCTGCCACGTTCTAAGATACAATTGTAAGATGATGCTAGAATTCAAGGCTAGGAAGGAGTGCAGCACTGGAATTGGCTTAGCGATAATTGCCGGGGTCCTCGGATGGTGCTTGGGACTAATAGTTCGTACCAAGGTCCAACGCTCTGGAATTGACCAATGGGCTTTCCTCGTCTGCTGCTGACTGAGATCCGATCTCCCTTATGATAGCCGGCTTCAGTAAAGCTGGTTAACTGTTGCTGGAGGTTGTAAAAGGGGGAGAGTAAGGTGGGATCTAGTGTACTGGATATCTTTACTTAAGAGTCAGTCATTGGACTCTAATTGGGAGCCTTTGGCTAGTCCACCCAGGGGGAAGGGTATGCTGGTATTTGTCTAGTCTTGCGGGATAAACTGTTTGAATTGAATTGAGGATGCATCACGAGGGCAGGTTCGGTATTCGAGGGCAAGAAGATTTTCAACCAGCTCTGTCCCCTTGTGTGTAAGTTCAATACAGTCAAAGGGCTGGTCGGTGAAAGTACATTTTCTTGCTCTTACGATGTCATCACGAATCACGGAGGGGCATCCCCTGACATAGCTGATCCAGTGTACCGCTTTGTAAGTTAATGCGACTTCCCCATCGTATCCTGCTCTTCTGCCAAGGTTGGGAACATTAACCATATAGATTTACTGGGCGGATGGTGGGCAGAGGGAATTAATGGTAATAACTGGGTCCTACCTTTTCTCAGCAGTGCTAGCCCCGGCTGCAAAGTGTTACTTCTTACCCCTTGATGGTTAAAGTGTCTAGTCTCTGTCATGACGTTAGGGGGTGTTTTGTTTGAGTAGATTTGGGTGGTGTCTGTGGGATGGTGACAGGGTATAAGTGAGAGTGCCTACAAGAAGGGAGGTTTGATTTTGACAAGCATGGTGAATAGTGAGTGTCTCAGGCATGGTTAGGTTGGTTGGCTGCTCCCAGGGCTGTCTCTGTGGGTGGTGGAAATTGTGGTCCTGTCTGCAATAGTTGTTTAATTAACGTTGTTAGGGCCTCCAACGCAGATCTCATAGCCCCTACGTCTGCTCTAAGAATGTTGATAAGCTGATGAGTGCACTGATTCTGACAGTCCAGGCTTGCTGCAGATGGCAGTCCACCTGGCTTGTAAGAGAGCTGGCAGATGATACCACCCTTCGGGTCGTCAGTCAGGTCCAGAAGGGGGGCAAACCTGTGCATCCAAGAGCAGGTTTGGGCTGTTTAAGGGACAGTACAGGGAGTTGAAGGCGGTGAATGGACCCTCACGGAGTGGAGTGCTACCCCCTGGTTGCTCAAGGATGGTCCCTTGCATAGCGTTCTCCTAAACGTATCAGGGATAATTGGTGGGCTGCTAGGACTGGTGGTATTAATATGAGGTTGGCTAGCAGCAGTAGATGACGCAGTAGCTGGCTCTGCATCCAAAATACCTTCGCATTCCTTTAACAGGCATTCGAAAACACAGTTACTGCCCGGGTGTTTAAGTGATTTTTTAAACTTTTTTCCCCTTCCCAGCTAGCCCACCTCCACTACCCTCCATCGCTTTACTCTTCCCGATCTCAAGCCTAAGGAGCACAACCCCAAACAAAAGGAACGCGAAACCACAGCTTATCCACGGGTGCCAAACAGGTAGCTATACCAAAAGAAAAAGCTAGAACACTAGGGCTGGCAAAAGGCTATGTGCCACCCGGGTGGGGGGGTTGGCCCTCCCAATAGGTCAAACAGCGAAATCAGACAATAATTCACGAACAAATTTAAAGGGTAGAGAGAGAAATGCTCGAAATCCCAAACAGGGCAAGAGTCTCACACATTGTCAACATCTTAGGTGCCAGTGGCGAATTGGGAAGCGTCCGACGAGATAGTTGGGCTGGCAGAGTCAGGGTAGGGCCTCAGTCAGAGCCAGGCATACAAATACGCAAGCAGGGGAATACCAGTACCTTGTGGTGCAGGCAGCCAGTCCACAGGGAAACCGTCAAGAAGCCATACACAAGGGGTGTGGCCCTGCCCTGCCTCTTCCTGGCAATGACAGGCAAGGACGGGCGCTTGTCCCAGCAGCGGGGCTCCTTAGCTGCTTAAGAGAGCCTCCTGGCACGAAAGGGATGATGTGACTGTTTCCTGTAGGAACCTGGGGCTGGAGTCTGTGCCTGGCTCTGTAGAGTGGAGTCCAATGCAACCACCAGGAGCCCCCGTGCTGAACCACAATTGAAGTAAATGTCATATTTCAAAATGGATTCCCTCTACTAAAAAGCTCAAGGGAGGCCGATCACAACATCACTGATTTGCCAAGTCAAGCTGTTGATAACCAGAATAGCAAGATATCTCTAATTGGCCTAATTTTAGATTTGAACTCTGAAATTAAGGAACTAAAATCCTTCGTCCTGCCACTAGTGGAAAGTCTCATAGTAAAACGTAGGGAGGCCTGAGAGATAGCAACAACAGATCTAGTGAGACTGACTCAATTCAAGGGTCTAAATAGCCAATGTGTATCTCAAAACCAACAGAGCTGAGAGGCATAAGAGGGAAGACAAAGAGTGGAATGGTGGGTGGGACCATGGTTACATGTCAAACTTAAAGCAGATCCATGACAAATAAACCCTAGCCCCAAATTCATTGGGGAGTACTAATAACTCTGAAAAGACTTAGAACATGGCACTGACAAATGCCCACATTGGCAACTGCCTATGGTTAAATCAAGAAGTAAGAGCTCACATTCGCAGCCCACATGGAATAGACTGGAACACTACAGATGGACCTAGATTTTATCCAACAAAGGGCCAGCTGTGGTGCAGAAAACTCAACCATCTCCTAACATTGCCATCCCTAGACGTTCAACTGTGTTCATGGTTAACATCACAAACCAACAGGTCTTGGATTGTATGTGTTCCACTTCTGAAAGAACCTGACTTGGAAGTTCAGGCTAGGTTGTTCCTACTGAGCAAGGTCAAGACTGATTTGCATATGCCTGGGTCTAATCCGAGGAGGCATAGTGGGCTGAAGAACGATGGGTTGGAATGCTAGTCTGAGCAATTGCCATTGGTTAAAGTTATTGCGAGTATCATCCCATCACCTTTTGTGAGTTTTGATGTACCACCCTAGAAGGGCAAGGGTATGCCCAGACGTGGGTCCCTTGCTCCCTGTGCTACTGGACCCAAGCTACATCTGATTAAAGATCCCAAACAGGGCAAAACCAGTCTTGGGTTGCTTGTAGTCTGGTTCAGAGAGGAGCTGACTTGGCATCGCGGGTTAGACTGTTCGTATTGGAGCAGGGTCATGACCGAATTGCATATGGCTGGGTCTAATCTGAGGTGGCATGGTGGGTAAAAGAACGATGGGTTGGAATGCTACCCCAGGTAATTGTCTCATGTTAGACTTATTGCAACCATCCTCCCATCAACTTTTATGCATTTAACATAGCCAATCTCCCTCCAATTATCAGAAAAGATGCTGACTCCTTGATCAATAAATCAATTCATTAGTTCAGAAGTGTTGGTCGTTTTTGTTCAGTGATTTGCTCTGACATTCTGAGTACAAAACTTTATTCCTCACCCTCAAATCCCCTCAGCTTCATCAAACTAACTCTAAAGAACCAGAATGGGCTGGTGGCACTTTATGCAGGTACATCTCCTAATCTTTTTTTTTCTTTGTTATATTTTTTATTTGGAGATAGCTCATCTATTCATAGTACATAAGTAAGAAACAGAAAGAAATATGTTAATAACAAAAACGGCGTATTTACACAATTACAACTGATGGTTAAAAACCATACATAGTTCATGAATTTAAAAGGTCTATAATGTACAAAAATTCACATCATTAATTATACAATATAATTTAACATTATTTTAAAAGCATATCCAATCTGTGAGCATGGCAGACTGTCATTGTAGTTTAACCTGAATCTTCCCACAAAGCCTTAAACTTCTTATAGGAGCGGGCTCTTAAAGCGTACTTTCTTTCATGCTCTTTAATCCTGTTCAACCTGTACGTCTCCTAATCTGATTTCTTTGATCCAATTCATATATAGTAACACTAGGGGAAGGCCCCAAGAGATTTCAAATATATCCATTAGTTTCAACCACCCTCACAAATCCAGGAGGATTCTGGACACTGGTGGGAGCGTGGCCATTATCCTCCTGGACCTCAGCGCCGCGTTCGATACGGTGAACCATGATACCCTTCTGGCCCGCCTTAACAACCTGGGAGTCACGGGGAGCGCCTTGAGTTGGCTCAAATCCTTCCTGGAGGGAAGGGCCTTCAAGGTGTTCGAGGAAAACATCTCCTCGTGCCCGGTACCATTGCAGTGTGGGGTTCCGCAGGGATCCTCCCTGAGCCCCACGCTGTTTAATGTGTACATGGCTCCCCTGGCGGGACTAGTGGTACCATTCAGGATCCAGCTGGTGAGCTACGCTGATGACACCCAGCTTGTGGTCTCCTTGAACAGGAACGGGTCCTCCTCTGTTAATCTGAGGATGTGCCTTGAGGTGGTCGCGGGATGGATGGACCAGTCTCAGTTAAAGCTAAATGGAGGAAAAACGGAGGTGATGCTCCTGGGGAAGGGAGCCTCCCTCGATAACTCAGAGGCTTGGCCACTCTGTATGGGATTAGGACCATTGCCGAAACCAGAGATCAAGAGCCTTGGTTTCTGGCTTGACACGGAGCTTTCCTTCCGTTATCAGGCTAGGAAAACCACGGCTACTTGTTTTGGATTATTAAGGATGATCCGTAAGATCCTCCCCCTGTTACCTGAGGCAGCAAAAAGGACACTTGTCCAATCTCTGGTTCTATCAAGGATAGATTATGGCAACGCCATCTACCTGGGCGCCCCTGCAGGGGTAATCCAGCGGCTCCAGATCGCACAAAATTTTGCAGCTAGAATCCTGACAGGCACTGGCCCCAGGATGTCGGCCAAACCGGCCCTGAAGAAGCTCCACTGGCTCCCAGTGAGGGAACGGATTTCTTTTAAGGCCTTATGTATTACACATAGGGTCATGCATGGACAGGGTCCGGCCATTCTGAGGACCTTGATTAGGCCCTATAAGGCCCGGAGAGACCTGCGCTCAGACGATCAGAATTTAGCTGAGATCCCGAGAGTCCGTAGATCTAGGACCGGGGGTCGTCTTTTTTCTCTGAACGCAGCTAGGCTGTGGAATTCGCTACCCCCCCCCCCGCTGCGACATGAACCCAACCTGCTGATCTTTAGAAGGAAATTGAAGACCTGGCTTTTCAGCAGAGTATAAAGCTAGATTTATACAGTGATGTAAATAGCTCCTGATCCCGTCGCTGTGTACCCTCTGGGCTCCGTACAAGCGCTGGGATGCTCCTGAGTAGCCATGCGCTATATAAGAGTCTGAAATAATAAATAATAAATAATAATAACAAATGACCGCAGCCACCAGGGGCGTAGCTGATTTAGACTGACTGGCTGATGGGAGAGAGAATAGCCTCGAGGTAAATTTGGATATTACAAATAAATCCATTGTCATCAATTCTAAAGCTCACAATGAGGTTACCACTAGAGACATTAAATGCTGAGTCCTCACCAGTGGCTGCCGATGCAGGTAAGCACCTTGGCGCGGTGGGGCATGAGGGGGGGGAAGTCAACAGACGATGGAATAGGAAAAATTAAATAAAAAAATAAATCCTATTCCGTCATTTGTCCACAACCCACCGCCTCACCGGGCTTACCTGCACCAATGACCGCAGGCCCTTACCGATGAGTGCTGTCCAGGCTGGAATAGTTTATGATGGAATTTCACTGGCAGATGCAGAAAAGTCATTAAACAATTAGGTGCTGATTACGATATCAGTCAGAAAGCCTCCGACCGCTAGTCGGTAGCCTTCTTCCAACTGACATGGTCGGTTTGCGGTCCGACCACCGAATTACGATGTTGGTGGTCAGAGGGTGAACGGCCGGTCATTCGGACGAAGTTCTGACCAGCTCTCTGAGTCTTCCGGCTAGTCGGAACAGCACCGTAATCCCACATGGACACCGTTTCTGCCATCGGGATTACGATGTCGGTTTCCCACAGCCTTTAAGTGCCGGCCTTTCCGAGATCGAATGGCTTCAGAAAGCGAAACATCTGCCACAGGGTTCAGGGTTTTACACACACAATCATTTCTTTATAGGAGCCAGTATCACAGCTGGTTTACAGCCATACCACAAGCGCCCATAGAGATATGTGAGCATCCGACCGAACAGTCTTTGGTCGCATCGTAATCAGGCAGTCGGAACCGCCAACCGGAAGTCGTACGGTCCCGAGACAGTGTTGGTCAGCGGCAACTCCGACCGATATCGTGATAAGCCCCCTAATCTTGAAATTTGGCATGAATAATGTTGAGCATTACAGACTCTGGTTGGTGTGACTTTGTAGATCTATTTGATATTTTTATATTTCAGGAGATGTGATCCATCACTCCGGTGTTGAGTTCTTGCTTCACTTATTGTACTTAGGCCTGCACATAATTTCAATTACACTGGAGTAATTGGAGTCTTTTTCGTAATTCCATATTACTGACGTGGAATTATAACAATAACATGATTACATCTGCACGTGAAATTATGAGTAATTTAGGGGCGAAAATCCTACCGCGATAGCACATTTAGCGAGCATGAGTGGCACCTCGCTATTAACGTTCTGTTGCATTTAGCACGGTTTGTTAATGCAAAATGCACCCTCTTGTCCATTTTGAATGAGAGGATGGAAAATAGCGTTAAATGCCAGAAGTAATTTCGGGGCAAATCCTACACCAAGTGCACATTTGGTGAGTGCGAGTAGCTGCTTGCTATTCATATTCTCTTGCCTTTAGCGCCGGTACATAAAGCAAAATGCATCCTAGTATCTGTTTTGGATGCGAGGAGGCATTTTTGTGCTAATAATTTTTTTTTATTTACAGTCAATGCTCATGTGAAAGGGATAGAATGTATGGACGGTCTAATTATCTGGGTAAAAATACAATTACCTTTTAGGATCAACAAGATAAGCATTGGCTCCTGTGACATCTTAGGTATAAATATAACCCTATTAATGGGTCAGGAATGCGATATTCACATGTATACAACCATATTATTATGGGTAATAGGGCATCTGAAACCTTGTACCACTTTGACTCCCATATGGAAACTTCCAATAATAATTGCTCTTTGAATATTGCAGCAGACTTCAACATCACCTACGAACCTCTTGATGCAGCTGAAGTGTCAATTACAGCAATTGAAAATGAGATTTGGAACATCCATAAATTAGATATTGTGCCTAATAAAAAATGGTCTCCAGTTGCTATACAATTGACCGTCCGAACTGTGTAGGCTTAGATCTTGTAATGGGCATAGTCACTCCGACACCAAGGGCAGGCACACATTTTTAATAGGCCATACTATACTATGTAATTCTAGATGTGTAATTAATGAAAGATGTAAACGACATTACTGTGATTGACAGAATGGACAGTGATCATGACACTCATCATTTAGTAATGAGTGGTTGTGCACCATTAACAGACCAGTTCATTTTCCATCCATCTTTCATTGTTCCTAACAATCAAGAAATGATCTATAAAGTGGAACACAATTCGGGAACAAGCAAGTCCTTAACATATACCTATAAAGAAATGACACATGCACTTGACACCATAGCACAAGTCAATATAAATGTACCTAATTTAAAATCTATCATTGTCCACCATAGTAACCTCTATGAAGCCTTGAAAGAATATTTTTATAATGCAAAGAGATCTGTTAAATACACTTATAATAAATCCCCCTCGTTTAACAAAAGATGCAAGGAAGCAAAAGGTGCACTCATAACAGCAATTCAACTTAAGAATATTTATGAGATTCCTTAGAAGAGAGCGCTTTATACAAAAAGTCCAGGATGCATCCGATTCCAAAGAGAATGGGAAGTTCCCCTGTAGGAGTGGGGTTAGGCAGGGGTGCATTCTTGCCTCCTTCCTATTCCCACTCTACATTAATGGGTTAGAACAGCACTTGTTAAACCTGAAGACTGATTGTCCCAGAGCTGGTGCACGCTTTATCCCAGTACTGCTATACACGGACGACGCGGTTTTGCTCGCCCGTACCCCGAGGAGTCTTCAAATCCTAATAGATGGGTTTGTCAGCTTTATGGGAGAACTTGATCTGTCTGTAAATCTGGGCAAATCATTTGTCATGGTAGCAGGGCATAAACCAGGGGTAAAGCCTGCGTTCACGATAGGAAATCATAAGATCAAAAGGGTGAAGTCATTCTCATACCTAGGCATATTGTTCGATGAAGCCTTAAAATTTGATAGTCTGGTGGAAGACCGGTGTTCCAAAATGTTATCCACCAATGGAGCCATTGCAGGTTACGGCAGGAGGGTGGGCAGATGGTGCCCTGAGCAAATAATGAACTTGTACAGCTCCATGTGTTGTTCAAAACTCACGTACGGGGCTGAAGTATGGGGTTTTGTCAATGTACGCAAATTACAAACGGAAGAAAATAGGCACTTAAGGTCAATTCTTAAAATCCCCCAAAGTGTACCAGCATCAATAGCCCACAGAGAATTGGGAATGCAATACTTGGAAGATTTGATCAAAAGGAGACCAATACTGGCTTGGATTAAAATGCGGTGCAACTCTGATGCCACCTTGAGTAGAGAAATCCTAAGTGACTGCCTTAAAAAAGACAAATGTATGAGAATATCATGGCTCAGCTATGTAAATGAAAATTTGGACGCATTGGGGTATAGCTTCCTCTTTAGTAACCCAGGAAAAATTGTTCCTTCGCATAAGCTGCATATAAAGAAGGCTTTTATAGATTTTAGAATAAAGCTTAGAGTTGAGGCAGAAGACGCTAAAATTACGGTAAGAGCACACAATCTAATAGTAACCACGGATGGTATGGAGTCTTACTTGCGCCTCATGCACAATGCCCAGGAGAGGTATTTTATATGTCGTTTTAGGCTCAATTTATTACCGTTTTTATTAGCATCCCCTATGGGTTTTACCACATCAATTGAGCAGAAGGGAGCCTGCGGCTGCGACAATAGGTCTCCGCAGGACTCCCTTCATTTTGTACTTTTATGTCCCATTTATTCGATGCCAAGGCAGAAATTTTTAATCAGTGTCATTAAAAGTGCTAAAATTAGACATGCAAAGACAGCTTTACTATTTCTGCAACAGGCCAATGACCCCTGGGTGTTATGTTGTGTAATCAACTTTATTAAAATTGCAGTGAGATTAAGGAGGTCCCTAGGGGATGAGTAAAAATTCCTGTGATTAGCCCTATATATTGTGTATAGTACTGCACTCTGATTAGTTTTTATACTATGTATTGGACTGTACTATGTAATCTGTTTTTTTTTATGAATTGTATTTCAAGTTGGGTTTATTACTGATTTAATCATTTTTTAATTGTATATAATCTGCGCTTTTATGATGGTTTTTAACCATCGAATAAAGAAGTCTTGATTTGAATGGGAAGGTCAAAATTGACCGAAGCTGGTAGAAGCTGCAAAAGGTAAGAACTGCAAATTATTCTGTCATATTGTAGCTCATGTTAGATGCCAAAATTAATCAAATGTAATCTTTTCTCTACAACCTCAAGTATGAATATATCATTTTACTAACTTTTCCTCCAACACTTATGATATAAGTGCTCCTTCTAGGTTGTCTGAAATTATACATGCTGCTTCTGCTATTGAGTCTCTTCGTATTCATTTAAAAGATACTATTCAAACAATTAAAGGCACACTCCCATCAAAGGGTGTCCTGACCAGACAGGATAACAGGAGACTTTTACCTTACAAAACTGGATGCCTGGGTCCCATACATTTTAGAGGAAAAAACGGGGACCCCCCTCTGAAACACTTACTTTCTGGGTCAGGGAGAAGAGGGGAAAACAACAGACAAACCTATAAATACTCTCCCTCAAGACCCATATATTCTAAGGATCTATGTCATAGATTCCATCTAGGGCACTACAAATTACCAAAAAGATCAATTAATTCCTTTTAATTTCTTATTTCATTTTGTTTATTGATCTTTATCATTCTTGTAAGTTCTTTTTCTCTTCTTTTCTTTTTTTAAAACATTATTTTCTTTTCAACAAACAATTATTTTTACAAATCAAATACTTTTCCTATTCAAAATTTACAATATTACAAATTTATTTGCACATAAAACCTCTAACAATTAGCATTCATACCTGGGTAGAGAGAACATGCAACCGACCTCATACATACTCCATACATACTATTCACACAACACACTCTATCTGTACGAGTTGACACGTTTCAGTTGTTTATCTATAGATCACAATGGATTCACTACGTTCCGTAGGATTCAGTAATAGACTTGGTCAAGGTATGTATGGAGTATGTATGAGGTCAGTTGCATGTTCTCTCTACCCAGGTATGAATGCTAATTGTTAGAGGTTTTATGTGCAAATAATTTTGTAAATTTGTAATCTATGACATAGATCCTTAGAATATATGGGTCTTGAGGGAGAGTCTTTATGGGTCCCATACATTAACATATTATCTAATGCCATTCTAACGGGAACTGAAATACCAGAAACCTAGGGAGGCTGAAATAATTCCCATCTTTAAAAGAGACTCAAGAGACAATCCTGCTAATTACAGGCCTATCAGCCTGATAGATAGCCTATGGAAAATGTGCCGAATTGCTTTATAAGCTTCAAGGAAAGATAGAAGATAAACACGTGCTAGCAACCCTACAGGTATGCTTAAAAAAGAAAGTACATTTGACAGCCCAGGTATATAGTTTCCTCCCTTTGTATTGGATAATTATTACTATAAATAAAAGATACTCATATGTTGCTTTGGTGGACTTAAGTGCTGCATTCGTTCTTATCCAACGAGAGAAACTCTGGTCAGTCTTGTATGAAATCGGTGTCCCACAGAACATCCCTTCAATAATCAAGTTCAAGTTCAAGTTCAAAAAACTTTATTGCGGTTAGATATAACCATAAAAGCACATGCATTTTAAAAAAAAAACAGTTTTCGAACATTCTTCCCTTTTTTTAAAATTACATACATTTAAAATAGACCAATTGATTTGGAATACACCAACAATGCAAATTATCAGAATAGGAAGACAACATTTTAAAACTATACCATTTTAAATTATATCTGGATGAATTTAAAAAAATGATACAATTACATTTATTACACACATTCATTCCCGAGGTATACAAGATTTAATTAATACAGATGAATAACAAAGTTTAACTAACTAATTTCCTACGTATTAGCCACATTGAGAACAGGAACTTTGCAACTGCAGGTACTATCACTGTACTAGTATCAGTTCTCAGAATCCTATAGAAGACAAGATAATTCCTAATACCCAGGTTTTTACATAACTGGATAACCCACTTCTTCCGGATTGCTGCATATATAGGACAGAAGAGTATAACATGTAGGGGGGTTTCCTCCTCCTTCCCACATCCTGGACATGGGCGGGATGGGCCTCCCGTCCACCTATCAGTAAGTGCGTGTAGGGGCAGAGTTCCGTATCTAAATTGTAAGAATAGCTTTTTCGCTAAAGTGGGTTGTATAGCATCTAGTTCAGGTTCAAAGCTATAATGTGGCTTGAAGTCGAGGAACTCATGGGTTAGGCTTGAAGTTTTGGCAGAGCCATGTACTTTCATTAGGTTGTAATCTTTTATTGTTAGGGCAAGTGTTTTCTTGGAGATGGCTGTACTAGAATCCTCAGGATTATTCCAGAGGTTCTCCAGCCCGATCTAAATAAAAGACTGCCTAACAAATGAGAGCCAGGGGATCTTATCGGCGCCTAAAGAACCCAATACCACTTTTAGTTCTTCCTTATAGCTCGCCAACTCGGGAGTACTCCAAAGTCTCCTCCAATACAACAGAGGCAGCGAAGCTATAGCCTCAGAAATCGGACGGATATTTAAATCAAGCCTTAGCGGCACAAGCGGTGTATTTTTTGGGAGGGACATAATCTGCCTAATAAAATTATTTTCTGTGCTAGTTAGTTCATTTGATGCTGTGTGGCCCCAGAGTTCCGCCCCATAAAGGGACGAAGACCTTGCTTGAACAATAAAAATTTCAAGAGGGGCACTTATAATTTTTACAACACATTTTTTTTGTACTTTTAGCATACCCCTGACAGCCTGCGTTAGTTTTAGGTTCGCCTTGACCTTTTGGGGGCCCCACCCCATTTTATCGTTCAGCGTTAGACCCAGATACTCAAAAGTAGGGACCCTATCCAAGGGCATACCCTCCATCATAGGGTGAGGGCAATTGGTAGTATTGGCATTAAAAGCCATATACTTGGTTTTATCGATATTGACCACCTAATTCCTTTTTTTACAGAATTTAGTGAATTGGTTTAACACCCGCTGCATGACCATAGGCGATTTAGAAAGCAGCAGGGTGTCGTCTGCAAACATAGGAGCAGGAAATCTTTGAGAGGCAAGTTTGGGGAAGTCGATATCTTTGGTTGCCAGAAGCTCATCTATGAGCCCATTAAGAAAAAGGGAGAAAAGGGTGGGGGCAAGGACACAGCCCTGTCGAACACCCTTTTCAACTGGAAAGGGGCCCGTTAATTGTCCGTTCTTACCGTATCAAACTCTGGCATATGTCCCTTCGTGGAGAAGTTTAAATTGATAACATAGATATGGCGGAACCCCCATTGATAACAGTAGATTCCAAAGCTGGTTGCGGTCCACCATATCAAATGCGGACTTCAAGTCCACAAAGGTTAGATAAAGGCTTCTCCCATCCAATACAACGTGTTTCCAGTGGAGGACCTGGAGCCTGAAGAGTTGGTCAGTAGTTGAAATTTTGGCCCTAAAACCCGCTTGAAGCGGGGTCAGGATACTGTTCTCATCGATCCAGTCCTGCAGACCTTGCAAGAGGAGCCGGGCAAAGATTTTCTGGCTCACATCGATAAGGCTGATGGGCCTATAATTGGACGGTTCGAGCGGGGAACCCTTTTTATATATGGGAATTATCTCCACCCCCGTCCAAGTAGTTGGTAACGGTAAGCCATGAAGGATAGCATTGAACAGTAATGACAGATATGGGGCCGATATAAACTGTTTGTCTCTAAAAAGGTCACCTGGGATCCGGTCTAACCCTGGCGCCTTGTTCTGTTGGAGGCTTTTTAGTGTTGTTTGGACCTCCATTAGCGTGCAGGGTGGTGTACCCCACAATGGATCTATGGCCAACAGGCTAGACGGGGGTTCACTACTCTTGTTCAGATTAATAGAATAGAGCTCTTTAAAGTGGAGAGCCCAAGATTCTTCGGGAATGTTTGGATCGATCGATGTTTTACCCTCTGGTTTCTCGGTATGAACGAGATTCCAGAAGGTCCTTGAATCTTTTGTGATAAGCGCAGACCTGATGGCTTGCCATCGCTCTGCTTCCCATTGCGATTTAGCATTTTGAATTATTTTCTTATATACCTGCCTAGCTTCCGTAACATATGCCTTGTTGCCTTCCTTAAGGGCTTTAAGAAGTGCACACTTGGCGTCCCTACAACCCCTAGTAAACCAGGGATTTGTGTCCTCCGGCTTTTTGAGCTTGGCAGGGCCTGTTTTGTAAAAAGAATCCACCAAAGTTGCAACCAGTTCCTTATGGATGCCACCTACATCTTGTCATGTATTCCTATAGGTTCTGAATCGATCCCCCTATTCCTGACCCTATTCTGGTTAAACTAACTATCAAGTTAACTAACAGTCAGCCCATGAGGCAAGACAAGCCCCCATGATGCAGATACCGTTATCTGACGCAGTCACACTACGGCACAGGAACGTGTTATCTGATTAGGTCATAACGCTTGAGATCTAATTAGACAAGCGACATTCCTCCAGCCCCTGATAAGGCATACGACGTTCTCATAACAAATCAAACCTATGACAACCTGGAAAATCCGTGCGGCCATTGTTTTGATTTCACAGAGAACTTCAATAAAAGAATGTGCTAACGAGCAAGTCGTATGACATCTTTATTGACGTATCTATGTCCATCCTTACGTCAATCTCGGCACCTTTAAGGTATAAATATTGCCGATCTTGCCCTATGCAAACACACGCGTGGTGACGAGACGGAGCAGCCACACTTGCCGAAGCCGAGAGCAGAGCAGACCCCGCTGGCAGCAGCCCCGCCTTCCTGACGCGCTGAGAGACGCGCTGCTATCTCCTGCCGAGAGACCCAGCACCGGCGCTTTCGGGCAGCCCTCGCAGGCGGCCTGGAATATCGAGAACAGAGAAAGAGATACCATTCCTCATTCATCCTAAATTCCAGGTACAGAACTGAATAACCCCTCACAGAGAATTCTTTGGTTATTCACTTGGCAAAAACAAACTTAACTTAAACTGTAACTTTCTATTCCCGCCCACGCATTAGACTTAGGTCAGGTACACGGGGTAGGCGTATTTAGAAACACCAGTTGAGTACGTTTAGTCAAATGTATATGTGTATGTAAATCTATTTTAATCATTTTAAACATCATATGGCTCAGAAACCATATCAATGTTTTTACAGTATTATTTTATACTATTGCTTTTAATGTATGCACTTTACTTAACTATAAGTATTGCAATAATATCGATCCATTTCTCTTGTACGAGAAAAGAGACTGATCAATAAATAACACCTTTTTATTGAACACGCCCGTCTCTTCCTTTTCTCTACATTCTGATGAGACTAAGAATGCACGTACTGACTGAGTAAAATAATTGCCTTGTGCTCACACGACTCTGGAGATACACTCTTGATTAGGGGAGAGCAAAGTTGTCATGTTCTATGGTTGTCAGAAACTAAATCCCTTCTTGTCTAATCAGGGGAGTTAATTCTTTCCTGAACATTCGAGAAAGTTTCTAGCGAACTCTGAGCTACGCTGGCAAACCCAAAACTTAAGTCTAGTATCGACAGTAGTAGACCTAGTTAACGTCTGGCCTAGGCCTTTACTGCTGTAGGTAATATTCCAATGCGCAGAGCCTATTGGGAAGATAGGAACTACACTACATGGCGCCCAACGCGTTTGGAAAGGGCGATAAAACTAACGTAAGACATTTAAAGTAACTCAGTCGTGCTTTCTCACTCAGACCCCTTTTCCCATATACTCCAAAGACGTCTGGAGTGGGTGAAAGGTTATATCCTCCAAAACCTCGCAGGAGGGAACTCTTATGTATGGTTCTTGGTATAGTCAACGTTGAAGGATAAACAGTTCCAAAATATTGTGCATCTAATCTCTGTTTCCATAAAGAAACCTGATCTGCAAACAAA
Organism: Lissotriton helveticus; assembly: GCF_964261635.1. Classification (NCBI taxonomy): domain Eukaryota; kingdom Metazoa; phylum Chordata; class Amphibia; order Caudata; family Salamandridae; genus Lissotriton; species Lissotriton helveticus. The sequence continues at coordinate 330,672,828 of NC_136071.1, read as the reverse complement.
CAAAATAACCTTCCTGACAGTAAAATGTCAGACAATGAAGAAGAAAGAGAGGCAGTTAGATTAGCAGCTGAAATAGCAGCAGCTGATACTGCAGCACTAGATGCGGACGGGGATATAATACTCATCCCGGTCGCCAAAAGGAAATCTATAACCTTAAAACTTATAGAAAATGGACTGACACCTAGAGGTGGTACAGTCATATTCGTAATTGAGGCACACGAATATCGGCAGACAGAGGTATACTATACATGGATACATTTTCCAGCAGCAAATGCTGTAACAAAGTACTTCCACTATTACAAAATAGAGGTACCACCTGACATTTACACTCCTTTCGAGGAGGTGGAAGTACCACTCAAATTCCAAGAGCATTTGCTCTTATTTGATGGCGCCCTAATACATAACAACCACATTACAAGGCTCGGTCCTTTAGGTAGACCAGGAGCAACGTGGCCGGTCTTAGCCGGATACACACCACACCCAGACATCGAAGGAATGTCTACAGGAGAGCTGTTAATACAGCTAAAACAATTACTAAAAGTTCATAGACAATTAGTACAGTATGTAATGCGGACTTCAACAATTCAGCCAGCGATTAAACTTCCACAGCTGACCCCTCACCAGGGGAACACAAATAAAATTACACCACAGAACATCCAGTCTTGCCTAGGTAAAGTACCGGCTAAACGGGAACAAATACCATTCTGGTTGGCACAGAAAATTACCCAAATAGAGGCGGTGTTTCCTGACACCACCCCGCTGGAAAAACACAGGATTCTGACTATCTGTCTTCCAATGGGAATCGCACCACACATAGAGGACTGTGACACTTGGGGTACAGTCTTTGCTTCCATCTACACAAAAACGCACGGTGTTCCATCCATTTCGGTGATACCAGATGTGCTAAAACAAATTCAAGACGAATACGGTCCAGAGCCCGCTTTACCTCTTGGTATGAAATTACTAAAAGACTTCAAGCAGGTCTCGGCTATATTATTAGCCAACATAAAGGGAGAAGCAGCAAACGTGGCGATCCGCCAGAGGTTAAAAGAGACAGATATAGCAGACCAACCAGCTGAAATTGCCAGAATCATAGAAAAATCCTATGAGGAACTAGGTAGAGATAGTTTAGGTGGAATACCAGTAAAACCGCAACTGACTGAAAATCCAGAAAAAATATTCTTTAATAATAATTCACCAAAAAAGAACTGGGATGGAAACAAACAATCCAATCCTAAAGAAAAGAAATTCCAGTCCAGAGGAAGGTCTCCAAGGCGAAGAGAAAAATCTCCAAACCGAAGACAGAGGTCACCGCAGAGTGACCCCTCTGGGAATAGATATAACCTTAGAAATAGGGATAATATTAAAAAACCTGATAGATATCAAGACATTGATACACGTCCCTCTCAATCTTTTCAGACTTCCTCACAGAAATCGGAAAGAAGAGGACGATCAGAACAAAGAGAAGAGCACGCCAAGTCCAAAGACAAGGAACCTGCTCAACTAAAAAAGAAATTACAATTTCCAAAAAAGAAGGTAGCCAGTATCAAGGTAGTTAACAATGCCGAGAATACTGAGGACACAACTGAAAAACGGAGAGTGGGCTCAGACAATGCTAGACAGTGCAGCAGAAGTGAGCATAGCTCGCAAAGTCCTTATGAATCATCTGGAGACAGTGGACACGAATGAATATCTTCAAGTGGAAACTGCAGACACCAGAGTTAGCAAACCCCACAAGATATACGAGATAACATTACGTATAGAGGGAGATAAGACTAGGAAGATAAGGGGACTATTTTGGGATAATCTCTCCAAGGGCTACGATATCCTTCTAGCTGAAAAAGACTGGCCACCAGAGTTTGTCAGGGAGTGCCCTCATGGCGAAGAAGTAATTATGCCTGCCTTCTCGAATCAAATCCCGATTCATAAAAAATATACACTTGCCAGAAAGTGGGCAGTGGCTCTAGCACCTGCTTTATATAAAAATCATGTAGGATGGGATGAGGATTCTCCTCCTCACAAAATCCAGTTAAAATCACAACCAACTGCACAAAGGCAGTACCCAATTAAGCAAGAAGCTAAAAAACAGGTAAATGAAATACTAGATGAGCTAGAATACCAGGGGGTGATTGAAACTTGCACCTCACAAATGAACAATCCTTTGTTTCCGGTCTCCAAACCAGACAACTCATATCGTCTAGTTTTGGATTACCGACACCTTAACACATGTTGCAAAACTTTTGCAGTGCAAAACTCACACAGTGCTGCACTAATGAATAACATAGTGCGCAAAAAATACAAAACTACCTTGGACATCTCCAATGGATTCTTTTGTCAAAATATAGCACCAGAGAGCAGATATTTAACTGCATTCTCAGTAAATAGCACTCAAAAACAATTCTGTCGATTAGCCCAGGGGTACAAGAACAGCCCGGGGGTATTCTCAGCGTGAGTAACAGAATTACTACAACTATATGATGATGAAGCATTATCTTATGTCGATGACATTTACTTAACAGATGATGACTTGGAGACTCACTTGAAAAGAGTGAACACCATAATACTTGGGTTCGCTGCAGAGGGTTACAAATTCAACTTTAAAAAATCCAGAATTGCCCATCTGACGGTCCTATTCTTAGGATATGAGTTATCAAGTGAAGGCAAAAGCCTGGCTGACAATTTCTTAGAGAAATGTGCCGTACTCCAAGCACCTAGAACACTAAAAAACTTACAGTCGATTCTAGGCTTCCTAAATTTCGGAAGAACATACATTGCAAATTACGCAGAAAGGGTCAAACCCCTTTATGATCTAATTAAACCAGACTTTAAAAGATCCAGTTGGACTCAAACACACACAGAAATTTTGAGATCCTTACAAACAGACATGCTAATTAAAACAAAATTAGAAACACGTGATAACACACGCAATCTTGTGATTCGAGTCATCCCAGGGAGATGCGGATTCACATACCTAACCTCTAATGAGGGAGAAAAGGTACCAATTGCATTCAAATCACACTTGTACACTAAGGCTGAAATGAAATTTAGCCCAACGGAAAAAATTCTTACAGCAACACAGACAGCTATAGCAAAAGAACGAGCCCTGGCACAAGGTAAATGAATAGTAATCGTGACACCAATACCAGCCTTAGAGGCGGTAACAAAGGCAAGCATTCCAAATGCTAAAGCACTCCATCCGAGATGGATACAATGGGCTAACTCTCTTGCTGCAACAGACGTGGTGTACGAATTTGATCCTTACTTAAAAACACAAGAATTTCTCCAATATGAATTTGAATGTCCTCCGCCAACCGAAATTTTGCCTCTAGATCACTACGGCTGTATAATATATACAGACGGATCAGCACAACCCGCAGTAGGGGGTAAACAAGCTTACAGTGCTGCGTGCGCGATTGTTAAAGGTCGTTGGCACGAAGGGAAATTTAAACCAACCCTCACTAAAACACAATCCCTAGGAGATTGTACAGCTCAGCGAGCTGAACTACTAGCATTCAAGATGGCACTTGAAAATACCGATCGAGAATTCCCCACACTCATAGTGTGCGATTCGTATTATTGCGTTCAATCTTATAATGAATACTTGCAGATCTGGCTTCAGAACGGTTTCAAGGATGCGAAAGGTGGCACAATCAAGCATAAAATGCTCTGGGAACAAGTAGCTCTTTTACAAAAAGAACTACAAAAGACTCACGTGATACATACACTGAGTCATCAACGTGATGGCGTTCACGTTGCAGGGAATTCATTGGCTGATGAGGCCGCGAAGGCAGCTGTGCAAACGGCTTCCGTAGTTGCCATCACACGGTCAAAAACAAAAATAGACAGCGAAATATTACAAGCTGTCAGCGCTTCAGAAAAGGATTCGATAGAACCACTCCCTAAAGGCTTTCCAGTAAAATACTCATACATAACTGATGCAAACAATGTTCCTTTTGCTCAAATCCCTGGAGTGGGGGATAGGGCAATTCCAAACATGGAACATAGGTTAGGACTAATAATAGCGGCACACGAAGGGCTTGCTTCTATCCATGCTGGCGTCTCAGCCACAGTATCATTATTAAAACAGAGATACTGGTGGCCACAAATGAGAAGACAAACAAGGAACTATGTTCTAGCATGTGAAATATGTCAAAAAATGAAAGTATCAACGGTGAGACGTCCAGCGCAGACGCCCCTTCTAATCTCGGATAAACCATTAGCCTGTGTTTATCTAGACCACTGCGGTCCCTTACAAAGGGATGGTAACTATAAATATATCTTGGTCGCAGTGGACTCATGCACGAGATTCATATGGATGTGGCCCCAGCGAACGGCTGACGCCAGAACTGTTATAAAAGATTTGCGAGTCTTTATCGGCACATACGCAATTGGCATGCTGCATTCGGACAATGGTCCTGCTTTTAGCTCTCGAGCTTATAAGGAGGCCATGGTCAGCATGGGCGTGCAATTGCGGTACTCTTGTCCATTTCACCCTGAGGGGAACGGAATTGTTGAAAGAAAAAACCGTGACATAAAGCAATCTATAACGGCTAAGGTATTAGGTTCGGGAGCTGGGTGGGTCAAACATCTAATAAGTGTCCAACGTAGTCTAAATAACTTGCCAAGAAATTCTCTGAAGGGATTCAGTCCGTACAAATTATTATTTGGAACTAGAATGATTATCTCTGACCTCGACAGTCAGACTTCAGTGGTTAAACAAAAAAGCTTTGATGTCAAAGACCGTTTGGCTATTTTGCAGGACTTAAACAAAACAAGAAAAGACCTGAGCAACATACAGTTGAAACAACAGCCAACAACCACTGAAGAATCACCACCTGTCCCAGCAAGACCTGTCTGGATTCCAAAAGTCGGGGATCTAGTCAGGGAGAAGATCGCGGTAAAGAAGGAATTTGGGCCTTCTTACAGAAAAGCAGTTCCTGTCTTGTCTGTCAACGGGACAAGATCAGTTGTACTACCGCCACTTGCTGGTAAAAAGGAGAACCGAGTTGTATCCATCGACCTGGTAAAACCACAACATGTGGCCGATAACAAACAGTAGGCCAAGTGGACTCCCAATAAGTAGCAGAACACCAAGGTTTGCTACCAGTACAGAGGTCCTATCAAAGAGGCTCATCACATTCGAAACGCCTACAGAAGAACAACAAGGACTATGCAACAATGCAATAGAACTCAGACCTCTGAAAACCCAAATAAAAAGATTTAGCAGAGACACACCAATCTACAATGAAGGACCAAGTGAAAATGCAAGAAACAAAAATCCTGAACCAATTGGAACAATTGACAGAACTGCATCCGGCCACTTCATAAACTTCGATGATTCCTCTGAAAGCCTCAGTGAATCAAAGACACAGCCATCATCAAAAACCTTTAAAGACAAAGCTAAAGAACTTTTGAACCAACTGAAAGAAACATATCTGATTTCTCCATGGATTGAATTTTGGGTGGGTTTTGGTGCATTTATCCTCATACTTTGGCTCATCATGATATTAACTTTGGGACGCTTCATTGAGGGAAAATATGCTAAAATGGACACAGCAAGTCAGAACATCAACTTGGTCCTCAAACCACACACATCTTCACACGTCAAGAAAAGAGAACTTTCTTCAGCCAACTTCACAGCCAATCCGATACCTGGTGGGGTAGCCTGGGACAACACTGACTATGAAATTTATGGTCCGGTCGAGATCCTGAAATATCCACACCAAATTAAGATCTCATTGAATGACTTTGCAAAACCAAACTCATTTGCTGATGATTGGGACTTCGAAAGCATTAATAATATGATGTCTGACTTAGTAATGTCTGCTAAATTTACCAAACATGATTATTTGCAAGGTTCTACAAATTTTGACAGTATGTATTGCTATAACCACTATGGTAATCAATTTTTACATAGATCTGCACTACCTAGAAATGTTTTAAATTATAATCAATGGGAACATTGTGCAACACCTCCAAAAGGGAGCTCCAGAACCGTTTACGACAAATATTCATATTTTTCAGGTTTTAACACAAGTAATGCTGAAACATTTTATTTTAAATTGTCAAACAAGACAGGGATGAAAACGATGATAACCAACACAAAATTGTTATATTCAGATTCATTTTTTGAAAAAATGAATACTTTTGGATTTGATTATTGGGACAAAAATGTTGATTTGAAAAGTGTTTGGGGTACAAAAGAATGGCAAGTACAGGGTATAGAAGCTTTGTTTAGAGCCTGCATGATCCCAGAACAAATGATATTTTTAAATGACACTGTTCAACGAACCACCTGTCTTGGCTTAGCCAAAATCAAAGATTTAAATAAACCGTCTATTCCAAAGCCAACAATGTTTAGCAATAGCTCTGATACAGATGAAGAGATAGACGTAAACCATATATTAAACCAAAACAGAACACATCCTGATTGGAAACAGTGGTTGATCTGGCCCACAGATACAAATAACTGTCAAGACAGATTCCTGAATAAAACACAGGGGTTCAAAATGACCAGGCCAGACCCTAGATATCCCCAAAGACATCACCCAGGGATAATAACAACCTACAGTGTGGGGAAATTATGCCTTCAATGGCTACAAACTTCCACACTGCCTGAAATTAAGCAACACCTAACTTTACTTACTGATGGTGCTGACTCGCGTGATTTCACTTTGGGACCACGCAAACAGCGTCAAAAGCGTTTCATAGCAGCCTCTGTATATGCAGCATACAATGAGGCCTGGAAGGTTACTCAAATTGAAACAGCAGAGAGAATACGGGAAATTGACCGTATTAATTTGGAAAAATCGCTTTCTGTAGTGGACAATGGGTTAATGACTCTGTCCTCCAGAATTTTTTCATTGGACAGCATTGTGTCATCAGCAATCGATATATTATCGCAAGACTTACTGTTATTACAACATGGTCAGTCACAATTGCGTTCTATTGTACAGCTTGGCTGGACGTTACAAAATCTGCGTTCAGGCTATGTGCCTTGGCGTTTAATCAACACAACGTCACTATTCCAAATCTTTAACCTTACTGATAGACAAATCGGTATGGCACAAAAGGGTGCTGATTATACAATCTTGAGCATTGAAAAACTAGAAAGATTATCAATGACAATGTCAGAACGACCTGTCAGTGAATGGATAATACACGGAATCATAAATATTCCAATCTCAACCTTCAGGTTTCAATACTGCCAAAAATATATACAGGCTGGCATGTACGAGAAATTGGGAAAGGGGTACATTAAAACAACTTGGAACCTGCCCTATTAACATGCATGTGTCAGTAATAAAGGACAGAAAGTGTTTCTTAGTGGCAACAATTGTGCTATGTCACTAAGCGGCACGCTTCTGTGTAACGGAATTAGTTTGCATGGAGCCTGTGAAGGGAATTCATACAACCTTTCATGTCACCAGCAAGGCGCACCTGCAACTGAAATAGAACCATTCTTTCAAAGACTCTATAATGGGAGTTACATTCTTTTTGTAGACCGCAGATGTTGTAGTCTTATGCCCGGGACTCCTTATCTAGTCACTACGACTGCGAAGGTCAAGTGCTGTGGACGTTCTTTGTTCCCCAGCTCCTTTCCAGACAGGGAGGCAAGGGCATGGCCCAATTTGAAAATTACTTCTATTCGAATAGATACTTTAAGCAGAATGAAAACAGTGCTTCTTCAGACGCCTACCAGGCTCTCGTCATCTAAAGAAACGTATGATCTACAAGTCGCAAGGACGACTGCAGAGATACATACATTATTATCTACTAATTCCCCCGTACATTTCGCGGAAATCCTGAGCGAAATCTTAAATATTTCTGATACCACAGGGGTCTCAAAGGTATTTAAGACAGTATTTTCGATGGCATTAACACCATTCAAAGCCATACTGGGTATTTTTCCAGATTTCGTCCATTCGATTTTTGGCGGACTTCCCCTGATCCTGGGACTAATTGCAGGAATCCTATTCTTAGTCCTTATTTTTCGGTATGGCAACCCATGTCACAGATCAAACTCTCGCGACAATGGAAGATACAATCCTAGCCATTGGATACCGGGACCGGATATCAAAAATCCTGGGACTCTCCCGGCTTAGAGACCTGAACATGACTTGGTTTCTATCATTTCGACCAATGTGGCAAAGATGTGTTTTACCTGTATTGAGGTGTCTGCTATGCGGAGAAGAATGCGTGTTAGACACCTGTCTGACGCTACAATCGGATGCGCCAGTGGATGCAGATACATTGTTGGTTCCTACCAAGGTTCACGCTTTGTGCTGCCCTCAAAGGCTGCCAATCCTGATGACGGCATTCGTGGAATCTTCACCACTACGATTGAAGAGTAGTGAAGTTCAAGATGAAAGCAGCATCGAACAGGTACGACCTTCTGTCAGCAATGCGAATCAGAATGTCAATGGAGACAATCATGCGCACGAATGCATGGTTACACCTATTCCCGACTTAGTGGAACTTTCCCATGAAGCTGTTGACAGTTTTTTCGAAAGCCTTAATGATATGATGTTCTCTCCAGAACAGAAATAGAGACTTTTGAGCAAGCTCGCACACGGCGTTCCCTGAATTCGGCCTTCAACTTTAAAAATAAAGTCACATGAACAATTTTTCCCACCAGTTCACGGACAGCAATTTTTTTAGCAGCCCCAAATTATTTTTTACAAAATTTTCGGGACACTTATCTTCTGCTTAAAGTAAGAAACTATTCCTAGAGAACTAAGATTTCTATTTTTAGATACTTTATAAACTTTAGTTGCCCGCTGGTATGTTCACAAACATTTTATTATGTGATGAAATGGTCTCGAACTTTCTTTCTGTATAGCCGTATTAAGAGCCATTTCATGTGTATTTCTCATATACCAAATAAGCAATAATGTATACAAATGCGTGTTTACTTTAGCGTTTAATTCATAGCTTGAGTGCATACAAAATATATGACTGCTATTTTTCAGTATATTTGAAAATTTCAAAATGCGTTTATGTATTTTGGGGTGGTAAGGTATACACTATACTCTATAGTATGTTGTACTATGTTATACTATGCATAGATTAGTAAATATGACCATAGTTAGCGTGGAGTGGGTGTCATGTATTCCTATAGGTTCTAAATCGATCCCCCTATTCCTGACCCTATTCTGGTTAAACTAACTATCAAGTTAACTAACAGTCAGCCCATGAGGCAAGACAAGCCCCCATGATGCAGATACCGTTATCTGACGCAGTCACACTACGGCACAACGCTTGAGATCTAATTAGACAAGCGACATTCCTCCAGCCCCTGATAAGGCATACGACGTTCTCATAACAAATCAAACCTATGACAACCTGGAAAATCCGTGCGGCCATTGTTTTGATTTCACAGAGAACTTCAGCAAAAGAATGTGCTAACGAGCAAGTCGTATGACATCTTTATTGACGTATCTATGTCCATCCTTACGTCAATCTCGGCACCTTTAAGGTATAAATATTGCCGATCTTGCCCTATGCAAACACACGCGTGGTGACGAGACGGAGCAGCCACACTTGCCGAAGCCGAGAGCAGAGCAGACCCCGCTGGCAGCAGCCCCGCCTTCCTGACGCGCTGAGAGACGCGCTGCTATCTCCTGCCGAGAGACCCAGCACCGGCGCTTTCGGGCAGCCCTCGCAGGCGGCCTTGAATATCGAGAACAGAGAAAGAGATACCATTCCTCATTCATCCTAAATTCCAGGTACAGAACTGAATAACCCCTCACAGAGAATTCTTTAGTTATTCACTTGGCAAAAACAAACTTAACTTAAACTGTAACTTTCTATTCCCGCCCACGCATTAGACTTAGGTCAGGTACACGGGGTAGGCGTATTTAGAAACACCAGTTGAGTACGTTTAGTCAAATGTATATGTGTATGTAAATATATTTTAATCATTTTAAACATCATATGGCTCAGAAACCATATCAATGTTTTTACAGTATTATTTTATACTATTGCTTTTAATGTATGCACTTTACTTAACTATAAGTATTGCAATAATATCGATCCATTTCTCTTGTACGAGAAAAGAGACTGATCAATAAATAACACCTTTTTATTGAACACGCCCGTCTCTTCCTTTTCTCTACATTCTGATGAGACTAAGAATGCACGTACTGACTGAGTAAAATAATTGCCTTGTGCTCACACGACTCTGGAGATACACTCTTGATTAGGGGAGAGCAAAGTTGTCATGTTCTATGGTTGTCAGAAACTAAATCCCTTCTTGTCTAATCAGGGGAGTTAATTCTTTCCTGAACATTCGAGAAAGTTTCTAGCGAACTCTGAGCTACGCTGGCAAACCCAAAACTTAAGTCTAGTATCGACAGTAGTAGACCTAGTTAACGTCTGGCCTAGGCCTTTACTGCTGTAGGTATTATTCCAATGCGCAGAGCCTATTGGGAAGATAGGAACTACACTACAATCTGCTCCCACACCATTAGCTGTGTTAATGACACGAATGAAATTTACCCTTTCAAGTTGGGGAAGTATGCTTTGGTACAGAGTGGCCATATTTTCTCTTGACTGCCTAATCGTTGGCCAGTGAATTTGCCTCCCGCCTTGCACCACTCTTAGATCACTATTTATAGGTGTTACATCATCATGGTCCTCATTAATCAACTGGAAATCTAATTCGATCATCAGAGGGCCATGATAACTCTCCGTGCGTCTAGTAATTTTAAAGTCTAGAATTTTATATCAATAATCATCAGATAACGAAAACTACCCGTCACATAAATGGGGCCTCAGGGGACACTCACTGAACGCATTCTAATAAACAGGGAGGGGTACATCAGAGTATGTCCTGGCCCCCCACACTATTGTCATTATATATTAGCGGTGTTGTGGACATCTTGAACTCTTGTTCATATAGTTCCCCTAAACAACTTGGCTCTAGAATACCGGCCATCCTCTTTGCTGACAACACTTTATTCATTTAAAAAACTCCAGTGGGTATTTAGACCCTCTTGAACTGCCTTGTCATCGTTTGCAAATGGACAGGGTTGGAAGTAAATCCCACCAAAGCCAAATACATGGTATTCAATGTGCATAAATCCTATTGACTCTAAACAAAAACAGTGGTTCTATCGAGAAAAGCACAATCTCTTTGCTTTACTGTCCTTAATACTTATTATGCAGTATGTTACACAAAGACACACAACACTGAATTTAGTACCGAAGGTAACTTTTTAGTATATACCTTGCATGTATTAATCAATGGATAAATGGCTGTCCAAAACAAAATAACATAAAAAACACGTAAACCATACAATGCTTAGGTACTGGTAGCGAGTGGTGATGTCCGTGCTCTACAACAATAAGGGTGGTGACATATATTCATATATATAAACAAAACATAATCTCATATTGGTATGTTATTTCGTTTTGGATTAATTGATTAATACATGCAAGGTATATACTAAAGAGTTACCTTCGGTACTAAATTCAGTGTTGTGTGTCTTATAATATGTATTAAGGACAGTAAAGCAAAGAGATTGTGCTTTTCCCGACAGAACCACTGTTTTTGTTTAGCTTCAAGACCCAGGTTCTGAGGGTTACTGGGTTACCCCATTATATTTAATGGCATAAATCCTATTGAGGCACAATCATGATGGAAGAAACAAAACTTGAGAGTGTCAGATCATTTGAATAGCTTGTGGTAAAAATATCGATGAATATGTCTTCTAATCCTCTAATCACTTGCTATCTTGTCCCAGATTGTGCCCCTCATACTTCTGTGCTTGGATCTAGAAATTAAAACTATAGCATTGAAAGCAATCCTTAGATCATTATTATTCTGGTGTCGCATTTGGTACCCTACATCTTAGCCCTTGAGGAGGTGTTTAGCCTAGATACTAACAACAGAATACCTTGGTTAAAACTGTGATTATACATTCTTGGTGTTAGAAATGGAGGTCTCTAGTTGGCAGTGGTACGTACCCTGTTCAAGTTGGGGCCCTTCCTTCTAGTCAAGGGTAAGGGAGTTACACACCCAGATAACCCTTGCCACCCCATTGGTTGCTTGGGAGGAGCAGTCAGGCTTATCTCAGTGGCAATGTGTCAAGTATTTGTACAGAATCACAGAGTAACACAGTGGAAACAATACAACAATGGACACCACACCAGATTAGAAAAATAAAGTATCTTTATTTAACCAAACAAGACCAAAACAACAGAAATTCAACATACACAACTCAAAATATGACTTTTAAAAGTTTTTTGCAATTCTGTCCATAGGAAACTATGGATGCAGAGGTTTTACACAAAGTTCCTTCGAATTAGTCAAAATTCACAATGCAAAACAGCCTGGAGAGGAGGGAAGTGTTGGAAAACACAGCGATGCATTAGTTCCTGTGTCCTTGGGGAGGCCATACGTCAGTTCTGCTGCATGCAGGAGAAGTGTTGTGTCAAGTCTGGACTGTAGGAGGAAGCGAGGTGTCAAAATTCAAGACGGTTCTGGTTAGCAGGTGATGCATCAGAAAAACTTGCCGCACAGGTGCGATGCATGGAAATCCGCAAGCGCTGGAGGTCGATGCAGTGGCGGTCAACTAGCACTGCGTCAAATTCTTCAGCCGCTGTTCCATGATGCGTCGATTCTTTCAGCTGCACAGCAGGGCCTGTTAGAGTCAGTGCGGTGGTCTCAGACTTTGGAGGCTGGTACGCCGAACTCGAGCTGCGGTGGTTTCTTCAGCCAATGGCACGGCATTGATTTCTTTAGCAAGAGGGCAGCGGTGCGTGGAAATTCTTACCGCACGGCGGTCCTTCGTCTGAGAAACAGGCTGTAGAAGGGCAAACCTTTGATTTTGATAGTTTCTTTGTGCTTTCTGCAGCGGGAACAACCTTCAAGGGCCCAGAACTGGAATTGACACGACAAGGCAGGTCGGAACTCCCAGCAGTGCATCCAAGGATGCTGCAGGTGAAGTATGTGTGTCCCTCAGACTCCTTAACAGGAGGCAAGCTCTACTTCAAGCCCTTGGAGAATCTTCTCAAGCAGGATACACACAAAGAACAAGCATTTACAATGCAATGGTCTCGGCATCATTAAAGGTAGAGCTATTGGCATTGCTCATGACATTTCTTTTTTTTTTCTTTAAATCATAAATAAATAGCATTGTCATTTACATTGTCAATACACAGCACTCTGCACTCAACAGCACACACCACTCAACAGCACACACCGCTCTGCACCTGCACTCACTGCTGTGCACACTCACTCTGCATTCTGCACTCACTACTCTGCCCTCACTACTCTGCCCTCACCACTCTGCCCTCGCCACTCTGCACTCACCACTCTGCACTCACCGCTCTGCACTCACCACTCTGCACTCACCACTCTGCACTCACCACTCTGCACTCACTACTCTGCACTCACTACTCTGCACTCACTACTCTGCACTCACTACTCACTACTCTGCACTCAATACTCACTACTCTGCACTGACTACTCTGCACTGACTACTCTGCACTCACTACTCACTACTCACTACTCTGCACTCACTACTCACTACTCACTACTCACTACTCTGCACTCACTACTCTGCACTCACTACTCTGCACTCACTACTCTGCACTCACTACTCACTACTCTGCACTCACTACTCTGCACTCACTACTCTGCACTCACTACTCACTACTCTGCACTCACTACTCACTACTCTGCACTCACTACTCACTACTCACTACTCTGCACTCACTACTCTGCACTCACTACTCTGCACTCACTACTCTGCACTCACTACTCTGCACTCACTACTCACTACTCTGCACTCACTACTCACTACTCTGCACTCACTACTCACTACTCACTACTCTGCACTCACTACTCACCACTCTGCACTCACTACTCACTACTCTGCACTCACTACTCTGCACTCTGCACTCACTACTCTGCACTCTGCACTCACTACTCTGCACTCACTACTCACTACTCTGCACTCACTACTCACTACTCTGCACTCACTACTCACTACTCTGCACTCACTACTCACTACTCTGCACTCACTACTCACTACTCTGCACTCACTACTCTGCACTCACCACTCTGCACTCACTACTCTGCACTCACTACTCACTACTCTGCACTCACTACTCACTACTCTGCACTCACTACTCACTACTCTGCACTCACTACTCTGCACTCACCACTCTGCACTCACTACTCTGCACTCACTACTCTGCACTCACTACTCTGCACTCACTACTCTGCACTCACTACTCACTACTCTGCACTCACTACTCACTACTCTGCACTCACTACTCACTACTCACTACTCTGCACTCACTACTCTGCACTCACTACTCTGCACTCACTACTCTGCACTCACTACTCTGCACTCACTATTCACTACTCACTACTCTGCACTCACTACTCTGCACTAACTACTCACTACTCACTACTCTGCACTCACTACTCACTACTCACTACTCTGCACTCACTACTCACTACTCTGCACTCACTACTCACTACTCTGCACTCACTACTCTGCACTCACTACTCTGCACTCACTACTCACTACTCACTACTCTGCACTCACTACTCTGCACTAACTACTCACTACTCACTACTCTGCACTCACTACTCAATACTCACTACTCTGCACTCACTACTCACTACTCACTACTCTGCACTCACTACTCACTACTCTGCACTCACTACTCACTACTCTGCACTCACTACTCACTACTCTGCACTCACCACTCTGCACTCACCACTCTGCACTCACTACTCTGCACTCACTACTCTGCACTCACTACTGTGCCCTCACTACTCTGCCCTCACTACTTTGCCCTCACTACTCTGCCCTCACTACTCTGCACTCTGCCCTCACTACTCTGCACTCTGCACTCACTACTCTGCACTCACTACTCTGCACTCACTACTCACTACTCACTACTCACTACTCTGCACTCACTACTCTGCACTCACTACTCTGCACTCTGCACTCTGCACTCACTACTCTGCACTCACTACTCTGCACTCACTACTCTGCACTCACTACTCACTACTCTGCACTCACTACTCTGCACTCACTACTCTGCACTCAATACTCACTACTCACTACTCTGCACTCACTACTCACTACTCACTACTCTGCACTCACTACTCTGCACTCACTACTCTGCACTCACTACTCTGCACTCACTTCTCACTACTCTGCACTCACTACTCACTACTCTGCACTCACTACTCACTACTCACTACTCTGCACTCACTACTCACTACTCTGCACTCACTACTCACTACTCTGCACTCACTACTCTGCACTCTGCACTCACTACTCTGCACTCTGCACTCACTACTCTGCACTCACTACTCTGCACTCACTACTCTGCACTCACTACTCTGCACTCACTACTCTGCTCTCTGCACTCACTACTCCGCACTCACTACTCTGCTCTCTGCACTCACCACTCTGCACTCACCACTCTGCACTCACCACTCTGCACTCACTACTCTGCACTCACTACTCTGCACTCACTTCTCAGCACTCTGCACTCACTACTCTGCACTCTGCACTCACTACTCTGCACTCTGCACTCACTACTCTGCACTCACTACTCCCTACTCACTACTCTCTACTCTGCACTCACTACTCTGCACTCACTACTCACTACTCTGCACTCACTACTCTGCACTCTGCACTCACTACTCTGCACTCACTACTCACTACTCACTACTCTGCACTCACTACTCTGCACTCACTACTCACTACTGTGCACTCACTACTCACTACTCTGCACTCACTACTCTGCACTCACTACTCACCACTCACGTCTCTGCACTCACTACTCTGCACTCACTACTCTGCACTCACTACTCTGCCCTCACTACTCTGCCCTCACTACTCTGCCCTCACTACTCTGCACTCTGCACTCACTACTCTGCACTCTGCACTCACTACTCTGCAGTCTGTACTCACTGCTCTGCACTCTGCACTCACTACTCTGCACTCTGCACTCACTACTCTGCACTCACTACTCTGCACTCACTACTCACTACTCACTACTCTGCACTCACTAATCTGCACTCACTACTCTGCACTCACTATTCTGCACTCACTACCCACTACTCACTACTCTGCACTCACTACTCTGCACTCACTACTCTGCACTCACTACTCTGCACTTACTACTCTGCTCTCTGCACTCACCACTCTGCACTCACCACTCTGCACTCACTACTCTGCTCTCTGCACTCACTACTCTGCACTCACCACTCTGCACTCACCACTCTGCACTCACTACTCTGCTCTCTGCACTCACTACTCTGCACTCACCACTCTGCACTCACCACTCTGCACTCACCACTCTGCACTCACCACTCTGCACTCACTACTCTGCACTCACTACCCTGCACTCTGCACTCACTACTCTGCACTAACTACTCTGCACTCACTACTCTGCCCTCACTACTCACTACTCACTACTCTGCACTCACTACTCACTTCTCTGCATTCACTACTCTGCACTCACTACTCTGCACTCACTACCCACTACTCTGCACTCACTACTCTGCACTCGCTACTCCGCACTCACTACTCTGCTCTCTGCACTCACTACTCTGCACTCACTACTCTGCACTCACTACTCTGCACTCACTACTCTGCACTCACTACTCTGCTCTCTGCACTCACTACTCTGCACTCACCACTCTGCACTCACCACTCTGCACTCACCACTCTGCACTCACCACTCACTACTCACTACTCTGCACTCTGCACTCACTACTCTGCACTCACTACTCACTACTCACACTCTGCACTCGCACTCACAACTCTGCACACTCACTACTCTGCACTCACTGCACTCACTACTCTGCACTCACTACTCTGCACTCACACTCTGCACTCACACTCTGCACACTCACTACTCTGCACACTCACTACTCTGCACACTCACTCTGCACTCACTACTCTGCACTCACTACTCTGCACTCACTACTCTGCACTCACTACTCTGCACTCACACTCTGCACTCACACTACTCTGCACACTCACTACTCTGCACACTCTCTGCACTCACTACTCTGCACTCTCACTACTCTGCACACTCTCTCTGCACACTCACTACTCTGCACTCACTACTCTGCACTCACTACTCTGCACTCACTACTCTGCACTCTGCACACTCACTCTGCACTGTGCGCGCCGCTGATATCATGGAATCTTCCACCACACTTTCTAAAACTCTATAGTCTGAAGCATAATAGGCACAGAACCAAAAGAAGGGTAGACATTTGCTTAAAATAATCTTATTGTATTTATGAGAAGCAAAAGCGAGACTGTGAAATGTGCTGAATATCAGTTTGTTACGAATCAACAGAGTGGAGTTAGAGAACAGAGAAATAGTAATTTAGAATCCGGGTTAGAAGGAGTAGTAATCACAAGCTGAGGATCAACGGGCGCGAAACAGCGTGGTGGGCGCGCACGAGACGCAGCGTGGGCGTGCACATCAGCTGAAGATCGCCGGAGAAGACACCGAGCCTGCCTGCTGCCGTGACTGACCCGCTGCAGAAGGAAAGAGCCCGGTGAGTGGGGGTAGAGGGGGGGCGGCAGAGAGGGAGTGGGCAGAGAGGGAGGGTGTGTGTGTGTGTGTGTGTGTGTGCGCGTGTGCGTGTGTGTGTGTGCATGTGTCTGTCTGTCTGTCTGTCTGTGTGTGTCTGGCGTGTGCCTGCCTGCCTGCCTTCGAGTGTGCGCGTCCACAGACCCTGGTCGGCTCGTGCACCGCTCTGTGTTCCCTTGCAAGCTTACTCAGTGACAATAGTTCTCGTTGCCGAGACCTAAAAAGTCCAGTCTCTCCACTGTCCCCAAAGAGAAGTAGCAACTTCAGGCCAACCCAGCAAAGCAACACACAGCAAAGGGGCAGTACTCCTCCTGACAGCTCTTCAGCTTTTCTTCTTGGTAGAATCCTCTTGATCCAGAAGTGTTCTAAATGTCTCAGGTTTAGGGCCAATACTTACCCCTTTTGGCCTTTGAAGTTGGTGGGCTTCCAAAGAAAGTCTTTGTTGTTTACAAGTTCTTGCCTTGCCCAGCCTTGGGTCCAGACACACTCCAGGGGGTGGAGACATCATTTTGAGAGGACAGGCACATTCCTATTCAGTTGTCAGTGACAACTCCTCACACCACTCTAGCCCAGGAAGAACTTGATCTGTCTGGTGATGGCCCATCAGGATATGTTGGACACACATCAGTCTAAACCAGACATTGATTCCACAGGCAGACAGAGGCACATAATGGTAAAGCAAGAAAATGCCCACTTTCTGAAAGTGGTATTTTCAAACACACAATTTAAAAACCAACTTCACTAAAAGATGTATTTTTAAACTCTGAACTCAAGGAGCACAAACACACAATCTCCATCTCTTTCCATTTGAAAGTTACAATTGTAAGATGTTACAAGGCAGCTCCAATTATAACTTATGCGAGAGACAGGCCTTGCATATTGAAAAACGAAATTGGCAGTATTTCACAATAAGGACATGTAAAACACTCAAGCCCATGTCCTACCTTTTACATACACTGCACCCTGCCCATGGGGCTACCTTGGACCTACCTTATAGGTGCCTTACATGTATAAAAAGGGAAGGTGAGGGCCGGGCAAGGGGTGCACTTACCAGGTCGACATGGCAGTTTAAAACTGAACTAAAGACACTGCAATGGCAGACCTGAGACAAGTTTACAGGGCTATTGATGTGGGTGACACAACCAGTGCTGCAGGCCCACTAGTAGCCTTTGATTTACAGGCCTTGGTCACACACAATGTACTTTACGAGGGACTTACCAGTAAATCAAGTATGGCAATCATGGATAACAAATCAGAATCACAATTTACACAGGGAGCACTTGCATTTTAGCACTGATCAGTAGTGGTAAAGTGTCCAGAGTACATAAACCAGCAAAAACAAAGTCCAGCACACAGTGAAAAATACAGGAAGAGGAAGCAAAAAGAAAGGGAAACCACGCCAAGGATGCCAGGTCTAACACTTAGCTTGAAGGATCTCTGGATCAGACCGAGAGAGGCCCTATTGGTAACCAGAGAATTTCTTTAAAACTTTCTACTGGCAATATTTATTAGATAGGGTGATAGTAAACCCAAGTCAAAGACCACTCAATATTCTTTTTCGAGAGTTAAACTGCTCCTCTCGTTTTGAACCATTCATGGATGACATCATACCACCTCTATCCATACAACTGTATATTAAGTTTAGATACAGGATTCTCCCACTCAACAGGTTTTGTTGTAAACGATCTTCCAATTCCTCTGAGACTGACAAATGCCCGGTCTGTATGGTCGACAAGGAAATTGATGCACATTTGTTATTCTGTTACCAAGTTTAAAACACTCCTGTCCTAAGTGGTTGATGCGGATTTGTTGCCACCTAGGGGTGTTTAGTGATGTTCCATCTATACTAATATCTCATACAAAACCATTGATTATTTTTAGCCTATCAAGATTTCTTACATCCTTGACACATAAGAAAAGTATTGTATTGATGACTGAATTTAATACATTATCTCAACCATGCTAAAGATAGATAGGGATTGTTTCTCACCCCTGTCAGTTTTACTTACAAGTGAGAGAAGCCTGCGTTGTTGACTGAACACTGTATTGTCTTATTCAGCTATTGTGTATTGTGCTACTTAATCGTATTTGAAGCATTTACAATTTTGTATAGTATTTATTCATAGATTGAGGTAATAAATGTTATATTGCTTTAATGGAGTAATACCCCGAATAAACTTATACTTTAGTATTTGTTTTCGAAAATCTAACGTAGTATAATGTAACGGGTGCTCATGTAAAGCGCTCCAATGCTATATAAAAACTGCAAAACAAAATGCTCTGTGATGCAAATGGAAGAAGCTGAAAAAATCTGACGGTGGGTATTATTTCAAGAAGCCTATTACTATTGAAAATAAAGCACAGTAGTAGCTCCTGGTTCACTAATATCATTAAAATGGTTTCTATTATTAAGAAAGAACTTTACATTCAAAAGGACTAAAGTTACTAAACGTGTAGTAAGGAAACCACAAGGCACCCACCACATCTCAAACAGGGTGTTAAATTAGTACAGCAGTAGGAGAGAACGCTTAATAATTTCGTAGATGCACAGGTCCATAAATTCTCATTCCAGCCCTCTCTTCCTCTGCTGAAGAAAACGTAACAGTGTAAAGCTCTTGCGCAAAAAGTTAAAAACTCACCTGTTCTTTTTATTGGTGACCTGTTTGGTTAATTTCAATAACTGTCTTTTTGTGTTATGACTGTACCAGTCCCACAATGCCCTCAGGTGGCAGTTTTTACTTTATGCATTTATATAGAAGCAGATATTGTCCATGATCAATTTAAGAACTACCTGGTATTGAAGGATGCTGCAATACTCCATTAAAGAATATAAGGCACAGCTTTACACACCTAGGGGCCGATTAGGATCGCGGTTTTTCCGCATCCTCGGGGCCGGCGGAAGGCACCGCCGGCCCAGAGGATGCGGAAAAACCGTAGCGGACTGACCAAAGACCCACCGCCACATTAGGATGGCTGGTGGGTCCTGATTTCCGTCCGCAGCTTTTCCGCCGCGGCTGGCTTACAACCGCGGCGGAAAAGCTCTAATATGGTGACGGTGTCTGTCAGACACCGTCCACCATATTAGGATGGGCTGTAAAGTATGCTTTTCCGCGGCGGGTTTTCCGCCGTGGAAAAGCATACGGAACTTCACTGCGGGGGCCCATTGCGGGCCCCCTAGGTGAAGGGGGGGTGGGGGGTGCACATGGGGGGTACCTATGGTACCCCCCTGCATTTGCATGCAGAAAGCGGCAGGCACCGCGCGGTGCCTGCCTCTTACTGCATGCAAATGCAATGCGTGAATTTTTAACATTGCGGCGGGTGCAGCTTGAAGCTCCACCCGCCCCAATGTTAAAAATAGAGGATGTGACCGCAACCCTTGCGGTCACATCCTAATTGCACAGGAGGGAACTCCGCATGCCATGCGGAGGTTCCCTCCTGCTCTGGGGTCGCGGACGGACGCAAGTCCGTCCGCGATCCTAATCGACCCCCTAATCAAAATGATCAATGTCCAATACTTTCTGCAGCATTTAGAAGGCATTGTATTTTTACACGTATGATTTTCCCGTAAGCTATTTTCTACAGATACCACATGTGAGCCAGAGAAAACATAATTGACTAGAGTCTTTGATGCAACTCCAGGGAAGCTGAGAGACTGCAAGGTGGTGTTGTTTTTAGGTCTCTTCGACACAACTGTAGCTGTATGTTGGAAATCTCATGTTACTGATTCAATACTCCATATGGAAACATACAGTCCAAAGTGGGATTTTCATTAGGCCCCTTCAGTCACTGGCTTTTGTTTCAGAATTATGAATAGTGAACTGACCTTAAAGCCATGGTAATTAATTGAAGAATACGTCTTATAATAAGTTTTCTAATTGGTTTTTGTAATATGGCAGGGCTTTAAGATGTCCCCTGTGGTAAATTCTCCCCTTTTTCTTAGATCTTTTTGCTCCCCATAACAGTCTGTCTGGCCACTATGCTGGATGTGACCCAGCTGTCATACTACACCTGCTTTTGACGTTGCCAGTGCTTGTTGGATTGCATCACAAGTATTAGCAAACCCATTAGCATTTTCTGGTCATTCTTAACAGAAACATACAATCATTTGAATATGGTCAATGAGCCTATAAGCACATGACAGGCAGCCAGGCATCATTGTCTCGTGCCCTCTCTCCCTTCATGATCCCTCGCCTCCAACTGTTCCATTTGTTTGGAGAAAAATGAGTGAATAGGTTGAGGGAGATTGCAACATGGAGGAAAGGTGGGCGAGAAGGATGTGGGTGGAGTGGGAGCACAGGCGAGAGGGGATGGGGAGCACACTGACACTGAGAGTGTGGTTGGGAAGGGAGGCAAGATGGCGGCCGTGGCACAGGCTGTGTGAACAGCTCAGCCTCTCGCTCCGAGTTCTCCTGGAAGAAAACCTGCTCTGGTGTACTTTCTGGCGGTTAGAGCGCTGACATCCCCTAGGACTTGCAGGGGAGTATGCCGGCGATTTCACCCGTTCCCTGATCGGTTCTTCTGCTGATGTTGGCATTAATCGATGGTTTTACCGATTTTCGTGCATGACCGTGTGGGATTGAGAGCGCCGGCTAATTAAAGGCAAAGGAACTTTACTGAAACGCCGCTCTCTGGTGTATCCACTTGAATGCTGATTGATCTGTTTCGTGTGAGGCTGCGCGCTCCCCTCTGGCGTTTTCCACTGCCGTTTTGGAGTACTATGGTCCGAGGTCGCGGAGGGTCCCGCTCGAAGAAAATGCTGTCAAAAAACCAAACCCAGACCACCATTACTCGCAGCAATAAAGCTAAAGGAGACGCGAGCGCAAACGCCGAGGATACTGACAATACCAGTTTGAACACTGAAGGTGAGATTCCCACTGTCAATGTTTTATTAGACCCGGCGAAAGAAGTCTGTGGTGGTCGGAAGGGGGGCACACCTCCATTAAATCTTGCTGCATCGTTATCAGCACCGGCTATTGCACGCTCCTCGAAGCAAGTTCCTACTCTTACGCTTCCTGCGATGTTTGAGAAGCAATCTGTGAAAAACAGAAGCGAAGTTGTGCCACTCGAAGGGGCAGTAATTAATCCCGGGCCTCCAGCACCGGATTCTGAGCCCATGAGTAGCGATATTACGGGAGAGAGAGCCCCTGGACAAGCACAAGAGCTGGCTCAAGCTCTTCAAGACTCTAATGCATCCACAGTGTCTGGCACTACTTTCGAATCTGTGGAGAAGTGTGGCTCAATGGTTAGAGCGGCAGACGCTGATGCAGAGGTCTAGCCCGGGACCAGGGTTTAATTCCCCGCCTCGGCGGGTCTTGGGCTCAAAAATTCCACGGACCTGATAATTCTCGCCTCGGTGTCTATTCCAATCATGGAGTCCCACTCTGCAACTCTGGGCAATAGCTTGCTTAATCTCCACAACGGCCCCCACAACGCTAAGGATGCCTGGCCTCCATCTTGGGGGTGCCCAGGAGTGGACACCGCACAGGGAAAGCCAGGATGGGTTCCACAGCGGTATTCGTACAAGCGCCTTGAGACCCTTGCGGGTGAGTACTGCGCTATACAAGTATCAATTTTACCATTAGATTCCCAAGAAACGCTTGAAAACTTCTATTCTTTATCTGATTTTTCTTCAGATGAAAGTACAAACATTAGTAAAGACTGGGCTGAATACTGCAATGAAAGTAGTTCCATCGAAGCTGAAGTTGAAGGGGAACGTAACTCTAACTTTAACATAAACTCACCAATTTCAAATGCATCTACGGTTAGGAAACGTAAAAAAAGGGGTTCTCAGCGCCTCTTCTGTATAGACTCTGAATCTCGTGCTGAGAGTACTATGGGTCTTTCGAAAGAGGGGTCTGCTCCGATAAAATCGAAAGAAGCAGACAAGATGATCATTCACTCAGAACCCGTCGCTCAAGGGCATGATATTACTAATAGTAACGAAATTACTTTAACCACCATTTATAACACTATGATGAGCCACCGCGCCGAAAGCAAGGCAGAGAATCAGCGCACTCAGGCAACTTGCTCTAAAGTTAAGAACACAGTCCGACGAGCTATCAAATTTTGCGCTGAAACCGCTGACAGAGTGACAGAAACAGAGGCAAGAATATCATCCCTGGAGGATGAGTCCGTAGCAAAGAAGCAAGAACTTGAGAATGCTAAAGCCCTGAATGATGACCTAATGTATAAACTGGCAGGTCTGGAGAACCAGGCCGGTAGACATACCTTACGCTTTCTTGGTATACCTGAGAAAATGGAGGGGGCTGATACAAGAAAGTTTATCGTCGAGCTACTAAATGAAGCCTTTCCTGAGAGCAAAGAGCACACAGATTTCCGTTTGTCATAAGGAAACAGCATCAAGCGACGAAAGACTATCCCAGTGCGATACTAGTTTCCTTTAATAATTTTCTTGCTAGAGAAGAAATCTATGCATTAGCCAGACCTGACAAAAAAGCTGCAACTAAGAACTGTGAATTTTTCATGAGACCAGACTTTTGTCAGGCCACGGTGTCTCAACGCTGGCATTTGCGCCAAATTATTCCAGACTTTCAGAAAAAAGGGGCTACGGTTTTCTTGCAAAACCCGGCCAAATTGAAAATATTGTTTAAAGGGCAGACAAAATATTTTCAATCTGTACTGAAAGCTAAGGAATACTTATATTCCCTATGAATCTGTTATTAGAATAGAGAAATAATAGGAATACAAAGAATATGGAGACAATTTTCTTTTCTCTTTTCTTTCCTTATTGTTGGTTCAGATGTTTCCGCTTTTTTTCCTGTTTGGTAGGGTTTTTCTTCCTGGATTCTTGCGGGCGGGAGGACACGGCACTCCATATTTATCAGGAACTGGTTGTTCCTGAGCCTCATACGGTGGGGAGGGTGGGGGGAGGGTCGCTGGTGGGGTTGGGGTGGGAGCACAGGGGTGGTGGTGGGGGTGTAAGGCAGTGGCAGTTGCCATGGCACAAACAGCATATACAGCATACAGTATATACAGCTATTCTTATGACTCTATTGCACGAATGTCAAAAAAGAGTATGATTTTGTTAAGCTTGTTAAATTTAGATCCGCACTCAGATTTGGGCTTACTTCAAAATGGATATGAAGATTAAAATATGTACAATGAATGTCAATGGCCTGAATGATGTTAAAAAAGTAGGGGTTCTATCCAGATTATTTCAGCTGCTTCGTCTCGACATTTTACGTATACAAGAAACCCATATTTCTTGGGATAAACGAAATATACTGAAGAATTTGGGTCTCGAACTTTTAGTGAGCTCGAAGCAAACTGGGGTCAAAAGAGGAATTGCAATCTGTATGAAACAAGGGATCAGAAAATGCCTCAGAACATTAGCTGATAAATGGGGTAGATGGAGTATGGCTGAAATCATTGTCGAAGGCTATAAATTTACTGTCTGTTGTTTATACGGCCCTAACTTAGACAATAATGAGGTATTTAACACGGTTAATTCGGAATTAGCGGCTTCTTGTCAACCCATAATTTTATGTGGGGATCTAAATGTTCATGTTGATTCGCATTGTAATATTAGGACCACTAGGAATTATAAAGGCCGCAAGAATAGGACATATAGAGCCCTAAGGGATTTAGTAATAGCAAATGGGCTGTTTGACTTTTGGAATAGCTCACGATCTACCAATCCCGGCCATACCTTTTTTCGATTCCTCACAAAAAGTTTGCTTGTTTAGATTAATTTTTTATATCCTCATGTTTGCTAGAAAAAGCTAATATCGAGTTACTACCTCAATTGGTTTCGGATCACAATCCTCTCATACTTGAATTATCCCTTTCTTCCAAACGTGTCAACCTGAATAGTCAATGGTCATTCCAAAGGAGTCTTTTGCTTGATGAAGGTTATCTTCGACATATGTCTGAAATTATTAAAGACTTTTTTGATCGCAATAATGAGACAGCCTCAGTTCAAGCTGTCTGGGACACCTTTAAATCTATAGTTAGGGGCGAAACCATCAGCTACTCTAATTTTCAGCGCAGGAAGTTACAAGCTGAATTCAAGAAAAAACTCGATCAAGTCAAGAACGCAGAGCTTAAATTAGCTGTTAAGCTTAAAAATGGTCAAGGCGCTGAGGAGGCGCAAACGACTCCTAACTATTGAACGAGCTGCGGTATACTCTCATCTGGCCAACCAGGTCGCGCTTAAATACAAACAATATAAAGCGGAGCGCTATGAATTAAGCGAACAAACAGGGAAAATATTGGCACAAAGGTTAAGACAGAAAGTCACTTCGAATGATATCCCGAAAATAAAAGATCTGAAGGGAATACTGCAATATTCTAAAACAGGTATATCGGAGGCATTTAGTGACTTTTATAAGGTTCTATATAATGAAGCCATTTATGAAATTAATGAAGCTAAAAACCCAATGGATTATCTGAGTAATTTTGACAACGATCAGCTAACTGAATCTGAAAGCAATCTGATAGCAGCTCCTATAACCTTGGAGGAGATTGAATCAGCCATACTTAGCCTAGCTCCAGGTAAAGCTATGGGGCCAGATCAAATACCTCTAGAATTTTATCGCACTTTTAGAAATATGCTCAAACCTGAATTGCTCAAGATATTCTATCAAGCTTTTCAAGGACATCCACCCGATTCATGGTCCCTGGCTACCATTGTAGTATTTAAGAAGAAAGGGAAAGATGCTGACGAATTAGGGTCTTATCGGCCAATATCCCTTATAACAGCAGATAGTAAAATCTTTTCTAAAATATTGGCCAATAGATTAAACGATATAAGGCCAGTCTTGGTCTCAAAGATCCAACATGGTTTTATAAAGAAAAGGGATACTACGGATCATATTAGACGTATAATCACCCTGTTAGATTGGGCGCAGGCCACGGGATCCCAGAGTCGGTGTCATCCTGTTCGATGCTGAAAAAGCTTTTGACAGGGTCGACTGGGGATTCCTGTGGTCTGTCCTTACATGGAGGGGGTTCCCTTCAGAATACATCACGGCTATTCAGGCGTTATACACCAATCCAAAGGCTGTTATTCGTATAGGAACTGATACATCTACACCTTTTCCGATTACAAGGGGAACAAGGCAGGGGTGTCCCT
This sequence comes from Lissotriton helveticus, assembly GCF_964261635.1. Lineage (NCBI taxonomy): Eukaryota > Metazoa > Chordata > Amphibia > Caudata > Salamandridae > Lissotriton > Lissotriton helveticus. The sequence goes on along the minus strand of NC_136071.1, from coordinate 330,646,142 downwards.
GCTCCCCTCTTTTATTTGCGCTACATATCGAACCATATTTGAACGTCCTAACAAAAGAAATTGGAATTCCCCCTGTTGTGCTGCATCAGGTAGAGCATAAAATCCTCGCATACGCTGATGATGTGGCTATTGTCACTACTGATGTCGCTTCATCTTTACCCAAAATCGTAGAATTAAACAGTGAATTCGGCAAACTATCAGGATATAAACTGAACGTTGCAAAATTTCAGATAATACATTCGTTTGAAGGTAGACCAGAAGGTGTATATTGGCCTCCACTGCCACATATCTAGGTGTTACAATCTCTCCCAAAGTGGAGGATATTGTTAGGCTTAATGGAGATCCTTTATTACTGTCCACGAACAGTACACTTGAGAGACTAAATAATTTGCATCTATCTTTGTGGGGACGTACTAATGCAGTCAAAATTATTATTTTTCCTAAATTTCTTTATGTTTTTCGTACTATTCCTCTTTTTTTCTTCAGCTTTTTTTTAGCAAATTAGACCAAATTATTTCTAGGTTTCTATGGGGATACCGGAGAACTAGAAGGTCTCTTAATTGGTGTACTCTACCGAAATTAAGGGGAGGTTTGGGGGTTCCGAACTTTCGTTTATACTATTGGGCAATCACATTAAGACTAATGGGCACTTTACTACTTCAAGATTTCAACTTAGATATAGCAACGTCACCATCAATTTACGAGATGCTTCTGGGAACAGAAGCACAACAATGTCTCCTTAGATTCTCAAAACCAAGTTACTATAAAAAAAACTAAAATCAAAATCATGATTTCCGCACAACAGTTATGGAAACAAATTAATAAGAGATTCCATTTTTTGTCTACATTCAATTTTTATACACCTCTTCTGCAGAACCCTCTATTGCCCAAGATTTTTAACGATTTTGTGATGATTAGATGGAATAACCTTAAGATTTGTTCGCTTGGGTCAATGTATCATGATAATCAACTCACACCTTTAATTGAGCTTCAGAAAAAATATGGCATAAACAAAACAGATTTTTTCAAATTTCTACAAATTCGTAGTTTTTTAGAGTCAAACAATTTACTGTACATTGAATGCATGAACAAAATAGATATGCTAGAAAGCATAAAGAAAAAAGAAAGAATTGGAGTATTGTATTGAATGATGCTAGACAAAATCCCTGATGATCTTGAAGCATTTACATATAAATGGCAAAGAATGCTAGGGACCGATAGAATCGATATATCAAGATCTTTAGAGGTGGGCTTTAAAGTGTTATTTAACGGATGACTTAAGAGCCAGCACTATATGTCAGTTTTGGATCTGTACTATACACCTTTTAAACTATTGAAATGGAAAGCTTTGAAGGGTACTGACTGTAGTCGTTGTGGTTCTTTGGCTGCTAATTCAACCCATATGTTTTTTTGTTGCCCGAAGCTAACCCAATTTGTAACCAAAGTGCAAGAATTCTTAAATATTAGTTTGGAATCAGCTGTCGTTTTATCATCTGAACTTGTAATATTCGGAATTTGAACCGATCAAACAGATAAGATGATTGATGAAGAAGGTTTCATATTTATCGCTATGTTTGCATTCCGTTTCTACATAACTTCACGTTGGCTAGATGTTGACTAACCCTGGGCGTCCGAATCGGCTACGCCCACGGAGTAGGCGTAGTGTTGCCTCCTACGCATTTTGCGTAGACAGCGTAGCCGGCAACACTACGCCCACTCCGTGTGCGTAGCCGAGTCGGCCGTCACCCGCCTCCCTCCCGCCCTCCCCTAGATACATTATTTAAGCAAAATACCCTTAATAAAGCAATTTTAAAGCATTTACCATTGTCCGGGGCTCGTCCGGGGCTCGCTCTTGGAATAGCGTCCCTTCATAGATACCAATGCGCATGCGCGGGCGGCCACGCATGCGCATTTCTTGGGAAAAATGCGCATGCGCGGCCGCCCGCGCATGCGCATTGGTATCCATGACGACGCGATTCCAAGAGGGAGCCCCGGACGAGCCCCGAACACGGTAAATGCTTTAAAATTGCTTTATTAAGGGTATTTTGCTTAAATAATGTATGTAGAGGAGAGCGGGAGGGAGGTGCGTAGTGGGGCTACGCGGAGTGCGGGAGTGGGCATAGCTTCTCACCCACTCCGCGTAGCTCCGCGGAGCGCCACTACGCCCACTACGCCCGGGCTTAATGTTGACCCACCAACGTTTCATGACTGGCAATCTAAATTATTAAGCATTTATCGATTAGAAAATGCAGTTATAAACTTAAGGGTCAGAAAAAAAAGATCTTTGGTCAAAAATTATGGTTACCAATATCAAATTGGATATAATTACATTGCTTAGATATTAACCATTGTCTTTTTCTTTTAATGAACCGCTGTCTGGCAATATACGTGATCTATGTTGTTTTTTTGTTTGTATCCCATATTGTGCCACTTTCCTCTGCCATAAAATCAATAAAAAAATATTTTTTTTAAAAAGAGAGTGTGGTTGGGAAAAGGGCTGCGGCAGCACCCATGCATTGGATGGTAGGTGTGTGGGGTATGGAGGATGGAGGATGGGTGGGGAGAACTCCCCAAGTGAGACAGCTGGAAAATGCACACACTCTCATACAGTGATAACACAAAAAGAAAAAAGTGGCACCTGCAAAGGTGGGCAGTGGAAATACACAGTAATGCATCTATGCTCCAGTGGAGGGGCAAACACAGGAAAAGGATGGAAAGCCTACGGAAGCTCAGGAATAAGAGGTACGCAAATGGCAGTCACAATGAAACCAAGCAACCCTAAGACTTGAGCGTCCTCCATGCCACTGTAAGGCAACAAAAGTTCTTGAAAGAGACATCACATGTGCTGTCTTAAGTGAGACCTAACAATGGAGGCATGAAGGAAACCAGAACGGCCAAACGTGCTTGCTTACTTTTCTATATAATAACTTGACCTGAGATGATCTGACATTCGAGTAGAAGACTCTTGTGCTCCACTTAGTAGAAGAGTCTGGAAGTCATCATTTCTGAATTAAAAACATGAGAATACTAGCACATTCCATAAATGTGTTGTCTTTTTCTTCCCTTTTTCTTCTTGTTGAACTTGAATGCAAAGAGGTGTGTGTGTCTGTGTAAATTCATGTAAATAAAATGCTTTGCTGTTTAAATCCTTTTTGTACCACAGCCATGAGTCTTCTCCTGCATTCTTATAATTATGCATTTTCTTTATATGTGCCTGTTTTTCAAGTTAAAAATGATGTTTCTGGCAAATATTAAATGCAAATGCTTACTTCAAAACTGCAGATTTTGTAGTACTGAATCCAGTTGCAGTGTGCAACATCTACTTTGAGTGGTTCAAATGAAATGTTAGTAAGGACTTGTTAACTCCAGCTACCCCTGTGATTGCAGCTCCACCAGTCCACCACGGAAGTTGAAACTACCCCGCAGGCAAAAAAAACCCTGCAGCTGAGGTGAGGACGTCTATTTTGGGTGGAGTCAGAGTTGTTTAATCTGTCCCCACCAAAGCGTAAATCTATCACTAAGGGCATATTAGCAAGGAATTGCGATATTTATCGCAAACCGCGCTTAGCGCGTATTGTTATCGCTGCCTATCGCTGAATATGTTAGCAGAGAAAACATGCTATTAGCAACGTTTATCTCCATTGTGCTAATATATCCAGCGATAGCGGCAAATGCCTGAATATCGCTGGAAATCCAGCGATATTCACACATTAACGCCAAAGGGGACTTAACCTGACAATCCACCTCCCATTGAAGAAACAGGTAAGCCATGTTTTAGCAGGCGTTAAATTCTAGCGATAATCGCTCTTAGCACAACATTTTAGATCGCAAAGCCTGCGTTGCTAATAGGCGATAGCTGTGTTAGCGACTGCTTTAATCGCTAACAGTTTGGGTATGCCCACTTTGCATGTCATTAGCGATACATATCGCTGACATGCAAAGCAGGCCCCGAACCGGTCGCTATCGCCTGAAAGCTGTCGCTAACTGCTGTTACCGACAGCTTGCTGATAGGGCGTTAAAAATATTGCCGCTTTAGCGGCAAAAGTGCCGCTAAAGCGTCAATATTGCCCTTGCTAATATGCCCCAAAATTCTATAGCTCTAAGAAGACCAAAGCCACGTTGTAAAATATTCAGAAGCTCAACACAAGAAACTCCACCATTTTGTTGCCTAACAATATAAGAATATTCACACATTTCTGATCTTCTCCTAACTGTGCCCCATTCACAAGCACACATCTACAGAAAACGTTATGAAAGATCGAAATGTGCACATAAAGCACTAATACCAGCCATCTTGAGCAGACACACAAGAAACTTCATAAAAGATCCGGCCCAATTAAGTATTCCAGTAGATGTGTCAGTGTGGCCTTATTGGCTATAAACACCATGATCCCATACATCTAGATGACTATGATGTCCAGTGATTGAAGATTCACCCATTCTGTCAATCTAGAGTCCATTGCCTGACAAGAAATCAAGGTATTGAAACCTTCACTCCTCATCATTTTTATCTCACCCACTACCATTACATTGTGAACATGTCCCTCTTAATTGGAATCATCCTGACTACCATAAAAACCAGAAAACACCCTTCTAATGAAAAAAAGCAAATTTTAACCCTGACAACCACATAAACTATCATAACACATTCCTGAATTCTAAAAATGCTGAAGTGTTTCAGCTTCAACATCACTTTGATGAATATAACCAGCTAGAAGTGTATTTGGCTTCTATCCTTGAGGCAATACCAAGACTGCAACTGTAGAAAACAGGGATGGTTCTGTGAATAATAAACAAAGGGAAAGCCTGCCTGCTAGACTAGTCCTCCTCCTCACCAGTCATTGGTCTTTACATATTTAACATGTTCTCTGGATGTTTTGACATTCCCTGCATCCAATGGTTTACCTCATTCCTCATGAAGGCAACAATCTGTCCAAATTAATTCCTCACAATCCCATTTATTAATTATCCTTTAAAAGAGTATAGTGGATGAATGTATCACCTATATACAATCTACTCTGTAAAGTTTTGTTACGCTTAATAACCTAAACCCGACATCAACTGGGTTTAGTCCCTTTTCGATATCGCTAAATAGAACGGCGGTTTCACTTAGTTTCGGATGGCACACAGTAACTTTCCGCCTCCGTGACTTCTCCTTCAAGCAGACGCATACGGTAAGCGTGATAGGAAGTAAAGGCTCTATCCAAATGAGCTTAGTTTACACTGCCAGCGTGTACTTAATTCGTCTATTTGGTCTTACTTTGTAGTGACTTGAATACTGCGCTGGATAATTAGAGCACTTATTTCCAAACCAGTTTTGGTTCATAAAATAAACCGTTGAGGAGGATATTTTCGAAATTGGCAGAACCCAATCACAGGTAACCATCACCCTTTTTGTGGTTATCCATTGTTATTTGTATCATTGGGGCTATGCTGACCCTAATACATACACTTTATGAATTATTTTAGGGTAACATCAATCAACCACCAGTTAATGAAACTCGGACTCGATCTGGAGTTTACAAGGTATTTAAATTTGGCCTTTATAAATTCGATTATTAATTACACCAAAAATAGGCTTTGACAAGTACCTACTGTCCATTCATTTTTTCTATAGGATATAGAACCGCCTGCTTTTTACGTGGGATTTCTTACCACTTTACACCGTTCAGGGTAAGCAAATTGAATAAATGGGCTTTTTTTTCCTATTCATTTAGATTTAGGCAACAGTTTAAATATGTATTCATTTTCTCTTGTAGGGACATCTATAATCCCTTGGTTGCCCTACCTTTTTATTTTCCTGATGAAGACTCGCATGGCCCAGGCATAAAATGACCGTATGGCCCTAAGATGAGTCGAAACGACGACGCTGTATATATATATAACCTGGACCCTGTTACTATTCTTTATATTGATGTGCAAAATTTTTTAGGATATATTCATCTAGAAAATGTATGGAAAAATCTCCTCTAAATAATCTAGTGGTCAGGTTTCACAGGATGGGTTAATGATGATCCGTTACTGCTTTGCCAATTAACTTGAATATTTTGTGTCACTATCTATTTGATTTTTCTTTTTTCTATCTAACCACCATCCACATTCTTTTGGCACCTCTTTGCTATGTTGCACGCTCCATTTGGGGCAACCACTATGAACTGTAATGTTTTGCAACTATGAACTTTTGTAAATTTTACTCGACTGAGTAGCAATGGATTAAAAATATTGCTCTTTATTGATACTGTTGCTTACCTTTATGCCCAGATCATTATATTGTTTTATAAACATATGCATTATTGGACAGAGCTGATCAATGTATATATGCTCCTAAATTTGCTGAAGTAATGAACATTCACTGATGAATTCAGGTTGAAAATTATAGAGGGCTTGGACCACTGTAGTCTAATAACTTGTTCGAGAGGAGCATGACTTCGGTTTGTGATTTCCTGAACTCCAATTATTTATTCAGTTTTTAATATAAAAAACTCTGTCCAAGACCACCCTCCTACACAGGATAAATCATTTTCCCTGAGCATCTGCCATCTACATGACCATCACACATTGACAGGGTTGATACTTTCCCCAGTGTGCTCTGTACTCACCACTCAAAGATGCATTTCATGTGACTGTCTGACAAATAATCAAGAATTAAAATGTTACTACCTCACGCGGAAACACTCAGACAACTCTACCAGCTTTCAATGCCAACATACCATATTAAATTGAAACCCTTCTGCATTGGCTACATGACCATACACAGACATGGCTAGGTTGCTGCTTTCTTTGCCTGATTTTGTCAAGACCCCACCTTGTGGGATTTTTTGCAGTAGTGTAAATAACTCTTTCTTTGGGGGAAATTTTTGAAAAGTAATTCACACATTGGAACTGTCAGCTGGTTATCTCAACTCTATCTGAACATTGTAACAAAGCTCCTCAATACAGTTTCATTGATGAAATATTGCATCTTGCAATTGTACTAGGTACTACTGCAATATATAACCACTTTTATTGACACAGTGGGCCTCCTTTATGAGGTTTTGGCACAGGGCAGCACTACAAGTAATCTTGCTGCACTGCCCTACATCAAAACAAAAGGGCAGGAATGCACCCTATCTATGAGATAGGGCACATTCCTGTACTTTTCCCCTGTGCTGGTGCACAATGGGCTCCCATGCGCCAACGCAGGCACCCTTGCACCATGGTGGATGGATGCCAGCTTTGGGGGAGCTGATTGATTTTGTGCAGGAAGGGATACCTTCCTGCATAAAATCAATCAATTCAGGCAATTCCTCTTTGTTTAAAAAGAAGAATTAACCAGGAGAAATGAAAACATTTCTCCTCGCTTTGCCTCCCTAATGCCACACCTGGGGTGGCGTTAGATTCTGACGCATTCCTAGGTTTACGATTTGTCCTGAATCTGGGAATGCTACAAATACCATCGGTGTTGCGTGTGAACACCCACAACAACACCCATGGAACTCCCCTTTCATGCAGTGTTCTGTGTGATAGGGGCACATATTTACAAGGCCATGAAAAGTCACATAAAGTGGCTTTACATGGTCTTGTAAATATGCAGCAGTACATTGCGCCACCAGAACGGCAAAGAAAATGATGTTCGGCAGCGCAAAAGACCCGCAAGGGCCTGCATAAATGAGGCCCTGCATGCTTAGGACTGTTGAGTAAAAACAAAAGATGTTTGACTAAAAGTCAACCTCAGCTTGGCGCTAGGCAGCTAGCTATATCTATACAAACTCTCCACATTTTCTGTCTTGTACAAACATTAGAAATACAACGAAACCTAATACCCTTAAGCATGAGAAAAACAAACAACTAATTTTGAAATAATTGAACACTAAAGCAGAATAAGAACTGGCATGTTGTGCTCTATTACAGAAATGTTGCATTGCTGCAAAACAATCAGGTCAAATCCAGTGCATTATTTGTGCTGCTTGTTAAATAATAGAACTGAGCATACAATATTTGCTACAAACTGACGTTTTGCAGTAGAAAACACAGCATACTGATGTCATAATTTTTTTTATGGTGCTCACTGAATAAGAAATGGATACAATGCATGTCTGCCACTTTATAATTACACTTGGAGGTAAAATACGATTCCGCATTTTATATTAAAACTAGCTTACCAGTCGCGCGTTGCTGCGATCTCATTTGAAAGGAAATTTAAGGAAACTTGTTATAACATTCAATTTACATTGTGTCATTTTTATTGAAACTTATTCATTTTAATATGGAAAACATTTCAAAGTGTTATTTTAATTCTGTTTTTTTATTCGAGTGCTTGTGGATAAACGATATTTTTTGTTTTTCCGTCTGGTGCGTAGACGAATAAATCAGAAGGTTTTCAGACGTGTGAGCTGGCCACATACAGTTGTCCATGTGAGAAGCACGGATTCTCCAAATCTAGTCCACACATTTGCAGCGATTGTCCTTGTGCTTTGTTGATGGTCATTGCAAAAGCGAGTCGCACCGGAAAGTGTAAACGTTCAGCATTGGAAAGATTATGAGGGTCCTGGGGGGCCGATATTTACAACTTATTATTTTTTTTGCCAGAAACCTTCGCGGGAGTGTACTCAACAACTTCCCAAAGTTCATGGCAATCGGATGAATGGTGTAGTAATGCATAAAAGACAAACTGACATACTTTGTTTTTTATATATATAGATTGTAGAAATTAGAGAATAATCAATTGCTAATTTTCTTGGAAATATTTACGCATTGTATTTAAAATCCCCACTACACAAGTAAAGCTAGAAGCGACAAATGCGTTACTCGTGTTCATCAATTGTTTAGACTGAACGCACCACTTTCACCATGGCTCAGTAAACTTGTTGTTACATTTATGTAACAAAATTTGCAGATACCAATCCATTCACAAAATGAATATTGGCAACGATGAACAGCCTCCATCTCGTGAATGTGGGTGTTTTGTGGGAGCAGACAGCAATCTAGTGGGACTTTGCATTTTTCCTCAATCCATTCACAAAATGGTGAGGTTCGTTTTTTATGGTCTGGCTTGACAGTGCAACTCTCCTCAGATAAATATGTGAGTACCACTAGAGAAGGCCTTTGGCTCCGTCCACATTTTTTGGAGTCAGAAGTCATGTTACGATTGGGCAGAAGTTGTGTGCTTCCACATAAAAAGTGTTTGCCATCCACCAGCTCTTATCATTTTGTTTATTAATCCAGCTGGCTGAGCTTGAACTTTCAGGGGCACACGCATAACATTGTAATGCAGTAAAATTGTCTTAGATAACCAAATCATTTATGGTTGTCTTTCTCTGTCAGCAGCACCAATGGGAGGAGGGCAGCCATTGATTTACAAAGATTTTTCAGTCAGGCTTGACAGTGCAACTGTTAGCTGACCTTTTAACCTTCACCAATATTATTCTACAGTTCTTTGCCTCCACACAAATACATATCACACCCGATTCAACTTACTTTAAAGGCTTCACATTAACACCAACATTAAGACCGACTCGACAACAACGCACAACAACGAACACATATTGGGTGAGGCCCGGATCCCTGGTGCACATCGAGGTAGCGCTCTAGCGCGGGGAGGGGCGGAACACTTAAAAAGACTGGGAGGTTGTGGGCCCGGGCGATTTCCTGAGGTGGTGGCAGCTCCTTGGGGGCTGCTTTGGAGTTAGGCAGACTGCGAGGATCTCCTCCTCTGCCTCTACCGATCCCAGCAAGCCAATTTGGATAATTTTAAATAGCTGCATTTATTTCACTTGTATTTTTTAAAATCATTTATACCTTTTGCAGTGCCTTGCTTCGCTCACTGTATTTTTCCTGTGTGCTCTACTGACATCGCTCCCTTGTCCCGATCCACCGCGGCTGTGTGCCGTTTGCAGTGGCGGGAAGGGGTAGGCGCCATATTGGGTGAGGCCCGGATCCCTGGTGCACATCGAGGTAGCGCTCTAGCGCGGGGAGGGGCGGAACACTTAAAAAGCTATGGTCACCCGGAAGCACAGCGGACGTGCGCAGCGGGCGCGCCGTCTGTGCGCCAAAGGAGGGCCCGTCTGTGCCCGTCCGTGCCTCGGACGGGCCCAGGGCCAGCCATTCTGCCCGGTATCTCCCCCGTAGGAGGGTGGCTGGTAGGGTCAGATATTCTCGCAGTGACCTACTGAAGCTCAATCTGGTAGCTGGAGGGGGTCTCTGCACTCGGGCGGGGCGGGACTGTACTGCCAGGAAGTGTGCAAACTGTGGTTTTCTGCCCCAGCCTAATCTACCCACACGAACAGGTAGTGGATCAGGCCCTACTGTGATTAAGGCAGGGCTAATTAATGCTAGATCCATGGTAAAACATGCGGCTGATATTTTTGAAACACTCGCTGATGGACAGCTAGAGCTCCTCTTCATCACGGAGACATGGCTTACTAACACCTGTGCTCCGATCATGGAACTCACTGTCCCTAGAGGTTTTAAGATTGCTAGAGTTGACCGCATCCTAGGCAGAGGGGGCGGGCTAGCAGTAATCTATAGGGAGAGGTGGCACTTCTCCACTGAGCAGTCCGATGAAGTGACTGATGGAGAAGTACTCCATTTCTCTCTTACTATTAATCCCCATTTTACCCTGGGAGGATCACTGATTTACAGGCCTCCAGGCTATGCTAGGCACTTTATTGATGTGTTGGAGGAGTGTATAGTGCCACTGGCCCTGAGCTTTCCGAAATTCCTTCTGGTAGGCGACTTCAATATTCATGTTGATGTCTCCGACTCTACTGAAGCCCGCCGCTTGGGAGACATTTTCGATCTGGCTCAACTCAAACAGTGGGTGGATTTTCCGACCCATGATGGTGGTCACCTTTTGGACCTAGTCTGCTCTAACTTTCCCATCAAGGCATTAAGTTCAGAAAGAGTGACATGGTCCGATCACAAGCTTATCAGGTTTTCATGGGAGGTGGAGGACGCAGGCAGAACGGCTTGCGCCCTGCCCCTGAGCCACCCCCAGAAGATCAATTTGGTTTCGTTCGGCCAGGCCCTATCTAGAGCCCACCTGACGCTTGCCCTTGAGGTAGGCGAGGCGGTTAGTGGCTTTAATGGGTGGGTGCAGCAGGCGGCTGATGCTTCTACTAAACATAACACCATGGCAAGGGTCCGTCGCACCCCCTCTCAACCCTGGTTCTCCCCCGAATTTAGGGTGCTGAAACTGGGGTGTAAAAAGTTGGAGCGAGCGTGGAGACACGAGTATAGTCCGGAGACAAAGGCCGCCCTGCGTACAGCCCAAAAGGACTATTATACCGCTATTAGGACAGCATAAGGCAGCTACTATGCAGGGAGAATTGCCAGAGCGAATAATAACAGTAGAGAGATTTTCTCTATTGTAAAGAGCTTTCTATCCCCTGTTGCTGACACAGCCACAATCCCTTCCTCCATTCAATGGTGCGAGGAATTGTCTGTTTTTTTCATTAATAAAATAGCAAAGATTCAGAAGGACCTGCTCTCTGCTTTGCCAGAAGCCAGCACAGCGGCAGGTTCCCCCCCTATGCTATGTCACTGTGGCACCCAGCAGTTCACGGACTTTTCTGTAGGCTGCTGAATGCGATATATTGACACTTCTTCAGTCCTTAAAATCTGGCTCACCCTCAGACCCCTGCCCTGCTCGGGTACTTTCAGAAGTAGCCAGTACTGTATGCAATGAGGTCACCCAGATTGTGAATCTTTCTATATCCTCAGCAACTGTTCCTGCAGGCTGGAAGCAGGCAAAGCTTCTGCAGCTCTTAAAAAAAACAGGGCTGGATGTTGCTGTTCCAGGGAATTACCGTCCTATATCCCTTCTGCCGGCATTGGCAAAAATCTGTGAGAAAGTGGCCTTTCGCCAACTCGAGAACTTTGTGGAGACCTCCAACGCCCTGCATCCAGCTCAATCGGGATTCAGGGCGGCCTACAGTATAAGGGTGAGCACAAAATCCGTTCCGCTCGCGGATTTTGCGGATTTTCGGTAAATTCGCGATCCGCGAACTCCCGCGAATTTACCAAAAATCCGCAAATCCGCGAGCGGCGGATCCGGGGGGCAAAAGTTCAAGCCTTCAAGCTTGAAGAAGTTGTAACTATTTTAGGATGGCGCCGGCACACTGCCAGCGCCATCCTAAAATAGTTACTAAGTTAGCTTCAACAGGAAGCACAAATAGATAAAATAAAGCTGGTGCTCGAGCACCTGCTTTATTTTATCTATTAATGCTTCCTGTTGAAGCTAAATTAGTAACTATTTCAGGATGGCGCTGGTAGCTTGCCGGCGCCATCCTAAAATAGTTACAGGATATGAAGGGCAGGGTTCATTCTGGCACGATTGTCCTGTCACAAAAATTAAACCGAATTTTCTCTCTGTGCTCGAGGAAGCACTTACAGATATCAATAAAGCATGTGCCTTAGTTGAAGCTCAAATTCAGTGACGCATTCATCAGCCCAAAAACAATCGTGAGCATTGTCGAGGCTGGGCAGGTGTGCTTTCTTCCCAAATCTACTGTCGAAAATTAGCTGTGATGCTGGATAGAGGCCTTTGCATCCTTGACTTTCACGAGCGCAATCCCCTGGCTGTTCCTGTGACCAGGAGCTTCTTTCTCTTCATCTGCTGCTCTGATCGGTCTCTGACCTTTTATACACGCCAGAGGCATGTGTGCTCGCATGGAATCCCCGCCCGTTTGGCCCCGCCCAACACTTGCGGTGTGAACCGTCTTCCCGCCATTTACCCACTATGATGGACAGTTGAAGCTCAAATTCAGTGACGCATTCATCAGCCCAAAAACAATCGTGAGCATTGTCGAGGCTGGGCAGGTGTGCTTTCTTCCCAAATCTACCGTCGAAAATCAGCTGTGATGCTGGATAGAGGCCTTTGCATCCTTGACTTTCAGGAGCGCAAGCAGCAAAAAAAAAAAAAATCCGTGGATTTTGCGGATCCACGATCCGCAAATCCGCAAAATTGGCGGATCGTGGATCCGTGAAATCCGCCCATGCCTAGACAGTACTGAGACAGCTCTGGTTGAAATGACGGAGGCAATCCGGGAGTGTTTGGACGGTGGTGGCAGAGCGGTCTTAATTCTTCTGGACCTCTCTGCTGCGTTTGACACCGTTCCTTATGAGCTCATTCTCGCCAGGCTGTCTGAGATCGGCATTGGTGGCTGTGCCCTGGCCTGGCTAACATCATTCCTATCGGATAGGACGCAACAGGTCTGGATGCCGCCCCATGCCTCAGAGCCTAAGCCACTTCTCACTGGGGTCCCTCAAGGCTCCACTCTTAGTCCCTTACTGTTCAATGTTTACATCACTCCCCTGGTTTACCTGGCGGAACAGTACGGGGCTAAGATAATTGGTTATGCCGATGACACACAATTGCTGTTTACCTGGCCGGACGATCATCTGGATACCACGGCAGTCCAGCTCTGTTTGTCCTCAGTCTTTCGCTGGTTGACTATGGCCCAGCTGAAATGCAATGGGGACAAATCCAAGGTCCTCTTCTACGGCTCTTTTCCCTCCAGCTTTAAAGATACGCTGTGGCCCCCGAACATTTCCAGCCCTAAGGTGATGGGTGGTCCTGCTAAAAATCTTGGTATATGGTTTGGGGAAGATTTAAGATTTGAAGACCACATGAGGAAACTCTCAGGGACCTGCTTTGCTACCCTGAGAGCGGTGTGAAGATTCTTCCCACTGCTCCCCAGAGAAGCAAAAGAGACTGTTGCCCGAGCTCTCATTTTATCGAGACTGGATTACGCGAACGCTTTGTTCAGCGGTATCCCTGCTTATCTGGTCAAACGCTTACAGGTCATCCAGAACGCCGCTGTCCGTCTCTTGTTTAATGTTCCGAGATGGAAGAGCGTCCGCTCCCACATGTGCAGCCTTCACTGGCTGCCAGTGGCACAGCGCATTCTATTCAAATCCTTAGTGCTCTCTTTTAGAGCAACTCACGATCAAGGGCCAGCCTATTTGAAGAAACGGTTTACCTTTTATGCCCCTCCACGTTGCCTTAGATCATCCTCCCTATACAAGATGACTCTTCCTCGCTTTAAGCGGACAAGATTAGGGGGTCAGTCGATAGCCGTGGTGGCTGCCAGGGCATGGAATGCCCTTCCCCTTCACCTGCGCTCCATTCAGTGCGTGGGTCAGTTTAAGAAGAGTCTCAAAACTCATCTGTTTATCGGTGTGGCATAAGCTGGTCCCCTCGCTGTCTTTTTCTGTCTTTCTCCATCGCGCCAGGATACTCCCAAGTAATAGAGCGCACTATAAAATGGTTTATACATACATACATACAATAGCAAGGAGCTCTTCAACATTGTGAAGGAACTCTCCAACCCCAGCTCCAACACCAATGACATCCCGCAGTCGCAAGCCCTGTGCAACTCCCTCGCCACCTTCTTCCACCGCAAGATAGCAGACATCCACGACAGCTTCAACACCCAGAGAGCCCCAACAGACAGCAACACAACAGACCCTCCGAACACCAACGAACACGACTCCCTGCAAGCCTAAGCCAGCGTGAGCATCGATGACACCATCAAGACCATGCGCTCAATCCACTCCGGTTCTCCGTCAGACCCATTCCCGCACCACATCTTCAACAGAGCAAGCAACTCCATCGCACCCCGCCTGCGCAACATCATCAATCTCTCCCTCGAGACCGCGACCTTCCCAGAGATCTGGAATCACGCCCAGATCAACGCCCTACTCAAAAAACCTAAGGCAGACCCAAGAGACCTCAAGAACTTCCGGCCCATCTCTTTGCTCCCCTTCCCGGCCAAGGTCATCGAGAAAACCGTCAACAGACAGCAACCCCAATACCTCGAAGAAAACAGAATCCTGGACCCTTCCCAGTCAGGGTTCCGCAGCAACCACAGCACCGAGACTGCCCTCATCACCGCCACCGATGACATCAGGACCCTGCTGGACAACGGCGAGACTGCAGCACTCTTCCTCCTAGACCTCTCTGCCGCCTTCGACACCGTCTGTCACCGCACACTATGTGCACGCCTCCGCCCCGCAGGGATCCAAGACAAGGCTCTGGATTGGACCACCTCCTTCCTCTCCGGCAGAACCCAGAGCGTCCGCCTCCCCCCATTTCATTCCAAAGCCTCCAAGATCATCTGCGGCATACCCCAGGGATACTCCCTCAGCCCGACGCTGTTCAACATTTACATGGCCCCGCTCGCACACGTAGCCCGACAGCACGACCTTAACATAATCTCCTACGCCGACGACACTCAGCTGATCCTCTCCCTCACCAAGGACCCCATCACCGCCAAAGCCAACCTCCACGAAGGAATGAAGGGTGTCGCCGACTGGATGAAGACCAGCGTCTGAAGCTGAACTCGGACAAGACGGAGGTCCTCATCCTCGGCTCCAACCCTTCAACCTGGGACAACACCTGGTGGCCGACGGCACTGGGGGCAGCCCCAACACCCACCGACCACGCACGCAACTTGGGAATCATCCTCGACTCAACGCTCTCATTCACCAAGCAGGTCAACGCCATCTCCTCCTCCTGCTTCAACACCCACCGCATGCTCCGCATGATCCACAGATGGATCCCGACAGATACAAGAAAGACGGTCACCCAGGCCCTCGTCAGCAGAAGACTCGACTACGGAAACGCCCTCTATGCGGGAGCCCCAACCAAGCTCATCAAACGACTACAAAGCATCCAAAACGCCTCTGCACGATTGATCCTCAACGTACCACGCCACGGCCACATCACCCCCCCATCTGAGAAACCTTAACTGGGTCCCCGTCGACAAGAGGATATCCTTCAAGCTCCTCACCCACGCACACAAGGCACTCCACAAGACTGGCCAGCCTACCTCTACAGACGGCTCTCCTTCTACATCCCCAACCGCCAGCTACGCTCCGCCGACCTCTCACTCCCCACGTCCCGCGCATCCGAAGAACAACCACCGGTGGGAGATCCTTCTCCCACCTCGCCGCCAAGACATGGAACAGCTTCCCACTGAGCCTACGCCAGACCCAAGACCTGCTGACCTTCAGAAGGATACACAAGACCTGGCTTTTCGATCAGTAGCGCCCCCCCCCAGCGCCTGGAGACCCTCATGAGTATGTAGTGTGCTTTACAAATGATTGATTGATTGACATACAACATTCCTTTAAAGCCAGACCTATTGGTGTTGCCAATGCTTGTTAAAAGCAGTTCCTGGTGCCTCAAGTTGCATTTAAAAATAAGTCGGATTTCTGCAAAGGTGAACACAGGGATGGAGGTGGGCTGTTCCTCCACACTTCATCCCTGCATTATCTTGTATTTTTCCCCTGTGCCTAACTTGCTTTCTTGCCCAGACTTGTTTCTATTCCCCTGTGCCTGTACTTGCTTTCTTGCCCAGACTTGTTTTTATTCCCCTGTGCCTGTACTTGCTTTTTTGCCCAGACTTGTTTTTATTCCCCTGTGCCTAACTTGCTCTCTTGCCCAGACTTGTTTTTATTCCTCTGTGCCTGTACTTGTTTTCTTACCTAAACTTGTTTTTCCTTCCTGTGCCCAGTTCTCCCGCGGCCCTGCCCGTTTTCCCACCACTGCGTCCCTGCGGCCCCGCCCACCTGCAATACCATTCGCCGCCCAGCTCCCGCCTCCCAACTGCTCCTCCCTCCCACATCCCCTCATATGGAAGCCGCGCAGCAGTGAAAGGAGCGACCTATGACCCTGCTCGCAGGCAGGTCGCTCCCCACGCTGCTGCACGGTTCTGCCTGCACTGTTTTTGCCTAATCTTGTATTTTTCCCCTGTGCCTAACTTGCTTTCTTTACCCAGACTTGTTTGTATTCCCCTGTGCCTGTACTTGCTTTCTTGCCCAGACTTGTTTCTATTCCCCTGTGCCTGTACTTGCTTTCTTGCCCAGACATGTTTTTATTCCCCTGTGCCTGTACTTGCTTTTTTGCCCAGACTTGTTTTTATTCCCCTGTGCCTAACTTGCTCTCTTGCCCAGACTTGTTTTTATTCCTCTGTGCCTTTACTTGTTTTCTTGCCTAAACTTGTTTTTCCTTCCTGTGCCCAGTTCTCCCGCGGCCCCCGCCTTTTTTCCCGCCGCTGCGTCCCTGCGGCCCCACCCACCTGTAATCCCATTCGCCACCCCGCTCTCGCCTCCCAGCTGCTCCTCCCTCCCACATCCCCTCATATGGAAGACGCGCAGCGGTGAAAGGAGCGACCTATGACCCTGTTCGCAGGCAGGTCGCTCCCCACGCTGCTGCACTGTTCTGCCTGCATTGTTTTTGCCTACTGTTGTATTTTTCCCCTGTGCCTAACTTGCTTTCTTGCCCAGACTTGTTTTATTCCCCTGTGTCTGTACTTGCTTTCTTGCCCAGACTTGTTTTTATTCCCCTGTGCCTGTACTTGGTTTCTTGCCCAGACTTGTTTCTATTCCCCTGTGCCTATACTTGTTTTCTTGCCCAGACTTGTTTTCATTCCCCTGTGCCTGTACTTGCCTTTTTGCCCAGACTTGTTTTTATTCCCCTGTGCCTAACTTGCTCTCTTGCCCAGACTTGTTTTTATTCCTCTGTGCCTGTACTTGTTTTCTTGCCTAAACTTGTTTTTCCTTCCTGTGCCCAGTTCTCCCACGGCCCCCACCTGTTTTTCCCGCCGCTGCGTCCCTGCGGCCCCGCCCACCTGCAATCCCATTCGCCGCCTCCCAGCTGCTCCTCCCTCCCACATCCCCTCATATGGAAGCCGCGCAGCGGTGAAAGGAGTGACCTATAACCCTGCTCGCAGGCAGGTCGCTCCCCACGCTGCTGCACAGTTCTGCCTGCATTGTTTTTGCCTACTCTTGTCTTTTTCCCCTGTGCCTAACTTGCTTTCTTGCCCAGTCTTAGTTTTTTTCCTCTTTGCCTGTACTTGCTTTCTTGCCCAGACTTGTTTTTGATTCCCCTGTGCCTGTACTTGGTTTCTTGCCCAGACTTGTTTCTATTCCCCTGTGCCGCTACTTGCCTTTTTGCCCAGACTTGTTTTATTCCCCTGTGCCTAACTTGCTCTCTTGCCCAGACTTGTTTTTATTCCTCTGTGTCTGTACTTGATTTCTTGCCTAAACTTGATTTTCCTTCCTGTGCCCAGTTCTCCCGCGGCCCCCGCCCGTTTTTCCCGCCGCTGCATCCCTGCGGCCCAACCCACCTGCAATCCCAATCGCCGCCCCGCTCCAGCCTCCCAGCTGCTCCTCCCTCCCACATCCCCTCATATGGATGCCGCTGCGCGGCCGCGCTCAGCGGGGACGGCGTGGCGCGCCGCTGGTGCACCTGAGGCAAGCCGGTCTGCACCCGTTTGCGCCTGGACCACGCCCAGCGCCAGAACCCCTGGCCCCCTCGCCCCCACCACACCCGACCCAGACTTAGCTACGACGCCGACTCCCTCCACGCTCTCAACACCGGCCGACACCAACGCTGCAACCAGGCTGCCCCAAAACACACCCACGGACCCTTCTCCTGCCGCAGCTGCAGATTCACCTGCGACAGAACCATCAAACCACCATGAACCAGACCCAACCACCTCCGCTGCATACTCCTCAACACCCGCTCCGCACGCAAACATGCCATCGAGCCCTGGGACCTGCTCGACACTACAGGCCCGGACATAGTCTTCCTGACCGAGACGTGGTGGAACGACTCCTCTGCACCAGACATTGGCATAGCCATCCCAGACGGATACAAGATCACCCGCAGGGACAGTGCCAACGGCATCGGAGGGGGAATAGCCATCGTCCACTAGTCCACCCTCAAGGTCACCACCCACTCCCTCAACACCGCCGAACACCTGCACTTCCGGATCCACACCGATCCCAACACCACCCTCAGAGGAACTCTCATCTACAGACCCCCCGGACCCCAGGCCCGCTTCAGCGACTCCATCGCCGACCTCGCCAGCACCCACGCACTCTCCTCCACGGACTACATCCTCCTCGGGGACCTGAGCTTCCACCTCGAGAACAACAACGACGCCAACTCCTCCACGCTATAATCGACAACCTCACGAACCTCGGCCTCAGACAACTCGTCACCGCGCCCACCCACGCAGCCGGCCACACGCTGGACGCCATCTTCTCCACAAGCACCCACGTCACCTTCGACCACACAACCAAACCCCACTGGACCGACCACCGCTGCATTCACTTCACCTTCAAAAAACCAGCCGCGCCTCATCGCAACCAACAGCTGTCTCGCCGCAGCTGGAGCAAAGTCACCAAAGATCAGCTGATCATCACCCTCTCCCAGAACCCACCCACCGACCCCACCAACCCAGACGCCGCAGCCCGCAACCTCAGACAGTGGATCAACGACTGTGCCAATACCCTCGCCCCACTGAAGAAACCCTCCAACAACCACGCCTGCAAGAGAGCCACCTGGTTCACCGACGAGCTCCTGGCCTCCAAGCGCGCACGCCGCAAACTGGAGAAGAAATGGCTCCACGAACGCACACCAGACAACCACGCAGCCCTCAAGGATGCCACCCGTAGACACCACCACCTCATCAGATCAGCCAAGAGATCCTCCTTCAAAGACCGCCTGGATAACAACGCACATGACAGCAAAGAGCTATTCCGCATTGTAAAAAAACTCTCCAACCCCAGCGCCAACACCAACGACATCCCGCCCTTACAGGAAGTGTGCGACTCACTGGCCATTTTCTTCCACCGCAAGATCGCCGACATCCACGAAAGCTTCAACACCACGACTGACCCAACCACGCCAGACTCCACCCC
Source organism: Lissotriton helveticus (assembly GCF_964261635.1). Taxonomy (NCBI): domain Eukaryota; kingdom Metazoa; phylum Chordata; class Amphibia; order Caudata; family Salamandridae; genus Lissotriton; species Lissotriton helveticus. The sequence goes on along the minus strand of NC_136071.1, from coordinate 330,626,447 downwards.
TCTCCCGAACACCAACAGCACCAACCGCCTGACCTCCTGGTCCAAAGTCAGCGACGTCGAGACACGCAAGGTCATGAACTCCATCCACTCAGGATCACCAACAGACCCGTGCCCACACCACATATTTAACAAGGCAGACGCAGCCATCACACCCCAACTTCGGAAGATCAATAACATCTCCTTCGAAACAGCGACATTCCCGGAAAGCTGGAAGCACGCCGAAATCAAGGCCCTCCTCAAAAAGCCCAAGGCGGACCCCAAGGACCTCAAGAACTTCTGGCCCATCTCCCTGCTCCTGTTCCCGGTGAAGGTCATCGAGAAAATCGTCAACATGCAACTGACCCGCCACCTCGAAGACAACAACATCCTGGACCCGTCCCAAACCGGTTTCAGACGAAACCACAGCACCGAGACAGCCCTCATCGCCGCCACAGATGACATCAGGCGCCAATTAGACAACGGCGAAACATCTGCCCTCATCCTCCTGGACCTCTTGCCCGCCTTCGACACGGTCTGCCATCGCACTCTAAAAACACGCCTCCAAGAAGCCGGTATCCAAGAGAAGGCCCTCGACTGGACCACATCCTTCCTCTCCGACAGATCCCAGAGCGTCCGCCTCCCACCTTTCTGATCCGAAGCCACCGACATCATCTGCGGCGTCCCCCAGGGCTCCTCCCTCAGCCCAACGCTGTTCAACATCTACATGGCCCCCCTCGCACAAGTGGCCTGCCACCACAACCTCAATATCATCTCCTACGCTGACGACACTCGGCTCATCCTCTCCCTCACCAAGGACCCATGCACCGCCAAAACCAACATCCATGACGGAATGAAGGCCATCGCCGACTGGATGAGGAGCAGCCGTCTGAAACTGAACTCAGACAAGACGGAGGACCTCATCTTCGGACCCAACCCCTCAGCCTGGGACGATTCCTGCTGGCCAACCACTCTGAGGACAGCACCAACACCCACCGACCACGCACGCAATCTTGGATTCATCCTCGACTCCTCCCTCTCCATGTCCAAGCAGGTCAACACCGTCTCTTCCTCCTGCTACAACACCCTCCGCATGCTCCGCAGGATCTACAAGTGGATCCCGACCGAAACAATAAGAACAGTGACACAGGTCCTCGTCAGCAGCAGGCTGGACTATGGCAAGGCACTCTACGCCGGAATCCCAGCCAAACATCTACGGCGACTACAGCGCATCCAAAATGCCTCCGCCCGACTGATCATCAACGTCCCCCGCCGCAGCCACATCACCCCCCACCTGAGAAACCTACACTGGCTCCCCGTTGACAAGAGGATCACCTTCAAACTCCTCACCCACGCACACAAAGCACTCCACAACGCCAGACCAGCCTACCTGAACAGCAGACTCAGCTGCCACACCCATCGCCACCAGCTCCGCTCCGCCAGCCTCGCCCTCGCCGCCGTCCCCCGCATCCAACGAACAACCTCAGGTGACAGATCCTTCTCCTACCTCGCCGCCAAGGCCTGGAACACCCTTCCTTCCCACCTACGGCAGACCGAAGACCTACTCGCCTTCAGAAGACTCCTCAAGACCTGGCACTTCGAACAGTAGCGAAGCTTCCACCCTTCCCCCTCCCCCCCCCCCTCCTCAGCGCCTTGAGACCCTCACAGGTAAATAGCACGCTCTACAAATAGATAGATTGATTGATTGATTGACTGCATTCACAAGAAGTCATATAATGAATTCTGTCTAATCAGTGTCATCTTAAGAAATTTCGGGGCCCTGGCAAGACCTAATTTGGTGGCTCCTGCACGGAACAACTTTGAATTGTGATACCTATTTCTTGCTAATTCAAGCCTGCATGATGCCAGGTAATACTAAAATATATGTTAAAACTTTACCAGAATCGTACCAAAAAAATGAAATATATCTTCCCATAATATGACACAGGTTAGAGAGACAGAAGTAGAGGTAGGCTGAGAGAGGTGTTAATGGAGAAAATCAATAGAGAGGTCAAATAGAAAGTTCACCTTCGAAGGTGGGGGGGCCACTTTGCCCATGCCTTAAACGTCTCTGTTATGCTTAGTAATTTATAAGGCAGGAGTTTTTCCCGACTCCTTGGAATGGTGCTTTTGAAATGCAACTCATTCAAGCAGCAGCCCGAAAGTAAAATAAATAAGGCTGGCCACAATGTAGTTGACGTTAAAAAATACTGACTGCTTTCAATTCACCATCAATACCCAAGTAGTTTGTCAGTGGTTATAGGCAATTAAATATTTGAGGAAACAAACTGATCCCTGAAGCGCAAGCTGGACACTCTTGTACTAGGTACTTGGAAAGGCAGAACCCCCACCCCACACACACACACACACACTACCCCGCCCCTTTCCCTCCCCCGGGAGTTATCACTTCTGCTGTATAACCTTCCCTAAATAAATGCGTCGATCTCCTTGCTACAGCTGTGCAAACAAAAACTGTAGGTCCGGCCTCCTGCGGCTGGTTATTTATTTATTTATTTTTTAAAGGCGAGGATCGGGGCTTTCGGCCCCGAGACCCGTTTATCATTTTATTCTCACTGTTCGCTAATCAAAGCTAGCACGCAAATAAGCGTTCATTAAACGCAGTGTGGCGCATGGAAAACAATCTGTGGCGCGAAATGTAATCGAATAAAGTTATTTTAATTAAAAGTATGAAAAGATTCTCTTTAATTAAAAGTATGAACTATTTCAAATTCTCAGCATCCTAGAACTCACAAACTGAGCCCGTGCTCCTTTAAGACAATAGGTATGATGACACGAACGTTCGGGGTCATCTGTGTATAAAGCAAGTAGAACGTATTTGAGACGTGGGCTGTTTGCCTTTAACCTTCTGCGTATCTGTCATCTCCCCCATGTTCGTGATGGCTGTTATTAAATGTCGACACTTCGGTCTGCTTTATAACAGGCTACCAGATGTATACTGTGTTTTATAAGTGCCAGGGAATGCCGTTGACCCCTACCCACACCCATTCACTCTCTCTAATGATTGACGTTGATTTATGAAAGTCTCTCCCTGACTCAACAATATTATGTTCTGTCACATTCAAATTTATTTCAACATAAGTCATTAACCAAGATTTTGTCTCCTCTCCAAGAACACCGCGCCGCCAAGACAGGATACAGAATAAAAACGACTGATACTGTTTATTTTGAGAGAATACATTTGTATTTCTTTCGTTGCCTAAAGATCAAGCAAGTGCCTCATTTTAAACATTTATTCGCGCTCGCCAGGACGTACAGCGGGAAACATTTGTTGCAAAGAGGTAAGTTAGCACAGTGCCCGATCCTTATAATAATCAGCAGTAAGGAATGTATATATTTTACACAGAGGCAGTCGCCACTGTGTAGTTATAGTGAGGTCACATGTTCCATGAAAAGAGGGTTTTATGTTCCTCTAATAACTCTGGCGCCCTTTGACGTATCTTGACATTGATTACCCATATTAATTCCCACAGGAATTTTTGGGAAGCAATACTGAAAAAGTGGAGGAATGGAATTACACCAAATTTAGCAAAAGTGTAGGGGCCTCATTTATGAGGCCGTGCGTCACTTTTACGCCGCTGGTGCGTCACTTTTTGTGACGCACCAGCAGCGTAAAAAATGTGCCTTGTTGCACCAAATTTACAAAGTGACGCATCTAGGTAGATGCGTCACTTTGTAAACCCCTGCGCTACATTATACCTGCGCCAGGTATAATGTATGCAGGGGGGCGTTCTGACGCAAGAAAAAGTCATAGAAGTGACGCAGTGAAATCTATAAGATGTGTCAATTTCTTACGCCTGCCTCACAGCAGGCGTAAGACTGACGCAGGCCCTTTCACATGGGGCTTGCCCCATGTGAAAAGACACATTGCTGGAGTTGAGTCACTTTTGTGACACACTCCAGCAATGCGTCACTTTTGCGCCATACAGATACGTCAGAAATACTGACGTATCTATAACTCCTTGCCCAATGATGCGTCATACTGTAAATATGACGCATCATTGGTGTCGCAAGGAGGGCGCAATGAAAAGTGACGCATCGCTGTTTTCATGCAGCGATGCGTCACTTTTCATAAATGAGGCCCTAGGACCTTAGTCAGGAAGCAATCTTTTCACTCTAAAAGGCACTATATAATTATAATAGGACTTGTAACAGGGACATATCTGGTTTCAGAAATGTTTGTCTTTCTGGGGCTTTTAGCATTTTAGTATTTGTACTTTGTATTTTACATTGACATGACATATAACATGTATGATTTTTATTTTTAATGATTTTTAACTGTTTTTAAAGTATGTACTCTCTGTAGATGTACCTTAAATAATATGTATTTTGCCATTGTCTTTATATGATATTAAGTTATCGCAATAAAGTATTTTGACTGACTGACACTATTGAGTGTAAATTCATTCAGCCGTTTGAAAAAATTGCATTTAAAGAGTTGCTTGGGATGGCCGTGAAGCAGTTAAAAAGTTGGTTCTATCTGAAGGGGTTGGTCCCATGGGAGTTCCAAATTCAAGACTTCTGATTGGCGCAGGCAGTTTCTTTCTTCCTTTGGGCATTTTTGGTATGGTCCCAGGGTATCAAACGATTTGATTGGCTAGCCTCAGGTCTTCACAGAGTGCTGAGGCAGCCAGTTCCTGAGTCCAGATTTTATTTTTGGGCAAAGCCCAAATAGGGCTGGGTGGGCACACCCTGTCCTAGGACCATGTGGGGTTCTGAAAGAGAGTCCCCCCTTCATTAATGATAGATATAATAATTAAACGGGTTAGCGGATATCACACTAACAAACACCTGGTTCCGCGGTAACTAGAATGGGCCCCTGCGGTACCGCTGTATTTCAAATACTTAAAAAAAGTATATATACATACCCTTCCCCTCAGGGACAGCAAGCTTTGTTCAACAATGAGCACAGCTTCCTGATCTGAAAGGAAAGTGAATGATTCTCCAATTTAGGTATACTAGAAACAATATGCTGTAAAATCACCAGAGAAGCCCAATTGCTTTTTTCCACCTTTTTGGTGGCAGTGACTTGATGTAGAATAATAGAAGGAAATATTCACCAGACAACGAAGCACTCACTTCATTTAATTTAGAAGAAGATGTACCCATATTTGGTGGATATTGAACTCTTTGTTTTCTTACCTTCTTCTATATACAAATATTAATTTTGTCATGAATGGCTGTTGAAAGGAGTTTAGGGAACAAACACATGGCAGAAGTAACGTACAGAAGCACTGTAGACAATGGCAAAGTAGGGCAGTGGCATAACAAGAGCAGTAGCAGCACAAAGGGCATGAGAGGGACTGAGCCGGAGCATGCACACAGAGAATGGGGGTAGGGGCAGAAGGTCACGATGGAACGTGAAGCCTTTCTCACTTCCATGACGCGCTCAGCATGCTCGATCTGTACTGTTGCCCAACCACTTTGCCATGTCCAACCAATTCTTGTTTATGCTCCTGCCCTTTCCTTTTTATCCAGATCTTTCCTTCCTCATGTGCTCTGTTATGTATCATGTCACATGCCCCTAGGTAAAGGCCTTCATCCTTCTCTGGCTCTTTAAAGAAAGGGCCATGCTTTTCCAAACTCTCACAAGAGTCAGCGACCCTGCAGCCATCTTGGGCGTTGTCGTGTATAACCTGCCCCTTCAGTTGCAGACTGCGTGGCTACTGATGCTCTGAGAAAGGGGTCCTCTTCATCCTGCCCAGCTGCCCACCTGAAACAACTAAGCTATGATCAACCTGAATGTACCTGCTTCAAGGCTCCGGATTTCCTCCCTGATGCTTCTGCAGTGACCTAAGTACAGAAAAGAAGAATATTATTATTCAAGTGCAGAGTACGGCCTATTGTCACACAAGTGCTATCACGCAGCTCCTGCAAGAAGAGGTTAGTGATACAGCAAAATCAAGAATAATTGTTGAAAGAGACTGGCTGATGTTTGCACAATTGTTTCAAGACTGAGTTCAAAAGAAAAAGGGTGATATACATAAAAGAAGTACAGAAACCTTAAAAGAACCTAAGAATGAAGGTGTTCTAAAATTCAAGGTCATATGTGTTTTGGTGCCGGCAGTTAATCAAAAGGTACCACAGAATTGGAGAACAGTAAGATGGAGTTGTTGCATATAGATATAGGGGTTTTAACCACCTCTTGTATTTCCTAGGGTGATGGAGTTTAGGAGAGCACTCCTCTCCTCAAGTTCTGAGAGGTAATCTTAAGAACTTAAGGGGTGAGGTGGGTGGAACTCCCATATAGAAGAGAATCAAAAGTAATCTCTCTTCATGTCTTTTAACAGAGACAGTTGGCACTCAAATACCATAGAAAGTCAGGAAATACTCCTGTGACTCCCTTGTCCTCGGAAGACAGCCAGATGATACTCTCTCTCTTGTCCCCATCCCCCTTTCCCTTGGAGGCTATTTCCAACATGTAGTGCAGGTATCATGTGTGCTGAGTGATCAGTCTTTAGGGAGATCGGATGTCTTTGCTTCATTCCTTCAGACTCCTTGGACATCAGGTTAGTGGATCAACCTTTGGCAATTTCAATGTCTACTCGAACCACATTGTCACGTATATACTCCTTTTTTTGTCAACAAATAATGGGTGGATTCAGTGTATAGGCACTTTGGTGACAGAAGTTTAACATTAGTTGTGACCAGTGTCTGCAATAGTCACATGAAAGACAGAGAGGCATAACAATGCAGCGTAATGGCTCCATTAAGGCAGAAAGAATGCACAACATAGTAATAGGGTGCACCTAGTTACTTTTAGTAATTATATAAGCACATTTAGGCTGTGAATAGGGCTCCCCTTATTTTATGTTGGTTTTCAATTTGGCCAAGACCTACATACAAAGACAAGTCAATTGGTTAAATGTCAAAATACACCTCAAATATGGGAGTGTGCGTGAGCAAATTGTTATATGGTGATCTAGTGCTCTGACACATTTCTGAGGATTTTCCCAAGCAGGAGCTTCTGTTGAAACTAAGGTCGGGGACAATCGATATTTGCCCGGCGGTATTGCCTCTGTAACCCACGAATTATTAATCAATGAAGAGGCAGGCGCTGGAGACTGGAAAGCAGGAAACAAGGTTTATTCTCTCCGGAGGAGAACACAGCAAAACAGACAGCAGGTATCGTTCTGAGGTGCTCTAACCGCATCTCTGAGGCCTGGCCTCTTATACACAAGTTTGTCACTTTATTGCATGTAACACATTCCCGTTAATACTTTGATGTACGGAAAGACATCCCCGGGATCTCCCCCTCGGGCCCGTTCCCACACACATTTACAGTAGAAGTCCCCACCCCGGTCACAACAGGTGATGGTTATCGCGCAGCTGGATATTCCGCCGATTCATGGAATGTGGGAGGTTCGATTGGATCTCGAGGGGTGGGGGCTTTGATCAACTCGGGGGTCCTTTGATGAGGGAAGCTTCCTACTGTACGGAGAGGGGCGAGGAATAGTATCGGCAGAGCTAGGTGTTGGCCTGGGAGCAAGGAAGACAAACGGGCACAGGAAAAGGGGTTTTTTGTATCAAAGGGCCGGGGACTATAAAAAGAATGAAGGGAGGGGTCGTGCTGGGAACAGGATGGGCTTCGAGGCAGAGCTGCGCTGAAGAGGGGTTTATGACTCAAAGCACGTGCGAGCGAGGGGGGGGGGTTGATCAGCGTGCAGGCTTGGTGAGGGCAGAGGGCTATGCCGGGGGCCAGTGGCATGCAAAAGGGATGGTCCTGATCGAGGCACCTAAAATGGCGGGCGCGCACGACAAAAGTGTGGCATCAGGGGAAAAGGCAAGATGGCGCAGATAATGTTTACCAAACCGTACTAATTTTCCACACTTCCTCTGACTCATCCAGACACTGGTAGAAAAGAAAGGATACATTGCATTGACTGCCCCAGCTCTTATCAACAGAACCTTGAGTGTTCTGTACAGCAGAGATGCAAGTGTTTTCAGCAGAGACCCATGTTGGTAATTTGTGCTTTGGATTGTTCATGATACACTATGAAATGTGTTAATTTAGTATCTGAATTGGCCTCTGTTGGATTTTACCTTCTTAGCATTGCTGACCCCAAAATGTTTGCCTGCACCTGTCCTGTTTACTGAACCCATTTTTGTTGGCTGTTTGTCACGGTCACCAGGTTATCCTCATAATTGTATTGAAGCTCAAAAAGGGTCCACCTCTTGACAGCCCCAAGTCCAGATAGAATTAATCCCTAGTGGGATCGTCAAGCGAGGGAAGGAAATGGAAGGAACAGCAGGGAGGGAGACCTGAGGACAGAGAAAAGAGAGAGAAAACATATATCACCATACAATTCAATGTCTAACCTTTTGTCTACTAAAAGGATGTTTGCTAGTGGGAACTCACTCTACCTGTAAAGAAAAATACAGATGGCTTCCTGCTGGGTGAGATGTGAGGGTAAGTACAAGGTAACAGCCCATTCATATTCTATTAAAGAAATAGTTATGGTAAGTAATAGATCTCATCAAGCAAAAAACTAGACACCCTCTGTTCTCATGAAATGTTCGTGATTACATTACTCATACCTTTTTCATAGAACATGCTTGCCCTTACCGGACCCCCTCAACTGTCTCAACTGATCTCCCCTAAAGGATGAGAACACAACAATCATAAGCCAAAGTTTGTTGTAAGCAAAGCGTAAGCACAAAGATTCCGATTGCCAAATATAACTCCAATAGTTAGTTGTCCAATCTGTTAATCATGCAGGGTAAGATTCCCTTCAAGATAGAAGCCCACAGTAATTACCAAATCGTAGTGGAATGTCAGACTTCACACAAGGTACGTATCTTCAAGAAAAAACAAGTGCTCCCACTTTTGCTTCAAATTGAGAGAGTGTCGTTAATGCCCAAATCGAAATGCCCTGGTTAAGTATTCACCAAGTATTAAACGATATCTCCCGCATGAGACCGCCGAAATATGCGAGTCTCTCCAACGGGAGGAATCAACAGAAATATGCTCAGATGACACCAAGGATTAAACCTTAAACGTTACCTCCCGCATGAGACCGCCAGAAAACCCGTGTCTCCCCAACGGGAGGAAACAACAGAAGAATGCACCGGAAGCCTCCGTTGCACTCGAGAACACAAGACACAGAATCAAGAACCAATGTTGGTGCGGGATCGCACCCTTACCCTGACCGTACCTCGGGCGTCTTTAGAATAATCAGCGTCTTCAAGGAGGCGCCTTCCCCTGTTATCCTGTTCTGTGTATGGCACGTCCGCAGCGTGCCGCGTCATTACGTGCTACTGACAACGCCGGCGGATGACGGTTTCAGGAACACAGGACACCCTTGATGATATTTAGAAGTTTATTGCTCAATAGTCATAATGACCTCCAAAGCCGTCTCCTCAGCTCCTCAGCCAAGCTCCTTCTGCTGGTCTCTACATTCCAGATTCCAGCAGAATCCTGTTGCTAGGAGTCCTACAAAGCATAACAAATACAGAATATAACAGACGGGAATTGTAGTTCTTATTCCCGGTCGTCTCCGCAGCTGCAGTCAGTGCTTACGCGCTCTGTGTGCCCTGACACTGTTAGGACTGTACCACTTTTCAACTAACTAGTGATAAATTGCTTGCGCTCACTCCTTAAAACATGGTAAAATATGCTCACATCCAAATGGCACATGCAATTTAATTATACGTCCCCAGTAAAGTGGTACAACTTGTACATATGGCCTGTAAATTAAATGCTACTAGTGGGCCGACAGCACTTGTTTTGACGCTCACTTAAGAAGCCCTTTAAAACGAGTCCCTGGCCTACCATTTCAGCCTGTTTGCAGGTTTAAACTGCCAATTCTACCTTGCAAAATAAACCTTTTGCCAGGCCTGAGCCTCCCCTTTTAATCCACATAAATCATCCCTAGGGAAGGCCCTAAAAAGCCCATAGGGTGGGTTGCATTCTATTTCAAAAGGTGGACAAGTACGTTTAACTCTGGTAGTGTAAAAAACTCCAAAATGTTTTTTTCACTACTTTGAGGCCTACCTCACTGATATGATAGCATTGGGTTACCTTATTACATTTACTACATGATAACCTTTGATTGGGAGCAGGTAGAAGTGTCTTGTGTGGACTTGATTTGTAATTCAAAATCCTCTTCAATGAGAAAGGTGAATTGTAGATCATATTTGAGAAAATGCCACTTTTAGTAAGTTCTACGCAAATAAATGATGAAGAGAATGCTGAATAAATCATACATTCGCCCCCAGTCAAGAGATCTGTGTTAAATCCATCGTTCTTTTGCTCACCATGCCACCCCAGTTCAGACCCAGACATATGCAAACCAGTCTTAACCCTGTGCCTCACGGGAACAGACCAGACTGAAATGCCAAGCCAGGTCCTCCCTGGACCAGAAACAAGCATCCTGGGACCGGTTTCTGTGCATTACCCTTCATCAGACAGGCTAGCTTGAATCCAGTGGCACAGTGAGCAAGGGACCTACGTCTGGGCATACCCATCCCACTTAGGGTGAAAAGTGCTACGCAAACAAATGATGGGCAGAATGCTGAATAAATCATATATTCACCCCCAGTCAAGAGATCTGGGTTAAATTTATTATTCTTTTGCTCACCATGCCATCCCAGTTTAGACCCAGTCATATGCCAATCAGTCTTAACCCTGTGCCTCATGGGAACAGTCCAGACCGAACTGCCAAGCCTAGTCCTCCCTGGACCGGAAACAAGCATCCTGGGACCGGCTTCTGGGCATTACCCTTCATCAGTCAGGCTAGTTTGAATCCAGTGGAACAGTGAGCAAGGGACCCACGTCTGGGCATACCCATCCCACTTAGGGTGTAAAGTGCTACACAAACAAATGATGGACGGAATGCTGAATAAATCCAAGTTATGGTGGCATGTGACCTGTGGGCCTGTACTGACTTCGGTCAAATCGGCTAAAACCTTGTAGTCATCTTTGACCGCTCGCTTAATTTTAACTCACAGGTAAGTGGTTTTGTGTACATAATTACTCTGTAATCCAGTTATTTAAAAGTAATAAGATGGAACCCCCACACATTCTGAATCTGTGCCATAAAACTAGTAAAGTGTACAACCTATGGCATCGGTGTTCACTGATGACGGTCTGGTGGTTATTCCATTTATGGATCTTTCTCCCACCTTATATACTCAGTGTCATTGGTTGTATCTATGAGTGAACAATCAGTCATTAGCTACCCTATTCGCTACTAAAACAGCAATCATGTCTTATCTGGAAACCTATGATTACATTTTTTTCCAGCTTTAAAGCTTCCAAGATGGTTTGTCCCCTCTTGAATTTGGTTATACTCTCTGTCGATATTCAATCCTTTCCAACACTGCAGATGAGCAGAATCTATTGTGTCATGTTGTCTGGGTATCCAAAAGAGACTTAATCAATTGGCGTGTATGTCAAATTTTTGGACAAGCTTAATCTTCAGTTAACGTGCTTTATCGCACATCCCAATCCTGGCTCAACCAATGCCCAACTCTTAATTATCATGTTCTTTTGGGAATCTTAGGCAGAAAGGACATGTACATCTTGATACATACGCGCAAACGTCATGGCTTCTAAAGACTTGAAAGCTGAACACACACACTCCATTCTCACAAGTCAATACCTTACCCTTTCTATTCAATGATCTCCAGTTAGTTCAAACAACATAAGTATAGGAAAAATGGCTCAACAAATTCTGTATGATCATTGTCATCATTGACTAACACAACTGGATCCTAGTTTTTTTCACATCTGAAAAATGACCACATTAACTTAATTTTCATGCCTCCCTCGTGGAGTCTTTCTTTGACAAACCTCAACCGGTAGACATCCTTTCATACCCACATTCTACTGCATTTCCTAAGTGGGAATACAAAAGGTCTCCAAGCACCCCATGCATAACTCAGTGGTTAAAGAGTTAAATACAGACCCATGCCTTTTAATCTCCCGGGTCCGTTTGGGACCCCTTCTTATGTTAGCCTATTATTTAAATGACCCAGCGTTCACGTGTGGAGACATTTGTGTATTCCCACTTAGGAATTGTAGTAGAATGTGGGTATGAACGAATGGTATCTGGTGCTGATTGACTGAACTAAATCACAGCTAGCTATATTTAAAAAATTTCTTCTGGTACAACACATATATCCTAAATGTAGCTAAGGTTCAATATGGTGTTGAGCATGGTCCCCGCTTACGATAGCTCTTTAGGAGAACTTGAGCCAAGAAATCAGTTTTCCATACATTGGTGTTGCATGAAGTTTGCAACATCTCCTACATAAAGACCCAATTAGCAACAAGTCTGCCTGTTCTCAAATTTGCTGTATAGTAGTACCTATTTTCTGGAATTATTTATAGGATTTTATATTTACACACAGTTGAAAGGTGGATTTGCAGGGTTCTGACCTAATGTGGTGGCATTCCCACAGCCAAAATTACTGATACTTCGAGGATCAGTAATTGTGAGATATGTGAATAACTTTAGCATTCCTAGTTGTGTGCTGTAAAGACCCACAGAAATTAAATTAAGAATTAATGAAGGAAATGGTCTTTCTGCATCCAATTAGGATTCTTATTACTCATTTGAAGATGTTATACTAGTATTCTGCAAGTAAAATGCCTGAGGGGGCGGGGCTGACGGGGGGCACAAATATTAGGAGTTGGGTTTGGGCTCTTTTCTTGTAATCCTGATTCGACAAGTAGCTTCTGTTACCGGATACATTTGTATTGCTTCTGAAGATATAATGATAGCCTATGATAGTGTGTTAAAGAGTTGAATCGGACAATTAATCACAGGAGTCAGAGCGGTAGTCCTCAGACAGGGAGGAAGAGGTAGGATTTTAAGCCTAATCTGAACTTCTCATGGAACTGTTTTGAGCTAAAGGTGAAGTGGATTGTTTCAAAGTCTAGTGCTCTGGATACCCTGGTTTCATTCACATTTGAATGGATTTATTTTTCTTTTAACCAAGTACCAATAATCTCAAGGATACATCCTTCAATAACTTCTCACTGGTAATGTAGGGACCGGCATTAAGTCTCTTGACCGTACATCTAAATTTTCTTCATGTCTATTTATTCCTTGTGTATTCCATGTGGACATTGTTTGCCATCACTGAAGGTTTGACAGTCCCTCCTGCAGTTGAAATGTGCTGAATTGCTCCTCATGAGACCATTTTGGCACACCTGGTATAAATACATGTTAGGCATCAGTAACTCATCTTGCATGTGTTTTAAGTGACTTTTGTCTAGCTTCCCAGGAAAGTTTTAGGCTCTGATGAATTGTAGTGGTCCACTGAAAGTGGATCTCCTTTACCAGGGATTAGCATTGTCTACTTGATCAGGTCGCAATGGTGGTGATTGATCTGTTGTAGTGCATACCGTTTTTGCCTACGCACTGAAGAGGGGACACAGCTTGTGGAGTATTCCACTAATCTTCATAAGGTTAGTGGTAGCCACAAAATGTGGTGGCCCTCCTTTCCTACATGTCCCTCTGAACTGCTGTCTTCGTTCACTCCCCTTCACGCCTGTATCAGCCATTCTATACTAGGTATAAGGTGCCTGGTTTGTAAATCACATACTCTACCGTGGAGAAGTAAGATTCATTAATGACCACATTTTCTGGACCAGGTCTCTTCAGCTCTATCAAGGAGAGTTGAACAGTGCAACATCGCCTGAAAGGTTGAAGGGTGTCTGGGTCAGATATGCAGATCCAGTAGACAGCAAGGAAACAGGAAAACCAGGATGACTTTGTTAACCTAATTTCCACGAGGCTGTATAATACCTACAAAAACATGCACTGGCTAATGAATGGATCCCCACAAAGCTATGTGTGCAACTTTGAATTTGAGAAGTCGGTTGGTGTGGCATGGGCTGCCATTGTTTATGCATAAAACATTGACATTTATGCAAGGGTGCGAGTTCCGCTTTACATTTCAAGGAGCTATCTGCACCAGCACAGAGCCAAACATCTATGTATTCCACCATGCAGCACCAAATCCTGAATCCAATTTGTTGCACCTTGGGAGATGGGAGTTTGGGAACAATACTAAGATTATATTCTGGTTCCACTCAACTAAAATTTTTGAGATAAAGGAAAGAGTAAGTAACTAATTCAAATTAAATTCGAGCATATAGTCCGCCATGCATGTTTAACTATTCTGACTCCTCTCCTCCCTGATAACGGAAAATGCTTACCACTGCACACACTGCAGGAAGAGCTATTTTTGCATGCAGTCTGGGCTGCTTTAATTTGTTAAGCAAATCACTGAAAGGTGCACCCAAAAAAAAGTCTCTAGGTCTTTGTTGTAGGTACGTTTTCTCCTTTATTCCCAATTCTTTATTTATTTTTCATAAAAACAGCCAAGGATTACAACCAACACATTTCCTTCAGACCATGCTGAACGTCATCAGGGTTTGATCGTTTATGTAGGCTATGTGGGCTGGGGTCAGAATACAACCCCCCCCCATGACACCTGAATCCGTGTCCACATGTCACTCTGGTCGGCAACCCCTCTATCCACGACCGGCATTTGTTATATTGCACAGTGGTTAAAATGCTGGGTCCAAAAAAGGTCAGTATTTTTTCCCCAGATACCTACACTATGCGGCTGCTTACATGCCCAGAGTGTAACCTAAGGAAGAGATTTGTAGTCATCCAAACTCTCCTGAAGATGACTAGCTACATCCACAGAGCTTCAGCAATAAACTACGGAACCACATCCATCCCTGCGTCAACCATGCCCAAACAAGAGCAGCCTTAGGGACTCTAATAATTCAACAGATAACAGTTCCAGCTGTTTTTACATCATTCTACCTCTGCCCCGCTAATCGAACCATGCAATGCAAATGAAAACTCAATTCTTAATGAAACCAGGCCCGGCTTTAACACTGGTGGCACCCTGTGCGTCAATGTTTGTTGGCACCCCCCCAATGACCACCTCTTCTCTGCCACAGATTCACTCACTAGCACCCTTTAACAGTGTCCTTCAAGAATCCATAACCACTGTCTCTCAGATTCATTTAGTTTTAAAGCACCACTCATACCAGTGTCAGAGCACTTTACATAACATACATATTGGGGCCCACCAGGGAGGGGGGAACAGCACTGACACAGACTCGTTTTAAGGTGTGACAAACGCCGCTTTATTTGAAGCAGGTGCACCTCACAAAATATCCCTTGGCCTGTGCCATACAAAACTACACCTCGCTAAATACCATGTTCCTAACAGAACCCCCCACCCCTCCCCTAAACATGGTTCCCCCAAACAACAACAACATGACCAATTAGCCAATTTCAACTTGCCTCTCTACCTAAACCAAATAAACTGTTGCACTTACCCCCCCCCCCCGGCAAAAGCAGACCTCCTAAATTCTCCCAGTCCTTAGGGAAAAAAAACGCCACCTAGACAACCGAACAACACACCAGCACCTGCTCCAGTGACAATACCCCATACAGCAAACCCCACTGATGCACCAGCTCCCAAGAAACCTTCCCAAAACTGCCAACACAAAACCCCCCCTCCCCACCCCTTTCACTACAACCTAACCAGAATCCCCCTACCAGACACCAACCAGGGGCGGGCGGGTGGAAAAAAAGAACGCATAGCCCCACAGCCCCTTAACCGGCTGCTGTGTCACTGCCACCGAAATGGTGGTCAGTGACCTAAAATGGCCAGTTATATCTCCACGCAGCCCAATTGTAGCCCAAAACAAAGCCCAACCAGCCCAAGGAAAACTCAAGCAGCCCAAAACCAGCCCATTTACCCATTTATGGCGCTGGCTACTCCCCCCCCCCCCGTGCCCCCAAATCCCCCGGGAGGAACAGGCCTCCCTCCGGTCGGCCGCCCCTCCCAAAGCCCTCTTGCACAGAGACAATCAAATGTGTGTAAATCAATGTATAGGAAATGTTATCTCTGACAGGACTACAAGGTGTAGTGTAGGAGTGACAATACTAGTAGGCAATATAGTTTAAGAGTCCTTATTCTGGAAAAGCACAAATTCCGAATTTAAGACATAACATCATTGTTAGGGGTTCTCTTCAATAATAAGAATTGTTTTCAACCAAATGAACCGTTTTGACAAGGTTAGGATAATGAAAAGCTGGGCAAAAGAAACATATGGCTCTAACATGTTAAGTGCTCTGATACCTCCGGGTCTAGGCAGCGCTATATAAAACTTTTCAAATTAATAAATAAATAAATAATATATACCTTGCAGTTTGCATACAGCTCTTTGATGGCAGTTAATAGCTCAATGTTCTATATTAGGAATTTGACTTGTAAATGACAAGTAATAAAAAGGAGTTCCCTTACAGAAGCAGTAACCCACCTATTTACATTATATGCACTTTGTATTCTGCATGGTTCACGTTCTTAGCAGCAGGCATTTTAACCCGCTACGCTACCTAATGACGAGTCAAAACTTCCACTAGACAAGCCTCCGGTCTCTAGCCGATTAATCACCAGAGTTATCTTGACATTTTAGTTGATGCCTGAAAATTGCTGGAGGCCAGGAACGCAGCAGCAGGTGCTTAAATGATAATACACTTGCAACAATTACACCCCCACCCCAAGTCTGCACCTGGTGCGGTGGCACTGATCGCACCGCCCTAGAATCAAATAATAGAGTATTAAATCATGAAGCAAACACAAATAAACATGTTTCTTGGGAAAAATGCCTTTTTAAAGATATTAAATGGCCTGATAGAGAAGCTGATTTTTCCATTGCAAAGCCTAAGATAAACAAGCATTTGCAATGCAATCAGTCTCGCCTTTGGGACCTTATATATATTTAGCTATGCAGCACATTAGCCTGGGTGCTGAAACATCTACTGTTCTTTAACAAGGAGGGAAAGTAAGCACCAAACTGAGTGACACGCCAGGTATGGGAACACATTGAAAGAAATATTGCTTTTCAGCAGGAAATGGTGCAGTTCAAATATCTGTTTTTAATATAAACTCAGGGACTTCAGTGGTCATATCACTGAAAATACAAGATTTGAACAAAATATTGTCAATGGGTGCTCGTGGAAGACAATTTCTATGGACTGAAATATAGAGAATTCTAAAGTGATTCTGGTATTTTACTGACCTCTGCAGGTCGTTTTCTACGAAGAAAGTTAAGTAGAGGCAGTTGCCAGAATTTTTTTAAAAAGAAAGTCCCTTAGCAGAAAGCAATTCTGGAATTTTCCTGACCTCAACTGGTTGTTTTCTATTAAGACAGTTAAATAGAGACAGTTGAACAGAAAAAAGTCCCTAAGTGGTAGCAGAGAAGTCCTAGGGCTGATCTCAAGAGCCCATAAAGTACATGCACATATAAGTAAATACTAAAGTGGTCTTGAATTCTCGACCTAGAAAACACTGGGGCCAGGCAAAGATTAATGGTTTGCTTTTCAGTGGCTGATTGCTATGTTCATGTGTTTTATTGGCAGTAATTAGTTTCCACGTTTGCTTATACAGTAATACTAGATATTAAAATGCCAAAATGGGAGGGTGGGGTGAAGTATGTCCAGCTCTGGGGTATATTAGGGTTCAGCTCCAGCACCTGGTATGATGCCAGCAGCGATTTTCCTTATCACAAAACTGCAAGCTTAAGGCGTCTTTCAGATTTGGTTAAAAACAGAGGCACTGACGAAGCCCCCACCCAGTGAATGCACATTTCAAGATAGTTCAGATCTTCAGTGGCATCCTTGCCATTGACACCACCTGGACTTTACTGTCGAGTCTGGTGTGTAGGTATTTACAGTGCCTGAGGCCCAACAGCTGTTCAGGGACGAATTCCAGAAAGCTGGTGGGAACTCTTTTGGGGGGGTGGGTATGCCGTCCAAAGATATGGATACCAGGAACAAAGGCGGGGAATTAATTTTTCAAAACCTAGATGTGCTTCCATCCACAGTTGAGGAGGACAGAGATGGCGGTGGAGGTTTTCTGCTCTGCTGGTTTAAATCAGGTAGGACCCCTACGTAGGGTAATGTTAAAAAATAAAAAAGAGGCTACGAGTATCTACCAAAAACAGTACCCTGCGTGAAGAAGACTTGAAATGAAGGGGGGAACTGATTGAGGCCACAGCTCGAGGACAAGAGCAATGAGGTCAGAGATCGAAATGTGCGATCACAACAAAGCTCTGTAGCATCAAATCAAATTTAACACCTTTGCTGTGGCGGCAATTCCGCTGCTGCGCTAGGGGGGAGGGGAGGCCGCGTGGCGCTCCCATGCTCGTGACGGAACCGCTCCGTCACGAGCCTCGGGCGCGCTGTGCTTGTGATGGAGCGGCTCCGTCACGGCCCCGCCCGCTCAATAGAACGCGCCGCGCAGGCGCGAAATCAACGCTGCGCAGGCGCGCCGAGCGGGCCGTGACGGAACCGCTCCGTCACCAGCACATCGCGGCCGAGGCTGGCGACGGAGCGGTTCTGTCACCAGCATGGAAGGGGTTAAGACTTGTTTAATAGCGCTATAACACGCGATGAAGCGGCTGTATAATGCATTCAGAACAGCAAAACCGAGGGCCCTCGGAATAACACCCATCATACAAAGATTCAGAGGATGCCATGACCTTGACGCAACAATCCATACAGAATGCAGTGTTCGGACTAGAGATCTACCAAAAACAGTACCCTGCGTGAAGAAGACTTGAAAGGAAGGGGGGAACTGAGTGAGGCCACAGCTCGAGGACTAGAGCAATGAGGTCAAAGATCGAAATGTGCGATCACAACAAAGCTCTGTAGCATCAAATCAAATGTAACACCTTTGCTGCGGCGGCAATTCCGCCGCAGCGCTAGGGGGGAGGGGGGCCGCGCGGCGCTCCCATGCTTGTGATGGAACCACTCCGTCACGAGCCTCTTAAAGTACACTGTTTGGCGAAAGAGTAACCAGCAGCAGCAATATGGAAGCTATAACCCTCTGAAGTAGACCTTGCATCTTCTGGACAGTGAGGAGCAGTCACTCCTGCAGCCTCTAAAATGAGAGACCAGACTTTCGGGGAGATTGCTAGACCCAAGTAGATCCAATAGACCAGAACGTCAACTCACCAAAATAAATAAATAAATACAAAAGAGACCTACGCATAGAGAGACATCCAACTTCTGTTTGGTACCTGGCTAAGCTCCGGGTGATGCTGGAGGGAAAGGCCTATTCCTTTGTGGATGGCAAAGGCCCTGGAGCAAGAGGGGACGATTCAGGTTCTCATTCTGAGAACATTTAGTAAAACTGCTGCCCACAGCTTAAAGGGTCAGGCAGGCCCTCGAAGGTCGGAAGGGGCTTCTGGAGACTGACCATGCACACTTAAGTGCCGTTATCTGAGGGCAAGACAGATGGGAACCAGAGACTGTATTCAGAACAGGACCCCCTGTTCTAAATAGACTGTCCAGGCCTAGCTGCGATATTGAAATGGGCGCCTCTTGACCGAATTAGGTATTTGGTTGTTTTGTGAACGGCCAATAAACAAGATTATTATTTTTTTTAATTACAAAACGGTGAGATATTGCGACAGAATGTGTGTCATTCATTATTCAGCCTAATTTGCTTTTTTTTGCTGCATAACTTAAGTCACCTCTCCGCATAAGCTGACCCCCCCACTGCTGCATATTTTCGGTAGTGTTGATCTTTTTGAAGGTGGAGGGCAAATGGGTTTCACCAATAAAGAAGGAACTACTGGAATATATAGCTATATAGTTTGAATCCCGTTATATTTCACAATAACTATTAAATCGCCCACATATTAGTAATTTCACACACGGGCAAGGCAATAATGATATTAAGTGGAATATGCGGTTTTCTAATGCCAAATCAATCACATTTGCATACAAAAAATAATGAGGTCTGAATGAAAGGCAGCCCTGGCTTCCTGGATTTTGAAGAAATAGCACTCAGAGAGGGAGGTGAAAAGGTGCCTGATTAATGATTAATGCGGCTCTCAACGTTGGCGCTACCTGTCCTAATTGAATGTGGCGCATTAACTCTACCTCCCCTCAAGCACAGTGAGGCTGCATGTCTATTCTCCACTAGCGCGGTGTGATAAGTAGAATGCACCATGCTTCAGAGACATTACTCCGTTATTGTCTAATCTTATCCATGAGGACTGATAGCGCCAAGAAGGTACAGTGTGCTTTTAAGGTTCAAAGGGCCTTATCGCCGCTTTAGCGGGAATTTTCCCTCTAAAGCGGCGATAATTTTATCGCCCTATTACCTAGCTGTCGCTAACACCAGTTAGCGACAGCTAATAGGCGATAGCGGGCATTTAGGGGTCCACTTTACATGTCAGCGATAATTATCGCTAATGACATGCAAAGTGGGCGTGCCAAGATGTTAGCGACTGGATACAGTCGCTAACATCGCTATCCCCTATTACCAACTTTTGGAAATAATCCCGCTAAGCGCGATTATCTCCAAAAGCTAACGCCTGCCCAGAGCAGTTCTTAGCCATGTTATCCAATGGTAGGTGGATAACATGGCTAAGAGCATTTGCCCGGTAGTGCATGAATATCGCTGACTTTTCAGCGATATTCATGCATTTCGGCCGATTTTTATCGCTTAGGAGATAAACCTTGATAATATCAAGGCTCCTAAGCGATAAAAATAGGCGAAGCTCGGCGATATTATTTTGGCCGTTAACCAAGCTTAGCGATAATTATCGCTATAGCTTGGTAATATGCCCCTTTATTCAGGTAGCTTCGTATTCATAAAAGCACAGCAGCACAACAGGTTAAACATTTACAAATAAGAGAGTCATACTAAAATCCATTAGCAACATATAGTATACAATAATCTTTCAGGTTCGTGCAAAAATACGGTGTGCTTTAGAAATATCATATAACATAACAAGATCAAGAAACGGGAGACATGGGTTTGCTGCCTCTCATTCAGCTCAGATAAATATCTTTGAAGGACAGAGATAAAAGCTAAGAATGAGTCACAAGATGCTGTCACGGGAGACAGAGAATGGGACCTTCAACTGCAAATCATTTTTACCTTATAGAGCTAACAATATATTCAAGGTGTTAAAGTTCACCTCTAGTACTAATGAGAGAGTCCCTCAAAGCCTCCAGTTCTGGAACTGATCTTGAGGTGGTGATGCAAAGAAGGTGGGATCTTGACACAAATTCTAGCTAGAGTGAACCAGGTCCGTACCCGATGTGGGCACCATCCAGCTGCAAGCTGGGGGCCTCTTCCTTGTCATTCCCTTCATCCAGCCCCTTCATTTAAGGGAGAGGGTTCCAACACTTACAGCTGGACTAAGCCCTCAATAAAGCCTGAGATAGGTTGGACGCTACAGGACAAGGAATGAGACAGGGCACCTGCAGGTACCATACAGTCTCACACAACACCAGATTTGAATGTATTCAGTCCATTGTGCTCCACAGTGCCTTCCTCATCCCAGACAGTGAGGAACTGAAATCTGAATTAGGCCCTTTAAGTAAATCGGAGACACTCAGTGTTATTTAGAAATTAGCGTGCTGTACCTATTCAGTTCGGTATAGGTGCTTGCGTGTTAAGTAGACTTTGCATACATAGTAACTTAGGGATTATTACATACCCTATATGAATTTCTGTCTCTGTCGGGTATTATAATTTAACCCGATCTGCGACATTTTGTGGCCTAGCTTGCTTATAGCATTAGCAGACTCCAACCATTATAGTAAGTGAGAGTCGTTCTCTTGACAAATAGCCTGACAACTGTAACAAACTGCTGCTCCTGCGTATTAGGCCCGACAAGGTTATAGGTGGGGGAAGGTTGGATAAGCACATTCCAGGAGGCGCTGTGCGAACCCTCCTAAGACAGGCAGAAGGGAGTAACCCTCATCGACCTTGCTATAACGAGCTGAGCTAAACTGAATATGCTTTGTGTACCATATATGGTCTTTCCTTTGCACCAACCTGTACCAACTTGTATTTTTCCTTCTTAGGTAACGGTTTCGAAATGTAACAGTATATATGTGATCTCTTGATAATGTGCCAGCAGTCTTCTCTGCGGACCTCGAGGGGTTAGGTCGCGAGAAGCTCCTCTGGCAGAGTTGTTATGTTTAATAAACGATTGAACCTTCTTCACTGCCAACTGACTGGTTATTGGTAAATGGTATTGGGGGCTATTAGTAAGTATAGCTCTATATGATTATATTTATTTTTCGGTACTTCAACAGAATCAATACAATGTTACCGAGCATGAGTACTGTCTGCCCCCACCACAACCCCCATGCAGCAGACCTGCAACACATTATGTGGAGCTGTGCCCATACAGCAAACCACTGGCACATAGTCACTAGTACACTTACTACCGCCACGGGCTGCCACAACCTTAAGAGCTGGAAGTCTGTGCTCTGGGTGTCTTTTAGCACAAGAACAAGAACACATTTTTGGCCCACTTCCAGGACCGAGCCCTACTGATGGCAAAGCGTGCCCTAACCTTGAAATGAAGGTTATGGCAGCCCCACCTCTCACCCCATTGCAGCTTGGCAGTATGCCACGATGAAGTGGGACAATTCTGAGAGCGAAGACCTACAAAAGGAAGAAGCCGAAGGCTTCACGTAGATATCCATTGCTAATGGACGAGCCGTGCCGAGGGGGTTTCGTTAACATAAGCACCTAGCAGTCACAAATCCAAAGTCATACTCTGCCACCTGCATTTCTCCTAACTGTGCGGTTCCTGAAGGAAAGTTTGTTTTCTCTCCTTGTTAGGAAATACACAACATGAAGTTGGAATAAGCATGCGCTTAACAGAACTACAAGACAAATACACCAGATATTTCTGCAACTTGGTGAATGTACAAATTGTGATACTGTCATTGTTTTAAATGAATGTAAGACAACTTTGACATTGTGATGTTCTAAAACGAAAATAAAAAAACAAATGGAAAAAATGGGAAGCTAGATACTGGTCAGTAATAGACAGTCTGAGGATCTATTGATAGATACTTCAAGGTCAAGAGCTGATTTGATCGCATGTTTCATTGCATTGGGATCCCTACCATGGAGCACGGGTCCTTTTCTGGGCTTGGCTTTAAATTTTCTCTCTCATTATAGCAATGAAGGAGATCATAAGTCATTGAAGCGCCTCAGGCTGAGATGCCTCATTTGGAGAGTGAATGCAGCGCTGTTGCTTGCACTTGATTCTTTTAGGTATTGATATTTTAATTACAAATAACTTTAGAAGAACTTCACAGAGAAGCGGAGGTGTGCAAGAAGTATTTTTCAATACTTCATGATTGGACAATTCTGGAAAAGAGGGTGAGTGTTATGAGTGTTGTGTCCTCTTTTGTCTTTCCTGGTGAGTTTCGGTCATGTGACGGTTGTGTGTGAAGAGAAGGCATGTGAATTTGGCGGGAAGGGTATTCCATATCATTTTCGTTTTTTGTAATTTATGTTCTATGCTGTGTCTGAAGACTCTAGAACATCTCTGCATAGTAGGTTCAACTCAGGAGACCATTGTCACTAATCTATTAATAATGCCTGGCTAAAGAGAGTAGTGTACTGCTGGAAATGTTCAATAGATCTCCCACCAAAGACCCCTGATTTCTGGTCACTTGATTTAACCAGAGAAACCAAGGCACAGTGAGGTGAACATTTGAACATGGATGGTAGACACAGAGACGTCGAACCATGGGACAGACGCACACAGAAACCAGGATGGGAAAGAGACATGGACACTGGACAGAGAGACACCGACAGTGCAACATATAAAAATTGACACTGTAACAGGGAGACAGACAAGGACAATGGGAGTAGGATGTGTGGTAACTTAGGGAGACCCCAAACCTGAGGCCTACACTGAAACATGGAAAGGAAAACAGGCAGAGACAGTTGAGGTGGGAGACCAAGCCACTTAGACAAAGAGACACCAACATTGGGGCAGGCAGACACTGAATTTCGGACAGAGAGATAGATTTGAACACTGGGACATACAAGGAACCCTGACTATAGGCCCATTCTCACCTCAGAGAAAAGTGGTAGGGAAGGTCAAAAGAGGGCTCGTATGAGCCGACCTGCCTCCTCCTCCTCCTACAGTATGTCCTTGAGACTTTCACCGAAGGCCAACTCACAAAAAGCACACATGACTCTGCTGATTATCACAAGAGCACCGGGAGGCCATGTTACAAATGCTGTGTGGAGTAACTAATATATAAACCTACATGAACCATTGCTTGCCAGAACCTCAATCAATTCTTCCTCTTTACAAAATATTTATCTGGTTTCTAGTAGAGTGGAAGTGCGGCAAACTCTAGAAGTTGATGCACAGACTTTGTAACTTTTTTTCAATTTAGGAACTGAGGTGCTGAACCGTGGTCAGCCGCATTTGCTTGCTTATTTTACTCAATCACAATAGAATATATGCACTAAGTACGGGTTTGACTACACCTGCCTGCACTGCGGGGCGATGGGGTTCCCAGGCTCGTGAAGGAGTAGAGCATTGTTAGCTGTGGTTGCGACACCTTTGGGGTTATGGCCTCGCGTTGGTGATCACCACAGACCGAACATCAGCTTGTAACGTTTAGCCAACGGCATTTAGTCCTGTAGGCCCCTAGATTCATTCAGGCAGATTTGTAAACAGGCCACCGTTTGAAGCCCTTGTGCTACTGCATTGCACTGAGGCATGGTGCACTGCTCGGATCCCGAGCCTGCCTTCATTCACATTTTGGTCACAGGCCGGAGAATAAGAGAGGGAGGCTCTGACATGCACCCTAAGCTAGCACAGCGCTCCTTTCAGCGAGCCCTCTGCTGTCTCCGCACCGCTCTCTCGGAAGTGACGGTCCCCGCAGCCCACCCACCGCTGTCGCTTCCTCACCGCTCCACGCGCCTGGGCTACACCAGCCATCAGCGACAAACAGGAGCTTTCAAATTTTTCCACTCTCGCAGACATCTGATGCACTGCACCAAAGCAGAGCAATTCTGAGTCACACTGGTGGAAAGCAAAAAGAAATAGTGCTCACAATGTAAAATAACACATACCATCACATACCATGCAACACTCAAAGTAAAGGAGCCAGTAGCCATGGAAGGATACACATGACAACATGGCTGTCATAAGGAGGGACCAACAGCCTATAAACCAACCGGAAGGCAGCATTTAGAAAGGACAAAGCCACAAGCCAATGAAAAAGATGGGCGGAGAGTGGGCGGAGCTTAAACAGAGCTTCCACACCATACTGAATACTACATGCCTCGCAAAGCGAGCAGCACATGCGCGCTACCGCTATAGCCTCGACCTAACAAATAGCGGCAGTCACAATTTATTAAAGGTACTCTAAGAGTCAGAAGTATTTCAAAATTGCAAAGTTCCTTTTATGGCCTCTTCTAATCACAAATGGGATGGGGTGTGAAAAGGCGTTGTGACTTCTTTTCAAGTCGGTATGCCACATATGGCATTTTGACTTAGGGGGTATCCTATTTACAACAAACATTTGCAAAGCTAGTAGATGCCACCTATGAATGAACCTGCAGTGTGGCTAAAACTAGTTTTGAAAACTGCTATGACACTGCCAGGGCTAATGAGTGCTTATTTTAAGTGCATTAGTGCTGGATGCATGATCATGCTTGTTTTATTATTATCATTTTTAGGCATGCTACAAATCATTGCCAAAGTTGGCAATGCCCATGATGTACAGTATAAAAAAAGGAAATGGCAGTGCCAATGGTCTCAAAGGCAAGACCTATTGGCTTTGCCAATGACTCTTAGGTTTGGCACAACACCACCGTAATTCTGAGCAAATTAATTCATCTCCCCTTGAGAGAAAAATAAATAAAAATATGACCTTTGGTAAAAAATCCCATCGCATATAGAAGGCAATTGCGCCATGTCCATGTCTTAGTGAAAATAAATTTGGAAGCAGATAACATCTGTTATCACATTTGGGGCCAGATGTAGGAAGCCTAATTCCGGTCTGTAACAGCCGAAATTACCGAATTAGGCTTTTCATATGTAGGGGCCTAAATTAAGGATTCAGCGGTAGATGTATCAAGATACACTTTTGCGATTCTCAAATAGCGATTTTTAAGGAATCGCTATTTGTGAAATTCCAAACAGTATGTATGTAGAAATTCGCTATTTTATAGCGATTTCTTAAAATTCCTTAGTTGCGATAAGCAAATTGCTAATCGCAATTAAGGAATAATTTCCCATTCATTTCTATGGGCCAGGAGGCCCATAGGAATGAATGTGAAATTATTCTCAATTTGCGGTTCGCAATTTTCTAATGGTAAATTGAGAATAATTTCAAGGGTGCAGGGGTGTCTCAAGGACACCCTGCTGCACCCCTGAAATTGACATGTGTGCGCATATGGCGCACATACATGCCCTAAGGGCATGTATGAGCGTCACATGGCACCTTTACAAATTGCAAAAAGTGCATTTGTAAAAGAATTAGCAAATTACAACCAACTACAAGTTGGTGGTAATTTGCGATTTCTTAGCCTAAATTCGCAAAACTGAAATGCTTAATACATAGAATTTAAGAAATCGCAATTTGCGATTTCTTAAATGCTTACACAATATTAAGGAATCGCAAACTTTGCGATTTCTTAATATTGCGAGGCTTTTTGCATGATATATACCATTTCCCGTTTTTTTTTGTCGAAAATGCTGCTATTTTGCGATTCGCAGCGTTTGCGACAAAAAAAACGCTTGATACATCTGCCCCTCTGTAATTTACCGAATCGGTATTTTAAGGAATTGGTAAATTACCGAATTCTTAAATGCCGATTCGGTAAATTACCGAATCCTGATATGTAGGGAGCACTCAAATGAGTGATTTTCCCCTTTTAGGATTCGTTCTTTACCACCAACTACAAGTTGGTGGTAAATAATGAAAACCTTTGAAAAAGCATTTTTTTTGCTTTTCCAACAGTGCCATGTTGCAGACATACATGCCCTTAGGGCATGTATGTCTGCAACATGTGCACCCATACACAATTGAGGGGTGCAACAGGGTGTCAAAGTGACACCCTGCCACCCTTCAATGTTTTCCCCTTTTTACCGAATCGGTATTTACCGATTCGGTAATTGACATTCATTCCTATGGGCCTACAGGCCCATAGAAATGAATGGCAATTACCGAATCGGTAAATACCGATTCGGTAATTACCATATCTTAACGATTCGGTAATTTTTAACCTAAATACCATTTTCCGAATTCAAAATACCGAATCGGTATGATTCGGTATTTTAGAGACGGTAAAATGGAATTACCTACATCTGGCCCTATATATATATATATTTTTGAGTTTTATATAGCGCGAACTAGAACCGAACCGAATCAGTTATTTACATAGCACCAGTTACGTTACATGAGGACACACTTTAATTTTTTTTTTAGGCACGGGGAGATTAAGTGATTTGCCCAGAATCACAGGGGGTTATTGGCGTCGTTACCGAGACTCGAACCCAGATCCCCAGGTCCGAGGTCGAGCGCCTTAGCCGTTAGGCCAACCCCTCTCCCCTTGGCCCATTCCAATTGAGAAAAGAGCTTCTGTGAAGTGTGTGGCATATAAAGCATAGCTACAAATGTCAAGAGGTTCAACAAAGAAAACGGGGATAAAGAAAAAATAAAAGTAGTACCTCTATCACAATGCGATCAGCGGTGACAGCAATTAAGCTAAAGCAATCAGTACTTAGTCTATGCTCCAGCCGAAAGAAGAGTAAGTGAAACTAGTAGGCCCTGGACAATTATATAAGAGTGACAATGAAACAAAAATAATCGGCATTGGGCGGGCTGCAAACCCTTTGTTGTATACAATATCTCTCGCAAGTGAGAGCATATGCGGCTCATGCGCTGTCACGAGCAAGACTCAACCGCATGCGTGCAGCCGTTTTTCCCGCTGTATGCGGCAGTTTTCAAATTACCGCGATTCATGACGAGCTCAGCTCGTCATCAGCACACTGTAGGTAACTCTGATGACGAGCTGAGCTCGTCATCAGCATGGAAGGGGTTAAAAAGAAAACTGCCTGAGTGCACAGCTTCCACTTTATGAAAGGTGGCGGAGGGCATCATTGGAGCAAACAGTGACCCAGGGGACTGACCGCAATGTAAATATCTGCATTTTCTGTGAAACACAATTACAATCCTTTTAAGGGACAAGGGCAGCTGAAAAACAATTTGACATGCAGAGAGGTTTGTGGCCCATTGTCCCTCACAGGCCTCCATCCCTTAACTCATAGGCATTGGCATGGGGTCACAATACGCCTCCTGCTTCAAATATTAATCAGGCAGGTTGCTTAACGGACTCCTACAAATGTGTATTTTGCTATATGACTCATTAGTATATCAGTTTCATCGCTAAACAAGGTTCAGGTTGCATACCAGTCAGTGTTCTAAAAAACACAGTCTACTTTGCAAACTGAGCTCAGGACATCGGGCTCAAAGTCCTTTATGGAAGGGCACTTCCCTTTAAACTGCTAAACTCTCAGACATTATTCTGCTCTTCTTGCACAGTATAAATTTACAGGTTCTGGATCCACTTTCAGGTGAAAACATTTTCTTTTGATCGGGTTATTCTTCTCCATATTGCAGACTTTGTTCTTTCTAAGAAGTGGTCTGTTTATTTTTGAGTTGATTCCTGTTCGCCACATGTGGCCCAATCTGCCTTTTAACTTAGATGTCTTGTAGAATAATGTGTTCCGATATTACTTCTGTAATGTTGCCTGTTATCCACTTCAAAAGCCAAGCAAAGATCGTGTTGTTCTCTGCTTCTTTTATATCAGCTACGTTTCCACCTCCTCCTCAACCATTGTTATTGTTCTCTCAATTGCCTTGTTTACAGATTCTTTATTAGTTCCTTGCGCTTTTTCTTAACTCAGATGTCTTTTATGCAGGGCACATGTCTGAAGTATCTGTTTCTTTTCCACTACAATCCATGTGCTCATACCTCAAATGCTCTGCCTGGATTTCCCTCTTTTGCATATTTCAAGAAGCATAGAGGGCATTGCATTGTCTCGTCTCTCTGCATGTCCCTGTTGGCTCTGATCAGAATGTAATTGCACAGTTTTCAACCAATCAATCAGGAAATTTTAAAGTGCAATACTCACCCGTGAGGGTCTCAAGGTGCTGGGGAGGGGGTGCAGCTCCAAGTTAGCTGAAAACCCAGGTCTTGAGGCTTTTCCTGAAGGTGTGCAGGGTAGATGAACTTCTGATGTTGACCAGGAGCTCATTCCAGGCCTTACACGTGATGTAGGAGAAGGCTCTTCCACCTGCTCTCGTTCTGCAGATGCGCAGGGTTTCTGCTAGGGCGAGGTCGATGGAGCGGAGTTTTCTTTTGGGTACGTGGAAGGAGACTCTTTCGTTGAGATATTTGGGTCCGGTGCTGTGGATAGATATGTAGGCATGGGTGAGTAGCTTGAAGGTTACTCTCTTCTCGACGGGGAGCCAGTGGAGGTCTCGCAGGTGTTGGGGGATGTGCTCATGTCGTGGGATGCTGAGAACGAGTTTGGCCACGGTGTTCTGGATCGTCTGGATTTTGCGTAGCAGGGATTTGTTGATTCCAGCATAGAGGGCATTTCCATAGTCCAGTCTGCTTGTTATGAGTGGATGGGTGATGGTCCTTCTGGCTTTGGGGGGGATCCGCTTGAAGGTCTTGCGGAGGATGCGGGTGGTGTTGAAGCAGGTGGAGGTGACGGCGTTGATCTGGGGGGTCATGGTGAGGGAGGACTTGAGTATGATGCCGAGGTTCGTGGGGGTGGGCAGGTTGCAGAGGGCGTTGGCCACCTGGTGTTGTCCCAGGCTGCGGGGGTGGGTCCGAGGACGAGGACTTCTCTCTTCTCCGAGTTGAGATTCAGGCAGCTGCTGCTCATCCAAGGTGCGACGTTGTTCATTCCTTCCTGGAAGCTGAGTCTGGTGGCTTTGGGGTCCTTTGTGAGGGAGAGGATGAGTTGGGTGTCGTCAGCGTAGGAACACAGCACAGAAATAGCGCTTATTAAGGTGACCGAAGAGATCAGGGCAGTGATGGATGGAGGAGGCACAGCTGCTCTTGTGCTCCTCGATCTATCAGCCGCTTTTGATACGGTGGACCATGCTCTCTTACAACATCTGCTGAAAAAGTTGGGAGTGGACGGAATGGCGCTGGCTCTTCTGTCCTCTTTTCTAACAGATCGGAGATCAACGGTATCACTGGACGGTTTTAATTCGGCCCCTTACATTCTACCATGTGGAGTCCCCCAGGGCAGTTCGTTGAGTCTCTCCTTGTTCAACATTTACGTCTCTGAACTGGCCCCATTGATCCGGGAATTTAGTTTGACATCTTATGCCGATGACATCCAGATTGTGGTAGCAGCTTATAAACATCAAACCTCTCCTTTCAGCAGTTTAAAAACTGCATAAGTGCAATTAACAACTGGATGACTGCTCATTGCCTCAAACTTAATTCCGAAAAAAACGAAGTTTTGCTTTTTGGCAATATGCAGCCTTCCTGGAGCAATCTGTGGTGGCCGGCAGAGATGGGTGCCCCCCCCAAACCTGTGGCAAAACTAAAAAATTTAGGGGCACTGATTGACAATAGACTAACGCTTTGTCAACAGACCAATGCCATTGTATCTGCCTCATACTTTCTTATAAAGAAAATAAGGATGATTCTTCCTTAAATTCCGGCAGACACTAAGAAAACAGTATGTTATGTTATGTTATGTTATTATTATTTGTACCGCGCACAGCTGCCCCAGCGAAGGGGCATCCTGGCGCTTTGACATGGTAAACACAACACAACGAAACTGAGAGGGGAAAAAAGACAGCAGAGGGATTTAAGCAAACAGAAGAGTTTTGACGGCCCGTCTAAACTGGAAAAGGTCATCTATCGCCCGGATATGCAGAGGAAGAGAATTCCACCACTTCGCCACTAGCACACGGAAAGAGCGACCACCAGCTCTGACCAGTTTAAAACGCGGGACCATCACCAGATTCTGCCCCAAAGATCTGAGGGTACGTGAAGGGACATACGGCGTTAGCAAATTCTCCAAGATTTTGGGAGACATACCTTTGAGGATTTTAAACGCAAGGCAAAGAACCTTGAACTGAATCCTCTGGGGTATGGGAAGCCAATGGAGCGTGTGCAGAGTTTTAGAAACCGAACACCTCCTTGGCAGACCAATCACTACTCTGGCTGCAGCATTTTGGACTCGCTGCAAGTTCTGAATGATTGATCCCGGCTAACAACGAACTGGCATAGTCCAGCCGGGATAACACTGATGCTTGAACCACCAGTTGCCTGGTGGAAGCATCAAAAAACTTAAGAGTAGGTCTGAGCCCTCTAATGATGCTATAGCAAGAAGCTGCCACCTTCTTGGTATGGCAGGTGAAGCCAAGGGTCGGGTCAAAGTCAAAGTCAAAGTCAAATAATTTATATAGCGCGCTACATACCCAGAGGGTCTCGAGGCGCTTGAGGAAGGGTGGGGAATTACTTGTCGAATATCCAAGTTTTAAGTTGCTTTCTGAATGCTAGGTGGTTCTGGGTGATGCGAAGGTGAATGGGGAGTGAGTTCCAGGTTTTAGCTGCCAGGTAGGAGAAGGATCTGCCTCCCATGGTGGTTTTGTTGATGCGGGGTACGGCAGCAAGGGCTTGGTTGGAGGAGCGTAGCTGGCGGGAGGGGGTGTAGAAGGAAAGTCGTGTGTTGAGGCATTCGGGTCCGAGTTCGTAAAGTGCTTTGTGTGCGTGGGTTAAGAGTCGGAATGTTATTCTCTTATTGACGGGGAGCCAGTGGAGGTTTTTCAGGTGACTAGAAATGTGGTCTTTACGCGGGTCCAACCATACTCCCAAATTTTTTATCTCCGATGCTGGGAGAGGAGTCACACCTAACTCAGAGGGCCACCATTTGTCACCCCACAACACCACCTGCTTGCCAACCACCATAACCTCCGTCTTCTTGGTATTTAACTGGAGACAGTTGGAATTCATCCAGTTAGCCACTGCTCGCAGACCATCACAAAACCTGGAAGCCTCCATGTCTGAGTCCCCACTCAGCGTGACCGCCAGCTGCGTGTCATCAGCATATGAGACCATCGTCAGGCCCCATTGCTTGACGACCGCAGCCAGCGGTCTCACATAAAGATTGAAAAGAGTGGGACTCAGCGAAGAACACTGTGGGACCCCCAGGGCTAACGGATAGGGTTTAGACTTACCGGGCGGGATCGCAACCTGAAATGACCATTCAGTCAGGAAGGATCGAAACCAACATAAGGCCGAGCACGTGACACCCACTTCCTCAGTCACATCTCTCATCCAATCCAAATTGGACTACTGTAATGGGCTGTATCTGAACGCCCAGAAGCAGTGTCTAAAGATGCTCCAGATGGTGCAAAACTCAGCAGCACATCTACTGCTTTATCTTCCCAGGCATAAAACTGTTTCCAACGAAATTCGTAATCTCCATTGATTGCCGGTACCTCAGCGCATTAAATTTAAGGCGTTGTGTCTTGCCTATAAGGCTTTGAATCACTCTGGTCCGGCGTTTTTACAGAATCTTTTTGCTTGATACCAACCTAATAGACTTCTTCGGTCAACAGGCGCTAATCTTCTCCCAGTGCCTAGAATTTGGACCTTCCACTGGGGTGGCCGTGGCTTTTACTACGGAACATCCAAACTCAGGAATTCTCTTCCATTTGAGCTTAGGAACGCTAGTTTCCTAACTGGCTTCAGGAGAAATTTGAAAACCTGGCTGTTCCGGGGCTAGGCGTACATCAGGTTATTGTGGTCCTCAGCGCCAAGACACCATTAGGTATTCTTGCTGAGTCCATGCTGTTCTGACGATGGTGGCGAGGGGTGCCATGTTGATGTTGAAGAGCATGGCACTGAGTGATGATTCTTGACATACTCCACAGTTGATCTCCGTTCAAAGAGGAAATGCGGGAGTCTCTTCCTTTGGGTTCTGCCGGCGAGGAAGGAGCAGAGTCAGTTGAGGGCGGTTCCCTGTATGTCGATTTTGTGTAGTCTGGCTGTGAGAGTGCGGTGGGAAACGGTGTTGAAGGCTGCGGAGAGGTCTAGAAAGATGAGGGCCGCAGTGTGGCCTTGGTCGAAGAGCATGCGGATGTCATCTGTGGCAGCGAGGAGGGCAGTCTAGGTGCTGTGGTTACTGCTGAATCCGGATTTGAAAGAGTTGAGGATGGTGTTCTCTTCGATGAAGTTTGTCAACTGGGCGTTGACGATCTTCTCAGTGACCTTCGCTGAGAAGGGAAGGAGAGAGATGGGTCGGTAGTCTTTCAGGTTCGTCAGGTCTGCAGAGGGTTTCTTGAGGAGGGGCTTGACTTCTGCGTATTTCCAGTCATCGGGGAAAGTGCTGGATTCAATTGTGCATCGTAGCTCAGGCACTATGGTGGCGGTAGCTCTGTGAAAGATGTGCGGCAGGCAGGGGTCAATGGGAGCTCCTGGGCGAGTGCTCTTCATGGTCGTGATGGTATCTTCGGTGGTGACCGGGGTCCAGGCGGTGATGGTGGGCTGGCTGTCGTTGCTGGGGGAAAGGGTGGTTTCTGGAGTCTGTTCGCTGAAGTTGTCGGAGAGGGCCTTGATTTTCTGGTGGAAGTAGGAACCAAGATTGTTGCAGAGTTCCTGGGAGAGTGTGAAGTCTGTGGCTTTGCAAGGGGGTTTGGTGAATTGCTGGATGATACTGAAGAGTTCCTTCGAGTTGTTGGAGTTGGTGAGGATTGTGTTTCGGATGAAGGTTCTTTTGGTGGATCTTATGAGGTGGTCGTATTCTGTCATGGCGTTCTTGTCGGAGGTCTGGTCTACGGTGGTTTTGCTGTTTCTCCATAGTTTTTCAAGACGTCTTCAGGTGCTTCTGGCTTCTTGGAGGTCGGTGGTGAACCAGATGGCCTTCAAGGGGCGTTGTCTGTCAGGGTTGCGGAGGGGTGCAAGCCTGTCTGTACAGTTGGTGATCCAGCAATGTAGTTCCTTGGCTGCAGAGTCGGCATCGGTCGAGGCTGGGGGTCATGGATGAGGGTGGTGTTGAGGTGCTCCTCTGTAAACTTGCTCCAGTTCCTTTGCGGTGGACGTGGAATGGGTTTGTGAGCGTTGGAAGTGTTGAAAGAGAAGTGTACGCATTGGTGGTCCATCCACAGGGGCTGCGTGATGTGGCTGAAGCGGATGTTGTTCCCTCCTGTGAATATAGGATCGAGGGTGTGTCCTGCCTTGTGGATAGGGGTGGTGACAAGCTGTTTCAGTCCAATGTTGGTGAGGTTGTCCAGGAGGGTGGCAGAGTTGGGATCGCTGAGGTTGTCCAGGTGGACGTTCAGGTCTCCGATGAGTATGTAGTCCATGGAGGCAATGGCATGGGTTGCAATGAGTTCAGTGGTGGTAGTGGCGAATGAAGCGTGAGGCCCGGGGGTCTGTAGGCGAGGGTGCCACACAGCGTTGTTCTAGGGCTGGTCTGGATCTGGAAGTGAAGGTGTTTGGTGGTTGAGTCGCGTGTGCTGGAGGTGGAGAGGCGGAGGGAGCGCTTGTGTGAGATGGCATGTCCTCTTCCGGTGCGGTTGGGGTGGTCTTTCTTCTGGATCTTGTATCCTTCTCGAATGGCAGTGGCGATGTCGGGTGCAAAAGAGGAGTTGGTCCAGGTTTCCGCGAAGGAGGCATCGTCTGATGACAGGGTGTCGAGGAGGTCCCAGATCTCTATAGCATGTCTGTGCAGGGAGTGCATGTTGAGGAGGATGCACTTCAGGGCTTTGATGGTGCGGTCGTCTGGCGTGTGTGCGGCGGTCGTAGGGGTGCAGAGGATGTTGAAGAATTGTTGGCAGTGTCAGCAGGAGAACTGCCCGTGGGAGGTGTGCGGCGTATACAGCTGGAAGTTGTTGTTCCTTTCAGGGTTGAGTGCGAGGAGGGCAGCAGAGTTGTAGCGGTGGGAGGTCAGAGAACCAGGGTCCCTAGTGCTGAGCACGGATGGGACACGGACGGGCGCTGACGGGCTTGCCTTTGGTGCGCCAGCGGCGTGCCCACAGAGCTGGGTCAGCAGCAGCGGCACAACAGTGGAGCGGATGTATGACGTTACAACGCACACTTTTACAAGGCATACCTTTACAACGCATTTATTACAACGCAACATCCATTACAACGCATTCCATTACAACGCATGCCATTACAATGAAGTTTTTAAAACTACATTTACAATGCATTCCATTACAACGCATAATACCTTTACAACGCATACCATTACAACGCATAACATTACATTGCATGTTTGGTAAGTATTGGATAGTGTAGGGGTAAAAATTACTATTCTAACTCCAGGGGGTGCAACAGTAGGGTAAGTGTTAAATAGTGTAGGGGTAAAAATTACTATTCTAACTCCAGGGGATGCAACAGTAGGGTAAGTGTTGGATAGTGTAGGGGTAAAAATTACTATTCTAACTCCAGGGGGTGCAACAGTAGGGTAAGTGTTGGATGGTAATGTTATGCGTTGTAATGGTATGCTTTGTAATGACTGAGTTGTAATGACATGCGTTGTAGTGGTGTGTGTTGTAGTGTCATGCGTTGTAATGGTTGCGTTGTAATTGCATGAGTTTTAATGGATGTTGCGTTGTAAAAGTTTCATTGTAATGGTAGTGCGTTGTAAAAGTTGTGTTGTAAAGGTTGTTTCCCCAGTGGAGCTGCTGGGGAACAGAGCAGGTCTCTGACCGGGAGTTTCAATTCAAAATGTGTAAACAATACAAGGACAATCCTGTATCCCCTTGACAACCAGGGTAAATGCAATATAATCAAACAATTTTCATGTGGGACACATTTATGCTAATGTGGGACTCATTTAAGCTCCACTTCCATCTACTTTAAAATGTGTGCGAACTCAATTCATTACTTGTTTAATAAAAAATCCAGAAAGAGGTACAGGATTTCTAATTTTCCGTTATAAATACATTTGTTATCTAGGAACAATAATTAGCTCCTAAGCTACACAAGGGCATATTTGCAAACAAGTGACGGATTGCAGCGTTAGCCATCTTGGCTTAATGCTGCGCTGTGCCAATTCTGAAATGCAGGACTGCACCATATGTGTGCTGCTTTGTGCAGCAACCATAGAAGTTGTAACTCGTCCTTTTTAAAATTATTGTTTATGTTCAGGAAGGGACACTTTCCTACACATAAATAATCACGCATGGCATTTTGCTGTTTCTATGTGTGCTGTACAATGCAGCACACCTAGAAACAGCAAAAACGAGGAAAAAGAAAGCATTTCTCCTCATTGCACCATGTTAAGTCCAGGTTTTTTGGGTCTCGATTTTTGCGCTGCCCCATAGTTACGCCACCCTTGTAAATATGGGGCAGCGTCAAAATCAATGGGTGTTATGGCGGAACACCCACCGCAACACCCTTTCCCCACCCCTTTCACACTAAGTATAGCATGAAAGGGTGCCTTCTTTACAAAGCAAATTTAAGCTACATTAAGTGACTTAACACTGCTTTGTAAATTAGGCGAAGATCGTATCACCACAGAAATGTAAAAAAAGTGACGTTTGTGTGGTGATAGGGGCTCTTAAATATGCCCCAACGTTTTCACAAAGATTTGTTAGTGCAGATAAGGCAGTGCTCAAAGTGGGAACAGAAATGCATGTAACAATATATAGCAAGACACAAAATAAATCCCTGAGTTGCACATAATTTTGAAAAGCAGAAAAAGTTAGAGATCCCATCCGTGCCTTTACAGTATGTCTTGGCATATTCTAAGACCCTGGACACAACTTAGGTAGGGGATGTCAATGTTTCTCTTCAGGACTATTTCACGGGTGTCATCAGGACAAATGTCATCCCACTAATGTTGATACAACAGAGAAAGAATAGATTCCTTATTGCCTGTATCCAAAATCAGTGATCACTAGATATGGCCTACCGGTCCATGATACTACTCATCACAAAGAATTTGGGGGCATATTACCAAGGATTACCGATATTTACCGCTAACGATGCTTAGCAACAAATTTTTTAATGCTAAGCATCGCCGGAAATTATCGCAGAGATAACTTGCTATTAGCAAGGTTTATCTCAGAAGTGATAAAATTCCTCACGCTAACTGCCAAATTAGAGATTATCGCTGGAAAACCGACGATAATCTCTCGAAGTTTGGCGTTAGCTTGATGATAGGGGCTCACAAACTTAGCCATGATATATCCCTTCCATAGGATATCATGGCTAAGTCAGGAAAATACCAGGTGTAAAAAAGCAGTGCTAACCGCGGTTAGCGCTGCTTTTTATTTATCACTAACAGGGTTAGCGACATCCTTGATAATAGGAGAAATGTCGCTTAACAACATTTCTCCTATTATTTTTGTCTGGAACGCCCCCTTTGCATCTCATTAGAGATGCAAGGGGAAGCGTAGAGAAAAAGGGTGCTAACATGCGAATTTGCGTGTTAGCACCCTGTTGCTGATAGGGAGATCTTTTTATCTCCGCTTTCTTGGCTTTTAACCCCTTCGACGCTCATGACGAGCTGGGCTCGTCATGAGGTAGCCTCCTCGCACGCTCATGACGAGCCCAGCTCGTCATGAATAAAGGGCTTTACAGATTCTCAGCGCAGGAGCAGAATCTGTAAAGCACGCATGCGGTTAAAGCCAAAAAAGCGGAGATAAATCCCTTGATAATACTTAGGGGGACCCTCAATATGTAATCCACTAGAAGTCTTGCCCTAGAAGCAAGGTATCAAATATTGTATTAAAAAGAATATACCTATACATCTGCACACCCAATGCATCATCCATAGTTAGCAGTGTTTAGCCATGCAGAAGACTCGATACAGATATCAGTAGTCTAATCTGCCCCGTGACTACAGTCTTCTGCAGTGTTGGCGGTAGCTAGTTAAGACAGAGTGGCAGCTCCGCATGGGTGAGTAACACTGTCTGCATTAACATTAATGCTGAGTTTTCTCTGCAGTTCGCAATTCAATTACAGATGAGACCAGCAAAGTGAGAAAGTCGCCTGCATGTCTAGAGTGGTGTTTTAAGATGTTTGCTTGATATATAAGTGTGCCATTCTTTGGACGTATGGTGATTTTTACATATAGGGTCATGGATGAAACACCACTTGAGATGGGCGCCTTGATAGATAGCAGTTACTCGGGCCGCTGGTGGTAATGAATTTTCCTGGAGACCTTTGTGGAAAGGGATGTTCTGCTTCTCATTGAGGGGAGGTGA
The DNA here is from genome assembly GCF_964261635.1 of Lissotriton helveticus. Lineage (NCBI taxonomy): Eukaryota > Metazoa > Chordata > Amphibia > Caudata > Salamandridae > Lissotriton > Lissotriton helveticus. Next base: position 330,588,405 of record NC_136071.1, on the reverse strand, counting down.
ACAATAACCAGCAATTGTTGATGTTATTGAGTGATCTTTAGTGCCCTGTTCTTCCATAAACTCCCAACTTTATGAGCTTTACGTCAAAAGAAGGAGTAGCCGCTTGATTTTTTTTTTTTTAGTAGGGGGACATGATGTGTATTCCAGTCTGTACTGCTCATCTTGCATTGTTGGAGCTGTGTTGGAATGTTGCACTTGTCTTTATCAGGCTAAATTGTCAGTTCCACAAGGACTTGAAAGAGACTGGGCAGAGAGTTATGATTCTTTTGGTGGAACTTTCTTTACCCACCATTTTAACTTTAATCAATACGTTTCTTTTGTTATTCACACTAGTGTTCTGGTTGTAGCTTGTTGGATTAGAAGATTAGGGTCATCTGTACTAGGAATCGATTTGGTGAAAGTAGTTGGAAATTACGCATGGACCGTTTGCGAATCAATTCTGATTTTGCAAACTTAAAGGTCAATTCACAAAATTACCATTCATAGTGAATATCAATCAATCATTTGTAAAGCGCACTACATACACACGAGGGTCTCAAGGCGCTGGGGGGGGGGGGGTACTGATTGAACAGCCAGGTCTTGAGTATCCTCCTGAAGGTCAGCAGGTCTTGGGTCTGTCGTAGGCTCAGTGGGAGGGTGTTCCATTTCTTGGTGGCGAGGTGGGAGAAGGATCTCCCACCGGTGGTTGTTCTTCGGATGCGCGGTACGGTGGCGAGTGAGAGGTTGGCGGAGCGGAGCTGGCGGTTGGGGATGTAGAAGGAGAGCCGTCTGTTAAGGTAGGCTGGGCCGGTCTTGTGGAGTGCCTTGTGTGCGTGGGTGAGGAGCTTGAAGGATATACTCTTGTTGACGGGAAGCCAGTGCAGGTTTCTCAGGTGGGGGTGATGTGGACGTGGCGTGGTACATCCAGGATCAGTCGTGCCAAGGCGTTTTGGATGCTTTGTAGTCGTTTGATGAGCTTGGTCGGGGCTCCCGCGTAGAGGGCGTTTCCGTAGTCAACTCTGCTGCTGATGAGGGCCTGGATGACTGTGAAAATGAATGAAATGAAAAAGACTCTTATATAGCGCATGGCTACTTGGGAGCATCCCAGCGCTTAGGAGTGACCAGAAGGGAAAGGGCAGAGTGCTGAAAGCCCAGGCAAGCCTGGGGATCTAGGCCCTAGGGAAGAGCAAGGTTTTTAACTTTCGTCGAAATGCGAGGAGATTGGGCTCCTGGCGAAAGGACGGGGGCAGGGAGTTCCACAGTTTTGCCGCATTATATGAAAAAAGACGGCCGCCAAAACGGGCCCTATTGATTCTAGGGATCTCTGCAAGGTTCAAATCGTTAGAGCGCAGAGTTCTGGGTTCTTTGTATGGTCTGATCATCTTGACTAGAATGGGGGGGCCTCTGCCATGGAGAGTTTTATGCACCATACAGAGTGTCTTAAAATGGATCCGTTCCTTCACCGGAAGCCAATGGAGAGCATTCAACGCTGGTTTGGCTGAGGAGCGAAGACTGGTGCCCATTAACAGTCTCGCCGCCGAATTCTGGACGACCTGAAGTTGCCGGATCACCGATGTTGGTGCTCCTAGGTAGATCGCGTTACCGTAATCTAACCTAGATAGGATTAGGGCCTGGACTAGGATTTTCTTGGCTTTTTCTGGCAATTGAGGAAGGATTTTACAGATCGTCTTCAGTAGCCCAAAGCAAGTGGCTGCTGTTTTTCTTGCTTGAGGTTTAAACGAAAGGTCCACATCGAGCCAAATGCCCAAGCTCTTGATCTCGGTTTTGGGGATGGGGCCGGGGCCCATACAGGGAGGCCACAGTATGGAGGTGTCAAATGTGGCCTGCCTTCCTAGTAGCATCAGCTCGGTCTTTCCACCATTCAATTTGAGGTGAGACTGGTTCATCCTTTTAGCTACTGATTCCAAGCAGCTGCACAGATTCGTGGGGGGGGGGCTTTGCCTGGTTCAAAGATACCACCAACTAGGTGTCATCAGCGTAGCTTACTAGTTGAATCCCGAAAGGGACCACTATCTCCGCTAAGGGAGCCATGTACACGTTAAACAGTGTGGGGCTGAGGGAGGAGCCCTGCGGCACCCCACACTGCAACGGTACCGGAGAGGAGCAGCTGTTGTCCGCAAACACCTTAAAAACCTGTCCCTAAGGAAAGATTCGAGCCACGCAAGGGCTTTGCCCGTGACTCCGATGTTATTAAGGCGAGATAGGAGGATACGGTGATTAACCGTATCAAAGGCGGCGCTGAGGTCCAGGAGGATGATGGCCACGCTGCCACCTGCGTCCAAGATCCTCCTGGACTCCTCAACCACCCTCAGCAGAGCTGTTTCCGTTCCCTGCCCTTTGCGGACCCTGTTTGGGATGAGTGAAGCAGATTAGATGTTTCTAAAAATGAGGCCAGTTGACTGTTTACAAACTTTTCAGTCAACTTGCTGATGCCAGGGAGAAGGGAAATAGGGCGATAATTGGAAAGGTGCCAGGGTCAAGGTTATGTTTCTTTATCAAGGCCTTAACCATGGCCATTTTCCAATCTCGTGGGACTGTGCCTGACTCAATCGAGGAGTTGACCAGATTGACAATGGGCTTACCAATGTGGGGCAGGGCTGAGTTTAGGATATTCATCGGCGCAGGATCAAGCAGGGAACCGCTCTTTATGGCATTCAGAAGAAGGGGTAGGAGGTCCACACTAAGCGGAGAAAATAAAGAAAGCCGGGGAAGCGCCGATTGAGTATTAGGACGTGGGGGAGGTTCAACAGAGGATATGGGAGGAAGGGTAAGGAGGATCTTTTGGATTTTTGTAGCGAAGAAATTCTCCAGTTCTTCACAGCGGGCACCTGTTTCATCTGGGATGGACGGCGGGTCAGGGACTTTTAGCAAAGTTTTAACAATTCTGAACATCTCTCTTGGGGCATTAGCGGAGGCCTCAATTTTATCTGCGTAGAAGATGGATTTGGCGGAATTTAGGGCAGATTTATAGTTCTTTATGGAGGCTCTATATTTACTTTTCTTCTCAGGGTTGAAGTCTTTCCGCCACTGTCTATCCTCCCGCTTACACTCTTGTTTAAGAGTCCTAAGTTCCATGCTAAACCACGGTTGATTAGTGGGGCCCTTCTTTTTAATTATAGATTTTTTTGGGAGCACAATGTCAAGTGACTGCTCTATCCAATGATTGAATTCACTGTTTGCTATATCTATATCAGAATTGGTGGAGGGTTCAGTCGTCCTCAGAATTTCTACCCAATCGTGGATCTCAAGTTTGGGCCAATGTCTAGCTAATGCTCTATGAAAAGGTTTAGTTGGGCCGGGGCAGGGAACCTTCCAGATAAAAGGGATTACCATGTGGTCCGACCACGGGATCGATACGGGTCCTCAGTTGTTAGGCCTGGGATGTTCGAAAATATTGGGTCCAGGAGATTACCTTTAGAGTGGGTAGGGCACCGAACTTTTAGGCTCAAATCACAAGACCCCAGATCTTTGGTCAGATCTATGGCTGTGGAGTCTAGTGGATCGTTAAAGTGAAGGTTCATGTCCCCAGCACCGTGAAATTGGATGCTGTGCTAGCCAGGTCCATTACTGCTTCGACTAGTCCCTCGTAAAATTGTCCTGGGGGTCCAGGTGGGCGATATATCAGGAGTCCTGAGAAGGAGGTTTCTGGGGATAAAGTGATGGAGAAATGTACATTTTCACAATCCGGGATAGGGCTGCCTAGTAGACGACATACTAGATGATCTTTATAAAGGATGGCAATCCCTCCTCCGACCTTGGATACTCTGTCAGTATGTTGGATCAGGTATCCTGGTGGTAGGGCCTGGACAATATCGGGGCCAGAGTTGGGTCCCAACCAAGTTTCGGTGATAAAGAGTATGTCGAGTGCCAGACTGTGCAGTAGGAGGGAAATTTCAGTGGCATGCTTAGGTAGTGATCGGCACTTTAATAATGCCATATTTAGTTTCACCTCCGGTTTCCCTCTGGTTTCATCGGGGCTCGTCACTTTGAAGGAGCAGTACTGGCATGAGAATTGACGGTACGCAAAGTCTATAGAGTGGCTGCATGGGAATGGGGTTTCAACTTTTAGTTGGAGGAGTGTAGAACGAGAGTAAGTAAGTTGGGAATTAGTTGCCGGGGCAGAGGTCCTGGTCCCTGGGCCCGACCGTGCGCGAACGGGCGCAAACGGGCTTACCTCTGGCGCACCTCCGGCGCGCCGTTGGTGCGCCCGCTGCACGCCGTCGCTGCGCGCCAGTGTTTCCAGTTCTAGTTATCGAGGGTGAAAACCCGTCCCAACCAGTAGAGCGCCTCCCCACCTATGGCGGCCACTGATGGAAAGGCCTGCGTCACTCAGCCAAGATGGAGCCGCCGTGTGAAGGGAGTGAGTGTTCCCGCTCAAGCGGCGGGTGCCCAGTAATGATTTTAAAGTGCGGGTAAGTGGGGGTACAAGTCAGGTTAAAAAGCGGCGATTATTTTTAAAAGATTTCACAAGTACAATTAATCATAAATCCGGACATTTACACAAAAACAGACAGAGGCTGATGCTCTTCGCGCTCCACAGAAGTAGTAATCACTTCTGGAATCCTTGAAGACGCGCGAACAGTTCTCCCTCTAAATACTGTCAGCTGTAAACCCGTCCCAACCACTAGAGCGCCTCCCCACCTATGGCGGCCACTGATGGAAAGGCCTGCCTCACTCAGCCAAGATGGAGCGGCTGTGTGAAGGGAGTGAGTGTTCCCGCTTAAGCGGCGGGTGCCCAGTAATGATTTTAAAGTGCGGGTAAGAGGGGGTACAAGTCAGGTTAAAAAGCGGCGATTATTTTTAAAAGATTTCACAAATACAATTAATCATGAATCCGGACATTTACACAAAAACAGACAGAGGCTGATGCTCTTCGCGCTCCACAGAAGTAGTAATCACTTCTGGAATCCTTCTGTCTTTCTTGTATCTGTCGGGATCCATCTGTAGATCTTGCAGAGCATGCAGAGGGTGTTGAAGCAGGAGGAGGAGACGGTGTTGACTTACTTGGTCATTGAGAGCGTTTAGTCGAGGATGATTCCCAGGTTGCGTGCGTGGTCTGTGGGTGTCGGGGCTGCCCCAGTGCCGTCGGCCACCAGGAGTCGTCCCAGGCTGGAGGGTTGGAGCCGAGAATGAGGACCTCCGTCATCTCCGAGTTCAGCTTCAGACAGCTGGTCTTCATCCAGTCGGCGACGGCCTTCATTCCTTCGTGGAGGTTGGCTTTGGCTGTGATGGTGTCCTTTGTGAGGGAGAGGATCAGCTGAGTGTCATCGGCGTAGAAGATTATGTTGAGGTTGTGCTGTCGGGCTACGTGTGTGAGCGGGGCCATGTAAATGTTGAACAGCGTCGGGATGAGGGAGGATCCCTGGGGTACGCCGCAGATGATCTCGGAGGCTTTGGAACAGAATGGGTGAGGCGGACGCTCTGGGTTCTGCCGGAGAGGAAGAAGGTGGTCCAATCCAGAGCCTTGTCTCGGATCGATCCCTGCGGTGTGGAGGCAGTGTCGAAGGCAGCAGAAAGGTCTAGGAGGATGAGTGCTGCGGTCTCGCCGTTGTCCAGCAGGGTGCTGATGTCGTTGGTGGCGGTGATGAGGGCAGTCTCGGTGCTGTGGTTGCTGCGGAACCCTGACTGAGAAGGGTCCAGGATTCTGTTTTCTTCAAGGTATCGGGTTAGCTGTCTGTTGACGGTTTTCTCAATGACCTTGGCCAGGATGGGGAGCAGAGAGATGTGCCAGAAGTTATTGAGGTCTCTTGGGTCTGCCTTAGGTTTTTTGAGTAGGGCGTTGATCTAGGCGTGTTTCCAGATCTCTGGGAAGGTCGCAGTCTCGAGGGAGAGATTGATGACGTTGCGCAGGTGGGGTGCAATGGTGCTGCTTGCTCTTTTGAAGACGTGGTACGGGAATGGGTCCGACGGAGAGCCGGAGTGGATTGAGTGCATGGTCTTGATGGTGTCATTGATGCTCACGCTGGCCCAGGCTAGCAGGGGGTCTTGGTCGATGGTGTACGGAGGGTCTGTTGTGTTGCTGTCTGTTGGGGCTGTCTGGGTGTTGAAGCTGTCGTGGATGTATGCTATCTTGCGGTGGAAGAAGGTGGCGAGGGAGTCGCACAGGGCTTGCGACGGCAGGATGTCGTTGGTGTTGGAGAGTTCCTTCACAATGTTGAAAAGCTCCTTGCTATTGTGTGCATTGTTGTCGAGGCGGTCTTTGAAGGAGGTCCTCTTGGCCACCCTGATGTGGTGGTGGTGGTTGCGGATGGCGTCCTTGTGTGCTGCGTGGCTGTCCGGAGTTTGTTCACTGTGCCATTTCTTCTCTAGTTTCTGGCAGACTTGCTTGGAGGCTAGGAGTTCTGGGGTGAACCAGCTGGCCCTCTTGCTGGTGTCTCTGTGGGGGGGTTTCTTCAGCGCGGCGAGGGTGTTGGCGCAGTCCTCGATCCAGAGGCTGTGGGCAGCGTTGTTGGTGTTGAAGGCTTCGGTGGGTGCGCTGAGAGCGAGGTTGGCATGTAGTTGGTCTTCGGTGATTTTGCACCAGCAGCGGCGGGGGATCTGTTGGGTGCGGTAGTGTGTGGTGGGTTTCGTGAAGGCGAAGTGGATGCAGCAGTGGTCAGTCCAGAGGAGTTCGGTGGTGTGGCTGATGGAGATGTATGGGCTTGAGTAGAAGACTGGGTCAAGCGTGTGGCCGGTGGAGTGGGTGGGCGTTGTGACGAGTTGCTTCAGTCCGAGGTTGGCGAGGTTATAAATCAGGGTTGTGGAGTTTTTGTCGGTGTTGTTGTCAAGGTGAAAGTTCAGGTCTCCGAGGGGGATGTAGTCGGTGGAGGTCAAGGCGTGCGTGCTGATCAAGTTGGCGATGAAGTCGCTGAACTGGGGGCGGGGTCCGGGGGGTCGGTAGACAAGGGTGCCTATGAGGGTGGAATTAGGGTCTGTGTGGATCTGGAAATGAATGTGTTCGGCGGTGCTCAGTGCGTCGTTGGTGCTAGTTGAGACCCTGATGCTGTTCTTGTGGACGATGGCGAATCCTCCTCCGACTCCGTTGGTGCGGCCTCTGCGGGTGATCTTGTAGCCGTCTGGGATGGCTATGACGATGTCGGGTGCGGAGGAGTAGTTAAACCAGTTCTCTGACAGGAAGGCGAGTTCCGAGGATGTTGTGTCGATCAGGTCCCAGAGCTCGACGGCATGCTTGTGTGCGGAGCGGGTGTTCAGTAGAATGCATCGGAGGTAGTTGGGGTCTTTCTTGGCGGGTGGTTCATCGGCTCTGAGGCTGGTGTAGCTGCAATTCTGGCAGGTGAAGGGGTCGTGTGTGCGTTTTGGGGCGGCCTTGAAGCAGGTGTGGCTCCATCCGGAGTGGAGAGTGTGCAGAGTGCTGGCGTCGTAGTGGCGGCGGTCGTCATGGTGGGTGCGGGGGCCAGGGGTTCTGGCACTGGGCGCAGTCCGGGCACGGATGGACGCAGACAGGCTTGCTTTAGGTGCGCCTTCTGCTCGCCAGCGGCGTGGCAGCGCAGCAGCTGGCATATATTGGGAGGTGGGACGGAGGAGCAGCTGGGAGGTGGGAGGCGGGTGCAGTGAATTAGCAGTGGCAGTCAGGGGGGCGGGCCGCAGGGGACGCAGCGGCGAGGGCGGTAAGGGACAACGAAGGTAACAGGAGGAAAAAGGGGCACAAAATCTAGGGTAAAACAAGTGGCACAGAAAGCAAAAGGGCACAAGAATACGAGTGGAACAGAAGGCAAAAGGGGCACAGAAACGAGGGAAAAACGAGTGGCACAGAGGGCAGAAGGGCACAAAAAACAGTGCAACGGAGGGCAGAAGGGCACAAAAACGAGGGAAAAACGAGTGGAACAGAGGGGAGAAAGGCACAAAAAACGAGTGAAAAATGAGTGGAACAGAGGGCAGAAAGGCACAAAAAACGAGGGAAAAACGAGTGGAACAGAGGGCAGGAAGGCACAAAAAACTAGGGAAAAACGAGTGGCACAGAGGGCAGAAGGGCACAAAAAACAAGTGGAACAGAGGGCAGAAGGGCACAAAAACGAGGGGAAAACGAGTGGAACAGAGGGCAGAAATGCACAAAAAACAAGGGAAAAATGACTGGCACAGAGGGCAGAAAGGCACAAAAAACGAGGGAAAAACTAGTGGAACAGAGGGGAGAGAGGCACAAAAAACGAGGGAAAAACGAGAGGAACAGAGGGCAGAATGGGCAGAGAGGCACAGGGGCAGCGAGGGGAACAGAAGGGAAAACCGGGCAGAGAGAGCATGGGGACAGCGAGGGGAACAGAGGGAAGACAGAGGGGCAAGGACCACGTACAGGCAGCGGGGGAAGACAAACAACAGCAGTTACATCCACAACAATGAAAATACAGGCAATACAATAAAAGCAATAAAGCAGAGGATGAACAAACCTACCTACGGCCTACCACTGGCCACCAGAGATGAGGCGCAGGTGGCAGCCTGCGGGTGGTGGAGGGCCTCGAACGTCCTCAGCAGCGGCAGCTGAGGCACGGAGGCACAGGTGGTGCTGTGCGGAGGAGGAGCGACCTACCTGGTGGGGTCAAGGGTCGCAATCTGACCTACGTCTGACCAAGGTTTCAAATTACGAATCACTACAATTGGCTACAGTAACAGGAATATGGTCCTGCTGTGGTCAGCAAACTACCATGTCTATGATCGCTTTTCAATAAAGCAATCTTTTTATCTTTTGTAATGCAGACCATTTTCCTAAAAAGAATATGGGCAGTGTTTAAAAAAAAAGAAACATACAAAGTTTTTATTTTATGGAGTATGCGGTGGTCCCACCGACCACTGCCCTCTCCTAAAAATGATTTTTTTTTAAATTTCACAAAAGGGAAGTGCTCCCCTGCGGGCTCCTTCCTGTTTGGTAATGGGTTATCAATACCTTTCAGTAGCCAGTAAAATATTAATGTTTTGCAGCCGGGTTACGGTCTCAAAGCATTATTTCATCCCATTGCAAATCGCTATTTGGAAGGGATTCCCTAAAAAATGTGTTTCCAAATAGGGTTTAGGTATGTAAAAATGAACCCAAAATTTGATTAGGTAAGGTGTCACTGATTCAGTTTGGTATATGCTAAAAGGTAGTTTTGCGGTTACCAATGGTCTGATTTTGCAAAACAGACACTTTGCAACATCAAAATACCTTCATACATCTGGCTCGAAGTCTTATTCAAAGGAAATATGTAATAGAAACATTGACTACAATGCTACACCAAGCTACACCATCAAGTGTTCCATTGAATTGAAGGGTCAAGACTGAACCACTCAGCTCCAAGCACCACCTCTGTGCGATTCCTTTGATTTCTACGAATTTCAATGCTTAGAGGTTACTTGCCTCATCATTATTACTGCAATTGCTGCCACCATTTAGATTGCAGTAAGCCAGCTTAGTGGGTCTAGGACCTATTGCAGAGATGTGTTTTAAACCTGTGGGTGATTGATCAATATGTGATCAGTATGTGGTCTGTGCTATGCAAAAGTTGAATTATATTTTTATTAAACTTCTTTTGATTTCAGTTCACCCAATTCCTTTGCTCAGTAAGGGGCACATGCATCAATATTGCTTTTTGCGATTCCTTAATTGCAAAAAATAAGGAATCGCAATTAAGGAATTGCAAACTGCAGTGCATCAAGAAATCGCAAAAAAATAGCGATTTCTTAAAATTCCTTAATTGCGATTCTCTAATTGAGAATACCTCCCCATTCGTTCCTATGGGCCTACAGGCCCATAGGAATGAATGGGAAGACATTCTCAATTTGCGATTCTCCATTAGAGAATCGCAAATTGAGAATGCAATTTCAAGGGTGCAGGGGTGTCCAAAGGACACCCTGTTGCACCCCTGAAATCTGCCTATAAGTACATCTTGCACACACACATGCCCCAATGGAACTTTGAAAAATGCACTTTAGAGCATTTTTCAAAGTTTTCGCGAATTACCATGAAGGTCAACTTCATGGTAATTTGCTCCCCTTATTAGCGAAATCGCAAATTTTTTAAGTTTGATGCATTGCATTTAAGGAATCTCAATTTGAGATCCCTCAAATGCATTCGCAATTTAAGAAATCGCAATTTTGCGATTTCTTTAGATTGCGAAAAGTACAAAAATGATGATGCATCTCAAAAGTTGAAATTGCATTCGCAAACGGCCGAATATTGCGATTGGCACCATTTGCGAATGCAATTTGCAATGATGCATGTGCCCCTAAGAGACTCTGGGGCTTTTTTACAGGCCACTTGCACCACCGCTGCGTCACTTTTTATGACGCTCCGGTGATGCAGAGTGGCTTTCATGGCCTCGTAGATATGTGTATGGCATAAATTGCTTCAGGGGGGCATTCCATGGGAGTGCAGTAGGTTTGAGAATGCAACATCCATGGGTTTTAACACATTACCAGATTTAAAGGGAACTATAAATCTGAAAATGCACCTAAACCGTACGCCTCGCCTATTTCTATTAACCCCTCCAATGCGCCGCCCGTTTTGCGGCAGTGCGGCACTTCCGCAAAACGGGTGGGGCCGCGTCGGCCATTGGCCGACGGCAGCACCAGCGAGGTAGCGTTGCCGTCGGCCAATGGCCGACAGCAGCATGGAAGGGGTTAAAACCCTTCACTTTATGACACGTGGGTGAACTATAATGTGATAGATTTAGAAGTAATTTACCAATGTTTGATCATTGTTGACACTGTAAGTGATTAGAAACTATTAAATTGCCAACTTGCTTTGACGTGATTGGGTTTAGATTTTCAGGCGTTCCAGTCGTAAATAACTCCCTCTGGAAACCGCTAACATTCAGTCAGCTGAACATGCAAGCATCCAATCACCTCACATTTATACCACCAGTCTTGAATGAGTTGAATGCTGCGCAATCCTCAAATCTTTATCTCTCCAAGTTTAATAAAAAGTTTTTTTCACCAGTATATCAAATATTGTTGCAATTGTTTGGTAAAAATAGACATCAAAACAGGACGTAAAAAAATATATAAAGACCACACAAATACAATAATATCGAGGAGAAAAAACACACGAGACAATCACATCTGTCATTAATTCAAGGTAGTTTGTAGGAATCAATAATAAACACCACATAGTAGAAACCAATATCTTTTCTAATGTGATAATACAGTCCTCAAATTTACACACTTTATGCGTCAACTCGTTTTGGGGGATTATGAAATATGAGACCACCTTCTTCAAGACAGTAAAGATATTCCCCACCTAACAATATCACTATCAAAAAAATCTGGTGAGGAGCACTTGGATTGTTGAAATTGCAAAAGCATGCCCAACTTAAACAAATCTAAATATAAAGCCTTTCATTTAGTGGGTGTTTTGCCCACAATGTGAGTTTTAAAATCTCATATGATACTATTAAATGCTATCAGACCACTTGATTCGTCACGAGGATCACTATCTGATATTTTCACTAATTTGCTCCAATGTATGGAGGATCAAACTCCCGTAAGATATCATAGAATAATGTCAAATCTAAGAAGCTTTCGTGATCTGTATTTCCTGGGTGGGGGTTTACACGGGTGCTCGCTATCTGACTTAGAGTAGTACTCGAAATCACACAGCAGACCACCTGTGTGAACGACTGGAAAAAACAGACAGCACTTAATGCCTTTTGACACTGGGACACATTACAAGAAAATGGGAATCATAGAGCAAAATACCATTTGGATAAAGAATATTGATTAAAAGCCCCTATAAGTAAATATATCATATCTAGAATTTTAGTAAAGTCAAAAGATCCTGGTTAATGAGAGACTTAAAAAAAAATTTTGCATTTCAGGAAGCACAGAAGAGATTGACAGATTTGCCACATGTACTTTCCACTCCCCAATGACTATCTGCAGAAAGATTAACATGCAAAACTGAGCCTCACTTTGGAATAGTCATGTAGGTATGATGTTATGTTGTGAAGGTATTTGTACAGTGCCCTGAAGCAAGGAGCTTCCTGACTCTAGAAACCATGGGATCCATCTGTGTGTCCAAGGGAGGGATTGAGGCCTAGACTTTCCAGATATCCGCTGGTTATGTACATTATTTCATTTCAGATTAAATATAGGTCGTTTTTTTTTGAGGATATCCTGAAAGTCAGGCATGGGTCAATCCATTCTGATGTTAAATTTGGCACTCAGTTAAAAAGAAAAGAAGTGAAAGGCTGATATTAGCTTAAGACATCCAAATGTTCAAAAAAGCGGTTTGTTACTTTAAAAACTGGGACAGGGCCCTACTCAACATCAACATTTAGTAGATGTGATTCTCATCACAAATGTCTTTAAAATATCCACATATTGGTCTCCAAATCCTGACACATCACTGAAAAAGAGACCAGTGAGTGATGTGCTACGTGAACGTGGTGTCCCCTTTTCAATACAGATGCAGGAATTAAATGACCGCTTATTTAAATGCCACCTCTTTTTTCACCCACACCTTTGCAGATAACACTCAGACAAAATGGCTGTCCTTTACCAGAACACGGTTGCTCTCCTAAATTCAACTTCTCATCTGAACATGTCTCCAACTGAGAATTCAATGTGAAGAATGCTTGGAAAGGAATGGCAGGAGAAAGATCAACCTTTCGTTGACCCCTGAATTATCTGTAATTTTCTTATAATATTATTGTGAATAGATGTTCTGCACAGTTTAAGACCAATATTTCAAAGACAATACTGACTGTACTCTCCCCTCTTCAGTTGGAGAATGGCCTTGTGTTAAGGATGCACAAGTTAAATGATTATGGTTAAAGGAACACCATCAAAAGATCGGTGGATATGGATTTGGTTGTATCGAACAATATCAACCTGCAAAAGTATTGCATCCACTACATTGCCTTCCACTGCATTGCCAAGGTCAGTAACTATCTACTATAATCATACCTCCAATGTCAGTACCTATTTACTATTCTTACCTCCAACCCTACTTGTCAACGATTAGTACCTATTTACTATTACCTCCTAGGTGAGTACCTATTTACTATTCCTCCAACCCTACTTACCTTGACAACGCAGTAGTAGTCAGCATAGTGGATGCTATTCTTTTCATCTTGTGATAAATTGAATATGTTTTAGTGTCCCCGCACACCCCAAACTATTGACAGTGTCACTGGAGCGGTTCGATTCTGCTACATTATCCATATAATTATGGATGTCTACATAATTCCACACCAAATGCATAATTTGCACAAAATTAAATTGTTTAGAGCACAAACTTTAAAAAAATTACTAAAACAAAGTGTCATACGTGGTGCCACAAGGTGGCAGGTTCTTTGCAAATGTTAACTAGTCACCATTCAGCTGCGGTTTGTTATATTTTCATGCTGAACTGGTAGATGAAGAGTTTGTTCATATAGTATTAATGAGTTTTAAGACAATGAAAGGGCTAAATCATACCCCATGGTATGTACTGCACTATTCTACATTATTTGTTTTTTCCTTCCGCATAATTTCATCTACGCTGCCCTTTATTTACAATGGTTCTTCAAGTTGGACTGCCTGTAGATTCATGTTAAACAAAGTATATTCTTGACCTAGAACAGCTTTTCACTGCCTCTAGTCGAGCACCATAACTTTGCACAGAGTAAACATTTACTTACCATGTACACACCAATGAACCTCCTGAAACTGAGATTCTACCTTACAAGGCGCTTCATTCGTGGTCCTCTTTCTCCGGGCATTTCTGAACAAAACCTACAGCGAACAATCTCCAAAGTGAAATCCTTAAACCACCTTCAGGACTTCATTTTTTTATTCTCTGGTGGGAGATTTATATAGCGCTAACTAGACCCGTAGGTATCAGAGCGCTTTACATGAGCACCAGTTACGTTACATACAGACACACATTCATTTTTTTTTGTTAGGCACGGGGAGATTAAGTGATTTGACCAGAATCACAGAATGTTGAGCATCCCTGCCGAGACATGAACCTGGTTCCCCAGCTCCGAGGTTGACCGCCCTAGCTGTTTGGCCACATTCTTTCCCCATTCCAGGTTCTATCACAAATCTCTTGCCACACAATTACTCCCCCTGTAGACCAACACGGTCAACTCCTCTCTTCAAAAGGGCCTATTTCCAGAACAACTAAAAAGTGGGTCAAGACTCTCCTCTCTTGAAAGAACAATCTCTCGACCTAGAGAACATGAACAACTGCCGCCCAGTCTCCACACTTCCATTTTTAGCCAAAGTCATTGAAAGTTACGTCGCTTCCCAGCTCACTTCACACATTCGAACAAACAACCCCCTAGACTCTCTCCAATCAGGGTTCCACCAGGGTCACAGTACAGAAACTGCGATCCTACAAATAGTAGACAACTCCCTTAGAATCCTTAACTCCCGAAACTCCTGTCCATTGGTCCTCCTGGACTTGTCCGCTGCATTCAATACTGTCAACTATCTAGACCTCCTTCCCACTCTTGAACAACACATGGGCTCTGGAGGTACAGTCCTCAATTGGTTCTCCTCTTACCTAACCAACCAGTCCCAAATTGAAAAAATGGGCAGCTTGTTCTCGAGACATGTCAATGTTTATCAAGGGGTGCCTCAAGGCTCAATCCTCTCCCCAACCCTCTTTAACTTGTACCTAGAACCACTATGTGTGATTCTCAGAAATGCTGGGATTCTCTTCCAACTCTACACTTACGACACTCAAATATACATGAACATATCTTCCCCTAAGGACCTTTCTCTCCTTTAATAATGCTCCTAAAGATTCAAAACTGGATATCTAACCATCGTCAAAAACTCAACCCAACTAAAATGGATCTCTCACCCGAAAGCAAAAACCTCAGTACAGTAATGAATGGCCAACTTTCCTGCGCTAGAAGGCTAACCTGCCATTGTCCAGAATGCAAGATCCCTTGGTATCACCTTTGACAATCATCACAGCCATGGCCAAAAGCACACAACACCAACTCAGGCAGCTATGGGGCATCAGACTACTGATCCCGGAACAAGGCTTCAAACCAGTGGTGCAGTCTCAAGTCCTCTCCAGACTAGATTACGGAGTTGCCCTTCTCTCAGGAATTCTAATAATCCATCTAGGCCCACTTAGAGCAACACTACATGCAGCAGCGCACTTTGTGTTAGGTCTCAAGAAATGTGACCACATTTTTCCTGCCCTGCTAACCCGCCAATGACTTCCCATTGAAGCTCGGGCCAATTCAAAATTGCCTACATTACCCACAGAGGGCTACACTCCTCTTCACAATCCTATATAAGTGAGAAACTGAAAATCTCTGGAGCAAATAGGGGTTCCAGAAATACACAATCCCTGCTCCTGGAAACCCCCACCTTCAGTTGAGAATAAAACTTGAGCCAGTCATTCTCTGGTAGTGCCACAAGAATCTGGAACTTCTTACCTCCCTTCCCTCGCCTAACATCCTGCAAAGCCACCTTCAAAAAGGACCTCAAGCTACTGTTTCACAGACACCTGGGTTAATCACCATCATTCATACCCAAGTACTCTATCCAGGAGACAAATTATCTTCACTCTGTGTCCCTACTATCCTAATCGATGCTTGAGCCGAGTACGTCCCTTTTCCAATGGCTGCATTTTTCCTGACTGCAGCTACTGATGCAAATGTCTGAACGTAATTATTGTAAGTGTAACTTGCAGTACCCCTGTATCATGCTACTCATGTAAAGCGCACTGATGCCTTTGGGCCATATCGGCACTACATAAAATTGCAAGAATAAATAAATAAATAAATAATGTACAAGAATGATCTAACTGCCACTTTAAAGCTCTGCAACAAACTCTTTTCTCACTGCTTTTCCCTCTACAGAGTCCTCTAACATGCTTATGTAAAACAATACAATCACCTGAGCCAAGAGTTAATTAGCGGTTTGCTTGCAATTTTTGTATGCCCATTTTTTTGGACAGTTGAAAACAATGTGTAAACTTTATACTCTTGCATATTTCCTTTCTAAAAATGTATTGGAATATCGTGAACTAACCAGTCTGCTGCTCTTCGGCCTTCTCAAGAAACACATGCTATTGTCTTGAAAACATTTTGGAAGGCCATCTAGGTTTATAAATACCTGGCAACGCGAGGCCAAAACCTTCTGGCAAACATTTGAGCTGGAGAAAACTGGGAATTGCAAGCACCGTGTAAGACGCAAATATCTTTTTTTCTGACAGGTTTATGTCTTGATGAGGTGCTGGTTTTACAAGTCTCCGTTGCAGCTCTTTTTTTTCTGCATTGGAATCTTTCCATTTACTCCCATTTTTTAGGCACTCTCCCCTATGTTATGCTTAAAGCAGAAAGAACCTATTTGACATGGCTAGAAAATAGAAGGGATTAATGTTCATGAGATTGCTAATCTAACCAGGTTTTGATACTTTCAAGCAGTTAACATAACAATTTGTTAAGCAACCATCTCAGTACTGACTAACAGATGTTAATTGTTAGCCAACTAAATGGGACCGATTTTACCATCCTCAAAAGAATGAACATCCGAGGATTCGTGCCTAGGGGACACAGGGAAGAAAACGTGAAGTTAGGTGGGAAGAAGCAGACTGGTGAGTATTCCCTTGCATATTTAGAGCAATACCCACTGGAAGGAGTTGAGACTAAGGAGTACTGGGCAGTGGAGAGTAGTAAGGAAAAGACTAGACTGCTAACCAGTTCGGAGCCACATTCACTTTCGATTTGCCTTTGGAAGCATACGAATGTAAACCCTTCAGCTTGTTAGTAAGATGCTGACAAAGATTTGTCTAGATATGTGGCTATTCTACATTCTGACGAGTTTGCCACCTGATAAAAATTTTTTTTTCATAAAGTGCAATGAAAGCCCAAAGGCGTCTTGGCGCTATCATCTACCTGGAGAATACTGCTGAGATGGACAAAGATATGCACATTACAAAGATAGGGAGAAGAGCCATGTTTTAAAATGTTTTCTGAAGGTCAAGAAATTAGGTTGACATCTCAGGGGCAGAGGCATTTGAATCCAAATCAAAGTGATTGCATGAACAAACCTACTGCCTCCCCGAGTAGCTTTAAAGATCTTGGGAACTTGCATGATTTTAGCAGTCGCTGATCAAAGGCCTCTTCTGGGAGAATGCCATCAAATTTTCTTCTTCAGATATTCTGGGCCACTATTATCTCCACTTTGTTAATTTCTTCTCTCTAGTTCCCTCACTTCCTTTATTTAGAGAACCCCTGCAAAATCTATTTTTGAGTGTATCTGGGGATCCTGTTGCTAAACAAGTTTTTACCGCACCATTTTTTGCATTGTGGGGTTTTCAGTCAGTTCCTGGTTAGTGTGAGAGCTCATTAAGGCATCATGCACCTTGGGGTATAATAAGTAGTGCAAAGTGCCTTTTATTTAAGTGTACTGTTATTCATCGTTACCTCTAGCTAACTTTGTGCTCCTTTCTTCTCTGTGCCAAACTTCAGGCTGAAGGCCTTCATTGACAAAAGACCTACTGACTGAAGTTCTCACTGATACTGGTTTCTGTGTCCTTTTCTCCCTTATTTTCCATACCTCTTTACAAGAAAAGCCAGATATGAGAGATCACGTGGGATGATTGGGACTTTCTGCAGATCCTACTCCTTCAGTAAAGCTTAGCGGTCCAACCTGTGGCCAAAGGTCAATGTGTTAGTCCACTGAACAGACCATGGTGGGCACAAATATCTTTACTTTACACTTTCAAAATCAAATGATCAATTAATAAGCATGGGCGCAAAATCCGTTCCGCTCGCGGATTTTTCGGATTTTCGGCAAATCCGCAATCCGCGAACTCTCGCGGATGTGGCGAAAATACGCAAATCCGTGCGAAGCGGATTTTTTGCTTGTGTTCGCACTGCTCGCGGTCCGCGGCGCGGGCAGCAACAATCTCGCACTCGCGAAAGTACAAAAATTACAATTGGGGAGGGGTGAAGGAAGTGGCCCAGTCTCCAACTTCCTGTTCCTGTCCAGCAAGCTCCTCCCATAGGGGTGGGGTGAAGGAAGTGCCCCAGTCTCCAACTTCCTGTTCCTGTCCAGCAAGCTCCTCCCATTGCTTAGTCCATTTCCTGGCCACTTTGATTTCGATCTTGACTGGGAAGGATTACTTTTTGTGGATGCTGCTGGATATTTGGATTTGAGGCCTTTTGGATTCGAAATTTTATTTCACAAGGAAGTAAGTTGATGTTGTTTGTTTGTGGTGATTTTTGTGTGTGTTGCTTGTTTTTCGACTTTTTGGGGGGAAAATCTGCAAGTTCGCGAGCTGAGGATTTTTTTGCTTGTGTTCGCACTGCTCGCGTCCCGCGCAGCAACAATCTCGCACTCGCGAAATTGTAAAAATTACAATTCTGCACATGAATTGAAAACCACCAGGCTTAGTTATGGGTGCATGCATGATACAACTGTTTTGTTGAAATTTATTTTTAACATGATTCTGGCCAGGGCATGGATGGCATTGGATTGTGGTGATTTTTGTGTGTTTTACGACTTTTTGGGGTGGTGTTGGGGGCTTGTTATGTGGGTGGGGGCCATTTTATTGCCTGGTCCCGTGTGGGTGGGGGTCTATGGGCCATTTTTAAGCCAGTTTGTGTGCTTTGTGCCATATGCCTGCACCCAGTGTGCTCTGATTTCATCCATTATGGCCAGGGGGCCCAGAATCGGTCTGTTCGCGGATTTTCTTGTTTTTTCGGCACGTTTGTGCCGTGAAGCAACAATCTCGCACTCGCGAAATTGTAAAAATTGCAATTTTGCACCAGAAAACCACCCGCAGGCAGCATAGGCCTTCTGAAACTTCATGGATGGCATTGGATTGTGGTGATTTGATTTGTGTTGTGTTTTTTGACTTTTTGGAGTAGGGGTTGGGGCCTGGCTATGTTGGTGGTGGCCATTTTGAGGCATGGTCCTGGCCATGTGGATGGGGGTCAAGTGGCCATTTTGAAGGCAGGCAGTGAGCTTTGTGCCATAGGCCTGCACCCATTTTGCCTTGCTTTCACCCATTGTGCCCAGGGGGAGTCAGTGGTACATGAAACTATAACTGTGTGTGCTCTCTTGGATCAATGTTAAATTCCTGTTTCCCAAAAATTTAGCAATTCTTAATTTTGAAATTTCCATATTGTGTGGTGTGCACGAGTGTATTCATAAATGCCTACTTGCAAACTATTTATTGAAGTGCTACATATGCAACATATATTTACTGATGTTCCTCTGTCTTCGTTTGCTTGTAGGTGCATAAAGTCAATAAATCCACATCATCGTTGAGCATCAGTGCCAGGAAGAAGTCCTGCTGCGGCCTGTTGTTCCGACATCTGAAGAAGATGGCTCCAAAAAGAGGTGCCCGTAGGTCCTCTAGCAAGAAAGATGTCTCTACTAAGGAGAAGAAGAAGCAAGTGGCACCACTTACCAAGGAGACTGGTGGCACCATCACTAAATTTTTGTGGGGAAAACAAAGGCCCACCATGAGTGCTGGACAGGTAGCCTGTTTAGTGGTTACATCACCAACGGCCAGTGATGTTGGCTCATCGCAAGAAAGTAGCAGCACACCATCAACACAGGTTGTAACTCATCTCACAAGTACTATTCAACAACCAAAGCCGCAACAACAACTGTATGGGTTACTAGTACAAGCACAAGTACATGCGCAAGGAGCTGTCCGAGAAGGAGCTGTCCGAGAAGGAGCTGTCCCAGAAGGAGCTGTCCGAGAAGGAGCTAGCCGAGAAGGAGCTGGCCGAGAAGGAGAAGGCCGAGAAGGAGAAGGCCGAGAAGGAGAGGTCCATGGAGAGTTGCAAGTAGCGATCAGTGAAGAGGCCCATGTAGCGGCGCATGGAGCGGTGCAAGTGCCCACAATGGTTGTTCTTCCAGAAGTAGGGGCACAGGAGGAAATTGACTTTGGAGCTGGGGTATCATGTCAGGAAGACGAAGGCACTCCTCCTGATGATTCATTTTCTCCCAGCTCCCCACCAAAGAAAAGATCAAGGAGTGTGTGTAGAAGTTCCTCTTCAAGCCCCGCTCCATCAGATGATGATCTGGATCTAGATTGGCACCCATCTCCGACGTCTGAGAGGGAGGCACACCATGAGCTGCGAAAGGTATCAAATGTTAAAAGGAAGGGCCCGGAAAGCTCATACTTATGGATCCGAACGTCGGACTTGATGAAGTGGTTCATTCTGATGTTGATGAACAGGATGACAGCAATGATGTAGTCATCACACACGTCATTCCAGCCACACCGGCCATGCAGCAGACAGACATTTATACCCTATCCCGACGTCAGGCTGAGCGTGACCCTGGCAACGTGCCACTGGTAGCACCACCAATGCAGTCAAGTAGTACAACAAGTTCAACAAAACCTACAGCTCCCATATTTTCTCCCCAGAGGGGGACTCCATCCAGCTCGACTCCCTCAAGTAGGGTTGCTGAAATAATTGCACAACCCAGTAGATGTCTGCAAGGCTCATCCACCACTGCTTCATCTGGCATTGACAGTATCATCTTGTGCGCCAAAACCAGAGGTTTCAAGACCCCAGTTTGGAACTTTTTTAGTGTCCATGCAAAGTATGATAACATAGCCGTTTGTTGCATTTGTAAGACTAGCGTTAGCCGTGGTAAGACTGGTACCAACTATGGAACCGGAGGCCAGATAGGTCATCTTGAAAGAAGGCATGCTGTCGAATGGTTTGCGCACCTAGCAAACATCAAGGGAAAGCAATCCCAAAGGGCAAGTGGCCAAAATATACCCATAGTAGGTGTTTCATCTGAAGATGACGGGGAGGTATAAGAAGCGTCAGACATGTGTCCGGTTGCACCCAGTACCCCTGGCAGCACCACACCCTCCGGAACACATAGGAGGCACACTGAGAGTCTGGGAGACACACCAATGCGGAAAATGTCAACACTGATCAGAAGTGGGTCGAAGAAGGCATCAGCATCATCCCGTAAATTTGTCCAGCACACCATTTCAGCCATGTTCTCCTCAGGTGTGCAATTTCAACGCAACCACCCAATTGTACGCCTGTATAACACTAAGCTGGCTAAAATGCTAGCGGTGGACCTTCTCCCTTTTTCGTTTGTCGAAGGTGTGGGTTTCCTTGAACTCGTGGCAACACTGGCCCCTAAATGGAAGGTTCCTAGCCGGTTCTATTTTGCCAGGGTTGCTGTCCAGCACTATATAAAGAGGTGCTTGAGTTGGTTGGGGCTGCTTTGCAGAAGAGTGCTGTTCACACTATACACCTGACAACCGACATGTGGACCAGTTGCCAAGCCCTTGATTACATGTGCATCACTGCACACTGGGTCTCTTTTTCAGGGGTTACAAAACAGATAAATGCAGGTGGTGACTTGTTCGAGATTTTTAAGGGTGCTCGTAAACATGCAACATTAGCCATGTTTGGCATGGAGAAAAGTCATACTGCAGCCAACATTTTGGATGACTTTAACAAAAAGGTCTCGCAATGGCTGCCCCCAAGAAAATGCAAGGTTGGTTATGTTTCTACTGATAATGGCAGCAATGTAGTTAGGGCCATGGAGGACGGTTTGTATTTCAGAGTGCCGTGTTTGGCGCACTGTATGAACCTTGTCGTGCAAAAGTTCTTGAAAAAAGAACTTGCAGTCGACAAAATACTGACCATCTGCAGAAGAATATGCACATATTTTAACCATTTGTTTAAGGCCCGGAAGGAGCTGAGGCGCAAGCAAAATGAACGTAGTATGCCAGTGAAAGCACTTATCCAGGAGGTGGCAACACGTTGGAACTCAACCTTCTACATGCTTGAGCGTCTGCATGAGCTGTTTCCAGTACTCAATGAGTATTTCTACAACCTGGGTGGTGATACGACAGAAATGATGCTAGCGGTGGAGCAATGGCAGCTAGTTAAAAGCCTGACAGACATGCTTCGTCCTTTTGAGGTCTTCACGCGTGACGTCAGCAGGGAGGACTGTTCTTTGAGCAAAGCTATCCCATTGTTGCTGAAGCTCGAGCACCAAGTCAAGGTGGTGTCTTCACAATTCAAAGATGCTGGAAAGAATGAAGCATATGAGTTGGCGCAGAGATTATTACAACGCCTAGTTAGCAATAAACGGCTTGTAAATATCAAGAAACAACAGCACTACATTTGTGCTACTATTCTGGATCCACGTTACAAAAAGCCATTGTTTGGCAAAGTAATAATTCCTTTTGAAACATCAGATGTTACAGAGTACAAAGGTTGGCTAGCTCAGTCAGCCATTCGTTTTGAAAGAGAGCGGAAGGAAACTGTACGAGAAGACAGTACTACTAGTGAATCAGCAGGCCATCAGGCGTCCCAAAAAAGCACTTCTGCATCTGTGCCTCTGGCAGAAGTGAGTGACTTTTCCACTAAGCCGTTAACCACACCAGCAACCGTATCATCTGCACCAGGCCCAGGCGATATGTCTGAAGTGGATTGGCTAAGTGAGCTAGGGTTTCCTTGTCCCAGAAAGGACACAGAAGTGCAAAGTACAGGAATGCGGGAGGACATTCTTTCAATGGTGCAGGCCTATCTGGATGACTCCACAGCGGTCAATATTACTGAGGACCCATTGGCGTATTGGCATGGGAAAAGAAAAATATGGCGAGAGCTCACCAACCTGGCTATCAATTACTTGTTTTGCCCACTCGCAAGCGTGTCTTCAGAACGTGTTTTTAGTTCTGCTGGTGGCATTGTGACATGCAAAAGGTCCCGCCTCTTGCCCGCAAATGTGGAGCGGCTCACCGTGATAAAGATGAACCAGCACTTCATACCACCAGATTACAAAGTACGAGAATGCACGCAGGAAGAAGAGGACACCGACCTACCTGAGGAAAGTTCTCCTCAGTTACCAGAAGTACAACCGAGTGATGAATTAGCAGAGTATGAGGACGAGTTCTGCTTCCCTGACAGCGAGTTCTGAAAATGAGTCAATGACTCATTAACTGTAAATTTAGTCCTCCTTATTCACTTTTATTCCTGTGTGTCTGTCTTTCTTTGTTTAGCAAGTGCTTCATCACATTCACAACAAAACTGTAATCACCCCATCACAAGCAACAACAAGCCCATCAGCAGAACTGTCTTGATTTTGGTGCCGCAGCATTCCTCATGTTCACAACAGTTAGTTGACAAGAACTCAGTCCTGGTCGTCTATCCTCCTCCTCCACTCATCCTATCCATTTCCCGTAATGCTGATGCCTGGATTCTGCACAATGAAGAAACTTATGTTGAGTCCCCTAAAGAGGGACTGGAAGTAGTGAGTCCTCATTTAAATACATTTTGCTAAGTGTGACTTTTTTTCCCCGATTTGCATTTTTGGCTGTTTGGGGATGTCAAACTTGTTTGCGCTTGGGTTTACGGTTCTTGGCTGGGCCATTGCTGGCAAGGTCTATTAAGGGATGAAATTGGCCAGTTGTGGCCCTGCTGCAGAACGCTTTAGGACTCTGTGAATTCCAGGTGGAGCCAGCCCTCAAACACAAATTACAGGTAAGATAAGCGTTTGGATGGGAGGTAGTATAATGGAGTGTTCGGAGAGGCGAGAGAGTGACAGTGGTACTAGTAGTAAAGTCCTAGGGCTCTTGAATTAACAAACTCTGTGACAGGCATTTACTTTGGAAAACATTTGGCCTATTGCACGTGAACGTTTAGGCGTTATTATTGCTCGCTTGCCTGTCTTAGGGGTGCTGTCTGTGGGGCTTCTAGGTTTTTGTGGTGTGTGAGCACCGCTGCCACATTTCTAATGTTGATTGCTTTTGTTTTGCAGAAAATCCACGCTGGAAAACTCCAGTTGTGGCCCTGCTGCAGAACGCTTTAGGACTCTGTGAATTCCAGGTGGAGCCAGCCCTCAAACACAAATTACAGGTAAGATAAGCGTTTGGATGGGAGGTAGTATAATGGAGTGTTCGGAGAGGCGAGAGAGTGACAGTGGTTCTAGTAGTAAAGTCCTAGGGCTCTTGAATTAACAAACTCTGTGACAGGCATTTACTTTGGAAAACATTTGGCCTATTGCACGTGAACGTGTAGGCGTTATTATTGCTCGCTTGCCTGTCTTAGGGGTGCTGTCTGTGGGGCTTCTAGGATTTTGTGGTGTGTGAGCACCGCTGCCACATTTCTAATGTTGATTGCTTTTGTTTTGCAGAAAATCCACGCCGGGAAACTCCAGTTGTGGCCCTGCTGCAGAACGCTTTAGGACTCTGTGAATTCCAGGTGGAGCCAGCCCTCAAACACAAATTACAGGTAAGATAAGCATTTGGATGGGAGGTAGTATAATGGAGTGTTCGGAGAGGCGAGAGAGTGACAGTGGTACTAGTAGTAAAGTCCTAGGGCTCTTGAATTAACAAACTCTGTGACAGGCATTTACTTTGGAAAACATTTGGCCTATTGCACGTGAACCAACACGATGACAGTGTTCAGTTAAATGAACTTACTGCAAAACCACCACCCACCAAGCTCAAAAGTAGTAAAAAAACAGGTATGCTCAGATAAAGTTTGAAAAAGTATATTTATATCCCTAACTAAATAATCTCCCGCAAGACCCTCCCTAACCCCAACAAATAAATAGTCCTTCAAAAGTCCCCAAAAACCCAACTCCCAATTCCCACCCCCCAAAAGTCTCTAAAAAAGGGGCAAGGGACACTCTAGGGATGCAAGGTGTTGAGTTTGGCCTCCAGGGCATCATGCCTTAGGGCCAGGGCATCATACTTCTCCTGGAGGGTGGCGTGATCTAAGCGGAGGCCCTCCACCACATTCTGATACTCGTTCCATTTCTGGACCTCCGCCTCTAGGTCGGACACTCTGCGGAGTGCACGGCGCAAGCGAGCCTTAACAGTACTGTGAGGTGCAGCCTTTGCTGCTCGGCGGTGGCGTCTTCCAGCACGGCTCCGGTTCGCTGGAGCACTGCGCTTACCGGCAGAACATGGGGTCACGGAGGAGGATGCAGATGTTAGATTTGATGCACTGGAGTGCGTGTCGTCCCCCTCCAGTTCCACCAGCCGCCGATATTGGGCAACAGTTGCTTCCAGCCTCCGTTGCCGGGCCAGTACAGCCAGCATACTCCTCGTCGGTTTTGAGGTTTTAGTATTGCCAACTATATGAAGAAAGAAAGACATAATATGTAACCAATGCTCTTTAAGAATATGATTAACACAAAATAATTCAGCAGGAAGTTGTGTCACAGTACAACTAGCAACTAGCCAGCGCAGTACAAAACTATTCAGGCCAGTATCATGGGCGTCCGCAGGGAGGGGCAAGGGGGGGCGCTTGAATCACCATTTCCCTTCCCACAACTCACTTGTATCCTTGGTTTGATGCTCTTTCATATGAAAGAGATCTGGCAGAAGCGCAGGCGATATGTCTGTTTCCCTCTCTCTCTCTCTCTCTGTCTCCCTGTGTCTCCCTCTACCTCGCTGTCTCTCTCTCTCTGTCTCCCTCCCTCACCCTCCCTCTGGCTCCCTCCCTCTCTCTCTCTCCTTCTGTCTTCCTCTCTCTCTGTCTCTGCCTCCATCTGTCTGTCGGTCCCAGCCTGCTGTAATTACCATATTGTAATTTGTCACTGGGCCACCACTGGATACACATCATATCCTATCTAAGAGTCAGATAGTACCATGATCCAGCTTACCTGTACTCGCCACCGCCATTGTCTCCTTCCTCACAGTCTGTACTTCTTGGTCCGACTCCTCTAGCGCCGCCTCCTCCCCAGATTGATCCTCGGACTCAGAGTCAATGATCACCACCACATCCGAGCTGGCCCCGCCACCAGATGTTCCACCTACAAAGTAGATTTAAGAATGTTAGATTACACCACTCACTAGTATTTGGTCTATGAATGAAAAAATGTGAAAACAACAGAAAAATTAATTGACTGTCTACTCTAGTCTAAAGTAAAAATGTCCCTC
The DNA here is from genome assembly GCF_964261635.1 of Lissotriton helveticus. Classification (NCBI taxonomy): domain Eukaryota; kingdom Metazoa; phylum Chordata; class Amphibia; order Caudata; family Salamandridae; genus Lissotriton; species Lissotriton helveticus. The sequence goes on along the minus strand of NC_136071.1, from coordinate 330,562,592 downwards.
CTTCCAGGGAAGGCTGTTGTCTTGCTTCACTTTTTTGTCACAATTGTTGAATGCTTGCTTAATTTTAACACACACCATTTTTCTCTGAACAGACAGAAACTGGACTTCTAAGGACAAGAGCAACATCAACTTCAAACCAGGTGAAAGCTCGGCTCGACCACAAGAAATGTGTTCCATTACTCATCAACTCAGCACCAAGCACTTTTCCATTTCCAACTAACTTTATTTTAATATATGTGTTTACTTAAACTTTTAATAAAGCTTTTAAACTTGAATAGACTCTGTGGTTTTTGGTCCTCCAGACTAGAGTGACTGAGCGAAAAGTTTTGCAATTTTTGCAAGGAGGAGTCCGTGCCGCTGACACTACCAGGTTTATACAGTGTGCCAAACACGCCACTCTGAAATATTATTACTCTGGTCTTTGGTGTCCATAGTTCGGTTTGTGGAGAATTGTCCCTGCAACAGTAGGATTATTGATTTTGCTCCTATCTAAACACTATTTCGAAACAATTAAATTAGGAACGCTTGGACAACAATAGGTCCTCTATATTTAAATGAAAACTTACTGGGGCCAGCAAAGGAGCACTCGCCGCCCTGGCCTGCATCCTCCTCCTTTGGAGCCACTGCATCCGATTTTTCTGTCCGCTTGCCCCTGGGCGGACCTGACGTACAACATGAAAGAATGAACAGAAAACATTGATGATTGCTGCTTGCCGATGTCCTTGTCAACCAAATCAAACATTTAGAAAGAACAAAAACCAACTATTTCATCCAAAATGAGGGCTACAAAGGAAGGACTGCACCTGAGCCTCTACTCTAGGGGCAGATTTACAAGCCCCTTGCAGCTCTTTTGCTCCATTCTTGCGTCAATTTTGTGACGCAGCGCCACAGCAAGAGAGGCGCCATGGTGTGGCGTATATTAACAACGTTACGCATATGGGAGATGCATCCCATTCTAAAGCCCTGCGCCATTAGGGAGCGTTCCAGCGCAAGGGAGGGCGTTCCTGCGCAGGAACGCATGCTAAAAGTGGCTATGGGGAATATATAAAATTTCAATCAGTCATTTAGGACAATGATGCGTCACTGAAACCCTGCGCCTGCATGAAGCAGACTTACGGCTTGACGCAGCATTGCTGGAGCTGCGCCATCGTTGCAACGCAACTCCATCAATGAGCCGCCTTTACGGCACCGATGCGTAACGCTTCGGTGACGTTTTGGGACCATGGTGTGCCGCATTGTAAATACGGCGCACCATGGGTGGTGCTGGCGTGCCGCACACTTTGCAGGGATGCACAGGTAATTGCTAATCTGACACTTAGGGGCATACTTACGAGTTCTGAGCTGGACACCTCCAGATGTGCACCAGAACAAATGCGTAACGCAAAACTAACCTTGCGTCACGGCAGATGCGCCGCAATTACAATGCGGCAAACCCTGGCGCAAGGTTAGGCAGATGCGTGACGCATCTCGTGACGAAAGAGAGGCGCATCTCTAGAGTCGCAGGCGCGATGCAACTATAGCAATGCTCAGGGCTGCCCAATACTCAACATACCGCATCAGTCCTTACGCCTGCTTCTAGCAAGCAGGCATAAAGAATTGACGTAGCAGCGTCGCGGAAGTGCCTGCGTTAAATCTTGTAGATTTCACGCAGGCACTTTTGCGAGGCGCACAGCTGCCTGACCAACCCCCCACCCCCCACCCTCCCACCCCTGCGTGGGAACGCACCCATTGTGGCGCAGGCCCAGGCCTTAACGTGGCGCATCTCCTTAGATGATTCACGTTGTACATGACTCGCAGGGATGCGCCACATTTACGTCGCTGTGCGTCAGGTAAGGCAGAGTAAACGTGGCACAAGGGGCTTGTAAATATGCCCCTTTGTGTCTAGCATTACGCAGTTCTGTAAAATACACTCATACATTACTCAGCCCAATTAAATGAACACAAAATAGAAAACAAATAAGCAGTGGCACCGCCACAGAGAAGGAGAACAGTGCACCTGAAATGCACAGAAGATTTTGAAATATTAATTTACCTCTGTTATCAATGTAATCAGCAGCATTATTGCTCTTTGTAAATAAGTTAAAACAAACATTTGCAATATAACACAGTCACACAGAGCAGGAGAAAAAACAGAGTAGTGAGTGATGAAAAAATTGCTACTACTACTCACCAAGCCCAGGGACCTCCACTCCCAGCACGTCTAGCAGGTCGCGCTCTCGGTCCAGGATATCGGTCCAGCGGTGGGTTACTTGATTGTAGGTGTGCTGGACCCCCGTGATCGTAAAAAGGGCCCGGCACACCTGCCCCTACCGCTTCCGTCGCTCCTGGCTGTTGGTGTAACCAGCAGCGATCCTGCCGCCTGCCGCGATGGTCCTGGGGAGACGGCGCTGCACATAAAAAACGAGTGCGCCCACCTCCTCAGGGCTGAAGATCTCCCGGGGCACCACCATTTCCGCCCTCAAGCGGCAACACGGGAGCCGGGCACGGGCTGCGGTGCCCGTCTTGGGCAGCTTGACAGCTGTCTTCACCATGTTCTGGGCAGGTGTTAGTAGTAAGGAGACCAAATTAAAAAGAATAAGAGTAGGGAAGAAGGAAATAAAAGTTTAAAAAAGTAGTTGAAAAGTAAACAAAAGTAGCCTAAAACACAAAAATATAGACCTAGAAAAATAGAGGGATAGAAAATAAGTTAAATAGATCAAAAAAATATTAAAACAAGCAAAGGATGGCAGAGATATACAGAGGATAGAAACACCATGCCCAGACACATAGGAATGAATGAAAAACAAGATGGCGGCCCGATCACGTGCGCGTAAGTAAGTTCGCACGCGATTTCTCTCGCGAACTCGTGCGAACTTGCATTCGCAATGCGCTCATTGCGCAAGATTACACATAGCGGGCGGAAACGGAAATACGTCACGCAAACAAAATGGCGGCGCCCATACTCAACCTTGGGGTAACTCGCACAAGTTCGCGGCTTCCACGGTCGAGTTCGCACAACGCCGCGCCTCGCGAATAGGGCGAAATTACCGAAAAACGAGTTTTGCAAAAGCAAAACCAACGAGCAGGTGCAAAAGTTCGAGCTCATCATTTGTAACCATTTTACCTGTAGTGCTTCCTGAAGGGGCCCTCCAGAATCCGGTTGCCTACTTGCAACTATTGTGTGACCCTGCTCTGACAGTCACAGAATAGTTACAAGTATGCCATTGCATCCTGTTATTGCAACAAAAAGGAAAGGGAGCAGACAAGCAGGTGCCAGCCTTCATTAATGTCAGTTGGGGCAGGGCAGGTGTTGTTGTTTGCAAAACTTAGTGCAGGTGTGCTTGGCTTTGCCACAATAATGTACACTCACTAGTCAATCAGAGGGTGCTGTGATGACACCGAGGGTGGCATGGGTGTGCCAGCCAGAGGGTGGCATGGGTGAACCAGAGTACCAGTGTTGACAGAGGATGGCAGTGCTTTGCTTTGCCCCAATAATGTACACTGGTGAACCAGAGGGTGCTGTGATGACACAGAGGGTGACATGGGTGAGCCAGAGGGTGGCATGGGTGACCAAAGAGAGTGCCAGTGGTGACAGAGGGTGGCAGTGATGAAGAAAGCCTTGCAAACAGGCTGGGCACGTAGAAACAACAAGTTCGCAAAACTGGCGACCCGACAAGTAAGTTCGCAATTTTCGAAATTGTACAAAACCCTCGCGAACTTGCAGAAACCCGTGCGAACACACACCCCCCAAAAAAATTTTCGCAATCCGCAAATACGCAAATCCGCAAATTCGCGGATTGCGAATCCGCAAAATCCGCCCATGCTTATCAATTAACATGAAATGTATACATTTTGGAATGGAAGTTATTCTATATTTCTAAATAAAATAACAAGCAGATTGTAATCCCTATTGTTAGAGATTTGGTTTCAAATTGAGGGGTGAAAATCCTTCTGAAACAACAGCCACATTCCTTGTCATGGCAAACCATGAACGTTATTAAATTAACCTGTGCTTAACCCTCTGTTAACTTGTCACAAAAGCAGTCAGGCTTAACTTAGAGGTACTATGTTAAGCATTTATGCAGCACACAAAAAGTATTAAAGTGAAAACATAATACCAGAAATGACAAAAACCCAAACAGTATAACTGAAGTTATGAATTTTTTACGGTATTAATTAACTTTAGCACATTAAAGATCAAAGCGCCAACTACAGACATCTAGTTGCGCAAGACTGGGGCAAAGTTGAAAGTTATTGGCGATAAAAATGCAGCGTGGTTCAGATAGTCGAGGTGGATTGGGCCCGGTCTCGTCTTACCTTCGGACTTGGAAGACATTTTGAAGAAAAATGTCTGAGAATATAAAGTTCAGCGAGGCAAGGCAGGTGCAATTTCAGAGGAGGAGTTGTTCTTGTGAATCCACTGTATGAAGTCACAGTGAAGATTTCTATATTCGGTCTTTGGGCCCGATTATGAAGGCGGTGGGACAAGCATCCGACTGCCATAGCAGCGGGATTGGGACAGACCGACAAGTAGTCGGTGGTCCCACCCACCAAATTATGATGCCACCACCGTTTAGGCAGTCGCAGTCATGGCTTTTTTCATTACGGCTTGTGCTGCAACCCAAAAAGGTCTGCAGCAGAAGCTGCAATGGAAAAAGCTATGTTTTGAAACATTCATGTGCAAAGCACTTAATGGTGTCTAGCACACTGGACACAGATGTTTGCTGCCCCCCAGACCTCATAGCAGAGACCCACAGGACCCTGCTAGGGACCCCAAAGTTCCTTTCTGGTAACCTTTCTATGGCAGTCAGATGGCTGTGGGAAAGGAACATCATAATCCCTACGGCAGTGCATATGCAGGCACTGCTCCGAAGTAGGGAATACGATCCAACCAACGGGCCGACAGGCTTGTGAGCCTGTTAGAAGCATTGATCGGTCCCTAGGACTGATGTGGTCTCACTGACCGCATTATAATGCGGCGGTTGGACTGCTCTGCTGTATGTCTGTCAGACCGCCACAATGGCCTGTCAGTGGCAGTCTGACTGACATTCTAATGAGGCCCTTAATCACCTTTTTGGAAGTCGAAAATCTCCAAATGGACGTAGCTGCATGCTGTAGTCATCAAGGGCTCCTCAAATATGGATGCCCCTTCTGCAAGGAGTGACTAAACAGGTTTGCTGCTTCTGAGAAGAATGTAGTGGGAGTTACCGTGAAGTCAGGTTGACCGGCAACTCTACTTGGGTGGATTGGTGAGCAGGTAGGTCCCAGTGTCCTGTTGGTTCTCGGAGCACTTTTTGGCTGAACGTTTTCCTATGGTTTTGGTTCTGGCATCTTAGGTGCCTCCAGCACCATTTCCAAGGGTCCAGAATTTGGTGGGCACCACATGGAGGGTAGGACTCACTCCATAGAAGGTCCAGGTACAGGGTTCAGGTTGTTTGAGCTTTTTGCATCCCTGTAGCTAAGAACAGGAGGTCAGTCAACTAGCCCTTGGAGTCACTCTGGTAGTCCAGGGTTCAAGCAGCAAGGCAGTCCTCAAGCAGCAGGGTAGTCGTCTTAGGGTTCAAGGCAGGTTTGAAGCAGCATGGCAGTCCTCTGTGGTACAATGCAGGCTTCAAGCAGCATGGCAGTTCTCTACAATACATGTCAGACATCCTGGTTGTCCTCCAGAGGTCTAGGAGTGAACTGAAGAGTAAGTCTGAGGGTCCTATGTTTACCTGGTGCCAGCTTTGAAAAAGAAAAGACTTCAGAGTTGGTTCTGTAATTTTTTTCCTCCCCACCCAGGCTCCAAGAGGTCTAGGATGACAAAAGACTGGTGTGCTGAAGTAGCTCCAGTGAAATGTAAGTGGGTGTCATGGCCCACACAAACTGCATAATATGAACGGCATGGTACCAAGGTGTGCCGTACGAGCAGTACAGTACGAGGCATGCTGCACAAACAGCACAGTACCAGGGGTGTGATTTTAACATTTTTGGCACAATTATATTGACCTAATAATGACTGTAATATCAGTGGCCTGCAATTTGTGGTCAAGCACCATGTATCAGATAATACTATGCTGTCTAATGAGTATCTTTGGCTATGATATGACTATGACACACGTATTACACTAAATGGAGTCTGAATGCTTGAGTTCTCCTACAAACTCGCTGCGTATTCCATAGATGCGGTGCTTAATATGCTAGATGATGTACTGGACTAATAAACGCCCATATCATTGTGTTGTTTATGTCGTTTGTCCTCCTTTTAGTTGTTAGTTCCTTTTTTTCAGTATCTTTTTAGGGTGTGGCTCTTATGAGATCACTACGAATCGCAACCACCATTTTGTCACAGAACCGCATATAAGCGGTAGCGGTCACACCCAGCCGCCTATGCGGATTATTGAGGATCCAGTGTATGCCTTCCCGCATCCAACCTCATTGGGGATTTGGCAGGCGTTTTGAGCAACTCTCCGGTTTTCACAGTCTCCTGTCCAGAAATGAAGAGCAGTCCTTACGAACCGCAGGCAATCTTCATGCTCGCGCCTTTATTCACGCCAATGAATTTACACCTGTAGGCGTTTTTCCCTTACTTAAACAACAGGTAAGACCTTTCCATATTTGAAAGACTTTTCCTTATGTGAATACACATGTCATAGCGCACTGTCGCAAAATGAATTGTGCACTATTGGCAAAGATAAAACCAGCACTACAAGATACCACTGGCCAAATGTGCAAAGACTATATTGAGCTGATTGGGAAACTCACCTACCGTTAAGGGGCAAGTACTTTATTCAAATTCAAGCCCCAGATACAATGTGTATGGTTGCATAGAAATAGTGTTTCAAGATTCACTTATAGATGGTTTTCTACTGCATACTCTTGCATTTTATTGAGTAGGCGTTGCATGCCCACTTGGGTATGGCTTGCCAAGACCACATCGTCAGCATATGAAATGCTGGAGATGGCTTTGCCGCCGAGGCAGAGGGGCATGCGCATTGCAGGTACTGAGGGTTGATGTCATATCTGCCATAATAAGGTTAAACAGGGTTGGGGCAAGCACACAACCCTGTTTGAGCCCCTTGGTGGTTGGCATGCGCCTTGAAAGATGTGTGTCATTACCTAGTTTTACCTGCACCCATGTGTCAGTGTGGAGGTTTATCAGAAGGTTCAGAAGTGCTGACGAGATGCCCCAATGCGCCAATTTCCTCCACAAATTTGCTCAATCAACATTGTCGAAAGCTTCCTTGAAGTCGATGAATCAGAAATGGAGCACCTGTTTTGTTTATTTTGCTGTGTCGCTGAGCAGTGACATGGTTAGTATGTTAGTTGAGGTACCTGTATCTTTTCAAAAACTAGGGGCTCATTAGGATGGCGGACGGACTTTCATCCGTCCGCCACCCCAGAGGAGGAGGGACTGTCCGCAGGGGCAGCGGCGGTACCTCCGTGGCAATTAGGATGTGACCGCCACCATGGCGGTCACATCCTGTTTATTTAACATTACGGCGGGTGCTGCTTGAAGCAGCACACGCTGCAATGTTAAAAAAACATGTTTTCCTTTGCGAGCACGTAGCTGCAGGCACCGCGTGGTGCCTGCCGCTTCGTGCACGGAAAGGCAGGGGGTACCATAGGTACCCCCCATGTGCACCCCCCACCCCCCTTCACCCCTGGGGGCCTGCAACGGGCCCCCAAAGGCAAGTCCGTATGCCTTTGCACGGCGGAAATGCCGCCGTGTAAAGGCATAGCACCGCTGACATCTAATATGGCTGGCGGTGTCTGATAGACACCGCCAGCCATGTTAGTGCTTTTCCGCTGCGGACGGAAGGCGACCGCAGCGGAAAAGCGGCGGACGGAAAGAAGATCCCCCAGCCATCCTAATCTGGCGGGGGGTCTTTTTTCAGTCCGCAGCGGTTAATCCGCATCCTCTGGGCCGGCGGTGGCTTCCGCCGGCCCGGAGGATGCGGATTAACCGCCATCCTAATGAGCCCCCTAGTTTGGTTTGTGGGGATTATTTCTTACTCCTTGGCCCAGTCCTAGAGATCTGTCAGTAAAGTATAGGCAACGTATTTTGCCTCAATGTCTAGCCATGCAATAAAATGGTAATTTTTCAGGAAAGATTTATCGCCGGACTTATTGACAGAGGAGATTATAGATCCCTTCCAGTAGGCTGGTAGATGCCTGAGCTGTCTGATTATTCGGAAGAGCAGGACCAGGATGCCTGAACAAAACTCTGGGTCTTGTTTAAAAAAGGCTGGTGGAATCCCATTTGGCCCCAGTGCCCCTCCTCTCAGTCCTTTTGAGATTTGTTTCTTAATAATTCTTGTGCAGGTTCTGTTGTCCACTTCCTCCAGGTTCCCTTCGATTTGAATAAGGTGACTTGGTTGAGGATCTACGTTAATACTTGAGCTAGGCGTTTGCTGGTTGAAGTGAGATTTCTGTGATGTGTGATTATACCCCTCGGTGGGCCAGGTGCAGAGCTTTGTTGATGGTGGCCCAGAAGTGTGTACTGTTGTTTGCTTTTGAGACATAGTAGAGTTTTGCCCAAAACGCATTTTCATTCGACCTGGTGATGTCAAACTTACGTTTTTTGATTCTGCCTTTCTGTTGACGTAATAATAAGTTTAGTTTCTGGTCTCGATGGTAGTGCCTCAGTGATCTAAGTAGTTTGTTTACGGATTTTTTAATTAGTTTCAATTTGTTCCTCTGTGAGCTAGGGGCCCTACCTTTGTCCCAATTCGTGTGGGGTGGCATATATCTGGCAGTAGATGTGAAGGAGCTTGAGAGTTTGGCTGTGAAAATTTCCCATTTAGTGATTGGGTTGTCTCCAAGATTGATTTCGTTCTGTAACAGTGTCTATGCAGCCTGGAGAACCTCCCCAGAGTTTGTCAGTTACAACTCGATTTGCTTTAAGTTTGTTGTAGGGCATGCGTGCATGCCAACTGGCTTGAGTGTAGGTTTGTGTGGGATTGTTTGGAGAAAGACTTTCTGGGGTTGATGGTCGCTATCCCCTTTATTCCCTAAGCAGAATCTTGTTACGTGGTGAAAGAGCGGCAGGGAGACTAAAGTGTAGTCTAATATATTCAGCGATTCCTTGACTTCGTACATTTTTATAGACGTTTTATTAGTCACTTTTCAACCACAGCAACTCCCCTAACAAAACTCCTCCAAAAAGGGGGTGGATTTCAGTGGACAAAGGAAACAGATATAGCTTTTAACTAACTAATTAATGCCTTTAGCCCAGCTCCTGTTTTACAAAACCTTGATATTGAACAACCTTTTATTGTTGAGGCAGACGCCTCTGAAACGGCAATTGGGGCAGTACTATCACAAAGAGATCATATGTCAAATCAACTACACCCAATAGCATATCTGTCTAGAAAGTTCGTATCTGCAGAATTGAACTATACCATGGCTGAGAAAGAGTTACTAATCATTCAGCTAACATTCAAAGAGTGGTGACACTATTTATTAGGTATGAAATATCCATTACCAGTTTACACAGATAACCGTAACTTACAATTCCTATGATGGGACCGTGCTCTAACACCAAGGCAACTAAGATGGACTCTCTTCTTTGCAGAATTTAACTTTACTGTCACCTTCAAACCAGTGGCGTAACGAAACTTGAGGGGGCCCCCCTGCAAACTACATGGAAGGGGCCCCCCTCCCATTCTCCGTGCCAGTCTAGAGCTCTCAGGCCAGCGACCCGCCATACTGCAGGGGATGCGGGGCTATTGTTACACCATTGTCACCAATCCAGCCGTTGTAAGTAACACTGGATGGTGGAGTTAAAGGTTGGGCTTAGTCTGCCAGCAGGCTATCATAGTGGTGGTTCAATCATTACAGGGTCCCTGCCATCGTTAGACCGGGGACGTTTGCCCATTTTTAGGTGGGTTTCCTGATGCAGACTCCTGTCATGATATAAAACATCGGGCCCACTCACCGTTCAGTTTTGACAAAAGTGCATCCACTGCTCCTTCTTGTTTCCGTCTTAAAACATTAGACAATGCGACAATGCAGTATTTCAAAAGCAGATGTAACTACAAAGAGCACATTTTGATAATACATTTTTGCTAGTAGACAATAGCAATCTTAAGAGGCATTCCATAGCTTCATTCCATCACATTCTCTCTCTCTCTCTCTTTCTCTCTCCCAGTGAGTCAGTCTCTCTCTCTCTCTCTCTGTCACTATCATTCAGTCTCTCTAAGTCAGTCTGTCAGTCAGTCAGTCTGTCAGTCTCTCTTCTCTCTCTGTCAGTCAGTCGGTCTCTCTCTCAGTCAGTTTCTCAGCCATTCAGTCTCTCGGTCAGTCAGTATTCAGTCTCTGAGTCAGTCAGTCTCTACTCTCTCTCCACTCTTCTCTCTCCATTCTGTCTCTCAACTCTGCCCACTCTATCTCCACTGTCTCTCTCTCCACTGTCTCTCCACTGTCTCTCTCTCCACTGTCTCTCTCTCCACTTTCTCTCTCTCTACTCTCTCTCTCTCTCTCCTCTCTCTCCTCTCTCTCTCTCCACTCTCTGTCCACTGTCTCCATCCACTGTCTCCCTCCTCTCTCTCTCTTCTCTCTTTCTCCCTTCTCTCTCTACTCTCTCTCCACTCTCTCTCTCTCTCCACTCTCTCTCTCCACTCTCTCTCCACTCCCTCTTTTCTCTCTCTCCACTCTCTCTCCACTCTCTCCCCACTCTCTCTCCACTCTCTCTCCACTCTCTCTCCACTCTCTCTCTCCACTCTCTCTCTCCACTCTCTCTCTCCACTCCCTCTTCTCTCTCTCTCCTCACTCTCTCCACTCTCTCTCCACTCTCTCTCCACTCTCTCTCCTCTCTCTCTCTCCACTCACTCTCTCTCTCCACTCACTCTCCCTCTCCACTCTCCGTCTTCTCTCTCTCTCCACTCTCTCTCCACTCTCTCTCCACTCTCTCTCCACTCTCTCTCCACTCTCTCTCTCCGCTCACTCTCTCTCTCCACTCACTCTTTCTCTCTCCACTCTCCCTCTTCTCTCTCTCTCTCTCTCTCTCTACTCTCTCTCCACTCCCTCTCTCTCCAATCTCCCCACTCTCTCTCCACTCTCACCACTCTCTCTCTCCACTCTCTCTCTCCACTGTCTCTCTCCACTCTCTCTCTCCACTTTCTCTCTCTCCACTCTCTTTCTCTCTCCACTCTCTCTCCACTCTCTCTCTCTCCACTCTCTCTCTCTCCACTCTCTCTCTCTCCACTCTCTCTCTCTCCACTCTCTCTCTCTCCACTCTCTCTTGCTCACTCTCTCCACTGTCCCTCCACGCTCTCTCCACTCTCTCTCTCTCCACTGTCTATCTCCACTCTCTCTCCACTCCCTCTCTCTCTACTCTCTCTCCACTCTGTCTCTCTCCACTGTCTCTCTCCACTGTCTCTCTCCACTGTCTTTCCACTCTCTCTACTCTCTCTCTACTCTCTCTCTACTCTCTCTCCACTCTCTCTCCACTCTCTCTCCACTCTCTCCCTCTCCCTCTCCACTCTCTCTCCACTCTCTCCCTCCACTCTTTCTCCACTCTCTCTCCACTCTCTCTCTACTCTCGCTCTCTACTCTCTCTCTCCACTCTCTCTCTCTCCACTGTCTGTCCACTGTCTCCCTCCACTCTCTCTCTCCACTCTCTCTCCACTCTCTCTCCACTGTCTCTGTCTCCACTCTCTCTCTCCACCCTCCCTCTCTCTCTCTCTACTCTCTCTCTCTACTCTCTCTCTCTCTACTCTCTCTCTCCACTGGCTCTCTCCACTGGCTCTCTCTCCACTGGCTCTCTCTCCACTCTCTCTCTCACTCCACTCTCTGTCCACTCTCTCTCACAAAGTAGTGTGCGTTGCCATGGGAGTCCGCAGAAATGTTTCCAGGGGCGGCACATTTTTAACTTCATCACCATCCCCCTTGCACCCTTCTTCCCTCTGCCTTGCACCCTTCTCGCCCTCCCCCTTGCACCCTTCTCCCCCTCCCCTTGCACCCTTCCCCCTCTCTGCCTTGCACCCTTTTCTACCTTGCACCATTCTCTCCTCTGCCTTGCACCATTCTCCCCTCTACCTTGCACCCTTCTCCCCTCTGCCTTGCACCCTTCTCCCCTCTGCCTTGCACCCTTCTCCCCTCTGCCTTGCACCCTTCTCCCCTCTGCCTTGCACCCTTCTCCCCTCTGCCTTGCACCATTCTCCCCTCCGCCTTGCACCCTTCTCCTCTCTGCCTTGCACCCTTCTCTCCTCTGCCTTGCACCCTTCTCTCCTCTGCCTTGCACCCTTCTCCCCCTTGCACCCTTCTCTACCTTGCACCCTTCTCTCCTCTGCCTTGCACCCTTCTCCCCACTGCCTTCCACCCTTCTCCTCTCTACCTTGCACCCTTCTCCCCTCTGCCTTGCACCCTTCTCCCCTCTGCCTTGCACCCTTCTCCTCTCTGCCTTGAACCCTTCTCCCTTCTGCCTTGCACGCTCCCCTACCTTGCACCCTTCTCCCCTTTGCCTTGCACCCTTCTCCCCTCTGCCTTGCACCCTTCTCCTCTCTGCCCTGAACCCTTCTCCCCTCTGCCTTGCACCCTTCCCTACCTTGCACCCCTCTACCTTGCACCCTTCTCCCCTCTGCCTTGCACCCTTCTCCCCTCTGCCTTGCACCCTTCTCCCCTCTGCCTTGCAACCTTCTCTTCTCTGCCTTGCACCCTTCTCCCCTCTGCCTTGCACCCTTCTCTTCTCTGCCTTGCACCCTTCTCCTCTCTGCCTTGCACCCTTCTCTCCTCTTCCTTGCACCCTTGTCTCCTCTGCCTTGCACCCTTCTCCCCCTCCGCCTTGCACCCTTCTCTACCTTGCACCCTTCTCCTCTCTGCCTTGCACCCTTCTCCTCTCTGCCTTGCACCCTTCCCTACCTTGCACCCTTCTCCCCTCTGCCTTGCACCCTTCTCCTCTCTGCCTTGCACCCTTCTCCCCTCTGCCTTGCACCCTACTCCACCCCTGCCTTGCACCCATTTCTATCTTGCACCATTCTCCCGACATTTTTATTGCTGCCTGAAATCTGGTCGCACAAGGAACTCTGCATCAAATGCTTTTACATCCTAAGTTATTGCTAAACACTGCGCCCCACCTTCCAGGTTGGCGCCCAGGGCGGCCTCACTGGTCGCACTGACCTAAAACCAGTCCTGACCTTTAAAAGAGAGTTGAAATCTTTTCTGTTCCAACGTCACTTCCTCTGGGGACCCGTTTCAAAATTCCGGGTTCTTTCCGCAATGTACTTATTCTACAGGTACTACATCTGTTGGGAGGAACACTCTGCATTTTTGTATATAAATAGCTTTTCTTGCCAGTTATATATACTTTTTGTACAATTCATACAATTAATTCGCTTTGTAATGCCTTTTTATATTCAGCATACATTTTCCTCTCTTATAAAAGCGCTCTGCCACTCACTGCGTTAAGTCCATGTTATAAAATCGCAAATAAATGAATATATCTGACTGAGCATACAGTCAAAGTAGTTGCCTGCCAGTGGCGGTGGAATTGAATCAAGTTCCTGAGGGGTGTGTGTGTGTGGGGGGGGGTGGTGGGTCCTTGCACTGAAGAGCTGGCGATAAAGCCTTCATTACTCTCTGATTGGAGTGAGTACCTTAGGTGAATGTACAAGCAGGCACTCAGGAGTGAGGGATGTGCCAGTGACAGTCCAAGGGGCGGGGGAAGGGGGATGACCCCAGTGTGTTCCAGGCAGAAATGACAGCGCCAAACCAAAAGGAGGTGTTTTTAATACTGTTTGCATGTCATCACCCTCTGCAGGGAGAGGGGCTGACTCCTCCCTCTGGGAAGAGAGGGCCAGAGAAGAAAGTCATCCCCTCCTGGACGGGTACAACTACCATCTACATACCAAATAGAGCACATATTGAATTATCTGCGGGTGCCTCACTGATATTTGATGATTCTGCAAGTCAGTAGTGCTCGTTTTACCTACTTCACTCGAAACTGTCACTTACAATGGTTAGGCATGGAACTCTGCAGCAGGCACTTTAGCAGCTGAGCTATCTTTCTTTAATCTCCTAGCCGCTATACTGAATACTACTGATTCATAATAGATCTGGGAGAGGGAGTGCTCTTGTCCGTTTCCTGTGTGTGCTTTGTCATTCCCAGTGCCTCCTGCTCTCCGGGGCCCCTACCCCATCCTCTTTCCGGCCTTGAGCGCTCTGACTGAAGAGAAACAATTTAACTTGATACATTGTTTCTCTTCAGTCAGCGGGAGGGGCTCAGAGCAGGCTGCAGACGGCCTGCACCTGCTTTGGAGGGAGAGAGGCTTGCTTCAGCGCAAGCCTCTCTCACTGAAGAGCTGAGGGGGGACCGGGGCCCCCTTAATTATCTGTAGAGAGTGGGGCCCCCCCGCACTGCGGGGCCTGCGGGGGCGTTTGTTACGCCCCTGCTTCAAACCAGGGCTTGCAAACTACAAGTCAGACTCCTTATTATGCTGTAACACTCCAACTGCAGCTGAAAAGACAACACCACCACCAATTGTTCAATCAGCCCAAATACCGGGAGCTACCATGTCAGATCAATTCTTTGAATCCATCAGAACACACATGCCACTGCAGAAACTACTATTATGGCGACACCAGGACAAGATTGTTCCACTATTGATGGTCTCCCAATCCAAGGCACCCTTTTATTTGTGCCTACTCAAAACCTGCAACAGCAGGTAGTCAAATGGTGTCACAATCTATCTTTGGCAGGCCATCCTGGTTGCATTTGAACTCTGGAGCTAGTCAGTCAAATTTCTGGTGGCCAAAATGGAGAAGCGATACTATGGCATATGTACAACAATGTGACATATGTGACAGAGCATTCCAAAAATTGTGGCTGTTTGTATCCTCTGTCTACCCCAACACAAATTTGGCAAGATATCTCTGTGGATTTCATTACTAGTTTAGCAAAAGACCATGGTAAAGATAGCATCTTGGTCATTGTGGATAGGTTATCCAAAATGACTTACTTTGTGGTATCTGCAGGACTTCTAACAGCAGCAGACCTTGTCACTCTATTGGCTCACAATATGATATGACTGCATGGTTTACCTAGATCCATTACCTCTGATTGAGGCTCACAATTAACTTCCAGGTTTTGGAAAGGCTAGTGCTCGGCCCTGCAAATCAAAAGCAATCTTTCCACTAGCTTTCATACTTAGTCCGATGGTCAAATGGAATGTGTGAATCAAGAACTTAAAGAATATATACAATCCTATTTGTTTAACACATAAACCTCTAGGGTCAATTTACTTTGGGAAGCTGAGTTCACTTACAATATCATTCATCCTTAAATATGTCACCATTCTTTGTGAATCACGGCTGTCACCCACATTACTTACCCCGGGTGAACCCATGGGTGGAAACACAATTACCACAATTAGACTAAAGGCTACAAAAAATGGATACACTCCAAAAACATTACAAGACAATGTAATGATGGCCAAATCAAGTACAAAGGATTTCTGGAGGAAAACCATAACCTGGACCTAATTACCAACAAGGAGATAGTGTGGTTGTTAACCAAGAACTTGCGGTTTAAAAGACCTTACAAATTCCATCCATGGTTTCATTGACCCATTTTTGTAGAAGCCCGGTCAATCCAGTTTCCTTCCATTTGCAACTTCCCAAGTCCATGGCAATCCATCCAGTCTTTCATACCTTGTTACTAAAGCCTTCTACTTCCTCTGCCCCGTCACGGCCTCCACCTGTTGTAGTGTGGGACCATCTGGAATACGAGGTTAATTGCATAAAAGACAGTAAACGGTATAAGGGTAAGACATGGAACCTAGAAACATGGAAAGGATATGGCACGAGGAAGAATCCTGGGAGACGGTAGAAGCTCTTCATGCTCCATGTCTTCTTCGCTGTTTTCATCCAATGCATCCCACCAGTCCCCATTGAAAAGGGGGCAAACCCATTTTGCAGGGGAGGACTGTCACAGTCTGCACAAACAGCATAGGATGAACAGCACAGTAGCAAGGGCATGCCTCATGAACAGCACAGTACCAGGAATGCCAAACGAACAGCTCAGTACCAGGAGCGTGGCGTTAACGTTTCTGGCACAATTATACTGACCTGATAAAGACTAGAATATCAGTGACTTGCAGCTTGTTGTCAACAAACCATGTATCAGATAATACTATGCTGTCTAATAAGTATCTTTGGCTATGATATGACTATGGCACACACATTACACTAAATGGAGCCTGAATGCTTGAGTGTTCCTGCAAACTTGCAGTGTATTCCGTGGATGCTGTTCTTAATATGCTATACGATGTCCTGGACTAATAACCGTCCACATGATTGTGCTGTTTGTGTGCCTTTTGTCCTCTGTTTAGTTTTTATTTCCTTTTTTCTAGTTTCCTTTTAGGGCGTGGCTTTCGAAAGATCACCACTAATATCGGATGCCATTTTGTCGCCGAACCGGATATAAGCAGCCACACCCAACCGCCTATGCAGAATATTGAGGATCCAGTGTATGCCTTCCGGCATCCAACCTCGTTGGAGATTTGGTGGCCACTTTGAACAACTCTTCAGTTTCCAGTTGCCAGAGTCTCCCGTCCAGAAACAAAGAATAGTTGTCAGGAACCGTTGGCAATCTTCTGGCTCGAAAGTTTATTTACGCCAAAAAGTTTACACTGGTAGGCATTTTTCCCTTACTCCAACCACAGGTAAGAAAAACTTTATTCTTATTTGAAAGACCTTTCCTTATTTAAATACTCGGATCATATTGTACAGCTGCAAACAAACTGTGCACTATTGACAAAGATAAAACCAGTCCTAAAGGACATCACTGGCCAAGTGTAAAGAGACTATATTGAGTCAACTCGCATACCATTAAGGGGCAAGTACTTTGTTCAAGAACAAGCCCCAGATACAATGTGTATGGTTGCATGAGAATATTGTTTAAGCTATAAAGAACGTCCTCAAACTGTTGAAAGACATTACTGGGATTTAGTAAACCAGATTCAGGTACCATTTGCATCTTCTTTTCTGGAACTTGTATTTCGAACCAGGAACATTACCATAGTATGAATATTGGAAACTATAACCCGATTTTTCGGATATGCAGAATATTCCTAAGTAATTACCAGGTAAAGGTGTTTTTGTTATGACATTATTGCTGAAGTTACATGATAAGTTAAGTATTGCATGTAAACTATTTCATTCATTAATCATGTGGATCATCTTGTTTCAGATCTCTTTCCCTGCAGTACTCTCCCTAATTCCCCTCTCCTCGTCTGGCCACTCTCAGGTTCTGTGGACTCACCCAGTACAGAATCATAGCTGCAGAAAGGTGGGCATGCTGGAGGTACTCCTCCCAACAAGCATACAGATCGTGACAGTGGGGCACGGAAAAGTTCAACTGTCCCATCCTGGAAGGATGGCCATCCGGCCAACATCAAGCTCCTCTTTCTCTCACTATCTGGGAGACAAAGGCCAACTGCACTTCTAATGACAGTCATGTGACCAAGGACACAGGATGCACACATAAAATGGTTAGGACCAGAAAATGCCAACTTCTTAAAAGTATACTATAAATAACAAAACAAGTGCCAGGACTGATAGTTACTTGATAAACAACAACTTAGATTATGGTCTCCATGAAATAAAGCATAAACACCTGCTTAAACATTTGCATCATTTAATGATGTAGATCATTCATTAACTTTATCACAATTTTTGAAAAGATATTGCTGTGTGAAAAACGCTTATGGACAACAGTATATACAAATATTTACAATGATATATGTACAACGAATTTGGACAAACCAACAATTTACACTTACACCACATCCATACCTCTCACATACTTGGCATTCATACTAGGAAAGGAAGGAAAATCCCTAGGAGCACCACAATACTTAATGAAAATTCAGAACTTGAACATAAATGTATCACAACGAATGAAAACTGATTGCGTCAACAGTTTTTTTACTGGTTACACAAAATTGAATTGTCCATGAATGACAATCCAAAAGAAAGATCACTTCATAATGCAGGTGACCTGGGATGAGGTCGACGCGTTTCAATTCCACAAATTCATTGGGTTCTCATCAGGACCGAAAAGACTCTTAAGTCTTCTACAACTACTCCAATGCGGGCGTTGTTGGTGTTGGAGTCTTTAGAAGCAAGGTGTGTGGTGTTCTGAATCTTCGGACTGCAATCTGGCGGGGTGGATGGACCTGACGCTAAGCATCCATGGTTCACGCTTTAATCTCGGGTTTGCCTGTAATGGAAAATTTTTCAAGTCTCATCCAGCAAGCTGAAACCCGAGATTAAAGCATGAACCATGGATGCTTAGCGTCAGGTCCATCCACCCCGCCAGATTGCAGTCCGAAGATTCAGAACACCACACACCTTGCTTCTAAGGACTCCAACACCAACAACGCCCGAATTGGAGTAGTTGTAGAAGACTTAAGAGTCTTTTCGGTCCTGATGAGAACCCAATGAATTTGTGGGTTTGAAACGCGTCAACCTCATCCCAGGTCACCTGCATTATGAAGTGATCTTTCTTTTGGATTGTCATTCATGGACAATTCAATTTTGTGTAACCAGTAAAAAAACTGTTGACGCAATCAGTTTTCATTCGTTGTGATACATTTATGTTCAAGTTCTGAATTTTCATTAAGTATTGTGGTGCTCCTAGGGATTTTCCTTCCTTTCCTAGTATGAATGCCAAGTATGTGAGAGGTATGGATGTGGTGTAAGTGTAAATTGTTGGTTTGTCCAAATTCGTTGTACATATATCATTGTAAATATTTGTATATACTGTTGTCCATAAGCGTTTTTCACACAGCAATATCTTTTCAAAAATTGTGATAAAGTTAATGAATGATCTACATCATTAAATGATGCAAATGTTTAAGCAGGTGTTTATGCTTTATTTCATGAAGACCATAATCTAAGTTGTTGTTTATCAAGTAACTATCAGTCCTGGCACTTGTTTTGTTATTTACAGTTGATTTGGTTCAGCCTGACTGGTTATGAACCTAGGCCCTCTTTTGTTTATTAGTAACTTCTTAAAAGTGGCATTTTCAGAATTTTGACCTAAAACCAGACTTTACCATTAAGGACATTTTAAAATTACAATTCTTTAGAGACCACACATGACATTTCTCTATGTTCTCAAACAAAAGTTATCACTTATTAAATTTGATAAGGTAAACCAATGTTGTCCTGTGGAAGATGTATGCCTAGCAGTACTGAAAAATGAATTTGGGAGTTTTTCACTAGTAGGACATGCAAAATAAAAAAGTACATGTCCAACTTTTTTAATACGCTGTTCTCTACCTTATTGGCTGTTTAGGGCCTAAGGGCCAGATGTAGGACGGCAAATACCAGTCGGTAACGGCCGATTTCGGCCGTTACCGACCGGTATTTGGATTTTCAGATGTAGGGGGCCTTTGATTTACAGAATCGGTAAATTTACCGATTCAGTAAATTTACAGAATCGGTAAAATGCCGATTCGGTAAATTTACCAATTCTGTAAATCAATATGTAGGTGGCACTGTAATCAGTGCCACAGGCCCTTACCGAATTGTTATTTACCATGGAATACTATTCCATGGTAAATAACGAATTCCTGTGTACATGCACATCTGTGCATGTACACCTGTACCATGTGGCACACAGACATGCCCTCAGGGCATGTATGTGTGTCACATGGCACACAAGCCAGAAACAGGGGTGCAACGCGGTGTCAAAGTGACACCCTGTCCCCCTTGTATAATCGGTAATTTTACCAATTCGGTAATTACCGAATCGGTATTTGCTATTGAATCCTATGGGCTTCAAGGCCCATAGGAATCAATGGCAAATACTGATTCGGTAATTACCGAATCGGTAATTACCGAATCTTACTGATTCGGTATTTTTACCGAATTTTTTACCTACATAGCAATTACCGATTAGTAAATACCGAATCGATAAAATTCGGTATTTACCATTCGGTAATTGGCTATTACCTACATCTGGGCCTAAGTTAGGAGTGAGTTATATGTATTAAAAAGAAAGTTTTAGACCTGCAAATGGCTTATTTTACATAGTCGAATTGGTAGTTTTAAACTACACACAGGATGCAATGGCAGGCCTGAACACACTTTAAAAGGCCACTTAAGTGGGTAGCACAACAAGTGCTACAGGCCTTTTAGTAGCATTTAATTTACAAGCACATTATCAACTTACACAATAATATCATTATATTATATTATGCAGTATCAAATATATATGACACCTTCCTTGACATAGAGCACACACACAAAAATATATTGCCTGGGAGCTATGAGGCAGAAATAAGGCAAAACAAAAGAGACATGGGTTGTTGCAGAGCTGGGTGAGCAGTGTGAAATCTGTTTTTCTGTGACCCAAACAAGGCCTAGCGTTGCCAGGCCCAGCAGTGAGGCCTTGAGATGTGGTCTCTCTTTAGTGTGCCCAGAGTAGAAGAAAGTTGCCACTTAAAATGTTGGTGCACCAGTGACGACAGGGGGCTCAGAAGTATTGTAACCAAAGTCTGATTTTGTCAACACATTCGGAAGCACCTAGTTGGCTTGGTGCCAAGACGTTTTATTACCACAAACAGTGGTGCATCAAGATAGTTCCAAAGAGCCTCATAAACTATGTGCCAAAAAGGTTTTTTTGACCATTGGACTAATAGGAACATACACTTCCAACTAGGCACTTCCAAAGGATCACATACCCAACTAATTATCTTTTTGATCTCTCCCTAAAACACCCTGTCACTCAGGGAGGGCTCGCTACTTTTAGTGGCGGGTTTGAGATTGGGAACCAGGAAGCACCATAGAAAGAGGTCTCACTTTCTTAAGCCACTTGGAGTGGATTGTGATTGCTCCTCATCTGCGTCAGGCCATCCCACCTGTTAGGAATGCCTGGTGGGGTTTGCAGAGAGTAGCACAGTGAGGATCCTTGTGGCATGCTTGAGCAATGGGAAGCTTCCAGAGTACTCTTTACATACACTGTGCAGCTTCCAATGTCCATGATCATAGCCTAGTGCAAATATCTGTATCCTTAGAGTATCTTCATAGGCTCTTAAGACCTGATGTGATGGTGTAATAGTGTAAAGGTGTTCCACTTCTGTTCTATTCCAAATCAACTCCCACAAGATTAAGAAATCTCAACAGCTATATTGGTCTACATAAATCCTGTGCCCTCCTTTGTCTCAATGCTTCAAATTGAGAACATATGAAAGCAGCTTTATGGGTGGGAAATCACCCTTCTGATTACGGACTGATTTCGCTTACAGGCATGATATAGAACAAAAAATATTGTGACTCACAAATATTGTTGTAAAGTATTTAAACCCTTTGCTGCTAGGCCTTTTCCCTCCTTTCTAAGCCTTTTTTTTGGTTATTTGGGGTAGTTTGCACTTAGGCTCCTGTAACTTGTTGACCACATAAGGTATCCATGCCAAATTTGCATCCCTTTTTTCCAACATCATGGGCATTCTAAAGGTACCCAGGGTTTGTGGTTTCCCCTAGAGGGGACCCAGAAATTGGCCAAAATGCAGCAACAACAATTTGGGGGGGAAAAAGGCAAAAAAAGGGCTACGGGTGAAAGCATCTGGTTTTGTCCCTGCAAAAGGTATCGAAAAAGGGGTTGTGGAGCTGAAATCACAATCTTCCCAGTTTTAAGGAACAAGCAGACTTTCGTAAAAAAAAAAACTGTTTAAAAAAGTTTTTGCATTTTTCTGGGACATTGCCTATTTTTCCTATTTTGTATGCTTTCAACCTGCTTTCATTTAATGGTAGAAATGGGTATGAAAGCAATAATGGATCCTGGAAAGGTACACATTATGGAAAAGTAGACAACATTCTGAATTCAGTAAGGGGTCATTTGTGTAGATCCTTCAAGATTTCTTTATATAAACTTACAGTTAAATAGAGGAAAAATTGAACATTAGTTGAAAAAAACAGCCTTTTGTGTCAACGTTTTCACCTGTAACTTCTTCTACTTATGATAGCTCTTTGAAAGCAATACACTGTTACCTCCGCTGGACCCTACTGGTTGTGGGAAATATAGGACTTGTAGGTTCACCAAGAACCCGACGAACCCAGAGCCAAAAACTGAGCAGCGACTTGCAATGATTTTTTATTATGTACCGGTATATAGCAATTATTCTGTGAAAATGTATACATGGAAAAATCGGTATGAAAGACGCCTATGTAATTCTGAAATGGGAACAAAAGATAGAGTTAAGACACAGTAGATATTTGCACATTTCCGAAATTGGGAATACTCATACTAGCATGAGAATTATCGATCATTTCTCAAAATTACTTCTTTTTTTACACATTGTCTTTCATTTGGAAGGCAGAAATGCATCAATCAATCAATCAATCAAGTTATTTGAAAAGCGCGCTACTCACCCGTTAGGGTCTCAAGGCGCTGGGGCGGGAGGGGTGCTGCTACTGCTCAAAAAGCCAGGTCTTGAGTAGCCGCCTGAAGGTTAGTAGGTCCTGGGTCTGCCGTAGGAGGATGGGGAGGGTGTTCCAGGTCTTGGCGGCGGGCTGGGAGACCGATCTGCCACCGGTGGTCGCTCATCAGATGCGAGGGACGGTGGCGAGGGTGAGGTTGGCAGAGCGGAGCTGGCGTTTCGGGTGTAGAAGGTGAGTCGTCTGTTGAGGTATGCTGGTCTGGTGTTGTGGGGTGCATTGTGTACGTGGGTGAGGAGCTTGAAGGTGATCCTCTTGTTGACGGGAAGCCAGTACAGGTCTCTCAGGTAGGGTGTGATGTGGCTGTGGCGAGGGATGTCAAGGATAAGGCATGCAGAGGCGTTCTGTATGCATATGGACGTTACAAGGAGTTTGGCCGAGGCTTCTGCGTAGAGGGCGTTTCCGTAGTCCAGCCTGCTGCTGACGAGGGCCTTGTTTTGGTGGGGCTCCACCTGTAGATCTTGCGGAGACTGCAGAGGGTGTTGAAGCAGGAGGATGATACGGCGTTGACTTGCTTGGTCATGGAGAGTGTTGAGTCGAGGATAAGCCCCAGGTTGGGTGCGTGTTCTCTGGGTGTTGGTGCTGCTCCCAGTGCGGTCAGCCACCAGGAGTCGTCCCAGGCCAAGGGGGTGGGGCCGAGGAAGAGGACTTCCATTTTGACCGAGTTCAGCTTCAGATGGCTGTTCTTCATCCACTCGGTGACGGCTTTAATTTCTTAGTGGAGGTTGGTTTTGGCGGTGAGGGGGTCCTTGGTAAGAGATGATGTTGAGGTTGTGCAGTTGGGCGAAGTGGTCTAGCGGTGCCATGTAGACGTTGAACAGTGTTGGGCTGAGGGATGATCCTTGGGGTACACCGCAGATGATCTTGAGGCTTTGGAACTGAAAGGGGGGAGGCGGACGCTCTGCTTTCTGCCGGAGAGGAAGGAGGTGGTCCCTTCCAGAGCCTTGTTTTGGATCCCTGCGTTGTGGAGGCGTGTGCGTAGGGTGTGGTGGAAGACAGTGTCAAAGACGGCTGATAGGTCCAGGAAGATGAGGGCTGCAGTTCTGCCATTGTCCATCAGGGCCCTGATGTCATCGTTGGCAGCGATGAGGGCAGTTTTGGTGCTGTGGTTGCTGTGGAACTCGGACTGGGACAGGTCCAGGATGTTGTTCTCCTCTAGGTAGAGGGTCAGCTGTCTGTTGACGGTTTTCTCGATGACCTTCGCCGGGAACGGGAGCAGGGAGATGGGCCGGACGTTCTTGAGGTCCCTCGGATACGCCTTGGGTTTCTTGAGTAAGAATTCGAAGTGTATAAGCAAAGTTGCAGCACCAACTCTTGACACCGGTGTTTCAGGATTATTTTCCTTCATCAGCAGAGTATAGGTAGTTTTCAGGGGTTTGCTGTGCAGGCTGCCAAATATTATCGACATGCGCACTCGCTTTGAAGAACTGCATTTACCGTGATGCTCCTGGGGTATACCCGCTGGTGGGTGGAGTAGTGTGCGACCCATGGACTTTCATTTAAATATGGCTCCCTCGAGCCATTGGGCTGACAAGCTCGGATAACGCACCTACGCGCCGTGAGAGGTACCAGACCTGATAATATTTGGCAGCCAGCACAGCAAACTCCTGAAAACTACCTATACTCTGTTGATGAAGGAAAATAATCCTGAAACACCGGTGTCCAGAGTTGGTGCTGCAACTTTGCTTATACACTTCGAATTGTATGACAAGCGCACTCGCTTTGAAGAACTGCATTTACCGTGATGCTCCTGGGGTATACCCGCTGGTGGGTGGAGTAGTGTGAGACCCATGGACTTTCATTTAAATATGGCTCCCTCGAGCCATTGGGCTGACGAGCTCGGATAACGCACCTACGCACCGTGAGAGGTAACAGACCTGATAATATTTGGCAGCCTGCACAGCAAACCCCTGAAAACTACCTATACTCTGCTGGTGAAGGAAAATAATCCTGAAACACTGGTGTCCAGAGTTGGTGCTGCAACTTTGCTTATACACTTCAAATTGTACGACAAGCGCACTCGCTTTGAAGAACTGCATTTACCGTGATGCTCCTGGGGTGTACCCGCTGGTGGGTGGAGTAGTGTGCGACCCATGGACTTTCAAGTTGTTGAAGCTGTTGTGGATGTCTGCGATCTTGTGATGGAAGAAGGTGGCAAGGGAGTAGCACAGGTCTTGCGATGGTGGGATGTCGTTGGTGTTGGAGCTGGGGTTGGAGAGTTCCTCACGATGTTGAAGAGCTCTTTGCTGTTGTGTATGTTTTTGTCGAGGCAGTCCTAGAAGAAAGCCCTTTTGGCGGATCTGATGAGGCGATGGTGTCTGCGGATGGCGTCCTTGTGGGCTGCGTAGCTGTCCGGAGCTTGTTAGTGGTGCAATTTCTTCTCTAGTTTTCGGTAGGTTTGCTTGGAGGTCCACGGTGAACCAAATGACTTTCTTGTTGGTGCATCTGTTGGAGGGTTTCTTGATCGGGCAAGGGTGTTGGCGCAGTTGTCGATCCAGCGCCTGATGTTGCAGGCGGCGGTGTCGGTGTTGGTGGGGTCAGCGGGTGGGCTTTGGGCAGGGTGGTGTTTAGCTGGTCTTCGGTGATTTTGCTCCAGCAGCAGCGGGGGATCTGTTGAGTGCATTGGTGGGTGGTGGGTTTCAAGAAGGTGAAGTGGATGCAGCAATGGTTGGTCCAGTGGAGTTCGGTGGTGTGGCTGAAGGAGACATGGGGACTTGCGGAGAACATGGGGTCAAGCGTGTGGCCGGCGGAGTGGGTGGGTGTTGTGCAAAGCTGTCTGAGACCAAGGTTGGCTTGGTTGTCAATCAGGGTGGTGGAGTTGGTGTTGTTATTGTTATCAAGGTGGAAGTTCAGGTCTCCGAGGAGGATGTAGTCCGTGGAGGGAAGGGTGTGCATGCTGACGAAGTCAACGATGGAGTCGCTGAACTGAGGCTGGGGGATCAGTAGATGAGAGTTCCTCTGAGGGTGGTGTTGGGATCAGTGTGGATCTGGAAGTGCAGGTGTTCGGCAGTGCTGAGGGTGTCATCGGTGCTGGTCGAGACCCTGAGGGTATTCCTGTGGATGATGGCGACTCCTCCTCCTACTCCATTGGTGCGGTCCCTGCAGATGATCTTGTAGCTCTCCGGGATGGCTATGGCAATGTCAGGTGCCAAAGAGGCGTTCAACCAGGTCTCTTTCAGGAAGGCGACGTCCGGGGAGGATGTGTCGAGTAGGTCCCAGAGTCCGGGGGCGTGTTTGCGTGCAGAGCGGGTGTTCAGTAGTATGCATCTGAGGTGATTGCGTCCTGTCACAGTGGGTGGTTTGGCGGTTTGGAGGCTGGTGAAGCTGCAGATCCAGCAGGAGAAGGGTTCTTTGGTGTGCTTCAAAGCGGCCAGGAAGCAGGTGTTCTGTTGTCCGGTGTTGAGTGCGTGGAGGGTGCTGGAAGTGTAGTGGCCGCATTCTGTGTGGCATCCGCAGGGACCAGGGGTCTGGCGCTGGTCACGGTCCAGGCATGGACGGGCGCAGACGGGCTTGCCTTAGGCGTGCAGTGGCCGCCATATGAGGGGAGGTGGGAGGGAGGAGCAGCTGGGAGGTTGGAGCCGGGCGGCGAATGTGCGACCAGGGAGCCGGGCCGCAGGGGACGCAGCGGCGGGAAAATGAAGGGTAGAGCGGGCGGAGGATACGTGAAGGCAGAAAATGGGCACATTAATGCTACAACAGTACAAAAAAGGAATAGGAGGCGAAATACAATTAAATGCAATAGGAGAGCAGAAGCACTGTCACAGCAGGGTCGACAAGGAAAAAAGGGGCAGAGCGAGTGCAAAAGTTTACAGCCTACCATTGGCCACCAGGGATGAGGCACAGGTGATAGCCTTCGGGTGGAGGAGGGCCTCAAACTTCAGCAGGCTGCAACAGCGGGCTCAGGGACACGGACACAGGTGGCACTGTGCGGAGTGGGGAGCGACCTGACTAAAACAGGGTCAAGGGTTGCATCGAAAGTCATTAGGTAATAACAGTTGCTTTACAAATCTGAATTACCCTAAGTCTCATGATAAAAATGATACCTCACATGTGTGGGTAGGAGAAGTGCCCACGACAGGAAACGGCTCACAACGCAGCGTGAACACACCACATTTTCACAATGAAAAATTACCCTTTTTGTGCACTAGCTGTAGATTTTGAACCCTAGCTCTGCCGGTACCTGGGGTAACCCAGCAAACCTATGCATTTTTAAAAACTAGATAACCAGGGGAATCCAGGATGTGGTGACTTGACTGGCTCACACCAGGATCTGTTACCCAGAGTCCCTTGCAAACCTAAAAAATTGTCAAAAAAACACATTTTCCTCACATTTCTGTGGTGGAAAGTTCTAGAATCTGAGTGGATCCACAAATTTCTACCCACACTGCATTCCCCAAAGAGTCCTGAGAAAAACAGTATCTCACTTGTGTGGGTAGCCCTAGTGCCCACGACAGGAAACGGCACAAAACGCAACGTAGATACACCACAATTCCACAGTGAAAAATGACCCTTTTTTGTCAAAGTGCCTAGCTGTAGTTTTTTAACCCTAGCTCTGCCAGCACCTAAGGAAACCTAGCAAACCTATACATGTTTAAAAACTAGACACACAGGGGAATTCAGGATGAGGTGACTTGACTGCCTCTCACCAGGTTCTGTTACCCAGAAACCCTTGCAAACCTAATTTTTTTTTAAATATTCCACATTTTCCTCACATTTCTGTGGTGGAAAGTTTTGGAATCTGCATGGATCCACAAATTTCCACCCACCCCACGTCCCCCAAAGTCTTCTGAGAAAAACGGTACCTAACTTGTGTGGGTAGGCCTAGAGCCCGGAACAGGAAACGGCGTAAAACGCAAGGTGGACACACTACAATTTCACAGTGAAAAATGACCCTTTTTTGGCAAAGTGACTGGCTGTAGTTTTTTAACCCTCGCTCCGCCGGCACCTAGGGAAACCTAACACACCTATACATTTTCAATTTTAAAAAAAACACAATTTCCTCACATTTCTGTGGTGAAAAGTTCTGGAATCTGCGTGGATCCACAAAGTTCCACTCACCCGCGTTCCCCAAAGACTTCCGAGAAAAATGGCACCTCACTCGCGTGGGTGGGTCAAGGACCCATGACAGGCAAGGGCCCAAAACCTATTGAGGCGACATCAAAATTACCTATCACAAACCAACCTGGTTTTGCAAGGGGGATCCCATGAGTTTTTGGCTTGCAAACTTAAAAAATTATCAAAAAAAAACACATTTTTCTCACATTTCTGTGGTGGAAAGTTTTGGAATCTGCATGGATCCACAAATTTCCACCCACCCCGCAATTCCTAAAGTCTTCAGAGAAAAACAGTACTTCACTTGTGTGGGTAGGCCTAGTTCCCACGACAGGAAACGGTGCAAAATGCAATGTGGACACACCACAATTTCACAGTGAAAAATGGCCCTTTTTTGGCAAATTGCCTAGCTGTAGTTTTCGAACCCTAGCTCACCTGGGGAAACCTAGCAAACCTATACATTTTTGAAAACTAGACACCCAGGGGAATACAGGATGGGGTGACTTGACTGCCTCCCACCAGGTTCTGTTACCCAGAATCCCTTGCAAACCTAAACATTTAAAAAAAAAAACACAAGTTCCTCACATTTCTGTGGTGAAAAATTGTGGAATCTTGGGGGATCCACGAATTTCTACTCACCCCGCATTTCGCAAAGTCTTCCAAGAAAAATGGCACCTCACTTACGTGGGTGGGTCAAGTACCTGTGACAGGCAAGGGCCCAAAACCTATTGAGGCGACATCAAAATTACCTTTCACAAACCAACCTGGTTTTGTAAGGGGGATCCCATGAGTTTTTGGCCTGGGGCTCGGCGACCATCTAGGGAAACATACCAAAACCACACATTTCTGAAAACTAGACCTATGAAGGGGGGTCCAGGGAGGTATGGCTTGCGTGGGTCCCCTAACGTTTTCCTACCCAGAATCCCCTGCAAACCTCAAATTTAGCTGAAAAAAAATCACGTTTTTCTCAAACTTGTGGGTGGGAAAGTTCTGGAATCTACGTGGATCCACAAATTTCTTCCCACCCAGTGTTTACCCAGGTCTCCTGATAAAAATGGTACCTTACTCACGTGTGTGGGTCAAGTACCCGCGACAGGTAAGGGCCCAAAACATATTGAGGAGACATCAACATTACCTATCACAAAACAACTTGGATTTGCAAGTGGGGGTCACTTGGGTTTTTGGCCCCGGGCTCGGTGGCCATCTTGGGAAACTTCCAAACCCACACATTTCTGAAGCTTAGACACCTGGGGGAGTCCAGTTAGGTATGGCTTGCGTGGGTCCCCCAACATTTTCCTACCCAGAATCGCCTGCAAACCTCAAATTTACCTGAAAAAATCACTTTTGTCTCTAAGTTCTTGTGGGAAAGTTCTGGAATCTCCGTAGATCCACAAATTTCCTTCTGCCCAGTGTCCCCCCCGGTCTCCCAATAAAAATGGTACCTCACTTGTGTGTGTAGGCAAAGTTACTGAAACAGGATATGTATTGTGGAGACTTCAAAATTACCTATAACAAAACTAACCCGGGCTCACTGCCATCTAGGGAAACCTACCAAATCCACACGTTTCTGAAAACTAGACACCCGGGGAAGTTCAATGAGGTATGACTTGCGTGGATCCCTCAACGTTTCCCTACCCAGAAAGGGGGCAGAAAGGCTGTAATTTTTGTGCAGGAGGGGGTGGGGGCATGGACATGCCCGTTTTGGGCAGCCCCCACCCTAATTCAAATTTGCCCCCAAAAAATCCCTGGCGTCTAGAGGGCTTTTTGCACCCCCGGGGGGGCAGATTGGGGGCTAATGCCCCCATCTGCCCCCCAGGGGGGGCAAAAAGGCTGTCATTTTTGTGGGGGATGGGGGCATGGGCATGCCCATATTGGGAAGCCCCTACCACTAATTATAATTTTAAAAAGAAATCCCTGGTATCAAGTGGGCTTTCTGCCCCCCGGTGGCAGATTGGGGGCTACTGACCCCATCTGCCCCCGAGGGGGGGGCAGAAAGAATGTAATTTTTGTGGTGGGATGGGGGCATTGGCATGCCCGTTTTGGGCAGCCCCCATCCTAATTCAATTTGGCAATAAAAAAATCCCTGGTAAATAGTGGGCTTTTGCCCCCCAGGGGGGGCAGAAAGGCTATAAATTTTGCCGGGGTGGGGCATGGACATGCCCTTTATGGGAGGCCCCACCCTAATAATTTATGCTCTGAAAAAAAAGTCCCTGGGGTCTAGTGGGCTTTTTGCGCCCCCGCCCAGTGGGGCAGATTGGGGGCTAATGTCCCCATCTGCCCCCCAGGGGGGCAGAAAGGCTGTCATTTTTGTGTGGGTGGGCCAAGGGCATGCCCATATTGGGCAGCCGCTACCACTAATTATAATTTAAAAAAAAATCCCTGGTATCTAGTGGGCTTTCTGCCCCCCCTGGTGGCAGATTGGGCGCTACTGCCCCCATCTGCCCCTGAGGAGGGGCAGAAAGAATGTAATTTTTGTGGTAGGGGTGCGAGCATTAGCATGCCCGTTTTGGAAAGCCCCCACTCTAATTCAATTTGGCAATAACAAATCCCTGGTGTATAGTGGGCTTTTTGTCCCCCAGGGGCCGCTCCCCCCTCCCTGGTGTCTAGTGGGTGGATCCCTGCTTGGGGATCACAACTACACCAAGTATACCAATAGCCATATTGTGAAAGTGTTGGATTCTGAAGCAGTAGATTTACTATTCACTCTCAAATCTTAGGCACAGTAGGAAAAATGTTGGACTCTAATGGGGGATAATTTACTGTTCCACTCCAACCTTAGTAATATTGGGGAAAGTATTGGAAGAGATTGTATAAAATTACCGACTCAAACATATGATATGATGCAGATATGATGTTGATGATAATTCAATTACAATAACAAAAAAAACCACATAAATCCTTTATTAAACCAACAATCAATCAAATCAACCACATATTGTAAGTTTTAATATTAATATATTAATACAATTAATGTAATATTTTAAAATGTTTACATTCAAGTCAAAAAATCTAAAATAATATTTTAAACATAATATATAATCAATTAAATAATTATATTTAATTAATCATTTAACTTTTACAAATCAAAATGAAAGAATGAAACATACTTATTAAAAATACTGAGCACCACTCTTCTACCAACCTGCCAACCCACCAATAAAATGACATAAGAAAACAAAATCAATTAAAGCCATTTCAACAGAAAAGTATTATTAACTCCAATTATACTTTAAAAAAATCAGTTTACAAACAGACATTAAAAATACTAATATCAAATCTTACAATAATTATTTGACACAAATAATCCTAAAACAAAATTAATCAATTTAAAAATTCAATGTATTAATGTGTACATTATACTGCAATATGTCAAACTCTATTGAGTTGACGCACATCTTGCACATGTACTGGTATATATAGTATAGTTGTTAGGTTTTTATGTCAATGGCTTGACAAATTTAGGACCAAGGGCCATATGTAGGTAAAAAGCTTTTTGCGATTCTCAAATTGCGATTTTTAGGGAATCACAATTAGAGAATTGCAAAATGCAATGTATGTAGGATTTGCAAAATAATTTGCGAATCCTACATATTCCTTATATGCGAATCGCAAACTGAGATTCGCAAATAAGGAATACCTTCTCATTCATTCCTATGGGCTGGAACGAATGGGAAGACATTCTCAATTTGCGATTCCCAATTAGAGAATCGCAAATTGAGAATGCAATTTCAAGGTTGCAAGTGTGTCAATAGGACACCCTGTTGCACCCCTGAAATGTGTCGCGCATACATGCGCTAAGGGCATGTATGTGCGCCACATGGCACTTTGGAAAATGCAAAAAAGAGAATTTTTCAAGGAAATCGCAAATTAGCACCAACCTGAAGTTGGTAGTAATTTGTGATTCCTTAAGCCAATATCGCACAACTTGGGTGCTTCCTACATTGCATTTAAGGAATTGCAATTTGAGATTGCTTAAATGCATTCACAAAATAGGGAATCGCAATGTTTGCGATTCCTTATTTTCGAGTGGGTTTTTGTCTGCTACATAGCACACTGCCCAAATTGCGATCGCAAACGCTGAAAGTCTGCGAATGGAGTCTTGTTCAGAGAGTGTGATGAAAGACGATATCGAAGGCAGCAGAGAGGTCCAGGAGGCTGAGGTTTCGCCTCGTTCAGGAAAAAGGCGAATGTTGTCAGTTGTGGAGAGGAAAGCAGCCTCTGTGTTGTGGTTACTCATGAAGCCAGATTGGAAGGGGTCCAGGGTGTGGTTTGTTTTGATGAATTCTGTGAGTTTGACGTTGATGGCCTTCTCAATGATTTTGGCTGGGAAGGGGAGCAGAGAGATGTCTCAGTAGTTCTTGAGGTCCGTCAGATTAGCAGAGGGTTACTTCAGCAGGGGGTTGATCTCTCAGTGTTTCCTGTCTTCAGCGAAGGTGGCAGATTCAACGGAGCAGTTGATAGTGCAGCAGAGTTTGGGAGCAGTGGCGGTGCCTGCTTGGTTGAAAATGTGGTGTGGGCATGGGTCCGAGGGGGTCCCAGAGTGCATTGTTTTGATGATCCTTAGGGGGTTGTCAGCTGTGAGGGTGGTCCAGTTGAGCAATGTTCATACTGCCTCTGCAATGGAGTGATGAGAAAAAATCCTTTCAGACATGACACAGCCTCTCCTGTCTTGTGAGCACATGCCTGTATATGAGCGACTGAAGCAGGAAGACAGCAGTGAATTCAGACAGGCTTTGGCACAGTCACCATATTGCCTCCTTGCAGCCCAACACAGCCAGGAGAGTAACATGAACCACCTGTTCCAGTGAACGAGAGCAACCCAGATAGTAGGAACTTTGAAATTGGTACTGCACATGGATTGTGTGCAAGGGGAACAGCAACTGGTGCACTACTGTCACATCTGTCACCTGGGAAAAAGCATCTATTGAAAACAATGGGTGGGTGTTCGCCTGAAAGCAAATAGAGCATTCTTCAATGTACAAATCCCCTAAGGAGCATTTACCTTGCACGATATGCACAGTACCTAAATGCACTGCCTAGGCTACTCCAGCAGATTTCTCTATGCAGTGATCAAGCCCTTGATGTAACCGTGTTTATTCTGATGCATTGGTTGTACTACGATTTATTGATTACAGTTATTTGCTTTACTAGGTTCTGAGTATTCCCTCCTTCAGTAAGCCTTAGACAGTTCATCTTTACTACCCTGAGGAGCAAGGATGTACTTGGTGCTCAATCTTGGGCTCTATAGTAAGGTAAAGCCGCAGGACACCAGAAGTACAAAGCTTTGATCATTACAATTTTATTTAATTAACTCTGACTGCCTAGGACTCTTGTAAACGTTTCCACACTCATAATGAGGCCTTAGTAATGGATATCTTGTCTGCTGAAATATAAATCCCTTTGCTAACTAATATCGCAGTTGTCAAATGGATTAAATGAAATATCAGGAAGTGTATACTAAAACCATTTATGCATCCCTACTTGCATACAGTGGCGGAACTAATTTGCCATGGACACTAGTGCAAGCAAAGTCACTGGCCTCCCTCACTAGAATGACATCTCAGTCTGTCAGCCTCCCTTACAATCCTCAACCTCCTTCAACAGAATCTACAAGTGACACATCCCACACCATTGCAACCACAACAAGATGATGAACGCATCTCACACCATTCTCATACCCATAGTATTGTATTGCCACTCCCTGCACTGTCTTTTTGCAGGTCACAGCCATAACCCTAAAAAAAGATTTTAAAAAGTCAATAGGTTAGGCCTGTGTAAAATGCATCCACACAAACACATAACCTGTAGGGATCCCACACTTATGCTGCTGCCCTTAAATGGGCATATGGACTCACACAGGCATATACCTACCTCTGTGCCCACACTGGCATGCTTGCTGCACTACGCTCCTGCCCTTAAATGGGCACATGGCCTCACACAGGCATACATCTACTCTGCACTCACAAAAGACATTTAATCCTACATTCATACAGGCACATTCTTCACAATGTACTCACAAATATGGTTGCTATCCGGCACTAACTTAAGCACACTGCTTACACTCTGCTACACAGCTCACTAGGAAAGAGCAGCATTTAGACAGAGGGTGGCATAGGAGGCACAGGTTGAGTATCTACAACCAAAGAACAGGACAACCTGACCAGGGTTCAGCACAACCAAAACATTAGTTCAAGTTAAAGTTTATATTGGTGCAGCACACTTCTCGTGCCTGTTGTCCCCAGGCACAGCTCCGGTAAGCAAATTGTAAACAAAAAGTGGGAGGTGCACCCAGTAAGGAATTACACGGATTCTTATAGTCCAAGAGTTTTTTCTTCTTTATTTAGGTAATTTTACCCAGAACACATAAACAGCCAACGCGTTTCGTTACTTGTTGTAACTTCGTCAGGGCAGGTTGAGTATCTGCTGCATTGGTCCATGCATGCAATTCAAAGCTCTAGAAGTAAGCTACATGAAGCCTGACTGTCCACTGAGATGATCGAATTTCCAATCAGTCACACTTGGGTTCAGCACTGAAGACTATGAGAATCTGATCACCTTGGACTTTTGCAGGAAAAAAGTCTTGGCATCAAAAAGAAGTCCCAATTGGCTTCTAAAAAAAGATGTTAGGTTTCTTTGTAGTACAAGCATATGCTAAAATAAAGAAAGAACTAAAGAAAAACCAAAGAAAAATTTGCCAACTTGACGTGGAGAGAACGTGGTTCAATAAATGTTTTTTTTTAAATTAAAGATTCACACTGGTTTGCTATCTTGGAACAATAAAGCATGTTAGAGTATGCAAATACCATTTCAAGATATTGACATGGTTTTGAAGCTTGCAGCAGTGATGCCTGGTGCTCTGCATACGAAAGCTGTGATCCAGTAGCAATGGAAGCAAAGCTGCTGGTACTCTCATTACTCAATTAGCATTAGTCGGTATTTGCAGGGGAGCTGCAGGAAGATGAACTAAAGGACATGTCTCTGGAGTCTGTATACAGAGTCACATGGGTAAGCTGGCACAATACTGGGTCAGGCTACTTGACTAGGCAGAGCCAATCACTGGAAACAAATGTATTGGCTGAAGAGGGCTGAACCTCTGTCCAAATTATATATGCAGTTCTGAAGAGCGGTAACGGATATCTTGTCCGCTGAAATATAAATCCCTTTATATCCTATGGGATTTATATTTCTGCGGACAGGATATCATTCACCGTTGTGACGGAGTAACCCAACCACCGAGATCTAAATCAGGCCCTCTTTCTCATGAATAACTGGAATGGACTTAGTTAATGTCCATTTTGTTGAAGCAAGATTATGTATTATTTTTGAGAAAGCATGATGCTGGAGAAACAGGTAAAACATTCTTTTGCTCAGACCTAAAACGCATAGCAACAGAGCACAGGGAGAAACAGCACAGGGGTCTTTGGGTAACATGCTTAATACATACTGCAATGTTCAAGAGCATCACAATCTTTCCAGAAAGACATGGACCAAGTTTGATACTACAGTTCCAACCAGTGCAAACTTCTTCCAAAGACTTGGGACAAGTGTGGCACAGAGCAGCACCATTTCACGCATCTCTTAGATAAAAGAACAAGCAGAATTTCCGATTTGGTAGAAGTATAAGGAACAGCACTGATGTGTGTGAGTGCAAGCTTGACTTGTGATTTCCACACACAGAACAGGTACATCACCAAGCAGGAGCCCACGCTTCCCTCACATGCATAAAACACATACATATCTGGTCAGAAATAATATAAACTTTCCTCGCATGCACAAAACATGGGCAGCATCTGCAGCAGTAGTCCAAGCCTGTGTGCACATTTAAATTTTAATGGGAAGGTTGGAGTTTTCCTAAATTCAATTGAGTTCACCCATTGTCTATACTATATTCCTTATGATGCACTTACACTGCTCCCATGAATTGATCTGAGGATGCTAACTAAATTTGTAGCATCCAATTTAATATTCTTGCTATTTGCAGAACGTTTAAAAGTTTTAAATGTTACTTCTTAATTTATATACAGTTTATTAATCTGTTATTATTATTTAACTTTCTAAGCAGTCACATCCCCCAAGGGTCCCCATACCAGAGATTAAGCACCCCTGTACTAACGTGGAAAGCTTGTCAAAGAAATCCACATTTTTTGAATTTTGAAGACACTTTATCATATTTTTGCATAATATGTGTTGCACAGCTTCCATGCCAAATGTTGTTAGAGCCAAGGCAGACCTTAAATTTAGCTCTCGCTGGTAATTTGCTTTTCCATTTTTAATACAGTGCTGTGTAAAACAGTAACTCGAGTTCGCCCTCTCTCAACATCTTGCTCTGGAGATTAACATCTTGTTTTCTGACATTCTGGATGGTTTTCACCTGTCTCAGAAGGATAACTATTCCTATTTCTGGTTTTAGAAAGTAAGAATTGAGCATTAGCAACCCCGAGATGTTTCTTAAGGTTACCTGTGCATTTTTTAGCATTAAATGAAACAAACAAATTGCTAAATATTCATTTTTCTAGTTCCAGCATTCTGTCTTATGTAAGTCTGTTCTTTTACTAACTTCAATTGTCTGAACCCAATTGTCAGGCTGAACGTGGGGTTTACTGTGACAATCTTGTCTTCAGAAGCCAACCAGCAGCATGGGCATAGTTTCTTCTTCGACCTCTGCTGGCATCAAGCAGCCAGGAATTAATGGCACACTCTCCATTTAAGCACTGCTCGGCCATTCAGTGCATGTGAAATGAGGCCTTTGCAGAGCCCATACAGGTGCTTCAATAGATTTTGCTGCTCGCAGTTCGACTCCTGAAGCAGAGGTAATTGCACAGAGCTAACATCAAGCTTCCACTGTAAGAGCCCCTGTGGCCTTAGTAGGCACTGGATTCTGAAAAATACAAGCATTACAAGCAATACAAGTGTCACAAATGAGCCACGCCCTTTCAGCCTAGAGTGGCAAGGGTGTAGTTTGTAGCTGGTGTTGCATTTGTGAGCACACAGTCACAAATATATTCTAATGCATAGTGTGGTACCCACTGTCATTTACAAACAGCACATTTCCCATTGAAATGGCCACTACAATTGCACAGACATACAATTTTACTAAAAAAACTCGATAGTGCACAAATGATGTGTGGAAATTGGGTTTTGGTGACCATATGTCATTTGTGCATAATCAAGTGAAGTGTTTTGAATTAATTTGATCATGTTACAATCTTTGTTGCCATCACACTTTAGAATTAGGAATAAATGCTTAATTTGTGCTTTCCTAACTGGCTATTTTGAAATAATTTTACAATTTCTTTATAGGTATTTACATTGTGTTGTGTGTTAAAAGAAACCCACATCCTACTGCCTTCCCCTTCACACCAGCAAGATTTTTACATTGTTAACTTTACAAAATCCTCACTCTTTTCAGTAAGGAAAGGAAAGAAAACACCAGTCTCCTTGTGAAAAGAATAAGTTGCAATTTGTCAGAAGACTTGATAGATATTTGACCTCTGTCTTTGAGCACGCAGCAAATGTGACAAGATAAACAAAATGTAAAGTCATCTTAAATCAGCTGCGGTCTGTAGTGGGAGTACCTGCCGGGCGGTGACGTGGGGAGGGGGAGGGGCATGTTAGAGGAACTGCACTTATTTTTCTTCAACTTGTTTTGATCCTGAGCAAAGGAGAGAGGATGACACAATGGGGAAAGAAGTAGGAAGAGAAAGAAGGAACAACAGTGGGACAGGGAGAAAGCAGGGATACAAAAGAACCTGCAATAGTGAGATAAAGAGGTAAAGTGTCTGGTGGTGGCTTAGGGAGGCTTGAGGTTCAATCAAGGCCTTGCAGTATTGGTGGTCAACACTCTTAGGTGCAGGCACTTATTCTTCTACAAAGTAAACAGTGCCTATACAATGTTTTTCGTTCATCCAACTTTAGAATCCCAACATAAATTCTTCATCAAATTGTTTATTTCCTATTTACAAAAACTATAAAAATGTACACATTCAATACATGAAATCATGTTGAGTATAATTGATTAAAAAACGAATTAAAAAGAAAAAGAAACATCATAAAATGCACCGATAAAATAGTATAAAAATAGAACAATCAGTCATCCAGTACTTAGATACTTAAGACACCCTGTGTAACTTTTCATAATTTTAGTAAGAATAGACACAACTTGCTTTATACAATTAGCAACAGAAGAATGGAAAGAGGGAATATGAGTTAAGTAGCCCAATTTTAGCTTTTCGGAAACTGAAGAAATGTTATACAGATCGAAGAGTGGAATTTGCCAGTTTTTCTTGGATAATAATGAATAGGACAAAATAATAGCAGATCCTTCTCCAAGTTTCACCATCACATAAACAAGCACTAGAACAATTTTCTCACACCATGGGAGGATCATCAGACTGAACTTCACATAAAGATCTCAAATTAGAAGGGTACACATAAGTCAGATATGGCTTACTTCAGAACCCTTGATGCTTGTGGTCGATTAGTAATGCAGGCCGCTATTAGTCAAAATAATCTGGTATCATTTGTGTTTGCCTTTTTCCTTTTGCATTTGTCACCCTGAGTGGGACAGGTATGCCCAGACGTGGGTCCCGTGCTCTCCATGCCACTGGAGTCAAGCTATCCTTGCTGGTGAGGGGTGAAACCCCGAAACCGGTCCTAGGATGCTTGTTTCCAGTCCAGGGAGGACCTGGCCTGGCAGTTCAGGCTGGACTGTTTCCGTTGGGTGCAGGGTCAAGACTGATTTGCATATGGCTGGGTCCAAATTGCAATAGCATGGGCAGCAAAATGACAATGGATTTAGTCCCAGATCTCTGTCATGGGGTGAATGTATGACATTGTTCTGCATTCTGTCCATCAATTGTTCTTTTTGCATTTGTCACCCCGAGTAGGATGGGTATGCCCAGACGTGGGTCCCGTGCTCTCCATGCCACCGGAGTCAAGCTATCCTGGTTGATGGGGGGTGAAACCCTGAAACCGGTCCTAGGATGCTTGTTTCCAGTCCATGGAGGACCTGGCCTGGCAGTTCATGATGGACTGTTTCCACTGGGCACAGAGTCAATAATGATTTGCATATGGCTGGTTTCAAACTAGAACGGCATGGGGAGGAAGCAAATGATGGATTTAGGCCCAGATCTCTGTCATGGGGTTAATGTATGACATTGTTCTGCATTTTGTCCATCAATTAGTCTTTTTGCATTTGCATTTTTTAATAGCGCAAGCTTGCCCTGTGGGCATTAGAGCTCATTACAGGAGAATTAAATATTAGACATATTTTTGGCATGGGGATAATTTGAGCCTGATGTAGAGTTTGGCGGATACGTTAATCAGTCACAATGTTACAGATATCACACCTGCCTTATTAAAATTCCGTTATATACTAAGATACTTTTAAAAAGGCAGATAGGATATCCATCATGTTGTAGCATGATGGATATAGTGGCTAACAAACAGTTTAGCCTTTGTGTCTAGTATCAAACATACTGGAGTAAACACTTTGTTAACTAAAATGTTTCATAAACATTACTGAAGACAAAAGAACTGCTCAATAATGCCCGGTGGCTGCTGAACCCTCACCAAGGCATTCATCCGAATTCTATATGTGAAAGACCACTCTAAGGGGCACATTACGATGGAGGATTTTCCGCATCCTCATGGAGGATGCGGAAAATCCTCTGCGGACCCACCAAAGACCCACCGCCACATTAGGATGGCTGGTGGGTGCTGGTTTCTGTCCGCCGCTTTTCCGCCGCAGTTGGCTTACAACCGCGGCGGAAAAGGCCTAATATGGTGGCAGTGTCTCTCAGACACCGCCAGACATATTAGGATGGCTGTGCAAACATGCTTTTCCGCAGTGGATTCTCCGCCGAGGAAAAGCATGTGGATCTTCACCTCGGGGGCCCGTAGCGGGCCCCCTGTGTGAAGGGGGGTGGGGGGTGCACATGGGGGGTACCTATGGTACCCCCCTGCCTTTGCGTGCACGAAGCGGCAGGCACCGCGCGGTGCCTGCCGCTTTGTGCATGCAAATGCACTGCTTTCATTTTTTACATTGCGGCGGGTGCTGCTTCAAGCAGCACCCGCCGCAATGTAAAAAATACAGGATGTGACCGCCAGGGAGGCGGTCACATCCTAATTGCCGTGGCGGGACCGCCGCTGCCCATGCGGACGGTCCCTCTTACGCAGGGGTGGCGGACGGACGCAAGTCCGTCCGCCATCATAATAGGGCCCTAAATATGCTCACCTGACAGTCTAAATTGGGAAGTAATCACTGAGTCAAGTCATTATTGGCACTTATAATAAAAACGTTGACATTTCTGCATTTTTTGGGAATTATGCATATGGTCAGTTATATGCACCATATATAAATCAGTGAATGAAATAAACTTTATTTCGTCATGCATGCCTTAAAAGTTTTCACATATGTTCAACTGGCTATATAAAGGCTGATCATTCCTCAATTTTAACAATGTAGAGGTCCCCTGGAACCTGATACAATCTGGGGTGACTTCCCCTTCTTGGTAGCAATGAACACTTGTTAAACTCCCCCCCAGGAGAAAGGAGCAACCTCACTCAGAGCACCTAAATCAGGTAAAGTCATATGATGCAAACTCACTACACATTGATATATAGGTTTCAAATGTAGGTACTAAAATGTCCCTGTTACCACCCAATGCATGCTTGGATGGACAACTATGACACAACAAACCAATACGACTTCCAAAATTCTAAATTGAAGCAGCCATTAACATTTCTTGTAAAGTTGAATTAAAAAGCAAATACTTTAAATCAACTTGCTTCATTTTAGAGGCTACTATTCGTAAATCCATCATGTTAGCTAGCCTGAAGAATTCATGACAATGGGCACAAATCTGATCCACAAGACAGGAGTCACTGTAAAATGTTGAGATCATCAGGCATTCAATAGCATATTCCTTACACCAGAATGATCTTGCAGGTTGGCTAGTTGGTGATATAATACACACCCCTACTTGAGACGGAAGCTTTGTACAGGTTTCCTGTGAACATACAACTTTAAAAGAATCCAAGCATTATGTCCTCCATTTTTCGAGGACAACCCTGCCATATTCCAGCTAATAACCCTAAGTGTGTTCTCAACCGGATTTTCAGTTTCTTTAAGTTAGATGAGGCCCTTTAACTGATCCCTTGGCCACATAGCATTATTAAGTTAGACAGGCTCCAATAACTCACAATTAATGGGATTAGAGTGTGATGGCAAAAGCAGAACATTTGTTACTTGTGGTGACATAATCACAGAACGAGATTTATTTGGGTTAGTGCTAACAAGAATTTCACTGGTAGTAATCCAAGGCAGAAACTTAGGATGTACTCTAGAAGGGGCAAAAGTGGAGGTAAAAAAACTAAAAAATTCTATCTTGACTAAACACTCAGCAAGAGTGGAATCTCTGCATTGTAGATTGATCGCTTCACTATGCCAATAGGAAGGTAGACATGCTCATTCAAAAACTCTCTGGAAGGACATTGTGGCCTGATAACGAGTTTGGCGGTCCGGGTCTGCCCCGCCACCCCACGATAAACCCATGGTCGGGCCACCCGCCAGATTACAAGTATTTCTCATGTCTGTCTGACTTTGTTTAGGTTCCCACGGTGGTACACTGGAAACAGGTACTGCAATGGGAACACCAAAAACGAGCGAGCCTGGGGAAATTGGCTCAGAAGCAGGAGGAGCTGGATGGGCTTATTAAATGAGGGCCAGCTTCCTCATTAAATTAAAGGAGGGTGCCATGTTGTGACAAATACATATTGGTGTGAGTAAATGGAACTTTTGAAGTTTCTTTAAATGAAAAATCAAGCACAGCTTCTGAAATTCAGGACTTCATATCCTCACTCTTACCACATGGTCACAAGTGTAATCTCTGTAGCAATACATTAAAGTTGCCATTCAAGACAGATATCTCATTTTTGGAGATACAACTTCATCAGTTATGTCCATATAATAAGAATCAGTAGGAAAATTGTCAATGTTCGTGGTATGCTTGTCTCCTAAAAGCATGGCTCAGGCACATTCACATGATTGTCCATTTTCGTAGGGTTGATATCCAAAACACTTGGAGCAAGTGGATTACCACAGGGAACTGTAATGCTCTCCTATGCAGCAGCAGAGAGGAAGATCCTCTTTCTGACACTCATGCATACATAGATACTGGATGTTTGCTAGCTAGGAGCATAATTTAAAGGTCAGTGTGTGTTGGCAGGGAAGGAATGAGTTGAAAATAATGCCCTTTTATGGGATTTCATCCTTAGACCTTTTAGAGCCCTCGGGAGGAGTGAGAGTGGATTTTGCCTCTAATGTTATCATGTTAGCACTTAAATGATGTTACACCATAATAACTTGGAGGCAAACAAAAGAGGGAGTGGGGCCTTGCGAAGTCTCTTCGGCTGCTGGCGGGTGTCAGAAAGACTTGCCATTGGCCTAGGCCAAGCTCTGCGCTGGTCAGACCTGGTTATGATACAGCAAGACCTACTCCAAGCTGTTTTCAATGGCGGCAGCACATCTGGAGAACCGTGAGAAGAAGAGCCTGCTGCAAGCATTTTGGGGCCATAACCCAACACTTGCCACATTCTCCTCTGATGCTATGCACAGAAGTAATCACTGTGGTGTTCCTTAGTGAGGGGTGCAGTCGAGTAGAAGTAGTTTACAGCCAGGGACGAGCATGAGTGGGACTGTGGCATAAACCCAGTGCACCCTAGCTTTGATTATGGAGTAGTAAGTCCTCCCCCTGCTGGATCCTGAAGCTAGAGCACATCCTGAGGCTGTGAACAGTGCTCTTGAGCTACAGCCCAACAGCTGCATCTCTCCCCACTGATGTAACAGATGTAGGTAAAAAGAGAAGGGGTTCCTTGGTGAGGAGGGAGCAAAAGAAGCTTGAGAATGGATGAAGACAAGGATAATACTATATTCCATTCAGCCCTGTGTTAGACTTTCATTGCCTTTGTGATAGGCTTGCATTGCCCTCTCTCTCTTCTATGCTGATTCTTTGCATTATTTCACTTAAGAGAAATGCCTATGGTATTCAGTGAGGAGAGAGATGACAATGTATAATAAAGACAATCAAAGCCTGGATCCCTGGAAACTATGGTGGTTCATCACAAATTTCCATAGCACTTCTGTCACTCATAAGTGGCAATAAAGAATAACTGTTTGGGTTGTCACACGTACAAAGTGATTGTAAGATGTTTCCTACCAACATGGAACTATCTACTCTCTGTCTGTCCTAGGCCACACTGCTCTGTTATGTTGTGCAGCATGTTTAACTGCCATTTTTTGTTTCAACCAAGCAATCTAAAGACATCTTGATCAGGTATTTGTCCAGCCATGATTCTGAGGCACAGCCTATCTACATAAGCAGTGTGAAATGAGTTTGATGGTTGCAGCAAGGGGTAGGTGGAGTGTTCTCTGTTTTGCTCCTAGACACACAAACACTGCACATTGTTTTAATTTATTAGTTAAGTAATTGATGTGAATTGGTAAGAACAGCTCAGAGAATACAATAGGATGTGGTATTTGTGTCTTCATTAATAGTTAGTCAGTATATTCGTTGTTCTTCACGGGAGAAGGCACTGCACGTACAGGGAGGTCAGGTGTCATCACCTCTTGAAGTGCAAAACCCTGTAGTAGCTTCCATCTGAGGTTTCGTTTTCTTTTTTAGTATATGTCTTCTCTCTGTAGTACACACAGCAACAGACACATATGTACATGTGCAGAAGCACACACACACACACACACACACAACTGCAGGTGTAGCTTAGTCAACGAGATACTGGGGAAGTGTGAATCTCACATTTCCCAACTTTAGAAAAAGTGTGCTGTATGGTAAAGAGGTGAGATGACCAAGGTTTGGGATAGACCATTTCCATGAGAACAGGTTCTGTTCTGATTTGCATTAGATGGGAATCTGTCTAAAGTGGCACAGTGGGTGAAAAATGATAGGTTGGAATGCTACCCTGAGCGATTGCTACTGGCTAGACTATATGCAAGCATTCATTCTGTCACCTTTTGGGTGTTGGTGTAGCAGTAGAATGCCTGGAAACTTTAGCTTGGCACAGCTTTCCAAGCCTACTAATGCCAATGTTTATAAGTTCCAAAAAGTAGTAAATTCGCTCCCATTCAACGAGTATTTCTATAAGTGCAATTGTAGTACTTTTTGGTAAAATGGTCACAATATGTATTTAAGATCCTGGTGAAAAAATGAACAAGTTAAAACCACTTAGTGAAAT
The DNA here is from genome assembly GCF_964261635.1 of Lissotriton helveticus. Taxonomy (NCBI): domain Eukaryota; kingdom Metazoa; phylum Chordata; class Amphibia; order Caudata; family Salamandridae; genus Lissotriton; species Lissotriton helveticus. The sequence goes on along the minus strand of NC_136071.1, from coordinate 330,518,885 downwards.
GAGAACAACAAGAAAAACCAACACTCACATAGACTCAACTGAGGGCCTGCACACCCAACCCAGCTACCACACTAAGAATGCATTTAAGGGGTGTCACACCCCCAAACACTCCCTCTCAAACTATGACACTGCCCATCCTACCTAGGCCTGGTAGTTCTCACTGAGATCATATGACTATAGACACATACATCATAATGGACTCGAGTGTCTGCCCTGCCATCATTTATTTTAAATGTATTTTTACTGCATGTCCTCTTCTTTGTTTCTGCTACAAGAAGCTGTGATGGTAGAGCTGTCAAATCGGTGCATGTGGGCAGGGCTCCATGTTTCTAGTCCTTGCCTTTAACAAATCATTTTATTAAGTGATTGAGTGCCTCTTTTTCTGAGCCTTTGTCACAAATAGTGAAGGGTGCACAGGCAAACTAATAGGGTGGGCGGTACACAGACAAAATATCGAAAATAAAATATCGGAAAGACAAAATATCGAAGTTTAAATATCGAGATACAAAAATATCGAAGGTAAGTAATATCGACAGTCTAAATATCGATATTGGCATGATATCAGTAATATCGAAGTTGTAAATATCGATGTTAATAATATCGAAATTAATAACTTTGATGTTACTAATATCAAGTTTTAAATAAATTTAGTGTATATTATATTGTATTTATTATGTTTTATTATTTATTTTTAATGTTATTTTATTAAATATTGTCTTTTACTACTGTAGCGGGTTGTGGGTTTATAGGGGAATAGGGTGGGAAGTAATTTAATTATGTTAAATTAATTATTAATTAGTAGGAATTATTAATTAATTAATTGAGAATTAATTTTTAATTATTTTTAATTAATGTATTAATAGATAAATATGTTCTGTAGCGGGTTATGGGTTTATAGGGGAATAGGGTGGGAAGTAATTTAATAATAATTAATTAATTGATATATGTTTGTACATATTTTAATTAATAATTAATTGGTCATTCATTTCTATTAATTAGTTAATTAATTATTATAATTTTTACATATTTATAATTATTAATTAGTTGGTAATTAATTATTATTAATTATTTAATTACATTAATTATAGTAATTTTTTTATATATAATTTATTGTTATTCTTAATTAATTAATTGTGCAAAATAATATTAATTATTAAATTAAATTAATTACAGCAAATGTGCTAATATATTTACTTTATTGTTATTGTTAATTAATAATTAATTGGTAATTAAATAATATTAATTAATTTTGGGTACAGGGGTATTTTTAGGGTTCAGGGTCAGTTTTCAGTTCATGGGTACAGGGGTATTTTTAGGGTTCAGGGTCAGTTTTCAGTTCATGGGTAAAGGGGTATTTTTAGGGTTCAGGGTCAGTTTTCAGTTCATGGGTAAAGGGGTATTTTTAGGGTTCAGGGTCAGTTTTCAGTTTTTGGGTAAAGGGGTATTTTTAGGGTTCAGGGTCAGTTTTCAGTTTTTGGGTAAAGGGGTATTTTTAGGGTTCTGGGTCAGTTTTCAGTTCATGGGTAAAGGGGTATTTTTAGGGTTCAGGGTCAGTTTTCAGTTTTTGGGTAAAGGTGTATTTTTAGGGTTTAGGGTCAGTTTTCAGTTTTTGGGTAAAGGGGTATTTTTAGGGTTCAGGGTCAGTTTTCAGTTCATGGGTAAAGGGGTATTTTTAGGGTTCAGGGTCAGTTTTCAGTTTTTGGGTAAAGGTGTATTTTTAGGGTTTAGGGTCAGTTTTCAGTTTTTGGGTAAAGGGGTATTTTTAGGGTTCAGGGTCAGTTTTCAGTTTTTGAGTAAAGGGGTATTTTTAGGGTTATGGGTCAGTTTTCAGTTCATGGGTAAAGGGGTATTTTTAGGGTTCAGGGTCAGTTTTCAGTTTTTGGGTAAAGGGGTATTTTTAGGGTTCTGGGTCAGTTTTCAGTTCATGGGTAAAGGGGTATTTTTAGGGTTCAGGGTCAGTTTTCAGTTCATGGGTGAAGGGGTATTTTTAGGGTTCAGGGTCAGTTTGGGGTTTTTGGGTAAAGGGGTATTTTTAGGGTTCAGGGTCAGTTTTGGGTTTTTGGGGTACAGTCGTACAGGGTAAAAATAAAATTAATTTAAATTAAATCAATTAAATGAAATTAAAAAATATAAAATTACATTACATTATTAAGTTTTTAATTTATTTTAAATGTATATGTATTAGTTTTAAATTTTTAATTATGTTTTAATATTTTTATTTAATATTTGTAACATTATATGTATTTTATAATTATTTTTACATTATTATTAATACATTTAAAAAAACGATATTTTTAAATACGATATTTTTGTACTACGATATTATTTTTTCGATATTTTTGTACTTACCTTGTTAGGGATAGGATTCCTATATTTTTGACTTCGATATTTTTGTCCCGATATTTTTGTATTTCGATATTTTTGATTTCGATATTTTGTCAGACATTCAGGGTGGGCAGAGCTGAGTTATTGCTTTGACTTGGCTCCAAGAGTCTGGGGACGAGCCAAGCCATGATATGTATATCGTGCTGCAAACATAATTCTAAATTATGAAATAATCTCCTCAAAATTCAAAAAAGTGTAGTTCTTTAACAAGGGGAGGCGTATCACCTTAGTATATCAGATGATATCACTACATATACCAACATTTTTTTAAAGTGATAGCTTTAAGTCAAATTCATGCCTCATCCCCTTACTACAATGCCATTCTTGAACTAAGAGGCAACTCAGTCATATAAACTCTAAACGTGGCTTAGATTCTTATTATAGACGGAGCAACATTACAGTCTATTACATCAAATATGAGGTACTTTTACAGCACATATCCTGAACTAAAGTATGTAAAAAGTGTGCTCATATGAGATACTAAAGAAAAATGAGGCTCTGTCAACTAAAATATTTCTCTAGGATCACCCAATTAGGACAATCAGGGTAGTCCGTATGTCTGGGTGCACATTTTGAAATTCAGCCACTCTCTCTCTCTGTCTCCAGTTTACATCAAAGGTCCCTGTTTTGTCTTTCATTCTTGGCTCACGGTGAGAAAAACCAACACAAAGATAGTAGACCCGCCAACACAAAGATAGTAGACCTGATTCAGAGCCCGAGACCTGACTAACAAAACAATAATACATTTATTTGGGCGGGGTGTCATGCCCCAAACACCCTCTTTGAACTTACACCCCGCACTCATTAATAGACGCATGTTTGCCTGTACACACAAAAACACACAGCAGCTTTTACAGAGCTATGTTAAAATGTGTTTTCACAAAGATGCAAGAAAGATATCTAGTTTATAGAATACATGTGTTTTGTTGGTCTCATTCATCAAGTGCACTGAGTTCCCCTTATAGGACAAAAAATGATTTGAATCAAATTTTGACTGATTTATTAGATTGAGATCTATAGTATTGTTTTGAACCTTCAAAGCCACAGTGACTTTTAAAATGCAATGTACGTATGGACACCTGCAAGCAGTGAGGTGGGGTTTATGCCGTTGACAATTCTCACATTTTATATGTGGGGTTTTGGTAAGATGGGATTGAAAAGGCCTGCCGTTGAACTGGTTGCCCTCTGTTTAGGGGCATAAAATGCTATCTTGTGACGTGTCTGTTTTATTAGAATTTGGCAAGAATACATATGTTTCATTGGTGCAAGCTCAGGCAAATTCCCACTGACATTAGGACAGGGCCACAAGGCATTTGCAGCTACCAGTAAAAGTAGCTGCAAATAACAAGAAAGCTTTTTTATAAACTTTTAAAGATATAGATCACCTATTTTAATTATGAGCATTATTAGGCAAAAATGTAAGAGAATGAAAACAATTTCCTACAAAATTTTGTGTAGAATACTTTTTGTAACTTGTCAGGCAGGATGATGCCATTATAAATTTTCCCCAGCACCGGCGCAAATTACGTAAGCTGTTATTGTCAGTGCAAGATCGCCATGACACCAGGGCAATTTATGTAACCTGGAAGGGCTGGTGTACGACTGCACTGCTGCGATCAATGTGACACAGGGCTATTTGAAGCATTCTCACAATGAAATTAAAAGAACATTCTCACCTTGCTTATCATACCTAGCACTGCTGCCTCTGTGCTCTTCTCCTCCTGTCCCGAGTCTCGTCTCCTGCACGTCTATGCACTGCACAGGCTCCCAGATTCACCTAGGCCAATCCAGACGCTGCTCTCATGCTGTTAATACTATTACCCAGCATGAGGTAAGCACTGGGATTGGTCTTAGCGGACTGGTTTTACATTCACACGGTGACTGGAAGCCTGTGCCTGTTCTCCACCTGGCTGTGTAACACAGCTTAGGTTGAAGAGATCTTAGTGTGAATGTCAGTTTGGCCACCCTGAGACAACTGGATAAACCGACATGCACATTTGCAGTGCCGACCACCCTTCCTCTTACTACTGAAGCTGCTATACATCACAATGGCCCCGCCCCACCCTAAAACTGGCTCAGTCAAATGACTGACAGCCTGCAGGATGAAAAATAAAATTATAATAAAATTGTTATATATTTTTTTTTTCATGCTTGAATTTGCAGTAGGTTGATGTTCTATGCCTTAACGGAGGAGCCTCCACTGAATGTTAAGTGTTAGAAATTGGGTCTCTAGTTGGCAGTGGTTTGCACCCTGTCCAAGTAGGAACCCTCACTCGTGTCAGGGTAAGAGAGTCCCACAGCCATGACAATCCCTGCTCACCCCCTTGGTAGCTTAGCAAGAGCAGTCAGGCTTATCTCAAAGGCAATGTGTAAAGCATTTGTACATACACGTACAGTAATTCAGCAAAAACACTACAAACGGAGTCTACACCATTGTAGAAAAATAACCAATATTTATCTGAATAAAACAGGAATGACCCAACAAACACAAGTCAAGATATCACTTTTAAATGGTTAAATATGGGTAGTCCATGGAAATCAATGGATGCGTTCTTTTTAGCACAAAGTACCTTAGATGCTTCAAAATTCAAAGATGAAACATGTGCAGGGGAGGTGAGGCGCAGAAAAGCAAAGCAATGAGTCAGTGTGGGGAAAAATATATCGATATGTTTTCATCAGCCAAATAAGTGAATCAATCCCATATTCTCCTCCACACTATCTCAAACCTACTGAGCTAACCACTCTGACCAAGCTGCTTGCTTGCTCCTGAGCACCCACCCCTCACGATCTATTAAAGCTTGACCCCATGCCCTGTATTGCCCTCTGTGACACGTCATGGGTTAACAGCTGTGAAAAGCCTCTGAATCTTGAAGGTTGGCTTAAACTTGCTTTCTGGTCCCTTGTGCTCTCTGTCTCTGGGCCTGCATGACACTTCTATTTGTATATGTACACCCGTATTTGGCCTTGGCCACATCTTATGAGTTTACTGATGACTGCACTTTCTGCCCTCTATATTCTCATCTGACTATCTATGAGGGGCAGAAGAAGCTTGTTCCAAGACCTGACACTGTGTCTGCATTCTGCCTTGGCATGCCAATAAACGGACAAAGGTGCAAGAACATTTCCTGTGTTTTGTGAGGCTGCGGTCTATTTGCTTTCCGTCATCGCTCTGAGGAGGGTTGGAGGATTTATTGCCCAACTTAATGGATTTATTACCCAACAGTCAGTTCCTTACTCCACAGCGGAGGTAATGCATTGGTTTCTTACTGCCAGGGGAGGTGATGCATTGGTTCCTTACTGCTAGGCAGGGAAGGTGATGTGTCAGTTCCTTACTGCCAGGGGCTGTGATGTATCGGTTCTCTACTGGAAGGGGAGGTGATGTGTCAAACTCTGGACACAAGTCCTTGGTTCCTTACTGCAGTGTGACGTCAGTGAAGAGACAGCGTCGAGGGCCAAGGCATCGACAATCCAGATGTGCTGCTTCAATGCATCATTGGAGATGCAGGTGCTGCATCAATTTTACGGCCACCAAGCAGGTGCTGAGTTGATTCTCCAGCATCGAAGCAGGTGCGGCGTCTGAGTCAGAGCGGATGTCACGGACACAGTGCTCGGGACCCGCGCTGCAGTAATTTTCAGCCATCAAGCAGGTGCTGCATCAATTCTTCAGCCACGCTATAGGTGCTGCGTGGATTCTTCAGCCGCACTACAGGTGCTGTGTCAATAAAATGAACACTGAGAGTTGATGTGTGGATCTTTTCTTTAAGATCACCAGGTTACACTTCCATGGGCGCAGGAACTGATTTGGCACCACTGGCCAAGTCAGGACTCTCAGCAGAAGAGCCCTGGCACTGATAGGGGAAGTCTTTGATGGATCTGAGACTTCTTAACAGGAGGCAAGCATGTACAAGCCCTTGAAGAACCTTGAAAGCAGGGTGTAGAAAGCAAAGCCCAGTCCTTCACTCCCAGGACAGAAGCAGCAAGCATCAGGCCAGCACAACAAAGCAACAGGCAGAGCAGCAGTCCCTACCACAGCATCCAGCTCTTCTTCCTGCCAAAATGTCCTCAGTCCAGAAGTGTTCGGAATTTGAGGTGTCAGAGGTCCAAGGCTTATACCCCTTTCTGCCTTTGAAGACAGTAAACTTCAAAGGAAAGTTTTTGTAGTGCACAAGACCCTGCCTCTCCCTGACCTAGCATCAGACACATTATGGGAGGGTGGAGACAGCTTTGTGTGAGGACAGGCATAGCCCTATTCAGCTGTCAGTGACAACTCTTCCCACAACTCTAGCTCTGAAGACACATCAGCCTGGAGATGGGCCATCAGGATATGCAAAGCACTCCTCCGCTCCCTTTGTGTGACTGTCTAGAATGAATGCACAAGAGTCCAACTGTCAGCAAACCCAGACATGAATTCTACAGACAGGCAGAGGCAAAGAATGGTTAGGCAAGAAAATGCCCACTTTCTAAAAGTGGCATTTTCAAACACGCAATTTAAAAACCAATTTAACAAAAAATATATTTTTAAATGTTGAGTTTAGAGACCGCAAACTCCAAATCTCTATCAGCTTCCAAAGGGAAATTACACTGTACAGATATTTCAAGAGAATCCCTATGTTAGACCATGGGAGAGATAGTCTTTGCATTAGTGAAAAATGAAATTAGCAGTACTTCCCTATTAGGACATTCAAAACACAAAGTACATGCCTGACCTTTTAAACACACTGCACCCTGTCCATGGGGCTGCCTTGGGCCTTCCTTAGGAGTGACATACATGTAGTCAAGGGAAGGTTTGGGCTGGCAAGTGGGTGCACTTGCCAGGTCGGAATAGCAGTGTAAAACTGTACACACGGATATTACAGTGGCAGATCTGAGATACATTTGGAACACTACTCATATGGGTGGCACAAACAGTAGCATTTGATTTACAGGTCTTGGGCACACCTCGTGCACTTTACTAGTGACTTACTAGTAAAACAAATATGCCAATCATGGAGAAACCAATCACCAATAGAATTAACACAGTGAGCACTTGCACTTTAGCATTGGTCAACAATGATAAAGTGCCCATAGTTCTATAATCAGCAAAAACAAAATGCAGCACTCAGTCAAAAAACAGGAGGTCAGAAGCAAAACAACATGGGAAATCACACCAAAGATGCCAGGTCTAACAATGAGCACCAAAGGTTGTACAATAGTTCACTTTAGAATCTATTCATGAGTCATGGTCTTCATAATATTCAGTGTAAAACAACCAATGATGTGATGTTGGCATTTCATTCAATTCTACAACAGTTGTTTAAGTTACATAGTTCTGCAAACAGCATTCTAAATGAATAAACCTATATGCAATGCAATATTATATGTATCATTATAACAATTACTGCTTTCTATACAGTGCTTAGTTTATGCCAATGATGGGCACCAGCGCTCAGTTTTGAGGTCCTGCGCATATTGTGTATCATCAGACTTTTACGTAGAGCAAGAGAAAAGGCAGCAAACCAGAGAAAATGGAGGAGTAGGAGAAAAGTAGGTTAATGTTTATTCAGGGAGAAAGAAGGGTTAAAAAACAACCTGTATCCCGAGATGAACAGACAGAAAGCGTAGGGTGCTGGAAGAAAGAGGCATGAGGCGGAATCAATATTAGGTTTCTAATAAAATCTTTGGACACCACACATATTTCTTTTTTTTTAATTAAACAGTATATAAAAATCACCAAGACCATTTGGCTCTGTATGCCAGCTTTTCTCATTTCGTATTGTGAATGGTCTCTGTTGCAGTGCATAAGATATAGCGCCATGTGAAAATGGACCGTTCATTGAAAGGAGGCAACGTCCACTTGCACACAGGAGTATCAGTGTTGCTCTTATTGTGGAAATAAGCAAAACATCATGATATAGGTGCCAAATATGATGCATGTCATTGCAGAGACCTACTTAACAACTTTCCCTGTATCACTTTTAAAACATTTTTCCCTATGTTGTCAATCCAATATAAATCAAAACTTGACTAATTTTAAATCAGTCCATTGGCCAACACTTTAGAGGTTGGAATCTAAAAAATCGATTAATTATATTTAAACATTAATTATTGAGAATTAATGTTACATATTTCATTTCAATCTGGAACAAGGAAGCGAGATATGCACACTAAAATTTTGAAGGACTGTCCAATAACTGTTTGGACAATCTTATTTCTGAGTTTTGGACTGACCAGCATTAAGCATTGGCAAAGCTGATAGATCTGGCTAGAATATGCTAATGCATGTAAACACCGGAATTCATAAAATCCTGTTTCTATGCTTTCATGCAGAAATTATGTTTATCACATTAAAGTCTACCCTATATATAGCCTTTGCCAGTGCTTGGAAAAAAGGTAGCAGTAAAGGACTACTTGCTATAGAGGGTACCTATAGTAGAGTGAAAAAAGAATGTGAAAATCACTGCAATATTTTCAAGAGCCAAACTGTCCTTAATGCATTCCAATAGAAGTATTTACATGAAAAGCAGTGTTCGTCAACAGTTGTGCTAACGCGGGATTACTGGTTACTAGTTACCTTACCAAATCCCAAACTATGTCGACTGAATCGTTGGTACCTGTCGTTGAGTAAAAGGTAATCTTACAATAAATCAATCAATTTAAGAACTTACACCACTCTAAATGACCACTGACCAAATTTTAAGTTTCAAAGATTTAATATAAAGTCAAAGATAACTGAAGATACAAACTTCTCAAAATGAGATTAAGAAGATAAATCGGTATCACTATGAACATGAACTTTTTGAATAGTCTGAGTCTGAAAAACAGAATAATAAGTACAAGCTCAAAAACCATAAGGGTTGTCAAAATGGATATAAGTTGCAATCTCAAAGTCATTACAGAAAAGAAAATTAAGGTTAGTCTGTCCCTACACTATACTAAGTGACATCCCTACTTAGCAAGATCTTTACCCCTCTAGGTGTCAGCCGTGGTGACTTCCTAAGAAGATCACGCACTTCTCTTTGTCTCTTCTCTGATGATGGGTCTCTCCTGATCAGCCTATCTGCCTACCCATCCGCTTCCTTAGGCTCCCAAAATCATCTGCTCTGCTCTCCTCCCGGGTCGCTTTCCCTAATACCAAATCACATTTCCAATAGAAACGCCCCTTGGGACGCCCCTCACGTGGTACATCTTTGCGCGGCAAACTCCATGATGGTACTCTTGAAGACCCTTGTTAAAGTTGACCTTGGTTCCCAGGCTTCTTCTCTTGCGCCGATACCCCCTAAATTCCTGGAAACTCCTACAGGCCTGCGCAAGGCGCCACTGAACAAAGTCCCTTTCATTCGAGCTGATTAGGACCCTCGCACCTGCATACAGCTCGTCCTGCAGTGGGCCTCAAATTCCAGACTCCACCATATCTTTAGTCGTAAAACACTCTCAAAGCTCTGTGCTGGACACCTCACGACCTCTTCTCTAACGAGCACATGGCAATTTAAACGACATGACATTATCTGCTCTGGCCTACTTGATTTACATGCAGCAGGTCCCTGCACTCTTAAAACGTTAACTTGATTTAAACAGCAAACATTCTTAACTAGCATACGTTTCTAAAATAACACATCTATAAAGCATATACTTTTAACCCTAAGTTCAACAGTACATTTAGAAGAACCATGTCAACCTTATCTCAAATTATTTTAGCAGCACGTTTAGGTTTGCTGTGAATTGCCCTAAGGCCTACACATTATACTGGATTTCAAAGTTACATTTAATTCGGACATGATTCTTTTAACATGAGAACATGAGGTTTTCACATATATTCCAACATTTCTACATTAATCTCACACCGTTATAATTATAGTTACTCCACTTAACATTCTATACATTCCGCTACTGAATATAAAACACTCTATATATTTCACTCCTGGATATAAAACACTCGTGTGCAAAACATGTTTAAACTAACTACGTGCTTGTAAATATGGCGTACTTATACATTTTTTTCAAACTTGTGCTCTCTCAGTCCCCCCTTTGATGACCTTCTGGGGTCATCACCATCAAGACACTAAAAATGTAGAACCCTTCAAAGTGAAGTCATGGCTGTGCCACTTCTTTTCATACTCTCTAATGCTTTCAGACTCTTATATTGAGTGTCCTGCATCGCTGTCAACTCTTCCTCCTGTTTCCTCATAGTTCTCTGCAACCTATTTGCTCTATAACATTGATACAAACGCACCAATCCCCACAAAGTGATTACACAAATCACTATTATGATGATGGGTTTCAGTATGTACCAAACGATACCCTTTCCTAAGTTGGCAAACCAACTTCCAACTTTACCCATTCCATGACCCACTTTTTCCCACACAGTTATCTTTGCCAGGTCCTCAACTTCGTAGTGTATGGCAGTGATGTTTTGTATATACTTCTCTAGAGGTTTTGAATTGTCTGGAATGTAAGTACAGCATTCTTGGACCTTCAAAGCCTTACAGACTCCTCCCTCTTTAGCTAACAGAACGTCTAAAGCAAGTCGGTTCTGAAGAACCATTGCCCTAATCGATTGCATCTCCCCTTCTATCAGCATCAAGGATCTTGCAGTACTGGCAGATAGTCTATCTATGACTGTAGCTAACCTCCTGATCTTAATGTCAGTCAATATCAGTCCTAAGATAGGGAATGCAGCGCCTAGTACATCTCCAACTACCTCTGCTGCACCCAGCCCTCGCTTCCATCTAGTTGGTATTTCTTTCTTTGGCGTGTCTAAATTCTCAACATGATATATTTTAGGGAAGACAACAGCCAGATAGCATGATCCGTACCAATTATCTGGTAACTTCACATAGGCATTTCTTCCACATACAAAATATACATTTGGTATTGCTTGCATCCCTTTCAAAAAGTCCTTAGAGTAATACTCCAATTGAAAGGCATGTTCACAATTGACTTGACCTACATAAAAGTTTTCATAATAGGAGTAACTCCTGTGAATGCACAGTTTCCCCCGTTTCTCCTTATCCAAAGCAATTGGACCAATACTACCTTTTCTTTGATGTGCCCTTTCCTCCTTGGTCCAATCTGTTTCCCATTGTCCTGATGCCTTCAAAATCTTCTGCCTCCTGTATCTAGTATCTACTTGTCCTACAAACTTTTTCTCAACTTCTGATATTTGACAAGTCAGATTGTTTCTTCGAGCATGTGAAGTATCTAACGTTTTCCATGGAATAAACCATTTGTGTAACCTGTCTTCGCTTTTGTAATAGTCCCACTTGTTCAAATGCTTGAAATTCGGGACCTCTGGCAATGTCGAGTCGAAATTCGAGAAATAATACTCAAATCCATCTCGTCCATAAAATATGCTCAACAACAAACTGCATGTGATTCCATATGTCAATGGAAGATGATGGTATCTGATACCCTCCTCCACAGAAGCTGGTAATTGCATACAAACGTAACAATCCTTCACTTCCATGGCATCAACATACTCATAAAGCAATTTAGCATAAGCATTTGATTTGTAATTTCCCTGTGACGCATCTGTATGTAGCCTTTTTATTTCTGCATCTAACAACGCTTTGTCTTTATCATTGATGTTTCCCTTTTCCTTAATAATGGTAGTTTTCGGTGTTGACACTACCTTGACCTCCTTGACTGCAGTTTCATCCCTTTCGTGTCCCACTAGGAATGAAACAGTTACCACTAAAATTATAAGAGAAACCACTATTCCTAAAAGTGTAACAATTATACATTTTGCCCTGCGGTTCGGGTTGCCAGCCTCCATGTTCTCAAACAGTGTAGTTCTTGACTTTCTTCCAGCATTCACTTCTTCTCTTTCCTGAGCCAAAAGTCTTTCTTTCTCGCAATGTCTCTCTTTTGAACACTTGGAAGCTTGACAATTTATTCCGCAAAACAGTTCAAAGTCCCGTAGAAATTAGACAACCCTAGCCCTTCTCCATCCACTAAAATGAAACCCCTACCATTTTTCTTCTTCCACTCGGCGCTAGGTTATCTTGCAAAAATTTTACAATTTCTTTTCAACAGTCTTATTTTCGTCCGAAGTTATGTATGACTCAAGGAGGGACACTACGTCTTCACAAATGTCCATCCGAAGTAACATTCCCTCAGGTTCTGGGCAGTTCGTACCACAACATGGAAAGTCAACTTTTTCTAGAATTATTCTCCTTATTTCGCTAAGGACAAGTGGACGGACGAAATTGAGAGTTAGCGTTTTTTCAATTTCTACTCCTGGTACTATCAGTTCTACATCCACAATTACAAAGGGGTCCGTTCTAATCAAGATCACTTTCTTCACCTTTCCAGTTCTGCGCCCCTTTGAAGACATTCGTAATGGTATTAATCCACAACAATAAGCGCTCCTAGCATTTCTACTACTCGCTCAAGCATTTCCAAACGAAGAAGAGTTCCCTCCAATATTGGATATCGTGAACAGCAAACTGGAAACTCAACTGTTTCTAAAATCAATTTTCTTATTCCACTCAGGAGAGCAGGATGAACGATGTTGAGTGTCAGCAACCTTTCGGTCTCCGCTCCTGGCAGTAGAAACCTTATTTGCACTGTGATGATCGGGTCAGTTCTGATCAGTTCCACTTCCCTGATCCTCCCTGTTCTGTGTCTCCCAGACATCTGCAACAAGGTAGGTCCAGTCGGGAGTAGAGTATCTTCTACTAGGCACTCGCACCCTTCTTGATCTTCTAAGACCCTCCTCGGCTTGATCCTGTATATCTTCTTCTGGATCTGAGTCTTCGGATATAGGAGCAAGCGTTTCTTCTTGGGCCGACCTCAAACTTAGCCTTCTTCTCCTTGCTGGCCAAGTGGCAGCTCCAAGCCTTATTCTCCTATTCCTTGTCCTCTCACTTGGTTCTTGGTCGCTCTGATACGGATCTGAGTCTGAGTCGTATTCACTTCTGCTCTCTCCTTCAGTTGCGTCTTCTGTCTCACTGCCGTCCTGCCTTCGCTCTTCTTCTGAATCCGTTGCGTTCCCAACTTCTTCCGACACCTCCTCAGCTGCTGCAATCCCTTCTTGCGACCCTTCTTCCACTTCCGGGCTTTCGTCTGGGATAGGAGCTGTTCCTTCTAGAGGTGCTGGAACTCTTCGAGTATGGGCAGCATGGATCCAATTTGGCAGCCCCCCGCACTTCACCGCGGTGTTCGTTATCAGGATTACCTGAAAGGGCCCACGCCAGCGAACATCTAGGCAGTTCTTCCGGACGTGTTTTTTAACCAAGACCCAGTCCCCTGGGTTCAGATCATGACACAGGTTCCTCGATGCTGGAACTTCAGCCGCATGCACCTGAAGGGACACAGAATGGATGGCGTCAGACAGTCCTTTACAATAATCCAAGATCAGATCATCTGTAATATTCAATAGGGCAGTAGTTGGAACTGTGGGAAGTCTCATGGCCCTCCCCATCAGGATCTCGTGGGGAGAGAGACCTGTCCTCCTGTCAGGTGTGCTGCGCATGCTCATGAGCACTAGAGGAAGAGCATCTGGCCAACTCAAAGATGTGGATGCCACTACTTTAGCCAATCTATTCTTCAATGTGCCATTCACTTGTTCCACAATTCCTGAAGCTTCTGGTCGATAACTACAATGCAGCTTTTGATCGATATTCAGTGTGGAGCACAACATCTTCACTATTTCGCTGTTAAAATGTTTTCCTCTGTCAGATTCCAAAGAGGCAGGCACCCCGAAGCGCGGTATCAACTCCCTGAGCAACAATTTAGCCACTGTGAGTGTATCGCACCTACGTGTAGGGTACGCTTCAACCCATCTGGAAAATACGCATACAATCACCAACACATACCGAAGGCGATTAACTCTTGGCATTTCGATGAAATCTAGTTGCATTCTATTGAAAGGCCCCCCGACCTCCCAATGTGACTCAGTGTGACTGGTGTTCGTTTGCCTACGTTCAGTTGTTGGCAGGTAACACATCGCTTACATACTGATTCTGCTGCTATTCTAAATTTAGGGCAATACCAAGTTTGCCTAAACACTCTCATCATAGCATCCCTTCCTAGATGTACTGGACCATGTATTTCTCTCGCCATGGGATTAGCTAATTCTTCAGGTAACACAGCTCTCCCATCGGCTGAAACCCAAAAATCCATTTCACTTCGCACACAACCTGCTGTTTCCCATGCCCTTTTCTCAGTTTCTGGTGCATTCTCCTGCATTATTCTTAAATCCTCCCAAGTGTCTACAGTTTCTAACATCATACTTAATTCAGTCTTTTCTTCTGCACCTTCTATTTCCACCTTTGAGAAAGAATAATTTTGTTCCGCACAATAGCGTGCGACTTCATCAGCGTATCTGTTGCCTTGTGACACAAAATCTGTATTCTTAGTATGAGCTACACACTTTACTATTGCGATGTCAACTGGACCTTGTAATGCTTCTAACAACAGCCGCACAAATTCTCCATTTCGAATGGGCGAACCAGAGGAGGTCATGTAACCCCTCTGAGACCACAACTGCCCGAAATCATGAACCACACCGAAACCATATTGGCTGTCCGTGTAGATGGTGACTCTCTTTCCGTTTCCTGCTATGCAGGCACGAGTTAGGGCAATAATTTCTGCTACCTGTGCGGAATGTACTCCTTCCAGGCAAGTGGCTTCCACAACTCCAGTAATAGTACAAACAGCATAAGCTGCTCTCAACCGACCAGTATCGTCTCTTAAACATGAGCCATCAACAAAATAAATTTCATCGGGGTCAGACAACGGCTCATCCACAATATCTGGTCTGGGTTTCGTGCATAGTTCAGTCACATCAAGGCAATCGTGGTCTTCACATCCTTCGCCTTCTATTACAGTAGGTAATGGCATCAAAGTAGCAGGATTCAAGACAGAGCATCTCCTGAGGGTCACGTTCTCTGCGGCAAGAATGACTTGCTCGTAGCGCGTGAGCCTACTATTGGTCAGATGCTGCGTCTTCGTCCTGGTCATTAACAATTCAACTGAATGCGGTACATACACCACCACTGGATGTCCCATCACAATACTCTCGCTCCTTTCAATGCTGACACCCGTTGCAGCAACGGATTTGAGACATCCGGGCAACGCTGCGGCTACTGGATCTAATGTAGCCGAAAAATATGCAACTGGTCTACGGGCATTTCCGTGGGTCTGTGCCAAGACTGACAAAGCACATCCCTCTCTCTCACAGCAATAGAGTGAAAATGACTTTTCGTAATCGGGCATTCCCAGAGCCGGAGCACGACATAAATCGTCTCTCAGCTGTAAAAACGCCACCAGACATTCTTCATCCCATGGTACCGGATCACTCACCTCCTTGTGCGTCAGTTTCTGTAAGGGCTTTGCTTTCAGTGAAAAGTTAACTATCCACTGTCGGCAGTAACCCACCATTCCTAGGAACATTCTAACTTCTCTCTGTGTTGTAGGCGCATTCATTTTCATTATCGCCTCAATCCTCTCTGGTGACACCTTACGTTTTCCTTTCTCTAACCGGTGCCCTAAATACTGTACTTCTGTCAGACAATACTGCAACTTGCTCGGAGATACCTTATGTCCATTTTCAGCTAAATGGTTCAGTAAGGCAATTGAATCTGTTTTACAGGCTTCCTCTGTCTCTGACGCAACAAGTAGGTCATCTATGTACTGGACCAGAACCGAGTTCTGCGGCAGTACTAGATTTTCAAGATTCTTTTTCAACAACTGATTGAAGATGGATGGGCTGTCTGTGAATCCTTGTGGGATTCGACACCATGTTAAAACGCGATCTTCCATTTTAAAAGCGAAAAGATACCTGCTCTCTTCATCCAATGGGATTGAAAAGAAAGCCTGACAAAGATCTATCACTGTGAACCATTCTGCTTGACATGGTATTTGAAACAGTATCACTGATGGATTCGGTACCACGGGACAACATGAAACAACTATGTTGTTAATCTTTCGTAAATCCTGAACTATCCTAAACTTCCCGCTAGGTTTCTGCAAACCCATAATCGGGGAGTTACAAGGACTACCCACGATTTCTTTCAGTATTCCCTGTTGTATCATTGACTCGATCACAGGTTTTATTCCCGCAATCGTTTCCTGGGACAATTTGTATTGAGGCGTTCTTGGAAACTCAACATTTGGTTTTACCAGAATTTTTACCGGTTCTACCCCTTTAATCAATCCTATATCTTCTCCTGTGAAATCCCACACCTCTGACGCCACTGCATCTCTTAAATCTTGGGGAAGATCTTCTACAGTCAGAGTAGGATATAGTTCTACACAGAATTTTGAATTGGCCACCTTAAAGGTAGCATCATCGTCGGTAGTCTGTACCTCCACTCCTTGTGGGGTGCAGTATATGGTGCAATTCAATTTGCATAACAAATCCCTTCCCAACAGACATACCGGACTCGAGTCACAAACCACAAACTGATGTTCGTTCATGTGGTTTCCAATTTTCACAGACACTGGTTCTGTCAAAGGACTAGTCATTCTTTTATTTGCGACTCCTACCACCTGAATTGTTTCCCCTGACATTGGCAAGTCTGGAACCACCGCTGATCTCAGAGTCGAACGAGTAGCCCCAGTGTCCACTAAGAACGTAGTGGGACACCCTGCCACTTCTGCCTCAACAAATGGCCCTCTCTGATCCACTTCTAGGACTGCCCCAAGGGTACAGTCCTCTTCACTGCTCATCCGTTGTCCTGTCAATGGATCAATGTAATAACACTTTTCTTCCTCGATAAACAGAGGCATTTGTTTAAAGACCTTTCCCCCAGCTGCTATCTTCGGTGGCTGTGGGAATTGGGCCCGTGGAGCCGAAGTCCCCCCTTTGGCCACCTTACTACTTGGGACTGTCACCTTTTGCACTGGGACTTCTTGGACCTGCTCTTCTACTTCTAGCTCTCCATTTTCAGGGTTAAAGGGACACTCGCGTCGCCAATGCCCCACCTGGTGACACTGATGGCACTTTGTCGTTTTCTTTAAAGTGGCAAAGTCTATCCTAGGTCTCTGCCCTTCTTCATTATCTTTGCTCTGACCGTTTGGTTTTCGTCCCATCCCCTGCTTCTGCTGGCCACCCTTCCCAGCGGACTGCATTTGCACCACCATCAATTTCTCCTTTAGATTCTTGGCTTTAGAATCTATCTCGTCACTGCAGTACCTCGCATAACGTAAAATCTCATCTAGTGGTTTGTTCTGCCAACAGATTAAATGTTGCTGTATCATCAAACAAATATCAGGTCTCAACCCCAAGACAAACTTTGACACAAACTGCCCTATATCTTTGGGATCCATTACATCTAGTCCACTGTATTGCTTGAATGTTTTCAATAATCTTTCATAAAACTCGTGAACTGTCTCCTTAGGTTCCTGCCTTGTTCGGTCTATTTTCACCCAATCTATGTCCTGTGGTGGTACCTTGTCTTTCAGCCATGCTATTACCCTTTCATACTTTCGCATGACAATTTCAGATGGTCCATTAGTTCGAGCATCCCTCAATGGTTCAACATTTGGCCATTCGACACTAGTCTTACAAGGGGTCCACAGATCAGATGGGACCACGATGTCAAACAACGTGTTCAAATCAATCCACAATACCTTCGAAATTTTAACAAACCTCTCTACCTGCTTATACCACTCTACTGGATTGTCCCGCAACTTCGGAAATGAGTTGGTAAATGCAGCTAAATCTCCTCTACTCCAGGGTACATGTACATAATTTCCGTTTGATATTTCTCGCAAAGGGAATGCCTCCATATGCATTACCCTTCCCTCGGGGGTCATCACATTTGCACTTCGTCTAACCGTGCCCTTTTTCAACCACCTCTCTTCCCATTTATCCAGTTCCCTCCACACTCTTATCCCTGATACCAGCTCTCTTATGTGTGTTTTTAATCCAGTAGTTCTCTTCTCATCTAGATCCTGGTCTGCGTACTGTAATCTGTGGTTACTCTGTAATGCCCTTGTCCTAGATAAATCCACAGCATACCTGTCTGCCAAATCAGTCAGTTTCTCATGAAACGCTCTAGCTTTCCTAGTAATATCCTTTGCCATGAACAATAACTCATCCTGTTCATACAATTCTATCCTTTCCAAAGGCAATGTTCCATCTATTATCTCATCAACATCTGATTTTAAACTAGTAACATCAAGCCTTTTTGCCTTAATTTCAGCTTTCAAGACACTCAATTTAGCTCCTCCATCCGCATCTCTCCCATCCCAGCTCCGAGATCTACGTTTAGGTATTGGTGAGTTATAGGGAGTCCTCCCCTGTTCCCATCTCTCTAAGTCCCATGCCTTTCCATCTTCTCGGGGTGGGTGGTGAAACCCTCCTTCACGCCTCATAGCCCCTCTCTCCCCATCCTGGCTGGTTTCACGGGAGGCAGGGTAAGATGTTCCATTACTCCCTCTTTCTTCACTACTTCCCTGTGATTCCTGATTATTCGAGGCGTGGCGGGACCTATCGCTGTTCTCCTTTCTCCAATGTTGAACGTCTTCCCCGAGTGTATGATGAAGGCACCTAAACCTATTCTGAAAAGCCCGTACCGCCTCATCTCCTCCTTTCCCCCAGAGACGGGACATTTCCTCACATTCTACAATCCTAGTATTTTGTTCCGGCTGTTCTCCCTGATTTGTAGGACATGCATCCCCTCTATTCTCTTGACTTTGGCCTTCCCGGCCCTGACTGCTTTCGCTGGCCCCACAATGAGATACAGTCCCGTTACCCCTGCTTTCCCACTCTGGTTCCGTTCTTGTCCTGTTACTCGGAGATACTATGGACCCGTCCCATTCCCTCAAATCAGCTCTTAACTCTGAATAGGATCTTGGCCGTGGTCCCCTTAGATCCATTGGTCCTCTCGGACCTCCCTGTTCTGAATTGGGACCGACAGTTGTGTCTAATGGGGTATTCCATGTTACCGATCCTGGCAATTGTTTCCATGCATTTGTCACATTATTCCTCCTTTCCATCTCAATCCTTTCCCTATCCAATTGCCTTTGTTGTTCCCCTCTATCTCTCTCAGGGTTATAGATCGAAACTATGGGTCCTATGGTAACAGGCACTTGAAGAGCGTCTGGTAATCCCACAGACTCAGCCCTTTCGGTGGTTGGCGTTTTCTGCACTACAAACCTTCCCACTACACTCTGTACAGTGTTGTTTGGAGGTGTTTCTCCGCCTTTGATAGGTGTCCATTCCGATATAGGGAGTGGTGTATATCCCTCTATGTCATTCCCATCTTCCCTTGCGAGCCCTCTATCTTCTATCAACCCCACTCTCGGAGGTGGTCTATCCATTAACAATCTGTTTATCAGATTGTCCTCCGACTCGCTTTCTTCATCTTCTTCCATGAGGTTTCCTCCTCCTCCTGCCACCTCCCTCATCGGATACATTTTTTCCACCTCAATAGCCTGTACCCTCCATCGCTTTGCTTCCTCATCCCATTTGGAATCTCGCACTGCCCTTACCGATCGCGTCAGCCTTTGTTGACGCCTGTTCAAATTTCGGTCGTGTGCAGCCTTAATCCATGCATTAAGGGCCTCAAACTGTGTTGGTCTGGGCGAGGGTTTCAATGAGGACATGGTTGCTTTTAGCCGATGTAACACCTCTAACTTAAATGTCCCGTACTTCGGGAACTGCATTTCCTCATTCCCTTCCGTAAGCTTATTCCAAGCCCCAATCCATAATATGGTATGCAGCCCCACATTCGTTGCCATATAATGAGCTGGTGTACCCTCTGGCGGAGCCTCTTCCCCGTAATAATGTTCACTTCGTTTACGTTTAAAAATCCCTTTCAAACACTTAAAACACTTCATGATTTCTCTTTTCTCTGCGTTTGTTTACTTCCTGATGACACTCCACCAATCTCAGCGCCGTTCTCACTAACTGGCCTATCCGTACGCGACTTTCCTCCGACGTCACTCTAGCCGCCCAACCAGAGCGCGGCTCTAGCTAACGTCACACCAACCGCTCAATCACAGCGCGGCTCTAGCCGACGTCACCCGTCCCCCTTCGCAGCAGTTCCCCTCCTTTCTCAGCTCGTCTCCTCGGTCATGCACGCGTCCCATTCATACTCTGAAAAATGATTACTTCCATCCAAGCGATCACCTTTCTTGACTGTACGCCCACAGTCTTTCTGTAGTTGTCACCTTAACTTAGCGAAATATCTTTCCGTTTACTTCCAGACAATCGCCTTCTCCGATAGGTTACTCACACACAGTAACTTTCGACCAGCGTCCGTTACTCATACACTCACTCTTACACTCCACCTATCTTGGATCCACGGCGGTCAATGGTACCTCGTGACCTCCGTACTATGGTCGACAACTACCCTGGATGTTCGATACACCCAAAACCACTTAAGCTCTGGCCTGAACTTAAGATTTCACCAGTTCACCCGTTTACCAGGTAACCAGCTTATCAGGTTGCGCGCGCTCACAACCTTCTCTCATTCACACTACAGGCATTCAACTCCGCAAGACATTACAATACAAATACAACACAAAACACCGCAATCTGTTCACGCATGACCCTTTTTATACTCACTCTCCGATACTGCTGCTTTTCTCGCACCGTCTGCACCTTTCGGCACACGATTCTTCCGCTTCTCGTCTCTCGACGTCTAGGGGCCTTGGGGTAAACTAACCTCTCTAGATTACCTTCCTCAAGAAGATAACCATCCTCACTCTGCTACCAACTGCTAACGCGGGATTACTGGTTACTAGTTACCTTACCAAATCCCAAACTATGTCGACTGAATCGTTGGTACCTGTCGTTGAGTAAAAGGTAATCTTACAATAAATCAATCAATTTAAGAACTTACACCACTCTAAATGACCACTGACCAAATTTTAAGTTTCAAAGATTTAATATAAAGTCAAAGATAACTGAAGATACAAACTTCTCAAAATGAGATTAAGAAGATAAATCGGTATCACTATGAACATGAACTTTTTGAATAGTCTGAGTCTGAAAAACAGAATAATAAGTACAAGCTCAAAAACCATAAGGGTTGTCAAAATGGATATAAGTTGCAATCTCAAAGTCATTACAGAAAAGAAAATTAAGGTTAGTCTGTCCCTACACTATACTAAGTGACATCCCTACTTAGCAAGATCTTTACCCCTCTAGGTGTCAGCCGTGGTGACTTCCTAAGAAGATCACGCACTTCTCTTTGTCTCTTCTCTGATGATGGGTCTCTCCTGATCAGCCTATCTGCCTACCCATCCGCTTCCTTAGGCTCCCAAAATCATCTGCTCTGCTCTCCTCCCGGGTCGCTTTCCCTAATACCAAATCACATTTCCAATAGAAACGCCCCTTGGGACGCCCCTCACGTGGTACATCTTTGCGCGGCAAACTCCATGATGGTACTCTTGAAGACCCTTGTTAAAGTTGACCTTGGTTCCCAGGCTTCTTCTCTTGCGCCGATACCCCCTAAATTCCTGGAAACTCCTACAGGCCTGCGCAAGGCGCCACTGAACAAAGTCCCTTTCATTCGAGCTGATTAGGACCCTCGCACCTGCATACAGCTCGTCCTGCAGTGGGCCTCAAATTCCAGACTCCACCATATCTTTAGTCGTAAAACACTCTCAAAGCTCTGTGCTGGACACCTCACGACCTCTTCTCTAACGAGCACATGGCAATTTAAACGACATGACATTATCTGCTCTGGCCTACTTGATTTACATGCAGCAGGTCCCTGCACTCTTAAAACGTTAACTTGATTTAAACAGCAAACATTCTTAACTAGCATACGTTTCTAAAATAACACATCTATAAAGCATATACTTTTAACCCTAAGTTCAACAGTACATTTGGAAGAACCATGTCAACCTTATCTCACATTATTTTAGCAGCACGTTTAGGTTTGCTGTGAATTGCCCTAAGGCCTACACATTATACTGGATTTCAAAGTTACATTTAATTCGGACATGATTCTTTTAACATGAGAACATGAGGTTTTCACATATATTCCAACATTTCTACATTAATCTCACACAGTTATAATTATAGTTACTCCACTTAACATTCTATACATTTCGCTACTGAATATAAAACACTCTATATATTTCACTCCTGGATATAAAACACTCGTGTGCAAAACATGTTTAAACTAACTACGTGCTTGTAAATATGGCGTACTTATACATTTTTTTCAAACTTGTGCTCTCTCAGTTGCGCTATCTCCACTGACTCCCCATGGCGGATAGAGTCAAATGTAAACTTCTAGCTTTAGCCCACTGTGCTCTCCACGGTTGTGGCCCCCTCTACTTCGAGAGGCGTCTCTCCTTTTATGTTCCTGCACGCTCCCTGCGATCCTCGTCCTTATGCTAGGCTCAGATCCCCCATTTCAAGCTTCAGAGGATAGGGTAAAGCTCATTTGCAGTGAAAGCGGCGGTTGCTTGGAATGCTCTTCCTCTGGCCCTGCGTACCATCCAGGACCAAGCTGTATTCAAGAGGAAGTTGAAAAAAACATCTATTTCCGTGAGGCCTCTGCTTATAACCAGCTAGGCTTCGCACTGGGACATTCATGAGTAGCCGCACGCGTTACAAATTCATATAACATAACGTAACCTAAAAAAATGGAATTATAAACCAAATGGCCAATAGCATTAGGTGAGAGAGTGTTACTCATCTGGGTGGAGCCAAAGCCCACTCTGTATATTTTAATGAATTGGTAACAACAGGCCTTGCAGAGAGCTGCACTGTTAAGCAGTACCCAAAACGAGGTATAGTTTTTTACTACCCTCACTTACCTGTTGCTTTGATCATGTTGCCTTGTAGTGTGGTTTATATACTTTTCATTCCCGAGTGAAAGAATTTTCTCACTAGGTCACAGGGCTAGCATATGCTTGTGTGAAGGCTTCAGTCTTCTTAAAGGGGAGATTTATAAGATTGTCATGCAGGGCAGCAAGTCACCTTGTTGCGCTGCACTGTGCGACAGGGAAAGAGCTGGGATGCACAGTATGTAAAAGAAGATGGCGCATTCCTGCCTTTTCCCCTGTGTTGAAGCACTTTTGACAGCCTAACACCAGTGCAGGCACCCTTGCACATTTTCCTGCACAAAAACAATCCTGAGAAGCATGATCCTCTATCTAAATAAAAAGATGAAGTAACAAGGAGATATAAAGATATTTCTCCTTGTTACGCCTCTTCTGGGAAGGCATATCTTTTTGGCGTATTGCCAGGTTTACGATTTCTGGTAACTCTGGGAGTTTGTCAAAACCCATGGGAGTTGCATAGGAACACCCATGCAAAACCCATGCAACTTCTTAGCGCAGAGCAAGGCAATGCAGAGATTTGTGCTGCGTTGCTTTACTTCAGATATATGGAGCCACTCATGGCCACACAAAGCAGCCTTGCGTGGCTTCATAAATCGCATGTAAGGTTTGTGTCGGGCAAGCCCCTTGCACCACCGGGGCTTCACTTTAAATATGGGAAAAAGTGACGCACCGACAGTGCAAGGGGCTTGTAAATAAGCCTCAAAATGTCAAATGTGAGCGGGTTCTTCCAAAATGCTTTTACATAAACCACATTGTGTGATAAAATGAACAGCAACCTCCTTTGAAGACATCTTGCGTGTTCTACTTTTTTAGGGCTCGGACTCCTCCCCACTGAAAGTGGGAGGAGTTAGAGAACTAATGTTAAAGAAGAAAAAAAAGAAGTATCTCCTAGGGCCTTGGCGAGAGGAATTCCACACATTCCTTAGAGTTTTCTGTCATCTGGCCAGTGATTCGTCTTCCTTGTGTTTTCGTTTTAATAGGCTTGAAGTGATAGGGTAAATGTAGTTTTGTTCCGCCATTTTGGGCATATTTCGTTCGTGCTCGCGCAAAGAAGTACATAAATTATAATTAGGAGCTGTCAGGGTGCCTCCGTTAGTGAATCCAGATGGGCGGGCGCGTTCACAATTCTGCAGCGCTCAGCGCGCAGCTTCCTTGTTCTTGCATGTTATGACTACGTTGCGTTGTATGACTAAATGGGGATACGGTAATGGCGCCGCTTTAATTTCTTTCGTATGTCACTGAGGTCCAGACATGCCGATCATTGCGGTGGTCTCCGGGGCTTGTTTACATTTGGGCACTGGAAATACGGGGTACGAAGCAGAGTCGTCATTTAATCAGGACTTGTCATTTGCTGGTTTGTGCACACCGTTGCAGCTTCTGCCGCTCTCAGAGCTCTCTATCTTTGTCGAAGTTTAAACCCTGCTTCCTCCGTTTGTGTGTCTTTTACTTGCCGCGGGTTGTGTGCAGAATTACGCTGCAGCTGATGTCCAGAAGAAAGCGGAAAGAAAACTGCGGCGCATCGCTGCTCTCCGGCTGATTGGCTATATTATATATTTATAACGGCCAAGAATTGCTCTTTCTCTGTATTCGTTCCTGTGGTATTTTTAGGCGAACATAATAGTTTCATGCATGGAGGGTAAACATTAATTTTAATCTGAGTGATGTCATCTGCGTATAACAAGACTAGAGGCAACGACCCCCTCGTGATGATTTATCGAAGCGCCTCTCACATTTCGATGCTCGGCTCTTTAGATGCTTAATGCTTAATGCGAAGTTTACCGAATGTCCAGTACAATTTACTTTTCCGTGCAGAATGTTTAATATATTATTAAAATGTTATTCACAACTTTTGGATTCATAATCATGCCGCATTCTAGGCGGGAATGCCAGGCTGGGAAGCACAACTAAGGGAGGCGGTGGCCTCCTTCCAGACCGCGCGCCCCTCCCTGGCACCCAGGGGCGGGCTCGCGCTCCTTGCCGTGGTCACCCCCGCCTTGCCAGAGATGAGTTCCAGCTGTCTGCCTGGGGTTCCGCGCTGCACATCTCTCGCGTGCCCTTTCTCATGCTCTGATGTCACGTGCTCCCCGTAGATCGGGCACCCTTCCGATTCTGGGCAAAGGGCCGGGCCTCTTTCCTTTCCAAGATTGCCGAAATTCAACGGGAAACTACGGGATCCAGCCAGTGGGCATCTCGGGCCGACATTGGTGCCACCCGGGTGCTGCTGCAGCTCTCCGGTGCATCGTGGGATTTGTAGTGTAACACTTCCTCTTTACCCTGCTCCTAATCCCCATTAGTCACCTAGTGTCAGTTCTCCCTTCTGTGCCTGTTCCCACACAAGCTTGCATCTTTCCTGTTCTTCTCTCCTGTAGTCTTACGTCTCTCGTTCTCGGTACCTTCTGGGAAGGAAAATTAATAAATAAGACATACCATTCTATTCTGTATACCATGAACATGCCTGGAGATAATGTGTTCGGGTTTATGCTGTAAAAATAGCATTTGCCTGCAGTTATAGTTGGACCAGCTTGGAGGTCGGCCGCTCTAGCTGTTAAGCCACATCCTCTCGTCTGCCTGTTAAGAAACGTTAATATTTTTTTGGACCTGTCTGTCTACGCGTTTTTAGCCTTCAACTGAAGTCTGAAGCTTTTCTTTTTTTCCTCTCCCCTATAGCACACCAGTTTCTCTCTTTCGCTTTAAGCTCCTGTTCTGCAGAGCTTGGCGGCACGTGGAGCACAAAGAGCTTCTGTGATCTAACTTCTCTCCACTAACACTCTCCACTAACACTCTCCAATAACACTCTCCACTACCACTCTCCACTACCACTCTCCACTACCACTCTCCACTACCACTTAACACTCTCCACTAACACTCTCCACTAACACTCTCCACTAACACTAACACTCTCCACTACCACTAACACTCTCCACTACCACTCTCCACTACCACTCTCCACTACCACTCTCCACTAACACTCTCCACTAACACTCTCCACTAACACTCTCCACTAACACTCTCCACTAACACTCTCCACTAACACTCTCCACTCTGCACTACCACTCTGCACTAACACTCTCCACTACCACTCTCCACTACCACTCTCCACTACCACTCTCCACTAACGCTCTCCACTAACGCTCTCCGCTAACACTCTCCACTACCACTCTCCACTACCACTCTCCACTACCACTCTCCACTACCACTCTCCACTAACACTCTCCACTAACACTCTCCACTAACACTCTCCACTCTCCACTAACACTCTCCACTAACACTCTCCACTAACACTCTCCACTAACACTCTCCACTCTCCACTACCACTCTCCACTACCACTCTCCACTACCACTCTCCACTACCACTCTCCACTACCACTCTCCACTAACACTCTGCACTAACACTCTCCACTAACACTCTCCACTCTCCACTACCACTCACTACTACCGCTCTCCACTACCACTCTCCACTACCACTCTCCACTACCACTCTCCACTAACACTCTCCACTACCACTCTCCACTACCAATTACCACCCTCCACTACCACTCTCCACTACCACTCTCCACTCTCCACTACCACTCTCCACTACCACTCTCCACTACCACTCTCCACTACCACTCTCCACTACCACTCTCCACTACCACTCTCCACTCTGCACTACCACTCTCCACTAACAATTTCCACTAACACTCTCCACTCTCCACTACCACTCTCAACTACCGATGACAGAGCACACTTACACGAAGGACATCACAGGCAGCAGCTGTGCAAGCTTGTTACACTCACAAGGATACCACAGGCAGCTGAGGTGCAAGCTTCTCCCACTCACAAGAAGGATATCACAAGCAGCAGCGGTGCAATATTCCCTCACACACTCACAGCAGGTACTGTGCCAAGGCAGCAGCAGCAACAGAGCAAGAGTCCCTTATAAAGAACAGGCACAGCACAGAGATGCACAATGCAATCTTCTCATACTCACAGGCAGCAGCTGTGCAAGCTTCTCACACTCACAACAACGACATCACAGGCAGCAGCAGTGCAAGCTTCTTACACTCACAAGAAGGACATCACAGGCAGCAGCAGTTCAAGCTTCTTACACTCACAAGGAGACCACAGGCAGCAGAGGTGCAAGCTTCTCACACTCACAAGAAGGACAACACAGGCAGTAACAGTGCAATATTCTCACACTCACAATGAGATCACTGGCAGTACACACCACATGAACACACTCCATAACACATAGCAACAATACATTGGCATTTACAATGCCATTAGATCAAACTCAAATAAATCCGAGCCCGATTGCATTTCTAATGCTTGTTTTATCTGACGGAGCGGGATAAGTCACCGTACTGTAATTTGAGACTAAATGACCTGGCCTGGGCTCAATCCTCTGTGGAGTGGGGGCATAGCGGGGTTTGAGGGGGCTAGAAAAAAATTACAAATTGCAGAGATGTCAGGGTGGGCTGGCGGTTTATATTATAAAGGGGTAGGGACTCATAAAAGAAGAAAAGGCGGCTGCGATTCTCCCTGCCAAGCAATAGGATAACGGAAAATAAGAAACAGGTGCACCCAGATGTCTGCACAGAACAGACCATTTTTAAGGATGAGGGAAGGCTTCCTATATTCGGTGTCCTTTCGCATCAACCCGTCACCCACCCGAGCTCTTTCTCCTAAGGACTGAGACACACTGTAAAAATCTGTAAAATGATTGATTGTGGAGACGATGCCAACATCTTCAGCTGTTGACAGACATGCAGCAGGAGAAATGAAGACGCACATGTCAAATCTCAGCAGAGTGGCGATATAGAGCAATGCAAATCAAAACAGTGATATTATTGGCAGTTGCTGTAAGAGCTCATTGTTGACCTGTCTCTCATTGGAATCCGCTCACAAAGTATAGAGCGCCTGAACAGCATTGCAGAGGATCACAGGCCTCGTCCTTTAAATTCAGGAGATCTTTTTCAGTTTTCTTTCTATAATTAAACTTTGCAAGTGGAACAGCAGGAAAAAGTTAAGGTGCGAATCCCCTGCTCAATCCCTAAAGAATTCTCGAAACATCTATACACAAAAATCAAACATCCATTCCTATTCGATATTCGCACATACCACCCAAAAATATTGGGCCCCATGCATCAACGAAAAAACCGTTCTCAAACGGGCAGATTCTCAGAATCATCCCCTTTGCGACCAGTATTTTTGCATTTGGAATGCATCATCCCAAATGCAAAAATCGCAATTTAAGGAATCGCAAAATTTGCGATTACTTAAATAGCGGTTGCATTTAAGGATTCGCAAATTACGATTCCTTAAATGCAATGCATAAACCTTAAAAAATGTGCAATTTTGCAAATAGGAATCGCAAATTACGTCAATCTAAAGTTGATGGTAATATGCGATTTCTTTGTAAAATGCACTAAAATGCGGCATGTGTGTGCCCAACATGTGGATACATTGTAATTTCAGGGGTGCAGCAGGGTGTCTATTTGGCACCCTGAAACTGCATGCGTAATTTGCTAGTACCTATTGGGCACTCGCAAATTGCGCATGCAATTCCCATTAATTCCTGTGTGCCTCTAGGGCAGAGGTCTTCAAACTTTTTTAGTCTGAGCCCCCCCATAGCAACATTTTTTGAGGTCGGGCCCCCCTCCAAAACTTTATGGCAAGGGTTGGGGGAGCGGGAGGGACATGGCTGCGTGCAGGGAGCAGGGCTTATGAGATGATTTCAGGAATACTTTTTCTACAGCTTATGAACAGCACCAAATATGAGACTTATCAGACAGCAAATGTATCAAACAAAAACAGATATTCCAAACAAACTGCTCCCCATAATTGGGGTGTTGTGAGCCCCTCACACTCTTTGACCCCAATGCAACTGTACCTTTAGCACTAATGATAACTGCAGTCCTGAGTAGCAGGCTATCTCCTCTGCCTCTTTTACTTCTTCCCCACCATGAAGGATCATCACCTCTGTCCTTATGCTTGAAAGGACAATAAGCTCTGATATCCCTTTTTAGGTCTCGCCTTGAGCAGAGCGAGACTATAGGGACTTAAACAGACTTTACCCAACTTGGCGATTTGGTGCTGTGCACGTGCGCTTTTAGGTCAATGCGCAAGCGCATTGACCTAAAATGCGAGTGCACATCATCAAATCGCCATCTGTTCCCCAGCAGCTCTTCCCGCTCCGCCCCACAAGCTTCCCCCAGCGTGCGCTCTGCCTTAGCCGCACTCCTCCCACACCTTTGAAGTGAAGCTTAGCTTCACTTCAAAGGCCCCTGCTGCTTCACACCCTCATGCCGCTCTCCCTGCTCCGCCCCCTCCCCTGCCCGCCGTGTCGCATTTCTCCTCCCCCCCTCCCCACAGCAATGCCCTCCGTCTTGTTCTTTCAGCTGTCTCCTTGCCACTCGTGGGTACAATCTCCTCGTGCCTTCGACCAACACCTCATGCTTGCCGCTTCGGAAGAATCAGTTTTTGTTTATATTTTACATAGGCCTTTATTTATAAACTGCGCCGCTTTAACTTCACATTTAAGGAGCGATGCGCTCTGCATGGCGCAGTGCAACTCCTTTTTTGCTACTCTACATAGCTCTGCAGCTCATCAGATTTCACCGGACAGACTGGGAACTCTCCCTTCTCTGGGCTGAGCTCTTTCAATCCTCCCAAAGTAATGATTTTTATACACCCATGCCAGTGTTGTACCCGACACCATGTGCGATCTGTAGCGAAATGTGATTAGTGTTTTTTATGACCCTGTCAACAGCGGGAGTCACTTTTCTTCTAGCTTCCCAGTTCACGTACACAGCTAAGTACAGACAACTAACCTCCCAGACGGACATTTCTTACTAATAATTCGTCCCTTGAGCGATTGTTGGCATGCCGGGAGCACCACCACATCCACCTCCACATCCACCTCCACATCCACCTCCACATCCACCATCACCTCCACATCCACCGTCACATCCACCACCACATCCACCACCACATCCACCACCACATCCACCACATCCACCACCACATCCACCACATCCACTACCACATCCAACACATCCGCCACCACCGCATCCACCACCACCACCGCATCCACCACCACCACATCCACCGCATCCACCACCACCACATCCACCGCATCCACCACCACATCCACCATCACCTCCACATCCACCGCCACATCCACCGCCACATCAACCACCACATCCACCACCACTGCATCCACCACCACATCCACCACCACATCCAACACACCCACCACATCCCCCGCCACATCCACCGCATCCACCACCACATCCACCACATCCACCACCACATCCACCACCACATCCAACACATCCACCACCACTTCCACCACCACCGCATCCACCACCACCAGAGCATCCACCACCACCACATCCACCACCACCACCGCATTCACCACCACCACCCCATCCACCACCACCACATCCACCACATCAACCACCTCATCCACCACCGCATCCACCACCACCACATCCACCACACCCACCATCATCACTTCCACCACCACATCCACCACATCCACCACCACCACATCCACCACCACCACATCCACATCCACCACCACATCCACCACCTCCACCACCACATCCACCACCTCCACCACCACATCCACCACCTCTACCACCACATCCACCACCACATCCACCCCCCACATCCACCACCATCACCACCACATCCACCATCACCACCACCACCACATCCACCACCACCATATCCCCCAGATCCACCACCACCACATCTATATGTGTGTGTGTGTGTGTGTGTGTGTGTGTGTGTGTGTGTGTGTGGGGGGGGCTCTGTGTGTGTGTGTAGGTACAAATGCAATGTTCTTGGATTTTCGTCACAATAAAATACACTGAACATAATCTTCACAAAAGTTATTTACAAACGTTTAAGCTATTGCCATTATAAATTACAATAAATTTTATTTAAGTAATAATTATTTACAAAATTAAAAGCCATTGTTATTTGTAATATCAATACATCTAAGTCACGTAAATACAACACACATTGCACTACAAATGCTATAGGTGTCACATTTGCGAAAGTTAAAACTATTGACATTGTAACTGACAAAGCTATTAATTTAGCTATTTTCAAAACCAACACATAAATAAAAAAAGTGTCATTTACAATACCAATCGCTCACACTTTCCTAATGCGAGACCTATTGCATTTCCAATGCTTGTTTTAAAGGTAGACAGTCATAACTGTGATAAAGTGGGCCCCCCAAATTCCTGGTCCCCAGTGCTGCTGCATCTGCTCCTTTATGTTAACCAGCAGTGTTGGCCACTTTCACACTTGGCAGCAGTACCAGCTTTACTAATGTTTATTTATTTATTTTTAGAATTTATTAAGCGCGAACAATTGCCCGCAGGCGTCTCGGCGCTGTATTGTATTACTCACTTGTTTGATACTGAGGATGTTTTTCAGAGGTTAAACAGCCAGGTTTTCAGTTTCTTCCTGAAGGACATTAAGTTCGGACATGATCTTATGATTTGTGGGAGAGAATTCCACAATCTTGGGGCGGCAATGAATGAACCTTTAAAGAAAAAAAACACTTATATTGTCCCCTTCTTTGGGGTATCTCTCTGAAGAAGCTGCCTCTGGCTATTTGTAAACATAAAAATGAGTCTGCATACAGTGCGCCCTATTCTGGGCCTTCTCTTTGACAATATCTATGAATCTCGCTCCTTTCCTCTGTCTCCTAGACCATTTCTGTGAGGCCCCAAGGATCGAGAGGATTAGGGCTCTGCATCTAAATGCAACCCTGTTGTCCTTTACCTGCCACCCAATGGACTCAGCTTTTACAAAAAAACTTTCCATGAATGGTTAATACTGACTTTGAGATGCCTCTGCCTGAAATCGAAGTGTGTGGTGGTAGTACAGAAAGTTCAAAAAAGAAACCAGCCTTCTTACCAGCCATTAATTGATTGAGTCACTTAAAGCCAGGGCCCCTGGAATTATGAGTTTCTGCAGCAGCAGCAGCGTTTTCCACATAATTATCAGTTTACTGCATTTGCTACATAATCTGCAGATTTCAACAACAAAAAACTTGATTCTAGCTCAAACGGAACAAAAGTTACTTAAAGCGTGACAAAGTGTTCCAGAGCAGTGGAAGGTTCTTTGCAAATTGACTGATAATCTTGTAGTTGCTTACTGCTGTATTTGGGTGTTAAACTGGTACTAATGAGGTGAAATATTTCCCCTGACAGCGTTACCGTGAGTTAAAATGACAAAATAATGCAGGAATGCTAACCACAAAATGTGGCGCATTGTGCCACGTAATTTACCTTTTCTTGCTGCATAATTTAGTCAAACCTGCCGCATAACTTTGTCCTCTTCTGCTGAATAATTCCAGTGGATCTGCTTAAAGCTTTATGGGGGCAAAGATCTATTCTTTTTAAGATGTAATGTAAAGGAGATATCAGCTGAGATCTGGATTAGTGGAGACACTTACAAAAACGTCTGCATTAGATGCAGTTTGATTACTTATTACTAAAAATTATATTTTGAAAGAACTTGTTTTATCTCAACCACTGCATCATTTTGCAGCAGCCTAGCTTAGAGTATGTAAATACTGTTTTAAAATAATGACTTGCATATTCACAATGCTTTCTGCCACAGGCTGGGACCTCATAGCACTATAAACAGGGGCATTGGAATTATGCAGCAGGAGAAGGCCAAATTATGCAGGATGATTGACTTAATTCTGCAGCAAGCAAAGGCAAATTATGCTGCATATTTTGTGATCGCATTACTGCACTATTTTGCTACTTTTACACTTGTTAACATTGCCCCTCATAAGTGCCACATAAACACCCACATATAGCAATAAGCAACAGAAAGGTGACCAGTCAACCTTTAGAAAGGGCCTTCCACTGTGAGGAAACATGTGTTGCTACATTTTTTAATCTGCAAATTATGCATCAGATGATGGATTATGTGGTAAATGCGGGAAAGCCATAACTATGCGCTGTGAGTGCAGGGTGAGCGTGAAAGTGAAGGGTGAGAATGAGGAGTGAGTTGTCTGAATGCAGGGTGAATTCCCAGACACTTGAAGTTAATCAGCATGGTATTGACGGGCGTAGGGTTTCAGATATAAATTAAACTATTGCTATTATGGAATTAATCAAGGAATCGAGGGTGAAGGAAATAATGTGCTGATCCTGCAGCAAACTTCCAGTCTTATGATTAGGGTTGGCAGCTCATTATTTTGATGTGGCAGACGGTACAAAAAAAAAACAGTCACCTAAAGTCCTATTTTCAGCACTTATCTGCGCGTACTTCGAAAAACAATTTTAAAGCACTTTCAAATGTGTTCTAGGGGTGCCTGAATGATTCATGAGTGAAAATAAAAGGAACAGACAGAAAGTCACGTTACAAATGAATACATACTTTTTTATTTAAGACCCTGTTTAGTGTCAAAAGCAAGGTATTTGCAGGCTCTTTAAACATACATGGCTGGCATTTTTTCTTTTGGCAACCCCTTTTTTTGTATTACTTTTCATGAAATGTATTTTCACACTACAGCAGTATATCTAAAATACAAGTGTATGGAATAGGCAGAGTTGTCGCCCAAAAGAAAAGAAAAAACTAAGGTAACCAGTTTCCAAAGGTATGTAAATTGTCTTTAAGGACCTGTGAAAAACTCGGACTTGCTGGAGTCTTAATAAGACTCCAGACTCTGCCCAGCCGAGTCCCCAGCAGCACACCCACTGACCTCTGGCCCCACGGCACTCTGAGTAAATGAAGACAGCCTGGAAATGCAGCAATTTAAAATCGCTGCACTTCCAGGCGTCTTCATTTACATGTGCTTGGAGAGGCCTTTGCGCCCCCCTGGGAACCCATCCACGCCCCCCCAGGGGGGCGCGCCCCACAGTTTGAAGAACTGTGCTCTAGGGCCATAGGAAGGAAGGGGAATCAATTGCTTAATTACGACTCACAGTTTGCGAGTCGCAATTAAGGAATGTGTAGGAATCACAATTTTTTTGCGATTACTATATGCATAGGCAATAGAGATTCTTTAATTGTGATTCTTTCAAAATCGCAATTAAAGAATCGCTATTGTCTATTTTGATGCACTCAGTGCACAAGTGTAGAATGTGATGCGTGAGTTCAAATTGGCTACCAGGAGAGGGAAAAATCTGTATTCATTATCTCCTGATTTCCAAATTAAAAACAGTGCAAATGCAGTTGTGAAATAATGACGGCATGTGTCCAGAAACAAGGTCAGCATGTTTCCGCCATTGTGATTACTGTTAAATCGTGGCCTTCCTCAGGACCTAGATGTAATTATGCTACTACGTTATAGTGAATCAGAGAAAAAAAAATGTTTGTCTCAAATTGGGTTGAAACAGATACAACCTTCTAAACCTGTTGTCTAGGTTCTCGGTGGATTACAGTATGCTGGTAGCAACTAAAGGAAAAAAGGTGACATCAAAATGTTTATGAGCAAAAAAAGGAAATCAAATACTTGTGCAAAATACTTGTTCAGTGCGTGGATCATAACAATCCATTGTGACTAGTACCTACATAGTGTACACACAACATAATATACAACATTTTGCTTACCCGTAGTTCAACAGAAAACATCGTCACCTCACCTGGCTACAGCTCAGGACATGAGGGCCCGCTCTAATAGAAAGGAAAAATATATGTGATAATCAGACTTGGGGCATGTCGTAAAGTCTGTAACACCTATGTTACCAAAGTAGTTATGAGTCAATTCCATTCATAGTGAAATACTTAATAAAACAGTAAACTGAGATTAGGTTATTATCAATGGGGAAGTGCTCAACCCCTGAACTCTGCCCCCCCCCCACATGTTTTAAAACTAGCTGCAGACACAATTCTTCCAGTAATCCTGGAATTGATAAACTAATCCATCTCCTCTGGTATAGTTCCCCCCTCCTGGAAATGTGCAATGATAAAAGCACTATCAAAAAGCCGATTATGGATCCTGACCTCCTGGGGAACTTCCGTCCCATTTCCCTCCTGCCCGTAATCAGCAAAATACTTGAAAGACACGTCAAAGTTTTCCTATCGGAACATTTAGAATCTAACAACCTTCTGCACTCCTCCCGGACAGGTTTTAGACCCCAACAAGGGACAGAAACTGCTCTGCCAGCGGTGGCGGAAGATTCCTGGAAAGGTCTGGACCAAGGAGGTACAGCCGCTATTCTCCTCCTGGACATCATCGCTGCGTTTGACACTGTCAATCACAGTATCCTGATTCTTGGAGTGACAGGGGTGTCATTACTTGGCTGCAATCCTTCCCGTAGGACAGGGTTTTCCAGGTCATCGAGGGCAACACCTTCTCAGAGCATATGCCTCTCAGCTGCGGTGTGCCTCAGGGCTCCACCCTGATTCCAACATTATTTAATGTGTACATGAGCCCACTGGCTGAGTTAGTCCGTCCATTCGGGATACAAATAGTGACATATGCCATTCATACACAGCTCATAGTGGTTCTAAACCACACTGAGGATGCATCTTCCGGTCTGGGTCCCTGTCTTGAGTAAGTGGCTGAATGGATGGAACACTCCTGCCTGAAACTAAATGGAGAAAAACCTGAGCGGTGCTCCTCTGGAACTCTCCTGTGTTCAATACAGGGCAATTGAGGCCAAAATGCCTTGGCACTGCTCCCACACCTAAAAATCAGATAAAAAGTTTGGGCATGTGGCTGAATCGCTTTTTTAAACTTTGAATATCAAGCGACAAAGTTATCAGCCATCTGCTATGGAATTCTCAGGAAGCTCTGCAAAATCCTCCCTCTTCTTCCGTTCTTAGCCAAAAGGTTGATGGTCCAGGCCCTCATTCACTCACGCCTTGACTATGGGAACGCTCTATATCTAGGTGCCCCTCAAACAGCTACCGATAAGCTACAGATTGTTCAGAACTCTGTCACCCATCTACTTCTACAGACCCTGTATCAGCAATCCACCACACCCGCATTGAGGACACTCCATTGGCTGCCTGTATCTCAGAGAATCACATTTAAACCCTCATGCATCGCTCACAAGTCCTTTTGGGGAAAGGACCAACAATTATTTCCAATATTGTTTCACTGTAGTGCCCTAACTGAAACCTCCGCTCGACCAACCTCCTTCTTGCATCAGTCCTAAAAATTTAAAAAGCAAGAAGTGGCTGGCGTTCCTTCTCTTATAATGCCGCTAAGCTTTGGAACGCCCCCCCCTCCATCTACGTCAGGAATGTAATCACCTGAACTTCCAGAAATTTCTTAAAACTTGTCTGGTCCAAAAATCGGCTTAAGCATCTGTGTCTACTCGTCCACTTACGCTGTGAGTGCTGGGATGCCTTAGGGTAGCTACGCGTTTTATACATGTTTTTTCATTCATTCATTCAGTAGGTAGAGCAGAGAGTAAATACCACCTTTCATAGGATTGTATGTAATCATGTGCGGCTGCTGAAAGAATACGAAGATCACACACCCATATTTCTAAGATAGTATATGACTTAAGGGTAAGTACTGTTTGCAGGCAACTGTCAGCCTTTCCTTGGAAAATTGCTTGTAATAGTGTGTTCCATCTCAAAATGAAAATGCGATAAAGTCATGATGACGGGATAAATTTAACACTCAATATCGCACTCAATCTGTGGGCATCGCGGCATACCAAATTCGACCAGACGGAGCCACAACGGGGTGAGCAAGAAGCAATGCCAATAATGTAGGAAAGAAGTCTTTTTGAAAATGGAGTGCAGCACTCTTACCTCAATAAACCTCAAAACATGTCAGGCAAGAAACGTTCCCTTAGACCTCCTATTAACTTTTTTGCATACATTTTTTTCCGTTCTTTCTCAACAGCTTCTTGCAATTGAAAGGCGATTGTACGGTGTTGTTGAGAAACAGTGCATTTGTTCTCATTGATATGAAGTTGCATTTTCATTGTCGAGTCTTCATAAACTATTAAACAACAATGGGAACTTTAAAAAAAAAAATATATATATCTTTATTAGCATTTGTATGAACAGTGCAAACCAATTTGTATAGTCTCGTAAATATACATGAGGAGCGTCAAAGCATAGTAAACATAGATTGAGCAGTTTTATTACACCACGTATGTATAGAATAATCCAATCAACGTAAACAGATGCCCCATTTCCATATATGTTTCCTTATCCGATTCGTACCCCATGGGTTTTCTACTTGATTCATGTCATTAAATTTTAAAAGAAAACCAGTGTGTGTTAATCCCCCCTTCCAACTCACCCCACCCTCAACTAAAAACACCCATTACCCCTCCATGTCTGGTGTACGTCCTTTCACTGTGCCTCTTTGTCTTTTAGCCTTACAGTCCATGTCTATTCATTATCCAGTATGTCCTCAGTGAATGGTCGCCCCTGTCTCTTGAGTACCTTCTGGTCCACTTCCCACAAGTGCGTTCCCACCATCCTCCTCGTGTACTTTGCTGTCCACACTATCACTTGTGAACTCTCCCACCATCGCCCTCCACGCCCGTCGATCATCCCCTAACTTTTCATCACTTGTAGTCTGCTGCATTCGAGTCACCTCAGCTGTCGCCCATTCCTACATGTCTCGAACCCACTGTGTCAGTTTGGGTGGTCAACGGCCCAACCATGATATGGCGATCTATTGTTTTGTCAGCACCAGTTCCAGGAGAACAAACTTCCTGCTAAGACTTTTGTTCTTGGGTCTGGGCAGCAAGCCGCGTAACACCACCGGGATCTCTTCTAATATCTCCCATTCTGTCACTCCCCGCAACGCGGTCAGGACGTCTGTCCAGTATCCTTGAAGCTCCGGGCAAGACCAGACCATGTGAACAAATGAAGCGTCAGCCTCTCCACATCTAGGACATTGCCTCAATCGCTCCGGGTAAATCTTATGTAGCATCTTGGGCGTCAGATATACCTGGTGTACGTAGTTATATTGAATTAATTTAAACCTCATATTCGCGCTTACCTTCTTAACCCCTTCATGGATTTTAATCCAATTACTCTCAGTGATGGGATCCCCAGTCAGTACTTCCCACTTTGCCTGAACTGGCAGTGCCCTGACTGCCTGTAGTCCCGTATCACGTGG
Organism: Lissotriton helveticus; assembly: GCF_964261635.1. NCBI lineage: Eukaryota > Metazoa > Chordata > Amphibia > Caudata > Salamandridae > Lissotriton > Lissotriton helveticus. The sequence continues at coordinate 330,480,697 of NC_136071.1, read as the reverse complement.
TAGAGATGCAAAATCAATCTGCGCCCTTGGGTCATCATTATCAGGGTCTGTAACACCCTAGAGAGAGGAGGTTCATCTGGGAACGTAGGCCACAGCTACTTTGCCACTTGCGCTATTTTCCCATACTGTAGGAACTGTCCTGGGCTTAACACAAGGGTTTCCATTGCTCATTTGAGTGTTTGGTGTCATAGAGATCCCCATGGTCAGGCATTGCTCTTCCCACCACATCTGTACCGACAAGGACATGGAAATCTAGTAAAAGGGTCGAACGACCCACAATGGCATGTCCGGGGCAATAGGAGCTCTCTTAAACACTTTCCGTACTACCAATTCCTATATCCCGGCCATGTGTCGAATGGTATATGGGGTAGTCAGGGGCACCTGTACCACCATTATTAGCAGCTCCGTCAATTCTCTGTCGCCAAGAGTCCCTGCCAATAGGGTCTTCTCCCAGTTGTCGTTCCCATCTAACCAATGTACCGTGTATTGTGAGGACGCATAGTAAAATTCTAAGCAACGGACTTCCAGACCCCCATTCTGCCATGTTCTCTGCAGTGTGGTCATACTGACCCATTTGTGTTTGGGTCCCCATAATAAATCTGCCAATAACCTTTCCAGTGTAATAAAGAAACGTCGGGAATCCTAAAGAAAGAGTGTTGCATTGCATTTAGGCATTTAGGCATCTAGGCAAGACCACCATTTTGGTCAGGGCTATCCTCCCCATAAGTGTCAGAGGCAGCTCCCGCCAAAAGTGCAGTGACCCTCGCAGTCCCTCCACTACTTTACTGATGTTCAGCGCCAGATATTTTTTGACAGACTTCACCAGCCTGACTCCTAGGTATCGGGGGGCAGTCCTTACCCATGGGAGCCCCACTTCCAGCAGTCCCTCGTCTGGAAGTAAGGCCAGCCTCCCAATGGCATAAATAAAGATTTCTCATGGTTGATCTGTAACCTGACACATGGCCAAACCTCTCCAGGGCGCCCAGCAAAATTGGTATTGCATGAGTAGGCTCCGGACGTACACTACGGTGTCGTCCACATACATGGACACCACATGGTTGGTCTCACCTAACATAATGCCAAAAGCTTTCAACTCTCTGCGCAATCCCGCTGCTAGGGGCTCCATTGCCATAGCAAAAGGTAGTGGTGATAATGGGCAACCCTGTTTGGTACCATGTTGCAGCAGAAAAGCCAGCGACACCAACCTTCCCACTCTAATCCTGGCCCTGGGTTCCGAGTATAGCAACTGCACCCATTGCAATAATGGTTCTCCTACCCTCATTGCCTGCAATACTTCCTAGAGGTACTCCCACCCCACGGCGTCAAACACCTGTTCGATGTATAACAGTACGTATATCAAGAAAGAGAGGGAGGACCAGATAGTTAGTCCAGATCCCCAGGGGTTTATATATAATATCAACAAGGACTAGCCAAGGGTGACCTAAGTAGGACTCTAGGCTGTATTTATCAGCATGCACCTAGTAGGTGTTCATGAAGCCCTCACCCACCAACCTAGTTGGCGGCATGCTTCATCATCGGGCCCACCCAGTGACACCTAGTGTGTCTCGGGTGTGCTACGACGCCTGATTACAGCGGAGCAGGTATGTTACTGAGAGTGCAGTGTGGTGAGTGAAGTAGTGAAGATTAAAACGGCTTCACGGTGATCCCAGTACCCGAGGGTAAATTACATTTTAATAACTCGGTCTCCAGTATACAGCCTAGAGTCCTACATAGGTCACCCTTGGCTAGTCCTTGTTGATATTATAAGATGTATAACAGTGCCAGGGTGCACTCTTCCTGATGTAATACGGTTGAGTGTCATACATGAGCCAGTCACCGTAAGTTAAGGGCCATACTGCATGTGGGGATGAAACCTGCCTGTTCGGGATGAATTAGACACTGCATATATGGTTATAATCATGCTGCCATAATCCCGCTAAGGACTTTCATGTCAATATTTATCAGGGAGATGCGTCTGTATGACACCGGAGGCTGGGCGTCCCTATCCGCCTTAGGAAGCATAACCACCACGGTCCCACTCATGGAAAGTGGGAGTGTTTGTTTTGGGAACACCTCATTATATACCTCCAGTAGGCAATCTGCTAAAATGTGAGCGAATTTCTTATAGAACTCAGCCGGAAGGCCATCACTCCCAGGGCTTTTGGCTGATTTCAGGGACTTAATACACCCTCGTATTTCCTCCTTCGAGATCGGGTTATCCAGCACTTGGCTGGCCTCATTATCTAACTGCGGTTAGTTCAGAGTGGTAAGGAGCCTCTCCATGTCCTACAGTCAGAGCAGGGCGCCCTGCATATACTCCGGCCAGGTGATCCACCAAAGTGTCTAAAATTGTCTGTTGACTGTACACCGTGTGACCATCAGTGGTCTTCATCTGGACAATAGATGACACCAGCGGCTCATAACGGATCAATTTAGCGATGAGCAATTCCGAGCGATCCCCCTCCGCATGCAGGCACTGTCAGTACGTGGTATAGTGGAACTTCTCAAGTCTGCATGACGCCGGTAACAATTCTTCCCATGCCTCCCACCACTCGTTCAACCAGTCAGGCATCGTGGGCAGCGCCTCTTCCAACTCAACCAGCCTCCTCTCTGTAGCCGTACCACCACTTTACTTGCCTCACACTCCATGCCCCTTGATGATGCCGAGTCCCAATTCGTCGGGTAATAGTTAGAAATGTCTTCCTCTAGCTTCCCGGCAAATGGCGGGTCTGTGAGTGCCTCTGTTTGGAGCCGCCATGTGGGAATTGCTGCTCTAGGCCGGCCCATGTTTAGAGTTAACAGTAGTGGGGAATGGTCTCAGATATACCTCGGGAGATGTGCTATCTCCTCTACCAAAGATATCAGTGGTTCAGTCTGCTAAATGTATTAGTCACAGGGGTGTGACACGAGAACATCCTAGTATCCAGGTGTCCAACTATCCATGCAACTACAAGCCCCATTTCCCTCATTACATCCATTAACGCCCCAGTCATGCCTGGCTTAGTGTTTGCTCAGAGGGGGATTCACGTTCCAGTGTTCCGTCCGTTACACAATTAACATCCCCAAAAAGGATAATGTCCCCACCCAAGTATGGAGTTGCTGCCGCCAGCATTTCATAGAAAAAGGAGTGAGCTTCTAAGTTGGGTGCATACACATTTATAAGACATATCTCCTGACCATTCCGCCTACCATGTAATATCACGTTCTAGCGTTCCGTCCATTACACAATTAACATCGCCAAAAAGGATAATGTCCCCACCCAAGTATGGAGTTGCAGCCACCAGCATATCGTAGAAAAAGGAGTGAGCTTCTGAGTTGGGTGCATACACATTTATAAGACATATCTCCTGACCATTCCGCCTACCATGTAATATCATGTTGCATCCCTCAGGGTCAAGGACATGGTGTAGGTGTTGAAAGGGAGGCCCTGGGGTCACCCTGATCAGCGCCCTGAGTAAATCAAAAAAATGAAGTAACATATAGTTGACTTCGCCACCTGCGCCTGATATATGGCAATGTGTCACCCCATACATGCATCTACTGCAAACCTGCTATAGCCGTTTTGTACCTTCGCAAGAAGGAATGCACCATTCTACACTTTTTCAGCATTGCCATCCCCTGTATATTCCATCTAAGGAGTTTTGTTAGGGAGGGAGCCATAAGCCCTTGTACTTGGCGTTCGATTTCCGTTCCCATCCTGCCATTTCCTGTGTTGGACTGAACAAGCTGCTGTAGACCACAATCCATACATGGATTCCTTAAACTTCCCCAATAACCATTCATAACAATTAAAATGAATTGAACTCTAAAAGTCCCCCACCCACTGGGCCGTGCAATAAAACTATTCCTCTCGCTATTGTAGCGAGTGAACTGCATCATTCTATGCTCTAAACCACCACCCTCGGGATTCTCAAATAATACATTAGGACTCTGCAGTAACATTCCCCAACACAATATACAGACTAAAGCCCGCTGGGCCATTTATTGACTATAAACTTCCATATAGATGATATGCAAGCGACTGGATCCCCGACCGGGAACGAGGCCGAGGCCTCCAGCTCCCGGAACAGGACCCAGCCGCCGGTGAGGGGCATGTCCCCTCCCATCCTAGGCACAGATGTACGATTTGTTCCTCAACCAGAATCATTGTAATAAGAAAATGAATATACTTAACAGACATTAGCATACTAGTCACTTAAAGTCACTTATCTGAGTGTTCATAGCCCTGAACCAACATTCCCCTTCCATCCTGGATTTAGCCAACATTAGTGTCCAGGATGACCTCCGATAAGTGCAGGTCAGAGTCCGGTGACCTTTATACCACCTGCAAAGTGCCATCCTCACACACTCGAACCCTTCCAGAACCACTTGTGTCTCTGAGTTGTGGTCCTCCGGATGGTCTGAGTTCCCTTCCCGTCCTATCCATAGATTCCTTGATTTGTCCTGAATGCGTCTGTGGCTGCTGTTGGAACTCTCGGCCTCCCGAAGTGTCAATCCAGTCTGAAGCTTCCCGAGCCAACCTGAAGAACAACGCCCTGCCCTTATGTTCAACTCAGCTTGGCTGGATAGAGGAGGCTGTACTTCATCCCAGCCTCCCTCATGTGTCTCTTCACTGACAGAAAGGTGTATTTTTGGTCCTGCAACCTTTGTGTGTAGGCCGGGAATATTGCTATATGGTGTCCCACATAGTGTAGGTTTGGCTTGGTGCGGGTTGATTGCAGGAACATATCTCGATCCCAGTAATTGAAGAATGGGGCTATGATTGCCCGTGACGGCCCCCCTTGGCATGGAGGAGGAACCAGTGCCTTATGAGCCCTCTTGATGTTGAAAAACTTGGAAGGTTTGCCTGGATCCAGAACTTTTGTTATCCATTCTTCTAGAAACAGTTCCGCAGAGGGCCCTCGGGTCCCTCTCGGAATCCCACAAATATCAAATTGTTCCTCCGCAAGCGTCCCTCCTAATCTTCAGCACGCTCATCCAACTTAATCGCCTTCCTCTAAAGTTCCATAACTGTGTCCCGTAGGGATTTGACCTCCGTCTGAAGGACATCAACATTTTGTTCTGTCGTGGTGACCCTGTCCAAGACCTTGCGCAGGTCACATCTGCGGAGGGTAACATCGATTGCCACAGCATCGATCCTGGTCACCATCTCATCCCTTGCAGTCCATACGGCCATCAGGATATCACTCAAAGAGCGTCCTGCAGTTCCTCTCCCTGCACCATCTCTGCATCCTCCTCAGTATGTGTATCCCTTTGGTTAGGGCCTTGGGGAAGAGGCTGCCCGTAGTTCGATATTTTATTCAATTGCCCTCTGGTGCCTTTATCCTTCCCCATGATGGGTTGATTGATTGATTGATTTAGAACTTATATAGCGCAATCTGCCACCCCACGGGTATCCTGGCGCTTCAGACTAAAAACCGAACCACGATGGAGTAGGTCGCAACTGGTAGAACATGGGGAGAGTACTCAGACTAGGCCCTAGGAAAGAGCCTGGTCTTCAGGTTCCTGCGAAACTCTAACAAGGCACTGATCTGTCTAAGACTCTGGGGAAGTCCATTCCACAGTCGTGCGCCGGCCACACTGAATGCCCTTCCTCCTAGCCTGGACCGTTTAAATCTAGGCACCGTGAGAAGCCCGGCACTGGAGGATCGGCACTGCCTTGTAGGTTGATACCAAGAGAACCTTTCCCTCATAGGAACAGGGCCAAGTTCATGTATCGCTTTAAAAACCAGGCATAGGGATTTGAAACAAATACGTTCCATCACTGGCAACCAATGCAGTTCTCACAGAGCCAGTGTGGTTGAGGAGCAGCGTTGCCAGCTGAGGGCTAGTTTAACAGCTGCTGACTGGATTCTTTGGAGTCCCTGTAGAATGTACGCTGGGGCCCCCAGATACAAGGAGTTACAGTAATCCAGCCTGCTGCCAACTATACTACTTACGACGAGTGGTCGTGCCTCTTTAGGCAGCAAGGGGAGTATTTTACTCAGCATGCGTACTAGAGCGAAACAGACACTGGCTGTCTTGCTTGCCTGTGATTCCATCTGGAGATCATTGTCAATCATCACCCCCAGATTATGTGCCTTACTAGCTGCGGTCAGTGGTTCCTCCTCTGGGGTAAGCCTAAATTCAGATGGAAACTGTCTAGGTAACCTACCCGAGGAACAGTACAGCACCTCGGTCTTTCCGGCGTTAAATTGTAGGGAGTTCCTTCTAAGCCAGTCAGTTGTTTTCCACATGCATTCCTGGAACATGTCCAGAGGTACTGCGCCATCACCCTCCAGAGAGAAGGCCAGTTGTGTGTCGTCCGCATAGTTAACTACGCGGACTCCGGCAGACTTTATGATGGGTAGCAGGGGCTGCAAATAAATATTAAATAGGATGGGGCTGATCGCGGAGCCCTGCGGCATCCCATGGATGATCGGTGATTTATTGGCAGTAAAAGGAGCTAGTGTGACCACCTGGTGCCGTCCTGCTACTGGGTGATAGTATCCTTGTGCCCCAAGGCTGACCAGCCTGGTCAGGTGACTGGGCCACTGCCTCAGCCAGTCCCCATATAGTAGTTCACTTGTTGCTCAGCCCGTGTGCCAGAAACCCTCAGACTGTGGATTGCCACAGGTCCGTCTGTGCCTCTCCCTCAGCCACAAAGTGACCCACGCCATTCGAGGCCAGGCGTATGGTTAGGGGGGATGCCGACTATCCTCAATCCCCCAGTGAACTTCGACCGGGCCACAGAGGTTCAATATCTCCCTGTCCCCCACTGCCAGTCCTGCTGGCCGTCGGGGTTGGGTATTAAAGACAGGCCCCCTCAGTGCAGGAGTAATAATCTCTTCCCATGTGGCCCCTCAGCATGTTCATCTGTCACCATATCCGGGCACCAGACTATCTTACCCCTCAGAGCAGCACCTCCTGTGCTCTCACTGATTGTTCCTGCAGCAGCCCTCCATCAGCTACCTTCCAAGGCCCTATTGTTCGGTTATATATTGAGGGGCAATCCAGTCGTCTCTCTGGATGTGTAGGCCTCCCTTCTATCATGAGTCAACCAATGCCCCCATCTTCAGCTTCTGCCCCTACAGCCAAACGGTTGTGTGCTTGAGGGCAGCCCCATCTCCAGCTAATCGCCTACCAGGCAGGCTAAACGGCTCTCACTGTTTATTCTCGGGGTACTCCCCCGACCAGCTCACTCTGGGCCTCTGTGTGTTCTGCCCCCCTGCAGGGTGCCGGTGAGTAAATTGAGCCCGTTTACCTCCAGGCTCCGTTATGTGGAGTTCAGGGTCGGGCGTCCTCGCCCCGTCTGTTTTCTGCTGCTGTGGCACCCAGTAGAGCTCTCCCGGCAGCACATGTGGGCCTCACTCGCGGTGGTGCATAGTTCACCGCTTCACTGCCCCTGCATGTATTCCACTTTAATCGCTGGCTCCCAGTGCCGAGGTCTTAGATGTTGCCACCTCTGCTTCGTTCTTTTCACCAGCAGTAGCCGGGCCAAAGAGGCCTCTCCCTCCGGGCCTCTGACGCGCTCCGCGGTATCTGCCGCACCAGGAAAGATGGCGGCCCTGTCCGGGGGTCGCCCCGCTCTCAGCACTGCACTTGCCCAATCTGTCACCCCTCAGGGGGAGAGTCCGGCTCAGGGATGAACTGGCCAAGGTATGTATTGATAGTGAGGTCAGTGCTTGCTCAGCACCTCCGGAATCTGCCAGATTTTGCTGCGTTAGGACAGAGCTCAGCAAGATGCGTCCTACTCGGCCATCTTGTTGGCCACCACAGATGGGAACTTACTCAGATTGAGTGTGAAGGTTGTAATTGGCAAAACTGTGCACAAGATGCGGTCGGCCCTGGTACCAGTAGGTGACATTGTCAGAGGAGTGCTGAGACTCAGGTACAAATACAAGCTCGTATGTAACAGAAGGGAGAGTAAGGGAATTTACATATAAAAATGTGTGGTGGGAACTCCTGGTCCCCGGAATAAGTAGTAATAACACAGAAGGAGTACCCCCTGAAAGGGAGGAGGACAGCAATTTGCTCTCTCCTATTGGGTATGTCTAAGTGAGCACAAAGTGCCCCAACACCTTTAACTGGACAGTAGTAGTCCTTTAAGAAGACCCCTCACTCACCAACCTAGTTGGTGACATGCTTCATCATTGGGGTCCCACCCCATAGGCCGAGTGCCTATAGGGTGTGCTGCAACACCTGACTACAGTGGAGCGGGATATTGTTACTTTTCTTATATGTGCTAATAATAAATGTGTGAAGGTATATTTAAAAAGGGTCAGTACTGCTCCGTTCAAGAATTTATTCTTGAGCATCTGAGCCCTAATAAAACCAATGTGGCACCTTTGCCCAACTAGGAAGGCTTTGGTGTCTCAAGAAGTGTGTTATATTGAACAGTTTAATAATAGCCAAGTGTGCTATGTGAAGGAATTAATAAAGTAAGCTAGGTCTACATGTTTCAACCAATACAAAAATTCTTTGGTTTTCGTCAGGACCGTGTGATTTACAAGGGGTGGTACGCACTCGCTAAGGCGCGCCCTACCCACATGTAATTTGCAGACCACTAAAATAAGGGTCTGAATGTAAAAGGTGTGTTTTCAATCCTGGATTCAGGAAAAAAAACTGTAGAAATACAAAGAAAAGGGAAAACGGGGTTGGGAATACGTACTTGGGAAGACTTAACAAGGGAACACAAAACATTTAAAGTGCTTGATGTGATCTCCCCTTCAGGTGGCTACCAATATTACTTGTCATAAAGGTAGTAGCTATTCAGATTGAGCTGTGAATTAAAATTTGCGCTTAAGTGGGTACCTTGCAAGGGAGACGTTGTCTATTAGGTACTCCACAAATTGAAGTTGGTAGAGAATGGGAGTGATTAAAAATGGTGACAGACTTAGTGAGCTGCTAGTGAATACAGCAGGCATGCATCTTATCAGTACAGGGAGCGTGATCCTCTGGTTGTTAATTCTCTGGCAAGCAGGACATTAGTAAGTTAGCTAGGTAGCTTACGTGAGCAAAAACACAATGTCCGTTAACGCAATGCTTACACTTAAAGCGGTTTCTGTCGCTTCACGGGCTTCGGATGAACCAAGACGGCGATTCTCCGTCACCTATATCGTTTTAAAATAAGCATGAGTACAGTGGGATCCAACAGCGTGAAGGCGTTGCTCATCCAAGTCACAAGAACTCGGAAGCGGTGCATTTAGCACCGTGCTGTGCCTATAAACCACGGATCCGTACTTACTTTTTAGAAAGCGGTCATCTGGCGGTAAAACCTACTTGGTTCCAGCGCGCGAGGCCCCGATGGTAGTCCGGTGCCTCGATGATGCCGGTAAAGTAAGCTGCTCGATACTTCCTGGTCAGGGCGGGGCCGCGTGTGTCACCGTCTCCTGGGCCAGTCAGAGCGCTTGGAGAGGGCGTGTATGTTATCCCTCCAATCAGAAGTCTGTCTTGGTGTGACTCATGTTAGGAAGGTTCCCAAGGTAACCTTCGCTTGCGTTTCACTCGCTCTGGGGGGCGTGGATATGGCAGAAAAGTGATTCTGCCTTATTTGTGTTTACTTGATCACGTGTTATACCGTGAGCTAATAGGTAGTTATCTGGATGTCCATAGTGAAGCCAGGTATTATGTGTGCATTTCTTAATTTTCGTGTGTTCATGCCCGTTGTCTTAAATAGACATTCAGACACATGGCTGAACCATCACAATGGAATTTTTGAACGCACTTGGTAAAGGACTCTGAAAAAGGACAAAGATCCACGCAACCAATCATTAGAGTAGTGCTGTGTGACTGTCAGGTCACGTCATTGTAGGTCGCAGATCTCTTTGTTTAAGGACTCTAATTCGGCTTAGGGTTGTTGGGACTTTAATTAAGCAATAGGGTTATACACATAGTCCAATTGTGGAGTATTCAGCTATATGGATATGTGTCAGACCCATGGGTAGCAGTCACATTACATTGTACCACGGGATGTTATCATTCAAACCAGTTTTGTGTGTTGACAGTCTGTACACCTATCTCTGCTCCTAGGGCTCAGACGCTCAAGAATAAATTCTTGAACGGAGCAGTACTGACCCTTTTTAAATATACCTTCACACATTTATTATTAGCACATATAAAAAAAAGTAACAATATCCCGCTCCACTGTAGTCAGGTGTCGCAGCACACCCTATAGGCACTCGGCCTATGGGGTGGGACCCCAATGATGAAGCATGTCACCAACTAGGTTGGTGAGTGAGGGGTCTTCTTAAAGGACTACTACTGTCCAGTTAACGGTGTTGGGGCACTTTGTGCTCACTTAGACATACCCAATAGGAGAGAGCAAACTGCTGTCCTCCTCCCTTTCAGGGGGTACTCCTTCTGTGTTATTACTACAAATACAAGCTCCCCCCACCCTGGCAGACCATGAGGAACAGTTCTGCCCTTTCTTAAATACTACGAGTCAAATACTAAACTGTATGTATTTTAATTGATGCTCACACATTAGGTTTGCATCCGTTTTCCTTAGTTTATTGGTTTTTCCTTATTTATAGGTTTTCACTAGGAGTGGTACACATGGGGCTGGTCCCCATGCAATCCTGAAGAAGAGGTTTAGGGGATACCTCGAAACATGTTGACTGCACATTAGGGATTACTAATCCATAGAGATACACTTTACCCTACTATCTCCCCCACCCCCTTTTTAACCATACCAACTAGGAGCAAGAATAAAACATTAACTCACTAGCTAAGTATTTTAAAAATCACTTCCACCACTCCACTCACACTGCACTACACATATTGTCACAATAAGTGATCCTACGTAGTTGCACAAGTCACAGCATGCCCCAAATAGCAGCTGTTTGGGATGGCCCCAATGATGAAGCATGTCACCTAAGGGTAACCCTTGGTGAGTGAGGGGACTCAAGAAAAGGAATGTTCCTTCTTTCAAAATAGGGGTTTCTATTTCACACATTTTAGCAGATCCCCCCCTTTTCCCTTTTAGGTTAGGTTCTTGAATCTGTTACCCACAGATTTTGGTGAATAATAATTTCTCCTTCCCTCATGATGCATTTAAATTGTCTTTTGCTCTGCAGACCATTATGCAGTGCTTTTCTTCCCCACAACCTTTACCCATATGTCCTCTGGCTGGACATTTACCTTTGTGGTGAAATGAAAATCCACTTTGGTAACATAATATCGATTTCCTGAAAGATGTTGTTTACTTGCATCTTGGTGGTAGCTTTTCATGTAAGGGCTGATTCATGTTGGGCCGTTCCTGCTTCCATTTCAGCAGCTAGTTCATTTGCTTGCTCTTCTACTCTTGCAGCCATTATCATGTTCACCAAACACTAGGCCCAATTCACAAAGCTAAACTGAGATGAAATTCTAACTTTAAAACTTTTGGTATTCACAAAGGGCATTTACGAGTAGTAAAGTTACACTTTTGTCTCAGTTCAACTTGAGTTTTGGTCTTCAATTTAACTGAAACCAAGTGTCTAGTCTCAGTTAAACTTACAACCAAAACTTAAGTTAAACTGAGACAAAAGTCTAACTTTACTACTTTTAAATGCCATTTGTGAATACCGAAAGTTAGACTTTCGTCTAAGTATTTTTTGTGGAGTTTTATATATATATCGTGAACTAGACCCGGAGGTATCAGAGCACTTTACATGAGCACAAGTTACATTACAGATGGAAAGATTAATTTTTGGTAGGCAGGAGGAGATTAAGGCCTAGATGCATCATTGTTGCCGTTTGCGATTCCTAAATTGCGAAAATTAAGGAATCGCAATTTAGAAATCGCAAACGGCAATGCATGAAAAAGTCGCATTTTTTTTTGCGATTCCCTATTTTTCCCAATTTAAGAAAACCTTCCCATTGATTCCTATGGGCCAAAAGGCCCATAGGAATCAATGGGAAGGCATACACATTTTGCGAATTTTATTTTGCGAATCGCAAAATGTGAATGCAATTTCAAGGGTGCAGGGGGGGTTCCAAAGAAACCCTCCCTGCACCCCTGAAATTTAACTTTAAGTGCAATTTACACACACACATGCCCTAAGGACATGTGTGTGTGTAAATTAAAACTTTCAAAAATCTAATTTGTGCATATTTGAAAGTTTTCGGTAAATTAGCATGAAGTTCAACTTCATGTTAATTTACCCCTTCCAAATTGCGAATTCGCAATTTCAAAATGTTCATGCATTGCATTTAAGAAATCTGACATTGCGATTTCTTAAATGCAATCGCAATTTTAGAAATCGCAACAAAGTTGCGATTCCTAAAATTGCGAAAAGCATGATGCATCCCAAATTTGAGAATTGCATTCGCAAACGGCTGAAAATTGCTATTTGCACCGTTTGCGAATGCAATTCTCAATGATGCATCTAGGCCTATGTGATTTCCCAAAATCACATGATGCTTATTGTCCCTGACAAGACTCAAACCCGGTTCCCCAGCTCCACGGTCGACTGTCTTTGCCGTTAGGCCACATTCTCTCCCCAAGTTTACCTTTGTGAATCAGGCCCTGTGTGTTTCTTTCAACATGCATCTTCTAAACTAATTAGAAAGGCAGTCACCGAAAATTCTGAGTTGCATGGCTTCTTTATTGGTGAAATCACAGAACTTGCAAAGTGTAATGAGTGTCTCAAGTCTTTAATTAAACTCATCCATCGTTTCACCAAGCTGTTGTCATGCTTGGCTGAATATGTATCTTTCATAGCCAGTGTTCGGCATTGGGTTGAACTTGGCTTCCAATGCTTGTTTTATCTTTTGGTATAATTTTGCTTCAGTTTGTGAAGTTTTGTGTAACGCTTATTTCACTCATCACCTACAAGGTTTTTAAAGTATTTGATGATTTTCTTTACAAATCCTTATTCTACCCCATCTATAAAGTCATCAAATGTTTCAATTCAAACAACCCACTTGCCATTAGAATTCTGTTTCTTAGCCACGTCAATTGGCATAGATGGTTTCAGGATTCAGCTGCTACATATGTTGTGTTCCCCTTTGATGACATTGTGTTTGCACATGCCATTTCAGGCTACTGTGTTGGGGATGCCACTGCGGGCTTCTATAAATACAACCTGTGTGTTTGAGATTAGGTATCCACGCCACTATCGGTGGTTGTATAACACTTCACTCGCTGGTGCCGATAAGTAGATTGTTTCTTTCGTACCTGATTGACACTGTCTTTGGCATTTGCTTTACATGGATGACTGCTTTGTGTTATGACGCAGCGTAATATTTCTTCTTTTGGCCTAATCAGTGGATTCTAGTGGTTGTTTCTAATGTCCTCATCTGACAAGCCTTCAACTTCTTTAAGGAACGCGTATAGGCTGGAGTAGCATGTTAGCTCCACACACGCTGAACTCCTACTGCTTCACATCGATTTGTAGCACATGTGGCATGCACAAGCAGTTTGCTATATCACAAACTCACAGGTGGAGCAGTCATGTTTCTTCGGTTATGTATCCCCTACTCATTGCCAGTTGTCACACAACTCCCTAATGGTACACATTACGTCATGCTTCTAACAACCACACCTTAACACCTCCCAGCAGCTTATGTAATTCCTGTTTGAAGTCCTATCAGGACCACAAGGCTCCTAAAGCTCATAACTTACATATACTAAATGTTCAAGACTCTACATATACTACCCTTAACCACCTTACATAATAATTATCAGAAGACCATGGCTAACCACTATCAAGTTGCCCATCTGTTTGTCTTCTATAGCTATTTATCCTTCTCTGCTTGTGCTAATCCATATTTCATTTACATACTCCAGTGAAACGAATGATGGGGTATTTCAGAGTTTTTGGAAATAGCACAGCAGCCCCTGAATCAGAGAGACTTCAAGGGGGACTTGAGCGATTGTACAGTCAGTACCTGAAGCAGACTGATGGTGAGGGTTGATCATTGAATTTGCAGTCTGTGTGTCAACACAACGATTTGTTCATTCAATGCAATCTATCTCCATACAGCTCGGATTGGTGTCACTACAACGCATGCTTTTACCACGCATGCCTTTACAACGCGGTTTTTACCACGCAGTCCATTACAACGCATAATGCTTTTAGGCGCTGGATAGTGAATTATTTAATTTACTATTCCAACTCCAGTCCCCGTGGATAGCAGGGAAGGTGTTGGATAGTATATTAAATACATTCCCTATCCTAGAGCGCCCCCCAGCGCATTGCGTTGTAATGGTTTGCGTGGTAAAAGTTGCGATGTAATGGTAGTGCGTTGTAAAAAATTCGTTGTAACCGTGCTACACCTACAGCTCATACATCTCAGGAAAACAATTCTTTCAAATGCTGAATTCGAAATAGACCCATTGAGGTGTTTAATTATTTATTTAGTTTTTCGTATTTATCTTGATTCTCCACCCAGGGCCTCTTCGATACGCTCCATTTTCTATGTGAATGAGAGTATTCGAGTAAGAAGACACTTTATACTACAAATCAGTTTATTTACATAAATCGCCTTTATACTTCATGCTGAGTTTAATGGTTACTCTTAGACCGTATAGCTTCCCGCGCTAACATCTGCTGTCATATTTGTCTTACTTTGTCTCTTCTCTTCATTGAGATGCTGTGAGTACATTTTTTAGGGGCACTTTCTTCCATGCTTGTACTACTTCTACGGCTATGGCAAAACCAGCAGTGGATAATCCATTTCCTAAAAGTATAGGAATAAGGGTGCTCTAATAGAATTTGACTTCTCTGGTTTCCAGGTCCAGCCCAGAAATATCTACTTGGAGCCAACTCTGCAGCCTACATTGCCATATTCTGAAAGTTCGACAACAAACAGCTCAATGGAAGCATGGATTTTAATTATAGGTTCTTACTCATTTCTCTTTTGAACACCTACCACGCCGTTGCTCCCCTTAATCACCCCAGATATAAAGGCGGCTGCAGGAGAAGAAAGTAAACAAGGCTCTGAGATCCGTTTTTACTTCCTTTAATTTTGACTCTTAGGGTCATATTACCAAGGAATAGCGATATTTTTCGCAAAATGCGCTTAGCACATTTTTTTTATCGCTGCCTATCGCTGGATATGTTGGCGGAGAAAACATGCTATTAGCAACATTTTTCTCCATTGTGCTAAAATATCCAGCGATAGCGGCGAAATGCGTGAATATCGCTGAGAATACAGCGATATTCACGCATTAGCGACAAAATGTTCTTAGCCATGTCATCCACCTCCCATTGGATAACATGGCTAAGAACTGGTCTGGGCAGGTGTTAGTATTTGGAGATATTCGCGCTTAGCGTGAATATTTCCATCGCTACGCCTGCCTTGCTAATAGGCGATAGCGACGTTAGCGACGTTAGCGACTGCTTTCAGTCGCTAACTGGTTGGGTACGCCCACTTTGCATGTCATTAGCGATAAACATCGCTGACATGCAAAGCGGGCCCCAAACCGCTCGCTATCGCCTAAAAGCTGTCGCTAACATCAGTTAGCGACAGCTTGCTAATAGGGCGATAGAATTAGTGCCGCCTAGCGGCCGAAAACAGCTGATAAATCGGCGATAATTGCCTATCGCCCCCCTTGGTAATATGCCCATTTGTCCTTCTCCGAATCCAAAAGCTGCACATTTGGTGCTATTGAGGGGCTAAACTGTGTGAACACTCTCAAATCTGTGATGTCATCAGGTGCTCTGCTCATCATTCCGGTGAATTGACTTCCATGTTTGAAAGCACCAGTACTGGTGCGCAGCAAGGTAGAAACAAATTTTATAGATCAAAAGTATACAATTATTTTTGGAGTAAAGGTTACAAAAACATTTCATAAAAAAGACGAGCAATGGAGTTCACATGCTAGCAGGCAATGTTGATAGCGAAGCAGGCTCTCGTTCGGGATTCTTCGAACACGGTCAGGCTGTCTTGCAAGTATTGTCCAAAACCTTTAATTAAAAAAAATATATATATATATATTTTTTTTCTTGTCTTCATACGTTCTTTCTACGTCATAATACGTTTTGCTTTTTCGTTTGTTAAGATATATTTACCTTTATTATCTTCTGCTTTCTCAATCATCTTTTTGTAATTCGATTTCTTCCCTAACATCTATGTATATTTATATTCTTTTATATCCTTTCTTCTGTATTTTCAACCTACCTTCGTTTGTTTCTTCCGTTCTTTGTATTTTCCTACTTTACTTCTATTCCTTTCCCCGTTGGTTTCTCTCTTCTTCCTTATTTTTCCTTTTTGTCTTTTGAATAACTTTAACGTGAG
Organism: Lissotriton helveticus; assembly: GCF_964261635.1. Classification (NCBI taxonomy): domain Eukaryota; kingdom Metazoa; phylum Chordata; class Amphibia; order Caudata; family Salamandridae; genus Lissotriton; species Lissotriton helveticus. The sequence goes on along the minus strand of NC_136071.1, from coordinate 330,464,491 downwards.
AGTAACGAGTGTTCTGAAAGTGACTCTTCTTTGCAGGAACTGCAAATGTCCTCCTGCACTTTCCTTGGAGAAGTTAAATGAGCAACTGGAAGGACTAGCTTTTCACTGGAAATACCATAAAAATGCTGTTTGTGTGGTATTTCAAGGACAAAGGGCAAGGGAGGGGGACTTGAGCTTGGTGCCAAAGTCTAAATGTGGTTCTGCTTAGTCCTCATTGAATTTGCAGTTTCAAAGGCTTAAGAAGCTCAAATTATCACAAAAAGTTTTACAACCAAATGTCATAGCATGCAAGGAACAGTAACTATGAGTCCTGCGGTAGTTGGAAAAATAGACAAACTGTTAGATGTACACTTTACTCATCTTCTAAGAAAATATATTTTAGAAATATTGAATCAGAGTTGAAAGTATCATTTCCAGTGACACAGTATTAAGGACAGAGGATGTGGAGTGAAATATACACTTGTATATTTTCTGTTCTCCCTGTCTGTTTTGGACTTTCAATTCTATTTATCTCTTTGTGTTCTTTCTTCCATAAAGTTCCCTTTCACTCTCTCCTTCCAACTTCGCTGGCTCTCTAAACGTCTCTCTCTCTCTCTCTCTCTCTCTTTCTCCTAATTTCTATGCCCCTCTCTCTCACTGACACTAGTTTTCTCCATCTTCTCCATTTCTCTCTTTCACATGAATGTGTGCAAGATTGCACAAGCGTGCACAAATTAAACGATCCATTTCCTTCACCTGAAAAATTATTTTTGGGATTATTTTCAAAATTTGCCAAGCACTATTGAAACACTGAAGCATTGTGATTCTTGTAAGTAAATCTTTATTTGCATAATTAATTAAAACCATTGCAATGATATTTATATTGTAAAAGTGAAATAGCAATCACATGTGCAAATCAGACTGTAGTGCTTAAAACCTAGATTGCGTTATACATTTTGTGACAATGATAAAACTGTGATAATCCTTTAAGCGGCGGCTCCTCCACAGTGGCGGAGGAGTGTCGCCTCACTGCCTGACTCAGAGCCAGCAAATGTAAAATAAAATTATGTTCTTGCATAGTTCTATTTTGCATTTGCTGGCTCTGAGCCAGCGTAGTAGGGAGAGCTGGGCCTAGGCATGGGAGGGGGTGTGGAGGAGTGATATGTGCACTCCACCCCCTAAGTGCTAATGTGTGGTTGGCCAGCAGTCTCAAGCCGATCAAAACACACATGCACACTTAGGTTTTTTCCAGCTCAGCTGCACTGAGCTGCCAGGCTGGAGAAACCCCCACAGACTCCCTGGTCTGAGCAAACGGCATCTTTTCAGCCCACTCAGACCAATCATCACACTGCCTTGCAGCACGGGGATTGGATGGGAGTCTGTCCCAGGGGACAGTGGGACCCAGGAAGAGGAGAGGAGGCTGACGTGACGCGACACTGGAGGCAGCTGGCGGCTATTATTTCTAACCCCTCCCTAGTTACCCCCTCCCCCACTCTCCTGTTCCTGTGCTCCCCCTCCTGCCTCACCAACCTTTATTTGTGGCGGCCGCAACTGAATCCTTTCAATACGATGTATAGTTAAGGCAGTAATGGGTAATTCAATAGACAATAAAACCTGCATTAATCAACTAACGGTGTTTAAAACAGGTTTTCTCTCCTCCAACTATACCAAATTTAAAACTCATTATTTCGTTTTGAAAGTGGTATTAATTAACACCTTAAAATATAGTAAGATATCAACTCTGGACAGCAATACCAGCTTGAAGATTTATCAGCAGGTTCCTGCCAATCCCCAGTGGTTAGAGAAAAGCAATCAATTGATAGCCAGGCAATGGTAGGTAGGATTTGTTTGACCGTCTGGACTATCTTTGGCGGCAGCTGCTTCAGTACTTTTCAACACGTTCATGAGGTCCCCCCTAGTTGGATAACAGAAATCAATATGCAAAATAGGCAGCGGTCTAAAATTATAAATTCGATTTTGCCCATAATAAGATCTCATCAGACTCTCCAGGAAGTTATACTTATTTAGACTAACCAAGAAGAATGATTTAGTAGGCATTGAAACCAGCATTAATTTGATAGACAATAACATTGACTTTTTAGGGGATTAACAACTTAGAGTCTTGTCCACGCGTTCATGGCAGTCCCTAGTGATCAGTGACCACAATCAATGTCCAACTGGCCAGAAGTAAAATATAATTCAATGATCAGTCAGAGTGACCTTCAGAGACTAGCCACCTAAGTTCTTGTCAGCATGTTTATGACCGGCCTCATGGGTCAAAACCAGCGATTTGTGTGCAGGCTGTGCGACAGTTTGAAAATATGAGTTCCTTTTGCCAATAATATCTTTGCACCATTTCCACGGAGACATTTTGCTTATTTAAAAGTAACAAAATGAGCAATAGAACCAACTTTAAACAGCTAACTGCTTGGATAATTCCTGATGCCAAGCGGTGATTGGTAAGGGGCATAGAGTGCAGTAGTGCTGTCAGAATGTTGTGGACTATTGTTGGACTCATTTTTCAACTTCCACCAATTGTCTGCTATGCCATTCAAATATATCCTTGCTATTCAGTCTCTTTTCGGCAGAAGTCAGGTTTCCAGCTGTTGTTTTTTTTCTGCGTACCAGCGATGTGCATATTTTGCCTTTCATTGGTTCAAGTGCATGACTTTGGACTTGTCCAGATTTATACTCAAGCTGTTTTCAACTGAATAGCTTTGTGTAGTGTCTATTAAGTGCTGTAGGCCTACCCGTGTACAGGTGATAAGTACTAGGGGCCTCATTTATGAAAAGTGACGCATCGCTGCGTGAAATCAGCAATGCGTCACTTTTCACTGCGCCCTCCTTGCGAGACCAATGATGCATCATATTTACAGTATGATGCATCATGGCGCAAGGAGTTACAGATACGTCAGTATTTCTGACGTATCTGTATGGCGCAAAAGTGACGCATTGCTGGAGTGTGTCACAAAAGTGACGCAACTCCAGCAATGTGTCCTTTCACATGGGGCAAGCCCCATGTGAAAGTGCCTGCGTCAGTCTTACGCCTGCTGTGAGGCAGGCGTAAGAAATTGACGCATTTGTGTCCTAGAAGTGGCTGCATCACTTCCATGACCCTTTCTTGCGTCAAAGCGCCCCCCTTGCATGCATTTTACCTGGCGCAGGTATAATGTGGCGCAGGGGTTTACAAAGTGAAGCATCTACCTGCGTCACTTTGTAAATATGGCGCAACAACGCGCATTTTTTTACACCACTGATGCGTCACAAAAAGTGACGCGCCGGCGGCATAAAAGTGACGCACAGCCTCATAAATTAGGCCCTAGGTTGTCAACTAGATCAAAAAGGATGACGCCGCCCATCTTTGGGGCATGGAAATTGCACTTGTCCAGCCTGATTGACAGGTCTGACATGAAAAGATTAAACACGGTTGGAGCTAATAGGCAACCTTGTTTCAGTCCATTTGTAGTTTGAATCCTTCTTAACAGGCAGTTTCCGGTCCCCAGCTTTACTTGTACCCAAGTATCTGTGTGCTAGAGTATTAGTTGATTCAGGAGAGGGGTTGGAATGTTCTATTTAGTGAGTTTGTGGCACAGTTTGCTTCTGTCAATGTGGTCAAAAGCTAGCTGTAACCAATGAAACATACATACAGTGGCTGTTTAGCTGCTAACATGGCTGAAGCTTTCCCAGCCGGCAATTGCAGCCACTCCTGTTGTTTGATTATCTTGCAGGAGAGTCTTCGTCGAGGCCAGCAGCGATGAGTTTTGCATTTGACCTTTTTGTTGTGTACTGGTTGCATGGCCCTGCCTCTTCTACTGGCCATGTTGGCATTATAACTTGCACAGATTATGTAGTTTCTTGTGGAAGGTAATCACTGTTTTCCTTGCCTCCAGATTGGACGCTTGCTATTTTGCAGAGCAGAGGAAGGGTTACAAAAGTATCATCTATTATGTACTAGTTACCGGAGTGTGGAAAGTGACAGCTGGGGGCGGTCTCCCGGAAACCAGCCATTTAGTGCACGAAAGCTAAGATATTCAAGGTCCCCCGCTAGTTTGTAGCAAGCTTAGCTTTCCTTCCCCTATTGTTTTCATCCTGAGGCAGGATATGCCTTGCAAGTGTATGGTTTTCCAGTGAGTTGTCAACACTATTGTACCCAGCATGTGCAAGTTAAAATCACTGGTTATTATAAAGTTTTAAGTTTTATCCTCCATTAGTAACTTGGTTAGTTCTTCTCCCAGCAGGTTGATTGCTGTTGCCTTTATATCGTGGGTGCAGAAATACATTTACTAGTGCCAACTGTAGAGCCTTATTGGCACATTGGACTGTCACTTGCATTGTGTTTGCCAATGCTAATGTAGAGTCAAGCTCCTTGGCCGCATTGATACTCGTTGTAGAGATGTAAATTGCAGGTCTACCTTTAAGGTTGCCACATTTAGCACTTTTGGTGGCTGGAAGATGATGTACCTTAAAGCCTTGTATATGAAATAGTTGGTCTAACAAGGTCTCTTGTAATAGGATAAGGTTGAAGAATTTACATTGCAAGAGCATAAACATGTGGAATTTTTGACAGTTGGTGAAGGATTCTTATTAAGTCAGGGGTTGGTGCTCTCTACGTTTATTGTGCTAGCTACCCAGCCCCAGTCTTGAGGTGCTGAAGTTTCAGTTTCAATTGGATTAACCCCCACGGTTAACTGTTTACTCTCTCTGTATTGGCGATGCACTCTGTGGCCCTCTTAATATGGAGTATGTCCGTGTCATGGCAGGCTCATTGCGGGGTTCTGGATAGAAGTTGTGCCTAGCTAGCAGAGGCTTCAGATATCCTGTTTTTTATAAGGTATCAGTGTAATTCCCTAAGTACTTAGTTGTTCTTGCTCATCCAAAACCCTTCTGGCTATTCTGGGTGATGCCCAGATCGCTTTTGTTGCCAAATTCCCTAGATGGCTCCTATATTCAACAAACTCCATGGATTTCAGGTTGTATGATCTAAAATCCTCCAGTTTGCTGATGGCTGTTAGCAGTAGTAAAATGTTCCCCCTTTTTAAAATATCAGCGCCACCATTGGACTTATATTCCAGTAAAACAGGGAAGTGCATGTTTCAGGCTGTGTCTGCCGTCCTCTTGAGGTTTTATTTGTTGTGTGTGTTCCTCAGGTTCTTGGAGATTCTGTGGGACAGTCTGTACTGATTCAGAACCACTTCCAGGAATTAGGTCTAGCTCCTCTAGAGGGGCAGCTGCCCCCCGTGCCCTCCTTGACTCTTGTATTCAGTGCAGTTAATTCCTGCATGGTTTCTCTACCCCTATTCATTAATCCCTCTTCAGTTGTCGCACTGCCCATAGTGAGCTGGTTGGGCTTGCTTTGCATGTCTATGGAAATTTCATTGATTCGCCCCATCGCTGGTCCGCAAGAAATTGGAATAGTAGAGCCAGTTTAAAAATAAACCGTTATTCCAATTTTTGTTTTGCTGCCCTTCCTTCTCTGTTTTCGCTGTTTCTTTGAGTCAAATGGGACAGTTGGGTGTCTACCGTCTTGGCCTGTGGTGACCTCCTTGCAGTGGTAGCCTCCCTCCAAGAGAGAGGTTGATTTCCTTTGGTGCTCTAGATCATTATTTCCCACATCCATCCGTGAGTTCTCATCTTGGGTTAATTCGTTTTTCTTGTTAAATCTACTCTCTTCAGTACCCACAACTGCTTGGTCTGCTGCTGACTCTGACTTCTGAGAAGAGGTAAGCTGGAGTGAAGCCACTGTGGTTCTAGTTGCTTTCTTTATATCCGACAGGTGATCCCCATAGCAGATATTAATGTTGATAGTTTCTCAATAATTGCAACACAAGTGCAACTTGCTTGTGTACGCAGCATCTCAGTTTAAGCCCATCTAATCAAGTTAATAACGTCAGCCAATTTGGGGTCAATATTTGAGACATAAATGACCAGTGAGTTGAGAAGTGATAAGTGAATATCCATTTCTTTGTTCTTCATTGCTGGAAATTTACCTGCCGCCACTGCTGCTCCTGTAATGGTCAGAGGGGACCGCAAGGCCAAACTTGCCCACACGCTGCTCCCTCCCCCAGGACTACACTTCTCAGCATTCCATGTGTGGCGCACGTTCACGCGTCACGGGGAAGTGCTAGGAGGCGCTTCTTAAGCGTACAGGGGCTCCCGCAGCGCGGGACAAGCACGGGCGTGCCCTGGCGAAGCCCGGGCCAAGGGAGGGCCCGTCCGTGCCTGTCAGAGCCAGGAGGAGGCAGGGCTGGGCCACACCCCCTTCATGTGACACTTCAAAGTTCTCGAGTCTACTTGGGACATGGTTAGTTGTTTTTTGACTTTGCATATTATTTTGTAGTGCTACATACATTTATATTCTTGTGTTTTGTAACCTACCAAGCTACCATGAGCAAAGGTCATCGCAAGGGAGTGGGTGGTCCGGGGGTTTTAGGTACCTTGGACGCGTTTCTCACGCGGGCAGAGTCCATTTTGAAACATGAGATTGAGCTTACGGAATGGCAACTCTCTTTATACCCCGCCGCGCCTCTTCCGAAGCTCTCCTACCAGGCCCTTTACTAATTCCAGACTCACCATCTGTATGCCTTGCCAGTGGTTTCTGTGTCTCCACCTTCGCAACTAAATGAGACATTTAATTTAATTTGTATCCCACCTCCTCTACCCCCTCCCCCTACTAAGATCCTCACGCGCCAACAAAGATCTGTGCAAACTAAGGATGGGGAGGGTACAAATCCAAACAAAAAAAGGAAATCTTGTGCACTGCCCCAAACTACACACCAGGCTAGCAAAGTGGCTAAAACCAGAGGGACAGCTCAGGGTAACAAAGGTGGTCCCCATGCAGCTTTGGCCCCACGTACTTTGAGCTCTTTAGGTGGTAGTCACCTGGCTAACACTCGACAGATGTCTAATGACTTTGAGGATTGCATCATAGCAAAATTTGAAGAGAAACTTGCAGTCTTGCTTCATCCCCTAATTACAGAACTGTCCAGCATTGATCTAAGATTGACCAAGATAGAGCAGCACCTTTTTTCCTTAAAGCCCACATTGAGTAATGGAAACTCTGGCGGTCCAACTGAACCAAGTACAGTAATGGTGCATATAACAAGATCGTCCGCCACTGAGGCTGGCCGCTGCACAAATGCTGTAGTGTCGGCTTCTATCGTCAATGTCTGTAGTGCACCGACCACTTTAGCTAAGTCTGGCCCTAGAAGGGAACATGAAGGGCGACAAGACCTAGGGATGCCACAGGGCGGCTTAGCAAGCCCGAGTGACTCCCTTAACTTGCCGCCCGAAGCCATGCCCTACACAATTATACTCTCCAATGTGCCAGTCCTTCTTCTGGGGGATGAGGAGCATTGGTCCTCTCTCAGGAACAAGGCACTTCATTTGTTGAATACAAGAACAGGGCTGGGCAATCATTTATTTCATGAATTTAAAATGATACGCAGAGTTCCATGGGTAGGGAAATTATTGAAATCTTCTAGAGGTGACTGTGTTGTGTTGAATTTTGGGTCTCCACCGATAGTCCAAACCATTTTGGACAGGGCGGGGGCCAGGTATCTGAGTAGGGATGCTATCAGTATTCTCCCACTGGGTTTTTTTAATCGCAATACTCCAATTCAAGCAACACGAAGGGTTGGTCCCAGGGTCGTAGTCCAAGCACAAGGCGCCCCTATGACTATGATGTACCAACTCATAATAGATTTGAGCCCTTTTCTAACTTGGAGGATATAGACTGACTAAGTAGTTCACTAGTCTCTGCTACAATCTTGCCTCCAATAGTTGAGTCGGGAGAGGGCAACGGGCTCAGGGGCTCTATTAACAAAGGTAGTTCTCCTCCATCCATATTAAACGGACAGAATATTGACAGGTTTTTGGGCCCACATAGGAGTGGTATGGGGTGGCACTGCTGTTTAGAAACAGTAGTCGTCCACTCGGTTGAAGGGGCTATTTCTCCTTTGGTGAGGTGTGGCTCAAATCAGCAGTTAGGGTACAGCACTAATCAGAGTGACACCGCAGGTACCAAACTAGTGTCATGGAACATTGCGGGGCTTTCACAGAAAATAGCCTCCGTAGATTGGTCTATATTTATTTAGGATCAAGATATATTGTTTTTCCGAGACAAAGAGAGTCGGACCGTGGACCAAGTACTCCGCCATGGTTACTTTCATTTTTCCAAAGCAGCGGAACAGGGGCAGCGTGGTAGACCGAAAGGGTGATTGACCACGTGGGTAAGACAAAGTGATCAGTTTAAGTCGGAGGAGATATATATTGATTCCAAGGACATTCTTATAATTTGGTTGCAGCGTGCCTTTACCCCAGACTTGCTACTAACTAATGTCTATTCAAGGGGTTTTCTAGGTGGAAAAGCCTCCCCAACGGTGGCACTTTTAGATTCTTTTTTAGTAGAACACAGAGGAGACCAACATGTAATAATAGCAGGTGATTTTAATTGCACTTTTGAACCCCTGAACTTTCAAAATTTAAATATTAATGAAGAGGAGGATGCCGAGTCGTCTATTCCTCCGCTGGTTCTTCCTGTAATAAAAAGATGGACGAGTGCAGCACTCCAGCTAAAGGTGTTTTGCTTGGAACAAGGGGTTAGGGTTGTTAATGGGAGATCAGTTTCTGACAAACAGGGTACGCCTACCTTTATCTCTGGGTTGCATACCTGTCGAATAGATTTTTTCCTACTCAACATGGAGTTCTGCTCAAATTTAAAAGATATGGTGGTCTGTGAAAGACCCGAAAGTGACCACAACCCACTATTACTCTCCTTATGTCAATTGTTTTCACTCCCCGGAGCAAGGCTAGCACCACCTATAGATCATGTTGAGGCCCAATTGACAAATGACTCTAGACCAGTCAAATTGGCGAAAGTGAGCACAAAGGTAGAGCACATGGAACAAATGAGTAGATTGGTAGTTAACGCCCTAGGCACTCTACAGACATGTGCTACCCAGGAAGAGCTCAATTCTACCACTGTCCAGGTCCATGAGAATCTTTTTTACTAAGCTTAAAGGCTATTTTATTACTAAAAGCAAAAAACCCATGATCAACTCAGGCTATAAAGCTGCCGCCTAGTATAATACTTCTTGTCGTAAGACCTATAGGAATTTAGAGGTGGCAATTAGGTCAAAAGACAGGAAGAACATTTGTAAGGCCAGGACTGTATGTAAGGTAGCTCAACATCGTGCCAAAAAGGACTGGGGCGAACAGCATTGAGCAGAATTGCTCAATGCATGTTCGGGAAGAAACATGACTGCTTTTTGGCACATGGTCAAGTGGGGTAGAGGGTCCTCTAGTAAGGTGCCCACGAACCACGTAGAGCCAGACCAGTGGGTCTCTTATTTTAAAGCACAATTTCCAAATGTTGAAGACACTCAATATCAGTTTGAACTGCCTTCCCCTATTTCCACTTTACATTTTAGTGAGAAAGAAGTGGAAAACGCATTACTTCTAGTCCCAAGAGGCAGGGCGCCGGGTCCCGATTGCATTCCCGCCGACCTGTTCCTTCATGACATAGACATGTGAGCATCATATATTCAGCTTCTTGCGAATGCTATCGCTAATGGAGCACCTATGCCCGGCACCTGGACATGAGCAGTAATACTTCCCATCCACAAAAAAGGGGATTACTCCCTACACGGGAACTATAGGCCTATAAGCCTTATTGATTGCATCCAAAAGGTGTCAGCAAGGCTGGTATTGGGCAGAATCTAGGCTTGGTTGGAGGAACGTGAAACCTAACCCATCTCCAGGCTGGGTTCTGGCCCTGCACCAGCACTGTAGATCAGTTGCTAAGGTTCATCCTCATATACTGGCGTACCGTAGTACTAGGGAGAGGCACTAGTTGGCATTCGACCTCGTCCCTCGTACTACGATGTGGCATAGGTTTTTGAAGATTGGTATGTCGTTGGATATTTTTCCTTTATTGATTAAGTTGCACACCGACAATTTCGCGCAGGTGAGATGGGATGCGAGGGTAAGACTAATGGAAATTTTCCAGTCGAGAAGGGGGTGGAACAGCGGTGCGTGTTAGCACCCACCCTCTTCTCAATATATATTAACGGGGTAGTGCAGTACTTTGAGACCTTTCCCACGGATGCACCATCTTTGGCTGGATCTAAGATCCCTCTTCTCATGTTTGCTGACGACACTCTTATTGTTTCGAAGACGAGACGGGGCCTTCAAAGTGCCCTCACAAGGTTTGAGGAGTTTTGTGAGGATCATGATCTCATTGTTAATGTGGACAAAACAAAATACATGGTCCTACATAACTTTAAGAATTCTGTGGGTGCTGTCAAAATGAAGGGTGGTACTTTAGATCAAACGGAGATTTTTTTTTATTTAGGGGTTACAATTGATAAAAAACTTAGCTGGAAGCCCCAAATAGACTTGCTCACTGCTAAGCACGCGAAACTTTCAGGTGCTCTGCTGAAGGAGCAGAAACTATCACACACCAAACCAGTTGCTCCTGTGCTACAGATTTATACCACCAAAATTGGCGCCTCGATCTTATATGGGGCAGAGTTGTGGGGTTATGCTAACCTGGACCCTTTGGTGGTAGCGCAGAACAAATTTTTGAGGTCCATAATTGGCCTCGCAGTCCACCCCGCTACTACCTCTATACTTAGATCTGGGTTGCCATTCGGTTAGAAATGTGGCACACTATAGGCCAGTTGCATACTGGAGGAGGCTTTGGGTGACACCCGAGCTTTCACATTATGCACAGGCCCTGTTAGAAGTTAGAGAAATGGATGTCACCAGGAAAATCTTGTGGCTAAGGTGTGTTAAAAATAGATGAGATGGGGATGAGCCGCCTCTGGACAGCACCTGCTGAAAGTACATTCACAACTAAAACTGAGTTCAAGGCAGCGTACTGGAACATGGTAATCATGAGGCAGTTCTCAGCCTATACAAACCCCTCTTTCTCTAAATCCTTCCTTGACAGTAAGCATGAGGCTTCTTATGAGGGTTACTGGGACTTAATCATCACCCCCAAAGACAGGAAACTCTATCACCAGTTTAGGGTGGGCTCGATTCCCACGAATGCTTTTATTAACAAATGGTGCGCTTTTAATAATAGTAACTGCCACTTTTGTCACGATCAGAATGAATCATTGGCACACATTTTTTTTGCCTGCCCAGTGTACCATAAACCCATGTCCCGATGGCTGCAACCTATTTGCTCAAACATGGGGACCAGGTCCAGCAGCGAGGCATTTAGGATCTTAAAAACATCAGTGGAAGGTCCCATAGTAACCGCTGTTGCAAAGTTCCTGAGCTGGGTATGGGTGATCCGTTGGAAAGCAAGAACGACTAGGTAAATGTTCACGCCTATGTTTTGTAGGCTTATACCAACAATTTAGCACTATGCAATTTATTGAATGATGTTGCCCCCAATGGAGAACAATGGCAGGTGGTTCTCTAGACAGCAGTATTGTTGGGGTGTGATTTAGTGATTTTAAGTTTTTTATTGGAATATCATGAAATTCCAGGGTGACTATTTTAAATCTAGTGAAATATCTTTTAAAAATGTATGTTGGATACCTTCTGTTTTCACTCGTATGCACGTTGTTCTGACTTTTATGATTTATTTTAAAAATCGAAATAAAGTTTATGACTGACTGACTGAATATCTATTTTTTCAGATTGATTTTGCATCGCATTGACTGACAATTACATTGCATTCAATAATGAGGCCCATATGTTATCTGTCCCATTCTGTTTATCCAGATTGATGTTGATTTAAGGCATCTTGCAGATTTTCTCCTGGGTTAAATCGGGGCTATATGAGGCCACCACACCAGCTCTTCCCATTCCTGTGTTGTAAGATAGGAGATGTTGCAGTTTGTAAGCTGAGTATCTGACCCATGTGACTTTAGGTCATTGTTGGAAGTGTTATGAGGGCTTTTTCTTTGGCGTTTGAGATGGACCCAGGAGAGGTTTGCTAGATTTGCATCCATAGAGAGTTTTCCTTCTGAATGCAGGGAGAGAATGTTTGCTAGTGTTGCGGCCTAAGGACAAAGTCTCCGTGGTGGTTTACCCATTTGTATATGAGGTTGGCTCGGCCTCCACTGGAAGAATCAAAGAGGCACTGGGCACTGTCCTCAAATGCCTGCATGATCGATGTGCTGTCAATCAAAGCTTGAGGGACTGTTGTGAGCGCTTTTGTCCCCTGTCACTGGAGCACCTTTGAGGTGGGTTCCCTCACTCCGCTGATCTTACTTTCCTTAATAGGGCTACTGCCATTACTTGTTGAAAACCTTTCGCCCTTGCTTATTATCTCCTTTACCTTAAGAACCGTCACACTTGTGACCTCAGAGAGTTATATTCCCGGGTTACGCCCATGTAGCGAAGCAGCTTCTTTCTTACATTGTCCTCACAAATAACATTTCCAAGCTGTGACGTTTGCATACATTTGCACACATGACACTGTTGGATTAGGTTCTCTTAATTTAAACTTGTTTTACATCTAGCTTCGCTCAACATTATCAGATCACTCTGAACATCATGTCCAAGGTTCCTTACTACCTACAAATGTCATCACTATCTTCATCTACGGGGCAACAGGGCTATCTACATCTCCACAACATCACTAACTCTGAGGGCCTATGGACTAAAGTGGACTTCATCCCTCAAGCAGCAGTGCACCAGGAGGCGCGTTTGCAGAGTGGTGGAGAAAGGGAGTGTGGTGTCTGATCACCTCTCAGCAATCCAACTGTATGGGGCTTTCTGACGGAAACAGGAGGGCTACTTGACTCCCACAGAACCTCAAGAGGTCATTCCCCAAATAGTGGTGCACTAGGAGGCACATTTGCAGAGTGTTGGGGAAAGGGGCGTGGCATGCAAACCACTTCTCACCAATCCCACTGTGTCGGGCTTACTGGAGGTAATAGGTGGGCTAGTTGGCCCCTAAGAACCCTCAGCTGCGAAGGGGATTTCATCCCCAACCGAGTATGCCAGGAAGCGCGTTTTTGGTGGAGAAAGGGGGCATGGACTGCTATCAGAACTCAACAATCCTGCTGTATCGGACATACTGGAAGATATAGGAGGGGCAGTTGGGCCACAAGGACGTCCTTGGGAGCCAACTCCTCCTCCTGTTACCTCCAGTAGGTCCCACACAGCAGGATTGATGAGCAGTTGCCAGAGGCCATGCCCACATTCTCCACCACTCTTCAAATGTGCCTCCCGGAGCACTACTAGTTGGAGGATAAAGTCCCCTTGGCTCTAGAGGGATGTTGGGGGCCAAGAAGCCTTCCTGGTACCTCCTGTAAATCCTACACAGTGGGTTTCTGAGAGGTGGTTGGAGTCCCAGCCCCCTTTCTCTAGCACTCTGCAAATGTGACTGCTAATTAAAAAACCTTAGAAATTCACTAAAACAACAAAGGTTACAGGAATGTTATAGTTAGGAATTAGCATTTAGAAAATCTTAGAAATTCACTGAAAAAACAAAGTTTACAGGGCTGTTATAGTTAGCAAATGGAATTTAAAAACCTTAGATATTCACTGAACAAAACAAAGGTTACAGGAACGTTATAGTTAGGCTGACATTTCACTCTTACCAAACCAGAGAAATTCAGCAGTTATAGTTAGCTGAGCTAACTATAACACGCACCCCCGTAATGCACTGGTTATGACCGCACATATTACATCACTCATGACATGGTCAGTGACATCACTGATGGCATCTCAAATGACATCATTGATGACATCATCCACAGCATCTCGGACGCACCCACTGACACTCCTATTGATTCTTTTATATGACCACTGCCACTCCCACACAAACATTCACAAACCCATTCCCAGACCCATATGAATACTTACACACCCATTCACTGATTCATAATTCTATACTCAGATCTACTCGCTAGCCCATACAGGTAGTCATACACCCACTCACTCAGTAATACAGGTATTCATGTATTTACTCACACATCCGGAACAAATACTCACAAACTGGGTCTCCCATACAACTACTAAAAGACATACACAGTCACCCATGCAGTCAATCACACAATGACTTACTCACTCAAACTGTTACACACACATCCACTTACTCATATGAATACAAACATGTAGTCACTTATACAGTCACTGACAGAACCATGCATTTATCTTTATAGGTGCTCTCACATTCGCTCACTCACACATACAGTCACTCATATACCTAGTCACTCATATATACTTCCTTTCACAGGCACAGTGACTCATCCATAGTGACACAAGCACTCAATACAGCTATACAGACAGTGACTCACCCATACAGCTTCTCACACATGCACACACTACCCCATACATGCACTGTCTCACTCATCTATACAGGCAGTCACACACCTTCTCACACACACAGAGACCCAACCAACTATAAAGGTAGTCAGACAACCAGTCAATCAACCATATAGGCATTCACTCACCCACTCACACACCCATTCAGCACTTCAACATCAACTGAGAGACAGATACACACATTCACAGAACCAGTCACTCATCCATACATTCACATATACAGTGAGTCATGTACTCACTAACATGTTTGATACTGTCACTCATACACCCACTGATTCACAAACACACCTTGGTATGTTTATTTAACACTCAAAAATATTTTTTAAAAACTCACAGTCACCAGATGATGTAATCAGTGATGTTATGAGTGATGTCATCAGTGATGCCACTGACCATTTCATGAGTGATGAAATATGTGCGGTTATAAGCAGGGCATTGCGGGGGTGCGAGTCATAGTTAGCTTAGCTAACTATAACTGCTGAATTTCTCTGGTTTTATATGAGTAAAATGTGAGCCTAACTATAACATCCCTGTAACCTTTGTTTTTTCAGTAAATATATATATATATATATGTGTGTGTGTGTGTGTCGCATTCTCATAAGAAATTCAGCCGCCTAAATACTTCATTTCTCAACCATAACAACTTATGTAGAATAAAAACTACGATACTTCAGTTATTTGTCATAAACATCTGTTAGTTGGTTTAAATCAAAAGATTTACATTTAACTCAGAGACAGCATTTTCACTTTCAGGTTCCCATTAACAGAAACTAAAAAAAAACTGAAGAAATAAATCAGATAAGTAAAATAAACAGATAATTGGCTTCGTAGTATATTACCAAACAGTGCATGGTTGTTGATGTCTTTAATGTGTTTTTTCCCTTTTGTATTTTTACTGGCTGATTACTGAGAGGAAACTCTCTGAAGAATGCTGCGGAGATTCTGAAGTCCGACGTGACCCAAAGTTTTCAACAGACTAACGCGAGGACAGTTATCCAAGAAGCCGAAGACGCCACAGCAGGAATCCAGCAAGCCGAAAACATCAGCTGGAATCCAGAGCCCAAATACTTCGATCCGAGGAATCAGGTGAGTGACCAACAGGAAGGGCAGATAACGAGCAACTTCCTGCAGTGCAGCGTGAAGATTTAAAGGCTATGTCCTCCACCCAGTTAAAGGGACTGCACAATCGGGTAAGAGTTTGGGCATTCCTGACCGAATGGGTGGATGGCCAACCAGGATGGCTGACTAGACATGCTCTGCTGCAGTTCCCACAAAGGAGGGCATAATCCTACTGAAGAATACTGCATCTAATATATCGGGACCCTACAGAGGAGGGAAGAAATACCCTTGTGCCCCAGAACCACCGTTAGGGTAAAAAACGAGCTCCCGCCTGCTGCGTGGGGCTGAGAGATGCTCCTGGAGTGTCCTGGCTGAAAAGCAGATAAGCACAGCGCGGTGCTCCCGGGGGATGCCTGCATCCCAACAACGGGACATGGAAGATGACCCTGGCGATGCTTCTGCAGATGAGGCCATAAACCACTGAGCCACAAGGGGACAGCTGGCATTAGAGACGAAAACTGTTAGTGGCAGCGACACCCAAGATGGTGGGCCATATGCAGATGAACGCTAGTGGTGCCCACGGCACTAGCACAAGCACGCGGGTTCCCCTGCACCTCCAAGCTGTCCTGAATCATCCTTGGCCCAAGGTTGTTGCGGGCTGGGAGGCGATCCTAATAAGCATGACAGGAGCATGACTCAAGGTATTGGGGCACTGCTGGGTGAACTCACTGCAGGTGCAATCTGCAGCAGGGACGCAGAGCAGCTGGAGGCTTCCCTCGGCATGAAGATTCGAAAGCATCCATTGGTGCTGGTGGAGGTGAGGAGTCTGGAGACCACAAGCACTTGAAGGTGAAGTAGGTCCATATAAGACCGGGAGGAGGCGGTGAGCAATCGATGCACCAACGATGCACCAGTGCTCCTGTGGAGACCCTGTGGGCACAACCAAGTGGGCCGGACATCGGGCCAGATGAACTGAATGGTTATGCCCTGAGTGCTAGGGGATGACAGGGGCCATGCCCTGGGAGACAAAGTGGGTGCTTGAATGAGACGAGTTGCGGTGCGCCCAACAACCAGTGGAGAGTCCTGATTGGAGAAGAGGAGAACTGATTGCGTATGCTCGCTGATAGATAGTGAAACCGCCATGGTGTATGGGCGTATTACGTCTGTTCTATCTAAATATGGAATTCATAAAGAAAACTGCTATGGTAAAGGCGTCGGAGTAGCCCACATGAAAGGACACCACCATTAAAAACCGGTTGCTGGGGGGCCAGACGGTCCGAATGCCAGCAGACTAGTAGGACACTGACCGTGTTCCTTAGGGGCACTGGTGAGATAATGGGGATGTGCTTTGGACACCATTGATCTGATGCCAACAGGTGACATCCACTACATACACTGCTGGTGGCAACACGTAATCTTGTGGCTGCGGGACATATCAGGCTGCCTCTGCATATGCATTAAAGGATTGACTGCTCCTGCTGGGGCTGCTGGTATAACTCTCTATCACTCAGGCTACCTAGTTTGTCTCCACAATGGTGAAAGACAAAGGTTCAAAAGCAGTGCAAACTAATAAAATTAAACAATATACAATATAGGGCTGTGGGACCATGAGATTGGGGAAGCCTGCAGTCTAATGATTAAATGCAGGGCACAACAGAGTACCTGGCAGCTATACAGGGTTCTAGAATGGCACTAGAGACTAAAATGGACTTGATGTCCTTGGACATAAACCACCTCAGATTCGACCTCCGCAAAGTGGCTAAAAGAGTCACAAGTTCTGAAGAGGAAGTCACTATCTCCAAGAAGGACATCTGAGAGCTCCAGTCCAACGTGGCAGGCCTCAAATATAGTGCAATGCAAATGGAAAACCGTGTGGAAGACGCAGAGTGACGCTCAAGAAGGAATAACTTATGCTTCCTTGGGTTCCCGTAGCATGCTGGGACCCCTCTGTGAAGCTCTTTCTTGAAATTTGGATTGGTAACCCACTTAAACCCAATTGTCTTTCCAAACTCTTTAGCGAGCACATAGGGCACTGGTGGTGGCACCGCACCCAGATGTACCACCTAAAGCACTTATAGTCTGTATGTCCAACTACAGAGACTGTGATGCAATCCTTCAACACGTCCATGCCCACAGCCCATGTGCTACGAGGGCAAATAGTAATCTTTCCTATATACACACGGAGGGTCCAGGAACTCCAGAAAAACTTTATGTCGGTTAAGAGACAGCTGCAGGAACATAATATAAAACACAGTTTGATGTTCCCAGCCAAACTCTGCATTCATTATGATGGAAGGGGACATATCTATGAATCACTACAAGAGGCTGCAGATTGGTTCGGGTCTCTGGGCCTGAGTCAAAAACAATGAACTTCTGAATGGAGAGAACCAAGATGCCTTGGGGTGCACAGTTCGGCAAGGAATCAAGTAACTTTGACAAAACAGCCTAGATCCTCCAAAGAGGTGAGATGAGAGCGTATCCTGGTTTGCCAGGATGGCGTCCTGAAAGCTGCAACTCTTACCTCAGGGGCAAAGAACTCCTTCACAGCTGCACCTTGTCCCAGATACCCTGACTGACAGTACTGAAACGGAGTGAACAGTAATGAGATGGACGCTCAGCAGGGGTTTGTGACGGAGGTCAGGTAACATCTCTAACAATAGGGGCGAAACACACCACTGACAGAATCAATTGTGTCGCCCTCCTTCTACTGAGGGTCTGAAACTATATTAACAAAGTACTTGTGAAAAATGTACTTCCTGGATGGGAGTGACCGATGGCTAGACCACCGCAGATGTGCCCTATGGGAGGCTTGAGATTGTGAGGGTTCTTGTAACTCAGACAGTTTCTAAACTCAGTGCTTTCATAGCACTTTAGTTGGGTTAGGAAGGGGAGGGGAGGGAAATTGGAGTGTTGTTTGGTTTTGGTACCCCTTTGGCCATTAGTTGAGTCAGGGGGGGTTTGTGGATTTTGCCTGTGGGAAGGACAAGAGGGGGTTCTTTTGTAAAAATGTTATTCTTGGTTGGTTTGTTTAAAGGGGAAGCTTCCAAAGTCTAATGGCACTATGCCCAGGGTCACGGTTCGTTCTTGCATCTGAGAAGAAATAGGTCTCTAGCCCGAGATGTCTATGGCGAGCCTGGGGACTAAGTAAAATGGCTGACTGGGTATGAATAATTCAGAGAAGTGGAATAGGGTACAAACATATCTCCGGAGATATGGTATAGCATTGGCATTTCTCCAGGAGACCTATTTGTGGGGGACTGCATTAAGTACCTGAGAGGCCAGGTATATGCCAAGTCCTAGTCTGGTTATGCCCAGGGGGGTTTTGATGGGGCTGGCCCTGTGTTCATGTTTAAGCAAATGCACATGAAAACAGACGGAGGCGGGAGATACATCTTGAAGGACATGCTGGATACGAGCACTGTCTTGTTAATATCTTTGCGATCAAAATTGACGATGGCACTTTATTTGGCATTGTGTTGCTAACAGCGAAGATGTCTCTGGCAGCAGAGATAATCATGCCGGGAGATTCCAATTGTACTTTGAATTTCTTACTTAAGTAGGTACATGTAGTAACCACCAATGCAGGATTGGTAAAGTAGAAGTAGTTTATTCCAGTAACAGGCAGGTAAAACCGCACTCCTACTCAGCCAGCAGTAACTGACTCTATCTGTAAACATTCTAGAACTAGTGGCACCCGGTTACCTGGAGACAGGTAACCTAGATACCACATCCTCTCTCTTTAACATAAAATACTAAGGAATACACAAAATGTTGTAATATTAGTTGAAAGGAAAATGCACTATAATATGGCAACATGCATAAATGAACAATGAAGCAACATAAGGATATACATTAAAGATAGCAATGTAATAATAGGCAATGGAAGAAAAATAAGAATGCAATGTAAAGAATGATATACCACCACCCCCTTCTTTTACACAACAAGGTTAACAGAATTAATTTACATTACAAAATCTTTAAATTTCTTAGGAAGAACAATTTGTCTACTTCTTAAGGAAGAAGCAATAGAATTCATATTCTGACCAGCAAGATGAGTGTTTGAGGATGAAGTATTTTGAGTACTACCAGCAGTGTTTGAATTAGTAACTTCATCCCATAACCAATTGGTGGAAGAACTAGCTTTATCTTCAAAAATACTGCCCCAATTCAGAATGTTGTTGGACTTTGACATCCTGCTAAAGTGCCACACTTTACCATCACTTAGTTTTGCTGATTTAGCATACACATCTATAACTCTTAGTGGTTTGGAAAATTTGCTGTTACCTTTCTTTAATTTATATGAAAATGTTACTCTTACCGAATCACCTTTCTTAAGAAAAACATCTTCTTATCTTCTAATCTTCAATTCTTATCTTTAGCATAGTGCCCTTTATTACCACACCTATAACAAGTAGGTACTCTATCTCCTAGACTTTTGTCATTCTGTGTAGTTTTATTTTTACTTGAATCTTTAAAATTAGATTTATCAGGGTTTTTACTCTCCCAATTTTGAGCACTTGACACTTTGCTATTCCAAATCGTTGCCAATTTTTAGTAACCACCAACGCAGGATTGGCAAAGTAGAAGTAATTGATTCCAGTAACAGGCAGGTACAACCGCACTCCTACTCAGCCAGCAGTAACTGACTCTATCTGTAGCACTAAGCACTAAGCAAACAGAAGAAGGCATTAACTAAAATTACAAGGGATAGGCAAGAGATTGCCAACTTGAGGAAGGCCTATTGCTTAGCCCAAAAGAAACGTAAATCCCAAATTAAAGATTCACTATAGAAACAACTTCACCAAAGTTGTGCTGCGAAGGATTCCATCACTTTCTGGAGAACAATTAAAGCACCGTTTCTCTGTGTAGAGAAGGAACTCCCAAAATTAGAAGTTGCTGTTGATCCCGATGCTTGGGTGAACCACTTTTCAAATATCTTTAAACAAGACGAAGAACGGATACTAGATCCGGCTGATAACTCCATAAAACCAACATATCCCATACAGATAAGCTTTGAACATAATGAAATCATCAAGGCTCTTAAAAAGTCAAAATCTGGAAAAGCCCCAGTGCCGGACGGGGTCCCAGTAGATCTATTCAAGTTCGAACTGGATCTATGGTCCCCTGTTCTGACTAGAGTACTCGAAGCGACCACTCAGGCAGGTCTAGTTGAAGCCTGGTCAACATCGATCCTGGTACCTATTTTTAAAAAAAGTGACCGTAGTAACCCAGGGTGTTATCGGCCCATATCGCTTTTGGATACAATTGGCAAGACAGCAGGGCGTATCCTCCTGGAACGCCTCCAATGTTGGGCAGAAGAAAACAGCATAGTCTCAGACCTGCAATATGGTTTCAGGGAAGGGCTTGGGACCAAGTATTAAACCTTACTTTGATAATGGAAAAATATGTGTCAGCAAAAGGTGGGAAACTATACATGGTCTACGTAGACCTTAGTGCAGCATTCGACTGCGTAAGCCATTCAAAACTTTGGGCAAAACTTATGGATATGGGAGTCGAACCTGCACTGGTTACCTTTTTGAGAGAACTTTACTCCAACGCAACAGCAAGGGTCAGATATGGTATGGATGGAGCCCTCACCAAGTCATTCAAGGTACAGAGGGGGGTCAGGCAAGGGTGCGTCCTGGCCCCCTTCCTATTCACCTTGTACACCAACAGCCTCGAACAAGAAATGGTGAGAGACAGTAAAGATCTGCCTGCCATTCAGCGTCGTCCAATACCGGCATTATTGTATGTATCTTGGCGGGAACCCCTGTCCAACTTCAGCGATCGGTGGACAGATACTGTGAGTACATGTCCTCTCTGAACTTAAATGTAAATATAAAGAAAACTTTTACTATGAAAGTGGGGCAAAGGAAAAAAAGCAAAAAAAAGGATATATACATTGATAATTCTGTCCTAGACACGTCGACCTCCTATCCATACCTAGGGATCCTGGTAGACAGTAAATTAACATGGTCAAAAGCCATTGATGCAAGGAAATTATCTTTCCACGGCAGCGCTAACCGCCTTTGCCCAAAAACTTGGGAAGAGACCCCCTGAGGAAATGTTTAAAATATTTCAGGCCAAATGCATTAGCGTTGCCAGTTACGGCGCGGGTGTATGGGGATACTCAAATACAGATGACTTACAGAGAGTCCAGAATTCTTTTCTTCGTTATCTCCTCTCAGTCCCCAGAAGTACGACATACGGGTGCCACTTAGAACTAGGCATCGACTATATCTCGGACATCCTAAAGATTCAACCTATAATGATGTGGAGGCGCATTTGGACTAACGATCAATGCCAACTAACTAGAGCCCTCATTGAGGATTGTATGTCATTAGATAAATCCCATAAAATAAGATGGCTGGAATACGTAAAATTGTTCTTCAACGATCTGGGCACTCCGAGTTTTTTTACTGACCCGATCATGATTTCTAAAATCTCAAAAAACGAACTATAAAATTCATGTCTGTCACATCTGAGAGACCTCTGATTGGTTCAAGAAGCTGGCAAAAAAACTGCACTACACCTATTGTCTATTCAAACCACCTTCTTGTTACAGCCATATTTAAAATACGACCTTAACCATTTTGAAAAACTCCTATTGACCAGATTTAGACTGGACAACTTTTACAGGCTTATCTCATTCCCAAAACAAAAAGATTGGTCGACTCACCTTCCACCCTGTCCCTGTGATTCTGTTTCAATCCAAAGCAACATTCACACAGTATTTTTTTGCAAATTCTTTGTAGCTCCTCGTACACATTGGATAATTCCAATACTAAAGATTATGGGACTTCGAACATGTCGCCCAGCTTTTTTAGCTCTGCAAATGCTGGAAAATGAAATGTATGCTAAATCGACTGCATCCTTTTTAAAATTCTGTGTTAATCATCGTCCTAATCTTAATACTAAGTGATTATTATGTCTTAAGGAATGTAATTAATTGTGTAAACTACTCTTTTAAACATTTTTTATTGTATTTTAACTGAAAATGTTTTTTATTGTTCTTTTATGGTCTTCTTTGAAAACCGAATAAAGATGATTTTGAAGTGTGAAGTTTCACTCTATCTGTAAACATTCTAGAACTGGTGGCATCCAGTTACCTGGAGACAGGTAACCTATATACCACAGTCCCCACCCTAGCATGATACTAAAACCCGCATGACAACAGAGCTTGTGCAGGGACAGACTAGCTTGGGCCTTATTGATATATGGTGAATGCGCCACCCGCACACGCTTGCATATTCATGCTACTCTCAGGCAGGGGGCACAAATAGCAGATTAGACTACTTTTTCATACACTCAACTGCCACACAAAGAGTAGTAGATGCACATTATCTATCCCAATGCATCTCTGATGACTCACAGCTACTAATTACATATTCTATGGTATGGCAGATACCGAAAATACTGTTGTGGAGACTTAATACTGACGCTCTGACTGATCAGGTCTTTCAGTGAACACTGTCAGTTGACGTGACACAATATTTCGAACACAATTGGGATAGTGTGAGCAGCAGGGTGATGGAGAGGAACACTATGAAAGTGGTGTTCCAAGCGGTCTGTATGATGTCCACTATCGTCATAAGCCATACATTGGATTGTGATCTAGCACATGAAGAGGCAGCGCTAGAGGCACAGGAGAGAACATCGTGCACCAATTCGGAAGTCCTACGAGACTGGGATAGTCAGCGACACAAGATGGGAGAGTTGTGGGGTCAACTAGAAAAACATATCCCACACACTGGACGGAGATGATGGTACATGGAGGCCAATAAGGCAGGGTGCTTACTGGCATGCCTGATTAGGTCTGAGACTTCGGTACAGACTATCTTGGTAGTCAGAGATCGGCAGGATCACACTGTATACACAGCAGAAGGGGATCAATGAAATCTTCACTGCCCATCTCCGTAAGGTATATTCCACGTCACTGAGTAGTGTGGAGGTCCACCTACTCCCTGAATACCTGGTGGAACTGCCGCTGCCACGACTTTCCTTAGAGTCCGTCAATTACTTGAGGCCCCACTGGCCAGGCAGTAATTGATTGGAGTGCTGGACACATTGAAAACTGCTAAGGCACTGGGGAGAAACGTACTCCCGGTAGAATTTTATACACTATTTTTCAAGACCCTGGTTGATAAATTACTGCCGGTGTACGCTGAAGCACTCGAAAGAGAGTTGCTTCCAGACTTCATGATAGTGTCCGTTATCCTCTTAATACCGAAACCCGGAAAACAAGCACGGGAGGGGGGTTCCTATCGGCCACTCTTAATGTTGAATGCTGATCAGAATTTCCTTAGTCATTCATTGGTGGCAAGACTGCTTTCCCATTTCAGTTGCCTGAATCATAGGAATCAGTCGGGATTTATCCCGCATCGGAACATGCTGCGTAACCTGCGCCGCTTGGTACATGTTCTACATGTACCTGTATTAGATAATGATCAGTACACATTTGCCTTCCTAGACATAAAACAAGCCTTTGACTCAGTGCATTGATACAATATTTGGACAGTCTTAGATAAGATGGGACTGGGTCAAAATTATATGAAATCGGTTAAACTGCTCTATGGAAGCCTGAAAATGAGAGTGCAAACCAAATGGTACGTCTCTGCTGAGATCATATTGTAGAGGTGCCTGGTGTCCCCCTTATTCTTCCCTCTCACTATGGAACCTCTGCAATGTTATCTTTGACAGACCCAAGATAGGTGGGGCATACAGTTTGGCCACAGAATGCATCTAGTTTCACTACATGCGGATAATGCCATGATCTCCTTATGCCAGCTAGACTTATCTGGCCTGATTCTGCTTAATGTTATGTGTGAATTCTAGGAATTCTCGGGCCCCAAGTTAACAGGACTAAGTCAGCACTCTTCCCATGGGACAGTTGGGGTGTTTGCTGATTGTTCAGCTACTGGAATTGGGACTGCCATGGAAGATAGACAACGTCAAATACTTTTGTATATATATCGCGCATGGTGAGCAGCAGGCGTACAATTTACATTTGGGATGCTTGATTTGTTACCTGTGCCCCTCAATTGTATTCTGAAATACGTTGAAAATGTCTATGGTGGGGAAGATAGCTCTAATTAAAATGGTGGTATCACCTAGATGTTTGTATGTTTTGCGTGGAGCCATATAGGAGATGTCCTGGGGGTGTTCCGGGAACTGGATTGTCTGTTACCACCAAATAGCTTGTACAGTGGCAGTTGAACAAACGGCAGATGGGGGAGTTGTATAATTTTGTCAGACCTTTACCCAGTGGGCTGCTTCATCACTATGCAAGATGCAATAGAGACATTTGATCTGGGTAGAGGACAGTTTCCCCAATATACCAAAATCGCAGCCACGGCACGTCAGCTATGGCCACTGTTCAATGAGGCCCCTGAGCCCACGCAGACATTGGCAGCTATGGAATTCATGGACGGTGGGCGTAGACAACTAGTGCTGCTGCGAATAGAAGAAACCTGGCAGTGTGTAAGATACAAACCTTTACGCCCAAAGACTGGATTGAAATACATGCAGGAGCGTGCAATGTGTCGATCAGTGCTAGGTTCAAACTGATTCAATACAGCATAGTACATATGCCATATCTCTCCCCACAAGAGGCTGCACACCATATGCCCCACCAGGGATTGGAACTGCTCCACGTAAAGCGCTACTGTACTGCAGATTTCCTTCATATAGTGTGGCACTGTCCAATTATTCCATACTACTAGAGGGAGATATTACACCAGATCAAACATGTGATGATCTGGGATGTGCCACATGCAAACCATGCATGCTAGGCCTGATCCCTGACAACCCAAATAAACATTTAAGTAGACAATTCACAGTGCTGGTGCACATAGAAGCTAAGAGATGTATTACAATTAGCTGGCTAGACCTGCTAGAATGGGCCGGGGCGAGGAGGCGCATTTGAGAACCCGCTGAAACAAGAGGGTGGCTGAAGACCTGCTTTCCTGGGGTGTTATGACGCAAGAGTTGCTGGAGCCTCCTGCAGGCGACCAGTCTAAACTAGCTGACTAGGTACGGCAGCATGGTAAAGTGGTTGAATAAGAAGGGTGGGTGGATGCAAGTCAATAAGTAGCTGTTCGTATTGTATCAAAGAGCAGAAGACCCTTGGTTGCGTCTGAAAGCATTATTTTATAAAGGTCCAGTAGACAATTGGAAGCTAGGGTAGTGGGGTAGCAGAGTAGACATGTAATTAGTATAACCTGTTATTTCTGTCATTGAATGGTACTGTTATATTTTTTTATGGTCAATCGTGCTGTAATTCGCTACTGAATTGCAGACAGAAGCTAATGTCCATTTTGTTGTGTTGGGAATTAGTATTGCACCAAGATGTACACTGTCCTGTAACTCGAAGTGTCCAACGTCCAAGCAGGTGTTGAAGCCTACTTTACTGTCCTACAAATAAGCTCTGCATTGAGATGTGCACTGTTCAACTACTTAAAATGAGACTAAAGAACTTTTTTTAAAAGGTGGAATTATCAGCTTTGTAATTTCAGGAGGAAAACAAGAAATAATTTTTACCTGTTGATTTTTAAGTAAATGCTTATAAAAATGTGTTGGTTATGAATTCTGTTTTATGTCTATTTATTGTAAAGTTGTATGAACTACACACTGAAAAACCTTTCATCCTTCTGAGGTCGTTAATATGAGTACCATTGAGTTGGGTAACAATAAACATCCGTTATTCAGCACCAAGATACCATTCTGGGTAAGCATGAGCTATAAAAATACCCATTATGTTATGTTTATGTTATGTTAAACAAGTGCAATGGAAAAACATATTGCAAAACAAGTTCAAAAAGTAGTTTTGGGTATGGCATGTATCATACAAAAGGATTCAAATTTCTTGAATGTCTGAGAGTTCATTACCCTCTACCATATTTTCCACATATATCTCTCCACCTTTCTGTAAATACCAACTCCAGCAACACTGTAAAACGAAATGTCTCAGCCCATTCCTTATTTAAGCTTCATTTCAAACTAAATTTCACTCTTGAATAGTCCAGGTTCATCCTCGGGTTCCTCTTTCATAGTGTGTTTTCTTTCTCTTGGCCCATCAGAAGTGAAGAATTGATGGAACAGACTGTGACAGAAAATCTCCAGCAACGCCTGAACACATGCTAAATTTGAGACAAATGTCCAGACTTGCATGTATCCTGCCCGAGGTGCAGACTCAGGGGGCCCAATTCACAGAATTAATCTGAGACAAAATCCTAACTTTACGACTTTCGGTATTCACAGAAGGCATTTAGGAGTACTAAAGTTAGGATTTGTCTCTGTTAAACTTACATTTGTCTTAAATTTAATTTAAGACCAACATTTCAGATTAAAGGGGACACAATCCTAACTTTAGTTCTCCTAAATGCCTTCTGTGAATACCAAAAGTCGTAAAGTTAGGATTTTGTCTCAGATTACTTTTGTTGATCGGGCCCAGTGTCAGTATACCTCTTTGGAGACCTTGTATAATACAATTGACTTTGTCTTGATCCATCTGTTGCCTTTGACTCTCTTGGACGTACCATTCTGATTTGCTGACAACAGAAGCTGTTTGATATACAGGCTCCGTCTTTGACAGGATGATCTCCTGTCAAATCCACAAACTCAAACAATCTCTCTACAGCTCCTCATGTGGTCCTCAGTCACACTCCAATAGGTGCTTTGACTGGGCAGTTCAATTTTACTTCATCATGTGCAACTTTACTATTGCTCTCTGCTGTAGGTCATTAGCTTGAGTTGCCTGAAATTGTCCATTTGTGCCACAATACTCTAACACTGATGACACTTGACAGACACATGGATGCCAAGGCTTTAATTCCAAGCCCATGCCAGCGCCTGATGAATACTGGGTAAGGTAACATTGGCTATAAATGTACCACTCCAAATGAGAGACCATCGCCTTCTGTGACATAAACAGGACTGAATAAAGTCTTTGTGGCGCACAGTCTCCTGTAATTATCCTTTATTAGATGTTTTGGGAGGGAGAGAGGGAGGCAAGCACTACCGACTACCATTTTGTGTGTGTAAAAGGCCGCTTTATTGAAACAGGTTCACATCACATTATTATCCAACTGGCAAACCGCCTTACAAAACTAGAACCTCTCCAAACATCAAGTTACCTGACCCCCTTTTTGTTTTTCTCCCTCCACCCCTACGATCCCACATGATAATATCCCTCCACCCCGCAACATAACAATATATAACAGCATTATATCTAATGAATATCCCAATTTCTCCCCTACCTCTTAAATCCAAAACCTCACAATACCTACATTCCTGTCTGTCCTATTGCAACTGTAACCAAACTACCCTCTAATGTAACCTCCAAACTGTTTACCCTTTCCCTGCTCCCGTTCCCCAAGTCCCCAAACTTAACGCCAAAATACTGAACTCCAGCCAAACTTGGCCAACATCCCAACCAAACTCCGCCTGCACCTGCTTCCAGCGACAACATACAGCATAATCTCCGCCCTGTGCACCTGTCCCAATTCCGCAACCTTCGTGAGAAATTTTTATTTCCCAAAGGGGGTACCCGACGGGAAAAGACCACCCCTAAAAAAGCTAACCCCAGGGGGGGTGGGTGGGACAAAAGAACCTATTCACCGCTCCCAGCCACCAGGTTTCAATACCTAAAATGGTGGCTGGGTAAAGCGGGAAGCCCCTTTTATTATTGGGCTGCAAAAAGGTGGGATTGGTCTGCTTTTGGGCTATACCCATGCAGCCCAAATCGGCAAAATGGCCGCGCCCATGTCTAGCTCCCTCCCCCTCCCAATACTACCCGGGGGGCAGACCACGAGGCTCGGCTGCCCCCCAAAACCCCCTTGTGAGGGAGAGAGGGAGGCAAGCGCTACAGACTACCATTTTGTGTGTGTAAAAGGCAGCTTTATTGAAACAGGTGCACATCACATTATAATCCAACTGGCAAACCGCCTTACAAAACTAGAACCTCTCTAAACATCAAGTTACCTGACCCCCTTTTTGTTTTTCTCCCTCCACCCCTACGATCCCACATGATAATATCCCTCCACCCTGCAACATAACAACATATAACAGCATTATATCCTATGAATATCCCAATTTCTCCCCTACCTCTTAAATCCAAAACCTCACAATACCTACATTCCTATCTGTCCTATTGCAACTGTAACCAAACTACCCTCTAATGTAACCTCCAAACTGTTTACCCTTTCCCCGCTCCCGTTCCCCAAGTCCCCAAACTTAACGCCAAAATACCGAACTCCAGCCAAACTTGGCCAACATCCCAACCAAACTCCGCCACCTAGGGAAAGGTGGATTGCAGGTGAATACACCGCCTCCCCCTTTCCCTGCCCCCCCACCTCTCACTCCGTCCTGTGCATGAAACAGATCCAAACTGAATCCAGGCTCCTATTCCCGTCGCACACCTAACAAACGGGCCAACACTTCCCGCAGCTCCAACAGGTATAAGTCCATTCCCATCCTCGAGAGGTGCACCCCATCACCCCTGAATATTTCCAGTGCATCATAGTGGATATCCCTGTGCCAAATCCTCGCAAACCCCAAATGCCGACAGAAGTGCACCATTTCCATGTTTATCTTCTTCCGCGCCTTGTCTACCGCCTGCGGCCGATTCGCCCCGCGCCACACCCTTTGCGGCACCAACTCCGTCCAGACCACCGAACAACCGGCCCAACCTCTCCGCAATTCTGCCAAATCTCACCGCATCGCCCTCATTAAAACCAGGCCAGTCTCCCGCACCATGTCGTTCTCCCCCAAGTGGAGAACCAAAACATCAGGGCACCGCCCACCTTGTACCATACCATTCAATGTAGACATGAGTTCCTTCCAGCGCATGCCCCCCCCCTCCCCAGCCACACCACCTGAAACAGCACAGGGTTAAAGCCCAGGTTCTCCCCGAAATAACTATCCTGGGCCTGCAACTTCGCTCTCTTCACAAACGAATGTCCCACAATCCAAATCAACATTCCCTGCGCCGCCGGAACCGCCATCGAACCAGAAACGAAAAACACATGTAAGTAAAAGTGTCCCCCCCAACATCCAGCGCGCGCCTCAAGCCAACTCTGCGCTACGCACATACCGCCGGTAGCAAGCCGAGGACAACCTCCCCAAACCCATGATGGCCCCCCGCCCGCACCCTCACCGATGCGCGTCCGACGCCACCCCAATCCGGAAAGAGTGAGTGCCATACAGTCTGCCCCCAACCCCCCAGCCTGTTCAGGGCCTTCCTCATCACCCCCAGCAACTGAGGCCCCGTTGCCCGAGTTCCGTCCGCATGCTGAAACACCCAACCGTCCCCCCGCCAAGCACCGTTCCAGGTCCACCCCCAGCGCACCGGGCACGCCAGCCCCTCCTCTCCTGCAGCGTCACCCAGGCGTCACTTCTCGGGGACCCAAGCGCACCTCCGCCCACCCCAGGCCATGGCCCGATCTGCGGCCCACCATTTCAGACACTCGAAAGGCCCCCGCAAACATCCACACCATCAGAGTCGCAAACAAATACATTTCCCTCTCGTCCAAGCACACCAAATGCAGCACCTCCAACACTCTTCTTAGCAGCTCCTCCGACAATGGCCGCCGCAACACCCCTGCCCACCCGCACTCCCAGGCCCATCCCTCCAACATCCGTGTGCCGAGCTCTCCCGCGGAAGGGGCGTAGCCCCAATACAGCTTTCCCGTGAATGATATGCCCGCTAGCTTGCCCGCTATGGTCACCCTTCTGAGCCCCCTATCTATTGAGGAGAGTATAAAACGAACCACATCTTCCCGTCTGTCACCTCCCGGCGGCCTCCACTGCGCCCCGGATGCCAAAAACTCCCCCCATGCTGCCACATACATTGTCCTGGTTGAGTCCGCCAATGATCCTAGAACCAGCTGTAACTTCCGGTGTTGCCCACTCGCCACAGCTGCGTCGGCATGGGCGTCGGGTCCCGTTCTGCATCCTCGGCCAACCCACGGAATCTCCCCCACTGCGAACGAGACAAGGCATCCGCAATGTCATTGTCGATTCCCGGGACGTGCACCGCGCAAAAAGAAATGTCATGGCACAAGCAGCCCAGCACAAACACACGCAACAGCTTCAACACCTGTTCATCCCTGGCTGACTGCCGATTTACCACCTGTACCACAGCCATATTGTCCACATGGAAAGTCACCCGTCGGTGTGCGAGCACCTCCCCCCACAGCCACATCACCACCACCAAAGGGAAGAGCTCCAGAAAGGCAATGCTCCGGCCCCCTCCGCGCCACTCTAGGGGCCAACTCTCCGCACACCATTTCCCGTCCCAGTACAAACCGAAACCATCGCTGCCCACCGCGTCTGATAAAATCTGCACCTCCCAAACCATGTCCACTTCCCGCTGTAAGGGCAAGCCGTTGAACTGGTTCAGGAAAAACCTCCACATCCGCAAATCTTCTCGCACGCCCGCCGTCAAACGCACGCGATGGTGTGGAGGCCTGTTGCCCGCCAGCGCCCTACCCAGACGCCTACAGAATGTCCTCCCCACGTGCACCACTCTGAATGC
The DNA here is from genome assembly GCF_964261635.1 of Lissotriton helveticus. Classification (NCBI taxonomy): domain Eukaryota; kingdom Metazoa; phylum Chordata; class Amphibia; order Caudata; family Salamandridae; genus Lissotriton; species Lissotriton helveticus. The sequence continues at coordinate 330,433,626 of NC_136071.1, read as the reverse complement.
AAAATTGAGGTGTCCTAACAGCACCTGAATGTCCAGGACTGCCACCTTGCGCTTTGCCACCATCACTTCCAGCAATCCCAACATCTGCCTCTTTTTGTCCGCCGGCAACCGTGCCTCCATCCGCACTGAGTCAAGCTCAATGCCCAAAAACGACAGCGCCGTGCCTGGTCCCACTGTCTTTTGCGGTGCCAGGGGCACCCCTAGGTCCTCCAGGAGCTCCTGAAACCTGTCCAGCGCCACCTGGCAGTCTGTGGAGTCTGGGGCCCGACCAAGAAAAGTCATCCAGGTAGTGTGTAACTCCCTGGTGACCCGTGCGTTCCGTAAAAAACCATTGCAGGAACGTGCTAAAACATTCAAAAAGGGCACAAGACATCGAGCAGCCCATCGGCAGCGCCTTGTCGACATACCAGCGGCCGCGAAACTGGATCCCCAGTAGGCACCAGTCGTCTGGGTGAACCGGCAACAGCCGGAAAGCCGATATGATATCGCACTTAGGCATGTGCGCACCGGGGCCTGCTTCCACCACCAGAACCATGGCCGCCTCCACCGAGGAGTACGACACCGTGGCCTCATTCTCATCAATTAAGTCGTTCACCGACCTCCCTTACGGCCATGACAGATGTTGTATGAGGCGAAACTGCCCCGCCTCCTTCTTGGGCACCACTCCAATGGGGGATACTATCAAGTGTTCCAAAGGCCAATCCGAAAATGGACCTGCCATGCGGCCCTCCTGTACCTCCCTATCCAACTTGCTCTGCACCACCTCCGGGTGTTCCCTTGCTGACCTCAGATTGTCCGCCCGACGCCTCTGCTGCGGCCCCGCATAACCTAAACGAAACCCTTCCCGGAAACCGGCTCGCAAGCACTCGGCGGCCCCCACGTCCGGGTATGTACGCAGGGCCACTGCCAATTGTTCCAACTTAACCGGAGTATGAGCCCTGGGTCCCAGAGCCCCTACCTCCTTGTCCGCTGCCCGCCTGTAGGGCGGCTCCAGGACGCGCGCCTCCCCCCGGCGCTTGTGATCCCCCTTGCGGTCGTGTGGGGCCCCAGCAACGTACCACGGGGTGTCCGCACCTACCGCAACCCGAGCAGTCGTGCTTAAAGCGGCAATGTTCCCTGGCGCATGCTCCTCGGTTAAAATCCCAACAGGCGCCCGCCGCTCCAGGCTGGCTCTTGGCCCCTGCCCCACCCCCCCATGGGTGGGGCGCCCTTGAAAGGGCAGGTGCACTAACGGCAGACCGCTAGCGGTAAAAATAGCCTTTCCCGACCCTGCCAGCCCCATCGTGTGCTGCCAGAGGTCGCAATCCAGTTCCCCCCACTTGGCCTCCGGATCCCACGCCATCCGTGCCCGAAACTCCTCGTCGTACTGCGCCCATGCGTAACCCCCCCCCGTGATCTGTGCCTTCCGTATAAAGTCCATGTACTTGAACATGGAATATGTTAGAAATGAGGAATCGAGATTTAAATGCAAAAAGAAAAGGAGAGGAGGGAGAGGGGGTACGCGATCCAGGCGCAAGAATAAGGAGTTTAAGGTCATGGAAACAACAACAATGAGTAGATATCCTAATGCATGTGATATTGAGTAAACATGGGCGGATTTTACGAATTGGCAATCCGCGAACTTGCGTATTTACGGATTCGCAATCCGCAAAATCCGCGAACTCTCGCGAATTTGCGGATTTTTTTTGTGTGTTCGCAAGGATTTCTGCCACTTCGCAAGGGTTCTGTACCAGTTCGCAATTGCGAACTTACTTGTCGGCTCGCAACGGCCGCGACTATGTTGTTTCTACATCTGGTTCATCATCACAGGTTCACAGCACCCTCTGTTTCACCACTGCCACCCTCAGGTACACCCATGCCACCCTCTGGTACATCACTGCCACCCTCTGGTTGGTTTATCACTGTAGATTATGGGGGTGAAAAAAAGCAAGCACACCTGCCCTGCTTCAACTGACATGAATTAATTTGGGGTTGATTAATGTGTCACTGAATTTAAACTTCCAGTCTGGCTGGCACCTGCTTCCTTATCTGTAATTTGCTGAACTCTGAAGGGGCCCCTCAGGAAGCACTACAGGGAATGGTTACTAATGATAAGATTGAACTTTTGCACCTGCTGAGTGCTTTCAGTTTTGTCTGTAATTGCTTTCTGTTGCAGTGTAATTTTTTTCACAGGACCTTTGTTGTATACTTGTAGCTATTCTCTGAGCCTGCTGTGAGGGTCAGAGCAGGGTCATAGAATAGTTGCAAGTAGGCAAATGAACTCTGAAGGGGCCCCTCAGGAAGCACTACAGGGAATGGTCACTAATGATAAGATTGAACTTTTGCACCTGCTGAGTGCTTTCAGTTTTGCAAAAATCCAAATATCCAGCAGCATCCACAAAAGTAATCCTTCCAGGTCAAGATCCAAATCAAAGTGACCAGCACATGAAGAAAGCACTGGGAGGTGCCTGGTGGACAGGAACAGGAAGTTGGAGACTGTGGGGCACTTCCTTCCTCACACCCCCACCCCCCAAAATGGACTCCTTGCAAAGAAAAAGTGCAGGCAAATGTCAACCTGAGGAGTTATTCTGATAAAAATCATAATTTTCAAGGTTTATGCTGCCTGCTGGTGGATTTCTTGTGCGAAATTGCAAATTTTGCAATCTCGCAATTGCGAGATTGTCGCTGCCCGCCGCATCTACGTGTTCGCAAGTATTTACTCCCGCGAAATTGTATAGTATTCTAGTTGGCAAGTGCGACCAAGCAAAAAATCCGCTTCGCACGGATTTTACGAATTTTCGGCAAGTTCGCGAGAGTTCATGGATTGCGAATTTACCGAAAATCCGCAAAATCCGCGAGCGGAACGGATTTTACGCCCATGCTTAATATTGAGGTGATCAATTTGTCCTCATGTGAATTGTCTGAAGATATGATACTTGTGTTAACGAAAGGTTTGGGATTTTGTCCCATGACAAAACGGGATTGGTGTATGACTAAAATAGACCTGTTTAAGTTTGTCAGGAAACTAAAGTTAAAAAAAATGTTTGCAAATGTACCTGAAAAAGTGAAACATTCTTCAAATAAAACATTGAGTAACCTTACAATTCAAGAACTTAAAGACACACAGTTGCTTATGTCATTGACTGAGAAAGAGGATGACCCTGTAACAATTTCCAAACTATTGGAAGATTTAGAGGTTGAAAGATTTTTAAGTGAAGGGAGTGGACTCAAGGTTAAATCTAAATGGACCCCACAGTTGGTTGCCGGTAACACCATTGATGTGTTTTTCAAAGCTGTCAATGCTGAATTTGATAAAGAAATTGGTGTTTACCGTAGTAGAAATATAGAGACGATAACCTAACTATTGGTGAAAGGAAAGCTCTACAAGAACTGATCAATAACAAATCGATTACCATACGTAGTGCAGATAAAGGTGGACACATAGTGGTACTTGATACTTGTGATTATAACAATGAAGTTTACTCCCAACTTAATAATACACAATACTATGAGAAACTCACCTCTAATCCAATGAAAGATTTGACTCTAAAGATTAACAGTAAAATAAAGGAATGGTATGACCAATCCCTTTTGGATCATCATGAATATCTATATTTGTTACTTAGTACACCAAGAGCACCTTGCATGTATACTCTTCCCAAGGTCCACAAATGCCGGGACAAACCACCAGGAAGGCCAATTGTTTCCGGCATTGGTGGACCAACGGAACACCTATCTGAATTTATAGAATGCTTTCTTAGACAGTATGTGTATAATTTGCCTTCTTTTATAGTAGATACCAAACATGTTCTCAACCTACTTGATGACATTGTGTGGGAAGACGGAATGATATTAGCAACACTAGATGTAGTATCCTTATATACTATCATTGATCACGATCTTGGTATACATGCATTAGATTACTTTCTTAGCCGCAGACCGGCGGAAATGTATGATCACACTCAGATGATTTTACGGATGACTGAATTGGCTCTTAGGAATAATGTGTTTCTATTTGATGGACAGTGGTTTAGGCAGCGTCTGGGGACTGCGATGGGTTCCAGGTTCGCTCCGTCTTTTGCCAACCTCTTCATGGGGTGGTTCGAGGTGGAGCGAATCTGGGGACCAGAAGGCAGGGAATGGATACAATACATACACTATTGGGGTCGATTTATCGACGACTGCCTATTAGTATGGACTGGAACGGTAGAGGAACTCAAAGGTTTCTTTGATTATCTCAATGACAATACACTTAACCTTCAATTTACTACACACTATGATAGTAAATGCATTACATTCTTGGACATAGAGCTGTTTGTTGAGGGGGATAAGATAAGAAGTAGAATGTATAGGACACCTACAAGTTGCAATGCAATTTTGCATGCTGGGAGTTGCCACCCCAGCAGTCAGATTAACGCAATACCATATGGAGAGTTGATTAGGGCCCGACGGAATTGTGCCCTAGACAGTGATTTTGAGATTAACTTGAAAGATATGTCACTTAGATTTTTGAATCGTGGATACAAGCATGATGTAATTACAGCTGCAGTATCCAGAGCCAGGAAAGTGAGGAGAAAAACTACTTTGATTAGACAGAACAAAGACGAGAGAGAGACAGAAAAAGAGAATAAGATTAGGTTGATAACTAACTATGGCATGGGGAGTTCAAGGTTATTCACTATTTTGAATAAGCACTGGCATCTTCTCCTCATGGATCAAGATTTGAGACCTTATCTTATGGAGCGACCCAGTCTGACCTTTAAGAAGGGTGTTACTTTGAGGAATTTGGTTAGTCCCAGTTATCCTAAAAAACCAGACAGGCCAGACTGGTTGACTAGTTTTAAAGACGTTCATAAATGTGGGAGATGTAGTTCATGTAGATGGGCTAAAACCAAGGTACTACAGTTTAATTACAATGACTCAGGTGTGAACACTATTGGTATGTTTATAAATTGTGACACCACATATGTGGTATATATAATCGTGTGCTCCTGTGGCAAAATGTATGTAGGGAGCACGATTAGGAGACTAAGGGACAGAATGGTTGAGCACCTCAGAGCTCTGAAAACTGGTGACACACGTTATCCAATTGCGTCTCATATGGTGCAGAATTTCGAGAACAGAGGACAACATATCTTCTCCTTTCATGGAATAGATCATATTAAACCGGATCCCCGTGGGGGAAATAGACTTTTGACACTAAGGAGAAGAGAAGTACTATGGCTGATTAAGTTGAAAGCTGTTGAATGTGGTCTTAATGTTGATCATGAATTTGAATTCTTCCTAGGCCAAGAACAACTTTGTATCTATTATATTGCATGATATCTTGTTGATAATTTATTGTTATATATACAAGTTGCTTGTATCTTCTGTCCTGAGTATTAAGATGTCATGATGTTACTTATGTAATATCTAATATGAAAGACTATCTCTTTATGTGAACTTCTCGGATGTACGTTGTTACAACGCATGCGTTTACTACGCATGCCTTTACAACACAGGTTTTTCAACGCAAGTCGTTACAACGACTTGCGTTGTGGGGTGCTGGATTTGAATAGTTTAATTTACTATTCCAACTCCAGTACCCGTGGATAGTAGGGAAGGTGTTGGATAGTAAATTAAACTATTACCTATCCTAGAGCGCCCCCCAGCGCAATTCGTTGTAATGACTTGTGTTGAAAAACCTGCGTTGTAAAGGCACTGCGTGGTAAAAGGTGCGTCATAAAGGATGTTTCCCGAACTTCTCTGTGGGAAGAATGTGATGCTTTATTGTTTTTTTAAGAATCTGAACCTTATACTAGATATGAATGAATTTATATTACTCTTGTTAATGAGAAATATTTCTGGAACGTATTCACCCCCTGACCTATCCATCCTAGTCTTTTTTCTTTTTCCTTTATATTTACTACTACTCTTTGGTTGTGAGGAATTGGTTGACATCACAATACCCGATTTTATTTACCCGACTCTGATAAACATATAATTATAGATCACCAATTATATGCGGCACTTACCCTGTTGATGATTATTTTTAGGGGTAGGATTTATATTCATATCTATTAATAACATGCACTTATTTCTAACAGATAATCTATAAATATAACTAAGAGTTAGTGGCATACGGACAACGCCATGAATAATCGTAGATGACGTGTAACTAGATAGCACTTATAGTAAGTGTTAGCTGATAATGTCATGAACTCAGCAATATTACGCTGAAATTTAATAGCGCCTATACATATTCAAGATGGCGCCCACGATCGAATTAAATTATTCGTGTTTTGTAAAAGAAACTACTTTTTGTAACAATACAAAAAGAAGATGATGCTGTAACTAGATACTATAAATAGTAAATGTTATAGTGACAATGTCAAGATTTAATTAATATTATGCTGTAATCAAATAGCGTCTTTACCTATCCAAGATGGCACCCATGATCGAATTAAGATACTCGCGCTTTGTAAAAGAAACTACTTCATGTAATAATTTTAAAAGGTACGATTGAAGATTAATAATCTCTAATGGTTGGCTACGAACCTGAATTAATGACCTTATAATTGGGATGAGAATCCCTGGTTTGGGTATTACTCTTTTTCTCTATAAATTGCTACTCCAAGATGGCGCTGGTGCTGAACGCCACTTATGTGCTCGTGACTCTACTGACAACGGTAAGCCTGAGACTGCTAATAAACTTAAACCCTTTTCTTTGTGTGATTACATATTATATGTACATTGCTCTTTATTATTTTACATCTTGGGTTACAGAACACGCACTCGTGAAGTAGCCACGCTGAAGAACTCACGCGGATTCGGCGAATATTGTCCGATTACCGCAACAGCCTTTGCAATAAGGTGAGTGAGGAATGACTGTTATACTATACTTCAGTGAACTGAAGTAGTAAAATTGTTTTGTGAGAGTCCCAGCCGACTTATGAACCGCGTTTTTTAGTTGATCTAACCGTATTTTACTGTTGGTTAATTATCAGAGTTGTGTATCAGCTTGAACAACTGTGTGATATAGATTAAGTGATCTGATACGGATACTTAACATAACTTAATTTGAATTTGTAGGATGAATACTTGTATTGTACCGATAACTACATTGGATTGACAATTTTTGAAATACAGCCCGGATTTGACCTTTGGACCTTTTGGAGGTGAGGGTCTCTTTTACAACACGGGCAGAAAGAACAAAAACACTGTTTATTATTATGAGAGATAACTGAGGGATGCTGTTTATCCCTTAGATTTGAACTCACCGGGCTAGCTGAATACTGTGGACACCGTTTATGATTAGATATTGGTGAGTCCATATTGACAAAATTCGCATGTAGTATATGGTTTGTTTGACAGGTATACGTTTTGAGACTATTTTAATTGGGTAGGATGTTGTCACCCAAGAACCACAACCTAAAACCTTAAATAGTCCGGAACTACTGTTCTAGACTAACCTTAATACAATTTGCTAAACTGAACATTGGTTATTCTTATTTATTTACACTTTTTCCTTTTATGGTGACTTGAGCACGATTTTGGTGGAGCCTTTTCTTATTCTTTATATTACTTTTGAGAATTTCAACTTTCTCTCTCAACTTGTGTTGGCTTGAGGGTGTATCCCCTTGAGGAGCTCTCCTAGAAATATAATAGGAGTGTTAATGTTTGGGTTGTGTATTTTGTAAAGCTTGTTATTTACTTTATAATTTTGGGTTGCTGCCCTGAAGAAGTCATATGTCTACACTGACTTGACGAAACACGTGTTGGCTGCGTCTTATTATATGGTGGATCTTGGAATGAGATACATTTGAATTGGATTGAGAGACATCTGAATTTGGACATTAAAACTGAGCAGAAAGACTCTATAAAGACTGTGTTTCATTAAATTGAGTGCTCGGAGGATTAACATATTCTTGATTAAACCATACATGTGGTTTACTTCTGGGGTTGTGGTATCCGGCCCCGCTTCTTCCTGAGCACCTTATTACGATTCCCAACTCTACATCACCTTGTATTTGCTGTGCGCTCTTTCTAACTGTTACCATTTGTTTTTGTATCATACTTGAACATGGACACTGAGCGCTCAGGGAATTTCTCGCAATAGACACTTGCGAATATTAAAAACGCCGCCGTCTAATTCTCAATAGTCAAGGGCACCTCGGGCCGCTTCTGCAGCTCATATTCCTCCTCCTTTGCCCCATCCTTCGATCTGACCTCGTGGTGTAGCAATTTCAACAGCTCAACATATTCCCCTTTCCATATCTTTTCCTTGGTGGACACCATTAAATGCACCCCCAGCGGCTTCGTGACTCCCATATAAGGTAGCCCTTTTATCTTCAGCTCCTTACTCTCTACCTTCTCCACACCGCCGACCGACGCGGCCTCCCCCGCTGTACTCCCCGAGGTCCCGGGCGCCACATGGCCGCCAGCCCTGGCTCCCCCGGTGTACTTTTACTCGCAGGCGCCAACACAACCTCCTCCGAGCCCACCCCTTTATCTGTCACATACTTGCCTTTGCACAATCGACCCCCCCCCCAATGCCCCGTTCCCCACCCCCACGGACACCATGCGCGTCGCATTTCCTTTACCTGGCACCAACGCCTCCCCGTGGCGCTCCACACCTCTCTGCTCCATCGCCAACCAGTCCCTGGATTGTGTCCGGGCTGTTACAGCACCCAGGCCCCGTGACACCTGTAAAAAAGAGCTCACACCATTAACGGACCCCCGTCCGCCCTCGCCCTCCCATAGCTCTCCTTCCTCCAAACTCTCATCATCACCTTCACGGAGCTCTACCCCGCCCCATCTATACACCTGGCGAGCCAGCGGAGGCGCCGACTGTACCCTACCAGCGCCCCGCTCCCCTTCTCTACCACCAGACCATACAAAACAGTCCTCCGCCATCCTGCTCTTCATCCGCCGCTGGACCACAAGCCGTGGGGGCCCTGTGGGGTGATGGGCCAGCGAGCCTGCCAGGGGCCTTCCTGTGCCAGCCATCTCGCGTTCCCTCGCTGTTTCCGAGCCTGCTGCAAGAAGCACGGCCCTCCCTTCACCTTGGCGCCGTTCCGCCGCACCAAGCCTGGCCAAGTCTGCAACCCCGCGCTGATCATTCCCCTGCAATAAAAATGGTAAGCATGGGCTGAAAATTTGTTACGCTCGCGGAATTTGCGGATTTTCTCACGAAATCGCGGTAAAATCCGCAAATCAGCGGGGACGAATTTTCAGCCAAGCACTTACAGGGTTACAGCAGCAGGTGCAAAAGTTGAAGCTAATTTTTTGTAACCTTTTACAAAAGGGTTACAAAGAAATTAACTTCAACTTTGGCACCTGCTGCTGTAAGCCTGTAAGTGCTTCCTGGCGCCTCGTTGCCTACTTGCAACTATTCTCTGACCCTGCTCTGATCCTGGAAGCAGGGTCAGAGAATAGTTACAAGTAGGCAATGAGGCGCCTGTCACGAAAATTAAACCTCAACAGGAAGCACTGACAGATATAAAAACAAGCATTTGCAATGCAATAGGTCTCGCATTAGGAAAGTTTGAGCTATTGGTCTTGTAAATGACAATTTTTTTTATTTATGTGTTGGTTTTGAAAATAGTTAAATTAATAGCTTTGTCATTTACAATGCCAATAGTTATAACTTTCGCAAATGTGACACCTATAGCATTTGTAATGCAACATGTTTTGTATTTACGTGACTTAGCTGTATTGATATTACAAATTACAATGGCTTTTAATTTTTTTAAATAATTAATACTTAAATAAAAGTGATTTATAATGGCAATAGCTTAAACTTTTGTAAATAACTTTTGTGAAGATTATGTTCAGTGTATTTTATTGTGACGAAAATCCAAGAACAGAAGTGAAATATTAACATCTTTTTGTGACATTTGTAATAAAGTTTGAAACATTGAGAGAACATATTTGAACCAGTTGTTGTTGAATGGTTACGCAGATTGATGCTGGGGTGGCGCTGAGTGGTGCTGTGGTTGTGCTGAGTGGTGCTGTGGTGGTGCTGAGTGATACTGGGATGGTGCTGAGTGATGCTGGGGTGGTGCTGAGTGGTGCTGTGGTGGTGCTGAGTGATGCTGTGGTGGTGCTGAGTGATGCTGTGGTGGTGCTGAGTGGTGCTGTGGTGGTGCTGAGTGATAATGTGGTGGTGCTGAGTGATGCTGTGGTGGTGCTGAGTGATGCTGTGATGGCTCTGAGTGGTGCTGATTGGTGCTGTGGTGGTGCTGATTGGTGCTGTGGTGGTGCTGAGTGATGCTGTGGTGGTGCTGAGTGGTGCTGTGGTGGTGCTGAGTGATAATGTGGTGGCGCTGAGTGATGCTGTGGTGGCGCTGAGTGATGCTGTGGTGGCGCTGAGTGGTGCTGTGGTGGTGCTGAGTGATAATGTGGTGGTGCTGAGTGATAATGTGGTGGTGCTGAGTGATGCTGGGGTAGTGCTGAGTGATGATGTGGTGATGCAGAGGGCAGAAAGGCACAAAAAGCAGTCTAACAAAGGGCAGAAGGGCAGAAAAACAAGGGAAAAACGAGTCTAACAGAGGGCATAAGGGCCCAAAAAATGAGTCTAACAGAGGGCAGAAGGGCACCAAAACAAGGGAATAACAGAGGGCAGAAGGGCACAAAAAACGAGTCTAACAGAGGGTAGAAGGGCACAAAAACAAGGGAAAAATGAGTCTAACAGAGGGCAGAAGGGCACAAAAAACGGGTCTAACAGGGGGCAGAAGGGCAGAAAAACAAGGGAAAAACCAGTCTAACAGAGGGCAGAAGGGCAGAAAAACAAGGGAAAAACCAGTCTAACAGAGGGCAGAAGGGCACAAAAAACGAGTCTAACAGGGGGCAGAATGAATCCCGCCCTGCGTGTTTGTCCACGAAGATGCCACCTTTTTGTGCAATACCGCTACTCAACTGGAGTACTTTCTACAGTCTAATCAGTAAGTGCTCCCTCGTTGGCTAAATGTATAGGGACAGATTTACAATAACTGGCGCATCCCCAGGGTGCGCCAGTTATTGTGCGCCGCAGCTCCGCCACCCATGGTGCGCCGCATTTACAATGCGGCGCACCATGTGGCAAAAACAGCACAGATGCGTCACGTATCTGTGCCGTAAAAGCAGCGCATTGCTGGAGCTGCGTCGCGCTTGCGACGCAGCTCCAGCAATGCTCTGGGGGGGCCCTATCTCTCCAATGCTGTATCAAGCCCTGCGCCTGCTTCAAGCAGGCGCAGGGTTTTAACGCAGCATTGGCCTAAAAGTGACTGAGTGAAATCTTGTAGATTTCACTCAGCCACTTTTAGGAGGCGTTCCTGCGCAGGAACGCCCTACCCTGCACCGGAACGCCTCCTGATGGCGCAGGGCTTTACAACGTGACGCATCTCTCAGATGCGTCACGTTGGTAATACCCAGCACCATGGCGCATCTTTTGTGCTGCCGCTGTGTCACAAAAGGTCTCGGTAGAGGGTCGCACCCAACCGTCGAACCAACGCCCCCCACCGCCACCCTTCGCACCTGGACCACGGTGACCACCGAAGACACAGCCCGCACGATGAACACCATCCACTCCGGATCACCGACCGACCCCTGCCCACACCACGTCTTCAACAAGGCCGACTCCACCATCGCACCCCAACTCCGGAACATCATCAACGCCTCCTTCAACACCGCCACCTTCCCGGAGAGCTGGAAGCACGCCGAGATCAGCGCCCTCCTGAAGAAACCTACAGCGGACCCCACCGATCTCAAAAACTTCCGCCCCATCTCGCTCCTCCCTTTTCCTGCTAAAGTCATCGAGAAGATCATCAACAGACAGCTGACCGCCTTCCTCGAGACGAACGGATCCCTCGACCCCTCGCAGTCCGGCTTCAGAGCCAACCACAGCACCGAGACCGCCCTCATCGCAGCCACCGACGACATCCGGACCCTGCTCGACAAGGGGGAAACAGTGGCCCTCATCCTCCTGGACCTCTCCGCTGCGTTCGATACGGTCTGCCACCGCACCCTAGTCCAGCGCCTCAGCAACATCGGTATCCAAGAGAAGGCACTGGAGTGGATCATCTCGTTCCTCGCCGGAAGAACACAAAGAGTCCCCGTTTCGCTCCGAGGCCACCGAAGTCATCTGCGGCGTCCCGCAAGGATCTTCACTCAGCCCCACCCTCTTCAACATCTACATGAAACCTCTCGCAGCCATCGCACGCCAGCACAACCTCAACATCATCTCTTACGCCGACGACACCCAGCTGATCCTCTCCCACACCAGAGACCCCGACACCGCCAGAACCTGCCTACACGAAGGGATGAAAGACGTCGCCGAGTGGATGAAGGACAGCCGCCTGAAACTGAACTCGGACAAGATGGAAGTCCTCGTCCTGGGATCTTCGCCCTCCGCCTGGGACGACTCCTGGTGGCCCCCAGCCCTGGGCACCGCACCCAAGCCAACCGACCATACACGCAACCTGGGCTTCATCCTGGACCCCTCCCTCTCGATGACCAGACAAGTCAACGCCGTCACCTCATCGTGCTTCAACACCCTGCGTATGCTTCGCAAGATCTTCCGCTGGATCCCGACCGAGACCAGGAAGACTGTCACCCAGGCACTCGTCACCAGCCGACTGGACTACGGAAACGCCCTCTACGCCGGAACCACAGCCAAGCTACAGAAAAGATTTCAGCGCATCCAGAACGCCTCCGCCCGACTCATCCTGGATGTCCCCCGACGCAGCCACATCTCCAGCCACCTGAGGAACCTGCACTGGCTCCCCGTCGACAAGAGGATCACGTTCCGGCTCCTCACCCACGCACACAAGTCTCTCCACGACCTGGGCCCCAAGTACCTCAACGACCGCCTGACCTTCTACACGCCCACCCGCCAGCTACGGTCCACCAGCCACGCCCTCGCAGCCGTACCAAGCATCCGAAGAGCCACCGCCGGAGGAAGATCCTTCTCTTACCTGGCTACCAAGACTTGGAACTCCCTCCCCATCCACCTTCGGCTGACCCAGGACCATCTCGCCTTCAGGAAACAACTCAAGACCTGGCTGTTCGAGCAGTAGCATACCCCTCCCCGCAAGCGCCTTGAGACCCTCCCGGGTGAATAGTGCGCTATACAAATGGCATGATTGATTGATTGATTGGCAGTGCTGTACCAGAGGGTGGCAGGGGTGAACCAGAGGTGCTGTGATGAACCAGAGGGTGGCAGTCGTGAACCAGAGGGTGACAGGGGTGAACCAGAGGGTGCTGTGATGAACCAGAGGGTGGCAGTGGTGAACCAGAGGGTGGCAGGGGTGAACCTGAGAGTGGCAGTGGTGAACCAGAGGGTGGCAGCGCTGAACCAGAGGGTGACAGTGGTTAACCAGAGGGTGGCAGTGGTGAACCAGAGGTGCTGTGATGAACCAGAGGGTGGCAGTCGAGAACCAGAGGGTGGCAGTGGTGAACCAGAGGGTGACAGTGCTGTACCAGAGGGTGGCAGGGGTGAACCAGAGAGTGGAAGTGCTGAACCAGAGGGTGGCAGTGGTGAACCAGAGGGTGGCAGGAGTGAACCATAGGGTGGCAGGGGTGAACCAGAGGGTAGCAGTGGTGAACCAGAGTGTGGCAGTGATGAACCAGAGGGTGGCAGTGGTGAACCAGAGGGTGCTGTGCCCATACATGACCGCATGGGTAACTTCGCCATGCAAGCGGCCCGCGAACACGCAAAAAGCCCCGCAAACACGCAAAAAACCGAGCATACACGCAAAAAACCCCGCAAACACGCAAAAAACAAAATTTTGCAGATTGCGAATTCGATTTCGCGCGAATTTGCGGAACGCGAATTCACAAATTTCGCCCATACCTAAAAAATGGTACTGCTGATGTGCTGGGTCCCTGCCTCTGCGAGGCCACCCCTCACTCCTGTCGCCTGTCCCGCGTCCCCACGACCTCTCCCACCTCTTCCTCATCGCTCCATGCTAGTTCCCCAACCCCAGACCCCCTTATCTCCGGGGTGCCCTCCCCCCCTTCCCTTGCCCCCGATCCTCCGCCTGCCCTACCCGAGGCGCCGCCCCCTCCCCCCTCACTGCCCCGCCCCCTGTCAAACCCTGGGCCTCTCTCAATCCCTCCACCCAGGACTCAAAAACATCCAAACCCTCCCAGTCCTGGTCGTCAACCCCCGCCTCTGTCAATAATGGGGATACCCAACCGCTCCCCCCAGCTCCTCCCTCCACCCTCCTGTCCCCCCCAAAACTCCTACACGCTGCCTCCCTGCCCCCCCAACCACTTCCTCCTGTACCCCCTTTCTATCCTCCGGCCTCGCCTCCTTCCTACCCCCCCCCTGCCAAGCTATCCCCTTGTCTGGCCGGGGAGGGGCTCCTCACCCTCTGCTGCGTCCCCCCTACCTGCCTTCTGTCTGGGGGCCCTGCTCTCTTCTGGGTCTTCTTGCCCCCCCGCCCGGCGCCTGCCATGACGCTCAGCCCGCCCTCCCCCCCCTGCTGACTCCTTGCCTTTGTGAGGGATCTCCCCACCGTCAGCCGACGTACTGGGGAGATCCCGCGTGTCAACGCGCTGCCCCGGCTTTTCACCCGAGGCCTTCCTCAAATGCGGCCGGCCTGTTTGTTCCGCCCCTCCCTTCTCCTCGCTGCGCTCCCGCGCGATTCCCCCCGGCGGCTGCCCAGCCCCCCCAGCCAAACCGCGGGCCGCACTCCTGGCATCAGCGCGGCCCCCAGCACCCACCTGCATCTTTGAGGCCTTACGCGGCGGCGAGCAAGCAAGGATCGCCGCCGCCACTCCTGCCGCAGCGCGCCTCGGCGGGCGCATCAACGCTACCAGGCCCACCAGGAGGTCCATCCGCCCCACCTCCCCCAGCAGGCGGATGGCCTCCAATACCCGAAAATCTCCCTGAGCCGCCATCCTATCTTCCGAGTGACGCGATCGCGCAGGACAAGCTCTGAAATGTCGACAAACAAACTTCCCACCAGACAATCACAAAAGAACCTATTCACCGCTCCCAGCTACCAGGTTTCAATACCTAAAATGGTGGCTGGGTAAAGCGGGAAGCCCCTTTTATTATTGGGCTACAAAAAGGTGGCATTGGGCTGCTTTTGGGCTATACTCATGCAGCCCAAATCGGCAAAATGGCCGCGCCCATGTCTAGCTCCCTCCCTCTCCCAAAACTGCCCGGGGGGCAGACCTCGAGGCTCGGCTGCCCCCCAAACCCCCCTTTTCTGGACTTTGTAATATGAGCTGAACAGGAATATACAATCACTGTAAAGTGAATCAGAATAGAGAATCTGATTTTTCCAATTGAATACCCTAAAAATAAGCTTCTCTTTTCTAGCCTTCGATCTCAAAGGCACCTACGAAATTCCTTATGATCCATCTTACTAGGTATTGTATGTTTTCTTTTTCTGGGCACAGCACCTGAATAATCTGGAATATTTGCGGAATGGTGTAACCTAGCCACTCCCTGGTACTCATCACTCCAGACTTCCCATTCAATGTGTCTTCTATTCACATTTCTTCTTCTTCGCCCCCCTAAGGAAGGTATTTCATGTTGCTGACATAGCACATGTACAAAATTTGCATAGAAAGATGTGTACTTTCTCACTGTAACTACGTTCTCAGTGTCTGCAAAAGACAGAGACTGGTTCAGAATTTGGCAGGCGGGCTATTCCGTCACAAATGCATTGTCTGCCCTATTTATGCACTTCAATCAGACCTTACATCCCACTGCCAGTTTAGAAGCTTTGGGGGCATATTTGCAAGCCCTATGCGCTGCCAGAATGTCACTATTTGTGTTATTCCGGTGGCGCACATGGCTTAGCCATAACTACAAGGCCACGTAAAGTCAACCTGCGTTTTTATGGACTTGTGCATATGGAGTGCAAATCAGTGTAAGTCGCTGCCTTGCCTTACTCTGCAGCAAAGAGGTGTTCCATGGGTGTCTCTGTGGGCGTTCCCACGAAACATCCATGGACTTTTTTGCTGCCTCAGATTTACAATATCTCGTAAACCGGGAGAAGCACCAAAAGCTTGAGCCTCCCTAGAGAAGGCATAACTCCTCGTTTATTCCTCTTTCCACATGTGCTGTATTCTGCAGTACACATAGAAAGAGGAAAACACCTGTTATGTTTTTGAGCAGGAAGGTTTCCGTCTTGCACACAAAAAATCATGCCAGTAATGCAGACACTCTTGTACCATGGTGCAAGAGTACCTGCACTGATGCACGACTGCTAATTGTGTACCGGCAGAAAGGACAGAAATGCAATGTGTCATGTAAATACGGTGCATTCCTGCACTTTCAAATTGGCATAGGGCAGCTATGCCAATTCTTTGTAAATATGCCCCTTAGTTTGGATGCCTCTTCATTCTTGTATCTTGTAACTTATGTTTTTCATATCTTAGTGCAAGAATCATGTTAATCAAAAACAACATGTATGAATATGAAGCTGCTATAACCATGTATTTAAGTGGGATTTGGTTGTACCTATTCTTTATGAAATTGCCTGAAAGTGGTCCTCCACTAGACTCCCCACTTGAACCAAAACTTTTATGCCACCAAGCAAGTGAAGCATGTCATTGTGACACTTGAAAGAAGAGCTCTTCATTCAAGCATCTATCCATTCATCCTTGCATTCTTCCATGAACCCGCTAATACCCACCATTTCACCTTTAAATTCAGTTATCCATTACATTTTTCAATAATCTTTATTCGATCACTTAAAAGCAGATCATGAAAGATGTAACATATACATATAAATACATCATGACTATAATAGATATTCAGAAATCCGAATCAGAGTCAAAACATCAACAAGATAAAATCCATTGCTGCCAACCAATAAAATCGAAAACACATATATTAAAGAATCATTAAATAATGTGCTCGTATTGCACACAAAACAATGTTAAAAAATCATTAAATGAAAAGTTTGGAATTCTCATTTTAAAAAGGAGCCCACAGCTGAACATACTCAGGACAATATAACTGCTATAAATAAAGCAGCGTCACTCTGTACTTATAGAAGTTATAGTTACCTAGCATGGGCAATAAATAAAATGTTATTCATTCTTTCATCCATCATTCAGTCTTTCACCATTCCAAACCTGCTAATCCATATCTACACCTATCCATTCATCTGAAAACCTTTCCATCCATCCACTTATCCATCAATCTATTTATTCAACCTTTCCGTCATCTATCCATCCATCCTCTCACTTGTCCATTCATCCTTTCAATCAGGCACCCACCTTTCACTTATCCATCCATCCTTGCACACATTCATACATCCATTTACACTTTCCTTCATCCATCCACCCGTTCACTCTCTCGTCCATCCATCCAGCCTGATTTTCACTCATCACTCAATTCTTTTACTCACCTATGCTTACATCAATTCTTTCACTCATCCATCCATCCATCCAACCTTGACTCCTACGAAGGAGCAGCTTCAAAACATAATAAGGTTGATCAGCATTGAGGGCATTAAAGGTAGGCTGAAACCGAATATGTTAGTGCAAGACATATCGGCACTGTGTTTGTACTTGTGCCAACATACAGATTCCAGGTGAATAGGGCATGAATATTTTGGAACACTAATGTCATATGGGACATGTGTCCACTTATGATCGATTAGTGATGCATGATTGCACAGAGCTAGATGTCTAGTTGTATCAAGCAGGCACAGCACAAATATAATGTGCTCTTAAGAGACAAATGCCATACCACAGTGCAAAGCTTGGAAAGCACATCTGCAATGTTCTCTTGAGACATAAGGGATAGGAACATACACGAACAGTCAACTGCTCAGGAAGGTAGTATGGAATTCTACTGAGTTACAAAAAAACTCTGTGAGATTCCGTGGAGTTTCGCAAACATAAACGCTGCTATAACCTAGTTTAGGCACTGGTAGCGCATTCCTCACTTAAAATTCAGCACAAATAGCATCACATGGCACACAATTGTGCAGTCAATTTTCCCTTTCCCTTGTCTATCAGGAGTGTATTTGACTCAGCCGGGATCCAACACATAGCCAGACCATCAGAAGGGATGAGTGGGGTAGACGATAAGCTACCCTTTCATTTTCTTGCTGGAGATGGTAAAGACATTGATTGAAGAGCAACATCTTGCTCTGCAGGAAACTGAGCCACTTGTTCTGCTCCTACTTCAGGTAGAACTGTTTCTACCTGCGGCTCCTGTTGTCCACTTTCCAGCGACGATTTGGTACTATGTTTATGTTTATGGAATTAATTAAGCACATGGCTACCCGAGTGCTTCCCAGCACTGCTGAGAGGAGCCGTCAGTTAGTGAGGCATCATGGGAACAGCCTGGTTTTAAGTGTTTTCTGAAACACCATTCATTTTTGACCAGTCTTAGTTCTGTGGTCATTGAGTTCCAGAATTGTGGGACCTGGTGTGAGAAGGATCCCCCATCCAGCTTTCTTTATCTTTGGGGTATTCATCAGGAAATCGGATGATGACCTGAGGGGCCTGCTGGGATTGTATGGGGAGACAAAGGATTGTATCATGGCCAGACCTCTCCCCTGCATGACTTTGTGGGTGAGGCAGAGGGCCTTAAATTTTACCCTGGATTGGATGGGTAGACAATGCAGCTTCTTCAGAGATGATCTCACTGATTCGTGTCTGGGGATCTTCAGGAGCATTCTGGCTGTAGCGTTTTGGACCACCTGATGCCTGTCTGTCACACATTTAGGAGAGCCCAGGTACAGAGAATTGCCGTAGTCCAGCCGTGACACCACCAGGGCCTGGAACACTGTCTTTCTAGCTTTTTCTGGGATCAGGTTCATGATTTTACAGAAATAGGTTGCCGATAGTTTTATGTATTGTGTTTCCATGGATAGGTTTTGGTCTAGCCCCACTCCAGGTTTTTTATGGATGTTTTAGGAGGGGGGCAACTCCCAGGTCAGCTGATCCCGGCCTGCGGCCCAGGGCCATTGTCCAGCAGCATAAGCTCCGTTTTGTCGCTATTCAATTTTAGGTTACAGTTGGCCATCCATTTTCCTATTTTTTCAAAGCATGGTACAAGCTGCAGATGGTTCGAGTTCAACTCGTCTCACACAGAGACAACCAGCTGAGTGTCATCAGCGTAGGATTTGATTTGATTTGATTTATCATTTTATAGAGCGCGCGAATGCCCATGGGCGTCTTGGCGCTGTGACAGTCAGAGAGATTCTGGGACGACCGTACAGTCTAGCATGCAGTGAAGAGCCAGGTTTTCACTGCTTTTCTAAAACAGAGCAAAGATGAACTGTTTTTTATAGGGATTGGGAGAAGGTTCCATACCTTTGCTGTGTGTAGTAGGAAACTTCTGCCTGCCCATCTGGCCCGTTTATGTTTCGGAACCATGATTAATTTGGCTTGGCTGGATCTAAGAAGCCTGGTGGGTTCATACAGTTTCAGATGGGTTTTAAGAATTGCGATCCTGATCCGTGAAGCGATTGACAGGCCAAATTCCTGTACAATGTGTGATAGAGGGCTCAGATAAATGTTGAACAGTGTTGGGCTTAATGACGAACCCTGGGGTACTCCGTAGGGAGCCATGAAGATATCTGAGAGGATGCCTGATTCCATACACAGGAACAATATCTCCCTGAGGAACAAGGCCAACCATTGATTGGCTTTGTCCTTAATCCCTATCTCTTTGAGCCTATGTATTAGGATCTTGTGGTCCATAGTGTCGAAAGCCATGCTTCGGTCTAACAGCAAGATGGCAGCGGCTCTATCTTGATTGAGTATCATTTTTAATTTCTCAGTGATCACTAGCATGGCAGACTCAGTACTGTGTTCCGGACGAAACCCCATCTGAGACTGGTGCAGGATGTACTAGTTTGAGGCTGAGACAAATCCAGTTCATATTTACTTCTAGTCACCATGACTGCTGTGGCTGCATCATTGAGAGGCTTGGGCTTAGCCTTAGGTTCAGGTGGTGCTGTTGATGATGCAGAAGTGCTGCTCCCAGCCTTTTGCTGCCCAGAGGAGGCAGCAGCAGGTACACAGCGTTTCCTGAAAAAAGAAGAAGCCTGCACTCCAATGGTGGCACTATCCTTTTTCTCCTCCTCACTGGCCACTTTCAAGGCAGGAACACCCTTCTTTGGGGCCATCTTCAAGTTTTTTCTTAGCTCTGGCAGTTGCCACTTACCTGAACTGGTGAAATCAGCAGAGGAGGACTCAGCTGGTGTGCATTGCTTTTAGCCTTCTGTCTGGCTGTATTGTGTGTGATAAAGTCTCTTGTGCACCTAAAAACAAGCAAACAAGAAAATAATTCAGCGAAACATGGCATTTGCAGTTTGTATCTACAGACAATATAATTTACTGAGGTCACATCACACTTAGTTAACAAAAGTGCATCCATTCCAGACCATAATAGCATAATATTGCTATAAAATACAGATTGAAAGTTTACTGTAAGTGCCTCTAAGGCCTATGAGACACCAGTGACAGGCAGGGTGTACAGGGGAAACATTGAATAATCCTTAAGAAAATGTTTGCTGGTGGGTGCCTATGGCAGGCAGTGGGTGCGGGGCCGGCCAGTGGAAAATGGAATAATCCTTAAAAGAAAGTATTGCTTCTGTGCACTTGTAGCAGGTTGCAGGGCAAGGAAAATGGAATAATCCTTAAAAAATGATTGTTGGTATGACCCTATTGCAGGCAGGGGGAGCAGGGAAAAATCAAATATTTGACAAAAATATTTTCTGGTGTCTCAGAGGGACTATGAGAAATCATATGGGAGGCAAGAAAGTGCAGGATAAAATAGAAAAACATGCATAAAAAACACTTTACATACATACTACAATCATGCTTAAACACATTAAACTCACATCAGGGAAAAAAGAAAAAATGAACAAAAACCAAAAAGGCATAAAGCTCGTCTATCAATATCTCTAGAAAATGGCTTTGAAAAGTGGAAGAAAGGGAACACCCTGGCTGCACAAAATGGCCGCACTGGCATGTGGCCACCAAGGGCGAAGGCATTGACAAAAAGAACACATGCAGCCCTCTGGTAAAAGCAAAGCACAATGGCTATAAAATGGCCACAGCCCACATGGCCATCACAGATAAAGGCTTGAACAACTAAGAAATCATGTGCAGGTCTATGGCAAAAACAAGGCACACAGACAACAAAATGGCTACTGGCCAAATAACCAATAAAGGCAAAAGCATAGACGGCAAAGAACACATGCAGGCTGATGGCAAAAAAAAGCACATTGACTACACACAAAAAATGGCCACCCTGCCACATGGCATCAAGAACAAGGACAACATGGTGGCCTATGGCAATCACACACGTACACTGGTCACACAAAAAAAATGACCTCTTAGCCGTAAAAGGAAGGAGGCATGATAAAAAAAGAAGAAAACACAACAATGAATTTAGCATTGCCAAAAATGGAAATAAATTATCTGCTACTTTAAAAATTCACCAAACTAAAACATCTCAAGAAGGCATAAAAAATTACCCCTCCAAAAAACTTTAAAACTTTGCATAAAAATAAAAAATACATTTATTTAAACCAACACTTTTTGCATTTAATCTAAGGCCTTCCCTAAATAAAGAGATGTTTAAAAGAAAACATATACCACAAAAACAACACCTGATTTATATATATATTCACTGGAAAAAAACAGGTTTTCACGGACATTATAGTTAGGCTGACATTTCACTCGTACAAAACCAGAGAAATTTGTCCGTTACAGATAGCTGAGCTAACTATAACTCGCACCCCCGCAATGCATTGCTGATGAAGTCACATATTACATCACTTATGACATGGTCAGTGACATCACTAATAATCAACACAATCTGTAAGCTATCAAGATGTTTACTTAAACTCAATTATATCATGTCGAATTCATGTGTCTGTATTTTACTTTTACATATGATGTGCATGTCATTTATTTATTTGTGTATTTTATAGAGCGCACAGCTGCCCCAACGGGGCGTCCCGGCGCTAATAGATCTGGAAACAGAGGACGCTACAAGAAGGAAAGAGTGGGTTATAGGCAAAAGAGATGGGTCTTCAGGTACTTTCGAAATGTGGATTCTGTCTGACAAGCACGGAGGTCAATCGGGAGCTTGTTCCAGCACTGAGTAGCACAAACTTCAAAAGTCTTCCCTCCTGAACGAGTCTTTTTAAATCTAGGGGTTGCGAGAAGAAGTTGGGAATTTGAGCGCAGTGTTCTGGCATTTTGATATGGACGTAAGCTGCTTTTCAAACGGGCTGGTCCTTTACCCTTAGAAGCTCTATAGGCCAGTGTCATGGCCTTAAATACGCATCTCTTAGCAATGGGTAGCCAGTGCAATCTGCGGAGATGAGGAGAAATATGTTGTCTGGGAGGAATTCTCTCCACCAGACGGGCAGCAGCGTTTTGTACAGTCTGGAGTTTATTACATAAGCCTACCGTAATGCCCAGGTATAGTGCATTGGCTTAATAGAGATGTGAGGTTATCAATACGTCTGCCACAGTCTTACGGCAGTCAGTAGGCTGATAGTTAATGAGCCTATTTATTGTTTTGATCTTAGAAAAACAGGATCCTGCTACTGTTTGTACCTGGTCATTAAAAGTAAGATGGTTATCCCAGCGAACCCTCAGGTTCCTGACAGAGTCTTTAGGTATGGGGGCTTGACTCAAATCTCCAGGCCACCAAAGGCTGGATTCCAGAGGAGACAGAGTATTAAAAAACGAGATCTCCGTTTTTCCTGCATTAAGTCTTAAGGAATTAGAATCCATCCATTTAGAAATATCCCTAAGACAGGATTTCAAAGGGTCAAATGCAGAGGCAGCGGGCTCATCAAAGGTAAAGGTAAAGAGTAGCTGAATGTCGTCAGCGTAAAAAGTAGTTTTAATCCCAGTCCGTGCAATCATTTCGGCCAGGGGAGTAAAGTAAACATTAAACAGGAGCGGGCTCAAGGAAGAGTCCTGAGGGACTCCCCATTTAAGTGGTCTGGCGGGGGAAGTATAAGGAGGAGTGTATACCTGCTGTGTGCGGTCAGATAGATAGGAAGTCATCCATTTCAGCACGGTGCCGCCTATGCCCAAGTCCCCCAGTCTCCTCAGCAGAGTCTTATGAGAGACGGTGTCAAATGCCGCTGAAAGATCCAGCAGCACTAACACCGCCCTCGACCCATGGTCCAGCGTCCATTTCACCGAGTCAGC
Source organism: Lissotriton helveticus (assembly GCF_964261635.1). Taxonomy (NCBI): domain Eukaryota; kingdom Metazoa; phylum Chordata; class Amphibia; order Caudata; family Salamandridae; genus Lissotriton; species Lissotriton helveticus. The sequence goes on along the minus strand of NC_136071.1, from coordinate 330,410,517 downwards.
CATTTCAAGCAGGGCTGACTCAGTGGTGTGGCCAGACCGGAAGCCATGCTGAGAGTCATGCAAAAGCCCATGGGATTCTATAAAATTGGCAAGCTGGATATGGGCCAATTTTTCCAGGATCTTAGCTGGAGCAGGAAGAAGAGATATTGGCCTGTAATTACTCGGGTTGTCCGGATCCGAGTTGGGCTTTTTCAAGATGGGAACCAAGGAGGCATGCTTCCATTTGGCAGGGAACCTACCCATTCTCAATGAGTCGTTCCAAATATGGTTGAGGAAGGGGTTAAGAAAAGCTGCCAATTTCTTATATTGCTTCGCCGGCCAGGGATCATTCGGTGATCCGGATTTACAATTAAGTAATTCTGCAATGGAGTCAGCTTCAGATATATCTGCAAATTCTAAAAGGGCAGGGGGCCGTGTATTCTGGGGAATAGGTTCTTTCTCCAGTTCTACACCGTTGGAAATGGGAAAGGAGGCATATATGTTCTCGATTTTTTCCTCAAAAAATTCCGATAATTTGTCACAGAAAGACTGGGTAGCAGGCTGGCTCCGGGTCAGCGCGTGAGGATCCGTAAAGGATCTAACAATGCTGAAAATCTCCCTGGAGCTGTGACTGGCTTTGTTAATTCTGGAGGCCAAATAGTCCCTTTTATGCTCCACAATCAATCTGCGGTATTCCTTGAGGGCCATCTTGTAAGTAGCTTTGCTTTCCAAAGAATACTTCTGCCTCCAAGTTCGTTCAAAGGTTTTACACGAGGCTTTTTTCTGACGAAGCTCGGCGGAGAACCAAGGAGCAGATGGTACTGCCCTGAAAGTTTTAATAGGCTTCAGAGGGGCCAATGCCTCCATGGCCTGGCCAATCCAAACATCCAGATTATCAATGCGCCTGTCAAGATCTGAGACAGGAATAGGCTGCAAGTTTTTTAAATATTCCTGGAGTGATTCTAGGGTGATACGACTCCAGTTTCTCCCTGATACCTTAGGAATCAGTGAGGGCCTATCTGGATAAGGAATGTCAATCTTAAAGGGGATGAGAAAATGATCTGACCATATGACTGGTACGGGTTTAGCTATCTGGCTATTTGTCAAGTTGGAGCAGATCAGATCCAGTATGTGTCCAGCTTTATGTGTGGGTAGTTCTACTTTTTGGGCTAAACTGCATGCTGCCAACATTGAGACGAAACTATTGCTGTGGAGGCAAGACTCATCGTTTACATGGAGATTAAAGTCCCCTAAGGCAGTAAAATTAGCATATCGTGTGCTAGTCTGGACGATATAATCCGCCAAGACCGTCAGATGTGTCATACTAGAATGGGGGGGGTGGTAGATCAATACTCCAGAGCAAGAGATGGAAGGGGATATTTTGATGCTAAAAGGCAATCCCTCCATGCAATCTATTTGGTCGTATAGGGGGATAGTAACCGTCCATTTGGACTTATGAATAAGTGCAACACCACCCCCGTTTGCCATTGTGTCTGTTAGAACAGATAATACTGTAGCCTTCCGGGATGGCGAGGGAAACAATAGGGTTCGTGGTATCATTCAGCCACGTTTCAGTGAGAAAAAGAAGATCCCAATTATTGTCCCGAAGGGACTGCCAGATGTCAATGGCATGTTTAACCAGCGATCTTCAATGGACCAGAGCCACTTTAAGGCTCATAGAAGAACCTGATCCCCGAAAAAAGTTGGGGCTACGAGCGTGGACCCGACTGTTTATTAGTTCGTAATGAGAAAGATGGAATTCACAGTCCCTACAAACATAATCCCTACTCCAAGCGTGAGGAGTAAGCAGAGGGCTATGAGGACACCAAAGGGGTCTCAGGGCCATCAACTCTGAACGCTTGTAAATCACCCTGGCGTTGCTAGAGAATCGGACAGGGGGACCGGCCCCGGCCGCGTCATGGTCGCGGATGGGCGCAGACGGGCTTGCCTTTGGCGCGCCTTCAGTGCGCCGCCGACGCGCCCGCTGCGCTCGTCCGCTGCGCGGTCGAGAAAGAGCGGCCATATCTAGGAGGGGAGGGTGGGAGGGGCCAGGCAACTGTACCGCCAACCCTCCAATTCTCCCAAGATGGCGGCTCGGTGCAAGGAGAGCTCCGCGACAGCGCCTAATCGGCTGCGCGGTGTTTTGGGGAGGGGTGCAGCCCTATCAGGAGTAAGTGCAGGATAAAATCAATGTGCAAGAGGCCACAACACAATATAAATTCAAAATAACAATTTTTAAAATAAAGCGCCGCAGCCTTCTCGACTTCCGCCTCAGGAAGGTCTGCTACCAGGTCTAATGCGCGTGAAGTCAAAGCGCTGACTAAATACAGGTGAGGGCGGGAGGGGCCAGGCAACTGTACCGCCAACCCTCCAATTCCCCCAAGATGGCGGCTCGGTGCAAGGAGAGCTCCGCAACAGCGCCTAATCGGCTGCGCGGTGTCTTGGGGAGGGGTGCAGCCCTATCAGGAGTAAGTGTAGGATAAAATCAATGTGCAAGAGGCCACAACACAATATATATTCAAAATAACAATTTTTAAAATAAAGCGCCGCAGCCTTCCCGGCTTCCGCCTCAGGAAGGTCTGCTACCAGGTCATATGAGACACTGACTTAGTCCAGCAGTGGTACCCATTCATAAAGTGAAAGTTACATGTGTGGATCAATGCACAGTAAAGGGGGTCTTTACCCATGTTTTTGAGGAAGGTTCCATCTGTGTCTTTGCTCTCAAATTCCTCATACTGCATGTCCTTAAACCACAAACCCAATGCTACATGTCCATGTGCTGCATTTCAAAATAATTTCTTTTCTTTTCAGTGCATGTTATATCGCATTCAGGGCATGCTGATTCAATTTTATTCCATGTTATATATATTTCAACATGTCACATTCATTTCAAAGCAGGTCATCATAATTTCAACAAATGCCCAATTTATTTACACATGTTTATTTCAACATGAGCTTATTTCTTTATGTGCCGTGATTATCTCACAGAGTTTTACATATTTAAGGATTGGATTATTAACTTTAATTCATATAATTCATTTTTGCATGTGCCATATTCATTTCAAAAGCTACCTTGTTCATTTCAACATGTTTCATAGCCATTTCAACACTTGTCATTAATTTCAATGTATGCATTTCAGTTTGGGCCATATTTATTAAAGCAAATATTATATTATTTTCAGTGTAGGTTATAATCATTTTAAGGCATGTCGTAAACCATATTCATTTCACTGCATGATGGCCACATCAGCGTAAACAATATTTATTTTAATGCATGTCATATTCCTTTAAGGCTGGTTCATTTTAATTTCAGTACATATCCTCAATGCAAAATCTATTATATTCATTTTAAAATGGGTCATATTTATTTCAATTGATGCCATTCATTTAAACACATATCTGTTTTATTTTTAGCAATGATCATATTTATTTTTAAAGTTTTAATGTAATTTCAATACATCCCGCTCTTTTTCAATACATGCCGTGCTAATTTAAGGTATGACTGTTGGGACGGAAGAGTCATCTGCATGGTAAAAGATGTGTACCCTTGCCCTGAGTTCCCAACTGTACTGTTGCCTGGATCCCTCATGCTGAGTCTTGTTGTCAGAGGCAAACACAGCTAATGCATGTGCGCCATGACATAGACCTGTCTCATGGACTGTGGTCATGTTGGACTGGAAGGGGAGACTAAAGTGGTACCCTCACAGTGGTGGAAGACTACCCTTTCAACAAAGAGTTAAGGGGCGTGAGTGCATGGTGGCCGCATACCATATAGTTATCAGTAGGAGTCAACAGGTCCTTTTTATTTTACGATGTGTAACTGAAGTGATTAACTCATCCTTGGCCTACATCAGGCAGATGCCGAGTGCTGTGCAGTGCAGCAGTAGGGGATCTACGCTGGATGAGTTTGTTCCTGGGAAGGGTACATTACATGGCTAGGGCAATGCTGTGCAGTACATAAATGGTGAGTGCATTTACTGGGTAGATGTGTGTATGTCTGCTATACATAAAGGGTGAAGTGTTGTGCAGCGCACATGATGAGTGTGTGCGCTGGTAGTGTGTGTGTGTGTTTGCAAATAACACACCATGTTACAATACAGAGAAGCTACAGTACTGAACAGTGAATGCAAATTGAAAGAGTGTGCCACATGTATGTGTGTTGTGGTGGCACAATACATAGAGGTAACAGTGCTGGACGGCATTTGTCCTGTGTATGCACAATGAGTGCAAGTGTGCCTGCAATGGCATATTACATGGAGGACCTTGGGTTCCATTTGGGAAACCAAGGACTGCCTGGTGAAGACGAGGAATAGAGAGATTTGTGTATTGTTACATTCCTGTAAGCTGTGTGGGATGCACTGGAGAAGGGAGAAAGAGACTCCCCCTTTAAACTTCAAAATGGTGCTATTTGATTCAGTGATAGATCACAAGGAAGGGGCCTGAACACATATCAGGACGGTGATGGGTCTAATAAAGAGTGCGGCTGGAAGGCCAGGATTAACATTTTAATGCACATACAACTTTGCTTGACATCCAGGTGTGAACTCTAGTCACTCCCATGGCCCGTGTTGTGGGGCTATCAGCTTCAGAGCCTCTCCAGCTGTGACAGACAGCCATTCAAATGAAGAGAAAGAAAGGTGTGGATTCTGAAAAAAGCAGAACTCCAACACAGAATCAAAGAATCAGACTCCGCATCACATTTAGGGGGTCATTAGGATGGCGGGCGGACTTAGTCAGCCCGCCATCCCATCGGTAATCGGGACCACCCGCCATAAGGGCGGGGGTCCCGCGGGGGGTATTAGGATGCGCCCGCCACTGTGGCGGGCGCATCCTGTATTTTTAGCATTGTGGCGGGCGGTGCTCTCAGCACCACCCGCCACAATGCTAAAAATGCACTTTTACATTTGCATACACAAAGCGGCAGGCACCGCGTGGTGCCTGCCGCTTTGTTTATGCAAATGCAGGGGGGTACCACCTCTCCTTCACTCTGGGGGCCCGCAGGGGGCCCCCAGAGTGAAGACCGCATGCCTCGGCTGGCGGTGTCTAATAGACACCGCCACCATATTAATCCTTTTCCACAAGGCGACCGGGGCAGAAAAGCGGCGGACGGTCTTTCCGTCCGCCGAGGACCCCCCGCCATACTAATATGGCAGGGGGGAATTCGAATGCGGATGTCGGGCGGATTGCCCCCGCCAGGCTGGCGGTAGCCACCGCCAGCCTGGCGGGGGCAATCCGCCCGACATCCTAATGGGCCCCCTAGTGTCTGGAAATGGAATATAAGAAGAGGAGGTTGAGACCCCAAAATGTATCATCTGCCAAGAAGCCAGATGGGCTGTGTGAGAAAGGGAAGCTTTGCACGACTTTTGTCTGTGACCAGGACTGGGGCCAAGGTCTGCTGGCTAAAGGGACATCACCCAGGGAAAGCAAGACTACCTGCCCAGAAGCCTGGAACACCAGCGTCTGCCTGTTTGCTGAGACCAGCATGCCCTATCAGGAACAGGAGAGCATTAGAGGAAGCACGCTCCATGTTGTGAGGACCTAGAAGACCAGGGGGGATTCCATTGAAGCAATTGTTTGACCAGCAAGACAGCAATCACCTTAGTAGTGAGCCCATTAGCCAATAAGGGCTGCTCTTATGAGGGTGCCTGCATAGGAGGAGTCTGCATTGTGTCCAGAGGTATAGTGGCAACACCGTATGCCAGGAGGGGCTGGCAGTACTAAGTTGCCAAAGAGTTCTGATCATTGCCTGGGACAAGAGTGAGACTGCAAACACCTGGTCGAGCCCTGCATTTTGAAATCTTACCCTGATCGACCCCTGATGACACCAATGAAGACGTTACACCATCGCTGGGCCCTAGTTGAGAGCTGTAAACCATGCCCCTCTGCCCCCGATCTGGGAAAGACTGATGTACCGCGTTGACTGGGAGCTACTTTGATCATTCGGGAGAGAGCCTGCGCGTGCTAGATGCTGGGTACCTCGATCAGCCTGATTTCACTCAACAGAATCAGAGCTTGCAAGGGCCCCTGGTCAGGGCACCCACTGACACGTTGAATGCTTCCATGCTGCAGGAATGTTGAAGACACAAATTGGGTCTGTTTGGCTGCAGGGGGTTCGCTGCTGAAGGTACTGCGGCACCATGGACACTTTTGACGAATTCCTAAGGGTCAAAGGGGAACTCTTGATTACGACCAACTAGTGAGCATTCCCAATGAATGGAGCATACTCCTTACCACATTACAAGGAAGAGGGTGAGACGGGGATTAGCCTGACAAACACTAGAGCCCCGACCTGAAGGGAATTGTGATGTTGCTTATGAACGTTCCTTTGCATGTGTAGAGTTAGAAATAAAATACTTCTATTTCATATGAAAGTAAGTATTTGACTGGAAATGTATTTGTTGTCATTACTGCATGCACTTCTACATGTCTACACCCCAGCCAAGGCAAGCGGTCACTGTTTGTCCACAGCTACCACTGAGTGTCAAGTGTAGAAGGAGTACTTGGCCCAGTTGATCAGGATCCATAGTAGGATGGGTACCAAGATATCAGGAGTAAAAGGCCTCAACCATCAAGATTGGGCCTGGTAGCCCCTGAGTGCCCTGTGGCCCTCTGAAAGGGGATCTGACAATGTCATTTTCCAATTAATGCATTCTATATTAATTTCAATGCATGTCACAATATATTTAGCATGCCACAAACATGTTAACACTTGTCAGAATAGCTAGTCATTCCTTTTCATGTCTCATATTCATTTAATTGTGGCTCATATTATTTTGAACATGTCTCATATTCATGCTTCTGTGCATTATAGTGATTTTCAAGTGTCATATTCATTTGAACAGGAGTCATATTCATTTCAACACAAGCCGGATTTATTACAATAGGCATAGTGTTTATTTCAAGGTGTGTCATACTCTTTTCAACTTAATTTCAAAAGACATATTTACTTTAGCATGTCACAATTATTTCAATGGAAGGTTAGATTAACTTAAGCACATCATACTCATTTCAGCATGTTCTGTGTTCCTCTTAACATGTCAGTCAGTTCAATTAATGTCATTCTTTTTAGTGCAAATCATATTCATATCAGTGCTTGCTGTATTTTATGTTTGATTGTAGAATTATAAATTAGATTTGATTTTGCCTCAATTTTGATGCCAAACTGGATAACCAGGTACAGACATTGATGTGTACAGCTGAGAATGGATTACTATTCTCCTTATATCCGTCTGGACACTAAAGTGCGATCCTTCTGATAATCAATACACATGTCATACAACAGGAATGTAATCTGTGGTCAGTTACCTGCTGTGCAGACTTAGTGCTTATCACAGTTTTCAAATATTCCGACAGTACCTGCTGAACCCTTTATTGCACTTGTAATGATTATTTGTTCCCTATCTCACCAAAGCTCTCTCCGTTCCCTATTTCACCCAAGCTCTCTCCCCCTGCCCGTCTCACCTCTTCCTCCCCATTCCTTCTTCCGCACTTTCGCATTCAACTGTGATCTGTTTGTTTGTCAAAATGCAAATAAAGACATTTTTTTTTTTTTAAATCAGTGCTCCCTCTATTCTTTTCTCTAAGAGTCACATTAATTTCAGAATGGTTGTCATATCATAGTATATGTTTTAGTCAAATTAGTCTCTGGGAAACTCATTCAATAACTAAGTAATGTGTTCATTTTCTGTGTATCAGATTTACTTTGCTACATGGTATCTTATTCCTCTCAAATATTATTTGTTTTGAAACATGTTATATTCATTCAGGACTGTGTCATGTTATTGGGCTATGTGCTAAGCATTTAAGGAATTTTCATATTTGCTGTTATTTTGACAAGATAACATTCCCATACGGATTCTACGGCAGGTGACAAATTAGCGATTACCAACTTCAAATACAGGTTATGTGACCTCAAGTACATTACTTCACCTTTTTTCTTCTCTGCAGGATTGTGAATAACTGACCCATTATATTCACCTTAGCACGCGACTGTGATCAAAGTAGGTCTAAATATCTGTATTCAACGATTTTGAAAATGAGTCATTTACTTTTCTACCATTCATGACTGATTGAGAAAGACCAGCGGAAATCTAACAACATCTCATATTTGGGTGCAGCATGTGTATTGAAAGGGGATAATAAGCCAATATGTGAAATGATTTCCAGGCTTGTTCCGCAGGAGCGTCAGGAATCTGGAGAGTAGTCCTCAGCCTTCCCCTACGGCCTTCCGACTCTATCAGACTCTAGAGTATCGGATGGCACGCCAGGGGAAAACAGGGAAACAAAACAAGGAAAGGCGGGGGAAATAACAGGTCTTGACTGTGGAACTTCAGTGTGGACACTTGATGAGGAGGTAGGCTGTAAGGGAAGGAAGACGTTACTACCTATACTGTATTACAAAACAGTGTACATAAAAAATGCCTACATATATATAGACTATACCTACCACTGCTAATAGTCTAGACCTTGAGATACCACTGGTGGGTAGAATTGGCGTCCGCTCTCTCTGTGCTAGAAAAGGACCAGGGGCCAGATGTAGGTGGCCATTTACCGGCCGGTAACGGCCGATTTCGGCCGTTACCGACCGGTAAATGGTTTTTTGGGATGTAGGGGCATCATTTTACAGATTCTGTAAATTTACCGAATCGGTAAATTTACCGAATCTGTAAAATACCGAATCGGTAATTTTACCGATTCGGTAAATCCAAGATGTAGGTAGCACTGTTTACAGTGCTACAGGCCTTCAGAATTCGGTATTTTACCACACAATCCTATTGTGTGGTAAAATACCGAATTCAGGTGTGCATGCACATCTGTGCATGCACACCTATGCCATGTGACAGACAGACATGCCCTTAGGGCATGTCTGTGTGCCACTTGGCTCACATGCCTGTTTTTGGGGTGCTAGAGGGTGTCAAAGTGACACCCCCTGCACCCTTGCTGGAATCGGTATTTACCAAATCAGTAAATACCGATTCGGTAATGCCCATTGATTCCTATGGGCTTCAATGCCCATAAAAATCAATGGGCATTACCGAATCTGTATTTACAGAATCGGTAAATACCGAATCTTAATGATTCGGTATTTACCGATTCTGTGTTACCTACATCACCCCCCCTTCCATTTTACCACTTCTTAAATACCGAATCGGTAAAATTCGGTATTTAAGAAGTGGTAAAATGAAATTACCTACATCTAGCCCCTAGAGTATAAGCACTCTACCCCACTCTGTTCTAGTATATTAAGAAAGTGATATGTGAATCTCACCACGCTATCATTATCAAGAATACTTGAAGAGCGTCCAAACTCTATTCCAAGGTGAATTGTGCGTGTGCAAACCTTTATTCTAAAGAATGTACAAGATATAATCTGCCAGAGAAGAACACACTTGTCAGATACGACCTTAACCATAAACAAGATAATAATAGAGGCAGCGCGAGGCGCTGTTACCGTGATTCTAGTAGCTGAGCCTCAATACACACTGGTCCACGCAAGTGCCCCAAACAAGAATGTTCCAAAATGCCAAAGGGAAGGTGGGTTGGGTGGTTCACCCAACGGGAGACAGCTCCGGCCAGTGAACCAAAACATGCGGCAGGCAGTGCCCGGCCGGGCGACAGGGAAAGACCCGGCCGCCGGGCGTAGCACCAGGAACAGGGATGTCTGGGATAAGCAGTACCCGGCCGGACGACGGGGTAAGACCCGGCCGCCGGGCGGAGCACCAGGAGCGGGGATGTCAGGGAGAAGCAGTACCCGGCCGGACGACGGGGTAAGACCCGGCCGCCGGGCGGAGCACCAGGAGCGGGGAGTAAGAATAGAGAAAGGAAATGGTAAAACAAACACGAGTTGCCTCACACGAGTTTGTGGGAAAAACAATAAAGGAAACAGAAATGACCTCAAAATGATCGAAGAGAGTAAACGCGGTATAGGAACCGCCAAGGAGGGCCGACGGGAACTACTGAACAGAACTCCAGTTCGGAGGACGCTAAAAATCAGAACAGGAAACCTCATGAACAAAACCGGAAGTGAGGCAAATCGTACAGGGACAGAACACACGGTAGTGGGAGCTAGACGCTAGAACGCAAAGCGGCGTTCTGTTGACTTGGTGCGTCTTTTATAGTGACCTCGGGGCATGACAATATGATCATCCATATTCCATGAACATTCAATTTTTATCGTCAGTGTACAATTTAATTCTTAAAATAAAGGTCAAATGGCAAAAGCACAGCAATTAATAGGCACTGTGGTCAACTACAAAGGTGACCTAGATTTTAAAGAAATTGCATAAGCACTATTTCCTCGATATCCTGTTTTAAAATGTATTTAATGAAATACTTTACCTAAATTCCTTTGTGAAAGGTCACATACGTTCGAACACTAAATGATCATAATATTGTCCAAAAATCTTCAGTAATATGAATGTTTGACTTGATTAGATTTAAATTGAAATACCCGGAAGTGTCTTGGCGCTAAGTAACAAGGCTGGAAGTGCAGACACAGCTTCTATTGCAGAATAAGCCATGTTTTTAGAGACTTTCAAAATCTAATAAGAGATGGAGCTGTTTTATTTTAGCACAAACCACAAAACTCCTACCTCACCAAGATGATAGTTTATAGGGGGGAACTACCAGATTACTTGCTGAACGTGAGTGAAGAGTCCTCTCTGGGACATACCTTTTGAGTTTTCCATCAGGTAGGCTGGACCTGATCCCTGAAGTGCTTTGTATGTAATGCACAAGGCCTTCAAAACTATGCACTTCTGTACAGGTAACTAATGTAAAGTATCGATGGTCAAAGAGGCAGACTGGAATCTAGGAACTTTCATCAGCATCCTAGCCGCAGTGTTTTGAAGAATCTGAAGTTTGTTCAAAGAAACCTTTGGAAGATTTTGATACAGGCTATAAAAATAGTTCACACTAGATAACACAAGGGCTATGACAACAGTCTTCAACAAGTCAAACAATAGAAACTGTACACTTTTCCCAATACTGTGTATCATGTAAAAAGAGATAGAAATCACCTTATTGACTTGTTCCCTGTAGGTAAGTCTTTCATCAATCAAGATCCTAAGCTTTTTTACTTTTTTGACTGGTGATGAAAGAGAGCCTAATTCAGCTAGCCACCAAGTAGGGAACCAGAGAGAAATGGTATTGCCAAAAAAGATCACTTCTGACTTTGTAGAATTTAATTTGAGAGAGTTGTTATCCATCCATAGCCTCACTGCCCTCATACAGTTCTGGAAAATGTCACTCCAGACTGGGCCCTTGCTGGGAAAGGAAATAGGGTTGTCAGCAGCATACAATATTAATGACAATCCAAAGGATTTCAGTAAAGATGCCAAAGATGTAACATAAAGATTAAAAAGAGTTGGGCTTAATGACGAGCCCTTTGAAACCCCGCAAGGTAAAGAAAAGGATTCTGATACAAAGTCATCGACGGTGACAGATTGAACTCGGTCTGTCAAAAAAGATAGCAGTAAAGAGAGAGCAACATCATCTATCCATAAGCATGCTAACCGGCCAATCAAAAGATCATGATTGACTGTGTCGATTGCTGCAGACAGGCTCTAGGAGAGTAGTGTCTGTTTTCTATGGTTACCCCCACTTTTTGGTGTGTTTCACTGTTTTTTTTACTTTAGTATGGCTGTGGCCCTGCTAATCAGGCCCAAAGCCTAGCTGTTCTCTCTCTAAATTGATAACATGCACCTAAGGTACACACCAGATTAGTTACTGGGTCACCCTTATGAGTCCTTGTATATGGTACCTTAGGTACCCAGGGCATAGGTACCACAGAGGCCTACCAGGGGCTGAAGCATGTATTGTGCCATCCCTGGTTAGCGTTCCAAACTGACACCACAGGTCTGCACTTGCAACCTGGGTAAGGTGGTGTAAGCACCCCTTACTTAGATATGGTATACCTATATCGACCTTTATATATAGACACATAGTATCCTATATGTCACTCCTATGGCAGGCCTTGACAATCCTGAGGTCAGAGTGCTTGGTTTTATGTGAAAAGGTGCCCTGGCATGAGCTGAGCCCCTCTGCAGCTTTCAGAATCATCTCCTTATAGCTGCTCTATGATATAGCCATACCATATACTCTTAAGTGTACTATAATCCTCACAATTAATGCTAGCTTTGGTTTGGCTTTATCAAAACATGTTGTGTATGGTGTCAAACACTTTGGAATACTATCGCCCCACCAGTTCTGGTGGTGGGGATAGCATTACACCCTTCTAGAGGGAGAAGACATGTACATACTGGTAAACCTGGTTAAAGTTAAACAGAGCCCCAGCATCACAAAATGGATGCTGCTGCCACAGACACAAGTCTGCCCTCCTGCTGCTGGATGAAACTCCAGCAGGGGATGCCTGGACAATAGGTTTCCTGTCCGGGGAGGTGCTAGCACTTCCACAGACAGGCTATAGTGCATTGGGGCAGGGTGGGTTGCATTCAGTGAATGCTTTTCAGACACTGCCTGGGGCACAGAAGGTGCTCCATGCATTTCCCAGTTCAACTTGGTTGCTCGGGCACTCAGCCCCAGCTCTGGTGTGAAATTGGACAAAGGGGAAGGGGTGTAACCACCCCCTCCCCAAGTCCACCCATAGGTGGGACCTTAGAGTTAGCCCTACCCCTAAACTTGCTATAAGAATAGGATTCCAGGTCCTAGGACTTTAGATTACCCTGGACGAAACTCTGCAAAATATATCTTGGACCTTCAACATTCCATACCGACTGGAAGATGGAATAAATCTCTCTTGTGGTCAAGGAGTGACCACCCTGTTCAAACAGGCAACAAAAGCATCTTTACTGGTCTGCATTTTCGAGACTCCCGCCGGATCCCGAAGAATCTGTGACAGAGGACATGGACTTCCAGACATCTCTGAAGCTGACCCGAGATCCCAGCAAAGCTGAGACCAGTAGCTGACACGAGGGACGTGGGATCGGAACTCCTGGACATCCTGCATTTTTGTACCTGCACCTACTTCCCGAGGTATCCTGAGGTTATGCATTGGGATATTGAAGCCCCTGCCCGAGCACCTTTTGCACCGAAGTACAGAGGCCATAACTCCACGAGTGACCCGTGAGTCTCCTTTCTTCACCGCAGCTTGACGCCCCTTTGTGGTTCCTAGGCTGTTGGCTAGTGAGTCCCTACGATGGCCAAACCTTGATTTCTTGAGCTTTCCTGGTTGCTCCAGACGTGCTCTGACTTCCCTCCAAAAGAGGAGTCCCCTAAATCTTGTTGGTCTGAACCGAAGCCAATCTTGTCATCTTGTGTAGGTTGCTGTTGCCAAGGCTTGTTGGGTCCAATCCGGATTCTGACACTGCTGTGCTCGACATCCTTTATGGGACAGCCTGAATCCAGCTCCTGGTTGTTGTCGACACCTACTGGTCCTCGTGGTTGAAGTCTCAAGCTTCACCTCTTTCACCTGAAAACACCCAACATTGGGTGGCATCTTCTCCTCGCCATTCTGGTCACTGGCTAGTGACCCAGACACTGTCCCCTCTGCTTTCAGGTTCTTCACAGCTCCAATCCCCTCTTGGATCCACCCGGACACTTTTCCACTGGTCGCCTGCAGCATTTCTTCGCAGCTCTCCATAGGAAACGACGACGAAACCCGACACCAAAAGACACCTATGCACCCGGCTTCCCTGGGTGAGGTAACACGAGTACTCCAGTGCTCCCATGGGACTTGACTCTCGAAGTGTCCTAGTCTAAAAGGGTTCCATCCTAGTTCACCTCTAAGTGCCCTTAATCTTTAAAATTGTAACTTGTTCGTTCTCCATAGAAAGTCAATGATGATCCGCAGCTGTGTTTAGACACTGCACGCGTCCCCCGTGGGCCTCCTGTGTTCCTACCATGTGTGGTTCCTGGTAGCTCCAGAGGTTCTACAGGCCCTAGGCCTGCTTTCTAACCTTCACGTGGTTCTTATACCACTATTTTAGTATATGGTTTGTGAGGCCCCTAGGGCATAACGTATACTGTGCAATTTATCGTATGCTAATTAAGTTCCTTGTATTGTACTTTTACCTCTGACCTCATAAAGAGTCCAGAGAGGTTGTGTTTAGAATAAATACATATATATTTGATATATACCTTGTGTGGTGTGCTTTCATTTGATCATTCAAGAGATTATAATTGGTAAAACAACTAGCTTAACTTGCCTCTAAGTCTTAGCCTGAAGGCTGCTCTACACAACTTCCACTAGGATAGCTTTCTATAAAGGTTGACTTTAAACCTACCATCAATAAGGATCGTTTGGACTTGTGCAAGGTGCCCACTAGAATAGTGGACATCATATGACAAGTCAACTTCACACATTTGTGGCAGCGGTGGAATTAGAGCTTGCAATGTTCTACCAAATAATCTTGAGAATATCATTTGAAAAATCACATTAAGGTACCAGTAGGTACATATAAATCAAGCTTAAAATACATAAGTTCTACTGAACGTAGCAGTTGTAGGTGTTAAGGGCTTAGCACACCCTGACTACAACTACTAGAGAGGTTTAGTAGGAAACCAAGTAGTGTAGGTAAGTGCACACACCACACCTTACTAGTCATGGCTTTAAAGGCAGGACCTAGTGGGTCTCTGCCAGATGACAACCCAGTGCTCCCATCTAAGTATTACACATTCTCCTTCCAGGAGTTAAGGAGTCTGTGTGCCATAAGAAAATTAAAGCAAGGATAAAGTCCCACCACCCAACACCTAATAGATATCTTAGTGGCAGATAACTTGGAAAAAGCATCAGATCCAGATTGACTAGGTAATGGGAGTGGGGTGCATCCATCAGCAGAATAGGATACTAGTGGGGTGCCTCACCAGACCTAGGATGATGATGATGATGATGATGATACAGACCAGGATGATGTCAGTAGACTCAACCAGGGCTACTACGAGATGAGGTAGGTCAAAATGGGCCTCACTCCATCCTCCCATGTAGACCTGTAGGTGTGCCTAGAAGGGAAAGATCACCTTCAGAGGAATCCAAGCATTCTGGGTCATGTTTACGGTCCTTTGCCTCTGCTCATAGGAGGAGAACTTCTCCTGGGAAGAGGGAGCATGAAGCTAGGATGAGAGAAGCCAAGTTTAGGATAAGGAGACAAGAAGTAGCCTTAGAAAAGGAGACCCTAGCTCTTGAGAGAGAGAGAAAAAAGATGGGACTAGAACCCCATGGTGGCAGCAATATCCCTAGTGGTAGGGATAGGTCTTATGACCATAGAAACCTAAGCAAGATTGTCCCTCCCTATCAGACTGGGGATGACATCCACAAGTGGATAACTGCACTGGAAAGGGCCTGCAAAGTACAGCAGGTAACATCAGGGCAGTGGGCAACAATCTTGTGGCTCTCCTTTGAAGACAAAGGTAGACATAAGCTCCTCACTGTAAGTGAAGAGGATGCTGACAATTACAATGTCCTAAAGAGTGCTCTGATGGATGGGTTTGGCCTAACCACTGAACAGTATAGGTTACAGTTCAGAGATACCCAGATGACACAGACTCAGGACTGGACCGACTTTATAGATTGTGCTACTAAGGCTCTGGAAGGCTGGTTACTGGGCAGTAAAGTGTGTGACTATACAGGATTGTTTAATCTAATCATGAGAGAACAGATTCATAATAACTGTCAGAACCAGTTGTTGCATCAGCACTTGGTTGACTCTGATCTGACCTCTCCCCAGGAATTGGAAAAGAAGGCAGACAAATGGGTCAGAACCAGGGTGAAGCAGGAGGTACAGAACCAAGGTGGTGACCAGAAGAAGCAAGACCAAGAGGGTGGGGAGAAAGCTAAAGACCAGAAGTCTTCACAAGGTCCCCAAAAAACTTCTAATGGTGGGGGTCTCCAATCCAAAAAGAAAGAAGGTCCAAGAAAACCATGGTGCAAAGTTTGTAAAAATAATAATCACTGGACTAGTGAGTACACCAAGAAGGAGACAGCTCCATCCACCATTAACCCTAAGGCAACTGTTCCCCCTAGTTCAGCTCTAAGTGGTGGTTCTCAACAGAAGGGTGTAGTAGGGTTAACCCTGGGAACTGAGATGGACTCTGGCCTAGTCAGAAGGTCAACTCAAGATGTTTTGATCTGTTATGGGGCATGGATGTGACCCCCTCTGTGAGTCCCAGTAACCTGGGCAAGTACAGACAAACTCCATTAATCAATGAAAAAAAGGCTCAGGCCTATAGGGACACAGGTGCCAGTGTCACAATGATGATACCTGACTTTGTGGATCTTGAACAAGTGATAGTTGGTGAGACTTACCAAGTGGCCAATGCTAGCAATGTCACTACCACGCATAGTATGACAGTTGTTAATTTCTCTTAGGGAGGGGTAACTGGCCTTAAGAAGGTTAAGATAAGTTCAGACCTCCCTGTAGAATGTTTGCTTGGCAATGACCTAGAGACTTCAGCCTGGTCTGAAGTGGAGTTTAGGATTCATGCAGAAATGTAAGGAATTTCAGCACATGTCCTTGCAGTGACTAAGTCACAGGTCAAAAAGTGTAACACTGAACAGGCACTGGATTCTGAAATAATGGACCAATTGCCTACCAGGAAAAGGAGCAGTAGGGTTAAGGCTGTGCCTTCTCCCTGACTCAGAGTAAGGATCAGCCTTCTGAGGAAGCTGATTGTGAGCCTGAAGAAGGAACTGTCTCAGAGGAGCTTGAACCTGATCAGGTTGAGTTCTTAGGGACAGGGGGCCCTTCCAGGCAGATCTGAGTCAGGCGCAGTTGGACTGCCCTTCTCTTGAACCCCTCAGACAGCAAGCTGCTGCTGAGGCTGCTGGGAATGCTAGTGGCACCCCTAGAAACTATTGGGATGAAGGGCTCCTGTATTCAGAGAGTAGAGACTCTAAGGATGGTGCTTCCAGGAGGTTGTCCATACCTTTGGCATTCAGGGACTTCCTTTTGTCACTAGCCCATGATATTCCCCTAGCAGGACACTTGGGCCAGAACAAGACTTAGGACATAATTGTCCCTCACTTTCACTGGCCCCACATGTCTGAAGACACTAAGAATTTTGTCGCTCCTGTGTCACCTGCCAAGCCAGTGGCAAATCAGGTGGCACTACAAAGGCCCAACTTATACCACTACCTGTGGTGGGGGTGTCAAAGCCCAGCTCACCTGAGTTTCTGTTCAGTTCTGATGGAGGTTGAAGACAGTCCGACCCCACCCTGAAACTGCTTGTTCCAGCACACTAGTTTTAAACAGCGCACTAAGAACCAGAAGCTCAAGGGAAGGGGGGAAGTGGATAAAATAAAAAAAAAGAGAGACAACACCGTTCTTGCGTTTCCACTGTAGAAGTGCTGCTAAAATCTGCGGCCCTCTCTGACTTCTGTAGAAACTGGTGCCCTATGAAACATAAACAAAGAACAGATAAGTGCAACCTATCCCTAAATGTGTTCCTGACTAACCCTTAATCTATTAGAAATTGTCTTCTAAAAGTACCTCTTGGATCCTGGTCTCTAGCTTCCAGGTTTGGAATGTGTTACTCTTCTGGGATGTGCTTTCTATTACTGTAAAACTTCTGTAAAATCAAACGAATATCATTATCAGAATTACCAACATCTAACATTCACCTTAATATAACTAAAGCCTAAATTCTTAATAGCAAACTCATTTTTCACACATTTCCAGACTTTTTATAAAACAAATACTGTACTTTTACATCAAATACAGCAGGTAATTTGTGCAAGTCCTTTATTTACTGTTTGCCTTGCTGTCAATGGTTTCCTCTGTTCGATTCTTAAAAAGTTCCAGGTAAAACAATGTTTATTTCACAAAGTTCCACAAAGTATTCTTGTAACAAAGGGTTTGAACCACAAAGTTCGTGGGAGATATCTTGTTCCAAATTGTCTTTACATGAATCCAGAAATCGCCGACAAAGTTCTTTCAGGTAATAAAAGGTTTTGCACTTACTTGTTGCTGAAAAGGGATACTTATCAGTCTAACCTTGTCCTCTTTCTCTTTTGCAGGTCGATTGCAGTGGACAGAAGAGGGGCTGAGGCAAGAAGGAGCCGGAAACCGAAAGAAGGAAGAGCCAGCAGCCGCGCCCGTTGAAGCCAATGAAGGTCTGGAGAGAGCAAGAGTGCCAGCGCCGAAGGATCTGTTCTCAGGTAAGTGGGAGGTAGACGAGCACAAGCACTGGGTAAGGCTCAGGGGCTGCCTTTTATAGACAGGGCTGGGTGTGGTTCGAAGAACTGGGTGTGGTTCTCACAAGCAGGTGTGCAGAGCTTCAGTTATTATGCTAATGAGTTGAAGTAACACATGGCCTAGGGAGGAGTGCTCTAAATAAGCCTTGGTAAAAGCAAGGTCCAATGTGCAAACAACACAGCAATGTCTAAAATAAGCCTAGGTAAAAGCAAGGTCCAATGTGCAAACAAGACAGCAATGTCCAAACTTGTGAATACATTGAGCAACATACACAGAAGTCCTTGGGAGGGGCTGAGATAACAAGAAGGCTTTCAATAGTATGTTTAAGAGAGCTATTACAGAGACCACTAGTGCAACGAGAGGGGACATGCTCTTTGTTGTGCACAAATCCTAACAGTCGCCCCCCTCAAAGGCCCTCCTACTGGACGGGGTTTCCCTGGATTTTTTAGATAAAACTGTCTAATCAAACGTGGGGCATGTACATAGGACGCTGGTTCCCATGAATTCTCAGTTTCGTCATATCCTTTCCATTCTACTAAATAAAACAGACGTCCATGAATTCTTTTTGCGTCTTTTATGCTTTTCACTTCATATTCTAGATTTCCCTTAATTGGTATGGGTGGAGGTGGTGGTTCGGGTCGGGTATTTTGGGTTGTACGGCTTAAGCAAGGACACATGGAATGTAGCATGCACTGGGTATTCTTTTGGTAAGTCCAATTTTACTGTTACCGGGTTTACTATGGCAGTTATACTAAAGGGTCCAATGAAACGTGGTTACAGCTTTCGGGATCCCTCTATATGTAGGTTCTTTGTGGAGAGCCATACTTTGTCACCGATTTTATACATTGGGGCCTCAGATCTGTGTTTGTCTGCTTGTCTTTTCATGCTTTCTTTGTACTTTAATAAATGTTTCCTGGCCTTGTCTTGTATGTCACCTAATCTCGTTAGTCTATCTGTTACTGTAGGCAACAGGGAATCTTCTAATAAAATGGGTATCGCTCTCGGATGATACCCCTGCATGAAATAGAATGGCGTGCAAAGTAGAGCTGCATGCTCAGTATTATTATAAACAAATTCCGCTACAGGGAGAGCTTCCAACCATTCACTAGAATAATCAGCCAATGAACAACGTAGCGTTTGAAGTAAGGTTTGGTTCAGTCATTCAGTTTGTCCATCTGTTTCTGGATGGAAAGCAGTGGATAATGCCACATCTATTTTCAGTTTTTCGCATACTTTTTTCCAAAATCTAGAGTTGAACTGGCTACCTCGGTCTGACACCACTTTACTTGGCAAACCATGTAAACGCACAATTTCTCTTATAAAAATATCGACAAATTCTGCCGCAGTTGGCAATTTCCGTAATGGTACAAAATGTGCCATTTTAGACAAAAAATCCACTATCACTAACACTATTGTGAAGGATTTTACTGGTGGTAAACCCCCAATAAAGTCTACACTCACAGTGTGCCAAGGTTGTTTGGGTGAAGGCATTGGTATTAACAAACCGTCAGGGGCCTTATGAGAAGATTTATGTCTTGCACAAACTGGACAGGTAGTGACGAATTGCTTAATGTCCTTACTCATATTATCCCACCAAAAGTGTTTTCGCACATTTTCCAGGGTTTTTACCCAGCCAGGATGACCTGCCAACGGTGAGGCGTGATGCCAAATTATCACCTGTGTTTGTAATTCTGTGGTGGGCACTAACAGCATGTTGTCGTGATACAATAAACCTCGTTGTATTGAGTTATGGGAATCCTTTAACCAATCTTGAGGTGCTATTTGCATGTGTGCAATATATAGATCTGTGATGAAATCCTTCTGTTGTACAGGTGCCAAAAGTTTTTGGGGAGGAATAATGGGTTCTCCTATTTTGTCTTGTTTCATGTCTGAGGTATGTCCATATCTAGATAACACATCAGATTGAATTTGTTGTGCACCTGGTCTATAGGTTATAACGAAGTCAAATGTACTAAAAAAATTAACCAGCGCATCTGACGTGGAGTTAATTCTTTTAGTGATCCAAAAAACTGTAGGTTCTTATGGTCAGAAAAGATGGTAACAGGGTACTTGGCTCCCATTAAATGGTGCCTCCATTCAGAAAAGGCTACTTTGATAGCTAATAATTCTCTTTCAGCCACAGTGTAATTTTGTTCAGTTGGTAATAACTTTTTGGAATAGAAGGCTATAGGATGTAATTGGCCATCTACTGCATCTCGTTGAGAGAGAACTCCTCCTACTTATTTTATTTTATTTATTTCTAAAGCTTATAGAGCGCACGGCTACCCCCAAAGGGGGTGTCCCGGCGCTGTAGACTGCATGCTAAAAAAGTAAGGAAACACCTATGCAGAGGAGAATAACCAGGTCTTCAGTCGGCTGCGAAAGAGTGATTCAGACGGGGTGAACCTCAGGTCAAGAGGAAGATTGTTCCAAAGTTCTGTGGTAAATAAATAATTAAATACCTGATCTATTTTTGACTAGATATACAATAACAGATAGCTCAATAAATAAGAGTCAAGATTCAAAGTAGCTGGAGTTTGCAGGTTTTAATACAGCATAAAGGACAGGAACAAGACAACCTGCACAGGCATAGGATGGCAGAGCCCGGCAGCTGCCGGGACAGGATCTGGGATGAGCGCGCTAGCTTTAATGACAGTACACAACATATATATACTAAAACAATTGCATTACATTCAGTGTAGTGGGCGTAGCAGTGGGTGGAGTTCATAGCAGTCGCGAAAGATAAGGCAGAAAGTAGGTGTAACAAGAGGCGTATACATAGACATGTGATGTAAACGTAACAGAATATGTCATGGATGGGGCGGAAACATGGAGGGGGCTACCTAAGGAGCCGGGACCTCTGACCTAGTGGTGCGCGCAAGCTGGCAATGACGTGTTACTAGGAGAAGCTGGGGGCTATGACTTCTGCGCTAGAAGAGGAGACGAAAGTCTGGAGAGTCAGAGCGACATGTACCTAAACACTATCTAGTATCTGATGTTTAAAGAACATGTTGATAGAATCCAAAAGTTATCAGGGTAAAGGCTAACAGACTCTAAGACTGGTGCATGCATAATTCTACATGTAGTGTGTGTCGAGGAATATTAAATGACCATAAATACAGTATTTCTCTAACATGGAGACGTAAAGGCTAGACGATGACTGAAACTATTGATGCGATTCAGTAGCTTTAGGAATGCAGAGAAGGAGGGCTGGACTGATAACTAGAATCATAACATACTCTTGGCAGACTGGCAGGCAGAGCCAGGCCGAGCCGGGCACTGTGAGGCAGGAAGTAAGTGAAGGGTCAGGAATGCAGGTGGGGGCTGTATCGCTCCTCAGCGAGGGTTCAGGAGACAGGAGCTGAATCTGGTGTCCGGGCCCTTTTGAGGCCTAGAAACGGGGACTTTACAATGAAATAACGTGCACACTGAGAAACGTGGCAACGTAACTTTACATAGGCCTGATATTCGTTGTATTCACGAAAACTGGAAACTGGCATACTAGAGATGGACACAACTATAATTGCGTCTTTAATCGATCATAAGGGATACATATGCATATTAATCATGCACATATAACATAACATGGGGAACACGTAGGCACATATAACATGGCAAAATTTACTTTTCCACATTCCCTCCTTGTGCCCTACGTTTCCATCAGGAAACATCTATATTCATGATACCATCTATCATTTCATACAGTATCATTTGCTCGTCTCGAATTGTCTTGGAACGGGACTTAGGACTAGGACTTGGAATACAGGATGTAGCACAAATGCCGCAAATCGCAGGGCCACATTGTAAACAGAGGCAGCAACTGAAAATGATCATTACTGCTATACCTAGGAATGACAATACTTTCCATCCCCAGGCAGAAATTATACTCCAGAGCCAACCAGACCATGTCCAGGTGCCTGGATTCTGGTGTAACTGATGGGCAATTTTATGAAGTCTGGTTATAGCTGAATAAACAGATGGCGCGTTATTAGGAATGAAAATGCAGCAACTAGATCCGATGACTCTACATGCTCCTCCTCTATCGGCCAGTATGACGTCAAGAACGAGACGATTTTGGAGCACGACAAATCTCATAGCAGATTGCTCTTCGGTTAAGTTGCCTAGAGCAGAAGTAGTCTCATTCACTACTGCTTCAAGGGTTCTGGTTAACCTACGGATTAGCTTACTATTCTGGATGGGGCCTATAAAGAAGAAGAATCCTTTATGAAAGTCTGTATACTGTTCTAGAGTAGTTTCAGTTTGATCGAGTATTGGGGACTCGATCTCCCTTCTATGTCTAATGTGTACTAGATGTGTGTTTCTATGATAATCAGATGGGGCTAGGAAAACTGGTGGCAGTAGGAAGGCAATGTAACAGGTTCCATCCCAATCGAGGGGCAGACGAACATATGCGGTCTGACCACAAACAAAATAAGAATGACGTGAAGCTTTGAAAATAGATTTCCCACTGTCACTATACTTGACAATAGTAGTACAATCACTATGTCCTACATGTGCGGAACCATTCTTTCTGACACATAATTCGCCTTTGACTGGTAGTACTGAAATAGCAGGTAAGTCTGGAGTAGGATCAGACTGAACATTCAGGACCATAAAATTCGATGAATAATTACCCAAATTATAAACTTCATTTTCTAGATCTAACCCTGTTCTGTGGGAGAGACCTTGCTTGTCTGGAAAACATGTACTATTCAGAAGGGACATATCTGGTGAGGATGACGTTAACGTGGACCATGCTCCACACGAACCATTATGTGAAAACGGATAAGGAAAAAGTGGCAGAACTCCCTTCGGTGTCTGGAAAGGGGGGAGTCGACCACACACCCAACAATTAGTGGCATTGCTGGTCTGGTGTGAATAGTGTAGCATTCTGATAAATGTATTGTTGCGCATAGCAAGACGATAGGATAGTTAGTGAGGAGGCAGATCACTAAACGTGTGCTCTACTGTAGCATTAGAAAACTTATTTACATGAGAAATTGAAAAACATAAATGCAATGCATAACTTGTGCAGGTCACCATCAAACTTAAAAACAATATAAAACTTACAAAAACGATACATCTGATTGAGTTTTGACTAACTCTCTCACTATGGGGGTCTATCTCATACATGACAGAAACCTGTCTAACCGTTTCACCCGAGGGGGACTTAGACAATTAAACTGGCTGACTTATTTTACTAGACCGGAGTTTACTTTTATACTCCTGCTGCGGAGTTTTCTCTAACAGGGGAGGCTTGGAATCAAAGTTACTAGCGGGACAGTCCTTGAGAATAGGGCAATTTTTAGACTCGGAAATGTCTGTAGAAGTGTCATTGAACGTTTTAGTTCTTAGTCCATGAAATTTCTTGACGTGAGACAGGTGCACCCAGCCTTTTCGGCCTTCCAACTTCACGGCTGTACGGGTGGTCAGAAGGACTAACTTCGGCTCCTTCCAGCGAGGTTCCAGCGGACTTGAACGATCAAAGTTCCTGATTAAAACCAGCGTGCCGGGAAGGACCTCGTGTGGCTTGACTTCAGTATTGTCGGGAAATGCAGCGGCAACCTGTGAACGACAAGAGTGTAGGGCAGACATCAAGGAAGCTAGGTAATCTGTCAGCATATTACTGGAAACATCTGTAATACTTCGGGGTCTAGGTGTACCCCACATATTCGGGGGTCGGCCGAATACGACCTCATAAGGGGACAGACCTGATCTGGAATGTGCGACCATGCGCATATAGAATAGGGCGACTGGCAGAGCTACTAGCCAGTCCACACCTTTCTCTTTACAGACTTTGGCGATGCGGATTTTTAGTGTCTGGTTATGTCTCTCTACGAGACCTGCTGCTTCTGGATGGCGTACACAATGGAACTTCCACTGGTACCCTAACAAAAGGGAAACATGCTTCATAAGTTCAGATGAGAATGGCTGGCCGTTATCAGAATACACGACCCTAGGGAGTCCATAGCGGGGGAAAAATTCACGAACCAACTGCTTGGCAGTGGTCGCGGCTGTATAATCTGGAACTGGATATGCTTCTGTCCATCTGGACAAAGCGCATACAACTACAAGGACATACTTGAAACCTCGACATCGCTCCATCTGAATGTAATCCATCTGGAGGACCTCAAAAGGGTGGTCAGGAGGCTGAAATCCCCCTTGTTCCACCGGGACACTTTTACCTGGATTGAACTGGCAACATATCATACAGGTGCGGACTTTCTGCTTGGCTGCAGCTCGTAAATGCTTGTTGAACCAAATGTTCTGGATACTGTCTAACATGGCTTTTTCTCCTAAATGTGCAGGACTATGTGCGGTATTAATAATGACTTGAACCATTGAGTCGGGGAGAAACCATGTGGCTTTTCCCTTCGTCAACCATCCCTGATCTGTCTGGACCCCTCCTTGTTCGGACCATTTCTTGATTTCATCGGAAGTAGCATGTAGCTGTATGTCTATGACATCTTGTGTAGGGTCCTTAACTGTCATACATGTAGTCGGATCTGGAGTGTATGTCTGTGTTGTATTAACTGGAATGTCTGGTGTCTGAGCTGTAAGCTTGGCTGTTCGATCTGCTAGATCGTTGCCTTGGGAAATAATGTCAGTGATTTTCGTGTGTGCTTTGCACTTCATGATAGCGATAGATGTCGGTAAATGTATTGCATCTAACAGAGCTTGAATAAGGAAACCATGCTGAATCTTGGTTCCATGAGAAGTCATGAAACCTCTTTCTTGCCAAAGCACTCCGAAGTCGTGTACAACTCCGAATGCGTAACGTGAATCTGTGTAAATGTTAACTTTCAGGTTCTTGGCACGTATGCAGGCTTGGGTCAGAGCGACTAGCTCTGCTGCTTGAGCGGACAAGGTGTCAATACGGTGCGTCTCTATAACTTCAGTATCAGTAGTCACTGCATACGCGGCTACTAGTTCTCCTGTACTTGTTCTCATACATGAACCATCCACATAAAGTGTCAGGTCGGGATCTGGTAATGGAATATCTGTCAGGTCTTGTCTGGGCTTTGTCATGGTGTTAACTACTTCCACACAGTCATGTGTGGCAGGATTTGAAGTAACTGACGGTAACAGTGTAGCAGGATTTAGAACGTTGCAGCGTCTGATTTCTATGTGTGGCTGGAACAGTGTCAGTTCATAACCTGTTAAACGTGCAATTGTCAAGTGTTGAGTCTGTGTTCGGTTTAAAAGAACTTCCACGGAGTGTGGAACTTGTACTGTCAGGGAGTGTCCTAATACTATGGAATCACTTTGTCTGATAGCTAGTGCTGTGGCTGCAACTGACTTGAGGCACGCAGGCAGAGCCTGGGCTACTGGATCTAAGGTGCTCGAAAAATAAGCACAGGGCTTGTATTGTCCTGCTTGATCTTGTGTGAGAACAGATAATGCTGTACCTTCGCGTTCTGTGACAAAAAGTGTAAAAGGCTTACTGTAGTTCGGTGTAGCTAGAACAGGTGCTTGACATAAAGCTTTCTTTAATTCATTAAAAGCAAGTGTATGTTCAGATGTCCAAGGGAGGACAGTCGATACGGCTGCCTCCTGTGTCGTTAACTGTATCAGTGGCTTGGCTAGAAATGCATACTGAGGAATCCATTGTCTGCAATAGGAAGTGAGGCCAATAAAAGCTCGTACCTCCTTCTGGGTCTTGGGCTGAGGAAGACTCGCTATTAACTGGATGCGATCGGGTGTCAACTGCCTACCCCACTTGGACAGCAAGTGGCCTAAGTAGATCACTTGCTGGACACAGAATTGAAGCTTCGAAGGGGACACCTTGTGCCCCATCTCGGCTAGGAAATACAGAACTGTAAGTGATGCTCGCTCGCAGGCACGTTCAGAACGGGCTGTGATCAGTAGATCATCAACATACTGGAGCAGGGCAGTGTCAGTTGGCATGTGAATATTGTCTAGTTGTCTCTTAAGTGCTTGACTGTAAATGCTAGGACTTTCTGTGAAACCTTGAGGAGCTCGTGTGAATTTATAGCTCCTTCCATTTAAACAGAATCCGAAAAGGAACTGGCTGTCTGGATGAATGGGGACACTGAAAAATGCGTTCTTGAGGTCTATGACTGTGAAAAATGTAGCTTCAGAATCAATAGCTGTTAATAGGGAAGAAATATCTGGAACAACTGGGTACTGGGGAATGATACATTTATTAAGTTCTCGAAGGTCAATCACTAATCGATATACTGGAGGTGCATTTGGATCAGTACGTTTCATGACTGGAATGATAGGAGAATTACATACATTGGAGTCAGTTTCTACAACTACTCCTTGAGCAATGAGCTCGTCAATAATTTTGGATAAGGCTGCTACAGCCTCAGGTGGCAATCTGTACTGTCTGATTCGTGGTAACACTACACCTGGTCACACGATGGGGTGTGATTTGCATAAAACCAACATCAGTTGGACCTTGTGCCCATAGATGCTGCGGGACATTCAGTAATCTTGGATCAAAATCACGTAATACATAGTGACCCTTAAAGTCACGTAAAAACAAACGTATTCCTTCTGGGGAGCAGCAAATAACTGCACCTAATTCTTTTAATGTCTTAATGCCTAACAAATTTTCTGGACATGACTTCGTAAGTAACAGGTCAGTAGTTCGGGACAATGGACCTACTTCTAGAGTAACTGGCTTTGATATCTCGTTTACAATAGGCTTTCCTGAAAATCCAAGGGAAACATTTCTAGAGCCTGAGAGCGGAGCCCCTGGAACCTCGTCATGACTGATAGTAGTCCTACTTGCCCCTGTATCAATCAAAAACTTTCTGTCTTTCCCTAATACTTGACTATGTACATAGGGACCCTCTTGATCTACAGGAATCTCGATGAGAGGCAAGCCTACCTCCCTCTCTAGGCTGTTTCATGAATACGCTTGATACTCTGGATACTCTGTCTGAGCATACTGGTACATCTGCTGTGTAACATGCTGTGTTGCAGCGATAGGCTGCGGTACTGTAACTGTCTGTTGTGCATTCTGTGGTAACTGAGAAGCCTGTGAAACTTGTTCTTGTCTAGGCGGACGTGGTCTTTCTTTAGTCTTACCAGTAGCTATATTGTGTTTCAGAACTGCACACTCATTTATAAAATGACCTGGCTGTTTACAATAATTGCAGGTCCCTTTAACGGGAGCTGCAGGATGACTGGCTTGATTCGGACCCCTCTTCTGACTGTCTTGTGGAACAGATTGTGCAACTAGTACTTTCATTTTCGTGTCTTTCATACGTTTTCTCTCGTGTTCTTGCTCTTCCCTGATTCTATTCTGGTGATACTGGAGCATCTGTAACATCTGGGACGGGGTACTAGCTTGCCATGTACTTTCGACTTTCAAAACTCGATTTTTAACTTGTGGACTTGAATTCTCGACTAGTTTAGTAACAAAAAGATGAGGGTATGACTCGCTACTCGTCTTCAAACCACTGTTTATGATAAAACATTTCTCGAATCTGGAATAAAAATCACTAGTGTCTTCGTCTTGTTTCTGTTTACATGCTGAGATTGCATCCCAGTCTTCCTTTTTAGTGGCTAATAACCTAGGCAAAACTTGTATCAATAATTCTGGTAATTCTTTACATTTGTCTCCGAGACCGGTACCTGGTACTCGTATCTTATCTTCAGCTTCTAGAGCTGTCCAATCGATCTTTTTCTCTCCCACCTCCCATTCTTTTTCCTTGAGTTTTTCGTATACCCCTGCGGGCAACAAGACTTTTAGCATTTTAATAATATCTGGATACGTGTATTCTCCCATACGGAGCATGTCTTTTAATTCTCGATGGAACCCTGCTGGATCTTTATCGTGACAGGGAATTAACTTCTTCATTTCTAAGAGTTCCATCTTGGTAACTGGGGTGTAAACAAATACTCGTTGCATTTCACCACCCGCTGTCTTAACTGGGTGTACTTCTCGTAA
Source organism: Lissotriton helveticus (assembly GCF_964261635.1). Lineage (NCBI taxonomy): Eukaryota > Metazoa > Chordata > Amphibia > Caudata > Salamandridae > Lissotriton > Lissotriton helveticus. Next base: position 330,382,464 of record NC_136071.1, on the reverse strand, counting down.
CGGATTCTGTCTGTCTATGTAAAAGGGTTTACTTTCTGGGGGTGAGACGTGAACAAAATGCGGGTTCAGAAACGTTCTATATTTGTGGCGCTGTTCTAGAATGACACTAATTAAATCGGTACCTAGACCTTTCCATCTATACTGGAGTAACTCGTTCAGGATATCATGTAACGGACCTGGGTCAGAACGTTGACCCTCATATAGTGTAATGAGGTGCTGGATCATATACATACCCACCAGTCGCTGCTCGGCTGGGGGCAGTTTCAGAAATATTTGTGCGACTATTTCGTCTGGAAAAGTGGTAGAATCAGTAATCCATCGGACTGCTGATCGGGCTAGTTCTTGTTCATGCATGGTACTTAACTCACAATAACCGATTCGTGATTTCAGAATCTGATCGATAGCTTGAAATATTTGTTCTAGAGAGCCTTGTTCCGGTGCTGGATGATGAAAGACTTTCTTGTATTCTAGGCGTAAATGTCGGTCTGGAAATCTAGATTTACCTACATACGCTATTCTGGCGGGATTCTCGTCGTCTACCTCTTCACTAGAAGAGTCATTTTCTTTTTCGCTTACTCGAGCTTCTTTGCGTTGTTCGTGTAACCTTATTATTTCTTTACGTATTTTCTTGTACATACTCTCTATACTATTGAGTGTCTTGTGCTTACCCTCGGCTATATTATCACTCCACCTTGTCAGAATTTTCATTTCGTTCAAATCTTTAGTCGGATAATCTTGTTCCCTAATTAAACAATTGATCAGAAACTTTAATAGCATGAACTGAATCTCAGCTTTCCTGAGAGACATGACTTCACCAATACTTTCTGGATCTTGTCCTGTACGAATGAAACGATACATTCTGTCTAGATCTTCTTTCATATTCGGTAGGGTGACCAAATACTCGGACACCTGTCTTATACGCACGGAATATATAACCATACTATCCTCGCCTGGAACTGGATCATAACAGCATTCAGTAAGAGCTCGCCTGATTTCTGCAATGGACTGATATTTGGGCGTACGCTGTAACGCACGTTCATGTAACTCGACTAACCCTAGACGTCTATTTGGCGGCGGGGTACCAGGAGGACCTCCTCCCGCGGCCCCTGAACTGGAATCGTCGACTGATACTCTTCGTGCTGGCAGAGTGATCGATGTAGCGGGTACTTGTAATGTAGGCTGGACCGGGGGTACCGTAACAGGTGCTGTAACAGGTGCCCCGGTGGCTGGAGGACCATGAATTACATTATTTACAGGAGCTGGCGAAACAGGATTTGCATATTCTGGGACTGTGTCGTCCAAATAGGACGAGAGCAAAATATCAGCTGCGGTCGGTTTGTGACGTAGCTTGGTCGGAACTAAGGGCGGCGGAAAATTACTGGATGCCTCCGGGGTTGCTTTTGGCAAGCCCTCGGCAAGAAGAGGATACATACCCTTAATGAGGGCATTTCTCTGTCTGTCTGACTGTTCGGTTTTAACTCGTTCACCTATTTCGATTAATTCCCTTTCTTGGGCTCTTTCTGAGGATTCTCTACTCAATTCGGACTTTCTGATTTCTTTTTCTGTTCTTTTATGAGATTCTTTGCGCCATAACTCGATGGCATCTTTCTGTGACTGTCTGGCTTTCTTTTTCCATAATGCTTCTTCTACTCGCATGATGCACTCGGCATCCCACGTACCTGATACAGGCCATCTATACTTTTCTTCTAACTGTTTGGTGTACTCCACCCATAAATCTAGATATAATATGGCACTTATGCCATGCTTATGATACATAAAATGACCTGGGCTGTCCCTAGGCGGGACAGGAACTGCTTCTTCTAACAGACCTTTTCTAGTTCTTAACTGACGTAACTTGGAGAATAGAGGCATGACTGGGCTAGAGTCTAGACACAATACAATACACAATGAACACGATAATTACTGAAGAACAACACATTCATACCACGACATTGAAATACATGAATGACATTTAAGATAACAGTTCGGACAAAATACTACCTGGAATACCAAAAACAGAATACATAAATTTCTCGAGAACAGAACAGACTAGAACAGAAGCTAGATGCACTGCTAAAACAGTACGAAACTTACCGGTCTCATAAAGAGACACGTCAGGACCCGCATCCACCTAGGTGGACACTTCGTGTTGGATCTGTGTACCCAAACCCACGGACCAGAGACAATACAATTGACCCTGTCTAGATACTACCCCAGCAACGGTACTCACCGGGCAGCAAGAACGGAAGGCCTCGGACTGGACTGGACTGCTACGATGACGGACGGACTTCGGACTTCTGTTACGGGTGGGCCTCCGGATACCTCGGACCTTGGACTCTCGGCTTGGGCTCTGGTCGGGACTCGCCGCGTTCCTCCACCGCCTCGTCTGGATGCTGGACCGCAACCTCCGTCTCCTCCGTGGGCCTGAGGGATACTTGAAGCAGAAATATCTGCACGTGGCCGGTATGGTTCCGTCACGGCTGCAGAGGATCAGGGGGCTTGCGTGGCTTCACCGGCGCGTGGGGAAAGGGCAAGTCCCTGTTCGGGCGCCATTATGTGGTAAATAAATAATTAAATACCTGATCTATTTTTGACTAGATATACAATAACAGATAGCTCAATAAATAAGAGTCAATATTCGAGGTAGCTGGAGTTTGCAGGTTTTAATACAGCATAAAGGACAGGAACAGGACAACCTGCACAGGCATAGGATGGCAGAGCCCGGCAGCTGCCGGGACAGGATCTGGGATGAGCGCGCTAGCTTTAATGACAATACACAACATATATATACTAAAACAATTGCATTACATTCAGTGTAGTGGGCGTAGCAGTGGGTGGAGTTCATAGCAGTCGCGAAAGATAAGGCAGAAAGTAGGTGTAACAAGAGGCGTATACATAGACATGTGATGTAAACGTAACAGAATATGTCATGGATGGGGCGGAAACATGGAGGGGGCTACCTAAGGAGCCGGGACCTCTGACCTAGTGGTGCGCGCAAGCTGGCAATGACGTGTTACTAGGAGAAGCTGGGGGCTATGACTTCTGCGCTAGAAGAGGAGACGAAAGTCTGGAGAGTCAGAGCGACATGTACCTAAACACTATCTAGTATCTGATGTTTAAAGAACATGTTGATAGAATCCAAAAGTTATCAGGGTAAAGGCTAACAGACTCTAAGACTGGTGCATGCATAATTCTACATGTAGTGTGTGTCGAGGAATATTAAATGACCATAAATACAGTATTTCTCTTACATGGAGACGTAAAGGCTAGACGATGACTGAAACTATTGATGCGATTCAGTAGCTTTAGGAATGCAGAGAAGGAGGGCTGGACTGATAACTAGAATCATAACATACTCTTGGCAGACTGGCAGGCAGAGCCAGGCCGAGCCGGGCACTGTGAGGCAGGAAGTAAGTGAAGGGTCAGGAATGCAGGTGGGGGCTGTATCGCTCCTCAGCGAGGGTTCAGGAGACAGGAGCTGAATCTGGTGTCCGGGCCCTTTTGAGGCCTAGAAACGGGGACTTTACAATGAAATAACGTGCACACTGAGAAACGTGGCAACGTAACTTTACATAGGCCTGATATTCGTTGTATTCACGAAAACTGGAAACTGGCATACTAGAGATGGACACAACTATAATTGCGTCTTTAATCGATCATAAGGGATACATATGCATATTAATCATGCACATATAACATAACATGGGGAACACGTAGGCACATATAACATGGCAAAATTTACTTTTCCACAGTTCAGCCGTCGTAACTGTAAAACCTCTTCCGCCCATTCTGGAGCGACGGAACCGAGGCACTATGAGACGACGTAAATTGTTAGACCGTAAAGATCTAACAGATTGGGAGAGAACTAGTCTCTTTCGTAAGTAGCTCGGTCCTGACCCGTTAAGGGCCCGGAAGGCTAGGGTCAGCATCTTGAACTGGATGCGACTGGAGATAGGGAGCCAATGTAGCTCTTTGCGGTAGGATGCAACCGATCGACGGTGAGGGATGTTACCAATCAGCCTTGCTGGCGCATTCTGAACGATCTGAAGTCGTTCAATTTAATACAGGGGGGCCCCAGCGTAAAGACTGTTGCCATAATCCAGATGGGACGTTACAAGGGCATGAGTAACCGTTCTGCGGGAATCCAAGGGCAGAAATGGAAAGATCTTTTTCATCATGCGTAATTTCCAAAAACAGGCTGCCGTAACCTTGTTTATTTGGGATTTACACGAGAGGGCATCGTCAAACTGAAAGCCCAAATTGCGAACAGTTTGAACAGGAATAGGAGGGGGATTGAGCACCGTCGGCCACCACAATTTAGGAGGTATTGAGATTTTCTGATTAAAAAACAGGACCTCCGTCTTATCGGTATTGAGTCTCAAATGGTTAGCAGTCATCCAAGAGCAGATTTCGCCAAGACAGTGTCGAAAGTTGGCGAAGCTGGAGTCAGAGTGATCTCTGAAAGAGAACATTAGCTGTGTATCATCAGCATACGAGATCACTCTGACCCCCCATGCCTCAACCACCTTAGCCAACGGGGCCAGATAGACATTGAAGAACAATGGACTCAACGCAGAGCCCTGCGGGACTCCACAGATAAGGGGCTTACTCTCAGATTGGAATGGTCTAAGAAGTACCCTCTGCGTTCTTCCTTTAAGAAAGGAGCTGATCCATGACAGAGCGGGACCACCCAATCCAATCTGCTGCAGGCGATCCAGTAGTATTTTATGGGACACCGTATCGAATGCGGCGGATAGGTCGAGGAGGACCAACATGGCCTCCTCGCCCCCATCCACACACTCTCGAATGGTCTCAGAGACCTCCAGGAGCGCTGTCTCAGTACTGAAACCAGTTCTGAAACCCGACTGGGAATCGTGTAGTAAAGAATTAGTCTCCAAGTAGTCTGCAAGTTGCAATTGAACTGCCTTTTCCAGAACCTTCGCTGGTTTAGGAAGGAGGGAAATAGGGCGGTAATTACAAAATTGTGCCGGGTCCGCATCCGCCTTCTTCAGGATGGGGACCAGCATGGCCTCCTTCCAAGCCGTTGGAAATTGGCCCAAAAGTAATGAGGAATTCCAGATAGAAATGAGGGGCTCGATCAGAAGGGGAGCTAGGCTACTCATCACCTTGGGCGGGACTGTATCCAGAGGTGAACCAGATTTGCACTGAATGAGTAATTTAAGTGCAGTCTCAGTGGTGAGATCCCTAAAAGCCACCAGTGATGGTGCGGTAGAATCCTTGTTCTCCACAGTAAAAGGGGATAATTCAGATGGGAGAGCAGGTGGGAAGGAGGACGTAATTTTCTCAATTTTGTCTTGAAAATAGTCAGACAAGCCATTACATAAAATCTGATTAGAAGGGTTCTGAGGAGTCATAGCGGGAGGTTTGACAAAGTCTTTTACAATGTTAAAAAGAGTTTTAGCAGAGTTCTCTGCATTTTTAATTTGTAAGGCAAAAAATTCTCTCATTGTAGATTTTTTTAGTTTAATGAACTTCTTTAAAGTAGCTGTATAGGTGCTTTTTGCTTCTAGATTATAGCAGAGTCGCCAGCTGCGTTCTAATTTTTTACAGCGGCTTTTTTCCTCACGCAAAGCTGGAGAGAACCATGGGGCAGAAGGGCGAGATCTAACAGAGGAGATTGGCTGCAGAGGGGCAGTGACCTCAATGGCTGATAATAGGGCCGAGTTAAACTGAGTAACACTTGCATCGATGTCATCAGTAAGTGGGTCCAGGGGACACGAGAAAGCGGGCTGTAGAGCCGTACAATTAACTAGATGCCATTTTCTCCTATAATCCCTACCAAGTTCCACCGGATTCGATACAGCCGGGAACATGAGATCAAACGGGAGAAGAAAATGGTCGGACCAGGTAAGGGGAAGGAAAGTATGGACTATGGTACCAGGGAGGTTCGAGAAAATTAGATCTAAAGTGTGGCCCGCAATATGCGTCGGGCCCTGGGACAATTGAGGCATACCCAAGCTTTGCATGGTATCTAATAATTGCGTAGCCTGGGAGCAAGAGGGATCTTCAGCGTGCAGGTTGAAATCACCTAAGAGTATAAAGTGCGGATGTTTAAGGGACAGATCCGCCATAAGATGTACAAGCTGCGTTAATGAAGGGGCTGAGGCCCTTGGGGGATTATACACTAGGATACCAGTCAAAAAAATAGCAGCTGAGTCCGAAATGGTGAAATACATGGCTTCAATCAGCCCAATATTCGAAAGTTTTTTTATTGTCAGTCGCAAATGGGATTTCAAGATAATAGCAAGGCCACCACCCGTTTTTCCTTCTCGGTTAATACCCATGAAAAGATAGTCAGGGGGGGGTGGCTAAATGAATATCCGGATTGGAGGTGTCTTTTATCCAGGATTCTGTGAGGAACAGTATATCCCATCCCTGAGAGACCAGTAAAGTCCAAATTTCGCTCGCATGACGTGGAAGCGAGCAGCAGTTGACCAGTCCTAAAGCTACTTGTGAAGCATCCGCTTCAATAAAAAATGGCAAGTCAGGATCAGGATGTTTCAGAATTGGGGCTGAAGTGAACTTTTGTTTCAGGAGTTGAAAGGCGTGTGCCACCTCATCAGACCAAATAAATTGTTGCCCTTTCCGCAACAAGGTAGTTATTGGGGCCGCAATGTCTGCAAAGTGAGAAATAAACCTCCTATAAAAATTGGCGAAACCCAGAAATTTCTGAACATCCTTCACAGATGATGGTTCTGGGCAATCAGTAATAGCACTAATTTTCTTTTCATTCATAATTATTCCTTGAGGTGACAGGCAGTATCCTAGAAAGTCCACTTTGCTGACATTAAAAGTACATTTCTCTAATTTAGCAAAGAGATGATTTTCTTTTAACTTTGATAATACTGCACGAACATGTTGGGTATGTTCTTCCGGGTTCTTAGAGTAAATGAGGATAAGGTCTATGTATACTATGACACAAACCTCCAGGAATTCGTTTAGGACCTCATTTATAAAGAATTGAAAGGCCGCAGGGGCATTACACAACCCAAAGGGGATTACTGTGTACTCAAATAGACCAAACTTTGTCTTGAAAGCTGTCTTCCACTCATCTCCTTCTTTTATTCGGACCAGGTGGTAAGGTCCCCGCAGATCTAGTTTAGTGTATACAGTAGAATGTCTTAATTGATCCAATAACACAGGTATTAGAGGAAGAGGATATTTATTTTTTATTGTAGCCTTATTTAGTCCTCTATATTCGATACACGCGCGCAGAGATTTATCCAGCTTCGGGATAAAAGAAAAGTGGAGATGACACCGGAGATGTGGAATGTCGGATGAACCCAGACTGTAGTAGGTCGTCTAGGTAGGTTCTTAAATATTTGGTCTCTTCGTCAGTCAAAGCATATACTCTGTTATTAGGTAAAGGGGCCCCTGGGATAAGATCTATACGGCAGTCATATGACCGATGTGGGGGCAACACACTAGCCTTCACTGGATCAAAAACGTCTTTAACCACATCAATGCTGATGGTATTCCCCTCCTGTGCTGAGATTTGTTGATTCCCATGTTTCATGACGAGCTGGGCTCGTCATGAGCGTGCGAGGAGGCTACCTCATGACGAGCCCAGCTCGTCATCAGCGTCGAAGGGGTTAAAGTCAGAATATTCAGGAGGGAGAATTGGTTCGTCTTGTGTAACACTAGCACAGCGTATTACTGTGCTCTGTTCTGTACCTGCTTCTTGATAGCAATTGGTTCTACAGAATGAGGAATCCAAAGTAACTGTTCTGTTCACCCAATCAAATTTTGGGTTATGAGTTGTTAACCAGGGTACCCCGAGAATAAAGCCAAAATTAGGGGTATCTATCAGATCAAAGCTAATCATCTCTGTGTGCCCGTTTTGACAGACCATGACAAGGGGACTTGTTTGTTTTGTGATTAATCCAGAGGTCAATTCTGACCCATCCACTGCACATACTGCTTCTGGACAAGGCTTTAGGCAAATAGGAAGACTTACAGCCTGATTCATCATTCTCCCGTTTTGCGAGCCCCTAATAGCGATTCATAACGAATCGCTATTAAGGACTTGCAAAACGGGATTCATGTAGGAATTGCAATAAATATTGCGATTCCTACATGTTCCTTATTTGCGAGTAGCAAATTGCTAATCGCAAATAAGGAATAACTCCCCATTCATTCCTATGGGCCAAAAGGCCCATAGGAATGAATGGGGAGTATTCCTTATTTGCGATTAGCAATTTGCTACTCGCAAATAAGATAGCGATTTAAAGGGTGCCAGGGGTGTCCAAAGGACACCCTGTAGCACCCCTTAAATGCAAATTGAAACAGGTGTTGCGCACACACATGTCCAAAGGACATGTGTGTGTGCAACATGCAACTTAGAAAAATGCTTTTAAAAGCATTTTTCTAAGTTTTCGCTTTTTACCACGAGGTTTGACCTCGCGGTAAATAGCGGGCCGAAATTGCGAATTTGCAATTTTAAAATGGATGATGAATTGCATTTAAGGAATCTCAAATAGAGATTCCTTAAATGTAATTCCTCGCAAAATAGCGAAATCGCTATTACCGATTTTTGCATTTGGGATGATGAATCCCAAATGCAAAAATAGCGCTCGCAAAGGGCCAGATTCTCAGAATCTGGCCCTTTGCGAGCCGATTTCGGCTTGATGAATCAGGCTGTAAATGTGTTAGCTAACTTATTATCCACAAAATTTCCTGTTGCTTCTGAATCCAGTAGGACAGGGAGAGAATGTCTAACTTGAGTAGTAACAATTAAACAGATCTGAATTATGAAATGTCTAGGTATGTGCGGTACCATGAAGGCTTCAGAATTAGAGGTTTGATTAAGATGTTTTCTCGAACAAGTAACCTCCCCCCTTGTCGAGCTTAATCATTTCCCGACTCAGTTCAGGAGATAGAGGAAACAGTACCCTTTCGTGAAGTTTTAGGTTTTACTGGACATTCTCTGGCAAAATGTCCTGCCTTGCCACAATATAAACATAATTGAAGTTTTCTCCTTCTTTCTTTTTCCTCTGACGTGAGTGGACCTCTGAGTGTCCCTATTTGCATAGGCTCAGGTTCAGGGAGTTTATTATCTATGTCTTTCTTCTCATGTCTAATAAAAGTTAACCGCGATTCCAGTTTGGATTTATCTCCCTTTCTTTCTCCTAGTCTGTGTTCCAATTTCACGACTTAGGGCCAGATGTAGGTAATCTTGATTTACCGATTCTAAAATACCGAATTTTATCGATTCAGTATTTTAGAATCAGTAAATGCCATGTAGGTAAATATTCGGTAAGTATTACCGAATCGGTACAATTTGGTATTTACCGAATCGGTATTTACCGATTCGGTAATTCCCTTTCATTCCTATGGGCCTCAGCCCATAGGAATGAATGGAATTACCGAATCGGTAAATACCGATTCGGTAAAATGGGGAACTCATTCAAGGGTGGCAAGGTGTCACATTGACACCCTGTTGCACCCCTGAATAGTGCATGGGTGCACATGTGGCAGACATACATGCCCTAAGGGCATGTATGTCTGCCACATCGCACTGTTGTTAAAGCACAATAATTGCTTTTGCGAAGGTTTTCGATATTTACCACCAACTTGTAGTTGGTGGTAAATACCGAATCCTTACCTATGCAATGCTCTCATTTGAGTGCTCCCTACATTGCAACATCGGTAATTTACCGATTCGGTATTTTAAGGAATCTGTAATTTACTGATTCCTTAAAATACTGAATCGGTAAATTACCGAATTTGTAATTTAGGCCACCTACATCTCAGTAGCCTAATACCGGTCGGTAACGGCTGAAATTCGGAAATTTCGGCCGTTACCGACCGGTATTGGGTGACCTACATCTGGCCCTAAATCTACAAAGTCAGAATAGTCTTCTGGCAAATCAACGATATGAGCCAGCGCGTCTTTTAACTCGTCTCTCAAACCTTTATAAAAAAGGGAGACATGCTTTTCTTCTGGCTACGTGTCTCGGTGAGTAAACGATTAAAACTAGTGAGATAGGTCAATAAGTCCTTGTTACCTTGTTTAAGATTTAGAAGCTCATTATCACTTGCCTGCATAAAAGTATGTTTTGCAAAAAGGCTGGTCATAGTACGTTTAAATTGATTCCAATTATGGAGGATGGGATCATCTCTATCCACGAAAGGAAATGACCAATTGGCTGCTATACCGCCCAAATAAGACAAGACGAATGCCACTTTTGTAGCATCAGTAGGGAACTGTTGTGGTTTACAAACGAAGTGTAATTGACATTGATAGATAAAAACATGGAATTTGTTACTATCTCCATGAAAACGTTCAGGTACTGCTAAAGGCACAGCATTAGGAACATTAACAGTAACCTCAACTGGGGGAGGGAAAGTTGTATGTTTTGCTCGCGCCCCTGTCTCTGAAGAGGTTTTAAACAAAGGCGTAAAACCTGTGTTCCACTGAGATTCCCTAGGTTATTACCTGCTTAAATCCTGTTTTAAAAAGGTGTTTTCCAACTTTAATTTCTCTATTTCCTCTTGCATATGTTGCAAGATGCCAGACACTGATTCATTATGGGCCAAGTCCTCGTTTAGGGCCTGCGCCATATCCGTGGCGTCAATGCCCTCTGTTTCTTCACCGGCATTCATCGTCCAACAAAACTGAATATTTTAAAGGCTTGTGCTCTGTCAAAACCCAGCTCACCTGAGTTTCTGTTCAGTTCTGGTGGAGGTTGAAGACAGTCCGACCCCACCCTGAAACTGCTTGTTCCAGCACACTAGTTTTAAACAGCGCACTAAGAACCAGAAGCTCAAGGGAAGGGGGGAAGTAACACCATTCTTGCGTTTCCACTGTAGAAGTGCTGCTAAAATCTGCGGCCCTCTCTGACTTCTGAAGAAACTGGTGCCCTATGAAACATAAACAAAGAACAGATAAGTGCAACCTATCCCTAAATGTGTTCCTGACTAACCCTTAATCTATTAGAAATTCTCTTCTAAAAGTACCTCTTGGATCCTGGTCTCTAGCTTCCAGGTTTGGAATGTGTTACTGTTCTGGGATGTGCTTTCTATTACTGTAAAACGTCTGTAAAATCAAACGAATATCGTTATCAGAATTACCAACATCTAACATTCACCTTAATATAACTAAAGCCTAAATTCTTAATAGCAAACTCACTTTTCACACATTTCCAGACTTTTTATAAAACAAATACTGTACTTTTACATCAAATACAGCAGGTAATTTGTGCAAGTCCTTGATTTACTGTTTGCCTTGCTGTCAATGGTTTCCTCTGTTCGATTCTTAAAAAGTTCCAGGTAAAACAATGTTTATTTCACAAAGTTCCACAAAGTATTCTTGTAACAAAGGGTTTGAACCACAAAGTTCGTGGGAGATATCTTGTTCCAAATTGTCTTTACATGAATCCAGAAATCGCCGACAAAGTTCTTTCAGGTAATAAAAGGTTTTGCACTTACTTGTTGCTGAAAAGGGATACTGATCAGTCTAACCTTGTCCTCTTTCTCTTTTGCAGGTCGATTGCAGTGGACAGAAGAGGGGCTGAGGCAAGAAGGAGCCGGAAACCGGAAGAAGGAAGAGCCAGCAGCCGCGCCCGTTGAAGCCAATGAAGGTCTGGAGAGAGCAGGAGTGCCAGCGCCAAAGGATCTGTTCTCAGGTAAGTGAGAGGTAGACGAGCACAAGCACTGGGTGAGGCTCAGGGGCTGCCTTTTATAGACAGGGCTGGGTGTGGTTCGAAGAACTGGGTGTGGTTCTCACAAGCAGGTGTGCAGAGCTTCAGTTATTATGCTAATGAGTTGAAGTAACACATGGCCTAGGGAGGAATGCTCTAAATAAGCCTTGGTAAAAGCAAGGTCCAATGTGCAAACAAGACAGCAATGTCCAAAATAAGCCTAGGTAAAAGCAAGGTCCAATGTGCAAACAAGACAGCAATGTCCAAACTTGTGAATACATTGAGCAACATACACAGAAGTCCTTGGGAGGAGCTGAGATAACAAGAAGGCTTTCAATAGTATGTTTAAGAGAGCTATTAGAGAGACCACTAGTGCAATGAGAGGGGACATGCTCTTTGTTGTGCACAAACCCTAACAGGGGGTTCCCTTTGAACGTGTAGGGATTGACATTGTTAGACCAATGGATCCCCAAACCGCATCTGGGCACAGGTTTTCCTGGTGAAAGTGGATCATGCCACCAGGTACCCAGAGGCAATTCCCCTTAGAACCACTACAGCACCTGTGGTGGCAAGAGCCCTCTTGGGAGTTTTCTCAAGAGTGGGTTTCCCTAAGGAGGTAGTTTCTGACAGAGGTGCAAACGTTATGTCAAGTTACTTAACTGCAATGTGGAAGGAGTGTGGAGTGAACTACACGTTCACCACACCCTATCATCCACAGTGCAATGGTCTAGTTGAGAGATTTAACAAGACCTTAAAGGGTATGATCAAGGGTCTCTCAGAAAAGCTCAGGCGGAGATGGGATATCTTGCTACCCAGCCTTTTGTTTGCATACAGGGAGGTTCCACAGAAGGGGGTTGGATACAGCCCATTTGAACTTTTGTGTGGACACATTGTTAGAGGGCCCCTTTGTCTGGTGAAGGAGGGATGGGAGTTACCTCTCAAACCCACTAAACAGGATATTGTGGACTATGTACTTGGTCTCCGCTCCACGATGGCAGAGTACATGAAAAAGGCAACCAAAAACCTTGAGGCTAGCCAGGAATTACAGAAAGACTGGCATGACCAAAAAGCTGTGCTGACTGTTTACCAGCCAGGGCAGAAAGTGTGGGTGTTGGAGCCTGTGGCCCCATCAGCTCTCCAGGACAAACGGAGTGGACCCCACACTATTATTGAACGGAAGGGAGAGGTTACCTATTTGGTAGATCTTGGAACTCCCATGAGCCCCCATAGGGTGCATCATGTCAACAGATTGAAACCATATGTTGATAGGGCAGACATGGGCTTGCTCATGGCTACTGATGAAGGACAGGAGGAAGAGACTGACCCTCTCCCCAACCGGCTCTCTCAGAACCCTGATGATGGATCAGTTGATGGAGTAGCCTTGGCAGGCAGTCTCACTGATCAGCAGCAGACTGACTCCAGACAAATTCTACAGCAGTACAGACATATGTTTTTGCTGACTCCAAGTCAGACTACCTGGTACACTCATGAAGTGGACACTGGGGACAGTCTGCCTGTTAAAAATAAGATTTACAGGCAACCTGATCATGTCAGGGACTTTAACAGGACTGAAGTCCAGAAAATGTTGGAATTGGGAGTGATTGAACCTTCAGATAGCCCTTGGGCTAGTCCAGTAGTCCTAGTGCCCAAACCTCACACTAAGACTGATGCCCATCCAATACCCAGAGCATATGAGCTCATAGATAAGTTGGCATCTGCCAAATTTCTGAGCTCATTTGATCTAACAGCTGGCTACTGGCAAATCAGACTAGCTGATGATGCAAAGCCAAAGACAGCATTTTCAACCCCTAGTGGGCATTATCAATTTTTGGTGATGCCCTTTGGTCTGAAAAATGCACCTGCCACATTTCAAAGGTTGGTGAATAAAGTCCTCACAGGCCTGGAAGACTACTATGCAGCTTATCTTGCTGATATTGCTGTCTTTAGTTCCACCTGGGAAGATCACCTGATCCACCTGAAAAATGTTTTGGAGGCCCTGCAAAAAGCAGGCCTAACTATCAAGGCTACTAAGTGCCAGATTGGACAGAGTCAGGTTGTGTACCTGGGCCACCTTGTAGGTGGAGGCCAGGTTCAACCATTGCAGAGCAAAATCCAGACCATAATGGACTGGGTTGCTCCAACCACCTAGACTCAGGTCAGAGCTTTCTTGGGCCTAACTGGGTACTATAGGAGATTTGTCATGGGGTATGATTCCATAGTGACATCCCTGAATGACTTAACTTCTAAAAGAATACCTAAGAAAACTCAGTGGACAGTCAGCTGTCAAAAGGCATTTGATGACCTGAAACAGGCCATGTGCACTGCACCAATTCTGCAAAGTCCTAACTACTCCAAAGAATTCATTGTACAAACAGATGCTTCTGAGTTGGGGGTAGAGGCTGTGCTATCACAATTGAATGATGAAGGTCAAGACCAGCCAGTAGCTTTTATTATCAGAAGCCTGACCCCTAGAGAGAAACGTTGGTCAGCTTTTGAGAGGGAGGCCTTTGCTGTGGTTCGGGCTCTGAAAAAGCTTAAGCCATACTTGTTTGGCACTCACTTCACAGTTCAGACAGACCATAAGACTCCTGTTAGAACTGGGATTTCTGGTTGGCTAAGGCTTGCGCCAAAGCCAGGCAGAAATCACCACTCTAGTCAGGGCAAGGGAGTTACAAGCCAAAGATAACCCCTGCTCACCCCCTTGGCAGCTTGGCACGAGCAGTCAGGCTTATCCCAGAGGCAATGTGTAAAGCATTTGCGCACGCACACAGCAACAACATCCCAGGCACACTACAAAAGGAACTCCACATAAGGTTACATAAAAATAGATTTTTTATTCTCATAACACATCAGATAGTAATCACACAATATACATTGTGCCAACTGGCACGGGCAATATTCAGAAGGGATAATTTACACAGGACAGGGCCACATGGGCCACTGTCAGGATCAACACTTAGCAGAAATTGCTACAAGTAAAAATAGATCATAAACCTACAACCAGTAGCCACTGGTAATCACTGTACTCCACCTCAACCTGTAACATAACTACATTATGCAGTCACCTCAGGCGCGTATTACATCCTGCGCCAACCTCACCAGCATAAACACATTATGCAATATCCTCACTAGTCTAAACACATTAGACTCTACCTCCTAAGTATAACTCACATTTAGGGGCATAAATCACAGAGTGAAGTACAATCTCACTAGCACAACCCTAAATAGGTAAAACAACCTCATAGGCCTAAACCATATCTAGAGGTATCAAACACAGGGTGCGTAAAACATACTACATGCATTACATTTCCTAGCACCATATTTAGAGCACATCCATCCGCCTTGCGCCCCATCCATATACCAGCCCCCATATGGCCATCCAAGAAGGGGCTCAAATGTCCTGTGTCCAGAATGTCAGGGCACGCTGCAAAGGCAGCGCCAGTCAGGGGTGCGCCATCTGCGTAAACCTAAACGTTGCAGCTGCCCACTACTTGCTGGGCAGCTGAGAACAATCACTGGGAGGCCTAAATGCTGCAGCTGGCACTAAGTGCTGTGCAGCTGTGGAAGACCTGGCACCTGTGCCACTTCTGTCCCTCTCAGGGACTCTCACTGGAACTGCGCCTAAACGGTGCAGCTGCCCACTACTTGCTGGGCAGCTGTGAATCAGCAAAACTGCGGCATGGGCTCTCACAGGCCCTCAGAACAACTTGCCACACGTTGGAGCCCTCTAGGCTCTAGAACAAATACTGCGCACATTGGAGCCCTCTAGGCTCTGAAAACAAATGTACCCAGCGTTGGAGTCACATGGGGCTCTTAAAATACCCATGCCCCCTTGAACTTGGGCCATCAGGGGCAAGAACACGGCCCCTTTGGCCCTCGGGCTCAGGAAATAACTGGGGCTTGACACTGCTCTTGGGCCACTCTGGCCCGCTAGGTAAAAGTACTGCCCCCTCGGTGGAGCGCAATGGCTCTGGGGGAACACGGGCCCCCGGGACCTCAGGACCCCTACAGGGCCCTTGAAACAACAGAGGGTGATCGGTGGAGCGGCGCGCAATGGCGGGTCTGTTCATCCAGCCCGAAAGGAACTTGTGCCACTCTGGAGCGGCCCCCTCTCCTGACGGGACCGCTCCCACTCTGCCTCTCCCTGCCTGGACTCCCTGGCTTAACTCACCGGCTGGGGGGGCAGAGGCAGAAGTCCTCAATCAGCGGCGGCAAGCGGGGCTCTCCTGACTCATGGGAGCCCCGTCCGACAGCGCCCTGGTTCACCTGGTCCCCCATCTCGAGATCGGGACTTAGAGTGGAGCCCGTGAGGCTCGGCGACTTCTCCCCGGCCGGGGAGGAGCAGAACTGGAGCCTGCGAGGCTCCGGCTTGCAAGGTCGGCCCCGCCCACAATCAGGCGGAAGGCCGGACATCTCCTTCCGGCGCTTCTCCCTGGCCGCGGCAGTGTAAGCTTGAGGCCCCTTTGTGGTTCCTAGGCCGTCTGCTAGTGAGTCCTCACGAAGGCCAAACCTTGATTTCTTGAGCTTTCCTGGTTGCTCCAGATGTGCTCTGACTCCCTTCCAAAAGAGGAGTCCCCTAAATCTTGCTGGTCTGAACCGAAGCCAATCTTGTCATCTTACGTGGGTTGCTGTTGCCAAGGCTTGTTGGGTCCAATCAGGATTCTGACGCTGCTGCACTCGACATCCTTTATGGGACAGACCGAATCCAGCTCCTGGTTGTCGTCAACGCCTTTGACACATCCATCCGCTTTGCGTCCCATCCATATACCAGCCCCCCTGGCCAACTGGCCATCCAAGAAGGGGCTCAAATGTCCTGTGTCCAGAATGTCAGGGCACGCTGCAAAGGCAGCGCCAGTCAGGGGTGCGCCATCTGCGCAAACCTAAATGTTGCTGCTGCCCACTACTTGCTGGGCAGCTGCGAACAATCACTGGGAGGCCTAAATGCTGCAGCTGGCACTAAGTGCTGTGCAGCTGTGGAAGACCTGGCACCTGTGCCACTTCTGTCCCTCTCAGGGACTCTCACTGGAACTGCGCCTAAACAGTGCAGCTGCCCACTACTTGCTGGGCAGCTGTGAATCAGCAAACCTGCGGCATGGGCTCTCACTGGCCCTCAGAACAACTTGCCACACGTTGGAGCCCTCTAGGCTCTAGAACAAATACTGCGCACATTTGAGCCCTCTAGGCTCTGAAAACAAATGTGGCCAGCGTTGGAGTCACACGAGGCTCTTAAAATACCCATGCCCCCTTCAACTGGGGCCATCAGGGGCAAGAACACGGATGTATGACATTACAACGCATGCTTTTAGATCGCATGCTTTTACAATGCGGTTTTTACAACGCATACCATTACAACGCATAGTGCTTTTAGGCGCTGGATAGTGAATTGTTTAATTTACTATTCCAACTCCAGTCCCCGTGGATAGTAGGGAAGGTGTTGGATAGTACATTAAACCTATTCCCTATCCTAGAGCGCCCCCCAGCGCAATGCACTGTAATGGTTTGCGTTGTAAAAGTTGCGTTGTAAAGGCACTGCGTGGTAAAAGTTGCATTGTAAATGTTGTTTACCCAAGAACACGGGCCCCTCTGGCCCTCGGGCTCGGGAAATAACTGGGGCTTGACAATGCCCTTGGGCCACTCTGGCCCGCTAGGTGAAAGAACTGCCCCCTCAGTGGAGCACAATGGCTCTGGGGGAACACAGGCCCCCGGGACGTCAGGACCCCCACAGGGCCCTAGAAACAACGGAGAGTGATCGGTGGAGCGGTGCGCAACGGCGGGTCTGTTCATCCAGGCCGAAAGGAACTTGTGCCACTCTGGAGCGGCCCGCTCTCCTGACGGGACCGTTCCCACTCTGCCTCTCCTTGCCCGGACTCCCTGGCTTAACTCACCGGCTGTGGGGGGGGCGGAGGCAGAAGTCCTCAATCAGCAGTGGCAAGCGGGGCTCTCCTGACTCATGGGAGCCCCGCCCGACAGCGCCCTGGTTCACCTGGTCCCCCATCTCGGGATCGGGACTTGTAGTGGAGCCCGCGAGGCTCGGCGACTTCTCCCCGGCCGGGGAGGAGCGGAAGTGGAGCCTGCGAGACTCTGGCTTGCAAGGTCGGCCCCGCCCACAATCGGGCGGCAGGCCGGACATCTCCTTCCGGCGCTTCTCCCGGGCCGCGGCGGTGTAACTCGGCACAAATGAGGGGTAGGCTCCCTCGTAAGGTCACAACACAACGCAGGGTGGGCACCTGCTTAAATTACAGCAATGGCACATCCATCATGCAGGGTGGGCACCCGTATAAAACAAAGATAGGTGGGGTGGTGCCCGCGATTCCGGCAGCATCCACATCGGTAAGGAGGAGGGATCCCCACATTGGGATTCCCTCCCACCAGCTGCAGCCCAGCGCGGCCAAGCCCAAGCTTTCCTCCTGGGGCATTTAAAATACAGCGCTCCCAAGGCGCTTAGGCTCTAACAAGCTTGACAAAAGCAACACTGGAGCAAATGGTCCCAGCAGCACCTGGGGGCATCAAGGAAAACAAAAGGGGACCCCAAGCAAGAGATCCAAGGCATCCAAGGGATGGGCAGGGCCCAGGGAGGCAAGCCTTCCCCTGGGCCCCAGCAGAAGCACGCCCCTGGTAGATTCCAGTCAAAGAACAAGAACATTTTTCATGGGGTCGCAGCCCCTTTTTATACACAGAAATCCTTTGTCTAAGGCTGATGGGCAGGGGGAGAACCAATTGCAACTGGTTCGGGTCTTGAGCACTTTGTTTTGCTCAGATCCTCTTCCTATTCACAGAACAGGCTAGGGACATCAGACGCACCACAGGGGGCAGAGCCAGCATTGTGTAGGGAAGGCACAGCCCTATTCAGATGCACTCCTCCCTGCCATCAACATGCAGATCTCCCCATTTGCCACCGGGCAGACCCATCCTGACTCCTGGAGCCAGGCACACCAGCCAGCTCAGCCAATCACAAGCCAGACAGTCAATTCACATTTACTGCACAGACATGCCAACTTCTAGAAGTGGCACTTCTCCACTAGATACAATAAATCTGCACACATCATCGCGCAGAATTTAATCTCACGAGTTGGCACATACCGAACTCGACCCTGCACTCCCCACACATCAGGAACTACCATGGACACACATATCCTCATGCATTCCTGTGGGAGGGCAGGCCACTCTCACCACATACACAGAGAGCGCACGCACTTTCCACTGGACCACTGTGAAAAAGTGTGCAGAGGCCTAAAATCACCAACACCAGGTTACAGAAACAGGGTAGGCAAATGCAAAAAGTTTCGGGGTGAACCTGCCAAAAGGGCCAAGTCCAACACCCCTCATATGGCTAAAACAGAAGGGTGAAAATCCCAAACTGCTCAGGTGCTCCATTTCCCTCAGGGGATGGACTATAGAGTGGAACATAGACCTGGGAGTAACCATGCCAATGCAGATGGACTCTCCAGATATTTCCACTTAGAACATGAAGACTCAACTGGTCAAGGTTAGTTTAATGTCCCTGCATTGGTGGAGGTTATGTAGGAGAGTAGGGTCTGCTTCCTATGGTTACCCCCACTTTCTGCTGTGTTTCACTGTTTTTTTTACTTTAGTATGGCTGTGGCCCTGCTAATCAGGCCCACAGCCTAGCTGTACTCTCTCTAAATTGATACCATGTACTTTAGGTACACATCAGATTAGTTACTGGGTCACCCTTATGAGTCCTTGTATATGGTACCTTAGGTACCCAGGGCATATGTACCCCAGAGGCCTACCAGGGGCTGAAGCATGTATTGTGCCATCCCTGGTTAGCCTTCCAAACTGACACCACAGGTGGGCACTTGCAACCTGGGTAAGGTGATGTAAGCACCCCTTACTTAGATATAGTATACCTATATCTACCTTTATATATAGACACATATTAACCTATAAGTCACTCCTATGGCAGGCCGTGACAATCCTGAAGGCAGAGTGCTTGGTTTTGTGTGAGAGGGTGCCCTAGCATGAGCTGAGCCCCTCTGCAGCTTTTTGAACCATCTCCTTCTAGATGCTCTATGATATAGCCATACCATATACTCTTAAGTGCATTATAATTCTCACAGTAAATGCTAACTTTGGTTTGGCTTTATCAAAACATGTCGTGTATGGTGTCAAACACTTTGGAATACTATCGCCCCACCAGTTCTGGTGGTGGGGATAGCATTACACCCTTCTAGAGGGAAAACATGTACATACTGGTAAACCTGGTTAAAGTTAAACAGAGCCCCAGCATCACAAAATGGATGCTGCTGCCACATACACGAGTCTGCCCTCCTGATGCTGGCTGAAACTCCAGCAGGGGAGGCCTGGACAATAGGTTTCCTGTCCAGGGAGGTGCTAGCACCTCCCCGGACAGGCTTTAGTATATTGGGGCAGGGAGGGTTGCATTCAGTGAATGCTTTTCAGACACTGCCTTGGGTACACAAGGTGCTCCATGCATTTCCCAGTTCAAATGTCCCTTGTGGTCAAGGAGTGACCACCCTGTTCAGCCCCAGCTCAGGTGCGAAACTGGACAAAGGGGAAGGGGGGTAACCACCCCCTCCCCATGTCCACCCATAGGAGGGACCTTAAAGTTAGTCCAACCCCTAAACTTGCTATAAGAATAGGATTCCAGTCCCTAGGACTTTAGATTACCCTGTCTGAAACTCTGCAACATATGTCTTGGACCTTTGACATTCCATGCTGACTGGAAGATGGAAGAAATGTCCCTTGTGGTCAAGGAGTGACCACCCTGTTCAAACAGGCAACAAAAGCATCTTTGCTGGTCTGCATTTTTGAAGCTCCAGCCAGTGCCAAAAGAATCTGCGACACAGGACATGGACTTACAGACATCTCTGAAGCTGACCCGTGATCCCAGCAAAGCTAGGACCTGTAGGTGACACAAGAGACATGGGACCGGAACTCCTGGACTTCCTTTATTTTTGCACCTGCACCTATTTCCCGAGGTATCCCGAAGTTATGCATTGGGGTATTTGAAGCCCCTGCCCGAGCACCTTTTGCACTGAAGTACAGAGGCCAGAAACCCACAAGTGACCCGTGAGTCCCCTTTCTTCACCGCAGCTCGAGGCCCCTTTGCGGTTCCTAGTCCATTGGCTAGTGAGCCCCCACGAAGCCCAATCCTTGATTTCTCGAGCTTTCCTGGTTGCTGCAGACGTGCTCTGATTTCCCTCCAAAAGAGGAGTCCCCTAGACCTTGCTGGTATGAACCGAAGCCAATCTTGTCATCTTGCGTGGGTTGCTGTTGCCAAGGCTTGTTGTGTCCAATCCAGATTCTGACACTGCAGCACTTGACATCCTTTGTGGCACAGCTCGAATCCAGCTCCTAGTTATTGTCGACACCTCCTGGATTTCGTGGCTGAATAGTCAAACTTCACCTCTTTCACGTGAAAACAGCCGACATTGGTTGGCATCTCCTCCTTGCCATCCTGTTTACTGGCTAGTGATCCAGACACTGTCCCCTCTGGTTTCAGGTTCTTCACAGCTCTGATCCTCTCTTCGATCCACCCGGACTCTTTTCCTCTGGTGCCTGCAGCATTTCTTCGCAGCTGTCCATAGGAAACGACGATGGAGCTCGACACCAATAGACACCTATGCACGTGGGTTGCCTGAGTGAGGTAACATGAGTACTCTGGTGCTCCCATGGGTCTTGACTCTCAAAGTGTCCTAGTCTAAAAGGGTTCCATCATAGTTCACTTCCAAGTGCCCATAATCTTTAAGATTGTAACTTGTTCGTTCTCCAAGGAAAGTCAATGATGATCCGCGGCTGTGTTTAGACACTGCACGCATCCCCCGTGGGCCTCCTGTGTTCCTACCTTGGGTGGTTCCTGGTAGCCCCAGCGGTTCTACAGGCCCTAGGCCGTCTTTCTAGCCCTCACATGGCTCTTATACCACTATTTTAGTATATGGTTTGTGAGGCCCCTAGGGCATAACATATACTGTGCAACTTATCGTATGCTAATTAAGTTCCTTGTGTTGTACTTTTACCTCTGACCTCATAAAGATACCCGAGGGATTGTGTTTAGAATAAATACATATATATTTGATATATACCTTGTGTGGTGTGCTTTCATTTGATCATTCAAGAGATTATAATTGGTAAAACAACTAGCTTAACTCGCCCCTAAGTCTTAGCCTGAAGAATGCTCTCGACAGCTACCACTACGATAGCTTTCTATAAAGGTTGACTTTAAACCTACCATAAATAAGGGTCGTTTGGACTGGTGCAAGGTGCCCACTAGAATAGTGGAAATCATATGCCAGGCCAACTTCTCACACAGGCCGAGTAAGATAAAGGCTGCATTGCTGTCCCTATCTACTGATGCCCTGATTGCCTCTCTGGCCACAATTAGAGCTGACTCCGTGCAATGACCTTTACGAAAGCCAAACTGTGTGTCATCCAGCAAATGATTGTAGTCCAGAAATGCGGCCATCTGAGAGTTCTTCTCCTTTTCAATCAGTATGGCCAGAAAAGGAAGCTTGATATAGGTCTATAACTATTAGGATCAAGAACGTTCGAATTAGATTTATTTAACAGTGGAAGAATAATAGCAAACTTCCACTGTTTAGGAAAAAGTCCTGTTCCAAACATAGTATTGAAAATCTTCACTAATTGAGAAGCTACTAAGTCAGGCACAAGCTGAACAATCTTGGGAGAACAGGGGTCAGAGGGGGAGCCTGACCTAGTGGTAAGAATGGCTTGTTTAACTTGCTCCTCAGAAAGATACTCAAATTCCGTAAATTGGATTTTACATTTATTCCTCTGGCAGATATCTTTACTTATCAGATTAGCTGCCTTAAAGGAAAATTCATTGGACAATATCTCAACTTTGTTCTGAAAGAACTGTGCTAATGAGTCACAGAAATCCTTATTATCACCTGCCGAATTTTTGATGGCAGGAGAGGAAAGTTTGCTGGCTACTTGAAACAAGGCTTTTTCAGAGCAGTAAGCTGATTTGATAGATTTAATATAAAATCCCGATTTTTCGGTCAGATTACGTTTTTTATATTATGCAATCAAAATGTTATATTTTTCTTTTTCTATTCGATTGTAGGCTCTTCTCAAATACGTTCCTGTCAGCAACAACCCTGCTGGGCAACTGAAAGTGATTCTCCAAACCAGGGGTTGAAGATTTACTTCTTTTTGAAGTCTTAAATTTTACAGGGGCCAATTTATCAAATGCTGCATTTGGCCAAGCTGAATAAATTGTCGACATTAAATGTCTGGCTGTGTCTTGGCAATATTAGAGTCGAGTTCCAATGCTTTCACCGAGTGCCAAGCCTGAGATACTGTTGATTTTACTGAGACTTTGATAGAGCGATTTTTCCTTAAAAGCGTAATCTCCCAACTGACTACACTGTGGTCTAACCAAGTAACAGGAAAGATTGCTGGGTCGGACAGGACCGGATCATTTGAAAATATGCCGTCCAATGTACGGTCAGCTAAGTGCGTAGTGCCTCCCGCTCGTTCAAGACCCAACCCCAATAAAGTAGCTACTAATACTTCTGTGTCAGGGTCCCTCTGATTCTCTAGGTGAAAATGAAAATCTCCTAGTAGTGTAAATTCTGATTTAGACATAGAGGCCTCAAGAAGGTAACCTATGGCTTGAGAAAACAAGGTCAGGTGGACAGTATATAAGAAGACCATTGAAAGATTGGTTTTTTGTGAGGTCAAAATTAAGTTAGAAACCTTCATATTCAGCAGATGGGGCAGGGTAAACATTTCAGTAAATATATTGTGGTATGTAACCGCTATCCCACCTCCCTTTTTGTGATCTCTATCCTACTTATAAACATCATAACCGGGTGGGACTTCTACTGTCATCTCAGGGCCAGAGACTGATCCGCCCTGTTTCTGTTACAAAAGCTAGGTCTAACTGGTGTGTCTACATATTCAGCAAATTCAAAATGATGTTAAACCAAAGACCTAGCATTAATTAGCGCACATTTAACCTTAGAAATTGGGGGCCATATTACCAACAAGTAGCGATATTTATCGCTAAATAGCCTTAGTGCCGATTTTTTTATCGCTGCCTATCGCTGGATATGTTAGCGGAGAAAACATGCTATTAGCAACGTTTTTCTCCATTGTGATAAAATATCCAGCGATAGCGGCGAAATGCGTGAATATCGCTGAGAATACAGCGATATTCACGCATTAGTGACAAAATGCTCTTAGCCATGTTATCCACCTCCCATTGGATAACATGGCTAAGAACTGGTCTGGGCACGTGTTAGTATTTGGAGATATTCGCGCTTCGCGCGAATGTTTCCAACGCTACGCCTGCCTTGCTAATAGGGGATAGCGACGTTAGCGACTGCTTTCAATCGCTAACTGGTTGGGTACGCCCACTTTGCATGTCATTAGCGATAAAAATCGCTGACATGCAAAGCGGGCCCCAAACCGCTCGCTATCGCCTAAAAGCTGTCGCTGACATCAGTTAGCGACAGCTTGCTAATAGGGCGATAGAATTATCGCCGTTTAGTGGCCATCGGTGATATTTGCCTATCGCCCACCTTGGTAATATGCCCCTGGGTTCGAGAAGGTATTTGTCAAATCCAGAGTCAAGAAAGAGAATAAAGACACCTCATCGTTAGTATTGGCATGAACAGATTTGGCATTACAAACTTGACAACTATCCCAGAGAGATGGCTGGGCTGAGTTTAGGGCAGGTATACACCTTACCTGACGGTTTCAGAGCCAGCAAGGCATCTTTCGGATAGCTCAGCTGCACCGTATAGACGGAATTCAACTGGCCAGGGGAACGGGCCCTGGACCCAGTCCGCACCTTGACCGGGCCCAGGTCCTGTCCCCCTGGTCGGGCGCAGACGGGCTTGCCTTAATCAAACTATAGACATGTCCCATAATAATACAAGCAAATAGGGCTAGGAAAAGGAACAGCGGTTTTGGATGTTTATATGCACAGAATACATACTGTCTGCTTCACAGATTAGCCACATTCATCTGCAGTGATGTCAGACTTTTCATTTTAGTTTGCGATCTATCAATGTCTTTTCAGCATATAGAACAGCTTCATCACATTACTGTGTCAGATCCAAGCCAGGGACGAGTTAAACATGTTCACTCAAGCATGTCCTAGCCCATAACCCTACTACCATGTCAGATGTAGCCACAAATTCAATGTGAATCTTGCTGCAGGCCCTTGGCTGAAGTGACCTCCACCTGTTTAGCTTTCATGGAAATGCTGACTTTTATACTTTCCTGCCTGGCAGGGAAACACACTTCTTTTTGGCAGAGCAGAAGTGAACTAATGTTGCAATTATAGGAGTCCCAACAGAAGGAGCAGATCTGCATTGGAAATAAAAGAAGTCCTCTTGCACAATCACTTGTTTGGCATGCAGCGTGCGGCTTCCAACCAGAGGGGAGAGTCAATCACGATGCAGCCCTGTTCTAGACTTGAAGCATCAATTGCCCGTCAGGGGAAAAGCTAGGATCTCAGATCAGGTGAACCAAGTTCAGTCAGCCCATTACATTGAAACCCAATCCATCCCCATATGCGCTCCTGGCATAAATCAAGACACAAACTCTAATAAACTCCCTCCTTTCCACAAAGTCACATTTAAAAAGACTGTATATAAAGAATAACTTTCTTATTCAATAATTCCAATTAAGATATTTAAAGTCCATTTGAGAAAAGCGTAACAGGTCAATTAGTAGGGTGTGGGTCTTTCTCGACATTTTAATTTGCATTAGGCAATGGAGTTCGAAATAAAGTTCTGTGGCCATTTGGGCCTTGAAAAAAATGGTATGTAAATGTAACAGTGCCGCATTTATTCGAAAATGTCCCTTTAAATGGCAATCAAGTATTTATATATTTTGATGCTTCTACACCAGGCTGGATTCCACAAAGGAGTGCTGGATTTATGTCTATACGTTTTTAAAGATATCTGGGCACAGCAATGCATTTTTTGGGTACAGCGAGTGCAATAAATTAGCGAACAATCTCATACAGAAGTCTTGAATCTTTTGCAATTAAAGGGTCCTATTCACAAGAGTAAACTCAAACACAAAGGAAAGTTTGTGATTGAATTAACTTGTTTTACTCCTGCCAAAAATTCGCAAACGGATTTCGGCAGACAAACACACCTACGTTTGCGGAGATCTCTGCCATGAGATATAGGACCCGATGTACAACCGTTGTTTGCAGTTGCAAATGGGAAATTGTACTTTTTGCGACCGCAAAATAGGTCTGTGCAATGTACAAACCCTGTTTTGCGAGTCTGTAACCTATTACGAACTCGCAAAATAGGGTTTGCGACTCGCTATTAGGAAGGGGCGTGCCAGGAAAGTCAATTCCTAATAGCAAGTCGCACTTCTATGTACAATTGTTTTGTGACCTATTTTGCGGTTGCAAAACACTCGCAAACGGGAGGGGGTCTCCAGAGGACCCATTCCCCTTTGTGATTGGATGCAAAAATATAAGAGCAGGTAGTGGTCAAACAGAAACGTTTCATTTTTCTTTTTTAAAGGCATCCCGTTTTTCTTTAAGGAAAACGAGCTGCATTTTTTTTTAAACTGCTTTATTAGAATAGCAGTCACAGACCTGGTGATCTGCTGACCCCAGCTGGCCACCATCCCTGGGAGTGCTGGCCATTCCCAAAGGGTTCTCAAATTGCGACCTGCCTCATGAATATTAATGAGGCAGGTCCTTTGTGACCCCATTGGGAATCGCAAACAGTGTCTGAGACACTGTTGTACATTCAATTATGCGAGCTGCAAAATGACGCAATTTGCGACTCGCAAAATGGAAGGGTTGCACATCTGGCCCATAGAGCGCTCCACCTCCATAAATCCCTCTCAAGGGTTGTTGAAATAGGTATATGGGTAGGGATGTAGAGAAAAGGCTTTTTGCAAAAGAAAATATTTTTCCTGCGAACAAAAAATAAGGGCCATATTATAAAGGAAGGGCGATACATTATCGCCGCTTTTATCGGCAGGAAACTGCCGCTAAAGCGGCGATAATCGGCTTGATAATATGCCCTTGTGAATTCCCACAGCAGCCCAGGTTAACACCAGAACCTGGGCTGCTATGGGAATTCACAAAGACATATTATCAAGCCCATTATTGCAGTATTAGCAGCAGTTTCTTGCCGATAAAAGCGGCGATAATGTATCGCCCTTTCTTGATAATATGGCCCTAAGTCCTTTTGTACAGGGTATCCTATTCCTCCTGTGTGGAGCAATGCACTACAAAGAACTTAAAATAGCTGATGAGAATGTCACTTGACCTTTCCGAAGTATGCCTGAAAACCAGAACATTGCCCTGCTTTCCAGGTGTAAGTCCGTCACTGTTTGTGAATTCCACACAGTCGCAAAATGATGTCCAGGCAGAGGTGAAGAACCCTTTTATTTCCCATTTTCATTGTGAATCGGGACTTATGAGATAAGGTTGTACTATTAGAGTAGGAAAAAAGATCAGTAGTGAATAAAACTGTGAAAACTAAACTTGCTGCTCACCACCTTCAGTTTAGTGATGAAATAGGTGATATTAGTGGTGTGCAGATTTACTGATAATGCAAGCAGCTCAGTGCATAATGGTGCAGTTCAAGATTTGTCACAGACCTAGCAGTAAATGCGCCATGGACAAAGTCACCACAGGCGGGTGCTTTGTTATTGTGCATAAATGTAAAAATGTCATGGATCTGCATTACAATCACAAAATAATACCGAAATTCCACAAGGAAACGTATAATTGCTTGCATGGGTGAAATCTTGCACATTATCAATGTTTGCACGTGCAGAAATACCAACCTTCAGACTAAAGCACCCAGCAACACTTCAAGAAATACAGCATAACATTGTGGTTAAGAAAATAGGGCTGGAAACCACTGTTGTACCATAATGATATCTGTTTGCACAAAAGAGCCTTAAATCCCGTCTTCCCCACCGGAGGAAATATCTGTCATTCTCTATAAATCTCCTGAGTGCCAAAAGTATAATTGTTCAAAGTCCTAAAGTCCAGTGTAATCAGTGGCTCTTTAATTTCCGTATCTTCACATGCATCCATCAGTTAATTAAAACTCTTGTAGCCAACATGTGTTTTGTCGTATTGGTAAGTTCACCATCAACTTCATCAGGGCCAAAATCTTTTTTTTTTCATTTCAAAGTATTTTATTAAAATTTATATAAGCAGATACATTAGCATTTCTGTTACAAGGATAGCCAAACATGGTTTGTAGGGCAGTGTTTACAGGTACTTTGAGATATATGTTTCGCTAATCCCTTCTAACTTGACTTTTGCTGGAAAGCTAGGCAAAGGATGATAGAAAGAAAGAAGCAGAGAGAAAGAGGTGACAGAGAGGATACAAGAAGGTTCTGTAGCAGCGAGACCGATTGGGCTTAAAGCTGCGTGCCTGAGCCGTCACTCCCCTGGTTAGTTTGAGGCAAGATTGTCAGCCATATCAGTCCCCCCATCACCCCTAATGCCAATGTGGTGGCTTTCTTTCTCTCTATCCCCACCGCCCACAAAGGGGGACCGGAGTGGTTTCATGGGGGTTCGTAGGTGTCTAGGTACCTGTTGAGTGACTTCCACATCCCCTTGTTGCTGGCCTCCAGGGCGAGGTCTGTAGTGCGATGTTATCTGCGCCTCTGAGGTGCGTCACCCAGTTGACCCAGTCTTTGTATGAGGTCTTAGTTGTGTCCTTCCAATTGGCCAGGACCATTTTTACCACAGCAGTCAGCAGCAGGGCTAGTAGGTCTTTATCATGATCTGATCCTAATTCAGTGGTCATGAATGCAGTTGCGAGGGAGGAAAATACAGCTGTTAGTGTGCAGCCCAGTGCCTTATTTATGAAAACAAAGATTTTCTCCCAGAACATTTTGAGTGTTGGGCAATAGTAGATGAAATGTGATAGGTCCCCCTTTTCCTTGCCGCAGTTCCAGCAAAGGTCATCTTCCCTGAGGTCAAGTGAGAATAAGTGTGCAGGGGTCCAGAAAGCTTTATGGAGTAACCAGAATTTTGTTTGTGATAATACCGGTGAGATTTTCTTACGTGAGGCAGAGGATCATAGTATAGCCAGTTCTTGGTCATTAAGTGTGTTATTGCTTTGTTCTATCCAGTATTTATTTGTCTTGTCATTAAGTTTGGTGGAGTTTGGGCGTAGAAGTTTGTAGAGGTGCGATACCTGATGACCTAATTTATTGATTTTTGCCATGTACTGAGAGATTGACGGATTGGTGGGCGATAGTGTGGCTTTGATAGGGCTGTTTTAATTTTCAGAAAGTTGTAGAACTCAATGTCTGCTAGGTTATGTCGTGATTTCAGTTCGGCAAACGTGGTGGGGTAACCCCCTTCTCCTAGTTGTTCTGGGTGGGGGATGCCTCTCTCTATCCATGTGTCGAGGGCTAGGCATTTCCCCTTATATCTGATATTGCTATTGGCCCAGAGTGACTCCAACTTAGAGCCCTTTATGCTGTTCTCCATTTTCTTATCTACTCTTAGTAGGGCAATTTTTGTGTTTTTAAAAATGGAGTTGGGGACGTGGAGTTGCTTATTAGCTGTTAGCAGCGCTATTGGGTTTAAATTGTTCAGTATGGCTTTCTCTACGTGTACTGTTTTGTTACAGGCTCATGGGTGTAGTTTTGATAACAGTGCATTTTTAATTGCTTTTTGTTACAGATGGGTGTACTGACGACAGCATGATCTGCTAATCTGTTTTTGCTCATGCGCCATCCATCATTGTTTTTCATATCAAGCAATTTTTGCAACCAGAAGTCGTTCTTCATTAGAGGTACATGTTGATCGTAGTACTACTAATTGGTAGCAGTTAAATACCGGCTTGTGTGCTCTATGTCTGACGTGGGTTTATTGCATTCGGGCTTACAGGTTGACGATCACAGCCCTGATTCTGTGCAATCATTTGGCGTACTCCAGTTAACATAGGTAGGTTGTTTTTTGCGACTTTTACTCATTCCATATTAACACTAGCAACAGGATGGTCAGTCAGTGTCTTTGGGCTCAGTTTAGTTTGCAAAAGGTCAATAGGCACATGATATAGATCTGTCATTTGCAATTTGTATGGAAACCTACACTTACATCTGTGTTGCAGATTTGGGTTCGGTTTGTTTCCCTTGGATGGGCATATCGCAGACGTTGGTGAGTGGTCTATGATTATGAATGCATGAAATATAGGGTGTTCTCTGTTGGACTCACTGTTTTATATTCTCAGTTGTTTTTGTTCACTTGGTGAAGTTTATTTCATAACTCATTATAGGATTCTGTGTTGTTCTTTAATGGCTTGAAATTTTGACTATTATAATTACAGTGTCTGTATTTGCCATGTATCGTGCTGGACAATGATAATAGTTGACAGTGTTTTTTCAAAAATAAAAAGCAGTTCCCCTGAAGAAGGGATCTAGAATCCTGAAATGCATTGGGACTAGGACAGCATTTAAAGATTTCAGTTTAAGTTGAAATATTGTTTATTGATTATGTACACATGACAGTTTGTATTTCTGTGAAACATTGTAACATTGTAGTGAATGAGAATTGATAATTCACAATACAGAAAAATGTGTAAACATGTTAATATGGTCTTTTTATATGATTGAGAAATGTATGTTAGTTTCATAAGACAATTAGAAGTGTTGACAAATTGGTGCAAACGGAGGTTTGCCATAGCAGTGCGGGTAGGGTCAGGTGATCCTTGACACTTGAGGAATTAGTCTTTCTCTACTTGTAGCCATACCGGTGTTTATCCCTGAGGGGGTGATATCCAGTAAGCCCCTTGTTTCGCCAGAAATGCTGTTTGGAAGGTTCTAAAGTCTGCCAAGTTTACCCCTCCCAGTTTTCCCCAGTCTTAGCTTTTTGATACTTATCCGTGCCTTTTTCCCACGCCATAGAAATATAGTGATCAGGATATCTACCTTACAGCCATGCTGATGAGTTAGTTGATCATGGGGGTGATCATCATTTTGATCGTTTCAATTCTGCCCCACCAAGTTATTAATTTCGGGGTGCTCTTAACCGTTAGAAGTGAAAGACCTTACACTTTTGCTAACACAAGGCAAACAGGATGCGGGAGAGGAGGAGTTAGCACAAACAAGAGCTGGGGGCGCAGATTAGGCTTACCAAATATGCCTCACCCTAGGTAATGACACCCACCAAAAATCTCAACCTGGCTTCTGACCTAAAGATAGTATCCCTCAATGTCAAAGGGTTCATCCATCCCTTCAAACGCAAGAAGATCCTGGAATACCAAGCTAAAACAAAAGGAGATCTGGTCCTATTACAAGAAACCAAACTTTCCCTGGGAGATACCAAGCTTGTGAAGGGCAACTGGATTTCACTGGTGTCTTGCTTACCGGCAGAAAGGAAGAAACGAGGGGTAATTACACTGGTATCTAAAAGTTCCAACCTAACTCTAGAATCACAGTACCATGATGAAGCAGGTAGACTCTTAATAACTCATCTGACAAGGTGGAGGAAATTATCCATGTAGCGAATATATATGGCCCTAACCTAGACTACCCTACCTTTTGGGAAGGGGTGTCACACAAGCTTGATAGGCTCCCAAAGAACGACCTCAGGTGGTAGCGGGGGACATTAATATGCCTCTGGATCACATATTGGATAGACAATCATCCTACCAATCCCAACCCACAAATACACACATTACACTCAAGAATATTTGCTCCAAATTTAACCTTAAAAACCTTTGGCGTCTCCAGCACCCGGACACTAGGGACTTTACATTCTACTCCAGCCTGCACAACTTATACAGCAGGACATACTAATCACGGGACCCCACACACACCTAATAGAACATTCTGACATAGCGCCTAGGCTAGTGCCAGACCACTCATCTATCAGTCTAAAACTGAGCAAATGCCATAACGAAACCATACCCCGGAGGTGGAGGTTTAACAACGACGTACTAGCTGTCCTCGAGAATAAACAAAAGATTGAGGAGGCCATATTGGAGTACCTCAGACACAATGACTCACCGGGAACTAGCACCACTACTCTATGGGACATTCTGAAAGCTACCATCAGAGGCACAATATTCGATATTAAATCTAAAATAAATAAAAACGCAAACTTAAAGATGAACCAGCTCGAGCAGGACATCAAACGCCTAGAAACAGCCCATGCCAGCGCCACTCATGACTCCAAACTGCTAACGGACCTAACAAAAAAATAATATGAATATAACAAGATCATAAGTGAGAGAGTTAGTCTGTTTAATAAATACAAGGCCATCAACCACTGCAATGCAAATAAAGCGGGAAGCTACTAGCCTCCTACCTAAAGCATAAACGTAACCAATTTACTATCTCATCCACCACAGACTCAAACAACAAAACCTACACAAGACACAAAGACATCCTCAGGACCTTTCAAGAGTTCTATCAGGAACTCTATAAAAATGACCAGACCTTGGATCTTGAGGTATGCACAAAATACCTCGACAGACTTCGTCTCCCACAGTTATCCGATGCAGAGGCACAGAGATTAGGACAAGAAATTAGCATTGAAAAGATTGAAATAGCAGTGAAATCATTGAAAGATAACAAGCCCTGGGGCCGGATGGGTTTACACCCACCTTTTACGAGTCTTTCTTGGAACAGCTGAAACCTACCATGAAGAGGGTGTTCAATTACTGTGCGTAAAATGGGATGGTATCACAATCCATTTTAGAAGCCAACATAATAGTCATCCCCAAGGAGGGCAAGGATCAGATGTCACCCAAGAACTACAGACCCATATCCCTCATTAATGTGGACTGCAAAATATATGAAAAGATCCTAGCAACCAGACTAAATCCCATCCTACCCAGCCGAATAAGCAACTCACAAGTGGGTTTCTTAAGGACCAGGATGTCTAGCAACAACACCAGGCTTCTCTGCCAAATAATAGAGTACACAGCGCAAAAATGTGAGCCAGCTGTAGCTATTATCCTTGATGCCGAGAAGGTCTTCGATAGGGTATCATTGTACTTCCTGGAACAATACATGCAATCCTTCAACTTAGGAGTAGAATATATGAGGAAGGTGATGGCTCCATATGAGGACCCAAGAGCCTGTATTGTCATTAATGGGTCACTCTCCAAAAACACTTACGCTACAGCGCGGCACTAGAGAGGGGTACCCACTGCCCCCTCACTCTTTCTGCTGGCACTAGAACCCCTGATCTGCGACATCAAGGCAAACACGAAAATAAAAGGAGTCAATATTAATGGCGTGGGTATAAAACTGCCTGCATACGCGGATTACATTCTTATTGTAACAGAGCATCTGAAGGCCTCAATTGAGGCCATGATAGACACCATAGAGGTATACTCGGGGCACACAGGATATAAGCTCTAGGGGGATCAGGCCTGGCCTGGCAAACAGAGTTTATCAAATATCTAGAGATACAATTTGGAAACGACCTCATGCACACTAGGCCGCAATGAGAAACTATTGTTAGAAAAAGTGAGGGCCAAAATCTTTATACTGATAAAGTATGTTGACAACTAATATAAAAAATATGGTATATTTTACAGTTATAATCTAATCAAAGTTCTATAGTAGTACGCAGAGCATATGTGTATTGAAGAATCGCAAGAATAATTAGATAATTAAATAAACGGAGAGTACTCCAATATTGTGTGTGTTCGGTGTGTACCTAAGGCAAATCCCGTTGAAACTGGTCAGCCAGACACTTGATGTGTGGGCTTCTAGTAGCTTTTATGATATTGGAGGTGAACAGGAAGTCAGCCAACTGACCATTGGAGTCCACTTCACTGTCCTGGGTTCAAGTCGGGAGCTGGTCTAGCCTTTGAGGTTGACTTCCCAGGCTCCACAGTAGGTGCAGTCCTTCTTCTGTCTACTACAGGTCCAGAGGTGTTTTGGTGAAGGTATCCAAGGCTGCCATATTTAGGCCTGGCACTAGCTTGTGGGTGTGGGAGGTCCCTGACCAGTAGAGAGAAAGCTCCCAGGGACTGCCCTGCCCATTTTTACATTACCTCCTGGGGTTTTGACATTAAACAATACTACGGTACAAAAGGGGGTGGTGATGGTCGGAGCATCTGAACCAATCAAACACTCACACCCAGTCAAAAGATCTGGGTTTGATCCATCACCGTTCTTTAGCCCACTCTGCCACCCCAGTTCAGACATGGCTATATGCAAATCAGTCTGACCCTGTGCCTCATGGGAACAGTCCAGCCCGAACTGCCAAGCCATGTCTTCCCTGGACCGGAAACAAGCTTCCGAGGACCAGTTTCTGGCATTCCAGCCGTCTTCAGCCCGGCTTGCTTGAATCGAGTGGCAAAGTGAGCAAGGCACTCATGTCTGAGCATACCCTGCCACACTTATGGCGGCCAAAAGCGGTACAAAAGGGGGTGGTGATGGACCGAGCATCTGAATCAATCAAACACTCACACCCAGTCAAAAGATCTGGGTTTAATCCATCACCGTTCTTTAGCCCACTCTGCCACCCCAGTTCAGACATGGCTATATGCAAATCAGTCTGACCCTGTGCCTCATGGGAACAGTCCAGCCCGAACTGCCAAGCCATGTCTTCCCTGGACCGGAAACAAGCTTCCGTGGACCGGTTTCTGGCATTCCAGCCGCCTTCAGCCCGGCTTGCTTGAATCCAGTGGCAAATTGAGCCAGGGACTCAAGTCTGAGCATACCCTGCCACACTTATGGCGGCCAAAAGCGGTACAAAAGGGGGTGGTGATGGACGGAGCATCTGAATCAATCAAACACTCACACCCAGTCAAAAGATCTGGGTTTAATCCATCACCGTTCTTTAGCCCACTCTGCCACCCCAGTTCAGACATGGCTATATGTAAATCGGTCTGACCCTGTGCCTCATGGGAACAGTCCAGCCCGAACTGCCAAGCCATGTCTTCCCTGGACCGGAAACAAGCTTCCGAGGACCGGTTTCTGGCATTTCAGCCGTCTTCAGTCCAGCTTGCTTGAATCCAGTGGCAAAGTGAGCATGGGACTCACGTCTGAGCATACCCTGCCACACTTATGGCAGCCAAAAGCGGTACAAAAGGGGGTGGTGATGGATGGAGCATCTGAATCACTCAAACACTCACACCCAGTCAAAAGATCTGGGTTTATTCCATCACCGTTCTTTAGCCCACTCTGCCACCCCAGTTGAGACAAGGCTATATGCAAATCAGTCTGACCCTGTGCCTCATGGAAACAGTCCAGCCCGTACTGCCAAGCCATGTCTTCCCTGGACCGGAAACAAGCTTCCGAGGACCGGTTTCTGGCATTCCAGCCGTCTTCTGCCCGGCTTGCTTGAATCCAGTGGCAAAATGAGCAAGGGACTCACGTCTGAGCATACCCTGCCACACTTATGGCGGCCAAAAGCGGTACAAAAGGGGGTGGTGATGGACAGAGCATCTGAATCAATCAAACACTCACACCCAGTCAAAAGATATGGGTTTAATCCATCACCGTTCTTTAGCCCACTCTGCCACCCCAGTTCAGACATGGCTATATGTAAATCGGTCTGACCCTGTGCCTCATGGGAACAGTCCAGCCTGAACTGCCAAGCCATGTCTTCCCTGGACCGGAAACAAGCTTCCGAGGACCGGTTTCTGGCATTTCAGCCGTCTTCAGCCCGGCTTGCTTGAATCCAGTGGCAAAGTGAGCAAGGGACTCACGTCTGAGCATACCCTGCCACACTTATAGCGGCCAAAACCGGTTAAAAAGGGGGTGGTGATGGACGGAGCATCTGAATCAATCAAACACTCACACCCAGTCAAAATATCTGGGTTTAATCCATCACCGTTCTTTATCCCACTCTGCCACCCCAGTTCAGACATGGCGATATGCAAATCAGTCTGACCCTGTGCCTCATGGGAACAGTCCAGCCCGAACTGCCAAGCCATGTCTTCCCTGGACCGGAAACAAGCTTCAGTGGACCGGTTTCTGGCATTCCAGCCGCCTTCAGCCCGGCTTGCTTGAATCCAGTGGCAAATTGAGCCAGGGACTCAAGTCTGAGCATACCCTGCCACACTTATGGCGGCCAAAAGCGGTACAAAAGGGGGTGGTGATGGACGGAGCATCTCAATCAATCAAACACTCACACCCAGTCAAAAGATCTGGGTTTAATCCATCACCGTTCTTTAGCCTACTCTGCCACCCCAGTTCTGACATGGCTATATGTAAATCGGTCTGACCCTGTGCCTCATGGGAACAGTCCAGCCCGAACTGCCAAGCCATGTCTTCCCTGGACCGGAAACAAGCTTCCGAGGACCGGTTTCTGGCATTTCAGCCGTCTTTAGCCCGGCTTGCTTGAATCCAGTGGCAAAGTGAGCATGGGACTCACGTCTGAGCATACCCTGCCACACTTATGGCAGCCAAAAGCGGTACAAAAGGGGGTGGTGATGGATGGAGCATCTGAATCACTCAAACACTCACACCCAGTCAAAAGATCTGGGTTTATTCCATCACCGTTCTTTAGCCCACTCTGCCACCCCAGTTCAGACATGGCTATATGCAAATCAGTCTGACCCTGTGCCTCATGGAAACAGTCCAGCCCGAACTGCCAAGCCATGTCTTCCCTGGACCGGAAGCAAGCTTCCGAGGACCGGTTTCTGGCATTCCAGCCGTCTTCAGCCCGGCTTGCTTGAATCCAGTGGTAAAGTGAGCAAGGGACTCACGTCTGAGCATACCCTGCCACACTTATGGCGGCCAAAAGCGGTCCATCATCCCCTTTTGTATCGCATTAAACAATACTACAGCACACTGCTATGCCCAAACCAAACATTTCAGAACCCGCTTTCCCATTGGCAGAGCCCTGGTCACAGACCAGACATGGGTCCAGGGAAATGAGAAACGCCCCCTGCAAACCTGTTCTCAAACAGCCCCCCCACCGATGTTGATGCCATCCTGACTACTGGGACAATGGAAAGGGCAGACCTAGATATAAATTACATCTGTTTATGACAAGGAATGCCCTTATAAAGCATGTGCAGTTGGTGGGCTCATCTCCCAGGCTCATCCTGCCAGGTGGTGCCAACACCTCCTCCCAACCAAGGCCCTTTTGTTACCTTTCCTGAGAGCCATTCACACCTTCCTGTAGGGGGCCAGGAGGCTGTCAAGTTACAGTTGGGGTTTAACTCCAAATGGCCACTAGAGGCGTTAGGCAACAAAATATCGTCTTTCTAAAGTCAATCTTTCTGACATATAGACAAAATTCAACTTTAGCACTAAGCTGGATTTTGTTTAACTGTCACAATTAGTTTTGAAAGTATTTTCTATCTAGTTCCACCCTTAAGTTAGGTCTATTGTGTGTAATAAAGTAACCCAGTGTTTTCTATGGCACAGCCATCGTTACTACAGTGAAAATTAGGTTTGGGGCATTTTTCACTGTAAAGACATGTAAAAATATTCAATACATATGACCTAGATTTAAATAGTATGCATCCTGATTTAGGACTGGTAGACCTACTTTAGAGGTGACTTACTACTATTTTAGAGAAAGGTTTAGGCCTGTCAAAAAGGGAGGTTTCGACAGGTCAAAATGTCAGTTTTAAACTGCTCAGCTAGGCTATGGTGGCAGTGCTACAGTTGTGTTTCCACTTTGTCACTGTAGCGGGTAACAATAAGTGCTGCAGTCCAGAAGTCACATTTAACGTTCAGGCACTGGGTTAACAAAGTACTATACACTATGGACATAGAGGTAAGTCAAATATGCCAAACAGTGTTAAGCCAATTTCGATGTTTTTAGGGATCAGAGCACATAAACAAATAGGTTTGCGATTCGGTATTAGGGAGGGGCTCGCAGTGGTATGCGTGAATGTTTTGCGACCGAAATGCGGTTGCAAAACATTTGCATTTTACCACCTACTTCAACTAGGTGGTAATCCATTCACAAACGGGAAGAATGTCCAAGGGACCCCTTCTCCTTTGTGAATGTTTGTAAGAATGTTTCTAAGAGCAGGCAGTGGTCACACAGAGAATAGAGAATAGGCCACAGTTGAAACTTGCAACTGTTTCAACTTGTCTCATCAGCTACAGATTTGCTAAAGTGTTGCCTAGCAACCCGCCCTTCAAGACCGCCAAGACTCAAGACTCCACCAGGCCGGAAGATACTTCACCTGCAGCCTCTGGGTTTTATTGGACAGCATTGAGAAGGATTTATCAGGACAGTAGTCTGTGCCAGTCATCCTGTGCTGCTGAACTCTAGCTGCCCCTTTTGACCAATGTACAGTGCTGCCAATATCCTTGCTGACAGTCAATGTAGGTGTTTTCCTTTTAAAATAGCATATAGGTTTTGATATTGCTAATATGTGCAGTGTCCATGTTTATGGCGTGTTTAGGTGTGCCATGTAAATTGTCTTGTGTGACACTTTACTTTAGGTGCCATTTTATTGCAAGTAAAACTAATCAGTGATGCATTTGTAATGACGTATGGGTCAGAAATTAGTGCCTTCACTTCCTCACCCTGTTATGCAATTTGAGACAGTATTGCATTCTGGGTCTTGTTGTTTTTCTTTGTATGAGTTGCAGGTTTAGATACCCTCTGAGAGTGCCATATTCAGCAGAGATAACATATTGTTACTAACTTATACGGAAAAGCAGCAGTGGTGGGGATGTCTCAGGAGAGTATGGGAAATGTTGCATTACCATCTATACCCAAGCAAAAATAATAGGTTGTCACCAATTACAAAGTGTTGGACTTGGTCCTTTTTGCAGGGTTATCCCCAAACTTTTGCTTCTGCCTCCGAATTTTTCCTGACCTGTTTTTGTTGGCTATAGGACTCTGGGCACTTTACCACTGCTAATCACTGCTAACGTGCATATGCTCTCTGTGTAAATTGTTATCATGATTGGTTATCCATGATTGGCATATTTGATTTACTTTTAAGTCCATAGTAAAGTGCACTGAGTGTACCAGTGCGTGTATCTCAAAGGCTACTAGTGGGCCTGCAGCACTGATTGTGCCACCCACATGAGTAGCCCTTAAAACTATTTCAGACCTGCCACTGCAGTGTCTGTGTGCAGTTTGTTAACTGGCATGTCGACTTGGCAAATGCACCCACTTGCCAGGTCCTATCCTTCCCTTTTCTTATATAGATGTCACCCCTAAGGAAGCCCCCCATGGGCAGGGTGCGGTGTATGTGAAAGGTAGAACATGTACTGGCGTGTGTGACATGTCTTTATAGTGAAATACTGCCAATTTCATTTTTCACAATTGAAAGGCTATCTGCCCATACGATAAAATGGGAAATACTTTGAAACATCTTACAAGTATAACGTCCCAATGGGACAAGATAGAGAAAGGGGCGTAGGCTCTCTGAACTCAGAATTTAATAATACATATTTTAGTAAAGATGGTTTTTAAATTGTGCCTTTGAACATGCCACTTTTAGAAAGTAGGCATTTTCTTGTTTAACCCTTCTGTGTGCCTCTGGATGTTTGTGTATTGACTGTCTGGTTTTGGAGTAACAGGGGCTGGGGATGTGCATTCACTGTAGACAGCCACTGTGAGGGTTCAGGTGACCCTGGCCCTTCCTGGATGACTCAGAGTTGAGCTGAAAGGGGATTGGTTTAGACTGGGCTCAGAGACCCTTGCACAAAGAGAACTAATACATTTTGGGGTGTAAGTATTAGACCTAACATGCCAGATTGTATTACTTCTGGACTCAAGAGGAGCCTTTTCCAAGGAGAAGAGCTGAAGAGCTCTGAGGAGGAGTACTGCCTCTTTGTTGTGTGCTGTGTGGGGTTGGCTTGCGATTGCTGTTTCTGACAGGAAAGGACAAAGCCTGGGACTTTCCTTTGAACCTGCTTGACAAGATCTCCAACGGCCTGAAGTGTGCTGGCCTCCTGTAGTCTCAGGGACACAAAGACTTCACCCGCAGCTCCCCTGAACCCACTTGCTGACCTCCCAGGAGATGTATATTCCAGTTTGGGGCCTCTGGGGATTGTCCTTGCTGTTGGGAGCTGGAGAAACCTAAGAGAAGCTAGAAAACCTATCTGCGACGCCGTCAGCGATGCCGCTGTGACGCCATGACCTGCACCGAGGCCTGGGACACGGCTCGTGAAGTTAATGACGCACAGCAGCTCCGACGCCTGCCAACACCTGCAGTTATTGCCTGTGCCCGACGCCAGCGCTCGCACCGACTCCATCATCGCCTGGGCCTGCATCCTGTTATCGCGGCGCCGATAACCGCCGAGGGTGACTCCACAAACTCAGTGACTTTGCATCACCACTGGAACCAACGCCTTACCACTGACGCAATAGTCCTAGACACGACACCTCGTCTCCTCGTGGACACGACACCTCGCCTCACCCTTGGCAGCCAGGAACCCTGGTCTCGACATCAGCAGTGATGCCTCACCTCTATGATGGCGTGCATCATCATAGACTTTGTTTGCAAGGTACTGTTTGTTTGGGGGTCCGTGTCTCCGTGCCCAACACTGTGCTCCTCGCAGTCGGCACCGTACTTTGGATTTATTGCTGTCACGCCATCGCTATAGCCCCAGGCGGAGCTATTTGTTTTCTACTAGCTTTATTTTTGCAATAACTGCTCTAAAGTCATGTCTTATTACCTATATGTTAGATTTTTGTTGTTTTGGTGTTGTTGAGTTTAGCTAAAGATACTTTATTAACCCAAACTGGTGTGGTGTTCATTTGTGGTGTTATCACTGTATTACTGTGTGTTTTGAGTACAAATACATTACACATTGCCTTTGGCATAAGTCTGTCTTCTCATGCCATGCTGCCCAGAGGGTGAGCAGGGGTTATCTTAGGTGTATATCCCCCTTACCCTGACTAGAAGCAAGGGTCCCTATTTGGACAAAGGTACCTACCTCTGCCAACTGTAGACCCCCATTTCTAACACAAACAATAACTTGTTTGATGGAGTTTCATTGGGTATGGAGTGGAGAAATTGACTAAAACGAACGTAGGGTAAGATGCACAAAGAATTTTGTGGTCGCAATGATTGCAATTTGCTAAACCGACTGCAGAGCTCTCTTTGTTATGCATTAAACCCATTTGGTGAATCAGTACATGGTTACCGAATCCAAAAATGGAATACATAATAAATCACTAAATAGAAGGGGCATGTTTCGAACTTTTACCGTTGCTAGTTCAGGTGGTGTGCACTTGATGGTGATTGTCTGTTGTAGAAGTAAAGTAAATGTAGCTTACTCTGTAGTGTGGTAGGGTTGAGGATACCATTTGAAATTGATAAGAAAAGAACTAAAATTGAGAGAGGAACTAACTGCAACGGTATATGCTCCCTGGACAAACATTTTTGAAGAAAAGATGCTCAAGGAGGAGGAAATTAAAATAACCCTGATTCCCTTTTGAGCAGTCCTGTCTAAACTGTTCAACCAGCCTCACCCCTTCACCCCCCCCCACTCCCCCTCAACTCACTTTTCTCTCTGTCTCACCCTCTCTTTCCTCAACAGGGATTTAAGTGTGATGAAAAAACTGGGGGGGGGGGTGTCTCTCAAAGAGGTGTGGCCAATGTAATTAGGAACTGCTTAAAAACACATAAAATAAAAATCTGTGCTTAGCATAGTGTGCCACCCGACTTGTGTTTTACTGTTTCTGTCATTGCATCCATTGGCTTTGTCAATAGTTCTTAGTCGAATAAGATAAACAAGCAGCAACTATGGCTTGTATATAATAGTGAAAAAGCTTCCACTGAAAGCCCTGGTGACACCACGACAATGTTGCTGCTCCTGAGTTTCAAAAAGAGAAGGAAAATCCAGAGAGAAAATACTCTCTTCAAAAGATGTCCTATCCTCTACAACGCTCACCCAGCATGACGTCATGCTGTAACTTCCTTCACTAGTGAGAAGTGAGCAGCATGAGCATACGCACATTGATGTGCCTGCTGTCACTGCAGTCTGGGAAAAAACGGACTGCCTGAGCCAGGAGACAAAACAGAACCCGATAGAGACCCATTTCGAGGCCCCCTTTAAACAACTGCTGATGCTCAGTGTGATGTAGTCTAGTTACATCTTGGAACTAGAAGCTGGTCTGAGACGGGGGTTCCAGGGGAGACAGTTGACCGGACTCCCTGGATGGATGGAGTTTTGTATTAAAGCCTCCCTTGCTTACCTCAATTTCCAGTGTCACTTACTTTATTACACTGGCGACGAGGCTGGGATGGTGTCAACACTGGATGGTGCATGCTATTTTAGCACTTTGGATTTAGCGTCTGCCTATCACCAGGTGCCTTTGGATAAGTGCTCACAGGAGTTGACTGCGTTCATTAGGATGGGCTTTTGTATTAAAGCCTCCCTTGCTTACTTCAATTTCCAGTGTCACTTACTTTATTACACTCAGCACTGGTGAGACCCAGCCCACTTAAAGCCCTGCTCCTATGGCACATGTGTACTCATTGCAAAGGAAGTTGGAAAGTTGCAGAGGGGCCAGCAGGGGCCTCTATCTCCAACAGCCCCAGCTTACCGGGCATTGCCTGATTCAATAAGTGGGCAATGCGGCCGGCTTGTGAGTATTCACCAGTGAGAAGGCCCAGACATGTATTTGATCCATAAACCCATTCGTGTTGCTTTCAGAAACGGGACTCTTGCGACCTGCCTTTGGGACATCGAAGGGTGTAGTTTTTCAAGGACATCCCACTTCATCCTATTTTCTTTCATTTCCTTTCCAAAAACCTTTTCTAATTTATAAATGAGAAGCTCATATGTTCGGCTATCCTCTGGTTCATCATGGATTTTAAAACACTGGATTCATGAAGGTAAAATCCGCTTGCAAAGGGGCAGATTCTCAGAATCTGCCCCTTTGCGACCGGTATTTTTGCATTTGGGATGCATCATCCCAAATGCAAAAATCGCAAAATAAGAAACCGCAAATTTGCGATTGCTTGCATTTAAGGAATCTCAAATTGAGATTCTTTAAATGCAATGCATTTAAGTTTAAAAAATAGCGATTTCGCTAATAGGGCTCGCAAATTACCATGAAGTTGAACTTCATGGTAATTAGCAAAAACTTTAAAAAATGCACTAAAGTGCATTTTTTAAAGTTTCATGTTGCAACATATGTGCACAGATCAATTTCAGGGGTGAAACAGGGTGTCCTTTGGACACCCCTGCACCCTTGAAATCGCATTCTCAATTTGCGATTCTCTAATTGCGATTCGCAAATTGAGAATGACTTCCCATTCATTCCTATGGGCCTCTAGGCCCATAGGAATGAATGGGGAGGTATTCCTTAATTGCGATTTGCAATTTGCGAGTCGTAATTAAGGAATTTTAAGAAATCGCTATTTTTTAAGCGATTTCTTCTTGCATAGCATTTTGCTATTCCTTATTAACGATTCCTTATTTTTCGCTAATAAGGAATCGCAAAATGGATGCTTGATGCATCTGGGGGCTAGACTTCACACAGGTTGATACTCGCTAATCTTACCTCCCCTTTGAGTAGCTTCTGCTCTTAAATAAAATTCTAAACTGATCAGCGGCGCAAGGAAGAGTAATAATAAGTCAGACCCTTCTAAACCAGGGAAACTTCACCATCAGGCGAACGAGTATGGAGAGCAGACAAATTAAAAGTTTCCATGGAACAGTATGTATAATAAAAAAATGAAAAATATTTCTGTATAATAGTAATAGCGACACTGCAAATGTGAGGCATTTCTTTGCCGTGAAGTTAAGTTAAATTATTCAGTGGGGGAAATGTACATGTAATAAATTACATGTATTCAGGAAAGAAAATGACAGCATTTTTATTGATGCAGCTCATGAAATAGTATGCATGTGCTCTACTCGTAAACTTCACTGGTGGTTTAACATTTTCACCTCAGTGGAAACCTGTCAGCCGTGTGAAATAAAGGCCCACCAAACTGCACCCATGGTTTCAAAAACATATGATCTCATCTTTGTTGTTTTGGCATGATGGCTGTGCCATTTTAACAAAAGGCAGAGTATCACTTCCGTGTCAGAGGTTAAGCCGCAGCTGTGATATGACACTACGGAAGGATAGACTTTAGACGGCGGTACAGTAGGAAGAATAAACGTGGAGACCAATTTATGGCTAGTTTTAGCATCGGAGGGAATAAAAGCAGG
Organism: Lissotriton helveticus; assembly: GCF_964261635.1. Classification (NCBI taxonomy): domain Eukaryota; kingdom Metazoa; phylum Chordata; class Amphibia; order Caudata; family Salamandridae; genus Lissotriton; species Lissotriton helveticus. Next base: position 330,338,764 of record NC_136071.1, on the reverse strand, counting down.
TTTGTGTCCATTGGCACGCGCGGTCTGTGATATCAGGGTGATGTCATTCTTGCAGGTGGCCATTTTTTCCGAGTCAACTTCAAGCCTGCGGCCTTGTTTTTGTTTACTTTTCCTTTCTGCAGAGGAAACGGTCAGTGAGTTCGCTCGCACCTTTGTGCCTTATTAGCACTGAGTCACCCAGGGAGGAAACTGGCTGGCCTTGGCACTGACCGAGGGTACACACAAACTCCTAGTCGCACTGAGAGCACACGCAAGCGAGGCTACTGTTTGAGCATGAACGCACTTCCAACCCTCACTGCCATTTCTTCCAAGCAACAACATATTTCAGTTTATAGGGAACGCAGGGTAACGTCTTTCACAGGGCACGCAAGGTCTCAGTTACCATTTTAATAATATTAGGTGCTATGCCTTGCATTCTGGTACTTGTAATCTTGCGCTTACTTTATTGGCCTGAGACATAAAAAGTATTAGATTTGCACCTATTGAAGCACTCCTGTGAATGGATACAGATGTAATACTTTTTGGAAGGCAAAAGTACAAACAAAAGCTGTGCCAGTCTCTGCTTCCGGCAGTGTCATGTGGACAGTGGTATTTCCTCACGGTGGAATTATGCACACAGTATACAGTTCTTTATTGAAGAAAGGTAATTAACTGTGCAATTGTGCATTTTTTAAATGTTTCCCTTTTTTCCTGGACAGGGAAAACATTTTCCCTGTGAAGAAGTCCCTACCCTTACTAAATGTAAAATGTAAATTGATACTTGTATAGCGCACTACTCACCCGCAAGGGTCTCAAGGCGCTTGTATGAATACCGCTGTGGAACCCATACTGGCTTTCCCTGTGAGGTATCCACTCCTGGGCACCCCTAAGGTGGAGGCCAGGCATCCTTAGCGTTGTGGGGGCCGTTGTGGAGATTAAGTAAGCTATTGCCCAGAGTGGGACTCCATGATTGGAATAGGCACCGAGGCAAGAATTATCAGGTCCGTGGAATTTTTGAGCCCAAGACCCGCCTAGGCAGGGAATTGAACCCTGGGCCCGGTAGACCTCTGCATCAGGGTCTGCCGCTCTAACCATTGAGCCACACTTCTACTCGCTTGTGTAGGTTTGGAGCGTGCCCTTCCTCTTCGAATCATGGAAGTTTACTTATTCTTACCTTTGCCTAAGCGAATTCTCGACAATTCACTGGGTAGGAAAGAGTCAGATAGCAGTTTGTGAATGCTATAAACTGACAAGTGTGTGAGCATTCACACATTCTCAAAGCAAACCATGCCTTGATTGACCCACTTTCTATCCCTTTACTTCTGTAACTTTACTGTTCCCTATCCCTACATTATTCCTTTACCACTGCGTAACTATATTCAAACAATTACACCGATATAAATGTATTTCCACCGTCTAAATATCTTTTTTGGAGATGCTAATAGAGCTAATTTAAGCTCTGATCATAGGGTTATTTCAAATTAATTTCATATCTCCCATACTAATTCACTGCTAATCCTCTTTGGGTTCCTGAGTAGCATACTACTTGCTGAAAAGTGCTTAGGTGCCTCATAAGGGGTAGTAAGCGCTATATCAATATAAATACAATTTCTGAAAATGGATTTGTGAATTGGGCCTATAACTGCAGAGCCCAAGTGGCAGAATACAGCAAGCAGTAGAAATACAAATAGGTCTTGCATTTTTTTGAGTTAGAGCTATTGGCATAGCTCAACAGCTACCATACAGAAATTGCCACTTTGTAGGGCCAATAGAGCATTAGTCTGTGAAATGGCCTGAAAGCCTACAACGATGTTGATAGCCTACAAAATAAAAAGGCAGATCAGGATCACCAGGAGGAACCACGGACGTACGTAATGGGATGGCCAATGCAAACAATGAGTGAAATCACCTGGACGTGACCCAAGCACGCAAAGGCAGGAGAATCAGACCCAATGCACCAATACAAAACCCGTATATCCTAATGGCACAACAACGCACAATTCATGGGCATGCCAAAAGCCGGTAGAGCAGATAACAACAGGTCTTGCAGGCTGCGCATGTGCTCTGCCTAGGCTTGACTTAAAAATAACAGGCAAAATAGGTCTGTAAGAGCTACTCATGCTTGACATAGGCCAGCTTGGGCTTTCCATATCTGAGTTTCACTATCTTCACCTCTATAGCTCAATCTCTATGAATGAGCCCTTCTAAGAATGCTGCCACCTTGTCACTCACTCGTTAGTTAAAGTCCATCTCGAAGCCACACGTTTGAATTCAGCTGGAGTTTACTTGCTGTAATGAATCAATGTGCATCTTATTATGTACTGCACTCAATTGTTCAGCTGTCTGGCAAGATGTTGTGTCAGCAAAAACACACATAAAAAGGCATCAAAGTAGCCCCTTTAGCCATTGACTTGTTTGGGGCGAGGCCCTTCAAGCGCTGGCTGTATGAATTCTCCAACACATTTGCGGCCACATGCATCATCCCGGCCGTTTGCGAATTCCGAATTGCGAAAAATAGCGAATCGCAATTCGGAATTCGCAAAACGGGATGCATGAATATTTTAACATAATATTTGCGATTCGGTAAAATTCGCATTTTTTACCGATTCGCAAATATTATGCGAATTCTAATTTGCTAATTCGCATTTCCCATTGATTCCTATGGGCCAAAAGGCCCATAGGAATCAATGGGAATTGCGAATTTGCAAATTAGAATTCGCATAATGTTGATGCATTCCATGGGTGCAGGGGGGGGTCCAAAGGACCCCCCCCTGCACCCCTGAAATGTATTTTTAAGTGGATGTTTCACACACACATGTCCTAAGGACATGTGTGTCTGTAACATGCAAGTTAAAAAAATTCATTTTTTTGTTTTTTTTTTAATTTTCGCAAATTAACACGAGGGTCAACCTCGTGTTAATTTGCACTTCCAATTTCCATTTTCGCAATTTTTAAAAAAATTATGCATTCCATTTAAGGAATCGCACAAATGCGATTCCTTAAATGCATTCGCATTTTTTAGAAATGCTAAAAAATGCGAATTGTGCAAACAACTTTGATGCATCCCACAAATGGTTTTTGCATTCGCAAACGGACGATTTTACCAATTCGCACCGTTTGCGAATGCAAAACCAATGATGCATGTGCCCGTTGGATCTGAAAGTTTATATTAATCCTCATGAGTGACGTGTAAAAAAGTACTCCATGAAGCCATTAGTTTTTTAATGTGGCATGATTTAAATTGACGTAATTGCGCCATTTAGCCCTAAATATATGCCTGCGTTGAGGTATGATAGCTGCTGCCTCATATCACTGCTGCTGACACCTTCATGACCATCACAGAGCCTCTAATGTCAGGTGCACTAAAGGTAATGGTGCAGTTCCCCACTTCTCCAAGCTTTCAGACAGAGTAGAAAAGTATGCATTAGGCTGAAACTGTGAACCCACAGGAAGCTGACCCAAGTCTCCATGGAGGAGGAGGAGGTTGCATGTTTGAAAGCTGAAGGGAAAAGGCTTGAAAAGGCTTGACATTCTGATTTCCTTCTGAAAGCTTTCACCGAATGCCTTGCTGAACTATAACAGAAGAGTGACCGCGAGAGTCAAGAGGTGGTCAAGCTTTAATTAATAAAATAGGAAGACATGCCTTGTATGGCCTGACAGGCATAGTATTCCCTGAGTGGCTCTACATCATGCTCACAGACTTAATGACCCTTCTAACATGTTCACAGACCTTCACTGTGTGACTTTGCCTGAAGTTCACATGGACAATTTTGATTCCAGACCACTGAATGCACATGACAGGCAGCTATGTTTTCTGTTGTAAATAAGTTGAAGCAAGCAGCAGGACACTTCTTAATAGTGTCAGGATAGGTTTATTATGTTACAGACGAGCAACACACTTCACCAGCTGACCAGACCATCAACTGTCAAGTGGGGAACATTCAAGTAACACATAGAATGTAAACAGGCATTATGAGAGGCCTAGTAGGAAGGAATATAGAGGAAGGTGTAATGACCGCAGGTGGCCATGTTGGGAGAAGAACTAGTTTACTACATTTTCATTAGAGAAATCCCTTCCCTTCAGCCCCATCAAGTTAATGAACGTTGGGATGGGACTGTCCCCAAAATTGTGTCCAATTGTGTTCCCATGCCCAGAGTTTCCAACAGCGAGTATCTGGTATCTTACTTTTTACATTTTGGACCAAGCCTCACTGTAATATAGTGTTATGTGAAGGTCTAGGCCCCACTCTTGACATGAGATTGGTCCTGGCCCTGCCCTGTGACCCGGAGGGGCACACAAAGCATGGCCTCATTTAACTGACAGTGGATTGCCACCCATGTCATGCGCTTAGCATGCAGAGGGGTTGTGTAAGCATACCATGTGTTGAGAACCAGAAATTCTAACCAGACCTTCTTATCTGCATCAGTCGAGCGGAGGCCTATTTCCCCACTTGTGTAAAGGTCTGCTTCTTTGCGCTAACACAGCTCCTAGTGCTAACATCCCAAGTGTATGTTGTGAATGTGCATGTGCTTGTATGTAACGTGCAGAATATGCATCTTCTGTGTGAATGACTCAAAGTAATGGAGGACTGAGAGTTCCATTTTGCAAGCCTCTGACCAGTTCCAGTGCAGGTAAGTTTTTTTTCCCAACCAGTCGAATTTTACTGTTGAGATTCCTGAAGCTAGAAGGAGTAAACGCAGATACTGACGTGCGGAAAGAGTCTACAGGGCTCCTTCAGAAATTTGAGTAGGCCCTTTTATTGAGAGAAGCTGCTAATTAATCTTTCTGAGCACTGCCATATCGTGGATTGCGGATGTAAAGGATGAAACTGCAGTCTCTGCTGTAAAGACTAAGAAGAATTCTTTAGGTGAGGCCATCATTTTATGTGTTTCCTGATCACGCTCAGTGTGTCTATTGATGAGCTACGTGCAGAATACTCAAGCTGGAGACGACCCTGCTGGGAGGAGAATCCATCTGCGACATGGTTGCACCTGGAGAGCAACCTAGGATGACGGATGAAACTGCCCCCACAAATCCTTTCTTAAAGTGCAGACAGGAAATCGAATTCCACATCTATGTTAAATGTATAAAATGGGAGCCACTGACTCACTTGCTGTTCTACTTCTAAGTTCTCTTCAGTCAAGGAATTGAATGATCTTCATAGTACTCAGAGACTACTGTGCTACTGGCACTGATGTCTGCCTGACAGCCAGTTTTCCAGAGTGAGGGGACACCACCTTGAGTCTTGCTTCGCTGGTAGGAGTTGAAACTCTAAACTGAAGTCCCTTAACGTCAAACTGCTAATTTTTTTTTTTTTTGGGCAGTTTTATATAGCACAAACTCGACCCGAAGGTATCGGAGCTCTTCACATGAGCACCAGTTGCGTTACAGACGAACACACATTCATTTAGTTAGGCAGGAAGGAGCCTGCAAACCTGCAGAAGTGAGACAGACCTGTAGCACCCCAGTGCTGTCTCCATCTGCTGGTGGATGGAAGACGAAGGAGAACCATCTGTGTGCCCTGAGGTGTATGGGCTGAAGACTCTCTGTGTGGACAATTGACAGAGGAATCATGGACAGCAGTTGTCACCGCAGTCCCCAAGCTGCTTCTGACCAAGGCAGAGCATGCTGCCAACCAGAAGCTGAGCTGCAGTGTAATACACCACAATTGAGGAGTTTTTTGTCAAGGCGGAGTGCCCTGCCACTAAAAGATTGTGTGCTCAAGGAGGAGGGTGCTGCCATCTCTATGTTTAAGACCAGGTGTGGGCGTACCAAAGGCCCCCGCAGGCCCTGCGGTCCTGGGGGGGGGCAGCTCCAGGGGGCCCCTGCAGCCCAGTACCCTGTCAGCAGAGATCCTGAGTGTGGTCGGAGAGGGCCCCCTTCAAGCACTTTGCAGGTAGGCCCCCTCAAGTTTCGAGACAAAACTGAATTGTGCCACTGCCATTCAAAGACTGCACCCAAGATATGTTGTTCCACCGCAGCCGTCACTGCTAGTAGCTGTCACACTGCTGCTATGACCTCTCAACCCACTGGCAGCCCTAAAGCAACTAAACAGTTATTTAGAAGAGGATCCTTCACATGCCAGAGATGCCCCCTGAATCAGAGGATATTAAATGTCAGCACCCACAGTTCTGCTGTAGTTCTCATTGAGGCCTCAGCTGGAACACCTCTTCCAGCGGCGTAAGTGCATCATGGTGTAGGCTGCCTGTCCCCACCACCAAAATTTGACTGAGGTCTGCACTGTGGCAAGACTGTCAACCTGAGACTTGATAGAGGCATGTAATGCTAAAAACTGAACTTTAGGGAAATCTAAGCCTTGATAGAAATCTGAGGGAATATGAACCCTGCGGGCTCCTAGTGTGAGAAAGTTGATTATTAGTTGGTTTGGATGATGGTTCACCACAAGTAATGATGTTACTAATCTTGTTAATCCCAGTAAACGTTTCAGTAATTCAATCCTGAGCTCAACCCCTGGCAGCAATGAATCAGAGGAGAAAGGCTTAACTTAAGAAAATGTGTAAAACATTTAAAAGAACCAAAACATTCAAAAAAACAAAAACACAACACAATGAACATCACACTCCAATTTATAAAAATGGTGCATAATTTAAGGAATGGAATGACATCTAAACAACGAAAATCCAATAAAGAGGAACAGGAAATATGAATTTTTAAAGTTTTAAATACAAATAGCAGCAAAAAGTGTAAAGCACCAACATGGTCATCTGTTTATGCTTGACCTTACCCAGAGCCGATTGAAGGCCAACTGCAATGGAGCGCGAGACAGGTACAGAAACAAGGTGCATTCTAGTTGGAAGCTTCATCCTTTAACTTAGTATCTGAAATTAAAGTAAAAAATCCTCGGCAGAGCAATGCATCAGGCTGCGGCTGAGAAGGGCATCATGAGGCTGGGGCTGGAGAAATTCAAAATTCAATCCCAAGGAAGAAAGTTCCCTTGCTGCCAGCTACATGTGGCGTGAAGAGCTCAACGTTTAGACTTAGCTACCTTTTCGAGCTTGGATTCCACCAGCAGGGCATGGATGAAAGATGCAGCCTTGTCCGGGACATCCCACTGAAATGGATTTGCTGCTGTGGCAAAGCACAGAGCAGGAGCAACCTAAATATTGATCCCTGCAGCAACACACCTTCTTCCGTTTCACTTGGCAAATTTGTCACAATCCACCAAAGATCTTTGGAGCCAAAATGTTTCTAAGTCCCAGGTTTTTCACAATGTGAGGAGGAGTACATTTTGACAAAGCCAAGGGTCTCGGGAGCTTTGAGGGATAAAGACTCCCTCCAGCTAAAGCCACCAGCATGGTACAGGGCAGGTCCAGTTGGAACTGGTGAGCTGTTTTTCAGGCAAAGGGCTTCTAGCTGTTTGTTGTGTCTCTGTAGCTTAACAGGAGTTCAGCTGACTGATCCGTGGAGTCCACTTCCTTTCCGAGTGACAAATGGGATCAGATACAGCCTTTCAGATTGCCTCACAGGTCTCAACAGTAGGTGTAGTCCTCTTTCTATCTTCCACAGGTCCATTAGTGTTCTGAAGAGTGTTCCTTTGGAGTCACAATTCTACATGGCAATGGCCTGTGTGTGTGTGGGGGGGCGGGTTTAACTCTTGCCCCCTCTTCAACCAATAGAGACAAAGTTCCAGAAGTAACCCTACTCACATTTGTAGCGGCTACTGCATGCCTGATGGCAAACAATCCCACAGTGCCTAAAGCCAATGTGGAAGAACCTTTCTTCCCATGGGCCAAGCTCCTGTGCCCACCTTAGAGGTGTGGCCAGGGAAATGAGCAACCCCTCCTCTGTGGTCACTCAAAAAGAGTTCTTGGGGGAACCCCCTTCCCACTGGGATTGGAGCATGGCTGACTAGAGGGACAAAGAATGGGGGCACGCCCTGGTGTTAGCTACATCTGCCTGTAACAGGGTAGGCATCTTTGAAGTCAATTACGTTCCTGGGCACTGCCCAAGTGGTCATTCTGTTTCAGAAACAGGACACTCCCCACACTCAAGTCCTCTGCCTCAGCTCTGGGAGCAAGTTTACATCTCATCAATGGGGCTATTCAGCTCCTGTGTGACACTCCGGAGCTCACACAAACCGGCTTCTGGCAGCTTCAAGCAGGGCAAAGTCAACTTTTTAAAGTACCTTTTCTAAAATGTTCATTCTAGATCTGACTTTATCGGTTACTTTGGATTGTAGTAATTATTTTAAAAAGTCCAAGAATTAACTTTGTTGAAGTTTCCTAGGCAGAGATACCAATATTTCTATTTAATATGTTATCTTGATGCTTTCCAATGGAACATCTAACCCTGTCACAGTGAGAATAGTTTTTGGGGCCTGTCACGGCAAGGGCATGTCTAACATTTACATGCCCAACTTTTAAATACCATGCATCCTAACTCATGGGAATTAAGGGCTACTTACACTTAGTGCAATATACTAAGAATTTAGGAGTAAGATAAATATGCCTATTAGGATTTTAGTAAATTTTGACATGTTTTTGGGGTCAAAGTCCCATTACACAAAGACTAAAAACCGGCATCATTAATCCATATGAGTGGTGGTAATCATGTAAAAAGAGACATTTTCTTACAGTCCCAAACTCTAGTTCTGCCAAAAATTACTAAATCTGAATTATCAAAACCCAAATCACAGTTAAATTAAGTAGGCTTATCTGCATGCAAAAAGTAGAATAGAAGGCTATCTTGAACAAAGGTACTCAACACCAGACTGGCCACATTCTTGTTTGAGAAGATACTACTTTTATAATATAATGCTTTTGTTGGAACTGACATCTTTGGCATGGTGCTCCCCCACCATGATGTATTCAATCCTCCTGTTTCCCTGACTTTGTTTTTCCTTGATTTAGGTCTATGCACACATTACCATTGCTAACCAGTGCTAAAATGCTTGTGTTCTCTACTTTAAACATGTAACATTGGCTTACTCCCAAGAGCTTGGGTAGTCCCCACACATTCAGCTGGGGGGGCACGTTAGACCTAGAGTGGTCTTACCTGAAACTTTTTGCCTTCCTTCCGTGCTTTTGCTAGTCTCATTTATGCTGGCCTTAGGGCTCTGCTCACTTTACCACTGCTAACCAATGCTAAAGTGCATGTGCTCACTTCTTAAAAAGTTGTTAACATTAGCTTATACCCAATTGGCATATTTAATTTACTTGTAAGCCCCTGGTAAGGTGGTACTACATGTAGCCAGGCCCTATAAATTAAATCCCACTAGTGGGCCTGCTGCACTGATTGTGCCACCCACTTAAGTAGCGCTGGATAATTCCCAAGCGGGGTCTTCAGCCTTTGCAGGTGGGACTATCTTCCACCACAGGGTGTGTTCCACGACTCTCTATCTGACCCTTGGCTAATGACCAACCACCAGGGGAAGCATGGGTTCTGTCTCCACCAGCTGTTGGCCACGGAGGTGATGGGTCCCACTGTGCAGTCTAGCACAGAGAGCCACAGACCTGAATCTGATCTGAATCTTCTTAGAGGGTGTGGCTATGTTGGGAAACGAGGAGTACCCCAGCTAATAGATTAGTGGGCACCCTGTGGGAAACAGCTGGCAGAAAGGGTAGCATCCACCTAGGCTTTAGATGAGCCATTGCCAGAGAGACTCTCCTAGGCTCGCTTAGCAGTGGATCACCGGAGTGACTACCAGGGCCTGCGGGTTGGAATGGTCGGCAAAGGAGCAACTGGCCCAGGTAAGGAGAGTGGTGCCAGACTTGTTGGTGCTGAACCAGAACATCAAGCAGGTGGGACTGCCTAGCAGGCCCAGAACAGAAGAGTGCAGCAGGGCGGGACCCCATAGTAGGAATATTTGGAGGAATCCTTGCGAGTCCCACCGTGGCCTGCTTGCGATACTGGACCCCACAGATCTGTCTGAGACTTCAGAAGTTATAATCCCAAAGAAGAAAGGGAGAAGTCCCAATCAAGGTGCAAAAACTGTTCCCACATGTTCACCCTCTGTTGAGGGACTAGAGTATAGTCGACTCACAGAGGCAGGATGGGGGAGCAGAATCCGGACACAGGCTTCCGGGACTACTAGTCCCAGGGTTCCCAGCTCTGCCACAGGTGGAAGAGGATCCAAGGCGGGGCCATTTTAACCAGCCAAGCCCAGGCCATCATCAAACCGAAGAAGCTGGGCCGGGCCCCCTTCCCTCCCTCATTTTTCGCCACCTTTCAGCCTTCTGTTAGGCATATCTTACATCTGCTTTGGCTGTTCTGGGAACTTTGTAGTGCTTATTTATTTATGTACCCCTGTTTGTTAGTACTTTTGCAGCTAGAAGGTGGCAGCTTGTCTGTAGTATTAATTTCCTGGTTACTGACTACTGTAAGTGTGTGAGGTTTCAACATAGGCAAATGCAAGTTGGGGACATCTATTTCAAGCAAAGCCAAAAATCTGCTCTGGACGGCTTTATTGAGAGGGCAGTGAGAGTTATTGAAAAAGCAATACAGCTCCTGGAAAGGTATCTCTCCCTTGCTGTTGATAGCCAAGAATAGTCCCCATGTACTGGCCTCAGTGACTTGCTCGCCCTACCAGGAGGGATTCAAGGTAGTAGAATTTGCCCTAACATAGTTAAAATCTCTCATATTGCCCCCTGCCAACAGTATGTATCCTGCCTTATGCTGCCATATCACCCTCTGCAAAAAGCAAAAAAATATGGCAAATAGTCAAGATTGGTGGATGTCCTTGTGGACCAAACAGTGTTACCATTTTGTGACCTCCCACCCCTGCCCCCCCAACGTTCCTCGATGGATAATGATGCCAAGGATTTTCCTGCTCTGCTGTTTGACAGATTTAAATCCATCTTGACCACCTGCCTCCATCCGCTGCTTAAACGTTTAGAAGCCATCAAATGTAAACTGATTGAGGTCATGGGGTTGGAGCCACTCGCACATCACATGGAAGAACAAAATATTACTTTTGTTGCCACCTTAACACTGACCTTTTTCCCCATTCCCATGAACACAGTTTCTCAGCATTCTGTCATGATCTCTCCTCAACCCCTACCTATACCGATATCTGGAGTGTCCTTACCTCTGTCATGCTCCGAACTACCCAGCAATCCCAACCCCAGGTTGACTATCTAAATATGCCAGCCTTGGATGGTAAAAAGGGCAGTTCTATAGTGCGTTATTTACACCCGTCTCTTGCCCTTATGTTGTTATTCGGGCCAACGTCCCTAGATTACCTCCTAAGGTGACCAAAAGTACTGAACAGTTAACGAATAAGGTCACTCATTGTATACACTCCAATGTCTGGTGCAAAGCTTGCTTTTTTAGTCATACTGTTTGTTCGACGAGTGGGATGGATGGGACCCATGGAAAAGGAATATTTTTCGGTATTGTATTATAGTCCATTTTGCTAACTCGTCTGTTACCTACAAAGTGCAGTCAATGTCACTAAGATATTTTAATAGTATCTGGATAAGAGGTCCAGAGAGAGAGTTGATCACCTCTGTGACGTCATAGGCTGCACCCTCTCCTGTGCTTACCAACAATTGTTTTTCTGTTCTGGCAGGGAAGTGTAACATTGATTGACGCAAGGGCTCAACTTCAACCTGTTCAGCCGAATACACTGCCGACATCACTGCCACTTATAGGGTGACCGCGGGGCCTTCTGATAATGATGTGGTTGCGGAGAAAGACAAGTGCTCTATAGCTAGCCCACTATCGATATCTCCTGCCTGGCCGAAAGAGTTAAGTTGTTCAGCTGGAATACAGCAGGGCTTGCTTCTAAACTTCGAATGAAGAACTGGGTGGAATTTATTATTTCCTATGACATAGTTATGCTACAGGACACTTGGGCCCAAGGGATTCGTTTTGTGATTGGTATTATCTGTTTTTCTGTCCCTGCCTAGCCCTTTGTGTCCAGGAGGGACTGTGCAGGATTAGCTGTTTGGTTCAAAACTATCCTTGATTGCCCTGCATTGCCCATTCCCACAAATAGTGGACTAATACAGATATTCCAAATGAAATGGTCTAAAGATTTTGGTGTATTTCTTATTCATTTTTACAATGATAACTTCTCTACTAATGACAATCCCAATTTTGCATCTATCTTTGATTTTGTTGGTGAGCTTGAACACAGCCCTTACAACAGACGTATTGATTGATATGAATATTATTCTTGCGTGGTATTTTAATGCAAAACTTGGCTATGGGGCAGAAGGACCAGAGGAACACATTTTTTAGCCTGATTTCTTGGATAGCCCCATTGGGATTACTCACGGTAGATGGATGATGTTGCATCCCTAGCTGATCAAGTTTGACTTTCATAATGCATTAGAATGGGTAGCACATCAGTGCCTATTGATTGGCAGTTTTAAGGAGGTGCATATGTCAATAACTGACTATATGTTTCCCACCAGGAAGCGCCTTAATTGTATTGTGGATGGGTCTGTATACCCTAGCATTGATCGCAATCATAATCCGCATATTATTACTCTGGAATGCCATGAGACTTGTTCTCAGGATATTGCTCTGGTCGTACTAATGTTCGCCGAAGGGATAATGGATGAAGGCTAGTATGGAGGACTGCAAATCTTTGTGATGTCCAGTTTAGGCTTTATGCCAACCCCTTGGATTGTATAACTGTCTTAACCCGACTCTAGGCAGAACCTCTAATCGGGCCACATTTGCAACCCTGGGGCATATTATCAATTCTTTCATTTTAAAGCCCAAGAAACACATTGATACAGTTGGTAAATCCTGTTTTCATGCACACCAAGACAGTTGCAGTCTGTAGAATAATATATAAGCAGTTATAAGTAGTAAGACATCAGAGTTGAGTGAGGAAGCATGGACAAATTTGGTCTCCACCTGTAGGACTAGAAACACTGGCTTGTTTTGGCACACTGTTAATGATAACAAACTCTTTATTGTCCCCAATATTAGCATAGATGAATAGGTGACCCATTTTAGCAAAGTTTACCACTCCTATGACATTGCCACTGTGTTACTAAACCTGTGGTTTTAACCTTTCCTCTTGGAATCAAATTCACTGTTGAAGCAGTGGACGAAGCTAGATGATGTTCAAGACTACCCTGTGAATAAAGCCCTTGGGTCAGATGGGTTGCTGATGGATTTATATAAGTTAGAAGGGGACCTATGGGCACCCTTAATTACAAATTACGCAAACAAAGCCTGCAAGAAGGCATGCTTAAGTCCTGGCCATCAACGTCTCCATTTTTACATTTTTACATTTCAACCATGCATCCCCTAGTTGTTGCAGACCAATTTCTTTACTGGATTTCTCTGTAAAAGTCATTGGAAGGGTCATCTGTAATTTATTATCGTGGGCCACTGATAACAAATTATAGCTGCCATGCAGTATGGCTTTAGAGTCGGACTGAACATGCAGGAGCAATGACATAATCTGCATCTATCAATTATCAAATACTCAATAGCTAAGAGTTGCCCTGTTTCTTAGCCTTCAAGGACAGCTCATGTGCATTTGACAGCGTGGTCAGATCAAAATTATGGGACATGCTACAGTCCATGGGGATTGAATGTGGTCTGGTGTCTTTCTTACGGTCCTTCACTTCTTAAAGCATCTTTTAGATTCAAGCCCAGTGGTGAATGCACAGAGAGTATTGCCCTGGGACATGGTGTTTGGCAGGGATGTGTTTTGGTGCCTATCTTAATTTTACTAGGTATATAAATGGGCTGGACTTCATTTGAGTTAATAAGGGCAGGGACAAGCCAACTGTAAATGGTTGGCCTGTCCCTGTCCTTCTAGACGTGTATGACGTTTTAATGTCTAGAACATCCCATAGGCTCCAATTACTTTAAGATGCTTTTGTTAGCTTTATTGATCACTTAGGCATGGTCACTAACTTAGTTAAAGGTTTTGTCATGTCTTGTAGCCAAAATAATCTCAAGTATCATTTCATTGCGCTTGCCCCACGGTACCCCAATTGCAAACATACATCAATTTCCTTACTTCGGGGTCACATTTGACACTCGGGCGTCTTGGGTGCCCCTCCTCCAAATAACCTTCTCGATGGATTCCTTCACTACTACCCTCAAACAGTGCCCCTCGTTTCTGCATAGCCCTTCTCCCACATGCAATTCATTTGTCTTATAGCACTACTCAGCACACTTTACATGACATAGATTATACAGAGAAAACGAACCATAAACAATCAGGTGTTTGTTAAGCGCGATTACTCACCCATAAGGGTCTCAAGGCGCTGGGGGGTGGAAGGGGTCACAGGTTCCAGTCCATCAAGGAGGGGGTCTGTTGAAGAACCAGGTCTTGAGATTTCTTGTAAAGATGGGGAGCGATGTTGTCTGTCTGAGCTGGAGCGGAAGGGCATTCCAGGTTTGGGCCGCCAGGAAGAAGAAGGTGCGGCCTCACGATCTGGTCTTTCTGGTGCGGGGGACAATGGCGTAGGAGAGCTGGGCTGATCGTAGGGTCCTTTGGGGTGCGTGGAATTTGAGTCAGCTGTTCAGGTATGCTGGTCTGATAGGGAGCCAGTGGAGTGTGCGCATGTGGTGGGAGATGTGGCAGTGTCTTGGCAGGTTGAGGACCAGTCTTGCGGTGGCGTTTTGGATGTTCTGTAGCTTGCGGGTGAGGTTTTTGTTTACTCCGGCACAGAGTGAAATGCTGTAGTCGACCCTGCTGGTGACCAGGGCGTGAGTGATGGTCTTTCTGTGATCGAGGGGGATCCATTTGAGGGTCTTACATAGGAGGCGGAGGGTGTGGAAGCAGGAGGACAAGACAGAGTTGAACTGGTGGTCCATTTTGAGCTCTGAGTCCAGGATGATTCCCAGGTTGCGTGCATGGTCCATGGAGGTGGGCAGGCTTCCGAAGGTGGGGGGCTACCAGGTGTCATTCCAGGTGTCGAGGTTTGGGCCCATGATGAGTACTTCCGTTCTGTTGGTGTTTAGTTGTACGCAGTTGTTTTGCATCCATTTGGCGATGGCTTCCGTGCCTTCTCAAAAGTTGTGTCTGGTGGTGTTGGGTTCGTTGGATAGGGAGAGGATGAGTTGGGTGTCGTCTGCGTATGACCCAATGTTGAGGTCATGGGTTCTGACGATGGGGGCGAGCGGAGCCATGTAGACGTTGAAGAGCATAGGGCTGAGGGAGGACCCCTGGGGGACTCTGCAGGTGGTAGGGGTAGGGTCCGAGAGGAAAGGGGGTTGATTGACCCGCTGCATTCTGCCAGAGAGGAAGGAGCGGATCCAGTCGAGGGCCTTGTCTTGGATCACTGCGTCGTGGAGTCTGCGTATTAGGGTGCGGTGAGAGACTGTGTTGACAATACATGTTTAAATCAGTGTACTGAAAATGTTATACAAATACTGAAAATGGTATATAAAACAATGAGAATTCCCCTCGCTGGATGAAAAGGAGGTGGAAGCCCCAGGGGCACCAATCTTCAAGGAGGAAATCCGAGCATCTATACGGAAATTGAAGCCCGAAAAATGCCCAGGGGGAGATGGGCTCCTGGCGGAGTTTTATCAAAAATATATTCCCTTGTTAGTGGATCACCTGTTAGAGGTGTTTAACAAGACCCTGGATAGTAAAACGATACTGAACACATTGTCTGAGGCAATCATATCCATGCTCCTTAAACCTCTGATCGAGCTCCTATAGGCCAATTTCACTCCTCAACATAGATGCCAAAATATTGAATGGGATACTGGGGTCCCATCTACTGCCGTATATGCCCCAATTGATCCATCCAGATCAGGCTAGGTTTATTCAAAAATGGAATACTACAAATAATGTATGGCTCTTGGCACACGTCTGGCATACTCCGACTCTGGAGTCAGAAAATTGGGTGCTGGGCATGCTGGATATCCAACAGGCTTTTGACTCATTGGGATGGGATTACATGTGGGCAGTATTGGCCAAAATGGGAGTGGGACAACTGTTTATACAATGGATGCAAGTCGTACATAACAGACTGACTGCAAGGGTGCACTTACGAGGACAGGTCTCTGAAAATGTTGTTTTACAATGGGGTACTCAGCAGGGGTACCCCCTGTCCCCGCTCCTGTTTGCCACCATGATGGAACCTCTGTCTATTAAATTACTAATGAGGATGAAGAGTTGAGAAGACAATAGAGAATACAAATCAGTTAGTTTATTGGTAAAACGCTGCAGCGGAGTCCAGTCTGACCAGTCTCCTGAGGTGACTGCCTAGGAACTGACCTCCGTCTACACGATAACACAAAATATATATTTTCAACACCTCTAAAGACCCGCCCAAACTGGAATTTTCCAGCTCAGGCCATGTTGAACAAAGAAGGCACACAAAGATGAGTATGGCACAGGGCTGAGAACATGCTATCTCGGCCCCAAGGCCGCTCTGTCAGTGCCCACCATTCTAAGACATGGGAATGGGTCTTTCTTACAGCAAAGGTATGCAACAATAAATGGTACATTCATTAGTGCAGCGAAGCTTCAACCTTGAGAAGTACAAGCTGGAGGCGCAGGGGCAGCCTTTCTGCCGAGGTGGGCATTGTGAGACAGAAACTCGATCTTGGTTACAAAACAAGATGGCACGAATAAAGATGGCGCCATTGATGCTAACTTAGCATGAAGTAGAGTTTAAGCATAGCGAAAAGGGCATTTCGATTCTGCGCATTACGGAAATAACATTTCAAATCCAACAGACCCTCCTTTTAGCATGCATGCTAATCTTTATTGATGCTATCAGGTAAGGGTCTTTACAATTCTAAAACGGAGGAGGGGGAATATTCACACATGAACTACCGTTAGTAGCAAATGAACTATTCAGTAGTGTTATTACTGCATCATGTTAACACATATATTATTACTCGAATATGCCTTCATCGATGTTGAGCAAGTCTTTAAATACCCTGCATCATCATAGTGTTTGCATAAGAATTATGCCTTGGACCGCAGGACGTCTCTTGAACATTGATATACATCAGGCACAACAGGCAGGGAGACAGTGTATACACAGACAGGAGGTTAGAATGATACCTGCTATAGCAACCAGAAAAATGAGAATCTTCCAGCCCCAAGTAGTGAACAGGCCACAGAACCACCCTGTAAGTGACCATGTACCATTCTCCTGATGTATTTCCTGAGGCTAGTTTGTGCAATTTCTTTATGGCTGCATATACAGTGGGGACGTGGTCTGGGTTGTATACACAGCAGCTACTACCAATGACGCAACAGGCCCCACCCGATCAGCTGAGATTACATCTAAAACCATATGATTTTGTAGGGCAACAAGTCTCGTAGCCTGGACCTCTACTGTGATATTTGTCAATATTCCTGTGGTCGTATTAATGACTCCTTCCACCACCTGAGTGAGCCATCGGATATTGAGGATATTAGCCATAGAACCCCAAAAAGGTAAGAATCCTTTCATGGCATCTGTGAACTGCTGTAAGGTGGTGTCTGTCTGATCTATGTCATCAGTGCTAATTATTTGCTTAGACCGGGGTACAGGGGCACCTCTACGATGCAAACGATGGTCCTCATGATAATTGGGAGAAGCTATGTACACACGTGGCAGGAGATAAGGGAGGCAACACCTTCCCAACCATCCTTCAGGGAGCCAAACGTATCCGGGAGCTCCACAGACAAAGTAAACATTAGGTGGCGGAATCAGGGGTGGACTCTTAGTTACTCTCAGGTTGTATGTGGTATTGCATCTGCTCTCCCCCACCTCTATGTCTCCAATCCCCTGGATGCAAAAAGGGGCCACGACATCTACCACTGACAAAGGTATCGGCTTGTCTTCAGTAACGTTGCGGGCCTGAAAGGAATTATAGTATTCAGACGTGTTGAAAATTGTCCCTCTCTACCTGAGACCAATTCCCTTTCCTCACCCCCTTGAACGCCTGCATACAGGAGCTCAAGAATAACCTGCCAAACATCTCTTGACCTGTGTGGGCACCAGGGGGTACTCTATGTTGGAAACGTACATTCTGAGTCAGGGTACGGGAACAAGTACTTCCGTTCCAGAGGACTAATTTCGGAAGGCGAATGGACCATGTTGAGCAGTGCAAACCACACCTCACTAATACTGACATATGATAAGGGCTTGGATAGCAAATTCTCACTTCTATGAGTCACTGAGGGCAACAATCCACACACCTAGCACTTTGTTGTATTGTAAGCAGCGTGTGTCTGATGCAGGGTATGAATGAAGACATCATCTTTATAAGACTTTCTGTACTACTCCTTGTGAGGCACTAGAGTGATGAAGATGTGTTCAGGAGGAACAGGCATGATGCCAATAAGGGTATGTATAGGATATTTTTCTTCAAGAAAGAACATTACCCCAAGCACCAATATTAGAGAAATGAGAATTATTACTACAAATACAATTTTAGTTCTCACAGACTAGGAGGACCATTTTGTTCAGGGCGTGGAGCTGCGAAAGGCTGTTCCTGCTCCTTAATGGGACAACCAAAAGGATACATTCTTGTGAGACTGTGGAGAGACTTACACTTGGAGCCAAGCTGGAAGAAACAAAGAAAAATCAAAGCAATATATTGTTCACTAACGTTGGCTCTTTTGAGCACCGGCGGTGGAGCTGTTCGCCCAGCTCGTATTCGGATCCCACATGGCAGGGCAACGTTTCTTCTCCTCAAGAACGCAGTCCACTCACCCTGTTTGGTGACTGTCTGAGTAATGCATCAATCCCCCTGTCCCTGAGCTAACGTTGGTAATACACGCAAAGTACGAGTTTGCTATTCTTCAGCAACGCAGTCCGTCCCTACTAACCTAACTTTCCCTTTAGTGCACTTTTACATTTACGGGGGTTTAAATTGTACCTCAGCACTCCAGGCACAGCGTGGTCAGGGAACAAAGGGTCAGGCTCAAAGGGGCCAAGGGGCAAAGGTTCACATTCAAGCAAATTGATGGATTTGGTCCCAGCTGGACATGACTCAATCACATGTGGGCCAACAGGCTGGGGCTCCTGGATGACCTTGAGTTCAGGTGGCTCTGCTTCAGTCAGCCCTGCATTACTCTCCTCCTCAGTTGGTGCCCATGTGAGCCGAGCATCTGAAAAGGGAATGAATTGCGGGACTTGCTCCTCTTCACAGTCCCCGATCCCGTCAGCGACCCACTGATCATAGAGCAACGGATGGGGCTCCCTTTTGCAATGAGTACTATGTATCCAGTTCTTCCTCCCGTCCACCTTCACTGCAGTCCTAGTGGCCAGAAGGACCTGCAGAGGTCCCTTTTAGTGTGGCTCCAAGCTGCTCCTCCTCTGGAAGTTCCTCACCGGCACCCAGTCTCCAGGCCGTAGTTTGTGACCAGGAGCCTCTGGATGCTGCTGTAGCATCTCAGCAATCTGTTAGTGAATAGAACGCAGATTTTTGGTTAACTCACGAAGATAATCGATTCAATTTCAGAGAATTTGCGCGGTCACGGGACGCCCCAGACTTTTGCCAGGTGCCCAAACACGACCTTATACAGCGACAATCCTGTCCTAGAGTAGGCTGTGACTCTCGTGGACATCAATGCTAAGGGCAAAGTATCGTCCCACTGCAATCCTGTGCTCTCTTTGGTCTTAGCCAATTTCAGTTTGGAAGTACTTCTCAACCAGGCCCGCTGACTGGGGATGATTTGCTTCATGGAACCTTTGCCTAATGTGCAATCTGTCACACACCAGCTGGATGACCTTAGCATTGAAGTGGCTGCCTTTGTCAGTCCAGATCATATGGGACAAACCAAAACCCAGGAAGAACTCTTGCAAGAGTACCTTCCCCATCAACATGGCAGTGTTCTCTTTCGTGGAGTAAGCCTCAACCCATTTACTGAATGCACATACAACCACCAATACATATTTCAAGTTGTTGACTCGTTCCATTTCAATGTAATCTATCTGGAGAACCTCAAAGGGAAGGAAGGCGATGCAAAACTACAAACAGGAGTGGGATTACCCTTTCCAGGATTGTGCATCCAACAAACCATACAGTACTTGACCAGGTGGGCTGCAACTTTGGGAATGTTGTCATTTCGCCTTACGGGGGTCTAACAGCCTGCAAATACCCTTTGCGTTAATGTATGCTTGCCCATGTGCAATGGTGACCACAGGGAGGACGTATGCGTCCGGTAGCATCGATCTCTGCTTCCTGGATTTGTTTGTCCAACACCCATCCATATCCAGATTAGCCATGCACTCCTGCTATAGTGCTAACTCCTCAATTGTTGCCTCACTCTGGATTTTTTTCACATTTTCCAGAGTATCTTCGAACATACCATTTTCAGGCACCCATCTAGCTAGACCTGCCACAAACATCCTCTACATTGTAGTC
Source organism: Lissotriton helveticus (assembly GCF_964261635.1). Classification (NCBI taxonomy): domain Eukaryota; kingdom Metazoa; phylum Chordata; class Amphibia; order Caudata; family Salamandridae; genus Lissotriton; species Lissotriton helveticus. The sequence continues at coordinate 330,318,516 of NC_136071.1, read as the reverse complement.
CAGGCTGTCTCCTTTGCTGTCTGATCTGCAAATGTGTTCCCCCTCCCAACATCATCAGTTATTGCCTTTTGAGCACTGCACTTCACTATTACTAGTCTCTTAGGAAGTGTCAAGGCTGACAACAGTCTGTGTATTAGTGGTCCGTTCCTTACCTTTATTCCATGGGACGTAAGAAACCCCCTCTCCGCCCAGAGCTGCCCAAAATTATGGGCCACTCCAAACGCTTACTGGTTGTCAGTATATTTATTGACAGCCAGTCCCTCAATCAACTCACAGGCACGAAGAAGGGACACAAGCTGTGCAGCTTGCACTAATTGGTAAGGAACTTGTGATGTCTCAACTACAGCACGTACGTAGGGTGGTGATAGCATAGGCTGCTGTTGTAGTGCATTTGGTAATTTAAAATAAGAGCCAGCGACATATCGTTCCCCTGGGGGTTCAGACAGGGGAATATCAGTGAAGTCGACCCGTCCCTTCGTCTATTCCTCCGTATTGTAGATGCAATCATGCACGTCAGTCTCCTCACTCTCAGAAGGGAGGGGTAGTAACGTGGCTGGGTTCAGAGTAGTACATCTTTTGATGGTGACGTGTGGTGCAAACAGGGTCAGTTCGTAACCAGTCTGACGTGCACCTGTAAGGTGCTGCATCTTTGTTCTGTTCAAAAGTATGTCCACAGCATGCAGGACCATAACATTAAGATCAGTATCAAGGACGAGCCCTGCCGATTGTCGGATAGAAATGGACAGCTCGGGAGGGCTCTGGCGACATTGTCAAGCAGAGCGGAGAAGTAAGCACACAGCCTTTGCTTACCTCCAAAGGCCTGTGTCAAGACAGAGAGCAGGCAGCCAGCCGTTTCATGTACATACAACATGAACAGATTCTAGTAGTCTGGGCTGCCAAATACAGGTGCAGAGCGAAGTGCTATTTTTAATTGCTCAAAAGCATTCTGACAGTCATGTGTCCAGGGCAGGGGTTCATGCACATCTTTAATGGTTAAGTGCAGTAGAGGTTTTGTTAGCAAAGCAAAGTTAGGGATCCAGTGACAACAATACGAGGTTATACCTATAAAGGTTTGCACATCTCGTTGTGTCTTAGGGACAGGCATCTTTGTTATGGCAGCAATGCGCTTAGGTGTTAGTCTCCTTCCCTCATTCGACAGTAGTTGACCCAAATAGGTGACCTCCTGTCGACAATATCGACATTTTGCAAGGGGTACGTTATATCCATGGTGTGCCAAATCTAGTAATATTTGAACCATTGCATCCCTGAAGCCCTTTTCAGTATCTGAGGCAATCAAAAGGCCGTCCGCATACTGTATTAAGACATTCCCAAAGGGAAGAACAAGGGAGTCCAATTGACCTTTTAAAGTTGGCTATAAATACTAGGTTTTTCTGTATAGCCCTGAGGAGCCTGACAGAATCTAAAACGTCTGCCGGCCAGGGAGAATCCAAATAAGTACCTACTATATGGGTGTATAGGAATACTGAAGAATGCATTCTTCAGATCAATGAAAAGTATGTGGCAGAGGGAGGAATCATTGTCAGGAGAGCAGTGGTGTCAGGGACAACAGGGAACTGGGGAAGGACTATCTTGTTCACCTCTCACAGGTCAATCACAAAACGGTAGACCTCGGGGTGATCATCTGGGGAACCTGAGTGTGCTCTCTTTAGGATAAGAAGAATAGGGCTATTGCACGTATTCAATCAATCAATCAATCAATCAGGCAATCAATCAGGGGATTGTAAGCGCACTACTCACCCTTGAGGGTCCCAATGCCCTGGGTGGGGGGAATTCTTCTCTTCCACAACACCAGACGCAATTAAGTCCTGTATAATCTGCAGCAGCACCTGTTCTCCTGCCTTCAGGACCTTGTACTGGGGAAGGTGAGGCAGGACAGCATTGTCCTTAACTCTGATGGAAACTGGAGGGATCTGCAACAACCCTACATCTGTGTCACCCGTAGCGCATAATGTTGTTGGTACGTCCTTAAACTCAACAGGAAGAAGCTCATCTTTTGACAAACACTGCTTAGCAGTCCCCACATTTGGGCATATGGTCATATATACGCCATCCGGTGAGCATGAAATAGTTGCATGTAGCTTCTTCAACAGGTCCAAATACATTAAATTATCTCCACAACTAGAGGTCAATAAGAAGGACGAATCTACAGTGAAAGGACCAATGCTCAGGGCCAGGGGCTTGGAGATGGGGCTCACAACTGGTATGCCTGAGAAGCCTACCAAAACATTATTTTGGATAGACAGGGCTGCCCCGGGGATCAGTGAATGAGAAACAGAGCTATTCATTGCCTCTGTGTCCACCAAGAATTTCTTCGCTGAGCCCTGCAGATCAGCAGTGACATAGGGTCCACGCTGGTCTACAGGGATCTGGACTGATCTCCCACCCTGCCCCTGGCTGTCCTAGCCATGGCTAAATCCCATCACTTTGTCCAAGTCATAATTATCATGGTAATACTGGTGCCCCCTCAGATCATGAAAATAGTTCTGCTCAGACTGACCTGGCTGCTCTTCACCTGTCTGGCCCCCAACATGTCCAACTGCTGCCCTTCTTCTTCCTCGTGACCCGTCTCCTCGGAGCCTCAACCCTTTGTAAAAGCGTTGGACACTCGCTTTGCCAATGCCCCTCCTCTTTACAGTACGCAAATTGATTTGGCCCCACAGGCGTAGTATTCCTACTAGTGCAGGCCAGCTGTCGGGCTGGGCCTATTCCCCGCCCCCTACTGCCGCCCCAAGACACCTGCTGCATCAACACCTTTGAATTAAAATCCTTATTTTTCTTCTCTACCTTCTCTTTCTCTTCATTCTCTCTGTGCTCATAGTACTGTGCCATACTTGATATCACAGATGGAGAGGAGGTAGTCCAAGTACTCTCCGAAGCCTGCAACCAAGCCACGATCTCAGGAAGCAGGTTCGTAACAAACCTGTTAACCAACAATCGGACGCCTCCTTCCATAGACAAGTACTGACTGCTAAAATCTAGGAACACCTCCTCAAACCTAGTGAAAAAGTCAGACGCACTTTCATCTTTCTTCTGACGACATGCTGTTAACTTATTCCAATCTACTCTTCTCGGTGGGATCAAGGAGTGCATATACGTGATAATTCGACCTAGTAAAGCTAGTATTTCAGCCTAGGGCTTCTCGCAAGGCTTCCTGGGCTTGTCCCATGCCCTGAACTTGTCCCAAGTACCTCCAACTGCACTATATGGTCCTGCATGTGCACCTGCCGCCAAATATCAACCGGCACCAACAAACTAAAAAACATCTTAATGTCAGCTAGGGTCATCACCGTCGAGGATGCAGCCTCTGTCAATTCTTTGTAATAGATAGTCAGATTCTTCCTAGAGTCAGGCAACTGGGTCTTAAGAGACAATACCTCACTCCTTTTCCAAGGAGTATAAACCCACTGTACCTGAAAATGATATTCTACTCGTCTGATAACTTGGTCCTGTCCATTTCGAAGCTCTGGTATTTTGGGGTGATAAATGGGATGTACCTCCCTCATCGGGAACTCAGACATAACAGTCGGGCTCCTCTGGATCAACCTACCCTGGCATCCAATCAACGTGGTGACATTACTAAACATATCATTAGGGGCCATGCCATTTGCGTACACACTATCCCGAATGTCATAAATAATTTTGGGGGTGGATTTGCTGATGCCCACCCAGGGCACCCGCCATATACTCATTAGGGACCACGAGGGATGCCCCAAGGCCCCTGGGACCCCAACTGGCTCCTTGCATGCAGAGGGAGCCATCATTGCTCCCGCCTGCAGAGAGTAATTACTTATGCTGCACCTTCTGGCTGGAGAAATCTCTTGATCTGTTTCCCTGTCCGCATCAGTGCGGGCAGGGAAACAGATCAAAATTCTTTCCTCAGCTGGTGGGAGCATTTTTAAAGCTTCCTCCTGCTGGGAGCAGACTTTGTGTTTGCTCCCGCTTGGCAGGAGATAAAAAAATGCTCCTGCCAAGCAGGAGTAAACAGAGGCTTCCCAGCACGCACTAGTGCGAGCAGGCAAACTTGCCATGTCCCGTAGTTCCCCAGGACATAGCTAGTGAGCTGGCCCCAGGCGATGGGATCACCTGGGCTATTTAGGGCTCAGGAACTGGGGCTGTGCGCTGCCCTACCTTTTAGTTTGCTTAGCGGCTGTGCGGGATGGGGTCCCTAGGGCCTTTAGTGGCTCAGGGAGGGCGGGCCTCGCAGGTTCCCTCCCCTTTTTCAGAAATATTGACCTTTGGGCAGGATCCATGGGGCCTGTGGGGGCTTTAGGAGGGGGCTGTGCACCCCCTCCCAATAATAAAACAAACCAGCCCTGGCCACCAATACATTTATTTGTTTTATTTGATCCTGCAGAAGTCCTGCAGGATCACAGCAATTACTGCCCAGTTTTTTGGGGGGCCCTAGAGGGTCCCTTTAGTTCTCCCATGGGACCCAACAGGGGTCAAGGTATCCCTACACTGCCCCCTTATATATATTTTTTTTTACATGTTGAGTACAGGGAACTAAGCCCCAGGGTCCTGTAATGAATGGCATCAACATTTTTCTCAAGTTGCTAGTGCTCGCTCTTGCGAGAGCCTGTCACCCATGGGAGCAAGATGCTCCAAGTGAAATAAAGCATCCTGGGCCAATCACAAAACTCTATTTTTAAATTGGCGCTCACACAGGAGTTTCTCGAACCTACTGGGGCCCAACCTTACAAATATCTATATTTTTTTCAACATCTAATTTCTCAAAAATGACTGTACAAATTTACACAAAATCACAACATGCAAAATCTGCAGACCAAGATCTAGTTTCCTGCCAAATTTGGCGTAAATCTTTTCAGCAGTTTTTACTTCTTAAAGAAGTCAATGGAGAATGCATGGGGATTTTGTGTTTTGGGACTTTTTTCTTGGCTCCACTTGATGGATCATCTTGAACCTTTCCATGCACAAACTAGTGAAAGAGTAGCACCTGTTTTAGAAATTATCATGGAGATTCGTCAAACGGATCTAAAGTTATAAGCAACACAAAAAATGCTTTTTCTATGGAGCAGCTGAACTAACTATAACTACCCAGTGGCAACTGCTTTACTCACCTTAAATATACTTACCATACATGCGTGGTAAAATCTGTCTTGTAAAGGCATACATGGCAAAGGCATGTGTGATAATATCATACTTCCATTTTCAGAGTACAGGTCACAGAGCATTTTTTTAACAAGTCCTGTGTTAAAAGGACTGTATACAAATATTATTCCATTTCAGGAGCAGAACTGGAAGTATTTTGCTTATCTACGGAGCCTCACTAACAACCAAGTGGTTTCTATACTTCTCCAGCATATGTGTTGCATAGCATTGGTCCAAATTAGCACCACACCGCATTATAAGGTATGAGTGCACGTTCTAAACCTCAACATAATAATACACAAAATTAATATATATTTAGTAATAGTGTGCTCATTGTACACCAAATTGTTTGAAGTGAGTGGAAGGTGGCAGGCTAGTGTACAAAAACACAAAATAAAGAGATATTTGGGTAACTTTAGAAAAAGTGACCTCTTTAGTGATGTGAAACTACCCAAAATCTAATGCATGTATGAGAGGCAGTATGTCTGCTATCTCAATAGATGGTCCCATTAGCGTGGCTGTGATAGTTTTTGTCCTCTTAATGCATAATATATGGGCAAAATGTTTAAAAGCTAAAACTATTTAAGCTTACTTTATCAAATCCTACAAAATACACAATAATTATTCTAAAATGTCCCTATGTTTGATTTTCTTTCATTGGGTTTTGAGACATGTCGTTAAGTATGTCACTCTCTGGCACCTTTAAGAACATCTATATTCCAGTTAACATTTTTCTTTATAGAACATCCTACTAAAACTTTGCCTTGAGGAATGTCCTGTTGATATGAGTGTCCTTACAGCTGTCCTTGAGATTACAAACCAATGGGATTTCTTTTCACGTTGGTAAGAAGGGTCAGCTCATTGATATCTCATTGTGATCTGTCTGTCCAATTACAGCAATTTCTAACTGCAATTTTGCTATGTGTTGCATTATTTGTATAATTTCAAGTGGGTTTCTTTTTAGCCGCACTCATGTGCAAGAAATATATTCAGATCACATCATAGGACATCAATTGCAAATGGTCCATTAATTCTAATGGAACCGGCAACCGTAGTGTTTAGTGGACAAACCTCTAGTGGGAGGTGCTCCACCCAGATATTTCAAATGCTACAGGAAGGCAAAGGCTCCCGGTGGACAAATATATTTAGTGGGCCAAATAAAATTATAGGTTTAATGGTAACAACACTGGAGAGTGGTACACCACCTAAAGATTGCAACTGCTACAGGCGGGCAAAGCCTCCAGGTGGAATAACAATAGTTAATGGGCCCCATGAAATTATTCATTTAGAGGAAACACCACTGGTGAGTGATGCTCTACCCAGAGATTGCAACTTCTGCAAGCAGGCAAAGTTTCCAGGTAGAAAACCCCAGAAGCATATGGGGGAAATCAACATTTATGTGTTAGTCCCCCCAAAAAAGTATAATGCTGGTTATTTCCTCTGCTCCATAATTACTGGGACTCTAAGTAAACAGTAATTCTAGGGTTGGTAGGGTTAACAGGGTGATATCTAGGGATTATAAGGGCCACTCCCAATGAGGGCCCTAGATGGTAACAAGAAAGGTTGAAAAGGTTCAGATGAATGAATCAGAAACTAGGAATGGTTCTAAAGACATGGAATAAAATATAATAGGAAAAACATTAAACATTGCACAGATAGTGCCAAATATATTTATTTTGTTAAAAATGATTTATTGGTTGGACATTAATCCTCACACACCATAGGGAGAATGTTACCAATGGAAAGATATTATAATAGAATTAATGTGCAGAAGGAAACGCCGTCATACATCCAAGTAAAAACAGGCTCAACAATGGGGTCTTGGAAAAAGGACAAAACAAAATCAATGCAAAAATGGAACAACGCAAATTAAAGGGCGAGGAAATTAATGTGACAGCTGGAAAGACAAAAAGACGAAAACACATTGAAACAGCAAACCACACAGAACATAAACAGATTAGTAAAGAAATGGAAAGCAATTCCATATGTAGGAGCAGCGTTGTTTTGGAGTGGACCCTGGTTAACTTTAACCACATCCATTAGATGCTACAACTCACAGCCCTTTTTCGAGAACTCTTCTATCCAGTGCTATTCCATCCAGCACAGCTGCCCACAAGGGCCTGTTTTATGGAGAAAGAACCAGACAAAAAGGTGTTTGATAGTGGACATGAATTCGATGAAGATTTCAGGTGTGGGTGTAAGGCGTATTAGTAAGAGAATGCAAACACACCCCTCAGACTGAAAGCTATAGGGCATATGCACAAGGAAATGTTGAAGCGCAGAGGTGTGAAGCATTTGGCAGCGCCACACTCCGACATTTCAAAAATGCAGGGTTGCACCATATTTACATCAATCTGGCATACCCCTGTGTTTCCCCTAGCGCTGGCGCTAAAATTAGCTGCCTAGCGCCAACACAGGCACGTTTGCACCATAGTGCAAGGGTGCCTGTGTTGCAGTGAATAAATGTTCATGTGGAGGAAGGTGTCCCTTCCTGCACATAAACAATCCATAATGGCGATGTGTTACTTTCTGCATTCTACAGTACACATAGAAGTAGCAAATCATCACTATTTTTATATAGTTTATTTTATTATATTATATTACAGAGTGTTTCTCTTTCTATGTGTGTTGCAGAAGCACCCACAGAAAAAGCAAAAACGAGGAGAAATACATTTATTTCTCCTCGTATCGCCATTCTAATGCCTGCTCTTGCATGGTATTAGTTTTTGGCGCTGTCTAAGATTTACACATCCTTGTAAATCTGAGGCTACGCCAAAAAGCAAGGGGTGTTGCAGTGGACCCTCAAAGTAAGACCCATTGCAAGCCCCTTTCATGCAGATACCTGCCTGCAGCGGTACCATATTTACAAAGCTGCGTTTAGCCACAAAAGTGAATGTCCAGCAGGGCATTGCATCACAGGAACATCGTTAAAAGGAATGTTCCTTTGGTGCAATGCCCCTGTAACTATGCCTCTATGTCAGATAAAGTTGCCCGATGATATTTACTGATTCCCCGTCTCAGTGCCACTGCCAGGGCCGGACTGGCCATAGCGGGCACCAGGCAATCTCCTGGTGCGCCGCACGGGTGGGGGCCGTTTTTGGGGCCCTGGGGGCCGTTTTTGTTACAGGGCCGTTTTTGCAAAATCGGCCCTGTACCAAAATCGTCCGAAAACCGGCCCCGGGCAAAGAGATCGGTGGCACCTCCAACCATCCCGAGTGGGGAGGGGGGTCCGGACGAGCACTTTGCCAGGGCCGGTTGTGGTTCCCAGTCCGGCCCTGGCCACTGCCACCATTCAGTTTGAATTTAGTTGTGTTTCAGCAAACTATAGTTCATGCCACAATGTTACAAGAAAGTAAAATTGCAAAGCAGCTTGGGTAATAGGGTGTACATTTAAGACAATCATTTGTCACCTCCTAATGCAGCTTACTTAAGGGATTATATTCGCATCCCATTTCTTGTCTCAGTACTTTGCATGGATTGTACAAGTCTCACACGAGAGGCACCCATTGCCCAAGCCAATCTTTTAAGTTGCCCCCAAATACGGAACAAATACCCAAGACTCTTGAGGCAGAAGCCCGGAGTCAGGGAAAGCAATTGTCTGCATTGTATGCCATTTACTTTATTTAGCACCATTTAGTTGATCACATTACTTATCTGTGTGTTGCTTTAAAACAATCCTTTTCACCCTATTTTAAACTTGCACCGTGAGTAAGATCGTAAATCTAAATTTGTGTTGCTTTTAACATTCGTCGAGCGCTGTGTTACTGCGCTTTAATTTGGGACCGCGCCCCGCCCCTACCTCCTCCTTTACTCGCCCTGAAAGTCCACGCGCCTCACAGCGGCCGATTAAGGGCCCTTGGAACGCTGGACTAGGCTCAACTCATTCCAGGCAGGCGCCATATTGGGCGTACCGCAGGTCAGCAGGCTAGTGCTCAGGGCGATTAGGCCCAGCACTACAAAATGCCCTTCCCATCTCGGAAGCGCAGCGGACGAGCGCAGCGGCCGCGATGATGGCGCGCCGGAGGTGCGCCAGAGGTAAGCCCATCTGCGCTCGCCCGCGCTAGGCAGAGCACAGAGCCCAGCACTATGGTAGCCACTCTTGCCTACCCTAAAGAAGCTTTGCTTCTTATGAGAAAGAAGACAGCACCATCTTGTTCTCATTCCATCTTACTCGATGGTCCCTCTACTCACTGTCCTTACTGTCCTTTCAAATTTACTACCAATATTCCTAGCCCATCCTCTACTATGGCTGTTTGCATGGCTCTAGTTAATTGTACGTCACTCTCAAAAAATGCCGAAGAAATCCATAGCCTGTTAGAAGATCTCCAGCTGGACATTTTGTTCCTAAGGGAAACCTGGCTAGGACCTAACTCTGATCCAGACATCGTCAGGTCCCTTCCACCAGGTTTCCTCATACAGCATTTAGATCGCCAAAAAGGCAAGGGAGGGGGAATAGCCATAATTTATAGAGACCTACTTTCCTGCCGTTTTCAAGGCAGCCCCCTCTCAGATTGTGAAAACGTTCTTTTTACAATTCAAGTGTCCCCATGCAAATCCTTATCGGACCTTCTTATATATCGCCCCCCGGGCTCCACAGGTCAATTCTGCAGCTCACTTGTGGAACATTCGTCCATGCTGGCTACCATCAACTCCAATTTCATGATTCTAGGAGACCTTAATCTCCATGTTGATAAGAAGGAAGACAAGCTGGTCTCTGATCTCGTCTTAGATCTTGCAACCCACCAACTCCGTTTGGAAAGTCGCCTTCCTACCCATACGTTGGGTCACCTCTTAGACCCTATCTTCTCCAACGTCCCGGACCTTTTTATCTCCAGTCCATCCCCGATACCATGGTCAGACCACCATCTGATAACATTTAGGTGGCAGATCCCTACCCCCCCTGTCATAGACCCCCACCGAGCAAACCAACACGCCCATGGGCTAAACTGGACCCGGAAACATGGAAGTACAACCTGGAGCGCTCCCTTCCACTGTGTGACCTAGATCCCATAACAGCCGACTTCGAGTTTTCAACATGGATAGGGAAAAACTGGATATTACTCTGCCGAAAAAATCCACGTGCAAACCCAGAAATAAAAATTCTTCACCCTGGTTCACCACAGAAGTACGCCTCCCAAAAAAGCTCTGTAAAAAATCAGAAAGGGCGTGGAGGAAGGACTTCGACCCTTTAAAAAAGCTAGAATATAAGCGCATGATGCTTACCTATAAAAAAGCTCTCAAAACAGCACAGTCCACGTATTTTGAGGAAAAAATCAGGTCTTCTGCTAATTCCTCCAGGGAGACATTCCAAATTGTAAAAAAACTTTTAAAAATTCCCAATCCTCCCCTTCCTGTGGGCCCTTCGACCAGCCGCTGTAACGAACTCGCCAACTTTTTTTATGCCAAGATTAAAAAAATACTCACCTCTCTCCCATGTCCCCCACCTGAGACTTATGATCCTCAAGACCTGTCCGAACTCCCTTCTCAGGCCCAGAAGCCCAAACTAGACCGGTTTGTTCCTACAACCCCTGAGAAGCTTCTACCTGTCCTACAATCAATTAAAAGCGGATCCCCACTGGATCCTGCCCCTTTAAATATTTTAAAATTAGTCACCCCGACCATTCTGCCTTTTTTGGCCAACCTGGTCCATATCTCGCTTTCCCATGGTATGGTGCCACCTAGTTGGAAAAAGGCTATTGTCAAAGCTCTGATTAAGAAACCTAACCTTGATCCCCAAGAACTAAACAACTTCCGCCCAATCTCCCTACTGCCAGGTGTCAGCAAAATTGCAAAAAAGATAATTAATCATCAGATCTCCGACTACCTGGAGTCTAATGACCTACTTAAACCTTCCCAGACGGGTTTTAGACCGGGCCAAAGTACAGAGACTGCAATGGTTGCCGTGGTTGAAGAAGCCAGAAAGATCATGGACGAAGGAGGCTCAGTGGCAGTGATCCTCCTGGACCTTAGCGCGGCCTTTGACACCGTGAACCATTCCACACTGGTTCACAGGCTCAAGGGTATGGGAATCTCAGGGGTTGCCCTGTCCTGGCTGAACTCCTTTCTGAGTGATCGGTCCTTCCAGGTGGCGGACGGGAACTTCACCTCCAAAAGTATACCTATACACTGTGGGGTTCCCCAGGGCTCGTCGCTGAGCTCAACCCTTTTTAATGTATATATGTCCCCCTGGAGAGGATCGTCACCCCGTTGGGGATTAAGCTACTCACCTACACAGATGACACCCAGATGGTAGTATCTCTCAGTCTGCAAAACCATCCCTCTCCTGACCTCTACACTTGTCTTGGAGAGATAACCAAATGGATGGATAGATCCCATCTGAAGTTAAATAGCGGAAAGACTGAGATCATGATCCTGGGCAATCAATCCCACTTCCGCCCAGAGTCTCTATGGCCTCCTTGTATGGGACCTCCTCCAACCTCTAAGAGTGAAATCAAGAGCCTGGGGATTTGGTTGGATGAAGGTCTCACCTTCTCCGCCCAAGCCCGGAAAACAGCGGGTACTTGCTACGGTCTCTTACGGACCTCCAGAAAAATCTTACCTCTGCTGCCTCCCCAATCCCATAAAATCCTGATCCAAGGTTTAATATTGTCTCGCCTGGATTACGGAAACGCCCTGTACCTCTGAGCCCCTAAAAAGGTGGTTTCACAACTCCAGGTTGTGCAAAACACGGCGGCCCGTCTCCTTACGGGTACGCTCAGCCATTGTTCAGCCAACCCCTCCCTTAAGGCTCTCCATTGGCTGCCCATTCAAGAAAGAGTGCATTTTAAGGCCTTATGGACCACACACACAATTTTGCACAAAAAGGCCCCTCCTATCCTGAAGGATCTTATCACGCCCCACACATCCAACAGAGCCCTCGGATCATCTCACCTTCACCTCACTTCAGTACCTAGGATCAAGAAAGCCCGTTCCGGTGGCCGTCTTTTCTCATACAACGCCTCCAAATTGTGGAACTCTCTTCCACTGGACATTCAGGCTCAACCGAACCTGCTTTCTTTTCGCAAACTTCTCAAGACATGGCTATTTCCCTAATTCACTTCCCCTCACTTACTTCTTCTTTCACTAGCGCTGGGACGCTTACGGGCAGCCATGCGCTTTACAAATCAGTAAACATAAACATAAACATAAACATTCAGGTTTTTTTTGTCGAACTGTCAAATATAGGTCTATGGATTCAGACATTGTCAAATAGCTTTTATTTCGGTTAAGGGAACATAAAAAGCATGCATACAGCTTGTTCATAGTACAGAGCAAATCCAAAGTAATCTATAAGGAGCATACATCTTTTTCATCTTTCATTCGAACAGTACATATCCAACTTTGTCAATAAATTGCATACACAAGGCAATCCTTCAACATTCCCATAATATAAAATACGTTAAAAGGTAAAACCAGCAATAAGAAATAAAATCAGTTTCGTAATTCAGATAATCAAATGCCAGGTCAAGGTATATCTAAGAGGCCTAGCAAGTGCTCAAGTTCTGTGGAGAAAAGGGTTGGACAGACCTTCAAGCAGTGAGCTGCAAGAGAAATTGTGTGTCTGTGTAGCCATTTGATAGGCGTAGAGGGTATACAACATTCTGATGGCTACGTTTTAGATTTTCCTCTGTCCGTGCTGCATGTCTGTTGGGGAAAGAAATGCTCTTGGCATGATACTACCTCACAGTGACCTGTTGGTCACAATTTACTGGGTTCTCAGCTCTTTATGTCTTCACGTTGGTACATAGAGGAACGTGTCTGTGTTAGTGACTTAACATTTTGAATTGATTTCAGTCACCATCCAAAGCACAGGTTTCCAACTAATGCTGTAGTATGAAAGGGGGTGGGGGGGCTTCTTCCACACGTTAGGCAAAAATAACGAGCTAACAATAGGCCTAGAAAACAATGGGATTTAGCTATAATTGAGTTAGCTGCACTGAACCTTGTTCTAGGTTTGCCACTTATATATGTTAGCCAATGTTATCATTTGCTAAATAATTTGGGGATTTATTGAGCATTAAGCTTTATGGAAAAAGCAAGGCCCACCGAGGCTTGGAGTGAAAGGAGATTTGTCCAAGATAACTTACCACTCAAAGGGGAACTGTAATTCCTCAAACGTTATTCTACCAAACCAAGTAACATGAACGTCAATTGTACATATGTGAAACTGATTTCTAGTTTTATAAATCAAATGTATAAACACTCTCCTTGATGTACTTGCCCCCTCTCACACTTTTTACATTAAAGTAAAGGACTATATTGTGATTTAGCTATAATTGTGCAATAATTTGCTTCCACACATACATGCAAGTGCAATAATTTGCGAGTGTGGAATTTCCACTTTTTTAATTCCTACTCTATAGTTTGTATGTCACAAAAACGGTTATGTCTTAGTCAATTGGCCCTGCAATGCCCAACTCCCTATAAGTAAGAGTGCAAAGAGGACATAGTCCTTTCTATTAGTGTCAACTGTATATGCATTTTCCAACAATATTTTAGCTTTAAATGTTTTAAGGCAAATATATGTGAAGGATACTGCAAGAGTATTACGTCACAAATTCTTAAATGCCGTTGTGAATTGGTTCCATAGTGTGTTTGTAGGTCTGCAAAATGTGCATTTGTTGATCAATGGGTCTATGACAGTTTGCTCAAGAAGGACATCTGGCAGTAAAATTATGATAAAGATTTTCTTTTCATTCAGTATCTGCTATATTACGTGAAAAAAGGTTAGAGGATATTTTATCGACATTTGCTTGATCCCTGCTGTTTTTATGTGGTTAGTAGACCATACTTGAAGTTTTTGACTTGGGCTTACAAGCTTTTACCATTCTAGGAGATGGTGGGCTCTGAATTGACAATACGTTGACCATGATTACCTCAAAAGATAGCTCAGGATTGGTTCCCAAGCTCTGACTCCTCTATTAGGTTTGAGTTATGCTTTTGGTAGAGCAGTTCCGGATGACTTTGGCAGCCATGTTTTGAGAGACATAGTTAACACTCAATTGGATCATCTAAGTATTTAGATGTAAGCTAAATTAATTAATTTAATTAATTAAGATCTCTTGGCATACCTTTCAAAGGACCTGTTATCTTTCAGTAGAGTGATGGGGGGATCTTAAGAAGTGGATACTTCTCTCTCCCTGGCCAAGTCACAAAGTTCACAGAGTATTGACCAAACCTCTCAGGAATGACGCACATGTCCTTCTAGTGGTCTAGTTTGATCTAGGTCACTTCGTTCCACACTCTCAGCAACCATCTCACAAGTGCATTACCTGTTACTTTAGAGACTTTGCTTAGAGGTTGACTAGGCCTGGCTGTGTGATGGCATCAAGTCTCCAGACTTCCTGTATAACTTAAACCAGACAAGCATATGATGGAGCTCCACGCCTCCACCTAGCACCTGTGCTTCCCCCACCTGATCCACGCCCCTCCCATCCTGAACACGATAGCCATGGCGGAGTATGGGCGGCGTCCTGATGGCGTTCTCTAATTCCATGCTGGCTAGGACTTCGGTGTTTTTTTTCTCTATTGCTAATGGTGGCGGTTAATGGTGGCGACCCTCGGCGGTGCGGTGGTTCAGCGGTGGCTGTTGCGTTGAGGCGGTGAGACTTTGATGCTCTCAGGCTCTGAGGAAATCACCTTTGTCTACGAGGCTCGAAAAACCCTGAATAATAGCGGAGACGAGAGCAGAAGCAGGAGCAGGAGCGGGTGCAAGCGTTCCGAGCGGTGAGCCCGGCGAGCAATCACGCTTATCTCCCCGCGCTGCAGTGTTAAAGAGCGGGATACCTCTTGGAGGAGAATTTGGGACTGTGGCTGCACTGTTTGGTTCTGTGCTGCCTTGAACTGTGGTGTGTGGTGGTCGCATCCATTTGACAAGCCAGTTGGTACAGCGTTAAACGCTCGGTACCTGAGGCTCTGTGTCTATCTCTGTGTTGAAGCAGATTCTTCTACAGACATTTTTCAAACAGGTGGTTCATTCTGGATAGTAGTGCCGGACTCAGCGTTCTAGGCTCTGGGTGCCCGAAAAAGTGGAGACTAAGCGCTTAAAACGACCATTTGTCGCTGAAGTTGGAAAAACAAAGCAGACTATATTTCCCATCTCCCACCTGACATTTTCCTGGAAAATACAGAACGGAAACAGAACAGCGCCGGCATTATTGCCGCCTTAATGGGCAAACTTACTGGAGTACGAACCAGAGCCAGAGCCCGTCGCCTCCAAGCGAAAAAAGAAGAAGCAGCAGCAGCCGCCAGATTAGCAGCTGAAGAAGGTAAGGAGGAGGATTCTTTCTTGACCTCTGAGGAAGAGACACTTGGGAATATTAGTACCCTAGAAGCACACCAAGAGACTACGTAAGGTAATACCTTACCGGAGGCAGTGCAAGTGCAAGTGCAAGTGGGTGCTTCTAGTCACAATTTGATGCAGACTGATCTACATTTAAGAAGTACTATGACTACCAATAAGCCATTGAAGCAGTTTCCTCTTTTTGAAACCAAGCTCAACTCATTAGTTGCTAATAACTCTGCTACAATTATTTCTGATCCAGGCCCCGGTCCTGCCGTAGCAAATGCTGTTTCTGATACCGAGCCTTTGCAGACTGATGTTTTATCGCTTAATGCTGATGCACCATTGACATATCCTACAATTCTAAAGGCAGTACCCTCTCTGGCAGGGGTAGTAACCGCCTCAATGCATAATATAGATAATCCGGCAGGCTCAGCCGTTACTTATACGACAACCTGCACAACCGAAGGGGCGGGAGTATTAAGCCCTATTCTAGCTATGGATTCAGACACCACCCAGACGGTTGGGACACTGCAACTATCAGTCAAAGATATGTTAAATCTGATATTAGATGAGATACGCAAAGTCAAGCAGTTCCAAAGGGCCGAATTGGTCCGGATCCAGAATCGTCTGTACAAAATTGAGGATCTTGTATCAACTCTTCCCCCCCGCCTTCAGGAAGCTGAAGCTAGGATTTCAGTCCTAGAGGATGAGATGACCCAGGTTAAAAAGGATGGCAAAAGTGCCTCTAAAACTTCTAAGGCCCTAGAAGTCAAGCTTGAGGAACTTGAAAACTTTAATCGTCGATCAAACCTCAGAATAGTTGGAGTTCCCGAGAAAATTGAGGGGACTGATATTGTTAAATGGGTATCCTCGTTTCTGCTACACGGAGTCATATCGGAGTTTAAAGGTGACCTGACGATCACCCGAGCCTATCGGGTACCTGCTCAACCTTTTCCCAATTCTGCTCTCCCCCGTACGATTCTGCTGAATTTTGCTGATATTCGAATAAAAGAGACCATTTTATCAAGGGGCATTAAACAAGGTCAATTTGCAGTCAATGCTACAGCAAAATGCAGGATATTTTCAGACATGTCCGCGGCTGCGGCTCGCCGCAGAAAGGAGTTTGTGAAATTACTTCATTTGTTTAAGGCCAAGGGAGCTCAGGCCGCAATCGCACAACAGTCTAAACTTAAGGTGTTGATCAAAGGCAAATTTCATTTATTAACCGATGTTGAAGAGGCACAAGAGCTGCTTAGTAAATGTCGCCTGGTTAAAGTTAGCTGACGGAAGTTTGGAAGGGGAGGGTAGGTGGTCAGGGAGGGGATGCTGGGATGCTATGGGGTGTTATATCAAGACACCTTCAGGATAGGGGGAGAGCATCAGTGGCCAGTGTTGGAGAGTGCAGGAAAAAGATGGCCACAGGTGAAGGTGGCGGTGGGGGTTGGGTCACTGGGGGTAAAAATTTGAAAAAATTGAGGTTGATTGCAGTAGAACAGTTTTTTGTAAAAATTCACTTTCTAGGCATTTTGGTATATACATACGTAAAATAAGGTATTTTGTGATATAAATCTTTGTATTATTTTCTGCAGTAAATCATGTATCATGTCGCTCAATAAGGGGTTGAAATTGGTATCGTTTAATGTGAATCGCTTGAATAACGGTAGAAAAATGCGAGCAATAGAATCCTGGATTAGGACTGAAAATCCCGCAGTGGTAATGATACAGGAGACTCATATCACTGCTTCTAAAAAAGAGGATTTTAAGATGTTTAAAACTTGGGCTTCGTTCCGGGGCTTTTCATGCGCCATGGGTTCACAGCGTGGAGTTGCTCTCTTTCTGAATGAAAATTTAGAGACTGAGATTGTCCAGAGGGAAAGCGATCCCTCAGGTCGTTGGGTTTCATGCAAATTCAAAACTCATCGTACCCCAATTACCTTCGTTTGTTTTTACGCCCCTATAGAGGATAGTCCCCAGATTTATGATGCTCTGTTTCAATCTCTGTTATTGGTAGCTGGAGACATTGTTATAGGTGGTGATTTTAATATACTTATGAAGCCTAATTTAGATTCCACTTCGTCCCTTAAAAGACAGTCTAAGCCTAGATCTTTTAGGACAATGCTAAACTATATATCAATATTAGGATTATGTGACCCATGGCGCCTGAGAAATCCACGGAAAATGGAATTTACCTGCTGGTCAGGTAGGTTTAAATCCTCATCCCGTATAGATTTTTTCCTTGCCTCTAGACAACTCAAATTTAGTTAGCAGAAATTCTATCATAATGGTTTTTTAGACCATGCCATGGTGGTGATCAATTTTGATTATGAAGAGAATATTAAAGTTGCAAAAAATGGATGTTTAACAAAATTTATTTACAGGATATGAATTGGGTATCTGCATTAAAATTAGAGATAGTGGAATATATTGATCGAAACACAGGTACGGCCCCTGTTCATATAATTTGGGATTCTTTAAAGGCCTTTATACGGGGTATACTTATTAGTGGTCTGCCGTGAAAAACACTAGGAACTCTCTGCTACAAATAATTCAGGCTCTCACATTATGTCAACATCGTAAACCAAATTGCGATGTTTTAAATCAACTGAGGGAAGCCAAACATGAGCTCAGTGCCCATTACTATGAAGAAAGTGAAAAGGCCTTCCGAAAACAATCACAAAAAGTATACGAAGAGAGTAACTTTACAGGGAAATTTCTAGCTTGGCAAGTAAAAGAGCAGGCGGCCTCAAATATGATTAATTCTTTAAAAGACCCTGTCACTCATATTGATACATTCGTTCAGGCCAAAATAAATTCTATTATTCTTCAACACTATGACAGAATTTATACTTTAAAACACATTATCGATCATCAAAAGTTATCCGATTTCTTAGGGCAACATGAAATGCCAAGTTTGTCCTTAGAGGATCAACTGCATATGCAAAAAACATTTTCTAAGGCAGAATTGGAAGCAGTGGTAAAAGACCTTCCATTAGGTAAGGCTTGTGGCCCCGATGGCCTCCCTTCAGAGTTGTTTAAAATTTTCTTTAGCTCTTTTAATGATTTATTTCTGTTATTATTAAACTCAATGCTTGAAGGAGGGCAAATTCCTGAATCCTTTCATGAAGGTACCGTCATTAGTTTTCTGAAAAAGGGGAAAGAACCTAAAGATCCGAACTCATATAGGCCAATTACCTTACTAAACTCAGATTACAAAATAACCACCAAATTGCTTTCACTTCGCTTCAATAATTTTACGGCGGAGTTGATCCATCCCGACCAAAACGGTTTCATTATAGGTAGGCAATTATTTACAAATACACACTTTTTAGTTGAGGCATTAGATTATTTTGAATCACGTGGGATACAGGCCTTGGTTCTATTGTTGGACGCAGAGAAAGCTTTTGATTTGGTGGTATGGGACACCCTTTTTATTATTTTAAGAAAGTTTGCTATTTCTCAACATATTATTAATTTGATACAGAATCTGTACACGGGTGCTAGAGCAAACATAATTATAAATAAATCATCAGCAGGCTCAATAGCACTTCAACGCGGCACCAGGCAAGGTTGCCCCTTGTCACCTATTCTTTTTGCTTTTTTTATCGAACCACTAGCTGTTGCCATTAGGAACTGTCTCCAGATCACTCCACCAGTTACTGCCATGGCCAAGATCAAACTTTATGCAGATGATATCATGTTACTAATCAAACCTGATCCTGCATCTCAGACTTATATTCTCAAAATTTTTGAAGAGTTCGAAGCCCTGGGAGGCTATCGAATGAATAAAAAAAAGACCGAAATATTGGTTTGTGGGGGGCAGACCCAGTTCTACACATCGATTTACAAGGCTGCATCAATTCAAAACCGAAAAGATACTTGGGGATCCTGCTCTCTTCTAACATCCTGGACTTATATACACTCAATTTTGTTCCTTTAATTAAAAAAGTTCACTCAATGTTTGCTCGTTGGGACCCTTTGCCGTTATCTATTCTTGGCCGAATTGCTTTGATTAAAATGTCAATCCTTCCTCTTTTTAATTTCTTATTTTCATCAATTCCAGTTTATTTACCTGGTACTTTTTTTTCGGAAATAGAATCTATCAAACACTCACACCCAGTCAAACCTTTTGTACCGCTTTGGCCACCATAAGTGTGGCAGGGTATGCTCAGACGTGAACTGGGGTGGCAGAGTGGGCTAAAGAATGGTGATGGATCAAACCCAGATCTTTTGACTGGGTGTGAGTTTTTGATTGGTTCAGATGCTCCGTCCATCACCACCCCCTTTTGTACCGCTTTGGCCGCCATAAGTGTGGCAGGGTATGCTCAGACGTGAGTCCCTTGCTCACTTTGCCACTGGATTCAAGCAAGCCGGGCTGAAGACTGCTGGAATGCCAGAAACCGGTCCTCGGAAGCTTGTTTCCGGTCCAGGGAAGGCATGGCTTGGCAGTTCGGGCTTGACTGTTCCCATGAGGCACAGGGTCAGACTGATTTGCATATAGCCCTGTCTGAACTGGGGTGGCAGAGTGGGCTAAAGAACGGTGATGGATCAAACCCAGATCTTTTGACTGGGTGTGAGTGTTTGATTGGTTCAGATGCTCCGTCCATCACCACCCCCTTTTGTACTACTGTTTTACAGAAGGGGTTCTGAAAGTGTCTTCTGGTTCTACTGCATTACCACAGCGCCAAACGTGCCTGATGCACCCCCAAGCCGCTTTGTGTAACATGGACCCAGGTAAGACAATACACAGTCAGAAATCCCAGTAAGTGCAACTCGAAGCATGGAGGCAAGTGTCCCAGCAGGTCTTAGTGGATTCATAGACTTCACTGTCCCCTTGCCTCTAGGCCTGAAGCCTCCAGGGAGAGTTCCAGTGACCCTGACATGACAGGCATGTGCCTGTGCACATTTGTACCCAATAGTATGTGGGTTACCATGATGCGTTAGCCCTCAAGGAAGGTGTGGTACGGAGCTAAGTCAGCCCAGACCTGAAATAAGTTGGAAGATGTTGTGTTACTGCTACATTTGCTGGCAACACAGCCAACAAGTATAGTGGCTCATTTACAAGAAAGTACCGCAGAGCGGCACTTCAAGCCCTTTGGCTGGGCCATGCTACAACACTTTTAAAGTACAGGGTTGTATCATATTTACAATAATATGTTGCATCCCTGTGTTTTCCCCCACACTGGCATGCAATTGGCTTCAATGTGCCGACGCAGGAACCCTTGCACCTTGGTGCAAGGATGTCTGTGTCACAGTGATGACTGTTTATGTGGAGGAAGGTGTTTCTTCCTGCACATAAACAATCATAAATGGCGTTTTTCAGCTTCTATGTGTGCTGCATTAGCACACATAGAAGTTACAAAACATCATTTATATAATGATTGTTTATGTGCAGGAAGGGACACCTTCCTACACATAAACAACCACAAGAGATGATTTCCTAATTCTAAGCGTGCTGCACAATGCAGCACGGATAGAAAGAGGAAAAAAACGAGCAGAAATTAATACATTTCTCCTGGTTGTGCCTCCCCTGGGGTAGGGGTAGCATTCAGACGCATTTCTAGGTTTACGATTTCTTGTAAATCTGGAAATATGTCAGGTTCCATGGGTGTTGTGTGGGAACACCCAGAGCAACACCCCTTTCACACAAAGTGCTGCATGTAAAGGGGTCGTATTTACAAGGACAGAAAAAGCCATGCAGGGTGGCTTTTCGTGTCCTTGTAAATATGAGGCAGGAGAATGCGCTGCGGGTGCGTCATAAACACTGATGTATCGGCTGGGCAAGCCCCCTAGAGATGAATAATTTGGACAAGGGCAGTGTAGGGATGGTCCTACAGGAGAAGTGTGGCTCACTGGTTAGAGGAGGCAGACCTGGAAGCAGAGGTCAGCCCGGGACCAGGGTTCAATTCCCGGCTCTGCGGGGTCTTGAGTCCTAAAATGTCCATGGACTCGACAATTCTCGCTCCGGTGCCTACCCGATTCACGGGTTCACACTCTGCGACTCTGGGCAATAGCTTGCTTAATCCCTACAGTGGCCCCTCGCGGCGGGATGCCTGGCTTTCACCTTGCGGATACCCTGCTGGGGTTATCTCACAGGGGAATACCAGGACGGGTTCCCTAAGCAAGCGCTTAGAAACCGCTTGGTGATTTGCGCTATATAAATTCCTGTACATTTACATTGTATGGCCAATTTATGCTCTCCTCAAAAGCCCGTGGTTCAAAGTAGAGAAGACTCTATATTGAGATGTACCACTACTATCAAAATGGAACACAAATTCTTTAAGATTTGTTATTTTACTGTTTTCCTGATTAATTGATTGCTCTTTAAAAGATCACAGACCAGTATGGCCGGCAATTTTCCTGGGCCTGGGTAACATGACATCATAAGGTTAGCAAATAAAGGAAGTAGCTTATGGTTTCATCCAGGGCTCTGACAGGGTACAGATATGCCCTCTGTGTGACTCTTAATCTCCATCTATCCCAGTATTAGCAACATTTGTTGAATGACTAAGTTGTTTGGGCATCAATGATTCTAAACCAGACAGACAGATTAGTAGACATTGGATTGGCAGCAGACTGGCAATATAAGGTAGACTTGAGGCCAAGAAGCCAGATGGTAGGTGACTTATCTAAGTGCCAGGCACCAGCAGATGTTCATAATAAGTAACAAATGTGTTGTGATGTTAAAGAACGTCAAGGGAAGTTGTATGTTGGAAAGCAATTCAGTTTGTTGTGTGCCTTCTGTCACGGCCGGACTGCAAATGAAAACCAGCCCTGGCAATTAACTAGGACAAGTCCGGGGGGGGGGGGGGGTGAGAGTACTGGTGGAAACTCTGCTGCTCTGCTACACTGCTGCCACTTTTGTTACAGGGGCCACTATTGCAGCACTGGCATGTTCAGCATGTATTTCACAGGTTGTGAATACTGACAGAGTAACTTAGCATTTTATCCTTCTTGCATGGCTGTATGCGATTTCATAGGAAAACAATTTCATGGAATACCTTACACCTCAAATGTTTAATGGAAAATTGCAGGATAAATGGAAATTAGCATATCATAGAAATCAATTCATAGAATGTATTTTATTCTCAAAATTGCCTTTTGCTTGCAAATTTTCTCAAGGTGTAAATGGAATGGTTGCAGGTCTTACTTTCAGAAACATTACACCCCAAAGTCCAAAAACACCTCACTACCCTGAACTCCCTCCAATTTTAATGTAATTTTGGATTTTTTCCTAAAATGATCTTTGCTTTAAGATGTGTCCTTTCTTTTTTTACATTTCCTCATTGTCTTTCCTTAAAGTGGTTTTCGATGATTTTGTTTCCTTCAATGTGGGGTCCCAGTTCTCCTTTTTCTATTAATTCACATACATTATTTTTGTTAATGAGCTTTTCATTACACAAACAAAAAGAACAATGAAACATATACAAATTCTTTACGTTCACCTGGTACATCCTGAGTGCTACCTGTTGGCAAAGTTCCCCCATCATGTCCATTGCAAAGGATCAACAGTTTGAGTCTGTTACATCAATCCCTCCATGTACCTCTGCCATTCACCTCACACCGTTTATGTTTTTGGGGCATTCACAAGCGATAAAGATAGGTTTTTCATGTATGCAGCACAAGTCCATCTCCGCTCGCCACTGTCGGGCCTTCGGGGCAGTAGGTTGTCGCCACTGGCTATATTCTACTTTGCAGTCACCAAGACCAGTATCAGTAATGTTCAGTTCAGCATGTGTGAATCCCTCTTCATCCAGGATATGGAGGAGGGCTTTCTTGCGGGTGAGAGTAAGATGACATCCTAGGGTCTGTCTCGGGGAGGATTCAATAAAGCTCCAGTATGGCCAATTGGTTGCACTGTCACAGAGAGCAGGACGTATTGTCTGCACATTGCATGTGTCATAGGTGCTGCAGAGTCAACTATATAGTTGTAGATATTTAAACTGTATAAGGCAAATTCTAGCTGTTATACCAGCTGGGCTCAGGAGCGCAGCTGCCCACTCTACGTTGTTCAGCTCCCCTAGATCGCTCTCGTAGTATCTGGAATTAGTCTTGTGTGTACCAGTGATTTATATATGAGCCTTTGTTGGGTAAAGGGGCCATTGTTAGTTTCACTTCGAGTGGGCTGAATTCCATGATGTTTTCAGATTCTGTTAGGTATGGTCAGAGCCGGCTTTAGGGCAGTGCGACTGGTACAGCTGCATTGGGCTCTGACTTGTGGAGGGGCGCCGGCCTCAAAGGAGGGGGGGCTGTGTTTGTCAATAACTCATGTTTGGAGAGATGAGGGGCACTTATGCCCGGTGGTAGTGAGAGAATCCGAGGAAACACTCATGGGGTGTGGGGATGCCAAAAATTATTCTCGCACCGGGCGCCACCAGCGGTAAAGCCGGCCCTGGGTATGGTCCCAGGACACATTGCAGCCGTAGGTACCTGTATAACTTGAACCTCTAGAGTCCGACACATACATCATTCTTGGATAGCTAAAGATTCTACCACTGGATAGGTCGGGAAACACATTTTCAGATGTGGCATTTTTCAAACTATAGCTGGCTATTTCATAGAGTTTTGCTTCAAAAAGGGATTAGAATCCAACTGTTCTGAAGCCGGAGTGTTCCTGGATGACACTTATGGGCTGAGACAGAGCAAAAGTAGAGGAGTGACTTGCTCTGATCTGTAAGCACCATCTCTAGATGCCTGCACTCTGAAGGATTAGTGATTGAGACCATGAACATATCCACAAAATATGATACACTGTCAGTTGGTCCTTGATTTTTAGCCCCCATCACTTTTCATGCTGTGGTTTGGAGACCACATTTACAAACCTAAAAATTGAATTACAAATCCCACAATGCAATATATGAGCTCAAAAGCAAGGCCACATATGGCATGGGTCCACTCAGCAGCTAACTAAGTTTATTATTTTGTGATTTTAGAAGACATAGAGTAAAAACATTATGTCTTTTCTGGTATCTTCTTATTTGTTTTACCTTTCTGCCTGTAGCTAAGAGAAGGTCTAATGGCAAGTATTTGAACGTTAATTTGATTTGGCTTGAATGTTTTGTACTTGTGTAGTGTGCTTGTTTACAGACCTCTTTTCAGATGATCTGGTGGCCAATAAATGTTTGGAGGATGGTAAAAGCTGGTATACACAATAAGGTTATGGAGGGATACTTGAATTTTTCTCAGATACTGGCAGCTGGTGCCCTAAAAACCACATTGTTGAAATCGGCTTTCTTTGCAGGGTCATCCTGAACATTTTGCCTTTACCCTCTTATTTTCAGAACCCATTGTTATGTGAGCCTCTAGGATTCTGCACACTTTGCACCCTGCTAGCCAGTGCTAAAGTGTGTGCTCAATCCTTTAAAAATGGTAAAATCAGCTTGCACCCACTTGGCATGTTAAATTAACTTCTAAGTCCCTAGTAAAGTGATACTACAGTTACCCAGGCTAGAAAATGAAATGCTTCTAGTGGGCCTGCAGCGCTGATTGTGCCATCCTGGTAGAAATGGGGGTCTCTAGTTGGCAATGGTTTGTACCTTTCTCCAAGTAGGGACCCTTGCTTCTACTCAGGGTAGGGGAGTTACACCCTTAGACAACCCCTACCCTTCCCTTTGGTAGCTTGGAATGAGCAGACAGTCGTATCTCAAATGCAGTGTGTCAAGCATTTGTGCACACATACAGTGATACAGTGAAAACACTACAAATGGACACCACACCAGTTTAGAAAAAAATGGAAATTTGTATCTAAACCAAACAAAACCAAAGAGACAAAAATCCACAATACATATATTCAGATATCACCAAAAACAGGTTATTCACACAAATAAAGCTTGTAGCAGCAAATAACTCCACCTGGAGCTATTACGACATTGTGACAGATGAAAATCCCAAATTACAGCGCCAAGGGCGAGCTGTACGGCGTCGGACCCAGAGTCACACGGACCCTAAAGAACAGTATCTTGGCAAACAGTGAAAAGAAAGACGGTGTGATACTGTGTTGGCGCTGGGCAGCGTCGGTTCCTTCTGACCACAGGGCAGGTGAGGCGTTGGTTTCTTACAGTAGCTGGGGAGGTGATGTCACAGTTGCACCAAGGCGTCACTTCCTTACAATGGTGGGGGGTCGATGAATTCCGAAAGTCACCCACATCAGGTGTTGTTTCCGCAAGGATGAAGCATGGGTGTCGATGAATTCTGGGCTGTGGAGCGAGCAGGGGTGGCATGTAGTGAGCATCATGAGTGTTGCCCTTAGCTCTGGTGCAGACAGAGGCATTGGTGGTGGCATCAGAGTCGATACGGTGCGTGTCGGCAGCCGTCGGGCCTGGGGTGCAAGTCAGGGTCGTGCGTTGTGCACTTCACGAGCGGTGCTCATGGCTTCGTTGCAGGTCACAGCATCGCTCGCTGGAGTCGGTTTTGCAATTTTCTCTGTGGCAGCTGAAACAGTAGTTTTAGATGCAAGAGGACAGAGGACATAAAGTCTTTGTGTCCCTGAGACTTCAAAAAAGGAGGCAAGCTCTACACCAAGCCCTTGGAGATCTTCTTCAAGCAGGATACAAAGCACACAGCAAAGTCTTGGTCTTCTCCTTGGCAGAAACAGCCTCTGCAGGCCAACCCCAGACAGCAGACTTCTCCTTCAGTTGTCCCAGCTCTTCTCCTTGGCAGAGGTTCCTCTTGAGCCGAGAACTATTGTAAAGTTCTAGGATCTTGGCCCCATAATTTATATTCCATTTCTCTTTGTTCTCTTGTGGCAGAGAAGCTCTGTGCTCAGTCAAAACCTGTTCTGTCCTCTCTGGTCCAGCTCCCTGGCAGGAGGTGGAGACAGCATTATGTAAGACAGACCAGGTCCATTCAGGTACAAGGAAATCTCCTCCCACTACTCCAAATGCAGCCCAGGTATATTCAGCCCAGCCCTAACTCATCCAGGAAAGGCAGAACACACCTCAACCCCCAGTGGCTGTCTACAGTGGATGCTCATCCCTAGCCCCTGCCACTTCTAATGTAAGACAGTAAATCCACAAACCATTGGTGGGACACATGATGGCTAAGCAAGAAAATACCCACTTTTACAAAGTGGTATTTTCAAACACACAATATAATATTAATATTTACAAAAATATGCATTTTTTATATTCTTAGTTCATGCATACTAAACTCCAACTTTTCATCTTGTCCCAAGGGGAAGTTATACTTATAAGATGTTATAAATAAACTCCCATTCTATCCTATGGGACTGATAGCCTTTCTGTAGTCAAAAACGAAATACACTGTATTTAACTATCAGGACATGTCACACACATCAGTAGATATCCCACCTTTCACATACACTGCATCCTGCCAACAGGGGTACCTTGGGCCTACCTTAGAGATGTCTTCATGTAAGAAAAGGGAAGGTTAGGGGCACAAAGTGGGTACACTTGCCAGGTTGACATGGCAGTAGAGACTGCAGGCTGACACTGCAGTGGGAGGTCGGAGACCCCTTTGAAATTGTTGCTTGTATGGGTGTCACAATAATTGCTGGTGACACATTAGCACCATTTTACCTACATGCCCTGGGCACACACAGTGCACTGTACTAGGGACTTAGTAGTTAGTCAAACAAGCCAATAATGGAAACACCATTTCATATTCACAATTTACAGAGGAAGCACTTGTACTTTGGCACTAATCAGCAGTGGCAAAGCATTTAGCGCAGCAAAAACGAAATTCAGCACAAAGCAAAAATACAGGAGGCAGGGGCAAAAAGACAGGGAAAAACCATGCCAAGCATGTCAGGTCTAACACATACACTTAAGTAGTCTTTTAAAACATGTCTCAGGCCTGACATTGCATCTTGTGTGTGCAGTTTTAAACTGCCATTTCGACCTGGCAAAATAATCCTTTTGCTAAGCCTAAACCTTCCATTTTAATAAATATAAGGCACCACTAGGATAGTCCTCGAATAGCCCAAAGGGCATTGTATTTAAAAGATTAGACATGTACTTTTAAGATTTACACGCCCTTGTAGTGAAAAAACTCCTAAATTTGTGTTTCACTTCGGTGAGGCCTATCTCTCCCATAGGATAACATTGGGTTAACCTTATTACATTTAATAAGTAATAACTTTTGTTTGGGAGGGAGTGCGAATATTTGTTTGGTGTCTGAGAAATTGTAATTTAAACCCCTCTTTATTGGTAAAGTCGGATTTTAAGTCATGATTCTGCAAATGCCACTTTTACAAAGTTTACATTTTCTTGTCTTAATGATTTGGCACCTGCAGCCTATTCCAGGGTCACATGACTAGGTGTAGTTGGCAGTTGGCATTTGTGTATTCCCCCCAGACAGTGTGACAATGGAGGGTCTGGATGTTAGCAGGAAGGGCCATCCTGGCTTGATGGAGGGCAGAAATGTCACCTATCACACTTGCACTTCAGAGGCACTTGCCCAGTTCCCACACGCATATTGAGACTGCAGACAGGCTGGGATCAGGGCAAAGAGGCTGCAAATTTCAGATAACTGTTTATGGAGCAGGCTCCAAAAGTTTCTTCCACCTCAAAGTGTGTGTCAGGTATAAAAAAGGGACCTTAAGACCAACTCTTCAGTACAGTCCTGGGCCCTATGGATACCACGCAAGAAGTACTCCCTACTGCCCTGCTTGCTGAAAAGGAAGACTGGAGCTGCTCCCTTCATCCCAGGCTGAGTGACTCCAAAGGTCAGCTGACTGTCCTCATATTCTGAGCTACTGGATAGAACAAGCACCAGAGGCCTACCTGCATCTGCCCACCTGACCTGTTGTTTGCACTTACAAATGCCTGAGCCATGTGGGCCTCTGCAAGAGTGAGTCGTTGATACCCAAGAGTTGCCTCCCCAGGACATGGACTCTTTGCTGGCATCAGAGTACACTGTTCTGACTTGACAAGGAGAAATCCTGATGGTCTGGGCTCTTCACAACTGTGAACGGAACTATTTGTGGCACGATCTTGCCACCTGCGATGACTGCCAACGTGAAGCTCTGGTAAACCTTACAGCAATCGACAGCAACTACCGGTAATGTGATATCTGCACTTTGTACTACAGCATGTCAGCCTGCTGTGACCGCCAACATGTATGTCCATTAACAAGTGTCCGCGGCTCCCAACAGGATCTTCGCCTTACAGCTCTTAACATCCATGATGCCCGGTCTGCTCTTCGTGCTACAATGTTGACTATCCGCAACGCTCTGCCTGCTCCTCGCGGCCTCCTCTACCGAGGACAGAACTCTTTGCACTGGAATTTAGAAGGTAACTTTTTGAGCAGGACAAACGTGGCACCTGTATCTGACCTGAACACCATTGTGGTCAGCCTGAACTTGTGACTTTCACCCAGTCTAGCACAACCACATTACAGCGAGCTGCACTTTGAACTTTTAGGTGGTATACTTACCTCAAATCTTTAAAATTGCATATCCCCGTTTCTTCTGATTGGATTTTTGAAGTTTTGTTGAATAATTTACTAATTTACTAAATTCTACTCTATATTTCTAATTTGGTGTGGACTTTTATGTGTTGTTTTTTCACTTTATTGCTGTTTGTGGGCTGCATAAAACTTTAAACATTGTATCTAAGTTAAGCCTGAGTGTCTTTGTGCCAAGCTACCAGAGGGTGAAGCCCAGGTTAATGTAGTAACTTTTTGGGGTTCCCCCTGACAAGGATTGTGGCTGTTACTTGAGAAGGGTTTCACCCACCCCCTCAAATAACAAAACAATTTCTCATATACAGGTATGCCTAGCCTGTGGTCTCATCCTCATTGTGCTACAAGGCTCAAGCTACACATCACTGATGAGGCCTTAGTAGGCCAAAACTAGTCCAGAGTTGCTTGTGTTCTTGTGTGAAGATATCAGGCCCTTGCAATTTGGGGGTGGACTCTTCTTATTAGAGGTGGGCGAAGACTGATTTGAATATGGCTGGTCTCTATCTACAATGACATTGTGGGTGAAAATTGATGTACTGGGATTCAGCCTAATTAATGCCAGTGGCTGAGATTATTTGTAATGTTCCCTCCATCAAAGTGTTGTTTGTTGCTTGTAGCCAAAGCACTTCTACTGGCCCATTTAGAACCATACCTATAATGAGAAATAAGAAAATACAAGTTGCAAAACGAAAAGTGCTGCTGGCTATAAAGCCTGGCATGGCCAATGGTTGCACACATAACAAGCATTGGCAAAGCCAAAAGTTTTTGCCTATGTGAGATCTATTGGCTTTCATATTAAAGAGGGGGGACTAGGAGCCTGTTGTGGTCCAGTACCTGTGCTCCATGTAATAATCCCAAACTAAACAGGGGGTAACTATTCCAAATGTGGGCACAATTGTCATCCACATGAAAAAAACAGAAGAGAGGAGGGAAAAGGAAACACCTCGTTTTGAATACCACAGACTAGAGGCAAGTGCAAGTCTTGTCTCTTGATGCCCTCACACATCCCAAGGGATGTCATGCTTCATCATCGGGCATTGTTCCTCGTCGGGCCGGTGCTGCAATGCCCTAAAGGTCCCCAGAAGGTTCGCTTGAGCGGAGATCTTTTATTAGTAATGCCGTATGATGAGTGAGGGTGTGAAATAAAGGGTTTGGAAAGGTCAGTGAGTGAGCGACTGAATGTTAAAACTAGCTAAGGGATGCCAAAAAGAGCTAAATTTAATACGTGGGTTCCCCTGCCAGGTTAAAAAACCCTTAGGTTGTGTGTTACTGATGGAGCAGTTATGTGTCTCATTAACTCTCGTCGACATGTTTCATGCCCTATAAATGGTCAGAATGATCCCTGGCACTTCTTCAGGACCAGCAAAGTGAGTGAAAGAACCATGAGTGGGTCTAGAACCCTACTAAAAAGGATTATATTAACTCCTACATTGTGTTTTTGTTCTTTTACTTCTTCCTTCTTTACTCATAGGTTGCAACAGGAGCGGTCATTAATTGAGCTAAAAGCCACCTTGTAGTTTTACACAAGGGTGGACCATTTCTTTCTTTTTATTAGGGTTCTAGACCCATTCACGGTTCTTTCACTCACTTCGCTGGTCCTGAAGAAGCGCGAGGGATCATTCTGACCATTTATAGGATGCGAAACATGTCGACCGAAAGTTACTGAGGCACATAACTGTTCCATCAGTAACACACAACCTACAGGTTTTTTAACCTGGCAGGGGAACCTACGTATTAAATGTAGCTCTTTTTTGGCATCCCTTAGCTATTTTTAACATTCACTCACTCACTCATGACCTTTCCAAACACTTTATTTCTCACCCTCACTCATCATACAGCATTACCAATAAAAGATCTCCGCTCAAGCGACCCTTTGGGGGACCCGTCGGGCATTGCAGCTCTGGCCTGATGAGAAGCAACGCCCGATGATGAAGCATGACATCCCTCGGGAAGTGTGAGGGTATCAAGAGAGAAGACGTGCGCTTGCCTCAAGTCTGTGGGGTTTAAAACTAGGTTTTTTCCTGCTCCCTCCTCTCTTCTCTATTTTTCATGTCTTTGACTATTGTGCCCACATTTGGAACAGGTACCCCCTGTTTGGTTTGGGAATCTATTGGATTTCCCAATGTTTTTTTAGGCATGTTGCACAGCAGCACGGTCTGCTGTGCAACATAGCATAGAGTAAAGAAAAATAAGTGCTGTGATGTGGCAGCATTGGCTACATCATAACACTTTATTTTCATTAAGCCATGTTGCACAGCAGCACGGGTTTCTGAGCAGTATGTGAAAAAAAGAGCGACGGGGCAAGTAACAAGAGGGAGGCATGGGGAGGATTGTGGAGCAGCAGCAAAGGATAGCAGTAGTGAGGAAACAACACAAGGGAGGTGCTGGAGAGGGAGCAGCAATAATGGACAATGGGAGGAGTTTGTGGAAGCAACACAAGGAAGCTGTTGGGGGGAGGGTGCACCAACAATGAAGAGTGGGGCATAGGCAGGGTGGGGCGAAAAGCAACACAAAGGAGGTGTGGGGAGGAGGAAGGGATTAGCAACGGAAGGGGAAGAAGGGCAGGTGGTGGATAAGCAACATGAGGGAGGAGCTGTGGAGGGAAATTGACTGCACACACATGCCAAAATGTTTTTTTTTTTAAGTGCCTCCGGACTGTGGAAGAACACTGACCACAGACAGCAAGCTGTACTAGGTTCAGGCTTCATGGCAGGAACAACCCGTGGAAGTGCCTTTAGGAAGCAGGAGGTGTGACCTTTCAGGAGCAAGGAAACTAGCGTGACAATGAAGCCAATCAAATGCAAGTAATGGTAAGTAATGTGCAGGCTTTAAGCCTGTTTTAAGAATTTTTTTTTAAGATTTCGCAGACAGCTCATGCACGCTGTCTCAGTCGAAAGCTAAAAAGGTTCTACTTGAAAGGGGTTCAAATGCAAATTCTTAAGCCACAGACAAGAACCAACAGATCTGCTGCGAAGTAGCTAACTCTCGCTCCACATTTTACAGACCATGGAAATAGAATGATTTTTAAGAAATATTGGTTGTATTGATGAAAATGAAGACTACTAGTACCAGAATGCATTTGGTTGTTACATACATTTCATGGTACATTGTTTCCTCAGAGTCATGCTGGTTACCATTAATCGGTTTCTCTTTCACTCACGACTACTTTTGCTTATTACTATAATTCTTTAGAAAAAAGATGAATGCTATGAGCTTTGCTTTTTATAACTGTTAGACAAAGACCCAATTGCTTGCTTGCTGTTGAAAGGTTACATCGAATATGGTGTTTCGTTCATACAATTTGACTTTAGAAATGCTGCTCACTTGCCATGCTTGTTATTAATGTAATTGAATTGAAAGGATGCAAAAAATGTCCTTGTCCAGATCATTAAAGATCAGCGCACCAGCCTGGAATGAAATGCTTTGGGAGGGATGGTCTATCGCCTCCTGCTGCAGACGTCTGCAAAGAGCACTTGTGTGGATGGTGGACTGGAAGCAACATTCTTTGTCATACAATTCGAGCTATGGCCTTCAGTGCGATCAGTCTGGAATCAAGGGGTGGTAATATGTGCTATTAGAGGGGTCACAAGTTAATTCCTCGTAAATTCCTATGGAATCGAAATAATGTGGAAATCAGGGACACTGCTCAATTTCTGCTTAATATTTTGTAATCCCATTAATTTTAATGGGAGCAAAGTCCTCCAGGTATAACATGGAGTGTTTCTTTCTGGTAAACCGAACAGTATTGTTGCACCCAAGAAAAAGAGGTGTGGTAATACCGCACCCCTATGATTCCATAAAGGGGGGGGGGGGGTATTAACCAGAATTACCAGCCCCATCAGCATTAACGGGTCGACATGAAGATGGCCATAATAAATATGTGGTATGCTGTACTAGGTATTATGTGGTAAATTGTATTGAGTTCTGGGATTGCTAGCTATAGATGCTCCAAATAAGAATGTGATGATTTGAAGCAAGAGGGAGTTGGAGCTGGGGACTGGTGTGGTTCTGAGCCCTGATGGTCGGGGTCTGATGTACCAGACATCAGGGCCGGTCCTAGGACTTTTGGGGCCCCGGGCAGAAAGGAAATGTGAGGCCCCCCGAATTTACATACAGCGTGAAATCACAGAGCATGACATCACAGGAAGTGCCATCAATTGTTTATTTTTAAGCGACATTGCAGGAAGCACCTTTTTTGGTGAGAATATCAGTAAAACAATAACATAAATATTAACACTATTAGAATAAGCACTTATTTTACATTTCAATTAACTGGACATACATTATGTAAGTCACACTGGATGGAAAGTTTTAGCCTAAGTCTCTCCAAAACGTATAAGTTCAATCAGATGTTAACAATTTGTTTCCAGATTGGTGCATTAGATCTATATATGTGCATGCTGTATTTATATAGGACAGGGAATGGGCCCCTCAAGTCATGCTGCGCTTGACCATGTCTGTGAGGCCCACACAAGAGACAGCCTATTTCTGAACCCTACCCACCATGGTCCAGCACAGCAAACCACAGGGGAGGGCCCTTCCTCCTCTAGCAGTTACAGCATCGAGTAATGGCTGGGATCCCTTGATGAAAAGAATTAATCCCTAACTTCTAAAAGTGAAGAACATGCTCCACCCAACCTATCCCTTGGCATCCACCTGGGACAGAAGTCAGCTTTCCATCATTACTTTGCAGGACTCTAAGCGTGCTTGTGGTTTCACCAAGATGATGTATATATGGAGGTTACCAAATATCACTGAGTTCATTTTGAGGTTTTCATTTCATGACACCCTGTCCTAAATCAGACTCCTATTCTCTTTAACACATAAAGAATACTGGAAAGTTATGAGTCTTCAAACAAGCTATCTTGGTTCTCCTACTTGACCAAATTGTTTGATCTTGGCCAAATCATGTTCTTCCTGTACCTTTAACTTCTTAAATGTCATTCTCTCATGGGCTGACTGCCCATTATCTCAAAGACTTTATGGTGAGTGCTGCTTGTTCTGGGGGATTCATTTCCACTGTTTACATTCCTCAATTTTAGCATCCCTAAAGATGAAAATGTTTAATAAAGTGGCCTGTGTATGGCACTTCCTTTGATATAGGTACTCCATCCCAGTTACCTTGTTAGTAAATGCTGCCCTCTTGCACCGCTGTAAAGGAAAGCCATTGTTACGACAATGCCACTAGGCTATGCTGCTCCAGGCTTACCGGCTACACTGTTTGTTTTTTACACCATATTGATTAGACTACTTGTCTCGATCAGTTCCTTGACAAGCAAAAAGGTTAAAGGTTTGATATCTTGCAGGAACTCACTACAGTATGCTGTGCAAACATCTTAAAGAAAAGCAGAGCAATCTTAGCAAACTGACTTCCACTTTTGGTGGGCCTCCCTAGACTGGACCATGGCTGTGATGTCCAGGGGAGTGAAGGCCTCTCCTGGCTTGTAGCGCTGGACCATGGCTGTGAGGTGTAGGTGAGTGGGCTAGCAGTGTAGCAATGGTGCCATGGGTCATTGTTACTGCAAGGTAAATGGGCCACTCTCGTCCGTCCCCCCCCCGCCTGATCCCCAAGATGGATATATAACATCCATAATTCTGGTAAATATGGTCTAAAGCACACCGGACTCCAGTGCCATTGCACCTTCTGCACTATTAATTCCAAGACCCTGGGTGGGGCCACATTCCATGGACCTCGCAGCCATAGTCCTGTACAAGACAGACATAATCTAGGTACATAGGGGACCTAACACCCTACAGTTCCACTTTCACGGCACCTGCTGCACTTTAATTAGCCACGCCTCTACAAGGGGTCTCACAATGATGGTCCTGTGATGCGAGACCTGACAGTGGATGAACATTGTTGAGAGAAGAAGGGAAACTGTGCCGTAACAGTGGTGCATTGAGCCCTGAAGCAAACAAGGTACATTGTTCCTCCGTCTACTGAATGGACAGTAAAATACAGCCATAATGTAATTACATTGGCCCCAAAACCCCACAAGGCAACAGAGACACTGCACTTGCTATTCAGTCTATAGCTACAACCCTCAGAGCCATGGTCCAGTGCTGGGAGGCCTAGGACAGAAGGATACCTTTCTTGGGACTCTGAGCACTAGAGCAAGGCTTTAAAGCCTAGGAGAGGATAGGCTTTTCCGGGTCCTCACAGCTCTAGGTCAAGGCTCTGAGGTGCATGGGAGGAGGGACCAGTGGCAAAGTATGGGCTTAGATGCAAGTAAACGATGCTGGACAGTAAAACTCAGCAATACCTTTGGTGCACTGGCTCCTTGCTACCCATGTACCCTGGTGCCATAGCACCTGCTGCACTGATAGCTACACCCATGATAGAGCGACACCCCCCCTATGGTCTCATAGCCATGGACTAGTGCCTCAAAGCTCATGGATGGGCACTCCCTGCACTGGGTATCCAAACGTGGCTGATGGGCCCAGGGGAGAATCTGCTCTCAGCCTCAGAGTGCAGAAACATGGATGTGAGGCCTATGAAAGACAAGCAAGTTGCATAGCAATGGTGCTAGGACCCTGGTGCAAAGGAAAAGCGTCCCCTTAACTTTGCCCACTGCCTGCACAGTAAAATACTGCTATAGTTTGGGTACCTTGGGCACCTAATACCCCTGGCTTGGTACTAGGTGTAGGTGAAGGAGTCTAACTCCCTTGGGCCTTGCAGCACTGAACCATGGCTTCGCACCCTAGAGTGCCCCCTCCCAACCCCGCATGCCTTGGGCCTCTCAACCACGGTCTAGAGCAACGGGGCCTAGGAGAGCGGAGTCCAGTGTAATGGCGGCCTCTTCCCTGCATCTCGCAACAATGTTCTGGCACTGCAAGCCCAGTTAATGGGGGTTTTCTCTGCTGCACATTCCCCATGATTTAGAGCTGTAAGGAGCAGGGGAGTGAGTAGGAGCTTTCCCCTGGGCCTCACATCTATGATCTAGTGTTGTGAGGCCAAGGGGGGGTGGTCCCACTCCACTATGTCCCCAGCAGTGGTCTAGCACTGCTAGGCCAAGGGGAGGGTGGTCCCATCTCCATAGTGGGTCCCATCCCCTAGTCTTCAAATCTACTGGCTGGTGTTGCAAGGCCCATGAGAGGCGGCCCCCCGGACTTGGGCCTCTCATCAATGGTCTAGTCCAGCTGCAAGTCTCAGAGGAGAAGAGTCTCCATTCCTGGGCCACATAGATATGACCCATCACTGAGTCCCAGGAGAAGGGGGCCAGTCCCCTGGAGCTCACAGGCATGGTCTAGCACTGTGAGGCCATAGTAGGATGGCCAATTTCCAATTTTGCTTTCACAGGGCACTTTGTGCCTTTTGAGACACATTGTGTTTGCTGAGACATCCAACGTTTCTTGTGTAGCAGAGGAACTGCAAAGTCACATAGAAGATTTTTGGAACTTCATTTTAAATCTCTGCCTCTGACACAAACCATCTTAAAATAATTCAGCTGGAGACTGAGTTTATTGATTGTGATTGCTATTCATACCGTATGTGATTTTTGGATCCTGTTACCACGCCCTGGAGTAAGCCTTAACTACTCACTATTGGAAACTTTGAGTGACACATTTAGAAAATGAACTCTGGTATTCATATGGAATGAAGTGCTTAAGCTTTTAAACACCAGTAGCAAATATCAGTTTCTAGCAGTGTCTAGTAGTAACATCCACCACAGGACCTTGTCCAGTGGGTATGTTTTAGCCAGGGAACTGTGTTATTTGACATCTAATCTCAGCTTTACCATTTCACCTGAATATGATGGAAATAAACACTATAACTAGAATTACATTGCACTGAGAAAGGCACCCCCTTGAACAGTGGACTAGCTGTAAATGTGGAACGAGGGGCCACATTTTTTAACCCCGGCCTCTCACCTGAACAAATTCTGTGTTCTTGGGCAATCACTTTTCTTAAATTATTGCTGTGCTCCTTTTTTTGGCAAAACTGGGAGTATTTTGACCCCATTTAAAAACTGCTAGAAAGCGTATGATTACAACATGGACTACGGTCCTGATTATGACTACAGCAGTCTACCCGCCATATCATGACTTTGGCAATTGGACTGCCACAGTACAGCTGCAACCTGTCAGAGGCTGCAATATATTGGTGTTGCCGCAACACCGCCAAGCATATTATGATTTGCCTCACCGCCATCCATTTCATTGGGGTGAGACTGCCATGAAAAGAGTGGTGGTGAGGAAACAAACAGGGCCCTAACAGGGCCCCCTGGTGTCTCTGTGAATGGGGGTGCATGCGGGAGGGGCACGTTCTGCTGCCCTGTATCTTTGCACCCTCAGTTCCTGCACGAGATGGAATTCATGACATAGAGCATTCCTTACCTGCAGGAACGTACAGCGGCAGTCCCATGGCGGTGCCTTTCTAAGACACCGCTGCAGCACATCCGCCTGCCAAGGATTACAGTCATAATCCGGCAGGCAATGTGGGGGCGGCTTTGACAGTCCTACCATGAAGCACTGGTGTGGCGCTCCACTGGAGGACAGACAAAGTCGCAATCAGGCCTTAAATATTACCTGGGAGAGAAGTGCCCAGTCACATGGTATATTCACCTAAATGCAATAACGTGGTAAATGTATAGCCAGGGCCACTGAAACTAAGCAATTGTGCGGCCAGGGTGGTTTTCCCATAATTATGGAATTGCCACATTTTCCACATAATCGATCATCTGCTCCATAATTTACAGATTTCAACCATAAAAACATTTTTATTTGCTCTAACAGTTCAAAAGTTACTAAAAACCCAGCACCGTGTTGCCATGCAATGAAAGGCCCATGTCAAAGGTTCACTGGTCACCTATTGTTTTCTTATTACTATGTTTGGGTGTTGAATTGATACTAATGGGGGCAGACTGTTCACCGACAGTGTTAACAAGCATAAAATGAAGGAAGAATTAAGTAATACTATGATCAAATATACTGCATTACACTGCATACATTTTTTACCACATAATTTAGTGAACCCTGCCGCACAATTTGGCTGTTTTCTGCTGCATAATTACAGTGGGCCTGTGCATTGCCTTTACAACAGTAGAAGTGTGTCACAGTCCTGGCTCTACTATTTTAATCAACTGTTTGTTCCTGGGCAAATACTAATCTCCTTGTTCCTCCTTTAGTGATTTGACCTTGTGACAGCCCTTTGAAATAACCTTACAGGGCATACCCTCAGTACAGCTCCTTTTAATAGCGTTCATGCACTCATTTAAGGCTGTTTGCATCCTGGTGACTAAAGGCTCTAAGGAAGTTACCTTGCACGGGACCCCTCGTGTGCTGCATTGCGTCCCTGTCTGCTGTCCACAAGCACCTCTTTCACAGCTCATCAAGGGCTGAAAAAGAGGCGCTTGGCTTTTGAAGGGTTGAAAGTGCGCGATTTAGGGTGTCCTGCAGTGTCTTTGTATGGGCAGCATGAGACATGATCCCCAATCACAGGAGCTGATTAGCCTGGGAGAGGTTCTTTTTTCCCCAGCATACTACTTAAGGTGTAGAGCTGCGAGGCCCAGGGGGTGAGGCCCTTTTCCTTGTGCCTCCCAAGCAGTCATGGCAGTGTGGCGAGGCCCAGGGAAGTGCGTCCTGCATTTAATATTTCGAGAGGCTCACGCACATGTTTGCGAGGCCTGGGGCCTCGCACCTCTACATCACAGCTGTGAGGCCCAAGGCAGGAGCTTTAGAAGTGCGAGGCCCCTTGTTGGTCGGCTGGGCGCGGGGCCCTGGGTAGCTGCCCACACTGCCCATGCCTAGCGCCGGCCCTGCCAGACATACTAGCTGAATAAAAAAGAAGAACTGATTGGTGTGGGTATTCTTCTATTTCACAGTGGCCATACGGGAGGGGTGTCTGTCATGTTTTCCTGTCACAAACAAACCACTTTATTGAAAGAAGAGAGGCAAAGACATCAAAACCCATTGGTGAATGTCTGAAAAATAGTTGAGTGCAACACTTCAGTTTAAAATACTCTTTGCTTGCTCCTACTTACAAGCAATACTTATGCACCTAGGCAAAGAGATTTGAACAATTGTTTTATGAGTAAGGGCATATTTTGTCTTTGACCGCTAATGCCAACTGTGCCTTGGGAAATGTATGCATAGATGAATTCTTCAGCTCTTTAACAGAGTCTGAAGTTTCCTAGATTCATGAGAGCAGTTTTTTCTTTGTTCTCTGGAAATTGTAGTCCTGATTTTCTAAGGTATAATCAGGACTACAAGTCCCAGACTGCAATGAGAACCGTGGATGGACTAGCTACTCTCACATGGCCCTGAGAAACGAGAGAGGGCTGTCTTCATAACCCTTACGTTGGGAGAGGTGTGGCGCCGCGGCCAGGGCGACTGACGCTGGAATCTGGGGACCACGGTTCGATCCCCGGCTCCGGCGGCAGGTTTGCCCAGCACCATGTGACTCTGGGCAATGGCTCGCTTAATCTTCCCGACGGCCCCCAGCGCCTAGAGACCCTTACGGGTGATTGTGCGCTTTACAAATGTGGACTTTACCTTTACTTTACGTTCCCAGCATGAAAAATAACGTCAAATAAACACTTGAGTTATAGGATTTCAATTTCCCCACGCCCTCACACCCAGGGAACAATGCACAAAAATAAAACCGGGATCTATGATCTACGGTAATTCGCTTTAGCAGGTGCACTTTCAATGTGTGTCATGGGGAATGCTTGTTCTCTTTCTAATAGTACCCTGAAGTATGTGTCTTCTTGTTACCAAAATGCGTCACAGCTCATTTCTGTTATTTTTGGCGGTCCTTTCAGTAAGAGCCACAGCATCCAATTAAAGCACGTTCACAAAGTGTTTTCAGATATGTTTTCACAGCCTCATAAACGGAGCTCTTGCTATTTTATGCTTGACAGTTTTCGCAACAAGACATGGGTGGTGTATTAAGTGATTTCTCACGAGGGGCCTGCTGAAGGAAAATCATGAATACATTTTCAGTGATGGGCCCACAAATTTCAGTTTTTCCTGAGTCTTTTTGGTAAAAGCCAAGTATCCTTTCTAAACAGATGGGTAGGGCAAGGATTATACAGTTCTAATTCCACTACTCTAGAAATGGGAAGAATCATAAAACCTAGGCTTAATGATGAGAAACTGCATTGTGGGAAAATAACAAAGGCTAACGTATTCTCTTTAGGATTTGTTTCCTAATGGGCAAATATAAGATGGCAGGAAAACGTAATTTTATATTTCCATACCTTTGTCCTGATGTGAAAATCTAAAATATCCTGTCCAAAGGCACTTTTATTCGATTATTAAATACGGATGCGCAGTTAGATGGATTTTCTTTCTGTTTGGTGTGTTCTGAAAACTGCCCTTTTTATGGTCTTTTATCTTCTCTTTTTCAATCATTTATAGAACTGATGATATTTGTAGATATGCTTTAGGGTTTTCAGTAATTCCGCTGCTATTGATTATTTTGATATATGAACTTCCGCAGTATCTTTTCATAAAAAAGGCAAATATAAGATCATATTTTTTCAATGTTTTACTGTGTAATGAAGGAAGGCTGATCAATAAACTTAAAATAAAAGCTAGAGAACAATCATAAAATAATATAACCTTCAGGGATTTCAAAAACCTGGCTGTTAGGGTGTTACAACAAGCATTTGGAATGCAATAGGTCTCGCATTTACGAGAGTTTGAGCTATTGGCAATACAATAGCTTAAACTCTCGCAAATGCGAGACCTATTGCATTGCAAATATTTGTTTGTTTACTAGTGCCCATGCGACGCTTTCACATTCATGGAGGCCGTGCCCCTTTCTTTAAACAAGATGCGTCTTTATTGGGGCATGGCCAACAATAAAGTGAAACCGCAACATGGGGCGTCTTGACAAAAAAAGCATGTTTCTCAGGTTGACAAACAGATGTTTTTTATGTGAAAACGCCCAAGCTGAGCTTTCACTATAATAGCGGCTGTGCACCTTTCTTTAGACGTGGCTTGTCTAAACAAAGGGGCGCGGCCTCCATGAATGTGAATGTGCCGCATGGGCGCTAGTAAACAAACAAAAAAAAAAATAAGTAAGCGTGGCCACTATACTTAAAGCAGAATGCGCTGCTAAAATGAAGAAAGAAAGAAACACGGCCGCTATAGTTAAAGCGGACCCCCATTAGTAAATAAAATAAAGCAGTTGGCATGTTGCGACGTAGTGGGTGGAATAGGGGAAAATCATTACACAAAATAGTGCTCACAGCCAAGATAAAGCAGACCGTGTAACAAGGCAAGCAAAAGGTCCAGTCGTTATGGGCGGTAACAAATGTAGACGGAACCAAGGACGGACTTACAAACCTAATAATGACTCGGAAGCCAGCGTTTATGAAGGACAATGTGTATATGTGAAAAAAAATCTCAATAAAATATATAAAAAAAAAAGAAACAAGCCAATTAAAAATATGGGTGAAGAGTGGGGGGCTTCAAAGCCATACTCCAATACTGCATGCCTCACAGCAGAGCATGCACTGCCCAGGCTCGACCTAAAAAGATACGGTAAGGCATGTGACTTATCCGGGTAGGCTTACAGCCATTAATGACAGATGCTAACAGTGCCCTCAATTTCAGGTTGCATTCAATAATAAATCCACATTTGTAAAGCGCACAATCACCCGTAAGGGTCTCTAGGCGCTGGGGGCCGTCGGGAAGATTAAGCAAGCTATTGCCCAGAGTCACATGGTGCTGGGCTAATCTGCCGCCGGAGCCTGGGATCGAACCGTGGTCCCCAGATTCCAGCGTCAGTCGCCCTGGCCGCGGCGCCACACCTCTCCCTCAAAGAAGGCGCAAAACACCTGAGCCAATTCAACTCCCTCAGCTCTGGTTTGTGCAAACAGAAGCATGGTGCATGTAGACCGGGACAGACTCAGAGGCGCGCACAAATTATTAAATGTAGTTTAGGTATACTACCAGCCTCCTCCACTTCACTCATCTCTACCACCACAAATATAAACACAATTTAAAAATAAACAACAACAACAGCAATACAAATAATAAGGTGGATGTAGTATGTGATTGCACTTGCCTGTAGTGGATACCTGCTTGGTCCCTGCTAACTTGTGTCCCCATCCTAAGTTGCTGCTTGATGGGGCCGCTAATTGTGAGCCACTTTTAGTGTGCCTTCTTTGAGAATGTTGCCCCTGGGCCTGCGTTAGTAAAACAGTGAAGGTATTCCTCATTAGCCTGTGGACATGTCATATCCAAATAAGGGAATATCCCCATGATATTGCCTCTTGTGGCGCAAAATGGACCCGCATGACTTTCAGCTGGGAAGAGAATGGTAAGTCACTACAGACCATTGCAATGCCACAGCGTTGTATGATGCCTTTCATTGTGCACAACCACAACATTAAATCAGTATATTATGGGGCATATTTACTAGAAACTCGTGGAGCACAGTGTTATACAAAAATTGGTAATGCAGTGCTCTGTCAGTTTTAAAATGCAGGGATGCGCTGTATTTACCAGAATGTGGCCCACCCGTGTGTTTTCCCTTGCGCTGGCGCTAAAGAAGCTGCCTAGCGCTAGCTCAGACCCCCTTGCGCCATGTTGCAAGGGTGCCTGCGCCGCAGGGGTGAATGTTTATGTGCAGGAAGGGACACCTTCCTCCACATAAACAATATTTACAGGCAATTTGCAGAATGCAGCACACCTAGAAAGAGCAAAATACAAGGGGAAATTCAACATTTCTCCTCTGATCTCCTGCTTAAGCCGAGGTATATTCCCTGGCAATATTTTTGGTGCTGCCCCATTCCTTGTAAATATGGGGCAGCGTGAAAAGGCAATGGGTGTTACGGCAGAACGCCCACTGCAACACCCATTGTACTCCCCTTTCCTGCTAAGTGCTTCGTGAATAGGGGTATTATTTACAAGTCGGCACTAAGCCACGTTAAGTGGCTTAACAACACCTCCTTGTAAATAGAGCGAAGGACTTAACGCCACCAGAACATCGGAAATTTGACGTTCTGGTGGCGTTAACTCCTTGTAAATATGCCCCAATGTCTTTTAGTTATCAGTGTTGCCTGCTACTGAAGGATGGAAGGCCATTGACAACATATTAGATCCAAATTTTGTTTAGGCGTTACATAGAAATGTAAATATTAAAGGAGAGCTTTAAATCGCTTGTCATAGGTTTCCACGTAAAGCCGAGTGGAGGGATGTTAAGGCCTTATTGGCTTTATGTTAATAGAATAAGAATCATGTTATTCGAAGGTCTGATCCTCGTGGAGGTGTCTACGGTGCTATGAATTAAATTGGGTAATATGATATTGTGCTAACCTGACAAGTGTGGGGATTTTGGAAGGGAAAGAAGAGACGGTCCCGAGATGTGCACGTTACAGGGAAAACCATAAACTTAGAACAGACAGCCTGCAGTAACGCACAAAACTTGTAGAATCGTCTCTGTGTTGGATGCATTCTGGTCTGACATCTTTACTGCACATCATCCGATCTTTTATTTTCACCATGTGAGCACGGTTTTCGAAACGCTCTGATGAACTGTGAGGGGATCACGTTCACGCAGCATAAACCAGAGTTCTTGGATCAGAAGCAGCACGCAGCTGCAGCCAAGTGCTCTGAGCAATGACGCAATAACGTCTCTTTTGTTATTTTTGCGTAAAAGGTACATTTTCCACTGACAAACAGTACATCTGGCCAAAATGTGTGAGAAAAATGACTCATAAAAAAGCCTTTATTAAAAACAATTTGCTGTTTTTCACATCCTGAACTTATTTCCTCTAATGATTTCCCTTGGACCGTTTAAGTGAAATAAACTCCACCCAAATCTTACAATGCTTGAACAAAACCTCACTAACTAGTTGAATAACACTATCTTAGTAAGGTGAATATCTAATGTGCTGAATTCTTTTGAGTATTCAGGCATTGTCATTGGATGAAACATTTCAAGTTTTTGGCACCGTAAATAGATAAAAATAAACTTTCATTAATTTGGTATATCTGGATCTAATTTGCTTAATCACTTTGTTTCAATGAACTGTTCTTTTTATTTCACTTGAAAAATGTTCAAGTGAGAGTAGAGAAAAAAAGATTTCACATGCTTCTTGGTATGATTGCCTGTCTGAAA
Organism: Lissotriton helveticus; assembly: GCF_964261635.1. NCBI lineage: Eukaryota > Metazoa > Chordata > Amphibia > Caudata > Salamandridae > Lissotriton > Lissotriton helveticus. The sequence continues at coordinate 330,274,606 of NC_136071.1, read as the reverse complement.
ATGTAATTATGGTGGAGTTGACTGGGGTGCGAACCTTAGTGAAACAAAAATTATACAACCGGGGCGATGCACCAGTTCTGATCCACGCTATGGCGGCGATGCTGCCGGTTCGACAGAGGATGCATGGCTTTGGTTGGAGCAAACAATTTAGGCCCACTTCCAAGGGTCCGGGACTGGGGTGGCACCACTTGGCAAGTCAGACTTACAGATGGTCGAGTCCAGAGGCAGAAGCAGGTAGGAAGGAAGTCTTTCATGTTCCTTAACCTTCAGATCAGGAGGCCAGCCAGCTAGCCCTTGGAGTCACTCTGGGTTCAAGATATGGAGATCCAGTCCTCCTCACCCTGGTAGAGGAACAGCATGAAGCAGGGCAGCACATCAAGGCAGGAGTCCAGTAAAGCAGCAGTCCAGTAGAGTAGCAGTCCTTCAGCAGCACAGCAGTCCTTCTTCCTGGCAAAGTCTTCAACGGTCCAGATGTGAACTGAAGTTGTGGTATCAGAGGTCCAGTACGTATACCCACTACTTCCTTTAAAGTGGGTAATACCTCAATGACATGGGTTTGACTTGCACTGAGTCCCTGCCCTTCCTGCCCTGGCTCCAGACTCGCTACAGGGGGGTATGTAGCCCTAGCCCTTTTTGTCTGGACAAGATGCAGCCTATTCAGTTGTAAATGAGGCTGTGTCCAGCTCCCCCCTCCCATCCTGTCGGGATGGCCCCTCAAATCACACCTAAGCTCCGATTGTGAGTGGCTATCTAGGGGAATACACAAAGTCCAACTGTCACCCACCCCAGAGATGTGGTCAGAGACAAATGTAAAAAGAACAATTGATGGACACTGGGGTGAATGTATGACATACAATGTCATACATGTCATACATTCACCCCAGAACAATGTCATACATTCACCCCAGTACAGAGATCTGGGCCTAAATCCATAGTTTTTTTGATCACCATGCCATTCCAGTTTGGAACCAGGCATTTGCAAATCAGTCTTGACCCTGCGCCCAATGGGAACAGTCCAGCCCGAACTGCCAGGCCAGGTCCTCCCTGGAATGGAAACAAGCATCCTAGCCCCTTCTGTAATACCGATAGCACTGGCTCATATAAAGCACCAGTGCTGTCTTCAGGGGGCGTTTCCTCATTTGCATGAGGGCGGGCCCCGATGCAAATTATGGAATCCCTTTGCCTCTGCGCCCGCGACGTATTACTGGCGCATGTGTCACAGCAAACAAATGATGAACCGAATGCTGACAATGCAAACATTCTCCCCCATTGTTCTTTTGCCCAGTACGCCACACCAGTTTGGACTCAGCCATATGCAAATCAGTCTTGACCCTGTGCCCCATGGGATTAGTCGAGACCGAACTGCCAGGCCAGGTCCCTCCAAACTGGGGTGGCTTAGTGGGCAAAAGAAAGATGGATTTAACCCAGATCATTTGACTGGGGGAGAATGTTTGCTTTGTCAGCATTCCGTCCATCATTTGTTTGCTGTAACACGTTTTGCCCTAAGTGGGATGGATATGCCCAGACATGGGTCCCTTGCTCACTGTGGCACTGGATTCAAGCTAGCCTGGCTGAAGAAGGGTGACATACCCTGAAACCGGCCCCAGGATGCTTGTTTCCGGTCCTGTGAGGACCTGGCTTGGCAGTTTGGTCTGGACTGTTCCCATGAGACGCAGGGTCAAGACTGATTTGCATATGGCTGGGTCCAAACTGGGGTGGCGAGTGGACAAAAAAACAATGGGTTTAACCCAGATCTTTTGACTGGGGTAGAATGTTTGCATTGTCAGCATTCCGTCCATCATTTGTTTGCTGTAACACTTGTGGTCAGAGACAAGCAGCAGAAAACAAATGGCTAAAGTAAGAAAATTGCAATTTTCTAAAAGTGGCATTTTCAGAATGGCAATTTTAAATCAAACTTCAGAAGTTGTGGTTTTAAAATGTGATTTCAGAGACACCAGACTCGGAGATTTTATCTATTTCCAGTTGAAAATTACACTTATAAAATGTAAGTAGTTAACCTCAATGTTTTCCTATGGGTGAGATAAGCCTCGAAGTAGTGAAAAACAAATTTGTGAGTTTTTCACTACCAAGACATCTAAAACTTAAAAGTGCATGTCCAGCCTTTTATATACATTGCACCCTGCCTTCTGTCTTTGGGCCTGGCAAGAGGTTTATTTTCCCAGGGCTGCAATGGCAGACCTGAGACACGTTTAAAGGGCTACTCTAGTGGGTGGCACAATCAGTTCTGCAGGCCCATTACTAGCATTTAATGTACAGGCCTTGCGTATAGGGACCACCACTTTACTAGGGATTTATAAGTAAATTAAATATGCCAATTGGGGATGTACCAATATGACCATGTTTAGAGGAGACAGCATATTTGACCTGACAGCCTTAAGGTGGTCTTCCCCTAACTTTTTGCCTGCTTACCTCCAGTATTTGCTGTATTCTTTCTGTTGGCCCCAGGACTCTGAGCAGCTCACCACTGCTAACCAGTGCTAAAGTGCAGGTGCTTCTCCCCTAAATCTGGTTTAATTAACTTATCCATAATTGGTATATTTAATGTATCTGCAAGTCCCTAGTAAATTACACTATATGTGCCCAGGACCTGTCAATTGATTGCAATTAGTGGACTTGCAGCACTGATTGTGCCATTCACACAATTAGCCCTATAAACATGTCTCAAGCCTGCCACTAAAGAGCCTGTGTGTGCAGTTGACACTATTATGCAGACTTGACATTTAAAACCCCTTGCCAAGCCTTAAATTTCCCTTTTATTACATATAAGTCACACCTAAGGTAGGCCTTAGGTAGCCCGTAGGACAGGGTGCAGTGCAAGTGAGAGGTAGGACATGTGCTTTTAAATATTATGTGTCCTGGTAGTGTAAAACACCTAAACTCGTTTTTCATTACTGTGAAACCTACCCCTCTCATAGGGTAACATCGAGAATTCCTTTCCACACTTTTAAGCTGTCATTTCTGATTGAGAAGGAGTAGCTCTGTCATGTTTAATAATAAATTAATAATAAAAAATAAAATAATAAGTCCTCTTTGCCATAGTTGGATTTAACATTACTATTTTGGAAATGCCACTTTTGAAACATGGCATTTCTCTGCTCTTAATACTCTGTGTGCCTGCATCTTTTCTTTAATACATGTCTGGGGTGGGCAACATCTGAACTGTGTGCAATCCCTCTAGACAGCCATGCACAAATAAAAGTTAGGTGTTTCTGAGTGGCCATCTGCATCTTGATGGGTCATCCTGGGTAGGATGGGAGGGAAGAGCTGACACACATGAATGGGAGTGTCCTGTCTCCACACAAAGCGTTGCTTATCCCCCTGTAGTGAGTCTGTAGCCAGGGCTGGGAAGGGAGGACCTCTGTGCACTACAAAGCCCCTCTTTGAAGTCATCTCCACTTCAAAGGCACAACAGGGAATAAGTACTGAGTCTCTGACCCCACCAACTCAGACACTTCTGGGCCTGTAACGAAACTGTGCCAGGAAGAAGGACTATGGAGCTGCTACACGAATTCCCACTCTGCTGGACTGCTGCTCTGGAAAAACAGCTTTTCTGCCATCCTACCATCTGCACCTGCTGAGGAAGAACTGGACTCTTACTTGAATCCAGAGTGATCTCCAAGGGTATGCTGGCTTACCTTCTGTTTTCAGACTCATGGATATCAAAGTCTCACCTCCTGCTCCTGTGACTGGTCCATTGGAGGTGGATCCCGGTGCTCGCTCCAGTGGAACCAACACATCCTCTGCTGCATGAAACGGAATCAATGCATCGCCGCTTTTGCAACAACAGAAATAGCACATCACACTTGGAACCAGCACATTACCTCTAGAACCAACGAATATGAACCGCTGCATTGCGGCTTCTGTAGTGAGAGATTATTGACGCATCCCTTCAACTACGTGGAGAACCTGGTACAACTCCTTTGGACCTAACAAATCTCAGCTCTGGTGCTTCATCTCCGGAACCGTCGCATCTCCATCGTTGCGTGGAGAAAATGGACGCATCACCTCGACCAAAGGATCAACACAAGCGCATTGTTCAGCTGCACCGTGCATCTCGTTGTTACGAACAGAATCAAAGTGCTTTGTTCATCGGGCCTTGAGAAGCTCCTGCATCGATCCTGCGCTCTATTGCGGTAAGCCTGAACTCATGACTTTGCCCTGGTTGACCAGATAACCCCCATAGAAGCTTATTGCTTTTAAGCACCGTTTTTACATTTAATATTTAAAAAATCCTTACTCGACATCTGCTCATTGGATTTTTCTTGTTTTGGTATTTTTTGTATTTATAAAATCATAATCTATTTTTCTGAATTGATGTGTAGTTTTTTGTCATGTTTTCACTGTGTTACTGTTTGAAATGTTGCTCAAATTCTTTACACATTGCCACTTAACTCCTTCGGTGCTCATGATGGCTCCTTGCCGTCATGAGTCACGGTAGGCGTGTGCTCATGATGGCATGGAGCCGTAATGCCGCTCCTCCCACGCGGCACTAATTCCCCGCCTGTGCGGGAGAATTAATGAGTGGGAGGGGTTGTGACGGCGCCACGCCGTCATGAGCACATGCTGCCCGTGAGGCATGACGGCGTGGAGCCGTCATGAGCGCCGAAGCAGCACCCTAAAGCTGTCTGGTCTAACAACAGTTGCTACTCATCAGCCACCTGGCTGGCTCCCCGACGGAACAGAATCACGGAAAAAGGAGAAAAAAAGAAGAGGCACCTCTTAAGACCATCACTGAACACATTACTGGACAGGACTTACTCCAGTGTTATATTGGAGATAATGTTCACAGAGACAAACAACAAGCACCTCTCTCTCCAATGTAAAACTGTCCCTCATGGAAAATTTTGCAAAGGCAGTTCATAAGTAGACAACAATGATGAATGTAGGAAGTGTATATTATTGAACTCAAGTTCCTTAATGCCCCAAGGGAAAATTCAAAATGTAATTAGATTCTTCGTTGTCTTTCTCCAGCTCTCCACTGTTTAAAATATACATAGTCAAAGCGCACTTATCAATATCACTGCAGAGGCGGCTCCTCTATAGGGGGGTAGGGGCATTGAGCCCCTGACCACTATCCTTTACTTCTCCTCATATAGCACATCATTTATTGCTTCCTTAATGGGGGAGGGGGGAGAGCCACACAGAGCTGTCTCTCCAAGCATCAGGCATGGTTGATTGGGACAACCAGCTGAGGCTGTTTAGCTCAACTGCACATGTCAGATAGATTGCTATTTTGCTGTGGCCAGCCCGACAAGAACATTTCTGGTTTCCACAGTCAGCACAGACATCGAGCTGGGAAAGGAGAGACACAGTCCCTAAGGTCTTGGATGGAGCACTGTGTTCACCTGTCCTAGCCAATTCTGGCACTCCTCTTATGCTATTTACTATTATAGACAACATGAGAGCAGTACTTAGTTTCTGTGTGCCTTCCATGCACTTCATCACAGCCAGGCATAGAGGGACAGGTGTATTTTTAAAGTGCTGGCTCTTGGCTGTATAACATTTCAAAGTAGAATATCGTCAAGGTAAGATAATTGTTATTTACAGAGTAGAGTACTCGATCCACAGACACCTCGTTACCCCATCCTTCCATAAAGATGTTACTTTTCAATTGACACTGACGTTTCAGTACAACATGAAATCACAAAAGTACACCTCAACAAAGACAGTATGCTGTTGAGGGACACACAATAATTGTCAGAACATGGCACACTTTATGAAATCATATATAATTTGTGGCAGGGGACTCTAGGACAGTAATGCAGAGAGATGTGACTGCCTCATTGAAATCTGCCATTTTTAATTGCTGTTTAGTGCATACTGAGCAGATATAGGAAGCAATGGCCTGGTTGAAAGTTACAGCAGGGGTAGACCATCTAGTTCAGACTGGGAGAATACAGGGAGAAATAACCCATCACTACAGCCCTCCAAGTAAAGACTGTAGAGGGCCTAGTGATTAAAAGAGCAGAGAAAGATCTGGCATGGCTCCAAGGGACTATGGTTAAAGACTGTATTGCATACTAGATCAACACAGTGTATGACCTAATGCATCACAGATGTGAACAAAACTGCAAATGTGCAGCTCTGTGGATATGTCACTCTGTGGATGTTTATGAGTCCATGTTACCAATACTTCAAAAGGAGAGACTCCAAGCTACCTTGCCTGATACTCACATCCATGGGGAGGTCAGGCACATTTGGCAAGCCAGAAATTCTATGCAATATTTTACAACTGATAAAAACTTGCTATGCCTGCATTGAACAAAATGTGTTGACTAGTTTTACGTCCTACCACTTTCAAATTCCATGAGATGTCATCATGTAGTGCACCCCATTAGAACAGCCAATAACTGGAAAGCCGAAGCATCCATATGTAAGGATTGAATGGCTCATAAAAAGCAACCTGAAGCAATGGCAATCTCATGGGACAACTCTGAAAATGAGTCCCCATTGGACACATCAAAAAATGTATGTCCCTAGATTGTACCAATTGCATTGCAAGGCAGATGTCAAGTGCACACTCAAAAGGGCACCACAGACAGCAGAACAGCATGCAGGCAAACCACACTGGTCTAAAGGACAGGAACCAGACATCACTCAGTTCCTGAATCAAAGACACTCCGAAAATCTTTATCATGAGTTCACGACACAGTTGGACGTAAGTAGATCCATCACCATTTGGGCTTAAAGTTGAACATCCATTATGGAGCATTAAAAGTAGGACAAAAATACCACAAATGAGACATAACACAAGGGGCACGCCTCAAAAACACACTTAAAAACATAGAATGTATGAAGGACAGTATCACTCCAAAAATTGTCTGTCCATCATCTCCTTATGTTTGTTTTGTTCACCCTGAGTTGGCAGGTTATGCCTAGACATGTGTCCCTTGCTCACTTTGCCACAGGATTCAAGCTAGCCTGGCTAACGAGGATGCTTGTTTCCAGTCCAAGGAAGACCTGGCTTGGCAGTTCGGGCTGGACTGTTCCCATGAGGTACGGGGTCAAGACTGATTTGCATATAGCAGTGTCTGAACAGGGGTGGAGAAGTGAGCTAAAGAACGATGATGGATTCAACCCAATTCTGTGACTGGGGTGAATGTCTGAAAAGTTTCAGCTCTACGTCGATCATCTCCTTGTGTTTGCTTTGTTCGCCCTAAGTTGGCAGGGTATGCCCAGACATGGGTCCCTTGCTCACTTTGCCACTGGATTGAAGCTAGCCAGGCTGATGAGGGTTCTTATCCCGAAACCGGTCCCAGAATGCTTGTTTGCTGTCCAGGGAAGACATCGCTTGGCAGTTTGGGCTGGACTGTTCCCATGAGGCACAGGGACAAGGCTGATTTGCATATAGCTGTGTCATAACTGGGATGTCAAAGTGAGCTAAAGAACGAGATGGATTCAACCCAGATCTGTGAATGGGGGTGAGTGTCTATAAAGTTTCAGCGCTCTGTCCATCATCTCCTTGTGTTTGCTTTGTTCCTGAATCAAAGACACTCCAAAAATCTGTATCATTAGTTCACGACATAGTTGAACGTGTGGTAGATCCATCACCATTTGGCCTCGAAGTGGAACATCCAATACGGAGCATCAAAAATAGGACCAAAATGCCACAAATGAGACATAACACAAGGGGCATGCCTCCAAAAACACTTAAAACATAGAATGTATGAAGGACAGTATCACTCTAAAAATGAAATGTGCCAACAAGGCCAGGCTCAATTGCTTTAAAAAAGTGTACCACACAGCGTTATTGGAAGCATTAAGTATGTGATGCAAAAGTTCACCAAAATGTTGAAGCAAGTTAGTGGATAGCAGAAATTGAACTTCGCAAGACGACCTTGCTACTTGCAGTTCAAAGGTTTCACAGACAAAGGTAAGCACCACATCCTTCTGAAACAAAAAAGCTTTTAGTCTACTCAGTTTATAAAAGTTAACCTTGAAAGTTTAAATGGAAGGCCATGAGCTAACTTCCGTAACTATGTGTGTTGGAGGAAATAGCACAGAATTGCAACATGTGTCTATCTGAGAGGCTGCAACTACATAAGGGACACCTGCTCTTATCTCACAGCAACTTTGACCGCTCAACATCAAATAACTTACATTCAAAAGTAATTTAATGACTGGACGAATTGAAGAGCTGGCACTACCTTCCAGTAACATGCCTAACTGGTCATTGAAGAATCACATGCCTGTGCGGTGTCACCTCTTTACAAATGAGAGAATGGCCAAGCTAAGATTCACATTAGTTTCCACTAAGGAACACCTCCCGTTACCCACTACCACCTTTGTAATCAAAGCACAATTACCACAATTCATGGACAAAACTCTCCCCTAAAGACTCATACTTTTCAAGTGGAAAATATTTCAAGCAAGATGTGAAAAGAAATGTTGAAATTAGTAGTTATATCACCCTGTGTTTTAACCATACTACTGATGGTTTCTTGGCTACTGTCAAAGGCAACTGTTCTTATTTCTCAATGTTTAACAGTGTATAAGTAGCATCCTTCTTAGCCATTACCTGTTGCCTATGTGTTCAATTAAAATGCAAAAACAATTCTGTTGTGTTCAAGTATCGCCATAGCACATAGTGAGATTTCAAAACTTGTAGTATCTAGCTCACCTGCATAATCAACCAAAGCTGACTCTGGCCATGGTACAATGAAGACATGAACTTTTGTATAATTTCAATTGCAGACAATACAATGTTATTCAAACTGAAAATACAAGATGATAACATACTCATGTCATTATCAACAACAGCAGGTGCTTTATCTAAATTAGCCTAATCTATTTCCCTTAAACGTGTGGTAGCTTCCATTTGCGATCATTCTAAACTTCATTAGAGGCAGCAAAAATGAATGTTTAAGAACTTGAAGACCAAGGACCTAACTAAAAATCTTGCAAATCCATGTCCTCTGAAAGATGATTTTTTGACAGTGGACAAAGTGGAATGTTGCAACCATTGCAGGCATAACTTTCCTACAGAACTGGTATCAATCCCCCCCTGAATGTTGCGATGGAATGTATAAAGGATCAGGTCTGTTAGCTTTAAAACCCTGTGTAGAGTTAAAAAAGCAAGCATGACAGCCATTTGTGTCCACTGGCCACAATAAGCACCTGTTAGGACCTGAAAGTATAGACTTTTCCATTTTGCACCATAGTACTGAGTTTTTCCTCAGTGTAAATTGCCAAATGCTGTCAATTATCAAAGCTGACAATTGAGGTAATGCTCAGCAAATTCATTTCTTTAGTTTTGTCTAGACTCAGGCAAGTAGTCTGCTGTACTGTCTTGTCTAGAAAAATCATCTGCTTTGGAATTAAACAGGCTCTAAATAGGTGTCGGTGCCTTGCACTTGCCAACATTTGTTCCTCAAAATGATTTTAAATCAACAGTATCTTTCCAATAGTGATAGCTTTTTAGGGGCCAGCTGGGAAATAAATGAATATGAATAAATCAATTTTGTTTGGGTTAGCATATGTTTGAGGGGGTACATTTAAAGTAAAAAGAAACAGGATCTAAAGGATTGTGCCCTGAGATGTATGCAAATTTGTCCCTACTTGTTTCGGAGTTACTAACTGGAGGAGTCAGGCAATGTTCCCATTGTGTAAAATTAAAAACTGTACATAGAACACTAGCTCTGTGAAGATAATGATGTATATTGTGATAATAACAAAACAACTTTCATAATTAGCAAAGTTAAGATACAAATCTTTGCTTTCAAATACAGTTTAAGAATCAAGCTCTGAGAGCATTGAGGTAATTGTTTTTACATCCCAATCATCGAAAATAAATCCTGGGGTATTCACATCAACTATCACAGCCTTAAAAACATAAGGAATCTGCAGTGCATCTGTAGGTCCAAAATTATCATGTGGAACCTTATCCCAAACAATTTCATCAAGCACTGGAACAGCAGAAATGTTCACAAGTTATAGGTCTCTTCATACTATTTGTGAAGACGAATGAGGATTAAACACCTCGACTACCAGTTCTGTACTAGAACGATCTGGAAGATAGTGTCTATTTAGTAGCAAAAAGAAAACAGTAACAAATCAAATCCAAAGATGCAAGAAGAGTAAGGAGATGGCAATCAAAATGTAATGCCATGTAGGGATCAGATAAATGTGTTTCAGCTAAAGAAGAAAGCCATGTACACCATTTAGTGAAGTGTCGTAAGAATCAGAGGAAAAGTGAACATCGGCAAAGTAACCAGAAGCAGTCTGTTAAAAAACAGGAGCCGTAGTTGGCAGAAGAGAACTGGTAAACACCTCCAAAGGTGGTTTATCATAAAAAAACTCTGTTGATAGAAGTAGTAGAATAAAGCAGTATATTTACATCTGATATATGGCTTGTATTTGTAGTGGTACAATAAATCAACAATAGTTCCTTTTCCACCCTCTGCAGCTGGAGGGAAACAACATTGGTGTTGCTAAAACATGTAGAGGAAGTTCCTTTAGGGTAGCGAGAGTGGTCAGGGAACTACCCATAAGTCTTCTCGCACTACTGTGTAGTACTGGCCACATGATGCAATTTTACCTGATCAATGGAGACAAGCCATTTGTCATTAATGGGTCTAGTGGCTTAGTGGACTAATGCATCCACTGTAGGGGGCATGTGTTCGACCTCATGGTCACAGGTTCAGATCCACTCAACCTTTCATCCTTTGGGGTTTGATACATTTATTTCCATTGAGTTGGGTAACACTAAATATCTATTATTCAGCACTAAGGGTCCCAGGGGTGAACATGTGCTTTACAAATACACGTTATGTTGCAAGCTGTGGCAAAAACACAGTTCTTGTACCTTGAATGCCAAGTACTGGCACCGGTGCACGGTAAAATGGACCATGTTCCATCTTTACTGAAATCTTCTCAGATCCCCAACTTTTGGAATCCAGATGGAAGGTGCTGGTTGCTACTTCTCTCCATCAGTGGCAGAATGTTTGAAAAGTTCATTTGATCACTGATCCTGGAAGTCTTTTAGTTAAAAAACATTCATTTAAGTCAAAAGGTGTATCTGCTGCCACTGCACCAGGACTGTCAAGATCTGGAACGCACATCGGGATGCCAAACAGGACCTTGTTTGGGGTTCGGCCACTCAAAGATTGTCTATGCAGATTATTTAATGCTCTCTAGACTCCATAAAAATGATGTATACAACTGCAACCTGAACCTAACACTCTAGCTGTTAAAGATTGATTTAAGTCAAGTTTTTCCATAGTTACTATTGAATTTCCTTCACGATGTTAGGAGAAGAAATATTGCAGAGCAACACCCAGGGTTCCGATAGTATCCCTGTAGGCCTTGGAGGCGAAAGCAGGGCCCTGGTCTGTGTGGAATGCAGCTACTGCATTTGGCTCAATGAAGACTTGCAAATCTTTAATAACATTGCAAGTGTCAGCTGATTTCTGTTGCAACAAACCTAGGAATCTGGAGCAAGAATCTACAGCAAGTAGAATTCATCTAAATGCACCATCCGAATTTAAGAAGCAATGACCGAGGTACAAAGTGTTTTTTTTTTTATTAAGAGGGATGTCTGTGGTGGGCATGCAATAGTGGAGCTTTTAGTTCAGTTCAGTTCATAATCTTTATTTCGATCGAAAGGATCATTAAAGGCATTTGCAATAATATATAAAACATTTTGTTATAAATGTAAGCACCAATTTGATCATAATACATAGCAATATACAGCTATATCATGTTGGTGTAGAAGACCGTTCAGAGCATAAAATGAATTAAAAGTTAATTGTGTGAGGGGAAACCTTAAAGCCATTATATGCACATATATAAAACTTTAATTTCTTTTTTGGTTTTTCTAAAATTTAAAATGGGACTGTTTCATAAAAAATAACATAAAAATATACGAATCCTTGTCTTTAAAATCAAAACCTATGTTGAGCCTATTAAGACTTGTGGAAAACTACATGATTTTGTTCATTATTAACAATCACTATCAAGTACCCAACAGCATATACGATGCTGGGTGTCTGGGGGCATAATAATTTTCATGTCAAAGCCTGTTACAGCGGTAAACCGACAGTTGGGCACCAACTTTATGCTTCTAGTTGGCCACTGCTGTTTGGTGGCTGAAATCAACTTAATCATTTTATCCCTGATTGTCCACATCCATCTTAAAAACACAGTTTATCAGTATTTGTCTGCAATATTCTTAGAGCAGTAATGCTGGACCTAGTACCTATATTTATACACAATGGTTTTAACCATTTTTCTCGTGGGGCCTTGTAGGCAGGGCAGACAAATAAAATGTGTGAGTAAGTCTCTGTATGTTCTACACGTACATTGCATCTGCTATTGTTTGTTTCGTTCCATTTGTGGGTGAATGGTTTTAATGCAAATGAGCCCACCCAAAATTGGAAGTATAGGCCTCTGTCTCTTGGCTTGGATATGACATCCCAGTATGGTTCATATTGGCAGCTGGCCTTGAACTCTAGAAATTTGCCTGTCAGTGATGAACTATCAATGATTTGTGTGCTATTCATTGGGATCATGGAACAGTAGAGCTTCTTCGTTGTTTTTTTCAAGGGGAACCGTTGGCCCACTGGGTCTTCCCATAGATGTCTCAGACCCATGTTAACCAGTGTGCTTTTCACCCTTTGCAACCATATTATCTTGTGGGAGGTGTCAGCTCCCTAAACATCTTTAAGTGCACTAGCATAGTGTGACAACTCAGGGGTGGTCCATAGCCTATGCCAGAATGCTATCAGGTGATATCTTGCTTTCTCGTCTGATTATCGGTTGCATCCTAGGTCATAATAAATGGTCTTGAACAGTGTGTTATGTGGGAACCCAGTGATTCCTCATTAATTTGTTTTGAGCTAAGACTAGTGGTGGCAAATTGCCAAAGCCCCATAGCTCACCTTCATATATTACAGATGCTTAACTTTGGTGTGGGCTTATGGGCTTCGTTTGGATAGTCTTATGTTCTCTTAGTAGCACACCTGCCAATTGGCAGTGCTTTAAGGCCATATTTTCTGTGTGGGGTTTACAGTTGAGTTTTTCTTCAAGGATAATTCCTAGGTAATTAAAAACACCAGTCTGGTCAAGGTGTCCATTGTTTAAGTGAATACTACCCTTAATTGCCCGATGCTTGTGGAGAACCATGGATTTTGTTTTGCTCATGTTTATCACAAGACCACGGTCCTTGCAAAATTATGCAAAGCGGGTTAGTGCCCGTTGGAGGCCACTCTGTGTTTTCGAGATGACAAGTGTGTCATCTGCGAACATGAGCATGGGTATTCTAGTGCTTCCTAGTGATGGTGCATCTGTCAGGTAGGAGAAAAAGAAGTTAAAACCCCCATTTAAAAATGAAAATAGTGTTGGGCCATAACACCCCCTTGGCGGGTCCCTTTGGATATGGGGAATCGATTTGTGTTATTGCCCTGTGTGCCCCAGCGCACCTGTGCGAAATTGTCTTCTTGAAGCCTCATAACAATACACAGTAGATCTAGTGGCATCCCTAGGTCATTAAAAACCCTCCACAGTTTATTTCGCGGGACCAAATCAAATGCAGATTTAAGATCCACAAATGCAGCATAGATGGTACCGCCTGTAATTACTACAACACGCCAATAAATTAATACAAAGAAGAAAACCTGATCATTCGTGCTCATATGAGCACGAAATCCTGCCTGAAATGAGGTTAGTATGTCAAAATCTGTAATCCATTCCTGTATTCGAGTCAACACCAATCTCGCCATTATCTTTTAGAACAAGTCAATTAGGCTTATAGGTATATAGTTGCTGGGGATGGATCGATCTCTTTTTTTTATAGATTGGCAAAATCTCTGCGACCCGACAGGACTCGGGAATAGAAGCTCCACTGTCTATTGCGTTTGTAAGCAGCAATATGTACCTTTGCCAGATACCTCTATCATGCACAAATAAATCTGCCGGGATGCTGTCAGGACCCAGCGCTCTTCCTCTGGTGACTGCACCCAGCGCCGCTTCCACCTCACCTTAGTTAAAATGCAAGACTAGATTGTGTGGCGAAATTTGAAATAACTCATCAGCTTCTCCCTTTTCATCTACTGCAAATTGTGATGAGAAATATGAGACCCACTTATCTGTGGGTACTTGATTATGTGGGGACAGTGCTTGCCCTCCTCTCCCCCATTTTACCCTTTGCAAGAAGTTTTGGAGGTTTTTCCCTGTACTGGCAAAGTAGAGATCTTGCCATCTCTGCTCATCCCAATCTTTTTTGGCTTTCAGTTGCATTGCTTTGTACCTCTTACATGTTTGTTCAATACTAGCCAGATCTTTAGATTTGATTGCTACCACTAATGACGTGTATGCCTCTCTGCCTGTCTTATTGTGCCAATTGTCTTGTGTCGCTTCCTGCTTACTAGGGTGTCTAAGTGGTTTTAGAAAAAGCCATAATTTTCCAAACAGGTTTCATGTGCTCTGTTTATAGAGTTATTTAATTGTAACTGAGTGGAGGCAGATTCCAACACTGCCAGAGTTTTATTAACATCTGGCCTTATTGATGAGAGCAGTTACTCATTTTCCATTATTTTATTCCATTTAACCCGCCTCATATCATTACTGAGCAGGGTGATTTTAGTTGTACACTGCATAGTTTGGGTTTGGACCTTCATTTGTACCGGAGCCATCACTTTTAATACTAGGGGATTATAGTCACTTTCTACTCTTTCTTGAACCTCCATGTCGAGGAGGGAATGCCACTGTTTCAAGGTGATAAAGAGGAAGTCAATATGGCTCATACTTTGGCCATTGTTAAAGGTGTTTAACCCTAATCTATCTCATCGCGCTCTCCCATTTACTGCCCTGAAACCCCTTTCCATACACAATGCTTTAAGTTCTATTTCGGCCTCTCTCCATCTCTTGATCGGGGATAGCTCTAGAGAGGGGATGCTCCATTGAGCATCTTCCTCTTCAGTAAGTTTTGCATCATCTTGATATGAGGGGTTCTAATGTAGTATTAAAATCCCCTGCAATTACAAAATTGGCAGATCCAGACTTACATTCCAAGAAATCCTCCAGATGGTAAACTGTGCTAGACAGTCTTCCACCTATAAGACCCCTTGCATATACATTAAGGACTATGAATTGAATAGGGGAGCTCATCTGTAAACAGATGGCCAAGATATCCGGGCTATCCATATAAACTTCCTGGATCCTAAAATGGTATTCTGCTTTACCCAGATTGTTAGGCCACGAGATGGTCTACCCCTCTGTCCTTGGATTGCCGATTTGTAAAAATTGAGATAGCCTGGACGATGGATAGGGCTTGTGTACCAGGTTTCCTGGAATATGCAGATGTCCTTGGATTTTATTAATTCGGACCAGTCCAAGGAATCTAGCTTTGACTGCAAACCCACAATATTCCATGAAAAATATGCTATCTGTGCTTCTTCCGAAGGGAGAGCTGGGTCTATGAGCCCGTTAGGTTCATCTAAGCTACCTTCCTTATTGTCAGTGTCTGGCTGGGCTACCTCATAAGAAATGGTGGCTCTGTGAGCCCTTTGGTACACCTACACTGCCTTCCTTACTCTCTGAGTCCATTGGGGGAGCTGTGTAAGCAACTAAGCTACTAATGCGGGCAGGTAGCCGATGGCCAGGGACCTCACTACCTGACTCCAATACTAGAACCAATTGGGACTACTGGAGAGGACTCCACAACCATCAATCCACCTCGCGTGAATTGGATCCCTCAGTGTGATTTCAAACAGATTTGTGGGTTTTTAGATTGTTTACTAACTCTGGGAGATTATACTTCATCCTAATTTTTGTGGGATTCATGTGTGAGGTCCGTATAGCAAAGGCCACAAGGTTGTCCACCAGGTTAGCACTAGCTAGTATTAGGCAAAAGTAATTCAAATCAGAGCCTACATCAGAGAATCTTTTAGCTGAAATGATGTCTTCCCTGATGAGTGATCTACTCTTCCTCGTGTGTCTAAGCCACTGAGTGCATTTATTTATGAGAGAATCTTCATCTTATATCATTAAGCTGATGCTTGTTTTGGAATGTTGATTAACCACATCGCTGCGGCGGCTTTTCCCGCTGTACGCGGCTATTTTAAAAACCCCGCGTTACATGACGAGCTCAGCTTGTCATGAGCGCACGGCAGGTTACGCTCATGACGAGCTGAGCTCGTCAGCAGCCTGGAAGGGGTTAAAAATATTTGTCTGTTCAGGATAAGCTCCTTAGGCTGTTCATGAGAGGGGCGTCCTTCCTGTGACATTGCCCCCCTCAGTTGCGTGATTCTATAATGGAAAGAGTGGTCTTTTACAGATTCTAATTGTGGCTGCCTTGGTCCATTCGGACTCTCTTGGTTTCTATTAGTAGGAGGAGGAGAGTGTGTAGTGCTGTTTCAGGGTGATGGTCCGTTCCCTCTTGTTTGATGGGAATCTGCTATGTTGTTCTATGTGGCCCTATTTTTTTTACCCATACTGCCAGTGAATTGCTCCGTTCAACCTGGTCTCCTGGAGCCTAAGCAGTTGATCCTTCATACTAGAGGTATCACATGCCACCAATTTGAGGGAAAATGTTAGAGTACCGACTATTCCCTTAAGTGCTATTGCCTCCTCCGTTAATTTCCTAATCTGTGATTTTAGGTCGACAATGTATACATCTTCAGTAACCATGGTCCTAGTAATTGGAGGATTATGCATGTCTACTGACACCTCTATTTCTTCTACCCTAGAACAAGTCAAATCAAGACTCATGGCCCATTCTGGTGGTCTGCCATTATTGCTGTTACTACGGGGATGAGAGGTAAGGTAGTGTTGAACTGATTTGGGTTAGTGAGGTCGCTCCTTAACCTATCCCCTGGCGGTAGGAGTATAGTTAAAAATCTTTCTATAGAGGAAAGCTCTCTTCTCACTGATAATTAACTCCCAGTTGGGCCCACCCCTGGGGACAAGCACTGTTAATGTAGCTAGCTTCTTACTGATTCCATAGAAGCTTTAGATGTACTTCGGTGAATCAAAACTAATGATCTTTGGCCTCTTGAGAAGATGATAGCTTCTGGGATACTACGCACTTTCAGGTAGTTTGTAGTTGTTTCTGGCACTAGTCATGGCCCTCAGATTAAGGTACATTCAAATATTAGGTGAAGGAACCTACTGAAATTCAATAGTAAATACCTATAACCAACTTAGCACCTACAATAATGGTCCCAAACTGTTTTTAAACAGCGCAAAATTGACCTGAAGGTATCGGGTATCAGGGCGCTTTAAATAGCACCAGTTGCGTTACATGAGGACACATTCATTTTTGTTAGGCACAGGGAGATTAAGTGATTTCCCCAGAATCACAGGATGCTCAGTGTCATTGCTGGGACTCTAGCCTGGTTCCCCTGATTCGAGGTCAACCGCCCTAGCCGTAGGCCAACTCCTCTCCTTCTCTTAATGAAAACATATCTGGCCAACGGCCTTCTGACAGTAATCTTTTCAGAACTCATGAGTCAATTAAGGATCATGATAGATTAGAAGCTACAGATGAGTCACTGAACTGTGATAAACGAATCTTCTTGTTGCTGTTAGAATGGAACGTGGTATCAATTAATGCAAAGGTGGGTGTGTATTTGTTATAATCACAATTTTTCTTTGAAAGACACAGCCCACAAATGAGTGATGGGACTACAGCATTGCCAAATTAAATATGAACAGGTTTAAAAATGGGGTTGGGTCAAGAGGATTGGCTCTAAAGGGTGTTTAGATAAACAAAGACGGTAAACAATTTTATAGCAGAGGTGTGCATAAGCTATTGTCAGACGTATTCCAATTTACAAAATGTTTGAACACTACCATGAATCTCGGGTTCTCTAAAAGTGCTTTCAGTGAAATGGAATGGTGGAATATGATTAACAGAATTTGCATAATTTGTCCACAGCTGTAAATTTAGGGTGAAGGGTTGGAATGTGTTTTTTCCCAGGGAAGAAACTTTGAGATAGCCATTGAGAAAGTAGCAAACCCCGCAAATTTGGTACTTTCCCCACAGCCATAGGTTCTTTGAGTGATATTCACACATCAGTTGGCAACCTGTCCGTTATGTCAAAATAACTGGGGTAAGAGAGCTGATTGGTTGTGAAAACGCCCAAGCAACCCCAACATTTCTCGTGGCTTGAGGGAGACTTTGTTGAGGTCAAAATGTTTTCTGTTTGAGTCTTCTCCTAGCAGGCCTCAATGGTAGAGGTTCAATGGCCTTTCAACTAAGAATTCTGTCAGTTATATCCTACTTGTGAACTCAAGCATCAAAATGAAAAAATTAATTGCTCAATTAATAATTAGGCTATTCCATTGGATTGGAAGGATGAAGTTGGAAGTTCTAAGTGTCAAGACAGAACAAGTTGTCAAACATTTAGGCAGCTGTTTATGTTTATGTTTATATTGGGTAAAAGTACACCATGGAGTTATTTGATAAGAGGCTTAAACAAGCATTTGCAATGCAATAGGTCTTGCATTCATGCAAGTTTGAGATATTGTCATTGTAAATGACAATTCCTTTTATTTATGTTTTGTTTTTTAAAACATGAATAAAAGGCATTGCAAGTTACAATACTAATAGCTTAAACTCTTGCAAATGTGAGACCTATTGAATTGCAAATAAAGGGCCTTCTCAATCGCTTGTTAGATTGTAAATATCAGAGACAGAGACTGGCCTACGACGTCTTCAAAGTAGTGATAAATAGCGCAGTGAAGAAGAAGATGTGTAAGTGTTGTAAATTAAACAGACACAAAGTGTGAAGTGAGAGGTACATATGATCCAAGTTAGAAACATTAACAAAGCGCTCCAACGACTTTTGCACTGTGATTACACTGTCATGGCTCAGGAGGAAGAGCGGGAGGGGGGCTATTTCCTGCCCTCTCCATGATTTGAGTATGCAGTGTGGCATTGCATAATTTCATTGCTATCTTTGGCCTAATAAACACTCCAGCTGTAGTAGGGCCCTGCTTCACCTCCTGGTGCAGGGCGGCCTGTGCTTTATGGTGCGCATTGAGGGAGGGTGGGATGGTCTCAGCTGCAGCTCCAGCCTCGAACAGTGCCCCTGCTATTACTAGTGAGCAAGCGAGACTGAGGTGGTGGTGGTGGTGGTATTTGTGGTGGGATATTAGAGGTGGCATTGCTAGTGGTGGTATTGGCGGCGGTGGTATTGGTGGCGGTGCTATTGGTGGTGGTGATACTGGTAGTGGTACTGGTAGTAGTGGTGGTGGTGGTACTGGTACTGGTGGTACTGGTTCTAGTGGTACTGGTGGTGGTGGTACTAGTACTGACAGTACTGGTACTGGTGGTAGTGATACTGGTACTGGTGGTACAGGACATGGTGGTACTGGAAATGGTGGTACTACTACTGGTGGTGGTGGTATTGGTGGTGCTGGTAGTGGTGGTATTGGTAGTGGTACTGGTGGTATTGGTTGTGGCACTGGCACTGGTAGTATTGGTGGAGGTACTGGTACTGGTGGTATTGGTGACACTGGTACTTGTGGTGGAACTGGTACTGGTGGTATTGGTGGTGGTGGTATTGGTGGTGGTACTGGTGGTGGTGGTACTGCTACTGGTGGTACTGCTACTGGTGGTACTGGTACTGGTGGAGGTGGTACTGGTGGTGGTGTTACCGGTGGTACTGGCACTGGTTTTGGTGGCAGTGTTACTGGTGATACTGGTACTGGTGGTGGTGATACTGGTACTGGTGGTGGTGCTACTGGTGGTACTGGTGGTGGTGGTAAGGGTGGTACTGGTACTGGTGGTATTGGTGTATTGGTACTAGTGGTGGTGGTACTGGCGGTGGTGGTGGTATCTGTGGTGGTTGTACTCATGGTGGTGGTAGGGGTACTGGTAGTGGTGGTGATACTGGGGTGGTAGTACTGGTTGTGGTTCTGGAGGTGGTACTGATGGTGATGGTGGTGGTGGTGGTACTTGTGGTGGTACTGGTGGCACTGGTAGTGGTGGTGGTACTCGGGGTGGTAGTGCTACTGGTGGTGGTGATACTGGTGGTGGTGGTGCTGGGACTGGTGCTGATGGTACTGGTGGTACTCGTGGTGTTAGTACTGGTGGTGGTGGTACTGGTGGTACAGGTACTGGTGGTGATACTGGTGGTGGTACTGGTGGTGGTGATATGGGTGGAGGTGGTACTTGTACAGGTAGTGGTTGTGGTGGTGGTACTGGTGATGGTGGGACTGGTGTTAGTGGGACTGGTGGTGGTGATGCCAGTGGTGGTGGTACTGGTCACGGTGGTGTTGGTGTTACTGGTGGTACAGGTCATGGTGGTACTGGTGGTGGTTGTGGTGGTACTGGTGGTGGTTGTGGTGGTACTGGTTGTGGTTGTACTGGCGTGGTGGTGGTACTGTTGGTGATTCTGGTGCTGGTGCTGGTGGTGGTGGTGGTACTAGCAATGGTACTGGTGGTGGTTGTGGTGGTACTGGTGGTGGTGGTGATACTGGTGGTGGTGGTACTGGTTGTGCTGGTTGTGGTTGTGGTGGTGGTACTGGTGTTACTAGTGGTGATACTGGTAATGGAGGTACTGGTGGTAGTGGGATTGGTGGTAGTGGTGCCGGTGGCGGTGTTACTGGTGGTGGTGGTGGTGGTATTGGTGCTGGTAGTATTGGTGGTGGTAGTACTGGTGCTGGTGGTGGTGGTACTGGCTGTGGTGGTGGTACTGGTGGTGGTGGTACTGGTGGTGGTGCTGGTACAGGTGGTGGTGGTGGTACTGGTAGTGGTGGTACTGGATGGGGTGGTACCAGTGGTGGTGGTACTGGTCGTGGTGGAGGTGGTTTTGGTACTGATGGTGGGATTGCTTGTGGTGAAAATGGTGGTACTGGTGGTGGTGGTACTGTGGTGGTGGTACTGTGGCGGTGGTACTGGTGGTGGTGGTGGTGGTACTGGTACTGGTGGTATTGGTGGTGGTGGGACTGGTGGTAGTACTGGTGGTACTGCTGGGGGTGGTGCTGGTGGTGGTACTGGTGGTGGTGGTACTGGTAGTGGTCGTAATCATGGTGGTGGTAGGGGTACTGGTAGTGGTGGTGGTACTGCTGGTGCTTCTGGTGGTTATGGTACTGGTGGTGGTACTGGAGGTGGTACTGGTGGTGATGGTGGTGGTAGTGGTGGAGGTGGTGGTACTGGTGGCACTGGTGGTACTCGGGGAGTTGGTACTGGTCGTGGTACTGGTGGTACACCAAAAGGGTACTGACAAACTTATGTTGGTCAGAGTCTTCCCTAAAATCCCTGCCATCAAATCTACTCCCCTGTGGTATATTTGGACTACACAATATTTAATAGTGTCATACATATGTGCAGGAGGAGTGGCTGGTAATGCTAGCTGATGCGCTATTGGTACTGTGTGAGTGGATTTGCGCCAATTCATATGCAGGCTTGATATCTTGCTGAATTCCTCTAAAAGAGGAATTAGATGAGCCATGAAGGTTGTGTAGTCACAGAAATATATTAGGACATCGTCTGCATACAGAGAAATAATATGCCACAGTCTATCCATCTGTATACCCCGTTCAAACCTTCTTGATCGCAGGGCACAGGGCAAGGGTTCATGTCTATAGCAAAGAGAATGGGAGACAGTGGACACCCCTGACAAGTGCCACACTCAATAAGGAGTGGTGGTGGGGTTGGTGTTGCTGGTGGTACTTATGGTGGTTGCACTGGTGGTAGTGGTGGTACTGGTGGTGGTGGTACTGGAGGTGGTACTGGTGGTGGTGCTGGTAGTACTGGTGGTGGTACTGGTCATGGTGGTACTGATGGTGGTGGTACTGGTGGCGGGTGTTCTGGTGGTGGTGGTACTAGTGGTGTTGATGGTGGTGGTGGTATTGGTGGTGGTGGTACTGGAAGAGGTGGTGGTTGTGGTTTTACTGGTAGTAGTGGTGGTGGTACTGTTAGTGGTGTTGGTGGTGGTACTGTTAGTGGTGGTGGTGGTGGTGGCACTGGTACTGATACAGATGGTGGTGGTGGTGGTACTGGTGGGGGTGATACTGGTGGTGGTACTGGTGGCTGTTCTGGTGGTGGTGGTGGTGGTGGAACTGGTGGAGCTACTGGTGGTGATTTGTACTTGTGGTGGTACTGGAGGTGGTACTGGTGTGGCTGGCGGTGGTAGTGGTGGAGGTGTTGGTACTTGTGGTGGTACTGGTGGTGGTGGTACAGGTGATGGTACTGGTAGCGGTGGTGGTACTGGGGTGGTGCTACTGGTCGTGGTACTGGTGGTGGTGGTACTGGTGGTGGTGGTGATACTGGTGGGGGTACTGGTGAGGGTTGTACTGGTGGTGGTGGTGGTACTGTTGGTGGTGGTACTGGAGGTGGTACTGGTGGTGGTGCTGGTGGTAATGGTGGTGGTGATGATGATACTGGTGGGACTGGTACTGGTTGTGGTGGTACTGGTGGCGGCGGTACTGGTGGTGGAGGTACTGGTAGTACTGGTGGTGGTGGTACTGGTGGTGGTGGTACTGGTAGAGGTGGTGGTTGTGGTGGTACTGGTAGTGGTGGTGGTGTTGATGGTGGTACTGTTAGTGGTGGTGGTGGTAGTGGTAGTTGTTGTGGTGGTGGTAATGGTAGTGGTGGTAGTGGTACTGGTAATTGTGGTGGTGGTACTGGTAGTGGTGGTGGTACAGTTAGTGGTGGTGGTGGTACTGGTACTGGTGGTGATACTGTTGGTACTGGTGGTGGTGATACTGGTGCTGGTACTGGTGATTGTACTGGTGTTTGTACTGGTGGTACTGGTGGTGGTGGTAGAACTGGTGGTGCTACTGGTGGTGATTTATACTGGTGGTGGTACTGGAGGCGGTTCTGGTGGTGCTAGTAGTGGTTGTGGTGGAGGTAGTGGTACTTGTGGTGGTTGGTACTCGTGGTACTCGTGGTGGTGGTACTAGTGATGGTAATGGTAGCGGTGGTGGTAGTGGTGGTGTTGGTACTGGAGGTGGTACAGGTGGTGGTGCTGGTGGTGGTGGTAATGATACTGGTGGTACTAGTACTGGTGGTGGTACTGGTGTGGTGGTACTGGCGGTGGCGGTACTGGTGGTGGTGGTACTAGTGGTGGTGGTACTGGTGGTGATGGTGTTGGTGGTGGTGGTACTGGTGGTGGTTGTACTGGTAGAGGTGGTGGTTTTGGTGGTACTGGTAGTGGTGGTGGTGTTGGTGGTGGTACGGTTAGCGGTGGTGGTGGTAGTGGTGGTGGTGGTACTGGTAGTGGTGGTGGTGGTACAGGTAATTGTGGTGATGGTACTGGTAGTGGTGGTGGTGGTGGTACTGTTAGTGGTACTGGTGGTGGTGGTTCTGGTGGTGGTGATACTGGTGGTTGTATTGGTGGTTGTACTGGTGGTTGAACTGGTGGTGGATCTGGTGGTGCTACTGGTGGTGCTACTGGTGGTATTTTGTACTTTTGGTGGTACTGGTGGTAGTACTGGTGGTGCTGGTGGTGGTAGTGGTGGAGGTGGTGGTACTTGTGGTGGTACTGTTGGTACTGGTGGTGGAGGTACTGGTGATGGTGGTGGTACTGGGGTGGTGCTTTTGGTCGTAGTACTGGTGGTGGTGGTGGTAGTGGTGGTGGTCCTTGTGGTGGTAGTGATACTGGTGGTGGTGGTAGTGGTACTGGTGGTACTGGTGGTGGTTGTACTGGTAGTGGTGGTGGTACTGGTGGTGATGGTACTGGTGGTGGTGCTGGTGGTACTGGTGGTGATGATACTGGTGGTACTGGTGGTACTCATTGTGGTAGTACTAGTGGTGGTGGTACTGGTGGTGGTGGTGGTGTTGGTGCTGGTGGTGGTACTGGTGGTGGTGGTACTGGTAGAGGTGTTGGCTGTGGTGGTACTGGTAGTGGTGGTGGTGGTACTGTTAGTGGTGGTGGTAGTAGTGGTGGTGTTGGTGGTGGTGGTACTGTTAGTGGTGGTGGTGGTACTTGAACTGGTGGTGATACTGGTGGTACTGGTGGTGGTGATATTGGTGGTGGTACTGGTGGTTGTACTGGTGGTACTTGTGGTGGTGGTGGAACTGGTGGTGCTACTGGTGGTGATTTTTACTGGTGGTGGTACTGGAGGTGGTACTGGTGGTGCTGGTGGTGGTAGTGGTCGAGGTGGTGGTACTTGTGGTGGTACTGGTGGTTGTGGTACTGATGATGGTACTGGTAGCAGTGGTGGTACTGGGTGGTGCTACTGGTTGTGGTACTGGTGGTGGTACTAGTGGTGGTGGTGGTGGTGGTAGTACTGGTGGTGGTGGTACTGGGGGTACAGCTGGTGGTGCTTCTGGTTGTGGTGGTGGTACTGGTGGTTGAACTGATGGTACTGGTGGTATGGTGTTACTGTGGTGGTGGTACTGGTACTGGTGGTGGTGGTATTGGTGTTTTGGGTGTGCTGGTACTGGTGGTGGTGATACTGGTGGTACTGGTGGTGTTGGTGCTGTGGTGGTGGTGGTGGTACTGGTGGTGGTGATACTGGTGGTACTGGTGGTGTTGGTGCTGTGGTGGTGGTACTGGTAGTGGTACTGGTACTGGTGGTATTAGTGGTACTGGTAATGGTGGTGGTGGTGGCACTGGTGGTACTGGTAGAGTTGTTGGTGGTACTGGTAGTGGTGGTGGTACTGGTAGTGGTAATGGTGGAATTGGTAGTAGTGGTGGTGGGAATGGTAGTGGTGGTGTTGGTACTGGTAGTGGTGGTGGGAATGGTAGTGGTGGTGGTGGGAATGGTAGGGTTGGTGGTGGTACTGGTAATGGTGGTGATACTGGTGGTACTTGTACTGGTGGTACTGGTACAGCTGGTGGTACTGTTGGTGGTGGTGCTGGTACTGGAGGTGGTACCAGTAGTACTGGTGGTGGTAGTGGTTTCAGGACTGGTGGTGGTACTGGCGGTACTGGTGGTGGTGGTACTGGTGGTGGTACGGTGGTGCTACAGCTGGTGGTGGTGGTGGTACTGGTGTTGGCACTGGTGGTGGTACTGGTGGTTGTACTGATGGCGGTGGAACTGCTGGTGATGGTACTGGTCCTACTTGTGGTGGTACTAGTGGAACTTGTGGTACTAGTACTGCTGGTGGTGTTACTAGTGGTACTGGTACTGGTGGTACTGGTGGTGGTGGTACTTGTGGAGGTGGGGGGTACTGGTGGTACTGGTGGGGGTGGTACTGGAGGTGGTAGTAGTGGTGGTGTGGTGGTTGTAGTGGTGGTACTGGTGGTGTTGGTACTGGTGGTGGTACTAGTGGTACTGGTGGTACTGGTGATGGTGGTACTGGTGGTGGTACTGGTGGTGGTGGTACTAGTGGTACTGGTGTGGGTGGTATTGGAGGTGGTAGTAGTGGTGGTGTGGTGGTGGTAGTGGTGGTGGTGGTGGTGGTAGTACTGGTGGTGGTGGTGGTACTGAGGGTGCTGTTGGTGGTGGTTCTGGTTGTGTTGGTGGTACTGGTTTTGGTGGTAGTACTGGTGGTGGTGGTGGTACTGATGGTACTGGTGGTATTGTGGATGTGAGGCTCCTCAGCACATCTTTGTAAAAGTACTAGGTCAGGTGACCTGAAAACCCTCTATTCAGCTGAAAAGGTCCAACCTCCGTATTTTTCATTATTTAGCCAAACAACAATTAATTACCTGTCATAAGCATTTAATGATTATATGTAACAAATATTTATTTGCAAGTGCCACGGACACGAAAGCTGTAAAAGTAACGTACAAACAACAAACAGTTTAAAGCTTAGGGCCGGCAAATAACTATATACTGAAAGGATTTCCGTGTTTTTCGAATAGCTGGTAGTACTCTTCATAACGCATGAGCGAACCTGCGAATTACGAGCTCAATCAGAACCATAGAACACAGCAGCCTTCTTATTGAAGGCACAACCAGGGACCACCCTAAGGGTGACAGTGTGCCGCAAACATTGTTCATAAGCTCATGTTGACTAAATCGGTGGTAATTCGTAATACAAGCACTTTGCCAAGGCCGGTTTTCGTTCCGAGTCCGGCCCTGCTTCGTATATTTCTGGAAAATGCACGAAAACTACACCACATCTGTTGGAGCTCAAAGTGCTCTCGGCGTCTCAGTTACCAGGTGCTTTAAGCTTTAGGCTGAGTGCTGTTTATTGAGCTTGCATTTCTCTAATTAGCTTGGGACACCGACTGTGCCAGTGTTTTCAACCGGGATGCACGATGTCCAAGGTAAATGGCAAACCGCCTTCTTTCATTATTAAAAAACACGCACACACTCACCTACTACTTAATGTAGTGTATGATGCAGGGCTATGGCACAACTGTTTTCAGTGTAGAGGGTTTGCATTTGGTACCAAATACATCAGTCGTTGAAAAAGTTACCAGGTTATGTGGTGCAAAGTCAAAATAGTGTCTACCAGCCACATTACTTGGATACGTTCGTTAACGAGAAGGAAGAGGGTAGGACTGCAATGTAGAGGCCTGCAGGTATCTCATACGAGGCTTTAAAGCAAACTGTTGTAATCAGCACTTAAAACTGCTTAGATCTCCTCTGATCATCCTCTTAAAAGCTGCTTGAAAGTCACAAACGTCAGGCCTAAAATCATGTCCATATATCTGAATGTTAGTAGAGGAAATCGAGCGCTCATCAGACCAACTATTACCAAAATATAAATAATAAAAAATCCAGTTTCATTTTATTTTCTCCGGCATTTTATTCACGGAGAGTGTGTCTCCAGTTCCAATTTTATCCATTTGCTGCAGTCAAAGCAATGCTTCTCCCTTCTATTTTTTCTATATTGCTTTTTATCTGTAGGGAAGCTGGTGTGTGCTCAAACTTTACTTTATAGCCTGTACACTCAGCTGAATTTCTGGTCTATGAGCCCCCTTTTCATTTGCATTTTTACAAGATAAGCAGCTTTCACGTGTCTCATGGTGTTGATGTAGTGGACTATCGGGTAGTAGATCTTTGTAAATTTAAAAAAATATTTTTAGTCATATAGTAAGAGTACACTATACACATTGCTCACACAGTGGGACAAAATATTTGAGCGTTATTCAACCTCTATATAGTTGTTTAGCAGCAACCTATATATAACGTAGTGTTTAATAGACAACATAAAAAAAATGAAGAACAGACTGTGAACCATTGCACACCTTAACCCTTCGCCCTCATCTATTGGTAGGACGTGTCGTTGTTGACCAGTGACTCACGTGGACTAGCTCATTGGTAGACAACCCGGTGTATTTTGGTGGATGATAGCAGTCCTACAGATCCAGCTCGCTCCCTTGCCCAAGGTCATTTTCTTTCTTATGATCTTCTAATCCTTCTGTTGTGGTAAAATTTCAAAGCTTAGGGGCACATTTATGAAGGTCTTGCGCCGCCGGTGAGTCATTTTTAACATGGGAAAAAGTGACGCACCGGCGGCGCAAGGCCTTCATAAATCTGCCCCTTAGTCCTTTGTTTTTATTTAAATAGAACTCAATCTTTAGAAATTACGCTCTCTGCTCTCTTCTACCTTTCTATTCCATTTTCATAGTCATTCCTCTGCATTTGCTGTCTGATGTATCAGCTACTAGAAGCTCTTTGTTAGCATTAGCAGTATTCTATAAATCATACTACATACATACAGTTCTGTCTGTGACATCTGGTAACAGTTTTGGGATTGAAACAACTTTGATTTTGTCTTTCCCTTTACAGGAGTCCTTCGCTTTTTAGGTCGAGCCTAGGTCACTGAAAATTAAAAAAACAAAAGTAAAAAAAAAATTGCCATTTTAAACACAAACAGCTCTAATTTTAACAAATGCGAGACCAATTGCATTTCAAATGCTTGTTGCATCCTGTAGCCACACTCTTGTGTAATAGAGCTGCAACCAAACCAGGTACACAGGCTTATGAAGCCCCAGAAGCTAGTTAACGGCGCGACTTTGCACAGAATGATTGCAAATCTTTTCACCTAGTGATATGTCACTGACTGCATGACAACTTTTAATAGGTCACGTAAGAGAAGGTTTCATTTCTGCTCTCCCATCGTGTTGCTATGCGAATTGGAGCTCATGCAGCCTCATAAATTATATATTAATAAATGTAAAGCTACCTTACATTATACAACCTCAGATCCATGGCCCACGAAGACCCCGACCGACCCGCCTGACGTACTCCGCCGCCACCCTCATCGCACTCAACACCGGCCGACGCCCAGATTGCCACCAAGCCACCCCACGACGCACCCACGGACCGTTCAGCTGCCACGCCTGCAAGTTCACCTGCATCCGGACCTGCCTCACACCAGCACCCGCCAAGTCGAACACCAGCAGCACCCACCTCAAGTGCATCCTGCTCAACACCCGCTCCGTCCACAGACACGCCATCGAACTCTGGAACCTCCTAGACGCCACAGCCCCTGACGTTGCCTTCCTCACGGAGACCTGGATGAACGCCTCTTCAGCCCCCGACATCGCCATCGCCATCCCAGAGGGCTACAAGATCGTCCGGAGGGACCGCAACGCCAACCAGATGGGAGGAGGCATCGCCATCATCCACAGGAACACCATCCGTCTCACGACCAGCACCGACAACACCCTGACCAGCGCCGAACACCTGCATTTCCAGATCCACACCAACCCGACCACCACCCTTAGAGGCACCCTGATCTACCGACCTCCGGGACCACGCACACAATTCAGCGAGGACATCGCCGACTTCGTCAGCCCGCATGCCCTCCCCTCCGCTGACTACATCCTCCTGGGGGACCTCAACTTCCATCTGGAGAACAACAACGACCGCAACACCAGCACCCTGCTCGACAACCTCGCCAATCTTGGACTCAAGCAGCTGGTGTCCACCCCCACCCACCTCGCCGGACACACACTCAACGCCGTCTTCTCATCCAGCAAAGACGTCGCCTTCAGCCATGCCACAGAACTCCACTGGACGGACCACAGCTGCGTCCACTTCACCTTCAAGAGAACGACGACCCACCACCACCAGCAACAGGCCGCCCGCAGAAGCTGGAACAAGATCACAGCAGACCAGCTCGCCACCTCCCTGAGCCAGCACCCTCCTGCCAGCTCAGCGAACCCCAGCCAGGCCGCCGACAACCTCACGAAGTGGATCAGCATCTGCGCGGACGAGCTCGCCCCGCTGAGGACCCCGCCCAGCAGACCCGGCAGCAAGAAAGCCCCGTGGTTCTCCGACGAACTCAAGAGCTCCAAGAAGAACTGCCGAGCCCTCGAGAAAGTCTGGAGAAGGGAACCTACACCGGACAACAGGACCACCCTCAAACTGGCCACTCGGAAGCACCACCAGCTGATCCGCGCCGCCAAGAAAACTGCATTCAAGGACCGGCTGGACAACAACGCACACAACAGCAAGGAACTCTTCAACATCGTGAAAGAGCTATCCAACCCCAGCGCAGGAAACAACGACATCACCCCATCGCAAGACCTCTGCGACTCCCTCGCTTCTTACTTCCACAACAAGATCGCGGACATACACAACAGCTTCAACAAAATACCAACGCTCACCATGACCGAACAACCACCCTCCACCACCACCCTCCACGCCTGGACCCCGATCAGCACCGAAGACACCATCCGCACGATGAACTCCATCCACTCCGGATCACCGACCGACCCCTGCCCTCACCACGTCTTCAACAAGGCCGACGCTGTCATCGCACCCCACCTGCGAGACATCATCAACACATCCTTCGACACGCCACCTTCCCTGAGAGCTGGAAGCACGCCGAACTCAGCGCTCTACTCAAGAAACCAACAGCGGACCCCACCGAACTCAAGAACTACCGCCCCATCTCGCTCCTCCCGTTTCCAGCCAAAGTCATCGAGAAGACCGTCAACAAGCAGATGGCCGCCTTCCTCGAGACGAATGGATCCCTCGACCCCTCACAGTCCGGCTTCCGAGCCAATCACAGCACCGAGACCGCCCTCATCGCCGCCACCGATGACATCCGAGCCCTGATGGACAACGGAGAAACAGCGGCCCTCATCCTCCTAGACCTCTCCGCGGCATTCGACACTGTCTGCCACCGCACCCTAGTACAGCGCCTCAGCAACGTCGGAATCCAGGACAAGGCACTGGAATGGATCATCTCCTTCCTCGACGGAAGAACACAGAGAGTCCGCCTACCACCGTACAAGTCAGAGGCCTCCGAAGTCATCTGCGGCGTCCCTCAAGGATCCTCTCTGAGCCCCACCCTCTTCAACGTCTACATGAGCCCCCTCGCGGCCATCGCACGCCAACACAACCTCAGCATAATCTCCTACGCCGACGACACCCAGCTGATCCTCTCCCTGACCAACGACCCCGCCACCGCCAGAGCCAACCTACACGAAGGGATGAAAGAGGTAGCCGAGTGGATGACGACCAGCCGCCTGAAACTGAACTCGGACAAGACGGAGGTCCTCATCCTGGGCTCTTCACCCTCCACCTGGGACGACTCCTGGTGGCCTCCCGCCCTGGGCACCGCACCCAAACCGACAGACCATGCACGCAACCTGGGCTTCATCCTGGACTCCTCCCTCTCCATGACCAGGCAAGTCAACAACGTCTCCTCGGCGTGCTTCAACATCCTACGCATGCTACGGAAGATCTTCTGGTGGATCCCCACCGAGACCAGGAAGACCGTCACCCAGGCCCTCGTCACTAGCCGACTGGACTACGGCAACGCCCTCTACGCCGGTACCACCGCCAAGCTCCAGAAGAGACTACAGCGGATCCAGAACGCCTCAGCCAGACTCATCCTCGACATCCCACGACACAGCCACATCTCCGGACATCTGAGAGACCTTCACTGGCTCCCCGTCAACAAAAGAATCACCTTCCGCCTCCTCACCCACGCACACAAAGCCCTACATGACCAAGGCCCGAGCTACCTCAACAGCCGGATCAACTTCTACGCTCCCAAACGCCACCTCCGTTCAGCTAACCACGCCCTCGCCGCCGTCCCCCGCATCCGAAGAGCAACTACAGGAGGAAGGTCCTTCTCCTACCTGGCCGCCAAGACCTGGAACTCCCTCCCGACCGACCTGCGCCTGACCCAAGACCACCTCTCGTTCAGGAAGAAGCTGAAGACCTGGCTGTTCGAGCAGTAGCGGCACCCCCCCTCCCCTAAGCGCCTTGAGACCCTACGGGTATGTAGCGCGCTCTATAAGTGCCATTGATTGATTGGTTGATTGATTGATTATTTTTCAGTGTGCTAATTATAACATAACACACCTTTTTCAGACTGATTATTTGATATTCTTTGTGATTTGACACAGTGGCCATCAGCTTAGTTTGGGTCACACTTTTGTTTCTCAGTCTCTGAGTCTGGAAGAACATTGCGGGTGCTGCTAAACTCCAACATGCACCACCTGCCTGCGTCCCCTGAGCCAATCCAGATGATGGTTTCTTCCTGGAAGCAGCACCAGGATTGGCAGGAGCAGGCGAAGTCAGTACTCGTCAGGAGACCAGGGGGGAAGGAGTTGCAGCTGCAACCCCCCCTGCTCACTAACGATCAATATAGGAGACACCTTAAGCGCACATGTCAGGTTGGACGCAGAAAGACACTCGTCCAACCTGACATGCGCACTTTACTTTAAATCAAGTCTGATTTGAAGCCCCACCTATGCCCTGCACTCTCACTCATTTTGATTAACAGTGATACCTGTCCTGAATGCAAATATGGTGGGCGCCTGGCCCTGAAAAAAACAACCTAAGCTAAATCACCTTTAGATTGATTTACTATTGCTACTGAAGCCGAGGGGGCAACACATGAAGGGGGCAATGCTCCAGCACCCTAATAGGGCAACCGCCCCTAAATGAAAGGAACATTCTTTCCTCAGGACCCCAGTCTATCTGCTTTCTCCCTAAATGATTATGTCATGCACTTAGGTACACTCCAGATTGGATACTGGGGTACCCTTATCAGTCCCTAGTATATGGTACCCATGTACCGAGGGCATAGGTACCCCAGAGGCCTCCCATGGGTTGCAGCATGTACTATGCCACATATCAAAGATCATGCAAAACGGAACTACAGGTCTGCATTACAGCCTGTGTAAGATGGTGTATGCACCACTTACTTTAGATACAGGTTTCCTATATCTAAGGGTCACTACACTTAAAACCTTTAATTCACCCCTATAGCAGGCCTTGACAATCCTGAAGGCAGGGTGCTTGGTTCAAAGTGAGAGGGTGCCATTGCATGAGCAGGACACCCCTGAAGCCTATGAAGTTGATTCTCCTGGGTTGTTAGTACTGTAGCCATTTACGACATATAGAGTGGCATTATACGAACGCGTGAGGACCAACTCTAAAATGTCCTAAAGTAACCCTATCCTGTTTGGTGTCAAACATTGTGGAATCATACCCCGACAACGGTGACTGGTGTGGGAGGCATGATTCCACCCCTAAGAATTTAGCTTTTTGAGGTCCCTGGTGTTCCCGGTAGCAGCCTTCTAGTCCTGGGCAGCCCAAAATGGTTGCTGCCGGCCAGAGTCACATTTCTGCCCTCCTTCTGCTGAGCCAAGCTCGAGCAGGGGAAGGCAGATCAATAGGCATCCTGTCACAGGGAGGTGTGACCACCTCCCAGACCGGATTTAGTGTATTAGGCCTGGGTGGGTGTGCTTGCCAGTGACCCAAAGTCTGCATGAGGAGCACATTTGGGGTCCCTGTCCATAGTCCAGTTCAAACTAGTCCTGGGAGCCATTGGCTCCTGCCCTGGTGTGAAACTGGACAAAGGACATGAGAGTATCCTCCCCACTGTCCATACCCTCCCCTGGAAGGGTCCCCTGAATCTGTCCAACCCTCTCCCGTGGGTACAAAAGGGCTTACCTGGCTATAGGACCCTAGATTCGTGTAGACAAGATTCTGAACCAGAAACCCCTGAACTTCAACCGTCTGGACACTCTGGATTTCACTGGACTTTATTTGGACCCAACTTCATCTCGCTCTCAGTCTGAAGCATCGTCTGTGCCCGTGCACCATACAGGCTCTCTGCAGGACCTGTGGAGCATCAAGGACAACCAAAGATATCTCCCTTGGAGTGAAGGAGTCAGTCCCCTGCAACCGCAGACACCACATCATGATTGACAAGTCTGCTGCTCCTGAGCTGCTCTGAAGGTTCCAGCAACACAGGATGTGATTTTCCAAGTCCCTTATGGTCCGAGCTGCCTTCTCACCAAGTTTGAGGTCAGAATCCCTTTTGGGGGCGGCAATACTTGTACCAGTGTGCACCGCGTCTATTTGCAAGTGCATATGCATGTTGGCGATTCCTGAGCAAGTGCATTGGGCTCTGAGTACCCCAACCTTTGGCACCATTTCCTCCAAAGATCTCTGGCCTCCTCTCATGGAGGCCTCGGTGGGCTGTTGCTTTGTAAAAGTGCTCGAGGTCCCCTCGCGACGCCTGTGCCTCCGGCCTGTGAGTCCTCTTGAGGGTCAACTTTGCTTTCTTTGGGCTCACCTGGTTGCTACTGGCCTGCCCTGACTCTCCTGTGTTTTGTAAATCTTCTGGACCTTGCTGGTCCAAACCGTAACCTTCTTCAATCCTCTGCATGCATTGCCGTCGCCTAGGCTTGTTGGTGCCCAACACCGACCCCCTCAGTACTCGGCATCCTTTGTGGAACAGCTCGAATCCAGATCCTTGTCATCCTCGACATCTCCTGGTCCCAGTGACTGCAGAGTCAAGAACCCCTTCAATGCAACTGAAGCACCCGACATCGGTGGACATTCGTCTACCGAGTTCCTGGTCACTCCTGAGTGACCCAGACTCTGTTCCCTCTGCTTTCAGGTACTCATCAACAAGAATCTACCTTTGGATTCCGACTGACACTTTTCTTCATTTCAGCAGTGGCACTTTCTTGAAGTCCTCTATTGAGATCGCCGGCGGTTTCCAACACCACGTTAGCCCTACGCACCCGGCTCCCCTTGTGTAGGTAACTCTGGTACTATGGTATCCATGGGTGGGGTGGCTCTCCCCCCCCCATAAGTTCCAAGGGGTTTCATCAAAGTCCACTTAGAAGGGTCCTTAAACTTCAAAACTTCATTCATGGCTCTCCTATAGAATTGTACAGAGCACGCAGTCGTTTTCCCACACTGAACCCCTCCCCCCCGGGGTCTCTACTTACTCACCTTGGGTGGTTCCTTGGGGTACCAGCGATTCTACATCCTCTAGACACTTTCTTGACTTGAGTTACGTTTCTTATACCACTATTTTAATATATGGTTAGGTCTCGCCCTAGAGCCCACTGTGTATTAGTGTTATCTACTATTGTTTCTGTGCTACAGTATTGTGTGCTTTGTGAGTTTCTTCATGCAGAAGATATTATGTCATACTTAAACAGTGTTATATCAATAAATACATATTTTTATAACTACTGTGTGGTTCTACTTTAATTTAACCAATACTATAAAGTGCATTTTGGTAAAAGAAGCTGCTTAGCATTCCTTCAAGACTAAGCCTGAAGGCTGCTCTCCACAGCTACCATTTGGATAACTTTCTGATGTTATATTTGACCTCTTAAATCACCATAGGGGTTGTTTGGCCTGGCACAAGGTGCCCACTTTAATTAGTGGACAGCATATACCAGGCCAACTTCTCACAGTGAGTGAATATGAGAGTGGCTGTATGGGTGAGTATGTGCTCGTGTCAGTCACTGTAGGAGAGTAATTATGTGTTATGATCTGTATGAAAATAGTGAGGTTGTGTGTGTATAACTGGAAAAGATTGCAATCCATATTGGGTTCTCTAAATTTTTGTAGAACCTACATTCCAGATTACACAGAATGGATGAAACAATTCAACGACTTAATATGTCCAGACTTTTCCAGTACACATTGAAGTCAGGAACACCCACATATCTTACGTTCAGTACAAGCTGACATGGTAGCTACAAAACACTTAAACACACGTGTAAACATAACAAACCTGGTGATCTGCGTCATCGCGGGGACATCTTGGTTCACCTACATTATGTTTAATTAAAGTGTCACACTACCGATTGCATATAAATCACATTTGTACACCAATGCTGAAATGCTTTTTGCACCTACAGGAATAATACTGACAGCGGTACAAACTGTTGTGGTGAGCCCTGGCTCAGGGAAACCACATAATTATCATTACCCCAGTGCCGACCTTAGTGGCTGTCACCAGAACAAAGCATTCCAAATGCTAAAGCATTACATTCACGATGAATACAATGGGCTACCTCACAACAGATGTAGGCTACATGTTTGAGACTACACTACAAACCCAAGCTTTTTAGAGTACGAACAAGAATATCCTGTGCCTAATGAAATAATGCGTCTAGAACGCTATGATTACATCATATACACTGATGGTTCTGCCCAGCCTACCATATGGACAAAGCACTAACATTCCGCAGCATGTGCTATTGTGAAAGGGCGCTTGCACAATGGAGAATTCCATCCTGATTAAGCCTCCACACTGTCATTTGGTGACTGCACAGTTGGAAGGAATACATTCTCTAATTCTGGCACTGGAAAACATGGATCCCGGATTCCCCCCACTTAATGTGCGTGATTCTTATTATTGTGCCCAGTCTTCGAATTAACATCTATATTGGAGCCACAATGGATTCAGAGATTCAAAGGGTAGAACAATAAAGCATAACATGTTTTGGGACCGGTGGCAAAGCTGAAAGATTGTATGCTACGGACTCATGTGAATCACACATTGAGTTCTCAAAGTGCAGGCGTACATGTTGCAAGGAATTCCATGACTGATCAAGCTACAAAAGCAACAGTTTGCAATGCTGCTGTTTCTGAAACCACTCTTTTAAGTATGAGGATAGACAGAGACATCATAATGGCTGTCAATGCTTCTTCTAACAACACTAGTTTGCCAAAAGGCTTTCCACACAAGCACTGCTACAAGTTAGATACAAAAAACATACTGTATTCTTACACTCCTGGAGTGGGGGGATACAATTATGCCTCATTCTGATCGCAAGATGGGTTTAATTTTAGCTGCAAATGAGGGCCTTGCATCAGCAGATTCAGGGTTGCAGGCTACAATGTCATTGTTTAAGCAACACTACTGATGGCTGGTCTTCTCAAACAGACCAAGGACTTTGTCCCTAAATGAGACATCTGCGAGCAGAAGAAGGGTTTCACCGTGGCGGATCCACCACAGACACATCTACTGATTTCAAACAAGCCTCTGGCTTGTGTTTACCTGGACCGTTGCAGCTGTTTGTCATCAGATTGGGCTAATAAATATATCTTGGTAGCAGTGAATTCCTGCTCTTGATTCTTATGAGTCTGGCACAGCGGTCAGCTGACGCCCGAACAGTTATTAAGGATCTGCAAGTCTTAATCAGGACATATGCAGAAAGCACATTGCATTCCAAGCAGAGTCCTTTGTTTAGCTCTAGGGCTAACAAAGAGGCAATGGGAAGTTTGGGTTCCCCTCACCATACCATCCTGAGGGGAATTTGGTTATGGAGAAGAAAAACCATGGCTTAAAGCAGTCTTTAACAGCAAGGGTATTAGTCTCAGGTCGCAGTTGGATCCATCACTTTTATGAGGTCCAGAGGGCACTTAACAACCTGCCTATAAAAACCCTTGTTAGTAGGCCTCCCTATGAAATAATGTTTGTGCTAAAGATGTGGGTGTCAGACTTCGACAATCCCAGCACAGTGGTGGTGGAAACACCATTTGACATCCCTGAACATTTGGCTGTTTTACAGGAACTGAATGACTTCCAGCACAGACAAAGAAATGTCCACGTAAAATGCACCACCACTGGGGAATTGAAAGATGTACCAGCAAGGCCTGGCTGGGTCCTGAAGGTTGGGGATCTGGGCAGGGAGAAAATAGTGGACAAGAAAGAATTTGGGCCATCTTAGAAAGCGCTTATAACTATCCTGGCTGTTGAATATACTAGAACTGTACTTCTTCCGCCTCTTGCTGGCCACAAAGACAAAATATTTGTATCCATTAATCTGATCAAACCATGCTTTATTGCCGATTCTCAACAGTAAGCCATCTGGGCTCCTGGGTAGCTACCTGCTTCTTTTCTCTAACATGCAGGAAGTTCAGATGGAAGCTTGAATAACTAATGAAGCATCCTCTCTCTAACAAGAGAAAACAAACACCATCAACAAAGTATGCCTTCTACCTTTTGCTAGATGACAACTGTACAGTCAACTAGTACAGAAACACAGATTTTAATTCAGAATACTGACAAGAATACTGTCTACGTCAACGTACCACAGATCAAGTCATCTCCAGTTCTACAAAACCTGCTGAGCTGCCAAAAATAGATCGAACAGCATCTGGCTACTTCATAGACTTTGATGATTTTTCTTCAGATTCATCAGATCCATCACCACTGCTGCCTCTATCATTCAGGCTGAAAGTGCACGTTTTCTATCTTTGGCTGAAAAGGACGTACTTTGTTTCTCCATGGTTTATTTTTAGATTACAATTGCATTACTTTTCCTTGTCCTTTGGATTGGTTTGATGGCAGTCTTTTTCCTGCTTTTGAATAGACACTATCTCCCAGAACGCTCTGCTGTGCAAATGGTGAACTTGGTTCTCAAATTGCATTCGTCATCACAACGAGAACGAAGAAACATATCTCTGGTGAACATTTGAGCTGTTCCAGTTCCTGATGGGATTGTTCGGGATAGTGTATTGTATGTTGTGTGTTACCCCACTGAACCTTTACAAATCCCTTATTTGTTTAAACTATCATTGAAATATGCCATTACCCCTAATACTTTTTCAGATGTTTGGGATATTGATGCAGTGCATGAAATGCTAGAAGATCTAGAACATTCTACTGTGTTTTCATCTGATGAATTGTATGGTGGTACATAAAATTATGATGCTTTTTTTTTCAACATTACGATCATCATTTTCTGCATTAAGCAAGTATTCCAGCTGCTATTTACACAATGAGAACATTGCCCTACACTACCATGGGGTAGTTCAAAAACATTTGCACAGAAGTCTGCTTATTTTACTGGTTATGACACATCTGACCCAGTTTCTTATTTTTGCAGGCTGGTACCATCACCACCAACAACAGAGTATCATAAAACACACTAAGCTGAAATACTCTGCTCTTTTCTATCCAAGCTCTTAGAACAGGGTTTTGACTTTCTGAGGGACACTGTAGATGTAAAATTGAGTTGGGGAACAAATGAATGGCGGGTTCAGGGAACTGAGGCTTTGTTTAGAGCATGCCTGATACCATAACACATGATTTTCCTGAACAAAACTGTGCAACAAATGTCATGTCTTGGATTAGCTAAAACAAAAGATTTGAACACACCACATACTTCCTCATTTACAAGTTTTGCAAACTGGCAGCAGTTTACAAAATGCAAGTAGGAATCATTAGACACCATGCTACACATTGGCACATATAATTCATCAGACTCCAATTGGAGGGGCCGGTTAGATTGGCTATTAGGCACTAATGGGTGTCAGGCATGATTCCTAGGTAACACCAAGGGTTTTAAGATCAGTAGGCCTGACCTGTGTTCTCTGCAGTTTGAACATTCCGGATGGTGACAACTTAAAGTATTGGGAAGTTGTGGCTTGATTGACTAAAAACCTCAACACTGTCTCAGGTGAAGCAACGCTTGTCCCTTCTATCAGATTACCTGGAACTATGGGACTTTTTATTAGGTCCTCAGAGACCACGTCAAAAACGCTTCTTGTATGCAATATACAATGAGATATGGAAGGTTTCTGTTCAGGAAGCTGCTGAAAGACTGGTTGAAATTGAGAGGGTTGACAATGAAATGACCACCTTATCATCTAGAATAAACTCTTGGGGGATCATTGTTAGGAAAAGGATTTGATGTTTGGAAAAGACCCGCATTGATACATTGAGATTGTGTGTTCACTCCCATTCAAGAAACAAGAATTTAGAGCCGGTCCCTGAAGCATATAAGAGCCCGTCTCCTCAGTAATGCCTCGCTTGGCTTACTGCTTCCTAATCGTGTCCACGCCCCTCCCTTCACTTCCTGTTTTCTATTTGTGGCGTCCTTCGTTCCTGCTCGTATAGTGTTTGGATCCAGTGGAGAATTCTGTCCTTGGTTTTCACTAACTTTCCTTGCCCGGTACGTGTTTGCTTACTATGCCTTAGTTTCATTTTCTGTTATTTGTTCGAGACTAGGCGGTAAGACGTATCGCGGTCTCCTCTTTGCTATAGACCAGGTGTGACAGATACTCTCCAGCTGTTGCCTCCTTTCCCCGCGAGGTCGCGGTTGTTCCGCTCGATTCCCCAGAGCCCGACAAAGCGTCTCGCTTCCAGTGCTACCTTTCCTCGCGAGGACGCGGTTGTTCCGCTCAATTCCCCAGAACCGGACAACGCGTCTCCCTTCCAGTGCTGCCTTTCCCAGCGAGGACGCAGTTGTTCCGCTCTATCCCCCAGAGCCGGACAATGCATCTCGCTACCAGTGCTGCCCTTCCCTGCGAGGACTCAGTTGTTCCGCTTTTCCTTTCATAACCGGACAACCCAACTTGAATTATTATACTCCTCCTTAGTGCCTCCAGTGGTCTGCAGGACGTTGCTGATTTGACTGCAGATTTTCCTTTCTGTTACATTTTTATAGTTTAGGGTGAGCTTACTCCTTGATTCCCCTTCCCCCGGTAGCTATTCTGAATGAGAGTGGTCTTCCTTAATACTTCCTACTATAGCCCCAATCAGACTTTCCTGAGAATCTCGTACTGCCACTGTCTTGCTGCCAAGATTTCTAAGGCTATAGTCCAGTGGAGGTTGTTATTTCGGGTGCACAGAAAAGATATTTGGGTGAGTGAAGCACAACTCTCAGTATGTATCCATGTTTCTGATGGTCTCACTAAACGGTGTATGTTAGATAATATAACAACTTCTTTTTGTTCTTAGAGTGCACATCAATCTTTGACTTGCTCATTACAGAATACTTCAGCAACATCATCTGGGGAAGAGTGGTGGTCACTCTATGATTTATTCCCCACACTTTTAGTTAATAATTACCTGTGAGCACGTTCTATAGTTCTCCAGGTGTTGTTTTCCGGAAGTGTGTGGAACATTCGTCTTCGCTCCTGTGGATTTGGTGGCTCCCGGCAATCATAGTGTCATCAGCAATAGTATTATGCATCATGATATGTCCGCCTTACAACATGGGTAGTCTCAGCTTAGGTTAATTTTGCTGTTGAGCTTGATGCTTCATAAACTATGTTCTGGTGATGTACTGTGGCAACATATGAATACCACAAGCCTGTTTTCCCCTTCCCACCTTACAAAACAGCAAATACTCATGGCACGTAAAGATGCAAGGCACACTATGTAAGACATCGAAAAAATAGAGAAGTTACCTTTCACCATTGTAGAAACTCCATCTGGTGATGAGATAATCCATTGGTATATCACTCTGCCAATTTCAACATTCCATTTCCAGTACTGTCTACAATACAAGCAAGTGGGCAGATAAGAAGCTTTGGGGGAAGGGTTTGTACACGAGTATTGGAAATTACCTTTAAATTTCAGTGTTCATATAAGGAAACTGAAGTTTTTCTCAGGGGTTCTGACTGTGAGAAGGCTTTGAGTGGATCCTTAGTGTGCAAGATTTTTTGCTTCACCGGCCTGTAACTCTTCAATGACAAACTTCATCTTGCTACTTGAAAGGTTCTCCAGCTGCTATGATCCATCCAGCTTTCAGATTACTCTCTAATGGGAATTGTTTGATGCTTAACAATCAAGGTAGC
This sequence comes from Lissotriton helveticus, assembly GCF_964261635.1. Taxonomy (NCBI): domain Eukaryota; kingdom Metazoa; phylum Chordata; class Amphibia; order Caudata; family Salamandridae; genus Lissotriton; species Lissotriton helveticus. Next base: position 330,233,971 of record NC_136071.1, on the reverse strand, counting down.
TGTAGGATGAAACCAGAGGTTGTCTTTTCTGGTGACACTGACTTCCATAGTCACTTGTTTTAACCCAAGTACTGTTCCAGCTGCCCGTACGGTTATGGAGGCAACAGTTTGGCCTTCAATACATTTTTCAAACGTGCATTTTGATGCATTGAGCAAACTGAAAGCTGTATTGTTTCGGAAAGATGTGGCCTTAACATCTGCAAAGGAGCTGTTTGATCTTCAAGTTACAATGTCCTCTTCAGAGATAGAGTCACAACTACACACTAACTACCCACTACATTTTGGAGAGCTGGTGCACATAATTTTTAATAGGTCTGATATGTTTGGAATAGCGTACTCTTTTAAACATATAGGCCCTGAGTTCGTTAACATCTTCCAGACAGTTTTCAGAGTCATCACATCGTTTATACACTTCATGCTCTGAAGCGTTTTTGTAGGTCTTCCTCTTGTCCTGCTCCTGATTGCCGGGACTTTGATTTACATTTTTCTGCTTCTCAAAAGATGTCCCATTTCAATAACGAACGGAACAGGCACTACCACATGTACTGCTGTGTCCTTAATGCATGGTGCATTGCTTTGGTGCACCTTTGCTTCAAGAACTTAATGAGCATGCATTCTTAATATTTCTGCCTGTTTGGCTACACTGCGTGAAGCCGTATTCCGCTCTCTGCTGTACACTTTCAAGTGCGCTTTGGACTTGTACCTAGAAGTGCAATTGGTTGAGCCTTCAGACGTAAATATACTGGTAGAACCCTTAAAGGTCCATTTGTATCACTGGCCACTGCATATTCCATTGCGTCTGACCACATTTTACAAGCCTTCCTGGTATGCTTCTGCTCCTAGTGAATTGGATTTTGGCTTTGGTTCAGTGGATCTTCCATTGCCCATGTTTACTCCCACAGCAGGTGCTAGTGGGGCTGGATGGGAACAGATTTTCTCCATAAACCTGCTTTGAGGTGTGCCTCTGGGATTATTGTCTGTGGTTGCTGTGAACAGGGACGTTTTGCCTATCACTCAGAGCTCATAACAATTGGCTATTCCGTTTGGTGGTAACTTTGAAACATGTCATTACACATAAAGAAGTAAGGACTATAGAATTGCAATTATTTTTAGAAAAGAAATGCAAAGTGTAGCAAAGTTCAATGCCTTGTAAAAACTGCCCTCACACACAATGACTTATGGCATGCTTCATCATAGGGCAGCTATGACACCTCTGTGCAGACCAACACTGTAGGTGGAGCAAAACGGTGGAGAAGACAATACAAGCCCACAGAAAAGGACCCCAGAAATGATAATTGCAGATGGAAAGTCTAACATTAACTAAGGGATATCCTCATAATAATTTTATTCCTGGATACCCTTGTTATGGTTAAAATGTATCTCCCTACCAAAAGATGGTGGTGAGGTGAGTGTATTAGGCACCCTTCACCCATCCGTTCTGCAAAAGGGTTGACATGTTTCTGCTGGATTGCATGTACCTCCCGGCTTTCATCAGGACTGCCAGAATCCTATGCTAAATCCCTTTCAATCTGTATACAAGTTGTATAACTAATTACTCCACCTGTTAATAATAAGAGTGGTGGGTACCGTAATCATACCCCTGTTAGAATCTGTAAGTGAAGAGAAAAATATATTTACAAGTGAAGAGAGTTCTTACATAAGTACCTAAACGTGCATAAATGTGATAAATTGTGATAACACCTCTATATTTGCTACCTTTGTCTTTCTAACAACCCTTTTGGTGTGTAGCTGCCTTTAGATCTGTTATTTTTTCACCTCTAGTGATGGGGCATGCCCTATATTGCTTGTGATTTCACGAATGCAGTTTATTTCAAACTGTTTTTGTGCTTTTATTAAAAACAATGTATGAGCACACCTATCAATACTATATGAGAGAATCATGCTTGTAACGAAAACATGCAAAAACCCTTGCGTAAACGCTTAGGTACTCAGCAGATCTTACCGAGTTTATCTTAATGTACCACTAGAAATGGCACGGGAGGCTAGGGCAATTGTGATTATATGTAATGAATTAGGTGGATGTATCTCGCACAATTGCGCATCTCACAGTTATTCCTCTTACACACATCATATCTTGATGTCCATATAAGTGGTAAGTGGACAGTGGACAGTGGCAGTGTCCCTGCCGCTTTTACAACACGGTTACCCGGCGCATTGGTGATTTACTACCATTTTAAATTGCAAGAGCGTGTGAGCTCATTTTTAATTTATCAGGGCAACCCCCTGTAGTCACACATAATTTGGAAAAATTGTGATTATATGTAATGAATTAGGTGGATGTATCTCGCACAATTGCGCATCTCACAGTTATTCCTCTTACACACATCATATCTTGATGTCCATATAAGTGGTAAGTGGACAGTGGACAGTGGCAGTGTCCCTTCCGCTTTTACAACACGGTTACCCGGCGCATTGGTGATTTACTACCATTTTAAATTGCAAGAGCGTGTGAGCTCATTTTTAATTTATCAGGGGCACTGTGTGAGTGTGAGCGTGTACGCTCCCCCGTATGCTGCTTGATCTGCATATTTACTGTTGCTCACCGGTCTGGGAAACTTTGCACTCTGCTCTGCGCTGCTGATGCTTTCACCTGAAGGCAGGCAGTAGCAGCAACGGTACGAACAGCGCTGGACTCGTCCCTCCTTCCCGCCTCGTTCTGACGCCGGTGACTAGCACCGTTCGAGCAGAGGGCGTGGAAGGTGTGAGCCAGCTACTTCCGGTAGCGTTGTGCAGCGCTCTAGTTGTTGGGACGCTGGGGGGATATAAGGCACTGGATCCTGGGCCCCTTTGTGGTAAGTGGACAGTGGCAGTGTCCCTGCCGCTTTTACAACACGGTTACCCGGCGCATTGGTGATTTACTACCATTTTAAATTGCAAGAGCATGTGAGCTCATTTTTAATTTATCAGGGGCACTGTGTGAGTGTGAGCGTGTACGCTCCCCCGTATGCTGCTTGATCTGCATATTTACTGTTGCTCACCGGTCTGGGAAACTTTGCACTCTGCTCTGCGCTGCTGATGCTTTCACCTGAAGGCAGGCAGTAGCAGCAACGGTACGAACAGCGCTGGACTCGTCCCTCCTTCCCGCCTCGTTCTGACGCCGGTGACTAGCACCGTTCGAGCAGAGGGCATGGAAGGTCCGAGCCAGCTACTTCCGGTAGCGTTGTGCAGCGCTCTAGTTGTTGGGACGCTGGGGGGATATAAGGCGGATGTGTTATCGACAGCGCAGCGGGCGAGCGCAGCGGGCGAGCGCAGTGGGCGCGACAAAGGCGCGCCGAAGTTGCGCCTAAGTTAAGCCCGTCTGCGCCCGTCCGCGGCCGGGCGCGGGCCAGGGCCATGCCCCCTGCCCCTCCGAGAGGTCACACATGCTGGAGCAGAGCTGACCTGATGTCCTTCCGCAATATGTGCGCTAGCAGCTTTTGTCTGCATAGCATAAGCGTTGAAGAGAATACGGGTTGTAGTCACTGCCAGTTTACTTTTGACCTGTCTAAGTCGGTTAAAAGAGAGCATCATAAGCTGGTTTGTGGCTTGCTAAATGTCCGGTCGCTGCACAAGCACAGACTAGATATTTATGATCTCCTTAGCAAAAAACAATGGGACCTAGTCTTTTTCACTGAGACATGGCTGGACTGTGACTCTTCCCCAGAGGCCCTCGAAGCCATTCCGGAGTGTTATACCCCGGTAAGGCAAGATAGACCGAAGGGTAGAGGTGGAGGAATAGCCATTGCTGCCAGGCAGGGCCTACGCTGCCATTTGGAGCCGACGGCTATCACAGATAGTGAGGCGGGTGAGTTCTCCATTCAAGTCAATGGGGGGTACACTGTGAAGGGCCTCCTGATATACAGGCCACCTGGCCCATCTGCCAGATTCGTTGATAGCCTGGTTGAAGGTATCACAGAGGTAGCCCTGTGCACGGATAAGTTCCTGGTGCTGGGTGATCTCAACCTACACCTGGACGATCCTGCGGATAAGATGGCCGGGGACCTCTGTAAAGCGATGAGTGCGCTTCAGCTTGAGCTGATAGGTAAACTTCCCACCCATTTGCGGGGCCTCTTATTGGACCCTATCTTTGCCAACTGGGGACAGGTGGAGGCCGTGGCCCCCGTACCTATTCCCTGGTCGGACCATTACCTGGTGCCCTTCTCGATCTACATTCCGGGAGCTAGAGTACCGGAACAGGTGGCATTACATCACCCGAGACGGAGATGGGCTAACTTTTCCCAAGCCAGGTTTAATGAGGCACTCATGATGGGGGGTGACCCGGGGGGAGAGGATGTGGAGAAAGCTAATAACCTGAACCAGCGCATTATGGTTGCCCTGGACCAGGTTGCCCCGCTCGCCCTGATTAGAACGGAGGGACATGCCCTGAAAACGGCATCTTGGTATACAGAAGAGGTGCGCATGGCCAAGAGCGCGTGCAAACGTGCAGAAAGGCAGTGGAGACTAGACTTTGCCACTCAAGCTAGAATGGACTATGTTGTAAGTAGGCGCAACTACCATAGATTAATCAGAAAGGCTAAAAAGGTGTATTATGACACCAGGATCAAGGAAGCAGAAAACTCCTCGAAGGAATTGTTTTTAATTTATAAATCACTCTCGGTCGGGAAGCCTGCAGCAGTCCCAGAAGAATTCTGTACGGTGGACAGTTGTAACCGAGTAGCGGAGTTTTTTGCTAACAAGGTGGCAACTATTTACTCGGCCTTCCCTAGTCGGGCTACCATAGACCCCGAGATTGCAGAAGAATGCGGGGTAAGGGGAGGACACCAGGTGTTAACTACACTCGTCACCCCGCCTACTGAAAAACTTATTCAGATCCGTGGATCGATAAAATCAGGCTCACCAAGAGATCCTACTACACCTAGGTGCCTGACGGGCAGTCTGCATATACTAGAGCCGTATATCCGCCACCTCCTGAACATCTCTTTTGGGACCTATACAGTCCCTGATGCCTGGAAACGGGCGGTAGTCCTTCCTCTCCAAAAGAAGCCCAACATCAGCTATGATAGATTAGACAATCTCCGCCCTATTTCTCTTTTGCCATACATGGCAAAGGTTGCTGAGAAAATTGTAAACCTCCAGCTGATGGGCTTTGTAGAAGAAGCCTCCCTACTCCATGACTCTCAGTTCGGCTTCCGTCCATGGCATTCGACGGAGTCAGCATTGCTCATGGCAGTAGAGTCCATACGGCAGGGAGTGGATGAGGGCCAGACTATGGCCCTGATCCTCTTGGACCTAAGCGCAGCATTCGACACTGTAGCTCATTCCACCTTGCTACAGTGTCTGAATGATGGAGGGGTATCAGGGGCTGCGCTTAGGTGGATTCGGTCTTTCCTGACAGGCAGATGCTTTCAGGTCCACCAGGGAGAGTGCTATTCTAGGGAGATTGGGTTGGGCCAGGGCGTGCCGCAGGGCTCGTCCCTGAGCCCGACTTTGTTCAATCTATATGTCTCCCCTCTGGCGGCCATAGTTGAAAGCTATGGATTACGCCTTGTGTCCTATGCCGACGACACGCAGCTGGTAATATCCCTCTCACGTGTGCCTGGTCTGGTGGCGGACAATTTCAGAGTGTGCATGCAAGAACTGGCAACCTGGATCTACGCCAACTGCCTGAAACTTAATGGCAGTAAGACCGAGGTGCTCATGGTGGGGGGATGCCCATCTGTATGGTCGTCGGCATGGTGGCCACACTGCCTAGGAGAGAAACCCGTTCCTTGTCAGGAAGTAAGGAATCTTGGGGTGTGGTTGGACATTGACCTTGCCTTTGGCCCCCAGATTGGCCGAGTGGTGGGAGCATGCTTCAGAGTTTTAAGAACTCTGAGGAAGGTCTTGGATCTTTTGCCCATTACAGCTCGCCGGACGCTGGTGCATGCCTTAGTCACCTCACGCCTGGAGTACGGCAATTTGCTGTATCTGGGGGCCACGGGAAAGGCTCTCAATCGCCTCCAGGTGCTGCAAAATGCTGCTGCTCGCCTTATTCTGAGGCTTCCTAGAAGATCATCCTCAAAGGCAGCGCTCCAGGCCTTGCACTGGCTTCCTGTTAGGAGCAGGGTGGAATTGCCACGTGTCACCGCATTCTGGGTGGCAAAGCCCCTGCCCCGCTAAAGAGTCTGGTCACCAGGTATGAGCCCACTAGGAATCTGCGCTCCTCCTGCACAGGACTTCTGAAAATCCCAAAAATCGAGAAAGCGCGTATGGGCGGAAGGTCTTTCAGATATCTGACTGCGAAGCAGTGGAATGACCTACCGTCACGTTTGGAGTCTTCAGAATCCATGTTTAGAAGGAAACTTAAGACTCACCTATTTAGACAGTAGACGGTTGTGATGGCTGCTTGGACTGCTTACCCCACTTATCATAGCGCCGGGACACGCCTATGGGCGTAAACCAGGCGCTTTATGAATCTCCCTAATAATAATAATAATAATATAAGGGGAAAAATAAGGCATTCCTATTTCACTTTGTATCCCAGGGAAATCTGTCCCTAGCCCGATGTGTGCGCTATGATCGCACACGCTGTTTGCAAGTAAACTGCCTGCCCTGGCCCCTCCTTACTTCGTCAAGGGTGTTGCACCTCCGCACATTTGTCCCTCCAGGTGCAGTGTAGGTGCCCGGATGCAGCCCTCATGGTGCTGCTTAAGAGTCTCTGCTTCCTGTGACATGTGCCATGGGCGGTGAGTGGTGGTGTCATGACGCATATGCGTCTGTGAGCGTCACTGATGCTGGAACGCGGACACTGTACAACGATGTGGATGGTGGACGATGACTGGTGGCATCACGGCGCGTATGCGACTACGCTTGTCACTTATGTTGTAACGCTGACCCTGTACAACGCTGTATACTGAGTCTATTCAAACAGCGACCATCACAGTGTGTAGAGCACCCAATAACCCCTTAAGATCCCTGATATGGATCTATCTTGGTAAGAGAATGTATTTGTGTTTATTGCCAATGTGTAAAGACGTGTCAGGACGTTTTAATATGTTTCCATTCATGGCCAAGGGCACAGGACCATTATGGAGCTGTGGCAGTCAAGTTCAAATGGAGGAAATTAGTGTTGTGCCACGTAGGACAACAATGCACTATCCTACAATTAAATTACACGTGGCACGAAGCAAATAAGTACCTAACAGAATGACATTTTGAACCCATTAGAACTAATCCACTAATGATGAAACAAAGAATACTGAGTATGGGAAGCTGACACGAGGTAACCCCCAGCTCAAATCTGAGCTAATGGTGCTACCATGATGCTATCAATCAGCTATCTGTATTTACTTTGATCTTATCATTGAAGGCTCCAGTTGAGTACTTGCACACTCATGGCTGTCCCAAAGTGGTCCATGCCATATCATCATTGAGGCCACGTTCATGACTGCGCAACCTGTACACCTATTTTTGTTCTTGTAGAAACAAGACCCTGTTAGGGTCCCTCGTTTTGGGTGCGATATAGGGTTTATCTAGTACTGTCCTGTACAGATCATACACCGTGTGTTTTATTTCTGCATAATGAGCAGTGAACCGTGTCATTGTCCTTTCACACCTGATATTACTCTGATGTTCCATTATCCTCACTTTCCCTTTCTGTAATGTCATCCCCAAATACATTAGATTGCATGGACATCCGATGAAATATATCACATTCGTTGAATTACAATTTGTATGTCTGCATTGTTCCCATGGGAAGTTAAGCCCCACGTCTACACTCTTGGTGTTTGTAATGAGCCTACAGACACTTTACAGGCGCCACATCTGGTGTCCCCTGTCACCGGAGGGAGCTCCCACAGGGCTTGTTGCTCTTTCTGTATTACTGTACGAGGTCTTGAGTGGACTAGATGATCCCTGATGTAAAGGAGAACAGTGATTTATCCAAGTTTAAGCCATTAGAATTTAGTATTGACTAATTCTTAAGAAAGATGCGCTTCACATGTGTAAAGGCCGTATTAAATGTTGTCACGCATATAGCGTTTTTGTTAGTAGGTCTTTCCACCTTTACCAGGGGGGCCTCCCTATGGCAGTTCTGTACTCTATTCGGGGCTCTCCGAATAATTTTTATGGGGTATTTCCTCCATTTCAGTTTCCCTGCTAAATGTACCGCCTCCTTCTTAAATTCCTCAAGGTCGGATCAATTTCTTCACAAGTGCAAAAATTGCCCTACAGGGAGGTTCTCCCTGAGAGATTTCAGATGGAAACTCTCAAAAAGCAAGAGCCCGTTTCTGTTGGTGGGCTTATGGAAAACCTGTGCGGTCAGTTTGCTTCCATTAGGTATTCTGGCTGTTAAGCCAAAGTAGAAAGTTCTTCACTGATTGTTCATCGCCCTTCCAAATGAGGATGACGTCATCTATAAAACATGTCCACATCCTAATTTTGGATGACCAAGGGCTTTCAGTAGTAAAAATGTATCTGTGTTCGAAGGCTGATACATAAAGACCTGCTAGGCTCGGTGCGAAGGTGCTGCCCATTGATGATGTCCCACGTGTTTGTATATAATAAGTCCCTTGGTACTCAAAAAAGCTTTTAGTGAGCGCTATCTCAGCCAGGCAGATGATGAATGATATAGGGGTGCAATACAGCCATTCCTGAGCATAGAGGATCTCCTCTACCACCCTGAGTGTGTCCATTTGGGGGATATTGGTGTACAAGGATTCTATGTCCAAGCCCACTAGGAATTCCCCTTCTAGGTCAAAGTCCATATCTTTGAGTAGATTAAGGACATCGGTGGTGTCTTTTACGTAGGCCTCCCTGCTCTGTACTAAAGGTTTAGGGAACAAATCGTAGAATTGTGACCGTGGTTCCAGTATGGATCCAATTCCGGCGACAATCAGCCTGCCAGGTGGTGGTCTTGAAGCTTTGTGCACCTTGGGGAGCATGTAGCAGTACGGTGCTATTGGGTCTTTCTGTGGCCTGAAATTGCCTTCCTGCTCTGTGATCCAGTCATTGCTGGTGGCCTCCTGTATCACAGTAGTGATCTCCTGTTTCAATTCTGGAGTAGGGTGTCTTAGGAGGACTTTGTAATTTCTTGAATTGCTGAGTAGTCAAGTGCACTCCTGGTCATATGCTACTCTTGTTTGGAGTACTATGGCCCTCCCTTATCTTCAGGCTTTATGACCATGTCTTGGTTATTCCTCAATTGGTCAAGTGCCTCTTTCTCCTCCCTAGTGCGATTTGTGAAGGGTTGCGTGTAAGTTTTGGCCAGCTCTTCCACCTTATGTGTTACCGCTCTTTCAAATGTGATGACATCAAGGGGAGTACGGAGATCGCAGGTGTAAAACTGGATTTGGGGCGGAGATTGGTATCTCCTTAACCATCTGTTATTTCTATTTTTAATACCGGCACAAAAACTGTTTGAAATAAACTTCATTTGTGAAATCACAAGCAATATAGGGCATTCCTCCGTCACTAGCAGTGATAAAATAACAGATATAAAGGCCGCTATGCACCAAAAGGTTTGTAAGACAGACAAAGGTAGCAAATATAGAGGTCTTACCACAATTTATCACATTTATGCACGTCTATATACTTATACAAGAACTCTCTTCACTTGTACATATATTTTATCTCTTCACTTATAGATCCTAACAGGAGTATGATTACGGTACCCACCACTCTTATTAGTAACAGGTGGAGTAATTAGTTATACAACTTGTATATAGATTGAAAGGGATTTAGCATAGGGTTCCGACAGTCCTGACGAACGCCGGGAGAGACAAGCAATCGGGCACAAACATGTCAACCTTTTCGCAGAACGGAGGGGTGAAGGGTGCTTCATACACTCATCACACCACCATCCTTTGGTAGGGAGATACATTTTAACCCTAACAAAGATTTCCAGAAATAAGATTATTATGAAGATATCCCTTAGTTAGTTATAGACTTTCCATCTGCAGTGTTTCCAGTATCATTTTCCTTTTCTGTGTGTTTGTATTGTCTTTCCCACCGTATTGCTCAACCTCCAACATTGGTCTGCACAGAGATGTCGTACCAGCCCTATGATGAAGAATGCCAAAACTCGTGTGGGTGAGGGAAAATTTATCAAAGCATTGCACTTTGCTACACTTTGCATTTCTTCTCTAAAAATAATTGTGATTCAATAGTCCTTACTTCTTTATGTGTAATGAGGTTTACCCAGAGGAGGTCGAAGTAAGGTCATATCCTCCTCCCACTTTTACTTGTGTGTTGGTCAACTTTGAAATATGGCCTAGTTTTAATATCCTAAATTGATTTTGAATTTGGATTTTATTAGTTTTTAATATTTTTTACATTTTTTAATCATAGTGTTCTGTGTACTTTGGCTTTCAAATTGTATGATTGCCTTTCTAAACAGATTTTTAGATTGATTTTATAATCACTTCTATTTGCATATACTGTGACACTATCTTTTTACTATTAGATAGAATATTAGTCAACTTATGTGGAAGGAGTGGGTGGCATGTCTCTCAATTTGGCCTGGGGAGAAATACTGCCATTTTTACCATGTTAACGTCCTAAGTTGCCTTCTTTTTCGCGTGATGACTTTTGAGACACATTTGCATGCGTGAAAATGCACGATTAATTTCTCTGAAACTACTTTGCATAGATATTCCACTTAGTAAGAACATTATCACAAGACCTTGAACATCCCGTCCAAGGCATCAACAACACATTGTGCAAATGTAATAATTTGTTTTCATCCATGAGGCGACGTAGCCATCAATAGATTATAACAATGTCAGTCTGACTAAGGTATTGGCTCAAGGAAACAGCCATTACAATGAGGCTGTTTCCAAGCAGCGGCTTTACCATGCATGTGTTCCCATGTGTACACTGTTACCACGGGTAGCCTTCACCACACATTTTCTTTTACAACATACGTGGTGAGGACATATGCTAGTTACTTTGGTAACGGCACCTGCATGGTCAAGGTTTTCGGCGTCGTTAGAGGAGCAAAGAGATCTTTCCGCCTCCTCTTGATGACCTGTATGTGCTTCACAAGAGTTGCCTCGTTGTCATCCTATTAAGGTAAGGGGGATTGCTTTTGGGATGGATATTGGGCTTTAGACTGGGGGTTTCAGGAACTGGGGGCCAGGGGGAGCATGCACCATGGGACAGATTTAGGGTTCAGGGCAGGGGCTGGGTATTTTTTAAAAGGGCTGGAGGCCAGGAGCGGGTCGTGCTGGGGTCTAGAATAAGGGCTTAGGGCAGGGGTGGGGTGTTTTAAAAAGGGTGAGTGGGGGAGGCCTAGGGACCGGCTTGCGGACTGAATGCAGGGGTTAGGGAAAACCTTTATCACGCACAGGACTTTACCATACATGCTTTAAACAAAATACATTGTAAAAGCATGCGTGGTAAAGGTTATACGTAGTAAAGGCATTCACTTTGTAAAGCATGCATTGTAAAGGCATGCATTTCAATGGAATGCGTTGTTCCGTCATACAATGGTTATATAGCAAGGATGGTTTTTGTTATTATTAAACAAGCATTTCCAGGTTGGGGCACAAGAACACTTGCTGTCATTGTGAGGTCACTACACACTGAAACCTCATTCCTAGCGGATTGTTGATTCCTCTGTGAGGAGGTATGTTCAATCTGTGACCAGGACAGGGAACCTACATTCTTTCCTGTCAGGTAATGGAGTCTGGCTCATCCAATAGACCGAACACATATATACAACCTACGCATCAAGGTTAGCGAACGCATAGTTGGAGTATGCTATAAATGCATTTATATTGTTTTTATATGGCTGCATACATACATTGTTTTAGTAAGATGGTGGAGCTAAACATTCCTTTCACTGTCCTTATATTGTTAATCACGTTCATCTGCTTCTGTCTATTCATCATTGTGGCACATATATTCCATACAAGAATCACAATGGTTCATTAAATATTGAAAAACGCCCCTCTGTGTATTCCTTGTATATTTCTCTGAGAGAAGGAGAACGCGAGTGACTGAGCAAAGGGGTTCTAGATCCATTGCCATGATCCCTGAGGGGGGGCTCAGGGTTGTCATGTTTTGTGGTTGCCAAACCCATTTGCTACCTCTCTAGGTTAGAGTTGCATATGGTGGCACTGTGGGCTGGCTGGTCTCTATGACGACATACCCTGCGGGTTGCACAGATTCGGTCTTGCACCATCCCTACATTTATGTTGCCCAACAAACGTTTAGTTCTAACTGGAATGCGGGCAATCACACATCACTAGCGGCCACATGCATCAATGTTCCCGTTTGCGAATTCTTAATTGCGAAAATTAAGGAATCGCAATGAAGAATTCGCAAACGGCTATGCATCAAGAAATCGCAATTTTTTTTGCGATTTCTTCATTTTCCTTAATTGCGATTCACAATTTGCGAATCGCAATTAAGGAATCCCTTTCCATTGATTCCTATGGGCCTAGAGGCCCATAGGAATGAATGTGAAGGCATTCTCATTTTGCGATTCGCAATTAAGGAATCGCAAAATGAGAATGCAATTTCAAGTACTTTTTTCACACACACATGCCCCTAGGGCATGTGTGTGTGTAAAATGAAACTCTCAAAAATGCACTTTTGTGCATTTTTGTAAGTTTTCGCAAATTACCATGAAGGTTGACCCAGCCGTGGGGCGCACCGCTGTGGACTCAGACAGTTCCGCGGCCGGTCCACGACCGATGCTGCAGATTCAACTGGCGCTTACTTTACATGGGTGAGAACTGAACAGTAGCATTTGTGATTGGAAATCTTATTTGACTCAATTACTGCTGGCAGCCCACTGGGGTATGATGTTAAGGACTACCAGTTCCAGAATACTTTGAGACAACTATACTCACCTGAGTGCATAATATTTGAATAAATGTGGGAGTATACCTGGAGTCCTTGTGCTGGCAATTATTGAGTAAAGCAGCAAACCTCAGAGGAAGGGCGTAGCCCGAAACGCGTCAGGCGCTGCTGACGCTGGATGCTCCTGTTTCTTTCCTAAACTTGAACACGCTGTTGGGAGAGTGCGCCCCGAACCTTCGGGTAACTGTGAACCTTGATGTAATGACGGCTGACCGAGCCGTGGGGCGCACCGCTGTGGACTCAGACAGTTCCGCGGCCGGTCCACGACAGATGCTGCAGATTCAACTGGTGCTTACTTTACATGGGTGAGAACTGAACAGTAGCATTTGTGATTGGAAATCTTATTTGACTCAATTACTGCTGGCAGCCCACTGGGGTATGATGTTAAGGACTACAAGTCCCAGAATACTTTGAGACAACTATACTCACCTGAGTTCATAATATTTGAATAAATGTGGGAGTATACCTGGAGTCCTTGTGCTGGCAATTATTGAGTAAAGCAGCAAGCCTCAGAGGAAGGGCGTAGCCCGAAACGCGTCAGGCACTGCTGACGCTGGATGCTCCTGTTTCTTTCCTAAACTTGAACACGCTGTTGGGAGAGTGCGCCCCGAACCTTCGGGTAACTGTGAACCTTAATGTAATGACGGCTGACCCAGCCGTGGGGCGCACCGCTGTGGACTCAGACAGTTCCGCGGCCGGTCCACGACCGATGCTGCAGATTCAACTGGCGCTTACTTTACATGGGTCAGAACTGAACAGTAGCATTTGTGATTGGAAATCTTATTTGACTCAATTACTGCTGGCAGCCCACTGGGGTATGATGTTAAGGACTACCAGTCCCAGAATACTTTGAGACAACTATACTCACCTGAGTGCATAATATTTGAATAAATGTGGGAGTATACCTGGAGTCCTTGTGCTGGCAATTATTGAGTAAAGCAGCAAGCCTCAGAGGAAGGGCGTAGCCCGAAACGCGCCAGGGGCTGCTGACGCTGGATGCTCCTGTTTCTTTCCTAAACTTGAACACGCTGTTGGGAGAGTGCGCCCCGAACCTTCGGGTAACTGTGAACCTTGATGTAATGACGGCTGACCCAGCCGTGGGGCGCACCGCTGTGGACTCAGACAGTTCCGCGGCCGGTCCACGACCGATGCTGCAGATTCAACTGGCGCTTACTTTACATGGGTGAGAACTGAACAGTAGCATTTGTGATTGGAAATCTTATTTGACTCAATTACTGCTGGCAGCCCACTGGGGTATGATGTTAAGGACTACCAGTCCCAGAATACTTTGAGACAACTATACTCACCTGAATACATGCTACTCTTCGCAACATGAAACAGGCCACTGCAGCATGCTGTAGCATTATTTCAGATTTTAATGGAGACAGAAGCAGCATGACGCGTTTCACCTCCCACGAGGCGTAATCATATGCACAGTTTTTTCTTGATGGGTTTGTCAGCTTTTTCAAACGTAACTAAAAACATTGAAGAAGGACTGATGTCCACCAGTTCAATTACAGCGGCAGTGGGTGTTTTAACATAAATGCACGTAGCTTTCTCTTTCATGCAGTCACAGTAAGTACTTTTTTATTATTTATATAGGGAAAAACCTTTTTAAAATCAAGTATTTTCATTATAGTCGTGTCCCATTACTGCACAGTTTCCCAATTGTCTTACATTGTAGTACTCGGTCCACAATTCCGAGAATCCACCATCACGGCTTTCTTTCACCTACTTAGTACTCCAATGTTGTTTTTGGCACAATCCAAACCTTGTTGTCACCGCAGCCCTCGTACATAGCGTAGCCTTTACAGGAATAATTCCATTCTGTGGCTTATGTTGAACAGGTTGCAGTTTCACTCAAGGTCAATTCCGCTACCATCCAGACGTTAAAACCTTTTCTTTGTCTTACTTTAAGAAACATAGATCAGCATGCAGTGCACAGGGAAATTCCCTCCAGACTCTAACTGTATCCATGTTTTATCTTCCAAGTCGAGGTGGGCCTCTCAGTGTGGCCCTTCCATCATTCCTTCGTTGATAATCCTTGTGACAGCCGGCGGGCGCTTCTTACGATGGATTCGATCCATGTACAAAACAAATCTGGCAATTGAAGCGCCTCAGCCCAGCAAGTCGGCCCCAATTATATATATGTATATATTCACCGAAAAAAACATAGGTTTCACACATGTTATAGTTAGCTGGACATTTCACTCATACAAAACCATTGAAATTAGCCTGTTATAGTTAGTTCAGCTAACTATAACTTGCGCACCCACAATGCACATATTACATCACTCATGACATGGTCAGTGACATCACTCATGACATCACTGATGACATCTCAAATGACATCACTGATGACATCACTGATGACATCATCCAGTGAATGTGTGTCTTTCTGAAAAATAAATATGTTTTATATATGTATATCTAAAGGTTGATAGAAGAATAAATGGGTAAATAATTGTCTAAATGGATGTTTTTTTGTAAAAATTATTGCATAACTGACTTATTACGTGTATCTTAGTGAATACATGTATTACCGAGTAATGTTTAAATATGTAAATATCTGTGTCAGTGTCTCACTTTGTCTATAAGTGGCTGCATGGGTTAGTGAGTAGCTACATGAGTGTCTATATGAGTTATTAGTTGGCTTTTTGAGTATCAGTACGAGTGTCTGTATGGTTTGGTGGGGAGTATTACTTAGCGCATAGATGCATGAATGAGTAACTCACTGTTTGTATGTGTTTTGAAGACAGCAAGTGTGCAGGACTGTATGGGTGGATGAGTGTGTGTATCGGTGTGTTAGTGAGTGAATGACTGTCTCAATAGTATCTTTATGAGTAACTACATATGTTTTAATCTACTATATGTGAGTATTGATGTATATAAGTGATTATATGTGAGAGTGTGAGAGATTGGAAAAGTTCCTGTATAAATAAGTATGTGTTTCTGTAAGTGATTGTTTAAGAGAGTAAGTATGTGCACGTTTCTGTAAAAGTAAGTGTAGTGGTGTGTGTATAGCTGTATATGCAAGTAAATGGATATTTGATCGTTTATTTGCATGTGTGAGTATGTGTGAGTAACTGTATGGATGAGTATCAGTGTGTAACAGGATGTATAGGTGTATGAGTACATATGATGAGTGAGTACATGTATGAGTGACTATATAGAACTGTTGGTGAATGAGTGGATGTGTATATAGATTTTGGAATTACTGAATAGGTTCTTCTAACTGGTATTGGTATCTCCATTTGTTTGAAAATGTTAGTTTCTATTTTTGAAGGTGTGTATCAAAGGTTATATTACGCTGAGAGGAGGTCTGCCACTCTTTTACAAGGATGTTGTCATCAGTGATGTCATTTGAGATGTCATCAGTGATGTCATGAGTGATGTCACTGACCATGTCAATAGTGATGTAATATGTGACGTCATCAGCAGTGCATTGCGGGCGTGCGAGTTATAGTTAGCTGAACTAACTATAACGGGTCAATTTCAATGGTTTTGTATGAGTGAAATGTCCAGCTAACTATAACACGTGTGAAACCTATGTTTTTTTCAGTGAATTTCTAAGGTTTTTTAAATGCTAATTCCTAACTATAACGTGGCTGAAACCTATGGTTTTTTCAGTGAATTTGAAAGGTTTTGTAAATGATAATTTTTAAATATATTAATTGTTATATTTTTTATACTAATTTACTACATTGTTTTAAAGTATTTATTTTTAGATATTTTATTTTTAAAATTACATAACATATTTGTAATATCATTTGAAATTTTTTTTTTTTATAAATATTGAAATTGTATTTTTTTTTATTTATAATTTTTTGAATGTATACATATTTTATATAGCAGGCAATGATATCCTATGGAAGGAAATTCAAATTACTGGTAAGTACAGTAAAATGTACTTTTCAGGAATAGTAGAGAGCTGAAAGATGCAGCACTGAGGTCTCTCCTGATAACAGGTGAGTAAATCAGAATTCGTAGTTCGGCTGATTTTTGAGAATTTTTTAAAATTCCAAAACTCCACACTTAGAAAAATTTCCAAGTGAAACCAGTCAATGTTAGCCTATGGAAGGAAATTCAAGTTATTGTAACTACGATTAGAATTACTTTTCAGGATCAGTAGTGGGCTGAAAGATGCAGCACTGAGGTCTCTCCTGATAACAGGTGAGTAAATCGGAATTCGTAGTTCGGCTGATTTTAGAAGAATTTTTTTAAGTTCCAAAACTCCACACTTAGAGAAATTTCCAAGTGAAACCAGTCAATGTTAGCCTATGGAAGGAAATTCAAGTTACTGTAAGTATGGTTAGAATTATTTTTCAGGATCAGTAGTGCACTTAAAGATGCAGCACTGACATCTCTTGTGATAACAGGTGAGTAAATCGGAATTCGTAGTTCGGCTGATTTTATAGGAATATTTTGCTCAATAGTGAAGGAAGGGGGCAGGGCCTGAGGTAACATGTGTGCAAACACGCCCTGTGGCGCATTTTAGGTTGGGGAATTAATTCCTCTTCAATCCTGAGGTCCTCTGTGAGCCAACTAGCCCACCAGGTACCTCCAGTATGCGCCAGGGAGGTGTGTTGCAGAGAGGTGTTCAGAGGGCTCGCCCCCTTTTTACAACATTCTGCAACACATCTCCGTAACACAGCTCTGTGGCGCTTACTGGAGATACCTGTTGGACTAGTTGCCCCCTAGGGGACCTCTGGATTGAAGAGGAATTAATTCTTCAACTTAAAACGTGCCACAGGGCATGTTTACACTCACATGACTTTAAGCCCCCCCCCTACCTTCACCACTGTGCACAAACGCCCTGTAGCGTGTTATAAGTTGGGGGATTAAGTCCCCTTGCATACTGGGGGTCCCTGGGGGCCAACTAGCCCACCAGGAACCTTCAGTATGCGCCAGGGGGCTGCGTTTCAGAGAGGTGTAATGAGGCCACACCCCTTTTTACACCTCTCCACAACGCTGCCCCCTGGCACTTTTTCAGAGGGGGAACTAATTCCCCTTGCATACTGGGGGTCCCTGGGGGCCAACTAGCTGACCAGCAACCTCCAGTATGCGCCAGGGGGCTGTGTTGCAGAGAGGTGTAAAAAGGGGCGTGCCCTCATTACACCTCTCTGCAAGGGAGCCCCCTGGCCCATACTGGAGGCTCCTGGTGGGCTAGTTGGCCCCCAGGGACCCCCAGTATGCAAGTGGAAGTAGTTCCACCTCTGCAAACGTGCCAGGGGGCGCGTTTGCGGAGAGGTGCAGGAAGGGGGCATGGCCTCCTCCCGATCCCGTTTAAAAAAAAAGAAAAACTTTTAAGAAGGGGGGCTAGCCTCTCTTCTTTTTCTTTTTTTTTGGCCCTGGAGACCCCATCCTCCAGGGCCTGCCCCCAATTCTTTTTTTTAATTTTTTTTTACGGGAAGGGGGCCCCCCTCCTGTGGCCAATCCCATCACATGGGGGCAAGGCCAACTTTTCTTTTTTTTTGTGGAGGGGGTTGCATAGCCCCCTCCTATGCCCCCTTAAGGCCCCGGGGACCCCATCCCCTGGGGCCTGCCTTTTTTGGGGGGGAGGGGGCCGTGTGGCCCCCCTCCCGGGCCACTTCTGGCCCCAGGGACCCCATCCCCTGGAGCCTGGCCCTCCTCATTGGGGGCCATGGGGGGGTCCCCAAGCCCCCCACGGTCCCTGCTGGCTCCCCGCATCCTGCGGGAGCCGGCATTGCTTTTCTGCATGCGGATCAGCTAACATGCTGCTCCCCATGCAGAAAAGCAATCCGCTTTGATTTTTGAAAGATAGAGCAGGTTTCCAGCTCTCTCTTTCAAAAATCAAAGCAGTTTGCTGTGGTAGGGTGGGAGCCGCGAGGTTCCCGCCCTACTATAACAAACAGCAGTGTCCCGGGGGTGGGCTCCCCGGTACACTGCAGGAGCCGGCCCTGGGGGGTGGCGGTTAAAAGCCCTGGGGGGATGGTGGTCCATCACGGACCCCCCTATTTTACATATTAGAGCCCCGGGGAGGTGGTGGTCCCCGGGGCGTGTGGGGGGCTTGAGCCGCCCCACAAAGGTTTTTTTTTTTTTTTAAATGAAAAAACGAAGCCCCGAGAGGTGGCGGTCCCCAGGTCTGCGGGGGGGCCGTGAGCACCCCACATACTACTTAATGAAGCCCCGGGGGTGGCGGTCCTCGGGGCTGCGGGGGTGGGGCGATTGGACCCCCCACACTTTTTTTGTATATAATGCCCCCGGGATTTGGTCCCCCCAGGGGCTAATTTTAAAAAAAGCAGACCAGGTTTTTTTTTTTCTTTTCACGGGCAACGCGTACCCCGCGATTTAAAAAACAACAATATTTTATAGGCCTTGGAGGTCCTTGTGGGACCCCCTGAGCAGGCCTAGGGGGTCAGGGTGATTCTACCCTGCCCCCTTTGCGTGTTTTGCACATTTGTTTCACTGCTTTCTTGTGCCTCGGCTCTACCAAGGCACAAGATGGCTGCCAACACTTCCTGGTTTACAGTGTTGACAGCCAGTAGCATTCAGCTCATGCTCGGGAAGGTACGCGTACGGTGCTCGCCTATAGATATATCTATGAATTTACTTTTGATTTTCTCACGAACTCCTGAACTGCATTGGGAAAACACGTTTTGGGACCCCCTTTTTTCTCAACCCCCGCTTGACGGATCAACCCCAAACTTTCAGGGAAGGAGCGGAGCGGAGCAGGCCATTTTCTTGGAGAATTTCACGAAGATGTGTCCACCGGCGCCAAAGTTATTCCAAATAGAATGTTGCGGATTTCCTATGGAAACTAGGTCCTAACTATACCTACCTACTGGCGACCGCCAGTAGGTAATATATATATATATATATATTTATATAATATATGTATGTATTATCCTCATCGCTGCTAGAGAGTTTCCCCTGCTGTGCTGGACAGCAATACAAACGGTTGTGGCTCAGCTCGTCATGAGCAACTGAGAGGTATATGCCATGACGAGTCATGAGCATGGAAGGGGTTATATATATATTTTTTCTTTAATGCCATATATTAAGGAAAGTGAACTTAATAGATGCAAGTAATCATTCTGAATATATATAACAATCATAAGATGATCACAACCTCCTGTATACAACTAATTATTAAATACATTATTTAAACTAAAAGTGATGTTATGTCAATTTTTCTCAATTACGTTTAAAGGCAGTGTGTTCAAATTACAGCTTCTACAAATCCAATCCTATCCTTTTTTTGGGGTTTCACTGATTACCACCTTAAAAAACCACCTACCATGCTTCTGACATTTCTCAAATATATGTGCCATTATACTTAAAAGAACATGTAAAAAATATATTTTTTTCACAAATTGCACCTCTCGCATTTTCTAATGTTTGAAAAACTTATTTTTTAAATATTTTTCGTTTACTGTAAAAAATCTGGAAACTTTTCTTTATTTGAAAAACATTTTTTTTTCCAAACTGCGGATTTTAAAAGCATCTCCACTTTGATAAAAAAAATTGACATTCCGCGTAATTTTTCCCCATGAAAAAAAAAGATTTGCACATCGCTGCATAGAAACTCTCAAAGAAGTTTTATGAAACAGCGCAATATTTTCTGATGCTGTGGTTTTCATATTCTTGTCCCAGCTAAGGTTTTTCTCAGAATGTTCATGAGAAGCCATGGCTTCAAATGAACACAGCGACCAGGGCTTGAGGCCTCGTCTGTGTGATGTCACGACTCAGAACCCTGGCCATAGCAACTACTATTATATCAGAACCTTCAGTGTTCAGAGAGATCCGGACAAGTGATGTGAAGTACCTGGGCTCTCAGAGGCAATACGATGGAGGGTACCAGTGTCCTCACCCCAGAGGACTTTGCCAAGTCACCCAGAACCACCCAGGACCTTCCTGATTACAAGGAAGAAGGTATGAGTCCGGAATGGGGTCAGAATAAAAGGATGCAGTCCTGGGCTGTGAAGAAGGGCTGGTATTTCCCAGGTACAAAGCACCTCTATAACACAAGCTTGGCATAAAAACTTCTGAACTCAAGAAAAGGGGATGATGTATTTTTGTAGGGCGAGTAATGAGTACACGGTTTGTTCGAGTCGAGGTTAGACCCTGAATATTCACTGAGTAATAAACTATGTTTAAGTGGACATGAACAGTCATCAAGGAACCTGCCAAGGTTAAAACAAAGCGCATGCTTAAGTATGTGTAGAACTTAACACTCGACCATATAAATACAAAATAAAGGTGTGGCAGAGCTACAATACTGAACTTTTGCATGACAAATACCATCTGCTCAGGGATGGCACTATGCATGGGCAGTGGCCTGGGACCCCGCACTCAGTAGAAAAATATGGGGCCTTTCACGGCCTTACACTTATGATCCAGGCATGCCTCGCAGACGTGCTGCACTGCCAGGAACAGGGGAAAGCCCTTCAGAATGATTTCAGCCCTTGATGAGCTGTAAAAGAGATGCTTGTCAGTGTCTGGGAGCAGCCGTTGCTGCACAAGAGGGGCCCTGCACCATCCAGGTTCAGGATCACCTTCAAATATTGGGATGCAAATAGGGTTGTCACCTTTTCAGGAGAAAAATCCAGGCCATACATTGCTGTTTTAGGAGTATGCCAAGGTCGGGACACAATATTAACAACCACTTTAAACAAAAGCATATGTATTATTTGTAACTAGTCGTTTCTGTCGTTGTTTACCGGAAATATTTCTCAGGGATGGGTCCAGCTCTACAACACGTTTAATTGTGTTTTCTGTTTATATTTGAAGTTTTGATTATGTACAGATAAGGTTTAAAAAAAACAGCTTTAGGTGATTTTGTACCAGCCGGGAAATGAAGCAGAACAGAACAGGACCGAAAACCAGACAGGTGGCAACCCTAGATGCAAATAGCCTTGAATGAGGGATGAAAAACATTTTTGCCAATTTTGTATAGAACAAACTCAACCCGAAGGTATTGGAGTGCTTAACATGAGAACCAGTTACATTTTACAAGGACACCTTTTTTTCTTTTTTAAGGCACAGGGAGATTAAGTGATTTGCCCACAATCACAGGTTCTTGAGCTGATTCGAAGACTGGAAGCTGGTTGCCCAGGTATAAAGTCGTCTCCTCTAGCTGTAATGCCACATCGTGGTTAGACGTGGGTGGCAGGCAGATGCTACATGAAAGCTTGGCTCTTTATGGACTTGTGGTTCTAACTGGACCTCAAGCTGAGCCAGAGCCAGGGAGTATGCCTTTGGTGGCTATTTCTCACATTAAGCTTGTTTCAAAGTGCTGCTGTATTGTCAGACCAGTGGATGAGGCACACAGAGTTTTATTTGCCCAGGATCCAACAGTTTGTTAAATTCGTAGATGCAGGACGGCAGTACACTGCTAATTGTTACAAAGATGATATATTTACCACTGTACTGCATTTAGATGACACATATATATGGCTGGGCACCACCCATCTCCCAGGAATTATTCAGTACATTTTTAAAAATCTCGATGACTACCAGTTTTTATATTGAATCAAAGTACTCCCAATCTTGCCAAAAAGGGAGCAGCAGAGTAAAAAGCAGGGCCACTGTAATTATATTTTAGAGTAGGGTCAAATTATGCGGCAGGGATGAGCAAAATATGCACAAAAAAAAGGCTTATTATGCAGCGTAATTCAGCTAATTTTATGATATTATTACTTCAACATTTGATCATTTTTGCACTTATCAATGCCTGGGCATTGGTTGCACTGAATAAGTACTAGTTTAAAATCCAGTTGTAGCAATAAGCAACACAAAGGTAACCAGTCCAGCATTTCAAAGGATCTTCTACTGCAAGGCAACATGCGTTGTTGTGTTATTAGGAACTTTTGAACCGTTTGAGCTAGAAACAAAAACTGTTTTTGTTAAAATATGAAGATTCTGCAGCAGTTGATGGATCAGGTGATAACTCTATAATTATGATAAAAATGCAGCAACTACTCAATTGCATAATCCCAGTGGCCCTGGCAATAAATTCAGAAAAGGTATTGCCCAAGAGCACACAATTTGGCAAATGGGAGGCAAGGATTGAAAAACGCATCTGCTGCTTGCATTTCTCCAACTAGTCCACTAGACTACAACTGGGATCTCAGTGAGTCTGATGGAAGGCTATAGGATGCCTCTCCAAGGAAATTCCCACTCTGTTACCGGCCATGCTCAGCTTTAGAACATGCTGATTAGATGGCAAATATCCTAGTTCCATGAATAAAACGTACTAGTTCAACTAGGTCCTGTGCAGTGGGTACTTACCGGAAAGTATGCGTGGTAGATACTGATTTACTACTGTTACTTTTCTAAACTTGCAGCTCAAAATTTGCAATTGTGAGCGGTCAAGGCTTACTCCAATAGGTGGTAAAGGAATCAGAACTCAAACATAGCATGAAGAGTTATCACACTCTAGAAACTCAATCTCCAGCTGAGTGATCTTTTAACATGACCTGTTTTAGAGGGGGATTTAGAATGAAACCCCCAAAATCTACTAAGTGACTCTTAGTTCCTCTGCTCCCCAAAAAACATCTTCCGAAATCTCAGCACGCAAAATCTGTCTTGACACGCGCAGTGTTTCTTCAAAGGCATACATTCTCCTGTGAAGTCCTTACTTGGCGCTTGCATCGATGACTGGGGACCATGGCTGCCTGTGAGGCCCAGGGAAGGGGATTCTCCTTCCCTAGGTCATGCAGCACCAGACCATGGATGTGAAGCCCAGGGCAGTTGGGCCTCGTCTCAATTTGAAGACCTCTGCTTCCACCAATTGTTTTTATATTTTGCAGCAATACTTGATAGCTGTGAGGCCAGAGAATGAGATAACACTCCCATGAGTGTCACA
Source organism: Lissotriton helveticus (assembly GCF_964261635.1). Classification (NCBI taxonomy): domain Eukaryota; kingdom Metazoa; phylum Chordata; class Amphibia; order Caudata; family Salamandridae; genus Lissotriton; species Lissotriton helveticus. Next base: position 330,210,333 of record NC_136071.1, on the reverse strand, counting down.
GCTGTGGGTCATGGTGAGGTGGTGCATGGAAGGGAACACCTCTCCCTGGTCTTGCAGTGCTACACCATTGTTGTGAGACCAATTGTATAAGGTTCCCCTCTCCTGGATCCCATTTTCTGGGCCTCACAGTACTAGAACATGGTTGGAAGTGTGGAAAAGTAAATTTTGCCATGTTATATGTGCCTACGTGTTCCCCATGTTATGCCATATGTGCATGATCGATATGCATGTATTCTCCTATGATCGATTAAAGACGCAATTACAGTTGTGTCCATCTCTAGTATGCCAGTTTCCAGTTTTCGTGAATACAACGAATATCAGGCCTATGTAAAGCTACGTTGCCACGTTTTACAGTGTGCACGTTAATTCATTGAAAAGTCCCCGTTTCTAGGCCTCAAAAGGGCCCGGACTCAGATTCAGCTCCTGTTTCCTGAACCCTCTCCGAGGAGCGATACAGCCCCCACCTGTATCCCTGACCCTTAGCTTACTTTCATGCCACCCAGTGCCCGGCTCGGCCTGGCTCTGCCTCCTAGTCTGCCAAGAGTATGTTATGTTTCTAGTTATCAGTCCAGCCCTCCTTCTCTGCATTCCTCAGCTACTGAATCGCATCAATAGTTTCCGTCATGGTCTAGCCTTTATGTCTCCATGTAAGAGAAATACTGTATTAATATTCATAGAATATTCCCCGCACACGCACTACATGTATGATTATGTATGCACCAGTCTTAATGTCTGTTAGCCTTTACTCTGATAACTTTTGGATTCTATCAACATGTTCTCTAAACACTAGATACTAGATAGGCTTTAGGTACGTGTCGCTCTGACACTCCAGACTTTAGTCTCCTCTTCTAGCGCAGAAGTCATAGCCCCCCAGTTCTCCCTAGTAACACGTCATTGTCAGCTTGCGCGCACCACTAGGTTAGAGGTCCCAGCTGCTCAGGTAGCCCCCTCCATGTTTCCGCCCCGTTTATGACATATTCTGTTACGTTTGTATCACATGTCTATGTATACGCCCTGTACACGCCTTCTTGTTGCATCAGTTCTGCCTTATCTTTCGCGACTGCTACAAACTCCGCCTACTGCTACGCCTACTGTATTGAATGCCATGTATTTTGTTTAACTATATATACTAATGTACTGTTATTAAAGTTATCCTTATTTCCGCTCCCTTCCCAGATGCGCATCTTTTTCCATTCCCGTACAGGCTGTCCTGTTCCAGTCCTTTATGCTTAATTAAAGCCTGTCAACTCTAGCTACCTCGTATCTTGACTCTTATTTATTGAGCTATCTATTTGTATGAGTATCCTGAAAAAGAGTACCGGTAATTAATTATTTATTTACCACATAATGGCGCCCGAATAGGGACTTGCCCTTTCCCCACGCGCCGGAGAAGCCACGCAGGCCCCCTGATCCTCTGCAGCCATGACGGAACCATACCGTGCACGTGCAGATATTTCTGCTTCAAGTATCCCTCAGGCCCACGGAGGAGACGGAGGTTGCGGTCCAGCGTCCAGACGAGGCGGTGGAGGAACGCGGCGAGTCCCGACCAGAGCCCAAGCCGAGAGTCCAAGGTCCGAGGTATCCGGAGGCCCACCTGTAACTGAAGTCCGAAGTTCGTCCGTCCGTCGTCGTAGCAGTCCAGTCCAGTCCGAGGCCTTCCGTTCTTGCTGCCCGGTGAGTACCGTTGCTGGGGTAGTATCTAGACAGGGTCAATTAATTTGTCTCTGGTCCGTGGGTTTGGGTACACAGATCCAACACGAAGTGTCCACCTAGGTGGATGCGGGTCCTGACGTGTCTCTTTATGAGAACGGTAAGTTTCGTTCTGTTTCAGCAGTGCATCCAGTCATTCTAGTTCCTGTTCTAGTCAGTTCTGTTCTCGAGAAATTCATGTGTTCTGTTCTCAGTATTTCAGGTAGTATCTTGTCCGAACTGTTATTCTAAATGTTATTTCATGTGTTTTCAATGTCGTGGTATGAATGATTTGTATTCAAGTAATTATTGTGTTTATTGTGTATTGTATTGTGTCCAGACTCCAGCCTAGTTATGCCTTTATTTTCAAAATTACGTCAGTTAAAGACTAGAAAAGGTCTGCTCGAAGAAGCAGTTCCTGTCCCGCCTAGGGACAGTCCAGGTCATTTCATGTATCAAAAGCATGGCATAAGTGCCATATTATATCTAGATTTATGGGTGGAGTACACCAAACAATTAGAGGAAAAGTATAGATGGCTCGTATCAGGTACGTGGGATGCCGAGTGCATCATGCGAGTAGAAGAAGCATTATGGAAAAAGAAATCCAGACAGTCCCAGAAAGATGCCATCGAGTTATGGCGCAAAGAATCTCATAAAAGAACAGAGAAAGAAATCAGAAAGTCAGAATTAAGTAGAGAATCCTCAGAAAGAGCCCAAGAAAGGGAACTAATTGAAGTAGGTGAACGAGTTAAAGCCGAACAATCAGACCGACAGAGAAATGCCCTCATTAAGGGTATGTATCCTCTTCTTGCCGAGGGCTTGCCAAAAGCAACCCCGGAAGCACCATGTAATTTTCCGCCGCCATTAGTTCCGATTAAGCTACGTCACAAACCGACCGCAGCTGATATTTTCCTCTCGTCCTATTTGGACGACACAGTCCCAGAATATGCAAATCCTGCTCCGCCAGCTCCAGTAAATAATGTAATTCCTGTTCCGCCAGCCACCGGGGCACCTGTTACAGCATCTGTTACGGTACCCCCGGTCCAGCCCATAGTACAAGTACCCGCTACATCGGTCACTCTGCCAGCACGAAGAGTATCAGTCGACGATTCCAGTTTAGGGGCCGCGGGAGGAGGTCCTCCTGGTACCCCGCCGCCAAACAAACGTATAACGTTAGTCGAGTTACATGAACGTGCGTTACAGCGTACGCCCAAACATCAGTCCGTTGCAGAAATCAGGCGAGCTCTTACCGAATGCTGTTATGATCCAGTCCCAGGCGATGATAATATGGTTTTATATTCATTGCGTGTAAGACGGGTGACCGAGTATTTGGACACCCTACCGAATATGAAAGAAGATCTAGACAGAATGTATCGTTTCATCCGTACAGGAGAAGATTCAGAAAGTATTGGCGAAATCATGTCTCTAAAGAAAGCTGAGACCCAGCTCATGCTATTAAAATTTCTAATCAATTGTTTAATAAGGGAACAAGATTATCCGACTAAAGATCCGATCGAAATGAAAGTTCTGACAAGGTGGAGTGATAATATAGCCGAGGGTAGACACAAGACACTCAGTAGTATAGAGAGTATGTACAAGAAAATCCGTAAAGAAATAATAAGGTTACACGAGAAACGCAAAGCAGCACAAGTAAGCGAGAAAGAAAACGACTCTTCTACTGAAGAAGTAGAAGACGAGAATACCGCCAGAATAGCGTATGTAGGTAAATCTAGATTTCCAGACCGACATTTACGCCTAGAACACAAGAAAGTCTTTCCTCTTCCAGCACCAGAACAAGGTTCTCTAGAACAAGTATTTCAAGCTACCGATCACATTCTGAAATCACGAATCGGTTATAGTGAACTTAGTACCATGCATGAACAAGAACTAGCCCGATCAGCAGTCCGATGGATTACTGATTCTACCACTTTTCCAGACGAAATAGTGGCACAAATGTTTCTGAAACTGCCCCCAGCCGAGCAGCGACTGGTGGGTATGTATATGATCCAGCACCTCATTACATTGTATGAGGGACAACATTCTGATCCAGGTCCGTTACATGATGTCCTGAACGAGTTACTCCAGTATAAATGGAAAGGTTTAGGTACCGATTTAATTAGTGTCATTCTAGAACAGCGCCACAAATATAGAACGTTTCTGAACCCGCATTTTGTTCACGTCTCACCTCCAGAAAGTAAATCATTTTACATAGATAGACAGCATCCGTTACGAGAAGTACATCCAGTTAGGACACCGGATGGTGAAATGCAACGAGTATTTGTTTACACCCCTATCACAAAGATGGAACTCTTAGAGATGAAGAAATTAATTCCCTGTCACGACAAAGATCCAGCAGGGTTCCATCGAGAATTAAAAGACATGCTCCGTATGGGAGAATACACGTATCCAGATATTATTAAAATGTTAAAGGTCCTGTTGCCCGCAGGGGTATATGAAAAACTCAAGGAAAAAGAATGGGAGGTGGGAGAGAAAAAGATTGATTGGACAGCTTTAGAAGCTGAAGATAAAATACGAGTACCAGGTACCGGTCTTGGGGACAAATGTAAAGAATTGCCCGAGTTATTAATTCAAGTTTTGCCAAGGTTACTAGCCACGAAAAAGGAAGATTGGGATGCAATCTCAGCATGCAAACAGAAACAGGATGAAGATACTAGTGATTTTTATTCTAGATTCGAGAAATGTTTTATTATCAACAGTGGTTTGAAGACAGGTAGCGAGTCATACCCTCATCTTTTTGTTACTAAACTAGTCGAGAATTCAAGTCCACAAGTTAAAAATCGAGTTTTGAAAGTCGAAAGTACCTGGCAAGCTAGTACCCCGTCCCAGATGTTACAGATGCTCCAGTATCACCAGAATAGAATCAGGGAAGAGCAAGAACACGAAAGGAGACGTATGAAAGACACGAAAATGAAAGTACTAGTTGCACAATCTGTTCCACAAGACAGTCAGAAGAGGGGTCCGAATCAAGTCAGTCATCCTGCAGCTCCCGTTAAAGGGACATGCAATTATTGTAAACAACCAGGTCATTTTATAAACGAGTGTGCAGTTCTGAAACACAATATAGCCACTGGTAAGACTAAAGAAAGACCACGTCCGCCTAGACAAGAACAAGTTTCACAGACTTCTCAGCCACAGAATGCACAACAGACAGTTCCAGCACCGCAGCCTATTGCTGCAACACAGCATGTCACACAGCAGATGTACCAGTATGCCCAGACAGAGTATCCAGATTATCAACCGTATTCATGAAACAGCCTAGAGAGGGAGGTAGGCTTGCCTCTCATCGAGATACCTGTAGATCAAGAAGGTCCCTATGTACACAGTCAAGTATTAGGGAAAGACAGAAAGTTTTTGATTGATACAGGGGCAAGTAGGACTACTATCAGTCATGACGAGGTTCCAGGGGCTCCGCTCTCAGGCTCTAGAAATGTTTCCCTTGGATTTTCAGGAAAGCCTATTGTAAACGAGATATCAAAGCCAGTTACTCTAGAAGTTGGTCCATTGTCCCGAACTACTGATTTGTTACTTACGAAATCATGTCCAGAAAATTTGTTAGGTATTAAAACATTGAAAGAATTAGGTGCAGTTATTTGCTGTTCCCCAGAGGGAATACGTATGTTTTTAAGGGATTTTAAAGGTCACTATGTATTACGAGATTTTGATCCAAGATTGTCTAATGTTCCGCAACATTTATGGGCGCAAGGTCCAACTGATGTAGGTTTTATGCAAATCACACCCCATCGTGTGACTCTTAAGCAAGGTATAGTCCTGCCACGAATCACACAGTACAGATTGCCACCTGAGGCTGTAGCAGCCTTATCCAAAATTATTGACGAGCTCATTGCTCAAGGAGTAGTTGTAGAAACTGACTCCAATGTATGTAATTCTCCTATCATTCCAGTCATGAAACGTACTGATCCAAATGCACCCCCAGTATATCGATTAGTGATTGACCTCCGAGAACTTAATAAATGTATCATACCCCAGTATCCAGTAGTCCCAGATATTTCATCCCTATTGACAGCTATTGATTCTGAAGCTACATTTTTCACTGTAATAGACCTCAAGAATGCATTTTTCAGTGTTCCGATCCATCCAGATAGCCAGTACCTTTTCGGTTTTTGTTTAAATGGAAGAAGCTATAAATTCACACGAGCTCCTCAAGGTTTCACAGAAAGTCCTAGCATTTACAGTCAAGCACTTAAAAGACAACTAGACAATATTCACATGCCAACTGACACTGCCCTGCTCCAGTATGTCGATGATCTACTGATCACAGCCCGTTCTGAACGTGACTGCGAGCGAGCGTCACTTACAGTCCTGTATTTCCTAGCCGAGATGGGGCACAAGGTGTCCCCTTCGAAGCTCCAGTTCTGTGTCCAGCAAGTGATCTACTTAGGCCACTTACTGTCCAAGTGGGGTAGGCAGTTGACACCAGACCGTATCCAGTTAATAGCAAGTCTTCCACAGCCCAAGACACAGAAGGAGGTACGCGCTTTTATCGGCCTTACTTCTTATTGCAGACAATGGATTCCTCAGTATGCATTTCTAGCTAAGCCACTGATACAGTTAACGACACAGGAGGCAGCCGTATCGACTGTTCTCCCTTGGACATCTGAACATACACTTAGTTTTAATGAATTAAAGAAAGCTTTATGCCAAGCACCTGTTCTAGCTACACCGAACTACAGTAAGCCTTTTACACTTTTTGTCACAGAACGTGATGGTACAGCATTATCTGTCCTCACACAAGATCAAGCCGGACAGTACAAGCCTTGTGCTTATTTTTCGAGCACATTAGATCCAGTAGCCCAGGCTTTGCCTGCGTGCCTCAAGTCAGTTGCAGCCACAGCTCTAGCAATCAGACAAAGTGATTCCATAGTATTAGGACACTCCCTGACAGTACAAGTTCCACACTCCGTGGAAGTTCTTTTAAACCGAACACAGACTCAGCACTTGACAATTGCACGTTTAACAGGTTATGAACTGACACTGTTCCAGCCACACATAGAAATCAGACGCTGCAACGTTCTAAATCCTGCTACACTGTTACCGTCAGTTACTTCAAATCCTGCCACACATGACTGTGTGGAAGTCATTAACACTATGACTAAGCCAAGACAAGATCTGACAGACATTGCATTACCTGATCCCGACCTGACACTTTATGTGGATGGTTCATGTATGAGAACTAGTACAGGAGAACTAGTAGCCGCGTATGCAGTGACTACTGACACTGAAGTTATTGAAACACACCGTATTGACACCCTGTCTGCTCAAGCAGCAGAGCTAGTTGCTCTGACCCAAGCCTGCATACATGCCAAGAACCTGAAAGTAAACATATATACAGATTCACGTTACGCATTCGGAGTTGTACACGACTTCGGAGTGCTCTGGCAGGAGAGAGGTTTCATGACTTCTCATGGAACCAAGATTCAGCATGGTCTCCTCATCCAAGCTCTGTTAGACGCAATACATTTACCGACAGCTATCGCTATCATGAAGTGCAAGGCACACACGAAAGTTACTGACATTATTTCCCAAGGTAATGATCTAGCAGATCGAACAGCCAAGCTTACAGCACAGACACCAGACATTCCAGTTAACAAAACACAGACATCCACTCCAGAACAGACTACTTGTATGACAGTTAAGGACCCTACACAAGATGTCATAGACATACAGTTACATGCTACTCCTGAAGAAATCAAGAAATGGTCTGAACAAGGAGGGGTCCAGACAGATCAGGGATGGTTGACGAAGGGAAAAGCCACATGGTTTCTCCCCGACTCTATGGTTCAAGTCATTATCAATACCGCACATAGTCCAGCACATCTAGGAGAAAAAGCCATGTTAGACAGTATTCAGAACCTTTGGTTTAACAAGCACTTACGAGCTGCAGCCAAGCAGAAAGTCCGTACTTGTATGATATGTTGCCAGTTCAATCCAGGTAAAAGTGTCCCGGTGGAACAAGGTGGATTCCAACCCCCTGACCACCCTTTTGAAGTCCTCCAGATGGATTATATTCAGATGGAGCGATGTCGAGGTTTCAAATATGTTCTTGTAGTTGTAAGGGCTTTGTCCAGGTGGACAGAAGCATATCCAGTCCCAGATTACACAGCAGCGACCACTGCCAAGCAGTTGGTTCGTGAATTCTTCCCCCGTTATGGACTCCCTAGGGTCGTGTATTCCGATAACGGCCAGCCATTCTCATCTGAACTCATGAAGCATGTTTCCCTCTTGTTAGGGTACCAGTGGAAGTTCCATTGTGTGCGCCATCCTGAAGCAGCCGGTCTCGTAGAGAGACATAATCAGACCCTGAAAATCCGTATTGCTAAGATATGTAAAGAGAAAGGTGTAGACTGGCTAGTTGCCCTGCCAGTTGCTTTATTCTTTATGCGCATGGTCGCACACTCCAGATCAGGTCTGTCCCCTTATGAGGTCGTATTCGGCCGCCCCCCAAATATGTGGGGTACACCTAGACCCCGCAGTATTACAGATGTTTCCAGTAATATGCTGACAGATTACCTAGCTTCCTTGATGTCTGCCCTACACTCTTGTCGTTCACAGGTTGCCGCTGCATTTCCAGACAATACTGAAGTGAAACCGCACGAGGTCATTCCAGGCGACCTAGTATTGGTCAGGAACTTTGATCGTTCAAGTCCACTGGAGCCTCGTTGGAAAGAACCGAAACTTGTCCTTCTGACCACCCGTACGGCCGTGAAGTTGGAAGGCCGCAAGGGTTGGGTCCACCTGTCGCATATCAAGAAATTCCATGGAATTCGGAAAAAGACTTTGTTTAATGACATTCCTGAAGACTGTTCCATTTCTAAAGACTGCCTAAAACCAGACTCTAAATCAGACACTAATCTCAATCCCGAATTGAAAGTTACTCTGTTAGAGAAAACTCCGCAGCAGGAGTATAAGTTAAAACTCCGGTCTAGTAAAATAAGTCAGCCAGTTTAATTGTCTAAGTCCCCCTCGGGTGAAACGGTTAGACAGGTATCTGACATGTATGAGATAGACCCCCATAGTGAGAGAGTTAGTCAAAACTCTGTCCGATGTATCGTTTTTCTAAGTTTTATATTGTTTTTAAGTTTGATGGTTACCTGCACAAGTTATGCATTACATTTATGTTTTCCAATTTCTCATGTAAATAAGTTTTCTAATGCTACAGTAGAGCACACGTTTAGTGATCTGCCTCCTCACGAGTTATCCTATCGTCTTGCTATGCGCAATAACACATTCATTAGAATGTTACATTATTCACACCAGACCAGCAATGCTACTAATTGTTGGGTGTGTGGTCGACTCCCCCCTTTCCAGACACCGAAGGGAGTTCTGCCACTATTTCCTTATCCGTTTTCACATAATGGTTCGTGTGGAGCATGGTCCATGTTAACGTCATCTTCCAATGATATGTCCCTTCTGAATAGAACATGTTTTCCAGACAAGCAAGGTCTCTCCCATAGAACAGGGTTAGATCTAGAAAATGAAGTTTATAATTTAGGTAATTATTCTTCGAATTTTATGGTCCTGAATGTTCAGTCTGATACTACTCCAGACTTACCTGCTATTTCAGTACTACCAGTCAAAGGCGAATTATGTGTCAGAAATAATGGTTCCGTACATGTAGGACATAGTGATTGTACTACTACTGTCGAGTATAGTGACAGTGGGAAATCTATTTTCAAAGCTTCACGTCATTCTTATTTTGTTTGTGGTCAGACCGCATATGTTCGTCTGCCCCTCGATTGGGATGGAACATGTTACATTGCCTTCTTACTGCCACCAGTTTTTCTAGCCCCATCTGATTATCACAGAAACACACATCTAGTACACGTCAGACATAGAAGGGAGATTGAGTCCCCAATTGTCGATCAAACTGAAACTGCTCTAGAACAGTATACAGATTTCAATAGAGGTTTCTTCTTCTTTATAGGACCTGTCCAGAATAGTAAGTAAATCCGTAGATTAACCAGAACCCTTGAAGCAGTAGTGAATGAGACTACTTCTGCTCTAGGTAACTTAACTGAAGAGCAATCTGCTATGAGATTTGTCGTGCTCCAAAATCGTCTCATTCTTGACGTCATACTGGCCGATAGAGGAGGAGCATGTAGAGTCATCGGATCTAGTTGCTGCATTTTCATTCCTAATAACGCGCCGTCTGTTTATTCAGCTATAACCAGACTTCATAAAATTGCCCATCAGTTACACCAGAATCCAGGCACCTGGACATGGTCCGGTTGGCTCTGGAGTATTATATCTGCTTGGGGATGGAAAGTATTGTCATTCCTAGGTATTGCAGTAATGATCATATTCAGTTGCTGCCTCTGTATACAATGTGGCCCTGCGATTTGCGGCATTTGTGCTACCTCTTGTATTCCTAGTCCTAAGTCCCGCTCTAAGTCCCGTTCCAAGACAATTCGAGACGAGCAAATGATGCTGTATGAAATGATAGATGGTATCATGAATATAGATGTTTCCTGATGGAAACGTAGGGCACAAGGAGGGAATGTGGAAAAGTAAATTTTGCCATGTTATATGTGCCTACGTGTTCCCCATGTTATGCCATATGTGCATGATCGATATGCATGTATTCTCCTATGATCGATTAAAGACGCAATTACAGTTGTGTCCATCTCTAGTATGCCAGTTTCCAGTTTTCGTGAATACAACGAATATCAGGCCTATGTAAAGCTACGTTGCCACGTTTTACAGTGTGCACGTTAATTCATTGAAAAGTCCCCGTTTCTAGGCCTCAAAAGGGCCCGGACTCAGATTCAGCTCCTGTTTCCTGAACCCTCTCCGAGGAGCGATACAGCCCCCACCTGTATCCCTGACCCTTAGCTTACTTTCATGCCACGCAGTGCCCGGCTCGGCCTGGCTCTGCCTCCTAGTCTGCCAAGAGTATGTTATGTTTCTAGTTATCAGTCCAGCCCTCCTTCTCTGCATTCCTCAGCTACTGAATCGCATCAATAGTTTCCGTCATGGTCTAGCCTTTATGTCTCCATGTAAGAGAAATACTGTATTAATATTCATAGAATATTCCCCGCACACGCACTACATGTAGGATTATGTATGCACCAGTCTTAATGTCTGTTAGCCTTTACTCTGATAACTTTTGGATTCTATCAACATGTTCTCTAAACACTAGATACTAGATAGGCTTTAGGTACGTGTCGCTCTGACACTCCAGACTTTAGTCTCCTCTTCTAGCGCAGAAGTCATAGCCCCCCAGTTCTCCCTAGTAACACGTCATTGTCAGCTTGCGCGCACCACTAGGTTAGAGGTCCCAGCTGCTCAGGTAGCCCCCTCCATGTTTCCGCCCCGTTTATGACATATTCTGTTACGTTTGTATCACATGTCTATGTACACGCCCTGTACACGCCTTCTTGTTGCATCAGTTCTGCCTTATCTTTCGCGACTGCTACAAACTCCGCCTACTGCTACGCCTACTGTATTGAATGCCATGTATTTTGTTTAACTATATATACTAATGTACTGTTATTAAAGTTATCCTTATTTCCGCTCCCTTCCCAGATGCGCATCTTTTCCCATTCCCGTACAGGCTGTCCTGTTCCAGTCCTTTATGCTTAATTAAAGCCTGTCAACTCTAGCTACCTCGTATCTTGACTCTTATTTATTGAGCTATCTATTTGTATGAGTATCCTGAAAAAGAGTACCGGTAATTAATTATTTATTTACCACAGAAGGCCTAGGGGAGTGGATGTCCCTACCCTCTGCCTCGTAGCCATGTTGTGGCATTGCCAGACCTTGAAGAGGGCACCTCTCCCCTGGGCCTTGCCATCATGCTTATGTTGCTGCGAGGCTCATGGGTTAGTGGGTTCTCCCCCCTTATCATCTCAGTGCTGCACCATGTCTGAGAATCCCAAAAGGTGGGAAAGGGGACCTCATGTGGGCTCTCCCCTAGGCCCCATTGAAACTGTCTCACAGCTCTGTACAATGGCTCTGTGCATAGATCAATGTCAAGGTCCATTTCCTGTGATGCAATTTCTTGTGATTTCACGTTGCATGTAATTAGAGGGGCTAACCCATTCACTTTCTACCCTGGCAAAGCCATTGGCCAGTGGCATCGCCATCACATCTGAATCGTTTCTGAATCACTAGTGTAGCGGGAGCAGTGGCACTGGGCACAGGGGTATTTTGTGCCCAATGTTCCCAAATTATGGCTTTATTTTACTGTGCAGCAAGTGAGCAAGAGTGAGGGGGTGATTTTACTTTGCACCAGCACCATTTGCACCATTGCTTTGCTGCTTGTCTCTCTTATATGGCCATTGCAACCATGTTCTAAATATGTGAGCCATGGGAGAGGTCCTCTCTCTAATGGGCATTTGAGTCAGCCGTGGTTGGACACTTAGGGGAGGAGGCACCAGTCCATGAGCTTAGAAGAGCAGGACTATGGCTGTGAGGCTCATTGGGAGGCCTCTCTCAGGGGTGTAGCTGTCAGTAGTGCAGCAGGGGCAGTGGCACCAGGGATCATGCTTGTTCTGGAACCAATGCAGATTATGGCTGGGCTTTACTGACCAGCATCATATTCTTGCATTAGGGCCCATTGCTAAATCACTATACTGCCGGTCCCTTCTCTCATGCATCGCAAAGCCATGATCCAGAGCTGCGAAGGTCAGGAAAGGTCCACCTTCCCCTAGGCCTACCAACCATGGTCCAGAACTGAGAGGCATAAAGGAGGAAGCCTGCAGCTTTGGGCCATGCAGCACTGGTCTAGGGCTGCAAATCCCAGGATAAGAGGCCCCTCCGAAGGGCACAGATATCAATAATGCAGCAAGCGCAGTGGGAGTGTGGCCTCATGGGGTTATGGGTCCAATGCGCCCAAATTATGGCTGTATTTTACTCTCCACAAAAAAGTTTACAGAATCTGATGGATCTAATTCCTGAATTAATTACAATCAATAAATCAATCAGGGGTTTATAGAGTGCAGCTACTCACCGAAGGGGTCTCAAGGTGCTGAGGGGAGGTGGGGGCTTGTATCAACTCGTAATTCCGCAGACTAGATCCCACTCCATTATTTTGCACACCATTCTACCTCAGTTTGGACCCAGCCATATGAAAATCAGTCTTGACCCTGCTCCAATGGGAACAGACCAGACCAAACTACCTCTTCAGGTCCTCAATGAACCGGAAGACAAGCAACCCAGGACAGGTGCCACCCTAGTTAGAGATCATCAGCCAGGTATAGCTTGGTTCCAGTAACATAGTGAACACAATACCCATGTCTGGGGATACCCGTCCCTCTTAGGTCAACTCACTAAAGTATCCACAAAAGGGAAGGATAGAATGCCTGAATTAATCCCAGCCATTGCAAAGGCTGATGCCCCCTATAATAAATTGAGGTCCACCAGGAGACCCTCGTCTCAATTTGTAGACCTCTGCTTCCACCATTTGTTTTTATATTTTGTGCAGTTCCAAACTGAGAAATTTTATTTAGCTGATGAGGCATGGATATTTAGGTCTATATTGTTATAGCCCTAGAAGTTATATAGAGCTTTTTTGCCTTTTCACTCTGTTTCAGACATGTATAACTATCCATGATGGACCTATACTGACTGAACACAACCCTAGAAGTCTGGTCTCTCTCCCAGGGGGCTTGCAGCATTAGACCAGCACTGTAACACCCAAGGAAATGGACCAGTTTGCGGGATTGACTCTCAGCATTATTTAATTGTTCAAAATTAGGAGAAATGAAATGAGAAGGGATGCATCTCAAATCTGTTAATTGAATCTGCATTATGCTAATTTACAAAATGAAATGCACTCAGTAACCATGTACTTGTCAACTAATTATTAGTTGCAGCCATTGTTCATTGCACGACATTAAACCCTTTTAGCCTACATATGATTGTATTCTGGTGTTTCTCAGTGACTTGGGTGGTGCTTTTATTAGAAGAAAAACTATTTTCAATTGTTTTATTCGCTTTCATATCTTTTTTGCAAATTCTCGATCTTGCAATGGGTATCTGGCAAACCATATTAGAGCTTTTATCCACACTGGCTCTCTTAAGGGCATTCTACATGTTACAGCACACCTCACTAGGGCATGAAGAAATAGAACCACATCATGACACTGTGATGGAACTCCATAGGTATTCCTTGCTGTCCTGCACCATCTTCAAGCTCAGCTGAATTATCTTCAAAGCTATCACAATGCGTTAACAGTCTACAAACCAGCTACCTTTCCCATCACACCTAGACGTGATGCTTGTCGTTGACCCTGTACAGTACTCCGCTGCTTTTGGCTAGGTTTGCACTATATGACTGACAGCCCTGTCTTCTTGGATGACAAGCTTGCAATCTCCAGTGGCTCTCCAACCCCACGTAGCAAGGACACCATCAGATGGATGAAGAAAATGTGCTAAAAGGAGACAAAAATAGAAAAAGGCCTTTCCCATCTCTGCCCCAAGGATCTGGAATGTTATTCTTATATCTATCCGGACAGTCCAAAGTCAGCTTCAATTAAGAAAACAGTGAGTACTCAACTTAAAAAAAACACAAAATCATGATGCAGTCGCGATTCACAACTCCTATCACATGTTGACTGTGTCTTTCTCCCTGTACTATGCTTAAAAGCCTTTCAATTTGGTTTGTGCTATATAAATACCGCATACACATAATTGTATCTAATGCACTAATCTGGAAACAAACTGCTAATATTTGATTGAAATTACAAGATATGGAGGGACCTAGACCAAACCTTTCCATCTAGTGTGACTAATATAGTGTATTTTTCTTTAATCGAAATTTAAAATATGTGCTTATTTAATTAGTGATCGGAAATATGTTTTTGTTTTACTGATATCCACGCCTATAAAGTTGCTGCTTGCAAAGTGGCTCAACAATAGACAATTGATGGCACTTCCTATGATGTTGTTTTCTGTGATTTTTCAATGTATGCAAATTCAGAGGGGCGCACCCATTCTGTTTCTACCCGGGGCCCCAGAATTCTTAGGACAGGCCCCACTCCTGCTCGTGAAGACGTCGGCGCTGTCAAAGGGGCTCACAGGCAGCACACGGACCAAAGTTGGCTCAAAGCATTTGCACCTACATATCTAAGGATGCACAAACACCATTTCCTCTCTGTAATTAGCGTGGAGCCCTGTGGCCAGCCACAAAATGTAATGCTTGTATGTTACACAAACCACGTTGTCTTCATTTTCCCTACACAGTTTATGTGAGAATGTATATATATTTAATTAAATATATATATTTTTAATTTTTTATTTTATAGCTTACTTGCAATATAAAAACTGCAGGGTTACACCCAGAATGAGGAGCATGCTGCATTAGGCCAAGCTAAATGTGTGCTTTACAACAGCATGTTCTGCTCTTATGGCGGCTTTAGCTCACATCCTATATATTTAAATGTCTTAACACTCTTTACACCAAATTTCACTAGCTATGTCAGAAACAGGAACAGCAATCTCTATAAATAAAACACATGATAATGGAAAGAAGAGATTAAAATAAATGCTTAAATCCACTGTGCAAAACATTTTGATGATGGTCTAAAAACAACATGATGCATTGGGCACAAACGTATTTAGGTTTCAGCATAGTGGTGCTAGACGGAATCTATTGGAACATATTTGATGAGAATTGGTGGAAATTAGACTGTGGATTCTTTACAAATTCATAACAGTCCGGCACATATTAGTACACTGACTGTTTTCATTTCATTGCATAGATGGTAAATCTGCCATTATTTGTAGTACCTCGTTATGGAAATTGCGGATGTAACTTTTGTGCAATGGTAGTCGAAGCCTCAGAATGCCATAAAATGTGGTTGGCTTTGATCAGAAGTAATATTGTTATCACCCCTGGCATTACACATGGACCCTGGAACACTGCAAATACTGTACCTGTTGAGACAGTGAGGGAAGCTTGCATTGTTGAAGTTCATGCTGTAAATGTTTTGTTAACTAAGAAAGTCTCTACTGCTGATCCAAGAGGTATCAGTTTTGCGGGTGAGCGAAGTCTTCTTTGCTGGTGCCCCTGGTATCACACTTGGACCCTGGAACAGTGTAGATACTGTGCATGTTCAGAGAGTGAGGGAAGCTTGCACTGCTGATGTTCATTCTGTAAACTTTTTGTTAACCGAAAAAACTTCTACTGGTGATAATCATGAGGTATCAGTTCTGGGTGTGAGTGAAGCTTTCTTTGCTGGTGCCCCGGCATCACACATTGACCCTCAAACAGTCAATCAAACAATCAAAGACATTTATTGAGCGCGCTACTCACCCGTAGGGTCTCAAGGCGCTAACTACTGTGCATGTTCAGAGAGTGAGGGAAGCTCGCATTGCTGATGTCCATGCTGTACATGTTTGGTTAACCAAGAAAGCTTCTACTGCTGATACACATAAGGTATGAGTTTTGCGGGTGAGTGAAGCTTACTGTGCTGTGCCTATGCTGTGTCTGCTGGATGGCGGGATGATGCACTACAGATTTCCATTTGGTGTCTTTTGTGCTAGTGAGGGAAGCTTCCACGGCGGGTTTCCACTCTGTGCCTTTTCAAAGAAAGATAAAAGCCAAAACTGCTGTTGCCCAAGTGACCCGGAGAGAGAGGAAAATGCTCACTGCTAATGTCCATGGTGTACCTGTTTTGGTAATGGGGGAACCATACATTTCTAATGTCAATGCTGCATCTGTTCTGTGAGGGAATGCCACTGCCACTCCTGCTGTCATGCTATGCCTCTCTAAGCAGGAGAAAATGGGCACTTCTGATATCTATATGAATCCTGTTCTATGAGAAAAGGAAGCTTGCAATGCAGATGTCCATTCTAGTTCTCTGAGGGGATGGAATCTTACCATGTTAATGTTTTTTGATATACCTTTTGCGTTAGTGTGGGAGTCTTGCACTATTGGTGTTCCATGCATTACCTGTTATGTCAGGGAGTAAAGCTTGCACTTTGTCCAAGAAGAACTTGTTGTTTGTGTTAGGGAAGCTTGCATTACTGATGACCGTATTGCATCTGCGGGGGGTAAAGCATGCAATTTTACTCATTTGTTATGCCTGGTCAGTGCGGGAGGACAGCTTTTACTTTTGAAGACCATGCTATACATAGTCTGTGAGGGAGGGAAGCTTGAACTGGGGATGTCCATGCAGCATATATACTCTATTATCAGAGGAAGTTTGCACTAGTGATGCTAATGTCACACCTGTTATTCAACAGAGGGAAACACACATTTCTGATGGACCTGCTGGGCCTTCTATCCCATGAGGTGAACACTGCAATGTTCATGCCCAATGTGTACCTTTTGTTATAGTGAGGGAGTCATGCTCAGTTGATGCTCATGAGGTGCTTAGTTTGGGAGGGTGTGAAACATGGTCAGAGAGGGAGGAACAGGTACACTGCTTATCTCCATGGTATCCCTGTGGTTGTAGCAAGCAAAGCTTGCACTGCTGACGCCTGTGCTTCACCCTTCTGTGAAGGAGCACAACTTGCTCTCATGATGCTAATTCTATGCATATAATGTGAGTGAATGAAGCTTGCATTGGTGATGTCAATGCTATGCATGTTTCCTCATCAAAGAAAGCGTGAAGGTCTCATGCCCATGCTGTGCTTATTCTTTGAAAGGGAGTCGTTTGCACTGGTGATGGCCATGCTGGACTTGCTCCTTGATGCAGTGAGGACTACATTGTAGGTGTCCACACTGCGACTTATATGAAAATGAGGGAAGCTTGCATTGTTGCTTTCCTTGTGTTACCTATTCTGTAATCCATAGATGCTTGACCCACTGATCCATTCTTTGTGTGAGGAAGGCTGGCTCTGTTGATACCCATATTATGACCTGTTCTGTCATGTTCTATAAGGGAAGGAAGCTTGCTCTGATCCTTTTGTGCTGGACATGTTCTTTGTTTGATCCTTTTTTGTTTAATTGTGCCTGTTCTGTGGAAGAGGTTAATACACATTACTGATGCTCAAGCTACATATATTCTGTGAGTGAGAGAAGCTTGCAATGGTTATATCCATACTGTAAATGGTTATTTTCAAAGGACACTTGCACTGATGATGTCTCTCAAAACGTAGTGGTCGTACATGTGGCCCAACATCATAAAAACATAGCAAGGGCTCTTTGATGAGTCTGGATCTCCATAAATATCCAGTTCTTCCTTTTTTGAGTCTAAATGTATTTCTTTTTATTGTAATTTATTTTTAAAAATAGGCTTACTAATTGTTTCACTTATGCAAACAGTTGACATAAAAAGTAATCTAAAAGATTTAATGTCCTAAAACTCTTTCCTGCCTTGCTAAGCTCCATAGATGGTTTCCTGTATTTGCTAGTCATCGAGAAGTGCTTGAATGTTTGCCCATCTCTCTGTAGGAAGTTTGAGCAGAAGTGGAAGTGATCCCTCTGTATGACCTTAGCACACTGAAAACCTCATATTTTTCTCAATATTTTATCATTTTCTGATAATGATACCCTTACAAAGTTTGGGTATGTGTCAGTTTATGTGAACGTGAGAAGATCTACTGCAGTGAGTATGCAGAGGATCATGAAAAATATAAGACTGAAGCATGTGTGTATGTGTTTTGGTTGGTAAAAAGGCAAACAAAAATCTTTTCTTTCTCCTTGCTCAAAATGAGTTACCTTTTGCTACTGTAAACCAGTGGCGTAGCTAAGCCTCAGGCCGCCCATAGCGTCCCCTGTGTTTGTCACCTGCGGAAGCCGTAGGTAAGAGCGGGGTGGGCTGATCATAATCATGAAAAATGTTTTTCAATATTTAATGTAGAATTAATCAACCACAATACAAGTGATTATTTTTTGCCTAGTGAGCCTGCCTTGGTAGTAGGGATATTTCTGTAATTGGTTTGCAACAATCTATCTCCAGCGCTTTAACACATTTTCTATTATGGACCTTTCCACAAGGCCCTGAAATACCATATATCTTGATACATAAGGTCTTGGCCTATCAGTCTTAAATTTAGTGTAGTCCCCTTTGACCACTAGTTTTATCTCCAAGATGCCTTTTGGAGAATAATACTCACCCAGTACTGATGTATATAATTAAGTGATGCAGCAGTGCTCTAGGTAATTAACTTTATAGAGGGCATTTAGCTTCTTTGCTTACGTGAGTGCACGAAGAAGCTTAACATTTGAAAAATGGTGCACTGTCACAGATTATTAAAAACTCTAAGATAACTTGCGGAGATAATCGGGTGGTCCAGCAAGGACTCTATTTAGGTATTATTATCACTGCTGACCTCAATAATCTCGTGGAAAAAAATATAGCTCCAATAATAGAGAAGGTCAAAAAAAGATCTTGATCGGTATGAGAATTTACATTTATCTTTAGTAGGACGAGTCAATATTATTAAAATGTTGGTCTTGCCGAAATTTTTGTATATATTTAGAGCAATTCCACTAGCTATAGACAATAAGTGGTTTAAAATCTGTGAGCAAATGATCAACCGCTTAATCTGGGCAAAAGGCAAGACGCGGAGGGCGCTGAGATTCATGTCACTCCCACGGGAAAGAGGAGGTTGGTCACTACCAGATCTAAAGCTATATTATTGGGTTGCAGCACTGCAATATATGGGAGGTTTGATTGGAGGGGCTGAAGTGGAGGGTTGGGATAAGCTAGGGTCGCTAGCAATATATGGTCTGGTCCTTGGTATGAATGCCGAAAGTGTTTCTAAGATTTACAGAAGGCAGTTACTTCAAAAGAACACGTTTCAAGACAGTAATAGCGGCACATAATATCTGGAAAGGGTTTTCAAAGAAGGTGGGAATTGGGAAGTTCAATTTTTATACCAGATTGAAGGATAACCCCTCCTTACCTAGCGAGGTTTTTTCAGGAGCTGTCTTTAAAGAGTGGGATAGTCTTGGGATAAGAAAAGTTGGTGATATGATGGGCCCACAAGGTATTCTGCAATTTGTTGATTTACAAAACAGTTTTTCATTAGACACAAAACACTTTTACAAATATCTCCAAATAAGAAGTTGCCTCTTGAAAAAACAGGGGGGCATATTGGGCTTTGGAAGAAGTATATTGTTAGATCTTATAGAGAGTGGTTCTGACTGTACTATTAAAAGATATTATTTAGAAATGACAATTTTAAAAAAAGACGACTTAGAGAAGTGGATAGACAGATGGTCACTAGATCTGGAACTAGATGGGGATATCTTTACTGAGTCGCTGGAAATGGGGAAGACAATGTTATGTTCATCATCCCTCCCGGCCCAGCATTATAAGATGTTATACCACTTATATTATACACCAGCGAAGATTGCTCAGTGGGGCGGAACATCTGGTATTACTTGCTTTAGATGCAGAAGCACAAATGCTGATTTGGCACATATCTTTGCATCTTGCCCACATCTAGACAAATTGAAACAGGACATTGTGGAATTTTTTAAAAGGGCAATGTTAATAACAATAGAATTAACACTGGCCACTATGTTATTGGGGATCAGCTCAGAACAAACGAGTTGTAAAAGTTTTATATTTGTGTCAATGGCGATTCTGAGGTTATTACTGGCATCTGCCTGGTTGAACCCTAACCCACCATCATATCATCAATGGTTAGGAAAAGTAATGTCAGCACAAAAATTGGAAACTGCTATATACGCTAGGAAGGGAAAAAAGGGAAGAAATTGGGTACGCAAATTTGGGAACCGTTTATACGATGGAAGTATGGATTAGATACTTAAGATATCAAGACACTGCCTACATTGTTTATATAGCACATATTTGGTTTATTGATTTGTATATGTATGAATATGCTTATGTATTTATGGTTATGCATTTATTGTGCCCTGCCCATGTCATAACAAAATAGGGGGAAAAAACTCAATAAAAAAGTAAAAAACAAAAAATGAAAAATGGTGCACTGTTTATGTATCCTTAAGACTAAGGATTATCTATTAATTTTCAATAATATGGATATAAATGCAATTTTTATACACAAACTACATTTCGGAAGTTGGCTTAAAAAATGGAAGACTACCTTTTAAAATGGCAATGGATATGGTTGATATCTGCTTCTGTGATTTCAGTGGTGCAGTGATTTAGTTTTGTTGTAAACAACTGATTGTAAACTATTCTAAAAAGCCCACAATAACGGGTTCAAAAAGAAGAGGGATGAAGGCAAAAGGTTTGAGGATGACCCTGCAGAGAGAGCTAAATTCAATAGGAATTGGATCTGAAAAGGAGAGAATAAAAGTCAAGGTTGCCTCCTCATAATGACTTCCTTTAGTTTTTTTTGAGAAGGTATCAAGATGCTTAAAAATGGAGGGGATGCAGAGGTACAATTATTATTCTCGCATTCAGCATCTTAACATGTTTCAACCAGTGGTCCCATCCAAAGTCAGCAGCTTTCGTGAGAATTGAGGATCCTTATTATCCTATGTTGTTACTGGCATACACACAACGCCCAATATTCTGTTAATGCTGGATGCTAGAATGCTTCTTCAGCACATATTTTATCGTCACGAATCTTAACTTGGGAAAACATCATCAACCTCATGGAGGAGTATGATGAAGGAAGCCTTGTAGTCACACAGGTCTCAAGGGCCTTACATAATTTGTCTATTCCTATGCGTTGACATTATCCTTTATGTTTTCTTCACTTTTTGTGATGTGGACTCTATTTTAGGAGGATGCACACCCTGCCGCAGCTGCTGCAGGTAAGAGCAGTGGGGCCAGGTGAGGGGGATTTCAAGAGACAACCACAAAGGGAAATTCATTATTTATTTAATTTTCCCTCTTGGTCATCTCTAAAATCCCCCATCACCTGTCTCCACCGCTATTACCTGCAGCTGCCACAGCTGCACACACATAGACAGCCCTGACATCTCTCTAGTCTCCTGGTAGCAGGGGTTTGTAGGATGAGATCATTAAAAATCCACCAGATCAGTGCAGACAAAAGGAAACAGAAGAAAAGCTATTTACTAACCAAGCATTCATGTCTTACCTACTCTCAGCAACTCAATGGAGATGAGTCTCTCAATTGTTTCCCTTTCTTTCAAGACCTCTCTCATAAATTGTGGCATATTGCACTCCTCTGAGAGATAGGACTTCCCCGGGTGCTTCAGCCTATGACTATGGAGTTGTTTGACGATCAATCCAGTCTGAGACTCCACACCTTGCCTTTCATATGACCTTCTCTTGGTACAATTTGTTTTACAGAATGGCCTACATCTCCCGATGTTTCTGAATGCCAGGCTTTCTCCCCAGAGAATGTGACTGATGCTGAAGAAGGTGAGAGATCTCCTTTCTCAATTTGCCGAGCAAATATTAAATGGTTGACATCACTGTATGCGCTCCCAACTTCCGAGATGGTTGGCAACCCATGCATCGGAAGACTCCTGTGAATACGCTCTTAACATAAGAGAGACTCTTGGAAACCTCATGGTTAGTGACCCTGCTCAAAAAGCAGTGGCCCTGACTAAGAGTGTCACAGGATCACTAAGGAATGAGTGAACCTGAATCACCACAGAAGGGTTTGTTAAAATGTATCTGGTATCTGCACTGATTTTGTTTTATTCTTGATTCTTTTTAAATGTCAGAGTCAGCAAAGAGTACCTGCTTTCCGTGGCTCCATGGTGGGGCATCTGTGCCACTGCTCGTTCCAGATGTGATGCACATTTTATACATTAACTTCAGAGTGGAGCAAGAAAAAAAGCATTTTATTTCTTATATTTCATCATTGACCATAGTCTTTTTCTACTGAGAGGGCCCTATCATCCCACTAGCTCACACTGGACTTGTTATTCATTATTCAGAAGACTAAAAATGAATGAAAATTACAAAACACAAGTTAATGGTTAGAATGCCCTCCCTGAGCCCTTCTTCACTTCTTATGATTTGAAGATGGGCTAATCAATATGCCATGCTCATGCTTTCCTCTTTATCTTTATTCCTATTAGATTACAGCCACATAAACGAGATGATATTGAACATGCCACACCCCACAGCATCATCTGCTTTACAAAGCAGTGGCTGTCAGATGTGTTTCTCATA
Organism: Lissotriton helveticus; assembly: GCF_964261635.1. Taxonomy (NCBI): domain Eukaryota; kingdom Metazoa; phylum Chordata; class Amphibia; order Caudata; family Salamandridae; genus Lissotriton; species Lissotriton helveticus. The sequence continues at coordinate 330,187,621 of NC_136071.1, read as the reverse complement.
TACTGTCTTTAATGCATTTGAAACCAGTAATATTTTTGTCATAACATTCTGAGCCACCTTGGGACCGGCATGCTATGTGTCTTTTCAATTCAAACAATAATAGCAAGAATTTTGGCATTAAGTGCTTTCAAGAAATATGTTATTTCTAAGCACTATAAATACAGGTATTACTACTGATCAAGTTAAAGGTACTGAGGGACATATTTACAAGCACCTATTGCCACCACAACATCAATTTTCAGCCCTTGTGGTGGCAAAAGGGTCTTCGCCTTCTTTACAAGGCAGCGTTAAACCAATTAGCATATCTGAACACTGTTGTGAAAATAAGGCACTCAGGGTTGGGCAATAGGTGTTGTGGTGGGCGTTTCACAGCAACACCCATTGATTTTGACACTAGCCCAAATATTTACAAGGGTGGCGTAAATATGGGGCAGCACCAAAATTAAGACCAGGGAAAACCTTGTTTTTGCTTTTTCCATGTGTGCTGCGTTGTGCAGCACACATGGAAACAGCAAAATGCCAATGATCGCATATGTGCAGGATGGTGTCCCTTTCTGCACATACAATCATTTAAAAAAAATGATGTTTTGCAACTTCTCTGTGTGCTGCATTAAGAAGCACACATAAAGGTTACAAAACCCCATCCAAAGATTGTTTATGTGGAGGAAGGGATACCTTACTGCACATACTCAATCTCCCCCTGCAATGCAGACACCCTTGCAATATGGTGAAATGGTGCCTGCTTTGGCACTAGGCAGCTAAATTAAGTGCCAGTGCAGGGGGAAAAACAGGGTTCCACCATACTGTTGTAATTATGGTGCAGCCCTCCATTTCTAAAGTGACAGAGTATGTTGTTCCCCTTCTTGGCCTAACGATACGCTTCACCACTACACTAGTAAAAATGCTTCTGAGTTTCTTGAGCATTGGATCTTCCTTCACGTGCTTGAGTCATTTCCTGTTGCCATGGGGAATGATTCAATAATATCATTCTCTGTGGCGACGGGGAATGATTCAAGCGTGTAAATCTGTGAAAGGTACCAATGCTGGAGAACTGGAGTTACAGGTAAGTATCTTATTTCTTTATTATTTGTAAAAGAAAAAGGCTTATCTATGACTTACTGAGTTTCCAAATTGAGACATGTTAGTCACACACAGACACCAGCAGTCATAGCTGAACTTCCTGAGGTACCTTGCCATGACATAATACTACATTACAAAGAACAACACCACATTACAGGTGATGACAAATGATAGCATTGCGTGTGTCAACATAACACATCTGCTGAGCTGCACTTAGCAATAAAGTAAGCTCGAAATCAGAGAACCCGCTTAAGTCATGTATGTATGTAATATGCTATGTCAGTTGAACTGCTGGCAACAGGGGATTTATAAACAGTTGTTTTTCACTCACAATTGGACATCTGAAACCTCATATTAAAAACAACACAACTGGTGGTGGGGGTGATACTTAATTGAAAGGTATCTTTTGAACCTTTCTGCTTGAAATGTACACCCCAACTAATTAAGCTCTGAGATTCCACCTCCTCGCCGTCAAGAGATACTCCTTGTGCAAATGATACACATTGTCTATTTATTGTATAAACATTTGCAAAGATTCTGCATTCTGTTGTGGAATTCATTTATAGCAATACATTCTGATGAGACTCTAAAGGGTGTAGCAGCCATTAGTACTAAGGTATATACTACCTTCAAAATCAAATTACAGCTTAAAAGCAAATGCTGGTCTTTGATTATGTTAGCCTTTCATTGGAGACCAAGTGTTACATATTTTCACTAGTACAAATGTATGGGCCTTTTGGGTTGGGTTTGTAGTCTCAAGACATTAGAGTAGTTTTAATCTAAAAGTGCAAAAGTGACACTTCTGGAGGCAGAGCAGAAAGGCAATGGGCACTACATACATGCAATTAAGCTATCTTTTATTCAGTTGTGGTCAGCACTCATTATATCATTCAGGTACTGAGCTGAGCAATCAGACGGCAGAGCTTTGCATTTTTCGTAGATAATTATTGAAGTGGCTGAAAGAAGTGCCTCACCCCAATAACAATGTATATTTCACTTGCTTTCTATTTAGCAAGCCTTCGTGTTGTTTCTACTTGTCATTTTTGGCTTCATTCACTCTTTATTTGCTGGGTCTGTTGCTAAGTGGACTAAGGTGTCCACAGTAGGGGCTGTGTTTGACCTTATGGTCACAGGTTCAAATCCCGGTGGGTCCACTTAGCCTTTCGTCCTTCTGACATCGATAAAATGAGTATCATTAAGTTGGGTAACAATAAACATCTGTTATTACGCGCCAAGATACCCTTTGCGGTGAACGTGTTGTGAATGTTATGTTATGTTATTTCTGATTCCTTCATCTTTGAGACACACTTGAGGGAGAAGCTATTTCCTGTTGCTGTTGTGTGCGTGACAAAGTGGGCTCTTGAAGCGGCTGAAGGATTGAAAAGAAAAAGCGCCGAAGCCGCCTTAGCGCTACTCATCTGAAAGCGCATTTTGGCAGCGCTTTTCAAAACTCCTGGCAGCGCATTTTGGCAGCGCTCTTTGAAACTACAACTTGCGTTTCCCGCTTCGCGGGAAACACTCGCCTGGGTGTGCCTGTAGAAGGCTGGTCACAAACAAACTGCATTGACCAGAAGCCTCCTCGGACAGGACCAGTCCCTGCCACGCCCCCCTCACCTGCCTTCATTAGCGCCTGAAGATTGCTAAGAAGCGGAGAAGCTATTTCCTGTTGCTGTTGTGTGCGTGACAAAGTGGGCTCTTGAAGCGGCTGAAGGATTGAAAAGAAAAAGCGCCGAAGCCGCCTTAGCGCTACTCATCTGAAAGCGCATTTTGGCAGTGCTTTTCAAAACTCCTGGCAGCGCATTTTGGCAGCGCTCTTTGAAACAACAGCTCGCGTTTCCCGCTTCGCGGGAAACACTCGCCTGGGTGTGCCTGTAGAAGGCTGGTCACAAACAAACTGCATTGACCAGAAGCCTCCTCGGACAGGACCAGTCCCTGCCACGCCCCCCTCACCTGCCTTCATTAGCGCCTGAAGATTGCTAAGAAGCGGAGAAGCTATTTCCTGTTGCTGTTGTGTGCGTGACAAAGTGGGCTCTTGAAGCGGCTGAAGGATTGAAAAGAAAAAGCGCCGAAGCCGCCTTAGCGCTACTCATCTGAAAGCGCATTTTGGCAGCGCTTTTCAAAACTCCTGGCAGCGCATTTTGGCAGCGCTCTTTGAAACTACGGCTCGCGTTTCCCGCTTCGCGGGAAACACTCGCCTGGGTGTGCCTGTAGAAGGCTGGTCACAAACAAACTGCATTGACCAGAAGCCTCCTCGGACAGGACCAGTCCCTGCCACGCCCCCCTCACCTGCCTTCATTAGCGCCTGAAGATCGCGCATCGCGGGACGCGCGCGGGCGGCGCCGGGCTAAGCCCTGGTATTTTCATTTTTCTTTTTTGTACTTTATTGTAGCTTATAATTGGCCTTAATTGCATGAAAACACTTTGACTGGTTTTTTGCTACAAAATACGTTATCTGCTTGTACGGACGTCGCCATCTTGCCCTGTGGCCTCATACTCATTTTATATTTTTTATTATTGTGTTATTTATTTGGGACTGTGTACACCTGCTGTAGGGCTAGATTCATTTTCTGGTATTATGGAGGCAAAGAAATTACGTTCTGGGAAAGTTTTAGTTGAAAAACCTTGTATGAATCCAGGATCTATCCCGCTGAGGAAAAAGCACGAAAATAGTGCTTTATTGAAGGGCCAGATGCAGCTGGTACAAATTTGGGAAAAAAGCATGAATAAATCCCTAGAAGTTCCCACAAAAACTGACATAGTCTCTTTATTACAATCAGAACGGCAAACTAATATGGAGAAAGACTATCTGCTAGACCCTATGACGGAATCTGATATGCCTCTACAGAGTCAGCCAGATGAAGTAATCTTCTCATCATGTATAGTAAATGGAGCGGACTCTGATCCCTTGTTAACAAAATCGCAAGTATTGCATCATAATACTTTTAAGGGAAAAGACAACGTGGAGGAAGACATGGGTGATGTATCTATTGCTACTAGCATCGATTTGGAACTCTGTGGTCGTTATGTGGACAATAGACCGCTGTTTCAACTTGCGGATACTAAAACACCAGCTGGAGTAATGCCGTCAGGATTGCTGCTATATAGCAGCACTCCTTCCTTTAAATCTACGGATAACCTCTCAATGCAGAGTGACTTGAAATCTCCGCAATTGAATTTATCGGGGATTTGTGCTTTTACTTCATCTAGCTACCCAAAAAATGAGAAACCTATCTCTGAGTCACTCATAGCTCTTGAGCAAATTTTGTCTTCAATATTACTCCTACTTGGTAAATTTGCTGTGAGTTCTGACTGTATTTTGTCCTCAGTTACTGAGATACTGCAGGTATTGCTGGCAAAAAATGTAGAGAATGTGACTACTTCTCCTATTGTTCTTATTGATCCTGTTGTCCAAAAAGTTACTGATAACACTAATGTTGTGGGGGGAAATATACCTGTGGAATCATCTATAAAAGTTGATATTCATAAGCCCTTTGAGTCCTCTACCTCACCCTCCTTTTTACAGAGAAAAGATTCAGTGCTGACTGGGAAGGAGGTTAGTTTGGTTGAAGTGTCTCAAACGGTGGGTAATGAACTCTTTCCCATTTTCATCCAGGATAAAAAAGAACCAGAAGGATCATTGATGACTCTTAAAGTCTCAAAAGTAAAAATTAGAGGAAAAAATAAGAAGCAGTTACGTAAATACAAAAAGAAAAGACCAAGGCAAATTATTTTTCAAAAACATATAAAAACTGAAGTGCCTGATACCATCGAAAGTGGTCTCAATTTACTTTTGGATACCTCAGTTAATGAGGGAGCTGAGTGTATCACTAACGATGCATGTGTGGGCACCCCGGTTGAACCAACTACAAGGGGGGTAGCTCCATGTCCAGTGGTAAATGTCCCTGATCCATTACCTTGTGTTTCTGAAGATGCAGGAAACACGTCGATAGTAGCTAGGGGATTTAATCCATTGGCACCCATTTTTCGGCTACAACCGGAAGTAGTTAGAAGTTCAATTATGCAGCCAGTAAAAAGTTCCAGTTTGAGTGTGGATACCTTGTCATTGGATTTTTTCCCGTTGTTTGATTCAGACTTAAAGTTGAATAGATCTTGGCTGCTTAACTGCTTTAAAGAGATTGAAGGTTTAAAACTAATTTTATCGAATGATATTGATTTGGTTCTCCCAATAAGATCTATAAATGGGCAACGAACAAGGGTAAAGTTTTACTCCAAAATAATTGCTAATCTTGTTCTTCAACAAGCGGAAGTTTTTCAATGTAGAGGAATCGATGTGTTACCTTATGTTAATAGTGATCAGTGTATTTCCGCTAGAGAAAGAAATGCAAAGTTGGCTTCTGGGCAGGATGATTATCTTACCTGCAATAAAGATCTAAAAATTTGGGTCTCCAGAGGTAAACGAATGGTCTCACAGGTACTGCCATTACCTGATAGCACAGATATTCCTTTAACAGAAGACAATCAGATGTGGAATTGGTTACCAGGAGTGTTATCAAAGACTACATCGAATAACCCACGACTATTCTCACATCTTTAACACTGACTTAAAAATTGTCTCCTGGAATGCCGCTGGTTTGTATAATTGCCCAGAGAAAATTGATTTCTTATGCTCCCTAAATGCAGATGTGTTATGTATCCAGGAAACTTGGTGCAAAAATCTTCCCTACAGAGGGAAAGATTATTTTGTCCTGGAGGCCCCTGCAATTCCTTCAAAAAAAGGCCACGCAAAAGGTGGAATTGCCTGTTTGTTATCTAATACTTTACAATGGCAATTCTCCCACTATACGGACGTTAGTAACCTTTTCCAATCCATAACCATTACTAATCTAGCCTCAGCAGGCAAACACGCATCGTTTATCATTTTAAATGCTTATATTCCTCCTGAAGATAAGTTTATTACAGTTCTCAAGCGTATGTTTTCCTATGTTAAGCAATTATTAGAGGTTGATCACCCCCCATATATACTACTGGTGGGGGACCTAAATAGTAAAGTGTCTAACTTCACTTTAGACATGTTTAGAAATAAATCTAAGGAAGAAGCTTACAATATACCTCAAGCACTCCTGCCTCCTAAAATAAAAACTAATAAAAGAGGCAAGATTCTCCTTGAGGAACTTAGTAACCTAGAGGGGCTTATTATAAATGGCAGGATGCCCTCTGATACTCCTGCTAACTATACACATGGCTCCGTTAGGGGTGAATCCATTTTGGACTACGCAATTACGGACTATGATACGTTCTCATTTATTAAAGATATGGTGATCTCTCACTCTTCCTTGAGTGACCATAAAATTATTAATATAACTGTCACATTAATTCCCCCTGAAACCAATCCTTGGTCCTTAAAGAACAGAGGTATTTCAATAAAGAGTAAGTCAGGTAGATGTTATTGGGGAGCTACCAATATGAAGGATGTACAAAATATTCTTGCCCAAACATTATTAGAATTAGATCATTGGCAAGGTACAGAATTCCTTCATCTTGAAAAATTCCTCAAAAAAGTCACTGCCATGGCTAAGATATCAGGTAAGCCTAAAAAAACCCATTTCTCTCCTAGCCCATTATTAATATTAAATAAGGAGATAAATAAACTTGTTAGGAAACAATACTTTAATAGATCTGGGGAAAATGATCATCAGTTAGCTGTATTAAAAAGAAGGAGGGTAAGATTGAGATCTAAGATAAAAAGAGAAAAAGAAGATTCTCTATGGATCAAGCTAAGAGAGGCTTTGACCTACAATAAATCTAGAGATTTTTGGTCCGTAATAAGGAAAGGATGTGGTTCAATAACATCTCCCACTCCCATCGCTATTTCAGAAGATGTCTGGACCCTATTTGTGTCCACCCTATATGCACCTAATGATGCAGGGGCGGATACATGGGATCCAGGCTCAAATAGTGATTATAAAATGGAATTTCTTACTGAGAAATCCATAGCTACCGTAATAAAGAGTATGCGCTCTTCTGGAGCTATGGGTCCTGACGAATTGCCCATGTCTATAATCAAGCAAGATGTTACCATCTGGAGTAGGATTCTTCTTCCAGTATTTCTAGCATGCTTTAAATCTCGAACAGTCCCTGACTCTTGGAGGGGAAGCATATTAATCCCTATATTTAAAAAGGGTGATCGGGACAAACCTTCTAATTATCGTCTAATAGCTTTATTGGACTCCATAGGAAAAATTTTCGCTAAACTTCTTTTAACGTTAATAATGGAATGGGCAGACCTAAATAGTATTTTACCCATGGAACAGACAGGATTTCGAAAGGAGCATGGAACTTTAGACAATTTGACAATGCTACAGGTGATAATGGATAAATATGCTCGTGTACGAGGTGGCGGCGTATACGTAGCATTTATAGATTTCTCCACAGCGTTCGACAAGGTGGATCGTCCAACGCTGTGGAGAAAGTTGGCTGCATTGGGGATGCCAGGACATTTACTCGAACTAGTTAAATCTCTACACTCGAATACTTGGTGTAAGGTGCTACAAGGCGGAGAGAGGGGTCTTTCCCATTCTATCCCCTCTCTGAATGGATTAAAACAAGGGTGTATTTTGGCGCCCATATTGTTTTCTTTGTATATGGCCGACCTACCATCTTCCATTGCAGTCTGTGATGGCTTAGCTCCGTTAATTGGAGGGTCAGCCATATCGATATTAATGTATGCAGACGATATACTTGTTTTAGATTTGACCCCGAAGGGTCTATCTAATCGTCTACATGCATTGAACCAATTTGCTGAAGCACATTATATGAAAATTAATAGTTCGAAAAGTAAAATTATGTGCATCTTTGGGAAAAAGAAATGCAGGTCTGGTAGTTATAATTGGACTATTAGCGGCCAAAAACTCGAGGTGGTTAAAACCTATACTTTTTTAGGCAAAATAATATCTGCTAATCTTAGTGAGAAGCCCCATATTGAACATAACTCACGTAAAGCGCTGGTTCATGGCACGGGGTTATGTACTTTGTATAACGCTACTGGGAAGAGGCATTTCTCCCTCTTTCTGGATGTATTTAGAGCGAACATTCCTGCAACTCTTCTATATGGAATTGAATTAGTGGAGTTGAATCAATGGGGCTTTATGCATAAAGTGGAAGGAAAGGTACTAAGAAAAATTTCTTCTCTTAACACAGCATGTTCTACATCTTCATGCAGGTTGGAATTCGGACTCCGAAGTTGTTGGGTACAGGGGCTGGTTGCCCTCGTAAGATGGGCAGCCTGTTTGGCTAGAGGTAAACCGGGTACCTTAAGAGAAATGATTAAAAAGGAACTCTTGGGCAACTTTAACGAGTACTCGCAGTTAGTAAAAAACTTTAGAAAAGCGGTAGTCTTGCTTGAATTGGATGAAAGTACGTTATTCTTACTTTCACCATCTGAACTAAAGCTTAAACTAAAAAGTATATCTTGGGAACTCAGTTATAAGTTAGACATACTTGTCCAACCTAGACAAAAAGAAAGGGAAGCCCTGGTAAAAACATATATCCCAAAAGTAACCCAACAATATCTTATTTGGAATATTCCCCATAATCCCATAATGTCCGTAGATTATGGTACCTTTTAAGACATAATTTGCTTCCACTGAACACACTTTTAGCTAAATGGTATGGGGTATCTCCTCTATGCAATTTTTGTAATAATGCTGTACAGGATTCTAATCACGTCCTGTTTGTTTGTCCTGCATTGCGCCCATTGCGCCACAGATGGTTAAAACCAACTTGTTTACAATTGGGAATTGTAAATGTAAAAATGTTCTTCCATGCACTTTACTGTCCCCCAAATGAAATGTTTTGTTCCAGAATTTTTAAATTTGTTAAAGGGATTTTAGATATTTATTAATGAAGTACAGGGAGATGTTGATGATTGGTTTACTCGCAGATAAGCAGTGTTTCTTTTTTGTTTTATGTTGTTATTTGTGGGTTTTTTGTATGCATAATTGTGTGTATAATTTTATGTGGCCCTCAATGAGAGCCAAAACATAATAATAAAAACTTTGAGACACACTTGAGGTTATGGATTCTGGTTTGTTATAACCCAACTGTGGCCCCTATGAAGGCAGTAGGCATGCACCTTGATATCACTCAAGCTAAATGTTTTCCTACCATGACCCAATAGATTAAGGGGAATATTCATGCAGGGTTACTGCAGTGAAGGGTGACCATTTGTTTGCAGCCATTTGGTCGATTTGAATTGTTTTTCAACTCACCAGAATGTGTTTGATAACTCAATTAATGTTTTAGTAAACCTAGCAAGTGCTTAGTCTTTATTTCAAAAACATGCAGAACATGCCTGCTTCTTCCCCATGTCACTACATTTGAGGAGATGCCAGATCTGCAATTTAGCTCATCAGATGCCTTTGGCAACCTAATCTATGTAGAAGAAACATCCCCAGAGAACACTGAATCTGAGAAGGATGTAGGAAATGAAGTGGTTGTTGCTGAGCCTGAAACCATTTCTGATGCCACTGACTGTGTTTGGCATGAAACTGAAGATCACGTTATTGTAATAGGGTCTGACACTACAGAAACAGCAGAGGAGCAAAATGAGGTTACTGCTGAACCTCTCTCACTAGTCAAGCCACGCATGTGTACATGCCTAAGAGTAGAGAACATCAGCCGCAGGATGACATATAGTTCAGACATTCAGTGTGAGTCAAGTGATGATGTGGAAGTTGTTCCTCTTCATCCACTAATCTCGGATTTCCCTCCTGGTATCCCCATTGCCAAGGAATTTCTGCAATGTTTTCTTGCGCAGGTGCAACGTAATATGCCTTTCCCATATAGGTGTGCTGCTTGCTGGCAGGCCTTTGAGTCAGCGGACATGCTGTTCTCTCACGTGATCCACGGAGTCAGGGGGGACCTCAGCTGCCTTGTTTTCTTCCAGAGGTGGAAACTGATGAGAAGAAGGCTGTGCATGGTGAGCAACAGACTTGATGCTGCCACAGAGAGGCGCGACCGTTTGAAGAGAAAGCGAGAAAGTCTCATTTCTCTCCCATGTACAGTGTGTTCTTGCTGTGGGAGCAGCATCCAGGGGTAGGTGAATAGCACCAGCAGCGAAAGGAACACCAGCAGCACCTGCAGTGGCAGCCCGAAGAGGAAGCAGTAAGATTATGTTTGTCTTTGCCCACCCCCCAAAAGGCAATGTTCTAGTAGAGAGTCATTCTCGAAGACCACTAGAGCAGACCACAAGAGGCAATTGATCAGCTTATAAGCACATCATTTTAGCCAACCCTTTAGAATTATTTAGGAAATGTTCAAACACATTTAGGTTTAGCACATTACTAACCCATTACCAATAGGAAAATGTTGATACGTAAGAGGCCCTTTACTTACGCAGCTAATTCACCTTGTATAACAGAGATCTCCTCCCTTGTCTGCTAAGAGCAAATGTACAGATCAGGGAGACGTTTTATCTGAGCCCCATGGCAAGACTGTCTCCCAAAAACTGTAACTCCTTCACACTGAGCTCCCTTTATCCTCTGCCAGACATTATGGAGGCCAAAGAACATTCAAAGTTCTGCCACCTTTGTAAAGATATACATCACTTCTACAGAGAAATGCATCTAGTGGTCCAGCAGAGTTCAGGGGCACATACACACTAAAGAGCTATTAAGCTTGCCTCAAAGTGTCAGTTGTCACAGAGAGAGCCTTTATTGAGCAGTGAAGTCATTGCAGGTAGATTCCCCTCACACATCTATCCAGAGTGCTACAGAACAGCATAGTTTTTAACTGAAACACTCACTTCTACTGTCTAAAACTTTGAGAGCTAAATAGATCGAATTTGATATGCCTAAAGATATACATCATTTGTGGCAGGCAGGTTTACATTGAAGGACTCCCCAGAGAGCTGCTGTTTTTACCCCAGGGTAAATTTGATGATTTGAAACAAATCCCTACTTTCACCTCTCATTTTCCTTTACAGTTCAGTTCTAAGCTTATCTCAGCTCCTTATTTTCTGAGGACTTCCTGGTTCCGGATTCTAGACTCTGTATCTCAAAGTGCCCCAACTCCCAGGTGTTACTCAATATCAAGATATAAAACAGGCTTGAATGAGTAAGGAACAGGGACAGGATTTTACATCCTTGCATTATTTCCTGGCTGGAATTGGCATTTCTCCCCACCATAAAATAGGCACCAACTCCTGATATAAAATTGGCACACCTGCCTACTAGATAAATAACACTAACTCCTCCACACGGATGAACTTCCTCAAAGAAAACTGCAGTTATTTACAACTGCGTAAATGAGGAATTATTAATCTGCACAGTAGTAGTTAGAGGTATTTCGACTGATTACAAAAAACTCAACTTGGGCAGGTGTCACATACCAAATTTAAAATGTTGTTTAATGTTGCATGTCTGAACTTCTAGTAGTTGCTGCACATCACCATGTCACATACCAAATCAGTCTAACCAACGGACGCATACATAGATTATCCTAATCCCACCACTTTCACTCACACCTCAACTGCCACAGGCTTTGGACTACTGACCTCACTGCAACCACTTTGCAATGCTGATCTTCCCACATCCACCCATCCTTTTGTACTACCTGTACTACTTCTCCATTATTTACCATTTCTAAACCCTCACTGCTCTTATGTTGGCCAACACCCCAGTAAAGTCACAGTCTAATGGACCCCAGCATCAGAGCCATTTATATGCTTGAGACACATGAATTGGGAAAAAACTTAGGTAAACCAGAAAAGCACCCTACCCAACCACCACAATACGTGGAGGCTGACCCTTTCACAGACAGGAACAAATCAGGCCTGTGACTTCTCTGAACCAAGTATTGGGGATTGGGAATGGGAAATTCTGCAACACATATAGGAAAAAATAGAAGGGCAATCATTTTAAATAAGGCCACCTTGCCCATCACATTAAGTGGGACCTTAGTCCACTTGTGAAGGTCCTTTTAAGTCTTTTTCAGCAGAGGTGTGAAGTTAAGATTGTGGGTCAGTTCGGCACCACAGATATATGCAAACAAATATTTAAAACCTAAGCAGCGTATTGGAATGTTTATTTGCCAACCAAAAGCAGCGTTATCCCTCTTCTGGGTGACCAAAAGCGATTTGCCCTAATTTGCATAGAGACTCGACGGCTCCTCACAGATTTTCAGGATTTCAAATGCTTGTGGTCCTGACACTTGGGGATTTGAAAGGAAGAGGAGTGTATCAGCTGTGTATTGTGCATTTTTATTTTCCATTGATCTTCCCCAGTGCGAGCCCTGTACTCAAGCGCAGAGCAGATTAGTCGAGCAGGAGGTTTGATGTCGAGAACAAACAGGAGAGGGGACAGCGGAAACACCTGCCTGGTGCCCCATTGAATTTGGAATGTGTACGACTGTAACCCATTTATGAGGACTTGCTGATATAAGAGAGGCACAAACATTCATTATTTTGGACTGAAGCCCATACCCATTAGGACCTTTTGTAAATGGTATCAGTCAACCGTATCAAAAGCTTTCTCAAAGTCCACTAGTAGGAGTGCTAATGGGCCTGGGATGTGATGTAGTCTAGCTAGAGCTGTATGGACATGGCAAAGGTAGTGACGGGTGCTACAGTTCGACATAAACAAACTAAAAACGGAAGGTACGGCCTCTCAACAGTAAGGCTAGGCCCATTAAACAAAACACTACTAGAATAGCCAATACTGTTCACTGTTTATTCTCTTCCTTTACAAATGGGACACATCCCTGACTCAATGTGACACCGAAGGTTTCACTTCACATCTCTTTATTTTTCTCAATTTTTAAAGAGCTTATTATACTTTTTGTTTGTATCAAAATCCATCAAAAATGTACAACCCACACCCACCTTTTACATTTTTACAAAAAAACACAACACATTTTTGGACATTACCTGGGTACAACATAACAACAAAGAAACTTTAGAAAAAATAATAATACAGACAGTCAAACACATACAAAGAAAAAATACTTAATTTCAATTCACTGAATAATAATCATGAAATCAACAGTGCCTATTGTCAAAAGAACTTCTGCTCGTACTGCTTGGTCTCTTTACTTAATATGTTTATCAACTACTACAATGAGACCCGGGGGGGCTATTCTTTTTGCTGCACTTGTTGTGATAAAAACTGCGTGGTCGACGCGTTTCAAACCCAATAATTAGTATACAGGGTTCTCATCAGGACCAATAGCTGAAAAAAACAAAAAACAAACAAACAAAATGTAACACTATATTACCAACTTCCAATACTATCCTTGTTGTCACTACAATGTTCACCTCAATTACCTTTCTATGACGAGATCAGCCGATCTCCCTTTTTCCAAATGCTTAGTGTCTCCAAACTGATTTCAACAAAAACTAGAAGAGAAAAGAGGAGAGAGCCGTCAAAGTCTTTTTGTCAAAAAGTTGACCTTTTCTCACTGGAGTATACTGCCGTACACTTATTTGTTTTTTATGGGGGGGCATAGGCTGCCATCCTTGCCATATTTGCAGCTTCTATGAAAAGGAAGACGACAAAGAGGGGAAGAATTAATTTCACCCTTTATCTTTAAGAATTCCACACAGGTATAGTGATGCTTCTTGCATACCTTTACTCTTTGTGTTCAGCCGCCTGCGACAAAACGTGGTATTTTGTGACCTAAGGAAAGACCAACAAAAGCTTGAGGAGACCGTATCTATTATATTAATCCATGCGTAAATCCTTCTATAATAATTGAAAAGATTCCGCGCGACCGCTTTTCAGAGTTTCAAATTAGTGAAGTTTAGCCTTTGGAAAGTTTCAGCGTAGATATACTTCAGTTGTTTTTTATTATGGGGGTCCACCATGTCCTCTTCATTGCATGTTTAAGTGATTTTTTAGGATAATTGCGTTCTTTTAGTCTCTCGACTAGTTGATTTGCATGAAAGATGTATTCATCTTTAAAAGTGTAGTTTCTTTTTATCCTTAAAAACTGTCCGTAAGGGAGATTATCCCTTAAACTTCTTGGGTGGTGGCTATTGTAATGTAATGATTTGTTTCTGTCCTTTTCTTTTCTGTATAGTGTTGACACTAAACTCCTGTCAGAGGCGTAAACTTCCACATCCAAAAATGTCATCCTTTGTGATGCATGGTTGATACTAAACTTTGTGACGGCGGACATCAATGAAGAGGGCATGGTGGACCCCAAGAGAAGCGTTATTGCAAAGGAAAGAGAAAATGAAAATGGATCACTTGGTATGTGTTACCACATTTTGCCCCGTACCAATTTTCTAAAGAAGGTTATTTGCCAGAATTGGCACCTGGTACAGAAGTTAGATAGCACATTGAATCAATGCCCATTATTCGCACTCAAAAAAGAAAACGGTATTGGAAACCAGGATGTTGCTGCTGCTCTCCCGAAAGTGGGATTAAGACAAACATTGCGGGAACAATTGTGTCTACCCCCGATCAAGGGTCACCATGAATGTGGGACATGTTTATGTTGTAACCAGACGGTAGAAGGCTCGGTTTTTTCTCATAAAAATGTGAATTGGAAACGTGATACCTTTATAAATTGCAAATCTAAGAACGTTGTATATGAAATTTTGTGCCCGTGTAAAAAACTTTATGTAGGCAAGACAAGTCAGGAAATATGACAAAGAATAACTCAACATAAATCTAGAATTCGAAAAAAAGTGCTGACCCCACCATTGGTGAACCATTGGATCAACCATAATCACGAGGAAAAAGACCTACGCTGGACAGTAATTTTCAAACTGGAACCAGACCCGCGAGGAGGTGATGTGGAAAGAAGACTGGTACAAAGAGAGGCATTGTTAATCGTGAAATTTGATACTGTAATGACGGCCTTAATGAATTATCAGAGATTTATAATCTCTAGAACCATTTCTTCTTCACTGACGCATACATGGGCACAATAGAAGCTTGATTTAAGAATTCCACATGGGCCTTTGGACCTTTAACCATTATGACAGACCACAAACAACTCTATTGAGTGCCTCGAGTGAAGAGTTACAATGCGCTAAGAATCATTTGAAACTACAGATTCCACAAGCCTATGCACGACTGCACAAACCAGGAAGTTTAAAACAGTTTTTTTCCCCACTTTTTTAATGAAATATTCCTTTGAATAATTCTCCATCTGCATCTAAGGATTTGTCATCTACCATGATAATGGACCAGTGAAAGTTCCCAGTTTTGTTGGCACAATGGTTAGCGAGGGGGAACTACATCTCCTATCATTCCTGGCATGCACGCACTAACGAGGAAGTCCAGAACAGGTAAAACAAGTCTTTAAAAATGTCAAGAACCTTCCCAATTATTTTCTTACAAAGAATTTTGCTAAAGCGACAATATTTCTATAAATTACTGTCAAACCAATTTTTGTTCTGATTCAATTTCTACAAAATTGGGTGTTGTGTCCCATATCTGAAACATGAAGAGCACTGTAAGACAAAGGTGTATTTTCATTTTCCTACTGAATGGGGTTTCCTCTTATGTTAACCAACTCTATGAAAATCCAAATGTTGTCCCCTTTGAACAAAATGTTTTCTCAACTCTCTTTTTTATGACATTGTATTTCTACTCCCTGACGAAAACAATAGGATATTGTAACAATTATAGGTTTTTATTGTAAAGTATCACAAGTTGTAAATGTTAAACAAATTCTAGTAAAGTGTTACATTGTCAACTGCTGATATATCCTAAAGAAAACACAGTACACAAAAAGTTCTACAAAAATAAACTTTACAAACGTGTTGGCTCCTTACTTGCGGCTGTGGTCTCTTTTTGTGTATGAATGGTGTAGGGTTACCCCTTTATCCACAGGAAGCACATTGGGGATATTTACATGCCCCTATCGCCACCACAACTTCACCTGTAGTGAAAGGGGTCGGCAGTGGGTGTTGCGGTGGGCGTTCCACCGCAACACCCATTCATTTTGACGCTGCCCTATGTTCAAGGGTGGTGTACATAGGAGGCAGCACCACAATTAAGACCAGGCAAAACCTGTTCTTAAGATGGCGAAGCAAGGAGAAATGCATTGTGCAGCACACATGGAAAAAGAAAAATGCCATTGTTTGTTTATGTACAGGAAGGTGTCCCTTCCTGTACATAAACTTTTTTTTAAAATGCTATTTTTTCAGATTTTAATGTGTGCTGCATGACGCAGCACACATAAAAGTGTCAGAATGGCATTCCTAGGATTGTTTATGTGCAGGAAGGGACACCTTCCTAGACATAAACAATCCTCCCCTGCAAGCAGACACCCTTGCACTCTGGTGCAAGGGTGCCTGCGTTGGCGCTAAGATGCTAAACTTAGCGCCATCACAGGGGGAAACGCAAGGCTGCACCACATTCTTGAAAATATGGTGCAGCATTGCGTTTCAGAAGTGGAGGAGAGAGGCGTTAAGCCAGGTAGGCAAGCGCCTCTCTCCTCCGCTTCCTTGTATAAATCCCCCATTGTTTTGTGATATCCTGCTGGCCCTTTAGAGTTAATTTTGTTTGTGGGTATTTTGGCTTCCTAGACATTTTCTCCACATTCCAACACCTCATAAAACCTGAAATTGTGTTTAGAAAGATCTGGCTGGGTGACTTTTAAATACATGTCATTATACCAATCCGAGAGTATTTCAGAAGCGCAATCCAAAAATGGTAACTTTCATTTGGTGAGTAGGAATATCAGATGTGGATTCTAGATATCTTGAACATGGTGTTAAATCGCTTAAAAGGTGAGACAGGTTGTTACATTCTGAACTTCAAGTAAGTAAGTTGAGTGGAGGTACCCACCACTGAATTAGGAAAATCATGGAACGAAAATGGAAAATATTTGTAGAACACCCCTCCCTGCTCTCATTATGCAGATGTAAGCCAGAGAGAGTATTTGCATTGCTGTGAGGTCTCATAGGTCAACAGTCATCAACTAAATAAAGCACAGAATGGGTGAGGGCTTGAAGGAGGCAGGTGTTACACTAAGTGGTCACCAGGGCCAGCATGGAATGGCTCATGTTCATAGGTTTTGCTGTTTCATCCTTTTGTCCAACTCTGCTCAGCACAATAAATTAATTGCCATCGAAGGGAGTGATAACAGGAGAGAGTAAAAGTGTTTTAAGCAGCCTAGAAATCCAGCCAAGGTAATGTGCATTAGATATGAAACGTGGTAGCAGCAGGAAGATTCAAGCAGATAGAAAATAAAAGATAAGAGGAAGAAAACAGACAGACCAATGATGTCCAAAAAAAAAGAAACAGTAAATGGCAATAGAGCGGGAAACATGCAAAAATTGTCAGAGCTAAGGGAGGAGAGAGACTAGAAGAATACGAGGAACTAAATCTAATCATGTGACACTCAAATACTCCGCTCCAATGTGAAGTTGTCTATCCTCTCCTAAAATAACCTGAACTGTGAAGGAGCTTAAAGTTCAATACTTACTGGAACGTTAGATCTTGGTGGATGTAGCCTCATTTCCTATCTTAGCTATAACTGAACTGAACTAAGCTGAGGATTTGAGCAGGGCATCAATTTACTGACTGTTTTAATCCCCAAAGCGCGCCTCTTCATAAAAGGTTGACCTTTGACCATCCTTCTACATGCAGTGTGATATATATGGAGGAGAAAACAGGTCTATCTGCCTTTTTGAATTAGGATAAACAGGACCAAAAGGTCGACCTGGTAACAACAAGGAGGGAGGGACTTAAATCTCCGTCTGCTGACACTGCTTCCTTGCCATTTCTGCCTGACGGGACCAGTTCCTTGCACTGTACCTGCCACTCTCCTCCCAAAGCCTCCTTCTGCAGGCTAAATCCAGGTGATTCTTGACCATCAGGAACTATGGAGGAATAGAGAGGGCTCCTGACCAACTGGCACACCTCTTACAGAACTTTGCCACAATCTCTGGGCTGCGAGTGAACGTTGAAAAGACCTGCATATATGCATTCCATGAGAGGGGTCAAGATCCGGGCTATACTATTAACGGTAAAAAACTGCAGTGGAGAGTAGGCACCTTCCGCTACCTGGGGATCCGTATCTATTGCCAGCCAAAAGACCTGTTTGATAGGAATCTGGGGATAGCCTTAACGCAATCCGGTCGCAAATGCGATTTTGGGGCACGCTTCCGCAGAATGGCACTAAACCAAGAGGGTAATCCTTCCCCGACTTCTATATTATTTTGCCAATTTGCCTTTATATATCCCTGCTTCTTTTTTCTCACACTAACAAAACTAGTCCGGGACTTCCTGTGGAGGAACACGCAATACAGCTTGGCATTGGCAAAACTATATTTACCTACGGACCAAGGAGGCCTTGCTGGGCCTTGCTTCGAGCACTACTATCTGGCAGCTCAAAGGCAATTGATAGCCCAATGGCTCGCAGATAGGAATCGTGCAGCTACGGCTACCATGCATCCGCCCCACTCGTTGGAGCAAATAGTCTGACTTTTTCACCCTGCTACTCGGGCTAAAACACCAACACCATTGCTACTAGCGGTGGCATACAAATGCTACTGCAGATGTCTGTATATCACCAGAGGTGTCACTCCCTATGTGCTGGCAATACTACTGGAGGGGTTCCCAAGTGGGCCCACAGTGTTCACGTTACAATCAATTGAGGAGTGGCTAGAAGGAGGTCTCCAGACACTAGGAGACCTATACCAAGATGGAGAGCTCATACCATACACGTCTCTAGTGGACGACGAGGGGTTCCCACCTGGACAATTCCTTATACATTGCTCGCTGATAACCACATTAACAGCTAGATGGGGAGACATGGCCACCGGACCGAGTCCCCATCTCACCATACAGTATCTACATGTCATGGGACGTGGAAGGCATCTCATACGCTGGTTCGCAGCATCCCTCAGAAACCATACGGCATTAAGCCTCGACCCACTATTTCGTAAATGGGAACTAGACCTGGGGCGACAGCTAGAAGAGAAGGAATGGACACGGATATTAAAAAGCCCGGTACGCATACCTAGAAACATGAGGTTTAGGCAAATACAGTTGTTCATTGTCCACAGGGCCTACCTCACAACCACCACGATTAATTGCTACTTTAGTGGCACAGATTCGACGTGCCCGAGTTGTGCTGAACCAGGGGCTGAGCTGGTGCACATGCTATGGAACTGCCCCTGATTACATTTATACTAGGACACAGTAAGTAGGCTGTTACACACTTGCACTGGCTACAAATTGCCCTTTGAATGGAGAGTATATCTACTGCATCACTTTAAGAGGACCCCTGCCACTAAGGTAGTCTCCAGGTTCCTAGACTTGGGGATAGTATTTTCTAAGCGGCTTCTAACTAAACAGTGGAAAGCTGAGGATCTGCCCCATGCGTGAGGATGGCGTCATTTGTTACTAGCATGGGCCAAAGCAGAAAGCATCACCATCAAGCGCAAAGAAACATTGGGGTTGCGTAAAGAGCCCATAGCAGCTTGGTGGGACTCCTTCTTGGAAGCGCTGCAGCGAGTCGAGGAAGGACGATCTGGGGAACTAATAGACCGTGTGGAGGGCGAGCAGACTGCATGAACCGCACATACCCTTCAGGGATGTGCTGCGGTACTCCATGAACACATATGGATCACTTAAGTGTCTGCGCAGGCTTGAACACCACAGACGGAACATGGTGGGTGCTGGAATTACAAGGAAATGTGATGTAGGCATGTGCGGTGACAAGACAATAGGATTATATGCGCAGGTCTCTGTTTTTTTTTCTTGTTATTTCTTATCTCATCTGTACAAAACTCAGGGAGAATGACCTGGAAGGACTTTTGCGAAATGCTGCAGCTGCCTCATTCACATTCCATTGTATTTGCTGTAACTTTCCACAATATGTGATGGTGAATGAAGGACACCTGTTGTCGCCCCCTTTACAAAGTAATGGATCTTTGAGACAAGCGACCTGCACGTCAAAGACTGTGTACTTGTTATAGAACACATTTTGCATTGTACTGATGGCAAATGGTTATACGTGTATCACAAACCGGACTTTTACGGTAGTAAACGGTCTTGCATGCAATTGTTACCTTTCACAAGAATGAAAAAATGAATAAAACAGATTTAAGCAAAAAAATCAGGAACTATGGAGGGCAAGTGTGGAGGCATGGTAGCTAAGTGCAATGGGCATCAATTGGTGTAGCAGTAGGTATTAGTGTAGACTGATATAGGTATGTTTAGGGTGACTGTGCTTATCCCATATTATTACACAGATTTAGCCTTTATGCACTATTGCATTCATGCATGTAATATGACCTCATAATGTTACATGCTTGAAGGGTGTAGTGTCTGAGTATTGTTGGGGTGTATGGATGATCTGATACCTGGATCTGTCAGACGTAGGAGATTATTTGTCGGAAGAGAGTAAGGGCAATACAAGCTTTATAGTCACAGATAGATAGATCCCATTACAATAATAGGTTAGTCACTGATTAGTCAATATCTCATCAGTAGTTTCTCTTAATTAGACCATGGTGTATTCAATTCCACAAAACCTGTCACAAGACTCCAACCTGCAAGACACAGAAGCCCAGAAGCCCTGGCCTCAGGGAAAAGGCTGATCTGTGGCTTTTGGCTTTCACTCTGTTTGAGCCTTGTCAGTAGGCACTCAGAATGTTTGGCAGCTATTTCGTATGTTGGTATATGATTCCAGCAGCTCAACTTCCTTTAAGAATAAAACTAGATTACAGTACAAATGTGCATCACTGGATTCTATTCCTGCTATGGCTGTATGATGGAATTGGTAATACAATAGATGCCCCTAGTTTTCCAAGATCCATAGGGAATGCTCCCAGACAGATGACAGTTTAACCTGATCCTAGGAACAAGAAAAAGTAATCTTAACCAGAGTGATAAATATTCTACAGCCATCTGTAGCTATTGAGTCATTTGGTGTGTCCAGTTTACCTAAACATCTTACCCAAGCCTAGATGGTCCTTTGCAATGCCTGTTCCAATATCAGGGAAGATACCTGATAAAGCAATAGTCCCTATCCACTGTGAGAGACGAATTTTAATACTTTATCACAAAAAATCCAAAAGGTTATTCTGCAAATGGTCACCTGATAACCATGTTGAGCATTTTTTGGGAGGATTTCCCTAGTCATGTTTTGGAGCAACGAATAGCACCAACTATTTCCTCAGAAGGGAGGCATGCTTTAATAATTCGAATCCATAATGCACAATGTAGCAGCTTTGACTATTTTCACAAAGATAACTGGGTGCCGAGGGATGGCTGCTATATTGTATATTTCCACTCCCTTTCATAGGTCAGGTAGAACTTCCTTGTGGACCAAGCCAATGGTTGGTTTGGTCCTGTTTCCTTTTATCCTCATTCAATTATTATTACATCCCACAAGTACAAATTACTTTGCTAAACCTCAAGTTTGGATACAATATTAAGATTGGGGCGATTCAACCTAACTTTGGAGAATAGTTCATCCTTGCTATGTTCTTTGTTGATGAGGCACTGCCTCTGTTTAACAGTGTGAGGGAGCTTTAATGAAGCAAGCTTCTTACTGATTTCATAGAAGCTGTAGATGTACTTCGGTGAATCAAAATTAATTACCTTTGGCCTCTTTAGAAGGTGATAACATCTGGGATACTAATCACTTCCAGGTAGTTTGTAGCTGTTTCTGCCACTTGTCATGGCCCCCAGATTAAGGTACATTCAAATATTAGGTGCTGGAACCCCCTGAAATTCAATAGTAAATACCTATAACCAATGTAGCACCTACAATAATGGTCCAATACTGTTTTTTCATTTTTTTATGGATTTTATATAGCCCGAACTTGACCCGAAGGTATCGGGTATCAGAACGCTTTTCATAGCACCAGTTGCATTACATGAGGACACATTCATTTTTGTGAGGCACTGGGAGATTAAGCGATTTGTCCAGAATCACGGGATGTTCAGCGTCATTGCCGAGACTCGAACCCGGTTCAACCTGATTCGAGGTGAACCGCCCTAGCCGTTGGGCCAACTCCTCTCCTTCTGTTAATAAAAACATATCTGGCCAATGTCCTTCTGGCAGTAAGCTTTTCAGAATTCATGAGTCAAAAAAGGATCATGATAGATTAGAAGCTGCAGATGTGTCACTGAACTGTGAGAAACTAGTCTTCTTGTTGCCATTAGAATGGAACGTGGTATGAATTTGGAGAAAGAAGTAGGAAACTGTGCATCAAAAAATTGGCTCAACAAAATTTGTAATGCAAAGGTGGGTCTGTATTTGTTAAAAAATCACTATTGTTGTTTAAAAGACGCAGCCACGAATGAGTGATGGGACTACAGCTGATTCTGGATTGCAAAATTAAATATGAACAGGTTTAAAATGGGTTTGGGTCAAGAGAATTGGCTCCAAAGGGTGTTTAGATAAACAAAGACGGTAATCAATTTCTTAGCAGAGGTGTGCATAAGATATTGTCTGATGAACTCCAATTTACAAAATGTTTGAAAACTAGCATAAATCTCTGGTTCTTTAAAAGAGCTTTTAGTGAAATTAAATGGTGAAATATGATTAACAGAATTTGTATAATTTGTCCACATCTGTAAATTTAGGGTGAAGGGTTGGAATGTGTTTTTGCCCGGGAAGAAACTTTGAGATGGCCATTGAGAAAGTAGCAAATCCCTAAAATGTGTTACTGTGTTACTTTCCCCACAGCCATAGTCTCTGTGAGTGATATTCACACATCATTTGCAATCTGTCCATTATGTCAAAACAGCTGGGGTAAGAGAGGTGATTGGTTGTGAAAACGCCCAAGCAACCCCAACATTTCTGGGGGCTTGAGGGAGACTTTTTGAGGCCACAAACTTTTCTGTTTGAGTATTGTCCTAGCAGGACTCAAAGGTAGAAGTTCAATGGCCTTTCAGCTAAGAATTCTGTCAGTTATATCCTGCTTGTGAACTAAGGCATCAAAATGTCACAGTTAATTGCTCAATTAATAATTAGTCTATTCTATTGGATTGGAAGGATGACGTTGGAAATTCTAAGTGTCAAGGCAAAACAAGTTGTCAAACATTTGGGCAGCTGTTTATGTTTATATTGGGTAAAATACACTATGGAGTTATTTGATAAGAAGCTTAAACAAGCATTTGCAATGCAATAGGTCTCGCATTCACACGAGTTTGAGCTATTGCCATTATAAATGACAATGCCTTTTATTTATGTTTTGGGATTTACAACATAAATAAAAGGCATTGTCATTTACAATACTTATAGCTTAAGCTCTCGCAAATGCGAGACCTATTGCATTGCAATAAAGGGCCTTCTCGACTGCTTGCTAGATTCTAAATATCAGAGGAAGAGACAGGCCTGCAACGTCTTCAAAGTAGTGATAACTAGTGCAGTGAAGAAGATGTGTAAGTGTTGTAAATTACACAGACACAAAGTGTGAAGTGAGAGTTACATATGGTCTGAGCTATAAACACTAACAAAGCACTCAAACACCTTTTGCACTGTGATTACAATGTCGTGGCTCAGGAGGAAGATCAGGAAGGGGGCTATTTCCTGCCCTCTCCATGATTTGAGTATGCAGTGTGGCATTGCGTAATGTCATTGCTATCTTCGGCCTAATAAACACTCCAGCTGTAGTAGGTCCCTGGTTTCACCTCCTGGTGCAGGGCGGGCTGTGCTTTATGGCACACATGGAGGGAGGGAGGGAGGGGTGGTCTCAGCTGCAGCTCCAGCCTTGTACAGTGCCCCTGCCATTACTAGTGAGCAAGAGGCCCTGAGGTGGTGGTGGTGGTGGCATTGGTGGTGGTATTGCTGGTGATGGTATTGGTGGTGGTGATAGTGGTACTGGTAGCAGTGGTGGTGGTGGTACTGGTGGTGGTGGTACTAGTACTGGCTGTACTGGTACTAATACAGGTGGTAGTGGTACTGGTGGTGCTAGTTCTGGTGGTACTGGTACTGGAAATTGTGGTACTAGTACTGGTTGTACTGGCGGTGGTGGTACTGGTAATGGTGGTGATGCTGGTGGTACTGGTAGTGGTGGTGGGCTGCTTATATTGGTAATGGTGGTGGTGGTACTGGTGGTACTAGAACTAGTAGTGGTGGTGGTACTGGTGGTGGTGGTACTGGTGGTGGTGGTAAAGGTGGTAGTGGTACTGGTTGTGCGGGTACCGGTGGTGGTACTGGTACTGGTGGTGGTAGTGGCGGTGGTGGTGGTACTGCTGGTACTGGTGGTGGTGGTGGTACAGGTGGTGGTACTGGTGGTGGTACTGGTGGTGGTGGTACTGGTGGTGGTGGTAGGACTGGTGGAGATACTGGTGGGGGCGGTGGTACTGGTGTTGGTGGTGGTGGCACTGATGGTGGTGGTGGTACTGGTGGTGGTGGTGTTTGTGGTACTGGTGGTGGCTGTACTGTTGGTACTGGTGGTGGTTGTACTGGTTGTGGTGGTACTGGTAGTGGTGGTGGTGCTACTGGTGTTCGTACTGGTGGTGGTATCGCTGGTGGTAAAATGTAAATGTAAATGTAGTAGTACTTGTATAGCACACAAATCGACTGATGAGGGTATCTCAGCGCTTGTACGCATACCGCTGTGGAACCCTTCCTGGCTTTTCCCTGTGAAGTGCCCACTCCTGGGCACCCCCAAGGTGAAGCCAGGCATCCTAGCGTTTTTGGGGCCATTGTGGAGATTAAGCAAGCTATTGCCCAGAATTGCAGAGTGGGACCCATGATTAGAATAGGCACCGAGGCGAGAATGATCAGGTCAGAGGAAATTGAGCACAAGAACCGCCGAGGCGGGAATTCAACCCTGGTCCCGGGCTAGACCTCTGCATCAGGGTCTGCCGCTCTAACCATTGAGCCACACTTCTCCACTGGTACTGGTGGTGGTGGTGGTGATACTAGTGGTGGTGATGGTGGTACTGGCACTGATGGTAGTCCCGGTGGTGGTGGTACTGGTGGTGGTAGTACTGGTGGTGGTGGTAATGGATGTGGTGGTACTGGTGGTGGTACAGGTGGTGGTGGTGGTGGTACTGGTGATGGAGCAAGGATTCGCACATTACGCGACTTGCTTGAATTCATGAACCTCGAGTAATATGTAACCACGTAATCCAACCTGTTTGTCTTACTAATTTGCCATTATTCTGACATTGGGGTGTCCTAGTGACGCTTGCCTATGTGTTTTCTAACTCAATAACGCTCGTAACTAAAATGGCCGCTGCTTGGCGGGGTTTTCTTTCTGCGCATGCGTTAGTCACACTCACGTGACGTGACGTACTTGCAGTTCTGGTGGGAACGTTTGCGCTTGCGCACTGGCTTTTAAGATGGCTGCCTGTGTCCTCACATGGTGAAGCTTGCATTGATGCTTTCATGTCATGTCTGTTGCACTAAACTTTAACGCCATAGTATATTTTTAAGTAAAGGGGTACAGAGTAGTTATTCATGGTATACAGTGTATTCATTTATTTTCTGTGTTTTAATTTGTTTTCGCTTACTTTTCATGTAAAGGGTTTTTGAGGGTCTGCGAGACACGCAGGAATCCATATTGAAGTACACCACTGCGCATGACTGTCTTCTGCCAGTAACTGCAAACACAACAATGATGGACAGAATGTGGATCAATGTCACACATTCACCCCAGTCCAAAGATCTGGGCCCAAATCCATCGTTTTTCCACTCCACACCACCCTGGGTTAGACAATGGCGATATGCAAATCAGCGCTGACCCTGTGCCCCATGGGAACAGTCCAGTCCGAACTACAAAAGCCATGTCCTTCCCAGAACGGAAACAAGCATCCGAGGACCTGCCCGGTTTCGAGGTAACACCTCTCTTCAGCCCGGCTAGCTTGATTCCAGTGGTGTGGAGTGCCTGGGACTCACGTCTGAGCATCCCCAGTACACTTAGAGCGGTAACTGCAAACACAACAATGATGGACAGAATGTGGATCAATGTCACACATTCACCCCAGTCCAAAGATCTGGGCCCAAATCCATCGTTTTTCCACTCCACACCACCCTGGGTTAGACAATGGCGATATGCAAATCAGCGCTGACCCTGTGCCCCATGGGAACAGTCCAGTCCGAACTACAAAAGCCATGTCCTTCCCAGAACGGAAACAAGCATCCGAGGACCGGCCCGGTTTCGAGGTAACACCTCTCTTCAGCCCGGCTAGCTTGATTCCAGTGGTGTGGAGTGCCTGGGACTCACGTCTGAGCATCCCCAGTACACTTAGAGCGTTAACTGCAAACACAACAATGATGGACAGAATGTGGATCAATGTCACACATTCACCCCAGTCCAAAGATCTGGGCCCAAATCCATCGTTTTTCCACTCCACACCACCCTGGGTTAGACAATGGTGATATGCAAATCAGCGCTGACCCTGTGCCCCATGGGAACAGTCCAGTCCGAACTACAAAAGCCATGTCCTTCCCAGAACGGAAACAAGCATCCGAGGACCGGCCCGGTTTCGAGGTAACACCTCTCTTCAGCCCGGCTAGCTTGATTCCAGTGGTGTGGAGTGCCTGGGACTCACGTCTGAGCATCCCCAGTACACTTAGAGCGGTAACTGCAAACACAACAATGATGGACAGAATGTGGATCAATGTCACACATTCACCCCAGTCCAAAGATCTGGGCCCAAATCCATTGTTTTTCCACTCCACACCACCCTGGGTTAGACAATGGCGATATGCAAATCAGCGCTGACCCTGTGCCCCATGGGAACAGTCCAGTCCGAACTACAAAAGCCATGTCCTTCCCAGAACGGAAACAAGCATCCGAGGACCGGCCCGGTTTCGAGGTAACACATCTCTTCAGCCCGGCTAGCTTGATTCCAGTGGTGTGGAGTGCCTGGGACTCACGTCTGAGCATCCCCAGTACACTTAGTGAGGTAACTGCAAACACAACAATGATGGACAGAATGTGGATCAATGTCACACATTCACCCCAGTCCAAAGATCTGGGCCCAAATCCATCGTTTTTCAACTCCACACCACCCTGGGTTAGACAATGGCGATATGCAAATCAGCGCTGACCCTGTGCCCCATGGGAACAGTCCAGTCCGAACTACAAAAGCCATGTCCTTCCCAGAACGGAAACAAGCATCCGAGGACCGGCCCGGTTTCGAGGTAACACCTCTCTTCAGCCCGGCTAGCTTGATTCCAGTGGTGTGGAGTGCCTGGGACTCATGTCTGAGCATCCCCAGTACACTTAGAGCGGTAACTGCAAACACAACAATGATGGACAGAATGTGGATCAATGTCACACATTCACCCCAGTCCAAAGATCTGGGCCCAAATCCATCGTTTTTCCACTCCACACCACCCTGGGTTAGACAATGGCGATATGCAAATCAGCGCTGACCCTGTGCCCCATGGGAACAGTCCAGTCCGAACTACAAAAGCCATGTCCTTCCCAGAACAGAAACAAGCATCCGAGGACCGGCCCGGTTTCGAGGTAACACCTCTCTTCAGCCCGGCTAGCTTGATTCCAGTGGTGTGGAGTGCCTGGGACTCACGTCTGAGCATCCCCAGTACACTTAGAGCGGTAACTGCAAACACAACAATGATGGACAGAATGCGGATCAATGTCACACATTCACCCCAGTCCAAAGATCTGGGCCCAAATCCATCGTTTTTCCACTCCACACCACCCTGGGTTAGACAATGGCGATATGCAAATCAGCGCTGACCCTGTGCCCCATGGGAACAGTCCAGTCCGAACTACAAAAGCCATGTCCTTCCCAGAACGGAAACAAGCATCCGAGGACCGGCCCGGTTTCGAGGTAACACCTCTCTTCAGCCCGGCTAGCTTGATTCCAGTGGTGTGGAGTGCCTGGGACTCACGTCTGAGCATCCCCAGTACACTTAGAGCGGTAACTGCAAACACAACAATTATGGACAGAATGTGGATCAATGTCACACATTCACCCCAGTCCAAAGATCTGGGCCCAAATCCATCGTTTTTCCACTCCACACCACCCTTGGTTAGACAATGGCGATATGCAAATCAGCGCTGACCCTGTGCCCCATGGGAACAGTCCAGTCCGAACTACAAAAGCCATGTCCTTCCCAGAACGGAAACAAGCATCCGAGGACCGGCCCGGTTTCGAGGTAACACCTCTCTTCAGCCCGGCTAGCTTGATTCCAGTGGTGTGGAGTGCCTGGGACTCACGTCTGAGCATCCCCAGTACACTTAGAGCGGTAACTGCAAACACAACAATGATGGACAGAATGTGGATCAATGTCACACATTCACCCCAGTCCAAAGATCTGGGCCCAAATCCATCGTTTTTCCACTCCACACCACCCTGGGTTAGACAATGGCGATATGCAAATCAGCGCTGACCCTGTGCCCCATGGGAACAGTCCAGTCCGAACTACAAAAGCCATGTCCTTCCCAGAACGGAAACAAGCATCCGAGGACCGGCCCGGTTTCGAGGTAACACATCTCTTCAGCCCGGCTAGCTTGATTCCAGTGGTGTGGAGTGCCTGGGACTCACGTCTGAGCATCCCCAGTACACTTAGAGCGGTAACTGAAAACACAACAATGATGGACAGAATGTGGATCAATGTCACACATTCACCCCAGTCCAAAGATCTGGGCCCAAATCCATCGTTTTTCCACTCCACACCACCCTGGGTTAGACAATGGCGATATGTCCTTCCCAGAACGGAAACCTCTCTTCATGATGAAGATGTGTTACCTCGAAACCGGGCCGGTCCTGTCTAACCCAGGGTGGTGTGGAGTGGAAAAACGATGGAGTTGGGCCCAGATCTTTGGACTGGGGTGAATGTGTGACATTGATCCACATTCTGTCCATCATTGTTGTGTTTGCAGGTGTCTTCTGCCAGTGGCATTGAATGGTTGCCAACCAGAGGTCGCGGCCAAAACGTGCCTGGGAAGATGCACCTTCACCCAGCCGAAGAAGCTGAAATGTTCTACATTAGCAACAAATGTATTACTTTCCATTGTATTCTGTAGAATAGGTCAAGGGAACCCCAAAATCAATAGGCCGTCCCAGAATATGCAAATATAGGCTAGTAGAAATTAAATGTGATTGGTGTGTTGACCTATCCTACTTAGGGACCAATCGAAATTGGGGATTCTGACACTTGCAACATTTGGGGGGTGGTACACTGACCCGAAAACAGTATAACTAGCCTAGGTTTAGCTAGAGAAATTGTCCGACTTGTCCGAATAGCTGACCTGTCACTGACCCAACGCACTCAATAGGTGACTGATACAGAGGGCTGCGGAGCACTCTGTCCGAAAAATATCCATAGACTCTAGAGGTTTTGCTAAGAAAACCTTAAGTGCTGGCGGAGCACTTTGCTGGGGAGTTCGCTAACCCAATCGGGGTTCTGACTGTTAGCTGTAGAGAGGGTGGAGCGCAGGCGTTTCGTCCAATCTGCGGGTGCTGGTCATGCCTTGGTGGTCCTGTCCTAATCCTAATCTGGGTTTCCTGTCCTGTCCGGGGGTGTCCCTTCTGCACCTGCTGTCCCATTGATGACTGTCCTTCCTTGGGGTTTTTCCTGTCCTTGACTGATCCGTGGCCAGGGTTGGTCTTCACACCATTCTAGGTAAATATATAGTGCTGAAACTTAATACTGCACCTTCTATTTTTCTCTCTTTTGCTTAAATAAAGACATACCTTTGCATACGTTGGTTTTCCATGCTTTACGCAAAATACTGAATAAAGAGCTCATATGATATTGATGTTAATTAGCATGTTCCTATTTTCCCCTTCCTTGAAGTACCTTTACTAGATATCACGTATGAAATATAGATGTGACTGATCCTTTACTATTAATTGACTTGATGATGGTTCTAATATTTTAGTATGTTCCACTTCTTCCCCTCCTATAGGTATATGTTAATTTAGAATTCTCGTGACTCAAAGTTCAAAGTCTATTTTACATCTTCATTTGACTCAAAGTATAGGTTCTCACTTGTGATATTATAGTATGTTCTAAAGTTTTCCTGAGTCTAGTTATTCCCAGTCATAGACTAACTCCGGGGTTTTCCTGAATCAAGCTGTTTTTCCTTGTTCTTTGATTCATAAATGATTAGCCTAATTTACTGCTTTTATGGATACGTGCTCTTCATTATTTTGATTATTTATTGTCTTTTGGTTGTAAACTTGATGCTTTCCGAATCTGAAATTTAGATAAAATCTTTAAAACTTCCCAGTAGTCTGTGGTCATTTAATGAAAATACAAAAGAGTATATGTTGGTATTTTTGTTTTGTATCTTTCTTCACAGCTAGCTCCCTGATCCTTTGTGGTCATTAGGTACCCGTAACGGTGGAATGGTAAGTCGGGTACAGTAGGAATAAATAGGAAAGGATCTAGGGTTACTGGTAGTAGAGTGTAAGGTCACCTGCTTAATGTATAAGATAAATTGAATTATTATGGGCCCGATACGTATATGGTGAAATTGTTGGTTGGGTGACCTGCGCGCTCTATCAGTAATTTTCTGGTAGCAGAGCTATGGTTAGGGACTAGTTAAAGTAAGAAAGGACTAGTTAAGGTAGCTAGGTAGGTCGGATGCTGCTAAATAGAGGTACATTTTTGCTGCTAAAATTGTAAACATATTGTTGATAATAATTTGATCGATCACGTGAAATGTTTTTGTTTTGAAAATTATGAAATGTTTTAAATTGGTTTTCTTACTATTATATTGATAAATGTATTAACCCACTCGTTAGTAATTGTTTAAGTGTTTGTCTGGAATTCCCGGGGAATTGAATAGCGAGTGGTGAAGAGAATCCACTTCGCTTTGAGGTCACTGGCTAGAGGAAAATTGGTGCAGGTTAGGCAGAACTGGAAGCACTAATTAGGGTTTTTTCTGAATGTATGTTTGAATAAATGATAGCAAAGAGTTCGCTGGCAAAACTTCTATTGTGATATAACCTAGTAAGGGTCACACGGGAGGAGTAGCAGGTTCTTCTGAGCTTGATTGACAGCAAAAGGGTTAGCTAGTGAAACTGTAGACTTAGTATATATCCCGAAAAGAAGTGGATGAGTCAAAGAAGTAGCAGGTTCCTTAATGCTTGAGTGAAGGGTAGGCAGAAGGGTTCTACTCGTAGTAATTGAAAAGTAAATGGAAGTAGTTTACTTGCAGTAAAACGTATCTTTCCTTTCTAGACACTCGAGTACAGTGGCGAATGTGTTTTCGTTGTTAAATAACTAAAAGCACTTGCACTTTAAGAGAGAAATTAAGTTTCCGTTACCTTGTGAAGGAGGGAGTCAGTTGCGGAGCTGCTCTGATGTCCCTCTGTGCCGCGCTGGTATTGGTCGAAACAGCGGGTGTGTAGCGGAGCTAGTATTGTAAAGGAGGGGTGAGTGCCAAAGCGTGAGAACCTGTCTCGCGAAAGGCCGCGCACCCATTGGTCAAGGTTATTTAAAACCGTGCACTTGGTTGGTTGCACGAGAATAAAAGACGCATTTGGATTGGGAGTGATTAATAAACAAAGTCACTCGCAGAAATCGTATGTGGCACACGTATAGACCGAATACTAGACCT
Source organism: Lissotriton helveticus (assembly GCF_964261635.1). Taxonomy (NCBI): domain Eukaryota; kingdom Metazoa; phylum Chordata; class Amphibia; order Caudata; family Salamandridae; genus Lissotriton; species Lissotriton helveticus. The sequence goes on along the minus strand of NC_136071.1, from coordinate 330,156,102 downwards.
GATCCAAGACATTTAGGGTTTGAAAACGATCAGTGGAAAGGGCATAATACTAGCATAATGTACGGAAATAAGAGAAAATTGTCCCTTGTAAATAAAGTGAAGAATTATTTAAAAAAGGACAAACCTATTAAAACTAGAGAAGGTGTTGTCATACGCCACCTAATACGCCCGCATCTTTCATGATGTTTGATAAAGGGTACCACTCATGTGTATGGTTGGAAAATTGGGCGGAATACACAAAAGATGACGGAATTTTGGCTTTCCCGTTAGAAGGAACATTTAATGGCAGGATTTTATTTAATTTGAGAACCCGAATGAATGATTTACATCCCAGACCTAGATTAACGCAGTACGAAGCATTAGAGGAATGGGAGATCGAGGCTTTTGAGAGAGACAAGCCCCGATTGGACAAAGGGTTAACAAAATTTTATCCGAAATTAAAGCAAGAAACCCGAGATAAAAAAATGAAACAGTGGAGACAGAATATGATTGTAGAAGGACTGTTTCCAATGATGGCAATGGGTGGTCCTGCGGGAGAGAAAAAGACAGAAAAGTGCAAACATTGGGTGTCCAATGGGGATTCAGATGATGATTTATTAGATGACATGTTTATGAAAAATCCGCCTCCTTATAATGAAGGTCCCAGATCGTCTAGTGTAGAGGATACTTCCCAACGACCCCTGTGTCAGGAAGGAAATAGATCTGTAAACACAAGAGATAGCTGTCAAATACCTTCCTATAGCGAGGGCCTGGGACTCATAGGTGCCGGAGACACCTGTCTAAGACCACCATTTAGTGGAGAATCAAGATATTCAGGTGAAAGAGACTTTTGTCCCAGACCTCCTTATGAGGAAGGACCGAGATCCATAAACACAGGAAGCTGTTTCCCAAAACCTAATTATGGTGAAGGTCCAAGTATGACGCATCCAACTGCCCCAACATTAAGTCCGCAAATAGTACCTGAAATAAGCCTGGAAAGAATGCTGCAGGAAAAAGAGCGTGAGGCTCTAGCCAAACAAAGAACCGAAATAATTCAGAAACTCTCCCAGTTAAATACAAGCCCCGAAGCCTTGACAATCCCAGTAACTATTGGACCAGTTGTTCCTTTGTATGGGGATAGACAAGGGAGTCCAAGAGCCCCAATTATTACCCCAACTGTAGTGCAGCCAAGAAAAGAGCCCTTAATTGTAGATGATCAGACGACTGAGTGTGAATCTGAAGCTTCTTTAATGGATTTACCAATTAGGAATTCAGGAAGGAGTTTGCAGAAGAGACATAATCCTTTCAATACGAGAGAGATTCAAATGGAATCGACTTCAGGTACCAAGAGTGTCACATTGGTGACTCCTGAAGAGATTGAGAGATGGAGTCGAGAATTAGAGAGACAAACTCCTCAGACCAAAACATTAGATATTTACAAATTGAGAATTGAAATGGAAGAACTGACGGCCGGAAATGTGGGATTAGATAGATTAAATACCTATTCCGAGGAAGAGCTGCTGTTTATCTGCAAGAGTCTTACCCGTAATACCAAAGTGCTCCATGAGAAACTAACAGACAATGCAGCCAGTATGGGAATAGATATTTCAAATTCAAAGCCATTACAAAAACCCTACAGAGCAGATTTCTCAGACAAAGATCTAGAGAATATGAATGTGTCAGGAAAGAAGTTTCAGATCAAAGAATTGTTGACCGTGTTGCAAAAATGGGGAGATGTAGACAAGTGGAAAGCCAGGTGGGCAAAGAAAAAGGAAGAGGTTAGGTCCAGACAGACGACTTCTGAGTTTGCTTTAAGGGAAGCAGACAAGCCAGAACAGGTATACCCCATGCGAGAAGTGCCAGGTGGGAAGTATGTGCACGTTCCATGGTCCAGACAGGATATTGTGTCATTTACCAATGATTTCCCTAAATTACGAGAAAAGCCTGTAGATTGGTACAGACAGGTAGAAAGGTTTGTAAAGGTCCAAAAATGCCTATGGAAAGATCTGGATGGGTTTTTCGACATAGTTGTTCCCGTAGATTTGTGGACAGATTGTAAAATTGCCATTGGTTGGCCTAGTGAAGAATACCCGAGGGATCCTGTTTCAGGAGCACCTTCTGATGAGGTAATGAAAAAATACCAGCAAGTGATGTTACACTTGAAGGGAAAGGTGCCTGCAAAGGAAACTGATTGGACCAGAATAGATAGAACTACACAGGAAAGAGATGAGACTGTGCATTCCTTTTATGAAAGACTGTTACAGGTGTTTAAAACGTACAGCGGTATAGATAATATCGAGATGAAGGATATGACCCACTTCATTTACAGGTTTGTAAACGGTTTAAGATCTGAAATTTGTCAGTGGATCAAAGACAATAAAATCTGTTGGCAGTCAAAGAAGATTGATGAGGTCTTACGGTATGCAAAGTACTGCGAAGACGAGATGGCTGATAAGCGAACGGCTCTGAAAGAAAAGGTCATGTGGGCACAAGTAAAACTAGCGGAACAGCAGGAAAAGCAATTGGGCAAAGTGAATAAGAATTCCCAAAATCAAGGTTCAGGGGGTGGAGGAAAGCCTATAGTGAAAATGAGTCGAGAGGAAGCCAAAAAGAAGTTCCCCTGTCACCAGTGCGGAGAAATAGGGCACTGGAGAGACGAGTTTCCATATGCACCGCATAATAACCCTCAAACCCCCGATTTAAATCCACAGACGCAGCATGAAAAACAAAGAAAAACCCAGCAACAGGTAAAGGTGAGTGAGCTGCCTCGTGCACCTAAACCAAACTATAGGGGAAAGACACCACAAGGTGAAGACATAGAAATTTGGGGAGGCAAGGAGGATAGAAATGCAGCAACTTCGCAATTTTTATTGAATGATACTTTCCTCTGTGACGACCAATACTGTAGGGGCCTGAGGGGGGAGGACGAGGAGTGCGTACTTGGCGCCTCCTTGCCGGTAGACCAGTCAGGGCCATACATTGAAGGAAAGGTTGAAGGCAATGATGTCACCTTTCTGTTGGACACTGGTGCTACCCGTTCTACTGTGAGAACAGCAGACGTTCCAAATCTACCCCTCTCGGGAGAAGCAATCCAAGTAGTGGGTGTGTCTAATCAATTGATTAGTACCCCAGTTACTGAGCCCATGGAGATTACAATAGGGAACTTCAAAGAAATGCATAGATTTGTAGTCTGTGACACCAGTCCTGTAAACTTATTAGGACATGACTTGTTGTGTAAAATGAACTGTACCATCTTTTGCACACCAAAGGGCGCCGAAATTCAAACCCCAGACGAAGATGGAATATACAAGTTAATGTTAATCAGACCTGACTCAGAAATTAAAACACTGACTATACAAGACTTACCTGAAGAACTCCAACAGACAGTGAAACCAGAAGTATGGGACTTTACTGGAAAGGATGTAGGCTTGATGGCAAATGTTGACCCAATCAAAATAGCCATGAAAGAAAATGCAGTCTACCCCAATACAAAACCGTACAAAATGAGTTCAGAAGTGAGAGCAGGAGTTGCCATTGAAATAAAAAGATTGCTAGAAGCCAACATCATACAAGAAGTGATGAGTAGCCCATGTAATTCTCCCATAATTGGAATCAAGAAACCTAGTGGTAAGTACAGAGTAGTGCAGGACCTGAGAAAGGTAAACAAAATCGTTGTTCCCTGCTGCCCAATTGTTCCGAACCCAGCAGTGATTCTGTATCAGATCCCCTGGGATGCTGAATGGTTCACTGTGATTGACCTATGTCATGCATTCTTTTCAATCCCATTGCATCCAGACAGCAAATTTCTTTTCTCATTTGCTTTCGACAGTCACGTGTTCGTTTGGAATCGCGTCCCTCAGGGGTACACAGAAAGCCCCTCAATATTTAATCAGATTCTGAAAAAGTGCCTTGAATCTTTAGTCTTACCTGGAAACTCAGTTTTGGTGCAATATATAGACGACCTCTTGGTGGTGTCTAAGAGTCAGAAAGACTGTGTTGTTGACACCATTGCCCTACTGAACCATCTAGGTGAAGGAGGACATAAAGTATCACCTGACAAACTACAGTTCTGTACCAAATCAGTAAAATATCTGGGGCACCAGATAGAGAAAGGTATCAGGAAAGTTACATCAGAAAGAATTAGAATAATTCAAAACATGCAGTTACCCAATACTCAGAAAGAAGTCAGAATGTTCCTTGGAGTGGTAGGTTACTGCAGGCAGTGGATTGTGGGATTTGCAGTCTTAGCCAAACCTTTGATTAAAATGGCAAAGAAAGGAGCAAAGGACCCAGTGGAGTGGGATGAAGAGAACCTGACAGCATTTACAAAATTACGAGAATGTCTCTGTACAGCCCCTGCTTTAGGCATGCCTGACTATTCTAAAGAATTTGCACTGTTCTGTGACACACGAGATAATTGTGCCCTGTCAGTCCTAACTCAAGTGCATGGTTTGACTAGACGTCCAGTAGCATACTTTTCTGCTGCCTTGGATCCAGTGGCTGCTGGATTACCCGGATGTCTAAAAGCAGTAGCTGCAACCTGCACGAGTCTTGAGCAAAGCGAGTCCATTGTTATGGGACATCCAGTAACTGTGTATGTTCCACATACAATTGTAATCCTACTGACCAGAACAAACACCCAGTATCTCACACCTAGTCGGCTGACTAGCTATGAAAGGATCCTAGTAGGTGCTGAAAATGTAGTCATTACTCGGTGTAACATATTGAACCCAGCAACCTTGTTGCCTGAGTCACTGATTGCAGAAGCAAAGGGAGAGGTCGAGCATGACTGCATTGACCTAACTGAGTTCAGTACTAAACCACGCTCAGATATCAAAGAGATGCCACTGCCTGTAGAAGATTGCGAGCTGTTTGTAGATGGCTCATGTCTGAGACATGAACTTGTAGGCCTAAGTGCTGCTTATGCTGTAGTCACGGTATCACGCACTATAGAAGCCTCCTGTCTATTTGGAGTAAAGTCTGCACAAGTAGCCGAATTGGTTGCATTGGCCAGAGCCTGTAAGATTGGGAAAAACAAAAGAATAACCGTATATACTGACAGTCAGTACGGTTATGGGGTTGCGCATGACTTTGGCCAGTTGTGGCTGCAAAGGGAGTTTCTGACCTCTTCAGGTACTCCTATCAGAAATGGGAAAGTTGTACAAGAATTACTAGACGCAATCCAATTACCAAAAGAATTGGCAGTGGTCAAATGTGCTGCTCACAAATCCGGCACTGATCATGTGACAGTCGGAAATGACTATGCCGATCGAGTAGCCCAACATTGTGCCAGACATCGAATGTCTGTTAATATCAAATTAGGGGGATATGGAAACAGCTGCCAACTTATGGTGTTTGAGGATGTGCCTACATGGGAGGAATTGAGAGATTGGCAGTATGCTGCACCACCAAAGGAAAAGGAAAAATGGAGAAAGCTTGGTTGTCGACAGAGAAGCGAGGATGGTATCATTGTGGGCCCTGACAGTATGCCTGTGTTGCCTAGACGCTTGCTTGCTTCTATGGCCAGACTGATACATGGAGATACACAGATTGGTAGAGATGCCATGATTCGTGTGTTCCAACAGACATGGTACAACCCGAAGTTCAGGAAGGTAGCAGAGTCACTCTGCCAGAGGTGTTTGACATGTCAGCAGTTCAGCGCTGGAAAGAGAACAGTAGTTGAAATGGGTAAAATTGGGAAGTCAGGAGGTCCCTTTTTAAGATTGCAGATTGACTTCATTCAGTTGCCCCTTTGTAAAGGAATGAGATATGTCCTTGTCATTATCTGCCTGTTTTCAAAATGGGTGGAAGCTTACCCAGCCAAAAAGAATGACGCCATCACTGTAGCCAAATTGTTACTACGAGAACTAATACCTAGGTACGGGGTTCCAGTCACAATTGAATCAGATAGAGGGGGGCATTTCCAGAATGAAGTAATTGAACAGCTCTGTAAAGCATTCAAGATTACCCAAAAGCTGCACTGTGCATATCGTCCAGAGGCTTCTGGAGTGGTGGAACAAGTAAATGGCACTATCAAGTCAAGATTAGGGAAGATGTGTGAATCTACTGGCATGAACTGGATAGAGGCTTTACCTCTTGTTCTGATGGGAATCCGAAGTATTCCAGACCGAAATACAGGCCTGAGTCCCCATGAGATCCTGATGGGAAGAGTGATGAGACAGGCATGGGTACCAGGATATAAACTGCTAAGCATTTCTGATGATTTGGTACTTGAGTACTGCAAGCAACTGGGTGACCAAGTGCGTTCTATCTCTCGCCAGATTGGGGAAGACGCCGTCGCCAGTCCAACAACTCCGGTCCATAAATTGGTTCCAGGCGACTGGGTTGTACTCAAGAAGCATACTCGTTCAAACTGACACCAACAAAAATCAACAGTGAGTCTGCACACACAAACAAAGTACCCAGAAATACAAAATTCTAAGGAAAAGTTTATAAAAAACGAGTTCCCATCAGTCCACCAACGAGACCGCCCTTCATCATCTGGGATCTCTTTAGACACATATGACTATTGCTGTTAAAGGTGAAAAAACCTGCACTGGCTGATGATAAACCATGTACCAGGAAAAACCACAGCAATTATGTAGATGTGAGAAATGGCGTGTCTGGTGGAGTACTGAATAGCAGTGCAAAGAAAAAGTGTGTTGTGAAAAGAATAAGAAAAGGGGTTCTAAAATTAGGTCGTGATCAGGGACAACAATTTTAATAAACACGTCACACTCCTAAATCAATAAAAACAGTGCAAATGAGTGGCGTAACAAATAACCACTTAGTAGATGTGTAAGGTCGACATGTTTCTGCAGTCTAATAGAGTCTCGAGATCTCCTGCTGCTTCCTCAGGACCATTAGTGCTACTGCTAAATAAGATCAAGGATCAAAAAATAAATAAACCATATCAACTGGATAGTGTAGGTTACTGTACAATCATCTTCCCATCCTAAATATAAGAAGAAAAGTGTATATATAAGTCACTAAAAGATAATAAGAGAATATCTGGGTACAATGTAAAACATTACAAATAGCATGCAGTGTTATGCATACAAAGTAGTGTAATGCCAGTCAAGTAAAGTTACTGGCCGGCAAATGGACCGTATAAGTCAGTCACCACTCACCAAATTGTGAGTATACATATTTAAATTCACTCACCCACTCGATGAGAAGGAAAAGCCCCACCTCACCTGGCGCGAGCTCAGGTAGATGGATGCACCGCACTATGAAGAAAATAACACGAACATCGATGTAGATTACACCTGCTAGTATTCCTGGGCAAACCAGTCTTAGCATGCGCCACCGCTAGCGCCAAACAACACATGCCAAAAAATCAACAACCTGGCCGCATGCCTCTCTTATTACAGAGGGTATGTTTTCTGGAGCTATCAGCTTCCACAACCACTCATTCAAGACACCAGCATATTTAGCGTGCTAACAGCTTAGTCAGGCACTCATCTGTTGTCCCAGCTGCTGCACACCCATTCGTTGTCATGAAATAACATAAGTCTCAAGGCAATTCGCCTATCCCTCGGAGCTATGGAGCTGTCTGCTTCCACATCCACTCGTTCCTGACCCCAGCTTTTTTAGCGTGCTAACAGCTTAATCACGCTCTCATCTGAGGTCCCTGCTGCTGCACACCCATTCATATTCTAAAGTAATATAATGCTCAGGGCAGCTCACCTATCCGTCGGTACACCGGTCGTCCCTCTAAGCTCAATCTTGGGGAGGAACCGACTCGGTGTACCGGGAGGTGACTATGTCCACAGCCTGCTTCCGCGTCAGGCAGGGGGCGTGTGCGGACGTACACATTGCGCGGTGACGTCACACGCAGTGCGAAAGACGCGCTGTTGCACATAGGGAAATGTAGTTTCCAGGGTCATTTACAGGCTGGAGAGTAGGTTCGAATCCCGGCCGGGCATGATAGATTGATCTTCGTAAAAGGAAAAATTATGATCATAATTGCACAAATATTAGAACAATCTCCATCATAAAAAAGACAGTCTTCAATCCTTAAATAAGATGCAGAGCGGGAGCAAGTGATCCAAAGTAATCACCCCCTGTGTCACAACACCAGGCATTCCACTCAGAAATAGCTAGTCACACTATACACCAAGGCGCTTGTAGGAAGTGTATGCGTGAATACGCTACATGGCATTTGTACATAGCCAGGCTCTCGCAACTACATTTATGAATGTTCCAACAAGGTACAATGACCAAAGTCAAAAGGAAGCGCAGAAGCAGGTTCTTTGATGTAAGTCCTCTTGTCACAGCAAGATGTTTATTTTCTCCAGACTTGAAATAATACAAACGCCGACACGTGTTTCGTCGTGTGCGGTTGAGTCACACGACTCATCAGGGCTTCCACTCCGATACCAATATGTGGATGGAGTAAGTCTGGACCTGTTTGGTCCGTACACGAGAGACGACCGCCGGGAAACTACAGAGGAGGGATTGCCTGCAGTGGCAAACCACTGCGAAGGACACGTACCCGTTTCCTTCCTTTTCTGGCGCCATAAAGAATCCCCTCCCGGCTTTACGTTTTACTACAAAGCAAATAACAGACATAGTGTTATTTCTACATAAGAAAATTACCAGTGGGATAAGACAACTATTATCCTTATACTGCAACCGAACATTATGCCACACAGCATCTACTGTTGCATAATCTCCTAGTAAACCCATTGCTCGATACAGAGCTTTCAGAGGTCCAGACTTACTCCATCCACATATTGGTATCGAACATATGGAACATTCATAAATGTAGTTGCGAGAGCCTGGCTATGTACAAATGTTTTGTCTTTTGACTTATTTGGACGGTTAAGGGTGTTTGCCGTCTGCTCTTCACGCACTACATGAACTACTGTTTTGCTTCTCACACACTTTGTAACGTATAAACCCAGGCAGCGCGCCCTTTTAGTCCTATTTTCTAAAAAACCCCCGTGTCACTGGAACGCTACATGGCATTAACCATCCAGTACAAACATCCACGCCAATAGCTATGTACATGATAGATCATGTTGTGGAGTATCGGAACCAAATTGAACCAATGAATTAGGCCAACCTATTTTATGTATATACATATGTGTACTTCAGATTCAGATGCCTAATATAGTTTGTCGGAGATGTATGTCCAATAGTGTTTCAGATGACACTGACAATCAAGCCAAACTGCCACTTTATATACAGATGCTAAGTCAGGTCTCGAACACTTAAGTTCATGAAAAACTGTGGTACGTGGGAGGATGCCTAATGTTTACAACGACATCCACGGAATTTCATCATTTAACCCACATACATCACTCCGAAGTCTGTAAACCCATTTCTGTTCACATTTGAACAGAAATTTTGAGATGTCAGTTACAGAGGGAGGAATCCATGGTTGGTCCAATACAGTCCACGAGATGTCTGAGGGCTGGTGACCCACTTGTAGGAAGTGATTCGTCAATTTCGTTGCTTGTTTACCACAACGAATTGAACTTTTGTGCTCAGAAATTCTAGTTTTAATTTTTCTGGTGGTCATCCCCACGTAGTTCAATTTGCAGGGGCATGTTATTAGGTAGATTAGGTTCGAGCTGTTACAATTGGTGAACCTTCTCAATTGCCATGGTCTGTTGGTGCCTATGTCTATAGTGAGTGTTTTCATAGTTTGTGGACAAGCCGCGCAGCTACCACAAGGATGGTGTCCATTAACTGCGGGTAAGTCCCATAGAGTACCAACCGCTCGGGGAATCGAAGTTTTAGGTCTCGTATGAACCAGCTGGTCTCTCAAATTGCGGCCTCTCTTGAAGGCAAACAGAGGGGGAGGTATTGAATCCGTGCCCGTATTGAGGATCTTCCAGTGTTTGGTGACAATGTTTTTGATTTTGTTGGAAAATCAAAAACATTGTCACCAAACACTGGAAGATCCTCAATACGGGCACGGATTCAATACCTCCCCCTCTGTTTGCCTTCAAGAGAGGCCACAATTTGAGAGACCAGCTGGTTCATACGAGACCTAAAACTTCGATTCCCCGAGCGGTTGGTACTCTATGGGACTTACCCGCAGTTAATGGACACCATCCTTGTGGTAGCTGCGCGGCTTGTCCACAAACTATGAAAACACTCACTATAGACATAGGCACCAACAGAACTTGGCAATTGAGAAGGTTCACCAATTGTAACAGCTCGAACCTAATCTACCTAATAACATGCCCCTGCAAATTGAACTACGTGGGGATGACCACCAGAAAAATTAAAACTAGAATTTCTGAGCACAAAAGTTCAATTCGTTGTGGTAAACAAGCAACGAAATTGACGAATCACTTCCTACAAGTGGGTCACCAGCCCTCAGACATCTCGTGGACTGTATTGGACCAACCATGGATTCCTCCCTCTGTAACTGACATCTCAAAATTTCTGTTCAAATGTGAACAGAAATGGGTTTACAGACTTCAGAGTGATGTATGTGGGTTAAATGATGAAATTCCGTGGATGTCGTTGTAAACATTAGGCATCCTCCCACGTACCACAGTTTTTCATGAACTTAAGTGTTCGAGACCTGACTTAGCATCTGTATATAAAGTGGCAGTTTGGCTTGATTGTCAGTGTCATCTGAAACACTATTGGACATACATCTCCGACAAACTATATTAGGCATCTGAATCTGAAGTACACATATGTATATACATAAAATAGGGTGGCCTAATTCAATGGTTCAATTTGGTTCCGATACTCCACAACATGATCTATCATGTACATAGCTAATGGCGTGGATGTTTGTACTGGATGGTTAATGCCATGTAGCGTATTCACGCATACACTTCCTACAAGCGCCTTGGTGTATAGTGTGACTAGCTATTTCTGAGTGGAATGCCTGGTGTTTTGACACAGGGGGTGATTACTTTGGATCACTTGCTCCCGCTCTGCATCTTATTTAAGGATTGAAGACTGTCTTTTTTATGATGGAGATTGTTCTAATATTTGTGCAATTATGATCATAATTTTTCCTTTTACGAAGATCAATCTATCATGCCCGGCCGGGATTCGAACCTACTCTCCAGCCTGTAAATGACCCTGGAAACTACATTTCCCTATGTGCAACAGCGCGTCTTTCGCGCTGCGTGTGACGTCACCGCGCAATGTGTACGTCCGCACACGCCCCCTGCCTGACGCGGAAGCAGGCTGTGGACATAGTCACCTCCCGGTACACCGAGTCGGTTCCTCCCCAAGATTGAGCTTAGAGGGACGACCGGTGTACCGACGGATAGGTGAGCTGCCCTGAGCATTATATTACTTTAGAATATGAATGGGTGTGCAGCAGCAGGGACCTCAGATGAGAGCGTGATTAAGCTGTTAGCACGCTAAAAAAGCTGGGGTCAGGAACGAGTGGATGTGGAAGCAGACAGCTCCATAGCTCCGAGGGATAGGCGAATTGCCTTGAGACTTATGTTATTTCATGACAACGAATGGGTGTGCAGCAGCTGGGACAACAGATGAGTGCCTGACTAAGCTGTTAGCACGCTAAATATGCTGGTGTCTTGAATGAGTGGTTGTGGAAGCTGATAGCTCCAGAAAACATACCCTCTGTAATAAGAGAGGCATGCGGCCAGGTTGTTGATTTTTTGGCATGTGTTGTTTGGCGCTAGCGGTGGCGCATGCTAAGACTGGTTTGCCCAGGAATACTAGCAGGTGTAATCTACATCGATGTTCGTGTTATTTTCTTCATAGTGCGGTGCATCCATCTACCTGAGCTCGCGCCAGGTGAGGTGGGGCTTTTCCTTCTCATCGAGTGGGTGAGTGAATTTAAATATGTATACTCACAATTTGGTGAGTGGTGACTGACTTAGACGGTCCATTTGCCGGCCAATAACTTTACTTGACTGGCATTACACTACTTTGTATGCATAACACTGCATGCTATTTGTAATGTTTTACATTGTACCCAGATATTCTCTTATTATCTTTTAGTGACTTATATATACACTTTTCTTCTTATATTTAGGATGGGAAGATGATTGTACAGTAACCTACACTATCCAGGTGATATGGTTTATTTATTTTTTGATCCTTGATCTTATTTAGCAGTAGCACTAATGGTCCTGAGGAAGCAGCAGGAGATCTCGAGACTCTATTAGACTGCAGAAACATGTCGACCTTACACATCTACTAAGTGGTTATTTGTTACGCCACTCATTTGCACTGTTTTTATTGATTTAGGAGTGTGACGGTGTTTATTAAAATTGTTGTCCCTGATCACGACCTAATTTTAGAACCCCTTTTCTTATTCTTTTCACAACACACTTTTTCTTTGCACTGCTATTCAGTACTCCACCAGACACGCCATTTCTCACATCTACATAATTGCTGTGGTTTTTCCTGGTACATGGTTTATCATCAGCCAGTGCAGGTTTTTTCACCTTTAACAGCAATAGTCATATGTGTCTAAAGAGATCCCAGATGATGAATGGCGGTCTCGTTGGTGGACTGATGGGAACTCGTTTTTGATAAACTTTTCCTTAGAATTTTGTATTTCTGGGTACTTTGTTTGTGTGTGCAGACTCACTGTTGATTTTTGTTGGTGTCAATTCTGTTCAGGGGATTCAACAGGTAGAGTCTTTAATATACCCCTGGGACCTTCCTTTTGTGATTAGTACTCGTTCAAACTGCCTTGCACCGAGGTGGGGAAAACAACGCCAAGTGATACTGGTGACCACGACAGCGGTGAAGTGTGCAGGAGTACCAAAGTGGATCCATGCCAGCCACACCAAGAGAGTGACAGAGGACGAAAGGAAGACTGACGCTGAAGGTTGCCCAGCTGAGGAGTCTCCAGACGTGGGTTCCAAAGTAGCTGATGTAGAACAACCGAGCACCAGTCAAGATGAGTGGATACCCATAATTGACCTGACTGAAGACCCATTCAGAACAAGAAGCCAGACCTACTCAGACAGAGAGTGGAATAGTGAGGAAGAGACAGGAATAGGAGAAGACAATCGGATTATCGAAATCCATGTCAAATCTGAAGGGGAAGAAAATCAAATAGGGACAGAACAAGTGATCGACACACCTCCAAGAACTCCTGAAGTTGAAAAGGGACAGACAGAAATTAGGGCGGAAGAAAATCAAAGGTTCGAAGTGCTTGAACAGGATCAGATAGAACTAGACGAATGTGTTCAGGACACAGAAATTGAAACGCCCAAGAGTCATATTCAGTCTACACCTGAACAAGGCCAGCTTAGTAACCAGGCAGAAGAAACAGATACAAGACCTGGGACTAGTCAGACAGGAAGGGAAAGAGAAGAAACAGAAGTGCCACAAACAAACGAGAATAAAAGAGCATTAGAAGAAAGACAAACAACAGTGCCAGCCAAAAGACTCAAGAAGAAAAAAGAACCAAGGTTCATTAAAAGACTGAGACTGAGACTAAAAACAGTAGAAGAAAAACTTGAGCAAAGAAGGCAAAGTGCCCGTATAGCAGAGCAAACTGGAGAAAACTCCAAACGAAGAAGTGACCGCATAAAAAGACTGAACGAAAAGTATCGAGATCCTGAATGGACTTACTTGGTGTTGGAGGAATTTGAGGATCTTGATATAACTGACGAAAGTGACGAAGAACAGACAGCTGATCAGTCTGCCGAAGAAGACGAACCAACCTGAAGTTGCTCAGTGTAAGCTATCTGTGCAAAGTTACAAAGAGGGGTTGAAGAACTTCTGTTAAGCAGAAATGTCTGATTCAAGTGTGAACAGAAGACCTAGACGTAGTTGTTGTAAAACATGCTGCCAAGTATGTTTATGTAGTGTAGCAATAGTACTGATCCTTTGGATAGGACTGACTGTAACCCTTCCTTCTCTGATGAGTAAGAATCCAAGCCTGTACCCGAATAATAACTTACCTGACGACACTGTAGAAACACACACTAGGATTACACCACAAAGAGTAGACAACTGGGAAAAACAAATTAGCCTGAAACGAAGACAACTAAATTTAAAAGCACCAGATGAGGAAGCATCACACTTTAACATAATTAAGAATAAGACTCATTTGAACGTTTTCGCAAACCTGTTATTGCATTATGTAGAAACTATGGAAATAGACGACTGCTATGTCTGCATGAAGCTACCTACTTCTGTAGCTGAAGGTGTGACTTATCATCACTTGCCCTTAACCTATGGAATTTCCTGTAGTGTACTGACTAGCTCATTTTACAAAAGAGGACCTTTACAGTATTACTATTCAAACTATGACGTGACATTTTCTGAACTTCCTGTTCGAAGAAACCTAAACCCTGTACAGACGACTAGAGATGTAGCTAAATATATGAGTGATTATTTTCTAACTGTAGGGAAAATTAATATAGATGATGCACATAAAAATAACCTGACCTGTTCTTTACATGAAAAGGAAAAAGAATTTCTGGACAAGGTAGAGAAAAGAAGAGAAAGTTTCCAAAAGAAAACCAAAGATAGGAACCATAAAATTCCTAAATGGGCAGAAAGTATAGGGAGCTCCTCAAATGGTGGAGCTACTGCTGCTATGCTCCTTGATTTCGAAAAGAAGGGGAAGCTCTGTCTTAAAAGGGAAATGGCTAGTTATTATAACAATGTTTTCATCAGTTCCAGTGAATGTGACCATAATTACAAGGTAATTGGGGGTTGGGGTTTCAAAGATGGGACAGAGCCTGTGTTTCCTTGGATTTATTTTATTTGTGGGAACAAGGCTTACTTCAAATTGCCCGACCATTGGTACGGGAGTTGCTATTTTGGTATTGTCTTCCCAAAGATATACCATGTGGGAAAAATCACTGGAAGCAATGAAGAAACTAACAATGTAGTATGCAATAGAAGAGAAACTGGTGGTGAGATTGTAGGAGATATTTTTAGCGCAATAATACCTGCAGTGGGAGTGGTTCTGAACTCAAACAAAATTTGCAAATTGTCAACAGTAGTAGATCGGTTATCTACCGACACTGCTGGAGGGTTCCTGATGGTCAATACCGAAATGGTTGCGATCAGATCAATGGGTTTACAGAACCGACTTGCCCTTGATACCCTATTAGCAAAAGAGGGCGGAGTCTGCAGAATGTTGAAAGCGCAACATTGTTGCACTTACATACCTGATAAAAGTGTAGGAATTCAAAGGTATGTAAGGAACATTACAAATTTGGAAAAAGAACTTAAACCACTGGAGGTTGACAGTGCCTGGAAAAGACTTACTGATGGTCTCTCTGCTGTAGGTCATTGGTTTGCACAGTTAGGTAGAGGATTGTTGTTTAAGGTACTGATGCCAATTGCCATAATAGGGTTTATTATATTCCTTATATTTGTCTGTTGCAAATGTCGCAAACACCAAAAGAAATATACTGTGAATAAAAGAGGTGTGAAACGGAGTGTGGATGAACTTGAATTGGAGGAACTGAATAATCAGATTTATAAAAGGGTGAAGAATTCTCATCCTAACAAAGAAGTTAAAGAGAAGTTGAATCGAATGTTAGAATAAATTGAAATGAACAAAGTGTGAGAGAAAAAGTTGGCATCTGATTCCATTAGTTTTGTGATGATAGTAAATATCATCAAAGAGGGGATTGATGGAGCAAGGATTCGCACATTACGCGACTTGCTTGAATTCATGAACCTCGAGTAATATGTAACCACGTAATCCAACCTGTTTGTCTTACTAATTTGCCTTTATTCTGACATTGGGGTGTCCTAGCGACGCTTGCCTATGTGTTTTCTAACTCAATAACGCTCGTAACTAAAATGGCCGCTGCTTGGCGTGGTTTTATTTCTGCGCATGCGTTAGTCACACTCACGTGACGTGACGTACTTGCAGTTCTGGTGGGAACCTTTGGGCTTGCGCACTGGCTTTTAAGATGGCTGCCTGTGTCCTCACCTGGTGAAGCTTGCACTGATACTTTCATGTCATTATCTGTTGCACTAAACTTTAACGCCATAGTATATTTTTAAGTAAAGGGGTACAGAGTAGTTATTCATGGTATACAGTGTATTCATTTATTTTCTGTGTTTTAATTTGTTTTCGCTTACTTTTCATGTACCGGGTTTTTGAGGGTCTGCGAGACACGCAGGAATCCATATTGAAGTACACCACTGCACATGACTGTCTTCTGCCAGTGGCATTGAATGGTTGCCAACCAGAGGTTGCGGCCAAAACGTGCCTGGGAAGATGCACCTTCACCCAGCCGAAGAAGCTGAAATGTTCTACATTAGCAACAAATGTATTACTTTCCATTGTATTCTGGAGAATAGGTCATGGGAACCCCAAAATCAATAGGCGGTCCCAGAATATGCAAATAGAGGCTCGTAGAAATTAAATGTTATTGGTGTGTTGACCTATCCTACTTAGGGACCAATCGAAACTGGGGATTCTGACACTTGCAACATTTGGGGGGTGGTACACTGACCCGAAAACAGTATAACTAGCCTAGGTTTAGCTGGAGAAATTGTCCGACTTGTCCGAATAGCTGACCTGTCACTGACCCAACGCACTCAATAGGTGACTGATACAGAGGGCTGCGGAGCACTCTGTCCGAAATATCCATAGACTCTAGAGGTTTTGCTAAGAAAACCTTAAGTGCTGGCGGAGCACTTTGCTGGGGAGTTCGCTAACCCAATCGGGGTTCTGACTGTTAGCTGTAGAGAGGGTGGAGCGCAGGCGTTTCGTCCAAGCTGCGGGTGCTGGTCGTGCCTTGGTGGTCCTGTCCTGATCCTAATCTGGGTTTCCAGTCCTGTCCGGGGGTGTCCCTTCTGCACCTGCTGTCTCATTGATGACTGTCCTTCCTTGGGGTTTTTCCTGTCCTAGACTGATCCATGGCCAGGGTTGGTCTTCACACCATTCTAGGTAAATATATAGTGCTGAAACTCTATACTGCACCTTCTATTTTTCTCTCTTTTGCTTAAATAAAGACATACCTTTGCATACATTGATTTTCCATGCTTTACGCAAAATACTGAATAAAGAGCTCATATGATATTGATGTTAATTAGCATGTTCCTATTTTCCCCTTCCTTGAAGTACCTTTACTAGATATAACTTATGAAATATAGATGTGACTGATCCTTTACTATTAATTGACTCGATGATGGCTCTAATATTTTAGTATGTTCCACTTCTTCCCCTCCTATAGGTATATATTAATTTAGAATTCTCGTGACTCAAAGTTCAAACTCTATTTTACATCTTCATTTGACTCAAAGTATAGGTTCTCACTTGTGATATTATAGTATGTTCTAAAGCTTTCCTGAGTCTAGTTATTCCCAGTCATAGACTAACTCCGGGGTTTTCCTGAATCAAGCTGTTTTTCCTTGTTCTTTGATTCATAAATGATTAGCCTAATTTACTGCTTTTATGGATACGTGCTCTTCATTATTTTGATTATTTATTGTCTTTTGGTTGTAAACTTGATGCTTTCCGAATCTGAAATTTAGATAAAATCTTTAAAACTTCCCAGTAGTCTGTGGTCATTTAATGAAAATACAAAAGAGTATATGTTGGTATTTTTGTTTTGTATCTTTCTTCACAGCTAGCTCCCTGATCCATTGTGGTCATTAGGTACCCGTAACGGTGGAATGGTAAGTCGGGTACAGTAGGAATAAATAGGAAAGGATCTAGGGTTACTGGTAGTAGAGTGTAAGGTCACCTGATTAATGTATAAGATAAATTGAATTATTATGGGCCCGATACGTATATGGTGAAATTGTTGGTTGGGTGACCTGCGCGCTCTATCACTGGTACAGGTGGTGGTAGTGATGATGGTACTGGTACTGGTGGTGGTACTATTGGTGGTACTGGTGGTAGTGGTGGTACTGGTGGTGGTACCGCTGGTGGTACTGGTGGTCATAATGGTGGCGGTGGTGGTATTGGTGGTACTGGTACTGGTACTGGTAGTGGTGCTTGTGGTGGTGGTGGTACTGGTGGTCTGGTGGTGGTACTGGTGATGCTGGTACTAGTGGTGGTAGTGGTACTGGTATTGGTACTGGTGGTGGTACTGTCGGTACTGGTGGTGGTGGTGGTACTTGTGGTGGCGGTACTTGTGGTGTTGGTACTGGTACTGGTGGTACTGATAATGGTGGTGGTGGTACTGGTGGTACTGGTACTGGTGTTGGTGTTACTGGTGGTACTGGAACTGGTGGTAATGGTGGTGAAACTGGTACTGGTGATGGTACTGGTACTGGTGCTGGTGGTACTGGGGGTGGTGGTACTGGTGGCGGTGGTACTGGTGCTGGTGGTTGTACTGGTGGTGGTGGTACTGGTGGTGGTACTGGTGTAGGTGGTACTGGTGATGGTGGAACTGGTGGTGGTGGTACTGGTGGTGGTGGTGGTTCTGGTGGTTCTGGTGGTACTGGTTCCCAAATTGACAAATGTCAACTGCAGTGCCAACTAGCAAGTTTCTTTTGGAAATTGCGCTGAAAAGCCCATTTTGGTGAACAAAACCGTGCTGAAGACCTCTCAGGCATGGGCCTATGGAAAAAATTGACATATCTCCCTCGCACACATGCAACACCAGTAGAAATACTTACCTTTGAAAAGGCAGTATATAAAGAAATTTAAAATCTGAATCCGAACATGCAAAAGACATTTCAAAACTTGAGCAACCAAGAAAAATTCGCCCTGAGAGAACTACACAATGATATAGTGATAAAATCCGCAGATAATGGCGGAGGGGTAGTAGTCCAGAACACCTAGGCATACAGGACTGAATGCTGAAGATTACTGAGCAATAAGTGCCATTACAAAGTCATCAAAGTCAATCCCACCCCTTCATTAAAACTTTGTGTTGCAACCATGGTGGAAGAAGCTGAAACAGAGGGCTGGATTACAAAGTTGGAAGGGGAATTTCTGAGAAATACCACATCAAGGACACCATAGTTTTATACATTGCCCAAAAATCACAAAAATTGCGATCCACCACCAGGGTGACCAATAGTCTACGGAATAGGATCCTTATTGGAACCTTTATCACAATTTTGAGATTTCTTTCTGAAACCCATTCTATCATATCTAGACACATATCAGAGATACCAAAGATCTTCTGTCACAAATCAAAGACAACGACTATAACCCTCAAACCCACCTCCTGATGAGTCTAGGCAAAGAGAATGTGTACACTAGTCTACCGCAGAATGACACGCTAGATGTAAAAAAGAACAATATCAAAAGGTAGACTGTAAATATACAACACCCATAGAATTCATCATGGAATGTGCCAGTCTTGCCCTGACACAAAGCTTCTTTGAATTCGAAAAAAATCAGGGGGATCTGTACTAGGAAGTGGAGGAGAGAGACATTAGCCTTCCTTGTTTAACTCCTCTCTCCTTCACTTCTTAAACGCAAGGCTGCACCATATTTACAAGAATATGGTGAAGCCTTGCGTTTGCCCCTGCGATGGTGCTAAGTTTAGTAACTTAATTCAATGTCGGCACCCTTGCACCAGAGTGCAAGAGTGTCTGAATGCAAGGGAGGTTTTTTTATGTGTAGGAAGGTGTCCCTTCCTGCACATAAACAATTCTAAAAAAGCCATTCTGTCACTTTCATGCATGCTGCTTCATGCAGCACAAATGAAAGTGACAAAATGGCATTTTAAAAAAAAGTTTGTTTATGTACAGGAAGGGACAATGGCATTTTGCGTTTTCCCTTTGTGCTGCACAAGGCAGCACACATGGAAGATGCAAAAACTAGCAGACATAATGCAGTTCGCCTCGTTTTGCCATCTTAAGACCAATTTTTACCTGGTCTTAATTTTGGCGCTGCCTCCTTTGTAGTCCACCCTTGTACATAGGGGACAGCATCAAAAGGAGTGGGTGTTGTGGTAGAACGACCCACCGCACACACCCCTACCCACCCCTTTCTCGCTAAGCATTAAGGCAGCGTCAAACCATGTTAATTGGCTTAACGCTGCCTTGTACATAAGGCGCAGCACCTATCACCACACAACGTCACTCTAGGTGGTGTTGTGGTGGTGATAAGGGATTGTACATAAGCCCCACTGTATTTACAAACCCACAGCACTGCAATGGGTGGTGCTTTGAGCCTAGTGTGGCAGGGTTGTATGCATACAACCTGGAAACTGAATGCCTATTACATGAAAGCAATCCCTTCAAGGATCAAATATCCTTATGGAGAAGAAACATAGGCGATATCTTTGTAATATAGAAAGGAGACAATGATTCAGCATTACAATTTGTGGATTGGATTAATTATCAGGACTACAACCTCAAGTTCACCTACACCACAGATAAAGAAAGATTGGTATTCCTGGATGCCAATATTTTCAGTAACAACAGAAAGCTATACACAGACACATTACCATAAGTCAAAAGCTAAAAACAACCTTCTGCGATTTAATAGCTTCCACCCTAGACCACTGCGTGAAAAATCTACCATACGGACAATTCCTTCATTTACGAGGGAATTGTATTCAGATGATTGATTTCAGACAACAAGCAGATACACTCGCAGGAAAACTGAGAGCCAGAAAGTATCCAGAAGATCTAATTAAAAAAACTAAAAAGCGAGCAAAAAAACAGAACAGAGAATCGCTCCTGGAAATGTATCCAAAAGAAAAGACAGAAGCACCATTGGTATGCGTGACTAAGCAATGTTTTTGATTTTGTTGGAAAATCAAAAACATTGTCACCAAACACTGGAAGATCCTCAATACGGGCACGGATTCAATACCTCCCCCTCTGTTTGCCTTCAAGAGAGGCCGCAATTTGAGAGACCAGCTGGTTCATACGAGACCTAAAACTTCGATTCCCCGAGCGGTTGGTACTCTATGGGACTTACCCGCAGTTAATGGACACCATCCTTGTGGTAGCTGCGCGGCTTGTCCACAAACTATGAAAACACTCACTATAGACATAGGCACCAACAGACCATGGCAATTGAGAAGGTTCACCAATTGTAACAGCTCGAACCTAATCTACCTAATAACATGCCCCTGCAAATTGAACTACGTGGGGATGACCACCAGAAAAATTAAAACTAGAATTTCTGAGCACAAAAGTTCAATTCGTTGTGGTAAACAAGCAACGAAATTGACGAATCACTTCCTACAAGTGGGTCACCAGCCCTCAGACATCTCGTGGACTGTATTGGACCAACCATGGATTCCTCCCTCTGTAACTGACATCTCAAAATTTCTGTTCAAATGTGAACAGAAATGGGTTTACAGACTTCAGAGTGATGTATGTGGGTTAAATGATGAAATTCCGTGGATGTCGTTGTAAACATTAGGCATCCTCCCACGTACCACAGTTTTTCATGAACTTAAGTGTTCGAGACCTGACTTAGCATCTGTATATAAAGTGGCAGTTTGGCTTGATTGTCAGTGTCATCTGAAACACTATTGGACATACATCTCCGACAAACTATATTAGGCATCTGAATCTGAAGTACACATATGTATATACATAAAATAGGGTGGCCTAATTCAATGGTTCAATTTGGTTCCGATACTCCACAACATGATCTATCATGTACATAGCTAATGGCGTGGATGTTTGTACTGGATGGTTAATGCCATGTAGCGTATTCACGCATACACTTCCTACAAGCGCCTTGGTGTATAGTGTGACTAGCTATTTCTGAGTGGAATGCCTGGTGTTTTGACACAGGGGGTGATTACTTTGGATCACTTGCTCCCGCTCTGCATCTTATTTAAGGATTGAAGACTGTCTTTTTTATGATGGAGATTGTTCTAATATTTGTGCAATTATGATCATAATTTTTCCTTTTACGAAGATCAATCTATCATGCCCGGCCGGGATTCGAACCTACTCTCCAGCCTGTAAATGACCCTGGAAACTACATTTCCCTATGTGCAACAGCGCGTCTTTCGCGCTGCGTGTGACGTCACCGCGCAATGTGTACGTCCGCACACGCCCCCTGCCTGACGCGGAAGCAGGCTGTGGACATAGTCACCTCCCGGTACACCGAGTCGGTTCCTCCCCAAGATTGAGCTTAGAGGGACGACCGGTGTACCGACGGATAGGTGAGCTGCCCTGAGCATTATATTACTTTAGAATATGAATGGGTGTGCAGCAGCAGGGACCTCAGATGAGAGCGTGATTAAGCTGTTAGCACGCTAAAAAAGCTGGGGTCAGGAACGAGTGGATGTGGAAGCAGACAGCTCCATAGCTCCGAGGGATAGGCGAATTGCCTTGAGACTTATGTTATTTCATGACAACGAATGGGTGTGCAGCAGCTGGGACAACAGATGAGTGCCTGACTAAGCTGTTAGCACGCTAAATATGCTGGTGTCTTGAATGAGTGGTTGTGGAAGCTGATAGCTCCAGAAAACATACCCTCTGTAATAAGAGAGGCATGCGGCCAGGTTGTTGATTTTTTGGCATGTGTTGTTTGGCGCTAGCGGTGGCGCATGCTAAGACTGGTTTGCCCAGGAATACTAGCAGGTGTAATCTACATCGATGTTCGTGTTATTTTCTTCATAGTGCGGTGCATCCATCTACCTGAGCTCGCGCCAGGTGAGGTGGGGCTTTTCCTTCTCATCGAGTGGGTGAGTGAATTTAAATATGTATACTCACAATTTGGTGAGTGGTGACTGACTTAGACGGTCCATTTGCCGGCCAATAACTTTACTTGACTGGCATTACACTACTTTGTATGCATAACACTGCATGCTATTTGTAATGTTTTACATTGTACCCAGATATTCTCTTATTATCTTTTAGTGACTTATATATACACTTTTCTTCTTATATTTAGGATGGGAAGATGATTGTACAGTAACCTACACTATCCAGGTGATATGGTTTATTTATTTTTTGATCCTTGATCTTATTTAGCAGTAGCACTAATGGTCCTGAGGAAGCAGCAGGAGATCTCGAGACTCTATTAGACTGCAGAAACATGTCGACCTTACACATCTACTAAGTGGTTATTTGTTACGCCACTCATTTGCACTGTTTTTATTGATTTAGGAGTGTGACGGTGTTTATTAAAATTGTTGTCCCTGATCACGACCTAATTTTAGAACCCCTTTTCTTATTCTTTTCACAACACACTTTTTCTTTGCACTGCTATTCAGTACTCCACCAGACACGCCATTTCTCACATCTACATAATTGCTGTGGTTTTTCCTGGTACATGGTTTATCATCAGCCAGTGCAGGTTTTTTCACCTTTAACAGCAATAGTCATATGTGTCTAAAGAGATCCCAGATGATGAATGGCGGTCTCGTTGGTGGACTGATGGGAACTCGTTTTTGATAAACTTTTCCTTAGAATTTTGTATTTCTGGGTACTTTGTTTGTGTGTGCAGACTCACTGTTGATTTTTGTTGGTGTCAATTCTGTTCAGGGGATTCAACAGGTAGAGTCTTTAATATACCCCTGGGACCTTCCTTTTGTGATTAGTACTCGTTCAAACTGCCTTGCACCGAGGTGGGGAAAACAACGCCAAGTGATACTGGTGACCACGACAGCGGTGAAGTGTGCAGGAGTACCAAAGTGGATCCATGCCAGCCACACCAAGAGAGTGACAGAGGACGAAAGGAAGACTGACGCTGAAGGTTGCCCAGCTGAGGAGTCTCCAGACGTGGGTTCCAAAGTAGCTGATGTAGAACAACCGAGCACCAGTCAAGATGAGTGGATACCCATAATTGACCTGACTGAAGACCCATTCAGAACAAGAAGCCAGACCTACTCAGACAGAGAGTGGAATAGTGAGGAAGAGACAGGAATAGGAGAAGACAATCGGATTATCGAAATCCATGTCAAATCTGAAGGGGAAGAAAATCAAATAGGGACAGAACAAGTGATCGACACACCTCCAAGAACTCCTGAAGTTGAAAAGGGACAGACAGAAATTAGGGCGGAAGAAAATCAAAGGTTCGAAGTGCTTGAACAGGATCAGATAGAACTAGACGAATGTGTTCAGGACACAGAAATTGAAACGCCCAAGAGTCATATTCAGTCTACACCTGAACAAGGCCAGCTTAGTAACCAGGCAGAAGAAACAGATACAAGACCTGGGACTAGTCAGACAGGAAGGGAAAGAGAAGAAACAGAAGTGCCACAAACAAACGAGAATAAAAGAGCATTAGAAGAAAGACAAACAACAGTGCCAGCCAAAAGACTCAAGAAGAAAAAAGAACCAAGGTTCATTAAAAGACTGAGACTGAGACTAAAAACAGTAGAAGAAAAACTTGAGCAAAGAAGGCAAAGTGCCCGTATAGCAGAGCAAACTGGAGAAAACTCCAAACGAAGAAGTGACCGCATAAAAAGACTGAACGAAAAGTATCGAGATCCTGAATGGACTTACTTGGTGTTGGAGGAATTTGAGGATCTTGATATAACTGACGAAAGTGACGAAGAACAGACAGCTGATCAGTCTGCCGAAGAAGACGAACCAACCTGAAGTTGCTCAGTGTAAGCTATCTGTGCAAAGTTACAAAGAGGGGTTGAAGAACTTCTGTTAAGCAGAAATGTCTGATTCAAGTGTGAACAGAAGACCTAGACGTAGTTGTTGTAAAACATGCTGCCAAGTATGTTTATGTAGTGTAGCAATAGTACTGATCCTTTGGATAGGACTGACTGTAACCCTTCCTTCTCTGATGAGTAAGAATCCAAGCCTGTACCCGAATAATAACTTACCTGACGACACTGTAGAAACACACACTAGGATTACACCACAAAGAGTAGACAACTGGGAAAAACAAATTAGCCTGAAACGAAGACAACTAAATTTAAAAGCACCAGATGAGGAAGCATCACACTTTAACATAATTAAGAATAAGACTCATTTGAACGTTTTCGCAAACCTGTTATTGCATTATGTAGAAACTATGGAAATAGACGACTGCTATGTCTGCATGAAGCTACCTACTTCTGTAGCTGAAGGTGTGACTTATCATCACTTGCCCTTAACCTATGGAATTTCCTGTAGTGTACTGACTAGCTCATTTTACAAAAGAGGACCTTTACAGTATTACTATTCAAACTATGACGTGACATTTTCTGAACTTCCTGTTCGAAGAAACCTAAACCCTGTACAGACGACTAGAGATGTAGCTAAATATATGAGTGATTATTTTCTAACTGTAGGGAAAATTAATATAGATGATGCACATAAAAATAACCTGACCTGTTCTTTACATGAAAAGGAAAAAGAATTTCTGGACAAGGTAGAGAAAAGAAGAGAAAGTTTCCAAAAGAAAACCAAAGATAGGAACCATAAAATTCCTAAATGGGCAGAAAGTATAGGGAGCACCTCAAATGGTGGAGCTACTGCTGCTATGCTCCTTGATTTCGAAAAGAAGGGGAAGCTCTGTCTTAAAAGGGAAATGGCTAGTTATTATAACAATGTTTTCATCAGTTCCAGTGAATGTGACCATAATTACAAGGTAATTGGGGGTTGGGGTTTCAAAGATGGGACAGAGCCTGTGTTTCCTTGGATTTATTTTATTTGTGGGAACAAGGCTTACTTCAAATTGCCCGACCATTGGTACGGGAGTTGCTATTTTGGTATTGTCTTCCCAAAGATATACCATGTGGGAAAAATCACTGGAAGCAATGAAGAAACTAACAATGTAGTATGCAATAGAAGAGAAACTGGTGGTGAGATTGTAGGAGATATTTTTAGCGCAATAATACCTGCAGTGGGAGTGGTTCTGAACTCAAACAAAATTTGCAAATTGTCAACAGTAGTAGATCGGTTATCTACCGACACTGCTGGAGGGTTCCTGATGGTCAATACCGAAATGGTTGCGATCAGATCAATGGTTTTACAGAACCGACTTGCCCTTGATACCCTATTAGCAAAAGAGGGCGGAGTCTGCAGAATGTTGAAAGCGCAACATTGTTGCACTTACATACCTGATAAAAGTGTAGGAATTCAAAGGTATGTAAGGAACATTACAAATTTGGAAAAAGAACTTAAACCACTGGAGGTTGACAGTGCCTGGAAAAGACTTACTGATGGTCTCTCTGCTGTAGGTCATTGGTTTGCACAGTTAGGTAGAGGATTGTTGTTTAAGGTACTGATGCCAATTGCCATAATAGGGTTTATTATATTCCTTATATTTGTCTGTTGCAAATGTCGCAAACACCAAAAGAAATATACTGTGAATAAAAGAGGTGTGAAACGGAGTGTGGATGAACTTGAATTGGAGGAACTGAATAATCAGATTTATAAAAGGGTGAAGAATTCTCATCCTAACAAAGAAGTTAAAGAGAAGTTGAATCGAATGTTAGAATAAATTGAAATGAACAAAGTGTGAGAGAAAAAGTTGGCATCTGATTCCATTAGTTTTGTGATGATAGTAAATATCATCAAAGAGGGGATTGATGGAGCAAGGATTCGCACATTACGCGACTTGCTTGAATTCATGAACCTCGAGTAATATGTAACCACGTAATCCAACCTGTTTGTCTTACTAATTTGCCTTTATTCTGACATTGGGGTGTCCTAGCGACGCTTGCCTATGTGTTTTCTAACTCAATAACGCTCGTAACTAAAATGGCCGCTGCTTGGCGTGGTTTTATTTCTGCGCATGCGTTAGTCACACTCACGTGACGTGACGTACTTGCAGTTCTGGTGGGAACCTTTGGGCTTGCGCACTGGCTTTTAAGATGGCTGCCTGTGTCCTCACCTGGTGAAGCTTGCACTGATACTTTCATGTCATTATCTGTTGCACTAAACTTTAACGCCATAGTATATTTTTAAGTAAAGGGGTACAGAGTAGTTATTCATGGTATACAGTGTATTCATTTATTTTCTGTGTTTTAATTTGTTTTCGCTTACTTTTCATGTACCGGGTTTTTGAGGGTCTGCGAGACACGCAGGAATCCATATTGAAGTACACCACTGCACATGACTGTCTTCTGCCAGTGGCATTGAATGGTTGCCAACCAGAGGTTGCGGCCAAAACGTGCCTGGGAAGATGCACCTTCACCCAGCCGAAGAAGCTGAAATGTTCTACATTAGCAACAAATGTATTACTTTCCATTGTATTCTGGAGAATAGGTCATGGGAACCCCAAAATCAATAGGCGGTCCCAGAATATGCAAATAGAGGCTCGTAGAAATTAAATGTTATTGGTGTGTTGACCTATCCTACTTAGGGACCAATCGAAACTGGGGATTCTGACACTTGCAACATTTGGGGGGTGGTACACTGACCCGAAAACAGTATAACTAGCCTAGGTTTAGCTGGAGAAATTGTCCGACTTGTCCGAATAGCTGACCTGTCACTGACCCAACGCACTCAATAGGTGACTGATACAGAGGGCTGCGGAGCACTCTGTCCGAAATATCCATAGACTCTAGAGGTTTTGCTAAGAAAACCTTAAGTGCTGGCGGAGCACTTTGCTGGGGAGTTCGCTAACCCAATCGGGGTTCTGACTGTTAGCTGTAGAGAGGGTGGAGCGCAGGCGTTTCGTCCAAGCTGCGGGTGCTGGTCGTGCCTTGGTGGTCCTGTCCTGATCCTAATCTGGGTTTCCAGTCCTGTCCGGGGGTGTCCCTTCTGCACCTGCTGTCTCATTGATGACTGTCCTTCCTTGGGGTTTTTCCTGTCCTAGACTGATCCATGGCCAGGGTTGGTCTTCACACCATTCTAGGTAAATATATAGTGCTGAAACTCTATACTGCACCTTCTATTTTTCTCTCTTTTGCTTAAATAAAGACATACCTTTGCATACATTGATTTTCCATGCTTTACGCAAAATACTGAATAAAGAGCTCATATGATATTGATGTTAATTAGCATGTTCCTATTTTCCCCTTCCTTGAAGTACCTTTACTAGATATCACTTATGAAATATAGATGTGACTGATCCTTTACTATTAATTGACTCAATGATGGCTCTAATATTTTAGTATGTTCCACTTCTTCCCCTCCTATAGGTATATGTTAATTTAGAATTCTCGTGACTCAAAGTTCAAACTCTATTTTACATCTTCATTTGACTCAAAGTATAGGTTCTCACTTGTGATATTATAGTATGTTCTAAAGCTTTCCTGAGTCTAGTTATTCCCAGTCATAGACTAACTCCGGGGTTTTCCTGAATCAAGCTGTTTTTCCTTGTTCTTTGATTCATAAATGATTAGCCTAATTTACTGCTTTTATGGATACGTGCTCTTCATTATTTTGATTATTTATTGTCTTTTGGTTGTAAACTTGATGCTTTCCGAATCTGAAATTTAGATAAAATCTTTAAAACTTCCCAGTAGTCTGTGGTCATTTAATGAAAATACAAAAGAGTATATGTTGGTATTTTTGTTTTGTATCTTTCTTCACAGCTAGCTCCCTGATCCATTGTGGTCATTAGGTACCCGTAACGGTGGAATGGTAAGTCGGGTACAGTAGGAATAAATAGGAAAGGATCTAGGGTTACTGGTAGTAGAGTGTAAGGTCACCTGATTAATGTATAAGATAAATTGAATTATTATGGGCCCGATACGTATATGGTGAAATTGTTGGTTGGGTGACCTGCGCGCTCTATCACTGGTACAGGTGGTGGTAGTGATGATGGTACTGGTACTGGTGGTGGTACTATTGGTGGTACTGGTGGTAGTGGTGGTACTGGTGGTGGTACCGCTGGTGGTACTGGTGGTCATAATGGTGGCGGTGGTGGTATTGGTGGTACTGGTACTGGTACTGGTAGTGGTGCTTGTGGTGGTGGTGGTACTGGTGGTCTGGTGGTGGTACTGGTGATGCTGGTACTAGTGGTGGTAGTGGTACTGGTATTGGTACTGGTGGTGGTACTGTCGGTACTGGTGGTGGTGGTGGTACTTGTGGTGGCGGTACTTGTGGTGTTGGTACTGGTACTGGTGGTACTGATAATGGTGGTGGTGGTACTGGTGGTACTGGTACTGGTGTTGGTGTTACTGGTGGTACTGGAACTGGTGGTAATGGTGGTGAAACTGGTACTGGTGATGGTACTGGTACTGGTGCTGGTGGTACTGGGAGTGGTGGTACTGGTGGCGGTGGTACTGGTGCTGGTGGTTGTACTGGTGATGGTGGAACTGGTGGTGGTGGTACTGGTGGTGGTGGTGGTTCTGGTGGTTCTGGTGGTACTGGTTCCCAAATTGACAAATGTCAACTGCAGTGCCAACTAGCAAGTTTCTTTTGGAAATTGCGCTGAAAAGCCCATTTTGGTGAACAAAACCGTGCTGAAGACCTCTCAGGCATGGGCCTATGGAAAAAATTGACATATCTCCCTCGCACACATGCAACACCAGTAGAAATACTTACCTTTGAAAAGGCAGTATATAAAGAAATTTAAAATCTGAATCCGAACATGCAAAAGACATTTCAAAACTTGAGCAACCAAGAAAAATTCGCCCTGAGAGAACTACACAATGATATAGTGATAAAATCCGCAGATAATGGCGGAGGGGTAGTAGTCCAGAACACCTAGGCATACAGGACTGAATGCTGAAGATTACTGAGCAATAAGTGCCATTACAAAGTCATCAAAGTCAATCCCACCCCTTCATTAAAACTTTGTGTTGCAACCATGGTGGAAGAAGCTGAAACAGAGGGCTGGATTACAAAGTTGGAAGGGGAATTTCTGAGAAATACCACATCAAGGACACCATAGTTTTATACATTGCCCAAAAATCACAAAAATTGCGATCCACCACCAGGGTGACCAATAGTCTACGGAATAGGATCCTTATTGGAACCTTTATCACAATTTTGAGATTTCTTTCTGAAACCCATTCTATCATATCTAGACACATATCAGAGATACCAAAGATCTTCTGTCACAAATCAAAGACAACGACTATAACCCTCAAACCCACCTCCTGATGAGTCTAGGCAAAGAGAATGTGTACACTAGTCTACCGCAGAATGACACGCTAGATGTAAAAAAGAACAATATCAAAAGGTAGACTGTAAATATACAACACCCATAGAATTCATCATGGAATGTGCCAGTCTTGCCCTGACACAAAGCTTCTTTGAATTCGAAAAAAATCAGGGGGATCTGTACTAGGAAGTGGAGGAGAGAGACATTAGCCTTCCTTGTTTAACTCCTCTCTCCTTCACTTCTTAAACGCAAGGCTGCACCATATTTACAAGAATATGGTGAAGCCTTGCGTTTGCCCCTGCGATGGTGCTAAGTTTAGTAACTTAATTCAATGTCGGCACCCTTGCACCAGAGTGCAAGAGTGTCTGAATGCAAGGGAGGTTTTTTTATGTGTAGGAAGGTGTCCCTTCCTGCACATAAACAATTCTAAAAAAGCCATTCTGTCACTTTCATGCATGCTGCTTCATGCAGCACAAATGAAAGTGACAAAATGGCATTTTAAAAAAAAGTTTGTTTATGTACAGGAAGGGACAATGGCATTTTGCGTTTTCCCTTTGTGCTGCACAAGGCAGCACACATGGAAGATGCAAAAACTAGCAGACATAATGCAGTTCGCCTCGTTTTGCCATCTTAAGACCAATTTTTACCTGGTCTTAATTTTGGCGCTGCCTCCTTTGTAGTCCACCCTTGTACATAGGGGACAGCATCAAAAGGAGTGGGTGTTGTGGTAGAACGACCCACCGCACACACCCCTACCCACCCCTTTCTCGCTAAGCATTAAGGCAGCGTCAAACCATGTTAATTGGCTTAACGCTGCCTTGTACATAAGGCGCAGCACCTATCACCACACAACGTCACTCTAGGTGGTGTTGTGGTGGTGATAAGGGATTGTACATAAGCCCCACTGTATTTACAAACCCACAGCACTGCAATGGGTGGTGCTTTGAGCCTAGTGTGGCAGGGTTGTATGCATACAACCTGGAAACTGAATGCCTATTACATGAAAGCAATCCCTTCAAGGATCAAATATCCTTATGGAGAAGAAACATAGGCGATATCTTTGTAATATAGAAAGGAGACAATGATTCAGCATTACAATTTGTGGATTGGATTAATTATCAGGACTACAACCTCAAGTTCACCTACACCACAGATAAAGAAAGATTGGTATTCCTGGATGCCAATATTTTCAGTAACAACAGAAAGCTATACACAGACACATTACCATAAGTCAAAAGCTAAAAACAACCTTCTGCGATTTGATAGCTTCCACCCTAGACCACTGCGTGAAAAATCTACCATACGGACAATTCCTTCATTTACGAGGGAATTGTATTCAGATGATTGATTTCAGACAACAAGCAGATACACTCGCAGGAAAACTGAGAGCCAGAAAGTATCCAGAAGATCTAATTAAAAAAACTAAAAAGCGAGCAAAAAAACAGAACAGAGAATCGCTCCTGGAAATGTATCCAAAAGAAAAGACAGAAGCACCATTGGTATGCGTGACTAAGCACAACACAATGTCTAATGAAGTAAAAAAAATAATCAAACACAACTGGAAAATATTATACGTTGGGAGCAGAAAGTGGGACTTACCATTGTTCTCACCTAAAAGAGCTAAAAGCCTACGTGTCAGTTTGGTACATACAGGACCAATACAATATCCTAAACTGACACAGAAGACACTATCAATGCTTGGTTTATCACCAATCATGGGTCACTACCCTTGTGGCCTATGTAGTGTCTGTCATTTGACATCATCAACAAAGTCAGTAGATGTTGGATTACCTACCCCCTGGGAACTGAGAAAGCATACATATTGCAGCAGCAAGCATGTTATTTATGTCATTACATGTCCATGTAACCTTAAGTACAGGGGGCCATATGTAGGTAGGTCTTTTGCGTTTGCAAACCCTGAAATTCGCAGACTTTCGGGTGTTTGGGAACGCAAAAGTGTGTGATGCGATGTAGGTAAGTATTGTTCCATGCAAAATTGCTAACAGCAATTTTGCTATTAATGGATTTTGAAAATAAATTTGCGAATTCGCAAGCTGCGTCTCAGTGTTAGCGAAAATCGCTAATACCGTCACGCAAAAAGCAAATTTGCAATTTCCTATGTAGGAAAAATGTGCATGTCGCGAATTTTCGAATATCGCAATTTTGCACTTCTCAATTACCACCAACTCTGGCCAGGTGGCCAAGAACAGCAACCGTGAGCCGGGAGGCGAGACAGTTTGGTTTCCGGTAGGGAGCGTCCACACAATATGTGAGCATGCCCCGTTGTCTTGCTGTCTACGCCCAACTTAATTTGGATGGAGCCTGGCATCTCATATCACTATCAATACATTAACACGAGGAGAAGCTACTCTTCCCTCGCTACATTAATAGAGTAGGGAATTCCCCCACTTTAATATCCCCACACATAAGGGGGTAACTCATTCTTGCCCTGAAGAAAGTCCGGGACCTTTATGGCCACCTTAGGACTGAAACATGTCGGCACATCACTAGGGTCATAGGACCATAAAAATCCTTGTAAGACCCATTTTTACTTTTTTTTAACAACCCAACCAGACTCATGAATAAAGGGATACCTGGGGTCTGATTGAGGTATTTTATTTATATCCACTTGCCTTCACTATCACAAGAGCTTCCCATCACTGTGGTTGAGCCCACCCCGACCTATAGGAGTCTGGGTGACCCGATGATGAAGCATGACACCACTAGGGTGTGTGAGGGTAACTAAAAACAACTAGTGTTGCCCCTTCCCATTACAAGATATGGGTAGCATATCATACACATCCCTAGTGAGTTTATGTTTAATCTCACCCTATTCATAGGTTTTTTACCTACATTGATCCAGTGGGTCTCAGAGTAGGTCTCCTTTGGAGTATTTGTTGTTATAAGGTAACCAGGTGCAACCTATTTAAAATGGCCCATGATGCAACAGTGGCTTCTCACAATGGCTGGGCTTCATGTTATAGCCAGGAGGCTGCGTATCCGAGAGGCTGAAGAGAGAAGGAGATGGCAGGAGAGGATCTACAGGACACGCATCACCCTCTTCCAACGCACTGAGGAGGGCATCCATGTGCACTACAGGCTGCATCCAGAAAGTATCCAGGAGCTGATAGAGGAGCTGACACCCATGCTGGAGCACCCCACATACAGGGCCCACACCATTCCCACACACATACAGGTGTTGTGCTCACTGCACCTCCTAGCGTCAGGGAGTTTTCAGGGGGTAATTGCCGCAGTAGGAGGGGTGTACCAGAGCGCACTTTTGTGTTTTTTCCATTCTTTCCTCATTGCTATGATGCAGAGGATGCATCACCACATCTAATTTCCAGACACACAGCAGGAACTGGACCAAACCAAACAGGATTTATATTATTATTTTTTTATTATTTTTTTGTGTCCTCATAGCCACCATGAGTCTATATGCCAAACCGGATTAGCCAACGAACAGCTGTCTCAGTTTATCCAAACTGGTAGGGATAAAAACGGACAAGGTGGGGGCCAAACATCCCTCAGCTGTCACAGACCCCACCGAAAGGCAAAGACCAAGTCTAAGTAAGAATGGCACCCAACACGGGCCGGGCTAGGACCGGGCAACGGCTGTGCAGATGGTGTGTGCCAAAGGACTCCATGGTAGTGTAATCATCGGACCCGGCGTAAAACAAAAAACAAAAAAAACCCGGGTAGTTCATTACATCCATGAGAGCATATACCAAAAGGCCCTTTTACTCTGGTTACCAGACCTAGCAAGGTCCATACGAGAGATCTGCAAGAAAGAGGCTTGCCAGTCACTGAAGAAGGGAGGTAGAGTGTCTTTCCATCTTCTGCATATCTCCCTTCTTGCAAGCAGTACTGCGTAGAACACCAAACTCTTAGCTGAAATCTGAAGTCCATCTAGAAGCCCAAATATCACCAAAGGCAAATTTATAGTTATCTTGAACCCCAACGATGTTGTAAGAGGGTCGCCAATGGCTGCCCAGAAAGTGCCTAATCGGTAGGGGTGGGCGTAGTTCGCGAAGTAGCGCTATGCGAAGCTTCGCGAAGTGCACTTCGCACTACGCGAACTTCGCGTAGCACTACGCAAGCTGCGTAGTAGCAGGTTCGCACTGTGCAAGATGCGTTTTCAATGATTGCACAGTGCGGACAAGCATCCGGCACTGTGCAAGCATTGAAATCGGTATGTTGCACAGTGCGAGCTGTAGTTTTCTCCTGCTCGAGTAGATTATTACTCGAGCGGCAGCTTTCTCAACGCGAACAGGTAGTTTCTCATTGAGAGCGGTCACGAGCATGCGCAACCACTCACAATGAGAAACCTGACATCCTCGCGTTGAGAATCTCGCCGGGATGTCATTTTGCTTGCTCGCGGTCGCGAACATGACAATCAGGACCGCGAACAAGCAAAAAATGACCGCTGCACTACGCTACGCTGCACTACGCATGTTCGCACTGTGCTACGTGCAGCTCGCATACTGCGAAGTTGCAAAAACTTCACAAACTCCGCGAGCGTAGCGTAGTGCTTCGCCCAGGGTTACTAATCGGGGACACTCGAAAAACATATGGGCGTCTGATGCAGCGATAAGCCCACACTTAGCGCATGAAACTGAGTTTCCCTCAGTGAATTTAGATAACCTAAGTGGAGAATAATAAGCCCTGTGAAGGGTATAAAGATGATTTCTACGCAGCCAAGACGGCTTCACAATATTCCATAAAAGCTCAAAAGAGGCAGCCCACAGTTCTTGCAAATTGTGACCGATGAATAAAGAGCCCCATAACAAGTCAGGCAAGCTAAAGTCCCCACCCGTTTCCTTGAGTATAAGTTTATACCATTGAGAGACCTCTTTTTTTGCTGGCTCTCTGTTCACTAAGTTGGTAATAAGGAGGCTATAGCCACCAAGAACAAGTTTATTCCCTCTATGGGGTGATGGTTTATGTGCTTGAGTCCAGCTGGCCATTTGCAGGTATTTAAATCGTGAGAGATTGGGGCCGATCTTAGTTCGAAGGTGTTCCCATGACAGTAGGTCCGCATCAAAAAATAGGTCTCCCCAAACTTCCAAACCTGCATCTCTCAAGGGTGCCGCTAAGGTATCTCCTAGCCAAGCCGGACTTTCAGGCAACCCCCATAATGGTGCTTTATCACAAAAATACCACTGTTTTATGGATTTTGTTATATCTGCCCACATTTTTGCAATCCCTTGCAAGAACTTCAATTTAATTTTTTTAAAGAACTTCAGATTACCGAATTTAAAAAGAAAACCAGAGTGACTAAGACCTTCACCATCCAACATAGCAGAAAACATTAAGCCCAATCCGTGATCAGTGGGGATTTTGAACAGCATTCGGGTATGGGAGAGCTGGAAAGCCCTTGCGTATAGTTTTAAATCAGGGGCCGCCAAGCCCCCCTTGTCCCTCCGCCT
Organism: Lissotriton helveticus; assembly: GCF_964261635.1. Lineage (NCBI taxonomy): Eukaryota > Metazoa > Chordata > Amphibia > Caudata > Salamandridae > Lissotriton > Lissotriton helveticus. The sequence goes on along the minus strand of NC_136071.1, from coordinate 330,120,918 downwards.
TCTGAGTTTCTTCCACGCTATTCTTGGCAAGTGATTGTTCCAAATAAAAGATGAAATGTCTGACTGAAATTTAACTAAGCAAGATTGGTCAAAATATAAGGGAATAGTGTTAAATAAAAAGGATATTTTGGGTAAAATCGACATTTTAATCAAGTTGATCCTCTCAATCAAAGAAAGAGGGAGGTGAGACCATGATTGCAAAAGCTTACGGCACTCCTTAACTACAGCTAAAAGATTGACTTGGGAAACTTTGTTGATATCTTTTACGATATTCAAGCCCAAATACCGCATTGACGAGCCTGCCTGTACACTGATGACGCTCTCCTCGTCGTTCCAAACCATCATCTCGGTCTTAGCTGTATTTATCTCATAGCCAGATACTTGACCAAAAGCGGAGGCTATTCTTAGAATTGCTGGAAGTGCAGAGCTAACCTCCGAGGTGAAAATAAGCACATCATCGGCATATAGGGCAACTTTTTTCTCCCACCGTCTATATGAAAAAGGCTTAATAGTACCCTCATCCCTCAGTTGTTGCGCGAAGGGCTCAATGTAGATATCAAAAAGTAAGGGTGAGAGCGGGCAGCCCTGGCGTGTCCCCCTTGAGATGGTAAATGGGTCTGAGAGCTCTCCGTTTACTAATAAACACGCAGTTGGATTACGGTACAGTAGGCTGACTGTCCGGCGGAACCCCGCTCCCACGCCAAACTTGGCCAAGGCCTCCGACAGGTACATCCAGTTAACCCTGTCGAAGGCCTTGGTTGCATCCAACGTAAGAGCAGCCAACGGAAGATTCGCAGCCGAAGCCATATCTATGGCTCCTATCAGATCGTAAGTTAATTCATGAAGATATCGGCCTTTCACGAAACCTTTTTGGTCAGTATGGAGAACCAAGGGTGCAATCGAGGCCAGCCTAGTTGCCAATATAGTGGTGAAGATCCTATAGTCCACATTCAAAATTGAGATTGGCCTATAAGATCCACAAGCATCCCCTGGTTTGTCTGGTTTCAGAATGAGGGTAATTGAAGCGTTATCCCAGGATGGAAGGGGGATCTGACCCTCTAGAAGGATTTAATTGAATAATGTGGTGAGAAAGGGTACTATTTCTGTCTCCAAAGCTCTATAGATTTCAGCCGGCAGCCCATCAGGTCCAGCCGGTTTTCCTTTCTTGCTTTTATTAATGGCAGATTTTACCTCTTCCTCAGTAATAATACTGTCAAGGAGTTGAGACTGCTCAGGGGAGAGAGAAGGTAAATTAATATCCCTCAGCCAACCCTCAATAGACTCTGGTAAAACCACATTATCCTCCTTATAGATCTCTTGAAAGAAGTCTCTGAAGGCCCTCCTAATATCTTCATCTGACGAAAAGGTGTTATTGTCTACCGTAATTGCTGCTACATTGTTACGGACTTGATCTACTTTGGTCTTCCACGCCAGAAGCTTCCCCACCCCCTCATTATATTCAAAGTGGGCTAATTTACTAGCCTCCCATCTCTGTTGGACTCTGAGATTTAATATCGAGCCCAAACTGGCTTTCAGGACCGGCAATTGTTTCCAGAGAAGATTTAAAGCAGCTTCAGATGCTGTTAAGTTGATATCTATGTCCTGTTGGATTTGGACTATTTTAGCTTCAATAGAGGTAATTTCCTCCCTGTGCTGCTTTCTTCGATAAGAAACGTTCCCCGTTATAAGTCCACTCAAGAAAGCCTTAAACGAGTCCCAGATGATACTCGGAGCCGCTGAGCCTAAATTAGTTGTCATGAAATTATAAGCCTCAAGCTTAAGATCGGTGATGTCCTCTGAAAAAGTAAGAAGAGAGCGGTCAAAAGACCATTGGGTGGAAGATCGTTTAAAAGGCCAAAGCAATTCGATTTCTACTGCTGAATGGTCCGATAAGTGCTGAGGAAAATAACCGATAGTTTTGACAGAGTCCACCAATCTCAGGGAAATTAAGATAAAGTCTATCCTGGACTCGTGGTGATATTTATAGTTCCGAAAGGAAACCCCTTGTTGTTGCCCAGACCTCTCTCTCCAAATATCAACAAAACCATATTGCTTCATTGCACTCAGTAGAAAGGACCTAGTTTTAGACAACACTAGGGAGCGACTATTAGCAGTTTTATCCAAACGGGGATCCAGTACAACATTGAAGTCTCCAGCAAAGATAATAGGTTCAGAAAAGGAGAGCACGTGAGAAAAGATAGACTTCAAAGTTGTAGGGTCATCCTGGTTTGGACCATAGTAACCTAGCACTGTAATTTGTGACCCGGCTATAACCACCGACGCGATGGCCCATCTGCCGCATGGGTCCACCGCCTGTGATAGCAACCTGGCCGTAGCTCTTTTTTTAAAAATGATCGAGACTCCTCTCGTGTTTGTTGTTTGTGTCGTGGATACCGCAAAATCTATCCATTTATTCTTTTTAATAAGGGCCAGCATTTCAGTCTGGGTTAAATGAGTCTCCTGAAGTATCATGACCTGCGTATCCAGGTCACGCAAATATTGCATGATTTTATTAGCTCTGGGCCTGGTACGAAGGCCATTGACATTCCAGGAGATACATTTTAGGCTACCCATAATATACTAATAACCCCAAGAATGCAGATTGTTCCCCTAAATCTTCAAACAATTTGTGATTAGTTCCATCCCGTTTGGCACTACCTAGACTGATGAGGACATTTTTATATTTTTGCCACCTCCCAATCCCAAACCAAACCCAGTGCCCCCCCGCCCACCCAGCACCCACCCCCTGAAAAACCCTTGTAATATCTAACCGGAAAAGTTCCAGTAGATAGTGCCCCTCCTCAAGCTCCCGCCCGGATATACCCATCCCCAATCCGAAAGATGGGGGAAAAAAAAGAATTTTAAAAAAAACCACAACGTTCAATATGAATAGATGCCTATCTAAAAGAAAAATGGTAACAGGTAAGTAAAGGAGTAGCTATAGAATGGAGAGTCAAGATAGGGACTCACTAAATTATTATTAATGAGAATAGAATACACCCATTACGGTTCGAAATTCCTTTTAGCAACATTATTTTTTCTCTCTACCCAGGATTTTTACCAAATTGCCTGATTCCCCCACGTGATTGGCTGTGTTGACGGAACACATGTCGCACTGTCCCCCCATCACACAATGAGTATGTTTTTAGAAACAGAAAATCATACCATTCATTAAACATCCAGGTAGCATGCAATGCCAAAAATCTAATCACCGATATAGTAGCAAAATTTCCAGGAAGCACTCATGATTCCTTCATTTTTAGACACTGTGCTTTACATCGCAGACTTGCAAATGGCGATGTTGGAGAGGGATACCTGCTAGGTAATTTCATGTCACACACAAACAGTAATATGAAATGTTTCAACTTGCAGTATCTCACTAAACATCAACATTCTTATTCCATGCAGGAGACAGTGCATATGCTGTGCGTGACTACATCCTTACACCCTACCTAAATTCAACCACAGCTGCTGAGCGGAGATACAACACTGCCCACAGAGCCACAAGAGCCACCATTGAGAGAACCTTTGGAATCCTCAAAAGCCGTTTCCGCTGCCTCCACAAGAGTGGAGGTACTCTACAATATAGCCTGGAGACGTGTTGCAAGATGGTGGTGTCCTGCGCTATGCTACACAATATTGCTATGAAGAAGGGCACCCCAGTGGATCTGACAGACTCCGACACATCCGATGAGGAGGAACCAGCCCCCCAACGCAGACGTGCAGGAGGAGCCGGGGCAGCTGCAGGGCGCATGAGACGTGATAACATCACACAGAACTACTTCTAGGTAAGATAAAAGACCACAATGACCAATGTTGTTGTTCAAAAAATATGTTTACTACCTTAAATGCAGGATATGCAAAGTCACAAAGTGCGACTGTAGGTTTGAAATTAGCACATGTTAATGTCCTCACAGTGCCCAAATATCTTCAACGTAGGTAGTCCTCATGGCATGTGTTGCTTCACAACATGCCATTGTCCATGCTGCACCTTCACCTACAGCGTGAACGCCCTGATGCACCTCCTTCAGCCTGTGCAGTAGTTTCAGTGTTGTTGTCCACACCTCTGTCCTGACGGCCACTCCTATGCCTTTCTGCAGGAATAGGTGGAGTAGGTGTGCTTCTGTTGGATTGCCCATCATTGTCTATGCTACCTGGCGTAACAATCCCCCCAGTGACAGCAGCCCGCAGTTGGTCAAGTGCATGGGTTACCTGCACCAGGCTCTTGGCAACGTCCTGACAGCAGTGTGCCATCTCATGTTACATGCTCACAGTTCTTCGAGCAAGCATAGATATGGCTGTTGATTGGCGGCTCACAGCCCTTGCAAATTGGTCCAGGCATGTGTGTAAGCGACGTTGTTCCCTGCGCTGGGCCTGTCTAGCAATCCTAGCTTCACTAAGATTTGCCTCAATGGCTGTTGCTATTGCTGTTATCCCAAGTCTCATCTCCGACATGTGCCGATTGTGTTGAGCCATCTGACGCTGTATTGATGATATGCCTTTGCTTTTCAGGCGCTCCACACGTAACACTTGGCGCTCCAGCCCAGCAAATACAGAATCATTACCTGACGAGGCATTGCAGGTGTTGGTTCGTGCCCTCTGTCTGGCTCCACTGCCAGTTGTGTTTGATGCGGATGTTTGAGATCTGCCCTGAGTTGTGCTTGGAGAAGCATCAGCCTGTGTGTCATCTTCTGCAACTGTGGACCCGGATGGCATTGGTATCAATGCAGGTACAATTTTGTGCCGTTTGCTTTGCGCAGAAGGTGTGTCACGTGTGGCACCCTGGCTCTCCTGCCGTGAGTGGTCCTCTTCTGTAGCTGTTTCCCCCACTGCTGCAACAGTGTCCTGTGTTGTTGGTCCATCTGCCAAAAAATAGCACACATGAGTTGTGTGTCAATACATTTTTTTTTTTTAAATAAAGTTTTTGAAAATACTATTTACATGCCTACTTATCTATTTTGTGTACTTTGCACATTGCTAGTGTGACTGTTCCCTATGTACCCTTTGTATGTGTATCTGCCCCTATTCACATTAAATAGGACTACATTTCCCATTATGCCTCACTGGTTCATCCTCAAAACATGGACCGGCACACAAAGTCAGGCTTTTCCAAACAGGAGGTCATGTTGCCTCACCACCTCCTGTTTTCTTTTCCTGCTTTGTTCATCAGCCTGCTTGTCCCCAAAGTTTGAAGTCAGAGGCAATTCCACACTCCCTCCTCTCTGTCTCTCAGCCAGCAACTGACTCTGGAGTAGGTGCAAGCAATCAGGTGCAGCATGGGGACTCACACTTCCTGGTTGTGATGTCATCATTCTGCACCTGAATTGCACTTTCCCTTTTTTACGATTTCTTATTAGCGAATTCGCTAATAAGGAATCGCTATTTGGGTAATCGCACAATTGTTCTGCGAATTTTTGAGAATCGCTAAATATTAGCGATTTTTTATCTACATCCGATTTTGCGATTCGGAAAGTGCGATTCGCCAAAAATCGCATTTTCCGAATCGCAAAAATGGATTTTCCTACATATGCCCCTCAGACATGATGACCAGAAAAATAAGCACACAAATTGTAGAATACAGAAGTACCATAAGATGCAAACGTAATACTACCAAAATGGCAGACCACTTCATAAACAATCATCACACCCCGAATGACATGAGATGGACAGTCCTGGAACACATGACAGAAAAAAACAGAAACATTGAAAAAAATATTTGTAAAAAAGAACAGAGTTGGGTGTATAGACTCTCTACACACCCAACCGGAATAAATGATGAGATACCCTGATATAACATACTGTGACATACTAATGTATTCAGACATATTACCGAAAGAGACATTAACATCAAATATCGTTTGCACACAAATACTTGATTCCCCAAAAATCACCAGCTTTTTTAACTCAATGCCCAACAATGCATCTGGATGTCATACAATGTGATGCGGTATCACATGATTCCAATCAAGGGCATCCTTAAACACAAGGAAGTAAAAAGCTTGATCTCTATCACATGATGAGCAATCACATGATCCCGAACACCAATCAGGAGCGTCCTTAAAACCAGGATGTAAAACACTTTATCTCCAACATGCAGGGAGTCAGGGGCACTACTCCAAGGTTGAGCGGACCGGTACTCTTGACGAAGTAAGACAAAACCTTATACTTACTGAATCTCTGACTCCAAAAGAAGCATCTAAACTGTGAGTAAAAACATCGATCTAAATAATGATATGTCCATTCCCCCTGAAATGTACCTATGATGTCGGTAAAATGACCTAGACATGTAGGAATTCCTTACTCTATTTTGCCATTTTTGTTATCTAGTTTAAAACACCACTGTCTGTCTGATGTTTTTAAATGTTGTGTGTCAGTCATGTTTATTAATACTAAGAAATGTCACTGATACAACACAACACAACAATCATTCAGGCATAAACTTAAGGGTGCACATTAAAGATTTAAGGACGCCCAAATTTGATTATGAATTTCTCTCGTTTCAGCAGTTGACCATACAAGGAAAAGGTCCTCAGTGTATGGTTTGTAGGTAAATGTGCATGTTTTTAAAAAAGAATGTGATTTGTACATGCCAATAGGCGGTTTATTATAACTAGCAGGGAAAACACAGGTCCTGAAGAAAGCCAATTGCTCTTTCGGGGCAGTTTGTGACTGAAACATGTCACCCGTTTAGACACTTGGGACCATTATATCCGAATATAGTGTCACTTTTCATACTTTTAATTTATCCCCTAAACCTACGACATTACATAACTTTTTAGTCTTCAGAGGTTATTTTAAACTCACCAAGATCCCCTGCCTTCACTCACAGTTATCACAGCACTCCTCTTACAAGCATGTCTAGTCCACTCACACACCTTATGTGTGTGAGTGAGGGTCCAATGATGAAGCAAACCACAGGTGGCACCTGTGTGTGAGGACCCTAATAAATATATATATATATATACAACCAGGTATATCTCCATAAAAGCTCTTCTTTATTCTCACACAAGTCCGAGACAAATGTAAGGTGAGCACCGCTTTACCTGGGTGCCGTTACTTACCCAGTCTCGGATAGACCAAATACATGCACTTTAATATATTCAAGATATTTCCTCCTTTAGTTTGTTGAAGCATTTTATTTGAGAAGATGTGGGTATATCTTCTGTAAAGACTTTTCTCACTCCTTCTTAAGTTTTGGTGCAGGTTGTTTAGACAGCATTGGTTTAATCCATGATTTAGACTGGTAACTGAAGAATTATGCCACAGATACGTTGTGTGACAACAGAAGAATGTAGGAAAAAGAACCACAGTGACATTGAGTCATAAAAGAAGATCAGGAGGGCCATTCCACAAAATGTGGATGGACTTTATTGAAATGCCTGTGTGCAAATGGCTGGGGTATGTCCTGGTGATTGTGTACATCTTCTTGTGTTAGGTTGAAGCCTACCTGACCTGAAGAAATGATAGACTCACAGTAGTTAAATTGTTGCTGAGGGAGCTCATTCCAACGGTCAGTTTCCAAACTTAGCTGGAGTCAGACCGCTGGACTCTTTCCAATAATGAGGTTCTGAAAATGTTGTATGCAGCGTTGCAAGTGGAGAAGAGATTGCATTGCAGTTATCGACCAGAGATTTCAGGCATTGTAGAATAGCTAAATGGGACGCTGAAAGCTAGATTGGCCAAAGTATGTGCATCAACATCTCCGAAGAGGCCGGGTGCTTTGCCTCTTGTGCTGATAAGTCTTTGCTGCATTCCTGATTTAAAAACAGGACTCTCCCACACTAGATAATCATGGGGAGAGCAATAAGACTGCATGCAGTGCCCGTAAATGCACTTGTGAATATTACATATGATATGGTTCTTAACTATTGCAAGGGACATGCTGACATGGTCAATTCTGTGTCCCACCAGGTTGAAGCTGTTTCCGCCTCTTCATCTTTGGAGCACTGCTATGACCTCAGTCCCGGCGACTGCGTCTTGTTGAAGAAACGTATCCAGAAAATGTGTCTGGAGCCTAGATTTCATGGGCTATACCAGATTATCCTAGTGATAATCTGGTATAGCCAGCATATTAGCAACCAGCCACCGGACGTGTGCTGATCGGACAACCACACCGACGGTGGCTTTGGCGCACGTACGGCATGGCTAATATGCCGGGACAGATGTAGTGAACTTCATAACCAACAGTGGTTGCACGCAGAGCATACTGAACAGTCAACCCACTGGTTCAGTATCATATTATTGTTTTTTGCACATGTTTTTCATGTTTTTTCACTTTCATTTTCACCTAATTATTGCAGTTGCTGAACCACTGACCCTGAAGAAGGCCATGACACTGCTATTGTTCCTTCTGGCCAAAACATGTTGGTTGAGTAATTGAGAAGTAGTTTTGGTTTCCCAGTGCACTCGAGTTATCCTTTATTTTATCCTTGATTCGTAACAAAATTCTTGTTGGCGCTACGACTGTCACACTGTGTCTATCAGTGCCTTTATATGTATTGAGAATGCGTGACAAGGGCGTCTTGCCACATAGGCATGTGCTCGTTTTATTGGAAACTGAGTTGTTTCTTCACAACTATAATCATTAATTAATGAATGTTGAGACAAGTTCATAGATCATTTGTCTTTTATTTAATCCTTTGATGTCAAAAGTCCATTCAATTTATAATTTTCTTTATAATCCTTATTGTTGACTATAATACCCAATGCATTTCAGGTCAATGGAAAAAGGACCCTTCTTCAGGGGTTTCCATAGACAACGCGAGTCGGCGAGTGGAGATGCCATTCAGAACATTCCTTCCGTGTTCTCTGACGGCGTCAGTAATTGACACATTTGCCTCTAATGTCGGCACCTGTGTTACCAGCTATTCATTGTTTTTAATCCTGACACCAAGTAGCTGAATAAAGTCACAGCATGGCTAACCCAGTAGCCAGTTTTAACTATTCACATCACAGCACTGCACTCTAACGCACACACCAGTCCCACATAGGGTTTTAGTACACCCACCCTGACTCAATAAAAACATCCCTGAGCTCCTCCCTTGAAAAGAGGGGGTTGTAGCCCACATGAATACTAGGTTTTTCACGTGAGGAGGCACCACATGATGAATCATGACACCTCTGGTGTGTGAGGGGGACCGTCCTGAAAAGGGATACCCCTGACCCTCCATGGCAGAATACCCTCAGACAGTTGTGTAACCTCCCTTCCATTCCAGACCTGTGTCTCTCTTTGTGTTACATTGAATTAGTGGGGAGTTGGCTCACGCAGGTCCTTAGAACTCCTCTCGCCCTCAAGTGTATTTATATTACTGGTTCTAGATAAGTCATGGAAACTAATAACCGAAATAGACGTAGACATATATTAGTAGCGGTGTTGTTTTTCATTGTTGTAGTACTAATTGTTCTTTTGGTAGGATTATCTTCACCCACGTTTTCCACAGTACTTGAGATAAAACGTAAGACTCTTATTCCTAATGATAAACCGATATTATACACATTAACAGTCAATGGCATGAATAATAAACAAGTTGCTGTAAGTACACCAGGGTGCTTAACTAGCTTGAGGCACCCACCACCCAAGAGTACTAATGGCACGTTGAAAACAACATGCGCCTTGGTAACAGAAAAATAAGCTAATTCAGCACACCCATCATAAGTAAGATTTTGTCCAGGACAATACACAATACTATGCACAAGTGCAAATCAAAATTCAATTAGTAAGTCCAAAAAATCCTAAAATTCCAAGGGGATCCAATGATGCACAGGGTAATTCACAAGACTTCAGTAGAAAACGTTCTTTTTATTGATTTTCAGAAAAATCTTCCAGCGAATAAAACAGCCAACACGTGTTTCGTCTGTACTAATAAGTATTCAGACTTTCTCAAGGCTAAAGAAAGTTCATGGTACGTTCGTAGTTAAATCAAGATAAATGCAAGATCCAAATGAAATCGTCTATCACAAACAAAGACCGTCTATGATAGAAATAAAGGTGCAGCCTCAGGTTAAATCAAGAATACTGGCTGGTACAACAATAAGAGTCCAAGGAATAAAATTACTAATGTAGTTCGCAATATGTCCATCACACCAAAATCTATAGTTGCAAGAATGCTGTTCTTAGACCATGTCACGTAAAGAAGAAGTAGAACAGCAGCACAATCAAGGCTACAATGTGTCAATAGCCTAATGAGGTGGTGCTGTTCCACTAAAGCTGCACTCAAAAAATCGAAGAACGACAACCAGAGGGTTTGCTTTATGAATATGTTGACACTATGCATGCAAGTGATTGTTCTGTCTGGACACAGTTACCTGAGACAGAGGGAATTACCTACCACCATATTCCTCTCACACAGCCTTCTGTTAAGTAGGTTTGATAGAAAGAGACACTTCCAATAATATTACGCAAATTATGAATTGGTACTTTTTGAAGGTCCTTTGCTCAAGTATTTGAATAGACATATTCATGGCAAAACAATTAATACAGTAATCAGTGTTCTTATACTGAAAATGCCACTGGACCCAAATTATGCTCATAAAACAATTAGCATGTTCCTTAACTGAGGCTGAGAAGAAATTTGGGGGTTTGACAGAAGACAGGAATAGAGCAATAGATACAAGGGGAAAACAGGATGGAATCAGAAATGTAAGGGACTGTGTGATACGGAACAAGCAAAACATCAACACTTAGGAGTTATGCCCACACTGCTTCTAGATTGACAACACAAGGGGTAATAATGTTTGAGTAGAGATAAATCGACCTTTAAGACTAATTTCATGGGTAAAAGTAATTGTAATCATATATTTGAGTATGTAGGAGTTTGGCTACTGGTCTTGGGAGAACAAGATCCCATTATTCCTGGAGTTTATTTTGTTTGTGGGAAGAATGCATACTGCAAATTGCCCAAGGGATGGTATGGTACATGTTATTTAGGTGTCGTTTTCCAAAAGATTTATCATGTGGAACATTTGAATGATCCTGTGTAAGAAATGAAAACTAGAACTAAACGAAGTAGTAGTGGTGCTGAAATTGTGGGAGACATTTTGTGGTGCAATGATTCCATCTGTATGTGTAATCTTGTATGATCTCAATATTGGAAAGTTGTCCACCATAGTGGATACATTGGCCACAAGTACAGCAAGTTCCTTATTGTCTATAGATATTTAAATGGTAGGTATGAGATCTCTGGTTTTGCAGAACCATCTTGTTTTAGACATCCGCCTCATGAAGGAAGGTGGAGTCTGAAAAATGTTCATGGTTCAGCAATGTTGCACCTATATACTCAACAAGAATGAGGACTTAAAAAATACATTAAGAACATTACTGATCTGATGGGAGGTTTGAAGGAGTTAGAAACTATAGCTGCTTGGGAAGCAATTAGCAATGGGTTTACTGCTGCATGTTAATGGTTTGGTAACCTTGGCAGAGGAGTACTTGGTTCTGTTTTGAGACCCTTTGTGATAATTGCCCTTTGTGCAATATCTTTGTTTGTAATATTTTAGGGGTACCAATACAAACAAAGCAAAAAGAAAAGTACAAGAGAGGAAGGGAATAAAGGGAAAGAATGTGGAAATGGAGGAAAGTCAGTGTAGCTTTCAAAATACCATGAAACACCTGGAAAATACTGGACGAAAGTTGTTGAAAACTTCAAGGTTTTTACTTGATTTCAGCTGACAAGGACTCTTATGTGTCAAGTCAAGTCAAAAACTTTATTCGGAGGCATGTAAATCATGTCCATAAAAGTACATACATATAATACATGTTAATAAAAAATACACATTAATAGAAAGTACACTTTACAATCGCAATCCGCAAAAAATACAGTATGATACATATAATGCATCAAATAACACACTTTAAAAAGTTTCCAATAAATAAATTATTTTAAAAATGTGTTATTATATTAAAAAGTCATGCTTTTTCTAGAGCTAATTGCCTTGAGTAAATAACTAGCCGTATAAAAACAGATGTCAGGGTGATGCAGATTAAAAAGTAATTTAATTGCCGCTTTGATGGTTCTTACTCCAAATTTAATAAATAAAGGTTTTAAAAAGAATTTACGATATTCACTATAAAGGTTACATATAAGTAAAAAGTGCTCTATGCTTTGTTCTGAAATGTTGTCGCACCGACATGGACCTATAGGGCGCATCTTAGTCTCAGGAAATGCAACCAATAGGTGGACCGTACCCATCCTCATCCTGGTAAGAACAAACCGATGTTGCCCTTTAGTTACCTGGGAGAGGTAAGGGTGTAGGCCCACAAATTCGTTCAATTGGTTATAACGTATACAGGTGGAAAGTTTAAGATCATCCGTGGCTCGTCTTTCTGCACAGTGATTTAAAAAGATTGATTTCAAACTCTTTTTAGAAAGATCCGAAGCAGAACAGTGATCTAATATAACGTTTAACCCAAACACATTAGAAAAGGATTCAATTGTGTATTTAATCCATGGGATTTTGAGAAAGTAGTCTAGACGTAGGCAATCTTCAATAATAGCCCTATTAAATGAGGTTTCGTCTTTCATCCAGACCGAACGCCATAGTAACAGAGGTCTCAACAATAATAGATCATTTAGATGATGTAGTCCTAATTCTTTGTGGACCAAACTATTGGCAGTGGATGTCGGGAGGCACAATAATTTTTTCAGAAATGTATTCTCTTCCACCTGTAGAGATTCTACCCTGGATACCCCCCATACCCCTGCTCCATAGAGAGCAGCCGAAAGACACCTAGCTTCAAAGATCTTAAGCATTTCTTTGGGCCTTCTACTACCTAATTTACTTGCAAAAACAAATATTCCATTGGCGCTCCTGGTCATTTTGTCGCGCACCACCTTATGCTCGACATCCCAGCGACCATTTTTGGAAAAGGTGACCCCCAGGTAGCAGAAGTTTCCCACACACTGCACCACTTGGCCATCAATAAGATACCTATAGGGTTTTTTAGTTTTAACATTTCTAGCTCCACACTCCATCACATAGGTCTTGCTCTTGTTAATGACCAGCTTTCTTTTTTCAATAAAGGCCACAAAGCTGTCCATCAAAAGCTGTAGACCCCGAGGAGTCCTAGAAAGCAACACAGCGTCGTCCGCATAGAGTAACACGGGGATGGTACTTGTGTTTACTCTGGGGGCGTCCGCTGGCGCCTTCTTAAGGATCGAGTCTACTTCGTTAATAAACAGGGTGAAGAGCAGGGGAGCCAGAACACACCCTTGTCTGATACCTCTCTTGACCCTGAATTTGTCTGTGCATTCGCCCGATGTCCCATACCGAACACTCGAGCTAAGCCTCTCATACAAACGGGCCAGAAAATATATAATTTCCCTAGGTGCTCCCATTTCTAGCAAGGTGGTCCATAGTATGGCGTGATCCACCAGATCAAAAGCGCTGCTCAGATCAGCGAAACAAAGATAGAGTGAACCATTTTTTGCTCTGGTGTATTTCCCTATCAGGAGTTCCAGATTTAAACATTGTTCAATGCAACCTCTTCCTTTCCTGAACCCATATTGGCAGTCTGTCATTATCTGATTAGACTCTGCCCACTCTTCTAATCGGACGAGGAGTACACGGCTCATAATCTTGACGGACGAATCCAACAATGAAATTGGCCGGTAGTTTTTAACATTTCCTCGGTCCCCTTTCTTATGAATGGGAACTATTATTGATTCAGACCAGGTACACGGGATAGTATAGTGAACAGCAGCATTAAAAACTTTGACTAGTACTGGCCCCCAAGTCTCAGGTGCGGATTTATACACATCAACTGGGACACCGTCGGGTCCCTGGGCCTTTCCGCCCTTACTAGCCCTGATACTACTTAGAACCTCCTGTAAGGTAATATCTAGGCTAAGTACTGGCCAAGAGCAACTTATCGGCAACATTACCGTGTTGGGATTAAAAATGCCGGAAAAATGCTGTACCCATGATTCCTTACCTACGTTTGAGGTTAACACGGGGAGTTTATCATCTTTTAAAAAAGGACTGTTTACTACTGACCAAAAGAGAGTACAATTTTTCGATACAGCCGCTAAATCAAATCTCTCCCAAGCTTCCTCTCGTAGTTCAGCTTTCCTTTGCTTAAGAGCTAAGTTATAGTCAGATCTAAGCTTAGCTACAGCCGTTTTGTCTCTAGGTTTGGTGGATAATGCCACTTTTAATGTCTTCAGGGCCACAGTACATGCATTATTAAACCATCCCCTAGCTTTATTGTTAATATTCCCAGCAGCCCTAGTAAACTTACCACTAATGAAAACCTTTGATTTTGGTGAAATGAATAATACAGGCCTCCATATTTGGCTTCTCATCAATAATTGATGTAATATCATTTAAGCAGCATGAGATAATGCAATTAGAAGTTACTTCAGCTTTATCCCCAGCCCACCTTATTCTAAAACCGTTCGGCCTATGTACATCAATGTTTGTGATAGGGCTGCTATCTGGAATTATACAAGCCTTCCAAAACCTAGTTTCAATAACAAGACAGTTATGATCACTAACCATATAGTCTACAACCTTGACATCAGAGCTAAAATGGGCTAGTTCGGAAGACATACAAATAAAATCTATTACAGTGTTCGCCCCCCTCCCTACAAAAGTTGGCTGGCTATCACCCTTCCCATCCTGCTCAATCTCTAGGACCTCCATATCATAGGCGAGTAGGAAGGAGTTCAAAGTTTCTCCATATGTATTGTGTGGGAAATGTGTAGCTGGCTCTCCAACACGGTTCAAGGTGCCACACAACATTTGATTAGAGAGAGGGCAAACAGAAATGTTAAAATCTCCAACATATATGAACTCAAAAACTGTATTAGAAGCTTTCATCAATTGTTTGATTGCGATGTCTAATTCTAAAATAACCATATGTCTGCTAACATCAAAGACATTATTATACATGTTAATCAATAAAATGTTTTTGTCTGCCTCATCAGCTAACCACAGCAGTTGGGAATTATTGCCCACTGTGATATGCTCCTTCACCCTAATTCGCATTTTCACAGAAATCAGAATTAGCAAACCACCTTTGGCCCTCCCGGAGGTAGTTGCCACCGCTGGTAGCTCATATGCTACAAAACCATCGAGGCCCTTAAAGTTTAGACACCAGGTCTCTTGTAGACATAAAATATCAAATGTTCTGATTAGTTCTAGCCACCCTAATACTTCAAATTTAGAAGCTAGTCCTGCTATGTTCCAACTAGCAATATGGCAAGATGTTAATGACCCCTCTAGGATATTGCAAGATGTACTCACAGGCTTAAGCAGTGTACTACCTATAGTATTTGGGGACTGATTTAGGTCTACTTCTGCGGATGCTCCGGCAATCTCGTGTCTGACCTCTTGTCAATCACAATTATTAAGACCAGACAGGGCATCAAACCTGTTGTGTAACAGCAGGCTTGGTACTGGGGGAGTAGGCCAGCGGTTATGCATATTCAAATTGTTATCCCATCCTAATGCTGGCGTTTTGGTAGGGTTACGTTTTGCTGTTCCCCATAAAAAAATTTTAATGTTAGGGGAACCACCGTACCTCTTCTACGCTGGGGCGGAAAAATATGAGTTAAGACATTTGGGAGTACTTCAGGGTGTGTAAATGTCACCGCCACACAGTCCCCTTTAAATCTTTTGGGGCGATTCCCAATCCAGGGGACGCGTTTAACTGCTTTAATATCGTGCGCCAGTTGCTGTAACCCTCCAGGTGCTAACCTCATATTACCAGAAAGCCAATGGAGGGCCTTACTAGTCAGAGAGCTAGATGACTCGGTAATGCCCTCGTCCAAAAGGGGAACATTAGCTAACACCAGTACAACAGGTGAGGCTTCCTCAATAAACTGCAGTGGGTCTGTACCGTGAACTTGTGCTTGTGGTAAAGTTACTATCAACGGACGCCCTTCTGCTGTTGTTACATGTTGATTATCTTTTGGAGCTGGCATATGGACTTGATTAGTCAGTACACCAGATGTCCCTTCTCCTACTAGGTTAACCCCTTCGGTACCATTTCTTGCTGTTAATAAGGTATTAAGACTGCCTATTTCCTCTGTCAGCTTTATTTGCACACCTCCAAGTCTTTTTACCTCAGCCTGCAATTTATCGATTTTAGAGATCAGAGGTTTTACAATTTCGTTCAGTTTACCCTCTACAACCTCGAGCAGTTTACTAATCATTTCATCATCTCCTCTGTTTCTTAAAGTCCCTTCCCCTACAGCCTTTTGGGGGGCTCTCGAGGAGCCTGGGGATAATGTTCTCTTCCTTTTCACTCTTGGCCTTTGTCCGCCCTGTTTCCGCTGGTTCTTCACACAGGTGCGCACAGGCCGAGGTGTGTGCTTAATCGGTGGTAAGTCGTCCTCCACAGGACCAGTTACAGTTTCTAGATCTGAATCTATAACATTGTCAGTGTCTACATCCAGAATAACAGGGGATGGTAACATGGTCAATGGCTGGCTACCAGACTCAATAGTAGGTGATGCATTTGGTGAAACCCTAGTTTCCACCAACACAAAAGGGCTATCATCAGTTGACAGAGGTAAAGTAGGGCTTAGCCTGCGCAAATCTGGTGACTGGCTTAGCCCAAGTGATTCCCTCCTTTGTTCGTTTATTTTCTTTACTGTTTGCACAACATAGTTATCCATGGTGTTTGCGGACAGAGCAGCAGGCTTCTTTTTGGACATCATCTGTATATAACGGAGTTAGCAAACAATACAGGGACAACAACAGAGTCTTACTTGTAGGGGCGCCTCCGATGGAACAGGGGGTCGGGCCCTGTCCCTGCCTCTTCCTGCCGATGAGGGCCGTAGAGGGCCCGCCCTTTTCCCGGGCTTCTCCCGGGCCGCTCCCGCGCGCGACTCGCGGTTGCGAGGGGCGTTCCGTTCTTTCAAGCGCCTCCGGGCGCTCGTGCGGCGTCACTTCCGCCGCCGGGGCACCTGGGAGTTGTAGTCTGGTCGGGCGCTGGAGCGCTAGGGTGCTGAGCGCTAGTAGCGCTAGCCGTTTTCCTCACGGCGTTGGTAAGGCGCTGGAGCGTTAGGATGCTGAACGCTGGCAAGCTGTCTGCTGTACTCGTTGGCCGATCACCGCACGGCTTGTGAAGATTTCCCGCCGGAGCTCTGGGCGCTCCGTTCTTTCAAGCGCCTCCGGGCGCTCGTGCGGCGTCACTTCCGCCGCCGGGGCACCTGGGAGTTGTAGTCTGGTCGGGCGCTGGAGCGCTAGGGTGCTGAGCGCTAGTAGCGCTAGCCGTTTTCCTCACGGCGTTGGTAAGGCGCTGGAGCGTTAGGATGCTGAACGCTGGCAAGCTGTCTGCTGTACTCGTTGGCCGTTCACCTCACGGTGTCTTATTGTGATGGCTAACATCGCCATCAGAGGGGGGGATTGGAGTAGCACAATGTATTCACCCTCCCTTACATGTCGTCATTGCGCAATTTGCAATTATATGTTGACATTATATGTACTGCGGGCTTTAATATTATTAATGTGTGTGAACATTTAAACACATTAATGAAATATGCCTATTGATAAACTGTGTTTGATTGGTTCCGATGCTACGCCCATCACCACCGGTCCTAGGAAGCTGGTTTCCGGTCCAGGGAAGGCATGGCTTGGCAGTTCGGACTGGACTGTTCCCATGAGGCACAGGGTCAGACTGATTTGCATATGGCCATGTCTGAACTGGGGTGGCAGAGTGGGCTAAAGAACGGTGATGGATTAAACCCAGATCTGTTGACTGGGTGTGAGTGATTGGTTCAGATGCTCCGTCCATCACCACCCCCTTTTGTACCGCTTTGTTCGCCATAAGTTGGCAGGGTATGCTCCAACGTGAGTCCCTTGCTCACTTTGCCACTGGATTCAAGCAAGCCTGGCTGAAGACGGCTGAAATGCCAGAAACCGGTCCTAGGAAGCTTGTTTCCGGTCCAGGGAAGGCATGGCTTGGCAGTTTGGGCTGGACTGTTCCCATGAGGCACAGGGTCAGACTTATTTGCATATGGCCATGTCTGAACTGGGGTGGCAGAGTGGGCTAAAGAACGGTGATGGATAAAACCCAGATCTTTTGACTAGGTGTGAGTGTTTGATTGGTTCAGATGCTACGTCCATCACCACCCCCTTTTGTACCGCTTTATTGATAAACTGAAGCTTTATAACCGTGCGCTAATGTTCAGTTTAACATGAAGCCATGTATTCTGTATTCAAATTTGCATTTATACTAAAAGTTACAGTTGCATATATTCTGAAACTCATATTTGAAAGTGTAATCATGTATAATCATGTATGCGTTCACTCATGTTTTCATTTATTCTTGAGTTATATGTGCACAAGCATAACCATGTATTTAAAATGCACACTATGGAGCTTATTTATGAGAGCCCTACATCACTTTTGCACCATGTAAAGTGATAGGTGTATGACACAGGGCTCTCGTAAAGATGTATGAAGCCTTGCAAAGCCAGCTTGCATGGCTTTGGGAGGCCTCAGAAACCATGAGTAAGGCAACCTAGCGCAAATCGCTACATCTCCTTATTCTGTGCCTGGGAGGCATTCCCTGGGCGTTGCAGTGGGTTTTCCAAGGCAACATCCATGGAATTTGACGCTTCAAAAACATGTAAACCTGGGAAAGTGCAAATCCATATGCCTCCCGAGGTGAGACATAACGGGGAGAAATTTCTTTATTTCTCCTTGTTCTTTCCTCATTCCATCTGTGATGCATTCTGCAGCACACATAGAAAGAGGAAAACACCTTGTATAATTGTTTTTGTGGAGGGAGGGGCTTCTTACCCGACAACAACATTACTGACTGCAGCAGAGGTGCAAGGGTGCCTACATTGGTGCTAGGCTACTGAAACTGTGCCAGGTCTGGCAAAAAGGACCGGAATGCACCATATTGCTTAAGTAAGGTTTATTCCTGCCCTTTTAATTTGGTGTAGGGCAGTGCAGTAAGGTGCCTTGCTGTGCTGCTCTATTCCAAAATGCCAGAAATGAGGCCCTAAATTTTCAATTAAAGTTAACCTGACTAAAGGCATTGTGATTTTGAAATGTACTTTGCTTGGTTAGCGTGTCTTTTCTTTTGCAGGTGCATTCTCAAGGTTTCATTAGCTAGAGAAAAGGAGTATTGTTATCTGTATTCGTTTATTGATAGTACGGTCTGAGAAGGGAAATCTTGGCAAGAAATGTGAAGGCCTAATGAGCAGATGAAGCTTCCTATTGAACGCGTATTAGGAGCGAAGAATGATCAAGATTGCAATAACAGTCCAAGATCTGTGGAATGGGAAAGTTTGGGAATGTTGCAAATGCACAGTACAAGAAGAGAAATGATTGGGTGTTGGTGGTTTTGGAAGAGATATGCCTGTTGCTGATGTTCTATTGGTTTTAATTAGTGTACACACTGTTAAAAGTTAGAGAAGATTCCATTAAACATTGAAGGGTATAGTGCTCTCTGCTTCCTTTACTTGCAAGTGTGAAGCTTCTTGCTAAACACTTATTTCAATTCTGCAAAACTTCTACTGAAGTCCTCACTGTGTTAGCAACTTCTTTAGAGTCTATTCTACGAACCATCCTTATTCTAAACTTAGATCCATGATTAGATGTATTTAGAACGTATTCATGTTTAGGAGAGAGAATCAGACTTTCTTTAAGGAACACCTCTTTCTAATTCTCAGTTTCTGAATTGCTGTGGTGCTGATTAGTTTGTACCTTATCTTATGGAAATTGAATAAATTTCAATATTTCAGCTCGCCAGCTATACTTTTGTATCTGTATATTCTCCTAACTTGCATATTTGTTGGATTGACTATTAACTGGAAATATAACTACTTAACTTCAATCACCGATTCTTGGTCCTTATTGTGAGGCCAAATGGGCTTCACGAAAGTTTAATTTTTTTATTGTTGCTAACTCGCCATTTCTTAGTCAACTTAAAAAGATGAGAGATTGTAAACTCCAGGAAGAGTGCCAGAAACTCCACTTTTGAACATTTGGAGATAGGGCACGGTCTTCAGGTGTGAAAATCCTCTTGCAGTCTATGAAAGATTTGAGGTATAACTTATGTAGGAAGACTGGGGAAATTGAAAAGGCAGCAAAATGTATTGAACAGCAATTAAAAGGTGTTAGCATTAGGTTGCTAAAGGTAGAGAAATTGCAGGAAGAATCTAGGGCCACAATTAGGTAAGACATGTGACAGAAGCAGTTGATGGAGTACTAGAGTTGGAATCTTTCAGAAAGGAGGTAATTGTGAATATATGAGTCTGTTGACAACCTGAGAAAGAGTTCACACCTAAAAGGGATGGGTGTGCCTGCGGAAAATCCAGCAAATGCCCTTCTGGTATGTATTACTGGAGCGTCTTGATGTGCAAAAGGATGGTAAACATGATGTGATTAATGTGGACAAACTGTACCCACTTCAGAGGCTTTTAGTGCACATGCTGGTGGTGTGTGATGATAGTAATATGCATGATTTGCTCAGCAAGGTGGAGAGGCAGAATTTTACTGCAGCTGTTGAACAAAAGATTGTTTTGGTGGGGCAGGGCCCTCTTCTGTTTTTCCAGATCTGAATCATGCAACCCTGAATAGAAAGAAGTCATTAGTAAAAAATTAAACTGGAGCTACAGGAAAATGGATGTCAAGCCTTAGTGGGCTTTCAGGTGACATCAGAGATCGAAACACAAATGGGTGGACGAAATTCCAGTTTGCACGGGGCTACTTGTCAATGGCCTCTTTCAGAGTCTGGGACTAGATCCAGGATGATCAGCGGGGACCTTTTTGATGGCAGTCGTGTTGGCTTGTTTGTTGCTGTTGGTTGTGCAGGCCTGGAAAATGTTCCAGTAATCCGAGCCATGGGGTTACATGTATGATCACAGCCAGACTGATGGAGTGGAAAGAGACAGGCCTTCTATCAGAGGATGAATTTAGATATCTCAGGGTGATAAAACCTAAATACCCCTGTATATACGTTTTGCCCAAAATCCACAAGGGGGGGGGCCTTCCCACCAGGACGCCCAATTATTTCTGGAATTGGGTCTCCGACTGAAAAAATCTCTGAATTCGTGTGGATCTACATCTACAGAAACATGTGGTGGCCCTTCCCTCCTACATAAGGGACAGTAAAGACATCTTAGTCAAACTGAATGAATATCAATGGTCTGAGGAACTCTCTTTCGTCACATTTGACGTCGAGAGTTTATACATCTGTATACACAAGGAGGTTGGCATAGAGGCAATACAATGCTTTCTGGACAGGGAACCGGCTGACAAACATGATTTCAACAATATGCTACTGGACATGATTAACATAATTCTGAGTAACAACTACTTTCTACATGATTCTGTCTGGTACCATCAGACCCGTGGCACTGCGATGGGTTCAAAGGTAGCACCTTCGTATTCCTGTCTGTTTATGGGTCAATATGAAAAGATGCATGCATGGAGTAAACGTGCCTCCCCCTGGACCGAACACATCGTGTTTTGGGGGAGGTACATTGACGACATCATTGTACTCTGGTCAGGTTCAACAGAATCCCTGCAACAATTTCACATGTACCTAAATAACAACGAATACAATGTGAAGCTTACCATGACACATGATAAAGAAGCTATCAACTTCCTTGACATTCATTTTTTTGTCAAGGAAGGTGTGATACAAAGTAGTCTTTACAGAAAGGAAACCTCATGCAATGCTGTGTTGCACGCAGACAGTGCACACCCACACTTACGGCGAGATGGTGAGGTTGCGTAAAAATTGTAGTGAGGAGGATTCCTATGCTCAAAATCTGGACATTGCAAAAACCAGATTTCTAAAGAGAGGCTATAACCAGAAAGTTGTAGATGTCGCAATCCAGAAAGCCAAAAACCTACGCAGAGAAGATACTCTGTTGACAAAACATGACGTCACCTCTATTAGAAAGGAGCGGGGTATCAGCTTCACGACCCAATACAATTCTAACAGTAACAAGATCCATAATGTACTCAGAAAACATTGGGACATTTTAAAAAGTTCCCCTGGTTTGCGAGAACTTATACCGGTTAGACCACTAATCTCTTATCGGAAGGGAAGATCACTCAGGGACAACCTATGCCAGAGCTATGTAACCACTCCACGTGAATCATGGTTTCCATCAAAACCCATGGGCTTTTACACATGCGGGTCATGTATTGTCTGTGACTCTGGTCTAAATAAGATCACCAACTTTACATACAAGACACCCAAGAACTATAAGATTAACAGCTTTATAAATTGCAATACCACGCATGTGGTATACGTATTGGGATGTAGCTGTAACATCATCTACGTAGGGAGCACGGTGCGTCCTTTAAAAATGCGAATTCAGGAACATCGAAAGGAAATTATTGGTAAAGATAAACGTTGTCCAGTGAGTTCGCATTACAATGATATACACCCGGGGGACACCACTTTCTGGTATCATGGAATAGATCATGTACCACAGGACAAAAGAGGGGGTAACCGAGAATTAGCGGTCAGACAGAGAGAGGCAAAGTGGATTTGCCGCTTACGGGCAACACAGAGGGGGCATAATACTGATAAAGAACCTCACTATTTCCTTGAGTGAGATACCAATGCCACCCTTTCTGCCATATCACCAACCCTAAGATCCTGCAATACGTAATAAGTACCAAAAAATAATGGTGAGGATCTGTGCTAAGTGTATATAACTTCAGGCTAACCTTGATTTCATAATATACAGGACTAAACGGGGGGCCACATGATGTTATACTTTTTACATATATTGGCTCTCACTGTGAAATTCTTGTAGACATATATTTGATATATGGATGTTTATATTGTAAAGAACTGATGACCTTTCAATGCAAATGTTTTTTTGTACATGTGATTTATACATCTAGCACATGGGCGTTTAATTCACATTGAACAAATGATTTTCTCTTCTCATCTATATCTACAGAAAAACTATTCTTCCCTTCATCTACTGATACTTGCATGCACTCTTAAAACTTTCTCGAATCACGGATTCCACTATCTCTGCACAATGTGACACCAGATTTCTTCTTATCTACTAATATTGTCAGAGTTTTGCCCTGGGGGGAGAGGGCATATTACCTCTATAGCATAGTTAATTGGGGTCTCGATACCATCTATGCAGTACCAACCTCTTCAAATATGGCCGCCATGGCACTACCGGACAACCATGGGACACCTTACGTCCGTTATAACAACTAGCCCGCTAATATTGGGGACTTTCTGTCCTAGTGTAGCGACTTTGATCCTGATAAAAAACACTCTTGTTTCCTTACTTACTAATTTCGTTTTACTATGTATACATAATTGTAGTTATTATATTCAATCAGGAAAGTATACTTGCCCTGAACCATGGCCCATTATGAGCACACCATGTTACATGCTAAGAAATAAAATTCCTTAAATCTAAATATGCCCTATACTATTGGTACTTATAAATTACTTCTCTCATTATGATAGCAGTACAATACATAATACAACTCTCTAAGATGGCCGACCTTCGGGATATGGGCCAGCGTAAGATCGGTCTCCAATCGGCATCACCGCCGAAGGAGCCTACGTGACCTAGACCGAGATCAGGTGATTTCATTTAAAAATGGCGGGGGATTGGCGAACACTGCTTCGGATATTCCAGGTGGAGAAGCAGGAAACTGCGGCGACCCTATCACAGGTACGTCATGCCGTAGGGAAGGTGTATGATTTTTTGCTTTAGGAAAATGCTACTATACTATTACAAAACCGGACCTTACATCTATTTCAGGTCCTGCATTTCAAGGATCATTTGGCAACCCTTTTGGATGTTAGTTATTAACTAACACATTCTACCCTGCTTTTCTTACGGAGCTTTCCTTGCACTACGAACCGTATTTTAACGGTAAATAGTATGTTTTTTCGTGCTTTCTATCGGGAGAAATGACTGTTTTTAGTGATACAAGTGGGAAAATAGGACAAAATGAGGAGATGTATTAGTGATCGAACTGCTTCTTCTATAATTGATCTTTCCCCCCGTAGAGCCTCGGGCTTGCCGTTAGAAGTGACATGCTTAATACATCAACAATTGATTATGGTATTTCGATTCGGAGAATCCGAGACTGTGATCGCCAACCGTTTAGGCGAATATGTACATACTAGCGATCCAAGCTCTATATCTGAGAGGATACAGGCTTAAAATGTGGTATTTCACTTCATACACATGATATATTATTGGTTCCATCTATTATACTTCTAGAGGCTTGTCCACAATTTACAGAATCCCTTGAGGGTTTGTTACTTATGAGATAATAAAAATTAAATCGTCTTCATGAATTTATATGGACTGACTGTAGAGAACCTGGCATAATATGATATCCATATGTACTTTATACACAGGGGGCAAGGATATACTTTAGTTATTTTTCCACACACCATTGCTGCTTACTGTGGAACAACGCTCCGAAATAATTCTTTGTACATCACTTCTGTATTATCCAGGTAAATAATTTTCTGGTTGCTTTATGACAAGGAGACATCTTGAAAGGAAATTGTTCTCCTCTTACAACTGGACAGCATGGTCAGGTGTCTGGATATTTTATAAAATATATTTCTAATCACGCCTCATATGGGCAATAGTGAGAAATGGTTATTTCTTTCTTCATTATATCGCTTTTGTACTAAAATGACAATATTTGGAGCATGAACTTAAGATAAACAATCCATGGCCAACCTTAAGAATCTTTATGGCTTATGGTAGAATCTTCGCTCACGAGAGTATATTATTATATTTTCAACCTTAGGAACACAAGGGTTATACAGTTGAGAATACTCCTGCAGCACTGATACTGAAGGTGCAACCAGATTCTGGACCATTGGAATAAGATGTTCCAATTCAATGGTGAGCTCAATTTTGGTACTTACATCATAGTGAAACTGGGAGATAGTTAGGGTAACACCCTTTCCCTCCGCCCAGTGTGTTAATATTTTTTAGAAAAAATGATTTTCTGACGTCACTGCTCTGACTTCGACTTTGGTTACATTCTACATATAACTTACACTCCTGTACATCTTCTTGTTTGGTGGCTTTTTGATGACTTACTTTACACTTTATTTCTGGGTTTTTTTCTTCACTACATTTTATTAAGTTGCACAATCTTCCGTTTTGGGTGCCTTTTCCCCAAATGGCACATGTTGTTGAAATTAGAATATGTCCAGTCACACCATATAGATTGGCATACATGTGACACAATTCCGTAGATGTGTAAGCAATGTACTGGTGAGGGTGTACTTGCTTTTAGAAAAAGTAATAAATGTGCTATTTAGCATGAATTTTTAATGTGGCTATGTCTATTGGCGTAACCTCTAGTCATTTTTAATTTTGTATGGTATGTAGACTATTGTTATGATTATCTAAACACAAGGCGAAAAATGCTCATGCATGTCAAAATCTCTTGCAGCCCTGATGAAATTCCCAAGGCACTAAAGGGAATGAAACGCGTTGGCTGTGCTTGTGTATTTTAAAAACAGAAAAAATAAAGAACCCATTAAAGAAGGAAAGAAGACTGACTACATTTATGAACTTTTTGGATTACTGACTTCATTGAGTGCACCTCTCAAATTTTTTTTGTAAAACTGGAAAATGTTCCACTTGGTATGAGGATTGTTCTTATTGTGTTATTCTTTCATTGTTGTTTCACTGCTGTCCTAGTCTCTCCACGGGCTTGTATTTGAGCCACTGCTTATACCTGAATGCTGCAGGGGTGTTGCACCTCGCAGCAATCCAGGGACCCTCCAACCCTTAAGAGATCATAAACCCTTTAGAGAGCCCCCCTAAGCCTCCGGCAATGATCTGTATTATATCAGCGACTCAGGGGGCCCTTTTCACGTTCTATGTGGTGGTGGAAATATGTTTTCCATTTTCATCATTCCTTCATTTCGAGTGTCTTTGGGCAGCAGTAGTGAATGTGCTGTTTGCATCAGAGGATAGTGGACAACTTGGTCGTAATCATATGCATGCCGTGAGTAATATGATTCTGCTACAGATTTAAATGCACAAGTGGTACCAAAAGGAATATCTTAAATCTCCCTCAGAATTCCATCTTGCATTCTCCTAATGCTTTGCCCCACTCACTTCATTGGATAAGTAGTTGTTTTATTTTTAAACCAAGTTTGTCATCTTTCAAGATACAGTGACCTTTCAACTCGGTATCAACTCATCTTTCAAAATCCCTATGAATAAAGCAAATGTCTCAATGCAAATGAACTCACAGTTAAACTGAATGTGTTCTGTGTTACGCAGGTGTTATAATATGAACGTGGTAAGAAAATGTTCACAACATATTACAAGCTAAGTGCAGCCCATGACTTAATCGTGTGTGATGGCTTGCAGAGTTGCATACATGTGAGCCACTGGGTGTGACTGGCTTCAAACACAGCCACAGTAGCGCATGCTATGTATGTTCACCACTCATGTTTAATGAAAAAACACAGTAAATTCGCAAGTAATTTTTCAAGCTAGTCTTCTTGAGCCAAGGCCATAAAAAGGGTAAACTCCACAGTCTCGATTCATAAAACTGATCTTAAAGTGTTAAAAACACATAACCTGGTAGCACGAAAATGGCCAAGTGAAAGAGTTGGCAGCAAGTTGAACATGTTAAATAAAGAAAGTATTGCAATGCTACTTTCATTCTTAAATTTGTATCAGAATTAAAGTAACTTTATACTTCCATTTAAAGGTCCCCCAGATAAATGGCGCATTTGCAGAAAATAATTAAATTATGCTGCTTTTTGAATCAATCCACAGTCGATGTATTTATTTTCTGTTTGGGTTAATTTTCAATATGTTATGTCTAAACATAAATGTGTGTATTAAAGCTTTCTTCAGCTAGTCGCATCACTATCCTTTTTTGTGAAGGAATGATAAACAAAACATATACATGTTGCCTCAGATTGCAAGACCCAAGAATATAAAGCTTGAATGATGGGGACAGTACTGAAATACTCGGTTGCAGATAAAGAAATGGATGTTGAATTTCCTACCAAGGAAAGATACTATGGGCCTCATTATAATGTGACTCGAAAGCTGTCGGAGGCTTTCCGAGTTACATCGTCGGGTTCCTTACCGACCGCCTATTACAATTGCGGTAGTCGAAAGTGAACCCGCACGGTCATACAGGCTAGATTCCGATTGGCTCAAGCAGCCTGTTGGCCAGTCGGAGGCCTCACCGTAATCCCTAAGGAAGGCTTTTCCACCATCAGGATTATGATGTCAGTTTCTGACAGGCTTTCCATGCCGGGCTTTCCAACATGGAAAGCCTGTTGGAAAGTGATTTTGGGGGGCCCTAGTAGGGCCTCCTTCTCTCTGCCGCATCCGGTTGGGGGCTGAGGGGGAGCCTATGGCGTCCCCCTGTCCGTCCCTGTACCGTGTGGCAGGCACCATGAGTTGCCTGCAACATGGTGCAGGGATTAACAGAAACGCCCAATTCTCTATGGGAGCTTGTGCTTCATCCGGTTTATGGCCGCAGCACAAACTCCCATAGAGAAATGGGAGTACGCAACTGCACCATGTGTGGTCACATTGTAATAGCGGTGTCGGGACCGCTGACCGGAAGCCTGTTGGTCCCGAGACCGCAGTGGTGTCGGGCAGACACAAGTCCACCAGACTTCATAACAAAGCCAAAAGTGTTGTATTTAAATATTAGGATCAGTCTTATTCGTTTTTGGTTACTCTGGCCCATCAGTTTATAGCTGGTCTGTGTCATTGTAGGTAAGGACCAAGTACACAAAAACAAGTTGGCCAGACTTCAAAATGAACAGTCACGCTAAGATTGGCAGGCCACATTCTGAGGAGGAACACGAGAAGCCCAAAATATGCTCTGGCCTCAATTGGTCTCATGTTTAAAGTGAAACTTGACGTCCTCTGAGAGAACTCTGGACCCATGCCAAGGCCTATGTTCATACGTAGGATGACTCTCAGACAGCCAAAATCGTGAACCACAGAGAACTTTCAGTCTCACTTAACCACTGAGATTTACTTTGGGGAGTATTTTGTGTACATTTTCAGAGACAAACCATACTCAAATAAACCTACGAAAGACACCAGAATGGAAGGGTCAGCCTCTTCATGTCTAACATGCTTTCACAAGGATAAGAATGATGAAAAACGACTGTAATTCAGGAGTATGAGGCCCTGCATCTGCCCTAGATGAGTGCACAAGATGTGACCTTGACCAAACCTGCCAAATCTCTCACAGAAGGTTGAAGAAGAATAGTGCCTTGTGTGTGGCTAGAATATACAACATAAATGGTACGGCTGCACTAAAATTATAAACATGTAGGAAATGGAAAAAGCTGCAAAACGGTACCAGGAACAGCCACTCCCAAAAAGGCACCGAATGAGAAGTTCCAGGTATGAATTAAATATTGTCACAATTGGTGTGGACTGACAGTAACCATACCAAACGGATTGCATCAAAATGAATGGTCTTGTGAAAGGGGCCGTAGATTATGTCACTGCCCTAATAATCCTACAATGGTAAAGTCTATCTGCACTGAAATGCAAGTAAAAGCTATACCTACCCCAACCCACCAGGTAACTTGTGAAGTATTACTCCACGTGCTATGCTCCACCATGGCACCTAGAACCTAATGGTTCCAGTTGCAAACGCCAATGCCCACCTCACGATTACCATTCAAATTCCCAATAAACTAAAACATAACTATAATAAGCCAGAAATTAAATTTCATTAATTGCCCATTACTTATGGAAATAACCAAATCAATAATCTTGTAGACAGTGGTATTGGGAGGTAGGCAGGAATTGGGTGGTAGGCAGGTGTATATGTATGCAGGTCTGTACAGGCTTTATATGGATACTCACTCAGGCACGAAAGTTGCATGACCACTTGCTTAAATTTAGACTTGAGCGTTGGCATGACCACATGCCTGACCATCTTGATGATCTTTTCACAACTGCATGTATGACCCTCTGCATCACTGTTAGACCTGGCATCTTTTGGCATGTGTTCCCTGTCTTTTGATACTTTGGACTTCGTTTTGCTCGTTTAGTGCCTCTGGGCACTTTCTCACTGCTGTTCAGTGTTAAAGTGCGTGTGCTCCTACGGTAAATTGTGTTTATGGATTGGTGATTCCATGTTTGGCTTATTTGATTTACTACTAAGTCCCTAGTATAGAGCACTGGGTGTGCCCAGGGGCTACTGGGCCTGCAGCACTGAGTGTGCCACCCACACAAGCAGCCTTTCAAAGGAGTCTCAGACTTGCCACTGCAGTGTCTGCATGCAGTTTTTACTTCCATGACGACCTGGCAAGGGCCCCCACTTGCCAGGCCCTAACCTTCCCTCTTCTTACAGGTAAGGTACCCCTCAGGTAGACCCAAGGTATCCCCCTGGGCAGGGTGCACTGTATATGAAAGGTAAGACATGTCCTGGTGTGTGTGACATGTCCTGATAGTGAAATACTGCCAATTTTGTTTTTTCACTATTGCAAGGCTATCTGTTCCATAGGCTAACATAGGTGTTACTTTGTAACATCGTACAAGTATAACTGTCCATTGGGACAAGATGGAGAAATGGAGTTTAGGCTTTCTAAACGAATTTAATAGCACGTCTTTTTAGGGAAATGATGTTTAAATTCTGTGTTTGAAAATGCCACTTTTAGAAAGTAGGAACCCAAAGGAGATAGGTCTATGAAAACGTGGTTAAGGGTAGACCCTTTATTAAGCATACAACATGAAAATTGCCTCAACCACTCTTACTTGAACGAAAAAACGTTTTCAGGTTAGAAAAATATTTATTACATCCCAACCAGGCATGCTTATTCAATGCCAATTATGTTTAAATTTCAGAAATATATTTAACATCAATATACAGAAATAAGGACTGTACATTCAATTTATATACAAATGGTTTGATACACATAGAAACAAAACAGTGTCAAAATGATATTTAAACATCCAACATCCTACAAAAAAATTAATACATAACAGAAAACAAATATCACATACATATAGAATCAATGACACCAATACAAGAGGGAAGATAGGGAAAACTATAAAAAAGCCAGGAGGAACTACCATACCTCTATCAAGCTTGCGAAAACCAACTATTATACAAACCTGATTGAGTCGACCAACAATAACCAAAAAGAGATATTCCAAATAGTCAACGGCTTCAGAAAACCCAAAATATTATCTGAGGAAATTCCACCGTCCCAAGCTCTCTGTGACAAAATTGCAGAATATTTCGAACAGAAAATTACAAACTTTACAATAGAGTTCCCACAGATCAGTCAGCTAGCATTAAACATAGCTGACCCTATAATTCCAAAGGATACACTCGGAACTACAACATGGGACAGCTTTACTATGATTAACTTAGCCGAGTCCTCCCAAGCCATATTAAAATTGAACTCAGGCTCTCCTCTCGATCCCTGTCCTCCTCTACTACTTAAGGCCATAAAAGATGAGGTCAACCCAATGATCAACTCAATATTGAATTCTTCCCTGCGAACAGGAGACATCCCTACATGCTGGAAGATCGCAGTAGTTAAACGTCTCCAAAAAAAAGTTACTCAAGACCCTACGACATTGTCAAATCTTCGACCCATATAACTTCTCCCAGCATTATGCAAACTTACAGAGACATGCGTAAACAAACAGCTCACCGCATATTTAGAGAACAATAACCTTCTCCATCCAAATCAAGCGGGCTTCCGCTCTCACCACTCCACTGAATCTGCCCTCATCTTCTCGATGGAAACAATCAGGGCCGCTTTGGATCAGGGCAAAAGAGCAGTCCTGATCCTATTGGATTTATCCGCTGCATTCGACACGGTGTCCCACGATATTCTACTTTATCGCCTGAGTAGTGCAGGCATAGGGGGCACCGTGTTGAAATGGTTTACCAACTTCCTGAGACAAAGAAACAGACCATCATCCTAGGGCCATATCACTCTGAGGCAAGGGAAGTCCAGTCCGGGGTACCTCAGGGCTCCAGCTTAAGCCCCATATTATTAAACCTATACATGGTCCCATTAATGAAACTCATCTCTTCCTTCGCTATTAGTTCAATAGCCTATGCCGATGACACTCAACTAGTTTTAATACTAGATGAGGACGCGGCAATTGCCGAACGCTCCCTTAGGGATTGTCTGAAAGCCACTTTTGAGTGGATGAACACAAACCATCTGAGATGTAATACTGCAAAGACCGAAATCTTACCCTTCGGGAAAAACAATCTTTTCTCTCCCCAGACCTGCTGGCCATCCAACGTAGAAGCCCCGCCGAGCACTATAAAGAGTCCCCGAAACCTAGGAATCAAATTTGATGAGGCATTGTCCTTTAAGCAACAGACCAGTGAAGTGGCTGGCTCCTGTTTCAATGTCATTAAGAGTCTTCAGAAATTCTTTGACTTCCTCCCCCTACCAGCCAGGAAAACGGTAGCGGTGGCATTAATCACATCTAGGCTAGACTATTGTAATAGTCTGTATGTAGGGGTCAACAAAGCCTCCCTACATAAGCTGCA
The DNA here is from genome assembly GCF_964261635.1 of Lissotriton helveticus. NCBI lineage: Eukaryota > Metazoa > Chordata > Amphibia > Caudata > Salamandridae > Lissotriton > Lissotriton helveticus. The sequence goes on along the minus strand of NC_136071.1, from coordinate 330,089,442 downwards.
AATGGTACAAAATGCCGCAGCAAGATTAGTGCTAAAAATGCCAAGAAAGTCCTCGGCATCTGCAGCACTTGACACCCTCCACTGGCTCCCCATACAAAAGAGAATCCTGTTCAAACTATTGATAATCATTTTTAGGGCATTTCATAAAAGAGGCCCAACATACCTGCTCAACAACTTCAATCGCTATTACCCTGGACGTCATCTGAGATCTGCTACGGCCAACCTAATGATTATCCCAAAGTTCTGACTGGCCACTAGAGGGGGAAAATCTCTAGCGGTCAAAGACTCTAAAGCTTGGAACAAACTCCCATCTCAAATTCGGGAAATCACTTGCGAGAGCAAATTCAGGAAAACCATCAAAACCTGGATCTACAACCAAGCAGTCACCACCTGTAAAACCCTGGTTTAAAACTGAAACGCCTTATGGGTCATTACATCTCCCACCTCTTTCTCTGGACTACACAAGCCACAAATAAGCGCCAAGATGCTCCTCGGAGTGATAGAGCGCTATACAAATTCCCAATCAAATCAAATGAATGAAAAAATGAAAAGAATGGGGAATAGAGAACAACTGAATGACTCGAAATTGATAATATCTGAACTAGCCAAGCCTATTATTGTTTATTGATAATGCTCTATTCCAACAAAGCTGCCGACGCGTTTCGAGACCAGGACAAGTGTCCCTGGGCTCTCATCAGGGCTTTTATTCTTTGTGTCAGGCACTTTTTCTGGGAAGGAGAAGGCTTGTGGGACTTGTAGTATATAAATTGAATGTACAGTCCTTATTTCTGTCTATTGATGTTAAAATATATTTCTAAAATTTAAAAATAATTGGCATTGAATAAGCATGCCTGGTTGGGATGTAATAAATATTTTTCTAACTTGAAAACGTTTTTTCGTTCAAGTAAGAGTGGTTGAGGCAATTTTCATGTTGTATACTTTTAGAAAGTAGGCATTTTCTTGTGTAACCATTCTGTGTACCTCTGCTGGTTTGTGTGTTGACTGTCTGGTTTTGGAGTGACAGGAGCTGGGGATGTGCATTCACTGTAGATAGCCACAAGAGGGGTTTCCTGCGTTTCCTGGGTGACTCTTTGTTGGGCTGAATAGGCCTAGTCTGCATTTAGAGTAGTGGGAGGAGATTTCAATAGCACCTGAATAGGCAGTGTCTCCTCTGCACGACGCTGTCTCCACCTCCTGTAGTGAAGCTGGGCCAGAGAGGGTAGAACTAGTTTGGACTTGGCTTAGAGAACGTTACCCTCAACTGGACCACGTCCTTCCTCTCCGGCAGAACCCAGATCCAAAGCCACCAACATCATCTGCAGCGTCCCCCAGGGCTCTCAACGTCTACATGGCCCCCTGTTACATCTGGGGGTGTCTAGTTGGCAATGGTATTCACCTTTGTCCAAATAGGGACCCTTACTTCTAAGTCAGGATAAGGGGATTACACTCCTTAATAACCCCTGCTCACCCCCTTGGTAGCTTGGCACGAGCAGACAGGCTTATCCCAGTGTAAGAATTGGCTTTTGTAGTCTGGTCTGCCCTGTTCCCATGATGCACTGGGCCAGGGACAGACTAATTTGCATACAGCCAGGTTCTGAAACTGGGATGGTGCAATGAGCTAAAAAACGGTGTTGGATCTAGCCCTGATCTCTTGACTGGGTGGGAGTACTCTGCTTAATTCAGAGACTCTGTCCATCACCACCCCTTGTTGTAAATTATTTTGTCCACCCTAAGCGTGGAAGGGTATACTCAGATGTGAGTCCCTTGCTCATTGCACCATCAGGATTCAAGCAAGCCGGGCCGAAGATGCCTGAAATGGCAGAAACCGGTCCCCGGAAGCTTGTTTCCTTCCCAGTGTAAGAATTGGCTTTTGTAGTCTGGTCTGCCCTGTTCCCATGATGCACTGGGCCAGGGACAGACTAATTTGCATACAGCCAGGTTCTGAAACTGGGATGGTGCAATGAGCTAAAAAACGGTGTTGGATCTAGCCCTGATCTCTTGACTGGGTGGGAGTACTCTGCTTAATTCAGAGACTCTGTCCATCACCACCCCTTGTTGTAAATTATTTTGTCCACCCTAAGCGTGGAAGGGTATACTCAGATGTGAGTCCCTTGCTCATTGCACCATCAGGATTCAAGCAAGCCGGGCCGAAGACGCCTGAAATGGCAGAAACCGGTCCCCGGAAGCTTGTTTCCTTCCCAGTGTAAGAATTGGCTTTTGTAGTCTGGTCTGCCCTGTTCCCATGATGCACTGGGCCAGGGACAGACTAATTTGCATACAGCCAGGTTCTGAAACTGGGATGGTGCAATGAGCTAAAAAACGGTGTTGGATCTAGCCCTGATCTCTTGACTGGGTGGGAGTACTCTGCTTAATTCAAAAACTCTGTTCATCACCACCCCTTGTTGTAAATTATTTTGTCCACCCTAAGCGTGGAAGGGTATACTCAGATGTGAGTCCCTTGCTCATTGCACCATCAGGATTCAAGCAAGCCGGGCCGAAGACGCCTGAAATGGCAGAAACCGGTCCCCGGAAGCTTGTTTCCTTCCCAGTGTAAGAATTGGCTTTTGTAGTCTGGTCTGCCCTGTTCCCATGATGCACTGGGCCAGGGACAGACTAATTTGCATACAGCCAGGTTCTGAAACTGGGATGGTGCAATGAGCTAAAAAACGGTGTTGGATCTAGCCCTGATCTCTTGACTGGGTGGGAGTACTCTGCTTAATTCAGAGACTCTGTCCATCACCACCCCTTGTTGTAAATTAGGCTTATCTCAGAGGCAGTGTGTTAAGCATTTGGGAATATACACAGTAATACAATGAGAACACTACAGATGGATACAACATAGGTTTTATAAAAATAAATATTCTTTATATAGACTTAAACACAAGAACACAAACGACAAAAATCCACAATATTGCACTTAAGATTACTTAAAAGATGATTAAAGTCTCTTACTTCAAGTTGAAGGTAGATGCGACAAAGTTCTCAACAAAGTACCTGGATGCGTAACGCAAAGTAGACAAAAAGACTCGCAGAAGGGGAGATGCGTTGGTTTCGTGAGCCTTACCGGTGCGGAGGTGATGCATAGATTCTCGGCCTGCGGGCCCGTTGCGGTGCGCAAGATGGCGCCTTGATGCGATGCGTTGATCCAGTTGCGATGCGGGAAGATGGCGCCCTTGATGCGGCGATGCGATGACGATGCGATGATGCCCTGGCAGCCTTGCGACGACTCTGTCCTTTGGAGCCGCGACAGGCCCTGCGACAGACTTCTCCGGTGATGCAATGGCGACTCTCACAATGGCATAATGCTTCTCCGGTGATGTGACAGCAGGCAGCTTCGATGAACACACGCTTCCAGGGAGTTGCGACGAAGGCTCGCTTCTTCGGCGCTGCGATGATTTCAGCTGCGGCGGTGACACGTTTCTTCTCGGTGCGTCGTGCTTCCAGCTCCCAGCGGCACGCAAGTGACTGGAGTCAGAATTCCCAGAAAGGAAATTCAGGAGGGAACTGGAGGTGAAGCCTTTTGGCCCTGAGACTTCAGCAGGAGGCAAGCACAGTTCAAGCCCTTGGAGAATATTCTGTAGATGAAAATCCTTACAAAGTTCCTTCTCCTTTCCCTTGGCAATGAAGCAACCACTGCAGGCCAACCCAGCAAACAGCACACTGGCAGAGGGGCAGTCCAACTCCTGCAGCTTCCTTGGTTCTTCTCCTTGGCAGAAAGGTTTCTTGTTCCAGAAGTGATCTAAAGTCTGTGGGACTGGGTCCCAATATTTATACCCCAAAATCCTTTGTTCTCCGAAGGCAGAGAGGCCTCTTCCTAGTTCAAACCAGTTCCTGAGCACTTTGTTGACATGACTTTATTCTTCCTTTCACTGTGCAGGGCAGAGACATCAGCCGCCCCACAGGAGGTGGAGCCAGCACAGGGGAGGGAAGATACAGCTCTGGAGCACTCTGTTGACAGGATTCCTCGTCTCCTTTCACTGTGCAGGGCAGAGACATCAGACAAGCCACAGGGGGTGGAGCCAGCATTGTAGAGGGAAGGCACAGCCCTATTCAGGTCCCAGGTGCACTCCTCCCAACCATCTGGATGTAAATATCCCTAATCACCACTGGGCTGTCCCAGACTGTCTCCTGGAATTTCCCCAGCCCTGTCACACAGAAACTTAGACAAGGAATACACAACTCAGCAGAGGCAGGTTCAAATCGTTAGGCAAGCAAATACCTGCTTTCTAAAAGTTGTATTTGCAAACACAGGATATTAAAATAAACTTTACTAAAATAATTATTTTATTATTCTGAGTTCAGGCATACTAAATTCTAATTTCTACCATGTTCCCTGAGTCAGTTAGGATTGTAAGAATGTAACAATCTTAACTGCCCATTATGGCCTATGAGAACAGGTAGACTTCAATAGTGAAAAACGAAAATGGCTGTAATTCACTATTAGAACATGCTACACACATCAGAGCATGTTCTACCTTATACTTACAATGCACCCTGCCCTTGGGCCTACCAGAGGGGTGTCTAATATGAAGCAAAGGGAAGGTTTAGGGACTGGCAAGTGGGTGCACTTGGCCAAGTCGACATGGCAGTGCTAGACTGCACACAGGCCTTGCAATAGCAGGCCTGAGACATACTTTAGAAGCTGCTTCTGTGGGTGGCACAACCAGTGCCAGATCAACAAGCCCTGGGCACACATGGTGCACTGTACTAGGGGCTGACTTTAAATCAAATAACCCAATTGTGGAATAACCAATCAGTATATCAATTTAACATAGGGAGCACTTGCACTGTGGCACTGATTAGCAGTGGCACAGTGCCCAAAGCATAAATCCAGCAAAAACATATAAAAACAGAGGAGGCAATCCGTCAAAAATGGAAGGGAGACTCACACCAATGATGTCAGGTCTAACACCCCCCTTGCACAAGTGGCCCGCCTTCACGACCTCAAAATCATCTCCTACGCCGACGACACCCAGCTCATCCTCTCCCTCACCAAGGACCCACACACCCCCAAAAACAACCTCCACGAGGGAATGAAGGCCGTCGCTGACTGGATGAGGAGCAGTCGTCGGAAGCTGAACTCGGACAAGACGGAGGTCCTCATCCTCGGACCCACCCCCTCAGCCTGGGACAACTCCTGGTGGCCGACCACACTGGGAACAGCACCAACACCCACCGACCATCCACGCAACCTAGGATTCATCCTCGACTCCTCCCTCTGTTTATTTATTTATTTATTTATTGAATTTATTAGGCGCGACAACTACCCAGAGGGTTTCCCGGAGCCCTGGATCTGCACTCAATTAGGAAGGGACGAAAGACTGTAGAATCCGGTAAGAGCTACTGATTGAAAAGCCAGGTCTTAATGCCTTTTCGGAATTTTATATAGCTCGGTTCCAGCCGTAGCGAAAGTGGAAGTGAGTTCCATAAGGCCGGAGCCAGCTGAGCGAAAGAGCGGCTGCCCATTCGTGCTCGTTTGAATCTAGGGACTACAAATTTAGCCTGATTCATTGATCGAAGGTTATGGGTTGGGATGTATTTTTGTACCAGCTTACATAAGTAGCTGGGAGCCATCCCCATATTGATTCTGAACATGAAACAGAGTGCTTTAAACTTAGAACGATTACCCATCTTGAGCCAATGTAAATTGTGAAGATAGTCAGAAATGTGTGTCCACTTAGGGAGGCGGAGAAGTACCCTGGCTGCAGCATTTTGGATGACTTGCAGCCGCCGGGTGACCTCTTTGTTGGAACCTAGATATAGGATGTTCCCGTAATCCAGTCTTGAGCCAATGAGGGCCTGGACTACTGTCTTTTGTACCCCTTCCGGAAGCTGCCAAAGTATTTTCCTCAGCCATTTTAAAATGGCAAAGCAAATAGAGGCAATTTTTGCAGCTTGTCGCATAGACAGTTTGTCGTCGATCATAAAGCCTAAATTGTGAACGGACTGCACTGGTTGCGGGGTTCTCCCCTCCATCTCCCTCTCCATGTCTGAGCATGCCACAACACCCTCCGCATGCTCCGTAGGATCTACAAGTGGATCCTGACCGAAACAAGAAGGCCCTCGTCAGCAGCAGACTGGACTACGGCAACGCACTCTAGGTAGGAATCCCAGCCAAACACCTACAACGACTACAACGCATCCAAAACACCTCCGCCCGACTGATCGTCAATGTCCCCCGCCGCAGCCACATCACCCCCCACCTGAGAGACCTACACTTGCTCCCCATCGACAAGAGGATCACCTTCAAGCTCCTCACCCACGCACACAAAGCACTCCACAACGCCGGACCAGCCTACCTGAACAGCAGACTCAGCTTCTACACCCCCACCCGCCAGCTCTGATCCGACAGCCTCACCCTCGCTACTGTCCCCTGCATCCTACGAACGACCTCCGGTGGCAGATCCTTCTCCTACCTCGCCGCCAAGACCTGGAACACCCTCCCTACCCGCATACGGTTGACCCAAGACCTATTCGCCTTCAGAAGACTCCTCAAGACCTGGGTCTTCGAGCAGTAGCAGCACCCCCTCCCCTCAGCGCCTTGAGACCCTTACTGGTAAGTAGCACGCTCTACAAGTACTATGATTGATTGCAACAAAGAGGACCCAGAGAAAATGTGGTATAAATATTGGGGCCCGGACCCCAGGACTTTAGAACTCTTTGGATCAAGGAACCTGCCAAGAAGAAGAACTGGAGAAGCTGTGAGGGGGAACTACTACTTCGATGTGTGCTTTGCTGTGTTGGCCTGCAGTGGCAACTTCTGCCTTGGGCAGAGAAAGGACTGGGCAGAACTTTCTGCAGCTTCTTTGTTTGGGTTTCTCCAATGGCTTGAAATAGAGCTTTAGCCCTGTTCAAGAAGCCTCAGGAACAGCAAAGACTTCAAGTTCATCTGCTACCAGCAGTGGGAACAGTGTGTTTTGTGCTGCAACAGAAGAAAAAAACAACCCAACGCCATCAACGAAGCCACTGCCAACTCTGAAGGCATCGCAGAGACTACTGCCCCACTTCGCACCACAACCCTGGTCTTACTGACGATGCTGCTCGACGCCCTGAACCTTTGCTTGCACCATGACCTCCGGGCTCGCACTCCTCACTGCCTCGCTTCACACCGCTGCCCTGGTATCCCTGAAAATGCCACTCCACGCCGAGATCAATGCTGCTGCTTGCACTGTGGTTGGAGGGCACTGCTCGAACTTTACACAATGCCCTGGCCCGTCCCACAACGCAACCTTGGCCTACCAGCACTGAAGCCATTGACTCTAGTTCATCAGCCGACGACAGCGCTTCAGCAATGACAATGCCACTACCTGCACTGTGACCTGCTAGCACTGCAATGAGCAGTACACCACTTTGCACCGCGGCTCTGGTCTCGCTGATGCTGCTGGACAACCGCCACCGAGCTGCTGCCTGCACTGTGACCTGAGGGCACCGCACCGCTGCCCCAACACCCGCCAACGCCAGCGCTCCTGACTTCAACCGCACGGAGTTCGATCTTCAACGCGTGTGATTTCCAGGTCCTGGCAACTCCTTCACCGACCTCCGGAACTGGCGCCTGCGATGCTGGCTCTTCGAGGCTCATCGCGAGGCCACTGACGCCCTCATTTCTAAAGGTACTGTTTACAGGTTTTCCATTCTTGACACCGTAGCTGGCCTGTGACGACATGGTCAGCCAGAACTGTTTGAATTTGTTGTTCACCATGCTGTGATAGCCTCGGTCAGAGCTATAGACTTCAACGAACTGTATCTTAGGTCTATATTTGCTTATTGATATTTCTAATAACTGTATGGTAGATTTATATCGTTTTTGGTCTTGTTTGCGCGAAAAATATTGGATATTTTTCTAAAACTGATGTGGTGTCCTTTTGTAGAGTCTTCACTGTATTACTGTATGTTATGTGCTAATGCTTTACACACTGTCTCTGAAATTAGCCTGACTGCTCGTGCCAAGCTACCAAGGTGGTGTGCAGGGGATATTTTGGAAGTGTATCCCCATTATCGTGACTAGGAAGAAGTGCCCCTACTTGGACAGGGCAACAACCTGCAACTAGCGACCCCCATTTCTAACAATCACAATAAGCCTAACCACTACAAGACAGAACGCATGGCAGTTTGCAACAACTTGAATAACAGTTTGCAAAACAAATTGCATGGGAGACTTCATATAACTTGCATGACAAAAAAAAACTGCATGATGACCAGTATGACAAATTGTAAGCTTCATATGCTTGATAAAGTCTCTAATGTTGTAAGCATCCCATGGAGTAGCGTGCTAACTGTCTACATAGCTTTTCAGCACCTGATTAGGGTTGGAAAGTGCTATAAATAATATAACTTCTAGGTCATGTCCTTGGTGAAGTAGAATACAATTAATTACATTTACCCCAGATAGTGTTTCAAAAACACATGCAGCATTTGTTTACCCACTGTTGATTATTATAACCCTGTGTATTTCACAACTGTAGTGAGTAATTGTAAATTGTGGTAATTTCAAATGCCATAAACTGTATGGACGCTTGGAACAATGGACGTGAAGTACAACATTAATTAAATGTTAACCATCTGCTCCACGGATATTTTCTATAACACAACTCAGAGTACCATTAAGTGACAGTAAGTGCTAGGTATGGCTAGAAAATGTATTTAGTTTGCATTCTATGTAAAGCCACAGCATTAGGATATCCTGGCGCATACTTTGGAATGATATCGCAAAACGCAACAGTGCATCCTTTTAAAACTCAAAATAGGGTAGCTATCTGTTGACAATCTAAAATTGCCTAGCAGGAAATGACAGCACAAACGTATGGAGTGGATGCGTTATGCGCAAATGCAATTCAGTTAAACACCTCATGAACAAGGACAACACGAGAACCAGTTTCAAAACTAGAACATACGTCTTCCTAAAATAAAAGTAATTTAGCTATCTCAAGACACACAATTGATACTAAAATAAAGGCAAGATGCTTATAAGTAACCTTTAATCAGAGGCTTATACAGAAAACAGTCTGGAGTATCCTTCTGCAGGCTCGCTGTTTGGTTGAGACTCAGCGGTTGCATTGCATAATGTAGTGCAACTGGTATTGTATCCTAGGGAAAGGCCAAATTGCCTTATGCTCCTTGAACAGTCTCATTATGTGCAGTCTTAGTCATGCTGAATGTGGATTGGGACCATCACACTGATTTTTTAGGTTATCTTAATAGCCGTTATGGACTCTACTCTGGCGGTTAATAGCCCATGTAAAGCAAGGTGCGATAGAAATGGCACCCTTCTGCAGATGCGGAACTCAGGACTGGCCCCACCATGATTTTGACAAGGGACCTTTAGCGATTAAGGAGCACACATTGTGAATTTAAAGCCTAGCAATGTAATCCCTGATTACCCCTTGGACTTACCTTTCCCATTCCAAAATGCCTTCCATCCCTTGTCAGGAGCAGAAATTGAAGACTTCCTGCTGTGCAGACTATGTTTTGAATCACTGAAAGGAAATATTTTGTACTTGCATGCGATCTATAGTTAGTTGACCACTGCAGGTCTAGGATGGCCAAATCATGCCAGGTTATAGGTGTTCTATCTGCATAAAAGGTACCTTACTAGTTACCTAGGTGGGAACAACCTATGTAGGTAGAGGCTATCCTGAAAAGCTGGCATGCATCTGGGCCTCCTGGACCTGTGACGGACACAACTATTCTATTAGATTGCAACAAACACAAACTGAAGATCCACTAACCTCGAGATCCAACAGGAACAATGTTGGTCTCCTACCTGTAGGATTGCACAAACGGAGACTGAGATCTGGGACCTCAGGGTCCAACAATAAACACCCAGGATAAATTACTTCCAAAAGCTCTTAGCCACAAACTGGAACAGACCACACTCCAACATGTCTACCTATCTATACTGTAACTTATAAGGTCCACAAAAACTTTGTGGCCTAGGGTACTCCCAAAATAAGGAAAAGTACGTTGCTTGTGGACCTCTTGGAATAATAAGTGACTTTGACCCGAACTCCACAGGCACACCAATGTATATATTTTGACACTGATACATTTGGCTCTATATGACATGAAATGGATAATCTCTATTGTATTAATAAACCTCCCAGATGCACTTTTAGAGTAAATAGTCTAACCAACCAATAAAACAAAAGTATAAACAGCTTTAGCCAATAAAATTAGAAAAACAATTAAATCAACAATATAAAAGGCACATTAATTAAAAAAAACTACATACTTCTAAAATGACAAATGCTGCAAGATGAGGAAACTCTGCCAGATTCTCCCACCAAACCATTAAATGAAAACAGAAGGGCGTGGGAGCACACTGATTCCCCTCCCAGCACTGTTCACCCCTTAGCATTATGGTAAATGCAGTTCATGGTAGATGTTTAGTTGAATATTTATTGGAGTATTTCAACATAGTTGGTGCAGGTTAGTGCCGTAAAGCTCTAAACACGTGTTTCTGGATAACATCCATCATCAGTAGAAACAGAAAAATGAATTTATTCTGGGGTTGCTGAGCAAGCTGCACAATCCTTTCAGGTCTCTGTACCTCTCACAGGCTCACAGGTGCATCTCCAAGAGCTCATCAGCTCAATGGCTCAAGGGATCCTTTTCAAACAGAAGGGGGTGGGAGCACACTGCTTCATCTCCAAGCATAGTTCACCCCTTAGCATTATGGTGAATGCAGTTCATGGTAGATGCTTATATTTACTGGAGTATTTCACCAAAGTTGGTGCAGGTAGTGCTGTAAATCTCTAGATATGTGTTTCTGGAAATCATCCATCATCAGTAGAGATAAAAACAAATTTAATCTGGGATTTCTGAGCAAGCTGCCACAATCCTTTCAGGTCTCTGTATCTCTCACCGGTGCACAGGTGCATCTCCAAGAGTTGTCAGGTCAATGACTCAAGGGAGCCTTTTTAAACAGAAGGGGGTGGGAGCACACTGCTTCACCTCCCAGCACAGTTCACCCCTTAGCATTATGGCAAATGCAGTTCATGGTAGACGCTTACTTGAATATTCACTGGAGTATTTCACCTAAGTTGGTGCAGGTTAGTGCTGTAAATCTCTAGACACGTGTTTCTGGATATCATCCGTCATCAGTAAAGATAAAAACATATTTAATGTGGGGTTGCTGAGCAAGCTGCGCAATCCTTTCTGGTCTCAGTACCTCTCACAGGCGTACAGGTGCATCTCCAAGAGCTTGTCAGCTCAATGGTTCAAGGGAATATATACATCTCAAAAACTACCTTATAAAGTAAGTAAAACTCACATTTAACCTTTAATGTACTTTTAAAGAATTAAAAAAAATAATAACATAACAATTAATACATTTGTATAACTTTACATAGACTTCCCACAAGACAAAACTACAATTTGCAAATAAATCACCTGCCAGAAAAAAGGACTACCACAAACCAACAAAACAACAAAAGTAAGTATACATAAATTATTGCAAAGTAAAAATAAACCTAACAACCTCAACCTCAATAAACTACCACCAACGTAACATTTAAATTTAAACAGACATTTCTGTTTCATCCAACAGAAAAGAAAACAGCTATTTCGCATTAGAACACCTCTGACAGAAAAGCTGAAAAACCGTGTGTAACATATTAACAGAACATAGATGTAAGTATAAAAATAAAGAGATTTCATAATTTAACATCTATATAAAAGACTTACAAACTTTTATTTATTGTATATATTTATACTAGTACACTACTTTCAGATAAAATAACTGAGTCATGAAAGTGCATCAACAATCAGAAAGGAAAGCAGTTACTAATTCACATAGGCTACACCTACAGCCAAGACAGCGCATCAACAGAAAATATAAATCGTAAATGTGGCAAATATCATTCTAATGCATGCTAGGAGAGGGCAACTACAAAATATGATGATGTGATTCGTGTAAGAGAACACAAACACCCCCCCAAATGTGATAGAAATAGAAGTAAGGGAGATATTACTGGACCTAAGAGAGGCAAGCACTAGTTTCCACCAACTCACAACCAAAATCCTTAAAGATATGCTGCCTAAAGTCCCTGAACACATCACAGGCCAAGGCACACCTATTACAAATTTAAAACGTTTAATTTTCAAACTAAAAAAGCCACCAGCTATACTCCTGCTACCCCCAGAAGATATCAAGACATAGAAATACCTGAACATTTAACAATGACACAATATGAAGAACCTTTCCATTTACATGACAACCTAAATAATGAGAAATTAATTCTAATATTTTCCACAGAAATAACTTACTAAAACTTAGCCAGTATCAAATGTAGGACCTTTGAAACGTATCCCAAACCATTCACTCAAATATACCTCATATAAGATGAATATCAAAATACAAATATACCTTTTAGATATACCCCACTACCAAATAAGCCAAATAAGCAAAGCAGCACTTCAGCCTCTTAAACAACATTAAACAAATAACTACAATCCCCAAAAAATAATCATAGACTTTGAATAAGCCATGGTTAAAATAATTTTAAAAGTGTACCCCCACACTGCCAAACAAGGCTGTTACTATCATTTCGATCAAACATATGCAGACACATCCAAATATCTGCACTAAGTGTAAAATATTGTACAAACAACCAATTTGCATTTGAAATAAGAAAATGATAGCACTAGCCAATGCCCTGTCACAGAGGTAGCCAACCACTCCAAGTTACTAATAGAAAGCCCTTACTACAAAACAACATTAAGACAAACTAAGCCCCTTAATCGAAGGCACTTGGTTTAGCAGACTGCATCGCTCCGGACACAAACTCCAACCCAAATTCCAAATACCATGGTGGAATGATAGCCCCTTGGCACAGGAAGCCAAAACAAACATGCATTGGAAGGATGGCACAATGCCTTCCAATCCACTCTAGGCAGAACCCAGCCCATTATAGAAGCATTACAAAAAAGAGCAGAGCCACCAACAACTACGAATGTAGCAATCTTTTATCCAAATTGCCCCTAAACTTAGCAAACAACCCTAAACAATGTACAACATGCTACAATGTAAAGGCACAATCTTTAAAAACATCAACTGAGTAGATACCTTAACCCCTTCGATGCTTGTGACGGAAGGGTTCCGTCACGAGCGCCGGTTGGGCTGTGCTTATGACGGAACCGTTCCATCACGGCCACGCCCGTTTCTTAGAACCTTCAGCACAGCGTGAAAATTCGCGCCGCGCTGAAGGTGTTAAAAGTAATAGCCAAAAGCATATTACAAACGAAATAATATCCAGCCAAAGTCCTGAAAAATATGGCAAAATGTAAATCAAGATAACAAATCATGATTTTAATATATAAGAAATACAATATTTTATTACATCAGTCAACAAATTAAATATAATTTCAAAATTAATGGAGACTGAAATCATAAAATATTATATATATTATTCTTTAGAAAAATTATACATCATCAGCCAAGAAACTAAAAACAAACATTTCCACCCAAAATAAATGAAACAGATATAACCTACTGTTCTGTAATTGTAGATTTTCCTCTGCATCCACTTAGTAAAAAATCATAATCCACAAAAATGTGACTAATATAGTCCAAAAAGCCACCCAAAAATGTACAAATAAAACAAGTCCAATAAAAAACCCTCAAAGCAATCCAAAGTATGTTGGAACCATAAAATACCCCAGAAAAGTGTTTACAAAAAGAAATGCTCCAGGAAACCTGAAAAAAGAAAATCAAAGTAAAAAGAACCCAAATTAGATTTCCTTTAAATAAAAAAGGAAACTCCCAATGCCCATAGGACACGTTAGTAGAAGAAATTCAGTAAAGTACAAAAATCTACCCAGAAGACAACTGACATTCCCAAAACACATATACCTCACACTATGGGGCCTATTACAATGTGGCAGAAACAGGACTGAACGACCGCCTAATTATGATGCAACCACACATGGTGCGGTCACATTCTCCCATTTCTCTAAGGAAGCTTGTGTTATGGCCGTAAGCCGGCTGTAACACAAGTTCCCAGGGAGAAATGGAAGATTTTGTTAATCCCTGCACCCCGTGGAAGGCACCTCAAGGTGTCTGCCACAAGGTGCAGGGATTAACAGGGGGTACCATGGGTGCCCCCTAAGCCCCAAACCAGAAACTGGAAGAGAAAGGGGCCCTGCTAGGTCCCCCAAAACACGCTTTATGACAGGTTTCCATGTCAGAAAGGCTGGCATGGAAACCCTGCCAGAAACTGTGCATTGTAATCCAGATGATGTAATTCGCAGTCCATATGGATTAGGGGCCAGCTCCTTGAGCCCGTCGGCAAACAGGTTAAATGACTGGACTGTTTTAATTCAGATTGGCTGTATCATATTCAGGTACTTCCTAGTGAGATGCAGTGCAAGGCAGACTTAATCATAGGGCATGAAGTGCATAGTGAGGAGTTTCCCTTGCACATAAATTAGGTAGAGAATAGACACCTAGGGCCTCATCCTGTGCATATTGGCGTCGGGCAGTGAAGGCACCTTGCTACGTCTCCCTATGCCAAAGTGAAATGGCAGGTATGTATTTAAGCAACAAGGAGAATTCTTGTCCTTTCTGCTTTTGCTGGCGCCATTTCAGCAGCCAAGCGCCAATGTAGACACCCTTGCACCATGTTGCAAGGGTGACTCCATTGCAGGCAGGATTGTTTCTTGTGCAGAAAGGGGCACTTTCCTGCACCAAAACAACCCTAAAAGGCATATATGGAAAGAGGAAGAAAGGAGGAGAAATGACGTTATTTATTCTTGTTACGTCTCACCTCAGGAGAGGTATGGATTTGGCACTTCCCAAGGTTTAGATTTTTATGTAAATCTGGGTCAACATCAAATTCCATGGGTGTTGCATGGGAAAACCCACCACAACACACATGGAACACAGAGTGCGGGTGCAGAGTAAGGCGATGCCGTATTTGCGCTGCATCACCTTACTCGATTCGATTCAAAATCTTTATTCGAATTTTTTCAAATCCATAAAAGCAATCACATATATACAATCCCAATAAAAAGTTATAATCCGGAATAGATTAAAAAGCAACAATCATTACAAAATTACATATTATTAAGCAGCTATAGTACAAGAGTTATCTCAGGGGTTTTCCATTGTTTTACGTACATAGGTAATAACTCTCAGGAAAGTACTGGTGCGGAATATCAGTTCATCAGTATGCAGGGTAAGCAGCATCAAATAGGACTGCTCCAGGGAGAGTGGTCTTTGTTTCTTAAAATATGGAACTAAAAACCATTTGATATATTTTAAATAGAATTTGCAAGAAAAGAAAAAATGTAGATCATTGGCAGAACTTATCTTCAGATTTTATAGGAAAATAACCTAATGGAAAACATAATAAAAATCTAACAGTACCTGCCCTTAGACGAAACAACAGTGATCTTTCCCAATTCGTCATCAGTAGCGTAAGATACAATGGAATTGATTGTATATACAAGTCTTTGTTCATATAGGCCTGGACGGTTGATTTTGTTAACTCCCCTTCCAGTCTCTCTTTACCATAAAGTGCGTACAGTGCAAACTTTGTCTCATTTTTGTCTATCGGCTCAATCTTGGTGGGATCAAGAAAAAGATTACCTTTACCCACACTACTCAATGTATTAAAAACTCCAGAGAGCCAAGGGATTTTCATCCCTTTCTCACAGTTAAGACAATCCCTTATGATTTCATGGGTGAGAGAGGCCGATTTATTCCTCCAAATAGCCAGCCAGAACAAGGCCGGTCTCGTTGCTATAAAATCCGATATGTGGTGCAAATTTAATTCACAATGGCAAATATACTCTGAGGTAGAGATGGGGACTCCAAGAATTTTCCTGCAAAAACGATTTTCCTCAGTTTGAATACTCGCTATTTTGCCCAAAACCCCATATCTCAGCCCCATATGTTGCTACCGGAGCACACTGCAATTTAAAAAATGTTTAAATTTTTCTAATAACATCACCTTACTCATGATTTATGAGGCCACTCAAAGCCACGCTGGGCAGCTTTGTGTGGCTTCATAAATTTATTTGAGAGCCCTGCGTCACGCATATACCACTTTACGTGATGGAAAAATTATGCAAAGCTCTCATAAATAAGCCTCCAGATGTACAACCTTCCCTTGCACATATTACAGTTATAACTTAGGTAGCTGCAGCACAAACTTACCTGAATGTGAAAGAGCAAGTGCAGCACACCTATGAAATAAAACTTTGTTACCCAAAATAGGTAAAGAATGGCTAGCAGCAATGCAATGTGCACTCCTTAAAGTTGTAAGAATAGAAAGGAAGCAGCAGTTTAAATTGACCTTCCACTGACAGAGTTGGTGCTTCCCTGACATCAATATTGCAAAATTCCAGCACACAAAGAATATGAAACAACAGTGCAAACATCCTCACAGATACGGAACAGATATAATAAAGACAGCAGAGACTGAAGAAATGCTGGGGTCCAGATAGATGAAAGGTTTTTTTGTATAGTGCAAACTCGACCCAAAGGTATTGGAGCACTTTACATGAGAAACAGGTGCATTATTCAAGGACACATTCATCTTTATTAGGCACAGGGATATTAAATGACTTGCCCAGCATCACGGGATATTGAGTTGGTTTGGAGACTCGGACCTGGTTTCTCAGATCAAAAGTTGCACTTCTGGCCCTTGCGCCACATCCTCTCCAGCATACAAAGATACACGGTAATAGAAAATGGTGTAGGTCACCTTTACCACTGTACAGGCTTCCTGGCTGGTTCATTATTCAGCTGCCAGTGGTGACTCCCTGTCTCATGCCCATGATGAGGACACATAGTTTGTGAGAAGATCTGAGGAAAACATGCTGTGGGAATCCCATGTTGATGAATGATATAATAAAAGAACTTTAATACAGCCCTGTCGAAATTTCAATTGTGCCACCTGTGATTGCATAACTTCCGGCATCTTTTGTGACACTTTTTATATGAAATACATGAAAGTTGCACTATTTGGTTTAATTAGAGGTCACTCAGGTAAACATCCTTTCACAGGAGCAGAGATACAACGGGAACAGGCAGAATTCGAGCAGCTCTCGTTCACAGTACAGAAGGTTTTTTTTGCTATTTTTTCTTTCCAGGCTCAAAGGGGCATTTTGTCAAGCCCCAGAGATAATTATCGCTGAGCGCGATTGGCGCGCTTTTTAATATCGCCGGTATTGCTGGAATATATCGCCAAACTAGAGCTGTGTTATCAACGCTTAGCGCTATGGCGATAAATATTTCAGCAATAGTGGGAAAATGGCCAAACATCCCTGAAAAAACAGCGATGTCCCTTTTAAAAAGGCGATAAGCTTGGTGATAAGGCCCTTAGGCCTTAACCTCATAATCCACCTCCCATGTTAGGTATGCCTTAGTCAGGAATTTAGCAGACTTTAAATTCCTGCATTAAGGCAGAGTTAGCGCGATTATGATTATCGCTACGCCTCGTTGTTAATATCGAAAGCTGCCTTAGCGATATTTTCCCGTATTGTTTTGACAGCAATGCCTACTTTGCATCAGATTATCGATGTGATGCGAGTCGTGATAAAAACGGGAGCTAAATCAAGGAAAAATGCCCTAGCGTGTCCTTGTTAAAAATGCAATAGTATTATCGCATCTTTTTGCCCAAAAATGGACGCTAAAGCGGCGATAATTCTATCGCCAGCCCTTGATACTATGCCCCAAAGTGTGTTACCCACATTCAAAATTGACAAAAGGAGGTATTTTGCACTATAATTCAGCATAAAATGCTCGATTTATGTTTCGCAAGGTTGTTATAACAATTTGCCTAATTACACAGACCGAAATTAAGCAAATTTCGTACTCAACTGTTTAAGCTCATTAGCTTCTTTTCCAATATCGCCTCTGCGCTTTCTCAGCTAAGGGGATGATTTGCTTAAGGGAGGATGGGCTTTCCTTTGTCATAGTATTGTGCAATGCGGGCACTCTTTTCGAACTGGATTGAGATGTGATGGCATTAAGTTGCTTCACGCCCTGTTTCCATTTTCACACCATTGTTATTTTCCTATCTAGTTTGTTATTTCCTGGGTCTTTCCACATTGCCTCTGCCAATCACTTGCCCTGTTGCAGGTAACCAGACGAAATAAGAATATATTTTTCATTTCCAAGCTTCCTCATTTTAATTTGAACAAAATGATCAAAGACTAATTAAAATTCAATTATCCTTCACTTCTCAGAAAATATATTAGATGCAAGTTCAAATGTGCAACCTACTCACCATTTTTATAAAAGTTTTGTTTTAGAATTAAGAACGATTTTTCTATGGCCCTGCCTCCATTAAATACAGTATATCTAACTTTATACCCTGTTGTAGGAAGTGTTTGACCTGTCATCCTTAGGATGGTTTCCACCAAACATGTTGCCTTCTTACCATCTCTTTTTGTTGATTGTTTTTGCTGGCATCATGACTTATGAGCACTGTACCACTGCTGACCAGTGCTAAAGGGTATGTGCTTCTCCCCTAAAAATGGTGACATTGGTGTACACCCAACTGGCATATTTAGTTTACTTGTATGTCTTTTGTAAAGTGGTATACCATATACCCAGGGCCTGTAACCTAAATGCTACTGGTGGGCCTGCAGTACTGACTGTGCCACCCACATAAGTAGCCTTTCCAACCTGTCTCAGGCCTGGCATTGCAAGGCCTGTGTGTGCAGTTTACTGCCAGTTCGATTTGGCATTTAAAGCCACTTGCCAAGCCGTAAACTCCCCTTTTATTACACATTAGTCACCCCAAAGGTAGGCCCAAGGTAGCATTAAGGGCAGTGTGCTGTGTAAGTAAAAGGTAGGACATGTACTTTTAAATTTCACATGTCCTGGCAGTGACAAACACCTAAATTGTTTCCTCACTACCCTGAGGCCTATTTCTCTCTTAGGATAGCATTGGGAATTCCTTAATTCACTTTTAAGATGTCATTCCTGCTTAGAAAGGAGTGACTGCCCCATGTTTCATAACTTTGAAATGGTAATGATAAAGTCTCTTTACTGGTAAAGTTGGATTTCACATTACTATTTTTGAAATTCCAGTTTAGAAAGTATCCAAACACAATAGCGGTTGGGCTAATTTAGTGCCAGCAATGCTAGTCCACTGTACATTTTTTAACAAACAAACAAAAGCTGAAATTATTTTACCAAACTACTGTTCTACATTCAAGAACACAAAACTCAATTATTGTGTTCTCTTTTTATTTGCATCATTATTTGTGAAAAAAAAGATTCTATGAGTTATTTATAGTTTCCGTCATAAACATTGAAACAACAAACACACTGTGACAAATCAAATCAAGATTTTTAAGATGCCCTCATTACATTTAGACACACAATTAATTGTTTTGAAGACATTCAACTTAAAAACTCACAAAACATCAAATTATTGGTACACATAAATATTGATGTCCTAGTTCTTCGAAACAATTCATTGTGTGTCTAAATGTGGTGTGGGCATCTTAAAAAACTTGATTTGATTTGATCAATTAGGGGTCACATCAGTGAGAAAGTATTAACGGGGCACACTCTCACCATTACCTTAGTGAGCCGGGTGAGAGGCAACGATCTTAAACATGACAAGTGGACGAGGAGATACGTATACCCTGGGCAGTGCACTATTCAATTGAGGACTGCCATAGAAAGGCTTTACTTCAAAAACGCCAAGTGAAACTTGTTCATTGGGGACAGGCACACTAAGGTAATGGTGAGAGTGTGCCCCTTTACATCTTTCTCACCGATGCAACCCCTAATTGATTAGAGGAGGGTCCGGAGACTGACAGTACCTTAAAAGGTTGCATGAAATGAGTGGTTGTAGTGTGTTGAAAATACTGTAAAAACAAACATCAAGTTAAATACTTGTCAGTAGTAATGGAGTCGTAATCAACACTCCAAATCCCAGCATGCCTTGGGCTGTATATTAAAGCATGACAGGAAGAACATAAAAGCATTTCCACTTGAGAAAGACTTGATATCGAAACCTGTTGTGGATTCAATGCAGCTTCTTAAATAAAGAATACTGTGATCTTGAGTCTCCGGGAGTGCAGTGGTTTTCTCCTTTGGGCTAAATATTTGACAACGAAATTGGTCTCAATCCTACGTGAGCACCAGCAGCAAGAGCGTGCCGCATGGAGATCTTGTTGTGTGAAAAAAAAATATATATATATATATTTATTTATTTTAAAAAGCACTGATACTCAAAGTACAGCACAGGCCTTATAAGGCCCTCCTGACCCATTACATGCTGCCCCCTTGGTGAACAGCAGCCTGGGGCTGCTGTTCACTCACCTCAACAATGTAATTAAAAAGATGTTTGATAAAGGCAAGCATTTATTTAAAGGTTAAGTGAAGTTAAAGAAAGGAAGTAACTAAGGACTACTGCACCTCTTAACTTAAGGAGCACCTCTCGCAGCAAAATGTAAAAATTGTATAAAGTACCTGCACAATTCAAAAACTTTATTTCATTACCATGCAGAACCATTCCTCCTTAGTACATCAGATTACATCAGTGCATTGAGAAGTCTATTTTTGTTTTTAATGATAGTTTGCAAACATGTAATTAAAACATTCAGTCTTTCCCACACCCTGACAACAATGGCAAAATTGAACTAAGATTTAACTCAGTTGTTATGCACATCATCTGGGTGGCCTTGGTTCCTATTATACATGAACAACATTATAAGTTATTAAATCAAACACAGGAGAGGACTTTGCAAGGCGCACATTCTGAAGTCATATATTTCGAGGTCTTCGTATTTGTGATAATGAAGAAAAAGCAAGGAAAGGGAAACAATTGCCTAGGATCATACAATTTGATAAAGTGGGGATGCCGGGATTAATCTCAGGTTTCCTGGTTTCACATTGTGCAGTTCAGTCACTAGATATATATGCTTCACTTCCCCTATACCCACCATACCACAACCACCACCACACTGACCATCCTGCCCCGACCACCGCCCTCCTGTCATCAATGAGGCCCTCTGTCAAATCCCAGACCAATAATTTTGGCACCTGAGAAAATATTTGCGAGCACCCATGATATAAAGAGTATTCTGTATTAAATGATGTGGTTAGTCTATAGAGTAAATTAAGGAGAAAGTTAGGCTTAGAAGAAAGCGACCTAGTAGTTCATTCCATATATCCCTCACTAGACTTCAACAAAACAGTACAGTACCTTGTCCTCACACAACAAGACGGAATGTTGTCCTTGCGGGCCTTCGTAAATCCTCTACTCCTCCTCTCAGAGCTTTACTCCATTCTGGTGCCAAACGTTTTTTACAGGTGCCAAAAAGTTTGAACTCATCACCCTCTTCCTGAAACAACTTCACTGGCTTCCCTTTAAAACAATCCACACTAGCTTGCTCTCCTATTTGAAGGATAAGTAAAAACTTTAAAGTGGGTAATATGATTCAAGGAGTAAAAACAAGCTAATACTCGAAATCCCTAAATCCTGAAAAATGAAAAACATCAAAAACAGGGTTTCTCATGCCTTGCTCGAAGATTAAGGATTTATTTTGCTAACTTCTTTAGACTCAATCCATATCTATTGATCTATCATAAACACCTGAAAACTCATATTTTTACCTATACAATACTAACTAATGCCTATGTTATAATTCTCCTTCTCAGGATGTTTTTGATCATCCTTCAATACATCTTACTCTTTTATGTTATCCTTCAATATGTTATGTATAAAGTGTTATATGACCTATGTTGTCCTTTCTACTACACATTTTGTTAGTGGTGTTAGTTTGACAGATGTAGATGAAGAGGCTTAGAAAACACGGAAATGCTTTGCTGAACAAACACTAATCAGAGGATTACAATGAGGCGAGTGTACTTCCTAACCATGATCAGGTACGGAGTAAGCATTTATTTATTTTTTACATTGCCTAACTACTACAGATGAGATGGCCAGAAGTATCCAATATTCAGAGCTTTTTGCCAGAAAGAAGGATCCCTCCAGCTGTATTACATTATTGTAGTATATATGTCGTCTAATCTGTGTCTTCATTTTGAGAATGCAGCAAGAAAGGACTAACACACTGATTCTGTTTGTTTATTGATTTAGGGCCTGATTACGATGTGAGTCACATCGCAGGTTTCTTTTTCGACCACCGTATTATAATGCTGGTGGTCAAAAGTAAAACCAGCCGATAATTCCGTCTGGTTTCTGATGGACTCAAGGAGCCCATTGGCCAGTCGGAGGCCCCACTGTAATCCCTGAGGACAGCGTTTCTGCTGTTGAGATTATGATGTCGGTTTCTGACAGGCTTTCCATGTTGGGTTTTTCGGCTTTTGAAGCCTGTCCGAAAGTGACTCTGAGGTCCCCTAGCAGGGCTCCCTTCTCCCTGCGGCCTTCGGTTAGGGCCCGGAGGGTCACCTCTGGTGAACCCCTGTTAATCCCTGAACCATGTGTCAGGCACCATTAGGAAGGTCTGTAAAGAAATATATCATAAATTGTCAGGTATAAAAGGACATTCCTTGGAGGATTCTCCTTTAATAGCTATTATGCTCTATATGAGTCTGATTTTGAGGTTTGTCAAGAGATTCACAGCAATAGTCTTGCTACTCGTCAAGCATAGAGGGGCCCTCTACTGGCAAAGAGTACCGGTTCCCTTTTGGAAAAACTATCAAAGATGTGGTTTTTAATCATATGAAACATTGCAACCAGTAAAATCCCACACAAAAGATACATGGGGCATGTCCAGAGCACATCTTGTGGCACACAGGGATATAAATTAAGCCTCAGAAATGCACAGATTGCTATATTTAGGACTACGTATGAAAAAGGAGACTTCGTGAATAAGTACTACATGAGACCTATTAAGTGTGGCTGTACGTCTTCCGCAACAGAAACTGGAGATCCCACAAAAAGGTATCTATATCTTCATAATCACATACGTGTTTATCAGTGTAAAACAAAGGTTATTGTGATTAAACTGTCATGCATAAATGTTCACTATCTGCAGGAGAGACAAGGCGCATACTTGGAGACTGACTGTGGATTGGGGAACATGGAATTTTTGTTCATATGCAATAGAATCTGCAAAGCAATTATGTCAAGACTGGTTGTTCCTGTATTCCTGATTAGTAAGATGATCAAAATAAATTAACCTGGCGTGATGAGGGCCCACCTGTACACAAAAGGTCAGCCACCACCCAAAGTTAGAGTGGAAGAAGTAATGTGTAAGGCAGGACCTATCTGACGTTTCTCCACCTTGAGTAGTTCCAGCTAGGCATGGAACCTCATTGCCCCTCTTAAAAAGATGTATATAGAACCTGTTTTAGAAAATGTTGTCATCTTTGAAAACGCAGTGGTAACATAGGTATGACTCCATACAGGATATTCTCCACCAGAGCAACTACATCACCATAGCAATTGATATTCCTTCACCCAGCAAAGGATCTCGTGGACATTGATTACATGGTTGAAATTATGTTAATATTCATTTTATCATTCAATGTATATATACATTTTACTCTTTGTTCTTCGTTCTTTTCTTTCTTTTCTTTATTATTCTTTTCTTCTTTTCTTTATTATTTATACTCTTTATCTTTACTCTTTATTTTGTTCTCAAATAAAAATGATTTGAAATAAAAAAAATAATTATGTTTATTTATTTATGTATTATAAAGTTTTGTATAGCGCGAGCAAGACCCGTGGGTATCAGAGCGCTTAACATGAAATAAGAGAAGGAAAAAGGTTAACATATGTATAAGCAGTTAACAAGCAACCGCAGTGAGGTAGATGACATATATATTCGTAGCACATGTGACGTTAGCGTAAGTAAATATGCTATGATTAAATAATAACAAAACATGTATATATAACAGATATGAGGTAGCACGGTATAGGTTCATGAAAGATGTTGTTCTCCTGTTCACTCAAATCTCCATTACTATTGGCCTTTGGGTTGTTCTCATATCATAGGATACGTATTCCATTATAGTATTGTCTGTGCCTCCCATTTTAATGGCGTACATGATCTGTACTAAGGCAGTAGTATAGTAGATCCATGATCAGTGATCTTCACTAAGTAATGTATCTATTCATCAGCAGGCTCTTTACTTCCCGTTTGAATGTTACCAGATTCTGGATCTTCCTGATGTTTGGAGGGAGTGAGTTCCATATTCTGGGGGCCGCTCCTGAGAATGCTCTGTCATAGGTTTTTTTCTTTCGGAAGAAGGCTGGTCGTAGTAGCAGCTCCTCAGCACTCCTAGACGGTCGGTTGCCACCGGACAACTGAATTTTCTTTGCTAGATATCTCGGGGTGTTGTCGTGTAATGCTTTATGTGTGATACATGCTATCTTCATTTGGATTCTTGCTTCATATGGTAGCCAGTTTAATGCTTTCAGGTGCGGGGATATATGGTCATATTTCCTAGTTCCGGTGATAAGTCTTGCTGCAGCGTTAAGACAGGCTTTCAATGGTGCTGTAGACCTTTTTGGTAATCCAGCCAAGGTGGTGCAACCATATTCAATCCTCGAGATAACTAAGGATTGGATTGCCAATTTGAGGTCTGACTCTGTGATGAATGGTTTCAATTTTCTTAGGTAGTTCAAGTGAAAGCGGGCACTTTTCGCCATTGAGTTAATGTGGGCTTTCATGTCTAGATTCTCATCTAAGGTGATTCCTAGAGATTTGGCTGAGTTGACAAGGGTTGGGGTGCAGTTTAGCGCAGTCACGACTTTCATCCATTCCTTTATTTCTGTATTGCTCCTTGGTGGAGAGATTAGTAGGAACTCTGTTTTATGTGCATTCAGCTTCAGGTGGTTTGCCGTTAACCATTGAAGTGCCATTTTTAGTGTCTCATTCAATAATTCCAATTCTTTTATGGATCCGATCTTTAAGTAAATTTGCGTGTCGTCAGCATACATGTGATAGGATATTTGAGATTTTTGGAGAATTTCTGTGAGTGGTTCGACGTATAGGTTGAACAGATCTGGGGATAGTGTCGATCCTTGAGGGACTCCAATTGAGATAGGGCAAGGAGGTGAGATTGATTGGTTAACCAGGAAGCGCTGTGTTCTGTTCTGTAAAAAGGACTCGAACCATTTCAGCACTATTCCCGATATTCCCATCCTGTCCCGTAGCCTGGTCAGTAATGCTTCATGATTTACCGTATCAAATGCCGATGACAAGTCTAGGAGAATCAGTAAGCATGCTTGATTTTGGTAAAGGGCCTGTAATGCGTCATCAGTAATGTGGAGAATCGCTGTTTCAGTGCTGTGCCCTGCTCTGAATCCTGATTGGCATTCATCTAGCAAGGAGAATTTAGTGATGTGTTGGCTCAGTTGGTTCTGCACACATTTCTCAGTCAACTTGGCCAGTAAAGGGATGTTGGTCACTGGGCGAAAGTTATTTGGATCTGATGTATCTGCTGTGGGTTTTTTGATTATGGGAACGACTTGACCTGTTTTTAGGCAGTCGGGAAGGATCCCTTGTGACAGTGACGCATTTATTATTTCGGTCCATATTGGAATCAGGATGTGATTGATTTCTTTTACGCATTTTGCAGGCAGAGGGTCTTGGTAGTGGTTGTTAGGTTTGATTCCTGAGAGCGTCTTGGCAATCATGTGTTGGTCGTACAGTTCGAATGTTTCCCAGCTCGCCTTGTTTTTTGCCATAGTGCAATCCGTTGTAGAGTTGGCATCGTTAGTAGACCGAGGTTCGTTGGGAAGGTTCAACGCCGAGTTTCTAAGCTCTATTTCGAGAGCTTTGGCCTTTTCCGTGAAAAATGTGGAGAAATCATCACAGCTTAGAGGTGTTTTTGAATTTTCTTGCACTGTTTTGGCTAGTTTGTTTGATTGCTCCTTTAGGATTTCAAATAGTTTTCGTGGTCTGTTTTTGGCATTATCCAGTTCTGCTCTTATAAATTCCTTTTTTGAGTTGATGATCTTTTTATTATATTGTTTCCTTGTTTTTCTGAGGGCTTCCAGTTCAGGAGATGATGGGTGTTGCCTCCATTTTCTTTCGGCCATTCTCAGTTTGGGTCTATCTTCATTTAGTGCTTCGTTGAACCACGGGTTTTTAGTCTTCTCTGAGATTCGTTTCAATTTTAATGGCATGGTGTTATTTACGATATTTTCCACAGTTGCTATGTAGTGTTCCGTCAGCTCGTTAACTTTTTCCAGGTGGTTGGGTGGCTTTAAGTCTCTTTCACAGCTTTCGACCAGTAGTTCCATATTTGCTTCTTTTGTGTCTCGAGTCCATTTTTTGGTCTTGAAAGGTTGCCTGGTCCTACCTTTTCTCGTTGTGGGTATCATGAATGTTATGGCGTGATGATCAGACCAGTCACATGGTGTTATGGATTGGATTGTTGCAACTTTGTTTCTTGAGATTATCCAGTCTAACGTCGCTCCTTTAGAGTGTGTGGGCAGTGTGCACGCTTGAGTGAGGTTTAGTTCAGTGAGGAAACCTTTAAGCATGTTGACCAGTTTGTCATTGCAGTTCTCCCAGTGCAGGTTGAAGTCGCCTAGAAATATGTTATTGGCAGCGTTGTTAGAGTTGGCTGTTATGATCTCCATTAACTCTGCTATAAACTTTGTGTTATCTCCTGGTGGGTGGTAGAAAGTATGCAGGTTGCACCGTTGAGTGTTAGTTGATCTTATGTTAAGACCAAGATACTCACAGGATTCAAGTGGGTCGGCCTGAATTTGTTTAACCTCTATGTCAGATCGATGAATACAGGCTATCCCTCCCCCTAGCTTTCCGTGTCTATCCAGTCTCAAAACGTTGAATTGCGGTGGTATCAACAGATCCATGGTTGGGGATGAGGATTCCGTAAGCCAAGTTTCTGTAAGGATTGCCAGGTCAATGTCCTTGTTGAGGATGAGGTCCGCTATGTCCGATGCATGTTTGGTTGCTGATCGACAGTTGAGTAGTAGACAGGATAGATGTTTTTCTTTTTTACTAGCGTTCGCATTTTCGGCTTCGTTTGGTGTTAGCTGTATGTGTTGTAAATTGTTGGGGTTGGATGTTCTATCGTTTTTTCTCGCTGTTCTGTTAACGTCTAGTGGGACTGTTTTGATTCTCTCCTCTTCCTTGTGGTCCGATAGGTCATATGTTCGGATTAAGGCCAGCGTTTCCTCATTAGATAATGATTTCGTCCTGTCTGGTCGGTTGTCTCTCTGTTTTAGACGCATGTCCGCCTCGTTGCTCTTTCTATGTAAGGAATGTACAAGATTTTGGATATCCGTGACTTTGGCGTGAATGTTCGCCGTCATCTCTTCGATTTTTTTCTATCGCCTGTACGGTATTCATAGTGGCTTGTGCTAGCTTGCTCACTAGTTTCTGAAGCTTATTAAAGTCCTTCTTGTTCTGGTGAGGTTTCTTAGGGGCGGCCGATCTGTACATCCGCTCAACTCTTCTCCTTTTTGGAACGGTTCTTAGTTGCGCTGCCATTTTCTTTATCTTCTCTTTTTGATTGTCTATTCCATCTCTCTTAGGTGTGTCGTTGGTGCTGGGTATGTTCTGAGTTGGTAGGATCATGTTTGAGGGTGAGGGTCTGTAAGCCGCTGGTGTTGTATTAGCGTGAGATGTAGGGAGGTTGATGGAGTTAGATAAGTCCTGTGTTGTTGGGAGTTCGTTTGTTGGTGTAGGTGTGTACGAAGTTGGTATAGTGCTGGCGAGGGTGTGGGATGTAGGAAGGCTGATATCTTCTGTCTCATCCAATTCCAGGTTGTTAGGTGGTACTACCCTCACTGCCAGTGTATGATCTACTTGAGGGGCCTCATGGTTCGGGAGTAGGGACGATTCTTCTCTTAGGCGCTGAT
The DNA here is from genome assembly GCF_964261635.1 of Lissotriton helveticus. Classification (NCBI taxonomy): domain Eukaryota; kingdom Metazoa; phylum Chordata; class Amphibia; order Caudata; family Salamandridae; genus Lissotriton; species Lissotriton helveticus. The sequence continues at coordinate 330,061,663 of NC_136071.1, read as the reverse complement.
AATGTTCTTTGTTTGTTTGATAGGTAGACCTCTCAGTTCTTCTAGTCGTGTTCTCTGGTATTGGTCTTACTAGACCAGTTAACTCTACCTGGGTAGTCGCTGGTGTTGACGCTGGCGCATGATGGCTCCTGGTTCTAATTGCGCCTCTGATGGTGACATCGTGAATGTCTAGAGTGTCTACTGGTGGGGTTAGGAGAAGTTGATTACTCGGGTCGTCCATTGAGTCTTTTATCGATAGGAAAGTCTTGGCAAATCTCTCTAGATCTCGATTTGCTGCTTGTATCAGCACTATTCCAGATTTATATATCGTGATGCTAAGTTCGGCTCTGCATCTTTGTGACGGTGCGGTTGACATTTTTAAGCCGTGAGGAATGTTTTTCGTAGTTTTTATGGTAAGCATCCTAGTGAAGGCATTGCGCCATTTAGCTGCTCTGTATGTATAGAATATGAGGTCATTCATTTTTGTACCATTAGTTGCATTAAAGTATAGGTCTGCGAATAGTATGTCCGGGTTTTTCCTCAGGTAGTCATGTTTAAACTTCTTAGCTGCATTTTTAGTTAAATTATTGGGGTATTTTATACTCTGGGCACTCAAGCCAGCAGATTCTGGGTATCTTTTGCTCATTTTAGCTCCGTTCTGCATGTATTATGGTGTTTCTTTTTCCGTTTTATTCCAGGTAGCCCCACTGCTGATGTTATTTATTGCTGCTTTTAGTCCCAGATCTAGAATTGTGTATTCATAGTTTCACTGAGTAGTACTGGATATGGCTTCTCTTTTCCATAATTATTCCTCATTTACCTCTAGTAGTTGTAGTTTCAGAGTGCTTATTAATTATTCGCCGGCTGGCATTTGTTCTGCTCTATGTTGGGTGTAAAGACAATCCTTGTAAGATGGCTGCTGTTATGTTTGTTTTTATACATGCAGGGAGTCCTTTCTCACTTTCCACTTCTTTCTCTGGTCCAGCTTCCCTCGTTGATTGGTCCAATTTCCCTGGCTTTCCTTTAGTTAGTTAGATTGCTGTTGCATGTAAACTTGCAGAGATTCCGCTTTTCTGTTAGTTGCACCTAATCTAGCAGAGTTCCGCTTTTCACATAAGTGTGTGGATACTTGTGTCAGATCCTCTGTGGTTATACGTTAAATGTTTATTGTTAATTGTCCGCGTTGGCCGCCATTTTAAGGTCAGGCGGGGCGGACTGCAGAGTTATTTCACTTTCCCGGTCTCTCTTGTGGTGTGGCGGCGGGGGGGGGGGGGGGGGTGAGGATTGGGCGTTGTGGAGCTGCGCTGCAGCAGCGCGAGTGCCTGTACCTCTTCGCTGCTGTGTTCGGTCTTTGATCCCCGTCCTGGGTCCCGGTGAAGCAGCCTCAGCTTTCTCACGGATCGGACCTTGCTCGTCTCGCCCTGAGAGTCTTCCGCTCTCTGCCTGCTCCGCCAATAGTCTCTAAGGTGTCAGCCGATGTCGTCCCTGCCCGGGCGCCTCCGAGTCCCCTCTCGGTTCGGATGATGCAAGGCTGCTACTTCTCCTATGGAGGTAATCTCATTATCTTCTTTTTCGTTCGGTTTCCGTGTCCTAGGTCGACAGTCTTGGCGGTCTTGGGCTGTATAGGGGGGGGATATTCAGGGATTTATGCCAGGATTGGCGATCCCAAATCCCGGAGCCCTTGCCTAGGACTCCTGGTCAGCGGCCATCTTCGAACGAATTAATATTAATTCGTTCGAAGTTAATATTGTTATTCAGGGGATTCCACATCGCAAACCGCGAGAATGCTAAACTGTACTTTTCTCTCCTCATCAACATAGTCCACATTTAATTTTGACATGTTATTTGACTGTTGTCATTTCCCCAAACGCTAAGCTATGAAGCTATCAAAGTTAGCATCATGTGAGTACCAGTGCTAGAACTTCATAACAGAAGGCATACTTTTTTCCAATTTTGAAATGTTTAGGCAAAGAAGTGTCCGCACTCCAGGCGAAGAGAATGTGCCTGTTGCAGCTCCCTTAAAGGAAATAATAAAAAAAGACTATGTGTAACTTTTTTCTAGAAATTGATTGCCACCATCAGGTAATAGGCATTACCCGTCAGTAAGGAAGTGCCGACCCTGGTCAGGGAGAATTGAGTTAAAAAGGTAACAAGGAACTTGAATGTCTAAAAATGTGTCCTTCTAAGAATCCCTTGACTTCTTCATATCCCCAGCAGTTTAAGGTCCCTGGACATACTTTGTAGTGTAAAATACAGAAAAATATAGAATCTATGACATAATATCGAAACACACATTATCGTAGTACAAAATTATCGACACAAAAATATCGACATCAAATATATCGTCATCCTATACTTATTTAATCACATACACAAATATCGAAATTAAAATATCGCAATACATAAACATCGATATCAATTATATCGACCCCATATATATCGCAATATTTAAATATCGATAATTAAAATTTATAAACAGTACGTTAAAAATATCGAGAGTAAAAATATCGGCTACAATAATATCGTTATTTAAGCAATATCGAACAATTTTATTATTATTCTATAACACTTTTAAACATTAAAAAAATACTATTAGCACTACAATTCACATTTTACAACAATTTATAAATACATAAATGTTCACATTTAAAAATACATGATTTACACATGTATAAATTATTTCTTTGAATGTCCAATAGATGAGGGGATGCACACCCATTCTTTTTCATTTTGTGTTCGCAATTGATTCAGCCTTTGTAAAGTTCGCGTGCAGAACGGTTGTTCTGGTCTGCCCCTTTGCCATTTAGAAAGATCAACAAGTGAAGTGGAGCTACATTAAGCTCCATGAGCCATTTGCACAGCGTCATGCCGCCCCTGGCGTGCATGTCAGTTTCGAAGGTATTTTAACCATTTTTCTGTAGTAATCCCGATTTTTGTTCTAGTTTTGTCACTTTTTTATGTTAGTTTCATTTATCATATTATTTTATCCAAATCCACGGAACACATTCATGTGCCAATTTTCAGTTCTCTTATATTCAAACAGTGCCGATCCTGGCCTCTTGAAAGAATATGATTGATGCTGTGTTCATCAACCAAGCTTGGGGAGGAAAGGAGCGGACTGCAGCTTTTAAGCTTTATCACAGCAGTGACCCCCGAAGAAGGGCCCTGTAAGGGCCCGAAATGCATTGGGTTTGATTTTAAATAAAAACTGCCTGTGATGAACACAGCATCAATCATATTCTTTCAAGAGGCCAGGATCGGCACTGTTTGAATATAAGAAAACTGAAAATTGGCACATGAATGTGTTCCGTGGATTTGGATAAAATAATATGATAAATGAAACTAACATAAAAAAGTGACAAAACTAGAACAAAAATCGGGATTACTACAGAAAAATGGTTAAAATACCTTCGAAACTGACATGCACGCCAGGGGCGGCATGACGCTGTGCAAATGGCTCATGGAGCTTAATGTAGCTCCACTTCACTTGTTAAATTATTTCTTTAACATATTATATAAAGGTATGTATGCTCAACATTAATTAGCGCTTACCATATATGGTAATTAATTACACCAACAGTTTTTCAAAAATACAAACCAACGAATCAAAACAGTACAAACATAAACTCACAAATAGCTAACTAATTACTAACTCCAAAACACTATATAAACAATTACATCCAACAAACAAATTACCTGAGAAAAGTAGAAGACAGGAAAGAATACTGTGGATACATTTGACGACGCCTACAAGAAAACTAAGATTCAACCTACCATTAAGAGGATTGAAAGTAAGTAACAAAATGTAACTTAATTAAAGGAACTGCTAAAATTACACATTTAGTAAAAAGGACAAATTACTCATACATATGTATTGTATATTATCTCCTACCACTACAGAAAACTTCACTACTAAAGAACAGAAAAAACTAAGAAGAAAACTACGAAACTACTAACAAAGTAATCATTTTATATTTTTTCTCGAACAACATTAATTAATTGAAGCTTTAACATTAAAACAGCAAACAGACCTGCTTCCAAAAATATGTTTATAAATATGGATTTTAATGAATATTTTTTTTTTTACAGATAAAGACATCAAAGAAAATACAGGCCACAACTGAAAATTGAACAGATTGCCTTACACCTACAACAGCATTAAAACTCTGCATAACAAGCAACTAATACAAAGTAAGTCAATTAAATGATGTGACAAACAGTAACTCCTAAAGAATGAAAAATTGCTAACATATTGTAATAATTTATCCATATATCCTTCTTTTTTTCTAGCACCACTACAACATCCACTAACAACAAATATCAAAGAACAGAATTCAACAAACAAAGATACAACTACCAAAGTAAGTATATCCAAACACTTTTCAAAAAGATAAAATAAGTAAAAGCTTTAACTTATAGCAAAACATGTAAAAGCTACCCAAAAAAATATAACTAAACAATTAACACAAATAAATGTTTTTTTCAAGCAAAGAAACACCAGAAAAGACAGACCACAAGGAAAAGAGTAAAGAACATCAAAATCACAGACTAAACTTCAACCAAAGGTAAGCATGCACAATATAAATATTTATAATTCCCACTTAAAATACATATAACTATAACTATAATAACTATACCATATATTTCTAATAGATTTAAAAAGGAGAAAATGACAGAAGGAGCTGAATTTGTTACCAGTCAAAAAGGGAAACTATTACTCTGCTACATGGGTTATACTTATACCCAAGAGAAACAATTTGGGATGAAAGTAAATTGGAAATGTTGCAAATATTACTCTAACAAATGTTATGGAAGAGCAACAACTAGAGAAGCAACTGTCCTTTACACCAGGGAACACAACCACCCTCCAAATGTAACAGAAATAGAAGTCAGAACAGCATTAGAAAACATTAAAGAAGCTAGTACATGTTCCCAAAAACCTACAAGCCTAATTTTAAAAGAACAAATTCCACAAATCCCAAAAACAGCCACTACCCAAATGCCTAATATAATTTCTCTCAAAAGAACAATATCACGTACCAAAAAAGCAACTACTACTACCACTCCACCTCCTAAAACATATAGTGATATAAATTTAACTCATGACCAAACTATAACTTTAAACAAAATACCTTTTATAATTTACGACAATAAAAACAATGAGAAAAGAATAATAATCTTTGGTACTGCTATAAATTTAATAAAACTCCAACAATGCCAATTTTGGATGATGGACGGTACTTTTAACATCTGTCCCAGACCTTTCTACCAACTTTACACAATACATGGCTTATATCAAAACTGTAACATACCTCTACTATATGCACTGCTTCCAAATAAAACTAATTCAACATATATGGATTTATTAAACATTATCAAACAAAAAACAAATGACTATTCCCCTGAAAAAATTATACTGGATTTTGAACAAGCAATGCTCTCAGCTATTTTAAAAATACACCCCCATACCTGTATCCAAGGCTGCTATTATCATTTTAATCAGTGTCTTTGGAGGCATTTACAAAAAACTACTCTAAGCATAGAATATGCTACAAGCTCATCTTTTGCATATCAAATAAAAAAACTGATAGCACTAGCTTACGTCCCTGAAACAGATGTGGCCGAACACTACAACCTTTTAATAGACAGCCAATTTTACAAACAAAATGAAGCAAAGTTAACTCCTCGCTTAGACTGCTTTGAGGACACTTGGATAGGTAGACTCCATAGATCTGGCCACAGGAGAAATCCTAAATTCTTAATACCCTGGTGGAATGTTTACAGAAGCACCTTAAATGGAGAATCTAAAACAAACAACGCAGTTGAAGGTTGGCACAATGCCTTCCTCCAATCAACAGGCCGAACTAAACCAACATTAGAAAAATTCATTACATGCCTCCAAAAAGAGCAAAGTTATCAGGAATTCAGAATGGAGCAATCCATTACTGAACTAACTCCAAAAACATCCAAACAAACAAAACAAATGCACAAATACCTAGAGCAACAAGTAAAGCTGTACCCTAGCACAACAGGCATGGAATACCTCAATATAATAGCCAAAACACTACTGTAAACTACTCTAAGCCACAAACAATCTCAATAGAAAAATGTTCTAATACAATAATATTACATTCATATAATTTATCTCGAAAAAAATTAATGTATGGAATATATATTATATAATTAAATATATATACACACATTAATTATGTTTGAAATAAATAAAACTAAACAATATTCATTAAAACATTACCCACCCACAATTATAAAAATGTAAAAAAACTTACCAAAGATATTCCAAATGATGTAGAATCCATTTCCACCAAAATAATCCAGTTTCGAATACCAGTTACCCAAAAAAAAATGAAAAAATACAACAGTCCCAAAATAGATAAATCCATTCCACGAAGCTCTTTCGAAATACCATAAAAAACCCGAAAAATGTAAAAATGTAGAAAAAACGCTCCAGGAAAGCCGAAAAATTTGAAGAAGTGTCTACAAACTATTAGTTAATAAAACTAACGAACACTTCTCCCCAAAAAAAAACGCTTCCTTCGGACATCAGGAACTCCTGCAAGTGAAAGACATAAAAGAAATATTCCCACCCACATAAAATAACACATACAGTCCTACTAAAAGTAATAGCAACATAATATTTCGAATAATAAACTTAAACATCGAAACACTAACTCTACACACAAGGCAATACAACACTAAAAAGTATGTTAAATGTACATCCGCAAACACAACATATCATAATCGCCAATACAACACATTTACTTCTAACAACACTAAATACGACCAAACTACTCTCAAAATTAATTCAAAACACAGTTAAAACATATTAAATAAACCTTACCTTCAGAGACGTGAAGTGTTTCCCAACCGCTAGCTGAACTTCCTCAAAATGACACAAAACGACCTAAAGCGGTTACAAAATAAAGGACCCAAAACTAAAGAAAATGATAGAAATTACACACTTATTATTTAATGCAAGCAAAGTATTTGTTAATTTAATAAACCAAGGAATACTATGAAAAAATAGTAATTTTTTATTTGTATTAAATTACTTAGAAAAATGTACACAATTTGTAAAATTAAAAAAATAAATATTATAAAATACATAATATTTATTATTATAATTGTAAAAATGTTGAAATGGTGTTAAAAAAATTAACAAAATGTTTAACAAAATGTATAAAAATAAATCTATTCTACAATATTTTCTTCAATTAAAATGTTTGTTACAAAATGTAATATTAATATATTTATATTAATATAAATACTAAACTATTGTTTACTAACAACATGTATTTGAATATATACATTGTATATGTATTTTTCAAACAGTATATTTTATTTGGATGTATGACGTTACAATTCAAACGTTTAGAACGCATACCATTACAACAAAATTTTTACAACGCAAAAACTATTACAACGCATGTATTTACAACGCATGTTTTTACAACACAGATACCTTTACAACGCATACCATTACAACGTAAGTATTGGTAAGTATATAATAATTTTGGTAATTTAAATTAATAGAAAATAATATAATTTAATTAAATGTAATATAATTTAATGTAATTTATTATCATTTAATTAATTTAATTTAAATTTTAATAATTAAAAATAATATAATTTAATTTAATTTAATTTAATGTAATTTAATTTCATTTAATTAAATTAATTTAAATTTAAATGTATTTTAACCCTGTACCCCTGTACCCCAAAAACCCAAAACTGACCCTGAACCCTAAAAATACCCTTTTACCCAAAAACCCAAAACTGACCCTGAACCCTAAAAATACCCCTTTACCCAAAAACCCAAAACTGACCCTGAACCCTAAAAATACCCCTTTACCCAAAAACCCAAAACTGACCCTGAACCCAAAAAATACCCCTTTACCCAAAAACTGAAAACTGACCCTGAACCCTAAAAATACCCCTTTACCCAAAAACTGAAAACTGACCCTGAACCCTAAAAATACCCCTTTACCCAAAAACCCAAAACTGACCCTGAACCCGAAAAATACCCTTTTACCCAAAAACTGAAAACTGACCCTGAACCCTAAAAATACCCCTTTACCCAAAAACTGAAAACTGACCCTGAACCCTAAATATACCCTTTTACCCAAAAACTGAAAACTGACCCTGAACCCTAAATATACCCTTTTACCCAAAAACTGAAAACTGACCCTGAACCCTAAAAATACCCCTTTACCCAAAAACTGAAAACTGACCCTGAACCCTAAAAATACCCCTTTACCCAAAAAACCCAAAACTAACCCTGAAGTGCACGGTTTGCTTCCTCCCCTCAACGCGGCTCCGTCGGAGGAAGCAAACCGGGCACTGCTGTAACCGTTGCCACAGTGGGCAGGACAGGAGACCCCCAATACCACGCATCTGGCTCATGAGGTTACTAGACCTATAATCATAAGTTCAGCAAAATCGCCAATTGGGCGCAACAAACTTTTAAAAAACAGATAGGTACATTTCACCTAGGATTATTTTTGTAGAGCACACTTTTACATCTACACCCATGTGAGTAAGGTGAGGATACCTAGTGCACATCCTTGTCCTGAAGAAGGAGTTTTCTACTCCGAAACATGTTGACGACGCACCTGTGAGGTTACCTTACCCTAATTAGCAAGGATAACCTCCTTTGCACTTTTTAATGATACCAGCCGGGGATTGAATAAAATTGTTTTCAGAAACCCACGAGCCAGGTATTTTTTTAATTTTCCTTTTATCACCTCACCACTCACATTAAATCACCCTCACACACACCAACACATAGTTCACGTGAAAGTGCTCCTACGTAGTCGTGAGTCGCAGCACGCCGCATTCCGTAGAGGTTTGCGAAGACCCCGATGATGAAGCATGACACCAAGGGGCCTTTTGGTGTGTGAGGGGTATTTAAACAACACTGAGTGCTCCCCACCACTGTAGGGATCACCGAACCCATGTTAGTGGATTCCTTTTGTTTATGCATATTTCTAGGGGAGACAGAATCCACTTCTCCTCTCCCTCCCCCTTTTGTTTATTACCTAAATGGTAGTAGCCCATAGTGTTTTTAGCATGTCCGGCGACCATTCCTTTCAGTCTACAAGGATGCTTGAAATAAGATAGTCCAGGCTCGGGCTAAATAAATGAAGTCATATTTAGAAGACTGATAACAGAATGTCACCCATCTGCCCTTTAATCCAAAGTAAACAGCTGCTCTTATAAAGTTCTACCTCGTCTCCATTTTGATTTAACATCTCCATGGGGTCCCTGGTTTCATTATTTCTCTTACCAGTGGGCCACTTTTACAAGTGCGTGATTGACATACAACTGAGTTTTGGTTTCCACAGCACATTAGGGCAGAGGCTGAGACACCTACACATTCGTCTTTCATATATTTCATTGTTCCTTTTATTTGATGTTGATGAACTGCGTCAAACTTAATCCCATAAAAACAGAGGTTTCTTAATGCAACCTGACGGCACTTAATGGAAAACCAGTCTTTGGCCACAGGTTCTGGTGGGATCACCACGTACTTTTGCCGAAGCAGTTTGCAACCTGGGCATTTAGATTGATAAGCAATCCTTTCAACCCTAGGTGTCTACCATGGCCTCTGAATTTTTTTTGCAGCTAAAAACCCTCAAAGCCATTGTGCCTTTTATCCAGTCATGACTTCATATGACAGTAATTGACGATCCCTAGTACCGTCTCGGCTGGAAATCCAATCTGTTCAGTGGATTCTGAGAAACTACTTAACTGTCTTTTAACTGGTTCTGATCTTGGTTGTGCTCTTGAACATGCACCTTCCATGGTGACCATTTAACCCCCATTCAGCAATCTGTGCACTGGTTTCCCATTTGAAGTAGACGCAGTTGAAGGCGATGATCATCAGCCATGGGGCTATTCAGCATAGCTATCCAAACTTTCTGTTGGCTACATTTGAATGGTACATCATTGGAAGAACACTTAGCTTACCACAGTGGCACTGCACGTCAATAACGGTTCACCTTCAAGTCAATAATGCCCCCGTTACTTACCGGTAATCTTCATTACTCTGAGTCTGCCAGAAAGGAGAAGTATCTTATGTGTAAGGACCACATCCAGCAAGACAGACAAGGAGGTACTAATGGATAGATGTGGGGACAGAGCTTTCTGAGTTGCAGCTTCAAAGTGCTGAAGCTCCTTGACCAAGTCTGTTGATGCTGAACCTTACCTCGAGAGTTAGGAAGGTTCTCAAAGCCTGGCAATTTGTTCAGTAGTATTCTTGTCTTTTTCTTCTCTTTCTCAGCATACGTTTTTACCTATCTTTGTTACCGGTTATCGCCATGAAGATTCCACAAACACGCTGCATAACATAATTTAATATAAAACAAACTGCTAGTGCCAGAGTAAAAGTGTCTTACCTCACCCTAAAGGCACAGGGACACTGGCTTCACCTAAGATATGGCATAATGCAGACACCTGCAGCGGGGTGGCCCTCAACCCTTCAGAGAAACCCCTTTTTACTCCAAGTCTAATTAATATCAGTGAAATATGGGAGACTTCAGCGGCCTGTGATCTCATTCTGCAGGGGACTGTGTTGCATCAATTTGTGTCACACCAATACAGTGCTTAATTTGTAAATAAACATGTGACGGTGCACAAAGCTCTCTCCTCTGAAACACGCTGCTGCTGCAATTAAATGTGCAAGCACATAATAATGAAGCAGCTATTCGTAAAGCCATCTCGGGCCTCTTTAATCCATATACAGACTCTCCCTGCCACTTCAGCTCATGCATGCTTGCAGCTTTTTACTTTCTCTATTTGTAACGCTTTCCCGTCTTTCTCTTCCCCCGTCTTCCCCATATGTGTCTTTTGCTCGCAGTAAGTGCCTGATGCAGAAAAATAAGTGTCGCCACACAAAAATTTGTGCCGGTGCCACTCACCTGTAACTACCGGCTCAAATTAAGCACTGCACCAAAGACAGATGCTTTAGGAAAACAACTGTTTCATCACTTATTGACAGGTCCTTCTACACGAAATAGCTACACATTAACGAAACTAGGGGTATATTATCAAGGGGTTTATCTCTGCTTTTTTGGCTTTAAAAGCCAAGAAAGCGGAGATAAAATTATCTCCCTATTACCAAGCTGTCGCTAACACCAGTTAGTGACAGCTAATAGGAGATAGCGACCATCTTGGGCCCCGCTTTGCATGTCAGTGATATTTATCACTAATGACATGCAAAGTGGGCGTGCCAAGATGTTAGCGACTGGAAACAGTCGCTAACATCGCTATCTCCTATTACCAACTTTTGGAGATATTCGCGCTAAGCGCGAATATCTCCAAAAGCTAACACCTGCCCTGAGCAGTTCTTCACCATGTTATCCAATGGGAGGTGGATAACATGGCTAAGAGCATTTGCTCGATAATGCATGAATATCGCTGACTTTTCAGCGGTATTAATGCATTGCGGCCGTTTTTTATCGCATTTGCGATAAACCTTGCTAATAGCAAGGTTTATCTGTGATAAAAATCGCCGATGTGCGGCGATAATTTTTGTCTCTAAACAAGTTAGAGACAAAAATTATCGCTAGTTGTTGGTAATATACTAATTACCAATTACCACTTGTGATTTTCATAAAAAAAGTTGTTTTGCTGTGAGCTGCTTCTCGGGTGTGCCTGACGTACCATTCTCCATGCAGAAAGCAATACCAATATTTTTACTCTAGAGATGGGGGACTACATGGCATTTAGCCACAATCCTGTTTACTTTGAAGAGTTCTTTTTTATTAGATCGCATGAAAGCAAACATTATACAACATGGCATGCTTTTGATGATTGAATACACGATCTGGAACAGTTCAGGTCAACAATGAAACATCCAGGGAAATCCTTGGAGGAAATTCAGTCTGGAACAGTAAATTGCGGGAAGATTAACGGATTTAGGTTTTACCTAGGAATGCAAGATCAGGGGATGTACTGATGTGGTTGCCCCGTCTCACCTCTGCTGCCGTCCCCAGCTCGGAACATTTAGGATTTACCCACTCTGCACCGAAAGCAGGGTTGCAACGACCGTGAGTATTTAGATGCCGTTGTCCCAGAGTTCATGGGTTGGGGACCACGCCCCCCCATTCATTTCTGTCTTTTTTAACACAGCCAGGGACAGAGAACCACGTTCCCCTTGCAGTATCGGCCATTTTGCCCTTGCTATGCCACTGCTTGGAAGCGTGACGCAGCCTTTCAGGGTTCAATTAACCTAGCATAGGAGCTTCTCTTGTCGAGCTATGAACAGAAATGCAGCACCTTACATCACTTCCCAAAGCTGCAATGTGAGCCCCTGATATCCTAAATAACATGGTCAGTTCAACAAGGGATGCTGGGTTGGTCCATTAGCTGTTGAACCATTTTGCAGCAGTTCATGTAACTGTACAGCTGGGCGTCTTGGGTGATCTTTGATCCCACCTCAGGGCATGAGTATCAGTAGATACCTATAGAAGTATCCATTGTTAACAGGTTTCAAATGTACAAGGACATCTAGCTTCACCATATTGGTGCAATTTACCATAATAATGTGCCCTTGTGTTACTTTGCCAGAGAGCAGAGAATCTGATAGAAAGAAGGTGAATCCTCATCGCTAAGCCATGGGTCAGAAAATATCTACTAAGTATTATTCGTGATAAATTCAGCCCTTTTGTTCCATTGTCCCATGCTCTCAGTTACACTTAAATCCAAACAGGAGAAGCAAGTTGTTCAATTTGTACACGTGATTGATACAAATGTCAATCGGACGAATAGTTCATGCTTTCTCTATAAAATGGTAATAGACTAAGTTTGGTACCTAGATAAAGTTTAACAAGTAATCACACTCACTAAACGTAATTTCAGTCATAGCACGGTGTCATTTAGGGTTTTGTGAAATTGTATCTACCAAAAAACAGCAGATGCACCATCAAACTCACAGCTCCCTGCCCCATTTAGAGACCAGGGAAACGAGGAGGGTCTGCCAGCAGGCTCGGCTGGCAGAAACCCTTGACCCATCTCCTGGCACCCAAAGATTGGGGTCCCAGTTGCAGTCAATGTAGAGAAATAAGGACCCCCTGGTGAAGTATCAAGGTTCCAAGGTCAGGGAACAATTTAACAATGCAACAAAGAACTCCTTGGCAACAAATTGTTTTTCATGCAGTTACACAATATAGGCCAAGTGTGAACAGAGTACTTGTGATTTTTTAAAGAAATATTTCGTTTAACAGGTACATCAATTACAATTTTTATCCTATATAGGGTATCAATCTTACAAATATTATTATAAAAAAGAAGGGAAAGTCTCAATACATCTAATGTACAGACAGTTCAAAAAATACAATAAAACTAAAATAAATGTCACTACTATGGCTAAGACAGTAACTGACCAGATATATACATACATATAATACATCACCAATAAAGTGCAAACACATAACATCTCATACAATACATATACAATTCATTAGGTATATACAAGTTAAAATCTAAATATAGACTAAATAGTTTGGTCTCTAGTAATTTCACTTCATCTTTTTCATAATACATCAAGGGTTATAAACACTCTTCAACAGAGGCAGTGCCATTACCATATCTAGGTTGGGACAACTGTTGCTAAACTTTCCTCCCCTGGGAGACACTTTGCGGTCCCAGGAAGTGTTGTGTGTCGATTTAGGGATGTATGACGTTACAACGCATGCTATTACAACGCATGCCTTTACGAAGCAAGTTTTACAACGCAAGTCGTTACAACAACTTGCGTTGGGGGGCGCTGGATAGTGAATAGTTTAATTTACTATTCCAACTCCAGTCCCCGTGGATAGTAGAGAAGGTGTTGGAAACTATTCCCTATCCTAGAGCGCCCCCCAGCGCAAGACGCTGTAAAAGTTGCATTGTAATGGTTGCGTCGTAAAGGTACTTCGTTGTAAAAGTTGCGTTGTAAAGGATGTTCCCCCGATTTAGATACCGTATATAGGTTTCCCCGATGTATGCCCTTATATAGGCATGATTCAAATTGCCCTTCTTTAGGTAAGAACTCCAACCCTCATTTAGGCATTATCCATGCTAACCAAATACAGACATGGCCACCTACATCCGTCCATCCACATCACAACGAGTTCTTGGAAAACCAGACTCTTAAGCCTTTAGGACTTCCCCTTGCTTGGAATATTGATTTCTCCAAGAACTCATTTATTATGCATGAACATCTATTCCTAAGGGGTTCATTCATGACGTTCCTCTACCCGACTTTTACATCAATACTAGCATTCCTAAACACCTTCAAGGTATAAATATACCCTCACTTGCCATGGCAAGTCACGGCTGTATACTTGCATAGCTCGCCACGGCAAGTTCGTAAGGAAGTCGAGTCCCCGCCTGAGGCACTGACCAGACGCTGTCATCCTCCTCGCAGAGAATCCAGCTACAGTGTTTCTGACTTCCCTTGGCAAACCTTGGCAACACCAATCCTAACTATAGCTAGACTAGACTATGGAAAAACAGCACCTACTTCTTACCTCGTACTACACTTAGGTTAGGTGCACTGGGCTAGCACTAGCTAGAAGCACCAGACGAGTATTCACATTTTAGCCTGTGTTATTTATATATGCATTTTTATAAATATATGTCATACCTACAAACCATGCTATTTCAGTATCATTTTATCTTACTGCTAACGCTGTGCGTATTATACTTCGCATTCTGTCTTATGATTGTAGCAGTTCATATCTCTTGCACGAAAATTAAGACTGTTCAATAAACCCTTTTTATTGAAATGCCCGTCTACCTAGTTCTGTGTAAACTCTGTAGAAACTAAGCATACACGATTGACTGATGAAACTGTTATCTATTGTTTCCACGATTCTGAGACTATTCCGATTCTAAGGTAAATGGAGTTTTCATGTTTATGCAGTTGTCAGAAACTAATCCCTTCTTGTCTATTCGAGAAGTTTCTAGTGACCTCTGAGCTAGCTGGCACAAACAAGTAATTAAGTTTAATATACTCAATAGAGGCATACTGACCTCAGTCTTATGCCAAAACTATAGTGTATATTATTCCAATGCACAGAGCCTATCAGGGATATAGAATCTACACTACACGGTGCCCAATGGTTTGGTAAGGCAGTAATTTAATGCTAGATACTGAAGTAACTCAGTCGGTATTTTCTCAGAGATCCCGACTCATAAAACTTCATAAGACGTCTGGAGTGGGTAGGGATAATATACGCCTTAGCTGAGTAAGACGTAAATCCTATCCATTAGCTGTTTGGTTTGTTCAACGTTGAAGGATACAGTGTTCCAAAATATTGTGCACCCTATCTTTGTTCCCTAGAAACTTAATCTACAATTTTCATTAAACAATGTCAGAAAACGGCACAAACACCGGAACCAGTGGAGCTGTACCCGACGAAGTCGCAGCAGTTTTTGATTTTACAGGTTTAAATGAAACCGATGAGGGTGTTGTAAACATCCATCCGAATTTAAGGAGAGTCATCACTCTAAAACTTATAAAACATGGCATAACACCAAGAGGTGGTAGAGCAGTTTTTGTGATAGAGTCACATGAATCTCACCAGACAGAGGAGAAGCAGCATCAGTGGCAATCCACCAAAAATTAAGGGCATTTGATGTAACAGAACAACCACAAGAATTATCCAGAATAATTGAAAAAATCCTATGAAGAATTAGGCAGAGACAGTTTGGGTGGGAAAACAGTTAAACCGCAACTGTCTGGAGGTCCTGAGAAGGACTCTATTAAACACAATCCTACCTCTTCTAAAAAGAAGTTGGAAAATAACAAACAACATTCAAAAGAGAAACATTCTCAATCTCGAGGTAGGTCTCCTAAAAAGGAGCCCTCTGAAAGGAGGTATAACCTCAGGAATAGGGATAATAAGAGAAAACCTAATAGGTATCAAGATAATGATACACGTTCCTCTCGTACCTTTCAGATATCGTCACAGACATCCGAAAGAAGAGGACGCGTGAAGTACAAAGACGATCAACATGTTCAGAAAAACAAACCAAAACCTCAATTCTCCAAGAAGAAGGTAGCAGGTCTGAAGATCAGACATGCCGAGAATTCTGAGAACACAACTCAAGAACGGAGAATGGACTCAGACAATGCTAGACAGTGCAGCAGAAGTAATAATAGCTCGCCAGAACCTGAAGGAACTTCTGGAGACAGTGGACTTCCATGAAGACATTCAAGTTGAGACTGTAGACACCAGGGTTAGCTCTCCACATAGGTTATATGAAATAACACTCCGGATGGAGCTAGACATACTAAGAAAAGTGAAAGCACTCTTTTGGGAGAATCTTTCAAAGGGTTATGACATACTTCTAGCAGAACAGGACTAGCCATCGAAATTTGTCAGGGAGAGCCCACATGGCGAATACATCATTGTGCCAGCCTTCTCCAATCATGTTCCAGTACATTTAAAATATACTTATGCCAGGAAATGGGCAGTTGCCCAAGCCCCAGCATTATACAAAAATCATGTAGGATGGGATGAGGATTTACCTCATAATAAGATGTAGTTAAAAAATCAACCAACTGCGCAAAGGCAGTATCCAATTAGGCAAGAAGCTAAAAAACAGGTCAGGGAGATCTTAGATCAACTTGAATACCAAGGGGTGATTGAAACATGCACCTCATCAATGAACAATCCTTTGTTTCCTGTTTCCAAACCAGACAATACATATCACCTAGTTTTGGATTACAGACACCTAAACTCTTGTTGTAAAACATTTGAAGTGCAAAATGCACATAGTACAGCATTAATGAATAACATTGTGTCTAAAAAATATAAAACCACATTAGATATTTCTAACAGTTTCTTTTGTGAAAACATAGCACCTCAAAGCAGGTATTTGACAGCTTTCTCAATAATGGGGACTCAGCGTCAATTTTGTTGACTCCCACAGAGGTACAAGAACAGCCCGGGGTTATTCTCAGCAAAGGGAACAGAGTTACTACAAATTTATGATGACGAAGCATTGTCATATGTCGATGATATCTATCTGACAGACGACCAGAACAGGCACTTGAACAGGGTGAACACCATTATACTGGGCTTAGCCTCTGAGGGAGAGATTTTACCTAGAGGGTGGGGAGACCATATGCCCTGTGTGCCTCCAGCCTTCTACCGGTCAAGGGACTTGCATGTAACAGTAATTTAGTTTCCATCACACCACACTCTCCGGATGGTTTAAACTTAATATGGCGCCTGAAAAAATCCATAGAAACATTATCATCCCTACTTAAGTCACACCTAGTCATATTTCTCAATTGTTTAGTTGAGAGTGGACAAGAGTCGATGGCCATGCATTACAATAGGTTAATGCAAACAATCCGGGAGTCTATTTTCAGCCAAACCACACATCCAACACGGGCCGAGGTGGTTTAATGGGGCTTGTTCTAACACAAATCGAAAGCTGAGATAAGCTTGAAATGCACGGGCCTGGGTAATGAGTCATATCTCAATGGAATACAAAGAGTAGAAAATCACCCTCTCAAATAGGCGGAGGATAGTATATAAACACGATTGGGGGCTGCTGAAAAATGCAGGACGGGTAAAGGATAGCAAATCCTTTTGGGACTTAGTAAAACAAATTAGATCAAAAAACTCCAATACCAATCCTCTTCTGCAAAATATTATCCTGGGCTCAGACTGGATCATTGGTTTTGTCTCTAGCTATTATATCGAGCCAGCTTCATAGAAAAGCTTTAAATTCAATCACTCATACTCTCACAAGATGGCATCATGGAGTGCCTCATTTGTGTCAGAAATATAGAATGTCAGCACTTCATTTGTTCATAAGAACACTATGCAAAAGCTGAGGAAGGGGACTAGGGAATCCCTAGAGAGGCCTCTTCAGGAGGAAGTACATGCTTTACTCAACATGTCATCTTTTCTCACAGATGAGAAACATATTTGTGAATTTATAGAGAAAGCATCCTCAGTTTAGCTTCTGAACCATTCGCTATAACTTTGATAAGAAAATCCGGAGAAAAAAATATTTTTCTCAAAGAGGGCTCATCAAATTTCAGCTGAAAGTCTGCATTTTTCACATGTTGAGACCACCTTAGAATTCAAAACAATTTCAAAACTTAATATGGGAACTACCAATAAAAAATGTATACTGTTAATGATAAACCGATACCTCAATTTTTGTGTGCTCCTTTCTGTGACTCGAAAACAAGGCATTCAGTACAAGGCATTTCAATAAGACAAAAATGGTGGTGATTCTCCACAACAAAATCTAACACTTGTGCTCCTTGTAACCTTACAATTAAATAGTGGCATAAAGAAACTCAACATATACCATACAATTTTGTGAGTTCCACCCTTAAGTTCAAGGGTGTGTTTTACAGTAGCAATATTGACGAGGGTAAAAGTGGGCCGAGTGTTCCTAAACTGAAGTAAACTAAATGTGAAAACACTGACCCACTTGGATCAGGAGATAGAAAATCTGGACTGTAATTCCATTCCACCCAATTTGTACAGAGGGACTTGGGGGCATATTACCAAGCAATAGCGATAATTATCGCTATTGCTTGGTTAGAGACAAAAATTTACCGCTGAGCTGCGGCGATTTGTATCGCAGATAAACCATGGTATTACCAAGGTTTATCGCAAATGCGATAAAAAACGGCCGCAATGCATGAATATCGCTGAAAAGTCAGCTATATTCATGCATTACCGAGCTAATGCTCTTAGCCATGTTATCCACCTCCCATTGGATAACATGGCTAAGAACTGCTCAGGGCAGGTGTTAGCTTTTGGAGATATTCGCGCTAAAAAGTTGGTAATAGGAGATAGCGATGTTAGCGACTGTTTCCAGTCGCTAACATCTTGGCACGCCCACTTTGCATGTCATTATTGATAAATATCACTGGCATGCAAAGTGGGGCCCAAGATGGTCGCTATCTCCTACTAGCTGTCGCTAACTGGTGTTATCGACAGCTAGGTAATAGGGGGATAATTTTATCTCCGCTTTCTTGACTTTTAAAGCCAAAAAAGCGGAGATAAACCCCCTTGATAATATGCCCCTTGGTGTCAAACTTTATCTATGTTTTCAGCAATACTATTAGGTCAACTTTCTTCAATGGGTGAGGGTTTATGCCAGAAAGGATAAGCTTATTTAAGAAGTCATTATTCACTAACGTTCCACGCAGTCCCCCTCCTTATATTTTGCCTGCCAAGTTTTTGCGATTGTGGATCTAATTTTGGGTCTAATATCAAAATCCGTGCAAGTGGTTCAAACAAGTGACAACAAACAGGCGAACGCTTTTCTTTGTGTTCATTATTTCCGTTGGTTATTACTACAGGTGGAAAACGAATCCTGCCAGGTGCAGTATGTACTATTTATAGAGAGGGTCGTCGCAAGATGAATTATTGCACAGTGACATTAAACACAAGAGCATGAGTTTATGATGTGGTTTTGTTTTGGATTGGAGATGCTTGAATGGAATGAGTTAAATACATAATACAATAGTGCTGGCGTCCTATTCTGTTATTTTAGAGATACGGTCTCAGGAGCGCTTCTACTTATTTTGTTGATTTAAGTGCAGAAAGGATATTTTATTTTTCCGTTTTCTGAAGTTACGTTATGAGTACCAGATGAGGATTTTAGACTTGATACAAAAAATATTCTTTCATTAAAAAAAGGAATGTTATTGTGAGATTTCTTTATGCCATTTCTGTTAAGGGGTTCATCCGTGTGCCATATACAGTAGACAGAACAATTGCACTTTTTGCAGGTGAAATGCTCCCTTTTGCTTTTTTGTGAAACACCCTTTTTCTTTTGCTTGAACGGGGAGAGAACTTTGTATTTTGCTTTTTTAGTATTTTGCAGCCACTACAGGGAGGCCTGTATCGCCAAAGTGAGCATATTCAACTTTTTGGTCTGGCATGAAGTGCAAGGCTGACCGACCCAAGGGAGCAGACAGTGGAGAACCATTGACGTTTGAGTGCCATAAACTCAGCAGATGATTGGCAGCCTGTTTGTGGACTATTGCCATAGCGTTCTATGTCCGTATATCATTTAGAGGGTGGGTGAGGTATGGTCCCATTTAAATAGGTCTGCAAGCAGGTGCACTGCAACATTTTTCAAAAGATGCATATGATATAGGACACTTTCAGAGGCATCAAGGTAGACAGAAGTAGGGTAGTTACTTGTGATTGGATAAGGGCACTGCAACTGGCATGCAAACAGTCTGATCAATGGACGTCTGGATTCTCCTAAAATAAGAAGGAAATACAGGAATTTGCTTATTTCACCACATTTATGTCCGTGGAGAGATTTTTATCAATGTAAATGTCTAAATTATGCACTGACCTGCCTGGGCAAGGCTGTATCACCTGATTTTAGGACAGATATCTTAGTCCCAGATAAAAGGACCCTTGAAGACAAATGAAATCACATTTTTAGAACATTAAAAAAATGGTCATCCTGACTACATTGCGGGAGAGGCTAAAAAGCTCTGCATCATCAGCATACCTATGAAGGTTGCCACTGCTTGATAAGGTAATAGACATCCACATCTGTTATAACCCACACAATAGGTGATGGGATGCTGCTTGCAATAACTCTAATCACTTGCAATAGATCGGGGTAGCAGTCCAACCCATCATTCTTTTGCTCACCATGACACCTCACTTTGGAACAAGCCATAGGCAAAACTCTCTTGACCTTGCTCCTCATGGGACCATTTTTGCCCTAGTTATGGGCTCATCAGCAGGGTACAGCTTGGTTCCAGTGATGCAGGGAGCATGGCACCCACGTCTGGGTGAATGTATGACGTTACATCGCATACCGTTGTAACGCATGCCTTTACCATGGATGTGTTACAACGCAAATGTCATTGCAATGCAAACCTTTACCATGCATGTTATTTCAATGAATATGCCTTTACCACGTATGTCTTTACAACGCATTTAGTTGTAAAAGCATGTGTGTTAAAGGCATTGGCATGGCATGTTTCCCTGACCCCTACCTTAAACCCTGACCCTGGCCCTGGCGCACCTTACCCCCGGCCCACAACCCTTCTTAAAAAATACCCCTCACCTGTCCTAAACCCTAAAACCCTACCCCTGCGTGATCCCCCTGACCCCAGACCTTCCTCTGCCCAAAATCCTAAAACTCTTCCCCTGTGCGCCCCCGCCCCCAGGCCTTACCCTGTCCAACCCTAATCACTAAAACACTACTGCGTCTTCCCCCTTGTCCCCCGGCCCTTCCCCAACCCTAAACCTTAAAACACTACCCCTGCACTCCCCCTGTCTCTCAGCCCTTTCCCTACCCTAAACCCTAAAGCAGTAGCCCCAGGCCCAATCCCTTTTACCTCTCCCCTCGTGTAGGCAGCTTGTCTAAGGGGCGGTGCACGTCGTTGTGAGGAAGGGGAAGAGTCTCTCCGTATCTTGTAACAACATGGATTGCCTACCAACGCAGCTGTTTCCACGCATATACCCTTACTACTTCACATATACGTTTACCATGCATATCTTTGCAACAAAGCTAATTGTAAAGGAATGTGTGGTAAAAGCAAATGCGTAGTAACAAAATGAATAGTAAAGGCTACACATTGTAACAGAGCATGCATTGTAATGCATGCACAATGCATGCATTACAACGCATGCTCCATTATAAAGTGTGAGTTACAATGACTGTTTCCCTGTCTGGCCATACCCATGCCACTTAGGGCGGTACATAAAATGTGCAAAAGGTGAATGGAGTTCTGCTTGCAATAAGACTAACCACCGGCAATAGCTCGGGTAGCAGTACAACCCATCCTTCTTTAGCTCACCATGCCATCTCAGTTTGGACCCACCCATAAGCAAATCAGTCTAGACCATGCTGCTTATGGGAACAGCCCAGCCCGAACTGCCAAGCCAGGTCCTCCCTGAACTGGAACACATGCAACCAAGGACCTGTTCCATCCTAGTTATGAACTCAACTGAGTTCAGCTTGGTTCCAGTGACACAGTGAGCCCGAGACCTGAACCTCAGGCCATGCCACAGGTAAGCCCCTCTGGAGATGAATCAAAGATAGGCTGACTATCCACATCTAATAGACTTTAAAATATTGTACACAGTTTGTGACCTGAACTTCAAAGCCAGTTACCACTAAAGGTATATTAAGGTGATGGACCAATGTTTTGTGACAGGTCTGACAAGACCAAAGGACCAGCACACCTTTATCAGCATCTCATCTAAGATCATCCATTCGTTTGTCCTGTTCTAAGCCACCTTGGACTAGATGAGATAGAGTGTACTGTTCTGTAAGTTCCAGATATGTACTAAACCTATAATTTATAGACTTTTTGGGAAAGAAGACATTTTGATCTGAAATTATTCCAATCAATTGAACCCAATACTGCTTATTCAAGAGGGGATGAAGGCAAGGGTCCAAAGGGGGTCCCAAATTCTCGTTTCAATAGTGCTTTGGAAATAAATGTTCTATTGGCGGCAAATTTAAAGGAATCTATGGACCTTTTCTATAAAACAAACGGTGTATTCAATACAGATCTAGTGATCGAGAGACTGTCTGTTGAGCAATATGGACGCCAATCTTGTTTTTTCAACCAAGAAGATGTCATTATCACATTTTCCTACCTCACTTCAATTCATAAATTCAGAACTGAAGCGAGGGTGTAGGACTCAGAGTAATGCACTTATCAGGTAAGTAATTAATGCATTGCAAGGTTTTGCAGAGAGCAGTGAGTTGATTAAGTTTTGAAACTATTTTGAAATGTTTTTGGATAGTTATAATGCAGATGAGATACTTGAGAAGGAACACTTGCTTTCATTTGTTTTTCTCTATTTTCTGTTCTGTTATTTTAATTACATTATGGTATAACTTTTTGGAGGAAGTTGAATAATCTTTCCTCTGCTTGTTTTGCATTGGCTGAAGTCTAGATTGCTTTTTTTCGCACAGGTGGAAAAGCATTGAGTGGTGTTTTGGATTACATCGTAGACTTTATTTTACTTGTTTCAAGGATAATACGTAGAGTAGCATGCTGATTTAACTTCTCAAATTGAGAGGTGGGTCAGTGGATAAAAACATTAGATTGAAACTGAGACAGCCATATAAAGATGATTAATTGATTGTTATTTCTTAAGCTGTTCCCAGTTTATATTTTATGTTTGCAATAAACAAGGATGGGCCTTTGATGACAACTGTATAGCAAAATGGTCAGTCCATGCCGTCCAAAATGGATTCTGAAATGGAAAATTAGAAGTATCAAGGGCAGATCTGGACCAACATATGTCAGGAAGGGGAGTTTAAGTGTGGTTTAAAAGATCTTGCCCCATTATATAAACAGAATCACAGAATTCAAGTGTTTTCCCATATGGTACTAAACCATATATTCCTGTCACCCAAAGCAGTAATGTTATTACATTTTAGAACCTGTATACTTATCGGATCAGTCACTTCCCCTGGAATGGTGAAAGAAAACTCTGGTGAACATATGCCAAGAGAAGTAACACAAGTAATTCTGAAATGTGCAAGTGAATTCGAGGGATTACAAATCAGATTTCAATGGGGGAAGGTTATAGAAATAGCTTGAGGCATTCATGTAAAATGACAGCAACAACTCCTCTCCTGCGGTTCTCTCAAACTCTAGGTTATTTTTTAGAATTTTGTGGAACTATTTCTTCTAAGTTTATGGTACAGGCTAATGAGAACCTGATCAGTGCTGGCACGCAGAAGAGGTTTTTGCATTTATTAATTACATACTGATATAACGTATTTGCTCATTTTAGCTCAACTCCTGCAATGAAGTGCAGCTTTTAAAACAAAAATTAGCAAAACCAATAGTTCCCCCCATGCAAGAGCTATTGGCTGTGCAGATGTCTTTTAGCCATGTTATGCAGCAGTGTGGCTGCTGTTCAGCATGGCTAAAAGTTAGTAGAATGGCATAGAGGAGAGTGGCGTAGAGGAGAGTGGCATAGAGGAGAGGAGTAGGAAGGCTAGAGGCTGTAGAATACAGAAGCGTACAGTAGAGCAGAGAGGCATGGAGTGGACCGCAGTAGAGTGGCGAAAAGTAGAGCGGCATAGAGTAGAATGGAATGGAGTTGAATGGCATAGAGTAGAGTGGAGTGACGTAGTGTGGAGTAGTGTGGCACAGAGTGGAGTGGAGTGGAATGGAATGGAGTGGAGAGGAGTAGTGCAGAGTAGAGTGGTGTAAAGTGGAGGGCCATACAAGTAGAATAGAGTGTAGTGGTCAGAGGGGAATGGAGAGGCATAGCGTGGATTTTTTTAGAGTGGAGTAGCGTAGTACACTTGTGCATGAAACCAAACTTACAAATAATGCAATGGTATGAGGCATAAGGGGGGCTAATGGCTGAAAGGCAACAAAAATAGGTGTGCAGTGGCAAGCATCATGAAGGTGTAAAAGTGTTTTTAGTGGGGCATTTATACATTATAAAGGCCTAATTCAACCCAAATAAAATGCAATTTTATTTTAGTTGTATGAGTAAACCAAAAGATGCAGGCATAGAGAAGCAATGTACAAAAATGTGTTCGAAAACTTCACAAATGGAGAAAACAGCGGGAGAAATGGAATCAGAGGAAGTGTCCTGAAATGCATACATCAATCATAGCACAATCAGCAAATGGACACTAATTAAGTTAAATCAATCTGAGCTTGGTCAATGCTGTACACGAATAAATATGCTGGTCTATTAGCAAATGCAAATAGAAAAATTGATGGACAGAAAGCAGAACAATGTCATACATTCACCCCAGTACAGAGATCTGGGCCTAAATCCATCGTTTTTTTGCTCACCATGCCATTCTAGTTTAGACCCAGCCATATGCAAATCAGTCTTGACCCTCCACCCAATGGGAACAGCCCAGCCCAAACTGCCAGGCCAGGTCCTCCCTGGACTGGAAACAAGCATCATCCGACCGGTTTCGGGCTTTTAGCCCTCATCAGCCAGGATATCTTGACTCCAGTGGCATTGAGAACACAGGACCCACATCTGGGCATACCCATCCCACTCGGGGTGACAAATGCAATGAAAACAATTGATGGACAGAATGCAGAACAATGTCACCCCAGTAGCAGACAGCAAAGAAAAGTGACAATGAATCCAATGAATAGCATGGAATGGGTGGGCCCCAAGCCCTTTATTGTAAAAAATACCCTTGCAAGTGAGAGCGAATGCAGAGCATGTGTTGTCACAGGCAAGAGCTAAAAAAGATGGAAGGAAAGTTAATTTCACTGTAGTTTATTTGTTTCTGAGGTTGAACTTAGATTGTAAGAACAGGGTTGCGGATAATGTTTACAGATCACACTGCAAGACACATTTTCTTCAGTTAAATCTACTTTCATTTCTCTCTGGTGGTAGCAGGTTACTTGTTGTGAGGAGTAAGTATAATTTTGTTGAGATCTACATATGTGAGCGTTATTTGGTGTATTAAAGTTTCTCAAATTGTTGCAAAAGTACAGTGGGTTCTTTTATCCAATATATACAAGCAGGATGGGGCAAGTGTGGCTTTCATGAATTAATGGACAATTATACCTGTATGTTAATGGACCTTCGTAGGCATTGCACTTTGGAATTTCTCTATGTGTGTACCCATGTGTGCATGAGTGGAACTTTCACAATGCAAACCAGGCCTGTACCAAAAAATAATATTGAGAGAACAAAGAAATTGCAGGTAGAGATGATCATAAAGATGAAGGGGCTATGACTACAAGAGGAGCAGAGGAATGGGGCTGAAGAAGGAGGAAATCTGTTCAGAGAGAGTACAGAAAATGAGTGCAGTTGCACAGGTGACGCATTGCTTCGAAAAACCTATTGGTTTTAATTATCAACGTGAAAAATCTTTTGTCTTTTCTGTGAATGAGCAGATTTGTTTCCTCCTGCCCAACATAGTAGTCACCCTCTCAATGTAATAACACCACTTATGTTCCCTATGAGATGCAAAAGGAATAATGAGTTGGAACAAGGCAGGTCTAAATCAGCGATTGTTGGTTAAAGAGGAGGTGTTTGTTTATAAGTCCCATATTTTATGTTTCATAGAGACTCACTTAGCCATTACAGGTAGGATGCTGCTTGAGCAATTAGAGTACAATATCATTTCTTACACAACTCAGCAGGTCTCAGTGCGAGGGGCAGCCATTTAGGTATTTTCTCCTTTTAATGTATGGTCCTACAAACTGCATCTGATCCGCATGGTAGGTGGGCAAGCTCTCAGATTAGGATTGCTAGCCAAATCCATTCTTTGTGCGCTCTCTATGGCCCCAACAAAGATGACCCTGAGGTGTTAGTCATTCTAAATCTTGAGCTTGCACAATGGGCAGGAGATCTATTGGTTCTCTGCAATTGTATCATGAACTATGAGTAGGAAAATAACCAATGAAACGGCTACCTAACTCATGATTAAACTAGGCAGTCTATCAAGGAGCTTGAAAATGTGCAAGGCCTAGAAGATCTGTGGAGGATACTTCATGAGTCCATCCCTGGGTATACATATTACGCCACGCCTCACAGCCACTCTAGGATTAATATTATCTTCTTATGGCTTGATCTGTGCCCCAAGATTACTTCAGATCATAATCACTTATTGCTAATGCTCCAGGCTTCTGACTCCTTCAAGGAGTTATGAAGGCAGACTTTTATTAACAAATACTGAATGTATAGAAAGAATGAACATCCAGCAGGCATGACTCATGTGTGCTAATGTTGGCTCTTACACTCCTAGTATTGTTTGGGATACTATCCAAGCTGTTGTTCGGGGGTTGGGTGGTTCACTGCACAGTTTATTTCTGAGCAAATAGGGTTCAGAAAAGTGAAGTACATTTATTGTACTCTGAGCTATGGAGGTGGAAGCAGAAATATGCTCAAGCAGCCCTACCGAAAGGTCTGAATGAGCCTAAGATTCAATTTCATGTGAACAAGTGCTGGGACAGTGCAGATCATATACAGAAAGAAATGGCCACAGTGGCATTTATGACGGGCATGATGTCATTATTTCAGATTGGGGAGAAAGCCAAAAAGCTTTTGATTTATAAAATTGTGGAAAATAGGAAGTGGAACATCTTTAAAAGCATCAATGAAAATGACTGAAGAAAGTATTATCAATCAAAGGACATCCTTGATCAATACAGGCTCCGATCCTGGGTGAAATGCTTGGGTACACGATAACAGCTAATATTCCTATACTGAGCCCACCAAAGTTAGAGGCATTCAAAGATGTGATTAATTTGGAAGAGCTAAAAGGGGTCATTTTTTCTCTCACTTTGGGCAAGGCGGTGGGGGACGGATCCGTTGCCGCTCGAGTCCCATAAAATGTTTATGGATATATTCGCACCAGTGCTACTCACGGTTATTCCCCGTGATGATCAAGGTGGTGATATGCCAAATTTTTGGAATTACCCTAATATTGTTATCTCTCTGAAGCAGGCAAGCCAGCTGATGAAAAGGAATCATACGCTAAATTATTGTCTGGCTTCATGTACTCAAGACCTGGTAGGCTTGAAGCAGGTTGGTTTTATTCTTGGCATAGTCACTTCTTATCATATTGAATCCACCAAAGCACCAAAGCACTTTTTGATGCAGCTAATGCTTTGGGCAGAGGCACTGGAATGATGTTATTATTATTATTAGATGCTGAGAATGTGTTCAATAGGGTTTCCTGGGCTTATTTGTGGTCAAGCTTATATTGGGATCCAATGGCCCGTGTGGTCTTGGCTGAACATAGCTCCTCCGCCTGTGAGATATCAAGTGGTACTCAGCAGGGGTATCCATTAACTCTGCTTTTGTTTGCCCTCTAGCTTGTACTCTATCTGTGGCATTTAAATAAAAATCCAAGTATAGTAGGATAGTAAAGATAGTGCTGAATCCAATTGCAGTTAAAGTTAGTGCTTATAAGGACGATGTAGTGGCTTACTCATAAGAACCAACTCAAGCACTCCAACTAATTGCCAGTGAAGCTGAGAGATTTGGGTGTTTTCAGGGTATAGCCTTAACTCCAAAACACCCAAACAATTCTTAAATATGTAACTTTCCAGAAGGAACCAAATGAAGTTCAAGTGACAACCTATCTAGGAGTGAAGGTTACCGCTCCTGTTAATTGCATAATAGAATTAAACTATGAGCAACTGCTGTGCCAGTCTGTAGTTAAAATGTGTCTATTGCATCGGCAACCAATTAGCACTATTGGCCACTGTAGTATTAATAAAATGAGTTATCTTCCTAAATTTCTTTATAGTTGTCGTGCTATCCCTCTTCGATTACCAAATTCTTTTTTCAGGAGGCTTGAAGGAGCAGTTGGTAGCTTCTGATGGGGCTATAAGTGGGTCAGGCGGTCTATCCGGTTCCTGTAATTGCCATGTAATCAAGGGGGGTGGTCACTCCCTAATTTTAAGATTTATTTCTGGGCCACCTTTAGATCACATATTCAGACCCCCCCTTACAGATTGCCAACCAGATCATACTATGTTTGTATATGAAATAGTGGCTGGGGCAGAGCAGACATTTTTTATTGTATAGACAATCTGATCCTAATTATTTCAATCAGGTACACTGAAAGCTAACCACTGATGGTCATAAAATATGGGGAGATATATGTTCAGCTGTTCAAATCCCATTCTCACAATTTTACACACCTCTTTGGGGGAATCCATTTTTGCCACCCATTTTTCATGTCAGAGCTTGGTATTCAAGCAGAGGTAAAATGGTAGGTCAGTTATTTCACCATCAAGGCTTCAGTACTTTTACTATCCTGCTACTAGAATATGGTCTTCCTTAAAATACATTTTTAAAATATTTACAGATTCTGAATTATTTTCAACATAACGCTCCTAGCAAAACGATCAACAATGATTCAGAGCTCTTTTCATATATCTATTCTAATGATGGTAAATTAACTCAGCAGAAGCTCTGTCTCTCATGACCCAATAAAGAGGTTCTGGTCATTTTTTTTAATGAATTGGATTAAGAACTATGGGGTCCATTAGGACTTAGTCCGCCTGCCATCCCATCGTGTGAAGGGACCGCCCGCCTTGAGGGCGAGGGTCCCATGGGGGTATTAGGATGCGCCCGCCTCAGGGGGCGGCCGCATCTAGTATTCTTAGCATTGTGGCGAGCGGTGCTGAAAGCACCGCCCGACACAATGCTAAGAATACATCTTGTGCATTTCAAAGTACAACGTGACAGGCACTGTGTGGTGCCTGCCACGTTGTTCCTTGAAATGCAGGGGGTACCACAGGTACCCCCATGTGCACCCTCCACCCCCCCAGAGTCCCTGGGGGCCCGCAACTGGCCCCCGCAGGGAGACTCCGCATGCCTTTCCGTGGCGGCATTGCCGCCACGGAAAGGCATTGTTGAATGCCCATTGTAATATGACTGGCGGTGTCTGATAGACACTACCACCATATACAACCCTTTTCCGCCCCGGTCGCAAGGCGACCGGCGCGGAAAAGCGGCTGACAGTCTTTCCATCCGCCGCGGACCCCCGCCATGTTAATATGGTGGGGTGGGTCTTTGCAGCAAGGATGGCGGGCGGATCGCCCCGTCAGGCCGGCGGTGGCTACTGCCAGCCTGGCGGGGGCGATCCGCCCACCTTCCTAATGGGCCCCTATGTATGAGTTCATTCTTCATTTTTTATTAGCGACTTGGTGATCAGAAATACAAAGAGAAAAGAAAATCAAAGCACGGTCTGAAACCGTAATAGGGTGTATAACCACCTCACTAATCATGTGACATAGGTTACGTGAATACGTAATAAGTAATCAATTCTAGAAAAAGAGGAGTAAGCGTTGGAGTAAA
Organism: Lissotriton helveticus; assembly: GCF_964261635.1. Classification (NCBI taxonomy): domain Eukaryota; kingdom Metazoa; phylum Chordata; class Amphibia; order Caudata; family Salamandridae; genus Lissotriton; species Lissotriton helveticus. The sequence continues at coordinate 330,031,883 of NC_136071.1, read as the reverse complement.
AGGTAAATTCTTTGTCGGTAGGATGTTCCAGTCTCCAAAAATCAAATCGTTTGGTAACAGAAAGGAAAGACTTCAGAGCAAAAAATGCTTTGTTAGGTCGTAATTTAAAAGCAGAAGACCAGTCTAACAAAGGGTCCTTGATAAGGTTAAAATCACCACCTACTATAAGAGACATACTACCAATTTTGAGTATTTCAGCAGAGATATAAGATCAAAAGGCAGGGTCATCAGATGCAGGAGCATATATATTGGCCAAATTCAAAATGAGTTTGTCAATCTGAACTTGAGCAAAAACAAATCTGCCATCTGCATCATGATGATGAGACAATAGTTGTACCTGAGTTCTATGTGAAAAAAATACTATAAGCCCTACCCAATAAGCCCTACCCAATCTAAAACTATAAGCCCTACCCAGTCTTTAGACATGGTATGTAATATCTTATCATCCACACGCGTTTCTTGTATAAAACAGATACCCACATTGGATTTTTGGAGATATACTAACATTTTACGTCTTTTAACAGGGTGTCTCAGACCTTTCACATTTAAGGAGGTAACAACTGACTTACGTGATCCAGACATATTGCTTTCTCATAAACAATAGAAAAGAATAAAAGAACAGAGACAGTAGCCCACATAAAAAATACAAAACAAGACAAACAACATAAAAAGAAGTCAGTCGCCAAGACCTCATACTAATAGAACATTGAAAACGGAGGTGCGAAGCAAAAAAACCACCAACAAATGCACCCGCTTAAAAAAGAGTAACAACCTGCATTAAGGGCTATAGAATGTTAATCCGCAGAAACAGAAGCCTGAGAGTCCATGCAAATAGGATCATGTTGGTCCAAGAATCTAATTAAATCGTCAGGAGCTGAAAAAGACTTGGAGACATAATTTTTCCAAATGCGCATAATCGCAGGGTCAAAAAGGCCATATTTGTAACCAGCTTCACGTAACCTAGGCCTCAATTCAGAAAATTGTCGTTGTATTTGAACTGTCTCCTTTGCAAAGTCTTGATGGATTAAGACTTTATTTCCTTTAATTAGGAGAGAAGGGATTTCTCGGGCAGCTTTTCGTATGAGGAGAAGGTGAGGATGCCTCAGAACTTTGAATATGATTTGTCTTGGTTAGGATTGATGAGGTTTGCAAATCGAAGGAATCCTGTGAGCTTTGTCGATCTCAAAACGTGCTGGAAATTTGATATTTAACAGCTTATGTACGAGGTTTTCCAAGAAAAGATGACAACTCTGTTCCCCAACTCCTTCCGGGACATTAAATATGCATAGGTTGTATTGCTATTTCTATTTTCCAAATACAATAAGTAACGTTGGAGAGAAGCAACCTGAGGAAGAAGTGGAGCCATAGTAGTGATGGTTTTAGTAATGTCACAGAATTTAATCTCATTATCAGCAACTCTCATCGATAATGAAGCCATATGTCTCTGATATTTTTAATATCGAAAAAATTGTGTCAGTATTAGTATGAATTGCTTGAATTTCATCCAAAATTTTTGCCAAGGCATTATCTTGAGAATCAAGGCTTTGGATTTGGCAGGAGGAGGTGAAACAGTTTGTTTATGTTTATTTGCTGCTGTTTTAGATTCCATATTGACAGACAGAAGGCAGGCAAATAGTAATAAATAGTTTATGCCACAGATAAGAAAAACTCTGAGTTGGAATATGGGGGCAATTAGCAAGGAATAGCGATATTTTCGCAAAATGCACTTAGAGCATTTTTTTTTCCGCTGCCTATCGCTGGATATGTTAGCGGAGAAAACATGCTATTAGCAACGTTTTTCTCCATTGCTCTAAAATATCCAGCTATAGCTGCGAAATGCGTGAATATCGCTGGAAATCCAGCGATATTTACGCATTAACGCCAATGAGAACTTAACCTGACAACCTACCTCCCATTGGATAAACAGGTAAGTTATGTTTTTAGCAGGCGTTAGATTATAGCGATAATCGCGCTTAGCACAATTTTTTTTATCGCTTTGCCTGCCTTGCTAATAGGGGATAGCTGTGTTAGCGACTGCTTTCAGTCGCTAACAGTTTGGGTACGTCCACTTTGCATGTCATTAGCGATAAATATCGCTGATATGCAAAGCGGGCCCCAATCCGGTCGCTGTCGCCTAAAAGCTGTCGTTAACTGCTGTTAGCGACAGGTTGCTGATAAGACAATAAATATATTGCAGCTTTAGCGGCAAAAAGTGCAGTTAAAGCTGCGATATGGCCCTTGCTAATATGCCCCTTGGTTCTCTGACAGAACAATACAATGAAATGGCTCCAGAAAGACTGAATTCAGCTTTTCAATAAAACTTTCTGAAAACAAAATCCCTTTAATCCTGTTAGGTAGTTTTCAGAAGAGGCAGAAGAACACCCCTTTAAGAAAGAAAGGCTTCTGAAGAGAGGGGCAGGTGCCCAGCAGTCAAGCCCGCCTCCCCTGCATGTACAGCCCACAGAGGAGATCAAGGTAGAAGGAGCCCTCTCTGAGGAGGGCACAAAAACACCTACCGCTCGGTCCACGAAGGTGCCAGGCCTCCAAAACTCAGCCTACTGACACCGCAGGCACAAAGGAGCACCTGGGCCAAGAATTACGCGTCCACAAAGCCCCTATTGGCGCCTGAAGATCGTCATTTTGGCTGGTGAGAGCGGAGTTCAAAGCACAACGGCCATCTTCGCGCGCGCTGCCGACTTTCTTGGCTGATATGTTTATTGAGTGAAGAAGCAGTCACAAGAGGAAATAAATATATTCAGTACACTGTTTATCTCAAATTCCTATCCCTTAACCTCTATGGATATCATTCCTTCCGTTGCCCAGACCAAAGTCTCACAGTTTCCAAATATATTGCAAACTAGCCACAATTGCAAGCGCAATACCCATTGCACAGGATTTCACACCTGCCAAAAACCAAAATATATCAGTGAACTTCTATTCTTTAGAGCTTTCTGCCAAGTGAATCACTGTTACCGGGTCAATAAACCTTCATCTTTGTATAAAAGGAAATGTTACTCTAGAACATGGGTACTCACAAACTTTCTCTGGGGCCAAATTTACAGTGTGGTTTGTGTCCAAGAGCCACATCGGTGGGGGCGGGGTCAGGGGTCTCTCTGTTTCCCTCCATCCCTCTCTCTCTATCTATCTCTCTCTCTCATTGTCTCCCTCCCTCTATCTCTCTCTCTCTCCCTTCCTCTATCTCTCTCTCTCTCTGTGTCTTCCTCCCTCCACCCCGCTCTCTCCCTCCCTGTCTCCTTCTGTCTCACTCACTCTGACTGTCTCACTCCCTCTCTCTCTCTCCCTCCCCCTCCCTCACTCTGACTGTCTGACTCCCTCTCTCTAACTCCCTCTCTCTCCTTCCCTCTCCCCCTCTCCTTCCCCCTCCTTCTCCATCCCTTCCCTCCCTCTCCCTCCCGCTCCTTCCCTCCCTCTCCTTCCCTCCCTCACCCTTCCTCACCCTCCCCCTCCTTCCCTCTCCTTCCCTCTCCCTCACTCCCCTTCCCTCTCCCTCACTCCCCTTCCCTCACTCCCCCCTCACTCCGCTTCCCTCACTCCCTCCCCTCACTCCCTTCCCTCACTCCCCTTCCCTCACTCCCTTCCCTCACTCCCCTTCCCTCACTCCCCTTCCCTCACTCCTTCCCTCACTCCCTCACTCCCCTCCCCTCCCCTCACTCCCCTTCCCTCATTCTCTCATTCCCCTTCCCTCACTCCCTCTGTCACTCCCCTTCTCTCAGTCCCTCCCTCACCTCACCTCACTCCTTCCCTCACTCCCTCCCTCACTCCCCTTCCCTCACTCCCCCCTCACTCCCCTTCCCTCACTCCCTCCGTCACTCCCCTTCTCTCACTCCCTCCCTCACTCCTCTTCTCTCACTCCCTCCCTCACTCCCCTTGCCTCACTCCCTCCGTCACACCCCTTCTCTCACTTCCTCCCTCACCTTGCCTCACTCCTTCCCTCACTCCTTCCCTCACTCCTTCCCTCACTCCCCCCTCACTCCCTTTCCCGCACTCCCTTCCCTCTCTCCCCTTCCCTCTGTCTCCCTCCCTCTACCTTCCTCTGTCATCTCACCCTGCTTGTGTGTCAGCCCAGGCTGCTTCCCTGGCATGCACACACAGCCGCACCCCACTTCACAGGTCTTTAAAAGACCATTTGAATGTTAATGGGGCTTTTGTATTTCACCTCTTCTTAGGCCCCTGCAGATCCACTCTATCACCTGACTATCACCAGAATGAATCACCCGTCTCCCACAGAGCAGCAGTCTCCCAGAGTCCCGCTCCGCTCTGGTTGCAGACAATCTTTAAAAAAAAAATGTTCAGCTCCATCCTGACATTGTCAGAATCCATTAAAAACCTTTGACAGGGCAAACTGTTCTGTGTGACACCCGATATTATTTGTAAGGTGTTAGTGTGATTATTGGAGGCGTTGTTTAGAGCTCAATGAGGTTGTGTTATCTTTGCTGCATTGTGCGGCCAGCCATGAATGTCAGCTTGGTAAAATAACTAAAATGTGTAATATCGGTTCCAAGCTCTGCAATACTCATCCCTTTGCCGCCGCGCTGATCCTGCATTGCTGAAAAGCAGGAAACTTCTCAAAACTAAAAAGAAAAAGCAACAAAAAAAAAGTTTTTTGTTACGGCCTGTTCAGCTGCAGCGCCTTTAAGCTTCCGCAAACGTGCGATTTATAAATAAAATGAACATCACATCATAATATTTTTAAAACAGAAAGGTAGACATAAGGTTCGTCTTATGCACAGGATGATGGTGAATTATTTTAGCTGCCAGTGTATGGTTGACTAAACGTTGAAATTCATAAACTGTTTTCACAGTTAGACAGTTCTTGTGGGCTCGTTATGAAACTCTGCGATGTCCATGTTGATCAATGGCTACGGGGACAGGTTAGAGGTCTCTGCAAAGCAATGTGGAAAATGTATTTGAAAACTTCTGTTCGAGAAATCAATGCATGGCTGTATATAGAACAATCCCTTTTAACCAATCCCAAATGCAGTTAACTCCATATTCATATGTCAGTCTTTAAAAAAAAAAATTTAAAACACGGGTGCGATGACTGGAAGGTCCGCTGGCTGCCACGGAAGGCTTGCCGGGCCGCCACCAGCCCGCGGGCCGTACCCGTGCTCTAGAACATGTGATTTCTTTTGAACCATACAAGGATGTAACAGCAACATCAATAGCTACATAATGGGTGACAGGTGGCATTTAAAATTTGATGCGGGCCCTGACTCGTGTACTAAGGGCCTTATTTCCAAGAGCCTTGCGCCACAAGTATGTCATTTTTACCATGTTAAAAATGACGCAAATGTGTCACAAGTGGCTTGTAAATAAGCCCCTTAGAACTTAAGCTCCCCCTCAGTGACGAGACCCAACAAGGCCAAAACTGGTCTGAGGCTGATTTAGACCCCATTAGGAGATGATGTCATCAGACAATTCTGGATTGAGCAAGGCCAAGTCAGATTTACATAAAGGTGGTCCCTTCCTTATCTGAGTTTTAAAAATATATATTTCTTTTGGGTACAAATGTATGTACCTTTACAACATTCTGGTTGTCGTTATTCAGGCCGCAATATTTTGGCACTCCAATACCTAGAACTTGATATTCTAGTTGTATAACCCCCCCTTGAAATCTGCTGTTAAGTTTTCACCTCTGTTCTTGGACCACTGTTTCATGGAGCTTTATTTTCATAGAATCCTAAAGAGTCGATTTGGTTAAATTATTACAATTATTTAACAATGGCTAAAGAGTTAAGCAGTCTTTAAACCCTCCTCAAAATAACATGCTTTTTTCAAGACCCATTGCACATGTAGAACTCTGATTCCAACCATCCAAGTCCCTCTTTTATGTTGCTGTTGTTGATTGGGGCCATGTGCCCCGAAAAATGTACTTCTGGGTATGGGCCTGTCCCTGTCTGTACTAGCACAGTGAGCAGAAAATGATGGACTGGAATGCATCATCACTGGGTGCAATTAATTTAAGCATTTAACCCATTGGATTTTCGTTTTTTACTTGTTTTTATTTGCCTTTTCTCTTTTGTGTTTGTTATATAAAATTTGCAGCACAGTGACTGATGACTAAGAAGTCTTCAGCAGAACGTGTCTCAGCCACTGCCAATGACACATTGAGTTTCTGCATGCTGAAATGGGTTTATTTACCAGTAAGACATACCTGAATCAGTTATTGAAATTAGCCAGAAGTAATGAAGATTTGTTCTTCCTTAACAAGCAACGGAGGTCAAAATTAATTTACCCATCCTTTCACATCATAGAATAACACCAGTCCCAGTACTGGAGAAGTTCCTTAGAAGCTTAAGGATGCAACCCTCAGGCCAAATACAAAAATGCAAACACATTCAAACATGTAATCTCATTGTAATTTGTACTACATCTTGAAATTACTATTTAGGATATACGTTATGGAAAGAATTTAAATTACTCACTTAAAAGCTGTGAAAAAACTATTTAAGATACTGATTAAGCCCATCGTTTTGTTATGTAACATTTGTTTATATTGTTTTCGGTCAGCTGTGCTATTGAGGTGACTTTGTAGCATTTTTATTTGATTCCCATCACGTCTACACCATCTTTGCCACCTTACTTCACACTCTACGGTTAACTCATCAGCACTTGCATTAAGAAAATGGGGGTTTACAGAAACACATTTACATGGAATACTCACTCTTAGAAAATGGCAGTCACTAAGTGAAGATATCTTCCTTCCTTTAGAAAAAAAAGCCAACCTTTCACCTTTGGAGAAAAAAATATATTCGAACTTATCTTCAAACATCCTCAGTCTTTGAAAAACTCTGCTGGCCCAGTAGTCACCACTAATGCAATATGCTGCCTCGCGTGTTAGTATAGACTAGAGATCCATCTAAAACTAGAAGGCAGGTCTGATGATCAGTTTAAAGGCAGGAAAGAACCATGAAAAAATTCTAGGTATTAAATCAATAAGTGGTTTGATGTGAAGTCTCCCGCTTGGATTTGTCAGGGAAAGTTCCATTAGAAACTCTCTAAGTATGAAATCTAGAACAGTGACATGGGGATTGTTCTTCCAGTAAAGAGAAAATGCATAGGTAAAGTCTCCAAGAATTAAAGTAATAAACAGCATGGAGTATGCCTCTAAAGGTAAAGGAAAAAACATTGGCTCACATTCCAAATGCAAGGCAGTGAAATCATTTAGCCAGTGTGGTGTAAAAATAAAGTAAAATTATGATATCCAGTTATAAAACAGAAAACACTTCACATGGAAAATGACTGTTGCTCTGTGAAAAGTCCTTCATTCTGCACTACAAGAGAAAACAAAGACACATTCAAATTATATTTAAAAAACTATGTTCGGTCAGGGGAGATGGTCTTCAATCATACATTGGAATACTTTCCTTTCTTCACCAACATCTGGAACAAAAATAAATAAACTCCCACATTACAGCACAGCACCGTAAAACTAGTTAAATTAATTAATAATTTTAAATAATGCCGGACACCTGTACAGCTCTCGGTGCCCAGGTTGAAAAACGAGAAAAAAAGCCACCTGTAAAATAATATGCGATGTGCAAGTGCAATCAAACTATAGCCACGTCCACTGTATCAACTTTAAAACGTCATTTTATTCATAATGCAGACATTTCATTTGTGACCCATTCATGTCAGTAAATACAATTATCAACTTTTTAAAATTTTCTCCATCACTAACATACTACCATCTAAAGCAGGCTTCTCCAACGAGTAGCTCATGAGCTACTGGTAGCTCTCCTGCTCACTTTAATTATCTCTCCTGTGTGCAGTTCCGTCAACTAAAGTAGAAGCTGTTGCTTGGTGCCTTAATTTACATACCAAAATTGGATCATAAGCTGATATATAGAGGAAAATTACGGAATTTCCAAAATATATGTAAAGCTGATAAGCTGATATTAGAGAAGAAAATCTTGTGGCAGAGGGAACACTTTTTACAAATGTTATTACATTGCTGCCAGAGGCATCACAATCATGGCTGTTAAGTATTACCCATGTAGAGGCATTCCAAATTGATAAAACCTTGTTTACGGTAATGCTAGTAACCATGCCAGATGCACTGAGGTGAAAGCTAGTAGTAATACGGAATATGGCGGCTACTAATGTAATCTTGTCTGATGTGGTCTCTATAACTACACTAATAATAGTAGCTCTCAAAGAGTGTCATTGCACAGAAGAAGTTCTTATTATAGAAAAGGTTGAAGATTCCTTAAAGTAAGCAAATGACAGCTATTTCAAAACCAATAGTCTTTCTTCCATCTTTGGACTGGGAGCATGAGCACAGCGACTTCCCTACCACTTACAATGACTGACTGACTGACTGAACTATTTTTAGAGCGCTCTTATGCCGAGGTGTTTTGGCGCTATAGGACGGAAGGAGAGGTGTAGGCTTAGGGCAGTGCGAAAAGCCAGGTCTTCAAGGCCTTTCTGAACTTTATTATGCTCGTTTCAGAGCGAAGTGCAGATGGTAAACTGTTCCAGAGCTTGGGTATTTGATGAGAGAATGATCTGCCGCCCCAGCGAACGCGCTTGATCCTAGGGATATGCAATAGATTTTGGGAGCTGGATCTGAGTACGCGCTCAGGTACATATGGAAGAAGAAGGTTGGAGAGCTGCTTGGATATCTGCCCATAGAGGGATTTGTGGGCCAGGCACATAACCTTGAATTGAATTCTGCGCCTAACTGGCAGCCAGTGGAGTTCACGAATTGCTTTGGAGGTAGGATGTCGTTTGGGGAGATTAAGCAAAACTCTGGCCGCAGCATTCTGAATAGACTGGAGTCTGTCAAGTTGATTTTCTCCCGCGCCTATGTACAGGGCATTGCAATAATCTACCCTAGACATAACAGTGCTCCCACAACCGTTTTCCTCAGGGCGAATGGGATGTAGGGCAGGATTTTACGGAGGACCTTCAGTGTGAAGAAGCAAGCTGAGGTGACCTGACTAATTTGGGCAGTACAGTTGAGGTCCTTGTCCATTATGAAGCCTAGGTTTCCAACCTTGTTGGCCGGAACAGGGCAGGTGCCTACCTCTGGGGGCCACCATAGATCATTCCAGATGGAGGGTTTCTGGCCGAATACGATCACCTCTGTCTTTTCTGTGTTTAACTTGAGGAAGTGATCGTTCATCCACTTCTTTACGTCTGACAGACAGTTCTTGATTGCTTAGGTATTTCTCACATGTGTAGATCAAAAGACAGAACAGTATTTCGAGGGGACCTAAGACAAAGAAAATAACTTCTCTACATCCTTGAAGTGATTCTTTTATTTTATACGTTTCACGAAATTACTTAACATCTTTTAAAACTGATCTTTAATGGGATATAATTTGCATCCATGAACAACACTATGAATATTTAACAAACAGCCACGAAAATAAAACTGAATAATCTCTTCAAGATTGAATTTAGGTAGGAAATAATATTTAGGAATTAAGTTGTGGCACTTCCAAATACAGCTCAACTTTCATTGCTTACACCCCACAGAAAGTAAATGGTGATTTGTGAGAGCATCAAGAACTTTACACTAACCTCCTCTAAAACCTTAATGTTTGTCAACAAATCCAGGCCCACATCCCAGCTTTATCACTTTTCTCCACCATCTATTTAAACACCAGATGAATTATTTCAGCATTTCAATGGACTCTGTTTTTACATGTGCTCAACACCAGACATGGTTACATGTATGACTTCACGTTCATCAATAGTCAAATCCATAGATCATCTGTCCAAACACATTAGGTATAATTATTTCAAAACCTCTCCTTGCCACAATCTCAAGCCATTCATTCTGCTTACTTACAGGTGAGGGCTTGTTTTGTTCTTACATGTATGACTGCATGTAGCCCACATACAAATATCAATCAATCAATCATAGCATTTGTAAAGCGCACTACTTACCCGTGAGGGTCTCAAGGCGCTGAGGGGTGGGGGATGCTGCTACTGCTTGAAGAGCCAGGTCTTGAGGAGTCTTCTGAAGGACAGCAGGTCTTGGGTCTGCCGTAGGTGGATGGGGAGGTGTTCCAGGTCTTGGCGGCGAGGTGGGAGAAAGTTCTGCAGCCGGAGGTCGCTCTTTGGGTGCGGGGGACTGTGGCCAGGGCGAGGTCGGCAGAGCGGAGCTGGCGGGTGGGGGTGTGGAAGCTGAGTCGGCTATTGAGGTACGCTGGTATGGTGTTGTGGAGTGCCTTGTGTGTGTGGGTGAGGAGCTTGAAGGTTATCCTCTTGTTGACGAGGAGCCAGTGCAGGTCTCTTAGGTGGGGGTGTGATGTGGCTGTGGCGAGAGATGTCGAGGATCAGGCGTGCAGAGGCGTTCTGGATGCCTTGAAGCCGTTCCAGGAGTTTGGCCGAGGCTCCTGCATAGAGGGCGTTTCCGAAGTCCAACCTGCTGCTGACAAGGGCCTGGGTGACCGTTTTTCATGTTTCGGTGGGGATCCACCTGTATACTCTCCCAGATGATTATGTAATGGCTGTTATCTAGTTTTTGTAATCATAACTCTTGCACACTGTTTATCTAGCGCCAGGATGCTCCTTTCGGAGAGACAGCTGCGCTTTACAAATACACAATACAAATACAAATACAAATCTTGCGGAGCATGCGTAGCATATTGAAGCAGGAGGAAGAGACGGCGTTGACTTGCTTGGTCATGGAGCGGGTGAGGCGTGTTGAGTTGAGGAAGAACCCCAGGTTGCGTGCATGGTTGGTGGGTGTTGGAGCGGTTCCCAGTCCAGTCGGCCACCAGGAGTCATCCCAGGCTGAAGGGGTATATCCGAGGATGAGGACCTCCATCTTGTCCGAGTTCAGCTTCAGTCAGCTGTTCCTCATCCATTCGTCGACTGCCTTCATTCCCTTGTGAAGGTTGGTTTTGGCGGTGTGGGGGTCCTTGGTGAGGGAGAGGATCAGCTGGGTTACGTCAGCGTAAGAGATGATGTTGAGTTTGTGCAGTCGGGCCACGTGGGCGAGAGGTGCTATGTAGATGTTGAACAGCGTTGGGCTGAGGGATGAGCCCAGGGTTATGCCGCAGATGATCGCGGTGACTTCGGAGCAGAAAGGGGGAGGCAGACACTCTGTGTTCTGCCTGTGAGGAAGGAGGTGGTCCAGTTCAGGGCCTTCTCTTGGATACCGGTGTCGTGGACGCGTGTTCGTAGTGTGTGGTGGCAGACCGTGTCAAAGGCGGCTGACAGGTCCAGGAGGATGAAGGCCGCGGTTTCTCTGTTGTCTAGCAGGGTCTTGATGTCATCAGTGGTGGCAATGAGGGCAGTTTCGGTGCTGTGGTTGCTGCGGATCATTATTTGAGTGTAAGCATGGACTCATGAAAACAAAGATAGTAAAAATTTTAAAGAAAATCTAAGTTTCACACATTAGTTTGCCACTGTGCATTGAAAACATGCATGCAAAGAACAGTTTGCAATGTGTTATTTGGTCATTGTTTATAAGTTCCTGTGCAGTTCGGTGTGCCATTCACCTGCATTTTGTATGATTCTATATTTCGAGTTTGTCCTTGATACGGCGTATGGTATGTTATGGTGTATTATGAAATTCACATTTTGTTCAATGTATCATGGCAGCACTTCCCTAAAGCACTCCAGCATGTGTGCTATAAAAGGTTGTAAGCATCCTAAGCATTGTGGGCTCTGTAATCTTGATATCATTCCTAGTTCAATACTATTCATGTGAAGAGGGTGGTTCTCTGCCACATGGTCCCTGTGCAGTTGTGCAGTCTTAATACTGCACAGAATGTTCTGGAGAACGTCTCTATGCAGATTTTAATCTCATTGGAATTCTTCAGAAATATTGTAGTCCATACCTTATTTCAGGATAAAAGGGAATGGCTGTGCTGCAATTGTCATCAATGAAGGTGAACATACCAGCCAGGAAGTGAGGTCCTAAATACGAGCTCCGACAACTCTTTACTTAAAATACACAAAAGGTGATGGGAGAAATGCTTGCAATTTGTTTAACCACTGTCAATTGATCAGGATAGAATCACAGCCCATCATTCTTTTGCTCACAATGCCACCTCATTTTGGACCCAGTCATATGCAAATCAGCCTTGACCCTGCACCACATGGGAACAGCCCAAACTACCAGGCCAGGTCCTCACTGAACTGGAACAGAAGCAACCTAAGATGAGTTTCACCCTGATAAGGGCTCATCAACCAGGTATAGCTTTTGCAGATGTTCGGGTAGCATCCCAACCCTGGTAGATTGGGCTGTACAGTTCTCATCTTGATGAGCAGGATTAAGGCTGCTCTTCATGGGAACTGGGTTAGGGCTGATTTCCATATGGCTGGGTCCCAACTGAGGTGGTAAGTTAGCCTTGGCTGCATTTAGGCATTATGCAGCCACTGCAAGCATTCTAGGGCCTAGCTAAAACATTAAACTGTGGCAGCCAAGAAGGAGATTAACGGAACTGTCCCCATGTACAACCACAATTTAATGGCACTGGAATCCCTGCACATGATAATGATGGATTAAACCCAGATCTGTTGACTGGGGGTGAATGTTTGCATTGTTCAGCATTCCGTCCAGCATCTTTTCTTTTTCTTTTTGTCGCCCTAAGTGGGAAAGGTATGCTCATACATGGGTCCCGGGCTCACTGCACCACTGGAATTAAGCTAGCCTGGCTGATGAGGGGTAATACACCGAAACCAGTCCCAGGATGCTTCTTTCTGGTCCACGGAGAACCAGGATTGGCAATTCGGGCAGGACTGTTCCCACGAGGAGCAGTGTCAAGAGTAATTTGCACATGGCTAGGTTAAACCTTGGGTGGCATGTTGTGTAAACAAAAGATGGATTAAACCCAGATCTGTTGGCTGGGGGTGAATGTTTGCATTCTTCAGCATTCCATTCATCATCTGTTCTTTAACTTTGTAAAAGTGGTATTTTCAGAATTCCAATTTAAAATATACCTTCCCCATACGTTAGGATTTCAAATTATGATTCCACAGACACTAATCATTAACTGGTTATTTCTTACCATTTGGAAATTGCACTTTTAACATGTAGTAATGCAACTCCAAAATTGTCCTATGGAAGAGATAAGCCTTGCAGTAGTGAAAAACGAATTTAAGAGTTTTTCACTACCAGGGCATGTAAAGCTCAAACATACATGTCCTGCATTTGAAATACATTGCACCCTTCCCTCTGGGCTGTCGAGGGCCTACCCTAGGAGTGCCTTATAAGAATTAAAAAGGAAGGTTTGGGCCTGGCAAAAGGTATACTTTATATACTAACAAAAGGGAGAGCAAGGGATCGTGTTCACCAAAGGTGAACGTAGAGTACTCCTGTTCCCCTGTGGAAAGGCTAAATAAACAAATAGAGTTTATTGCTAGCAGGGCAGCGAAGGACCAATTTAGGTTAACGGCCATTCCACCACGAGAGAACTAATATGTCTCAGTAGTGGGGACACCACCTTCCGCCCTCCGATGATAAAAGACACTCAATTAGGATTCTTTTTTTGACTTTTTCTGACTCACACATTGTAGCTAGAGTCTTTTTACCATTTAGCTGATTTTTTGCTAAAATTGGTCACAAGGAACTAGGATTGGGTGTGCCTTTTAGGGGGCACATACCATCCAGCTCCCTGTTATAACGGTCCTGATGAAAACCTGGTACATCCCAACTAAGGTTGAAACATGTAGACCAGCACACACATAGAGATACTTTTGGTCCTAATTTACCCTCACGGTATCTCGTCTCACCTTTTTTAATATTGTCCAGTTACTTGTAAATAAAATTTATCGTCCCACTAAGTTAAACCAGGACAATTTTTAACACACCTTTTTCTGCACCCACACTCCCAACCTGCTCCACTGTACTTCAGGTGTTGTAGCACACCCTGGTGACACTAGGCCACCAGGGTGGACCCCGATGATGAAGCATGTCACCACTAGGCTGGTGAGTGAGGGGTTTTTAACAAAAGGATGAATTCTTTCCTTTTGCCCATTTTCCACCACATTAGGAAACTCTGTTTTGGTTTTCCAATGATGGTACTCCTCTATTTGTTTATTTAAAAGGTATACTTTGCCAGGTCAAAACTGCAGTTTAACCTGCACACACGGTCTTTACAATGGCAGGCCACATGTTTAAGGTGCTACTTAAGTGGGTGGCACAACCTGTGCTGCGGCCCACTAGTGGCATTTAATTTACAGGCACTGGCTACATTTATTGCCACTTTGTGAAGGACCTATATGTAAATTAATTATGCCAATTGGATATAAGCCAATGTTAACTTGTTTAGAGGAGAGAGCACAATCACTGGTTAGCAGTGGTAAAGTGAGCAGAGTCCTAGGGCCAACAAACAAATAGGGTTGGGCTTGGTAGTCATGAATCGCATCATGCAAAGGATCTTAAGCTCAATCCTCTGACACACTAGGAAAAGTGAGGCGAGCTCCATGTTAGCGGCCTAAGAACTCTTTGATTCAATCCCAATTAAAGGTGGGCTGCATAGTTTTGCCGTTAGACTACAATATAAGGCACCCACACCAAGGCACAGGACAGAACAGGTGCCACGAGTGCCTCGTCAGTTCCAGTTTGCCCAGTAATAAAACCATCTCCTAAATGATGAAAAAGAAAGATTTGCAGCTTTTAGGATGTGAGAAGTTTAAACGTTTAGCAAGAGTTCTTTTGTCATAACCACCCCAGAGTTTCAGACTTGCGATTTAGCTAAGGAGGTGTATTAATTGTGCCTTTCAAACTTCATAACCTCCTTTCCTGGTAGACTAAATTTAAATTTGATTGCAATATCCACTCGTTTACTGATGAAGATGTTCGGCCATCAGTCGCTTACAGCCAAAGATTTAACAGATCCCCCATTCACTGTTTGGTTTTGAGCCCATAGCCCATGCCCAAAAAGCCTGAAATGTGTCCTTGTGGTTGTTTAGCTCTGGCTGCAGCGATTTACTGTTGTGGGACCACCAAACTATGCCGAGTGCATCCCTATGCACAGAGCTTGTGAGGCGGTGTGGCCCAACCCTTTTAAACCAAGGCAGGCGAGGGTCAGCTGATTTCAGTTATGTGTGGAACATAAAGACTAGGTGGGCTGACCGTCTTGGTTTGCTCTGAAGCGGTCGCTCCCCACGCTCCCTGACCTTCCTGACTCTGCAGCGCCACTCTGCTCCTTGCTGCCTGGTATCGTAGCGCTTGCTGCTGCTAATTAATTATTCATTCACTGACCTCGCATTGCCTGTAACATTTCATAGCACCTGGTGTAGTAGCCTGTTATCGTAGCGCTCGCGGATAATTATTATTTGTGATTTGCTCATTGGTGGTTATTGTCATTGTTGCACTGCTTGCATCGCCTGCAATATTATTTATGCCTGATTGTGCCGCTACCACTGCCCAGATCATAGCGCTATTCAGGCTGTGCCCCTGTTTCGCTTTCTGTTTGTGCTGCCATTTTGTTGTTGTGATCCCTGGCCAGTCTCTCCTCCCCGCTCCCGCCTCCCAGCTGACCCTCCCTCGCTCCGCCCCCACACTATCCACTTATGTCAGATGCACTTGCGCGCAGCGTTCACGCGCTGCGGACGCGCGCCGAAGGTGCGCCAAAGGTAAGCCCGTCTACGCCCGTCCGCGCCTGGACCGCGCCCAGCGCCAGACCCTCTGGCCCCCGCAAAACCAACTCCTCCCGCTTAACGTACGACGCCGCTACACTCTCAGCCCTTAACCCCGGCCGACCACCAAACTGCTACCAAGCCGCCCCAGGACACACCCATGGACCCTTCACCTGCCACTCCTGCAAGTTCGACTGCACCAAGACCAACACCAAATCCACAAACTCCAAACAGAGCTCCGACACTAACCACCTGAAGTGCATCCTGCTCAACACCCGCTCGGTCCACAGTCACGCCATTGAACTTTGGAACCTACTCGACACCACATCGCCGGACGTCGCCTTTCTTACAGAAACCTGGATGAACGCCTCTTCAACGCCCGACATCGCCATAGCCATCCCTGACGGCTACAAGATCATCCGAAAGGACCGCATCAACCAAACAGGAGGAGGCATCGCCATTGTTCATAAGAACACCATCCGCATCACGACCAGTTCCGACGACAACCTCACAACCGCCGAACACCTCCACTTCCAGATCCACACCGACCCCAAGACTACACTCAGAGGCACCCTCATCTACAGACCTCCAGGACCCCGCACACAATTCAACGAAGACATCACTGACTTCATCAGCCCACACGCCATCCCCTCCGAGGACTACATTGTACTGGGAGACCTCAACTTCCACCTGGAAAAGAAAAACGACAGCAACACCACCACCCTTCTGGACAACCTCGCCAATCTCGGACTCAAACAACTTGTAGACACCCCTACCCACTATGCCGGGCACACGCTCGACCCAATCTTCACCTCCAGCAAGCACACCTCCTTCAACCACACCACAACTCTCCATTGGACGGACCACAGCTGCGTTCACTTCAACTACAAAAAGACTACGACCCACAACCACCCACAACCAATTCCCCGCAGAAACTGGAACAAAATCACCACCGACCAGCTCTTCACATCGCTTCACCAAAACCCTCCTACTACTTCATCGGACCCAAACCTTGCAGCCACCAACCTCACACAATGGATCACCCACAGTGCTGACGAATTAGCACCCTTGAAAAAACATCAAATCAAACAAGGTAGCAAAAAAGCCCCCTGGTTCAACGATGACCTTAAGAAATCCAAGAAGATCTGTCGCACCCTCGAGAAAGCCTGGAGAAAAAACCCAACCACTGACAACCTGGCCACCTTCAAAAACGCCACCCGCAATCACCACCAACTGATCCGATCCACCAAGAAATCAGCATTCAAGGATCGACTAGACAACAATGCCCACAACAGCAAGGAACTATTCAACATCGTCAAAGAATTGACCAACCCCACCGCCGGCACCAACGACATCACTCCCTCCCAAGACCTCTACGACTCCCTAGCCTCATTCTTCCACAACAAAATCGCCGACATACATAACAGCTTTGAAAACCAGCCCGAAGACCGATCCACCCCGCCCACATCCGAACCAAAACGCCCCTCCAACAACCTTTGCGCCTGGAACCCAATCACCACTGAAGACACCATCCGCCTGATGAACTCCATCCACTCAGGATCGCCAACCGACCCATGTTCCCACCACATTTTCAACAAAGCAAACTCCATTATCGCACCCCATCTCCGAGACGTCATCAACTGCTCCCTCAACTCCGCTACCTTCCCAGAAAGCTGGAAACACGCCGAACTCAGCGCCCTCCTGAAGAAACCCACAGCAGACCCCACTGAACTTAAGAACTACCGCCCCATCTCGCTCCTCCCATTCCCTGCCAAAGTCATTGAAAAAGCCGTCAACAGTCAGCTCGCCGCCTTCCTCGAATCCAACAAATCCCTCGACCCTTCACAGTCCGGCTTCCGAGCCAAACACAGCACCGAGACCGCCCTCATCGCAGCAACAGACGACATTCGAACACTACCGGACAACGGAGAAACAGCTGCCCTCATCCTACTCGACCTCTCCGCAGCCTTCGACACAGTCTGGCATAGCACCCTTATACAACTCCTCAGCAACGTCGGAATACAAGGAAAAGCATTGGACTGGATTATCTCGTTCCTCGCCGGAAGAACCCAGAGAGTCCGCCTCCACCCTTTTAGATCAGAGGCCACCGAATTCATCTGCGGCGTACCACAAGGATCATCACTCAGCCCCACCCTCTTCAACGTTTACATGAGTCCCCTCGCATCCATCGCGCACCAACACAACCTCAACATCATCTCCTACGCAGACGACACCCAGCTGATCCTCTTCCTCACCAAAGACCCAAACACCGCCAAAACCGACCTACACGAAGGGATGAAAGAAGTAGCCGAATGGATGAAGAACAGCCGTTTAAAACTGAACTCGGACAAAACGGAAGTCCTCATCTTAGGATCATCCCCCTCCGCCTGGGACGAATCTTGGTGGCCACCGGCCTTGGGAAACGCACCCACACCCACGGACCATGCACGTAACCTAGGCTTCATCCTGGACTCCTCCCTCTCGATGACCAGACAAGCCAACGCCATCTCATCATCATGCTTCAATATCCTACGTATGCTCAAAAAAATCTTCAGTTGGATCCCCACCGAAACAAGAAAGACGGTCACCCATGCACTGGTCACAAGCCGACTGGATTACGGAAACACCCTTTACGCCGGAACCACAGCCAAACTACAGAAAAAACTCCAACGCATCCAAAACGCCTCAGCCAGACTCATACTAGACATCCCCCGCCAAGCTCACATCTCCGGTCACCTGAAAGACCTCCACTGGCTCCCCGTCAACAAGAGAATAACATTCCGTCTCCTCACCCACGCACACAAAGCCCTCTACGACCTAGGACCCGAATGCCTCAACACGCGCCTGTCCTTCTACACCCCCACCCGCCAACTACAATCGTCCAAACAAGGCCTCGCCGCAATTCCACGCATCCATAGATCCACCATGGGAGGAAGATCCTTCTCCTACTTAGCGGCCAAAACCTGGAACTCTCTCCCCACCCACCTCCGCCTTACACAGAACCACCTCTCCTTCAGAAAACAACTAAAAACTTGGATCTTCGATAAGTAAAGTACCCCTACCCCCCCCCCCCCCCCACCCCCCCCTCAAGCACCTTGAGACCCTCTGGGTGAGTAGTGCGCTATACAAATGCTAAACTTGAACTTGAACTTGAACTTGAAATGCGACACACGAGCACTTGACTAAAGCACTGCAGTACCTAAAGGATATATTAATGAGCCATCCTGTAACAATCTTAGAGAAGATTACTGATTTGTTTCTCTTGCATCATAAGCTATATTTGGTTTGTTTTGGGAAGTCTTCATTAGCCATGTTTTATGGACAACAGATTTTATGTAGTTTTACAATGTGCATAATGACGCCTAACACACATTGGTTTGTGATGCTTAGATATATTCTAATACGACTAAGTCAAAAATATAGACACATGATGCATCTACAGATGGGATACAATAAGTATCTGCCAATCCACTTATTCCAATTTAGACAGTGGAGATAATGTAATTTCTTTATGAAGATGGAAGTTCACTGCCTCTTTCAACGACGCTGAGCAACGTAATGATGGAAGTGAAAATGCATTCTGATTTGTGAATTTACGAAAATTTTGCTTTATCTACATTTCGATGTGAATTCCACGTTTCTCTCATTTCCCAAAATATGGACAGTTAATACGTTGATCAATTGAGGAGGGCCTGTGATAAAAGTATACATACATAGTAAATCACAACTTTCCCCCCACAACAGCAATTGCAAAACCAGGTCTAGATTCAGGCGACTGCTCCACGACAAAATTCACAGCCAAGGCATGGAGCAACGAAGAAGATTCTAGGGAGCCAAGATCTCACCAAACACTTTGCATGGGAAGGGAGCAAGCCAGGCATGGAAAGCTACTGGGTACCAGATTTTGAAACAAAGCAGGTTTCAGTTACAACGCCCCACATTTTAGTAATTTAGAAGCCACACGGGCCAAGGAGATACACATCTCATTGTTTAAAACTCAATTCAGCAAATCTACATAGTTGGGATAACTCTATCAAATTGGAAAGACATTTTTTTAAAGTTTGGGAAGATGCCATAATCATTCACTTTCTTCCCAAAAAGTGGACGTTGTTAATTACGGTACAACTTGATCAAAGATGAAATCTTACCTTATTTTAGTGCCAAGGAATGTACTGTGCTATCGTTTATTCAGTGTTCCTAACAAACCATTCAGTTATATCCTTTGGCTTGAAATCTCGTTCCAGACTCAGGGATGGCTAGAAGGTTGCTACGCATCATATGGTTGCTTTTATCAAACTACATTTCCATCGCAAGGTTCAGTATTTTTTTTTTCTTTTTTAAATAATGGAAGTTTTGCTAAAACCCACTCTTCATTCTCTTCTCTGGGTGTGTTCTAGAACTCATTACCATTACAGTGACTGACAATATTGCCTAGTCTTGGAAATAAGGGTCGGCTTGGAGTGTGCAATAATATATTAGTTTACTAATGCTAGTAAGTAACATTTAAATGAGAATCAGTGACAATAAACCCTACCCCAAGGCCAAGATGGTGAAAATGAGTCATAGACCACATCGCTACAGTATAAGACTCCAGGAGCTAAACTATTTGAACTTTGCAATCGTGCAAGAATGGAACTAATGCTCTTTAGCGCCTTTTTTGCAACAGTACTATTATGGAGTCCAGTAGCAGCGTTGAATGAAGCGGAAACAGAGGCCCATATTTACTTTGATTTGGAAAGGGCAATCAAGTGACATGAAGTGGCTTCTTTGGACAATAAACTTAGAAAAACAAGTGATAATTGGAATGCTTTAATTAATCTCAAGCACTGGTAAATACAAAGGGGCATATTAACAAGGAACTGCGATAATTATCCACCATCTCATTTTGTCATCGTTACAAATACATGATCCTCTGATCAACAAATCCTACTGTAACCCCCGTCAACCATACCTGGCGTGGGATGACATAGATGAACGTAGGCTAAAAAATCTGCTCATAGATACCACCCCCTCGTTATCTACTGACCCCAATACGGCTACGTTCCAATTTTACAACTGGGTCAGTTCAGCAGCTAAAGATCTGGTCCAAATCAAGCAACGGTCACGCAATAGATCAACCCCCTCGGCCCCATGGTATACTGATGAACTACGCACACAAAAACAACAGTGTCGAAACAGAGAAAGACACTGGCGAAAAGATTACACTCAGGAATCTAAATCTCTGTACAAAGATTCTGTAGCCATATATAAAAATCTCATCACAGACGCTAAGAAAAAGTACTATTGTCATAAAATCGAAACCGCACAAAATTCAAATAAATGCTTATATGAGACGACCAAACAGTTAGCAGGCTCCTCTGTTGACCTTACTCCCCCCCTGTCCCAAGCACTCTGCGATGCTCTGTCCAAATTTTTCTTTAGCAAAGTTGATGACATTTATCGAATCTTTGCCAATATCGCTACCCAATCCCATGGGGCCTCTATTGATCTCGATGGACCAGTTTTCCACCAGTTCGAAGAGGTGACCTGCTCTTTGGTGTCAAACATCATATCTTCCATTAAATCAGGGTCGGCCCGAGACCCTTGTCCTCTGAAGGTTCTGCGGCCTATGATGGATGTAGTTCTTCCATCCATAACTGAGATCTGTAACTCTATGTTTTCCACAGGTTCCTATCCGGATACCTTAAAGAAAACACTTATAAAACCACTCCTCAAGAAGCCCACCCTTGATAAAGAAGAACTTAAAAGTTACCGACCCATCGCTAGCCTGCCACTTTTAGCAAAAATCGTGGAAAAAATTATGAATGCCCAACTCTCCCTCTTTATCGAGGAGAACAAAAGGCTGGACGATTCGCAATTTGGCTTCCGCCGATACCACGGAACTGAGACCGCCCTTGTCAAAGCGGCAGATGACATTAGATCCATCCGGGACGCCGGAGGATCAGCCATCCTGATCCTACTGGACCTATCGGCGGCTTTTGACACGGTCGACCATACCACCTTGGTCGGCCGTGTCGAGAGTATAGGGATCCGAGGTAACGCCAAAAATCTCATTGCCTCCTTCCTGGCTAATAGGACCCAGGTTGTCACCGTGGGACCTTTTGAATCCTCCCCCTTGTCAATACCTTGTGGAGTTCCCCAGGGCTCATCCCTCAGTCCGACACTCTTTAACATTTATGTGTCGGACCTAGCCAAAGTCATCAGGGCATATGGGATGAGCCTAACGTCCTACGCAGACGACACCCAACTGGTCCTAGCAGTCAAGAATGATGGGCCACAAAAAGCCAACATGCTCAATCAGGGCATGCAGGCAATTGGTAGTTGGATGGCCCACAATTGCCTGAAATTAAACTCAGAGAAATCAGAAGTCATAATTTTCGGCAATCTCTCCCCGGACTGGTCCTCTTTATGGTGGCCGTCATCTATGGGCCAGCCTCCAGACCCGGTCGATAAGGTTAGGAACCTGGGTGTCCTATTCGACAATCGACTGAATTTCTTACCTCATGCCAACCAGATTTCCTCCTCAGCTTTTTACAAACTACGGCTCATTAAGAAAATTCTGCCATTTATACCTGAACATCTCGCTAAAACATTGGTGAGCGCCCTGGTTCTCTCCACCCTGGATTATTGTAACGCTTTGTTTCTAGGTGCCCAGGAGAGAGTGCTAGCCAAGATGCAGGTTATTCAGAACGCAGCCGCCAGGCTCCTAGGGCGTATCCCTAAGCACCAACCGGTCTCACCAATTATCAGACAACTTCACTGGCTCCCGGTGAAAAAGAGGATTAGGTTCAAGGCACTGTGTCTGATCTATAAGGCCTTACATAACACCGGACCAGTGTTCTTTACTCAAAACCTAACCCCCTACTGTCCTTCTAGAACACTGCGCTCTTCCAACTCCTCTGACCTGGTGGTCCCCCGAACTAAAACTGTCAACTGGGGTGACAGAAGATTCCTGGTGGCGGCACCGAAATTGTGGAATACTCTCCCTCTTTCAATTAAGACCAGTACCTCCCTCTGGTCTTTTCGAAAAAGCCTCAAAACTTGGCTTTTTAATCTTTGATTTCTCATAACCTTGGTATATTAACACCTCCGTGGGTTAAACACAGCAGCTATTTAGCGCCGAGATGCCCCAGGGCCGTCGTTCGCGCTCTACAAATGTTGTTATAAATAAATAAATAAATAAAGCGCGCTTAGCGCTGTTTTAAATATCGCCGGCTATCGCTACATTTCATCGCCGAGATATCACTTTA
This sequence comes from Lissotriton helveticus, assembly GCF_964261635.1. Lineage (NCBI taxonomy): Eukaryota > Metazoa > Chordata > Amphibia > Caudata > Salamandridae > Lissotriton > Lissotriton helveticus. The sequence continues at coordinate 330,009,063 of NC_136071.1, read as the reverse complement.
GTATCAACGCTTATCTCCATGGCGATAAATTATGCAGCGATAGCGGCGAAATGTGGGATTATCACTGGAAATCCAGCAAAAACCCTGCAGCGATAAGGAATTCATTGTTGATACGCCATGGTGGTCATAGCCTGACAATCCACCTCCTTTATACTTATAGCTAAGTCTGAAATTTAGCAGACATTAGCTTACGGCAATAACCGCGGTTAGCTCAGCTTTTTATAACGCTATGGGTGTCAGGGTCCATCTTGTAAATACTGCGATGTGCGGTTGGCGACTTTTTCACTGTTGTTTTCTGAGGGAACGCATTCTTTGCATCTCATTAGAGATGCGAGGCGTTAGTGAAACGGCGGCTGACACAAGCAAACACGCGCTGATGCCTATTAGCATGTCCTTGCTAATACTGAGGCAATTCAAAACGAAAACGGCCGTTAAAGCAGCGATGTTGGCCTTGATAATATGCCCCTCAGTGTCACATTTCAGAGTACTCCATCATTTTTCTGCACATTGTGCCACTCCAGACAGAGACCAACCATGTGAGCATTTGACTTAGTCCTGTTCAGTAGGAACAGTCTAACTCATTTTTCCAGGCATGTCCCCTCTGAATGGGATCTGAATTCGGTCTTATTGAGCCCCGCACTCAGTTGCAGCTGGAGCTTCATATCATGGCTTGAGGTAAACAGCAGCTTTAATCAACAATTTTGCACAAAAGCTATTTTGCACCCGAAGTTGAATTGAACCCAGCGCCGAATGCCTTAGCATTTTCTGGTGCCAAATCTATACAAAGAGGGCATAAAGGGGTAAAAACAGTGTTGAAACTCCTAAGGCTCCACATGAAGCCTGATTTGCAACTGAAGGTCAAGGCACATGTAATTGATTTGAACGACGTGTGATTGTTTATTTCTCTTTCAGATTATTCCCTTTCAGCAATTAATGAGAGGTCACCATACTGTGAGCACACGGTATTGTATTTTATTGACCCAGGGTTGGGTACACCTTAGCGCGTGTATACCACTCGGGTCACATAGTCAGGTCCTGAAGAAAACCTGGTAATATCACTGATAGGTTGAAACATGTAGACCACAATCACTTTTTATCACCACAAAGATACCAGAGGTGAATCTAGATGAGCACAGTATCTTACGCTGTTTTTAATATTGTCTTGTTGCTCCATATTAAAGCATTTTAGGGAGTTAAATTAAGACTATTTTTAATTCACTTGTTTTGACTCACCTGCACCACTGTTGCGACTAAAACCTGACACACTGTAATCAGGTGTTGAAGCACACCCGGATAGCTTTCGGCTATTCGGGTGGGACTCCAATGATGAAGCATGCCACCAACTAGGTTGGTGAGTGAGGGGTCTTCTTCTTAGAAAAGGAAAACTTCTCTCCTTTTTGTGTGTCTTCCCCTATACCACAAGGACATTTTATGTCTTTAGAGTATACTCTTTCAATTGTTTGATAGATTTAACACCCCATTCACAAACTGGTGCAAACTGCAGATTATCACCTGTATTCCCGCGATAACAGCCCCAAAATTCTTCTCCACGTTGGACACCACCAACTAATCATAATGAGATGCAGAGTAGGCGTTCCTGTGTAAAAACACACGAAACAACCACAACACCACATTCACAATGAACTGCCAGATCTGAGATGCGAACCAAAAGCCGGCGATAAGCCGCGGTAGCAGCAGGGAATTAACACCTGCCTTTTGCTCGTGTTAGGCAGGATGACCACCTGCAGCATAAAAGGGAGCCCAGCCAAGAGTCACACCTGAAGACCCACAGATGCCATGGAGACAATGATCATGCAATGCAGCTACCCATGAGGGCCACAACACCTACCGCAACCCCTCCAGGCCCCCCCGGCCCCCTCCCAGACATACACATACCATGCACGACACAAGAGCCACAACAAACGCATGATGATGCACAGTGCCAAAATAAATACACACATGTGTGGCCAGAAGAACGAGAAACAGTCACACAGCACGGAAGTAACAAGCAATAACATTATTGAAACACAACACAAAACAGTAATGCAGAAGACTCCTGTCGGGTCCGCCAGGGACAATCTCGACGACACAGCCTGGAAAAGAAAGCACAAAATCATGACGTGTGTCTTGCGCACATCAAAGGATTGAGACACAGAGAAACAGAGAAGGAAAGTGAGCCAGAGAGAGAAAGAGAGGAAAGGAGAGTGAGAGAGAGAGAGAGGAAAGGGAGAGAGAGAGAGGGAAGGGAGAGAGTGTGAGAGAGAGAGGGAAGGGAGAGGGAGTGAGAGAGAGAAAGGGCAGGGAGAGGGAGTGAGAGAGAGAGAGAGAGGGAGAGAGAGAGAGAGAGAGAGAGAGAGAGAGGGAAGGGAGAGGGAGTGAGAGAGAAGGAAATGAAGGGAGAGAGAGAGACCGCTGCCCCTGCGCACAGAGGCCCCACTGCTCACTTGCTGCCACCGGTGTGTCCATCAGGAGGCACACATCGTGCCCGTGCGGGCTCCAGGCCCCGGTCATGCCACCATGGCATGGTCTACATCATGCAGGCCCGCCCCACGGCACAGCAGGTCCCACACATGACGCTGAGTCCTGAGTCATCAATGGCAGAGACCACATCAGTGCACACGTTATCATCGCAGGCTGCACACCCGCTCAGCAATTACGTGTGCCACTAATCCTGTGCAAAGCCAGTAAGCGGCATGTGGTGGTAGGCCCATGTCGGCGGCAAGGCCTCGGGTGCCACCAACCCTGTGCGCAGCAAATCATGGGCCCTTTATGATTGAGCACTGTAGAGCATCCGTCATCCAGTCACCACCGGCAGAGGGGAATGTGACGTTGTCGGCCCCTTATATGTGCGGGGTCACATGGCCTGTGACGCCTGTGCCGGGTGTGTGTGGTGTGTGTGCAGACCTGCCCTCAGGGAGTGGCCATGACATGCAGACAACTAGATCAGTGACCTACATACCACCAGCCAGTACGCCTGTGACAGGTAGCTATGTGGGCCCCACCTCGGAGCGTAAGTGGAGTGGTCTGGCCTGGCATGCACTGGACCAAGGAAGTGACTAATGCGTGTGTCCCTGTTATCCACGGCAACCGGGACACAATAGGCAATGTAGCACATGGTGACTGGCATCCCACTACATGAGCATCATTGATGTAAGGGAAATCACTGCCCCTACTTCCATCCACACATTCATACATGAATGATGAAAGACATGACACAGCAGTGCATTACTGGATGTTTATTGCACATCCAGAGGAGTTTAGCAGCTGGAACGGTACAGGGCCATGCCAAGCACACCACACAATATGGGCCAGTGGCGGGCCAGACGGAGTTCACCCAGGGATGGCAGGTACTGCGGAAGAGGAAGGGTATAGTCCACAGTCTGGTCACCATGTCTTTGGTCATCAAACAGGATACGGCAGTCCATGTCGGGGTACAAGGTGACTGCAGCGGAGTGTATTGGGGCTCAGTGGGAGGTCATGAAGCCATGTGTGGCACCAAGCAGAAACAGGCCAGGTGGCAGAAATGAATGCTACTGCCTCCTTATGACAACAATCCCATCCACGTCCTCATACTGGTATGTGTTCTCTGCCCCACCTGTGGGTGTTGCATTACGGGCTGCTGCACTGTGTGCCACTGACACATCAGGGGCCGAGGGAGGATTGTTGGCCACACCGTGTGGCAGTGACACATCAGGTTCCGGAGTGGATATGCCTGCAGCACTGTGAGGCACTGTTACACCAGGGGGCGGAGATGTGGATGGTGTAGGGGCAGCAGCATTCATCAGCGCCACGCCTTGTGGCAGCAATGCCATGATGAGGATCTGCAGGGCATGTAAGATCCCAGCTACATTTGGCTGATGTGCAGGGGTGGCTGCCATCCTTTCCACCTCCATCCGCACCATATCCTCCATGAGCCTCTGTATGTGTGCCAGCTCTCGGCTGGAATTGCTGGAGCCAGTCTGAGCGGACAGGCGTTCTTCTCTCCGTGTCATGACTCCCGCGATGTCAGTCAGGGCTCCTTGGAGACCATGGAGCGGGCCGTGGGTGTCCTTTTGGGACTGGAGCTGGTCCCTGATGGGACCTAGACATCCATGGATGGCATCCAGTTTGGTAGCCATGAGGCCAAACCCCACCGCACCTGCCCAGCCTTCTCTCTCCAGCACACGGCGTTGGAAGGCTATGGTTTGTTCCTGGGGGTCTTGGGAGAGTGCCGGGCTGTGGGTGCCTCCTGCTGGGTGCTTTGGGTAGTAGGTGGGGTCTCCTCAATGAAGCTGGGCTGCCCTGATCCTGGAGGTGAGTTGCGGATGATGTCCATAATCTGTTGGAGGGCTTGGGTGTCGATGCTGGCATTGTCCTCCTTGTCATCAGTGAAGAGTGTCTGGGACTGCTCTGCAGGGGGTGTTGATGGTGCCCCTGCAATTTGAAGGGGAGATGGTGTATTTTGATGTGTCCACATGTATGTAGCCGCATGGTACATGTTGACTTTCAGAAAGCATGGCATTGTACATTGTGACAGTGTGTAGATCAGGGCCACGGCCCTGAGTCATTGTGGATGTGCACTGCTTGATTGTGCATATGCGCCATTGTGGCCCTCCCCACCTGTCCCCCTAGTACCTGGTGACCACTCACCTTGTTGTGATCATGTTGTGTCCTGTCGAGCAGTGTCCGGTCCCCCGACTCTAGCCACGGTCTCCACACTGATGACTATAAACACCAGCTCCTCCATGTTATCCAGCAAGAGCTGTGGCGCTGGGCTATCACCTCCAGTCTGCATTGCTGCCTTCTGGTTAGCTGCGAGTTTCTCCTTTGTCTTTCACTTGAAGTCAATCCATTGCCTCTTGGCCTCGTCCATTACGTCCCGTGTTCTCTGATGGCATTCACCTTGTCCACGATGTTCCGCCATATCCCATTTTTGGTTCCCAATGACACATTGGAGGTGATGAACAGTTGTTGATGGTGTTCCATCACCTACGTAATAAGGATCCTGTTTTCCTTTGGACTGAACTTCGTCTTCGTCTTCTTGTCCTTGCCCTTCCCTGTCCCGAGGTCCCAGGCGGGTCGTCCGGGGTGCTTGTGGGGTTGCGCTCATCCTCTGCGCCTGCTCCTGCTGCCTCCATGGTGCTTGGGTGTTGGTCAGTTTGCGCTTGGGTGCGTCGAGGTGGTTGTATCATGGACATTGGCCGCGGTTTTGGAAGGCTATCGCAATCTACCACCTTGTTGTGAATTTTATTTTCCTGCTATGGGCTGCGATGTGTAAAGGTGCATTAGCATTTTGTGGTGATGTTTAGCACACGTTCTTGTGAATATACCCCTGGGTGTTATACTGAATGGAGAAGTGTGTGACTGAGCCTGTCTGTCTCTGCATAAGTGCATCTTTGGTGTGTTAGTTTATGCATGAGAATGTACCTGCATTTGTCACTCTCTTCTTCACTGTCTCCTTGGTTGTGCATATGCATATATCAGTGTATGGTTGGGTGTGCTGCTCTATCCTTCAGAATGTACCCAGGTGTGTCAGGATATGCATAATTTTCTGCCTGAATGTGTGACAGTTTGAACAGTATTAACCTGGGTTTGTAGGGGTATCGGTCAGTGTGTGACTGTTTGTGTTAGTGTGTGTATTGCTGTGTCACTAAGTATCTTAGTGTATGAATTACTGCATCTATAGCTGTGTAACTATATGTGTCAGAGTGAAACTGAGTCTCTTAGTGTATGCTTAAGCCAGTACCTAGTTGTATTAATATAAACATCACTGTGTGTTTGGCTGTCACTGCATGCATTATTGTCTACCTGGGTGTTTTAGTGAATACATGAGTGTGTGTCTGTGCATGCTGTGTATGTATCAGTGTGTGCTTGGGTGTCTTATAGTATGGGTTAGTTTGTGGCTGGATGTGTTAGTGTTTGTATTAGTGTGGATCTGGCTATCTCAGTGTATGGATAAGTGTATTTGTGTTCATATCACCACATGCCACAGAGTGTACCTGGGTGTGTTGGTGTATGCATAATTGTGTGCAGGGGTGTAACAGTCTATCCTTAAGTCAGTACCTGGGCGTGTTAGTTTATAAGTGTGTCCCTGTGTGTGTACACGGTGTGTGAGTACTTGAGAACATATCTGAGTTAATGTATCAGTCTGTTTGTGGGTGTGTAACTGGATGTCTAAGTAACTATATCACTCTTTTCACTGCCTCTCTTAGTAACTCTTTGAGTCTCCAAAACTGCATGCAAGTGACTGTATGCTTAGCTTACTGGCTGTGTTAGTGACTGCTGGGGTGCATAACTGTGTCTGCAACTGGCTCTGTTACTGCTTGATACATAACTAGTATGTCAAGGCATTATCAATGCCGGTTGGAGTTGTCTTCGATCGACATTCCTAAAGTCTCGGGACAGACCACCCTTTGGTCAGCAGTCCCGACAGCGCAGTTACGATGCGACCCCACATGGTGTGGTCGCAAGCTTCTATTTCTCTATGGGAGCTTCAGGCTGTCACGAGGTGCAGCGATTAACTGGGGGCATCATAGGTCCCCCCAGGCACCCAACTGGAGGCCGGGGAGGCACACGGGCCCAGCCAGGGTCCCCCAAAGTCACTTTCAGACAGGCCTTTCTTGTTGGAAAGCCCGACAAGAAAAGCCTGTGGGAAACCGACATCGTAATCCCGACGGTAGAAACGGCGTCCTTAAGGGTGGTTCTAACTGGCTGACGGGCTCTTTGAGCCTGTCGGAATTTAGCTGGAATGACTAGACGGTTTTACTTCCGACCGCCATCATTGTAATATGGCGGTCGAAAGTGAAACCGAAGCTGTAAGTCAGAAAGCTTCCGAACACATGCTTTCTGACCGACATCAAAATGCAATCCTTAGTGTCTTAGTGCATGTCTAAGTGCCTCTGTCGCTGTCTGACTGGGTGTGTGCGTGGGTGTAGCCTTTTGCAAATAAGAATGTAAGTTCCAGTTAGGGTGATAGTCTGAATGTACAACTGGGCGTATGAGTCTGTAAGTGCATGTGTAACACACTGAAACTTCAAACTACATGCATTACCTTTTAAGCACATAGCACCGTGCCATATGGCCTACCTACAGCCTACCTTTGGGGTGACTTATATATAGTAGAAGGGGATTTTAAGACTTTGCAAGAGGTTTTAAATGCCAAGTTGGCTTGGTAGTAAAATTGCACTCACAGGCTCTGCAGTAGCAGGCCCCAGACATGTTTAAAGGGCTACTTGTCTCGATGGGTGACTAGGTTGTGTCAGTATTTGAATACATATCTGTCGATGTCTGACTGGGTGTGTGAGTGTCTCTACGCTTTTGTAAATACATATGTGAGTTGCCGTATGGGAGAGAGATTGGATGTATATTTGGGCATACGTGTCTGTAAGTGCATGTGTAACTCACTGAAACGTCAAATTACATGTATTACTTTTGAAGCACATAGCACCGTGCTCTGTGACCTACCTGTAACCTACCTTAGGGGTGAGTTTATATATAGTAGAAGAGGAGTTTAATGCTTGGCAAAGAAGGTTTACATGTCAAGTCACAACAACAATTGTAACCTAGGTCACCGGCACTCTTCTCTTCTGTTTTTTATGGATATCTACCACGTTGCAGTCAATTACAACTACCTCCCCTCTTTTAATGATTATGGGGTAGGGGATATATCACTCTCGTGCCCAACTTAAAAAGCCCGTCCCTTTGAAATACACAATTGTGAAACCATAAACCACTGTGAGAAAAAGTGTGTGGAAGCGAGATGGCACCTCACGGGCGCACCACCAACGGGGAACCTGGCAGGTACTCACCAGGATAGCCCTGTTCTCATCATTGGTGCCATCAAGCTCAAAGAAAAGTGTCCAAATAAAAGCAGAAATGTGTTTGCAAAAAGAGAGTGCAGTGGAACAACAAACAAAACATACAAAGTAGTGTCACATAAAAATGCACAACCCAGGTCGAGTTGAAGCCGAAGGGTCTCCAATTATCGTGAAAATCACTAAGTGGATGCCAGACAACTCACAGAAGGAGTTAGTCTATAAATGTTCTTAGTACCTCTCGGCTGGTATGAGAGACTGCTGCCGTTAGAGGTTGTGAAGCCCCGGTGTCTAAAGCAGTGGCAAAAAACTATATGCCCTGAAGAAATTGCCAGATGAATACTATGGCAATGAAACATGTCGGCAAGTAGAGTATGGCTATATAAACAGCAGTCATATTCTCTATTTTTAACCATGCAATCATTACAATAAATAGGAATAAAGTTTGTGTATTTGTGCTGGGTGCATTTTTATGTGACACTACTTTGTATGTTTTGTTTGTTGTTCCACTGCACTCTCTTTTTGCAAACACATTTCTGCTTTAACTCTATTAGCAATTCCCGATACAGGAGGACCAGCTCCACAGTTGATCATAGCCAGACCCAAATATAACAAGGTTTTAAGCAAAGTAACCATATTAATTCAATTTAATGCCATATCAAATCTCAGGAGTATAAGAGGTGTACTAACAGGTAGGTAAAAAAGGCCCTTAATAAACTTATTCTCAGTCTTTGTGAAAAACGCTGCATCAACATAGCCCCATATCTCAGCTTCTTAAATAGTTGCTATCAACACCCTAACTCTACATACAGTGATGGCAGGTGACACTGAAGCCCCCGAGGTAGCCTGGCATTACCACCGGATTGCAGACGCCTTGCGATATCGAGCAATATTACTTTTTTCAATTGTGCCCCCCATGTCAGGTTATCTGAAATCTGATTTCTAAGTAATCGAAGTAAGTAGCCTGCTCTAGGGGAACCCCATCTATTGGCATTTTCCCTCTGAAGGACCGATGTGGATTAATTGAAATAAACTGTGATTAGATGAGGAGGCCACCCGAGGGGACGCCCCTCGGGTGGCCTCCTCATCTGGGTGGCAACTTCTTTAAATTGTAGAGTAGATGAGCACCAGACCAATTGCCCTGATCTCCTTAACATCACCCTAAAAGATGCCCGGGGTCGTGCCATCTTGAACATTTATAACATCTATGCTCGGGCACAAAGGGTGGTAGACAGTCGCACACTATTGCTCTCTTGGAGGGCCTGTTAAGGTCATCTCCATTTAAATCATGTACCCTGGTTGCGGGCAATTTAAACTGTACGTTCGAGCCCTTGGGCTCGGACGACACCTTGGATCTGGAGGAGGAGGACCAAAGGAGGGGGATTCCGGCTTTAGAGCTAACCCCGATCAAGAGGTGGACTGAAGTGGCACTCCAGATTAACACCCTTAGCATGGAATTCGATCTGAGGGCCCTCAATGGGAGGTCAAGCTCTGATAAGGCGGGAGCCCATACGTACAACAGGCCCAACCACATGTCAAGAATTGTTTACATCTTGCTTGACGTGTGCTTATGGAGCTCGGTGAGGGATATGGAAATTATCGCGTCCGTTGAGAGCGATCACAACCTGCTCTCTCTCGCTTTGACTCCTTGGTGGTCGGAGGGTAAAGGGGGCCCATGGCCCCGTACCATCGCTAAATTTGGGGAAACATTTGTTTCGAATTGTGGTAGGCGGTTGAAGTGGGCAAAGCTCACCCTATCCGCGGAGAAGGTTGCAGCTATAACACTACTTCTGGCCACAGCCCAATGTAATCTGGACTCCCTTGAGGGCGGGCCTGAGGAGGTGTTTGGGACCTTTTGCGACCTGACCACGGCCATAAGCAACTTGTTTATTGTTCCAACTAGACACACTGGGGCTAAGACACGGGCCCGCCCATTGAAAAGACAGGGCTGGTATACCCATAAATGTGGGGCAAGTAAGAAAGCACTGGTGGAAGCAGTCAAATCAAAGTCCCAAACTAGGACCAGGTCGGCTAGGAAGATCTACACCCAAACCTTAAAAATAGCGAAAAAGGAGTGGGAGGAAAAGTACTGGGCGGACCTTCTGGATGCTAGTCAAGGAAAGGATGCTAGGGGCTTCTGGAATTTGGTGGGATCCAGGAACAGACCTGATGGCACGTTGAGGACTTGCACTATCCCAGCCCAGACCTGGTTTAACCACTTCAGGGCCTTATATTCACCGGTAGAAGGATCCCTCAATGAGACATTTTCCCCGGCCCTCTTGGCAGAGGACAGCACTCTCGACCCCTTCACTTTAGGGGAGGTCGTAAATGTAATTAAGTCCTTGGTACCCTTGAAGGCAGCCGGTCCTGATGGGCTTCCAGGGGACCTACTCCGAGCCTACCCGACTGAATGGGGCAAATTTGTAACCGCCCTTCTGAATGCCATCTTGGAGGGAGGACCTGTTCCTGAATCTTGGAAAGGGGCAGAGGTTGTTCCATTATTTAAAAAGGGATGTCGGGACAATCCGGGGAACTATAGGCCGATAAACCTGATTGATTCGACACAAAAGGTGGCGGGGAAGGCGATTCTGGGGAGGATTCTCCACTGGGTGGACGAAAACCATATCCTGTCTGATTTTCAGGCGGGATTCCGCTCAGGAACGGGGACCATTGAACAGGTCTTCAGACTGATGCTATTGCATTGGAAGGTGGTGGTGCTGGGCAAAGGCAGTCTCTATCTGGCCTTCCTTGACTTGAAGACTGCCTTTGACCTCGTTCCTAGGGAGGAACTCTGGAGGGTCCTGCAGGGTCTTGGGTTGCCCCCTTACATTCTGTCGCTCCTGATCAAACTCCACACAGATAACTATGCCCAGGTGCGTTGGGGCCAGAATGGGGAAAAGACTGACAGGATCCCGGTCTGCAGGGGCGTCCGACAGGGATGTGTGCTAGCTCCCACACTATTTTCCTTGTACGTAAATGGTGTGGTAGAGCACCTGCTTCAAGAACCAGCAGATGCACCCTCCCTGGGGGGCGTACGGATCCCTACCCTGCTGTTTGCAGACAACACCCTCCTCATTGCCAAGACTCCCCAGGGTCTCCAGAAGCTTCTGAATCGTTTCCAGGAATTTTGTTCAGCTAGGGGTTTGGTGATCAATGTGGACAAGACAAAATACCTGATCATGCACCCACCACGGAAACTAGGACGCGCTCCAGTTTTGAACTCTGTCCCTCTCGAGAAAGTCTCTGAGTTTGACTATTTGGGAATACGTATGAGCGATGTTATGAGCTGGACACCTCACATTAACAAGATGGTTCTTAGCCATAAAAGGGTGGGGGGTGCGCTGTTAAGGGAGTATCGCACCTCATCCAAACAGTCCGTGGCACCTGCAATTGACATTTACAAAGCAAGAGGAGTCACTGCAGCGTTATACGGAGCGGAGCTATGGGGCCTTTGCAACTTGGAGGCTCTATCCAAGTCGGAGAGCAAATTTTTGAAAGACCTACTGGCTCTCCCCTTGAGCACCCCCACAGTTCCAGTGCTCTTGGACGTGGGCTGTAAATCGATCAAGGACCAGGCTCGCCTCCGGCCGCTGCTTCTATGGGCCCGCTTGTGGAGGGTCCCAGAACTGAAATCATATGCAGATGGGCTGTCTGAAGTGATGGGAATGGGGGGCTGGCACAAGATTAAGTGGTTAAGGGATATCAAAAACCTCTTGGGGGATCTGGGCTTGGGGGTTTATTGGGCTACAAAATCTGCTCCACCCAAGGCTATCCTGAAAAAACTGTACTGGGAATGGGTCTCCTCTCAACTTATCGGTAATCCCCGTCACTGCAACTCCACCGCAGCTTTTTTAAGAATCAAGGACGTGGTGGCCTACGAACCCTATTTGGATTTGATTACCATGCCAACTGATAGGGCTCTTTACTTTAAGTTTAGAGTGGGCACTCTTCCGATAGGGGTTCTCCTTTCCAGATGGAAAATGCCTGTCCAGTTATCTCCATTTTGTGCCCTTTGCTCCACAAGGTCCGAGACGGTGACACATATCCTTTTTGAGTGCCCCGATTATTCCCGACCAAGGAGGTGTTGGCTCAAACCTCTATTCAGACTATTAGGGACATGCCAGCATATGGTGGCGTTACGTATTTTACTAACTGACACTTCCCCCCCCTATAGTCTGTGGTGTCTCTAAATTTTTTAAATGGGCATGGTTGATTCGCTCTAAAAGACTGTCTATTTCAATTTAATTCATCTTTAATTAACTTATTGTATGTACTAATGGCTTTTTTTAAAACATTTTTTTTTACTTGTTTTAAACCTTGAATGCATTTTTAAATTGATGATCTGCAGTTTTATACATGTATGTAATGCTTTTAAGATATATCTGCATATCGAAATAAAGCTATCAATCATGTGATTTAGATGGATTAAATTCTAGTCCCCTATTAACTCAAAACGCTGCAAAAGCATTCACTTCTGACTGTAAACCCACCGGGGTTCTAGATGAGTAGTAGTATCATCTGTGAACATTAATAGTGGGAACACCTGCGAACTTAAGGAGCACATCTATTTAACAGCTCCAGGTATATAAATACTACAGAGAGTAGGTGGAAGGACCCATCCCTCGCTTAAACTTCGTTGAATACAAATTCTGCCAGGTCCCCCCCACAAGTTCCATCTCGTCTTTGCATATGTTTCTGCATGGAGAACCCTAAGAATCCAAAGTAAGTCCCTTGGGATTCCATGGTCATCCGAGACCTTCCATAGGTTACCCCTCGGAAGCAGGTAAAATGCACTCTTAAATCTATCAAACAAAGCGCCATATAGATGATCCCGCTTCAGGGTGACATACTTCTAACATGAAAAATTAGTAAATATGTCCCTGTGTGCTCTTTGGCAAATCACTTTATCGTTCTTCTGTCTCATTTCGCCAAATGGATCAAATAGAGAAAAGAGAGAATGGTAGTATGATCAATGTTTAAAAAAAATGGACCATGACAATTTATTTTTTATGATTTGTGACCTCCTTATCGATGCCTGCAAGGTACTCTACGTATTGCGTTCATAGCTATATGTTTCTCTTAGTATGCACAATCCAATCCATTTCACCACAATTTAGCTTACCGTTGAAGGGAGCGTTTATATATGATTCTTTTTTAGCTTTTAAAGTCTTTTACATGCAGTGTTGGCAATGTTCACAGGATAGATGTAATGCTTGCTCATGGTGAAAGGTTGGGAACGGTGGTAGCCAAAAGTGCTTTTATTGATAATGAAACCCTGCCCATGATGGGCTGTTGAAAGTAACTGAAAGTTTACACAGAATCGCAGCCAGCCCCATATGCTATAGCTCCCTTTGCATGCACAGGAAATGTAAATCATATACTTTGGAGCAGTCTCTTGCCAGCCAATCCCAACATATGCCTTGATCCCACTGAAAAATCTACTAGGCAGGCCTCTTGCAACCCGAAGGCACTTCAAATTGAACATTTTACTCTTACTTTTCTCTTTTCCGCATTTATGCTTTTACATATCTTTCGATTTTTGTTATTCGTGTGCAAAAGGCAATTAAGGTGAAAAGTATGTATTAAAAGAAAACCAAACCATACCCTGATAAAGAAAAGGAACCGTCCATATTTACAAGTGTCTAAGAGGTTTTTACCGCCTTCACTTTCAAATTTGTACAAAACAACCTAAAACTAATAGTGATGTGGCTACCAAGGCATTCACCACCACAGGAGAACAGTCTATTGACTTTGATAAAAAATAAAACACTCTCTCTCCAAGGACATCACTAACTCAGGGGCATATTAGCGAGAACCTGGTTAAAATTATCGCTGTTTTAGCGGCAGGAAACTGCCGCTAAAACGGCGATAATGGGCTTGCTAATATGCGTTATAGAATTCCAATAGAAGCCCAGGTTAGATGTGCAGGACATCGAACCTGGGCTTCCATTGGAATTCTATAACGCATATTAGCAAGCCCATTATCGCCGTTTTAGCGGCAATTTCCTGCCGCTAAAACTGCGATAATTTTAACCAGGTTCTTGCTAATATGCTCCAAAGTTCTTTTAATCTTGCATGAATCACTATACAGTAAAACGATTCTTGATAGATCGGGTTTTCCATTTGTAATTGCGAAATGTGATCTTGCAGATTTATGAGTAATGGAGCAATTCTGATCATGCCTTTAGAATTAATGATTGGATTTGCAAATCTGAAAATGCACCACTGATTACAAAGTGAAGGCGCAAATCTTAACACTTATTAAAGATTAAGGAATGCTTATTGGTGGGACAGACAAACATGCAGCAGGAATTACAGTTGCAGTAAGTATGAAGTGATGATAGCAATCCTGACTGCCTGTCCATGTTAGTGACACATAGTGCAAATCTGAACATGCATTAACGGTCTCCGTTTTTGTAACTATCTGAAATGTATTTCACTAACCCTTGGAGCAAATCTGAGTTTGGATCGAGGATGAGTGAGTGACAGTGCATATATCATGTGGCATGTACTATTGAATACTGAGTGATGGGGCACATTTTAACACACAAAGGGGCATATTACCAAGCAATAGCGATAATTATCGCTATTGCTTTGTTAGAGACAAAAATTTACCGCTGAGCTGCGGCGATTTTTATCGCAAATAAACCTTGGTATTACCAAGGTTTATCGCAAATGCGATAAAAAACGGCCGCAATGCATGAATATCGCTGAAAAGTCAGCGATATTCAAGCATTACCGAGCTAATGCTCTTAGCCATGTTATCCACCTCCCATTGGGTAACATGGCTAAGAACTGCTCAGGGCAGGTGTTAGCTTTTGGAGATATTCGCGCTTAGCGCGAATATCTCCAAAATTTGGTAATAGGAGATAGCGATGTTAGCGACTGTTTTCAGTCGCTAACATCTTGGCACGCCCACTTTGCATGTCATTAGTGATAAATATCACTGACATGCAAAGTGGGGCCCAAGATGGTCGCTATCTCCTACTAGCTGTCGCTAACTGGTGTTAGCAACAGCTAGGTAATAGGGAGATAATTTTATCTCCGCTTTCTTGGCTTTTAAAGCCAAAAAAGCGGAGATAAACCCCCTTGATAATATGCCCCAAAGTATTTACTGAATAATGGTACAAATTTGAACATACATTAAAGATTGATGAGTGATGGTGCCAATGTTACCAGGCATCCAGAACTTCTGAGAGCTGTTGCAAATGGGGACCAACATTAAACATTTCTGATTGCAGAGCTGCATATTCACCCAAGATTAATGAGTTATTCTTGAGCAAATCTGAACAAGCATTTTGGATTAGTGATTTATAAGAAAAATCTAAACAAGCACTAATGTTTCTGGAGTGTCTGGAAAAAAATCTGCATTTTCTTGGGATTAGTGGTGCAAATCTCAGTTTGCACTGAGGATTAATCAGAGCTGGGGCTAATCCAATTATATATAATGGTGCAAGTTCCTGGCATACAGGGGACATTCTTAGCACAATGAGAATTTCACCTGAACAATGATTACCCCCAACTCAGTCATGGAGATTGTTAAAGTCCTGGTTAGACAGTGCATGTGCTGTCCCGAAGAGAATTGTTGTGTTCAATCTGTGGGCTTCAGCCCACCCATAGGCTTACCATTTGCTTACCCCATCGTCGTTCTCATATCCTTTGTCCCAAATTGCCCATGGCATACATGCATCATGCCTCTTCTTGTGTTTAGCCTTCCTCCAGTGCAGGCCCTTGTGTCCATTGACGGCTCCAGTTTGATTAACTACTTTTTCCTTCGTGTTTCAAAACTCCACACTAGTTCTCATGTTTTTACAAGCCACTTGTTCTACTCCCACCCGAGCTTCATTAAACTGCACTAACTGCAAAGCAGCAAAATTGCAAGCTGGTGCTATGTTTTTATTGTGTGCAGTTGTAAGTAGCGCAAACTCGACCCAAAATTACATGAGCACCAGTTGCATTATAGAAGTGAGAGAGCACAAGTTTGAAAAAATGTATAAGTACGCCATATTTACAAGCACGTAGTTAGTTTAAACATGTTTTGCACACGAGTGTTTTATATCCAGGAGTGAAATATACAGAGTGGTTTATATTCAGTAGTGAAATGTATAGAATGTTAAGTAGAGTAACTATAATTATAACGGTGTGAGATTAATGTAGAAATGTTGGAATATATGTGAAAACCTCATGTTCTCATGTTAAAAGAATCATGTCCGAATTAAATGTAACTTTGAAAATCCAGTATTATGTGTAGGCCTTAGGGCAATTCACAGCAAACCTGAACGTGCTGCTAAATTAATGTGAGATAAGGTTGACATGGTTCTTCCAAATGTACTATTGAACTTAGGGTTAAAAGTATATGCTTTATAGATGTGTTATTTTAGAAACGTATGCTAGTTAAGAATGTTTACTGTTTAAATCAAGTTAACATTTTAAGAGTGCAGGGATCTGCTGCATGTAAATCAAGTAGGCCTGAGCAGATAATGTCATGTCGTTTAAATCGTCATGTGCTCGTTAGGAAAGAGGTCGAGAGGTGTCCAGCACAGAGCTTTGAGAGTGTTTTATGACTAAAGATATGGTGGAGTCTGGAATTTGAGGCCCACTGCAGGATGAGCTGTATGCAGGTGCGAGGGTCCTAATCAGCTCGAATGAAAGGGACTTTGTTCAGTGGCGCCTTGCGCAGGCCTGTAGGAGTTTCCAGGAATTTCAGGGGGTATCAGCGCACTGAAGAAGAAGCCTGGGAACCAAGGTCAACTATAACGAGGGTCTTCAAGAGTACCATCATGGAGTTTGCCGCGCAAAGATGTACCACGTGAGGGGCGTCCTAAGGGGCGTTTCTATTGGAAATGTGATTTGGTATTAGGGAAAGCGACCCGGGAGGAGAGCAGAGCAGATGATTTTGGGAGCCTAAGGAAGCGGATGGGTAGGCAGATAGGCTGATCAGGAGAGACCCATTATCAGAGAAGAGACAAAGAGAAGTGCGTGATCTTCTTAGGAAGTCACCACGGCTGACACCTAGAGGGTTAAGATCTTGCTAAGTAGGGATGTCATTTAAAATAGTGTAGGGACAGACTAACCTTAATTTTCTTTTCTGTAATGACTTTGAGATTGCAACTTATATCTATTTTGACAACCCTTATGGTCTTTGAGCTTGTACTTATTATTTTGTTCTTCAGACTTAGATTATTCAAGAAGTTCATGTTTATAGTGATACCAATTTACCTTTTGAATCTCATTTTGAGAAGTTTGTATCTTCAGTTATCTTTGACTTTATATTAAATCTTTAAAACTTAAATTTGGTCAGTGGTCATTTAGAGTGTTGTAAGTTCTTAAATTGATTGACTTATTGCGAGATTACCTTTTACTCAACGACAGGTACCAACGATTCAGTCGACATAGTTTGGGATTTGGTAAGATAATTAGTAACCAGTAATCCCGCGTTAGCAGAAGGACACATTCATTTTCCTGCACGGAGAAAATAAGTGATTTGTCCAGAATCACAAGATGTTGAGCTTCCTGCTGAAACTCGAGCCCACTTCCCCATCTTCAAAGGGGTCCACTGCAGCTGTTATGCCACATCCTCTCACAACAGAATATAAACTACAGAATTCCCCATTTTGTAGCTACCATGGGTGGAGATTGTTTTCAGTTCTGTTTTGAAGCCTCCCCCATGTTTTACTGCTCTTTTCTGCCTGCTATTCAGAAAATAAATCCGGCCTGAGCCATGCTTCGCTTGCCTTGCCTCTCCCACTTTCAGAGACAACAGCGCTGGAGCTTTGGTGCGTGTGTTCACACTCATGTGTTACTTCAGGAAAAAATTGAAGTGGGAGCAACATGCTTATGATTTTTACTTGACTTTCAGCCATGCTGCTATGCAGCATGGCTAAAAGACATTGACAATGCCAGAAGCTCTGACTGAAAAGACCTGTTGGTTTTGCCAATATTTGTTTTCTATGTGTTGCGGCAACAAATAATGTATGGAATGCTGAATGAATCAAACATTCACCCCCAGTCAAGAGATCTGGGTTAAATCTATTGTTCTTTTGCTCACTGCGCCACCTCTGTTTGGACCCAGCCATATGCAAATTAGTCTTGACCCTGCTTCTCATGGGAACAGTCCAGCCCGAACTGCCAAGCCGGATCCTCCCTGGGCCAGAAAGATACATCCTGGTAGCAGTTTTGGGGTAACACCCCTCATCAGCGAGGCTATCTGGAAACCAGTGGCACAGCAAGCAAGGGACCCACGTCTGGGTGAAAAGTGTTGCGGCAACAAATGATGGACGGAATGCTGAATGAATCAAACATTCACCCCCAGTCAAGAGATCTGGGTTAAATCCATAGCTTTTTTGCTCACTATGCCACTCCAGTTTGGACCCAGCCATATGCAAATCAGCCTTGACCCTGCTCCTCATGGAACAGTCCTGCCTGAACAGCCAAGCCGGGTCATTTATGGGACCGGTTTCGGTGTGACGCCCCTCATCAGTGAGGCTAGCTGGAAACCAGTGGCACAGCAAGCAAGGGACCCACGTCTGGGTGAAAAGTGTTGCGGCAACAAATGATGGACGGAATGCTGAATGAATCAAACATTTTCCCCCAGTCAAGAAATCTGGGTTAAATCCATTGCTCTTTTGCTCACTACGCCACTCCAGTTTGGACCCAGCCATATGCAAATCAGTCTTGACCCTGCTCCTCATGGAACAGTCCTGCCTGAACTGCCAAGCCGGGTCATTTATGGGACCGGTTTCGGGGTGACATCCCTCATCAGACAGGCTAGCTTGAATCCAGTGGCACAGTGAGCAAGGGAATCATGTCTGGCCATACCCATCCCACTTAGGGCGAAAAGTGTTGCAGCAACTTATGATGGACAAATATGTAGGCATTCTTGGCAAGCTGGCAGGCATCCCTGGTGTAATGCTAGCACTTGCACTGGCTTAATGTTGGACATTATATTGTTTTTTTTTTTATATAAACATTTTTTATTGAGCAAAGCTTTGGATACATAGATACATGATCTATTTAAAAGACATCGATGAAAAACCAGTAGTACATAATCAATTTGATAGCTTCCATTTTCAAGATAAAACTTTAAAAGCAAGAAATAAAAGTATTTTACTGTAGCAGCAAATATCATCAATATCCAACATTGACCTTGTGCAAATCATTTAAAATAAAGTGCAATAACCATTGCGGTTACAATTTTAAATAAAGTGCAACAGTGTAAAGTGCAAATATTTCTAAAGTGCAATATAAAAACGGCTAGCGCATTGATGTGAAAAGTGGATACTACAGTCCCTCTTTAGACTTTTTTTAAAGCGCAATAACCAATGGAGTTGTGAATGTTCCTGAAATACCAATAAAGTGAAACAGTATAAAGTGCAAATGATTCTAAAGTGCAATACAATACAGCTACAGCATCGATATATAAAGAAATTACTACAATCCCTGCTTCGACTTTTCTAGATCAATAAAAAAACTTCCAATTCTTTTCAAATTTCCTGAATGCTCTGACCCGTCTGGCATAAGCTTTTTCAAATTCTCGGGTCCTTTTCATTATGTTAACTCATACCAAATGCGAGGCGACTTCACTAGATTTCCAATTCTGGAGAATTAATGAACAAGCTACAGTACAAGAAATAAATAGAAAGGCTTTCTCAGCCTCCGATAAAATCATTCTATCTCGACAGAATAACGCGGCCTCTGCCTCGAGTGAAACACTCTTCCCAATTGTTGACTCAATATCAGCAAAAATTGCCTCCCAGAAGAGTCTCAGCCGTGGACCCCCAAAAAAGATATGATGCCAACCACCCTCCCCGTCTGCCTGGCAGCGAAAGCACTTATTCTCAGCTCCCGGAAATCTTTTTTTTAAAGTGGCCGGAGTTAAATAGTAGAGCCATCGTGATAGGAAGGCCATCCTTTTGAAATTCACTGCACGCCAAGATTTTCTTCCTAGATGGCATATGGCCTCCCAGTCATACGGGGAGAGGGTACACCATGTCTCGCGATCTATTTTTGCTAAATGGCTCTCAAACACAGAAATTTGAGCCTGTTTATGTATTAACCAGTACCAGCTCCCCACACCCCTCACTCTGGCCCCATGGAGAGCTACCAAAAGTTGATCTGGGGTGTCCAAAATACTGTTAATTTTTTTTAAAAAGGGGACGATTTGTAAATATTAAAGAAAAGGGGGTTTCGATGGCTATCTGCCCTGGCCATTCCCTCTTGCCAAGAAATCACCCTATTTTACATTATAAAATGTCTTAACTCAAGTAGTCCAGAGCTTTCCTAATAACTAATGTTTCTAGATCGAAGCTGGAGACCAAAGCTGGAAATTTCTCTCAATTTTAAATATTGGGGACCTGAGGAGCCCGTTTTTTTAAAAAAGGACTGAAGTCTAGAAGCCACGTCCTTCAAGGTCTTATATCTAGTTTCGGGAGTTTGGAGTTTTTAAAACACTGTGGTTAGCGAATCACTTTCTTGAATCATTTTATCTATTAAAAAAAGCTATCGTTAGTACATTTAGATCCCATCAGTCCAGATACTAAGGGCCCGATGTAGGTAAATCCCATTTACCGATTTTGAAATACCGAATCTTACCGATTCGGTATTTTAAAATCGGTAAATGGGATGTAGGTCCCAACATCTGGATTCGTTACCGAATCCTTAACAATTCATTAATTACCGATTGGGTAAATACCGAATCGGTAATGCCCATTCTTTCCTATGGGCTTTGAAGCCCATAGGAATGATTAGGCATTACCGATTCGGTATTTACCCAATCGGTATTGAAGGAATTCACAAGGGTGCAGGGGGTGTCACTTTGACACCCTCTAGCACCCCCAAAACGGCCATGTGTGCAATGTGGCACACAGACATGCCCTAAGGGCACGTCTGTCTGTCACATGGCACATGTGTACATGCACAGATGTGCATGTACACAGGAATCGGTTTTTTACCATGGATTTGTATTCCATGGTAAAATACCGATTCTGTAAGCCATGTGCAGCCGGAACATAGGCTACCTACATTGCATTTTCGGTAATTTTACCGAATCGTTATCATTACCGATTCGGTAAATATTACCGACTCGGTAAATTTACCGATTCGGTAATGATAACGAATCGGTAAAATTACCGAAAATGTGCCCCTACATCTCCATAGCCCTTTACCGATCGGAAACGGCCGAAAATCAATATTTTCGTCCGATTCCGATCGGTAAAGGGCTACCTACATCGGGCCCCGAACCTATAAAGGCTGCCTCGTTGTACGTTCTTTTTTTTAACATAATATTTTATTCAAGAAAGACAGGAAAGTCATACATCAGTTACATATACAAGCATATACCGGAATCAAGTTGTATCATAGTCACAATAGTTACAAAGGCAACAGTTCAAGAATTGGGTCCAGTTCGGGACATTGCCAGTTCAAGCGAAGGAGAGTCACACAATTCACCTCGGAACCTGTTCCAGTGTCCCCATTTTGTGTCCCATTTCGTGGGGCAGCCTCTAATCTTGTATACAGTCTTTTCAGCTAGCATGCACCGATCCATCTCAGCCACCCAACCCACCACCAGAGGCCTTTCTGGAGAACCCCACTTCATAGCAATGGAGCGTTTGGCTAATAGTAAGGCAAGCGCCGCCCACTGTAGTTCTAGCTCATTCAGGTCTGTAGCTCCCCATATATTGAGGGCACACTCTTTCGGGGATAGTGAAATCGGCTTACCCACAGAGTCCCTCATTTTTTTCAGGACCCTTTCCCAAAATTGTTGCACTTCCGGGCAGTCCCATAGGATGTGATAGAAGGTGCCCTGTTGTCCACACCCTCTGATGCATTTTGTGTCAGGGCGCCTGCAAATTTAAGCTAGTGTAAGAGCAGACATGTATACACGATGCAAGACCTTCAATTGGATTAGTCTGAATCTATGGTTCATGGCCGACTCCCTTGGAGACATTAAAGCCGCCCGCCATTCCTCTTCTTCCAATAGCCCCAGGTCTTCTTCCCATTTATTGCGTAGGGGTCGGTAAGTGTCAGGAAGGTTGTTACGTAATTTATGATAGGTGAGGGACACAGCCTTTTTGGGGAGAGGTTCCGACAGTAGCCTGTCTTCCAAGGGGGAACTCTCAGGTAAGGAAGTAAGGTCGGGAATGGCATGGAGGAGGGCATGTTTGATTTGGAGATATCGGAAGTGTTCCGTTGGTGCTAGGGAATATTTGGAGTGTAGGTCTGCAAAAGTCAGTAATTTGCCTCTGTGTACTAAGTCGCCCACCGTGGAAATCCCAATCGTGTCCCATTTATCAAAGCCTTTAAAGAAGCAGAGGGAACCTAATTGCTGCGTCGACCATAGAGGGGTAGCTTCAGTGATTTTATGTGACCATCCCAGACTCTTGTTAGTCTTGTGCCATATCGCAATCGTATGTGCCATGGGCCCTACATATCTGTTCCTGGTCGGTTTACAATAGAGGGCTCCTAGATATCCCTCTCGCCCGGTCTGGAGCTTGTCAAGGAGGTAAGCCGGATTTAAGGGGGAGCCGTGAATCCAGTGGTTAATAACCACCAGTTGCGTCGACCAGTAGTAGAGACGCAGGTTAGGCAAGGCTATACCCCCGTCATACCAGATCTGGGTGAGTTTATGAAGGGCTATACGGGCTGCTCCCCCGACCCATAAAAGTTGACGTATGTCACTTTCTACGGCGTTAAAGTATGAGTCTGGAATTGGGAATGGACAGTTCTGTAGGGCGTATAGGAAGCGCGGACGTGCTAGCATCTTGAATAACGCAGCTCTACCTGGAAGGGATAATGGAAGAGAGAGCCAATGCGCTACATCTTTATGCAGCCTTGGCAGGGGGCCCATTAGATTTTGGTCTAGGAACACCGCCGGGTCGGGTGTGATGTAGATACCGAGGTATCTGAAACCAT
This sequence comes from Lissotriton helveticus, assembly GCF_964261635.1. NCBI lineage: Eukaryota > Metazoa > Chordata > Amphibia > Caudata > Salamandridae > Lissotriton > Lissotriton helveticus. The sequence continues at coordinate 329,986,360 of NC_136071.1, read as the reverse complement.
ATGGAGCTATCGTAATGGTAAATCCTTTAGGGAGCTTGGGTTGGGGACCATGTAGCATATAGAGTGTGGATTTGGACCAATTAATCGAGTAGCCTGCGTATTTCCCAAAGTCGGTGAGGACGTGAAAAAGGCTGTTAATTGAAGATCGGGGAGAGGCTACATATACCAGGATGTCATCGGCATATAGAGACATTTTGTCCAGAGTTCCATCATTCCACTGGAGGCCTCAGGTAGACACGTCTGTGCGAACCCAGTGGGCCAAGGGTTCCAGGGTGAGGGAAAATAGTAACGGCGACAAGGGACAACCCTGTCAGGTCCCTCTATGGAGTCGGAATTGACCAGATGTATGATTGTTGACCCGTACCTGACCCGAAAGGTCAGTATATAGAAGACGCACCCATTGGATAAATTTAGGTCCGAAGCCAAATTTACAGAGAACCTCAAAAAGATAGGACCATTCGATCAAGTCAAATGCCATCGTGGCGTCTAAGGATAAAATGGCGGCATCGTGTTGCATGGTAGATTGCCGACTTAAGACGTTGTTGACTCGTCGTAGGTTAAGGGCCGTATTACGGCCCGGAAGGAAGCCCGATTGGTCATCATGGATTAGGGAGGGAAGCACTAGGAGTAGGCGAGTCGCCAATAATTTGGCCAGGACTTTGGCCTCTGTATTTATAAGAGAGGTCGGTCTATAGGAGCCGCAGTCTGAGGGTGGTTTATTAGGTTTGAGGATAACTGCTATGGAGGCCAGCCTTTGAGTGGGAGGTAAGATACCTCTTTCCCAACTCTCTTCAAACATATTTTTTAGATGGGTAACCGTCTCCAGAGCCATAGCTTTCAAAAACTCAGCGGGGACACCGTTGGGGCCCATGGCCTTGCCAGAGTTTACACCAAATACTGCTGTGGTAAGCTCGTCTACTGTTATGTCTGCATCCAGAGTCTCTTTGTCTGACTCTGAAATGGTAGGCAAGCGCATTTCCTCCAACAGTTGCCTGGATTCTTCTGAGGAGTAGTACGCTCTCGCTGTGTAAACCGCTTCTAAGTGGTCAGCAAAGGCTTCCGCGATGTCCTGTGGATCTACGATCTTAGAGCCGTCCGGCCTCACGATGGAAGAGACCCATCTGGATCCCTGTTCCCGTCTCTCTAGCCATGCCAGCATCTTTCCTGCAGTGTCTCCGAGTTCGTAAATGCGATGTCGAGTGTGGAGCAAGCGGGCCTGCGCCCTCTCTTGAGCCAAGTATTTATATACTAGTTGTTGGGTATTAAGGCGGCGTGCTGTCTCGGCCGAAGGGGCTGTATTATGCGAAGCTTCAAGACCAAGAAGGTCAGACTCCGCTCGAGAAATCTGTTCATCATGTTTGCGAAGATACCCCATTTTCATCGCTAACGCCTCGACTTTGATAACTGCTATGTATGCCTCCCAGATTGTGACTGCGAACTTTACTGAACCGACATTTTCCTCAAAATAGTGTCCTGTCTGTTCTAACAGGCTATCCTTGATGTCTGGGATCTGGAGAAGCCAGGGGTTAATGATTATAGGGCCTCGGGTGAAGGGGCGGTGGTACGTCAATTCTACTGTGATAGGAGAATGGTCTGAGATACCTCGGGAAAGGCCCTTAGGTCTGGTGAAGTAATCTAAGTCTGTTGCGGGACAGAAAAAATAGTCGATGCGGGACATGCTTTTGTGTGCATTAGAGTAGTGTGTGAAATATGGTGTTGCAGAGTGGTGGTATCGCCAGATATCCTCGAGACCTAGTGCTTGGGTGAAGTCCAGTAAGTCAGTATTATTTCTATGTGAGGGGCGTTTAGGGTGACGGTCTAGGTCGTTGTCCATCGTCATATTAAAGTCTCCCCCTATGAGGAATGTACCAGTAGGCAGGTTCAGTAGTCGGGGGCCCTGTTCCTTAAGAGATTCGCGGCCCAGGGTCGGTGGGAAGTAAAGCGACACAAGGTTCAGGGGGCGTCCCTCCCAGGCAGCCTCCAGCACCGCAAACCGGCCCAGTGGATCGGCCCATGTGGCTGTGTGGGTTAGGGCTAAAGTTTTCTTGACCAGAATTGCAGTACCTCGGGAGCCAGAGGTGAACCCTGCGTGAACTAATAGTTTGTAGCCGCCTCTTTAAAGTGCCTGACACGTGTTGCCCACTAGGTGTGTCTCCTGCAACATTACTATGTCTGGGGAGTGTCGCCGCAAGAACTGGAGGACTATACTACGTTTTATTTTGTGCCCCAATCCGTTAACATTCCATGAGAGTATCGTGATGGTCCTAGAGTTGGCACGAGACATGGTGGCGGTAAAGGTAGGATTCGTGGCCATGAGCAGGGGAGAAGTGACATGTATAACAAGACTTTGGCAGTGTTAGAGGCGAGATGTCGGGGGGCACCCGGACATCCCGAGGGGTGGGTAACCTCCGGAGAAGCCGATATTTTGCGTTTGGACCCAGCTGGACAGGTGACTCGTGACTAGAAAAGACCTTGCAATAAGCGTAAATGAAACCCCATAACAGAACAACAGAATAGAATAATTCCCCCCTCCCCATTTCCCTACCCCCCTCCCTGCTTCCCTGCCCGCGGATTTGAAACTATCCACACCCCAACTAGGCCGAGTGCCTGTCGCCCTCCCAACCATATCAGGGGTACCTGGTGAGCCGGTAGAGCCTCTTGCCCGATAAAAGTCATAGAATAATCTGACATAGCAAAGTTTATACCAAAAAACATAACCTGGTGCTTTCCTTCATGTTATAAACAATACAGTGTGGTCCATTGTTCCAGAGCTTATCGTATAGGGCCCTGAGCCCTCTGGGGGAAGAAGGAAGCGGGTAACCGCAACTCGAAGCCTAAATCAGTTCCCGCTTAATGGGTGTAGGTCAGACAAGTGAAGTCCAAACAAGGAGTCCTTCTAGATCTCTTGCAGGAGAGGATCGTCATTCCCCTCCTTCGTAGGTTCCGGTAAATAGTTCTTGGCTCTCTGGCAGATTGTCGTCGTTTGGACGATCGTCTGGGGAGTCGCGTTTCTTCGGAGATCTTCCAACTCGACGCCAACCCTCCAACCATTCCCACACCTCGTCTGGTGACAGGAAAAACCAGGCCTTGCCGTCCTTCTCCACGCGTAGTTTTGCAGGAAAGAGCATTGAATATTTTATACTTTGGTCTCGGAGGGCCTTCTTAACTTCTAGAAAGCTGCGTTGTTGTGCTTGCACCCTCACCGTGAAATCTGGGAAGATCGAGATACGTGCGTTGTCCAGGAGTAAAGGCGGCCCCGAGTGAGCCGTTTGGAGGATGGTATCTCGGTCTCTGAAGTTGAAGACCCTTGCGACGATGGGGCGGGGAAGGGCTCCTGGTTTCAGCTTCCCTCCTGGGACTCTGTGTGCCCGTTCGATTGAGAAGTAGTTGGAGAGGTTTTTAGGTTGAAAGTGTTTTGTAACTAGGTCTTCAACAAAGAGGTCCGGTGCTGGCAACTCCATCCTCTCCGGAACCCCAAGGATACGGATGTTGTTCCGTCTCGCCCTCCCTTCATAATCATCCAGAAGGTCCCCCATTTGTTTCTGCTGTTTCTGAAGCTGGACGACTTGTTGCTGGAGGGTAGAAGTATCACCCATGAGGGCAGCAGTTTTGATCTCGACATCTTTGACCTTTGAGTCCATTTTACGAAGGTCTGCTCTCAAAAGAGTCACCTCTATGTTAACTGAGTCGATACGAGTCTCAAGGGAGGACCGGACCCCCGCAATCGCCTCCATAACATCTTCCAGTGTGAGTGATTTACCTCCCGATGAGGGGGACGTAGGTTTCGGGTCACCAGGTGGGGTTGTATCCTTGTTGTCTCCTTTGGATCCCCAGGAGAGTTTGTAGATCTGTCTCTGTGTGGATTTCTGGTCCCCTTGCCTGACGCCATTGGGAGTCGCAGTGCGCGACAGACTGCGATGGTAGTAAATATCTTGTTCGCGATCTCTAGAGTTGAACAGGCGGCCCGTCAGTCAAGCCACCACCAGGAGTGTTCGAAGGAGGGCCTCTCAAGTCCAATGTTTGTCCCTCTATACCATCTGGGTTCAAGCTAAAACGTTCAACAAGATTCTGAAACTCCAGAGCATTGATGTGGAGGCCCATCCAGATGAGGCAAACCGGGACGGGACAGGAGGAGTCCGGGTGCACAAGAACTCGCCGATGCAGACCCAGTTTGGGGTATGAGTCATTTAGGCCCCCGTGCCATAAGCGGTGAGACAGGAGGCAGCAGTTGCTCCCCGAGCCAAGTTCAAATCTCTCTGTTGAGGGGGCCAATACTCATAGAGCCGCCACCCGGGGCCCGCCACCTGTAGAGATCTAGGGCTTGTCCGCGTGGTGTGGAGCCAAGCCGGGATCCATGGCACAGCCGGCCCACCTCATCGAGGGCTGGATCTAACTCGCCCCAGTGAAGCAAGTTCCTTCGCCACTGAGTATTCGCAGTTGTTGAGTGTCTGAGGCAGGGAGCCGGGTCCGGAGCCTCCGGATTGCCTAGGCCCGAAGGCCGGGGCGTTGCGTAGATGGCGCTTCGGGGCCCTGGGCGGCAATGAGGTGTCCCTTCAGTGCGGACTCTCCGGTGCCCACAGCGCCACTGCGGGTCTTCGTCAGTCGCAAAGGACGTTTGTTTCGCTCCGGTCGGTGGCAAGGGGCACGCTGCACTCCTTAGGCTGGGTCTTTCACAGGTGCTGGTGGTCCGAGCGCCTCAGATTCAGAGCATCGGAACGGGCGCCATCTTGCGCGCGGCGGGGAGCACACTTCTAACGCTTTGATCTCCTTCCCTGCGCCTCCCTGAAGATCTGAGCTGAGTCTGTGGTGTGCACCGAATGTTGCTGTTGGGGACCTCTCAAGTTCAGAGGGGTCCCGGGTCTGATAGCGGATATATGAGACGGATAAACAGGCGATGGCCGGGAGTCGCGTTAGACAGCGGCCATTTTCTCCGGCTGCTAGCCACGCCCCCTCGTAGTACGTTCTAAAATTAGGCAAGGCTAAGCCCCCTTGTGCAAAAGGTAGTTGAGCCACTGTCAATTTGACCCTTGGTACTTTCTTTCCCCAGACGAATTTTCTAAATAAACTTTCTAGTTCTTTGAAAAAGGACATGTTTATCCTTATTGGGACATTGGTAAAAAGAAATATAAGTAACAGGAGTATAAACATTTTAATTAACGAAACACTTCCTACTATCGATAGGGGGAGTACAAAATTATATTGATGTTATGGGCATTCTTGGCATAACATTGCCCGGGTTTCAAGTAGTACTTCCAATGGTGTAATATTTTAAATCTTTTGCATTTTTCTAATGTTATCATGGCTACTGCGCAAAGGCTCAGCTTGTAGAACTGAAGTAACATGTCTTCATCCATCTATGTGCTCCCTCACCTATTCATTAATACTCTTGCCTATTAAACAATTCATCAATCCATGTACTCTTATATTAAAAATACATCCTTGTATTTACTGAACAATCATTACATTATATTTTAAATCATCCATGTCCTCACTTACTCATGCATTCACATTTGTATGCAGCCAATCACACATCAAACTATAGACTCATTCCCAGATTAACCCACTCACACATCGATGCAGCTATGCATACAAACACCAAGACCGACCATTCAATGAAGAAGTACTTTCACTTTTAAAATATCCTGGCTGTTGGACTTGGGCCTTAGGGCAGGTTCACCCCTAATCTTTTTGCTTTTATTGTGACCCAGTGTTAGTGATTTTTGGGTCTCTGCGCACTTTTTCCCTGTGTCCCAGAGTGAAAGTGCGTGCGTGTAGTATGGCTGGCCTGCCCTCCCATAGGAATGCATGGGGAATGTGTGTGTCCATGTTAGTTCCTGATGTGTGGGGAGTGCAGGCTCGAGTTTGGTATGTGTGAACTCGTGAGGATGAATGCTGCGCGATGGTATGTGCGGCTTGTATGTGTCTAGAAGGGAAGTGCTACTTCTGGACATTGATGTATGTGTGCAGTGAAGTGCTGGAGCGTGATTGGCTGGAGCTGGCTGGCATGCCAGGCTCCAGGAAGTCTGGATGGGTCTGCCCGGTGGTGAGTGTGAGATCAGCATGAGTGATGTGTGGGAGGGGTGCACCTGGGTCCTGGATGGGCTGGGTTTTTCCCCACACAATGCTGGCTCCGCCCCCCTGTGGTTTGTCTAACCACCCAAGCCTCCCCAGTGAATGAAAGGGGTGGTTGGGCCATCAAGGGTACTCCCAAGCCAGCTGCAACTGGTTTCCCCCCACCCTGCACTCTGGAAACAAAGGATTTAGCTGTATAAAAATGGGGCTGTGTCCCCACAGAAGTTGTTCTGCTTTGGATCCTGCCAGAGGGGGCTGTTGCTGCTGCTGGGGCCAGGAGGACCGCCACTTGGGTTGTCTCCCTGCCTGGAGACCCAGTGTGCTGGCTCTGGCCCTGCCTTGCCCCCCTGCCTGCCTAAAAGGACTTTGCTTGTGGCCAGAGCGCCTGGAAGCGCTTTATTTCCCCCCTTAGTGCTGAGCGCTCTTCTCTGTGCCTTGGGAGCGCTTTATCGACATTGCCGGTGCCCACCCGGCATCAGAGCCGATTTGCCGATTTTTGCGCAGAGCGAGTGCCCACCTCGCTTTATATTTAATATTGGACGCCGGTGCCCACCCGGCATTGCCCCGCTGTTATTTTATTATTTAAAGCCGGAGCCCACCCGGCATTGCCCCGTGATCACCGCCGCAGCCCCGGAGCGTTGGAAACCGTTGCCGGGCCGCTGCCTATCGCGACCTGGAAGTCCCGCCTCCTGACCCCCAGGGCCGCGCTGCCATTGGCGGCCCCAGCGGAAGTCAGGCGGCGTGCAGCGGAGACGGGTCCAGGCGGGAGCACGAGAGGAGCAGCCGGCCCTGTCCTCGAGGCCCCCCGAGTGAAGGAGAGCCCAGCAGCACGAGGAGAGCCAGCGGTGTTCCTGCCCCCTCCCCTCCGCAGCACCAGTGAGGACCCGGTGAGTGCGGGGAGAGGGTCTGTTGATTTAGAGCGGCCCCGGTTGGCAGCGGGCCGCTCCGACGAGCGTGGGGCATTGCATGATTCCCGAGTCCCCCGTGAGGGACCCCAACGTGGCCACAGTATTGATTTAGGAGCCCCGAGGCTCCTGGGGGCAATTTGTTATTTAGAGCCCGAGAGGCTCCCACGCCCACAGCAATTTACGAGCCCCGAGGCTCGAGGGGGCATTTTGTTGATTTAGAGCGCTGAAGCTCTTACTCCCAGCCCACATTTGTTTTGCGAGCCAGAGAGGCTCTTGGGACACGAGTGTGGTCAGTAGCCCCGAGGCTCCCACACAGTGTCTCCTCCCCACCAGTTGTTCGTTGAGCCAGAGAAGGCTCACAGCGCCCACATTTGTTCTAGAGCCCCAGAGAGGCTCTTGGGCGCCATGCATTGTTCTTGAGCCCACGAGGCTCCAACGTTGCCCAGCCCTATTTACAACTGTCCAGCACTTAGTGGACAGTTGCTACGTTTAGGCTTTGTGTGCTGTGCTGCCTGCGCAGCTCCCCTGACATTGAGACTCAGGGCATTAAGCCCCCTGCGAGGCCAGTTGGCCTGAGGGACAATCCTAGTGTTGTGCTATATGCACCCTGCGCATTGTAATTTACTGATTTATGTGACTTCTGCGCAAATGTTCTACCTGCACCTCTGAATGTGTTTTAATGTTTCATGTGCGATTGTTTATGTTATTACCTTTGCTAAAAGTGACCTGCTTAGGTAATTGTTTATGCTTTTATTTCCCTTTGCTAAAAGTGACCTGCTTAGGTAATTGTTTATGTTTTATCCCCTTTGCTAAAAGTGACCTGCTTAGAGGATTGTTTATGTTATTACCTTTGCTAAAAGTGACCTGCTTAGGTAATTGTTTATGCTTTTATTTCCCTTTGCTAAAAGTGACCTGCTTAGAGGAATGTTGATGTTTTATTGCCTTTGCTAAATGTGACTTGCTTAGGTGATTATTTTAGGTTTCCTTCCCTTTGCTAAATGTGACTTGCTTAGGTGATGGTTTTCCTTCCATAGGTCCTGATGATAAGGTCCTAGTTCCCTGCGTGATTTCCCTACAGTGTTTAGGGTGGCATAGGAGGTATTTTCCCTTTACCAGTAGTTACTGGTTGTATGCTACATTGACTATTTCTGTGTTACAGTCATTATATGTTTATGTGCTAAGTGCTATACCTACAAGTATTATTTCTAAAAAGTGCATACCCCTGACAGTGGTCCAGGTGGCCCTGTCCTGTACATAATCCCTTGTAAATTCTGCCCGTGCCTGTTGGCACATTGTAAAGTTGTGTGTTATCTAATGTGTTTTTACTATAATACAAAGGCTATTTTAGATATAACCTTGTGTGGAGTTTCCTTTGTGGTGGGCCATGGGTGTTGTTGCTGGGGTGCGTGCGCAAATACTTAACTCATACCGCCTCCAAGTTTAGCCTTGCTGCTCGCGCCACGTTACCTAGAGGGTGAGCAGGGGTTGCCTTGGTGTGTGACTCCCTTGCCCTGACTTGGAAATGGTGGTCTCTGACTGACGTTGGCGCAAGCCTTGGCCAGCCAGAGATCCCGTTTCTAACATTGGCGGCAAGCGGTGAGGATAAGGATTTGTGTTTGCGCTGTACCACAGTGGCAACAGGCCACACTACAAAACTCTGCAATTTTAGACAACCACATTTTGGGGATTATTGTTTTTTAGGGAAGTTCAGTTTTGCTTCTCCTGAAAGGTGTCATTTTGTATTCTGTCCAGTACATTTTTTCCCCGCCCTGCTTCCCGAGTTTGGTACCTGTGTCACTTGTGGTCAGGTTGAGAAGTCAGGGGTGGTAGAAACTGCCTTACCGGTCTGAGGGGAGGGTGTGTGTGAATGAGTGGTGTGTTACACTGGACAGAGGAGTGCAAGTTCTCTGAGATAGGAATCTTGCTGAATTTTTGTAATTGTGTACTCCTGTGTTAGCTCAGACACCCAGGTTCCCTGTGTCAAACTCTTCTTGAGAACGTCCGCCAAAATGGAGCCTGTTTTTGATCTCTGTGGTCTTTTTAGTTACAGTAGGTCAGAGCTGTCAGATTCTGTGAATATGGAGGCATGGAGGTGAGTGAGTCGGATACTCAGTCCCAGCTTAGGGACAGCCTGATCCATTGGCAAAAGGGTCAATGGGATCTTGAGCGCAGTGAGAAAGATAGGGCCCGGGCCGCACGTCATGAGGGTGGTGAGTCTGTGGAGAGCCCTGAAGAATGTGAGTTGTATGATGATGACAGTGGATGGATATCAGCAGATAGTGAGGACCCCATAGATAGGGAGTCCCTTGCTGGGTCCAGTGTCAGTACCAGCGCCCCATCCCTTTTCCTGTCCCCAGAGGATTGGTTAGATAGGAGGGAAGAGCGGGAGCATCAGCTAGCGATGGAACAGCTCAGGTTGGAGCATGCCAAGCTAGAGGCTGAGAGGGCCTTGTTCAGGGAGAGTAGGTTATCCCCTGAGTGCAATTTTGATTTTCTGGATTCCCCAGGGAGGGTTGAATCCAGTGGTGGCAGCTATTTAAGTGTTAGTGTAGACAGTCCCACTCCCAGTTCCCAGAGTATGGTACCTGTTTCCCAAGAGGAGGAGAACAGGTTGAAGTTCAGGAACCTTAGGAAACTGTCTCACCAGTCTTGGGAAGAGTTTGTGGATGAATGTCAAGATGCACTGTCTGATTGGCTCGAGGTTCACATGGGAACTGAGTTTACCAAGCTATTTGATCTGGTTCTAAGAGAGCAGGTGCTCAATAGTTGTTTGCCAGGGTTGCGCCAACACCTGTTGGAATATGGGTTGACTGATCCAGACACCCTCGCAGAGGAAGCAGAGCGCTGGGACAGTGCGAGAGGTTCTTTAGAGTCACTAGTGAGTGATTCCAACAATAGTGGGTCAGGTGTCTTCCAGCCCAGTGTGGTGGAGGAGGGTGAGAGTAGCCCAGCTAGGTCTCAGGTTAGTGAGGAGGGTGTAGGGGCTGACTGCCTGTCTCAGTGGAGCGGGAGTGAGTGTGTGACCGAGAGTCCCCAGAGGCCCGAAGCCCTGTCCCAGAGCCTGGATGGTTTCTTTAGGGAACACCAGGATGGGAACCTAAGCTTGCCTGTTAGTTCACTTGAGGGAGATCTCCTAGTGTGTAGAGGACCTGGAGCATCTGTAAGCGGAGCTTCTATGGTTCTAGAGTCTGGCAGTACCGCTCCAGTAGGGAGGGTACAGGAGTCCAGCGAAAGGAGTGATTGGGGGATAGTATGTGAGTCCCCAGAAGTCCTGGAGTGCCAGGCATTGGTTCCACCAAAGGTTCTAGACCGGAGGTTGGAAGGCCAGGTTCAGGATCAGCCTGACCTGAAGGGTGGGACTACTGTAATCAGTGTCCTGACCAGTTCTTTTTCCAGAAGTACCGCCCCGGTTGGGAGGGAGCAGGACTCTGGAAGGGGGTGCAGAGGGTGGGAGAGCCCACCTCTGACCCCGGTGCAACCTGAGGGGTTAAACCCTAGGTTGGGAGAATGGTGTTCTGAGGGGACCCCTCGCTGGAGGAGGAAGAACCCTAGGAGAAGAGGTAAGGGGAGGAGAGCCTTCCCTGAGACTCCTGGTCCGCCTGAGGTTGTAGACCCTAGGCTGGAGAACCAGTGGCAGTCTAGCCCTGTCTTGCAGACAGGAAGGGTGGAAAATGGCTATTATGTGCCAGGGGTTACTACCCCCCACTTTCTGAGTAGGCAGGATCCAGTGGCCCCTGGGTGGCCTAGGGCCTCGTCCTGGCCGAGGGCGGCTGGAGAGTATCAGTTGGGTACCCCAGTTAGTCCCTACAGTAGTTTTAGAAGGAACCCTAGGAGTTCACCGTGGCGTAAAACAGGAGGGTGTCCCTGCAGTTGTGGGCCCGCGTCCGTGTTTTATCGCCCCAAGCAGGGAAGTCCATCACGGTGGTGATTGGTCTGCCCTGCGTTTTGGCTGGAAGGGGGTCGTGTTGGACTTGGGCCTTAGGGCAGGTTCACCCCTAATCTTTTTGCTTTTATTGTGACCCAGTGTTAGTGATTTTTGGGTCTCTGCGCACTTTTTCCCTGTGTCCCAGAGTGAAAGTGCGTGCGTGTAGTATGGCTGGCCTGCCCTCCCATAGGAATGCATGGGGAATGTGTGTGTCCATGTTAGTTCCTGATGTGTGGGGAGTGCACGCTCGAGTTTGGTATGTGTGAACTCGTGAGGATGAATGCTGCGCGATGGTATGTGCGGCTTGTATGTGTCTAGAAGGGAAGTGCTACTTCTGGACATTGATGTATGTGTGCAGTGAAGTGCTGGAGCGTGATTGGCTGGAGCTGGCTGGCATGCCAGGCTCCAGGAAGTCTGGATGGGTCTGCCCGGTGGTGAGTGTGAGATCAGCATGAGTGATGTGTGGGAGGGGTGCACCTGGGTCCTGGATGGGCTGGGTTTTTCCCCACACAATGCTGGCTCCGCCCCCCTGTGGTTTGTCTAACCACCCAAGCCTCCCCAGTGAATGAAAGGGGTGGTTGGGCCATCAAGGGTACTCCCAAGCCAGCTGCAACTGGTTTCCCCCCACCCTGCACCCTGGAAACAAAGGATTTAGCTGTATAAAAATGGGGCTGTGTCCCCACAGAAGTTGTTCTGCTTTGGATCCTGCCAGAGGGGGCTGTTGCTGCTGCTGGGGCCAGGAGGACCGCCACTTGGGTTGTCTCCCTGCCTGGAGACCCAGTGTGCTGGCTCTGGCCCTGCCTTGCCCCCCTGCCTGCCTAAAAGGACTTTGCTTGTGGCCAGAGCGCCTGGAAGCGCTTTATTTCCCCCCTTAGTGCTGAGCGCTCTTCTCTGTGCCTTGGGAGCGCTTTATCGACATTGCCGGTGCCCACCCGGCATCAGAGCCGATTTGCCCATTTTTGCGCAGAGCGAGTGCCCACCTCGCTTTATATTTAATATTGGACGCCGGTGCCCACCCGGCATTGCCCCGCTGTTATTTTATTATTTAAAGCCGGAGCCCACCCGGCATTGCCCCGTGATCACCGCCGCAGCCCCGGAGCGTTGGAAACCGTTGCCGGGCCGCTGCCTATCGCGACCCGGAAGTCCCGCCTCCTGACCCCCAGGGCCGCGCTGCCATTGGCGGCCCCAGCGGAAGTCAGGCGGCGTGCAGCGGAGACGGGTCCAGGTGGGAGCACGAGAGGAGCAGCCGGCCCCGTCCTCGAGGCCCCCCGAGTGAAGGAGAGCCCAGCAGCGCGAGGAGAGCCAGCGGTGTTCCTGCCCCCCCCCCCTCCGCAGCACCAGTGAGGACCCGGTGAGTGCGGGGAGAGGGTCTGTTGATTTAGAGCGGCCCCGGTTGGCAGCGGGCCGCTCCGACGAGCGTGGGGCATTGCATGATTCCCGAGTCCCCCGTGAGGGACCCCAACGTGGCCACAGTATTGATTTAGGAGCCCCGAGGCTCCTGGGGGCAATTTGTTATTTAGAGCCCGAGAGGCTCCCACGCCCACAGCAATTTACGAGCCCCGAGGCTCGAGGGGGCATTTTGTTGATTTAGAGTGCTGAAGCTCTTACTCCCAGCCCACATTTGTTTTGCGAGCCAGAGAGGCTCTTGGGACACGAGTGTGGTCAGTAGCCCCGAGGCTCCCACACAGTGTCTCCTCCCCACCAGTTGTTCGTTGAGCCAGAGAAGGCTCACAGCGCCCACATTTGTTCTAGAGCCCCAGAGAGGCTCTTGGGCGCCATGCATTGTTCTTGAGCCCACGAGGCTCCAACGTTGCCCAGCCCTATTTATAACTGTCCAGCACTTAGTGGACAGTTGCTACGTTTAGGCTTTGTATGCTGTGCTGCCTGCGCAGCTCCCCTGACATTGAGACTCAGGGCATTCAGCCCCCTGCGAGGCCAGTTGGCCTGAGGGACAATCCTAGTGTTGTGCTATATGCACCCTGCGCATTGTAATTTACTGATTTATGTGACTTCTGCGCAAATGTTCTACCTGCACCTCTGAATGTGTTTTAATGTTTCATGTGCGATTGTTTATGTTATTACCTTTGCTAAAAGTGACCTGCTTAGGTAATTGTTTATGCTTTTATTTCCCTTTGCTAAAAGTGACCTGCCTAGAGGAATGTTTGTTTTACCTTTGCTAAAAGTGACCTGCTCAGGTAATTGTTTATGTTTTATCCCCTTTGCTAAAAGTGACCTGCTTAGAGGATTGTTTATGTTATTACCTTTGCTAAAAGTGACCTGCTTAGGTAATTGTTTATGCTTTTATTTCCCTTTGCTAAAAGTGACCTGCTTAGAGGAATGTTGATGTTTTATTGCCTTTGCTAAATGTGACTTGCTTAGGTGATTATTTTAGGTTTCCTTCCCTTTGCTAAATGTGACTTGCTTAGGTGATGGTTTTCCTTCCATAGGTCCTGATGATAAGGTCCTAGTTCCCTGCGTGATTTCCCTACAGTGTTTAGGGTGGCATAGGAGGTATTTTCCCTTTACCAGTAGTTACTGGTTGTATGCTACATTTACTATTTCTGTGTTACAGTCATTATATGTTTATGTGCTAAGTGCTATACCTACAAGTATTATTTCTAAAAAGTGCATACCCCTGACAGTGGTCCAGGTGGCCCTGTCCTGTACATAATCCCTTGTAAATTCTGCCCGTGCCTGTTGGCACATTGTAAAGTTGTGTGTTATCTAATGTGTTTTTACTATAATACAAAGGCTATTTTTGATATAACCTTGTGTGGAGTTTCCTTTGTGGTGGGCCTTGGGTGTTGTTGCTGGGGTGCGTGCGCAAATACTTAACTCATACCGCCTCCAAGTTTAGCCTTGCTGCTCGCGCCACGTTACCTAGAGGGTGAGCAGGGGTTGCCTTGGTGTGTGACTCCCTTGCCCTGACTTGGAAGTGGTGGTCTCTGACTGACGTTGGCGCAAGCCTTGGCCAGCCAGAGATCCCGTTTCTAACACTGGCCTATTGAGTTTGTCAATTTTTGTTGTGCAGGACAATCATATTAAAATAGTTTGGGTGTATTTATCATTATGCATCTACCCAATTTAATATCCCTATATTGTGCTAAAACTAAGTAGTAGAGGACATGGTAGCCTGTTCCTAATTGACTATAATGCAATTTGTACGACTGAGGGCCACTTTTGCTTCAAGAGGGATGTTTCTTTTGGAGCCTACTAACTTTACTATATGTAGTTACTTCCGAATTGCAGGTAGTGCTGATATGGCATGATCCTACGACTTACTTGTTATGAACTTGATACTGCGACTATGAAAATGGGAAGCTGATTGACTGGGGCTCCTTCATGTTAGACAGTGGGCAGATACACACATGACTGCTCACCAGTACAGTACAGTTTTCTTAAATTTTCTGTATAGAGTGCTTCACTATACATTTCTGACTAGAAGCTCTTTGCTCATGGTATTACTTCATAAAATTAACCCAAAGAGCAGTCCAACATTCTAAAACTACTTTAATTACCTTCACAGGAAGGAATCTGAATTGGTATGCTTGTAATACTATGTATATGCTGCAATGAACCACCGATTAAAGACAATAAATAAAGTTATAAAGAAAAAAAAGAGCAAAATGTCCATTCCGGGATGCAGATTAAGCTCATTCAATGTATCTGGTTTGGCATTGGCCTCCAGTACACCAGCTTTGAAGTAGTAAAGAAGCCGGATGGAAATGTTCTAGATTAACTCTTGAACCTCGAGTCAATGGTATTTTTTCTCTGCATGAAAGCGTAGGGGGGAGAGAAATCGTTAGTAATGTCAATCAATCCAATTGCTGCTCTCCAGGGCCATAAAGAATCACAGACTACTGAATAAAGTTAGTTAATTTATTACAAAGCAAAAAACAACTGGATATACAGACACCTCAAGACGAGTATGTAGAAATACATTGGGACTAATACAACTCCAAATCTACGAATAAAGTTTAGGCGATGCAGCATAAACAAGATGATTAATTCAAGAAGCAGGATACAGAATATCATGGAACAAGAGTCCAAATTCCCTTGCATCAAAGGTTCATGGAAATAAAGCATTAATCTATCCCTACATTACCACTAACATTTCATCCCTAGTTAAGCATTTTATAGAAGGATCAGTTAAGTGTCAGCGAGTGGAGTTTTCCTTAGAAGGCTCTCCACTCTATTGGGTCAAGTAGCATGAAGCTACAGAGACCAAGCTCGTTCTAAGATGCTCTCTCTCCAAAGGGCAGAGAAGAAGAAGGCTCTTTCCTTACCTACAATACTCTCAATATGGCAGGTATCTCCCCAAGATACCTTTCGGATTACACCATCCTATCGGGCCAGTTTCTCGCAGTCAGTTTTCCATGGGACGACGATTTAGCACAATGAACTTTATTCCCAGGCCCTCTCCGATGAGAACGTACAACAGTTCTCCTTATTGGCCACAAATCCCAATGTATCCTCTTAACTCCTTGCCTAACTCCTAAAGCAAATACATTATTCTAACTAACAAGGGCACTTCTTCCACCTGCAACATAAATGTGAGAAAGAACAGAATCTAATATGCACACGGATTTCAACCAATATTTTCCAATGCGAGCGCTTCCAGGGAAAATGCATTTCAGCTAACATAAGAGAAATTAGCATGGTTTTTATGAGGCTACATAGAAATGAAAACATGTGCAGTTAATATTTTCACCTACATATAAAATTACATGATTAATAAACAGATTCAATTATAAAACAATTGTCAGTTGCACGACACAAGTGATTTTTGTTAGTGCTCTCTGCTGTTTACATTTGATTTCCTACAGAATTCTTCATATAGTCTACATTTTGGCCTAAACATGTTAAATTTATGTTATTACATTATGAGATCTTAACACTCAGGTTAACAAGACAAAACATTATATGCAGGTGCAGTCTAAGCATGCGATTATAATGTACCCCTACAATGGAAATTGTATTTTGCGCCACATTAGTGGCAATAGATATAATTGCTGTACTTGGAATTCACGTAAAATCTTCCCAAAGAGTGACCACCATGGCCACGTCTCAGGCCTTGTTTTGACCATACAGCTCCTAGAATGAAGGTTCTGGGGAAGCTGAAAATATGATTAATATACAAAAAAAGCTTCTCTGTGAGAATTTGGTTTGTAAATCCGTAGGGTTACAGGAGCTACGCCTTGTGATGTTTGCTCTGTGTTTCCTTTCCAAATCTTCGATGGAATTTGTCTCATCTGTTGAGATGATGGGTGGAGTTGTTGTAAAGTAAAGGGTAGTTTGGTCCCAGGGGTTCCTTGATAATTTCCACCACTCTCTAAGGTGAATATATATATTTTTTTAAATAACAGATTTTTTTGATTTTTTTCAATCCTCACAATGGGAAATGGTCAAACTTACCGAACTAGCGGAGTAATTCCAGTGAGGAAAGAGAGGTGTAAAGGAAAAGCTGAGATTGTGCTAAGAAAGCATTCTGGTGGAAAGTCAAATTAAGTGTCCCTTTCTTACGAAAATAATTACCCCCAATTTACACCCATTTGAAAATGATCTTTATTTGTTAAACTGTTGAAAACCTTTCCTACCAAGTAATGTGCTATCCTGACAAAACTAACATGTTGACGCAAACAATTTTACGAACCCAAATAAAGACACGTGTAGGCTGATTCATCATCAAAAAAAATCACAAATGCACAGCGAGTAGAACTACGCCTTGCCATTACAGACATTTATCACTTTTTCCCTTTTCATAAAAGTCCAAGATGTGTGCCAGAAAGTGTAGGGTTTTCATAGATTGCAGGCCTTTGCTGGTTCCCCCTAAAATATGTCCGTGCTTTAGCCGGTGCCGAATTCATAGTATGAAAAATTGCAAAGACACATGTTCTCTCCTTTTTACCTTCATTTTTTCAGGTTAGGAAATCCGTTCACCCCTTAAAATTGTTGATTTTAGAGACACTTTTCCAAGCTTACCCTAGGACTTCTATTGCATTTAGTTAGAAGTGTAGCATATATGGAGAGGTACATTCAAATCCAAGTTAGGGCTTTGTGGGTGTTTGCCCTCCAATATTGCTGCAGAAAACAAGTACTTTACCCGCTGTCACACTCACAACTGCAAATAAATCCACAAATATTGTTTGCAGTTTTGAATGCATTTTTTTCACTGAAAGGTCGACACGTTAAAATTAAGAAGAAACTTGAAATTCCAAGTAAGTTTCACATGTTTTAACACAGAAGGTTGTGACTCGGGCTTTGTAATTCTCACTGTGTTTAATTAACTGCATACTTTGGTGCATATGTAATGACCCAAGGAGAGATGTCAAGTTATCAAGCACTGTGGGCGGTCAGATGCCCGGTGACCCAGGACTTCACTGGGAGCTCGCATGCCCCCCCTGAGGGGGACACATAACTAATGTGTCGTGTGACAGTCTGCCTGGCTCTAATCTCGCGACCTCCTGTCCACCTGACAGGGCGCAGAGATCCCCCAGGACAGAAGTGGCATCACCATGGTCACTCACGGGTGGCTCAGCCCTTCTGGCTGGCCCCTGACCCACTGGTTCTTCCACTGGGAACTCTTTCCCCCTCTCACCCCTCAACCAAGAATTCTGCACCCTCCACTTAGGAGCGGTACTGCCCAAACCAGGACCGCTGGAGCTCTGGTTACAGACACTCCACGTCCTCTAGACACTGGAAGATCCTCCTCAATTGACCTGCAAGTACAGCCTAGGCCCCCCGACCTGGCGCTCCCTTAGGGAACCCTTCAGGCCCTGAGAAGGGGTTTCGGGCCATGGTGGGACTCCTCATCCCACACTCATTCCTTCTCCAATAAGACAGTGCATGAGTCCCTAACCCCTCCCATTCTACTGGGACCTAGCTGGGCTACACTGAACCTCTTCCCCCACACAGGACCAGAAGATACACAAGCCACTACTTTTGGAATCACTCCCCAATGCTTCTGCAGGATACCGGGCTCGGGCATATTGTATAAAGTCTGGCTGCAGGTATTTAAGGTGCGTTCATCACTAAGCGCTCACAGATAACAAGAGGGAGGGTTGAATGTTTACTTAGCTACGCGGGCATATAGGTAGGTTTAATATCGAGGATGGAGTGGGGGAGGATGATGCGTGCAGTAAGCTTTAGGCAGAGTTTGAACATTATTGAGGGAATGTGGTTTGTTTAAAAGGGTAAAATACGGATAACATCAATAGAAAATGTATAGATGTGCAAAAATATCACAATGTTGTATCATGTAAGATTCATTTGGGTCTTTATGTCACGTTTAAATTTCAACAGCTTCCCCTGAAGAAGGGCCAATTAAGGGCCCGAAATGCATTGGGATTAAGAAAGTAAAAAATGTGCTACATGAATTAAATGTCCCGTATGTGATTTGGTCAGAGGCCTGGATCGGCACAACCATCTTGTGTGAAGCAATGGGAGTTTGGACAGTTTCATCGTGAATTAAACTAGTCAAGCTGAATGAACTTTGAAAGCTTAAGAATAAAAAAGAATTGGAACTGTGAAAAGTTTATAAGTTATTTCTTTCGGAGCGGTGCGATTGGTTAAGCAGCACAAAGTTTCTGCTGTAACCACCCCCTCCCCAGGTCCTCCCGTAGGTGGGACCCTAGAGTTAGTCCAACCCCTAAACTTAGTATAAGTATAGGAATCCAGTCCCTAGGACTTTGGATTACCCTGGATGAAACTCTGAAGAAAAAATCCTGGACCTTCGACATTTCATTTCGACTGAAAGACTGAAGAATCTCCCTTGTGGTCAAGGAGTGACCTCCCTGTTCAAACAGTCACCAAAGAAGCATCTTTGCCGGTCTGCATTTTCGAGGCTCCCGCCGGATCCCGAAGAATCTACGACATAGGACATGGACTTCCAGACATCTCTGAAGCTGACACGAGTTCCCAGCAGAGCTGAGACCTGTAGCTGACACGAGACACGTGGGACCCGAACTCCTGGACATCCTGCATTTTTGCTACTTCCTGAAGTTTCCCGAAGTTGTGCTCTGGGGTATTTGAAGCACCTGCACCGAGCACCTTTTGCACCGAAGTACAGAGGCCAGCACTTCACGAGTGACCCGTGAGTCACCTTTCTTCACCGCAGCTTGAGGCTCCTTCACGGTTCCTAGTCCGTTGCCTAGTGGGCCCCCATAAAAGCCAATCCTTTGTTTCTTGAGCTTTCCTGATTTTTCCAGACATGCTCTGACTCCCCTCTAAAGGAGGAGTCCCTCAGACCTTGCTGGTCTGAACTGATGCCAATCTTGTCATATTGCGTGGGTTGCTGTTGCCAAGGCTTGTTGGGTCCAATCCGGATTCCGATACTGCAGCACTCGACATCCTTCATGTGACAGCTCAAATCCAGCTCCTGGTTGTCATTGATACCTCCTGGACCTCGTGGCTGAAGAGTCAAGCTTCACCTACTTCACTTGAAAGCACCCAACATCGGCTGGCATCTTCCTGTCACCATCCTGGTCACTGCCTAGTCACCCAGACTCTGTCCCTTCTGCTTTCAGGTTCTTCACATCTCCAATCCACCCTTGGATCCACCCGGACACTTTTCCTCTGGTCAGCTGCAGCAATTCTTCGCAGCTCTCCATTGGAATCGGCGATGAAACCCGACACAAAAGACACCTATGCACCCAGCTTCCGTGGGTGAGGTAATACAAGTACTCCGGTGCTCCCGTGGGTCTTGACTCTCGAAGTGTCTAAGTCAAAAAGGGTTCCATCGTAGTTCACCTCTAAGTCAATGGTGATTCGGGCTGTGTTTAGACACTGCATGCGTCCCCCGTGGGTCTCCTGCATCCCTACATTTGGTGGTTCCAGGTTGCCCCAGCTGTTCTACAGGCCCTAGACCTGCTATCTAACCCTCACGTGGTTCTTATACCACTATTTTAGTATATGATTTGTGAGGCCCCTAGGGCATAACTTATACTGTGCAACTTATCGTACGCTAATTAATTTCCTTGTATTGTACTTTTACCTCTGACCTCATAAAGAGTCCAGAGGGGTTGTGTTTAGAATAAATACATATATCTTTGATATATACCTTGTGTGGAGTGCTTTCATTTGATCATTGAAGAGATTATAGACTGGTAAAACAACTTGCTTAACTCGCCTATAAGTCTTAGCCTGAATGCTGCTCTCCACAGCTACCACTAGGATAGCTTTCTATAAAGTTGACTGCAAACCTACCACCAACAAGGGTCGTTTGGACTGGTGCAAGGTACCCACTAGAATAGTGGACATCATATGCCAGGCCAACTTCTAACATTGGTGTGCAGCGTGTGGGATTACAGCTTGTTTTAGCAGATAATCTTGAGAATATCATTTGAAAAATCACTTAAGTTACCAGTAGGTACATATAAATCAAGCTTAAAATATATGAGTTCTACTGAACTTAGAAGTTGTAGGTGTTAAGGACTTAGCACACCCTGACTACAACTACTAGGAAGGTTCAGTAGGAAACCAAGTAGTGTAGGTAGGTGCACACACCACACCTCACTAGTCATGGCTTTAAAGGCAGGACCTAGTGGATCTATGCCAGATGTCAGCCAAGGGCACACATCTAAGTATGACACATTCACCTTCCAAGAGTTAAGGGGTCTGTGTGTCATAAGAAAATTAAAGCAAGGACAAAGTCCCAACACCTAATAGAAATCTTAGTGTTAGAT
Organism: Lissotriton helveticus; assembly: GCF_964261635.1. Classification (NCBI taxonomy): domain Eukaryota; kingdom Metazoa; phylum Chordata; class Amphibia; order Caudata; family Salamandridae; genus Lissotriton; species Lissotriton helveticus. The sequence goes on along the minus strand of NC_136071.1, from coordinate 329,965,772 downwards.
GACTTGGAAAAGGCATCAGATCCTGATAGACTGCAACCATCAGCAGAAGAGGATTCTAGTGGGGTGCCCCACCAGACCTCTGATGATGATGATGATGATGCAGACCAGGTTGATGTCAGTAGACTCAACCTGGGGAATCCAAGTCTACCTGGAGATGAAGAGGGCCAGAATAGGCCTCCTTCCATCCCCCCACGTAGACCTGGTGGTGTGCCGCGAAGGGAAAGATCACATTCAGTGGAATCCAACCATTCTGGCTCATCCCTGGGTCCTCTGCCTCTGCTCATAGGAGGAGAACGTCTCCTGAGAAGAGGGAATATGAAGCTAGGATGAGAGAAGCCAAGCGTAGGATAAGGATACAACAAGTAGCCTTAGAAAAAGAGACCCTAGCTCTTGAGAGAGAGAGACAAAAGATGGGACCAGAGTCCCATGGTGGCAGCAATATCCCTAGTGGTAGGGATAGGTCTTATGACCATAGAAACCTAAGCAAGATTGTCCCTCCCTATCAGACTGGGGATGACATCCACAAATGGATAACTGCACTGGAAAGGGCCTGCAAAGTACAGCAGGTACCTCCCGGGTAGTGAGCAGCAATCTTGTGGCTCTCCTTTGCAGACAAAGGTAGAGATAAGCTCCTCACTGTAAGAGAGGAGGATGCTGGCAATTACACTGTCCTGAAGAGTGTTCTGATAGATGGGTTTGGCTTAACCACTGAACTGTATAGGTTGCAGTTCAGAGATACCCGGAAGATACAGACTCAGGACTGGACTGACTTTGTAGATTGTGCTACTAAGGCTCTGGAGGGCTGGTTGCTGGGCAGTAAAGTGTGTGACTATACAGGATTGTATAATCTAATCATGAGAGAACAGATTCTTAATAACTGTCAGAACCAGTTGTTGCATCAGCAGTTGGTTGACTCTGATCTGACCTCGCCCCAAGAATTGGGAAAGAAGGCAGACAAATGGGTCAGAACCAGGGTGAAGCAGAAGGTACAGAACCAAGGTGGTGACCAAAAGAAGCAAGACCAAAAGGGTGGGGAGAAAGCAAAAGACCAGAAGTCTTCACAAGGTCCCCAAAAAGCTTCTAATGGTGGGGGTCCCCAATCTAAAAAGAAAGAAGGTCCAAGAAAGCCCTGGTACAAAGTTTGTAAGAATAATACTCACTTGACTAGTGAGTGCACCAAAAGGGAGACAGCTCCAGCCACCATTGCCCCTAAGGCAACTGTTCCCACTAGTACAGCTACAAGTGGTGGTTCCCAACAGAAGGGCGTATTAGGGTTAACCCTGGGATGGACTCTGTCCTAGTCAGAGTGCCAACTCAAGCTGTTTTGATCTGTGATGGAGGCATGGATATGACCTCCTCTATGAGTCCCAGTAATCTGGGAAAGTACGGACAAACACCTTTGATTAATGAGAAAAAGGCTCAGGCCTATAGGGACACAGGTGCCAGTGTCACAATGGTGATACCTGACTTTGCTGACCCTGGACAAGTCGTACTTGGTGAAACTTACCAAGTGACCAATGCCAGCAATGTCAGTTCTACCCATTGTTAATTTCTCATGGGGAGGGGTAACTGGCCTTAAGAAGGTTGTGATTAGCGCAGACCTCCCTGTAGAATGTTTGCTTGGCAATGACCTAGAGACTTCAGCCTGGTCTGAAGTGGAGTTTAGGACACATGCAGAAAGGTTAGGTATCTCAGGACATGTCCTTGCAGTGACTAGGTCACAGGTCAAAAAGGCTAACACTGAACAGGCACTGGATTCTGAAATAATGGACCAGTTGCCTACCAAGAAAAGGAACAGTAGGGTTAAGGCAGTGCCTTCCCCTCTGACTCAGAGTGAGGATCAGCCTTCTGAGGAAGCTGATTGTGAGCTTGAAGAAGGTACTGTCCCAGAGGAGCTTGAACCTGATCAGGTTGAGCTCTTAGGGACAGGGGGCCCTTCCAGGGCAGATCTGAGTCAGGCACAGTTGGACTGCCCTTCTCTTGAAACCCTCAGACAGCAAGCTGCTGCTGAGGCTGCTGGGAATGTTAGTGGCACAGATTGAATCTATTGGGATGAAGGGCTCCTGTATTCAGAGAGTAGATATTCCAAGCCTGGTGCTTCCAGGAGATTGGTCATACCTTTGGCATTCAGGGGCTTCCTTTGTCACTAGCCCATGATATTCCCTTGGCAGGACACCTGGGCCAGAACAAGACTTGGGACAGAATTGTTCCTCACTTTCACTGGCCCCACATGTCTGAAGATACCAAGGTGTTTTGTCGCTCCTGTGTCACCTGCAAAGCCAGTGGTAAGGCAGGTGGAACTACAAAGGCCCCCCGTATACCACTACCTGTGGTGAGGGTTCCCTTCAAACGTGTAGGGATTGACATTGTTGGACCAATGGATCCCCATAATACATTAAGGGACAGGTTTATCCTGGTGATAGTGGGTCATGTCACCAGGTACCCAGAGGCAATTCCCCTTAGGACCACTACAGAACCTGTTGTGGCAAGAGCCCTCTTGGGAGTGTTCTCAAGAGTGGGTTTCCCTAATGAGGTCGTATCTGACAGAGGTGAAAACTTTATGTCTAGTTAATTAACTTCAATGTGGGTGAAGTGAACTACAAGTTCACCACACCCTATCATCCACAGTGCAATGGTCTAGTTGAAAGATTCAACACAACCTTAAAGGGTATGATTAAGGGTCTCCCAGAAAAGCTCAGGCTGAGATGGGATATCCTACTCCCCTGCCTTTTGTTTGCATACAGGGAAGTTCCACAGAAGGGGGTTGGCTACAGCCCATTTGAACTTTTGTTTGGACATCCTGTTAGAGGACCACTTTGTCTGGTGAAGGAGGGATGGGAGTTACATCCCAAACCCCCTAAACAGGAGATTGTGGTCTATGTACTTGGTCTCCACTCCCGGATGGCTGAGTACATGAAAAAGGCATCCACAAACCTTGAGGCTAGCCAGGAATTACAGAAACCCTGGCATGACCAGAAGGCTAGCCAGCCAGTACAGAAAGTGTGGGTGTTGGAGCCTGTGGCCCCAGCAGCTCTCCAAGACAAGTGGAGTGGACCCCACACTATTGTTGAACAGAAGGGAGAGGTTACGTATTTGGTAGATCTTGGAACTCCAAGGAGCCCCTATAGGCTGATTCATGTCAACAGACTGAAACCATCTGTTGCCAGGACAGACATGGGCTTGCCCATGGCTACTGATGAAGGACAGGAGGAAGAGGGTGACCCTCTCCCAGACCTTCTCTCTCAGAACCCTGATGATGGATCAGTTGATGGAGTAGCCTTGGCAGGCAGCCTCACTGATCAGCAGCAGACTGACTGCAGACAAGTTCTACAGAAGTATAGACATATGTTTTCACTGACTCCAAGTCAGACTACCTGATGCACTATTGAAGTGGACAATGGGGACAGTGTGCCTGTTAAAAATAAGAATTACAGGCAACCTGATCATGTCAGGGACTGTATCAGGACTGAAGTCCAGAAAATGTTGGAATTGCGAGTGATTGAACCTTCAGATAGCCCTTGGGATAGTCCAGTAGTCCTAGTACCTAAGCCTCACACAGAGGGTGGTAAGAGAGAGATGAGGTTCTGTGTAGACTACAGAGGTCTCAATGCAGTCACTAAGACTGATCCCCATCCAATACCCAGGGCAGATGAGCTCATAGATAAGTTGGCATCTGCCAAATTTCTGCGCACATTTGAGCTAACAGCTGGCTACTGGCAGATCAGACTAGCTGATGATGCAAAGCCAAAAACAGCATTTGTAACCCCTAGTGGGTACTATCAATTTGTGGTGATGCCCTTTGGTCTGAAAAATGCACCTGCCACATTTCAAAGGTTGGTGAATAAAGTCCTCACAAGCCTGGAAGACTACTGTGCAGCTTATCTTGACGATATTGCTGTCTTTAGCTCCACCTGGGAAGATCACCTGATCCACCTGAAAAATGTTTTGGAGGCCCTGCAAAAAGCAGGCCTAACTATCAAGGCTAATAAGTGCCAGATAGGGCAGAATCAGGTTGTGTACCTGGACCACCTTGTAGGTGGAGGCCAGGTTCAACCATTGCAGAGCAAACTCCAGACCATAATGAACTGGGTTGATCCATCCACCCAGACTCAGGTCAGAGCTTTCTTGGGCCTGACTGGGTACTATAGGAGATTTGCCAAGGGGTATGGTTCCATAGTAACACCCCTGAATGACTTAACTTCTAAAAGAATGCCTAAGAAAGTTCCGTGGACAGTCAGCTGTCAAAAGGCATTTGATGCCCTGAAGCAGGCCATGCGCACTGCTCCAATTCTGCAAAGTCCTAACTACTCCAAATAATTAATTGTATAAACAGATGCTTCTGAGTTGGGGGTAGGGGCTGGGCTATCACAATTGAATGATGAAGGTCAGGACCAGCCAGTAGCTTTTATTAGCAGAAGGCTACAAGGTGGTGGCAGCTCCTTGGTAGTTTGGTGATATCAGAGCTCGTGCAGATTGCGAGGGGCTCCTCCTCTGCACACTGGGAACCATTATTGTGGAGATTTTAAAATCATATTCTGTACTCTGTTTTAAACGCGCTATTAATTGACTAATAATTGATTGCCAAGACGCTTAAAACACACGTTTTAACTCACTGTATTTGTGGACCCCCAGCCCCGTTCCATCGCGGCTTGTGCCGATTGTGTGGAGGGCAGGGTCAGCTTCAAAACTACAGAGCCTCCTCCCCGAGCAGAACGGAGTTAGCGTTCCAGCTGGGGGCGGGGCCGAAAGGATAAATACAAGCGTGGTTCAGGGCTCTGACGACTTACAAGGTGGTGGCAGCTCCTTGGTAGTTTGGTGATATCAGAGCTCGTGCAGATTGCGAGGGGCTCCTCCTCTGCACACTGGGAACCATTATTGTGGAGATTTTAAAATCATATTTTGTACTCTGTTTTAAACGCGCTATTAATTGACTAATAATTGATTGCCAAGACGCTTAAAACACACGTTTTAACTCACTGTATTTGTGGACCCCCAGCCCCGTTCCATCGCGGCTTGTGCCGATTGTGTGGAGGGCAGGGTCAGCTTCAAAACTACAGAGCCTCCTCCCCGAGCAGAACGGAGTTAGCGTTCCAGCTGGGGGCGGGGCGGGGCCGAAAGGATAAAATGGTCACTTTCAAGCGCAGCGGTCGAGCGCAGCGGGAGCGCCGACACCGCGCCGAAGCCGTGCCAAAGGGGTGCCAGTCTGCGCCAGTCCGCGCTGGATCCGTGCTGTGCGCCATACCCCCTGCCTCTTGCTACACCCACAATATCCCTAAGGTAATAACTTACACGTGATCCCAACTTTTGTGTATAGGCAAAACTTTAACTGATAATAGATGCTCCCAATTCCCTGCTGACTCTCTGACCAATCTGCCTATTAATCCTTGTCCAAATTGTGTTTTTAAATCGATTCTGTACATTGTGCACTTATAAACGCACGCTCCCTTGTCAAACATAGCTATGAGGTCGCTGAACTTATAGCCACCCAAAATCTTGATATATTATTTATCACAGAGACTTGGGCAGACTCGGCCTCAGGCCCGGATTTTAAGATAGCTACCCCTGAAGGCTATTATGTCACCCGATTAGATAGATCCTCGGGAAAAAGAGGGGGCGGCTTAGCTATCATACATCGTGCTAACTTGGCTCTTAAAACTGAACCAATGATCCACGATTCAATGGAAGCCTCATGTTTCACTTTTACTCTTTCTCCCACTCAAACTTTTAAAGGCATATTACTTTATCGACCTCCCACCTCACGTACATCTTTCCTGGAAGCTCTTAATCCTCTATTAGAACCAGCAGCTGCTCATACAGAATACACAATATTGGGTGATTTTAATTTTCATTTAGAAAATCGGGCTGATAAAGATTCCATCAAGATTATCTCTGATTTTCAAGCAGTAGGCTTAGAACAACGAGTCTCATCACCCACCCACCAAGCCGGCCATATCTTGGATGGACTATTTACTAACAACATATTTTTAAATCAACCTACGGTGATTCCACTCACCTGGACTGATCATTCGGCAGTCGTATTCTCTATATTAATTAGGAAACACCAACACTGCGTACCATCTGCACGCTCACAAATTAAATGTCGCGACTGGAAAAATATTGACCACCAAGCTTTTAATAATGTACTCAAAGCAAATAACTACAAAAAGTCAAATGACCCAAGTGAAGCATCCAATAACTATGTGCGCTGGTTGAATGACGCATTAGATTACGTAGCACCTGTCAAAAAACTACGGCCTAATCGTAACAAACCTTCTGCTCCGTGGTTCTCCGAACTACTAAGGCTCGAGAGACAAAGATGTCGCAATCTAGAGAGACGATGGCGCAGGAACTATGATAATAATGACAAAGAAAGATATAAGACAGCCCCGCAAAGTTACAAAAAACTCCTCATTAAGGAAAAATGTAACTACTACACCACACAAATAGAATCAGCTCAAAATTCGAGCAAACAGTTATTCCAGGTGGTAAAAAAGCTATCCAACCCCACTGTCCCGGATTCCACAGAACCTTCTCAATCCTTCTGTAATGAAATTGCGGATTTTTTCAAAGGAAAAGTTACAGATATTTGTAATCATTTCACACTAAAAAGAACTTCTGATGCTATAGTTGGCCCAGTTACTCCTTATATACCTGCCAGACCAACCCTAGAAGCATTCTCCTTGCTCCCTCAATCATCTATAGAGGAAATCATGAATGCGGTCAAGTCAGGATCTCCTATGGATTCTTGCCCACCAAGTACACTTAAATTGGCATCTGATCAAGTAGCTCCGGTGCTTACCCATATTTGCAACACGATGTTCCAAACAGGAGACTATCCCAAAATCTGGAAGAAAGCTATCGTGAAGCCCCTTCTAAAAAAATCATCACTAAATCCAGCTGAGTTAAAAAGCTACCGACCCATTGCCTCGCTTCCTTATCCTTCTAAGGTATTTGAGAAGGCAATGAATTTACAACTTTCAAGCTTTATTGATAACAACAACTTATTAGATGATACCCAATTTGGGTTTAGAAAGGGGCACGGCACCGAGACCGCCCTGATAAAAGCAACTGAAGAGGTTAGAATAATTTTAGATCAAGGCGGCACAGCAGTTTTGATACTTTTAGATCTATCAGCTGCTTTTGACACGGTCGATCATAACATCCTGATCGACCGTGTCAATGCCATGGGCATCCAAGGCAAAGCTAAGACTCTTCTGGCATCTTTCCTATCAGACAGAGAACAGTCTGTGAAAATGGGTAGCTACTATTCCCCTGATTTCACCCTGCCGTGTGGAGTTCCTCAGGGCTCCTCGCTAAGTCCGACGCTTTTTAATATCTATGTATCGGACTTAGCGAGGGTGATTAAGTCATTCGGCATAGGAATAACCTCATACGCCGATGACACTCAATTAGTCCTGGCCATTCACAAAAATGGAGCTACAGTGGCAGCTAACTTTCAGAAAGGAATGAGAGCGATCTGCACCTGGATGGACCAGAACTGCTTAAAATTGAATTCTGATAAGACGGAGGTCATGCTCTTCGGTGAGTTGGCCCCGTCTTGGTCACCAGTTTGGTGGCCAGCAGAGCTGGGAGACCCACCTCTCCCGGTGTAAAAAGTTAGGAACCTCGGAGTCCTATTCGATAATAAGCTTACTTTCCTCAGCCATGCCAACGCAGTGGTTTCAGCGTCCTTTTACACCTTGAGAACGGTAAAAAAGCTTCTTCCGTTTCTTCCTCAAAACTCAGGTAAAACCCTAATGTCTACGCTAGTCCTCTCAAAAATTGATTATTGCAATGGACTATGGCTGAATGCACACGAACAAGTCATGAATAAATTACAATTAGTGCAAAATGCTGCTGCGAGAATTCTAACTGGTACACCGAAATTCTCATCCATCTCTCCCATCATTCGCCAACTACATTGGCTGCCTGTCAGAAGCCGCACAAAGTTTAAGGCGCTGTGCATTATCTACAAAACATTGAATAATATTGGACCTGACTTCCTAAAAAAATCTATTATTATCCATAAACCTAATCGTTCTCTACGCTCTGCGGCATCTCAGCTACTTGACATTCCACGCACTAGGAAAGCAACATGGGGTGACAAACGCTTTACAGTCGCTGCCTCGAAATTGTGGAATCAGCTCCCCCTTAATATCAGATCAAGCTCTTCTCTACTTATATTTCGGAAGCACATAAAAACTTGGCTTTTCAACCAGTAAGTCTCCGTATGAGCTCCCTGCAATCCTAACGAACTCCAGCGCCGAGACACCGTAAGGTATTTGTGCGCTTCTAGAAATTTTATAAATAAATAAATAAATAAGGCTGACCCCTAGAGAGAAACGTTGGTCAGCTATTGAGAGGGAGGCCTTTGCCGTGGTTTGGGCTTTGAAGAAGCTGAGGCCATACTTGTTTGGTACTCACTTCACAGTTCAGGCAGACCATAAGGTCCTCTTATGGCTAAAACAGATGAAGGGTGAAAATCCCAAACTGCTCAGGTGGTCCATTTCCCTACAGGGGATGGACTATACAGTGGAACATAGACCGGGGAGTACCATGCCAATGCAGATGAACTCTTCAGATATTTCCACTTAGAACATGAAGACTCAACTGGTCAAGGTTAGTTTAATGTCCCTGCGTTTTTGGGGGGATTGTGTAGGAGAGTAGGGTCTGCTTCCCATGGTTACCCCCACTTTTTGCTGTGTTTCACTGGTTTTTCGACTTGAGACTGGCTGTGGCCCTGGTAATCAGGACCACAGCCTAGCTGTTCTGTCTCTAAATTGATACCATGTACTTTAGGTACATACCAGATTGGTTACTGGGTCACCCTTATGAGTAGCCAGGTACCCAGGGCATAGGTACCCCAGAGGCCTACCAGGGGCTGAAGCATGTATTGTGCCACCCCTGGTTGGCCTTCCAAAATGGCACCACAGGTCTGCACTTGCAGCCTGGGTAAGGTGGTGTAAGCACCCCTTACTTAGATATAGTATACCTATATATACCTTTACATATAGACACATATTAACATATAAGTCACTCCATTGGCAGGCCTTGACAATCCTGGAGGCAGAGTGCTTGGTTTTGTGTGAGAAGGTGCCCTAGCATGAGCTGAGCCCCTCTGCAGCTTTCAGAAATATCTCCTTATAGCTGTTCTATGATATAGCCATACCAGATACTCTTAAATGGATTATAATCCTCGCGGTTAATGCTAATTTTGGTTTGGCTTTATCAAAACATGTTGTGTTTGGTGTCAAACACTTTGGAATACTAGCCCCCTGCCAGTTCTGGCGGCGGTATAGCATTCCACCCTTCTAGAGGTAGAAGACATGTACACACTGGTATACCCGGTTAAAGTTAAACAGAGCCCCAGCATCACAAAATGGATGCTGCTGATACAGACACGAGTCTGCCCTCCTGCTGCTGTACGAAACTCCGGCAGGGGAGGCCTGGACAATAGTTTTCCTATCCAGGGAGGTGTTGGCACCTCCCCAGACAGGCTTTAGTGTATTGGGGCAGGGTGGGTTGCATTCAATGGATGCTTTTCAGACACTGCCTGGGGCACACTAGGTGCTCCATGCTTTTTCCAGTTCAAACCGTTTGCTGGGGCACTCTGCCCAAGCTCTGGCGCGAAACTGGACAAAGGGGAAGGGGTGTAACCACCCACTCCCCAGGTCCTCCCATAGGTGGGACCCTAGAGTTAGTCCAACCCTAAACTTAGTATAAGTATAGGAACCCAGTCCCTAGGACTTTAGATTACCTGGATGAAACTCTGAAGAAGAAATCCTGGACCTTCAACATTTCATTTCGACTGAAAGACTGAAGAATCTTCCTTGTGGTCAAGGAGTGACCTCCCTGTTCAAACAGGCACCAAAGAAGCATCTTTGCCATTCTGCATTTTCAAGGCTCCCACCGGACCCCGAAGAATCTGTGACACAGACACAGACTTCCAGACATCTCTGGAGCTGACACGAGTTACCTTTTGCACCGAGCACCTCTTGCACCGAAGTACAGAGGCCATCACTCCACAAGTGACCAGTGCATCCCCTTTCTTCACTGTGGCTTGAGGCTCCTTTGTGGTTCCTAGTCCGTTGGCTAGTGGGGCCCCACAAAGGCCAATCCTTTGTTTCTTGAGCTTTCCTGGTTGCTCCAGATGTGCTCTGACTTCCCTACACAGGAGGAGTCCCTCAGACCTTGTTGGTCTGAACCAAATCCAATCTTGTCATCTTGCGTGGGTTGCTGTTGCCAAGGCTTGTTGGGTCCAATCCGGATTCCGACGCTGCAGCACTTGACATCCTTTATGGGACAGCTATAATCCAGCTCCTGGTCATCGTTGACGCCTCTTGGACCTCGTGGGTGAAGAGTCAACCTTCACCTGCTTCACTTGAAAGCACCTGACATCGGCTGGCATTTTCCTGTTGCCATCCTGGTCACTGGCTAGTGACCCAGACTCTGTCCCCTCTGCTTTCAGGTTCTTCACATCTCCGGTCCACCCAGACAATTTTCCTCTGGTCACCTGCAGCAATTCTTCGCAGCTCTCCATTGGAATCGATGACGAAACCCGACACCAAAAGACACCTATGCACCTGGCTTCCGTGGGTGAGGTAACACGAGTACTTCAGTGCTCCCGTGGGTCTTGACTCTCAAAGTGTCTAAGTCTAAAAGGGTTCCATCGTAGATCACCTCTAAATGCCCTTAATCTTTAAAATTGTAACTTGTTCGTTCTCCATAGAAAGTCAATGGTGATTCGCAGCTGTGTTTAGACCCTGCACACGTCCCGCGTGGGTCTTCTGCATCCCTACCTTGGGTGGTTTCTGGTTGCCCCAGCGTTTCTACAGGCCCTAGACCTGCTATCTAACCCTCAAGTAGTTCTTATACCACTATTTTGGTATATGGTTTGTGAGGCCCCTAGGGCATAACATATACTGTGCAACTTATCGTATGCTAATTAAGTTACTTGTATTGCACTTTTACCTCTGACACCATAAAGAGTCCAGAGGGGTTGTGTTTAGAATAAATACAGTATATTTGATGTATACCTTGTGTGGTGTGCTTTCTTTGACCATTCAAGAAATTATAGACTGGTAAAACAACTTGCTTAACTCGCCTCTAAGTGTTAGCCTGAAGGCTGCTCTCCACAGCTACCACCAGGATAGCTTTCTATAAGGTTGACTTCAAACCTACCATCAATAAGGGTCATTTGGACTGGTGCAAGGTGGCCACTAGAATAGTGGACATCATATGCCAGGCCAACTTCTCACACAAGGGACTCCCTATCTATGGGAACCTCCCCACCTACTGGCGTCCCTCCCGGTCATTTTCTCTCTTCTGCCACTAAACATAAAAGTGTAGAAAACACCATTTAAAAATGACACTTTTGAGGAGAAAACAAAATCATAAACAATAATCCCCAACGTGTGACTCTCTAAAATGCAGAGTATTGTATTGCAGCCAGCCGTCACTGTGATACTACGCAAACGCAAGTCCTATCCCACAGCTGCCACCAATGTTAGAAATGGGATCTCTGGTTGGCGGAGGCTTGCGCCAAAGCCAGGAAGAGACCAGCACTCTTGTTAGGGCTGGGAAGTTACACACCAAAAATAACCCCTGCTCACCCCCTTGGTAGCTTGGCATGATCAGTCAGGCTTATCCCGGAGGCCATGTGTAAAGCATTTGCGCACGCACACAGCAACAACATCCCAGTCACACCACAAAAGGAATTCCACACAATATCAAAAATAGCCTTTGTATACTCAAAACACATTAGAATAGTAATCACACTATGTACACTGTGCCAACTGGCACAGGGCAATATTTACAAGGGATTATATACACCTGACAGGGCCACATGGACCACTGTGAGAACCATCACAAAGTTAACTTAATAAAAGTCAAATGGATAACATAAACTACATTATGCACAGTATTACACCAGGTGCGAATTACATTCTGCGCCAACCTCACCAGCATAAACACATTATGCAAGCATTTCTCAAGTCTAAACACATTAGACCCTAACCTCCTAAGCACAACTCATACTAGGGGCATAAATCACACAGTGAAACATAATCTCACTAGCATAAACCATGATATGCAGAACAACCTCATAATCATAAACAACAGTTTAGAGGTATAACACAGGGTGCGTAATCATACTACATACATTACATTTCCTAGCACCATATCACATTAGGGCCTGGCGCCCTTTAAATCTAACCGTCCCCCTGGCATCTGGCCATCTCAAAAGGGGCTCAAATGCCCTATGTCCAAAGAGTCAGGGCTGCTGCCTAGACAGCGAAGGTCAAGGGTGCACCACTGCACAAACCTAAACGTTGCAGCTGCCCACTACTTACTGGGCAGCTGTGGAGAAAAGTATGGGGCAAAGAAGTGCATCTCACTCCCAACTTCACAAGACCCCAAAAGAACTGTGCACCTAAACGGTGCAGCTGGCATTAATTGCTGCGCAGCTGTAAATAGTCAAATGAGGCATGGGCTCTCAATGGCCCTTTAAACAAATATGCCCACGTGGGAGCCACCCGGGTTAAGTATTGGCACCAAATGTTAGAGCCACAGGGGGCTCTGTAGACAAATGATGCACCCATGGAGCGCACAGGCTCCTGAAAATAATTATGCGAGCATTGGAGCCGCTTGGGCTCTAAAACAAATACTGCGAAGCATTGGAGCCATCTGGCTCTGAAAATAAACATGTCCCCTGTCGTTGGGGTGGCCCTCTCGCAAGCGTGGCTGCCCAGGCACCGACATTGCGCCTCGATATGGCTCCAGGTACGGGGACCAGCACAGGCCCCTCTGGGGTTCTTCAAATAAACATGTCACCTGTTGGACCCACACTGGGCTCTTAAAATAAACATGGCCCCACTGTTGGAGTCCTGCTCGGGGGACTCGTAATTTGAAACTAGGGCCCATCGCTAGAGCCACACCGGCTCTGAAACACTGAGGCCCCGTTGGAGCAGCCATGTACCCTGCCCAGCCCTTACTCACCGGGCTCCTGCGCAGGGGACCCCTCTCTCTGGATGCGGCGGGGGCAGGCACCAGCAATGTGCCTCGCACCCCCTTCCACAGGAACAGGCTGTGGCGCTTGCGGGGCTCTCTCTCCTCACGGGAGCCCCGCCTTCCTAACGTGCCATGCTTCACCCGGTCGCCCGACTCGGGACTGGGACTTGTAGTGTGGAGCCAACGAGGCTCCAGGCTGCTGCCTCCTTCTTTCAACTAGATTTCAGGCCCCGACCACATCCCTGGCAAGGGGCGCTTGACTTCCGGTTCGGTGCCGCGGCGGTGATTTCTATTAGGGGGCAAACGAGGGGTAGGCTGCCTCGAGATTAAAAATATACAGCGGGGTAGACACCGGCTTTCGTTAAGGGCAAAGTCGCGGGGTGGGCACCCGCGCATAAAAATAATAAAATAAGCGGGGTGGGCACCCGCATTGAAACTAAGGCAATAAGCAGGGTAGCCTCCTGCCAAAAATAAATATTAAGCAGCCAGGCGGGGTGGGCACCCACACAGCTCAGAAGGAGGGGGGAATCCCTACGCTGGGTATTCCCTCCAAAAGGGCTGCAGCATCAGCGCTGTGCAGCCCACGTGCTTTCCTGGAGAAAAATAAAAGAAATGCAGCACAGCGCTCCCAGGGCGCAAAAGCAGCATCAGGCAAAGTCAAAGAACAAGCAAAAGGTCCACGAAGATCTGGAGGCATCAGAGGGCCAATGTAGGGCATGGGGCCAGCACACAGGGCCCTCCAGCAAGGAGGCAGCCCCCATGACGGTCCCTCCTGGGCCCCACCAGCAGCAAGCCTCCCTCTGTCAGGATCCAAAAGAGAACGACATCATGAGGTCACAGCCCCTGCTTTTATACAGCATTTTCGTTTGTCTACAAGGTGCAGGCAATGAAAACACCAGATACAACTGGTTCAGGGGAGCTCCTGAGCACTTTGTTTTGCTCAGCTTCTATTCACAAGACAGTCCAGCGACATCAGACACATCACAGGAGGTGGAGCCAGCATTGTGGAGGGAAGGCACAGCCCTATTCAGGTCCCAGGTGCAACTCCAGTGGCGGCTGGTGACATTTGAAAGCTGTGAGGCATAACAGTGAGGCCTGAGTGCACCACAGCCAGTGAGCGCAGAGAGCAAGCCAGAGTGACATAAGGGGGGTTCGGGGAGAATCTCCCCCGAGAAATTGTTTTTAAAAGATTGGGCAAATGGTGCATTAATAAGCAAATTTGATAAAGCAAGAAGGTTAATAAAGCAATTCTGAAAGTGTAGTTAGTACATTGCACTTCCCCATTCTGGAACTGACCCCAAGGCAATGGTAGTAATGCGCAGAGAATTAATATACCTACTGCAAAGAACATATAGCATGCAGATCACAAAAAGGTCATATAATGTAAATAGTTAAGTGGATTGCTGCTTTTGTTAGAGTCATGCTTTTGTTACTTGCACTTTAAAAGTTAGTTAGTTTAAGAGCCTAAGTTAGTGTATAGAGCTAGTAACTGTCATCAGAGAGCTGCATAAAAATTGCAAGGCAGAGGTTAGAGCGTTATGATTTTTTTCCTCCAGTCATTCATTATCCTAATGTTGCGAAAAAGGCTGCATTTGTCTAGAAATGTATTCTTATTTGTATAGTCAACACAACCATGGTGTTACAACTGGTTTTAAATTTTACGTTTGTGCTGCTCCAGACCAAAAAGTCAGTCATAAACTATACTGCCTACCATTATGGATGACATGTGGCACCTGCACCATGTAGTCCACGTTTGTTTTATGTAACATTCCCTATGCAATGATTTACACACGTATGCTATTGTCTCTGTATAATGTGTGTGTGTATGAGACGGAGGAAGGGGGAGAGCCTTGGGTTTAACTACGAGCAGAGGAGAGAGAGGTTAGGCAGCAGCAGCCAGCATGCTCTAGGGGGTAGGGAGGGAGAATCGCGGGTGGAGAATAACAAACAAATAAAATAAAACTTATCTGAGTGCCCGGATACCGCACACCGCCTCCGCTCAAGGCCGGTCAAACTCTACTGGTGGGTCTGCATGTTCCTGCTGCAGGAAGCAGCCAGCAGGCAGCTTCCCTCCCATTGCGCAAGCCAATCACAGCGCTGGTAGGCGCAGCAGGAGAGCGCCCCAGCCAGGACGTTTTCTCCGCATAGAGAACAAGGGAGAGTGGGCGGTCCCACTCGAGGACAGGGGGGGAGTGGCTTACCCACTGTTGTGGGTACTGACTGTTTGGTCTCCCCACCTGCCTGCCCCCAACCAGGCAAAGAGGCACTACTGCTTTCTCGCAATGCAAGAAGGCAGAAACATAAATGGTAGTTTTTACCATTATGTTTCTGCCTTCTCCCACAGTGAGTAAGCAGTAAGGCAACGCCCCCACTGCCCAATGGGGGAGCCGCCACTGTGCAACTCTTCCCTCCCATCTACATGCAGATCTCCCTATTCACCACCTGGCAGACCCATCCTGGCTCCTGGAGCCAGCCACACCATCCAGCGCTTGTCACTCACAAGCCAGACAATCAATTCACATCACACAGGCAGACACACTGCACACAGAAATGTCAACTTCTAAAAGTGGCACTTCTCCACTAGTCACAATAAATCTGCGCACACCATTGCGCAGCATTTATTCTCACGAGTTCGCACATACTAAACTCGCCCCTGCACTCCTCTCATACCAGGAACTATCAGGGACACATATTTCCCCATTCATTCCTATGGGAGAGCAGCCCCATCTCACCACACATACACAGAGAGCGCAAGCACTTTACACTGGGCCACAGTGCTAAAGTGCACAGAGGCCTAAAATCACAAACACCAGGTTACAGAAAAAGGCTAGGAGAACGCAAAAAGCTTCGGGGTGAACCTGCCAAAAGGGCCAAGTCCAACACACAGCATTATGATATATAGCACAGAGACCGCACAAAACATGTAATGGATTTTGCTTAGTCATAAATGATTGTGCTGACTTTTTTGACTAAGCCAAGAGGTCTGCTTTATATATATATTGATGTATAATCCATTGATAAAGATAATTGGCCTGCAGGGGTGGTGGGTGACATTTGAAAGTGGTGGGGCGCAAAGTGATTTGCATACAGCACTGTAGATAGCGAACGCAGCGAGCGATCCCGAACCCCAAAAGGGGGTTTGGGGGTGTTACCCCCCAAGAAAAATTTGAAGAAAAATCATGCATTTTCATGCAAATTTGAGAAAGCAGGAAGGTTAATAAAGCAATTGTGAAAGTGCAGTTATTACATTAATAGATGGCATAACATAGGTAGCTGCTTATAATAGATGGCATAACATAGGTAGCTGCTTATTCAGTATAACCACAGAGCTTCATACATTCCGTCCTATTACGCTCAGGTGCTGAATTCAGTACAGTGCAATAATATCAAATTTCAGTATAAATACAGTATAAATACATATAAATACATATAAATATAAATACATATATCTTGTGCAGTATCGTAATACATCTCCAACATTCTCTTTAACCAGACCTCACATCATTACCAGACCTCACATTATTCTCTTTTTCTCTCTCTCATTTTTAAAAGTTTACAACGCATCAACTCAAATCACACAAGCCACATATTCACATAATATTCACTTATTCACTTATTAGGTTTAAGGATCATCTTGTATTTCTGTAGAAACTACTCTTAACTCTCCCAATTATTTAGTTGCTGTAATAAAGCTGTAAACGGTAATAGGAACTGCACCTCACTTCCGTGGACTGAAAATAAATGCATCGCCACAAGTCCAGACAACAACAGCTTACTGGCTCTATAAAGCCAGGCCCGGATTCTCAAAGCAAATCTTACACTTTTGTGTAAGTTTACTACTTTTAGGTGTTCACAAGCTACATCTGAAGTTTTACATCTCTGCTACTAAGTATGTGGACAGAAAGATCTGCCTAAAGAGCTCATCCCGACAGAGATATCATTTCTCTTGCTCACCAGCAAAATCAAACAACCACCGACCCCAACATGGGTATTGGACATCAACTTTGAGAGCTTTCCTGCCAAGCTAACACTCAATGTAAAATCACTTAGAGTGATACACTCTCCAGAAAGAACTCCTTTAAAAAGCACATCACCTAGAAAATGCATGGCATCAGTTTTCACTACTGAAAAAAACATGAAACTCTACCTCGCCAGAACAGGCTTTAGGGCATCAGTGCAAGTCTTAATACTCACCTAGATGCAGGCTATGATCTACTCAACGGTTTCCCCTGAATCAGGGGAACCGTTGAGTAGATCATAGCCTGCAGGGTCATTTTGCAGAACTAATAACTACTAAAATTCGCCAAAGCCAGGTAAATTAAACCGCAGAAATAATTCTGGTGCTCATTTACAAGCTCCTTGTACCTCACTTTTTCCCAGTTTAAAAGTGACTCCCCAGCGGCTCAAGGGACTTGTAAATAAGCCCCGCTGTGTCGCTCAAAAATCGTGCTATTTGTTGTGACATGTTAGTGTATTTTACAACTAAAGATACACAATATGAGAGTATTGCTAAAAATATCAGTTGAAAAACGTAGGATTTTGGATTACTCAAACACAATTTAAGATTTGTGCTGTGAATTGCTGCACTGAAAGAGTCAAACATTTGGGTTCAAATTAGATAAATACATTCATAAGCTCAATTAAGAAGGAAAGTCCAATGGATCAAAGCAGGGTAGACAATGTAATATAATTAATTATTGATAACAAAAACTGTGCCTTTAATTTGCCAGAGTCTCTTGTACAAACGTCTTCCATTGTTTAAACCTTGTAAAAACAACCAACTGTCAAACCAAAGGCAGCGTGACAGGCTCATGGTTGAGTTTTCTATCGTAAATAGCTTCTTAAATGATGCAAATGCTAATATTCAAAGGACGATTCCATAATGAAAAACAATTAACTGAGCACAGCGTCACACAGCCTAGGCCTGATCCAGCAACTAGGCTTGTCCGATCACTCCCGCCCAAACTAGGGGCCCAACACAGATTGTGGTAAGAGGGTCGCCGCCAGCCCCCGGCCTGCGCGTCACATGGGCTAGGCCCAAGCCGACCTCTGGGCCCTCACAACTGCGGACGCACAGGGAAAGTTCTCCAGTCAGCGCTCTGGTTCAGGTAGTATGCGGGCAGCACTCACCCTAGAGTACTTGTCCACTCTCCAACCGCAGTGCAACTCACCTCACACACCAGGTCCACGAGGCGACCAGAACCGGATCCTGTAGCCTGCCATCCGACATCAGCAGCCTGAGCAGCGCCATGCACCGCGAAATGGCCAATCACTGCATGACTACATTCAAGTCAAACACAGTGATTGGCCATTATGTAGTGCGGCTGAGCAGCAGTGCACCACCCACGCGGGGCATCCAATAATGGATTGCCCTACCCTGCTGCCCGGTGACCGGCCAATCCTGGCGCTGCAGCAGCGCCAGGATTGGCTAGGGGGGCACACTCACTGCTCGCCCTCTCGCCCTTCCTAACGCTGGGGGCTGCTGCCCGGCATTACCAGCACCCCCCCTGGTCACTCTGTATGGGGGGGG
The DNA here is from genome assembly GCF_964261635.1 of Lissotriton helveticus. Classification (NCBI taxonomy): domain Eukaryota; kingdom Metazoa; phylum Chordata; class Amphibia; order Caudata; family Salamandridae; genus Lissotriton; species Lissotriton helveticus. Next base: position 329,947,234 of record NC_136071.1, on the reverse strand, counting down.
AGCTAACTGCGCATGCTCGGGCTAGTTTCAGCCCCAAGCTTCACTTGCGCGCTAGGGGTACCTGTCTCTGCTGCTGCAGCCCAGCCTGTCACTCAAGCTGTGCAGGACAGCCCCCTGCGCACAGCGCACTCCCGGAAAACTCGGAAGCTGCCCGGATTCCAGGCGGGGCTCGGCGGCAGCGCTTAATAAAATACTCAGGTGGCGATTATTTTTTTTAAAGAAAAGTACAACATTTCCTTTGCAGCCGCTGGGCTATGTGGGCTAGTGGGGTTACGCCCCTACGCCTCAATGGACGCACCGCGGCTGTTGGCCTGCCTTTTATATATTGATGTTCTTACCCTTTAAGAAACCAGTAGGTCTGCAGTATTTAAAATGTCACTCTTCTATATTATTTCTTTACTTTAAAAAATACAGAAATTCATTGGAAAAAAACAGAGGTCAAAATACTGCTCTAGTTGTTATCCGTGCCTTTTTCTTTGCAGGTCATGTTCTGACAGACATGTTATGGACCCAGTGTGTGAGAATGTGTGTCAGAGGAGGCTGCTATTTTGTCTTTGTACTACATGCTTCCTTGGTCAAGCTGTGACAGCCATTTGGGGGGTGGGGGGTAGGATAGGCAATAACTTGTCTTCTCTCTTCGTGTCACTCTAAGATCCAAGAGCAGATCAGACTCCATCCACCAGCATCTAAAAGGCATTCCGTAGAAATCTTCCTACAGAGATGCCAGCTTGAGTTTGGTTTTCTTCCCATTCCTCATTCCTTTGTCTTCCTCTTGTCAAATCCTGCTTCCTTTGCCATTTGATTGGTATTAGGGATATGCCACTGTGGGCTACAGTAGGAATTCATAATAGTGCAGTGTTTCTAAGGGTTTCAACATCAAGTAATTCTTTCCAGCAACATTACACAATAAAGCCATAAGATGTTCATGAAATTATGCTTTTAAGGCAAAATGTGCTTCTTTGGTATCTTTTGTGACTTTCGTTATGCGCACACACAATTGAGGTAAAAATTATTTGTGAGATACCGGAAGGAGACCACTAGTTCAAGCAAAAACTGCCTTGTGGCAAGAATTTGTCTGCGTGAACAAGTCTCTTACGTGTAAATAAATATGCAGATTTGATCAAGTCAAAATTTCAAGGAATTTCCGGTAAAGTGAAATTAGTGAATTATGCATATTTTCCCTGGGTATTTACTGATAGCATGGCAGAGGCTAGCCAGTACTTCCACATCTGGAGTTGCATCCTTTGTGGTACATGGTTGGTGGCAGTGCAGATATTTTTTGTGACCAGATATTTTCCAATGTGCTGATGGCAGGTAGCAGGCATGGCAATGTCATTTTTTTTTTCAAGAAGGCAAATCAGCGGGGTCATGTGCAAAACGCCTCTTGGGAGGAGGGCCTGCTGCATTCATCTTACACTGAACATGGAAGCACTGTGGCAAGTCATGTTTAATATTTTGTATTTGCTTTATTCATTCTTTGAATTAATTTCAATATTTGACTTTATAACCTTCTTATCTTTTTACAATATGCATCTTCTGATGTTGATTCGGTGTGACAATCTACAGCTACTTGGTTCCCAACTCAAATTTTTTCTTTCTAAAACTTCTAGTAGTACTGTCTAATGGCGAGGATGAAATACCTGTTCATTTTTGTCATTGTCAACCTCTCCACATTAGAGAAGCTCCTTTTGTCCTTATGACACTGACAATTGATCCCATTTGCAATGAAAACCCATTCAGAGGGCATACCTGCTGTGGAGAAACATCCTTTACAACGCAACTTTTACAACGCACTACCATTACGACACAACTTTTACAACGCAAGTTATTACAACGAATTGCGCTGGGGGGCGCTCTAGGATAGGGAATAGTTTAATTACTATCCAACACCTTCCCTACTATCCACGGGGACTGGAGTTGGAATAGTAAATTAAACTATTCACTATCCAGCGCCCCCCAACGCAAGTCGTTGTAACGACTTGCGTTGTAAAACCTGCGTCGTAATGGCATGCGTTGGAAAAGCATGCATTGTAGTGACATACATCCCCTGCTGTGGGACCCAATAGATTCTTTATTGGCTACTGAGTTAATGCCACACTCATCCACATTCGATATTGTCTATTGCTCTTTTTGTTTAATGTGTTTATTAAAGTTTTATACATGGTACAACATAAACTTCAACAGTGGCTCCAAGTGCAGTAAGACATGAGAAAGTATTAGAGTCAAGTTTCTTCGTTGAATTGGCAGTGCCTCTGGCTCTGGATTGCCCATCAAGAAAATATTAACAGCAAACATATGAAAAATATTTCACTCAGAAAAGAAAATGGAAGAAGAAAAGAGAAACTCTGCAGTCTGCACAGGATATAAGAGAGTAACAGGCACATGCATCAAGAAATGAGTTTGCGATTCCTTATTTGTGATTTTTAAGGAATTGCAAATAAGGAATCGCAAAACGCGATGCATGACTGAAATTGCGAATAAATAAGGAATTGGTAAAAATCGCCGAAAATATAGCGATTTCTTTTTTTTTGCGAACTCGCAAATTGCGATTTCGCAATTTGCGAATTCGCAATTTCCGGGGTCGCACTTTGATGCATGTTGATGACATCAGAACCAGGAAGTGTGCTCTCCAAGCCTCATTTTCAGTGCTGTGGCTCAGGCAGAGGAGGGAGCTGGCTCTGGGAGCACAGGAGAGTGAGAGAGAGAGAGACTGAGAACACCTGCAAGCAACTGAAAAATGGAACCAGAAAATACAGCAGAGGACAGCCAAAGTTCAAGGAAAAGAAAAGTTAAATTTTCTGAAAAAGAAATAGAAACTCTCATTGAGGGAGTAGTGCACAGCAATGACAAGCTTTTTGGAAAAGCTTCACTGAAGATACCTGATCAGGAGAAAAGGAAGATATGGATTAGAATTCAGAACAGAGTCAATGCCCTTGGGGTGACTCACCGTACCACAGAAGAACTGAAAAAGAGATGGTACGACCTGCGCAGTCGGGCCAAGGCGCGCATTGCAGACCGATTGAAGGAGGCAAGTAAAACAGGAGGGGGCACACCACCAGACACTGGAAACACTCCCATGGAGGAATTGGTGGAGTCAACAATCCAGCCTGAAGCTGTTGTTGGAGTCACGCAGCTGGACACCTCAGGAGCTGCACACACGTCTGAAGGTAAGAGGAATGCATGTTCACATTGTCCCAATTACAGAAGTCATGATGTCAGCTCAGCACAGCGTAAGCGCACACTGTAAAGCATGTACTACATTTCCTTTACTATGGGAAGTGCATCATGGGAGTTGTAGTCAGCGCAAGCAGTAATAAGGACAAACACACATGTACAATTTACAATAAACAGTTCCAATAGTGTAGCAGATGTTCAAAAGAACATTAAATTAATTTAATTACAACTGTGACCTAACCTCACAAGCATACATTAATGCTGTTTTGCACTGTTTAACCTCACAGATGCAGAACGTGATGAGGCCGGGGATATTGAGGATCAGGAAATGCACCACAGCAGCGCTCTGAACAGGAGAACACACCAGCTCTGCCAGCTACACATTCACGTGTACTTCATTCCCGTAGGTCACCTGTCCCAACACTGCTTCCCATGGAGTCAGATCATGAGTCCAGTGCTGCACCTGCGGTCAGTGTCCATCCAAGAATTAGCGCCACAAGTACACCAACGCAGATGCGGAGAGGCAATCGCAGAGTGCAACGGAGAAGACGCAGAGCACGCAGGCCACAGCAGGTTGAGCAGACAAATCAGGTGTGGGGTGGCTTGGAGGGACAGATGCTCCGTTCACATCGCCTGCAGGGCAAGAACACCCGATTAGTGAAGGATGAAATTGCAAAAATGTTAGCCAACATTGCAGTACTGGCCAGTAGTGTCCAGGAACTGACAAAGGTCATGCAGGAGGGGCAAGCATCGCACAATAGACAGCACCGGCAACTAATGCAGCAGCTCAAACAGCAAAAAAAGTCTAACAATAGGCTTGCAACAGCCACAGCACTGCTGGCACGTAGATCTGTTAAAATACAGACCGAAATGTGTCATTGGAGTGGAGATGTTGCAAAAGCTCTAGATCAAGTTACTAATGCCGTAGAGATGATGAGTGCATCTACTAGCGGAGTGAACACGACTGCACAGGATGAAAGTAGTGAATGTGCCTCAAGCCTAAGCAGTAAAACAATGCCAGTTGCAAGTGCAGTGAGACGCAATACACGCAGCGCAAACACATCCACTGCCAACGTAAGGCAAGAAGATGCTGCCGCAGAGAGGCGTCTGGGTGTTCGGGGGAAAAAGCGCTAGGCACCCATGCACAATATGTGCCACAAATGGTGACTTAACCATTGTTACAATGTGACCTATTCACTGACTTTCAAGTAATATTATTTTAAATTCATAATGTTTTATTGCAAGACTCTGGAGCCACTAGTCACTCTTGAAGTTTGCTGCAATACCCTGGTCACAATACCTTTCCATAAAGTTTACTTTGCATTGCATGTCCAGTGTTTGTGTCATCATTACTCACCTTAGAAGTAATTCTGTGTAATCTCCAATCTGCACCTGCGCCCTTCTGCTGCGCCTGATCCTTGTTGGGCAGTGTGTTGTTGCACTTGCTGGTTCCCATCCTCTGAGTCACTGTCAGACAGCTCCATTTCCAAACCTCCCTTTGTCGCAATGTTGTGCAGCATGGCACATGCTGCTACTATTTTGCAGCATTGTTCAGGATTGTATTTCATTGCTCCTCCGGTCTTATGGAGTCGTCCAAATCGGCTCTTTAGCAGCCCAAATGTTCGCTCTATCACGTTCCTTTGTAGAAATATGTGCTGCATTGTATCTCCTTTGTGCGGCAGTTGCAGGATTGAGATATGGTGTCATCAGGTAATTTAGTAAGGCATATGCGCTGTCACCTACATGTGAGGGATGAAAGGGTGTCAGTTCATGTTTGACATTAAGATTTGTAATAGTAATGGAATGATGTATTGCACATATTTACCTAGCAAATGTCCCTCTCCAAAATCTCCCCTTGCTAGACGGGTCTGAATGCCAATTTTCCTGAAGATATAGGAATCATGTGGATTGCCAGAAAATTGTGTCACAATGTCCGTTATAATGTTTTTTGCATTACACACAACTTGAATATTTAGGGAATGATAACATTTCCTATTCCTATACAAATATTCCTGTGCTGCAGGGGGACATATTGCCACATGGGTGCAATCTATGCAACCCAGTATTTGGGGGAAGCCTGCTATTTGGTAAAAATCCTGCTTTGTCTTAGCAATTTCATGGGCTGTGTTAGGGAAACTTATGTGTGAGTTTATCCGCACCATCATGGCATCAAGGAACTATTTCAATATTTGTGACAATGCACTCTGCGACACACCTCCTGCTACTGCAATGACTCCCGGAAAGCTGCCTAACGCCAGTAGATGTAGGCAACATAAAATCTGGACATGCGTTGGAATTGCATTGGTCCCATGAGTCTGTCGTCAGTCTATACTTATCATATATTTCGTCCTCCTGCTGTCCTAGCAATGTTATGTGGACTCTGAAGATGCGTTCATTGATTTGCCTCCCTCTCTGTCGCGCAGCTTGCAGCCTCATCCTCCTCGCCATCAGGTACATTTTGACTTCTGGGACCTCATTGTGGGTGTGTTTAAATCACTTTCTTTGGCTCTTCAGCTGTTTCAGATTTGCACTCATGATTCCCACCTGGTTCAGTCCCTTCTTAAAATGCAATAGCAATTTTGCGATTTTTGAGAAAATCGCAAATTGCGAATTGTCATGCATTTCAATTGCGATTCCTTATTTGCGATTCTGTATTTGAGAATCGCAAATAAGAATTCGCAAGGGTTTTCTCAGATTTATTTTGCGATTCCTTATTTTTGCGTAGACTTACATATTTTGGAAAAAATTAGGTTCATGCATAGCGACATGGGAAATTGCGATAGCAATTGCGCTTTTTTTGCGATTCACAATTTTTGCGAGTTCTTAAACGCTTGATGCATGTGCCTGTAAGTGTCTTACGGGTAAGTGGTAGCCAGGGGGAATAGTCTTCAGTGGTACCACCCGAATAGAAGCTGCAATCAGACCATAGTGTGGGGAGGTGGCTCTTCCATGGTAGACCGATGGTGATGTCGGATGTTGGGAGAGGTCAGTCTTCAATATGTATCCCGATCCTGGACTTGGTACCCACGGGTCCACCGTGGGTCTCGTGGGCTGGCAGGGGGACTGCTGTCATATCTATGAGCATGTGTTTGCAAGCCTATGTGCAGATCGTGCAAGTACGAGTCGAGGTGAATGTGTATCGTTTTTGGCTGCTACCTTAAGCAGGAAAGTCTCCCCACATTCATCACCTGTGAGGGAATTCCCCCTCATGCGAAGCAGTTTGAGAGTGTGGGCTTCTGCTCAGGTCCATGTCAGTAATACGTTAAGCCAGTGCTGGAGGCCAATGGCGGGCGGGCACCTTCCATGCCATAGCCAGGGCCGGACTGGCTACCGGGCAGTTGTGTGTGCTGCCGTGCTGGGGGCTAATTTCGTTGATTGGGACCTGCGTGTGCAAAACAAAATTCGTTTTGCTTTTTTTATTTCAAATCGCACGCAGGTCCACATCAACAAAATAATCCCCCACCGCAGAGAAATTAGCCCCTAGTTGGCAGCACACACAACTGCCCAGTAGCCAGTCCGGCCCTGGCCATCACTGCTTGCCGTTTGGACAATACAACGGCCAAGTTGATGAACTGGTGAAGATGTTTCACCTTTTACTCGGGCGTAGGCCAAGCAGGCAGGATTCAGGTGTGGGTGTAAGACTGCCACTGCAAGGTTCTGGAACTATTCAGCAGAAGACCTCGTAGGGGAGATACCTCTAATAATTAATAACTACGTTTTCCTACGAGAACAATTTTCAAAGCTTTTCTCATACCTAATTTCAATTCAGGTACAAAATCACGATCCATTTGAGGGTGTAGTTTCTGGGTCGTGTTTTTGCCATCCAACCTGCACGTCCATTTTTTGGGGATTAAGACATTGATATGATGAAAACGCTGCTTATTTCTTTGTAGAGATGCTTGTGAAAAAAGCCAGTTAAAAGGCTACTTATTATTTTGTACTAAAAAATAGTGACGGAGATACCTGTCTGCCAGAAGATGTTATACGTACAGTAAACCTCCGACAGGTATTAAGCATCCGTAATTAGGGCCTCATTTATGAGGCTCTGCATCACTTTTATGCCGCTGGTGCGTCACTTTTTGTGACGCACCAGTGGCATAAAAAATGCGCCTTGTTGCGCCATATTTACAAAGTGACGCATCTAGGTAGATGCGTCACTTTGTAAACCCCTGCGCCACATTATACCTGCACCAGGTATAATGTATGCAAGGGCGGCGTTTTGACGCAAGAAAGGGTCATGGAAGTGACGCAGTGAAATCTATAAGATTTCACTGTGCCATTTCTTGGCCGCCAATGCGTCAAAATCCTACGCCTGCTTCATGGCAGGCGTAAGACTGACGCAGGCACTAACAACATGGGACTTGCCCATGTGAAAGTACACATTGCTGGAGTTGCGTCACTTTTGTGACACACTCCAGCAATGCGTCACTTTTGCGCCTACAGATATGTCAGAAATACTGACGTATCTGTAACTCCTTGCGACATGATGCGTCATATTTTAAATATGACGCATCAATCATGACGCAAGGAGTGTGCACTGAGAAGTGACACATCGCTGCTTTCACGCAGCAATGCGTCATTTCTCATAAATGAGGCCCTTAGTGTTTTGCCCTTGACAATGCATACTCTCATTCTACATATATTAATCGAAACATTCTTGCATTTACACCCAAGACCACATGTTGGGGTATATATATTAAAATGCACAAGTCCCTTAGCCCAAATAAGCAGTTGCATAGTCAGTGTGCAATGGGCCCAGTAAGGAAATGGTCCCCGCTGGCTACTTTTTGATTATAAAATAAATAAAAAATCAGCATTCAATGGAACCCTCAGGCCTCTGGGTCCTGGTCCCACTGCACCTGCTGCACTAATAGAAGTTATGCCCCTGCAAAGAGAACAGGTGTGCTGGTAAATGGACAAATGCTTAGAAACAACTGAGGGACGCATATGCAGCAAATTCTTGATGTGTGACTATCCAACCACTTTCCACTCAAGAGACTCTAGCAACAACAATGCCTTGGTATCTGGAGTAAATCCTTAAAATCATTACCATAGGACTGAAAGGCATCTTAGGGTTGAAATGTTATTAAATCTGTAGTGAGGCTGGCAACCACATAGTGTTCAGGAAAATAACCTTTGGGGTTGAGCAATACACTTACTCCTCTGCAAAGGTGGCTCAAGGTCATTTGATCAATTCGAGGGAGCAGTAATAGAACATCTTTTTAGGAATCACCTGCATGCTGCTAATGTCACAGGCCATATCCATGGGATGTCTGTCGAAAGGCCGGTGATCATCCATAGGGTTGGAGAATGTGTAAAGCTTTTCGCTTCATATTTGTTTAAGACATCTGAGGCATACATATTGTCTCTTCAATTTACTTCCGCTTCACCCAAGGGAGCAGCCTTCTACGTTATGATTGGAAGGCAATCCTACGTGCAAAATACACAGCTGGGGCAGACTGTATTATTGGGATGCAATCTTTGCTTCTGGGTATTTGTGGTATGATACCCTTATTTTTTAAGGTGCAGTAAGCTAAAATGATCCCCCAAGAGAGCCTTCCACCATCAGGTAGACATGCTAACAAGAGACCATGGCATCAAGTGTAGAGTAAGGGGGTTTTGTTCTAAAACATTGAGTTTTATCGAAGTCTACCAGTTGGTGTCAGGATGGGTTGAAAAGCAGGAGAAAAAGGATTGGAATGCTGCATCGTGCTTAAAGAGGGCACAGGTGCAACCAATCAATCAAGTTTCTTGCAGAGTGAGACTACTCACCGGTTAGGGTCTCAAAGTGCTGTGGGGGGATTTGCGGTTCAGTCGAAGAGCCAGGTCATGAAGTCCTTCCTGAGTTGCTGCAGCAATGGTGATTGCCTGAGGTGCAGAGGGAAGGAGTTATAGGTCTTTGCAGCGAGGTGGGAGAAGGATTTTCCTCCAGCTGTGGTCTTGCGGATCTGTGGAATGTTGGCTGAGGCCAGTTGTGCAGTGTGAAGATGTCTGGTGGGAGTGTAGGAGAGGCAGGGTTGAGGTATGCAGAGCTGGCATCATGGATAGGCTTGCGTTAGGAGTTGAAGGTAATTCTTTTGGTGATAGGTAGCCAGTGAAGGTCTCTCAGGTGGCAGGTGATGTGGCTGTTGCATGGGATGTTCAGGATGAATCTGGTAGAGGCGTTCTCAATGTTCTACAGTTTCCTTAGGAGTTTCTGGGTGGTGCTGGCATAGAGTGCGTTGCCGTACTCGAGTGTGCTGCTGACAAGCGCATGGGTGATTGTTTTCCTGGTCTCGGTGGGGATCCACTTGAGGATCTAATGAAGCAGTCAGAGCGTTGAAAGCAGGAGGACAAGACGGCATTTGTTTGGTGGTTCATTAAGAGCGAGGAGTCCAGGATGATGCTGAAGTTTTGTGTAAGGTCCGTAGGTGTGGATTCTGAGCGTTGTGGGCAACCAGTAGTCATCTCAGGTGGAGGGAGTGGAGCCCAATATGAGTTGAGCTTGAGGCAGCTGTCCTTCTTCCAGGTGGCGACTGCCTCAATCCCGTTATGGAAGTTGCTCTTGGCGGCTGTGGGTTTGTCTGTGAGGGAGAGAATTGGCTGGATGTCGTCGGCGTAGGAGACAATGTTGAGTCTGTGGCTTCTGATGATGGCTTCCAGCGGGACCATGTAGATATTGGGGGTGGGGCTCATGGAGGAGCCCTGAGGCACTACGCAGCTGATTTATTTGGGTTCTGAGTTGAACGGTGGAAGTCTGACTCTCTGTGTTTGGCCGGTGAGGAAAGAGCTGATCCATTCTAGGGCTTTGTTGCACATGCCAGCGTAGTGGAATCTTCCGCAGAGGGTGTGGTGGGAGGTGGTGTTGAAGGTGGCTGAGAGGTCCAGGCAGATGAGGGCGGCCGTCTTGCTTCGGTAGAGGAGGGTGCATATGTCGTCGGTAGCAGCGAGGAGAGTTGTCTCGATGCTGTGGTTGCTTCTTAAGCCCGATTGGGAGAGGTCCAGGATGTGGTTCACTTCGATAAGCTTGGAGAGTTCGGTATTGATGGCTTTCTCAATTACTTTGGCTGCAAATGGGAGCAGAGTGATCGGTCTGTAGTTCTTGTGGTCCATTGGATCGGCAGAGGGTTTCTTCAGCAGTGTGTTGATCTCTGTGTGCTTCCAGTCTACAGGGAAGATGGCGGACTCAATCGAGCAGTTGATGGTGTGGCAGAGTCTGGGTGTGATGGAGGTGCAGGTTCTGTTGAAGATGTAGTGAGGGCAGGGGTCTGAGGGGGCTCCCAAGTGGATGCTCTTCATGATCCTGAGGGTGGTGTCAGAGGGGTGGGTGGCCCAGTTGGGGAGGGTCCACTGGGGTCAGAAGCCATTGGATATGGTGGTTGTGGGTGGGGTGGGTGGTTCTTGGGTGTGAAGCTGTCATAGATCTCCTCGTTCTTGCAGTGGAAGAAGGTGGTATGGTTGCTGCAGAGGTCTTGATCGGGGGAAAGTCTGCTGTTTCTGTGCTGGGTTTGGTGAATTCTTTGACCATGGCAAAGAGTTATTTGCTGTTGTGTGTATTGGCATTGATGTGTTCCTATATGGCTGCTATTTTTGTTGTTCTGATGAGGTGGTGGTGTGCGGTGATGATGGTTTTGAAGGCTGCATGGTCTGCTACAGTTTTGCTGCACCTCCATCTGTTCTCAAGCCGTCGGCAGGTGCTTCTGGACTCTTGGAGGGCGTTGGAGAACCAGCGAGCCTCCCTGGAGGGCTACTTGCCTGAGGGTTTCCTGAGAGGAGCCAATGTGTTATCACTGTGCAGTGTCTCATGCACAGGATCCACAGTCCTGGATTTAGACTTTAAACTACACGTCTAAAGACAGAGACAAGGGTTCTGACAAAAAAACCTGAAGTGTAACTGACTTATCAGAAGGGTGTGCAGGGCAGATTTGCATAGGTATGGTGATGCTGAAATCTGCAATGAGAGTGACTTATACATGTTTTATGTTGATGATCCAGTTTCTGAAGGGAGGTACCATTGGTTCTGGTGAGAGAGATGCAAAAAAATAGGAAATTGTTGAAGTAAAAAGTGCCCTTTTGCAGGTGCATGGATCACTGTTGAGTATTTTGGCCTTGTGTCAACTCATGCAGAGTGCAGTGGTGGCTCCAATGGCATCACACAAACTACATTTTATTGACCACTACAAATGCATTCACAGCAGTGCATGATTTCGTTTCCCCCTACTTACTTTAACATTACATAAAATGACATAACATAATATAACATAAAACAACGTGTATTTGTAAAGTGCACGTTCACCCAGTAAGGTAACTGGGCGCTGAATAACAGATGTTTTTCTGTCCACTTCAAATTCACTACCTTCATCAACCTCAATTTATCATCCACTGTTTTGGGTTGGCTTACAAGAATTTCAGGAGTGGAGAGCCACATACTTCAAGGAAATTCATAAAGCACTGTTGTCAAAGTGCTCAAGTCGCTGTGTCATTAGATATTGAGAAGGCATTTGACACCCTAAGCTGGGGCTTTCTTCATTTAACTCTCATCAACATGGGGTTTGGTCCGGCGTTCCTGGATTGGGTCAGCACCCATTACACTGATTCACCAGCATGGGTTAAGGCTGGTCAATTTGAACAGCTTTATTTTTCAAAGGGGCACCAGACAGGGCTGCCCATTATCCTCCCTTATTTTTGCTCTGGCCATTGGGCCACTGGCTTGCCATCTCCCCCAATGGACTGGTGCATCCCAGAGAGGGGCATGCACACCATCATTTCGCTATATGTTTATGATGCCCTGGTCTACCTATGGGACATTTGGACCACTCTTCCTGCCCTCACACGTTTAGTATATGACTTTGCGAATATATATGTCCTACTCGTGATTTTGGCCCAAGTGCTCTTTGTTTACCTTAGCGCCACGGCCTGACCTAGACCGGGTTGATTCCATGAAGACGTGTCTTCAGTGGGGTTATGACACCTTCAAATACCTGAGAGTTCAGATTTATCACACAAAGAAGTACCTTAAAGAGGGCCATATTTACAAGGCAGTTGGTTCCTTTTGCCGGTCTTTGGACTTCTGGCAGTTGTTACCTTTGTCCCCGCTGGGTCGAGTAGCGGTTTGCAAAATATTAGTTCTACCCCAATTACTTTTCCATAACGCTCCCAAAAAGCTTATTTCACAAGCCTAATGGATCATTGCTCAAGCTGATTTGGAGCGAGTGTTGGTACTGAGCTCCATTAATCACACTCCAGCAACCACTTTTCGGAGGGCAGGCTTGGTGCACCTAACTTAGACCGGCGCAACTACAATGGCAGATGGCCGGGTTGCATGCTCCAGCCTGACCTGAGTTACAGGCTGTCTAATGCTACTGTCCATCCTGAATGTGAGACAAGACAGATGGTGGTGGCCCACGCCTGTTGGCACAGGTTCATGCACCCCAGAGGCCCACACCTTCCATACTCCCTGGCAGTTGCCATCAGGGAACTACCATGATTGGTGTCTGTAGCGCAGCGCACTGACATGACCCCCTGGAGGGAAGCAGGGCTTGAGCAAATAAGAGAACATTACAATGAAGGAACCACAATGTAATTCCAGGATGTCATGGGCACTTACAGAGTAGGTGCTGGTCAGTTTTTAACATTCTTTGACATACAAAATGCGATGCGTAAAACGTGGAACTTTGGGGATGAAGAGCCCACTTCCTCACTGAACATGTTTCTGTCATCTGACGGTACTCTAGGCCGCCATCACAACCCTTTACGCAGCACTCAGTATTGCTCCTCCTGACCATGTGGTTGGGTAACACACCAAGTGAAAAGGAGTGCTGCAAAAGCCTCTATTGCATGCAGCTTGGGCTCTAGCTCTTCAGTTGATGGAGGGGATATCCAGTAACCCTAGGTTCCGCTTTACACAATTCAATTATGTATCTCTGGGAAAAGTTGTGCAAGTCTGATGGTTCATATCCTGCCCATCAAACAAAAAACATATTATATTATTTAGAATTATAATGTGTACTGGGCTTAAAAGTTCAGTTCTCAGCTCACTAATAGACCCTGATAAACCAACGGCAGTCTCGGTATCATACTAACTACCTGAGTGAACGAACTGGGGCTCTCATTGGCCAATCACCTTAGGGCACCGAATGCAGCATATCTGACTGTACTACAGCATTGAGATCGCCATTCAGATTGTTAGTATGCCAGAGACTCTAGAAATGCAAGGAAAGTATAAAAAACAAACGTCGTGGCTCTGTGCATTTATGACTGCACATCTATGTCTGTATGCTGTGTGTATTTTCTGGCATGTGTGTGTGTGTGTAAGGGTATCCATGCTTGTTCACATCACATCTATAATGTTAGACACGGTATAATTAAAGTAATTCTTGGCTTATTGTGGGCATCCATTGCAGGAAAGTGTGATACATGGGTATGTAAGACAGAACCTGATCAATATGGGGAAGTAGTACATGCATGTACTTACTGGAAAAGAACTGCTGTTTGGGCATGTAGGGCCCAATTCACAGAACTAACTTAATACCATTTTGGTATTTACAGAAGACACTTACTCATTTCGGTATTCACAGAAGTTAGGAGTCCAAACTTTAGGACTCCTAAATGCCTTCTGTGAATACCGAAAGTCTTAAAGTTAGGATTTTTCTCAGTTTAGGAGTAGTAAAGGTAGGACTCCTACCTTTAGTACTCCTAAATGCCTTCTGTGAATACCGAAATGACTAGGGCCCAGATGTAGGTAGGCAAATGCCGGTCGGTAATGGCCGAAATTCTGTAATTTCGGCCGTTACCCACCGGTATTTGGAAAATGAGATGTAGGGGCATGTTAAAATACAGATTCGGTAATGTTACCGAATCGGTAAAATACCGAATCGGTATAATTACCGAATCTGTATTTTGACATGTAGGTAGCACTGTAATCAGCACTACAGGGGTTTTAGAATTCTTAATTTACCACCAACTAGAAGTTGGTGGTAAATTAAGAAAACCCTTTAAAAAGCATTTCTTTTGCTTTTTAAACAGTGCCATGTTGCAGACATACATGCCCTAAGGGCATGTATGTCTGCAACATGTGCACACATGCACAATTGATGGGTGCAACAGGGTGTCAAAGTGACACCCTGTCCACCTTGTAAATTCGGTAAATTTACCGATTCGCTATTTACCCATTCGGTAATTGACATTGATTCCTATGGGCCTCAAGACCCATATGAGTCAATGGCAATTACAGAATCGGTAAATACCGATTCATTAATTACCAAATCCTACGAATTCGGTAATTAATTCGGTAAAATTACCTACATCCCGATTGCCAGTTCTTAAATACCGAATCGGTATGATTCGGTATTTAAGAATCGGTAATCTGGGATTACCTACATTGGGCCCTAGGTGCCTTCTGTGAATATGAAAATGAGTAAGTGCCTTCTGTGAATTCCAAAATGGTAGTAAGTTTAGGATTTTGTCTTAAGTTAGTTCTGTGAATTGGGCCAGTAGTCTCTAAATTAGAAAGGTTGATATTTTGGGATAAAATATGTGTATTTCATTAAAGTGAGTTTTTTGTGCCGAGAACTGAGCTGCTTTTCACAAAAGGAAAAAGTTTGCATACGGAAAACCATATCCGGTGGTAGAGCCTTCTCCGACATTGCTTCTAAAGCATGGAACGACCTGCCTCTAAAAATAGGGGTCTCCTCTCTTCTTGAATTTCACAAAAAGCTAAAGACCTGGTACTAGTCCCATTTGTCCCCAGGTGTGCCCCTAGACTCACACCTGCTCAGTGGCAGGATACCCTCCTGGATGATAATGCACTCCGCAAATCTGCTTAAAAGAGTTGTGCTTTTAATTTGTTTTTGTATTCGCACTATTTCCTGAAATTTATGCCTGAAGGAGACTGGTTCGAGCAGAAAACGTGTTGCGGAAACTGTAAAACCTTGGTTTGTCATGTCCGAGAGACTCAAAACTGTCTCCTGATGGAATCTTAAGTGACATTTTTACACGAGGCATGCCTTCATTTTCAGCTTTCAGTCAAGATACTGACAAACTACATTGTACATAACATGCATATTTTCAATTAAAGCTACTGTATTTAAAAAAATATTATTTCATTCACTTATAATTTTGCATGAGGCAACACAAGTTTAATTAGTGTACTACTAACACATCTTCTTTTTATGTTTCCCTGTACTTATTTCTTCTCTTTCAAGGCAAGCTGAAAAAAACAGCTGTGATTTTTCTGGAACCGAATTGAAATTGAGCTGAGCACGGAATTATGTTTAATGAGTTCAAGGCAAAACCTGCTTTTGAATAGTCTTTGTTCAAGCACCATATTTCGTTACCCTTGAAAACTGCTGTATTCTTTTTTGATTGTGCATTTTGTAATGCTGTCATAATCTATAACATTGCTTTCTGAGTGTGCCAGTTTTTTGTAGGGCAGCCTGGGGCTTCCTCCTAGATGAAGTCCAAATTCCAATATGTATAAATAAATACCTAATTATATAAATAAGGGAATGATCACATCCTGGCACTGGATAAAGTGTTGTTAGATAGGCAGTTTTTATGTACACAAATTCAATATGATTGTTTAACTGAAAGGAAAAAGCAACATATTTATTGAGGAGAGCATAATGTTAACGTGATTTCAGAGGAAAACAATGTGGCCTAGTAACAAAAAAGTAGCAAAATTGCACTGAGATTTTCGAAGTCTACGTCAGACTGTAGTTTGACCACTTTTTGGAATTCAGGATCACTGCAAGGAAATTCACATGGAAAGCTGCACCTGGTGCAGATTTCCATGCAGATAATGTGGGAAACTATGTGAAGACAACATACGTACACTTTTCACATTGTTTTTATCCATGTGGAAGAAAAGTTTTGCCGATTGAGAAACACTCCTCATACATCCGAACCAAAGTTGAGAGAGATTTCTCCTTCTCATTCTGGAAAGCGTTATGCCAGCACTCGGCTTAAGTAATCATACAACCTTTTCCAGGCTGGAAGGAGGAATAACAACAGTTTGTTAATGCCCACAAATACACTTTTTTTTGGGCATTCACAAACTTCGAAGACTAAGGATGTATGACGTTACAACGCATGCTTTTATCACGCATGCTGTTACAATGCAGTTTTTACAACGCAAACCTTTACAACGCATATCAATCAATCAATCAATCAAGTCATTTATAGAGCGCACTACTCACCCGTAGGGTCTCAAGGCGCTGGGAAGGGGGGGGTGCCGTTACTGCTCGAACAGCCAGGTCTTGAGCTTCTTCCTGAAGGAGAGGTGGTCTTGGGTCAGGCGCAGGTCGGACGGGAGTGAGTTCCAGGTCTTGGCAGCCAGGTAGGAGAAGGACCTTCCTCCTGTTGTTTGCATAGCGCTTTGGGGTGCTGGATAGTGAATAGTTTAATTTACTATTCCAACTCCAGTCCCCGTGGACACTAGGGAAGGTGTTGGATAGTAAATTAAATCTATTCCCTATCCTAGAGCGCCCCCCAGCGCAATGCGTTGTAATGGTTTTCATTGTAAAACCTGCGTTGTAAAAGCACTGCGTTGTAAAAGTTTCGTTGTAAAGGATGTTTCCCTCTCTGGAGCCCTGTTATTTGGTGCTCCATACATTTATACATTCTTCATGCTCATTGTGCGATAATGATATTAACTTGTGTGTATTGTATTAGTCAAAGTGATGGTAGGTGACTGCATTTACCTGTAATGAGAGTCACATATATATACACAATTATAATCAATGTATTTACTTGCACTAACTATACCCGGTTGGCTGCCATCATTTGTTTCTCCAAATGTTGACATAACTTGTGACTAGGCATGATCCACTTGACCTATTTTTTTTACAAACTGCATTCCAAGTTTCATGTTCCACTTTCCTCTGCAGGTACATTATCAAGTATTTCTCGTTAGTTTGCATAAAGCAATTGTTTACTGTTGGGAACTGTTAGATTAGTCAGTCTAATTGAGACTTGGTCATGATGCGACAGAACCTCCTGTAGAAAGCAGACCATACTTTTGCTAACTTCAAGGCTGTGCAGAAGCACATTTCTCTGTTTAACTCTGGGAAACTTGAAAGGCTACTTGCTCCCAGAGAACATCGTCTTCTGATTAGACAGGCCAGAGGGAATTGTTGGGCTGATGTTTCCAGAGCCTTATATCGTTCGTTCGAAAACTTTATTGTGGTTTGATATAACCATAAAAGCACATGCATTTTTAAAAAAACAGTTTTCAAACATTATTCCCTTTTTTTAAAATTATATACATTTAAAAATAGACCAATTGATTTAAAATACATCAACAGTGCAAATTATCAGAATAGGAAGACAAAATGTAAAAACTATAACATTTTAAATTATGTCTAGATGAAATTAAAAAAATGGTAAAATTACATTTATTACACACATTCATTCCCGAAGTCTACAAGATTTAATTAATACAGATGGGTAACAGAATTTAACTGATTAATTTCCTACGTATTAGCCACATTGAGAACAGGGACTTTGCAACTGCAGCTACTATCACTGTACTAGTATCAGTTCTCAGAATCCTATAGAAGACAAGATAATTCCTAATACCCAGGTTTTTACATAACTGGATAACCCATTCTACATAACTGGATAACCCACTTCTGCATAACTGGATAACCCATTCTACATAACTGGATAACCCACTTCTGCATAACTGGATAACCCACTTCTCTTGGTCATGATGCGACAGAGCCTCCTGTAGAAGGCAGACCATACTTTTGCTAACTTCAAGGCTGTGCAGAAGCACATTTCTCTGTTTAACTCTGGGAAACTTGAAAGGCTACTTGCTCCCAGAGAACATCGTCTTCTGATTAGACAGGCCAGAGGGAATTGTTGGGCTGATGTTTTCAGAGCCTTATATTGCACATCAATTGCGTATTAATTGTATGTTCCATAGAATAGTTTAGCAGACCATGTCCTGACTTCGCTGAAAGAAGACAATTCTCAAACTCCTCAGAGTCTTCTTGACCAGGGTGTTGAGCATCATGCTTGAGCACCCGTGTCTTTCCCCTGAACCATAAATGAGTTCTTCTGATGCTGACATATTCCTGTTTGAACTTTCTCTTGTCACTTTTGATGCCTTATTCGGATTAGGAAAAGAATGTTGTGGAACCAATTCATTTTTATTCTGTTTCCTCCACATCATAATATTTAGAAGCTTTGTCTTTATATTATGCACATTTAGATTGCATACATATATTGAGACACATGTTCTTGGGATAAATTGACTCGCTAAATGATTGCTTGTCGCCTTTAAGAAATTGTGCTAATAAAACTTCATGGTTTGGATACCATCCTCTGTCATTCTTACAGAGCAACACTGGTTTCACTGATATTGAATTGTGTTGCTGATGTTAGCTCCTTTCATACACTTTCAGTCGACAACCATAGGTCCATACGACAAATCAACGATCCTTTATGACAACTATACAAAAACATTTAGGTACAGAGAGATGCACATGATCATCTCCACACTTGTGCTAGAGATCTCTGTTCCTGTGACATGGCTTATGCATGCAAGGAATCCCTTTATGAAATTCTGACATGCATAATTAAGGCAAATATGTTTCTAAACTTATGTTTACAGATGAATTTTCATTTGTGAAATGATCCTAAAGTTATGAAATGCAAAATATTCTTAACAGTTAAGTATTAGGAGAACAAAACACGTAAGAGAGTATGAGTGGCCACATAAATACTTATGTGGTAAGGAGAGCCCTTAAACATCCTCGTACAGTCCTGACCTTTATCCATCTTCACAAGGACTCATAAACTCATAAACAGTGCAATTCCATAGGTTATATAAACTCACAGGCTCTGGCTTTGCACAACAAAGTCATTCCTTAAGTGAAACAGAAAATACAGGCTCAGACGCCACACAGCAGACTAATCACTCTGGTTAAATGTATATTTTACTCCAGCTTTTATATAGCAGAGCTATGCCTCAGATTCCTAAACTGTATACAGGCTTACACATTACAGAGCAAAGCTATCCCTCTCCATACAACAGAGCTATCCCTCAAGTAAAACAGGATGCACAGATGTTAGCTTAAGACAGCAGAGTTATCTATTAGGTTAGAAAGAATTTACAGGAATTTCTTTACAGCATATCTGCCTGTCATGTAATGCTGTTCTTGCATTACATGTTTCAGATAGTAGACCTATTCCACAGGTTACTTTAAACTTCTATTCTTTGAACAGAGTGAGCAGATAGACCACCTAAGTTGCACAAAACATACTGTGGTTCTAGGATGCAATAATATCTTTTAGTGTACATAAAATGTCTAGGTTCAGGCTAGAGTTAAGCGATTACCCTATTGTGAGACAGAAGATCCACTCACAAGCTTTGGCCACAAACAGCAGGCCTCTCCCATGTTACATAGATTCAACAGCCTGAGGTCGTAGGCTGAAAGCTCTTTTTTATGTTATTGTGCAAGTATTTATTTACTGTATAAATAAAATAGATCAATGGATGAGGTCCTCAAAATCACAGCAATAACCACATTTGAAATATGGCCTCTCATTCACTGTTCCGATTTCTTACCCCCAACTCCTGTCCATTCGCTAATGGTTAATGAATAATATTAACGATTTTCCATATCCAGGATTATTCTGATTGTATGTTTTTTTTTACTTGTACATCAAATCTAGTTTGTGCTCAGGGACTTAATACTAGGGACCAGATTACCAAGTCGGGCAGAAAGGCCCCATCGCAAGTTCGGAGGCTTTCTGTCCAACATGGTAGGTATAAAGATCAACTGCTGTATTAGGATGACGGCGGTCGAAGTTTAAACCTGTGTTGGGAATCTGATGCAGTTTTGATGGTCAGTCAGAAACACAGCATAATCCCTTAAAGATAGCATTTTTTCTCCATCAGGATAATGAAGTCGGCCTTGCAGACATGGATGGGCTGTCAGAGAGTGTCAGTGGGGGCGCCTTAGCAGGGCCACCTTCCACCCTTACACTCCACATTCTGCCCTGGTGGGCCCCTATGGTGGCCCCCTCAACATCCCTGCACCGTGCCACATGGTGCAGGGATGTTTACAAACTTCCATTTTTCAATGGGAGACTGTGCTGCTGGAGTTTTCAGCCCACCGCACAAGCTCCCATTAAAAAATAGAAGTTTCCGCCCGCACTATGTTACATCCTAATTGGGATTGCAGAACCGCCGACCCATGGATGGGTGGTTCCTTTCCCACAATGGCTTCTACCCAACATAAAAATAAGGGCCTAACGGGCACATGCATCATTGTCAATTGCATTCGCAAGCGATGTGAATCGCAATTTTTGGCCGTTTGCGAATGCAATTGACAAAATTGGGATGCATCATGTTTTTCGCAATTTTAGAAAACGCAATCATGTTGCGATTTCTAAAATTGCGATTGCATTTAAGAAACCGCAATTTCAGATTTCTTAAATGCAATGCATGAACATTTTAAATTTGTGAATTTGCAAATAGGGAGAGGTAAATTAACATGAAGTTGACCTTCATGGTAATTTGCGAAAACTTTCAAAAATGCACAAAAGTGCATTTTTGAAAGTTTCATTTTACATACACACATGCCCTTGGGGCATGTGTGTGTGAAAAAATGCACTTAAAGTTATATTTCAGGGGTGCAGGGGGGGTCCATTAGACCCCCCCTGCACCCTTGAAATTGCATTCCTAATTTGCGCAAATTGGGAATGACTTCCCATTCATTCCTATGGGCCTCTAGGCCCATAGGAATCAATGGGAAGGGATTCCTTAATTGCGATTCGCAAATTGTGAATCGCAATTAAGGAATTTTAGGAAATCTAAAAAAAAATTGCGATTTCTTGATGCATAGCCTTTTGCGATTTCTTAATTGCGATTCCTTAATTTTTGCAATTAAGAAATCGCAAACGGCAACAATGATGCATGTGGCCGTAAGTGTTTCATCATCATAAGTATTTCGATTTAAAAAGAAACAATATAAAAGACTGCAACAAAAAACATCACCTATGTCGTAGGTTAAAACATCACCCAATTTAACAACAGACCTTAGAAAAACAGCCAACATCAGAACAGACGGAGGATTCAGTGACATTTTTAAAAACATAAATGCTGTCATATCTAATCAGGGATAATTATTTATGTACCGAAAGGGACACCTTCCTGCAGAAAAACAATCATTAATGGCGTTTTGCTCCTTGTATGTGTGTTGTAGAATGCAGCACACATAGAAAGAGTAAAAAAACAAAGAAAAATTAAAGTATTTCTCCTCGTCACGCCACTCTGACGCCTCCTTTTGAAAGGCGTTGGTTTCTGAATGTATCTCAGCATGCGATCAGATGACGTGCATGTTTAGAGTCTGATTCTTACTCTATATATCCATTTAATATTAATCATTCCTGCAGCTTCTTCATGTGCAAACGGGTTTAAAGATATCAAAATGTGCAATGCTAGAAGACTAACAGGAAGAGAGCGCCTAAGAAAATAACCACTACACTGATAATGGACCATCTTTAAGTCTTGTGGCTCAACCCTAAGCTCCATAGCCTTCTGGTTTTGGTGATGTGTGTTTTATTACCTGTGCTTTTGATTGTACTTTTATGATTATTAATCAATAACCGAATACAGATTTGATCCTCATCATCGCTCCATTGCATGCTAAAGTCAGCCATCTTTTGAATTGCATCTTGCTGGTGTAACCCATTGAACAGCCACTGACATCTCAAAGGAGGAGGTAAGTGCTTCTCACATGATGAATATGGGAGTAGGAAAATATATCTAAGGGTCCTTTTCATGCCTTCCTCGATATTTTCTCAAAAGGGAAACACTTTTTTTTATGCAGCTCCTGTCTTTTTAATGAGCACTGTCCGCTTTATAAAACAGAAAATTGGTTTCCTTTTTGGAAATACAAAAACACAGAGTTCAGGAATGGTGGTCCACTGTTCCTTTCTGGCCAACACCTATGATTTTGTGGCCAATCAAGTGAGCTCGCAAACAGTGACCTGAATAATTATTGTTCATTTGGCAGGTCTACAACCCCATTGCAACTGGATATTTTACAACACAACTTACAAGTACATATGTTGCGTCGCAAAATGAAGGCTCACTATTTGCAACCTGCCTTTTGATACATGAGGCCTATAATTTTGCAGAAGATCACATACTCTGCCTTTTCTCTTTCCTTTCTCCTGTTTTTATTTCTTTTCATACATGTCTTTTTGCATCTTTCTACTGTCAATATTATTTATCTCAACTACTGAATCACTCACACCTCTTCCACACTGTCTTTCTAATCGCCTATGCTCATCTCATTTTCCACCCCATTCCTTGCCTGTCTCTTCCTTTCTCGTGCACTGTTTCACTACTTTCCTAAAGCTCTCTCTGGCTCATGGTATTCTTTCTTCATACACCTTTCTATATCACCTCTCTAGGTATCACATGCTTCATTCACTTTTCTCTGCCGCCTCGAAGGATAAATGTTATTAAATGATTTTTACCTAGAACATTATAACACATTTCTGCGAGCCCGAAATGATGCAATAACAGGTGTTATTAATCTCCAATTTCATGGATCAGAATTTGACGCCCTCATAAAAACGGAGAGCTGAGTTGGCCTTGCCAGGACTTCAACTTTCGGCATGCAGATCACATACCTCTCCTGTGCCCTTCCTCTTTCGTTTTCAGGATCAGCTTTCCTCTCTTTTGAGTGTGGCACTCTGCAACTGTCCACCTCATCTTTCTCCCATGCTCTCCCCCTTGCCTCTCAAAGCTCTTTAATTATTCCCTCTGTCTCTTACCCTCCCTTGTCTCACTTTAGTCTCGACCCTCTTTTGTCTTCTCTAGCCTCGATTTCTATCACATTTCCCAGTAGTCCACAAAACAAGAAATATTTAAAGACAGAAATAACAATAAAGTGTTAGCTGCTTTTTAGAGTATTTATTTTTGAACATTCGTGAACAATGCTTGCACTAAGACTCTATCATATAAACTTAAGTTGTCTTGGTAAATTTGAATGTCAGGCACTAAAATGCATCTGGGATTTTGTATACCTCAGGCTGTGTGCGGTCAGACTGCGCCTCACCTGCTCTGCTATTCGTTCTCTTCTGGTAATGCTAGCTGCTTGGCTGGAGTGTATTGTTCAGGTGTCAAAAGCAAAACTGAATGATGTCATGGCAGTATAAACTGATTTGGTGCCAGTGATCCAACATATAGCATGCATACCTCGTGTGCAAGAGGCAAGTGGGCGTAGTCCAATTGATAAAGATGAACAATGTTTCATAATCAATGCAATACCTTTTCAGTAGTTTTACTTTCTGCTTGGCACTACACACCATAATTTACCAAAAAGTAGAGCGCAGCACTGGAGGTCCTGGTGTTGGTTATTTTGCACGTAATCTCATACCAATGCCAAAGCAGCTGAAATGGTGTCTGGCAGGGTGGGCAGAAAGTGGAGTAGCTAGGTGGGGTCTGTCCACCCTGGGCTGCACTCTTTTTGGGGGAGGCGGAGGTGAGCAAGTAATGTCTGTCGACTACCACCATGCCCCCGAGAACAAGTCACCCGTCAGCCGCCACTCCCCCCAGAACAAGTAGTCATTTGGCCACCACACACACACCCCCGCCCCCACCCCTGCTCTTACCTGCACCATGCAGAAAACTTAGGGGCAGCCCTGGTTGGCAGTAAATCTAGCTACACCACTGTGGGCAAACCCAACTGACCAAAGTAGGGGCTGTAGGAACCTGTTTCACAGCCACTGGGAGTTTCAAACACAACTTTCAAGAATCAGTATCAGAATGCATAGATAAGAGATTGCTCAATTTCTTTCTAAAGTTTATCATTTTAAGTCATCTTTGGTGTGTCTGGCAAGAAGGGCCTTTTTACTACAGTCAACGAATAGCTAAATCTTGATTCTTGATCCATTATTGCTGTGCTGTTAAGGGCTACCATTTTCTGTTTTACTTTCAACACGATTGATTCACCACTGTTGGGATGGTGAAGAGTGCCAGCGGTGTGGATACGTCAGTCGTGTCTTATCACCTAAAATTTCCCCGTTTTGGGTCATCATCCACAACATTGGCAAGTATTCATATACAACAGTGAAATAATACAACTTTGAGGTGCGTATGATTTGCACATTAACTTGTGTTTTTGGATACATTTATCTAAATGCATTTTGGCAATGTCATCAAACTTGTCAAACCTATCAATTAAAAAATACATCTAAATTTCAGCTAAATATGTCAAACGTTTTCCTGAAGTTAGTTGCATTAAGGTAATATTGATCGTTAACTTTTGGACATATCTCATCAATCTGTTAAATGCTGTTAGAAAACGTGTTCTGAAGTTAAAAACAACTTTGTAACAAATTATTGATGAGAAAAGTGTAGTCTGTAAAGCTAATGTACTTTATTCTATCCCTATGTTTTGCTTGACAAATAACAGTTACACTGTGTAATAGCCTGCTTTCTAACCTAAAGGCACATATATGACATGATCCATACATGTACCACAGAGGATATTTTTACATGCATCCAGTTGTAGAGGCATATACTGGGGGGTAAACGGCAAAACACCCACATTTAGGCAAGTTCTTGTTTCCTTCTGCCTGAAGTGTTTTTTTGGTTTAAGAAAAAAACACATTGGTAAGAACTGGGCTTATTTTTTAAAGTTCTACAATGTAAATCCATATTTTATAGACAAGAAAATGTATATTAGTAATAGGTTTAAAATTACTGCACATGGTTTGATGACATTATAAACTGATTTAAGCATTTATAACAATTGGAACATTTCACCAGTGTACTCCGTCTCAAATCTTTATACAGAAAATATAAAAACAGTTCAGATATTTGAAATCAAATTGCAGCTTTTTAAAGCAAATGAAAACATATTGATAATCTCCTAATAAAGAAAAAGTCCAGAGACATTGTTGAATTTGTTAACTATCAAGTCCTGACCACTGCCGGCCGGCGGTAGCCACTGCTGGCCTGGCGGGGGCGATCCGCCCACCATCCTTACCTAAAAGGCCCCCCGCCATATTAGGATGGCTGGGGGGTCCGAGGGGGATGGAAAGTTTGTCCGCCACTTTTCCTCTGGTCGACACGTCTCCCGGGCGGAAGGCATGTGTAATATAATGGCGGTGTCTGCAAGACACCGGCATTCATATTAGGATGATGGTGAAGATCAGCCTTTCCATGGTGGTGTTGCAGCCATGGAAAAGCATGCGGTCTTTGCTTTTGGGGATCTGTTGTGGGCCCACAGGGTGTTGGGGGGTGCACATGGGGGTACCTATGGTACCCACCTGCATTTGCATGCACAAGGTGGCAGGCCCCGCATGGTGCCTGTCATGTTGTGCATGCAAATACACAACATGCATTTCTTACATTGCGGCGGGTGCTAAGAAATTCGGGAGAGGACCAACCAGGACCATAGGATATGAAGTAAATCACTGTTCAAGGAAGAACACCACTAGAACTGGTCATGTGGCAGGAGTTTCGACTTGCTGAGTGTTTGGTGGATCCAGTACCAATCAGTGAGTATTTTAAAAAACAAGGGATTTAGTCAGGGGTCTCTAAGCGCTTTGTTGTGCTCGTTAACCATTTATGTGGTGTATTTTCAGTTCCTAGAAGGGTTTGCCATGTAATTCGGGTATGATTCCCATTTAGTATCAAGTGAGCAAATTTAAGGAGCACATTGTAAAGACTTGATATCAGACCCTTTTATCTTTCCTGGATCCTGAGATACTGCAGAATAAGGGATTGCGCTATGGTCACTGGGGATGGTCCCAGCCCACTCTAATGCAATTAGCAATTAGCCAGTTGTTGGCATCTCCAGTGGTTTCCTATGTTCTGCATACTCCCTCTGAAGTGTTTGTGGTGATTTAATGTTATCATTGTCCACTAGAGTGCGCAGTCAAAATATCTATTTTTTTATATCACCCTACACTAATATCGATTTTTTAATATCGTAGGGACAGAATATTGATGTCAAGAATATCGGTGACCAGAATATCGACCTTAAGGGTAAGTAATATTGTTTTTTTTTATATATCGAAGTAATATCGAAGTAAGTAATATCGTTAGCAAAAATATTGTTGTGTACTAATATCGATGGTTATATTAGTGTTATGTAGTTTAGTATGTATTTTATATGTATGTTGAACATTTTTTGTACTGTATTTTTATTATTTTTAAATATATATATTAAATGTTTAGAAATCAGTAATTTTTTTATTGTAAATTGTGCTTTTTAGTATCAGAGCTGGTGGGAAGTAATGTAATTATAATTAATTAATTAATATGTTTTTATTTATTGTTATTGGTTATTAATGCATTGTTAATTAATTAAGTGGTAAATAATTT
This sequence comes from Lissotriton helveticus, assembly GCF_964261635.1. Lineage (NCBI taxonomy): Eukaryota > Metazoa > Chordata > Amphibia > Caudata > Salamandridae > Lissotriton > Lissotriton helveticus. The sequence continues at coordinate 329,920,722 of NC_136071.1, read as the reverse complement.
TTAATAAGGGATTCATTTATCATTATATTAATTATAATTAATGTATTATTATTTTTTATTTATTGTTAATGTTAATTTATTTATTGTTATTTCATTATTAATTGGTTAACAATTTGTATTAATTGATTAATTGATAATTACATTAATTATGTTATTTTTTATGTGTAGTGGGTTGTGGGTGTATAGGGGAATAGGGTGGGAAGTAGTTTAATTAAAATTAGTTAATATGTTTTCATTTATTGTTATTGATTATTAATTCGTTGTTAATGAACTATTAATGGATAATTAATTTTTAATGATTGGTTAATGTGTCGTGGTATTATGATTCATTTATTATTAATATGTATTTATTGTTATTGTTAATTGATTTTTGTAAATGTATTATTAATTGGTAATTCATTTTTATTAATAGAGTAATTGATAATTAAATTAATTGTGTTATTCTTTTATTTGTAGCTGGTTGTGGGTTTATAGGGGAATAGGGTAGGAAGTATTTTATTATAATTAAGTCATTATTAATGTTTCTTAATTGGTATTGATTATTAATTTTTTGTTAGATAATTTTTCATTGGTAATTAATTTTTATTAATTGATAATTAATTGTGTTATTTTTTATGTGTAGCGGGTTGTGTGTTTATGGGGGAATAGGGTATGAAGTAATGTAATGTTATTTAGGTGAATAATAATTAAATTTTATTGGTCTTTATTATTATTTTTTTTGTGAATTAATTATTAATATGTTATTTATTTTACAAAAAGTATTTATTTAATAAGTATGCTAATTTAACCCCTACGCTATCCTACATTTTCCACTCTGTTACACTCACTGGAGTGGGAATAGTAATTTTTACCCCCACACTATCCAACACGTTCCCTACTGTTGTACTCACAGGAGTGGGAATAGTTATTTTAACCCTTACGCTATCCAAAACTCTCCCTACTGTTGCACTCACTGGAGTGGGAATAGTAACTTTTACCCCTACGCTATCCAACATTTTCCCTACTGTTGCACTCCCTGGAATGGGAACAGTAATTTTAACCCCTACGCTATACAACTCTTTCCCTACTGTTGCACTCACTAGAGTTGAAATAGGGAAATAGGGTGGGAAATAGTTTAATTAAAATTAGTTAATATGTTTTCATTTATTGTTATTGATGATTAATTTGTTGTTAATTAATTATTAATTATTATTATTATTATTATAATTACATTTGTTAAGCGCGCAGCTACCCGGAGGTTTCCCGGCGCTAAGGCAAACAGAACGGTATACAGGGTGAGAGGAGCGTCAGACCAGAAGTTTAAGTATTGAAGAGCCAGGTTTTAATTCCTTTACGGAATGTCAAAAAGCACATTTCAGAACGCAGAGATTGGGGTAGGGAGTTCCAAAGAGAAGGTGCTAACAGGGAGAACGAGCGACCTCCCATTTTAGCTCTATTGACACGCGGTATCCTAAACTTATTCTGCGTGGATGACCTAAGTGTGCGGGGGGGAATGTATTGCTGCACCAGAACAGATAGATAGTGCGGAGCTCTTCCAGTCATAATCTTGTGCATGAGACAAAGTGCTTTGAATTTGACTCTGCTCTCAATTCGCAGCCAATGCAGTTTACGCATATGAGACGCGGCCGAGGTTCTGGCGGGCAGGTTACAAATAAGGCGAACTGCCATATTTTGTACCACCTGGTACTTCCTGGTTACCTCCTTGCAGGCACCCAGGAGTAGGATGTTCCCATAGTCCAGGCGTGAGGTGACAAGAGCCTGGACTACAGTCCTCAGGGTGTCAGCAGGCAGCATCCACGTGATTTTCCTCAGCCACCTGATGATGGTGGTACAGGTGGCGGAGACTTTCACAACGTGTTGCTTGAAGGATAGTTGATTGTCAAGGAGGACCCCAAGATTACGAGCAGTCACAGTTGGAGTAGGTAGAGGGCCCATCTCCGGCGGCCAATGTTGTGGGCCCCAGAGCGAGGTATCCGAGCCAAACAGGAGCAGTTCTGTTTTGTCCCCATTTAATTTTAATTTGTGCTTAAGCATCCAATCAGATATTTGTTTCAGTCCAGATTGAAGAGAGGAAGAGGGAAGATTTTTATTAGTAGAAAGTGAGTAGATAACTTGAGTGTCATCAGCATAGGAATAAATTGTAAGACCTGCCTGTTCCGCCAAAAAAGCAAGAGGTCTCACATACAGATTAAAGAAAAGAGGGCTAAGGATAGACCCTTGGGGAACACCGTGAGTGGAGGGGAATATTGACGAAACAGATGTAGAAGAAAAAACTTGAAACGTGCGATCAGAAAGGAAATTAGCAATCCAGGCCAGGGCGGAGCCACCGACACCCACAGATTTCAAGGTGGACAACAAGATGGAATGGGAGACGGTGTCAAATGCGGCACTCAAATCAAGCAAGATGAGTGCCACTGTCTCCCCATTGTCCACCTTTCGTCTGATGGTTTCCGATACACCAAGGAGAGTGGTTTCAGTAGAGAAACCAGCCCTGAACCCGGATTGAGAACCATGAAGAAAATTAGAAGTTTCAACGTGGGAATTGAGCAAAGAATTAACGTGTTTCTCTAGAATTTTAGAGAAACATGAAAGCAAAGAAATAGGGCGAAAATTAGATGGGTTGTTGGGATCTGCGTTGGCATTTTTTAATAATGGGACCACCATTGCGTGCTTCCATTCATTTGGAACAATTGCTTCAGTTAATGACGCGTTCAAAACCTCCAAAATAATATGGAGTAGGGCTGGGTCCAGGGAACTCAGAACTTGAGGAGGCATTGGGTCAAGGGGGGAACCAGATTTTATGTCTTGAAGATACTTTTTTAGAAGCGCAGGGGAAATAGGATCCCAAGCGTGAAGTAGGGGAATAGCGGATATAGAGCAGGGGATAATAGCAGGAAGGGAATTGCGTAAGGCTTGATCCGGGTGAGTGGACGCAGCGGGAGTAGAGTTAAAAATATCATAGATCTTATCAATTTTTTCAAGAAAGAAGTTGGCTAAAACATTACACTGGGCAGTGTCCAGACAGGGGTTGTTAGGTACAGTAGACGCACCTGAAAGCTCTTTGACTATTTTAAACAGGGCCTTGGGTCTATTTTGCGCCGTAGGAATAGTGCTATTAGCAAAATTGGCTCTGGCGATATCACAAGCCAAGTGATAAGCTTTAAGGGCAGCCTTGTATTTTGCTTTATGATCTGGGTTGTAGTTGGAACGCCATATGCGTTCCAGTTTTTTACAATTGGATTTTTCTTGGCGAAGGGCGTCATTAAACCAAGGTGCCGGTGGGTGATGGATTTGTGATTTATTTCTTTGAGTCGGAAGACAGGAATCCAAAGCTGTTGTCAACCACAATCTGACAGCAGGTAGCTCTTTAATAGTCATACTGGAAGACGTAGGTTTTGAGTTGGCAAGAAAGGAGTTTAATTTGTCAACGTCTAGACGTTTCCAGTTCCTGCTGGCTTTGTGAGGGAAAGCAGGATTAGAGGAATTAACCACAGTCATTTTAATTGAAAAGTTAACAATAAAATGGTCCGACCAGGTGACCGGCGTTGAAGATTGATAGGAAATGCCAGTAAGGTTAGAAATGATGGGGTCTAAAAGATTACCGGCCTTATGGGTAGGGTCGGAATTATGAAGGTGAAGATCTAAGGCTGCAAGATCCTGTAAGAGGCGTGTACAGATGGCACACGAAACAGAGTTAAAATGAATATTTAAGTCCCCAACGACGATAAAATTAGTTGATTGCGCTAAAAACGGGGCAATAAGTTCAGGAAAGGAGGAAGCCCAACTACTAGCAGAGCCCGGCGGACGATAGATCAGCGTGCCGGTTAAAGTAAAGTGAGGAGAAAGTAGGAGTTTAAACAAACCAGCTTCGCAGTTTGAAAAATCAAGGTCTTCCCATTTACAAGAGAATTCTCTCTTGAAAATAATGGCGATTCCCCCGCCGTCTTTAAGAACCCGGTTCCGCCCCACATAGGTGTAATCATTGGGGAGAGCCATGGCGATGTCAGGACCAGAGCTATCATTTAGCCAAGTTTCAGTGACAAACATGGCAGCTGGGCTAGCTGTCTCCAGAAGGTCAAAAATATCTCTCTTGTGTTTCGAGAGAGATCGACAGTTAATACTAATAAACCTCAAAAGGGAGCAGGGATTGGGCGGAGTGGAAGGGGAAGTGTGTATGTGGGAGGGAATATTCCAGAAAGTAGAAGACATGCAATCTATGCTTGAAGTGAAGGAGTCCAATGAGAGGGAGCAATTTGGGCAAGTAATGGGCGCATTGTGACAGTTAAGAACAATGTCCGAGGAACAAGATGACCCCTGCAACCGCAGTAAGGCGGTGCGAGAATAGGTTAAGTGATCGTGGGCAGGGGAACTGGTCCCTGGGCCCGTACTGGCGCGGACGGGCGCAGACGGGCTTGACTTGTGCGCGACTTTGGCGCGAAGTCGGCGCTCCCGCTGCGCTCGTCCGCTGCGCTTCCTCCATGCCGCCATTAAGTACTAAGGGGGAGGGAGCACTGGACCGCTCACCTGCAAAGACTCAGCGCAGGGCGGAAGTGGTGTCAGCCAACAGGAAGTGCGCTCCTCGAGCTGGCCCTCCGCAACAAACGGCACAAGCCGGGGCGGAACGAGGCCACGAGGGCGGTAAAGTGCAGGTAAAAGCGGCTTGTAAAAGGTGCAATATTACAATTTAAAACAATTTGTCCAGCGTGCTCTTAACATCAGCCGCGGACATAGAAGATAGATGTGCAAATTTACTAAGGTTTTAAAAATCGATTATGCGTGCTCTTTAGATCAGCAGCGGCACAATATTCATACTCAATACAGCATCCACAAACAACACACACCGCAACCTGAAACGCTGCGTTTGTCACTGGGGCTGGGAGCTGAGAGCAGCAGTTAAATACTTGGACGGGCTCGGCAGCACTAGACCGCTCACCTGCAAAGACTCAGCGCAGGGCGGAAGTGGTGTCAGCCAACAGGAAGTGCGCTCCTCGAGCTGGCCCTCCGCAACAAACGCCACAAGCCGGGGCGGAACGAGGCCACGAGGGCGGTAAAGTGCAGGTAAAAGCGGCTTCAAGTGATTTCACAGTAAAAGGTGCAATATTACAATTTAAAACAATTTGTCCAGCGTGCTCTTAACATCAGCCGCGGACATAGAAGATAGATGTGCAAATTTACTAAGGTTTTAAAAATCGATCATGCGTGCTCTTTAGATCAGCAGCGGCACAATATTCATACTCAATACAGCATCCACAAACAACACACACCGCAACCTGAAACGCTGCGTTTGTCACTGGGGCTGGGAGCTGAGAGCAGCAGTTAAATACTTGGACGGGCTCGGCAGCACTAGACCGCTCACCTGCAAAGACTCAGCGCAGGGCGGAAGTGGTGTCAGCCAACAGGAAGTGCGCTCCTCCAGCTGGCCCTCCGCAACAAACGGCACAAGCCGGGGCAGAACGAGGCCACAAGGGCGGTAAAGTGCAGGTAAAAGCGGCTTCAAGTGATTTCACAGTAAAAGGTGCAATATAACAATTTAAAACAATTTGTCCAGCGTGCTCTTAACATCAGCCGCGGACATAGAAGATAGATGTGCAAATTTACTAAGGTTTTAAAAATCGATCATGTGTGCTCTTTAGATCAGCAGCGGCACAATATTCATACTCAATACAGCATCCACAAACAACACACACCGCAACCTGAAACGCTGCGTTTGTCACTGGGGCTGGGAGCTGAGAGCAGCAGTTAAATACTTGGACGGGCTCGGCAGCACTAGACCGCTCACCTGCAAAGACTCAGCGCAGGGCGGAAGTGGTGTCAGCCAACAGGAAGTGCGCTCCTCGAGCTGGCCCTCCGCAACAAACGGCACAAGCCGGGGCGGAACGAGGCCACGAGGGCGGTAAAGTGCAGGTAAAAGCGGCTTCAAGTGATTTCACAGTAAAAGGTGCAATATTACAATTTAAAACAATTTGTCCAGCGTGCTCTTAACATCAGCCGCGGACATAGAAGATAGATGTGCAAATTTACTAAGGTTTTAAAAATCGATCATGCGAGCTCTTTAGATCAGCAGCGGCACAATATTCATACTCAATACAGCATCCACAAACAACACACACCGCAACCTGAAACGCTGCGTTTGTTATTTTTTAATGATTGGTTAATGTGTCGTGGTATTAATTATGATTCATGTATTATTAATATTTATTTATTGTTATTGTTAATTGATTTTTGTAAATGTATTATTAATTGGTAATTAATTTTTATTAATAGAGTAATTGATAATTAAATCAATTGTGTTATTTTTTTATTTGTAGCTGGTTGTGGGTTTATAGGGGAATAGGGTGGAAGTATTTTATTATAATTAGGTCATTATTAATGTTTCTTAATTGGTATTGATTATTAATTTTTTGATTGTTAATTTTTCATTGGTAATTAATTTTTACTAATTGATAATTAATTAATTGTGTTATTTTTTACGTGTAGCGGGTTGTGTGTTTATGGGGGAATAGGGTATGAAGTAATGTAATGTTATTTAAGTGAATATTAATTACATTTTATTGGTCTTTATTATTATTTTTTTTGTGAATTAATTATTAATATGTTATTTATTTTACAAAAAGTATTTAGTTAATAAGTATGCTAATTTAACCCCTACGCTATCCTAAATTTTCCACTCTGTTGCACTCACTGGAGTTGGAATAGTAATTTTAATCCCTACGCTATCCAACACTTTCCCTACTGTTACACTCACTGGGGTGGGAATAGTGATTTTGACCTCTACGCTATCCAACACTTTCCCTATTGTTGCACTCACGGGAGTGGGAATAGTAATTTACACCCCTACGCTATCCAACACTATACCTACTGTTGCACTCACTGGAGTGGGAATAGTATTTTTTACTACCCCCACACAATCCAACATGTTCCCTACTGCAGCAGCGGTGCGTCCATTGGGGCGTAGGGGCGTAGCCCCACCAGCCACCATGGACGCATCGCGACCGCCGGCCTATCTAAATAAAAGACAAATCAGCCGCCGGGAATGCGCGGGGGAGGGGGGGTGTGGCCTGCTGCAGCTTGAGTGACAGACACTCAGGCTGCAGCAGACTGTAGTGGGCAGTCCCGCTGGGGAACTTATAGTGCGCATGCTTGGGAAAGTTGAAAACTTTCCCAAGCATGCGCACTGTAAGGTCCCCAGCGGGACCCAGGGGTGCTGTTCGCCTGCCACAGCCCGGGTTTACAGAGGGCGAAAGGGCGAGCAGCAAATATGCCACGCTAGCCAATCCTTGCGCTGCTGTCCACCGGTGCAGCATCCCATTGGATGCCGCGCTTGGGGGTGGCACACACACTGTCTGACGCACGCACTGCTAGGATGTCGGGCCGGCGCCGCGGTAAGAAAACTTTGGGAACCTTTCTCCCGTTATTGGTTTTTTTTTCCGGACGACGTGTAAAAAACCAAATGCATTTACCATTTATTTGTAATGTTGTGTACATAGCCTGTTGTGTAAGCTGCTCGAGCCCGTCGTCCGACTCCATTGTACCTGCGTGTGTGGACACATTGCAAACTAATGTATGGTTTGTAGCAGGTCAAAATGGGAGTTGCGGCCGCGCCGTCTTCAGGTCTCAGCTGCAGCTTTCATTCTCACAGCTCTGCTCAGGAGGCTCAGCCCGGGCGGCAGCGGCGCACTTGGGTTCAAGGAAGTCAGGATGTTTTAGGTTATGTATGGTGGATATAGCCCTGAGGTTTTTTAAGGATTTGGTTGCAGAGGAAAGATGATTGTCGTGACATCCCGTCGTTGCGCAGCACTTTGGTTTCACTTTAGTGCCTTGCACAAGGAGACTCATGGGCCCTGGAGGCAGCGCTTGATCAGCTGCTTGCAGCCAGTGCCGCTCATGAAGGTCTGCCCTGGGCATGGCTCGAGGCTAGGGGCCACGAGGGTGCTTGCCCTGGGCATGGCTGTAGGCTCAAGGCTGCGGGGGTGCGTGCTGGTGTCTGGCAGGGGTGCGTGCTGGTGTCTGCCGCCGTTAGTTTTACTTCAGCCTCGGCCAGCCAACAGCCTCCTTTACTTGGGCTGGCTAAGGCAGCTCATCTCTGTGCAGCTCATCTCTGCACAGCCCAGCACTGCGCAGCTCTTCTATATCTCACTGCAATAACAGAGATCACAGCGAGGGAAGAAAATAAAGCACTGGCAGCACTCCACAGAAAGTAGAGACTTCTAGTTTATACACAGGGCACGTCTCTTTACTGGGCTCAGGTGTGAGTGGTGTACGAGAGAGACTGCACACTGGAAGGGAGTGTGTATTCCCGGTGGGTGAGGGGGAGTGCTTTGTCGGGGCCCGAGGAGTATTGTAAAGGGGTTCCTTGCCTGAAAGAGGGGGAACATCGGGTAGGAGAATTGTAAGGTGAGCACACGAGCGCATCACGGCTGAAAGTGTTTGAGTTAGTGGAAATGAGGGAGGGGGCTTCAGTGCAGAAGGAAAGGGGTGGTGTGTGTGGCTGTATGAGAGAAGCGGGAAGGTGGGAGAGGCTTTCCTCCTCTTGTGACTCATCTTTGTCCTGTATACAGTGCATCATTTATGCAGGTGCTTGGTAGTGGAGGGAATTAATTTTTGGGGTCTGAGAGCTATTTTTCTTCCACCATATTTTGGTCCAGAGCTACTACTGGAGAGAATTACAGAAAGGGAGCAAGACGAAAGCAGAGGAAGATAATGGAACAGTGACATGAAGATAGCAGGAATGAAAAATAACCTACAAGAGTGAGATAAGAACACAGGAAGAGCAGGTTGATTGAAAAAAGAAGCACGACGTGGAATCAAAATGTATAAGCCTTGGTATTCATGAACCCCTACATTCGGCAGCATGAGTGATAGCCTCTTTACAAAAAGTATGAGCTCCTTCTGTTTTTTATTTGATTGCAAATTAGGCATGGTACATGTATAAAATACCAATGAACTTGGCCTAAATGCCATCAAGGCAAGCTTAATGGCACACCAAATAATTATACATGTATCAAATGGGGTAATGTAAAGACTAGCATTTGAACATAGCTCAGCAAACCTAAACTATGTAGGATACTTGAAAAAACGTAGAACTCAAGCCCAGATGCTCAAATGGATGTAATGTATGATATTGATATGTTTCCCTGGTTTTCATTGCTTGAGTTAGTTCACGAGAAAGTGTCACTCATGGTCATTAAAATGTCACTCATAATTGCACTGAAATTATGAGCATGTCACACATTGCAATCGGAAACCTTGGCAGCTATGCAGGGAGCGCTCATAGTTCACAGCCCGTTCCTCTTCGTTCTGCTGTACAGACAGGCATGGTTTGTCTTTGTGCCTTTGTGTCTTCAAACGGCCCCTTTATTGAGGGTTTCCAGAGCAGCTCTTTGAAGGGGTTCGTATCAGAGCCATATTATCTTATGGTCACCAGGAGGTTCAGAGAGCCCCCCGCCCCGGGTGTAGTGTGGATCCTGGTCACACGGCGCATCATCTGCCGAGGGTCACAAGCAGCGCGCGCAGGGACAGAAGGACTCTGGCACTCACTCACCTCCCTCCCAGCCTCCTGCTCTTCTGGTGAAGCCTCTGACGCCTTCGGGGAAAGTCCGCGTGAGAGAAAAACGCATGAATAAATACAAATAAATAAATAAATTAGTTATAATAAGTTGGGGGTCAGAACAGTGTTGAGCCCCCACCTCTGTGGGGTCGGTGTTACGGTTCCTGCCTCCCCCTGTTCTAAGATGTGTGTGTTCATAAGCATGAGCCCTGAATATTTTCTCTATGAGAGCCTTTTTATGATTTCAAACCCTTTGCCAGGTGCCTGTGCTTCGAGTCTAGATGTTAACATTCGCTGTATTTTCGCAGGGCTCTGAGAGTCTTAGAAGTTATGTAGTGTTAACCCACTAATAGATCTGAAGGTGTTTTTATATGATACACATTTTATCAACATAAGGGAGCGAAAGACGGAGTCAATCTCAATGCGGTTTTAACCACAGTCTTGCAAGTTACAGGTATTGATGCTCGCAAAGGCTAGACGGTAATAATGACTAGGTTCCATGTAAGTGTCCGGCGGATGATGAAGAACTGCTCCCTGCATGCACCATCGCTTTGGCGCTGACCCGGCTTTTTAAATTTATTTATTTATGCAATATTATATAGCGCGGACTTTACCCGAAGGTGTCAGAGCGCTTCACATAAGGACCAATAATGATACACGAGGAACAAAATACGAAAGCAAACAATAAGTTACATGGATCAAAAGTGTCACTAGTGAGCGACCAAAATACATGAGGTAGCAATCGGTGCATTACAGGAGAAATAAAAGTGATGTGTGCAGGTTACAAAAAAAAAAAACGTTTACTCAAACCCTATTAAAGCGGCCAAATGAAAACAGCTGACCTTAACAAATGTGCTGCTAGCTGGTGGCTTAGAGTTATCAAAGAGTTGCAGAATATTGGCAACGCTAATACCGGGTGCGAGGGCACCGACTTCCAGGTCATGCCATTGCCCCAACTTGATGCGACTACAAAGCTGCTGGTTTGAGCAAGACATGGGTCCAGATTCCATTTTGACATTATGTGATTTGGGGCATATCTATGTCATTGTGCACAGAACTGTAAATGTATATGTTGATGTGCTTTGAGTTACGTGCCGAGTTATATGCCAAGTACATGTTACTGCGTCTCTTCCATTGAACCTTCTCAGCACACATCATGCTGTTGTAGCTACCGCATCCCATACCCAACATTTTTATGGTACAGCGTTTCAGGGCCTTTCAACATGGCAGTGCAAAAATAAATTTGCAGATGTGTGTACCAGCGATGAGGTTGATCACATCCATGTGTTGTGAGGCAGGAGGTGGGTCTTGCAGTAGGGTTAAAGGAACAGGGGCAGCGGGACTCATGGGAGTAGGAATGTTACCAGCATCTGAAAGTGATCACATGCAGTAGTCTGGGCTTGGTGTGTTCTTGTTTGCAGAACTGCTGGCGAGAGTTGTCTGTAAGCCCTGTCTGCGCAGTGTTTATATGTACGTCATGTTTGCTGTCAGTTGACCTCTGTTGCAAATGTATATTAAGCAGTTTTGGATGGGAAGGGAGTTCTGCCGAATCCCAGGATAGTGCCTATTGTATTATGAGGGAAACTGGGAATTGCATTTATATAGCGCCTACTACCCCTGGCCATTCGTTGGCGCGCTTCACTGCGAGTATCCAGTTGTTCCGACTACCGTCCTCAATGTAGCATCCTTGTTGGCTAGGCTACCCCGGCATTCGATGGCGGCTGTATAACTAGTTATTTTTATGTAATTAAAATGATAATGGAATCGATTAGTCGTTGACTGCGAAAAGCAGAATTTGTATGATTTCCAAAGTCGTCCTAAAGAACATTGTAACAGAAAGGTGTTTTTTTTCTCGTCAGTGCACTTAAATTGGTGTGAAATCCCCTTTTATTTAGCTCAGCGGGTTAATACATCTGCTGCAGAAATATGCAAGTGCAGATCGATTTGAAGCGCCCCAAAGGGCTGACTACGAGGTTTGTTCTTCTGTACTTAGGAAGATTTCCTTTTTTTACTAAGGGGGGGCGAGTATATCTTTTGCGACCGATACCCACATCTGGGTACATTGCCTTCCTTCCCAAAATCCCATCAGTGCCCGATAAATGAGCCGAACAAAGGGTTAACATAAACGTCTGTAAATACGCGATGATATGTAGAATGCAGGAAAGCGATTATCAGCTTTACTTTGAGACGCCTTCACCGCACCTTGGTGTAAAGGTCACTTCCGGGATTGTGGTGGTTCTTTCGAGCTTGTGCCGCATACTTGGCTCTGGAATCGACTAGAAAAGTCCGGGGTGTCTGAGAGCGCGAGTGAGTGGGTGTGTGAAAATTAGATGCACGCTGCTTCCAGCGCTGCGGCCGCGCCATGTGATCTTGTGCATGCCCATCCCCCACTGTGACCCCTGTCATTCTTTGTGCATGCTTACTGTAGTTCGTTGTCACACTTGTTTCGCTTTTGCCAAGAGGGACATGTTTTTAACGTGCCTTTTTATTCTTCCTTTTTAGTTTGAAAGATTGGAAAGCCCGCATGAACTACTTCCTGCAGCATTCCCCCGCTTCCAACGACTCCCCGAAAACCGTCCAGGGCAAGAAGGGCAAAAAGTACGCCTATTGCAGGTAAGAGTGCCACTACCTTGTGTGTACATATTGCATCTCGGGTGCTGAAGTGCACTTTATACTTTGCTTTTGGGTGACACCAAGTATTGCTGGTTTAATTGGATTCAGTTTGCTGACTTGTGATGCACGGCTTGATGGGTGCATGCATTTGTTTTCCTGTGACTAGTTTGTTCTGATATAATTGTCTTATTTGCAATAGTTTTCAGTACACAGTTTGCTCAATCAGTTATGATTTTGTGTGACTACCTGGATTCCTGGAGTGCCTCTGACTTCGTTCTGTTTCTTTACTTTTTGTGACTGTTGGTCCTGCGGGGAAACATTTTCAATTTATGTTGTCTTGTTTACTGGGAGCATTGCTTTTATTTTCCTTTAGTGTAATAGGCTGGCTGGTGAAGTGCACTTCCCATAGTGTGCAGTCACTTCAATTTGCCTTTAGGTGACTACCTGGCTTGATGGTGGTTTTCTATTTGATTTCATGTAAATCCTTGTCTTGATGAGTGCATTGGTTTTAGTTTGTTTGAGGTAACTGCTTCACATGCTGGTTTCATCACACAGCTGACACCCACCCTGAGAAAGCCAGAGCTGCCCTGTTAGTGGTATCAACACCAGTGCGCTTAGGTTCCTTACAGCTCCTTCACTTGAAGTGGGTTACCACCTACCCGTTACTTTTTGTATCCTGCTCGTACCAAGTCAGATCCAGACCCAGACCCAGACCAGTCCCCACAGTTGCTCCGGATTAAGGGACATTGTCATGTCATCTCAGGCGCGATGTAAAGACTCCCAGTGAGCTGAGGACTCTTTTGGCTCAAGAACCAACTAGCTGGAGACCCTTGTGGTTGTTTAAAGATTTAGGATCAGCCTGTAACTCAGTCTTGAGCTGGGTGGGTGACCTCGATTACAAAGTGGCTGTGCCAGATGTCCCATTATGACCCCTTTTGCCTGTCTCCCCTTCAGACACACAGGGCATAAAAGTGGGGGTTGCTCAACCCTGCCAAAAAACTGAGGGGTGACCCTAAGAGCACAGCTGCCATCCTATCAGTGGTGGGATGCTTTGGTGTGCTGGTCTGGTTTTCTGGATGCATTGGCTCAAGTTTTTTCCCATGTAATTGATTAGGTGTCTTGGTAAGTTGCTTTTATGTGAATGTCTGACTAATGACTGCGCATTCCTTTCAGTGTGCACTTGCTTCAGTTTACTTTTTGAGTCACTGTCTAGTTTGCTGGATGTATTGCTTTCATTTTTCTTTCATTAAACTGTTTGACTTGCTTGGTGCTTTTATGTTGGTGCCTGCATGCTGAGGTGTACTCTTCTTCAGTTTAAATGTATGTGCTGGCCTGTTGACTAGCACCCTGCTTTCAAAGTGAAGGTTCACAGGTTCACACTTGCTTTAGTTTACTTTTGTATGGTTGACTGCATGCACAGTTTTGCTGGATGCATTGCTTTAAGTTACTACTTGATGCATTGCTTTCAGTTTGCTTTCAAGTAATTGCCTCTCATTTTCCCAATGCTTGTGAAGGCTGTTTCCCAACTGCTGAGCAACTTCTTCTTCTCTTAGAGCTGAGATTTTCATGAAAGTCTTATAGTCTGAATTCAGCACCTGAGCGTAATAGGACGGAATGTATGAAGCTCTGTGGTTATACTGAATAAGCAGCTACCTATGTTATGCCATCTATTAATGTAATAACTGCACTTTCACAATTGCTTTATTAACCTTCCTGCTTTCTCAAATTTTTCTTGAAAATGCACGATTTGTCTTCTTTTTTTTCAAAATTTTCTAGGGGGGGGTTATCCCCCCTAACCCCCCTTTTGGGGTTCGGGCTCGCTCGCTGCGCTCGCTCGCTACGGTGCTGGATGCTAATTACTTTGCGCCCCACCACTTTCAAATGTCACCCACCGCCCCTGCCCTACTGTTGTACTCACAGGGGTGGGAATAGTTATTTTAACCCCTACGCTATCCAAAACTCTCTCTACTGTTGCACTCACTGGAGTGGGAATAGTAACTTTTCCCCCTATGCTATACAACTCTTTCCCTACTGTTGCACTCACTGGAGTTGAAATAGTAATGTTTATCCTTACGCTATACAACACTTTCCCTACTGTTGAACTGTTTGGAGTTGGAAAAGTAATTTTATTCCCTCCGCAATGTAATATTTTTGGTATTATTTTAGTTAATGTAGTATGTAGGTAATTTCTAAAATATTAAAAATATATTTTTTTTAAATGTGTTATATATATGTATTTAAGTTATTTATAATATTGTTTTATGTGTATATATGTATTTATAATATATAAGATATTTGTAACCATTTATAAGTTATTAAAATAATTATTAAAACATATTAATAAGTATGTATATTATATTTTATATGTATATGTTTACTTTATTTTTACATTATATATATATATATTACTTATAATTTTGTAACATTTTGAAATATTTTTAACTATGTTTATTTTCATTTCGTGTATTATTTACTTTATTTTACATTATGTTTTAACTTAAATAAAAAACAATATTATTAACAATATTTTTGACATCGATTTTTTTTCTCCGATATTTTTGTACTTACCATGATGTAGATAGGATGTCGATATTCTTGACTTCGATATTCTTGCTTAGTTATTTGTGTAGGTCGATATTCTGACCTTCGATATTCTGTCAGTGATTCGTCCACTATGTGTTCCATCCTCTGTATAATTGCTGCCCACAAGCTGGGCCAAACAATTGCACTTCCAACTAAACAATTGGCTGACTAGTGCCATACTGGGACTCGTAGGTGAAGGAATGGTTGGACTCCAATCAGTTTTCGCACCTCTTGCCAGCCAGCCAGCATAACTTGTACTATTGGGTTCTGATCCTTCGGGATATTTCAGGGTAAATTGGTAGTAACTTTCTTGCACCCTCCTAAAGGCTTCTCATCGGGTGAGTCCGAAGTGGGGAATCAAAAGGGGGTAAAAAGTAGAATGCCAACTGCAAGAGGTGAAATGCCAGAGAGTAAAGGGATATATTGCTGAACCACAGTCCCCCTGGTGTTGTGTCAGCCCATAAGCACGAAACATGTAGTCTTTGTTTACAGACACTCCACAGACAGGATCTGATGTCTGTCTTTATTTGTTAAATATTTCGGGACATTTATTAGGAGCATACTTAGGATGTAATTATAATGCGTGGATATGATAATTTTAATCAATCTGTAATTTCCCACACATTGAGAGATAGAAGTGGGTCAACTTACCTGCCACAGTGGATATGAAAGAAAGCATAGATTGTTTTGAGAGGAATGTCTTGGAACACCAATAATGCATTTCTACAAAATGCTGGAGAAGGAGGATGAAGCCTAAATGTTTTTCAAAAAACCAATAAAGATTTCTAAATTAATACAACCCAACTGGGACTTTTTTTGACCACAGGAAATCCAATACTAATTAAGGAGGTGTACCTGATCAACTTTCTCTGCACTCTTACAATATGAGGCTGGTAAGGTCCAACACCTCAAGTCAATTTCGTGACTACCTCTGAGTGCTAAAGACTTGACATTTGATGATGAATGTCTGCCTCCAGATACTGGACTCCTCTGTCAGTGAGCTGAATGTCTGCTTCCAAATGGCAAAAGCATGCTTAATGGAATTGACTTACCTGTTTGAGAGGTTAGTGGCTGCTTTAACCTACACACACACACAGATAGAAATATCACCCCCCCTTTTCACAACACACCTATTCACAGGCATAAGTAATTCTATAGCAGAAGCTCAAACGGGTAAAATGCAGTAGAAGTAATGATAGCCTGAAATATCAAAAGGTATCAGAAATTTTTGCTGCCAGGAACATTTCTCCATTATTTAGGACCCACCTGCAGTCTTATCATGGCTTCAGGTACGGGGCAAGCCTGGTGTAATTTCACAACATAAACATATGTAACTACATTCAGATTTCCATTATTGAGATATATTTGTATGCACCTCTATGCAATGTCAGGGTCTATATATATATGGGATTTATTTCATTATGTTTTTTTGTGCATTCAGTGTTGTCACACAAGAAGCAACAAATATTAAAAGAAAATACAGCAAAGCAAAAATTAAAATAAGGAAAATCTATTGGCGTTGGCACCTTTTTAGTAGCCACTTGCAGCTATGTATGAATTGACAATTTACATAATCTCGTTTGTCACTTTTCCTCAACTTTCCTGTCCCTTGTGTTATTGGATAAACTTACCCTGGAGTGGGAGCTGTTATGAAAAGTGCTCATTAAAGATACATCAAAAGAGAACTTTGTGGCTTATTAGGATGGCGGGCGGAGCTGAATCCACCCGCCATCCCCTCTGTGTTGGGACAATCCGCCAGACATGTGGTGGTCCCGCTCCGCAAATTAGGCTGCGATCGCCACCCTGGCAGTTGCATTCCGCATTTTAACATTGCTGTCATGTCACTGCACCACATGGCAGGCACCACACTGTGCCTCCCAATTGGTGCAGCGACTTGCAGGGAGGTACCATAGGTACCCCCCAAGTGCAGCCCTTACCCCCCACCTCCCATCCCCCCAGGGGCCCGCAACTGGCCCCCAAAGCCAATCCCAGCCAGCCTTTCCATGGCGGCATTGCCGCCATGGAAAGGCCTTGGACAAGCTACATTCTAATATAGCTGGCAGTGCCTGCTAGGCACCACCACCATTTTGGAACCTCTGCTCCTCCCGGCATGCAATTGTGATGATTGCCTGCCGTCGGAAAAGCGGCGGATGGACTTTCCGTCTGCCGCGATACCCACTGCCATCATAATATTGCGGGGGGTATTACACTTTGCGATGGCGTAACGGTTGCCACTGCCTGCTCGGCGGTGGTGATCGTTACGCCATCGTAATAAGCCTCTTTGTGATGTGAGCCACATGAGCCAAGGTCCAGTCATAGGGGCCGATTATGATGGCGGACGGACCTGAGTCCGTCCGCCACCATAGAGAAGGAGGGACCGTCTGCGGGGGCAGCAGCGGTCCCTCCATGCAGATTAGGATGTGACCGCCAGGGTGGCGGTCACATCCTCTATTTTTAACATTGCGGCGGGTGCAGCTTCAAGCTGAACCCGCCGCAATGTTAAAAATGCAAGCGCGGCATTTGCGTGCACAAAGCGGCAGGCACCTCGCTGTGCCTGCCGCTTTGTTCACGTAAATGCAGAGGGGTACCATAGGTACCCCCATGTGCACCCCCCACCCCCCCATCAACCAGGGGGCCCGCAACGGGCTCCAGAAGTGAAGGTCAGGATGCTTTTCCACGGCGGAAAAGCTGCCGTGGAAAAGCATACTTTCTACTCCATCATAATATGGCTGGCGGTCTCCGATAGACACCGCCAGCCATGTTAATGCTTTTCCGCCGCGGTCAGAAGGCGACCGCGGCGGTAAAGCAGTGGACAGATACCAAGACCCACCAGCCATCCTAATTTGGCGGTGGGTCTTTCAAACATCCGCGGCGGTTTTCCCGCATCCTCCGGGCCAGCGGTGGCTTCCGCCGGCCCGTAGGATGCGGGAAATCCGCGATCCTAATGACCCCCCTGATCTGTCTGAGATAACACAAGTGTAAATACAACCAAAACTATCACCTGCAGCTCTGAGTGGGACATGCAGTGGGCTAAAAATACATGTGAGTAAATCTACATGTCTAAATGTATTCTTACACTTTTTGGTAAATGTCTTACTTTTGACTACTCAACAACTTTGAGTGTACAACTACTACAAAGTGTAGGCTTATGCTTAATGTACTAGTCTAAAGCAACAATTAGTACCTTTTCATATGTAGGCAGAGATCAACAATACCAGTGTTAAGATCTCCTTATTGTAGAGATTAGGGGAAAGTGGAAATCTTTATAAACCTAAAATAAAATGGTTCAAATATTTATATTATAAATACTTATGTAAAATATTTATGTTTTTTCTAAAAAATGTAGAGTAAAAAATATAGACAATAAAAAATTGACTTGTATACTTCAACAGGTAAGTACAAAAATATCGACTAAAAATATCAATGTAAAAAACATAGATGTATAAAATATCAACTTTTATATAAATATAAAATAAAAAATATATAAAATATATTAAATATTACATATAATTTTAACAAAATAAATACGTTTAATATACACTTTAATAAAATATAACAAATAAACATAATTAAAAAAAATTACACGCAAACATAAGAATTTATATATATATATTTAGTTTAAAACAATTAATAAACAATTATTTTTAATTTATGTTAAAAGTTTAAAATAATATGAAAAAGAACAATAAATATTAATGATTAAAAATATAAAAAAACAAAAACCTATAATAAATTAAAACATTAAACTATTAAAAAATATTTAAACTTACATTTCACAATACAATCAGTGAAACAGTGAAAGTGTTGGATAGCAAAGGGGTAAAAATAACTATTCCCACTCCAGTGAGTGCAAAAGTAGGGTAAGTGTTGGATAGCAGAGGAATTAAATTTACTATTCCAACTCCAGTGAGTTGCAACAGTAGGGAAAGTGTGGGATAGCGGAGAGGTAAAAATTACTATTCCCACTCCAGTGAGAGCAACAGTAGGTTAAGTAATGGATAGCGGAGGGGAAAAAATTACTATTCCTACTCCAAAGAGTGCAACAGTAGGGAAAGTGTTGGATAGCGGATGGGTAATCATTACTATTCCCACTCTAAATAATGCGCCAGTAGGGAAATTGTTGGAAAGGGGGGTAAAAATTACTATATCCACTCCAGTGATCCTCCCTCAGCCCGACGCTGTTCAACAGTTACATGGCCCCGCTCGCACACGTAGCCCGACAGCATGACCTCAACATAATCTCCTATGCCGACGACACTCAGCTGATCCTCTCCCTCACCAAGGACCCCATCACTGCCAAAGCCAACCTCCACGAAGGAATGAAGGCCGTCGCCTGAAGCTGAACTCGGACAAGACGGAGGTCCTCATCCTCGGCTCCAACCCTTCAGCCTGAGACGACTCCGGGTGGCCGACGGCACTGGGCACAGCCCGACACCCACCAACCACGCATGCAACCTGGGAATCATCCTCGACTCAAAGCTCACAGTGACCAAGCAAGTCAACGCCGTCTCCTCCTCCTGCTTCAACACCCTCCACATGCTCCGTAAGATCTACAGATGGATCCAGACAGATACAAGAAAGACAGTCACCCAGGCCCTCGTCAGCAGCAGACTCGACTACGGAAACACCCTCTAAGTGGGAGCCCCGACCAAGCTCATCAAACGACTACAACGCATCCAAACAACTGATCCTTGACGTACCACACCACGGCCACATCACCCCCCACCTGGGAAACCTGCACTGGCTAACCTTCAAGCTCCTCACCCACTCACACAAGGCACTCCACAAGACCGGCCAAGCCTACCTCAACAGACAGCTCTCCTTCTACATCCCCAACCGCCAGCTACGCTCTGCCAACCTCTCACTCGCCACCATCCCGCCCATCCGAAGAACAACCCCCGGTGGGAGATCCTTCTCCCACCTCACCGCCAAGACATGGAACACCCTCCCACTGAGCCTATGACAGACCCAGGACCTTCTGACCTTCATGAGGATACTCAAGATCTGGCTGTTCGATCACTAGCGCCCCCTCCCCCCACAGCGCCTTGAGAACCTCGCTGGTATGTAGTGCGCTTTACAAATGATTGATTGATTGATTGATTGAGTGAGTGAGTGAGTGAGTGCAACAGTGAGATAAGTGTTGGATAGCTGAGGGGTAAAAATTACTATTCTCACTCCAGTGAGTGCAACAGTAGGGAAAATGCTGGAAAGGGGAGGGTTACAAATTTGTATTCCCACTCCAGTGAGTGCAACAGTAGGGAAAGTGTTGGATGGCAGAGGGGTAAAAATTACTATTCCAACTCCCGTGAGTGCAACAATCGGGAAAGTGTTGGATAGCGGTGGGAAAAAACGTACTGTTCCCACACCAAAAAATGCAACAGTATGGAAAGTGTTGGATAGGGAGGGGTAAAAATTACTATTCCCACTCCAGTGAGTGCAACAGTAGGGGAAGTGCTTGATAGCGGAGGGGTAAAAATGAGTACTCCCTCTCCAGTGAGTGCAACAGTAGGGAAATTGTTGAATAGCACAGGGGTAAAATTTACTATTCCCACTCCAGAAAGAGCACAAGTAGGGATAGTGTTGGATAGCTGAGGGGCAAAAACTACTATTCCCACTCCAAAGAGTGCAACATTAAAGAAAGTGTTGGATATCGGAGGGGTAAATATTACTAATCCCACTCCACTGAATGCAACAGTAGGATAAGTGTTGGATAGCAGAGGGGTAAACAAGTTTATTCCCACTCCAGTGAGTGCAACAGTAGGGAAAGTGTGGGATAGCGGAGTTATAAAAATTACTATTCCCACTCCGGTGAGTGCAACAGTAGGGAAAGTGTTAAACAGAGGAGAGGTCAAATTTACTATACCCAGTCCAGTGAGTGCAACATTGGGGAAAGTGTTGGATAGCGAAAAGACAAAAAGTACTATTCACACTCAAATAGTTAAAACTAAAATAAAAATCATAAAAATAAATAAAGAATATTTATATAATGAAAAATCAAATATATTACATTTATTAAAAACATATTATAATATGAATTACATATCACACAAATCTACAAATAATATATGAAATAAAATATTAAATACATTTATAAAAAAGAATTATTTTAAAGTAGAAAATATTTACAAACAAAAAAATGAATTAATACATAAATGTATTATTTTATTTCCTATCCTATATCACTACACCAATATCAAAACACTTCAACATTTTTAATTACATTTACTTCCATAATTAACATAATTAATAATCAATTAAACAATATTAGTAAAAAACAAATACACATCAATTGACTGCACACGTTTTAACACCATTATATCCACAACACACACCTACATTGAACTATAAAATATTAAAACACTATTAAAACTTA
Source organism: Lissotriton helveticus (assembly GCF_964261635.1). Lineage (NCBI taxonomy): Eukaryota > Metazoa > Chordata > Amphibia > Caudata > Salamandridae > Lissotriton > Lissotriton helveticus. The sequence goes on along the minus strand of NC_136071.1, from coordinate 329,899,606 downwards.
TTTTACATTAACAACTATTAACAACTAATAATAAAGTAATTACAATGTATTTAATGCCTACCCTTTACCCCTTTAAAAGTAAAAACAACACACAAAAAATAAACAATTACCCAAAATAAGCATCAAATAATTTATATTAACGGCTATTTATTAATAATTAATTACAAATTAGTTCCCACCCTATACAACCCGCTACAGAACGAAATACACAAAAGAGTTCATTAGGATGTTGGGTGGTGGCACCACCACGTTGCCGGCAGTGCAGAAAAATGCATTTTCCGCCCGCGAGCAGCGGTACTCACGTCTGCCATATTAGTATGGCCAAACATAGACCATTTCCCGTCGGCTGTGGTGCGACGGTCACCACCATCAAAGTGCACCCGTAGCGGCGGCGGTGAGAGCCAATGGAGACTCACCGCCGTGCGGAATGACGTCTGCCCTACTCCACAAATTAGGATGCCCCAAACAAGCAGAGACACAGCACAATCAGACGGTGGTAGCTTGACAGCGGACCGCAAAACCAGAGTCCCGGTCCTCTCCACGACCGCCATGGATCCAGCTCTACACGTTTTTCCGGTGCTGTACCTGCTACATCACCAGCAACTCATGGATCGCCGCGCACGCCGCCGCAGGTATGCAACTACACAAACACAACACACAACACATGGGCTGACACAGGGTCCAAATCCACATCAGATACCCTGGTGGGGACAGGAACACATCCACAAGGGCACCCACACATGACCCACCTGCCACCAAGTCACTCCTCTGTATCCAGGATACATATTCACTGCGATCTTGCAGCAATGTCCCGATCACATCACCGCAGCTGGGAACACAAGGGAATGCATGTGCAGAATGCAGAAGGCAGGGCCAGTCCAAGTCATGGGCAGGGCACAAAGACTTTAGGGCCACACCTCCTCCCACCACACATTAGCACACCCCATGAAGGCACATGTCATGTGCCCATCCTGTGCACCCCCATGCACAACAGCAAGCCAGGTCAAACCACACCCTGCACAACACAACAAACAACCAGGGAGACAGCCACAGCAGGAGTGGCTGCACAGGAACACACAACACACAGCACAGTAGCACAGGGCCAGGGAAACACACTCACCACAACACCCCCACACTCAGGGAAACAGAAATGAGTACAAGCACCAAATGAACACATACAAAGAACAAACATACAAATGGACACAGAGCTTGTATAGTCACACATACATACCATAGACTGACACACCGACACATACACACCCCAAATGCCAACAGCAATGGAGCACAACAAATAGGAAAGCCAAAGTGGGATGCACACAAATAGAAGGCCATGGAGACAAACACAAGGAACACAGAACACCCCCCCTTAGACCATCAACCCACACATGGCTGGTACAGTCAGTGAAGTCCAACCACGGACATCACAGTGCAACAACACAGGGAGACAGCAAGGCAAACCATGTATAGGCACCAGGATGAAAGGAAGGTCCGGAAGTCAAAATGTGAACAGCCACACGTGCATACAACTACCTCACAGGAGTACACCAGCAGCACGACACACAGGGCCCCATTGACACACTCCATGACTGCCAAACACCAGGAGGAATGTATACACATACCCCCTTACACCAACAGCACACAACACCAGCCCAAGCACACTGAAGGCTGCCAAAACTTGCCAGTCTATAAACACACAGACACACACACACCCTGGGTGTAGCCACAAACATCACACACACACAGGGATGCCAGAACAAATGTCTGCATAAAAACAACACACAAACACATAACCCAACAGAAACACACACAGAACGACATCAAATACTGACATGCCCTGTGCAGCCAAACTGTGGAAAGGCAATGGGAGCACAGACACAACAGGAGTGCAGAAACAAATCACTCAGGAACAATGCACAGACAACATACCACAACACACAGAAGAAGTACACCATCACAGAACAACACCTCCACATCAAACAAACAACAGATGCACCGGCAAAAAAACAGAGCAAACACTGCAGGACATCAGGGGATGCACACCAAGCAATGACAAGGCAACATACACACAGCACTGCACACTCAACAAGCAGTGTGTGCACACCAAGCATACCAGTCACACACAAACATGAGTGACACAACATCAACCCACGCAACACAAATCAGCACAAACACAACAACACACCCAGGAAGTGAAGCAATACCATAGCCAACACAACAACACAATAACAACAGATGCACAAATCTGGGATACAAAGGTGGAATCAAATTGACCAGAGGACTGAGCAGCACACACAGCTGAACAGCAGATGAGCAACCATGACTGCCAAACAGAAAAAGAACATCACAAATAAACAATTGGGGAAATATCCTGAGTGGCACAGAGCTCCTGGCCAAAGAACTGCACCACATGGATGTACCATGTTACTCCGCATACTTTTACTCCGCATACCGTTACAACGCGACTTTTACAACGCATACCATTACAACGCATAGCGCTTTGGGGTGCTGGATAGTGGTAAGTATAATTTACTATTCTAACTCCAGTCCCCGTGGACCCTAGGGAAGGTGTTGGATAGTAAATTATACTTATTCCCTATCCTAGAGCGCCCCCCAGCGCAATGCGTTGTAATGGTATGCGGAGTAAAAGTCGCGTTGTAATGGTAGTGCGGAGTAAAAGATGCGTTGTAACGGGTGTATACCGCACCACATAGCACAGTGCCACAAATGAAGTGATGAGGAGGCACACACACACACATAGAAACCAAGGGCGACAGCCAACATCTATGTGAAGTGTTCTGCACGTCAGTAGTGGACATGGCAGGAATGCACAATACACAAACAGAGGGAGTCCAGACCCACAATGGGTAGGCATTTGAAGCACAGATAGGGGATGGCATGACACCTCACACAACATGCCATACTGGAGGCAAAAAGGCACCAAGTGACAGCAATGCTTGAGAAAACACAACCACAATGGCAGTGTGGAGCAGCAGGTCTGCACAGTCTACACAGAATCAAGACACATGGATGATCAACTTTACACAACACTAACGTGTCAGTCACACACTCTGCATACTCACAAGTAACAAACATAACAAGTAGGAGTCAGACAGAACTGCATAGACACACCAACACACTGCACAGTGCACAGCATACAACTCACACATGTGCTTACAACCACATCCATAGGGCTGAACAATCAAAACAACATGCACACAACTCCTGGGTGACACATGTGTGTGGTTGACAATGCAGGTGCACACACATATCAACACTCTCTAAAAAGTCACACCCTTCACACTGCACACTTCTTGACTACCCAAGAGTACATGTGTATGGTAGGCCATGGGACCAGGATGACTGGCCATCAAAAGATGACCACACACATATGTTGCTGGGCACACATAAAGAAAGAACACACATACATGATGACATTGCCCAGCCTGCCTGCAAACCTGTACACAGAATCACACTCTGTGATGGCAGTGTCCCCCAACCTGACCTGTGAAGAATCTAGCCAACATTTATAAACCATGAAAACGATAACTGCATTACAGGTACAATTGACATCATAGACACCACAAGTATCAGTGTCAGGAAAAACTGAAGTCCCTGTCACCCCTGTGAAAAAGAGTAGGCGAGCAAAGAGATTGGCAATTTGTTTTTGCGAATGTTGAAGTGGCACACAGAGAATGGGGCACAGTCAACCATATACACACACCAAAATAACTTTATTCAGTAAGGTCACTGACAAAACAGACAATAAGAGTAACTGTCTTTATTCACATATTGCACATATAGGCACCAAGAGTAGAGAAGAGCAAGGCACAACATGTAGATCATAACCATGAGAATCTGCACAGGCAAGGCCAAAACAGGGAGGCCAGTGGGCAGCTCAGGGTGCACAGTATATCCATGAGAATCTGCACAGGCAAGGGCAAAACAGCAAGGCCAGTGGCCAGTTCAGGGTGCACAGCACATCCATGTGAATATGCACAGGCAAGGCCAAAACAGGAAGGCCAGTGGGCAGTTCAGGGTGCACAGCATGTCCATGAGAATCTGCACAGGCAAGGGCAAAACAGGAAGCCCAGTGTCCAGGACAAAGTACAGAGCGAGTACATGAGAGGCTGCACAGGGAATAGTCCAACACAGCAAAGAGCAACAAGGCCAGTGTGCAGGACAAAGTGCAGAGCGAGTATGTGAGAGGCTGCACAGGGAACAGTCCAAGGCAGCAAAGAGCAACAAGGCAAGTGTCCAGGGCAAAGTGCAGAGCGAGTACATAAGAGGCTGCACAGGGAATAGTCCAACACAGCAAAGAGCAGCAAGGCCAGTGTGCAGGGCAAAGTGCAGAGCGAGTACATGAGAGGCTGCACAGGCAAGGGCAAAACAGGAAGCCCAGTGTCCAGGGCAAAGTGCAGAGCGAGTACATGTGAGGCTGCACAGGGAATAGTTCAACACAGCAAGGAGCAACAAGGCCAGTGTCCAGGGCAAAGTGCAGAGCGAGTACATGAGAGGCTGCACAGGCAAAGGCAAAACAGGAAGCCCAGTGTCCAGACCAAACTGCAGAGCGAGTACATGAGAACCTGCACAGGGAATAGTCCAACACAGCAAAGAGCAACAAGGCCAGTGTCCAGGGCAAAGTGCAGAGCGAGTTTAGGCTGCACAGTGAATGTGTGCCACTGTACCCTTCCATGGTCAGCAACACAGTCAGGGGGTATCAATGGGCAGTACAGACCCACCTGTGTGAGAGACAGCAGTGTGAGGGGGACTACAACTCAGACTGGGCAGTCAGGCGGACTGGGAGCAGGCTGTGTTTTGGGGACTGTAGGAGCACTTGACTGGGAAGAGAGCGGCCCAGGTGAGGTAGTGCTATCAGTGGCTTGGCAAGCAGGAGGGCTTCTTGGACCAGGTGGTGTGGTGGCACGTGGAAGTGAAGTCATGCAGATCTGAGATACAGCGTGGCTGGGAGATTGTGTAGGTGTGCCTTTCCACTTCTTGGGGATTCGAAATGGCTTCCCTGTCTTGGGATTAATGGAAAGTGGTGTGGACACAACAGGCACACACCAACAAAGCAGTATCAGGTGCAGACAATGGCACTCCCTCTGGGGACGCGCTGGATCCAGCGGAACGCTTCGCCTGGCTTCACCTTTGACCCTCCTTCCTTGTTTGCCAGGTGTAACCCCTACAGTGCCCTCCTTCCCCTGCTTCACTGGGCTTGGAATGGGAGTCGAAGTGGTGGGTGAATCTGCCTTGGAGCACCTCTTAGGTGTACCCTTGCCATGCATCTCCTCCTCAGTGGGCACAGAAACTGCATGCCTTTCTTTGTGAGATGCTTTAGAGACAGGAGAGTCCTTAGTTGGGGATGCCTCTGAGGCATGTGAGCCTGAGGTCTGCTTCTTTGTTTTTTGGGCCTTGGTTTTCCCTTTCGGGCTTTTGTCTTTCCGCTCTGGGGTGGCTTTGCTCTTCTGAGGGGATGGTGTCTGCGGGCGGGACCGCTTGGGTTGTTGCTGCTGTGTGCTTTGTGTGCTGTATCGTGACTGTGACGTATGTGAACTGTGGTAACTATCATTAGACGTTGCCACAACCTGGGGGTGGACAGAGGCCCCGGAGCTGGAATGGGAGTATGTGCCTGTTGAAGAGCAGACGTCACTGTGGAGGACAAAACCTGGACAGTACGGTGCAGCCCACCCACATCGGAATGTATGCCCTCCATGAAAGCAACCACCTGGGCAAAGTTTTTTGTCATGGTCAATGAAGGCATTGAGGAGAGCTGTCTGGCCTACACACAACTGGTGCAAAATCTCCACAGACTCAGCACGGAGGGCAGCAGGGGGGACAAGGGGAGGTGCAGCGGTGCCAGGTGTGCAGGAAACTTGTCCCCTCTTATTGACTCGAACACAGGCAGCACCACAGGAAGTGGCTGGGAGGGTGGGCACTGGACGCTGTGTGGTTGAAGATGATGGAGGGTCTCCATTCCCTGTGCCCGCAAACATGGATCAGATGATGTGGTACTTTGCGTCTCAGGCTGTGATTCCTCCTGCAGACTCCGGTCCCCCTTGAGGCACTGGTGACATATGTGTCACTGGGCTCCTGTGCAGTTGTAGTGTTAGTCTCAACCCCACTGGTGTCCGGCTCTTGTCCCTCCGTGACCACAGGTGAATCTGCATGAGAGAGAGATGAAGGGTCAGGTTAGTGGCAGCAACAGAACAAACCAATGCAAGCAATGCAGTACAAAAGAGGACCAGCTCAACATGTTGCACACCACCCTCTGCAATCACATGGTGGCAACTAACTACATAGACCCAACCGGTGCATGTAACCCGGATTTTATGTCATGAATGAGCCCTGTGATGGCCACACTGCAAAACACCCTGCCTGTGGCTCTAGTCTACCAGACACACAACTAGCTCTGCGCACACCTAGGGACATGATGGGGGCACACCACTTGTTGCCACTGACAGACCTGGATGGAACAGGAGGGGACAACACAGACACAGACTGCAACATGAGAGTCCACAATGGCAAAGATCCCATGTCAACCACAATGTTGTACTTTGGGGCCCAAACACTGGTGCACATTGTTGTCAGATGTCTAGGCCTCAACAATATGGGTGCATGCAATGGACGCATTGATCAAGTCACACTCAGATAGGGAACACTGCTGTTCCCTACCAATGTGATTCCCCAGACTACCCCATTGCTGAAAAAACCTGAAGAGGACAACTCAGACTGCAATGGAAATACACAGCATGGAGAATTACATTTGAAAGTACAGGTAGGGCAAATTCATGACACTGGCACCCAGCCCAGCAGCCACTTACATGACACTGCATCACTCCACCAACATCACATAAGCCAGCGCTGGCACAGGCCCTAAACACATGCAGCCTCTCCCAGCCAAAATCACCCTCCCCAAATACTTGCCCCTGGCTTGCTGCTGATGCTCCTTCAAATGTGCATTCAGCTCAGGCTGAGTCACCGCCATGATGCAGCCCATCAGTGGTGTAATGCTGCGCCGTGCCAACCGCCCAGTGCGAGGAAGCAGCCCAAGGTCATATCTGCCACGTTCTTTGCCAGCCGTTTGATGTCGTCCCACCTCTTGTGGCAGTGGGTGCGCCGTCGGTTATAGACCCCCGGAGCTCGCACCTTTGCTGCAATGGCCCTCCACACGGCCTTACTCTGGTGTACCTTGAGCTGCAGGCATGGGAGACAAGAGGGGGAAATGATCAGTGACACAGTGTTATGTACTGACATCTACCAGTATAGGAGCAAGATACAAACTCATTACTAATTCTGCAATATGTCCATCTGAGACTAGGGTACATCTCACATGGGACATCTGCATGGGATAACCTGGTGTGATTGCATGCAGTTGTGAGGGGGAACACAGTCCCTGCACATCTGACACACATGCACGATGCCAGCACTGAAACCCCTATGTGGCTTGCACACACCTCCAGTCCTTTGCATGTCTGAGCAACACATACAACACATAGCAACCTGTGTCTGGGGGTGGACTCACTGTGTCCAAGATTGTGCGGCACTCAATGTCCCTTTCTTGTGAATCGATAGGCATGTCATGGGTGTGGCATTGAGGGACATGGACTCACAAACCGAAATTCCTCAACACAAGTCCGGTTGTGTGCAATCTACAGGGCTGAGATGGTGCATAGCTGGAGTGCAATGAGAAAAAACCTAGTAAATACACAGTAAGTGAAGTGATGTGTATTCGTCTTGGTGGGCGGGCCCGGTGCTGACCATCTGGCTCACACTGAAATGGACAACAGGGGCACACACAGCCATTCAGCCAAGCAATTACTGTCCTGACTTCTGCATGACCAACCTACTGCGTCACTGTATGGCTGACAACCCAACACGGTTTACTCATACCTACAACTGCCGGCATGGAAACCTGTGACATTGGGACACACACCTTACCCCTGGAGACAGCATGTTTGTCAGTGCATGACACAACCCCTCCCCCTCAGGCACATACTGCATCAGTCCAACTACATGTGTGCCCCCCTGCCCTACACATCCACTTTTGAGTACTTACGATGACATCTGGGGCACCATACAGCCTTGGGTACTGTGTGAGCACCTCGTCCACCAGGACCTCCATCTCCTCGCTTGTGAATGGACTAGCACATATCTTCTCTGTCCTTGCCATCACTGTGGACATGGAACAACTGCTGTGGAATTGGGGGGTGAGGGGTCTCAGGCAGCAGTCCCCGGAGGCAACAGCAGATGAGGGGTCTCAGGCAGCAGCAGATGAGGGGTCTCAGGCAGCAGTCCCTGGAGGCAGCGGCAGATGAGGGGTCTCAGGCAGCAGTCCCTGGAGGTAGCAGCAGATGAGGGGTCTCAGACAGCAGTCCCTGGAGGCAGCAGCAGCAGCAGGTCAGGGGTCTCTAGCAGCAGGCTCTGGGAGCAGTGGAAATGTGAGGCTCCCTCCCACACATATATAGCCCCTGGGGTTGTTTCAAAGGTGCCTAGCTTCAGCAATTGATGGCCCAGGTCTGCCTCTTTCAAATGCATCCAATGACCGCCTCCGTGGTGGCAGAGCACACCTACCGTGATTTTCAAAATTGCATCATGCCACTGTAATCATCGTTCCCACTGGCTCTAGGGCATTCTCCATGGTGGTGACACACCGCTGGGGCCCGGTGTGCACTACCGCAATGGTGCATCATTCAAATGCATCCAATGACCACCTCCGCAGTGGTGGAGCACGCCTACCGCGATTTTCAAAATTGCATCATGCCACCGCAATCATTGTTCCCATTGGCTCTAGGGCATGCTCCATGCCGGTGACACACCGCTGGAGCCCGGCGGTAGCTACCGCGATTTGGTTGTCATACAAACCCATTGGGCACCACGATTTGGGTGATGGAGCATGCCCACCACCATTTGGGCATGACTCCATGCCAATGACGACCGCACCTGTGTGAATGGGGGGGTGCTGATGACACACCGCTGGGGCCAGGCGGTAGCTACCGTGATTTGGGTGTCATACAAACACATGGGCCACCGCAATTTGGGTGGCGGAGCATGCCCCCCACCTTTTGGGCATGTCTCCATGCCAATAACTACTGCACCTGTGTGAATGGGGGTGCTGGTGACACACCACCTGGGCCAGGCGGTAGCTACCACGATTTGGGTGTCATGCAAACATATGGGGCACCGCGATTCGGGTGGCTGAGCATGCCCACCGCCATTTGGGCATGTCTCCATGCCAATAACTACTGCACCTGTGTGAATGGGGGGTGCTGGTGACACACCGCTGGGGCCAGGCGGTAGCTACCACGATTTGGGTGTCATACAATGGCAATGGACAACGCAAACACAACCTCAGCATAATCTCCTACGCCGACGACACCCAGCTGATCCTCTCCCTGACCAACGACCCCGCCGCCGCCAGAGCCAACCTGCACGAAGGGATGAAAGAGGTAGCCGAGTGGATGACGACCAGCCGCCTGAAACTGAACTCGGACAAGACGGAGGTCCTCATCCTGGGCTCCTCACCCTCCGCCTGGGACGACTCCTGGTGGCCTCCCGCCCTGGGCACCGCACCCAAACCGACAGACCATGCACGCAACCTGGGCTTCATTCTGGACTCCTCCCTCTCCATGACCAGGCAAGTCAACAACGTCTCCTCGGCGTGCTTCAACATCCTACGCATGCTACGTAAGATCTTCTGGTGGATCCCCACCGAGACCAGGAAGACCGTCACCCAGGCCCTCGTCACCAGCCGACTGGACTACGGCAACGCCCTCTACGCCGGTACCACCGCCAAGCTCCAGAAGAGACTCCAGCGGATCCAGAACGCCTCAGCCAGACTCATCCTCGACATCCCACGAACCAGCCACATCTCCGGACATCTGAGAGACCTTCACTGGCTCCCCGTCAACAAAAGAATCCCCTTCCGCCTCCTCACCCACGCACACAAAGCCCTACACGACCAAGGCCCGAGCTACCTCAACAGCCGAGTCAACTTCTACGCTCCCAAACGCCACCTCCGATCAGCCAACCACGCCCTCGCCGCCGTCCCCCGCATCCGAAGAGCGACTACGGGAGGAAGGTCCTTCTCCTACCTGGCCGCCAAGACCTGGAACTCCCTCCCTCCCGACCTGCGCCTGACCCAAGACCACCTCTCCTTCAGGAAGAAGCTGAAGACCTGGCTGTTCGAGCAGTAGCGGCACCCCCCCCCCCCCCCCCCAGCGCCTTGAGACCCTACGGGTATGTAGCGCGCTTTATAAGTGTCACTGATTGATTGATTGAATGGCCATGTGTCACACATCAACAGTGCACAGTGGCCACATGGTCAATGGCACATCATTGTGCACACGATGCCAATGTTCCATTGACTCCACTGGTGACTACACCTGCCATGTTTGTGTATGTGTGTCGTAGATTGGTCTGTACTTCCTCACATGTCACTTATGAATTTGATGGTTGATGAGGCAGGTCATTGTTGTTGTGGACTCTACAATATGTAAACATGTCAATGTGTTGAGGTGCAGTGATAATCACAGCAAGGAACATTTCACTGTATGGTGTAGTTTCTTGCATGACCTCCTATGCCTGTTCATGCACACAATTGTCATTCCTGCGCAAACTGTGGTCAGTGACTTGTGGATGTGTGCCAGGTTGAAATGAAGCATTGAGGCATGACAGGTACAGCAGCTAATTATGAAACATTGGTGTTGAATTGTCACACATTTGCTGGATGCCATGCTTCCAGGCGTGCACATGTGAAATGTGGCCAAATCCCTATGTGCATTCACATTGACCTATGTGGTGTTTGAGGTACTTGTGTATTGAAATTTGAGAGGTGTGCCTTTTGTGTAGCTAAACGTGTCCCTACATGTAAGCTGGTGTTTCTCTCAATGATTAAGTCAGTCATTGTTGTTGCTGTGTCATCCAGACCGTGATATGCTGTGCCCATCTCATGATGGATTGCATTGACATGTGTCCACTTTCATCTCAACTAGGAGGAGGCCAAATATGCTTAGTCACTTGACAGTGCTGGAGGACATGGAGGATGTGGCGATCATCTGGAAATTCTGTCTGGATAGATCCACCCAAAAAACCCTTTGTGATATGTTGGAGCCCCACCTGTAGCCTCGCCGGACATATCCAACAGCTTTCACCCCCACTTACAAAGGTGATGGCTGCCGTACATTGCCATTGGATCGTTCCAGGAGACAGTGGCCAGCGATGGTGGCATGTCACAACCGATGTTCAGCATGGTGCTGCATTATGTTCTGTCCACAATGATGATATACAAGGACAGATATATCCATTTCCCCAGGGGTGCGGAATTGACAGCTGTGAAGGGGGACATACATCCCCTTGGGCACATCCCCCATGTTGTTGGTGCCATTGATTGCACACATGTAGGTCTTGTTCCATCACGGGCAAGTGAGCACATATATAGGAATCGCAAACATTACCATTCCATAAATGTGCAAGTGGTGTGCCTTGCAAATATGATCATCTCCCCCTAGTGTGCCAGATTCCCAGGCTCAGCCCATGACTCCTACATCATACAGAACAGCATTGTGCCCTAGCTGATGGTTAATCTGCTTCCGGAGCATGCATGGATTGTGGGTGAGTATGCCTAGTCGTATGACGTGCTGGGTGTGTGACCTGCTGCATTCTGCCTCAGCGACATTGCAATGTCTATTTGTGTTTGTCATACCTAGGTGACTCTGCATATCCCAACCATCCCTGGTTGCTGAGCTCACTGCGGAATCCCAGGACCCCGGCTGAAGTCTGCTACAATGAGGCCCATGGGAGGACACATTGTGTGGTGGAGCGTACTTAAGTCAGGTTTCCGCTGCCTGGACAAGACCGGAGGTGCACTGGCATACTCGCCCAGGACGGTGTGTCAGATCGTAGTGGCATGCTGAATGCTCCACCACTTAGCCATTCACAAGGAGATTCCCCTGCTCCTGGATGATGATGAAGACCCAAGGCCCCCGCCTGCAAACCAACCTGAGTCAAGTGATGAGGACAGTGGAGAGGAGGAAGGTGGTGACATGCGTCAACAGCTCATCACCCACTACTTCACTTGAAGGTGGGTGACAATGTACAACATACCCATTGTCTGATGACATTGCTGTTGTCGTGAAGGGGTATGTGAAAATTGTAACAACAGCCATTTGTAGACTCAGCAGTGGGTGGCAATGTTTCTGGGACATGTAATTTTGGAACTTATACGGGACATGTATGTTGACACTTGTTGCCCATTGTGACATCTACATGCTGGCTCATGTAGATGGTAGGTTTTGTGTGATGTCGGTAATGCCACACCCACACCAGTGAGTGTTGTTCTGTTTGGTTTCCCTAGGTGCCTTCAACGTATCCTTGCCTACATACAGTACATACTTCTGATACATTAGGGACATGTCGAAGACTGTACATCCTGCAATAAGGACGGAGCTGACACGACAACATGTGTGTAAGGTTTTCTAATTTTCAATGTTGACATATGAGGGTGGTGTACATTTCCATTGAGGTGGTGGTGGAGCAGTGAGTTGACAGTCATACAAAATGAGATAGTAGGGTAGTCACCACATTGATTTGGTGACCCAGTCCGACAAACATATGCCATTCCGAAGGCAGTGAGGGGAAGGACAGTCCAAATGGTCAATGCATTGTTGAAGAGGGTTGCCATCAGGGCTGGCTCTGTGACTGGGGTTTTGCAGGTGCTTTGCCTCCAGATACTCCCAGGCTCTTGTTAGGATGGCCCCTTGGTCGCTTGGCGGAGGGGGCCTGCTGTAGGACCAGTAGCGCCTGAGGACTCACCTCTCTCTGTGGCTGCAGGGGAGGATGGTGAACTGTCATCCTGCGGCCCACCAGAGGGAGGTAGAGGTGTTGGTCTTGGCGTGGGCCTGTCCCTCAGTAACGCCACTTGCTGGCTCATGAGGTCCACCATTTGTCCAATGCGGATGTCGATGGATCTCCAAGGCAGGATGAGCTCCCGTAACAGGTCGTCCGACCGGCCACTTTGTAACTGGGCCTGTCCATAGGTGCCAAGGATTCTGGTAATGTGTTCCAGGGATTGGGTTCCAACCTCCTGGTGTCTGTGGGTGACCCTTGCCCTCCCACCTACCCTGCTGCCACAGACCTGTTGCCTCACCAAGGTGGGCACCTGTATCCTCTCCCTGCCATCCTCAGTCGGTGGTGTGGGGTGGTCATCCTTTGGGACAGGGAGGGTGTTGCAGGCAGCACTGGTGGTGGTGGTGGTGATGGTGGTCGTTGTGGACGCACAGGCTGTTACAGCAGGGGTCTGCAGGGAAGGATATGCAGCTGTGCTGGTGGTGGGGAGGATGGGGTCCTGGGACCTGTTGCTCCCTGGCACACCAGATAGGCCGGCTTCGAGCTTATCGTCCAGAGGATCCTGGGAGTCTACATTCAAGAATCCATGTACCGGGGGGAGACTGGCTCTGCAGGTTGCTGGTGTTGTCCTCTGCAGTGAGTTCCTGGTCACCTGTGGATTAGATGAGAACTGGTCACTGTAGTGCACCCTGCATGCTTTGTATTAGCTGTGTGTCATCCACTGTTTATACACTACACAATTGACTGATCATCACATAGTTTGCTATGTGCACCAATGTGCCTCCTGACATGATGCAGTAGTACATGCATTACTTGTCCATGGTGTGAGGTGTCAATGCATACCATGCGACCCGTGCATAATTTATGATTATAGGGACCTGTTGCCATCTAGGGTCTGGCATCCCATGTTTTTCATTGAGGACTCTTTGTAGACTTGTCTGACCTGGCAGATGTCACATCTGGCCATGGACTGGCCATTGTCTTCTCCAGCATACATTTGTCCTGTCAGGTGCATATCTTGTTTCATACACAACACATGCTTAGTTATATTTGGAATGGCCCTTCTTGCTCTGGCCCCATGGTGATGCACATGTCAATTGGTGCTGTGCATGATTGTGACCAGACTTTCCTCTACATAGGCATTGGTGTGTCACACTTTGGTAGCTCTGACAGTTTCCTGTGCTTACCTGTGTACACACTGTGTGTGGCAATGGGGTCGGTCTGCATATTAGTGCAATGAGAGGGCTTGTGTTGTCATATGGCACCATATTGTTTGTGACAAATGTGTGGGTGCATGTACTGGCTACTTACCCGTCATGTGCTGACATGTGACTTTGTAATGTGACACATCTGTGTGTGCGTGGTGTAGGCATACATCCTGCTCAGTGGTGTAATGAGACAGAATGATACGTCTACCTACCTGTTAGTATGTTTGGTGTGCTGCAATGGCTTCCATCAGTTTCAGGATGGGGTGGGGGAAGTGCTCCAACTTGATGGTGCTGTGGGATGGGGGCATGGTGGGAGTTATGGTACGGGCCTCCCACCCCCAAACAGCCCTCCCAGGGAAGATGGCTACCTACCTGTACGTTTGTTTGATGTCCTGCAATGGCTTCCAACTGCTTCTGGGTGGGGGAGTGCTCCATCCAGCTGGGGTGTGGGACAGGTTGCATGGTGGGAGTAGTGTTACAGGCCTCCCACCCCCAAACAGCCCTCAGAGGAAAGATGGCTACCCACCAGTAAGTTTGTTTGGTGTACTGCAATGGCTTCCAACTGCTTCTGGGTGGGGGAGTGCTCCATCCTGCTGGGATGTGGGGCAAGGTGCATGGTGGGAGTAGTGGTACAGGCCTCCCACCCCCAAAAAGCCCTCAAATGGAAGATGCCTACCTACCTGTAAGTTTGTTTGGTGTACTGCAATGGCTTCCAAATGCTTCTGTGTGGGGGAGTGCTCCAACCTGCTCAGGTGTGGGACAGGGTGCATGGTGGGAGTAGTGGTACAGGCCTCCCAACCTCAAACACCCTCCCAGGGAAGATGGCTACCTACCTGTAAGTTTGATGAAGGTAATGTAATGGCTGACACATGCTTCTGGGTGGGGTGGGGGAGTGCTCCATACAGCTGGAGTGTGGGACAGGGTGCATGGTGGGAGTAGTGATACAGGCCTCCCACCCCCAAACAGCTCTCCCAGGGAAGATGGCTAGCTACCTGTAAATTTGATGAAGGTAATGTAATGGCTGACACATGCTTCTGGGTGGGGTGGGGGAAGTGCTTTCTTCTGCTGGGTGTGGGACAGGGGGCATGGTAGGAGTTGTAATTCTGGATGCCTGTACACATACCCCGATGTTAATGTTGGTAGCTACATTTGGTGTGAATGGGTGTGGCTGAATGTTAGATCTGTGAGACATGTTTTTGTGAGTGTGTGGTACAGATAAATGGGATGAGTCCTAGGTGGTGTACCTTTGTAGTTGAGCAAGATAGTACATATCAGTGTGGTGGTAGTCATTTCTTTGTACTTACCAGCCTCCACTCCCCCGGCTACTCCTGTGAGACTCTCTGGATGCAGTATGGCAAGCACCTTCTCCTCCCATGGTGTGAATATTGTTGGAGGAATGGGAGGGCCACTGCCAGTCCTCTCAGCCAGCTCCCGGTTCTTGATTCTCCTCTCTTTGACAACCCTCTTCAGATCATGCCACTGCTTCATGATCTCCTTATTGGATCGCAGGGTGGTCCCTACTGCATTGACCCTTTGGACTATCCTTTCCCACAATTGTGTTCTTGTGGCTAATGGTGTCTGTTGGACCAGACTACCAAACAGTTGTGGGTCCACTCCGACTATCTCATTTACCATTACTGTCAACTCACTTTCTGTGAATTTGGACATTTTCTGTGTTGACATGGTGTGTGGTGTGCAAGGTGTTTGTGGGTGCAGGGGTGTGAGTGGTGGCTATGGTAGTAATGTGTATGGTGTGTGATGTGCTGGGGTGTTGGTGGTGCAGGTGTATAAGTGGTAGTGGTGCTGTGTGTGGTGTGGGTATTGCTGGTGTGTCGCTTTGCGTATCCTTTGTTGTGAGGGTTGGTGGCCTTCAGTTTTGGAATATTGCAACGGATTGTAGTCAGGGAAGGGGCTGGTTTTATACTCCGCTATGTGGGTGTGTCCAAATGGGGTGTTCCTGTCAGTTGTTTTGTGTGTGTTGTTCTGGGAATTGTATTTTTCTTTTTCCCATGTGTTTGTGTTATTGGGATGTGTTTTGTGTATTTGAGGGGCATGGCTTCTTTGCTTTGTGCACTGTTTTGCCTTATTGTGGGGTTTTTGCTTCATCCACCATGTTTTCCACGGATCTTCCGCAGCAGTGGTTATACTGCAGCTCTTCTGCCGGCTCTCCCATTAATTCCAGTGTGCGACCGCGGCGGTCGGAAACAGCGGAACGTAGTGCGGGACCATCGGGGATTTCCTAATTTCCTGTGCCGTGTCTCCGCAGTTTTTGGTGTTTTTCCGCAGCGTAACCGCCGCGGATGTATTTTTGACATCACCGCTCACTACAGGCGTTTTTTCTTGGCCTGGTTCCGCCGCGCTCAGTGTTTTTGGGCGGATTATCCTAATTTGACCGCTGGGTTTTCCATGGTCCCAGCGGGCGGGCAGTAGTTTTCCGCTTCCATGGCGGTAAGGGTGGTTTTCCGACCGTCATCCTAATCGGCCCCAAAATTCTAATACCAAAAATTAATAACTACTAAAAATGTAACACATATATTAAAAATACAAACAATTGTTATAGAAAAAAAAGTACATCACATACATATAAAATATATACTAAAATACATAACCTTAATAAAAAAAGATTTTTACAAACTATATTTTTGCAAATGATATTAAACACTTCGATATTTTTAAAATCGATATTACTTACCATAAGACAATATTCTTGACCACGGGGGCATGGCCAGCAGCATGGCAGAGTAAGTCGCAAGCCGCCGCAGCTCCGGCGAGCCGACTTGATCTGTCGTATTTTACCCCATCCTGAGAGCGATTACAGATCCTTACCACCTTGCGGAAGGTCCCGCAGCACGGGAGGAGGGTCTGGAGCTGAGGTGGAGGAGCTGAAAGGTGCTGGAGCCGAGAAACACGACGAGCGCTTGGGAGACGGAGGCGGCCACAAGATGGCGGCGCCCTGATCCCCGAGGACGTAGGAGCAAGTGGAGAGACCGCGGCTCGGCTGATGAACTGGGAGGCCTGGAGCAGCGAGACGAAGCGGCAGAGAGCTGGGGAGGAGCTGGGAAATAGCCTGGACACCCCATACGGAGATCGGCTGAATAACGCTGATAGCAAGCGCCACAACGAGGATCTGGCCACAAACCGAAGCCGGGGCTGCAGGGAGAGGCAACGCGGACCGTGACAGGAGCGCTTCGCCCCCCGGAGGGAAGGTACGTCCCCCGCCAGTCCCGGAGAGCCCAGAGCAGTAAGGGGCAGAATCCAAGATCGGGAAGTCACCCCCACCGCCCCCCCTGCCCCGTACAGCCGCATCACCATATATGTCATAAAAAAGATGCCAGTGCTGCTAATCCTAATACATGACGTATTTATATTACTCACACACGAATAGAACACTATGTGAGACGTGTTTGATCTTTGTGAATAAATCTTTTACATTTGCATTTTTATTTTAAAGATCCATTTTTCATTTAGTTATTTATCATTTCCATATTTCAACAAAACATTTCAAAAAGACATATCAAGAACAAAAACATTTACAAATAATTATTGCTCCTCCCTTCCAGACTCATTCATGCACACTATCACTAAGGATCTTTTTCATACATACATTCATACACATTCATCATCCTAACATACTACTAACAAACAGCTATATTTTGTACAATTTATATACAATTTATGCAATTGAACCATAGGATCATGTTGGAAAGTATAAGTCTATATTATGATATTATTGGGTTTTCTTATGGTTTCAATATGACACAGTCATATAGTGGGTCTACGCGTTTCGAACTCCTATAAATGTGGAGTTCTCATCAGGACCATAAGCTGTGAATGAAAAGAACAAGGGAACCTCTATTAATATTCGTTGTTTATCAAAAAGAGAAGAAGCTGACATTGGCTCAACAGCCTGCTCTCTGCCTCTTACCTCTCTAATAGTCAGCTAGTCTTTAATTCCAAGAATCACCAAAAAACCGCGAAGCGGGACCACCTAAGTAACAAAAAAACCATTCTCATTTTTCTAATCTTTACTCCATATATTCACGATCACACATCCACTCAGATGTACTCACTTAGTTTAGATGTAGTGGCACTTCTCTCTGTAAAAGATCACAGATATAGAGGTTTTAGATAGAGCGATCTAAATCGACGCATGGGTTGGAAAATGATTCTTGGAATTAAAGACTAGCTGACTATTAGAGAGATCTATTCGTGTGTGAGTAATATAAATAATTCATGTATTAGGATTAGCAGCACTGGCATCTTTTTTATGACACATATTAGGCAGGGTTTGGCCTTGCTGCTTGGGAGCCCATACCCAGTGGTGATTAATAATTGCATCACCATATAAGCACTGAGGGCGAACTCGGACGGTGTACAGAAGGCCGAGCGGGGAGTACTGCACCCGGGGAACACGGCGAGGGAAGGGGAGCTCACGGGACACTCAGTGGTGACATGAAAAAGTAGACCTGGCCCTCCCCTAGCCCCGTAATTCCACTGAAGTTGGGGTAAGCTAAGCAACGGGCCAGGAGGCCTGAACACCGCAGGTGGCCCGGGAGAGGGTGCAATCCGGGGAAACGCAGAGAGTGGCGAAGTGGCCAGAACGGATCTACCAAGGATACCTCGCCGCACAGGCTAC
This sequence comes from Lissotriton helveticus, assembly GCF_964261635.1. Classification (NCBI taxonomy): domain Eukaryota; kingdom Metazoa; phylum Chordata; class Amphibia; order Caudata; family Salamandridae; genus Lissotriton; species Lissotriton helveticus. Next base: position 329,880,919 of record NC_136071.1, on the reverse strand, counting down.
GGGCTCACGGCCTAAAGCCGGATACTCACACCCTGAGGCTACTCTCCACTGCTGTAGACAACGACATGCACTTTGGCAGGCACAAAAGGGACAAGTGGCATACGTCGTGTATCTGGGATTGTGGACACTAAAGTACCGGAACGCATAAGAGGGACAGTAATTAGCCTGACCAACCGGACGGGGTCAACTGCGCAGCTGAAAAGAAGAGGGAAGAAACAGATCAGGAAACGCACAACAGAAGGCGAGACCCCACTGGATAGGCCAACCTTGGCCTCCAAGGGACTAGTGCGACATGGGTAAACAGGACGCGGTCCCCAAGGCCCCAAGGCAAGGTACAATAGACAGATTTGCGACGGTGCCACAGGTAACCGAAGGGAAGGGCGTCAGGGCGAGCTCAGACATGGCCCGCCTGATGGGGGCTATACAGGTGTCCAGAGAAGACATTCAAGCCTCACGTGCGGCCCTGGAAGTCAAGATAGGGGAAGTGGGTACAGAAGTCACGCTGCTGCACCAGGATTTCCGCAATCTCACAGAGAGGGTAACCACAGCAGAAACGAGACTGAGTGAAGCGGAAGATGTCATACACTCTCTCCAGAAGGACATGAAAGAACTTAGGGAATCGCACATGCAGCTGCTATGGAGGGTGGACGATGCAGAAAATAGGGCAAGACGCAATAACCTGCGCTTTGTTGGATTTAGGGAAGGAATTGAAGGGTCCAATATGGCGGTGTTCCTGCGCACATGGATAATTAAAACACTGCCTCAGGGGGTATTCTCCAACTGCTTTGATATAGAAAGAGCACACAGGGCACTCCTTGCAAAGCCGCTGGTGGGGGCATGACCCAGACCGGTCATTGCGCGATTTTTGAACTTTGCAGACCGAGACGTTATTCTACGCAAAGCCAGGAAGCTGGGGGAGATCCAGATGGAAAACTCACAGATAATGATCTTCCCCGACTATAGCCAAGCGGTACAGAAGATGAGACGCTCCTTCGATGCAGTGAAAGCGCAGTTGAGAGATCTAAAGATCCAATACATGCTGCTCTTTCCGGCTAAGCTTAAAGTTAGCTATAAAGAAAAAACGTACTTCTTCAAGCACCCCGAAGATGCATGGCAATGGCTGGAGGAGCGCCCACCCCTCCGGAGACGTGAGGAAGGAGAGCTAGACAAGACGACTACGGGCTCCACGACAGGGAATCAGTGGGAGACAGCAAAAACACAAAGGAAACGCAGAACAAGGGGGAATAGGAAAGTGCAGATGACGCCCTATCCCACGCAGAACCCGTCTGTCAGGAGGCAACGAGATCCTGCTTCCCCCCAACGTGATGGCCAAGCAGGATCTAGGTTCAACAGCCTGGCGGGCCTAGAACGCTCTGAAGGAGAGGAGGACACAGGAGGCATCACATCTGAGAGTGACGAGGCGGAGGAACAGTCGCTGCACCCTCTGGTAGCGGCTATTAATGAGATGGAGCGAGACACTACCAAAGAAGGGACACCTACGCAGGGAGATGGTAAAGACTCAAACGCCTGATTGAGAGACAAGCTGGATGTACGAGATATCGGCTCACGGACTGGGAACACGCAAGTTGTTTCACGCCCACTACATTTTATTTGTATAATATTCTCCTCTCTCTAATCTACTGAACGGAATTGTGGATATTGGGAGAGCAGTTGATTTAAAGTTGTTGATAGACAAACTGTTTGGGGTAGGTTTGTAGAGGGTGGGATCTGGGGGGTGACAGGCCTTTTTCTGCCAGTAAGTCCTTTCTCCTGTTTGGGTAGAGGATGGGACTGAAGGGGGAGGAAAGTAGGGTGGGGAGCAGGGGGGATATGGGGTTGTTCAAGGGGCCAGAATCCACGGAGATGCAGTAACTGGGGGAGGGAGGGTTGGGGGTGAAGAGTTGGGATGGAGAGAGGGGGGATCATATCACGGAGGTCACACACTCCGGTGTTCTAGACACCATACCAGCACCAGGATTCAGCAGGACAACTCAGGAAACAGGACAAGATGTCAGGTGATGATACAAGAGAGGTTCAGGAGCAGGAGGGGTTTAGTATACTATCATGGAATGTAAATGAGCTTGGCAGTAAAATTAAGAGAGGGCTAGTAAATGCATACATAAAAAGGCTGAACCCAGACATAATCCTGCTGCAGGAAACGCATCTTAAGGGGACCCAATGTGCCTTCTTGGCCAGAGGTCAATATGGAGTCCTGGCGCATGCAGGGTTTACTACAGGGTCCAGGGGGTGGCTATACTCATGAAGAAGAACCCACCGTTTTGTATAGCTCAGATGTGGACGGATCCCCAGGGGACCTACATGGGAGTGAGGGGGGTGTGGAGACGACAGGAATACACGACTATCTCGGCATATGCCCCCCCAAAATTACAAGCTGCCACTCTCAGGGGGGTGGTGGACATACTACTTGACACAGCAGACACCATACAAGTCCTCGGAGGGGATTTTAATGATGTGATGGAACCAACAATTGACAGGACAGGGGCTGGACTCAGAGACCGCACCCAGACCTTACTCTCAAAAACAATCTCTAATATGGGACTGATAGATGTCTGGAGATGGCTACATCCTGAACAGAAGGCCTACTCCTTCCTCTCGGGCTCCCATAGAGTCTACTCAAGACTGGACTACATTTTCCTAGACAGACAGAACTTGACGATAGGAGATGTAACAGAATATAAAGCGAGAGGGATATCTGACTATTCCCCACTCCTAACGCGAGTGGTAGGAGGGAGGGGCGATAGAAGAGGATCCTGGAGGGTGACGGCCTGGGACCTACAAAATACAACTTCATTGAAGGGCATACGGGCGGACATTAAGGTCTACATAGCGGAAAATGAGGGTACAGTCAAGTCCAAAGCTGTCTTTTGGGAGGCCTTTAAGGCAGTCCTGAGGGACGGGGCACAGAACAGGCTGGCCGAGGAGAGGCGGAAGCTACAAACTGAAATTGGGACATTAGAGGCGCAAATACTGGAATTAGAGAGGGAATATCAGGCCACAAGGGAGACAGGGACACTTAGGAGACTGACGGACGTACAGCACCAATACCGAGAACTAGTAACGGGAGAAGCTAAAACCCAGGAATTGGCTACACTTCACCGCATGTATGATGTGGGAGACAAATCAGGAAAGTTAATGGCATGGCTCAGTAGGAAGGAACGTGCCGCCAGATGGGTAGAGCAAGTCAGAGATTCTCAGGGGACATTGGTACGCTCGGATACTCAGATTGCGGAAGCGTTCGCTGCCCACTACGAACTGTTCTATAGTGCTAAAGACTTAGGGACGCAGGAGGAAGCACTGCGTTGCATGTCAGCAATCGAGCTACCGGCCCTCACTTCTGAAGCTCAACGAGACTTAGAGGCCGGTATTACGCTAGACGAACTTAAGATAGCTTTGACTAAGTTGAGGGTGGGGAAATCACCGGGCCCGAATGGGTTTCCGGCAGAATTTTTCAAACGAACGGCCGACCTTTTGGCGCGCCATCTCCTGGGACTATTCGAGGAAGTGGTTCAGGAGGGTAGATTCCCGCCAGATCTCTGTATGGCAATAGTAATTCCTATACATAAGGAGGGGAAACCATTGGACGACTGCACATCATACCGCCCCATCTCGCTCTTGAATATAGAGGTGAAATTATTGGCGACTATCCTAGCACTACGACTCTGGTCGGTGATCTCCCAATTAGTCCACCTAGATGAGACGGGCTTTCTCCCTGACAGGGCCACCAGATTAAAACTTAGACGCACTCATAGCTGGCTGCAGGAGGTGAGCGAGAGAGAGGAGCCACATTGGTTCCTGTCCCTGGACACCGAGAAGGCTTTCGACGCAGTCCATTGGCCATTTCTCGAGGGTGTCCTGAACAGGTTCGGCTTTGGCCCCAAATTTCAGAAATGGATACACCTGCTATACACGGAGCCTAGAACCAAGGTTAGGGTTAATGGGATCCTATCCTGTGACTTCCTAGTCAGACGAGGGACTAGACAGGGGTGCCCGCTGTCCCCACTCCTCTTCGCGCTCACAATAGAGGTGTTGGCGGGCAAGATCTGCCAAAATGAGGGCATTAAAGGGTTTGGGTTGGGAGAGACAGACCCCACTGAGGAGAAGATATCGCTCTACGCGGACGATGTCCTCTTATACATTTCACAACCGGAAGTCACGATCCCCGCGCTGTTCGCGGAACTGGAACAGTATGGGGCCTACGCGGGGTACCAGATAAACTGGCACAAGTCGGTCCTCTACGACCCCAGGGGGCTTGGAAGTAGACGGACTTGCCTGGAAGGTGGCAGACGACAATGGAAGGGTTTAAGTATCTCAGAGTCTATGTGACTCTGGATAAAAGCAAGTCATACGAACAGAATATAGAAAGGATAGTTCGGAACTTCATAGAGGATGCAAATCGGTGGAGGCAGCTCCCTCTTACTATACTAGGGCGAGGAGCCATGTTTAAAATGATAACGCTACCAAGATTCCTATATGCACTGCAAAACGAGTACTACCCTCTGCCACGAAAGGTGTTCGGGAGAATAAATGCGGAGTTGAGAACCTTCGTTTGCTGGCAAACAACCAAGGGTCGCGTTGTGCACCCTACAACGCCACCTGTATAGCGGGGGGGATATCATTTTCGAATCTGGAGGATTATTACAGAGCAGAACACTTAGCCCCAATTAATGACTGGCTCCATGCCCCCGCGGACCACCCTACATATGCCCTCAAAAGACACTGTATGGCCGCTCGGCCCTGTACATACTACCTGTATGGGGGTAAAGGGAGAGCGAGACTCCTTCCGGCCACTGGGCTTACTCTGGCGATATGGAACAGAGCGACTATACGCACTGGGTGGGAGAAAAAACTTACCTGCCAGACACTGCTTTGGCACTGTACATGGCTGACGGAACTGAATAAGTTGAAGGGCTTCCAGAGATGAGATGATATAGGGATCTCAACACTAGGAGACGTAATAGCTAAGGGGGAGCTGAAACCCTTTCCAGCATTAAGGAAAGAATTTGGGCTGCATCACACGCAGTATTTTAAATATGTACAGCTACGCCATGCATGGCAAGTAGAAAAGATCCCACTGGAAACACTTCCCGAATACGCGCCCCTCGAGGGTCGATTGCTGCAGGAACAAATTCAGGAAAGGGCAGTATCGCTTACGTATAAAACGTTGATGAACAACATGACTTGGGTAACCTTGGAAGGAAATGGGAGACGTAGGGGAAGTGGACAATGTAGAAAATACAACATATATCCTGAGCTAACAAGAAAGAAATAGTAGGATGAGCAAATAACAAGTCACAGTTTTCTTCTTTTCTTCTTTTATTTCACGTGGTAAACGTCCTTAAAATTCTCTAGCCGACACGTGTTTCGTCTGTATTGGTGTTTAGCCACAGACTGCTTCAGGGCTGTTTCCTCTAAGTTCAATCTATGATTCTCTCTTCCCTATCACCCCAACTATGGTATGCTGGGGGTTGGCATTCTTGATAAAATCAGATCTCCGCGTTTTCCGACTTATTTTAACAGCTATATGGTACTGTGTTCCACATAAATATGAGTTGAATATTTTCCTCCTGAGACGATATCACGTCTTCATTCAGATAGAGTATCTGGCGTTCAGATACTCTCCCATCCCCTGCTGACCTTTCTGGTCCTGGCCCTGGTTGTAGCTAAGAGAGACATAGCCAGGTACTGGGGAGCGGAAGCACCCCCAAAGGTAGAAGAGTGGAGAAGAGGGTAAGATATCTACATGGCCGCTGAAAGGGTCACATATAAGGCGAGAGGTTGCCCCCGGTAGTTTGGCAGGGTATGGGGCAAATGGAGACGATATCATGGGTCTGAGATGAGACACAAGGGAAAGAGGGATATGAGGGAACAAGGACATTGACTGTGGAGATATAAGAGGCCTAAGAAATTGAGCTGTCACAGACCTACACGGATAAAACTTGGGTTGTTTGAACTGGATGGAATTTGTGCTGTGATACTGGGGGGGGGGGTGGAGGGTGGCTGGGATGGGAGTGAAGACTGAAGATGATATGATTTTAATGTTGGACTATAATATAATGCCAATAAAAATATTTTAAAAAATATATATATTCTTGACCACGATATTCTTGCTGTCGCTATTTCTGAACCATGATATTAATGACTTGGTATTTGCTTAACTCAATATTTTTGACTCGATATTCTGTCTCTGCACCACATAAACATGAACAAAAATTGTGCAATTAACTGAATTTTGAATTAAATATTTAATACAAATTTTAAATCAATTTTTTTATATAATTCATTGAAAAAATCTCACTTAAAGTAAAATGCTCATATTTATTAATTATGTATTTAAAAACTATTAAAAGTTGTGTAAATTAATCTTTTTTATTAAATAAGCATATATATTTTTTAAAATGTTAAGTAATTTAAACATTTTCAAATAAAATAATCTTTTATTTATATAATATTTGACATATAATTACTTTTACACATATATATGTATATATATATATATATTTTGGAAAGTCAAAATAAATGACATTTATCTTAACATTGTTAGAAAAGTGGTTATTATATAGTGTGGTTTTGTGACATCTCCTGCCTAATAAATTCACAAACCTGTATCCGGTTATTTCGGCTTCATTTGAAAAACCTGAGCTCCGTCCTGGGTAGGTGTGACCCCAATAAATCGGGCTTGATCAAAGAAGCAGGTGTAAAGTACTTAAAGGAACCAAAACAGCTAAAGAAGAAGAAAATGCACCACAGTGAAAATCCAACGGCAAAAAACAAAAATAGGTTACATTTTTATCTTTAAATTAACACCCCAATGACAAAAATCCACCAGAGGGTTCTAGAAATGACTTTTTGAAGTACAAATAAATCAAATATTTTCACTGAGTGCAATAAATCACTGTAATCTACCACAACATAGGGGCTCATTATGATGGCAGGCGGATATCAGTCCACCCGCCACTATAACGATGATGGGACCAACCGCCAGACGTGCGGAGGTCCCGCCGGCCCAATTAGGATGTGCCCGCCATACTGGCGGGCGCATTCTGCCCTTTCACCATTGCAGACGGTGCTGCTGGTTGCAGCACCATCCTCAAATGTAAGTGGGCATGCACAGCATTTCCCTGCACCACATGGCAGGCACCACACGGTGCCTGCCACGTGGTGGAGGGTATCATGGGTACCCCCCAAGTGCATCCCCTGCCCCCCCACCCCCTAGGGGGCCCACAACGACCCCCAAATCCCCGCCAGCCTTTCCATGGCAGCATTTCCGCCATGGAAAGGCCTCTAACAACCCACATCATAATATCGCTGGCGGTGCCTGCTAGGCACCGCCACCATATTACTGCCCAGCTCCGCCCGGCCAGCAATCGTAACGATTGCCAACCTGCAGAAGAGTGGCAGAAGGACTTTCCGTTCACCGCGATACCTACCGCCATCGTAATCTGGCAGTGGTAAAAATATGTTTGATCGCGGAAGGACCGCCAACACAGGGCCGGCGGTGTCTTTTCACCATCATAATCACCCCCTAACTGTTTAGGTTTAGGCATGACAAGTAACCTAAACAGCTATAAGGACACTCTTGTGTGTCTTGTGCAGAGAAGCAGTCACTGAGACCAATAAGGTTGATTAGAACAGTTATCTTGCGGTCAAAGCAGTCGTCAGTCTATTTCCAGGTTCTATGGGTGAACTACCATAGACTTCAATGGAGTGTACCAGATGCAAAGGATATTGAATGCTAAAGATGCTCACGTTTGCTGAGGATGCTGATCTGGTGAGATGGTCTTCTTGAAGCTATTGCTTGGTACTCAAACACTGTGTGGCAACTTTGGCTCCAGGGGTCGATGTCCCTCAATGTTCGGGTGAAGTCCAGCTAAAAAGAGTTGGTACTGGTCTCTGCTTACAACAAAACCATTGTTTCCCTTTAACTGACTATACCTTTTTTGCTGGGTGACAAAACTGCACCCCAATGACTCTCCTGGATCCAGCAGACTTATGGTGCAACTTCTGATTGTCAAGACTCGGTCCCCAGGCTGCCCTTGGGCAGTCTGTGGTGGTCAGGGGTCCTCGGCTACCAACTCACCAAGGCAGGCTTCTTCAGCATTAAAAGCCCTGTAGCTTTAACAGGGAGTCAGCCACTAGACCCTTGCAGCCATCTTCTCTGTCTTTGGCTTGGGTACAACTTTTTTGCGAACGGACACCACAGGCACAGACAAAGATAAAATCACAAGCAAACAAATTACGTGCCTGTAACGTGGTGTCTGGATGGTCGAGTGCTCCTTGCTCTCCCAATTTAGTGCAGTATGATAGCGTGAAAAGTACACGTTTATCAGTGACTGTCTCCTTAAATGAGAGACAATTTAAAGAAATATTCATACTGTGCACATTAGTCCAATCTGACACAATCGGTTACTGGTGATTGACGTACCATTAATTCGTGGTTTTTTAGCAGTTGGTGTTGGTGCACAAAAGGTGGCATGTCTTACTGTGACATGCAAATGAAAATCTCAGCTCACGTGGCTATCAATGAAACCAGTGAGCTTATATTAAAACGCCACTTGCATTCATATTCAAAAAGTGGGTATCTACACTCTCATAACGTAGGTGAGAGCATGTCACATACTGCATGCATGTCAATCATCAAGCGTTACTCTTAAGGTACAAAGGATCAATGGGGGCAAAGGGGAGCTTACTAGAAATGACAGCTTTGTGTGCCTCATGGGAGTCGGGGTCGCGGTGTTAACTCCATTGCACGATCTATATTAAAGAGCCTGGTAAGTAGGGATATCGGTCACTGGTGATTGACGTACCAATAATTCGTGTTTTTTTAGCAGTTGGTACTGGTGCACAAAAGGTGGCATGTCTTACTGTGACATGCAAATGTATATCTCAGCTCACGTGGCTATCAATGAAACCAGTGAGTTTATATTAAAACGCCACTTGCATTCATATTCAAAAAGTGGGTATCTACACTCTCATAACGTAGGTGAGAGCGTGTCACATACTGCATGCATGTCAATCATCAAGCGTTACTCTTAGAGTACAAAGGATCAATGGGGAGCAAAGGGGAGCTTACTAGAAATGACAGCATTGTGTGTCTCATGGGAGTCGGGGTCGCGGTGTTAACTCCATTGCACGATCTATATTAAAGAGCCTGGTAAGGAGGGATATCGGTCACTGGTGATTGACGTACCAATAATTCGTGTTTTTTTAGCAGTTGGTACTGGTGCACAAAAGGTGGCATGTCTTACTGTGACATGCAAATGTATATCTCAGCTCACGTGGCTATCAATGAAACCAGTGAGTTTATATTAAAACGCCACTTGCATTCATATTCAAAAAGTGGGTATTTACACTCTCATAACGTAGGTGAGAGCGTGTCACATACTGCATGCATGTCAATCATCAAGCGTTACTCTTAGAGTACAAAGGATCAATGGGGAGCAAAGGGGAGCTTACTAGAAATGACAGCATTGTGTGTCTCATGGGAGTCGGGGTCGCGGTGTTAACTCCATTGCACGATCTATATTACAGAGCCTGGTAAGTAGGGATATCGATAAGTGTGGAACTATATCAGAGTCACAAGCGGAGCCCACCCACACTAGTTCAGAGTACTTACTGTGCCAAGTTAAGTCACCTGCAATTACGCCTATGTATCGCCGCCTCTCCCAGTTGATGTCCGCATCGGAGTCAGACTGCTGGTTAAGTACAGAGAGCTTCCGGGTTTGGAGTCGGGTGGGTGCGGTGACGCGGTCGAGTGACCTGCATCAGCGTGTGTTGGTGCGCGTTGCGTGGTAAAACTAAAAACCGCATTGACTAGTGCGTGGCGTCTACCATGGCTACAGGGTGTATGTAGCCATAGCAACGCAGGAAGGGTAGAAGATGCGTGTGCACGGCGTCTCATTGGTCAATAAAAAAGGCGAGTAGCATGGCGGATAATAGTGCTTGCTCTGCCTGCTAAAAGGAGCAAATGAGGTGCAAGGAGAAACTGAGCTCCAGGGCTACAGTCGCTAATGTAGTCTCCAAATAAGAACTGAAACAGAGGATATTAAAAAGGAGATTAGGCTGGCATTATTAGCAGACTTCTGGTTGTTATGTTCAGGTGGTGCCAGTATAACCAAGCCTGTCTGGGGATTTATAGGAATGAAAAATGGCACTAAGTATGAGTACTTAATGTCCCTCAGTTGCACTCCGTAATGGTTTAAGTAACCTTTTTCAAAGTAAAAGAGAATTCCACAAATAGAACCGTAATGTGTCAAACAAACAGGTATCTTATTTAATATTCTTTGTAAATCATCATATTCATACTTCTCATATGCGTCTTTACATCATTTCACTGTGTCCATTAATATCATAAAAAATTTTGTAGACCATCCCAATGCATTTCGGGTCGAAGACCCTTCATCAGGGGACTTTTATCCTAAATGTGAATAATTCAAAATCACAACTCAAGAAATGGAACCTTCTTGTATATACAGATGAAATGCGAGGTAGCAATGAGTCAAACTCTTATGTGGTAATATCAACAAACGTGAATATACATTTTGCTGGTAAAACTGTGCGAAGTAAATATGATGGAAATAGAGTGTATAATGTGCGCGACGGAATGCGAGTAATAGTGAACTACTGATTCATCCGTGATTAAAAGAAAACGTGCAGTAAAGGTGAACACGTAAGTCAGAAAACCAAATTACATGTGTGGTATAATAGGAGGATAGAACAGGTGTCGTGCGGAACAAGGTGGTGAATCAAGTGCCGACAGTTCCTACCCGGACCCGGTGGGTGACCCGATGAACTAAGACTCGACTAAATTTCAAATCTGTGGTGGGAAAAAACGAACATGAGAACGCTGTAACATGTCAAAAAATAAAGCCAATTATTCACAGCAGTGCGGGAGCGCTTACCTGAGAGGTCGTAATGGAAAAGTGGACACGAGAAAGTGAAAAAATGTTTCACGAAGTAAGCCAATAAACAAATGGGCAACAAAGTTTCAAGTCTGTAATGAGAAAAATAAACATGTTACACTGTGTCACGGCAGTAAACTAAAGCCAAATATTCACAGCAGTGCGAGAGCGCTTACCTTATGGAGCGTGGTTTAACGCGGTTGAGTGGAAACAAGGCAGTGTGGTGGTTTCACAAAGTGAGCCGGTATATTAGCGTGTTTCTCGATGAAACGAAAGAGCAACAAAGTATTAGGTCTGTAACAGGAAGAGCAAACATAAGATACTGTGCCGTGTCCCAACGGTGAGCCAAAGCCAAGTAATCACAGCAGTGCAGGAGCGCTTACCTGAGTAGTACGACGCAGGGAGAGGGAAAACGAGGAAGTGTAGTGTTACACAGAGTGAACCGGTATTATAGCGTGTCATGCTATAGTAAACAGAGAAAGCGGACTGGTCAGAAATCTACATAATGGGCGCAATTCTTTAACAGAGCCGAGAAGTCAATGGCAGACTGAATGGGATATATACAGTGCTTTAAAGTGGAAAATTCACTTGCGAGTGACTCAAACAGGTGGAATTAAAGTCGTAAAATGGGGTACGACAATAAAAAATGTATCCGGTAAAATCCGGCCGAAAAAAGAAACGTGCACAGTTGAAACATAACACGAACATTCAGAGATGTATGTTTGAATATCATGAAGTACAATACAAATTAAAAGGGAGTGTGTAAAGGTCATGAAAACCTGGTAAAAAGAACAAAAGTCTGATTCATTATCGCGGGCTTGTGTGTGTGTTACCCATATACATAGTTCACAAAAACAACTGTATTCAATGCGGTCGTTAAGATCTTTTGGCTGACATGATTTTTTTATCCAAAATAATTCTTTTTGCAAGAGTCCTTTTCTATTTTCCACACCTTCCAGCGTGGTAACAGTTTCTAAAACCATGAATCTCAATTTACCCTGGGCGTAGCACTTCGCTACGCCCACAGAGTGAGCGTAGTGTTGCCTACTTCGCCATTTGCGAAGTAGGCGTAGCAGGCAACACTACGCCCACTTCGTGGGAGTAGCGAAGTTGCCCGCCACCCGCCTCCCTCCTGCCATCCCTAAATACTTAAATAATTATTTTAAAAACAATAAACACCACTTACCTTGTCGGCTGCGTCTCCGGGGCTCCCTCTGGTAACCGCGCCGCCATCATGGATAGTAATGCGCATGCGCGGCCGCCCGCGCATGAGCATTTCTCGAGAAATGCTATTTGGTTCTGATTGATTTTGTATGTGAACTTGATGCAGTTGTTAACTATATTCAAGAATTTTAAGAATTGTAAGAGGTCCGATGTTTCTCCCTCCCATATCATAAAGATATCGTCAATATATCTCCAAAATCTCACAATGTTTTGACTCCAGTTGAGGTTGGATAGTATGTGGTCATTCTCGACTTTATGTATGTAAAGATTCACGTAGCAAGGCACTGCCCAATTGCCCATTGATGTACCTGACAACTGTTGATAGTATTCATTGTTGCATCTAAAATAACTGTGATGTAAGGTAAATTGCAGTAGTTCGAGGAGAAAAATTTAACTTTTTCTTCAATTGGGTGTTTGATCAAAAAGGATTCCACCGCGTCAATTCCTTCCAAGTGTGGAGTGGAGGTATAAAGCGTGCATATGTCGATAGTACATAACGTAATTAGATGTTAATCTTCAAGTTCAATGGAATTCATTTTGTTGAGAAAATCTGTGGTATCATGTAGATAAGTCGTCATGCCTTGAACCAGTGGTTGTAAATGTTTGTCGATATATTTTCCGGTAGGTGCATGGATTGTGTTGATGGTGAACACAATTGGCCGGAAAGGTGGATTAGACAGATGTTTGTGTTCTTTTGGAAGCATGTACAAGGTTGGACTGCTGGGATTTTCTGTCAAAAGGTATTTTTTGTCTTTCTCTGTAATAGTTCCTAAATCTCTAGCTCTTCTGATGATGATGTTAAGGATTTCCTGTAGGATCTTGCGGTAATTTCATGTATGTAAGATCGTCCTGTACGTGTTCATTAACTTTCTGATGGTAAAAAGACGTGTCCATAATAACAAGGGCTCCCCATTTGTCAGCTTTACAGAAAGTTATGTCCTTGTTGCTGGCAACATTTTTGATGGTTTGTCTCTCTTTTGTGGTTAGGTTAGATATCCTTGGATTGGATTTTTTGTGTATGTTTTTGATTTCTTTTAGTACAATGCTTTCATAGGAATCAAGAATTTTGTGGCTTGTGGGAGCCATGAACGTGCTAGATTTCTTCAAGCCTGTAGTCGTGTCGCTGGAAGTTGACAGCTGATGTGGAATGACATTATGGAAGAAGTGTTTGAGGCCTAGGTTTCTCATGAATTTGAATAACGCTATTTCAGATTCTAATTCAGTAGAATGATATGTGGGCATGAAAGACGTTCCTTTTTGAAGTGTACTTATTTGATGTTTGGATAGTACAGTGTTCGAAATATTGATAATTAACGATGACTCCGGGTTGACTTGGCTATCGGTACTTCCTTTGATTTGATTTTGCGCTTTCCCCTCCTGGTTCTACATTTGAATGTGAACCTGCCTCTAAAAAAGACACCCAGTGGATGACTGGTTGATGGTGTTGCTTCAGTATCTTTGTTTGTTTGTATCTTTGCTTTGGTATGTTTTGTTGGTTTTTGATAGTTTCATAGATTCATTAGATGTTGAACTGTCAGTGTCTGCTGATCGATTGGAAAAAGGTCGCAGTTTTCTACATTGGGCGTATATATCTGCCCAATTATAAACCTAGCCAAGTTTATAATCAATTGTGTCCCGTTTGTATTTTCTTATTTTTCTTTCATTATTTTCTTTTGTGTACGTGTCCAATTGTTTGTTTATGTCATTCAACATTGTATCTAGCTCGTCTGTTGTCATTTTTGAACTGAGATCTCTTTTAAGTTGTTGTATTTTATTTATCCAATTCCTCTAGAATTTTGGCCAAGTCATCTACAATAAGCAAAATCAAGTCCAAAGAACATTTATTGAGAATGGCGTGCCATTTTTCTGTGAATTTGGGATGCTTTTTACAGAGTTGATTTCAATGAGATTCGAAGACCACGTGGTATTCTTTGTGCTCCATGGTATCTGAGGAGAGTACTGGCGTGGAGACGTTGATTTATTTCTCTTTTTGTGATAAATAACAATTGCTTGATCATACTCTGTGTGGAAGCTGGACTTATACCAGAAAGATCTGCATCTTGAATTAGAGAATAAATGTGGTTGGTGTCCTCTGCAGAGAAACCAAAGGTTTCTGTATGGTTGTCCGTGATATTTGTGATTTCTTCATATGACTTGGTGAATGAAAGTAGGAGCTCTCACTATAGTATAGATTATTCACAGCAGCGTGGGAGCGCTTACCTGAGCAGTCGTAACGGAAAAGTGGACACAAGGAAGTGAAAAAATGTTTCACGAAGTAAGCCAATAAACAAATGGGCAACAAAGTTTCAAGTCTGTAATGAAAAAAATAAACATGTGACACTGTTTACACCAGCATCCCACAGGATGACACCCTGGAGGTACTTGAAAAAGCTCTAAATGAGACCACCAGGACATACAGAACACCAAAAGGCTTCATCCTTGAATGTGCGAGACTTGCCTTAAAAAAGAACTACTTCGAATATGAGGGAGCACTATACCTCCAGACAGGGGTACTTCAATGGGGAACCCTTTTTCCCCAAGCGTGGCAGGGATCTATGTTTCTGAATTCGAGAAGAGATTCATATTGAGTGACCAAACCCCTTTTTCCCCCAACATTTTATTCTGGAAAAGATATATCGATGATGTCCTTGCCATCTAGCGAGGACCTATGGAAACACTAACTGACTTCACCATGTGGATCAACACCTGTGATCAAAACCTAAGGTTCACTAACACCATAGACCCAGACACTATGATATTCCTGGACGTTACAATCCCCAAGGAGAACGGTCGCCTAGAGACAAAAACATACCACAAACCAAGTGCGAAGAACAACTTACTCAGGTTTGAGAGTTTCTATCCGAAACCACTGAGAGAGAATGTACCCTATGGCCAATATCTGAGGCTACGCCGCAATTGCAGCAAAATCAGTGATTACCGCAGTCAAGTGAGAGACCTCACAAACAAACTAACCAACAGAGGCTACCCAGAAACGATTCCTAACAAATGCCAGAAAAGAGCATGCAACCAACCTAGAGATGCACTTCTGAAAGACAAGATACAGAAGGACGAGGGAATACCATTGACATGTGTGACAACATATAACACAGCCTCAAACTTAATGACCAGGTCTATCAATAAGCACTGGTCTATCATTAACACTGGCAAGCTACATTGGGAGATACCTTTTTTCTCCTTCAAAAAACGAGAAGCCGAGGGACTCCATGGTAAACACACGCCCCAAGGAGAACAAACAAGAAACAACACAAACAGTCACCATGGCATGGGGCCTACCAACATCATAGGACATTACCAGTGTGGCAATTGCAGTGTCTGCCACCTGACCTGCAACACCAAAACGCTGTCACTGGAACCAGGAAAGGTGTGGCACCAACGTGTCCACACAAACTGTAACAGCACCAATGTCGTCTACCTGATAAAGTACCCATGCAACTTATCATATGTGGGTATGACTTGCAGGAAAATTAAACAGAGGATTTGTGAGAACCGGAGCACAATCAGGTGCAAAAACCCCACAACTAAACTCACAGAGGACTTTCTTGAAATGAATCATACAACAAATTATATCAAATGGACCATTATCGAACAAACCAAAACAGCAACGAGAATCCAACAACGCCTGTTTGAGAAGGAATAGCGGTGGATTTATAGGTTATCCACCCACAAAGTAGGATTAAACGATAATATTCCTTGGAATTCAGTCCTTTCAAGATAATTGTAGTCCTTCCAACTGGTCCATATCCACCTTAGGTACAGTTTCCACAATGTCACTTGTGATAGGACAGCATACCGCTGACCTAATTCATCCATACCAGCAGAATCGTGTGATACCCCTTTTTTTCTCCTTTTTTCGTGACATTCTATCATGACATTCTAGTTTCTACTACTGTTATCATCAGGTTCTTTAGTATTTATGCAGCCCGATTTGAGAACAGATTGACTCTCCTAGTATGTCCTTAAAAGTCCCCTGACAGGCCAGGTTTTACTGGCGCCACCTAAACATACCAACCAAAAGTCTGCTAATAACTCCAGCCTAATCTCCTTTTTAATATCCTCAGTTTCAGTTCTTATTTGGAGACTACATTAGCGACTGTTGCCCTGGAGTTCAGTTTCTCCTTGCACCTCATTTACCCCTTTTAGCACGCAGAGCAAGCACTATGAACCGCCACGCTACTCGTGGTTTTTATTGACCAATGAGACGCCGTACATGTGCGTCTTCCACCATTATCATGTTACTATGGCTACATACACCCTGTAGCCACGGTAGACGCCAGGCACTAGTCAATGCGCCTTCTAGTTTTACTACGCAATGCGCCCCAACACACGCTGATGGAGGTCACGCGACCGCGTCACAGCGCCTACCCGACTCCAAACCTGGAAGCTCTCTGTACTTAACCTGCAGTCTGACTCCAATGCGGACATCAACGGGGAGCGGCGGCAATACATAGGCGTAATTGCAGGTGACTTAGCTTGGCACAGTAAGTATTCTGAACTAAGGCGGGTGGGCTCCGCTTGTGTCTCTGATATAGTTCCACTCTTACCGATATCCCTACTTACCAGGCTCTTTAACATAGATAGTGCAATGAAGTTAACACCACGACCCCGACTCACATGAGGTACACAATGCTGTCATTTCTAGTAAGCTCCCCTTTGCCCCCATTGATCCTTTGTACCCTAAGAGTAACGCTTGATGACTGACATGCATGCAGTATGTGACACTCTCTCACCTACGTTATGAGAGTGTAGAGACCCACTTTTTGAATATGAATGCAAGTGGCGTTGTAATATAAACTCACTGGTTTTGTTGATAGCCACGTGAGCTGAGATATACATTTGCATGTCACGGTAAGATATGCCACCTTTTGTGCATCAACACCAACTGCTAAAAAACCACGAATTAATGGTACGTCAATCACCAGTGACCGATTGTGTCAGATTGGACTAATGTGCACAGTATGAATATTTCTTTAAATTGTCTCTCATTTAAGGAGACAGTCACTGATAAACGTGTACTTTTCACGCTATCATACTACACTAAATTGGGAGATGCAAGGAGCACTCGAATATCCAGACACCACTTTACAGGCACATCATTTGTTTGCTTGTGATTTTATCTTTGTGTTTGCAGGTTTTTCCTTTCATACAATTAGACGAAAGGACACCAACTGTAAGTACACGATTGGGTTTTTGTGATCAAGGGTTGGGTACACCTTATCGTGTGTAAACTGCCAAGGTCGCGCTCACTTGGTCCTGACGAAAACCTGGAAATCCCTTCTACAGGTTGAAACATGTAGACCCTTTTATTGCACCATTTTTGCTCACTGTTTAAGATACCCAAGGTCAATTAAACCGAAATAGGCATCTAAGAAATTTTTTAATATTGTCCAGATTGCCCCAGAATAAATCCTTCCCAGTGGGTTATATCTGCCCCATTTTTAGCCCACCTTCTCACTTTCACACACAAAAAACAACCCGTTCCACTGTAATCAGGTGTCGCAGCACACCCGGATGGCATTCATTTGTTCGGGTGGGACCACGATGAAGAAGCATGTCACCAACTAGGTTGGTGAGTGAGGGGTCTTCTAAAAAAAGAATAATTTTCTTTCTAGTGCAACTTCTCACAAAACTTTGAGACTCTTTGAGTCTCTTGGTGATATTCCTCTTATTGGTGTGAGGAGCTACATGGCCCACTCTAGAGGTGTGGCTTCCTGAGGGCTATACAACCATTGAAAATGGGTTGGCAGCAGCTTTTTCCCTCTCTGTCCCAGATGTCAGCCTGTCTGCTAAAACAAAAGAGCAGCCCCTTTCATGTGTGATAACCATTTGCCTTTCAATGGCAGATTCCCCTTTGAAGCTCAACATTTTGGGCTCATATTCTTCTTGGCCTTCCAGCTCGGAGGAGGTCACACCTGAAAATCAAAAATTTAAGGATGTTTGTGTCAGGATGTGTAAAAACACATATCTTACTTTTTAATATACAGCACCCTGCCTTAGGGGAGGCAAATCTATGAAATTGTTTGAGCTTCGCAGTTACTTCAAATTGTAAATTCGAGTTAGCAGTTTAAAACTGCTCTATCAGTCTGCAGAGCCGGGCTGGGAAACATGCTTTACTTGGTCACACACATGGTGGTACAATCAGTGCTGCAGTCCACGAGGGACACTTAACTTACAGGCCCTTGCTACTCCTGATATTTTATACTAGGGATTTATAGGTAATATAACTTATGCTAATTGTGGATAAGCCAATTAAACATACACCTTTAATGGATTGAAGCGCATGCACTGCAGGCTGATCAGCAGGACCCATTGCACTAATAGTTTAAAATGGGGCTAAAAAGTGAGGGTGAACCCACAACAAGCCATTTCCTCACAAACCTTATTTGCTATGGTGCTTTATTTTAAGTTCGTTCTTCCCTGTCCTTCATTTTCTATGGAGGGATGTTATCAGTGGTGGCCATGTTTGATGCTGAACTTACTTCAGGTCTCAGCTGGCGTGCATTTACTACTGGGTTTTTTTCTATACTGTAGCAACTTTTGAAGTGCAATTTGCAAAGAGCGATGGGCTTATTCTTTTGTGGGAAGGTGTATGTTTAACCCCTGCCCTCCGTGAAGCCTTCATTACTACTCCCATTTAGTACTCCTTACTGCTTCCATTTAATGGTGAGTAGTTTACATTTTTCAGCCTTTCCCCTCATACCTTAAATATTTACACCTAAAACATAAGCATAAATGTGCACAGATCTCACAGTTGAGGCAGAGATATCAGCAAAGAAAAGACAGGAGAGGTGGAGGTAAGACCACCACACCTAGGTTCCTAAAAACCATTTTGCAGTATGTGAGCAGCACTGAATTTGGAAAAGGATGAGTGCCAGGGACTTAAGTTTTGGACTAAAGTCTGTGGCCAGTGCTAATGACTGTTGGTGTGCTAAAAACCAAGACAGTAGTCTTGCTTTCACCTTACACCACTCTATTCCACCACCAGACCCTCCCTCTCATTGATCTCACTTTTGCAGGTTACTGCTTGCTCCCTTTCTCATGTTTTTTTCTGTCTTTCTCTGCCTCCTTCTTTTCCTCTTACATGTTGTTCTCTCCCTTGGTGTGAGTCAAAGTCTGAGGAGAAAAAATAAGTGCTTGTCCCCAAAAATGTATGTCAGTTGGCCTCAACTGCAATCACCAGCTTAAATTAGGCACCTTAGAGCTATTGCAGATAAAAATCAATGGATTGGAATGTGGCCCAAGTGATTGCCTGTGCCTGAGATTAATTCAAACTTTCCATCCATCACCTTGTTGATTTTGCATATGACGTCCAAAGTGCACCGGGTATACCCAGAGGTGGGTCCTGGGCGCAATGTACCACTGAAACCAAGCTATACCTGGCGGTAGAGCCCTAATAAGGGCAAAACCGGTCCTGGTTTGCTTGTGTTCTAGTTCAGGGAGGAACTGGTCTGGCAGTTCAGGCTGGACTGTTCCCATTAGGAGCAGGCTGATTTGCAAATTCGCTGGGTGCAAACTGAGGTGGCATGGTGGGAGCACAATGAGCAATTGCCAGTGGCTGAGATGAATTCAAGCATTCTATCCATCACCTTGTTTTTCTCATAAATGAAGAACTGAACATGAGTAGTACTATTGTACTTCTTCTAAAAGTCCTACAAATGCAGTTTGGTGTAGGCGCCATAATGTTCGATTTGTGCTGCACTCAACTTCTGCGACTCAGCCAGTTAGGAAGGGAGCATGGTTGTTGCAGGCTATCGGATAGGATTTGAATCAGGTTTGCTTTTACATGTTGGAATATTTTGCACTGATTGCTCAAAGAAAACCAGACAGCGTTGAGCTCCAACGTTATTTAATCTCGAATTGACATTTACTGCTCGCCAAATAGCCACCCCAGACATACATTGCCAGCCCTGGTATTCTGAGGACATGTTTTCACTTCTTTTGTTTAATGTGTGTTACTTAGTCAGATTTTCCTCTGGCTTGGACTGTTATGAAGCAAATCCGATGCTCATAGGGAGTTCCTGATTCTTCCCTTGCCATTGTGCAGGATTTTCCATTGTTATCCACTTTCTCCAATTTTCTTAAGTCTGTTTATCGTTTTATCGCACTAGTGGAATGTATGCTGTCAAATGGACTGGAGGTATTCATTTTGTATAATGATAGAGAGGGTCTTTCACGCCACCTGTCTGCCAAATATGTTTTTATTGTTGTACATTCATACGTGTTCAACAGAAACATGTCAGCGCAAAAAATAATTACTTTTTTATAGTATTATAATAACTGGTTTTTAATCGCCAGAATTCCTTTTCCATTAGAAACAATGTACATGACGTACCCATTGCTTAAAGTAATTTTCCCTTTAAGTTAGTAAGAGAGTGTAGAATCTGTGTTTTTTTCACGTGGCCTTCTCCAGTCATTGTCACATTTCTGTTTTATAAACATTCTGCATAAGATATAGACCAGTGTGTAAACCCTGCCCTGCTATTTAAATCTACAGGCATCATCCAAAAACGTTTTACACAGGCTTTGCCTGAATGGTTATGCGTGTAATCAATTAAGTGAGACCACTTTGTTCTTAATATCTTTTATCAAACAGAGATAAGGACCCTGACAGAATAACATATAGATCAACCCTCATTTTCGACACGATCTTGAAATGATTTTCCACACTGAAGAACCTGATGCACAGACAACCTTCTTATAGCATGGGAGAGTAGGAAGCCAAATATTAATATCTTGAAATATAATTGAGTTACTGAGGATGAAATAAATTGAGTTTGCTTGAGTCCCATTGATTTGGGAACGAGAAATCAGCGAGAAGCCTATCACTAGCACAAAACATACAGGACTGCATATCCCTGTAGTACACTGACAGCTATATTTACTAGCTTTCACAAAGCCAATAGACATGGCTTTTGCATAGTGCATATACACAGGAAGCGATAGGTTTTGTGTTACTGTCTAATACTTGATGGATGGCCTCTTGAGCGCACTTGGCTCTGTGCTATTAGTGTTGTGCTTCAGGTTATCACTGAGTGATAGCCCAAAAGGAAGAACTAGGTGATAAACAGATTATGGAAAGAAGTGTGTTACATATTGTGCTTTACTTATGTATCTTCCCTGTTGCTTTGGCTCTTGCTGTTCAGCCATTGTGAATGTGCTGTGTGGAACGTTGAAGTGGTGGTGATGCCATTGAGAAATGTGGGTGCCTGTGAGGTGAGGTGTGTCAGTTGGAGTATGGGCTGAGCAGTAGGGAGGCTGCTCCTGGTGGGGTTGTTCTAGGGGCAACCTTGGACTTAGCTATGGATGTACTTATCTACAACTAAGACAAATAAATCATCATCTGTAAACTACACCTCAGCTACCACACTTTAATTACAACAAAGGGGCATAAAGATTCATGGGCCATAAAGGGATGTGCAGCAGACAACACAGGATGATAAGTGGCGGCACATGGCGACTTGCAATGGGGAGCAAACATCTATGTGCATTAGGTTAAGGCACGAAAATGTCGGAGAAGTCTCAAGTTGTCCCATGTTAGATGAAAGCAGCTCGTTGCATTCTGGGAATTATAGTTTTTTCACACTTTATGGGAAGGGCAACACATATCTAATGTATATCATAAAAAATATCAAGACTGGATAAAGTACTGACTCCGCATTTTGAGGAAATTAAGGAAGGCCATTATCAGCTTGCTTTAGATGCTTTGAGTGGTCTGTTCAATGGGAATAAAGGCTATTTGCTGGTAGATACAACGTTGGAAAAGCCCGGCTTTGAACATGAACTCATGTACACCAACAAAAAATAACAAAAAAAGCAGTTGGGCAAAGCCCAAGGAGAATTGGAAACCCCTTGTGTCTCCTGGGAGGCTGCTCTTCTTGTTTAGGTAATTCCATCCTTAAGGAGCAGAATGTTCCAATAGCCTTACAACTCCTCGTAACAGACTATACCTACCACTAAATACCCACCCCCTTGCCATAAGCCCTTGCATGCCAGTATAGCCAGGCTGTAAGACTATAGAACAATGGGAATGTTGGACTCTCTGCTGAAGACAATAGAGAGGCTGAAGGTCAATAATAGCTGGTGTAGATTGTCCGCTCCAACGTTCTAATGTTTGTCCTGATTGGTGTTTGTCCACACCAATCAGCTGCAAGCAGCCTACATTCTCTGTTCAAAGGGTAATGTCAGTAGGAGCAACATGTATGGAAACACACGTGCTCCCTGTTAACTGGTATGCCATATTTGCTCCTAAGTCTATTTTTAGGCCCCAGCCTTACTCTAAAATATTTACATTCCCCGCGAGATCCACCCTTTTGAGAAATGAACATCCTCCATTTATTTTCATGAATGCGTTCTGACTGAAAAGGTCGTGATTGTGTGTATCTTGTGGTTCCCGGCCGCAGTATTTCCATGTGAAACTCCTCCGTGGGTCCTGGTGTTATACAAAAACAGAAATGCTCGGAGACCCACTGCTGCAGGGGACACTTAATTGGTCCAATCCAACGTGCTGTAAAGTAACTCTTTCGAATCCATATGGGGAGTTGGATTGCGAACAACGCCATTCCGGAGCAGCATGTGGCGTCCTGCCTTGGACGAAAATGCAGACTTTCCTCCACGCCGGTCCAATGAAGCAAAATTCTTCGATTTCAAAACGACTTTTATGTAAATAAACATTCAATTAAGACGAAATGTGAAAAAGATCAGGAAAATTACAACTGTATAAACTAGAAACGTTGCCGA
Organism: Lissotriton helveticus; assembly: GCF_964261635.1. Taxonomy (NCBI): domain Eukaryota; kingdom Metazoa; phylum Chordata; class Amphibia; order Caudata; family Salamandridae; genus Lissotriton; species Lissotriton helveticus. The sequence continues at coordinate 329,858,021 of NC_136071.1, read as the reverse complement.
TGCAGCCAGATGTTGCTCATACAAAGCGGTGGGACCACGTTTAAACAGAATCGGATGCCTTGAAACAAAGAGCGAGTCCAAAACACTGGCTGGGGCTTCACTGTGAGCCCAGATGCCCAGAATGTTCCATGATAAAGAGTTGAAAGGCGGCCCTCGTGTTATACTACAGGGCAAAAAATGCCCCGGCCAGATCTGGCTCTTTTTACACCGAGTGATAGGGCTATTCTAATAGCTCGGGTTCGAAAGTGCGTTTGTGGCAAGATATAGAAAATAAAAACATTGGGAACGGCTCACAGTGCTTTTTTCTATGAATGGTTGTGTCTTACTCTTGTTTTTAACATGGGCGACAGCAGACAGGCCCTGACTTCGGTGCAAAACACTGACACAAGAAATGCTACGCCGATCCTGTGTGAAGCATTTTGGGTAACATTTGTTTCCCACTTAGATTTTTTTGAAAAAGCGCAAAAAATCTTGTGACATTCATTAACAATTTAAAAACAGGTGCATACCAAAGTTGCCCATCCACTGTCTGCATCTATACCATTGGATACCACTAGCCACTTCCTATTTGTTTGTAAGTATTACAGTTTAGTGGTTCAGCCCTTCTGGGAAACTGACCCATTTTTTGTTTCCTGTTAGTGAGACCTAAATTCACTATACCATAACGCTTGTGCTATGTGACGGTTTGATGTGTTACGAAAAGTGGCACTCGTGGCAATCTTCCGCATGCTGTGCATCTATTCTGCCATCTAGTGATTGGGTCCTGAATCATGTTTCTTCTGTCTCTTTGTTGCTGTTTTCTTTCCCCTTATGGGCATCGTTGACCACCATTTGGTGGTAAACACCCTCTCTGTGACTGTATACGTGCCCCAGGGGTTCCTGTGCGTGGTCATGCTCTTCAGATTCATTTTCCTGCCATTGAGTCTAGAAGTGCAAGGGATGCGCTCAGAAGAATTCAATAAAAACGACTACGAATATTGAGGAGTTTCCACACAAAAAATACCAAAGATTATTGGAGGCCACGAAAAATTGAATAGCCTAAACAGAGACTGCAGAGGAGAGAGGCAGAGAGGGGACATGGAGAACAGTCCTTTTCAATTCTGCCCCAACTCCCACCACAAGTTGGTGCAGAGAGATCCCCACAAGGTCTGCAACTTGTGCCTTCCGAAAGACCACAGTGCCAAAGGCTGCAAGGCCTGTGCAAAATTTGTTCTGTAGACACTGAAGGCAAGACAAATAATGTCTGGCAAATCACACAGTGACTGATACTCAGAAGACACAGGAGACACTGAAGGACTTGAACCACTCCAGTGATATTAAAGAGGGGAACGTAGGAGAAGTGCGGCTCAATGGTTAGAGCGACAGACCCTGATGCAGAGGTCTAGCCCGGGACCAGGGTTCAATTCCTCGCCTCGGCGGGTCTTGGGCTCAAAAATTCCACGGACCTGATAATTCTCGCCTCGGTGCCTATTCCAATCATGGAGTCCCACTCTACAACTCTGGGCAATAGCTTGCTTAATCTCCACAACGGCCCCCACAACGCTAAGGATGCCTGGCCTCCACCTTGGGGGTGCCCAGGAGTGGACACCTCACAGGGAAAGCCAGGATGGGTTCCACAGCGGTATTCGTACAAGCGTCTTGAGACCCTTGCGGGTGAGTAGTGCGCTATACAAGTATCAATTTACAAAGCTGAGTCAGCATGAGGAGAGCATTGAGATATGCTAATGGCAAAAGGTAACAGATGCTAAAAGGCGCGAACTACATGTCTTCAAAGGCCCTGTGATGTTGAAACACTCAACAGGCAAACGCCGACAGAAGCAAAAAGAGTCAAACTGGCCCCAACCAAAAAACACTGGTGGGGCAAACCTTCTAACCAACCTTCATTGCCAGCAGGCGCATGAGAGGGAGTGAAGGGGAAAGAGCTGAAGACCAAGGAGCTGCCAGCCTCCAGAACAAAAGCTTCATCAATGGTCGAAGCGAAGCGCAAACGCTCCAAGTCAAGCGAAAGAAATGCCAGCTCCAAACCAAAATGGCAGCACTCCTACAAATAAAGAGTTTGACAACAAAAGGAGTAGTTCAATGACTCTTTGAAGGGGTTTCACATCCCACCAAAGCTCTCGTAGCAAAAGGGAATAGAGCCTTACAACTGGACTTCTAGGCATCCTTGACACTGGAGCCACTTGACGAGGAGCAGTAAGACCTTCAAGTGCATTGGATTCAAGGCTCTATTCCCTTTTGCTACGTGTACAACAACTACCTCTCAAGGTCCTCATCTTTGGATGACCTGTACAATGGGCTCATAAAGAGGGTTGCTAACACCTATAGGATCCAACCGGAAGTGTGGAAGAAGGATTGATTGAAATCACCTTCACACTCAGAGCAGGAGAAAGTATTACTGGGAACAACATTGAACACAAAGACAGAACATGCCTACCGAGTGCCCAAAATGGCAGAGGCAATAACAGAGCAAACTCACCAGAAAAGTCAGTCTCTGACAGTGAGGACAGTAATGGAACTAATGTGCTTGATGGCATTTTGCAATGCATTCATACTGCAAGCAAGACTATACATGCTACACATGCAGGAATGGCTCTGCAACAAATGGTCACATGCAACAGGGAGTTGGGAGGATCTAGTGGTTGTCACTTCAAAGGGTCATAAAGAAGCAAATTGGTGGAATTCAAGGAATATAACAAAAAGGGAGACCTTTTAAACTGCCAACCCCCACAATGACTATAAAAATGAATGCATCCAACAAGTGGTAAGAAATATACATGGACAGCATAAAGGTCAGTGGTCTTTGGAGCCTTGTGGAAGCAGTAAAACACAAACCTACAGAAACTGAAGACACTCTTCCTAGATTAAAGACCTTCTATGTGCACATAATGGGACAAACATTATTCACTTGTATATGGACTATGAGAAACTAGAGACAGGGATAGAAGACAGCATGGTGCAAAGGTACCTCACCCATGTACTGGACAATGCCTTGACCTAGCATCATTGAAGGTCCATCTAGACGGCATAGTGACATACACCAGAGGACTAACTTAACCCTACCAGTGTTCATTTTTTTCCCTGATGAAACCGATGGAACATGTTGGCAGGTTTAACTGCCCTGTCGGGAGGCCACGGGACAGCGGTCTCCCATAGATCCCAGATGAAGATTTGACGCACCACAAGAAGATATGGTTGCTCGGTGCAGTGCTGGCAAAGTTGGAGGACTAGGCATACTTCTGGAGTCTTTTGGTTGCGGGCAATTGTGCATTGAACTGAGAGGGTGGTGTGTTGGATTACGACAGGGTTGCACCTTAGTGGAGTGGTCATACAGAGGATCATGCGACATGCAATTTGGGCTGGTTGGGCACTTTGGGCATCTTGGGTGCATTGGGCTACATTGGAAGAGGCAACACAAGTGAGGCTACAGCAGCAGCAATGGCTTGCAGAAGGTACATTGGTAAGGGGCAGAAGCAGAGTGGAGATTATAGAAACAGGGAAGAGGTGCCTTTCAATGTTGATGGATTTTGGAGGGCTTAGCTCCATAGGGTGAAGGGCAATAACTGACACACCTGATAACCTCAGGACAAGTGCATGGGCTCATTAAAGGTGGGGGTCCCACTGAATGTTTTGCTCATGGAAGAGGAAGGGTACCCCACTTGGAAAGGAAAAACAGATACCGTTAGAGGTTCTCTAGGGCCCTGGTTTTAGTGCCCCCAAGAACCAGGGAAGGAGCTGCAGAGACAGAACAGTTGTCAGAGCCCTTGAAATCAAACCAGAAAAATCTGAAAAAGAAATTGAGCCTCATAGAGGGAGGGATGGGTTGCCACTTTGCAGCACCAAAGGCAGGATGAGGACAGATGAGACTTCTGGGCCCAAACTTAAGATCAACACCACCTCTTCACTCATACTACAAAATCACATCAGAGCAGCACCAGCATTCTAAAGGTAAATAAAAAAATGTATCTATGAACCCACAGCCCATTCCGTGGTCTCAGAAGGATTGTGAGAAAGGAGTGCTAGACTCCAGGCATGAGAATTCTAAGGTAGAGGTCAAGAGGGCACATAAAGGTATGTCTAGAGGGCCCTTGTTGCTCCATCCTGGGACATTTCATACGCCCACCGACAAAGGGTTTGAGGCAGACTCCAACCCAGGGGTAGAGGAGCAGAGGGCATTGGGAGCAGTTGGCTCAGCTTTTGTAGCTGAGACCCCTCTAGTGGAATTTGACACTGGTAACAAATTTTAGATTTTGGAAAAGCAGCTTTTTTAACTCAGAGGATCAGCAAGACAGGAATACTGAAACTAACCCTGAAGAGGAAAGGTTAGGGGGACCGGCAGGGAATGGAAGGTCTTGAAACCAATTTGATATATTCATAAACGCAAACAAAAGGGGATGTACATGAAAAAAATAAAATTAAAATAAAAGAAGTATATCATATGGGGGTCTAGGGTGGGGCTGATGGTTCGGGGGGGTCTTGAAAGGGCATCAGGAGATGCCAACAAGAAAGATCAGGGGGTTCGTCAGGGAAGGATATGTGGGTTGGGAGTGAGCACAGAGTGGGGAGCACTGAGAGAAAAATAATAAGTTATAATAGTCCTTATACCTAATTTTTCTTTATCTTTCTGAGATCCGGTTGATACACACTACAGAGGTGGGGCAAATTAGGATGGGTGAAGCTATAAGGCGTTCCAAAATTTACTTTGTGACATGAAATGTCAATGGACTACGAAGACTAAAGAAACACAGACAGGTTATGGGATATCTCAGGGAGAGTGGAGCCCAGATAATAGTCTTGCAAGAGACACATCTCATGAAGGTAGAATGTAAGGAGTTGGTTAAAAAGGCAAGATGAATCCAGGATGCAATAGTTCCTTAAAAAGTTGGAATAATTAAGGCAGTGACAATGGACATTAGGAAGGGATGTAATATCAAAGTGAAGGGTTCAGTACAGGATGGGAAGGGAAGAGGAGCCATAGCTAAGATTAGAATTGATAGGTTATGAATGGCTTGTTTGGGGTATTATCGGTCAAATTTTGATGACCCGATTCCGCTAAGAAGTTTGTTGTCAGAGCTGGCACAATATATTTCCCCACTGTAAATAGGTGGATACTTTAATACGCTGCTCAGTAATGAGTTAGATAGATCTTCAGTAAGTACAAAAATGAATTCCCCAAAGGATTCAAAAGCTCTGAGACACATAATGTGAGACTAAGGTTTGTTTGATGAGAGAGGGCAGGGATGAGAAGGGGCTACACTTTTCACATCATTAATATGAGCATTTTTTACATATAGATTTCTGGTTAATTGACCAGACTTAAAGAGATATATTGGTAGACATGAAGCATATTACCGCCCAGCTAGCAAACTATGTGGGAATCTAACTAGAATTAAAGATCCAACAGGAGCAGACCCCAGGACGTGGATGGTTGATCGCAATCTTTTGCAGGATCATAGGTTGGTAAATAGGATCAAGAATCTGAGTTTTTTTTTAAACAAAATATCCTGAGCTGAACGTTACCCATTTAATGGGATACTTATACGGACTTTCTAGGAGGATTGATAACAAAATGGCCCAGAAGAGCTGCGCAGGCACGTTTTATAGGTATAATAGGTTTTAAATCAGATAGGAAAAATGGGGTGGAAAGTATTGAAAGTGCCAGAGTGATATCAAAGAAAAGTGGAAGATCTCCAACAAGCCAAGATAGAGTTTGAAATGAGGCTAGAGGCAAAAGAAAGAGCTAGATGGGATGTGAGTATCCACAGGCATTTTGAGTATGGTGAAAGAGATGGGAAATTGCTTGCTTGGAAGTTAAGATCTGATCTTACCTTACATGATGTTTTATAAAATCTGTAAACAGTACAGAAGGAGGGGGAAACTTCTGATAGGTAATATTGAAGATCTTCCAGGCCTATTCTCTCAACTTGTATAAGGAGGACTCGGAAAGTACCAGCGAGGAGGTAAAAAATAACTGGCAGCTAGGACATTGTCTGTTTTGCATAAAGCCCAACAGGAAATGTTGTGGTTGAAATAAGTGAGCTGGAGATCAGAGAAGCTATAGGTAATCTTAAGTATGGTAAGGCCACCAGCCTCGTGGCACACCAGCGGCACTTAGACTGATGTAAAAATTATGGTCCCAGTGTTAAAAAGTTACTCAATGCAATATTGAGTGAAGACAAAAAGATCCCAACATCTTGGTATGAGGCAACTATATGACAAATACTTAAGGCTGATACTAATCTGAAGATTTGTGGCTCACATAGGCCAAAATCGCTGATAAATATAAATTATAAAATACTAACTTCAGTCTTGGCTACCAGAGTAATCAGGATGATACATGAGGAGGCAAGCATCTGAATGACCTGACATTTACCCTGACAGGAGCAATTGATCTGGTGAACGAGGTACTATTGGCAGTTATTACTTTGGCGGGGGAAGTTCCTCCGATAAGGCGGAGGAGCATAGCCCCACTGTTCTCTGAGCAGTGCAAAAGTGAAAAATTAAATGATACTAACAAAATGTTAATATCATTTTAGCTTTCAGTGCTGAGCCAGGGTGAGGCAGGGTTGTGGTATCCTGATGGACAGCAGCAGCAGCAGAGAGGAGGAGTGGTGGGTACCATAACCGTGGCCATAACTGTGGCCAAACCGTCATGCGCACTAAGCATTTGTCCAACTAGCTGTGTTGCACAACCTAGTGGAGAACGGTCCCAGGCTCCCAGGCTCCCAGGCTCCCAGGCTCCCAGGCACTGTCTGAGTAGTGAACCAGGCATGCAGGCCAATCATGACACGCCTGTCATGCTGTTAATACTATTATCAGCATGACAGCAGTGTTGCGATCGGCTTAGGGGAGTCTGGGAGCTTGGCGGTGAGGTCGTGGCTGTCCACAGGTAAGTGAGCTCTTATTTTTAAAATTTTTACTTCTCGAATCACCCACCCGAGCTGCCCCACCACTTCTGGTCACCAGCAGGGGCCACTGTACTTTCGATGCGGCCCGGGTTTTAATTAGGTTGATTGGTCATTCCTTTGGCAGTGCCTGCACAGGTTTGGATTTCCAGGTATGGTCATGAGATTAATTCAGACTTGTTATGGGGCACCAATGGTAAGAGTGCTAGTGAATGAATGCCTGTCTGACAATGCATTGATTCATAGAGGAACAGGCCAGAGGTGTCCACTTTCTCCTCTGTTATTCAATTTATATATTAAACCCTTTGTGCAATTGATTAAAGAAGATGCTAGTATCCAGCTGTTTACATTTAAACGCTATGAGTGGAAAATATCCCTGTACGCTGATGATATTATTAAAAAAATGTTGGATCCACAGAAAGGTAAACAGCAGGTAGAGGAGCTAGCAAGAGAGTTTGGGGCCCCTTCAGGTTATCAATTAAATGGGCGAAACCCAGGTTATGGAATGGAATGTACTTGACAAACATTTGTTCACCAAGAAAAGGGGGAGGATAAGGTTTTTTGGGGGTGCATGGCTGAGGTTACTAGGGATGTTGATCTCACATTAAGGAGAAGTAATTATCTACCTCTCACCATTTACGGTAGAGTAAACCTGGTCAGGATGACAATCCTTCCCAAGATCACATTCCTTTTTCACATTATTCCTCTGGATTCTGATAAGAAGCAATTAGAAGGGTTGCAGTGAATGCTTTCAAGTTTCATCTTGGCATACATGGGAATCAGGCTGCCATGGAAAAAAAAATTGGAGAAGATTGGAGGAAGAGGGGTTTCAGCTGCCAGATTTATTAACTTATAGTTGGGCATTTCAGTTTATGAAACTGCCATATGTTCGTGGATTATCTGGATGGAGCAACTAAAGGGCAGATATGGAGTTGCATGAAAATGGTGAAAATCAGGATAGGGCTTTTCTATATACATATTGGGGCAGATTTATGTTGGTAATGCGCCACGTTTGCGTCACGCAACTGCGGCGTAAACGTGGCGCATCCCTACGACCCATTTACAACGTGACGCATCTAGGCAGATGCGCCACGTTGTAAAGCCCTGCGCCACTTGAGGGAGTTCCGGCGCAGGGTGGGCGATCCGGGGCAGGTGCGCCTCGCAAAAGTGGCTGAGTGAAATCTATAAGATTTCACTCAGTCACTTTCAGGCTAATGCTGCGTCAAAAGCCTGCGCCTGCTTGAAGCAGGCGTAGGTCTTGACGCAGCATTGTAAAGATAGGGCACCCCCGAGCCTTGCTGGAGCTGCGTCTCGCTTGCGACGCAACTCCAGCAATGCGCTACCTTTACGGCACAGATGCGTCACGCATCTGTGCCGTTTTTGCCCCATGGTGCGCCGCATTATAAATGCGGCGCACCATGGGTGGCGGAGCAGCGGCGCAAAATACCTGGCGCATCCCTGGGGATGCGCCAGTCATCATAAATCTGCCCCTTAGTCTCCCCAAATAGTTCAAAACGTTTTGGCTTCAGACTTTGAGATCAAGTGCAAAACTTTGGTATAATGTGAGAGTGAAATTGGGGTATCCAGTTTTATAGTGTGAGGTTTCCAGTGTGGGATTCTCCGGGCACTCCAGAATTCATATAAGGGCAGATTGGTAGTGTATTGAGACAAGTGGGAGTTCTGTCTTGGGGAGATTTGATAGAGGGAGGAAGCTTGATTTCTTGCGAAAACCTGAGCAGGTTGATTGATGGAAAGATCAAGTAGTTCTATTATGCGCAACTCTTCTCATAGTTCAAAACATTAAAATGAACACGGAATGATGTCTTGGAATAGACTGAGGATATTCATAAGGAAGTAGTATTGCAAAAAAAGGTGGCAAGATGGTACAAAGCGATATGTGATGCGGAAGAAACAACAGTGAATGCTCCACACTTAGGGGCACATTACGATCGCGGTTTTCCCGCATCCTCCGGGCCGGCGGAAGCCACCGCCGGCCCGGAGGATGCGGGAAAACTGCCACGGAGCATCCAAAGACCCACCGCCAAATTAGGATTGCTGGTGGGTCTTGGTGTATGTCCGCCACTTTTCCGCCGCGGTCGGCTTACAACCGCGGCGGAAAAGCTCTTATATGGTGGCGGTGTCTCTCAGACACCACCAGCCATATTAGGATTGCGTAGCAGTTATGCTTTTCCGCGGCGGGTTCTCCGCCGTGGAAAAGCATGCGGATGTGCACTTCGGGGGCCCGTTGCGGGCCCCCAGGGTGAAGGGGGGTTGGGGGGTGCACATGGGGGGTACCTATGGTACCCCCCTGCATTTACATGCAGACGGCGGCAGGCTACCTCTTTCTGCATGTAAATGCAACGCATGCTTTTTTACCATTGCGGCGGGTGCAGCTTGAAGCCGCACCCGCCGCAATGTTAAAAATAGAGGATGTGACCGCCAGGGTGGCGGTCACATCGTAATTGCACAGGAGGGAACGCCGCAGCCCATGCGGACGTTCCCTCCTCCTCAGGGGTCGCGGACGGACTCAAATCTGTCCGCGATCCTAATGGGCTCCTTAATTTGGGAGAGATGCTTGCTGGATCAAGATCTCGGAAATGTATGGCAATTATCTTTGAACTTCTTGTATTTGTCAGTAAAGCCTGCTTCCAGTGTTTAATTTGTAAAATATGAAGTGCCACCACTCTGACCGGGAGGCCACTGCAGCTTGCACCACCCATCACCCTTGTCATTGCTGCCAAAACGACTACTAATCATCTCTCACGCATGTTAATGCGAAAGTTCAGATTAGTCCAGGTCCCCAAAGCTAAAGGAATGGATGAGGAGGCAGGTATTTGCAATTTTAACCTATATTGTATTCCTAAACAACCGTTGTTCAGGTTATCTCTAAATTAGATGAGCAGCACCACCATGTGGTAGACTGTTCTAGGTTTCTTGCTGACAGTTAGTTGCCAGTGCCGAGCACCGGAAATCAATTAAGTGCCAATGCTTAGCACCGGAAAACCCCGGCTCAAATTAAGCACTGCCTGCTTCACTGATAAGAAATAATGCCTTTACACTAACTAGGTCATATTGGACTCCCAAGAAGTTTAGCAAGTTCAGAGGAGTGCAAGAAACCAGTGGCAAGAAATGTAGGTGGGGCATTGGCTGATGACATGCATATGTTTGCAACTTAACCCAACATACAGTTATGCTGAAGGAAGTAGGTAAAATATTAGTAGACATATTCCATCAAGACGTCAAGGTAAGCCCAGTCTTAATATTTTTTGGTGTCATCACTGTAGAGCAGAGGTCTTCAATCGGAGGGGCGCGACCCCCAGGGGGTCGTGGAGTTCAGGGAAGGTGGTCGGGCGTTGTCAGCACTCACTTGTGTCTGGAATCTGAAACATGTACGCTACCTTTTGGAGAAAAAAAACATAGAGGACACTTCTGTCCTGTTGTTAAAATGCTTCAGCTGAAGTTAATTGAGTCTCCTGTGCTGTAAAACAAAGAGGCTCGGCAGATAGGTAAAACAATCCTTCGTGCCAGGGTGCTTGCTTGCCTTAATAAAATGCAAATGTAAGTTATGAGTTAATCTGAAAATGTAAAGGGTGCTTCGGAGCAGTTTTAGCTTTAATTGCTTTGTGATGGGAAAGATTTGGGGTTTTCTGAGTGGTAGTAGGAAGAGTTAACTGGGAAGTGAAGTGCATGCCTTTAATTGTAATTGTATTAAAACAGTGCTTAGTACCTCTGAACAGGTGTTGAAGGGACAGTTATGCAAAAAAAAAAAAAAAAATGTACTCATTGTCTATTATTACTAAAATCTACATTTTGGAAGCTCCATTTCACCCTAAAACTATTTGCACAGTTTGTAGCAGTTTATCTTATAACATGTGTAATACAAGAATAAAATAATGACTTACTCATTCACAGTGCTTTCTTTCACAGGCTGTCACCTCATAGCATATTCACTATTCTCCACTGCACCAACCAAATGTAATAATGTGGCTCTCTGGTTATGCACAGACCTCTACAGTGCATTAGCTAAAAGAGGTTTCATAATGTACTACAGTGCATTTCCCACTGAGTAACAACTTTTTAAAATGTATTTTCCCTTTAAGCTACCCATTAATTTATATGTTGCTACCTGATGTTTAAAGACCTAAAAAACGAACAAAATATTTTGGGGCTGATTTATGAGAGGCTTGCGCCACCAGAGCGTCACTTTTTTGGAAGCTCCAGATTCACAAGCGTCTCAATCAGATCTATGAGGTGACGCAAAGACCATGCATGGCTTTGCATGGCCTCATACATATGGAGTAAGGCAAAGCAGCGTGAGTCGCTGCCTTACTCTGTGTCAAGTAGGCATTCCATGGGCATTGCGCTGTGTTTTCCCATGAAATAACCATTGATTTTGAAGCTGCCTCAGATTTACAAAACCATGTAAAACTGTGGCAGCACGAAAACCTTACGCCTCCCTACAGCAGGTGTAACAAGGAGAAATGAGTTCATTTTTCCTCATTCTTTCCTCTTTCCAAGTGTGCTGCATTATGCAGCTCACATAGAAGGGGAAATCCCTTTTCAGGATTGTTTGTGTGCAGGAAGGGAATTGGGGAGTGTTTATCAATAAATAAATAAATAGATAAATATGGTTGTCAATAGTTGCTAACAATGAGGAGCACCAAGTTCTAGACATTTTTGATAGGAGGGGGTCCTTATGCATAAAGGGGCAGATTTACAAGAAAGTGAAGTGATTCATCTGTAGAGATGTGTCACTTTCCCTGCACCACCCTGAGAAACCCTTGTGGAACCATGGATGCGCCATATTTACACGTCCAGGAGCTCACTACGTTGTCAGTATTAATTTGCTTTATATCCTTTTCGTTTATATTTTAGCTTTTTGTACCTAATGTATGATGCGTCCCTTTTTCATTTTATCAGTTTTTTTTAGATGTTGTATTTTAGGTTTTAGCCTATATCCGTTTGAATTATCACATTTGCTGTTATTTTTGCATTGTCTAAACGTAACTATATTCTCCCTTTTTGTTTATATTTTTAGCTTTTTGTACTTAATGTATGATTTTTTTTTCAAATATATTTTTATTGCAGAGTTAGAAACCACAGGATACAAGCAATCAACCAGTGCACTCGTGACATCCCCTCGTCCCCTAAGAAGTCCAAACTGTACACAGCCATTCAGCCCGCATCCCGGAGGCCGGGCGGCATGTTATTACATTCAATAGGAAAAGCACGGTGCACGTCCCACAGGGAGCATGGTCGAAAAGTCGTTGTACGTATCTGCTTTTATCCCCCCCACCCACAACAACATCTCCGTCAGCCATCCCAGAGGTAAAGCAGTGACACCGCTCATATCGGGGCCTGCCCTAGGTGCTATCGGTCTATCTCGCCTGGCTGCTCCCACCAGCCCTTCCACACTCCACACTGTGCCTACCATCCTAGTAGAGTCAAGGCACCCAGGCGGGCTACCATCCAGTGGCTTCCGTCCCACCCCGAACCCCCATGAACCAGTCCCCCCCAAGGCCTCCCCCCCCTGGCAACCGCTGGGCGTACGCCCCGTCCTGTCGAGTTAGATGGAACCACCACAGTGCGGAATATAGCACTTCTGAGTTCGCCCCGTGGTGTCCACCGGCTTAGTTCTCCCCATCCTCGTCGTCCACAAAAGAATCACGCAAGGCCTGCACCACTAGCTCCCATGCACGTGCCGCTTCCAAAACCTTCTCATTCCCCATCTTAACAGCCTGCTGCATCCGGAGCACACTCTCGCAGGCAGACCACCGCAGCAATTCATTCTTCCATCTACGCAGCGAGGGCCCCCCCCTGGACTTCCAATGCCACGATATCTCCCTCTGCGCCAATATCAGACCCAGATCAATGAACTTGCTCGTCACCTTGGTGCGTTTGGTGTGCGGGAACCAGAGCAACAGGCACGCCGCCATGTCGAAGTCCACCTCCCTATCTGTCACTGCATTCAGGAGTCCCCCCACCTCCGCCCAATAGGTCCCCAATTGCGGGCACGTCCAAAACAAATGATCCATGTCCGCTCCCAGAGACGAACACCGTGGGCATCGGGCATCCGGCACCTGGAAGTACCGCTGTACTTTCTCTGGAGTTAAATAGGCCCTATGAAGCACATAGAAATGCACTTGCTGAAAGCGCGCATTTCTCGTGCCCTTCCACGTGCGCCGCAGGATGTGTCCCCAAGCCGTATCCGGTATGTGCCGGCCCACACTCTCTTCCCATTTAGCCTTAAGCCCCAGGAGTGGCTCCAGTCCCTCATTCAGCATCCTATTATGGAGGCACGTCACAGCTTTGACCGTGCCTGCTGCCATCACCACATATTGGCACGCCATTGTCGTCGTGGGTTCTACGAGCCCCCCCTTCCAGTGCTTCTGTATGGCAGCCACCACTGCCGCGTGCAGGAGGAACCCCCCGTCGGGCAGCCCGAACTGGTCCCGGAGCGCCTCGAACGGTGCCAAAGCCCCATCTATGTACAAGTCGCCTACCACCTGTAGTCCCGCCTCCTCCCAATCCAGCAACGGGGACCAATCCCCCCCGTGCGGCAAGGCCGTCAGCATGCCGATCGGGATCTCCGGCGCATAAGGCCGCGAAGCCCTCGCTCTCCGAAGGCTCCTCTGCCAACACATCCGGAGCGTCCTTTCCTCCATAGTGAGGGCCCGCAACTCAAGCCTCTGCTGCATGACAATATAGGACAGCACGTGGCGTCGTATCCCTCGGTCCCGGTCCTCCTCTGGACCCCGGAACACCCTAGCTACGTTCTGTGTAAGAACCTGCAGCTGCGCCGCTAGATAATACAGCTCGAAGTCAGGCACAGCCATGCCCCCTTCTATCTTAGGGCGGAGGAGCGTGCTCAGGGCCACTCTACGGCGGCCGTGCCCCCATAGGAAGCCAATAATCATCGATCTCAGGTCTCTGAAGACCCCTTGGGGAATCCAGACAGGCAGCGTTCGGAAATAATAGAGGAAGCGGGGGAGCGCCACCATCTTCAAAAGCGCAATCCTACCCAGAACCGACAGCGGGAGGGTCGACCAGAAAGACAAGCTGCCCCTCAGTGCCCGGACACAGCGTCCAATGTTGCCCTCCAAGAGGTCCGCAGTCGCGTGGTAGATGCGAACACCCAGATAGGTGAAACAAGATGGCTCCCACACCACGCCCAAGTCGACACCAGGAACGGGCGAGCCCGCTCGCAGCGGGAACACACAAGTCTTCGCCCAATTGACCTTAAGGCCCGACAGCCGGCCGAACTCCGACAACAGCTCCATCGCACCGGCCAATGCCCGCGAGGTGTCAGCCAGGTACAGGAGCAAGTCATCCGCATATAGCGATATATAATGCCACTGCCCGCCTCTCGCTATCCCCGCGTACCTGACACCCGACCTCGCATGGACCGCCAAAGGTTCCATCGCCAGAGCAAACAACAGGGGGGACAGAGAACATCCTTGCCGCGTGCCCCTGCCCACCGGGTACGCCGCAGACACCAGGCCGCCCAAACGCACCCTCGCCGCCGCCGAAGCATACAAGACCCTTGTCCACCTGCGGAACCCCTCGCCCACGCCAAACCTCTCCAAAACTCCGTCCAGGAACGGCCATTCCAAGCTATCAAAGGCTTTCTCGATGTCCACGGATAGGACCGCCGGGGCTCCCTCCTCGTCCAAGATGGCGTCCATTATCCCCACCAAGCGGCGAATATTCAGCGCCGTGCTCCTCGTGGGTATGAACCCGGCCTGGTCCCTATGTACCAGGCCCGTCATATATGGGGCCAGCCTGGTGGCCAGTATTCGGCTCAGAATCTTATAATCCACCGTCAGCATGGATAGCGGGCGGTAAGACCTCACATCCGCAGCATCCCGGCCAGGCTTTAGGAGCGGCACAATCAAGGCCTCCCGCATGGACCCAGGCAATACCCCAGCCTCGAAGGCTTCAGCGTACACCGCCAGCAGCCTGGGCGCCAAACTGTCCGCATACCGCTGATAAAATTCAATCGGTAATCCGTCCACCCCGGGCGTTTTGTTACGGGCCATATGCTTAATGGCCGCCCGCATTTCCGAGAGCGTGATCGGGCCGCCCAGTTCCTTCGCGTCCTCCTCATCTAGGACCGGAAGCTGCCTCGCCCCCAGGTATTCCGCAATGTCCTGAACCCCCACTCCCAGCTGGCTCTGATACAGTTCCTCATAGTACCCCCTAAAACATTCCAATACCGCTGCTTGGGTGTACACCATCTCTCCCTGCGCAGTACGAATGCCGAGGATCGGGGAGCCCCTAAGTTCCGGATTAGCCAGTCTGGCCAAGAGGGTACCCACCTTGTCTCTTTCCGCATGCGCCCTGATGATATATTGCCTGTAGTCATAGCATCGTAAACGTTCCGTCTCAGTGGCGACCACTTCTTTCGCTTCTAAGAGCTGGGCCTGTAAGTCCGGCTTAGCTGGCCTGCGGCGCTCCAAGTCCCTCAACCTTTCTTCCGCTTTCATGAGGTCAGTCAACACAGCCGTGCGAGCATTCGAAAACCTACCCAAACACACTCCTCTCACCACCACTTTCATTGCATCCCATTCAGTGGACCTACTCGTGGCCGTGCCCTCATTCACTCCGAAATAGCTATCAATGCCTTGTCGAACCGCATCAGTGAACACAGGATCTTCAAGCGTTTCCGGCCGAAGCCGCCACGTTGGAATTACTGAGCGCTCCCTCTGCCACTGAATGTGCACCAATAGGGGGTTATGATCTGAGATAGTCCTAGCCAAGTACTACGCATGGGAGATCAACGGGGCTAGGGATCCACTGCAGAGCACCGAATCAATCCTGACATGCAGGTCATGAAGAGTAAAAGGAGTAATCCCTGGTGTCCCTGTGCCGCTCCCTCCAGACATCCAGCAACCCCCATCTATCCTGCCAGTCCTTCCTGTGCGCGGCTAACCTGCGCACCGGGGAGTCCACCAGGGGGGGATGGGACCTATCCAGAGCCACATCCGTGATCGAGTTAAAGTCCCCCCCTAGCACTATTGGGGCCGCCAGGAAAGAGGCCAAAGACCCCGAGAGGCTATCAAAATATCGAGCTTGATCAGTGTTCGGCGCATACACACAGCAGAAAACCACATCCCGTCCATATAACCTCCCCTCCACCGCCACAAATCTGCCATCCGGATCCACAACTTGATTCAGTAATTGAAAGGGTATCCCCGCCCTCACCCAGATCAGCACCCCCCTGGCATACGCTGAGTAAGTGGTGCCAAACACCTGGCCCCTCCATCTTTTCTGCAAGGCAGTACACTCTTTCTTAGTGAGATGAGTCTCCTGGAGCATGGCAATCTGAACCCCCCTGCGGACTAGATATGCATGGACCTTATGACGTTTCACCATAGTTCGCAGCCCCCGGACATTCCACGTCAGCAGGCATTTCAGATTAGGTAACGTCCCCATTCCAACTTCGTACAGTCCAAAGCAAATAACGAATGTTCACAGCCCCCCCAATGCAGTTGCCCCTCCCCCGAACACACCCAAAACAGAAAAACTCCCCAAACCCCACTCCCCAGGACAGAGCACACGAACCCAATGTCCGCCCCCATCCAAACCTTGAACCAACTTCTCACACTCTTACCCTGTGGTCTCCACCACAGTCGGCCTTAAGGGCCCAAGGGGGGTGAGTCGCCGCCGACCCCAGCAAGCGGAGCCCGCGCCCCGCGCCTCCATCCCTCCCGAAGCACACAGCCTCCCCTCCCGGCATCCCGTCCTCCAACAGCAGGATACCACCCTACCATGAAGTCTCGAACTAGCCCAGTCCAATCTCAGCCGCAAAAGATACCATCTGAAGTCTGTGGGGTCACCGTCGGCCCCTTCAAGCTTTCCGCCTCCGAGAGTTCCTCGCCCGTCTTGCTGCCTTCCCCTCCCGAGTCCGTCTCCGCCCGTTCACTGTTCTGTTGCGACCCTGTAATGGCCGCCGTCGCTGCGAGTGCATCCCTCTTCTCCGCCGCCATTTGAGCCTCCCGTTTCTCCCGCTGGCGCCTGTTGCGGGATCTGATGCGTTGCGATTGCCTCACCCGGGGCCGCTTGGGTTCATCTCGTCTGCTTTTATGTGATCTGTCCGTCCCCGCTCTGTACGACTCCAGCCAATGCCAAACCTCGTCCGGAGTCTGAAAAAAGTGCGTAGCCCCATCCATGATGATCCGCAACTTAGCCGGGTAGAGCAAGGAATACTGAACGCCTTCCTCCCTGAGTTCTTTCTTCACCGCCAAGAACGATGCCCGGTTTTTCTGGACCGCTTGGGTGTAGTCCGGGAAGATCGTAACCCTACTGTTCTCCACCTCATAAGGGCCCGACATCCTGGCCCGCTGAATGAGGAGATCTCGGTCCTTGTAGTGTAGGAGCCTCACCACCATCGGTCGGGGGGGGCGGCCAATCCCCGGCGGGCGAGCAGGTACCCGGTGGGCCCGCTCCAGCGTGAAAAAAGGAGTGAGCCCCTCCGGCGCCACCACAGTGCGGAACCAGGTCTCCATATAGGCCACCGCATCCTCCCCCTCAATTCGTTCCGGAAGGCCGACGACCCGCACGTTGTTCCGCCTATTGCGACCTTCGGCATCCTCCGCCCTCCGCTCCAGCGAGTCCAGCCGGGCCAACATGTCCGTGATCCTATGCTCCGCGGCCACCACCGATGGTTTCAGGTCCAGCAACAGTTGGTCATGGTCCTTAACTCTGTCCGCTAGCTTCGCATGATCCGCGCGGAGCAGCCCTAGGCCCGAGGCCACTTGGGCGATGTCTTGGTGCAACGCGTCCTTAGTCGAGGCGATCGCATCCAGTATGGCATCTAATCGTCGGTTCAGCCGCTGTTCCCGGTCAAGCTCCGGGGAGGGACCCTCGCCCAGCCGAGTCGATGTCGCCGAGCCCTCCTCAGTGCATCTCACGGCCATCGGCCCTCCATTCGCCGCCATTCCAAGGTGCTGCGTCACAGGTCCTGGAGCCCGCTGTCGTCAGCGCCCGTAGGCTAGTGCCGGTCGCCGGGCACCGGGCAGAGCAATGTCCTCACGGAAACTCACAGGAACAATGACCAGCTAGGTACACTCCGCTCCGCCGCCCCCCTCGGGAGCCTGAGGTGGAAAGGATGAGTCTCCGGGCGGCGGCCAGCAAGGGTCCCTAAGCTCCTGGCGGGTCAAGGCAGCGTCACTCGGCCCCAAGGCACAGCACCGCCGACCCCAGTGCCTCGATCAGCTGAATGCAGGATCTCCTGCCAGTATCCCTTGCCAGTCGGCGACAACTCGGCTCAGAGCTGAAGTTCGGGGCCCGCCGAACTCCACGCCGCCATTTTTTTCGCACCCTCGGCAACACCTCAGCCGCTTCTTCGACTCGGTCTCCTCGGGGCCTGCAGTCCCCCAGCGGCTCACCAATAGTGTCCAGCTGTCCCCTCACACTTCAGAGGGCAGGAGCGTCGTCTCCGGGCCGCCTAGGGTTCCGAAAACAGGAGAATTAACGGGATTCTGCGCGGAGCTACGAGCTCACGCCGCCATCCCGATCGGCGTCCAAGCCACGCCCCTACTTAATGTATGATGCGTCCCTTTTTACGTTTATTTGTTTCATTTTAGATGTTGTATTTTTAGTTTTTTTTTATAGCTTATATCCGTTTGAATTATCACATTTGCTGTTATTTTTGCATTGTCTAAAAATAACCATATTCTCCCTTTTCCTACCTTCTTCTTCTTTTCCTTGGCGGCCCACTTTTGACAATGCCTTATATATTTGTTTTTGTATACGCTACCCCTCCACAAGGTATCCCTCTGTCTGGCCTCACCCAGGCCCCTCACTTTTTGAATCTGCTTTGACTAAACTCTTTCTACCCCCCCCACTCCGCTTTTTTTATTTTTTTTATAGTTTTTGTTTAGTTGGTTTGTACGGACTAATCTGTTTTGCTCCTACTTTCTCTCCCTATACCCCTAATCACGCCTCCCCGCTCACTTCCACCCACTATCTCAACTTCACTCATCTCTAAACTCAGCCCTAACTCTTGGCCTATCCTCTACCCCTCCCATCTTTCCAAACACGGTAAGAAGAATTTCAAACACAAACTTCTCTGTCTCCACCCAGAAACCTTATTTGCTGATCACCACAATAGCCTTGACTCCTCCATCATCACCAACTACATCTTCTTCACCAAACGCACTTCGAAATGGAAAAGCTTATTCCTCCGACACCTCCCTATATCAAATTCCCGCAACATTCCATACGGTCTGAAACTTTCCACCACCCCCTCCCCTTCCTTTCCTGGCGAAATCGATATCTCCATCTTCAAATCTGGAAACATTCTCATCCAAGCATCTGAAAACCACCTCCACATCTTTGAATCCTACTTCAGCTCGCTCACCCAATTCCTCACACACTCCCACAATCCTTCCATCTCTCCTTCTGAACCCCTAAACCCAACTCCTTCCATCTTATCTCCTGCCCCCCTGTCGCCTTCCTCGGACTTACCTCATCCCTCAGTTCCTTTTTCACCCATCATCTGCCCTACCCCCCTATCTCCTCTCCCTAACTTACCCACCCCCTCTTATATACCCCACATCATTACCCTTACCCAACAGCATTTAACATCCCCTGCCTCCATCTCCCTATCCCACAATCCTTCCATCTCTCCTCCTGAACCCCTAAACCCATCTCCTTCTATCTTATCCCTTGCCCCCCTGTCGCCTGCCTCGGACTTACCCCATCCCTCAGTTCCTTCTTCACCCATCACCTCCCCTACCCCCCTATCTCCTCTCCCTAAATTACCCACCCCCTCTTGTGCACCCCACATCACTACCCTTACCCAACAGCTTTTAACATCCCCTGCCTCCATCTCCTTTACAAACATTGATTCCCTTCACCCTCTTCCACCGTTATCCCCTCTCACCTTCTCACACTCCTCTTCCCCCAATCAAGCTGATTACTCTCAATCTCTACTTACCTCCCTCGCTCTCAACATTATTAATTGTTGCGACACCCTTATCTCCCTATCCCCTAATATCACCCAGTCCCTTAATGTCTCCCAGCCATACAAGGTATATGTCCCCCTTTCCCCCACCCACCCATGACTCTCCCACCCCACCGATTGATTCCTCCGAACTGCCCAACTCCCCTGATTCCCCCATGCAAACTCAGGCTACTTCTTTAACCCTGAATTCCCTATGCTCGGATACACGCTCCCCTCTTGTAGATCTCCTCCTGAACAATCCCCCCTTTCCTCTACCACATACAACAACTCAGTGACGCCTGTTGTCTCCCCCACCTCCCCACTTACATCTCCCCATTCAAATAACTTTCTCTCTTCTATTCCTCTCCCTCCCTCTCACTCCCACTCCTCCTCACCCTCTGTTGCACTTCATACTCTGCCCCCTCGATTAACCATCCCCCACACCTCCCCTACAGCCCCCCTTATTTCCCACCGATACCCCCTTCTCACACTCCCTCATTCAGCCTAACATCCCACAATGCACCAGACACGCCAACCCCTAATATCTCTCCACCTCATTCAACTATATGTTCTCCTAAACTGGGTGCAACTCGTAAGTCTACCTCCTATATACCCCCTACCCCCAAAAATGATCCGCACCCCCACCTCAATTACACCCTCATCCCTCCTCCAAGTTTTCCCCACATTCCCCCATGACCATCCCCCCCTCGATAACCCTTACCTCTCCAACCTCCCAAAAACTACTGATACACTTTTCCGATCAATTCCTAATCAATTACTCCTTAAGGTCGAACTTCTCCTTTTATCCCTTGGTTTAGAATTCTCCCCTCTCAGAAACGATATCTCACTCCTTGTTAAATCCCTCACCTCGGATCTTATCCACACATCGACTGCCTCACAACACGCCCTACCGTCGCTCATCGACACTCATCTCAATCCACCCACTTACAGACCTCCTATTCGTTTCACCAATTCCGGCACTCCCCCTCTCCCTGGTAATTACACTATCGGATCTAAACACATTGAACCCTCTTTAAGCGCCCCACCCTGCAAGATCAACAAGACCTCCCCTCCTCAAAAAGATTTTTGCTCTATAACCTCGGGAGCTAATTTATCTGGGAACACCCCTGTCTCTCCCGCCTCTACCTCATCCACTATCCCCCCTACCAGTCAATCCACTATTACAGTTCTCTTAGGAACAAACAGACTCCCCCCACTTCTGACCACTCCCAGACCCCCGAACTACTTAGACCTGTCTCTCCTGCCCCTACCTCACCCACTATCCCCACTACCAGTCATTCCACTATTCCAGTTCTCTTAGGAACGAACAGACCCCCCCGCTTCTGACCTCTCCCAGACCCCCACAACTACTTAGACCTATCCCTTCCTGTCCTCCACCCCATTACCTGTCCCATCTCCCCTATGCTGCATGTTGATAAACTGCAGATCCGCATCCTGCCACACAACTGAGATTGCGAAAACCATTCTTAACGAAAACATAGACATTGCATTCCTTACTGAAACATGGCTCAAAGCCCACTCCACCCCTATCCTCGACTTGCTCATTCCACCAGGCTACTCTATCATTAAGAAAGATAGAATCGATCAAATAGGAGGAGGCCTGGCCCTAATCTTTAAAGATGAACTTGACATCGCACTTATTCAGCTCCAAGACCCCTCATCCTTTGAATACCTTTGCGCCGACCTCACTCTTCCTGGCTTTCCCACAACTCGGCTACACACTA
This sequence comes from Lissotriton helveticus, assembly GCF_964261635.1. Classification (NCBI taxonomy): domain Eukaryota; kingdom Metazoa; phylum Chordata; class Amphibia; order Caudata; family Salamandridae; genus Lissotriton; species Lissotriton helveticus. The sequence goes on along the minus strand of NC_136071.1, from coordinate 329,836,425 downwards.
TTTATCACCCCCCTGGAAATTGCCTCCCCTTTACTGAAGAGATTACTGATCTTATCATTCAAGCATCTCTCTCCCATTCCAAAAATCTTTTCCTTGGTGATTACAACATCCACTGGAACAGAACTGATGATCCTGCTGTCATCCTATTTAATGAAGCCCTAGACATCACTGACTTGACCCACCTATGCCATGCTCCGACTCACTCTAAAGGCGCCACCCTTGATGCGATTTTAACCAGCAAGGATCTGGCCTCTCTCTCCAATATACTCCCTGCAGACTGGTCTGATCACCACCTTATCCTCTTCACCCTGAATAGCCCACTCCTCGCCCCTCCACTGTGATCACTTTACCTATGAAACCTACTTGCAGCCTTCACCTCATCCCAGCTGGCAAACTGGAATCTACAATTAAAAATCACTTACTCCTCCCCCCTCCCTCCCTTAACACCAACGACCTTACTGACCATTACAATAATTCCACTTGTGAAGCCCTTGACCTTATTACCCCAATCAAACTTAAAAAACAAAAATACATCCCTCCCAAGTCCTGGTTTAATGCCGAACTTAACTGTGGAAGGCAGACCCTCAGACAATCTGAACGTGCCTGGATTAGTCATCCCACACCTGATAACCTGGCTCTCCGGAGAAATACTAGAGCCCAATATAAAAAAACATATCTTCAACGAAAAGGCCTCCTTTCTCCGGTCTCAACTTGACCAGGCTAGAAACCGCCCCAGAGAACTCTTTAATATCGTCAAAAGACAAACTACCTCAGGCCCTCCTAAATTAGAAGCCTCTGTGGATAGATGCGAAGAAATCGCCAGCTTCTTTATAAATAAAATCAATAACATTGAACTATCCTTCTCTCCGCCCTCTCTCTCTCCAACCTCCCCTTAACCAATGCATCCTCCCTAACATTCTTAACTCACCCTCATCCTCCCCTCCCCCACATATTGACCCCTCTCAACCCACCCCTGCCCTCCCCCATCCTGATTCATCTCGGACTGGACACCTTTTGAAAAACAAGGCTTCATGGAGTGAATTCAGTCCAATTTCTGAAACCACTATCATCAACATTGTTGGACCTGTCAGCCTTAGGGTGATCTTTCCCAGTGACTTTTCGCCCTAGCCTCATTTTTTCCACCTATTTTTGGTTGGTTCTTAGGTCTTCGGGCACCTTTTTACAGCTGACCTGTGTTAGGGTGCAGGTGCTCTCTACTTTCAACATGGCTGCCACTGGCCCCTGCTACTGCAGCGTGTTTTTTTTAGTGTAGCACCCTAGTTGCCAGGAGCAGGCTGGGTCCCCATACATTGTTGCAACACCAGCCACCCAGCCCCTGTCCATAGTTAGAGTGGGGAAGCTCCTGGAACCTTCCAGAATAGGGGAGGTACCAACTGCCACTGCCAACTGCCAACTGACACTATATAAGGAAAAGGAGGGAAACTTTCTAGTCAGTTGGGGCATCACTGACCTGAGGAACCCACGCAGGAGTTTTAGGCGGGTGGGCCTAGTGAGGAACCTATGCTACTGGGAGTGACAGGATTTAGGTGCTGCCTCTTAAGCTCAGTGAGGTGTCCAAAGCTATCCCCTTGATCTGGCCCAGTGGTAGGGAACCCCAGGGCCCATCTGCAGTGACTGAGGAGTAATTCTTTAGGCCCTCAACTAATTCCCCCCCCCTCTTCTGCAACTTCAAGCAACAAGCAACCAAGGGCGCAGAATCATCCAAGCGCCAAGAGACTTACTTCATGAGACAAGGTACTGGATTGACCTGCCCTGCGCATCCCCTGCCTTCAGCTGGGCCTATCTGTCTTCCCCTGACTGAACTGTGTGATAAGCGCTATAATTTGCCCCATCCTGCCACTGTTCTGACTGACTAAGTCGTGGAGCGCTGTAATTTGCCCTCCTGCCCAGCGCTGTGTTTGAGGCTGCCTGCCCTGACAGGGATCATCGAAATTGCCTCCCTGCCCTGCCAGCCCCTAGCGCTGAGAAGCACTCCCAAGCGCTACCCGCCGTCACCGCGCTGTGCACTGAAGCGCCAATTGCCCGGCCAACTCACCGCAGGAATCTCCTCAGAGGGAGCGTGTATTCCCCCTCGGCGGCCCCCATATGCCAGGAGAGGGCCGCCGGAATTCTCAATAGGCCGCGCTGGGCCTGGAAGTACCCTCCGGCTGGAGCGCTGCTCTGGCCTGATCCCCTCGGCGGCCCCCGTATACCAGAAGAGGGCCGCCGCATCGAAACTGACAGGCCGCGCTAGGCCTGAAGCCGCCTTGGTCCCTCATCACGTGACGGGAGACGCGACCGCGTCATCGGCCGCGCCCCCGCCTAAGCCGGGCAGCGATTGGCTGCTGCCCCGCGCCCCTGCCTACCTTCGAGGGAATCCCAAGATCGACGCGGAGGGGGCCGTGGAGCCTGAGAGCCCCCTCCGGTTGTCCCCAAACGCTAATCCAGCCTCGCCCCAGCGCCGGGGCTCCTGAACTGCCCCCGCGTCGTACTGGGACGGGTGAGGCCCCGGACGCGCTGGAGCTCTTACTCCGGTCCCGTGAGTCTGCGCAAGGGCCCCAGAGGGCCGAAGAAGTGAGGTAACCCCCTGGGGAGGAGGGCGGTAGGCCAAGAGAGGCCCGAGGTCGCCCCTCCCCTGGGGTTAACTGTGACTGGGTCTTGTTGGCCCCCCTGTTCTGAATGTGCCTCATTTTATCGTTTTGCCTACAAATTTACCAGCCTGCATTATTCAACGTGCTGCATAATTACCAGCCTGAATTACTCTTCATGAATCGTATTTACAAGCCTGAAGTGTTTAGCGTGCACCGTATTTACAAGCCTGATTTGCTCCTAGTGCACCATATGTACAAGCCGGAAATGAGAGGGAGATTCACTTCACTGTACTGAATTTTCTTGCAGAGGTGGGCTTCCTTGGTATTCTGATGATCTGATCTGGGTTGCAGCCGACCCGCATTCACAAGAAGAAAGGCTTGTCACAAATGACTAAAGGCTGTGTTCTTTTAAGTTCATTGTTAACCTGAAAAGTACTTGCTGATGTGTTTTATTCCTTTCTAGGAGAAGCGACCATGAGAGGTTTGATGTGTTATTTAAATGCATTATAATTGTCGCTACTGTAGGATCTTCCAGGTTTATACCATTACCCCTTTGCCTGTCAAAGAGTTTGATGTGACAGGCGGAGTCAGTTAACGTTTCATTGCATAGATGAACTAGCTATACTTTTAATGCAATGTCTTAATGAAATGCTTACTCTTCAAAAGAAATGCAATCTGCACATGATAAAGGAAATGTCTTAATGAAATGCTTATTTGAAATGCTAATGAATTACCAATGCCTTGCTCTGATTGAAAGCATATATAAAAGATCTTGATTTTTCAAATACAACACCTAGTGTGGTCTCCATTATTGCGCCACTGTGTGTTTTACTGGGCGTGTGTGTTAAGTAGCTGCTTTACACATAAGCCCCTGGCCGCCTTCCTGCTCGAGCCATGCTACCCCCCGGAGAACTGGCGGTCCCAGTTCTTACAAACATCATTTCTAAACTCAAACCATCTTCACACTCCAAAGACCCTCTTCCCTCACATTTAGTTCAAGATCTCAAATTTATCATTGCCCCAATTTGGACCGATATCATCAACTCCTCACTTTCCACCGGCTGTGTTCCTGACTCCCTTCAGCTAGGGCAAATCTCCCCGATTCTTAAAAACCCCTCCGCTGACCCTAATGACCTTAACAATCTGCACCCTATCTCTAACCTTCTCTTCCTCTCTAAAGCACTTGAAAAATGTGTCCTATCCCAACTAGATAACCATATCAGCTCCTTCAATCTCCTTGACATTTTCCAATCTGGCTTTAGAAAGGGATGCAGTACCGAAACTGCTATGCTCAATATTACTGACAATATTCATCGCTCTCTAGACAAAGGTGAATCCTCTCTATTAATCCTCCTTGATCTCTCGGCTGCATTTGATACTGTCCACCATCCCACTCTTCTTAACACCCTCAAAGATCGCTTTGGTATTGAAGGCACTGTACTTAAATGGTTCTCCTCGTTCCTCCAAAATAGATCTCAACAAATTAAGCTTGGTCACTGCCTCTCCAAACCTCAACCTATCTCACTCGGAGTCCCCCAAGGATCTATCCTTTCCCCAACCCTTTTCAATCTTTTCATGGAACCACTCACCCTCATTATCAAACAAGCCAAAATCAGTTATCACCTCTATGCTGATGATACTCAACTTTACTACAAGATCAAATCCTACAATGACATCCTTCTCCTCAATGATACTCTGATGAAAGTCCAAACCTGGTTCCATCTCAACCATCTCAAACTTAATCCTAAAAAAACTGAAATCATCCTGTGCACTCCCAAAAATAACCCCCTTCCCATTCAACTCTGGATCAATGACATCAAAGCACTTAATTGCACCCTCTCCACCTCTAACTCTGTCAAATCACTAGGCATCAGCATCGACCAAAATCATAACCTCACCCCCACATTAAAAATACAGCCAAAAGTGCTCTTTTTACCCTTCACCACCTCAAAAAAATTAAACCTTTTTATTCCAGCTGATGATTTCGAAATCGTGGTACAATCACTTGTCCTTTCCAAGATCGACTATGGCACGCCATGCTTGCTGGTACCCCTAAAGTCCACCTTGCACCGATCAAATCTGTTCTCAACCTAGCCGCCAGACTTATTTCTAATTGTAAAAAGTTTGACCATATCTCCCCTGTCCTCAAAAACCTAAACTGGCTTCCAGTTGAAGGACGATCCACATATAAGATTGCGTGTATCACGCACAAAGCTCTTCACCAAAACACCCCTTCTTACCTTTCTATCAAGCTACAAAAAGCAGGATGCTCCAGGTCCCTGAGGAGCACTAACTCCCTTACACTTATCCCTCCTAAACTTAAACGTAAAAAGACCCAATCTCGTGCATTCTCTGGTACGGCTCCAACGATTTGGAATTCGCTCCTCAAAGACCTTCGCTGCAATCCCTCTTACCCTCTCTTCAAAATCAGACTCAAAGTTCTTCTCCTCAACAAACACTGGGGTTCCTAATGTTTTTGACTCTGACCCCGCTCATTACCACTCTACTATTACTCACATTTTACCCATCCCCTCTCCTTTTCGATTCTTTCACTCCCCTTCTCTTCACCCCCTTCTCTCCCTAATTTCAACTCCCATGTATCCCGCTTTTTTATCCCGTTGCTTCTCTGCCCCCTAATGCATTCAATACAATGTTTTTCACCTGTCTGTGAATGTTTTTCACCTTTCTGTGAATCTTCCTGCACATTGTAAATTGTTTATTATTTTTCTTAACATATCTACCTACCTTGTAAAGCGCTATGATACTCTTGGGTCCAGCAGCGCTATATAAAACCTCATAAATAAATAAATAAATGAATAATAAATAAAAATATGGCGCACCATGGGGCAAGGATTGACAGATGCATCCAAAATGTTTCGGACGCATCTGTTGGGGCAAAAGTCATGCATTGCTGAAGTGGTGTCGCAAGCACGAATCAACCCCAGAAATCCATTTTGAGACCTATTCCCACTACACTGCGTCACCACTTGTGTCCTAGAAATGATGGAGTGAAGATTTCACTGTGTCACTTTTATGAGGCTTTTCTGCACGGGAACACCCACCTGCATACATTAGATCTGACGCAGGTATAATGTGACGCAGGGCTTTACAACGTGACGTATCTCCCTAGATGCGTCACGTTGTAAATTGGCCTCATTTTTTACACTGCCGCTGTGTCACAAAAGTGAAGCAATGGCAGCACAAAAGTGACGCAAGAGGCTTGCAAATATGCCCGAAAATGGTTTGACAGAGGTTCTCGGCATCCGAAAGTTTGAAGACCTCTGCTGAAGAGTATAGTGAGATGGCTATGGACAGACAGCATTTAAAATTATTATTTAACCTGGTTTTATTAGATAGATATGCAATTTGTAGATACTGGATTAAGGAATCTGAGCCACTGGCATCAGAGTGGTTGGGGGAAATATCAGTAATGTATGAAAAAGACATAAAATACAGGACCCGTAAGATCTTGGAGTTTTGGGCACATATGAAATTTCACTCACGGAAACTGGGACCTATATCAACATGGTCATTATGTAAGTTGAGTCCTATGATTAAACCTTAAAAGATGCTGGGTGCATCTACTCTTCTCTTCTAGGCTGCTGCTCTTTGAAAGCAAGTTGGGGGACCGGGCAGAAAAAGAAGAGCTTGCGAGAGAGGTATATGAGGAACAAAAAATCCTTACCAGTGGTGTTATCCTAGAAGGATCACAAGAAAGGAACTCCACCAAAAGCTGCACCAATGTGGAACTTAAATGTAGTACTTGATAGAGTGCGCAGGGACAAACTTGCTCAATTTTAGCATACTCACCTTGGTCCCATATAACATTCACACTTTGAACTAGTAGTCCTGCCTAACCAATTACTAATCATGTCACCCTATCAGTTGCCCAGAGGTCCGATTTAGGACTTATACCTGTAAACCATGACTTACCAATCCTTGTCACCTTACTTTAAGTCCTGGGAATCAGAGAGTTAGAATAAACAGGTAGTATTTAAACACCTTTACTTTCGTATAATAACCACAGACACGGGGAAAGTTTAAAACCTTTATCTATGAGAGATTTTCGGAGTCAAAATTGAAAAGGCCACAATCTCGCGACCATAAATTTTACAAGCAAGAATATAACCAGTAGGACATAAAGTTTGTAAGAAATCACAGTAACACCTTTAGACATTGGTACCTGGGAAGGGTGAGAAAGAGAAATAGCACATGGACATACCACATAGATTATATTTACCTAGAATGGTGCAATGACCAATCCTGGCCACGGGCTAGGGCAAAAAGGTCCAGGACCAGGCACCCGACTAATCAGGTGCCCACGGGACAAGACAGGTGCAGATCAGGACAGGTGACCTCAGCTAAGTGCAACGCCAGCATCACACCCCTCTCTCTAGGAAAGCCAGTTCGCACCCCAATTGGGTAATCGAAACTTCTGACAGAGTGCTCTGCCAGCACCTCTGCTCTTGATCGCCTATTGAGTGCGTTGGGTCAGTGACAGGTCAGCTATTCGGACAAGTCGGACAATTTCTCTATCTAAACCTGACTTAGTTATACTATTTCGAGGCCAATGTGCCACCCCTAAATGTTGCAAATCTATGTGTACCCCTTCAGTGATTGGTTGGAAAGACGAGGAGAGGTCATCACACCATACTAAGATGATGTAATTTTAATTCAAATCATATTGATTGAATCCCCACCCACAATTTACTTTCCCATGACTTTATTCCGCCCAACAATATTGGCACACATTTTGAATACATTGTATTTGGTAGCTTCCTTTCTAGAGGTCAGATGAGCAGGTTCCCAGGAACGCCATGGGTAAGAAGGGTGTTGGCAGATATTCAATGCCAATGCTTCAGCAATTTCAGAGTCAGAGTGCGCGTGTGCGTAATCGTCCAAGACGGAGGATGTATCAGTGATCAGGCCCAAAGTACGAGCTAGTAGCAAAGTCAAAAAGAAACATATTAGAATACAAAAATAAATTAATGCACTGTATACCCCTTATCTCTACTCTAACCCCATTAATTTATTTTAACTTGTGCATTAATATTCAAGCAGAACGAACAAGCTTAGTACAAGCTGCAGCATAACCATTAGCATGTGAGATTTAAAGCGGCCATTTTCGGCACTAGTGCACAGAAGCGAAGATTTACCACCAAGCAGAAAAGACGTCACCCCACGTGAGTGTGACAGACGCATGCGCAGTGAAATTCCTGCGCTGCCACGGCCATTTTAATGCCTTTGAGTTACCGTTAGTAAAAGCACATTGTCAAGCTTCCCCTAGATACTAGAAATGTCATGAAATGTAAATATTAGTAAACAAAACATGTTGGTTAATATATTACAGGTTATTTAGAGAGGGTTGAGTACAAGCTAGTTTTGGTACATGTGAAACCTTTCTCCATCAATACCCTCTTTGATGATATTTTATATCATCACAAACTTCAACACTCTCCCAATTCAATTTCTTCCATTACTTGGGGAATGTTCTTTATACATTTTCATTCTCTTATATATGTCTCCCTTTAACTCTTCCATTTGAATTTCATCAAGTTTGCGTTTCTTCGTGTTCTCATTAATAATGTACCTTTTTCTATTTCTGCAGCGTTTGCACCAAATCATTATCACCAATATTATTACTGATATTCCTATTACTGGCATCAGTACTTTACCTACAATACTTCTACCTACATTAGATATCCAAGTACCAATAGTGGAGAGACCATCAGTAAGTCTCTTCCATGCACTATCAACTTCCTGTGGTTTCAGTTCTTCTTCCAAATGAGTAATGTTCCTTACATACCTTCCAATTTCAACACTTTTATCAGGTATGTAAGTGCAACAATGTTGCGCTTTCAACATTCTACAGACTCTGCCCTCTTTTGCCAATAATATGTCAAGAGCATGTCGATTTTGTAAAACCATTGATCTGATTGCAACCAATTCGGTATTGATCAATAAAAACCCTCCAGTAGTGTCAGTCGATAAGCGATCCACCACTGTGGACAATTTGCAAATTCTTTGAGTATTCAGATCCACTCCCACTGAAGGTATCAATGCACTAAATATATCACCTACACTATCTGCAAAACTAGCTATTTTATAACGTGTTAGTTCATTTTTGTGTTCATTGCTTCCAGTGATTCTTTTTACATGGTATACCTTTGGGAATACTATTCTGAAATAGCAACCCCCCTACCAATGACCAGGTAGCTTAAAGTAAGCTTTGTTCCCACAAATGTAATAGACTCCAGGAAATACTGGATCAGTTCCCCTTTTTAGTCCCCATCCCCCAATTATGAGAAAATTGTGTTTGTATTCACTGGAACATATGAATACATTGTTATTCTCAGTATTCTTTCTAGGGAGACAGGTTTTCCCCATCTTTTCAAAGTCCAAATACATAGCAACATGAGGTTTGCCAGTTGCCATAAATTCTTCCCTTTCAGTCCATTTGGGTATCTGGGGTTTCGTTCCAGTGGCTTTTCAATGGAAATCCTGCCTCCTTTTCTCTACTAAGTTTAAAAATACCTTTTCTTCTTCGTGTAAACTACATCTGAGATTGTCTTTGTTTGCATTAGTTATATCTATTTCTTTCGTTGTCAGGAAAAAAGCACCAAAGAATTGGGCATCTTTAGCACTAAGGACAGGATTAATTCTTCTACAGACAGGAATCTCAGGAAAAATAACATATATGTTAGAATAATAATACTGCAACCTCCCAGTTTTTTAAAAACAGGCTTGTTAATATGCTACATGAAATTCCAAAGGGCAGGGGTAAATGATGGTAGGTAACACCTTCACCTACAGAAGTAGGTAATTTCATACAGACATAACAATCACTAATTTGCATAGTCTCTACATAATGTACTAATAGACTAGCAAAAACATGCATTTCAGTTTTGTTTCTATTTCTAATGTGGTGATGTAATTCTATCTCATCTGGTGCTTCTAAGTCTACTCTATCTTGTTTGTGGTGCGCTATCTTTCCGTGTATACTAGTGTCATTTTGCTTGGCAGCCATCAAGTATGGTATTGCTATTGTAAGTCCTAGCCATACTATAAGTACTATCAATACACTAAATATGCATATCCTACAGCATGTCTTTACACAGCTTATTTTCAAGTTTCCAGTAACTCTTCCATCAGCCATTTTTGACTAAGGAGGCTTAACCCCTCTTTGAGAATTTTACATAGAATAAACCTGTGATTTATCTCAAGTTAGCTCCACTTTTTCTATATCTTGATCAGCAATCAATTCTACATCACTGTCATCACTGATTTCTAGATTTTCGAAATCTTCAAGTATTATGTATGTCCATTCAGGGCCTTTGAATATATTGTTCAGCTTTTTCAGGCGTGGACTTCTCCTTCTTTGATTGCTTGTGGATGGTTCAGTTTGACTAGTTACCTAATTCACCTGTTCAGGTTCTTAATCTATTGTCACTAGGCTATATTACAGTTTTTTTAACAGAACCAGGCCATTTATCACATTTTCTGAGTCTTTTGGCTGGCACTGTGCTTTCTGATTCTTCAATTGTTCTTTTGTTTTCTTTAATTTGTGGCACAACTTGATTTTCGTCAACTTCAGGTTTCCTCTCTAACTCACCTACCCCAGGGCTTAATACAGTTGACCCTTCTGCCTGTATTGGTCCTTCTATCCTAATCTGACCTGATTCAGGATATGACTGGGCTGGGCCTGGACATTTTTCTTCGCCCTGAATCCTTTTGACTAATCCTGTCTGGTCCTTCACAGGTCTTGCAGATCCTTGATTGTCTTCCGCCTGTGCGTTTTGACTAGTACCTATCTGGCCCTTCTCAGACAATGGAGTTCTGGTAGGGGTTTCGTTGGTCTGAGTATATTGCTCTTTCCTTATCTGGTCCTCCTCATGATTACCATTGGCTTGGATTTCTGTAATCTGAGTACGTTCTTCTATGCCTATCTCGTCCTCACTATCAGTCTGACTATCTAAATATGTTTGACTTCTTGTTCTCACTCTGATTTCAGGTATGTCAACCACTGGGATCCACTCATCCTGACTGGTGCTCGGTTGCTCTTTGTCAACTACTTCAGGATCAACTTCTTGAGACCCTTCAGCTGCACAACCTTCAGCCTCAACTTCGTCAGGTTCTGGTATCCGTTTGATATGGCTGGCATGGATCCAGTTTAGGATTCCCTTGCACTTTACAGCTGTGGTGGTAACCAATATCACTTGCTGTGGCTCTCCCCACCTTGGTGCTAGGCAAGATTCCCGAGTGTGATTCTTTATCACAACCCAATCTCCAGGGTTCAAGTCATGTGCTGGTGTTGAATGTCTGGCTTCTGCGTCTTCCCCAACCTGGTGAAAGATAGAATGCAATTGGTCAGCCAACTCTTTGCAGTACTCCAACACTAAATCATCAGATATAGTTAACAGCTGATGTCCTGGCACATATGCTTGCCTCATTGCCTTTCCCATGAGTATCGCATGAGGACTCAAGCCTGTTTTCTTGTCTGGAATGCTTCTGAGTCCCATCAGAACAAGAGGTAAAGCATCAGGCCATTCTAATTGGGTAGATTCACACATCTTTCCCAATCTTGCTTTAATTGTGCCATTCAATTGTTCTAGCACTCCAAAAGCCTCTGGGTGATATGCACAGTGCAGTTTTTGCTCAATTTTGAATGCTTCACAAGGCAAATTGATTATTTCATTATTAAAGTGCCTTCCTCGGTCTGATTCAATCGTTACTGGAAAACCTAATCTTGGGATAGGTTCCATCAAGAAAATTTTGGCTACTGTTATACTGTCGTTCCTGCGAGTAGGGTATGCTTCCACCCATTTTGAAAACAGGCAGACAATACCAAGGACATATTTTAATCCTCGACAAGCAGGTAAGTGAATGAAATCAATTTGTAGTCTAATGAAAGGGCCTTCTGCTTTCCCAATTTTCCCAGGGCACACTACAGTTTTCTTACCAGGGTTTAATCACTGACATGTAAGGCATCTCTGGCAAAGACTCTCTGCTATGTTCCTGAACTTTGCATTGAACCAGTCCCTTCTAAACAACTTCACCATAGCATCTCTCCCTTTGTGTGTGTCCCCATGATACATTCTAGCCATTGGTGCAATCATACAGTCAGGTAACACTGGTCTTCCATCTAGGTAGACTATTATGCCATCTTCAGGTCTCACTCGACACCCTATTTTCTGCCAGTCTTCCTTTTCTTTGGGCTCTGCCCCACCTTGTAAATCTCTCACTTCCTCCCATGTATTCACACCACACAAAAACATAAGTTGACAGCTGTTTCCACATGCTTCAATTTTCTTGTTTATTGCCCTTTTATATTTGGCCCAATGTTGAGCCACTTGGTTAGCATATCGGTTACCGGCTGTCACTCTGTCAGTTCCAGATTGGTGAGCAGCACATTTGACCACGTCCAATTCGTTAGGTAATTTAATTGCTTCAAGTAATTCCTTTACATACTGTCCATTTTTGATAGGAGTTTTTGAAGAAGTCATGAACTCCCTTTGCATCCAGAGCTCGTCAAAGTTGTGCACAACCCCATAACCATACCGGCTATTAGTGTAAATGGTTACTCTCCAATTGTTCCCAATTTTGCGTGCTTTTATTAAAGCAATCAATTTGGCTACTTGTGCAGACTTGACTCCTGGTAAATAGAATGCTTCAAGTATGTTTGATAAAGTGCATACAACAAACGTCCTTCCTCGTGGTGCATACACAAGCCATCTACAAATAACTCTGGGTCTTTTAAAGGTTCTTCTTGTATGTCTGCGCAAGGTTTAGTACTGAATTCAGTTAAGTCGATACAATCATGTTTGACTTCCTCTCTGACTTCCTCAAAGTGAGAGTTGGACAACAAGGTTTCTGGATTTAGAATAGTGCTTCTCACTATTGTCACATTCTCTGACCCAAGGATAATTCTTTCATACTTAGTCATCCGACTAGGTGTTAGGTGCTGAGTACGTGTTCTGGTTAGCAAGATCATGACTGAATGTGGAACATACACTGTTACAGTATGTCCCATGACAATGGATTCACTTTGCTCAAGACTCATGCATGTTGCAGCTACTGCTTTCAGACAACCTGGCAGTGCAGATGCCACTGGGTCCAATGTTGCAGAAAAATATGCCACAGGTCGCCGCATTAAGCCATGGGTCTGGGTTAAGACTGAAAGTACACAATTGTCTCTTGTGTCACAAAATAGTGCAAACTCTTTTGAATAATCAGGCATCCCTAATGCTGGAGCTTCACATAGACTGTTACGCAATTTTAAAAAGGCAGTCATGCTTTCATCATCCCACTCGACTGGATCTTTTGTTCGTTTCTTTGTCATTTGAATCAGTGGCTTTGCAAGCACTGCAAATCCCACAATCCACTGCCTACGATAACCTACAACTCCGAGAAGCATTCTGATTTCTTTCTGAGTTTGGGGTAATTTCATGTTTTGAATTATTTTGATTCGTTCAGATGTCACTCTCCTGACCCCTTTTTCTATCTGGTGTCCCAGATATTTCACTGAGGTTGTACAGTATTGCAATTTCTCTGGAGATACTTTATGTCCACCTTTTGCTAAATGGTTCAGTAATGCAATGGAATCGATTACACAGTCATTTCTTGTTCTCAATGCCAATAATAGGTCATCAATATATTGCATAGGACAGAATTTCCAGGCAGCACCAGTGATTCAAGGCACTTTTTCAAAATCTGATTAAAGATGGATGGACTTTCTGGGTACCCCTGAGGAACACGATTCCAAACAAAAACATGGTTGTCAAATTTAAAATAAAATAAAAATTTGCTCTCTGGATGCAGCGGGATGGAAAAGAAAGCATGGCATACATCAAATACAGTGAATCATCCTGCTCCCCATGATATTTGATACAGAATCACAGCTGGATTTGGTACTACTGGGCAACATGGAACGACAATTTTATTAATTTTACGGAGATCTTGGACCACCATGTACTTTCCGTTTGGTTTCTTTATGCCAATTATAGGTGACTTACAAGGACTGCTCTTTATTTCTTTCAGAATACCTTGTTCAACCAAACGCCCTATTTTTAGTGCAACTCCTGCTTTTATCTCAGGACTCATTTTGTACTGTTGAATATTTGGGTAAGCTGCACCTTCTTTCACTGTCACTTTTATGGGATCAACATCTGCCATTAGGCCTACCTCTTCCACAGTAAAATCCCACACATCAGGATTTACAAAAGTCTTTAGTTCTCCGGGTAAGTCTTCTAGAGACATCTTTTTAACTTCTATTTCTTGTCTGGCTAGCATAATTTTATACACTCCGTCTTCATCTGGAGTCTGAATCTCAACACCATTTGTTGTGCAAAAGATTGTGCAGTTCATTTTGCACAGTAGATCTCTTCCTAGCAAGTTTACAGGGCTAGAATCGCACACTACGAATTTGTGCATTTCTCGGAAGTTGCCAATACAAACTTCCATAGGTTCTAGGACAGCAGTCCTAATTTGTTTATTAGAAACACCCACTACTTGGATTGCTTCTCCCGAGAGGGGTAGGCTTGGGATGTCTGCTGTTCTCACAGTAGAACGGGTAGCACCAGTGTCCAACAAAAAGGTAACATCATTTCCCTCCACTTTCCCTTCAATGTAAGGACCTGACTAATCTACCGGTAGGGATGCGCCAAGTACGCAATCCTCTTCCCCCCCCTCTCAGGCACCGTCAATATATGTCATCCTCTGGCTCAAAAAAAGTGTCCTGTAAAAGAAACTGTGGTGTTACTGTATTTTTCTTACCACTTTCCTCCTGAAATCCTGTGTCCACACTGTATTTGGGTAGACTCACAAAATCTGGCATAGGGGCTTGAGGCAATTGATTTTGTATTACCTGTTGCGGCTGTCTCATTGACGCCTCATTCTGCGTCTGTGGATTTACAGTTTGAGTTTGGACATTATTATTCTGTATTAATTTACACTTGTTTCTCCAATGCCCTAATATTCCGCACCCATGACAAGGAAACTTTTTCTTTGCCTCTTCTTAACTCATTTTCCCTCTGGGTTTGCCCCCACTTCCTTCACCTTGGCCTTCCCCTCTTTTCAGATTATTTGCCTGCTGACTTAACTGGAGTTCCTGTTGTTCTAAGCAAAACCAAAGGAAATGATGGACGGAGCGTTGACAATACAAGCACTCACCCCAGTCAACTGATCTGGGTTTAATCCATCACCATTCTTTAGCCCACTCTGCCACCACAGTTCAGACATGGCCATATGCAAATCAGTCTGACCCTGTGCCTCATGGGAACAGTCCAGCCCGAACTGCCAAGCCATGCCTTCCCTGGACCGGAAACAAGCTTCCCAGGGCCGGTTTCTGGCATTGCAGCCGTCTTCAGCTGGGCTAGCTTGAATCCGATGGCAAAGTGAGCAAGGGACTCACGTCTGAGCATACCCTGCCAACTTATGGCGAACAAAGCAAAACTAAAGGAAATGATGGACGGAGCGTTGACAATACAAGCACTCACCCCCAGTCAACTGATCTGGGTTTAATCCATCACCATTCTTTAGCCCACTCTGCCACCCCAGTTCAGACATGGCCATATGAAGATCAGTCTGACCCTGTGCCTCATGGGAACAGTCCAGCCCGAACTGCAAAGCCATGCCTTCCCTGGACTGGAAACAAGCCACTCTCCGTGCTCTCCATGCCACTGGAATCAAGCTATCCAGGCTGATGAGGGCTGAAGGACCGAAACCGGTCCTTGGATGCTTGTTTCCAGTCCAGGGAGGACCTGGCTTGGCAGTTCGGGCTGGACTGTTCCCATGGGGCACAGGGTCAAGACTGATTTGCATATGGCTGGGTTCAAACTGGAAAGGCACGGTGAGCAAAAAAACGAGGGATTTAGGCCCAGATCTCTGTACTGGGGTGAATGTATGACATTGTTCTGCATTCTGTCCATCACCTGTTGTTTTTGCGTTCCTGTTGTTCTGCCATTTTAACTTGAGCCCACATTACCTTTTCTTCTAATTTCTTTCGTTTATTATCAATTTCATCCTCACAGTATTTTGCATACTTGAGAATTTTCGTCGACAGGCTTCGCTTGCCAACACAATTTATGCTCTCTAATCATTTGGGAGATTTCAGGTTTTAGTCTGGACACAAAACGATAAATAAAATGTGTCATGTCCTTATTGTCAATGTTTTCTAAACCACTGTACTGTTTAAATACCTGCAAGAGGCGTTCATAATATGCATGTACAGATTCATCTTTATTTTGGGTAGTTCTGTCTATTTTAGTCCAACCAGTTTCTTTGGAAGGAATTTTCCCTTTTAAATAAGTTATCACCTGATTGTATTTCTTCATTACTTCCCCAGAAGGAGCTCTTGTCTTTTGGTCTCTAGGGTATTCATCACTAGGCCAATCTACAGTGATCTTGCACTCGGACCACAACTCAGCCGGAACAACAATATCACATGAACCATCTAAATCTTTTAACAGCTCTTTTGACACCTTCACAAACCTTTCGACTTGTCAGTATTATTCTACAGGTTTTTCTCTGAGCTTTTGGAAATCATTAGTAAATGATAAAATATCCTGTCGGGACCATGGGGCATGTACATAACCTCCTCCTGGCACTTCTCTCATCGAACACAACCTTTCGACTTTTTCTGCTTCTTTTAGTAAGTATTCAGAAGAAGTTTTATTTGCCTGTGCCTCTTCCTTTTTCTTTGTCCATCTAACTTTTCATTTGTCTAGATCTCCCCATTTTTGCAACAACGTCAACAATTCTTTTATCTGCAATTTACGACCTGACACATTCATATTTTCCAAATCTTTGTCAGAAAATTCAGCTCTATATGGTTTCTGCAATACCTTTGATTTGCCAATGTCAATTCCCATTTCCAAAGCCAAATTCATTAATTTTTCATGATATATTTTTGTATTGCGAGTGGTACTTCTGCATATAAACAATAATTCATCTTCATCAAATGAGTTCAGTCTGTCCAATCCCACATTTCCTGCTACCATTTCATCTAATTCCACCCTCAATTTGAATATGTCCAATATTTTTGACTGTGCTTTAGGCTTTTCCATATTTCGAGTCCATCTGTCTAATTCTTCTGGACTTACCACAGTTGCATGCCTCATTCCCGAGGATGTTTCAATCTGTACCTCTTTTGAACATGAGGGTGTAACTTTCTTGATCAAGTCACTTACTGGTTCTCGTATAGGTAAATCCATTAGGGAAATTACCGAATCACACTCACTTGCTTGATCATCAACTATTAGAGTTTCTTTTCTTGGCTGTACTATGAGTGTAGTCAGAACAGGAGTTTTAGGATTAGCTTGCTTATCCCCATACAAAGGAACCACAGGACCTATTGTTACAAGTATTGTCAGGGCTTCAAGACTTGTATTTAATTGAGAAATGTTCTGAATTAATTCACTACGTTGTTTATTTAATGCTTCTTTTTCCCTCTCTTGAAGTACCTTTTCTAATGAGGTTTCATGTGTAACCTGCGGAACTAAAGGTGGTTGTAAAAATGAAGCACTAGGAGTAACTCTCTGAGTTTCTTCTAGGTAAGGTGGCGGATTTTTCATTAACAGGTCATCTAATAACTTATCTTCCGAATCACCACTAGTCATTACATTTCTCAGTTTCCCTGTGTTTTTACTTCCTGATGAGTTTTCTGTGGTAAAAACAGGATATACTCCTTCCACTAGCATGGACTGGCTCCACTTTTTCATTTGCTTATCTCTGGTCTCTTTTGGGAATCTGGGATAAAACTTACTCCAATTTCTGTCACTTCGGGACCTGTCTCGCTCAAATGCCTCTGTCTAATTTATTCATACAATTTCTTAAGTTTTACAAAATTCTACCATTAAAGGTACCATGTTCTGGAAATGCCAAAATACCGTCTTCTTTAGTGTACTCTATCCAGCTTTCTAACCATACACATGTGTGATAGCCCCTTTCTACCATCATGTATGATGCGGGCGTATTGGAGGTGGAATAATAATCCCTTCTCTGGTTTCATAACTTTATCTTTTTTGAAATAATTCTTTGTTTTCTTGAAAAGCCGACATTTTTCTTTTTTCTCCGTATATGATATAAGGTCTCCCTCTAATTTGTTGTTCTCTCGCAAATCCTAAATATTTTCTATCAGGACGGTTTCCTATAACTGCTGGATCTAAATTCCACATATACCGCTAGTTAATGTTGTATAAATGTCAATGAATTTAATTAACTCAGTCAGTCAAAATACTTTATTTCGATAAATAAATATCATAAAAAGGCAATAGCACTGTACAAATTTCACGTATTCTAAGATACATAGTTTATACAAGATAAAATCACGATTAGTTTACACACTCAAAATATTTACAAAAAGTAAAAACATGTTAAACTTTTAAAAATACATTTAAAATACATTAAAAAGAGGTCAGTTAGATAGGGATACAAGATGTCATTCATTATACAATCCTACGTATCAATTCCATTCGGTAAACATTCCCATATTATAAGCATTGTACTTGCTTTCATCCACTATAAGTCAACATTATAGGAGTTATTGGTCGCCTTCCTCTTCTTGATCCTAACAGCTCCCACTAAGAAGTTGGCAACATGAAACATAATCCTGGGGGTCTGCAATAACTGTAAAAACAGAAGTGCTGGCTTTACTTGGATAAACCCTGCCTCCTTTAGAATAGGGATCAGATATTACGTCCTTACTGCCGTGTAGTGTCCACAGAACATCAAAAAGTGCATTGTATTCTGGGTGGAGAAATTGTCACAAGAACACGGCATCGCGTTTTCAGGAGTACTCCATGTTGGAAAATGACCAAGATTCAGGTGAATCAAATTAAACCGAAATCGGGTTAAAAGGAACCGATGATAAGCTTGATTCACAGTAGTTAAATACAATTCAGGGCCTAATTGGGTACTCATAAGAATGTTAGCCCTCACCGTAGGTTTTTTAAATTCCATTTTCTCCCTCTCCAGGCTTAGCATTTCTCCCATTGTGCCCTTAATCAAGGCAATTTCCTTTGTTGTTATGGACTCCGGGGAGGAAAAAAGCTCAGGTCTCCCTAGCTTAGCAAAACTATCTTTAATGTATGCTAGCCACAAGATTTTATTTGCTCTATCTAGCCGTAAGCAATCTTTTAAAATTATATGATTAAGGGTGATTTCCTGATTCAACCAGATCTTCAGCCATGCTAGAAGAGGGGCCATTTTTATCATGTCTGAAATAAAACCTAGTCCTAGTTCAGTGTGGATTGTGTATGATGGAGTAGATTGGGGCACAGAGAGGACAGCTCTTAAAAATTTGTTCTCAGTAGTCTGTATACTATCTGGAGAACAGTATCCCCAAATGGCACTACCATATGTGGCCACCGCAAGGCATTTTGCTTTATAGATTTTCATTAAAGTTACTATTGGCCTTGCCCCCAATTTTTTCGAAAAGCCCTGTATGGCAGAGGATGTTCTTGCGAGAGAGATGTTTCTATTTTTTATCTGTGGACCCCAGTTCCCTCTCTCATCAAAAGTGATCCCCAGATATGGGAAAGTGGCTACTCTACAAAGTTCTTCTTTGCCACATGTAAAAGGTTTTGGGTTCTTATTCTTGCTACTCCTGCCCATTATCATGATTTGAGACTTTTTGACATTTATCTTAAGGTCCAAGGAACCCATAAAGTCTTCAAATACATCCAAGAGGCGTTGTAAACCAACACCGGTCCGCGAAAGCAAGACGGCATCATCCGCGTATAGGAGAACTGGAATTCCAAGAACACCTATACGCGGGATGTCAAGGGATGCCTCTTTTAACGCTGGTTCCAGTGCATTTATGTAAATTGTAAATAGGAGGGGTGCCAAAATGCACCCCTGCCTTACACCCCTTTCAGAATTAAAATGATCAGTGCAGCGACCCTCCGAGGTAACCCTGACAGAGGCTAGAAGGCCGGAGTGTAAATCCGCCAGGAGATTTACTAAAGCCCTGTTCAGGCCCTGTCAATAAGAATTTGCCACAATTTTGATCGGTTAACAAGGTCAAAGGCTGACGAGAGCTCCATGAACCCCAGGTACTTGGACCCCTCCTTGGCCCTTGATCTATAGGGCTTCTTTTTGGTCTAAATCCGTACTGAACATTTGATAAGACCCTTTCTCATTCACCCATTCATTCAGTTTAGATAAAATAACCCGACCCAATATTTTCACAGATGAATCAATCAGTGAAATGGGTCTATAGCAGGAGGGGTCTTGCCTGTTACCCTTTTTATAGACTGGAATAATGATAGATTTTTTCCACGAGGCCGGGATGTTGTCATTTGTTAAAGCGTTAAAAACATTACATAACATTTTTGACCAAAATTTTGGGGCACATTTGAAAACATCCGCAGGGACCCCATCAGGGCCCGGCGCTTTGTTTTTCAGGGTCAGATCTATTGTCCTTTCCACTTCTACAGCCTCAAAAATTACAGCAGGGCCCTCAACGTTATGAATAGTGCCCTTGATTTGCAAGTCGTTGCTAATTTCTGAGTATATTTTACTGAAATGTTGGGTCCAACCCTCGTCTGAGATGTTTGCCTCAAGAGGGGTGTTCTCCTCACCCGAAAATAGTGGCTGATTTATAATTTTCCAAAATAAACCACTATTTTTTAGAGTTTCTGGGTCGAGTTGTTGGGCCCAAGCTTCATCTTTCAGTTCCTTTTTTCTCTCTAGGATAGCTTTTTTATATGTGCTCCTTAAGCTAGCTATATGTGCGCGTTTTTTAGGCATGACTTTCAGGGCTTTAAATAAATCTCCGTGGGCTTTGGAGCATTTTTTGTCAAACCACCTTTTACCTTGAAGCGGCTTCTGACTTGATCCTGCCTGTAGACTATGGTTGATTTCTATACAAATGTTATCAAATGCTAATATAACATCTTCCTTTTGTGTCCGATTTGCTAGGCATATTGCCACTTTATCCTCTACCTTGATCAATACTTCTTGAAGGAATGTTTCAGGAACTATTTTTGTCCATTTTAACCTTCGCTTCTGATCTTTAACGGACACATTTAGTCCCCCTCTATGTATCACCATTTTTAGTGAGAGTAGATCTGAATACTTTAATTCCAATAAAACAGGGTTATGATCACTAAAAACTGATACCTCTGTGTGATAATTTAAAACCTTGCACAACAAAAAAGAGGACATAAAAATTGAATCTATAATAGTGCCATCATCTTTACCCTTAAATGTAGGGGACCTTTTTATACCATCCCCGCAACCTGACTCACATAGATTCCATCTGGCAAGAAAGTTTTCTAAATACTCCCCCCGCCTGGTATGTTCCAGGTGGATAAATGAGGAGAGGTGCGGGCCTTCTTTATCCTGGCTAATACATGGTAGGGTGCAGGGATGAATATTAAAATCCCCCAAAAATAATATTTCAAAAGTATTTACATTTACACTGTAGGCTGACAAGAATTTGTCCAGTACTTCCAAGTTATGACTGGTACACTCATTTGCATTTGAGTTATAAAAATTTACAAATAGAATCTTGGCCTTGTCCTGGGTAGAAAGTTCAACAATCAGACAATTATCGCACCCTGAGTTACACTGTGTTATTTTGCCTTTTACATCAAGTTTAAATAAGGTTAGTAAGCCGCCCTTGGCTCTGCCTGCAGCACTACTAGATGCAGGAATGCAAAAGTGACTGTAGCCGTCCAAAGAGAGGCTATTAGCTTGGTCCCATGTCTCTTGTAAAGCAATAATATCAAACGTTTTTAATGTATTGTGCCACTCAATATTTCCAGCTTTGGTCTTAATACCAGCAATGTTCCAGGTAACAATTTTAAACTAGGGTATGGGGAGCTGAGATATACTCCCTGGTTCGATAGGGAGTCAATCATTTTCCTCCAATGAGGATAAAGGGGTATAACGATTAAATAGTGGTAGAGCCTGATTGAATTGATTATGCGTGCTAGCCAACTGGTAACAATGAGGGTCCCCGTTATTTTGGTGTTGATAAACATTTGCGACCCAGCCGGCAACACCCCTTCTATGCCCATTAGCTGGATGCTTATGCTGATGGGATGATGGTCGTTGGGTGTTATCCAGGTGATTGTAAAAAAAAACCAGAGGCCTAGCACATACAGAGTTATCCACTATGGGTAAGGAGGCTGCTCTAAGGAGGACTGTTGCAACATGTTGCGGTTGCTTAAAATTTACAATAATGCAGTCCCCACTCGAATTCTTTCTAGCGTTGCCAATCCAGCTGACTCTTCGGGTGGAAATTATTTCATTCGAAAAGGCAAACGGAAAACCACAATTCCTATTTAGCCATGCTAATGATTTGTTTTTTAACGCGGCATGGGTTTCTAAACTGGAATCAGAAAGACAGGAATCAACCTCAGGGACATTTGTTAATACCACTGTATATGGGACACACTCTGGTGGGAGGTTAACTGTATATTTTCTCTTAGGCCTACTTCTCCCATCCTTATCTCCCCCCACTATAGTGTTCTGGCTACCAATGTTTAGTGGGGCTGGTTGTACTAATGGGACTGGCATTGATGGTAGGTTGGGAGGTGGGGCTTTCTGTGGTCGAGTGACTGGTGGATTTTATGCGGTGACCATTGACCCATTTCCCCGTATGCTAGCAGAACCCACAGCCCCTTTAGCATTGTTGCCAGTAGCGGGACTCGTGTGTGTGTTAGTCCGAGTCATGTGTGAGTCTAGCAGGCCCCCTAACCTAGAAACCTCTTGGGTAACCTGATCTAACTTTGCCACAAGAGGTCTAATCATGGCTTCTAATTTTGACTCAATGATACTTGCCAACAGCTCAATGTGGACAGGGTGCAGATTATTCAGCTCAGCGTTATTTATTGATTCTGAAACACTTCCACTGCTAGTTGATGTGCTCCCCGTCTTTTTTAGCTTCCGGCCCACCGCCCACTTGACAGGTGCCTTCCTACATGCCCGCACAACTCTACGAGCGGGCGATTGTACTGGTGAAGGCATTAGAGAGGGCGTCGGGGTCCGACTCGGGGTAGAGTCAGTTGTGACTTCCCGCTCTTCCTGTGACACTACAATGGACCCGTCATTAATATCAATGACAATAGAGTCTTCCAGGCGACTATCTGGCTGAGGCAAGGGAGTTGAAGGCAGACTCGGCCTTGTAGGTGAGGCATTTGGGCTTACCCTATTTAATGAGAGTCGCCTTTCTTTATTGATCTTGCTAACAACCTTCACAAGATAATTGTCCATTGTCCTTGTCTCGTTTACTGTCGAGGGTTTTGATGATCTAAGCTTCGTCATAATATTGGACCTAATGGTACTAAGGTACTAAACACAGGTACAGTAGAACGATAATGTCTCATCCAAAGGGTGTTTTAGTTCAATATCGTTGATAAGGACCAGGAAACAAAAATGATAAAAATAAGTATGTGTTATGTTGTCTTACAGTTAGTGAAGTCCGAGGGTGAAGAACCAAAATCAGTGGCCCAGCCCAGCCTCTTCTGGCCTCTGACGGCCGCAGACGGCCCCGCCCTTGCCCCGGGCTTCTCCCGCGCGCGTCCCGCGGGACGAGATACCAAGGGATCCTTTATGCGCCTCCAGGCGCTTCCTGTTCACGTCAGCGGCGTCCGTGCCGCGATGAGGCTGCTGGGAGTTGTAGTGCGGCCCGGCGGAGCCAAGCCCGGCCCGACCACGAGCGGAGCTATGCCCGGCCCTCAGGCACCACACCAAGGAACAGGGGATCGGCGGAGCAAAGCCCGGCCAGGAAAACACAGCGGAGCCAAGCCCGGCCGTCAGCAACACTCCAGGTCAGCGAGAAATGGTTCCCCCCGAACTCAATAGCAAGGGAGCCTTTATGCACCTCCAGGCGCTTCCTGTTCGCGTCAGCGGCGTCCTTGCCGCGATGAGGCTGCTGGGAGTTGTAGTGCGGCCCGGCGGAGCCAAGCCCGGCCAGACCACGAGCGGAGCTATGCCCGGCCCTCAGGCACCACAGCAAGGAACAGGAGATCGACGGAGCCAAGCCCAGCCAGGAAAACACAGCGGAGCCAAGCCCGGCCGTCAGCAACTCTCCAGGTCAGCGAGTTTGTTTACTGTGCAGAAATATTTCTCCAATACCAGCGCGCCTCTTATTTTAATGACCAATGTGGTTTTAGACTTACAAGCAGCGCTAACCAATAATTGCGCTGCTTTTCTGTGACGTGAATCTTACTCTCTGCACTCACCCCTCCTTTATACATTTTTCACAGCTACAGACCCGCTGTTTCTACCAATCCCAGTGCGGCTCTCTATGACATCAGTGCAGCACCCTCGACTGACTCCCTCCTTTGCAAGGTAATACAACAATTCAATTTCTTTCAAAGTTCAATTATACATTTCATTAATTGACAACATGAAACATTCGCTACTGTGCCTGATTGACTAAATTCAAAGGAAAGATCATTTCTTTCACAACAAGCAAACCTAATTCCGTCTACTCTCCACACACTGCGAGTAAAATAACCTTCTGTTTACTCTTCACTTAAACAAAAAGAACCTGCTGCTCCTTCAGAATTACCCTTTCTAGGTGATATAAGACCAAAGTTTCACCAACGATCTTCTTTGTTACCAATCACTTCAAGTTTTTACCTAACTTTACGCACCTATTCCTCAAGGCAAGTAGTCTCACTGCAGTGCGGTTTCTATTTACCACCTGCTTTCTTTATCCCGGAATATTCCAAACAACATTTAACAATACGAAAACAGTTTGATTAGCACATAGAAATAAACAATGAATAATCTATACACAACTAGCTACCTATTATTAACTAATCCTTAACCATCATACTGCTACCAAGAAAAGTATTCTGATAGAGTGCGCAAGGACCAACTAGCTCAATTTTACCATAATCACAGTGGGCCCATGTAACATTCACACTTTCAAACTAGTAGTCCTGCCTAACCAATTACTAATTATGTCACCCTATCAGTTGCCCAGAGGTCAGATTTAGGACTTATACCTGTAAACCATGACTTACCAATCCTTGTCACCTTGCTATAAGTCATGTGAATCAGAGAGTTAGAATAAACAGGTAGTATTTAAACACATTTACTTTCATTTAATAACCACAGACTCAGGGAAAGTTTAAAACCTTTATCTATGAGAGATTTTCTGAGTCAAAATTGAAAAGGCCACAATCTCGTGACCATAAATTTTACAAGCAAGAATATAACCAGTAGGACATAAAGTTTGTAAGAAATCACAGTAACACCTTTAGACATTGGTACCTGGGAAGGGTGAGAAAGGGAAATAGCGCATGGATATACCACATAGACTATATTTACCTAGAATGGTGCAATGACCAATCCTGGCCACGGGCTGGCGCAAAAAGGACCAGGACCAGGCTCCCGACTAATCAGGTGCCCACGGGACAAGACAGGTGCAGATCAGGTCAGGTGACCTCAGCTAAGTGCAACGCCAGGGTCACACCGCTCTCTCTAGGAATGCCAATTAGTACCCCAATTGGGTAATCAATACTTCTGACAGAGTGCTCCGCCAGCACCTCTGCTCTTGATCGCCTATTGAGTGCGTTGGGTCAGTGACAGGTCAGCTATTCAGACAAGTCGGACAATTTCTCTATCTAAACCTACTTTAGATTATACCATTTCGAGGGCAATGCACCACCCCTAAATGTTGCAAATCTATGTGTTCCCCTTCAGTGATTGGTTTGAAAGACAAGGAAAGGTCACCACACCATACTAAGATGATGTAATTTAAATTCAAATCATGTTGATTCAATCCCCACCCACAATTTACTTTCCCATGACTTTATTCCACCCAACAATATTGATACACATTTTGAATACATTGTACTTGGTAGCTGCCTTTCTAGAGGTCAGATGAGCAGGTTCCCAGGAACACCGTGGGTAAGAAGGGTGTTGGCAGATATTCAATGCCAATGCTTCAGCCATTTCAGAGTCAGAGTGCGTGTGTGCGGAATCATCCAAGATGGAGGATGTATCAGTGATCAGGCCCAAAGTACGAGCTAGTAGCAAAGTCTAAAAGAAACAGATTAGAATACAAAAATAAATGAATGCACTGTATACCCCTTATCTCTACTCTAACCCCTTTAATTTATTTTAATTTGTGCATTAATATTTAAGCAGAACGACAAGCTTAGTACAAGCTGCAGCATAAGCATTAGCTGCCTATTTTTTTGATGTAATGTGTAATTGTTGATCTTTTTCAGTTACATTGTTGAATCTCATGTAAAGCGCTCTGATACCTCCGGGTCTAGCCAGCGCTATATAAAACTCTTTAAATAAATAAATAAATGTGAGATTTAAAGTGGCCATTTCTGGCACTAGTGTGCAGAAGCAAAGATTTCCCACCAAGCAGAAAAGACGTCACACCACGTGAGCGTGGCAGACGCATGTGCAGTGAAATTCCCGTGTTGCAGCGGCCACTTTAATGGCTTTGAGTTACCGTTAGTAAAAGCACATTGTCAAACTTCCCCTAGATACTAGAAATGTCATGAAATGTAAATATTAGTTAACAAAACATGTTGGTTAATATATTACAGGTTATTTACAGAGAGTTGAGTACAAGCAAGTTTCGGTACATGTGAAACCTTGCTCCATCATACTCACACGGCTGATGACAGATCCTTTTGAGGCTGCAGAAGGCAGAAATACAATTTCTAACTCTAAAAACTTGCCTTCCTAATAGCAATCACGTCACTATGCAGAGTGAGCAAATCACAAGCGCACACCACCATAAAGCCCTAGCCACAAATTCATACGGCCATGGTAGAACTAAGAATAAACCCTCATTTTCTATCAAAGATAGTGTCACAATTCCACATCAACCTAAGCATCTAACTACTAGCCTTCTTCCAGGAACCAAAGAAACTGGTCAAAAGAGCACTGCACATATTGAACGTGCAAGGAGAATTCATGTATTACCCGTAAGAGACCAAGGGACATATTTACAACAGAATGTGGTGTTAAGCAAACCTTGCTAACGCCACGCTCCACCATTCTGAAAAAGCAGGGATGCGCCGTATTTACAAAGATACTGCACACCCCCGCGTTTCCCCTAGCACTGGCGTTAAATTAAGCTGCCTAGCACCAACACAGTCACCCTTGCACCATAGTGCAAGGGTGCCTGCGTTGGGGGAATGATTGTTTATGTGTAGGATGGTGCCCAGAATACAGCACACATAGAAACAGCAAAAGCAAGGAGAAAATAAACATTCCTACTCGCTTCACCATGTTATGACCAGGTTTTTCCTGGTCTTAATGTTGGCCCTACCCCATATTTACAGCACCCTTGTAAATGTGGATGAGTGTCAAAATCAAGGGGTGTTGCGGCAGCTCGCCCACTGCAAAACCCATTGCACGCCTTATTTACAAGGCAGAATTAAGCCACATTAAGTGGCTAAGCTCAACCTTGTAAATAAGACAAAGGGTTTATCACCACAGGAACATTGAGAAAAGGGACAACCTTTTGGCGATAGAGGCTTGTAAATATGCCTCCAAAACACTAAGGAAGAGAATTCAACTCTTTCTCTCCTTTGCAAGGGCAAGAAAGGCACACCAGTAATGAAGGGAACTATTGCATGATTGATGGTAAATCCAAACCTGCTACACAAGGGCAGGGAAGCTTTTGCCTACACGTCCCGAGGCACATTCCATAAGGAAAAGTCAGCAAGCAACGCCTTCCTAGCAAACGTGCACACCAACAGTTTTCGAATGGCTGCAATATGGTCGTGCACACACCTTCACAAAAAACTACTGTGTGGACATCCAGATGAATAAGGAGGCACAGGCAGGACAAAGAGTACTACAACACCTGTTTACAAAATCAAGCACATTTCAACCCGACCTCCCCAAGGAGGCAAAATCAATGTACAGCATGTGAACCCAGAGTAGAATTCATGCTACAAAACAAAATGGTTACTTAGCAGTAGGAGGAGTTCTGCAGCTTGAAGAGATCTTTAGATGAACATGTGGCCCACCCACAACCCAGGAAATGTTAGGGGACAAACAGGCGAGGTCAACAACACCTTAAGACAATAGAAGGTGCCCACTTCTGAAGTCACCAAAGGGAATAAAATAATCTAAAGGTGGCCACCATGCACAAGAATCTCTGGGATGCACGTCTGATGAGATACCGAGGATGGGACTTACAACCAAATGGTGGTTGACAATGCCCCTGAGGAAAAAAAGAGAGAGAGGGAAGGAACCCTCTTCTGGAACCAACCTGTAGATGGTGGGATAAATGCACAGTATGTGAATCCAGAAAACTCAATTTAATTCAATATTCATTAAAGATTTGGAACGCCAATGAGGTCCACAGTAAAATACATACAAATTATTACATAAATAAAATAAAACATAAGAAAAACCAATTTCTCGGAACATCATACATTTTCAAGAGCCTACGTAGCAGGTCTAGATTTTCCCTTACATAGCATTAGTAGATGTTGACATTTACCCTAATGGCGAAATAATTAAGGATTTCAACAGTAATACCATTTAGCTCATAGGCAAAAACAGAGGCCAGAGACCTCAACCAAAGTAAGCAATGCATATTTAAGACCATACTAAAAAAAATAACAGCTGCATGTAAGTATAGAATAATATGCATCTCATCAGTGCTAGTTAAGATTTTTCAAGCATTTAGGTTTCAACACGTAACCGCTCTGGTAGATGCTAGGGTTTGGGATTAACAGCTGAAGGATTGAAATAACAAAACATAACCTGGAGGGTGCAAAAAGCAATAAATAGCAGCCAGTTCATGTGCAAAATATAATGCAAAATCCAGCTTCGAAAGAGAGTTCACTTTAAAATTAGCAACAAGAAAAAGGAGTAACGAGGCATATCCTAATCTGTGCAAAAATCAATTCAGTAGCAGCCAGTTCATGTGCAAGGTACAGTCCAATGTCCCACTTCAATTAAATTTTGAGGTTTTGCAGCGAGAGAGAAAAGTGAGAAACGAGCACAACATATCCTAATAGCAGCCAGAAAATTTGCAAAATACGATCTGAAAAAGGAGAAAATATTAATACTTCATAAAAGAGTGACAGACACAGGGGTTAACAACCCATTTAAAAGAATATATAAAAGAGTTAAAATATATACATAAACTCCTTAAAATAATGGAATAGTTTTGAACAGACTGCTTTGTTCTTCGGGCAAAAGAGAAAGTCAGGTGCTGAAGCTACATTTTAACACAATTTTGTAAAATCATCGGCCGAAGCCAGCGACGACGACTCAGAACCAGCTGGACAGACAAACAAAATATGATCCAAGGTCAGAATGTCCAACTTGCAGAAATTACAAATGTTTCCATTTTTCAGATTCTGGGACCCGTTTGCTGTCAAGTCGTTTAAAGGTAAAAGATTCATATACCAAAAAATGACTTGTCGAGTCCCATGCTCTAAATTCCAAAATAGATATTTCTGTGAGATTCTCAGTGACTTTGTCCTGGCTATTATCTTTAGTTTCTCTTTACACTTACAAAGTTTTATATTTCTATTATAGCTAATGTTGCCACTTAAGGTTTTAAAAAAAGATTTCAATTCTAATGGCGGGAGAGTAATCACAAAAGAGTTTTAGTGTCAAAGAGAAATCATGATAGAAGGAGTAGTTCCCTTCTCGCCAAAGATTTCTTGACACATAAAACCTCTTAATGAATCAGGCTCTCTATTTTTTAACTGATATCCCCAATGTAAAACCCTGGATATACCTTGGATATAGGAGCTTATCAAGCCAAAGTGCAGTCTAATAGCAGCTGATGGAACTAACGTGTTAAAATTACATAGTTTAGGTAGAATCTGGCCTTCAATCCTATCCATAAAGCTCCAGTCCTTAACAGGAATTGATTCAATGGCATAGAGCAGGGTTGGAGGGATTTTTACTTTGAAAACTACCAGTAGATGTAAAAAATGCCTTCTCCCCAGCGCACTGTAAAAGATATGCAAACCATTAGCATGGGATGCAGCTTTACAGGAACTATGTTCAATATGGAGTTTGTTCTTCGTACTACCCGCTTTTAGTTTCCCTACATAGAGGTATGAATCTACCACCTCCAGCTTTTCTGGACCAATTTGCCATTTAAAATTACTTGATTTTCTACTTTTGTTACATTTCATGATCAAGAGTTTACTTTTAGATAAGTTTATCTTCAAGAAATGGGCCACCGTGTAATTCTGTAGTGATATCAGCTTTCTGTTCAGCCCGAAAGGGGTTAGATCCTTCACTACTATATCATCTGCATGTAGGAGACATGCAAAAGGCCGGATACTTATCTTTGGTGCATCTCCCTCTGACTGAGAGAAGCAATCATGCAAATCTGCTATATATAAAGAAAATAGCAATAGTGCTAACAAGCAACCTTGTTTCAAGCCATTTTCTGTAGGGATTACATCTGACAGACCTTGATTTCCTCCCATTAATATCTGACGCCAAGTTTGAGAATGCAGTGCGATAGTTAAGGATAGCAGGGGAGAAGGCAATCACAATTTTTGCAATTTTCTCCATAGTAGTGGTCAATCAACCTCGAAGGCCTTCGAAAAATCTATGAAAGCCATATATACTTTTGACCTACAAGCAATTGTGTATTTCTCCTCAATTAATTTCAACATGGAGATATTATCGAAGGTAGAATGATTTTTTCTAAAACCTGCTTGTTCTATAGGGAGGACCTGCTTCTCCGACACCCATTCCGTAAGGTGATCGAGAATACTACGTGCAAATATTTTCCCCGCCGCATCTAATAAGGCTATTTGCCAGTAATTACCTGGATGTGTTCTAGGACCTTTTTTGTACAGAGGGATCAGAATACTTCCTGACCAAGACGGAGGTGTCTTCCCCTGAAAGTAGCAAAAATTAAACAATGGAGCTAGATTACCCACAGAAGTGGCTCCTTTCTAATTACTGTAATGGGAATTTCATCAGGGCCCATTGCTCCTGAGGATCTCACTTTTTTAATAGGTCCAGCCACGTCACTAATTGAGTGTACATAGTTGAATGCAGGGATTTTAAACACATCGAATATCGCGATGCCTGAACTGGAGGAATTAAAATTCGCAAAGTAGAGTTCTACCAGGTGAAGTTTCACAATCCTCTTCTTTAATGGGTATGGGGAGAGATTTAACTCTTGTGCCACAACAGTCGGCGATTATTTCCAAATACCGTTTGTAAATATTTTTTGAGGCCGCCTCTTTTAACTGCCCCCAAACACCATCTTCCTTTATTTGTCTCAGGGAGCGTTTTTATCTCTGCCTTTTCCTCTTTAAAAGGTTTATTAAATTACTTTGTTCCAATGAAAAATTCAGGAACTGGGCCCTCACTAATTTATTTATTTCCCTATTTCTAGTAAGCATTGGGTTAGAATGAAAGCTCCGTTTGACTAGAGCATGTGATATTTTACTTGATTTACCCAAAGAGCCTACATTATGGGAAAAGGCTTCGAGTAAGTCAGATTGGGTAGAATCACGCTCAGCCGTTACTAAACGCTACTGATCTCTTATCAGAGTGGTTAAATTCGCTTTTAATTTAGCGGTCGCTTGAGTATTCCAATATATTCTACCATTTGTTGTATTGAACCCTACTGTGCTGCCTTTAAAATTCCAGAGGCCTACCTTTGCACAAGTGAATTCAAATTTAGAGCAAATCAACAAATGGTCACTAAGAACATTTCCCAGATCTTCCTTGTAATTAAGTTTACAAAAGAAATCTGCAGAGACAAGTAATCTATAATAGATCTCCCAGTTGGCGCCTTATGGGTATAATTTGCTGGAATAGCCTTTTCTAGTCTCCCATTAACAAATATGAGGTCTAAGCTTCTGAGACCTGCAAGTAATGAGACTCCTCTTTTGTCAGTCCTGGTTTTATTCAGAAATTGGGGATATTTAGGGCTTCGTTTTATGCGACGTTAGAGAATACCCTTATACTATTAGAAGAGACTTTAGAGTTCAAATCTCCTACTAGCATTAAGAACCTGCAGTCCTCACTTTCCATGGTAGAGGAGATACAAACAAATAAATACTTTATTGGTAAGAGTAAGATGCGTCGGGAGGTATATATGCATTTATGATAAACAGGGAATTCAAATGATCTTGGGCATCATTGTGATCTAGTTTAAATGCCTGAATTAAATTAGCGGAATGAAAAATATCTTTATATGACCAACTAAGGCTTGTGCTTAACATAATAGCGATACCTCCTTTAGCATGCCCTCTTTTCACTGGGAGGGCAGGCCAGATCAGTACTATACAATCTTCAGTGGACCAGTCCTCTATGATCCACGTCTCTTGTAGACAAATTATGTCAGTACTCTGCTCTTTCAAGAATAAGAGTTTATTTTTATTAGTGCTTAAGCCGGCTGCGTTCCAACATATCACCTTAATATCCTTGCTAGTAGGAGTTCCCACATTTCAGCCCTAAGGATCGTTTTGTATTAAGAGCACCTGCTACCCAACTCCATTTCTTGTCTTCCTCCTCTGCAGAAAGTACATACTGGGTATTTTCCTCTGTGAGAAGTGAGACCCTCCTACCTTCTTTACCAATTAAGACCTGCAATATACTCTCTCTCTCCAAGAAGGGTTTGCCCCTTGTGGTGGTTTTTATATCAATGTTAGATTGCTTATTTTGGGCCACTTTTTTTAAGGCTAGCTCCTCTTCAGGTATTAAAATATCAATGCCACAACAGCATAATTTATCACTGTGTGACATTATCATGTTGGAGATAGCTTTGGATGTAAATACTCTTGCGCCCCTAAAGTTATTGTATTTTTGAACCACAACCAGGGCGATGTATTTGCTTTCAATCATTTGAAGGCGCGGGGTTTCAGCAAAACATCCTAACAGAAAGGTCCTATTCATAAATGGTTCATGGTAAAAAATAAACGAAAATTCCAGGGCAAAGTGGCAACATGTGAGGGATTGACTAGACAGGATACCTCAGGAATATTTTCAATACGATTATAAATAACATTATTACCTAAGGAGGAAGCAAATAGAGAAGCATTAGGGTTCAAGATACTCTGAGCAGTAGGGGGAACACTTATATTTAGTACAGATGCATCTTAGGTGGAGTTAATTGGTGCACTTGGGTTCAAAAGTGAAGAACAAGGTCCCAATAGATTGAGCTCTGCTTGACCATCTTCTTCTTTTTCTTACAAACACTGTTACTTTTATTCTTAGTGTACTTTTCCTCAGTGAGTGAGCAACCAGTTTTTAGTCCTTCCTCAATAGGATGCCCAGGAAATGTTATACCTGTTTTTAGAAAAATAGGAAAAACCTTTTGAATTGTACTTGGATTTGTATTTTCTTTCTTAGCTTGCAAGCGGGACTTAGGTACAGTCACTGTAGTTAAAGTCTCAGGATCGAAAAGCTGCTGTGGAGCAGAGGAGCGTAGTTTATCAAATATATCATCATTTTCTTTCAATTATATTTTATTTTTCCTTTTAGAAAAAGGCTTACCCGCCTGAATGCCAAAGTCCCTCCCTTTAGCATGGGGAAAGAGAGTCTGTTTGAGTAGGATGTAGCTGATTGAGGTTTTCCTCCAAAAGTAAAGGTAGAGAGGACCCTTTCCCAGAATTAGGCTTACAGGAGGGAAATAGGCAGGTTTTACTAGGCGATGATTTTTGCTCATAGGCTATGAACTTAGTCAGGGCCAATAAAGAGTCCAGAATAAAGTCGGAGTTACTTATTGATTTCTCCATTAATGCTAAGATGGGAGACAACACTCTTTCCAGGCAAAGTAATGATTCCGACATCAACATTTTTGGCTCTGGATTATTAATTAAAGGGAGGAAATTCGGGGACAGATCAGGAGTAGAAGAGCCCCGTGAATCTAATAGACTTGTTCCACTAGGTATACTCCTAAACAGTTGCAATTTAACTGGGCAGTCCTGAGAGGAAATTGAAGTAACAGGAATATGTATCCTGGACAACTCTAGATTAGGTGCGTAAGACATTTTAGAAGATTGATTTAAATTAATGTCCGGGAGAGTAAAATCTTCCATTATGGGTTCTCTCGCTTTTGGCACTAGTTGAGATATGCGTTCAAGTTCGGAGACTCCATTTACGAGGGAATGGATGGTTAAGTTTGCCAACAAAGAGTCAGCCACCCTAGATTCCAAGTGTTGGGAGGTTCCAGACCAAGTTCCCCCTTTTTTGGGAGATAAATTAGAGGGTACTACTGGCAATGATTTTCCGGAGGCTACTTTAGCTTCTTCATGATCTTTTTGAGTAGACTCCAACATCCCTACTAAATTTAGGCTTATTTCTTTCTTTGGGAAGAAGGAAGGGATAATATTGAAACTTTTCAGGATGTTTATTTGCAGTGAGTTATTCCTTAAGGGATTAGCTCTAGTTTTGTTGCATGCTCTTGTATACACCAGTCTGCCAGAGCCCAATTCCTTTGCGGTCATATTTCAATTCTTAAATTAAGGGACCCTTAGCAAGACAGGACAGCACAGCCAGAGAGGTATAGCTCCAATGCACCAGTGCGCCGATGCACCGCTCATGCAACACCGAGCACCGAGCGCTGAGTTTCCATACTCCAACATATGGCTATGTTCGCAGTCTCCCGAGCCAAGGCAGCTATACAAAATTAGTGCTGGCAGTCATAGGCTACAGGCAATAATTCAGCAGAACACCAAAACTAGAGTAGGACTGTGTCAGTAGCAGTGAGACAACAGCTGGAAATGCTCATGGGGATGTATTACAGACCGCCTCAACAAGGCACTAAAGGCTCTGGAAGGCAGCCGCTCTTGACCCCAATAAAAACTTCAGACACTACAGGCACCACAGGCACCACAGGCACCACAGGCACCTTCTGTCTCCAATAAACTTTCCAACAGGTCCAACAAGTCCAACAGGGCCAACAGGTCTTTCTCTTTGAGGACGGAGGACAGATTGCACTTATGATTTTAATTTTAACAGTGCTTTTACAGAATCTTGGTGAAATTGTGGCGGGGGCGGGGTGGGGGTTAAACGGTGAACAAACAAAATCCTGGGCCCTGACAGGATCTGATCTTGGCAGGATCTTAGTGGTTTTGGTGGCTTAGTTGCTTGATATCTTGAAGCAGGGCAAAGCAGGGCGAACCCTCTCAATTGCTCCTATGCCCTGTGCGTGCCCGAGGGCCCAACCGAGCCCGACACCCCCCTCACCGCTCAGCCTCTGTCTTTTCAACTTTTGACTCTGCTCCTCACAACAGACCCCTTGACCTTGCTCTCTGCTGTTCCGTGGGTCTCTGTAGTTCTATGTTTCTGTCTCTGTATGTCTCTGTAGCTCTACTGCGCTGCACTGTCAATTTAGAAGCTTCACTGGCTGGCTTCGCTTCACTGGCCTCACTGGGTGCCCACAGCCCACTGCACCCTGCCCCCCAGCCTCCGCTCAACGCCACCTCCGATGCCCTCAGGGACTGGCTGTCCCAGCACTGCCTCAGCTGCCTCGCAGACCGCCTACCAGCAAACAGCAACTGCAGCACCAATCGGCAAATGGCCTTGGTCACAGCAGGTGATTTCGGGCGGTTTCTGGTAGTTTTTTGGCGGCAGGACGGGCGGGTGGCGGCTCACCCCAGGACATGGACAACAGCAATGCACAAGCTCCTCCTCCTCAGTTGTGTGGTCACGTCAGATTCATGCTGTAACCAAAACTTGCAGCCGTCACAATAATGTTACTTGATGCTGCAAAACTAGCCCAACCAGAAAGTAGCAATTTCATTTTGCAGTGAAATATGATACAGCTGAAATACCAAAAACGCCTTATGTTGCACAGAATTAAGCCCAGGAAATTGTATGTAAAGGAATATAACAGGCAGGATCTAGGACAAATGATATTAGAATTTGACAAAATGCCATTCAATTAAAATAGCTAGATATGGTAGTGTGTATAATTCTAATACCAAATCAACCCAGGTGGAAGTAAAAGTCAAGCAGAATATCACAAGTTAATCCTACTCGTAACTTGTAATTTAAGCAGAATTTGACATTTTGCAAAATTTACAATTTTGATGGGTGTCCTCACATAGGTATTTGTACTGAAGATAGTTCCTGAAGTACAATTTCCATGCAAAATGGCATTTTCTTAACTCGTGAAATAGGACAAAGATTAGTGACATCCTAAAATGCCATTTTTCAAACAATCTCTGACGCTGATTTCATCACCATGTGATGCTTTGTAGATTTGGCAGTGCACACTTCTTCCTTGTAATCAAGGAAGTGCAGCGATTTTTAGGTTGAGCCTGAGACAGTTTGCATGTGCTGCTCTGCAAGACATGCAGTATCTCATCTAAGGGCATTGATCACACCTCTGTCTTCCCATTGGTTCCTTTGTATGCTTTTAAAAACTCCCTTCCTTTCAGTGGCTTACTGTATCGTTTGTCCTGCCTTTCAGTGACAGCATCAGGACAAAGTCGTGAGCTCAGAGCTTGCGTTGTTCGAGGCGGACATTGCTTGATGCGGTGCCTCCCATACACCGGGCCGGTCGTGAGAGTCGGTCACAGCTCCCTGCCTCTGTAGCCACTGAAACAGCGTATCCAGCAGCAATTCACAAAGGCTGGGGAAGTCTACTGGTCCTGAGACTTCGGTAAGGGGGCAAGCTCTCTTCCAAACTCTTGGAGATCTTTTCACAAGTAGAAAGTAAAGTACACAAAGTTCTTTCTCCTCTCTTTGGCAGTCAGGCAACCACTGCAGGCCAATCCCCCAAGCAGCACTTCAGCTTGGGAATAGTTTCTCCTCAGTTTCTTCAGTTTCTTCTCCTCAGCAGAGGTTTCGTCTTGTAAGTCCAAAGTGATCTAATTTCATGGGATCAGGGTCCCAATATTTATACCCCAAAATCCTTTGTTCTCTGAGGAGAGAGGGGTCTTTGCCCAGTCCAAACCAGTGCTGAAGCACTCTGTTTACCAGACCTCTCCTTTCCTTTCACAGTGCAGGGCAGGAACATCAGACGCCCCACAGGAGGTGGAGCCAGCATTGCGGAAGGCAAGTACAGCCCTGAAGCACTTTGTTGACAGTCTTCCATCTCTCCTTTCAGTGTGCAGGGCAGAGACATCAGACGCACCACAGGGGGTGGAGCCAGCAATGTGGGAGGTGAGCACAGTCCCATTCAAGTCCCAGGTGCCACTCCTCCCTCCCATCTAGTTGCAGACCTCTCTATTCACCACTGGGCTGACTCATTCTGTCTCCTGTAATCCCCCAGCCCTGTCACTCAAACTGCAGACAAGCAATACACAACCTAGCAGAGGCAGGCTCGAAAGGTTTAGCCAAGCATATACCTACTTTCTAAAAGTGGTATTTGCAAACACAGAATGTTAAAACCCACTTTACTAAAATATGTAGTTTATCATTCTGAGTCCAGGCGTACTAGACTCGAATTTCTACCATGTTCTGAGTCAGTTAGGATTATAAAATGTAATAATTCAAAAGCCCATTCTGGCCTATGGAGAACAGGTAGCCTTGCAATAGTGAAAAACGAAAATTGCTGTAATTCACTATTAGGGCATGCCACACACATCAGGGCTTGTCCTACCTTATACTTACAATGAACCCTGCCCTTGGGCCTACCATAGGGGTGTCTGATATGAAGAAAAGGGAAGGTTTAGGGACTGGATAGTGGGTGCACTTGCCCAGTCAGCATGACAGTACCAGACTGCACATAGGCTCTGCAATGGCAGACCTTAGACACATTTTACAAGGCCGCTTCTGTGGGTGGCACAACCAGTGCTGCAAGCCCACTAGCAGCATTTGGATTTACACGCCCTGGGCACACTCATTGCACTGTACTAGGGTCTGACAAGTAAACCAAATAGTCAATCATGGAATCACCAATTAATACATTAATTTACAATCGGGAGAGCATATGCACTTTAGCACTGATCAGCAGTGGTAAAGTGCCCAGAGTCATAAAATAGCCAACAGGTCAGAAAAAATATAGGAGGAAGGCAAAAAGTTCAGGGATGACCCTGCAAAAAGGGCCAAGTCCAACAACTTATTTTTCTATTTCCTTGTTTTTTTTATTTTGAACAGCTCTTCACGCACGTGGTGACAATCTATCCTTTATTTTACTCGGATAGCCCGTTGTACGTTATTTATAACATATAGCATTTGCTTTGATAGTGTGACTGTGAGGCAGACATTTAAGTCAGCATTTTCTTCTGCCATGTAAAGCACGTAGGTACTTAGTATGTGTTTTGCAGCTTTACATATCGTGAACTTAGCGCAAGAGCATTAAAGTGACTTAAACGTGAGGCGGAGATTTTATACTTGAAGGCATGTTTTTTTGGCACGGGGATTAAGGCCCAGATGTAGGTAAACCGATTTTACCGATTCTAAAATACCGAATCTTACCGAATCGGTATTTTAGAATCAGTAAATGGTATGTAGATAAAAAAATTGGTAAAAAATACCGAATCGGTAAAAATCGGTATCGGACATTCGGAAAATATCGATTCTGTATTTACCGATTCTGTACTTACCGATTCGGTATCCTCCATGCATTCCTATGGGCCTTTTGCCGCATAGGAATGCATTGGGAATACCGAATCGGTAAATACCGAATCGGTAAGCAAACAAAAGTGAAACTTAGGCAGGCAGCCAATCAGGTGCTACCACCCTCCCCCTCCCTCCCAGGAAGTGGCTACACAGGCAGCTGCAACTAATTAGAAGCTCCTGGAAAGGCAGTTGGAGCTGAGCTGAGTCACTGAGCAGCAGAACGGGTTTGGTGCACTTTTAAAAGTGTAAAATGGCAAGCAGCAAGGAAAAAGAGCAGCCTGGGAGGAGGAGGAAACTCAAATTCAGCAGCATGGAGTTGCAGGTCCTTGTTGAGGAGGTGGTGAAGGTGCACCACAAACTGTTTGGCAGGCAGTCCCTCACTGTGGCAGAATCTGCCAAAAGAAAAATCTGGCTGGAAATTTTGGACAAAGTAAATGCAGTTGGGGTGACCACCAGAGACACAGAGGACCTGAAAAAACGATTTTATGACCTCAGGAGCCAAACCAAAAAGAAAATGGCTGAACATCACAAGCAGGCTTCCATAATTGGTGGAGGCAAGAACCCATCACCCCCCTTACTGACCTAGAGGAGATGGTGGACTCAACCATCGAACCGGACAGCGTCTGCGGACTGGGAGAAGTAGACAGCTCAGCCAGAGCTGCAACCAAAAAAGGTAAGAGACATGCACAGCATTCCCCCCCATACCATCATCCTTACCTGTACCCTTTATGGCCAAGTGAACCCCAGTCCAGTACTGCTAGCACTATACAGGGCCAATTCATTATGCGATATGTAGTCAGGAGATGCAATAACATGTCATACAGCACAACAACCAACTAGTGAAGGAAATGACTGCATAGAGAATATAGCCAATGTGATACATATTTAATTGTAGTGACTGTGAGACAGTAGCGCTTAGGTAATGTACGCTCATATGCCCACAGGTGAAACCTCTCGCAGGCGCTCGCAGGAGACTGAAGGCACACCACCTGAGAGGGAGGACAGTCAGGAAGCAGGTGCAACTACCCACACCGTACCACAGGACACAGGTGCATCAAGTAGCCATCCTCCTGCACAAGACTCAGAGATGCCTCAAGACTTCCTGGCGTCCCCTGACAGATCACAATCCCCTCTGTTGCTGTCATCCCCAGAAATGCCAGCATCACAGCATGAGTCCACACTTGCATCACAACCCAGCAGGAGGCATGTTGTGGCCCCACTCCTAGAAATGGAGTCTGCATCAGCTGACATTGAGGGCGACGAAACACACAACTTGCCTGCCAATGACAGCACTGGTACAAGGCACTCCAGTGCAGGGGTGGCCCATAGTGGTGCAAGATGCCACAGAGTCCAAGAGAGGCCAGCAGATGCACCAGTTGAGGGTCCAAGTGTGTTCCGTGGTCTTGAGGGGAGCATGGTGAGAATACAGAGGATGCAGGGAAGAGCCATCCAGGCATGCCAACGGCAAATGAGGTCCCTGAACAGCAACATTAGAGAAATAGGAAAGGGCATCAGTGAGCTGGTACAAGTCAACAAAGAGATGGCAGCAGGGATGTGCGTAATTGGCAACTCAGTGCAGCTGCTATGCACCAAACTAGACACTGATTTCTAGGCAAGGCGCAGAGAAAGGCAGCGTGGTCATGGACTAAATAAAGCCATCAACCGCCTGGCCACTGCCACATCCCTGTCATGCAGGAGAAGCAGTAACATGCAGGAGGCCATGACCCAAAACACCAATGAGGTCACTAGGGGCATGGGCAGGATGACCAGTGCTCTTGAGGCGCTGTTAAATGCCCAAACTGCACATACAGCTGCTCTGGATGTGCCTGTCAGTGAGGAGAGCACAAGCAGGAGCAGCATAGGAAGCACCCTTGTCCCTAAAACAAGGAGGAGCAGGTGCCACGCTGAGGCCACAGGCCAGCAAGACAGTGAGCAGGGTGAGCAACCTACAGGGAAGCGAGGTAGGAAATGACTTTTAAAGTTCATGGTGATGTGAACCAGGACTGACATCATTGCAGTTAAATAAGTTTTTGTTGCACAGTTGTGCTTTAAAAATCTACCTCTTTACCAAATTAAAATACATTTGGTGCATACTCCACCTGTCTGTGTCTCTTAACTTACTTAAAAGTAGTTGCGTGTGATCTCATCCCGCCTGTGTCTGCCATCAGTAGGTGTTGCAACTCCAGATGCGTGTGGTTCAGGCACTGCTTCCTCATCATCATGGTCCTCGTAATCTGAGAGTTCCACTGCCGTGCCCTTCTTGACCGCAATGTTGTGCAGCATAGCACAGGCTGCAATCATCTTGCAGCAGATGATTGGTGTGTACTGGTGGGCACCTCCACTCTTGTGGAGGCAGCAAAACCTGCTCTTCCATATGCCAAAGGTGCGCTCCACAATGTTTCGTGTTGTCTTGTGTGCCCTGTTATATCTCCTCTGACTTGGTGTAGTAGGGTTGAGGTAGGGAGTGAGGATGAAGGACCGGAGGGCATATGCACTGTCCCCTAATGGCAAGAGAAAAAACATTACTCACATGTACACACACACATCCACCTGTAATACGTATTAAGGGAGTTTCACACAGTGTGTTACCTAGCAAGTATCCTTCGCCAAATTCCCCCGCTGTCAGGCGTGCGTAGATCCCACTGTTTTGGAAGATGTAGGAGTCGTGGGTACTCCCGGGGAATTTGTCTACTAGGTCAGTGATCATGTACGGAATCACAGATCACCTGTACATTTATGGTGTGGGTGGACTTCCGGTTCCGATAAATGTACTCTGTGGCAGCAGGTGGGCATATTGGTATGTGGGTACCATCAATACAGCCAATTATGTTTGGGAAATGCGCCATCTGATAAAAGTCTGTCTTTGTCCTTAGCAGTTCTGCATGCGTTGCAGGGAAGCTGATGTACAAATGCATTCTCTGCAACCTGGCATCAAGGATTTTTTTTTTAAAACGTGACAGACAGCTCTGGGACACCCCACCTACCACAGCAACCACACTCTGGTAACTCCCATAAACAAGCAGGTGTAGGCTGCATAGCACCTGCACATGGGGTGGGATGGCGTGTGCCCTTGTGCTTGGATGTTCCAATAGTGGGTGAAGGTCCCTGATAAGGTCCAGGATAGTTTGGGGAGCCAGCCTGTACCTTTGGAGGATCTCAGGCTCAGTAAGCTGGAATAGAGTGATCCTCTGCCTGTACACCTGCTCCTCCCTCCTCATGACCCTCTCTCCTTCTGCCTGTAGCCGTATCCACCTTGCAATGACATAGAATGCCGCCATTCTGGTGAAAATGTTGCATTTTGGGGCCTTTTTTATACTATGCACCTGTTTACCACCTGATTTGAATCCATGGTAAATACCGACTCTTGAATACCAAATTTCATGCAAATTCGGTATTTAAGAGGTTTCCTACGTCTTCAAAAACTCATTTTACCATTTCTTATTTTCCGATTCAGTAAATTTACCGATTCGGTAATGTTTCCGAATCGGTATATTTTCCAATTCGGTATTTTTACCGATTTGGTAAATTTACCGATTCGGAAACTTCACAGAAACGGTATTTTTTCCGATTCGTAATTTCTTCCGAATCTGTAAGGTTTCCGATTCGGAAACTTTACCGATTCGGATGTTTTCGGGTCCCCTACATCCCAAATGCCCAATACCGGTCGGTAACGGCCGAAAATCGGTAAATTCGGCCGTTACCGACCGGTATTGGCCTACCTACATCTGGCCCTATGTGATTTGCCCAGAATCACAGATGACCTGATGCTGGGATTGACCTCCGCTATGTCGCAGAGGCAGAAAGGTATGCTTTTGTGTAGAAGATGTCAGTGCTTGAAATGGAAAAATAGAAGTGCAGGTACCCTGTGGGATTGGTGTCACTACAACGCATGCTTTTACCACGCATGCCTTTACAACGCGG
This sequence comes from Lissotriton helveticus, assembly GCF_964261635.1. Lineage (NCBI taxonomy): Eukaryota > Metazoa > Chordata > Amphibia > Caudata > Salamandridae > Lissotriton > Lissotriton helveticus. Next base: position 329,794,456 of record NC_136071.1, on the reverse strand, counting down.
TTTTTACCACGCAGTCCATTACAACGCATAATGCTTTGGGGCGCTGGATAGTGAATTATTTAATTTACTATTCCAACTCCAGTCCCCGTGGATAGCAGGGAAGGTGTTGGATAGTATATTAAATACATTCCCTATCCTAGAGCGCCCCCAGCGCATTGCGTTGTAATGGTTTGCGTGGTAAAAGTTGCGATGTAATGGTAGTGCGTTGTAAAAAATTCGTTGTAACCGTGCTACACCACCCTGTAGCAGTGTACCTGCTTGTTTCTGGGAAGTATAGCATTTCTCTTGAGAAGCGCTGGTACTCTCCCTCTCAAAACAAAAAAGTGCTAGTACTCTGTACCGGACATTACCGGTCCATTTAAAACACTGGAAGATGTGCTTCTCATGTAAAGCGCTTTAATGGTTGCTGACTGTGTTGAAGCAGGAACAACATCAGCAGCAGAACAGCCTTCTATATGAAACGCTTTAAACTGCTCCATGTTTTGAATTAAGTAGGTTAGAGCTAGGGTGACCATCCATCCTTCATTTTACACGGACAGACCTTTGTATGTTATTTATAATATAACAAATAGAATTTGCTTTGATGACGTGGCTGTGATAAACACATTTAAATCAGCATTTTCTTCTACAATATAAAGCGCATGCGTACTTGGTATGCATGTTGCTGCTTTATATAGCGCAGACTTGCCCCGGGAGCATTGGGGCATTTTGCGCACAAGACATAGGCTTTGCACTTGAGAGCATACTTTTCTGTTTTTGTGGTGTGGGCGGGGTAAGGAGGGATCAAGTGATTTGTCCAGGATCACAGGAAGTTGACCCGGATCTGGGATTTGACCTTCTCGTGCCGCGGAGGCAAGAAGGTATGATTTCATGTGGGAGATGTGCTTCTGGTGTGGATCGCTTTGGTGCTGACGGGTTGGGTTTGGGCTGTATAAAGCTGCAGAAAAGGTATCAATTATGATGTGGAGATGAGACCTTGCTGTGCCGGCACCGAGTACCAATCCCTCACAATAGACTGCAGAGTTATAGGCACTGGTGTAACGAAAGTTGAGGGGCCCCTCTTCAAGGTACATGAAGGGGCCCCACTCTGAATTTAATATGGAACTCTCAGGCCTGAGTACTGTGCTGAGGGGACCCCCTTCAGCTCAGGGGCCCCGCGCCGCAGGGGCTGCGGGGGCCTGTGTTACGGCACTGGTTGTAGGAATCATGTACTTACCGGACCCTTCAAGTATATTTATCTCATTTATAGGACTGAAACGTGCCCAAAGTGCCTCAGCCGCTCTCACAGACAATAGTAGTGTATTCTAGCATTATGCTGCAGCTGTTACCTCACACTTTAACTGAAAGCGCGACAGTTTGCTGCATGGCTAAATACTTACATCCTAAAGGCGAGACCTATTGTATTGCATTGCAAATACTCTTCAGTTTAATCTTTGGGATTTAGGTGCACCTTTTGGTAGGTGAACATTAAAAAAACACCCCCCAAATATGGTTTTCTTTTAGTGCTTGGAGCCCATAGTATGTCAGTTTTGTCTTGTGAGTAGCAGGGTCATTCAGAATAGGGTGGAATCAGGACATCTGTTGAACATGGCAAATTATCCTTTGCAATCTTCGCTGATGCTCCCCCTCAGTTAGAATTTGGCAAAATGTGGTTTTCTTGATGGAAGATGTGCCACCGGCTTCCTTGTGGCTGACTCTTTTTCCACTGGCCGCCTCTGCTTCTACAAACACAGTAGGGGACAACACCAAGGGAATTGCTGTCATTAGTTTTGCCAGTTCCAGAGACAGATCGGTGATCTGGTGATCACTCTTCAGAAGTGCCATAAGTCACGGAATTGATAGCAGGTTTGTGATACCTTCATTGCAGACTTGCACAGATACGAGAGTGACAGTGAGGTGGGGCCAGAATGCACACATCCAGTCTCTAGGGAGCTTAAGCCACGTTAATCTCTGGCTTGTTTACTTTGCCTTACAAGCCATGTGCCTGCAATTTGGCAAACACTATTTTGTGTACAGTTAATGTTTTTATTTTTAATAAATGGATACAATTTGGGCTTGATATAACCTTACACATATTCAGGAATTAAGCTATAATTTAACTACCCATTATAATGTTCTGAATGGCTAAACACTTATAAGGTCACAATGGCAAGACCTACTGGCTATGCCAATGCTTGTTTGTGCAGTGCTCTGTTGGGTGACATAGTAAAGTCTGAAAAGATCCAAACCTCAACTATTGGTTCATTGCTAAGGGTGGGTGTAGTTCGCGAAGTAGCGCTACGCTTAGCTACGCGAAGTGCACTTCGCACTACGCGAACTTCACGTAGCACTACGTGAGCTGTGTAGTAGCATGTTCGAACTGTGCAAGATGCATTTTCAATGATTGCACAGTGCGAACAAGCATCTGGCACTGTGCAATCATTGAAAATGGCATCTTGCACAGTGCGAGCTCTAGTTTTCTGCCGCTCGAGTAGATTTTTACTCGAGCAGCAGCTTTCTCAACGCGAACTGGTAGTTTCTCATCGCGAGCGGTCGCAAGCATGCACGACCACTCGCAATGAGAAACCTGACCTCCCGCGTTGAAAGTCTCGCCGGGATGTCATTTTGCTTTCTCGCGGTCGCGAACATGACGTTGAGGACCGCGAACAAGCAAAAAATGACCGGTGCACTACGCTACGCGAGCGTAGCGTAGTGCTTCTTCCTGGGTTATTCATTGCTCACTTGAGGATGGGGTGTTTCACTGAATTAACTTCTTGGATGCCAGTCATGCAATAATGCCTGTTGGTTGTTAAAACCCATAGCCTTAGCATTGTAGATTCATTTACAATATCAATCGCAAAAGAGTACTGGATTCTGAAGAATGTTTGAAAATAATTTTCCATTTACTGTACCACCTACCTCAAAGCATGAGTGTAGCATCCTTGATAAACTGAACATAATGAATAGAGGTCTTCAACAGACTTGTGTAAATAGTCTTATTTACAGCACTATCAAATGGAAATGAAATAGATGGACAGGAAACTGACACGGAGGTTGTTTCTCTAAATGGTAGAGGTACATCCCCCTTACCTTATTAGATCCAATAGCCTTGAGAAGTTATGGCTTTTCCTTACTTTACGGATAATCGATAAAAGAATAATGGCAACGTGATTTCACAGTATTAATTTGTAACTTGAATTAAATTTAAGAAACTATCTTCAGTACCAATACCTATGTCAGCAACATTTGAGTATTTCCTTTTAATGAATGAATAACAACATTACAAAAACTATTCCACCTTTCGACCCACACATGGCATTATGTTGTGATGTAGGAACCAGACATGCAAGATGCGGTGAAATAACAGTGAGTTTATTGGCAGCTCATACCAAGACATCAGAAGCCACCGTCCTCTGCCAGACACGCTTGCAGGCCATGTCACCCCCCTGCTGCCGAACAGCTCCACCAGCTGACTGCCTGCTCCTGTCCTGTGCGCGAGTCTGTGTCCTGCCTGCAGCAGCTCACCTGATTTTGTGTGATCTGTTATTTTTGTGCTGTTTTTGACCACTGTTGTTCAGCTCGCTCCCCCCACCCCCTCTTTTGTTTTCTATACCCCGCTCTTTTTACACCGTTGCCCCTGAGGCCATGCCCCCTCGCCGCCCCGCTCCTGCCTCCCAGTTGATCCTCCCTCCCCGCCTTAAATGGCGGCTCGCCGCTGGCACGCCAAAGGCAATCCCGTCTGCGCCCGTCCAGGCCTGGACCGCGCCCAGCGCCGGAACCCCTGGGCCCCGTACACGCCACGACGCCAGACTGCGATACAAAGCCAACACCCTCCTCGCTCTCAACACCGGACAAGACCACCACTGCTTCCAGGCCACCCTGAAACGCACCCACGGATCCTTCTCCTGCCACACCTGCAACTTCACATGGGACAGAACCATCAAACCCCCACGGGCCGGACCCAACCATCTCCGCTGCTTGCTCCTCAACACCCGCTCCGCACGCAAAAATACCGTCGAGCTCTGGAACCTGCTCGACACCGACGCCCCAGACGTGACCTTTCTGACCGAGACCTGGTGGAACGACTCCTCGGCGCCTGACATCGCCATAGCCATCCCGGACGGCTACAAGATCTCCCGCAGAGACCGCACCAATGGGATGGGAGGAGGAAGAGCCATCGTCCACAAGTCCACCCTCCAGGTCCACACCCTCGCAGACCACTCCCTCAACTCCGCTGAACACCTTCACTTCCGGATCCACACCGACTCCAACACCACCCTCAGAGGAACACTCATCTACAGACCTCCTGCACCCCGGGCCCTCTTCAGAGACTCCATCGCCGACCTCGCCAGCACCCACGCACTCACCTCCACGGACTACATCCTGCTCGGGGACCTGAACTTCCACCTCAAGAACAACAACAACGCCAACTTCGCCACCCTGATCGCCAACCTCGCCAACCTCGGCCTCCGACAACTCGTCACCGAACCCACCCACGCCACCGGCCACACGCTCGACCCTGTCTTCTACACAAGCACCCACGTCGCGTTCAACCACACCACTGAACTCCACTGGACCAACCACCGATGCATCCACTTCACCTTCAAGAAACCAACCACACACCACCACACCCAACAGCTGCCTCACCGCTGCTGGAGCAAAGTCACTGAAGACCAGCTGACCTCCACCCTTGCCCAGAACCCACCCATCAACTCCACCGACACAGGCGCCGCCGCCCGAAAATTCAGACAGTGGATCGACGACTGCGCCAACACCCTCGCCCAGATCAAGAAACCCTCCATCAACCATCCCAGCAAGAAAGCCGCCTGGGTCCCCGAAAAACTCCAGACCTCCAAACGTACATGCCGGAAACTGGAAAAGAAATGGCTCCACATCCGCACACCAGACAGCCACACAGCCCACAAGGACGCCACCCGCAGACATCACCACCTCATCGGAACAGCCAAGAGAACGTCTTTCAAAGCCAGACTGGACATCAACGCACACGACAGCAAAGAACTTTTCAACATAGTGAAGGAACTATCCAACCCCAGCGCCAACACCAACGACATCCCGCCCTCGCAAGATCTGTGCGACTTACTGGCCACCTTCTTCCATCGCAAGATCACCGACATCCATGACAGCTTCAACTCCTCATCGGCCCGACCGCAACAGACCCCACCTTGAACGCCACTTGCACCAACCAGCTGACCTCCTGGTACCACGTGAACGACGAAGAGACAGGCAAGGTCATGAACTCCATCCACTCAGGATATCCATCCGACCCCTGCCCACATCACGTTTTCAACAAAGCTGACGCAACCAACGCACCCCAACTACGGAAGGTCATCAACATCTCCTTCGACACAGCGACATTCCCGGAAAGCTGGAAGCACGCCAAAATCGACGCCCTCCTCAAGAAGACCGAGGCGGACCCCAAAGACCTCAAGAACTTCCGGGGTCCATCTCCCTGCTCCGCTTCGTGGCGAAGGTCATCGAGAAAATCGCCAACATGCAGCTGACCCGCCACCTCGAGGACAACAACATCCTAGACTAATCCCAATCCGGATTCAGACGCAACCACAGCACCAAGACTGCCCTCATCGCCGCCACAGATGATATCAGGCACCAGTTAGACAACGGCAAAACGTCAGCCCTCATCCTCCTGGACCTGTCAGCCGCTTCCGACACGGTATGCCACCGCACACTAAGAACATGCCTCCAAGAAGCTGGAATCCAGAAAAAGGCCCTGGACTGGACCACGTCCTTCCTCTCCGGCAGAACCCAGAGAGCCCGCCTCCCGCCCTTCTGATCCAAAACCACCGACATCATCTGCGCCGTACCCCAGGGCTCATCCCTCAGCCCAACCCTGTTCAACATCTACATGGCCCCCCTCGCACAAGTGGCCCGCCAGCACGATCTGAACATCATTTCCTGTGGCATCGACACCCAGCTCATCCTCTCCCTCACCATGGACCCGCACACTGCCAAAACCAACCTCCACAAGGGAATGAAGGCTGTCGCCGAGTGGATGAGGAGCAGCCGTCTGAAACTGAACTCGGACAAGTTGGAGGTCCTCATCCGAGGCCCCACCCCCTTTGTGTGGGACGACTCCTGGCTGCCGACCACATTGAATTTATCCTCAACTCCTCCCTCTCCATGTCTAAACGCCATCTCCTCCTCCTGCTACAACACCCTCCGCATGCTTCGCAGAATCTACAAGTGGATCCCGACCGAAACAAGAAGAACAGTCACCCAAGCCCTCGTCAGCAGCAGGCTGGACTATGGCAACGCACTCTACTCAGGAATCCCGGCCAAACACCTGCAATGACTACAACACATCCAAAACGCCTCCGCCCGACTGATCTTCAACGTCCACCACCGCAGCCACATCACCTCCCACCTAAGAGTCTTGCACTGGCTCCCTGTCAACAAGAGGATCACCTTCAAGCACCTCACCCACGCACACAAAGCACTCCACAACACCGGACCAGTCTACCTGAACAACAGGCTCAACTTTTACACCCCTGCCTGCAAGCTCCGCCCCACCAGCCTCTCCCTCGCCGCCGCCCCAGGCATCCAACGAACAACCTCTGGCGGCAGATCCTTCTCCTTCCTCGCCACGAAGACCTGGAACACACTCCCCACCAATCTGCGGCAGACCCAAGACCTGCTCAACCTTCAGAAGGCTCCTCAAGACCTGGCTCTTTGAGCAGGAGCAGCACCCCTCAGCGCCTTGAGACCCTCACGGGTAAGTAGCGCGCCTTACAAATACACTGATTGATTGATTGAACTGCCACCAATGGGACGCTCGTCCAGGGTTCACAGTGCTGGAACCCTCACACAAACATTCAAACTGCACCTACTAACATAAGCACACAAAATATTATGATAGCACTATCCTGAACAAATTGAAGGATTTGAATGGAGTGAACATACTGGTGTAATTAGTCTTATATTCCATTCTAGGAGAAGTAACATTTAGAAAGAGTGATCTAGATAGAAGGAAAACTCAAAGGAGAAGATGGCCTACATAATGCCATCTGATGCTGCACAAAATTAAAAAGGGATGCAGGCGACACTGCCAGACACACAGAAGGCTTGCATATGCAAAGCGGTAATTTACATCTTATCAAAGTATACAGGAGTGTCTCTGGCACACTGCCAGATCATCTGCTCTTCAATCTTTATAGAACCCTGTGTACCTCTGTGAAGTCTTCAGTAGGCCTGGGGGGAATTTAATTTGCACCATCAGAATTTGATGTTGCACTTGTTACAACAAATTCTCAAAATCCCACCATTATGGCACATTACGGAATAATGCACCATTTACTGAACAAGTTCACTACCAGAATGCGGGAGGCTGTTTGCACCACATGTGTTTTTGTGCTGTTATTTTACTGTGATATGTGTCCTTAATGTCAACTAATGGAACAAGAACATTTAGTGCCAAGATTTAACTCTAAATGACAGATTTACATTTCACGTAATTACATGTAATGTAACATCATTTTCCAGAAATTTCAAGTAAATATGCAAAAGCAAATTACACGGGTTTTGCACACCCCTAGTGTTAAGGGCATAAGGGAAATTGTCACATGCACATCATACTGTGCAGCATAGGATACATAATACAACAGTCTAGCTTAACCTTTGACGTGTGGGTATCGGCTAATTGCTGACACCCTCACTACCTCCCCAGTGCGTGTGTCGGCCATTGGCTGACACTGGGGAGGTATTTAATTAAACCATCTGACTAAAAATGCTGGGCTCCGATTGTGTCAGGACTTAAAGAAAATGCCTTACCAAGAGCTTGCGCAGGAACGGAGATGCTGGTTCCCAACTCCCTCTCACAATGCCCCGGAGATCCAGTAACAAAACTAGACTCCAAGACGCCCTCAAGGGGGAAGGGGGAGTGGATAAAATAACAAACTAAGAAGAGACTGGTCCTGAAACTTATTCTCTATTACTCGTCTACTTCTCCCTTTTTCAATCGAGCGTACTCTTCAGAGAGAATCTAAAATAGAATAACAGGAAAGGTTAACCTACTCTACTGTAATTCTATGCCTTTAACCTCTAACTATTTCTACCTACCCTTAACTCCAGGAACTGACCCTCTCCTCTATTTTTCTTTTTAATTGCTTCTTCTGTTGTTGGTTATTTCTGCACCATAGGAATTTTCCTGTTAATACAAAACCTCTTTCAGTATTTAATGTAATATCTTTTACTTACTCCTCTTATGGTGCTTGTTTTTCTCTAATTATGCTTCTTATGATTGTTTTATATATCTTGCACTAGTCTTTCCTAAATTGGTATTGTCTAATGCTTGTTGTTGTATTCTATATCTTGTCTCCTTCAAATTTTAATACTGGCTTTAGACTCAGGTAAGTGCGTGTTTTTAAACTGCTTTTCTTCTTAATTCTGAAATTTCTTATTTCCTTGTGTAACTCTTGTTATCTCTTTTTATTTGCCTCAGGTTGAATTCAATCTTTAAATTCGTGTAAGTATTAATTGTTCCTTCAATATTATACAATATCGTTTTCTTTTTACAATACTTGCTTGCTTCAACAATACTGCCTTAACAATTATTGACTTAGCTATGTCTTCTTTTTTTTTTGTTGATAGGTGGCGCTGAGATCTCTTGCACTCCGTCAAGATATCAAGACAGTGCTGCTCCGATATCTCCAACTGTTCTCTCTTCTTCTTCTCCAAGGATACTGAATCTTTAGCCCTAGCTACTCCGACAAAGTTACGACGGACTGGACCGGACGAATACCCGACGTAAGGTACTTTTTCCTGACTAAGATCTATGGTGCGGCTCTTCCTAGCTGCGTACTCGGGAATCTTCTTCAGTGAAGTGCGCATTTGGTCGTGAGCGCGAGCTTCACATCACCTCAGCAGCAGCTGTGGAAGGAAAGACTAGACCGCCGCTAGAAGCTAGAAGCGGTGGCCATCTTAGAGTTTCTAAGTAAAGTTAACTCTGACCAGCCATTACTTTTTGGCCGTTTTTGACCATAGCCGTTCCAAATCAAGGCACCAACAATAGACTTAACAATCTGTGGGGGTCTGACAGTACCCCTAACAAAGGAGGTCCTCTCAATCTTGGCTTCATAGGGAATTGTTGATGAAAAGATTTCACCAATCTGGGAGCATGCACATCTGACTACAATTCTCATGAGCGTTTCTCTGGTCCATAGCCTTTCCAGTCTACCAAGTAGTATACATTTCCTTTCACTAACTTTGAATCTAAAATTTCTTTGACCTCAAATTCAACTCCAGACTCTAGAAGGACAGGTTGTGGAGGCAAGGTTTTACGCAGGTCTAGTGGTGCCTTTTTCAACAAGGAGACATGAAAAACAGGACAAATTTTCAGCTTAGTGGGCAATTTTAACCGATAAGTAACTGGAGTCTTTTTTTTCTCAACTAGATATGGTCCTATAAACCTGGGTTGAAACTTTCGGTTACCCTTTAATCTAAGAGTCTTTGTATTTAACCAGACACTATCTCCTTCCTCTATGAGAGGCCCTTCTCGTCTCTTTTTATCTGCGTAGGCCTTATACTTCTTTTTAGCTTGTTCTAGATTTTGGACTGCCTTTTGCTGGACTTGTTGTAGATGAGACACTAAGGGCCAGATGTAGGTAATTCCGATTTACCTACTCTTAAATACGGAATCATACCGAATCGGTATTTAAGAGTAGGTAAATTGGAAGGAGGCAGATGTAGGTAAATTTAATTTTACAATTAGGATTGGGTGGTAAAATAAGAAATCCTAAGGGCCTGTGGCACTGCAAACTGCGCCACCTATATATGGCTTTACAGAATCGGTATATTTACCAATTCGGAAAAATACCGAAGTGGTAAATTTACCGAATCGGTAAATATACCGATTCTGTAAATTCCGACCCACCTACATGTCAAAAGCCAAATACCGGTCGGTAACGGCTGAAATCAGCCGTTACCGACCGGTATTTGGCTACCTACATCTGGCCCTAAATCCTTTACCGCTGGAGCTGATATATCAGCCGGTCTGATTGTGAAATTTGGATGTCTGCCATAGTTCAGATAAAATGGGGGATAGCCAGAGGATACATTGCTAGCGTTATTTTGTGCAAATTCTGCCGCCCTTAAATAATCTGACCATTCACCTTCTTGTTTCAAAAGAAACAATTTTAAGTACTGCTCTAATTCTTGGTTCACTCTCTCTGTTTGTCCATCAGTTTCGGGGTGGTAACTAGTTGAATATCTGGCTTCTATACCTAGTCCTTTCATGAAGGCCTTCCAAAAGTGCAACACGAACTGGGTTCCCCGGTCAGAGATATGACAATTTTTGGAAATCCATGTACCTTCACTACTTGTGTACTAAAGTGATGAGCTAGCTGTTTAACAGTGGGGACCCCTTTTAAAGCCAGAAAACGTGCCATATTGGTTAATGCATCTACAAACACTAGAATGGTGTTAAAGCCTTGACTACGAGGTAAGTCCACTATGAGATCTAGTGTAATTGTGTGCCACGGAAAAGGTGGTGTGGGCAATGGTTGTAACAACCCCCTAGGAGCTTCCCGTTTAGACTTTCCCTGAACGCAGACTTTGTAGGTCTTAACATACTGTTCAATGTCCTTGGTCATATGAGGCCACCAGTAGTGTCTTTTGACTAGTTCTTCAGTCTTTGCCTCTCCCTTATGTCCCGCTAAAAAATTAACATGGCATTCGTACATAGCTTGCTTTTGCAACTCTTTAGTGGGCAGGTTCAAAGCCCCCTTAAAATAAGGTAGTTGATGTTGGATTTCTCTTTATGCTTCTTCTTTTACCCAATCTTGTATTTCATCTGGACTCATAATCTTGTGTATCTGTTCTTTTAGATCAGTTGAGATCGTGGCTCCAATTATTTTTGAACTTGGAATTATAGTTTGGTTTTCGGTTTGGTTCTTTTGGTCACTTGTTCCTAATCTTGATAAGGCGTCCGCCTTGCCATTCTGAGCTCGTGGTCTGAAAGTAATCACAAAGTCATAGTCTGCAAAGTATAGAGACCACCGAAGTTGTCTCGGAGTTAGTGTTCTGGCTGATTTCAAGAATTTCAAATTTCTATGATCCGTGAAAACTGTTACTTGATGCTGAGCTCCCATAAGATAGTGTCGCCACTCTTTAAAAGCATCTTTAATTGCTGGTAACTCTTTTTCCGTTATTGTGTAATTCACCTCGGCTGGCGTCAGTTTCCGGAATCTGTAGGCGACTGGATGCAGTTGCCCCGTTACCTTATGTCGCTGAGGTTGCACTCCTCCAACTGCTTGGTCTGAGGCATCTGTCCCGACATAAAATGGTTCTGTAGTGTCTGCATGTAAGAGTATTGGGGCAGTGGTGAAGTCTTTCTTTAATGATTGAAAGGCATATTCAGACTCTTCAGTCCATTCAAAATGAACACTTTTCCTGAGTAAACGTGTAAGAGGAAGGATCTTGTGTGAGAATTCACTTATAATTCTTCGGTAGAAATTTGTGAACCCAATGAAGCTCTGAACTTCTTTTACACTTTCAGGGGATTTCCAATCGATCACAGCCTTGATTTTTCGCTCATCCATTTTTATTCCAGTTGGAGACAGGACAAACCCCAAAAACTCAACCTGCGAGACATTGAATGCACATTTTTCTAGTTTCAAGAACAACTTGTTCTCTCTGAGTTTCTGTAAAACTCCTCTCACCTGACCATGATGTTTATCCTTGTCAGAGGAATAGATTAAAATATCGTCAATGTACACAATTGCACACTGATCGATATATTCACTGAGGACGTCATTAATGAAGTGTTGGAAAGCTGCCGAGGCATTACACAGACCGTATGGCAACTTGATATTCAAACAGCCGAAATCTCGTTCTGAAAGCGGTCTTCCACTCATCTCCCTTGCGCATTCGAACAAGGTGATAGGCCCCTCTGAGGTCCAATTTTGTATATATCTGAGCCCCCTTGACTTGATCCAAAAGGACGGAGATGAGAGGGAGCGGATATCGATTTTTCTCGGTGATCTTATTTATTGCGCGATAATCAATACAAGCCCTCAGATCTCCCACCTTCTTAGGCATGAAGATTAGGGATGAAGACACTGGTGATTGCGATGGCTGAATAAAACCATTTGCCAAGTACTTGTCCAGGTATTCCTTCAAATGATGATGTTCTTTTTCGGTTAGAGCATAAACCCGACTGCAAGGCAGATTTGCACCCAACTCCAGATCTATCTTACAATCATAGACTTGGTGAGGTGGTAACTATTCTGCCTCGGTTTCATTAAAAACATCTTCAAAATCTTTGTATTCTGGTGGTATTTCCTGTGAATCTATGACACATACGTATACTCCGGTCATACATAAGGAATGAGCTGGATTGCTTTCATCATTCTTTTCTTCTGCTTCAAAACAATTCTTTCTGCAATACTCTGAATCCATTACTATAGTCCTGGAACTTCAATTGATGGTTGGATTATGTTCTGTTAGCCATGGTAGACCTACGGTAAGCTGGAACTGAGGCGCATCTATTAAATTAAATTGAATAACTTCTTCATGTCTGTCGTTAGAAATTAATCGCACCTGTTCTGTATGACTTACTATGGGCCCCAATGATAGGTTTCTACCGTCCACTGCTCGGACTGGTTCACTCTTAGGCTTTAGAATTGCTTGTAGTCCCACCTTAGCTGCGAATTTAAAGTCACAAAAGCTTCTAGTTGCTCCAAAATCTATCATTACTGACACCTCTGTCGGTGTTACTTGCCGAAACTTGAGTACCATAGATAATATCAAGTGAGGGGCAGAAGATTGCAGGGTATTTGCCACTTGATGTTCTTTTGGAGTTGATTTTTGAGGAGCATCCACCGGTCCAACTCCCTCTACAGGTGGTGCTGCGAGTTTCCCTTCGGCTTAAAGGAAGTTTTGGGCTTCTTCGGACAATTTCGTACAAAATGTCCACTGGAACCACAGTACATACAAATATTACTTGTTCTCCTTTTCTCTTTTTCTTCCTTTGTTAAGGAACCTCTTATAGTACCTATTTGCATAGGCTCTGAGCCCATTGATCCTTCAGTAATCCGGTTACCTTCTGATCGAGCTCGATCAAACCTAGTGACTATTGTTTTGAAATCTCTTTTCTTCTCTCCTCTCCTTTCGCCTTGACGGAAGTCGATTTCCAAGACCAAATCCACTAACTCCGAGATTTCCGTAGGTCGAATGGATATTTGAGCCAGCACATACTTGAGTTCATCTCTTAGGCCTCTATAAAATACCACAGCCCGTTTACTTTCTGGCCAATCAGTCTCAACTACCAGTTTATTAAATTGGGCTAGGTATGCTACAAGGTCTCAATTCCCTTGTCTTAAGTCAAGCAACTCATTATCTACCGCTTGAGAAATTCTCCGTCGATCGAAGATCCGAAGAAATTCTTGCTTGAAGTTTTCATAGTTCTGTAATATGGGATGGTCTCGACAAACTAGAGGCATTGACCAGGCCACTGCGTCTCCAACTCCGACGAAGTTACGACGGACTGGACCGGACGAATACCTGACGTAAGGTACTTTTTCCTGACTAAGATCTATGGCGCGGCTCTTCCTAGCTGCGTACTCGGGAATCTTCTTCAGTGAAGTGCGCATTTGGTCGCGAGCGCGAGCTTCACATCACCTCAGCAGCACCCGTGAAAGGAAAGACTAGACCGCCGCTAAAAGCTAGAAGCTGTGGCCATCTTAGAGTTTCTAAATCGAGTTAACTCTGACCAGCCATTACTCTTTGGCCGCTTTTGACCATAGCCATTCCAAATCGAGGCACCAACAACAGGCTTAACAATCTGTGGTGGACTGACACATTAACCTTGATTTGATCCGTCCTTTCACAGGTACTAGGCCCAGCCACACAATTGGCCCAAGATTTTTATTCGCACAAGGAGGTAAAGCTGAGAGGTAGGAATTTTGTGGAAAGTTGTGGATTCCTTTGGATATCAAAAGTTTCTATCTCAGAAATGTAAAGAACATGTATATTTCAGGCAAGGTTCGCCGTGCGCAGGGCATTGTGGGTAAGAAAGCCTCATGAGATGCAAGGGACACCATTCTTTTTTTTTAAAATGTTGGTGGTTTGTAGTTTTGCATGGATGGAGCAAAGCACAGCCCCAAATACTGCAGCTAACCCTATTGCTCATATATCGATGTAGACCTTTTGTGTTATGGTCTCTTGGCCTACCCACACAAGTGAGATACTGTTCTTATCGGGGGACATGTGGGAACTCAGGATGGTAGGAAATGTGGGTTTCCTTGCAGATTCCAGAACTTTCTGTCACAGAAATGTTAGGTTAAGTTTCCCTAGGTGCGGCTGAGCTAGGGCTGGTTTCTGTCCCAGGCACTGGACCTAACCACACCGCGAGTAGGACTCGCCAGGGGCGGACCGGAAGTGGAATAACGTGCCGACATCATCGACGGCTTCAGAAGCCAGCAGCGGTCTAGTGGCTGGGCAAGCAGAGGAGCATCCTGCGACTTTGACGTCAACGCAAGAAGAATGTCAAAAAGGGAGAACGGACCTCAGACCGGTGCGCAGCAGCAGCAGCATCGGAGGAGGCGGCATGCGGAGGACAAGCAAGGAGAGTACTGAGGCGGAGACCAGTCAGGAGTGGAGCGGTACTGGAGAAGGCGTGCGGGAGATGAGTCAGGAGTGGAGCGGTACCGGAGAAGGCGTGCGGGAGACGGATAAGGAGTGGAGCGAGGCGGAGGAGGACAGCACTCGAGGAGGAGGAGCATTGTATACTGCGACCATACCCGGCGGGCTAGCGAAGGGAGAAGACGCCCTGGGTCCTGACAGCACGGCCCTGGACACGGGTCATAGCCTGAGGCAAGTACCATTAAGGGGATCGATTTGGTGGGGGTGGTGGGGAGGTTTGGGGAAATAGGACACTCGGGTGTATTAAGAAGGAAAGGTTCCCTTCACCCCTTTTTCCCCTATCACACCTCAGTTAATTCTGGTGAAAGTAGCACAAAGACTGATAAAAGGAGTGGACATTGACCCAACCTTTGTTTTGTTTTTTTCCCTTCCCTACCCGACGGCCTGAGAAAAAAAGAGCAGACCCGGGAGAGCCACAGAAGACTCTGACAGTCCCTACGGAAGAAGCCTGATTCATTATTATTTTGTTTGTTTGTAAACCCATCGGATTGAACTTTCATACCCAGCAGATGGACCTGTAAATCCTAACTCTCAAACTAATGTTTCGTCCACCTCCTCAGGTTATGAACAAATAAAAGCTAAGAAAAGCTAAGAAACCCACCTATCCCCCTGTTTCTTTTTGTGCCCCATAACTGGACGGCGGCCTACGCAGCCACACACACATCTGAGGTACCAATTTATCAGGAGACTTATGGGAATGCTAGCAGGAAGAAAGTTTATGGCTCCCTGCAGATACTGGAACTTTCTATCACAGAAATGTGGGGAAAATGTGCTTTTTAGAGGAGGTTTGAGATTTGCAAGGGATTCTGGATTAAAAAAACCTGGTGTGAGCCATACAAATCACCCCACCTCGGATTCTCTCAGGTTCCTAGTTGTAAAAAATTTGCAAGTATGCCAGGTTTTCCTAGGGACCGAATGAACTAGGGTTCAAAATCCATAGCTATGCACTTTGCAAAAAAAAGGGTCAGTTTTGAGGGGAACAATCTGATGTATCCATGTTGTGTTTTATGCCTTTTCCTGTTGCAGGCTCCAGGCCTACCCACACAAGTGAGGTGCCATTTTTCTCTGTAGACTTAGTGAAATGATTGGTGGAAGTACATTTGTGGCTTCTTGCAGATTCCAGTACTTTCAATAACAGGAATGTAGGATTTTTTTTGTTGTCAATTTTTGAGTTTTGCAAGGGATTCTGGGCAAAAAAAGATGGTGAGAGCCATGCAAGTCACTTCCCTTTGGAATCCCCAGGAGTCTAGTTTTCATAAATGTGCAACTTTGCTAGCTTTCCTGTTAGAAATGGGTTTTCTGCTTGGCTAGGGTTTGCACCTAAGCCAGGCAGAATCCACTACTCTAGTCAGGATAAGGCAAGTGCACGTCTATAATAACCCCTGTTCACCCCCTTGGTAGCTTGGCACGAGCAGTCAGGCTTATCCCAGAGGCAGTGTGTAAAGCATTTGCACATAACCAGTAGTAATACAGTGACAATACTACAAAAGGACACCACACCAGTTTTAGAAGCGTACCCAATATTGTCTCTATTTAAAACAAGACTCAAACAATAAAAATCCAACATGCATTAATCCACAATACTAATAAAGCAAAAATAGACTTTATATAGAGCTCCTTGAAGTCAATAGTTCTGTCTGGGGCTATCACGGTGTTGTGAACAAACAAATCCAACAATTCTCACCCACTGTGGCATCACAGGGCAGCTACGGTGTAGGGGAGACCCGTAAAACAGTACCTTTGGAGATGCAGGGTGTGGTGCCTTGCGGTGGGCTCCGGAGGAGCGGCATCAGTAGCCGTTGGTCTAAGACATTGATGCAAGAGATGCCAGACCCTTGAAGTCACAAGTGTTGCAGGTTGAACTACGTGAGTTTGAAGTCAGGAGCGTCGGCATCGTAGGGCATCGGGCTGCAGTGTGATGTGGAGCGGTGCTATGTCCGGTGCCCTCATGTCATGGTGCAGGCAAGGGCTTGGTGACGGTCATCCAGAGGTGTTGGTGAGACCAGGGCTGCGGTACGAAGTGGTGCAGTGCTCGTTGCAGTGCTGACAGGTCACGGTACAGGCAGCGGTGCCATTATAGCTGAAGAGCTGTCATCAGTAGACCCAAGACTGCGATGTGAGACGGGGCAATGCATCGTATGGGCCCCACAGGCCATGGTGCAAGCAGTAGTATTGGTTAACGATCTGGAGTCAATGGCGCTGGTATGGGTGGGCGAAGACTAGAGTGTGGTACAGGGCAGTGCATTGAGTAACCTACAAGGGGTGACCCCAAAGC
Source organism: Lissotriton helveticus (assembly GCF_964261635.1). NCBI lineage: Eukaryota > Metazoa > Chordata > Amphibia > Caudata > Salamandridae > Lissotriton > Lissotriton helveticus. The sequence goes on along the minus strand of NC_136071.1, from coordinate 329,777,526 downwards.
ACGGTGCAGACAGTGGCGTCGATGTCAGCTTGGAGAGGTGTTGTTGGTGAGACCCAGGCTGCGATGCGAAGCCAAGACAGTGCTCTGTGTTCTCTACAAGTGGTATCCACTGATCACGGTGCAGGCAGCGGTGTCGGGGACTGCGTTGTCGGGTATATGAAGCGAGGCAGTACAGAGTAGGGTGCCCACAGTTCATGGTGCAAGCAGTAGATAGGTGGTGGTGTCGGGTGGATTCATCTGTGAGACCAGTGCTGTGGAGTGAAGTGCAGCGGTGCCCTCTGAGTTGCTTTCCGGTCACAGAGCCAGCAGCAGCCTCAACTGCGTCGGGTTACCTTTTTCCTCAGTGGCAGCTGAAACATCCGGTTCCAAAAGCTGGTACCCAGATGTTGAAGTCTTTGAATTCCCTGAGACTCCCAACAGGAGGCAAGCTCGACACCAAGCCCTTTGAGATACGTAGGATGCAGAAAACACAGTCCAGTCCTTTCCCTGCCCAAGACAGAAGCAGCAACTGCAGGCCAACCCAGCAAAGCACATTGCAAAGTGGTTGTCTCTCCTCACATCTCTTCCAGCTCTTCTTCCTGGCAGGTTCCTTAGTCCTGCAGTAATCTAAAGTTCTGGGGTCAGGGCACCAATATTTATACCACATTTTCATTTGAAGTTGGTACAAGTACAGTTCCTGTGGCACACAAAAAACAGTTTAGCCTTGCTCAGGCCAGGTTCACCACATGAGGTGGAGACAACTCTGTGAGAGGTAGCCACAGTGCATTCAGGTACAAGCAAAAACTCCTCCCACTACTCTAAATTTAGCCATGTCTATTCAACCAGGCTATGAGTCACCCAGGGAAGGCAGGACACACCTCAACCCCCCTCCCTTGTGTCTGTCTAGTGTGAATGCACATTCCCTGCTCCTGTCACTCTAAACCCAGAGACGGAATACACAAAAGGCAGAGGCAGACAGGATAGTTAAGCAAGAAAATGCAAACTTTCTAAAGTGTTGATTAGCACTGCTCTTTAACCATAGTGTTTTTTAAAATAAATATTTGTTTTAGTGTTCTGTGTCCTGAGGAGACCCTCAAAGAAATGTGCTAGGGTTTAAAACGCATAGAAAGCGTCTTTCTCGGCCAAATAAGCGCTCAATATATGTGTTACCACTGTTGCTCACAATTTAGTACATTTGTAAAGTTTCTTAAAGAATATTGTATGTAAGCCCAGTAGGATCACTATTTGGCTATCGCTCCTGCCAACACGTGTGAAACTTCCCCAGTTCGGTAGCTGTCAGGGGCACCATGGTATTTTTGCAGCCTAATCTGTACAGAACCTGAGCCTAAAAATCATCTCTGTTATGGGTTTTATATGTATTGTATCTATGTTATGTCATTTGTATGTTTGTTAACCGCTCCTCTGCGGCACACATTCACAAGTTGTGCGGGCGAATTCTACACAAGTGCAAATCGGATGGCCCCCGGCTGTCCGACGCACACGCCCACCGTGACGTCAATCGGCCGGTGGCCTTCCGACGCACGGAAGAGGTTATATATTTGTGTATAGACTCGCACAGAACAAAGCAGCTGGGTCTTAGGAGACTGCACCACCAGAACTAGTCACTACGTTAATAATGGATATTGCCCACCTCAAATGGTCTGCTACCCGTAGACCACAAAAGTAATTACAAGAAATAGTTGGATGAGAGGCAACATATATATACACACAGTTGTACACAGTCAATAATACAATGCTAGTTTTGTGCCGTTTCTGGTCTTTTATTTCCAGATGTACTTGGTATGCAATTGATGGGACCAGCCACAGGCTGGTCCCATCAATTGCATACCAACTACATCTGGAAATAAAAGACCAGAAACGGCACAAAACTAGACACAGTCAATAATACAATGCTAGTTTTGTGCCGTTTCTGGTCTTTTATTTCCAGATGTACTTGGTATGCAATTGATGGGACCAGCCACAGGCTGGTCCCATCAATTGCATACCAACTACATCTGGAAATAAAAGACCAGAAACGGCACAAAACTAGCATTGTATTATTGACTGTGTACAACTGTGTGTATATATATATGTTGCCTCTCATCCAACTCTTTCTTGTATATATTTGTGTAGCTTGGAAATTTTGTGATACCTGTGTATGTCAAAAAGTAATAACATTTTAAAATTATTCAAGTTTTCAAAAAATTTCAAAAAACGAACTTCTTTCAACACAAAAAATTGAGTTTTTTGAATAACATCTAATTGATCCTAGTAATTGGGCTATGTGATCATAAGGTGAATGTGTGATTGAATGAAAATCAGTATTGGCATTTTTCTTGATTTTTTGAACTTTCTAAAAGTGGCATTTCTATACACAGAATAAATAAATCATCTTTACTATAATACATATCTTTAAATTTGGAGTTCATTATGCCTAAAGTCCATTTCTCTATCTCGTCCCAGTGGAAATGTAGGCTTGTAAAATGTTACAAGGCAACCCCTCATGTTCACCTATGGGACAGATAGCTTTTCAATTGTGAAAAACAAACTGCACAATATTTCACTATCAGGGCATGTAACATACACCAGTACATGTCCTACCTTTCACTTACACTTCACCCTACCCACAGGTGTACCATGGCTTACCTGAGGGGTGTCTTACATGTAATAAAAGGGAAGGTTGGGCCTGGCAAGTGGGTGCACTTGCCAGATTGACATGGTAGTTGGAAACTGTGTGCGAACACTGCAGTGGCAGGTCTAAGACACATTTGAAAAGCTACTTGTTTGGGTGGCACAATCAGTCCTGCAGGCCCACTATTTGCATTTGATTTACAGGCCCTGAGCACACCTGTGCACTGTACTAGGGACTAAGTAGTAAATCAAGTAAGTCAATTATAGAACAATCAATCCATAAACACAATTTACATGGAGAGCATATGCACTTCATATCTGAATATGAGTGGCAATGTGCCGAGTCCTAAAATCAACAAATACAAGGTAGAAAACAGGAGGCCATAAAGCAAAAAGTCAGGGGGTGAACCTGTTGAAAAGTCCAAATCTAACTTTTCTCTAGCTACAGGCCGAGGACCAAAATCCACAGCTGCCCAATTTGCAAAAAGAGGGTCAGTTTCGAGTGGAAAAATGTGATGTTTCCATGTTGCATTTGACACCACTTCCCATCGCTGATACTAGACTTACCCTCACAAGTGAGGTACCATTTTTATCGGAAAACATGTGGGAGCATAAAATAGTAGAACATTTGTGTTTTATGAATTATATTTTGCTGCATTTGTGTCTTCCAAATGTAAGCCAGTGTGTAAGAAAGAAGACATTTTGGAAAATACCTTCCAAATCATAAGCTAGTAACAGTACCCACACATTCAGGGATTTACAAATAACCAGCGCTACTAAACTCAATTTTTTGTGCACATTTCAGAAAAACACAGGTTTCTTTGAAATATATTTTTCCTTCTACATATTTCACCATATGAATTGCTCTATGCTTGGTACAAAATGGAAAGCCATTGTGCAGTGCAGCTTAGTTGTTGGCTCTGGGTACAGTGTGTTTTGGAGAACCTATAAACCCTATATCACCCCACAGTCAGAAGGGTCTAGTGGATGTAACAGTATATTGCTTTTGTAATTCAGTCCTTGTGAAAAAAGAGATGAAAACGTTGTCACGAACAGCTGTTTCATTCCTACTCATTTTCAATATTTCTTTATTTGAGAAAACCTTGAATGATCTACACATATGACCCCTGGCTGAATTCTGAATGTTGTCTACTTTACAGAAATCTATAGGTTTCCTGGATCATTCATGGGGTTTGAACTGGTTTCCACCACAAACTGAACATAGGTTGTGAGAACAAAAACTTTTACAAATGGGCTACCTCTTTGAAAACTGCCAAAACTGTGTTACAAATTTGTTTTTTTTAATTCAGCTCTGCATGTTCCTAAAAGCTGGGCAGATGGTGACTTTAGCACAGCAAATCATTCATTTATTCTAGGTTTAGGGGGGGGAATTAGAAACTTTAATCCTGAATGCTTTTTCCATATTTTGCTATAAAACTGAGCGTTTAGCTATATTTTGCCTATTTTCTTGGTCGCCCTTCAAGGGAATCCACAAACCCTAGGTACCTTTAGAATCCCCAGGATATTGGAAAAAATGATGCATTTTTGGTGTCAATACCTTATATGGAAAAGGCAAACTACACCAAATAGCCAAAAAAGGGCTCAACACTCGAGGATGGGGAAGGGGTGCAGCACTTAAGGGGAGAAGAAAACAAACTGGAAGTGTCACAATGCATTACTGCAATGAAGAAATATTATTCTAGGTCTCTTATTACGGCTGTATATCGAAATGTAAACACAATAGTATCAGCCTGCAACAATACATACATCAAAATGTCAACTGCACAATATTATCAAGGTGAGCACAAATAGGGTACTGTAGATTTACTATTCCTGCTACTCGCCTACTTACCTTGATGAAATGAAATTGTGCATGTCAATGTCTTGGAGAAAATGTTGGTGCAGGTGAATTTATTACAATAAATACTGTGGTACCACACCCAGGTAACATTTATAATTGCACAGATTTTTAATTCTCCAGAATAGGACTAGCAGTACATAGTTATTTTAAAAGCAGGATACATTGTCAAAGTGTTGGCTGTTCATTAAGCTTTCATTAACTAAATACATACGTAAATTATTCAGACAAAAGCATTTGAAATTAAATGTCATTATTCAGTATTAAGGGGCTCATTAGGATGGCGGACGGAAGGACGTCCGCCGTCCTGGAGTAGGCGGAAAAAGCCCTTTTACGTCCGCCTGCCGCGGACAGTCCGACCGCCATATTAGGATGGGTAAAACTGTGAAAACTCCGTACGCGGCGGAAGAGACCGCACCGTCGCGGAACTACACCCGACCCCGCGGCGGACGTAACCAATCCAGAGACACCGCCAAACGGAATGACGTCTCCGACCGTGCCCCAAATCACGATGGCGGAAAACACACATAAAACCGCTGTGGAAAAACAACCTGCCTGAACACGGCGGATTCCCCACAGCGAAGATACAACACATTGCAGTGATACCCACCACAAGCAGCTCGCCCACATGGACCCAGCGCTACACGCTTTTCCGATACTCTTCGCGATCCTCCATCAGCAAGTCATGGACCATCATCGACGACGACGCAGGTACGCTACACACCATTTACTTCCGGAAGGGGAGAACCTGGCAGGGCTGTGACGTTGGGAGGGGGAGTGTCATGTCACAGGAAATACATTGACGAACGCACCAAAATATACACAATTGAAGTACATAACCAGGAATGACAGCGACAAACCACAAAACATGATTTATTAGCTTTATTCAACATAATAGGTGCATAATATCAGAAAATCCGAGAGCATGGGCATTGTGCCCAACAGAGCAGGTACATCATTGGCAGCACGTGAGAGGGCAGAATGCAGTATCAGAACAGCAACAGGGCATTGTGGACAACAGAGCAGGTACATCATTGGCAGCACGTGAGAGGGGCTAAGTGCATCAACAGTCCATTGCACTGGACAGGTCCATCAGAGGCAGCACGTGAGAGGGGCTAAGTGCATCAACAGTCCATTGCACTGGACAGGTCCATCAGAGGCAGCACGTGAGAGGGGCTAAGTGCATCAACAGTCCATTGCACTGAACAGGTCCATCAGAGGCAGCACGTGAGAGGGGCTAAGTGCATCAACAGTCCATTGCCCTGGACAGGTCCATCAGAGGCAGCACGTGAGAGGGGCTAAGTGCATCAACAGTCCATTGCACTGGACAGGTCCATCAGAGGCAGCACGTGAGAGGGCAGAATGCAGTATCAGAACAGCAACAGGGCATTGTGCCAAACAGAGCAGGTACATCATTGGCAGCACGTCAGAGGGCAGAATGCAGTATCAGAACAGCAACAGGGCATTGTGCCCAACAGAGCAGGTACATCATTGGCTAGCCAAGAACGTGTGTCAAGCGACCGGTCACAAGGAGATTAACAAAACATAGGTGGTTACATTCGTCAATCTACACACAAATTTAAATGACATGTGACTGATGGCAACTAGACCTCACACCACAGAATCTGGTGGACTGCTTGAACAACTCGCCTCGGACACACCGCCAGCAACAGGAGTGTGAGACACAGCCACAGATCTACTGACTGACAAATGTGCCATAGACCCAGACACACCGCCAGCACCAGCACCAGCACCAGGAGTGTGAGACACAGCCACCGATCTACTGACTGACACATGTGCCATAGACCCAGACACACCGCCAGCACCAGCACCAGGAGTGTGAGACACAGCCACCGATCTACTGACTGACACATGTGCCATAGACCCAGACACACCGCCAGCACCAGCACCAGGAGTGTGAGACACAGCCACGATCTACTCACTGACACATGAGCCCTAGACCCAGACACACTTGCCGGACATGTCCCTGTACACTGACCAACAAATACCATGCCTGCACCTGACACATGTGAGTGAACAGCAGCAGAGCCACTAGGACCACTGAAATGGTGAGCCACAGGGCTGTATGGGCCAGGAGGCAGGGTGGCTCTGGGAGCTGGGGACAGCTGTACTGGAGCGACATTGGGGTGTTCAGGTCTCACTGGTGTGTGTCTCTGTTTCTTTGTGAAACGTAGGGGTACCCCGGACATGCCTGGACTGGTAAGTGGAGTGGCATCACCAGACATCAAAGGTGTATCATGTGCTTGTGGTGGTCTGCTCTCTGGGGACGTGCTGGACCCTGCCTGCCGTTTGCTGTGGGCCTGCCTTCTGCCCTCTGCATCATGTGTAATGGGTGATGCAACAACAGTGTACTCCTTCCTCTGCTTTAGTGGCCCGTGGATGGGAGTAGAGGTATGGGGGGACTCGAACACTGATACATGTGTTGTACGTTTCTTAAACATCATCCTCAGTGCAGCCAGGGGTGAAATATGCCTGTCCTTGATGGTGCTCGTGTCCATGGGAGAACCCTTGGCCATGGGATGTGCCTTGGACGTCGGAGGTGTCCTGTCCCTGGAATGGCCCTGATCCCTTTCCGGTGCCCTGTCCCTGGGTGCAGACATGTCCATTGTAGTGTCCCTCTCCTTTGAAGCTACTCTGCTCTTGGGAGGTGCCCTCACCTTGGTACTGTCCTTGTCCTTGGGAGTGTCCCTGCTCTTGGAAGGCGGCCTTTCCTTGGTACTGTCCTTGTCCCTGGGAGTGTCCCTGCTCTTGGGAGGTGGCCTTTCCTTGGTAATGTCCTTGTCCTTTGGAGTGTCCCTGCTCTTGGGAGGTGGCCTTTCCTTGGTACTACTGTCCTTGTCCTTGGAAGTGTCCCTGCTCTTGGGAGGTGGCCTTTCCTTGGTACTGTCCTCGTCCTTGGGAGTGTCCCTGCTCTTGGGAGGTGGCCTTTCCTTGGTACTGTCCTTGTCCCTGGGAGTGTCCCTGCTCTTGGGAGGTGGCCTTTCCTTGGTACTGTCCTTGTCCCTGGGAGTGTCCCTGCTATTGGGAGGTGGCCGTTCCTTGGTACTGTCCTTGTCCCTGGGAGTGTCCCTGCTCTTTGGAGGTGGCCTTGGCTTGGGAGTCATGTTGGTGGGGGATGGCTGTGTAGCATGTGAATCCATTTCCATACACACCCCTCCATGATCATGTCTGTCAACTCCAGTGTTGGAAATGTCGTCTTCTGATACAGAGGTCACAGGCTTATGGGATGGTGTCTGTGCCCTCCGTGCCCTGCCTTGCTGCCTGTGGCTGCTCCTAGTGTAATAACCAGAATAAGAGGCCTGGTCTGAAGACTCACTGTCCCCTGTAACATCAAGTGGTGTGGATGGTTGTACAGAAGTAGCACCCTGTCTATGCGACTGTACAATGGCTGAGGACACAGTGTTTGCCAATGACTGAACTGTTCTGTGGAGACCAGCAACATCGCCATGCATCCCCTCCATGAATGCCACCACCTGCCCCAACTTCCTATCGTGGTCTTGGAATGCATTGATCATGTTGGTCTGCCCTACACACAGCTGTCGCAGCATATCAACAGCCTCTGCACAAAGTGCACTTTGTGTCACTGGGGCAGGGGCGGCGGTTCCTGCACCGAAGGCAACTCTGCTCCCCCTCCTCACGCGAGCACGAGCAGTACATGTTGCCGTGGGTGGCAGTGTGGGCCCTGTGTGCTGTGTCCCGACTGAAGGTGTCGATTGCCCACTCCCTGTCTGTGCCAACAGTGCGGACTCACCAACACTTTCTGAGGATGAGGGCGATGTTGTTTCCATATGCGAGTCCTCAGGGACGGTCCTGTCCCCCTCTCCGGGGCTGCCCTCTTCAGTGTCAGTCTGCGTGTGTGCGACCTCTGATTCGGAAGCATTGCCACCACTCATCTCCGTCGTCTGCGGGTCAGTGCCCTCTGCCAAAGCTGAAATAGAGAGAAACGCAGTGTGAGTAAGTGCCACACACACGTACTGAAGGACAACAGATCTAGGATTCAATTACATACATTGTACATGTAGCACACATCCTGCACACGTCCCACCCCTACTATCTGCACACATGTCATGCCATCGGACCACAGACCTCAACGGCTTGTCCTGGAACCCTCAACTACCAAGCAAGTGGGCTGTCCACCTGGCGGACATGGATGCCAACGCCTACTCCGCTAATGGCACCAGCATGGTATTTCAGCTAAACATACGCACCACGGAAGCCACTACTGTGTCCGAGCAGCAATACATGCATTGCAGGCCCAAGTAACATACACATACAATCTGCTTACCGCTACTTTGCTGTGGTTCCCCACTCAGCTGGGCGGAAAGGTCAGGATGCGTCACAGCAATGATACGGTGCATAAGAGGGGTCATGGTGCGGCGGGCCAGACGTATAGATCTTGGAATCATCCCCAGTGTCATCTCCGCCACATTCTTGCTAAGCCTGGAGATGTTGTCCCAGTGCTTGTGGCAGTGTGTGTGTCGTCTATTGAACCCCTCCACTGCCCGTACATCACGTGCTATCGTCCTCCACACGGCCTTGCGAACGTGCAGCTTTACCTGCCATGATGGGAGACAAGAGGGTAACGTAAGTGGACAGTATGACATGCACAAACATCGCAGGAACACGATTCAACATGCAGCCATGCTCAGCACTACACATGTAAAGGTCCCACAGCACACCGGCAGGCCTGCAGAAGACAGGAGCCACTGAACACCTCATGACCAACAACATGTACACCACTGTACTTACCACCTGTCCGGGTGCACCGTAGAGCCGTTGGTAGTGGCTGAGCACACCCTCCACAAGGACATCCAGCTCCGCTGCGGTGAAGGGACGCGACCGGCTCTCTCGCACTCCCTCCATGCCAAGGTCCTGGACTGTGGCACAACAGCAGCAGCCGTAGGTCAGCTCAGCAGCAGCAGGTCGAGGTGATGGTCACAGGCAGCAGCCGTTGGTCAGCTCAGCAGCAGCAGTTCGAGGTGATGGTCACAGGCAGCAGCCGTTGGTCAGCTCAGCAGCAGCAGGTCGAGGTGATGGTCACAGGCAGCAGCCGTTGGTCAGCTCAGCAGCAGCAGGTCGAGGTGATGGTCAAGGCAGCACTGGATCGAAGCAGTGAATGTGTGCTTCTGAAAGTCACACATATATAGGGACCAGAGCCCATGTCAGTGGCACACGTGGCCAGCTATTGGTTCCCCCTGGATGCCTCATTCGAAAAGGTCCAAGGACAGGCCCTGGTGTGGCGGTGCACTGTTTCCGCCATTGTCGATGGCGCATACGCGCCCCGCGTGACCCCTTCCCATTGGCTGCCTGTGCACGTGCCGTCACGGACACACATCGGCAACCGCAAGTGCGCACTTCCGCGACGGTTGCATCTTTTGCAACAATGTTCAATTAGTGGCGCCACCATGGCGGTGCACGCCTTCCGCAGGGGAGGTGCAGGCCAACACATCCTTCTGATGATGTCAATGGAGATGGCAGTTCATGACCCCCCTTACAGTCACGTTGCATCATCCACCGTACACCGTCCCTGCCAGGCATGTCACCCACCGCCGGGCCGGCCCGGTCAGCCACCGCCGGCCCGGCCCGGTGTTGTAAATAGCGTTATCCATACCGTCTGTTTCTTATGTGGAACTTTAGTGTGTTCCTAAAGTCATGATTCTACTTAGAAATTGTTATGCTGGCAGTTGGTGCCTGGCCAGATGGTGATCTGCTTGTTTATTTCTGTGCTGCGAATGAACCTAACATGTACAAGTTCCACCTGCGTGATTCATCTATACAAGTTAACTACACCCGGTCACCCACCGCCGTGCCAGGCCGGTCACCCACTGCCGTGCCAGGCCGGTCACCCACCGCCGTGCCGGCCCGGTCACCCACCGCCGGGCTGGCCCGGTCACCCACCGCCGTGCCAGGCCCGGTGCACAACCGCCGGGCTGGCCCGGTCACCCACGGTGGGTGACCGGCCTGGCACGGCGGTGGGTGACCGGGCCGGCCCAGCCGTGGGTGACCAGGCTGGCCCGGCGGTGGGTGACCGGCCTGGCATGGCGGTGGGTGACCGGGCCGGCACGGCGGTGGGGGACCGGTCCGGCACGGCGGTGGGTGACCGGGCCGGCACGGCGGTGGGTGACCGGTCCGGCATGGCGGTGGGTGACCGGTCCGGCCCGGCGGTGGGTGACGGGCCTGGCACGGACGGTGTACGGTGGATGATGCAACGTGACTGTAAGGGGGGTCATGAACTGACATCTCCATTGACATCATCAGAAGGATGTCTTGGCCGGCACCTCCCACGCGGAAGGCGTGCGCAGCCATGGTGGCGCCACTGATTGAACATTGTTGCAAGAGAAGCATCCGTCCCAGAAGCATGCACATGCGGTTGACGATGTGTGACCGTGACGGTCCGTGCACAGGCAGCCAATGGGAAGAGGGAACGCGGGGCGCGTATGCCCATTTGGAAATCGCGGAAGCTGTGCACCGCCATGGCGGCGCCAATGTTGTTATTATTTGGACCGCTGCACCGTGCTGTATAGTCCGCTCTTGCGTTATGAGGGTTGTGACCGTGCTGGCCAAACTGCATATGTCATGCACTATGTCATGTGTGTTCATACTATGCCCATTGATGTGCACACAATGTGCTATGCATGTGCATGTCGACGTGTTGACGTCTTGTATTTCCGTACACACGTTTCAAATACTTCACATCTACACAGTACATCAGGCCTGTCTCGCCACATTCTGAATCTGTTGTCAGTGTGTAGTTAATGTGTGCTAATAACAATGGTGGGGGTCCACATTAAGCATGGGCGGATCTAGCGGATCTCGCGTACGCGAAATTGCGGATTTACGGATTCGCAATCCGCGAAGATACGCGAACTCTAGCGGATTTGCGGATTTTCCTGTTTTTTGTGTTGGCGCGCGTTCGCGCCGATTTTGGGACAAGTTCGCAATTGCGAACTTACTTTTCGGCTCGCAACGGCCGCGACTATGTTGTTTCTACGTCTGGTTTATCATCACAGGTTCACAGCACCCTCTGTTTCACCACTGCCACCCTCTGGGACACCCATGCCACCCTCTGGTACATCCTCACTGCCACCCGTTAGGTTTATTTATCACTGTAGATTATGGTGGTTGAAAAAAGCAAGCACACCTGCCCTTCTTCAACTGCCATCAATTAATTTGTGGGTCATTAATGTGTCAGTAATTTTGAAACTTCCAGTCTGGCTGGCACCTGCTTCCTTCCTTATCTGTAATTTGCTTTTTGTTGCAGTGAAATTTTTTTTCACAGGACCTTTATGGTCTACTTGTAGCTATTCTATGAGCCTGCTGTTTGGGTCATAGCAGGGTCATAGAATAGTTGCAAACTCTGGAGGGGCCCCTCAGGAAGCACTACCTTGAATGTTACTAATGTTAAGTTTGAACTTTTGCACCTGCTCATTGCTTTCAGTTTAGCTAAAATCGTTTTTTCTGCAATTTCGCTCGTTTTTTGGGGCTCGAATCCGTGCGAGATCGATTTCAGAAGCCGCGAATACGTGTGAATACAAAATTGTTTTTTGTGCGACGTGTATGTTCGCGTGATCTTGCGCGTGTTCGCGAGGCGCTTCTAGCTATACGTTTGCCAAGTTACCCTATCGGTCGTACACGGGCGCGGCCATCTTGTTTGCGTGACGTAATTCCGTTTCCGGCCGCTATGTGTAATCTCGCAAAGTGTGCTGCTCGCTAGTACAATTTCGCGCGTGCTCGCAAGGAAAATCTCGCGCGAACTTACCCACGCGGTCGTGAACGGGCGCGGCCATCTTGTTTCTCATTCATTGCTATGGTTCTGGGCATGCTTTCTCTATCCTCTCTCAATCTCTGCCATCCTTTGCTTGTTTGAAGTTTATTTGATCTAATTTTACTTATTATCTATCCCTCTATTTTTCTAGCTCTATATTTTTGTGTTTTCTGCTGCTTTTAGTTACTTTTAAACTACTTTTTTAAACTCTTTTCTTTTCTTCTTCACTATTCTATTTCTTGTTTATCATTTAACTGTATTTCTGCCCAGACCATGGTAAAGGGAGCCGGGAAGCACCCTGAGAAGGGGAAGGGTCCCGCACCCCGTGCCCGGCTCCCGTGCGGGCGTTTGAGGGGGGGAGCAAGTGGTCCCGCGGGAGATCTTCAGCGCGGAGGAAGTGGCGGCACTCATCTTCCACGTCCAGCGCCGCCTCCCCAAGACGATCCTGGGAGGCGGCAAGATCGCGACTGGCTATGGCATCCGGGAGCACCGCAAGCGGTGGGAGAAGGTGTGCCGGGCCATGTATAAGCTCTCTGGGGTCCGGCGCACATATAACCAGGCCACCCACCGCTGGACCGATGTCATGGACCGGGAACGGGACTTGCTGGACGCGCTCGGCGTAGAGGTCCCCGGGCTTGGTGAGTAGTAGTAGCTATTCATTTACTACTCTGTTTTATCCGGCTCTGTTATTTGCAAATCTTTGTTCTTTACCAAGAGCAATAATGCTGCCGATTACATTGAGGTAAATTATATTTCAAAATCTTCAATGCATTTCAGGTGCACTGCTCTCCTTCTCAGTAGCCTTGCTTGCTACTATGCTTCTTTGTTTTGTATGTTGTGTTCAGAAGCATTTCATTGGCCTGAGAAATTATGTATGAGTGTAGTGTAAAGATAAGAACTGCGTAATGCTAGACACTAAGGGTCATATTTTCAATTACCGGCGCATCCCTGCAAAGTAGCAGGGATGCGGCAGTAATTGTGTGCCATGCCACCACCACCCATTGGCCCAAAACGTCACAGAAGCCTTACGCATCTGTGCCGTAAAGGCAGCGCATTGCTGGAGTTGCGTGCCAACGATGGCGCAGCTCCAGCAATGCTCTGGGGTACCCTATCTCCCCAATGCTGCATCAAGCCGTACGTCGGCTTCAAGCGCGCAGGGTTTGAGTCATGCATCATTGTCCTAAAAGTGACTGATTGACATCTTGTAGATTTCCCTCAGCCACTTTTAGGATTCGTTCCTGCGCAGGTACGCCCTCCCTTGCGCCGGAACGCCCCCTAATGGCGCAGGGCTTTACAACGTGATGCATCGCCCATATGTGTTTTTTTTTTATATATACGCCGCACCAACACCATGGCGAGTCTTTTGTTCTGCCGCTGCGTCACAAAAGGCACGCAACAATGGAGGAAAATGAGCCGCAAGGGACTTCTAAATCAGCCCCAACAGACTGAAGTCCAGTCCTTCCTTTAGACACATGGCTATAAGAAGAAATAGTGGCGGTGGTGGGTGGATTGATAGTTTGAGTATTCACTGATCTGCAAGCAGGATGGACTTTGTCTGTCACTTCGCGTGCTACGGACTGCTGCCTGCAGTGCCAGGCCTAGGCAAACCTCTTTAGTAGTCTGTTTATTGAGTTACATAGGAACTTTCTAAGTCAACGTTCCGCAAATCAGGCAATACGAATAACGTAGTATACCACATGAGATAGATCCCGTGGAATAGTTGTCTATCTATTTGCTATTTCTCCAAAATATTTTGTTATTGTTCTTTTGAAATGTTTGATTTGGTTGAAAAATCTCATCCATGTTTTCTGGTTTTTCTTTCTTTCATGTTGTACATCAGCTCCCCCCAAGGGCAAGAGGACACAGGAGGAGGGTGCTGAGGATGCAGGCCAGGATCGGGCAGGCGAGGGCTCCTTTGCTGGCCCCAGTAAGTTTACATTTTAATAAAGAGTACCTATTTTTTCCTAGCGTTCCTCATTCGATTTTTTCTAAATCGTCTTTGATCTTCTTGTAGACTGGATATAAATTCTTATCCTGCCTCGAATATGACTCCCTGTGGTATTACTAGACTATTCTTATTAGTCTGTCTGTGTAGCTAACTAAGATTGGACATTTGGCAATTCCATTGGACTCCCATTCTATTCAGCAATAGCTCTATGCACTGTCTCCTTACTGACTAGATAGTGTGGCAGAGTCATTCAGCTCCCGAAGTCACCGATTATTGATCCCCAATGATCTCTAGATTATCGTATGCAGGACAAGAGAGTACGGAGTCACAGCACAGTCAAGAAGTGTCAGAGGCACTCATGCTTGCAAAAATTCCAAAACCTTTAGCTCATCCACTCTAGTCTGGAGGAACAAAAACCACAGAGTCTATTTAAGTTTAAAAGCTTTATTAAAAGTAAACGCATTTATTAAAATCTACTTTGTCATAAAACTATTTAACTGAAAACGGAAAAGTGGTTAGTGCTGACGATTAATTGGACACATTTCTTGTGGTCGAGCCGAGCTCTCACCTGGTTTGAACTTGATCCTGGTCGTGTTCTTAGGAGTCAAGCTTCTGTCTGTTAGGAGAAAAAGTGGTGCGTGTTAAAAATCAAAAGCAAGCATTCATCAGTTGTGCATAAAAGTGCAGCAAGACAACAGCCTTCCCTGGAAAATGGGACATTTTTACTTTGGAGTAGACAGTCACAAATTATTACATTGTATTCAGTTTTTTTAACATTTCTCCTAGACCAAATATTATATAGTAGTGAGTGGTGTATTCTAACATTCTTAAATGTACTTTGTAGGTGTAACATCTGGTGACGGGGCCAGCGCGGAGGTGGCTGTGTTGGGCGAGAACTCGGCGGACTCTGGGGAGGAGGCGGTGCAAGAGCCGGCGGACGGTCCTGTGGGGGTTCAAACGGTGGTGGCGGAAACAGGTAAGCTATATATTCCTTACTTATTGAGATTGAAGACTGCATAGTGTGCTTTCTGCACGGGTGTATTACAAATCAACCAGGTAGTAGCCTCCTCGAAATGTACTTCGACTTAGCTGTGAAGTTTTTGGTGAGAAGAATCCCAATAAGTTCTTAGACGAACGTGATGGATGGGATGAACGAAAAGCGAAAGAAGGGTGTAAGTAAGTGGGACGCGAACTTGTATGATGGCTGGCAAAGAAGAACGATATGTGTTTGCTTGGCCCCCGAGGGGGCTGGGAAGGAAAGAATATGGTATGGTGCATGGCTGGGTCAATGATGAAGCAAGGATGGGTGGAAGGACAGCAGCCTGGGTGGGTGAAACAGAAACTGTATGTGTGCGTATACTTTGACTGAATGGATGCCTGGAGCATGGTATTCTCTGACTCTTAGATAGCACATGTGTATCTAGAGAGAGTAGATGGTCGCCAGATGAAGTAAGTGTTACCTTGAAGAGCATGTACCACCGCACCCGCACGTCCGTTCCAGTGCAGGGAAGGCAAGGAAAAGAAATTGTAAATGTGTCCAATACTACCATGAATAGTAGCAGTACTTTGTATTGCGTCTGCAATCACAGCATATATCTGGTTATTACGGTGGACACTCCGTACCTCTCTTAATAACTTTAGTTTACTTGTAGTACGCCATTCATGTGTGGGTGTATCACTGTTCACTCAATATTAAGCAAAGCACCTAAAGTCATCCCATATGTCATCAAATACGTCCCATGTGAAGTGATAGATAAACAAATTAGTTAGCTTCTTCATTTTCCTTTTCTAGTACTCATTTGCACTGTAGGGTGAAAGGTAAATTAATTAAGCAGTAGCCCTTGTAACAGAGTATTTTCAGTGCCACCCGTAATAGAAAAGTAATAGCTTCACCACCTGCATGTACTGGACCGGTACAGTAACGCAAGTCTGTCTCACTCATCATGGTGTGCAACTTTTTTTCTCGGGTGCAAGTTCACTGTGCTGTCCATGTCATTCTGCCGGCTTGCATAAGATAACGTACCAATTTCCCTAAACAAGAGAGAAGAAGAAGAATAAGACTGGTGTACTGTCATAGTCGACTGTAATGGAAGTCCATAGTGGTCGTAGAATTTGTTCATTAAACTACCACTAATGTTAGAGCAAGGATGCAGAAGTGGGAGGTTACATAGATACTGTCCTCAATAGTTATGTACTGTGCTTTCAATTTGCTACTTGTACTGTGACCCAACTTTCGGCTCAATCACTTTGTGTTATTAATGCTAAGGAGCATTGGTTACAGACTATGTCTTTCTTTCTTCTTATAGTTGCTCCTTCCAAATCAACAACACGGAGGGAGCAGGCTAGAATGGCCCGGCAATGGAGGCTGGAGGCCACTGTCGCCGAATATCGGCGGCTGGTGGCCCTGGAGGAGGAGGAGGACACGCAGTCGAGCGGGGCAACAACAACATCCTCGACTGTGACCACTGCATCCTCCTCCGTGACTAAGCCAGCGGGACCGAGCCGGGCTAACAAAGACAACCGCCACCGCCAAGCAACAGAAATACCAGCTGCCCCCCACAGGAGCTGCAAGGAACGCCAACGCCGCCTACGAGTCCGAATGTCCAACCTGGAGCAGGAGGTCCTGAAGTATAAGAACTTGGTTAAGGGCCTCCGCTCCGAGCTTGCCACCCTCCGCAAGGAGTATGATGCCCATGCCGCAAAATGCACCAGCACCAGCACCCTCCAGTAGTGGAGTGTCCCTTGCCCTTTTTTTATAGACTTTTGGGGGGTGGGATTTGGGAGTTGGGATCGTTTTGGGACGTTTCAAAGACAATCGTTGGGGTTGGGTGGGTGAGGGAGATTATTTTGTTAGGGCTACATAAATATATTTTTAAACTTTATCTGACCATACCTGTTTTTTACTGCTTTTCAGTCTGGTGGGTGGGGGGCGGGGGTGTAACAGTAACTTTGTTTTCCTGAACAGTCGTAGGACATTAGTAGTACAACCGTCAATCTCTTGTCTACTCCGAAATAATACTCCATTATACTACCTCCCACCAAACGCTTATCTTACCTGTAATTTGTGTTAGAAATTAGGGCTAGGCCCAGGGCTGGCTCCACGTGCAATGGGGATTAACGTTGTCAATCCTGGGCGGGTGACATTTCCTCATTGCGGTGGTACTAGTGGTGTGACACAGTGGCAGTTGCATGCCTATGGAAAAAAAGAAAACGAAACCTTGTTTGTCCTTACTGTAGCATTTCCACGGTTACGGTACGATCGAGAATATAGCAGGTGACAGACAGAACAGTGCCATAATGTAGCCTAACAAATGGTAAAGTATTTGCTTGCAAGTATAACTAGTACTTGCGTTGAATTTATTTGACATTGGCTACTACTACTAGAAGATATAGTACTGAAGCTGAGTAAGTCTAGAAGATATCCTCGTATTCCTTCACCAGCCTGTTGCTATGACCTTATCCTCCCCAGCAAGTGTGTGGAATTATTGATGTCATTTTAGTCAGACATCAAGCAAAACAACACAGCCCGGGGGAAGAGGGTTAGGGTTTGTAAAATGGATGGGAATGGGGGTTTCTTTTTGGGTAGGTTTTGTTGAGAGAAGAAAAAAAAGCATAGCATGGACAAACAATAATTGAAGATAAAGACAATCTTTGGTTACAAACTAAAGCTAAGCAGATGCAGTCACACTCATAGAATAATACAATGGATACTGTATCTGTATTGCGTATGTTGTTGGAGTTGTCCTTGAATTTGGTAAGTAAGTTGCATGCAGCGAACAATTCCTCTTATTGGCGGCACTCCTCCATTCCAGCTGACGCTTCGTCCATCAATGTTGGTGACCACTGACAGAAGACACCCTGTCCACTGCCTGCCTGGCGGATGTTGACTGAAACCCGGCCTGTAATTATTGAACGGAAAACAGAAAGTGCTATTACAATACCACTGATAAATAAATAAAAGGTATGTACGCTGTGTGGTTCAAAATGTGACACTTTGATTTCCCTAATAGACAGTACAATATTTTTGAAATTGCGTGCTCTGTCTGAGTCACCTTTTTAAGGATAAATAAGTATGGCCAAAATATTATAGCGGATCTTTCCCCTCAAGGTAGGTGTACTGTAAACTGTGTTTTAGAACAAAATTTGACCTTCCCAGCAATGCTCCCACCAAGACCCTTACTAAAGCCAGTCGCAAAAATGTAGAAGAACCCCAATCAGATCTCCAAAAACGATGCCTAGCAGAAAAATGGTTACAAAACGTACTTTGAAAGTAACAGTAGGCCCAAATACAGACCGTGGATTGTATTCAAACCACTTGCAAGCAAGCAAAAGTATCCATAGCCAGCATCGCTCCAACAGTGCTCTACAACACCAGAACTGTGTTGCAATAGAACCCCCCGAAACACATGTAATCCTGCTGGTAGGGCTAACCCTAACGAACCCTAACTTACAAAAAGTGCCAAAACTGGTGTTTCCTTCAGGATTTTGTCCAAAACACTTCTATCCGGTATTAGACCTTCCCAGGAATGCCCCAGGCAAGACCCGCCAACCCACCCGGAAAAAACCACCCGACAACACCCCCAAACAGCGAAAAAGCTAAATCTCATACTTACAATATCTCTCGGCCTTCGGTCCAAACGCGGCGCTGTGCAGCTAGGTCATCATCATCATCATCAATCATCATAACTCCTGTTTTCCACCACGGATTTCCTGAAAAGCAAATGCAATCAAGATTAGATTGTCGCAGCAGTGCTTCGACAGAGACCCCGGCCGCAACCCACCCACGAACAGCAGGAAGCCCCCCAAAACGCTACATTGAACAAGATGACAGAAGAAATAGCAAAAAAAAGGCTGTTCCTTCAGGATTTTGTCCAAAACACTTCTATCCGGTATTAGACCTTCCCAGGAATGCCCCAGGCAAGACCCGCCAACCCACCCGGAAAAAAACACCCGACAACACCCCCAAACAGCGAAAAAGCTAAATCTCATACTTACAATATCTCTCGGCCTTCGGTCCAAACGCGGCGCTGTGCAGCTAGGTCACTCATCATCATCATCAATCATCATAACTCCTGTTTTCCACCACGGATTTCCTGAAAAGCAAATGCAATCAAGATTAGACTGTCGCAGCAGTGCTCCCAGACACCAAAAATTACCCACAAACACCCGGAACCCCGCCAAAGAGCACCTCAAAGGCAAGCAAGTCAGCAAAAACGGCAAGAAATTTCCACCTCATATTTGGTCCAAAACACTTTTGTCCATTATTAGAGCTTCACAGCAATGGGCCCAAATCCGTCAACTCACCCGCAAATAAGTACAACACCCCCACAAGTGCTGAGTCTTTCTTCATTGGGCGTAATCCAGCACTCTGCTTTGAGGGAAATCGCAGTCTGGAGGAGGAGGATAGAGGAGCATGTTCTTCAGAACTTGTGAACCTGAGGAATGTAGACTGCGGCACCTTCAAATCAATAAGCAAACAAGTGAAGACAGTTCTGATGATGGTCTTGTTTTTGGGATTAGGTGATTAAAGTTTGAATTAAATTAACTGTGCAAAACAAAGAAAGAGAGACACAAAGCACACAGGAATAAAAGTGAATAAGGACGAAAAAGAAAGTTCTTGATTGATTGTCTCATTTTCAGGGCTCGGTGTCAGGGAATAAGAACAAGATTTCGTCATCATACTCTGCGAATTCAGGCTGGATGAGGTCAGTGCCACCGAACAGAGAACAAATCCCCTCATCTACGTTGCTGTCCTCCTCGTCTTCATGCGGCGTGCTTTCTCGTACTTTGTAATCTGGTGGTATGAGGTGCTGATTCATCTTGATCATTGTCAGCCGCTCCACATTTTTGGGCGAGAGGCGGCTCCGTTTGGGAGTTACAATGCCACCAGCAGCACTGAAAACACGTTCAGAAGACACACTTGCGAGTGGGCAAGACAAATAGTTTATAGCCAGGTTGAAGAGCTGTGGCCACAATTGTTTTTTGCCATGCCAATACTGCAATGGCTCATCATTAAGAAAGACCTCTGTTGAGTCATTCAGATAGTCCTGCACCATCGACTCAAGGTCATCAACTGTTCCTCCACTTTGCTTACTTTTTGCTGTGCCTGTGACATTTTTTCGAGAACCATACCCCATCAAACTTAGCCAATCCTCCTCCGCAGCCACTGTTAGTGTTGTCATTGTGTGTGGTGCAGATGATCCAGTTGCCGGTGTCTTTAACGGCTGAGAGGTCACTTGTGCCCCAGCCACAGGTGCAGAAGTGGATTCTTGTGACTGGGGATGGCCTGCTGATGCTGATGTACTGTCTTCTCCTTCAATAACCTGCCGTTCTTTTTCAAACCTCTTGGCTGACCAGGCTAACCAATGTTTGTACTTTTGAACATCTGCATCAGCAAAAGGAAAGAATGCTTCGCCTGCCAGCGCCTTTTTGTAGCGTGGATCCAGAATAGTAGCACAAATGTAATGCTGATCTGACTTGATCTTTTGAAGACGTTCATCACCACGTAGGCGCTCTAATAATTTCTCAGACAAAATAAAATGGTCTTTTTTTTGTACATCTTTTTCAAACTCAGAAGACACCGCCATCAGTTGGTGCTCCAGAATGCACAACAATGGGATAGCTTTTCCCAAATTACAGTCCTCCTGGCTGACTGCACGCGTGAAGAACTCAAAAGGACGAAGCATGTCTGTCAGGCTTTTAACTATGTCCCATTGCGCCGCACTCATCCGCAGGTCCTCCTTCTGAGATGTACCCTCTGTGAAGAAATAGTGATCGAGTACCGTATACTGCTCATACAGACGCTCAAGCATGTAGAAGGTTGAGTTCCAACGTGTTGCCACCTCCTGGATGAGTGCTTTCACTGGCATTCCACATTGAAGTAGCAGTCTCCGCAGATGCTTCCGGGCCTTAAAAGAATGGCTGAAATGGTTGCACATTTTGCGGCAGGTGGCCATTACCTCGAACGCTGGACTCTGTTTATCACTCAAGAATTTTTGAACTACCAGGTTGATACAGTGCGCCAAACACGGCACTCTAACATGGTCACCC
The DNA here is from genome assembly GCF_964261635.1 of Lissotriton helveticus. Taxonomy (NCBI): domain Eukaryota; kingdom Metazoa; phylum Chordata; class Amphibia; order Caudata; family Salamandridae; genus Lissotriton; species Lissotriton helveticus. Next base: position 329,756,274 of record NC_136071.1, on the reverse strand, counting down.
TTCAACATGGCCTTAACTACATTGGCGCCATTATCCGTGGAAACATAACCAATCTTGCGTTTTAGGGGGGATAGCATTTTCAAGACCTTTTTGTTAAACTCTTCCAAAAGGTTTTCTGCTGTGTGACTTTTCTCCAAGCCAAACATGGCTAGTGTTGCATGTTTCCGAGCAGCTTTGAAAACTTTGTCCGGGTCAACACCTGCGTTTCGCTTTGCTTTAACACCTGAAAAAGTGACCCAGTGTGCAGTGATGCACATGTAATCAGCGCCTGCGCCACTGGTCCACATGTCTGTTGTCAGATGTATTGTGTGAACAGCACTCTTCTGCAAAGCTGCCCCAATCGCCTCCAGCACATCTTCATGTAGTGCTGGAACCGCAACTCTGGCAAAATAGAACCGGCTCGGAACCTTCCATTTAGGGCAGAGCGTTGCCACTAATTCAAGAAAACCTACCGCTTCTACAAAAGAAAAAGGTAGAAGGTCCACAGCTAGCATTTTAGCCAGCTTAGTGTTATACAGACGCGTCAGTGGGTGGTTGCGTTCATATGGCACGTCTGAAGTAAGCATTGTTCTAATGTTGCCCTGGACCAAGCATTTACGGGCTGATAATGACTTCGTTGACCCAATTTTGCTCGCTGGTGAACTTTTGTGCGTTGGTGTCTCACTCGCTCCAACACTCTTAGTGTGCCTCACATTGGGTGTGCTGCTGACAGGGGTACTGGGTGTAAGGGAAGTGTTTGACACGTCTTCTTCCTGCTCGTCATCATCAGATGAAACATCAACGTTTCCTTGAATTTGGCCTTTCTTGATCGCATCTAGGTGCCCAAACCATTTGACAGTGTGCTTTCTCTCAAGATGACCTCTCTGGCCGCCGGTACCATAGTTGGTACCTGACTTACCACGACTAACTGCAAGCTTACAAAGGGTACAAATGGCAAACTTTGGATTTTTGGGACAAACAGTAAAGAAGTCCCAAACTGGGGACTTGAAGTGTCTGTGGGACCTGGAGGAGGCGGCGATACTGGTGGTGGTGGTCATGAAGCTAATGCCAGATGAAGTGGAGGATCTGGATTGCCCAACTTTTGTACGTTTTGCACTTTCACCGCCACTAATTAAGGTCGAGGTTGACGGAGGTCTCTTCTTGCCAGAAAGAAATATGGAAGCGGGACGAGTTGGTGTACTACTTAACTCCAATGATTGTGGTGTTTCCACTGCCTCCTCATCGACAACATCATCATCATCATCATCACGGTCAGCAGCTCTTCGGGCTAGGGTCAAAATGTCTGTTTGCTGCATGCCCGCTGGGGCTGCAGTGACCTTTATGATGACTGGGTCGTCGTTGGCAGAGTCTTCATCAGCAGCAGTATCCGCCACTTCTTGTTGAGCCTCATCACACTCCATAACTCTGAGACTTTGGACGAGCTTCCTTTTACGCTTAACTACCTTTGTTGGATCATGGTGTGCCTCACTCTCAGACGGCTGTGGTGCTGGTTCCCAAGTTTGATCCGTATCATCAGAAGGAGGTGTGCTTGAAGAGGATGTAGACACCACCCTTGATCTCTTCCTTGCTAGGGGTGTGGAAGACAATGAAGGATCATCAGGAGGAGTGGCTTCCTCAAATGATACCTCGCCTTGATTGTCGATTTCCTGATGTGCCCCTACTTCGGGAGGAACAACTATTGTGGGCACTTGTGACCCTCCATGCACCTCTGCTTGCGCATCTCCTTGCGCTGCCTCTCCTTCCACATGTACTTGGGCTTGTACTTGCACATGTGATTGTTGTTGCGGCTGTGGTTGTTCAACACTCGTCAGATGAGCTACAACAACCTGTGTTGATTGAGGGACATTGCTGCTGCTTTCTTGTGATGAGCCAACATCACTGGTCGATGGTGATTGAAGAACTATACTGGCTGCCTCTGCAGCACTCAAGGGCTTGGACTTAAGTTGGCGTGGTGGTGGTGGTGGCACTGAGCCCAATGGAGCGGGGGTGCTGCTGCCAGCTTGGTCCCCAGCAGATCCCGCTGCTGCTGCTGCAGGCATACTTTTTTTTTTACTCCCAAAAAAAGGGGCGGGCGGCACACCAGTGTCCTTGGTAACTTGCTTCTTCTGCTCCTTACTGGCACCTTTCTTGCTAGAGGAGCTACGGGTTACTTTTTTTGGGGCCATCTTCTTCAGAGCAGGTCAGCAGGCAGCAGTTGCACGAGTTGCAGAGGGTTCTGTGTCCAGACGTGACGTCGCGTGACGTTAGGCTGCACACACACACCGCTGCAGGACTTCTTCCTGGCACTGGTGGTTCTCTTGAGTCTTCTTGTGCACCTAAAAGCAATGGAAGACAGAGGAACATCAGTTCAGTTAAACACCCCAAAAAATCGACAAAACACAGAAAAATGAGCACAATCCCATGCCATCCATGATGTTTACATTGAAGACACCCCACAGAAAGACTAGGGACATGCAAGTATGCAACACTCACTACCCCTGGGCATAATGGATGAAAAGTAGGCAAAATAAGTGCATGCCTCAGACACTGCCTCTCTTCAAAATGGCCCCTTACACCCCAAGCACATGTTGCCTGTACCAGCCAGCACTCAAGATGGCCACCACCACCACCCACATGGCCAGTCCACATCAACAGTACACCCCCAAAAAACAGAAAAACAGCCAGAAATCACCACAACCCAATGCCATCCATGATGTTTACATTAAAGAGAGTGAGACCACACCACAGGCACACTCAGTCCATGCACCACCACCCCTGGGCAAAAGGCCACACCAGCAGCCCCCCAAAAACGACAAAAAACAATAAAATCAGCACAATCCCAGCCCATCCATGGCCTCAATGGTGTTTAAATTCAAGAAGACACCCCTCAGAAACACTAGGCCCATGCAACACTCACTACCCCTGGGCATAATGGATGAAAAGTAGGCAAAATAAGTGCAGGCCTCAGACACTGCCTCTCCTCAAAATGGCCCCTTACACCCCAAGCACATGTTGCCTGTACCAGCCAGCACTCAAGATGGCCACCACCACCACCCACATGGCCAGTCCACATCAACAGTACACCCCCAAAAAACAGAAAAACAGCCAGAAATCACCACAATCCAATGCCATCCATGATGTTTACATTACAGAGAGTGAGACCACACCACAGGCACACTCAGTCCATGCACCACCACCCCTGGGCAAAAGGCCACACCAGCAGCCCCCCAAAAACGACAAAAAACAATAAAATAAGCACAATCCCAGCCCATCCATGGCCTCAATTATGTTTAAATTCAAGAAGACACCCCACAGAAAGACTAGGCCCATGCAACACTCACCACCCCTGGGCAAAGGGCCCCACCAGCAGGCCCAAAAAAACGACAAAAAACAATAAAATCAGCACAATCCCAGCCCATCCATGGCCTCAATGGTGTTTAAATTCAAGAAGACACCCCTCAGAAACACTAGGCCCATGCAACACTCACTACCCCTGGGCATAATGGATGAAAAGTAGGCAAAATAAGTGCAGGCCTCAGACACTGCCTCTCCTCAAAATGGCCCCTTACACCCCAAGCACATGTTGCCTGTACCAGCAAGCACTCAAGATGGCCACCACCACCACCCACATGGCCAGTCCACATCAACAGTACACCCCCAAAAAACAGAAAAACAGCCAGAAATCACCACAATCCAATGCCATCAATGATGTTTACATTACAGAGAGTGAGACCACACCACAGGCACACTCAGTCCATGCACCACCACCCCTGGGCAAAAGGCCACACCAGCAGCCCCCCAAAAACGACAAACAAAAATAAAATAAGCACAATCCCAGCCCATCCATGGCCTCAATTATGTTTAAATTCAAGAAGACACCCCACAGAAAGACTAGGCCCATGCAACACTCACCACCCCTGGGCAAAGGGCCCCACCAGCAGGCCCAAAAAAACGACAAAAAACAATAAAATCAGCACAATCCCAGCCCATCCATGGCCTCAATGGTGTTTAAATTCAAGAAGACACCCCTCAGAAACACTAGGCCCATGCAACACTCACTACCCCTGGGCATAATGGATGGAAAGTAGGCAAAATAAGTGCAGGCCTCAGACACTGCCTCTCCTCAAAAGGGCCCCTTACACCCCAAGCACATGTTGCCTGTACCAGCCAGCACTCAAGATGGCCACCACCACCACCCACATGGCCAGTCCACATCAACAGTACACCCCCAAAAAAAAAGAAAAACAGCCAGAAATCACCACAATCCAATGCCATCCATGATGTTTACATTACAGAGAGTGAGACCACACCACAGGCACACTCAGTCCATGCACCACCACCCCTGGGCAAAAGGCCACACCAGCAGCCCCCCAAAAACGACAAAAAACAATAAAATAAGCACAATCCCAGCCCATCCATGGCCTCAATTATGTTTACATTCAAGAAGACACCCCACAGAAAGACTAGGCCCATGCAACACTCACCACCCCTGGGCAAAGGGCCCCACCAGCAGGCCCAAAAAAAGGACAAAAATCAGCATAATCCCAGCCCATCCATGGCCTCAATGGTGTTTAAATTCAACAAAACAGTTGTATCATGCACCCCTAACCAACCCTGGTCCTACTGGATACTGTGGCTACCCACAATATAATTTATTTAATGTTCTGAAAAAGTTCCAAAATTTTACTTGCAGCAACTGTAATGCCCCAAACAAACTTACTTGTGAAAGTTGATTTCTAATCCAAAAGTGATCCAAAGACAGTCAAAAAGGCCTCAAATCCAAATATCCAGCAGCACCCACAAAAAGTAATCCTTCCAGCTCCAGATCCAAATGAAAGTGACCAGGAGATGGACAAAGCACTGGGAGGAGCCTGCTGGACAGGAACAGGAAGTTGGAGACTGTGGGGCACTTCCTTCCTCCCCCCCCCCAAAATGGACTCCTTGCAAAAAAAAAGGCCATGCAAATGTCAACCTGAGGAGTGATTCTGATAAAAATCATAATTTTCTGAAGGTTTATCCTGTTTGCTGGTGATTTTCTTGTGCGAAATTGCAAAATCTCTATTTCGCAAGTGCGAGATTGTTCCTTTCCGCCGCAACTACGTGTTCGCAATTGCGAACTCTCGCGAGGTGTGCTGTGCAAGGTGGCAAGCCGCGATTACGTATTCGCGGGCGCCAAACTCCCGCGGGAACACGCAGCAAGATCTAAAATGGCGCGTCACTCGCAAAGAAAAACAACTCGGCAAACGCTAAATGACGGAAAGTGAACGCCGTGCACCACGCCGCGCGCCGCAACCAAGCAAAAAATCCGCCGCGAGCGGATTCACGGATTTTCGACAAATTCGCGAGCGTTCGCGGATTGCGAATTTGCCGAAAATCCGAAAAATCCGCGATCGGAGAGGATTTTACGCCCATGCTTAGTCCACATGCATTCAGTGCATGCGTATGTGTGTTGCCTGTTTGACCATACTTGTAATGAGCGGATGCTCACCATTGTCTGTGTTGTCATTGGTGCATGATGACATGGAGTGTGTGTAGCATTATTGTGTTGTGTTTGCACATGCATGTGTGTCTGTGATGTGGCTTCTACAAAATTGGGTCCTAACACATGTCTTCTTGGCAGTAATGTTGACATGAGACTAAGTTGCATTGTACAAGTTGACGCACTTCATGTTGCTAGTGGCAGCACATTGTTCATAGGGCACTCCGTATTGTCGTAACTTTCTGACATGTCACACATATGACTATTGTCCACAACATTTATCTTCTTGCTAGTGTTGGCTTACATGTGATGGAGTTGCACAGCCATGCGTTGTTTGTAAGTTGACTTATATCACGTCTACTCCCACACAGGAGGGCTCCAAATGTCCATTGCCCATACACTGTGCTGGAGGATATGGTTGACGAGGAGGTGATCAGGAAATTCTGGCTAGATCGACGTAGATTGATGGAGCTTGTAGACCAATTGTCTCCTCATCTGCAGCCACGGAGGACGTATCCTGGTTCCATTACACCCACAGCTAAGGTGATGGCGGCACTACACTTTTTTGCTACTGGCACCATTCAGTACACAGTTGGACATGCCGGCGGGATGTCACAGTCCATGTTCAGCATGGTACTTCGGGATGTTCTAAAAGCCATGATGCTGTACAAGGATGACTACATCCATTTCCCACGGCCGGCAAAGTTGGCAGCAGTCAAAGCAGACTTCTATGCACTGGGCCAGATACCACACGTAGTGGGTTCCATTGATGGCACACATATCGCTCTGATTCCACCTCGGGCACGTGAGCCGGTATATAGGAATAGGAAGCACTTTCATTCGCTCAACGTGCAGGTGGTGTGCCTGGCCGACAACATCATCTCCCATGTGTGTGCACGATTCCCAGGCTCCGCACATGACTCCCACATAATGCGGAGCAGCATTGTCCCCCAACTGATGGCTAATCTGCATCCAGGACACGCGTGGCTTGTTGGTGAGCATGCTGTGGGGACATTTGTGATTTCTGTGTGGCATGGGGTACCCACCAATTCTGGTTGTGATATTTGTGTCTGTCATCCCCCTACATAGGCGACTCGGCGTACCCAAACTGGCCCTGGCTCCTGAGTCCCATACGTAATCCTACTACAGCGGGTGAAATGCGCTACAATGATGCCCATGGAAGGACACGTAGAGTGGTGGAACGTACTTTTGGACTGCTAAAGTCCAGGTTTCGGTGCCTGGATAAGACCGGAGGGGCCCTGCCTTACTCACCAGGCAAAGTATGCAGGATCGTGATTGCCTGCTGCATGCTCCACAACCTGGCAGTGCGCAATAACATTGAACTGATCTTGGACCCTGAAGACCAAGAAGTTCCTCGGCCTCCCATCCCACCCATGTCGACTGATGAGGATAGTGCTGAGGAGGAAGGTGTGGACCAGAGGCGTAAGCTCATTGATCGCTATTTCCCTTGAATGTGAGTGACTACCTCATGTGCCGGTTGACAATGCGTTTTGTATGTTTGCTGGTGGTGTGTGGATGTGGTGTTCATCAGCTGCCTGTTCTGGTATGTTATGTTTGCATATGTGTGTGTTTATTTCTCTGGACATGCAAGTCTCCATGATGTGTGTCCTCTCATCTACTGATTTTGTGATGGGTGTGATTTGTGGAATTTTACACTGCTGTGTGTTGTGATGGTTGTGATTCACTTACCTGACGTGTGTTTGCTGTCTCTGATTTTCCCTAGGTCACTCCCACAGCGGCAGGATTCTGTACGACATGGTTCCCTGCACCTGGTCAGGTCTGTTTCTGAGACAATCATGTGAATAAACATGGAGTCAACACATCATTGAGTGTGTAAGTGAAATTTATTTACAGGTTGTGCATTGGTGCTGGTGGATATATACAAGTAAGTGTTGGGTGGGGGAGTGTGAGTTGAAGGTCATGGTAGATGAAATTTCCGTGCTGACACCACATTGCGTGATGTCCGGCTAGTCCAGCAGATCTGTGCCAATACTTGGCGTGGTGGGACAGGATAGTTTGCGGGTGGATGGCAGCCTCAGGCAGTGTTAGAGTCATTGTCGGCCCCTCTTTGAGCGTGTCGATGGAGCATCCCCACTGCTCTCCCCTCCATCCAGCCTCGGACGGCCCCTCCGTCTTGGAGGCGGTGTGGAGTCAGCTTGTGGGGCAGGTTGCTCAGGGGCCACATCCGTCTCCAGGGGCACAGGTGGCGGTGGCGGTGGTGTTGCTGACCGTGGCGGCTGGACACTTGGTTGAGGGGGGGGGGGTGTTGCGTTCTAACCATACCCTCCACAGTGATGTGTGCTGGGCCACGAGGTCCACTAATTGGCCAATGCGGCTGTCAATGGACCGCAACACATTGGTGTTATCAACCATGTCCTGGTGTGCACGATCAGCATGTCCCTGCCCACGCTTATAGGAAGCCTGGACTCTGCCTAGGGCTTCCAGTGTCTCAGCGGCAGGATGGGGTGGGTGTCCTTCCCCAGCTCGCCGGTGTGAGGTACTCCTGCTTGGGGGATGTTGCCTCGGCTCTCTCCTTTCCCGTCCACTCTCCCTGCTTGCCTGGGATGTTGATGGCCCTGTGTCTAGTGGTGGGTCAGGCAGGGTGGCACAGGCAGGAGTGGTGGTAATGGTGGTGGTGGAGGTGGTGGTGGTGGTTCTACAGCTCACTGTGGCAGGTGTTGCAGGAGTGACACAGGCCACGGTTGTTGAGGCAGGGATTTCCGGTGTGCCAGATGGCCCTGGCAGTGTGCATTGGCCCGCTTCCTCCTCCGCACCGGAGCTGGCTGTGGCATCGTCCCCAGAGAGTCCTGGATGTGAGTGAGGAGAATGTGGCGGTGGGTTGCTGGTTCCACCTGTCAAATTGCGATCACCTGTGGGGAAAAAGTTTTGATGATCAATACTTTGGACATGACATGTTTTGATTGGCATACATTACTTTTCAGTGTCCTCTCTCACACACCCCACCCTCCACCACCCTCCCTGTGGACATGGGGGCCTGTTGGGAGTTGTAGTGCTGGTCTCTCACACACCCCAACCACCTCTCACACACACCCGACCCACCACCGCCCTCCCTGTGGACATGGGGGCCTGTTGGGAGTTGTAGTGCTGGTCTTCCACACACCCCAACCACCTCTCACACACACCCGACCCACCACCACCCTCCCTGTGGACATGGGGGCCTGTTGGGAGTTGTAGTTGTGACCTCTCTCACACACCCCACCCTCCACCACCCTCCCTGTGGACATGGGGGCCTGTTGGGAGTTATAGTGCTGGTCTCTCACACACCCCACACCCCACCACCCTCCCTGTGGACATGGGGGCCTGTTGGGAGTTGTAGTGCTGGTCTCTCACACACCCCACACCCCACCACCCTCCCAGTGGACATGGGGGCCTGTTGGGAGTTGTAGTGCTGGTCTCTCACACACCCCACCCACCTCTCACACACACCCGACTCACCACCACCCTCCCTGTGCACATGGGGGCCTGTTGGGAGTTGTAGTGCTGGTCTCTCACACATCCCACCCACCTCTCACACACACCCGACCCACCACCACCCTCCCTGTGGACATGGGGGCCTGTTGGGAGTTGTAGTGCTGGTCTCTCACACACCCCAACCACCTCTCACACACACCCGACCCACCACCACCCTCCCTGTGGACATGGGGGCCTGTTGGGAGTTGTAGTGCTGGTCTCTCACACACCCCAACCACCTCTCACACACACCCGACTCACCACCACCCTCCCTGTGGACATGGGGGCCTGTTGGGAGTTGTAGTTGTGACCTCTCTCACACACCCCACCCTCCACCACCCTCCCTGTGGACATGGGGGCCTGTTGGGAGTCGTTTACATTTTGGTGAGTATGTAGCCCACATGCATAGGTTAGGGCCTGGGAGCTTTTTCTTCTCAGTTGTGTGTGGCAGGCCATGTCTATGTGCTCATGGTGCTTGGTTTTTACTTACCAGCCTCTTTTCCTTCTTCAATTCCTTCCAGGCTCTCTGGGTGCAGTATGCCCAGCACCTTTTCCTCCCAATCAGTTTAGGGTATGGGCTCCGGGGTTGTGCCGCCGCCAGTGTGATTTGCTCGTAGATGGTTTTTGGCACGGATGCCTTTGACCCTGGTTTTTAGGTCATGCCACCGCCTCCTGGATCTCGTGCTTTGTCCTTGGCACGGTCCCTGACGCATTCACCCGAGTTACAATCCTGTCCCACATGTGATTTTTCTGGGCCACAGTGGTCTGCTGGACTAGTGTCCAGAATAAGTGGAGTTCAACACGGATGATTTCATCCACCATGACCTTCAACTCTGTCTCCGTGAATTTGTTTTTTTTTTGGGTGCGTTGGTGTGTGGTGCTCAAGGTGTGGGTTGGTTGTTTTGGGAGGTGCAGGTGTGTGGTATGTAGGAATGGTGTGGTGAGTGTTTGTATGGTGGGTGTGTTTGGGTGGTGGTTGTATGTTTGCAATTTGTCTCTGCTGTTCGTCGTCTCGGGCCTCTTGCTAGCAGCTATGCTGTGATGCAAAGGACTGTGGTAGTGGGTGGGAGTAATTTTATAGTCTGTGTCGTGGTTGTGTCCCAATGGTTGATGGCAGTCAGGTGCTAGGTGGGTGTGTTGACTTGAGTGGATCAGTAGGTGCTTGGGGGGTTGTCATTGTGGCTTGTGATTGGTGTGGGTGTTTCAGGTGGGTGGGTGTCCTGTGTAGTGTGTTTTGTATTTACTTCCGTCAGCCATTTGTGAATTGGTTTGACGGTAGGGATGGTGTCCGTGTAGTCCTTCCGCTGGGATGCTGGATTTCTCGTAGGATTGTTTCCGCAGCGGTCGTGGATGGGGGTGAGTTCCGTGGGACTGGCGGCGTTATCCTAATCACGGGAACGAAGCATCCGCAGGTATTGCGGTGGCTGTGCCTGTTCCCGCGGTCATGTTCGTCCGCGGCGGACGGAGTTTCTTGGGTTCCGTCCGCTTGCGGCGGTCTCAGGTGTACTCCGTCCACCGCGGACGGGGTTTGCTGTACTCCGTCCGCCGCGGACGGAGTTTAATGGCATTTTTATCCTAATCGCAACGGCGGGTTCTCCACGGCGCGGTCGGGAGTATCTTGGCCGCGTCCATGGCGGACGGATCCCGTTTCCGTCCGCCATCATAATTGACCCCTAAATACGGGGACTGACAAGGAGTGAAAACGTGTAGTGTTTCATTGCAAATTGCATTCGATTTATACAAAAATGTTTTAAAACAAACATATTAGTACTCGTAGTTAGCAAGAGCAGTGCTTCCACTCGAAAACTGGCCCAATCACCAGCGTTTTTTATATGAGTGTTGTTAGAAAAGGGATTTCTGGATGGCTAGGGCATGCACCTAAGCCAGGCAGAAACCACCACTCAAGTCAGGGCAAGGGAGTTACACGCTGAGGATAACCCCTGCTCACCCCCTTGGTAGCTTGGCACGAGCAGTCAGGACTATCCCAGAGGCAATGTGTAAAGAGTTTGTGCAACACACACACAGCATTAATACACTAGGCACACCACAAAAGAAACTCCACACAAAGTTATATAAAACAGCATTTGTATTACTCATAAACACATTAGAATGTAATCACATATGTACACTGTGCCACCTGGAACTAGATATAACTTTAAAGGGGATTATATACATGACAGGGCCAATCGGACCACTGTCATCGCCATTAGAATCACAAGCAGCACAAACAACCAGTAACTACTGGTATTAGCACTTGGCATACATCACATTCTACATTAAACACATTAGGCATAAACCACATTCTAATTCAGCAGTGCACCCCAGTAACACTGGTAGGGTGCACACATCACCTGGGGGCCTTACACCCCACCAGAACACAAAGTGATCCCAGCCCCATTGGCCTTCCTTGGGGGCCCGTCTGGGCTGTCCCTTGTGCCCTATGTCCAAATAGTCAGGGCTCTCTTGGCTGCCGCTGCAGCACTCACCTTAGCACAATCCTCACAGGGGGGTGCAATTCACCCTTGTCCTCCGTAACCAGGTGCCCCACATTGAAGCTGTCCACGATCTGGAGGTGCAGCTGTACTGCCAACAATTGGCACAAACAGTGAGCCTTCTTAGCCCCACTCACCGGGCTTCTCTTGTGGCTGGTCACAGCTTAACTGCTGTGGAACGCAGAGCGAGGTCTCCGTTGGATCCTCACTCATCATGGCTCCGCCCACAACCAGGCCTCACCTGGCTTCCGGCAGCTCAACCTCTCCTTCGGCTGGACCTCCCTGACGTCACCACACCATGGCCCGGGTGGAAGCAAAAGAAAGAGGCTCAGCTCCACTCACCATTCCTTGGGGGCTGGGCGCGGTAATGGGCAGCCGTCGTCCTCCACTGTGCCGCCTCACGGTGGGAGCTCAACAGCGTTGTGGGGTCCACGATGCAACCCCCGCCGGCCTGGTATGCAGAGCTCACGAGGCTACGGTCTCATCTGGGTGTGGCGGGCTCCGCCCCCTCCAGACGTCACAAGGACAACCCAGGCTGGGATTCCGTGCCCCTATGCACTCCCTCACAGTCCGGATCATACCTACAATGAGGCGAAGACTGTGCCTGACTTCTGGCGGCTCCACAGACTCTGTGGTCGATCCGGCCCAGAGCCAGGCTCTTTTGGTCAAAGCTCCAGCCCCAATCAGCCAACACGGAGGAATCCCCACATCAGGCTTCCACCTCAGTGGAATTCTGCGATGGAACGGGCGTCGCAGCACAGCGCTTTCGAGCGCAACCCTCCTGGCATTGGCCACTCCAACAGAACCTCTTGCTGTGGCTCATCAGCACACGTTGTCCAGCGCTGGGTGTGCAACCAGCACCACCACCTCCTCGGGTTCGTGACAACCGGGCTTTTTTAGCGCGAAATCGGTTGAGCAATGTACTGGAGAGAATCCAGCAAGCACCTCGTGCTGGTTCAGAGGTTCCATAGGGAAGAGCTGGGCACAGGCAGGCCAGCACGTAGGGACCCCCAGGAGCCAGCAGCTGGGTCCCACGGCGGTTCCTCCTGACACCCAGCAGTCCTTCAGCTCCAAAACAGGCACATTTTACATGGGGTCATAGCCCCAATATTTATACCTCATTTGTCTTCGTTCTTCCTCCTGGCCGGGGCACTGGACCTAGTCCAAACCAGTTCTGGGGGGTACTCAAGCATTTCTTTACAGTGCTCACACACCCTCATTGTTAGGATAGGCTCTGGCCTCAGGCACACCACAGGGGGGTGGAGCCAGCATTGTACAAGGCAGGCACAGACTTATTCAGGGTCAGGGACTACTCCTCTCACTACTCCAAATGCAGATCTGCCTATTCAGCCCAGCGCTGACTCACACAGCCCCTCTGGAGCCACTGCACCTCACCAGCTCCTGTCACTCCAGAGCCAGACATGCAATACACATCAGGCAGGCACAAAGACACATAGCACACAGAAATACCAACTTCTAAAAGTGGCATTTCTAAAATAGTGATAATAAATCTGTGTACACCGTTACACAGCATTTATTACCACTATTCCAAACATACCAAACTTGTCACTCTACTCCTTTCATTTCAGGAACTACCACTAAACCACTTATCCGGGCATCCCCAATGCATTCCTGTGAGAGGGCAGCCTCACAGTAGTGAGAAACCAAAATGGATGTTTGTCACTATCAGGACATGCCACACAGTTAAGGCACATGTCCTGCCTTTTACCTACAATGCACCCTGCCCATAGGGCTAGCTAGGGAGAACCTTAGGGGTGACAAACATGTAGTAAAAGGGGAGTCACAGACATGGCACCCACTTGATGTGCCACGTCACAGCCGCAGTAAACTGTGAGCGCAGACCCTGCAATGGCAGAGGCCTGAGACAGGTTTGAAAGGCTGCCTTGGTGGGTGGCGCAAGCAGCGCTGCAAGCCCACCAGTAGCATTCGATTTACTGGCCCTGGGTATATGAAATACCACTTTACAAGGGACTGACAGGTAAATTAAATAGGCCAAACAGGTGAAGACCAATCTTACCATGTTTACCACTGAGAAAACACACACTTTACACTGGACAGCAGTGCTAAAGTGCCCAGAGTCCTAAAACCACCAACACCAGGTCAGAAAAGACTAGGAGGAAGGCAAAATGTTCAGGGATTACCCTGCAAAAAGAGCCAAGTCCAACAAGTGGTAATTGTGTTGAGTTACTGGTGAAGAAAAACCTAAGCAAGTTATGCTCTTCCATACAAAATCTCACGAGTTACCAGCACGCCTCAGCTTTAGAGGACTCAAGAGACACGTGTAAGGTGTGCTGAAGCCAGGGCTTTAAGTGGGATAAAAAACTGGGGGGTCTCTCAAAGTGGCATGGCCGATGTAATTAGGGTGTGGCTTAAAAAGTAAGCTAAAAACCTGTGCTTAGCATAGTGTGCTTCCCCAATGGTAATTTGCTGCTTCTGTCATTGAATCCAGAATTATAATACAAGTAACATTACACCTACAACAAGCCAGGACTATTCGCTTTGCCAATGGTTGTTAGTTGCATGATAAATAAGCAACAACTATTGCAGCTTCGTAATATAGAATATTGAAAATGCTTTAGTTCTGAACTAATGAGTCTGTGAAAGAACTATAATGAGTCTCTTTGAAGTTGCAGTGAAGGGTGGTACTGTTGCAGAGTTAAGATTTTTTTTTCATTCTGAGGGTTTATGTAAAAATGGAGAGCCCGATAGGGACCCGTTTCAGCACCTGCTTTTTAGATGTGCAGGTGCTGAGCATCTGCAAGACCAAGCCCACTTAAAGCCGTGGCTGAAGCCTAAAAAATATTTGTGAAACATAACATTACTGTGAAACATAACATTGTTTCACAGTAAGAGTGGGCAACATTGCATAATTGTTTTCCTAAAGAAATTTGCGTATTTGTTTTTGCTATTAAACATGTGCCCGTGTGAAAACTGAGCATGCTATTTGGCCGTGTGCACAAAAGACAAGCGAGCTACCGGCTTGAAACGTCACACGCGATTGCAAAGCACATTTGACAACAAGCACAAAATTTGTGCGAAAACGCTAAAACATAAATATTATGCAAAATACGTTAATACCATTAAGTGGGGAATTTTGAAAGCTTACAATTACGTAATGAAAAGTTCAGCCTAGTCAGTGTATTTCAGAGTACACACAAAAAGCAAGGCATGGAATGCATGACAACTGAATACATGTGTGGGGATCAGTGGTCGAAGTGGGCGGGAACGGCAGGGCAAGGCGTGCCCCTACTTCTTTAATTCTGTAGATTCCGTTCCCCTACTTTTTTATTATGAACATGCGTCCCTGGACGTCAGAAATATTCTGTTCGTGGATGGGCGGGGAGCAGAGAAGGAAAAGGTCTCTGTCTCTTACTTCCTGCCCAGACAAGACAAGGAAGGTGTCCGCTTCTGCTCTGCCGCTGGCAGCTGTCCCCCCTTTCTTACTCCTATTCCCTCTCATTCTGTCTAACTCCTTCTCACTTTTCCGAAAATCATGAATCAAGAAATGGTTCTCACAGTCTCTTCCTGTCGTCCATTTGTACCCCTGTGAAATGGATGCAAAAAAGAAACCACTTTTGCTGGAAATGCCGTTTTGACATTTTTCTATTCCAAAGTGCAGCCTCGGAAATAAAATGTTCAAACTCTGAAAAATAATTAAATAAAGCACGATGGAGTGTTCTTAAAGTTGCCAGAGAATTTTTTTCAAACCCCAACACATTAGCGCCACTTTACAGAGTTTGCCAGTAAAGTGCTACTTTTGTTTTCTTGTCTTTCTTTGAACAGCATCGTTTTCCTCCAGTACCTCCTACCTAGAGGCAGGGCCGGTGCTAGGCATGGGCAGTGTGGGCAGCTGCCCAGGGCCTGGCCCTCTACCTGCCAGGATGGGGCCCCCCACAATGGCAATTAACACCCCACTAGTCCTCGTGTATGTCTGCCGATCAGAGTGAAAGAAATGCTTCACAAACGGGCTCATGGAAGGGGGCCCCCCTCCTGGGGCCTCTAAGGGATGGTGTGGGAAGGCCTAGGGGAGGGTACACCTCTCAGGCAGCCAGTTCAGAGACTCAGCAGGGCGCCCATTGTCAACACTGTAGCCCACACAGCCCCCAAGCAATTCTCACACCTTCAGTTCGAAATGGGCTGTACAAGAGTTGCTTGGGGTGGCTGAGAAGAGGAGCTGCGGCCCAAGTGGAGCCTGCACAAAGCAGCTTTCCCGAAATCAGAAGGTGTCACTTATGTAGATTTCAGGGGCCTCCCACATTCCCTTTTGCCCAGGGCCCCGAAAAACCTAGGACCGGCCCTGCCTGGAGGTACTGCAATACCTGGTTGATGGGTGGATTGGAAAACGAAATGTGTACGGCGGCTTTGTGTTCACAAATGTGGTCTTTTGAAACATTACTGCTTACGTTTTATAAGCATATAAGCAGTGGACATTGAAATGGGTCCTTTCTGGGCCCTGTAGTTATGTCCTTAACTTTTCAGGCAAAAATACTTGTTGATTTCTGTATAATGACTGTAAAAGCGTTAAGTTCACCATGTTCCTGCTTACATTTTACATGCTTTATTAAATCTTTCATTCCTTATGAGTGTTTGCTTTTTCCAGGATGTTGTTACCTTTTCTTTTAGGCAGCATATTGCTATTGCCTAGTGTGTAATTTGAATTGAGTCGCATCCAGTTATTTATAGCAGGTCAAATTGGATTGGAGCTGAAGGCAGTATGAGTTTCTCTCAGTGGGGCAGTATGGTGTTCAGTGAGGGAGCAGATGTAGCACTGGGGGCAGAGCTGTTAAATTTAGAACTGGGGAACCAGGTTCAGCCTTCATGAACAGTCCCCCAGACCACTCTCCTGAGGGAGCACATTCCCATGCCAGACCTTAGAAGGCACCAGAAAAGCCCTGGTGTGTTAGCACCAGCAGGTGGACCCTAGCAGTGGAAAGTGTGGGTTCACCTTGAAGGCTTGCCCACCACAATCCATACTGAAGTTCACCTCCAGTCTTGCGGGCAGGCCTACGAAGTAGCAGACCCTAGAGCAACAGTGACTCTGTCACTGAGGTCACAGGACCCCTGAGAAGAGCTGGATCTAGGGCGGTGCGACTGGTGTGACCACAACGGGCGCTGACTTTGAGTGGGGCGTCGTATATTATGGTTTTAAAAGCACTTGCTGCCTCCTTCCTGGCCGCCAGCTATTTTCGGCAATAATAAAAATGTCATGATAACTCTGATGAACTCTGATGAATAAACTTCTTCCTAGAGCAAGATAGGAGATTTGTCTAGTGGAAGTTTTGACTCATGGAAAGATAGCACAGAGGGTTAATGTGCCTGCTGCAAAGAAAATGTACCAGGCCCATCACAAAGTGCACATATTGTAAATAGGTCAGTGGGTTACTGCTTTTGTCAGTGAGATCCTTTTGCTACTTGCAGTTTATAAGGTAAAATCCTAACAAATAACAGTGAGCTATTAACTTTCATCTAAGAGCTGCATACAAACTGTAAGGTATAAACTAGAGCGTTATGTTTTTTCCCTAAGCCTTTGATTATCCTAATGTTGCAAAATGTTTTATTTTACAAATCAATAATGATTTTTAAAGAGAACCCCCAATCATGGTATTAAGTTTTAAATTCTGAGTTTGTGTTTCTCCAGGCCAATCACTATTAAACTATACTGTCTACTGGTATGGTTATCATGTGACTCCTACACCTTGTAGTCCTTTGTCTTATGTAACATTTCCTATACAGTCATTTACACAGGTAAAATTGATTGTCTCTGTGTATATTGCTGACGACAGAAACTCCATGGCTCGGAAACATATGGCTCGTGCTTCCACTTTTAAGCATTTTTGGGACATTCTGTGATTAAAATAAATTCACAAAGTGGAATATGTTTCTAATGTCAATAGCTCATATTAATCGTTAAATAATCATGTGTATCCATTGGTTGAATTACATAACATAATAAGCTGTAACTGGTCAGTGAAATGCCACACAAATCCTAAAGATTGGGATGTTTTGCACATCCTGGCCACACCTCTAACTCCGCCCACGGATCCAATCCTCAGGTTATTCCCGCCCTCTGATTCTCCGCCCACAGTTCCCCTACTTTTTTTTCCCCACTTCGACCACTGGTGGGGATGAGAATAGCATGAAACTCTGCAAGCTACTGGTAGGCCCATAAGACTTGGACCTGTGTCTGACCCATTTTAGAGCAATGCTGGTTTCCGTACAGTTTGCTCAGGACCCCACAATTTGCTCCAGTGAAGATTCATATTTGAGTGAGATCTACTTCCATCATATGCGCTTCTTCACCGAAATGTCAAATTTTACGGAGAAATTAAGTATGACGTCGCAGTTAAAAAAAAGTGGGAGTTCTAAGAAATGTTGATTTTTTTAATGTTAATTTCTATGCACATGAAGTTTTAGGTTACAATAAGTTAAAATTGTATGTCTTGCGACGTGAGTAGGAACATTATTTGTGAAAAGGTGCTTCACTCTTTTCACCTATTGATATGAAAGAGCTTGAAAGTATGCCCCACTTAATTAAATTACATTGCATTGTAGTACTGCAAAGGTCAGAATCAGGTCAAAGTTTTGGTGCAGTTTTTTTATTCAAAACTACGATACAATCGGATCAAACCTAGGTTACAGTTTCCGCCCTGCAGCAGTTTGCGATTTAAAGATTCTGGGGACAGAGCCGATTTGGCATAGGGAGGAACATTTCAACATTTTGATTCCCGCATTAGGTTATTACCTTGCTGGCCCGAGACACACTACCTCAAGAGCTATAAGAATAGAAACAGAAGGAAGTTGATTAACGAGGGGTGTTTGCTTCTAAAAATACTGCATGGGCAAAAACGGAGAAAACAGAGTTCAGGCAAGGTTTCCTTTTTTTTAGATTTAAAAACATGCCTGGTTTATTTAATGTAGTACCTGCTCATTAATTTGAAAAGCAGCAACCTTTTTTTTCTCTTCATGAATTGGTGATGGTATGTTCCAACTGATTTTTTATTAATTAGGATGCCTAACAATTGCCAGAATAGAAAGCATAATACCAATTTTTGTTTGTACCATCGGTCAAGTTAGTATAAACTATTATTCAAGCTGTAGAAAAAGGAGACATGGGAATGAACGTCTGTGGTACATACATGAGTTTAAAAGGATTCTTAACTTATCTCATCCTCAGCGTTTATGCAGCTGGTTTGAATGTTTTGCACAGTTTGTGCACATTGCAATCAAATGTATTGTCTTGCTGCATTTGAAAAGTACTTACTAAACCTATGTGTTGGCTGAAGCACTTAGCCACACGCATAGTAATTTGTAGGTTATGTGGCTGGAAGGGTGTTGTGTTTAATTTGAACCTCTGTGTGAATTGTTTTCATGTCGCAGGTGATGACCGAGGTGTGGTCCGGTTTTGCGCAAGTGGGGGCAGTTTTGCAGCGGTGCAATATCGTCCCCCAGTACCAAAGCAGTGCTGTATACTAGCACCCCCCCCCACCCCCCCAAGGGGGAAGCAGGGGGACTGATCTTGCAAGATTGCCAGGGCTGCTTTGGGCTCGGAGTTTGACCTTAAGGGCAGTGGGATGATCAATATGTGTATACTAAAAAAAGAGGGGGAATCAGAGAAGGCTTAGTATTCCTTAAGGCAGGGCTTTAAGTGGGCCGGGGCTCACTGGGTCTAAGCAACTGAAGTTTTTAAATGGGGGCCTCGAAAAGGGTCTCATCGGGCTCTGTTTTGTCTCAGGGCTCAGGCGGTCCATTTTTTCCCGGACTGCAGTGACAGCAGACACATCGATGTGTGCGTGCTCACACTGCTCACTTCTCACGAAGTTACGGCATGACGTCATGCCAGGTGAGTGTTGCAGGGGAAGGGAAATCCTTTAAAGAGAGTCATTTTCTCTTTGGATTTCCCTTCTCTTTTTGAAATTCAGGAGCAGCAACATCGTCGTGGTGTCACCAGGGATTTGAGTGGAAGTCTTTTCAATTTTATATACAAGCCATAGTTGCTGCTTATTTATCTCATGCAATTAACAACCATTGACAAAACCAATAGTCCTGACTTGTTGTAGGTATGATGTTACTTGTTGTATCATAATTGTGGATGTAATGACAGAAACAGAAAAATACAAGTTGGGTGGCACACTGTGCTAAGAAGAGATTTTTGGCTTAGGTGTTTTTAAGCCACACCCTTAATTACATCGGCCACGCCCCTTGGAGAGACCCCCTAGTTTTTCATCACACTTAAAGCCCTGCCTTAAGGTGATATGCGCCAAGCAATTTGCATGGTGCATCACCAAACAATGTACTTAGTTTTTAATGTACTATTAATCATATTCTGTTTGGTTGGAATCAGTGAATTTCAAGTTTAACCATGTATTCTTTTTACACTGTGTCAACTAAGTATGATCCTAACATAAAATAAAATAGAATACATTCCATACCAAACATAAAAAGTGCATGTGGTGAAAGGGAACTCACAAATATCTGGCCCTAGGAAATAACCCTTACTATCATCAGAATTAAAGAATGGGTGGAATCTTAGATCTCCCCAACATGTTTTTCGCTGGGCCCCAGTCATTTTGAATTCTGTCACTGAAGCAGGGATGTTAAATATCTCCTTATAAGCCAAAAAAAACGACATTCCAAAGAGCCTCTAAGATGTATGATTTGGAAGTCTTTGCACAACTGCCAAGATGAATTGTTTCACCTCACGAGATATACTACTTAGGTGTAAATGTTGGAAGCCTTCGTGCACACGAAACACAGTTACTTCACTCTGTATAGTAAATTGTGGGTAATTGG
Source organism: Lissotriton helveticus (assembly GCF_964261635.1). Classification (NCBI taxonomy): domain Eukaryota; kingdom Metazoa; phylum Chordata; class Amphibia; order Caudata; family Salamandridae; genus Lissotriton; species Lissotriton helveticus. Next base: position 329,736,021 of record NC_136071.1, on the reverse strand, counting down.
ATGCTTCTAATTAAATACATTGAGAGGATGACATTGAATTAATAATTTTGTTGTCTTTTCTTTTGCTGTTAATATCCGTTAAAATGTAAGGATTAACAATATTTTCTGGAAGAGTACTGTAACAATACAAGGCTATTTGCTCTCATCATAACTAGGCCAGTGAGTAGTTTCATTACATGCCCCTCTCAAAGTTCGTATTAGGTGTGATGTGCAAAATGCTTTTTCGTGTAAGATGACATTTGACTTTTGCCTGCGGGGGAGTAGTTCTTTCCCAAACACTCTCAAACAAACATGTTTTCTGCTCAAACCAGTCTACTGACGGTATCTTGAGTAACTTTACCATGCGAGCTATGCCTGTGCACAGAACATAGATATGAGATACCTACCACAAACCCTTGTGTAGTTTATTTCAATTTCAGGAAAAATAAATAAATTATGCACAGGGTTAAGTATAATTAGGGCTCCTGGTCTTACGTTGTTTTACTTTTTAGAAATTTCTGTCTGTATTTATCAATTTTTAAGTGATAGTAATAACCAACATACTTAAGGCCTGATTATGAGTTGGCGGTGTGGGCCACCACACCAGCGTCCCGCTCCCACAACTTCAAACTTGACTGCCACCCACCCGAGTTTCCTCCTGGTTTGGCGGGTAGTCCCTTGGCGGTCCCATGGCAGTGCCTATTAAAAAGAAACCGCAAAGGGAGTGCCAAAACCCATTCCTGCATGACATGAACTGTGCAGTCCATACCGTGCAGGAAAATACCTGCATGCAAACAGAGGGCACGCCATGTGCCGCCCTACATGTTTCCGGAGGACCAAATGCAACAGGGGGCCCTGTAGTTTCCTCACTGTCAGCATTTTCATGGCATGACCACAGCCATGAGACTGCTGGTGATGAGGAAGCTCGTAATATGCTTGGTGGAATTTATTCGTCACTTGAATGAGGAATCCCTTTTTCTCTATTTTTCACGAATCCCCTCACTGCACTACCCCTCTCCCTCCTTTTTGCGCATATGGGCACAACTTCATTGTTAATATGTGAAAAACCTTTAATGTGATTCTATAACTAATAATAGGGTTTCAGTACGTTGTGAATAAACATCGTTCTCTGGATTTGTTTCATTTTCATTTTTTTACATTTAATTCTATTTTCTATGAATTTCTTCTCTCTGTCCCCCCCAGTCTGGGACCCCTCTGTTTGTAATAATGTTCTACCCAGGTCCCAGTGACTTCTATTGGGTTAACCCTGTTAAATATAACTAACGTTAATATAGCACTAGGTCATTCTGATTTGAATGATTTTGGTAGGTAAGATTTTCCAGAAAATTGAGTGTGTGATTCTTAATGAAAATGCACACTTTGCATACATTGGCAGGTTGTTCATAAGACACAAGGCATCGTTGATTAATCATGTGCTTGTTGAGACTTTTGATGCAAACATCCTTTTACCCACGAAAGCTGTTCGGTGCTTACATTTTTTATGCTTTCTTCATGCGAGTACCCATTTTAAACTTTAATATACCTGGACAAAATCTTCCCCTGGATGTGATATTTCAGAAAGAGCGAATGCAGGATCTTGTGTAGCCAAAGGTGTAAACGGAGGACAGGGTCTGACTCTCTTGGGATGTTGAGAATTTTGGCAGGCAGTCCGAAATAGATTAAAATACTCAAGGACTAACATACTACTGTAATGTTGGGCATATAAAAATATAAAAGTGATTGTATTTGCAGACATCAGGGAATTGTAGTGCTGTGATATAACTTCAATGCCTTGTAAAAGCTTGGTTAAAGTTCCGTAGAACAACTTGCAGGTGGTATTTCATACTAATAGAACCCGATTTTGATTTCACTGGTTATTTTTTTACAAGTTTACTTTTTTGAGTGAACTAACATAAGCAGGTATTATTGAATTGGATTTTGATGATTTTAACCTGAGCTCCTAACTGTTATTTATTGAAATATCTTTAATAAGGGGACTGATTGTTTGTCTTTAGGTATGTATTGATTTAGTAGATTTTTGGGTGTCAATCTCAGATTTCTTTTTAATGAATACTGTTTTTTGGAGGCATTGTTCACTTGACTTATATGTGTCTATTCTCCTTCGCATGTTGCACTTGCCCTCATAGAAGTCTTCTCTCTGACAAGTGATTTTTAATCAGAGGCATCTATCTTGTATGTTTGTTTAGCTCCGGAGGATGGTCTAGCTTGTCAGCCACCGCACATTCACAACATGTACAAATGCTAATTTTCTTATTAAATGGTACAGGTTTGCTAACCCGCAGTGAATACATATAGTAGGTGTGCCAGAGGCCTTCCCATCTGAAACCACCCATGCCCAGGTGTAACCAGGGCAAGTCAGAGTTGAAAGCTATGCAACACACATGCCCACCCAACTAGGAACACTAGCTAACATATCAGAATGAATTGCAATCCCCATTCTGGACCACCCCAAACCAAGGGTAATGCCTCTTTCTTTCTCCTCAGTCACTAAAACAGTCACTTTTGTCTATATGAACACGCTCTCTAGTAAAACATACTGTATAGGTCAGAGACCTTATATAACAGGACAAAAGTCATGTCATATTCTATAGTGAAACCTAGTTACGAGATACTTGAGATACTTGAGGCAGTACCTGATGACTACTGTACCTTAACACAAAACAGAGCAGATGACAAAAAGTGTGGAGGTGTAATGGTCCTCATTACAAAAATGCTACTGTGGTATCCCTAAGTTCATTTCCACTGTTTGTGGAGTGGACAATCTGTTTTTACTATCTCTCTGTCTACACCAAATACACTAGCTAGACTTACGGATTTTCACACTCGTGACTACATGAGTACAAGGGCCTCACAGCATCGGTGAGGGATGGCACCAATGGGGATCGTACACAGCACTTTCATTTGAAGAGAGGTGTCCACGAAGGATGTATCCTGGCTCCCTTTCTTTTTATTCTTTATATAGACCGCCTTGAGTCGGCTCTATCTGACCATGGGCTGGATGTCCCGAAGGAGAGTGACAGACAGAGACCTGCCCTCTTATATGCAGATTATGTTGTCCTGGTTGCACGTATGGTCAGGGGCCTTTAGCATCTGATTACTTCGGTTCAACAAGGCTTTGCATCAAGGTCAGCTTCAAGAAATCTGATGCTGACCCACGATTATGAAAAGCCGCCACACTGTATCACTCTTACCCTCAGCTGAAAAACTACTAGAAGTGTATTTAGCTAGGCATTTTAGTAATCATATTTAAGTCATCAACATACTTGGGCACACACAAGTAGTTTTACGCTCCGCTAAGTTGCGAAAGTTACTGCCTGACAATCTTGCAAAGCAACACTAACTTGGCACTTTCGTGCACCCTTTGAAAATGTGCATATTCACTCAAGCTTTGTAGTCTTTCTCCCAGGTATTGTCTTTTTATGGTTATCCTAGCAGTAAGAAACCAATGATGAATAAGTGCTCCACATATTGCTTTACAAAACATCACACGGGGAGATTGCCATACCCTGATGAGTCCCATTGTGGAATGAGACACTAATAAAACAGTGAGTTCTGGAGGGTATTGAGTTTCCTAATGGCTTCCTTTATAGGTGTGTTGAGTTGATATTTGACATCATGAGTCCTTATTATTTAGTTTTCTGCAAATATATTGAAGTTTTGATATTGAGCAGTACGTCCATCAACTCCACAATATGGAATATGTCTGTACAACCTTATTATTGACCATGATAGTTTGATATGCTTCTCCCATTCAACCGGAGACTCCGAAAATGGCATAGGAAACAGGTTTAGATTTATAAGTTGACAAAGCATGAAAGTGGCAGGACAGGTAGGATGATGAAAGTACAGCTACCCATTTACTGTGGCTCACGTCTGTACTAGCCTCTTTACATAGGTCATCAACACAGCAAGCCAGTGTGCAGTGAGAAAATAACGGGCTGATGTGGACACATGAGGGTCAACCAATTATTGACTAAATAAGGAAATCTGGTATTTCATTAAAAAAATGTGTTTATTTTCTTCAGAAAATGATACACTTTTGTTAGGTGGAATTTAGCTGATGTGGCCAAAATGTCATTTGGATTTTATAGCAAACTGTGTATGATGTTGAAACTATTGTGCCTCCAAATATTAGCTCCCCAGTTACATTTCCAAAATGTAACTAAATATGCTTGTTCAGGGATAATTCATGCTGGGTTACTGCTGAGGCTGTTTCCTTGGTGCCAAAGGCACTTGCAGCTGTCTGGCATTCCATTGCTTCTGAAAAGAGATTCTAAATGAATGAAATATTTTTTACTTTAGTTGGTTATATTTCCTTCAGAGCTGGGGTTGTCATTACCACTAATATTGTACAGGTAGAGTACTACTACAATCATATCTACTATGGACCTATTGCAAAAGTAATAGTATTGATGAGTAGCTTGGGATCATTTTAATTGATTAGAAGTAGGTGTCGTTATGGCAAATGTTGGTGATACCTATGCTATGACGTATCCCATTGATGGTGGGTTGCTCATGTAGGTTATATGAACAAACAGCATTTTTGTACCTTCTCCCTAATTGATTAATTTACCTACTGATTGAGTGCCATGTCTAATGCACACACTCATCAAACTTTTTGTGTTTGCAAGAAACAAAATCTTAAAGTGGAGTTTCCTTCTTTAAAACAAAAAAAATAATGCCCCCCAAAGCAGTAGGAGATTTGTTCTTGCATGCGGGGGGCCGTTAATTACTTTCCCTGACCACTATACATGGATTGCTTGATGTACATGGAAAATGCGTCAAGGTCAAACCACTTTAAATAGGATGGGACAACTGTCCCTGTGATCCAGTAGTCATGTGGTGGATGAACTCCTGAGTCAAGGATTACTGCTAGTAGAGCCAATGAAGATTCAGTCAATAGTTACCCAGCAGTTACCTTACTCCATATGAAGAGGGGAAAATGTGTGTTTGGCGGAGTGGGAGAAACACCATTATACACCAGCAGATACCGAGTCCCTTATTGAGCCGCCTAATAAGAATGCCTTGGCAGCCAAAAAAAGTTTGCCATTGCTGATAATGTCCCTGATGTCACTAAAAGGTATCTTTAGATCTGGTTCCTTTTTATTGGGCATACCTAACTGACAATGTTTATTGAGGCCTTAATATATGAATTTAATAACACTGATACAGTTTGAGCCTCAAGCTTGCAAGACTTAATTCCTAGCAGAAGTACCATTTAATTTGGCAGTCTTTACTAGGCTTAAACTCTAAACAGTATAAGAAACTAAGGAACATGTACTATATAAAAACCATACCATGCTACATTTCTGTAATGTCCGTCCATTTCAGCAAGGGCCCTGATAAGCCCAGGTAAGCCGCACGATCTGAATCCGCATACACACGGATTCGGATCGTGCCGCTGACCTGGGCTTATCAGGGCTGAAATGGATGGACATTACTGTTGTTGACGTACTCCTTTTTTGATAAGTTATGCGTTTTGCATTGCACACCAGTGCGTGGACATTAACTGAGAAATTTCGTGTGGGAAGTAATATTTCCGCAGATTGTTCTTACTTGTGGTCCTTGGGGCTCCGAGGATCAGGATCCGTATTTCATACTCTCATTGGACTAACTACCTGTATATTGACAACCTATCAGAGCCTTGAAAAAGTCATCAAGTACGACAAAACATGTGTCAGCTGTTGCTCAAATCAAACTGTACAAGAAACAGAATAACTCATTAAAACGAACAGAATCATCGTTTTTTTGTATTACTTTTACAACCCTTGGAGTTTATTTTACTAATATGGACCGGACTATTTACAATTTATTTGGTGGTGCTCTGGCCATTCAATATATATTCATTGTATATCGGGGGATTGTCGCTCATATACTTTACACTATTGGGGTGACATAGTGTTATCTGTTCCATTGAGCATACTTTACTGTTTATATGTTGTAAATGATTTCCTGAAAACTGTGTATGTGCTAGCACCTTTATAAGCCACTGTTACCCTCTCAAAAATAAATATAAACATGAGCCATGTCTCTCCTTATACTTTAGGAAGAGATGAGTAGTCTAAACATGACATCAGATAACATCTTAACATGCGCTGTTGAATACAATCTATGATTATCAATACAATAAGTTTACTATATTAGAATGAAACAGTTAGGTAAACACATTGAAACAAGTCTGCTTAGAAAAACAGCATTTAGAATGACAAGTGCACGTTGGCTTAGCTAAAAAAACTATACATTCAGCTTCAACATGAAATCCTGCCCCTCAAAGGTTTCACATTAAAATGGTCGAGCCTTTTAAATACCATAGACCAGGAGTGTAGCCTGTGTGGTTATAAGAATAAGGACATACCACACCTGCACTTTTTTGTCCTGTGTATGCAGAACTGTGGGCCAAAAGGGTGATTCCAATTTGTCAAAAGCTGGGTTTCAGTAGGTATAAGGAAGCTAATAGGATTTTCTATGTTGTTAAGAATTTTTATCTGGTCTTCGAAGTGTCCAGATATTTGTTTCCCACTTGGCTAATAAGAAATAAGAAATAGAAAATCAGCAAAACTCTAACTAATATGGCCTTTTCACTTGTAATAATTCAATAATCTGAGTGCTCTTTAGCTTGTATGTGAAGCTGTAAGGGTCATGTTTGATTTTATGTTTATCCTAATGCCCTACTGAACTTTTTTATTACCTTTTTTAATTTGCTGTCATTGGTTTTAATGTTTTTTTATTGTAATTTTTAATGTGTATCTCTTTTATTGTATATTACCGAAATAAAGAGTATTTGAATCGAATTTAACAAATGGCATTACTTGGATTGAGGAATGTAGGTGAAGGGTGGGTGGAGAAAATTTTGACAAACCACAAAAGAATTCAGTAGTCTAGGGAACAATTTTCTTTAAATATCTGCAAGTAAGAGGTATTTTTTTTCAAGATGCGTTCATCTAAGGTAAGTATGATTATGATTGAAATAATCTATTTAGGGCCTGAATTATAGTTTCGTGGATAGGGTACTTTGTCGCAACTGCAAAGGAGTACTCTCTCTGTCAAACTCTTGGTCTGCCCGTCTGAGTTACAGGTAGGTGGACATTCAGTATCCCAAGGTAGGGCTCCAGTGGCCGATGAAGTATGGGTAGTCAGAGTTTGAACGCCTACCTGATTTAGAGTTTGCAGTCTAACAGCGACTTTTCACTGTTCTTCACCGATGAGTAATACAATCTAAGAATACTCCCTCATGGCCTACATTTCTTTTTACCTGATTCAACACCAATTCAACATGGGCTGAACATAGAATTAGACAATAACAAAAAACATAAACATATTTATGAATCTAAACATTATTTATTTATTTTCTTTGTTTTATCAAAATTATTTATGTACTCTCTTTTGCTAATTTTACATACAAAAATTAATATTGTAAACATATACACATAACTTTACAATATAATATAATGTTCATGTGTCAACATCATAAACCCCCAGGTAAAGAGACAACAAGAATCATTCCAACAAACTCTGATACATCCATACCTCTCAAACTACACTCATACCACATTCATAGCTACATATATCTGGGAAGTGGGAGACATAGGGTTGTTCTTAGTCTCCACGACCATGTACAGCAACTGCACATAGCAGGATCTGAATAGCATTGGTCGACGCGTTTCGGAGGCTTGTAGAATGGATGTGCACCACCTTCCTCAGGACCTGCCAGATATCAGACCGATGTTGCTAAACCCAGGGGGAACCTAAAACAATATAAATTCAATAAATTGACAGCCCATGATATACAATAGGATTATACTGATTCGACCTACATGCACAAACTGCAATTTACAAGTGCAATAAATTATGACCAGATATGGTACTTTTCTATATACAGTGCACAACACCGAAAAGTGTATACCATTAAAAAGGATATACTCATCACACCCCTATTTACTAAGGGCGGAGTTCCTTAGTGCATTCAGAAGAAATGTTTATCCTTATAGCACCACCACCAACAATATACCAAAAAGGAGAGCTATTTAGAATAATAACACAGAATAAAAAACCAAAATGAGAACACCACTCATTTCTCAGAAGTGTAATAATCAAACTATAATAAAAGCAGGACAAAAGGTTTTACGGTTGAAAATCACTCTCAGAGTACTTACTACCAATATTTATTCATCCACAGGTATTTAAATTGAAATAACAACCCTTTTCCCCCGGATATTTGTTACCACTCTCTTGTAAGTACTGATTATTTGGATACATCCGTGGTTGAAGTGTAAGTTACACTTCAACTCGAGAGGGCGAAGTATCCATGTGAGGAGGTCCGTTTCCGTGCGATATATACCACGATTCTGGCTTTTCAATTAAGAACGCCAGCAGAATTATATAAACCATTGTAATATCAACCGATCACAAAAGCAAATGCAGATTCTCCTGTTCTGGAGCAGATACATATCGGTGATCAGCTTCTATCACGCCTATTTCCTCCAAGGGGCTTTCTTTGTGAGAAACACTAGTCCTGATGATGGTCTTATAGATGCGAACAAACAAGACCGAAACGTCGACCTAAACATCATCTCCACAGCATTTTCTGCATTGCAGGAAACCTTTTATACATTTCTATATTAGGTTTTCTTCACCCACTAATGGAGTTGATGATATGTTGTGAATGGAATAGTCAATTTACATGTACAGCTATTCATGACTTTTACCTGAAGATTGCTTTTTTTTTTATAACCCCATGATTTAGATCTCTTGATTTGCTCAAATACAAGATTTTTCAGATATAATTAGTTTGCTGTGTGCTTATTCCTCTTTTCTTCTTGATTGTCATTGAGTGTTGTTTTGAACAACTTAATAATGTTTCAGTTATCCTATGGATACAAGTGGGTTTAATTGTTCAATGAACCCTTGATTGACATATTTTAAATTATATGTACTTAGTCCACGAACAAAATCCCTTGTAGTCACCGTATACCTCAATACTTCATAGAGGCAACATCTTTGGTAAAAATGAGTGTCCGAATGCCTTGAACTGATTCCAACAAAGCTGAAAAGAAAATATTATGATGTTTGAGATAGTGGGATAAGAAGAGGAACAGTGTCAATGGTACTAAAGTGACATGTCTAGAGGTCTACGCGGAGTTCTCAGAAGGTTTTATATGCTAGTTTCGATTCCCAGGTTTACTCTCATTATATAACCCTACAACCTGCTTTAATGATCGAATATTGCACAGGTGCCCAAAGCATTCACTCACTTAATTCACCTAACCTCAGCAGAGTAATAGTTTTCTAATTACAATCGTAATACACCTATTTCGACTCCCCACGTAATTATTCAGCTCCCCCAGATCAACCTCGATGTCACACTACTCAGATAAAAGGGGGCTCACCCCAGGCCCATCTACTTGACCCACAAGGTTAAACAGCATAGTCACCAAAAACTACCCTAAGCAATTCAAACTAGCGATGTCTCCACGATATTGAAAGTCACGACTTCTATACCCCCCCTGGCTAACGACATGGGAACCCAATATTATACCTTCAAGGAGAACAAGCGTCGCCTAAGTCATACCTTCCTTCGCTAACACAAAGTTCTTACGAGTCTCGAAACGGAGAAACAGGTACACGATGTCTCAAATGAGGTTACTGCTAACCCAAAACCCGTTGTTTTATAGGCAGTACATGGATTGTAAAGCGCATGCATTGTATTCGCGCTCATGTGATGTGCCGTTAGAAACTGTGGGTGGACTACTACCCAGTAAAAGGTCGCGCCATCTTAACATAGGCAATACCTATAGAGGCATAACAAACAATTATTGTCAATATAGACTTACCGATCATATTTCACACTGGTTACTATCATAATCGTAGGTATCCACAATCAACATGAATCATGGCGGTTCAAGAAGTCTCAAGGCGTGCGCAGAGTGATCGCACTCACAGGATGTACCAGTAACAACAAGGAGGGACTAATATACCAATGATCAAAAGCACCATCTTAAATAAATAATATACATAACAGTTTAAAAAAAGAGAACACCACCAGTAATGGTCACCGGTCAACTTCCACATTTGGTACCACCACAGTCCTACGTCTGCACATATCGACCGCTTGATCCCATCATATTCGAACTCAACACCCTTGCAAAAGTCGACATCACACAATAACAACTACCAACAGGCTCGAAGACAGCCACTCTCTCTGTCAAACTCTTGGTCTGCCCGTCTGAGTTACAGGTAGGTGGACATTCAGTATCCCAAGATGGTGCTCCAGTGGCCGATGAAGTATGGTTAGTCAGAGTTTTAGCAGTTTGAACGCCTATCCGATTTAGAGTTGGCAGTCGAACAGCGACTTTTCACTGTTCTTCACCGACGAGTAAAATATGACAGTAAGGACAGTAAATACATTTACATGACCTCCACAGCATGGAAGACAACTCTCTCTCTGTGAGGGTCATTAGTTTTTGATTTTTAAATGTATTTCTGAAAAAATTAAAAACATGGCAAAAGTTTGACGAATGTCTGTCAATTTGGCAGTACCACCCATCAAACCTTTTACACAATAAAGGTAACTCCTGTGACTGCAGTTGTTGCCAATGACTAGAGATGTGCGCAGGGCTGGTGAACATCTATATATGCTGATAATGGATACTATATCAAGGCGACCAAATATTTTGCTCCATTTCTTTAATGTAGTATGAACCATACTAGGCACTCTAACTCAGAACATTAGTTCTTTGTGTAAATACACATATTAAAATGCAGGATGTCTATATGATATTTCTGAACAGTCTTGATGATGATATGATCTAGTTGGCAAATAAATTGATGGAAAATCAGGTACTGATGCACAGGTACAAAGATATTGGTATGGTATTGCAGTGGAGTTAATTTATGTTTCTAACAATTTAAAGCGCTAAATATATGGTAGAACATACCACCCAGAAGCTGCAGAACATGGGGCTGTAGGGCAGACTCAAACTGCCCCAGGTGTCGACTTGGGGAAGTGATGCCTTACATTAGTTCCTCATCTGGAACTGGCTCAGTTAGAGAGTGATGCAGCAAAAACAGTAGCTACGCTCACTCAGCAGGATGTAGTAATTTCTGCCAAAGGTCCCATGCTGCGATCAGATGCAAATATATTTTATGAAAACACCTACATTTTCTTTGCTATGACAATTGATGCCTAGCTTTGTACATCCCATGATTGGATTAATTGCCCGCAGCTAAAACTTGATAAATGGTAGCTCTATATATTGGTACTTTTATAAGCCCAAACTGGCTGTCCAACAGGTTAAGCAGAGAGGTGACATACATTTTTTTTAAGAACATGGTGACCAGTAATATAAAATAGAAATCTAATCTAGATGATCTTTACAAGTGTTGATGAAAAATATGTATGTGTTTATCATTTTCAGATTTTCTGTATAATGATCTATATTAGTGTATTTAATGTACTTATGCACACGATCCTGCAAAAGTAAAAAGTAACTAATTAGTGTAACACTACATAAAATAAAGCAATGCCACTACACATCAAAAACAGAACAAGGCTCCACACAAGAAAACAAAATCAAAACGGTACAAAATACAATAATAAAACAACACAATATAGTGGAATAATACAATACGAAGGTAGAAGCACAACCGCACTTACACAGCAACAAAACACAAACACAACACAATAAAGATACTACACAACAATACAACTCAAAAAGACTAAGGCACAACATAACACAGTAAAAGCATAATGCAACAAAATAATGACACAACAGAACAGGGACCATTGACCATTGGAGCACAGCTCATACAACAACACAATTTGAAACAATAGCACCATATCACAGTTTAACAACAGCAGTGCAATGTGTCCCAAATCAAGCAACAGAACACAAGAAAACAAAATAAAAGCACATCCACAACCTAGTACAATTACAGCACACCACAACACCAGAAGGCAAATGTGTGCTGTTGTGCTCTGTGTTGGTATACTAGTGTGTAGTGTTGTGCCACTGTGTTTTGTTATTCTGCTGTTTTATAGAGAAGTAGAGTACAGTTGATTTGCATTGCCATTTTAATAGCATTGCAGTGTTTAGTTACATTTTATTGCGTTCCATATGTGTTGTAATTTTGTGCTGTATTATTGTTGTGTTGAATAATTGTGATATTTGGTAGTGTTCCTGTTCTTTAGCTGCAGTCCGCTTACATAAGCACATATTTCATTACCCCCCTTCCCGGGCATAACTTTATTTTTATAGCGCAGAGTGGTAAGAGGTGTTACACCAAAGTGCTGCTTTCTGTGCCACCTTGAACATGTAAAAGCACCAGTCAAAATTGTTTTCTCATTCGTCCTGAAGTCGACGGTGCTGAGAGCAAGGATGCACACTCGCAAAGCCTTCAGAGCATATTCTGCTTCTTTCTATGGACTTGTTCTTTACTTCTGGGGAAAAAGTGGTAGTGCTTTCAACAATCACTGTTAGAAATGGGGTCTCTCGTTGGCAGTGGTTTGCACCCTGTTCAAGTAGAGACCCTTACTCTAGTCAGGGTAAGGGAGTCATATGGCTAAGATTATCCCTGCTCACCCCCTTGGTAGCTTGACATGAGCAGCCAGCCTTTTCTCAGAGGCAATGTGTAAAACATTTGTACATACACACACAGTAACACAGTGAAAACACTACAAATGAGTGTACACCAGTTTAGGCAAATAGCTAATATTTACCTGAATAAAACAAGAACAAAATGACAAATATCCAACATACACAAGTGAAGATATCACTTTGCAAAGGTTAAATTAGTTCAATCCATAGAAATCAATAGATGCATTTCTTTTAGCACAAAGTACCTTGGATACATCAAAACTCAAAGATGATGCGAGGCGCTGGAAAAGCAAAACAATGTGTTGGTTCCTTACTCCCGGGGAAGGTGAAGCGTTGGTTCCTTACTGCCAGGGGAGGTGATGCTACGGTTCCTTACTGTCAGGGGAGGTGATGTATCAGTTACTTACTGAAAGGGGAGGTGGTGTGTCAATCTCCGGACACAGAGCCTCACTTCCTCACTGCTGGGCAACGTTGATCAAGAAATTGGCTCCTAGGGATGATGAATCAAAAATCCAAATATGCGGTGTCAATGCGAAAGCGGCAATGCAGGTGCTGCGTCAATTCCACAGCCATGAACCAGATGCTGCATCGAAGTTGAAGCAGTGTGTCACAGTCTTTGGTGATGCAGTGCTCAAAACTCACGCTGTTGCGGTTCTTTTGACGTGCTGCAATGGAAAGCTGGGGTCTGCAGTGAAAGCTATGGTCGATGCGCCAATCGTGAACCACGCTCCCATGCTGGCAGCAGTGATGCTTTTAAGTTTGTATTGATGCATCGATAAAAACAGATGCTGAGAGTCGATGAGTGGATTTTCTTCTTCAGGTCACCAGATTCTACTTCCAAGAGCCAAGGAATTGGAATTGGCACTGCTTGGCAAGTCAGGATTCTCAGCAGAATATCCCAGGCACTGACAGGTGAAGTCTTTGATGGCCCCGAGACTTCTTAACAGGAGACAAGCACACATAAGCTCTTGGAGAAACCTGGAAGCAGAATACAGAAAGCAAAGTGCAGTCCTTTCACACCCAGGACAAAAGCAGCAAGCAGCAGGCCAGCACAACAAAGCAACAGCCAGACTGTCAGTTCCTCTTATAGCATCCAGCTCTTGTTCCTGGTAGAATGTCCTTTAGTCCAGTAGTGTTCTGATTTGAGAGTGTCAGAGGTCCAATACATAAACCCCTTTCTGCCTTTGAAGTAGGCAAACTTCAAAGGGAAATATTTCTAGTGCACAAAACCCTGCCTTTCCCTGATCTGGCCCGAGGACACACTACAGGGGCTGGAGACAGCTTTCTATTAGGAAAGGCACAGCTCCATGCAGGTGTCGGTGACAACTCCTCCCATCACTCTAGCTCATGAAGGCCCATCAGCCTGGTGATGGCCCATCAGGATATGCAAGGCATACCTCAGCTCCCTTTGTGTGACTGTCTAGAGTGAATGCATAAGTGCCAAAATGTCATCGTAAACCAGACTTGGATTCTACAGACAGGCAGAGCATAGAATAATAAAGCTAGCAAATGTCCACTTTCTAAAAGTTGTATTTTCAAACATGCAATTTAAAAAACAGCTTCATCAAAAGATATATTTTATAAATTGTGAGTTTGGAGACCCCAAACTCCAAATCTCGATCTGCTCCCAATGGGAAATTACACCTAAAAGATATTTCATGGCAATCCTCATGTTACCTTATAGGAGAGATAGTCCTTGCAATAGTGAAAATTACATTAGCAGTATTTCACTATTAGGACATGTAAAACACACCAGTACATGTCCTACCGTTGAATACACTGCACCCTTCCCATGGGGCTGCCTTGGGCCTACCATAGGGGTGACTTTAATGTAATAAAAGGGAAGGCTTTGGTGTGGCAAGTGGGTGCACTTACCAGGTCGAATTGCAGTCTAAAACTGAAATCACAGACACTGCAGTGGCAGCCCTGAGACATGTTTGTTGGGCTACTCGTGTGGGTATCACAATCAGTGATGCAGGCCCAATTGTCGCATTTGATTTACGGGTCCTGGGCACACCTGGTGCACTTTACTAGGGACTTACCAGTAAATCAAATATGCAAGTCATCGATAAATCAATCAACAATACAATTTACACAGTGAGCAATTGCATTTTAGCACTGGTCAGCAGTAGTAAAGTGCCCGGAGTCCTAAAACTAGAAAAAACGAAATGCAGAACAGAGTAAAAAAACACAGGAGTTTGGAAGTAAAAAGACTGGGGAAATCACGTAAAAGATGCCAGGTCTAACAATCACTTATACAAGTACCTGTTGTTGAAAGTTCTATATAATAAACAAAACGCACAAACCAAGACAACACTGATCTCATCAGCATAACCACCTGAAGTGAAATGCTTAATGAGGCAAAAAATGAAAAAGACAGCGTACAACAGTGTTTTTGATTCAGGTTGCACACACTTCCGGTTTTTAGAAATGGTCTGTTTTTTGCAGTTTTGGTAGGAACAATTCAATGGTTTGAGCCTATGCTGGGAGTCGCAAAGCAATGTAAGAGTAATAATTTACAAAATGGAAGCCATCTGTGAGGGACAGCTGCTACTGTGTTAATATAATGCGAGTAGTGGGAGCAATTGGCATTGCGGCCCCTGCACGTTTGGGTGATAGAGTCAATGGGCTGGCACACTGAGGTAAAAAATGTAAACACAGCTTCTTTTATCCTTTGTAGGCCACTGTCTCTGCAGCTGGCTACATGCAGTCGCAGGACTTCCGCTTTGAATGTGGATGAGGTAAAATGCCTACAAAGAGTTGGCTGGGTTGGATTGCAGACGCTGTACTGACTGACTGAAGCAAATCTTTTTTCGGAGTGAGCCATAAAAGACAATAAAAAGAGCACCTATAATACATAAAATTAATAAATAATGTTTTTTTCAGCTAAAAAGTAAAACTGTTAAAATATCATTACATCAACCAATGCAGAGTTTATGTGGTGTAGACACAGCATAGTAACAAGATCCATACAACATTCAATAATTAAT
This sequence comes from Lissotriton helveticus, assembly GCF_964261635.1. Taxonomy (NCBI): domain Eukaryota; kingdom Metazoa; phylum Chordata; class Amphibia; order Caudata; family Salamandridae; genus Lissotriton; species Lissotriton helveticus. The sequence goes on along the minus strand of NC_136071.1, from coordinate 329,720,438 downwards.
ACATTATTAATTAAAATAACTAAAATCATAAAATATATATGCAATATTTAGTGCAAAGCAAGGCCAATGCAGCCATCACAGTAGGATGACCTCATGCCTTTTTCTAATATCCAATGCCCTTTTCCTAAAATGTTGCACCTTATAGCATGTTTCTATTGTAGAAAGGTGCTGTAGAAACACCAGGCCTTCCCTATGGGTTCTCAATTTGGATTTCCATAAAACAGGGATTACAAACGAGGTTCTAGGTACTGGATAAAATGGACAGAACAATATAAAGTGACAAGTGCTTTGTTTTGCTGCATGGTCGCACCGGCACGGAGGTAAACCATGTGACCATACACATTAAAGGGGGAGGGGAACCTTGAAATGTATCATGCAAAATCTGAAAAGGGTGAGGAAACAGCAATAGATAGGACTTATTAACCAGAAAAGACATGGTTCTAAGGTGACTGTGGTATAAATCATTACATATCCTGCAACTGACGCCACAGGCTGCACCCTCTAAAGTTTTAGATCTGAACAATGGTTAAGGAAATGAAGTGTGACTATCAGTTTAAAAGCTTCTTTCAGATATGCAACCCACACGATCTGGGCAACTTCATTCAGAGATAAACAGTTGGTGATGCAACATCTGGCCAGAGCAGACTCTGTCTTTGCCCAGGTCTTAACCCGCAATAAGGGCGGAGCAAGACCCTACTGATCCCCCAAATAGGTAAGGTCTAGTTCTTCATTGCAGATGAGAGTAGCGGCCCCCGAGGGAACCAGGAGTAATCTCAATAAGCAATTTTCTTCCAGCTGGAGAATTTTTACATGTGCATACCCCATAGACCTGCTCCATATGACACAGCGGAAATACATTCGCGTTTGTACCAGTTAATCAATTCTTTAGTGGGTTTCTGACCCAGCCTAAGGGAAAATCTGAAGATGTCCTCAATGTTCCTGTTACATTGTTGTGCTCTGGCGAATAAGAGTGAGCTCCATTTAAGAAACGAGCTTAAGAGGATCCCAAATAGTAAAAATCATTCAGTTTCTCAAAGCTGATTTCCCCATAAAAAGGTTTTTGATGTCATACTACGAGGCCCGCATGTCATAATGAAAGACTTGGAATAGTTGTCTCTTAGATCCAAATCTTCCATATATGAGGAAAAGGAATCCAATAAGATTTGTAAACCATTTACAGTGTGGGCAATTAGCACAGTGTCATCCCATATAATAGGATGGGGATGGTTGGCTACCTATTTGGGGGTTCTCCTATCCTACTCCTGGAAGATGTTTGGAAATCACATTTATATAGAGAAGGAATAGGAATGAAGCAAGAATACCACTCTGTCTCACCCCGGGTGGATTTTTTGGAAGCGGTGGTTTTAACCCGTAAACCATAATGAACCCTCACCATCAAATCATGATGTAAATGTTTAATTAAAGAGAGCAGGTCCACTTCCACCCTTACTGACTCCATCAGTGCCCACAGCTTTGGGCGGTTTACCAAATCGAAGTCGCTGGATAAATCAATGAACGACAAATAGCGAGACCCTTTTTTGCCATTACGTATTTCCCTGCTAACAAATAAAGGTTTAAGCACTGATCTATTGTCCTGACACCAGGTCTAAAGCAAAATTGCATGTTGGACAAAATCTTTTTCTCTGTAGCCAATGATTCTAAGTGTGTCAAAAGCAGTCAACCTAAAATCTTCATACTTGAGTGTATCAATGATATAGATCTATAGCAGGATGGTAAATGTCTGCCTCATTTTGATAGATCGGCATGATTGTGGCTGTCCTCCAAGAATCAGGAATTTGTCCCATCACAGCACTCCTACACACATTTGTTGTAATGAGATGTCCATAAGCCCAAGCTGTATTTAAAAATGTCTGCAGGACACCATCTGGGCCTAGTGCTTTTCTAAGTGCACATTTTCTGATGGCACTAATTATTTTATTAATTTCTGTAAGTAATGTTAGGCCCTGTGTACTTTAAACAGGTAAGTTTGAGACTGGTGCAGGGAAAGTGGGAGCGGGTATGCTAGGTTGTGATTGAAAAATGTTTTGTAAAATGAGCCAACCATAGATCTGATGAAAGCAAAACTTCAATTTTTGGGGAGTCATAATCTGGAAAAACAGGTGATTCATTATTTCCCAGAATGTCGTATTGTCTCTCAATCTAGCTGTAGCTGCGTTGGAAAGATCTTCCCATGCTTTAGCTTTGATCTTCTTCTTCCTCCCATCTACGACAGATTTGTAGGAGGTTCTTGCTGCTCTGACCTCAGTAACAGATCATGGATATATTTTTAGTGTTGCCTTTAGTCGTTTAAAGTCCAGCTCACATGCTGAGTTAAACCATCAAACTCACAAAACCCTTTAATATTAAATGGCTTGCTATATTATCCGACAAACAGTTTTTAACTGTAGCCAAGTTCTGTGTGGTCTACCTTATCCCACTTCATTGTAAAGCCCTTTTTACTGGCATACACTACATTGCTACGTTTATTTTTCGCAGTCTTCATTTTCTGATGGTTTAATGATAAAATGAGGAGGGAGGTTAAGGTAATTCACACACTTTGCAACAATCCTGTGCTCCCCCTGGTACTGCAAGTAAAAGTCAGAAGTTTACTTTTCTCCTTTTAAACCAAATCGCTTATTAGAACTAGATAGTATTAAAACAAGCATTTGCAATGCAATAGGTCTCGCATTAGGAAAGTTTGAGCTATTGGTATGGTAAATGACACATTTTTTATTTATGTTTTTTTTTTAAATAACGTAATTAATAGCTTTGTCATTTACAATGCCAATAGTTATAACTTTCACAAATGTGACACCTATAGCATTGGTAATGCAACATGTTTTGTATTTACGTGACTTACATGTGTTGATATTACAAATAACAATGGCTTTTATTTCTTTTTAATAATTAATACTTAAAAGTGATTCTAATTTATAATGGCAATAGCTTAAAGTTTTGTAAATAACTTTTGTGAAGATTATGTTCAGTGTATTTTATTGTGACGAAAATCCAAGAACAGAAGTGAAATATTAACATCTTTTTGTGACATTTGTAATAAAGCTTGAAACATTGCGAGAACATATTTGAACCAGTGATGCTGTGGTGGTGCTGAGTGATGCTGTGGTTGCGCTGAGTGATGCTGTGGTTGCGCTGAGTGATGCAGTGGTTGCGCGGGAAGTAAAGTGTGCCATACTGCGATTTCTACAATAGTTAATTGTGGATGCGTTAACAATTGATGTGTGCACTGATGGCTGGTGGTGTGTGTGCCTGTAGAAATGGTGCACTGATGGCTGGTGGTGTGTGTGCCTGGTGGAAGTGTGCACTGACGGTTGGTGGTGTGTGTGCCTGGTGGAAGTGTGCACTGACGGCTGGTATTGTGTGTGCTTGGTGAAAGCGTGCACTGACAGCTGGTGGTGTGTGCCTGGCTAAAGCGTGCACTGACGGCTGGTGGTGTGTGTGTTTGGTGAAAGCGTGCACTGACGGATGGTGGTGTGTGCCTGATGGAAGCGTGCAGTGACGGCTGGTGGTGTGTGCCTGGTGAAAGCGTGCACTGATGGCTGGTGGTGTGTGCCTGGTGAAAGCGTGCACTGACGGCTGGTGGTGTGTGTGTGTGTGTGCTTGATGAAAGCGTGCACTGACAGCTGGTGGTGTGTGCCTGGTGGAAGCATGCACTGAAGGCTGGTGCTGTTTGTGCCCAGTGAAAGTGTGCACTGACGGCTGGTGGTGTGTGTGTGTGTGCCAGGTGAAATCATGCACTGACGTCTGGTGGTGTGTGTGTGGTGGAAGCGTGCACTGACGGCTGGTGGTGTTTGTGTCCGGTGAAAGCGCGCACGGACGGCTGGTTGTGTCTGTGCCTGGTGAGTGTGCACTGACGGCCAGTGGTGTGTATCCCTGGTGAAAGCGTGCACTGACGGCTGGTGGTGTGTGCGTCTGGAAGCATGCACTGAAGGCTGGTGGTGTGTGTGCCTGGTGGAAAAGTGTGCACTGACATGTTTAGAGGTAAAGTGCACCATACTGCGATTGCTACAGTAGTAAATTGTGGATGCGTTAACAATTGATGCGTGCACTGATGCCTGGTGGTGTGTGTGCCTGGTGGAAGTGTGCACTGCCAGCTGGTGGTGTGTGTGCTTGGTGAAAGCGTGCACTGACAGCTGGTGGTGTGTGTGCCTGGTGGAAGCGTGCACTGACGGCTGGTGGTGTGTGTGCCTGGTGGGAGCGTGCACTGACGGCTGGTGGTGTGTGTGCCTGGTGGATGCGTGCACTGACGGCTGGTGGGGTGTGTGCCTGGTGGAAGCGTGCACTGATGGCTGGTGGTGTGTGTGCCTGGTGGAAGCGTGCACTGACGGCTGGTGGTGTGTGTGCCTGGTGGAAGCGTGCACTGACGGCTGGTGGTGTGTGTGCCTGGTGGAAGCGTGCATTGACGGCTGGTGGTGTGTGTGCCTGGTGGAAGCGTGCACTGACGGCTGGTGGTGTATGTGCCTGGTGGGAGACCTAAAAAAGAGCCAACAGGACCACTGGGCAAAGTTTCTAGGAGGAATACAAGCATAGCGCCTCGTCAGGACTTTGAAGCGCTATATGGAAGCAATTGCAATATGTAACACTAAGAAGCCATACAGAAAAAACAACCCTTTTTCCTACGACTCTCTCCCCTTGTACCTGCCCTCAGCGGTGTACGTAAAGATGCTACAGAGTGAAACGTGGACCCGGGACATGTGCAAATATGACAGCATGGGCAGTGATCACAATGTGCGGTGGGTACACAACATGGATGCGGAACTTCCGGTCTTCCCACTGGCATCTCTGAATGTGGCAGTGCACCGCTGATCTGAGCTGCCTCTGCATGTCCTGCAGGGTCCCCTGCCGCAGGGATGCTGGCACTGCTGAGGGGAGGACGGTAGCCCTGCACCACTCTGGATCCATTAGAGGCTCCGGGCCGGGACTCAGAGGAGGCAGCAGTGAATTAAAGGCTCGGGGTCCTTACCTCTTCTGTTCCTGTCCATCGACGGTGCGCCGTGGCAGCCAGCGTCCAAGACCAGCGTCCCTCGTATCACCTTCTCTTCCGTCCTGTGCATCGGAGCATTTCACGGCCACAACTGATGTAAATTAGTACAGAGGGGGGATTTGTCCCATTTATTTGAAGACCTACGTGCCGGGCGGATGAACCTCAGACAGAGTTACAGCGAAACCGAAAGCAGCTCTCAGGACTGGGCTGCGACTGAGGGCGGGGGCTGCCCGCGCATGCGCGCTTTTTGCTGGAGAAGGAGCCCAGGCGCTACGGCAGCTAAAGTCCCGGGTCCCGTCCCGAGTGACCACCAGCGCTGTGGAGCTCCCACGCCGAGACACACCCAATGGCTGCCGAGGGAGAGAGGGACACGGACGAGGCAGAAAGAGCACGGTGAGTGGGAGGGGGGGTTGTATCTGTGTGTGTGTGTGTGTGTGCACGCCCGTGAGTGGTGGGGGTGCGTGCGTGGCTGTGTGTGTGGGGGGGGTGCATGTGTGGCTGTGTGTGCGTGCGCTTGTATGTGCCTGCGTCTGTGTGTGTGCCTGCCTGCGTGTGTGCCCGACTGCGTGTTTAGGTGAGAATCAGAGGCAGGGGATGTGCACGGCGACGTGCGCGCCCTCGAGGAGGAATCTGAAACAGCGAGGCGCGTGGGCGATCGCTGTCTCACATTCCCCCAGACACGCCAGCAATAGTTGTCTTCACAGACAAAGCATGCTTCGCATGCTTTTTAGGTCTGCTCGACCTAAAAAGGGTTTTTGAAGCTTCCCCGTATGGGTTATGCATAAGATGGGGATATTTTCCTTATTTGGGTTCGTAAAACCACAGACCAGTTTCCCACTATAACCACATAGCATGATGTTAAAGTCACCTATCCAAATTGATACTGTCTTACATTTAGTTTTAAAAAAAGAAAAGGTATCCAAGAAGTCATCAAATGGTGCTATAGCATCAGTATCAGAATGTTTACAATTATTATAGTTAATATTTCCCAGCAGAATATCACATTCATTTGAAAATGCTAGGAGGGTTACAAAGAAATAGAGGGAGGACCAGACTTTAGTCGCTCTGGCCAATGGAATTTGAACAGAAATAAAAGTTGTTACGCTGCCTGGGGCCTTCCTGCCAGAGAGGCACGAGCTGGCTTCAGGAAGGATTGGTACCGGTCCAGATAGAAGTCAGCCACCATCCATGTTTCCTGGCAACAAACAATGTCCACAGTGCTTACAAGATCAATCCAATCAGGGTTTGGACCTTTGAGCGTGCCCCTGCAATGTTCCAGGAGATAAGTCTCCAACCCTCATTTGTTTAAACATCACTAGACCTGTCTTTCTTAGGGTCCAAGTATGAAAAGGAGTAGTCTATGAGAGGATGCATGGATAGAAAGTCAATCTATTTTGTCCAGCTGTGCGATTGGCTACTATCTTTTGGAGATGTGCACAGAATAAAAAGTGGGTGGAGGAGTTGGCATCAATCTTCCTGATAGCCTATAAAACAAACCCAGGGGAAGGGCTTCAATCGACTTTGGGGGCAGCCCTGGCAGATTAAACCTAGTTAAGGTGTTTTTCTTAACTGCTTCACTTTTAATATTGATGAAATTCATGTCTAGTTTAGGGGTGTTGCCTACCCAAGATACTCTCCGAACGTGATTTATCTGACTACGCAACAGCCCCAGGGGCTCCCAGTCTCCCATTTACCCAGTTCACCACTTTATTCACAAGTTGATTGAGGTCCTCCTTCATGTCCTGCCTCAAAGGGGGGAAGCCTTTCAGCACCACCACAAGTGGAGTGGCTTGAGGGAATAATTGCAGAGTTTAAAGTTTTGTGGATTCCTGGGGGTTCCCATGGCTATTACTTAGCAAGCCACGTATTTTGATCATTTGCAATAGAATGTTGCCTTTCCAATTAAAATTTCTCTGGGGACTGGATGTAATGTCCCTTGGCTTGCTACTTGCACTTCCTGAATTGGAATTAAGTCCCCTGGAAAGTGATCCACTCAGTGGCTTTGGATTCGATATTGGTACAACCGGGCCAGAACGAAGTCCTTTCAGCCACCCCTCTATGAAGGTACAGTTCAGTTTAGACAATTTCTTTTCAATTTTAGCTCAGCAGGACATTATGGGGCTCAAGGCAGCAGTTAGTGAGTATAAGACAACCATATAGAGTTAATCTGACATGGATGACTTGTTTCCCTCTTATTCATCCGAGGAAGGCTATCTGTAGCTTGGGCATGACTTTGCGAGCACATTTGGGGGCAAAACATTTTCTTTTTCAGCTTGTCGCACCCTCAGCAATTTTCTGCTTTCCTCCATTACACGTTTTCTCCCCTGTAGCTAAAGTTTGGTCAATTTATGGATTCCTACTGGCTGACTGACATGTTCTATTTGAGAGGAAGAGACAGCAGCATTCTGATTCTTGTTTGTCGAGGGCTGAATGGAATCCTCTGTGACCCTGACAGTATCACTGGCAGGGTGTGGATGACTGGGGAGAGAACAAGGAGAACAAGGATAGGCACTTCTCAGCTAGTTCGATCTTCTTGTTTATGACTCCCACTGCCCTCTGCAAAAAGAAACCTGAGGGTGGCACCAGGGATGGGTACAAAAGAGATTGCTTTACACTTTTCCATGACTATTCCAAACGAGAGACACACTGGAGTAGTGTTGGGATGTAGAAATACCTTAAAGCGCAGATGAAAGATGGATGGCCTCTTCCGGACAGGAGTCTGCCTAGGCACGTCCTACACTGTAGGAAGCTGAGAGTGCTAAAGAATGCATTTTATGTTCCTTAGGCCCTACCTAGCCTCGGTGCGCACTGGGGGATGAAGTCCCACCCCTGCGCCTGGAGTTGCAGAGGTGGGCCCCCAAAGGGGGCTCACGAGCCGGCGCCATAACCCGGCGTTGAGCCCCCAGGCAGGAGGGGGCGGGGGACCCAGTTTGGCGCGAAAGCGGAGCTCGGTGAACAAAGGGCAGAGGAAGCCCCAGGGTCCCCCCCCCCGGCCAATGAAGGCTCAGGCGAGATTCAAACCCTCCAATGGCAGGGGGGGCCGAAGCAGGATGGCAAGCTGGGGGGCATATAAGCGCTGCTCCCCCAGGCAAGCTCCTATCTTCAAGGAGCGGGGGAGCAGCACGGCGTAATCAGAGGATCTACGCTGAGAACGGTTGGTACGGAGGCACACCGGAGGGCAGTGCGCCAGAATAGGTTCACTCACCTTCAGATGCCTCACGGCTGGGTGAGGTGGCCTAAGGACAGCGACTCTGGGATGCCTCACGGCTGGGTAACATGGCCTACCAAAGGAAGGGGTAGCAAACAGAGATGGCTCTCGCAGCCCAGCCCCCGCCAGATGGCTGGGCAAAACAAAGTCGGACAAGGTAGCGAGGCGGCCTAACTCTGGGACAGATGCTACCCCCTTCCCACGCAAATGAAGCGCAAGAAAATTCCAACCTACAAAAGAACCGGCCCAGAAGGGCCAAAGACAATACCAAGGAAGTGTATAATGACATAACATGCGAAATGCGAAATATATACATGTTTCCTTGCACCCCTAATAAACTGCGGCCAACAAATGACCACCACGAGGTGAAAATGTGAAGTTGGCTTTCTTGGCGGGAGAGGGAGTACTGAAAAGAAATGTGATATCATGTGCATGTAGGAGTGGGGCAGAGTGCGGGGGTTATGTCAAACAATATGGACAGAGTGCCGGGTAACAAACCCCTCAAGCGCTAGCACTAATACCGTGAAGAGACAGTCCCTCCTCCTGGAAGAAGTGGGTAAATGAAAACTGTCACAACGAGTTCCAGTCACAATCAGCATCAAATCCCAGTGACCAAGGGGTTATGGAGTCTGTTAGAATCTCTACATACAGTGACAGATAAAATATGTGGAATGTATGGAGCAAATGCAGTACTGCATCAACCGGTAACTGCCACTTCCGTTGATGACTGCGATCTCCACCCACAGAAAAACAAGAACAAAGTGGACAGTAGAACCACTGATATATCATCTGTATAGCAGCTCCACTACAGGCGTCAGTTTATAGTGATAACTTATCCAAGACGACAGTCACTGTGGACAAGGACCGTACAAAGTGAAAGTGAAAGTACATCAAAATATTGCAAAACTTGGAAATCTCATCTCATAATACTGTGTGGTGACAAACAATCCTTTTTGCTTTCAGGTTTTATACTGTAAATTCATTCAGTATAAAAGGTGAAAGCGAAGAAGATACAATCATTCCCACATTTCCAGCTAGAGTCTTGGAACTTCTGAAGTGTTTGTAGCTGTGCTTTGTTCTACATGTTGCTTTAGAGGCCTGTTTCTTGTGTCACTGCTGGTATTAGGAGCATGGTAGGAGGGTGTACATTCATCCATAACTGTTTTCTGGACTTCAATTATTTTTTTGCGAAGACTTGGTTGTCGACTCTATGCACCCTACAGCATTAACATTGCTGGACTGAGAGTGATTTTATATGAGCTATGCTTATCAAATAGTGAACGTACTGTGCATTACATTTTGTGAATGTTACTGGGTTGTGAGTGCTACATGCCACATGATACAGTGACATTTTATTTATTGTTCTTGAGTGTTAAAAAAGTTATGTGAGTTTTTCAAAACATGGATTTTCATTATTTTTCTCTGTAGGCGGTTCAGCATCATAAGTCATCTCTGACATTTTGTTTTTAGACAGGGCCACTGGGATTAAGCAGCAGTGATTTCTATATTATATGGCAAGAAAAGGCTAATGCTCCACACTGTGATAGCCTTACTTAATCATTTTGTCATTTTTTACACATTACCACTATCTGGGCAAAGGTTTCCCCTCATTAGTGCCAGAAAAGGCAAGAAAAGGTAAAGGGGCCCATTTTGTGATAGTATTACTGTATTATTGTGCCATTTTCACACGTTTAACCCTATCTGGGTATTGGTTTCACCTACTTAGTACCTGTCTAACACCCAAAGACAGCAACTTTGCAAAGGAACTTCCACTGAGCAGCAATATGGGTTGCCGCATTTTAGTAACTTTTAATCTGTTTGAGCTAGAAACAATTCATTTTGTTAAAATCTGCACATTATGTAGCAGATTAAGGGTTATGTGGCAAATGCAGCAAATTCATATTTATGCAGACAATTTAGTGCCACAGATGGGCATAATTCCAGTGGAGAATAGCTAATGAGGTGTTGGTAAACCAGGTATTATTTTGCTTTACACATTTAGCTCATGTTAGTATTCCAAAACTGATAAATTACATTTACTTTTATCGACCATAATACATTAGTTGCGTTTACCGAAAATGGTCTCATGGGAATAAAGCATCCCCTCAGCTATTTTTTTCTCTCTTGTGCCATTCCCCTTAGGTACACATGATTCACACTGATATCATGTGGGTCTAGTGTGCCTTTTGGGAGAGTTGGAGCACAACACCAATGTATTGAAGGTACTTCTGCAGTACAAAGACTTATATCAATTCCGAGAGTTTGAGACAGATTGTGAAGTTCACAAATATAAAATTCTGCCCTTTTACCATAAATCCAATCATTTTCTATTTGGATGGTGTAGGGAATGCCATGTGATACCTTTAAAAAAAGTAGGAGGCAGCAGTGTATGAGAGCCAATAGTTGAAGAAACATATAGGAATTCCAGACAAAATGAATATAATAAATGCCGACATTGCTACTTTCCCAACTACTTATTTTGAGAGAGAGAAAGTTGGGGTTACAGTCAATAGAAAAATCCCACTTGTAGTAATGCCTTCGCAGATATTTTTGCCAGCCCCACGACAGTATCAAGGAGTTGCACAGAAATTGAGGTTATTCATTAATCAATGTTGACTACATTTTTCTTGCGTGTAAACCCTGTGCTTTCCCAAACTCTGAGTGAAAAGCTGCTATTATATTGTTCTACTTTACAAGTGAAGCAGTCGCTTTCCATTTTTCTGATGTAAGAAAGTAGTGTGGTATTATACGATGCAAAAAAATTAAAAAATGAACTTAAAATTAAAAAAAATTATTGATGCACTTTAACCCTTTAGGCCCTGAGGCTTTTCCACCCCAGAGCGGAGCCCTTTCTTGCCTATTTGTGGTACTTCTTGATAAGGCCTCAATAATTTGTTTCCACATTAGGTAACCAGGCTGAATATACACCCTTTTTCCTACATCATGGAGCTTCTAGACGTACCCAAGGTTTGTAAATACCGCATCAGGGGACTAAGAAATCAGCCAAATTATAGCTAAACTTTGGTTATTTTGAGAAAATGGGAAAAAAGTGCTACACAAGAGATCATCTGGATTACCCACCCTGTTTGATTCAGAGGACATTCTGCAAAATGTCTTCTTTCTTGCACACTGGCTTACATTTGAAAGGAAACAAAGGGGGGGGAGAAAGAGGTCAGGTTCGCTGTGGACTCAGCCTCCTAACTTACGTAAGTAACCAAAAAAGAGTCCACCCATACTTGAAGTAACAGTCCTATAAATGGTCTTAATAATGGTTCAGGGACAATGAGGAGTTTTCTTAAAATAACCCTTACGCACCAAAATGTCCATGGTGGCATGCTTCATCATTGGGTTCTTCCCTTTCCCGCCTCGGGACAGGGCGTGCTACGACCGACAGAGATGTGGAAGCACTTTGTAGGGTGTTGACTACTAAGTGATTAAGTGATAAGAGGTACGAAAGTGGGAGGGTCAAGGAAGTGAGTTTAGTTTAAAATACCTGGCTATGTGGAGTATGAATTTTATTAAATTCTGTAGCTGGTACTGTTAAAATGGGGGGAGCGGAGACTGAACACTGTGGTGGGTGTCCGTCTCCTGGTCTACATGTTTAGAGCCTTTCCCCTAAAGCTTTTCATCAGGACCAGAGTAAATGATCCCTTGTTCCACTCCTAAAAAACCCTAGTCGGTCTTCTTACTTATTTTTAAGGTGAAGATATATAATTAAGAAAATAATTCTATTCTCATGCCAATACAATACCTATTTAGGTATGTTCCTTGGATTAAGATCTAGAAAGATAGGACATATTTGAATAGTTAATATATTAATGCATTTAAATGTACAAACACATCACCAACTAGTGGAAAAGGTGATATATTTTTCACTCATTCACAACTAATCTTGTTCGACAAATAATGGTTATGTCATGCTGCCCTCAAGAAAAACGAAGAAGACAAAACAAAACAAGTAACATAAATCATACACTCTGTATGGTTGATTACTGAATGCGTGGAGAGGTGTGGTGCAGCGGCCAGGGCAGCTGACGTTGGAGCACAGGGTTCACGGTCACGGTTCGATCCGCGGCTCCGGCGGCAGATCAGCTCAGCACCATGTGACTCTGGGCAACAGCACACTTAATTTCCACGATGTCCCCCCAGCGCCTTGAGACCAGTAAGAGTGAGTAGTTCGAGCTTTACAAATAGGGATTTACATTTACAGTACTGCACGGGAAATGTCAAGCTGGAAATGAGGAACAAATCTATTTAAAATGAAAGGTGAACTAAACCTTATTAAGTATTGATTCAAACATGCATACTTTTTCACTATTTAGAGCCCAATGAACTCTGCATGGGAGGGAAGGGGCACTTGTAGTCACACACTGGAAGAGAAATTGCAGTGTTGCTGATGTGTGGTTAGATTTAAGGCAAGGGAAGAGAGAACTATTTCAAATGGTTGACTTCAGGAATCAATACAATTCTATTGCCAAATATGACACCAAGGCTCCTGACCTTACTGCCCGGAGTTCTTGAGGTTCTGTTACTTTGGCCATTGGGAACATTGCCTATGATTATCCAGTTGCACAAATGAGGAGTTTATTTCCCATTGTATTCACTATCAGGTGTGCATTATTGATCTATTTTTTGGCTACTAGCAAGGACTGGGAGAAAGTACTTTACAGCACAGTTCACTCATCACTGCTACTGAGGTTTGTTTCATTTTGCAACATGTTCATTTCCTTGTACATTAAAAGAGACTGGCACAGTTTCTTGTTTTCACTAATGATTTTAGTTCTAGTAGTATTCATCTGTTCATACTTTATTTTAGTTACATTTTTCTTTATTGTTTTAACAATTTCTTTTTTCTTACTTTTGTTTCCGAGTAGCAACGCGGCAGCAAAGACAACACTGATCTCCTTTTCTTTCAATCATCAGTCATCAGATTCTGGCTGCTTGCTTCTGCTCTATAACTAATTAACAGAAGTCCACAATTTCATTATTGATCTCCATCTCAACATTATGTTTGTTACTGAGACTTGGCTCAAAAAACATTTTGGGCCTAATTTTCTTTCCTTATGCAATCTCATATCCTGAGCTGCATTAGATGCTCGGAGAGTGTACTCAAAGCCATCAGTAAATTGGCTATACCACTTACATATTTTTCCATTGGGAGTTTTTCCCATTCTGACGATCTTCTACGCAACTTAAACCTTATCCCAATCCTCTGCATCAAAATACTTTGAGTATATTAATTGCCCTAATCAATTACCTGCTTCCTCAGTTCATTCTCTGATATTTCTTCTTCCATTAGTCTCAGCGCCAATAACTTTATAATAGCCAGGTTTTAATGTTATGATTGACATTGCCACAGACAGTTCAGCTAATAATTTAATCACATCCTCCCTGGAGTTGGACCTCACATACCTAGTTTTTGATCCCACACATTTAACATGGCACACTTCACTCCTTGAAAGGATTATAGGGCCAAGTTTTCAACATTTATCTGCCCAATACCCACACAGTAACTCCTCCCACTCTCAAAAGACAATGGTCTCAAATTGATTCTGAATAAGGTTATCTCGATCTTAACCAAACTGTTTTAAGAATGGATGTGGAGATTAATCAATGAACCAACTCTTAATGACTTGATCATGTACGCTCTTGACATTCACTTACCCTTGAAGCTGAAGAAATGCACTGCTGTACCCCCTCCACCCACTGGTATGCAGAAAAACATACCAGAGCTAAAAGAATCTTGCACAATGAACACACTAGATTTTATCAATCATGCATTGAGAATGCCTTCAATTCTACTAAAGAAATCTTTTCCATCTTCAACAGTCTTCCCTACCCGGTGCCACCAAAACAGCTGTTCAAATTTTCCAGCAACTGAGCTTTCCAATTTATTCTATTTGAAAATTGAAACCTTATTCATTTGTTTCACTCCAGCCAAATCAGGTGCTGATGACCCAGAAGCTACGATCCATCACATTAAGGGCTGATTCCAATGCAGTTAGAAAGGCCTCCAAACGGCATTTTCTCTGTCCGAATCGGATCGGGAACGTGTCTTCTTGTCTGACTCAGAAAGGTTTAAACTGACCAAGTACGATGCGAGTTAGGCGTTAGGAATATCCCAATCCGATCCCAATGGCATTTGGAATGACCAAGTTGTACAGAGCAGAATCGTATGTCTCTACATCCGCATTTTCGAGTGGCTGTTTGACTCGATTCAGCAGTCCGAATCACCCATTGGGGGCCCGTAGCGGACCCCCTATACCCGGAGCCTTCCTAATCAGGTCTGTGGGGGGACCCAAGGGTCCCCCTTACCAGCCATGCACAATGGGGCAGACACCAGGGGGTTCCCGCCTCAGGGTGGTCGATTTTCCCCACCCAACTCTTTCTTTAATGGGAACCTATGCAATCTGTCAAAAGATAGGCTCTCACTGAAGTCAATGGGAGTCCGCCCAAATCGTATCTGGAAGCATCCGTATGCATCATACTTGGTCAGTTAGACTCTCCCGATCCGAGTTGGTCGGAATCCATTCCCAAACCCATTCGGTCGGCAAGATTTCCAAACCGCATTGGAATCGTGCCCTAAATTGGAATTCCCATTCATCCTTATCCCATGAAAACTTTGCACCTAGGTCAACTGAATTTAGCATGAGACAGAAACTCTTGTACTTTGAAAGAAAGACGTTTCAAGTCTGCACCCCACTAATCAGGCTTTTGTACTTGTTTTAGTGGAGAAACAGCTTTCATTGCTTCAACCTAAGATATTCACTGCATTCCTTAGTGATGCTGCGCTTATTGCTCTTGGCTAAGCAGTATTTTATATGGAGTCTGTTAGAAATGGGGTTTCTGTTTCGCTAGGGTATGCACCGGTGTGCAGACAAAATAACTAGTTGGAAATTTCAAACTGCAGAAAAACCGAGTCCTAAATATCGCCAGTGAGAAATATTGACAGAAAGAATATTGTTTGCAAAAATATAGTTGTTTAAAATATCAATTTTTTAATTAGTGTTATGTATTTCAGTATATATTTTAAATGTATGTGATGTATTTTTGTATGAGTATTTTGTATGTTATTTAATATATGTGTTAAATTGTAAGTAGTTATCAATTTTATTTTAATAAAATGTTGTGTTTATTAGTTCCGTAAGGGGTTGTGGGTTTATAGGGGAATAGGGTGGTGTTGTATAGCTCCTATATATCCTTATATCGTGTTAAGTTAGCATAGGTACATTTGAGATTTAAACGCCATTTTTCCTTTCTTGCAACTTCTGCACACGACCCTTAATTGTTGACTTAGCTTTCAACCTAGTGGTTTGCCGTGGTGTATGTGAGAATAATATGTTATTGCTCTGATATCAGTCTTGTTTAATAAACCATGTCTGCACGGAGAGTGCTGAAGTTTCAGGAGCAACACGATATGGAATTGTTATGAGGTCTGATCTCCACGCTTTCATAGTCATAACACAAGTGCAGCCTTTGCCAACTTGGGCTTGAGGCGGGATTGATATTGCTTTGCACGAGAATTGTTAACACACTTGATGCGGTGCACATGCAGAGAGAGCTGGTGTATGCTGATGTGATTCCTTCATGCTAGGACACTAAGGTATGGGCCCGCCCTAAAACAACCCAAAGAGACCTTCTTAGCTAATAATATAATATATGTGTTAGGGAGGGTGAGATATAAGTGTTGTTAACTCTTATTCATTACAGCATGTTAACATGCTGTCACCATTCGCTTTTTATGTCTTAGTAACTATGCTGGTAATTTTGATACTGATAATAAGTATACTTGTATTATCTAAGATACTGCGCCTGAGAAGACGGCATTAGTAAATAAACATTTCAAATGCACATGTGTCTTCTTTACTCCATGATCTGGTTTGTAATGATAATATAACGAAAGAGTGTTCATGAGTCCCACGTACCCTGAGGTACTGTAAGTTCATGTTCTGGTTTGTCTAAACATTGGGTGTTTGATATGTCCAATGAGACACTGTAGCTAGCTCGGTAAGGGGTGAGTTGGTTGCTAAGGTAAGTTTTGGGACATCCTAATTTGCCGAGGTTCCACTCCTCTGTGCACAGTTCTGTGTGAGTACAGAAACCCTGCAACATGGCGCCCAACGGTTTCGGTGGTCTTATATCATGACACTCGAGTAGTTTATCGTTCATGCCTTAACCCCTTCACATCCGTTTCCGGAAAACGGGGTGTTGGTGAAACCTACCTATTTTTTGAAATAGGTCTTTATTCAAGCTTGATTCTTACTTAAACGGTTTCTTTGAATTACTACCCAGTTGTGCTACAAAGTATTCTTTGTGTTTTCTTGTTTCCAATTCTGTAATGGCGGCAGCGGTGGCTATTGCGCAGCATAGTCGCGTAGCGGTACGCAACCATCTTCAGACGTACCAGGTCCCAGTAGATGGGATGGCTGTGATTTTCGTGGTAAGTGCAGATCCGGCGTTTCCTTACGAGTTGTTTTACTCTTGGGTTACGTTTCCGGCTGTGGACGCTAATTCTGGTTTGTACCACTCCTACACCGCCTCGGATGTCCCGGCTGAATATACGCCATACAGGGCATTGGAAATACCTATTGATCATTGGCAGCATCGAGTTTGGTTTGATGGCGCCCTCCCCCACTCTTTGTCCCGTGCGAGGTTAGGTCCACTCTCAATTCCAGGTACTAATTGGCCTGCGTTGGGTGGCTTTACCCCGCACCCGAATCACGGGGCTTGTACCCTGGCAGAAATTCGCAGGCTACATGTAGTTTCCATTTCCGTGATTCGTGCTTTAGTGCAATACATCGGTCGACATCTTCCTGGTGGTCCCCAGGGGGGTGCGGCCGCTCCCATGGAACGAGGCGGAATGCGTCTCAATCCAGTGATGGTAAATTCGGTTTTTGGTGCGCGTCCTGTTGACAACGATGACTTCCCATTCTGGCTAGCAGAGAAGTTTGATCAACTGGAAGCGGTTTTTCCGAATTCTACTCCTGCTGATAAACATAGAATGTTGACGATTACTCTCCCGAATGATATTACTCCTGAACTTGCTGACTGTGACAGCTGGGGAAAAACATTTGCGGCAGTTTATACAAGGTGCTTCGGCACCCCGTCTATGACTGCCCTGCCTGAAATCGTTAGACGTGTTCAGAATGATCACGGTCCAGAGGCAGCGGTTGAATTGGGTATGCGCCTGTGTGGTTCTTTTGAGATTGTAAGTGATCTCATTCTCTCCAATGTTAAAGGAGATGCAGTTAACTTTCAGGTGTCGAATGCTTTGGCTGCTCTGCCCGATGCCGACAAACCCCGCCAGTTAGCAAAGATTGTGGTGGCCGCTTATAAAACGATTGGCCGCACAAGTAGAGGTCTGAAATATTTTCCAGTGAAGGAGAAAAAACAACCACAGGGGCAATCTGCAGTGACAGATGCCCAGCCAAAGTCCAAGAAACAAAATTGGCCTAAAAAACAGACACAGGGGAAGCAGACAATGCAGACTCAGGGTACTTTTCCTGCAATACAAGCTCCTGCGCCATCCGAAAAAGTTTATGATTTGCGCGACCGCGCGATGATTAAATCACCTGATCGTTTTCAGGGTTCTGATCAACGCTCTCCTCGTTCCTTTCAGGACACATCGGCCCCGAAGACCGGTGGAGGAGGAGGGGGTGGACGTGGACGTGGTGGCCAACAAGGACGTGGTCAGTCCCGCCAGACGGACGGCGCAGTGAAGCAGGAGGATTCTACGCCTAGGCGTCCGCAGTTTGCGAAAAAGAAAGTCGCAGCCTTAACAGCGCATCGATATGCCACAGATAGTGAGAACGCGGCTTCGGAATCTGACGTGGGCTCTGACCTTGCTGGACAGCGCGGCGGAGATAACCATAGTCAGAGAGGCGCTGCGTCCGCTACTGAGGGTGACAGCGACTGATGTCTACGTTGTGATAGAAACAGCGGATACGAGACTTGCTCCCCCTGAAAGACTATATGAAATTGTCCTGTTAATTGAAGGTGACATACAGCGTACCGTTAAAGGTGTATTTTGGGAGAATCTGTCTTCTACATATGATATTTTACTTTCGGAGGCTGACTGGCCCCCACCTTTTGTGCTCGCGGCGCCGCGAGGGGAGGAGGTAATCCTACCCAGTTTCGCGAACACTGTCTCGAAAGAGCATGCGCAGCATTTTGCAGAAGAGTGGGCTCGGGCTCTCGCGCCGGCTCTGTACCGTAACCAATGTGGTTGGGATAAATTGTCGCCTTGCCACGAAATTCAGTTGCGGTCTCAGCCGCAGCCTCAACCTCAATATCCCATTCGGCGTGAAGCAAAATCTTCCGTCGCGGAAATCCTTGAACAATTGGAATATCAGGGAGTTATTGAAACGTGTGTGTCACCGATGAATAATCCCCTTTTTACTGTGAATAAACCTGACGGATCATATCGTTTGGTTTTGGATTACCGGCATTTAAACTCGCATTGCCGTAACTGTGCTGTACAGAATACCCACGGCTCTGCCCTAGTGGATAGTCTCGTGCGTAAGCGTTTCAAGACAACGCTTGACATATCCAATGGTTTTTATGCCCACAGATTGGACAGCTTTAGCTCCCAATGGACCAGTTTTACAAGCGCTGGAGTCCAAAAGCAATTCCGGCGTCTTCCAATGGGCTACAAGAATAGTCCTGGTGTATTTACCGCTCGAATTGTCTCTATTCTGGAGGCACTCGACCCTGATGCTTTTTCGTATGTGGATGACATATATCTCACAGACGACGATATTTGGGAGCATCTGTGTCGTGTAAATTCTCTTGTTTGCAACTTCGCAGACATGGGTTACAAATTCAACTTTGCAAAATCGCACATTGCTGAACACACAGTGTTGTTTTTGGGCTATGAGCTCAACAATGAAGGTAGAGGTTTGGCTCCTCACTTCTTGGAGAAGTGCGCACAATTGCGCGCACCAACAACACTGAAAAAATTACAATCCTTACTGGGCTTTTTGAATTTCGGCAGAACTTACATTCCGGAATATGCCCAGCGTATCAAGCCTTTGTATGCTTTGATACAACCGACTTTCTCTAAATCATGCTGGCTGCCTGAGCATTCAGCCATTTTGCAATCCTTGCAGGCTGATCTGCTCGCTTCTAAATATTTACTGACTCGTGATAACCACACCAACCTGGTCATAAGAATAATTCCTGGGACGGTGGGTTTCACGTACCTCACTTTTAATGAAGGTGACACGGTACCTATTGCTTACAAGTCACACTTGTACACTTCGGCTGAGATGCGGTTTCCCACCATAGAAAAGGTTTTAACTGCTGTACAGATGGCTATTCTAAAGGAACGAGCTCTGTCACAGGGGAAACGCATGCTAGTGGTAACACCCTGTCCTCATTTAGAGGCAGTCACGAAAGCAAGTGTACCAAATTCAAAGGCTTTGCACCCTCGGTGGATTCAGTGGGCTGCGTCATTGTCATCCACGGATGTCATGTTTATTTTTGACGCTTCCTTACGGTCGCAGGAGTACTTGCAGTATGAATTCGTTCACCCTGCTCCTCTGGCGATGCGACCTTTGGAGGACTTCCATTGCATCATTTACACTGATGGGTCGGCGCAGGTTGCGCATGGCTCTAAACATGCCTACGTTTCCGCATGCGCCATTGTGGTCGGTGCTATGTTGAATGATGAGTTCATTTCCAGGGAGGTACACACGTTGCCCCTGGGCGATTGCACCGCACAATTGGCAGAGCTTCGTGCTCTCTTAATAGCTTTGGAGTACGCAGATCCAAGTGTTACTACTCTAATTGTAAGTGATTCTTACTACTGTGTCCAGTCTTACAATGAAAACTTGTTCTTTTGGATTCAAAATGATTTTCATGATTCCAAGGGTAGCACAATAAAACATAAAATGATCTGGGTTCGAGTGGCAGAGCTTAAGGCTATGTTGCCACTCGTTTATGTGATTCATACTCTCGGTCATCAGCGCGTGGGAGTACACGCTGTTGGCAACTCGCTTGCTGATGAAGCGGCGAAATCAGCAGTATCTACATACTTAGTTGCAGCAGTTACTAGGTCTAAAACCAAGATTGATAGCGACATCTTGGCAGCGATTGCTGCCTCTGAGAAGGGAAGTAAACATCCTTCGGGATTCCCTTCGAAGTATAAATACCACTTAAGTCCCGAAAAGGTTCCTTTTGTGACAATTCCTGATGTTGGGGAACGGCTGATTCCCAACTCGGATCGCAGAACAGACTTGATTACAGCGGCTCATGAAGGTGTGGCGTCTGCGCATGCGGGCGTCTCAGCCACTGTAACGCAACTACAACAACGTTTCTGGTGGCGGGGACTGTACAAACAGACGCGTGATTATGTCCTTCTTTGTGACATATGCCAGCTGATTAAACCTTCAACTGCTACGCGTCCGCCTCAGACTCAGTTGTACATTTCTAATAAACCACTAGGCTGTGTTTATTTAGATCACTGCGGTCCATTTTCATCTGATACTGCGTATAAATACATCTTAGTAGCAGTTGACTCATGCACACGCTTTGTGTGGGTATGGCCACATCGCAGCGCTGATTCCCGGACTGTCATCAGAGATTTGCGTATCTTTATAGGGATTTTTGCCTGTGGTACCTTCCATTCGGATCAGGGTCCGGCTTTCGCCTCTAAGGCGTATAAGGATGCCATGACTTCGATGGGGGTCCAAGTCAAGTTTTCGTCACCCTACAGACCTGAGGGTAATAGTGTAGTTGAACGAATGAACCGTGATTTAAAGCAATCTTTGACAGCCCGAGTTATAGGCACTGGCAGAAACTGGCTGGCTCACCTCTATGGCGTGCAGCGTGCTCTTAATAATCTCCCTAGAAGGTCTCTGGGTGGGCGGACCCCATACGAAATGCTCTTTGGCATCAAGATGTTCGTCCCTGACCTTGACGGTCTAGACTCAGTGGTTCGCGCCACTTCCTTTGACGCAGATGAACATTGCAATGTTTTACAGAATCTACAAAAGACCAGAGACACTCTTGCAAAGGAACATTTGCCCTCCGCTTCGGATGATGCGTTGCAGATCCCGGTAGTTGGCTGGCTACCCCAGGTTGGAGAACTGGTTCGAGAGAAGATCGACAACAAGAAAGAGTTTGGTCCCTCCTATCGAGCTCCAGTCCCAGTGCTTGGAGTGAAGGGCACAAGAACAGTCATTTTACCACCACTTCGAGGTCGTAAGGAAAACAGGTTTATTTCTATTGACAATGTCAAGATACACAGAGTGGCCGATTCTTCTTAGCATGACACCGGCTGTTTCCTGTCCTTCCATTGTGAGAAATTCAATTATGCCCACTGCTTCTAATAATGAACCTGAGGTGGCCATCGAATTACCTGCTGTTTCCAGTCCATTATTGAATAATTTACCAGGAACTAACCTTGATGAGACAGACTATACATACCCCACTGATTTGTCCATGCCTGACCTGCAAGCTCGTTTAGCCACGGAATCCAGATTTTCATTTGACTCTGCTTCCCTTGCCTCGAAAAAACCCTCTAAAATTGCAGTATATGCTAGCCTGTTTAAAAAACATTTTTTGATACCTCCTTGGATATACATTTGGCTGGTCCTTTTTTCAGTTTACCTTTTTATGTCAATTGGTTTTGTGTTTTATTTTTTTCGAATTATGAATGGACACTATGTCGAGGAGAGGACTTGCATTACTCATTTAAATGGAACTTTGGCCCCACTTTCCTCTTCACATTCTACGCACAGATTAAAAAGAGACTTGACTTTGGTTAACATCACAGCGTGGCCTGTTCTGGATGGAATCGCGTGGGATGCAGTTCGTTTTCAGATTCATGGCCCAACGGAAGTCGTTAATGTCCCTAATGTACTGAGAGTTAATATGGGGGATGTGGTGAAACAAAACATTCGTTCTGATGATTGGGATGTTAATGCTGTGGAAAGTTTGTTTTCTGATTTGAAATACTATGCTGCCTTTGATGCTGAGGATTTATATTTAGAATCTGCTAATTATGGTGAATTGTTCTGTTACCAACATTATGGCAATCACTTCTTACACAAGACATCTTCCCGAAGGGATGCGGTTAATTTTACTCAGTGGGAACATTGCCCAGCACCTACACAAGGGAGTTCAGAAACGTTTCTTAAAAAGTATACTTATTTCACTGACTTTAATCAGTCCAATCCCGAGTCCTTTTATTTTAAATTTCACAAACAGCCACTGTCCAAGGTTCGACTTACAAATACAAAATTGTTGTATTCGAAGGCCTTCCTGGATCAATTAGTTACTGGGGGGTATGAGCTATGGAAGGATACCATAGACCTTAAATCAGTTTGGGGCTCAAGAGCCTGGCAGGTACGAGGCACTGAGGCTTTGCACCGTGCATGTCTCATCCCAAATCATATGTGGTTTTTAAATGAAACCATTTCCCAGACAACATGCTTTGGATTGGCTACATCTAAAAGGTTAAACACCCCGTCTTTCCCGGAGTTGGAGGAATATGAGAATTGGAGTAATTTTACTAAATTGTCCATTAGAGATATACAGGCTCTGCTTCTGAATTCCTCCTTTAACATTTCCAGTATGAATCCCAAGGGTTGGCTGCTTTGGCACCGTAGTGCTGATTCTTGCCAAAAGAGATTTTTAAATATAACTGACGGTTTTAAGGCTGTTAGATCTGATCCCCGTTTTGATTTGAGTCATACTGTCACCTCTTACTCTGTGGGCAAGTTGTGTCAAGCTTGGCTGAAACATTCAACTTTACCTGCGGTTAAGTATCACCTTTCCAAACTGAATGCAGACGTGGATTTGAATGATTTCATTAAGGGCCCAGCTAGTGGCAGGTCGAAACGTTGGTTATATGGTGTTTACAATGAAATTTGGAAACTCTCACAGATTGAGGCTGCTTCACGCCTTAGGGCTATTGATCAGGCAAATCTTGAGAAAGTTCTTGCAGTTGTTGACAATAGCATTAACGTGCTTTCCTCTAGAATTTACACATTAGATAATATTGTGTCGTCTGTTGTTGATATTGTGCATGATGAAGTATCTGTATTATACCATGGTCAAAATCAATTACGTTCGATCATGCAGTTTGCATGGACACTTCAGACTCTGAAAATGGGTAAAGTTCCCTGGGGATACATGAACGTTTCCTCTTTATTTGCACCGTTTAATTTGACAGACAAACAACGCTTGCTTTCAATGCGTGATGCTTCCTTTTCTATGCTCCATGTTGAAAGGTTGGAATCTTTACCTTTTTCTGTGGCAGAGGCCACTGCTGCTACGTGGCTTATCCACGGTTTAATAACGCTGCCTTTTGCTTTATATAAGTTTTCAAATTGTATGAAATATGTGCCAATAGGTCGTTTTGAACCCTTAGGTAGCGGTTTTCTTCATGAGGTCTGGTCACTCCCATACACATACAGATGTTTCAAGGATGAACAAGAGGTTTATCTAACAGGGGATGAGTGTACTGAGACGCCAGATCATTCTTTAATGTGTAGACACATACAGTTACACGGTTCATGTAACAAGGACAGACCGAATATGGCTTGCGTTTTACAGGGCACGCCGGTTCCTGCTATCATCCCCACGTTTAAATTGTTAGAGAATGGTAGTTATTTAATGCTCAATAATGAAAACTGTTGTGGTTTGATTAAAGGTATAGCTTTCATAGTAACGGTTAGTGAGCGAGTTATTTGCTGCAGAAATGTTCTTTATCCTCCCACACGTGAACATAGGGAGTCTTCCATTTGGCCACAGATACCGACCTTGGGAGCAGAATTCAGCGGCATGGCTAGAATAAGAGCTCTATTGTCCCAGAAAGAGGTGGCCTTGAGCTCGGCCCGTGAAACTTTCGTGCTTCACATTGCTAACACCCGTACGGAGGTTCAGGCTCTATTAAACACTGATTTGCCTTTGCATTTCGGAGCCATGGTCCGTTCTATCTTTAACGCATCCTCCACAACGGGCCTAGCACATTTTTTTAAAGTTGTTAGCGGTGGTCTCGTGACTTCCTTTGAGAAGATATTTGGAGTCATCCCTGCCTTCTTCCATTCTATTTTTTCATCCTTATTTGGAGGGTTCCCGTTTTTGCTTGCATTAGCGGCTGGCGCATTGGTGGTTTTCTGCCTTTTTAAATATGGATGCCCTTCCTGTGCAAGACCACGCACAGCTACTACTGACGCGGTTTCGCAACCGCATGCTTGATTACTATGGCACACTGCCGTTAGCGACTCTAAGCACGGCGTTTGGATTATCTTTTCGGTTCTCCTATTTCACCTGTGTCCAGCCTGTATTTCGCTGTCTGACCTGTGATTTCCTTTGGGCCATTGATTTGTGTCTCTGCGGACCAGCATCTTCTGACGTCGATTTTGATCAACTGATGAGTCCTATCATTGCTCACGAGTTGGTTTGTTCTGACGAAAGGATTATGGCCTTGGCGGTGGCACATGGACTAATGGGTCCCTGGGATGTGTTGTCGGCAGCGCAAAATTTCTTGGAACTAAGTTTTCTTGAGAACCCACCGAGCTGTCCTCTGATGGTTATAGAGGATCCGGTGCTGGAAGATCACGTATGTTCCTTTCATCTTTTAAATTGGATGGCTGAACTGTTTTCTGATGAGGACAGTGACTTCCTCCTGGAGGCTGTTGCAGCTTACTTTTCATATACGGTCTTATCTTAGACACTGCCTCAAATTGACATGCTGATTGATAGCATTTCCTTGACTTTATTGACTTTTGGTCAAGACATTTTATTTTTCCTTGCCTATTGGCTTGAGCCACATTATATTTGTGGGCTATTTTTTTAGCATTAATTTTTATAATTGAATCTTTATTCATGCTCGTTTATAAATGGATTCTGCTCTCATGTGATGGCACTTCTGTTACCTTATTTAGTCCGTTCTCGGATCATGGGGGGGTGTTGTATAGCTCCTATATATCCTTATATCGTGTTAAGTTAGCATAGGTACATTTGAGATTTAAACGCCATTTTTCCTTTCTTGCAACTTCTGCACACGACCCTTAATTGTTGACTTAGCTTTCAACCTAGTGGTTTGCCGTGGTGTATGTGAGAATAATATGTTATTGCTCTGATATCAGTCTTGTTTAATAAACCATGTCTGCACGGAGAGTGCTGAAGTTTCAGGAGCAACACGATATGGAATTGTTATGAGGTCTGATCTCCACGCTTTCATAGTCATAACACAAGTGCAGCCTTTGCCAACTTGGGCTTGAGGCGGGATTGATATTGCTTTGCACGAGAATTGTTAACACACTTGATGCGGTGCACATGCAGAGAGAGTTGGTGTATGCTGATGTGATTCCTTCATGCTAGGACACTAAGGTATGGGCCCGCCCTAAAACAACCCAAAGAGACCTTCTTAGCTAATAATATAATATATGTGTTAGGGAGGGTGAGATATAAGTGTTGTTAACTCTTATTCATTACAGCATGTTAACATGCTGTCACCATTCGCTTTTTATGTCTTAGTAACTATGCTGGTAATTTTGATACTGATAATAAGTATACTTGTATTATCTAAGATACTGCGCCTGAGAAGACGGCATTAGTAAATAAACATTTCAAATGCACATGTGTCTTCTTTACTCCATGATCTGGTTTGTAATGATAATATAACGAAAGAGTGTTCATGAGTCCCACGTACCCTGAGGTACTGTAAGTTCATGTTCTGGTTTGTCTAAACATTGGGTGTTTGATATGTCCAATGAGACACTGTAGCTAGCTCGGTAAGGGGTGAGTTGGTTGCTAAGGTAAGTTTTGGGACATCCTAATTTGCCGAGGTTCCACTCCTCTGTGCACAGTTCTGTGTGAGTACAGAAACCCTGCAACAGTGGGAAGTAACTTAATTATAGTAAATTCATGATTTTTTAATTTATTAATATTTATTTAATTGAGATCTTATATTGTTAATTGTGGGGAGTAGTTTATTTTAATTAATTATTAATTAGTTGTTAATTATTATTAATTAATTAATTGAAAATTACATATGGAAATTGTGTAATTCACTTTAGGTGCGGGCTGTCGAGTTTTTGGGGTAAAGGATGGTAAGCAAATTATTTTTGAATAATTAATAATTTGTTGTTAATCATTATTAATAAATGTATAGAAAATTACATATGGAAATTGTGTAATTAATTTTAGGTGCAAGTTCTGGGGTTCATAGGGGTAAAAGGTGGGAAGTAATTTATTTTTAATTAATTAGTAATTAGTTGTTAATTAATATTAGTTAATTAAAAATTAAATATTGAAACTGTGTAATTACTTTTAGGTGCGGGTTGTGGGGTTTATATGGGTAAAGGGTGAGAAGTACTTTATTTTGAATGAATTAGTAATTAGTTGTTAATTAAATATGGAAATTGTTTAATTGATTTTAGGTGCAGGTTCTGGGTACTACAGGGGTAAAGGGTGGGAAGTAACTTATGTTTAATTAATATTTAATTGTTAACCCCTTCGCTGCTAGGCCTTTCCTTTTCCCCTCCTGTGCTAAGCCATTTTTTGGCGCTTTAGGTCAGTGTGAGCTTAGGCCCCTGTAACCTTTGGACCACATAAGGTATCCACGCCACATTTGCATCCTTTTCTTCCAACATCATGGGGATTCTGAAGATACCCAGGGTTTGTGGATTTCCTTGGAGGGGTCCCAGAAATTAAGCAAAATACAGTAACATTTTTGTTTTTATCAGAAAAATGGGGGAAACGGGTTGCAAATGAAAGCCTCTGGGTGTTTCCTTGCAAATGTTATCAAAAAAGGGTTTGTGGGGCTGAAATCACAATTTTCTCAGCTTTTAGGGAAGGCAGTCTTTTGTCAGAGAACCAACATTTTTCACACCGTTTTGGCATTTTTCTGGGACATAGCCTATTTTTGCTATTTTTAGTGCTTTCAACCTCCTTCCAGTTAATGGTAGAAATGAGTTTGAAAACAATAATGGATCCTGGAAAGCTATATATTTTAGAAAAGTAGACAAAATTCTGAATTCAGAAAGGGGTCATTTGTCTAAATCCATGAAGGTTTCTTTATAGAAACTAACAGTTAAATATTGGAATAATTGAAAATTAGTTGAAAAAACAGCCTTTTGTCTCAACGTTTTCACCTGTAACTTCTTGTAATTTTGACAGCTCTTTGAAAGCAATATACCGTTATATTCGTTGGACGTTCCTGGTATTGGGGATATACAGGACTTGTAGTTTCACCAAGAACCCGACGAACCCAGAGTCAAAAACTGAGCTGCAACTTGCAATGGTATTTTATTATTTACCGGGTATAGAGCACTTATTCTTGGAGAATGTATACATGGAAAAATCAGTATGAAAGACACCTATGTATTTCTGAACTGGGTAAAAATTATAGAGTTTAGAAACAGTATATATTTGCACATTATCAAAATTGGGAATACTAATGCTAGTATGAGAATTATTGGTCATTTTTCAAAATGATTTTTTTTAACACAATGTCTTTCATTGGGAAGGCAGCAATGCATGAAAACTCAATAGGTAATAACAGTTGATTTACAAATCTGAATTACCCTAAGTCTCCCAATAAAAACGGTACCTCACTTGTGTGGGTCGGCCTTGTGCCTGCAACAGGAAAAGGTGCAAAATGCAACGTGGTCACACCTCAATTTTGCAGTTAAAAATTTACCCTTTTTTGGCAAAGTGCCTAGCTGTAGTTTCTGCACCTTAGCTCTGCCGGCACCTAGGGAAACCTAGCAAACCTATACATTTTTCGAAACTAGACACCCAGGGAAATTCAGGATGGGGAGACTCGACTGCCTCCCACCAGGTTCTGTTACCCAGAATCCCTTGTAAACTTAAAAAATTGGAAAACAAATGCAATTTCTTCACATTTCTGTGGTGGAAAGTTCTGGAATCTGTGTGGATCAACAAATTTCCACCCACCCCGCGTTCCCCTAAGTCTTATGAGAAAAATGGTACCTCACTTGCCTGGGTCTGCTAGTGCCTGCGACAGGAAACGGCGCAAAACGGAACGTGGCCGCACCTCAATTTCACAGTGAAAACTGGCCCTTTTTTGGCAAAGTGCCTACCTGTAGTTTTTTTAACCCTAGCTCGGCCACCACCTAGGGAAACCTAGCAAACCTATACATTTTTGAAAACTAGACACCCAGGGGAATTTAGGACGGGGTGACTCGACTGCCTCCCACCAGGTTCTGTTACCCAGAATCCCTTGCAAACTTAATAAATTGGGAAAAAAACGCATTTTCCTAACATTTCTGTGGTGGAAATTTCTGCAA
This sequence comes from Lissotriton helveticus, assembly GCF_964261635.1. Lineage (NCBI taxonomy): Eukaryota > Metazoa > Chordata > Amphibia > Caudata > Salamandridae > Lissotriton > Lissotriton helveticus. The sequence goes on along the minus strand of NC_136071.1, from coordinate 329,691,961 downwards.
TCTGTGTGGATCAACAAATTTACACCCATCTCGCGTTCCCCTAAGTCTTATGAGAAAAATGGTCCCTCACTTGCCTGTGTCTGCCTAGTGCCTACGACAGGATACGGCACAAAACGCAACGTGGTCGCACCTCAATTTCGCAGTGAAAACTGGCCCTTTTTTTGGTAAAGTGCCTACCTTTAGTTTCTGAACCCTAGCTCTGCCGGCACCTAGGGAAACCTAGCAAACCTATACATTTTTGAAAACTAGACACCCAGGGAAATTCAGAATGGGGTGACTCGACTGCCTCCCAACAGGTTCTGTTACCCAGAATCCCTTGCAAACTTAATAAATTGGGGGAAAAATGCATTTTCCTCACAGTTCTGTGGTGGAAAGTTCTGGAATCTGCGTGGATCAACAAATTTACACCCATCCAGCGTTCCCCTAAGTCTTATGAGAAAAATGGTACCTCACTTGCCTGGGTCTGCCTAGTGCCTACGACAGGATACGGCACAAAACGCAACGTGGTTGCACCTCAATTTCGCAGTGAAAACTGGCCCTTTTCTGGAAAAGTGCCGACCTGTAGTTTTTAAACCCTAGCTCTGCCGGCACCTAGGGAAACCTAGCAAACCTATACATTTTTGAAAACTAGACACCCAGGGAAATTCAGGATGGGGTGACTCGACTGCCTCCCACCAGGCTCTGTTACCCAGAATTCCTTGCAAACCTAACAAATTGAAAAAGAATGCATTTTCCACCTATTTCTGTGGTGGAAAGTTCTGGAATCTGTGTGGATCAACAAAATTCCACCCACTCCACGTTCCCCAAAGTCTTATGAGAAAAATGGTACCTCACTTGCCTGGGTCTGCCTAGTGCCTGCGGCAGGAAACGGCGCAAAACACAACGTGGTCGCACCTCAATTTCACAGTGCAAACTGGCCCTTTTTTGGCAAAGTGCCTACCTATAGTCTTTTAAACCTAGCTCTGCCGGCACCAAAGGAAACCTAGCAAACCTATACATTTTTGAAAACTAGACACCCAGGAAAATTCAGGATGGGGTGACTCGATTGCCTCCCACCAGGTTATGTTACCCAGAACTCCTTGCAAACCTAAAAAATTGGAAAAGAGCCCGCATTTTCTTCACATTTCTGTGGTGGAAAGTTCTGGAATCTGTGTGGATCAACAAAATTCCACCCACCCCGCGTTCCCCAGAGTCTTATGAGAAAAATTGTACCTTACTTGCCTGGGTCTGCCTAGTGCCTGCGACAGGAAACAGGGCAAAACGCAACATTGTCGCACCTCAATTTCGTAGTGAAAACTGGCCCTTTTTTGGCAAAGTGCCTACCTGTAGTTTTTGAACCCCAGCTCTGCCGGCACCTAGGGAAACCTAGCAAACCTATTCATTTTTGAAAACTAGACACCCAGGGGAATTCAGGATGGGGTGACTCGACTGCCTCCCACCAGGTTCTGTTACCCAGAATCCCTTGCAAACCTAAAAAATTGGGAAAAAAATTCATTTTCCTCACAATTCTGTGGTGGAAAGTTCTGGAATCTGTGTGGATCAACAGATTTCCACCCACCCTGCGTTCCCCAAAGTCTTATGAGAAAAATGGTACCTCACTTGCCTTGGTCTGCCTAGTGCCTGCGACAGGAAACGGCACAAGACGCAATGTGATCGCACCTCAATTTCGCCGGGGGAGTCCAGCGAAGTATGGCATGCATGGGTCCCCCAATGTTTTCCTACCCAGAATTCCCTGCAAACCTTAAAATTAGGTTAAAAAAACACTTTTCCATACATTTTTGCATGGGATTCTCCGTGCCGGCACAGATGTCCTACCACCCACCGTTCCCCTTGTTCTCCCGAGGAAAATCATACCACACTTTTGTGGGTGTCCAAAGCAGAACAGGCTAAAAATGTATTTTAAAGAAAATGTAGCGTTCGGGATTGACAAAAAAAGCACAGAGAATTCTACTGTTTTGGGGTCATCCTAGTCACAGGCCTTTGGCCCACCCACACAAGTGAGGTATCATTTTACTCGGGAGAACAAGGGGAACACTGGGTGGTAGGATAATTTTGCCGGCACGGAGAATCCCATGCAAAAATGTATGGAAAAGTGTTTTTTTTAACCTAATTTTAAGGTTTGCAGGGAATCCTGGGTAGGAAAACGTTGGGGGACCCACGCATGCCATACCTCGCTGGACTCCCCCGGGTGTCTAGTTTTCAGAACGGTTTGGTTTTGGTAGTTTCCCAAGATGGCCACCGAGCACGGGGCAAAAAACTCAGGTGCCCCCCCAAAATAAGGTTGTTTTGCTATAGGTAATATTTAAGTCTCCACCGTACAATTTGGGCCTTTTCCTGTTGCAGCCACTATGCCTACCCACGCAAGTGAGGTACCATTTTTATCTGGAGACCTGGGGGAATGCTGGGTGGGAGGAAATTTGAGGATCCACACAGATTCCACAACTTTACCACACAAAAATGTGAGAAAAAAGCTTTTTTTTGTGAAGTTTTAGCTTTGCAGTGCATCTGGGTAGGAGAATGATGAGGGACCCACGCAAGCCATACCTCGAGTCCCCGGGGTGTCTAGTTTCCAGAAATGTATGATTTAGGTAGGTTTCCCTACATGGCCGCCGAGCCCCGGGCCAAAAACTCATGGGAACCCTCTTGCAAAACCAGATTGCTTTGTGATAGATAATTTTGATAATGCCTCATTAGGTTTTGGGCCCTTGCCTGTTGCGGGTCCTTGAATCACCTACTCAAGTGAGGTACCATTTTTATCGGGAGACCTGGGGGAACACTGGGTGGGTGGACATTTGTGTGAGCCAAGTGATGCCACACTTTTACACACAAAAATGTTTGAAAAAACAAATCTTTTAAGCTACATTTAAAGTTTGCTAGGGATTCTGTGAAAAGGAACGTTGGAGGATCCATGCATGCCATACCCCCTTGAAAGCCCCCGGGTGTCTACTTTCCAGAAATATGTGGGTTTGCTAGGCTTCCCTAGATGGCAACCGAGGAAGGAGTGAAAAACCCATGTGACCCCCCTAGCTAAACCAATTAGTTTTGACAAAATTAGTTGTTTACTTGTGCAGCGTGAAAATTTGGGCGCAATATTGCAAGGAAAATATGATGGACATTGTGAGTTTTGCAGGATATTGTGGATAAAATTAATTGTTAGATTTCACCAGAGAGACATCACCATGTAGTCCCATGGGTTTTCAACAATATCTACAATTGGTAGGTTATTCGTAGGCGGAATGTACACCTTGACAGAGAGACTAAAAAAAACAAGATCCCTGCACAGCCATCTATTCCTCAAACACACACATACTGGTTGGATTTGGTACGAGGGCGAGTGATGGTTCAGTATATACAATTTTATTAACAAGAGATTTCACAAAAATTAATTGCACTGTCAATTACATGGACAAAAAAACTGAACCAATGACTCGCAGCTCGTGAGCTGTAAAGCCACTTCAATGCACCAACCGCTTTACAGGCCACTCACACACCTTTCATACCTGACACACAGAAGACCATTCACACCACCAGGCACAAAAGCAACACATCACAACATATACAAAAAAGTGACAAGGTGCGTCCTGCTTCAAAAAAACACAAGCAAAAAAAAAAACTACACCGACATCAAGTCCTCTAACACACACTCATACTGGTTGGATTTGGCACGAGGGTGAGTGATGGTTCAGTATATACCATTGTATTAGCGAGTGATTTCACAAAAAATTAAATACACTGTTAATAATGGAAAGGACGAGAAACTGAACCATTGACTCACAGCTCGTGAGCTGTAAAGCCACGACAAGGCACCAACCTCTTTACAGGCCATGCATACACCTTTCATACATGTGACACATACAAAACATTCACACCGCCAGCCGCGGACCCATCCCATTACTACACTTCCACCAGCAGACAACGCCTTTCAAGGGCCTATCACTTTCACACGTCCACATTCCTGACACATCAACCACACAAACTCATGGAATGCATGGAGTGGCTCACAGCTAGCACTGTGTGTAGTAACCAGCATTAAGTCACTTCCCACACACCGCCAGCCAAGCACCAGTCCACACACACCACCAGCCAAGCATCAGACCACACACACCGCCAGTCAAGCACCAGACCACGCACACCGCCAGCCAAGCACCAGTCCACACACACCGCCAGGAAAGCACCACTCCACACACACCGCCAGCCAAGCACCAGTCCAGGCACACCACCAGCCAAGCACTAATCCAAACACACCACCAGGCAAGTGCAAGACCACGCACACCGCTAACCAAACACCAAACCACGCACACTGCCAGCCAAACACCAGTCCACCCACACAGCCAGCCAAGCACCAGTCCACAGACACCGCCAGCAAAGCACCAGTCGGCACAAGACCAGCCAAGCACCAATCCAAACACACTACCAGGCAAGCGCAAGACCACGCACACCACCAACCAAACACCAGACCACGCACACCGCCAGCCAAACACCAGTCCACACACACAGCCAGCCAAGCACCAGTCCACAGACACCGCCAGCCAAGCACCAGTCCAGGCACACCACCAGCCAAACACTAATCCAAACACACCACCAGGCAAGTGCAAGACCACGCACACCGCCAACCAAACACCAAACCACGCACACTGCCAGCCAAACACCAGTCCACACACACAGCCAGCCAAGCACCAGTCCACAGACACCGCCAGCAAAGCACCAGTCGGCACAAGACCAGCCAAGCACCAATCCAAACACACTACCAGGCAAGCGCAAGACCACGCACACCACCAACCAAACACCAGACCACGCACACCGCCAGCCAAACACCAGTCCACACACACAGCCAGCCAAGCACCAGTCCACAGACACCGCCAGCCAAGCACCAGTCCAGGCACACCACAGCCAAGCACCAATCCAAACACACCACCAGGCAACGCAAGACCACGCACACCGCCAACCAAACACCAGACCACGCACACCACCAGCCAAGCACCAGTCCACACACACAACCTGGCAAGCGCCACTCCACACACACCACCAGCTAAGCACCAGCCCAGGCACACCACCAGCCAAGCACCAATCCCAACACACCACCAGAAAAGCGCAAGACCACGCACACTGCCAACCAAGCACCAGTCCACAGACACCGCCAGCCAAGCACCAGTCCATAGACACCGCCAGCCAAGCGCCAAACCATGCACACCGTCAGACAATCGACACTACACGCAAACCAACATCATACTTTAGTTTTTTTTCAATATAAATAAAAAACAAATTGCAATTTGATACAAATCTACTAAAACAACAACTAAAACTAAATACACTACACAAATGCCAGCTTTGAAACTGAACAATAAGTTTTAAAGAATAGAGACCAGCCAGTTCACTTTAACACTCATGGATGCTCACAAAAATTATTTTGCATGTGGTACATTCTAAAACAAGCAGGTACACACAGCCCAGGGTTAGAAGAACAGTTGGGGCAGTACATACGAACCTCCTTCCGCAAACCTCTTCGTCAACAGACTCTATATCTCCTACTGGGAAAGTCTTTTAAGGTTATAGGAGGAATTTGATCAGGAAAGTGGCGATCTTTCAATCTGGCAACATCTTTCACTACTCCAACTCTAGGAACACTTGCCTGTTCCACTAAAGCAAGGCTGCCTATTACAGACTCCTGAAACTTTACAAAAGTCATCTTTGACTGAGGACAAGATTGCTGAAACACAACAAAAGCATTAAAGGTTGCCAAGTGGAAAAGATGGATAGCCAACTTCTTGTACCAAATGTAAGCCTGACGAACAGCAGCATACAGTTCCAACCTCTGATCTACTCTGTCACAGCACCCATGTGCCTAGTATAGTCTAAAATGCACACAGGTTTGCGCGCTTTTGCAACCTGATCCCAAACATTCACCGGTTCAGTGCTTTCATCATGTATGGAAGTCAACATGTAGACATCTCTCCTGTCTGAAAACGTCACAGCTAGAAGCTCCTCACAATGCAATGCACTGCACTGTCCCCGAGCAAGCTTTTGACAAACAAGTTCTTTTGGGAAACCTTTACGGTTAGAGCGGATTGTGCCACAAGCAACAGAGTCCACTTTGGCCAATTCCCTGAACAACCACACACCAGTGTAGAAGTTATCTACATATAAATGATGGCCTTTGTTAAAAAATCCTCTACCAAGTTCCCACACAATTTTCTCAGTCACTCCAAAAGTGGATGGACAACCAGGGGGGTTAATCCTGGATTCCTTACCGGTGTACACCCTGAAATTAGAGACATATCCAGTCCGACTGTCACACAGCATATAAAGCTTAATTCCATAGCGTGCCCTTTTACTAGGACTGTATTGCCTAAATACCAAGCGACCCTTGAACAACACCAAAGACTAATCCACTGCAATTTCTTTCCCAGGAGCAAAGATCTCAGGAAATCGATCAACATAATGATCAATGACAGGCCGAATCTTGAAAAGACGGTCACAGTCAGGGTGATCTCGTGGCAAAGCTAAACCATTGTCAATAAAATGCATCATCCGAAGCAGAAGCAAAAACCTATCACGACTCATGACTGCCGGAAATATGGCTGTTGCCATCAAGGGACTAGTAGACCAATATGAAGCCATTGATGGTTTCCTAAGCAAGCCCAACAAAAAAGTTAAACCCCAAAAAATGTTCATCTCCTCCAAATTGGGGGAGTCCACCGGGTAGCTCTAGCGTGGGGCTTAAGGCTGGCACTGTTCTCCCTCAAAAACTGTTCTGCATACACATTAGTCTGCTCTACAATCTCTGCCAAAAACACATCATCCATAAACAACATGTTAAAATCAATTGGCAAAAAGTTTTCAGTGTTCACCCTATACCCTGGAACACCAATAAATTAAGGCAATGCCGGCTGCACCATGCCTGGGGCAACCCAGAGGTCAGAACTTTCAACGACAAGTCTTGCAGCCTCAGGCTGTCGCCCAGCTGCCTCTTGTCTCACTACACCAACTGGAAGTCTAGCAGCCCCAGGCTCCAGCCCAGATGCCTCTTGCTGCACTATCGGCACAGCAATGTCCTCCGCAAACCACAAACACTTCATCCACACCAAAAGTAGCTTCATCAGCACTCAGAGTATCTTCATCATCAGATGAAGCCATGTGTAGAGAAAACTCACTACCTGAATCTTCACCTCCCACCTCTGCCTCAGAATCAGAGTCAGTCTCTGGACCATGGTCAGAGGAAGAATCAAAAAGCATTCCAACAACTTGCTGAGCAGTGATCCAGCGGCTAGCCATTATCCTTACTAAGAAAGGAGTCTGCACAAACAACTCAACAACCAACACTGTGCAAAGTAAGTAAAAAAATGTAAGCCTTTATCACAAAGATCTATATACTGAAAAAATATACAATTCACTTACAAGAGACAGCTACACTTACCAGCACCTACTCTGCAAAGACACAGCAAATAGGCAACGATATCCCACTAGAAAGAAGAAAAAAAAACTTACATCTACAGAAAGCAAAGTACACATCAAGCACAAATGCAAAACATGTTTTACAATCACAAAAAACAGAAAGCAAACATACTCGTATTATTACACACTTTTTACAACATTTACATTAAAATTGAACAAAAAACGTCTCTTATCAAACACATGCAACTACACAAACAGCAGAACCACCAGTAACGGAACCGCACACTGCAACAGTCTAAAGAGAAAAGAAAACATTACACTTTAGAAAACAAAAACAATACACATTACAACCGGCCTTTGTCACAGGTTATGTCACAAATGGGGGTGTCTGTCCCAATGGGAGACATAATAGAAATCTTTTTTAAATTTGGACCCCCTGGAAGCAACCCTTGCCCAAGGGGTCGCTTCCATTTTTTAAAAAAAACTATTCCCTGGTGTCTAGTAGGGTTTTTTGCTTCCTCCTGAGGGCAGAAAGGCAAAATTATGGGGCAGAATATATTCAATAAAAACTATGGGCCAAAGGAAGAGACCCTTGCCCAAGGGGTTGCTTCCTTTGTAAAAAGAAAAAACAATCTCTGGTGTCTAGTGGGCTTTCCTACCCCCCTCCCCCCCCGGGTGCAAAATCGGCAAAAAAAGGGGCTGATCTGCCCCCGGGGGGGGGGCAGAAAAATATAAAATAATTATTTTGCCCCCAGAAAGCAACCCTTGCTCAATGGGTCGCTTCCTTTTTCAAGAAAAAAACAATCCCTGGTGTATAGTGGGCTTTTCTGCCTCCCCCCCCCCCCCGGGTCCAGATTCAGCAAAAAAACGCCCAATCTGCCCCCAGGGGGGGCAGAAAAGTCTAAAACAATTATTTCACCCCAAGGAAGCGAACTTTGCCCAAGGGGTCGCTTCCTTTGCAAAAAGAAAGACAATCCCTGGTGTCTAGTGGGCTTTTCTACCCCCCTGGGTCCAGATTCGGCCAAAAAAATGGGCGATCTGCCCCCAGGGGGGCTGAACAGTCTAAAATTATAATTTTGCCCCCAGAAAATGACCCTTGCCCAATGAGTCGCTCCCTTTTCATAAAAACAATAATCCCTGGTGTCTAGTGGGCTTTTCTGCCCCCCCTGGGTCCAGATTCGGTGAAAAACACGCGTTCTGCCCCCAGGGGGGGCAGAAAGGTCTAAAGAATTAAAATATCCCCCTGGAAGCGACCCTTGCCCAAGGGGTCACTTCCTTTCTTCAAAAAACATCCCTGGTGTCTAGTGGGGGCATTCCTGGTGCAGGATCGCGACGCTGTGCGCGATCCTGAACCGTGAATGCACTGCAATGAGACATAAAGGGAAGAGAGGAAACAGTGTTTCCTCCCCCACGATGCCTCAAGGCACCAAGAAACGGCCCCCCGCCCCACCGGAGAGCAGAAACCTTACCTGTTCGCTGGACGCGCTGGAAAGAAATTGCTTCCAGCGCGTCCAGCACTTCCTGAGGACGTTGGTGCGTGCTGAGCGCGCTGACGTCACCAGGAAGCGTGGGGAAGCCCAAGGGTGGCAGCGGAAAGTCTTCCACTGCCACCCCTGCCTAAAAGACTACTATCAATGCCCCGGGGGGGGGGGAGCGACAGCACTCCCCCCGAGGGCTGTGCCGATGATGGAGCGGTTCCGTCATCAGCACAGCCCAAGCAATGCTGATGACGAAACCGCTCCGTCATCAGCATCGAAGGGGCTAATTAATATTAATTATTTAATTGAAAATTAAATATAGAAATCGTGTAATTATTTTTAGGTGTGGATTGTGTGATTTATAGGGGTAAAGGGTTGAAAGTAATTTATTTTAAATAAATTATTAATTCATTGTTAATTAACATTATTTTATTGATTGAAAACTAAATATAGGTATTATGCAATTAATTTTAGGTGTAGGTTGTGGGGTTTACAGGGGTAAAGGGTTTGAAGTTAATTAATTTTTCTGTGTTTTAATTTGTTTTTGAATTATAAATATTTATTTAATTATGTTATTTATGGAAGTAAATTTTATTTTTAATTTAGATGTGAATTGTGTAGTGTTATAGGGTAGGATGCAAATAAAAGAAATGTATGCAATAATGTTTTTGTTTATGAATAATTTGTATCTACAAATATTTGTTTGAAATATATTTTTGTTTTAATATAATATTTGAAGGTATTTCTGTTATGTATTTAACAGTATAATATGTTTTTTTATTTTTTTAATGTATATTAGTAAATATATTTGTATTTTAATGTTTAACATATTTATATTGTTTTTTTCAAATATTTGTTTTAGTTGATATTTTTTTTTTTTTTTTTTTTTTTAAACCTTTATTGTACAGGGAAGGCTCACAAATACGGGCCTACAACCCAGCGGGCCGGCCACCACAGATAAGGAGCATAATCAACAGTACAGAAACGCATACAGAATATCACAACAAATCATACAGGAAATAAGGGCCAAAAGCCATATAGCAACCAGCAGGGACAGGATACGAGAAGGTTGATTTTCTAATATATAGAAACAGGTACAACAGGATAATAAACAGGTAGGAAGTCTCGGAGGGCCATGGTGGGCCGCGAACAGCCATGGTAAAAGATACAGGATAACTCAATAATGACAAATACCTATCGGTAAGGGCAGAATATGAGTCACACCAGAAAAACAGTGGCAACTGCCGTTCAACGCCACCCACCACAATAAGAACATATCATATCAAACAGAGTCGAAAAAGGCTTATCAAATAAAGCCCTCCGTCACACAACCCAGGGAATAAAGAAAAAAAAACCCCACGAGAGGGGGGAGGAAGGGAGGAAAAAGAGGGAAACGGGGACAAAAAGCGAAAGGAAGAACGCCACCTCAAGCACGCGCCCCATGGCAAACGAGGCCGGAAACCACAAATCGGTATACAGAACCGGTAGTAACCAGAACAAAATTAAATAGTGAGCCAAAGTCACAGTAAGACCCAAAGGCCAGCGCATCAAGAACAACCCACCCATGGGGACACATGCTGAGACCGCGTCCCGAAAAAGAGGACACACAAGAGCCATAGAACCAAAAAAAGAAGAAAAAGGAGGGGAAAAAAAACCCCCCAAAGAAATGACAGACCCCCCCCCCCCACCCCGCAAGCCCACCCTGCACCCCTGCAGAAGGCTATGGCCCACCCCCCAGCAGTGTGCCTGTCGCCCTAATCAGAACCCGAAATATAGAAGAGCTAAAGCAAGACAGAACCATAAAGACAAAAAAAAGGGGGGAAAAGAAGGAATAAGGGAGAAAGGAACACGGGAGAGGGCCATATAACAGAATCAACGGCTCCCACCCTCCCGTCCGAAACATCAGTGTCCACGGGAAGACGAAGAATTGAAGGATACAGAACAGAAATACGACAAAAGTCCGACATGGTCATACCGTACTAATCGATCATCCAACCATTGCAAGACAACAGTCCACAAAGGCAAGATCGTCTCATCCCTGTCCTTTTCTTTCCAAATCTGTAGCAGTCCGCCTCACGAAGAACCAGACCAAAAGGAACAGGAGGCAGAGAACAGGGAGGTCAAACTTCAATCCGCATAAGATGTTCCGTGCACCACTCGAATGATCCGGAGCAGTCAGAAACCATTGTACACAAGGCAGGCACAGTTCCGAAGATGATCTGAGGAAAGTCGACCCAGCGGAGTCAGCACAGGATCTACGGTCGGCCATTCGAGGAGAGGAAGAACAGGAAGAACCACCAAGACCGGCCCGGACAGGACCCGGCCCACCGACCCACAGCACAGGAGAGGACACATCACGATGGAGGGCAGCGGAACTCCGCACATCAGCAGAAACGGCAGCCACCGGGTCCATAATTTCCAGGATAGAACCAGCCGCACCTAGCAGCGACATAGCCGCACACGCCAGGGGGGGCTCAAACGGCCCAGCGAAACGAGCCTCCTCCAGGTTAACAGCGGGTGCGGCCACAGGAGTACCCCAGGAGCGCAGGGCGGCGAGGATGTCCGTAAGTGTAGGAACACCTTTACAGTATCCGGTTTCCGTGCCACATCGTGGACCACCGCCGCCCATCTCGGCCCGGCTGAGATATACAGGGTCGGCCGCCATCTTGGAAGCCCGGCGGGGTCGCAGCGATCCCCGACCCCCGACCGGGCCAGAGCAGGAAGGGGGGCCACCAGAAGAAGGAGGATCGTCGGCCCCCCAATGCCGCCGGCCCCGGTCTCCGAGTCCGGGCGGAGGCACTCAAAATGGCCGGACCGGAGAACAAAGGGGGGGACAAGCCACAATTACGGTCAGTCCCGTCAACAGAAGGCAGCGCCTCCACCCCAGGCCGCGGGACCGCCTGATCAAACCAGAAAGCCGCGACCGGCCTCTCTGCACAACCGCCTCGTCGGCCGAGTCCACTGCGCCATCAAGGGCCGGCCATAGCGTAGCGCCCCGTCCGGGCGCCGCCAAGGAGACTCAGGCCAGTCCGCTCCGGAGGTCCCGAAGCGAGCGAAGGCACAGTTCCGGAACCACGGCACCCAGAGACAACCGGAACAGACGGTAAGTGTCTATAAATCGCCGTAGATCCACAGCGTAGCAGAAATTGTCTCCCCGGGGCAGGATAAAGGCAGGATTTATGTTTCGAACAGGAAAGTTGACGGAGCCGAACTAAAGTGCGGCCATCTCGGACGCGAGCTTGGCTCCTCCCCCCATTTTGTTTGTTTTTAATTTTGAATTGACTGTCGTGGGAATAGTAATTTGTATCCCTCCGCAATCCAACACTTTCCTTACTGTTCTACTCACTGGAGTGGGGATAGTAATTTCTACCTCTCTGCTATGCAACACTTTCCCTATTGTTGAACTGACAGGAGTGGGAATAGTAGTTTTTACCCCTCCAATTCTTTCCCTACTGCTGCACTCACTGGAGTTGAAATAGTAAATGTAATCCCTCTGCTATCAAACTCTTACCCTATTGTTACACTCACTGTAGTGGGAATAGTAATTTTTTCTCCATCGTTATCCAACACTTTCCCTAATATTACACTCATTGGAGTGGGAATAGTAAGTTTTCCCTCTCTGCTATCCAACACTTTCCCTACTGTTGCACTGACTGGAGTGGGAATGGTAATTTTTACCCCTCCGCTATCCAACATTTTCCCAACTGTTGCACTTATTGGAGTGGGAATAGTACATTTTATCCTTCCCACTATACAACACTTTCTCTACTGTTGTACTCATTGGAGAGGAATTAGTAATGTTTATCCCTCCGCTATCCAACACTTTCGCTACTTTTGCTTTGATTGGAGTGGTATTAGTAATTTCTACCTCTCCACTATCCAATACTTTCCCTACTGTTACACTCACTGGAGTGGGAATAGTAATTTTACCCCTCTGCTATCCAACACTTTCCCCACTGCTGTACTTATTGGAGTGGTAATAGTAATGTTATATCCCTCCCCTATCCAACACTTTCCCTCCAGTTGCACTCATTGGAGTGGGAATAGTAATGCTTTACCCCCCCACCCCTGCTATCCAACACTTTCCCTACTGTTGCACTCATTGGAGAAGGAATAGTAATTTTTATCCCTCCTCTATCCAACACTTTCCCTACTGTTACACTCACTGGAGTGGGGATAGTAATTGCTACCTCTCTGCTATGCAACACTTTCCCTATTGTTGAACTGACAGGAGTGGGAATATTAGTTTTTACCCCTCCAATTCTTTCCCTACTGCTGCACTCACTGGAGTTGAAATAGTAAATGTAATCCCTCTGCTATCAAACTCTTACCCTATTGTTACACTCACTGTAGCGGGAATAGTAATTTTTTCTCCTTCGCTATCCAACACTTTCCCTAATATTACACTCATTGGAGTGGGAATAGTAACTTTTCCCTCTCTGCTATCCAACACTTTCCCTACTGCTGCACTGACTGGAGTGGGAATGGTAATTTTTACCCCTCCGCTATCCAACATTTTCCCCACGGTTGCACTTATTGGAGTGGGAATAGTACATTTTATCCTTCCCAGGTTTGCGCGCTTTTGCAACCTGATCCCAAACAGTCACCGGTTCAGTGCTTTCATCATGTATGGAAGTCAACATGTAGACATCTCTCCTGTCTGAAAACTTCACAGCTAGAAGCTCCTCACAATGCAATGCACTGCACTGTCCCCGAGCAAGCTTTTGACAAACAAGTTCTTTTGGGAAACCTTTACGGTTAGAGCGGATTGTGCCACAAGCAACAGAGTCCACTTTGGCCAATTCCCTGAACAACCACACACTAGTGTAGAAGTTATCTACATATAAATGATGGCCTTTGTTAAAAAATCCTCTACTAAGTTCCCACACAATTTTCTCAGTCACTCCAAAAGTGGATGGACAACCAGGGGGGTTAATCCTGGATTCCTTACCGGTGTACACCCTGAAATTAGAGACATATCCAGTTCGACTGTCACACAGCATATAAAGCTTAATTCCATAGCGTGCCCTCTTACTAGGAATGTATTGCCTAAATACCAAGCGGCCCTTGAACAACACCAAAGACTAATCCACTGCAATTTCTTTCCCAGGAGCAAAGATCTCAGGAAATCGATCAACATAATGATCAATGACAGGCCGAATCTTGAAAAGACGGTCACAGTCAGGGTGATCTCGTGGCAAATGAAACCATTGTCAATAAAATGCATCATCCGAAGCAGAAGCAAATACCTATCACGACTCATGACTGCCGGAAATATGGCTGTTGCCATCAAGGGACTAGTAGACCAATATGAAGCCATTGATGGTTTCCTAAGCAAGCCCAACAAAAAAGTTACGTTGGCGCGTGCTGAGCATGCTGACGTCACGAGGAAGCATGGGGAAGCCTGAGGGTGGCAGCGGAAGGTCTTCCACTGCCACCCCTGCCTAAAAAGAAGAGGATTATGCTCTTCCAACTCACTGAGGCAGAGATATTGCAAAGGTACAGGCTACACCCCCAAACCATCCTGGACTTGATCAGGGACCTGCACCCATTCCTGGAGCACCCCATACCAAGGGCGTACACCATACCACCCCATGTGCAGGTGCTGTGTAGCCTACACCTGCTTGTATCTGGGAGTTAGCAGACTGTGATTGCAGCGGTAGGTGGGGTGTCCCAGAGCTGCCTGTCTCGTTTCTTCAGGAAGTTCCTGGAGGACATGATGCAGAGAATGCCTCATTACATCAGCTTCCCTGACACACATACAGAACTGCTGAAGACCAAAACTGAGTTCTATCAACTGGCACACTTCCCTCACGTCATCGGCTGTATAGATGGCACCCACATCCCAATCTGCCCACCTGCATCCACAGAATACATATACAGGAACCGAAAGTCAACCCACTCAATCAATGTGCAGGTGATATGCAACGCTGGCAACATCATAACAGACATTGTGACCAAATTCCATGGGAGTGTCCACGACTCCTACATATTCCAGAACAGTGGGATCTACTCATGCCTTGCTGCTGGAGAATTTGGGGAAGGATAACTGCTAGGTAAATAACTGTGACACACCCTGATAGTTACTGAAGATGAATGTATTTGGAGTATGTAACTCATGGCACTCTCTTTTCCACCCAGGCGATAGCACTTATGCTGTGCGGTCCTTTGTTCTCACCCCCTACCTGAATCCATCTACCAGGAGTGAGAGGCGTTACAATGTGGCACACAGAGCTACACGCAACGTCGTTGAACGCACATTTGGACTTCTAAAAAGCAGGTTCCACTGCCTCCACAAGAGCGGAGGTGCACGGCAGTACACTCCTATCGGTGCACAGACATAATATCGACTTCAAAATATCGTTTGGACAGAATATCGAGTTTTAAATATCGTTTGGACAAAATATCGACAGGACAGAATATCGACAGTCAAAATATCGTTTTTAAGGTAAGTGAAGTAATATCGACTGTAAATAATATAGAAAGTGAAAATATGTAAGTATATAATATAGATAGTTAAAAAATTGGTTTTTATTTTTAGGGTTCAGGGTCAGTTTTGGGTTTTTGGGTAAAGGGGTATTTTTAGGGTTCAGGGTCAGTTTGGGGTTTTTGGGTAAAGGGGTATTTTTAGGGTTCAGGGTCAGTTTTCAGTTTTTGGGTAAAGGGGTATTTTTAGGGTTCAGGGTCAGTTTTCAGTTTTTGGGTAAAGGGGTATTTTTAGGGTTCAGGGTCAGTTTTCAGTTTTTGGGTAAATTTTTTGGGTTTAGGGTCAGTTTTCAGTTTTTGGTCAAAGGGGTATTTTTAGGGTTCAGGGTCAGTTTTGGGTTTTTGGGTAAAGGGGTATTTTTAGGGTTCAGGGTCAGTTTTCAGTTTTTGGGTATTATTTTATTATATTTTGTTACTATATATATATGTTTTAATAAATACGAAATAAAAAATATTTATTTAACTTTCATTAATTATTTAATTATTATAAGTTAATTTAAGTAATTTTAAGTATATTTTAGTAATTAATTATTAATATTAATTTAATTTAACACTGTTTTTAGTAAATACGATATTTTTTACAACTATATTTTTGTAAACGATATTTTTAACTCGATATTTTTGTACTTACCTGTTTGTAGATAGAAACTCGATATTTTGACTGTCGATATTTTCTCAACGATATTTTTGATGGTCGATATTCTTTCCCTCGATATTTTTTCAGTGATCCACTCCTATCATCTGCTGTAAAATCATTGCGACCTGTGCCATGCTTCACAACCTTGCCACCAAGAAAGGCACAGAAGTGCAAATAACACATCATGAGGACATTGGTGATGGCACTGAACAGCCAGAGCCCTGTGCAGCAGGAGCAGCGCCAGCAACAGATGGGAGACTGAGACGTGCAGAGATCACACGCAGGTATTTCTAAGTGAGTAAGGAGACACAGCCAGGCTTTGTATGTGAATGACGTAGTTTAATAGTCACTATGGCAAATTACCAATGGCACACCATGGTACTTCAATGTCTGACTCCCTCACTGGGCGGTCACAGGTTACTTCACCCTGAGATATCCTGTGGAGTTTGGGCAGCATTATTGTTTTCATTATTGTTTGCGCCCACGCACAACAGTTCTGGATGCCCGAGGCTGGGTCTTATCAGTGGCTGTAGAGCCAGGGTCAGCAGATTGGTGCCTGCTGCTTCTTCTTATGTCTGGTGTGGGAGTGCTACTGCTGCTCCTGCTGGTGGTTTCATCTGACTGGTTAGTTGGTGAGTAGCAGTTCCATGGCAGATGTCACTCTCCCTATCACCCTAGACACATCTATGCAGCAGTGCACAAGGCCCTCTTGTATGGCCACCGAGCGCCGACATAGCAGGGAGGTGGCTGTTGCAAGACAGTTCATTGCCTTTGTATTTTGCTGCATACACTGCCTCTCCCGGCGCTCCTGTGTGCGCTCTGACTCGAGATTTTCACTGAGGGCCTGCAACATGTCCCTTATTCCATCTGCCATATCTTTCATGCTCTCTGCCAGGGAGCTAATTCCCCGGTCTATGTTGCCCATCCTGGTGTTTAACTGGCGCACCTGTCTCTGAAGAGATAATATTCCTTTTGCCTGCACGCACTGCACTTTGACCATTGTGGCCTCCAGCCCACAGAAGACCCCCTCTCCATCCTGAGATGTGCTTCTCTCCCGTACCCTACAGCGTCTGGCACTGGTACGCACACCTTCAAATGTGGACTGCTGCCCAGCTTTGTTTGGCTCTAGTGTAGCCGTTTGGGTGTCACCCTCCCTCTCATCTTCATCGGACGTCTCCAAGATTCTGAGAGGGGGCACATCATGCCTCCTTGGTCTTACTAGTTCTGTAGAATAGCTGGTGTGGGAAAGAGTGCTGGTGGGTCCTGCTGTGGTGTGTCGTACAGCAAAGGCGAACAAGGCTGTGGTGTGGTGGGTCGCTCAGGTGTTGATGCTGCTTGTGTTGTGGGTGAGGGTGGTGGCTCAGTGCTATGCCTTGCATTTGTGCCTGCATCCTCACTCCTTTCGGTCTGGGGTGCCCTATTCTCCCTTTCCTGCGCTGTCCTGTGTGATGACTCTCCTGTGGACAGATATGGACATTGGCTCAGTGGTGCTGTACACCTGTCTGTCATTATTAAATCACATTCCTGTCACACAATTGCAAACTCCTCAACTGCTCATGGATTAGTGTGTGGCATGTCATGGGGTCATATGCTGCTTTGATCTAATTTCGGTAATAACTTTAAAATGCTTGTTACAATGCTGTAAAATTCAATGCTAGGAATATTGTCTCTTGTATGCATAGTATGATTGTGCCATAACATGATTATGCCTGATTACTTTGCTTATGAAGAGCAACTGCATCGCTTTCGTCCCCTGTAGTTAGCAATGCTTGTTACCTTGAGAAGCTCTGGCTTGGTTTCTTCTCAGGCGTCACCTCACGTGAAATCACCGTAAAAACGGTTGCGAACTGCACGTGAGGCAGGAGCATACGCCCATGTCAAGCCTATAAAAACCTTGCTTCAACACGCGACAACTCTTCGCTTCTTGTTTAAGCACCACCGCGAGTGTTCCTGCTGGGTTTCTCGATTCCCGCCGCCTTGTGTTTTCCCGATTCCCACCTCGTGGGTTCCCTCGGCTTCCTGATCCTACCACTCCCTCCTTCTTCCCCGCTCCTGTTTGGCTGCCCCAGCTCCCGGTCTCCACTTACCTGCAACCCGACTCCGTCTACAAATCCTCAGAGACTTCGCGACAGCTTCTCTTCTCCTCGAGTTCCAGTTCCGGCCTGGATCGTCCCTCGAAAGCTTCCGTTCCTGAAACCAAGTAAGAGAGTTTGGTTACTTAGTAACCGATAGACACAAACAAGCATTGGCCACGACAGTCTGAATTTTAAACAAGCATTGGCCAAGACAGTTGAGATTTTATAAAGCATTGGTAAAGCCAATAGGAAAAAGAAGACAGTGCCGCATAAAGAACATTGACAAAGACAATGAGTTCAAGTTTATTGAAAATAAGAAATCAGTGATTAAGAAAGCATTGTTAAAGACTATCAGTGCCTTGTGAGAAAACCTTGTAATTATGCTAAACTGAGCACCTGAGTTGCAACTAAAGCACAACCTGTTACTAATGTACATGTGCAAATGCAATAGGACTTAGGTCTCCATTTGTGAGTGTTAGATATTGCTTTTTTTTTTGTTATTTCATTCCAGAACACAGAACCCATTTAAGGATGCAACATACAGTTGTAAGGTAGGACAACTAAGTTTGGGTGTGTTAATATAACTCACAGCTAACTCACTAACCAGCTAATCTCGCCATATGTAAAAACTTTCCTGGTTACTCATTCTTGTATTTTATGTCACCTAAAGGCAAGCCAAGTCAAAGAGTTGACTGAACAAGAGCCGCCTGACAATTGTAGAAGTGTTAGTATGGGCTTAACAGAGAAATGGTATGCAATATTGAATCAAGAGTGATATGTACATGGTCTTGGTATGTTTATATTCATGTTCATCAAGTCCTACTGTTTATTTAGAGACGGTGTTTAAAATTAACCGAAGTATCACAAGAAGCCCAGAACACTTCATACAGAGAAACCTCATCTGGAAACCTCAAGACGAGATCCAGTGTTTTGTCTTGTTTCTCTCTCCACTTCCCCTTTCCCTTGGGGATTAATCAGTTTTGTCAAGCGTTATCACCCTTGCTAACTGGTTAGTCCACAAAGGAGTTGGGAGTTTGCATCATCAAGAAGGAAACAACAGGAACCTCGTGAGCGAACGCGTAACATGGTATGCCTTGCTGTTTTCTGTGATGTATGTAGTGATGTATGTTTCTATGACTATGTCTCCCATGATGAATTGCAGGTAAATCCTAAAACCTGTACTGTGAGACACAAAACCACATTGGGGAAAGGGGACAGGGAAGGGGGGAGGATTGATGTCCATTCAGCTTAACTTGTTTTGATGCAGCTCTGGCTGAGCTATCAGCATCCCCTATCCCATGGACACTCTCTGGCTTCAGGGTGGACTCCACCAGCGGATCCAGGTCTGTTAGGGCAGGTGCCCTGCTCCTTCCTCCCCCTGTGGCACTGGCTTCTTTTTTCTGTGCTGCCTGTTTTTTTTGGTTATGATCCTAAGATCATACCACCGTTTTTTAAGGTCATCAATTTCCCTGGTTGTGACCCGATGGCATTCACCTTTGACTGGATTCCCAGCCAGGTGTTTCTTTTCACAGACTCTGCAACATGCAGAGACTGCTTACCAAATAGCTGGGTGTGCTGTCTCACAATCTCCTCCACCAGCACCTGCAGTTCAGCTGTGCTGAATTTCAGTTTTCTCTTGCGCTCAGCTCCTTCCCTTAGTGACTCCTGTGATTCCATTTTGTAGTTCAGCTCAGCTCAGGGCAGCCAGTTACTCAGTGTCTCGCAGCCCTCCAGAATGTTCAGGTACACTGCACCTGCATGGGTGTGGCCACTTCCTGGTTGTGGGGTGGGGTAGATGCATTTGATTGGTTGGTTCCTCTGTTGCTTTGTTGTGGGGTGTGGTGGATGTACCGGATTGGTTGACAAGCTCAATTGGTTATATTTTTAATCTCCGATTCGGTATTTACCGATTCTGTAATTACCGAATCAGAGATTCCGAATTTTACCGATTCGGGATATTTTTCCGAATTTTTAGCTACATCCCATTTTCCGATTCTGAAATACTGAATCGGTAAAATTCGGTATTTTAGAATTGGTAAAATAGGATTACCTACATCTGGCCCTTAATGTTTTAATTAAGAATAGAATGTTTTTTGACATAAATGTCATGTTATTGGTATATGTATATATGTATTTGTCAAATTTTTATATATTATTAAATGTATGAATCAAATTTAAATTAATAGTTTATTAATTGTTTCATAGTAAGTACATATAATAATTATATATATATATATATGTGTGTTTAACTTTTTAAGTTAAGTATATTTGTTATTTTTGTTAAATGTATATTATATCTATTATGTTTTTAAATAAGTTTATTATTAATTTAATATTCATTATTTTATTTGTTACCTATATAAAAAAAGATATTTTTCACATCTATATTTATGTCATCAATATTTTTGTTCTCTATATTTGTGTACTTACATGTATAAATATAGGATGTTGATATCTTTGACATCTATATTTATGACTCAATATTGTGGTACGGGGATGTTTTGGGTGTTGATGTTTTGTCAGTGAACCGTATGCACCCAAGCCAGGCAGAACCCACCTCTCTAGTCAAGGCAAGGGAGTTACACACTGAAGATAACCCCTGCTCACCCCCCTTGGTAGCTTGACAGAGCAATCAGATTTATACCAGAGGCTATGTGTTAAGCATTTGTGCAACACACACACACCAATGACACACTAGTTACACCTCAAAAGAGACTCCACACAAGGTTATATAAATATATCCTTTGCATTATTCAAAAACACATTAGTCTACAATATCATAAATTACTTGGCCAATAAGGCCATTGCCATGCGATCAAATAAATCATAACATCACTTTGCCAATAGGGCAATTGTCATGACATCACCAGGAATTGCCAGCAGGAAGATAATGGTTGGTTGTATACATTATAAAAACATTAGCCATAAACCTCATCAGCAGTGCACTATAGCAGCCACTTGTACAGTACACATATCATAAACACATCATGCCCACCTTAGGCATCCTACTATTACTGTAAACATCCCTGCAATAGGCAACAGTACATCAGAGAACAACACATACGAATTGCCGGATGTCCACAATCCACCAGCACCTGCCAAGCTGTGCAAAACCTCACACTGCTAAATGGCAGGCACAGCTTCACTCTCAGTGAAACAGCCGCAGTATTCCTCCTGAAAGTGGGCCCCTGTCTGTTCGAGGCTGCCCAGGAGTATGTATCACCAAGTTGGTGTCACCACAGGTAGCAGGATGAGATCGTGTGTACCACCTGCCATCCCCATTGTAATATCCCTGCCTCCCCAACAGGAGAAGCTGGAAATGTCTTGCAGGCTCTCCCGTGTTTTCCCCTAACTACTGGGAGGGTGCCCACATCGGGGCAACAAGGAGGGGAGACGCCCACACTGCTCATGTCTGTGGGAAGACCCCTCCTGGGTCTTCCATCTGTGAATTCACAGTGGGAGCATCCTGCCAACTCGCTTTGCAGTCCTTGCTCCTCAGCTCACCTCTGCGAGGGTGGAATCTCTTGGAGGCTACAGGAGGACTCTCGTCAGCACCACGCCCCGGCGGGCGGGTTAGGGACCAAAGTCTCAGTTGGCCCTGTCCCACTCTGCGAACTCCTTTGGACTGGCCTGATGTGAACCTGTGGGGCTCTGGTTTCCCTTTTTGGTTGGGCCGGTGGGCATCCTTGAGCCACACATCCGAATCCCGGCCGTCAGTACCAATAGAGACACAGCAGAAAGGCAAGAGCACTTCCTGTCTCAGCTCTCACCTCCCTTCACTGGCACACACAAGGCACAAGCAGCGCTGTGTGCGCTAGCTTCAATACCTCCTGCACAGTGCTCCTCACACGTTTCCTCTCCAAGCAAACGGGGCAACAGGCCAGCATCCAGGGCAAAGCATAAAGCCCTGGGAGGTCATTCGAGACCCCGAGCAGGAAGCAGGTTTAGGTCGGTCCACAAAGACAAAGTACCGATGGCGGTTCCCTGGTAGCCCAGCAATCCTCTGGGGCAGTGTATGGAACCAGCAGCATCTAGTTCCCAGTCAATGCAGTGTCCTTTTTTCTAACATGAGGTCACAGCCCCTTTACTTATAGTCCCATATTCTTTGTTCTATGGTGGCAGAGGGCTCTGAGCCCAGTCCAAACCAGTTCTGTCCTCACTGGTGTCATTTCCTGGCAGGAGGTGGAGACAGCATTGTTCAGGGCAGACCAGGCCAATTCAGGTGTAGAGAAATCTCCCACTACTCTATATGCAGCACAGGACTATTAAGCCCAGCCCTGACTCGTCCAGGAAAGGCAGGTCACACCTCAACCCCCCCCCCCCCCAGTGGCTGTATGAAGAGTATTCACATCCCCTGTCTCTGTCACTCCAACCCCAGACAGTCAATTCACAAATCAGCAGAGGCACGAAGACACATAAGAACACAGAAATGCCCACTTCTAAAAGTGGCATTTTAAAAATAGTAATAATAAATCTGCTTTCACCAATAAGCAGGATGTATCACTACTATTCCAAACATACCAAACATTGTCAAGCTACTCCTGTCAGATCAGAATTTACCACTGAAGCACAGATCAGAGATTCCCCACTGCAAACCTATGGGAGGGAAGCCTCACAGCAGTGAGAAACCAAATAGGCTGTTTACCACTACCAGGACACGCCACACAGTTAAGGCACAGGTCCTACCTTTTACCTGCACATCACCCTGCCCATAGGACTAGCTAGGGCCTACCTTAGTGGTGACTTGCCATGTCACAGATGCAGGAAAACTGCACGCTCAGGCCTTGCAGTGGCAGAGGCCTGAGTCAGTAGTGAAAGGCTACTTCGGTGGGTAGCGCACTCCGCGCTGCAAGCCCACCAGTAACATTTCATTTACAGGCCCTGGGTATATGGGATATCACTGTACAAGGGACTTATAGGTAAATTAAATATGCCAAGCAAGTGTAGACCAATCTTACCAAGTTTACAAGATAGAGCACAAGCACTTTATCACCGATTAGCAGTGATAAAGTGCCCAGGGTCATGAAACCCCCAACAGGTCAGAAAAAATACCTGAGGAAGGCAAAAAGTTCTGGGATGGCTCTGCAAAAATGGTCAAGTCCAACAGTGTCCCTCACGGTCCTGTTAAAACCACATAGCTCAAATGGGCATTAAAGACTTTCTATTATTACCTAGGATTATGCACATTCTACTCTTCCTGGTATCTAAAAGCTGTATTTTTAAGGATCTCTTACATAAAGCTCTCTTCTCACGGAAAATCTGACTACATAACTTTTATTTTCAAATGTTGCTGCCCTTTCAGAAATCTTTGCTCTAACCAGACCCATCTAAGTCAAAGTCAAAGTCAAAGATGCTTTATTCGGTGTGTAAAAATACAACCATATAGCAATAGACATAGTAAACATCATTAAAAATTACACTTATTCTAGAACATGCTTCCGTTAGAAATGTATAGGCAATGTATCAGGATAAATCGCAAAAACACTGTACAATTATTTCTGTAAGTAACATATAATAGCAGCATTTGTAAAGTATAAGCACAATACCATTCTAACAATGCATAGATTATAATAGCAACAACTGTACGGCCTTCATATATGTGCAAATATGCTGATAAAGTGCAAAGTGTCAGTACCGTATTAATATATGTGCAAATTAGCCTGAAGAAATGAAAAGATTAAATATCATCCTTCCTAAAGTGCAATATGCATTTAGCAGCACTAGGTCTAACTATATACAAATAAAATAAAGCAAAGTGCAAGTGCTATACTATTCTATCAGTGCACATTATACAGTAGCAGCAATTTATACAGCATTCATATATGTGCAAATTAGCATAATAGAGTGCAAAAAGGATTCATACAATAATTGATTTTCTTACAGAGATACATTTTAAAATATAGGTGGCCACATGGAAACATACGTCTGGGGTCTCTAGAATAAACATCAGTTGCATCGCTGTTTGTATACCACGCGTATTGTATTTTAAAAAGATGGGTTTCAGATAAAAATTTCTAAAAGAGGTATAAAAATTACAGGATAGCATAAAATGACAAGTGCTCTGTTTAGATTTATCATCACAAGGACACAAACAAGTGCCGGGTTTTTTAACCACAGGGAAAGCCACTAGGTGGTGCACAATTCCTAGGCGGAGACGGGTCAATACAAATCGGTGGGAATTAATACTAACTACAGCAAGGTAAGATTGAAAGCCTTCATTGATGTTATATTGCTGGTAAAGATTGAATGTACTTTGTTTTGCATATCTTTCCATTCTAATCCCAGCTGTATATTTAAGAAATGAGACTTTCAACTCCCGTTTCGTTATTATGGAACCTATTTTTGGATCTTTAAAAATGTTCAGACCATACAAAGTTTTGTACCAGTGTTGCATATGACTCAGCCAGGGGATATTCGATCGGTGGTCGAGTTTAATACAATCCATAATTACATCCTGCGTAAACTTCGTCTCCTCCTTTGCCCAAATTGAGCGCCATAGGGATAGAGGACAGAGAACGATTAAATCATTAACATGGTTCATATCTAGTTCCCTATGTATTAACTCAATTGAAGCCGTAGCCGGGGCACTGATTAATCGTTTTAAAAACACATTCTCCTTGCCCTGAACCAGTTTGGCACTCTGTGCATCATACCCCCAAACCCCGGCCCCATAAATGGCTGAAGAAATACATCTTGCATTAAATATATTTAACATTTCGTGGATTCTACGACCCCCCAATTTGGCTGCAAATCTAAAAATACAACTTGTATTCCTGACCATTTTAAAAAGAACACTTTTTTGCTCATTGAACCATCTCCCGTCTCCTGAAAAGGTAATACCTAAATAGCAAAAACTACTAACAGATTCTAGTCTCTCCCCTTCTAGGAAAAAGGGCTTGCATTTTCTTGGTCTCTTGCCACACACCATTGTAACCGTCTTCCCTTTATTAATTTTCAATTTCCTACTTTCAATAAATATGTGGAATTGGTTAATTAAATATTGCAGTCCGTTGTGGGTCCTAGAAAGGAGTACCGCGTCGTCCGCGTATAAAAGGACTGGGATCGGGTTACCATTAATGATAGGAGCATCTGCATTAGCCTGTCTTAAAATTTCATCAACCTGATTTATAAAAAGGGAAAACAATAGGGGGGCAAGTAGGCATCCTTGTCGGATACCTCTCCTAACTTTAAAAAAGGGGGTGCACTCTCCATCAGTTCCAAACCTAACTTTACTGGATAAATTATTATACAAACGAGCAAGCAGATGGATAATTTCAGTAGGGGCACCCAATGCCAATAGAGTGGGCCAGAGCAGTGCGTGTTCCACCAGGTCAAATGCTGAACTCAAGTCGGGAAAGCACAGGTAAGGATTACCAGTTTTAGCTTTGGTATACTTGCCGACTATGAGTTCCAGGTTCACGCACTGCTCCATTGTACCCAATCCCCTACGGAACCCGTACTGGACTGGGGACAAGATGTTTTTTTCCTCAGCCCAGGTTTCCAATCTCACTAGTAGGGCTCGACTAAGGATTTTAACTGTCGAGTCCAGAAGTGAGATTGGGCGATAATTACGGGCCTCCGACCTAGATCCTTTTTTGTAGAGGGGTACAATAATTGACTGTCCCCATGTCAGTGGTAAACTATCTTCCACTGCGGCATCAAAATATCTTGTTAGAATTGGGGCCCATAGGGTCATTTCGTGTTTATAAAAATCCATGGGTACCCCATCAGGCCCGGGTGCTTTACCCCCCTTACTGTTTTTAATTGCCTCTGTGACTTCGTCCAGAGTTAAAAACAACTGCATTTTCTGCCATTTAAAACTTAAAACTGTGTCTTTATTAAAAATAGACCCATCTGGATTAAAATCAGAGTTAAAAATCTCTGAAAAATGGGCGATCCATGCAGGGCAACTGACATGAGAACTAACTTCAGGAATATTATCATTCTTTAGGAAGGGGCCGTTGATAGTTTCCCAGAATAGTTTATGATTTTTTGTTTCAGCGGCCATATCAAGTTTGTTCCAGGCATCGTTTTGTAACTCCCTTTTCCTGGTTGCTAGAGCCAACTTATAATTAGTTCGTACTTCTCTGACTCTTTCACTGTTTCTTGGTTTGTCATCAAGCACTCTTTTTAGCTTTTTTAGAATCTGGGCGCAATGTTTGTCAAACCACACCGTTTTATTTCTTTTAGGCTTTCTGGTTTTTGTTGCCAAAGAGTTCTCAACAAGACATGTAATTTTCAAAAATTTAGATAGTACGGCGGGTGCTGTCCCTATTTGTGCTAGGCAATAGTCAACCTCTCTAATACATTTACAAATGATATCCTTCGTTAATTTATTAGGATCTATTTTAGTCCATTTGATTCGCATGCCGTTCGGTCTTACAGCCGTGATCCCTTGGACAGACCTGCTGTGCACAATTGTTTTTGGGCCCCATCCCATTAGTTCCACTGAGATGCTATTGTGGTCACTCACAGGCTGCTCTATTATCCAAACGTTGGAGTAAATGGAGCCATTAGACACCAGAATATGGTCAATATTCGAGTGGGCATCTCTCTCTCTAAATGTCGGGCACTTTTCATTATTTTTATTCTTTGTGCATTCAAGCAGCTCCAGATTTAATTTAGCTATCAGATTATTTAGTGCACTACCATAATTGCTGTGCGGAAAATGGTTAACAAAGGCACTATCACCCCCCGCATGCTCTTCATGGTGTCCACAAATCCCCTTTTGGGCGTGACTACAGGCTTGGATGTTAAAATCTCCTGTCCAGAGTATTACAAAACTATTTTTTGAAAGTGCAATTGCCGCTTCAATTGCACACTCGACATCTGGAACAATCTTATCCCGGTTGGGACCCACAATGTTATTATAAAAGTTTACGATAATTAAATCCCTGCCATGGCTGTGTGTTAAGCGCAGGACTGAGGCATGCTGGCACACTACTGCATATCCCCCAACATTAAATTCCGTTAATTTTGTGGAAACCAGAGTCAGTAAGCCGCCCTTTGCTCTACCAGCCTTAGATGCTACTGCTGCCACACTGTAGGAGGTATAACCTTCAACTTGTATCTGTTCTCTGTGCCACGTCTCTTGTATACATATTATATCATATCCACATGTAATAAAATTGTCCCAAAACGGGGTACATAATTTTGCTGCAATTCCCGCTATGTTCCAGGTAGTAATTATGAGAGAGTCAGCATGACTGCCTCCTGTAACCTCAGAATGGTTAGGCAAGGGTGATGCTTCTAGGCTCACTATCATATTAGTCTCATGCATAACATTAACATTTGTCACAATTACATCATTATCTATGCATGACTCCTTGCTAGACAAAATTAAATTTGGCACAGTTACAACTTTTAAACGGCATTGGTCCTCCAACTCTATTTCCATATTTGCTGTATTACCCACTACAACAGTTTTGGGGTGAGTGGTCATAGATGGTACATTCAGTCAGTCATTCTCCTCTAGTGAGTTGAACAACTGAAATCTGTTGGAGGTTGGGACCAGAAAATTGTCATATATATTAAACAGTGAAGGAGGGGGAATGGGGGCAGCATTAGGATGATTGATAGGGGCAGCTCTTGGATGCTGGAAGGAATGTGTAGTAATTTGTCTTCCTGGCTGTTTCCTATAAAAATAATCAAGGGGAAACAGCGTGGTGTTATATTCATGATTCGATGGCATGGGAGCATGTAAAATCGAATCTCTCGCCCATTCAGTAGTCCTAAAATTTATAACTATACAGTCCCCATTTATCTCCTTTTTATTTGGTCCCACCCATCCTACCCTCTGTGTAGTAATAATCTCACTAGCACCTCGTATTGGGAAACCGCAGTTTTTCCCCAACCAATGCAGTGTTTTATTTTTTAAGGTTTCCTGGTTTTCAAATTGGGTGGGTAGCAATTTAGGGGCATTAGCGAGAATCGCTACATATGGTCTACACTCTGGTGGTAAATTAATTGTGGCTGGAATGGTGTTATTAGTATGGCGCCTTGGTACTGGCAGGTTCTTATTATTATAGACAAGCTCGCCGGTATTCCTCTGACCCCCAGCAGCTTTCTGCCCATCTATTATATTGGGGGCGGTGGTTACTGGCCTATGCATTCCACCTGTGGTTATTACCGAATTCGCCACCGTGGTGGACACACTTGAGGTTCGGGTTGCTATACTTGACGTGTTTTTGCTCAGTCTCCCAGATGGTACATTAGTTGTAGGGGGTCTGGCTTGCGTGCCCAGATGTTCTAGGACATCCAAGTTAGCTATACCCAGTTTTTCAAGGTTCTCTACCTTTTTACTTTCTAAGGATTCCATCACTGGTGCAATGTAGGATTTTATCGTTTTATCCAAATATGTTATAAGTACCTCGACATTAGTTGGAATTAGTATTTCCTTTGAGTGTGTATCCTTTAGTTGGGTACTTCCGCTACACTGGTGTATCTCACCCATCCTCTCACATGCTACTGGGGTTTGTACTACTCTCTTCTTTTTCCTTCTGTATGTTTTGCCCTGCTTATTTATTATCAGCTTATACCTACTTTGGGTAGATTTCCTTTTAGGTGGGGCAGAGCCACAATCATTTTCACTACTTAACAGACTGATATCACTAGTTATTGGAATAATGCCATTAGTGTCACCACCATCCAGTTCCCGTATGTCAATAGGCACATCAATCTGCGTTAAGGGCTGCGGTGTTACACTAGCTGACAGGTCAGGTGTTATTGACAATCTGCTCTCCCTAACGCAGAACACAGTGGGTTCTAGAGGTTGTGGTATATCAGAATGGATTGGGTCATACCTTGGCAAACCTGCAAAAGATTGTAACAAAAGAGAGTCATGTGATATCGTTGTTTCATTTGTGACGCTAACATGTGTATTAGTAACTTTTGGCGATTGGCCTGTTAAACACATACTGGCTGGTAATGAGAGTCTCCTTTCTGTGTTTTCGATAGCGTTCATGACAACCCCAATTGTTTGCTGTAGCATTCTATCGATTGCGGTTAGGGTAGGTAAAGGGGTTGGCACCAATGTTTGTTTTCTTGTGGTGGAACGTATATGCATAGGTGTTTTTCTTACCACCGCTCTGCTTTTACTTTTACCCTCCATCAAAACTGTTACAAGCTGTTAATCTTTGTAGTCAAGCTCAGTATATGATTACCTTGATTGTACAAGGGATGGCAAAGTCAAGAGAGGTAGCCCGGTCCGGTCTCCTGCGGTCTCTGAGGGCCTCAGAGGGCCCACCCTATGCCCGGGCTTAGCCCGGCGCGCGCCCACGCGTGTCCCGCGACGCGGGAGCTCTGTCGGTCTTTTAATGCGCCTCCTGGTGCCAAAACGAGTGATGGGCGTGGTCAGCCGCGGGGATCGCCGGTGGTTGTGGTATCCCCTCTCGGCGGCCGCGCACAGGTGGAAGAGTGCGACGGTGGCGGAGGAGACCGGCGGAATGATTCAGGCAGCAGCTGCGTGTGACCCCAGGTAAGCGGGACAACACACGGCAGGGAAACAAAGCACACCGCAGAGAGCACCCCCAGACCCATCTACTTTCCATTCCTCTCTACTGTAAGTCTTGCTCAGGTGTTCCCACTCTTACCGCAAGAGCTATAAGCTCTGTTGCCCCTACTGGGATCCACAAACAACCTTCTTAACTTCTGTAGGCTTCTGAAAACTCAACTGCTTACAAATTAACTGTTGCATTACTTGGCTTTGTCCCTAGAACCAAAACACCACCTTCCTGGGTAGTTGCTGTCAAAAACTTAATACAAGCTAGAAAAAAAAAGATAGACGGCACAATGGTCTAAACTGGTTAATTTGTCCAGCATCAGGGTCATTTCTATTTTATTGACAAGATGGAAGGAGCAGAAACTGAAGGTTTTAATGAGGTCAGAGTCTTGAATGAGAGAGGTGTTGAATAGACCAGGACCAAGAGTGGCATGCCTGTAGACATGTTTTATCGTGCTATGTTTGTGGGTGGCAAAATTACGGCTGTAGCCCCCAAGTAACATTTAATTTTCATTATTTGCATTTTGAGTAGCTGCAGGTGCTTTATCTCGGAGGTATGCTTCTAGTTCAGATGGATTCATGAAAAATGGGTTTTCAAGGTGGAGAGGCAAGTGAGTGATGCCAGTGGACAAGGATTCAGAAGTGATCTTATTTAGCTCCCTTTTTGTTGTAGACTTTATTATGGCTTGAGCCAACATAGGAGATCTCCTTTCCCAGTGGTTGATTTTATTAACTTAACCATCTTCCTGATGGGTACCTTGTCCTCTTTATCATGCGCTTTGTTCCAATATTGGTTAAGAGGTCCATTCTCAACTCTGCAAGCTCTGAGGGCCTTATTCACAACAAAATGATGCAGTGTGGTGCAACAAGCTGCTTTGCTGCACCAAGCTGCATCATTTTAAAAGCACAGAGATGAGCCATATTTACAATATGATGCATCTCTGTGCTTTCCCCTGTGCTGGCGAACAATTGGCTGCCGTGCACCAATTCAGGTACCCCTGCAAAATGGTGCAAGGGAGCCTGCATTGTGGGGATGATCGTTTATGTGCAGGAAGGGACACCTTACTGCACAAAAACAATAATTGATGGTGATTTCCTTTTTCTATGTGTGCTGCAGAATGTAGTATGCATAGAAAGAGGAAAAAACGATGAGAAATAAAAGTATTTCAATTAGTTGCACCTCCTTACGGCTCCCCTTTGAGGCGTATGATTCTGATGCCTTCCCAGGTTTGTGAAATGTCATGTATATGGTAATGTGCTGAATTCATGGGTGTTGTATGGCAACACACAGAGCAACACCCGTGGCACACCCCTGTCATGCAAAGTGATGCGTGAAAAGGGGCCATATTTACAAGGCCATGAAAAGCCACATGGGGTGGCTTTGCGTGGCCTTGTAAATAGGGGGCAGCACACTGCATTGCCGGTGCATCAATAAAAAAGGGATGCACCGGCGGCACAAGGGGCTTGTAAATTAGTCCCATAGGGCTAGATGTAGGTAAATGTTATTTACCGATTCATAAATACCGAATTTTACCGAATCGGTATTTCCTATTGATTCCTATGGGCTGTAAAGCCCATAGGAATCAATGGGAAATACCGATTCGGTAATTACCGAATCGGTAAATACCGATTCCAGCAAGGGTGCAGGGGGTGTCACTTTGACACCCTCTGGCAACCCAAAAATACGCATGTGCACCATGTGGCACACAGACATGCCCTGGCTAGGTGTGCATGCACACATGTGCATGCACACCTGAATTCGGTATTTTAACACCCAATTGGATTGGGTGGTAAAATACCGAATTTGTAGGGCCTTTGGGACTCAGAAGAGTCCCACCTACATCTGGGATTTACCGAATCGGTAAAAATACCGATCCGGTATTTTACAGAATCGGTAAATTTACCGAATCGGTAAATTTACCGATTCTGTAAAATTATGCCCCTACATGCCAATTCTTAAATACCGGTCGGTAACGGCCGAAATCGGCCGTTACCGACCGGTATTTTGGATCCTACATCTGGCCCTAAGTTCCTAAAAGAATGTTCAGAGGTTTTAGCATAAATATGATTGTTGAGGGCAAGGATCAAGCAAAGGTCTCAGCTTTCAAGTGAACTCCATCAACACTGTTTCCTTGAGCATGGGTGGTGACATATGCACACGTGCCATTACATGGGGGGCTAGCTTTTGTTTGTTTTGTGAGTATTTGTCCAATGCGGTTCATCTTTGGCAGTAAGCATTTTCTTTTATTTCGGATGTTCAGCATCAGCAACAAGCTTTGGCAAAGCAAAAACGCAGCTAACACCTTTAAAAGATGTGACCAACTGGCTTTGCAATTGCTTGTTGATAATTCCAGCTCCTTTACCTTAAAGGGGTAGTGGCAGCAATCAACATTTAAAATAGACTTTCTGCAAATGGAATCATGGGGAGCAAGAACCTAAACCTTGGATTAACAGTGGTGGCACCCTGTGCGACAATCGCTTTTAGCGCCTGCACCCTGTGACCGCCTCCTCGGATTCTCTCACTACCACTGGGCAAATGGGGACTACTTCATCTCTCCAATCATAAGTTATTGCTAAACACAGCACCCCTTGAGATCAGCGCCCCCATCCCAGGATCACTGCCTCTTCCCAGATATCTGTGACTGATTGATAAATAGAACCTATCCATCGTGGACAGCTTCCAATTTAGAAATTAGTACCGCCCTCTTTTACTGGTAAGTTCCCTATCAAAGTTTTATGACCACAATTGCTGTCACAAAGCATTGATACTTTGCACTCCAAATCAGAGGATGAACTCTTTCATGCCCCCCTTTCACATTCTAATTCACAATGATATACCATATTTTCTTAGCTATAGATATTTCCGTCTAGCAAATTGCCTTTTTCACGTTTTGATTTAAAAATCACATTCTTTGCGACCACAAAACATCTTAATACTTGAGGTTCATACAGAAAAAAAAGCGCTTGGTTTTGTGTTTGGTTTGTATTTCTGTTCAGCGCTATTAAAAAGAGGACGCTACAGCTGTACTGTCAAAATAATTTCCACCCTTGCATTTTAGTAGGATTCCGTAACCTACAACTGAAACGGCGGCTGAACATTTTAAAATTGTGAAATTACCTCGCAGTGCAGTTATTTGACAGGTTTGAGGAAATACTTGTACTTTCTCATTAGAAGTGCTAAAGCGTTCGCACTTTGACAAAACACCACGGTGCAAACTTTCTGCAAAGCCTATTTTCCCCAGAGCTTTAGGTATTTGATTACTATCTCTGGTTCAGGAAGTAACTTGGGCTACAGTTCTGTTAGGTCGCAACACCTACACCAGTGAAAACAAACCGCAAAACTCTACCGTTCACCAACCCTGCTATACGAAATCCAAAATGTCTACATTATCAAGAGCTGTCACTGTAATCTATCCCAGATTACAATGATGCTAATATCTGACCTGAAACTCTGAACCCTAGTATAATTGGCGCTTCCCGAGGGGTCCCCCTTCCTCCCTGTGGTCTCTTTCGACCAGGATTAGTATCAAAGTGTCTGGGAGGTTAGGATTACAACATCTCTATTTAGCATTTTAAGCAAAACCTGGGAATTCATGCACAACATTTATAGATGTAAAAGGAGACGACACACTGTCAGAGGCATTTAAGTAACAATAATATCACCAGAAAATATAGAAACTTGTGGCTTTGAAATACAAAGGTATATTATAACCAGTTCATAAAAAATGGCATTTGCTGTAGAGAAACTGATGCATGTACCACATACAGGCAACACTGCCTTCAATGTTATAAATACTCACCATTTTTCACTTTCATTTACAAACTTAATGGGGTGTCCAAATCATCTTTAGGCAAAAAACATAAATTCCTCTCTTTGGGGCCCATTAGGATGTCGGGCGGATTGCCCCCGCCAGGCTGGCGGTAGCCACCGCCGGCCTGGCGGGGGCAATCTGCCCGACATCCGCAAGTGAATTCCCCCCACCATATTAGTATGGCGGGGGGACCGCGGCGGACGGAAAGACCGTCCACCGCTTTTTCGCCCCGGTCGCCTTGCGGCCGGGGCGGAAAAGGATTAATATGGTGGCGGTGTCTAATAGACACTGCCAGCCATATTACGATGGGCCAATTCAGATGCCTTTCCGCCACGGAAAGGCATGCAGTCTTCACTCTGGGGGACCCCTGCGGGCCCCAGAGTGAAGGAGGGGTTGGGGGTGCACATGGGGGGTACCTGTGGTACCCCCCAACATTTGCATAGACGAAGCAGCAGGCACCGCGCGGTGCCTGCCGCTTCGTGTATGCAAATGCATGCATGCATTTCTGGCATTGTGGTGGGCGGTGCAGTGAGCACCACCCGCCACAATGTTAGAAATGAGGGATGCGCCTGCCACTGTGGCGGGCGCATCCTAATGCTAACGTCGAGACCCCCGCCCTTAAGGCGGGCGGTCCTGTTTTCCGCAAGGGTGGCGGGCGGGAAAAATCCGCACGCCATCCTAATGGGGGCCTTGGTCTCAAATAGACATGTAGGGTACGTCAATTCAATTGAAAAAAAACCATACATATCGCTGGTATTTTATTATTCAAAGAATCTAATATTGAAGAATTATTGCCTACAGAGATGGCCAGTAATGCTAGTCATTGCTCCTCAGCGGAATTATGAGCACAATTAGTAGAAATTGCATTGCTTCAAATCCAGAATATTGTGCATTACAGCTCAAAATTCCTGGAAGAAAAATAAAACTCAACTTCAGGGTCAGTAATAGCCAATACATACCACAGCCGCTCCTCATATTTATTTAAGGGTTGACTGCTGTGAAGATCAGCGATGCTATTAGCACCTGAATTTGACTGAGTTCTCATCCTAACCTTCACTACTCTCTTATCACCAGACAGTTGCAAGTTTGATGGCAGAGTCAGCAGAGAGCCCGAACTCATTTGTATGGGCTGAATTTCTAGTTACTTGATCCAGTGGCACCACTCAACCTTCAAATGGAGTCACTAATGTAGGATTTTTTTTAATTTAAAGCTCACCAAAAATGCTGTTTAACCTTAACTTGACATTTGGCCTAAAGGGATTTAAAATAAAACACAACAGGTCTGGAGCAAAAAGTTTAACAAGCGTTAAATGCAAAAATAGCAAGAAGATAAGCACACACAGCAAATGGCAATGATCAGTTCAACGGTCCAGAACAATCACTCATAATCCACACACTCCTAAATTCTATTTAAATTACATCTGTTTTCATACACTTCGGGCCTTATTACGATAGCGACGGACCACCACTGACACAGCCCGTTGGTGGGTGCCCGACCGCTGACAGCCCTTCAGTCTCACCGCCAGATTACAATCTGGTGGTTGGACCCACAGCGGTCAGGGGGAAGAACACCAACTCTGCCAGGATCAGTGATCCAGACAGAGTGGTGGTCCGAGTCGTATTCCCAAATGGTGGCGGTGCCGAGGCAGGCACCGCCATCGAGATTACAAAATCTCTTTCTGACAGCCTTTTTATGTTGGGAAGACCACCATGAAAAGACTGTCGAAACAGGATTTGGGGCCCCAAACAGGGCCCAGGTCAATGGCAGGCCACGGAACAGTGGCTCTGGGGGCACATGCCTCCACTCACCTCCATGCATCGTGTGCCATGCGCAACATGGTGCATGGCACATGGTCCATGGATGTGCAGGTGGTTCTCCTTATCGAGGCACCTTGTGCTGCAGCCCTTTTCTTGCTGCAGCACAAGTCACCATGATAAGGAGCACTTTCTAACCGCCTGCACAGCGGTCGCATCGCAGTGTGACGAATGGACCGCTGCCTGCTTGTCGGGTGGTCATCTGACCACTGCAATAGCGGGCAGCGGTCTCACTGACCACCATCATAAACGGGCCCTTTGTTCTCTATTAAATTCAGTTGGAACAGGAACATATGATAGAAACTGATTCTGCCAACAAAGTAAATAATGAGCAGAAGGCACCATCGGCTCACAAAAAGAATGTGAGAAGTCCCTGAACCACAGAGAATTATACATAAAAATGCTTTTTAAATTGCTCCGAGGGTCCATAGTGCTAACTGCTGAGCATCAAGACATTTTAATTGAGTTTCCGAGTCTATCTTACCTATCTTATTTTTTTTGAGAGTGCTATAGTTCCTTTCTTTTTAAAATTTGTATTTATAGGTTTTATATACGTACAAGAAAACATACATTCGTTATGTGGGTAAATCCTCTTTGGCATTGGTACATTAGTCATTAAATTTTTCCCCGGGTCCCCCTTGGTTGGCTATACTTTTTTTTATATAGAGAGGAGTTTCTAAGAGAGGAAAGTACAGAAAAGTTAGGAATAAGCGGAGGAGGAGGATAGGACAGATGGACAGCTAAATATACCGGTATGACTTGGCAGTATATGGCTCTAGCGTCTGATATGGTAGCTGCTGGTAGATACAATAAGATACGGCAAAACAATCAAGTTTGGGTTGCTTTCTTATGGGGGCTCGTGTGGGACTAGGGCTCTGTCCAGGACATCCCACATACCTTTGGATGACGCTTTCCAGGGTGAGTATTGCAGCATGAGTTTGTCCGCCCCTCTGAGATGGGTGACCCAGTTGAGCCAGGCTTTGAAGGTAGTTTCGGAGGTGTCCTTTCAACCATGCCCATTCCCGGGTTATACACCCAGGGAAAGGTTGATCTATCCCAAAGGCTTTACAGACTCACTGTACTACTGCTGAATTGCAGTGTGTTTCTCAGTGACTCAAGATTCAATTCGCTATTCGGAACCACGGAATGAAACAGAATAACAGCTTAGCCACTGCAATATCAGCGGCACTGGCCCAGGGGAACACCCCCAGCCAACCAGAAAACATGGACACAATTATTAAGACATAAGCGTAAGTAGCACACCTGGGAATCTGGATAAAATTAATCTGAATATGCATGAAATGGCCCCAAGGGAAAAGGTGAACAGTGGGGTGTAGTAAATACTATCTTCACTGTTCCTCTCTGGCTAGACAATACTATTATACTTATGACATCATAGAATGCCAGAGTGTCTCTCTAGCTGGCTGTACCTTTCTATTACCTATTGTGGCAGTTGGTCATCTGAGGCTGAGCTACCAACAGCGAGCTCCTGGTGGGGTTTTCTCCTGTTTTCCTTATAACTTAACTTATCTGTCTAACCTGGAAGGAACCTGCAATAAAGGATCTTAACCTATCAAGTGGACTCTGCATCTTCCTTTACCACAACTTGGCGACGATTTTTAAAAGGAGGAACCTACGCGTGATCTAGAGATAAAGAGTTAAGCAACCATAAGAAAGAACTCAAGAATTCAAGACTTTCAGGAACACTTCATTACATAATTAAGGTAACGCCCTGCCAACCCCACCAGTGTCCAAGTCCATCTGGACAGCCTACGCCGAGGGCGTGTGTTTCAGCTTAAAGTCTGCTGTCAGTTTACGAGTGAAGTATTCTTCTGCACCAAAGAGTTGTGTCTACTGTTTGTCTACTAGACGTGATCATCTGTCTGCAAACAACCCTCAAACTGAGTTTTGTGTGCTCTGCGAAGTTTTATAACAGCCTCTGCCTGCTCAGCTCGTTTCTGCCTGGTGTGGTAATACGAGCATTCACTCGAGAGACATTTATGTATGAGTCAAGTGGATTATAATGAACTCTGCGAGTCCCGCTTCATACACTTTCTGTCTTCTGTGCAGATCGGATTAAAAGCTTTGCAGTACTCTATAAGTAAAGGCAGCACACGAACCCTACTCTTTGCAATTTAGTTAGAAAAGTGCAGATGTGAGCATTCTATGTCCGGCATTGTTCTTGTTAGCACATTTAAAGGAGCACTACAATATTGTGACAGGATTTGAAGAGTAAACGGCCTCAACTTTCGACCCATTTCCGAACTCATTTACTCACCGTCCTGGATGCCTTTGTCCGTTAGTCGACGGTTGGCCACAAGCGATCTTCTCTCCTTCCTGCCGGCCGTCCTTCTGATGACGTCAATAGAATGCTTCGAGGAGTTGGTGAGGCAAGATTCTCTTCATGCTCTTCGCTCCTGTGACGCCTGTGTCAATTTTCATAGGAGACACGTTCCTCACGCACTTTACGTCACTACGACAAACGTAGCGGCCATGTTGTATTTTGTTTAGCTGCCATGACAACAGCTTGCTCTGTGCGCTTCCTAGTTGCTGTTCGGCGCGTCCATAAGCAGCTGTTCAGTTCTTCGTCGGAGTTCTCGTCTGCCAACGTTTCTTGTAGTATTTGTGTACAACGTGCCTCAACACACAGACGACATTTGAGTCAATATTGATCGGATTTTTGACACTATGCGTGAACTGTCATCACTATTAGGAAATCGATCTTCTCATCGTGTGGGAACATTCAGCTATGACTGCACACATCTGTGTACAGATCCAGGGTCAGATGTCGCTCACCGGAGCTTAGGTTATTAATGTATTTATGTAGCAGTTCTTAACGCCTAATGTGTTTCTTTTACATTTAAATGTGTATCGTTAAACACAGTTTTGTTTTGTTTAGGAGTGTATTTTTAGCAGAGGTAAATACATTGTGCTAATTTACGAAGTGTGTCGTAGTGTGGTGTGGTAGTGGTCAAAGCTGATAGTAGTGTCTGTGTGGGTGGTCCATTTCCCACGTTTTGGTGTATGCTCTTCTATTATCAAGGCTGGTTTTCTGAGGTGTAATCTTCTAGAGGAGGTAGTTTCTGTCTGGGTAGTCCATGCCCATGTACTCTTTCTAGGGAAGGTAATTTCTGTCTGGGTAGTCCATGCCCATACTGTGGTGTAAATTCTTCTATTTTGTCAGGGTTGGTATCCTGAAGTATAATATCCCATGTAAGTGAGTGTTTGTGGATAGTCCAAATCCCATCGTTTGTCCCAGGATTATGGTGTTTATCCTGCGGTGTACCCTAGTCTGGGGATGTTGGTGTTTGAGGGTAGTCCATGCCCATCTCTTGTCCCAGGGTTATAGTCTTTACTCTACGCTGTACCCTCTCCTGGGGACATTGGTATCAGTAGGTAGTCCATGCCCAAGGTTGGTTGTTTGGGGGTGTTAATGGGTAGTTCATGCCCATAGTTTGTTCCATGAGTATTAATGGCTAGTCCATGCCCCTTTCCCAGAGATATTTTGTATACTCTGCGGTGTACCCTATTCAAGGGAGGTTGTGTTTTTTTTTCCGGGTAGCCAACGCCCATAGTATGTTCCATAAGTAATTATGGGTAGTCCATGCCCCTTTTCCCAGAGATATTTTGTTTACTCTGCGGTGTACCCTTTTCAGGGGAGGTTAAATGTTTTTTTGGGTAGTCCCATGTTCCATAAGTAATTATGGGTAGTCCATGCCCTTTTCCCAGAGATAATTTGTTTACTCTGCGGTGTACCCTTTTCAGGGGAGGTTAAATGTTTTTTTTGGGTAGTCCCATGTTCCATAAGTAATTATGGGTAGTCCATGCCCTTTTCCCAGAGATATTTTGTCTACTCTGTGGTGTACCCTATTTAGGGGAAGCAAAAAAAAAATTTTGGGCAGTCAACGCCCATGCTGTCCTGCAACGTACCCTTTTCAAGAGAGATTCATATTGATAGAAAATGTTTGTACACTGTGTTTTGTCTGAGTCTACCTGCTTGTAGCTACTGGCCAGGGCTTCATTTAGGTGAGATTTTCAGTTGTATTTTTATCATACATTTAGTGTCGACATATCTTCTACAAGGGTAATGTTCAAAATAATCTTGGTTTTGTTTCAAAACCTTACTCTTTTGTTAAGGGAAGAGGATGTGGCATATTATATTATAATGCTGATTCTTTGTTCTCTTCTCTCCAAATAATACCTTATGCTAAAGTCATCTTTTGTTGTACACTACTAATAATTTTGGTTCTTCTAGATTGTGTACTTCCTTACTGTTTGGGACATATTAGGTATTATTGTAGATTATTCCTTTGTTCTGCTATTACTCCATAAAGAGAGAGGATGTGTAGTAAATACTATCTTCACTGTTCCTCTCTGGCTAGACAATACTATTATACTTATGACATCATAGAATGCCAGAGTGTCTCTCTAGCTGACTGTACCTTTCTATTACCTATTGTGGCAGTTGGTCATCTGAGGCTGAGCTACCAACAGCGAGCTCCTGGTGGGGTTTTCTCCTGTTTTCCTTATAACTTAACTTATCTGTCTAACCTGGAAGGAACCTGCAATAAAGGATCTTAACCTATCAAGTGGACTCTGCATCTTCCTTTACCACAACTTGGCGACGATTTTTAAAAGGAGGAACCTACGCGTGATCTAGAGATAAAGAGTTAAGCAACCATAAGAAAGAACTCAAGAATTCAAGACTTTCAGGAACACTTCATTACATAATTAAGGTAACGCCCTGCCAACCCCACCAGTGTCCAAGTCCATCTGGACAGCCTACGCCGAGGGCGTGTGTTTCAGCTTAAAGTCTGCTGTCAGTTTACGAGTGAAGTATTCTTCTGCACCAAAGAGTTGTGTCTACTGTTTGTCTACTAGACGTGATCATCTGTCTGCAAACAACCCTCAAACTGAGTTTTGTGTGCTCTGCGAAGTTTTATAACAGCCTCTGCCTGCTCAGCTCGTTTCTGCCTGGTGTGGTAATACGAGCATTCACTCGAGAGACATTTATGTATGAGTCAAGTGGATTATAATGAACTCTGCGAGTCCCGCTTCATACACTTTCTGTCTTCTGTGCAGATCGGATTAAAAGCTTTGCAGTACTCTATAAGTAAAGGCAGCACACGAACCCTACTCTTTGCAATTTAGTTAGAAAAGTGCAGATGTGAGCATTCTATGTCCGGCATTGTTCTTGTTAGCACATTTAAAGGAGCACTACAATATTGTGACAGGATTTGAAGAGTAAACGGCCTCAACTTTCGACCCATTTCCGAACTCATTTACTCACCGTCCTGGATGCCTTTGTCCGTTAGTCGACGGTTGGCCACAAGCGATCTTCTCTCCTTCCTGCCGGCCGTCCTTCTGATGACGTCAATAGAATGCTTCGAGGAGTTGGTGAGGCAAGATTCTCTTCATGCTCTTCGCTCCTGTGACGCCTGTGTCAATTTTCATAGGAGACACGTTCCTCACGCACTTTACGTCACTACGACAAACGTAGCGGCCATGTTGTATTTTGTTTAGCTGCCATGACAACAGCTTGCTCTGTGCGCTTCCTAGTTGCTGTTCGGCGCGTCCATAAGCAGCTGTTCAGTTCTTCGTCGGAGTTCTCGTCTGCCAACGTTTCTTGTAGTATTTGTGTACAACGTGCCTCAACACACAGACGACATTTGAGTCAATATTGATCGGATTTGTGACACTATGCGTGAACTGTCATCACTATTAGGAAATCGATCTTCTCATCGTGTGGGAACATTCAGCTATGACTGCACACATCTGTGTACAGATCCAGGGTCAGATGTCGCTCACCGGAGCTTATGTTATTAATGTATTTATGTAGCAGTTCTTAACGCCTAATGTGTTTCTTTTACATTTAAATGTGTATCGTTAAACACAGTTTTGTTTTGTTTAGGAGTGTATTTTTAGCAGAGGTAAATACATTGTGCTAATTTACGAAGTGTGTCGTAGTGTGGTGTGGTAGTGGTCAAAGCTGATAGTAGTGTCTGTGTGGGTGGTCCATTTCCCACGTTTTGGTGTATGCTCTTCTATTATCAAGGCTGGTTTTCTGAGGTGTAATCTTCTAGAGGAGGTAGTTTCTGTCTGGGTAGTCCATGCCCATGTACTCTTTCTAGGGAAGGTAATTTCTGTCTGGGTAGTCCATGCCCATACTGTGGTGTAAATTCTTCTATTTTGTCAGGGTTGGTATCCTGAAGTATAATATCCCATGTAAGTGAGTGTTTGTGGATAGTCCAAATCCCATCGTTTGTCCCAGGATTATGGTGTTTATCCTGCGGTGTACCCTAGTCTGGGGATGTTGGTGTTTGAGGGTAGTCCATGCCCATCTCTTGTCCCAGGGTTATAGTCTTTACTCTACGCTGTACCCTCTCCTGGGGACATTGGTATCAGTAGGTAGTCCATGCCCAAGGTTGGTTGTTTGGGGGTGTTAATGGGTAGTTCATGCCCATAGTTTGTTCCATGAGTATTAATGGCTAGTCCATGCCCCTTTCCCAGAGATATTTTGTATACTCTGCGGTGTACCCTATTCAAGGGAGGTTGTGTTTTTTTTTTCGGGTAGCCAACGCCCATAGTATGTTCCATAAGTAATTATGGGTAGTCCATGCCCCTTTTCCCAGAGATATTTTGTTTACTCTGCGGTGTACCCTTTTCAGGGGAGGTTAAATGTTTTTTTGGGTAGTCCCATGTTCCATAAGTAATTATGGGTAGTCCATGCCCTTTTCCCAGAGATAATTTGTTTACTCTGCAGTGTACCCTTTTCAGGGGAGGTTAAATGTTTTTTTTGGGTAGTCCCATGTTCCATAAGTAATTATGGGTAGTCCATGCCCTTTTCCCAGAGATATTTTGTCTACTCTGTGGTGTACCCTATTTAGGGGAAGCAAAAAAAAAATTTTGGGCAGTCAACGCCCATGCTGTCCTGCAACGTACCCTTTTCAAGAGAGATTCATATTGATAGAAAATGTTTGTACACTGTGTTTTGTCTGAGTCTACCTGCTTGTAGCTACTGGCCAGGGCTTCATTTAGGTGAGATTTTCAGTTGTATTTTTATCATACATTTAGTGTCGACATATCTTCTACAAGGGTAATGTTCAAAATAATCTTGGTTGTGTTTCAAAACCTTACTCTTTTGTTAAGGGAAGAGGATGTGGCATATTATATTATAATGCTGATTCTTTGTTCTCTTCTCTCCAAATAATACCTTATGCTAAAGTCATCTTTTGTTGTACACTACTAATAATTTTGGTTCTTCTAGATTGTGTACTTCCTTACTGTTTGGGACATATTAGGTATTATTGTAGATTATTCCTTTGTTCTGCTATTACTCCATAAAGAGAGAGGATGTGTAGTAAATACTATCTTCACTGTTCCTCTCTGGCTAGACAATACTATTATACTTATGACATCATAGAATGCCAGAGTGTCTCTCTAGCTGACTGTACCTTTCTATTACCTATTGTGGCAGTTGGTCATCTGAGGCTGAGCTACCAACAGCGAGCTCCTGGTGGGGTTTTCTCCTGTTTTCCTTATAACTTAACTTATCTGTCTAACCTGGAAGGAACCTGCAATAAAGGATCTTAACCTATCAAGTGGACTCTGCATCTTCCTTTACCACAACTTGGCGACGATTTTTAAAAGGAGGAACCTACGCGTGATCTAGAGATAAAGAGTTAAGCAACCATAAGAAAGAACTCAAGAATTCAAGACTTTCAGGAACACTTCATTACATAATTAAGGTAACGCCCTGCCAACCCCACCAGTGTCCAAGTCCATCTGGACAGCCTACGCCGAGGGCGTGTGTTTCAGCTTAAAGTCTGCTGTCAGTTTACGAGTGAAGTATTCTTCTGCACCAAAGAGTTGTGTCTACTGTTTGTCTACTAGACGTGATCATCTGTCTGCAAACAACCCTCAAACTGAGTTTTGTGTGCTCTGCGAAGTTTTATAACAGCCTCTGCCTGCTCAGCTCGTTTCTGCCTGGTGTGGTAATACGAGCATTCACTCGAGAGACATTTATGTATGAGTCAAGTGGATTATAATGAACTCTGCGAGTCCCGCTTCATACACTTTCTGTCTTCTGTGCAGATCGGATTAAAAGCTTTGCAGTACTCTATAAGTAAAGGCAGCACACGAACCCTACTCTTTGCAATTTAGTTAGAAAAGTGCAGATGTGAGCATTCTATGTCCGGCATTGTTCTTGTTAGCACATTTAAAGGAGCACTACAATATTGTGACAGGATTTGAAGAGTAAACGGCCTCAACTTTCGACCCATTTCCGAACTCATTTACTCACCGTCCTGGATGCCTTTGTCCGTTAGTCGACGGTTGGCCACAAGCGATCTTCT
Source organism: Lissotriton helveticus (assembly GCF_964261635.1). Classification (NCBI taxonomy): domain Eukaryota; kingdom Metazoa; phylum Chordata; class Amphibia; order Caudata; family Salamandridae; genus Lissotriton; species Lissotriton helveticus. Next base: position 329,648,412 of record NC_136071.1, on the reverse strand, counting down.
CTCCTTCCTGCCGGCCGTCCTTCTGATGACGTCAATAGAATGCTTCGAGGAGTTGGTGAGGCAAGATTCTCTTCATGCTCTTCGCTCCTGTGACGCCTGTGTCAATTTTCATAGGAGACACGTTCCTCACGCACTTTACGTCACTACGACAAACGTAGCGGCCATGTTGTATTTTGTTTAGCTGCCATGACAACAGCTTGCTCTGTGCGCTTCCTAGTTGCTGTTCGGCGCGTCCATAAGCAGCTGTTCAGTTCTTCGTCGGAGTTCTCGTCTGCCAACGTTTCTTGTAGTATTTGTGTACAACGTGCCTCAACACACAGACGACATTTGAGTCAATATTGATCGGATTTGTGACACTATGCGTGAACTGTCATCACTATTAGGAAATCGATCTTCTCATCGTGTGGGAACATTCAGCTATGACTGCACACATCTGTGTACAGATCCAGGGTCAGATGTCGCTCACCGGAGCTTATGTTATTAATGTATTTATGTAGCAGTTCTTAACGCCTAATGTGTTTCTTTTACATTTAAATGTGTATCGTTAAACACAGTTTTGTTTTGTTTAGGAGTGTATTTTTAGCAGAGGTAAATACATTGTGCTAATTTACGAAGTGTGTCGTAGTGTGGTGTGGTAGTGGTCAAAGCTGATAGTAGTGTCTGTGTGGGTGGTCCATTTCCCACGTTTTGGTGTATGCTCTTCTATTATCAAGGCTGGTTTTCTGAGGTGTAATCTTCTAGAGGAGGTAGTTTCTGTCTGGGTAGTCCATGCCCATGTACTCTTTCTAGGGAAGGTAATTTCTGTCTGGGTAGTCCATGCCCATACTGTGGTTTAAATTCTTCTATTTTGTCAGGGTTGGTATCCTGAAGTATAATATCCCATGTAAGTGAGTGTTTGTGGATAGTCCAAATCCCATTGTTTGTCCCAGGATTATGGTGTTTATCCTGCGGTGTACCCTAGTCTGGGGATGTTGGTGTTTGAGGGTAGTCCATGCCCATCTCTTGTCCCAGGGTTATAGTCTTTACTCTACGCTGTACCCTCTCCTGGGGACATTGGTATCAGTAGGTAGTCCATGCCCAAGGTTGGTTGTTTGGGGGTGTTAATGTGTAGTTCATGCCCATAGTTTGTTCCATGAGTATTAATGGCTAGTCCATGCCCCTTTCCCAGAGATATTTTGTATACTCTGCGGTGTACCCTATTCAAGGGAGGTTGTGTTTTTTTTTTCGGGTAGCCAACGCCCATAGTATGTTCCATAAGTAATTATGGGTAGTCCATGCCCCTTTTCCCAGAGATATTTTGTTTACTCTGCGGTGTACCCTTTTCAGGGGAGGTTAAATGTTTTTTTGGGTAGTCCCATGTTCCATAAGTAATTATGGGTAGTCCATGCCCTTTTCCCAGAGATAATTTGTTTACTCTGCGGTGTACCCTTTTCAGGGGAGGTTAAATGTTTTTTTTGGGTAGTCCCATGTTCCATAAGTAATTATGGGTAGTCCATGCCCTTTTCCCAGAGATATTTTGTCTACTCTGTGGTGTACCCTATTTAGGGGAAGCAAAAAAAAAATTTGGGCAGTCAACGCCCATGCTGTCCTGCAACGTACCCTTTTCAAGAGAGATTCATATTGATAGAAAATGTTTGTACACTGTGTTTTGTCTGAGTCTACCTGCTTGTAGCTACTGGCCAGGGCTTCATTTAGGTGAGATTTTCAGTTGTATTTTTATCATACATTTAGTGTCGACATATCTTTTACAAGGGTAATGTTCAAAATAATCTTGGTTGTGTTTCAAAACCTTACTCTTTTGTTAAGGGAAGAGGATGTGGCATATTATATTATAATGCTGATTCTTTGTTCTCTTCTCTCCAAATAATACCTTATGCTAAAGTCATCTTTTGTTGTACACTACTAATAATTTTGGTTCTTCTAGATTGTGTACTTCCTTACTGTTTGGGACATATTAGGTATTATTGTAGATTATTCCTTTGTTCTGCTATTACTCCATAAAGAGAGAGGATGTGTAGTAAATACTATCTTCACTGTTCCTCTCTGGCTAGACAATACTATTATACTTATGACATCATAGAATGCCAGAGTGTCTCTCTAGCTGACTGTACCTTTCTATTACCTATTGTGGCAGTTGGTCATCTGAGGCTGAGCTACCAACAGCGAGCTCCTGGTGGGGTTTTCTCCTGTTTTCCTTATAACTTAACTTATCTGTCTAACCTGGAAGGAACCTGCAATAAAGGATCTTAACCTATCAAGTGGACTCTGCATCTTCCTTTACCACATGGGGCTGGTCTTAGTACCCTTTCTTGCATTGTGTTGTAGACAGGTGGCAAAGAAATGGCAATACGTTTAGGCTAAAGATGAAAAGAAGGGCACATACCAAAGGGTTGATGTAGCACATAGTATGCATTAGATATCGACATGAGCTGCTTTATGATACAACTGTGCAAAGTTGAGAGTGGAAAGCTTGGTGCAACCATACACCTAGTTCAGTTTTGTCTACATTCCATCAATGTCTCTTTCATATTTCTGTATGATCCAATATTTACTTTCACTTTTTAGAGTGTACTCCGATAAATGAGACACATATTTCAGTGATGACCTGAGAAACAGACCAGTTTCCTCAATGTACATAGCAACATCAGCAGTTTCAGACAAAGCAGGAGAAGCTGGTTATATGCTACCCCAAGAGACATCAGCTTGAGGATGCTGGTGGGTGGCATACTTTTCCACCATCACCTTCTTTGGTAGCTCTAGTGCATTTAAAAGAATTTGAACATATTGACTGTTTTTGATAGGGGTTTCAATACCCTTTGAATCCAAAAGTGCCCAAAGTCATGCATCACTCCAAATGATAACTTTGAATCATGTACACCAATACAATCTTTTTTGGGGGGCTAGAATACAGGGTCTGGTACGGGTAACTAGAACCACCACATGGGCAGATTTCACATTTGCCAGGTAACAGTTTTCTAATATTTGATACACAGTACAGACAACATAACCTGCAACTATGACACCATCATTGCTTTGTAGACAAGTTTCATCAACCAAACACTTTAATTCAGTTAGGTTTGCCTACATAATTCAAACAATACTGAGGGTCCTCATTTCGTAAGTGTGGGATTTAAAGGTGCAGCGTTCAAAGCAAGAGACCAGGCAAGGTGATATGAGAGGGGGACAGCAGTAGAATTCCATACCATGACTAGTGGGCCATAGAGAGGTGTTGGATTTGTTTAGTGAGGAGGAGCGCAACAATAGAATGTGCTACAGAAACAGTTAGAGGAGAGATCAACACAATATTATCAGACACTTGAAATAGTTTTGTGGCAGCCACCACAGACTGCAAATGCAGTGGGAGCCCGGCTGCCAGTAGGTCCCGGATTGAGGAATAACAGGTTCTTGGATGTTTCTGATCTCCATGACTCTGAACTACCACACCAATTGCAAACACATTACATTCATGACAGTCCAAAGTGAAAAGCTTAGCATAATCAGGGATACCTAGAGTGGGTGCAGAATTTAAGAATTGTATTCTGAGTAGCTTTTTCTGGTAGGGGTCGACCTTGATCTTCACTGACTACATTGATATAAACCTCACATTTCTGGACCCCGAGGACAACAACGTGGCTTGTACCTGTGAAAATGATTTGGCTGGATCAGGTGCCAGGACAGTGTGATTTTTTTTTAATCTGGTGATTTATTTTGTCACATAGGAGTACAAGGACCTCATTTTCTTTTTGTTGGGATATGTCATAAGCAGCCTTATTATATGTCATTTTAAGAATTTCACAATATGCTTGTTATCAATATTTTCAAAATTACACTATTAGGCTACTTCACATAGTTACAGGCCTTACACCTCAAACATGAACCAGAAACATGCTACTTGTGGTAAATATGTAAAGCAAATGAATAGGACAACAGAATATGAGTGGCTGTTTGTATATGTTGCACTATTTTTTAGCACAAAATGATTCCTTGCCAGTGATGCAACTACACCAAGCTGTAATGTGTCAGCCCCGAGCCAAGAAACTCCCCATAGACCCTCATCATGCTCAGAGGCAGGGCAGGCATCACTGCCATGCAACAAAGTCAGATTGTTGGGGTCTGTCTACCAATATGCAAATTTAATAACAAAAGGGCAAACGACCACTTCCCATAAACAAATTATGTTGGCAGCAGTGACACTGCCAGTTACGAAGCATCCAGCCACCACAATTGGGATAACCAACTAATTGAACCGCATAATGAAATGCGCAAATTTGTAGCTCAAATGTGGCCCAACTAGGGAATAACTGGACACCAACGCTGTAATTTGCTTGCCGGTATATAAATCAAAGGGGAGAGGAGATATTCCAAATAGGGGAAACATACTGTAGCTCCTAGAAACGATTAAAGGCCTGGAGAACCTGCGTTCATCTGACCTTGTATCCATTGAGTTTGTCCATATGGACAACCAGTAGGAAAATGAGGCAACCAAAGCTACATGGTCATCAACTTAGAAAGCGAGGATGGTCATGGGTGAACAGCCTACATTCCTGTGCTGGAGGATAAGGCTGTTTCCCAGCACAATCCCTGCTATCCTACACCCTTTCTCATTGAAAATCAATCTAGCGTTATCCCGCAGGCCCACAACACTACCTATTCAGTGCTCAAGGGCACTGGAAGCACACCCCCATCTAAAACGGCTAAATCCCAACTCAAAAACGCGCAGAAATATACAAAAGGAAGAAGCAACTGGACGGAACTGGAACTGCATAACCCACACAAAAAACAGAGTCAATAACACCCATTGACATAAGATCCAATGCATCAGGCCCACTCTGATCAGGCCAATGGCAAGGCCAATTTGCTTATGCTCCTGGAACATCAATGTTCTAGTAAAGAAAACATCAGTACTTCAGCTCCTATTCTATCTACAATCTTTCAATTGCATTCTTTTGCAGAGAGCCTGGCTTGAATATCCCTTTCATGTTCAGGGCTTCATTAATCACCAATGTCCTGCTTGGAAAAAACCCAGAAATGGCCATCGAATGGGTCGCTTGGCAATATATACATCAATAGCAACAACTGGCCATGCTAAGGAGCGCAAGGTAAAGTCTACTGCACCAAGTGAAATGCAAGCAATAAGAACGACACTCAGGAGCGATTACGAAGAATGGAAGGCAGTTATACTAAACGTCTACCTTCACCCCAGGGACAGGGCCCAGAGGTCAAAGCAAATGCTTAGCAAATTGATAAGTCTTTTTGAAGAAGAGCAACCATCTAACTTTATACCAACAGGGGACTGCAATCTTCACCTTCTGGGATCAACAGCGGATGAAGATCTATCACTTGTCCAATCAGCGCAATGGAACATCCTGGAACAGGGGTTTAGTAAATAAGGCAAACAATCCAGGATCAGCACACAATGTCTGAGGGAGACGGAGGACCTCAGCTTCCGGACTCTGAACGTACATTTTTAAGATGACAACCCACCTACACCAACGTTCCACTCGACTACCATCAGTTCAACACTTCACTACATGTGTTCCACAAAATCTCCCCTTTCATCTGGCATGAAAGACATGAATAATCATCTTCCACAAGAAGTTACCTTCAAAGGTTTAGCCACTCCTCTCTCCCTTCCAACTAAAATAATTAGCTCAATATTCACTACTAACAACAGGTGGGTTAAGTGCACCTCGTCTTCAGCGGATACACTCCTAGAATCGGCCAAAAGCTTACTCCACTGTGATGTATTCTTATAGGTTCTGTATCGATCCCCCTATTCCTGACCCTGTTCTGGTTAACAAGTTAACTAGCAGCCATCCCATGATGCAGAAACCGTTATCTGATGAAGCCACACTACGGCACAGGAACGTGTTATCTGATTAGGTCATAACGCTTGCCATCTAATTAGACAAGCAATATTCCTCCAGCCCCTGATAAGGCATACGGAGTTCTCAAAACAAATCAAACCTATGACAACCTGGGAAAAACCCTGCGGCCATTGTTTTGATTTCACCGAGAACTTCAGCAAAAGAATGTGCTAACGACCAGCTCGTATGACATCCTTATTGACGTATCTATGTCCATCCTTACGTCAATCTCGGCACCTTACAGGTATAAATATTACCGATATTGCCTTAAGCAAACACACGCGGTGGTGACGAGATCGGAGCAGCCAGACTTGCCGAAGCCTAGAGCAGAGCAGACCCCGCTGGCGCAGCCCCGCCTTCCTGACGCGCTGAGAATGAGACGCTGCTTTCTCCTGCCGAGAAATCCAGCTCCGGCGCTTCCGGGTAGCCCTCGCAGGCAGCCTGGAATATCGAGACCAGAGACGAGAGATACCATCCCTCATTCATCCTAGATTCCAGGTACAGAACTGAATAACCCCTTGCAGAGACTTCTTGAGTCAGTCACTTGGCAAAACAAACTTAACTTAAACTGCTACTTTCTATTCCCGCCCACGTATTAGGCTTAGGTCAGGTACACTGGGGTAGGCGTAGGTAGAAACACCAGTTGAGTACGATTAGTCAAATATATATGTGTATGTATCTATTTTATCAATTTTAAACCACCTTATGGCTTAGAAACCATATAAATGTTTTTACAGTATTATTTTATACTTCTGCTTTTATTGTATGCACTTTACTTAACCATAAGTATTGCGATAATATCGATCCATTTCTCTTGTATGAGAAAAGAGACTGATCAATAAATACCATCTTTTATTGAACACGCCCGTCTCTTCCTTTTCTCTACAATCTGGTGAGACTAAGAATGCACGTACTGACTGAGTAAAATAAGTTGTCTTTTGTTTTCACACGACTCTAGAGATACACTCTTGATTAGGGGAGAGCAAAGTTGTCATGTTCTATGGTTGTCAGAAACTAAATCCCTTCTTGTCTATCCAGGGAGGTTCAACTCCTCCTTGCTTATTCGAGAAAGTTTCTAGTGAACTCTGAGCTAGCTGGCAAACCCAAAACTTTAAGTCTAATATCGACAATAGAAGACCTAGTTAACGTCTGGTCTAGGCCTATACTATTGAAGGTATTATTCCAATGCGCAGAGCCTATTGGGATAATAGGAACTACACTACATGGCGCCCAAACGTTTGGAAAGGCGATAAAACTAACGCAAGACATTAGAGTAACTCAGTCGTGCTTTTTCACTCAGACCCCTTTTTTCCCATAATACTCCAAAGACGTCTGGAGTGGGTGAAAGGTCATATCCGCCAAACCTCGCAGGAGGAAACTCCTATGTATGGTTCTTGGTTTAGTCAACGTTGAAGGATACACTGTTCCAGAATATTGTGCATCTAATCTCTGTTTCCATAAGAAACCTGATCTGCAAACAAACAAAATAATCTTCCTGACAGTAGAATGTCAGACACTGAAGAAGAAAGAGAGACAGCTAGATTAGCAGCTGAACTCGTAGCAGCTGATAATTCTATGCAAGAAGCTGACCCGGATTTAATACTCATCCCGGTCAACATAAGGAAATCTATAACTTTAAAACTTATAGAAAATGGACTGACACCTAGAGGTGGCACAGTCATATTCGTAATAGAGGCACACGAATATCGGCAGACAGAGGTATTCTATTCATGGATAAACTTTCCACCAGCAAACGCTGTAACAAAGCACTTCCACCATTACAAAACAGAGGCACCTCCTGAAGAATACACTCCTTTCGAGGCGGTGGAAGTACCACTTAAATTTCAAGAGCACCTGCTCTTGTTTAATGGCGCCCTAAAACACAACAATCACATCACCAGGCTCGGTCCATTAGGTAGACCAGGAGCAACGTGGCCGGTCCTAGCCGGATACACACCACATCCAGACATCGAAAGAATGTCTGCAGCAGATGTTTTAGTACAACTAAAACAATTAATAAAAGTACATAGACAATTAGTCCAATATGTAATGCGGACTTCAACAATCCAACCAGCAATCAAAATTTCACAGCTGACCCCTCATCAGGGGAACACAAATAAAATTACACCACAGAACATACAGTCCTGCCTAGGTAAGGTACCAGCTAAAAGGGAACAAATACCATTCTGGTTAGCACAAAAAATCACCCAAATAGAGGCGGTGTTTCCAGACACCACTCCTGTGGATAAACACAGGATTCTGACTATCTGTCTTCCAATGGGAATCGCACCACACGTGGAGGACTGTGACACTTGGGGTACAGTCTTTGCTTCCATCTACACAAAAACGCATGGTGTTCCATCCATCTCGGTAATACCAGATGTGCTAAAACAAATTCAAGATGAATACGGTCCAGAACCCGCTTTAACTCTTGGTATGAAATTACTGAAAGACTTCAAGCAGGTCTCGGCTATATTACTAGCCAATATAAAGGGAGAAGCAGCAAACGTGGCGATCCGCCAAAGGTTAAAAGAAACAGATATAGCAGACCAACCAGCTGAAATTGCCAGAATTATAGAAAAATCCTATGAGGAACTGGGTAGAGATAGTTTAGGTGGAATACCAGTAAAACCCCAACTGATTGAAAGTCCTGAAAAAATATTTATTAAAAATAATCTAAACAGCCAAAAGAAGAACTGGGATGGAAACAAACAATCCAATCCAAAAGAAAAGAGGTTCCAGTCCAGAGGAAGGTCTCCTCGGCGGAGAGAAAGATCTCCGGACCAAGGACCCAAGTCTCCCCAAAGTGAGCCCTCTGGGAAAAATTACAACCTTAGAAATAGGGATAATATAAAGAAACCGGATAGATATCAAGATTTTGATACACGTCCCTCTCAATCTTTTCAGACTTCCTCGCAGAAATCGGAAAGAAGAGGACGATCGGAACCCAGGGAAGGGCACGTCAAGTCCAAAGACAAGGAACCTGCTCATCCAAATAAGAAATTACAATTTCCAAAAAAGAAGGTAGCCAGTATTAAAGTATTCAACAATGCCGAGAATACTGAGGACACAGCTGAAAAACGGAGAGTGGGCTCAGACAATGCTAGACAGCGCAGCAGAAGTGAGCATAGCCCGCAAAGTCCTTATGAATCATCTGGAGACAGTGGACACGAATGAATACCTTCAAGTGGAAACTGCAGACACCAGAGTTAGCAAACCTCACAAAATATATGAAATAACATTACGTATAGAGGGGGATAAGACTAGAAAAATAAGGGGACTATTTTGGGATAATCTCTCCAAGGGCTATGACATCCTTCTAGCTGAAAAAGACTGGCCACCAGAGTTTGTCAGGGACTGCCCTCATGGCGAAGAAATAATTATGCCTGCCTTCTCAAATCATATCCCAATTCATAAAAAATACACACTTGCTAGAAAGTGGGCAGTAGCTCAAGCTCCTGCTTTATATAAAAATCACGTAGGATGGGATGAGGATTCTCCTCCTCACAAAATCCAGTTAAAAACACAACCTACTGCACAAAGACAGTACCCAATTAAGCAAGAAGCTAAAAAACAGGTAAAAGAAATCCTAGACCAATTAGAATACCAGGGGGTGATTGAAACTTGCACCTCACAAATGAACAACCCTTTGTTTCCTGTCTCCAAACCAGACAATTCATATCGTCTAGTTTTGGATTACAGACACCTTAACTCATGTTGCAAAACTTTTGCAGTGCAAAACTCGCATAGTGCAGCGCTAATGAATAACATAGTGCGCAAAAAATACAAAACAACATTAGACATCTCTAATGGATTCTTCTATCAAAATATAGCACCAGAGAGCAGATATTTGTCCGCGTTCTCAATAAATGGCGCTCAAAAACAATTCTGTTGGTTACCCCAAGGGTTCAAGAACAGCCCAGGATTATTCTCAGCGAGAGTAACAGAATTATTACAAACATATGATGAAGAGGCATTATCTTATGTCGACGACATATACCTAACAGATGATGACTTGGATACTCACTTGAAGAGAGTGAACACCATAATACTTGGGTTCGCAGCAGAGGGTTACAAATTCAACTTTAAAAAATCTAGAATTGCCCATCTAACAGTCCTGTTCTTAGGATATGAATTATCAAGTGAAGGCAAAAGCCTGGCTGACAATTTCCTAGAGAAATGTGCCGTACTCCAAGCACCTAGAACACTAAAAAACCTACAGTCAATTCTAGGCTTCCTAAATTTCGGAAGAACATACATTGCAAATTACGCAGAAAGGGTCAAACCCCTTTATGATCTAATAAAACCAGATTTTAAAAAAACCAATTGGACTCAAATACACACAGAAATTCTGAGATCCTTACAAACAGACATGTTAATTAAAACAAAATTAGAAACACGTGATAACACACGCAATCTTGTGATTCGAGTCATCCCAGGAAGATGCGGATTCACATACCGGACCTCTAACGAGGGAGAAAAGGTACCAATTGCATTCAAATCACACTTGTACACTAAAGCTGAAATGAAATTTAGCCCAACGGAAAAAATTCTAACTGCAACACAGACAGCTATAGCAAAAGAACGAGCCCTGGCACAAGGTAAACGAATAATAATCGTGACACCGATACCAGCTCTAGAGGCGGTAACAAAGGCAAGCATTCCGAATGCTAAAGCACTACATCCAAGGTGGATACAGTGGGCTAATTCTCTTGCTGCAACAGACGTGGTATACGAATTTGATCCCAACTTAAAAACACAAGAATTTCTCCAATACGAATTTGAATGTCCTCCGCCGACCGAAATTTTGCCTCTAGAACATTACGGCTGTATAATATACACAGACGGATCAGCACAACCCGCAGTGGGGGGTAAACAAGCTTACAGTGCTGCGTGCGCGATTGTTAAAGGTCGCTGGCACGAAGGGAAATTTAAACCAGCTATCACCAAAACACAATCTCTGGGAGATTGTACAGCTCAGCGAGCTGAACTACTGGCATTCAAGATGGCGCTTGAAAATACCGATCGAGAATTCCCCACACTCATAGTGTGCGATTCGTATTATTGCGTTCAGTCTTACAATGAATACTTGCAGATCTGGCTTCAGAATGGTTTTAAGGATGCAAAAGGAGGCACAATCAAGCATAAAATGCTCTGGGAACAAGTAGTTCTTTTACAAAAAGAACTACCAAAGACTCACGTGATACATACACTGAGTCATCAACGTGATGGCGTTCACGTTGCAGGGAATTCATTGGCTGACGAGGCCGCGAAGGCAGCTGTGCAAACGGCTTCCGTAGCTGCCATCACACGGTCAAAAACAAAAATAGACAGCGAAATATTACAGGCTGTCAGCGCTACAGAAAAGGATTCGATAGAAACACTCCCGAAAGGCTTTCCAGTAAAATACTCATACATAACTGATGCAAACAATGTTCCTTTTGCTCGAATCCCTGGAGTGGGGGATAGGGCAATTCCAAACATGGAACATAGGTTAGGACTAATAATAGCGGCACACGAAGGGCTTGCTTCTGTACATGCCGGCATCTCAGCCACAGTATCATTATTAAAACAGAGATACTGGTGGCCACAAATGAGAAGACAAACACGGAACTATGTTCTAGAATGTGAAATATGTCAAAGAATGAAAGTATCAACGGTGAGACGACCAGCACAGACGCCCCTTCTAATCTCAGATAAACCATTAGCCTGTGTTTATCTGGACCACTGTGGTCCCTTACAAAGGGATGGTAACTATAAATACATCCTGGTCGCAGTGGATTCATGCACGAGATTCATATGGATGTGGCCCCAGCGATCGGCTGACGCCAGAACTGTTATAAAAGATTTGCGAGTCTTTATCGGCACATACGCAATTGGCATGCTGCATTCTGACCAGGGTCCTGCTTTTAGCTCTCGAGCTTATAAGGAGGCCATGACCAGCATGGGCATTGCATTGCGGTACTCTTGTCCATTTCATCCCGAGGGAAACGGAATCGTAGAAAGAAAAAACCGTGACATAAAGCAATCTATAACAGCAAAGGTATTAGGTTCGGGAGCTGGGTGGGTCAAACATCTAATAAGTGTCCAACGTAGTCTAAACAACCTGCCAAGAAATTCTCTGAAGGGATTAAGTCCGTACGAATTATTGTTTGAAACTAGGATGTTAGTCTTAGATCTTGACAGTCAGACTTCAGTGGTGAAGGAAAAATGCTTTGATATCAAAGATCGTTTGGCTATTTTGCAGGACTTAAACAAAACAAGAAAAGACCTGAGCAACATAAAATTGAAACAGCAGCCAACAACCACTGAAGAACCACCACCTGTCCCAGCAAGACCTGTCTGGATTCCAAAAGTCGGGGATCTAGTCAGAGAAAAGATCGCGGTAAAGAAGGAATTTGGGCCTTCTTACAGAAAAGCAGTTCCTGTCTTGTCTATCAACGGGACAAGATCAGTTGTACTACCGCCGCTTGCTGGTAAAAAGGAGAACCGAGTTGTATCCATCGACCTGGTAAAACCACAATCATGTGGCCGATAACAAACAGTAGGCCAAGTGGACTCCCGATAAGTAGCAGAACACCAAGGTTTGCTACAAATACAGAGGTCCAAACTAAGAGGCTAATCACATTCGAAACGCCTACAGAACAACAACAAGGACTATGCAACAATGCATTGGAACTCAGACCTCTAAAAACCCAAATAAAAACATTTAGTAGAGACACACCAACCTACAATGAAGTAACAAATGAATATGCTGAAGCTGCAAGAAACAGTAATCCTGAAGCAATTAGAACAATTGACAGAACTGCATCCGGCTACTTCATAAACTTCGATGATTCCTCTGAAGACCTAAGTGAATCAAAGACACAGCCATCAACAAAAACATTTAAAAATACAGCTAAGGAACTTTTGAAACACCTGAAAGAAACCTATCTGATTTCTCCATGGATTGAATTTTGGGTGGGCTTTGGTGCATTTATCCTCATACTTTGGCTCATCATGGTACTAACTTTGGGATGCTTCATTGAGGGAAAATATGCTAAAATGGACACAGCAAGTCAGAAAATCAACTTGATCCTCAAGCCACACACATCTTCACACGTCGAGAAAAGAGAACTTTCTTCAGTCAACTTCACAGCCAATCCTATACCAGGTGGGGTAGCATGGGACAATACTGACTATGAAATGTATGGTCCGGTAGAAATCCTGAAATATCCACACCAAATCAAGATCTCGTTAAGTGACTTTGTAAAACCAAGCTCATTTGCTGATGATTGGGACTTTGAAAACATAAATGATATGATGTCTGACTTAGTGATGTCTGCTAAATTTACCAAACATGATTATTTGCAGGGTTCGACAAATTATGATAGCATGTACTGTTACAACCACTATGGTAACCATTTTTTACATAAATCGGCAAAACCTAGAAATGTTTTAATTTATAATCAATGGGAACATTGTGCAACCCCTCCAAAAGGAAGCTCAAGAACCTTTTACGACAAATATTCATACTTTTCAGGGTTCAACACAAGTAATGCTGAAACATTTTATTTCAAATTGTCAAATAAGACAGGGACAAAGATCATGCTAACAAACACAAAAATGATATATTCAGACTCATTTTTTGAACAAATTAATACTTTTGGTTTTGATTATTGGGACAAAAATGTTGAAGTAAAAAGTGTTTGGGGTACAAAAGAATGGCAAGTACAAGGTATAGAATCATTGTTTAGAGCCTGCATGATTCCAGAACAAATTATATTTTTAAATGACACTGTTCAACAAAACACCTGTCTTGGCTTAGCCAAAATCAAAGACTTAAATAAACCGTCTATTCCAAAGCCAACAATGGACAGCAATAGCTCTACAGATGAAGGGATAGACGTAAACTATGTATTAAACCAAAACAGAACACATCCTGATTGGAAACAATGGTTCATCTGGCCCACAGATACTAATAACTGTCAAGATAGATTCCTGAACAAAACACAGGGGTTCACATTGACCAGGCCAGACCCTAGATATTCCCAAAGACAACACCCATGGATAATAACCACCTACAGTGTGGGCAAATTATGCCTTCAATGGCTACAAACTTCCACACTGACAGAAATTAAACAACACCTAACTTTACTTACTGATGGTGCTGACTTGCGTGATTTCATTATGGGACCGCGCAAACAGCATCAAAAACGCTTCATAGCAGCCTCTGTATACGCAGCTTACAACGAGGCCTGGAAGGTAACTCAAATTGAGACAGCAGAAAGTATACGGGAAATTGACCGTATTAATTTGGAAAAATCACTTTCTGTAGTGGACAATGGGTTAATGACTCTGTCCTCCAGAATTTTTTCTTTGGACAGCATTGTGTCTTCAGCAATCGACATATTATCGCAAGACTTACTGTTGTTACAACACGGTCAGTCTCAATTGCGTTCTATTGTACAGCTTGGCTGGACGTTACAAAATCTGCGTTCAGGCTATGTGCCTTGGCGTTTAATCAACACAACGTCACTATTCAATATCTTTAACCTTACTGATAAACAAATCAGTATGGCACAGAAGGGTGCTGATTATACAATCCTGAGCATTGAGAAACTCGAGAGATTACCAGTGACAATGTCAGAACGACCTGTCAGTGAATGGATAATACATGGGATAATTAATATTCCAATATCAACCTTCAGGTTTCAATACTGCCAAAAATATATACAGGCTGGCATGTACGAAAAATTGGGAAAAGGGTACATTAAGTCTACATGGAATTTGCCCTATTCACATGCATGTGTCAGTAATAAAGGACAGAAAGTGTTTCTTAGTGGCAATAATTGTGCGATGTCACTAAGCGGTACACTTCTGTGTAATGGAATTAGTTTGCATGGAGCCTGTGAAGGGAACTCGAATAACCTTTCATGTCACCAGCTAGGCACACCTGCAACAGAGATAGAACCATTTTTCAAAGACTCTATAATGGGAGTTACATTCTAATTGTGGACCGCAGATGCTGTAGTCTTATGCCCGGGACTCCTTATCTCATAACTACGACTGCGAAGGTCAAGTGCTGTGGACGCTTATTGTTCCCCAGCTCCTTTCCAGACAGGGAGGCAAGGGCATGGCCCAACTTGAAAATTACTTCTATTCGAATAGACACTTTAAGCAGAATGAAAACAGTGCTTCTTCAGACGCCAACCAGGCTCACGTCATCAAAAGAAACGTATGATCTCCTAGTCGCAAGGACGACTGCAGAGATTCACTCATTGTTATCAACTAATTCCCCCCTACATTTCGCAGAAATCCTGAATGAAATCTTAAATATTTCTGATACCAATGGAGTCTCAAAAGTATTTAAGACAGTATTCTCAATGGCATTAACACCATTCAAAGCCATACTGGGTATTTTTCCAGATTTCGTCCATTCGATTTTTGGCGGACTTCCCCTCATTTTGGGACTAATTGCAGGAATTCTATTCTTAGTCCTTATATTTCGTTATGGCAAACCGTGTCACAGACAAAACACCTGCGACAAGGGAAGAAACAATCCGAGCCATTGGATACCGGGACCGGATATCAAAAATCCTGGGACTATCCCGGCTTAGAGACCTGAACATGACTTGGTTTCTTTCATTTCGACCAATGTGGCATCGATGTGTTTTACCTGTATTAAGGTGCTTGCTGTGCGGAGAAGAATGCGTGTTGGACACCTGTCTGACGCTACAATCGGATGCGCCTATGGATGCAGAAACATTGTTGGGTCCGATAACGGCTCATGCTTTGTGCTGCCCTCAACGGCTGCCAATCCTGATGACGGCATTCGTGGAGACTTCACCGCTACGATTAAGGGGTAGTGAAGTTCAAGATGAAAGCAGCATCGATCAGGTACGACCTTCTGTCAGCAATACTAATCAAAACGTCAGTGGAGACAATCATGCACACGAATGTATGTAAATGTAAATTTTTCCGAGTTAGTGGAACTCTCCCAGGAAGCTGTTGACAGCTTTTTCGACAGTCTAAATGATATGATGTTCTCTCCAGAGCAGAAATAGAGACTTTTGAGCAAGCTAGCACACGGCGTTCCCAACAGCCTGAATTTGGCCTTCAACTTTAATGATAAAATTACATGAACAATTTCCCCTCCAGTTCACGGACGGCAATTTTTTCAGCAGCCCCAAAAATATTTTTATGACTTTTTCGGGACACTTATCATCTGCTTAAAGTAAGAACTATTCTTAGAGAACTAAAATTTCTATTTTTTAGAAACTTTATAGACATTAGCTGCCCGCTGGTATATTCATAATTATTTCTATTCTGTGATGAAATGGTCTCGAACTTTTTCTTCTGTATTAAGAGCCATTTTCATGTGTAATTCTCATATTCGATTAATAATAATGTATGCATATGCGTGATTAATTTAGCATTATTCTACAGCTTGAGTGCATATAGTACATGTGAATATTTTTTTCCGTATATTACATAATTCGAAATGCATTATATGTATTTTGGGGTGGTAAGGTATAAACGAAACTCTACAGTATGTTTTACTATGCCTAGATTCGTAAACATGGCCATAGTTAGCGTGGAGTGGGTGTGATGTATTCTTATAGGTTCTGTATCGATCCCCCTATTCCTGACCCTGTTCTGGTTAACAAGTTAACTAGCAGCCATCCCATGATGCAGAAACCGTTATCTGATGAAGCCACACCACGGCACAGGAACGTGTTATCTGATTAGGTCATAACGCTTGCCATCTAATTAGACAAGCAATATTCCTCCAGCCCCTGATAAGGCATACGGAGTTCTCAAAACAAATCAAACCTATGACAACCTGGGAAAAACCCTGCGGCCATTGTTTTGATTTCACCGAGAACTTCAGCAAAAGAATGTGCTAACGACCAGCTCGTATGACATCCTTATTGACGTATCTATGTCCATCCTTACGTCAATCTCGGCACCTTACAGGTATAAATATTACCGATATTGCCTTAAGCAAACACACGCGGTGGTGACGAGATCGGAGCAGCCAGACTTGCCGAAGCCCAGAGCAGAGCAGACCCCGCTGGCGCAGCCCCGCCTTCCTGACGCGCTGAGAACGAGACGCTGCTTTCTCCTGCCGAGAAATCCAGCTCCGGCGCTTCCGGGTAGCCCTCGCAGGCAGCCTGGAATATCGAGACCAGAGACGAGAGATACCATCCCTCATTCATCCTAGATTCCAGGTACAGAACTGAATAACCCCTTGCAGAGACTTCTTGAGTCAGTCACTTGGCAAAACAAACTTAACTTAAACTGCTACTTTCTATTCCCGCCCACGTATTAGGCTTAGGTCAGGTACACTGGGGTAGGCGTAGGTAGAAACACCAGTTGAGTACGATTAGTCAAATATATATGTGTATGTATCTATTTTATCAATTTTAAACCACCTTATGGCTTAGAAACCATATAAATGTTTTTACAGTATTATTTTATACTTCTGCTTTTATTGTATGCACTTTACTTAACCATAAGTATTGCGATAATATCGATCCATTTCTCTTGTATGAGAAAAGAGACTGATCAATAAATACCATCTTTTATTGAACACGCCCGTCTCTTCCTTTTCTCTACAATCTGGTGAGACTAATAATGCACGTACTGACTGAGTAAAATAAGTTGTCTTTTGTTTTCACACGACTCTAGAGATACACTCTTGATTAGGGGAGAGCAAAGTTGTCATGTTCTATGGTTGTCAGAAACTAAATCCCTTCTTGTCTATCCAGGGAGGTTCAACTCCTCCTTGCCTATTCGAGAAAGTTTCTAGTGAACTCTGAGCTAGCTGGCAAACCCAAAACTTTAAGTCTAATATCGACAATAGAAGACCTAGTTAACGTCTGGTCTAGGCCTATACTATTGAAGGTATTATTCCAATGCGCAGAGCCTATTGGGATAATAGGAACTACACTACACCACCAGAAGTAAAATACTCCTGGAAATCCCTTAGCTACATGGGAGACCTTCACCAAGAAATTCAGGAATACATTTGCCATCAATATGACAATCAGAAGTGCGCCCCAGGATGGGAGGCGCCCGTCAAGCACCACTGCTTTGCAATTTGCCCAAAACAAGAGGCTCAACCAATCTATAAACAAAACTCTAACAATACAATGCAGGACCCCTCAAGATATCGCTCTGCAGTGACTTTGAGATGTCATAAAGCTGCTTTAAAAAAGATGTATTGAACCACAAAAAGACGGGAAACGAGACACTGTGGGCAAAGCTACTCCATAATATAAAGAGCAATGACAGTGCGCAGTTCTGGCGAACAATGAACTCACTTCAACGCCTGACCCATTGAGGAATAAACTCTCATCTACCTGAGGACTCCTGGGCCAAGTTTTTGTTGAGGAATTTCAACTGTCCCGGGCAGTGGGAAACATTTACAGCACTCTACGGAAATCCAACTGAATAAACACTTCCAGATCCCATAAATGGCACCTCCATCAACAACACCTGCATAAAGGCGCTCCAGGCCCCAACAACACCCCACCTGTATTGTTCAAGCAAGAACCTTCATGCTGGACTGGAATCATGTAACCAGTGTTCCAAAAAATTTGAGTGGAAGAATCAATCCTGGAAAGGGTCCATAATATCCTCTATCTACAAGCAGGGTGACACAAGCAATGCAAAAAACTACTGCCTGGTCTCCTTGATTGAAAATGATGCCAAAAACTATGCAGGAATGAGCCTCGTAGAACGTACTACCTGGGTTGCAAGCAATTCCACCATACCTCTGGTCCAAACTGGCTTCTACAAGCAAATGGGAAGCACCACCAACAACATGGCCTTATCCTTGCTGATTAACATTGCTAAAGAGGCCACGCAATCACTGTACTTATGCATGACTGAGCTAAATTATGGCAGAATATCCACCCAGCCTTTCTAAGACAGCAAGTCCTGCTGCACACAGGCTCCTGGATAAAGGTCCAACTGGGGGCTAGGACGCACCACTCTCGGCAAATTCCTACCACCAAAGGGTTCAAAGAAAGGTGCGTCCTAGTCCCCACTCTGTTCTACCTCTTTATGTTTGACATGACAACGAGACTGGAAAACTGCAAAATTGGGAAATATGGTCCTTTCAAGCCTTCTTTACGCAGAAAATCTAGTATTAATACATTTCACACAGTTGTATTGCAGCACTTACTTAATGCCACGCAAGAGTACTCACAGGAAAACGCCCTGCTAATCAACTTGGAAAAAACAAAAATCATGGCAAGAAACTATACAAAATGGAGAAAACTACAATGGCATTTGGGCAAACACCGATTAGAGCCTGTGACAGAATATAAATATTTAGGAGTCATCATAGACAATAAGGGATGCTTCAAGACTCAGACAGATGAAAATGTACCGCTGTATCATTAGTGCTGAGGTCTTTGAAGAAGAAAGTGGGTGGCCCCACCTTACCTCCTTTACTTCAGGTACTCCAAGCAAAACTCCTACCAATAATATCATATGGGAGTGAGCCAATGAAAAGAGAGCCACAGCCACCTTGGACATCATTGTTATCAGGCCATACAGAATGATCTTTGGTCTCCAAAAATACACCTCCCTGCACAAATAAGATTAGAATTTGGCCTGCAGAGACAAGCCACAGCCAGGAGGGGGACATATGGTAAATGCTGGCACAAGATCGGGGCACCTAAAAGAATACATTAAACTCACATCTCTGGGCGGAACTGACATCTCAAGATATATACCCAGAGTTTAACTTTATGACTCCTTAACAGAGCTAGGCTTGAAGGCCCTTAGGGAAAGATCAGAAACCCATGCCAGCTTCAAAAATATCTAGTTACCAAAGCTACTAAAATGACCTTGCTAATAAAGGACAAGTTATTGCTGGCAGGCA
This sequence comes from Lissotriton helveticus, assembly GCF_964261635.1. Classification (NCBI taxonomy): domain Eukaryota; kingdom Metazoa; phylum Chordata; class Amphibia; order Caudata; family Salamandridae; genus Lissotriton; species Lissotriton helveticus. The sequence goes on along the minus strand of NC_136071.1, from coordinate 329,628,666 downwards.
TGGCACACGGCTGGTTTGTACTGAACAACCATGTTGATGCAAAGCCGCAGCCATACCTCAGAATGCGATTCAACTTGGCGTAAAAGGAGAAATGTTTGAGATACCGCTTGGGCATGCTACAGTCGGTCCTACACCTACCACCCTGGAAGTGGTATAGAACAACGACCTACTGCTGCCTATGCGGAACTGGGTGAAAAGACCTTTTGCATTTAATATGCATTTGCACAAACCTATCAGAGGAGAGATGAAAATGCTCCAATCCCTCTTCCATCAAAGAGACATTTGAACCTGAAGACAGGCAGTATTGGCATGTTTTGATCTGATCGCTCTGCTACTAAACTGCTGCTTTTTGAGATTCCTCAACATCAGTGGTGGCTCGCCGAGAGAGTGCTGCGGGGCGGTGGGGCGGGACAGGGGAGGCACAGGGTGGGGGGGGTAGGGGAGTCTGACATACGACGGACAGGAGTAAGGTAAGTAATTAATTAAATAAAACAATTTACCTTCTGCGAGCTGTGTCCCCAACTCGGCGAATATGGTCAACTCAGGTGCAGAGTAGCTGCAGGGACTAGATGCCGATTGGATACTAGCTCCCACACCCCAAACTCCCCTAAATCTAGGATTTAAGGGACCCCCCCTGACACCAGAACCTCAGATCTGATCAACATACTTCAAAGAAGGACCACGAGGAGACCTGTGTCACCGACAGGAGGATTTTCACCAGCACAAAGCAGAAGAGGGCTACTGTGTCCCTGAGGCAACAGATTTGGTCCCGGGTGAGCAACCCTCGTCCTTGGCTAAAATTTGACATTCCTGAAGTGAGGGATGTTTGTGGAAGCCAGAATCACCCTCAGACTTCCCTGGATCGGTGGGACCAGTCCCCTCCAAACTGCAGGTAAAACAATGCTTTGAACAAAAGGAGCGCTGGCCGTTGAGCCTGCCGAGGGATTGCCCAAAAGTAAATGGTGTGATGCATTGTGTGAAGTGTAGTATGGCCTTCACTGAAGTTTCAAACTGCTACCACGCTCCTCTGGACCTCCAGATGTTGAAGTTCCTTTTAGGTATGTTTACCGCTACCAAGGCTTGTTAATCACCAGCCCGGTAACCAACCCTTAACTCTATGCTGGATTAGGACACCACTTCACAACAACTGTGATCGACGTCAGCAATAACCCTGCTCTTGTGTATTTGCATCTCCTTTCTGGTGGCGTCGCCCCTATGGTAAAAGCACCTTTGGCACGGATTTCCTTTAAAGATCACTGACAGCAGGACAACACTGCTACCCGGACTGCACGGCCAGGAAAAATTTAACTGGCTGCTAGGCCCTAGTCCTGGGAATCCCTTAAACATCTCTACCCTACAACATAACTTGAACCTTAAGTGACCGATTGCCACCAGCAGATTTTCCCATTCAATGCAATGTTAAATGTCTGCACTCTTTAATGCACGTACTTTTTAATGCTTTGAAAATCCATAACTCCGGTTATATGAATACTATTTAGTTTGTTTGGATGCCTTATTTAATATAAAAATATACTCTATTTTTATAAATTGGTGTTGGATTTTTCTCAAGTCTTGTCAAATACTTATGAACCTTTATGGTACTGTAAAATACTTAATAAATGTTCCTCCAGTAATGCCTGACTGTTCTTTGCCACACTACCCGTATTGAGCTGAGGATTATGCCTTTGAATCCAAGGATAATCTCTGAGACATTGTAATAGTATTGCACGGTAAGTGTACTTACCCATTCTACATAATATTCCACTTTTGAACATGTACGTTTATCAAGAAGTTTCCTTTATTTCAGGTGAAGCCGTCTCATTGTTTTTTCCAGCTGCAGGGGGCCAGAACTACAAGCCCCAGCCTGACAAGCTGTTCCTACGCTGCCAAGGCATCACCACAGCGCCAGGAGGCGCTTAAAGCTCACTGAGGGATCCCGCTGTGCGGGACATATGCAGGCGTGCCCGGCCGAAGTAAGGGCCAAGGGCTGGCCTGTCTGTGCCCATCCGCTGCTATTCAAGGCTGGACTGGACCCTGTCTCTTGGTTCGGTGTTCCGCCTTGGACATCCTTCGGAATTTCGCACAATAGATAAGGTAAGAGGATGGGGATGCGCAATTTAGCTATGCCATCTACTAAAGATCGCCCATTGACCTCCACCATTACTAGCTTCCTTACTACGGCCATGGGGGCTATTACTAGTGAGATTGATTGTGTGGAAGAGAGACTGGGGGCACAACATGGGTGCTACATTCAAGCTCTTTGATAGAACCATCTCGCTTATCACAAACCCAGCAAGCCTTGGTTTCTAAACCCCCTACGGAAGGTATAAACCCCAGTGACTCAGAGGTCCTTAACAATATACAGCAAGGTCCTTCATCTGACATGTTATCCTTCCCCCTTCAAAAAAAGCAAAGGCATGAGGCAAATCCAAAAGAGAATCATTGCAACCTGCATCTCGATAAAAAAAACTTGTCCCCCACTGCAAGAAAGAGTGCAAGGGAACTTAATTTAGAAGCTGAATCAGGACTCCATGGCAAGGGAGACCCACTGTCACAAGCTCAGTTTGTTAGCATTTTGGAAACAACTGTGAAAACTCTTCATAACCCTTTTTTAAACATCCTCAACAGCAGTGACACCTAGCTGAAAATATTGATTGTCTCTAGCCTGTCGAGCTTAACTACTGGAACCAATAATGCAACGGTACCTGCCCCTTTGCCCATGCGATATGCCTCTTTGCCTCCGCAAAGGCAAGTGATGCTGGACCAGCAGTCGATATCTGGGCTTCAGTCCAACACCATATGCAACAATATCTTACCCAGTTCTTTCCGACCTAAAGCGCATGTTCCATCCATTTTAGTGGGCAGTGGGGGTCATCCAACAATCTCAATGGGGGCCAATTTTTGCTGGAAATTTTGAACCAGTTCTCAAACGCCATTTAGAACCAAGGAAAAATCACAATAGAGTCCTCCACCTCCCACAGGAAGCAATTCTGCTGGTCATAGCTCTTAAAAATGTTCCACCTTTATCAGCTAACAAGGAGGAAGACCTGCTGCAACTAAGGAATAAAACTGTACATTGGTTAGCACAAGAAATAACGCTGAGCGAGTATCGTGGGTGGGCTCACAACCTAAAATGGACTCTGGGGATTGTGTTGTTATTCATTTTAAAGACATAGTTTGGTATGCTCCCTTATGGCAAGACTTTCTAGCTGTAGAAATGCCAGTGGTTCTATTGTGGCAGTACCCCTTGGTTATTCTTACAAGCCTAGCCAACAGGTAGAGTGGATGTCGCAGTATATAAATTACAGCGCCCGCAGCATTTTGCCATTTCAACCTTTAATCATTTTTCTCCCCTAGAACAGGTGGATTGACTACATCAAAGGGTGCTGGGAACCACTTTGGATACTAACTATGACTTGGTCCCGACAGATGCTGAGGGCAGCACTGACATGTCAGTGACTAATAGCCCAGCAAATATAGATAAACTTGTCATCCTAGATTCAGCAACAGTACCTTTAGTGGAAACCATAAATACTTCATTAGTTAACACAGATCAACATATGATCTCTTCAAATACAGCCCAGAGATCTTGGGATGCCTGTGGTACTGCTAGCCATGTTAGTACCTGGGGCACACCCTCTGGCCATAATAGTACAATTGTTCATGGAGGCCTGCTGTCGAACATTGCAGGTTTATCAAACAAGCTGAAGGATGAGACATGGCTCAACCTTATAAAAGATCATAGCCTTATATGCTTTCAATAAACCTGGATGAGAGAGGTGGTCCACATTGAAGGCTACTCTTCTATACATACCCTGGCAGGTGAAGCTTTGGGTGGCCATCTTAAGAGGGGTCTACTTACTTTAGTAGCAACCACACTAGCAGATAGCGTAGGTAAGACTCACAGCACTTTCAGATTATTACCATTTTATACAATCGGAGTGTAACATTTGTTATTATTAACTTTTATCATATTAAATTTGTTCTTTATAACACTGCCATTGCTGAAGACTTAGAAATATCACTCAGCAGACATCTACAGAAATTAAATACAGTTTTATTGTACTTTTGGGGGTGATTTTAATTGTAAACTATGTACTTTATCAAAGCAGTCTGCATGTTGTCTAGTAACTGGGGGAAAGGGTGGTAGTTGTGATTTTGATCATAATCCTTGTGGGAACATTTTTAATTCCATGCTCTCGTTTCCCTTGTTCTAACAATAGATCTTATCCAACCATTAGGCCCAGCTCATGTTTCCTTTATGGGCGGAGGCCATGGTTGCCTTATTGACTTCAATTGCCCTTTCAGAATACTTTAAACCTCATTCTGTGGCATTTTCTATTCTCAAGGGTTGTTTTAGTGACCATTTTCTCCTGGCCATTCATTTAGAGATCCAACCTAGCCATCTTTCTGAGAAATCTAAGATACGCCCTATAATATGTTAAAAAAACTAAGGTCTCCTACGCAAGTGGTCCATGGTAGATCAAGACTCCTTCCTTCTGTAGATCTTGAGTACCAACACAGCACACATTTTAGAGTGTCTTGAAAGTAGACTAAATCCCCCATCTATGTTAGAGGCTTTTTATGAAATAAATGAAACCATTAATTCAGGTTTACAGGGTGATAGGAGTTAAATAACCCAGAAGCTCTGTAAATGGTTCAATAGTGCCTGCTCACATTCTCACAACAATCTTATGAAGGCACTAAAAAATAAACCCAGGGACACTTTAGGGGTAAAACATTTCCGCAAAGAAAACAAACGGGCCATCGAGATACGTAAATTGGACATAAGAAAAGAAGCATGAGAACAATTGCATGAAGCAGGTCTCAATAAAGATCCTAGACTCTTCTAGAAAACTGTTAACTCAACTTTATTCCGAAGTTCCCATAACAGTAGCATTGATGCTACAATTATGCCTGATGCTTGGGTACAACACTTTTATAGATTATATAGCACTAAGGGTGAGCAATGTTTCATCTCAAATCACTGGGTCTCAAAAAATGGTCAAGGAATCCCAGAGCTGGCATGCCCAAAGCTTGACAAAGTTGAAAAGGCATTAAATCAGACTATCAGGAATAAGGCACCTGGCCCAGATGGCATCCCTGCTGATCTGTTCCTGGCCAATCCAGGCCTTTTGCTACCTCTGCTAACTAATATCCTAAACTGCATAACCTCCCAGGGCCCTCCAAAATCTTGGGGCACTGTGGTTATAGTTCCCATTTTTATAAAAGGGGACAGGTCAGACCAAAGATGCTATCGCCCAATCTCATTAATTGATTGCACTTGTAAATTGATGGGTAGGGTCATTCTAGATCATTTGGAGACATTGGCTGCGGAAACTAGGACGTTTATGGCTTTAGGAGGGGTTTGGGAACTGTCGAACGATGTCTTAACCTCCAGCTGGTCATAGGCAAGTATACAATAGCGAAGGCCGGCTCCCTTTATCTCGGCTTCATGGATCTCACATCAGCCTTTGACTGGGTGCAGAGAGGAAAGCTATGGGCAAAAATGTTGTCCCAGGGCATTGAGCTAACCCTAGTTTATTTTTTAACCCAGATGCACCAGGATGTGACTGGGAGGGTCAGGTATAGGGTGGGTGGGGAACAGCTCCCATTAAAATGAACCAGGGGGTTTGTCAAGGCCCCCTTCTTATTCTGTCTTTATATCAATGACCTATAAAGTTATATTAATCAATGGCAAGCTGATGTCCCCAAGATAGGCACTAGAAACCTCCCAGCATTACTATAAGCTGATGACTGTGTGTTAATGTCCAGAACTAGTGTAGGCCTGCAAATGCTTGTCACTAGATTTAACGATTTTATGACTGAACTGGGTCTAAAGACTAATACGGCCAAGTCTCACACTATGGTGGCAGGCAAATCTCCCCCCTTTTTAAAATCATGTTTTATCAATAATGAAAGGCTGTCCTATGTCCCAACTTTTTCGTACTTGGGAATCCCTTTCAACCAGAAAAGTAATTGGCACCATTTAGTTGAAACAAGGGTCAGTAGGTTTAATCAAAACCTGGAGGTGTTATTTAGGTTCATGAAGAAATTGGGCGTAGGACCTATTGACACAATAATTAATATTTATAAGGCCCATTCGTGTTCTTTAATTTTGTATGGGCTGGTGTGGGGGGATCTTGTAATCCGGTTCGCCTCCAGGCAGCTGAGAATAATTTTTTGAGACGTTTATTAGCAGTCCCAAGTAGTCTCCCTATTACTTTTTTTCATAATGAACTTGGTTTGACCCCTTTAACCCATCGCATACAAATGGCACCTATTTTATTATGGCACTCAATTTGGGCAAAAGATAAGCCGTCTCTCAATCGTGTAATTATTCAGGACTGTCTCAGACTTGATTATATGCAGAAGATACCTTAGTTTAACTGTACAAAAAGGCAGCTGGAGACAGTGGGGATGATGGACTGTTTTTACAACCCAGAGTGCATTGTGAAGACCCCAAAAATCCAGCTGAAAAAGGATCTTTTATCTTTTTTAAAGTTGTCTAGTGCGCGTTTGGAGCTAGGTAAGAAGAGAGTTCCAGAATATTTGCTTCTAGTGCGTTCTCCAAGTGTTGAGCCCTATCTCTCTTTCTATTTTTGTCATTTTAAAATGTTTTATCTTATTAGATTTAGGTTTGGCATTTTGCACTATTTGGTTTCTTATCCTCCCAAAGCTTACTGTGATGCTAAACTGGATCTATGCCCATGTGATTCCAAATCCACACAGAACACACTGCACTTCCTGTTTTTTTGTCAACTTTATACCAAGCCGAGGTGGGATTTTATTATCCCCCTATTACATTTTTTAAATATCAGGAAGTGTCGGCCGGCCCTATTTCACCTCCAGCTTTCAAATGATGATATGTTTAAAGGTCTATAGATATATATCCACAGCTGTCTGCTTACGGAATCTGGTTGGCAAATTATTTTTTAATCTGTACCGGATTTTATGTTTTTAGGACATAGGGTTGTCTTAAAATGTAATATACGCCACCTGTATGTCATGCTGCTACTGGCTGGAATACTAACTTAATTATCACTGTCACATTCCTGATTATGAGTTTTTATTGTTATGAAGTCTACTATTTATTGTCTGTATTATATTTTAAATGTTTTTGTAAAACTATTTTTGATGTACTCTTTTATGGCTGCAAGTCAGGCGAATAAAGGTATTTGATTGACTGAGAGACAGGTATCACATATGCAAGATAAACCCTTTTGTAGATATTCCGTCTACAGCAATCAATTTTGCAAGCTACCACTGTTTAATTATAAGGTGGACAAGACAGGACTTTACATCATCTAAGTTCATGTATTTGTTCCAACACTAGAGTTCAACAAATCTCTTAAGATATTAAAAATCCATTGAACATTTTCAGTATTCTACTTATAATTTCAATATCAGCTGGAACAGTGTTTGTTGGATTCAAGCTTCTATTCATTTGAACTTTCTTCATCAATGTTCATCTTTTTCTTTTATGTTCACTCAAAGTCCCAATGGCATAAGTGGCACCTCCTCATTATATATATCGCTATGAATGTGGGATCTTGGATCGAGTTTGTAGCCACTATATAATTTTCATCAGTCTGCAAACATCGCACTATTTCTCCTCACTTTATTGCTCAGTGGTTGACTCTTAGAGTTGATTCTGTTATGTCAAATTTCACATTCACGGTGCCCATTGCCTTTTCAAAAAAGCCTTCTATATTGGCCACATGATTATTTTATTAATCCAATCCGAAGTCTATATGCTGCACCCATCGTCCTTATAAATACCAACAATAAAGGGTTGCACAGAACCTGTATTCATTGCCCTTTCTCAAGGGAGAACTAACCTTGGAAGGGAACCATTGGGCTTGTAAAATGAAATGCAAAGATTTCCAGCTCACAAGGTCAAGTGATTTTTCCCTATCTAACTTTATGATGGGAGCTGGAATCCTGTTTTTCAATAACAAAACAATGGACTCAGTTCAGAAATGCATGTTTGTGTGCGGTTGACACCCAGACATAAATTTGTTTTGAACTTGGCATGTAAGTGTCCCAGGAACCCTATACATTTATATTGCTATGGTTTGGCAAATAGCTTGTAGTTTGAATTGAGGAGGTAAATTGGTCTATATGACCCTGGTACATCTTTGTTACTACAATGTTTTCCATATAAATATTTAAAGAAGTCAGAACTTTTTCTCCCCATCATGATATGATTAAAAGTGTTTCCAAGCAGAAATGTAATTACATGAATATGTGATGTAGAAAATTTCGAAGGGATACCATCCCGCCTAAGTAGATCTTTCTACGTTCATCCCAATAATCCATTATTAAGCCATTCTCTGGATCTTGTATATGTCTTATCTACTTACCATTCAGTCTATCTTTATCTGACCAGGCAAAGAGTTTTCCTGTGAATTCCGACTCTTTACGCCCCTTCTGCCCCTTTGTTGATGTACTGAGCAATTGCACTAGAGAATGATAATCACAGAGGCTAGTGCATTATTTTGCACAAGCATAAGTGTCCATATAAGTTCTGGAGAGAGGATATACGTTTTGCTATCAGTACAGCCATTCATCAGATAAACACGAATATGAGAGATGATAAACACAGAGCGAAGGTAGTCATCGTGGCCCATACTGTAGCATGTTAGTTGGGGATAAGAAGGGATTACAAAGTAATTGTATCCTTAAGTGGGAAAAAACGTTTTGTGAAAAGGCAATTTGTGGTTTGAATCAAGTTAAAACATGTTACAACATTTCTGCTTTGATACTTCTACAAACCTTTAGAGCACGTTCTAAATCCTCAGCAACACAGACAGAGTCCAGAGTGAATTATGCCATAAAGATGTTATACTAACTAGCGCTAGGGATGGTTTCAAAGGTAGCAAACATGCATTGATTGGCCTTGCTCTCCACAGCAGTTGTCTTGAAAAATTAGCCACGTGACTCAACCAACTTTTATTGGTTTTGTTATACATGATATTCCTGTAGTATTAAGTATTAGAGACAGACCGAATTGGGTGGGGGGGGGGCATTGTTTGGTACCAGTGCAAATAGAAAATCAATTAAATCTGATCTACACTGAAGGTGTGGACATTTATTACCTGGATATCACTACTGGGATTGGATGCTTAAAATTTTCAATCTCTCTTCTAGACCAGCTTTACCCAGTAGAGATCTCTCCACCTTCAACAGACTGGACAAAATGTTAGGGACACATTTAGGATGTCAAAAAGATGAATTCGATAAATCTTTATTGGTGATGAGGGAATTTAATGTCCAGTTTGACCCAAATTCCATTGAAAGAGATGATCTCAATTAAGAGTATAATATTTGTGCTATATGGTATTATGTTGGGACATATTTTCATCTAAAATTGTACTAAGAGGCATTATGAGATTTTAAGACATGGCTTGAATAAAAGCCAGGTACTTAATTCAGTTTATCACTTAAACCAATGAAACCCATCTTTTGGAAAATGTTATTAAGGTTAAATGTACTGCTTTGGCCCAAACTGATAGAATTTGAGTTCAAGCCAAGGGTGGAGAGTGATCATGGCACACTAATTGTGATCACAGTGGCCATGGGTTACAGTATAGAATCAGAGCCTACTCTGGACCCGTGCCCTCCCTCAGTGATTGGCAAGCTTGCCCATTAATCTTTTGATCAATTTACCCAACTTCTGAATACATCTCTTTCAGAGGGCATTGTTTCAAAATCCTGGAAACATGATTTGGTCACACTACTGCTGAAAAAGCAAATCTTGACCCAATTATATGGTTGAATTACAGACCAATCTCTCTCTTGCCTACTCTGGCCAAAGTGATAGAACAACACATAAAAAAGACACTCATGTCATACACTGAACTAAATTGCCTACTTTATCTCTCACAGTCTGGCTTTGGAGCTGACCATAGAACCGAATCAGGCTTTTTCGGTGCCAATGAACACCTGAGATATCACTTAGATAAGGGAAACATCCTTTTCCTCTCAGTAAAATAATGATTTGCTTTCGGGAACGTGGTGTTGGACTGGTGTTAGATATTATGTCCAACACCTTCTCTTCTGATATACCCACTGTAGTTGGAGCAGTAATTTATACTATTCCAAGGTCCAGCGCACCCCTAAAGTAAATTGTTGTAAAGACTTGCGTGGTAAAGAAACACATGGTAACATCATAGTCGGCCTAGTGACTGCACTGTAAGGCATGCGTCGTCAATGCATGTGTGGTTCTGTCCTACATCCGCTAGATAATGGTGGCTCTGCTGTGCTGATTCTTTTAGAACTCACCACCACATTTTAAAGATAAACCACACCACTCATCTCCTAAGATTGAGGGAATTAGGGGTGCAGGTACTGGCCTGTCATGGCTGAGATCCTTCATGCATGACTGCATTTTCCTGGTTCACACGCATCAACATCAGCCAAAGCAGTATCCTTTAGCTTCTGTGGTGCCTCCAGGTTCCACCCTAATTCCAACTCTTTTCAATCTGTATGTAAGACCTTTGGCAGAGATAGTAGAAACTTGTGGTCTTACACTTTTTTCATACACAGATGATACCCAAATTACAGTATTCCTGACATCTAAGGATGATCATAATACAGAAGCCTTAAACAACTGCTTGCTAATTTTGTAAAGCTAAAGGGGGATAATACGGAGGTTCTGCTGGTGGGCTTTGGAGACCTCATCTATGGCCTGTGACCATGGGCAATATTCCTACCCCGGTACCTGTGGTCAAAAACGTAGGGGTCTGGCTTGATTATAAGCTATCCATGAGCCAACAGATTAACAAGGTTACTGCCACCTGCTTTTGGCATTCTTAAATGGCTCCAGACAATTCTTGTCTGTCTTCCTGTCTCAGGCCAGAGAACTGTAGTCCAGGCCTTGTTTATTTCCAGGCTGGACTATGGTCATGTCCTTTACCTAGTCATCTTGAAATATTTTTTTAAGCGGCAACAAATAGTGTAAAACATTGCTGCACATTTATTACTTAACCCCCATAATTTTACTCCCACATCCAGCCTGCCTAATGACCTAAACTGACGGCCAATTGAAAGCGTGTCCAATTCAAATCTTTCTGCTACAAGCATAAATACCTATACAACTCTGGGCCTTTGCATCTGAGTTTGTTAGTGTTTTTATACTAACCCAAGCTCTCTCTGTGCTCAAGCATTCTCGAGTTTGACTAATCCTGCCAAAGAGATCGAGCATTTTCTTATCTGGGCCCTAAGCACTGGAATGCCATGCCACTGACTTCAAGAGCCTCTCGTTCGCTCACAGCCTTCCGTAAATTGCTAAAAATATGGCTGTTCTGAATCCTAGGATCGCAAATTTCATCTGACACATGATGAGCCTAGAATTGGGAAACCTTTTTAGGTAGCCATGCACTTTATAAATTGCGTATAATAATAACTGAGTGATCGTAAAAGGGAGCAAAGATCCCATTAATAATTGCTAATAACCAAAAAGTCTATCAAATAGACTACGCCCGAGATGGGCAACAATATGTCAAAGGTAATGCTAGATATTATGCATCCACTAGAAGACTACATGAGACACTTATGATATTCTGTTTAAACATTAAATAATGCTAAAAGAAAACTATGCTCAACCAGCAAGAAAAGATATGAAAAGTATAACATGAATTTGTGTAGTGAAAGAGTACAGAATAGCTAAGAGCAAACTTGTTTTGAGATGGTGAAGGCAACTATTAAGAGTTTTGATAATGCTGTATTTCACAGAAAAGAATACAAACGAAATGTATAATGGACAAAAATAAGTTAATGCTTGAAGTAAATCGGGAAGTACTGATAGAATGTGCAGAAACAGGTACCAGAGAAAACTTAGGGCTGCTACAACGAATGGCCTTACAGTGAATCCCTAACCATTTTTTCTCATATTAACTAGTTCAATCATTCTGCTAAGTAATAAAAACTAAAGATATAAAGTTACACCTTGCTAAATTATATTGCTACTTTATATTAATTAGGGGCAGATGCGTAACTGCACCTTTAAAAGTGAAATATTAGAGTGCTTAAATGTACAGAGTAATAATAATGCACCTTAGCTTGATAGACTTGCAACTTGAGAGGGTAGTGTAAGTGGTGTCTTCATTGATTTCAAGACACCATTTGATAGGATAAATATAATGATGAAGAGTTATACTTTAATGGTTATAGGAATCCGAGCGTGTCTGTGACATGTTCTTAAATACTTGCACCTAGATACTTTTGCAATAGAATGTCATGGAATGAATGAGGAAGGTAAGGGATTCTTCTTTATTGTCTGAGGGATTAGTCAAGGGTGAGTACTATCACTAAAATTACCTAGATTGATACTAAAAATTCAATTTGTGATCTCTAAAAGATAGGGTTTCTAGTGTACTGCTGGTACCTAATTTGACCAAACCCAAATCAATGGACATAAATACTAAAAGCAAAACTAATGACCAAATGAAATATGAGAACACTAGTTTGAACAAGTTCCCGCTATGTATATCTGGGGATCATAATGAATAGTAGGAAGGAACGGGGGAGCACAGATGGAAGTGAAGTGTTGTGATCATTCAATGGGAAGCTGGGGAAATATTAGAAGCCACAATTATTGAGAGCAACGCTATATGAGACAGAGTTGTGAGAACACAGTAGAGTAGATTACTTTACAAGAAAAGAGTGACTAGTTCTTAAACAACTATTTATCTAACCATTGAGTACTCTCACCATGCAACTAACATTAGAATTGGAAATTAAAAGTAAAAATTCAAAGATGGCAATGAGTGTACTAGTTCTTTGGATGCGTTTGTGGATGACAAGGGCTGGTATATTTTAATAATTGTTTAAAAAATGTGGTAAAGTAGGTTCTTTTCCCTGGGTCAACTATTTGAATATTACCTTTTTCCCCCTGGTTTTAGTGAAATATTGGTCGATCCCCAAAACCATACTTATGTTAAGAACTAGAATCATTGTAATGTATATTGGGAGTGGATACATGATTCAAAATAAGAAGGCAGCATTATTGCCTGGATATCTATAGAGAGTAAAAACTATGCAAGGTGCTAGCTCTGTGTTAACTGAATCCCCGTGGTTCAATGTATTTAACTTTCTTAGATTATACTTGAAATTTAAACTAGGGATCACATATGTTGCTATTAAATCTGCTAAGTGTGGACAAATGCTAGGGTCATTAGTTAGAGTTTGGGGGAGTGCATTATAGCCTATCGCACTTGTAAGAATATTAGCCCCATTTGGATCACTGCCTTAAAAAAAGTCCTTTTGTTTTTTCAAATAAGGGCTCACACAGACTAGAGCAGAAGGAGCTATACATGCGAACTGTACTGAACAAATCAGAATTATTTGTTGAACTAATTTTAGAAAAGGGACAGGTTAGAACTTTGCACGATGCTCAGCATGACTCTCAATTGATAGAACAAAAAAAGTACTTAAAGACATTTTCAAGTTTGTAGGTGAGATGCGGACAAAACAAAATAATGGATATGTCTGTGTACGATATGGAGTGTTGATTAGCCATGTTCAAGAAAGATTTCTAGGATAAAGCTGCTTAATGAATTGTATTAAAAAGTAACATTAAGATTTTTAATGATTTTAACTGTGTTGGTTTTGATAATTGATCATTTTTGTTATACTGAAAAGTAGAAATGTGTCCCTTAGATGTTATATGTATGTATATGTATGTATACGTTCAACGGATTCTCATATCTGACATTTTTTTGGTTATCTGGCTGACTATTTAAAATGTAGGAGTAAATCCAATAAGCACACTTCTCTCTTGTAGCTATGGAATTGTGAATTGTGCTTGAAGAACAATGGTGTGCTCCCTTCTACAATCTTGTCTGTTGATTTAGCCAAAATAGATAATAAATGGCAGCAGAAATTGGATGTCCCTTGCAATACGTTGCTTCTCGCTCAGAGCGATTTGTTGTCAGCCAAATTACAGGCACAATTCTATAAGACTGGTTTCGTCCTGTATATCACACCCAGTAGAATTGCTAAATGGGGAACAGGTAAAGGAACACTCTTAGTGCAGACTCAGTTCACATGTTTGCTACCTGTTTGAAATTAGAATTACTACTTGATAAAATACAACAGTTTCTAGGGTAGAATTCTATTGCAGAACATCCAGCTAACTCCAGCTATTGGTTTGCTGGGGGTACAAGGTACACTCAATAGGAAGAATGGGGAAGCTTTAATATTTGTAGCCATGACTGTACTTAGGATCTGCATAGCCTCTTCTTGGATAGACCCAAATCCTCCACTGTTCTCTCAATGTTTGGTCCGACTGGTAGCGACTTGTAATCTTGAGAAGGCTATCTATGCTAAGAAAGGTGTTCGGGCAAGAAAAAAAAGGTTAGTTATTTGGGAACCTTTAATCACGTGACTTAGTCAGAAAAATATCGAAGGCTTTTTGTAATCTGTATTGTATTTTGATTCGTCAGACTTCTGTGCAAAACCTCAACCTTACCAGGGAATGGCTATCTATTAATTTTCTCTTCTCTTTGCTTTTTTTCTGTGGTCATTATTTCGGCAATGTTTGCACAAGGTCTGTACAAAGGTGTCACGTATCTGCTATACTAAGTGTACCCTCGGCGGAATTAGTACTTTTTATACCAGTGCACTCAAGCTTATTTAGTGCTATTGATTATTGCACAAAGGAAATTGCTTCTTTATTTACTCCCACTGTTGGCAAAATTGACTGTATTTATTTCCGAGGTGTGAGGTGGGGGAGGGCTCGGGTGTAATTAATTTTTCAACTTCGATTTTGATCTTTGTACTGCATATTTATAAAAAATAATGTAGGAGTAAGTCCAATGAAGCACACTTCTCTCTTGTATGGAATTGTGAATTGTGCTTCAAGTACAATTTCGTGCTCCCTTCTACAATCTTGTTAAGCGCAGTCATGCACCTCCCTTCTCACTGACTATTTTCTCCGGTACCACGTGACTCCCATTCATTTGATTCTTCGTTGGAGGTATCCATGGCCATCCCCCCTTCCATGCCATGCCTTCCCACAGCATTCGAATGAGTCCACATTATTGCCCTTCTCACAATTGCCACATTACCATATTGCCAGCACCGGTGTTTCAGATTGCAAAGTTGGTCATACCAATGTGATATTGAAAACAAGGCCACTCCGTAGAGTATTCTGACACAGCATATCCATTTCACATAAACTGTAAAAAAAAAACAAAAAAAATCTACGTGACAGGTTAACAATGGACCACCCCATTTTTGTAGTCTTTCAGTTTGGCTGCTGTAACGAACCTTTAACTGACATGCTAAGCTGTGTAACTCGCATGCTTGTCAGAGAAAATGTCCTAAAAAATTTAGTTTTAGTTTTATATCTTGATTTTGCTAAAGTTTATGACTTTTTTCAAGTTTTTAAATGTTTTTATATTAAGGTCAGACGCGAACTCCATACTGTGCACATCATTATTAAATTCTCTGCAAATTATTTTTCCAGATGTTAATTTCACTGTTTCCATTTCTGATATCTGCATGAAACAAAGGAGGGAGAATGCATGTTGAGTTAAGTGATGGTGTAGTGCCTATCCTTGCCGATTGCCTCATTTGCATAGTAATCTATAAATTGAGCTTCCCATTTAGATAGGGTCGTGGAGAGAAGACAGCAAGACTAATTAAGCATGCGTGGGCATGGTAGCATCATAAAAGGTCAATTTCCCTGATCTCTCTTTTCCTCGTTCTTCCTTTGTGTTCCAAAAATGCCTCAGAACGAGTAGTACTTAAGCCCGGAACAGGGGGATAGGGCATAAGAGGGAGTCACATAGATGGCTTATCCATCCTGAAGTTATCACAGTTTTTCAGCTATTACTTTGCAGAAAGATTGATTTAATCTGTTCACTTCTTTCATTTATAGCCACTGCATACTAATCCCTTCACTCAAACAGGATTATGTCTAGTTAGGAGCAGAGATTCTCCCCCAAGTCAAACATGGGAAGAAGGTAAAGCTACGGTTAAATTTAATTAAATATGGACACTCCTGTTATTGGCTTCTAATGGTGACCTTTGACACGGTCTACTCTTTCAAGGAGACTCAGATAGGGATCTGTGGGAACTATTTGAGGAGTCTCAAAGCAGACATGGGTTTCTGGGCTCAGACTGTAAAAAGCATTTGCAATGCAATAGGTCTCGAATTTGCGAGAGTTTAAGCTATTGGCATTGTAAATGACAATGCCTTTTATTTATGTTTTGATAGTTAACACATACATTTAAGGCATTGTCATTTACAATGCCAATAGTTCAAACTCTTGTAGGAGAAACTAGTTAAAGAAAATAGTGCTTACAGAGTAAATAAGACATACAGTGTAACAACAGAAGTAAAAAAGGCCAGTCCTCATGGGATGTTATAAATAAAGACAGGGCGGTACTTAAGAGCGACTAACAAGTGATATTGTGGTCCTCAATATATTGGGTACGATATTAAGGCACAACAATATTCCCTACTCAATATTCCGCACACAGCGGCACTTCACTTTTCACATTTTTGAAGAACACGTTATTTAACTTCAGTAATGGTTTTTCTGGTGGATGATACATGTAACAGCAGATTCCTCACCTTGTGAATTTCTCCAGGTGCCAGACTCAATCCATAAAACTTAAAAGCAGTGCTCCTGCACAACAGTAAGCTGTGCCCCGTGACTCTACGTTTCGATTTGATTACCAGAGCCACATATATGCGCAAAACATGTATGCTGACATCAATTTATTTCATGATTTCTTTAGCACCTGGATATGTGTAGCCCATCCGCAAGTATAACGAACCAGTGCGCAGATTCCTAGGTTGGGATCTTTTTAGATGAAGGAGACCATACCACAAAACAGGAAGGTTGAAGAATGGTGAGGAATCTGCAGTTAGATAGAGAGTCCACCAAAAGAGCTTTACTGAAGGTAAGTACCGAGGGGCATATTACCAATGTTAAGCGATATTTATCGCTAACGATGCTTAGCAACAAATTTTTTAACGCTAAGCATCGTCAGAAATTATCGCAGATAAACCTTGCTATTATCAAGGTTTATCGCAAATGCGATAAAAAACGGACGCAATGCATGAATATCGCTGAAAAGTCAGCGATATTCATGCATTACCGAGCTAATGCTCTTAGCCATGTTATCCACCTCCCATTGGATAACATGGCTAAGAACTGCTCAGGGCAGGTGTTAGTTTTTGGAGATATTCGCGCTTAGCGCGAATATCTCCAAACGTTGGCAATAGGAGATAGCGATGTTAGCGACTGTTTCCAGTCACTAACATCTTGGCACGCCCACTTTGCATGTCATTAGTGATAAATATCACTGACATGCAAAGTGGGGCCCAAGATGGTCGCTATCTCCTACTAGCTGTCGCTAACTGGTGTTGGCGACAGCAAGGTAATAGGGAGATAATTTTATCTCCGCTTTCTTGGCTTTTAAAGCCAAAAAAGCGGAGATAAACCCCCTTGATAATATGCCCCCTTGTTCTTCTGATGGATGCAAATAACCGCAGATTCCTCATCTTTTTAATAAATATCAAAACAGTACCTCCCAAGGTTGTGGATCTCTGGAATCGCTCAGACTAAAAAGACCTACAGGACAGAGTGGGCAAAATGCCCATCTCAACAGACTTTCCTATGGAGGCACTAGTACTTTGTGAATATGAATTACTATGGAGGCTGTAGTACTTTGTGAATATGTGCACTGATGCCCATGTAGCTGCCTGACAAATAGCCAGGACAGGCACTGCACGGGATGGGGGCGCTTAGCTCAGCTGACGATATTTTGTTAAAGCTTAGAAATATGTAAATAATGAGTCTACTGCTTCCATCAGAACTATGTATAAATTTAGGCCTATTTTCACTGTAGCCCATCAGCGACCATAGGCCGTGCTAGCATTTGGTCCTATTTCAATGTCAATGGCAGTCCCACTGTTTTTTGTTATTAAAATATGATTACCCAGAGCTTTAAGTGGGATGAAAATACTGGGGAGTCTCTCAAAGCGGTGTGGCCGATGTAATTAAGGGCGTGGCTTAATAAACTCTAAACTAAAAATCTGTGCTTAGCAAAGTGTGCCACCCATCTGGTATTTTGCTGTTTCTATCATTGCATCCTGATGTACAACAGGTAGCATTACACATACAATACACCAGGGATATTTGCTTTATCAAAATAAGATAAAATAGTAATAACTAAGGCTTCATTGTATATAATGTTAAAAATGCTTCCTTGAAATGGTGCTACTCTGTAAGAATTATAGTGAGTCTCCTTGAATTTACATCAAAGGCAGCACAGGGTGGTACTGCTGCAGAGTTAAGATTATTTCTTTCACCCTGAGAGTGAGGGCAAAAAAAGTGAGAGCCCGATAGGGACCCGTCTCAGCACCTGCTTTTTAGAACTGCCGGTGCTGAGCACTGGCAGGACCCGACCCACTTAAAGCCCCGTGGGTACCCTAACAATAGCGTCTATAGGTAAAATGCTAAAAGGCGGTCTGTGGCAAGTGTATTATAAGCAGACAATATTAACTTTTGACAACAAGTGCATGCCCATTTAACAGAAGAAATAGGGGGGCTGTGTATAGGCTTATTTTGCGTCACCCTCTGAAAATACCAAGTAGTGTCAGTAACCAGCAAAGTATATTCGATTTATGCAGGGCCCCTGACTGTACTTTGGATTTAGAAGTGACAATGGCTAACAATTGCTGACAACAGGACTTTTCACACCGCGCAGTGCTCCGGAACCTGCCACTTGAAGCGCAACATCCCTGCAGTGCCGGTGAGTGACAGTGACATCGAGCTGTCCCCGAGCAAGTGCATGTACTCTGGATGCTAATCCCTACTGGAAAGTGATTCATGCCTATTGAATTCTGCAAGCACTGACTGTCAATCATCGTACTCCACGCAAAACTGTCTGAAGCTACAACAGATCTTTTTTTTTTTACATCAATGTCACCAAAAAGACTTGCTCGCGCAAACTCAATGTCAAAACTTCAGCGACAGGCTCTAAATCACGCACATCAAAGGATACCTATATCGTAAGTGACTAAAATGGGAAGGAGCCTCACTTTAAGAGGGGTTTTAACTGATAGTCCATAACTGCTAAAACACAAGAAACTGAATGAGTGATGTGCGTGCGCTGGAAAAAAAGAAACAACGATCTCCGTGGGGGGGGGGGGGGCAAACAAGGCACAGGGAGACAAGCATAGCATAAATTCAAGAACAGCGTCCCGCGAGTGGTGTGTGTGTACTGGAAAAAATACTGTGAACTTGGAGGGGTGGTGGGGGAAGGCAAACACTGCACAGAGAAACAAGCCTAGCATAAATTAAACAAAAGAGAACATGCAGCTGCAATACTGAAAAAAGGTGGGACATGATCCAACCATTAGCCAGTTGCAGGCTATAATTTTGGAGTGACACAGACATAAGATAATCCAACCTGGTGGGCTGGGTCATACCCCACAAAGTACATACAACATGTCATCCTGCAGTGCAAGCACTGTAGGCTCGACTGAAAAATGAGAGACTTACCACTCGGTCCTTGGGATTTGCCTTACTATTGGAAACAAAACTGGACACCGAGTACACTCCTTTAGCAACTGGCCCTCAGAATAACAAATTCAAGCAATTAAAGCCATAATCAAAATATTAAAACAAGTTTTCATCAAATTACTCTTAAATTCACAAAGAAAACTTCAGAGCCCTTAAATTCTCCAAACAATATAATCCCATACATTGTTATAGAACAGTGAGTGGTTCATTAAAGAGGTAGTAAATTGCATTGGAAAATTACGCAAGGTCAGAGTAGGTGCAAAAAACAGTGCCAATACCACCAGCATTTATAAAAAGGCAGCATGAGACAGTGCTCCGTAAATATCAAAACAGCACAGTATTTTTTGATAAATCTACGACTACATAAACTTGCAAGAAGACAAAGAAAAGTGCCAGAATCCCTTTCAGAGTGCCACAGAACAACCCAGGGTTACTTGGCTAAACAGTGGGGGTTGAGGCCTTTTACTCCTCATAACCCAAGGGCCATCTTACTATGGAGTCTCAGCAACTAGAACAAGTACCTTTTCAGCACTTGACTCGCTGGCTTAGCGTGGTCGAGCAGTAAGACTCCCTCAATTGGCGGTGTCAATACAGGGTAACAAATACAGGTTCACAACTTAAAACCTGCTCATCAGCAGCAATACATTATTGCCCAGCCAAATACTCACTTTTTAGAAAAATCTGAAGTATTTGATTTCTACTATTATTAACACAAAGGAAAAATAGGACATTTACAAACAACTATACAATCACCGGGGGCACGGCTCTGGTGTTCCCTTGCCATTTCCCTGTCCTACTTCCTCCTTGCTTTAGCGATAGTGGTTATTCCATTCACTATTATGCAACAGACTGGGTATGCCCACCCACCCCCAGCAATCAGAGTATCACCAGTTCGCAATGACTATTTTTTAAGTCAACAGAATCCCAGCACTGCAACACTAATTAGCAGCAAGTGGCCTGGGCTGAATGGCCTAAAGTCAGTCTTGCTCGAACCTTGCAGGATAGGAACGACTGGAGTTCTGAGCAGGCACCTTCCACAGGCACTGGAGCTGCAACAGCTGATTCAGGTGAGTTTGCTGCACACAGCCCAATCGGGTTGCACTCAGTAGTCAAAGAGACTTCCTACGTAGTCATGACTCCACAACAGTTCCTCTTTGCAGGTTAAGTCTCTGATTCCTCCTGCTAAAGTAGGTGAATCATTCATCCCAGGCAGGTGCACATGGTCCACTGTGGCCTCACTCCTCTCGTTAATGACTCTAACCAGCTCAGATGACTTGCTGGCCCTGGTGACCCCCCTCTCGCATATGGGTTCACCGTATCCTTACTGTACTTGGGCTCTGGGCCAATCAGCATGGTGAGGTCCTCGTCAGTAGGCCCTCATGGCATACAAGGTTGCGGCCCCCTACCTCACACGGGCTATGGGCCTTATCTCAGGGCAGCCTTTGCTTGCCTATGGGAGCTGAACCGCAATAATCACCTGAGCTCCAGTATTTCATTGTTAGACCTGACATCCTTGCCATGGTTTTCCCCGAAATTTTTGCCTTCCATTCTCCTGTTTCGCTGACTTCATTTTTGCTGACTTTAGGTGCCTGCACCCTTACCAGCCGTAACCAGCGTTAAAATGCTGTGCTCTCGCCCATAAACATGGTGAAATCGGCTTACACCCAAAGAAAACATTTAATTTACTGGTATATCCCTAGTAACGTGGTACTACCGGTACTCAGGGCCAGTACATTAAACTCTACTACTGAGCCTGCAGCACTCATTGTGCCACCCACATTAGTAGCCTCTTAAACATGTGTCAGCATGACACTGCATCCTGTGTGTGCAATTTTAAACTGCCATTTCTACCTGGCAAAGTAAACCTTTCAC
This sequence comes from Lissotriton helveticus, assembly GCF_964261635.1. Lineage (NCBI taxonomy): Eukaryota > Metazoa > Chordata > Amphibia > Caudata > Salamandridae > Lissotriton > Lissotriton helveticus. The sequence goes on along the minus strand of NC_136071.1, from coordinate 329,607,244 downwards.
CGGGTCTAACCCTTCCTTTTTAATACAAATAACACACCCTTAGGGTAGGTCGTAAACGGCTTAAAGGGCAGGGTGCAGTGTAGTTAAAAGTTGGATATATACTTTTACGTTTTGCATGTCCTGGTAGTGAAAAACTCTTAAATTAGTTGTTCACTACTGCAGAGCCTGCTTCTCCCATTTACAGGTTAGTAGATACCACAAGCCACTAACCTTCCGGAACAACTCAGCAGGGGCGATGCTAGACACCCACTTCCCCCATGCACAGATGACCAGCGGGATGGATAACACAAACCCTGCAAGTATGTCCACAGGGAAAAAGGGATAAGGAGAAAATAATAAACTCTGGTGGAAGGATTGAGAAGACCTCTCCTGCATGCTTGTCCTGAACAGGCACACACCACAGCAGAAGATCCTATGTCTGGAAAAAGAAGAGTCTGTTTAACCAGAGGACAACCCTGTATATACGAACTGAATACTATACATGTCTGCAATCAATATACACCACTCACTTCAATACTATCCCTCTGGCCTTGGAGGGATCAGACATACAGGCCCAGTCTCTGTCACACCAGAAATGAGGTCTGCTAGAAAATCCAAACAGTTTGCTCGATGTACAGTAAATTCTCCACGGCAGGATGAGGGAAACAGAAGACCACACAGAATCTGTGTGTGATACTCAATACCGAAGTGCAGGGTATATGTTGCACTCCTTATACATAAACTGGAATCAAAACAACTAAAGAGCACTCCACTGTAGCTTTCTCTGTGTGAGTGGAAGTAAATAAAACGACCGGGAAGTCGCACTCCTTCTGTGAAATAAAGTACAGAAAAAAAGAAACCAAATAACAAAATTATCGTTGACACTTCAACTCAGCTCTCTGTGCGTGTGAGTGAAAGTCGGAAAGAACGGTAATGTTCTCCTGCGGAACACACCGTAGACCAACTAATTCAGTCGGAGTCCATAACAGTACTTGCCTCGAGAAAGGGCCCACCTTGCAGGAATCAGGAACTGCAGCAAGGCGTGGTCCTCACGGCCCCGCTCGCCGAAAGGGAGGCTAAAATATGAAGGAAGCAGGTGAGAAGGGCGGGCGGTTTCAGCAGCACTTCTCCAGATCAAACCGGAATCCAATGAACAATGGCAGGCAGGTGGGCATAGTCGATTGACCAGCATCGGCCGGCACGCTTGTCTGGGTAGAAATACACATAGCTGCTCCCCCACACCAGAGAAGCCCAGAACCCAGCAGAGAAGCCTCTTGGGATTTGTAATCCCAAAACCCACATTCATCCAGTCTCCAAACACACCCTCGCTCTATGCCGCCTACTAAAGAATGATCGGACAGGGGCGTGAGGTGCAGGGGAGCGGCCAAAGTGCGAGATAGCAATGACACCCATTGGATAACATTGGTTTACCTTATTGCATTTAAGAAGTGATAACTTTCAATCAGGAGCAGGTAAGAATGTTGAGTTTGCTCTCTAAAGAATAGTAATTTAAAACCCTCTTTAATGGTAAAGTCAGATTTTAAGTCACAATTCTGAAAATAGCACTTTTAGAAAGCTAGCATTTTCTTTTTCAACCATTTGGTGCCTGCATTCTGTTTCCTCTGTCACATGACTAGGTGTAGCTTGCAGTTGGTCTTCATGTATTGCTGTGGGACAGTGAGACAAAGGGGAACAGGTGTTAGCCGGATTGGCCACATTTGATTTGGTAGTGGGACAGATTGTCGCCTATCACACTTTCACATCACAAAGACTCTGCCTCAGCATACTTATAAAGGGTTTCTCATTGGTCTTTTGTGCCCCAGCCAAGCTAGAGCAAGTTCAAGGGGGCAAGAATATCCAGCCATCTCCGTAGGGAGAGAACTCAAGAAGTGTGGCACCAACTCTTTGGAAATCCTCTGGACATTTGTAAGTCTCAGAAGGACTGCTATGCTGCTCTGCTGCAAGAAGGACTTCTACTCTGCTTCTCAGCTATTCTACTGCCCTGCTGCCTGAATGAGAAGGACTGACTACAAGGGCAAAAAGGCTGGATTCCAGATCAGAGCCTCTGGGACAGAAAAGGCTCCAACCACCTTGAATCCGGCACCTGGACTACATCTGCTCTACGTCTTGTCCCCCAAGTGGTGCCACCAAGTCCTGGACCCTTGGAAGTGTGCCATCATTCTTGTGTCAGGTGAATGGGGAGTGCGAGAAGGCTGAGTGAAGAGGAGGTGTGTTCAGGACCAGCATCTTACAGGCATAATTCTGAATGTGCCTGAGCTCCCTGACTGTAACCCTGTGTTAGTACACAGCATAGGGAGACATTCAGGAATCAAGCTCTCTACAAGAGCAATAGTGATATTACACAAAGACATGTTAATTTTTAGGTCACCGTCTAGACATCTTGGGGACTTTCCGAAAGTTGACCTGGGGAATGCATTCTGTCCGTGGCTTGCTATTGACTTTGTGGTTTGTAACTCACGTTTTCTGAATTTTTCTTTGCTGGCTTTATTTGCATTAGGCTGTGCAGTTTAAATTCGTACACCCCCATGCTAAAACCGTGTTTACAGTATTCTTCCACAACCTCATTTTTAGTAGTAAACAGGCCTTTAAATCTTATTCTTCTCCCGTCACATTTGCTGGCCATTCGAAGACAAAGGTCAAATGTCAAGCTGTGTTTTTGTTGGAGCCTGGCTTTTATGTTGCTTTCAGCTGATTTCAAAGTGAGAGCGTTTATAGGAATGCAGTGTACTTCCTCCATGAAGCCTTCTTGTGCCTTTTTAAATGAAATTTATTTTAGACTTAGCCATCTCAAAATGTATCTTCTTCATCTGCACAAAACATTTGCACGTGTCTTGCTAAATTCTTCTTCTTTGGTGAGTTAATTTGATTTATGAAGCTGCCTTTTTAGGAACAAATTACAAAATTGCATTTCAGTCTCAGCATCAGCCTAACATATGGTGATTTTGCAATTTACATTGTTTATGGTCCATTTATTGTCAAGTACATGATAAGCTTTTTTCACAGAAAAGTGCCAGCCACATTGTAACACAATTTAACAATGTTAAATTTTCATGTTGATGTGTAAAGCATATGCTTTATTTATGACATTTGTGGCAACTTTTTTGGGAGAGTTGGATAGGTTTAAAGTCACTTTTTATGGAAGCATTTGTGTTCATGTGTTTATGGTTAGCTACACAATAATTACTTATTCCATCTGCAACAGTGCTTTTATTTGGAACACATAACTTACTGGATATAAACAATGTTTTCATCTGACCTTGCAGGCACTAGTGTCATGATTTCATTGGCACAGCAGGTGCAGTGGCACAGGAGCCAAAACTTTAGGAAACCCACTGAGCACCAATTATTACGATATTTTACTGCTACACAAGCAGTCACAATTGTAGTTACCTTACAGGCACTAGGGTCATGATTCGAGTGGTTCAGCAGGTGCAGTTGCACAGGGGCCAAAAGCTCTAGGAAACCCACTGAACACCGATTGACACTATATTTTACTACTAATCTAGCAGTCTGAAGTGCAATTATCTTAGTGGCACTAGGGCCATGATTTGAATGAGATGGCAGGTGCAGTGGCACAGGGGCCAAAAGCTCTAGGAAACTCACTGAACACCAATTATTCCTATATTTTACTACTAAGCAAGCCGTCACAAGGGCAATTGCCTTGCAGGCACTAGGGCCATGATGTGAGTGGTGTAGCAGGGGCAGTGGCACAGGGGCCAAAAGCTCTTGGAAACTCACTGAACACTGATTAATGCTATATTTTGCTACTAAGCAGACAGTCACAAGTGCAGTTGCCTTGGGGGCACTTGGGTCAAGATTTGAATGCTGCAGCAGCTGCAGCGGCACAGGGCCAAAAGGTTTTGGAAACTTACTAAACACTGATTATTACTACATTTTACTTCCTGACAAGTAGTCACAAGTGCATTTACCTTGCAGACACTAGGGACATGATTTGTAGGGTGCAGAATGTGCAGTGGCACAGGAGCCAAAACCTCTAGGAAACCCACTGAACACCGATTAGCGCTATATTTTACCACTAAACAAGCAGTCAGGGGTGCTTTTTGATTTTTTGTAACCATTGCAAACAAAGTAACACATAGCCTAATTAATCACTGTAATAAAAGTTATAACCTATTGAACTTTTCTATCTAACTACAACTTATGTTACATTCAGTGCATTTCTATGGCACATTTTTCACAGTGTTTGTATGATCAAAAAATGCTTGTGAATCTGGAAACACTAACACCCAAGCAAGGGCATTCTCCATTCTATAACATTAGCACTTCAGCTGTTGTAAACACTATATAAATACTTATAACTTACCATATGGAATTCTAGCCCTAGCACTGGCAAAGCCAATAGGTCTTGCCTAAGCGAGAACTATTGGTGTTGTCAATTTTTTTAGCCATATTACACAGCAGCGCTAGCTTCAGTACTGCATACCTGAACATTTTTTGAAAGGCACTATAACTCAGACAATGCTGGCTGTGTCATACAGCTTTTGTCCAATATTTTCGGCCATTTGCAACATAGCTAAAAAAACATTAGCAAAGCCAATAATTCTCATATAGGAGAGACCTACTGTCTTTGCCAGTGCTTGTTTAGGACTTATCGGCGAGTTATCAGCACTTTATCGCAGCCAAAGAGGCGATACATTTATCGCCCTATTAACAAGCTGGTGCTAACAGCCGATATCACCAGTTTTCCTGCGATAGCAGCCACAAAAAAACATCGCCACAGATGACACCAGTAACTTACACTAATAAGATGCAGAGTAGGTGTTCCCGTGCAAAATGCCGCGACAACACCACTTCGCAACATTCTAAACCACCAGCCAGATCGGAGATAAGATCCCTAAACATTCAATAAGGCGCATTAGCAGAGGGATTTAACACCTGCTCTTACCTGGTGTTAAGTCGGAGACAACCTGCACCATAAAAGGGAGCCCAGCCCAGACCGACACCTGAAGAACAACAGATGCCAAGAAGCTACTGATCATGCCGCATGGACATCCAAGAGGGCCACAACACCCACTGCCACCACCCACAGGCCCACCACCCCCTGGACCCCCCACCGCTGCCCTCCCCCCAGACTACCACAGAGGCAGCGCAGACAAAGGCAGCAAAACTTCAGAAAACGCACCAGCCACTCAGACTTAACACCAGAAGATGTCATTGCCACCACAACTCAAAAGGAGAACCATCCCCCGCATCCTGACCATCATTGCCCACAGGCTGACGGTACCAACACAGCGGACAACCAACATCCCTCCGCAGACAAAGTTGCTGGCTGTGCTGCACCTGTTGGCCTCTGGTACCTTCCAGCCAACGACTGCCAGAGTCGGAGGAGCCTAACAGCCAGCCCTATCAAAGTTCCTCACACCTGTCTTGGATGCCATCATCAGCTTGGTACCCCAGCACCTTCACCTCCCCCACACTGTGCAGGAACAGCTGTAAACAAAGCAAGGCTTCTTCGCCATAGCTGGATTCCCACACGTTTTGGGGGCAATTGACTGCACACATGTCCTACTTGTGCCCCTGCCGACACAGGACACAAATACCGCAACAGATAGCACACGCATTCCATCAATGTGCAGGCAATAGTAGACTACCGGGGACTCTTCACCAATGTTCTTCACCAACTACCCAGGCAGCGTGCATGATTCCTTCATCTTCCGACAGTCCATCATCAACCAGCTTTTTGAGGCTAGCACCTACAGAAATGCATTGCTCGTTGGTAAGCACAAAATGAACACACCACACACCTCAACTCCACAATCATGCAACCCACAATCATGCATTCCCTCTGGGAATGAAAACGTTACAAACTCACATACAACATGGCAAACAACATGCCCACCTACCCGACAAGACAGCACAACTTACTGTGGTAACCTGGGCTAGCCATGTACATAAGCCATCAATGGGATGGCCCCTCAGCCACACAAAAGCAGATTGTGGGGAGAGGTTGGAACCAGGAATGTGCGAAGGAGGCAAGTGATCCATGAATGAGAATGTACACAATGCCAAGAGTGGCGTGGATGTGCTGGCCAGACCACATTATGCAGACCACAGACATATCCATGTTGAAATACACTGCTGGTGTTTGGAGTGTAGTGGACAGTGCACGCGACCATGTCACCTCAGGCAGTGGGGTAGACCTGGGACATGTAGCTGTGTCGTATCCCCCTGTAAGCATAAGTGGAGTGGACTGGCGTATGACAGTCCAGCGTAGGGGTGTGGTTCATCAAACCGGGGCTCTGGGTGTGGTTACATTTTGGCCTTGCCAAGGAAGTAACTAAAGCGTGTGTCTCTGTTGTAGTGTCAGCGCCACCCGTCCCCTCAATGGACAATGTTGCAATGTAGCATGCCCCAGGAGTGCAGGCTCGGCCATAGGGGTAAATGAGGGAGCGCAAGCCCGCTCAGGGCCCGGGATCATACATGCCAACTGTTGTGTGTGTCGCTATTACTGCAGCATAAACCAAAGGTCTACCCTCACCGCGTCGCTAGTTCAGCCGGCCATGAACTTTACATCTGTGTCCGCCCTATCCTTACCATAGGCCTACACACACGTGGCCGCCCACCTTCAACGCACAACATCACAGTGTCGTTGTCAGGCTTTTGGACATGCGCATACAGACATGACAATGGCGTGCCGTAGGAGTGCAAGTGATGCAATCATGCTGCGCTCAATCGTAAATAGGCTTGGGGGGAGGGAGGAGCAGCAATGAGGCTACGTAATATATATTGATGCCGCTCATTTGCCACAAGTAGTACATGTCAAACAGGAATCACTAAGTTACACATATCACAACCAATGAACCAGTGAGCATGCCAACACATCATGAAGAACCAATTATTGACTCATGTCTCTCTGCACTGTCACAGGTGACCAAGGATATGCACTCTGCCCTTGGATAGTGACACACCTCCGAGCCCCAAACACACAGGCCCAGAGGCAGTATAATGCAGCCCACAAACGCACCAGGGGCATCGTGGAACGCACATTTGGCATGTTGATGTCACGTTTCAGGCGCTTGGACATCACAGGTGGAAGGCTCCTGTACAGCCCAGACATCATGTGCAAGATGATCATTGCATGTTGTGTGTTGCACAACATATGTGTATGCACGAATGACCCATAGCTAAAAAGTGCCAGATGCACCAGACGATGATGAGGAAGATGAGGCAGGTGGACCACACCTCACTGCAGGTGCAGAAGGAATAGCCTGTAGGAACAACATCATTGACAATTTCTTCACATGAGCCTGTCACATTGTCACAGTCCTTAGCAATCATGGGACAGTACAAAATGACCACAGGCACAGCATATGCAAATAAATTCATTCCAACAAGTATTCCCTGAGTGCATGTCACTCCTCTGTACAAGCACATCACTCTGACAAGTGTAAGTGCAACATGTAGTGCTAACAATCTCGAACATTGAAAATAGATGGTGGGTGTGTCATCTCTGTACAGAGAGGCTGTTTGGGGTGTCACGTATTCGAAATGCCATTTGTGTGTGTCAAGTACAGAATCCCACTCATCACATGTATCCCAAATCATTACATATAGGCTGTCATTTGTGACCTAAAATTGACAACAGGGCTTCTTTTGGAGTCAGATATGTACCACCATGATGCAGGGATGCACCCTGTGACTCAAGTCCCACAACTTAAGCAACATGGACCTAAGGGGGAATCAGTGCCCCTACCTTCGTCCATGCTTTCATACTTGATTAATCAAAGACATGACACATCTGTGTGTATTAGAATGTATTATTCACGTTCAGTGGAGTGTTGAAGCTGTCTTAGTACTGGGCCATGCAGACAACACTTTACAATGTTGCCCTGTGGAGGACCAGCCAAGTTATTTGGAAGGGGAAGAGTACAGTCGGCAGGCTGATTGCTGTGTCATTGTTTTGCAAACAATATATGGCAGTCCATGTCGAAGTGCAAGGTTAGTGTTGCAGAGTGTATCGGGGACAGTGGAAGGTATTATTCCAGGCCATGATGCAGAGGTCAGAACCAAGCAGAAAGAAGCCATATTGCGGAGATAAATGCTACTGCTTCCTTCTTACCACTAAGGCAGATTCATCCTCATCTTCAGCCTCTGACGTTTCATGTGCCTCACATGTGGGTGGTGGTGTTTGGTCTGCAGCACTGTGTGACACTGACACATCAGGGGCCAGAGATGGGGATGTAGAAGTAGCAGCAGCATTCATCTGCGCAATGTCTTGTGGCATCCCTCCCATGATGAGGATCTGCAGGGCATGGAAGATCCCATCTACAGCTTTCTTATGTGCAGCCGTGGTAGCCTTTCTTTGCGCCTGCATCCGCTCCATGTTCTCCAAGACCCTCATGTTTCCCAAATCTTGGATGATCATCGCTGTAGCCACTCTGACTAGACAGTTGTTGTTGTCTCCGAGTCATAACTCCAGCGACGCCAGCCATGGATTGTTGGAGGGCATGGGGCAGTTTGTGGGTGTCCGTTAGGGAGTGTAAGTGGTCCCTGATGGGACTTAGACACCCAAGTATGGCATCTAGATTGGCTGCCATGAGTTCAAACCCCACCCGCACCTGTACAGCCAGCTCCTTCTGGCAGTCTAACACACGGGGTTGGAACTCCATGTGTTCTTCGGTGAGGTGCTCTGAGCCAGATGTGGTGGTGGGTGCTTCCTGCTGTGTGGTTTGTGCAGGGGTTGGGCTCACCTCGATGGTGCTGGGCTGATCTGTTACTGGAGGTGGGGTGCGGAGGGTGTCCCTAAACCATTGGAGTTTGTCTAGGTCAATGTCCTGGGGGTCGTCTCCATCATCACTGACGTGATGTAGGGTCTACTCTGCAGGAGGTGTTGATTGTCCTTCCTCAATGTAAAGGGGAGATGCAGTTTCACAGTGTTTTCCATATATGTTGATGCATTGGCAAAGTTTACATAGAGCCTGCATAACAATGTACATTGTGACTGTTTGTGAGGAGATTCTTATTTGATGAAGGGCAGTAGACATATGTACTACATCACGGATGTGAGGTTGTACTCGTACATTGTCATCTCACAGTTTCTTGCTATGCCAGATGTGATTGGCCATTTTGGACACACGTGAGGCACCAGATGTGTCCTGTGTTCTGTTGTGAAAGTGTTGCAGTGTGTATCACATTGCTGTCAATGTTGAGGTGCTCTTATGTGTGTGTGCTGTATTGTGGGTGAGTCACCCCTGCAGCTCTGATTTGGCTGCCCCTCATCCCTTTCAGGTGGTGTGCCTTTGACTTCTGTGCTTCTACTGTGCTGAGATGTAGCGGACCTGGGTGAATTGGACTCTTGGTCGAGTTGTGACTCTTGGGCATGTTTTGTCTGCAGATGTGTTCTTGATGTCAGGGGTTGTTTGTGCATATGGATGTGTCAAAGTGTGACCTGCTCCTTTCCTGATGTGGTCCACATTCAGCTACCTCAGTGTTGTGGCATGCACAATATCATGATGATTGGACTACAGCCATGCTAATCGCCATGTAGTGTCACTTGCATTGTCAGTGTGGCTCACAAATACACATCTTTGCTGGGTTTTGCATGTGTGCATATGTTAGTGGTGAGATTGGATATATGTGAGGTGGGACCCCTTTGGGGACATGGGGTATGGGGGCCTACTTAGTGTTTGTATTTGTGCTGCAGTGTGCCACACGGATCAAGGACATGATCCAGAGTCATTGTGGGTGTGCAGTGTGCTCTACTTAATTGTGCATGTGTGCCATTGTGCCCATCTCCCTCCGTCCCCCCTGTCCCTGGTCGGTACTCACCCTGTTGATGTTGTGTCAGGTCATGTTGAGCAGTGTCCGGATCCCCAACTCCTGGCACCGTATCCCAACTGATGACTGTGGCCACCATTTTCTCCACGTCATCCAGCTCCTGGTGTGCCGCCGAACCCCCACCTCCAATCAGCGTTGCTGCTTTCATGTTGGCATTGAGTTTCTTCTTGGTTTTGACCTTCACATTATTCCAGCGCCTCTTGACCTCTTCCATTGTCCTCCTCAACGCTGCAACTGCATTCACATGGGCCAAGATAGTATGCCATATTTGCGTCTTTGTTGCCAATGACACATTGGAGGTGACGAACAGTTGTTGGTAGTGTTCTATCACCTCCGTAAGGATGATCCTGTTTTCCTGCTGACTGAACCGCATCTTTCTCTCCTCTTCTCTTTGGCCTTCCCAGACCCTGAGGTTCCTTGCTGGTCATCTGTGGGTGTTGTGGGGTTCGCGTTGTCCTCTGCACTCGGTCCGGGTGCATCCATGGTGCTACGCAGTTTATTTTTTTTGCCTTTTTTTTTGTTTTGCTTTTATAGTGCATTTTCCCACATGACGCTTGGTAATTGCAGGACTGGTTTTGGTTATTGCTAATTTTTGTCTCGCGATTGGCCACATGGCAACTTTTTTCATGTTCGAGTTTCACGTTTTTTTCAGCGTCGCATTAGTTTTAATGTGGTCATTTGGCGCGTTATCATGAGACAATCGCATGGTGCCGCCGGGTTGAGAATACAACATTAACACGGCGTTATTTTCCCGCGATAGACTGCGATGTGCAAAGTTGCGTTAAGCTAATTTTGCGATTATTATCACACGTTCTTGAGAATATCCCCCCATGTTTTTTGCTTAATTTTTTTTATATGGTGCAAACTTCACCCCCAAGGTTTTGGGAAACTTTATATGAGCACCAGTTACATTACACAAGCACATGTTCATGTTTTTTTTTTTGGGAGAGTTTTGACCTACCTCCCCTTCCCGTTATTGCTGCTTCCCCCTCCCACTGACAATTGTTGTACTCCCTCCTATGGCTTGTCCCCTTGCACTTGGTTTAAAATAAAAGCTATTACGTGGTCAACGCTGGGTGGCACAGTGTGCACTTGAGAAAAACATTTTAGCAAGAGCCGCAGGAGCGACATTGGATTTTGACAGAAGATTAGGATGGAAACCCCTGCTACCACTATTGAAGATTTATAATGAGAAATGCATTTTAATTACAGTGTACGGAAGTGTGGTATGGGGCTCTTAGGAATGTACTGAAATTCAAGGGGATGAGAATAAACACCTCTGAAAACTTTTAGCCGCTCCCTCCATACCAGCCTTTATGGTGCTCTTGGAATTAAGGCAGGGATACATCAAAGATAATATTGCGGCTGCCTCCTTGATATAGTGGCTAAAAATATGGTCCAGACCTGAGCCCAACCTAAATCAAAGTATTTTAGAAGACTGCATGAAGCTAGATAGAGCTGAAGATATTCCTTGGTTAAGTTATGTTTCACTGCAACTTTGAGTCCTAGGGCGTCCTGAGTTATTTTATCAACTAAGAAAGTTGTACCCTGAAGAGATGAAAGCTATAAAAACTCAGGGGCATATTTTCAAGAACGGCGTTAAAATTATCGCCGCTTTGGCGGCAGGAAACTGCTGCTAAAGCGGTGATAATAGGCTTGATAATATGGCCTTTCTAATTCCCATAGAAGCCCATGTTTTGGTGTGAACATGGGCTTCTATGGGAATATAATATGCCCCTCAATTCTTAACTAGGAGATATCTGGAGAGGGAATCCAATGAACTTAAGAAACCTACATGCAGACATTTTATGATTATACGTCCTGGGGTTTTAAATCAACCTTTTTGGTCTTTTATTAATAATTTGCATCTTCATTTTATTTGATGTAGATTTAGATTTAATTGTATTCACTGGTCCCTTACTGTACCCAAAGGTTTCTCAAAGTTAGAAACCTTACAGCCTTGTGCATGTGATAACTTTTCTGACCAAGATTTGCTGCACTTTTTGTTTTCTGTGGTTTTTATAGCGATCTCCGATCAAAATATATTTGACCTCTTTTAAGAAATTGCTATTTTGCACAAGACAGACCAGCCCTGATTTATCTGCAAATGCTACCGTCTCCACTGATTTGTTATGGGGTAGCTAGCTACTGATCCGGGGCAAAACGCAAAAGGAAAAATATGATTGTCCATAGAACTGACTTGGGTTTTATTGGTCTGACTTGGAAATGTCTTTCATTTTATTACTCTGATTAATATTATTTGTATTCCCAATCGCATTTGTACTGTAGTTCTAAATTTTATATGTATTTTTCTGTGTAATGCACTTGTATGGCCAGAACGTGTCCGAATATAGTTTTATATAGAACGGAACTGAACTGGTCAACCCTGGGCACATCATAGCACTTTTTTCTTGACTTTAAGCAATGTTGCACATCACCCCACGGTGCTTTGCAACATGGATTCAAGTTAGGAAAAAAAGCTATATGACAAGGTCAATGCTGGCCCCATCATAGCACATTTTTTAATTGACTTTAAGCCATGCAGCAAGCAGTGTGAACCATTGAAAAAAGGCAATATATCTCACATAGGCGAAACCTATTTGGCTTTTCCAATGCTTGTTTTGACATGATTCTAGGCTGAAGACTACTTACAAATATGGTTGAGTGACAGGTATGTGAAAGGTACCCTCTATGGATTACAATCTGAACAGGATAAACTTACCTACCCTGTGTCTGACGCTGTATTTTGACCAGTGGCAGCTGGTAGAGAATGTGGGTGGCAGGATGGGTGGTGGGAGGTTGAAAACAACATATCATTAAAAAAAAAAAACACTTACCTCTTCCGCCGTCTCTCCTTTGTCATTTCTCCACTTCTTTTCCTGACTCCGAGTCCGGAATAGGAAGCACACAGGCTCACATAAGCCATTCATGATGCTGCTGTCACCATGACATTAAACAATACAACTGCCAATACTGGACAACACTTTACTCTTTTTATCTACAACCTTTATGAATAAAACATACCGGTCCGTTTTATAGATTACGTCACTAATTGGTTTATTTGTTTTACCAATAGTTAGTACTTTTTTTCAAAGACTTAGACATTTTTTTGTGCATCAAAAAACATTTAGATACAAAACATTACAATTTTTCTACAAAACATATAATTATATACAATTTTACCACCACACACCCATTCATAATTTTGGCCAATACACACATTCCTCACTCATACTCATACACACAACACAATAAGTGGCCATCTTGTCAAAAAGTCATTAACCAAACCAAGGTTGTCAGTAATTTGTCTTAGTGGACTCCTTCTTTTTTAGAATTATATGAATCTCCCATATAATTACGAGTTCATCACCCTAAACTTTATATACATTTTATTTGACAATAGGCCACCCTTCTTTCTTGTCCCGTTGTTCGCATATTGATCTATGCGAACAACGGGACAAGAAAGAAGGGTCCGTTACTGGGGCCCAAGACGGCCGCCCAAACCGTCATGCGCACTTATTGAGCACAACCCCTCCTCCTCCATGTGACAATAACATTGTTATTACCATTTTATTTTTCCTTTTTTCCACTGCTCTGACAGCAGTGGGGCGACGCTACTCCGCCACCCCTGATTTTTACTACAGTTTAATGAGGAATCTCTGCAGGAAACACTCTCAGAACAGGAAGGAGGAAAACATACAGAAATAGAACTATTAAATTCTGGTTCTGCGTGTTATTTCCCATTCTGGCAGGAATGATGTTTATTAACAGGGCAGAGGAAGAATATCCGGCTGGAATAGTTGAATCCAACCCTAGTAATTTAGCCCCCCCACACCACCACCTGTACGCTGTGCTAATCGGGTGTTAGTGCTGGCATTATTAAAGTCTTGCTTTACGGGTCTGCTCTGTGTCTTTGGCAAAGTGACTTCCTACTGGGCTGAAAGGCTCATCTTCTGTGTTGCAGAGACCTTGTTCTTTTCCTGTATGTGGCCTCTGCAAGAAACATTAGCATAAATAGTTCTCTTTATAAGTTTCCACATGATGTCAAAAATATCTCTTACCTGAAGTCTGTTTATGTATATTTTTTTTTAAATCTTTTTACGCCCTTATTAGTACTCAGGGGCGAATTTAGTGGCATCATTTGACACTTGTAATTCACCATAGTGCAGGATGCAATAATTAGTGGTTGCGCAATTGCAGGATCAGTCAAAGCTTCGGCCCAGAATGGGGGATATCGAGCAAATAGTTCAATTCCGAAACTCACACCAATTCCCTGTGTGACTGCATCCAAGTTTACGTGGCTAAAATCGTGAGGTGAAAACAGCAGATTTTTGTATTATGTGCCTGACTTATTCCAATACGGGTGAAAATGGCACTTTGCACCCGAATCGACATTTGGAACTTTCTGGAAATGAGGGGGAGGGCCTTCGTATCGTTCAAACCAAAAGAGTGTATACAGGCAGGGCCGGTTCTAGGATTTGCGAGGCCCTGGGCCAAAAGGGAATGTGCGAGGCCTCTCTAATTTAAATAAGTGACCCCACTGAAAGGAGGCCATTCAGAGACACTGCGGGAGGCCCATTGTCAAGCATTTTAGCGACACACAGTTTTAACTTTCAACCCAAAAGCAATTTTCACACCCTCAGCCAGATAGGTGTGAGAATTGCTTGTGGGCTAAAAGTTAAAACTGTGGTGGCGGTAATATGCTGGACAATGGGCGTCCCGCAGTGTCTGTGAATGGCCTCCTTGCAATTGGGACAAGAGAAAGCGTCTCCCTCCCCTAGGCCTCCAGACACCATTCCTGAGAGGCCCAGGGAGGGGGGCCCTCCCCTGGACCCTAATTGCAAGGAGACACCTTTCTTCAAAATTGATTGCTAGGGAAACAACAGGAAACACCACCGATGCAGGGCCCCATGCTGGTAGGCTGAGTGCGAGGCCCTGGGCAGCTGCCCACTCTGCCCATGCCTAGCGCTGGCCCTGTGTACAGGTAACTAGTAGTTAAAGAACCTCTCTCTAGGGGTCATAACATAGAATGCATTCATTTCAGGATTGAAGAATTAAAGGTAGCAGTTTTCTGCTGGTTTCCAAGACTACACTCTAAATTATAATACATTCCCAAGCTGCAGTCATGATTTTCTATCTCATAATGAGGTCATTACTGAGCTGAACTATAAACCATCCCCAACAAGCTTTATGGGAAAGTTACACAACATTATTCAATCTACTGCACAGGGTAATATTCAAAAGGTTTTGTCCAACAGATTGCTATCTACATACGTTTCCTGAATCGCTTGGAAAAAAATTACATTCCTTGAAGGGGATACGCGCTCTCAATCAAAACATATTTTGGCTTTTTTCCCTTTTCCTCTCTCAGACTGTGAGCTAGTGTCAGCATCATTAATTTTGTCTTTATTGTCAGAGAACCCTCCGAAGACAAGATGCAGCATTACAATAACTCGTCTAGCCATTTGGATGTTTTGCAGACTTCCTGGTCACGCCTGTGGGATTCCCGGGGGTCCTATTATAGGTGCAGAAAACTCACATTTGGCAATTCAAAGTGACTTTAACACGGGGCAGCCCCTTTGTGGCTTTCCTAACTTCTTGAGATTCAGCATGAGCTGTTCTCTCAAGCCTCCCGTCAAGGAACGCACGGTGATGAACGACTTGCAATCCTCTCGCCCTTCGACTACTTCCCCCTCCCACATCCTTTCCATACATCCAGTCCTGTGTCCACTCATCGCCCCATGGTATGCTACGAGTGCGCCGATTGCCCCCAAGTGAGAATATTTTCAAGCATATTTTATTCTATTATAATTTATACATCGATTCATTCTGCATGTCTTCCAAATAACGCGAGTTGAGTAAATAAACAAATAAATAAAGCGCAGACTTATACCATTATGCACCATGTCCTCCTTGGTGGGATTTACAGCACAGAGGAGAGCAGGCCAAGTCATGAATAAGTCGAAAACCCAAGCGGTTTAACCAGTGTGCTTCATTTGTAAAAGAAAAAGCATTAAGTGCATAGGAGCAATGTTTCTCGTAGGAGCTGCCAAATGCCAAGGGTGTCTTCTCTAGATTTCACCTCCCTACGCTTTCCGCCTACCTCCATTTCCTGTCTCTTTAACCTACTCTAGAACAGTGGCGTAGCTAGACCTTTTGACCCCCAGGGACTTTGCTGCCCCCAGTGGTTACGGTCCCTCCGTTTGCCGCCCTTGATGACTGCAGGTAAGAGTGGGGGCGGGGGGGAGAGGTCCGTCTGCCGCCCACAAAACTTGTGCCGCCAGGGGCCGATTGCCACCCCCTTGCTATGCAACTGCTCTTGCAGGTTCGTTTTCTCCCCTGCTTGCTCCCGTAGTCACTGTTTTCCTTTCCCTTTCTCCTCTTTCCCCCCACTCTATTGTCTTTACTCTCTTGCTCTGGATAGAAGTCCAAGGTTCAATGATAGATTAGCCTATGGACCAGTCAGGCACTTCCGGGTGGACCAGCTTGATAGGACTAGCATGTGGGTTGTTTTTCTTTTTTTACCAAAAACATTCAGCCTATATACTGATCCTCTCAAGCCGACCCATCTGGTAATACAGGGATGCAAGACAGGCCAGTGCAGCATTGCTTACAAGGAAGGTTCTTGTTCCACAAAAATGACCAGTGCCCAGCACTTGCAAAAATTAAGCACGCTTTTCAACATTTGCTAACCATTTTTGGTTGGTGAAGCTCCTATGTTTCTTAAACGTGGTGTGTAGAGAGCAGTGCCCAATTGTGACAGTATATTATGCATTCACGTATTAGTGCCTCCATAGCGAGCGTAGGAGGCCTAAACCTTGCCAAATGGTGAGGCAGAGGAACATGTTACTATTTTGGTGGGAAACATGGCGGCCGCTCAGTGAGCGGCCGCGAGCTCCCCAGGAGAGGAAAGCATTCTTTGGCGTGGTGAGCATCCAGGCCGCCCCCACTCTCGCAACACCTAACCGGCAGAAAAGCTAATTAATATTCTGATGGTTTCACTCTGTGGTCCCTCAGTGACGGTGGCTGCTACGTTCTCTCCTGAAGCGGTCAGCATGGGAATTTCACGCTGGGAGGAAATCACCAGGGACCTGCAGAGCAGCCAGTGCACAGGCTCATGGTTGCTGCGTAAGCACAAGTCAACAGGGCAACCAGGAAATCCTTCCACCCTCCACAGCAGCGTATTCAGAGACATGCATCAGCTCCCAGTCCCAGGGGAGCAGTAGGTGGAGAGACTGGGAGGCTGCAGAGGAAGACCAGGGGGCTTGGTGCCCTACTCATATGGATGGAGCGATCAGTTTTTCTTGCAAGGCTGGTAAGGCTGGTACACATTGAGTACCAGAACGATAGCGACAGCGAAGATAAGTTCTGGGTTAGAATTTCCCTCTCTGTATGTCTCTGCCACTGCAGGGGACACAGTGAAGGGGCAGTAATGTCTGCCTGGAAGGGCAGTCGAGGTTGAGATCATAGCTCAAAAAATTGGGAAGTCCACAACTCCACCAGGTAAGTGCCCCAGTGGTAGAGGCAGAAAGGTTCCAGTCCTCCAGATCAAACTTACTCCTTCTCTAAATCCTTTTTTAAGGTCCTGACTCTACCAGCACTACAAAGTGTGGAGGGAGGCTCAGAAGAGTTCATGAGCTGGCAGGGCTTGAGTATGGAGACTTCTACTACTACCAAGAATCCCCCCAAGTGACGATCCAACCCCATTATCTGATGGGATCGAATGAAGGACCCGTCTTGGTCACAAACTGGACACCCCTCACAAGATGTCAGACTGCTGCATGGTGATTTCTCAGCATGCTAGGAAACTCGTTGTCAGCGGAAGTGCCTCCTCTGCTAATCTATCGGGATGCACATCTTTTATAACAGAAAGCACCCTTGCGATATGCGTATAAATTAGTGATTTTATGGATATGTAGAAAACCCTCTAGCCCCATGGATTTTGAATAGTGCGAAACAAGACCTTATACATGATGTTCACGGCGTTGGGATAATGTTGTGCGAAGCTAGATGTGTTAACAAGTTTAGCTTCAGGGAAACTAATCCAGCATTGTCGGGCACGCAAATATGTGCTAAAGGTCACAGCTGAAATGTTTAGACTGCGGACAATGTAAGAATAAGCCGCTTTGCGACATGGGCCTAACTCTGGAATGTAACACTTTGTGGCTGACATAGATGCCTAGGCCGGAAATCGCAGGTCGGATGAAGGCCTGTGCAGTGTAGCCCAGGTCATCACTTGAAACAGATTTGAGGCTCTTGCAGTAGCCGAAGAGGCAAGATTGATAGATGAGCACTGTCTGCAGGTGACGGGTGTAGGCGGAACAAATAGTGCCCAATTGTGACTGTATGCTATGCATGCACCTAAAAGTGCCTCAATAGGGAGCCTAGGACGCCTGAACCTTCCCAAATGGTGAGGCAGTGGAGCATGTTACTATTTTATTTCCATATCTCACTGTATACCTTTTACTATTTTGACTTTACCATACATTTTTATCCACTCTCTTTGTACCTCATGTTATTGTTCTGATGCTTACTCTGTAAAGCACTCCGACACCTTCAGGTCAAGTTTTTGCTATATAAAACTCATACATAAATAAATAAATATCTACTATGCTTGTTATCTATGTTGTGAACATTTGCTCTTCGGGGGCACTCTGACTCAGATACTCTGTATAGCCTTGTTATCTTTGATGTGAACATTTACTGTTGTAAATCACTCTGATACCTCAAAGTCTAGTAAGCGCTATATAAAACTCTCAAATAAATAAATATGCTATCTTAGCCTCATGGCCCATGTCATGGGAAGCTCTATTGCGATCATCCGCATCTGGATCTCCTCAATTAATGAGCTCATTGCATACCGTTTTATCAGCAGTCAGGTCATATTGCACTTCTAGGGAGTTGTTTGGTCCAACAACCTTAACAATGGGCATGTTAACCCCTTCCGTGCTCATGATGGCCCTCAGCCATCATGAGTCACGGTGGTCATGTGCGCACGACGGCCCGGTGCCGTCTGAACCCCGCCCACAAATGGAATGTCTAGCACCGCGGAGGACTTCGCGCCACAGCCAATGTGTTAAAAGTAAGACTGAGGGAACCACTTTGTGGTTAAAGGTCAGTGCTAGTATAATTAATATGATATGCGAGTAGCATCACATACCTGTCCTGCTCACATTCTCATCAAGCAATATGCGCTTCTATTTTTACATCATCTTCTTCCACCAATCCTCAACTCTATCTGACAATATTAAAGCAAGGACAGGCTACTTTTAGTACAACTTCTATCTGCTTATCCACTGGTTCAGGCAATCGCCACACCCTTGACCCTTCCAGGTAGGTCACTCCCCCTCCGCACAGCACCCCCTGTGTGGCCCTGCCCCTGCTGCCGCTGCTGAGGAAATTCAAGCCCCTCCTCCACCCGCAGGCTACCACCTGCGCCTCATCCCTGGTGGCCAGTGGTAGGCCGCAGGTTTGCGTATCCTTCATTGTATTGCCTGTATTTTCTTTCATTGCTCCCGTTGTAGTGACTGCATTTTCATTGTTGTGTCTGTGACTGCTGTTGTCTGTCTCCCCCTCTGGCTGTACGTGGTCTGTGCCCGTTCTCTCCCTCTGTTCCCCTCACTGCCGCCGTGTCTCTCTGCCCGATTTCCCTTCTGCTCCCCTCGCTGCCCCCGTGTCTCTCTGCCCGGTTTTTCCTTCTGCTCCCCTCGCGGCCCCCATGTCTCTCTGCCCGTTTTTGCCTTCTGTTGCTTAGCTGCCCCTGCATTTCTGTGACATTTTTGCCTTCTGTGCCACTCGCTTCCCCCCATTTTTTGTGACCTTTCTGCCCTTTCTTGTGACCTTTGTGCCTCTGTGCCACTCGTTTCCCCCCATTTTTTGTGACCTTTCTGCCCTTTCTTGTGACCTTTGTGCCTCTCTGTCACTTGTTTCCCCCCATTTTTTGTGACCTTTCTGCCCTTATTTGTGACCTTTGTGCCTCTGTGCCACTCGTTTCCCCCCTTTTTTTGTGACCTTTCTGCCCTTTCTTGTGACCTCTCTGCCTCTGTGCCACTCCTTTCCCCTGTTTTTTTGTGACCGTTCTGCCCTCTCTTGTGACCTTTGTGCCTCTGTGCCACTCGTTTCCCCCTGTTTTTTGTGACCTTTCTGCCCTTTCTTGTGACCTCTCTGCCTCTGTGCCACTCTTTTCCCCCTGTTTTTTGTGATCTTTCTGCCCTTTCTTGTGACCTTTGTGCCTCTGTGCCACTCACTTCCCCCATTTTTTGTGACCTTTCTGCCCTTTCTTGTGACCTTTGTGCCTCTGTGCCACTCGTTTCCCCCCATTTTTTGTGAGCTTTCTGCCCTTATTTGTGACCTTTTTGCCTCTGTGCCACTCGTTTCCCCTGTTTTTTGTGACCTTTTTGCCCTTTCTTGTGACCTTTGTGCCCTCTGTGCCACTTGTTTACCCCCGTTTTTTGTGACCTTTTCTGCCCTTTCATGGGACCTTTCTGCCTCTGTGCCACTTGTTTCCCCACGTTTTTTGTGACCTTTTCTGCCCTTTCTTGTGACCTTTGTGCCTCTGTGCCACTCGCTTCCCCCTGTTTTTGTGACCTTTTCTGCCCTTTCTTGGGACCTTTTAGCCTCTGTGCCACTCGTTTCCCCGCGTTTTTTGGTGACATTTCTGCTCTTTCTTGGGACCTTTCAGCCTCTGTGCCACTCGTTTCCCCCTGTTTTTTGTGACCTTTCCGCCTTTTCTTGTGACCTTTTTGCCTTCTGTGCCACTCGTTTCCACCTGTATTCTTGTGACCTTTTTGCCCTTTTGTGACCTTTCTGCCCTCTGTGTCATTCGTTTCCCCCTCAATTGTTGTGCCCTTTTGCCTTCTGTTTCCTCCGTCTCCCCTCACTGCCCACGCCGCTGCGTCCCCTGCGGCTCTGCCCCCCTTGACTGCCCATTCGCTGCCCCCACCTCCCGCTTCCCAGCTGCTTCTCACTCCCACCTCCCCATACATGCCGGCCGCTGCGTGGTCGTGCCACTGGCGTGCGGCAAGCCCGTCCGCGCCTAGACCGTGCCCAGCACCAGACCCCTGGTGCCCGTACCCGCCACGTCGACCACAGCCACTACGACGCCAGCACTCTGCATGCTCTCAACCCCGGATGGACCCACAACTGCTTCAAGGCCGCCCCAAAACGCACACACGGTCCTTTCACCTGCCGGAACTGCAGCTACACCAGCCACAGAGCTGACGAACCACCCGCCAAGAAAGACCTCAACCACCTCCGATGCATACTACTGAACACCCGCTCCACACGCAAACACGCCGTCGAGCTCCGGGACCTGCTCAACACAACCTCCCCGGACGTCGCCTGCCTGACAGAGACCTGGTTGAACAACTCCTCCGCACCCGACATCACCATAGACATCCCAGACGGCTATAAGATCACCTGCAGAGACCGCACCAACGGAGTCGGAGGAGGAATCGCCATCGTCCACAAATACAGCATCAGGGTCTCGACTAGCACCGACGATGCGCTCAGCACCGTCGAACACATGCATTTCCAAATCCACACTCACCCCAACTCTACCCTCAGAGGCCCCCTCGTCTACCGACCCCCCGGACCCCGCCCCCAGTTCAGCGACTCCATCGCCGACTTCATCAGCATGCATGCCCTGACCTCCACCGACTACATCCTCCTCGGAGACCTGAACTTTCACCTTGAGAACAACAAAGACAGCAACTCCACCACCCTGATCGACATCCTCGGACTGAGGCAACTCATCACAACGCCCACCCACTCCGCCGGCCACACGCTCGACCCCGTCTTCTCCTCAAGCCCACACTTCTCCGTCAGCCACACCACCGAACTCCTCTGGACCGACCACCACTGCATCCACTTCACCTTGCAGAAGCCCACCACATACCACCGCACCCAACAGATCCCCCGCCGCCGCTGGAGCAAAATCATCGAAGACCAACTACATGCAAACCTCGCTCTTAGCCCACCCACCGAAGCCTCCAACAGCAAAGTCGCTGCCCACAACCTCAGACACTGGATCGAGGACTGCGCCAACACCCTCGCCCTGCTGAAGAAACCCCCCCAACAGAGACACCAGCAAGAGGGCCAGATGGTTCACCACAGAACTCCTAGATTCCAAGCAAGCCTGCCGGAAACTAGAGAAGAAATGGAACAGTGAACAAACTCCGGACAGCCACTCAGCACACAAGGACGTCGTCCGCAACCACCACCACCTCATCAGGGTTGCCAAAAAGACCTCCTTCAAAGACTACCTCGACAACAACGCACACATCAGCAAAGAGCTCTTCAACATCGTGAAGGAACTCTCCAACCCCAGCTCCAACACCAACGACATCCCACCGTCGCAAGCCCTGTGCGACTCCCTCACCACTTTCTTACACCGCAAGATAGCATACATCCACGACAGCTTCAACAGACAGCAACACGCCAGACCCTCCGCACACCATCGACCATGTCCCCTTGCTAGCCGGGACCAGCGTGAGCGTCGATGACACCATCAAGACCATGAGCACAATCCACTACGGCTCTCCGTCAGATCCATTCCCGCACCACGTCTTCAACAAAGCAAGCAGCTCCATTGCACCCCACCTACGCAACGTCATCAATCTCTCCCTTGAGACCGCGACATTCCCAGAGAGTTGGAAACACGGCGAGATCAATGCCCTACTCAAAAAACCCAAGGCATAACCAAGAGACTTCAAGAACTTCTGACCCATCTCTCTGCTCCCCTTCCCGGCCAAGGTCATCGAGAGAATCGTTAACAGACAGCTAACCCGATACCTCGAAGAGAACAGAATCCTGGACCCTTCCCAGTCAGGTTTCCGCAGCAACCACAGCACTGAGACCGCCCTCATCGCCGCCACCGATGACATCAGGACCCTGCTAGACAACGGGGAGACTGCAGCACTCATCCTCATAGACCTCTCTGCCGCCTTCGACACCGTCTGCCACCGCACACTACGCGCACGCCTCTACGCCGCAGGGGTCTGAGAAAAAGGATCTGGAATGGACCACCTCCTTCCTCTCCGGCAGAACCCAGTGCGTCTGCCTCCCCATATTTCGTTCCGAAGCCTCCGAGATAATCTGCGGCGTACCCAAGGATCCTCCCCCAGCCCAACACTGTTCAACATTTACATTGCCCCGCTCGCACACGTCGCCCGACAGCACAACCTCAACATAATCTCCTACGCCGACGACACTCAACTGATCCTCTCCCTCACCAAGGACCCCATCACTGCCATAGCCAACCTCCATGAAGGAATGAAGGCCGTCGTGTAAAAAGGGTCAGCCCCGATCGCACCCGATGCCCAGGCTGCTGGTGCAGGGCGACTCTTTGTTTCCTTCTCGAGTAGTTACCAAATAAAGAGACGGGCACTGGAAGTAGGAAGACAAGGAAAAAGGTTTATTACTCATGAGGAGAGCCTGTCATTTGGGACACTCGCATAGTGTCTTCGGGAGGGGCTCTAACAAGTTTCTCTGAGGCTTCGTCTTTTATACACTGGTTTTAGACATGTGAACGTCCTTTATTACAACAGGGACATTGTAGAGCATGAGAACGACATCACCGGCACCCCCCCAGTTCCGGCCCCTTCCAACACATGACAACAGTAGGGACCCTTTCCCCTCATATGATTGGGAGGGGGCTATCACGCAGCTGAGTGTTCTGCCGATTCCTTTGGAATGTGTGCGCCTGATCGAGTCTCAGGGGGTGGGGTGGCCATGATCAATAGTAGCTTCTTCCAAGAGAGACGAGTGCATAAAGTAGTGGGCAATAAACTGTATCCTCAGGCTAAGGGATGACCAGCAGTCAGTGCTGACGTTCAGGCTCAGAGGAAGAGGTCATCAAAGGAGGGGTATTCATGGAGGGACAGGAGGTGTTGGTCAGGCGCGGGGTGCGATTCTTAGGGACAGAGTCATGCGGGAGGGGTGGGCTCATGACTCGCGCATGTGGGAGAGGGGCAGCCAGGGTGCATGGGGGAAGCTTGCAGGGTCAGGGAAGGGGCGCTGGCGATCGACCGCAAACTGAGAGACCATGGTGCCTAAAGTGGCTGTCGTGTACGTGTGTGCATGGGTCTATGCTAGTGGGACAACACAGTCAGAGTTTTAACGATATCCATTCTTTTTACACCAAGGGGTACTGTGAACATAAATGAACGCCGCTTATGTACATACACATTGCTATTTTTAACAGTCGCCGCTTTTTACATAAGCACGTTCAATTTCTACACAGTCGATGTGATAGGCAGAATACAATACATGTTAATTTACATCTGTTGGGCTCTTTATACAAGCCTAGAAATCGGCATAATATTTAGTCGGTGTAGAATCAAAAAAAATGTTCCGACACATAAAAATCAAGTTCACATTTTCTCTCTAGTGACATCATATACAGAAAGAACGCTCTGATACCTTCCGGCTTGTCAGTACTATAGTGGATTTTTGAAAAACTAACCACATGAGTGACCGATGAAACATTTCTTAAAAGGCAATACAAAATGGTTGAGGGAGGTATTCAATTCGATACAAGTAATTTAGTCAAGGGGCGAATAGAAAGTTCTGGAAAGGGGGAGGGTCTTTGTCGCAATGTCTTTTAACAGAGTCCGTCTTCTTTTGTTGGCGCTGCTGAGCACCGGCGGTGGAGCTATAGGTCCAGCTCGGATTCGTCCTTACACGTTGCAGGGTGCGATCAGTCCTCTGCTGTTAGATCACAGTCCTGTTTCCTAACTCATTTTCTTAGGGGTGCCTTATGCTGGGCACCTGCGTGTCTTTCTTTTTCCGTGACAAAATCCCAGTCCATAGTCAAATTTTATATGAAAGAGTTTGTTGAATAATCGAGGGAGGAGAGGGCGGAGTGGGGCCAGATCTTCGAACACACCAAGGGACCAAGGGAGCAAAGGACAATGAGCAGGCAGGCCCATCAGTCGGACTAAAAAGGGACGGGGACTTCAGGCACGAGTGGGTCAGCAAGTCGAGGGCTTCAAGGCAGCCCCTTATTTCTTCATCAGCTGAACTTGAAAGTTGTGCCTCGTCCCGCGTCTCGTTGCTCTGCGGCTCCACCTTTGGTCGTCACACGTGCTCCATGATCTGTGGCCAGGCTGTGCGTCACGTCCAGCTCCTCTCCTTTGGTGATTGTATCTTTGAATGGGTGAAAAACAAGTTTTTAGAAAAACTGGTCGGGAGAACAGATACACATCTCAATTCCTTCCCTATTCCTGAGTAGGTGGGGGATATGTTCATCGGTCACAGTCAGAGGCCGTTATTTAGGGAGTCTGTAGAAGGGCATTGCATAGTGAATTCATAGACTTGTTTGGCGTTCATTCGCGACATATGATAAGAGAAATTGAACTTTTGTACACAATGTATTACGTTACAAAAAATCGAGTCCTTATGGAGAGACTCGTTCTTCCCTTTAACCCAAGTATCGACAATATCACATCTCCCTTCGGGGTCGGCTAATTCTTGCAAGCAGGGGCGTTATCATAGGGTTGATCGGGGGCGCGTGGGTGCTTTTGGACAGGGAGCTGGGGTCGATCGGAGGAAGTGGGGTACTCTGGACATCCGCACTTAGGTGCAAGGGGGTGGGGCAATCGGGGCATTGGGGATCGCATTTTCTAACGAACTGAGAGACAGAAGACCATTGACGTTATAGTTCCCTTATAAAAGGCCAGATTAAGGGACATCCGTCGTCTTACCCGTCCTTTCCTTCATTACCAACTCGGGTTCTATTGTTTGCAGAAGGGAGAGGTAGTAATATGGCAAGTCTCAATCGTTTTGGTTTTGGTCAATTTTTGCTGAACACCTTTGCGTTCGAGGAAACCCAATTATGTTTGTGTCGGAGGGACACAACGCCACCATACAAGGAAAAGAGGAAACGAGGGGCTTCAGGAGAGAGAGAGAGAGAGAGAGGAGAGAGAGAGAGAGAGAGAGAGAGAGAGAGAGAGAGAGAGAGTCATACTCTAAACGAACCATTCGGTACACGTATGCCGTGGGGGGAGAGAGAGACGTGTACAATAATGGTCCATTCAGTGCGCACACAACTTAGAACGGCAGGGGTTAAGTAATGCGTAAACACAAGTGGAGGGACGACGTAGATCCATACATCACGTACACACAAACTCAGACGGGGGGAGACAGTACAGGTATTATATAAAAAGATCCAAGACAAAACATAAAACAGTTATTGGCCACAATTATCCTTTTTTGTGAGCTGAGCATCTTTATCATCCTAAGCTCTTTTTACCTTTTTCGTATCTTTTATTCGTTGGCTGCCTCTTACTGGTGGCTTTGATTGTACACACTTACGCCTTTGGCAGCTGGTCATGAACTAACCTAGTCGGGCTAATGCTCACGGAGGTTTATTCGAGTCATTTTTAGCAAGTGCGTTTCCAGGCTGAGACAACAGTTGGTGTCAAGTGGAGAGCAATTGGGCAGCTTTTAGTTATATGCCTATGAGGATGTGGAAAAGGAGGTAGTAGGTTTTCAAATATTGGCAATATCCCTAGTCCTCTCGGTGGAGGATACTTGTGTAACCCCTACCTCGAAATACCCTAAACTTTTCCCTACTTAGTTAAACGTAAGAATGCTTAATCATGTGTGTACATTATTCTTTTTTGCTTTATTCGGGGTTTGTCTCGGTTAGGTACTATAATCAGACCCCTTTTCCCGTCTCTTCGTCTGTTGGATCACCGTTTTCGTCGGCATTCCGAGGTGACCTGCAGAGAGAGAGAAAAGGAGGGAAGGGAGAGTAAGCTATATTGATACGCACTCGCGCGCATAAACCCAGAAAGGTTTTTACTTACTGCGTACTCGGCCTATTTCCACAGGATGCAGTCACTGCCAACTGGGGCGTTTAAGCCCAGGTGGACCGTTAGTGTGATTTTTCTTATACAGGTAGCATATAAAGTATGGGCTAAATACCTGGATCTTCAGCGGTTGCTTTTGGCTGTATAAAAAGGAAAAATACACAACTAAAATTCGACCCTTCATATTTGCAATATTTCTACGTGCTATACCTTTTCAACCCTTTATCTAATCGAGCTTAGTCATTCCACCTACATTTCAGTTATATCGAAAAATAGGGATTATTCATTCAAGACTTTCTCAATTTACACGGACAACTATAGTTGCTTTCTCAAAAAATCTTTAATAAGAATGTCGGTGCATAAATATGGGCCTACAACCCCATGGACCGGCCACGGAGCAGGCTGGAGCGGAGTCGGTGGTCGTTTATTTCACAATAAAAGTGCGAAAAGCGCAATAAAATCATGTCGAGACTTCAGTGTGAGCGAGTGTCATAAGTGTTGGGCTTCCAACTTTCAATAATCATGATGTGCAAAACTTTAAACAACAATTCATTGTCCGAATGTTCAATCAATGCCCATCTTATGCCAATTCATTGTCCTTCATTGTCCGAACACCTAATCAGTACCCATCTCATATCAATTCATTGTTCGAGCTGACAGTATGCATCCTATATCAATCCATTGTTCGAACTCATAATCAGTACACATCCTATATCAATCTAAATGTTTAAAAACTTCATACATATCCTATGACACCAAGGCTGAGCAATCGGGGTACAATAAAGAGTTGAGGGTTTCATTTGCATCGGCGCCATTTTGGGTGCAGTCAGGCAGAACCAGGCATAGTCTAAATCTCTACTAACTCGTGGTTGACCCAGAGCTTCCTTTGGCAGTCCAAAGTTCCGTTAAAGGGCAAAAGAAAGGATCGGTGGTTTGAACCATCAGTCAAAAAGAGGGGGGGGCAACAATGTTCCTACCGGGTCATACTGTGCTTTCACCGGAACTGATCCGAACTGTGGTCTATAGGACTCTAGTCATTCAAACTGAGGCTGGCGCCAGCATGGGAGCGCCGACGTCCTGCGGCTACATTTCCATCGTTCCGTGGGCAATCATGGCAGTCACTCCCCATCGGGGGTATCTGCGGGAGTCGGGGACTCCCGCGGCTCCTCTAGAATCTTCAAGGTTGTGGAGAACTATGACGGTGGAGTCAACAAGTGACCGGGCCATTCCTTCATGCTGGGCCCGCTCTTGCCAGGTCGATCGCCATTTTGAGAGTTCGGCAGCTACCGGCGATCGCGGGGTCAAATGAGCGGACGGGCTCCCACCTGCCGGGCGAGGTGTTGCAGCATCGCCACAGTGGAAGAACCCTTTTCCGGGCGCCTGGAGCGCTGAGGGTGCAGTTGGGAAGCCTCCACCTGGGGAGGCGGGAGAGGCCTGTTCGCACCGTCTCTCCCTCCCAGTGCACCCCACGGCGTCTCGCTTGACATTTGTTATGGCCGGACCAGGCGATGAGGACGGGGGGGGGTCGGAGGCATGTGCAAGACATCCCCCCCAGAGTTGTCGCAGCAATTATAGAGGAAAGAAGTGGTGTCTGGCATGTTGTCGCTGCCATTACGAAGGAGAAAAGAAAAAAATTTCCCGTCCGTCTTTGGGCCGGGCTTCCGGTGGATGTCGGCCGGACGCCCCTTGCTCTGGCCCCATGAACGGGTTCCTTGGCTCATCGGCTGCAGCCGGATCCCGTCGGCCCCAGCCCCCGGCCATTGGTGGCCGGACCGGGAGAGAGTGTGGAGGGACTACCTGCAACTCTCAAGTGCCACCGCGGCCGGACTGGGAGAGAGAGGAGAGGGTCGAGGACATAGACATTCCCCCCCCTGCAACTCTCCGGCGTTGTCAAGGCAATCCCCTGGCCGGGTTTCCCGCTGGCCTCGGCCTCTCCTCCGGCTACACCCTACGTGATGATCTCCTGGCCGACTGTTGGCAGCAGGACCCGCCTTATATGGGTTGCTTCCGGCTGGGCGTAGCCGCAACCCTGCTCCACTTTGGAAGTTTCCAGAGTGGGGGCGGATGTTCTGCTGACTTGCATTTTCCCCAGTTTACCGTTCTTATTTCTAACGTTTCTTGTTTCTAGGGCATTAATAGGTTTTATCATTACGTATTGTTATCGTTTCTTTGTTTGTTATTTAATAAAAGTTCATGTTCATCAGTGGCCTACTGATTTCGTTTTCCTTATTCTTTTCTTTCCAGGTTGTTTCATGCTAAAGTTTTCTGTTAACAGGTTACAGTGATCACTTCGTTATTAGTGTATATGTCCTTTTCACTAGGGGTGCTCTCTGGTCGGGCCAGATGATCTTCCTCTAGTAAATGGTCCGGGTGAAACTGGCGTATCAACCAGTGGGGAGTAGATAGGCATGACAGATTACAACGGGGGACAAAGGTCCGCATTACCTACCCTTCACTACTTGCAAAGACCAGAGTATGGCGACTTCTGTGCTTGTTTGCAAAATAGAGAATACCTCCAAAAAGAACCAATTCCAAACAGTCAATGTTTGGACAAACAATCAATCAATGAGGAATGGAATAGGTACGACGTGTTAAAGGTTTGCGTTACCTACCCTTCACTCTCTGCAAAGGGAGAGAGAATATTCCTATTCTTCCCCGTTTGCAGGCAGAGAAGATTCCTAAGAGAACCAACTTCGAACAATTCAATGCTCGATTCAATCAATCAATCAATGGGGCGAAAAATAGGCACGACGTGTTAAAGTTTTGCGTTGCCTACCCTTCACTATCTGCAAAGACTAAACAGAGTATGGCGATTCTGTGTTTGTTTACAAATAGAGAATCTCCCAGAAGCAATCAATAGGTAATACTAGTATTTTCAAACAATCAATCAATCAATCAATTTCGCAATTTGTCGTGTGTCACGACCTTACCCGGACCGGACCATGTGGGCAGGTCTTCGCCTTCCTTATTCCAGCGCCCGATCGTTCTCTTTCTCCATGTTTTTACCGCAGCATTCCTGTGGGATTCCAGTCAGGACAATAGGTCACTTGAGAGAGGTCCGTTCGGAATCGGTGAAGCTCATTCAATCGGCAGCCGGACGAGGGCCCTCTCAAGGCAGGTATACTCCAATCATTTAGATGTTCACCCCATCGTCTGGACCTCTCTTCACCGGACCCTATGTCGCTGATGGACCCCGCGTTGGGACGCCAATTGTAAAAAGGGTCAGCCCCGATCGCACCCGATGCCCAGGCTGCTGGTGCAGGGCGACTCTTTGTTTCCTTCTCGAGTAGTTACCAAATAAAGAGACGGGCACTGGAAGTAGGAAGACAAGGAAAAAGGTTTATTACTCATGAGGAGAGCCTGTCATTTGGGACACTCGCATAGTGTCTTCGGGAGGGGCTCTAACAAGTTTCTCTGAGGCTTCGTCTTGTATACACTGGTTTTAGACATGTGAACGTCCTTTATTACAACAGGGACATTGTAGAGCATGAGAACGACATCACCGGCACCCCTCCAGTTCCGGCCCCTTCCAACACATGACAACAGTAGGGGCCCTTTCCCCTCATATGATTGGGAGGGGGCTATCACGCAGCTGAGTGTTCTGCCGATTCCTTTGGAATGTGTGCGCCTGATCGAGTCTCAGGGGGTGGGGTGGCCATGATCAATAGTAGTTTCTTCCAAGAGAGACGAGTGCATAAAGTAGTGGGCTATAAACTGTATCCTCAGGCTAAGGGATGACCAGCAGTCAGTGCTGACGTTCAAGCTCAGAGGAAGAGGTCATCAAAGGAGGTGTTGGTCAGGCGCGGGGTGCGATTCTTAGGGACAGAGTCATGCGGGAGGGGTGGGCTCATGACTCGCGCATGTGGGAGAGGGGCAGCCAGGGTGCATGGGGGAAGCTTGCAGGGTCAGGGAAGGGGCGCTGGCGATCGACCGCAAACTGAGAGACCATGGTGCCTAAAGTGGCTGTCGTGTACGTGTGTGCATGGGTCTATACTAGTGGGACAACACAGTCAGAGTTTTAACGATATCCATTCTGTTTACACCAAGGGGTACTGTGAACATAAATGAACGCCGCTTATGTACATACACATTGCTATTTTTAACAGTCGTCAACTGGATGAAGATCAACCATCTGAAGCTGAACTCGGACAAGACGGAGGTCCTCATCCTCGGCTCCAACCCGTCAGCCTGGGACGACTCTTGGTGGCCAACGGCACTGGGGGCAGCCCCGACCCCGACCAACCGCGCACGCAACCTGGGAATCATCCTCGACTCAACGCTCTCAATGACCAAGCAAGTCAACGCCATGTCCTCCTCCTGCTTCAACACCCTCCGCTTGTGCCGCAAGATCTACAGATGGATCCCGACAGATACAAGAAAGACAGTCACCTAGGCCCTCGTCAGCAGCAGACTCGACTACGGAAACACCCTCTACGCGGGAGACCCGACCAAGCTCATCAATCGACTACAATGCATCCAAAACAGTGTACAGTCAAAATATCGAGTTTTTAATATCGAGTAGCAATAATATCGAGTAAAAAATATAGAATAGACATAATATCGACTAGACAGAATATAGACTACCAAAATATTGAATAGAATAGTATTAATATCGAATAGAATAGCATTAATATCGAATCAAAAATATAGAATGGACAAAATATCGAATGGACAGAATATAGACAACAAAAATATCGAATTTGTGGTAAGTAAGTTAATATTATTTTTAATTTTTGTGTAATATAATTCTGTGGCGGGTTGTGGGTTTATAGGGGAATAGGGTGCGAAGTAATTTAATTATAATTAATTAAATATGTTATTTTATTTATTGGTATTTATTTTGAATTAACTGTTAATGAAATATTAATTGGTAATTAATTAAAATATAATTGGTAATTATTTTTAATTGATAAATTGATAAATATGTTAATGTTAGTAATTTATTTTCTGTAGCGGGTTGTGGGTTTATAGGGGAATAGGGTGGGAAGTAATTTAATTATAATTAATTAAATATGTACATTTATTTATTGGTATTTATTTTGAATTAATTGTTAATTAATTATTAATTGGTAATTAATTAAAATATAATTGGTAATTTATTGTAATTGATTATTTAATGAATATGTTAATTGTAGTAATTTTTTTGTAGCGGGTTGTGGGTTTAGAGGGGAATAGGGTGGGAAGTAATTTAATTATGATTAATTAAATATGTTAATTTATTTATTGGTATTTATTTTTAATTAATTGTTAATTAATTACTAATTGATAATTAATGAAAATATAATTGGTAATTATTTTTAATTGATTATTTGATAAATATGTTAATTGTAGTCATTTATTTTTTGTAGCGGGTTGTGGGTTTAGAGGGGACTAGGGTGGGAAGTAATTTAATTATAATTAGTTACCTATGTTAATTTATTTATTGGTATTTAATTTGAATTAATTGTTAATTATTAATTGGTAATGAATTAAAATATAATTGTTAATTAATTTTAAATAATTGATTAATTGATAATTATGTTAATTTAATTAATTTATTTTCTGTAGTGGGTGTGGGTTTATAGGGGAATAGGGTGGGAAGTAATTTAATTGTAAGTAATTACATTTTTAAAATTTTAATTTTTGGATCTAATTTTTAATTATTTTCAAATTGTTAATTTATTTATTGTTAATTGGTAAATAATTTGTATTAGTAGGTAATTATTAATAAAAATTTATTTTTATTTGTATTTTTAATTGATTAATAATATAATATATAAAAATGTTAATTATTTAAATTAATTTGTAATCGCTATTAATATTTATGTTATTTCTATTTATATATGCAGTATTTACTTTCCCTACTGTTGCACTCACTGGAGTGGGAATAGTAATTTAAACCCCTACGCTATCCAACATTTTCCATACTATTGCACTCACTGGAGTGGAAATAATAATTTTTACCCCTATGCTATTCAACGCTTTCCCTACTGTTGCACTCTCTGGAGTGGGAATAGTAATTTTTACCCCTACGCTATCCAACGCTTTCCTTACTGTTGCACTCACTGGAGTGGGAATAGTAATTTAAACCCCTACGTTATCCAACGTTTTCCCTACTATTGCACTCACTGGAGTGGAAATAATAATTTTTACCCCTACGCTATCCAACGCTTTCCTTACTGTTGCACTCACTGGAGTGGGAATAGTAATTTAAACACCTACGTTATCCAACGTTTTTCCTACTATTGCACTCACTGGAGTGGAAATAGTAATTTTTACCCCTACGCTATCCAACGCTTTCCCTACTGTTGCACTCTCTGGATGGGAACAGTAATTTTTACCCCTACGCTATCCAACGCTTTCCCTACTGTTGCACTCACTGGAGTGGGAATAGTAATTTAAACCCCTACGATATCCAACGCTTTCCCTACTATTTCACTCACTGGAGTGGGAATAGTAATTTTTACCCCTACGCTATCCAACGCTTTCCCTACTGTTGCACTCTCTGGAGTGGGAATAGTAATTTTTACCTCTACGCTATCCAATGCTTTCCCTACTGTTGCACTCACTGGAGTGGTAATAGTAAATTTAACCCTCTCGCTATCCTACGGTAAAAATATTGTATATGTTTTGTTAATAATATGTATATATTTTTTTTAAAGTTACATTAATTATTTATTAATTTTAAGTTATTTAAGTATTTTAAGTATGTTTAAATTATTATATTTATTATTATATTCATTTTAAATTACTTATAAGACATTTAAAAAATTCAATTTTTTTACTGTCTATATTTTTTACAATCGATATTTTGGAGTCGATATTTTTGTACTTACCTGTTTGTAGATAGGAAGTCGATATTCTGGCATTCTATATTTTCTCCATGATATTTTGGCAAGTCGATATTTTGCTCCTCGATATTCTGTCAGTGATCTATCCAAAACGCCTCGGAATGACTGATCCTCGATGTACCACGACACTGCCACATCACCCCCCACCTGAAAAACCTGCACTGGCTCCCCGTCAACAAGAGGATATCCTTCAACTCCTCATCCACGCACATGAGGCACTCCACAAGACCAGCCCCACTTACCTCAACAGACAGCTCTCCTTCTACACCCCCAACCGCCAGCTAAGATCCGCCGACCTCTCACTCGCCACCGTCCCGCGCATTCGAAGAACAACCACCGGCAGGAGATCCTTCTCCCACCTCGCCGCCAAGACATGGAACACCCTCCCACTGAGCTTACGACAGACCCAAGACCTGCTGACCTTCAGGAGGATACTAAAGACCTGACTGTTCGATCAATAGCGGCCTCCATCTCCCCCCCAGCGCCTTGAGATCCTCGCGGGTATGTAGTGCACTTAACAAATGACTGATTGATTGATTGACCCTTCATTTGCCCCAAGGTAGTGTTAAATCCAGAGTAAGGGACAAGAGGAGGTCCAAAATGCATTTGACCAGAAGATCGATTCATCCCATGAATTGAGGAACTGCTGCTGCCTCTTGGTCTTTCTTTCTCTGAGGATGGGATCCTGAACAGTTGCATTTGTGGCAAACTTCAAGGTTATTGATTTCTCATCAAAACCGGAATCCCTTTTGCTTGGCTGATCATCATCTGGCAGTAGCTGTAGGCTTGTGGTGATGTAAACATTAACGTTCTGCAGTTCTGTTTTGCACCCATTTAACTACTGGAGTTAGGTCTGCTTTATGGGTTCCCTTCTGTCTTCATCATATGATTGAAAGGATGCACGGTTCTTGACAGACCATATCTACAAACTTACATGCAGCAAACTATTTTTTATTTTTTGCTCTCATTGACCTTCCCACCTTTGTCAGATATTTGTGTTCTGTTTGCCTTGATCCACACTCCACGTACATCCCACCTCTCTGCCTTAATGATCACTTTTAGAAATGGGGGTCTCTAGTTGGCAATGGTTTGAACCTTTGTCCAAATAGGGACCCTTCTTTTTAGTCAGGGTAAAGGGGATACAATTCTGAAATAAACCCTGCTCACCCCCTTGGTCGCTTGGTACGAGCAGTCAGGCGTATCTCATAGGCAGTGTGTAAAGCATTTGTACATAACCAACAGTAATACAGTGAAGACACTACAAAAGGCCCCCACACCAGTTTTAGAAAAATAAGCAATATTTACCTGTGCAAACAAAACCAAAACAATAAAAGACCACCATAAAGAAATCAAAAATATGCTCTTTGCAAGAATGACTTAAAATGCAGTTCCTTGAAGCCAATAGCTCCGTCCGGGGCTACTGTGGTGCTGAAAACAACAGCGGCTGTGCGGACCAGTGTTAGTGTCAGCAGACTCGTAAACAGTACCTTTGGTTCTGGCCGTCTATGTCGGTGAGGGCCAATTCTGGCAACCGTGAGAGTTGAGATGTGAAGCAGAGCGGTGCAGCATGTGGTGTCTTCAAGTAGCGGTGCAGGCAACTGCTCCGTGGTGGTCATCCAGCGGCATCAGTGAGACCAGGGCTACAGTGCGGAGTGAGGCAGTGCTTAATGTGGTGCTGACAGGTCTAGATGCAAACAACAGTACCGGTTGATGGGAGCTGGCGTCGGTCGGCCGAGACTGCGGTGTGGGACGGAGCGGTGCATCATGTGACTTACGAGCAGTGCCACAAACCACAGTGCAGTCACGGGTGCGAGGTCAGCGTGCAGCGACATCGTCGGTGAGACCAGGGCAGTGAAATACAGTGAGGCAGTGCAGATTGTGGTGCCAACAAGTCGTGGTGCAAGCAGCGGCTTGCTGGCATCGGCGGTTGTAGTCATCGGTGAGACCAGGGATGCGTTACGAAGTGTGGCAGTGCCTTCAAGACACGGAGCCAGCAGCGGTGTCAGTGACATTTTCGGCTGTTTTCCCCCTCTATGACAACTGAAACCCATGGTTTCAGAAGCACTACTCAGAGGTAAGTGAAGTCTTTGCTGTCCCTGAGACATCATGAACAAGAGGCAAGCTCTATTTCAAGTCCTTGGAGATACTCAGCAATAAGTGAAGAAAGCTCAGTCTAGTCCTTTCACTGTCCAAGGCAGAAGCAGCAACTGCAGGCCAACACAGCAAAGGGGAAGCCCTTCTCCTGGCAGTTCTTCCAGCTCTTCTTGTTGGCAGGTTCCTTGATCCAAGCGAGTTCTCTGAAGTCTTTTATCTACCTGAGACTTCCAACAAGAGGCAAGCTCTACTTCAGGCCCTTAGAGAAAGCTCTAACTGAAGGATTAAGAAAGTACAATCCAGTCCTTTTCGTGCCTAAAACAGAAGCAGCAATCAGCAGGCCAGCACAGCAGATAACCCAGCAAAGTGGCAGTGTCTCCCGACAGCTTTTCCAGCTCTTATTACTGGCAGGGTTCTTAGTTCAGCAGTAATCTAAAATTCTGGGGTCCGGGCCCCAATATTTATACTTCATTTTCCTTTGCTCTCTTGTGGTAAAAATCTCTCATCTCAGTCCATACCAGTTCTGCCCTCCATGGCCCAGCTTCCTGGTAGGAGGTGAAGACAGCATTGTGCAAGGGAGACAAGGCCTATTCAGGTGCAAGGGAAATCTCCTCCCACCTCTCTAAATGCAGACCAGGCCTATTCAGATGCAAGTGAAATCCTCCCACTACTCTGAATGCAGCCCAGCTTGCTTTATTCAGCCCGGCCCTGAACCATCCAGGAAAGGCAGGGCAAATTTGACCCCCCCCCAGTGGCTGTCTACAGCGAATGCACATCCCCAGCCCCTGTCACTCCAAAGCCAGACAGTCAATCCACAAACCAGCAGAGGCACCCAGTATGTCTAAGCAAGAAAATACCCTCTTTATAAAAGTGGTATTTTCAAACACACAATATAAAAATCATCTTTACTGAAAGATGCATTTTTATATTCTCAGTTCAGGCATACTAAACTCCATCTTCCTACCTGGTCCCAATGAGAAGTTATACTTATAAGATGTTATAAATAAACTCCCATACTCTCCTGTGGGACAGAAATCCTTTCCATAGTGAAAAATAAAATACACTGTATTTCACTATCAGGACATGTAACCCATACCAGTACATGTCCTACCTTTCACATACACTGCACCCTGCCAAAAGGGGTACTGTAGGCCTACCTTAGGGGTGGGTCACATGTAATAAAAGGGAAGGTTAGGGCCTGGCAAGAGGGTGCACTTGCCAAGTCGACATGGCAGGAAAAACTGCGTGCAGAAACTGCAGTGGTTGGCCTGAGTACCCTTTGAGAGGCTGCTTGTGTGGGTGGCACAATCAGTGCTGTAGGCCCACTAGCAGCATTTAACATACAGGTCCTGGCACACCTAGTGCACTTTACTAGGAACTTACCAGTAAATCAAATAAGCCAATCATGGAAGCTCCAATCCATAACATAAATTGCATGGAGGGCATATGCACTTTAGCACTGATAAGCAGTGGTAAAGTGCCCAGAGTCATAAAACCAATAAAAACAGGGGCAAAAACAGGAGGCCAAAAAGCAAAAAGTCTGGGGGTAAACCAGCTGAAAAAGCCAAGTCTAACACAACCCCCTCCCAGCCTGAAGCCATGGTAGACTAATCAGTCCCTTGATGGACTTCCCTGCTTGGGGAGATAGAACATACACCTGGCCCACAACAGCGGGGGCATATTCTGGTCCTACGCCTTGCAGAACCCAGCTGGATTCCTCTGTCCATACTCTCAGGGCCACTAAGCTAACCCATGTGGAACCCTTCTCCTCACCTGTGGACATCATCTGTGCAGCACCCAACCTTAGCTTGCTCACAGGTGTGTTCCAGCAAGCAGACAGTACCCACATGGCCAAGACAATGGTGTGGCTCAGCC
This sequence comes from Lissotriton helveticus, assembly GCF_964261635.1. NCBI lineage: Eukaryota > Metazoa > Chordata > Amphibia > Caudata > Salamandridae > Lissotriton > Lissotriton helveticus. Next base: position 329,569,833 of record NC_136071.1, on the reverse strand, counting down.
CACCTCCATGACTCCGGTCCCCTCTCCAGGAGCACCTCTGTCCACCAGGACAGCAGGCCACATAGGCCACTGAAAGCTGTCAGTGTCATGTGCCAGGCATCATGCCTTTTAGGGCCCTCTAACCTCAGTGGTGTTAGAAAGTGGGGGGTGGTAACCCCAGGTGCGTGGCACCCTTTGTCCACTGTCCCTCCTGTCAGTTCATGGATGGCATCCTGACACTGGCCCACCAGCTCAGGGTCTGGACCCTGCGACTGGCAAGGACACAGGGGTGGGCTCTCCCACACCCTATGCTCCCCACTGGGGTCGTGTACCTCCACTGTGGAGAGGTGCTCCCAGACTCCAGAACTTTTAGGGCACCTATGGCAAGTGCCATGCACTGTTTTCCCACAAGTTCTGGGGTGCTATCCTGTCACTGATTACTCAGCTCAGGGCCAGTACCCTGGAGCTGAACAGGAAACTGGGGTGGGCTCTCCCACACCAGTCCTCCCTCCTGGGGTCCCGTACCCTCCACTGTGGAGGTATGCCCCCAGGCTCTAGAACTGTTAGGGCGACTAGGCCAACCACCCTGCACAATTCACCGAACTGTTCAGGGGCACCATCCTGTAACTGATTTGCCAGCCTTGAGTTCATATCCTGCGGCTGAAAAGGGTCTGGGGTGGGCACTCTCACACTCTGCCCTTCTCCCTGGAGCTCTGCACCCTCCCACCTTGAGCTGTACCCCAGAATCAAGAATTGCCGCGACACCAGTACAGGGGTGCTATCCTGCAACTGTTACACCAGTCATGGTCTGTACCCTTAGGCTGGACGGGGGCCAGGGGTGAGGTTTCCCTCCCCTGCCCACCCCCCCTGGGGCTCTGCACCCTCCCGCCCAGTACCTCCATAAGGCAAAATGGTAGGGACACTGCTAGCAATCACCCCTTCCTCCAGGTCAGGAGACACACCCTGCACCTGACCCTCTAACCCAGGGTCGGTACCCTGATGCTGGACCTGTGCCTTGTAATCCAAGACTTCCAGGAGAGTACAGCCCCCCCAAGGGAAACACACTTCTCTTGAGTTATGCGAGAGTCTGCCTGGCGCAGGTCTCCCGCCTCCTGTCCACAGGACAGTGCGCAAATACCTCCCATGCACGAAGTGGCCTTACCAGGGGCAGTTTTGGGGTGCTCTGACCTTAGAGCTGGCAACCCCTGACCAACTAATCCTTGGACTGGGGAATGTCTCTCCCATTACCCCTTGCTCTGGACTCATGCACCCTCCCAACAGAGGTGGTGCTGCCAGACACCAGAACTGGGGGAATGCTGGTTACAGCAGCCCCAGCTCACCTGACACTTTAGGATCCCCTCACGGGATGGCCTCTTGGTATACACTAGGCCATTCATGGAACCAATCGGTCCCTGGGAAGGGGTTTCGGGCCCCTTGTGCCTCAGCCCACCCCCTCAAGAATCCCACTACTCTGGGACCTGTATGGGGCACTACCAACCTCCTATATCTCACCTAGGTGGGGAAAACCTGGGCCACCTCCTTCAGGATTACTCCCAAAAGCTTCTTCACACCCTCTGGAACCCACCAAAAGGTATTCCTCCAGTGCAAGTTCCCAGGGACCAGAGAACTCACACTCCATCGGGTTTTAGCATAGCTCTGGAAAACAGGGACTTAACATATGCTCTGCAGCATCTAAATTACACAGCCCCTCACATGTGTCAACCAAACTACCATTTACCCAACCATCCAGTGCCTCAGAAGAGTACCCCACATCACCCTTGCAAGACTGGTGGGACAATGTCTGACTTTTGCTGTCGCTCAACCCATACTTTTCTGGGTGGTCTCCGTACTGACTTACCAGGGTTTCTACCATGGGGGAACACCTCTCCTTGCACCTCTCATTTAACATCAGTAGTATCCCTCCCACTATTAGGACTATGAACCCCTGTGCCAGTTCCCCAATCCACCTCATGGATTCTGTGCACCACTTGAGCTACCTCATATCCTTAAACCCCATGGTGCATGTTAACCACCTCCTTCAAGTTAGGCGCCACATCTCTGGGTGTATGTACTTTCCTCTCAGCACTAGACATCACATTTTTTTGCTGCCACTATCTGAGCTGGACTGCACCCCCATGGCTTCTACCTCCAGCCCAGCAAGCTCAGGTCCTGAGCTGAACACTTTTTTTTTCCTGGGCTAAGGCTCTCTTAACCTCAGCCCTCCTGAATTCACGGTCAAACTCTCTCAGTCTCCGATCATGAGCCCGGATCCTACTCTTTTCTTCATTAGCCCATCTTTCCCCATGTTACCTTCTCGGACCACTGCCCTCCTGGTACTCTAGCTGGGGATCCACCCCCTCATACATGTTTACTCATAACAAAACAGGGTTGCCTCAAGATCCGGCCTTGTGGATCTTCTCTTCACAGGCAACCCCTCTCTTTTCAAAGGAGTTGTAGCTCTTTCATTGTGTAGATGTACAAGTGCCAAAAGTTGATTTCCATTTTGTCAAGGCCTCAGAGGTATAACAACTAACCGGAGTTACAGTTCCCAACAATCCTTCCAGAAGGCAAACAGGGAAAGACAGTATGTGGTACATAATGGTATGCGATATGGTAGGAGTGTACACCAATCATTGTAGGTCAAGTGCGAACACAAGTCTGATCCTCCCCACTAAAACCAATGTTAGAAATGGGGGTCTCTAGTTTGCATGGTTTGAACCTTTGTCCAAATAGGAACTATTCTCTCTTGCCAGGGTAAGGGGGATACACTACTGAAATAACCCCTGCTCACCCCTTTGGTAGCTTGGCATGAGCAGTCACGCTTATCTCAGAGGCAGTGTGTAAAGCATTTGCACATAACCAACAGTAATACAGTGAAAACACTACAAAAGGACACCACACCAGTTTTAGAAAAATACCCAATATTTATCTGTGGAAACAAGACCAAAAAGTTTAAGGAACAACATACAATAATCAAAAATATGCACTTTGCAAGGATGACTTAAAAATGCAGTTCCTTGAAGCCGGTAGCTCTGTCCCGGGCTACTGCAGTGCTGAAAACAACAGATTCCAACAGTTCCAGCTAACCGCATCTGTGTGGACTGGTGTTAGTGTCAGCAGACTTGTAAACAGTACCTTTGGTTCCGGCTAACCGCATCGGTACAGGTCGGTCGTGGCAACCTTCGTGGTTGCGATATGAAGCGTATCGGTGTGTGGCGTGCAGTGCCCTCAAGTTGCGGTGCACGCAACGGCTCGATGACGGTTGTCCTGTGGCATCAGTGAGACCAGGGCTGTGGTGCAGAGTGAGGCGGTGCTCGTTGCGCTGCTGACAGGTCACGGTGCAAACACCAGTGCCGGGATGATGCTAGCTGGCGTCGTTCGGCCCAGACTGGGGTGTGGGATGGGACGGTGCGTCGTGTGACTTTCGAGCAGTGCACCAAACCACGGTGCGGTCACGGGTGATGAGGACAGCGGGCAGTGACATCGTCAGTGAGACCAGGGTGACAGAGTGAAGTGGCATGGTACAGATTGCAGTGCCCACAGGTCGAGGTGCAAGTAGAGGCTTAATGGTGGCAGCAGTTGTCATCATCGGTGAGACCAGGGTTGTGATGCGAAGTACGGCATTGCCTTCTGTGGTGCCTTCGGGACACAGAGCGAGCAGCGGTGTCGATGACGGTGTCAGCTGCTTTCCCCCTCTATGGCAACTGAAACCTACGGTTCCAGAAGTGGTACCCAGAGGTAAATAAAGTCTTTGCTGTCTGTGAGACTTCGTGAACAGGAGACAAGCTCTATTTCAAGCCCTTGGAGATACTCAGCAATAAGTGAAGAATGTTCGGTCCAGTCCTTTTCCTGCCCAAGGCAGAAGCAGCAACTGCAGGCCAACCCAGCAAAGCAACAACACAGCAAAGTGGCAGTACTCCTCCTGGCAGTTCTTCCAGCTCTTCTTCTTAGCAGGTTCCTTGATCCACGCAAGTTCTCTGAAGTCTTTTATCTCCCTGAGACTTACAACAGGAGGCAGCTGTATTTTAAGCACTTGGAGAAAACTCTAACAGCAGGATGATGAAAGTACAATCCAGTCCTTTCCCTGCCCGACAGAAGCAGCAAGCAGCAGGCCAACACAGCAGAGCATTCAGCAAAGTGGCTGTTCCTCCAGACAGCTTTTCCAGCTTTTTATCCTGGCAGGTTCCTCAGCTCAGCAGTAATCTAAAGTTCTGTGGTCTAGGCCCCAATATTTATACCATATTTTCCTTTGTTCTCATGTGGGAAAAGTCTCTCAGCTCAGTCCAAACCAGTTCTGCCCTCTCTGGCCCAGCTTCCTGGCAGGAGATGGGTGCAACATTGTACAAGGGAGACAGGGCCTATTCTGGTGCAAGGAAAATCTCATCCCACCCCTCTTAATGCAGACCAGGCCTATTCAGGTGATAGTGAAATTCCTCCCACTACTCTGAATGCAGCCCAGGTGTATTCAGTCCAGCCCTGACTCATCCAGGAAAGACAGGACACACCTCTAACCCGCCCCAGTGGCTGTCTACAGTGAATGCACATCCACAGCCCCTGTCACTTCAAAGCCAGACAGCCAATCCACAAACCATCAGACACACTCAGGTTTACTAAGCAAGAAAATATCCGCTTTCTAAAAGTGGTATTTTCAAACACACAATATAAAAATCCTCTTCACTAAGAGATGCATTTTTATATCCTCAGTTCAGCCATACTAAACTCCACCTTCCTACCTGGTCCCAATAGGAAGTTATATACATAAGATGTTATAAATAAACTCCCATTCTATCCTATGGGACAGAAAGCCTTTCCATAGTGAAAAACAAAATAAACTGTGTTTCACTATCAGGACATGTCACCTACAGCAGAACATGTTTCACCTTTTACATACACTACACCCTGCCCACATGGGTACCTGGGGCATACCTTATGGGTGACTCAAATGTAATAAACGGGAAGGTTAGGGCCTGGCCAGTGGGTGCACTTGCCAATTCAACATGGCAGTAGAGACTGAGCGCAGACACTGCAGTGGCAGGTCTGAGAACCCTTTGAGAGGCTGCTTGTGTGGGTGGCACAATCAGCGCTGCAGGCCCATTAGCAGCATTTGATTTCCAGGCCCTTGCACACCTGGTACACTCTGCTAGGGACTTACCAGTAAATCAAACAAGCCAATCATGGAAACATCAATTCATAACATCATTTACATGAAGACCATATACGTTGTGTTGTAATACTTTATTCGATAGCTATTTATCATAAAAGTACAAACATACAAAATACATAAAAACAATCTACCCAATAGTATTACATTTCCAGCAGAACAGCACAAAACAATTAAAAAGGGAAAAAAGAAGGGTTTTAAAACAATACAATCATCCTAAATAGCTTTTATGCATTGCCCAGCAACCTAGAACGGATTATCCAAGCACCCGCGAGGTATTTTGCAACCCCACAGACGATATACATAGAAGCAGTGTTGGTTAGCATAATTCGCAGGGCTGATCTATGATCCTTCACGCCCAAAACCCTACACACTGGTTTCAACCATTTCTTCCTAACATGCTTATAGGCTATACATGCCAATAGAAAGTGGCCCAGGGTTTCCTCCGGGCAACTACAGCCTGGGCAATTTAAGTCATGCACCCCCTTGCTTTTCCAACCTTCCATAAATTTCTTGAGGGGCAGAGTACCGTATCTCAGCTTCAAAAACAGAGTCCTGTCTCTAGGTAGCTGGATAAAATCCAGGAAGGGTTCCAGCTTACAAGTTGGTTTATGATCAAGGAAGTTGGTCGTCAGGGTTCCCAATTTGGGTTCGACATAAACCTTGGCCTCAACCCAGTCCCAATATAATTTTTTTGACAATTTGTTTAGCAGGTGGACATTGCGAGGCCCAAGACTCTCCCAAGCCTATAGATGTTGCCAACAATTTAAGGTTGTTAAGCCACTTTATCTTGTTGTTGACATTTAGGGATATTAGTTCGTCCAGCACTCGAGCATATTCTTTATTCTTCTAAGGCGCACCCAAAATAACAGCGGCCTAAGATGGATTTTATCAGAAATTGTTTTTTTGCCCATGTCAAAAAATAATGGTAACAAAGGGGTTTACACTGGGAGTGAAACCAAATCTCTAATGAACTTATTCTCTGCAGATGTCAGGGCCTTAATATTTTCGGTACCCCATAGTTCAGAACCGTAAACTGCTGAGGCTACAGCCTTCCCTTCATAAACTGCCAAAGCTGGGGCAACCGGTCTGTTGATGGAGAGGTGCTGGTTCTTTAGTATCGCTCCAGAGACCCTTTTGAGATTAAGTACCATTTTAGATATATGAGAGCCCCAGGACATATTATTGGATAACCTAACCCCCAGGTAGTCGAATTCATTCACCACCTCCATCATAGATGTGGAAATTGCATATCTTGTGATTCAACAATTGAGGGCAGCGAATTTCTTCACAGAAACATAAAATGGACAAATAATGATTTCAGCAACTGCAAAACCAAGAATGCGGTCTATGCAATTATTTGCAGCTGCGGGAAACTTTACATTGGGAAAACGAACCAGCAAATTAATATTCGCATCACACAACACAGATCGCGTATTAAAAACAAGGTTGTGTCTGCACCTATGGTCCAACATTTTATTGATCAGGGCCATTCCGAAACGGATTTCAAATGGACAGTATTGCACACAATAGGGCATAATAAAAGAGTCCAGGATGTGGATGATGTCTTACTGAAAAAAGAAGCGTACTTGATTTTACGATTCAACAGTCTACAGACTGGATTGAACTCCATGTCAGAGATTTCTAAACTGTAAGATGTCCCAATTATACAAAAACGGACGTGGACTACATGTCCCATAAGTCCCGTGCCATGTGATGTTTCTAATAGTCCGCCCACTTCCAAGATGGCTCATTGATGCAAAGCGATTGCTAGTGAGAAGTGCTAAACCCTGAGCAGCAGATACTAGGTAAGTGAATCTCCCTTTGTCATGGACTAGCGCAGATGCGTCACAACCGGCAAGCTGTTTGTTAATGTGAGTAACTAGATGCTTGTCTGCCTATCAGGTAACGGAGCGCTGGCAGTAAACAAAGAATCAACACTGTCTTTAATAACTAGAGAGAAGGACGACAAGCGGCGTGAGCAGGTACTTTGTTTTCATGATTAATGGTAAATGGCACCAACAGGGAATTGTGGTCTTTGTAGGATTGTTACCAAAACCGATCTTTTTGTTCAGGCAGGCACACGGGACCCTTAGGGGCGCCCCTGACAAAAAGCGGGACGACAGATTAAACTCCGCGCTTAAAGATTGGACCCAAACAACACCGATTAAGGTAGGAGAATGGAGTGCATTGATTCTCTTTGGCATCAGCGGACTGGCTCCCGCCTCCATACTGATTCCATTATTTTGGTTTTTCCCAATTTCAGACAACTGCGACAGGGATCTCCGCATAGAATAATTGAACCCTACCTAACTGGGAGAAACCTTTTTAAGGTATGCATTATAGTGAAAGTCGAAGTGATAATAAGAGGAGCTGAAAAAGAAAATAGGATCTGATAGATTTCTTTTTCATTCATATTTTGCACAACCTATGCAAGAAAAATAACTATGCCCTGATGAGAACACGTGAATTGAAATAGCGAGTTCGAAACGCGTCGGCCAACTGGAGAAAAGTATTGGAACAGCTAGGAATAATTTATTTCTTCAAACGACTGAAATATTGATTAAGTCTTTCAGTTTCACCAATATTGTTCATGATATTGCTGTTTTTTCTCCATTTGATTTTTCTTCATTGATTTTTCTTCATTGATTTTTCTTCTTTGTAAATACACTTCACTCAAAGAAAGATAGTGCAAATAATGAATATTGCTGTTGTAGCACAAATTATCGTGCAAATGTATATATGATATGTTGTCATTTATGTTTTGTCGTTTATATTTGATAGTATTGTGATCAAACATGTGTGGATTTATGTGAAATATATGTGGTATGTCTTTTTCGAGCAAATCAATTTTCTAACTCTTAAAATAAAAAATTCAAAGGTATAAATAAAATACCAGAAAATGTTTGAATTGTAGTGAATTTGTCACTCCAAATAAGGAGCAGTCAAAAAGTACAGTGTATGGTCAGCAATTGTTTCTTTCATAATATAACATATGGTCCAGCTGACCCTACGTCCCAGGACCTATCTCCCTGTTGTTTAAAGTATAGGGCGGGTGTCTGACCCGCGAGAGTTGAAAGGGCATTCTAACCAGAACGTGCTCTTAACTCACGGTGATTATTCAAGCGGAGGGGCGTTCCGTTCCTCCTAGGTATGTCCGAGAAAGATACCTTGTCCTTTTCTGAGAATCACATTCAGTCCCTAATAGCTTCAGCTCCATTTTCTAATATCACTTTGAGTACCTCCGCTCAACAACAAAATGAATCTGATAAACTAATCAGATTAAGCAAAAAACATATTAGAACTGAGCTTCATGGCCATTTTCTACTGAGACACCTGAAGGGAGGCACCATCCCTTGGGGGTTACAGGTGAAAAATGTGCCAGTAATTTTCACGGAGGATGCAGAGTACAAAAAGGGTTTCAGTTGCATAAATACTAAATGTAGTAGGGACCTTATGGTCCATACCATTGAGACAGCGCAACGTCTATGCATAAAAGAACTTGAAGAGATCGAGGAAGTAACTAAAAGTATCCAGGAGAGTCAGCTTGTTCCTGATGCCAAAGCACTCCTTGAAAAAATCGAAAAAGAAATCCTATCCTTTAAGGATACTGCTATAAACAATAAAACTAGCCAATACGAAAGGGATTCTAAATCTTTTACCCTTGAGAAAGCTTATCCGTTCCTAAAAGACGATTACTACTCTCAGGCAGACTCGAGGGGGGCCCTATATAACTACCAAGGACGCTCCCGAAATAGGTTCAAAACATTTTCGGAGACATCATCCTCATCGGACTCGACCGGCTCTGAAGCGAGAGGCAGTAACAACAAGAAGCAGGTCTCTTTTTTAGAGAAGGGCCAGCAAGGCAAACCCAGACAAAAAATACCATGGGAGATGCGCACACGGAAAAACACCTACAAATCGTAGCGGCTCCATCGACAGTAGTTAATCTGTCAACCAGAGTTTTAACAACAGATGAAGAATCTGTATTAAACTTGGGATTGAAATTTGTTCCAAACAAACGAACGGATTTCACAAAAATAAAAATGGAAATGATTACTTTTTGCCGTAAAATACGATTGAAGGCCTTCTTTAGCAATCACCCATTTAGAAGTGACAATGAGACAACAGGGTTGAGGAATAAATCCACATTCATCCCCCATCAGAATATCCCGAAACAGATCTATGCGTTTGAGCAAGTGGTCCTATCCTCAATTAATAAGCTTGAGAAAAATAACAAGTATGTCAAGCCAAACTTAAGTAGAGGGCAACAGGTTGCATTGAAGGACCTCAGTGAGGACCGCACAATTATAGTCAAACCAGCCGACAAGGGTGGAGCGACTGTGCTGTGGCCTAGGGACAAATACCTGATTGGAGGAGAACTACAGGTAAATAACCAAACCTGGTATAGAAAATTATCAGTGGATCCAACCAAAGAAATACAATCCAAAATAGCTGATTTGATCCAAATGGGTTATGACGGTGGTTATGTGGGACAGAAAGAACGGGATTTCCTTCTCAAGAAATTCCCCCGCATTCCGCTGTTATATTTTCTCCCAAAGATACATAAAAATCTTGCCGAGCCCCCTGGACGTCCCATCGTCTCAGGGTGTGACTCGTGTTTGGAACCATTGTCCAAGTACGTGGACTACTTCCTGAAGCCTTTTGTGAACAAAGTGAGGTCGTATCTTCAAGATACTACTGACTTTTTAGTCAAACTTGAAGGTATAGAGTTTAACCCTTCCAGTGAAATCATGGTCACCATGGACGTGACATCATTGTACACGCAAATTCCTCAAAGTGAAGCACTCGAGGTAATGGAAGTGTACTTAGATATGAGAACAAGACCACATAGGGTCCCCACGTCATTCATTCTGGAAATTGCCGAACTTACACTGAAGAGAAATTATTTCCGCTTCAATGATGAGTTTTTTGCGCAAATCAAGGGGACGGCCATGGGCTGTCCTTATGCGCCGGAGATGGCGATATTGTTTATGGCTGAATATTAAAACAAATTCGTGGAGAACAACAATCCCTACAAAAAACATATAAAACAATGGCTGAGATATATCGATGACGTGTGGCTCCTATGGCAGGGGAGCCACACCGAATTGATAGAATTTCACAATTGGCTCAATAACAAGCACCAGGACATTAAATTCTCCATGGAGCTGAGTAACTCAAAGATGACTTTCCTAGACGTTGAGATTAGTTGTGTTGATGGGTGCCTAAAATCATCTCTTTTCAAAAAGAAGACAGACCGGAACACCATTCTCCATCATCAGAGCGCACATCCCAGAAATCTAAGGACCAACCTTCCCTACGGGCAGCTTCTTAGAATTCGACGAAACTGCTTGGAAATTGAGGAATATGACCTGCATTCCCAGAGGTTTTGTGATGAAATGATCACCAGGGGATACCCCAAGAAGTTACTGAAACATGCACGCAAGCGAGCTCGCTATACTCCACGAGAGTGCCTCCTTGAACGCAAAGAGAAAAAAGAACTAGACAAAATGGTCTGCGTTACAACGTTTGGCCCTCATTCTCATCAGGTTCGCCAAACTATACTGAAAAATTGGCATCTATTGGAAGAGCTAGAGTGCCCATTTCCAAAACCACTTTTTGCTTTAAAAAAAAAACGCAGCATTGGCCAGCATATCGTTAGGGCAGACGTCAGGATGGAAAAACCAAAGCATGATCTGCTTTCGATATGGGGTATGACACAGATCAAAGGTCATCATAGATGTGGAAATTGCATATCTTGTGATTCAACAATTGAGGGCAGCGAATTTCTTCACAGAAACATAAAATGGACAAATAATGATTTCAGCAACTGCAAAACCAAGAATGTGGTCTATGCAATTATTTGCAGCTGCGGGAAACTCTACATTGGGAAAACGAACCAGCAAATTAATATTCGCATCACACAACACAGATCGCGTATTAAAAACAAGGTTGTGTCTGCACCTATGGTCCACCATTTTATTGATCAGGGCCATTCCGAAACGGATTTCAAATGGACAGTATTGCGCACAATAGGGCATAATAAAAGAGTCCAGGATGTGGATGATGTCTTACTGAAAAAAGAAGCGTACTTGATTTTACGATTCAACAGTCTACAGACTGGATTGAACTCCATGTCAGAGATTTCTAAACTGTAAGATGTCCCAATTATACAAAAACGGACGTGGACTACATGTCCCATAAGTCCCGCGCCATGTGATGTTTCTAATAGTCCGCCCACTTCCAAGATGGCTCATTGATGCAAAGCGATTGCTAGTGAGAAGTGCTAAACCCTGAGCAGCAGATACTAGGTAAGTGAATCTCCCTTTGTCATGGACTAGCGCAGATGCGTCACAACCGGCAAGCTGTTTGTTAATGTTAGTAACTAGATGCTTGTCTGCCTATCAGGTAACGGAGCGCTCGCAGTAAACAAAGAATCAACACTGTCTTTAATAACTAGAGAGAAGGACGACAAGCGGCGTGAGCAGGTACTTTGTTTTCATGATTAATGGTAAATGGCACCAACAGGGAATTGTGGTCTTTGTAGGATTGTTACCAAAACCGATCTTTTTGTTCAGGCAGGCACACGGGACCCTTAGGGGCGCCCCTGACAAAAAGCAGGACGACAGATTAAACTCCGCGCTTAAAGATTGGACCCAAACAACACTGATTAAGGTAGGAGAATGGAGTGCATTGTTTCTCTTTGGCAACAGCGGACTGGCTCCCGCCTCCATACTGATTCCATTATTTTGGTTTTTCACAATTTCAGACAACTGCGACAGGGATCTCGGCATAGAATAATTGAACCCTACCTAACTGCGAGAAACCTTTTTAAGGTATGCATTATAGTGAAAGTCGAAGTGATAATAAGAGGAGCTGAAAAAGAAAATAGGATCTGATAGATTTCTTTTTCATTCATATTTTGCACAACCTATGCAAGAAAAATAACTATGCCCTGATGAGAACACGCGAATTGAAATAGCGAGTTCGAAACGCGTCGGCCAACTGGAGAAAAGTATTGGAACAGCTAGGAATAATTTATTTCTTCAAACGACTCAAATATTGATTAAGTCTTTCAGTTTCACCAATATTGTTCATGATATTGCTGTTTTTTCTCCATTTGATTTTTCTTCATTGATTTTTCTTCATTGATTTTTCTTCTTTGTAAATACACTTCACTCAAAGAAAGATAGTGCAAATAATGAATATTGCTGTTGTAGCACAAATTATCGTGCAAATGTATATATGATATGTTGTCATTTATGTTTTGTCGTTTATATTTGATAGTATTGTGATCAAACATGTGTGGATTTATGTGAAATATATGTGGTATGTCTTTTTCGAGCAAATCAATTTTCTAACTCTTAAAATAAAAAATTCAAAGGTATAAATAAAATACCAGACAAATTTTGAATTGTAGTGAATTTGTCACTCCAAATAAGGAGCAGTCAAAAAGTACAGTGTGTGGTCAGCAATTGTTTCTTTCATATTTGCTGCAGAATTCAACACACTGGGGGTCATATTTACAAGCCCCTATCGCCACCGGATCATTGCTTTTTTTGATGCTCCGGTGGTGTAGCACCATTTTCCATATCTACAATGTGGCGCTAAGCCACTTAGTATTCCTTAAAACGACCTTGTAAATATGCCCCTTTCGGCCGCAGACCTCTGTGGCAAAGGGGTGTGCAATGGGAGTTGCTGTCAGTGTTCCACCGCAACATCCATTGCTTTTTGACGCTGCTCCAGATATACAAGGCTGAGGCAGTGCCAAAAACGAATGCCATGGAATACCAGGCATTAGAATGGCAATTCAAAGAGAAATTATTCATTTTGCCTCGTTTGCTCTTTCCATGTGTACTTCAATCTGCAGCACACAAAGAAAGAGCAAATCACCATTATTAACCTTACTGCACAAAATCCATCATTCCTGCAGTGCAGGCACCCTTGCAACATGGCAGCAGGGTGCCTGCGCTGGTGCTAGTCAGTTTTTTTTGCACCCGCACTGGTGGAAACACAGAGGTGCCATGAAGTCTTGCGTTTTAAAAATATCGGAGCGCAGCGCTGCCAAATTTGGCGCAACTCCGTGTTCCGGCATAGTTTTGAAAATATGCCCTATAAAAAGAGCAAAAACAAGGAGAAATAAACCTGCTTCTCCTCATTGCCCAAATCTAACGCCTGCTTTTGATTGGCATTAGTTTTTGGCGCTGCCTCAGATTTACACATCCTTGTAAATCCGGGGCAGCTTCAAAAAGCAATGGGTGTTGCAGTGGAATGCCCACAGCAACACCCATTGCAAGCCCCTTTCATGCAGATATCTGTGTGAAAGGGTACGATATTTAGACATGCAAAGTGGCTTAATGCCACTTTGCAGATATGGAGCAGGGCACTGCGGTACCGGAACTTCGGAAAAAGTGACGTTTCAGTGGCACAATCCCCTTGGAAATATGCCACCAGCTCTCATCTTTTAGTTCTGCCACTGTAAAAGTAATAGAGTGGAACCTTTCCTCAGAATATACCTTTACAATTATAGACCTGATCTAATTCTCATAGTCGCTAGGGTTGCACCCCTTGCCATTCTAAGGGTCATAGAACATAGTTAATTCCCACCAAGGGGGTCTGTGCTGTGAAGGCGTTAACAATCTCTTTAGCTCCAAACACTGTAGGAACACTTCCTTCAGAGAGAAAATAACTGGAAAATGTTCTGGAAACAATACCTCGTAATGCATATGAAAGTTAGAGAGGAGTTTAGAAAGAAAGGAGATAACTACTGTCCTTAAAGCCAATCTACTCACAAACACCTTCAAATAGGGAGAAGATGCAGAAATAGCCTAGAACTTTACCAGGCAGTGTTATCACCATGTGGATCTGTGAATAGAGGAAAATTCTGCGACCTTAGTTCATATGTTTTAATACCACATACTGTGAAGGCAGAAGAGCCAGTGTAAAATCCCAAAAGAAAAGAGCTGATTAATCGGGGGAATGTACAAGAATGCATTTCAAAATATTCATCATTTTTATTCTTTCAAGACACACCAAAATCGGTCTCTTAAAGTTAACCTTGCAGCCATTAAAACTGTGCCTTTGCAACTGAAAGCCCCGGAAGAAAATTGGCAAAGATGAAGGATTGGACCTGCATATGGAATCCATTTAAATTCATTCCTTCAAACAAAACATTAAAGGCCTGCAAATAGTTCATATACACCCTTAGAGTATAAAGTAAGTAAGAATGGTGTATCGCTATAGAAATTTATTTGGGGACACCTCTCGCAGAAAGTAGCAGAAGCTAACCTTCCAAATAAGAAGGCACCAGAGAATCACCTCAAAGAACCATTTGTTCCGTAGCAGCCACTAGCTGATGGAGGAGTACAAACCATCTCACCATGACCGCATGAGGAAGAACCAGAATTGCATGCGCTCCAGTCCTCCTAGACCTCTTTAACACCCTAGTCATCCATTGCCAGGAAGGGATTGAATATTGTAGACTCCAGTGCTATTGTACGGACATGCCATAGAATGTTAATCTTTCAAGTAGACCTTGGAGTCTGATATTCTGCTGGAAATCAGATTGTTTCAGCCATGGTTTGGTATACAGCTTTTAATTACCACAGCAAATTCAGGGAGAATTACCTAAATAACAAAAATATCCTATTGAAGCACTATGTATCCAAGTTACCCCCTCTCCCACACACAATAGGAAAGCTTCCATGGATAGCAAATGTTATTCTGTCCATCAGTCTAACCCAAAAAACAAAAGTAAAATAATGTGGTTTTCCCTAACAAGTTAACCATGCCATATGCTGCTTTACTGTCCATCCTCATTATGACCCTTGGCACTTCAAGAAAAGAGAAAGACCAGGTGCCATATTACACAAGTGCCCTGGAGGCACACCGGGTATGTGAGCCTGCTTTGTGCACCCCCCAGGGCCCTTTGTTATTCCAGAAGGGCTGCAGATACTTGCACACCCCTCTCTGTAATGCGGCTGGTGCACATGTAGATCCAGCACTATCCCAACAGGGCATTCCCTCATTTGCATGGGGTAAATGAGGGAATCTCTATGCCTTTGATCATGTGCCATCCTATAGATGTGGGGGGAAACAGCCACTACAACGAAGCCGTTTCCACGAATGCACTAACCACGCATGCTTTACAACGCATGCGTGGTTACCACTATAACCTTTACCACGCATTTCTATACTACGAAATACGTAGTAAAGGAATGTGAGTTAAAGGTTAAAAAAAAGGGGGGGTCTAGGGGGGTGTCCCCCCCCCAAAAAATACGAAAACGAGATGGTTTAAAAAAAAAAAGAAAGAAAGAAAACGTACCTTAAACACGCTCATCTGTGCCTCTGTCCTTCATGGAAAGAGCCTCCCTAACAGACGTGATTACGTACGTGCGTCTACGTACTGCATCAAAAATAGAGAAAGGACCATTTAAGGAGTTAGAAGAAGGAGAATACCGTCGAAAGAAAATGTAAGTATATTTCTTAATTATAATATTTTATTAGGTTAGGCATAATTAAAAAAACATATATAGACTTGAATATTCAATCATGCAGTCGGTTTAACATGAAAATGCAAATATCATGCATAGTTAAACAACGAAAAACGTTGTTAAACTACGCGTGGTAAAGGCATTTTCGTGGTAAACCATATGCGTGGTAAAGGCATTCCGTTGTAACACATGCGTGGAAAAGGCATGCGTTGCAACGGAATGCGTTGTAACATCATATATTCGATGTGGGAGCAAAGGCAAAGTAGCCAACAGGAGGCACATTGACAGTGCACCTCAAAAAGGTGGGACATCTGTCAGTCCATCCCTAAGGGCAGCCCCTCTTGAGGAGACAAAGAGGGTCCCATGGACTCCCCAGACATCCCCCTGCAAGCTGGTGCAGCCACTCACTGCAAGGAGATCACTCTCTTATCTTCAAAATGCAGGGAGCATGTGGCCTGCACTGTGAAACACGGAGCGGCTTTGAGTAGCATTCCATATTTCACTTGAATCTGCTGCAACCAGGGCAGCATGAGTTTGTAGATGCCCTGGGGGCAGCGCCCAATGCACAAACCTCTTTTGCACCTCTTTGACTGACTGGATCCTAACGCCACTCCCCCTCCCCACCCCAAGCCACAGACCACTTGCATCACTCATCAGAATCATTAAAACATCTGGGTTCAGGGGAAGATTTTTTGGGAGATGTGCTTTAGACGACCACCCTCATAGTGTCGGACCCATTTTGAAGTGTGACACCAAAATCCCTTATTTCCAGGGGAAATCTTTCATCTCCTGCCCCACATCTCCCAAAAAAAATCATCCCCTCAACCCAGCTGTTTCAATGATTCTGTTTTTTTAATTACTGCCTGAGTACTGGACGCACATGGACTTCTGCAACAGGTGCGTTACAATCTTAAGTTATTGATAAGCACAGCAAGCACCCCCCCACACACACACACACACCTTCCTTTTCTCCAGGTGAGGGACCAGTGCGGCCGCACTGCCCTAAAGCCGGCCCTGCATAGGATAACCTCCTACAGAAGAGAGCCCCAGGGTTGAACAGAACTGCTCAGAACCTGCTGCAGAAGAGAAATGTAGAAAAAAAAAGAAAAACGCGTCCCTACTCGTAACGCAAAAAAACCTGAGAATCAGCAACACGATTAGACAGCATTGGGAAAAGTTTCAATTATTTTAACACGTGCATTCATTTTGTGTGTTTTTTCTTCAGTGCCATAACAGTGGTGTCATTTGCCCTTCTAATTTCAGTTCCTTAGGGTCAGCTCATCATGTCATATATAACTCGTATTGTTCAAACCATGTACCTCCGGTCTGGGGTATCGGACTGTAAATCACTAATTTCAAATATATTTTGAGAGAAAAATCAGTCTTGGAATTCTGCCACAGCATACATAGCCATAACTTCTTGTAATTGCTAGACTCCAATTAGTGTCACTACCTCCTACCAAAAAACTGGGAAGACAATTGTATAATAAATATCTTAGCAGGATAGTAGTTATATTCTCCACTTACTGTGTATTGTGCTGCCATTTCCACTGACTCTTTCCTCAAACAGCTTCCCGCCCCCCATCCCCACCGCCCTTCTCTCCAGGATTTAATCCTTTGCCTTACTTCTTGCAAGTTCATCTCAACCGCTCGCCATAGGTAAAAATCAAATAACTTGCGGCTTCCTTTATTTCATAGGAGGGAAAAACATCTGGACCGATTACTCGTAAATGATGTTAAAAAAAAGAGAAAAATCCTCGTTCTGGGCTCCAAGGCCTAGCGGTGGAGCGAGAATTAGTGGGGTGAGGTGGGGGAGGTAGGATGAGGGGATATGAAGGACAAGCTTGCGGTCAGAGGGGAGCTCCCACCCATTTCCTTTCCTTGCCCTTCCCAGGCATGTCAGAGCGTGCAGCCAAGAAAAACGCAGCCTCTCGGCAGCTCGCAGGCAGACAGCACCACTTACTGAGCATAATAATTACAGCTGTTCGGAGGGCGGCGTGTGCGTGCGTGCGAGCGCGTGCATGCGTAATGATCGCACGAGGTTAACGGGGAGTAATGTGATCTGCTGTATGGTAGCGAGCGAGCCGCAGTCTCGTTCTAGTGAAGTGCAGGCTTTCCAGAGTCTGTTCCTAAAAGGATATGTGTGTTTATATCGCGTATTTTCGTAGGACACCGCAGCTGGGTTCATTTATTTGAAGATACACCCGTTATCACCCGAGCAATGTTTAATTAGTCGGAATGGGCAATAGTCATTCATTTTATCGAAAGCAATGTCTCTAACATTTGCAACGGCTTGACGTTGTTGAGACAGGAAGGACACCTATCCAAAAATAAAGATTGAAACGCATTTTTGATACAGTTATTGTGTTTCTGTGGTCGCCGCCGATAAAATTAAATTTGGGACTGAGTCGTCCAGGTATGAAAAAGTGGGATCAATCCCTCATATTATATGCCTACGCACTGCTGTACTTGACAGGGCTTTTAGACGTTCACACGCCATACGTACGTCTGACTACGTGTAGTAAACACGTGCATTGTGGACACATGGCAATTTTATATTTTAAGCTTCTTGAAAGCATGACGGCTGCACAGTGTAAACAAGTATTGGCAATGCTCAGAGTAGAGCTGCAGGGAGTGTAATAGCATAGAGTACACTGGAATAGAGGGGCTTCCAGTGGAGTAGAGGGGTGTGGAGTCAGTGGCATAGCTAGACAGTTTGCCGTCCATGGCGGTCCCTGCTGTGGCCGCCTCGCGGAGGCCGTATGTAAGAGCGGGGGGCTGGGCTGGGGTTTCCCTGCAGTGGGCGCCCGCGACAGCTGCAGGTAGGAGTGGGGGGAGGGAGGCCGCTGTCTCCAAAAGTCACCTCTGTGTGGAGTGACATAGAGTGGTGTAGAGTAGTGTGGAATAGAGTGGTGAGAGAGCGCCATTTAGAATGTATTTTGTAGGGGTGCACCATATGTACAAGTAGTCAGCACCCGGATATATAGAGGACTTTTAATCATGTTTAGATGCGATATATGACAAGGCATTTGAATAAATTGCCATCTGAAAATGTGCCGAACCAGCATTACAAGGTGCAATTCCATGCTTACTGCAACTGTAGAGATGTTTTGAAATGAAATATTTCACTAATGATAGAAGTGTTTAATTGATTTAATAACGTGCCTTTGGATGAATTACTGCGAAATATATAATCATGCTTTATGTACTAAGATAATTAGTTTAAGTTAGAGCCAATGCTTTTGTCGTTAAGGTTGGAGGCCTAAGTGAACCGAGAAAGAGTTAATGTAAACGTTAGGCCTATAACCAGCAGAGGCCTAGTACATGGAAATGGCGCAGGCCTGTATGAAAATGTCTTGCTTAACCATATAAACGATGGAAATGCTTATGAAAGACCTTTTAGTAAATATTGCAACATTTGTAGACTGTGAGCTATGAGCGTATTTCTTTGCAGGCGCCTCATCAAGCAGATAGTAGAGTAGAAGGGCCCATTGTGTATGAGCGTTAGGATGCTAGACTCAGACATGGAGGAGTAGACTAGGAATTTACAGAAGCAACTTGAAAGGATGAAGAGCCTGAGACCCAAGGACGTTTGAACGGACAAGAATGGACTCATGCCATGTGGAAATTTACAGAACCCATTACCTTTTTGAGGGGCGTATCAGAAGGCGTGACATCAACATTGTGGGGTTTGGTATTAGGGACAGTGCCCCGAGGGTGGAGGCAGAGCAGACGAGCTGAGGAGCTAGAGAGAGCGGTCAGATGGGCAAAGAGCATAGATGCAAGTCAAGAATGATAGTCTAGGAGAATGTGGGCGAACTTCACTTAGAAGTCACCACGGCTGACACCTTTTGGATAGGACGGGCGGTTGTTGAGTAGGGATGTCATCTAGCATAGAGTAGGGACAGACTAATCTGAATTTATGTCTATTATCCTGATGAGTACCAGAACTCAAGTGATAGCAATTTTGTTTAGCCTGATGGTCCTGGAGTTGATCCTCGTTCTATTCATTAGCCGACTGAGACTTTTCCGTAGGATTATGTTTGTATTAGTACCTGTTTATCTTTTGAACCTCTTGCTGAGGTGTCTGTATCTCCAGTTATTTTTAGTTATGTAATAAACCTTCTAAATTCAGTCCTTAGTCAGTGGTTCTTTGGGGAAAGCAATTGGGTATTTTGAATTTGATCTGTTTAGTGTTAACTAGGTTGCCTTATTCACTCTATGACAGGTAAAAAGGTTCAGTCGACCGGTGACGGGATTCTAGAGAATGGTAAGCAAACTCTAGAGGAGAAATCCCGCCGTATCAGTGGCATAGAATAGTGTTTCATAGTATAGAGGTGGCTGGTCTGGCTAAGAGCCTAGTGGAGTAAAGTGGCAGACAGCAGAGTGTAGAGTGGCATTGTGTGGCGTGGCAGAGAATGGCATTGAGCAGCGGGCAGCAGTGTGGAGTTCAGGGAAGTGGAGTGGCAGAGATTGGAGTGACGGAGAATGGAGTTGCGGAGAATGGAGTGGTGGCGAGTAGCGTGGCATAACGTATAGTGGAGTAGCGTAGAATAAAGTGGTGTACAGTAGTATAGCTGTGGGTGTAAGCAACTAAGGACAGATGTAGGTAGGCTTTTACCGGTCGGTAATGGCCGAAATCGTCCGTAACCAGTAAAACATGAGAAATTCTGTCCTCTTCATAGTGGATGAAAAATATGGTTCACATGCCCTCCTCCAATTTATACAACATCTGCCCACAGAAGATGAAAATCTTAGCTTTTTGATTGACTAACGTTTCTCTTTCTGGAAAATTCACCAGGGTTGCTGGCACTTGTTTTACAGCTATGAAATGTAAGGAAGGTTCTCCCTCTTTTGACTCCTGACTGCAGGAACACAGTGGTTCGGGCAGTTAGTACCTCTTGACTCAATTATTGTAATTTGCTTCATGTTCGATGTTATGTGTATTTGTAAAGCGCATTATCACCCGAGAGGGTATCGTGGGGATGAGCAGGTGTGTGCGCCTAAGCCTACCTATGGTAGCTTTGTTAATTCAAAAGCCAGATCTTCAGCTTCTTGTGAAATTCAAGAAGAGAGGAGGAGGGTCAGATGTGGAGTGGGAGGTCATTCCATGCTTTGGTAATGATGTGAGAAAACACCTGTCCTACTGATCTGGTTCTGTGTTTGCTTGGAGTGTGTGTGAATTGAAGTCATGCGGAGCAAAAGTGTCTGGGTGGGTGGTGGAAGGAGATGCCACTGTTCAGGTAGGTGGAGCATGAGTTGTGTTGTGCCTTGAATGTGTGGGTGAAGAGTTTGAAATGAGAATGCTTGTGTATCGGGAGCCAGTGGAGCTGAGCTGTGGTGTTATGTGAACTCTGTGTGGGATATTGAGGATGAGTCTGGCTGCTGAGTTCGGGATGGTTCAGTTTTCTTCCTAGTTCAGATGGCCTATTATTCTCAGACAGAAATTCATGAAGTATGAATCCACATATCACTTTAGATCAGGTTTGGTGCACCTTCTTAATATCCACAGGGAGGTAGGTCATGTGCTTATAGGAGGTCTCTGTCAGTCCTCTTGGCTATGGCTTGGAAACAATATCAACTATATTTGAAAAAAGAAGTTGAACTATTAAAATTTAGGAAGTGGCTAAATACTAACCCCGAGTGGCGAAGTTCGCTTACCGAGTTTGCAGAGTTTTGCCAAATCCGCACTCCATTGGGAATGTGGAATTCAGGCAAAAGCCTGACTCCATGGCGGAGAGGAGGTAAACCCTGCGCCACGCCCAAACTAAAATAAAAAAATGTACTTGCACTCTGGCGTCTCCGGGCTGCCCTCCTCCTTGCTGTAGTCTCTCCTCCTTGACGCCGTCTTCGTCCTCGCTGCAAACCCCTATGTTGTGCCACTTGTGTGGACGGGGCAAGCGCAGTCCACAAGAGACATAAAACATGGGGGTTTGTGACCGGCGACGAGGATGGCAGAGAGGAGGAGAGACAACGGTGAGGAGGATGGCAGCCCAGAGACACCAGAGAGCAGGTAAGGGTTTCTTTCTCTTTTTTTTATATTGGGAATAGGACTTGGGAGGGTGGAGCGGAGTACCACGGGTTTGGTTTTTTAACTCTAGAACATATCAACAGAACAAAATGACCCTGCCACAATGGATATCAGAGGTCCCCTACAGGATACATACAGTTAAAGGTGGGGTGAACATGAAAATCAGAGCCAAAGACTTCACCAGTACTATTTTTAGTACATGATACTTTTATTTTTTTATACGGAGTTTTTCTTCCCATAAATATATAGACGATTGAGTACATTTCAGGCTGATATATAGTGAACTTTAAAACAAAGGGGGGGGAGGCATATCCCACCAGGGGTAATAAGGAAATAGATAAGACACACAAGGATGTTCCTCACACTCCCGTACACACAAGGGAATTTCATATATACATCATCACTCAGATATTCATTCACTTCCTCATTCATTCATACATGTTCTCATACAAGTACAACGGCGCCTGCAACAGTTGGTAGAATATGGTTGCAAGAGCTGGGAGTAGAATACGGAGGCCGAGCTGGTGGAAAAAAGGTTGACAAGAACTAAAGTGCTGCCATCCATAGAGATTGCGCCGACGCGCGTTTCGGTGTAGGCCAAGATAGGCCGCACCTTCTTCAGGGCGGAGGTTTGCAATCAGGAAGGGGAACACACAGGCTGTGAATAAAAAACAGTTTTCAGTGAACAATTCAAATACAGGTTCAATACAGTACATGTGTCTAACCACATCTTCTCTTTTAGTCATCTTTAATATTATAGGTTAGACAAGGCTCTGATATCAAAAGGTCACTTCCTAATTGGGACACTTCCCTTAATAGAGAAGTAGAAGGTCAAACCTAATGGACCTCGGTAAAGGTGGACACATCCACATTCATTCAATTCCAAATTCACTCACTCATATACCCTAATCCATTCATAATTTTCAGGGTGGCGCTACGGATTATATCTAAGCTAAGGACGATGGAATGCTACACTATAGTTAAGGGTAGCTTCAAGGCCAATTAAGGAGGAACTCTAGATTTACAAAACAAATTCCAGCATGAATAGTATACAGAGGGTATAGGTACATGGACCAACATCTACTCACGGAATATGGGAAAAAGTCGGGGATACACAGGTATGCTTCAGGGGTATCCAACACAAGAATTCTCTCTTAGGGGTTTCTAGACAAGCGTGGGAGAGAACACAGTCAGTTAGGGTCAGGCTTCTATTCATACAACTGGGGCAGTTGTTGATAATCTGTGGGGAAGTTACCTGGGAGCGGATCAATCCCGAATCCCTCTCGATGTTCAGAGATTCAACAGAATCTGGGTCGTATGCAGCCTAGAAAATGGAAGATGTGATACTAAGTATATCTCCCCTAGGAGTTCTCAGGGTTTTAAAGAGGGTGGATGGGGCATTAAATATATATAAAATACCTTAAAGTAAGGTGGGGCACATCCTCACGGGGATTCTGAGGCTTTGAACTGATCGCCAGCCCGGACCCTTCGGTCTGATGGAGAAAACCTGGCTGTCACTCCTAGAGTGAGGAAAGCACGTTCCGGAGGCCGCCGGTTCTCGTTGAATGCGGCAAAAAAATGGAATGCACTTCCCAGGGAGCTCCGGATGGAAACCTCCTATCCGAAATTCAGAAAAGCACTCAAAACCTTTCTTTTCCCTAACACACCTTAGATCTTTCCCTTCTTGAGGTCTCTGCTATCATCATTATTATTTATTATTTTACCAGCGCTGGGACGCTCTAGGGCAGCCATGCGCTTTATAAACCCAATTTCATTTCATTTCATTTCATTTCATCGCTCGGTGCTGCGTGGAAGTATCGGAATGTAGAGGCGCTAGAGGATAAACTGGGCCTCCCAGTGTTAAGACTGTGCTGCAGGTTCTAAAGGGCAATCAAAGACACCCATTCTGTTATACACATGGCCCAAAACCATGGAGAAAAGTTAACTGGAAGATGTTCAATTAGTGTCAGCACAGTACTCCTAGGATCAGGAGTGGCGTTCAAGTTTATCCTATATCTACGGGCAAATTAAATACACGCTAAGCTGGCAGCACATAGAGTCCTTATTCAGTGGAAAAATGGAACAACATGCTAAATATGCGACATAAGCGGTTATGCAGTACCTATAGGGATCGAGAAAGGTTTTGCACGAGGGGAGCAATCACCAGGTATTACGAATCCGAATTGTTTTGTAAACACCTATGAAGAGGGGATGAGGAAAAAATATATATGTATAGCACGTAATCTACAACTTGCGGGCAATCAATGGCAGCAGGTGATGATGAAACTGTACTATTACCCTCACTGTACTCACCTTGTCAACAAGTTTGAATCCTAAGTGTGCCAAGGGGTCCGGACTCCGCCCGCGGTGTAAACTCACTCAGCGATGCGTTGGGTCCAGGGGGGTTAGATATTCCTGTCAATGAGACAAGAATTCAGAGGTTCGATTAAATTAAATTAAAGCGTCCAGGCTCAGCGCTAGTCAGGAAATAGTCTGAAGCGTCTTCGTCAGTGACTTACCCGGATCTCGTCCCGTCCTTCCCTCTCCACGCAGCACGGCGAAGCGGTCCTCGTCCAACACGGCAGGATCTAGAGTGACATGGAGGTCAGGGAAGGCTCCGTTTATATGAAAAAAACCATAGGGGCCTTAAGGTGAATCAGCTGATGATTATCAGAGGTAAAAGGGAGAAAAAACGGACTATCGTTATTCTGCCCAGTCGGGTGCCATCTTTGGGGGGTGAATTAGGTTTCAGACGTAATTATGCACGTCAAGATAGACGAAGGACATGTTCTAGCCAACAAACACGTCCATATTGAAATGGTCACCAAGAGATGTCGGGCAACATATAAATACATTGTTACCAAGGTTTGAAAAATGAGTAAAACCTGCCCAAGATAGAGATACGTAATCGTTAACTCTGTCATAATGAGTAGAGTCACATCCTAACTGGATATTTTCTCCATCAGGTTAACAAAACGCGACGCCCCCCCTCTGTGTTGTAGGGAGGGTTTTTTTTTCCCCCGGGTGGACAGGGGAACAAGAGAGACAGCTAAAGTGCACAATGCGATCTGTTCACCTCAATAGTACATTAATTTCATGGCTCTTCTCCCCCTATAGGTTTATAATTCCTACCGTTCATTCAAGAGACATAAATGATGTGTTTACAGGAACGTATTGTGCCACGGGCATTCTTCGTTCATACCCTTAGTGACAGAATCCAACATAAAAATCCAAAAGACCTCCCGTTTTTTGCGTAGGCTGATGGGGTCTATTCCAGGTTTGGCCTGGATTTTCTCCATTATAAACCACCTTAAATCAGATTCAGAGTGGGATTTCTCAATCCAGTGGGTTACTATAGGGGCTGATGTTTTTTTATTTTGGATATTGCATTTGTGTTCCCCTATCCTTACGCTGAACTCTCGTCCAGTTTCCCCTACATAGGGGAGGTCACAAGGACATAGGATCACATAAATAATGTTTGACGATCGGCAGTTAGTCATTCTTTGATTACGTGCCACGGATATAGTACGTTCCTTGGTTTTTATTGTCTCTCCAATCACCGCGTGGGGACAGGCGTGGCAGGTACCACAGCGGTGGTTTCCATAGATGGGTTTGAGATTAGTTATCGCAGTTTGGGTACCCTGTGGAGTTTCTGGCATCTTTCCCCTCACTAGGAAATTTTTGAGATTCTTATTTCGCTTAAAAGCAAAAATAGGTCTGTTAAAGAGAGTCCTTTTTTTTTCCTGGTTCAATAAATGCCAGCTGGAATTAATGGCCTGGCAAACTTTATGGTTGAGGTTGGAGTGGCGGATAACACACACCAAATCATCTCTCGTTTCAGCAGGTTTGGGTTGGAACATAATGTTCTGATTGGCATATCTTGCCCTCTTGAATGAATCTTTCACGAGTTTGCATGTATACCATCGATGTAATAATTTTTCTTTGAGGATATCCGATTGGGTCAAAAAATCCTGCATATCCGTGCAATTTCTTCGTATGCGAAGGAATTGACTATTCGGAATGCTCTCCTTTTGGCATCGTGGGTGAAAGCTCTTATACTGAATGTTCACCCCACCTTTAACTGTATGGATCCTGTAGGGGACCTCTGATATCCATTGTGGCAGGGTCATCTTGTTCTGTTGATAGGATCCTAGCAGTCACCCCTACTAGTTTGTGGAATTGAGAAACGCTGCTATTTGGAAAGGCGGGCAAAGATTGTTGATTTTGCCAGAAGCAAAGCTTGACCCACCCTTTGTTGGTTATCTTGTCTTTCTGCACGTTGCCCTGTCTTTAAGGGGATGGACTGGACGCTGTTGCAAGCAGAGACTGTCCCAGGTATACGGTGCAAGATTATGCCTAATCAGGGAAACTTGTGCAGGTGGTGTGGGCAGAAGGAGGACATGTTTTTCTTTGGCTCAGGACCTTGGCAGGGGTTTTGCAAGAGGATACAGTTCAGGGCAGGGGAAGGTGTTGTGGTAGAGCAGGGGTGGAGGACTGCTACTACATGGTGGGATCCCAGCAGCTCCAATGAGTTCTCCAAGCTGCAGAAACAATTTCAGCAATAAAGGGCCACTGAACATAATTTTATTATTTTTTTTAACTTTACACGTTGCAGTTCATAAATCTTGCGCATATTAAAAAAGTATGTGAAATTATATATTTAGCATACCAAAGTAGGGCAAAGAAGAATTATTCTATCAGAAATTTCCAGCTAGTTTTGAAAGTCAAAAGCTGCTGTCATAGGAGCAAACCAACCAACCAAACAACATCATACATTGCTTAACAACTACAGAAACTAAAATCAGGTCTTCTAAACAACTGGTCAGAGAATTAATAAAGCAGATGCTTGACCTGCCTGGGAAGACCATGTTCAACTAATTAGCGTTCATGAACTCTTGGACCCAAACTTCAAATTCCATCAACCATCGTATTGACTGTGACACAAAGCACTTTCTTATATGTTATATTATGAGGGAATTTATAAAAGCGCACATACACTAAAAGGTCTCTTGGCGCTAAGTTAAGAACCACCACAGAAGTTGTGTCTAGCAATAGGCCTGGGTGAAAAGCCAGGTTTAAATTTTTTTCTAAAACACATATAATCAGTCGTCTGTCTAATCTCGATCGGCATGGAGTTCCAGAGTTGGGGACCCAACTTAGAGAGTTGTGAACCACCCATTCTTTTGCGTTTAAATCTGGGGACTGTCAACAAGTTTATTTGTGCCGATCTGAGATTCTGTTTTGGGAGGTAAGGATGGATCTTTGTAGAGAGAAATTTGAGGCCCCTGTCATTGATTGCCTTGAAGATAATACAACCCGTCTTAAACAGGTCTTAAAAAGTGCCTGGGTTGTTATAAGATTACTCTGGCAGCTTGATTTTGTACAAACTGAAGCTTATACGTTTGGTTGATAGGGAGATCTAAGTAGTTGGCATTGGCATAGTCAATTCTGGACAGAATCATGGCCATCATGATTACCATACTTGCTTCCCTAGTGAAAAATATTCTGATTTTTCTGAAATTTCTCTGTTGATAAAAGCAGGATGACGTAACCATATTTATCTGGGATTGCATAGAAAGATTAGCATCAATTTGGATGATGAGACTCTTTACAGCACTTTTGGGGATTTTTGGAACTCCTAATGTTTTGGCCAGTGAGTTGGAGTCCAATGGTTTAGTCTATTGTTGGAAATTACTATCTCTGTTTTATAAGAGTTCAGTTTAAGGTGGTTGTGATTCATCCAATCTTTGAAGAATAATCAATCATTGCCACTTGTAAAGCGCGCTACCTACCCGTAGGGTCTCAAGGCGCTGGGGGGGGGGGGTGCCGCTACTGCTCGAACAGCCAGGTCTTCAGCTTCTTTCTGAAGGAGAGGTGGTCTTGGGTCAGGCGCAGGTCGGTCGGGAGGGAGTTCCAGGTCTTGGCGGCCAGGTAGGAGAAGGACCTTCCTCCTGTAGTCGCTCTTCGGATGCGGGGGACGGCGGCGAGGGCGTGGTTGGCTGATCGGAGGTGGCGTTTGGGAGCGTAGAAGTTGACTCGGCTGTTGAGGTAGCTCGGGCCTTGGTCGTGTAGGGCTCTGTGTGCGTGGGTGAGGAGGCGGAAGGTGATTCTTTTGTTGACGGGGAGCCAGTGAAGGTCTCTCAGGTGTCCGGAGATGTGGCTGGTTCGTGGGATGTCGAGGATGAGTCTGGCTGAGGCGTTCTGGATCCGCTGGAGTCTCTTCTGGAGCTTGGCGGTGGTACCGGCGTAGAGGGCGTTGCCGTAGTCCAGTCGGCTGGTGACGAGGGCCTGGGTGACGGTCTTCCTGGTCTCGGTGGGGATCCACCAGAAGATCTTCCGTAGCATGCGTAGGATGTTGAAGCACGCCGAGGAGACGCTGTTGACTTGCCTGGTCATGGAGAGGGAGGTGTCCAGGATGAAGCCCAGGTTGCGCGCATGGTCTGTCGGTTTGGGTGCGGTGCCCAGGGCGGGGGGCCACCAGGAGTTGTCCCAGGCGGAGGGCGAGGAGCCCAGGATGAGGACCTCCGTCTTGTCCGAGTTCAGTTTCAGGCGGCTGGTCGTCATCCACTCGGCTACCTCTTTCATCCCTTCGTGCAGGTTGGTTCTGGCGGCGGCGGGGTCGTTGGTCAGGGAGAGGATCAGCTGGGTGTCGTCGGCGTAGGAGATTATGCTGAGGTTGTGTTTGCGTACGATGGCCGCGAGGGGGCTCATGTAGACGTTGAAGAGGGTGGGGCTCAGAGATGAACCTTGGGGGACGCCGCAGATGACTTCGGAGGCCTCTGACTTGTACGGTGGTAGGCGAACTCTCTGTGTTCTTCCGTCGAGGAAGGAGATGATCCATTCCAGTGCCTTCCCCTGGATTCCGGCGTTGTTGAGCCGCTGTACTAGGGTGCGGTGGCAGACCGTGTCGAAAGCCGCGGAGAGGTCTAGGAGGATGAGGGCCGCTGTTTCTCCCTTGTCCATCAGGGCTCGGATGTCATCGGTGGCGGCGATGAGGGCGGTCTCGGTGCTGTGATTGGCCCGGAAGCCGGACTGTGAGGGGTCGAGGGATCCGTTCGTCTCGAGGAAGGCGGCCATCTGCTTGTTGACGGTCTTCTCGATGACCTTGGCTGGAAACGGGAGGAGCGAGATGGGTCGGTAATTCTTGAGGTCGGTGGGGTCCGCTGTTGGTTTCTTGAGTAGAGCGCTGAGTTCGGCGTGTTTCCAGCTCTCCGGGAAGATGGTGGTGTCGAAGGATGTGTTGATGATGTCTCGCAGGTGGGGTGCGATGACAGCGTCGGCCTTGTTGAAGACGTGGTGAGGGCAGGGGTCTGTCGGTGATCCGGAGTGGATGGAGTTCATCGTGCGGATGGTGTCTTCGGTGCTGATCGGGGTCCAGGCATGGAGGGTGGTGGTGGGGGGTGGTTGTTCGGTCCTGGTGTGCGTAGGTTGGTTGTTGAAGCTGTTGTGTATGTCCGCGATCTTGTTGTGGAAGTATGAAGCGAGGGAGTTGCAGAGGTCTTGCGATGGGGTGATGTCGTTGTTACCAGCGCTGGGGTTGGAAAGCTCTTTCACGATGTTGAAGAGTTCCTTGCAGTTGTGTGCGTTGTTGTCCAACCGGTCCTTGAATGCTGTTTTCTTGGCGGCGCGGATCAGCTGGTGGTGTTTCCGGGTGGCAAGTTTGAAGGAGGTCCTGTTGTCTGGTGTTGGTTCCCTTCTCCAGACTTTCTCGAGGGCTCGGCAGTTCTTCTTGGAGCTCTTGAGTTCGTCGGTGAACCATGGGGCCTTCTTGCTGCCGGGTCTGCTAGGCGGGGTCCTCAGTGGGGCGAGTTCGTCGGCGCAGTTGCTGATCCACTTCGTGAGGTTGTCGGCGGCCTGGCTGGGGTTCGCTGAGCTGGCAGGAGGGTGCTGGCCCAGAGAGGCGGTGAGCTGGTCTGCCGTGATCTTGTTCCAGCTTCTGCGGGCGGCCTGTTGCTGGTGTTGGTGGGTCGTTGTTCTCTTGAAGGTGAAATGGACGCAGCTGTGGTCCGTCCATTGAAGCTCTGTGGTGTGGCTGAAGGTGACGTCTTTGCTGGATGAGAAGACGGCGTCGAGTGTGTGTCCGGCGAGGTGGGTGGGGGTGGACACCAGTTGCTTGAGTCCCAGGTTGGCGAGGTTGTCGAGCAGGGTGCTGGTGTTGCGGTCGTTGTTGTTCTCCAGATGGAAGTTGAGGTCTCCCAGGAGGATGTAGTCGGCGGATGGGAGGGCATGCGGGCTGACGAAGTCGGCGATGTCCTCGCTGAATTGCGTGCGTGGTCCAGGGGGTCGGTAGATCAGGGTGCCTCTGAGGGTGGTGTTTTGGAAGTGTTTTGGAAGAATACCTTGGAGTCCTGAGTCTCGTCAATTGAAAAAAGTAATTGCATGTCGTCCGCATAATTGTACATTTTAACCTTCATTTGTTGGAGGGAGTGAATCAAGGGGCGAATATAGAGGTTAAAAAGGTGGGGGGACAGGGAGGAGCCCTGAAACATCCCAAAGGTTGTGGTGACTATGGCAGAGCTGTAGTGTACAAGTCTAACTGATTGGGTACGATCTTTCAGAAAGGATTTCATCCATTCTAAGGCAGTGCCTCTAAGACCTTGCACCACCATTCTATCCGCTAGTATTGCATGTCGAGTAGGACCAATGCTTGCGTGCACCCCCTGTCCGCTCCTTCCTTCAGGTCGTCCACAACACATGAATGACTGATGCAGTCGAATGAGAGGGCCGAAAACCTGCTTGGTAGGGATCTAGGAAATTGGCCTCTTCAATGAAGGCACAGAGAAGTTTAGCTACAGGTGCCTCAAGAATTTTTTTGCAGGGTACGGGAGAAGCGAGCTGGGTCTATAGTTGTCTAACTGTTGGGGGTCCATACCAGTTTTCTTTTGGAGCGGAATAATAACCTCTTCTTTAAACGCATGAGGGACCAAGCCTTGCATAAGTGAAAGGTTGAGTAAGGCGAGGGTGCTGTCTGGAAAAATGGTATGGATGTCTTTTTGTATTGCATTGGGGCATGTGTCTTTAGGTGAGCCTGATTATACTTTATTTGTTATTTCTGTAAGACGTTCTAAATTTATACTATGGAAGATAGAAAGCGTGGAGGGATTGGTATCTTGCTGTTGGAGTTCCAGTCCTGTGGACTAGGAACAATGGGGTCTTGTATTTTCTTAATTTTGTTAAAAAAGAAGCAATTAAGATCGCCACACAATGCCTGAGAAGGAATAATAGCAGGTATTATTCGGTCCGATTTAGTAATTGCTTTACTATTTTAAAAATGGCTTTTGCTTTGTTTTCCGAGCTCAAGACTTTGCTAGTAAAAAAGGATTTCTTTGCCTCTAGAATGACTTCTTTATAGACTTTCAGGGATTTTACATATATTTCCCTTGTTTCTGGCGCATACGTTTTCTGCCATTTCCGTTTATCCTGGTTTTGCTAGTTTCAACTCCGATGAGAACCACTTGGAAGCCTCATGCCTCCGCAATCGGCTGGCTTTACTATGTAAAGGGGCATGCATCTCACTTGCCTTTAGTTGCCAATTTGTAATCGCTGTCAAAAACTTGTCAACATTATCTATTCTTGGCAGGAGGTTAGGTGCCAGGGTCCTGGGAAAGACAGACAGGTTGATACGATTCCAGTTCCTGGTCATTAACTTTGGGCCAGCTGAGGGTTTGGCTAATGAGAGACCACTTAAGGTAAAGCTTATTAAATGGTGATCTGACCAGATGCACGGTTTGATTGTTAAATTGGGAAGTCCAAGGACATAGACGCCGTGAGGGGAACGGCTTTCTCTCACACCAACTTACCAGCACAGCTGATCACGGCCCCGTGACAATGGCAGCCAAACAAACAACAGACTGGGGTAGATTCTCTCACACACACTGAAGCCATTAAAGACAACGTCTCCCCCCTAGTTATAAACCTCCCACCGGCCTCAACCCCATACATCTTAAATTCTCGTGGGCATCCCTGAACTAGGAAGGGGCCAACATGACCCACATCAGGAACTTAAACATAAATGTATACAATGGCTTGCCAATCATAGGCACATCCGGTATGGTAACGCAGGAGAGATTTTAACCACACGTAGAGTGGGATGGATATGGTGGAGGCCCAAGGATCTGCAAGGAGACTGCATAGTGATCAATTTTAGAAACTCCTGGGTTGCCCAAGAAATTTTAAGCAGAGAGGATGGGAGACAAACAGTACCACTCAAGCTCTCCCACTGGGCTATTTCTTCCCTCCTAACAGGGTCTACAAAGACACTAGGCATCAGGGGTGGGGCTGGAGACATGATAACAACCACCATAACATAGCCACCTTGGATCATTACTGGCCCATGCAAGCTATTTTTAATATTCCCACAGCAATGAGATAAAGCAGTCTAGAAGGAGTAGATTGACTTGAGGTTCATGCCCCTGTCCCTAATGCACAGTTGGGCTCCCCTTGAAGGAAATCAAAATTTGTGTGAATGATACAGGCCCCTACATGCCACTCGGGGAACGAGAATACTGTGGGAGCAAGAGCAGCTCACCTGGAACCACTCAAGATGACCCCAATATGGCCCTGACTGGCACTCAATATTTTGTATGAATAGTGGGACCCGCACGAATGATGATTCTGGACCCTGCAAGGCTTTACCAGAATCAATTCCCCCAACGACCAATAAACCCAACTGCCCCTATCACCCAAGGACTCGGGTGCTATTGTGGAACATAGCAGGCCTAAACATAAGACAGACAACCCCGAATGGGGCAATTTCATAGACAAACACGAGATCTGTCTGTTCCAGGAGACGTGGGCAAGAGGGGATGTTTTGAAATTGGGCTTTGCCACTTTCAATATTCCTGCAACATCTGGGGTGAAGGGAGACTATTGGGAGAACTGAGCACATGGGTGGGAGTCCATCTAGGCTGCACAGCTAAACAGATTGACACAGAGTCCAGTGATATATTGTGCATCCATTTGCACTTCTCCCCAAAGACCTACATCGCCCTTCTAAATGTGTACTATAGACCAGTTAGCCAGGGACTGGAGTCAAAAACACTTGATGACCCAATGACACCTCTAGCCACCATTGCAGACAATCACATGGTGATCATAGGAGGGGACTTTAACTGCCAGTTTTAGCCACTGGATGGCATGCTCCAGGACAGCTTTTGCGAAGAAGACAAATATTGAGCCATCCCGGAGACCATGTGCCCACCAGTCAAAACATGGTCCCCCCTGGTGATGCAGATGAACTGCCTCATCCTAAAACATTCTTTAAGGGCTTGCAATGGTACAACACAGTTGGATACGTCCAGTAATTACACTTTTACTAGAAATGGGCGAGGATCCTTATTGGACTATATTTTAATTGACTCCAAATCCTGGCACAGAGTAATTGATTTTAAAGTCATACCACAACATGATAGTGACTACAACGCCCTTGCATTAGAACTTAAGGAGTTCAATCCCGGGAGTGCCACAGGTATACACTTCCTCACTGATGAAAAGCTGTAGGAGAAGAGTGCAATGGTCGGACATAAACCAGCCCCAAGATAGACTCGGTTCCCTCTACGAAGCCGTCGCCCTGGTGCTTCTGACTGCAATCAATTCTGTACCTACCAAAGGTGCCAGAATTGAACCCCAGATGGTCACCCAGAACCATAAAAAGCTAATGGAAGTCACAATAGATTTCTTTTTTCCTACAAAAACCATCAGGCCAAATAGGAAGCCCCCCCCATCCTTGGTATAATGACCACTGCCATAAAGCGAAATCAACTCTGATAACATCTATTAAAGCCAATGACCGCCCCTTAATTAAAACATCTAGAGCGGCCTACAAGGCCTCTGTCACTGAGGCAAAAAAAGGGTGGGAAACTGACAAGTGGGACACTCTATCAAGTTCCCTGGGTGCCCGTGACATGAGGACCTTCTGGAAAGTCGTAAACTCAGGCAGTTCTGATGTCAAAACACTGATAGAGCCAAACTTGGAGCAGACGTCTGGCGGGACCACTTTGAGTCTCTCTATTCAAGGGGGAGATACCGGATAACTTGGTCTGAGGGAACAGACCATTCGATTGTACCCAAGCACATCAATGGAACTGAAGATGACACCCCCACCATAACCTTAAATGAGATAACTGGTGCTCTCTCTAAAATAGCCCTGGGCAAAGCCCCCGCACTAGATAAGATCCCTGGAGATCTATTCCGCAGTGAACCGACTATTTGGACGCCATACCTTTAGGTGTTATTTAATGCCATACTCCAAGGTATGGAGATCCCTGCTAGCTGGGCTGGAGCTGAAATAATCCCCATTTACAAAAAGGGCTCACTGTTACTGCCAACAAATTACAGGCCGATTAGCCTCATAGATATCACACAAAAAAAATTGCCCGTGTGCTGCTGCTCCAGCTGCAGAGCTGAATAGAGGAACACCAGATACTCACTCCCCTACAGGCAGGGTTCAGAGAAAAAATTTCCACATTGGACCAAATCCTCAGGCTACAAATATTACATAGGAAGATCGTGTGTTTGGAGGGTGGAAGCCTCTACCAAATATTTGTAGACCTGAAGTCAGCATTCGATCTGGTCCCAAGGGAAAAGCTGTGGGCAGTCCTTCATGAGATGGGGGTTTCAACCTACCTATGCCAAGTTATAGAGCGGTTGCATGAGGGAAATTATGCTCAAATTAGATTTGGCATGGAAGGAAATCTTACGGCCCCCATTCCTTTAAACAGAGGCATCCGACAGGGATGCGGGCTTGCCCCCACGCGCTTTAGCCTCTATAAAAATGGCTTAGTTGACTTCCTACTCACAGAAAAAGACCTAGATGTTCCCAAGTTGGCATCACGCAAAATTTCAGCAATGATGTTTGCCGATGATACCCTACTAGTAGCCAAATCACCTATGGGGATACAGAGGGTACTAAATAGATTTGACGCTTTCTGCAGGGAAAGAGGACTCGAAATGAATCTCCAAAAAAACAAATTCATTGCCTTCAATACCACCAAAAGTACCCGACCAAATCCATCTTTAAATGGTAAACCCCTAGAGAGAGTATCCTCTTTCGACTACCTCTGCATCACCATTACACAATCCATGGCACTGGACGACATCAAGCCAGCAACTGCAAGAAAGCTTTTTTTTGCAATTTAGACACGGGGTCTTGCCACTTCGTTCATTTACACATACGTGGGGGAGGGCTTGCAAGTTCTAAGATACCCGGCATGCGATTACCCGACAGAATTAGTCCTCCATGTGTTTTTTAGTTGCCCCGGTTTCATAAAGCAAAAAAAATATGGTTGGCACAGATCTGCAGAAACCTAGGTACTGGTCACTGCTGCGAGGCTTTTAGGATACTCAAACATGATACCAGTATCCCAATAGTATACTTAGTAGCAGGCTTTTTATTTTCTAAGTGGTGTACCCGCAGAGCACTCTGAAAATCACTTCAATAAGTAGGGCCCATAGTTCTGCAGAAACAAAACAGGGTACTTCTAGGGTCCATTACTATTACTGTTTAACTGAAAATATCTGTATTGATGTACCTTACCTACACTTCGGATCCACTGTATATAGGCTAGCTGTACGCAAGATCTGTTTTTACCAACTACGAGTACGTTTTGGAAAATGGACCTGTTATTTATTCATTCAATTTGCACAATGCACTTTTAATTGTGTCATTTTATGTACCCAATCTTGCTCTTAGTTTTAAATGTATCTAAACTTCACAAATTCAAGTAAGAATGGTATTGAAAGCCTTGTGGAAATTCAAAAATGTCTCCTTCACAAGTGGCCAAGAGTTTGAAGCAGAGAGGACTGGGTTTGCTTCAGGTTGCTGCTCGACTGGCCCTTTTGGTGGTGGTGGGGGGGGGGGGTCTGCTAGTGAAAAGCACCACTCCTGCTTTTCT
Source organism: Lissotriton helveticus (assembly GCF_964261635.1). NCBI lineage: Eukaryota > Metazoa > Chordata > Amphibia > Caudata > Salamandridae > Lissotriton > Lissotriton helveticus. The sequence continues at coordinate 329,534,274 of NC_136071.1, read as the reverse complement.
TACTGGGAGCCCCGGTAAGAAAAGTGGCCCCAGTCGGTTAAAACCAGCCTCAACCCCTCCGGCCCGCCGGGGAAATGCCCAGTGCCCGCTACAGCCAGTCCGGACCTTGGTAAGCTTTATATCAGCAGCTCTTACTGCAAAACCTTGTCTAGTGCCCTCTGGCCAGAAACAAACAAGATGCTCCTGTCGTGTATTCCTATAGGTTCTGAATCGATCCCCCTATTCCTGACCCTATTCTGGTTAAACTAACTATCAAGTTAACTAACAGTCAGCCCATGAGGCAAGAACAGCCCCCATGATGCAGATACCGTTATCTGACGCAGTCACACTACGGCACAGGAACGTGTTATCTGATTAGGTCATAACGCTTGAGATCTAATTAGACAAGCGACATTCCTCCAGCCCCTGATAAGGCATACGATGTTCTCATAACAAATCAAACCTATGACAACCTGGAAAATCCGTGCGGCCATTGTTTTGATTTCACAGAGAACTTCAGTAAAAGAATGTGCTAACGAGCAAGTCGTATGACATCTTTATTGACGTATCTATGTCCATCTTTACGTCAATCTCGGCACCTTTAAGGTATAAATATTGCCGATCTTGCCCTATGCAAACACACGCGTGGTGACAAGACGGAGCAGCCACACTTGCCGAAGCCGAGAGCAGAAGCAGACCCCGCTGGCAGCAGCCCCGCCTTCCTGACGCGCTGAGAGACGCGCTGCTATCTCAAGCCGAGAGACCCAGCACCGGCGTTTCTGGGCAGCCCTCGCAGGCAGCCTGGAATATCGAGAGCAGAGAAAGAGATACCATTCCTCATTCATCCTAAATTCCAGGTACAGAACTGAATAACCCCTCACAGAGAATTCTTTAGTTATTCACTTGGCAAAAACAAACTTAACTTAAACTGTAACTTTCTATTCCCGCCCACGCATTAGACTTAGGTCAGGTACACGGGGTAGGCGTATTTAGAAACACCAGTTGAGTACGTTTAGTCAAATGTATATGTGTATGTAAATATATTTTAATCATTTTAAACATCATATGGCTCAGAAACCATATCAATGTTTTTACAGTATTATTTTATACTATTGCTTTTAATGTATGCACTTTACTTAACTATAAGTATTGCAATAATATCGATCCATTTCTCTTGTATGAGAAAAGAGACTGATCAATAAATAACACCTTTTTATTGAACACGCCCGTCTCTTCCTTTTCTCTACATTCTGATGAGACTAAGAATGCACGTACTGACTGAGTAAAATAATTGCCTTGTGCTCACACGACTCTCGAGATTGACTCTTGATTAGGGGAGAGCAAAGTTGTCATGTTCTATGGTTGTCAGAAACTAAATCCCTTCTTGTCTAATCAGGGAAGTTAATTCCTCCTTGAACATTCGAGAAAGTTTCTAGCGAACTCTGAGCTACGCTGGCAAACCCAAAAATTAAGTCTAGTATCGACAGTAGTAGACCTAGTTAACGTCTGGTCTAGGCCTTTACTGCTGTAGGTATTATTCCAATGCGCAGAGCCTATTGGGAAAATAGGAGCTACACTACATGGCGCCCAACGTGTTTGGAAAGGGCGATAAAACTAACGTAAGACATTTAGAGTAACTCAGTCGTGCTTTCTCACTCAGACCCCTTTTTCCATTATACTCCAAAGACGTCTGGAGTGGGTGAAAGGTAATATCCTCCAAAACCTCGCAGGAGGGAACTCCTATGTATGGTTCTTGGTATAGTCAACGTTGAAGGATAAAAACATTCCCAAAATATTGTGCATCTAATCTCTGTTTCCATAAAGAAACCTGATCTGCAAACAAACATAATACCATCCTGTCTGTAAAATGGCAGAGAGTGATGATGAAAGAGAGGCAGTTAGATTAGCAACTGAACTCGCAGATGCTGATGCTACCATGCAAGCAGCAGACCCGAATATAACACTCATTCCGGTCATTAAAAGGAGATCTATAACCTTAAAACTTATAGAAAATGGACTGACACCTAGAGGTGGCACAGTCATATTCGTAATCGAGGCACACGAATATCGGCAGACAGAGGTATACTATTCATGGATACATTTTCCAGCAGCAAATGCTGTAACAAAGTACTTCCACTATTACAAAGTAGAGGAACCTCCTGAAACGTACACTCCTTTCGAGGAGGTGGAAGTACCACTCAAATTCCAAGAGCATTTGCTCTTATTTGATGGCGCCCTAAAACATAACAATCACATTACAAGGCTCGGTCCTTTAGGAAGACCAGGAGCAACGTGGCCGGTCTTAGCCGGATACACACCACATCCAGACATCGAAAGAATGCCTGCAGCAGAGCTGTTAATACAGCTAAAACAACTACTAAAAATTCATAGACAATTAGTTCAGTATGTAATGCGGACTTCAACAATTCAGCCAGCGATTAAACTTCCACAGCTGACCCCTCACCAGGGGAACACAAATAAAATTACACCACAGAACATCCAATCCTGCCTAGGTAAAGTTCCAGCTAAACGGGAACAGATACCATTCTGGTTGGCACAGAAAATTACCCAAATAGAGGCGGTGTTTCCTGACACCACCCCATTAGAAAAACACAGGATTCTGACTATATGTCTCCCAATGGGAATCGCACCACACATTGAGGACTGTGACACTTGGGGTACAGTCTTTGCTTCCATCTACACAAAAACGCACGGTGTTCCATCCATTTCGGTAATACCAGATGTGCTAAAACAAATTCAAGATGAATACGGTCCAGAACCTGCTTTAACTCTTGGTATGAAATTACTAAAAGACTTCAAGCAGGTCTCGGCTATATTAATAGCCAACATAAAAGGTGAGGCAGCAAACGTGGCGATCCGCCAGAGGTTAAAAGAGACAGATATAGCAGACCAACCAGCTGAAATTGCCAGAATCATAGAAAAATCCTATGAAGAACTAGGTAGAGATAGTCTAGGTGGAATACCAGTAAAACCGCAACTGACTACAAGTCCAGAAAAAATATTTTTTAATAATAATTCACCAAAAAAGAACTGGGATGGAAACAAACAATCCAATCCTAAAGAAAAGAAATTCCAGTCCCGAGGGAGGTCTCCCAGGCGAAGAGAGAAATCTCCAAACCAAAGACAGAGGTCACCGCAGAGTGACCCCTCTGGGAATAGATATAACCTTAGAAATAGGGATAATATTAAAAAACGTGATAGATATCAAGACATTGATACACGTCCCTCTCAATCTTTTCAGACTTCCTCGCAGAAATCGGAAAGAAGAGGACGATCAGAAGAGCACGCCAAGTCCAAAGACAAGGAACCTGCTCAGCTAAAAAAGAAATTACAATTTCCAAAAAAGAAGGTAGCCAGTATCAAGGTAGTTAAAAATGCCGAGAATACTGAGGACACAACTGAAAAACGGAGAGTGGCCTCAGACAATGCTAGACAGCGCAGCAGAGGTGAGCATAGCTCGCAAAGTCCTTATGAATCATCTGGAGACAGTGGACACGAATGAATACCTTCAAGTGGAAACTGCAGACACCAGAGTTAGCAAGCCCCACAAGATATACGAGATAACATTACGTATAGAGGGAGATAAGACTAGGAAAATAAGGGGACTATTTTGGGATAACCTCTCAAAGGGTTATGACATCCTTCTAGCTGAAAAAGACTGGCCACCAGAGTTTGTCAGGGAGTGCCCTCATGGCGAAGAAGTAATTATGCCTGCCTTCTCGAATCAAATCCCGATTCATAAAAAATACACACTTGCTAGAAAGTGGGCAGTGGCCTTAGCACCTGCTTTATATAAAAATCATGTAGGATGGGATGAGGACTCCCCTCCTCACAAAATCCAGTTAAAATCACAACCTACTGCACAAAGGCAGTACCCAATTAAGCAAGAAGCTAAAAAACAGGTAAATGAAATACTAGATCAGCTAGAATACCAGGGGGTGATTGAAACTTGCACCTCACAAATGAACAATCCTTTGTTTCCGGTCTCCAAACCAGACAATTCATATCGTCTAGTTTTGGATTACCGACACCTTAACACATGTTGCAAAACTTTTGCAGTGCAAAACTCACACAGTGCTGCACTAATGAATAACATAGTGCGCAAAAAATACAAAACAACCTTGGACATCTCCAATGGATTCTTTTGTCAAAACATAGCACCAGAGAGCAGATATTTAACTGCATTCTCAGTAAATGGCACTCAAAAACAATTCTGTCGGTTAGCCCAGGGGTACAAGAACAGCCCGGGGGTATTCTCAGCGAGAGTAACAGAATTACTACAACTATATGATGATGAAGCATTATCTTATGTCGATGACATTTACTTAACAGATGATGACTTGGAGACTCACTTGAAAAGAGTGAACACCATAATACTTGGGTTCGCTGCAGAGGGTTACAAATTCATCTTTAAAAAGTCCAGAATTGCCCATCTGACGGTCCTATTCTTAGGATATGAGTTATCAAGTGAAGGCAAAAGCCTGGCTGACAATTTCCTAGAGAAATGTGCCGTAATCCAAGCTCCTAAAACACTAAAAAACCTACAGTCGATTCTAGGTTTCCTAAATTTCGGAAGAACATACATTGCAAATTACGCAGAAAGGGTCAAACCCCTTTATGATCTAATTAAACCAGACTTTAAAAGATCCAGTTGGACTCAAACACACACAGAAATTTTGAGATCCTTACAAACAGACATGCTAATTAAAACAAAATTAGAAACACGTGATAACACACGCAATCTTGTGATTCGAGTCATCCCAGGGAGATGCGGATTCACATACCTGACTTCTAATGAAGGAGAAAAGGTACCAATTGCATTCAAATCACACTTGTACACTAAGGCTGAAATGAAATTTAGCCCAACGGAAAAAATTCTTACAGCAACACAGACAGCTATAGCAAAAGAACGAGCCCTGGCACAAGGTAAACGAATAATAATCGTGACACCAATACCAGCCTTAGAGGCGGTAACAAAGGCAAGCATTCCAAATGCTAAAGCACTCCATCCAAGATGGATACAATGGGCTAACTCTCTTGCTGCAACAGACGTGGTGTACGATTTTGATCCTTATTTAAAAACACAAGAATTTCTCCAATATGAATTTGAATGTCCTCCGCCAACCGAAATTCTGCCTCTAGATCACTACGGCTGTATAATATATACAGACGGATCAGCACAACCCGTAGTAGGGGGTAAACAAGCTTACAGTGCTGCGTGCGCGATTGTTAAAGGTCGTTGGCACGAAGGGAAATTTAAACCAACCCTCACTAAAACACAATCCCTAGGAGATTGTACAGCTCAGCGAGCTGAACTACTAGCATTCAAGATGGCGCTTGAAAATACCGATCGAGAATTCCCCACACTCATAGTGTGTGATTCGTATTATTGCGTTCAGTCTTACAATGAATACTTGCAGATCTGGCTTCAGAACGGTTTCAAGGATGCGAAAGGTGGCACAATCAAGCATAAAATGCTCTGGGAACAAGTAGCTCTTTTACAAAAAGAACTACCAAAGACTCACGTGATACATACACTGAGTCATCAACGTGATGGCGTTCACGTTGCAGGGAATTCATTGGCTGATGAGGCCGCGAAGGCAGCTGTGCAAACGGCTTCCGTAGCTGCCGTCACCAGGTCAAAAACAAAAATAGACAGCGAAATATTACAAGCTGTCAGCGCTTCAGAAAAGGATTCGATAGAACCACTCCCTAAAGGCTTTCCAGTAAAATACTCATACATAACTGATGCAAACAATGTTCCTTTTGCTCAAATCCCTGGAGTGGGGGATAGGGCAATTCCAAACATGGAACATAGGTTAGGACTAATAATAGCGGCACACGAAGGGCTTGCTTCTATCCATGCTGGCGTCTCAGCCATAGTATCATTATTAAAACAGAGATACTGGTGGCCACAAATGAGAAGACAAACGAGGAACTATGTTCTAGCATGTGAAATATGTCAAAAAATGAAAGTATCAACGGTGAGACGTCCAGCGCAGACGCCCCTTCTAATCTCGGATAAACCATTAGCCTGTGTTTATCTAGACCACTGCGGTCCCTTACAAAGGGATGGTAACTATAAATATATCTTGGTCGCAGTGGACTCATGCACGAGATTCATATGGATGTGGCCCCAGCGAACGGCTGATGCCAGAACTGTTATAAAAGATTTGCGAGTCTTTATCGGCACATACGCAATTGGCATGCTGCATTCGGACAATGGTCCTGCTTTTAGCTCTCGGGCTTATAAGGAGGCCATGGTCAGCATGGGCGTGCAATTGCGGTACTCTTGTCCATTTCACCCTGAGGGGAACGGAATTGTTGAAAGAAAAAACCGTGACATAAAGCAATCTATAACGGCAAAGGTATTAGGTTCGGGAGCTGGGTGGGTCAAACATCTAATAAGTGTCCAACGTAGTCTAAATAACTTGCCAAGAAATTCTCTGAAGGGATTCAGTCCGTACGAATTATTATTTGGAACTAGGATGTTGATCTCTGACCTTGATAGTCAGACTTCAGTGGTTAAAGAAAAAAGCTTTGATGTCAAAGACCGTTTGGCTATTTTGCAGGACTTAAACAAAACAAGAAAAGACCTGAGCAACATACAGTTGAAACAACAGCCAACGACCACTGAAGAATCACCACCTGTCCCAGCAAGACCTGTCTGGATTCCAAAAGTCGGGGATCTAGTCAGGGAGAAGATCGCGGTAAAGAAGGAATTTGGGCCTTCTTACAGAAAAGCAGTTCCTGTCTTGTCTCTCAACGGGACAAGATCAGTTGTACTACCGCCACTTGCTGGTAAAAAGGAGAACCGAGTTGTATCCATCGACCTGGTAAAACCACAACATGTGGCCGATAACAAACAGTAGGCCAAGTGGACTCCCAATAAGTAGCAGAACACCAAGGTTTGCTACCAGCACAGAGGTCCTAACAAAAAGGCTCATCACATTCGAAACGCCTAAAGAAGAACAAGAAGGACTATGCAACAATGCAATAGAACTCAGACCTCTGAAAACCCAAATAAAGACATTTAGCAGAGACACACCAATCTATACTGAAGTACCAAGTGAAAATGCAAAAAACAGAAATCCTGAACCAATTGGAACAATTGACAGAACTGCATCCGGTTACTTCATCAACTTCGATGATTCCTCTGACGGCTTCAGTGAATCAAAGACACAGCCATCATCAAAATCCTTTAAAGACAAAGCTAAGGAACTTTTGAAACATCTGAAAGAAACATATCTGGTTTCTCCATGGATTGAATTTTGGGTGGGTTTTGGTGCATTTATCCTCATACTTTGGCTCATCATGGTATTTACTTTGGGACGCTTCATTGAGGGAAAATATGCTAAAATGGACACAGCAAGTCAGAACATCAACTTGGTCCTCAAACCACACACATCTTCACACGTCGAGAAAAGAGAACTTTCTTCAGCCAACTTCACAGCCAATCCTATACCTGGTGGGGTAGCCTGGGACAACACTGACTATGAAATTTATGGTCCGGTCGAGATCCTGAAATATCCACACCAAATCAAGATCTCCTTGAGTGACTTTGCAAAACCAAACTCATTTGCTGATGATTGGGACTTCGAAAGTATTAACAACATGATGTCTGACTTAGTAATGTCTGCTAAATTTACAAAACATGATTATTTGCAAGGTTCTACAAATTATGATAGTATGTATTGCTATAACCATTATGGTAACCATTTTTTACATAAATCTGCACAACCTAGAAATGTTTTAAGTTATAATCAATGGGAACATTGTGCTACACCTCCAAAAGGAAGCTCTAGAACCGTATATGACAAATATTCATATTTTTCAGGTTTTAACATAAGTAATGCTGAAACATTTTATTTTAAATTGTCAAACAAGACAGGGATGAAAACCATGATAACCAACACAAAATTGATATATTCAGATTCATTCTTTGAAAAAATGAATACATTTGGATTTGATTATTGGGACAAAAATGTTGATTTGAAAAGTGTTTGGGGTACAAAATAATGGCAAGTACAGGGTATAGAAGCTTTGTTTAGAGCCTGCATGATCCCAGAACAAATGATATTTTTAAATGACACTGTTCAACAAACCACCTGTCTTGGCTTAGCCAAAATCAAAGATTTAATTAAACCGTCTATTCCAAAGCCAACAATGTTTAGCAATAGCTCTGATACAGATGAAGAGATAGACGTAAACCATATACTAAACCAAAACAGAACACATCCTGATTGGAAACAATGGTTGATCTGGCCCACAGATACAAATAACTGTCAAGATAGATTCCTGAATAAAACACAGGGTTTCAAAATGACCAGGCCAGACCCTAGATATCCCCAAAGACATCACCCAGGGATAATAACAACCTACAGTGTGGGCAAATTATGCCTTCAATGGCTACAAACTTCCACACTGCCTGAAATTAAGCAACACCTAACTTTACTTACTGATGGTGCTGACTTGCGTGATTTCATACTGGGACCACGCAAACAGCGTCAAAAGCGTTTCATAGCAGCCTCTGTATATGCAGCATACAATGAGGCCTGGAAGGTTACTCAAATTGAGACAGCAGAGAGAATACGGGAAATTGACCGTATTAATTTGGAAAAATCACTATCTGTAGTGGACAATGGGTTAATGACTCTGTCCTCCAGAATTTTTTCATTGGACAGCATTGTGTCTTCAGCAATCAATATATTATCGCAAGACTTACTGTTATTACAACATGGTCAGTCACAATTGCGTTCTATTGTACAGCTTGGCTGGACGTTACAAAATCTGCGTTCAGGCTATGTGCCTTGGCGTTTAATCAACACAACGTCACTATTCCAAATCTTTAACCTTACTGATAGACAAATCGGTATGGCGCAAAAGGGTGCTGATTATACAATCTTGAGCATTGAAAAACTAGAAAGATTACCAATGACAATGTCAGAACGACCTGTCAGTGAATGGATAATCCACGGAATCATAAATATTCCAATCTCAACCTTCAGGTTTCAATACTGCCAAAAATATATACAGGCTGGCATGTACGAGAAATTGGGAAAGGGGTACCTTAAAACAACTTGGAACCTGCCCTATTCACATGCATGTGTCAGTAATAAAGGACAGAAAGTGTTTCTTAGTGGCAACAATTGTGCTATGTCACTAAGCGGCACGCTTCTGTGTAACGGTATTAGTTTGCACGGAGCCTGTGAAGGGAATTCGTACAACCTTTCATGTCACCAGCAAGGCGCACCTGCAACTGAAATAGAACCATTCTTTCAAAGACTCTATAATGGGAGTTACATTCTTATTGTAGACCGCAGATGTTGTAGTCTTAGGCCCGGGACTCCTTATCTAGTCACTACGACGGCGAAGGTCAAGTGCTGTGGACGTTCTTTATTCCCCAGCTCCTTTCCAGACAGGGAGGCAAGGGCATGGCCCAGTTTGAAAATTACTTCTATTCGAATAGATACTTTAAGCAGAATGAAAACAGTGCTTCTTCAGACGCCTACAAGGCTCACGTCATCAAAAGAAACGTATGATCTACAAGTCGCAAGGACGACTGCAGAGATACATACATTATTATCAACTAATTCCCCCGTACATTTCGCGGAAATCCTGAGCGAAATCTTAAATATTTCTGATACCAATGGGATCTCAGGGGTATTTAAGACAGTATTTTCGATGGCATTAACACCATTCAAAGCCATACTGGGTATTTTTCCAGATTTTGTCCATTCGATTTTTGGCGGACTTCCCCTGATCCTGGGACTAATTGCAGGAATCCTATTCTTAGTCCTTATTTTTCGTTATGGCAACCCATGTCACAGATCAAACTCTCGCGACAATGGAAGATACGATCCTAGCCATTGGATACCGGGACCGGATATCAAAAATCCTGGGACTATCCCGGCTTAGAGACCTGAACATGACTTGGTTTCTATCATTTCGACCAATGTGGCAAAGGTGTGTTTTACCTGTACTAAGGTGTCTGCTATGCGGAGAAGAATGCGTGTTAGACACCTGTCTGACGCTACAATCGGATGCGCCAGTGGATGCAGATACACTGTTGGTTCCTACCAAGGTTCACGCTTTGTGCTGCCCTCAAAGGCTGCCAATCCTGATGAGGGCATTCCTGGAATCTTCACCACTGCGATTGAAGAGTAGTGAAGTTCAAGATGAAAGCAGCATCGAACAGGTACGACCTTCTGTCAGCAATGCGAATCAGAATGTCAATGCAGACAATCATGCGCACGAATGCATGGTTACCCCTATTTCCGACTTAGTGGAACTTTCCCATGAAGCTGTTGACAGTTTTTTCGAAAGCCTGAATGATATGATGTTCTCTCCAGAACAGAAATAGAGACTTTTTGAGCAAGCTCGCACACGGCGTTCCCTGAATTCGGCCTTCAACTTTAAAAATAAAGTCACATGAACAATTCTTCCCACCAGTTCACGGACAACAATTTTTTAGCAGCCCCAAATTATTTTTCACAAATTTTTCGGGACACTTATCTTCTGCTTAAAGTAAGAAACTATTCCTAGAGAACTAAGATTTCTATTTTTAGATACTCTATAAACTTTAGTTGCCCGCTGGGATGTTCACAAATATTTTATTATGTGATGAGATGGTCTCGAACTTCCTTTCTGTATAGCTATATTAAGAGCCATTTCATGTGTATTTTTCAAATACCAAATTAGCAATAATGCATACAAATGCGTGTTTACTTTTGCATTTAATTCATAGCTTAAGTGCATACAATATATATGACTGCAATTTTTCAGTATATTTGAAAATTTCAAAATGCATTTATGTATTTTGGGGTGGTAAGGTATACACTATACTCTATAGTATGTTGTACTATGTTATACTATGCATAGATTAGTAAATATGACCATAGTTAGCGTGGAGTGGGTGTCGTGTATTCCTATAGGTTCTGAATCGATCCCCCTATTCCTGACCCTATTCTGGTTAAACTAACTATCAAGTTAACTAACAGTCAGCCCATGAGGCAAGAACAGACCCCATGATGCAGATACCGTTATCTGACGCAGTCACACTACGGCACAGGAACGTGTTATCTGATTAGGTCATAACGCTTGAGATCTAATTAGACAAGCGACATTCCTCCAGCCCCTGATAAGGCATACGACGTTCTCATAACAAATCAAACCTATGACAACCTGGAAAATCCGTGCGGCCATTGTTTTGATTTCACAGAGAACTTCAGTAAAAGAATGTGCTAACGAGCAAGTCGTATGACATCTTTATTGACGTATCTATGTCCATCTTTACGTCAATCTCGGCACCTTTAAGGTATAAATATTGCCGATCTTGCCCTATGCAAACACACGCGTGGTGACAAGACGGAGCAGCCACACTTGCCGAAGCCGAGAGCAGAAGCAGACCCCGCTGGCAGCAGCCCCGCCTTCCTGACGCGCTGAGAGACGCGCTGCTATCTCAAGCCGAGAGACCCAGCACCGGCGTTTCTGGGCAGCCCTCGCAGGCAGCCTGGAATATCGAGAGCAGAGAAAGAGATACCATTCCTCATTCATCCTAAATTCCAGGTACAGAACTGAATAACCCCTCACAGAGAATTCTTTAGTTATTCACTTGGCAAAAACAAACTTAACTTAAACTGTAACTTTCTATTCCCGCCCACGCATTAGACTTAGGTCAGGTACACGGGGTAGGCGTATTTAGAAACACCAGTTGAGTACGTTTAGTCAAATGTATATGTGTATGTAAATATATTTTAATCATTTTAAACATCATATGGCTCAGAAACCATATCAATGTTTTTACAGTATTATTTTATACTATTGCTTTTAATGTATGCACTTTACTTAACTATAAGTATTGCAATAATATCGATCCATTTCTCTTGTATGAGAAAAGAGACTGATCAATAAATAACACCTTTTTATTGAACACGCCCGTCTCTTCCTTTTCTCTACATTCTGATGAGACTAAGAATGCACGTACTGACTGAGTAAAATAATTGCCTTGTGCTCACACGACTCTCGAGATTGACTCTTGATTAGGGGAGAGCAAAGTTGTCATGTTCTATGGTTGTCAGAAACTAAATCCCTTCTTGTCTAATCAGGGAAGTTAATTCCTCCTTGAACATTCGAGAAAGTTTCTAGCGAACTCTGAGCTACGCTGGCAAACCCAAAAATTAAGTCTAGTATCGACAGTAGTAGACCTAGTTAACGTCTGGTCTAGGCCTTTACTGCTGTAGGTATTATTCCAATGCGCAGAGCCTATTGGGAAAATAGGAGCTACACTACACTCCCCTGTGCATCTCCACATTTGTGTGGAATGTGTTCTAGCCTATACCAAAACCAGTTACAGGATTTAGATAATAACATTTGGATATAACTATTGCATACGAAAATATCCGATACAGTGGTTTTAAGTCCATAAAGGGTACGTTAGGTATTCCCCTTGAAGATGGGCACCTAACATGCAGAGTTTTGTGTTTTCCTAACTAAAATCTACATTTCCCAGACGTCATCCGTTATATTTCTCTTGCGAGTATACACAGGAGGTGTTACTGGTCGACAGGTACTGGGGAAAACTACAGGGGTTTGGACTTTATGCGCTTGCTGATGAACTGGTGTAGTAAAACTCCACACTATACCAAATTCCCATACCTGTACAAACAGACGTTTGTGCAAGAGTTGGTATTTTCCAGCACCCTTTCAGCCAGGGTATTGTAGTGCAATATTCATAAAGAATTACATTTTTGTACTTTTGGATTAAAATATAAGAAAAAGTTGCTATCATTGTTTGATTGGACGAAACTGTGAAATAGTGGGTGGTGCAGCAAAATTGATTTATTTTCAAATAAATCTCACAGAGGAAAACTGAAGCCATGTTTTTCAACATTCAGCCTTGATGACATCAATCTTTAATAAATTACATAAGCATCTACACATTTACATGAAGCCAGCGAATACGTGAAATGATTGAATTCTGTGCAATTATTTCTGAGACACAGTCGACCACAAACTACTCATCAATGTTCTCCAAGAAAGGGTAGGAGCAAAAGGGGTGGTCTCACAATGGTTCACCTCCTTCTTGCAAAACCTCTCCCAAAGAATAAAAATCGGAAACTTCACGTCCGACTTACACCCATTGATCAGAGGTGTTCCCCAAAATTTCAGTGCTTTCACCCGCACTGTTCAACATTTACGTGGAGCCACTCACCATCATCCTCAAAAGAGCCAATTTTCCCTTCCACCTCTATGCCAACGACACCCAGATCTACCTAGAAACCTCCACCATAGCAGACATGCAAAGACTAAACAACACCCTAATAGAAGTCCAAAAGTGTCTGTCCCTAAACCATCTGAAACTCAACCAAGACAAAACAGAAATCCTCCTCATAGCCAACAAAGAACAGACCCCCCAAATCACGGAATGGATAAAGTCTATTGATGCTCTCGACTGTACCCTCATCCCAGCAGACTCAGTGAAGTCATTGGGTATTATTCTAGACCCCCAACCTGGATATGATCAAACAGTTCAAGAACACTGCAAGATGCGCCTTCTTCAACTTAAAACTACTGAACAAAATCAAGCCCTTCATCCCACCAAATGACCTTAAGCAAGTCACGCAATCCCTCGTCCTATCCAGATTAGACTATGGGATCACCACCCTCACAGGCACGGCTAAACTACACCTTGATCCTCTCAGAACAACCCTAAATGCAGCAGCCAGAATGGTGACGGGAGTAAAGAAATACAAACACATCTCCCCTGCTCTAAAAGAGCTTGAGAGGCACCCAATAGAAATGCGGGCTAACTTTAGAACTGCTTGTCTCACACGCAGAGCTCTGCACACTGGTAAACCCACCTATCTAGCCGCCAAACTCAAGAAAGCGGAACAGACAAGAAACTTCAGAAGCACCAACACTCTGCTACTCATCCCCCTGAAAACCTGCAAACAAAAGACCTTATCTAGGTCCTTCTACGGAAACGCACCCAGAATTTGGAATGCCATCCCTATACATATCAGGACTAACCATTCCTTCAAAGCATTCAAAAGCCAGCTCAAAGCGCTCTTCCTCAATCGAGCCCTCAACAAGTGACAACGGACCTACAAGAATATTACGCCACAAACCAGAGGACCCAGTCACTATGAAAAGATCACTCCTCACAACACCTTTCTCTTGACCCGCACATTACGCCCCCCTACTTTTACCGCAAACTTTACAACTCTGCATTGAATGCTACTTGACTTATTCTGATTAATGAACCACCTTTGAACACTGTGTTTACTCCGACACTCCTTGTATACTGGACTGTTATTGGCAAATGCTGTCAAGCGCTCTGATAACTCCGGGTCTGGCCAGCGCTATATAAAACTCCAAAATAAATAAATAAATAAGTAAAGTTGCAACTTTCCAGGTAAATAATGACCAATATTCAATGTGAAATCAACCATAGCTAGTTACTCAAACAAAACTGTCTGCAATCAGCACTGCCACCACTCAAGTGCTACTGAATCACATAATTACTAGACCCATTTTCAGCATTAATACTTGATAAAGAATTAGTAAATGACGAAATCCAAAATTTCTTGCAATAAATGTGACAAAACTGAGTTATTTTGCTAGATATCGGATTCCAACACAAATCATATAACGAGGTATGCAACCTTTACCACACATTTTTTACCACGCAATACCATTACCACGCATTTTATACAACGCAAAAACTTTTACAACGCATACTTTTACAACGGATACTATTACAATGCAAGAACTTTTACAACGCATGTACTTTACAACGCATTTTTTGGGTACAGGGGTATTTTAAGGGTTAAGGGCTAGGTTTGGGTTTTTGGGTAAAGGGGTATTTTTAGGGTTCAGGGCTAGGTTTGGGTTTTTGGGTAAAGGGGTATTTATAGGGTTCAGGGCTAGGTTTGGGTTTTTGGGTAAAGGGGTATTTTTAGGGTTCAGGGCTAGGTTTGGGTTTTTGGGTAAAAGGGTATTTTTAGGGTTCAGGGCTAGGTTTGGGTTTTTGGGTAAAGGGGTATTTTTAGGGTTCAGGGCTAGGTTTGGGTTTTTGGGTAAAGGGGTATTTTTAGGGTTCAGGGCTAGGTTTGAGTTTTTGGGTAAAGGGGTATTTTTAGGGTTCAGGGCTAGGTTTGGGTTTTTGGGTAAAGGGGTATTTTTAGGGTTCAGGGCTAGGTTTGGGTTTTTGGGTAAAGGGGTATTTTTTGGGTTCAGGGCTAGGGTTGGGTTTTTGGGAAAAGGGGTATTTTTAGGGTTCAGGGCTAGGTTTGGGTTTTTGGGTAAAGGGGTATTTTTAGGGTTCAGGGCTAGGTTTGGGTTTTTGGGTAAAGGGGTATTTTTAGGGTTCAGGGCTAGGTTTGGGTGTTTGGGTAAAGGGGTATTTTTAGGGTTCAGGGCTAGGTTTGGGTTTTTGGGTAAAAGGATATTTTTAGGGTTCAGGGCTAGGTTTGGGTTTTGGGGTACAGGGGTACAGGGTAAAAATAAATTAAAATTAAAAATAAATTAAAATAAATTGTATTAATTTTAATTAAGGGGTACAGGGTAAAAATAAATTAAAATAAAATAAATTATATTAATTTTAATTAATTACATTTTTTAAAATATATTATATACTTACCAATACTTACGTTGTAATGGGATGCGCTGTAAAGGTATATGCGATGTAAAAAATGCGTTGTAATGGTACTTCGTTGTAATGGATCCTGCGTTGTAAAAATTGCGTGGTAAAGGTAGGCGTTGTAAAAGGATGCGTGGTAACGTCATACATCCATGTAACGAACATGCCACAAATTGAATAGCGTGGGTGCATCCTATGTGTAAATGGGGCTTGCATAAACAACACATAAAAATCAACTACAGGCGACCCTTAGAGAGACCTTTTGAAGAAAAGCTCAAACAAATGTATTGAAATAAATGCTTGGAACCAGATGTGAGTGTTGCAGTAAAGAGAAAAATCAGACAGGCAGGACTGGGACTGGGACATTAATGGACAAATAAAGAGCAGTTTGAGGGAGAGCTGTGGCGCAGCATCCAGAGTAGCTGACTCCGGAGTGCGGGGCTCACTGTTTGAACGCCAGCAGCTGCTCAGCTCAATATCATGTGACTCTGGCCAATAGCTCATTTAATCTCCCCGCGCCCCCCAGCACCATGAGACCAGGGCCGGACTGAGAACTGAAAGCAGCCCTGGCAAATTTTTCCAGACCAGCCCCCGTTCAGCCTGTAGCGAGCAAGAGTAGCGAAGGAGCACAACCGCTACTAGGGGGGTCTGGGGGGTTCTCCCACCAAGAAAATTTTGGAAAAAGACAGATCAAAATGGTGAATTTTACAGCACATTTTTCATTACATATTTAATTGTATCAACTTTCAAAGCACAGTAAATAGTAGATGATGACCTTAAAGAGCACCAGGTTACCCACTAAGTCATATGTACACATAGACCTTCTTTCAGAGAGCACCAAAGATAGACACAAGTAGTGAATCAGAGAGAACAAAGTAAAAGTGAGACCAACCCCCACATGGTGTGTAGCGACCAAGCGCAATCAGCAACCACTACTAGGGGGAGTTTGGGGGGTTGTCCCCCCAAGAAAATTTGAGATAGTGAGGCCAAAACAAAATATTCTTCAATACATTTTTCATTACATATTAGATTGTATTAACTTTTAAAGCATACTAAATGATGACCTTATAGAGCACCAGGATACCCAGTCATAAATCACAGACATTCCTACAGAGAACACTAAAAAATGAAATGTCAAGCACGAAACATGAATTTAAATATAACCAATTTATTCTTCATATACAATAGCATAAAGTCATTTAAAAATGCATTTAACTTCAAACAATTGTGCAAAGGTTCATAGTAAAAAGTGTACAAGACAATGTGTACTTCGACCCTTGTGGTACCAACACTTTTGCAAAGATCTGCTACTCTTTAGTGCAACCGGAAGTGATTTCCTTTCTTGGTGCAGCACGTCACTGCCAGAGTGTAATAACTGTGATAGGTCAGTGACTGCACTTCTGAGGTGAATGCAGCAATATGGGACAGTGAGCATCAACTTTATTTATTTTAAACATTTGCGAAAACCATTTGCAGCAATGCTGTGTGTGGGCTGAGGCATTTTTTGTTTGCTTTTTATACAGAATGACTGATATTTGTAGCTGACTGGTGCAACTACAAGATTTGGGTGCCCTTTGGGGTGAGTTGTTCTGCCATAAGGGTGCCCTCACTGAATAGTTCTTGAAAAGGAAAGTGTCTGAATTTCTCAGTTCAGTGAGGAAAAAAAGGCCCATAATAATAATGTTTTTTTTTTAAATAACAGAAAACCAGTTAGGTCTCCCCTGAGTGAGGCAATGTCAGTTTTGCCAATTAGTTTTGCTGTGTGTAAGTATTCTCTAGTGAGTTCTGGGGAAAGCCAGAGTGATGCTTTAGCCGAAACATAGCGAAGGCTCTCTGCCTCCTCCTGTCCCCTGCTCACCACATGCCCTCAAGGTCCTCCTGGATTCCAGTTTGATGCATGTAGCATGTTTCGACCTCTGAGCGGTGGTCATGGCTCATGGCTGGCTAAGTTACATGGAGGATCAGGGTCCGGGATAGCCATTCCCGAGTCATCAATCAGAGTCTGCCTGCCCAAGAGACTGAGGCCAGCCACCACCTCGCTCCGCCCCGGGCTCACAACAAACAAAGCCACTATGCTGGGGATCTGAACCGGGGCCTAGCCCTGCTGCACCTTGACCCTTTTGGCCCCTTTTGCTCCCTTTTGCTTTTAATTCATTTCTCTGGCTGGTCGCGATGCCCCCATACAATGCTGACCAGCGCCCACCATCCAGTGGTCGAAGTGGGGGAAAAAAAGTAGGGGAACTGTGGGCGGAGAATCAGAGGGCTGGAATAACCTGTGGATTGGGTCAGTGGGCGGAGTCAGAGGTCTGGAAAAAAGAGCAAAATATCCCAATTTTTAGTATTTGTTTCCCATTTCACTAACCGGTTACAGCTTATTATGTTATTTTATTTAACCAATAGATACACATGTTTATTTAAGGTTTAATATTGGTTATTGACATTAAAATACATTCACAAAGTGGTATACGTTTCCATTCATAGAATGTCCCAAATATCCTTAAAAGTGGAATCGCAAGCTTTTTGTCTCCTCCCTTTTCAACAAGAGCAGTTCAAACATGAATGGCAAAATATCTTAGTTAGCAAATGTTTTCCACATAATTATGGCTGCGTCATATTTGTCACATAGTACATCATCTGCTGCATAATCGGACACTTTTAACTAAGAAATTGTTTATACCTCAAACGTATCAAAAGTTACTAAGAAATGTGACTTGTGCTGCTGTGAAGTGGATGGCCCCATGAAAAGATTGACTGGTCACCTTTCTCACTGCTGCAGTTGTATGTTCCACTGGTACTAATGAGTAAACATCTTTGCAGAGGCTGTTAGCATGAGTAAAAATGTCAAAATAATAAAGTATGAGAAAATGTACAGCCCCACTTATACCCATGTAGAGTGTCAGAGCGCTTTACATCACACATATTACACAGAGACAATCAATCATACGTGTGTAAATTACTTATAGTAAATGTTACATAAGAAAAAGGACAACAAGGTGTAGGAGTCACATGACAACCATACTGGTAAACAGCATAGCTTAATAGTGCTTGGTTTGGAGAAACACAAACTCAGAATTTAAAAAGTAATCCCATGGTTGGGGGTTTGCTTTAACAATCAGAATTGATTTCTACCCAAATAAACCCTTTTTTGTAACATTAGGATAATCAAAGACTGGGGAAAAAAACATAGCACTCTAATTTATACCTTGCAGTTTGCATGCAGCTCTTACATGACAGTTAATAGCTTACTGTTCTATGTTAGGATTTTAACTTATTAACTGCAAGTAACAATAGGGCCTCTCTGGCGAATGCAGGAACCCACTGACCTATTTACATTATGCAAAAACAACAATTGATGAACAGAATGCAGAACAATGTCATGCATTCACCCCAGTACAGAGATCTGGACCTGAATCCATAGTTTCTTTGCTCACCATGCCCTTCCACTTTGAACCCAGCCATATGCAAATCAGTCTTGACCCTGTGCCCAATGGGAACAGTGCAGCCCGAACTTCCAGGCCAGGTCAACCCTGAACTGGAAACAAGCACCCTAGGACCAGTTTCATTTGTTACAGTTACACTATTTACATTATGTGCACTTTGTTATCTGTATGGTACATGTTCTTAGCAGCAGGCAGATTAACCCTCTTTCCATGAGTCAAAACGTCCACTAGACTAAACACCTTCTGCCTCTACTAAGAACAGGAGTCACTGGAGTTGTCATGACATTTTTATTGTTGCCGAACATTGTTGGATGCCAGGAAGGAGGCAGCAAGTGGTTTTAAAACCATATTATACTTGCAAACACAACGCCCCCACCTGAAGTCAACACCAGCCGTTGTCCGTGCAGGTACGAGCGGTGGGTGGTGGGGCCAGATAAAGGGGGATTTTGAGGGACAATGCAGAGGGAAAATTATTTATTTATTTAATTTTCCCTCTGCATCATCCCTCAAAATCCCCCCTTACCCGGCCCCTATTCCCCACTGCTGTTACCTGCACGGACCGCGGCTGGTCAATGCCTGGTGCGGTCGCACTGCCCTAGAGCTCATGGGTCCTGTGACCTCAGTGACAGAGTCACTGTCAATCTATGGTGTGCTGATTCCTAGGCCTGCCTGCAAGACTGAAGGTGAACTTCGGAATGAATTGTGGCGGACAGGCCTTCTAGATAACCCAAACTTGCCACTGATAGGGTCCACCTGCTGGTGCTAAGACACCAGGGCTTCTAAGGTCTTGTGGGGCCTTCTAAGGTCTGGCATGGGAATGTGCTTCCTCAGGAGAGGTGTCTGGTGGACTGGTCATGAAGTGTGAACCTGGGTCTTCAGTTTCAAATTCAGCAGCTCTGACCATAGTGTCCCCTCCTCTCCCCCACTGAACACCATACTGCCCCACTGAGAGAAACTTGCACTGCACTGACCCGCTGTAAACACCTGGATGTGACTCAATTCAAATCACACACTAGACAAGAGCAATATGCTGCCTAACAAAAGAAATTAATAACATTCTAGAAAAAGCAAACACTCATAGGAAATACAAGATTAAGTAAAGCATGTGAAATGTAAGCAGGAAACAACATAGTTACCTGTTTCTTTTTACACTCATTATTCAGAAATTAGTGAGTGCTTTTGCCTGAAAAGTTAAGGCCAAGACTACAGGGCCTAGAAGGGACCTGTTTCAATGCCCGATTGCTTATATCCTTACAAAACATAAGCAGTATAGTTTAAAAAGACCACGTTTGTGAACACAAAGCCGCTGTACATATTTTGTTTTCCAATTCACCCATCAAGCAGGTATTTCAGTACCTCCAGAAATAGTGCACATTCCCACCCAGGGTAGGCAATGTTGAGAGATGAGAAAACAAAAGTAGCGCTTCACTGGCATACACTGTAAAGTGGTGCTAATGGGCTTAGGTGTGAATAAATCTACCAGACCACCTTGCAACCACCCTGTCTTGCTTTAGTTTGTTAGTTAGTTATTTTTCATATCCTGAATGTTTACTTCTCTCCACCCCAAGGCTGCACACTTAGAAATTGAAAAATGTCAGAAAAAGAGAGGTTTCCACCAAGCGTGTTTTTAGGTCGAGCTGTAAAAGCGCGCCTGCGCTGCTCGACTTTATGTAATGGGCTTCAGAAAGCGCACCACTCGCTCGTGCGTGTGGTCAGCTTTCGTTACAGGCTATTGGGCTTTGCGTGCATCTTTCTAAGAAAGACAGCACGCAATTGGGCAGAGGCGGGTTCATGTCCCTACTTTGCTCCGCCCACAGCCTATTGCTCAGGGCCAGACTGGTAAATCCGGGCATATATCTGTGTAGCATTCTAAAACAAAGAAATAAGGGGAAACTAAATCATAAATCCAGTATTTGTATAGTGCAATCTAATCACCCGTAAGAGTCTCATGCAGGGCCGGACTGGTAAATCCGGGCACCGGTCAATCCCCCAATAGGCTGGAGGGGGTGGGGGCCAGTTTTGTTATAGGGGGCCGGTTCTGTTGCTGGGACCGATGTGGCCGTGTGGAACCGACCTCTGGGTGAGTCAGAGACAGGCATTACATAAAAAACAGCCAGGCATTACCTTCTCTTTCCTCCTTTCGTTTATTTGCTCCCCTGTGAAATGGATCCAAAAAAGAAT
The DNA here is from genome assembly GCF_964261635.1 of Lissotriton helveticus. NCBI lineage: Eukaryota > Metazoa > Chordata > Amphibia > Caudata > Salamandridae > Lissotriton > Lissotriton helveticus. The sequence goes on along the minus strand of NC_136071.1, from coordinate 329,513,010 downwards.
AGCCTGGTGCCTGTTATTCTAGTATCAAGAGGCCATACACACAGCTCTGCCAGTGACCCTCAATGCTACCCTGGAGCCGGCTTCCTGCTATGCTTATATTAGGTTGCCCCTCCCACAGCTCTGCCAGTGCACCTCAACCCCTGGCCAGCAGGCCGCTTCCTGCTATTCTAGTAGGGCGCCCCACATGCCCCTGGCACAGCTCTGCTGGTGCACCTCAACCCTGATTTAACACAGCCTGCTAGGCAGGGATCGAGGCCAGCACTTACTGGTGCAGCAAACCCCTGTCACTTCTAGGCCACTCAGCTCCGTCCATGTGCCTCTGCATTCAGCATATGTACAGTCACCCCGGTTTGTTCTAGTACTAAGGCCCAAACCCCACTACCAATGTACCTCAATCTTGGCGCAGAGGAACCCTGCAAATTCCAGTCTCAGGACCATCTTGCCGTCCCTCGGGTTTTCACGCACTGCACCGGTATCTGGATGAGGCCCCCACCATAGCTGCAGTGCTGGGGCCCAACACACGACACAGCTCTCTCAGTGCACCTCAGCGCAGAGCTTTTGCGCAACACTGTTGCTCCAGTACCCGTAGCGTTCAAACATGCCTGCCTGCGTCCCGGTGAAAAAGTGCCATCCTACTTACTCTCCACATTCAAGGAATGAAGTGCCACACTGGTGAATACCACCCCAGGGCAATAACCGGGGGCAGCCTGGCATGGAGAGTCTGGCCACCCCCTAACCCCTCGATGGCCACAAGCTGATCTTCAAGTATACTCACAGCCACCAGAATTATGGGTATCTGCGAGTGTTTTTTTCCACATAAATCTGGAGTTACCATACAAATAGGAAACTGCTGAATAAAATGAAGCGTTCAGCAAAAATGTATATTTTTATTTCAAACGTTACTTTAAAGCAAGTTCTACAGATGCTGGTTGGCAGGACACTTGCAAAGGCTTACTGGACGCCTTTCAGTTCCTAATTTGCTTTTCCATCTATTAAACTGGTACTAATAAGTGAACCTTACCATATTAATGATTTATAAAGACAACCCAGCCACCACATACTGCCACAGAACGAGACAATTACGGTGCATAATGCGACTTCACTTGTCACATAATTTGGTCCTTGGTGAAGCATAATTACAGCAGCCCGAGTATACCGTGTGCCCGTAGTTATGGTTATTTGTGAAGCGCATCATTTGGTAATTTATTGGCACCTCAGTCTTGGCACTTTATACAGATATTCGCCTGAGGCTGTGGGCCAATGAGCACAGATTCTGCAATAAGGGATTTTGCTCCATTACAGACAGAGGTGACTTTTCCCAACATATTTTACAATATTTACCTAGCAGGTAGCGAAGGAAATTAACGTTCCGGTAAACACATAATTCCAAGGGAGCGCTGCAGGCGTGCTCCACACCAGTAACCGCATATATTATGAATGTGTTAAAATGTACTAAAATATGAACTTTGCCACATGGTCTCAATGCACGTCAGTTTAAGAAAATTCACGGCTCTCCCCCAAAATATGTAGGGTCGGTTTACTAGACCTAAACAAGCCCGCGATTGGTGCGCACGTGCGCCACAGCGAGCAATCTGTTTTCAATTATCGCGCCCATGTCTGGGCATGATAATTGAAAACAGATGTGGCCTGTGCGCATAACCACAAGCAATAGGCCATGGGCGGAGCAAAGTAGGGATATGAACCCGCCTCTGCCCAATTGCATGCTGTCTTTTTTAGAAAGACGCACAAAAATCCCAATAGCCTGTAACGAAAGCTGACCGCTTTCTGAAGCCCCCTACATAAAGTCGAGCAGCGCAGGCGCGCTGATACAGCTCGACCTAAAACACATTTGTTGGAAACCTCTCTTTTTCTGACATTTTTAAATTTCTAAGTGTGCAGCCTCCGGGTGGAGAGAAATAAACATACAGAATATGAAAAATAACTAACTAACTAACAAACTAAAGCAAGATAGGGTGGTTGCAAGGTGGCCAGATTGATTTATTCACACCTAAACCCATTAGCCCCACTTTACAGTGTATGCCAGTGAAGCGCTACTTTTATTTTCTCATCTCTCAACATTACCTACCCTGGGTGGGAATGTGCACTGTTTCTGGAGGTACTGAAATACCTGCTTGATGGGTGAATTGGAAAACAAAATATGTACAGCGGCTTTGTGTTCACAACTGTGGTCTTTTTAAACTATACTGCTTATGTTTTGTAAGGATATAAGCAATGGGCATTGAAACCGGTCCCTTCTACGCCCTGTAGTCATGGCCTTAACTTTTCAGGCAAAAGCACTCACTAATTTCTGAATAATGAGTGTAAAAAGAAAAAGGTAACCATGTTGTTTCCTGCTTACATTTCACATGCTTTACTTAATCTTGTATTCCCTATGAGTGTTTGCTTTTTCTAGAATGTTGTTAATTTTTGTTTTAGGCAGCATATTACTCTTGTCTAGTGCGTGATTAGAATTGAGTCACATCCAGGTGTTTACAGCGGGTCAGTGCAGTGCAAGTTTCTCTCAGTGGAGAAGTATGGTGTTCAGTGCGGGAGAGGAGGGGGCACTATGGTCAGAGCTGCTGAATTTGGAACTGAAGAACCAGGTTCAGCCTTCATGACCAGTCCACCAGACACCTCTCCTGAGGGAGCACATTCCCATGCTAGACCTTAGAAGACCCCACAAGACCTTAGAAGCCCTGGTGTCTTAGCACCAGCAGGTGGACCCTAGCAGTGGCAAGTGTGGATTAACTTAGAAGACCTGTCCACCACAATTCATTCTGAAGTTCACCTTCAGTCTTGCAGGCAGGCCTCTGACTCACCACACCATAGAGTGACAGTGACTCTCTCACTGAGGTCACAGAACACATGAGCAGAATGGCTCTAGGGCAGTGTGACCGCACCAGGCTTTGACCCGCTGTGGTCTGTGCAGGTAACAGCAGTGGGGCAGAGGGGCTGGGTAAGGGGGATTTCAAGGGATGTTGCAGAGGGAAAATTAAAAAAATAATGAATTTCCCCTCTGCATTGTCCCTCAAAATCCCCCTTTACCCGGCCCCACCACCCACCGCTTTTACCTGCACGGACCGCGGCTGGCGCTGAGTTCAGGTGGGGGCGTCGTGTTTGCAAGTATAATATGGTTTTAAAAGCACTTGCTGCCTCCTTCCTCGCATCCAACAATTTACGGCAATAATAAAAATGTCATGATAACTCCAGTGAGTCCTGTTCTTAGTAGAAGCAGAAGGTGTCTAGTCTAGTGGACGTTTTGACTCATGGAAAGAGGGTTAATGTGCCTGCTGCTAAGAACATGTACCATACAGATAACAAAGTGCACATAATGTAAATAGTGTAACTGCAACAAATGAAACTGGTCCTAGGATGCTTGTTTCCAGTTCAGGGAGGACCTGGCCTGGCAGTTCGGGCTGCACTGTTCCCATTGGGCACAGGGTCAAGACTGATTTGCATATGGCTGGGTTCAAACTGTAAGGGCCTGGTGAGCAAAAAAAACAATGGATTTAGGTCCAGATCTCTGTACTGGGGTGAATGCATGACATTGACATAGCTGTTTGTCTGTTTGTATCCTCCTGAGGCGGAAGCCGGGAGGTTGTGTATGTTCTTTGCCACGATTGTATTTTAAAACGAACAATTTTTAAAACTTAACTCTAAGGGCTTAGGCTTGATCGGAAAAGCCTTTACTTCCCTTCCTTTACCTCCCTGCTGCCCGGGCCACTCGCAGCCGAGCGTTGACGCTGTCGAGTTGGTCCCGGCCAGGAATTCCACGGCAGACATATTGGGTGTGCTTGAGTGCTGAGACGCGCTCTAGTCGCGTATATAAGGGGTCCCCCTGAGCCAAGCACCTGATAGCTGTTTGTCTGTTTGTATCCTCCTGAGGTGGAAGCCAGGAGGTTGTGTATGTTCTTTGCCACGATTGTATTTTAAAACAAACAATTTTTAAAACTTAACTCTAAGGGCTTAGGCGTGATCGGAAAAGCCTTTACTTCCCTTCCTTTACCTCCCTGCTGCCCGGGCCACTCGCAGCCGAGCGTTGACGCTGTCGAGTTGGTCCCGGCCAGGAATTCCACGGCAGACATATTGGGTGTGCTTGAGTGCTGTGACACGCTCTAGTCGAGCATATAAGGGGGCGAGCATGCCTCCACGCAGCGGACGCGACCAGCGGACACGCCGGACCTGTGCCGGAGTCGTGCCAGAGTCCTGCCCGTCTGCGCCCGTCCGCGCCAGTACGTCGCCTCTCGCCAGCAATTATGGCTGCTCAAGAGAGGAGGTAATATCTTAGTCTAGACAAGCTATACTAGCACTAAAAGGCCCGCCCAGTGAGTGCGCCAAAGTAAACCCCTCCTATAGGCGAAGTCATTTCGGATGTATGACGTTACAACGCATACTTTTACCACGCATACCATTACAACGTGGTTTTTACCACGCATACCATTACAACGCATAGCGCTTTGGGGTGCTGGATAGTGAATAGTTTAATTTACTTTTCCAACTCCAGTCCCCGTGGACACTAGGGAAGGTTATTGGATAGTAAATTAACCTATTCCCTACCCTAGAGCGCCCCCAAGCGCAATGCTTTGTAATGGTTTGCGTTGTAATGGTAGTGCGTGGTACAAATTTCGTTGTAAAGGTTGTATACCAGTCATTTCTCATGCCCTTGTGGCTTCTCTCTCCCGAGTCCCTCACGACTACCGCCCCTGTATAAAGTCACGCCTCATCGAATCAAAATAGGCCAGCTGAATGTCAGATCTATGCAGAAACACTGTATGGAAATTCACAAGCTACTTTCTAATTATTCATTAGATATACTATTTCTGACCGAGACCTGGCTCCAAGACGATATGAACTCAGTTATCAATCTTGCCACCCCGTGGGATATACCACACATACGCTGAATAGAAACTCCAGGGGAGGGGGGATAGCAATAATGGCTAAATCTGATCTTATTTGCCACATATCGAGATTAGAAATTAAGGATAGTGAATGTGCACAATTTACCATCAAGCTAACCTCTCAACTTAGTCTTATAGGTCTTCTGATATACAGGCCCCCGGGAGCAAGCACGAATTTCACTATCTCGCTTCTAGAGCATTTGTGCTCCTTGATCACCGACACCGCTAATTTTACCATCATAGGCGACTTAAACATTAATTTTGATCTCACTTCTGATACCAAGATCAACACCTTGCTAGCTGATTTGGATGCCCTCCAGCTCCGCCAGCTAGTGAGCGGCTCAACACACAATGGTGGGCACCTTTTGGACCCCATCTTTTCAAACTTAAGCAACGCGAGTGTTGAACCCCCTATCCCTATAGTGTGGTCTGATCACTGTTTGGTGATAATGACTATTTCTCTTGATAAAGGCACTAAGTCAAAATCCACTCAGCAAGTTCTGAAAAGACCTTGGAGGAAGCTTCGGCTTGAAGACTTCCATGAACTCCTTATAATGGATCCCCCTCAACCAAGTGATGACCCGGACCAAAACTATGATCAGTTTTGTGAATGGATCAGCAAGGCCCTAGATTCTCTAATACCAGCCAAATGGATCAAGGCTCGGACCCATGAATCCAGTCCCTGGTTTAATGAAGCACTTTCCCTGCAAAAGAAAGAATGCAAAAAAGCCGAAAGAAGATGGAGGAGAGAATATGATCCCACACTTAAAGCCCTCTATATTCAAGTACAAAAAAGCTACCATCGCAATATTTGCAGGACTCGAACGGAGTACTACACCTCTGAAATTAAAAATAGTGATAATGCGTCACAGACTATCTTTAGGATATTGAAAGAGCTTAGTGCTAAAAAATCGATAAACAATACCAATATATCCTCTGCATTCTGTGACAACATGGCGTCTTTTTTTATTGATAATATTAAGAAAATCTATAGCACTTTCCCAACAACTACTCACCTCACTCCTCAAGCTGACCAGAATAGGCCCAATCTTTCCGATATTCCAGCACTCAGCCAAGATGACTTTCTTAAATTATGTAATAAAATTAAGTCAGGCTCACCTGCAGACCCCCTGAAACAGGAACTATTTAGAAATTCAGACTGGACAGTCCTAGGCCCTCTTAGAGATATGATAAATCTATCCTTTTCGACCGCCACTGTTCCCATGAGATGGAAGCAAGCCTGGGTGACTCCCATCATAAAAAAACCCACGCTAGACCCGGCCCTACCCGAAAACTTTAGGCCCATATCTTTACTCCCCTGGCCGGCAAAAGTAGCAGAAGCTCATGTCAATACCATCTTGACCAATCATCTGATATCCAATGACATCCTGGATAGGTCCCAACACGGATTCCGCGCTGGTCACAGCACTGAGACAGCTCTTCTTAGTGTGACTGAACATCTGCGCACCATATTAGACTCTGGGGGGACGGCAGCACTGATTCTTTTAGATCTCAGTGCTGCCTTCGATACGGTGTGAAAATTGCAAAAAACACAGTTGATGGACAGAATGTAGAACAATGTCATACATTCACCCCAGTACAAGGATCTGGGCCTAAATCCATCGTTTTTTTGCACTCCACACCACCCTGGGTTAGACACTGGCTATACGCAAATCAGCTCTGACCCTGTGCCTCATGGGAACAGTCCAGTCCGAACTACCAAGCCATGTCTTTCCCAGACCGGAATCAAGCATCCAAGGACCGGTTTCTGGCTATCAGCCTTCATTCAGCCTGGATAGCTTGACTCCAGTGGTGTGGAGAGCCTGGGACTCACTTCTGAGCATCCCCAGCCCACTCGGGGTGAAAATTGCAAAAAACACAGTTGATGGACAGAATGTAGAACAATGTCATACATTCACCCCAGTACAAGAATCTGGGCCTAAATCCATAGTTTTTTTGCACTCCACACCACCCTGGGTTAGACACTGGCTATATGCAAATCAGCTCTGACCCTGTGCCTCATGGGAACAGTCCAGTCCGAACTACCAAGCCATGTCTTTCCCAGACCGGAATCAAGCATCCAAGGACCGGTTTCTGGCTATCAGCCTTCATTCAGCCTGGATAGCTTGACTCCAGTGGTGTGGAGAGCCTGGGACTCACGTCTGAGCATCCCCAGCACACTCGGTGTGAAAATTGCAAAAAACACAGTTGATGGACAGAATGTAGAACAATGTCATACATTCACCCCAGTACAAGGATCTGGGCCTAAATCCATCGGTTTTTTTGCACTCCACACCACCCTGGGTTAGACACTGGCTATATGCAAATCAGCTCTTACCCTGTGCCTCATGGGAACAGTCCAGTCCGAACTACCAAGCCATGTCTTTCCCAGACCGGAATCAAGCATCCAAGGACCGGTTTCTGGCTATCAGCCTTCATCAGCCTGGATAGCTTGACTCCAGTGGTGTGGAGAGCCTGGGACTCACGTCTGAGCATCCCCAGCACACTCGGGGTGAAAATTGCAAAAAACACAGTTGATGGACAGAATGTACCAAATGTCATACATTCACCCCAGTACAAGGATCTGGGCCTAAATCCATCGTTTTTTTTGCACTCCACACCACGGATTTAGGCCCAGATCCTTGTACTGGGGTGAATGTATGACATTGTTCTACATTCTGTCCATCAACTGTGTTTTTTGCAATTTTCACCCCGAGTGTGCTGGGGATGCTCAGACGTGAGTCCCAGGCTCTCCACACCACTGGAGTCAAGCTATCCAGGCTGATGAAGACTGATAGCCAGAAACCGGTCCTTGGATGCTTGATTCCGGTCTAGGAAAGACATGGCTTGGTAGTTCGGACTGGACTGTTCCCATGAGGCACAGGGTCAGAGATGATTTGCATATAGCCAGTGTCTAACCCAGGGTGGTGTGGAGTGCAAAAAAAACGATGGATTTAGGCCCAGATCCTTGTACTGGGGTGAATGTATGACATTGTTCTACATTCTGTCCATCAACTGTGTTTTTTGCAATTTTCACCCCGAGTGTGCTGGGGATGCTCAAACGTGAGTCCCAGGCTCTCCACACCACTGGAGTCAAGCTATCCAGGCTGATGAAGGCTGATAGCCAGAAACCGGTCCTTGGATGCTTGATTCCGGTCTGGGAAAGACATGGCTTGGTAGTTCAGACTGGACTGTTCCCATGAGGCACAGGGTCAGAGCTGATTTGCATATAGCCAGTGTCTAACCCAGGGTGGTGTGGAGTGCAAAAAAAACGATGGATTTAGGCCCAGATCCTTGTACTGGGGTGAATGTATGACATTGTTCTACATTCTGTCCATCAACTGTGTTTTTTGCCTTCGATACGGTGTCACATGAGATTTTGCTGACGAGGCTGGAGGGGATAGGAATAACAGGACAGGCCCTTAAATGGTTCAAGGCTTTCCTTTCGGGCAGATCCTTTAGAGTTTCCACCCCTCCTTTTTTATCTAAAGAACACCCCATTGAACAGGGTGTGCCCCAAGGGTCAGCTCTGAGCCCTACCCTGTTCAATGTTTACGTCCAACCCCTAGCAGAAATAGCCAGGAAACATGGTCTCTCACTAGTGACATATGCCGACGACACCCAGCTGGTGGTGACACTGGACAACGAAAGCGGTCTTAGTGCACAAAATTTCAAGCAGACGCTTATCGACATCACCAGCTGGATGACAACAAACTGTCTCCAGCTGAACGCCGGTAAAACGGAAGTGTTGCTAGTGGGAAAAGAAACAACGACGTGGGGAAACAACTGGTGGCCAGAGACACTTGGCCAACCTCCTGAATGCAAAGAGCATGTAAGAAACCTGGGAGTCTGGGTGGACACTGATCTGACTTTTAGCCACCATGCCAAAAAGGTGGCAGCTACCTGTTTTGGTATTTTACGCAATCTCAGACCGATTTTAAAAATTTTTGACCACCAAACCCGCCAAATTGTGGTGCAGTCAGCAATTTAGTCAAGACTGCACTACGGCAGCTCTCTCTTGCTAGGGGCAAATGTGGCAGAGAAAGCTAGATTGCAGCAAGTCCAGAATGCCGCAGCTAGAGCATTAACCGGTCTCCCACGCTATAAGTCAGTGTCCTCTGTTCTCACGAAACTCCATTGGCTCCCCGTGGAAAAAAGGATCCACTACAAAATGCTTTGTCTTGCATTTAAGATCCTTAAAACTGCCCCCCCCCATTCAATGTCCTCTTCTCACATCGTACGTCCCCCGACGTGCGCTTCGTTCTGAAGGACATAACTTGGCCGTAGTGCCCCGCTTTAAACTAGCAAGAATGGGCGGTCGGTCATTTAGACATCTTGCCGCAAGACTCTGGAATGGACTACCTATTCATATTCGAAAAATCGAGGAGCTACTTCCCTTCAGGAAAGCAATAAAAACCCATCTCTTCTGTTAAAGTACAATTGCCTCACTGTGACAGAACAATCGCTCACCACTGGTACACCTTCCTACAGCAAGCGCCGGGACGCCCCTTGGCTGGGGCAGCCGTGCGCGTTACAAGTCTATTTAACATTGTTCTGTTTTCTGTTCATCAATTGTTGTTTTTGCATAATGTAAATAGGTCAGTGGGTTCCTGCTTTTGCCAGAGATGCCCTATTGTTACTTGCAGTTAATAAGTTAAAATCCTAACATAGAACAGTGAGCTATTAACTGTCATGTAAGAGCTGCATGAAAACTGCAAGGTATAAATTAGAGTGTTATGGTTCTTCCCCAGTCTTTGATTATCCGAATGTTACAAAAAAGGTTTTATTTGGGTAGAAATCAATTCTGATTATTAAAGAGAACCCCCAACCATGGTTTAAATTCTGAGTTTGTGTTTCTCCAGACCAATCACTATTAAGCTATGCTGCCTACCAGTATGAATGTCATGTGACTCCTACACCTTGTAGTCCTTTTTCTTATGTAACATTTCCTATACAGTGATTTACACACATATGATTGATTGTCTCTGTGTAATATGTGTGATGTATAGCGCTCTGACACCCTTCATGGGTATAAGTGGAGCTGTAAATTTTCTGATACTTTATTATTTTTACATTTTTACACATGCTAAAAGCCTCTGCAAAGATTTTTACTTATTAGTGCCAGTGGAACATACAACTGCAGCAGTGAGAAAGGTGACCAGTCAATCTTTTCATGGGGCCCTTTTCATGGGGCCCGCCACCTCACAGCAGCACAAGTTTCTTAGTAACTTTTGATACGTTTGAGGTATAAACAATTTATTAGTTAAAATCGTCCGATTATGCAGCAGATGATGTATTATGTGGCAAATATGACAGAGCCACAATTATGTGGAAAACATTTGCTAACTGGGATATTTTGCCATTCATGTTTGGACTGCTCTTGTGGAAAAGGGAGGAAACAAAAGGCGTGCGATTCCACTTTTAAGGATATTTGGGACATTCTATGATTGGAAACGTATAACACTTTGTGAATGTATTTTAATGTCAATAACCAATGTTAAACCTTAAATAAACATGTGTATCCATTGGTTAAATTAAATAAAATAATAAGCTGTAACCTGTTAGTGAAATGGGAAACAAATACAAATAATTGGGATATTTTGCTCTTTCTTCCACACCTCTGACTCTGCCCACTGACCCAATACACAGGTTATTTCCGCCCTCTGATTCTCTGCCCACAGTTCCCCTACTTTTTTCCCTCACTTCGACATCTGGATGGTGGGTGCTGGGCGGCATTGTATTGGGGCGTCGCGACCGGGTCAGAGAAAGGAATTTAAATCAAAAGCGAGAAAAAGGGGCTAAAGGGTCAAGGGGCAGCAGGGCTAGGACCCGGTCCGGTTCCGCAGCATAGTGGTTCTGTTTGTTGTGAGCATGGGCGGAGCGAGATGGTGGCTTGCATCAGTCTCTAGGCCAGGCAGACTCTGATTGATGACTCGGGAGTGGCTATCCCGGACCCCGATCCTCCATGTAACTTAGCCAGCAATGAGCCATCACCACCCCTCCGAGTTCGAAACATGCTACATGCATCAAACTGGAATCCAGGAGGACCTTGAGGGCATGTGGTGAGCAGGGGGCAGGAGGAGGCAGAGAGCCTTCGCTAAATTTCGGCTAAAGCATCACTCAGGCCTTTTCCAGAACTCATTAGAGCAGGGGTACTCAAAGTAGGGCCCGCAGGCCGTCAGTGGCCCGGCAAGTCTTCCGTGGCGGCCCGCAGACCTTGAGACATCGCACCTGTGTTCTTTTTCGAAACTTCAGCCAACAGGGCCAGTTCCAACAGTGGGAATCAGAGAGCCTGCTCTGTGGGGCCAGGCGAATCCAGCCACAGTCAGAGTGGAGCAGCAGGGGCGCTAAGAGGTGAACAAAGCCTCATTAACAAACAGATGGCATTTGAAAGACCTGGGAAGTACTGGGATGCAGCTGTGTGTGTGCTGCTGTATCAGCCCAGGCTGACACACACAGGGGGAGGGGGGAGAGGACAGCATGGATTGAGAGCCCGGTGAGGTGGGAGGGCAGAGCAGGTAGTGAGAGCCTGGGTGAAGTGGGAGGGCAGCAGGGAGTGAGAGCTTGGGTGAGGTGGGAGGGCAGCAGGGAGTGAGAGCCCAGGTGAGGTGGGAGGGCAGAGCAGGGAGTGAGAGCCTGGGTGAGGTGGAAGGGCAGCAGGGAGTGAGAGCCTGGGTGAGGTGGGAGGGCAGCAGGGAGTGAGAGCCGGTGAGGTAGGAGGGCAGCAGGGAGTGAGAGCCCGGGTGAGGTGGGAGGGCAGCAGGGAGTGAGAGCCCAGGTGAGGGGGGAGGGCAGCAGGGAGTGAGAGCCCGGGTGAGGGAGGTGGGAGGGCAGCAGGAAGTGAGATCCGGGTGAGGTGACAGAGGGCAGCAGGGAGTGAGAGCCTGGGTGAGGTGAGACAGATAGAGATAGAGACAGATAAAGACATATAGAGACAGAGACAGAGAGAGGCAGAGACAGATAGAGACAGGGGAAGACAGAGCTAGATAGGGTCAGAGACAGGGACAAATAGAGGCAGAGACAGATAGAGATAGAGACAGACAGCGATAGAGACAGACAGCGATAGAGACAGACAGAGAGAGAGACAGAGAGAGAGCCAGAGATAGAGACAGAGATAGAGGCAGGGACAGATTGAGACAGAGACAGACAGAGACAGATAGAGGCAGAGACATATAGAGACAGGGGCAGACAGAGCTAGCTAGGGTCAGAGACAGGGACAGACAGAGACACATAGAGGCAGAGACAGATAGAGGTAGAGACAGACAACGATAGAGACAGACAAAGAGAGAGAGAGAGACAACAAGAGAGACAAATAGAGACAGAGATAGAGGCAGAGACAGATTGAGACAGGGACAGACAGAGACAGGCAGAGACAGGCAGAGACAGACATAGATAGAGACAAATAGAGATAGAGGTAGAGACAGAGACAGACAGAGGCAGGGACAGACAGAGACAGATAGAGGCAGAGACAGACCAAGACAGGCAGAGACAGAGAGACGGAGAGGGAGACAAAGGGAGGGAGACAGAGACAGGGACAGACAGAGACAGATAGAGGCAGGGACAGCAACAGATAGGTAGGGGCAGAGTGACAGGAAGATGGAGAGGGAGACGGAGACAGAGGGAGGGAAAAGGAGGGAAAGGGAGATAGAGGGTGACAGTGGGGGGGAGGTAAAGAGGAAGACATATAGAGGGAGACAGACAGAGGGAGAGAGGGAGACAGACAGAGGGAGACAGACAGAGGTAGACAGACAGAGGGAGGGAGACAGACAGAGAGAGACAGACAGAGGGAGGGAGGCAGACAGGGAGGGAGGCAGACAGAGGGAGGGATAGAGACAGAGGGAGGGAGACAGACAGAGGGAGAGAGGGAGACAGACAGAGGGAGAGAGGGAGTCAGACAGAGGGAGACAGACAGAGGGAAACAGACAGAGGGAGCCAGACAGAGGGAGGGAGCCAGATAGGGAGGGAGGCAGACAGAGGGACACATGGATGGAGACAGACAGACCGAGGGAGGGGGACAGACAGAGGGAGGGAGGGAGAGGGAGGGATGGAGACAGACAGAGGGAGGGATGGAGACAGAGGAAGGGAGACAGAGGGAGACAGGGGGAGGGAGAGAGTGAGAGGGAGGGAGAGGGGGAGGGAGAGAGGGAGACAGACAGAGGGAAGGAGACAGACAGAGGGAGGGAGACAGACAGACGGAGGGAGACAGACAGAGGGAGAGAGGTAGACAGACAGAGGGAGACAGAGGGAGGGAGAGAGCGAGAGGGAGGGAGATGGGGAGGGAGAGAGAAGGAGGTAGAGAGGCAGACAGACAGACAGAGGGAGGGAGACAGACAGAGGGAGGGATGGAGACAGACAGAGGGAGGGAGACAGATAGAAAGAGACAGATGGAGGGAGACGGAGAGAGGGAGGGAGACAGAGAAAGAGAAAGAGAGGTGAGACAGAGAGAGACACAGGGAGACAGAGTGAATGAGACAGAGGGAGAGAGATAGAGGGAGGGGGACAGAGAGAGGGAGGGAGACAGAGAGAGGGAGGGAGACAGAAAGATGGACTGAGAGATAGGGAGAGGGGAAGGGAGAGGGAGAGGCTCAGTGGATGAAGGCGTCCGCTGCAGGGGCCTGAGTTCAACTTTATGGTCACATTTTTTTTTCTCTAGCCCCTCCCCCACTGACCCCACCTCCACCGGTGCGGCCCTCGGTCACAAACCACACTATAAATTCGGCCCCAGAGAGAAAGTTTGTGAGTACCCATGCATTAGAGAATGCATACACAGCAAAACTAATTGGCAAAACGTAGATTGCCTCACTCAGGGGAAACTTAACTGGTCTTCTGTTACTTAAAAAAGAAAATTATTATTATGGGCCTTTTTTTCCTCAATGAACTGAAAAATTCAGACACTTGCCTTTTCAAGAACGATTTAGTGAGTGCACCCTTATGACAGAACAACTCACCCCAAAGGGCACCCAAATCTTGTAGTTGCACCAGACCGCTACAAAGATCAGTCATTCTGTATAAAAAGCAAACAAAGAAAGCCTCAGCCCACACACAGCATTGTTGCAAACGGGTTAGCAAATGTTTAAAATAAATAAAGTTGGTGCTCACTGTCCCATATTGGTGCATTCACCTCAGAAGTGCAGTCACTGACCTATCACAGTTATTACACCCTGGCAGTGACGTGCTGCACCATGAAAGGAAATCAGTCCTCTTTACAAGTGTTACTTCCGGTCGCAGTAAAGAGTAGCAGGTCTTTGCAAAAGGGTTGGTACCACAAGGGTTGAAGTACACATTGTCTTTTACACTTTTACACTTTTTACTATGAACCTTTGCACAATTGTTTGAAGTTAAGAGCGTTTTTAAATGACTTTATGCTATTTTATATCAAGAATAAATTGGTTATATTTAAATTCATGTTTCGTGCTCAAAATTTCATTTTTTAGTGTTCTCAGTAGGAATGTCTGTGATTTCTGACTGGGTATCCTGGTGCTCCATAAGGTAATCATTTACTATGCTTTAAAAGTTAATACAATCTAATATGTAATGAAAAATTTGTTGAAAAATGCTTTGTTTTGGCCTTTCTATCTCAAATTTTCTTGGGGGGGACAACCAAACTCTCCCTAGTAGTGGTTGCTCACTGCGCTTGGTCAATACACACCATATGGGGGCTGGCCTCACTTTTACTTTGTTCCCTCTGATTCACTACTAGTGTCTATTTTTGGTGCTCTCTGAAAGAAGGTCTATGGGTACATATGACTTAGTGGGTAACCTGGTGCTCTTTAAGGTCATCATCTACTATTTACTATGCTTTGAAAGTTGATACAATTAAATATGTAATGAAAAATGTGCTGTAAAATTCCCCATTTTGGGCTGTCGTTTTCCAAAATTTTCTAGGGGGGAGAACCTCCAGACCCCCCTAGTAGCGTTCGTGTTCGATCACTGCACTCGCTCGCTACAGGCTGGACGGGGTCTGGTCTGGAAAAATTTGCCAGGGCTGCTTTCAGTTCCCAGTCCGGCCCTACTGTTGCTTGCGGTTACCCGCACATGCCACATCTATTTTCAATTATCGTGCCCAGACACAGGTGCCATAATTCAAAACAGATCGCTCGCTGTGGTGTGCGCGCGCACCACTCGCGGGCTTGTTTAGGTCTACTAAACCAACCCTACATATTTTGGGGGAGAGGCGTGAATTTGCTTAAACTGACGTGCATTGAGACCATGTGGCAAAGTTAATATTTTAATACATTTAGACACATTCATAATATATGCGGTTACTCGTGTGGAGCATGCCTGCAGCGCTCCTCTGGGATCATGTGTTTACTGTAACGTTAATTTCCTTTACTACCTGCTAGGTAAATATTGTAAAATATGTTGGGAAAAGTCACCTCTGTCTCTAATGGAGCAGAATCCCTTATTGCAGAATCTGTGCTCATTGGCCCACAGCCTCAGGCGAATATCTGTGTAAAGCGCCAAGACCGAGGTGCCAATAAATTACCAAATGATGCGCTACACAAATAACCATAACTACGGCCACAGGGTATACTCGGGATGCTGCAATTATTCTTCACCGAGGACCAAATTATGTGACAAATGAAGTCGCATTATGCACCGTAATTGGCTCGTTCTGTGGCAGTATGTGGTGGCTGGGTTGTCTTTATAAATCATTAATACGGTAAGGTTCACTTATTAGTACCAGTTTAATAGATGGAAAAGCAAATTAGCAACTGAAAGGCGTCCAGTCAGCCTTTGCAAGTGTCCTGCCAGTCAGCATCTGTAGAACTTGATTTAAAGTAGAGTTTGAAATAAAAACATACATATTTGCTGAACGCTTCATTTTATTCAGCAGTTTCCTATTTGTATCGTAACTCCAGAATTATGTGGAAAATACCACTCTCAGATTCCCATAATTTCGGTGGCTGTGAGTATACTTGAAGATCAGCTTGTGGCCATCGAGGGGTCAGGGGGTGGCCAGCCTCTCCATGCCAGGCTGCCCCCGGTTATTGCCCTGGGGAGGGATTCACCAGTGTGGCACTTCATTCCTTTAGGGGAAGTAAGTAGGCTGGCACTTGTTCACCGGGACGCAGGCAGACGTGTTTGAACCCTACGTGCACTGGAGTAACAGAGCGCGCAAAACCTCTGCGCTGAGGGGCACTGAGAGAGCTGTGTCGTGTGTTGGGCACCAGCACTGCAGCTTTGGTGGGGGCCTTGTTCAGATACCGGTGCAGTGCATGAAAACCAGAGGGACTGCAAGACAGTCCTGAGACTGGAATTTGCAGATTTCCTCTACACCAAGATTGAGGTACATTGGCAGTGGGGTTTGGGCCTTAGTACTAGAACAAACCGGGGTGGCTGTACATGTGCTGAATGTAGAGGCACATGGACGGAGCTGAGTGGCCTAGAAGCGACAGGGGTGTGCTGCACTGGTGAGGGCTGGCCTCGACCCCTGTCCAGCAGGCTGTGTTAAATCAGGGTTGAGGTGCACCGACTGAGCTGTGCCAGGGGCATGTGGGGTGCCCTACTAGCAGGGTCGGATTGGGATCACAATTCGGCCCGGGCACTGACGAAAAAAGTGGCCCACATTCAAGAGGCGTGGCCCATATTTAAGGGGCGTGGCCCACATTCAATGGGCGTGCCCTTTCATGAAACACCATTTGCACAGACAAGGAATGAAAGTGGGAGGATACTGTTCTTGCACAGGACACAGGGCCAAGGTGACAATGGCCTACATGCTGAGCAACTAAAAAAAATAGCAAGGCCCCTTTCTGTCACAAAATTATTCCAGCCCTCCAGCACAGGAGCACCTGAAAAGCAGCAAAGCCCCTGCTATTACTAACCTACTTAGCCCTCCCCAGACCTTCAGCTCAGGAGCACATGAACAGAGGTAAGGCCCCTGCAATTAGTAAATTAATAAGCCCTCCAGGCCTCGGGAAAATGTCCTTGCAGGGGAGCACAAAACACAGCTTTCTGGGTCATCCAAGGTAGTCAGGTAGCCAGGGGCAGGCTGGGGTGAAGCTGGAGCATGGGAAGTGCCTTCCCAGTGTGTTCTGGCAGTTTGAGTGTTTACCATTTACTGTAGTATTACCCTTGTACCTGTGTATGGTACCCTTTTGTAACTTGCACACGTCACTTTTCTCTGGTATCACACTGTATGCTACCTCTCACTTTTGTTTGCTTTAGATACTTGCACAAGTGCCACCATTGCCTACGTAACATTTGTTCTTGTGCTGGAGTGCCTGCCATTTATTGCAGTATTACACCTCTACTTGTACTTTGTACGCTTTTGTAACCTGCACACATATCACTTTTTCCTCCTGTAATGTACCGATTGCTACCTCATGTATTTTGGTTGCTCACTATTGTCACTTTGATTCATGTAACTTAACGTTTGCTTTTGTAATTTGTGCACTTGTAATTTTTCTCCTCATGTATTATTGCTGTTCCTAGTGTGAAGCGCTCTGACACCTTCGGATAAAGTCCGCGCTATATAAAATCGCATAAATAAATAAATAAAATAAAAAAATTCCAAACATCACCTGGCCCCCACAGCAAGACCCATTCTTCCTCGCCCACTATGCCCTGAATGTGAAGGGCTGTGGGCGAGGTGTTAAGACTAACACCGTTTCTGGGCTGCATGGGCCCCAGGGGGGCCGAGGTGAAAATGGCTCAAAGGCCTGAGAAACACCTGGCCCCCAGGGAGGCCGATTCTTGCAAACAATCACCCCTCCCCAGCCCAGCCTCAGCTTGATTGCTTGGCAGGGCAGTGGTGAAGGAGAGGCCACACTGCTTTCATTTTCACTGTCTGTCTTGTGCACTCTGTGGGCCGTTTTTTCTCCCCTTTTCCTAGTCCACTCTCTGTGGACTGGGACAGGGGGAAAAAAAACGGCCCACAGAGGGCACTGAGGCACATGCCCGAATGCCCGCCTTGCCAATCCGCCCCTGCCTACTAGAATAGTAGGAAGCGGCCCGCTGGCCAGGGGATGAGAAGCACTGGCAGAGTTGTGGGAGGGGCACCTTAATATAAGCATAGCAGGAAGCCAGCTCCAGGGTAGCATTGAGGGTCACTGTCAGAGCTGTGTGTGCGCCCTTTTGATACTAGAATAGCAGGCTCCAGGCTACTTCTTTTTTGGATCCATTTCACAGGGGAGCAAATAAACGAAAGGGGCAATGCCTGGCTGTTTTGTATGTAATGACTGTCTCTGACTCACGCAGGTGTCGGTTCCCCACGGCCACATCGGCCCCAGCAACAGAACCGGCCCCTGTCACAAAACTGACCCCCATCCCCTCCAGCCTATCGGGGGATTGCCCGGTGCCCGGATTTAACAGTCCGGCCCTGAATGAGACCCTTACAGGTGATTAGATTGCACTATGCAAATACTGGATTTATGATTTAGTTTCCCCATATTTCTTTGTTTCAGAATGCTCCACAGATATATAGCATTATAACATCAGTGTATTTTTAATGAAACAGTGCCTCATTACAATGTACCTGATAATCCTGATCCGAGCAGTAACAAGACTTCCTGACTGAATTGAGATTTAAAGATTTGCAATAATTGAGCAGATCCCCAGTATTTAACCTGGAGACTCCACCTTCTGGAAACTGATGTCATGTGAGGGTAAAATACCAGGGAAAAGTTACAGGAATTATAGTGGGAATCTCTGACAATATGTGTGGCAAAAATGTCTGCAAATTAATCAGTGAAGTCTCTTTTTCTGTAATACCCTGTGCTAGCATGGGCAGAAAAACAATCTGAAAAAGAAAACATGGAATACATCAACCCAGTGCTTTCTAAGCAAGTGCAACTAAAGAAAACATTTTCCATGAAATTCTGCCTGTCTGTAGCGAAGATTTAAATTAGCAAGTGTAAAAAAAATAATAAAAGAAACAGGCCTCAAAAGACTTGCCTGTGCTTCACCCTTCACCTTGTTTTCAGAAACCTCAGGTTCTCATTCTGAGTCCAAACCACGAAAGGAAGTGCTGCTCCTTCCAGATAATGCATCCGCACAATGCAGTCATCTTCATCAACCGTGCGGTCTTTTTACAATATTGGACGTCTTTTGAACCCTATCCAAATTTGCTGAATCGTCTTCCATCCAATTCAATTCATGGGTTGCTTCAGTTCTTTGGGAAAGGATAGTTCCCACATCCCTACTTGGAAGCATCACTCCCCACCACAAATGCAGTAGTTAAACCCAGGTTCTGCAAATGCATGAAGTAATTAAATGCTCTAGAGTTGTAAAGGATTCTTTGGTTTATCATGCACGTGCAAACCTCTTCTGTTTTTTCAATAAATCAGTTAGGGGTGCTGCCATTGAGCACTGAGGAATAGAGAGCCAAGAAAAAGCTTGCACACCTCAAAGTCTGTGGTATGGCTTCTTCAAACTTAGTTACTGCCCATGAGAAGTTAAACACATTCTTTAAGGTCCCATTATTACGTTATCAATGAATGCAACATAGTAGTGTAGTACGGAAAACAAAATTGTTTTGTAAGTAGTTGACTATTTTCAAGTTGTATCAAAACCTTGAAAGTCATTACTCCCTGCTCAGCTCACATCAACATGTTATTTCTGCATGATAGAGCGGCCAGTGTCACAACAAAGGATATGACTCCACACTGGAAAGATACCTGACCAACCGCAAACTATTGGCTTTGCTGATATAAACACTATAATGCACATTATGGGCTTAATTACGAATCTGGTGGTCCACAGACCATCAGACTCGTGGGGATGTGGTGGTGGTGATCTCCCGACCAACCAATTACAATAAGGGCCTGATAACGACTTTGACGGCGCGGCGCCGGGTCTGACCCTTCACCCCCCTCACCAAAAATGTGGTTGGGCTTCCGGACAGATTACGAGTTTCCTTCTGTCTGGCGGGCTTGCATTGACGTTTCCACGGCAGTGCCCTGAAAATCAGCACCACAATGGGAACGGCAAAAACAGTTCCTGCATGGCATGGACTGTAAAGTCCATGCTGTGCAGGAACTGGTGTGCATGCAAACAGGGGGGCACATGTTATTCCCCCCATGTGTGCATTCACATGGCGTAGAGGCACAAGGGGGCACTGTAGGTCTCTCTTTGTTTACTCACCCCCACAGTTTTCATGGCAGTGAAATTGCCATGAAATCCATAGCGGAGAGCAAACTCCTAATATACTTGGCAGGACCACGGTGGTCCCGCCAAGCATATTGATGCTTCTTCACCACCGGGGCAGCGGGGCAATGGTGGTCCGACCTTCCTAAGGACTTAATTATGAGTCTGGCGGCCCATGGAACACCAAACTTGTGGGGGCTCGGTGGTGGCATTCTACAGACTCCTCCATTACAATAAGGGCAGTCAGCACTCCCATTGCCCTGCCACAGCCACCAGGAAACCACCATTCCTGGCAGTGTTGCGGTAGTGTAGAGGCATGAATATGCTTGGGGGGAACGCCGTGGTCCTGCCAAGCATATTAGGAGTTTCTTCTCCGCTATGGTTTTCATAGCCGTTCCGCCGCCATGAAAACCGGTGCGGAGAAGAATTAGAGGGGCCCGCCAGGGCCTGCTTGTGCCACTGTGCAATGTGGATGCACGCAGGGAGGCACAACATGTGCTCCTCTGTGTTCATGCACACCAGTTCCTGCCTGGCAGGGACTGTACGGACCATGCAGTGTAGGAAGTGCTTTTGGTGTTCCCGTTGTGGTGACCGTTTTCCGGGCACCACCGTTGGAATATCAAAACGTAAGCCCACCAGAGAGGAGAAAACTCGTAATGTAGAGGGTGGCCCAACTTTGGTATTGCGGTGGCGTGGCGGACCCAGCGCAGCACCGCCAAAGTCAGAATCAGGTCTTTTGTGTGTCTGCTCTAGCCTGATAGCTGCACAGACAATTGTTCATTAAACACATCAATATTTTACACACAATAATTTACTGACAGGCCCTGATTCAGTGTTTTAGAGGATTACTTCCCTTGCAACTTCAACAAATATATGGATCATGTTGCATGTTTTATGACAGCTTAATGAGCGTACACAGCACGTCGGATAATAGATTACTTAATTGCATACTTTTTAAGAACATATCAATGAATTGCAGAAATTATATTTCACTTTTATTAAAAGACAAAAATTGTTTGATTTGTGATACTATTAACGGGAAACAGGTGTTACACCGCAAGCGTTACAATGCATGCCATTATCCCGCAGGCCGTTGCAATGCGAAAGGTGTGTAGCAGGCGGCAGAAGGTGTTGGATTTAACTCCAACACCTTCCCTACTGTTGCACACACTGGAGTTGGAATAGTAAATTAAACTATTCCAACTTCCAGCGCGCCCCCGACAGCAAGTCGGGGTAAAGATTTGCATTGCAACCATGTTAGACCTGGCACCATTGGCGTGGCTCTCCCTTCCATTTTTGCTGTTGCCTCATGTATTTTTGCTGGTGTTAGATGCTTTGGGCACTGTGCCACTGCTGTCCAGTGCCACAGTGCAAGTGCTCCATATTGTAAATTGATGTATTAATCAGTGATTCCATGTTTGGCTATTTGGTTTACTTGTCAGACCTTAGTACAGTGCACTGAGTGCGCCCGGGGCTTGTAAATCCAAATGCTGCTGGTGCGCTTGCAGCACTGGTTGTGCCACCCACAGAAGCAGCCTTTTAAAAAGTGTCTACGGTCTGCCATTGCAGAGAGATTATTACATTCTTATAATCCTAACTGACTCAGGGAACACGGTAGAAATTCGAGTTTAGTATGCCTGAACTCAGAATGATAAAATACATCTTTTAGTGAAGTTGGTTTTAACATTCTGTGTTTGAAAATACCACTTTTAGAAAGTAGGTAATTTCTTGTCTAACCATCCAAAGCCTGCCTCTGCTAGGTTGTGTATTCCTTGTCTGAAGTTTGTGAGTGATTGTGGGATTCCAAGAGACAGGATCAGTCAGCCCAGTGGTGAATGGAGAGATCTGCATCTAGATGGGAGGGAGGAGTTGCACCTGGGACCTGAATAGGACTATGCCTGCCCCCCACAGTGCTGGCTTCACCCTCTGTGGTGTGTCTGATATCACTGCCCTGCACACTGAAAGAAGAGAAGGAAGACTGTCAACAAAGTGCTCCAGGGCTGTACTTGCCTTCCACAATGCTGGCTCCACCTCCTGTGGGGCGTCTGTTGTTTCTGCCCTGCACTGTGAAAGGAAAGGAGAAGTCTGGTAAACAGAGTGCTTCAGAACTGGTTTGGATTGGGCAAAGGTCCCTCTCCCCTCAGAGAACAAAGGATATTGGGG
Organism: Lissotriton helveticus; assembly: GCF_964261635.1. Classification (NCBI taxonomy): domain Eukaryota; kingdom Metazoa; phylum Chordata; class Amphibia; order Caudata; family Salamandridae; genus Lissotriton; species Lissotriton helveticus. The sequence continues at coordinate 329,490,862 of NC_136071.1, read as the reverse complement.
TATAAGTATTGGGACCCTGATCCCATGAAATTAGATCACTTTTGGACTACAAGAAGAAACCTCTGCTGAGGAGAGGAACCTGAAGAAACTGAGGAGAGACTACTCCTAAGCTGATGTGCTGCTTAGGGGATTGGCCTGCAGTAGTTGCCTTACTGCCAAAGAGAGAAGAAAAGAACTTTGTATACTTTGCTTTCAACTCGTGAAGGATCTCCAAGGGACTGGAAAAGAGCTTGCCTCCTGCTGAAGTCTCAGGGACAACAGACTTCACACCCCCCAGCTCCCCAGAGTTCTTTAGAAGTGCCTGCTGCTGTTTTGGGCCTTCTGAGGGACTGCCTGTCGCAAGGAGCTGGAAGCGCGACTCATCGAAGAAGAATCATGTCGCCGTCGCTGCTACTGCCGTCGCATCGTGAATGTGGGTGCTGTAGCTGTTGTATTGCACCGCATCGAGAGATGCATCTCGCAATGAAGAAGAAGCTTGTTGCAGTCGCTGCTGCTACCGTCACAACTCCGAAGGAGGGTGTCGCCGCTGTAGTTGTCGTATTGCACCGCATCAAGGAGAAGAGTCTCGCAACGAAGGAGAAGCGTGTCGCCGTCGCTGTTGCTGCCGTTGCATCATGGATGTCGGCGCTGTAGATGTCGTATTGCACCGCATCGGTAAAAAGCGCCTCGCATCCCCCGGAGAAGCACGCCACCGTCAAAGCTGCTGCTGTCGCATCTTGAATGTCAGTGCTGTAGTTGTCCCATTGTGTGGAAGCTCCTCGCATCATCGGAGAACAGTGCCGCAGCCAATGCGGTTGCCGTCGCATCGCTGAACAAGGGTGTCGCCGCTGCAGCTGACGCATAGAACGGAGATATCCCGCATCCCCAGAGAAGCGCGCCGCCGTCGGAGCTGCTGCCGTCGCATCTTGAAATGTTGGCGCTGTAGTTGTCGCATCGTGCGGAAGCTTCTCGCATCCTCGAAGAAGCGTGCCGCATCTGGAAGATCTTCACGTCTTTATTTCTTTGCACCAGAACTTTGCAGCATTTCCCTCGCTGCAAGATTACTTGTTGTGGAAGCGCAACGCATCGTAAGGTACATTGACGCAAAGTGTTGCATCTTAAGAACTGAACTGAACTAAGCTAAAACTACCATCTTAAGTATAGTATTGTGTATTTCTGTCGTTTATGGTCTTGTGTTAAATCTATATAAAGAATACTTATTTTTTATATAAACCTGGTGTGGTGTCCATTTGTAGTGTTGCCACTGGGTTACTGTATGTGGTCACAATGCTTCCCACACTGCCTCTGAGATAAGCCTGTCTGCTCCTGCCACGCTACCAAGGGCATGAGCAGGGGTTACTTAGGAGTGTAAACCCCTTATCCTGACTAGAGGCAAGGGTCCCTATTTGTCACAAGTACCTACCTGTGCCAACTAGAGACCCCCAACTCCAACATTGGTGGTCAGCAGTGAGGATTCTGGACTTGAATTTGTGACTTATGTACAGTGATTGGTGAACACTACTTAGTGAGTGCAGACCATAACGCAACCACATACTTTTTGGTAGATTCCTTTTTGGATTTTCTATTTTTGAGAGATGCCAAATTCAGTTGTCATGGGGCGAGCAGAATCCATAGCCTCTATTGATTGTGAATGGGAAGAAGAGAGTCTGGAAAGCTACAAAGTATCACAGCTAAAGTACTTCTGCAAGAAATTCAATCAATGTTTCCACCTCTGGGTTCAGGGTGAAGGAAGCGTTCTACAAGGTGCTGAGGGCCTGGGTAGAAGCAAGGAAAACCCCTGAGATTGAGGAAGGGGATGACAATGCAGATGTACAGCAGGAAGGGCCAGTGGGCTCAGGAGGAAGGAAGGTACCTTCCCCCACCGGTAGCAGTGCTTCTGGCAGGAGTCTGCCTCCAGAGGAGTTGGAGGACAGAGAGAGATCCAGGAAACATGAAATGGAGATGACCAAGTTCAAGGTGAATAGGCAACTGGAGATAGAAAATAGGAAATTATATATAGACGAAAAGAAATTACAGTTTGAGCATGAAAAGGTTTTGAGGGAGTTTAAGTTTAAAACCAAGAGTGCAGAGGTTACTCCCTTTGGTGGCAGCCTACCGTCAGTGCCTGTGGAAGCTCGTGTGTATATTCCCAAAAATGTGGTGAAAGAGTTTTATAAAAATGATGATATTGGTCAATGGTTCAGAGCCTATGAAATAGCCATGTCTTCCCACGGCGTCCCTGAGAGAGATTGGGGAACGATTTAGAGAGCTTACCTTGGGAGAAGATGGAGAAGAGTACTCACTTGAAGATGGTGGGTCTGCCTGACTGGGCGTGCGTGACCACCCGGTCAATGGCAGCCAGTAGGGGTGCTCAAGAGGACTTGGAGCCTGAGAGAGTTGCCCAGGAACCTGCCTTGGAGAGAAGTGGCAGGGGGCGTGGGAAACCGGCCCCGAAGTTCCCGCGGCCCAGGAGGAGGTAGACCCTGAGGTAGAGGCCCTGGAGCCTACAGGGGAACAGGTAGTTGAACTGGGGGACCTGCCTGAGCTGACCCATTGGCAGCAAGAAAGAGGCCCCTATAGGGAGAATTCTGCAGAAAGAGGAGAGAATTTCCTTCTCTTGAGGGCTTGCGGCAACAGGTTGCAAGCTAGGCAGCAGGTGATCAGTCAGGATCACATTGGATTTACTGGGAGAATGGTCTCCTGTATAGTGAGCCTAAGGTTGCTGAGCCTGGGTCAGCCCGTGTGCTGGTGGTACCCCAGAGTTTCAGAGCCTTCCTACTGGGGCTGGCTCATGATGTGCCGTTGGCAGGACATTTGGGGCCGAACAAGACCTTTGAGAGGCTTGTCACCCACTTTAATTGGCCCTAAATGTGCACGAGTTCAGACACTCATTGCAGGACTTGTCAGACTTGCCAGGCAAGTGGAAAGAGTGGGAGGAAGCACAAGGCTCCTCTCCAGCCATTCCCTGTGGTCAGTACCCCCTTTGAGCGGGTGGGGATTGGCATTGTGAGGCCACTGGACCCCAAGACAGCCATGGGCGACAGGTTCATCCTGGTCTTGGTGGACCATGCCACCCGGTACCCGGAAGCCATACCTCTGAGGACAGTGACAGAACGCGTAGTGGGACGAGCACTGATGGGAATTTTCTCCTGAGTGGGATTCCCTCGCGAAGTAGTGTCTGACCGGGGAACCAACTTCATTTCTAAGTATATGAAGCCCCTGTGGCAGGTGTGTGGTGTAACTCACAAGTTCACCACTCCTTACCACCCCCAAGGAAATGGGTTGGTTGAAAGGTTTAACCGAATCCTGGAGGGCATGATAATGGGTCTTGAGGAACCCATGAGGCGTAAGTGGGACGTCCTCTTACCTTGCCTACTCTTTGCATACAGGGAGGTGCCACAGAAATCTCTAGGGTTCAGTCCCTTTGAGCTTCTCTATGGACACCCGGTCAGAGGACCTCTGAGTCTGGTCAAAGAAGGCTAGGAGCAATCTCCCAGGAAACCTCCTCAGGATGTATATAGCTACTTGCTGGCGTTCAGGAACCAGACTAGGCGTTTCAGACAACTCGCTGAGGCAAATCTGGAAGCCAGCCAGGAGGAGATAAAGCGATGGTATGACCAGAATGCCACTCTGGTAGAGCTTTAATCTGGCCAGAACCCTCAGATGGTTGATGCAGAGGAGGGGTGAGAATCCCAAGCTGTTGAGGTGGTCCATTTCACTAAAGGGTATGGACTTTACGGTGGAACACCGCCCTGGTACAGAACACACCAATGCTGATGGTCTGTCCAGATTTTTCCGCCTTAGTGATGAGAACTCCCAGGAGTTAGAGTAGTTCTCCCCACATTTCTTCTGGAAGGGACACGTGTTAGACCTGGCACCATTGGCGCTGGTCTCCCTTCCATTTTTGCTGTTGCCTCATGTATTTTTGCTGGTGTTAGATGCTTTGGACACTGTGCCTGCTGTACAGTGCCACAGTGCAAGTGCTCCCTATAGTAAATTGATGTATTAATCAGTGGTTCCATGTTTGGCTGTTTGGTTTACTTGTCCGACCCTAGTACAGTGCACTGAGTGTGCCCGGGGCTGATAAATCCAAATGCTGCTGGTGAGCTTGCAGCACGGGTTGTGCCACCCACAGAAGCAGCCTTGTAAAATGTGTCTAAGGTCTGCCATTGCAGAGCCTGCGTGTAGTCTGGTACTGTCATGCTGACTGGGCAAGTGCACACACTTGCCAGTCCCTAAACCTTCCCTTTTCTTCATATCAGACACCCCTATGGTAGGCCCAAGGGCAGGGTGCATTGTGAGTATAAGTTAGGACATGCCCTGGTGTGTGTGGCATGTCCCAATAGTGAATTACAGACATTTCCGTTTTTCACTATTGCAAGGCTACCTGTTTTCCATAGGCCAGAATGGGAAGTTAGAATATTACCTTCTTATAATCCTAACTGACTCAGGGAACACAGTAGAAATTTGAGTTTAGTATGCCTGAACTCAGAATGATAAATTACATCTTTTAGTGAAGTTGGTTTTAACATTCTGTGTTTGAAAATACCACTTTTAGAAAGTAGGTATTTTCTTGTCTAACCATCCAAAGCCTGCCTCTGCTAGGTTGTGTTTTCCTTGTCTGGAGTTTGTGAGTGACAGGGCTGGGGTATTCCAAGACACTGGATGAGTCAGCCTAGTGGTGAATAGAGAGATCTGCATGTAGATGGAAGGGAGGAGTTGCACCTGAACCTTGAATAGGGCTGTGCCTGCCTTCCACAATGCTGGCTCCACCTCCTGAGGTGCGGCTGATGTCTTGGCCCTGCACACTGAAAGAAGAGAAAGAATCCTGTCAACAAAGTTCTCCAGGGCTGTACTTGCCTTCCACAATGCTGGCTCCACCTCCTGTGGGGCGTCTGATCTTTCTCTGCCCTGCACTGTGAAAGGAAAGGAGACGTCTGGTAAACAGAGTGCTTCAGAACTGGTTTGGACTAGGCAAAGGCACCTCTCCCCTCAGCGAAAAAATTATTTTGGGGTATAAGTATTGGGACCCTGATCCCATGAAATGAGATCACTTTTGGACTACAAGAAGAAACCTCTGCTGAGGAGAGGAACCTGCGGAAACTGAGGAGAGACCATTCCTAAGCTGAAGTGCTGCTTAGGAGATTGGCCTGTAGTGGTTGCCTTACTGCCAAAGAGAGGAGAAAGAAATTTCTGTACTTTGCTTTTAACTTGTGAAGGATCTCCAAGGGCTTGGAAACGTTCTTGCCTCCTGCTGAAGTCTCAGGGACAACAGACTTCACCCCCACCTCTTCAGAGTTCTTTGGAAGTGTCTGCTGCTGTTTTGGGCCTTCTGATGGACTGCATGTCGCAAGGAGCTGGAAGCACGACTCATCGAAGAAGAAGCATGTCGCCGTCGCTGCTGCTGCCGTCGCATCGTGAGTGTCGGCGCTGTAGCTATCGTATTGCACCGCATCGAGAGATGCGTCTCGCAATGAAGAGGAAGCGTGTCGCCGTCGCTGCTGCTGCCGTCGCAACTCTGAAGGAGAGTGTCGCCACTGTAGCTGTCGTATTGCACCGCATTAAGGAGAAGAGTCTCGCAACGAAGGAGAAGCGTGTCACCATTGCTGTTGCTGCCGTCGCATCGTGGATGTCGGCGCTGTAGCTGTCAAATTGCACCGCATCAGTAAAAGCGCCTCGCATCCCCCGGAGAAGCGCGCCGTTGTCGGAGCTGCTGCCGTCGCATCTTGAATGTCGGCGCAGTAGATGTAGCAATGTGCGGAAGCTTCTCGAATCCTTGAAGAAGCGTGCCGCATCTGGAAGATCTTCACGTCTTTATTTCTTTGCACCGGAACTTTGCCGCATTTCCCGCGCTTCAACATTACTTGTTGTGGAAGCGCAACGCATCGTAAGGTACATTGGCGCAAAGTGTCGAATCTTAAGAACTGAACTGAACTAAGCTAAAACTACCATCTTAAGTATAGTATTGTGTATTTTTGTCGTTTATGGTCTTAATTAAATCTATATAAAGAATACTTATTTTTTATATAAACCTGGTGTGGTGTCCATTTGTAGTGTTGTCAATTGGTTACTGTATGTGGTCACAAATGCTTTGCACACTGCCTGCTCGTGCCAAGCTACCAAGGGGGTGAGCAGGGGTAATTTAGGAGTGTAATCCCCTTATCCTGAATAGAGGCAAGGGTCCCTATTTGTCACAAGTACCTACCTGTGCCAACTAGAGACCCCCAAATCTAACAAACGACATTAAGGGTAATGGCATGTGTTGTAACGTCACACAACCACTATCAACCTACTTAAAAATCTTACAAACACGTGTTTTTATTTTGATTTTGCGACATTTTACTAATCACACATTAAAGTATATTTATCACCTTTGAAATTAGGTAAATATATCATCAAAATGAATTGGTTAAACACCCATGATACTACTTATTTGGGATTAGGCACATGACTGCTAACACCATACCAACAAAAACTGTCAAAATCTCACATAAAGGCTTTCTGCAAGGTTTCTTCTAGTTTTCAAGTGTAGTTAATCATTTCACACAGAAAACCTCACTCCGAAAATGGTTTCTGATAATCCATAGGGATCTCATACATAACTCTGAATCTGGGAGACTATTGGCATCCAAGTTTAATCCTACATATTATCCAATAAAATATGCATATACTTTGTAAAAGAGCTCTGAGAATTCTTTAATACCCTATGAGCAAGCAGAGATCATTGGCTGCAACAAGAAAGCCCAAAGCCTAGTATGCAGCAAGAAGATTCTATTTGAAACTCAAGTGCCATTGTATACAAACAATGTATATTTATATTAGAGAAAGCACAAATAAACCGTGGTCCCTGTAGAAAAATGTTCCACCTTGGTATGTATCCTGTATTAAAAATAACACAAATCACGTCTTACCTTTGCCAAAGGGACTTTTATCGATATCACAGGTATGTAATTTACTCATACATATGTAAAATAGCTAACGTATAGAGCAATCACATCTGATTTAGTGTCATCAATCCATTGAACACTTTTGAGCACATATGAAACAAACAGGCGAAAATAAGGTGCTGAAAAACTTACTATATGGTTGTTTCAATATACAAAATACTGTACCAATTGACACAGAATCGTCTTAACTATATCCACACTGTTGGACATGGCTTGTCCAGCTGGTTTATCACCAGACGGTTTGCTCTTTGGCCTCCTATTTTAGACCCTGTTTTTGTTGGTTTCAAGACTCTGGGCACTTTACCACTACTGATCAGTGCTAAAGTGCATCTGCTCTCCCTGTAAATTGTTAGGACTGATTGGTGTTTCCATGATTGGTCATTGGATTTAATACTAAGACCCATGTACAGTGCACTGTCGGTGCCCAGGACCTGTAAATCAAATGCGGGGCTGCTAGTGGGCTTGCAGCACGGATTGTGCCACCCACATGAGAAGCCTGTAGATATAACTCAGACATGCCACTGCAGTGTCTGTACACTGTCTGGTTATGTCATATCGACCTGTCAAGTGCACCCACTTGCCAGGCCCTAACCTTCCCTTTTCTTACATGTTAGACATCCCTAAGGTAGGCCCAAGGTACCTCTCTGGGCAGGGTGCAATGTGTGTGAAAGGTAGGACATGCCCTGATGTGTCAGCCATGTCCTGATAGTGAAATACTGCCTATTTCATTTTTCACTATTGAACGGCGATCTGTCCCATAGGATAGAACATGAGTTTATTTAACATCTTGTAAATATAACTTCCCATTGGGACAAGATAGGAGGCTGGAGTTTAGTATGCATGAACTCAGAATATAAAAGTGCATTTTTTTGGTAAAGATTGTTTTGATATTGTGTGTTTGAAAATACCACTTGTCTAAAGTAGGTATTTTCTTGCTTAGCCATCCTGTTTCGCGCTGTTGGTTTGTCTATTGATGTATGGCTTTGGGTTGACAGGGGCTGAGGATCTGCATTCTCTCAAATGGCCACTGGGGGGGGGGGGTTGATGTGTGTCCTGCCTTTCCTGAATAAACCTGGGTTGTATTCAGAGTAGTGGGAGGAGTTTTCTTTAGCACCTGAATAGGCCTGGTCTGCATTTAGAGTGGTGGGTGGAGATTTGCCTTGCACCTGAACAGCCCCTGTCTGCCTTGAACAATGCTGTCTCCACCTCCTGCTGGGCAACTGCACCAGAGAGGACAGAACTGGGTTTGGCTGACACCAGAGAACAAAGGAATTAGTGCTATAAAAGAGGGCTTCAAGAAATCTGAAGGAGGAGTACTGCACCTGTACTGTATGCTGTTGGGTTTGGCCTGCAGTGGTTGTTTCTGTCTTGGGCAGGGAAAGGGCTGGACTGTGCTTTCATCATGATTCTGTTAGAGTATTCTCCAAGGGCTTGAAGTAGAGCTTGCCTCCTGTTGGAGGTCTCAGGGATAGAAAAGACTACAGATATCACTTTTGGACTTCAAGAGGAACCTCTGCCGTCCCTTTGCTGTGTGCTGTCTGGTGTTGTCCTGCAGTAGCTGTTTCTGCTGACGAGAGGAATTGTGTGTGTATCCTGCTTGAGAAGGTTTCTCCAGGGGCATGGAAGTGGAGCTTGCCCCCTGTTCAAGAGGTTTCAGGAACAGCAAATACCTCACCATCCTTCTGGGCTCCGTCTCTGGAACCGCTGTTTTCAGTCGCTGCAGAAAAGAAGGGCAACCGACTCTGCCTCCAAGTCCGTCACAGGATTCAGTGTCCTGAGGTCCCCACAGAAGGCACCATCACACTTCGTCTTTGGTCTCACTGACGCCGTCTTGATGATAGGTCACGAGTTATTACTCGCACCGCGTCCTGTGGGCACTGTATTCTGCACCGCCTCGCTTCAGCCTGCCTGGGCATCACCAACACCCTCGCTGCTCGACCGGAACATCGACCGGCTCCATCGCCTGCACCACAACCTGCCAGCACCGCATCGAGCAACGCCTCACCGACGCCATCTCGACGATCGTCACCGAGCCTCTGCCTGCACCACATTGTGAGGGCAACGCACCCTGCACCAATTCCATTTTTGCAACGCAATCGCAATAGTTGTCCCGACCAGCTCGTACCATCGCGTCGGACGCAACGAGAAAGGTACTGTTTTCGAGTCTGTCTTTGCTTTAGCTGACCTGCACCAACGTGGTCAGCTGGAATTGTTAGACTCTGTCGTTTTCAGCATCACGGTAGTCCCGGACGGATCTACCGACTGTGTTTTGTGGATATTTTCTACAATTGGAAGGTTTCCTTGCAAACTGCATATTTCTAAGAACTGTATTGTGGATTTTTGTTGTTTTTGGTCTTGCTTGGTTTAGATAAAGTTGTACTTATTTTTCAAAACTGGTGTGGTGTCCATTTGTGGTGTTTTCACTATGTTAGTCTATGCATTCACAATTGCTTTACACACTGCCTCTGAGATAAGCCAATCTGCTTGTGCCAAGCTACCAAGGAGGTGAGAAGGGGTTATTTTAGAAGTGTATCCCCCTTACCCTGACTAGGTTGCCAACTACAGACCCCCATTTCTAACACTCACTTTTTACAATAAGGTCATCATAAAAGATAGGGACCCTACATGTACAAATACCTTATGCTGTTTCTGAAATCTGGGTCCAACAAAGGGGGCAGTATTCTTATATTGGAAGGTTGTATTGCAAGCAGTCCATGAATGAAGATAGAGGCTGAGGGAAGACCCTTGCAGTTAATACGCTATAAAGGAGTGTGACCCTTGGTATAAACCCATGGCCAAGACCTGACGCGCTTATGACCGCCCACAGGAACTGCTAAGAGACTTGATAGAATGTCTTTTTGGCATCCTACATGATCATCCTGGCGGTAACCTCCTCAACAGATGCAAACTCTAAAGAAAGCAGTTATGGCCTTATTGACATGTGAAGTCACATCCCAGCCTGGAATGAACTTATGTTGATTTCGGTCCACGAGGAAGGAGATGACTGCAGTGAGTCAGTTTGCCAATATCCTCGTATAAATCTTAGAATCTACTTTATTAAAGGATATAGGCCGATAAGAGCCATAACACATGGGTTCCTTATCTTTTTTGGGAAAAGATAACAATAGTAGTTTCCCCCCAAAAATGAGGGTCCCCACAAAGGAAGATAGATCTCAGGGAACTGGTGTAAGTACCCTTGAATAGGTCTTATAGAATTGCAACATAATTTGGCCCAGTCCAGGCGCTTTACCCATTGCCAACTGCCCAATGACCATCTCAACCTCTGGCAAGGTCACACTCTCCTCCAGCATTTCTTGGTGTCCGATTTTGAAATTTCTCATCGTAGCTTTTAACAGATTCTGTGGTGGCTATTTTCTCTCGCTTATCATTAACGATCTTCTGAATGAGATTACTACTTGTTATATATTTGATTCAGAAAGGGCAGCAAAAGACCCATCTCCTCATTGTTTTCAAAATGCAACATTTTCATAGCCGGGATCTTCTTGTTGATCTTGTCCCACATACCTTTCTTTAGGGTAGTTTGTAGTACCACCTGCTGTTCTAAGGCCATACTGACCTTCAGCGAGGTTGGTTCGAGTATGCTCTGAGCTAATCCTGCCTCAAACTGACTGAGGGTGAGCTGTAAGCGAGTCCCGAGTTAATCAGCTATGCCAAACATCAACTAGTTTGCAGGAGCACACAATTTGCTTCAGGGTGTTCCTAAGAATTCCTCCCTCCTGTATTACTCTGTAGTCCCCTTTGCTGTTGTGCCGAGCCCTGAATGTAGTGCAACATTGAAGTCCCTGCATAACACGGAAGGCTCTGGCCATTGATGAAATTTGCCCAAAAGATAATCAAACATTAATGGCGTATCCTCATTTGTCCTATACACTGTACAAATAATGAATTGAATATCCCCCTTTTTAATTGGAGCTATTAACCATCGCCCCATATCAACTTTTGCTTCCAGTAACACCCAAGTAAGGTGCTTGCTCTTGAGATAGGAATGTCTCCTGGAGATAAATAATGTGTGGTGTAAGGATATGGAGCTCTTCCTTAATTAGCTTACACCTATGTGGTGCTTTCATGCCATTAATATTCTAGGATAAATTATCAAGGTGCTGGCCGCAAGCCATTGCATTTTCATCAGTCATTATTCCATTGTTCTGAGATGATACCACTTGCACATTTACTCCCCCTTTTGGTGAACTTCCTGTGCTTCCTTTATTTTGTTCCGATTTTGTTCCTCATTTTATGACCAAATATTTTTAAGTCCTTATAAGTCATGCAGATTCTCCTTAACTCTCCGTACCTCACACCATCCCTCATCCCTCTTCCAGGACTGACCCCTACACAACAGAACCTCTCCCCAATCTCTGTGCCCAAACTCTGGACCAACAACTCACCAGTCCCACTGTGAAAACTCTCATCAACAAGCAGGTTGAACAACTGAGACCCATGCAGGGCAGTACTAATACTGCAACTAAACTCAAAAAAGAAAGAAAAAAGCAAAGAGATAAGAACGGAAGAAAACAGAAAAAAGAACTAGTCTACTAGGTATCACACAAGCTGTTGTAACCAATGTACTCATATAGCTGCCCTTGGTGCCTACAAGATTGCTACACAACATCCATAATAGAGCGAATACAGATAACTCAGCCGAATAAAAAAGAATTTCCATAGAAAGCTCAAAGTATGAAAGAGAGATATTGAGTCACTCTGTAGTCACTTAACTGAGTAATGAGTCATGTTTCCTGGTGCCATTTGTTAAGCAGCTCAAAAACTTTAGGTGAACCCTGAAAGTAGTGTGTATGACCTTCAAAGTTTACTCTCAAAGTGACTGGCTCCATTGGCAAGACTGTTGGACGAATCTTTTGAAGCAACAACATCTGCTCGCAAAGCCTCTAGCAATGTGCTACTGTCTCATGACTGAAGTTAGACTGGACAAAGAAGAACTCTATGCCAGAGGATCTGATTGGGGATGGGCTGCTTGAAAAATCAATTGCCACAAACTAAAGTTCCCCACATAGATTAAAGATTGCCCATGGGAATCAAGTAGCTCGATCATTCTTCGATTGCCAAAATGGAAAGCGGTGTGCCATCTGGAGTATGGAATCCATAACCCAGTCACTCATTGCAGAAAAGGTTTCTCTGAAGAGATGAACAATATAACCTCTTCGATTGTCTCCCTCACTCTCCTTTGGTATGCCAGAACCTGAAGATTATTCCTCTGGGATCTGCTTCCTAGATCTTCTCATTCAGAAGACAGCCCATTCAACTGGGTTTTGTGCTTTTGAACAGTTGTTTTGGTCTTTCTGATGGTTTCTTGGAGATTCCCCTGCTGTGTCTCTAGATCCCCAAGTCGGGTATGGAGAATATCCATATTTCAAGACCGATTTCTCAGAACCACCTGCATCTTCAGATGTGCTGCTTTCAGGCACAGGTAATCCATTCTATACTCCTCTCGATGGAGCTGAAGAAGTCATAAATAGCTGCTAGTGTGGGGGGGGGGGGGAGAGGTTGAGGAATTTCCGCAAACTGCCTCTATAGTATTAGCATTTATCAGCTCTGAGGAATGAGATCCTTAGAGCCCATGTTGTCACCCAATAAGGAGACTCCAGGTTCTGAGGTTTGAGATGTTATTAACAAACATGGAGAGGGGGAGGGGTTCATTGGTGTGAGCTCCAACTCCTATGGAACCCTTAGTAGATCTTCTTACTGTTTGGACCAAACAGGCTCCAGATAACAGTGAGAAAAATGTTCAGCAATCAAATTCTCCACCTGATTTGCTGTTAAAGGCCGGCTTATGGTAACCTTTGGTTTGACACTAGCAGCCCCATTTCCAACAGTTGCCCTCGTAGAACTATGCTGTGGTTCTACCTGATCACCTTCCTGTCTGATCACATCAGACAGGCTACCAGCTTCTGAGAGTGAATAAAAGACCTTGTCAATTTCCTGTGAATTGGAGCCTGCCTAATGGATTACACTGGTCTTGATGTCCTGCTGACCATCTCCTTTAAACATAGCCTTCCCCTGCTGCATGTTTAGCCCCTTCGCAATCTCCAAATTGTGGTCAGAGCACTGAACCACCCACCCATTTGCCAGGCAAGACTCACCCCCCTCGGCATTGAGTCCTAAGCCATCATCACAAGCAAGTCCTCTACAACCCTAGTTTGAGAAAACATCAGTGATAATTTTAGTCAATCACAGAGACCTCCTTGAGCACAGTATTAGTCTCTAATACAGACAGATGGGGAGATTCAAAGACTGAGGCCCCATTTGCTCCGGCACCCTTACTGTTTGATTGATTCACCACTGTCTCAGCCCTATCCAAGCCCACCGCTTGTGCAGTGTTCTCAGGAAAAATATATTGATCCACAGTTTTCTGAGAGAGGGTGGGTGAGATAGAGGCCACTGTGAGCATCTGAGAGAACTGGCCTGTGGGTGTCTGTCCTTTACATACTGAGCCTTACCACCATCCTCTACTTTTGGCAGCTGCAAAGAGAAAGGAAACAGAGCCAGACCAGCTGGTTCACTAGAAGTCTCTGTCTTCTCCACCTTCTTGACTTTACCGGAGGCAGTCACTCTGTCAATACCCGCACTCCTGCCCCATAAAGCTATAAGTATATGTGCAGCAGCCTGTAGAGGCAGCCCGACTGGTGCCCCCCGTGCCACCATCCTGGGGAGAGTTAGACACTCCTTAGGAAACAAAATTTGTAGGCTTGTCACCTCTCAAAGTTACCAATAACCTGTCCAGGCTCTTTCTTTTCTTTAGGAGGCAGGCCATTTCACCAGACTCCCAAAATACCTTAAGAATGGTTCCTGGAATGGCTCTAGATAGTTGCCAGAAATCAGAGGGGGAGAGGAAACTGCTTTCCATTTCCTTACGCCGAGAACTGGTGCACTCAACAGTAACAAGTGGACTTGAGCTGACACTCTCAAAAGTCAGACTCTCTTTTCTGTGCTAGAGGCGAGATGTCCATAAGGCAACCAAGAAGGTCAGCATTTGAGCCACCATAGATCTGCCATCACACTGTCTTAATAATGAGGCATTGCTGCCCTCGCTCCCCAACTCTACGGCGGCTGCCATCAATCCTCCCTTTGTCGCTTCATCAGATTGACCAAAGTGGGCTCTGACACTCTGCATCAGCACACCATAAGAGAGCAAAGAGAACAGCCCAGGGGTGGTCAGCGTCCTCCCAAGGTCTGTCCAGAATGTCACCTTTTTAAATTAACCTATATTAAAATGTATTGTGTTTACAATACACAATTAGACTGGCATAGAGACTGTTGAATGCATCACTAGAGGTACCCAGCAAGGAGTGCCCTTGATCCTGCAAAAAGGGCAAGGATGAACATAGGGAAAGCGTTGGATAGCGTAGGGGTAAAAATGAGTATTCCCACTCCAGAGAGTGCTACAGTAGTGAAAGCGTTGAATAGCGTAGGGGTAAAAATCACTATTCCCACTCCAAAGAGTGCAAGACTAGAGAAAGTAAAGATTAAATATATTAATAAAAATTAATTAAATATCAATACCAAGAAAATATTAATTAAAAAAATTACCAATGTAATATTATATAATAATTCATCAAATACAAATTAATATTAATAAATAAAAGTAATTACCTATTAATACAAATTAATTACCAATTAATTAATACATTAACAATGGATACTAAATAATACATAAAAATGATTTACTTAATTACAACAACCCACTACACAAAATAAATTAATAAAATTAACTTAATTATCAAATAATCAATTAATAAAATTAATTAAAAATGAAAAATTAATCAATTAATAATTAATTAACAATTCAAACTCAATACCAATAAATTATTTAACATATTTAATTAATTACAATTAAATTACTTCCCACCCTATTCCCCTATAAACCCACACCCCGCTACAAAAAAATAAATTAATTAAATTAACATAATTATCAATTAATCCATTAATACAAATTAATCACCAATTAAAAACTAATAAATTGCCATTCAATAAAAAAATTATAATTATTTCAAAATAAATACCAATAAAAAAATTAACATACTTCATTTTTTACAATTCAATTACTTCCCACCCTATTCCCCTATAAACCCACACCCCGCTACAAAAAATAAATTAATTAAATTAACATAATTATCAATTAATCCATTAATACAAATTAATCACCAATTAAAAACTAATAAATTGTAATTTAATAATTTTTTTTAATTATTTCAAAATAAATACCAATTAAAAAATGTACATTCTTCATTTTTTACAATTCAATTACTTCCCACCCTATTCCCCTATAAACCCACAACCCACTACGGAAAATAAATTAATTAAATTAACATATTTATCAATTAATAAATAATAAAACATACATTACCAATTAAATATTAATTACCAATTAAAAATTAATTAATTAGAAATTAATTAACAATTAATTCAAAATAAATACCACCCTATTCCCCTATAAACCCACAACACGCTACAGACTTAGATTACGCAAAAATTAAATAACATAAAAAAACACTTAAAAAAATTATATATTATTAAAAAATCGATATATTTTAATATCTATATTATATACTTCGATATTTTATCTTTCTATATTTTAAAAATCGATATTACTTACATCAATATTTTGACTTTCTATATTTGAAACATCGATATTACTTACCTTCTATTCTATATTTTTAACCACTATATTCTATCCATTCGATATTATGTCCATTCTATATTTTTTACTCGATATTATGTCCACTCTATATTTTTTATTCAATATTATGTCTGTTTACCATTAGAAAGGTATGTTCACATTCACTAGTACCAATGAACATACTATTATATTAATTTCATTTAAAAAAAACTTTATTCAGGTCATTGTGACCTCAAAAGTACATTCACAGTGCAAACAAATACATTTAAAATTGCAACATAAATCAGTTACATTTACAATAATAGAAGCAGTTGACACACACATATAATGGTGAATGAGCTCTACACGACATTTAAAAAAACCTACACATCAAACTAATTTTACGGTGGAAGAATAAAAGGAGCAAAACTCTCAGGGGGTAGTTCATGGCAGGCTATAATACTCCATACTCGGAAAGTGCAAAGTGCAAATAAATAAATAATTTATTTAAAAACATTTACCTAAAAAGATTTCTGAAAAGGATGACCTATATTCTACCATTCTGCATCGATGAGACCTAGCACTGGAGCCTCCCTATGCTACAGGCTGCTTCTACAGAGAATATTTAGATTGTTTCGGGTGGCAAACTAATAGATTACCAATTCTCTATAGCATAACTAGAGGGCCAACAAACAAGCTTACTTTGTTTTAATAGAAACAAGACCTGATTTTAAAATTGGCAAGGATAGCCAGGGTAGATATTTTCCCAAGTATTAATTAATAAGTGAAGTTATCCACCAAGAAAACCTTTTAGCTCCTTTCATTTTGCTTTTATGTATATCCTGCGTGTACACCACATGGAAAATAGTAAACCTGCAACTGTGTAAACAATCGGGATACTAGTATTGTACTTCAGTATCCTGAAGGCCTCAGAGCAACGTCTAGTTCCAGGGTTCCTACAAATCTGCACCAACCATTGTTTTCTTGCCTTATGATAGCCAGGGCAGCTAAAGAACACGTGAAGTACTGACTCTTCAGGGCAATTCCATGCCGGGCAATTTAAAACTTGCAAATCCCCCCACTTGTGTGCAAAACAGCCTAGAGGCAGGACCCCATGCCTGACCTGGAGGTAAAGCTTTTTAGCAGCTGCCGGTTTAATTTCATCTAGGGCCTGCTCGAAGCTAAACCTGTCTTTCCTTTCTAGAAAGGTTGTGGTGAGTCTGCCAGTTCGAGAGCAGCTATGAAGCTGAGCCAATTTATGCTCCTCATAGTGGGCCTTCAGTAATTTCCTAGGTAGAGAGGAACAGGCGGTCTCAGGATCATCCCAAAGTTCACCCAGCCCCATACTAACTAGCCAATGTTTGATATAAGCAAGCCATGGCAGTTTGACAGCCCCTCGCAGATTCATTATTTCTGATAGTTCCTCCCTGTATGATAAAAGTTCAGGGGTAACCCACAGGCGACGCCAATACAATAAAGGTTTCAGATTTGATACATCCGCGATTGCCATAAGGCCCAAGTCTAATCGCAGCGGAATTAGCGGAGTGCTCTGCGGGAGTTTTAACAACTGTCTGAGGAAATTATTCTCTACTTGAGTAAGATTCTCATGGCTTACATGCCCCCAGAGTTCAGCACCATATAAAGCCCCTCCCCGGGCTTGAGCCTTATAGAATTCGATTGCCAGGCTCAGTGGTTTCTGACTAGACTTGCAGAAGACCTTCATGATACCACCTGATGATTGCGCTCGTTTTAGTGAAGAGTTTTTTAATCATGGCCCCAATCCATAGTTTCTGCGATTGTTATGCCGAGATAATCGAAAGAGATAACTCTTTCGAGGGGTTTACCATTTAATGAAGGGTTAGCTCTTGTACTTTTAGGGATATTGAACACCATAAATTTGTTTTTCTGTAGATTAATTTCAAGACCTTTTTGACTACAGAATACTTCAAATTTATTGAGTACCCTCTGGATCCTCATAGGTGATTTGGATACTAATGAAGTATCATCGGCAAACATCATTGCCGGAATGAAGATGATGATGAAGATGAAGGCAATCTTATAACGCGCAGACTTAGCCCATGGGCATCAAGGCGCCTAACAGAAACAATTTCCAAAATATGTGTACCAGGAGCCAGCTTATGGATATGCCTCTGAAAAAAGCCCTGTTTTTAATGCCCTCCTAAAGGGACCGAAGGCAGGTTGTATTTTTAATTCCAGGGGAAGGGTGTTTCACAACCTAGGGACCACAACCGAAAAGCCCCTTCCGCCCCACCTAACTTTCCGAACCCGAGGAACAATCAAGAGGTTCCTACTGGCGGAGCGTAGGTTTCTACAGGGAGTGTAGGAGGCTAAGAGAGATCGAATATCTTCAGAACCTTCTCCAAATAGTGCCCCGTAGACAAAGCATAGGATCTTAAAGGAGATCCTGGCCTGAATCGGAAGCCAGTGCAGACTCTTCCTGGCTAGAGTAGCAGATGAGCGGCTGGGGACATCAAGAATAAATCTAGCTGCCGCGTTTTGAACAGTCTGCAGACGTTGTATCAGGCCTAGGTTAATACCCGAGTAGAGTGCATTACAATAGTCTAGCCGGGAGATAACCAAGGCAACTACAGTCTGTTTACGGGCTTTCAGGGAGAGTTAATGAGTGATTTTATTCAGGGTCCTAATGACACCCCAGCAGGTAGAGATTCTTCTGTTTACCTGCTGGTCCATGGCAAGAGAGGAATCGATCATTACACAGGTTCCGGGCGGATTTGGTGGGCCGTGGGCACTCTCCGAGGGATGGGGGCCACCAGTCACTTGACCAGGCATCCTGGTCTCCCCCGAAGATCAAAACCTCTGTTTTCTCCCCGTTCAGCTTCAGTGAGTTACAGATCATCCACCGTGCAACTGCCTCCATGCAGTTCCTGAAGCTAAGAACTGAGGTACTCACCGAGTGGGAGAGAGAGACCAGGATTTGGGTGTCATCGGCGTATGACACCACCTCCATCCCAAAAGATCGTACCAACCTGGCGAGTGGGGTCACATATATGTTAAAAAGGGTGGGGCTTAAAGCCGACCCCTGACGAACCCCACAACACACAGGTTTAGAAGGGGACAAAAACTCTCCTAACTTGACCCTCTGCTCTCGCTGATTGAGAAAGGAAGACAGCAGACTGAGTGCAGAGCCCTCTACCCCTATCTCCCTAAGACGCAATGTTAGAATTGAGGGAGATAGGGTGTCGAAAGCTGCTGTCAGATCTAGCAGGACCAATAGAGTCGTCTGCCCTTGATCAACCTTTGTGCGAATATTGTTTACGACCACGGTGAGGGCCGACTCAGTACTATGGTGCTTCCGAAACCCATGCTGCGATGAGTCCAGGAGGGCGGTAGAATCAAGAAAGGCAGTTGGGTGTAAGTTGAGATGAGTTTCCAACATTTTCGCTGGAGCCGGCAGCAGTGATATTGGGCGGAAATTCTTTAAAATCTCCGGGTCCAATGATGGCTTTTTCAACAGAGGCTTGACCACTGCCTTTTTCCAGGACACTGGGAAAATGCCCTCCTTTATGGCAAGGCTCATCACTTCAAGATGGAGAGGCAAAAGAACATCCCTACAATCCTTCAGAATCCTAAGGGGGCAGGGGTCCCGTGGAAAGCCAGATTTGGTCCTGTTCAGGAGCAAGTCCAGTTGCTGGAGAGTAAGGGGAGGGAAATTGGACAGAGTGCTAGAAGAGTCCATTGTCCGACAGTCCGTAGGAGATGGCTTCGGGAGGGGAAGGGGATCCAGTAGGTCCCTTTGGGATTACAGAGAGGTATAAATATCCGCTATTTTAGTGTGAAAAAAACGCGAGATCTTGTCGCACAGTTCTTGAGACCCAATAACAGGGTCAGGAGTATGTAGGGTACACAGGGAATCCACGATCTTAAACAATTCCCTTGATGAAGTGAGGGAGGCCGTAAGGTTGGAGAAGTAGGCCTGCTTTTCCTCAATTATCGTTCTCTTGTACTTTCTCAACAAGATTTTGTGCTTTTCCCTTTCTCTGGAATCCCAACCAGTTCGCCAGAGCCTCTCCTGCTTCCTACAGTCCTGTCTGAGAAGCCTAAGGGTCTCTGAGAACCATGAAGCTGAGGGTCGTTTCCTAGCAGAATAGCCATAGGAAACAGGGGCTAGGAGGTCTACCGCTCTAGCGATGGCATTAGAGAGGTCTAATGCAGCATCATGGGCCTCTGCTAAAGGGGTTACCCTGATGTTAGACATAAGGGGGGCCAAGGTGTGTTTAGAGAAGTTCCTGTAGTTCCGCTTGTGAATGAGTCGGGAGGCTAATTTAGGGGCATCAAGGTCTTTTTCTGCCAGTAAAAAATCTATCAAACCATTGATATAAAGGCTGAAAAGAGTGGGGGCAAGCACGCAACCCTGGCGAGCCGCCTCCTGACCTGACTTGTGCTACTCCAGTGACGCTCGTGCTCCCGAGCGCCCTGCGCAGATCCTGGTTCCTGGCCCCCGGTATTTCAGCCGTCCCTGCTGTTCGCCGTCTCCTCTGGACCCCGCCCCCTCCCCCTCTTCCCGCGCCGCTGTAAGTTTTTTCCCGCCGCTGCCTCCCCTGCGGTCTCGCCCCGCTGCTGTTGATTTGCTTGCCCCTCCTTCCCCTCCCTCCTCACAGCTGAGCCGCCCTCCCTCTCCTCCTCTTAAGCGGCCGCGGTACAGCGAGGAGAGCGACCCTTGACCTCTGGTAGGTTGCTCCCCCCTCCCCGCAGCTCGCCGTTGCCGCCTCCTGACCTGACTTGTGCTGCTCCTGTGATGCTCGTGCTCCCGAGCATCCTGCGCTGATCCTGGTTCCTGGCCCCCGATATTTCAGCCGTCCCTGCTGTTTGCCGCCTCCTCTGGACCCCGCCCCCTCCCCCTCTCCCCGCGCCGCTGTAAGTTTTTTCCCTCCGCTGCCTCCCCTGCGGCCCCCCTGCTATTGATTCGCTCACCCTTCCTGCCCCTCCCTCCTCCCAGCTGAGCCGCCCTCCCTCTCCTCCTCTTATGGCGACCGCTACCAGGCCGCGCAGTGGGCGCGCTGCTGGTGCGCCGAATGCAAGCCTGTCTGCACCCGTCCGCACCTGGACCCCGCCCAGCGCCACGACCCCTGGACTCCACACCTTCCACAAAGCCCGCATCCGGTACGATGCCAGCAACCTCCTCGCACTCAACCTCGGGCGACCACCCAGATGCCACAGGGCCGCCCCAAAGCGCACCCACGGCCCCTTCACCTGCAGGAACTGCGGCTTCTCCTGCACCAAAGACGCCGAGTCACCGACCACGACGGAACCCAACCAGCTCCGCTGCATCCTGCTCAACACTCGCTCCGCGCGCAAACACGCCATCCAGTTCTGGGACCTGCTCGACTCCACATCACCTGACATCGCCTTCCTGACTGAGACCTGGATGAACGAAGCCTCCCCCCCAGACATCGCAGTGGCTATCCCCGACGGATACAAGATCCCCCGCAGAGACCGTGCCAATGGAATCGGCGGAGGCATCGCCATCATCCACAAGAGCACCATCAGGGTCTCCACAAGCACCGCCGACACCCTCAACACCGCCGAACACATGCACTTCCAGATCCACACGGACCCCATGACCACCTTAAGAGGCACCCTTGCCGACAGACCACCCGGACTCCGCCCCCAATTCTGCAACTCCATTGCCGACTTCATTAGCACGCACGCACTGACCTCCACCAACTACATCCTCCTTGGCGGCCTGAACTACCACCTGGAAAACAACAATGACAGCAACTCATCCACCCTGATCGACAACCTCACCACCCTCGGGCTAACACAGATCGTCACGACACCCACCCACATCGCCGGCCACACGCTGGATGCCATCTTCACCTCCAGCCCCCACGTTGCCTTCAACCACGCCTCCGAACTCACCTGGACCGACCACCACTGCGTCCACTTCAGCTTCCAGAAACCCGTCTCACATCACCGCACCCCACAGATCCCTAGACCCCGCTGGGGAAAAGTCACCAAGGATCTACTACAAGCTCACCTCGCACTCAACCCCCCGACCAACCCCACTGACCCCCGAGGATGGGGCCCACGCCCTCAGACATTGGTTGGAAGACTGCGCTAACACCTTAGCCCCATTGAAACAACACAACAACAGGGACACCAGCCAGCGTGCCAGCTGGCTAACCCCGGAACTCCTTGCCTCCAAGCGCGCCTGTCGGAGACTGGAGAACACCAGGCGCGACGAGAAAACGCCCGATAGCCACGCAGCCCTCAAGGACGCCATCAGCAACCACCACCACCTCATCAGGACCACCAAGAAGGCCTCCTTCAAGGACCTCCTCGACAACAACACACACAACAGCAAGGAGCTCTTCGACATCATGAAGGAACTCTCAAACCCTGGCTCCTGCACCAATGACATCCCACCATCACAAGCCGCCCGGCGACGACCTTGCGGCATTTTTCCACCGCAAGATCACCGACATCCACGACAGCCTTAATCCCCGAACTCGACCCAACAACCCCTCCGCACCGCTACCACCAACCGACCACGACCTCCTCACCGCATGGACCAACGTCACCACCGAAGACAACGTAACAACCATGAGCACAATCCACTCCGGCGCCCCGTCTGACCCTCTTCCCCACCACATCATCAACAAGGCCGACAGCTCCATCGCACCCCACCTGCACAACATCATCAACCTCTCATTCGAGACCGCAACCTTCCCTGCGTGCTGGAAGCACTCCGACATCAACGCCCTACTCAAGAAACCCAAGGCGGATCCGAGCGACCTCAAAAACCTCCGGCCCATCTCCCTGCTCCCGTTCCCGGCGAAGGTCATCGAAAGGCTCGTCAACACACAGCTCACCCGCTACCTGGAAGAGAACAAGATCCTCGACCCCTCCCAGTCAGGTTTCCGCAAGAACCACAGCACCGAGACCGCTCTCATCGCCGCCACAGACGACATCAGAATCCTACTCGACTGCGGCGAGACAGCAGCCCTCATCCTCCGGGACCTCTCCGCCGCCTTCGACACCATCTGCCATCACATGCTATGCACACGCCTCTACGATGCAGGGATCCGCAACAAGGCCCTGGACTGGATCACCGCCTTCCTCTCCGACAGAACCCAAAGTGTCCACCTCCCCCGTATCACTCAGGAGTCACCAAGACGATCTGTGGCGAACCGCAAGGATCATCACTCAGCCCGACGCTCTTCAACATCTACATGGCTCCACTCGCACGCATCGCCAGACTCCACGACCTCAACATAATCTCGCATGCCGACGACACCCAGATGATCCTCTCCTTCACCAAGGACCCCCTCACCGCCAAAACCAACCTCCACCGTGGCATGAAGACTGTCGCCAACTGGATGGAAGATAGCCGACTCAAACTGGTCACAGACAAGACAGAGGTCCTTCTCCTCGGACCCAACCCCTTTGCCTGGGACGACTCCTGGTGGCACACCGCCCTGGGCCCCACCCCGACGCCAACCAACCATGCACGCAACCTGGGAGTCATCTTAGACTCAAAACTCACCATGTCCAACCAAATCAACGCAGTCTCCTCAACCTGCTTTTACACCCTCCGCATGCTCCGCAAGATCTACAGATGGATTCCTACAGACACACGGAAAACCGTCACCCACGCCCTCTTCAGCAGCAGACTCGACTACGGAAACGCCCTCTATGCCGGAGCCCCGTCCAAGCTCATCAGCAGACTTCAAAGAATCCAGAAAGCCTCGGCACGCCTGGTCCTCGACGTTCCCCGCCGAGACCACACCACCCCCCACCTGCGAGACCTGCACTGGCTCCCCGTCGACAAAAGAATCACCTTCAAACTCCTGGCCCATGCACACAAAGCACTCCTCAACACCGGCCCAGAATACCTCAACAGCCGACTGTCATTCTACATACCCAACAGAATACTCCGCTCCGCCGACCTCTCACTGGCCACAGTCCCTCGCATCCACAGAACCACCTCCGGGGGAAGATCCTTCTCCTACCTAGCCGCCAAGACATGGAATGCCCTCCCTCTCCACCTATGACAAACAGAAGACCCACAGACCTTCAGGAGTCTACTCAAGACCTGGCTCTTCGACCGCTAGCTGCGGCCACCCTCCCCCAGCGCCTTGAGACCGTCGCAGGTGTGTAGTGCGCTCTAGAAATTTCCTGATTGATTGATTGATTGATTGATTGAACACCGCGCTTGATCGGGATGGGTGCAGTGAGATTTCCACCCATGCCAAACCTGATTTGCGCATAGTTATCCTCATGCAGCAGCTTGATGAGATGGATTAAATATACGGGAACCCCCATCTCGTGGAGGACTGTCCACAATTTTTCCCTTGGAACCAAATCAAAGGCTGACCGGAGGTCAACGAATATTAAATAGAGGCTGCCACCCTCCAAGCACACGGTCTTCCAATGTAACATTTGGAGCCTGAGTATTTGGTCCACAGTGGACAGTTCTTCCCTGAACCCTGCCTCTAGGGGGTTTAATAATTCCTGTTCTTCCATCCAAGTTTGTAGCCTAAGCAGCAATACACGCGCAAAGATTTTTTGTGAGATGTCTACCAGGCTAATTGGCCTATAGTTGTTTGGCAGGAGTGGAGAGCAATTTTTATAGATCGGAATTATTTCCGCTCCAGCCCAGCTGGGGGGGATCTTCATACCCTGCAGTATTACATTAAATAGGACCCAGAGATATGGAGCCCAAACAGATGGTTCACTGCGAAAAAGATCCCCCGGGATTTTATCTAGACCGGGTGCTTTGCCAGGGGCTATTCTCGCTAACGCTCCCTTAATTTCATTTAAGCTTATACTTGATTTGTATCTAACGCCGGGGGCTTCTTTGCATTCACCGGGGCTGGGGAATAATCAATCCCCATGGGCCAGCCTTCGGCTGGCTTAACGATCAATGTTTCTTCCTTGGAATAAGGGGATTCAAAATGTTCCTGCCAAACCTCTTCTCCCAGATTCGGGTCTACCGGTGATCTAGGGCCAGAGCTGTCCCTATTGACAACTCTCCAGAATGTCCTCATATGATAGCCCCCAAAGCGCTTCTCGAGGCATCCCATTTGTCCCTTTCCCACCCTTTCCTGGCTTCTAAAATCGCCGTTTTATATGTCGTCCTGGCAGATATAATTAACGGACGATCATTAACCTTGATGGACAATACCAGTGATCTTTTGGCCTTACGGCAATGGTCATTATACCATGGGTGGGAGGGCTTCCTGTTCGGCCTGCTTATTTTTTTTTGGATAGAAAAAGTCCAATGTGACTTCTCCTAATCTAACATGGTTCCTGTTTACCAACTCAAGGTCTATACCGACCCCATTATGAGTTATTGGGTTGGATGCTATCAGAAGCATCGGGAGCAGGGCTTCATATAGAGAGCTCATATTGACTTCGGATTGACTAAAATCAGACCATCGCGCTCTTCGCCTACAATTGGAGAGTGTCAACCTGGGGTCAATAGGGTTATCCAAATTTGAAGCACTCCCTAGATCGAGTGGAAGGTGTAACTTCTAGATGTTTCAGAAAAGGTTCTACCGTTGCAAGCTCTAAGGGAGTGTTTCAATGCAAGGCAGTTCATTTGAATCACCAGAGGGGACCATTTTTTAACTGGTGGGTAAGCATGGGCGGATCTAGCGGATCTCGCGTACGCGAACTTGCGGATTTACGGATTCGCAATCCGCGAAGATCCGCGAACTCTAGCGGATTTGCGGATTTTCCCGTTTTTTGTGTTTGCGCGCGTTCGCGCCGATTTTGGGACAAGTTCGCAATTGCGAACTTACTTTTCGGCTCGCAACGGCCGCGACTATGTTGTTTCTACGTCTGGTTTATCATCACAGGTTCACAGCACCCTCTGTTTCACCACTGCCACCCTCTGGGACACCCATGCCACCCTCTGGTACATCCTCACTGCCACCCATTAGGTTTATTTATCACTGTAGATTATGGTGGTTGAAACAAGCAAGCACACCTGCCCTTCTTCAACTGCCATCAATTAATTTGTGTTTCATTAATGTGTCAGTAATTTTGAAAGTTCCAGTCTGGCTGGCACCTGCTTCCTTCCTTATCTGTAATTTGCTTTTTGTTGCAGTGAAATTTTTTTTTCACAGGACCTTTATGGTCTACTTGTAGCTATTCTATGAGCCTGCTGTTTGGGTCATAGCAGGGTCATAGAATAGTTGCAAACTCTGGAGGGGCCCATCAGGAAGCACTACCTTGAATGTTACTAATGTTAAGTTTGAACTTTTGCACCTGCTCATTGCTTTCAGTTTAGCTAAAATCGTTTTTTTCTGCAATTTCGCGCGTTTTTTGGGGCGCGAATCCGTGCGAGATCGATTTCGGAAGCCGCGAATACGTGCGAATACAAAATTGTTTTTTTTGCGACGTGTATGTTCGCGTGATCTTGCGCGTGTTCGCGAGGCGCTTCTAGCTATACGTTTGCCAAGTTACCCTATCGGTCGTACACGGGCGCGGCCATCTTGTTTGCGTGACGTATTCCGTTTCCGGCCGCTATGTGTAATCTCGCAAAGTGTGCTGCTCGCTAGTACAATTTCGCGCGTACTCGCAAGGAAAATCTCGCGCGAACTTACCCACGCGGTCGTGAACGGGCGCTGCCATCTTGTTTCTCATTCATTGCTATGGTTCTGGGCATGCTTTCTCTATCCTCTCTCAATCTCTGCCATCCTTTGCTTGTTTGAAGTTTTTTTGATCTAATTTTACTTATTATCTATCCC
This sequence comes from Lissotriton helveticus, assembly GCF_964261635.1. Lineage (NCBI taxonomy): Eukaryota > Metazoa > Chordata > Amphibia > Caudata > Salamandridae > Lissotriton > Lissotriton helveticus. The sequence goes on along the minus strand of NC_136071.1, from coordinate 329,464,565 downwards.
TCTATTTTTCTAGCTCTATATTTTTGTGTTTTCTGCAGCTTTTAGTTACTTTTAAACTACTTTTTTAAACTCTTTTCTTTTCTTCTTCACTATTCTATTTCTTGTTTATCATTTAACTCTATTTCTGCCCAGACCATGGTAAAGGGAGCCGGGAAGCACCCTGAGAAGGGGAAGGGTCCCGCACCCCGTGCCCGGCTCCCGTGCGGGCGTTTAAGGGGGGAGCAAGTGGTCCCGCGGGAGATCTTCAGCGCGGAGGAAGTGGCGGCACTGATCTTCCACGTCCAGCGCCGCCTCCCCAAGACGATCCTGGGAGGCGGCAAGATCGCGACTGGCTATGGCATCCGGGAGCGTCGCAAGCGGTGGGAGAAGGTGTGCCGGGCCATGTACAAGATCTCTGGGGTCCGGCGCACATATAACCAGGCCACCCACCGCTGGACCGATGTCATGGACCGGGAGCGGGACTTGCTGGACGCGCTCGGCGTAGAGGTCCCCGGGCTTGGTGAGTAGTAGTAGTAGTACATTTACTACTCTGTTTTATCCTGCTCTGTTATTTGCAAATCTTTGTTCTTTACCAAGAGCAATAATGCTGCCGATTACATTGAGGTAAATTATATTTCAAAATCTTCTTCTCAGTAGCCTTGCTTGCTACTATGCTTCTTTGTTTTGTATGTTGTGTTCAGAAGCATTTCATTGGCCTGAGAAATTATGTATGAGTGTAGTGTAAAGATAAGAACTGCGTAATGCTAGACAGTAAGGGTCATATTTTCAATTACCGGCGCATCCCTGCAAAGTAGCAGGGATGCGGCAGTAATTGTGTGCCATGCCACCACCACCCATTGGCCCAAAACGTCACAGAAGCCTTACGCATCTGTGCCGTAAAGGCAGCGCATTGCTGGAGTTGCGTGCCAACGATGGCGCAGCTCCAGCAATGCTCTGGGGTACCCTATCTCCCCAATGCTGCATCAAGCCGTACGTCGGCTTCAAGCGCGCAGGGTTTGAGTCATGCATCATTGTCCTAAAAGTGACTGATTGACATCTTGTAGATTTCCCTCAGCCACTTTTAGGATTCGTTCCTGCGCAGGTACGTCCTCCCTTGCGCCGGAACGCCCCCTGATGGCGCAGGGCTTTACAACGTGATGCATCGCCCATATGCCCATATGTGGTTTTTTTTAATATATACGCCGCACCAACACCATGGCGAGTCTTTTGTTCTGCCGCTGCGTCACAAAAGGCACGCAACAATGGAGGAAAATGAGCCGCAACTTCCGCAAGGGACTTCTAAATAAGCCCCAACAGACTGAAGTCCAGTCCTTCCTTTAGACACATGGCTATAAGAAGAAATAGTGGCGGTGGTGGCGGGTGGATTGATAGTTTGAGTATTCACTGATCTGCAAGCAGGATGGACTTTGTCTGTCACTTCGCGTGCTGCGCACTGCTGCCTGCAGTGCCAGGCCTAGGCAAACCTCTTTAGTAGTCTGTTTATTGAGTTACATAGGAACTTTCTAAGTCAACGTTCCGCAAATCAGGCAATACGAATAACGTAGTATACCACATGAGATAGATCCCGTGGAATAGTTGTCTATCTATTTGCTATTTTTCCAAAATATTTTGTTATTGTTCTTTTGAAATGTTTGATTTGGTTGAAAAATCTCATCCATGTTTTCTGGTTTTTCTTTCTTTCATGTTGTACATCAGCTCCCCCCAAGGGCAAGAGGACACAGGAGGAGGGTGCTGAGGATGCAGGCCAGGATCGGGCAGGCGAGGGCTCCTTTGCTGGCCCCAGTAAGTTTACATTTTAATAAACAGTACCTATTTTTTCCTAGCGTTCCTCATTCGATTTTTTCTAAATCGTCTTTGATCTTCTTGTAGACTGGATATAAATTCTTATCCTGCCTCGAATATGACTCCCTGTGGTATTACTAGACTATTCTTATTAGTCTGTCTGTGTAGCTAACTAAGATTGGACATTTGGCAATTCCATTGGACTCCCATTCTATTCAGCAATACCTCTATGCACTGTCTCCTTACTGACTAGATAGTGTGGCAGAGTCATTCAGCTCCCGAAGTCACTGATTATAGATCCCCAATGATCTCTAGATTATCGTACGCAGGACAAGAGAGTAGTACGGAGTCACAGCACAGTCAAGAAGTGTCAGAGGCACTCATGCTTGCAAAAATTCCAAAACCTTTAGCTCATCCCCTCTAGTCTGGAGGAACAAAAACCACAGAGTCTATTTAAGTTTAAAAGCTTTATTAAAAGTAAACACATTTATTAAAATCTACTTTGTCATAAAACTATTTAACTGAAAACGGAAAAGTGGTTAGTGCTGACGATTAATTGGACACATTTCTTGTGGTCGAGCCGAGCTCTCACCTGGTTTGAACTTGATCCTGGTCGTGTTCTTAGGAGTCAAGCTTCTGTCTGTTAGGAGAAAAAGTGGTGCGTGTTAAAAATCAAAAGCAAGCATTCATCAGTTGTGCATAAAAGTGCAGCAAGACAACAGCCTTCCCTGGAAAATGGGACATTTTTACTATGGAGTAGACAGTCACAAATTATTACATTGTATTCTGTTTTTTTAACATTTCTCCTAGACCAAATATTATATAGTAGTGAGTGGTGTATTCTAACATTCTTAAATGTACTTTGTAGGTGTAACATCTGGTGACGGGGCCAGCGCGGAGGTGGCTGTGTTGGGCGAGGACTCGGAGCACTCTGGGGAGGAGGCGGTGCAAGAGCCGGCGGACGTTCCTGTGGGGGTTCAAACGGTGGTGGCGGAAACAGGTAAGCTATATATTCCTTACTTATTGAGATTGAAGACTGCATAGTGTGCTTTCTGCACGGGTGTATTACAATTACAAATCAACCAGGTAGTAGCCTCCTCGAAATGTACTTCGACTTAGCTGTGAAGTTTTTGGTGAGAAGAATCCCAATAAGTTCTTAGACGAACGTGATGGATGGGATGAACGAAAAGCGAAAGAAGGGTGTAAGTAAGTGGGACGCGAACTTGTATGATGGCTGGCAAAGAAGAACGATATGTGTTTGCTTGGCCCCCGAGGTGGCTGGGAAGGAAAGAATATGGTATGGTGCATGGCTGGGTCAATGATGAAGCAAGGATGGGTGGAAGGACAGCAGCCTGGGTGGGTGAAACAGAAACTGTATGTGTGCGTATACTTTGACTGAATGGATGCCTGGAGCATGGTATTCTCTGACTCTTAGATAGCACATGTGTATCTAGAGAGAGTAGATGGTCGCCAGGTGAAGTAAGTGTTACCTTGAAGAGCATGTACCACCGCACCCGCACGTCCGTTCCAGTGCAGGGAAGGCAAGGAAAAGAAATTGTAAATGTGTCCAATACTACCATGAATAGTAGCAGTACTTTGTATTGCGTTTGCAATCACAGCATATATCTGGTTATTACGGTGGACACTCCGTACCTCTCTTAATAACTTTAGTTTACTTGTAGTACGTCATTCATGTGTGGGTGTATCACTGTTCACTCAATATTAAGCAAAGCCCCTAAAGTCATCTCATATGTCATCAAATACGTCCCATGTGAAGTGATAGATAATCAAATTAGTTAGCTTCTTCATTTTCCTTTTCTAGTACTCATTTGCACTGTAGGGTGAAAGGTAAATTAATTAAGCAGTAGCCCTTGTAACAGAGTATTCTCAGTGCCACCCGTATTAGAAAAGTAATAGCTTCACCACCTGCATGTACTGTACCGGTACAGTAACGCAAGTCTGTCTCACTCATCATGGTGTGCAACTTTTTTTCTCGGGTGCAAGTTCACTGTGCTGTCCATGTCATTCTGCCGGCTTGCATAAGATAACGTACCAATTTCCCTAAACAAGAGAGAAGAAGAAGAATAAGACTGGTGTACTGTCATAGTCGACTGTAATGGAAGTCCATAGTGGTCGTAGAATTTGTTCATTAAACTACCACTAATGTTAGTGCAAGGATGCAGAAGTGGGAGGTTACATAGATACTGTCCTCAATAGTTATGTACTGTGCTTTCAATTTGCTACTTGTACTCTGTGACCCAACTTTCGGCTCAATCACTTTGTGTTAGTAATAAGGAGCATTGGTTACAGACTATGTCTTTCTTTCTTCATATAGTTGCTCCTTCCAAATCAACAACACGGAGGGAGCAGGCTAGATTGGCCCGGCAACGGAGGCTGGAGGCCACTGTCGCCGAATATCGGCGGCTGGTGGCCCTGGAGGAGGAGGAGGACACGCAGTCGAGCGGGGCAACAACGACATCCTCGACTGTGACCACTGCATCCTCCTCCGTGACTAAGCCAGCGGGACCGAGCCGGGCTAAGAAAGACGACCGCCACCGCCAAGCAACCGAAATACCAGCTGCCCCCCACAGGAGCTGCAAGGAACGCCAACGCCGCCTACGAGTCCGCATGTCCAACCTGGAGCAGGAGGTCCTGAAGTATAAGAACTTGGTTAAGGGCCTCCGCTCCGAGCTTGCCACCCTCCGCAAGGAGTATGATGCCCATGCCGCATCATGCACCAGCACCAGCACCCTCCAGTAGTGGAGTGTCCCTTGCCCTTTTTTTATAGACTTTTGGGGGGTGGGATTTGGGAGTTGGGATCGTTTTGGGACGTTTCAAAGACAATCGTTGGGGTTAGGGTGGGTGAGGGAGATTATTTTGTTAGGGCTAAATAAATATATTTTTAAACTTTATCTGACCATACCTGTTTTTTACTGCTTTTCAGTCTGGTGGGTGGGGGGCGGGGGTGTAACAGTAACTTTGTTTTCCTGAACAGTCGTAGGACTTAAGTAGTACAACCGTCAATCTCTTGTCTACTCCGAAATAATACTCCATTATACTACCTCCCACCAAACGCTTATCTTACCTGTAATTTGTGTTAGAAATTAGTGCTAGGCCCAGGGCTGGCTCCAGGTGAAATGGGGATTAACGTTGTCAATCCTGGGCGGGTGACATTTCCTCATTGCGGTGGTACTAGTGGTGTGACACAGTGGCAGTTGCATGCCTATGGAAAAAAAGAAAACGAAACCTTGTTTGTCCTCCTTACTGTAGCATTACAACGGTTACGGTACGATCGAGAAAATAGCAGGTGACAGTACACTAGAACAGTGCCATAATGTAGCCTAACAAATGGTAAAGTATTTGCTTGCAAGTATAACTAGTACTTGCGTTGAATTTATTTGACATTGGCTACTACTACTAGAAGATATAGTACTGAAGCTGAGTAAGTCTAGAAGATATCCTCGTATTCCTTCACCAGCCTGTTGCTATGACCTTATCCTCCCCAGCAAGTGTGTGGAATTATTGATGTCATTTTAGTCAGACATCAAGCAAAACAACACAGCCCGGGGGAAGAGGGTTAGGGTTTGTAAAATGGATGGGAATGGGGGTTTCTTTTTGGGTAGGTTTTGTTGAGAGAAGAAAAAAAAAGCAGAGCATGGACAAACAATAATTGAAGATACAGACAATCTTTGGTTACAAACTAAAGGTAAGCACATGCAGTCACACTCATAGAATAAAAGACAACAATGGATACTGTATCTGTATTGCGTATGTTGTTGGAGTTGTCCTGTTGAATTTGGTAAGTAAGTTGCATGCAGCAAACAATTCCTCTTATTGGCGGCACTCCTCCATTCCAGCTGACGCTTCGTCCATCAATGTGGCTGGTGACCACTGACAGAAGACACCCTGTCCACTGCCTGCCTGGCGGATGTTGACTGAAACCCGGCCTGTAATTATTGAACGGAGAACAGGAAGTGCTATTACAATACCACTGATAAATAAATAAAAGGTATGTACGCTGTGTGGTTCAAAAAGTGACACTTTGATTTCCCTAATAGACAGTACAATATTTTTGAAATTGCGTGCTCTGTCTGAGTCACCTTTTTAAGGATCAATAAGTATGGCCAAAATATTATAGCGGATCTTTCCCCTCAAGGTAGGTGTACTGTAAACTGTGTTTTAGAACAAAATTTGACCTTCCCAGCAATGCTCCCACCAAGACCCTTACTAAAGCCAGTCGCAAAAATGTAGAAGAACCCCAATCAGATCTCCAAAAACGATGCCTAGCAGAAAAATGGTTACAAAACGTACTTTGAAAGTAACAGTAGGCCCAAATACAGACCGTGGATTGTATTCAAACCACTTGCAAGCAAGCAAAAGTATCCATAGCCAGCATCGCTCCAACAGTGCTCTACAACAACAGAACTGCGTTGCAATAGAACCCCCCGAAACACATGCAATCCTGCTGCTAGGGCTAACCCTAACGAACCCTAACTTACAAAAAGTGCCAAAACTGGTGTTTCCTTATGGATTTTGTCCAACAAACTTCTAGCCGGTATTAGACCTTCCCAGGAATGCCCCAGGCAAGACCCGCCAACCCACCCGCAAAAAAACACCAGACAACACCCACAAACAGCGAAAAAGCTAAATCTCATACTTACAATGTCTCTCGGCCTTCGGTCCAAACGCGGCGCTGTGCAGCTAGGTCATCATCATCATCAATCATCATAACTCCTGTTTTCCACCACGGATTCCCTGAAAAGCAAATGCAATCAAGATTAGACTGTCGCAGCAGTGCTTCGACAGAGACCCCGGCCGCAACCCACCCACGAACAGCAGGAAGCCCCCCAAAACGCTACATTGAGCAAGATGTCAGAAGAAATAGCAAAAAAAAAGGCTGTTCCTTATGGATTTTGTCCAAAACACTTCTATCCGGTATTAGACATTCCCAGGAATGCCCCAGGCAAGACCCGCCAACCCACCCGCAAAAAAACACCCGACAACACCCCCAAACAGCGAAAAAGCTAAATCTCATACTTACAATGTCTCTCGGCCTTCGGTCCAAACGCGGCGCTGTGCAGCTAGGTCATCATCATCATCAATCATCATAACTCCTGTTTTCCACCACGGACTTCCTGAAAAGCAAATGCAATCAAGATTAGACTGTCGCAGCAGTGCTTCGACAGAGACCCCGGCCGCAACCCACCCACGAACAGCAGGAAGCCCCCCAAAACGCTACATTGAGCCAGATGTCAGAAGACAAAGCAAAAAAAAAGGTTGTTCCTTATGGATTTTGTCCAAAACACTTCTATCCGGTATTAGACCTTCCCAGGAATGCCCCAGGCAAGACCCGCCAACCCACCCGCAAAAAAACACCCGACAACACCCCCAAATAGCGAAAAAGCTAAATCTCATACTTACAATGTCTCTCGGCCTTCGGTCCAAACGCGGCGCTGTGCAGCTAGGTCATCATCATCATCAATCATCATAACTCCTGTTTTCCACCACGGATTTCCTGAAAAGCAAATGCAATCAAGATTAGACTGTCGCAGCAGTGCTTCGACAGAGACCCCGGCCGCAACCCACCCACGAACAGCAGGAAGCCCCCCAAAACGCTACATTGAGCAAGATGTCAGAAGAAATAGCAAAAAAAAAGGCTGTTCCTTATGAATTTTGTCCAAAACACTTCTATCCGGTATTAGACCTTCCCAGGAATGCCCCAGGCAAGACCCGCCAACCCACCCGCAAAAAAACACCCGACAACACCCCCAAACAGCGAAAAAGCTAAATCTCATACTTACAATATCTCTCGGCCTTCGGTCCAAATGCGGCGCTGTTCAGCTAGGTCATCATCATCAATCATCATAACTCCTGTTTTCCACCACGGATTTCCTGAAAAGCAAATGCAATCAAGATTAGACTGTCGCAGGCACGCAGCAGTGCTTCGACAGACACCAAAAATTACCCACAAACACCCGGAACCCCGCCAAAGAGCACCTCAAAGGCAAGCAAGTCAGCAAAAACGACAAGAAATTTCCACCTCATATTTGGTACAAAACACTTTTGTCCATTATTAGAGCTTCACAGCAATGGGCCCAAATCCGTCAACTCACCCGCAAAGAAGTACAACACCCCCACAAGTGCTGAGTCTTTCTTCATTGGGCGTAATCCAGCACTCTGCTTGGAGGGAAATCGCAGTCTGGAGGAGGAGGATAGAGGAGCATGTTCTTCAGAACTTGTGAACCTGAGGAATGTAGACTGCGGCACCTTCAAATCAATAAGCAAACAAGTGAAGACAGTTCTGATGATGGTCTTGTTTTTGGGATTAGGTGATTAAAGTTTGAATTAAATTAACTGTGCAAAACAAAGAAAGAGAGACACAAAGCACACAGGAATAAAAGTGAAAAGGACGAAATTTTCAGGGCTCGGTGTCAGGGAATAAGAACAAGATTTCGTCATCATACTCTGCGAATTCAGGCTGGATGAGGTCAGTGCCACCGAACAGAGCACAAATCCCCTCATCTACGTTGCCGTCCTCCTCGTCTTCATGCGGCGTGCTTTCTCGTACTTTGTAATCTGGTGGTATGAGGTGCTGATTCATCTTGATCATTGTCAGCCGCTCCACATTTTTGGGCGAGAGGCGGCTCCGTTTGGGAGTTACAATGCCACCAGCAGCACTGAAAACACGTTCAGAAGACACACTTGCGAGTGGGCAAGACAAATAGTTTATAGCCAGGTTGAAGAGCTGTGGCCACAATTGTTTTTTGCCATGCCAATACTGCAATGGCTCATCATTAAGAAAGACCTCTGTTGAGTCATTCAGATAGTCCTGCACCATCGACTCAAGGTCATCAACGGTTCCTCCACTTTGCTTACTTTTTGCTGTGGCTGTGACATTTTTTCGAGAACCATACCCAAGCAAACTTAGCCAATCCTCTACAACAGCCACTGTTTTTGTTGTGTGTGGTGCAGATGATCCAGTTGCCGGTGTCTTTAACGGCTGAGAGGTCACTTGTGCCCCAGCCACAGGTGCAGAAGTGGATTCTTGTGACTGGGGATGGCCTGCTGATGCTGATGCTGATGTACTGGCTTCTCCTTCAATAACCTGCCGTTCTTTTTCATACCTCTTGGCTGACCAGGCTAACCAATGTTTGTACTTTTGAACATCTGCATCAGCAAAAGGAAAGAATGCTTCGCCTGCCAGCGCCTTTTTGTAGCGTGGATCCAGAATAGTAGCACAAATGTAATGCTGATCTGACTTGATCTTTTCAAGACGTTCATCACCACGTAGGCGCTCTAATAATTTCTCAGACAAAATAAAATGGTCTTTTTTTTTTTCATCTTTTTCAAACTCAGAAGACACCGCCATCAGTTGGTGCTCCAGCATGCACAACAATGGGATAGCTTTTCCCAAATTACAGTCCTCCTGGCTGACTGCACGCGTGAAGAACTCAAAAGGACGAAGCATGTCTGTCAGGCTTTTAACTATGTCCCATTGCGCCGCACTCATCCGCAGGTCCTCCTTCTGAGATGTACCCTCTGTGAAGAAATAGTGATCGAGTACCGTATACTGCTCATACAGACGCTCAAGCATGTAGAAGGTTGAGTTCCAACGTGTTGCCACCTCCTGGATGAGTGCTTTCACTGGCATTCCACGTATAAATAGCAGTCTCCGCAGATGCTTCCGGGCCTTAAAAGAATGGCTGAAATGGTTGCACATTTTGCGGCAGGTGGCCATTACCTCGAACGCTGTACTCTGTTTATCCATCAAGAATTTTTGAACTACCAGGTTGATACAGTGCGCCAAACACGGCACTCTAACATGGTCACCCTTCGACATGGCCTTAACTACATTGGCGCCATTATCCGTGGAAACATAACCAATCTTGAGTTTTAGGGGGGATAGCATTTTCAACACCTTTTTGTTAAACTCTTCCAAAAGGTTTTCTGCTGTGTGACTTTTCTCCAAGCCAAACATGGCTAGTGTTGCATGTTTCCGAGCAGCTTTGAAAACTTTGTCCGGGTCAACACCTGCGTTTAGCTTTGCTATAACACCTGAAAAAGAGACCCAGTGTGCAGTGATGCACATGTAATCAGCGCCTGCGCCACTGGTCCACATGTCTGTTGTCAGATGTATTGTGTGAACAGCACTCTTCTGCAAAGCTGCCCCAATCGCCTCCAGCACATCTTCATGTAGTGCTGGAACCGCAACTCTGGCAAAATAGAACCGGCTCGGAACCTTCCATTTAGGGCAGAGCGTTGCCACTAATTCAAGAAAACCTACCGCTTCTACAAAAGAAAAAGGTAGAAGGTCCACAGCTAGCATTTTAGCCAGCTTAGTGTTATACAGACGCGTCAGTGGGTGGTTGCGTTCATATGGCACGTCTGAAGTAAGCATTGTTCTAATGTTGCCCTGGACCAAGCATTTACGGGCTGATAATGACTTCGTTGACCCAATTTTGCTCGCTGGTGAACTTTTGTGCGTTGGTGTCTCACTCGCTCCAACACTCTTAGTGTGCCTCACATTGGGTGTGCTGCTGACAGGGGTACTGGGTGTAAGGGAAGTGTTTGACACGTCTTCTTCCTGCTCGTCATCATCAGATGAAACATCAACGTTTCCTTGAATTTGGCCTTTCTTGATCGCATCTAGGTGCGCAAACCATTTGACAGTGTGCTGTCTCCTAAGATGACCTCTCTGGCCTCCGGTACCATAGTTGGTACCTGGCTTACCACGACTAACTGCTTGCTTACAAATGGTACAAATGGCAAACTTTGGATTTTTTGGACAAACAGTAAAGAAGTCCCAAACTGGGGACTTGAAGTGTCTGTGGGACATGGTGGAGGCGGCGATACTGGTGGTGGTGGTCATGAAGCTAATGCCAGATGAAGTGGAGGATGTGGATTGCCCAACTTTTGTACGTTTTGCACTTTCACCGCCACTAATTAAGGTCGAGGTTGACGGAGGTCTCTTCTTGCCAGAAAGAAATATGGAAGCGGGACGAGTTGGTGTACTACTTAACTCCAATGATTGTGGTGTTTCCACTGCCTCCTCATCGACAACATCATCATCATCATCACGCTCAGCAGCTCTTCGGGCTAGGGTCAAAATGTCTGTTTGCTGCATGCCCGCTGGGGCTGCAGTGACCTTTATGATGACTGGGTCGTCGTTGGCAGAGTCTTCATCAGCAGCAGTATCCGCCACTTCTTGTTGAGACTCATCACACTCCATAACTCTGAGACTTTGGACGAGCTTCCTTTTACGCTAACTACCTTTGTTGGATCATGGTGTGCCTCACTCTCAGACGGCTGTGGTGCTGGTTCCCAAGTTTGATCCGTATCATCAGAAGGAGGTGTGCTTGAAGAGGATGTAGACACCACCCTTGATCTCTTCCTTGCTAGGGGTGTGGAAGACAATGAAGGATCATCAGGAGGAGTGGCTTCCTCAAATGATACCTCGCCTTGATTGTCGATTTCCTGATGTGCCCCTACTTCGGGAGGAACAACTATTGTGGGCACTTGTTGTGACCCTCCATGCACCTCTGCTTGCGCATCTCCTTGCGCTGCCTCTCCTTCCACATGTACTTGGGCTTGTACTTGCACATGTGATTGTTGTTGCGGCTGTGGTTGTTCAACACTCGTCAGATGAGCTACAACAACCTGTGTTGATTGAGGGACATTGCTGCTGCTTTCTTGCGATGAGCCAACATCACTGGTCGATGGTGATTGAAGAACTATACTGGCTGCCTCTGCAGCACTCAAGGGCTTGGACTTAAGTTGGCGTGGTGGTGGTGGTGGCACTGAGCCCAATGGAGCGGGGGTGCTGCTGCCAGCTTGGTCCCCAGCAGATCCCGCTGCTGCTGCTGCAGGCATACTTTTTTTTTTACTCCCAAAAAAAGGGGCGGGCGGCACACCAGTGTCCTTGGTAACTTGCTTCTTCTGCTCCTTACTGGCACCTTTCTTGCTAGAGGAGCTACGGGTTACTTTTTTTGGGGCCATCTTCTTCAGAGCAGGTCAGCAGGCAGCAGTTGCACGAGTTGCAGAGGGTTCTGTGTCCAGACGTGACGTCGCGTGACGTTATGCTGCACACACCGCTGCAGGACTTCTTCCTGGCACTGGTGGTTCTCTTGAGTCTTCTTGTGCACCTAAAAGCAATGGAAGACAGAGGAACATCAGTTCAGTTATACACCCCAAAAAATCGACAAAACACAGAAAAATTAGCACAATCCCATGCCATCCATGATGTTTACATTGAAGACACCCCACAGAAAGACTAGGGACATGCAAGTATGCAACACTCACTACCCCTGGGCATAATGGATGAAAAGTAGGCAAAATAAGTGCAGGCCTCAGACACTGCCTCTCCTCAAAATGGCCCCCTTACACCCCAAGCACATGTTGCCTGTACCAGCCAGCACTCAAGATGGCCACCACCACCACCCACATGGCCAGTCCACATCAACAGTACACCCCCAAAAAACAGAAAAACAGCCAGAAATCACCACAATCCAATGCCATCCATGATGTTTACATCAAAGAGAGTGAGACCACACCACAGGCACACTCAGTCCATGCACCACCACCACCCCTGGGCAAGCAAAAGGCCACACCAGCAGCCCCCCAAAAACGACAAAAAACAATAAAATAAGCACAATCCCAGCCCATCCATGGCCTCAATTATGTTTAAATTCAAGAAGACACCCCACAGAAAGACTAGGCCCATGCAACACTCACCACCCCTGGGCAAAGGGCCACACCAGCAGGCCCAAAAAAACGACAAAAAACAATAAAATCTGCACAATCCCAGCCCATCCATGGCCTCAATGGTGTTTAAATTCAAGAAGACACCCCTCAGAAACACTAGGCCCATGCAACACTCACTACCCCTGGGCATAAGGGATGAAAAGTAGGCAAAATAAGTGCAGGCCTCAGACACTGCCTCTCCTCAAAATGGCCCCCTTACACCCCAAGCACATGTTGCCTGTACCAGCCAGCACTCAAGATGGCCACCACCACCACCCACATGGCCAGTCCACATCAACAGTACACCCCCAAAAAACAGAAAAACAGCCAGAAATCACCACAATCCAATGCCATCCATGATGTTTACATCAAAGAGAGTGAGACCACACCACAGGCACACTCAGTCCATGCACCACCACCACCCCTGGGCAAGCAAAAGGCCACACCAGCAGCCCCCCAAAAACGACAAAAAACAATAAAATAAGCACAATCCCAGCCCATCCATGGCCTCAATTATGTTTAAATTCAAGAAGACACCCCACAGAAAGACTAGGCCCATGCAACACTCACCACCCCTGGGCAAAGGGCCACACCAGCAGGCCCAAAAAAACGACAAAAAACAATAAAATCTGCACAATCCCAGCCCATCCATGGCCTCAATAGAGTTTAAATTCAAGAAGACACCCCTCAGAAACACTAGGCCCATGCAACACTCACTACCCCTGGGCATAAGGGATGAAAAGTAGGCAAAATAAGTGCAGGCCTCAGACACTGCCTCTCCTCAAAATGGCCCCCTTACACCCCAAGCACATGTTGCCTGTACCAGCCAGCACTCAAGATGGCCACCACCACCACCCACATGGCCAGTCCACATCAACAGTACACCCCCAAAAAACAGAAAAACAGCCAGAAATCACCACAATCCAATGCCATCCATGATGTTTACATCAAAGAGAGTGAGACCACACCACAGGCACACTCAGTCCATGCACCACCACCACCCCTGGGCAAGCAAAAGGCCACACCAGCAGCCCCCCAAAAACGACAAAAAACAATAAAATAAGCACAATCCCAGCCCATCCATGGCCTCAATTATGTTTAAATTCAAGAAGACACCCCACAGAAAGACTAGGCCCATGCAACACTCACCACCCCTGGGCAAAGGGCCCCACCAGCAGGCCCAAAAAAACGACAAAAATCAGCACAATCCCAGCCCATCCATGGCCTCAATGGTGTTTAAATTCAACAAAACAGTTGTATCATGCACCCATAACCAACCCTGGTCCTACTGGATACTGTGGCTACCCACAATATAATTTATTTAATTTTCTGAAAAAGTTCCAAAATTGTACTTGCAGCAACTGTAATGCCCCAAACAAACTTACTTGTGAAAGTTGATTTCTAATCCAAAAGTGATCCAAAGACAGTCAAAAAGGCCTCAAATCCAAATATCCAGCAGCACCCACAAAAAGTAATCCTTCCAGCTCCAGATCCAAATGAAAGTGACCAGGAGATGGACAAAGCACTGGGAGGAGCCTGCTGGACAGGAACAGGAAGTTGGAGACTGTGGGGCACTTCCTTCCTCCCCCCCCCCAAAAATGGACTCCTTGCAAAAAGAAAGGCCATGCAAATGTCAACCTGAGGAGTGATTCTGATAAAAATCATCATTTTCTGAAGGTTTATCCTGTTTGCTGGTGATTTTCTTGTGCGAAATTGCAAAATCTCTACTTCGCAAGTGCGAGATTGTTCCTTTCCGCCGCAACTACGTGTTCGCAATTGCGAACTCTCGCGAGATGTGCTGTGCAAGGTGGCAAGCCGCGATTACGTATTCGCGGGAGCCAAACTCCCGCGGGAACACGCAGCAAGATCCAAAATGGCGCAGCACTCTCAAAATATGATCGAGAAAAACAACTCGGCAAACGCTAAATGACGGAAAGTGAACGCCGTGCACCACGCCGCGCGCCGCAACCAAGCAAAAAATCCGCCGCGAGCGGATTCACGGATTTTCGACAAATTCGCGAGCGTTCGCGGATTGCGAATTTGCCGAAAATCCGAAAAATCCGCGAGCGGAGCGGATTTTACGCCCATGCTTACTGGTGGGCATCTGGTCTCCGGGATTGCCCAGAAATTATCCTCATCATGTAAGCTATCCTTGGCAATCCCTCCAGTGGCTCGAACTGATAATTGAAATCCCCTCCCAGAATCACCGTATGTTTATCAGCGATGGTACCTAAAAAAGTAGTTAGTTCTTCCAACGTGTGTGACTCTTTGCCCAAAACTGTAGGTCTTAAATATACATTTATAAGGACTACGGAAATCTTTAGAGGGAATTGCAGTAGGACACATAATATATCTTTGGATCCTTTGTCGATCTGCTCGCCCGTGCATCCTAGGTGAACTCCCACCCATGTGCTAAGGCCTCCAGACGGTCTCCCTTTACCCCCAGATGTTGCGGGAGTGCTAAAGGTGGCAAAGCCCAGCTTAGAAACCTCCCCTCCGACCCATGTTTCCTGGAACATGCAGATCTCAAATTGGTTGATGAAAGTGCCCCATGTGGGGTCATCTATCTTGTTACTCAGACCCGTAATGTTCCACGATAAAATCCTTGTTTTTGCACAATTAGCAGGGTTCAATTTTGGGGGCTCTAGGGGGGGTGGTTGCAATAAGGCCTCTTTCTTCCCACTATCATCATTAAGATTTGACCCTACGGACAATCGAATTTTAGTGTTGCCACTCAGAACCGAGTCACCACCATTGTGAATGTAAGCAGGGGAGCCGCACATGCTCCCACAGCTTAGACCCTCCCTGGGTTTAGTACAACGACCTACTATGCCAGCCTCGGTCTGGGTTACAATTTGTAGTGGACATATTTGTGCCTTAATATTAGATGGGTTTTCCTCCAGTCAATCTACTCCGTCTAAACAACTATATCTATTTAAAGTAGGAATGTTAAAAATAAATTGCCTTTGCCAATGCTGGTTTGGGTGTGGCAACTCACAGTATTTAGGGTCATTTCTCCATCCCTGTCCCGCGTGCCAGATGTCACGATGGGGCATGTATGTTGGGGGTTAGAAGTAACCTAATGGAAGTACTTGAGTACCACTAATTTTTCTCCCATCTTCTCTAGATAACATGTTTTGCGTCATCTACGGGTTTCTAAAATTAATTACTATGCAATCCCCGTGTATGTCCTTGTGACGTCTGTCTATCCATTACACCCTGCCTGTAGTTAACATTTCTTCCACGTGCTCATATCTAAAATGTCTATGATTTACTAGGCAGTGGACACATTTATTCTTTAGTTCTTGGTGGGATTCAGATTGGTCCCTCCTAAGTTCAGGGATGCCTGCAAGAATGAGGACATATGGTATAGATACGGGGGGCAGATTAATGACTGATGGAGAATGGAAGTGGTTGGTATCTTCTTTGGTTATAGGAGCACAACCCTCAACCTGCCTAGAATTTATTTCTGATTGCCCTGTCGATATATGCAATGGGGGTAAACAATTGGGTTGATTGGAAATATCCGGGTGGGGGGGGGCTGGCAATACTGTCTCTATTGACCTCCACTACATGTGTCTCCCCCTTGTATTTGAGGGCAATATTTGATCACAAGGTTTAGGGTGAGCATTAGCTGGTGCATTGCTTATAGTAATCTGAGCTTGTGTCTTATTGTCTGAACTAGCAGAACCATGAATTGTTCCCCTATTAGTTATCCAGTCATTAAAAAGAGCAGTCAACCCATCGACCTTCTCATGTAGAAACTTGAGTTTGTCCTTAACAATATCCCTCATTTGAATCTGTAAATCCACTACCAACTTTGTGACCCACACTGGCTGTTCACTTGCAATTTCTCTGCTCTCTTCTTGGTTCCCCATCCCAGAATTTCCATTATCAGAGGTTACACCCTGAACCTTTTTCCTCCTTACAGTTGGTTTCACCTTGGGTTTGGGTTTGCTTTTGATACCAGAATGATTTTGTATGGTGACTCTAGGTTGATTTTGGGAAACAACTTCAGTTATTAGTAGTTGGTCACTAGAAAGATCAATTAATGAAGCCTCTAGGATTTGAGGAGTACTGGGGTCAGTCGATGCAATTTCTAAGTTTGGGGTCAGGGACAAACATCTCTCGGTCAGCTCAATTTCAGTTGTCACGGCTCCTAGAGCCCTTTCCACCATCCTATCAATGGAAGTGGGTTTGGAGGTTGGCATAATCAAGACCGGGACCTGCTTCTTCTCAGCACAGGCTTGTCTCCCCATTCTAAAAACTCTGGGCCTAAATTCCCGCGTTGGCTATAGAATTTGGAGTTTAGGTGTACACACAAAGTTTCTATAATAACAAGGGGTACACAACTATACCTATGCTTAATAAGTAGACTAAAAAAAGGGGAGCACTTACTAAAGTGATTAAAGGTAGACAAATTGTTTTAGGCATACTTGTGCCTTGCTATTCTTAAACAGAGACTTCTGCGATACACACTGTGCCAACTATGTATCAGTAAGGAAGAGGACAGTTCAAAAATGGTTAGCGGTCCAATAGATTCGGAAACAGTACCTTGTTTACAGGTCCTGGGCTTTCAAAATAAGAGAGCAGGCCCAGCCCAGCCTCTTCCGGCCTCTGACAGGCGCGGGCAGGCCCGCCCTTGGCCCGGGTTTTGCCCGGGCAGCGCCCAGGCATGCCTGCGCGCACCCCGTGCTGCATGAGGGTCGCGCTGGCTTTACAGGGCCTCCTGGCGCCCTGCAGTGACACTCTCCCCAAGCGCCACACAAGGCCTGCTGGGGGCTATAGTTCTGGTTTGGCCGTTCCCCTCACGGCGGTACCAGGGAGACAAAATGGTGGTCCGATGGCTATGGGCGTCGTATCCCTCATGGGTGAAGACAGGACAGGTGAGTAATGGGAGCCGTTCCCCTCACGGCGATGCTGCTTCCAATTAGCGTGTCCCGCTAACAGAATTTCCCTAATTTTGACAAGTCAATGGACATTGCAGCATGAGTCTCACCTTTCTTCTAGTCCCCCTCCTGAGTAGCCCATGGTGCCACATGTGACTTCTGCTCAACAGCTTTCGTTTGGAAATCCTGCCTTCTTTCCTCTACTAAATTTAGAAAATCTTTCTCTTTATCACGTTAAAGACACGTTACGTTATTTTTATGAGAATGTGTTATATCTATGGGATTCGTTGTTATGGAAAATTCACCCATAAACACTGCTTCTTTACTACTAAGCACAGGATTCAGGTTTCTTCGAATAGGGATTTCCGAAAAGACCAAATCCATATTTGAGTAATAATATTGTAACTTGCCTGTAACATAGAAAAAACTAGACACAACACTACAGGACACACCATAGGTTAATGGAAGATGATGATATGTCACCCCTTCTGAGACAGAAGTAAGTAGTTTCATGCAGACATAGCAGCCACTCACATCCATCGTATCAACATACTGATAAAGGAGTTTAGTAAATACATTTAATGACGACTCACTATTTGATTTATCACGATGATACATGCTCTTATCCATTTGTTCTAAATATTTAGTAGTAGTTTTCTTAGTGACTGCATTCATTCTTTCACTAGTATTTGTATTATTTTGATTATTAGTTACATTTAGAAAAGGTACTATGACCATTAGCACTAACCACATCAACATTAGTATTGTAATACAACACAAACAACATTTAACACATTTTCGTTTTAGTCCAGATTTCAGCTGTTCAGTCACTTTTACTTCTGCCATTATTAGTATCTAAATGTATTTCTTCTAAAATTATATATTATATAAATACAATCTTTGTGTGATCCCACGCTTCAAAAGCTGTCTGTCTTTTGGCCCCCTTTTTCTTTGTTTCCTTTCTGCCTTTTGTTTGATCATTTTTCTCAATAAGGTCCACCTCTTATGCAAAAGTCTTTCTTTAAGGTGGTCTCAGTTCCCTTTCATCAGATCCTTCAACATTTTCTTAGAAAGTATCTCAATCTTTTTACTCCACTTGGCCAGTGATCACCCTTTCCAACCCTTTTTGTCTGTGATGCCTTTTCACCTTTTTCACCTATTTCAAGTATCCTTTTATTTTCTCTTTTTTTGGATGGACTTGTTCTGAATTTTCTGGTTTTTCTCTTTCTGTTGTTTGTATTTGTTCAGGACATTCTGGTCTTTCTTTTTCTTCTTTTGGCTGAGCTTGATCTGATTTTCTATAGTAGATTCTTCTATTCTTTGCTCACTTTGTTCTGGTCTTTCAAGCTCTGGCTCTTCCTCAGCCTCTACAGCAGCCTCTTCAGTCCCAGTAACTGGTGCCCACTCTACTTGACTTGGTTGTTTATTGTCAATGCGTTATTCATTGTCTGTTTCTCTGATTTCTTCGACTTCACAACTTTTCAGCTTCCAGTTCTTTTCTTTGTTCTACCAGTTGCTGCTCTTGTCATTCAGGTGGACCTGGGATTTTTTGGGTATGATTGGCATGGATCCAGTTTGGCAAGCCAGCATACTTCACTGCTGTTGTCGTGACACGATTTCCTTGTGTGCTTCTTTACCACGAAACAGTCTTCAGGACACAAATCATAAGCTTGATTCGGCTGTGCTGTGGTTGATCTCTTCTCCAACCTGGTGAGACACAGAATGTACCAGATCAGCTAGTACTTTACAACAGTCCAACACTAGATCATCAGTTATATTCATCAATTTGTTTCCAGGTACAAATGCTTGTCTAATTGCTATTCCCATGAGGATCTCATGTGGAATTAATCCTCTCTTTGGTCAGGAATGCTTCTAAGGCTCATCAATACGAGGGGCAAAGCATCAGTCCATTTCAGTGAAGTGGATGCACACACTTTCCCTAACCTGGATTTTATTGTGCCATTAAGCTGCTCAACCACTCCAGAGGCTTCTGGTCGATAGACACAATGTAATTTCTGCTCAATTTTTAAAGCTGTACAAATCAATTTGATTACCGGATTATTAAAATGAGATCCTCTATCTGATTACAAAGTGACTGGAAATCCAAATCTGGGAATGAGCTCTCGCAACAGTAATTTGGCAACTGTGAGACTGTCATTCCTCCTCGTGGGATAGGCTTTTACCCATCGAGAAAACAGACACACAATGACAAGGACATACTTCAAACCATTGCACGGTTGCAACTCAATGAAGTCATGCTGCAATCTTGTGAATGGTTCCTCTGCTTTCCCAATTATTCCCCATCCGACAACTGTTTTCCACCCTGGATTTTGCTGTTGGCAGGTCAAACACCTCTGGCAGAGACTATCTGCAATTAACTTAAACTTGGAATTTTACCATGTCTGTCTGAAATGTCTAATCATGGCATCCCTCCAATGTGTGTAGTTCAATTATATACCCTAGCCATTTGTGATAATAAACTATCTGGTATTATTGGCCTACCACCTGGACACACCCACACTTCATCCGTCTGCTCTTCTTGTGCAACCTGATTTGATCCACAGTTCCTTCTCTTTTGCATCTGCCTCATCCTGTAACTGTCTAACTTTGTCCCATGTTTCAAAAGCAGAGAAAAACATTAGTTCGCAATTGGTAACTTCTTTTTCCATCTCTCTGTTCAAAGACATAGTATTTTGAGCACAAAATTGTGCAACTTGTTCAGTGTACCGATTACCCTGTGTCACATAATCATTTCCTGACTTATGTGCGGCACATTTGACCACTGCAATTTATTTTGGCAATTGCAATGCTTCCAATAGTTCTTTAACATTTTTGCAATTTCTAATAGGAGAACCTGAAGAAGTCAGCAATTCCCTTTGCAGCCATAATTGGCCGAAGTCATGCACAACCCCTAAACCATATTGACTATCCGTAAATATGGTTATTCTCAATTTCTTCCCAATTTTGCAGGCTTTTGTTACAGCAACCAATTCGTCTATTTCTGCAGCCTTGACTCCTTTTAGACAGGAAGCTTCTAGGATACCTGACACAGTGCATACAGCATAAGCAGAACTCAATTCTCCATTCTCCTTTCTCAAACTTGACCCATAAACAAGCTTTACAAAGTCTGACTCTTCCAAAGGAATGTCAATTATGTCAGGTCTGGGCTTTGTACACATTTCTGTCACATCCAAGCAATCATGCTCAACTTCCTCTTTAACTTCTTCACAATATGTAATGTAATGTGTATACTTGTACATCGCACTGTTGCCAGTCGGCGTCCTGGCGCTGTATACCGCTGGGGAACCCATCTTGGCTTTCCCTGTGGGATGGTCCCTGCTGGGAATCCCCAAGGTGGAGCCAGGCATCCCCGGCATTGATGGGGCCGTTGTGGAGATTAGGCAAGCTAATGCCCAGAGTTACCGAGTGGGACCCCTGGTTAGAGTAGGCACCGAGGCAAACATTATCGAGTCCGCTGACCCTGGCCATGACCCTGCCTCGTCGGGAATCGAACCCTGGTCCCGGGCCGACTTCTGCTTCCGGGTCTGCCGCTTCTAACCAGTGAGCCACACCACTCCACAATATGAATCAGGCAACAAAGTTGCTGGATTCATCATGGTGCATCTTGTCACACTTACGTTCTCAGCACCCAATATTACTCTTTCATACTTAGTCAGCCGACTAGGGGTCAAATGCTGAGTACGAGTCCTTGTTAAAAGAATCTTGACTGAATGAGGCACATACACTTTTATGGGATGTCCCATCACAATCCATTCCCTCTGTTCCAGACTCACACAAGTAGCAGCTACTGCTTTTAAGTTGCCAGGTAATGCCACAGCCACTGGATCCAGAGTAGCAGAAAAGTATGCTAATGGATGTCGGGACAATCCATGTCTCTGTGTTAATACTGAAAGTGCACAACTTTCTCTTTCACACCAGAACAAAGCAAACTCTTTCGTATAATTTGGCATTCCCAATGCTGGTGCTTGACACAAACAATCTCTCAATTTTAAGAATGATTCTTCACTTTCATCATCCAACTCAATCAGATCCATCACATCCTTTTGTGTCAACCTTATTAAAAGTTTTGCAAGCAGTGAAAATCCACTGATCCATTGTCAACAGTATCCAATAACTCCTAAAAACATTTGCACTTCTTTCTTGGTTTTAGGCAGACTCATTTGTCGAATCACTTTTATTCTTTCTGGTGTCACTTTATTGAGTCCTCTTTCTATCTTGTGTCCTAAATATTGAACTTCTTGTTGGCAAAACTGTAATTTTTCTGGTGACACCTTGTATCCTCCTTCTGCCAAATGGTTCAGCAAAGCTATTGTGTCAAGGACACAAGCTTCTCACCAATATACTGAACCAAGACCGAATTTCCTGGCATAACCAAAGTCTCCAAACATTTTTTCAGAATCTGATTGAAAATCGAGGGACTCTCTGTGTACCCTTAAGGAACTCAGCACCATGCCAAAACAAGTTATTTGAACAGGAACGCAAAAAGATATTGGCTATCCAGATCTAATGGAACAGAAAGAATGCCTGGCACAAATCAATCACAGTGTACCAGTGGGCATCCCACGGTAACTGATAAAGAATCACTGCTGGATTTGGTACTACTGGACATCAGGGTACAACTATTTTATTGATTTTCCGCAAATCTTGCACTATTCTATTTTTTCCATTAGGCTTTTTAAGTCCCATGATTGGCGAATTACAAGGACTGCTCAATATTTCTTTTAGAATACCCTGTACAATCATTTGATCAATTACTGGGGCAACTCCTGCCTTTAATTCAGGAATCTTTCAGTATTGCGGTGTGTTTGGATATATTGCACCTTTTTTCACCACAATTTTAATTGGGTCTACCTTTGCCATTAGACCAATTTCTTTTCCTGTAAAATCCCACACATCTGACCTCACTGTGGTTTTTAATTCATCAGGCAAATCGCTTTCAGTAAGAAGTGAAAACATATCATCCACTTCTGTTCCCTGTTTCGCTTACATCATTTTGAAAGCAACGTCTTCATCAGGTGTTTGGAAAGCAACACCATCAGGCGAACAGAAGATGGTACAGTTCATCTTACATAACAAGTCCTTACCTAACAAATTCACTGGACTGCAACCGATGCATGTCTCTGAAATTTCCAATATTCACTTCTATTAGTTTCGTGACTGGGGTCCCTATTTGCTTATTTGAGACTCCTACAACTTGGATAGTTTCTCCTGAGAGGGGTAGGTTTGGAATTGTTGCTGGTCTCACAGTAGAACGGGTAGCACCAGTATCCACTAGAAAAGTGATGTCATTTCCTTCAACCTTTCCATCAACAAATGGACCTGACTGATCTACCACCAATGATGTGCCAAGCACGCACTCTATCTCCCCCCTTAGGCATCGTCATTGGGACATTTCTGAATCACTCTCATTACTTTGCATCCAATATTGCTGAACCATCTGTGTATTCTTATCACTTTCTCCACGAAATCCAGTGTTCACACTGTATCTCTGCAACTGAGCGCTCACATTGTTGGGCATAGGGGCTTGTGCCACCTGCAACTGAGGAGTAACTACCTGTTGATGTTGTTGTTGGTTCACAACCACCTCATTCTGTATCTGCACATTTAAATTTGATTTACCCCATTATTCTGTTGAATATTTCTATACTCATTCTTCCAATGTCCAAGCTTTCCGCACCCATGACAAGCATACTTCTTTTTAGCTTCCTCTCTATTCATTTGTCCTTTCCCTCTATTTCCATTTGATACTTGACTATTCTGAATTTGCCCATTCATCTGGTTATCATTTTGAGAACCAAAGGTTGCCTCTTGGTGTTCTGCCAACTTCAGTTGTGTCCACATCATTTTCTATTTTAACATTTTGTGTTTTGCATCAATGTCATCACTACAATACTAAGCATACTTCAAAATGCCATCAATCGGTTTACTCTGCCAGCAAAGCATATGCTGTTGTATCATCTGACTAATTTCTAATCTTAATCCATACACAAATCTATATACAAAATGTCCCATATCTTTATCACCAATATTCTCAAATCCACGAACCTGTAGCAACCTTTCGTAGTATGCATGCACTGACTCCTTGGGTTCTTGAGTTGTTCTGTCTATCTTAACCCAATATGTTTTTTTTGGTGGAATTTTCCCTTGCAGAAAAGTATTCACTTGGAGAATTTTCTTCATTGACTCCTCTGAAGGCACACCTGTATTTTCATCTGTAGGGTACTCTTCAGTTGGCCAATCAACTGTATTTTATTTTATTTATTTATTTTAAAAGTTTTATATAGCGCTGGCTAGACCCGGAGGTATCAGAGCGCTTTACATGAGCATCAGATCATAGTTACAAGTTACATTGTTACAAAGGTTACACAGTTCTTAGAGCATGGCAACATAGTTACTTGTAAGGTCGAGAAAAACAATAAGCAAAAATACGTAAGGGGAAAAGAAGGCAAGGTGAGAGATTCAGGGGGGGTTGGAGTAGGGGAAGTAGACAGATAAAGAAGGTGGGAAAGAGGAGGGGAGGGTGAGAGACACAGCATGGGGAGAAGAGGGGAAGGGTGACGGGGACACAAACCGGTAGACGAGTCAAGGCAATGTTTAAAGTCCAGTAGCTGTGATCCCAAGGGAAGCGGTATCCCTTCCCTATCTCTATTGCGAGAGGCTCCCTTTACGCAGTGGACTCTCTCAGAGAGGTCTCTGAGACTCCAAGGCCTACATACTGGATCCTTCCCCAAAAAGGGGAGAGGGAGTGCTTTGGCAAGGGGTGCCTTACCATACCTCAAGTGTGAGTGGCTCCCTTGGCGCAGTGGACTCACTCAGCGGGTTCGCTGAGACTCCAGAGTGTAAATATTAGATCTTTCCCCAACAAGGGGAGAAATAGTGCTTAGTCAAAGGGCACAAAGGACAGGGGGTAGGCAAAGTAGCAGGTAAGGGGAGAGATTCAGAGGAGAGAGGATAGGGGCTAGGGAAGAGACAATAAGGAGAGACGAAAAGAAGTCTGCCTAAAGACCGACTGGGTAGGTGACGACCAAGGAGGGAATCCAAGGCAATCTCCCCTATAGCTAAACCAAGTAGCTCCATCGGGCATCAGACAAAATAGTTCAGTCTCAAAACATTGAGAGAGGAGGGAGGGAGAGACATAAATAGAGTGAGGATGCGGTAGGGGACGATAGGAGAGATGACAGGAAGTGCAACAATGTGGTTCAACAATATACTAGAAGAAGATCAACAAGTAAACATTAAATCAAACAATCAGCAATACAATTAGGGGAGGAGTGAAAGGCGAGAGAAAGTAGTGGGGGGTAGGGGAGGAGAGGGAGTGAGGATAAGGGAAGAGACAACCATAGAGACGAAAGGAAGTCTGTCTAAGGTTCACAGAAAAACAGGGTGGGGACAAAGGGAAAGGGCATGTGAGGGCAGATGACAGAAGCTGGAAAGAGTAGGAGCGGAGAGGGGGGAAAGGTTGCATAAGGTGCATAAGGTTTGAACAGACAGAGGCACGTATCTCCTGCCTGGGGGCTGTATTGTCTTGTTGGAGAATGCGGGCAGTGAGACTCTGTTCATCTCCGATGGGTGAAAAAGCTGGCGTAAGCGAGTCCTTTGTTTCTAAGTTTGTGTCTTTAATGGTGGCCATTTTGGGGTCAAGCGGCCCCTTCTCAGTAGTGCGAGCTGGGGCTTTACAACAGTTGCTGGTTTCCTGATATTGTCCACAAATCAGTTGGGACCACAATATCAAACAGGCCGTCCAAATCTTTCAACAAGACCTTTGAAACCTTTACAAATCTCTCTACCTGCTTGCACCATTCAAATGGTTTCTCTCTCAATCTAGGGAAGTCATTCATAAAGGACAAAATATTCTGTCTACTCCATGGAACATGAACATATCCACCACCAAGAACTTCTCTCATCGGACACATGCTTTCAACCTTTTCTTC
Organism: Lissotriton helveticus; assembly: GCF_964261635.1. Taxonomy (NCBI): domain Eukaryota; kingdom Metazoa; phylum Chordata; class Amphibia; order Caudata; family Salamandridae; genus Lissotriton; species Lissotriton helveticus. The sequence goes on along the minus strand of NC_136071.1, from coordinate 329,439,202 downwards.
TTCTCTCAACGGGAATGTAGATGTTTCCTTTGTAGCTGCTTCATCTATCTTTTTCGTCCATCTACTTTTCCATCGGTCTACGTCTCCCCATTTCTTTAAAATGTGCATTAATTCTTTTATTTTCAATCTTATTCCTGATACATTTAACCTCTCTGATTCCTTCTCAGTAAATTCTGATCTATACGGTTTTTGCAATATTTTTTTTTTCAACATATATTCCAAATTCTAAAGCTGCTTCCACTATCTTCTCATGAAGATTCTTTGTCCTCCACTTTATACTTTTGCACAAAAACAACAATTCTTCATCTCCATATGAACCCAATCTGTCTGGGTTTATCGTACCAATAATGATTTCCTCCAAATCCACTCTCAACTTGCTTACATCTATAGTTTTTTGTTGTGCCACTGGAGTAACAGTTGTTACTTTCCTCCTTGTATCTATGGGTGAAATTCTTTTTGGGGTTTCAGTCACGATCCCTAGATTTGGGAGATCTAATAATGAGACATTCGATCACTCTCACTGGTTTGATCTTCTAGCATCATTATCTCTTTTCTAACACCATTCTTTGAGACTGTCACATTTTGTGACTTTGGTGTAACTCGTTTTTCACCATACAATGGAATAACAGGACCAATAGTTACTGGCACTGTCAGTGCTTCGGCATTTAAACCTAGCTCATTTATTTTCTTTATTATCTCATCTTTTATTTTATTCAATGCACCCCTTTCCTTTTTTTGTGATACTCGGATGACTGTTGGATCATATAGAACTTGTGGAACTAATGGTGTTCCCATCATAGGGGCACTTTCTTGATAAGGCGGATGTCTTTTGACTATAATATCTTCCAACAACTCATCATCAGATTCATCACACCCTATCGCTGTCACACCTATGTGTTTTGTTTTCTCCTTACATTTGCTCCCTTCTTTATCTTCAGCCATTTATACTGGATATAAACCCTCTGTTACTACGGCCCTTCTCCATCTTTTCATTTGATGTCCTTGAGTGTCAAATGGGTATCTGGGTAAAAATCCTCTATTAATTGTCCTGCCTCCACTGTATTTCTCTCGTTCAAATGCTTCAACTTCCCCTTCCTCCAAAGTCTCATACTGTGTTAACCTTGGATTTGGTTCTAATGAAATCATCATATTTCTCAAATTCTGAAGAATCCTTACATTAAATGTACCATGTTCTGGGACCAATGCCTTAACCTCTACCTTTTAATAGGGAAATACACAATGGCCAAGAAAGAGACTTTACATCTTGCCTTTAAGGACCATTCCTCTGCATTTGACCAGGTGAATAGGTCCAAGCCCTGGGACCTATAGAAATAGGGATGGACAAGACTATTATATATTTTCTGGCAGACCTGCACAGGGAGTTCTCGGCAGCAGTAAGGTTTGATCAAAAGGGTAATCTTACACAGTAGATAGATATAACAAGAGGAGTTAGACAAGGTTGTATTTTGCCCCCCTTGTTATTTACCCTTTATGTTAACCATCTTGAAGAGGTTTTATCTGAATCTGCTAAGGATATAACCAGTGTAAGAAACCGTCTGATTCCTGCATTGCTCTACGCAGATGATGCAGCACTTTTGGCACGCACAGAGGTGGGGCTTCAGCACTTGTTGACCGCCTTCACCACTTTTATGGGCTCATTAGATTTAAATATAAACCTGTCAAAGTCACACATTATGACCCTGGGAGGGAAGTCAAAGATAGCCAAAATGTTTTGTTGTGGCGGGACCAAAGTAACTAGGGTCTCCACATTCTCGTACCTGGGTGTCTTATTTGACGAACGGTGTTTATGGGTCCCGCAAAGGAGGGCAAAGAGAAATGCAATGGTTAGATCAACAGGTGCGGTTCTTGATGTTGCCCCGAGGCTGGGCGCCAAGCCCTTGCAGGCCAATATGATTATTTATAAGGCCAAGAGCATCGCCATGGTAAAGTATGGCGCAGAAATTTGGGGTTATAATAATTGCACTGAGCTCCAAATTGTTGAAAATAAATGTTTAAGAAGCCTGCTTTCAGTCCCCCAATCTATATCCTCTTACATAATCCATCAAGAAATGGGCCTCGGCTATGTTACTGACTCGGTTAGAATGTCTACCATTCTTAAATGGATTTCGATCGGCTCTAATCCTGATTTGGTCCTAAACAAAGAGATCATACGAGATTGTATGGCTCTTGATAGGGTCAGTAGTATACAGTGGTTGAGACATTTGAAGATCACAGCTGAGTTGCTAGGATGCCCAACCTTGTTTGACAACCCAGAAAATATATGTAAAAAAGATCTTGCGTGGGCCAAGATCTCATTTCTGCGTATAGTATCACAAGAGAGGCCTCGGAATTATTGAAACCTACTGTCCATGCCCACCAGCTTCTAAAAACCTCCTATTCCATGGAACCTTACCTGGACATTGTCACTAAGCCTCAACACCACTTTCTCTTGACGAGATTTAGGTTTAATTATTTACATCTTTTGCTGGCTGACCCTTTAGGCTGGGCTAAGATAGACGATCTGGGTCCTTGCTCATGCGATTGTTTTTCAAGGCAGGATACTATGCATTTTGTTGTATTCTGCGATTTCTATTTATCTATAAGCAGGCGGTATATCCTTCCAATGTTAAAGAACAAAGGTTTCCTGCAGGCTAGACCAGCTCTTTTATACCTGCAGATGTTGAGTAACCCTTGGGAAAATTTCAGCATTGCTAGCTTTCTAATAGCAGCAGTTAGAGCAAGGAAAAAAGGAAGTAGCGCGTAAAGCAGGTTTATGTGTCCGGATCCTTCAATGTATTTTTGCCCTATTGTATATGTTATGTTTTAATATTGTTTGTATTTCATAATGAAACATGCATATTCGGTTCTGCGCTTACATTTTATTCATGGATGATTTTATGTAAAAGTCTTTTTTAGTTTTGTATTGTTGATGGGTATTTTTAATATGCTTTCATGGTTTTTAATAATAACAGAATAAAGTAATTATGACTGACTGACTGATACTGAAATAGCCTGCTGATTCAGTGTGCATTGCATTGTACATTGTGCTCTAGGGAAATGTAGTTTTTCCTCTTTGGAAAAATGGTGCAATAATAATTTCTTTTGGTTTGCACATGTAGCAAATTATATGTGATGCAATGATTTTCCTAAAGGCTTTTGCAAAAAGTGTGTTCACAGGCAGAAATGTTGTTCTTGTACAAGAAAAAAAATCTTTATATGGTGATAGCTTACAATAATCATATGCATAGAGTGCTGCAAACTTATAGATGTTGCTAGGAAAAACGTATTCCTAGACAAAATCCTCCTTCATGCAAAGAAGAATACCTTCACATGATTTTTGTAGTGTACTTTAGAATAACTTCAGGGTTCTTCTCCCTCATTTAGCACTTGTTCATATATTTTGTGAGTGAAGATCATCCATGCCTTTTGTTCTAGTAAACATGTTCCATGTCACTCCTCCCAGTTGTCTGGTATAACGTGAGTAATGACTGACTTGAGTTACTGCTTGGAGTGATTAAATGCCATAACTATTCCACTAAAGGTGCTTACAGTATATTGCAGCATACCTTTTTAGGTTGAGCTTGATCAACCTGTTATGTCTCGTCTGTGTGGTTTGGCACACCCACCAGTTGCCATTGGCTGTTATCTGGGTAATTTACAAATGCTGGCTTGTTACTGGTGCATTTGCTTAAATGTCCCTCCTCTGTGGGCTGAGGTCCCTTGCTGAAGATTACACTAAGAGATCGTTTTGTTTGGCCATCACACTGTACAGAAATGTATAGCCCCTTCTCCCTTCATGTTTCCTTTTTTACTTTCAGTTCTGGTTCAGAACAGATATTCACACATACAATGGTGTCTACTGCTCTGAACTTCTTGTTTTAAAAGTTGACTTCCCTGGAGTATAGCAAGGGGAGGAGCAGCCACACACATGCAATCCCTGCCTTTCAATTTCCAGCGCTAGCGCTATGCATGTCTACGGCATTGCGCTCATGCAGCATCCTTTTTACAGTGCCCCTGGGGCACAAGCAGGTACCAACTAGAGTGTTCCTGTATCAGCACACACTGTACGGTCCCTCCTGGCACAAGCAGGCATCCACTCCAGTGCGCCTTTGTTGTTGTCAAACCTGTGTGCTGTGAGGTTTCCCAGAGACAGACGTGTTTTCCAAGGAGACACGCTCCACGACTGGTGCACGCTGAGTCCTCCAAGCCCCCTCCTGACATGACATCACCACCACTTTCAGGAAAAGGTATTTTTAGGGCTCGGACTCCTCCCCACTGTAAGTGGGGGAGGAGTTTCGAGATCCTAATGTTATAAGAAAAAAAAGAAGTATCCTTAGGGCCTTGGCGAGAGGAATTCCACACATTCCTTAGCGTTTTCTGTCATCTGGCCAGTGATTCGTCTTCCTTGTGTTTGCGTTTTAATAGGCTTGAAGTGATAGGGTAAATGTAGTTTTGTTCCGCCATTTTGGGCATATTTCGTTCGTGCTCGCGCAAAGAAGTACATTAATTCTAATTAGGAGCTGTCAGGGTGCCTCCTTAAGTGAATCCAGATGGCCGGGCGCGTTCACCATTCAGCAGCGCTCAGCGCGCAGCTGCTCCATGCCAGGCCGGGAAAGGGCTTCATTAGTTAAAGAACAAGAGTGTCTCGTAGGTACGCCAGCCTACAGATTTGGTTGCCATTCATTCGGAGCGGCTTGCATAAACCCGCATGCATTTGCGGTTGAATGTAGTATTCGATGAAATCCTCAAAGTACGCGTGTACACTGACCGCAACAGAAAGGACGTGTCTCAAAGTAGAACGCTATTTATTTTCCGAGGAGACCCTGGTGACAATATGGTAAACACACCGTGACGTGCAAAGGAAGGTTTCGCACAGTTGGTAGCTAGGGATGCGGCAGCCAAGGTGTGATATTTGAGTGCTTGGAGACTTGCGTTCATTTAATCGAAGTGCCCGAATGCTTTTGCTTTTTTTTTTTTATATTTCACATCCGACAATCCAGGTTACTTTTTGCGTTATTTTTGTCAGGCCATACACAGATCTTGTCAGTTCCGTCAAGTTTGCAATGTCCGCTTGTATCCGGGTTGGACTTCAAAGGCCCGTCGCCGCATGGGTGCTGCCAGTTAAGCTGTACCACCTATTCACGGAATAAGTCTGTGTGGGTCTCGGACCGCCGGCGAGTGTCTGCTCTGGGTTCTAATCTCGGCTTCTCGACGTTTTGTCCATGTTCGCATTGCACCCTCGGTCCCGTATTGCAAGTGTTGAGAAACCTGTGTAATTTTTGTATTCGAACTCTGCATATTTACTTGTCAATATTTTTGGCAGGGGGTGTGAATTGCCCTTCGTAAAATGATGAGTGGCGATGTTTCATAATCTCCAGTGATACCTTTCGCTTCTCGACACGGCCCCCCTAATGAGTTTTGGGGATTAATATACCCGTCCCTATTGTTCCAGTACAACCCCGTTCTGTGCCCACGGGATTGGGATCCTTGGTAAAATCACCTTGAATCGGCGAGATAAAAAAAAAATGTCGGTCACCTGGCAACCTCCCCCTATGCTTATTGGCTGTTGCGGTCTCCACCCTCTAGCAGATGGATTTGTCTATTTTTATGCACGGCAAGTATTCATGAGGAACCTTTGCACTTCACTGACCCTCTCTCCATAGAGGGATATGAGCCTCGAGGTCTGCCCCCCCCCTCCTCCTCTTCGAGGCTCCTCCAGGGCTTCTTAAAACATTGTCTGCGTGGGAAGCGCTAACCATCCCGGGTACAGAGGGGATCCTGCCGCTCGGTAGATCTGATGCAGCTCCTTTATCCGTCCTGTTTCAAAAGTTAGATTAGCGGGTGCACAACCCATTAACATTAGGCTATTTGCCCACGCGGCTTCCCCGTAGAAACCATTTTTGAAATGCCCCCTTATATTGTAATAAGTGCCTGTCCAACTAAATGTGTAAGCCTTTTATTTAGCAAAGCACTGTGAAGCGAGGTACAACCTGCCCGAGCACGCTGCTATACAATGGAAGTTCATGTCCGTTCAACCCGATCGGCTTGTGTATCGGACTCTCAAATATTCCCTCAAGTGTCTTTGCCTTTGCCTTTATTATTGGTATATGCACACACCAACGTGCCATAAGGACTCTTGGGGTGGATGGGGGGTGCGTGGGTTACAATATGGCAGTTCATTACTTAGACAATGTATTGGGAAGGAGGGCCTAAAAACAGCTGCATAAGTAACTCATCAAATGTATGGTAGTGTGACTAGTGTCGTTCACCCCGCCCCTCACCACTATTTTTGAATATGATAAACTGTCAAATTTGATGGAAGTGTTTTGAACAGTCTTATCGTGATTATGACGATTCTCCGACCCTGCAAGCGTCAGCGTGATTTCTCTTCGGCTGAGTGGAAGCCCAGCAGAATGTGCCCGATCTAGCACCAAGCCTGAGAATACTGCTGCTGATTGTAGTGACTCGCATTGCCATGTTGCCAGTTTCAAAGCATTGCACATGTCTGCCCGAGGAATGGCGGCACATGGGCCTAGTGATTTGAACAGCCTTGTGCCCAAGGTAGGCACCTCGGGATTGCATTTGAGCCAGCTGGTTTGACAGTAAGCCCCTAAACCACGAGGGGTTGTGCTCTTCGCCTGTGGCGATTGGACACGGGCCCAGACAGCACAGCTACCCATCTTTTTACCCACGTCCCCGTAGGGGTGTCTATGCTCCTCCCCATGAACAAGTTCAAGTGTATGCTGCTCAGTTGCTAAGGTGAAGGGGTCTGGCCTTTGCCTTGGTCTGCAGGGGCGAGAGCGAGCTTGTTTTCCTTACTTCCAGAGAAGCACTTGAAGTACACACCATCATCTACATTTTGCTGTTTTTTTTCCTTGTTTCCCACCCTGTTTACGTGGACCATCGTTCCTTCGTTTTTGGGGGGGAGTTCCACCCTACAATTTCCATGGTATTTAAGATATCCGGAAAAGGGGTAATGCCAGTTTACTCCACGAATGACTGCAAAAATCCACCGAGGTCCTATTACTTGCCCCCCCCCCCGTACCCGAAGGCTCCAATTCACCTTTTTAGTTTGCCAGAGGATGTGCAGAGTGGCAGTGCGGCGGCGCAGAGTCGCGGTGCAGAGTGGCAGTGCGGCGGTGCAGAGTGGCGGTGCAGAGTGGCAGTGCGGCGGTGCAGAGTGGCGGTGCAGATTGGCGGTGCAGAGTGGCGGTGCAGATTGGCGGTGCAGACACACACATACACCACACACACATAACGCACACACAAACCACACACCTCAGTCTCTCAACACCACACACTTGTCACCACTCAACACAACACACTCACCACCACACTCACTCCCCAGGCTCACCCCCACAGACTCACCACCACACACTCACCAGTACACAGAAAACAACACACACAACAACACACCCCCAGCCGTCAATGAATGCTTTCACCATGCACAAACACCAACAACCATCATCCATCTGTGCACGCTTTTACCAAGCACACACCCACCAGCCGTCAGTGCACCCTTCCACCAGGCACACACACCTCCAGCCGGCAGTGCACTTTTCCACCAAGCAATTGCAGTATGGTACACTTTACTTTTAAACATATTCATATAAAGCACAGCATGCCACCATTGGTAAAATTACAATTCAACCAACATACTTCCACTAGACACCACATGCACACACTCCATACCACTTGGCAAAAAGACATTGGCATTTACAATGCCATTAGCTCAAACTCAAATAAATCCGAGCCCGATTGCATTTCTAATGCTTGTTTATTTTGGTTTTCAGTACTTCGACATTGCACTCCTAATTTTATTTCGATTTCTGATGCTTGATTCGTATGTTCTCAGCACAGTCATGCTACTTATACAAGTTCTGTGATCGGAAACGTTTCTTAAGTAGCATGCTTCTTATTTGCATTTGGACTCAAGGTGGATAACTAATCCGGATTACATCGCATGATATTTCTAGTCCTTTCTTCTAATATCTTATATTTATTATTTACCTTTGACAGTAGTGACAATGGTCTGCAAATGGCGTGTCATGCAATCCCACCATGTTCTTAACTATGCAATATATTAATCCAGTAGACTCATGTGACGCCCCCGTACTTGGATGATAGAGGGGTTGTGAATAGCGATAACAGGACCATAGCCTACTTTGGATAGTTTCCGTTTTAAGGCAAAACAGGTTCAAAAGAATAGGTCATGTTTATGGCTGTGGTCCCACTCCACTGAAGTTTAAGCAGAGAGGAGGCTAGCTGTTTCTGACTAACACAAAGTGCATGGGTGGGAAATTATGGGACTCACACATTAAGTAAAGAGAAGTTGGATGCTCTAAAATAAATAGCTTACAGTGTGCAAACAAATATGTTTTTTTTTCAGAAAACGTGGCAGGAATAATTAACATGCGTGCCAACATAAACTCATTTCCCTAAGATATATATTTAAAAGCACTTTGCTTCTATAGACTTCTTTAGATCTCGTATTTGGAAAACTGCATTGTCTGCCAACAGATGTTTTTCCCCCTTCCCATTCACGTTAATAGCTCACCCGTAAGTCTAATTTGACAGTTGCTTTGTCTTTTATTATTTGTACTCCACTACATAACCAGGTGAGTTATTGAATGCTGAGTAATGATCAACTTCTGAGTCCAAATCAGTAATCTTCTGGCTGAAAACGATACATGGTACGACAGTATAATCTGAGACCCATTTAATTACTGAAGTCTAATTAATTTTTTTGTCATGTTCAGGTCATCTGATTTCTCAGCATCTGTCCATATTAAAAATTAAATCGCATCTGGGTCTTCATCATAAATGATGTGCTGAGCCCAACAGTTTCTGTTTTGGGTCGAGTCATTACCACTCCTAGACTGCTGGAAATATACCCCTATTTTTAGGTCTCGCATATCTAGAGCTTCAGTGTGCATGTGCTCCTCGCTCTGCAAGGCTTATTGTCATTAGTACCTTTCAGAAGGGGACTTGAAGCCCCGCCCATCTTTTTGATTCGCTGGCGTCATCCTTCATGCTAAATACTGGCTCACGATTGAAAAGGAGGCTTCTCAGTCCCTCCTTGTTACCGCTCTGTCTCCTTTTAGGACGGCCCATCCCGACTGGATCTTTTACTTGTGGCCTGACACGGTCTCCTTCATAAGATTGCAAGCACTCTTTTATTTTTATTTTCAGCTCGGTCCGCCGCGGCCATACTGGTTTGTTTATTGACATATTTTGCCTTGTGGGGCAAAGGGAGCGTTTCTCATCACTAAAGCAGTGTGCTTTTATTTTCTGTGCGGTCCGCCTCAGCTGCGCTCGTTTATTTATTGAATTATTTTCATGCAACGGCTCTCTGAGAGCGGGCGGGCTTACAGGGCCTTGTTAGTATTTTATTGGTGTCCATTCCCGAGGATGGGCATGGTTAGTGTCCAAATATCTGCTGTCCATTCCCTGAGGCTAAACATGTTGCCCAGGTAGTCTGCTGCACTCAGTGGTGTGTGTTCCCTACTCTGAGCTCTACCCAGCCCCGCCTCCACTCTGCTCAAAGCTAAAACTTCACAAACAAAACTGGCAACTGCCGACTCGGTGTTTACACTTTCGGTACTCTGAAAGGGAGTTCCCAAAACCTAGACTTGTTATTAAACTTATCGCTGAATTCTCAGCCCTCGTTAGCGGCCGGGGTGGATTAATCTAGGAAGTTACCCCAGCAAGTAAGCCTCAAACATGATGCAACCTACCCTGGCGTATGAGTAGCCCCCTTGAACATTAGTATCCTCGTTACACACGCAACCTTCTCTGGAGTGTGAGTGCGTCACCACTGTAATATGCACACCACTGCCACCCTGGTTTATCTAAGCAGCAGTGTGACGTCATTGGCAGCACCCTGGATTATTTGAACATGTCGCCTTATTATCTATTTGCTGTTGCAGTAAATTCAGTCATATTTTCTTTCAGGAACAGAGATCTGATGCCAAAGTATTTCAGCGCGTTGCATCTCCTAACTCACTGTTCACTGTTGCAGAGAGTCTGTCTCTCTCAGGTGCTACTCCTCCCTGAGGGCACAGATAAGTGGCAGTGCTAATATTCTGGGGATGCAAACATTGGTCTGTTGTTCATCCAGTGTTTACACCGTGCACATAGCTTTGTACATTTTCAGACAAACAGGAATAATTGTCCCGGGTACAGTGACAGACTTTATAACGCTGGATTTAGGTGCGAGTTTAACGCCCACTTTGACTTTTAATACAACGCATTGGAAAAATCAGTTGCAAAAATGTACTGTTTACTCAACTGTTTGAAAGAGGGTCTGGGAAGCGTCCAGCGCTGCACTCACCTTAGCACTTGACATTTTAAAGCTCAATCACACAATATACTTGTGGTATTACAGTCTCTTCCAGTGTTGCCCGGGCTGCTACCTCCCAAACCAGCAGATGAGCGGATATGCTGTTTAAAGACAATCTTCCATTCTTTTTAGGGTGGGAGTATGAGTGGTTCATCGCCAGCGTGCTACCCTACAGATATTGTTCATAGATTGACCACCCTCGCACTGGGCCTCTTATTTTGTGACCTGCCTGCATTGCGGATTTTACCAGAAATGGTACAAGTTCCAAGCGTCGATCACCTCTCGCTTGGTCTTGAACAGGTCTATCAGTAAGATGAACGCAATACCAGCTTAGGTGGCAAATAGTGACTTGGCAGGCTCGGAAGGTGAAGAATGGATTGTGGCAATTAATTAAGCCAAAATAAAAGCTGTAGGTATTAAAATAATTACTGTAAGTGCTGACATCGTGGCCAAAAGGAACAGCAAACCAACCAACCAATCATTTGCGTCATGAACAGCCATGACTTGGATGTCATAAATCATTTGCGTTACATGGTCGTAAATCATTTGTCCTTCATCATTCTTGGTCATACATCATTTGCTGGTCATAGAATTGTGAATCACCATGACAGTTCGTTATTCCGCTCTCTTAGAGGCGTATCTCCTTTCTTGGCACTTTTGGGGTTCAACTTGTTCTGTTGGTTTCCACGCCCCTTTGCATGTGGGGGTAGCCTCTTCCTGGAGTTAGGCCCCTACTCGCTACCTTGCTAGTCTCTTTTTGTGCTCTGCCGTCCAGGGGTCAGGGCTGCGAGCTCCGTCTCCGTTTGCGACCCCCTTTTGTCAGGCCTACTCACCCTGCCGTACGGCATCCCAGATTGAGTGGCCCTCCTTCTACACACCGCCCCGTCGGTGTGCCCCATAACCATCCACTGTACCTCTCTTATCCGCCACGCCGCGAGGGAGGCTTACGTCTTCCTGCGACTCCCCCCTTTCTGTGAGGCTCGTAATTTAACTCCTGCTGCTCTTTCTATGCAGCCTGCTGTCAATGGTGTGCTCTGCTCCCTCTTTGCGGTTATATAGTGGTACTCTTGTTCACCCTTCAGTTTCATCAGCATCGTCTCAGCCAGCCGTGGGCCAAACGTGAAAGCAAAATTGGGAGACAGTCAGATGCAGCTTGTGGAGGCCTGATACCCAACGCCAAGTAACCTCACCCACTTCACCACTGCCCCTTAAGGGCTCCCAGCACTGACTCACCGGATATCAACTGGCAGCTGGCCTGCTGCCCTCATCTTGCCATATATGCCACTTACTCCTGCATCTTTATTCAATGCACATGTGATGTGCAATTGTTCACCAAAAAGAACAAGCATTGAAAAAGCAATAGGTCTCGCCCTCGTTTAAGTTAAAGAAATTCTGTTTTTTTTAGCTTTGCTTTTATTAGTGTTTTTCAAACTTTCTTGTACATAAACTTTCTTGTACATAAAATGCATTTGTATGCATATATGTATATGTATGCATGTATTTATATAGATATTCAGATGTATATATATATATGTTTATATATATATATGTATATATATACACACATACGCATATACATATATATATATATATATGCATATTCTTATATATACATATGTCGGGTTACACTCCAAGATGCATGCAGGCACCATGCAGAGAAAACGGACTCTTAGATATGCTGTAAGTTGCTGGTTAAGATATAGCCTTTATTTAAATCAAATCAATCGATGTAAAGCGGTCATATATATATATATATGTGTGCATGTAAAGAGAGATAGAGGGAGGTAGAGAGTAGAGAGTAGTAGAGATAGAGAAGTAGAGGTAGAGAGGTAGAGAGTAGTAGAGAGAGAGGAGTAGAGAGAGGTTGAGAGTAGTGAGTGAGTAGTAGAGAGCAGAGAGTGAGTAGTAGAGAGTAGCAGAGAGTGTGTAGTAGAGAGTGTGTAGTAGAGAGTAGTAGAGAGTGAGTAGTAGAGAGTGTGTAGTAGAGAGTGAGTAATAGAGAGTGTAGTGTAATAGAGTGTGTAGTAGAGAGTGTAGTAGAGTGAGTAGTAGAGAGTGTGAAGTAGAGAATAGTAGAGAGTAGTGAGTGTGTAGTAGAGTGTGTAGTAGAGAGTGTGTAGTAGAGTATGTAGTAGAGTGTGTAGTAGAGTGTCTAGTAGAGTGTGTAGTAGAAAGTAGTAGAGAGTGAGTAGTAGAGAGTTAGTAGACAGTGAGTAATTGAGAGTTAGTGGTGAGTGTGTTGTAGTGAGGGTGTAGTAGTGAGTGTGTAGTAGTGAGTGTGTTGTAGAGAGTAGTAGAGTGAGTAGTAGAGTGAGTAGTAGAGTTATATAGAGGAGGAGAGTAGTAGAGAGTGAGTAGTAGAGAGTGTGTAGTTGAGAGTGAGTAGCAGATAGTGAGTAGTAGAGAGTGAGTAGTGAGTGTTTAGTAGTGAGTGTGTAGTAGTGAGTGTGTAGTAGAGAGTGTGTAGTAGAGAGTGTAGTAGAGTGTGTAGAGTGTGTAGTAGAGAGTGTAGTAGAGTGAGTAGTAGAGAGTGTGTAGTAGAGAGTGTGTAGTAGAGAGTGTGTAGTACAGAGTAGTAGAGGGTGTGTAGTAGAGAGGTTGTAGTAGAGTGTTTAGTATAGAGAGGTTGTAGTAGAGTGTTTAGTATAGAGTGTATAATATAGAGTGTGTAGTAGAGTGTGTAATAGAGAGTACTGAGTGTGTAGTAGAGAGTGTGTTGTATAGAGTGAGTAGTGGAGAATAGTAGAGAGTAGTGAGTGTGTAGTAGTGAGTGTGTAGTAGTGAGTGTGTAGGAGAGTGAGTAGTAGAGAGTGGGTAGTAGAGAGTTTGTAGTAGAGAGTGTGTAGTCGAGTAGTAGTGTAGTAGAGTGTGTAGTATAAACTGAGTAGTAGAGAGTAGTAGTGTGTTGATATCGGCAAATACCTATCGCTGCCCAGCCGGGAGGCGTGTGCGTGAATCTCCGTTCCTGCAGGGAAAGGAGCACTGTATCTGGGAGGTTTATGAGCTCCGACGTCTAAGCCAGCGGGTGTCGGTCGACATGCGCATCGGAATACGGGGCAGCAGCGAGACGTCCCCACAATTCTTTTGAGGTCCTCACACAAAGTAATTGCTTGGGTTTATCCAAAAAAGGCATCCAGCAGGAAGGAAAGCGTCAGCTCTCCCACGTTGAAACAGGCGAGATTGTCAAGCACCTTCCCCCTGCCCCGGAAGTGCTTAAATAGTGGGCGGGCAACAGAGGAAGGTTTCCTGATTGCTGTGTGAGCCCCAACTGCCTGCTGGGGGATGTAGTGCAGCGGGCTCCCATAACGTTTGTACCTCTGCCCATGCATGCAGGGCAGTATCCTGTGTGGTGTGTGCCCCTCACTATTGTTTTTAGCATGAAGGATCGCAACAATTAGTGAGTGTGTATTAGTGAGTGTGTAGTAGTGAGTGTGTAGTAGAGAGTGTGTAGTAGAGAGTAGTAGAGTGAGTAGTAGAGTGAGTCATAGAGAGTAGTAGAGTAGTAGAGAGTGAGTAGTAGAGAGTGTGCAGTAGAGAATGAGTAGTAGAGAATAGTAGTGTAGTAGAGTGTGTAGTTGAGAGTGAGTAGTAGAGAGTGAGTAGTAGAGAGTGTGTAGTAGAGAGTAGTAGAGTGAGTAGTAGAGTGAGTAGTAGAGAGTGAGTAGTAGAGAGTGAGTAGCAGAGACGGTGTACTAGAGTGTGTAGTAGAGTGTGTAGTAGAGAGTGTGTAGTAGAGAGTGTGTAGTAGAGAGTAGTGAGTGTTTAGTAGAGTGTAGTATAGAGTGAGTAGTAGAGAGTGTGTAGTAGAGCGTGTGTAGTAGAGTGTGTAGTATAGAGTGAGTAGTAGTGTAGTAGAGTAGTGAGTGTGTAGTCGTGAGTGTGTAGTAGTGAGTGTGTAGTAGTGAGTATGTAGTAGAGAGTGTAGTAGAGAGTGGTGAGTGTGTTGTAGAGAGTGTAGTAGAGTGTGTAGTAGAGAGTGAGTAGTAGAGAGTAGTGAGTGTGTAGTAGAGTGTGTAGTATAGTAGCGTAATAGAGAGTGTGTAGTAGAGAGTGTGTAGTAGAGAGTGTGCAGTAGAGTGTGTAGTATAGAGTGAGTAGTAGTGTAGTAGAGTAGTGAGTGTGTAGTAGTGAGTGTGTAGAAGTGAGTGTGTAGTATAGAGTGAGTAGTAGAGAGTGAGTAGTAGAGAGTGAGTAGTAGTGAGTGTATAGTAGAGAGTAGTGAGTGTGTAGTAGAGTGTGTAGTATAGTAGTGTAGTAGAGAGTGTGTAGTAGAGAATGTGTAGTAGAGTGTGTATTATAGCATATCAATGAAAATATGTACATACAACGGGCTGAAGCAGGGGTGCCTTTTGGCCCCTTTTCTCTTTTCTATCTACATCAATGCTCTACCGAGTCGGGTAGGACGGAGTAAAGGAGACCCTCCCCAAGTAGGTAATCTTAAACTAAGTTGTCTGTTGTATGCAGATGATGCAATAATAATGGACTTAACACCAATCGGGTTGCAAAGAAGATTGATAGAGCTGGTTAGGTACAAAGAAGAGTAATTTTTAAAAATAAACATTTCAAAGAGCAAAGTTATGATTTTTAGCTATCAAGGGTGTAAGGTTAGAAAAAATTTGATTTGGTTTCTGGGAAAGGAAAAACTGGAAGTAGTGACATTTTATCCATATTTATGAAAAATATTTACAAACAGGTGTTCTGCTAGCAGACATATGGATCATTGCAAAGGGAAAGCAATTGCACAAGCCTCGGCAATTAATCGCCTGTACATGCAATGTGGGAAAAGACACTTTTCACACATCATTTCGGTTTACAAAATAAAGATCCCACCGACTTTTAATTATGCTAGCGAAACAGTAGATGAGTGTGAATGGGCCAATTTTGAGAAAGTGGAAGGAAAGATCTGGCGCCAAAAATGTAATTTGAATTATGCTGCGCCGATCGCGGCACTTAGGCTCGAATTTGGTCTTCTCTCGACATACGTGTTATCAATGGCTACCTGTTTAAGGTGTAATGCTTTGATAAATAGCCCCGATAATTTATTGAGGGTAGCATTGCACAGGGAAATATTTGTAAATATGATGGGGAAAAGCGCTATTTTTAGAAATTATATAAAGGCATTAAGCATGTTCGGTCTAGATAAGGAAGGGGCAGCAGCTTTATGTAAAACCTCGTTAAAGCATATAATTAAGAAGACAATATATGTGGTTTCTTGCGAAAGAGATCTGATACTATTTTCATTGAATAGAAGGATGGACTGCATTGTTGGGAGCTCTATCGTTAAAAAACCCCAACAGTATGTTCTATGGAACCTGAAACACGGAGTACGTAGGGTGATTCTGTTGTTAAGAATGAATTTATTACCCCTAAGAATTGTAACAGGTTCTTGGGAGGGTATTCCCAAAAATGAAAGTTATTGTCACCTATGTAACTGCGGTATACAAGATCTGAATCATGTTTTGATTGTGTGTCCTGCACTCCTTTCAATACGACGTAGATATTTAAGGACTGGTTTTTTAAAGTATAATATCTCAACAGCAGAACAGGCCTGTAATTGTCTTCTGTCCCCTCCATCCAAACTGATGTGTTTTAAAATGTTTCAGTTTTTCAAAGAGTTTTTAAACATTTATTAAGAGTGTAATACTTTAAAGTGACTTGAGAGCTTATAATATTTCAATGTTAAATCATCTATACTGCTGCTAGAGGAGGTTGGGAAATATTCACCCTAAAAAATCGCACAGAGCACTTGCACTTTTGTATGATATGGTAGTGCCTTTTTGTTTTCCCTAAAAGAAGCTTTTCTGCATTGAAATGACATTGTCCATCGTAGAGCTTAGTCTACAGAAGAAAATAAGTGGTCTCTTTTAATTGTTTGTATTTTAGCATAAAATTGTACTTGTAATTTTATTACGCATTCTTGTATGTATGGAATGATGTTTTATTCATGTGTTTTATGTGGAATTCTTTGGAATTCTAAATCATAATACATATTAATTGAATTAATTGTGTAGTATAGAGTGACTAGTATAGAGTGAGTAGTAAAGAGGGAGTAGTAGAGAGGGAGTGGTAGAGAGTGTGTAGTAGAGATTGGGTAGTAGAGAGTAGTGAGTGTGTAGTAGAGAGTGTATAGTAGAGTGTGTAGTAGAGTGTGTGTAGTAAAGTGTGTAGTAGAGTGTGTGGAGTGTATAGGAGAGAGTGTAGTAGAGTGAGTAGTAGGGAGTGTGTAGTAGAGAGTGTGTAGCATAGAGTGTGTAGTAGTGTGTAGTAGAGAGTGAGTAGTAGAGAGTAGTATAGAGTGTGTAGTAGAGAGTGTTTAGTATAGAGTGTGTAGTATAGAGTGTGTAGTAGAGTGTGTAGTAGAGTGTGTAGTAGAGAGCAGTGAGTGTGTAGTAGAGAGTGTGCAGTATAGAGTGAATAGTGGAGAATAGTAGAGAGTAGTGAGTGTGTATTAGTGAGTGTGTAGTAGAGAGTAGTAGAGTGTGTTGTAGAGATTAGTGAGTGTGAAGTAGTGAGTGTGTAGTAGTGAGTGTGTAGTAGTATGTAGTAGAGAGTAGTTCAGTAGTAGAGAATAGTAGTGTAGTAGAGTGTGTAGTAGAGAGTGAGTAGTAGAGAGTGTGTAGTAGAGAGTGTGTAGTAGCGAGTGAGTAGTAGAGAGTGTGTAGTAGAGAGTAGTAGAGTGAGTAGTAGAATGAGTAGTAGAGAGTGAGTAGTAGAGAGTGCGTAGTACAGAATGTGCAGTAGAGTGTGTAGTAGAGAGTGTGTAGTAGAGATTAGTGAGTGTGTAGTAGAGTGTAATATAGAGTGAGTAGTAGAGAGTGTGTAGTAGAGTGTGTAGTATAGAGTGAGTAGTAGTGTAGCAGGGTAGTGAGTGTGTAGTAGTGAGTGTGTAGTAGAGAGTGTGTACTAGAGAGTAGTGAGTGTGTAGTAGAGTGTGTAGTAGAGTGTGTAGTAGAGAGTGAGTAGTAGAGAGTGAGTAGTAGAGAGTGAGTAGTGGAGAATAGTGAGTATGTAGTAGAGTGTGTAGTATAGTAGAGTAGTAGAAAATGTGTAGTAGAGAGTGTTTAGTAGAGAGTGTATAGTAGAGAGTAGTGAGTGTGTAGTAGAGTGAGTAGTATAGAGTGAGTACCCCTCGGGCTGTTGAGTTTGCCGAGCCCTGTGTCTAGCCAACCCCTGAGGCTGTGGAGTTTGCTGAAACCCGTGTCTAGTGAATGCCTGAGGCTGTGGGGTCTGCATGCTGAGCCCCTGTGTCTGGTCAGTCTCTGAGCTGTGGAGTTTGCCGACTCCCTGTGTCAGGCCATCTACTGAGGTTGTGGAGGAGGCTGAGGCCTTGTGTCAGGTCAGCCACTGAGGTGTGGTGTTTGCCGGGCCCCTATGTCTAATCAGACACTAAGGCTGTGGATATGGCTGACCCCCTTTGTTGGGCTCCTGTGTCTGGTCAGCCCCTTAGGCTGTGGTGTTTGCTGGGCCCTGTGCCTGGTCAGACCCTGAGAGTGTGGAGTCACAGCCTCCTCCTGCGCTCCTTCTCTGGTCAGCCCCTATAAGTGCAGTTTGCCCGACCCCTCCGTGTAGAGAGTTAGTAGAGAGTGAGTAGTAGAGAGTTAGTAGTGAGTGTGTAGTAATGAGTGTGTAGTAGTGAATGTGTAGTAGTGAGTGTGTAGTAGAGAGTAGTAGAGTGAGTAGTAGAGTGAGTAGTAGAGAGTGTGTAGTAGAGAGTGAGTAGTTGAGAATAGTAGTGTAGTAGTGTAGAAGAGAGTGAGTAGTAGAGAGTAGTAGAGTGTGTTGTAGAGATTAATGTGTGTAGTAGTGAGTGTGTAGTAGTGAATGTACTAGAGAGTAGTAGAGTGAGTAGTAGATTCGTAGAGAGTAGTAGAGTACTAGAGAGTGAGTAGTAGAGAGTGAGTAGTGAGTGTATAGTAGTGAGTGTGTAGTCGTGAGCGTGTAGTCGTGAGTGTGTAGTAGTGTGTAGTAGAGTGAGTAGTAGAGAGTGTGTAGTAGAGAGTGTGTAGTAGAAAGTGTGCAGTAGAGAGTGAGTAGTAGAGAGTAGTACAGAGTGTGTAGTAGAGTGTAGAAGAGAGTGTGTAGTATAGAGTGTGTAGTAGAGTATGTAGTAGAGAGTAGTGAGTGTGTAGTAGAGAGTGTGTAGTAGAGAGTGAGTAGTGGAGAATAATAGGGAGTAGTGAGTGTGTAGTAGTGAGTGTGTAGGAGAGTGAGTAGTAGAGAGGAATAGTAGAGAGTGCATAGTAGAGAGTGTGTAGTAGAGAGTGTGTAGTAAAGTAGTAGCGTAGTAGAGTGTGTAGTATAGAGTGAGTAGTAGAGAGTAGTAGAGTGTGTTGTCGAGATTAGTGATTGTGTATTAGTGAGTGTGTAATAGTGAGTGTGTAGTAGAGAGTAGTAGAGTGAGTAGTAGAGTCATAGAGAGTAGTAGAGTAGTAGAGAGTGAGTAGTAGAGAGTGTGTAGAAGAGAGTGAGTAGTAGAGAATAGTAGTGTAGTAGAGTTTGTAGTAGAGAGTGAGTAGTAGAGAGTGTAGTAGAGAGTGTGTAGTAGAGTGTAGTATAGCGTGAGTAGTGGAGATTAGTAGAGAGTAGTGAGTGTGTAGTAGTGAGTGTGTAGGAGAGTGTAGTATTAAGTGAGTAGTAGAGAGTGTGTAGTAGAGAGTGTGTAGTAGAGTGTGTAGTATAGAGTGAGTAGTGGAGATTAGTAGTGAGTAGTGATGAGTGTGTAGTAGTGAGTGTGTATGAGAGTGAATAGAAGAGAGTGAGTAGCAGAGAGTGTGTAGTAGAGAGTGTAGTAGAGAGTGTGTAGTAGAGTGTGTAGAATAGTAGTGTAGTAGAGTTTGTAGTAGAGAGTGAGTAGTAGAGAGTGAGTAGTAGAGAGTGTAGTAGAGAGTGTAGTATATAGTGAGTAGTAGAGAGTAGTAGAGTGTGTTGTAGAGATTAGTGAGTGTGTAGTAGTGAGTGTGTAGTAGAAAGTAGTAGAGTGAGTAGTAGAGTGAGTAACAGAGTCGTAGAGAGTAGTAGAGAGTGAGTAATAGAGTGTGTGTAGTAGAGAGTGAGTAGTAGAGAATAGTAGTGTAATAGAGTGTGTAGTAGAGAGTGAGTAGTAGAGAGTGTGTAGTAGAGAGTGTGTAGTTAGAGAGTGAGTAGTAGAGAGTGTGTAGTAGAGAGTAGTAGAGTGAGTAGTAGAATGATTAGTAGAGTGAGTAGTAGAGAGTGCGTAGTAGAGAGTGTGCAGTAGAGTGTGTAGTAGAGAGTGTGTAGTAGAGATTAGTGAGTGTGTAGTAGAGTGTAATATAGAGTGAGTAGTTGAGAGTGTGTAGTAGGGTGTGTAGTAGAGAGTAGTGAGTGTGTAATAGAGTGTAGTATAGAGTGAGTAGTAGAGAGTGTATAGTAGAGAGTGTGTAGAAGAGTGTGTAGTATAGAGTGAGCAGTAGAGAATAGTAGAGTAGTGAGTGTGTAGTAGTGAGTGTGTAGCAGAGAGAGTAGTAAAGTGTGTAGTAGAGTGTGTAGTAGAGAGTAGCAGAGTGAATAATAGAGAGTGAGTAGTAGAGTGTGAGTAGTAGGGAGTGTGTAGTACAGTGAGTAGTCGAGAGTAGTCATGTAGTAGAGTGTGTAGTATAGATTGAGTAGTAGAGAATAGTAGAGAGTGTGTTGTAGAGAGTAGTGAGTGATTAGTAGTGGGTGAGTAGTAGAGTGAGTAGTAGAGAGTGAGTAGTAGAGATTAGTAGAGTAGTAGAGAGTGAGTAGAGTGTGAAGTATAGAGTGAGTAGTAGAGAGTAGTGAGTGTGTAGTAGAGAGTGAGTAGTAGAGAGTGTTTAGTAGATAGTGAGTAGTAGAGAATGTAGTAGAGTGAGTAGTAGAGAGTAGTAGTGCAGTAGAGTATGAGTAGTAGAGAGTGAGTAGTAGAGATTGAGTAGTCGAGAGTGTGTAGTAGAGAGTAGTGAGTATGTAGTAGAGTGTGTAGTAGAGAGTGTGTAGTAGAGAGTGTGTAGTAGAGAGTAGTAAAGTGAGAAGTAGAGTGAGTAGTAGAGAGTGAGTAGTAGAGAGTGTGTAGTAGAGTGTGTAGTATAGAGTGTGATTTATAGAGTGTGTAGTAGAGTATGTAGTAGAGAGTAGTGAGTGTTTAGTAGAGAGTGTGTAGTAGAGAGTGAGTAGTGGAGAATAGTAGAGAGTAGTGAGTGTGTAGTAGTGAGTGTGTAGTAGTGAGTGTGTAGGAGAGTGAGTAGTAGAGAGGAATAGTAGAGAGTGCATAGTAGAGAGTGTGTAGTAGAGTGTGTAGTAGAGTAGTAGCGTAGTAGAGTGTGTAGTATAGAGTGAGTAGTAGAGAGTAGTAGAGTGTGTTGTAGAGATTAGTGATTGTGTATTAGTGAGTGTGTAGTAGTGAGTGTGTAGTAGAGTAGTAGAGAGTGAGTAGTAGAGAGTGTGTAGAAGAGAGTGAGTAGTAGAGAATAGTAGTGTAGTAGAGTTTGTAGTAGAGAGTGAGTAGTAGAGAGTGAGTAGTAGAGAGTGTAGTAGAGTGTGTAGTAGAGTGTGTAGTATAGAGTGAGTAGTGGAGATTAGTAGAGAGTAGTGAGTGTGTAGTAGTGAGTGTGTAGTAGTGAGTGTGTAGTAGTGAGTGTGTAGTAGTGAGTGTGTATGAGAGTGAATAGAAGAGAGTGAGTAGTAGAGAGTGTGTAGTAGAGAGTGTAGTAGAGAGTGTGTATTAGAGAGTAGTAGAGAGTGAGTAGTAGAGAGTGTGTAGAAGAGAGTGAGTAGTAGAGAATAGTAGTGTAGTAGAGTTTGTAGTAGAGAGTGAGTAGTAGAGAGTGAGTAGTAGAGAGTGTAGTAGAGTGTGTAGTAGAGTGTGTAGTATAGAGTGAGTAGTGGAGATTAGTAGAGAGTAGTGAGTGTGTAGTAGTGAGTGTGTAGTAGTGAGTGTGTAGTAGTGAGTGTGTAGTAGTGAGTGTGTATGAGAGTGAATAGAAGAGAGTGAGTAGTAGAGAGTGTGTAGTAGAGAGTGTAGTAGAGAGTGTGTATTAGAGTGTGTAGAATAGTAGTGTAGTAGAGTTTGTAGTAGAGAGTGAGTAGTAGAGAGTGTAGTAGAGAGTGTGTAGTAGAGTGTGTAGTATAGATTGAGGAGTAGAGAGTAGTAGAGTGTGTTGTAGAGATTAGTGAGTGTGTAGTAGTGAGTGTGTAGTAGAGAGTAGTAGAGTGAGTAGTAGAGTGAGTAATAGAGTCGTAGAGAGTGAGTAATAGAGTGTGTGTAGTAGAGAGTGGGTAGTGGAGAATAGTAGTGTAATAGAGTGTGTAGTAGAGAGTGAGTAGTAGAGAGTGAGTAGTAGAGAGTGTGTAGTAGAGAGTAGTGAGTGTGTAGTAGAGTGGAGTATAGAGTGCGTAGTTGAGAGTGTGTAGTAGGGTGAGTAGTAGAGAGTAGTGAGTGTGTAGTAGAGTGTAGTATAGAGTGAGTAGTAGAGAGTGTATAGTAGAGAGTGTGTAAAAGAGTGTGTAGTATAGAGTGAGCAGTAGAGAATAGTAGAGTAGTGAGTGTGTAGCAGAGTGTGTAGTAGAGTGTGTAGTAGAGAGTAGCAGAGTGAATAATAGAGAGTGAGTAGTAGAGTGTGAGTAGTAGGGAGTGTGTAGTAGAGTGAGTAGTCGAGAGTAGTCATGTAGTAGAGTGTGTAGTATAGATTGAGTAGTAGAGAATAGTAGAGAGTGTGTTGTAGAGAGTAGTGAGTGATTAGTAGTGGGTGTGTAGTAGAGTGAGTAGAAGAGAGTGAGTAGTAGAGTAGTAGAGATTAGTAGAGTGGTAGAGAGTGAGTAGAGTGTGAAATATAGAGTGAGTAGTAGAGAGTAGTGAGTGGGTAGTAGAGAGTGTTTAGTAGATAGTGAGTAGTAGAGAGTGTAGTAGAGAGTGAGTAGTAGAGAGTAGTAGTGTAGTAGAGTGTGAGTAGTAGAGAGTGAGTAGTAGAGAGTGAGTAGTCGAGAGTGTGTAGTAGAGAGTTTGTAGTAGAGAGTAGTGAGTGTGTAGTAGAGTGTGTAGTAAAGTGTGTAGTAGAGTGTGTAGTAGAGAGTAGCAGAGTGAATAATAGAGAGTGAGTAGTAGAGTGTGAGTAGTAGGGAGTGTGTAGTACAGTGAGTAGTCGAGAGTAGTCATGTAGTAGAGTGTGTAGTATAGATTGAGTAGTAGAGAATAGTAGAGAGTGTGTTGTAGAGAGTAGTGAGTGATTAGTAGTGGGTGTGTAGTAGAGTGAGTAGTAGAGAGTGAGTAGTAGAGATTAGTAGAGTAGTAGAGAGTGAGTAGAGTGTGAAGTATAGAGTGAGTAGTAGAGAGTAGTGAGTGTGTAGTAGAGAGTGAGTAGTAGAGAGTGTTTAGTAGATAGTGAGTAGTAGAGAATGTAGTAGAGTGAGTAGTAGAGAGTAGTAGTGCAGTAGAGTATGAGTAGTGGAGAGTGAGTAGTAGAGATTGAGTAGTCGAGAGTGTGTAGTAGAGAGTAGTGAGTATGTAGTAGAGTGTGTAGTAGAGAGTGTGTAGTAGAGAGTGTGTAGTAGAGAGTAGTAAAGTGAGAAGTAGAGTGAGTAGTAGAGAGTGAGTAGTAGAGAGTGTGTAGTAGAGTGTGTAGTATAGAGTGTGATTTATAGAGTGTGTAGTAGAGTATGTAGTAGAGAGTAGTGAGTGTTTAGTAGAGAGTGTGTAGTAGAGAGTGAGTAGTGGAGAATAGTAGAGAGTAGTGAGTGTGTAGTAGTGAGTGTGTAGTAGTGAGTGTGTAGGAGAGTGAGTAGTAGAGAGGAATAGTAGAGAGTGCATAGTAGAGAGTGTGTAGTAGAGTGTGTAGTAGAGTAGTAGCGTAGTAGAGTGTGTAGTATAGAGTGAGTAGTAGAGAGTAGTAGAGTGTGTTGTAGAGATTAGTAATTGTGTATTAGTGAGTGTGTAGTAGTGAGTGTGTAGTAGAGTAGTAGAGAGTGAGTAGTAGAGAGTGTGTAGAAGAGAGTGAGTAGTAGAGAATAGTAGTGTAGTAGAGTTTGTAGTAGAGAGTGAGTAGTAGAGAGTGAGTAGTAGAGAGTGTAGTAGAGTGTGTAGTAGAGTGTGTAGTATAGAGTGAGTAGTGGAGATTAGTAGAGAGTAGTGAGTGTGTAGTAGTGAGTATGTAGTAGTGAGTGTGTAGTAGTGAGTGTGTATGAGAGTGAATAGAAGAGAGTGAGTAGTAGAGAGTGTGTAGTAGAGAGTGTAGTAGAGAGTTGTTATTAGAGTGTGTAGAATAGTAGTGTAGTAGAGTTTGTAGTAGAGAGTGAGTAGTAGAGAGTGTAGTAGAGAGTGTGTAGTAGAGTGTGTAGTATAGAGTGAGGAGTAGAGAGTAGTAGAGTGTGTTGTAGAGATTAGTGAGTGTGTAGTAGTGAGTGTGTAGTAGAGAGTAGTAGAGTGAGTAGTAGAGTGAGTAATAGAGTCGTAGAGAGTGAGTAATAGAGTGTGTGTAGTAGAGAGTGGGTAGTGGAGAATAGTAGTGTAATAGAGTGTGTAGTAGAGAGTGAGTAGTAGAGAGTGAGTAGTAGAGAGTGTGTAGTAGAGAGTAGTGAGTGTGTAGTAGAGTGGAGTATAGAGTGCGTAGTTGAGAGTGTGTAGTAGTGTGGAAAAGTAAATTTTGTCATGTTCTGTGTCCCTACGTGTCATCCATCATATGTTATGTGTGCATGATTAAATATGCATATGCATTCCCTATGTTTGTTTATAGACGCAATTACAGTTGTGTCCACTTCTAGTATGCCAGTTTCCAGTTCTCGTGAATACTACGAATATCAGGCCTATGTAAAGTTACGTTGCCATGTTTCCCAGTGTGCACGTTATTTCATTGTAAAGTCCCCGTTTCTAGGCCTCAGAAGGGCCTGGACACCAGATTCAGCTCCTGTCTCCTGAAGCCTCGCTGAGGAGCGATACAGCCCCCACCTGTATCCTCGACCCTTCACTTACTTCCTGCCTCGCAGTGCCCGGCTCAGCCTGGCTCTGCCTCTGAGTCTGCCAAGAGTATGTTATGATTCCAGTTATCAGTTCAGTCCTCCTTCTCTGCATTCCTAAAGCTACTGAATCGCATCGATAGTTTCCGTCATTGTCTAGCCTTTACGTCTCCATGTAAGAGAAATACTGCATTTAATGGTCATTTAATATTCTTCATCACGCACTACATGTAGAATAATGCATGCTCCAGTCTTAGAGTCCGTTAGCCTCTCCCCTCCTGACTCTTAGTTCATATCAACATGTTCTCTAAACATCAGATACTAGATACTGCTTAGGTACATGTCGCCCTGACTCTCCAGACTTCAGTCTCTGCTCCTAGCACAGAGTTCGAAGCCCCCAGCTTCTCCTAGTAACACGTCATTGCTAGTTTGCGCGCACCACCAGGTTAGAGGTCCCGGCTCCTCAGGTAGCCCCCTCCATGGTTTCCGCCCCATTCATGACATATTCTGTTACGTTTGCATCACATGTCTATGTATACGCCCTGTTACACCTCTTTTCACCCTTATCTTTCGCGACTACTACGCGTCACACCCTTTGCTCCACCCACTGCTACGCCTATTGCAATGTAATGCTATGTGTTTGCGTTATGTATATATGCTCATGCACTGTTATTAAAAAGTTATCCTTCCTTAGCGCGCTCATCCCGATTCTGCCCCCGGCAGCGCTGCCATCCTATTCCTGTGCAGGTGGTCCTGTTCCTGTCCTTATGCTGTATTAAACCTGCAAAACTCCTACTACCTCGAATCTTGACTCTTATTTATTGAGCTATCTGTTATTCATTTATTCATTCAAAAATAGGGTATTATTTATTTATTTACCACATAATGGCGCCCGAACAGGTAACTGCCCTTTCCCCACGCGCCGGTGAAGCCACGCCGGCCCCCTGACCCTCTGCAGCCGTGACGGAACCATACCGTGCACGTGCAGATATTTCTGCTCCAAGTATCCCTCAGGCCCACGGAGGAGACGGAGGAGGCGGTCCAGCATCCAGACGAGGCGGTGGAGGAACGCGGCGAGTCCCGACCAGAGCCCAAGCCGAGAGTCCAAGGTCCGAGGTATCCGGAGGCCCACCCGTAACAGAAGTCCGAAGTTCGTCCGTCCGACGTCGAAGCAGTCCAGTCCGGTCCGAGGCCTTCCGTTCTTGCTGCCCGGTGAGTACCGTTACTGGGGTAGTATCTAGACAGGGTCAATTTAATTGACTCTGGTCCGTGGGTTGGTGGTACACAAGCCCACAAACGAAGTGTCCACTTCGGTGGATGCGGGTCCTGACGTGTCTCTGTATGAGACCGGTAAGTTTTGTACTGTTTCAGCAGTGCATCTAGTTTCTGTTCCAGTCAGTTCTGTTCTCGAGAAAATTCATGTAT
Source organism: Lissotriton helveticus (assembly GCF_964261635.1). Taxonomy (NCBI): domain Eukaryota; kingdom Metazoa; phylum Chordata; class Amphibia; order Caudata; family Salamandridae; genus Lissotriton; species Lissotriton helveticus. The sequence continues at coordinate 329,413,512 of NC_136071.1, read as the reverse complement.
TCTGTGTTCCGTATTCCAGGTAGTATTCTGTTCGAACTGTTATTTTTAAATGTTCTTCATGTATTTTAATGTCGTGGTATGAATGGGGAATAAGTATCGTGTTCATTGTGTATTGTATTGTGTCTAGATTACAGTCCAGTCATGCCCTTGTTTTCTAAGTTACGTCAGTTAAAAACTAGAAAGGGTCTGCTGGAAGCAGCAGTTCCAGTTCCGCCTAGGGACAGTCCAGGTCATTTTATGTATCAGAAACAAGGCATAAGTGCCATACTATATCTAGATTTATGGGTAGAGTATACCAAACAGTTAGAAGAAAAGTATAGATGGCCCGTATCGGGTACATGGGATGCCGAGTGCATCATGCGAGTAGAAGAGGCATTATGGAAAAAGAAAGCCAGACAGTCACAGAAAGATGCCATCGAGTTATGGCGCAAAGAAGCTCATAAAAGAACCGAAAAAGAAATCAGAAAGTCAGAATTAAGTAGAGAATCCTTAGAACGAGCACAAGAAAAAGAATTAATCGAGATAGGTGAACAAGTTAAAGCCGAACAGTCAGACAGACAGAGGCATGCTCTTATTAAGGGTATGTATCCTCTTCTTGCCGAGGGCTTGCCAAAAGCGACCCCAGAGGCATCCAGTAATTTCCCGCCACCATTAGTTCCGACCAAGCTACGTCACAAACAAACGGCAGCTGTTATTTTTATTTCGTCCTATTTGGACGACACAGTCCCAGAATATGCAAATCCTGTCCCCGCTCCACCAGTCCCTGTAAATCAGGCACTTCCTGTTCCTCCAGACACCGGGGTACCCCTTGCAGTACCTGCTACGGTCCCCCAGGTCCAGCCCGCCATACCAGTTCAGCCCGCATTTCAATTTCCTGCCACACTAGTACGAAGAGGATCAGTCGACGACTCTAGTTTAGGGGCCGCAGGGGGAGGTACTCCTCAAACCCCGCCGCCACACAAGCGTTTAACGACAGCCGAATTACATATGCAAGCGTCACAGCGTACGCCCAGACATCAGTCTGTAGCAGAAATAAGAAAAGCCCTTAACGAATGTGGCTATGATCCAGTCCCAGGAGAGGATAATATGGTTTTATATTCATTACGTGTAAGAAGGGTGGCCGAGTATCTAGTCACCCTACCAAATATGAAAGAAGATCTAGACAGAATATATCGTTTCATCCGTACAGGGGATGATCCAGAAAGCATTGGCGAAGTCATGTCTCAAAGAAAAGCTGAAGTCCAGCTCATGCTATTAAAGTTTCTGATTAATTGTCTAATACGAGAACAAGATTATCCGACCAAAGATCAAGCCGAAATGAGAACCCTGACAAAGTGGAGTGATAATATAGCCGAGGGTAAGCACAGAACCATCAGTGCTATGGAAAGTATGTACAAGAAAATTCGTAAAGAAATAATAAGAATACACGAACAACGTAAAGCAGCACAAGTAAGCGAGAAAGAAAGTAACTCTGATCCTGAAGAGGTTGAGGACGAGAATCCCGACAGAATAGCGTATGTAGGAAAATCTAGATTTCCAGATCGCCATTTACGCCTAGAACACAAGTCTATTTTTCATCATCCAGCACCAGAACAAGGTTCTCTAGAACAAGTGTTTCAAGCTACCGATCACATTCTGAAATCACGAATCGGTTACAGTGAGTTAAGTACCATGCATGAACAAGAACTAGTCCGATCAGCAGTCCGATGGACTACTGATTCTACCACTTTTCCAGATGAAATAGTGGCACAAATGTTTCTAAAAATGCCCCCAGCCGAGCAACGACTGGCGGGTATGTATATGATCCAGCACCTCATTACATTGTATGAGGGTCAGCACTCTGATCCAGGTCCGTTACACGATGTCCTGAACGAGTTACTCCAGTATAGATGGAAAGGTTTAGGTACCGATTTAATTAGTGTCATTCTAGAACAGCGTCACAAATATAGAACGTTTCTGAACCCGCATTTTGTTCATGTCTCACCCCCAGAAAGTAAACCATTTTACATGGAGAGACAGAATCCGTTACGAGAAGTCCACCCAGTTAGAGGAACGGGTGGCGAACTAGAACGAGTGTTTGTTTACACTCCGATTACAAAGATGGAACTCCTAGAGATGAAGAAATTAATTCCCTGTCATGATAAAGATCCAGCAGGGTTCCATAGAGAATTAAAAGACATGCTCCGTATGGGAGAATACACGTATCCAGATATAATTAAAATGTTAAAGGTTCTGTTGCCCGCAGGGGTGTATGAAAAGCTCAAGGAAAAAGAATGGGAGGTGGGAGAGAAGAAGATCGATTGGGCAGTTCTAGAAGCCGAAGACAAGGCACGAGTACCAGGTACCGGTCTTGGAGCGAAATGTAAAGAATTACCGGAATTATTAATACAAGTTTTACCCAGATTATTGACAACTAGAAAAGAAGACTGGGATGCAATCTCAGCCTGTAAACAGAAACAAGACGAAGACATTAGTGATTTTTATTCTAGATTTGAGAAATGTTTTAGCATCAACAGTGGCCTCAAGACAAGTAGTGAGTCATACCCTCATCTTTTTGTTACTAAATTAGTTGAGAATTCAAGTCCACAAATTAAGAATCGAGTTTTGAAAGTCGAAAGTACCTGGCAAGCTAATACCCCGTCCCAGATGTTGCAGATGCTCCAATACCACCAGAATAGGATCTGGGAAGAACAAGAACACGAGAGAAAACGTATGAAAGACACGAAAATGAAAGTACTAGTTGCACAATCTGTTCCTCAAGACAGTCAGAAGAGGGGTCCGAATCAAGCCAGTCATCCTGCAGCTCCCGTTAAAGGGAACTGCAATTATTGTAAACAGCCAGGTCATTTTATAAACGAGTGTGCAGTTCTGAAACACAACATAGCTACTGGTAAGACTAAAGAAAGACCACGTCCGTCTAGACACGAACAAGTTTCACAGACTCCTCAGTCACAGAATGCACCACAGACAGTTACAGCTCCGCAGCCTATTGCTGCAACACAGCACGTTACACAGCAGATGTACCAGTATGCACAGTCTGAGTATCCAGAGTATCAGCCATATTCATGAAACAGCCTAGAGAGGGAGGTAGGCTTGCCTCTCATCGAGATACCTGTAGATCAAGAAGGTCCCTATGTTCACAGTCAAGTCTTAGGGAAAGACAGAAAGTTTTTGATTGATACAGGGGCAAGTAGGACCACAATTAGCCACGCCGAAGTTCCAGGGGCTCCGCTCTCAGGCTCAAGAAATGTTTCCCTTGGATTTTCAGGAAAACCTATCGTAAATGAGATATCAAAGCCAGTTACTCTAGAAGTAGGTCCATTGTCCCGCACTACTGATCTGTTACTTACTAAGTCATGTCCAGAAAATCTGTTAGGCATTAAAACACTGAAAGAATTAGGTGCAGTTATATGCTGTTCCCCAGAGGGAATACGTCTGTTCCTGCGTGACTTTAAGGGTCACTATGTATTACGAGATTTTGATCCCAGATTGTCTAATGTTCCGCAGCATCTATGGGCGCAAGGTCCAACTGATGTTGGTTATATGCAAATCTCACCCCATCATGTGACTCTCAAGCCAGGTGTAGTGTTACCACGAATCAGACAGTACAGATTGCCACCTGAGGCTGTAGCAGCCTTATCCAAAATTATTGACGAGCTCATCGCTCAAGGAGTGGTTGTAGAAACTGACTCCAATGTATGCAATTCCCCGATCATTCCAGTCATGAAACGTACTGATTCAAATGCACCCCCAGTATATCGATTAGTGATTGACCTACGAGAACTTAATAAATGTATTATTCCTCAGTACCCAGTTGTCCCAGATATCTCTTCCCTGTTGACAGCCATTGATTCCGAAGCTTCATTCTTTACTGTAATTGACCTCAAGAACGCGTTTTTCAGTGTTCCTATTCATCCAGACAGCCAGTTTCTTTTCGGATTTTGTTTAAATGGAAGGAGCTATATGTTCGCACGCGCTCCTCAAGGTTTCACAGAAAGTCCTAGTATTTACAGTCAAGCACTTAAGAGACAACTAGACAACATTCACATGCCAACTGACACTGCCCTGCTCCAGTATGTCGATGATCTACTGGTCACAGCCCGTTCTGAACGTGCTTGCGAGCGAGCATCCCTTACAGTCTTGTATTTCCTAGCCGAGATGGGGCACAAGGTGTCCCCTTCGAAGCTTCAATTCTGTGTCCAGCAAGTGGTCTACTTAGGACACTTACTGTCCAAGAGGGGTAGGCAGTTGACACCAGACCGTATCCAGTTAATAGCGAGTCTTCCTCAGCCCAAGACCCAGAAGGAGGTACGTGCTTTTATCGGCCTTACTTCTTATTGCAGACAATGGATTCCTCAGTATGCATTTCTAGCCAAGCCACTGATACAGTTAACGACACAGGAGGCAGCCGTATCGACTGTCCTCCCTTGGACATCTGAACACACACTCAGTTTCAATGAGTTAAAGAAAGCCCTATGTCAAGCTCCAGTTCTAGCTACACCAAACTACAGTAAGCCTTTTACACTTTTCGTCACTGAACGCGAAGGTACAGCATTATCTGTTCTCACACAAGATCAAGCAGGATAATACAAGCCATGTGCTTATTTTTCAAGCACATTAGATCCTGTAGCCCAGGCTCTGCCTGCGTGCCTCAAGTCAGTTGCAGCCACAGCACTAGCTATCAGACAAAGTGATTCCATAGTATTAGGACACTCCCTGACAGTACAAGTTCCACACTCCGTGGAAGTTCTTTTAAACCGAACACAGACTCAGCACTTGACAATTGCACGTTTAACAGGTTATGAATTGACACTGTTCCAGCCACACATAGAAATCAGACGCTGCAACGTTTTAAATCCTGCTACATTGTTACCATCAGTTACTTTGAATTCTGCCACACATGACTGCGTGGAAGTAGTTAACATTACGACAAAGCCAAGACAAGATCTGACAGATATTCCGTTACCAGACCCCGACCTGACACTTTATGTGGATGGTTCATGCATGAGAACAAGTACAGGAGAACTAGTCGCCGCGTATGCAGTGACTACCGACACCGAAGTTATTGAGACACACCGTATTGACACCCTGTCCGCTCAAGCAGCAGAGCTAGTTGCTCTGACACAAGCCTGCATACACGCCAAGAACTTGAAAGTTAATGTTTACACAGATTCACGCTACGCATTTGGAGTTGTACACGACTTCGGAGTGCTCTGGCAAGAGAGAGGTTTCATGACTTCTCATGGAACCAAGATTCAGCATGGTCTCCTTATTCAAGCTCTGTTAGATGCAATACATTTACCGTCGTCCATTGCTATCATGAAATGTAAAGCACATACGAAAGTTACTGACACCACTTCCCAGGGTAATGATCTAGCAGATCGCACAGCCAAGCTTACAGCTCAGACACCAGACATTCCAGTAAATAAGACACTGACACACACTCCAGATCCGACTACATGTATGACAGTTAAAGACCCTACTCAAGATGTCATAGATATCCAGTTACATGCTACTCCCGAGGAAATCAAGAAATGGTCTGAACAAGGAGGGGTACAGACAGATCAGGAATGGGTGACGAAGGGAAAAGCTACATGGTTTCTCCCCGACTCTATGGTTCAAGTCATTATCACTACCGCACATAGTCCAGCACATTTAGGAGAAAAAGCTATGTTAGACAGTATCCAGAACATTTGGTTCAACAAGCATTTACGAGCTGCAGCCAAGCAGAAAGTCCGTACCTGTATGATATGTTGTCAGTTTAATCCAGGTAAAAGTGTCCCGGTGGAACAAGGTGGATTCCAACCTCCTGACCACCCTTTTGAAGTCCTCCAGATGGATTATATTCAGATGGAGCGATGTCGAGGTTTTAAGTATGTCCTTGTAGTTGTATGCGCTTTGTCCAGGTGGACAGAAGCATATCCAGTCCCAGATTACACCGCCGCGACCACTGCCAAGCAGCTGGTTCGTGAGTTCTTCCCCCGCTATGGACTCCCTAGAGTCGTATATTCTGACAACGGCCAGCCATTCTCATCTGAGTTGATGAAGCATGTTTCCCTATTGTTAGGATACCAGTGGAAGTTCCATTGTGTACGCCATCCTGAAGCAGCCGGTCTCGTAGAGAGACATAACCAGACTCTGAAAATCCGTATTGCAAAAGTATGTAAAGAGAAAGGTGTGGACTGGCTAGTAGCTCTGCCAGTCGCTTTGTTCTATATGCGCATGGTCGCACATTCCAGATCAGGTCTGTCCCCGTATGAGGTCGTATTCGGCCGCCCCCCTAACATGTGGGGTACACCCAGACCCCGAAGTATTACCGATGTTTCAAGTAATATGCTGACAGATTACCTAGCTTCCTTGATGTCTGCCCTCAACTCTTGTCGTTCACAGGTTGCCGCCGCATTTCCAGACAATACCGAGGTGGCACCGCATGAAATCGTTCCAGGATCCATGGTTCTTGTCCGCAATTTTGACCGCTCAAGTCCGCTGGAGCCACGCTGGAAGGAGCCCCGACAGGTCCTCCTCGCCACCCGTACAGCCGTGAAGTTGGAGGGACGCAAAGGCTGGGTGCACCTTTCGCACGTAAAGAAGTTTTATGGACTGAAACCCGTCTCAAAGAACATTTCCCAGGATTTGAAGGATTGCCAAAATATTGTTCTCAAGGACTGTCCCGCAAAAGACATTGCTACAAACCCTCCCCTGTTAGAGAAAACTCCGCAACAGGAGTATAAGTTGAAACTCCGGTCTAGTAAAATAAGTCAGCCAGTTTGATTGTCTAAGTCCTCCCCTAGGTGAAACGGTTAGACTGTTTCTGACATGTATAAAATAGACCCCCATAGTGAGAGAGTTAGTCAAAACTCAATCCGATGTATCGTTTTCCTATGTTTCATATTGTTTCTCAGTATTATGATTTCCTGCACCAGTTACGCATTTTACCTGTATTTCCCAGTTCTTCATGTAAATAAGTCTGCTAATGCTACAGTAGAGCATACGTTTAGTGATCTACCTCCTCATGAACTCTCTTACCGCCTCGCTATGCGAAATAATTCTTTCATCCGCATGTTACATTATTCACACCAGACCAGCAATGCCACTAATTGTTGGGTATGTGGTCGACTCCCCCCTTTCCAGACACCGAAGGGAGTTCTGCCACTTTTTCCTTATCCGTTTTCACATAATGGTTCGTGTGGAGCATGGTCCACGTTAACGTCATCCTCAACAGATATGTCTTTTCTTAACAGTACATGTTTTCCAGACAAGCAAGATCTCCCCCACAGAACCGGGTTAGATCTAGAAAATGAAGTGTATAATTTAGGTAACTATTCTTCGAATTTCATGGTCCTGAATGTTCAGTCTGATACTACTCCAGACTTACCTGCTATTTCAGTACTACCAGTTAAAGGCGAATTATGTGTCCGAAATAATGGTTCCGTACATGTAGGACATAGTGATTGTACTACTATTGTCAAGTATAGTGACAGTGGGAAATCTATTTTCAAAGCTTCACGCCATTCTTATTTTATTTGTGGTCAAACTGCATATGTTCGTCTGCCCCTCGATTGGGAGGGAACCTGTTACATTGCCTTCCTACTGCCACCAGTTTTCCTAGCCCCATCTGATTATCATAGAAATACACATCTAGTACACATTAGACATAGAAGGGAGTCCCCCATTGTCGATTATACTGAAACTGCCCTAGAACAGTATACAGATTTCAACAGAGGTTTCTTTTTCTTTATAGGACCTATCCAGAACAGTAAGCTAATCCGTAGGTTAACCAGAACCCTTGAAGCTGTAGTCAATGAGACTGCCTCTGCTTTAGGTAACTTAACCGAAGAGCAATCTGCTATGAGATTTGTCGTTTTACAGAATCGTCTCGTCCTTGACGTCATATTGGCCGATAGGGGCGGGGCCTGTAGAGTCATCGGATCTAGTTGCTGCATTTTCATTCCAAATAACGCGCCGTCTGTTTATTCAGCTATAACCAGACTCCATAAAATTGCCCATCTGTTACACCAAGATCCAGGCACCTGGACATGGTCCGGTTGGTTCTGGAATATAATTTCCGCCTGGGGATGGAAAGTATTGTCCTTTCTAGGTATTGCAGTAGCGATCATATTCAGCTGCTGCCTCTGTATACAATGTGGCCCTGCGATTTGCGGCATTTGTGCTACATCATGTATTCCTAGTCCCAAGCCTCGTTCTAGATCCCGTTCCAGGATAATTCGAGACGAGCAAATGATACTGTATGAAATGATAGATGGTATCATGCATATTGATGTTTCCTGATGGAAACGTAGTGACAAGGAGGGAATGTGGAAAAGTAAATTTTGTCATGTTCTGTGTCCCTACATGTCATCCATCATATGTTATGTGTGCATGATTAAATATGCATATGCATTCCCTATGTTTGTTTATAGACGCAATTACAGTTGTGTCCACTTCTAGTATGCCAGTTTCCAGTTCTCGTGAATACTACGAATATCAGGCCTATGTAAAGTTACGTTGCCACGTTTCCCAGTGTGCACGTTATTTCATTGTAAAGTCCCCGTTTCTAGGCCTCAGAAGGGCCTGGACACCAGATTCAGCTCCTGTCTCCTGAAGCCTCGCTGAGGAGCGATACAGCCCCCACCTGTATCCTCGACCCTTCACTTACTTCCTGCCTCGCAGTGCCCGGCTCAGCCTGGCTCTGCCTCTGAGTCTGCCAAGAGTATGTTATGATTCCAGTTATCAGTTCAGTCCTCCTTCTCTGCATTCCTAAAGCTACTGAATCGCATCGATAGTTTCCGTCATTGTCTAGCCTTTACGTCTCCATGTAAGAGAAATACTGCATTTAATGGTCATTTAATATTCTTCATCACGCACTACATGTAGAATAATGCATGCTCCAGTCTTAGAGTCCGTTAGCCTCTCCCCTCCTGACTCTTAGTTCATATCAACATGTTCTCTAAACATCAGATACTAGATACTGCTTAGGTACATGTCGCCCTGACTCTCCAGACTTCAGTCTCTGCTCCTAGCACAGAGTTCGAAGCCCCCAGCTTCTCCTAGTAACACGTCATTGCTAGTTTGCGCGCACCACCAGGTTAGAGGTCCCGGCTCCTCAGGTAGCCCCCTCCATGGTTTCCGCCCCATTCATGACATATTCTGTTACGTTTGCATCACATGTCTATGTATACGCCCTGTTACACCTCTTTTCACCCTTATCTTTCGCGACTACTACGCGTCACACCCTTTGCTCCACCCACTGCTACGCCTATTGCAATGTAATGCTATGTGTTTGCATTATGTATATATGCTCATGCACTGTTATTAAAAAGTTATCCTTCCTTAGCGCGCTCATCCCGATTCTGCCCCCGGCAGCGCTGCCATCCTATTCCTGTGCAGGTGGTCCTGTTCCTGTCCTTATGCTGTATTAAACCTGCAAAACTCCTACTACCTCGAATCTTGACTCTTATTTATTGAGCTATCTGTTATTCATTTATTCATTCAAAAATAGGGTATTATTTATTTATTTACCACAGTAGGGTGTGTAGTAGAGAGTAGTGAGTGTGTAGTAGAGTGTAGTATAGAGTGAGTAGTAGAGAGTGTATAGTAGAGAGTGTGTAAAAGAGTGTGTAGTATAGAGTGAGCAGTAGAGAATAGTAGAGTAGTGAGTGTGTAGCAGAGTGTGTAGTAGAGTGTGTAGTAGAGAGTAGCAGAGTGAATAATAGAGAGTGAGTAGTAGAGTGTGAGTAGTAGGGAGTGTGTAGTAGAGTGAGTAGTTGAGAGTAGTCATGTAGTAGAGTGTGTAGTATAGATTGAGTAGTAGAGAATAGTAGAGAGTGTGTTGTAGAGAGTAGTGAGTGATTAGTAGTGGGTGTGTAGTAGAGTGAGTAGAAGAGAGTGAGTAGTAGAGTAGTAGAGATTAGTAGAGTGGTAGAGAGTGAGTAGAGTGTGAAATATAGAGTGAGTAGTAGAGAGTAGTGAGTGGGTAGTAGAGAGTGTTTAGTAGATAGTGAGTAGTAGAGAGTGTAGTAGAGAGTGAGTAGTAGAGAGTAGTAGTGTAGTAGAGTGTGAGTAGTAGAGAGTGAGTAGTAGAGAGTGAGTAGTCGAGAGTGTGTAGTAGAGAGTTTGTAGTAGAGAGTAGTGAGTGTGTAGTAGAGTGTGTAGTAAAGTGTGTAGTAGAGTGTGTAGTAGAGAGTAGCAGAGTGAATAATAGAGAGTGAGTAGTAGAGTGTGAGTAGTAGGGAGTGTGTAGTAGAGTGAGTAGTCGAGAGTAGTCATGTAGTAGAGTGTGTAGTATAGACTGAGTAGTAGAGAATAGTAGAGAGTGTGTTGTAGAGAGTAGTGAGTGATTAGTAGTGGGTGTGTAGTAGAGTGAGTAGTAGAGAGTGAGTAGTAGAGTAGTAGAGCTTAGTAGAGTAGTAGAGAGTGAGTAGAGTGTGAAATATAGAGTGAGTAGTAGAGAGTAGTGAGTGTGTAGTAGAGAGTGAGTAGTAGAGAGTGTTTAGTAGATAGTGAGTAGTAGAGAGTGTAGTAGAGAGTGAGTAGTAGAGAGTAGTAGTGTAGTAGAGTGTGAGTAGTAGAGAGTGAGTAATAGAGATTGAGTAGTCGAGAGTGTGTAGTAGAGAGTTTGTAGTAGAGAGTAGTGAGTGTGTAGAAGAGTGTGTAGTAGAGAGTGTGTAGTAGAGAGTAGTAGAGTGAGAAGTAGAGTGAGTAGTAGAGATTGAGTAGTAGAGAGTGTGTAGTAGAGTGTGTAGTAGAGAGTGTGTAGTAGTGGGTGTGTAGTCGAAAGTGTGTAGTAGAGCGTAGTGAGTGTGTAGTAGAGTGTAGTATAGTGTGAGTAATAGAGAGTGTGTAGTAGAGAGTGTGTAATAGAGTCTGGTATAGAGTGAGTAGTAGAGTGTAGTAGAGTAGTTAGTGTGTAGTAGTGAGTGTGTAGTTGTGAGTGTGTAGTAGAGAGTGTGTAGTAGAGAGTAGTGAGGGTGTAGTAGAGTGTGTAGTATAGTATTATAGTAGAGAGTGTGTAGTAGAGAGTGTGTAGTAGAGTGTGTAGTATAGAGTGAATAGTAGATAGTGAGTAGTAGAGAGGGAGTAGTAGAGAGTGTGTAGTAGAGAGTGTGTAGTAGAGAGTAGTGAGTGTGTTGTAGAGCGAGTAGTACAGAGTGAGTACCCCTCGCGCTGTTGGGTTTGCCGAGCTCTGTGTCTAGCCAACCCCTGAGGCTGAGGAGTTTGCTGAAACCCGTGCCTAGTGAACGCCCGAGGCTGTGGGATCTGCGTGCTGAGCCCCTGTGTCTGGTTAGTCTCTGAGCTGTGGAGTTTGCCGACCCCTTGTGGCAGGCCATCTCCTGAGGTTGTGAAGGCGGCTGAGGCCCTGTGTCGGGTTAGCCACTGATGTGTGGAGTTTGCCGGGCCCCTATGTCTAATCAGACCCTAAGGATGTGGATATGCGGACCCCCTTTATCGGGTTCCTGTGTCTCGTCAGCCCTTAGGCTGTGGAGTTTGCCGGACCCCTGTGCCTGGTCACACCCTGAGAGTGTGGAGTCACAGCCTCCTCCTGCGCTCCTTCATCTCTGGTCAGCCCCTATGAGCGCAGTTTGCCCGACTCCTCCATGTCTGCGCACTCCTAATAAACGGCTGCGCAGCACTCGCAGGTCTGAATGTGGAAAGTGCACAGAGGCCTCGCGGGACAGTGTCTTCTGGGGGTCCCGTGTCAGTAACGAGTATGCTGGCCCATGTCTCTCAGTCCCTGAGATTGCAGAGATCCGTACCTCGGTCGATGAGAGTGCACATTCTCAGCCCCTGCGACCGCCGAGTGCCTCCATTTCTCACTCAAAGAGTGTAAAGTCCTCCAGTTTCAGCCCTTTGAGGATGGGAAGTTGCTAACTCCGATGTCCCAGCCCCTGAGAGTTCAATGTCCATGCATCCTAACCCCTGAGAGTGCACGGTACGGAGCTCTCTCAGTTCCCGGCTTTACAAAGCGTCCCTCTGCCTCGGTCCCTGAGATCGTCAGAGCACTGAAGCCTCCCCCCCAATCCCTCTGTCTCCTCCGCCTCAGAGACTCAGGGGTTAGTGTTTCTCTGCCCCTGAAATAGTTGAGCGGCTCATGCCTCTGTCCCTGAGGATGCACCGTTTACTGAACCCTTGTGCCTTAGTCCCTTAGGGTGTAGAGTACCCTGGGTCTCATTCCATGGATTCTGACCCCTACGCTGCTGTCCCTGAGAGTGGAGAGAGTTTTTGCATGGTCAAGCCCTACTGCCTCTGCTCGACCTTTGCGTCTCTGCTCTCTACCTGTGAGCGCAGGAATCATTACCCCCGACACGTCCCGCGCACCTGGTGCACAGAGCTGCCACACAGAGCCATAGTACAAATCTGTGCCCCCTGTGAGACGCTGTTGGCGATACTAGTGAATTTATCCCAGTATCTGTCTCTCTGTTCACTCCGACCTTCATGCTCACCTTCTCTCTCTCTCTCTCTCTGTCTCATCTCTTTGTCGCACGCCATCGCTCTCTCAGACACTGTCCACCCTCTCTCTCTCATTCTCACGCTCTCACTAAACCCCCATGGTCCATTTTTCATCCATCTCTTTCTCGCAGTCTCTTTCACTCCAATTCTCGAGGCGAGAAAAGTTCCTGTCATTCTCAAGAAGTCTCAATCAACTTCCACGTCGAATTTGACAGCCCCTTCTGCTGGTGGGTTCACACTTTCCGTGTGCTCTTAGGAGAGTTGCGTTAAAACACAACGCCTAACCAGAAGACACGGGCTAAAGCGCAGAAGCCCGCGTGTACCGATTCCTGTATAAAGGCTTCACTGCAGAGTAAAAAAAATACACCGCCCATTGCCCTGAATTAATTATATTTTTGCTAGTTGCTGTACGGGATTAATACGCTGCACAGGCAAGCACACACATGGCCTGTGTTCCCTGGGAGTCTCCCTAAAATGGGCAAATGAAAAATAGAGCCGGAGAGGCAGCAGAGCTGGCATGGGTGGGGGTGGAGGAGGGGCAGGAGGTTACCTCACCACAGCGGCTTGGAGGGAAGCGAGACTGCATGCCCTTCTCTCACCACCTAAATAGAGGCACGTAATCCATCACTACAGGCCCAATCAGAGATTCGGAGTGGCGCGTGCTGCAGGCATGAAGGTAACATGACTGAGCTTCAGCTTGCTGAACTCCCCCTGAACCTTCCCTGGACAGCCTCACCAGACAAGCTGATAAGAAAAGTATTCACGACGGCGGCCGCAAAGCAGGACACGGTGTCCGGAGGGGCTTTCCAAAAAAGGGACAGGGTGGCACCCAAAAACAGTCTTTTCCATTGGGAAGCCAGCGTTTATCATAAACGCTGTCGCTACCTAATGGAACGGAGGGGCGGGGCTTACAGTCCCTTTTAGAAATCTTATATTTATAAGTACTCTCAGAGAGGCGGGGCACGCCCAGCCAAGACCTTAAGAAAACAACTTGGACTACAGCAAGTGGCTAGTGGACTCTGATATCTCTCCAGCTGCTGTCCCTCTGTGCTTCCCCACACTCGTAAGCAAGAACCTATGCCTTGGATGCCATTGTGTATGCCTTGCGTTATAGAAAATGGCTGCCGCCAAACTGCCCCTTTAAGTCCAAAGCAGCACATTGGCAATTAACCCAATTCCGCTGCTTTAGAGAATTTGAACTCCTGCTTAAAAGGTAGCGCCATGATTGGAGCTCCTATGAGTCAACGGAATTAATTTCTACCTAAGTTTACCTTTTTCTGCAGTGTTAGGGCACGAAGTCTGGAGAAATTGTGCACTCTGCATTATACCTTGCACCATACGTTGCTGGTACATGTGGTTCCTTCTGTTAAACCAATGGCACTGCTAACGCTGAAGTTATGTTTAACCTTGGTGTGCTCTGTACTGTGGAGGGTAGTAGGAGGTCTGACCTTAGCTGGTAATAACCCGGTATTTACTGAACTCACGCAGTTTGCCGCGACCCCTAAGTCCTTGTGATACAGAGGGAATCACTACAGTTCTCCATAAGTCTCCTGACTCCTGAATCAGGAGCGAGACATGTAACCATGCAGGGGTTATGGCTCAGTACACTTTGCATTTGGACACCCCTCTGTGTTTGAATCACAGCTTCTAATACAGGCTGCATAGGTACATATGCCGTGACGAGGATCTCCTTGCCTGGTCCAGGTGTTTGGCATAAAAACAGCTTTTGTTTCCAATGCTTCATGGGACTCCCTTCCTTTGACACGCCAATTTGGTTGTCAACTTGCAATTACCCATGTCCCTCCTGCACATCTGAGCATGAGTCATGGGCGCGATTCAATCTAGTAGTGTGGGTGCCCCAGATCGCACTCTCGCCCATGTCCCCGAGGACCAGTATACTCTAAAAAGCTGCTTGTGACAATCTCTATTGGGTTACCGTAAATCATTTCCATTTGGTAAAAATGTTTGCATTGCCAAAGAATCATTTGCCTTAACTTAGTAAGCACGCCCAATCCACATTAGTATTTTCGGAATATTATTATTATTTATTATTATTATTTATTATTATTATAATAATTTTTATTATTATTTTTTTTAATTGCATTTGCGACTTTAATATACAGTATACCAATTAGTTGTGCATTTCATTGTGATATTTAATAAATTGGATATCTTACGTTTCCATCCCCCCAACTCGACAGGGCTTATTTCGTGCTTGGAAAGCTGGCATCACGAGTTGGCCCCGCCAGGTTACGTATTTGTAAAGCGTACGTTCCCCCAGGATATCTCAGCGCTGTGTAACAGATTTTTATTGTCATGAATAAAAACTTTGCCATCACAAAGTCTAAAGTGATTCGATTGATTCAAGCCCATACTGGCTTTGAGGCACCCTATATTTGCTGGTTAACTAGCTGCACATTTTTGCCTTTTTTTCAGGATGGCACGCCCCCTGGCAAGCAGGGCTGTACGTTGTTTACCTGTTTGTCTGTCTGTCTTTGATTTCACAGGAGTGTCCCTGAATGATGTTCAGCAGACGCATTTATTAACCGCCCCAGAACTGGTTGTCTTTCCATAAAAGTAAGGAAGCGTTTTTTATAAATTAGAAAAAAATACGGGCACGTCATTCCCTCCCGATCCTGACTGCTTCGCCTCAGTTTGTAACACCTACTTACATCCCCCAGCATTGTTACCAAAAGTAATCTGTTTAAATCAATGGGCTAACTATGTTGGCAGGCACGTGCGACTTTGTAGCGAATATATGATTATACCACGCTTACAATTACCACGCATGGCTTTACCACGCGAATTTTACATCGCAAGTGGCTTTACCATGCTGGAATTTACAACGAAGGATTATACCACGTGTAGAAACGTCTTACCTGACACCTGCACGTCTTTCACCAGCAGCCCTTACTTCCATCCACCATGGAAACAAGCGTCAAAACACGTCTACCAAAATTAAAAAAGTACTGCTATCTTGACGTACACGGCACGTCTTTGGGGGAGGCTCTTTCCTTATACTTCAAAAATACTAAAGAGCATTTGTTTTTATTTAAGTAACCCGCTCCATAATTTTTGTTATTTTTGGGGGGGAGACCCCCCCAGTCCCCCCCCCCTCAGCTCCCCCAAAGCCCACGCAGAACGACTGGAAGGAATACCACGTCTCCCCCCCTACCCACGCAGAACGTACTTGCGTGGTAAAGACGGTCGTGGAAGGCACCCGCGTTGAAAAAACATTTGCGTGGTAGGTGTACCGTGGTAAACGTTATGCGTGGTGATGCCTTCGTAGTAAATGATGTTTCCCCTTTGTAGCTGGTCTGAAATCATCCTGCTCATGCCCTAGGTTGGTCCCGGGCCCGCCCTGCTCCAAACAGGTACACTGACTTTTCACGTCCCTCGCCATGCTGGCTAATAACTCCCTTGCGAGGGTCCTCTACTTAGTTTTGATCTGTGTACATAGAAATATCCTATTTGCATACTTTTGCGTGCAGAGTATAATGCAACACTAAGGCACTTTAGTCTACAGACACACATCTGAATGCAGGACTTTCCTTTTGGAGCGCCTTTACAGCGAGGTAAGGTTGAGGCGGTAATTTCCCCTTGCCCCTGAGTCATCAAATAACCCTCATAAAAAAAATGTATCTAGAAGGTCGCACATGGGGTTTTGCAAGGAAGGACAATTTCGCTCAAATCAGATCAACGAGCGCTGGGTCTACCAGTTAAAGGGTGCATTTGGTAGTAAAATGAAAGACACGGTCTGGATGTCAGTTACCTGAAGCCACCCGATAACACTACTAGATACGCATATTTCATGTCTAACATAAATGAAATTATCTTTTACATTTTTTCTCAACTCGCGCTCGCTCCTTCTTGATGCGCTTACACACAAAACAAGGTTATCGGAAACCGTGATTCAACAAACTCTTTGATATAACTTATTCGTCTACTGGCACATGCCTTTCGCTCTGTGCATGAGAATTGCCCGAAATCTCCCAGCCTCGCATGACTACCAAATACCCCGCGCTTACTGTTGGCACTGACACCCACAATTGTACTCACCATGTGCCACAGAACGGTTATTTCCTTTACCATCTGTAAAGAGTTTTGGGGCCCATTCGAGGCCTGGCAAAAAAAACGCTATAGAATGGTGCACTACAATATATTCAGTGCTTTAAACCAGTTCCTAATCATTTTTGCAACATTGAAGAGAGTCGATGAGCCCTTGCCTCCGTGGACGCTCCATCTCTTCTTTTAGGAATTACTTCCGAAAATTACACAGCTACCACATGATGTTGGGCCAACGTGAGGCTCACATCTGATCTCTCTGTTCGCAAGCGATTGTGCGCTGTCCATGCTATGGCCCCCGTTCTGCCAGTGCCAGTGTCTATGCATTGCAAACTATTTACCCTAGGCTGGGTCACCTCAACCTCGCCTTTGTCGCTGCCCGCCTTTTCATGGTGTTCTCCGTAGGCAGCTGGGCACTGTCTCCTTTTCGGAATGCGGGAGTTCAGCGACGCCAAAATCACTGGCTCCACATGGCTGGTCATGCAGAGTTACGTCACTGCCACAGCTGCTGTCCTCTGCCATCCGGATTCTCTCTGCCCCTGGGTGGCGAGGGGAGTCATGCTCTCTGCCTCAGGCCTTAAACTGATGTCGCTCAGCTGCCTTAGCCGTTCCATAGGCCTGGGGGAGTGATTCTTCAGTGATTGGGCACCATTTTTGCTCAAAGGTTGCAGCAGTGATCTCGGGTCTCTTGCCTCGCACGTTGGGTTCCCCATCCTACCTCAGAAGGGGTGCCAAGGGAGGTCCCCCCCCCGGGGAGATTTGGGAGGGGTAGTGGGGGGGTGCAGGGCAGGGCAGCAGCCATTTTAGGTGTTGGGCTTGTTTTAGTTTGAAGCCCAAAGGAGCCCAAGCATAAATTCTTTGGGCTCCTGCTCCCAGCCACCATTTTAGGTTTGGTGACCTGGTGGCTGGGAGCTTAGGTAGTAATTTTTGTGGTACTCGGAGGCAATGTTCCCTCTAATTTTTTTCCTCTGTGTGCGGCATCGTAGGGTCTCTGTGCGCTGCAGCCATGGCTATGTGCGCCAGGAACCAGACCGTGCGTCTGTGCAGCGCCAAATATCCGTCCAAACTTTTGCTTAAAAATCTGAAAAGATGGTGCATTTCCACACATACAGTGCCACGTTAAACTATACTATGTTGTGTGGTTAGGTTTGCCGTAATTTTTAGAGCAAATACAAGTTCAAAGCACTTAAAAAGTATTTTAAAGTTGGGTAAACTAATTACATCGGTGGTACTCATAGTACAGCCCGGGGGCCACCAGCGGCTCGGCATGCCTTCATTGGCGGCACACGGACCTTGCCTTTTCGTTTATAGGCAAAGTGGAGATGCATGTGCTGTAAGAAGGAGTGAAAAAAACATCAAAGCCTCATTAACAAACAAATGTAAGCCCTGGTGAAGTACTCAGGCCCGGGCTGCCACAAACGAATGGGTAAGTGGGGGGGGGGGAGGTTGGGGCTTAAGCCCTTTCAGCCCAATGGGCGTTGCGCGCCTGGATGTAAGCACATTCAGAATTTGGACAATTGCACCTAGAGACCGAGACAGATAGGGAGAGATACCGACAGATAGGAAAAGAGACAGAGACAGAAAGGGAAAGAGACATATAGGGACAGAGACAGAGACAGATAGGGACAGAGACAGAGAGGTAGAGAGAGAGAGGAAGGTAGAGGGAGGGATGGAAGTAGAGGGAGGGAAAAGGGGGTAGAGGGTGGGAGAGGGAGGTAAGGGAGGTAGAGAGAGAGGGAGGAAGAGAGAGAGGGAGGTAGAGAGCGAGGTAGAGGGGGCAGAGGGAGAGAAGGGAGGTAGAGGTAGAGGTAGTGGGAGGTAGAGAGGGAGAGGGAGGGACAGAGGGACAGAGAGGGAGAGGGAGGGACAGAGGGACAGAGAGGGAGGGACAGAGAGGTAGAGGGAGGGACCGAGGTAGATGGAGAGGGAGGGACAGCGAGGTAGAGAGAGGTAGAGAGAGAGGAAGGGACAGAGGGACGGGGAGGGAGGGCTAGAGAGGGAGAGGGAGGGACAGAGAGGGAGAGGGAGGGACAGATGTAGATGGAGAGGGAGGGACAGCGAGGTAGAGGGAGGTCGAGGGAGGGAAAGGGAGGTAGAGGGAGAGGGAGGTGGAGGGAGAGGGAGCTAGAGGGAGAGGGAGCTAGAGGAAGATGGAGCTAGAGTGAGGGACAGAGAGGGAAAGGTAGGGGAAGGTAGACAGAGAGGGAGGGAGAGGAGGGAGAGGGAGGGACAAAGAGGTAGAGGGAGGGATTTAAAGGGAGGGGGAGGGGGAGGGCGAGGGAGGGACAGAGAGGTAGAGGGAGGGACAGAGAGGGAGGGGGAGGGAAAGGGAGAGGGAGGGACAGAGAGGTAGAGGGAGAGGGAGGGACAGAGAGGTAGAGGGAGAGGGAGGGACAGGTAGGGACAGAGTGGGAGAGGTAGGTAGAGATGGAGGGAGAGAGAGGGAGAGGGAACTAGAGGGAGAGGGAGGTAGAGGGAGAGGGAGGGAGAGGGAGGGAAAGGGAGAGGGAAGGACAGAGTGGGAGAGGTAGGTGGAGATAGAGAGGGAGGGAGAGGGAACTAGAGGGAGAGGGAGGGACAGAGAGGGAGAGGTAGGGACAGAGTGGGAGAGGTAGGTAGAGACAGAGGGAGAGGGAGGGAGAGGGAACTAGAGGGAGAGGGAGGTAGAGGGAGGGGGAGGGAAAGGGAGAGGGAAGGACAGAGTGGGAGAGGTAGGTGGAGATAGAGATGTGTAAACCTTTCTTGTCACTACTGAAAATCGAAATCTTTGGACTGTAGTCTTCATATATTGTGCCATTATGAACTATCTGCACTACAGTTTGGTTTAAAAAGAGTGCAGTTGTAACAAATAATATTGTCATGATCATGAGGGAGGCACTGATTGCTGACATCACGCAAACCTAACTTAGGTAACATCATTTACACAGTAGGAGACAGAAAATGAAACATCCTGAAAAGACAGACACTAAACATAACCCTGTTTTCTAGCAGCAGGTTGTAAAAAATTGTCTTATGTCAGTTTTCAGTGTTTTTTAGATCCTTTGCACTTTTTTGGCCATGTTCTGTTTTCTTCTTTCAAGGGTTGCTATAAACTCTTTCTGGGACTGATAGTGGAAAATTATTTCTGTTCGTGATTTGGTCAGTGCTTCTGAATAGTATGGTGGGAAATGTAAGCTGAAGCTAATGGGCACTCAGTAGGGAACCCTGGCCTTATGAGAAACTTTTTTATTAAATATACAGTCTGCACCTATGGCCAATGCAAAATGATACTTTTTTGCATGCTTTTTCCTCACCCACCCACCAGCTGGTGAAACGATGCATAGCATGTGAATCCTGAGTAGAATCACACTGCAAAATATTCACAGCCTCAGTCACCAAGCACCCTTTTCGTTAGTCCAAGAATCTTTCCATCAACAGCATAAAGTTAATGTTTAGCAATTTTGTTTTCCATGGCACGCTTCATCTCATCTTTATCACTCAATGTTGCTACAGTCCTGCTCTTCCCACCGACTAACCAGGCCCTCAAAATCCGTTTTGTTCAACTTTTTTATTTCCCTGTTTATCCAATTACTCCAGCTTCTTACAGCATGTACTCGTTAATCATACCTTTTTTTTGTTGCAGGGTTATATTTTACTTCACTCCCTAGTCGGACAGTTACTCTAGGCTTACTCTGAGTCCGATTTGATCATTTTTTGACTTAAAGCCAATTGCTGTTGACTGACAGTTGCCCTTACACTGAACAGGAACAGGGTTACGATTAAAATATTAGTGCAGAAATATCTACTGGGGGGGGGGCATACTCAAACTGCTACTTCTGTGAACATTGTGGACAGTGTCTAAGTTATTGCTGCAAGCTGCTTGATAGACCTGTCTCCCCAAATATTTTGCCACTTTCTTTTTTACATAAGTGTCTTGCAGTGTTTTCAATAAACGTTCTTCCAAAGCTATTGCAGCGTTGCACTTGCCTTTCCCCTTCTTTCTTTCCTCTATCGTCATCACTCCTTTCTCCTTTCATTCTACTTGTTCACTCATCACCGAGCTCACCTCGCTCCTCTCAATCTTAATCTCTGTCACCTATCTCCTGAATGATGAGGCTCAGAGGTCAGAGCAGGGCAGATGCCCGGCCGGGGCAGCTCGTGCACACTGCGCTATTTAAATATAATGAGAGAGAGAGGCTCCGATGAGCCTCTCTTCTGACCCTCGGGGCCCAGGCGTGCGTGTGCAGTGCACACCTTAATTATTTAAGCGCCTTAATTCCCCTTGATGAAGTGAGGGGCCCGCTGGAGCGTTCCCCCCCTGCCCCCACAACACGGGGGCTGTGGGGGTCTGTATTGCGCCCCTTGTCCTCTGTCTGTTTCAAGAGCAGGGAATCCGTGTGTGTTAGGAAAAGGCAGGCTGAATGTGATTGGTTCCGGATTTCGTCGATGCAGATTTTTAAAGCAGTAAATTACCCAGGATCTCCTGAGAATGCTTTATTGCGAAGGATGCGTCTGCCTGTGCATCTTTCGATTCTTATTTTGTTATGTTATACAGCCATATGTTTTTGTTAGAGTTGGAGATGCCGAACGTTTTCTTACTGTATGTAAGAATGGTTTTTACTTTTTCTCTCCGTGTGAGCTGCCATCGAAATTTTGAAGACCATATTATTAGAGAATGTTTCCGTAAGTCTTAACTGAGGAAATAAGTCACTAAAGTGTGTGGTCTTCCAGCTGTAAGGTTTCCTTCCAAGCGCAATGCGATTCTTTCAGTGCACAGTTGTTGATGTGAGTTGCAATAAGCATGAATACCAATACAAAATTCCTCCCGCATATAGAAAGCAGCGGTGTCAGGAGGTGCGCGCTGAATACAGCGCATTGCGCGCTGAGGGTGACTGCTCTGCGCGCGCGCTCACCCGCGCAGCTTATTGGGAACAGTGCTCGGAGGTAATTGTAATTAGTGCTAGTTTAACTAAATTTAGCGTAATGGTAATAGGATTGGACTTACAGTTTTGTCATGGAAGATCATCGTGTTTTGGAAGCGCTTCGTTTGCTCGCTGAAACGGGCAGAATGGACCTGGTTACTGGTGGAGGGCCGGTGCGCCCACCACGCCAGGCCTCTGCCGGCGTCGTGGTTGTGGTGGCGGCTTGCTCGTCTCCTCAAAAGCGCCGGGCTCTAGTAAGTGAGACTGGCCGGTCCCGTACCCGGAAACCGGCCCTGTCAAATGCGGCACGTGTTGGGGGCGGGGAGGCGCCTGGCATGTCGCGCGACCTTCCGCTGGCGGTAGCGGAGGTTGCGTTGTTATCCCCTGCAGTGGGGCGCGTTGTGGAGGAGGCCTGCATGGGGGAGTGTGTTGCCGAGTTGGAGGCTTCCCCGAATGCTGGTGGCAGGCGCGGGGGCCGGAAAGCAAGCAGGAAGCGCTCCGCTTCGCTGACTGCATTGGAGCGTCGGCAGGAGCCGGGAGCGGTTGCCTCTTTGCGTGTGGTGCGAAGGGGCTCGGTGCAATTGGGGGAGGGGCGGGGCGGCTGGGAAGCGGGCGGGGAGATTGAAATTGCTTCTTTCACGCCTCGGGGCATGTTATGGTGAGCGCTCATGTGGGGGGTACTGCAGGCGGCGAAATGGTGGAGCCAGAGAAAATTGGTGAGGCTGTGTCCTCTGATTGGCAGGGAGGACAGTTTGTTTCAGACATTGATTTAGGGGCTGAACAGTATGTGGAGCAAGAGTTTTTGGGTAGCCCTTTATTGTTTTTTACACCTGCATCTGTACAGGGGGATGTTTTATCTGTGGTTGGGAGTTCTAAAGGCGAGGGAGAATGGGCACAAGTTGGGGAAGGGAGTTCCAGCAAGAGAGGTTTTTCTTTTTCTGGTGTGGGGCAGTCTGAGGTGAGGGAGACATTTGGAGGTGTGTCAACCGGTGCGTGGACCATTTCAGCGGGGGAGAGCGTGGGTAATTTGGTTCCCAGCTCTTTTCCACAGTTAGATAGAGATTTGGAGCCAACAGGCAGTTTCCAGGCTTGGGAGGGTTTGGATACATTTCCCTCTTGGTCAGAAGGATTGCGGAGCCGTAGGATGGATGGCCAGTCATCTGGTAGGGTGCGCATGGGGAGCCTGAATGTTGATAAAAGTAGGGGTGAGACGCGAGGTGCAGAGACGGGAGTTGTAGACTGGGCAAAGAGTTGGGGTCCAGCTTCAGCAGTGGTGTCAACTATGCTAGATTGGAGAGAGGATGAAGAGGTTGGTAGTTATTCCCCGTTGGTGAGTGCGGGCAGGGCTGTGCATTTTGGTCGGATAAGACGGCGGTCAGCGGGTGCAGTTTTGCCTAGATGACAGGGGGCTGAGGCAGCTTTGGTTCTTAGGGATCCCAGTACACCAGTCCAACCTTTTTCTTTTCAGGCCTCAGACCGGCGCGTGGCCCGGACTCGGTAGGGCCTACCGCCGAGGGAGCCCGTCGCGGTCAGTATACGAGGGTCCGGTGCGACCTCACTGGCCCCAACGACTAGCAGGTCTAGGCGGTCAGCCTTACCGACGGCTATGGAGCTACAGAGTCAGCGCATAGGGGAGTACCGGTGAGTACAGTCGGCTCCCCCCAAGGAGGACGTTCAGAGCCTGTGAGAGCTAGTGTTGGTAATGCAGGGTCGGGTAGGACCCGTGGTGTGGATTTTGAGAATGCTGGGCTTCAGGTGGTGGAGCCGGTTTTTCTTGCTTATGATGATGACAGCCCAGAAAAAGGTGAATTACAGGAGATGGAGGGGGTGGGCCCTCTCATATGTCGCATAGTGTTTTGCAGGTTCAAGAAGTGTCGCAGCAGGTTCGGGACGGACGAGAGTGCGGCCCATCAGCGAGGGCTCCTCAGAAAAGGAATGTACAGAATGTGGCAGCGCGGCAGTCAGAGTCCGCTAGAGCAGTTTCTTTAGAGCCAGGTGAGAAGACGGTTACACAGGCCAAACCAAAAATGGTGTCTGTGGGGACAGCGGTGGAGGGGGTTGGGGGGGATTGAGGGGAGGTTGCTTAAAGGAAAATATGTTAAAGATACAGGTGTGGGCACTGATGACAGAGTTGGGGCAGCAGTGGGTAAGGTGGAGAGTGGGACTAACACAGATGCTGCTGGGCGTGTTAAAGAGCCGCTTGATAGTAAGGAATTAAAGATTAAGAGGCTGCCTTACATGTGGTCACTAAACCCTTGGGCGTTCATTTAATGTTGGCAACAAAAGAGCGCATCTGGAAAGGTGAGTATGTGGAGATTTTGAAGCTCTTGCACCGGGAGGCCAGGTCCAAGGAAGGTTCTAAGGAGTTGTATGAATTGGCTAAGCGCCCTAAGGTTCCATTGACTATTGAGAATTGGACAGCGGCTTTTCTGATATGTGCAAGCGTATATTGTGAGAAATTCTTAGAGCGCAGTGTGTCTATATTTAAATA
Source organism: Lissotriton helveticus (assembly GCF_964261635.1). Taxonomy (NCBI): domain Eukaryota; kingdom Metazoa; phylum Chordata; class Amphibia; order Caudata; family Salamandridae; genus Lissotriton; species Lissotriton helveticus. Next base: position 329,389,608 of record NC_136071.1, on the reverse strand, counting down.
TATGGATGTGATTAGGAAAGCGCACCTTACTGGAGGAGGGTATGCATGGGCCCAATGCGATGAAGAGTTTAGGGCCAGGATGGCATGGGATACAGAAACAAAGTGGGTGGAGTTAGATACAGATTTATGGCAGCCTACATTGGGGGCAGCTTCAAGTGGCAAGACCATTTTTACGGCCAGCGGTCTGCCGTTAATTTATCGGCCCTTTGAGGGCAAGCCCACCCAGGGGGTGGGGGGGCGGGAAGCGGTTCAGCTACACAGTCTGGAAATGGAACGTGATGGGATTTCAACAAGGGGTTGTGCACTAGAGAATATTGCAGGTATAGACACGAATGCTCTAGCTGCGGTAGGCGTCACCCCCTTGTTAAATGTTGGGGGCCCAAACCTCCAGCTGGCCAGCAGGGGACTCAGTCAAGTGCAGGTACTTCCGGCCCCCCACAGCAGTATCAAGGGGGTCGGGGAGGTAGAGGGGCGCAGGGCTCTGGGCCAAAGGGCTCCTATACCAGTTAGGCTGTCACAGCTACAACTGGCTCCTCAGGAGTATAGGGATGGTTTTCATTTGGGCTATATGGGGCCAAGGCAGAGACGATGGGCGGATAACTTGAAGTCAGCATCTGAACATAGTGCGGTGGTGCGAGAAAAACTGAGCAAAGAAGTGCTTGAAGGACGGATGGCAGGCCCTTTTGATGACTGGCCGATCCTCAATTTGATAATTTCACCTATTGGAGTGGTGCCTAAGAAAGAGCAAGGGAAGTGCAGGCTAATTCAGCATCTGCCATGGCCTGAGGGGTCTATAGTCAATGATTTCATTGATGAGTAGGTTGCCTCTGTTTCATATTCCTCAGTTGACGTGGCCATGTCACTTGTGGTGACCGCAGGCGCAACTGAAGAGATGGCAAAATGTGATATTAAGTCTGCATTTCGGTTGCTTCCAGTCCATCCAGATGATTGAGATCTTCTGGGTATCCATTTTGAAGGAAAATGGTACGTGGACAAAGCATTACCGATGGGTTTCTCCATGTCGTGTGCTTTATTTGAATGTTTCAGCTCCTTTTTGCAGTGGCATTTCACGCACCATTCGGGTCATACGTTGGTGACGCACTATTTGGATGATTTCTTTTTTGTTGGCTCCCCGGGCTCCGCGGAGTGCCAGACAGCTCTGGACACTTTTCATGGGCTCATGGAGGAGATGAGTGTGCCTTTGAGTACGGAAAAATCAATGGGTCCCTCCACAGTCTTATCCCTTTTGGGTATTGAAATTGATTCCCTGGCAATGGGGGCTCGCTTGCCGGATGATAAAAAAGTGAAAATGCTAGACTTGCTGGGCTGTATGCTATCAAAACAGAAAGTGAAGGTGAAGGAGATTCAGGTATTGCTGGGACATCTTAATTTCGCTTGCAGGGTGGTGAGAGCAGGGAGGACTTTTTGTAGAAGATTAGGCAGGGCTTTGGCTGGTCAGCATTTGCCTCACCACCGTGTTCGCTTGTCAGTGGGTGTGAAGGAGGATTTGCGGATGTGGTCCTTTTTCCACAACGGTGTGCCGCTGCTCAGAGATGAGGATTTTCAGTGGGATGTGCAAATGTTTTCGGATGCTGCGGGCAGTGATGGTTTTGGCTTGTACTGGAATGGAAGGTGGTGTGCTGAAAAATGGGCAGATGATTGGTTGCATGGTGGGAGGAGCATAACATTTCTTGGATTGGTGTCACTACAACGCATGCTTTTACCACGCATGCCTTTACAACGCGGTTTTTACCACGCAGTCCATTACAACGCATAATGCTTTTAGGCGCTGGATAGTGAATTATTTAATTTACTTTTCCAACTCCAGTCCCCGTGGATAGCAGGGAAGGTGTTGGATAGTATATTAAATACATTCCCTATCCTAGAGCGCCCCCCAGCGCATTGCGTTGTAATGGTTTGCGTGGTAAAAGTTGCGATGTAATGGTAGTGCGTTGTAAAAAATTAGTTGTAACCGTGCTACACCCATTTCTTGAGCTTTTCCCATTGTTGGTGGTGTTGACCCTTTGGGGGGACGAGCTGGCACACAAAAAGGTCCTGTTTCGGGTTGACAACATGGCAGCGGTAGAGAGTGTAAACCGGCAGTCAGCTAGAGATGAGCAGATCTTGAAACTACTGAGAGATTTTGGGCTTGGCTGCCTGAAACATGACATTACCTTTCGAGCCTTACACCGACCCCCAATGCCGACACATCTGTGCTATGTAGGCGAAATCGGGTATTACAGCTGGTGGTAGGTTCTTTGTCTGTGTCCACGCGTACAGCATATTCTCTGGCATGGAAGGAGTTTTTGGAATCTGGTGCGTGCAGGCGTGTAAAAGTTTGGCGTCGTTCCGAGGATGTGATACAGTTCATTCTAGACCTCATAGAGAAAGGCCTGTCTAAGGTGACCATTGCTGGGAAGTTGGCAGGTATCTCGTTTATGGGAAAACTTTTCTGGGGTTACTCTCCTTCGGCTGGCCAAATTGGCAGGAGAATGCTTGAAGGTTGGGCAAGGGAGCGGGGAGGTACTCAGTTGTCCCGGGCTCCCTTATCAACGCAGACTTTGGCTCGGTTATTGGAGATTCAACCCTTAGTTTGCAGAGATGATTTTGAAGCTTGTTTGTTTGCCATGTTGATGGCTTTCATGTTTTTTGGGGCCTTTAGGGTCTCGGATTTATTGGGTTCCAAATCAAAAAAGGGGATTTACTGGCGTGAAGTGTTTTTCTCGGATGAGGGTGTACATGTTTGGCTTTCTAGTTCTAAGACTGATCAGAGGAAGTTGGGGAAAGGGGTGTGGTTGGAAGCCCAGTCCCTGAAGGTTATCTGTCCATTGCGTCTGGCTCGCTGCTGGCGAATACTATCAGGGGGTTATGACTGCGACCCTGTTTTTCGGCACACCAACGGGTCACCGGTTACAGCATATCAACTGCGCATGGTGTTGCGTAAAGCTTTGCAGGAGATTGGTTTGGATGGGGAGCAATATGGAACGCACTCTTTTGGGATTGGTGCAGCGACAGAAGCGCATAATAGGGGATGGTCTCAAGGGGACATCATGCGGTTAGGGCGCTGGTCTTCTAATTGCTTTCAGCGTTATGTGCGGGGCAATGCGGGGGATGTACATGCGTCATCCTCCTTGCCTTGAGTATTCATTCTTTTTTCTTTTACAGGTTCTGTAGCTGGGCCTCAGTCTCGAAAAGTGACAGTTTGGATAGAGGGGCATTCGTTCGTCAAATGGGCCCGGGTTCTGGCGGCTCAAAGTTATTTTGGAACATTGTTGGGATTTAATGATAAAATGTTTAATATTGTGTGGAAAGGGAAAGGGGGTATGCTTTGGAGGGAACTCATTCCATTTTTGAATAAGGCGATGGTGAGAGGTTGCTGCCCGGACATTCTACTTATACACCTTGGAGAGAATGATCTTTGTCGGGTAAAAGGAGTGGTCTTGTTGCGGGCGATTAAGAAGGACTTATCTTTAATTATAGAGCGCTGGTCTGGTTGCCATGTTTTATGGACGGAATTGGTTCCGCGAAGGATTTGGAGAGGGGCAGTGAATCCTAGAGCAATTGACAGGGCCAGGAAGAAGGTGGATTCAGAGATTTCCAGGTTTTGCCGGCAATTGGGTTTTGGAAGAGTGTCCGACAGGGATATCCGTTTTAAGTCTGTGGAGTTTTTTCTGGATGATGGAGTCCATTTATCTAAATTGGGGATAGACCTGTATTTGTTGGAGTTAAGAGAAGTTTTGGCCAGATGTTTCAATGTGCGGAAGTGAAGGATTTTTCGGCCTTTTTTCCTGCTGGGGGGGGGGGGCAGAAGGGGGGGTAGTTTCCCTCCCCCGCCTTTCTCGGTGGCGGTGTCTAGTTGTTTTTGGACAGTTTGTGGCAGAGTTATGTTGATTAATGGGTCAGTTGTGTTATCGACAGGTAAAGGAGAGGTTGGTTGTTTTTAGTTTGATTACACGTTTTTGGGGATTGACAGATGTGAAGGGGCAGGCATGGAAGTTGGTTAATGGAGGGCTTGGTATTTATAAGTTATAATGGTTGATATTGTGATGTAATGTTTTGATAATGTTTTGTAATGTTTTAAAATGTTGTATTGTATGGGTGGGGGAGGGGTCATAAAATTTTAGGGGAGGGGGGCGGGGTTAGGGTTGTTTACGTATTTAGTGAGGTTTAGTTTTGGAAGGCTTTTTACCGAGGATTATTTAACATGTGATGCGCACCTGTTTCAATAAAGCGGCCTTTTCCACATTTTCCTTGTCTTGGTCTGCTTCACCCCCCCTCACCCCTCCCTCCCAATGCTCGTCTGAGGCGGGAGGTGGCAGCGGGATTGAGGTGGTACACTTCCCCTCACCGACCTGCAAGCTACGTCAGTGCCAAGGGCGCGTCCGGGCGCTCCTCTGACTTCGCTTGCTTCCCCGACTCTGCTACTCTGCCCTGTCTAAGCCTCGCTGCTGCACTCCTCTCCTGCCGCTTGATCCCCTCGTGGAGCTTGGGGGGAGCTCATACCAACATCATACAGTGCAATGTGCCCTCCGGCTGAAAGCAGAAAACTTCAGGACGACAAACTCGAAAATCCTTCTGCGCCACTCCCCAGCTCCACGATGTAGTGACGATCTGCAGTATAGGGAGCAGCGTCTTATAAGCCCCCACAATTTTCCCACCATGATCGGGTGGTTGCTGCCATTGGGGGAGGGTTGAACCTCACCTGGCCCCCCTATTGTGCCAGGCAACTAGGCGCCTTCTTGGCTCGAGTTTTGCCATGATGGAAGTGCCCCTTCTGCTTCGGGATGCTTACCAGCAGCTAGAACTGTTCCTTCCGAGGCTCTGGCGTATGTTATGGCGCCGGCCCTCGAGGCCCCATTCAGGGGCGGCCTCTGCAATGAAAGTTGTAGGTATTAAAGTAATTATTGTAAGTACTGACATCGTGGCCAACAGGAACTGCAATCCACCCAACCAGCCCCAGAAGGCTGAGGCATGCAGACCGGACCTTGGACTGCCGTCCATGGACACAAGCGGTTCCCCGAATTCTCTCCCTATGAGGGTTGGTGCCAGAACAGCAAGCACTTCTTGCACAGAGGACTGACAACCCAGGAAGAGAGTGCTTGCTTTTATGCAGTGCGTGTGCCTTTGTGGCGCTGTTAGAACACGATGACTTTCACTAGGGGAGTAATCGCGCAGGAGCAGCGTGGGCCTCTATTATGTTCCTCTATCTCCTTGTTGGCACTTTCTTCTAAATTGGCCTTTATGAACTGGACGGCCTTCAGCCTCTTGTATGAATTGTCGGTGCGTAGCTGGCGCTCGTGATAATTGCAAAATTGAAGTCAGGAGGACCTGAAATACCTTAGGGTGCCGGGATTTAACACGTTCCAGGATTCCCGCTCCTCACACTGCTCTCTGAGAAGAACGTCAAATATTATCTGTACGTTTTGAGTGCCCAGCATTGCCTACCCTCTGCGACCCATCCACCATCCCTTCGTACGCTGTTACACTCTTGCTGGCCAATGAATCTAGGGCAGGGGTCTTCAATCTGTGGGGCGCAACCCCCAGGGGGGTCGTGGAGTCCTGGGAAGGGGGTCGCAGATTGTCAGTTTGCCTTAGTGGCGTCGGGCGTAGGCCTAATTCACACCGAGGGGTGAAAAACAATAAAGCATCATTAACAAGTAAAAGGTCTTTTAAAGACCTGTGAAGTACTCGGGTGCGGCTTTGTGTGTGTCCCTGATGGTGTTTAAGCCCGGCTCACATACACAAGGAGGGGAAGGGATGGGGGGCAGGGGAGGGTGGCTGGGGGACGAGGCTGTAGCCCTTTGAGTTTAATGGATGTTGCGCGCCTGGAGCTGTGGGTCCCGCCTGTAAAGCACAAAGCACAAACCCTCAAACCTGGCGCCTGTGCGGGAGAAATGTGCCTGAGAGTCTGTTCTTCAGGTGAGATGTTGTTACAGCCTATCTGCCCCCTCCACCCGCCACCCCCGCCCCAGCAGAGAGGCAAAGAGATGCCCTCCCATGAGAGAGGAAGAAGAGGAAGAAGACGCAGAGAGATACTGATCCCCCCACCCCCTCCCCCCCCATGAGAGAGGCACAGAAAAGGTGAGTGGATGAATGGATTAAAGGGTGGATGGATGAAGGATGGATGTATGGATGGATAAAAGGTTGCATGGATCATGATGGATGGATGTGTGAAAAGGTGGGTGGATGAATGATGGGTGAATGGATGGATGAAAGGGTGGATGGATGAAGGATGAATGTATGGATGTAAGAATGAAAGGGTGGATGGATGGATGGATATGTGAAAAGGTGGGTGCATGAATGATGAGTGGATGGATGGATGGATGAAAGGGTAGATGGATGAAGGATGGATGGATGGAAGGAAGGATGAAACGGTAGATGGATGAAGGATGGATGTATGGATGGATAAAAGGTTGCATGGATCATGATGGATGGATGTGTGAAAAGGTGGGTGGATGAATGATGCGTGGATGGATGGATGAAAGGGTGGGTGGATGAAGGATGGATGTATGGATGAAAGGGTGGATGAATAAAGGATGGATGTATGGATCAAAGGATGAAAGGGTGGATGGATGAAGGATGGATGTATGGATGAAAGGGTGGATGGATGAAGGATGGATGGATGGATGGATAAAAGGTTGCATGGATGAATGATGGATGGATGTGTGAAAAGGTGGGTGGATGAATGGTGGATGGATGGATAGAAGGGTGGATGGGTAAAGGATGGATGTAAGGATGAAAGGGTGGATGAAGAATGTATGGATGGAAGGATGAAAGGGTGGATGGATGAAGGATGGATGGATGGATGTGTGAAAGTGTGGGTGGATGAATGATGGATGGATGGATGTGATGAGGTCTAACAGGCACATTTATGGTTGTCGATAGTTGTTGATGATGAGGAGTACCAGTTTATAGAAACTTTTGTTGGAAGGGGGTCCTTAAGCCTAAAAAGGTTTTACAAGGGGGTCTCGGCATCAAAAAGTTTGAAGACCTCTGATCTAGGGGGTGGGGGCGAGGGAGGGCACTTTGCTGTGTTTCTGGCTTCCAGATGCTATATGGCCTATTCTCGGGCCCCTGTGCAGGGGCTGCTGTTTGGGAGAGTGAACCTGCATCGGCTTGTGCAGTCCTGGCTCTTCTTTTACAAATAAACAGGTGTGAATGCTGTTCATTCTGCATGCTAGCCCTCCTTAGATCTTTTTCTCGGGTTACAAAATGCTTTACTCCCATTTAGTAACAATAGGTCTAACACAAGCGAATGCGAGACCTATTGCATGTCTAATGCTTGTTTAAATTAGCCTCAGGCACGTGTCTCTGAAAAAACGTGGGTAGTCTCCCTTCACACACGTCCTGGACTTCTTCAGAACACCAAGGTTGTGGTGCCATGCAATATCTAGATTCACATTTATATCCAGGGGTACCCCAATAAAAGTGGCATATACAAGGCCTTCATTTTCCTACATGCACACTTATTAGATGGACATTTCTTTTTTACCACGTTATTTTGATCATTATTTCCTCCTATATCGACCTGAGCACTAATAATTTTGAATGTATCTGGTATCGTAACATCATTTTGATCTGCAGTAATTTAGTACCGTTTCCTGTGATGTTACTTTTTGTGTTGATAAATCATTGTCTGTGCAGGGGTGAAGAGAATAAATGCTCTTTTAACTTTATACCCAATCATATCCAGACTTAAGGCTACCTTAGGTTTAAATCTGCAAATAGCACCTTTTTTTAGGAAGGCATTAGTACATGTTCGAGGGACTGCTATGGCAAAGCAAAGTGTTATGTTACAAACAATGCATGAAGCAGTTTAAAAGTGTGCTGTTGGAGCACTTTTAGACCATGCTAATATCTCCTTTCATATACCATTTACGAACTGGAAACATTTAAAAGCGTGGATTATCCTAGTTTTGGGGTTAGAGGAGACAAAAAGACACAAATATGCCATACTTGAATTTTGTTCTCCTAATTAAAAAAAATACAGTTTATCATTGTGCATAGTCGTCCACTCAAGGAAGCCTAGCAACAAGCTTACTGAAATTGAATCTTACTAAGTAATTCAGTTATTTGGAAGAGTAGCATAGTTTAGGTAATGATAACTTGCTATTTACAGCACACAAAATGGCACAAATGTAGTATGCAGCACTATATAAACCTAATTAATTGCGTGGTAAAGCCAGGGATTTGCAAAACACTAATGCCTCATTTATTTGCCCACAAATTAACCCACTTAAATTGAAAATATATTGCTAAAGGCAAATGATTTGATTTACCTTTTAACGGTTCCTCCACATTAACAGTGTAAACATGGCACTCTTCTTAAGTGGGTTTACATTTGTAATGGAATGGGAAAGCGGTTTCCGCAGCGATATTATGTACTATTAATAGCAGGTATGTGTAAGCAGTTTTTTTTACCACCCTATGTGCATTGTATTACTGTGCACTGGATTAACCAGGTTTAAATATATCTACACTTTTGGACAGCATGACATTGCTGGTAACCATTTTGCTGCAACGCAGTTATCCTAATTCTTCTTTATAACCTTTATTTTCGTTTTCCAAAACAGTAAGCAGCGATACATAATGGTGAAATAGGAATGGTCAGGTAGAGTACACAGGGGAAAAGGTTCACTTAGGGATTATTAGACCAGATTTCCTCTCAGGAAGCGGTGCTTCAGATCGCTGTCGCATCTGTGGAGTAGTGTGGCTCACTGGTTAGAGGCGGCAGACCCGGGAGCAGAGGACGGCCCGGGACCAGGGTTCAATTCCCGACGCGGCAGGGTCTTGGACCAGGGTCAACGGACTCGATAATTATCGCCTCGGTGCCTACTCTAACTAGGGATCACACTCGGCAACTCTGGGCATTAGCTTGCCTCATCTCCACAACGGCCCCCCACATACGCCGGGGATGCCTGGTTTCACTTTGGAGATACCCTGTAGGGACCATCTCACAGGGAAAGCCAAGACGCGGTCCACAGCGCAGAGATACTCCTTCGGGAGTCGATTCTAGCGCTTTAGAAACCCACAATCAATCTGTATGTTACTGCAAACATGTACATTATCTACCCACTTCACGCCACACAATAACACTTCACTCGGTGCCACTCCAAGCCCCACAAAGCCACGGCAGGCTACATAATGCCACTCCAAGCTACATGATGAACTCCACTCCCTGCAGTGCCATTCCACATCACACAATGCTGCTTCACGCTGATGGAGCGAGGGTGAAAACAAACATTTTTGTACACCCCTCTCGAAATTACTTTCCCATAACTGTAATATGTATTAATCGTGGGTTTTTTTAAATTTACCAACGTGGAATAGAAAGCACACACACAAATACACGTGGGATACTAATTTACTTGTGTCGCAAATTGTAATACATTAATTGTGTAAAACTGTCTTACTAATATAGTGCGGAAATGCTTTAATCTTATGAAAGGCTATGCATGTATGCTTCTTAAAAGTATAATTGTGGCAGAAATGACGGAGAATGGTAAGAAAACGAAGCATATACGTTGCTTATGTGCTAGGTAACCACTAACAGGGTGAACTTAGAATGGGGGGAGGTAAACAGAAGGGCTTTACTTCGAAATCTAATGTTTAATTGTGTTTGTTTCTATTATAGTTCCCGTTATGGCCTATGGTCCTAGTAAAACATGGAGGTTTTGTGACACTCCGAGAAAGTCTCTTTCTACGCATGCACGACTGTGCTCGAGAGATGTGCAAGGGGTTTGTGCCTGTGCGGCTGATGTCAAGGTTAGCGTGGCCTGAAGACCAGAATGGTGCCAAGTTAAGATGTCAGTGTTGTGAGCCTGGGAAAGTTCAGCGAAGTGGCAAGTTAAAGGACAAGAATGAAAGAATGCAACAACAAACAATCAGAACTTTATTGTGCTTAAAGATATGACTAGGTGAAAACTGGACAATGATGAGGTGAGGTTATCTTCATCCACCCATTGAATTGACCAATGAGATTTGAGTGTGGACCCTAAAGTTTCAAATTTTTGTAGAAAGTTAGAGAAAAGGGGTATAAAAGAGGTTGTTTGGAGGAGAGAAAAAAGCTTGCTTTCTAAATTACTTTTCGCACCACGACATGCTGTCTGACTGATCGATTTTTCCCTGGTGCAAAGACTTTGAAATTTTGCCTGACTTTAACTTTTGACAGGGTCGGAGTCCTGATGGGTGGTGAACATCGAGAAAAAGATAGAGAGGCTGATTTTGGGAACTATGCTGTCCTAATCCCGATTTCCTTTACCAAGAAGATTGGTAATATGTCTTTGACTTATTATATTTCTGAACTATTCTGCTAATAAATGTAAGCTGTTTGAATTATTTTTCTCTTTCCTTAAGGTGATTAATAAAATGTTTAACTGAATTCTGAATAAAGAATTTAATAAAAGTAAGGTCATGCTAGGAGATCCTAAACGAAAAATAAAAATTAAAGAAATGGAGAATTAAGCTGGTCTTGTTGTCCATTAGCTAACTTTTACTAGCTGATCCATTGACCAAACAGTGGGGTGTCTTAAATGTTTTCTCGAGAGTTAAAACCATGGTAAGATCTAATAAAATGCATATCTATATAAATGTATAGGATCACTGAAAGAATATCGACTACCAAAATATCGACTACCCAAAATATCGAGGAAAAAATATCTACAGCAAAAATATCGAGTTTGTATGTACAAACAGGTAAGTACAAAAATATCGAGTACAAAATATCGTTTACAAAAATATAGTTGTAAAAAATATCGTATTTACTAAAAACAGTGTTAAATTAAATCAATATTAATAATTAATTACTAAAATATCCTTAAAATTACTTAAAATAACTTATAATAATTAAATAATTAATGAAAGTTAAATAAATATTTTTTTTGTTCATATTTATTAAACATATATATATAGTAATAAAATATAATAAAATAATACCCAAAGACTGAAAACTGACCCTGAACCCTAAAAATACCCCTTTACCCAAAAACAGAAAACTGACTCTGAACCCTAATAATACCCCTTTACCCAAAAACTGAAAACTGACCCTGAACCCTAAAAATACCCCTTTACCCAAAAACTGAAAACTGACCCTGAACCCTAAAAATACCCCTTTACCCAAAAACTGAAAACTGACCCTGAACCCTAAAAATACCCCTTTACCCAAAAACCCAAAACTGACCCTGAACCCTAAAAATACCCCTTTACCCAAAAACCCAAAACTGACCCTGAACCCTAAAAATAAAAACAATTTATTTTACTATCTATAGTATATACTTACATATTTTCACTTTCTATATTATTTACAGTCGATATTACTGCACTTACCTTAAAAACGATATTTTGGCTGTCGATATTCTGTCCTGTCGATATTTTGTCCAAACGATATTTTTTCCTCGATATTCTGTCCAAACGATATTTTGGAGTCGATATTATGTCTGTGCACCAAATGTATACAATGTATATTAAATAGATGAAATAGGACACTCCGCTATCCCAGCAGCTCGTCCTCTGGCTTTCACTGATCTTGGGAACAGTGTGATTTGTGTGAATGAGTGACTCGCGGTGTTATGGGCCCCACCATTGAGTAAAGTGTGATAGCTCCTGGGACATACAGTCATGGTTTGGAGGGTTGGTTTTGAGCAGCCCTGGATCAGTTTTTCATGGTAGCAGGAGTCTGGTTGCTATAGGTTAGCTTGGATAAGCAATGTATAGATTTAGCAGAGTTAATGTATAGAGTTTTGATGTACAGAAATTATGACTAACATTATATGTTGAGTCTGTATTACGTTATGTGTAGTCCGAATTTTGAGGCTTCTGGGAGGTAGGAAGCTTGTTACTCTGTCTGCAGGCAAAAGAAGTGTGGCAAGTGATGTCGCACATTACATAGTCTGTTTCAAAATAGTAATATCGTCGTGTATTACAAGTTATGGACTTTTCCGTATGAAAGTGGTGAATGATAGCGAAGGACACCTGTAAAATCTTGGCTCTAAGGACAGGAGTCGAATGTACTCAAATTAAAATTTAGCCCCAAGAGAGTAGCAGAGTTGTTACCGGAGCGTGAGAGAACGGTAAGGTAGAGGGAAGTACTACTTTATCAGCAAAACTAAAATTCTGTGGAAGAGAAGAGGTAAGCGCTCTTTACTGGAAATACAGAATTTTTGTGAAATTGAGGAAACTATCACTTTGGTCCTAGGAAACAGACGAATGGAAATGTTTTATGTGGTTCCTTACTGGTTTTAGTTGTATTAAGGTGTAAATTCAGTGTGCCGATACATTTTGTAAAGGAGGGGTCAGCCGAAGCTGCAGAAGCCGGAGCAGGGCTGATGTCAGAGGTGTCGTGCTGGGATTGGTCCGCGTGACTAAAATGTAGTGAGCACTGATTGGTGCGTTAGCAAAAGCAGTGTAAGCATTGGTTGAAAGTGATTGTGATGTATTCTATTCTGGTTGGTGCGTTAGTGTGAACTGCGCTGGGATAGGTTGGTGTAGCGAAGCAGTTTGCGGAAGAGTGCAATATTGTTTGAAAGTCAGAAATCAATCGAAAAATTGAGTTATATTATAGAGAAGAAAGGGAAAAACCTACATGGTTTAAGAAATGTAAGAACCTGTTTAAAAAGTTACAAGAGAGGGAAAATTGCTTCCTCTGCCTAAAACGCCTGCATCATACACAATGACAAAATATGGCTATCACACATGCAGATAGTTAGAGAATTGGTGTCAGAAGCTTCCAGCGTCTTCGCAGGAGCAGTATGGATGCTAGTCCCAAATGCCCACCCACCAGTGCACCCGCTTCAAGAGCAGAGTCACCAGTCGGGGGGAAAAGGGGAAGTGGACAGAGAAGAGAAAAACTCCTTGTGAATGGCTGGCTCCCTCTGTGTAGTTGCAAGCTGAAATGGATTCTTCTGCTTACTTTCTTCAGGTAGCCTAATGCACAGAACAGGGAAACATAAGAACACTAATCTCTCTACTCCAATTACTCTATGAAATAATTAAAGCTGGTCCTACCATAACTTCACAAGGAAATGCTTCTCTTCTATTGAGTGAATGCCCTACAGAAAGCAGTGACTGAAATTGAGAAAAGAGTATTTAATATCCAACCAATTTCTCTACCTGACTCTTCTTATTGGTGAATAAGCCTCCTATCTTTACCTGTTGCTCTCCTGCAGGTAACCTTGTAACTGGGGTCTGGTTGCAATTACAGTTCAAGCGCAGTGACGCTGTCCTGGCTCTGGTATCCTCATGTAGCGCGCAAAAAGGTACAGGGAAGGAGAAGAGGGGAAGGAAAGGCAAGGAAAAGCGCAAAGGAAGAGTCAAAGTCAAGGGGACTGAACACTGCACTAACTCGAATGAGACTGTCCTTACTGTCTGCGCTGAAGAATTCTGCGCGCTCGAATATTCTCCTTGGAGTCTGTACTTCACTTTCCTCAGAAGGCTTCCTCTGTGGCTGGCGGTAACTGCGCTCACCGACAGTATTGACTGCTGCCTTTCAAGGTATTGCTCAAGGAACTGCGTGGAGACTGAGTGGAATTCTATCTCACAATTCTCCACACTGAACTCTGGATATACGTGATACTCTGACTGAGCTCACTCGGAAACACCCGTTGCTAACTAACCTACTCTGGAACCAAGTTCGACAATTCCGTTTCCTCCCGTCACGAATTCTTGACGCGGAGAAACGAGAAACTGCGACTCTCCTCAACACGGAACGTTATTGAAGTGCGCAGATAACAACGCGCGAACGTTCCAAGTACGCTAGGCTGCTCTACCTTCTTCTGGAAACAAGACGGCGACAGCGGCGGCCATCTTTGGAGGAATTCTTCAACTGTGAACAGGGGAACCAAATACCTACGCTATGTGGCTTGAACAAAGGACGTCTTCGAGCAGCTAATGTAGGCACGCTAATAGTAGCGATACTAAGGTTCCTGACAGTACCCCCTCTCAAAGACCGATTTATCGGTCCTGGTTTGAGTGGTTTCTGTACATGAAATCGTTTTATCAGCTGCGGGGCATGAATATTAGACACTGGTTCCCAAGATCTCTCCTCAGGTCCATATCCCTTCCAGTCAACTAAATAGAATAGTTTCCCTTTCTTTAACTTAGAATCCAGAATCTCCCTGACCTCATATTCAGTGTGACCTTGGATTTCTAGGGGATCTGGAGGTCTAGTCAATCTCATGTGTGGTTTCGCCTTCTTTATTAAAGACACGTGAAAGACTGGGTGGATACCTATGTTAGCTGGTAATTTTAACTTCACCGTGACTGGCCCCAACACCTTCTCAATGGAATATGGACCCACAAATCTTGGTTGAAACTTTCTATTGCCTTTTAAATGTAGATTCTTAGTGGATAACCACACCTGTTCTCCCACCTGATAAGATGGAGCAGGACGTCGGTGTCTGTCAGCACTCGCTTTATACACTCCCTTTGCTTTAAGTAAGTTTTGCTCTGCGACCTTATGAAGAGAGGCTAACTCAGTCATCAAATTTTGCACTGCAGGCACTTTCAACTCTTCCTGAGTAACGAAGAGGTTAGGATGACGACCGAAGTTCAAGTAAAATGGAGAGTAGCCTGTGGAAACACTCTTAGCATTATTACAAGCAAACTCTGCCATCCATAATCTATCTACCCATTCTCCACCCTGATCAATTAGAAATAAACGGAGGTACTGTTCTAATTCCTGATTAATCCTCTCCGTTTGGCCATCTGATTCTGGGTGATAGCTAGTTGAAAGTCTACTCTCAGCTCCCAACCCTTTTAGGTAAGCCTGCCAAAACTGAGAAATAAACTGAGGGCCTCTATCGGATACCACCACCTTGGGCACTCCATGAATTCTCACTATGTTTTCCCCAAACACTCGTGCTAACTCAGAAGCTGTTGGTGTGCCTGCCAAAGGAATAAAATGACTCATTTTGGTGAATGTATCCACCACTACCAGGATAGTGTCAAAACCTTTACTCAGGGGCAGATCTACAATTAAATCCATAGAAATAGTATGCCATGGATGAGTTGGGGTAGGAAGTGGCTGTAACTAAGCATGGGCGGATTTTGCGGATCCACGATTCGCGGATTAAGCGGATCCACGGATCGTGGATCCGCAAAATCCGCGGATTTAGCGGATTTGCGGATTTGGGGGCGGGGCTTCATCGAGTGTGTGGGCGGGGCCAAACGGACGGGGCTTCCACGCGAGCGCACATGCCTCTTGTGTGTCTAAAAGGTCAGAGACCGATCAGAGCAGCATCACAGCAGACTATCGATGGTATATTTGGGAAGAAGGCACATCTGCCCAGCCTCCCAACGCTCACGATTTTTTTTGGGCTGATGAATGAGTCACTGCATTTGCGCTTCAACTAGTTCCAGCGACCAAGTGTGTGTTACTATGCAATCGCGCCGAAGTGCGCAGGGGTCCCTTGAGTGAAATGTCCATCATAGTGGGTAAATGGCGGGAAGACGGTGCACACCTCGAGTGTGTGGGCGGGGCCAAACGGACGGGGCGTCCATGCGAGCATGCCTCTTGTGTGTATAAAAGGGCAGAGACCGATCAGAGCAGCAGATTAATTTTTGGGCTGATGAATGAGTCACTGAATTTAAGCTTCAACTAGGGCACATGCTTTATTGATATCTGCAAGTGTTTCCTGTTGAGGTTTATTTTTTTGTGCCAGGACCGTCGTGCCCGAATGAACCCTGCCCTTCATATTTATTCAAGAAGAGTAAAGACACCACCGTTGAAATAATTTACGATGGCGCCGGCAAGCTGCCAGCGCCATCCTGCAATAGTTACTTAATTAGCTTCAACAGGAAGCTCCAACTGTTAAAATAAAGCAGGCGCTCGAGCCCCTGCTGTATCTTATCTATTAGAGCTTCCTGTTGAAGCTAATTAAGTAACTATTGCAGGATGGCGCTGGCAGCTTGCCGGCGCCATCGTTAATTAGGCTCGCCTGAACTTTTGACCGCAAAATCCGCTCCGATCGCGGATTGCGGATTTTCGGTAAATCCGCGAGAGTTCGCGGATCGCGGATTCACAGAAAATCCGCAAAATCCGCGATCGGAGCGGATTTTGCACTCATGCTTAGCTGTAACAATCCCTGAGGGGCTTGTCTGGTAGGTTTACTTTTAGCACATAACTCACAAGATTGTACATATTGTTTGACATGAGCAGACAACCCAGGCCACCAAAAATAACGTTGCACCAGATCCAAGGTTTTAGTGATTCCTTTATGTCCGGCCAAGGGATGATCATGACAACTCTTTAAGGCCTTCTGCTGGAGGGTTGAGTTTGGAAGGTACAGGGCTTCCTTGTAGTAAGGTAATTGCTGATGAGTATGTCTCTCTTCACCTTGAAGTACCCACTGCTGGATGTCTTCCTTTGACAAACTCTTCCGAACTTCTTCTTGAAAATTATCTAGAGAGATGGTACAGATAATTTTTTCCTCCGGAATTATAGGTTGCGGATCCACCGTATGTTCAGAATCTTCTGTGTACAGGCGGGATAAAGCATCAGCTTTGCCATTCTTGGTGCCAGGACGATACGTGATTACAAAATTAAAATCTGCAAAATAAAGAGACCATCGTAACTGACGAGGAGTAAGAGTCTTGGCTGACTTTAGAAACTGAAGATTCTTGTGATCTGTGAAAACAGTGACTGTGTGTTTCGCACCCAATAGGTAATGCCTCCAAACTTCAAATGCATCCTTTACAGCCAAAAGTTCCTTTTCGGCAATGGTGTAGTTCAATTCCGCTGCATTCAGTTTCCTGGAATGATAGGCCACCGGATGGAGTTGACCAGTCTTGCCATGCCTCTGTGAAAGAACCCCCCCGATGGCTTGATCGGAAGCATCCGCCTCCACAAACAAAGGTTCCTCGGGGTCAGCATGCAACAAAATGGGCGCTGTCACAAATTGCTCCTTGAGGACGCAAAAGGCTTGTTCCGCCCCTGTAGACCATTCGAACTTAACTCCCTTTTTCAGTAGACGTGTAATTGGTGTAATCAATTGCGAAAACCCTTGGATAAAACGTCGGTAAAAGTTGGCAAATCCCAGGAATCTCTGAATTTCTTTGACATTCTGGGGAGATGGCCAGGTCCTCACTGCTTGCACCTTTCCCGGATCCATGGTGAAACCATTAGGGGAAAGAACAAACCCCAAGAATTCAACAGTAGTTGCATGGAAGACGCACTTTTCCAATTTTACAAACAAGCGATGGGTCTGTAATCTCTCCAACACTTCCCTTACATGCCTGGAATGATCTTGCACATCCTTGGAATAAATTAAGATGTCATCCAGATAGATGATTGCAATCTTGTCAAGCAGGTCGCCCATCACATCATTTATAAAGTGTTGAAACACTGCCGGTGCATTACATAGACCGAATGGCATCACACAATATTCGAAGAGTCCAAACTTTGTGCGGAAGGCGGTCTTCCATTCGTGCCCTTCTTTCATACGGATAAGATGGTAAGCACCACGCAAATCGAGCTTGGTAAAGACTTGAGCTTCCTTAATCTGATCTAATAAAACTGAAATCAAGGGTAGTGGGTACCGGTTCTTGATGGTTGCTTGATTCAATGCACGGTAATCGATACAAGTTCTTAAACTTCCTTCCTGCTTCTTAGGAATAAAAAAGAGTGGCGAAGAGACAGGTGATTGCGAAGGTCGAATGAACCCGTTAGCCAAATAACGGTCCAGATACTCTTTTAAATGCTCATTCTCCGCCTCTGTCAATGCATAAATTCGACTGCACGGAAGGACTGCTCCCGGCTCCAGATCTATTGTAAAATCATAAGCTCGATGGGGTGGCAACACCTCTGCCTCTTGTTCACTGAAAACGGTCGCAAAGTCTTTATATTCTTTAGGAATCTCTCCAGAATGAATGACACCAATTGATTGTCCTCCGAAGGATAACAAAGACGCAACAGAAGGTTCGGATGTATTTCCTTCAAGATGATAGCAATGTTCTCGACAGTAACTGGATTGCATCTTCACTGTCCGATTTTCCCAGTCAATTGTAGGGTTGTGGGTGGCTAACCAAGGCAGTCCCAGAATTAACTGGAACTGTGGCGCATCAATCAAATTAAATTGCAACACCTCTCTGTGACCATCAACTTGAAGCAATTCCAATTGCTCGGTATGACTAGTGATAGGTCCCGATGACAGATTAGTACCGTCCACAGCACGAACCGGCTCTTTCTTTTCCTTACGAATGGCTTGTATGCCCAGTCGATGAGCATATTTTATGTCACAAAAATTGCCGGTAGCTCCGGAATCCAGCATAATGGCAACTCCAGCAATTTGATACTCTCGAAACTTGATGGTCATATGTAAAATCACATGGGGAGTTCGAGTTTGTAAAGTATTCAAGATTAAATGAGGTTCAGGAGCCGTTTTCTCATCCTTCACCACCAGAGCGACTCGGCCTACTGATGGCTCGAATCGTTTCCCTTAAACGGAGTTTTCGGACGTTTGGGACATTCCTTCACAAAATGACCAGAGTCCCCACAATATAGACATAACTTCTTGAGACGTCTTTGTTCCTTCTCCTCCTTACTTAATGGGCCCCTCACCGCTCCAATTTGCATGGGTTCCACATCATTATTGCCTCCCGTACCCTTTTCACTTCTCATCCTGTCAAAGCTAGGAAAATTTATTCTCCAATCTTTTTTCTTTTCTCCTTTACGTTCCGAATTTCTAAAATCCAACTCCAACACCAGATCCACCAATGCTGTCAACTCAGTAGGGCGATTCGGAACTTGTGCTAAAACATCTTTGATTTCATCCCTCAATCCGCGATAAAACAGAGCGGTCCTCTTCTCCTCTTCTCCTCTGGCCAGTTGGTCTCTAAGATGAGTTTGTTGAACTGAGTAAGGTAAGTAATTAAATCTTTTGAACCTTGGCGCAATTCTAATAGCTCATTGTCGGTAGCCTGGGAAATCCTTCTCCTGTCAAAAATCCTAAGGAATTCACTCTTGAATTTAGCAAAATCACAGAGTAAAGGATCATCCCTACTGACCAAGGGCATAGCCCAATTAGCTGCATCTCCACTTAGGTAAGAGAGAATAAAGGCCACTCTAGATTGTGCATCTGGGAAAAGGGTAGGACGGCACATAAAATGGAGGGAACACTGTGTCAAAAAAATCTGTGCCTTCTGAGGGTCTCCTGAAAATCTTTCTGGGGCTGCTAAGGGAATTAACGGAGAAACAGAATGAATAACCTGCGTCACTGCCTTTGGGTCTGTGATTGGGAGACTAGTACTGGGGACTGTGGAATCCTTGACTGGGTTTCCCATAGCTAAATTATCTACCTTCTGGGCTAGCGCTCTTGCCTCTAGACGAGAAGCCACCAACTCTTGTTGAACATTTTTATTTTCATCCCTAACTGCAACTATCTCCCTTTGAATTCCTTCTAAAATCGGACCTAAGGACTTTAAATCCATTCCCTCAGCCATACTACCCAGGCGAAGAATTTAACGTGGGCACTTCAATCTGTCAGAAGCTTCCAGGGTCTTCGCAGGAGCAGTATGGATGCTAGTCCCAAATGCCCACCCACCAGTGCACCCGCTTCAAGAGCAGAGTCACCAGTCGGGGGGAAAAGGAGAAGTGGACAGAGAAGAGAAAAACTCCTTGTGAATGGCTGGCTCCCTCTGTGTAGTTGCAAGCTGAAATGGATTCTTCTGCTTACTTTCTTCAGGTAGCCTAATGCACAGAACAGGGAAACATAAGAACACTAATCTCTCTACTCCAATTACTCTATAAAATAATTAAAGCTGGTCCTACCATAACTTCACAAGGAAATGCTTCTCTTCTATTGAGTGAATGCCCTACAGGAAGCAGTGACTGAAATTGAGAAAAGAGTATTTAATATCCAACCAATTTCTCTACCTGACTCTTCTTATTGGTGAATAAGCCTCCTATCTTTACCTGTTGCTCTCCTGCAGGTAACCTTGTAACTGGGGTCTGGTTGCAATTACAGTTCAAGCGCAGTGACGCTGTCCTGGCTCTGGTATCCTCATGTAGCGCGCAAAAAGGTACAGGGAAGGAGAAGAGGGGAAGGAAAGGCAAGGAAAAGCGCAAAGGAAGAGTCAAAGTCAAGGGGACAGAACACTGCACTAACTCGAATGAGACTGTCCTTACTGTCTGCGCTGAAGAATTCTGCTCGCTCGAATATTCTCCTTGGAGTCTGTACTTCACTTTCCACAGCAGGCTTCCTCTGTGGCTGGCGGTAACTGCGCTCACCAACAGTATTGACTGCTGCATTTCAAGGTATTGCTCAAGGAACTGCGTGGAGACTGAGTGGAATTCTATCTCACAATTCTCCACACTGAACTCTGGATATACGTGATACTCTGACTGAGCTCACTCGGAAACACCCGTTGCTAACTAACCTACTCTAGAACCAAGTTCGACAATTCCGTTTCCTCCCGTCACGAATTCTTGACGCGGAGAAACGAGAAACTGCGACTCTCCTCAACACGGAACGTTATTGAAGTGCGCAGATAACAACGCGCGAACGTTCCAAGTACGCTAGGCTGCTCTACCTTCTTCTGGAAACAAGACGGCCACAGCGGCGGCCATCTTTGGAGGAATTCTTCAACTGTGAACAGGGGAACCAAATACCTACGCTATGTGGCTTGAACAAAGGACGTCTTCGAGCAGCTAATGTAGGCACGCTAATAGTAGCGATACTAAGGTTCCTGACAATTGGGCTAGATACACTAAGAATGATGGAGTGTTGGCATTTCCAGAAGTAGGTTCATTTAGTACCGCTGTATTACGAAATTTGAGAGGGAAAATGATAAAGCTTGAACTGAGACCTAGACCAACTCAATTTGAAGCATTAACAGAGTGGGAAGATGAGATGCATGAATTGGAGCAAGAAAGATTTGTGGAATTCAGAGAACCTAGAGGTAAATTGAGAGGTTTGTGGGGAACGACTCGTGAGAGTAGAATGCGGAGATGGAGAAATGCTGATATGTGTGATGGAATGTATCTGGTAAGAACAGTTGATGAAATGGTAGGACGGAAGTGTACGGAAAAGAGGAATAATGTGGAGCCAGAGAGGAAAAGTTATGGGATCTGTGAGACAGAGGATGAAGTGTTGGAGGAGATAGTAAGTAGAAGACCCCCTACATATAAACCGAGTCTTGTAACAGTGACTCCAAATGTCCCACCAATGGAGACCAGATTTACTGGTACTCCAAGACGATTTTCTGAGAGTAAAGGTAGTACCGAAAGAGAGGAACTGAGATATGATTTGAATGCCCCATCAATGGAGACCAGGCTTACTGGTGCTCCGAGATGAATTTCGGAAAATGAAAGTAATGTTGAGAGAGAAGAATTAAGGTATGACTCGGGGGGCGTGGCTAGCCGGACTGCAAAATGGCCGCCATCTGAGCGAGCTCCGCCGGCCATGGCAGCAAATCCTTGAATAATCCTACAATGAGGCGCCCCTGTGAGCTGAAAACCGGCGCCAACTAATCCTGATACCTTGGGGACTGCAGCGGGCGATTATCGGCTCCCCGGCTGCCCGTGCTGATGAACATTTGGCGGCAGTGGGGACTGACCCGGGACGAGGCCCGCGCTGGAGACCGAGGTGGTGAGCTCCTCCTCCCCGCATAGCCGGAAATATAGCTTGCGGCCTTCTGGGCCCTGCGCCGATCCGGCGGTGAGGTTCGGAGACGACTGGCAGCTCCGCGGGCCTGAGGCGGATGGTGCTAGGGGAGGCCCATATTGCAGCGGTACCAGAGGCGGAGTGGACGGGAGACGCGGTGAGTGCCGGCGGTGATCTGGGACGGCAAGGGGCGCCATCTTTGGTCTTCCGACCTCCGCCCCAAGTGAGACGACGGACCTGATTGTGTTTAAACTCCGCTGGCCGCGATCTGCGAGGACCGTGCTGAACTCGCTGAGCTGCTGCTGCCATTACATGCAGAGGGCCAGAACACACTGACACTGAGAAGCCCGCTCATCAAGACGGCGGTGCATACTCTGCGGGAGAGGTGAACCATGCCGCCATTACAGGTGTCATACAGTCTAAAGTCTAACGATGCCTCTGGTCTGGTTCTCAAAATCTATTTATGAAAGAGCAATATAAATTATCTCCTTCAGCATGCCATTAATCATTTCCAAGAAACTGAATTTTGCCTCATTTATGTACCCATACCCTGTTCCAACTCAAAACACCAATTTCCAACTTCTGCTTTATTTTTGTATTTGATTTGAAAAATTAGAACAATTATGCACCACAACGACTTATTAATTTTCCAAACAATATTTAGGTACAATCACACAATCAACATATATATAAACACAATATTTCAATACAAATATATATATACACATCTATTTTTTCAAAGCATGTTAGCCCACCTATTTTTGAAAATAAAGGATGCTACAAACATGTATAACTAAGCATTCTTGTGCATTAAGATCTAACCAGAAATCAACAAAAGAGCAGACGCGATCTATATTCTTTTGACCTATCTTCTTATTGTACTCTTTTGAAATATATATTTTCACAAAGTAAACTATTTTTAATACTGGTGTCTTTTCATGGGTGTCGACGCGTTTCAGCCCATTCACTACGGGCCTCATCAGGACAAGGGCTAATAATGATCCATCGTAATGAGTGAACTCCAACCGAAATGAAGGCAACACACGGTGCAGTTCCCTTCTCAGTGCACTATTCCAACACTCGAGAAAAAACGGGGGTAGGGGGCTTCTTTATTCCAAAAAGTATGTCCTGTCCGAATATCCTCTACCGTTGTTATAAAGGCCGCTCCCTAGTATATGCTGACCCAACTCCAAATAAATCCGAGGGGGCAATCACTTCTTTTTTCTATTTTCCACGGGTTTTTAGTTATTCCGTCGCTGCTCATTAGTCCAAGTTAGTTCGACATCTCCTCAATCCACCGCCATGGTCGATCTGTGGCCATTACAGGTGTCAGCCCCTGGACCCAGCGTGGAGACTCCCCTCCAGGCGCACCCTACCAGCCCCTGCAAATAATGCTACCGCCCTACGGGAAACACCGCCGCCCTGCCTAGGGACATCAGGGGGCTGAGTGCGATAGGGAGGGGTGAGTGATAATACTGCCTGGGAGCAGTAGGCCATTGACGTCAGGAATCCTCTGCCCCTGCAGACAGCCCGGGTGGGATAACACTGCCGTACGCACCGGACGCAGATGGTGGGAAGCAGACAGACGGTGAGAGGCGCACCGATCCCGCCCTTACTGGATTCGGATCGTCTTTGTGCCGGGCGCTGGGCTGCACTGCTCCCACGTGGGGTGCCGGGTGGTGATCCATACTGTTGGTACTGCCGACGGGTGCACTCATTTGGTGGTCGTCATGGGGAGAAACGACGCTAGGCAGGCAAAAATATCATTTGACAACGCCCGACCCGCGAAGCCCAAAGATACACCGCCGACGGGGACTGGTGCGGCCGGAGGCGAGGATAATGGGACAGACCGGGAGGAGGATCTTCACACCCTGATGCTGGACGTGCGCTCCAGCCTACGAAATATTGATGCGAAGCTGGACATGCTGACCACTCAGATGGACCAGGTGAAATCGCAAGTAGCAACTCACGAAACCAGACTTGATGGGTTGGAAAACCGGCACACTGAGTGCGTGGAATTTCAACGCGAAAGAAGGGAACAACTCCTACACAAGGACAAGCTGTTAATGGTAATCAAAGCAAAGAACGATGATTTGGAGGCGCATTCCCGAAGGAACACCCTCCGCATCATGGGGATTCCAGAAACAACTAACATAGGGAAGATGGAGGTATTTATTACAGACCTGCTCCGTGAACTCTTTAACCCAGACTTGTCCCCAGTGTTTGCGGTGGAGCACGCACACCGAGCGCTAGGCCCGAAACTGCCAGTGGGTGGAAGGCCGAGGCCCATTCTCGCGAAGATCCTCAATTACCAAGATGGAGACCTGATTCTAAAGCTGGCACGCGAGAAGGGCCAAATAAACCACAAAGGAAATAACTCCTTCTACCCAGATTTTTCGCCTACGGTACAAGCGGCGAGACGGGAGTTCTTACCTGCAAAACGGCTGTTACTGCAAGCACAAGTGCCATACGCGCTCCTATTCCCAGCCAAACTGAAGGTCACACATGAAGGGTCGGCTCATTTCTTTGTGGACGCAAAGTCTGCCTTAAAATTCGCTAAACATCTGTCTGTGGCACGAAAAGGAAAACCCCGAGCTCGCAGCATGGCACAGGAGTGGATAAGCTAAGTGATAATGATTGACTTAGTTTGCTGTGTTGAAGCTATAGCATGTGGGGGTTGGCTCCGGGGTTGGCCGGGGAGGATTGGACAATTTGGACGAAGCTGGGAGTATACCTTTGTAGTTCAATGCTGCCTAGTTGCCATATGTTAAATGATTTCCTTAAGCTGGAAGAACTTTTCTAGGGGAAAAGATATAAGTATTTAAACTGCTGGTGGGCGCCGGGGGGGAGACACAGGTGACGCCTACATGGACTCCATGGCCACCCTGTGTGAACAGGGTAGTATGTCCGGCGATCCTCGCCCTCCTGGGGTGCATCCCAATGTTCAGTTACTCACACGCTTTGCGTGTCGATGGGGGATTATCACACAACCTGATGGGGGGGTTGGAGTGGGTGGGGGGAGGGGAGGGGTAGTTGAGGGTTTGTTTAATTTGGTTTGGAATAGGTTGCTGAATTGCCGAGTTTTATTCACATTGCACATACATGTGTCTGGCAGTCCAAGGGAGTATGTACGAGTGATGTTGTTACAAGCACCATGGGTGCGCCTAAGGAAGTAATTAACATTATCACATGGAACATTAGGGGAGTGAATGATGGCAGAAAGGCGTGGCTGATGCATGCTTACCTACAGAGACACAAGGTCGATATCTGCCTTTTGCAGGAAACTCATTTACATTCACAGACTTCGGTGAGGCTGAAACACAGCAGGTGGGGCATAATTCACTCCGCGATATATTCAAACTATGCCTGGGGGGTTGCCATATTGATTAGGAGGGGACTGGACTGAAGGGGGTATGCGTGCATACTGACCCGGGGGGGAGATACATCGTGGCTCAAGGCCAGCTGTGTGGCAGTATAGTGGTGCTGGTTAATGTCTATGGCCCGAACACAGATACACCTGACTTTTTCAGAGAGGTCTGGGCCCGAGTCGCAGCTGCGGGGTGTTCCACAGTCATCTGGGGGGGGACTTCAATGTGGTATTGAATGACTCACTTGATCACAAGGGGATATCTAAACAACTGCACCCTCATGCAAACCTTGCATTCCGAGACATTATGGCCGAAGGGAACTTGATAGACGTCTGGAGAGTGCGCAATCCTACCGCCCAAGAAGGCACATGCATTTCCACATAACACGCGGCATGATCTCGATTAGATTTTTGGTTAGTATCACCAGATGTGGCTGCTTGGGCCACGAGGGTGAGTCACCTTGCCAGGTCCTTTTCAGATCATTCCCCGTGCCTTTTGGAGTCATCTCCCCCGAGCACTGACACGCGGGCATTTAGCTGGCGACTCCCCCCACACTCTCTACTGGATATCGCCTTTAAAGAGGAGATACGGGGTGACATTGCTGACTACTTCACTCTGAACTCGGGCTCAGTGTCCACGGAGTCGACCCTGTGGGAGGCATTTAAGGTGGTGATTCGGGGGCAGTGTATTGCAAGGCAAGCCGGCGTACTGAAGGCCATTAGGGGTACTCTGAGCGCGATGGAGGGGCAAATAAGTGACCTTGAAATGGGATTCTGTACCGCCCCTAACCCGGAGACTGCATCTGCAATCAAAGAGAAACTAATGGAATTTGCAGAGGAGGCGCAACGTGAACTCAAATTCTTAGGTAAACACGCGGAGGCCAGAAGGTACGGGGAAGGGGACAGACCAAGTTGCACACTGGCAGGACTCATCAATAAACAGAAAGCTGCCCACTTTGTTCACATGATCCGAACTCCAGAGGGGGGCGTCGTGACAGGTCAGGAACAGGTGCTGCGGGAATTTGGAAGCGTTTCTTGAATCCATTGCGTTAGTTTGGTTCAACGATGCCCACCGCCAATACATGGCAATCCCAGTGACAGTGGAGGATATCAAAAAGACGATTCAGAGTATGCCACTGAACAAAGCCCCCGGCCCTGATGGCCTGACGATGGCCTTCTACAAGGCCTACTCGGAAGAGCTGGCGCTGAGGCTACATGCGGTTTACGCGGAATGCCTGGAAACTGGGATACTACCGGCATCTATGCGGGAGGCCTTGATCATTACGCTACTCAAGCCAGACAAGGACGAACACTCCCTTGACTCCTACAGGCCGCTCTCATTGATCAATGTAGATGTAAAAATATACGCGAAAATTGCGGCGGAACGTCTTCACCCCCTCCTTCCGATAATGGCCCTCCCGGACCACTCAGGTTTTATACCTGGGCGCTCGACTTCCCACAACCTAAGGACACTGTTCTCGGTGCTGCACTATCTACATCCGTCAGTGCATGCTGCAGCAGTTTTCTCAGACGCCACAAAGGCGTTTGACTCCCTCAAATGGCCCTATTTATTCCGGATACTGGAGCGCATAGGCTTTAGTCCGTTATTTATAGCCCAGATCCGGCTTCTCTACAAGGGCCCAACGGCGAGAGTGTGCGTAAACAGAATGATCTGTGAGCCATTCGCAGTGACTAGGGGCACGAGGCAGGGCTGCCCTCTGTCGCCCCTCCTATTCGCCATCGCAATGGAACCTCTTGCGGCGAGAATTAGGCAGCATCACACTGCTAGGGGGATTGGGTTCAGTTCCCGTAGCCTGCTGATCTCTATTTATGCTGATGATGTCACCCTATATGTCCTGAACCCCTCAGCTAATTTGGACCCCCTGCTGAGAGAGTTTGTAAAATTCAGAGGCCTTTCGGCCATATCGATTAACTGGTCTAAATCGGTAATATTCCCATTGACAGATAGCACCCCTGTGGTGCGGTCTGAGTTCCCCTTGTGTTGGACTGCAGATGAGGTCAAGTACCTGGGGGTCTGGGTGAGCCGCAATCTCCAAGCCATCTGGACGCTAAACTTTGGGCAAGCAATTGCCTGGCTTGAATCTAAAGTAGCGATATGGTCTAAGTTGCCACTGTCTATTGCTGGTAAAGTGGCCCTGTCCAAAATGGTAGTCTTGCCGAAATTCCTTTACTTGTTCACAAATATTCCTATACCGCTCACAGCGCATTTCTTTCGGTGTCTTAGATCCCACCTGCTCTCTCTGGTGTGGTCGGGCGGCCAGGCCCGGGTGTCTTGGGCCTTACTGACTTTGCCGCTGAAGCAGGGAGGACTGGCAGCTCCAGATATGCACCTGTATGCCCTATGTGCGCAGGCTCAATTTTTGCATTTCTGGTCATACCCCACTCCCTATCAACCGCATGTGGCGGTCGAAGTGGACTCACTATCACCATTGTCCCTGGCGGTCTCCCTTTACCAGAAAAGTCCTCGCCCAATGACTGATGTCGACACGGCAAACACGCTGCGCTGGGCATGGCACGAACTGCAAATGCGAGCGCGGCTACCTTTATTATTTGCACCTGCCCTACCACTGAAAAACAACCCTATGCTGGCGTGTCTGGAGCACTGCGGGGGACAGCTGGTCCTAGGTGGCACCCAGATGCACACCTACGCTGACTTATACCCGGATGGGAAGTTTCGAGACCCGCGGACTGCTGAAGAAGGGGCGACAATCTCGTTTGGCGAGATATTTGCATATCACCAGCCGAAAACGGCATGTAGATCCCTTTGGCCCCGCCCACACTCAATGGACTACAGAACATCTTGCCTTGCGCCACCCCAAAGAAACTGGTGACCAGATTATATAATGAAATGCAGGAGCAGGCCCCAATAGTGACACCTAGGTCCCTGGTCCTCTGGAATGAGGAGGACCAATGGTCCTTCTGCTGCAAACAACTTCTGGAATTGTCCCCAAATTACAAGCTACGGCTAGTGCATTTTAAATTCCAACATCGCTATTATCGTACTCCGGTGAGTCTCCATAGAATGAACTTGCGGGATGACGCTAGATGTTGGAGATGTGGGAGTGATAATGCTGCCTTCTTACGTATGGCCTGGAGCTGTCACACACTCGCTGGTTATTGGCTGGAAATATTAGAGGCAGTTAACCAAATTGTTGGTAGACTAGATGACCCCTCTCCACATTTGGGCCTGTTGGGTATGGTAGTGGACACCGCACCTGGCAGTAGGAAATTGCATGCTTTGTTATTATTATATGCGAGGTGACAGATTGCTCTCAGATGGGGACAGAAGAGACTGTCAATGTTCGATGCTTGGCTGACAGCGGTCACATACGGCCACACACAACTGGGCACCTATTGGGAGCTGATGCCGGCTGCCTCCAGACCCTGAGACATTTGGGAACCCTTTATCCAATGGACTAGAGCTAGAGCGACGACCCCCACTTCGGTTGTGGAAGCGACATCAATAGACAATGATTCTATGCCTACACTACATTGAAGTCGCGCTTTCCAGCACTAGAAGGACTCGTCTGGTCCTCCACTCCCCCCCCTCGCTGCCCCTCCCCCTCTGTACACCCCTCCCCCCACTTCCTCTCCCCCCTCTCTCACCTCAGCATACAGGACATTCAGGTAGAGGGTGTCCTTATCTGCCGTCACTAGAGCTACTCCCCTTCAGTATCAGGCTATCCCACTGCGGATGGCTCAAGACATGTTGTGCTATGTTCCAGGGTGTCTGCCAGACTATATATGTTGGTTGTATGGATGCTCTTGAGAAGGGCTCTCCAATGCTATATCCGCTTAAGAGGACAATTGTTATTGTGACCTATGTTGTTCCTGGTTAGAGTTATGTAACGTTATACCTGTTCTTGCCTTCACGAGTCTGACACACCTACACCAGATCTTCTTCGTCATGCTTACTGGGTGGTGTATCGTTTGGTGGGAACATCTCCTCCCTGCTCAGCTCATTTGAGGTTATTGCTTCGAACTGGCATATATTTGCAATTGCACTCACGTCACGGTATATGGGTATGCAATGTTAATCAGTTTTGAGACGCGGTCGGCCCGCAGTGGTTGTAGGCGACATGCTGTGTATAAGTAAATAATTGATATGCCTCATTAACGGATTGAGGGATGTTACATCTATGGAGCTGCCGGCCAAAGTTATATTTGGTTGTAGGCAATGAGCTGTGTAAACTGCATTAAATGATAATAAAGGTTTAAAAAAAAAAAAAAAAAAAGGTATGACTCTCAAATGTTCCGCTAACAGAGACTGAGTTTACTGGCACTCCAAGGCGATTTACTGAGACTAGAAGTAGTGTTGAGAGAGGAGAGCAGAGGTTTGAATTGAATGCTCCGCCAATGGAGACTAGGTTAACTGGTACTCCAAGACAATTTTGCGAAGTTAGAAGCAGCACAGATAGAGCAGAGCGAAGATTTGAAGAAAACCCAAGCACCTCTGAATATGTGCGATCTACTAATGAATTGACTGAAATGATACAGGAACTCACTAAAAATATAGAAGCTGTGACTGTCCCAGTAACAATAGGTCCCGTAATCCCGGTATTTGAAAATCAGAAAATAAAAGAACCATCGTTAACTATCCCTTTGAATCAGAGTTTACAAAAAGTAAGAGAGACGATTTATCCAAATTTATCTGAAGGTAGGAATACGAGTCATATGACACCGCCTGATTTGACCTTTAATCAAAGTCTCCCATATAAGTTTCTCATGGGTGCAGAATCAGATTCTGCAACACCTGAAAGAAGTGTGGAGAAAATTGATTTAACGCAAACTCCTGTAGGACCAACTGAAAAGAATTAAGTGATTGGGTCAAAACGTTGAAATTAAAAGATCAAGAACCTAAAACATTAGATGTGGTCAGATTAAAAATCGATATGAAAGAATTAATAATTAGAACAATTGGAACAGGTAGGTTAAAAGCATACCAAGATGATGAATTAATGTTCATGAGTAAAAGTATTACATGGAGAGCGAAAAATCTGCAGGACCGATTAGAGGGATTGGCAAATGAACTTGATGTAGACTTTGCAAAGATCAGGACATTACAAAAGCCCTACAGAGTAGATTTTACCGAAAAGGATATAGACAATCTCAATACTGCAGGAAGATTGACTCAGATAAAAGAATTGATTGTATTGTTGAGAAAGCGGGAAGATGTGGAACGGTGGAAAAGTAAGTTAATAAAATTGTTGTCCCATGTTGTCCTGTTGTGCCAAATCCAGCCGTAATCCTATATCAAATTCCACATGATGCAGAATGGTATACAGTCATTGATCTGTGTAATGCATTCTTTACAGTTCCATTACACCCTGATAGCCAGCCAATATGTGCATTCCGGTTTGGAGATCGTATTTTGGCATGGTGCCGAATTCCTCAGGGGTATACTTCCTCTCTTCCATCTTTAATCCGTTGATAAAGAACTCATTGGAAACTTTGAACATGCCTGGAAATTCAGTACTGGTTCGATATATTGATTACCTATTGGTTGCATCAAGAACCAAAGATGCATGTGTTTCAGATACTATTGCATTACTGAACCATTTGGCAGAAGGAGGACATAAGGTGTCCCCATCAAAATTACAATTCTGTCAGAAAGAAGTGCAGTATCTAGGTCTCAAAATTGCCAAACGAGTCAGACAAGTCACCATAGAAAGAATCAGAATAATACAGGGAATAAAACCTCCTAAAACTCAGAAACAGGTGAGAATGTTCCAAGGAATGGTAGGTTACTGACGACAATGGATCAGTGGAATTTCCCTGATAGCGAAGCCATTGCAAAGATTAACAAGAGCAGATGTAAAAGACCTATTATTGCTAAACAAGGCAGAAATGGAAGACTTTGAACGACTAAAAAACAGTGTGTGTGAAGCACCAGCATTGGGTATGCCTGACTATGAGAAAGAGTTTGAACTGTATTGCAGTGAACGAGAGGGATGTGCATTATCAGTTCAAATTCAGAGACATGGGAAATTGAGAAAGTCAATTGCATATTTTTCAGCTGTATTGGATCCAGTTGCTAAGGCATTGCCAGGATGTCTGAAAGCAGTAGCTGCTACAAGTGTGAGTTTGGAACAAAGTGAAGGTATAGTGATGGGATCCCCGGTAAAGGTATATGTACCTCATTCAGTGGAGATGCTCCTCACTAGGAGCAAAATACAGTTCCTTACAAATAACAGGATGACAAAGTATAAAAAGGTAATCCTGGGTGCAGATAATGTGACAGTGATACGATGTGTAAATATGAACCCTTCTACATTGCTACCTGGCACCATGAATGTGGAAGTGAAAAATGAGGTTGATCATAAGTGTTTGGATGTACTTGAATATTGTACCAAGCCAAGACCTGACATTAAGGATGAGCCATTGTCTGAATCTGATTATGTGATGTTTGTAGATGGTTCATGCTTAAGAACAGATGAAGGTGTTCTGAGTGCCTCATATGTTGTATGTACAGTAGCAGATGTTCTAGAAGCATCGTGTCTGAAAGGAATTTGTTCTACTCAAGTAGCGGAGCTGATTGCTTTGATTCGAGCATGTGAACTGGGAAAAGAGATCAGAGTTACCATAGTGACTGACAGTCGGTATGGCTTTGGGGTTGTCTATGACTATGGTCAACTCTGGTCCAAAAGAGGTTATTGAACTTCTGCAGGATCCCCCATCAGAAATGCTGAGTTTGTGAAAAATGTAATTGATGCAATTCAGTTACCTGAGAAAATTGCTGTTGTAAAATGTGCAGCTCACAAGAAAGGAGATGATTATGTTACCAGAGGCAACCATTTTGTTGACTCTATTGCTAAATACTGTGCTAAAAATCTTGCATCTATAAATCGGGACAGGAAAGAAGAACATGTTTCAAGTCCTTTAATGCTAACAACAGTGGTTGAGACTTGGCAGGAGGTAAAACAAATGCAGAAAGAAGCAAGTGAGGAAGAAAAAGACATTTGGTTAAAGGCAGGATGTAGACAAAGAGAGGAGGATGAAATTTGGGTTTACAAAGATGAAAGACCAGTAATGCCTGATAGCGTAACCTCTAACATGGTCCGAATGTACCATGGTCAAGCCCATATCAGCAGAGACACCATGATACGTCTGTTTAGGCAAACTTGGTATAATCCCAAGTTCAGGATGATCGCTGAGAGCCTTTGTCAGCGATGTCTTGTATGCCAGCAGATAAAACCTAGAAAAAAACAGATGTGAGTTTGGGAACCATAGGACGGGAGGGACGTCCTTTTACAAGAATGCAGTTGGACTTTATTGAATTGCCACCATATTATCGGCTTCGATATGTACTTGTGATCATTTGCCTGTTTTCACGGTGGGTGGATGCCTTCCCTACCAGACGAAATGATGGAGTGACTGTTGCAAAACTTTTGCTAAGAGAGATTATTCCACGTTTTGGTTTCCCAATAACAATTGAGTATGACTGAGGAACTCATTTTCAGAATGAGTTAATACAGATGGTTTGTGAGGCACTGGACAATAGTCAGAAATTACATTGTGCCTACAGACCAGAGGCTTCTGGGATAGTTGAGCAGGTAAATGGAAGAATAAAGGACAGAATTGCAAAAATGTGTTTGGCCACTGGACTGAAATGGCCTGATGCTTTGCCACTTGTTCTGATGACCCTAAGGAGTATACCTGATAGAAAGACAGGATTGAGTCCTCATGAGATTCTGATGGGAAGAGTGATGAGACAAGCATTTGTGCCTGTTGATAAACTGTTGACTAATAATAATGATATCATACTGGATTACTGCAAGAACCTGTCTGACGTGGTAACTTCTGTGTTCCATCAGGTGGTAATGAGGCAAACTCAAAAGAGAAACATCCAGCTCATGAGCTAGTCCCTGTAGATTGGGTTCGGATGAAAGTGCACAGGGGAAGAAAATGTCTAGTTCCTCATTGGCAGAAACCAAGAAAAGTCATTCCGGTTAGTCAAATCAAATCAAATTATCTTTGTTCGGTATTCCATTATTTTCGAAAGACCATAAAAGTTCATAAAAAAATACATCAATTTCGTATTCATATATAAAACACATTAAAAACATGATAGAAGTTCACACATTTTTTTCTTAAATTTCAAGTAAAATACTATATATTTTTTCTTTTCTGCCAATATTCATTTACAGGTAAAACAATTTGAACCACTTATCACAGGTTAGTACGATGTCTGATGCAAAATTTAAGAAATTGTACTATAGATTTTGCCATAGATTCATTTTCCAGAAACTGTAAGGCCAGGTAAGCTGGACGACACTGACGCAATTTCTGGACTTTCAAAAGTGGTACTATCCACCGCCTGCGTGGTGAAACATAAAATTTACAGAAAAAAAGTACATGTATAGTAGATTGTAAAGAAATAAAATCGCAAGGACAGAGGGAAAGATTAGCAGACCAATCATTTTGGGAAGGAAAGGAAATCATACGATGAAACATGTTAAACCTAAAACGGGTCAACAAAAATTTACCATATTGATTTAAATTAAACTGTAGGTATGGCTGAATAGTGGGAACAAGTTGTATTAATAGACATTGCAGTACAGTTGGTTTCCCTATTTCGCTTAGCAAACGCATTTGAGATAAATGCGACAGACATGCTGTTTTCAGATCTTTTTTTGAGAGGTCCGTTACTGATGGGGGGTCATCGAAGAATCTTACATATCCAATGTCCGTCAGGAATGTTTTAACGTAAACCAGCCATCTGATCTTTCCCATATTGTGAAGTTTCATACAGTCTTGGACAAGTGTTCTCGTGAGATGACATTGTTCCGTTGCCCAAATCCTTCTCCACAGCATGACTGGTTGGATTTTAATGATGTCTGAAATATAATCCAAACCAAGTTCAAGATGACAACCATATGTTGTGGTGGTTTTTGGGACGGCCAACAGGAACCTTAGAAAAGAGTTTTCAATTTTTTGAAGCTGATCAACATTTGCCACACCCCAGACCCCTGCTCCATAGGTCGCAATACTGAGACATTTTGCTTTATATATTTTAAGCATTTTAGTCGGGGGTCTTTTGCCTAACCGAAGTGAAAAAGCCTTCCGTGCACCAACGGCCCTTAAAAAAGCCAATTTACGGGAATTGACAGCTTCCCTCCATTTAAAGGCCTCATCAATCAAAATCCTTAGATAGGGATATGTCTCCGTTCTTTCAAGGGGGGATTTATCCACATAAATTTTCTTGGGTTTTTTACGCTTTATGCCAGCTTGCATCACGTACGTCTTTTTTATATTTACTCTGAGATTCAAGCTGGCCATAAACGAGCAATACTTGTTCAAGACCCGTTGGAGCTGGACTGGGGTTCTCGCTAGAATCACTGCGTCGTCGGCATAAAGTAAAGCTGGTATCTGCCGACGACCGGCTGCTGGAAGATCTTCAGCGCCCTCTAACATTGTAGCCTCTAGCCCGTTAGTATACAGGGTGAATAAGAAAGGGGCCAGCACACATCCTTGTCTGACCCCCTTCTCTATAAGAAAACTATCAGTTAGCTGGCCTCCAGTCCCGAATCTCACTCTTCCCGTTGCCCCTGAATATAGTTCTCGAAGAAAGTCAACTATTGGGGGTCAATTCCTATTTGCAGCATGATCGTCCATAGTCTTGAGTGTACAACACAGTCGAACGCGGCTGTTAGGTCCACATATACCATGTGTAGAGAAGAGTTTTTTGCATCTACATACTTTCCGGGCAGTAGTGTCAAATTTAAGGCCTGGTCCACCGTACTCAATCCTGACCTGAACCCGTATTGCAGGTCCAAAATTGCCTCGTGGTCGTTTGTCCACTCCTGGAGACGGTTGAGAAGAATGCGTCCTGCCATCTTCCCAAGCGAATCCAGGAGTGAGATGGGACGATAACAGGCAGGACTATCTCTATCTCCCTTCTTAAATATGGGAACCAGTATTGAGTTCGACCGCATTCATCACGTTAGTAAGTAATGGGGACCACAGATCTGGAATATATCTAAAAAGGTCCATAGGGACTGAATCAGGTCCTGGTGCCTTTCCGGGTTTAGCAGTTTTTATTGCCTTCGCCGTCTCATTCAGAGTAAAGTGGAGGGCAAGTGGGTATTTCACTGGTGTCAGCGAATCCAGGTGTTCTGATTCGGGGACTTTTTTCCCGCTAAAAACCTCGGAGAAGTGTTGTATCCATTCCCCTGCGTTGATAGCGACGTCTAGAGATGGTCCATCTGCTTTATCTGTCAAGAAGGGAGATTTCACTATTTGCCAAAAGGCTGTACTGTCCTTTAGGATGCTACTTCTCTCTAGTTGTGCCCATAAATTAACTTGTAAGTCCTTTTTTGTAGTTCGAATTGCTACCACATAAGCCTTCCTTAATTTTATAATCTCCTCTCTGTCTCTCTCTTCTTTGGCTAGTGCCTTCTTTAAGTTAGTGTAAGCTTTTGTACATTCGGTACTAAACATCCCTTTCTAGTGTTTTTATTTTGTTTACAGGGCCTGGTTAGTTCTTTCCTAATGTTTTCTACAATGTCATCATAGCTGGCCAAAATTTCAGTTGGAATTGTAGCGGGATCTAGACATCTTTCTATCTCGTTTCTGCATGATTTCACTATTTTTGTGGTTATGGCATCCTGATCTAATTTGCCCCATTTTAACGTAAAGCCATTTAACCTGTCCAATGTTAATGTCTGTTGGTGTAACAAGCTTAACTGGGCCATGTCTCCTCTGTTCTGGTATTTAAGTTCCTGGAGTATCATACTGATGGGAGAATGGTCACTTAGTGCGTTGTTAAGCACTTCAAAGGTCTTAATATTTGGAGCTTTGTTTGCAGAGATTAGAACATAATCTATCAGGCTTTTAAAGCCCCTCTCATGAAAGGTTGGCACAAATTCAGTTATAGGTGTTTTTAATTTATTGGCAAACCCCAAGTCCAATTCGATCATCGTCATTTGCAAGTTGTTACCCTCAGATGTATGTGTAAAGTGGGTTAGACAGTTTCCGTCTTCATCAGTGATCCCGCAGTTAGGGGTATTGCTCTTGTTACATAAATGGAGATTAAAATCTCCTCCCCAGATTACTGTGTGGAAATCCTTTACATATTTTATTGCGAGATCTTGTACCAGATGGGAAATCCCGTTTAAAATCCTGTTTAACTCGGGTGGGGTCATGTTGTTATAAAAATTAATGATGGTGTAGACCTCTTGCCTAGTTCTGCGCAGGTTGATAAGCTGGTAGTTCTGCTCTAACTTTAAGAGAGTTATTTCACAACAGGACCAAAGATTTGAGACGTATATTACTAGCCCTCCTTTACTCCTGCCTGCATTAGATCTTATTGCTGGAGAAAAGTATGTTTTGAAGCCCAGGAGATGTATGGGGTCATTAAGCCAAGTTTCCTGGAGGCAGATTACGTTATTTAAATTTGCCAAATGAAGGAAACTTTTTTCAGAGTGTTTGGAGGCTAGACCTGCCACGTTCCAGAATAATAGACTTAATTCAGAGTTGGGACCTGTGGCGTTTGATGCCCTGCTCTGAGCGCTATTTTCTTCGGGGTGACTTGTCTGCAGGTCGCAGTTCGATTTTAGAACGCTTCCCCGTGTCTCTAAGCTATTTTGTGTAGAGGAACCAGTTCCAGTGGAATCCTCAGGGGAGGGAAGGAGCTTGTGTGTTAGATCTAGCATGGTTGGATGTACAATTGACTTACTTAATCCATTTGGCCCTTTAGCTGATATACGAATTCCCTTATTGAGACAGTTATTTATAGGATGTTCTAGTGTGTTTGTGGCTATGTCTCCGTTGTTTGTTGGGCAGATCATATCGTACTCCCTTTGTGATAGTAGTCAATCAACCATCTCTAGACAGCTGTAGCTATTATCGGTTGGAATTCCACCCCAAAGGTCCCTCTGTGATTGTGACTGTACTCTTCTACCATTGGTTTTCCAGTCGGCCCACTCTCTGTTTTCATAACCCCATCCTCCCTGGTTCCAACCCCTTTGGCCGTTATCTGGCTGGTTCCAAGGCCAATTTGTGGACTAATTTGAGCCTTCAGGATAGTGGCATATCGGGGGGTAGAAAAAGGATAGACGCTTGATGTTTATGCCTCCATTCCTGCCCACTGTATCCCAGGAGCAAATATAGTCGACTGCCCGAGGGTTTTCAAAATTAACTATGACACAATCGCCCGGGATTGTTTTTTGTTGATGTCCTATCCATGAAACCCTTCGTACTGTGCTAATTCTAGTGGCATGGTTTTGCCGGTTTGGTCTGTTGGCATTCAACCAATGCCGAACTTTGTTTAATAAGGACCAAGTTGGTTCATCTGTGTCATGACTCAGTTCAGGGACCCCTGTCAGAATGGCTACAAACGGGGTTGCCTCAGGGGGAAGGTTTATGGGTTTATTCCATCCCTTCTTTGTCCGTTCTGGTTGAGTATTATACCTCTGTGGCTGTTCATGATGTGGGGTATTTGGTAGGAGTCGCTTAGGAGGGATGTTTGTTGGGGGTGGGTTTGTCTGTAAGGCCGGAACTTTCTTAGGCGGCTTTTGGGAGGACTTAGTTTTTGGAGTTGCGGGTCGGTTAGTTGAATTTTTGGCAGTTTCTCCTACCTTAGTGGTAGGGGTATTAATGGCAATCGTGCCATTGTTGGAAGATTGTCCTGAGTTGGTGTTGACGGCTTTATTTTTTGGTCCTCCTATATTAGTCAGCCCTTGATTCCCTAGATTTGCAGGATTTTTTAAGATGGCAGCTAAAACTGCTATTTGCTTCTCTATTACTTCCAGGCTCCTTTGAATGGGCTGTAGTTGGTGTTTTATTAGTTCAGCTATCCGTAGCATCAGATGCTGGTCTGTTTCGCTTATTTTATATCCTTTATCCGAGTGAGGATCTAGATCTTTCTTGTGGACACTGTCATTATTACTTTCAATCGCGCTATGGTCTAGAACAATAAGATGAGAATTAATGGCACTATTGTCTGCTGTTACTTCATTAGAGATGTTATTTTTCTGACTTTGCTCATTTGATTTGTTTCTCTCTCTCTGATTCTTAGAATGTGCAGTATGTTGTGACTTGTTTGTCTTTGAAATGTTAGTATTTTTAGTTTTTTTTTTTTA
The DNA here is from genome assembly GCF_964261635.1 of Lissotriton helveticus. Classification (NCBI taxonomy): domain Eukaryota; kingdom Metazoa; phylum Chordata; class Amphibia; order Caudata; family Salamandridae; genus Lissotriton; species Lissotriton helveticus. Next base: position 329,351,542 of record NC_136071.1, on the reverse strand, counting down.
CTATGCTCTTTTGTTTCGGGATTGCTCCCTCTCTTAGCCCCCTTTGTTCATTCTGGTCGATGTTATTGTTTTCCTGCAGAGGCGGGCTCGCAAAAATATCAGGCGTTTGTTCGAGCGCCTGGGTCAGTTGCGAGTCTAGCAGTGACAGAGACGCGGACAGATCAACCAGATTTGGGATACCGTGGATGTCCGCCCGCGTTTCCAGGGCAGCTATCTTCTCCGATTGGGTTAAAGGTGTTTGCGCTGATGTCAAGGGTCCCAGTGACGATCGTCATGCTTGTGCCAGTTCATATGATACTCGATGATCTAATAATATTATAGTCTGATCAATAGTTTGGGTTGGCTTTAGTGATAAATTGATCAATGGGGCCGACAGTTTTAGCCATGTTTTGGAGTGTTTTACTTCTGGTACCTCTCGGTGACATTTGATTGGAAGGGGATAATCTGACAATCGTAGAAAGACAGGGGGTGACCAACTCCAGACTTATATATTTGTATGTTACGATAGCAAACTGTCTAGGCACGGTGAGTACATAAAATAGGTATCAGACAGGATGAGGGAGTTACCTTGTATACACTGTTAGAGGGGGGGCCCAGTCCAGTCTTCTCCGGTCTGTGACGGGATAGGACGGGCCCGCCCTTGGCCCGGGCTTCGCCCGGCGTCCCGCGAGACGGGTCTGATGCCGTTTTAAAGCGCCGCCTGGCGCTCCCAGGTGACACGGATTACCGCAAGGGCTTCTGGGGGATGTAGTTCGCCCCTTGCCGGTCTCCTCTCGGCGGCCCCGCTCTAGCTGGAACAAGAGCAGCCGGGCAGCGGGAGACAGGCGGGCGGGTCCGTGGTAGCAGCTAGTGGTCGCAGAAGGATTCGTGGCCAAAATGAGCAGCAGCAACAGGGCAGTAAATGTTCCCCCACTCGATGGGGCTGATGCCATTTTAAAGCGCTGCCTGGCGCTCCCAGGTGACACGGATTACCGCAAGGGCTTCTGGGGGATGTAGTTCGCACCTCGCCGGTCTCCTCTCGGCGGCCCCGCTCTAGCTGGAACAAGAGCAGCCGGGCAGCGGGAGACAGGCGGGCGGGTCCGTGGTAGCAGCTAGGGGTCGGCAGAAGGATTCGTGGCCAAAATGAGCAGCAGCAACAGGGCAGTAAATGTTCGGTTAGTCACCACTGCAGTCCAGTGTGCAGGAGTAAAGAGATGGGCCCACGCCAGTCATACAATCCGTGTGCCTGAGCCTGAGAATCCAAAAGACGAAGCAGAAAGCACTAATTACTCAGACGCTGAAGGTGAACCAGATAAAAATTCAGATACTGAAGCTCGACCTGTTCTGCGACATCTGGAAATTTTAGATACTAGCTCTGCATCTGAAGGAGAAAGTGAAGTAATTGAAGTACCAGATTCTAAAAATCGACCTGAAAGTCGAGATATGGCAAGGCCTGATACCAGTGTGGACACCGATCAAAGTAAAGAGAAAACTGGTAATCAGACAAGTACTGAGGACAGTTTGAAAACTCTGGAAGCAGGAACATAAATCTTGAAACTGGTGAAAAGGAAAAAAACTCACGATAAGGATGAGCTTCCAAGTACCAGCTATGGAGAGGTTCCTAACAGAGGAAAAGAACTGACAAAAGAAAGCACAGATTCAGTGAATGAAACAGACATTATAAAGTTCACCATAAAAGAAACTGATGAAAAATCTGAAACTGCGTCTGATGACAGTGTATAGCCTGAAAGCAAAAGACCACGTAAAGGAGATAATTAGCCTAAGAGAAATGATGGACTGAAATTCAAACTGGTTAACAAAGCTAAAAATTAAGAGGATCAAGTGAATGAAATAACCAGTCAGAAGGATTTGTTGGGAGAAAAGAAAGAGATTTTGCAAAAGGCCAAAAAGAGTAAGGAGACCAAATCAAAAATACAAGTCACCTGAATGGTCATTGCCTCCAATAGAGGAAGTCTATAGCAGTCAAGAACATTTGAATCATCAAAGTGAGGAAAAAGAAAGTGAGTGAATTGAAACTTAAAAGTAACAAAAGGAGTACCTAAACTGGGAAACCAAAAGAGAGCTATAAAAAGTGAAGGAACAGGATTGTTGATTTTTGTTTATGATAAGGACACTTCTGTAAGTGCAAAGGATTTGAAAGAGACAATATAAGGTCAGAAAAGATTGTGATAAAGTTAGTGTAAAAAGAAATGGCTACTAATGACGTACATAGATCAAAATGTACTATTTTTAGAAAATGGTGTAGCATGTGGTAAATATGTACAGGGTTATTAATGTTGGTATGGTTGATATTAGCAATTGTGATTCCTTTTTGGCCTGATTTTGAAAAAGCAAAGGCAAACAAGAGTATAAAAGAAAAGGCCTATAAGTCAAAGGGTTAAATGAAACATGTATATAACCCAGAGGTACACAAAGATAATTCCATTAGTGATTTCTCTAGAAATACCTTTTCAAAGTTATTGTCTGAATATGTGAGAACAATGGATGCCAGTGATTGCTATGTTTGTGTGAAATTACCTGCATCTGTATTGGAGGGTGTGACCTATCACCATCTTCCATTAACGTATGGGGTTACATGTAGTGTGTTAGCTAGTTTGTTTTACAAAACAGGTAAACTGGAGTAATATTATTCAAATTCTGATGATGTTTTTGCACAATTGAAAGTCGTATCTGAACTGAACAAAATCAAACCTGAAAAAGTTTTTGGAGAATATATTTTGGAAACATAAGAACTGACCTATGATTATGTGTTCAAACATAATTTGACTTGTAAAATGAGAAATGAAGAAAAAGCCTTTTTGGATATGGTAGAGGAAAGGAGAATTCAATACAAAAGAAAAGAAAATGCAAAGAAATCGAAATCTACAATGTGGACATTTGAGGATGACAATCTTGAGGGACATAATGTGAATGTGGCCATAAGTATAGATACACCACTATTAGGGAAATTATGTATTCGAAGAGACAACACTGTGTATGACAATTATTTTGTGGGAGCGAGTCAATGTGAGGATACCTATATTATAAAAGGGGGTTGGGGATTTAAAGGAGGTAATGATCCAGTTTTTCCTGGTATATATTTCCTTTGTGGAAACAAAGCTTATTATAGATTGCCTGATCATTGGTACGGGTCCTGCTATATAGGTCTGGTATTTCCTAAAATTTTCCATGTAGATAGAGGAACTAATGGAATTCATGAGATAGGAAAACCCCTTACCCGTACAAGAAGGGAAAGTGTGGTGGAAATAATAGGTGATGTTTTTGGAGCATTCATACCAGCAGTGGGCATATATTTTAATGCAAACAAAATTTGGAAGTTGTCAACGATAGTAGATCAACCGACACTGCGGGAGGACTTTTAATGGTAAATACAGAAATGGTTGCTATGAGAGCTATAATTGTGGCAAAAGAGGGAGTCTGTGGAATTTTAAAGGTACAGCACTGTTGTACCTATATTTCTGACAAAAGTCAAAACATTGAAAGGTATATTACAAATATTACAGAATTACATAAAGAAGTTGTACCACTGGAGGTTGATGGTGTTCTGGAGAAACTTGGTAAGAGTTTTTCAGCTGTTAAGAAATGGTTTTATGAAATAGGTAGGTCAATAATAGGGAAAGTATTAATTCCAGTAACAATAATGATAGTAATAATTTTAGTCTTAAGATTAGGTTGTAAACTTAGAAAGAGAAGAAACTTTAAAAAGTCTATAAAAAAGAAAATTAAAGAAAGCACAGGAAGAGAACGTGAAATGGGAGACATTGAGATGGAAGAGTTTAAAGCGAAACTGTATCATGATAGAAAGAAAATAGAAGATACCAAAATGTGAATCATATTAACTGAAAAGAACCTGAAACATGTTTTTGAAAAGTTTATGATATCTTTCGGTGTTATTTGGTGATAAATCACCAAAGGGGGAAGTTGATGGAGCAAGGGTGAAAACAAAAAGTTTTGTACACCCCTCTCGAAGTTACTTTCCCATAACTGTAATATGTATTAATCGTGTGGTTTTAAAATTAACCAACGTAGAATAGAAAGCACACACACAAATACACGTGGGATACTAATTTGCTTGTGACGTAAATTGTAATACATTCATTTTGTGAAACTGTCTTACTAATATATGCGGAAATGCTTTAATCTAATAAAAGGCTATGCATGTCTGCTTCTTAAAAGTATAATTGTGGCCGAAATGACGGAGAATGCTAGGAAAACAAGGCAAATATGTTGCTTATATGCTGGCTAACCACTTACAGGGTGAACTTTGAATGGGGGAGGTAAACAGAGGGGCTTTACTTCGAAATCTAACGTTTAATTGTGTTTGTTTCTATGATAGTTCCCGTTATAGCCTATGTGGCCTAGTAAAACATGGAGGTTTTGCGAGACTCCGAGAAAGTGTGTTTCTACGCATGCGCGACTGTACTCGAGAGATGTGCAAGCAGTTTGTGCCTGTGCGGCTGATGCCAAGGTCAGCGTGGCCTGAAGAGCGGAATGGTGCCAAGTTAAGATGTCAGTGTTGTGAGCCTGGGAAAGTTCAGCAAAGTGGCAAGTTAAAGGACAAGAATGAAAGAATGCAACAACAAACAATCAGAACTTGTTTGTGCTTAAGGATATGACTAGACGAAAACTGGACAATGAGGAGATGAAGTTATCTTCATCCACCCCTTGAATGGACCAATGAGAATTGAGTGTGGACCCTAACGTTTCACATTTTAGTTAGATAGGGAAAAAGGGTATAAAAGAGGTTGTTTGGAGGAGAGAAAAAAGCTTGCTTTTAAATTACTTTTCGCACCACGACATGCTGTCGGACTAATTGATTTTTCCCTGGTGCAAAGATTTTGAAATTTTGCCTGACTTTAACTTTTGATGGGGCCTGAGACCTGATGGGTGGTGAACATCGAGAAAGACAGAGAGGCTGATTCTGGGAACTATGCTGTCCTAATCCCGATTTCCATTACCGAGAAGATTGGTAATATGTCTTTGACTTATTTTATTTCTGAACTATTCTGCTAATAAATGTAAACTGTTTGAATTAATTTTCTCTTTCCTTAAGGTGATTCATAAAATGTTTAACTGAATTTTGAATAAAGAATTTAATAAAAGTAAGGTTATGCTAGGAGAGCCTAAACAAAAAATAAAAATTAAATACATGGAGAATTAATCTGGTCTTGTTGTCCATTAGTTAACTTTTACTAGCTGATCCATTGACCAAACAGTGGGGTGTCTTAAATGTTTTCTCGAGAGTTAAAACCGTGGATCTAATAAAATGCATATCTATATAAATGTAGAGAATTTATATTAAATAGATGAAATAGGACACTCCGCTATTCCAGCAGCTCGTTGAGTAAAGTGTGATAGCTCCTGGGATATACAGTGATGGTTTGGAGGGTTCGTTTTGAGCAGCGCTGGATCAACACAATGACACTCTACTACACACCAGACAATGTCACTGCAATTAATGCCAAACAATGCCAGCCCACTCTACTCCATACCACACAATGCCACTCTACTTCATGCCACACAATGCCACTACACACAGTACCATGCGACTCCACACAGTGCTATTCCATTCTACTCTTCACATAATGCCACATCCTTCCATATCACACAATGCAACTCCACCCCAATCCACCCAATGCCAATACACGCAGTGCCATTTGAGTCTACTCCACTCCACACATTGCCACTCCATGCCACACAATGCCACTTTACTCTACACTGAGCCACTGAACACCACCCAAAGCCACTCCATGCCACTAAACTCCACTCATACAGTGCTACTCCACTTTATGCCACTCCTCCACTCCAAACAATGGCACAACACTAGATCCCACACAATGCCACTCCATGATATTACAATGTCATGCCACTCTACACAAGGCCACTCAACTCCACTCCAGACAATGCTACTGCACACACTGTCACTGCTCACTGCATGCCACGCAATCCCACTCCACTCTGCACAAGGCCACTCCATGCCACTTAATGCCACTCAACTCCACTCCAGACAATGCCACTCCACTCCAGACAATGCCACTCCACACAATATCATTCCGCTCAATAGTACTCCACTCCATGCGTGTAGTAATTGTGTAGCTCTTTGATCCCTCGCAGCACAGCACCCAGGATGAAGTGCTGCATGACTTAACACTTAATACTTATAAGGTCCAAAGGCAAGACCGCTTGGATATGCCAATGCTTGTTTTTCATTTCTGTTGCAGTATCCTACTTTAGATTTGTTGATAGGCTTTGCCACCTTACGACAGATTGCATGGGTACATCACTGCATAAATGAATCACACTTAGTGAATTGTTTGAGTTTGGAACTAATTCCATCATACCAAAAATTACTACCTTTCAAGGTTTGATGGCAAGCGTTACATGTGTACCAAAAACAAGAGGGGGGACTAGGAGCTCGTTGTGTTCCAGTACCCGTGCTCCCTATGCTAGTCACAAACCAAACAGGGAGTAACTGTTCCAGGTGTGCAGGCATATAGGCACCCGCAAACAAGAGAAAGAAGGGGAAAAAGGAAAAGGGAAAAGAGTGAGATGTTAGGTCTGAATCTCACATACTGTAGGCAAGCACAAGTCTTGTCTTTTGATGCCCTCACACACCCCGAAGATGTCATACTTCATCATCAGGCATTTGCTCCTCGTCAGGCCGGCGCTGCAATGCCCTATGGGTCCCCCGAACGGTCACTTTAGCTGGAATCTTTTGTTTGTACTGCCTTATAAGTGTGGGTGTGAAGAAGAGGGTTCTAAGAGAACAGTGGGTGGGTGAGTGATTGATAAAACTGGATAAGGGACACCAGAGTGAGTCAAATTTAATGTGTAGATTCCCTTGTCAGGTTAAAAAATCCGTAGATTGTGAGTTACTGATAGGGGGTAATGTGCCTTAGTGGCTAGAGGTCGGTCAACATGTTTCGCGCTGTCTAGGTGGTCAGAACGATACCTGGCGCTTCTTTCGGACCAAATAGTGTGAGTAAAAAAGTGAGTGGAAGTGGTTGCGTCTAGAACCCTGCTCAATTGGAGCGGTCCAACCATGTGTGCAACTACAAGGTTGTAATAGCTTAATTGTATGGCCGCTCCTGTCACAACCTAGTCTATGATATTAGGTTGCTCCATAGGCTAGGGCGTGTGGAAGCCCACACCGTAACAGGAGTTTGCCGCCAGGTGCACTGTCTGTCAGCACCTACCCCTTACCCTCCTGCATGCATATTGCGTTACATGTACCATATCTACTGTGACATGTAATGCGAAGGAGGCCTACTTGGAAAAGTGTAACTATTGTGTATGTGCGCGTGCACGCTGTGAGTGTGTACCCCATTGTTAGACCTGGCCCTATCTTCAGGGTCAATCCCAAACGTTTTGCTTTCACATCTCCTGTTTTGCTGCATTTGTTTTTGTTGGCTTTGGGACTCTGTGCACGTTACCACTGCTAACCAGTGCTAAAGTGCTTGTGGTCTCTCCTTTAAACATGGTACAACTGGCTAAACCCAATTGGTATATTTACTTAGAAGTCCCTAGTAAAGTGGAACAACAAGTGCTCTGGGACTGTAAATTGAATGCTACTAGCAGGCCTGCAGGACTTGTGCCAATCAGCACCTGCCATTTCCTGCACCAGAGCCGGGGTGGGAGAGTACTGCCCCTAGGCTCCTATGCTTTACCGCACTCAGTTTTCGCACCAGGAGGCGCATTTACCTAGATGCGAGGCCCCGCTGCGTGGGACCCAGCACCACCATTTCTTGCATCAGAGCCGTGGCTGGAGACTACAGACCCCAGGATCCTACGCTTTGGCGCACGCAGTTTTCGTGCCAGAGGTGCATTTACCCAGACGCGATGCCTCACTGTGCGGGACCCAGCACAAGCCTTTTACTGCATGAGAGCCGGGGTGAGAGACTACTGCCCCCAGGCTTCTACGCTTTACTGCACGCAGTTTTCGCACCAGGAGGCATATTTACCAAGACGCGAGGCCTCGCTGCGCGAGACCCAGCACAAGCCATTTCCTGCATCAGAGCCAGGGTGGGAGACTACAGCCCCCAGGCTTGTATGCTTTACCGCACACTGTTTTTGCAGCAGAAGGTGCATTTACCCAAATGCGAGGCCCGCTGCGCGGGACCCAGCACCAGCTGTATCCTGCTTCAGAGCCAGCGCAGGAGACTACGGCCCCCAGGCTGCCTTGCTTTACCACACGTAGTTTCCACACCAGGAGGCGCATTTACCCAGATGCGAGGACACACTCCACGGGACCCAGCACCAACTGTTTCTTGCATCACAGCCAAGGCGGGATACTACAGCCCCCAGGCTTCTAGGCTTTACCACACACAGTTTTCGTGCCATGATGTGCATTTACACAGACGTGAGGCCCAGCTGAGCGTGACGTACCCTGGCCAAGGGTGGGTCTGTCTGCACCTGGCCGAGGCTGGGCTAGGCCTAATCTTTTGATCGGCTCCTCGGGTCACAGCTGGGTCTTTGTGAAAGCTCTCACCAATGCTTGCCAAACGGAGGGGCTGCTCCAGGACATAGGATTAATTGTGGGTACCCTTTTCGTTTGGCTAGTTATCCAGGGTACCTTTGCAGAACTTGAGCAGAATTTTTATGATCTCTCTTGGTGCCCCCTTGGCTTTATTGGGTAATTGGACTTTTTGTCATCGGGCCCTGTTTGACTTAGGAAATGGGAAAAAGGAAGGCTCAGCCAGCAACCCCTATGGGACAGCCGCACCGCACATTGACACATTCCTGGCTAAGGCTGTGGGAGCTATTAATAAGGAGATAGATCGGGTGTAGAGACGGCTTCCCGTAGACATAGGAAGTTCAAGATTTTGTCTTTTACCTACTTTACCACTGATCCTCAAGGCCTAGGCCTTGGCCGCCCCTCCCCTAGCTCCTTCTCTGTTGTCCTCAAATATGGCACTAGTTGAGTCGACTACTCCCAAGCCTTCACCCCAAGACTAGAGCCTTCCCCTCCCCTCTCCGCCCCACCCACCAATCTGGCGAGTTTTACTGTTCCTAAACGGAAACTGAAGGCCAAAATGACCATGGAAGCCCCTGAGACAACTCGCCAGGGACAGGGGAATGTGACAACATGGCTAAATGAGGAGGAATTGCTGAACCACCTGGTGCCAGCTTTACATAAATTCACGGTGACTCTTACGAACCTTTTATCTCCGCTTTTGAATAGATTGGATAAGCTGGAGATAGTTTCCAGGGACTTGGCTAGTAAAATTTTTTTTTTTTTTACTTCAGTGGTAAGCACCCACTTCATCCACTGCCAACATGTCCCTCATTAGCCGATACCATGTCCCTTGCTAATCCCCCGAGTAGCAGTGGTACTCCACACGCTAATGGCCCCCCAAAGCCTAAGGGAGCTATGGTTCAGCATACACTGCTAGGACCTAGCAGATCTTGCATTGTGGGAGATGGCGTGCCCCATGCTGCTTGGTCTAATGAGACCTTAGGCTTTGCAGACGTCCCTTATTCAGGGGTGCAACTACTCAAGGAGTTCCAGCTCCCAGTGATTGACCTTCCCCCAGTATGCGCTCCTTATTCCGTGGTTTTGTAGGGGGTCCCCGGCCTATCTGATCACAAAGAGGAATCTACGGTCCAATTGATTAATAAAGCCACCCATTGGTTATCCCTGCACTCTTGGTATTTTCTCAGGAACCATAGTGATATCTTGATGGCGCGCAGGGTGGCGTGGATAGGTCAATCAAGGAAAATTTTTGAGGGAGACTGTATCATTATCTCGGTACGATACCCAGAGTTATCATGAAAAATCCACTTTGGAGCATCTAAATCATTTTCTGCTGCCTCATGCAAAACATGTACTCCCTTTTTCTATAAACCTCCGCTGGGTAACTCAGGGGAGAGATCTCACACAAGGGGCAAGCTTAATGAAGGAGACATGGGGCAGCCGTTGCCACTCTCGAACTCTTATGTCCCCTTTGTGGATCTGAATGAGTTGGATTGACTTCAGGAGTTAGAGGAGACATGCCTATTCACCCCAACAACAAGGCTCTTTGAGCCAAAGTGTAGAGGAAGTTAGCGCCCCATTAATATTGACTCGAAACAAGATTTTATCCGTTTCCCTCCCCTCTGCGCATCCCGTAATTAACTACATGCCCCAGGTGAGGCTTTACGCACCCCTTTCTCCATTAGCCCCTCTTGGTAACATCAACTTCAACCCTGTTAGAGAATTTAGTCTTATCTCCTGGAACTTGACAGGTCTGGCTTCCAAGTTTATGGATGACAGATGGCTACTATATGTTAGGTCACATAAAAGCATATGCTTACAGGACCTGAGAGACTAAGAATTTTATGGGCGGGTATAAGATTATCTTCTGCCCAGCGACAGACTCGATTAGGGGATAGCTAGTGGGGGCCTCATTATATTTGTGGATATAGAAGTATGTAAAGATGTAAAGATTTTAAAGTGGGATTCTTAGGTATTCCAGGGTATAAAATTGCATATGGGGAGAGCACTTACACTTGGTATAATCAATTTTTATAATGCCAAAGGGGGGGGGGGCAGTTCCTCCAATTTGAATGCCTTAAATTGTGCCCTAGACTCCCTAAAGGAGGAGGGCCGTGGCTATACAAATTTTCTTTTAGTGGGGGATTTTAATTGTCATTTGAGCCCTTTATTGTGAAGAATCAGTCAGTTGTTCAGCCTTGCCCACTTTCAGACGAACTCTACATGGAACACACCATGGAAGGGAAGGAGTTAAATAACATTTTACTCACTCATAACCTGGTTTACACCATTGGTACTCTGGGCCTACTTCTCAATTCCCCCGTCCTATAAAGGAACGGGTTTTGCCACAATCATAGATTTTATATTTGTGACAGCACCTTTGGGGGTGGTTCCCGGTTCATTTAACATAGAGCACAATGCTTTTAGCTATCATAATCCATTGACACTTGTGCTGACAGGGCTGGGCTACTCTCAAATAGGTCCCCGAAAGCTCCAGGCACTTCTATCCCTCACTGATCAGAGCAGGCTCGTTTGTTGGGTGAGTATAGATGTTAAGGCCTTCAACCATAGCCTTTTCTCTTCGTGTCAGAAAGAGATAAGTGTATGTCTAAATCTTCACACATCATGCGAAGAAATTTGAAGTTTGTTTTCCTCCATCGCCTAGGTATTTTCTGGTCTTTTAACCACACAGGCAGCGGGGCACGCCCTGGCTTTCCTCCTCTAGGGAAAAGCTAACAGGGGAGACCGCCAGAATGGGAGGCCTGGTAGCTTTTCCCTAGAGGAGGTATAGTCTATAGCCTCTAGCCCTGACGGTATATCTCCAGACCTCTTCCTCGATAACATCGAGGTTTGGAACCCTATATTGACCCAAGTCTTAAATGCGGCAGCCTCAAAGGGGACTGCTATTATAGTACTGATTTTTAAAAAAGGAGATAAGGATAAGCCGCAATCTTACCATCCAATCTCCCTCATCGGTGCCGTAGTCAAGGCTTTGGGCCGGGTAGTTTTATCCAGATTGTCTTTGTAATCAGATTTTACCGGAGGTCCAATATGGCTTCCGGGAAGGCTTGTCAACTATGGACCAATGTCTTAACCTTTAACTCCTGATATCTAAAAACACAGTGGCTCAACTGGGCGCTCTGTAGCTTTTTTGCACCTTACGTCCTCTTTCCACTAACCTAAGTTGTGGGACATACTATAGTATCCTCAGGTTTTACATATGTCCATCTACTCCTCTGCATCTATCTGCTCAGCCAGTGTGAGTGTTCTGGTTAGAATGTTAGTGTGATATTGTCTACATCGAACTGCGTTTTGAAGAATGTGATACCCCTGGTGAGCGCTGGGGTCTGTGTGAGCTTGGAAGTAGATGTGCGACATCGTTTATCTGTTTGCTGCCGGTTTTAAAATCTATTTTCAAGTCTCTCTGCTGGATGAAGATGTCACTTTCATTGTGAGCACAGAGATATTTAAAGACATATAAAAGTGAGCATACAGAGTTTTAAAGACATATAAAATTGTTTTGAAGATGTGGTGTCAGTTTCTAAAGACAGTTGCGGCATTTAAAAGTTCAAAATTGGCTCGCGCTTACCTGTGATCAATGCCTCGTGGTGCCACTTTTCAAGCTTCGATGACAACCTAAGCAGTTCTGCTGTTTGATGCTGCTTGTTGACATTTGGGAGCAGGAGTGCGCTGTTAGCCACCCGGCTTGCATCTCAGTACGTCCCGTCCATCTTTGAATTGGAAGATCAAGGCTATCGTTATCCCTTGTTGCTGAAGGTGTTCGGTATCCTGCCAACCATGTGTTCACCTGATCACTCAATAAAGTTTTTTTTTCTCCAGTGTCGCAACGTTGGGTTTCTTCCTCAAGTGCCCGGTATCTTCACAAGTCAGTGGAATACTCCAAGTCACCGGGCACTCCATAACTGCTTCTGTTTTCATCACAAATTTACAAACACAACGTTTGTGGAAAATTATCTTTTATTCTCAAGGGACATTTTACACCGGTTTGGGCCTCTGATTCTTGCGGTGAGTTTGATGTGCCAAGTTTTCATCCAGATCGTCTGAGAATGATGTCTGCTACTCAGCGTTTAGATGTGCTTCAAAGTACTGTGTAAATCTGCCAAGTACTTTGTTTTATACAAGAAACTGTTATCGTTTGAAGAATACCATCTTTTGGCAGTATGACATTTGGAAATATCGAATTAGGAAAAGGAATAGTTTTAAGGCTTCAGTGGAAAGACGAGTATTAATTCTTTTAAACCATGAACAGTTTTACAATGCACTGAACAAGGTTACACTGCAATCTAGTGTCTTAAATTTGAATTTTTGCTTCATATTTGTGACAAACCATCTTTCAAAAGTATTTTGGTGTATTTCTACTGCATTTGCTGCTGAAATGTTTTCTCTCACAGGTAAAAGAAGGCTATGTAGTGTCTTGTTTTTGCAGTATGCCAACTTTCTTGATTTTCATTTCACATGTGATGTTTTGTTGGCATGGGAGTGGGTTCTTAGTCCCATGACCCATTAATTCAATATTGTTATCCCTGCATAGGGATGGGAGTGGGTTTTCAGTCCCATGACCTCATGTTCACACCTTTTGATATTGTTATCCCTATGTAGGGGATAGGAGTGGGTTTTAGTCACGTTTCCTTTAAAAATATTTTTTCCTTTTAAAATATTTTATCCCTTACTAGGTATGTGAGTGGGTTTTTAGTCCCATCACCCCAATTTTAAGATATTATATCCCTGCCTAGGGATGGGAGTGGGTTTTTAGTCCCATGACCCTGTTCACATATTTTATCCCTGTCTAGGGATGGGAGTGGGTTTAAGTCCCATTACCCCACGTTCACAGTTATTTACCTCTGGGATGGGTTTTGGCCCCATTTCTCTGTTTAAAGGGGGTTTCAGTCCCACCCTTGTTGTGTTGGTGTTGGGTGCCAGTCCCTTCACTTTAGTACATTTGGGTTTAAGTCCCAAACAACGTTTGTTTTTCACTTGGGTCTTAGTCCCAATAGTGTCCCTCACATGAGGGGTGGCGTATTGGGTTTTCGCCACAGTCTTCTCACGTGAGAAGTACTTCCTGGGGTGTCGTTCCACCCATTGTAGTTTAGTCTGGGGTATTTTTTACCCTCACTTCTGTCATGTTTTTCTTGCTCATTTGTAGTATGTGAGCTCTTCATTCACTACTTACTTATTTTATTTGTTCATTATTAAAGGAGGAGGATAGTGTTAGTGTTTTTCTATCTCTATCGCTTTCTTCCTTCTTTCTTTTCTTGGTTGTCTGTTTTCCCTCTCGTGATGTGATTTCACACTCATCCTTGGGTTTACAGATTTCTTGCTACAATTGTATATTTTTACTCTGTATAGTTTTTCCATTCATTGTTATTTTCTCCCTTGTTTTTCATTTCGAGAGGAAGAGGATAATGTAGTATCCTCAAGTTGTACATATGTCCATTTACTCCTCTGCATCTAGCTCCTCAGCCAGTGTGAATGTTCTGGTTAGAATGTTAGTGTGAGTGGAATGTTTGGGTGCATGAGTGTTGTCAGTTGAGGATGGGCTGAGCCGCGAGGAGGCTGCTCCTGGTGGAGCTCATTGTATCTACATCTTAATAAACTACATTTACTTCTACCTGACTTGGTCTACAGTGTCTACTTGTGACACATGGACATGTGGGACCAGCCCACTACACATACTAACCTCTTTGGGAGTGGATCCCTGCATTGTCCACCTACTCATAACACTCCATGCCCAAACAACGGCGGCAGTGATATTCTCCCATGAGGGAGACCTTACTAATCATCTTAATTGCATGCGGGGAGTGTGCCAAGGCTGTATCTTAGCTCCTTTTGTATTCTCGGTTTATATTAATGGCCTCGAGGTTGCCCTTTTGGCACTCCAGTCAGACTCCCCTAGAATAGGTAGGAGACCTTTGCCAGGACTACGTTATGCCGACAACGCAGTGCTTATGGCACGTACGGGCTGGGCGATGCAGGTTTTAATTGATGATTTTGTGGCATTTATGGACAGTCTGGACCTGTCTGTTAATTTTACCAAGTCCTATGTTTTAGTGGCGGGTTCCCGGGGGCTCGGGACAAACAGTTTTAAAACTGGTAACCATACCCTTGTTAAGGTTCCACCTTTTCCCTACCTGGAAGTGTTATTTGATGACCAATTACAGTGAAAACCCCTCTTAGAAGGGAAACTGAGCAAGCTGAATAAATCCTTGGGAGACATCACTAGCTTTGCAATTAGATTGGGGTCATGGGACCCGGAGACTATTTTAAAATTGTATAAGTCTAAAGACATTTCTAGAGATCTATACGGTAGCGACATTTGGGGGTATGTGCCCGCCCACAGATTATAGGTGGCGGGAAATATCATTTGTCTGCTGGATCTTGCGAGTCCCCCAAGGTATGCCAGCTTGGTTTGTGCATGAAGAGGTAGGGGTTGGTTACCTGGCAAATCAAGTGGCAATCAAACCTTTAGTGTGCTGGATAAAGATATGGATATGTGAGCATTAGGGTTTAAACTGCGCGATCCTATTGTATTGTCTGGCATTGGAACATGGTAATAAAATTCTTTGGATACGATACCTAAAGTAGTCTTTCCAGGCTATAGGAAGGCCAGACATTTTCTTTGCACACAACACTTTAGGTTTTGGGGACGTTAAAATCATAAAAGACTTGCATCTTAAATTTTTTACTCTGAATCGTGAAAACAATGAGCATAGTAAGCCCTCAGTGATGGCCTATGTAATGCTAAAGTCGCTTCTGGGTATTGAACCATACTTTTTGGTCCTTACTAGTGCTCATAATAAATCTTAAACACACGTTTCAGATTCAATCAGCGTCATAATTTTTTTGCATTTCCGGCTGGATCCTTTTTCCATCAGACAAAAGAAGTCCCTGTTGCTGCGTTCTTCGATCCCCTCAGGACACGTTACATTTTGTACTACTGTACACATTTTTATCATTGCCAAGAAAATGCTCCCTCAGGCCCTTGTTAAAAAGTCTGAAGTTTAGGTAGGCTAAAGTGGCACTCTTGCACTTAAAGTTGTTACCTAACCCCTTTACACTGAATGCAGTGATAAGTTTTTTATGGGCCACTTACAGGTCTAGGCTTTCTAGACCTGACTGAACCCGTGTGGCCTGTGTTGGTAAAGTTCTTTAAGCACAAGGGTTACAGTTTGTCCCTCAGAGTTTTATCAATTTGAACAGTTTTTATAATGTTATGGTGTCTTAGCTGCATGAAATGCTTTTTTATATATTATGTGGTGTATTTTACTTTTTATCACATGAATAACTGACTGTATCTTTTATGGATGCTTTGCACCTGAATAAAGAAGGAAAATTAACCAAACTAACCCACTTAAGTATCTGTTTTAGACATGTCTCAGGCTTGTCATTGCAGCCTTGTGTGCAGGTTTGAACTGTCATTTCAACCTGGCATAATAAACCTTTTGCTAGATCTAAACCTATTTAAGGCATGTAGATCGACCCTAGGATAGGCCTTAAACAGTCCAAAGCTGCAAGGTGCATTGTATATAAGCAAGCAATTGCAATGCAATCAGTCTCGCATTTGTGAAAGTTAGAGCAATTGGCATTGTATTTATTTATTTATTTATTTTTTTTTTTTTTTGTTTTATCCCATGGTGGTGGGAAACAGGTTGAACAGACAAACATAAATCTTACTTAGTTTATACATGAGAAATTATACAATAGCAATTAAAAGACATTATTAATTTGCCAGCCATTTTTCAAATGGTGCCCAATTCTTCGAAGCAGTTAAACGCTTTTTCTTTCCTCTGAGCGCCTGGACAGAAGTCTCTAGTTTAAACCAGGCCAGCATCCTGGCCTTCCAATGACAAAAAGTAGGAGGTTCAGGATTTATCCAAAGCGATGTAATACAGAGTCTAACCATGGCGGTTGCAATAAGCAGAAAAGCTTGCAAATATCTTGTTCTTTCGGGGGCCATAGAATATTCATAACCAGTAATTACCATTTCTGCAGAAATTTTAACTGAAGTTTGGGTTATCTGAGTATGAAAAATTTCAATTTGATTAATAAAGGAGAATAACTCCGGGCAGTCGTAGAACATATGGACAGAGTCTGCAGACGGAAATTTACATCTAGCACAAAACGATCCTTTGCCCCCACTAACAACCCCCCATCTAACAAGTTTTGCAGGCGTATAATACAGGTCAAACATAGACATATAACTTTGCGAGCGAAGGGTACCTGAAACCAGAACAGACCTTGCTAAAACCAGCGGCAATTTTAAATCAACACAAGGTACTCCGAATTTAGTCCCTCACTTATTGTTCTGAACATCCAGATCGTCTGGAAGTTGAGATAAAAAGGGCTGATATAGACAACCAATTTTTACTTTCCTTCTTATTAATTCAACAATAGTAATTTTATTAAACATTGTTAGATTTACAGGGAGTTTCTTATCGAGAAAACTTCTAAATTGTAAGTATTTAAAAAAGTGATTGGACTGCAGATGAAATTTCTCCTTCGAAAAGGAAAAGAGGCTATTTGCCCAAGGTCGGCCAAGTCACCAATCTCCTTCAAACCAAGAGATGTCCAAGTAGTAGCCACCCCCTCTAGAAATATTGATGGAAGTAACCCAGAGGTGTTTAGTGGGGTATAATAATTAAGTTTAGGAATATGAAAAAAACGACAAACTTTTTGCCAGACCGAGAATAGCGCCCAAGATACCTTAAATTTGTTTTATTTTAAATAACTCGGTTCTAGGAAACGAGTTATTACACCTTTTGTGGCATCTCTAAGTGATATTGAATATATTGATGGTGACAGATGTACAGGAAGCTCAGCAGAATCTCCTAGCAGAGGAAAGGCGAAGTGTTGCATCATAACTGCCCAATAGTAGTAAATTAGATTCGGAACTGTCCAACCCCCACGACGGCATTGTAAATGATAATGAAATGATAATGTTTTTAGCTATGTTTTGAAGTGGAATGTCATAACTCGTAAAGCAGCTGAGTTTGGAATGGTGAACTAAGTTTGAGTTTTAAGATTGATTAACCACCCTGTGCTTTATGTAAATTAATTGTTTTTTTCCTATAAACAAGTATTGCTCAGGAGGTTCATAAAACCAAAAAAAGAAATAAAGAAGCAAAACAGAGAAACACTGATGCAGATGTCGACAGACAGCTTGCTGGGCGCACAGTGCGCGCCAGAGTATTGTAAGGATGATAACGCCAGACCTAAATAGGCACCTAATTCTTATGAAATGTCCCAAAAGTGCACACATAGAATATGTCCTTGCATTCGTGCAGATTTACGGGTTTCATGAATTCACAAGAACTTAAACAAGAAGGCCAGGCAATCATACACATATAAAATATTTGTGAACTGCATTTTAGCACAATCAAATATGCATGTGTAGATATGCTCATGCGAAAATCTATTGAGTGGTAACATGTTCACTTTCCCACCAATCACTTTTTTCACTCAACCATGGAAGACGTTTACTTCTGCCCTTGTCAGGAGTACATTTCCAACATTTCTATGTATGGGAAAATAATAAAAAAGAGCTAATGAAAGCCCATAAAACATGCAAGTTAGTAGGTTTGCACAGATTCCAAAGGGCATTCCAACCATGAGGAACTATTGCTCACCACTACCTCCAGCCCCAGTGTGTAGATCTGCGGAAACGTGGCAAAATAAGGAAATTGCTAGTATTCAAACCCTACTATGGTATGATCTCTGGCATAATCTGAAAGGCTATTATCAGCGCTCCTATATAATGAGATTGCTGCCATAATTTGTCGCCGTACTACATGCCACCGAATGGACAAGTTTACTTTGTTATATGACAAGTAGATCAATGAAGCAACTTGTTCCACAGCAAGTAGATATGTTATTAAATTCCACACCCCTGTGTATGTGTCGGCACCATTTTACGAAATACACATGTAAAAAGCCTTCTGTAAAAAAGGCATTTCAGAAAATTAAATCTCAAGTCACTTTTCATCTCCATCTTTGTTCACGTCTACATGTCCCTCCTTTCATTTATCTGCCCTGCCTCTTCCAAGTACACTTTGTGTCATATCTTTTAATTGAAGCTCTATTTGGAATGGGCAAAGTAGGTGAAAAATGTGTTTATAATCTCAGGCTGAACAGATTTTACTGGTTCGCACGTTGTTGCTAAATTTCAAGTTATAGTAACCTTACAGGTATCCACAGGCAGATTACACAAATTTTACAATCTCATAGACCAATGTTAAACACACATTTTGCTTACAATACATGCTTTTAGAATTGAAGATAGAAACTTATTTCCACAAAAAATAAACATATTATTGTGACCTAAAACAACGTTTTCACACAGTGATACCAAATTGACATTTTTAGTAAATACATATTGGGTGGTTAAACATCATTTCATCACTTTCAAGATGCTGCATGAACTACTGCTAAGCACGGATAGCATGTGGCCAGTATTTCCATACACCACAGTCTCATTACATGGATATCCAAAATAAAAGCAATATCCAAATGATGACATGATCTGAATTATACCAGGAGTTGGCACAGTCATGCCAAAGATGTCCGCAACATATAAATAATTAGTACCATTATAGCAGGCCTAGTATTATGCCATCACTTTTCTTCCTTCTAAAACGGCTATTACCCTGCAAGTGTAACCCAGTACCCCCTCATTGGGTATAGATCGGATGAATAGTTGAATAGTGCTCATTTGGAAAGCTGTGACTACAGACAATGACTCTTCACAAATTCAGTGAATTTTCCTGTCACTTTGAGTGTCTGGAACTATGTGGCAGAGGCACCACTGCAAACCTTTACACCCTCAGGGTGTAATGTAAAATGTATCAAAGGGCACCATCCAAACACAATCCTTGGAGTGCCAGATCTCCCTTCAAAGACATCAGGTTTGGGTGGTGGAGACATGAGGATTGAACTCCAGAGACTTCGGGTATGCCAGGTTCAGGTCAGCAGACTGGAAAGACACAATGAATGCCAGTAACTGACATGAATGTGGGCCTTAGGCACTTAGCTGACAAATGACCCTATTTTTTTAAAGTGTCGTCAATTACACTAGAACTTTTTTCCTTATAATGGGACGAGCCAAACTAGGCGCAATACGGGCATGGGCGAAGGTCACAAAGACAAGGATGAAGTAGACTCACATATCGGGGGTCAGTCTGTTCAGAAGTGAATGGTGAAAAGAAATGGGAGAGAGAAACAGATATATGGGCTGGGGCAAAGGGAAGAGCAGGTTGCAAGAAGCGGTTGGGGCACTGGAACTTATCAACGAAAGGCACAGACTAAGAACAGATTAGTTAATGAAAAGGAGCATGATTAATAAATGGCACATGGCTGAGGAGGGGACAGAGAAAAGTAGGAGTCAAGGCATGAAGCATACGCCCCGTCGCTCCCTATATTTTTATATATATTTTTTTTTTAACTTTGTCAAAATTTGGTAGCTTTTTTCATTCTAACATTCCTGTTTGTTTGCTTGAGGACCGTACTGCTTGCTTCTTCTCTTTCGGTCTCAGAATCTCCCATGTGTGATCGTAAATGTTGCATGTGGAGTAAGGGGTGCATTTGGTGGCTGAAAAAGAAGCTGTTTGCGACACTCCAGGTGCTAGGGATTCTTACTGGGAAGTGCAGCAGCTCTGTTTCTGGCTCCTGACTGCAGCTTATTTACACTTGCTGTCAAACCGCAGCCCTCGGCCACCTCTTTGACCTTCTGCTCACAGCCGACTGAACCCTCAGCGGGAGTATCCCTAGCGTACTCCGCCCCAGCCATTTTCAATGCCATTGACCACCTTACCCGACCCAGACAGATGCAGGCACAGAAGGCATCGGAGAATGTTGTAGTAGTGGGTGATCGAAACCAATTATCTTGCACATGTCTGTCTCTTCAAAGGCGGCTGCTTGTCCCAAGCGGCGGCCTTATTAGAAATAGGCAATGTGATTACTGGAATAAAAAAAAATATTTGCGATGCTATAGGTCTCGCAAGACCTATGGCATTGCAAACAAACGACCACATTGTCCCGGTTGCGTTGAAAGTGAAAGCGCGCATGGTGCGCTGAATGTAAACTCAATAAAGAAAATAGTGCCTACAAGACACGTTCCTTATAACAACCGAAGTAAAGGGGCCAGTAGCCATGGGAGGTTACAAATGACGACATGGCCGTACTAAGGAGGGACTAACAAGCTAATTATAGAATCAGAAGCCAGCATTTACAAACTACAAAGACACAAGCCAATAAAAAATATGGGCGGAGAGTGGGGTGAACTTCTTTTCCATAGTCTACTACAGCAAAGCGCCAGAGTAGCGCATGAGTGCTGGCTTAGGCTCGACCTAAAGAGGTGAACATTTACTTTTAAGTTTTACATGTCTTAGTAGTAATAAAAAAATGTTTTCATTACTGTGAAGCCTACCTCTCCAAAAGGATAACATTGGGTTACCTTATTACATTTAATAAGTAATAACATTTATTCAGGAGCAGGGAGGAATGTCATTTTTGTTGTCTGAGAAATAATCATCTAAAACTCTCTTGCATAGTAAGTGGGATTTTAAGTCACAATTATGACAATGTGACTTTTAGAAAGTCGGCATTTTCTTCTTCTAACCGTCTGGTACCTGGTACCTGGTACCTGCAGCCTGTATCCTGTGTCACATGACTAGGTATAGTTGGAACTTAGCCTTTGTGCATTCCTCTCAGACATTATCACAATTGAGGGTCTGAGAGTTGGCAGGGGGGCATCCTCACTTGATGTGGGGACAGAGCTGTCACCTACCACATTTGCACGTCAAGGCACTTGCCCAGCACACTCACAAACAACCTCACACTAGCCTATTGTGCCCCAGGCAGACTGCGACCAGGGCAGGTAGGCAGGAAATTCCAGACACTTCTGTATGTGGAAAATGTCAGAGGTTTCTTCCACAGGGGCACCAGATATAAAAAGGAGACCCTCAGACTCACTCTTCAGTGCCTGCAGGACTTGTGTATACTACAAAAGAAGGACTGCCCTGCTGCTGAGGCCTGCTCGGCTGTCTGATAAGGAAGACTGGACCTTCACCCTTCGTTCCACGTTGAATGGACTCCAAGGGTCATCTGACGAACCTCCTGTTCTGAGCTACAGGGACACAACAAGCTCCAGAGGTCTCCCTGCAATGGTCCAGTGGACCTGCTGCATTCGACTTGACTGGACCTGCAACTTCACCTGCCTAATCCCTCCTGGATTTCCTGGTCCTCAAGATGAGCCTACGAGGATCGATGCCCCTGGCTTTACTCCCTTGTAGTCTCTCGCGCTCTTAGTTGGTTAACACACTGGGCTTCTTTTCCAGGATAGACACTCTTCATGTATGGCATACACACTCCTTTCCTCTCTTTCCAGGCCAGTTTCTAGTCACTATACCACCCTCGCCTCATACCGCAGAAAATTCAGACTTCAGGGAATGCCCCTTCATATCTGGGAGACGGACTATCATGCATACACCAGTCCTTTGAGTACTCTGCTGAGCTCTCTTTCCTTGGGTATCAAGAAATAAAAATTGGAAACAAGAGGTTGGTTGCAATCCCACTCTTCAGCACATATTCCATATGCCATTTAAATAATGTCAGTCAAAATGTCATTTTTGGCTTTTCCACTGATACAGCTACTGCTATCACAGCAGCTATCAATGTTGTTGGCTCCAAACCAGGAGCATCCAAAACAAGAGAACATTGAAGTGGGAGATCTTCACACCTGTCTGTCATTAGCCATTCTGAAGCAGTAATCCGGGATATACAAATGAATGGCCCATGCCTACAAACTTCCTCAGCTTGAACAACAACTGAAGTACCACCCTATTAGACCTGTCAGCCTTAGGGTGGTTTTCCTCATTATTTCGGATCTCGTTATTGCTGGCCTTTGGAGTCTGTGAACTTTTCCGCTGTTAACCGGTGCTAACGTGCATGTGCTCACTCTTTAAACCATGGTAACATTGGCTTATCCCAATCGGCATGTTTAAGTTACTTATAAGTCCCTGATAAAGTGGTACTGCATATTCGTATGGCCTTTAAATTAAGTGGTACAAGTAGGCCTCTAGCACTTATTGTGTCACCTACTTAAGTAGCCCTTCAAATTTATCTCAGGGCTGTGTGTGCAGCTTTAAACTGCCATTTTGTCCCAGTAAAAAAAGTTTTGCCATGATTAAAACTATCCTGTTTAATACATATAAGTCATCCAAAGGGTATTATCTGGACAGTACAGAGGGCAGGGTGCAGTGTATTCAAAAAGTAGGACACATATGTTTAAGTTTTACATGTCCTGGTAGTGAAAATCTCTTAAATTTGCATATACTACTGCATTGCATACCTCTCCCACAGGTGTCCCCTAAACTCTGTGATAGTGATGGTCATTAACTGCATCAAAATGTCTGGAAATATCAAGCACTGTGCAAGTCCGAACTCCTTACTGGGAGACTTGTGCCTCTGCTAATTTGACAGTATGAAAATTCCTTCGAGAGCAACGTTTGATCCCTCGTGGGCCCAGAGGCAGAATCCTCTAAATAACTACACAACTTCAGACCAGCCTGGAGGTTGTGCCTGCCCTAACAACATCCTGTGTGCAGCCGGCCTATGGAGGCAGTAACTGCCGAAGATGAGGGCTGCTGCAGGAGCTACACTACTATGAAATGACAAGTCATCAATATCTAAGTGAGTCCAGAGCTGTGGCCCCAACAGTTCAGGAGACATCACAGAAGCAGGACTACTGCATGTGTCTGTCCCAAAAAGATCTTGTAAAGCAGCATCATTAGGGTGGTACCCACAGAAATCGAAGACAATCAGAGAACAAGAGACTGTACCACAGATCGAGGTCTGCACAATGAACTGAAAAATTTGAGTGAGAAACCACAATGTGTGAATTCAAACTAAACTGTTGGCCGCATCTATGTTTTTTTGGATGATTCGCGAATACTGCACCTGTGCCTACTCTGTGTCTCTTCTCACATTATTCATGGTTCATTCCAGATGCAGGGGAACTTTCACTGGAGGGAAGGAAACAAAGAGTGTAGCTCCTCAAGGAATATTGCAAATAGGGTTACAGCTCTGTGTCCAATTACATTATGTTCTGTGATTAAAGTACCTTTGTTTTAATTCAAAAGATATGCCCATCCTGGAAAATTCACTATTGTGTGTGTTGGTTAAATGTTGAGGTCCGAACTCTTGTCCCCTATTTTTACTGCCTGAGAAGCCTTTGACTGCCGCCTTTGCTATTCAGAGTCAAGTGCAGTATGGGCGTACTGAGCCAAGTTTGCAGTTGGATCAACTGTGTTATGATACACCAATGACAAAATACATCAACCACTGCATGTGGGGCATAGGATCCCCGCTCTGCCCTGTGGCCTCCCGAATAGGGTCGGACAGAGATGCATTACAAACTCCTCTCTCATTCTACAATTAAGTTTGCAAAAGTACAAGCATCTGTGCTCTAACAGAATCTTTGTATGGCTCAAAACTATGGAAAGCAAATTAACTTGAACAAAATATCGTGCCACCCTAAATGCCATGCCAAATGCAATTGTGTAAAGCAAAATGTGCATTCTTGTATGCCAGAAAATGCGCTAATCCATTCTTAAATGTACTGGAGGAACTAAATATTGTAAAAGCATAATGAACTAAAATCCTACAAAATTGGTAAATATATCTGGTTGCTATAAGGTAGTTTGTTGACTGTAAAAATATGAATTTGGGCTATGTCATGAGTTAGAAATTCACCTGTCCCTTCTCTATTTATGGTGGAAAGGATCGCATACAGAATGGCATGCTTCCCCCAATGGGATATGTCTGGGGTCTGACTCATCAGCCTCACAGCTATAATCAACTGCTACGTCATAAGCAGGCATGTGATGTCCAAGCAATTGGGTCTTTTGATTACAGGCTCATTCCAGACTCTCCACAATGGCCAACAGTTGTTATAGAATGCCAGCGGTTTTGACTTCCCACATTATTGCAATGTGGGCAAAATGTTCCTATCTTATAAAAACAGTTGAAAACAAATCATCATTGTTTATGTTGTGCAAGATAAAAGGCAGACCTAAATATCACTGATAAAAAAGAACCTGCATGTGTGTTCTAGACCCATCTGCTTAATACATCAAAGATCTAGTAGTGTGAAGAAGTATTGAGCGTATGCCGAGAAGGGTCTAGACACATGATTAAAGAGCAGGTAGCTGATAGACCAGATGAGGCAACAGAATGTAGGAGCCTTATTGAGGAATGAGATCCAAACACAGAAGAGAAACTGCACTTGAGAATCTGTGGGTTCATCTACCCAAAATAATGGATGAGGTGATACAGCATAATTCTGGTGCTAGACATATGATCACCATTTTATACAGTATACCACAAAATTCTACACCACATAGGTCAAACCATGATGGCTAAGCCATTCAAACTGCCTGATGGCTAAAATAATTCCTAGAAAAACTGACAGGAATAACATCCTACCTGCAAACAAGGTTGTGTGGCAAGCTCTATAGGGATCCACTTTATCCCCAAACAATTTAGAGCAAAAAATCTAAAGTTTCACAAGTAATGAAGAGTGGATGGGAAATAACAGCCTGAAATTGAAGCAACCAAAAACTCAAACGTTGAAGCCTATATCACTTGTCAAATATTATTGGCACTGCACCCCCCACCCACTTCTGCACATCAAAATCAAAGCACAAAACCTGGGGTTGATGAAAGATAAAAGGTAGATCTAAATATCACTGATAAAAAAGAACCTGCATGTGTGTTCTAGACCCATCTGCCTAATACATCAAAGATCTAGTAGTGTGAAGAAGTATTGAGCGTATGCCCAGAAGGGTCTAGACACATGATTAAAGAGCAGGTAGCTGATAGACCAGATGACCCAACAGAATGTAGGAGCCTTATTGAGGAATGAGATCCAAACACAGAAAAGAAACTGCACTTGAGAATCTGTGGGTTCATCTACCCAAAATAATGGATGAGGTGATACAGCTTAATTCTGGTGCTGGACATATGATCACCATTTTATACAGTATACCACAAAATTCTACACCACATAAGTCAAACCATGATGGCTAAGCCATTCAAACTGCCTGATGGCTAAAATAATTCATTGAAAAACTGACAGGGATAACATCCTACCTGCAAACAAGGTTATGTGGGAAGCTCTATAGGGATCCACTTTATCCCCAAACAATTTAGAGCAAAAAATCAAAAGTTTCACAAGTAATGAAGAATGGATGAGAAATAACAGCCTGAAATTGAAGCAACCAAAAACTCAAACGTTGGAGCCTATGGGCCCGATGTAGGTCGGTCGGTAACAGCCGAAAATCGGTATTTTCTGTCGTTACCGACCGGTATTTTAGAAATGGTATGTAGGGCCACATATTTTACAGAATCGGTAAATTTACCGATCGGTAAATTTACCGATTCTGTAAAATACCGAATCGGTATTTCTACCGATTAGGTCAATTTGGTATGTAGGTGGGACTCTTCTGAGTCCCACAAGCCTTACCGATTCGGTATTTTAGCATCAAATTCAATTTGATGTTAAAATACCGAATCAGGTGTGCATGCACATGTGTGCATGCACACCTGTGCCATATGACAGGCAGACCTGCCCTTAGGGCAGGTATGCCTGCCACATGGCCCCCGAACCTTTTTTGGGGGTGCTAGAGGGTGTCAAAGTGACACTCCCTGCAGCCTTGTCAAAATCGGTATTTACCGATTCGGTAAATACCGACCGGTAATGCCCCATTCATTCCTATGGGCTTCAAAGCCCATAGGAATGAATGGAGCATTACCGGTCGGTATTTACCGAATCGGTAAATACAGATATTTACCGATTCGGTAAATGGAACATCTGGATGTTCCTACATACCCCCCCTTCTTATTTACCGATTCTTAATTACCGAATCGGTAAAATTCGGTAATTAAAAATCGGTAAATAAGTCCTACCTAAATCGGGCCCTATATCCCCTGTTAAAAATTATTGACACTGCACCCCCCACCCATTCTTCTCATCAAAATCAAAGCACAAAACCTGGGGTTGATGAAAGATAATAACCTTAGACTAAACTCACAGATAAGAGCAGTTGTAGAAACATCCTTCTACCAAATCAAACTTCTAAGAACAATTCTACCATTCATCCCCACTTAGTACCATCCTGTGGGGGTTGGATGCCTACTCAACTCAAGGCTAAATCATTGTAATGCCTTCCATTGTCGATTGGCAGCCAACCATATTAAAAGGCATCACAACGTGAAAATCGTTACTTGGAAACTTATTGTTGCAGCAGCACACCTCTAAATCCCACATCTCCAGTGAAATAAGGAATCAGTCAAGATTGTTTCTCTCGTGTACAGATGTATTGGAGGGGTAGCACCAAATAGCTAGAGGAAAAAAATGAGCATCTTAACATGCATCCTATTTTCAGCAGATGAAGGTTTTCTGGACACATAGTCACAAAAGCAAACATTGGATCAACGGATTATGCTCAGTGCTGGCAACCTGCAGCATCAAGAACAATTTACCTTGGCCAATCAATCGCACCTGATCATTGATGAATGTGAAACCTGAACTACAAGGTCCATGTGTTCTAACCATGATAAAAACTTTTCATCTCATCCATAGCCCCCTACACATAGTGCTCCCAAAATCCTTCATCCAGGTTATATGTTATGCAGATAAGCTTATGCTTTCATGTGTCAGCATAATATGACTAACAATAGCCCAATGAACTTTGTCTCGCTACCCATAAATGCCTACTATTGAACCTCAGAGACATGGCCTGCCCTCTCGAACACTGCAAGAACAGCACAATGCTATGTCAGCTCCTCACCTCTGGTCCAGCAGAATTTAGGGCCATATTATCAAGAAAGGGCGATACATTATCGCCGCTTTTATCTGCAGGAAACTGCCACTAAAGCGGCGATAATGGGCTTGATAATATGCCCTTGTGAATTCCCATAGAAGCCCAGGTTCTGGTGTTAACCTGGGCTTCTATGGGAATTCACAATGGCATAATATCAAGCCCATTATCGCCGCTTTAGCCGCAGTTTCCTGCCGATAAAAGCGGTGATAATGTATCACCCTTTCTTGATAATATGGCCCTTAGTGTTCTACACTCTTGCGCGCTATACACGTTATACGATAATCATATTACTCTATGCATTGTATGAATTTATAAATACCTTTATTTTTACAAAAGGTCACACATAATTTTGAAATATGATCATTATATTTACTCATGCTAACAGTAGTTGTTTGGAACCATTTTGATACAAGCTAGCTTAACATTTAACCTAGCCCAAGTAACATGATTTTTGTTTTAGTAAATGCTTTGGGAGTGTCTTGTTTTGTCTCTCCTCTGCATGTGTCTTATTGCATTTAAGTTAGAATAGGCTCATTGTTTCATGCACTAGACTGGTTGGTAATTGAACTTTAATTAGAACGAAGTTGGCCTCTATATGGAGACAGATGGTGAGAGATTCTCTTGTACCAGGCAGGCAGGACTGTTGTTACATCCATGGTTGCCCAGAAAGTTATTCCTGTGCTGCAATCTGGGATACTTGGGAGTCTACCTGCTACCAGAAAACACTTTGGATTAGTCTGAATGGTGGGAATTGATAGGGAGTAGCCTTCTAGAACCTTCTTTCATGCTTTAATTATTTTAGCTTTAGAATATTTAAGCAGACTCTGTCCTAGCTTTGCTGAGAAGAAGGCTCCTTCTCGACTCTGCTTATTTTCCCCTGCACAGAAATTGGAGCTTCATGCTTGAGCACTCATACTTTCCCCATGAATCTTAAACTTGGTTCACCCGATGCAAACACCTTCCTCATAGAATTCCCCTTTGCCACTTTCGATGCGTTATTTAGCATAGGCACGGTCCTTTATGGAGCCCGCTTAGTTGATATTTTGCTTGCAGTATTTGATTCAATTTTGCATCTTTTCCTTATAATAAACCAATTCAGTCTGCATGATCATTTAACTTTATTTACGCTTGCAATATTTCTTTCTTCAGTTTTGCTTATTGATTTAACTTACAACCTGAACTAAATTGCTAATAAATCTCTTAAGGTTTGCACACCATCCATTGCCATTCTTGTTGAGCCATATTGGTTTCACTCTACTTGAAATGTGTTGCCGATGTTAAAAGGACCAGGGAGAATTTTCCATGTACTAAGAAATCGATCTTGAAGCGATGCAATTTAACCAACTAGTCACCTCCCCCACCCACATAGGAGGACATATACTAGACCCCTTCTTTACAACCTTAGCCCGGGCTAGAACATCTGTCCCGTTGGCGGTGGGGTGGACTGACCATATGTTGGTTAAAGTGGCATGCCCCCTAGATAATCCACAATCGAAACCTGTGGATAAACTGATCCTCAAGCGCAACTGGCGTAAACTTAAGCTGGAGGAGTTTATTAGGATACTGGAGGTTCAGCCCTTAGGCATACTGCAGAATGTGGAACAGGGATATGAACAGTTTTGCAACTGGGTTCTTAAGGCCCTCGATTCCCTTATACCCCTGCGTTGGTCTAAATGTCACGCTAAGACCCGCAGTCCTTGGTATAATGAGAATCTTGCCGAGCTTAAAAGAACTTGCCGGCAAGCTGAGAGGGCCTGGAGGAAGTCCTTTGATCCCGTGTTAAAATCTCTGGGGCAGATTTATGAGGCACTTGCGCCACGTTTACGCCGCTGTTGCGTCACGCAAGGCGGCGTAAACGTGGCGCATCCCTACGAACGATTTACAACGTGACGCATCTAGGCAGATGCGTCACGTTGTAAAGCCCTGCGCCGCTTGTGGGCGTTCCGGCGCAGGGTGGGCGTTCCGGGGCAGGTGCGCCTCGCAAAAGTGGCTGAGTGAAATCTATAAGATTTCACTCAGTCACTTTCAGGCCAATGCTGCGTCAAAAGCCTGCGCCTGCTTGAAGCAGGCGTAGGTCTTGACGCAGCATTGTGGAGATGGGGCACCCCATAGCCTTGCTGGAGCTGCGTCGCGCTTGCGACACAACTCCAGCAATGCGTCACCTTTACGGCACAGATGCGTCACGCATCTGTGCCGTTTTTGCCCCATGGTGCGCCGCATCATAAATGCGGCGCACCATGGGTGGCGGAGCTGTGGCGCACTGTGGCGCATGTTAACTGGCGCATCCCTGGGGATGCGCCAGTTAACATAAATCTGCCCCTAAGTACTTTGCCCAGCTCAAGAACTATCATAGAGCCATCTGTCAAACTCGGGCTGCTTATTATGCAACTGAGTTCTCCAATAGTCCTAATCCTTCCAAACTTGTCTTCAAAGTACTTAAAGATCTGATGGGGAAACGGACTACCTCGGTAGAAATCTGCACGGACTCACATTGTGAGAGTTTGGCATCCTTCTTCGTGGAGAAGGTGCAGGCAATCTACCGAGGTTTTACATCTTCCGTTCCCGAGGAGGCCCCTAGTGCTGTGAAGACTCGGATTGTGGAAACCCTGTCCTCCTTGCCGGCTATGTCTACTGAGGTATTTGATACTCTGAGCCTCAAAGTCAAATCGGGTTCTCCCCTAGACCCGCTGAAGCCGGAGCTATTTATGTTACTCCCGCCTACGTGCCGTGAGCCCATCCTGGATCTTATCAATCTTTCCCTCACTGAGGGCGTGGTTCCCTCCTCCTGGAAGCAAGCTGTGGTCAGCCCTATCTTGAAGAAGCCCAATCTTGACCCCTTGCTCCCGGAAAATTATCGGCCCATTTCCCTCCTGCCTTGGACCGCTAAGGTCACTGAGGCATACGTGAATACCATCCTGTCTACCCATCTCTCTCGTAATAACATTCTTGACGAGAGTCAAAATGGGTTCCGCCCTCAACACAGCACTGAAACAGCCTTGCTCTTTATGATCGAGCATTTGCGGTCAGTGCTGGATGCGGGGCAGACTGCGGCGCTCCTAATGTTAGATCTGAGCGCCGCATTCGACACGGTGTCTCATGACATTCTGCTGCGTCGGTTGGAGGAGGTGGGTATTAGAGGGAAAGCCCTTGAGTGGTTCCGCTCCTTCCTTTCGGACCGGTTTTTTAAAGTAGCCATTCCACCAGGCCAGTCCTCGTTCCACTCTCTGGGTCTGGGAGTCCCTCAGGGCTCCGCTTTAAGCCCTACTTTGTTCAAACTGTATGTGGAACCGCTGGCTGCTGTCGTCAGGGAATCTGGCCTTACCATGACATCGTACGCCGACGACACGCAGCTGGCGGTGACACTAAGCGGGGACCCTGAGGTAAATGCTCCCAGATTCCGGGCAGGACTTATTGCTGTAGCTAAGTGGATGCGTTCCAACTGCTTGCAGCTTAACGCAAAAAAAAACGAGGTTCTGATTTTAGGGAGGCAGACGGAACTTTGGGGTGACCAGTGGTGGCCTCCCGAATTGGGCACTTCTCCTACTCCAGCGGCTGAAGTTAAAAATCTGGGGGTCTGGCTGGATTCCCATCTTTCTTTTGCCAGTCATACAAAGAAGACTGCAGCTACCTGTTTTGGTATCCTGCGAGGACTGCGACCTGTCCTGAAGTTCTTCGACCCCCCCACGCGGCAACTGGTGGTCCAGGCCTCCATCTTGTCGCGATTGGACTACGGGAGCGCTCTGCTACTTGGAGTGAACCAGGCTGAGGCCTCAAGGCTTCAGATTGTGCAGAACGCTGCGGCACGTGCCATCGTGGGCCTTCCGAGACGATGTTCTGTCTCCTCGGTCCTGACCTCCCTTCATTGGCTTCCGGTCAGACAGAGAATCAAATTTAAGGCTCTCTGTCTGACATTTAAGATTCTGAAGCTTTCCTCCCCCCCTGCCCTTGTGGGCCTTATTTCTCCGTATCTTCCTACACGGTCCCTCAGGTCTGAATCTCTCCATCTGGCGATTAAGCCCAGGTTCAGACTGAGTAGGATGGGTGGGCGCTCTTTTCATGTCCTGGCGGCTGATCTATGGAACTCCCTCCCGGTACACATCCGTGCCCTGGACAGCCTTACTCTTTTTAGACGCGCCATTAAAACCCACCTGTTTAGTTGCGGTTAATTGATCCTTTTCTTCTCAGTTTTGACCTGTTGTGTTGTGGTATCTGATCAGGCGCCAGGACGCCCCTTCGCTGGGGCAGCTGTGCGCCTAATAAAAGTTATTAACATAACATAACATAACATTAATTAAACCCTGCTTTAACACCTCCTAATTTCTGGTCCCTCACTTTATCATTTGTTCTGTTCAGTCTCGCTTTAAGCTATTATGTCTAATGTCGCTATGTATGCCACCTTCATACGTGAGTGCCACGAAGCAATTTAGGCCTAGATGTATCAAGCCGTTTGTGAATTGCAAAGGCTGAAAATCGCAGAATTTCGGCCTTTGCGAATCACAAACGGTCTATTTGCAAGTTTCGGCATGCATCAAAAATTCGCAAATTAAGGAATCTAAAAAATTCGTGATTCCTTATTTTGCCATAGCATTTAAGGAATCGCAATTTTGCGATACCTTAAATGCTATGTATGTAGAATTTTTGAATTGCGATTTTTGGTTAAGAAATCGCAAATTACCACCAACTTGTAGTTGATGGTAATTTGCGAATTCTTTAAAAAATTCCCAATTTGGCATTTTTGAAGGTGGCATGTGACGCACACACATGCCCATAGGGCATGTATGTGAGCCATATGCACACACATGTACATTTCAGGGGTGCAGCAGGGTGTCCTTGAGACACCCCTGCACCCTTGAAATTATTCTAAATTTGCGATTCACAAATTGCAAATCGCAAATTGAGATTAATTTCACAATCATTCCTATGGGCCTCCTGGCCCATAGGAATGCATGGGAAATTATTCCTTTTTTGCGAATTCGCAAATAAGGAAGATAAAGAAATCGCTAAAAATTTGCAATTTTCTACATACATTCCATTTTGCGATTTCTAAATAGCGATTCCTTAAAAATCGCTATTTAGAAATCGCAAAATTGAATGTTGATACATCTGCCCCATAGTTCTGTACTGCATGCAATACAAGCAAAATAAAAATAAACTTTAAGAGCCACCAAGCTAAATCTACACATGCAAATTCACACAGCGGTCATACATATCCAGCTGACACCTAAATACATGAAAACACATTTTAACAGCTCATAGAAGTTAAGCAGGAGGATTTTCTGCAAAGCCTTTAAAGGGTTTGTCAGATTTGTATTGAGTATATTTTAAGCTATAAAAAGATAACATTCGTTCTTTGATGGTTTGAACTTTGATTTCCACCTGGTCGGTGCAAATATTGAACATAAACATGATTCAATATCTGCAAAATGCCATGTTTGCTTCGGATGTCACCAGCTGAGAATGTTTCGTGAATTATTGGTAAGGTTTACTGTGGGGTAGAATGAGAGGGTGGAAACCCACGTTCATGGGGATATTTTAAACCAGGTCATCTCAAAACGAGGCTGGAAATATAAACTAACGGAATGAATAAAGGGTAACGTGTAGGCTTTTTGCGAACAAGCCTTGTTTCAAAACATCATAAATTAAGGAAGGAAAAAGCCAATGTGAAAGAGATTTGTTGACAGCATAGGAGATGTTTTAACCTTTTGCCGAACGGGTGGATGGGTAGGGAGTCATTGGTGTTATTTATGCCTGTATGCGGCCCCGGAGGCTGTTGATGGGAGAACATCAGGGCCGGACTGGGAACCAAAACCGGCCCTGGCAAAGTGCTCGCCCCCCTCCCCCCCACCCCCGGGGGGTTGTGGGTCCCGCCGAGCTCTTTGCCAGGGCCGGTTTTTGGCCGATTTTGTTACAGGGCCGTTTTTGCAGCATAGCCCTGTAACAAAAACGGCCCCTGGGGGCCCCAAACCGGCCCCACACCCATGCTGCGCACCAGGTGATTGCCCGGTGCCCGCTACGGCCAGTCCGGGCCTGGAGACCATTCCACTCCACACGCAGAAAGGATTAGACTGTCCTGGAAGACTAGCCAGTACAGAGACTAGGGACAACATATCTTGCAGCCAGCACCAGTGCAGTAAAGAAGCATCTACGAGAGGATGAAAACTGAGGGATATATTTACAAAGAAATGGCGCAGCATGGCGCGGCAAGCAATTTAGCTGTACCATGCTGCGTCATTTAAAAAACACAGGGATGTGCCGTATTTACAAGAATGCGGCGCACCCGTGTGCTTTCCCTTGCACAGGCGCTGAATAAAGATGTCTAGCGCCAACTCAGACACCCTTGCACCATGGTACAAGAGTGAATGCTTTGCAAGGATGATTTACAGTAACTCAGGCCTTCTTGCACCAGGGTACAAGGATGTCTGTGTGGCAGGGATGATTGTTTATGTGCAGGAAGGAATACCTTCCTGCACATAAACAATCTTTAAACACAAGTTGCTCCTTCTATATGTGCTGCAGAATGCAGCACACATACAAAGAGAAAAGAAATGAGGAGGAAAGAAAGTACTCCTTGTTGTGCCAATCTAACACCTGCTAATTAGTGGTGTTCGTTTTTGGTGCTGCCTCAGATTTACACATCCTTGTAAATCGGGCGCAGCTTCAAAAAGCAGTGGCTGTTGCAGGGGAAAGCCCACAGCAACACCAATTGCATGCCCCTTTCATGCAGATACCTGCATAAAAGGGTTCCATATTTACAAAGTGGTGTTCAGTCATGCAAAGTGGCTTAACGCTGCTTTGTAAATAGGGAGCAGGGCATTGCGCCACCGGAACATCCTAAAAAGTGACGCTCTGATGGCGACAATGCCCTTGTAAACATGCTAAAGCTTACACAGCCGTACAAGAGTGCAGTGAGTCATCTTAACTCTGCCTGTACAATATATAGGAATTTGTAAAAATTCAAACTAATGCAACTGAAAAATCGCAAAGGTGCTATGTGTTTTCAAATGAAGATTCACATACAACAGTTACTTTCAGCATGTTAAATGTAGCTATCTCTTTGGTTCAGAAGTTAAAGAAGTCTTACTTTAATAGAGGACCTCACACAGTCTTTGTTAGATAGAGCGTTGCATTGTTTAGTATCGTCTACATATAATAAGATAATATGAGAGGTCATTTTCTTCTCTGGGTCTGGCACATAACCAAAATATGATTTAAAAAATAATTGTATGGGTTGATTAAGGTTTACGCAAACATCAAACGTATATTTTTCCCAGTATTATGTGTACCCTCTTCCTCGGTCTATCAGCGCGCTGTGAGTTGTCAGCTAGCACAGCACATCATCTAGTCTGTGCATGAGGATGAACGGAAGTGATAGAGCACAACCGTGAGCGAGAGAGGAAGTAGGAATGTGAATTATATCAGTTGTCCTTTCTTAGTCATTCCCCTATACCTTGCTCCCAATCACATCCCACTAGAAAGGGCTGCTGAGATACTGTTGGAGGCGGCCCTTTTTGCAGGGTTATCCCCAAACTTTTTGCTTCTTCCTCCTGTTTTTTCCTGACCTGCTGTTGTTGGTTTTAAGACTCTGGGCACTTTACCACTGCTATTCAGTGCTAAAGTGCATTGGCTCTCTGTGAAATTTGTATTATGGATTGGTGTTTCCATGATTGGCATATTTCATTTACTAGTCAGTCCTTAATACAGTGCACTGTGTGTGCCCATGGTCTGTAAATCAAATGCTACTAGTGGGCCTGCAGCACTGATTGTGCCACCCACATGAGTAGCACTGAAAAAGTAACTCAGACCTCCCACTGTAGAGTCTGCACGCAGTTTGTAACTGCCATGTCAACTTGGCAAGTGGACCCAGTTGCCAGGCCCTACCCTTCCCTTTTCTTACATGTAAGTCACCCCTAAGGTAGGCCCAAGGTTCACCTGTGGGCAGGGTGAATTGTATGTGAAAGGTAGGACATGCCCTCGTGTGTGTGGCATGTCCTGATAGTGAAATACTGCCAATTTCGTTTTTCACTATTGAAAGGATATCTA
This sequence comes from Lissotriton helveticus, assembly GCF_964261635.1. Taxonomy (NCBI): domain Eukaryota; kingdom Metazoa; phylum Chordata; class Amphibia; order Caudata; family Salamandridae; genus Lissotriton; species Lissotriton helveticus. Next base: position 329,316,133 of record NC_136071.1, on the reverse strand, counting down.
GCCCTTAGGAAAGCATGGTAGTTAATTCATAACATCTTACAAATATAACTTCCCATAGGGACCAGATATGAAAATAAAGTTTAGCATGCCTGAACTCAGAGTCTAAAGATGCATCTTTAAGTAAAGGTGATTTTTACATTCTGTGTTTGAAAATACTACTTTTAGAAAGTAGGTATTTTCTTGCTTAGCCATTTCATGTGACTCTGCTAGGATGTGTATTGACTGTCTGGCTTTGAAGTGACAGGGGTTGGGGAGGTGCATTCTCTCAGACGGCCACTGGGGGTTGACGTGTGTGCTGCCTTTCCTGAATGAGTTAGGGCTGGGCTGAATAGACCTGGGCTGCATTGAGTAGTGGGAGGAGTTGTCACTAGCACCTGAATAAGCCCAGTCTGCATTTATAGTGGTGGGAGGAGATTCCCCTTGCACCTGAATAGGCCCTGTCTGCCTTGGACAATTCTGTCTCCATCCCCTGCCAGGAAGCTGGGCCACAGAGGACATAACTGGTTTGAACTAAGCACAGACACTCTCTACCTGAGAGGACAAAGGATTTTGGGGTCTAAATATTTGGGCCTAGACCCCAGAACTTTAGAACTCTTTTAGAGCCAGGAAGACTGCCACGAAGAAGAGCTGGAGAAGCTGTGAGGAGAGACTACCACTTTGCTGTGTGCTTTGCTGTGTTGGCCTGCAGTGGCTGCTTCTGTCTTAACAATGCCACTGTCAAGTCCGTGTCCTGAAGGCACCACAGACGGCACCGCTACACTTTGCACCGCAAGTCTGGTCTCACTAACAACTGCACCTGATGCCACCACTGAGCCGCTGCATGTACTGAGACCTGTGGGCACCGCACTCTGCATTGCCTTGCTTCACGCTGTCACCCTGGTATCCCCGGTGTTGCCGCTTCACGCCGACAACAACGTTCCTGCTTACACAATGGTTTGAGGGCACAGCTCGTACGTTACATGATAACCCATCCTCATCCTGCACTGCAGCCTTGGCCTACCGATGCTGGCACCATCGACTCCAGTTCGACACCCGACGACAGCGCTTCTGCAGCGACGATGCTGCTGCTGGAACGGTGACCTGTCAGCACCACGACGAGCACCACATCACTTTGCACCGCAGCCCTGGTTGCACCAACACTGCTGGACGACTGTCACCGAGGCTCTTCCTGCACCGCGACCTGAGGGCACAGCACGCCGCACCACTGCACTTCGCACTGCAGCACCCGAGGCTTTCCGACACCAACGCTCCCGACTTCAACCATGAGGAGTTTGATCTGCAACGCGTGTGACTTCAAGGGGCTGACGACTTCTGCACCGGCCTCCAGAACCGACACCTGCGGACGCCGTGCTTTTGGAGCCCAACGAGAGGTCGCCGACACCCTGCATTTCTAAAGGTACTGTTTTGAGGGTCTACCCAACACCGTAGTTATCCCAAGACGCTGCTGTCAGCCAGAACTGTTTGGATTTGTGGTTCACAACGCGGTAATAGCCTCAGATGGAGCTATCGACTTCAGAGGAACTATATTTCAAGTTTATTTTGATAACTGGATACTTCTAAGTACTGTATTGTGGATTTTTGATAGGGGTTTACGTATATAAAATATTGGATATTTTTCTAAACTGGAGTGGTGTCCTTTTGTAGTGCTTTCACTGTGTGGTTGGTTATGTGCAAATGCTTTACATACTGCCTCTAAGATAAGCCTGACTGCTCCTGCCAAGCTACCAAGGGGGCGAGCAGGGGTTATTTTAGGAGTGTAACTACTTTATCCTGACTAGAAGGAAGGGTCCCTACTTGGACAAAGGTGCACATTCTTGCCAACTAGAGACCCCATTTATAACTGATACCATGAGCTCTTATATTGGCAAAGTGAAGAAGGATCAATGTGTTTCTCCAGGTTGGCCTCTACCTGGTGGTGGATCATCTAAAAAATGGCTTCTCTTCAAGAATTTATGCTGGCACGTCTTTTGGTTGCTGGTTTTAACCACCAGTTCAATGAGACCTGAACATTTGGAAGCAGTGTTTCTCCAATCGTTTCTTGGGTGCTAGCTCTTAAATATTAGAGAGTGTGGGACATGGGCAGTTGGTTTCTATTGCTAGTGGGATCATGGGCAGTAGGTTTCTATTGCCAGTGGGCATTGAAGAGACCTGGGTTTGCATCCTTTTCTTAACCCAATGGGTCAAGATTGTATGCAAGGGCTGTTTTCTCACATGGTGAGAAGACTCTTAAGTGAAGCTAAACTGAGGGACTGGGACTGCACTAAACACACATTGTTTTCAACACTCTGGGTAAGCTCTCTGTGATGAAGAAACTGTGAACATTCTTGTTTTGCCTTGAAGGATATATGGGCCAGGAATATTTTTTTAAGTACTTGGCAACAGATAATCAGGAAAGGGCTTTTGTGAGCCCCACCAATCAATGACTACTTTGAGAGCTTGCATCCATTTCCAAAGGTAACAATGTATGTTCCCTTCTCAACACTCATTGGCTAGAGGGCTTCTGTAGCTGTCTAGATAGTTTGAACCTAATAGAACACATTAAAGAGTGCTTTCACGTTCACAGAAGAGATTGCCCCTTCAATGTACTATTGTCTTCCATTACAAAATATTTGGTTGTTATACAATAGGTGATCCTGGTTAACCAGTTTGTGAATCCAAATCACGTCTATAATCCAAGTGTAAGGCCCACATGCATCAAGCTAATTTGCGATTGGAAACATTGCGAATCAGTAAAAAAATGCTGTTTCCAATCGCAAAATAGCTAGTCCTGATGCTTGAAGCAAATTCACATAAACTAGTAGTTTTCGCAATTTTAGCAATTCAAAAAATTCAGAATCAGAAATACCGGTTGTGTATTTTATGAAGCGCAATTAAGAAATTGCAAAATGGGATGCATCATGTTTTCGCAAATACAGAACTAGCCAAAAATTGCTATTTGCATTCCTTGAACTAGAAGAAATCAAATAAGGTGGTAAAAATTACACATAAGCAAAACAGGTGGAAATCATCAGCAAACTACTTATGCAGTCCTAGAATGCATAAAAATGACCCAATATGGCAGTGCTCTACGTCATGGCGAGGAGGGTGAGGCTAAGAGCAGCAGCACAGAGAAGGAGGATCCAGGAGAGAATATTTAGAGTGCGCGTCACATTGCTAGGGAAGATGGAGGAGGAGATCTTTGATAAATATAGGCTGAATGCTGCAGCTATTTTAGATCTAATTGCTGAGTTAGACCCTATACTGCAGCTGCAGACCCGCGGGACACATGCCATACCCACTCATGTGCAGGTCCTGTGTTCCCTGCTTCTCCTAGCTTCAGGGACCTTCCAGGGAATAATTGCAGCAGCTGGAACGGACTCCCAAAGTGCCATATTGCGCTTTTTTTAAGTTTCCTAAATGCCATGTTGCAGAGGATACGCCACCACATCAAGTTCCCCATGACACCACAGGAATTGATGCAAATCAAATTAGATTTTTATCAGGTTGCACAGTTCCCACATGTGATTGGTTGTATCGATGGGACGCATGTACCCATATGTCCCCCTGCAGTGAATGAGTATATCTACCGCAATCGGAAATCTTACCATTCACTCAACATACAGGTAACATGCAACTCCAAAACACTAATCACTGACCTAGTGGCAAGTTACCCTGGCAGTGCACATGACGCCTACATCTTCCGGCACAGTGGTAAACACAGACGTCTACTTGCGGGGGAGTTTGGAGAAGGATATCTTCTGGGTAAATCTGTATAATACTGTATTTCAAAACTGTTCACCATGGTGACACATAGCAGTGACTAATGTATGTTTATCTCTCACATTCTGTAGGTGATAGCGCATACCCTGTGAGGTCTTACATACTCATCCCATATCTGAATCCTGCCACACAAAGGGAGCGACGTTACAATCGTGCGCACATAGCGACGCGCAATGTGATAGAAAGGACATTTGGGGTACTAAAATCACCATTCCGCATACTACACAAGACCAGTGGTGCATTACAGTATAGTCTGGAGAAATGCTGTAAGATTTTGGCAACGCGTGCTATGTTGCACAACATAGCCACTAATAGAGGCATACCCTTGGTAGAGGTTGACAGCGAGCCAGAACAGGACATAAAGTCGACACAACCACCCCATGCAGCAGGCGGACCAAATGCAGCAGAGGACAGACAAAGAAGATCAGAAATCACGCAACATTACTTCTAAGGTGAGTAAGCACATGACAACACAGTATTTGCTTAAAGGTTTAATGTGACAGTTGTGTGGTTGAGTTAATGCACACATACCATGTACAGACAATTACTTTCCAGTGCCTTGGGACTGCAACTACGGTGTGGTTACCTCACCAGATTGCTTGATTGTCCAACCGTCTAACTCTTCCTGTGACATCCTCCTGTGGCCCTTGTAGTAGGCCCAGCTACATCTGACATGGTGCCTTCTGTGCCTGCCTGACTCCTGCTCCTGCGCCTCCTGCTATGTGCCACAGGCTCCAGTAGCCTGCTAAGGCTGGAGGTCTCCTCACTGTCCCCCCCTCCATGCATGAGGTTCCCACTGGCTCCTGATGTCTGTAGCCCTTCCACAGCAGTGGTGACCTGGATTAAGCCCCTGGCCACATCCTCACAGCAGTGGGTCATCTCAACCTGCATGCCGACTGTACATCTGTAAAGCTGAGCTGTTGTAGTACTCAGCCTAATGATGTCCCTGATGTATCTGTGCATGCGCCCCATAGAATGATGTTGCCTCCTGGCATTAGAGACATGCTCAGCCTGGATGACTCTGCACATCTGTTTAATGGCTGTTGCTACATGGCCAAGTTTCTCACCGTGTGCCCTGAGCCCCTCAACAACTGCTGTTGTCTGCTCCTTCATGCAGTCACGTACACCACCCATGTGCGTGACCATTGTTCTCAGTTGCTCCTGCATAATACTCATGTTCTTTTGTTGCGGGCGCTGGACCCTCAGCATCTTGAACTCCAGCACACTGCAGGCAGCTTCACCATCGTACCCAGCAGACCGTAGAAATGCACTTGGCCTTCGCCTGCGGAACGGACTGTGACGTTGCGGGATTGTTTCCTCTGGTGGTGGGGGTAGTGGTGTATGGGCAGGTCCCTGTGGGTGCGCTTCTGTTTGGGTGTCCTCTTCACTATCCAAATCAGGCAGTCGTTGGACGATTCTCCTGCGATGAGTGGGAACAGGTAGGGGTGAGGATGCTGGCATCTCTTGTTCTTCATCTGGCTGTTCTGTATGTCCCTCAGAATCGTGGACGTCTGGCACGTCACTCTCCTGTGATGCATCTGTGAGGGAAACAGAGCAAGATAAATTTTTTTAGAAAAATGACATTTATTTGTTTTGCACATGTTTGTGACATTGCGGTTACAGGGGTCTAATACATTGACTGCTGTGATGTAGGAAGTCTACTGTTGTCATTGCCTTGCTATACTCTGATGCAGTCGAGCTGTGCTACTCCCTCCATGCTTTGCCATTATAATTGTATGCATACAACTCCCACAATGCATTAGAGGGTTGCAAGTAAGAGGTGGACTGGACTCATGTGTGCTACACTACTCAGGGTCTGCATTTGTGGCAGTTTGGGTTACATTTCTATGGAAATATGTTTGGTCGTGCTCTTACCTTAGGAGGTCCCCGCATATCCTGAGGTGTCAATCTGCGTGATCCTCACAAATGTCTCTGGCTGCAGAGTGGATTCCACCAAGTCGTCCAGTGGGGTGTTTGCAGACCTCCTCCTGTTTTTCTTGCAGAGGCCAGCCTTTGAGCCATTCTCTCTTTTGCCCGGGTACGGAGGTCATACCAACTCTTCTGTAGGTTGGTGATGTCACGGTGTGTTACCCCCACACAATTGACCCTGGTTTGTATCCCAAGCCAGATCTTACTCTTCACTGACTCTGCAACATGCAGGGATAGTTTTCCAAACAGCTGGTCATGTTGTTGAACAACTTCCTCAGTAAGTATTTCCAATTCCCTCTTGCTGAATTCAATCTTCCTCTTCCTGCCTTCTCCTTTTTGCTGTTTTTTTGCGGTGTCCATGGTGTTTGTTTGTCTCAACTTCTGCTGGGAAAAGTGTTTTCCAGGCTGAGCACCAACAGTCTTCCTCCTCCTCAATCTCTCCCTGTGCACAGGTGTGTGGTATCTGGGAATCACTTCCTGCTTGTGATGTCATCTCCATGAGACAATGGCACTTTCGCAATTACAGATTCTGTATTTGCGGATTCGCAAATACAGATTCGGTAAATAAGTAATCGGTAAATATTTTAGTGATTTTTAAGGAATCGCAAATATTTACAGATTTCTTTTGTGCATTCGGTATAACGAATCTGTAATAGTGATTCCTTATTTCTCGCTATTTTAGAATCACTAAATCTTTCTTTGATGCATGTGGGCCTAGGTTCAATGCTTCTTGTGGGTAAATTACCCCCAAAAACAGAAATGTTTACTATTTATTAAAATTAATTTTAATATAAGACAGCAGAATCTGCAATTCAAGAAATACAGCAACAATTGATTACAATAAGGGCACTGCAGACTTAATTTAAATAGAAACCTGAGATTGAGAAATTCATCAATCACATATAGTCTATTTCATCCTCGGTTTCTGATAAAGTGGGCAGAAGGAAGTACACCTCAGTCTCAGCAGTTTGTTCACAATGGGAGCAATATTTCGAAAGCAACTGGTTTCTAGTCCACATAACTGTAAATACACAATCTAAAATGTGAGTACAATAAGTTAGAAAAATGTGATTCAATGCTATTTAAATATAATTCCAATTGGGGAAAGTATTTAGGACTTAAAAAACCTCTGTGAAGATGTCTTGAGTAGTTTGCAACAGTCAGCTTTGTTCAGTTGATTCAAAATATATTTGTAGGACTGGACAGGCCTAACTGACAATTATAGAATCCAGGTTGTTCGCATATTGACTGATACTCAATCTTTCATATGTGTGTATCTAGGAAAAGCACTAAGCAAGATGTGTGTGCTGCTAATATTCAAAACCTTAATAGGGCTCCAGTGTAAAGTTCCTCCAGAATCTAAGTCAGCACAATAACAGTCAAAGTATTGCAGAATGCTCATTGTTCCTGAGTCCCAAATTAATAGCCATTGGAATTGATGGCGTGCTTGATGATAACCGTAATACATTATTCCAATACTTTTCTGAATTGTGGTGTCTTTCTCCAATCCCTTGGACACAACGGCACTTAAGACTCCATGATTGCATGTTGGCTGTAGAAGACTGGATGGGCAGAAACTGTATAAACTGAATTCCAGCAAGAAAGAGGTTCTCCTTTTTGGCAAAGAAGCCAGCTGCTGGACACCCTCTTGCTGGCCGCAGAATCTAGGGTCGTTACCAGCTTCTGTCATAAAAGTTAGAAATCTGGGTATCCTGATGAACAATAAAGATACCTTTTGTGACCAGGTCAATGCCACTATTTCGACGACTTTCTATAGTATCAAGTTAATCAAAAAGATTTTTCCATATATTCCACCTTCTCTACAAGGAACAATAATAACATCATTAATACTGTCTAAATGAGATTACTGCAATGGGATGCATTTAAACTTACAGGTGCAGTACCTAAATTCATTGCAATCTCTACAGAATGCTGCTGCTAGGCTCTTGTTTGGCTTTACTGGTGCTTTATTTGCTCCCGGTCAAACAAAGAGTCAGTTTCAAAGCCCCATGCATCACCTTTAGAGCTTTGGAGGATCTTGGTCCAAATTACCTTAAGGACAAGCTTAAATGGTATCTACCAGAGAGGCCCCTCCATTCAAGCGAAGCAAGAAATATTAGGATCCTTAAGTTTAGGATCACCTCCTAGGGCAGCAGATGTTTCTTGACAGGGGCTTCTAAACTTTGAAACTCAATGCCACTGCATAATAAATCTCAGACAAACTTACTTTCCTTCCATAAGTCACTGGAAACATGGCTTTTCACCTATTAAATGTGCTCAAACACTCTGACACTCAGTAGAACCTCTTCCGGGTAGCTGTTCACGTTTTATAAAATTAATTAACATAACATATTCAGCTGTGGCAAGTTCACGAAAACCAGCGTTCCATAGTTTAGGATCCGTGATCACAGCAGCGGATTTAGAGAGAGTGAGCATGGCAAGTGCCTCCAAGAAAAGCCATTACTTGCAGATTCACAACATTCATGTGAGGCGGGCAGTTATTTAACTCGGATAGACTCGTCCCCAGTGATTCGAATAGCTCTGACTTACTGTGAAGAGAAAAAGACAGTTTTCTGTGTGCATAGTATGTTGTTGTTTTTTTTTTTTTTATCCCTAAGTGGCATTCCTAAACCGAAAGCACCTGCTGGCACCACCTTGCAGCTTTCATAGCAACTGGTGCATACACTGAGTGCAACTTACACTTGTCTGGAGTCCAGGTTCCTGTTGAGATGTTTCTAGGAAGGAGGAAAAGAGAATTAGGAAAATCTGATCATTTATTATCGTTAATGTCTGGCTGCTGTTTTTATTTTTCATAAAAATGGAAATGTACATTTCGCACGACATAAAGAATGACTGTGTGATGGTTTTGAAACGATGTGACTAGATCCTGGGGGAATCGGACAGCACCTGTAAAACTTCCAGAAAACACATCTGGGTGGTAGGAGAATGAACTATTGAACGTCTGCAAAGTCAATAACACGTTTGGAAAATTATTTCCAGTAACAATTTGTTTATTCAATTAATCGCAGTGCATTTGTGGAGGAAAAGTCTGCAACGCTTCTACATGTTAGTTCTTACAAGAATTCTACTCTTTGTTGCTTTAGATGGCGAGGAAGGACATGGAGTTAAGGTTTATATAAACTAGGGTTTTAATACTGAAGGGGGTATTTCTGGTTAGTTCTAATGATAACTTGTTTTGTGCCCACTATTCCGCACTTTCGCTCTTTTTAAGAACTGTAAATAACGAGTATTAACCAGTTGATTGACCTCGGACTTACTGAAGGCTGAATTGCTCTTATGCTGTTGTTCCGATTGCAGATTATGTCAGCGACCATTTTGTCCAATGCTTCTGTACTGTAAATATCAGGTTCTGCTATTACCCAGTGTAATACCTCCCTGTCCTTCCTCTGGGATGCCTGTTTTCCCGCCCTCCCACGGCAAAAAAAAAACCATTGGCAAAGCCAATAGGTCTCACATTCGCAAAATCTATTGGCTTTGTCATGTTTTTAGCCATGTTATAGAGCGGAGCGGCTGCAATGCAGCATGGCTAAAAGTAAAAAAGTCCAATGACGCAGCCAGCGCTGACCACATCATAGTACTTTCAAAAAATATATATTATTCACACCAATGCAGCATCAACGCTAAAAAGAACATTGCCTAAGACAACAGCTCTTTGGTACCCGAGACCAATTGGTTTTGCCAATGCTTGTGGTGAATGCAAATATGCTTGTTCAGCCAACTACCATGAATCCTAAGTTTTCCATTTTACTGCTAGCTTTCGACACATTGATCATTTCCTCTGATTTATTTCTATATATCTAATATGTCTCATATTACAGAAAATCAAGTAGCTGAATGTCATACTCCAAAGAGGAATAGCCCTCTTTGATTGAGTTGTCAAATGATGCTAAGAACAAAGCATGCGGTGATTGCTAATGTGATCACATGACTGGGAGTCAAAACTAGGGATTGGGCCTCTCTCCTGCTGAAAATGAGAAATGTTCTGCTAATATTTCATCTTTATGCAATCGTTCTCCAGATTCGTGGTTCGTGCCATATAAACAAAGAGTTTAATCACTTTTGAAAAACTTGTTCTCATTTTTCCTCCCTTGTGAATAAACAGACCAAATCTAATATAAAAATGGATTTATTCGGTATAATGAAAATGTAGTGTAATCTAAATACAATTATGATTTTTTTAATGATATTTTCACATTTGTTTTTGTCGCTACTTCAGCCGCCATGTACATTATTGTATTACACTGGCATGATCAAATATTATTTTTGTATTTATTAGGCCAATAACTGCATTGCTAAGGGATCCAGAAAAGAAAATCAGAATATTAAACATGTGGCCTACTTTTGAGTAATTAGATCTAAAGGTTGTGACATTACCCACTGTGTATGTCACTGAGAGCCATTAACCCTTTTATGCTGTTGGGGTTTGTCACCTCATCCCAAAGCTTTTTTCAAAACATCGGCATTAGGTTATTTAACCATCTGTTTAATCTCTTTGGGCACACATGCAAACTATATTTCTTGTTTTTTAGGGACATTCAGGGCTCAGCATTGGAGAAAATCCTGCATTAATAACTCATTGTAGCCTAAAGATATAATGACAATTTTTGCAATATTTTCGACTTTTGAAAACATTTGGGCAATATTTTGTTGCATTTCTCAAATGGACAAACATAATTCCTGAAATTCTAACCATTGAAATTTTGCACTAAATGTCTACAGAACAGAAATGCCAAATATGTCTGTGTGTTTTTTTCAGGAAAAGGTAGTCTGCACAAAAAATTATGTAATATTAGCTCAGATCACAACATTGTGGCAGAATCACTGTCTGTGGTCTGCTGTCATTTGATGACATGTTTAAAAAATCAGGAATATGTCTAAAGTATAATAACTACATATTTTATAGTTAATTATAACCCAAGGAATCTATTGGTGTTAGCAATACCTCCTGAGCCCTGACTGAATGACCAGTACAACAACTTGAAAATGACATTTGTTAGATTGTTTTCCAAAACATGGTAATTCCCTCCTGTGCCCTACACCCATGAACATATCTCTACCAAGGATTAGCCCCAAAATGTGTTCATTTGTGTCACATGAGCATGGGGTACCTCATGTATTGGTTTTCTATGGGTTCAGGGTGCAGACAGGCAAAGCTAAGTACAGTGCATGTTGGAAATTTAGAAAGCAACTGCTAGTGAAATTCAAGTTTAGGCTACCTGACATTTGGTCACAGGTATCACCCCTGTGCTGTCGGGAAACCTAGCACAACCATATATTTTTAACATCTACACATCCTAAGGTTTCTATTGCTGCTCCCAACCTCCTTTACCCTGATAGGATGGCTGGGAGATCACACTGAACATCACGCTAGTCAGATTTTTAGTATTTTTTTAAAAGCATGGTAAATCCTTCAAGCCTGCCTCATACAGAAATATAACCCTGCCAAGACATGACACCCAGCTTTGTTCCTGTGTGTTTCCTGAGCATGGCAGTGCCAAGAACTTATATTTTTTCAATGGGTTTAAGGTGTCCAGTTGCATTCACTTGGTGCAGTGTATTTTGTAACTTTAAAAAACAGATGCAAGCGAAATGCCAGTTAGGCTACCTGACATTTGACCCCAGATACCACCCCTGGACTGTATGGAAAAATGCAACCATATGTTTTTTACATCCATACATTCTAAGTTTTCTATAGCAGAATGCCAGGCTGCCTTCACTCAGATATCTGTGCCAAGAAATTACCTTCACCGTTGTGCTTTGCAGCCTGCTGAGCATTAAGGTACTGAACATGTATTTGTTTTAAATGGATTCAGGGCATCTCACCTCCTTGGTGATGTGCAGAGGTTTGAGTCTGCACCCCAAGAAGGAGCCAGATGCTGCTTGAATTTTTCTTAGTCTTACTAGGCTTTTGTTATGTTCCCCGACCTAGGCCTAAGTAGCAAAGCGACTTTTTACCTACATTTGTTTTGCCTTGCTGTGCATAACGGTTCTAGCACTAACCTTTTACCCAGTTGTGTGCTGAATAAATGTTTATCGGTTTCCTTGAAAATAGCCTCATTTATTATGCATGAGGATTCTTAGTCAAATCCCTGCACATGACGTACATACAGGATTATCATACTCTGCACAAAAGTCATGGATATCTTCATCCCAGGGAGACAGAACTACTTTGCATAATTGCACTTATTGATTTAGGCTCATTTACATAATTGTACTCACAACATATCGATTGTGGTAGGAACCCCAAGGCTATCCTTGTGGTATAAAAGAAGTTCACTAGGTGACTAGAGGTGATGCTTCTATACTGACACAAGACACGGAGGTCCCTGCATGCTGAAGCTTCAACACATAGCGGTTTAACATCCCTTGAGGGATGTCCAACTCATGACCAAGATGGAGTCCTTCATTATCTCTCATCAGGTAACGGGTTTGGCTCTTTCCTAGGGGATTCTTGGCTTTTACACCCACATACATGCTAGGTACACTTAGGTAGGGTCCACATCGTAGGAGTACACTTGAATACTGTCATATTTTCACTGCATATATTCACTGTTTTAGCACTATGGTAGAATTTTACCATCTATTTTCTCTGTTGGTGCTTGTCCTCTCTTATGTTAGCTTCTGTCTATTAATTGTCGTGGCAAACATGTTTTATACTAGAATTATGCTGGGTCAATAAATACTTATTGAAAACGTCCCTGTTCATTTTGTGTATCTCTCTGAAACTAAGTGAGCACGATTGACTGAGCAAAAAGTACTGTACTGTTTCCACGATCCCTGAAGGATCAAGAGTTGTCATGTTCGATGGTTGTCAGAAACTATTCGCTCCTTAGTAAGGTTAGGGTGTTATGGTGGCACTGTGAGCTAAATGGTCTATAGGCTGACATACCCTTTGGGGGCGTCTGGAATCAGTCTAGACACCAATCCCTTAGTTTATGTTGTCCAACAAACGTGCAGATCCTTTGTATTTTTAGGAACAACATGACACTTTATGTCTCTGCTCCAGGAAGGAGTTGGATAATGTGCATGTTCTGATATTATTGCTCAGTATTTTGTTTCATTACTTCTTTAAAGGATCATCCCTGTCATGTTCATACTTGTACCATCATTGTACTTCTATTGAGCTGTCTGGGGCATGTGTGTGAACTACTTCAAATCTGGATGTGTTTAACTTTAAGGAAGTTGTCCATGGATTACTACTTGAACAGGTCTCTCTTTTCCATTGTGAATTTATTTCCCTTCTGTTTGCCTTCCTCATTTCAGGGTGAGTATTTTCTTTTTATGATCTCATCTTTCAGCCGTTTGTTCATTTTCCCCTTGGCATACTCATTATAGAGGAATCCCCCACATTTGTATCCTAGAAGTAACATTTTGAACACATAATAGCACACATTTGGGACATAGTTTTCCAAGCTTTGATGCATGGGTGTACTTGTGGGTATTTTTCTGAATGGGAGTTTGCAAATTTAAAAATAATGCACCAAATATGTAGCAGCCACAACCTATTGGAGCATCATAAAGGAGACTATTCATTTAAGTAAATTGGGTCCAATATGTCTTTCAAAAAGCATGGCAAAAAATGATCAAGTGCATCAGATGTGCAGCATTTTGTGGTGGTGAAACTGCACTTTCCTCAAAAAATGTGCATCCTTACTCTGACTACTATGAGTGTAATAAAACATTAAAAGCAACCCAAAAGGAATGCCTCTGCTATAGTCCCACATGACTCGCCTCCTCCATGGTCTGCTTAAACCCTTCGGCCATCTATTTTCTCGTTAGCATTCTCAAAACTTGCACACACCTACTTCTTATCTCCAAATCACAGCGCAAATGTATATTTTTTCATCTGCTCATTTGCAGGAAGTTAACACACAATGACATCATTACCTCTGAGTACATTTTGACAAGTACGGCAAATCTTAGAACCTTGCCATATTTAATCAAAGTCTTTATAAAGATAAAACCCATTGCGTTCTCTAAACTTGCTGGCAAAATATTACATAAATAGTTGCTGTTTAGTTGGCGAGCCTTCACTTTTACTACAAATCGAGATATTTTCCACATGAACAATGCCAACTTGATATTTAGGCAAGAGTTGATGACCCTTCTGCTTTTACCCTCAATATATTAAGAGACAGAATTAAAGAGCACTAGCAGCATGTGAGTCATGTAGATCTTAACAGTATCTTATCAATTTGCCCATTTCACATATTATTGAGAGATTTTTTATGTGGTTATTTAATTCCTCTGTCACTCTATGGAGAGTGTACTCTTCAAAATGAATCTCGGCAATTCATCTTTTAAGTTTTATGGCAAAGATAAGCTTTTATTTTAAGGTAAATAAGATTATTTTGCCACTGGTTCTATGTAAATATACATGACTGTAGAAAAAAGCACTTGTGCTTTGTATACTGGATCAGTTTGTGCTTTGTATATAATCAAGAAGAATAGTTTTTCCAAAGCTCATGATGCACTTGACAAGGAATTTCTGCCATTTATATTGAGAACCAGACAGTTTTTAATTTGTGATAGTGGTTGCAGGTGTTCAGCACCAACATTTTTGGGGACTTTGACATATTCTTCCTCACAAGACATTGACAGAGCCAAAGACAGAAAGGCAGACAAACAGAGAAAGGTGTAGGAAAAGAGGTATATGGAATCCGTCACAAAAGAACAAAGCGAAAATAAAAAAAGAACCTGCAAGAATAAGATCATGGGATAAGAAGCGTGTGATGATGGAAGAAAGAATCATGAAGTGAATGCAAGACTAGGCAACCTTGTGTTCAGCAAACCCAGCATTCAACACCCCTGGCAGCAGTATTCTACGAAAAATATTGCACCCATTCACTTATTTATTGTTTCAATTATGTATTTATTTATTTGTTTACAAATGAGAGATTGTGTGGCCATTCTTTTTAATTGCATTATGTGCAAGGAAGGTTCACAAAGCAATAACAAATTCAAGGTCATCCAATGTATCCTTACTGTATGCTGAGTAGCACAGTTAGTAATTATTAACTTTCAATACAGTGGTTATTTTTACATTCTGAGAAAGTGACTACAATCCTCTGCACTGTTTTGGCTTAAATCTATAAGCTAGGTGACCAAGGCATACATCTTTTTAAATAATTCACCGCTACCTGTTGAGTCTGGTGATTCGATATGGACTTATTTTTCTTTGGGAAGTGAAGTATGTGGTAGAGGCATCATATTCTTGCTCTCTGCAGAATCGAAAGCTGTGAAACGACCATGTCCTGGCAGTGAATGCTCATTAGTACTACTTTTTCAACCAACTGTACTAAATGTTCTAGGACATGTAACTTGACTTGTAGTAATTGTTCTAGAAAATGCAAGCAAATTCAGGAGAGATCAGGGACAGCAGCTTGATTGGGTCTGCCTGTGGCTATCAGACAAGGGCAAGAGCGCAAGTGCGCATCATTGTGTCACCCTGAGTGAAAATTTGGAGTCAATGACCTTGCTTTGAATAGCATTTGTAACAGTCACCTTTTCTGCATTGTCACCCTATATTTTATTCTTTTTCTGGACCCTATTTTTTGTTTTAATATCACTTGGTGGCATATGGCACTGCTATTCAGGTCCACGGCGCATGTGAGGTGACCCTCAAATGGTACTTCAAAATTGTTTTAATCCATTTGGTCTATTTAACTTTCCTGGTTTAGAAAATACAGCAATGACAAGGGACTTAAATGTCATTTATGGGCTACACTGCATATTTAAACTACCCAGATATATGAAAAATATACAGCTACAAGGAGCAACACTGTTCACTGCTGGACTCGCTGGGTAAGGTAGTGGGCAGAGTTGTGCTTGAGCGACTCCAGTCGTGGGCTGAGGACGGGCGGATCCTCTCCGACCTCCAATTTGGTTTTAGGGAGGGTTTTGGCACAACAGAACAGGCCCTAAACCGTTCCATGATGCTGGGGAAATATGTTCAGGCAAAAGAGGGCAAGCTATATATGGTCTATGTAGACTTGTCCGCTGCGTTTGACTGTGTCTCCCATGCAAAGCTGTGGACTGTTTTGAGACATATAGGAGTAGACGCCCACCTCGTAGATTTTTTGAGGGAGCTATATTCCAAAGCCTCCGCAAGGGTACATTTCGGCACAAAGGGCGAACTATCGGCGTCATTTGGAGTGGAGCGTGGTGTTCGTCAAGGTTGTGTCCTGGCCCCCTTCCTGTTCTCCCTCTACACAAATGGTCTGGAAGTGGAGATGCTGAGGGGGGCCCAGGACAAACCCCAAGTACGAAAGCGTCCGCAGACAACGCCGTGATACTGGCTCGTACCCCACACGAATTGCAGAAGGCTTTGGATAGGTATGAACACTTCATGGGGAGCCTTGACTTACACATAAATACAAAAAAGACTTATGTAATGACAGCAGGCACAGGGAAAAAACGGGTTAAAGACATCTTCCTCAGCAATCAGAAACTTGCATCAACTGCCCATTATCCCTACTTGGGTATTATAATAGATCAGAAATTGAAATGGAAAGCTGCGGTTGAGGCAAAAAAACACCTTTTTATGAGAGCCACCACTGCTCTCATAAACTTCTCACAAAGGTTGGGAAAAAGGCCCCCCGCAGAACTGTTAAAAATCTATTGTGCTAAATGCCAGTCAATAGCCCTATATGGGGCAGGAGTGTGGGGGCATGTTAACATTAGCTCCTTGCAGGTGGCAGAAAATACTTTTTTAAGGTTCCTTTAAGCGGCACCCAAATGAATTTCCACATTAGCTTGTCATTTGGAATTAGGGACACCATATTTGGGGGATTCGGTAAAAATCCAACCACTCTTACTTTGGCGACTGATATGGATTTCTGAAAAGAACTTAATAACAAAGGAAATTATGGCAGATTGTATGGAATTAGATTATTCTCTGAAAATTAGTTGGCTCCTCTATGTGAAGAACATTTTTTACTGATTTAGGGCTTGAGTCTTATTATACTACACCAGAGAAGATCTGTGAAATTTCTAAGAAGGATCTGAAAGCAAGGGCATTGAGCCATTTAGAAGGCTTAAGGCTTGCTTGCGAAGCAATGAAACCCTCCGCGCAACATGCAATTGCTGTTCAGATCACTTTGGCAATTCAGCCCTATTTAACACATGAACTCAAAGTATTCAAGCGACTTCTCTTGACGAGATTTAGATTAAATCTCTTCCATCGTTAAGTAGCATTCCCAATGAGAAATAGCTGGGACTTGATTCTTATGCCTTGCCCCTGCGATGACACATCAGAACAGACGACTATACACACTGTTCTGTTCTGTAAATTATATCATGCTCATCGGAGACTCTGGTTGTTACCTATGTTAAAACAGTGGGGTTTTAGGCAATGTCGCCCAGCTATGTTGCGACTACAGTTTTTAGAGTCTGAATGCATTTGTTATCACGTCGTCAACTTTCTCAAATGTATTTTTAAACACAGAACAAATCTGTAGAGTATTCTTACGACTTATGAATTGGATAATTTTTTATCATCGCCCAAATAGTGATCCTCAATGCTAATGTGGAAAGATTACTTTTAAATTGTAATGATTGTGTATTAATTGTCAATAAGCTTTTTTATCTGATTGTAACACTGCTTTTATGGTTTTCTATTCTGTAAAACCGAATAAAGAAATATACATACATAACACGGTGCTGTGTCTAGGCCTTAGTTGTAAAGCAATGTAGTGACACATGCAAAGGAAAGTGCCCTTGTTATGTAGAAAAACCTATTTGCATATGTTATTAAGTCACCACTAAACTTTCCTTTGTAAGTCCACAGAGCTAGGTGCTTAATATATAAAACAAAGGTGACTCACTATATATTTAAAATAGTATGCCCTTATAGTGAGTACAAGTCCAAAGGCTGTTTTTACAGTGAAGGGTAAGCTAGGTACTCCACGAAGGCCGGTAAAATTAAACTTCTAATTTCTAACTTTGTTTGGGAATATACTAGGAAAATTATTCAAAGTTTTTTTCCAGCCGGAGTGAAAAATCCAATATAATGGTGAATTCAGATGTTTAAAATATTTTTTATATAGAAGAAAAGTAAATTTATAAAATAGACTCCAATTGTCTGAGCAAAACCTAGTCTGGAAACAGCTTTGCCACTCGTGTCATCTCCAAATTCCAATACACATTACTGACTGAAGTTAAAAACTCTTTACTCAAATGGATAGTAGCCTGACCTCTGTGCCTTTGATTGCTGGAGTTTTGTTAATGGACATTCAACATGGATTTGCCTTCAGGGAGGGGTACAGGAAAAAAATGAAAAACAAATTAGAGCCTTAATACTATCTCTTGCTTGAAGATACAAAATGGGGTTGGCATGATCTGCTTCCATTCATCCCGCTTCGTTGCACCACAAGAAGGGCACATTCCTCCCTTCTCCTTTGGAGCCACCAGCCCCATACAAGTAGTCTGATTTTCCAACGCAAATTCCAGTGTTGGAAAAAAGTGAGCAACTGTGTCACTATACTCTGTACCCTAAGCATATCATTTCTGATGACTGATGAGTTTTCACTACTCTCCTTTCCTAGATTGCTCCCATTCTGTCCTGATGAAGACCCCCTGCGAGGCTCAAGTGGCCCTCATCACTTTTAGGGGTCAAAAGGTCGACTTTCCGTTATCGATTTATCTGGACTGGATTTATTTTCCGCATCTAGATAACATATGAATTAAATGATGTATCTAAACAACTGTGGAATGAACTTTGAACATTTAAATATCTCCAGTCAGGTCACGTTTAGTATATCTTTGTGACAGTTGTATATATTGTAAATGCCATTCTTCACTTGATATTCTTGATCTCCTTCTCACTTAATCAAATGCACCTCTATTCTCACTCATTCCACTGTTTGTGGAGCAACTGTACCATATGAAATGTAAACTGTAATGATCTTCTGATGCCCTTTTTTATAAACATTTTTTGCGACCCTATTTGTTTAGGTGTAATTCAATATTGGGTACTAAGTAATAATTGATTGATAGGTTGTCGCTGGGACCGCTGTGTTTTGTACCCATTCAACCCCAGCACATCCTAGACTCTCTGTACCCAGTCCACGCAGGAGGACTCGAGTTCTTGGACCTGAGAGAATAGCCAAATAGGTAAAGTTGTTTATGGAGGGCATGAGACCCTTTTGATTGAATAAACGGTTAATTATTTGGATTATTTTGATTCAAAGCTTATAGGAAGTTTTACTGTCAGAGAAAGAAGAAGTTTTGCAAAATGAAGTAGATTAATGGTGAGAAAGTAGAGACGGGTGGATTGGAAAATATCTCCAATCATTGGCTAGTGCACAAAATAAGACTGGCACCTCACTACCACCTCTTCAGAACATTCAAGGACTCAAGAAGACTGTATCTCAAGAAAGTGGGCCTGCTGAAAACTAAAAGATTCAGAACCCCCTATTTCCTGCTACAACGTAGGACAAACTCCTCATCAAGGGTCAGAAAGAAGGACCTTTGAGTCAATGAAGGCTTAGCTGATCACTGAAGCCTGGACCCTCTGGGCACCCTTCCTGGAGAGTTATCTAGTGCCTAGAAGTCAGCCCTTAGAAGCTGCGGACTGCAAGAGAGACCAGGTGAAAGTTTCCTGGCAATAAGGTTCTCAAGGGAGGACACATGCAAGGAAGGCAAGAAAACAAGTACACCCCACTCAGAGTTTGTGGCTGCACTGAAAAATGGTTAGATGGGATACAAAAGTTAAGGTTTTAGGCGTCTTAACCGCATGCGCGCTAGCGGTTTTCCCGCTGCGCGCTGCAATTTTTAAAATCCCGCGTTACGTGACAAGGTCAGCTCGTCATCCGCATAGCGCAGGTTACGCCCATGACGAGCTGACCTTGTCATGAGCGCAGAAGGGGTTAAAGCACTGCCCAGCTACACCTTTCAGGTTTGAACTGCTTGAGGATTTTGAGAAACATGTGACTGAGTCTGAAAGTAAAAACTTGAACCGGGCAAGGCAGCAAGTCTGTGCCAGCAGTGGATACAAAATCTGGCTTTGTCTCACTCAAATCTTTTGTGCTAAAACCCTTGGACAGGAGCTCAAAAATGACGTATCTGACTTTGAAGGACTCTCGCTGGCTTCACCACTGGTCTTCCCCACTGGAGGATTCAAATTTCAAAAATTAGACTGAACCAGAAGAGATAAGTGGACAACCAGCTTGCTGTATCTAACTACTGTTCCTTTTAAGTCAGTCTGAAATCATGCCCAGATCCCAGTCAACCGCTAACTGGTATTTTTCAGAGGTGCTTTACTTTTTCCAGGCCCTTTCGACCTTAAAATTAAAAAAAATCATATTTTGGTATCTTTTAGCTCATTGTTTTTTTTTTTTACTTACTTTAGAATATTTTGTGCCATTTCCTTGATTTTAACATTGGTGATGCTATTTAAACTTCACACTCATTTCTATGGGGCATTGCCTGCTGCTTGTGCAATAGGTTCCAGGGGTTGAGCAAAGTTTCCCTGAGATTTGTGTTCAGACTTAACTTGAGTGTATTTTTAAGTTGCTAAGGTTCCCTCCCTTCCCACATTAATAACCCATTTTGACAGCCCTGAAATCTGATGTTAAGTAGTATGAAATAGCACGCTGCATGTTTGCATTAGCCATTAACTTCATTTGTGTATTAGTAGTACCTGCTATTAGCACTACAGGGCTCTCTGTATTTAGCTTGCAGTAAGTAATTAGTGAACATATTTGTAGATGCTACATCAATAGGTGTATAGTGGAGCAACCTGCCGCTAAAGATAATTAATTTAAAAAAATACAAAAATTAGACTTAATATTTAATTAACCACTGGTTACGAAAACACAATCTACTAACCACATTGCATTACGCAGGTGAAATATGCCATTTGAGCTTTGGTTAAACAAACCTCGGAAACTCTAGTTCATTCATTCACATTTCCTATTTCTGGAGGAAATATTTTCCAAGGGTCCGGAGTCTGAACAGGCCCTGATAGCTTTGCCCTGTGTTGACAAAATCTGGGAGATATGTTCCAGAAAAGCTGTTAACATCTCTCAGCGAGCAGTTTGAAATACAGAGAAATAATATCCAATCCCATAAAGAGGGAGCAGCTAAGCCCTTAATGCTTTCATAGAACACCTTTAGCCAGTGGATTAATCTTAATTTTAAACAGGATCTGTTCAACATCCTGCACACATATTCGGTGCTTTTATAATGCAAGTATTTAGGTTTTTAAAAAAATACAAATTGGTGCGGTGTTTCCCTTACACAATTCTATGCTTGATCAAGCATGTGGCACGTCAAAGACCTTGAACCGAAACGAGGGCATAGATTTGCTATGTGTTTGTGCGGGTGCCCCGTGATGATAAGTGACGCAAAAGGGCCTCATTTATGAGGAATTGGCGGAGGGCAGTTCGGCTTTGCCCTATGACAATGTGAAAGGGCAGGAATGCGCCATGTTTATGAAATAAAGTGCATTCCTGTCCTTTCCCCCTGTGTTGGTGCACAATTTGCAGCCTAGTGCCAACGTAGGCACTCTTGCACCATGCAGGCAGGATTGTTTTAGTGCAGGAAAGGGCACAAAAGCAATCAAGAGAGGTGTTTTCCTCTTTCTATGTCTACTGCACACATGGAAAGATTAAAAAACAAGGAAAATAAAATTAATTCTCCTTGTTACGCCTGCTCTAGGGAGGCATAAGGCTTTGGTGCTGCCACCGGTTTATGTGATTAAGTAAATATGGGGCAGAGTCAAAATCCAAGGGTGTTGCATGGGAAAACCCATTGCAAAGCCCACGGAACGCCTCCGTGACACAGAGCACGGCATGACAGCGAATTGATAATACTCGGAAACTTAAATCTGCATCTAGAGTCAGAGGACTGTCAGATAGCTTTATCTGTAATCAGAGACTTTGAAACTCTTCAGCTATCCCAATTAGTTGTGGGCCCTACTCACGAAAAAGACCACACGCTAGACCAAATGTTTTCAAATGACCCTACTATTCAGGTCAAGGATCCAATTAGATTACCTTGGACAGATCACTTTTTAGGTTCCCTTCTTCCTGCTCAGTAGGTCTTCTGTGACCCCTCCTGTTTTATCGAGGAAATGGGTCAGAGTCACGCCTAATAAATTTATTACAAGCTTTGTAGGCTGTGAATCCAAAAATCGAACTGGAAAATAAACTGACTAGCGCAACGTTAAATTATGAAGCATTGTTAACTAAGGCTATTGATAATATGGTGCCTCTATCTCCTACACACAACTTCAGATCCCCCACCTCTTCACCCTGGTACAACGAGCATCTTACAACTGAGAAAAAGAACTGTAAACGTCTTGAACGTGTATGGAGGAAAGATTATAGTACTTCCAGCAGCACCCGCGTAAAGGGAGCCTTGAAATTATATCATAATCTTATTAGAGCAGCACGCAAGGAATATTATGCTCAGAAAATTGACTTAGCTAGGAACCCGACCAAAGAACTATTCTCCTTACTAAAGACCTTGACATCCTCTAAATGACTCTCTGCCAATATCACACCCTCTTCAGAATTTTGTAACAGCATAGCTACATTTTTTCCGATAAAGTGACCAAAATCTATGAAAACTTTTCCGAGTCTGCACTAAAAGTAAATTATATATTGACAAGTGAACAACCAGGCGACCTAACTGAATGTACTTACCCCTCCATAACAGAACTGAGTTCCTTTTTCTATCTATTAAATTAGGCTCTTCGCTAGACCCAGCATATTACATCACTCATGACATGGTCAGTGACATCACTCATGACATCTCAAATGACATCACTGATGCCATCATTAGCTGACTGTGAATGTTTCTAAAAAGTTTATGTGTGTTAAATATATATATATATATATATACCAAGGTGTATTGGTGAATCAGTGGGTATATTATTGCCTGTTTGGATGATTTAGTGGGTGCATGGCTGACTGTATAAGTGAGTGATTAGGTGTCTCAGTGAATGTATTGGTGAGTGACTGGTTCTGTGAATGTCTGTATCTGTCTGTCAGTTGGTGTCCAAGTGGCTGTATGGGTGTTTGAGTGGGAAGATGACTGGTGGTAAGTGTGTGAGTAATTCCATGGGTAATTAGCTCAGTGTGGCAGTGGCTGTATGGGTATATGAGAGGATATGTCAGTGGCTGTATTAGTGAGTGAGTACTGGTATGGGTGTGTGAATGGGTTTGAGAATGGTAGTGTGGAAGTTGGAGTGGGTGTATAAAAAGTTATATGGGGGTGTGTCGGTGCATCTGAGATTCTGTGGATGATGTGATCAGTGGTGGCACTTGAGAAGTTATCAGTGATGTCATCAGTGATGTCACTGACCATGTCATTAGTGATGTAATATGTGAGGTCATAAGCAGTGCATTGCAGGGGCATAAGTTATAATTTGCTCAGGTAACCATAACTACTGAATTTCCTTAGTTTTGTACGAGTGAAATCGGACCGTAACTATAACTTCCCTATAACCTTTGTTTTTTTTACTTTGAATTTCAAAGGTTTTTTCTATTCCGTTTCCAAACTATGATGTCTCTAAAACGTTTGTTTTTTTTCAGTGAATTTCTATGTTTTTTTAACCAGTAGTCACGTTTGCAGAGTGGTGGAGGAAGGAGACTGGATCTACCACCAGCTCTCAGGAATCCCACTGTGTAGGACTTACAGGAGGTACCAGGAGGGCTTCTGGGCTCCTAAGGTCCCTCAGGATTAAAATGAACTTCATGCCCCAATTAGTAGTGCACCATATGCCGCGTTTGTAGAGTGATGGAGAAAGGGGGCTTGGCCTCCGAAGACCTCTTAGCAATCCCTCTATGTGGAACTTACTGGAGATAACAGGAGGAGTTGTTGGCCCCCTAGGACATCCTTGGGGGCCAACTACCCCTCCTGTTACCACCAGTAAGTCCCACATAGCTGTATTGCTGAGACCTGGTAGAAGGCCATGCCCCCTTACTCCACCGCTCTGCAAACACACCTCCTGGCACATTACTAGTAGGGGGATAAAGTCCCCTTGGCTATTGGGGGTTCTGGGGGTCAACTACCCCTCCTGTTACCTCCAACAAGTCCCACACAGTGGGTTTGCCGAAAGGTATTTGGTGGCCACACCCCCTTTCTCCAACACTCTGCAAACGCGCCTCCTGGTGGTGGTTGAAGTCCTCTTGGGTCGTGAGGTTCAGTGGGGGCCAACTAGCCCTCCTGTCACCTCCAGTAAGACCCACATGGCTGGATTGCTGAGTGGTCATAGGAGGCCCCTCCGCCTTTCTCAAGCAATGCAAATGTGCCTCCTGGTGCACTCCTGGTTGGGGGGAAAAGTCCACTTTAGTCCTCAGGCCCTCAGGAGGCAATAGAGACCTCATCCCCCAACCACCAATGCAGTGAGAGGCACGCTTGCAGAGTGGTGGAGAAAGGGGGCATGGCCTCCGACCACCTCTCAGCAATCCCACTGTTTGGGGCCTTACTGGAGGTAACAGGAGGCCTTGTTGACCCATAAGGACCTCCAGGAGTGACGGGGACTTCATCCCCCAACCAGCAGCGTGCCAGAAGGTATGTTTACAGAATAGTGGTGTAAGGGGGCGGGGTCTACGGCGAGTTGCCAGCTTTTTACATTTTATTTATTTTGTCAATTTTTTAGGAAGGGCTGCCTTGTGGGCCCCTTTTCCTGGGCTGTTTTGGGCTCCAGGGATCTCATTCCCCAGGGCCTTACACTTTTTTAATTCTTTTAGTTTTTTTTTTAAATGGACCGTGCCTTGTGGCTCCTCTCCCAGGCCAATTTTAACCCTGGGGAACCCATCCCCCGGGGCCTGGCCTTTCTTTATTTATTATTTTTAAAAATATTTTAATATTGGACGACAGCTATGCGGTCCCCCTCCCAGGCCGATTTTGGCCCCAGGGACCCCATCCCCCAAGCAGCGGGTGTAAGGCCTCCCTTGCATTTTGTTTAAAAAACATGGGAAGTGGGGGTACCCAGGGCTGCGAAGGGGCCACGCATATTTCAAAATGTCTAGCCCCGGGGAGGTGGCTGTCCTGGGGCAGCTGGGGACGCACTTTGTTTAAAAACAGTGTGACTATGGGGAGGTGGCAGCTCCCGGGGCAGCGGGGGGCAGATCCCCCCTTTAATATTATATCTAGCCCCAGAGAGGTGATGTGGCTGTCAGAGGCCACGTGGCCCCCCGCATTTCAATATGTCTAGCACTGGAAAGGAGGCGGTCCCCGGGGCTACACCACACATCATTAAAAAATACATTCGCCCCGGGAAAGAGGCAGTCGTCAGGGCACAGGGTTTGCCGCTAGAGCAACCCCTGCATAAATATAAAAAAAATGCACTAGGGAAGTGACGGTCCCCGGGGGTTTAGGTACTCTAGAATGGAACCCATGAACCCCCCTCCAAAATACTTAAACATGCTCCTGTGACCTGACTCACCTGGGGGACTATATATTTTAGTTTTAGTTTTTTTCCTCATTTGCCGTCTCGCCACCCATATCTACTAACTTAAACCACCACTGGGCTTTTTATCTCATACGCTGATTAGAGTATCGAGGCATAAACTCCACCTATTTTTGAGTCCGGCCCCCAATCGATCCTTCCTTCTTGGCCATCTGACTCACCAGGTATGTCCACCCCTTACTCTATTTCCGACCTGAAATTCCATATTATCGATATCAGCGAGATAGGCGGGGGCTAAATCATCGGAAGTTGTATCAAGTAATATTATTCAACCAAAACGAAAAAGAAAAGGTACCCAAAATCTCCGATTTCTCTTGGTGTGATCTGAAATATCAAGCTTAGCTATATACCTCATAGCTAATATCCAGTCCAGTAAATTAGGGCTGAGTGGTGAGACCCATAGCTTACATATCTCTCTACGGGCTAATAGAATGGCATAGAAGGTAAGTCTTACATTATCATTCATGCATTTACTTTCTAAATCAAATCTTCCTGTTATTATTAATTCGGGGCTTACCTCCATTCGTAGGTTCAGAACTTGAGATAGGCAATTACTTACATCCAGCCAAAATTGTCTTATATTTGGGCAAAAGACAAACATGTGTAGATCATTCACATTTGGGGTCTTGCATTTTGGACACCCCACAACTCCGCCAGTTTTGAATTTAGATAGTCTACGAGGGGACCAATATGCCCTATGGATGGTAAACAAAAGATTTTGCCTTAAATTTGCAGGTTTAACAATACTGTAAAGCATAGACATTGTTACTTGCCATTAGTTCTCTGTCGCGATCTTCGGCAAGCACTCTTTCCACAGCTTCTCCAGTAGCAAAAAAAGTCCATCTTCCATTTCCAGTATCATCCAATACCATGTAGCCACTTCCTTCTTGAAGGTCGCTATCCCCAACTTCAACTCAAAGTCATTTTGAGTCCCGATTACATTTTCTGGATCATTTGCCCAACTCTGGATCTGCACATACTTATATCTCGAAAAAACCTGACCCCACAATTGTTGACAGAGGCCCCAGGGCACCAATTCACCCTCTTGGAACAAGTCTTTCCATCTCTGCAAAGCATCCTCTTTTTTTAACTGAGAAGCCAAAGTATCTTTTGTCCAAAGTGGAGCTCCAGGAGAGTCCCATATTGGGGCCATATAACTAAAATAGGGCAGTTTCAATATTCTTCTTATGTTGTACCAGACCTCCGCCAAATCCCGTAGGACCTTAAGTCTCACCTTTTTGAAAAATTTAGGGTCTGCAAACTTATATAGTTCATTATATCCACAACTACATTAAACAAAGAATTTTTATTTTGGCAGGAGTTGTGGATCCAACACAACTCCTGCTGAAACTTTGAAAAAATGCTTTTTAGGCCCAAGGGGACACCCCGAAAGCCCCTTGGGGGTCAGGGTGTTTCTATCCTGCCCCCTTTTCTTTTTTAAGGTTTTGTCTTTTGACTCGGTTCTACCAAACACTGTAGATTGTATTGATGTAGAAGGGTGTTAGACCTGGCATCATTGGAATGAGTCTCTCCTCCATTTTTTCTGTTTGCCTCCTCTGTTTACGATGTTTTTGCTGGACTATTGCTTTGGGCCTGTGCCACTGCTGATCAGTGCCACAGTGCAAGTGCTCCCTATGTGAAATTGATATTGATTGGATTCCATGTTTGGCTTATTTGGTTTACTATCAGTCCCTAGTAGAGTGCACCAGGAGTACCAGGGCTTGTAAATACAAATGCTGCTAGTGGGCTTGCAGCACATGTTGTGCCACCCACAGAAGCAGCCTGGTAAAATATGTCTAAAGGTCTGCCATTGCTAGACCTACGTGCAGTCTGGTACTGTCACGCGGGCTGCGCAAGTACACCTACTTGCCAGTCCCTAAACCTTCCCTTAACTTCATGTTAGTCACCCCTATGGTAGGCCCAAGGGCAGGGTGCATTGTAAGCATAAGGTAGGACAAGCCTGATGAGGTTGGCATGTCCTAATAGTGAATTACAGCCATATTCGTTTTTCACTATTGTAAAGTTACCTGCTCTCCATAAGTTAGAGTGGGCTGCCAGGATTATTAAACGGTATAATCCTAGCGGGCTCGGGGAGCATGGTGAAATATCGAGTTTGGTATCCCTGAACTCAGAGTTTAATAACGCATCCGTTTGGGTGGATGGTTTTTAGACTCTGTGTTTGAAAATAGCACTTTTAGAAAGTGGCTATTTTCTTGTCTGACTGTCTACTGGTCTCTGCTGGTTTGGTGTGCCTGTGACAGGAGCTGGGTGGCTCCAGAGGTATGAATGAGTCAGTGTGGGGTGAGTGAGGCATTTGCATTGAGAGTAGGGGAAGAGTAGCTCCTGATAGCCTTCCCTGCCTGACACAATGCTGGCTCCACCTCCTGCCAGGCGACTGCCAAGCGACTTATGGCTCTGTGCCTGCCAGGGACAATCCTGGCTCCACCTCCTGCCGGGCGACTGATGGCCTGCCCCTGCCAGTGACAATGCTGGCTCCACCTCCTGCGGGGCGGCTGAGGACCCTGCCCTGCACTGTGAATAGGCCAGGTGCCTCGGCCTGGCTACACCCACAACAAACCCAGGATGGGGGAAATCTCCCTACACAGACAAAGGGATCAAAGCAGAAAAGGGGTATAAGAGAAGGACCCTTGAACCAAAGAACTTAGA
This sequence comes from Lissotriton helveticus, assembly GCF_964261635.1. Lineage (NCBI taxonomy): Eukaryota > Metazoa > Chordata > Amphibia > Caudata > Salamandridae > Lissotriton > Lissotriton helveticus. The sequence continues at coordinate 329,288,334 of NC_136071.1, read as the reverse complement.
TCACTTCTGACAAGGAAACCTGAACCAAGGACAAGAAGCCTGCTGATCTAAGGACTTGCCTACCCCTTCTGCCAGTGTGCTGTTTGTTGGGGGAATTCCTGCAGTTGCTTCTTTATTTTTGCCAAGGAACCAGGAGAGAGGAACTGAGTGTGTACTCTCAAGCTTTGCCAAGGAAATCTCCAAGGGTTGGAAGAGTGCCAGCCTCCTGTTGAAGTCACAGGGTTAAAGGACTTCATCATTTGCTAAAAGTGCCTGTTGCTGGAACCTGAAAATCCAGCACCTCTGAAGAATCCAGCAATCTCGACGCCGACGGACGCCGCCGAATCCAGCTCGACATCGTGAGTGCAGCTCCCATGTCCCGCACCTTCAACGCTGGCCGCCGGGCCCGATCGACGCTAGTAGCGAAGCCGCTACCGACGCCTCGACACCGAGCCCTCTCGAAGCCGTGAGCACTGCTCACTCTTGCAACATCACCATCGACATCGACGACGACGCCGTATCCTGCTTCGCCTCGTGAGCGCTACTCCTGCCTGACATCTGTCGACGCCGCTGCAGATCGCCCCGACTCCGAGGCCCGATCGACACCGAAGACGCAACGCCGGACATCTCGACGCCGCTGATCATCGTGTGCTTCACTTTTCCAAGGTACTGTGTTGTGGGGGTCTGTTTCGACTCCGGGCTCGACGTAGCGCTCCTCGCGGTCAACGCCGAACCTTTGGATTAACTTTGCCTCGACGTCGTGTGACTCCTGTGGGGGTTACCTTGTTGCCAAGAACTGTGATTTAAAGAAGAAGAGTTGCTTTTGTTACTAAAGACTTTGTGCTAAGAAGAAACTACACTTGAACTATTATTTTTCCTTCCAAGAGTATCTATTAAGAATTGTGGTATATTTTTGTCGTTATTTGGTCTTGTGCTAAGCCTTATATAAACATCCTTATTTTTATAATACTACTGTGTCGTGTCCATTTGTAGTGTATTCACTTTATTACTGTATGTGGTCATAAATGCTTAACGCACTGCCTCTGAGATAAGCCTGTCTGCTTTGCCAAGCTACCAAGGGGGTCAGCAGGGGTTATCTAAGTGTGTGATCCCCTTGCCCGGACTAGAAAAGGTGTGTCCCTATTTGTCAGAAGTGTATACCTCTGCCAACTAGAGACAGCCGCTTCTAACATTGGTGGCAGCGGTGGGATTTGAACTTTGCATTTATGACCCATGTGCAGTGATTAGTGTGCGCTACATAGTGAAAGCAGACCATAGCGCAGCCACAATCTATTTTGGTAGGATATTCTATTTTTGTTCTCCGCTTTCCTGAAGCTTGATTTTTTAACACTGCCAGTTTTGACCATGAGTGATGCCGGAGTCACTACCCCTGTTGCTGTGGAGGAATTTGATAGAAATTTGCTAAAGGACTACAAGAAAAAGCAGCTGGAAAAACTTTGCAAGCAGTTTAAAGTTCCTACAACAGGCCTCAAATATAAGGAAGCATTTCTCAAAGCATTGGAGGCCTGGTTAGAGGCCAGAGATCCCTCTGATGTGGTGGTGGTACCGCCAGAGGAAGGGGAAGAGGCAGAGCCCGTGAATGGGCCTGGGGCCTCTCCCGGCAGCAGTGTTTCCTCCAAGGGTCTTTCTCCTGAAGAATTGGAAGACAGGGCAAAGGAACGAGAGCACCAGCTAGAAATGGCAAGACTTAAATTAGGAGGGCAGTTGGAGTTAGAGAATGCAAGAAGCAGGAGAGAAGCTGAAATGGAGAGCAAAAGGTTAGATTTTGAAAGAGAAAAGTTAGCGTTTGAGCGTGAGAAAATGGTGAGGGAAATGGAGCTTAAAGCTAAGAATTTAGAATTGAATCCCTCTGGTGGCAGCATCCCATCTGTGCCTGCAGAAAGTAGGTTTTATTTTCCCAAAGATGTGATGAAAGATTTTCATAAGAATGAAGATATTGGCCAATGGTTTAAAGCGTATGAGTTAGCATTGTTGTTTGGGGAGCGGGGTTGTGGGGTCGCTTTGTGAATGAGGGGAGAGATACCCTGTTGGACATGCCTATTGAGGATAGGATGTCTTATGCTCATATGAAAGATGCTTTGATGTTGAGGTATGGCCTAACCCCAGAAAAGTACAGACAAGCCTTTAGAGAATGTAAGAAATTGCCTTGTACTACGTGGGTTGAATATGTGTCATTTTTTTGCCGAGCCAAGGATGGTTAGGTAAAGGGCAGCAAGGTGGAAAGTTATGATGCTCTTTATGATTTGTTTGCTTGGGAGCACTTGTCTAATAACTGTTTTCCAGAGCTGCGCCAGCACCTTATTGATAGCAAGATATCTAGCCCTAGAAAACTTGCTGAGGAGGCGGACCGCTGGGTCAGTACCAGGATCCACCAGGGTCCAGTGGGAGACTCAGCAAAGGTGGGCAGGGTCCCCAGCAGAAGAGTGGGGGGGACAAGGGTAAACAGAGGGAGTTCCAGAAAGGGCCACAAAGTAATCCCCAAGGGAACCAAGGGAAGGGTTCCCAGCCTCCCCCAGTGAAGAAGTCAGAGGCCCCAACAGGTAAACCTGTTCATAGGGGCCCAATGACCTGCTACGCTTGTAAGCAGGTGGGACACCGTTTTTATGATCCTCAGTGTCCCCTGAAGAACTCTAATGCACCACCACGTGCACCCCCCGACAGTTGGCGAGTGTAGCCTTGGGAGGGGAGGAGATGGTTGCCCCTGCTGGGGAGGGCCCCGCAGAGATGTCCCTGGTCTCTTTAGGAGACATGGAAATGGTCCCTCCACCCCCTCTGCCTAGTAACACTAAGAAATATAGGCAGTGGTTGACCATTATTGGCCATAGGGTGGAAGCTCTCAAAGACACCGGAGCAAGTGTGACAGCTGTCAAGTGTCACTTGGTGTCCAGAGAGCTGGTGGTCCCTCATGCATTCTACCCCGTCATAGCTGCTGACAACTCCCAGAGAGAGTGTGAGGTAGCTCAGGTTCCCTTTGAATGGGGGGGTTTCAGGTACTCTTCAGGTTGCTGTAAGGCCCGCCATGCCTGTTGATTATCTCCTGGGCAATGATTTTGAGAACTCCCCTTGGGCTAAGGTGGAGCGAGAGACCCATTTGAAAATGTTGGGCGTGCCAGAGTGGGTGTGTGCAACCACTCGATCGATGACAGCAAGTAAGGGTGTTGATGGGGTCCCGGAGCCTGAAAGTATGGCCCAGGACCCAGGTGTGACGAGAAGAGGCAGGGGGCACGGGAAACCGTCCCCCATAGTTCCCGTGGTCCAGGAGGAGGCAGACCTTGAGGGGGATGCCCTGGAACCCACAGGGGACAAGTTGCTGAACTGGGAGACCTGCCCGAGCTGACCCACTGGCAGCAGGATGGTGGTCCCTCCAGGGAGGAATTTTGTGCAGAACAAAAAGTGTGCCCTTCTCTTGTGGGTATGAGGCAGCAGGCCTCAGCCCAGACAACAGGTGATCAGTCAGGGTCACATTTGTTCTACTGGGAGAACGATCTCCAGTATAGCGAGCCTAAGGCTGCTGAGCCTGGGTCAGCCCGTGTGCTGGTGGTACCCCAGCGCTTCAGAGCCTTCCTACTGGGTTTGGCTCATGACGTTCCGTTAGCTGGACATCTGGGGCAGGACAAGACCTATGACAGGCTTGTCACCCATTTTTATTGGCCTCAGATGAGAAGGGATACAGATATCCATTGCAAAACCTGTCAAACTTGCCAGGCAAGTGGGAAAAGCGGGCGGAAGCAGAAGGCTCCCCTCCAACCTTTTCCCGTCGTCAGTACCCCCTTTGACCGGGTGGGGATTGACATTGTTGGGCCCCTGGACCCCAAGACAGCCATGGGCAACAGGTTCATCCTGGTCTTGGTGGACCATGCCACACGGTACCCGGAAGCCATCCCTCTCAGAACATTGACGGCCCCCGTGGTGGGACAGGCACTGATGGGTGTTTTCTCCCGCATGGGGTTCCCCAGAGAGGTGGTGTCAGACCGGGGCACCAACTTCATTTCCAATTATATGAAGCCTCTGTGGAAGGAGTGTGGGGTAACCTACAAGTTCACCACTCCTTACCACCCTCAAGGTAATGGGTTGGTTGAGAGATTCAACCCAACCCTTAAAGGCATGATTATGGGTCTTGAAGAACCAATGAGGCGTAAATGGGACGTCCTCTTGCCATGCCTGCTGTTTGCTTACCGTGAGGTGCCACAGAATTCTCTAGGGTTCAGCCCCTTTGATCTTTTGTATGGACACCCGGTAAGTGGACCTTTGAGTCTGGTCAAAGAAGGCTGGGAGCAATCTCCCAGGAAACCTCCCCAGGATGTGTACAGTTACATGCTGGCCTTTAGGAACCAGACTAGGCGCTTCAGAGATCTTGCTCAGGCAAATCTGGAGGCCAGCCAGGAAGAGATGAAGTGGTGGTACGACCGGAATGCCACTCTGGTGGAGCTTCAGCCTGGTCAGAAAGTTTGGGTCATGTCCCCTGTGGAACCTTCTGCGCTCAAGGACAGGTGGACTGGACCGTTTGAGGTTGTGGAGAAAAAGAGCGATGTCACCTACATGGTGGATTGAAGTCTCCCAGGAACCCCTTGCGGGTCCTGCATGTCAACCGTTTAAAGCCCCACTTAGAAAGGTCTGAAGTGGGCATGCTCCTAGCTACAGATGCTGGAATGGAGGAGGAGAGTGAGCCTCTTCCTGACCTCCTGTATGCAAAAGAGCAAGATGGGTCAGTGGATGGTGTTGTCCTCTCTGACACACTGACCCCTGAGCAGCAGCAAGATTGTCGCCAACAGTTGGGACAATTCCCTGATCTGTTCTCCTTGATTCCTGGTGTCACTCAGTGGTGTGTTCATGATGTGGACACCGGGGAAAGTACTCCTGTGAAGCACAAGGCCTACAGAGTGACTGACAAGGTCAGAGCATACATCAAGGAGGAGGTCTCCAAAATGTTTGCCTCAGGGGTGGTTGAGTCCTCTAGCAGTCCTTGGGCCAGCCCAGTGGTCTTGGTCCTGAAGGCTGCAGCGCCTGGTGCTTCACCAGAACTTCGGTTCTGTGTGGATTACAGAGGACTCAATTCAGTCACCAAGACTGACGGGCACCCAGTCCCTAGAGCTGATGAGATCATAGATCGGTTAGGGGCTGCCCGATACCTTAGTACATTTGATCTAACGTCTGGGTACTGGCAGATCGCCTTGACTCATGGGGCAAAAGAGAGGTCAGGATTCTCCATACCAGATGGGCACTACCAGTTCAGGGTTATGCCCTTTGGGATGAAGAATGCCCCTGCCACCTTCCAGAGGTTGGTCAACCAGGTATTGGCTGGACTGAAGGATTTCAGTGCCGCCTACCTGGACGACATAGCAGTGTTCAGCGCCAGCTGGGAGGAACACTTGTGCCACCTCCAGGAAGTGTTGTTGGCCCTGCGCAGAGCAGGCCTCACAATCAAGGCCAGTAAGTGCCAGATTGGGCAGGGTTCAGTGGTGTACTTGGGGCACCAAGTAGGGAGCGGCAAGGTGGCCCCCCTGCAACCCAAGATTGATACCATCCTGGCTTGGGCACTGCCCAAAACCCAGGCTCAGGTGAGAGCTTTCTTAGGTCTCACGGGTTACTACAGGAGGTTTGTCAAGGATTATGGCAACATTGTGCACCCCTTGACTTCGCTGACTTCCAGGAAGCAGCCAAGACTTGTGATCTGGACTGACGCCTGTCAGACGGCCTTTGACACCCTGAAAACTACAATGTGCACCGCTCCCATACTCCAGGCACCCGACTTTTCTAAAGAATTTGTTGTCCAGACGGACGCTTCAGAGCATGGCGTGGGGGCTATTCTAGCTCAGGTGAATGAAGAGGGCCGAGACTTACCTGTAGCCTTCATCAGTAGGAGGTTACTTCCCAGGAAACAGAGGTGGAGTGCGATAGAGGGAGAAGCATTTGCTGTGGTCTGGGCGCTGAAGAAGCTAAGACCCTACCTGTTTGGGACTCACTTCCGGGTTCAGAAAGACCACAGGCCCCTCAGATGGTTGATGCAGATAAGGGGTGAGAATCCAAAGCTGTTGAGGTGGTCCATTTCCCTACAGGGGATGGACTTCACGGTGGAACACCGCCCTGGTACAGATCACGCCAATGCTGATGGTCTGTCCAGATTTTTCCGCCTTAGTGATGAGGACTCCCTAGGGTAAGGGTAGTTCTCCCCACATTTCAGCTGGAGGGGACACGTGTTAGACCTGGCATCATTGGCATGAATCTCTCCTCCATTTTTTCTGTTTGCCTCCTCTGTTTACAATGTTTTTGCTGGACTATTGCTTTGGGCACTGTGCCACTGCTGATCAGTGCCACAGTGCAAGTGCTCCCTATGTGAAATTGATATTGATTCGATTCCATGTTTGGCTTATTTGGTTTACTATCAGTCCCTAGTAGAGTGCACCAGGAGTGCCGGGGCTTGTAAATACAAATGCTGCTAGTGGGCTTGCAGCACGTGTTGTGCCACCCACAGATCACTTCAGTTATGGGGAGGTGCACAGCACTTGTTTTTTGTAGATGAAAATATGTTTTATGTAAATTGTCAACAGTTTAAGGTGCTCCACCAGGTAACGTATCCGACCTTTACGTTAATTAATGTCTCTTGATTAGTGCTCACATATTCTATGTGTGCATCCCTGATTTGGGCACACTTTAGGTTCTAAATCAAAGACTCCAGATCTTTTTAGTTGAACTTTCAATTGATTTTCAAATTTATTTCACTTCATAAGTTAGGCATCATGGTTTCCAATTTGCGTAACACATTTTTATACGAGCTCCGATGCATTTCGGGCTATCATGCCCTTTCTCAAGGAGCTTGAATCAATCTAGTCAAAAACAAAATCAAATATAGCCATCAGTAATCTAAATATATTCATTGTCGATACAAAACATCATATACATAGACCATTCATGAGCAATCGGGTATCATGTGGTAGTGATTGGTGAGATTGGTGACGGGAGTGAAACGTGAATGACCAGGGTAACGAACATGCAATACACTTACGTGTTTGGCTGTTCCAAACACGTATGATAAAGTTCTGAAAAAAACGGTTTAGTAAAATGATATCAATAGCTGTTTCAGGACGTTTCGCATATAAGACTAATGTTCTACGGTGGCAGTCTGAGACCGACTTACTAGATTCAGGGTGGGTGTTCTTTCAGTCCCGATACGGTGAAACCTCCGATCCGCCGAGAGTTTGTTTGGATAACTAACTCCATGTTATAACGGGTTCGGCTATTCGTTGGCGTGATGACGTTGTGTAGGAGTGTGCGCTGAGGCTAAAAATAAAAAACGGACTAGTGTGTGGCGGCCATGTTGTGTGGACACGAAATGCATATGTGTTATATCAACAAATATCTTTCAATGTGTATTGATACAAAAGAAACAATGTAGCATCAGAAAAACCGCAAAGGTTAATTATAGGAAACAGCTTAATTCCACTCTGTCGTTAAGCCCAAATGGCTTAATAGATTGAAGTCGATAAATCCAGGTTGTTTCACGCCTTAATAGGATTTTGTTGTTATTAAGCATTGGCGGATTTTGCGGATCCACGATTCGCGGATTTGCGTATTCACGGATCGTGGATCCGCAAAATCCGCGGATTTTGCGGATTTGCGGATCGGCGGATTTGGGTCGGGCTTCCATGCGAGTGCACATGCCTCTTGTGTGTATAAAAGGTCAGAGACCGATCAGAGCAGCAGATGAAGATACAGAAGCTCCTGGCCACAGGAACAGCACGAGGATTGCGCTCGTGAAAGTCAAGGATGCAAAGGCCTCTGTCCAGCATCACAGCTGATTTTCGATGGTATATTTGGGAAGAAGGCACATCTGCCCAGCCTTGACAACGCTCACGATTGTTTTTTGGGCCGATGAATGAGTCACTGAATTTAAGCTTCAACTAGGGCACATGCTTAATTGGTATCTGTAAGTACTTCCGGTTGAGGTTTAATTGTCGTGCCAGGACCATCGTGCCAGAATGAACCCTGCCCTTCATATTTATTCAAGAAGACGCCACGTTTTGTGCCTGTTGTAACTATTTTACGATGGCGCCGGCAAGCTGCCAGCGCCATCCTAAAATAGTTACTAAATTAGCTTCCACAGGAAGCTCTAATAGATTAAATAAAGCAGGTGCTCGAGCACCTGCTTTATTTTATCTATTAGAGCTTCCTGTTGAAGCTAACTTAGTAACTATATTAGGATGGCGCTGGCAGCTTGCCGGCGCCATCGTAAAATAGTTACAACAGGCCAGCAAGGCTTGAACTTTTGCCCCCGGAATCCGCCGCTCGCGGATTTGCGAAATCGCGGTAAATTCGCAGGAGTTCGCGGATCGCGAATTTACCGAAAATTCGCAAAATCCGCGAGAGTAACGGATTTTGCGCTCATGCTTAGTTGTTATCTATTCCCTCTTTTTTTTCAATGATTTCCAAAACCAGGAATTTTAATTGCGCAATGTTGTGTTTCATTTCCATGAAGTGGGTAGCAATGTTTGATTTTTCGTTTCTGGTTCTAATGTTTGATTTGTGTTCGTTAAGACGCACTTTCACTTTACGTTCAGTTTTTCCCACATAAATTTTCCCACATGGGCACTTTAACATGTATATAAGATTGGTAGAGTCACATGTTGCGTTTACATTAAGACTCATGTTGTAACCTTTCATTGGGTGTGAGATTGTGTTTCCTTTTATTATATTGTTGCAGCTGTTGCAGTTAAAACAAGGTTTAGTGCCTTTGAATATTGTGGGTGTTGGGGTGTCCTTCGTGAGAATTTCTTTAATGTTACTGTTGCGGGTATATGCAAAGATTGGTGGCTTGGAGAACAAATTGTTGAAATCTGGTTCAGCTGTAAGGATCGGCCAGTGTTTTAAGTTTATTTTTTTGTATGTTGAGCTTGAGGTTGAAAATTTCGAAACCAACACCATCCTGGTGTCTTTTGGTTTTTCTGTTTTTGTAAGAGCGTCGTTTCGGGTGATACTTGATGCCCTGTCAGTTGCTTCTTTGATGAGGTCTTTAGGGTATTCTCTCTCTTTAAATCTTTCACCCATTTCAATGATGCGTTGTTGTCGGATTTCTTCTCTTGAGGTGATCCGTGTGACTCTTAACATTTGTGAATATGGTAAGTGTTTTTTTAGCGCACCCTGATGAAAGCTCGAAAAATGTAAAGTATTGTTATGATCTGTGCTTTTCCGAAATAGATCCGTTTCGAATCCCTGCGATGTTCTGGAGATTAAGACATCTAGAAACTTGATGGATTCTTTACTCATTTGCCATGTTAATTCGATTCTGTCGTCTTTTGTATTCAGATTCAAAAGAGCTTTTTCCAAGTTGTTTTCAGTGTCTTTCCAAATAAAAAAACAGATCGTCGATATATCTTACGAATAGTTTCAGATTATTTGACCATGTTGGGTTGTCATAGATATGAGCATTTTCAAATTCCATCATATATATGTTGGCGTATGTCGGCGCAGCGCAATTGCCCATGGACATCCCGGACAATTGTAGATACCATGTTTTGTTGTGTTCAAAATAGCTGTGGTAAAGAGTAAACACCATTAATTCCATCAAGAATTGTTGCAATTCCTGGTCAATATTGCTGTTTAGAAGAGCCTTTTCTACAGCCTCTATTCCACCTCCGTGAGGGATGGACGTATATAAGGATTTTACGTCTGCAGTGCATAGAATGAGCAATTCATTTGGCTCCACTGTTATTCCTGCAAGTTTCAGTAAGAATTTGTTGGTGTTTTCCACATAGCTTTTCATGTTTCTTACAATCGGTTGAAGGTATCTATCCAAGAGTTTACCTACAGGTTCGTGTAGGGAACCCCTGGTGGATACTATTGGTCTAAATGGCGGGTCATCAATGTAAGAACATATTGCTTCTAAACAGCAATATTGACCAGGAAATGCGCCGACATACGCCAACATATATATGATGGAATTTGAAAATGCTCATATCTATGACAACCCAACATGGTTAAATAATCTGAAACTATTCGTAAGATATATCGACGATCTGTTTTTTATTTGGAAAGACACTGAAAACAACTTGGAAAAAGCTCTTTTGGATCTGAATACAAAAGACGACAGAATCATGGCAAATGAGTAAAGAATCCATCACGTTTCTAGATGTCTTAATCTCCAGAACATCGCAGGGATTCGAAACGGATCTATTTCGGAAAAGCACAGATCGTAACAATACTTTACATTTTTCGAGCTTTCATCAGGGTGCGCTAAAAAAACACTTACCATATTCACAAATGTTAAGAGTCACACGGATCACCTCAAGAGAAGAAACCCGACAACAACGCATCATTGAAATGGGTGAAAGATTTAAAGAGAGAGGATACCCTAAAGACCTCATCAAAGAAGCAACTGACAGGGCATCAAGTATCACCCGAAACGACGCTCTTACAAAAACAGAAAAACCAAAAGACACCAGGATGGTGTTGGTTTCGAAATTTTCAACCTCAAGCTCAACATACAAAAAAATAATCTTAAAACACTGGCCGATCCTTACAGCTGAACCAGATTTCAACAATTTGTTCTCCAAGCCACCAATCTTTGCATATACCCGCAACAGAAACATTAAAGAAATTCTCATGAAGGACACCCCAACACCCACAATATTCAAAGGCACGAAACCGTGTTTTAACTGCAACAGCTGCAACAATATAATAAAAGGAAACACAATCTCACACCCAATGAAAGGTTACAACATCAGTCTTAATGTAAACGCAACATGTGACTCTACCAATCCAATATACATGTTAAAGTGCACATGTGGGAAAATGTATGTGGGAAAAACTGAACGTAAAGTGAAAGTGCTTCTTAACGAACACAAATCAAACATTAGAACCAGAAACGAAAAATCAAACATTGCTACCCACTTCATGGAAATGAAACACAACATTGCGCAATTAAAATTCCTGGTTTTGGAAATCATTGAAAAAAAAGAGGGAATGGATAACAACAAAATCCTATTAAGGCGTGAAACAACCTGGATTTATCGACTTCAATCTATGAAGCCGTTTGGGCTTAACGACAGAGTGGAATTAAGCTGTTTTCTATAATTAACCTTTGCGGTTTTTCTGATGCTACATTGTTTCTTTTGTATCAATACACATTGAAAGATATTTGTTGATATAACACATATGCATTTCGTGCCCACACAACATGGCCGCCACACACTAGTCCGTTTTTTATTTTTAGCCTCAGCGCACACTCCTACACAACGTCATCACGCCAACGAATAGCCGAACCCGTTATAACATGGAGTTAGTTTTCCAAACAAACTCTCGGCGGATCGGAGGTTTCACCGTATCGGGACTGAAAGACCACCCACCCTGAATCTAGTAAGTCGGTCTCAGACTGCCACCGTAGAACATTAGTCTTATATGTGAAACGTCGTGAAACAGCTATTGATATCATTTTACTAAACCGTTTTTTTCAGAACTTTATCGTACCTGTTTGGAACAGCCAAACACGTAAGTGTATTGCATGTTCGTTACCCTGGTCATTCACGTTTCACTCCCGTCACCAATCTCACCAATCACTACCACATGATACCCGATTGCTCATGAATGGTCTATGTATATGATGTTTTGTATCGACAATGAATATATTTAGATTACTGATGGCTATATTTGATTTTGTTTTTGACTAGATTGGTTCAAGCTCCTTGAGAAAGGGCATGATAGCCCGAAATGCATCGGAGCTCGTATAAAAATGTGTTATGCAAATTTGAAACCATGATGCCTAACTTATGAAGTGAAATAAATTTGAAAATCAATTGAAAGTTCAACTAAAAAGGTCTGGAGTCTTTGATTTAGAACCTAAAGTGTGCCCAAATCAGGGATGCACACATAGAATATGTGAGCACTAACCAAGTGCCACCCACAGAAGCACCCTGGTAAAATATGTCTAAAGGTCTGCCATTGCTAGACCTACGTGCAGTCTGGTACTGTCACGCGGGCTGCGCAAGTACATCTACTTGCCAGTCCCTAAACCTTCCCTTAACTTCATGTTAGTCACCCCTATGGTAGGCCCAAGGGCAGGGTGCATTGTAAGCATAAGGTAGGACAAGCCTGATGAGGTTGGCATGTCCTAATAGTGAATTACAGCCATATTCGTTTTTCACTATTGTAAGGTTACCTGCTCTCCATAAGTTAGAGTGGGCTGCCAGGATTATTAAACGGTATAATCCTAGCGGAGTCGGGGAGCATGGTGAAATATCGAGTTTGGTATCCCTGAACTCAGAGTTTAATAACGCATCCGTTTGGGTGGCTGGTTTTTAGAATCTGTGTTTGAAAATAGCACTTTTAGAAAGTGGCTATTTTCTTGTCTGACTGTCTACTGGTCTCTGCTGGTTTGGTATGCGTGTGACAGGAGCTGGGTGGCTCCAGAGGTCTGAATGAGTCAGTGTGGGGTGAGTGAGGCATTTGCATTGAGAGTAGGGGAAGAGTAGCTTCTGATAGCCTTCCCTGCCTGACACAATGCTGGCTCCACCTCCTGCCAGGTGACTGATGGCTCTGTGCCTGCCAGGGACAATCCTGGCTCCACCTCCTGCCGGGCGACTGATGGCCCTGCCCCTGCCAGTGACAATGCTGGCTCCACCTCCTGCGGGGCGGCTGAGGACCCTGCCCTGCACAGTGAATAGGCCAGGTGCCTCGGCCTGGCCACACCCACAACAAACCCAGGATGGGGGAAATCTCCCTACACAGACAAAGGGATTAAAGCAGAAAAGGGGTATAAGAGAAGGACCCCTGAACAAAAGAACTTAGATCACTTCTGACAAGGAAACCTGAACCAAGGACAAGAAGCCTGCTGATCCAAGGACTTTCCTACCCCTTTTGCCAGTGTGCTGTTTTTGGGGGAATCCTGCAGTTGCTTCTTTATTTTTGCCAAGGAACCAGGATAGAGGAACTGAGTGTGTACTCTCAAGCTTTGCCAAGGAAATCTCCAAGGGTTGAAAGAGTGCCAGCCTCCTGTTGAAGTCACAGGGTTAAAGGACTTTATCATTTGCTAAAAGTGCCTGTTGCTGGAACCTGAAAATCCAGCACCTCTGAAGAATCCAGCAATCTTGATGCCGACAGACGCCGCCGAATCCAGCTCGACATCGTGAGTGCAGCTCCCGTGTCCCGCACCTTCAACGCTGGCTGCCGGGCCCGATCGACGCTAGTAGCGAAGCCGCTACCGACGCCTCGATACCGAGCCCTCTCGACGCCGTAAGCGCTGCTCACTCTTGCAACATCACCATTGACATCGACGACGACGCCGTATCCTGCTTCGCCTCTTGAGCGCTGCACCTGCCTGACATCTGTCGACGCCGCTGCAGATCGCCCCGACTCCGAGGCCCGATCGACGCCGAAGACGCGACGCCGGACATCTTGACGCTGCTGATCATCGTGTGCTTCACTTTTCCAAGGTACTGTGTTGTGGGGGTCTGTTTCGACTCCGGGCTCGACGTAGCGTTCCTCGCGGTCGACGCCGAACCTTTGGATTAACTTTGCCTCGACATCGTGTGACTCCTGTGGGGGTTACCTTGTTGCCAAGAACTGTGATTTAAAGAAGAAGAGTTGCTTTTGTTACTAAAGACTTTGTGCTAAGAAGAAACTACACTTGAACTATTATTTTTCCTTCCAAGAGTATTTATTAAGAATTGTGGTATATTTTTGTCGTTATTTGGTCTTGTGCTAAGCCTTATATAAAAATCCTTATTTTTATAATACTACTTTGTCGTGTCCATTTGTAGTGTATTCACTTTATTACTGTATGTGGTCATAAATGCTTAACGCACTGCCTCTGAGATAAGCCTGTCTGCTTTGCCAAGCTACCAAGGGGGTGAGCAGGGGTTATCTAAGTGTGTGATCCCCTTGCCCTGACTAGAAAAGGTGTGTCCCTATTTGTCAGAAGTGTATACCTCTGCCAACTAGAGACAGCCGCTTCTAACAAAGGGTATGAGAGGAGGCTTTGCAAATCTCAGCCAGATGGACTCTACCAATCTCAGTCTAGGGAGTCTTGTGGCAGTACCCCAAAGTCCTTCAGTAAAAAGTGTCCTAGCCAAGAAATAACTCAAGGCAATGGTAGAGCAAATCCAGTTACTTAAGTCGTATGGAGTGGCGTTGTAGCCCTTACCAACTGCTCCTTAAATGGCAAACAGTTTGAATAAAACAAGATAGCTCTCTGAACATCAGTGATTGCAGCATTTCTTCCTCTAGACACAAAGAAGCCTGGACAAAAACAGGGAAAATCCACTTCTTCAGCCCGATAGTAGCAATCTCAGACAAAAACTCAGGATCAATGTAAAGAACCACCCCATCTTCAAGCATCTTAAGAACAAGTGCCTTATACATGGCCCAGACTTGTCAATGTAATGAGTGGAAATAACGGCACACAACAAATCAACTTTCAAGGTCAAATACATACTGGCCAAGTCAAATCCCTTCTGAAGGTGAGCAGCAAGCTGCTCGTCCTCTCAATCACTGCAGCAAGGCACACGGAAAGCCACAATCATTATCCAGTGGGCCTGTAAAGTAGACACAGAAAGCTCTAACATCTCCTAAAATAACAGCCACACTGAAGGAAACCCATATTCCTAAAAAGAGAGAAGTGGCCAGGTATGTACGCTAAAATGCTTTGCAGCAGAGATAATATAGCTACGTTGGAAGGACAAAGGTCTGGTTAGCTCAGCAAAATGTCTGGGAGGTCTCAGCTATGCAAACTGATCCTTTCACCCTCCATACTATCAGGCATAGGTGCACCACTGGTGTATACAGCAGGGACCACAGAGTGAAATGAACCACCGGAAGCCTCCATGATGTCTGCATGATGTGGCAATTGGTGACCACTATTGTTATTACTGGTGAGCTGTTTCCTTGTCTGCGCACTGCCTAAACTGTTTGTTTCTCTTCCCCCTGCCAATCTATTTGTTTCTCCCCCTGCCTTTTCCCTTCTGTGCCCTGTCATGACTGGTTACCCCCCTGCCGTACTCTACCTGTTCTTTTTCTCGACGCAGCGTCCCTGTGGCCCGCCCTCCGCATTCCCATTCGCCGCCCCAGTCCCGCCTCCCAGCTGCTCCTCTCTCCCACATCCCCTCTTATGGAGGCCGTTCAGCGCCGCGCTGAAGGCGTGCCAAAGGCAAGACCGTCTTCGCCCGACCGCGCCTGGACCGTTCCCAGCGCCAGGACCCCTGGCCCCCACAAGCGCCATGACATCCTCCTCCGCTACGACTCTAGCACCCTCCACGCACTCAACGCTGGACGTTCACGCACCTGCTGCCTAGCCGCCCCGAAGCGCACCCAAGGTCCCTTCTCCTGCCGGAACTGCAGCTTCACCAGCATCGGCCCACCATCGGAGACCTGGCTGAACCCCTCCTCGGCACCCCACATCGCCACAGCCATCCCAGATGGCTACAAGATCACCTGCAAGGACCGCACCAACGGAGTAGGAGGAGGAATTGCCATTGTCCACAAGAACACTCTCAAAATCTCGACTGATACCGACGACACCCTGAGCACTGCTGAACACCTGCACTTCCAGATCCACACCGACCCCAACACCAACCTCAGAGGGACCCTCGTCTACAGACCCCCCCAAGACCCCGACCACAGTTCAGCGACTCCATCACCGACTTCATCAGCACACACGCCCTTGCCTCCACGGACTACATCCTGCTCGGGGACCTGAACTTCCACCTCGAGAAGAACAACAACCCCAACTCGTCCACCCTGATTGCCAACCTCGCCAACCTCAGACTCAGACAATTCATCACACCTCCCACCCACACTGCTGGCCACACGCTTGACCGCATCTTCTCAGCTAGCTCCCAGGTCTTCTTCAACCTCACCACCGAACTCCACTGGACCGACCACAGCTGCATCCATTTCACCTTCCAGAAACCTACAACACACCACCGCATCCAGCAGATGCCTCGCCGCCGCTGGAGCAAAGTCACCGAGGACCAGCTAACCACCGCCCTCGCCCAGAGCCCACCCGCAGACCCGACCGACCCCGACGCCACAGCCCGAAGCCTCAGACAATGGATCGACGACTGCGTCAACATCCTCGCCCGCTCAAGAAGCCCCCAAACACCCACACCAGCAAGAGAGCCTGCTGGTTCACCGAAGACCTCCAGGCCTCCAAGCAAAGCCACACAGCCCACAAGAACGCCACCCGTAGGCACCACCACCTCATCAGAACCACCAAAAGGACCTTCTTTAAAGTCCGCCTAGACAACAACGCACACAACAGCCAAGAGCTCTTCAAAATCGTAAAGGAACTCTCCAACCCCAGCTCCAACTCCAACAATATCCCACCGTCATAAGACCTGTGCGATGCGCTGGCCACCTTCTTTCATCGTAAGATCGCTGACATCCACAATAGCTTTGACACCGTCACCACCCCGGCAACCGCTGAAACCCCCCCTCCCACATCCACCACCCACACCAACCGCCTGCTCTGCTGGACCAACATCACCGACGACGGCACCATCAAGGTCATGAACACCATCCACTCCGGCTCCCCAGAAGACCCCTGCCCACACCACATCTTCAACAAAGCACCCCATCTCTGGAAAACCATCAACATCTCCTTCAAGACAGCAACCTTCCCGGAGAGCTGGAAGCATGCAGAGATCAACACCTTACTCAAGAAACCCAAGGCGGACCCCAAGGACCTCACGAACTTCCGACCCATCTTCCTGCTCCTGTTCCCAGCGAAGGTCATCGAAAAAGCCGCCAACAAACAACTGACCAGCTTCCTCGAGGAGAACAGCATCCTGGACCTGTCCCAGTCCGGGTTCCGCAGCAACCACAGCTCATCGCCACCACCGATGAGATCAGGACCCTGCTCGACAACAGAGAAACCGCGGCCCTCATCCTCCTGGACCTGTCAGCCGCCTCCGACACTGTCTGCCACCGCACACTACGAACACGCCTCTGCAACGCCGGAATCCAAGAGAAGGCCCTGGACTGGACCACCTCCTTTCTCTCTGGCAGAACACAGAGCGTCCGCCTCCCCCTTCCGCTCCGAAGCCACAGAGATCATCTAGGGCGTACCCCAAGGCTCATCCCTGAGCCCAACACTGTTCAACATCTATATGGCACCTCTGGCCCATGTCACAAGATGCCATGACCTCAATATCATCTCCTACACGGAAGACACCCAGCTGATCCTCTCCCTCACCAAAGACCCCCACACCTGAAAAACCAACCTCCACGAAGGAAAAAAGGCCGTCGCCGACTGGATGAGAAACAGCTGACTGAAGCTGAACTTGTACAAGACAGAGGTCCTCATCCTCGGATCAACCCGCCTCGGCTTGGGACGACTCCTGGTGGCTGACTGCACTAGGAGCACCCACCGACCACGCACGCAACCTAGGGGTCATCCTCGACTCCACCCTCTCCATGACGAAGCAGGTCAACGCCGTCTTCTCCTCCTGCTTCAACACCTTCTGCATGCTTCGCAGGATCTTCAAGTGGATCCCCACCGAAACAAGAAGGACAGACACCCAGGCCCTCATCAGCAGTAGACTGGACTACAGAAATGCACTCTATGCAGGAGCCCCGGCCAAACTCCTGAAACGACTCCAACGCATCCAGAACGCATCCGCACGCCTGATCCTCAACATCCCGCACTGCCGCCACATCACACCCCACTGAAAGACCTGCACTGGCTCCCCATCAACAAGAGAATAACCTTCAAACTCCTCACCCATGCACACAAGGCTCTCCACGACGCCAGACCAGCGTACCTCAACAGCCGACTCAGCCTCTACACTCCCACCCTCTAGCTCAGCTTCGCAGACCGCGCCCTAGCCACTGTCCCCCGCATCCGCAGAGTAACGGCCGGCGGCAGATCATTCTTCCACCTCACCGCCAAGACATAGAACACCCTCCCCTGTGGCAGACCAAAGACCTTCTAATTTTCAGGAGACTCCTCAAGACCTGGCTCTTCGAACAGTAGTAGCTCCCTTCCCCTAGCGTCTTGAGACCCTCACGGGTATGTAGTGCACTCTATAAATGCCATGATTGATTGATTGATTGCAGAGGAAAAGTACAGGAGGGAAAACCCTTGCAGCAAGAACAGAAATACCACCAAAATCATCTTGATCACTACCCTCCTCAATTTTTATTAGAAATTAAGACATCATGGTGAAAATAGTAAAGTCATATAAAAGGTGATTTGGCCACAGCAGGATCGGAGCATCCACACCTCAAGCTCCCATGATCATGAAGTGAGACCAAAATGTGAAAAGTTGGGCATTCTCCAGGGATGAAATAAATCAATAAAGGAGTCTCCTAAACCAGCAACAGTGGTGGAACAGCTTCTGGGGATATCAACCCAGACATTGTTTGAATCACTGATGTGACAGCCTGTGTGACCTAAGGTGCTGCTCCACACAAGGCACAACTGCACAGTCAACTATTGTAGAGCTCTTAACTGAGTTCTTGCAGTTTTTTTTAATGTAACCGTATTGTCCAATTTGACTAGCATAAGATGACCCCTCATCCAGAACTCAAAATGGTGGAGAATCTAGAGAACAGATAACAATTCCACTAATTGGAAGAGCACTGACTTCTATCAAAGTCCAACATCCCTGTATCAAGAGGTACCAAAAGTGTTACCCGGCTCATGGAACTGAGATTCTGTTTCACTGCCAAGAGCAAACAAATTGCTTGGCAGCGAGACTCAAACCAACCACTACTGCTACTGAAGGCAAAGGGAGTGTTGATGAAGATGCACCAGGAGGATGATATAAGTGCTGGTGTGTAAACCATGTGCCCCCAAGCCTGCAACCACAGGCGAACTGGGGCATGAAGGTGAGCCAGCAAGGTCAAAAGTGTCAGCCTCAAACTTTTAGTCAGGCCTGTCAGCAGAACCACTATATCTATGCTGGTCTGGAATTAAGCCTCAAGAAACATCCTGTCTGGAAAACCTCAGCTAACCCAGCTAACCCAGCAAGTGAAAAATAGTCATATCGCATTCCACCAACGTGGGGAACTTGTGAGGGACTAATTGAAGCAGAAAAAGAAAAACCCAGAATTTATAATTCCCTACCTGAGGCCTATGAAAGTCCCCGCTACAATCAGTGGAATAATTCTCTTCAGGGTTTCCATTTTGGAAGGTATCTTCTGAAGAGTGGTTGAAACTCTTCCAAGTTCAGATCAGTGATCAACCAAACACACTCTGACATCTCAGGCACTAGAAACACTATAAAGTATATTGCAGTTCCCTACTTTCATCAGGGGACTAGCACCTCCTTGTGTACCTGCACCAATGAGATCCGGAGCCATGGTCTTCCTCTTAAATAGACAAGCATGGGAATGACACTGAGGTCTGTTGAAAGACTTGCAGACTCGAGGCAATACCATTCCTTTACCACAAGGAGGACCCAAATAAAGAAGTGGACTGCTGCTAGGTTGCAGCAACCTGCTGAATGCACAAGTCAGCCAGCCAGTAGTAGTGGTCACTGGCATGGTCACACTCATTTGGACTTCCCTGGAGAGGAGGTATTACAGCCACAGTGTTCTGTAAAAGCCTTGTCCTTCAATCTCTTGGGTGGTGGTGGGGGTGACATCCTGGAAGGCTGGCTAAAGAGAATTATATCGAGGAACAGAGGCAGAAGACTAGAGTTGCTGATGGAAAAGCTAGGAATGGTTTTGTTTTTTAAATAAATGATGCATTGTATCCACTAGCCCAACTCCAAACAGCTTAGGGTCCTTAAACGGGAGTCACAAACCAACTGATGTCTGAGAAGCATAAGTATTTTTATTTTATTTACTTGAAAAGTTTTATATAGCGCTACTAGATCTGGAGGTATCCGAGCGCTTTACATGAGTTACAGCGAGTTACAGGTTACATAGTTACATCAGTTAAATCAAAGAGTCACAGGGGGAGGAGGAGGGGGAGGGAGGGAATACACAACTGGAAAAATTAGGAAAACAATGACAGATGTCCGGCTAGGTAGGTAATGACCGAGGGACTGAAACCAGGGCCAGACTCCTCTTTAGCTGAATATGACAGCTCCACCGGACATCGGCCAAGGTTGCTCATATATCCAGTTGAGTACAAACAGTTTTGACGTCCATGGGGCGTCGTCAGAGGACCATCAGAAGTTCAGAGGAACATTATTTATGAGTTATATATAGTGCTGGTTAGACCCGTAGGTATCAGAGCACTTTACATTAGGCTATACAATGTTACCGAGAATGAAAACAAATACACATCACGTCAAAAATTAAGCAACAAATTGGGAGAGGAAAGAAAGGTGAGACAAATATAGAGGAGGGGAAGGGGGAAGTGTGAAGGGGGAGGATGAAGGAAAAGACGACTGGAGAGATGAAATGAAGTCTGCCCAAAGACCGACTGGGTAGGTGACGTCCGAGGAGGGAATCCACAGCCCATCACCCCAATAGCCAAACAGGTAGCTCCATTGGGCATCAGTCAGATTGCTAGGTCTCAACTGACGAGGGAAAGTTCACAGAAGAACGTCCAGTGGATAGACAGGGTGGGAACTAGAAGCAAGGACGGGTGGAGGCAAAGGTCAATAGCTGGAAAGAGGAGAAGAGTAGAGAGGAGGGGGTAAGGGGTATGGTGAAGAGGAGAAGGGAAAAAAGTCCATTAGAGAGACGCAGGAGAGTTTGCCCAAATACCGTCTGGGTAGGTAATGGTCAAGGAGGGAAATCCATAGCCCATCTCCCCTTTAGCTCACGAGGTAGCTCCACCGGGCGTCAGTCAAAATGTCTAGGTCTCAGTTGCCGATGGAAAGATCTCTGAGTCAAGTGTCATGGAGGGTGAGCAGGAGCGGGGTTTGGTGAGGGCTGATCTAGTATATATCACACATGAATACTCCAATTGACCAGCCAGTGGTCAGTATCGTTTGATGAACTATGTCCGGACCTGAGGCCAAAATAACAAAGAGGGAAAGAACTCTCTAGTTCATCAAAGGTTACTGACCACTGGCTGGTCAATTGGAGTATTCATGTGTGATATATACTACTCAGGGAGGACGTACTCCGGTTACTTATAAACCTCTCAAACCCTCTAGGTGTTTGGATATCTCAAAGCACCTTTTTGTGTTTACATACGAGGCCTGATCTAGAACAGGACGATGACCAAAGATTTCAGATCATGAGAGATATTTGACCCTGTGGAACGTCCCACCAGCTCAGTTTGGGAGTCCCCTGGTACCTCTGGAGTCCCCTGTGGCAGTATTCAGTACTGGCCCTAGTCGCCATCTTGGGGACAGGCCCTGCAGAAAGTTGTAAGAAACTCCTACCTTTAGCTCTACTGCAAAGGTTTAAGGCACAACGATCAGTCCTACTTTGCTTTCTGTGCCCTTGATAACTCCTAGTACTGGTCAACAAGGCTAGTCCTACCTCTCTTTTTAAAGAAGAAAAGAGCCCACACAATGCTTCTGAAACAAATTGCGGGAGACTGCCACAGAGGTAGCCACGGCCAGTCAGCAGAACGAAACTCATCAAAAGAAATGTCTGACATGATTCTGACCTACAAAGGATGGCTTTCTACCATGCCAATCTCAACAGACAAACAGTTTCTTACAGTCTAAAAGCAAAGGCTCTGGAGCATAAGCCAAATAAATGCTTTTCCACAGCATCACGTGGAAGCTGGAGTGAACTAGTAAAGCAAACATAAGCAAAGTGCAAGGGGTTGGGGGTAAATCCTTGTACTTTAAAGTCAGAGAAATGAAAGAAGACATTTCAAAAACAGCATCTGAAGCATCTGACATTTCATTTTGGTATTTGGAAGGAAAAGGGAGATTAAGTGATGGGCGCCGAAGCTGAACCACCGAAGACAGAACAAACAGTGCCACGAGCAGCAATCATAGAAAAAATACTTCTCCCTCAAATAAACACATTAATGTTGAAGGATAATGTTAACAGTAATGAGGGGTTCTCTGTGTGAGGAAACCAAACACCAAAAGGAGGGACAAAGAGGAAGGATAGACCACAATCAAGCAAGCATTTACGAATGACAATTGAAGGGACGAATAAAAAGGCAGCGGGTGGACTGTAAGCCCACAGAGTGAATACAGCATGCCTAGAGAAGACAGCGTATACGCTGCCTAAGCTTGACCTAGAAAGGGGCCTTTGTACCCTGCAGCGTAGCCACAGCCTCAGTCACAGCCTAGTGACTATAATCTGACCCTCTCTCACTACAGACCATCTGCCATGCTTATGCATGGCATCCGGTGAATGGGACACAGGGGACGACTACTCAACCCCCTCTGTTTTTGGGGTAATGCTTTTCCATCATCCATTCCAAAGCAGTGCCAGCTACAATCAGAGGCAAATTGCACCAACTCCTCTGCACGTCCTTACTTACTTCTTTTCAGAAGTGCCTATAAATACATCTCCCAGGAAGACATCCTGCCTGAGAATAAAAAGGAAAGACTGTGCATGCACACCAAGTTGTTACTCATCCATCGAACCTGGCACATACCATGAAGAACATGGAACATCGCCTGGGACATCACAACACCTCAGAGGTCCACCTGTGGGGCATTTAGTCAACCTGTGCATGTCCCTGCTAATGCTAACAGGAGTACCCATATCTACCAGACCCACAGAGGGCCAATCAAGGTCTTAAATGCAATCAGGCAGGGGATCACTGTCAAACACTGCCCCGCCTGCTCTCAGAATGTTCTGCCCTGTGCCCTCTGCCAGGCTATGATGATGGTGACCCACACCCAGCAAGAACCCTAGCAGCACTTGTGAGTCCTCGTCTCAGTTAGAGACCGGTTAAATACTGGAAGAATGGAGGGAACGCTAACCCTGTTATCGCATCCAGCAGGATGGAGAGGCTTACATTTTCTGCATGCTTCTGACTTTTCCTGCCTCAAGGTGGTAAGAATCCCCTCAAGGGTAATGACTGAGAGGAGGAGAATGGGTGAAGAGGTTATGTCCTACACTGAATATCTCCTTTACTCTGCCGGAAAATGCTTTCCACTCGCCTACAATTCCATTACTATGCAAGAATATTACCATTATTGTGTCATAATATGCCCATTACTGTGTCAACAAATTATTTTAATTGACTCTAATACCCCTTTACTCTTCCAGAGTATTTCCATTCTTGTAGTCTGTACTTTCCATTACAGGAGTAGAATATTTTTATCTTTAACCTCATCGCTGCGGCGGCTATTCTGCCGCAGCGCTAAGGGGCGGGGGGGCCACGCAGAGCGCCCATGCTGGTGACGGAACCGCTCCGTCACCAGCCGTGATTGAGCTGTGCTCATGACGGAGCGGTTCCGTCATGGCCCCGTCCGCTTAATAGAACGCGCTGCGCAGGCGCGAAATCAGCGTCGCGCAGGTGCGTCGGGCGGGCCTGACGGAACCGCTCTGTCATCAGCACAGCGCCACCGCGGCTGATGACGGAGCGGTTCCGTCAGCACGAAAAGGGCTTAGACAGAGGGGCTTATCCGAATGTCGGTCGAAAAGCCTTCTAACGACATCCATGGTTTAAAGTCCGACCGTCTAATTCCAATGTAGATGGTCAGAGTTTAAACTGGCCAGTCATTCCGGCTGGCTTCCGACAGGCTGAAGGAGCCCGTCGGAAACCGCCATATAATTAATCCCTTACATACAGCCTTCCCTGTAAATCCCTGCACAATGTAACAGGCACCAAGAGGTGCTTGCCACACCGTGCAGGGATTTATACAAACTCTCATTTCTCTATGGTAGCTTGTGCTGCGGGCAGAAACCACCCGCAGCACAAGCTCCCATACGGTGTTGGGAACGTCCGACC
Source organism: Lissotriton helveticus (assembly GCF_964261635.1). Lineage (NCBI taxonomy): Eukaryota > Metazoa > Chordata > Amphibia > Caudata > Salamandridae > Lissotriton > Lissotriton helveticus. The sequence goes on along the minus strand of NC_136071.1, from coordinate 329,264,570 downwards.
TACGGCCGGTCAGTTCGGCCGTTCCCATACTGAAACGTGTCGAGCAGACTGAAGTCCACCTGACATTCTCATTCGGGCCAGAATGTTTAGAGTACTATGCCAGACTGTGCTTGTCATTGTGCCATCAATTATATGACTGGGTGATTTAACGGGCGATGGTGCTAAGAGACTGTTGCACTAGGTATAATTAAACCAGATTTTCTAAAGTCCTTACATGCAGTGCTGGAAGAGGGGGAAGTAATTCACCCTTCTACCCCAACCCCGATTAGAATAATCGACATTGAATAAACAAATCTTTAGCACACGCTATCTAATGTGTACACATAAAATTGGCAGTCCAGTAATGCACGTTGAACCAAGGACTTGGTCCAAAGTTCATTACTGGACTGTTAATTCTATGTGTACACTTTAGATCGTGTGTGCTACAGATTTCTTTATTCATTGTGTCATCAAAGGGCTTCAAATTATCTCTCACTATGGCTCATGGCAGGATAGCTCTGTGACTTTACCTGGACTATTCAGCTTACTGCGCCCGAATAGTTCAATCGTTGGGACAGAAAATTAATATTACTATGAGAGTACATGGCAATCATTGTGGATATAGAATGCAATTCTGCATTTGCCACATGGGCTTACTGGCATGGTTTGTGTGCTCGTCAAACACTTCACAGCTTTACCATCTTTCAACATTTATTTTCTCTTCTACCAGCCATGAGGCAAAGCTAAGGTGATACACAAACGGATAGTGTGCACTACTTTACTTTAGAATCTTTATTGGTAGGCTACTTTCAAAGAAGCCCTTTTCATATATTACATTAGAGTAATGCCTTTGTAGAGGCAAGGAAGACAATTTTGAATCAAAAAGAGCTCTGCCCAATGTCTTTATTTCAGATATTATTGTTGAATGTTTTGTATTCACTTCAACTCCTTGAAAAACAATTACTATTCAGTAGGAATTCAGGTGTATGAACATCCCATAGTGTAATAAATGTCACATGTCTGGAGGTCCCCAATAATGCGGATTGAAAGCCCCCGAAATAGTTCTTCCACAGAATAACTGCCTAATGAAAATTAAAATATCTATCACCCTTGCCTGGCCTCCTGCTTACACATCCCAGTAAAAAAACATGCATTTTAAAACTGACACATTGTGTCATGTCTACATATCTCTTCCACTATGACCCAAGTGAATGTGAAGTACAAATGTAGGTCGGTGTAAGGTCACATGCGATTGTTTTGGCTTGATGTTTGGGGAAAACATGCTGCCCTAAGATATACATTTTAAAATGCAACCAAAGTATAAACGCAGATGCATATTCTCTGTTACAGTACAGTCTAAAATATCTTCCTAATGTTTAGACATTATAAAAAGCTTTTCAGAATATGGAGCAAGCACTTAAAACCTGGGCCTATCATTTTAGCATTCTACCTTCTGTATTGTCCCATCCTCTGGGAATATATCACACCAGGTTGTTTTCCAGCAAATAATACATAGCTGTAATATTTACAAAAAGTTGTCTCTTTGTGTGGCCTTAAAATCATTGTCAGAAGGGAATCATCTTTGACAAGTTTAACTAAGCTTTTCATGCTTCAACAACAAATAACATCACCACCGATAAAAGTAACTAAAATATTAACAGTAACTACAGTAAATTCAACAATTAAAAAAAAAATCATCTGTTTCTAGCTTTGACCACAGTCACCTTTAGTATCTGGACGATCTCATGAGATCCATTCTTAAAAAATATAAAATATACCTATATAGAGAGAGTGGCCTTTGGTTCAGCCTCCTTCATAAATTGGCATTCATGTGTTTTTATGAATTACCATTGCCTGAATGTTCTGTTCTCTATGAATACCTCCCTTGACGATGTGATGCTACAATATTATGGAGTTGCTCTATGTGCAGGTTGCTCTTTGGCTTGGTGATGTCACATACAATCCCCTAGAGGAGCTACAGAAGTACCTATGTCTGACACCTTACTCGCTGTCATTAATTTCCAAGACACTAAAGTTGGAAAATCAAAAAAAAAACAACTTGATAAATAACTGTCTATGCGCGTTAAAGCATGACCCGATCCCTCAGTGCCTTAAGGGTCTGGAAATTCACAGCTAATTATTTAGCGCTGCCTTTTCCCAGTGACCGCAGCAGCCTGTTTTTCTTTCCTGCCATTTGCTTGATACTTGGAGTCCAAGACAAGTTTTTCAGAAATGATTTTCCATGTTTATCACAGCTACCAAACACACAGACACTTGAACTGTAATGTGTTCTGTCACATCGCAGTCCACTCATAACACTTGCCACCAGCGGGCTCTGCCCGCTGAGCGCTTACTTTCTGGCAGCCCAGTCGTGGCTGTTTTTCATTCTGCTTCTTGTTTTTAAAACCTTTGGTGGCCTAGAAATAAAATTTTCAAATTGATGCAGGGATTCCCCTAGTTTTTCTGACACTTTAGTCTACCCATGTGCAGTGCCTAATTTGTTGTCACAGAAAATTATATATATGTGCAGAAAACGAAACCTTTTCTTAATAGTCCTCTACTATCTGCCAAGTGCCATGATTTGATTAATTTTAAGCCTCTTTTGCCCCCCCCACCCCAGCTTTATATCTCTGTTAGATGTTCTTTTTTAATCCTGCTTTCCCTTTTTCTCACTGTTTCCTATCTTCCTTTTCTTCCTTCTTTCTCTTATTGCTGTCTAGAAGCCTGATGATGAAAAAGAAGTCCCATTCCCAGAAAAGTAGTGTTGGTGTCCACTGTCGGCAACCACTGGGACAAATTAAGCACTGATGACTGAAGGTAGTAGATGTACTTCCAATGTTATGTTCTGCATGGCTGCCATATTTAACTTGGCAGCCTTTTTGCCTGCCTTCTGCTTACAGTTAAGAAACAAGATACCAGCAGTATTTAAGTCACCTAAATGAATTATGTATCGAGTTTTGTGGTCAGTAGAGGATGCATTCATTTTAATTAGCTGTTTCAGGCGATATGTAAAAATACATAGATATCTTTCCATTGCATGCAAAGTCATTAAATGTTTTTGTGATGAGCTAGTGAATTTTACTACGACTATTGATTCCTGTTTTCTCTGGTTTGTGTGAAAACGATATGCGCTCCTTTGAGGTAGGAGATCACTGACATTTTGGTGAATCAAGAACAACAAAGAAGCAAATATCAACAAAGCTAGTAATTCTGGAATCAATGTCCTAGCAAATCTAGTAAGCACATTAGAGTGAGCTGTCAGACAGAGTGGACAATAGTTGTAAACTGTCCCTAATGCATTTCAATCCAAGCACTGGACGGCTGTTAAAGCATACACCCAAACAGACAGTACCATTAGGTAAGAGATGAAGACCCCACTGGGAAGAGGCTTAGGTGTTGTTGACAAGCCTCCAGGCAATAGTTGAAAGAGGCTGTTGGATGAAAGCCAATGGTTGAAAGTGGCAAAGCCCACTCTCCCTCCCCCCCTCTCTCTCTCTTTCTCTCTCTCTCTCTCTCTCTCTCTCTCTCTCTCTCTCTCTCTCTCTCTATATATATATATATATATATATATATATATATATCCATCACAGTTCCAGGAACCCAACTTGGAATGGCCACTCAGAAGCTTTGTGAAAAGACGTTTCTTTATTGCAGCATGCCAGTGAGCAAACATCAGGGAAACACTTCAAAATAAAGTTCGCCAGACGCGTTTCGAGAGACACAGGCTCTCTTCTTCAGTGGCTGAGTGAAATGAAACGAAGTTGCTCGTAGTCAATTCTTAAAACACCTGCCCATCAGTGGGCGTGGCCGCACACGGCCTCCTGGGTGTTGTAGTGTTCATAATTAAATCCAAGTGGATGCGCTTTTCGTTTCTTGTGCACGCAATAACTCCCATGTGGGTAGAAGGATATCTCGCCTGACTTCATTCACCCTGCTTTACTGCTGCAATAACGCGGGACACGCGCATGCCTGGATAGCGACGCTCCCCTTCTGCCTTTTATGCCGTGACACCCATCCGGTGCCCGAAAGGTCGTTGGTGCACGAAGAGCCAATTCCGCGACCGGGACGGCCGCTAAAATCCATCACAGTTCCAGGAACCCAACTTGGAATGGCCACTCAGAAGCTTTGTGAAAAGACGTTTCTTTATTGCAGCATGCCAGTGAGCAAACATCAGGGAAACACTTCAAACTAAAGTTCGCCAGACGCGTTTCGAGAGACACAGGCTCTCTTCTTCAGTGGCTGAGTGAAATGAAACGAAGTTGCTCATAGTCAATTCTTAAAACACCTGCCCATCAGTGGGCGTGGCCGCACACGGCCTCCTGGGTGTTGTAGTGTTCATAATTAAATCCAAGTGGATGCGCTTTTCGTTTCTTGTGCACGCAATAACTCCCATGTGGGTAGAAGGATATCTCGCCTGACTTCATTCACCCTGCTTTACTGCTGCAATAACGCGGGACACCCGCATGCCTGGATAGCGACGCTCCCCTTCTGCCTTTTATGCCGTGACACCCATCCGGTGCCCGAAAGGTCGTTGGTGCGCGAAGAGCCAATTCCGCGACCGGGACGGCCGCTAAAATCCATCACAGTTCCAGGAACCCAACTTGGAATGGCCACTCAGAAGCTTTGTGAAAAGACGTTTCTTTATTGCAGCATGCCAGTAAGCAAACATCAGGGAAACACTTCAAAATAAAGTTCGCCAGACGCGTTTCGAGAGACACAGGCTCTAAGATACAAGATGGAGGGCAAATAATGTTCAGAATGGGTAGAAGTGGGCACGGTAGACTTATCTTGACCCCCTAGGTTTTCTGAGGGTGGCTGAGGAGGCCCATATGTGCGAGGTTTAGCGAGGTTAGCTCCCGGTTCGCGTACCGGGTAGCGCCCCAGGGAGCGTACTTTTTTGAAAATTAGTGAAAAATGTTAGAGTAAAATAATAATTGTGAGTGATCAGATGTAGGGTAGCTCTGAGAAGAGCTTTTGGGTTTATGGTACATTTAGGTACTTATAAGTAGGTACCAATGCACAGTCTTAAATTCAGAATGAAAATTCTGTTGCCCTCATCTGAGAAGTGAACTCCATCTCCTCTGTAGATATCTTGCATGTAGTAACGCAAGTTATTGTTGTACATGGAGCCCATTCCATGGTCTCTCATGTAAGCTGAAACAGATTTGTTTACATGCTTCCTCGACTTCTCAATTTGTGGACAAAATTGGTTTGACCACCTCCATTTCTGTCTTTGGCATATATTTGAATATACCAAGGCAGTTTGAGGAAAAAGTGCCATCAATTGCTCAAAGGTGTCCTTTAAAAGCATTTCCAGACCTACCCCAGTCAAAGTGCCCAAATCATTACCTCCACAGTGCACAATTAAAAGGTCAGGTTTTGGCAAATGCATAAAGGTTTTCACCAATGGTATCAATTGGTGACATTTTAATCCTCTGTGGCCAAACCACTTAATTTCCACATCTTGTAAATTGAGGTTAGGTAAATTTCTGTTCTTAGCATACCTGTGAGCCCAGTGGATATAACTATGTCCAACAATCCAGACAGAAAACATGGTGAGAGAAGGTTCTGCTGCAGTCAGATGAAGTGTGGCAATGAAATGGCAGTTGAAAAAATGAGAGTTTAAAATGAAAAAAACTGTGGAGTTTCTGTGTTAATGAAGCAGTAACAGTGATTGGTGGATTTTGATTGCTGAAAACAGAAAGTTAGGGTGCATGGATGAGTTCTTTGAAAGATGTATTTTGAATGGTCAATAAAAAATCATTAAATGAAAGATTGCAGTGGATACGCAGGTGCACTGAGAGTTCAGAGTTCAATTGCAACATTGTTGTGTGAACTTGCAAACACCAGAGGTCTTCCAAGAGGTGGTTGCCATGCAGAAAAGGCATGAAATGGCAGAGGGGGGAAGGGTTTTCATTTGAAAAAAAGTGAGGGAAGAGTTTTGATTGGGTGACATGAGAGATATGTGTGAAGAATTACAGCATTTCTGTGCTTTTGATAGCTGCAGACTCTGGAGTGCATACCTTTTGCTCTGCTGAAGACAAATTGGTGTGTTTCTGAGACTGTTTTCAAACTCAAAGTATTTGCTAAGGTGAGAAAATATTTCTTTAATTTAGATAGAGAATAGTGTGCTTTAAGGAGAAAATTATGAAGAAAGTTGTGTTTTTCAAATGTTGCTTTGTCTCAAGTGTTTTACAAATAGATTTTGTTTCTTTGAGAAAATGTAATTGGAGAAAATGTGAAGTATTAGTACTGACAGGGTGTTTTTCTGCATAGGAGCTGTGGAGTCATTTCAAATTATGACTAGAAAATCGTTTTTGAGGAAAATTAATGGTTATAATATTTCTGACAAGGACATAATGGTGTATGCTTCTTTATAATGCAATTGACTGTCTCTGATGTTATTTTTCCCATTTTAATGTAAGACCTTTCTCTGTGGCGCAAATTGCTTGTAAATATGCTCCCACCTGTGCATGGCAAATTTAGATTTTGAATGTTTGTGTTACATAGCCATGTTAAAAGTGATACAAACATGCTGCAAAGGCAATCAAAAAACGCTTTTATGTGTCTTAAGGACATTTTAAGTAATTTTCCCATGTGCAGTGTTTTGAAATTATGATTTGAAAATCGTTTTGGGGGAAAAGGAATTGTTTTTAAATTTATAACAAGGACATAATGGTGTATGCTTCTTTATAAGGCAATTGACTGTCTCTGATGTTATTTTTCCCATTTCAATGTAAGACCTTTCTCTGTGGCGCAAATTGCTTGTAAATATGCTCCCCCCTGTGCATGGCAAATTTAGATTTTGAATGTTTGTGTTACATAGCCATGTTAAAAGTGATACAAACATGCTGCAAAGGCAATCAAAAAACGCTTTTATGTGTCTTAAGGACATTTGATGTCATTTTTCCCATATTACATTAAAAGACCTTTCTCCGTGGGGCACATTCCTTGTAAATATGGTTACACTTGTGCATGGTAAATTTAGATTTTGACTGTTTGAGTTACATAACCATGTTAAAAGTGACCCAAAAAATTGCAAAGGCTTTCAAAAAACACTTTCATGTGTCTTAAGGACATTTTAAGTCATTTCCCTGTGGGCAGTGTTTTCAAATTATGACTTGAAAATCGTTTTTGAGGTAAAGGAATGTTGTTAATTTTTATGTGCGCCATATGCCCCCAAATTTCTTTTTCAGGGGTGCAGCAGGGTGTTCTTGAGACACCCCTGCACCTTTGGAAAAATTCCTAATTTGCGATGAGCTAATTGCTAATCGCAAATTGCACCTTCATTCCTATAGGCATCCTGGCCCATGGAAATGAATGGGTAATTTGCAATTAGCAATTTGCTCATCGCAAATTAGGAATGGTAAAGAATCGCTATTTATTCTTTAAAATTCGCTATTTTGGAAATGCAAAATAGTTTGATGATACATATGGCGGTTGATCTCTAACAAGATAAGAAGCTTAGGGATACATTTATGATGACTGGCGCAATGAAGTGGACATCACTTACTTCATTGGTAGAGCTTTACATGTATTATCTCCTCTGTATTCTTCATCAAGCGTAACTTTAATCTGCAATCCTGAGTAGGCCTCACCTTAAACAAACCTCTGGATAGGCCACACCTTATCGTCATCATGAATTAATAATTTAAAATGCTAGGGACAGATTTATGATAGGTGTATGCCTCTTTTGCGCCACTTACAAAACACTGCCCATGGGGAAATGACTTAAAATGTCCTTAAGACACATGAAAGTGTTTTTTTAAAGCCTTTGCAATTTTTTTGGGTCACTTTTAACATGGCTATGTGACTCAAACAGTCAAAATCTAAATTCACCATGCACAGGTGGGAGCATATTTACAAGGAATGTGCTCCATGGGGAAAGGTCTTATAATGTAATATGGGAAAAATGACATCAGAGACAGTGAAATGCCTTATAAAGAAGCATACACCATTATGTCCTTGTCATAAATTTACAAACCATTCTTTTTCCCTAAAAACGATTTTCAAATCAAAATTTGAAAACACTGCACATGTGGAAATGACTTAAAATGTCCTTAATTCAAAATTTGCTATTCCTTATTTTGCGATTGCACTGAAGGATTTGCAAATTTTGCGATTCCTTAAATGCAATGTATCAAACAAAAAATATGTAAAAAATGACATTAAGGATTTGGAAACTACCACCAACTTCTAGTTTGTGGTAATTTGCGAATTCTTTTCAAAAAGCTTTTTTTCCAAAAAACAAAAGGTGCCATATGACGCCAATACATGCCCTTAGGGCATGTATGTGCGCCATATGCCCCCAAATTTCTTTTTCAGGGGTGCAGCAGGGTGTTCTTGAGACACCCCTGCACCCTTGAAAAAATTCCTAATTTGCGATGAGCTAATTGCTAATCACAAATTGCACCTTCATTCCTATGAGCCTCCTAGCCCATGGAAATGAATGGGTAATTTGCAATTAGCAATTTGCTCATTGCAAATTAGGAATGGTAAAGAATTGCTATTTATTCCTTAAAATTCGCTATTTAGGAAATGCAAAATAGTTTGATGATACATATGGCGGTTCATCTGTAACAAGATAAGAAGCTTAGGGATACATTTATGATGACTGGCGCAATAAAGTGGACATTACTTACTTCATTGGTAGGCCTTTACATGTATTATCTCCTCTGTATTCTTCATCAAGCGTAACTTTAATCTGCAATCCTGAGTAGGCCTTACCTTAAACAAACCTCTGGATAGGCCACACCTTATCGTCATCCTGGATTAATCATTTAAAATGCTAGGGACAGATTTATGATAGGTGTATGCCTCTTTTGCGCCACTGTGCGTCACTTTTTTGATGCAGCGGCGGTGCAAAAGATTTGCTATGAGGCGACAAAATTACAAATTGATGCATTTAGGCAGATGTGTCATGGTGTAAAAAAAACGTGCCACATGAAACCGATGCAGCAGTGATGCAAAAGATGCACCATGTTGCAAGACAGGCCTCACTTGGGACATATGTATCAAGCTAATTAGCATTCGCAAAGATCAAAATTCTGCAAATTTCGGCCTTTGCGAATGCTAATTAGACAAATGGTATGTATCAAACAAGTTTGATGCAAAATAAGGAATAGCAATATTTGCTATTCCTTATTTTGCGATTGCACTGAAGGATTTGCAAATTTTGCGATTCCTTAAATGCAATGTATCAAACAAAAAATATGTAAAAAATGACATTAAGGATTTGGAAACTACCACCAACTTCTAGTTTGTGGTAATTTGCGAATTCTTTTCAAAAAGCTTTTTTTCCAAAAAACAAAAGGTGCCATATGACGCCAATACATGCCCTTAGGGCATGTATGTGCGCCATATGCCCCCAAATTTCTTTTTCAGGGGTGCAGCAGGGTGTTCTTGAGACACCCCTGCACCCTTGAAAAAATTCCTAATTTGCGATGAGCTAATTGCTAATCACAAATTGCACCTTCATTCCTATGAGCCTCCTAGCCCATGGAAATGAATGGGTAATTTGCAATTAGCAATTTGCTCATTGCAAATTAGGAATGGTAAAGAATTGCTATTTATTCCTTAAAATTCGCTATTTAGGAAATGCAAAATAGTTTGATGATACATATGGCGGTTCATCTGTAACAAGATAAGAAGCTTAGGGATAGATTTATGATGACTGGCGCATCACCAGGGATGTGCCAGTCATCCTGCGCCGCTGTTCCGCCACCCATGGTGTGCTGCATTTACAATGCGGCGCAGCATGGGGCAAAAATGGCACAGATGCGTGACGTATCTGTGCTGTAAAGGTGGCGCATTGCTGGAGTTGTATTGCAAGTGTGATGCAGCTCCAGCAAGGCTCAGAGGTGCCCCATCTCCACAATGTTGCGTCAAGACCTATGCCTGCTTAAAGCAGGCGCAGGGTTTTGACGCAGCTTTCTCCTATCTGATTGTAAATGCGGCACACCATGGGTGGCAGAGCAGCGGTGCACGTTAACTGGTGCATGCCTGGGGATGTGCCATTTAACATAAATCTGCCCCTTTACATTTAAGTATGTGCAGGGGACACAGAGTCGGTGAGGCTTATCCAAGGTTAAGAAGAGATGAGTCCTGTTCACTGAAAAATTAGACATAGGCTTCACCTGCTCAGCATCGCTGGACATGGCTAAATAATAGCTGCAAAATGTTACTCTTGTTAAACAATTTTACTATTATAATCTCTGAGATTTGTCTCTTACTCTGCAACATCTCATTGTTGTTATCTTTCTTTAAAGATAAAGACAACATCAACATGAGCGATAATCTGCAATCAGTTGATTTTGACCTCATCATTGAACTTGTAATTGAAACATCAGTGGATGTTGATCCCTTGGATGATTTAAATCCTGAGGATGAAGAAGAACGTGATGAGGATGCAGATTTGTCCGAATTATATGACATAGGGTGGGAAGCTGACCTGCTTGAGCCTATGGAACTATAAACATTTATTTTAAAAATTTATAATAAAAAAAAAGTAAAAATGTAAACCGTTTAATTTAAAAATAAAGACACCTTCAAAAACAGGTTATGTTTAGTGTCTTCAATAAAATATTAAAATATGCTCATAAAATTAGATCAGATTCACAAATAAGATAGCACAGGTAACATGATTATAAATTCCATTTCTTTTCTGCTATTTCTGTATTCTAAAATTGCCATGCACTAAAAAATCTTATATGTAAAAATGTAAAGTAGTGTTTTAAGTTTTTGTTTACTGTTATTGATGTACTGTTGGGTAATAGTGGTTAATAACATTTTTTAATATATTTTACCACAGATTCAACTGCAGATCATTTCAACATTTCACCATGCCAACGAAAGAAAGACTGAGAAAGGCTGCAAAACGTCAAAGACAGCAGGTGATTGAAAAAAAGCAGCAGTCCTCTAACAAAAAGATTTGTCAAGTCAACAAGAAAGCACCGGGTAAGAGTACAAAAACATTCATAAGAAATATTTGCAGTAAAAAAAATATTACTACAGAAAATGTTTCAGTCCAGAAAAAGAAAAGCAATTCAAATGGAAAGGAAAGGCCAATCAAAAATGTTACTGCTAGAGCAAGAGATAACTCTGTGCATGATAGTAGAAGGAAACAACAGTTTAGGGACATTCGTAAACGAATGTTCCGCAACAGGATAATTGGCAATTTGTTAAAAAATATTAAGAAAGGTCAACAGAAAGTGGTTTTTTATAAGAGAAAAAAAAAAGTTGAGAAAGTTATTGATCAGGCATTTGAAATTAAACGTAAGTTATTTATTTTGATAATCAATAGAATTAGGAAGCTAAACAAGGCAATTTATGATTTCAAAAGAAATAGTAGATGGAAGAGAATAGTTAATCGTAGTAATTTTTGTGAAGTTTTTTCTGGAGAATGGATGCATAGTTCAAGCTGTGAGGCATTTTTTAATGAGGAGAGTTATTTCCAGGATAATGATTTGGTGCATGCAGTTGACACCAGTGGTCGTGCTTATGAAGTGAAAGATGGTTGTCCAGTTGAAAAAGAAAAACTTGTGACAACAGAGGCAGAAGAGGTGTTAGGTAATGAGGTTTTAGGAAGACGTGCTAAGGGTCCTGTGTACACCTGGAAGTGTAGTAGTATTTGCAGTGTGCGACAGGATTCCATCAATTTGCTTTGTGATTTTGTATGGTCATTTAATAAGAAAAGTTTGAAGCAGAAAATAAGGTTGTTGCAAGAATTAGATCCTTGCAGAGTGAGAGAAGTGACAGGTTTGCATGGTCATTCACTGGCTTGTCTTTCCAGGAGAGTATGCCAGAGTGTTTTTCATCATTTCAGGATGCTAGCAGTGCATCATAATAAAGTGAGGAAATTAGTTAGAATGTTGTATTATGCTAAGAGTCCAGCAATTATGCTTAAAAAATTATGTGCTGCTCTTTTGCATGGTTCTGAAATAGATGTGAAGAATATATGTGAAGAAATTGAGTTTTGTTACTTTGGAAGTAAAGAGGAGAATGTTGAAATTGACCAAGAAGAAGCGGGTAATGTGGAAGATAGTGTACAGGTTTCCAGTACAGATAATTTCCAGAGGGAAATTGCCACGTTTCAGGTCAAATCAAGTGAGAGGCCCAATTTCACTTGTGTGTGTTGTCGACGCACTTATTATAAGAATCAGACTAAGTTAGTGGATTTATATGCAAAAAGTGAAAGGGAAAATAATAGTGAATGGAAGGATTTCGCAACATACTTGATGGTAGAAAATTGTTTTGATTTGGGATTGGATCAACGTGTGTGTACTTATTGTTGTTGCAAATTAAATCAAAACCAGATGCCTGCTAGAGCAGTTCATAATAATCTGGAATTGGTTGAGATTCCTTCTGAATTGAAGGATTTAAATACTTATGAATCTATTTTGATTCAAAGTATCCATCCCTTTCAGGCTATTGTAAGAATGGAGCCAAAGACAGGGAAATTGCCTCCATCAGATTTACAGAGAGGATTAAAGGGAAGAGTTGTTTATTTGCCTCTAGATTTGAAGAAAAACATTAACACAATTGGAGTAGAAAAAGTGGACGAGGAACCTCTGGTTATCTTAGTTAATGGGGTTCCGACAAAGAATAAGAAAATATGGCAAGATTTAGTAGATGTTAGGAAAGTTAAAAAGGCAACATTGTATTTGAAAAAAAATAATAAATACTATAAGAATGTATATGTTGCAGAAGAGGAAGTAAGTGAGGAAGAGGATAGCGATTTGTGTGCTGGTCAAATTGAGAAAGTAGAAACTTCTACTAGTGAAGAAATATATGAACATTATAGTGTTCATCCTTTGCATTCCAAGGAAGTCATGGGGAATGCTATTGAGTTGTTTCAAATGAAACAAGCCAAAGGGAGTCCCATTAGTGTTTGGGAGGAAAGTTTGGAAGCTCTGTGTTTCCCACAGCTTTTTCCAACAGGTCAGGGAGGAAGATATGATGAGCGAACTCATCAAATTCCTGCTTCTGAATACCGGACTTTGCGATTGTATGCAGGAGATGCTAGGTTTCGACAATGCATTCCTTATTTGTTTCATCTCCTGTTTGAAAGCGATCTGTCTGGACTGTCATATGCAGTGAACCACATCTTGAAAAGTGGTATACACATGCAAAACATCTCGGCAAGTGACTTTATGGATAAAGTCAATGTCCAAGACAGTATTTTGGATTCTCACCTGATTAATCTCATGGCGTGTCAGCGTGGTACTAATGAGTACTGGTACCGTCGTCATGGTGATTTAAAATGTATGCTGAAGAACGTAGGTACTCCCACATGGTTCCTCACTCTGAGCTGTGCCGAGTATGGCTGGGAAGACTTACTTGAATTTCTACGAGAGGCAAATGCTAACGTAGAAAACATCGAATTCAAGACACCCGGAGAACTGTGCTCTTTGGATCCAGTCAATGTTTGTAGGTACTTCAATCATAGATTTGAAGCTATGATGTCTTTCATCATGAATAAGAAGAATCCACCTCTTGGAGAGGTGTTGGATTTCTTCTGGAGAAAGGAGTACCAAGCAAGAGGTGCTCCTCATATACATATGTTGCTGTGGATCAAGGATGCACCTAAATTTGGAACGGATCCAGAAGACTCAGTGATGAGTTTTATACAACAGTATTCTACGTGTGCTGTTCCAAACGCAAAGGAGAAGAAAAGCCTAAGAGAAAAAGTTCTGCGTTTCCAAAGCCATCGATGTGGAAAGTACTGTCGTCGTAAATTCCGAAACAAGGACAAGTTCTACACCAAATGTCGTTTCGGTTTTCCACGACCGGTGATTTCTAAAGGAAGAGTAAACAGTTTGATGTCTTCGCTGCGACATAATGTGATGAAGAAATCACCTAAAAACACATACAATTTGAAGAGGAACGAAGAGTCCAAGTACATCAACGACTACAACCCGGTGATTTTGTCTATGTGGAATGCTAACATGGATATACAGTTTGTGGCTGATAACTGTATGGCTGTGGCTCGGTATGTGACGTCTTACATCACCAAAAAAGAGAAGACAGAATTGAAGGATATGTGGGAGGACATTTCCCATGAAAAGAGCCTCAGCAAGAAGTTGTACAGTTTCAGTCTGAAGATGTTGTCGCATCGAGAAATCGGAGCGTACGAATGTTCTGACCGGTTGTCTTCAGCAAGTCTCTATGCCAAGTCCAGGAGTATCATTTGGGCGAGTCTTGGTCTTGCTGCAACGCTTAATCGAGTTCTCAAACCTGTGCGGGAAATTGAGTATTTGGCGGAAAAGGAGCCAAACAGTACCGACATTTTGAAGACCAACATGTTGGATACATATTATCCAAATCGAAGCAGTCACCTCGAGAATGTTTGTCTGTATGAGGTTCTGCAAAATTACATATTCAAGAGGAACATCAAAGAAGATACTGAGAAAGGAGTGTATGCTGTAATAGGAAGTGAGGGATGTCTGGTCAAGCAAAGAAAATGCCACTTGGTAAACCATCGAAAATTGAGTGGCGAATCTCCTGAAAAAAAGGAGTTTTTCTATTTAGCACTTTTGCAACTTTTCAAGCCTTGGCGTGCAGAAGAGGAACTGCTTGGAGATTTTCTCTGTTACGAAGACTCTTTCAATGCCGCCAAGGAGACCATAGAATGTCCTGCTTTTCCCAAATATGTAGAAATGTTGAATGCGGAAATTGAGCAGGAAGCAATGATTGCAGCCGAGATTGCCAGAGACAGTTCTCAGGACAGTCAGAGTTCTGCTTCATTGAGTCAGGATCCACTAGGAGGACCTGTTATCGAAAATGAAGCTGCCACTGCTATGAATGAAGTGGAAAGAGCCATGGCACATGCTCAGGAGGATGCGGTTAACTTAGAAGAGTTGGAAAGACAACTCAACGTTGAGCAGAGGAAAATATATGACGAAGTTACCATGCAAATTGATCATGGATTAAGTCATGACAAGAAAGAGTGCTCATGTACGTCGTTGAAGCCTGTCCGACTGTACGTGAGTGGAGAAGCGGGAACTGGAAAAAGTTTCCTCATTAAAGCAATTTCATGCTATTTGCAGGAAAGGACAGAGTCATCGCTGTCTTGTGTTGTCACCGCTCCAACTGGACTGGCAGCACATAACATTAAAGGGATTACTTTACATCGTTTACTGATGCTGCCAGTGGAGCATGACAACAAATTACAATATCACAAGCTATCTGGAGATGCTTGTTTTGAAGTTTCAAGAATCTTGAGGAAAATGAAACTTCTTATCATTGACGAAGTAAGCATGGTTTCCAATGTCATGCTTGCCTTTGTGCATTTGAGAATGCAAGAAGTTCTCAAAACAGAGTATGATGTGTTATTTGGTGGCAAACACATCATTGTTTTCGGAGATCTTCTGCAGCTGACACCAGTGAAAGGGCAACCTGTGTTCAAAATGCTCACACATGAAGATACCAGGAAGTGCCTAGGCAGCATTGGCAACGTCAATATATGGTTAAACTTCAATTATGCTGAACTGCATGAAAATATGCGTCAGGCGAAGGATGAAGTTTACAAGACTATTCTACAAGATGTTAGGATTGGAAAAGTGACCGAGCATGGGAAAGAAGCTTTACATGCACGATTACTGTCAAATTTATATCCAGAACAAGATGTTGTGCCTGAGAATATTTTTCAGAAAATTACTGAGAAGAAATCTGGAATATGTTTGATGCCAACTCTTGCAGAATGTGCCAAATTCAACAACAAAATGTTGCATTTAGAAAAGCAAGAGATTGTGAAACTGGAAGCTATTGACAGAGTAGAGCATATGGGATCAACAATTATTTTGTCTGAGAATCTGAAAACAAAATTGGATTCATTAGAGAAGAGTATATCTAAAACTGCAGGTTTTGAAAAGACTCTGAATGTGTGCTTGAACTGCCGTATAATTTTAAGAAGGAATTTACATGTTGAAAGAGGTCTGGTAAATGGATCAATGGGTAATGTTGTTGATTTTGTAAAATACAGAAATAGAGATGGAATTGAATTTTTAAAAATTAAATTTGATGGCATTGAGGAAGTACAGCTAATTGGTCGTTGCTCTGCTAGATTTTTGCTTGTAAAAGACTTATATGTTCGCCGTAAGCAGTTTCCTGTTTGCTTGGCATATGCGGTGACAATCCATAAATCGCAAGGTTTAAGTGTAGACAGTGCATTGGTGAATATTGGCAGTTCTGTGTTCAAGGAGGGTATGGCATATGTGGCATTGTCACGAGTTAGAACTTTATCGGGATTGTACTTGATTGAGTGTGATGTCACAAGCATTTGTGCGGATCTAGATTGTGTTAAGGAATACAATAGGTTAAGAAGAGAGTATGCGCCACATTTGCCTCAATATCCTCTGTTTGAGAAACGTGTGGTAGGCCGGAAACGAAGAAATGTAACCAATACTGGGGAGGTTGTAGCAAAAAGACGAAAAGTCGATGAACCTGAAATTATAAGCAGAAACAAAAAGAATTCTGTTGAAGATGTTGTTGGTTTTCAATTTGAAAACAGTTCTGGTGTCAACTGCTATGCTAATGTAGTGGTTAATGTTTTGTTTTCTCTAGAAAATGTAAAAGAAGAGATTGTGGTCAATTCTGATCAAAGATTTTGCAGTTTGTTAAATTCTGTGTTAGAGAAATGTAGCACTGATAGAACAAACATAGAAAGTGTGTCTGAAATTCGAAATCTGTTAGACAGATGTTCAGGCCAAACACAATTCTCTCAAAATATTCAGCAAGATTGTCAGGAGTTTTTAATGTATATGCTTGATGTATTGCATGCTGAAGGTGTAGATGTAGATCAGCTGTTTGGGCTTTCTTATCAATGGCAGCATGACTGCGAGAAGTGTATGGTATCAAGTACTACTAGTGTAGACTCAGAAAGATTTATATATTTAACTTTGCCAGACAGTAAATCAGTCTCCTTTAATAAGCTAGTAAAAGCAGCTGATCACAACATGGAGTGTAGCCAATGTAAATCTGAAATGATGTCCACATTATTTATACGAACATATGGCCAGTATGTCATTTTAATGTTCCAACGATGTAGGCCTGATGGAACAAAATTGACAACTTTAATTAAAAAATTTGTGGCTTCGCAGTTGTCAATATCAGGAAGGACTTTTGTAACTGCAGCAATTATATATCATGACGGTCCTTCAATAACATCAGGACATTACACAGCTTATTTAAAGTCTAGAAATGGCTGGTCATTTTGCAATGATTCTGTTTTAATTTTCACAAAAAAATTGCCGTATGACCTTAAAAACTCTTACCTGGTGTTTTTAAAACCAAAATTTTAGGGAAAGAATCTCGGGATGTGCTCTGTGGAATTTCAAGAAGTTCTAATGGCTCCTACACGATTTGGCCTTGAGGATAAGTGTAGTTCAGAGACATAACTTCTAACCATAAGACTGGACGTCATGGAGAAATAAGTGCACTTTGAATGAGTTCAGAAAAACTATTTCTTTTTATAAGCTAATTGAAGCAGCCAATCAAAAGATAGAGTAGAGGGAATGTAAGTCTGCAATGCTGTCTACTGTTTTACATTGCTTTGTGATTAAAAGTGATGTAGAGAATTAAATAATTGTAGTAGTCATAGAGGTAGTGTAAGTCTGCTTCATAGTAAGCAGTATCAGTGTCATAGGAAATGTAGAACATGACTGAGCAAGAAGGGGAAGATATTACTATTCCAGGATTGTGAAAATGATCTTCAACATTTTAATTCTGAAAGTTGCAGAAATGCCAAATGACGGGATTGGCTTACAAGAAATCCAAGAGTTATAAATGGCTCTGACAAGATTTGGCTTTGTGGAAACTTGTGGTAGAGAGCAAGAAGTCATTTATTGCATGTAACATGTTTTTAAAAACGATGGGGGTTTTCTTTCAGAAAGTGGCGGGCTGAAAGTAATAACAGCACAACAGAGTGTAAGCTGTTCATAGGACATCCTTTGACATCATGGAAAGTAAGTTAACTTTAAGGAGTTCTGAATTCTGATTTGTTATGTTGTATGGGTTTTTTAAACACAATCATTTTGATTGTGTTTTTTTCCCCCCGCTGTTATATGATGAATACCTTCAAGTCACTGTTTTTAGTGAATTTTGATACATTCTGAGAACAGCAAAAATAAACCATTTAACATGTATAATTAATTCTGTACTGTTTGCATTTATGATGTATATGTAGAACTGTGTAGGAGGCATGGAGAAGGTGAGGCTTCTGTAAGTGTCAAAGTTGTTGCATGCAGTGCTGCACTTCTGCGTACTCTTTCATATGCTGGACTACATCTGCACAATGAGATACCTAAGCAAAGGAAACACAAGTGATGTGATTGTGAAATGAGCAAAAGAAATTGCACGTATTTCAATTACATCACCTGTGTTTCCTATCATTACGAATCACATTGTGCAGATCAAGTTTAGGTCTGTCCAGGGAAAGATAGGAGGTTTGGACTTTGTTCAAGAGTGCAGTGGACATGACTCACTTCATTGGTAGACCTTCACATGTATTATGTCCTCTATTCTCTTCAACAACTCGAAATTTCATCTGCAACCCTGAGTAGGCCTCACCTCAAACAAACCTCTGGATAGGACACATCTTATTGGCATCCTGAAGCAATCATTTAAAATTTTAGTGTCTTGCGACACTTTTCTGAGACAACAGCAATGCAAAAGATGCACCATGTTTTAAGATAGGCCTAACTTCATCTGCATCAAGATACTGTTAGTTTAAAATGTATATCTTTAGGACTGTGTAGGGGGCCTGGAGAAGCAGAAGCTTCTGTAAGTGTCAAAGTTGTTGAAAAACTGTTTGTCCTTCAATCTTTTCCCTTGTCTTTTGTAATTTTTAAATACATGTTTTAATATTTTTCAAATGTTTGTTCTCTCTTTCACAGATTGAAAGTATAAAAACAAAAAGTGAGTAATTTAACGACAATTATAAGGTAAATGTTTTGTACTCTTTTCGTTACATTTCTATCACATTTAACTTCTATTAGATCCACTGCTTCATTTCTTTAACCCTCAGTTTCCTGCCTTTGCTACTTCCCTCATTCCTTTCTCTATTACCTACTTACTCAACTCCTTCCACTCTTTTTCTCAGTCCCTCTCTTCTCATAGTTCCTCACTCTTGTTCACTCACTCCGTCTCTATTACTCTTAGTGTCTTTGACTGATCACTCTATCACTATTTGTTCATAATGCTTTCTCTGTGTAGTTGAAGCACACTAAGGGGCATATTATGAACACAGCCAATAAAATTATTGCTGTTTTTATTGGCAGAAAACTGGTGCAAAAGTGGTTTTAGCGGCAGTTTTCTGCCGCAAAAGCGGCTTTAGCGACACATTTCTGCCAATAAAAGCTGCAAAACTTTTATTGCCTATGTTGATGATATGGCTCTATGTTACTTACATTTCTTTGCTGTTTCAATTAATCTTTTTCTGTTATGTTTTGTTTTCTGTTTTCTATTTTTTCTCTCTGTTATTCCCCATGTTGTAATCTTATTTTGAACATTCACTCACATTCTCCAAGAAACTCTTCTTTGTTAATGTTATACTCTCTTTTTTATTCTTTCACTTCCTTATCTATTTTGTTTTTCACAATTATACCCTCTTCCGTCTTTTCTTCGGTAAATAGATCTATTAAACAGTATCTCTTCTTTACTCCCTATAGCTGTCTTTCTTTTAACATCACTCTCTGTTTACTTTCCTTATACTTACTCTTTTTTTTTTTTTTTTTTTTTTGGTTAGCTCCCGGTCCGCGTACCGGGAAGCTAACCGGGAAGCGAACCAAAAGAAATAGAGCTTGCAAGAGTGCTAAACATTCTAGCAATTTTTTTTGAAAGGGGAGGTAGTTCTGAAAAGAACTTTTTTTTAAATATTTTTGTTGTTTTATATATATATTTTTTTTTGAATTTTTTTTGTTTTTTTTGTATTTTTTGAACGATTTTATATTTTTTTGGGTTTTTTGGGGGGGGAAACAACAAAAAACAGGCATTGAAAAGGGCTCAACAGGAGCAAAAAAAAAAATTACTGGGGGCGGTTAGGGCAATTATGATGTTCATAAGCCAGGTTGATAGCATTTATACTCATATTGCCACATGCTATCAACGCACCACAGTGCATACAAGTATGTTTCATGTGGCCAAAATTCTCTTGTATGTTTGGCACAGTTTCCTGTGCCTCTGCTGGTGTCAATGAAATTGACGATCTTGATCTGGCCACAGGAGTTGATGTTGGATTTTCCTCCAAATCCCGTATTTCCGCCCGGCTGTAATTAAGTGGATGCTTCCTGGTCATGTGCCTGTGCATAGTATAGTTCCCATAACTATACTTCTTATCCGTCCCCCTTGATAATTTATCTTTGCAGATGAGGCAGGTGACATACCTCGCATTCACTTTTTTTTGGCCAGGAGGGATTGAATAAAACTGCCAGATGAAACTGGCTTTCTTATGGGAAACCCGGGGCAGCTCTTCCAAGAACTGTGGTTCTTCTCCCTCCTCTTCCTCCATTTCTTCCTCTTCCTCCTCTGTGTTGGTCATGACCTGGGGAGGTGGTCCTCTCTTCCCATGAGGAGGTGGAGGTGGTGGTGGGGGTGCACCAGCTGAAGCAACTACTGAAGCCATTTCTGAAGTATTAATAAAGGTCTTCCTCTCACAATGATGAAAGTCAGAGTGAGGAAAGAAGGAGGGGTTTTCATCATTTGGGAAAAACAATAGTTCTCAACCAATGAAAAGTGTTATTTTTAGGTCACCTGACCTAGCCTTACATGATTATGAAACCAAAAGTGAAATGAACCAATGAAAAGTTTTATTAACAAGTCACATGACCTCTCGCGCTCATGTTACGCGCTGCGGAACGCGCCCCGGTTAGCTTCCGGGTCGCTGCGCTTCGCGCCTCGGTCCGCGCCCCGGAGCACTTCCGGGTGCGCTAACGCGGTACGTCACAAGACGCATTACGCGGCAACGCGATACGTCGCGCTTTCGCGCCGCGCCGCGGATCGCTTCCGGGGAGCTGCGTTTCGCGCCTCGGTCCGCGCCCCGGGGCACTTCCGGGTGCGCTAACGCGGTACGTCATAAGACGCATTACGCGGCAACGCGATACGTCGCGCTTTCGCGACGTGTCACGATGTTGATTTCTTACCGGTTCGCGGACCGGGTCGCGGCATCAATTTGAGCTAACGGAAAGCTTTCCGGTTCGCGGACCGGGAGCGAAACAAAAAAAATATTTAAAAAAAATTATTAATAAACATATAAAATATATTTTTGGATTTAAAGAAGAATACATTTTACAGCTATAGATATTAGCTTTTAAAAAACCAATGAAATTCACTGAAAAAACCATAGGTTATAGACCATATATAGTTAGGAATTAGCATTTACAAAACCTTGAAAATTCACTGAAAAAACCATAGGTTATACACCATATATAGTTAGGAATTAGCATTTAAAAAACCTTATTTTACTCACACAAAACCATTGAAATTCCATATATAGTTAGTTGTACTAACTATATATCGCGCACCCGCAATCCACTGCTGATCATGTCACATATTACATCATTCATGACATGGTCAGTGACATCACTGATGACATCACTGATGACATCTCAAATGACATCACTGATGACATCACTGATGACATCTCAAATGACATCACTGATGACATCACTGATGACATCTCATTTGACATTACTGATCACATCACTGATGACATCATTCATGTGATAATACGATGAAGCTCTTCAGACTCTAATATAACCTTAGATACACTCAGTGTAAATAGACACTCACAGACTGTCACTCATCCATGGAGTTACTCACACACCTAGTCAGTCATGCAAAGAATCAATCACACCTCCATTTCCTCAACTATACAGTTATACACACCTTACTTATTCAAACATATACTAACACATATTTACTCTCTTATACAATCCCTGATACAAGTTCACAATGATCCATACAGCCACTCACACATTCACTGGCTCTTTTGCACAGTTATTTATATATGTCAACTCTCACATGTACTGTGTTTTACATATGTACTTACTTTGACATGTAGCACTGAGATATCCATTCACTCACCAATACACTCATGCACACAGTCAACCGCCCATACAGCTGTTTCCACATGCACTTTTGAACCCATACATCTAGTGAATCAACTGCTCACACATCTATGCACAGAGTCATACACCTCCCAGCCACCCATACACACTCTCAGTCTCCCATACAAATACTTGGGCAACCAATCAATAACCCATATAGTTAATCATATAGCTAATGATCAACACATGCAGCATTTTATAGAACAACAGACATAATGATGCACAAATTGAGACAGTTTAGTCACTAACCCATGCACTCAGTGAGACACATTTAATCACTCACTCATACAGTCAGTCATGCACCTACTAAATCCTTCATCCAGACATTTATACATCCACTCATTCTTAAATATGTAAGACATATTTTAACTTTATAGAAAAATACAGTCACTGGATGTTGTCATCAGTGATGTCATCAGTGATGTCATTTGAGATGTCATCAGTGATGTCATCAGTGATGTCATTTGAGATGTCATCAGTGATGTCATCAGTGATGTCACTGACCATGTCATGAATGATGTAATATGTGACATGATCAGCAGTGGATTGCGGGTGCGCGATATATAGTTAGTACAACTAACTATATATGGAATTTCAATGGTTTTGTGTGAGTAAAATAAGGTTTTTTAAATGCTAATTCCTAACTATATATGGTGTATAACCTATGGTTTTTTCAGTGAATATATATATATATATATATATATATATATATATATATATATATATATATATATATATATATATATATATATATGCAAGCTCCGTTCTACCAGGGATCTCGGGGCACTCGTCGGCGGGTGCTGTAGCGCGCTGGTAACCACGCATCAAATGAAAGCTCAATAATCGATTTCAGTGTCCGAGGAAGGACTTGTTGTCTGAAACGCGTTTGTCTGCTTCACTGCTGCTGTTGCTGGCGGAATAAAAACTTTCGCCACTTACCCGGAGTGCTTTGATCTTTTTCACGAAAGAAATCGAATATTGAGCTTTCATATATATATATATATATATATATATATGTACTACAAAGTGCCCTGAAGCTTTGAGAAGGCACACCCAGTTCTCTTGCTAGCCAGCTTTAGGATGCAGCTTGTCTTTATGCCCCTCGGATTAGCATATTTCGCCGACGCGTTTCAGAGCTAAGGCTCCTTCTTCCTGGGCTGCTAATTAATCATCACGTCAATGGCTCACAAACAATTTCCGGCATTTTTTATTTCATTGAAAGCCCCCAGTGGGCGTTGCAGAGCGCAAACAAGTTGAAATGCATGATGGAACACGCAGTGCCTTTTGTGAGCAGAAACAGTTGTCCTTTAGTAAGTTTGATGTGATGTTAAGATTTAAAAGCAATTACATGTCCTTAGTAGGATTTCGGGGCATTTAAGGCAAGTTCATTACGCATATAGAGCGCTGCGCTGTACCAGTTCTGAATAGTTCAGGTCCTCAGCCTCGTTTCCTTCACGACGGTGCTCTTCTCCACGGCCAGGCTGCCGCGTTGATTTATGTACTACAAAGTGCCCTGAAGCTTTGAGAAGGCACACCCAGTTCTCTTGCTAGCCAGCTTTAGGATGCAGCTTGTCTTTATGCCCCTCGGATTAGCATATTTCGCCGACGCGTTTCAGAGCTAGGGCTCCTTCTTCCTGGGCTGCTAATTAATCATCACGTCAATGGCTCACAAACAATTTCCGGCATTTTTTATTTCATTGAAAGCCCCCAGTGGGCGTTGCAGAGCGCAAACAAGTTGAAATGCATGATGGAACACGCAGTGCCTTTTGTGAGCAGAAACAGTTGTCCTTTAGTAAGTTTGATGTGATGTTAAGATTTAAAAGCAATTACATGTCCTTAGCTCCGTTCTACCAGGGATCTCGGGGCACTCGTCGGCGGGTGCTGTAGCGCGCTGGTAACCACGCATCAAATGAAAGCTCAATAATCGATTTCAGTGTCCGAGGAAGGACTTGTTGTCTGAAACGCGTTTGTCTGCTTCACTGCTGCTGTTGCTGGCGGAATAAAAACTTTCGCCACTTACCCGGAGTGCTTTGATCTTTTTCACGAAAGAAATCGATTATTGAGCTTTCATATATATATATATATATATATATATATATATATATATATATATATATATATATATATATATATATATAAATCTAAGTCGCCTCGCGCTGCCGCACGAAAGAACCGCACTCCGGGTTTCTTTGAGTGATAATTTATTTAAGACTGATGCGTTTCAACCTTCCCGGTCTGAGTCTGAGTCATTTATATATTAATAATAGGTCTGTTTACAGCCATGTTATCAAAACCCAGAAGTAAACATGAGCCACAATAAAGAAATAAAGATGGAAACCAAATAGGTAAAAGGTAGTGCAAATGGCTGACACCTAAACATCCAGAATAATATTGGCTGCATATTTCTACAGACTCTTTGTAGTATTACATGCAACGTAAGCCACTAGGCAATAAATGAAAGGGCCTGAAGACATAAATGTTCGTTTTTTTATGTGAGTGTGAAGGAGTTCAGAACCTAACGAATTAGGACAAGATAAAACCTTGAAATGAGACAAAGAAGACAGGAGATCAGATCAGCATGAGAAAAAGGACAAAGAAAGGGAATGCCTGGACATAGGTCATTGAGTTAGCTGGGCCATAGGACTCAAGTTGCAGCTTGCTGAAAAATCTCCAAAAGGCTGAATCCCTCCTGGGTGTCTTGTGTTGTAATGCAGAGATGACAAGGCCTCACAGTTGAGGGGGAAAAATGCCCACATAGAGCAGTGAAAGCCAGTGGTGGTTGATGACATTTGAAAGTAGTGAGGTGTATAACTTCTGAGTGCCCTGTGGTGAGTGAGCGTAGCAAGCGAGCCTGACCGCCATAAGGGTGGTTTGGGGGGCTTCTCCCCACAAGAACATTTTTAAACAAGAGTGGGCAAATGGTGCATTTTCAAAACAATTTGAGAAAGTGAGAAGTTTAATAAAGCAATTGTGAAAATGTAGTTATGACATCAATACAGAGATTTCATATGATAAGGATGTAGGTAGCTGCTTATTCAGTATAACCACAGAACAGACTTTGAGATAACAATTATTCATATCTGTGTAAATGAGTGTACAGAAATTATTACATAAGATAAAGGGGACTACAAGGTGTAGGATTCCTTTCATTCATACTGGTAGCCATTTTTAAGAGTGCTTGGTGATATGGAGAATACAAACTCAGGATTCAGAAGTAACACAGTGGTTAGTGTTAGCTTTGCTAATAAGAATGTATTTCCATCCAAACAAACTCTTTTTTAGCAACATTAGGATAATGAAAGAATTAGAAAAAAAATATAACATTCTAACCTGTACCACGTAGCTTGCATGTAGCTCTTTGATGGCAGTTAAAAAGTCACTGTGTTAGATACAATTGTAATTTATGAACTGCACAGTAACAGAAGGCCCTCTGTGACAAAAGCAGTAACCCACTACACTGTCCACATAAAATGCTGTTCTGTAATCTGCATATTACATCCATGTTTTTTCTAGCAGGCATATGAACCCTCTGTGCTACCTTAAATTAGTCAAAACTGCCATGAGACAAAACTGTGATCCTGCTCCAGGAAGAACATTCATCATTAGAGTTATCTTGAACCTACTAGATGTAGAGGTAAACTCTGCAGTTGAAGCTTTCAAAATTACTGTATTGCTACAAAACGGGCCCAGACCTGCACCCCATAACGATGTCTGTGCTGTACTTACTGCATAGAAATACACAAAACCTGCAGGGCGGAGATCTCAGCCCAATTAAAATAACCTTCTGGGTGATTGCACCTACTGCTGATGACTGAAGTTAACCTGCATACCACAAGAAATGCCCTTTAGGATAACTGACTCAGCACATGCACGAAGTGCAGAGCTCGGCAGTCGCCTACGGGCCAAAGGCTCAAATGATGTAAGTTAGATGAATTGGTGCATAAATTAATTACCAATGTTATTAATCAAGGTGGATATGTCTCCGTACCGTAAGGCAAAATGTTTACTAATAATTTGCACATAAAAGTTTCCCTGAAAATACGCAAATACAAAAACAAGCTTACACGCATTGATCAGATTATGTCACAAAAGAATTGATTTGTGGCAAAATTAATCGTTCTTGAAAACAAACCAATTTGTGAAAAATGGAATGAAGGCAAAAAAGCAGCACAATTTTCACAGAAACACTTTGCTTCAGTTCAGTTTTGTCTGTATTCGCTGAACACAGTTTTATGCTTTTGTGAAAATTATAAAAACATTTTTGCCCAGTCTAACTCAACATCCCCGATATAAAAATTCCCCACCCCCACAAAAGACCATTAGACGTTTGTTTCACCGTAGAAGTGACTGTGCTACTCATTCTCTCCTACATTCATCGACCTTCCCTCCCAAATCACTGACCTCTCATTTCGTTTCAATTCAGGGGAAAACAATGCGATTTTGGGAAAAAAGTGAGCTGGAGTTTAGCCCGGGGACTAAGACAGAGTCGAGGAGCAAGGCACAAGGACAGAGGTAGCATGAAAGGGTAGGTGATCCAAAGGGAGAACAAATGGTTGGAGGGAAAACATAGCAGTAAGGCTGATTCCTTATAAACATACATAGATGCCAACCCTGTATTCTTTTGGGTCTGTGTTGCAACGAAAGCGTTTCCAAAAGTGAAAGCACACCAGGAATGAGAGAATCTAGCTGCACCCCTCCTACAGCACTCCCCCTCTCGTGATGACTTTAAATTGTTAACGCCCATTACGTTGTGCTCCTTCTCATCCTGCCCCGCCCCCTGCCATTGAAATAAATGGAGTTCTGTGAACTCCTCCCAGGGCCATTGTGTGAGCGCCCGAAATCCAAACTTATTTACGGCATTGAAAATCGGCACGCACTCTGTCCTGATGTCACAGCTGTAGCTTGTGCCTGCAGGTCAAAGAATACCTCGCCCAGCAGGCACATATGCAGCAGGAGATCTGCAAAGTTCTTCACAGCTGCCCATAAAAAATAATAAGAGACCAGCAAGTAGTAGTTTGATTTCAGCTGATGTGGTGATTTTCTAACTTCTCTTTTTTGCCTCTCCTCTCCACAGCGGGGTAGGGGCAGGTGGCGATGCCCATTTTGCCCATTAATACCAGCCGCCCCTGGTGAAAGCCAAGAACGTTGTGGTGGAGGAAGTGGGAATTCCATTCGTCCTGGAATAAATGCCAGAATGCTGCCAAAGTCATGATTGTCAAATAATCACAGTACCAGGAGTTGCAAAAGTGACATCATAAAATTTGACTTAATTTACATCACAGGAAGTGACATCAGATGACCTTTGACATCAGATGACCTTTGAACAGGAATCCCAGGAAGTAGTGCCACATGACCTTAATCCTGAAGACATCACAATAATGTACGTCGCTGAAGCATAGTGTATATATATCTGAAACAGAAAATGTGTTGATAAATAACAGGGATATTCTTAAAAAAGAGTTTTAAAAAACAATGGTGGTGATTCTGAAATTGATCAATATTAATTATATATTGAATATAAACAATGTTATTGGCTTGATTTAATTAGTATCTTTATTAAAATGTTGTGATTTATGATTATCTGTAAGCACTATCACATTTTGCTTCTGGTCACTTCAGCATACAGTATGAAGCGATGAGCCAGCTTGATTCATCCATTGTGTACTTTGGTTTGCTATTGACAGCATTTTGTCTGATTGAATTTGCACATCAAACTAAAAGGAACTGAACTTCAGTGCCAGGTAAGAACCAGTATGTTACCTTTCCAATCCTTTCTTCTTTCTACTCCGTTCCTGACAGTGATGGTCCATCCAGGCACACCTAGGAGGAATACACGAATCGCAACTGTCAGCTACACGCAGTCCTGTGACCCAGCGACTGGCTACAGGCACTAAATGACTAAGACAGGAAAATGCCAAGCCAAGATGCTTGTTTCCAGTCCAGGGAGGACCTAGCTTGGCAGTTCAGGCTGGACTGTTCCCATGGGGCACAGGGTCAAGACTGATTTGCATATGGCTGGGTTCATACTGGCATGGCATGGTGAGCAAAAAAACGATGGATTTAGGCCCAGATCTCTGTATTGGGGTGAATTTATGACATTGTTCTGCATTCTGTCCATCAACTGTTGTTTTTGCATTTGTCACCCTGAGTGGGACGGGTATACTCAGAAGAGAGTCCCATGCTCTCCATGCCACTGGAATCAAGCTATCCTGGCTGATGAGGGCTGAAAGCCTGAAACCGGTCCGAGGATGCTTGTTTCCAGTCCAGGGAGGACCTGGCTTGGCAGTTCCGCCTGGACTGTTCCCATGGGGCACAGGGTCAAGACTTATTTGCATATGGCTGGGTTCAAACTGGAATGGCATGGTGAGCAAAAAAATGTTGGATGTAGGCCCAGATCTCTGTACTGGGGTGAATGTATGACATTATTCTGCATTCTGTTAATCACCTGTTGTTTTTGCAACTTTCTAAAAGAGGCATTTTTAAAATTGTAATTCCAAATCTGACTTTATCATAAGATAGGATTTTTCATTACAATTTCAAAATACCCAAGATAAACTTTTTTCTTGTTCACATTTGTAAATTACAGACAAGGTCATGACCTCCCTCCGTAAAAGGGAGTAAGCTATATGTAATCCTATAACCCCAAAGCTATCCTATGGACGAGGTAGGCATTGCAGTAGTGAAAAACAAATGTACCCTTTTTAATATGTATTAAAAAGGAATGCTTGGGACTGGCAATAGGTTTATTTTGCCAGGTCTTTTATTGTCTCATTCATAAATAAGCAGATTGTCTTTGAGTGGGTATAGACTCCTTCCTGGCTTTTATGGAGGGAGGCCGTGACCTTGTCTGTTACTTTACCACCTCCAAGGTTCCTGAAATGTCCAACCACAAGACTTTTGGGCAAGAAAAGTGGAGGAGCATAGCAACCTGCCCCAGGTTCAACCTCTTTCCCGTAATCTCACTTATTTCATAATCATTGGACCATTTTAAGGTGTTGTATTATCGGACTTGTTAGCCCACTCCTCCAAAGCCATCCAAAATCTAATTCATTTTCTCGACAGACAGCCATGATCAAAATTATGAACTCTTTTACCTGAAGCAACCCATTCTAAAAATACTGGAGGCTGAGGCGACACCCATTTTAAACAAATTTCTCTTCTTGCCAGAAGAATTCAAATAAATAATAGAGAGGCTTGAACTTTAGAAAGCTTACAGCTAACACTCTCCTCTGGGAGAACTCCAAAGATAACCAAAACCAAGCTTACCTTCATTTCTTGCCCCAAAACCTCTGAGATGGTCCTACCAATGTCATGCCAGAAGCCCTGGGTCCGGGCACACTGCCGAAACATATGCAGGTCATCCGCATTCACAGAGGCGCACTTCAAGCAGACCTTCATGCCTTCACCTCCCAGCTTTGCAAGCCTTTTAGCAGTCCAGTATGCTCTGTGGAGTGTAAACAGATGGTTCCTCCTAAGAGGGGCAGCTTTAACAACACTGCATAAGGTGTGCATTGATAATTATCATAAAGATGTTATGTTGGTCGAGGGCAGGTTTCTTCTCCAGGGCTCCTCCATTGGCGTTGGTGGGGGCTCCCCTCTTACTAGCAGCCAGTACCATTAAGATACTTCTTTACATTGATAGAGCGGGTCTAGGGGAGTATTCTCACATCCTTCGTTTCCATCCCCATCTTTACCCAGGTTAGCGGACCAGTTGGACAGTTGATAACATTTGAATCTAGACAACCTCTGGTTCGTAATGTTATTTAGAAACTCCCATGTGAATAGCTTGTTGTTTTGCAAAAGTTTACAGCATTTCTCCATGCCTTCTTCCAATAACGGGGCGACAGACTATCCTTAAGGCACGCAGGCATACCTGGGGAGTTCCAAATCGGCACACCAATGCTTTAGTAGATCTCAAGACCTTTAGTTTGACTTTTCTAAAAATAATTAAGATGCCCAAACTTGAAAAGAAAGCTGTTGCCACCCTGGGGGACACTTTTTGACATGGCTTGGAGGAAGGGAGGGAAACAAGCAGATCCAAATAAGAGAGATCTTACATTCTTTAGTTGAAAGGCCCAGCAGTAAAAGCGAAAGTTTGAGCTTGATATACCATTTTCTAACTTTCAGCTTCGTAGCTTTTTCCAGGAAATCCTCACCCAGTTATTAGACCAGATAAAGCTGGATATATCACCTTGCAGAGCTTTTAATGTTTCTGGATTAAATGATGGAGGAATCGCATCAAAGATAAATGTGAATTTTGGCAACATTGACATTTTGACCAGGTTGGAGCGGCCCATAATGGAGAGTGGAAGGCTAACCTAGGATATTAGTAATGTTCCTACCTCTTTCCTTTTTAGTTCAAGGTTTACCTGGGCTAACTTAGTGATGTCATGTGTGATCTGTACTCCTAAGTATCTGATTTGTTCTTTGGTCAGTGAGATAATAGATTGCGTATTCCAGGACATAATTTCATTTTTTTGTGATTATTAGATAGCCAGAAACCCTCCCAAAATCCATTAAAAGTTGTTCCAGCATAGGTAAGATGTTGGTGCTCTCCCTTGTGAAGATCATCAAGTCGTCCGCATAGAGGGCTACTTTTTTTGCCCAACCAGGCCATTCAAACGGTGCAAAGATTTGGCTAGCCCTAATACTACATACCAGAGGCTCAATGTATAAGTCGAAAAGTAATGGGAAGAGGGGACAACCCTGTCTAGTTGTTCGCTCCAACTTGATTGAGTTAGTTAGATTCCCATTAACAACTAAGCTCACTGTAGGGGTCTTGTAGATGCTACTAATAGCCCTGACAAATGTATCCCCTAACCCAAATATGTGAATCATCTATCGTAAAAAGGGCCCACTCACACTATCAAAGGCTTTGGCCTCATCAAACGCAAAGATAGTAAGCAGTAATTTTTTATCTGAGGCAATATAATTTGCGCTAATCAACTCATGGGTTAAATCATGAAGTTGATGACCCCTGATAAATCCCTTATGGTTGGCCTGAACCAGAGAGCCCATCACAAGATTCGACCTCCCCCGCTAAAATTTGCGCGTAGATTTTATAGTCACAATTCAGCAAGGAGATAGGCCTGTAGGACTCATACATTTTAGGGTCTTTATTAGGCTTCAAACTTTAAATCACAGTGGCCTCGTCCCATGACTTAAGAATTGGGAGATCATCGGAGAAGATGCTGTTAAACAATTTCACCAAAACCAGTGAGATTTCCTCTTTGGGAATATCGTCTATTCCCATGGTGCTACCTCTTTTTAGTTTCTTCATTGTGCCTTAAGGTCTTCTACCGAAATGTTTTGGTGCAACCATAGAGCTTGATCATCAGCGAGTGAGGGCAGTGTTATTCTATCAACATAATCTTTAATCTGAGTATTGGACACTTCCGGATCCTCAGTATATAAATCTTGAAAGAAGGACTCAAATGCTTGTTCTATTTTAGTACTCGCTGACCAGACCCCCCTGATTCCCCAACTGGCAATCTCCTTAAATCCTTGTTAAATCGCCTTAAAATCCTTGTTTGGTTGATCCTAGACTTCCAAGCAAGAAGCTTCCCACATCCTTCTCCATATTCATAATTAGCTAATTTACTAGCCTCCCATTTTCTTCTAGTAATGTTGTCCAGATAATCAGATAACACCTGTCTTTTAGTTATAACTTCGTTGTTATCCTCCCTCTGCTCCTGACTGCCTTGTTGTGTGATTCATTCACTCAGAGCTCTGGAGATGTCTTCTTCCAGTTTTTGCATCCTAGCTCTGGTTTCCTTATGCTTTTTTGCGAGAAGACTGATAACTCTGTCTATTATAAATGCCTTATAGGCATCCCATATTACATATAATAGGGCAGAGTAGTAATTAATTTCAAAGAAATACAAGGCATCATTCTTCAGCTGTGTTATTGCTGATGCATCGGAAAGTAGAGATCTATCAAAGGTCCATCTTCCAATCGAGGAACCGTTCTCTATTTGTAACTCCATAAGCACAGCATAGTGATCTGAAAGATGCCCCGGGATATGTGCCAATGCTTTAACATTATTACTCAAACTAGCATCTACCAAGAAAAATTGTATTCTGGAAAAGTGCCCATGTTTTTTATTGTGGAAAGTAAAACTTGGGGGCTACTTAATGCATTGTTTTTTTCTCTACAGATGTCTATAAGGCCTAGATCTTTCATCAAGACTCCAATGAAAGATCCCCTTAGAGTAGGAACTACTCCCACCCCTTTAGATCTATCAATAGTGGGATTCAAAACAATATTAAAATCACCTTCCATGATAACAGGAAAGTTAGATTGTAATAGATGATTGTAAATAGAATTTAAAGGGGCTTCATCGTCTATATTTGGCCCATAGTACCCAATAAAACAAACCATTAATTCTGAATCTTAACATCAGCAATAATCCAACGCCCCTTAACATCCATGTTAAAGGACCCTAGGGTCCCCTATGCATATTTTTTAATGATAAGAGCTACACCTTTTGTGCAACATGTTTGGGTTGCATGAGGAGAGCTTGCAATCCATTTTTGCTTGGCTCGAACTGCCTCCCATTCATCAAGGGTTAAGTGTGTTTCTTGTAAAATGCTGATATCATAATTGGATTGGCTCAAATATTAGAGGATACTCCTTCGTCTACCCGCTACTCTAAGGCCATTAACATTCCATGTTACATTTTTTACTGGGGTGTAAACAAGCATTTATCTTTTACAAATTCCAATCTCTTAACACCAGTTTGGGCAACTTGGTCGTGGCCTGCCCCTCTCTTATTTACAATCTTGTTTACTATACCCAAATGAAGTGGACTTTTTTTCTCTAATATGCTCCCCACCCAGTGAAATACAAAACTAAATTGCTCCTCTTGTGATCTACCCCACCCAAGGGAACCCTCCCTAAAGAAAATCAGGATATGATGAAAAAATTACCCATTATAGCTCACATCACACCACCCTCCTGATTGAGTCAATTGCACCAGAGAACATTTAACCCTGAGCCTTTATTTGGACAATGAAAAACCCTACCTCCTTGGGAGCATTTTATCTTTCCACATGACTTTGAGTAGGGCCTGAAATCTCAGTTAGACTCTTGCACCTAGACATCTTGAAATTGGTATAAATTTCCTCAGCTCCCACTGCCTGTCCTGTGTGATTCTAGAGAGATCCGACCGAATCGGAAACAACCACTCCCCTTTTGTGAATCTACCAGCTTTTAGAGCCTCAGACAACACTCGCTCTTTTAATGTGTATATTTTAAAATTAATCAGAATACTCCTGGGGGTTTTCCTGTTCAGATTTTTTGAGAAGGAACCTCTATGAATTCTCTGAATATCTGCCTCTAAGTCTTGGGGTTCAATGGAGGTGAGAAACTCCTTTAATAAGTTTATAAAGAAACTTTTAATGTTATCTCCCTCCAGGCCTTCCGGGATATTAAGCGCCTTGATATTGTTCTGCCTAGCATTGTTTTCTAGGGACTCTATTTTATCCAGCATGGCTTTCTCACCACTTTTTAGTGTTTGTATCTTTCTTCGGTTAATCTCCACTTCCTTATTGAGAGCCTCTACTGAGGCTTCCATCACACAGTTTCTTTCTGTAATTGATGACATTTTGGCTTCCAGAGTCTCGCAGGAGTCTTGAATTTTAGACTGATTCCTTTCTGAGACAGCAAACTTGTTTCTGATCTCTGAGGAGAGGGCCTCAAACATAACTGCCAATTCCAGGTTTTTCAGACTATTTGAGGTCAGGGGTTCTCCAGGGGCCGACAGGGCAGGCACTCGGTTCGTCTCGGCAGTCGGGTTGACTGGGTCACCATCGCAATCCCCTAGGACTTGAAACCTATTGGAGGTGGCAATTTTTAAATGAACCATTCATTCAGCTGACATTTTAGCATTATTGGGTTCCATGCTTACCACAAAAGCCTTGGCCGCAACTCCCTTATTCTGATAGGATTCCACTGCCTCCGGGGAGGTTGGACCTTCCAGTTGGACTTTAGAGAGTACCTTGAAAAAAGATCTGAGGGACCGGGTTATCCTGACTTGGGGTGCTTCTTTTTTTCGTTGACATGCAATGGTTTTGAAGGACTAAAGACAGATTACGCCCTGTTTTCCTGCCAGGCTTTTTTGGTCAAAGTCTTTTCCATAAATGGAGGCAGGTGGAGTCGTAGTAGGGTTTGCAAGAGACCCCGAAATAAACATTTTTTTCTTCGTAGTGCGTATCTATTAGGGACTTCTACCCCCTTTTCACCAGGTAAAACATCAGTCTGTGGAGGTGAGATAGTAAATTTAGTAATCTCAGAAAAGGCATACACATCAGACACTTCTCTCCGTCTTACTTGCTCCTCCTGCACGGTGTCTAGTTTGGCTGGCTTCGCTTTTCCTTTTCTCCTTGGTGTCTGTTTAGGAGAGCAAGTAGTTCCCTCATATCAAGGCGCTTAGCCCGTCTAATGCTCATGGACATAGAGAAAACCGTGGAGGTGGGTGGAAGCTGAAAGGAACCATGAAGTTGTTGGTGTGACCAAAGCAGCAATCTGCCAGTCGACTCAATCCCCTCAAAACCACTCGTGGTGACGCTTGCAGCACTAAAAGCAAAGACGTATAGGAGCGGAGCCTTCCGGATCGGGAAAAAGCTGTCGCACCACCACTATGGCCACCAACTAGCCGGCCGGAGACAAAGATTCACATAACGCTGGTGAGGAGCAGACCAGCGGGGCAGCGTGGGAGCGGGAATGCAATGGACCACAAGACTTGAAGTGATTTAGGAACGGCTCAGGGTATTTAGCAGAGTCATATCTGGAAGAGATAGGACGGAGCTAGCTGCCGGGCTAACCTGCCGCCATGTTCCCTCGACCTTTATTTTGTCATGTTGAAATGGCAACTTAAAACTGCACACACAGGCTGCAATAACAGCCCTAAGACATTTTTAAAGACCTACTTAAAAAGGTGGCACAATCAGTACTGCAGTAGGCACAGGTAGTGCCCCATTACGGGTAAATTACAAGTACAGTAAATATGGCAATTGGTTATAAACCAATTGTACCAAGTTGAGAGGTGTGAGTATCAGCACTTTAGGACTGATGGTTAACAGTGCACTGATTCCTGAGGCCGACAAAAATGAATTCAGCAAACAAATAGGAGTGAAGGCAAAAAGTTTGGGGATGAATGGGCCAAGTCCAACACAGTCCCTTCACCAATTGAACATGCTGCATAAACAGGTTCTGTCTAAGTACCCGGCGGAGAAAGAATGGGGTGGATGCAATTCTGTTCCTTTCCCTGTGGGGAACTCTACAAGCTTTCCTTGCATTTCCTTTTGTACACAGCTGTCTGTCATAGATGCTCCATAAGAGGGGTTATCTGACCTAAGAGTTGTGTATACCCACACCTGCTAACAGTGGTACTATAGATGTTGCGATGTTCATGCCCTACTGTCTCCAGAGTCCTTTTTTGTTAACTTTTTATGCCGAGGCTGTGACAGTCAGCACAGAGGATAATCACAAAGAGATCAATTTCAAAATGTAACCCATTGAATAGCATAATCTATTGTGGCAGCCCACGGAGCCTTCACTATACTTCTGAAAGACTATAACTGAGTTTCCTTCTCACTCTTACTACAGTGTCAAAGAGTATAGTAGCCTCCTATCTGGACCTTTTTGGACATTTGGGAGGTGGTGGCTACCTCACTATGGGGAGCCAGCTCTTTCTGTTTTTTTCAGTAATGTTTTCAGTGAACCATCCTCTGGCTTTATCTAGGGTCACTCCATAGGGTTAGACATTCCTGCAGCTTCTCCTTATGAGGTACCAAGGAAGTGGACACGTTTGTTTATTATGTCTTTTATTGTTGTAAGCAAAGCAAAACATCCATCATCAATATTAACAGTACAGGGGTGCAGATACACCTACTAATATATTTTCAGATATATGGAGAACATAAGCTAAAGTAGATAGAAATGTTTCACTTTCCATACACATGTTATCATTTATTTTTTCTACTAGTATAGAAATGATCGATAAGACTATGACTTTCATGAATATACTGATAAAATGGCTGTTCAGACAGGAACACCCAGTCAGCAATGATAAACTTGGACATTTTGAAAAAAGGAAAGCAAGGGATTAATAGGAGATAAAGAACCAGCTGCATTCCCAGCTATGCACAATGCACAATTTATTATAACATGGCAATGATAAAGGAAAACCAAGACTGGCCATCTCTGTACCTACATTTGTCTTCGGCCACTTATACATTAGTTGTGACAGATGAATGCAGCATTGTAATGTTTAACACTGGGTAGGCTCATATAGTCAAAGATTCAAAATAAGCTTTATTCGATATTCACGAAGTAATATCATATAAGCATACATAATTATAGCTATTAAAAAAAGAGATAAACTATCAGTTTAAAATCATCAATTACATATTTAAAAATAAATTTAAAATTCAGAAGTAAAAGAGGACAAAGGTTAATATGGAAAAAACTACATGACTTTCACACAGGCCATTCTAAGGATCTCCTAAACTTAATCAATAGTTTTAAAAACTGTTCCATTGTGGATATCACCTCTCTGTCTTCAAGTTCTTGTAACCGCTCAAAAGCACTTTTGCAGGATCTGAGACCCCAACTTTTGAGTAGGGGTTTCAGTAGGGCTTTCCTCAGTGACATGTAATATCTACAAAATAGAATAGTATGGATATTAGATTGTATTGACATGTCGTCACATGGGCATTGACAAAGAATCTGAGTCCAATCATTGCATGTAGGAAATGTTACAAGTCTAAAAAAGGAACCCAGTCTGAATCTGGTAAGTAGCATCCTCGAATAACATGAGAAATCTGTAGTGAGATATAATTGTAGACCCTTATGGGATGTCACCCTTTGGTATGCCTGGATGTTTTTATTTTGTTTTTGCTTATTCCATCTGATTGTTTCCAGGTGGGCCATTAGGGTCTTTCTTAAGAATTTCCTTGGGACATTTTCCAGTGAGACTGGGTCCGAAAACCACTCCGGACGGCCAATTTCCTCAAAAAAGTTCTCAACATAAGCCAACCATTTAGAATGGTTTGCATGGTTGACCCCCTCCAATTTTAAAATATCTAGTATCACTTCTCTATTCAGAGATGTCTCGGGGGTGGACCAGATTTTGTGCCAGAGAAGAAGAGGCTCAGTTTTTATTATGTCCGATATGTACGGGAGGTCCAGTTCAATGTGCATCATATACACAGAGGTTGCTTTTGTGGAGGCCAAAAGGTACCTTAGAAATTGATTTTCCACTGTTTGTATCAATGAAATGTTTTTGTCAATGCCCCAAAGGGCAGCGCCATAAATGGCAGTTGAAACACATTTCGCTTTGTATATAGTTATTAGTTGTTTTACCGGCCTGCCCCCTATTTTTCCCGCAAAGTCTCGAACCCCGCCAATGGCTCGGATAAACGCGAGTTTCCTCTTGTCAACAGCCGATTGCCACGAAACTTTTCTATGTAGGCAAATGCCCAAGTATGTAAAAGCCTCCACAGTCTCCAGTTTTTGGCCCTCGATGAAAACAGGGCATGGGATTTTTTTGTGCTTTTTGTTGCATAACATTGTGTGAGTCTTTCCTATGTTTACTTTCAGGCCCCTGTCATTCATGAAGGCAGAAAATGCGGTAATAGCTTTTTGTAAACCCACTCTTGTCTGGGAGAGAATTGCCGCATCATCTGCATATAGCAGAATTGGGATAGATTGACCGGCTATTTTTGGGAAGTCACATTCGATGTTTTTAAGATGTTCGCCTATGGCATTTATATAGAGCGAGAAAAGCAGGGGAGCTAAGATGCACCCCTGCCTAACCCCTCTGCCAATGCCAAAGCGCGGCGAGCACTCTCCCTTCGGGCCAAATCTAACTCTGGCTCCTGCGTCTCTATACAGGGCCTTGATAAAAAGGAGGATTGATGGATCTATCCCCAATTGTTTTAAAGTATCCCATAGTTGGTCATGCAGGACGCAATCGAATGCTGAGGTTAAATCTATGTACGTTATGTACAGGCTTCGCTTCTTGATGTTGACATATTTGGACATGAT
Source organism: Lissotriton helveticus (assembly GCF_964261635.1). Taxonomy (NCBI): domain Eukaryota; kingdom Metazoa; phylum Chordata; class Amphibia; order Caudata; family Salamandridae; genus Lissotriton; species Lissotriton helveticus. The sequence continues at coordinate 329,226,437 of NC_136071.1, read as the reverse complement.
CAGGTGTAAATTGAGGGTCTGTTCTGTTGTTCCTCTACCTGACCGGAAACCATATTGTAAGGTCGATAGAATATTCTCGGCTTCCGTCCATTCAGTTATTCGTTTCAAGATGATGCGCCCAACAATCTTCATTAACGTGTCGAGCAGGGATATGGGTCTATAGCATGATGGAGAATGCCTATCTCCTTTTTTGAAAATAGGTATTACTATCGCCTCGGTCCATGTTGGAAGAAGATCCAGAGTATTTAGAGAGTTCAAAACAGAGGTCAGAAGAGGAGCCCAAAATTCTATTTCTGCCTCATACACATCTGCTGGGATGGCATCCGGCCCTGGTGCCTTCCCAGAAGGACTTTCCCTGATTGCCAGTTCTACCTCCTCATACGAAAATACAATTTTGCTATGGCTCTCCCAGGATGTATTTATATATGTTTGAGAAATGAGTTCTGGTGTAAGATTATTTAGGGATGTGGGATTACTGTATAGTTCTTTAAAATGGGTAGCCCACACCTCACCATTAATTGCCATATCCAAACTCCTCGTGGGCATTTTTACCCACGGCAAAGGGGTGTTAATAAGTTTCCAAAAAGCTGACATGTCCCTGTTTTCAGATGTTGTCACCAGATTATGCCATGCTTCCGCTTTGAGAGCCTTTTTTCTATTTTTAATGGCTAAGCGGTACTGGATTCTAGCCTGGCCTATTTCTGTGAGTGATTTGGGTATAGCGTGCAGCAAGTTCTTTAAAGACTTTAATGCCATGGAGCATTTTCTATCAAACCAGCCTTTAGAGGCAATAGGGCCTGATTTAAACTGTCGCGTCAATAATTCTTTTAAAGTAGCCTGTATCTTAATAAAGGCATTGCGAATAGCCTTGGGGTTATCATTATTAGAGAGACAAGTATATATCTCCTCTCTCCTTTTATTGATTAGATTTTTCAAGAGGTTGTTTGGGTTGATTTTATCCCACTTGACAGAGTATCCATTTATAGCCCCCATTTTAATTGGTTGTTCGTAAATTACCTTTCGGCTACTTTGAGTGGTAGATGGAGAAGGTATTTCGATAGTTACAGACAGAGGATAATGATCACTATAAGGGTGGTCGAGGGTGTCCCAGCAAACTATTAACGGGGCATGGTTTTTTGAGCATAGTATAAAGTCTATGAGAGAGTTCATTCCTCTACCATGAAACGTTGATTTGAAAGATCTTGGGATGTAAAGTAACTCATTTGCAAAATATAAATTAAACGAGGACAAAAAACTATTTAGCCGATCCCCTGTTTTTGAGTGTTGGAAATGACTGAAGGTAGGGTCTTCAGAGTACATCTCATTTCTTTCATAAGGATCACAGGCATCTTTCATCGTGTTTTGGCAGATGTGACAGTTGAAATCGCCCATAAACACTATTGCACACTCTCCCCCAGAGATTTCTTTAAAAGTTAGCAGGGCTTGTTGTAAATCGTCCACGGCTTTCTCCATCTGTTCTGAGGTCATATTATTATAAAAATTTACTATTAGCAATAGGAAGGATGGAGCTATGACCATTTCAATTATTTGGAAAGATTCCTTAAGTAACGTTTTTCTGATCCTATTTCCAACTGCAACGCTAATATATGTGCAGAGTCCCCCTTTATGTCTGCCCTGATTGCTCACGGTCGCCGGTGAGTGGAATGTCTGAAAGCCCTGAAGGTGAATAGGGGAAATCACCCAGGTTTCCTGGAAACACAGGATAGAATAATGATTAACCACGTCTAACCAGTCTGGTAATGTAATTTTCGAGGCAAGCCCGGCCAGGTTCCATGAAAGGATCTGCAATTTGGTTGTTTTATCCCTATCTCCCTTTTGGATAACTTGTGTATTTTCAATAGGTTTTGATGCTAATCTTGGTGCCCTTTTAGTTTTACTCCGCTCGTTGATTTTTCCTTTTTTTCTTGACCTGTTCAATAAAGGGTTTGTATCAGGGCCGTCCACCGGATAGTCTTGGCTGGGTGAGATATCGATATTTATACTCACAAGTTTCCTGTTAAGTTGATTTTTTTCTTTGGTTGCAGAGAGTCATTCCACTTCATCAAGACCATAGAGTGGTTCATAATAATTGTGGCAGGCAAGGTTCCAGGACGGGGTTATAGAAGAAGGAGCTTCAGCATATCCCACCAAATTATGTTGTGATGTTGGGAATCGCATATAACCATTATAAGGATGGAATGCCTGATCCCTTACTCCATACGTTGGAGGATATTTGGCGAGGGTTGGTCTTCTTGGGTGTTTTAATAAGAATTTGTCAAAATAAGTTTTGGTTTGGTGTGGCTTTGGGGGCATTAAGGCTTCAGAATAAAAGTACGCCAGGGGTTTTGATGATATTGGTCCCCTGCTGAAACCAGAGAACCAATCTGTTATATGTGTAATAACTCTTGGATCTTTGAAGGTGACAATTACTACGTCACCCTCTATATCTTTAGGGCGAATTCCAACCCATTTTGTTCTTCTTACCATTTTTATATCACCATTTATGTGCGGAGGTAAAGGTCTGTTTTCACTAAGCCAAAAAATCACCTTGTTTTTTAGGCTTTGGTGGTTTTCATAAGCGTCCGTAGCAGATAGTGGTTGGACCCCCGTTAGTACTATAACATTCTGTAATGCAGCAGGGGGTAAATCGACATACCTTTCACGTGGCTGTTTTTTATGTGGGGCGGCAGACTTGATGTTATCTGGGGTGGATGGTGTATTGCCCATTTTTGCAGAAGCTATAAGGGAGTTTATTTGTGCCGTTTGCGCCTGGGTGTTTTGAGGCGCTTTTGTGGGGGGAATTAGATTTTGATTTGCTGCCCTCATCTTTGTTGAATGTGTTTGTTGGATTGTATTTTGTGTTGAAGATCTCCTGTCATTCGTAGTTTTTTGGTCCGGGATCATTTTTTCTTTATTGGATATTTTCTCTCCACCAATAGAAGTTGTAGGATCTATTGTGGCCATAGTAGTTTTTGTTATGTTATTGATTGCATCTCCCTTCTTTAAATTTGACACAACGTCTTGATCCCTTTTACCTGGTTGGTTTTGCGCAAAGGTTCCCAAAAGGGTATCCACCTGACCACCTACTCTCGTCACCCTCTCGAGTATTGGAATTAATAGGGCCTTAATAAGATGTTCCATTGCATCCACAAAATCTTTAATTGAAGGAGGGACACATGAAGTGAATGTTTCCCGAGATGAGGTGCATGTGTCTTCTACTATTTGTAACAACTCCTTGGTAAGTAGGTCCTTGGCAGGTTTTTGAGTTTTACGAGCCGATTTTACTGGGGCTCTTTTCCGGCGTTTTTTGGGAGGTGATCGAATAATAACCTGTTTCTTTTTAGGTTGATTTATGGCATGTGAAGGTTTATCTAACCTTAGTACAAGGGGTGGAGGTTGAAACATCGTTAGCTTTTGGGTCTCCGAAGACGGGGGGACTTCTATTATGTCAGGTGCAACAAACTCCGCAATTTTTGGCAGATTTAGAGTGACAAGATCGATAAGATCCGTAGATGCAGTAATTGTGTTAATAGCTGAATTTAAAGGGGATAGGACAGGGACACAATTTTGGGGGGAAAAATAGGATTGAAACAGTAAAGGAACATTATCCGTATTTAATGGATCATCATCAGAATTTTCCACGGTTGAATTTAATGGATGAGGCTCTAGAGTAAGTGTGAGACCTGGATGGCGTGTGGAGTTTTTAAGTAGCTCTATGGATTGTTGCCGTGCAATACGGCGCTCTACCAGGGCTAGGTCTCTATCTATTTCGGCGGTTGCTTTGAAGAAGAATTTGTCCAGGGGTCCCAGAATAGCGGTGCCATCTGCATTTACTTGGGCATCAGTACCCGATTTCGCCATGATCGTACGTTGATGAGGTGTGTACATCTAGTGCCGAAGCAAATGGGGTGGCCCAGCCCGGCCTGGTATGGCCTTGGAGGGCCGTAGAGGGCCCGCCCTTTGCCCGGGCTTAGCCTGGCGCACTCCCGCGCGCGTCCCGCGTTGCGCGTGGGTAGAGTGACTAAAATACTTGTTAAGTGGAAAGGGGGCGGGCACTGGGAGGGGGCGCGGCTCTCACGGGAAGAGGACCAGCTGCTGATGTTGAATGCTGGTCCTCGCAGTCCCGGGGCCGCGCCTCTCACCTCCGCTGCGGCCTCGCTGTTCAGCTCCTCTGCTCCTCTGTGGGCTGGAAGTCGAGCTGGCAACTCCTGTTGCGTAGGAAAGGACAAGGGCAATATTTCTGCAACACCTCACTGCGAGCGGCCCCCGCGGAGCGGGGGCCGCGAGAGGTTAAGAGCGCTGAGATGGGGGCGGGCACTGGGAGGGGGCGCGGCTCTCACGGGAAGAGGACCAGCTGCTGATGTTGAATGCTGGTCCTCGCAGTCCCGGGGCCGCGCCTCTCACCTCCGCTGCGGCCTCGCTGTTCAGCTCCTCTGCTCCTCCGTGGGCTGGAAGTCGAGCTGGCAACTCCTGTTGCGTAGGAAAGGACAAGGGCAATATTTCTGCAACACCTCACTGCGAGCGGCACCCGCGGAGAGGGGGCCGCGAGAGGTTAAGAGCGCTGAGATGGGGGCGGGCACTGGGAGGGGGCGCGGCTCTCACGGGATGAGGACCAGCTGCTGATGTTGAATGCTGGTCCTCGCAGTCCCGGGGCCGCGCCTCTCACCTCCGCTGCGGCCTCGCTGTTCAGCTCCTCTGCTCCTCCGTGGGCTGGAAGTCGAGCTGGCAACTCCTGTTGCGTAGGAAAGGACAAGGGCAATATTTCTGCAACACCTCACTGCGAGCGGCACCCGCGGAGCAGGGGCCGCGAGAGGTTAAGAGTGCTGAGATGGGGGTGGGCACTGGGAGGGGGCGCGGCTCTCACGGGAAGAGGACCAGCTGCTGATGTTGAATGCTGGTCCTCGCAGTCCCGTGGCCGCGCCTCTCACCTCCGCTGCGGCCTCGCTGTTCAGCTCCTCTGCTCCTCCGTGGGCTGGAAGTCGAGCTGGCAACTCCTGTTGCGTAGGAAAGGACAAGGGCAATATTTCTGCAACACCTCACTGCGAGCGGCCCCCGCGGAGCGGGGGCCGCGAGAGGTTAAGAGCGCTGAGATGGGGGCGGGCACTGGGAGGGGGCGCGGCTCTCACGGGAAGAGGACCAGCTGCTGATGTTGAATGCTGGTCCTCGCAGTCCCGGGGCCGCGCCTCTCACCTCCGCTGCGGCCTCGCTGTTCAGCTCCTCTGCTCCTCCGTGGGCTGGAAGTCGAGCTGGCAACTCCTGTTGCGTAGGAAAGGACAAGGGCAATATTTCTGCAACACCTCACTGCGAGCGGCTCCCGCGGAGCGGGGGCCGCGAGAGGTTAAGAGCGCTGAGATGGGGGCGGGCACTGGGAGGGGGCGCGGCTCTCACGGGAAGAGGACCAGCTGCTGATGTTGAATGCTGGTCCTCGCAGTCCCGGGGCCGCGCCTCTCACCTCCGCTGCGGCCTCGCTGTTCAGCTCCTCTGCTCCTCCGTGGGCTGGAAGTCGAGCTGGCAACTCCTGTTGCGTAGGAAAGGACAAGGGCAATATTTCTGCAACACCTCACTGCGAGCGGCATATAGTCACATTTCCTACAGGCTTACAATGTGGAGACCCTCAGTGTGGGTTTCCTGGTGCTCCATATGAAAGGTATTATTGCACTGGAGGATAAGACTGTGGTCTTGATTGTTAGTGATGCATACCTAGCATTTATTTGAAGCAAAAGGCTAAAGCCATTTTGAAAACTTGAATAACTACCTCCCCATAGTAGTAGTATAATGTGACCATATAGCTTAATGTGAGTGGTTTTTAGCAAATAGTTAGTCTAAATTATTCAAAACTATTCCATCCAAGCCCTTGTTTATATAGATCTCCAGATATATGAGCCCTTCTGCAATCCACTGGAATGTATATTCTGCTGTGGAGTCTTTTGTTGTGACATGGGACTTAGGCCGTGCTTCACTCTTGTCCCAAATACATTTGGATTTTTAAGTTATAACAAGGGAAACCAATGGATACCAAAGGACCATGGGCAGACAATCTATTCTAGAGAACAAAGGTCCTAAGGTCAATATTTTTTACACATACAATGAAATTATAGTCTTGAATCAGTACTATATTTGATTTTCCAGTACCCAGCCGGGACAGGAAGTTTTATTCAATGTATTTAACAATTTTGGTGACCACGTAGAGGGTCAAATACAAACATTTGATAGGGTACAAGCCTGCACCTATCCAAGAGTAAATAGTCAAACAGTAAGGAGGAAAGATAGAGATCAAAGGAAACAAACAATATCAGGCAAGAAAAGACATGGGAGCCAACTGTCTCTTGCTACTTGAGTGAATGATAAAGCAAGTTTAGACGCACAAACTCTGTAAAAAATGGTCACAATGGATATATTACAGGTTTGCTTCGACGGTCGACGTTTCGGTCCCCTGGCTCCTAATGAACCGGGACCATCATCAGGACTTTAAAATTAGTTGCCTGTTTAAATATCAAAGCTCCTGGAGGATTCCAAGATCATGCGGGGAACAGTTCAGAGTAATATCGGGATTTTTACACGTATCACGCCCTTGGTCTGCGGTGGTGATACCTCTCGTTGTCGTGTTAAGACACAAGTGTGTTGCGAGGGCATGAGGTTCCTTATCAAATAGTCCTCGCGGGGTGGATTATTCACGTTGATGGAATTGTCAACGTTGGGCGGTATTGCTTCAGGTAATACTGGAATCGGTTTAAGCGTGACGGTAGTGCTCCACAATCGGGCTCTCTCCTGGGTGTCGATGGACTCAGTGGTCACAGATGACGACAGCGCGGGAGTCCTAACTTTACTACTCCTAAACTGAGAACAATTCTAACTTTAGGACTTTCAGTATTCACAGAAGGCATTTAGGAGTCCTAAAGTTAGGACTCCTAACTTCTCTGAATACGGAAATGAGTAAGTGCCTTCTGTGAATACCAAAATGGTAGTAAGTTTAGGATTTTGTATTAAGTTAGTTCTGTGAATCGGGCCCTGAGCCTTTATAGTATACATTCAAACTTCTCAGTATATAAGTTATTTAGCTCCATATTCAAAACTTCTAGTCTCCTATTCATTTCTGTAGGGACCGCAGTACACTTCTAGAATTGGATATGAACATTGACACACAACTGTCTGTTCTGATCTACACTTTTTGGCAATAGGGGACATTCGCATGACCTGAACTCTTATTGTAGCCTTGGCTGCCACCTATAGTATTTGTGAGGAAACCACCAAGCCCTTATTATTGTTCAAGTACGTTGCAACATGGTATTTCAATTAAGCTTCTCAGGAAGCATTTTGTAGAGAGATATATTAAGAGATAAGGCATTCCTGGTTGGTTTACTCAGACTCCAATCTATGTGCAGGTAGACAGGAACATGATCCATAAGGGGGCCTTCCAAAGTATTATATTTAATATGTAGTGGGGATAGCAGTTGAGAAATCAAATAGTAGTTTAACCCCAATTGTGTACCATGCATGTTAGAGAGGTAGGAATATTCCTTATCAGAAGTATATAAGAGACACCAAATATCTCAGATTCTGTAATCCCCATTAAATGTTTGCCACATCTACTGGGCTAATCATTAAAGAACTGTATCAAGAGTGAAGTTACAGTCCTCCACTCCCAAAGGATCACACAAGTTGTTCCTAATTCAGCAATCTTTCTGTGATTCTGTTGAGTCTGTAGGAAAATGGGATTCCTCCACCCCAAATTTGGAGAGTATATTGAGCAAACAAGGACCACTTGCATACCCAAACATAATTTAGCAAGGATGTACTACCCTCGCCATCCACACAGGTTTGTGGTTGTGAGGGATTTCTCCTCTAGAGATGTTACCCACTTCTCTTTCAGCTGGCCTGAAGTTTGTAAGTCTCATATTCAGTTTAAGGTTGTCTATAGCTAAAGAGTAACTCACTCACCCAATCCCTCTTAGATGGTATTGCTTCAGGCTGTGTCAAATGAGTCTCCTGCAGGGATGTAATGCCCTTCAGTATGAATGCCAGGTAGGAGAGTCTTTTCTTTTATTAGAGTTTGTTAGGCCATTAACATTTAGTAATGCTAGGTAATGGTCAAGGACCTGAATGTCATTTTAGTGTTGTTGAATACGTACAATCACCCTCAAATTAGGTACACATGGTCCTGCTTACTGATGTGTGTCTGGCAGAAGATGTATGGACCTTGTTTGTCTTCCCCTAGTAGCGTTAAAAGTATGTCTTAAAAAGTGCAATATACAAGTGCCTGCCATCATATTGCAACTGTGCCCTCATTGAGCTGGATCTCAACTATGTGGATACCTTCGGTTATTGAGTAATCATACACCTTTTAATGACGGATCTCCTTTCTATTCATGTCTCTGAGAGGAAAGTACCAGTCAATCAGGAGACGATTTTCCAACACCTATTTTGAAAACTGTTGTGTGGCAGGGAGTGCTTTATAGGGGCATGTGCCTTGCAGGCTCTATCCCTGGACTCCACAAAAAAGTTAAGAAAGTGTCTACCAGAGGAAGCAGGAGGCAGTAGTATTGCACAGGACACCTAGAGAGTGCAGAGGGATGTCATAGGAAGAGATGAGAAAAGGGGAGAATGTGATGAAGTGGCTGTGAGGTGGTGCAGTGGATTAGAAGGGATATCAAAGCAGTGGTGGAAAAGTGTGTAACATGGTCAATTAATGAAGACAAGATGTACAAGAGATCATAAGAAATCCTCCTGGGAGCAGAGGCTGACATGGTGTAGGTAGTCAGACACTAGGCCTCAGTGCTTGGCAGCTTAGCGCCTTGGCCAGTCATTTCTCTCCCATTATGTGGGATGTCAAACATACAAGTGTACATGTATGTAACACTTTTAATCAGAAACTTCATTGTAAAAGCTGGCCCATTACATAATAACATAACAAACATCAACTAATTACGTTTTTGCATAGCAACTCAAGCAACACTATGTCCAGGGTATACTCCTTAGGATTGGGAGTATTTTTAATCATTCTGGAGTGATCAGACTTTTTTCAGTAATTCTGCATTACTCTTGCAAGTGGATTTACCCATAATTATGTGATTACATCTGCTACATTAATTAAGAGTAGTTTACGTGGAAAATAAGCGCAGAAAGAATGACTTTAGAGATCTTGCACTGTTGTTCTTGCTGTTTAGCAGTTAGCATTAATTTCTTAGCACAAAATACATGCTAGCATCCATTTTGATTGCAAATGCGCATTTTGGAGTATGTAAATAGCGCTAAATGCTGGGAGTATAGAAAAGGTAAAATTATGCTGCTACTAGTGTTCCGTTGCATTTAGCACTATTTCCCAGCACAAAATGCATCCTTACATTCATTTTGGATGCAAGTGTTCATTTTTTCTCCGAGGAAATAGTGCTTAATGAGGAATACTCTTCTTGCATAATTACATGGAATCTTGCATAATTTGGCAGTAATTCTTCATAACTATGCTACAGAAAATTACACAAGTTACACCCATCCTAATACTCATCAGAGTCTGTCAGTAGAGGACATGCATTGTCTTCTCGCTCTTGCTTCTCCATTGCTTTCCAAGGCAATCTGGATTCATCTTGAGCCTTGTTATGTGTGATCTCCACCACAGCCTTAAACACTTTTTCTCTTAGAGTGTTTTCAGAAAAGGCACTTAGATAGCCTACTGGGTCGGCACAGTTTCATCGCTCCCCATGATGAACTTCTGTCCTCTTTAGGGGTGGGAGTGCTGTCTGCTTTTGAAGATCTTTCAGACCGGCCAAAAGTGTTCCAAACCTCAGGTTCCATACAGTCTCTGGATTTCCATCCACAGTCACTCACATAATAGCCAGTTCCAGTAGAATGTATTTATTGTCCTGTTTCTGGACCTTGGGATACCGAGACAGAAAAGCTTTTCTCTTGTGTTAGTTTCCACAGAGATGTCTGTGGTAATCTAAGCATCATGGCCCTCTAGGTCCGTGATACTCGAAGTGGTCGCTTGCAGCCCTCTTGACCTTTACATGTGGCCCCCTGGTGAACAGCAGCATGAGCTGCTGTTTAGTTGCGGAGCACTAATGTTCAGAAAACAATGTTAAATAAACGGTGAAGCATGTTTTAACCTGCCAATAAATGCTTGCCCGTTTATTTAACATATTTTTAGTGCTCCTTACACAATCTCTGACCCACCCAGATCCCCTACTGCCACTCTGCTGGCATCAGTACGGTCCTCGGTCACACCACAGACCGTACTTTGTGGGCCCTGAGGAAATGTTTGTGAGTACCTATGCTCTAGGTCATAGAGGCCATTCGTGCATACTGGTAACCCAGACCAACCGGGCCTGCTCATGTCTTAGAAAGCAGGCTATGATCAGTCAAGGCCTGCCCATGTCTCTATTAGTGGATGCTTAGGGCCAAATTATATTGGCCCTCTGCAGTACCAGTGGAGTAAAAACCATACCAAGCAAGTGTGGGAGAAGTCCGATCTTGTATCACAATTTTCTAATTTCTCTGAAATCCTACAAAATCTGACAGTCTCACCATGGTCGTTCTTGGACATCAATTCCAACTGCCAAATGTCCAGACCCTATGTGTGAGCCCTGTCTAGTATGCTCCCAGTCTCAATCTCTTTTTTTCTCTACTCACTCCAACTTGTATGAAAGGGTGCAATTTCTGTTCCCATATTCTTTAACTCTGAGCCCACTGCAGAAATCTCTTTAAGAAAAGTTTTTAAGGATACTTCCTGCATCATGATGGCGCCGATACACCAGTCGCCTAGGCACCCCCACCATCACTAATAATAGAAGTTATTGGGAGGGTCGTCCAATGGCCATGAAGAAGAGTCCAATATACAGCAGGCAATGGTCAAATGTGTGGGGTATATCCAGAAAACATACAACTGGAGTGAGCTTTACATTTGTACACCTCAGAAAGACTCACCAAACTGGGAAAGGGGGGATGTGCTGTAGGCAGTGTGATTCCCCTTCAGGATAAAAGACTGTACTGACAGTATGCTAGTTCATCATTGTTCAGAAGAATTGGCGGCTAGGAGAGTATCCAAAGGAGTAAGATATTAGTTCGGAGAGCAACCTAGCAATCCTTGCACACAGAGTGTGCTGTTTCTACAGGAGACTGGTGGGCTATTTCCCCACTCAAGCACCCAGTCAGGACAAACACCAGGGCAGGGTCATCACTCTCTCCTTTGCCAGGATCACAGGAATTTAATTATCTTTTTATCCCCTTAGAGCCTCTGGATCACTCCTCCAGTTACTAATATTAGCAACAATCAGTCATAGCAATACTGCTCATTTCAAGCTACACTAGTCATGGCACATCAGCGATGTCTGCTCCTAAGTAATCAGTGAAGGAAGGTTGAGCACTATTAAAAATGTATATGGTGCTTGTGCAAGATGCTAAAAACCACGGTTTTCTATCAGATAATCAATGACCCTTCTAAGTGAGAGGTGGGGAGGCCTTGCAGCCCTCCCCGGTAGCCTCCTCCCATAGCTCTCTGTGTACTGGCACCAATGGGTCTGGGCTCCCAGCCATCTATAATGCTGAAACAAAAAGAGGTCTAATCCCACAGCAGTATCAGGTGGTGGCTTGGGTTTCTGCATTACGTAATGGCATCTCCTCCATAAGTATTGCTTTCCCAATGCACTCACTGTCCGGACGCCTCCATACACCCCCCAGCTATTGCAGTTGATCAACTGACCTCCTCCATCCTCTGCTGTTAGTCCTTCACTTCAAGTGAAGTCCATCCCCGGAGATCACGTGGGGATGTCACCATCTCCTACATCACCATTTCATGCCAAGGGCCAAAGCATTGCATTCAGCAGCTCAATCTCTGTAGGTTGGGTATCCTCAGCACAAGTTGCAGACTAAGCCCTCCGAAGGCACGTCCGCAACCAGATCACACCACCTGATGTATAATCAGTGACCAGTCACACACATCATCCCTCACTCAACATGGGTACTCCTCTGTGAGTCTACAGAAAGCATTAATATCTTTCTCTCCCATGAGAAGGCGGAGTCAGCTAGAAGTGGTCATTTGCCTCTGTGGCCCGAGGGAGATCACAATCATTTTTGCACTTAAAGTGGAGGCATGGATGGAAACTATCCCTGTGTTTCCAGATTAGCTGATGCTCTGACTGGATCCTGGCTGTTCACCTGAGGTAGGTTTGGCCTTCCACAGGGAACAGTCAATTATTGTACCTATTTTTTCTAGGTCAACAAAAGCAGTTCCAAGACAGGCATTTTGATTTCTTATCACTTTGGCTATTTCTCTACATTTATGTTCCATTACCAACGGGGCATGGACCATAAGGCTGATTTGTTGATTTAGATTAGGATGCTCTTCTCTTTACTTCAGGGTTAAGCTGTGCCTTTATTTTAGTATTCTATAAATTTAGTTTTGTGTGTGTGTGTGAGTGATCTTCCTGTGGTGAATGCTACTGAGACGTGAAACATTTAGAGACAATCCCCTTTTATAAAGGCACAGGGGATAGGGTTCAGCTAACCAATTTTCCCTTCCTCATCTTATTCCTTACCACATTGGGGATGTATCTCAGCAGAATGCCAATTCAAACGTTTTTCCCCTGGATTTGAAAAAACAATATTTCGCTGTGTGTATGCTTAGTTATATCAAGAATCAAAAGAGGGAGGGAGAAGTTAAAGTTCCACTCAACTCCCCATAAATAAACATATAAAATCAAAAGGTGTGGAAGAGTTTTGTTGAGACAGGGGAGGACAAAATCAAAATGGTTGTGAAGCCCTCAACAGTGTTGTTCTGCCAAAGGCATGTCTCCCGTTGGTGTATTTAGCCACTGATGGTTACATCATTGGGTTTTTTCCTTCAACAGGAGGGATTGTCTCTAGAATCTGAGACCATATGGGATCAACCATGTGAGGAAAAAAAGTTTCAAAATACCTCCTACCTTTAGAAAGGATACATTTTATTAAGTAGGTCAAAGGTAGTGATATGATAAAAAAAATTCAGATTTGAAAAGAGAGGTATTAGGTGTCTCTCACATCTATCTCTGGAAGAACCAGGTCAACAGGCTTCAGCCAACTTTGAACCCTTTGGGTCGATGGCTTTTGTCAGGACCAATAGGTTGTTTTATAGGATCCCTTCATGAAGTGAAATTACATCAAATCAAATGGGGCACTTTCCCTCCAACTTTTGAAATTGTATTGTTCTTTTTGGTCACATGGGACTCTTTGTCCAGTCCTAGGAAGAGGCAAACTGACATGAAGAACAAAGTCTTATGTATTAGAGTCTAGTACTTATGTTGTCCCATAGTTCTAATAATGCATTCACCTAATGATTTCTATAAATGTGTATTTTTGCTCCATGAATTGCGAACATCTTCAACTCTTTTGAGGTTGTTCATCTATGTGACAAATGTAATAATTGCTAATGTATTATATACTAGGATGGATCATAATTTGCCAGGCTATATTATCAGAGCCTCCTCTATGCGTATTTTGGACAACTTATGCTGTGTAGGTTTCACTGTATTTCCAGAAATGCACAAGAACAGAGATCCTCCATCAGGAGATCCGATCGTCTAAGGTATTGGCACTAATTTGGAGCCACATTCAGAGTTCATGGACCATTTTCTCAGGTCAATAGTCCAAAAGACACCCACATATCTAAAAGGTACTTCAGATGTCCTGAGGATACTACACGATCTTCCTTTTGACCCAGAGATGAATTTATTCATCGGACTTGACTACAAAAGCTTATATATCAGCCTGTCACAGAGTACCACAGTAGGGCTGTGAGCAAACACTCTTTAAAACAGAATGGCAATACAGAACTCCAAGAAATTTTGTATTGGATTGCTGTAGATTGGCATTAACTGAAAACTACTTTGAGTACGAAAACACACTGTACCATCAGGTCCCCAGGACTTCGATGAGCAGTACCTTTTCCCGAGCCTGATGGAACTCTACATCAATGAATTTGTGACAAACAATGCCCTAACAAACACCAATCCATACCAGCATAGGATAAAACTATGGAAACGTTATATTGATGATGTTTAAATTATCTGAGAAGGAGATGCAACATCTGCACATGATTTTGTCGCCTGGCTGAATACATACAACAGGTTTTTAAAGTTCATTAGCCAGAAAAGCAACACCACTCTTCCGAGAATCACCAGATCGGCACCAGGACATATTGCAATACAACAGTTTCCACCATCAGTTTCTAAAAGAACCCTGGCTTACAGCCAATACCTCCGCCTGAGAAGTAACTGTACTAAGAAGACAGATTTTCAAAGCCAAGCGGAAGCCCTAACTAAAAACTAGAATCTAGAAACCATCCTAAACCAATCTTAACAAAAAGTTATTAAAAGGCCAACATAGAGAGTTACTCCAGTAAAATAAAGAAAACCACAAGAACAGGAAACACTGACACGAGTAACAGCCTTTAATGCAGAATGTAATCTCTTAAAAAACCTAGTATGTAAGAACTGGAGAATAGTATACTCGGGCAGTTTGAATGGTCCTATACCACACTTTGCCCATAAAAGACATAAAAACGTTAGGGATCCTCTAATTCACACCCAACCAAAGAAGAACTTTATAAGGCAGGAAACAATTTCAACAATGCCAGGACTTCCTCCCATTACAGGACACTATCCATGTCACACCTGCTCAGTTTGCCCTCTAACAACAACCACTAAAGTACTACACCTCACACCAAATTTCATATGGACTTTGAAGAGACACTCAAATTGTAATACATCCCACGCTATCCACATGATCACCTGCCCTTGCGTCTTAAGATATATAGACATGGCATATAGAAAAGTGAAGATACGCATTTCTGAGCACAGAAGCAACATAAGATGCAACAGAGCAACAACCAAAAATGAGCAACCATTTCATCACTGCAAAACACTTAACTGACGATTTGAGGTGGGTGATTTTGGAAACCCTAGATTATATAGACACAAATGCCAAAAGGCACTTACTACAAAAAGAAGAGCATTGGGTCTACCATCTAGGCACAACTCTCAAAGGACTCAATGACAATATTCCTTGGGCATTAGTAATTTGAAATGGGTGTTCATCTAGATTACATACTTCACTGGAAAGTTATAAGTGAATAGACAACAAGAGACTTGAAAAATGTATCTCTCTCCCAAGAAAACACTGTTTTACAACCTTAAGAACACATTGCATATATTATGATTAGTGACACCTACATTCAACCACCATTTAATTTGTGATCACTCTTTAAGATGAAAAGATTCCATGACACCTTTAGAACTGAATGGTTACACGGAAGTACAATCTTATGAACTTTAAAATAGTACATGAGTTAGTCGCTATTACTGATACTCCAGAGGTACCAGTGAACATCAACATAAGTTATTAGATTGGTTGCCATCATTCTAAGTCCCTGGGGGCATGACAAAACTGCTCTATGCCCCCCAGGGTCATGAATAAAAAGAACTCTTATTTTTCAGATTTTTTGTTTTTGTACGATACATGCATTCAACCCCAATTGAATTCATCACTATTCTAAAAGATAAAAAGGTTAAATTACACCTGTAGAACCGAATGTTTAGACAAAAGTACAATATTAATGACTTTTGAATAGTACATGAGGTGGTCTCTATTGTAGGTACCCCAGGGGCACCAGAAAACATCAACCTCTGTTTAAGGTCAGATAACGTCATTTAAAGTCCCCCGGGGGCATGACAAAACCACTCTAAGTCCCCCGGGGTCATGATTAAAATACCACTCCCATCTTCCTGTTTTACCGATTGGGAACACCTGGAAAGAAACACTGTTATAAAAGCTGGCATCTTCCTTCACTTGCTTTAAAATGCAGCCTGGTGGGGACGTGTTGTGGAGTGCTCACTGAAGGATTTAGGTAAAGGGGAAACTACAACTGTAGGGTGACTCTCTAAACGTCTCCACAATAGGTGGAGTAATTGTGAAACCCCTTTCACTACTTCATTTATTTCAAACCCTCCAATCTCCAATTTTTATAGCTTCTCCTCTCTAATGAAAGGGCTGGTAATACCTCTCCTTTGCCCAGACCTATGAAGACCTTCTAAAACACAAACTAAAGTATGCTGCAGAAGCCTTACAAGACAGTTTCCTATAAAGTTTCTAAAGCTGCACTAATTGGAAATTTGTTAGTACTTCACTCCATCAAAAAAACAACGTACGTAACATTGCGGTCACTGATTTCTTTACCCCTATAGTTCATTTTCATACCAATGTCTGTATTTACATCTACCTAGACTCAAACTCCTTATCATTTATGGGAAGTTGAGTGGAATTTCAGCTTCTACCTCCCTCTTTTGCTTCTTGAGATACAACAGCAGCAGATAGCTACGGGAGATAAGGATGAACAGTGCAAATGACACTACTACAGATCCTGAGATACAAGCTAAAACACCAGACAGAGTTACAAGAAACCCTCTGAATGAATAATGCGGAACCTACAAGGACGAAGTGTCTCTTCTACAAATTTATACTGATCTCTTTCCTCTATAAACCCCCTTCTTTCTCCTTTTTCTACATCCTTCCCTGCAAGAGAAACTCCACATTTACAGTGTCTCTCTCAAATTACACAATGGCAGATAACCAAGGATTATCATACACTGATGAGGAAATTAATTCCAACTTTACAGGCCCTTCATTAATTTCAGATTTCAATGTCACACAAGTTCTATTGCAAACAGAGGACTGGGAATTCCTCACAGAACTTATAAAGGAATGGGTCAAAACTGCGCTCCATGGGGTCATTATGACTATGTATTTGAGGGCCAATGTGGCACCAAAAGGATTATGGGTGAGAAATTCCCCACATATCTTCCTAACTGACAAGGATTTTAGAAAATACTGGGCCTCCATATCATGGAGGTACACCAGGGACTGACTGGCCTTGATAATAAAAATAGTCACAAGACTATCCGAGGCATTAACTATCAAGATTCAAATCAGAGAAACAAAACTAAAAAGCATAGTGCATATTACAGTCTACAAGAAGAGTCTTAGAGAGATCAATAAAGATATGTCAGAAATTAAGGATTTCCTAACACAAAGTAAAATCTAAAACTAGGAAAGGATTTAAAATATGTCTTCCAAGAAAAAGTCTACCCTTACTCAAATGATGATTTTAAAGCGCAAGAGAAAGGAGAAAGAGACACCACAGACTAGGACTCCTTAGGAAGCAGCTCCACAGATTCCAGCATTTTGGGCACCAGTGAGGAAAGTAGGGGTAGACGCAGGTTTAGAGGCAGGAACCAGATAAGGGGACCGGGATGGCAACAGCAATGGCAAACACCTTTCCAACCCAACCCTTTTGTCCAACCTTCTGCCTCTCAATTCAGAGGTTGGATGAATCCCTACTTAGGAAACCCACAACCGAACTTCCCTTACAATTTCTCTCCCTTACAAAGACCACCTTTTTTAGGGAGGGGCCAACAACAGCAGCGAGGAAGAAGAAAGGAAGTCAGGTTGGAGGAGACAAACACAGGAATTTCAACAAGGAGCAAGACCAAAAAACAGAATCCAGGAACAAGCAACATCACTCGTTAATATTTGATCTACCTGAGAAGATACTGACAGATACCCACATTTCTGTCCAAAACAAAGGACTGGGGTTTTTCTCTACACTGAAAGTCAAGAAATTTCACCTGCAAGGAGAAATGGTAGAATTTATATGCAAAATAAAACTAAAAGCCTTCTTTTCTAATACGAAAGGACCTTCAGACGAACAATGGAAACACTAATCTGAGAGTGAAGACCACTTTTAACACCCCAAATTCCAAAATACCAGTAGAAATTCAGACTTTGAGCAAGCCATCTTTAAGGAAATCAAAAACTTAGACACTTCCTCATTGAGACCATTTAACAACATGACTACAGCAGAAAGACAGGCCCTAACAGTTCTGACCCAGGATGAGAGTATTATAATACAACCAGCAGACAAAGGCAGTGCAGTAGACTTATTGAAAAAACAGATTACAACAAACAATGCAGAGACCTTCTCAGTGGCACAAGACACTATATAATCATCACAGAAGACCCGACAGACCAACTTAGGACAACCATCAACATCAGGGTAGAAGAAGCTGAACTGATGAGCTGAATATCTAAAAAAGAGACCGAGTTCTTGTACATAAAAGAACCACTCACACAATACTATTACTCCTTCCCAAAAATGCACAAGAACACATATCCCCCACCAGGTCGCCCGGTCGTCTCAGGAATTAGCTCATTTTGGAGCGACTTTCAAGGTTCACAGACCATTTTTCCGGCCAGTAGTCCAAAACACACGCATATATCTAAAAGATAATTCAGATGATTAAATTGATGAATAATTGGACTTGACATTAAAGGCTTTAAAACCAGCTTGCCACAGAGTACCACAGTAGAGACCATATATCAAATACTCTTCAGAACAGAATGGCAATACAGAACTCCAAAACATTGTGTTTTGGAATGCTTCAGACTACCATTAACTGAAAAATACTTTGAGCACTAAAACACACTGTACCTTCAGGTCCACAGGACTTCGATGGGCTGTACCTTTACCCCAAGCCTGGCGGGACTCTACGTCAGTGATTCCAGAATCTAGAAATTATCCTGAACCGATCTTAACAACCTTTAATGCAGCATCTATTCTCTTGGAAAACGCAGTACATAAGAACTGGAGGATAGAAAACTTGAGCAGTTTGAATTGGCCTATACCAAGCTTTGCCAATAAAGACAAAAGAACCTTATGGATCATCTAATTGACACCCAACTAAAGAAGAAAGTTGTAAGGCAGGAAACAATTTCAACAATGCTAGGACTTTCTCCCATTACAGGACATTATCCATGTTGTTGGGATCGAAATTCGATAATATGCATCATTGGCCTAATATATTCAATATAACCTTGTAAATTAAATAATCATGTAGTTAGTATTTACTATGATCACCCATTGACCAACGATTCACTTTTGATTTGTTTACTCCTATTGGTATAACCAGACCCATTTTGTTTCGTTTCTAATGTACAACGATGTTTCCCAGTAATCACGTGACTATGCGCCCTGCTCGAAACCACGTCAGCAGCTAACACTGCCTTCGATAGATGTTAACTGGTAGCTCAAGGAAATTCAAGGTCACACCTGCCCTTCTTGTGGGATGCGCACATTCTAGTAGAGCCTGTTATTGTACTCCCCGGGCTCCAGATAGACAGGGAGGCACCTTACTGACCTGCCCTCCGAATAGCTTAGGCCTAGGCTACAAGCAATCAATTGTGCCTTATTTGGGTATTCCTCTTGGCTTACTGACAAGTTGTATCTTTCCTTGTAGGGTGTCATCTTGAACACATGAAACGTATATATGCTTTGTATTTTGAACATGTAATCAGTCTCCTCTGCGCACCTCCGAGGGTCGTGTAGACTGAGGCTCCCCTGTCAGGGCTTGTATTTTGAAGAATAAACGATTGAACCTTCTCCATTGCCGACTGAATTATTGTAACGACTATTGGTATTTGGGCTATTGGTAAGTATAGCCCGATAGAATTAATTTTGAATCCTTCAGTTGGCGACTACGCCGGGACTCCGCGATAGGGTCCTCCCCTCCTGTAAACAGGGGTAGCAGGACAGGGAGGAGTTCTGGCCGAGTGGGTGGACAGAAAGAGGATCCTGATTTGAGACACCCGTTTGTGGTATGAAAACAAGCCGTTCCACTCTCGAGCCCAGTATCCCTCCCAGCTGCTGAAGACCCTACGCCGGAGTCCTACGGGCCTAACCCGAGAGAAGAACAGACTGTGCCTGTCTGTTTAGGTGTCGGCAGTGGAGAACTCGCTATCGACCTGAGTGCACCATTTGAGTGATATTTGTGATTGAATTGGATAAGGATCGCTCCGAGGGAGTGTTTCCTCTTTTGAATAACAGTTAACTGTCTTTGTTGGAAGGTGGCCGGAGAAGCCGGACCACGAGGGAATCTGGGGATCTACCGTTGCGGCGAAGGGGCTGCGCGGGTAGAGACCCCACGGACTTGTTTGGTGAATAATTGAGACTACATCTGATGCCCTAGCAGAGTACGGCGTTGCTCGCTCGGCCGAATTCTCTCCGGGAAAGTCCTGGGAGCAACTGGGTAAGCTAGGGTTCTGGAGCTACGCACCCAGACGCCCGGCCCAACCAGAACAGAACCATGGGATGGCATGTGAGAGAGTTCGTGGTTCGCCTATCAGATGTTCTCAGAACAGTCTAACAACTGTTCCCTTTTGGTGAGATTTTGTTGGTCTGGAATTTTGTTGAATCGATTCCCCGAACAGGAGTCGACGGGCTCTGTTCGTATTTGAAGACGTCATTTGCATTTGAATAGGTTCTGAGAAGTATTTGCCTTGCACTGTTTTACAGCACTTTACTGTGACAACTGAATGACGAAGGTATGAGTGACTAGTGAGAAAGGACGCGGCCCAATGGGTGTGTGTGTTTTGTGATTTTGTATCGATAGATCAAGTAAAACAAAGAAGCATAATGTCTTGTTTTAGTAAAATATGTTTTGGGTGCTGCTGTCGGCGAGGTACACGGCTTGAAGAAAGACAGCCGGCCCCTCCTGAGGGCAGCCCCAGTTACGATATGTATGTCAAACATGGTCTACAACCGATTTTGTTTAATACCCTTTGGAACAAATATACAAAGGATAATGCGAGTTTACAAAGGCGTCTTACGGGGTCTTTTGATGAGCAGAAGATCAAATATATACAGAATAAATTATTTATGAAGAAAAGCCGTCAGTCAATGTTTGATTCCTTGAACCTATGGTTGAAGGAGGCAAAAAGACGACGGATCAGAGAAGAGAAGTTGGGAAGGCTGAAGAGTGGGCAGACGATTACTCAGAAAGCAGTGGCATACGATAAGGGAAAGGTGGAAGAGAATATTGAAAGAATGGATAGGCAGTTTCGATTAGAGACGAATAAAAGCTATGTGGCTAGACCAGATACAGGAGATGAATTAGAGGAACTACTGGACACCCGTCCACCTCCCCCTTACGTCCCACAAGGCTTGTATCCAGCCGTGCCTGTGTTACGAGCTGACCAGACGAGGGCCGTTCCGGCCGCCAAACCACAGACTGGGGTGGTTGCCACAGCCCCCGCTGGCGGAACGGGACTTGATGTCCAGGTCTCCCCTCCTTCTCTTCGATTAACTACCTCACCCCTAATATCCCTTCGGCCGGACGCGGCTGTCCCTTCTCCCTTGCACCCTGTGTTCCTCTCCCCTCCGACTCAGACCACCTCAGATCTCAGGAATACAATTAGTCCGGGTGCTACGCCCAAACGACCAATGACAGACTTGAGTGATCAGCGAGCTTTCACTCGGTCGTTGTTGGGACAGGAGGAGAGGAGAGCTATTATAGTTCAGGCATCCCAGTGGATGCGGAATCCTATTTATACTTTAGAAGATATTTGGAGTACTATGAAGGATTTTGAACCTGTTGCACAACAGCTGGCTTTAGAAAGCATGGCAATTCGATTGATTTCCTTATGGGAACAGCATTTTGAGGAAGGACTTCCGCCGCAAATATTGCGTGATATAAGGGACCATGCTCATAAATTCCATCTTGCGATTGAAGCAGTCTATCAGAATGTGACAACGCTGTTGAATTATCGGGAACGGGTGCACCGAAAGAGTGCTGAATGGGGAGCTCAACACCCCATGAGAGAGGTGCATCCTCTCTTTTTCCCGGAAGTTCCAGAGATAAGAGACAATGGGGGTACTGTCACTAGAGCACGTGTGGACGCTAGGCTTCAGGAACAATGGGTTTACACCCCTTGGAAACGAAGCAAGGTCCTCACGCTAAAAGCCCACCTCCCTGACCCCCTGTAAAAATCCTACAGCTTATTACAAAGAATTGACCGAAGCCGCCAATTCCGCCATCATGACTATAGGTGATATCGAGCTATTTTTTGGTCTCCTGATTCCAGTGGATATCTGGAGACAGATACATGATACGGACCATCTCCCCGAATTAGGGGGAACGTGGGATCAATTAAAGAATTGGGATAAGTAACGGAAGCCCGGTGAAAAACCCAGGGACGAAATATTAGCAGTACCGGATAAAATTATCACGTACATGAAGACTCTTCTCCCTCCAAGGAAAGTAGATTGGTATAAATTGACAGCGTGTAAACAGAAAAAGGATGAAAGCGTGTCCGATTTCTTTACTCGGTTTGAGAAAGTTTTCATAGATTTTAGTGGCCAAGACCTCTCTACAGAGGAAGGAATTCGACTATTTGTAAATAGGTTTGTCACAAATTTGCTCCCAGAGGTTATGTCCCGCCTCCAATCGGCTGAGAGCACGTGGACCACGGCTGCGCCGTCTGTTATTCTTAGTATGGCACAATATTATGAACACCGTGAGAATGAGAGTAAGGAAAGATCAGAGAAAAAGACTAAGGATCTAAAGACCAGAGTATTATTGCAGCAAGTCAGTAGAGGGCAAAATTCAGGACGAGAAATGCGAGGCTCTTTTCAAAGAGGCCAGATGGCGGGAAGAGGTAGAGGAGGCCCTCCGAATATTGGGATAAACCAATGTTCCTATTGTAAGGAAGAAGGACATTGGAGAGTGGATTGCCCTCTGTTACAAGGAAGGAACGGACCTAGTAGAGGACGAGGAAGGGGTCGAGGAAACATAGATCGAAATAGTATGAGAAGGGAGGAATCACAACATGAGGGTTCTCGTAAGAATCATTTTGATGACCCTCAGAATAGACAATACTTCAATGAGACTTATCAGGATGACAGGTATGATGAACGAGATTACGCATGAGACAGCCATGGACAGAGCGGGGGCCATATTACAGTACCAGTTGACCAAGAGGGACCTTATGTAAAAGGAGAACTGTTGGGTACATCGGGGAAGTTTTTAGTGGATACTGGGGCGATGAGTAGTTCAGTCGCCCATACACTGGTCCCAGGGGCAGCTCTGTCTGGCCAAATTAATGTATCAGTAGGATTCTCTGGAATACCGGTAGTGATCCCCGTTTCAAAACCTCTGCCTTTTACGATCGGTCCCATCTCCATGCATACACCCTTCCTCCTCACTTCTAATTGTGGTGAAAACTTGTTAGGGTTGGATATCTTGAAAAGATTACATGCACGAATGTATTGTTCCCCTGATGGTGTTTTTCTAACAATGCAGAAGCCACCTGTAGAAATGACCCAATATTTCGCTAAAAATTAGACCTTGCCTCCCGAATTCTCTACTCTTCGTCAGACGTTATGGGCGACAGGGGACACCGATGTTGGTCTGTTAAGAATAGCCCCTGTGTCAATAACCGTGAAACCGAATGCACAGATGCCCCGCATTCCACAGTATAAAATTTCACCAGAAGGTGAACAAGCCTTGTTGCATATCATTCGTGACCTCATCGACAAGGGGGTAGTGGAAGAAACAGCTGCTAATGTCTGTAAGAGCCCAATTTTGCCGATTCGGAAGAAGACACCAATTGATGGTGCCCCTGATTATAAGTCTGCATATCGTTTTGTGATTGACCTTCGAGCGGTCAATAAAATAGTAGTCCCTCAATACCCAGTGGTACCAGATATTACAGCAATTCTCACAATGATTCCCCCTACTGCACGATATTTTTCTGTAATAGATTTGAAGAACGCTTTCTTTAGCATCCCAATTCACCCTGATAGCAGACATATCTTCGGATTCTCGTTAGGAGGCCGAAGCTTTAGATTTACGCGTACACCCCAAGGCTATACAGAAAGTCCTAGCATATATAGCCAGGCTTTGAAGGCAGTCCTGGATGAATTAATTTTGCCTGCAGGTAATGCGATCATCCAGTATGTGGATGATATTTTGGTGGCCTCCGATACAGAGGAAGGCTGCAAGGAAGCAACTGTGAAATTGTTGCATCATTTGGCTGATAAAGGAAATAAAGTCTCCCTCTCCAAATTTCAATATTGTCGACAGGAAGTGACCTACCTTGGTCACTTACTGTAGAAAGCGGGGAGACGACTAACACCAGAAAGAATATCTGTAATTACTAACATGTCTGTACCTCGTACTCAACGTGATGTCCGTGCTTTTCTTGGCATAACCTCTTTCTGTCGCCAATGGATTCCTAACTATTCACTCCTCTCTAAACCCTTGTTGTATTTGACTACCAAAGATGTGCATGAACCCCTACCCTGGACGGATGAATGTCAAGAAGCCTTTGACTCTTTGAAATCTGTTTTGTGCTCTGCACCTGTCTTAGGTACCCCGGATTACCGGAAGCCTTTTTCACTTTATGTGCACGAGGTGGACGGTTGTTCCCTTTCAGTGTTAACACAGGGTTTTGGCAAAAAACAGAGACCCTGTGCTTTCTTTTCATCAGTATTAGACATGGTCGCACAAGCCCTTCCCAGTTGTCTGAGGGCCACGGAGGCGGTAGCGGTGGCCATCCGACAATCAGAAGGTATAGTTTTGAATACAGATCTCACAGTAATGGTACCGCATGCTGTGGATATTCTGTTAAATAGAACTAAGACCCAGCACCTTACGAGTGCTCGATTAACAGGATACGAACTGACATTGTTTGCACCCCACATTACGATTAAAAGATGTGCTACATTGAATCCAGCAACACTTTTGCCTCTCCCTGCCAATGATAAAAAGGACGATATCCATGAATGCATATTTAGAACTGAAGAGGAAACAAAAGGGCGTGTAGATCTTACAGACACCCCTTTACCAGAACCCCAAGGAGAGTTGTATGTTGATGGTTCCTGCTTTAAATTACCAGATGGAACTGCACCAGCTGCGTATGCTATTACGACCCTGAAAACGGTGGTGGAAACTGCTAGGATTTCACATCACTCAGCCCAGGCAGCTGAACTAATAGCTTTGTTACGAGCATGTGAAATCAATAAAGGCTTGAGAGTAAATATTTATACAGACAGCCAGTACGCCTTCGGCGTTGCCCATAGCTTTGGGAGGCTGTGGAGGGAAAGGGGTTTCTTTACCACACATGGCCAGAAAATTCAACATGGTCCTCTAATTGACCGGTTGTTACTTGCCTTGACACTACCAGATAAAGTTGCCATTATCAAATGCAGTGCTCATAAGAAAGTCATTGATTCCACAGGAAAGGGAAATGCTTATGCTGATTCAGTAGCCAAGGAAACAGCGCAAACTAAGATGACTCCGATGTTTCCTAGTGCTTCAGCCCGGTGGGTGACGGAAACATCTGTGTTCGACAATACCATTGAAAGTGTAAAAGAATTACAGAAAGAAGCTACCATAGATGAAGCAAAAAGATGGGAACAGGAAGTGGGACAATTGGACAAGAATGAATGTTGGATAGATCGAACTGAGAAACAGCGTTGGTTACTACCTAATGCATTGGTATATGCTGTAGTGACTATGGCTCATGGTCCAGAACACATAGGAGCAAAAGGTATTTGTGCAGTATTAGACCCAGTCTGGAATAATCCAAATATTCCCAAAACTGCAGTACATGTGGTCAAGTACTGTCCCGTGTGTTTACGTTATAACTCAGGGGATAGAGAGTCAGTCCTGAGTGGAAACTTTGCGCCTCCATCGTTGCCATTTGAAGTTATACAAATAGATTACATACAAATGGAAAGAGTGAACAGCTTGAAATACGTCTTGGTGGTGGTTTGTGCTTTCAGTAAATGGGTTGAAGCCTACCACACCAAGGAAGCCACTGCAGTTGCAACTGCCAAAGCTCTGGTGAAAGAATATTTCCCCAGATATTGCGTGCCCCGGATTATCTGGTCTGCTAACGGGACGCACTTTAATTCCCAATTGGTTCAGAGTGTTTGCGATGGCCTACAAATTAGACAAAAATTTCATGCAGCTAGGCATCCCCAGTCAGCTGGTCTAGTTGAAAAATATAATGGTATATTAAAACTGAAGATGGCCAAGATTTGTGCTAGTACTGGATTAAAATGGCCCGATGCCCTCCCTTTAGCATTGTTGTCTCTGAGAACGACACCTCACACAAGAACGGGGTTATCGCCATATGAGGTAATTTGTGGCCGTCCTGCAAATGTATGGGGAGTCCCTAGGCCCAGGTCATTTAGAGATATTGATTATCCTTTGATGACAGACTACTTGTATGCCTTGACTAAAGATCTGCGTTCTATTCATCAACAGGTATCTGAAACATTGCGGCCACTACCAGAGGGTCCGGGACACCGGTTGGAACCAGGCCAGTGGGTTCTGGTGAAGAACTATCAACGGAAATCGAGTTTGGAACCGAAGTGGTCGGAACCCTACCAGATCATACTAGCCACAAGGTCGGCCGTGAAGGTGCATGGACGCAAACATTGTATCCATGCGAGCCACCTGAAGCGCCTCCCGCTCCCTTTGCCCTTTCATTTGCAAAACCGTGAAGGAATTCCAAGCCAAGAAGGAGAGCAGCTTCAGAGCTTTCTACCTTTTTCAGAAGCCCGAGAGGAGGGGCAGACAAGTGAAGCGGTGCCCTCAGTTGACAGGGTAGCAGCTCAATCAGCGGAAACCAGTGTTTCTGGTGCATTACAAGGCTCGAATGCATCTGATGCCCGTGCAAACGAGTTATTTTCTGATCAAGAGCAACCTGGTCGCTGTAATTATGACCTGCGGCCCCGAAAACAGCGCGGTACCCCAAATTCTCATGGTAGGAGCTAGGGAAAGACTTGAGCTGAGAAACATCGGATAGATACTGGGGTACTGAGGAGACACTGGACTGAACCCGTTGAGAGCTTGGAACACTGTGTTTAGTAGCTCTATTCAGAAAGAAAGACTGAGTTAAGGGCCGGGATTGTTCTGCAAGACGACGGAAAGTAAAGTTGTTGCCATCTGTTCCATTGGATAAAGGATAAGAGTCTGCCTGTGAGGCTCTAAAACGGACACAGGGAGAAGATACCCTCTGTTGGCTCGCGTGCTTTGTGGATACAAAGATAGTTTTTGGACTTATAGAGAGGGACCGAGTTAGATCTGGACTTATAGAGAGCATGTTTCCTTTTGCTCGATTTGCAATGGAAGATGAAAGGCCACTAGCCCCCCGGAGATATGTGGATAATATGCATTTGTTTTCCGGATGGTCCACCAGAGTGAAGGTGGCATTTGTTGCTTTTATCGTTATCATTACAGTGATTATGATGTGTGTATTTGCATATATAGAGTTTCAGCATCCTGTACAGAAGCTGTTAGGGACTACTGTTGCCCCAGACGAGCATATCTTCTATTCTTTACCCCCTCATAAGGCAAGACATAGAGAAACGTATATGAAAAATGTTTTTATTGAAATGTTGCATCAGACTCATAGCACCACGAACAAAACAAATTGCTGTGTATGTGAGTTACTTCCCTCAGTCATGCATCAGCATGAACTGTTCATTTCCTTGCCAATGTCCTACTTAGCTAGCTGTGAAGCCTGGTTCCAATTATTGTATTTAATGTACTCACATTATGTAGCCGAACCAAAAACTTATACTGAAAAAGATTATGAGGCCATTTTAAAGTATATAGAACAACATCAAGGATTTGACGCTGCAGGAAATGGTGGAGAGGGCTCTTTGGACCCCTATGCTTGCATGAATGTATATACGAATTATAAAAATATTACGTGGTTAATGGAGGAAATGCAGGATTTTGAACTTTTTAATGACACTATGTATTCCCAGCATTTTAAAGACCAAAATGTTACAAATGACAAAGCGTTGCCAATCCCCATTATCAATACTACCTCTCCTTTCTGCATACAGGGATGAGGCCATGTTAAGGTAGGAAAGAGCAGATGTAATTATACGAACACTCTGCAGGTATATAGTACCCCACCTATGATTACTCCACCAGATGTATATTTGGTCTGTGGTGAGAATGCATACACGTGGCTCCCACGGGGATGGGCAGGGAGTTGCTATCTCTCGTTCCTCTATCCTCTATCCTCCTGTGTACATTGCTCCACCTGATTATCACCGAACTCATCAGTTAGTTCAGAAAGAGGTAGTGGTTAGCCAAAATATTAGGAGCTTTGACACCGACAGTACTGATCAGACAGACACTTCCTTGCAGCAATTTGAGGATTTTGCCAAAGGTCTCACCCCTTTTTGGGGACCTATATTCAATAGTCGCAGTATACGATGCTTGTCCCGAATAGTTGAGAATGTGGTCCAGACCACCACTGGGATTTTAACTAACATTACCATGGAGCTTCTGGCGACAAGGCTTGTTTCGCTTCAGAACCAGATGGTTCTTGACGTCATCCTCGCAGATAGGGGTGGAGCTTGTTGTGTGATCGGCAGCTCTTGCTGCGTGTTTATTCCTGATTTAGCCCCTACCATTCACCTTGCTATAAAGAAACTGCATCGACTAGCCAGCGAAGTACATGTAGATAACGGCACCTGGTCCCTTAGCAGTTGGTTTTGGGGCCTTTTAGCTACTTGGGGTTGGAAGATATTTTTGGCACTTGCTGGAGCTTTTGGAGTAATATTTACGTGTTGCCTGTGGCTCCAGTGTGGTCCGGCCTGCTGCTCATTCTGTGCAGCAAGGATAACATCTGCTTTGCAATTTTCTCGTCAAGCCCAGGCCGAAAAGCAGATGATCCAGAAGAAGGTGTCAGACCTCATGCAGATCGATGAGGGAGTTTTTGTAGAGTGAATGTAGTTATATTGGCTATATTAGGCCAAAAGGGCAGTCTGTTGGGATCGAAATTTGATAATATGCATCATTGGCCTAATATATTCAATATAACCCCGTAAATTAAATAATCATGTAGTTAGTATTTACTATGATCACCCATTGAGCAACGATTCACTTTTGATTCGTTTACTCCTATTGGTATAACCAGACCCATTTTGTTTCGTTTCTAATGTACAACGATGTTTCCCAGAAATCACGTGACTATGCGCCCTGCTCGAAACCACGTCAGCAGATAACACTGCCTTCGATAGATGTTAACTGGTAGCTCAAGGAAACTCAAGGTCACACCTGCCCTTCTTGTGGGATGTGCACATTCTAGTAAAGCCCGTTCTTGTACTCCCAAGGCTCCAGATAGACAGGGAGGCACCTTACTGACCTGCCCCCGGAATAGCTTAGGCCTAGGCTACAAGCAATCAATTGTGCCTTATATGGGTATTCCTCTTGGCTTACTGACAAGTTGTATCTTTCCTTGTAGGGTGTCATCTTGAACACATTAAACGTATATATGCTTTGTATTTTGAACATGTAATCAGTCTCCTCTGCGCACCTCCGAGGGTCGTGTAGACTGAGGCTCCCCTGTCAGGGCTTGTATTTTGAAGAATAAACGATTGAACCTTCTCCATTGCCGACTGAATTATTGTAACGACTATTGGTATTTGGGCTATTGGTAAGTATAGCCCGATAGAATTAATTTTGAATCCTTCAATGTGGCACCTGCTCAGTTTGTCCTCTAACAACAACCACAAAAGTACTACACCTCACACCAAATTTCATATGAACTTTGAAGATACACACATATTTTTAATACATCCCACGCTGTCTACATTATCACCTGCCCTTGTAACTTAAGATACATAGGTATGACATTTAGAAATGTCAAGATATGCATTTGTGAGCACAGAAGCAACATAAGGTGCAACAGAGCGACAACAAAAATGAGCAACCATTTATTCACCCCAAAACCCTTCACTGAGGGTGTAAGGTGAGTGATTTTGAAAACCCTAGATTATATAGACATAAATGCTGAAAGAAACTTACTACAAAAAATACAGCATTGGGTCCACCGTCTAGGCACACCCCACAAAGGACTCAATGACAATATTCCTTGGGAATTAGTCATTTAGATTAAATTACATACTTCCACAGGAATTTATGAGTGAATAGACAACAAGAGACTCGAAAAATATATCTCTTTCCCAAGAAAACACTGTTTTACAACATTAAGAGCATATTGCATATTTTACGATTAGTGACACCTACATTCAACCACTATTTAATTTGTGATGACACTTTAAGATAAAAGGTTCCATTACACCTTTAGAACCAAACAATTACAAAGAAGTACGATCTTAATGACTTTAAAACAATACATGAGTTAGTCGCTATAACAGAAAATCCAGGGGTACTAGTGAATATCAACCTCAGTTATTAGATCAGAAAACATCATTCTAAGCCCCCCGGGGGGCATGCCAAAACTGCTCTAAGTCCCTCAGGGTCAAGCGCTATTATCTTTTGCTTTTTTGTTTTTGATCTCGATAAATGATACCTGCATTCAACAGCCATTGAATTCATGATTTTTCTATACGATAAAAATGTTCCATTACACCTGTAGAACCAAATGTTTAGACAAAAGTGCAATCTCAATGACTTTCCAATAGTACATGATGTGGCAGCTATTGTAGATACCCCTAGGGAACAGGAATCATCAACCTCTGTTTCAAGATCAGATAACATCATTCTAAGTTCCCCAGAGGCATGACCGAACCACTCTAAGTCTCCCGGGATCATGATTAAAATGCCACTCATGTCTTCCTATTTTACCAATTGAGAACACCTGGCAAGGAACACTGCTATAAACGCTGGTAGCTTTCCCCACTTGCTTTAAGATGCAGGCTGGAGAGGACATGTCGAGGAGTGCACACTGAAGGACGAAGGAAAAGGGGAAACTACAACTGTAGGGTGACTCTCTAAACGTCTCCACAATAGGCAGAGTAATTTTGAAACCGTTCACACTCCTTTATCTATTTATAACCCTCCATTCTCCAATTTTTATATCCTCTCCTCTCTAATGAAATGAATAGTAATACGGCACCTCTGCCCAGACCTATGAAGACCTTCTAAAACAGAAACTAAGGTACGTCACAGAAACCTTACAAGACAGTTTTCTACAAGTTTGTAAAGTGCCACTAATTATTAATTTGCTTCACTCTCTCAAAAAACAATATAAGTAGCATTGCGGTCACAGATTCCTTTACCATTACTGTTAATTTTCAAAGCAATGTATGTCTATGTTTACATCTACAGAGACTCAAACTACTTATCATTTCGAAATACAGTGAGATCTGCAAAGCATACATTGTCCAAAATTGCATAGAGAAGGCTTTGATAAAGGAGCCCCCCCACAAATTAAGATCTATCCTAGTATGGAATACATGACCAAATATTACAATTGCTCACATAGATGAACAACAAAAAAAAAGGGTTGATGATGTTTGCATTTAATGGAGTAAAAATACACATTTATAGAAATCATTGGGTGCATGCATTATTTGAAATTAGTACTAGATTCTAATTCATAAGACATTGTTCTCCATGTCTTTTTGGCTCCTTCTAGGACTGGAAAAAGAATCCCATAAGACCAAAAAAGAAGAAAATAAAACTTCAAAGTTGGAGGGCAAGTGTCCCATTTGATTTGGTTTAATTTGACTTCATGAAGGGATCCTATAAAACAACCTTTCGGTCCTGACGAAAGCCATCAACCCATAGGGCGCAAAATTGGCTGAAACATGTTGACCTGCTTCTTCCATAGATACATGTGAGAGACACCTAATACCTCTCTTTTCACATCTCGTGTTTTTGATCACACCACTACCTTTGATATTCGTATTCAAATGTGTCCATTTAGGTAGGAGGTATTTTTAAACTTTTTTTCCTCAAATGATGGATCCCATATGGTCTCAGATTCAAGAGCCAATCTCTTCTGGTAGAGGAAAAGACCCAATAATGTAACGATCAGTGGCTAAGTACGCCAACTGGAAACATGCCTCTGGCGGACCAACACTGTTGAGGGTCTCACAAAAATGTTGTTGTTGCCCTTCCCACCCCATGAACTTAACACAACTCTTCCACTCCTTTTGATTTTATATTCTTAATTATCAGCCCAAGAACAATATATATTACTTTGATGTAAAAAAAAATCACCAATAAAGCTCCAGCCAGAGTATAGAGAATCACAAAGGTATTTAATAATAATACACATAAAACAATATTAACATTTGTTGATATATTTTACCATCCCTTGGACCAGATACATCATCAGAAACATTTGGTTCAACAATAACACAAGAAAACAACTGTATACAAAGTACTAGAAAAGGCTGTGTGGGCGCAGTGTTCCAGTGGCTTCCTGACCTTTATCTCACCTTCTTTATGACCAATAACTGAATTAAAACAATTGATACTCTCCAGGGTTTTATTGTGCCCTGCTTTTATTGTCCATAATTGTATGCACAGTTCTTTTCTTTCCCAGTGAGATAAAAAACTAATAATTAAGACTTTGTTATTTTAAAACACGCAGTTCAAATTTCACATGGTTAAACATACTTTAGCAAGTCTACTTTACATTTTCTGCGACGGGCAAGATTGCAACTGTGATAATGAAAATCTCAGCAGTCAAAAAATTGTTCCTTAGAGTG
Organism: Lissotriton helveticus; assembly: GCF_964261635.1. Classification (NCBI taxonomy): domain Eukaryota; kingdom Metazoa; phylum Chordata; class Amphibia; order Caudata; family Salamandridae; genus Lissotriton; species Lissotriton helveticus. The sequence continues at coordinate 329,194,084 of NC_136071.1, read as the reverse complement.
GTCTCTTCAATTACCTGTCTGTTCGACAGATTTCAAATAGCTAATTGTTTCTGCTCAGTTACGAACCAACAAGGACTTGCAGGCTGCCAATATGGTGCCCCACATTTCTCCTTAAAATCAGGGTCCATCAGGAGCACAAAGCGTCATTCCATTTTTAAACAAGCATTGGCTAATCCAATATGTCTTGTCTATGCAGGAGCTATTGGCTTTGCCAATGTGTTTTAGCAATGTTGTACACCAGAGTGGCTGCTGTTCAACATGGCTAAAAGTTTGTAAGGTAAAGGAGAGTGACGTGGAGTAGAATGTCATACAGTGGTGTTGAGTGGAGTTTTATGGAGTGGCTTAGAGTGGACTGGAGTGGCACACAGTAGAGTTGAGTGGCATACAGAGGAGTGAAGTGGAGTGTCATGGAGTAGCGTACAGTCTTGTGGAGTGTCATAGAGTGTTGTAGAGTGGAAGGGCATATAGTTGAGTGGTGTAGAGTTGAGCACAGTGTCAGATTTGAGTGGAGTGGAGTGGCATAAAGTGGAGTGGCATAGAGTGTTGAGAAGTGTTGCAAGGTGGATTGGCTTTGAGGGTGTTCCGTAGTATGGAGTGGAGTATGGTAGAATAGCGTGGTGTACAGCTGAGTAATTTGTCATAGAGTGGAGTGCTATAGAGTGGAGTGTCATAGAGTGGAGTCTAGTAAAATGGCATGGAGTGGCATAGAGGGAGTTGCGTAGAGTGCCATAGAGTGAAGTAGTGTCGTAGAAAGGTATAGAGTGGAGTACAGATCTGTAGAGTGAAGTGGCATAGAGTGGAGTTGAATGTCAGTGGAGCAGAGTTTAATGGAGTAGAGCATCATAGAGTGGAGTATCATGGAGTATCGTAAAGTGGAGTAGAGTAGAGTAGAGTAGAGTGAGGTGTAAAGTGCAGTGGTTCAGAGTAGATTGGTGTAGAGTGCAGTGGCTGAGAGTGCATTTGTTGTGAGTAATGTGGTGTAGTGCACATTAGCGTAGAGTGCAGTGACGTCGAGTAGAGTAGATTGCAGTGGCTTAGAATAAAGCGGTGTAGAGTGGATTGCATTGGCACAGAGTGCAATGGCGTAGAGTGGAGTGGCACAAAGTAGAGTAAAGTGGCATAGGGTGGAGTGGTTCTGGGTAGAATGCAGAGGAGTAGTGGCGTAGAATGCAGTGGCATAGAGTGCAGTGGTGTAGAGTGCCGTAGAATGGCATAGAGTTGAGTGGTGCAGAGTAGAGTGCAGTGGCATCGAGTGCAATCATGCAGGGTAGAGTGTCAATTTGCAGGGTCGTAGACCACAGGGTCATAGAGTGGTGCAGAGAGCAATGAAGTAGTGTAAAGTGGTCCAGAGTATAATAGAGTGGCATAGAGTGTAGTGATGTAGAGTGCAGTTGTGTACAGTGGCATAGCATGAATTGGTGTAGAGTGCAGTGACAGAAAATAATGTTTGATCAGTATACTGGCATAAAGCACAGTGGTGCAACCTAGTTTGAGTAGGTGCAGTGGTGTAGCATGCATTGGTTTTGAGTAAAGTGGAGTAGGGTGCATTAGTTTAGACTACAGTGACAAAGAGTGGAGTATAGGGCAGTGGCGTAGAGTAGATTGTTTCACCGTAGAGTGGAGTGATGCAGAGTAGAGTGGAGTGGTGCAGGGTAGAGTATAGTGGTGCAGGGGGAGGACATTGGCATAGAGTAGAGTGTTGTAGAGTGGCACAGCATTCATTGCAGTGGCGTTGAGTGGAGTGGTACAGAGTGGCGTGTAGTGGTATAGAGTGGAATGTTTCAGAATAGAGTGAAGTGATGTAAAGTGGAGTGGTTCACGGCACAGTGGAGTAGTGCACGGAAGAGTGGAGTAGTATAGTGTAGTGGCATAGAGTAGAATGTTGTAGAGTGTAGTGGCATAAAGTGCAGTGGTGCAGAGTAGTTGGCATGGGTACAGCTGAGTAGGTTGCACTGTTTTTTTGTAAAGTGCAGTGGTTTAAAGTAGAGTGGCACAGCGTAGAGTGCAGTGGCATGGAGTGGCACAGCTCAGAGTGCACTGGCATAGATTAGATTATTTCAGGTGCAGGGTAGAGAATAGTGGTGCAGGGAAGAGTGCAGTTGCATAGAGCAGTAGCTTAGGGCACAGTGGTATAGAGTTGGGTTGCATTGAGTAGAGTGGTACACCATTGTTTGTAGTGGTGTAGAGTGGAGTGGGGCAGAGTGGCATAAAGTTCAGTCACATAGGGCGCAGTGGTGTAGAGTAGATTGTTTCAGAGTAAAGTGTAGTGGCATAGAGTGAAGTGGTACAGGGTATAGAGTAGTGGTGTAGAGTGCATTGGCCTAAAATACAGCGTTGTGGAGTGGCATGAAGTTGTGTGGATGTCAGTGGTGAAGTGTGCAGTGGTGCATAGTAGAGTGTGGTAGAGTGCACTGGCATAGGGTAGAGTGGTGCAGAGTAGAGAGGCATACAGTGAGTGGTGCAGAGTGCAGTAGGGCATGGTAGATTAGAGTGGCATAATGTGCCTTGGAATAGGGGGCAGAAAAGTGGTATAGAAAGTAGCATAGAGTGGTGCAGAGTGGAATGGTGCACAGTAGAGGGGCAGAGAGTTTTGTGGCAGATAGTGTCAGTGCGGAGTAGAGTGTTGTAGAGTGCAGTGGTGTAGAATAGAGTGGCAAAGAGTGCAGTGGTGTACAATGGTTAAGAGTAAGGTGACGTAGAGAGGAATGGTGTAGAGTAGAGTGGTGTAGATTGCAGTTGCTCAGTTTAATGGTGAACAGTGCAGTGGTGCAGAATAGATTGGCATGGAGTGCAATGCCGTCAAATGTATTTGTTTGGAGAAAAGTGGTATAGAGTGTATTGGCATGGAGTGAAGTGACATGGTGTGTGGTGGTGCATAGTGCAATAGTGTGGCATAGAGTGCAGGCTCAGAGTAGATTATTTCAGACTATAGTAGAGTTTCATAGAGTGCAGTGGGGCAGAATAGATTAGAGTGGCTTAGAGTGGATTGGAGTAGAGTTCTGTGGCATAAAGTAGAGTGGCAGAGAGAGCAGTGTTGCAGAGTATACTGTCTTAGAGTGTCCTGACATATAGTACAGTGGAGTGGAGTGGAGTGCATTGACAGAGTGCAGTGGTGCAGAGTAGATTGGCGTAGAGTGCAGTGGCTTAGAGAGCATTGGCATAGATTACAGTGATGCAGAGTATGATCGAGTGATGCACAGTGAAGTGATGCAGAGTAGAATAGAGTATAAAGAGGCATGGGTCTGACCTAAACCACCTGGACCGGACCACTGTATAATTGAAAACAAAAAGAGTGTCCAGGAGGACTAATTCATGTGCAGTTAAAAGGAACCTTAGATCAAAAATTCTAAAGTTCACCAGCTTTATTAAGCTGAATTTAAATTATTTAAGTACACAAAACAAGTAAACTTATTTGTACATGTCTCGAGATGGAAAGCATATATTTGAAGAACACAGTGTTATGAAAAACAAATTTTGCACGATGTCATACACAACTCATTTTGACATAAAACATGACAAATTTGTGAGAAAACATACTCCAAAACATTTATGTGAAAAAAACATATACAAACATGAAACAACTCAACCAGTCCTAGATTTCACATTAAACACTAGGCGGACGCTATCTCATCACAAGGCTCTGCCTGCTTGCCTGAAAAGGTGTTGCCTAGGAGAAGGAAACAACATTGGACCAATTCCCCAAAACACACCCCATTAGGAATACCCCCGTAATTGTCAAGACGGAGGGAAGCAAGATAGCGGATTGAAGATGCCACTGAGAGGCTGCTTCGCGAGACCTCCCTGAACTTCATGGATACTGACTTCAGTTCTTCCTAAACGGATTGCTATTTTTAATGGTGCTTTGAGAAAGGAATTAAACGTTTAAAATACCGACTCGAACGACAAGAGGCAAGAAAGAGCGACTAAAACCCCTCCACGCGTTTCCTCACGTTTTTCTGCTGAGCTGCCTTGGCTGTCTCCCCTGCGGATACATGCCCTGATACACCGATGTCGGCACTACTGCTGCTCCGCCCTGCTCCGTGTTGCTGACGCTATCTCATCACAAGGCTATGCCTTCTGGCCTGAAAAGGTGTTGCCTAGGAGAAGGAAACAACATTGGACCAATTCCCCACAACACACCCCATTAGGAATACCCCGTACTTGTCAAGACGGAGGGAAGCAAGATAGCGGATTGAAGATGCCACTGAGAGGCTGCTTCGCGAGACCTCCCTGAACTTCATGGATACTGACTTCAGTTCTTCCTAAACGGATTGCTATTTTCAATGGTGCTTTGAGAAAGGAATTAAACGTTTAAAATACCGACTCGAACGACAAGAGGCAAGAAAGAGCGACTAAAACCCCTCCACGCATTTTCTCACGTTTTTCTGCTGAGCTGCCTTGGCTGTCTCCCCTGCGGATACATGCCCTGATACACCGATGTCGGCACTACTGCTGCTCCGCCTTGCTCCGTGTTGCTGACGCGGCTGCGGGCTGTTGAAGGTACGCGATTTTGGCGCCTTCACTTTCGGAGCTTAATTGTTCGGTCTGCTCTGCTGAACGCTGAGGGGTGCCTGGAATTACGGAGCCCTGCACAGAAACCTCCACGGAAACCTGCACGGACCCCTGCAGCAGGAGATTGAAGGTGACTCAAATTTAAATTAAAAATGAATTGAAGAGATGCCGCCTAAGAACGCGCCTCGCTCTAACAGAGTGGCGAGAAGTACTCCTGCTGAAGAAGGGGGAGAGGAAGGGGCAGCACGGCTGGTGAAACCGATAGCAGCAGTAACAGTGGGAGCAGCTGCTGGGAACACGATACGCCCCTCTGCAACTACACCGGAGAGAGCTGTGAGACTCGGTAAGCAACAGGTCATAAGATCAATCAATCAATCAATCAATCAGAGCATTTATATAGCGCACTACTCACCCGGGGGTCTCAAGGCGCTGGGGGGAGGGGGTCCGCTACTGCTCGAACAGCCAGGTCTTGAGCTGCTTCCTGAAGGCGAGGTGGTCCTGGGTCAGGCGGAGGTGGGTCGGAAGGGAGTTCCAAGTCTTGGCGGCCAGGTAGGAGAAGGACCTTTCTCCTGTGGTGGCTCTTCGGATGCGGGGGACGGCAGCGAGGGCGTGGCTGGTCGATCGAAGCTGGCGTTTGGGAGCGTAGAAGTTGAGGTGGCTGTTGAGGTATCCTGGTCCTTGGTTGTGTAGGGCTTTGTGTGCGTGGGTGAGGAGCCGGAAGGTGATTCTCTTGTTGACCGGGAGCCAGTGCAGGTCTCTCAGGTGTCCGGAGATGTGGCTGCGGCGGGGGATGTCCAGGATGAGTCGTGCTGAGGTGTTCTGGATCCGCTGGAGTCTCTTCTGGAGTTTGGCGGTGGTTCCGGCGTAGAGGGAGTTGCCGTAGTCCAGATGGCTGGTGACGAGGGCCTGGGTGACCGTCTTCCTGGTCTCGGTGGGGATCCATCGGAAGATCTTACGTAGCATGCGCAGGATGTTGAAGCACGACGAGGAGACGGCGTTGACTTGTCTGGTCATGGAGAGGGAGGAGTCCAGGATGAAGCCCAGGTTGCGTGCGTGGTCTGTTGGTTTGGGTGCGCTGCCCAGGGCGGGGGGCCACCAGGAGTCGTCCCAGGCGGAGGGTGAGGATCCCAGGATGAGGACTTCCGTCTTGTCCGAGTTCAGTTTCAGGCGGCTGTTCGACATCCATTTGGCTACGTCTGTCATCCCTTCGTGCAGGTTGGCTCTGGCGGTGGCGGGGTCGTTAGTGAGGGAGAGGATCAGCTGGGTGTCGTCGGCATAGGAGATGATGTTCAGGTTGTGCTGGCGTGCGATGGCTGCGAGGGGGCTCATGTAGACATTGAAGAGTGTTGGGCTGAGCGAGGAGCCTTGAGGAACGCCGCAGATGACTTTGGTGGCCTCCGATCTGAACGGGGCGAGGCGGACTCTCTGTGTCCTTCCGGCGAGGAAGGAGGTGATCCACTCCAGTGTCTTCTCCTGGATTCCGACGTTGCTGAGGCGCTGTACTAGGGTACGGTGGCAGACAGTGTCGAAGGCCGCGGAGAGGTCCAGGAGGATGAGGGCCGCTGTTTCTCCGTTGTCGAGCAGGGCTCGGTGCTGTGGTTGGCCCGGAAGCCAGACTGCGAGAGGTCGAGGGAACCGTTCGTCTCGAGGAAGGCGGCCAGTTGCTTGTTGACGGTCTTCTCGATGACTTTGGCCGGAAACGGGAGCAGCGAGATGGGGCGGTAGTTCTTGAGGTCGGTTGGGTCTGCTGATGGTTTCTTGAGTAGAGCGCTGAGGTCGGCGTGCTTCCAGCTCTCCAGGAAGGTGGCGATGTCGAAGGAGGCGTTGATGATGTCCCGCAGGTGGGGTGCGATGACAGCGTCGGCCTTGTTGAAGACGTGGTGAGGGCAGGGGTCTGTCGGAGATCCGGAGTGGATGGAGTTCATCGTGCGGATGGTGTCTTCGGTGCTGATCGGGGTCCAGGCGCGGAGGGTGGTGGTGGGGGGCGGTGGTTCGGTCGTGGCGTGCGTCGGTTGAGTGCTGAAGCTGTTGTGTATGTCCGCGATCTTGTTGTGGAAGTAGGAGGCGAGGGAGTTGCAGAGGTCTTGCGAAGGGGTGATGTCGTTGTTTCCGGCGTTGGGGTTGGAGAGCTCTTTCACGATGTTGAAGAGTTCCTTGCTGTTGTGTGCGTTGTTGTCCAGTCGTTCCTTGAATGCGGTTTTCTTGGTGGCGTGGATCAGCTAGTGGTGTTTTCGGGTGGCGAGCTTGAGGGCAGTCATGTTGTCCGGTGTTGGGTCTCTGCGCCAGGTTTTCTCGAGTGCTCTGCCGTTCTTCTTGGAGCTCTTGAGTTCGTCGCTAAACCATGGGGCTTTCTTGCTGCCGGGTCTGCTCGGCGGGGTCTTCAGCGGGGCGAGGTCGTCTGCGCAGTCGCTCATCCATTTGGTGGCTGCTTGGCTGGGGTTTGTTGTGCTGGTGGGAGGGTTCTTGCTCAGGGAAGTAGCGAGCTGGTCTGCAGTGATCTTGTTCCAGCTTCTGCGGGGAGCCTGTTGCTGGTGATGGTGGAGCGTGGTCCTTCTGAAGCTGAAGTGGACGCAGCTGTGGTCCGTCCAGTGGAGTCCCGTGGCGTGGCTGAAGGCGATGTCCTTGCTGGAAGAGAAGATCGGGTCGAGTGTGTGTCCGGCGTAGTGGGTGGGGGTGGTCACCAGTTGCTTGAGTCCGAGGTTGGCGAGGTTGTCCAGCGGGGTGGTGGTGTTGCGGTCGTTGTTGTTCTCCCGGTGGAAGTTGAGGTCCCCGAGGAGGATGTAGTCGGCGGAGGGGAGGGCGTGTGGGCTGATGAAGTCGGCGATGTCCTCGCTGAATTGTGTGCGTGGTCCCGGGGGTCTGTAGATGAGGGTGCCTCTGAGGGTGGTCTTGGGGTTGACGTGGATCTGGAAGTGCAGGTGTTCGGCGGGTGCGAGGGTGTCGTCGGTGTTGGTCGTGATGCGGATGGTGTTCCTGTGGATGATGGCGATGCCTCCTCCTGTCTGGTTGGCGCGGTCTCTCCGGGTGATCTTGTAGCCCTCTGGGATGGCGATGGCGATGTCGGGCGCTGAGGAGGCGTTCATCCAGGTTTCCGTGAGGAAGGCGACGTCTGGGTCTGTGGTGTCGAGCAGGTTCCAGAGCTCGACGGCGTGTCTGTGGACGGAGCGGGTGTTGAGCAGGATGCACTTCAGGTGGGTGCTGCTGGAGTTCGGCTTGGTGGGTGCTGGTGTGGCGTGGGTCCGGTTGCAGGTGAACTTGCAGGAGTGGCAGCTGAAGGGTCCGTGGGTGCGTCTCGGTGTGGCTCGGTAGCAGCACGGGGTTCGGCCGGTGTTGAGTGCGTTGAGTTCGGTGGCGTCGTAGGTCCGTCGGGTCGGCTTCCGGCGGTGGGGGCCAGGGGTCCTGGCACTGGGCGCGGTCCAGGCGCGGACGGGCGTAGACGGGCTTACCTTTAGCGCACCTTCGGCGCTCAATTGGTGCTCCCGCTGCGCGCGTCCGCTGCGCGGTCGCTATGGGGGCGTCATAAGAAGGGAGCCGGGAGGGAGGGTCCGCTGGGAGGCGGGGAGTGCGTGGGCCAATCGGCAAGCGGGGGGGCGGGGTCGCGGCAGGAATGGCGGGAAAAAACGGCAGGCTTGGTGGCCGGCCCTGCGGCGGCTGGGGCGCCGGATCGGCGTCTGGCAGGCAGCAGGTAGAGGTAGGCAGGCAGAGCAGGCGGGGAGCGTGGGGGCGACCAGGCCGAGGAGGGCGCAGTGGTCGCTCCTGAATCGTGGTCTGGGTCCCCTTAAGAAGGGAGCCGGGAGGGAGGGTCCGCTGGGAGGCGGGGAGCGCGTGGGCCAATCGGCAAGCTGGGGGGCGGGGTCGCGGCAGGAACGGCGGGAAAAAACGGCGGGCTTGGTGGGCGGCCCTGCGGCGGCTGGGGCGCCGGATCGGCGTCTGGCAGGCAGCAGGTAGAGGTAGGCAGGCAGAGCAGGCGGGGAGCGTTGGGGCGACCAGGCCGTGGAGACCCCCTCTCTTTGTTGCATCAGGCGGCAATAACACTCCAGTGAAGAGTAGTAGCCGGATTTTGCCAGCGAACAATGCTTCTCTAACAATGTTAGAAGATAATAATGTTTCGATGGCTGCCTTGAATAAAATTACAGATGCTGTTATAGAGGAAAGAGAGAGTTTAGCACATGCTTACTCCACAACCACTCCCTTAGAGACTGATGTAGCTGCTGACAGGCAACTGAATGCAGAGATACAGACATAGGCAGATATGATCTGATCTGGAGACCACCGCTCTAAATGGCATTACCAATTTGAGTATTACTGCTCTCCCCTCACAAGCGCTTAAATCACTGGAATTAAGGGTGGCAGCAGAAAGTGTTGATGCGGATACTCCTGAGACACTAGAAGATAATTCAAATGATGAATCCGAGGAACTTTTGGAGGGAGGGGGATTGAAGAAGAAGTCAAACGCAATCCTACCCCGGCAGGGGTTACTAACATTTCTGGTTGGAAAAAGGGAAAGGTGAAGGCTAAGAGCAGAGCTAAGAAAGGGAAAAATCCAATCTCCTCCTCCTTTTCAGCCACAGTGACTGCATCAAATGCTTGTGGGAAATCTATTAGAGATGAAAGCCCTATACGCAAATGGATTGAAGCTAAAGGGGGGGTTAAGAGTATGGCGCTGCACTTATCCGGTGCTAGCCCTACAGAGGTAGACAGTTTAAAGAACCATCTTGATTCCTATCCTGGCAATGGTACTTCTCCCATCCTGCTGGAGACTCCCGCAGCAGTACCTGTACCTGTACCTGTACCTGACTTGGCTCAGACTGCGGTTGGTTTTGGGATGCAAGAAAAAGACAGATCTGCATCAATCTGTGAAAATGCAGCAGAATTAGATCAACTAAGCACGGCTGCTACCCCGCCCTCAGTGCACTTATCTTCGATTGAGGATGCTATTACGGTTACCTCACATTTATCTCCCGCGGCCTATTCAAAAGTCTCCTCATTGGATTTAATCCTTAAAACATTATTGGAACACCGGCAGGAGACTCAACAGAACTTTTTGCAATTAAGGGAGGATAACTGTAAAATGCAGAGCTGTTTATTAGAGGTCACTAATAAATTGAGTGGGGTCACTAAGGAGATCGAATAGCTTCAGCAGAGGGTGGTGGACGTGGAGGAGTGCCTAACCAACACAGTGGCTTTTACCGACCAGCATGATAAACATTTTGGGGCCTTGCAGAATAAAGTGGAAGACTTAGAAAATAGACAAAGGCGGCAGAACCTCAGACTTTTTGGAATACCGGTAGGATCGGAGGGTTCAGACCTGCATGCTTATATGGTCAATTTCTTTCAAAGGGCTTTCCCAGATTTGGCCGACTGGGATTGGGACTCCCAACTTCAGCGGGTACATAGATTGCCAATGACTAACAGAAACAAGGAGAGTAAATTTCCGCGACCTTTCATGATATATTTTGGCAACTACTTACTTAGACAAGCGGTCTCGATCAAGGGTAGGCCTAATACTCCTGTTTTTAACATTTTTTGTGAGGTCCGATCTTAGTAAGGCTACTATGGACAAAAGATAGAGATTGCGGCAACTTATTGACCCTTTTAAATCAGTGGGTGCACAGGTTTTTCTTCAAGAGCCTGCGCGTCTTAAAGTAATTAAGTCTGGACACACTTAATTTTTCAATGATGTTCACGAAGCAGAGCTGATTCTTTCTAAAATGGGATAATCCATCCCGATCTTATTGTGCTAATCTTGCTGCTCATTTTGGCACCATCTTTTTTATTTTGTTTCCTAACTATATGAGTTTAATATGGAGGGATGGGGGGGTTAAGTGAAGACCTCTTAGCAGGGCTGCCACTCCAGCAGCAGCAGTAGATAGAGGGAGGCTTCCTGGTAGGTACTTTGGCTGGGGGGGTTGGGGTTGGGGGGTAGGGGTGTTGGAGGGGGTTTTGTTTTAAAAAGATGACACAAGCATAGAATGTTTAGGGTATCTAAAGAGAAGGTTTTTTTCTAGACTAAAACAAGAACCTGGGACATATTTAGAGTATAGAAATGTATCAAATTAGTTGTTTAGCCTGGAACGTTGCAGGCCTTAATAATAAAAGTAAAAGGCAATTGGTTTTCGAAGAGCTTAAAATGTACAATCCTCACTTAGCACTGTTAACCGAAACTCACTTATGTTATAAGGATAGGAAATTGCTTGCGCAGGGAGGGTATGAGTTATTGACGTGTACAACTCTAAATGCTTCTATTCGAGGGGTAGCCATACCTAAGAAAAAACAATTTAAAGTAGAAATTCTTAAAGCGACTGCCAACAAAGCGGGACGATGGGCCATCGTGCAAATCAATTTATCAAACGCTAAATATGTTTTTTGTGCTATATATGGTTCAAATACTGATGATGCTTATGTTTTTGATAAATTAAATATGGAGCTGTTAGATTGGGAAGGGGAGCTAATACTTATGGGCGATTTTAACTGAGTTATGAACTATGCACAGGACACTACGAGGCAAGGTATATCTACACGTATGCGTAAGACACGAGCCGCTATCCTTGAACTTTCATGCATACATAATATTAAGGATGTCTGGAGGAATCTTTATCCTAAGCTATCAGGCTTTACTTATTATTCAGCGCCTCATAAGATGTGCTCACGTATTGATATGGCATGGGACTCTGACAACATATTAGAAACATGTAAAATGGAGATTTGCCCTAGAGTAACTTCCGATCATAACCCTATCCTACTACGATTTAATATTATATCTAAAATAATTGAACCAAGGATGTTCTCATTTCCTAGATATTTATTGTCAGATCTAATATTTATTTCCCAGTTGAAAGACCATATTAAAGAATTTTTGGAGTTTAATATGGATTGCGCCGCACTGGTTTATGTTTGGGACGCTTGTAAGGCGAGCATAAGAGGGTTTGCCCAGCAGTTTACCCTTAGACAAAATGCTAAACGCAAGGAGGAGATGAAGGAAATCACAGGAGCTGAAGCAAGATCACCGCCGACCAGCTCACCACCTCCCTCAGCCAGAACCCACCCGCCAGCACAACGGACCCCAACGAAGCAGCCCGCAACTTCACGCAGTTGTTGACCGCCTGCGCCGACGACCTCGCACCACTGAAGAACCCTCCCAGCAGACCCAGAAGCAAGAAGGCCTCCTGGTTCACCGACGAACTCAAGGACTCCAAGAAGACCTGCCGCACCCTCGAGAAAGCCTGGCTCCTCGACCAGACCACTGACAACATGACCACCCTCAAACATGCCACCCGCAAGCACCACCAGCTTATCCGCACCACCAAGAAGAAATCACTGAAGGAACAACTGGACAACAACGCCCACGACAGCAAGGAACTCTTCAGCATCGTCAAGGAGTTCTCCAACCCCAGCACCGGCAACAACGACATCTCTCCTTCACAAGATCTCTACAACTCTCTCGCCTTGTTCTTCCACCATAAGATCACCGACATCCACAACAGCTTCGGCGCACCATCCACGCACCCAACCATAGAACCAACGCCCCCCACCGCCACCCTCCGCACCTGGACCACGGTGACCACCGAAGACACAGCCCGCACGATGAACACCATCCACTCCGGATCTCCAACCGACCCCTGCCCCCACCACGTCTTCAACAAGGCCGACTCGACCATCGCACCCCAACTCCGGAACATCATCAACACCTCCTTCAACACCGCCACCTTCCCGGAGAGCTGGAAGCATGCCGAGCTCAGCGCCCTACTGAAGAAACCAACAGCAGACCCCACCGACCTCAAGAACTTCCGCCCCATCTCGCTCCTCCCTTTTCCTGCCAAAGTCATCGAGAAGATCGTCAACAGACAGCTTGCCGCCTTCCTCGAGACGAACGGATCCCTCGACCCCTCACAGTCCGGTTTCAGAGCCAACCACAGCACCGAGACCGCCCTCATCGCAGCCATCGACGACATCGGAGCCCTGCTCGTCAACTGGGAAACAGGGGCACTCATCCTCCTGGACCTCTCTGCAGCGTTCGACACTGTCTGCCACCGCACCCTAGTTCAACGCCTCAACAACATCGGCATCCAAGAGAAGGCACTGGAGTGGATCATCTCATTCCTCGCCGGAAGAACACAGAGAGTCCGCCTCCCCCCGTTTCGATCCGAGGCCACTGAAGTCATCTGCGGCGTTCCGCAAGGATCATAACTCAGCCCCACCCTCTTCAACGTCTACATAAGACCTCTTGCAACCATCGCACGCCAACACAACCTCAACATCATCACTTACGCCGACGACACCCAGCTGATCCTCTCCCTCACCAGAGACCCCAACACCGCCAGAACCAGCCTACACGAAGGGATGAAAGACGTCGCCGAGTGGATGAAGAACAGCCGCCTGAAACTGAACTCGGACAAAACGGAAGTCCTCATCCTGGGACCATCGCCCTCCGCCTGGGACGACTCCTGGTGGCCCCCTGCCCTGGGCAGCACACCCAAGCCAACAGACCACGCACGCAACCTGGGCTTCATCCTGGATTCCTCCCTCTCGATGACCAGACAAGTCAACACCGTCTCCTCATCATGCTTTCACACCCTTCGCATGCTCCGCAAGATCTTCCGATGGATCCCGACCGAAACCAGGAAGACGGTCACCCAGGCACTCGTCACCAGCCGACTGGACTACGGAAACACCCTCTATGCCGGAACCACAGCCAAGCTACAGAAAAGACTCCAACGCATCCAGAACGCCTCCGCCCGACTCATCCTGGACATCCCCCGACACAGCCACATCTCCGTTCACCTGAGGGACCTGCACTGGCTCCCCGTCAACAAGAGGATCACGTTCAGGCTCCTCACCCACGCACACAAGTCTCTCCACGACCTGGGCCCCAAGTACCTCAACGACCGCCTGACATTCTACACGCCCACCCGCCAGCTACGATCCACTAGCCTCGCCCTCGCCGCCGTGCCACGCATCCGAAGAGCCACCGCCGAAGGCAGATCCTTCTCCTACCTGGCGGCCAAGACATGGAACTCCCTCCCCATCCACCTTCGGCTGACCCAGGACCATCTCGCCTTCAGCAGACAACTCAAGACCTGGCTGTTCGAGCAGTAACGGACCCCCTCCCCCGAGCGCCTTGAGACCCTTCCGGGTGAGTAGTGCGCTATACAAATGGTATGATTGATTGATTGATTGACTTCTAATATTTTGACACTTGAGAAACATCTTGCAGAAACTCAGACAGGGGGTTGTAGGAGTGCCTACTCTTATTAACTTTAAATCAGCTGGATCTTAAATTAATTACTTTAAGATCTAACACTAAAAAACTTTTTGGAGAGCGTATTAGCTCCAAATTACATAAATATAAGCTGACGCAATATGAAAGCGGTGATAGAATTGGAAAAATTCCAGCTTATAAAATAGCTGATGACAGAGCTAGCTCTTTAATTAAAGGTATAAAAGGAGAGGATGGTATTATTTATAATCAACCTGGACAGATCTTGCAACAATTTGTTTCATACTATAGCAAATTTTATACGCCGGAACAATACCCCAGGGAGGAAGATTTACTGAGATATATTCAGAAGAATAGGGTACTAGAGAAGGAGGCAGACATGATCGAACAGCTGGAAAAAGAGATTTCACTCTTGGAGCTCAAACTTGCCATCTCTTCCCTCCCCTCTGGGAAAGCAGCTGGAGATGACATGCTCCCAATCGAATTATATAAACTATGCGGTGATGAATTGCTCCCCCTTTCGTGCTTTGTCATCAATCAAATAGGTGATACTGGTAAGGCCCTCAATTCTTGGAGAACGGCAAAAATAATATTCTTTTTAAAGAAAAACAAAGTACCTACAGAATGTGGCTCTTATAGGCCTATTTCTCTTATTAATGCGGACGCCAAGGCCTATGCCGCACTTATGCCTAAATTAGTCAATGTACAGCAGCACGGTTTTGTGGTTGGCAGGGACACAACTACGCATGTTAACATGACGATTACTGCATTTGATGTAGGAGCTACTAATCCCTCCCCACTCGGCATGGTGCTATTAGATGCGGAAAAGCATTTGACCGGGTGGGGTGGGATTATCTCTGGGCAGTTTTATCTGAGATTGGCTTTAAGACACAATTTCTAAGGAAAATACAGGCTTTGTATGATTGTCCAAATGCCAAAATAGGCTATGCTAATATGTTGTCTTCCAGTTTTCCTATTTCGAGAGGCACTCGTCAAGGGTGCCCCTTATCTCAGCTTTATTTTGCTCTTTCTATGGAGCCATTCATAAATGCTTTACAGTCTCAAATGCATATTAAGCCTTTTTGCCATGGAAATAATACGCTCAAAATTACTGCCTATGCCGATGATTTGGCAATCTTTACAACAGATGTTGTTGAAGCAATGGGTGGAATTACGGAAGAAGCCAACGACTTCGGTGCCGTTTCTGGGTACAAATTAAATCTGAATAAAACGCAAGTTATCATAAATTACCAGCCCTCTACTCCTGTTTTAGGTATTTGTCAGACAGCTACCTATCTAGGTATTAAAATTTCATCTACTATTAGGGATATTAACGCACTTAATTATGATACTTTATTGAAAGATACTGCGGTTCTTCTTAAAAAATGGCACAAGGTCCCCCTTAACCTAGTTGGACGGATAAATCTTATTAAAATGAATATTCTTCCCAAATTTCTTTATTTATTTAGGTCTATTCCCCTGCTGGTGAATAATTCTTTTTTCAGAAAGCTAGACGGACTTTTGAGCAGTTATATCTGGGGGTATAAAAAAAGTTGCAGAGCCTTATCCTTTTTGAAGCTATCCTTTATCAGAGGTGGGGTCAATTTTCCTGAGTTTAGAATTTATTTCTATGCCACCTTTTTGGGCCGACTGCGTAGCCTTTTTAACTCTAGTAATCCATTTTTTTTTCATCAATTCATTCTAGGATTAGATTCTAAACGATTTCTTGCTAGAACTAACGATCCAAATTATTTTAAGAGAGTAAGGTTCAAGACCGCCAGGGATGCCGTTCGCATTTGGAACACAATTTTGGCTTTCGATGCGGCCTCCCTCTTTCATTCTAATTTGGCGCTTTGGGATAACCCGGGATTGCCGGGCATTTTTAGTGATAAAGCAGGGAGATCATGGGCTAACTTTGAGGTGACTAGGCTGGGGGATTTATATGGTATAACAGGCTTACTTCAGTTTGAGACACTTTACTTACTCTATAAATTACCGGAACACATGCGATTTAAATATATACAAATCCGAGACTTTCTTCTAGGTAAAATGAAACTAAAACAACTATTAGACTGTGAGGTTTGGTCCTGTATTTCTAGAGAGAAAAATAAAGCCCTAATTAGCGTAGGTTATAAATGCTTCAGCCAGTTCAAGACTGATGATTGCCCGAATCTCGCGGAGAAATGGGCTTCTAGAATGGGGAGGTGTATATTTTCTAACAACATCTCAACATTCTTTCAACGCATCAAAAGCCTGGTTCATTCTTCTAGCCTTCAATTACAAGCTTATAAAACGGTTTGTCAGTTATACTACACCCCTTTAAGAATTTCTAAGTGGTCTGGAAATACTACTTTCAGTGACCGCACTAAATGCCCCAAATGCGATCTTGCAGCTGCAGATCTGGAGCATATGCTCTATTCAAGTCCATTGCTCGGTATATTCTGGGATGGGATAGAAAGTATTTTGAGGCAGAAACTATTACTCTCTACCTTTATCACAGCTGAGACGGTATTACTTGGAATCTTGTTTTCCACTGGTTTACTTACGGATCTGCTATTCGTTTTGATTTCATGTGCAAGTTTGGTTATTGCAAGGGCATGGATTTTAGTTAAACCACCTCATGTTACCGAATGGTGGTTCTTGGTGAATGAAATCTATGAGATGGAACTTTCTATAGCAAAAACAAGAGGGGCACAATCGCTCAAAAATTAGATAAAATCTGGGGAACTTTTCTTCTGCTGTGAACCTAATGGCCTTTTTTACTCTATGCAGTTTTGTTTCTTTCCTTATTTTAGTTCGCGGGTGTAAGTTTTAGTCTCTTACGCAAAAACGATATGTCTATATCAAATTATGTTTGCTGGTTTATTTATGTGTTTGTAACTGATTCTCTGTTTTTCTTTACTGCTTGTGTAATCAATAAAAATTTAGGAATACCCCGTACTTGAAAGTCAACATGTTTTCCACCCTGGCCGTTTAGGGGTTCTCCTCAGGACTCGGACATGGTCGTGAGCTCTACAAAAAACAAATAGAAATTATGTATTCTAATGTCTGACCCAACTTTGTTTAAAACGACAACGGACAGCTTCATGTATTTATATGCCTTGCAAGTGGCGTAGAGAACGTCTGCTGGTTATGAAGAATAATGATTCCCAATCATCCATGTATGAAGGGCTACAGAAAATCAAAAACACCTCATCAGACTCTAGCTTGTGTCAAGGCCGCCACTGAAAACTACTATCTAAAAAGGGAATTGTGTTCCTATCTGCCGGATTCTTATGCAAGCAGGATCTATTTGAATTGCTGCAGATCCTCCGTTGTTGCAGATTCTACAAGTTTTGGATGTACAAACTCTAAAGTGTATATTAGTTAATTCCAAGTACGATACCACAGTGCACCCAAGGCATGATATGAAATTCAGGATGTATAAACAACTTTTTACCTTTAGGCAGTATCAAAAGCCACTGAAATCCGTTGATTCGGCTATGCCAACCTCAATGAGGCAGGTTAAATTATTCCGCCCTGCAGACAATAAGGGAACGCTGTTACATACATCATATCGCCCAGCCTGAAAGTTAGACGGCAAAGGTTGTAATGTAATGTGACAAATAGTGCAGTTCCAATCATAAACAATTCATTACCTTGGAACTGCTTAAACTCCACTGAATTGCATCATTACGGCTACGCCACCACGCTCAAACAAACTAATTGGTTCTCCCTGCAAATATTAAGAAGAGGGCTGTAACATCCATCATACCGCTCGGCTTTGGTGTTAAGACGGAACAGGTACTAATACGGTGCAACTTGCCTGGATTTTAATTACGGGACCCCATTCTTTGGGTGAAGCTGCTTGAACTTGGGGCCCCGGAAGGCATTATCTTCTTTCTAGCTCGGCTGTATGATAATCTCCAAACTAGTGTCCGTTACGGCGTAATGGGGGAATGCCCTTCTAAATTTAAGGTTAGGCGTGGTATAAGACAGGTTGTGTCCTTGCACCCCTGCTTTTTACACTTTTTATCAACGAGGTAGATTTAATTTTAAAAAAAGTTAGTGCCGATGCCCCACAGGTTAATGGCCTTGACGTGCCGGTGTTGTTATATGCGGACGACGCCGTGCTACTGTCTAGGACTCCCATTGGCCTTCTCCATTTTTATCAGGGATAGGAAACTGCTTATAAATAAAACCAAAACTTACACTATCATCTGTGGGGGCGACCGAAGGAGTTCCCATAGTTTCTTTATTGAGGGTCAGAGAGTGCACCAAGTTGATAACTTCTGTTACCTGGGAATCTCCTTGCAGTTGCAGCGCGTTGTGGAGAGCGCGGAGTGTAGGCGCAGTTTACATACAGAATTTCATACAACCATGGTAAGTTGTCAAGTCTCAAGGATATCAGGATACGAACACTTCGTTGCTTCCAATCACAACTTACCATGGTTGTATGAAATTCTGTATGTAAACTGCGCCTACACTCCGCGCTCTCCACAACGCGCTGCAACTGCAAGGATTTACCCTACATTTCTCGTGATAAAGTTGTTTATAATTGGGGTTATTTTGGCCACCTCGTTATTTATCTTCATATGGTGCTGTCCTCTATCTTGCTCACCCATTACCACCTGTGGACACATTTGGATCCACACCGCTCCACTTATTACGGTGTTTCATCCTTGGATTTTTTAGCAGTGCACCCCGCAACGTCCATATCTGAACCCACGAGCTCCACACATGATTCATGCCTTGATAAAGTCTCAGCAAGAGACGAAACACGTGTTGGCGAACAATATGCTGGATTAATCTTTATGAAACTCTGAATAAAGAAAATTTGAAGAATACAGACTTGGACTTCAAACTATATTGGCATGATAACTGTTGATCCCATTCTATATAGCAAAGAAATTGTTCTTTCAAAACTGCAACTGAGTGTGCTTGTCTGAACACTCCTGTGTATAAAAGCTTGAGTGCTGAGGGCTATACACTAGAGCTCTGATGAATTATAACAATTTGGAGTGCTGTAATTAGAATTTCCCTACATATACTCTTTTTAACTTTAACTGGGTAAACCAGTAACTACATGTCTTCTCCCTCTAGAAGGGTGGAATGCTACCCCAGCCACCAGGACTGGCGGGGGAGGGGGGTAGTATTCCAATGTGTTTAACACCTTACACTACATGTTTTGATAAAGCCAAACCAAAGTTAGCATTAACCGCGAGGATTATAATGCACTTAAGAGTATCATAGAATATAAAACCAAGCACTCTGCCTCCAGGATTGTTAAGGCCTGCCATAGGAGTGACTTATAGGTGTATATGTGTCTATTTGTATATATAGGTATAGGTATACTATATCTAAGTAAGGGGTGATTACACCACCTAACCCAGGCTGTGTGAACAGACCTGTGGTGTCAGTTTGGAAGGCAAACCAGGGGTGGCACAATACATGCTGTAGCCCCTGGTAGGCCTAAGGTGCACCTCTGCCCTGGGTAACTATGGTACACTATATAGGGGCTCTCAAGGGTGACCCAGTAACCAATCTGGTATGTACCTAAAGTACATGTTAGCATAGTCGAGTAGTGTGGGGTAGAGTGCATTGACAGAGTAGAGTGGAGTGATGTAGAGTATAGAGTTGTAGAGTGGAGTGGTGCACAGAAGATTGCAGTGACGCAGTGTGGAGTTGCAAAGTGTGGAGTGGTGCAGGGTAGAGTGCAGTGGTGTGGTGTGGAGTGGAGTGTGGCAGAGTAGAGTGGAGTGGAATAACATTGAGTACGCATGGTATGGTAGTGTGCCTTTACACTGGATTCAAGCAAGCCGGGCTGAAGACGGCTGGAATGCCGGAAACCAGTCCTCTGAAGCTGGTTTCCGGTCCAGGGAAGGCATGGCTTGGCAGTTCGGGCTGGACTGTTCCCATGAAGCACAGGGTCAGACTGATTTGCATATAGCCATGTCTGAACTGGGGTGGCATAGTGGGCTAAAGAACGGTGATGGATCAAACCCAGATCTTTTGACTGGGTGTGAGTGTTTGATGGTTCATATGCTCCGTCCATCACCACCCCCTTTTGTACAGCTTTTAGCCACCATAAGTGTGGCAGGGTATGCTCAGACGTGAGTCCCTTGCTCACTTTTACACTGGATTCAAGCAAGCCGGGCTGAAGACGGCTGGATGCCGGAAACCAGTCCTCTGAAGCTGGTTTCCGGTCCAGGGAAGGCATGGCTTGGCAGTTCGGGCTGGACTGTTCCCATGAGGCACAGGGTCAGACTGATTTGCATACAGCCATGTCTGAACTGGGGTGGCAGAGTGGGCTAAAGAACGGTGGTGGATCAAACCGAGATCCTTTGACTGGGTGTGAGTGTTTGATTGGTTCAGATGCTCCGTCCATCACCACCCCCTTTTGTACCCCTTTATAGACAACACATTTTCAATTGAAGTTACCATTCCTTTCACACCTACATACAGTTTTACTGATAAAAGTATACAGCTCACAAATGTGTGTGAAAATGTTATCACCCAATGTATTGATTTGATCATCAGCACATTTCATTTACAGACTTTAAAATGTTGTTGTGTGCTAGAAAAAATATATAACATCTGTAGAGCCTTCGTCAAGAAGACCCTCACTAGCCAGCATGATTGTCACATAATTCCTTTCACTCTTAAGTCGGAGAAAACAAAATAAACACCAAGCTTCCCGGAAGACACAGCCTGACATTTGGCCTCTGTATTTGAATGCACAGCAAATGGGACAAGATAAGAACAAGATTTAAAGGCTTATTTACAGACAACGAGTACATGGAAGAATACAGTAAACAAGGTTTGGGCATTAGGAGGGACGATCTGGAGCTGGGCAGCCTAAAGCAAAACAAGCCAGTAAACAGAAAGGCAGAAAATGTAAGTTACAAACCTCAATGGTAAGCAATGGGCAATGGGCAATGGGCGGAATGCATTCCTGGGTCAACCTTCTGAATTTCCCTAAGTTTTCTTTAGCATGTCTGGTGGGCTGTGACCTAAAAATGAAGAAACAGTGGGAAAGAAAAAGACTGTGCATACTATTATGGGTGAAGAATAATAAAAGCACAGAAACTTCAATATATCTATACTAATATAATAAAGAGAGAGCCCAAACCTTTGAGGCGGGTAATCTCAGGAACCACAGCACCAATCACAACACCCAATACAGCGTTGGAAAGGGCAGTTGCAGCAAAAGGACATAGGCTATGCAGACGCCCACCAAATACATTTAAAAGGAAAAAGAACCGTGCCAGCAAAGTAGTCCCTTGTGGGCGTGTCTGCGTTGTGCTGTGGGCGTGTGCTGGGGGCGTGACAAACGCTGGGAGTGTGTGGTACGTTCCACCCTTCATGCCATGTCTCATATCGTGTGCTAATCCCACCCTGCTCCCTTTAAATACCCCTGCACCCCATAATCATAAACCACCCTTACTCCTTAAAATACCCCAACACCCTTAAACACTAACCCATCTTAACACTATAAATATACCCTGTACCCCAAAACCCAAACCTATCCCTAAAACCCTAAAAATACCCCTGTACCCCAAAACCCAAACCTAGCCCTGAACCCTAAACATACCCCTGTACCCAAAACCCCAACCTAGCCCTGAACCCTAAAAATACCACTGTACCCCAAAACCACTCCTGAACCCTAAAATACACCTGTACCCCAAAACCCAAACCTTGCCCTGAACCCCTAAAATACCCCTGTACCCCAAAACCCAAACCTTCCCCTGAACCCTAACCCAAACCTACCCCTGAACCCTAAAATACCCATGTACCCCAAAACCCAAACCTAGCCCTGAACCTTAAAAATACCCCTGTACCCCAAAACCCAAACCTAGCCCTGAACCCTTAAAATACCCCTGTACCCCAAAACCCAAACCTACCCCTGAACCGTAAAAATACCCCTATCCCCAAAACCCAAGCCTAGCCCTGAACCCTAAAAATACCCCTGTACCCCAAAACCCATACCTAGCTCTAAACCCTAAAACTACCCCTGTACCCCATAACCCAAAACTATATCTGAACCCTTTAAATACCCAAACACCCCAAAACATATACCTCAGTACCCCAAAACATATACCGCTATACCCATACTTACCTTATCCAAACATTTAAAAAAAACATGCTTTTACCATTCATGCATTTACAACGAATTTCGTTGTAAATGTATGCGTGGTAAAAGCATATCAAATGTAATGCCATTCTTTATAATGGCATTGCGGAGTCATGGTACTTTCGTAATGAAAGTATGCGGAGTGATGGTAT
Source organism: Lissotriton helveticus (assembly GCF_964261635.1). NCBI lineage: Eukaryota > Metazoa > Chordata > Amphibia > Caudata > Salamandridae > Lissotriton > Lissotriton helveticus. The sequence continues at coordinate 329,172,090 of NC_136071.1, read as the reverse complement.
GCGGAAAGAAAGTTGCGGAATAATGGGTGTTTACCCTCCCCCGGTAAGTACATTGGTGGCACGGCGGCCCACATCTCCAGCAACATACTCATATTTTTTCACCACCCATTTGAAAAATGCACAGGTCTCTCTTATTGATGACCAGCACCGACATACACATTTAGACACACCTCCCTCCACAAGTTCTAGAATTGCGAACTTTAGAGCTGGGGAGCTACGATCGAATATCGGCATCAGCTCAACATCCTGTGATTTCAGGCAAATCGCTTTGTCTCCCTGTGCCTACCACAAATGAATGTGTTCTTCTGTAATGTAAATTGTGCTCATGCCATGTTGTCGAGTTTGCGCTATATAATATTGCAAGGAAAAATAAAGTAGGGAAACTCGAGTTCACACACTACTGAACGCGCACTCTTAAGTGCATCAGCAGTGCACTGTGAATCGGAGCGTTTCACAGGCCTGTCAGAGATAAGAAATGCTATCAAAACGAAATCCTACAAAACAGTATACTACTGGCCGGCAGCAATTCATACCCGGACAGCGTCGGGACGGGCTGCTAGTATGATAAAAAACACTGATGAGTATGAATGGTTTTAATTCAGTTACTGGTCCTGAAGAAGTCGGGATAAAGGACAAGAAGCTTTTATTAAATATCTATGAGATTCTCTCAATACGATTGTTTGTTATATTTTGACATCAAAGTTATATCTGTTGTTCTTGGGTTGATAATTAAGCATCCACCTAGTGAAAGATTAAGTTTTAACAACAAGTCCAAGGTAAAAACTTTTGTATTGGCATACTGCTGAGATATATCCCCAGTGTGGTAAGGAAGGAGATGAAGAAGGGAAGTCCAGGACGGTAATGCTCTTATTACGTAATTAATCTTTATAGGCAAATTTTCTGTTTCTCAACAGCGAAATTACAATTCTCACTCCCTAACCCCACATTTCTGTGTTGGCTTGAGGAGTTTACCATTAATGGCCTCTCCTTGCTTAATTTGTGCTGGTGTTTGCCAACCACGGTCCCTATTTCACCTGCACTTGTTAATTAGAATTTCCCACATGATGGCTCGGTCTACTCCATTTTATGAACAGAACACCTTTGTACCACATTAAACATATTAATATACTTCTATAAATGTGATTGGACTAGTGCATCCAAGCCATTTCTGCAAAATATATTCGGCCCCAGCACCTACATTTTTATAAATTAGGCCCTAGCCCTCACCCATAGTAGATGCATGGTCTAAAATAGATCCATCTTAACTTAGTACATGCTGAAGCGAGGAAGGTGGAACTGAAATAATGAAGGTTAATTGAACACAATCTGAGGTTTTCCAATTTAAAATTACCCGATCACATTTTCTACATTGGTAGTAGTGTTTATGATTGGGGGATGATCTGTTTTGCATGTATTTATTTGTTGCTTATCCTTATTACACTGGTCAATTGTATTCTTCATTGGCGTTTCACTCATGTCCTTCTTACGTATATCACAATATTCTAATTAACATGCTGGTAACTAGCTTCAAACAAGCTTGTGTTTATTCATGGATGTCAAGGGACCTTATAGCACGTACGTAATTGGATGTTCAAATCACCATGGGCCTTATTTATGAAGGCCTTGCGCCGCCGGTGCGTCACTTTTTCACATGTTAAAAGTGACGCACCGGCAGCGCAAGGCCTTCATAAATAAGGCCCCATGTACTTTTGAATTTCTGCTCTTAAGCATTCTAACCTTAGAAAGTGTGCTCAAACTAGAATTGTACTTTGGAGCTCCTTAATCTTCTGTTCATGTTATGGGTGAGTGATTGTATAGAGAATAATAACGTATTTGCTGTGGGCACTTTAACCTTTTTAAATGCATTATTAAGTGTATCCAATTAGAAGTTATACAAGTGCATCTGTGAATTTCAGGTTCTCTGAGTCACGAGGATTGGATACATTGCATTCACAAAAATAATGTATGGGCTACTGCTTTGTTTTTACAACCTGAGTTAGATCCGTTTTGGAACGTTTCCTTGAAAGCAGGTGAGAAAACATAGTATTTCAGCCTGATCCACATATGCTGTTTAGTCAGGGGGAGGATGTCATGGAAACAGCTATTACTTTGTCAGCCATCTGCTACAAGCTAAAAGGGAAATACTATTATGATCATAAGCTCTGGGGACATGTAAATATATTCTTTTGATCTACAATATCCCATTACAAATGTGATCATTTAAAATGCCCTATTAGAGTGTATAATTAAACCTGAGATATCAAGCAATTTGGCCAATCTTCCTGAAAGCTAGGGCTTAATGGTATACTTTATGTGTTCGGAAATTGCTGGTACATTGAGTTTTTTCCTTCTAAGATTATATACCCAGTGGCGGTGCTACGTGTGGCTCAGCAGGTGCAGTGGCATCAGGGCACATAGTTGCGAGGGGCCCAGTAACCCCTGGAGAACCCTAGGAGATTTGTACAAAGGGCCTATATAAGGGCCAAGAACAATAATAGAGATTCCCTACTGGCAACAAATCCGCGAACTAACACAGATAGAATGGCATGTGTAACCACAGATATCCCATCTCTAACAAAGTACAAAACATGTAGGATATTGAACAGTGGTTCCAAACAATGGCCATCCCCGCTTTTTGCTTACAAACGCAATACCAACATACATGACATTCATGTACACACCAAGGCCCAGAAGACCCTGGTACCTCAATAAAATACACTCTGGAGCAATCAAGCCTCAGTGGTGCATTTCCCATGCAAGAACTGTGTCGTGTGTGCATTCACCACACAGATATAAAAACTGAGAGACCCTGAAAATTAAAATCATTAAAGTAACTGCAACAGCAAAATGTTATGACTTGTCCTTTGAATGTATACTACATGAGAATGACCACCAGGAAGATAAAGGATGGAATCAATGAACACCACAGCACCATACGCTGCAGAAGGAACACCACAAATGGACCCCATTATTTGTAGGCAAATCAAACTTGTAGTGTTGTGTGAGTAAGAAATGATGCGGCCCTTTTGTCTCCTGAGGGACTCTGTAGAACTGCGATTTAACAGTTAGAGCAGTAAAGTGAATGCAGGTTTAGAATGTGGAGTTTGATGTTACACGCAGATGAATAAAGATGTGTTATACTAAGCTCCATGTTTGGCGTAGTCATTAGTGGGTACCCATACTGGGGAAGACACTAAACTGGTGACGAGAGAGGGGAAAAGTAACCTGAAGGATGACAGTGCTCTCCCAGAGGGTTTGCTGTGGTCCAGCAAACTGCTTGTGTGCGCCATGACGACATGCAGAATCGATGCTTGATGCAGGTGGAGTGAAAGAGCAACTCGAGTCTGTGTAAAGTATTTAAAGATAATGAAAGACTCACTGGGAAGACTACATATCGTTGGCCAAGAACCTGCTGGAAGGCCGTAGAGAGAGGTACCGTGCTACTACACAACCAAAAGCAATGCATCATATGGAGTGATAATGCTAAAGGCGCATACAACCAGGTTTTGGAAGAGCAGCAAATAGCAACAGTCAATTGCAAGATAACTCTGTGATCAGAAGCTCTGCGAGGCAGATATCAACCAGGTGTCAGAAAGTAAATAGAGACAGCTAAAAGCAAAGCAATGCAGATAAAAGTAACGACCATCTGCTTAGCAGAAATGAGTAAAGAGAGTCATCATACCACAGAGGTGGGGAAATGGCCCCTGAAGAAGTATCCGGGGTTGTGTTCACTGAGCTGTCCATACCTGAAGTGGGAAACCAGCACAGCTGACAGATGGGGCTCAGAAGATCAGAAAGCCGAGAGTGAAGAGTGGAAGAGTGAAGGGTTGTTTCAATCAATCAATCCCAATTTTCCCAAAGGAAACCAAGAAAGAGGCCATATTTCCTATGATCATGAAAGACAACCTCCAGACCGGCAAGTGGAAAGGGCTCAGAGATGGTTTTCATAAACAAGATCACTAAGCAGCATCAGAAAAAACACTACTTTCTACACCAGTAAGTTCTATCAATGGGTATAATGCTGCCACCTTCCTGAAACCGCCACCACCATTCGATACTGCCAAAAGGCTGAATATTAGCAACAGATGGACTGCTTGTATTAGTGACATTTGATGATTTCATTGTTGCACTAGAAGAAACAGATAACATGAAGATTATCAATTACCTTAAGTATCCAGTTGGTGAAGGTGTAAACGAAGTCATTAAAAAAATGCCACAATCGATGAAATTACCTGCCATCAAATCATAGAAGCCTTGAATCTCACGTTCAATTCAATGCCGAATGTAGCTCACATAACGTACATTTTCAGTTAGGAATGACAGAAAGATGGTGAAACCATTGAAGAATTTGTTGAGAGACTGGATACGCTCATCAAACACAGTAAGGTGAATTAATTTAATGATGAGGAAGCTGTACACTTCAGAGTTATTGAAAGATCTGTCAGATTCATTTAGTTGGTGAATAATGAGGAAAACTCTTAGTCTGGAACGAGTTCTCATGGCTGCCAGAGCTGAGGACCATGCCAATCGACAAGCTGCTGTCATGGAGGCCGGAGGTGCCCAGAGTGAGTCAATGATGAATGTGAAAAGTAAGCCAAAGCACAAGGCAGAGGGACACAGACTGATGTTGTCACAGAAGAAGTTGTGCTTCAGGTGTGGATTTTCATTTCGACTTAAAGGTATATGTCCCACCATTTGACAGGTTTGCAAAGACTGTAGGAAGGAGTACCATTTTGTAACGGTCTACAGGGCGAAGGAAAAAGAAAGTGCATCAAACTTAAATACAAAATGGCTGCCAGAACACTTAAAAAGTGTTGCTCGATGCACGGCCATCAGGCCAAGCGGCCACACCAATTGAAAATCGACTCCAAATGAAGTCGATCATCATCTAAATCATCGTCAAAAAGTTCTTCAGTATCTATCTGAAGTTAAAGTGAAGATGGTGGTTGTGCAATGTCGATGTTTACCTCAGAAAAATGTGCACATGTTGGACTGGCCACTTGTGAAGAAAAATACAGGTCAAAGAAAAGTTGACATGAAAAAGCACAAAGGTGATTTAAACATTGTTTGAAGATTACACTAAAGGTAAATGGGTGCTCAATACCTTTTATTATCTAGTTGTGGAGGTGCATCGATAAACATAATACCGGTAGAGAAATACAATGAACTATCTCTATTGCCACGATTTACACAAAAATAAAGTGTACACATGGGCTGCATCAATGCCCTTAAAAAGTCATGGTATATTTGAAGCAATGGTAAAACACAAGAAAACGAAAGTACAGGCGCCCATTCAGTACTTCAAGGCCCGGCGTCAAGTGCCTCATTACTCAGTTTCAGCACAGCTGCTGATATATGTGAATTATGACATGAATGCTCATCACGAAATAGTAAGTCAGTTCCTTTCATTGTTTAATGGGTTAGGAAAACTCAAGACTATGAAAGCACAAAAAAATTAATGACAATGTTTGTCAATTGCTCAAAGACGTAGCAGAAATACTTCCATTTCTAGGAAGATGTTGAAAGAGGTCTTGAATCATTGCCCAAAGATGACATCATTGAACATTCCACTGGTCCAATGCCCTGCGTTTCTCCCATAGTAATAGTGCCCAAAAAGGACAGTGAAGGAGCTATACACATCTGTGCTGACTTGCGTCAAGTGAACAAGGCAATTGAAAAGAACAACATCCAGGTCTATACATCACCAACATGATAACCCAATTAAGTGGTGAGAAGGTCTTCTCTCATCTTGATTTGAATAATGGATATCATCCGCTTGAACTCAAGGAGGTTTGCATGTACATTACAAACGTTTGTACACATATTGGTCTGTTCTGATACAAAAGACTGTGCTTTGCTGTGTCATCAGCTGCATAGCTGTTTCAAGATGTCATTCAAAGTATCATACAGCCTGTAATGAAAGTGTTTAATTTAATTATAGTGATGACATATTGTTTTTCAAAGCTACACAGAAGAAGCATGATAAAGCTCTCACACAAGTGTGTCATTTACTTGTGGATGGCGATTTGACTTTGAACGCAGATAAATGTGATTTCCTTAAGACAAAGCTACATTTCTTTGGCATATCTTTTCTGATGGGGGCTTGACACCCGATCCAGCTAAAGTGCAATCATTGTCAACTGCCAGTCCCCCACAAAATGTTTCCATGTTACGTTCATTCCTTGGCATGGCCAGCTACTGTTCTAGCTATATACCAGACTTTGCCACCTTAAGTACCCCTTAGAGAGACTTGAGAAAGAATATGTAATTTCATTGGTCACATGAATGCGAACCAAGATTCAAGAAGATCAATTAAACTAAGCTTCATCCAGTGATTGCTGTTGACACTAGCCACCTCAAGTTACGTGCAATCCATGCACAGCACAGAAAACACCCACATACTTGAAGACATATTGTGACATTTTCCAGCAGGTTTTTTGTCCCAAACCTTGCATGCTTTTTCACAACCTGTGAAAGAACATTTTGCAGTTGTGTGGTCTTGTGAACATTTCAAGTATTCTTATATGGAAAGCATTTTATGCTTGTGATGGATTATCAAGCCTTGTTGACCGTCTTTGGCAATCCAAAGGCCAAGATGCGTCCTTGCAATGAAGTTTGAGGTCTACGATTACAAGTATACAACTACACAATTGTGCATCGTCCAGGAAAAGATAAAAACCCTGCCAACTACTTCTCATGAGTGCCTCTACAGTGCCAAGTTACCCCTTTCAAGACAGCTGAAGCCTACATAAATTTCATTGTGAAATCAAGCACACCAGTTGCCATTTCGTTGGAACAAATTGTCACTGCCAAGAGTCAAGATAGTGGCCTGCTAAAACTGAAAGACATTATTACAAATCAGTCATGAAACCAGCACACTCAGCATCTTTGCAACATGGAATGTTCCTCTGATCGTAAAACATGACAGAGGCTCACATTTCAACAATTGAGAATTCAGGGACTTTCTCAGTCTTCTTAATGTGAAGCATCAGAAGAGCACACCTCTTTAGCCACAGACCAATGGCCATGTTGAACGTTTCATGAATACTCTCAAGAAAACTATTCAGCGTGCTGTATGGGAAAAGCTCAACTTAAAAAATGTATTGAATTCTACTCTTTGAGCTTACTGTTCGACTCCTTACTCAACCACAGGTGAATGTTCAAGAGAGCCACGACAACCAAGTTACCTCAATGGACCAACAAATGATCAAGTACTGAGGAAGAAACTCGTATGAGAGACTTGGATTGTAAAACGAAAATGAAGGCCTATGCATACGAGCGTCAACATGCAAAAGACATTACCTTTACTTGGGGGGATTGAGTACTTGCTCAGCAGTCTAGAAAATTAAAATCTGATGCTCCCTTGAATGCTGAGCCAGTTCATGTTGTAACCAGCAAAGGACACTTAGTGACTGCCCGATGCCCTGGGAAGTCCATTATAAGAGTTTCTTTGCATTTCCACTATGTGTCTCATCGCTCATCAGGCATTGATTTCAATGTAGAGACTATGTTCGAAAGGACAACTGAAGACCCCTTGACTGCTGTTGTTTCTACATCGCAAACTCAGATCATGAACTCTTTACCTGACTATCTCCGGTTTCCGAAGACACTGCTGGGATGTATGATCAGACCACCACCTAGGCTCATCGAAGAGCTATGATTGTATATATTCGTAAAAAACGTACTTTTTCATTTAACAGAGGGGTATGAGTTAGCAATGACGGAACCCTTTGGGCTCCTGATGGACTCCGTCGAACTGTGATGTAAGTTTTAGAGCGGAGTGAAGGGAATGCAGATTTAGAATGTTGAATTCACGGTTACACTCAGATGAATAAAAACATGTTACACTAAGTTCTGTGAATGGTGTAGTCATTAGACGGTAACCAGGCTGGGGAAGACGATACAACATTGAGAAAGAATTATTGTGCGCTATTTTAAAAAAAATTACTACAAGTGTCCCTGATGTTGCATGGAAGTTATTCATCTGAGAACAGAGGTGGGTACATCATCTAAGAATGTGGGAGGTAGGCCTTAATTAGGAAATACTGTTGCTCCAACTATAAGAACCCCTCTTACTGCAATGAACATTGAGACATGTTTATGTAAAAGAACTCATTAAGAAATATTCATTTAACACCCCTTTTTAGGTCTCGCGTCAGCGTTGCAGCGCGCAGCCCTGCTCGCGCAGGGAGAGACCTCTTGTAGGGGGTTTCAAAACGGACCTAGGAATCGCACACGCTTGTGCGTGTACTTTTCCTTTTGGACAATGCTATTGACCTTTGCGTGCTTCTTTTTATCAAAGACAGCACGCAATTGGCCAAAGGTGGGCGCATTGCTCCGTCCATGGCTTATTGGTGTCAGTTAACCGCACCGCTGCCATGTGGTTTCAATTATCGTGCCCAGACACCGGCGCGATAATTGAAACCACATGTCTCGCTGTGGGGCACGCACCACTCGCGGGATTGTTCTTTTTTGGATCCATTTCACAGGGAAGCAACTAAAGGGAAGAAGGAAAGAGAGGTTGGGAACCGTTTCTTCAAGTCACAGTTGCTTTTTTTTAATGGCGACCTGCACTAGCTACCTGGGTGTAGAAACCCCGACCACAGGTGAAGCCCTGGGGTGCAAGGCGTCAGCAGCAGTACACAAACCCACTATGAATGTGTTTACATAAGGAAGTAAAAGAGAAGAGGCTGGCGTAGTAAAGACGGAGACTAGGAAGGATGCGAAGATGCAACACGTCGAGCCTGGCCTGCTGATGGCTTGTCTTCTAGCCTCTATGTACGTACATTCTGAACGTCACACGACTTCAACACCCCTCCCCACCTTGCACACACGAGTACTCATGTCTTGGGCTTGAAGGTGGGGCTGTACTTGCCCATGGTCCGCTTCTTGAAGAGGGAGGTCATGGTGACTGCGCAGGTGCTGGGGGCGGGGGACTCGCAAGACTCCTGAGGGGTAGAGAGTACTGGCAGAGTTACTGAATAATCCCTGGTGCGGCAGGTATCAACAGCCTCCTACTTCAGACGGTGTGCAGGTATCGACTCAGTACACTGTGCTCTGCCCTGCAAGCTCCAGTGCTGCTGGCGATGGGCTGGGTCGGGCTTTCCAACTCTGGTAGGTCGGCTTGGGCTGCCCTACCTACCACAGGGCCCCTGAGAGCGGGCGGGCCAGCCCCAGCAGCCTGGCCCTCCCTGGATTCAGTTATAGAGCGAGGAGCCAAAGCAAAGGTGAGGACGCGTGGGAGAGAGAGAGAGAGAGACGAAACCTCCATTTGTGTTAGCGAGGGGATACCTGTGTGTGAGAGAGAGGAGTGGGGGCAGAGAGGGTAGGTCTTGGAAAATAATCTGTAGGTCGCTGCGAGTGGAGGTGTCTGCACAAAACTCTCTGTGTGTACGCATTTGTAGGTGGGTGCGGGTATGTGTACCTGTTCGTGCAGCTGTTAATCTGCGCACACTGTTTCCGAGTTGAGAGAGAAAAGAGAGTGGGTGTGCGTGTGTCGGTGTGTGTCTGTATATATATATATATATATATATATATATATATATATATATATATATATATATACCGCAAAATCGTGTTTACACCAGGCTAGAACACGACAGCAACGGACACAATAGAAGTCTGTGCAGCAAACGGAGATTTATTCTTCGATGGTTTTACAGGCAAGAAAAATACTCTACGCGTTTCAGTGCAGACGCACCTTAATCATGAGCAATGGATCTACCGGTGCATACGTTTTTAAATACCACGTGACACTTGTGAAAAAAGTGAAAACAGACTCAGTAATTTGACAGTAATTACAAAACACGTACTCAGCCGAATACATGCATAATATTGTGTACTAAAACAAAACAATAGAAAGATACACAACCGCTTTTCTTTTAAATTAACCACTTGTAAAATAATTGCAATGCTTGCCCACAGCGGGTCTAATAGTATGCTTTTCATGCATGTCAATAAAGTTTTCTTAAGAGACCTGTAAAGCACAACTGCGCTCCCCTTGGTCCATCAGCAGGGATAGGTGTAAATAAAATAAAAATTTGTATATACCAAAGATCTTTATATTAACAAAATCAAGCCCAAGTGGGCAAAATCTAATTTACTACTGCAAATGCTTGCACTGGGAAACAATAAGATTGTCTCATCCTGCCTCGATGGTCTTGCTATATTGGGTCTCTCAGAATTCATTGTTCATGAGCAGCATCAATAACATCATAATTCAAGTTCTTTTCTTCAATACATTGCGGTTCTGATCTAAATGAACCCAATATAGCAAGACCATCGAGGCAGGATGAGACAATCTTATTGTTTCCCAGTGCAAGCATTTGCAGTAGTAAATTTGATTTTGCCCACTTGGGCTTGATTTTGTTAATATAAAGATCTTTGGTATATACCAATTTTTATTTTATTTACACCTATCCCTGCTGATGGACCAAGGGGAGCGCAGTTGTGCTTTACAGGTCTCTTAAGAAAACTTTATTGACATGCATGAAAAGCATACTATTAGACCCGCTGTGGGCAAGCATTGCAATTATTTTACAAGTGGTTAATTTAAAAGAAAAGCAGTTGTGTATCTTTCTATTGTTTTGTTTTAGTACACAATATTATGCATGTATTCGGCTGAGTACGTGTTTTGTAATTACTGTCAAATTACTGAGTCTGTTTTCACTTTTTTCACAAGTGTCACGTGGTATTTAAAAACGTATGCACCGGTAGATCCATTGCTCATGACTAAGGTGCGTCTGCACTGAAACGCGTCGAGTATTTTTCTTGCCTGTAAAACCATCGAAGAATAAATCTCCGTTTGCTGCACAGACTTCTATTGTGTCCGTTGCTGTCGTGTTCTAGCCTGGTGTAAACACGATTTTGCGGTATTTGAAGAGGCTGCCTGCCTCGCAACAGGACGCCTTCATTAAAGCGGCTGGGAAAGGGCGCTGCGGGCGCTTGCGCTCGCTTGTGGGATTTGTAGTATTGTAAAATCCCAGCCCGCCGGATCAACCACGCTGACGGTGTCGAGACGAAGGTAACGGATGCCACATAAACTCAGGTGGAGTTTCATAGAGCAGTCCGACTCTCCGCTCGTAAGTCGCATGTTGAATAACTTTTGTCCGGCTGAAGGCTGACACGGAGCTACTCGCAGCTGGAGTGAATTCGTGTTGGAGATGTGCAAAAAAGATATCGGAGCACAACGAGTCGGAAACTGACCCGTTTCACAAAGCAATGGCAATGGCAAGATATGAGAAACGCTCTGAAGCGGCAAGCAAACTGTTTGATGCTTGTCAACACAGTGACACATCAGCGAATGCAAAAGGAGAAGTGGTGAGTTTAACCCCTCCTAATAACAAGAAGGCGATTTTGGACAAATTATGGAAAGCTTGCAAAAAAGAACAGAACAAATGGTGGGAGGGGACCACCCTGGATAAATACATAGAGGTCGGGAGAATCCCAAGAGGCCTTCGTATTTTCATAACCCCGACGTTTGAAGACCCAGATCCTGAGCTTGTTGAGAATTGGATCGAGAACAATCACAACTGCTCCACAAACATGCTGAAAATGCTGATTAAATTCGCAAGAAAAGATTGCGACAAATTGAGCGCTACCATTGAAAATCTGACGGCTGAACTGAAAGAGTTATGCACAGAAGATGAATTTCAAAAAGAAATGGATAAAATTGAAAAGGGACTTGACAAAATTGAAGGCGAGATAAAATTAAAAAAACAAAGGAAATTCCAACGTGATCTAGTGGATTATCAAAAAGGTCAAATTCTTAAATTTTCAAAAAAATATGACCATCTGAGAAAAAAACGGGGCAACAAGTGCACAACACATCCATAGCAACCAATGCGGAACAACAACTGGATGATAGTCATTCAGCTGTCAGCGGCACCAGCCTGGCGAGTGGCAGTGGTGTCACGAGTGGGAGCGATTTTTCAGTAATATCTGAATATACTGGAGTAAAAACCAGCATTTTAGCGGAGTTCGATCTAGTAGCCAAGGGCAGACAGTCCAGCAACAGATCAGAAGGATTTCCAAAACGAGGAAGAGGAGGCAAAGGAAAAAGAGGAAACAACAAGCCATCCGGAAATCAAAACAGCCCTGTGGGAAGTCGAACAAGGGGCCAAGCAAAGATAAAGTAATGGAAGAAAAGACGGTGATCAACTTATCATCAAGAACACTAAGTAAGACTGAGATTGATTTATTATCTAAAGGCCTTTCATTCTGCCCCACAAACACTTTTTATTACACGCAGAGTCGTATAGACCTATTCTATTTTACACGCAAATTGCGTTTAAAAAAATGGCATGCCACTAAAGTTAATTCCAATGACCCAATTGTTACCAATGTTGTCAGTGATGTACGTATAGGTGATGTCGCATTGTTACATACGATGAATGTAATGGCAGAATTAACTGGTAATTGTGATGATCCAACAACCAGCCTAGAATTAGAGAACATTCCTTTTGACCTTAGTGCCAAGAGTGATTTTAGACCTAAATCAGTGTTCTTGCCCCAGATCAAAAACGAGGCAATAGAAGTGTTTGAGAGAGGAGTGAGTGATGAGCTATGGAAAATAGCTAAACGTAGAAATCTCAACCAATGGAACAACATGAGTAGAGTACAAAGAGCAGCCCTTGATGATTTAAGAAATGACAACTCTATTGTGATCAAGAAGTCCGACAAGGGCGGAAATGTTGTTATTATGTCTAAAGTTGATTACATTAATGAGGGTCTGAGACAGCTTGGTGAAACTGACAAATACTTAAGAAGTAACAGGATGGAGTATGAACATGCCATCAGACAATCGAGTACACGGATATTAGAATGGAAGAAGCAGGGACTTATTGAAGACAGTGAATATAAACTTCTAGACTGTAAATTCCCCAAGCTCCCAGCTTTATACCTGCTACCCAAAATCCACAAAGAGCCACTCAAGCCACCAGGGAGACCAATCGTGTCTTCACGAGGGAGTTTTTTGGAAAATATGTCCAGATATGTGGATTTCTTTCTTCAAGGTTTAGTGCAAAAGATACCCTCATATGTGAAAGACACTAGCGATTTTTTACGTAAACTTGATGGTATTGCATGAGATGATGAATACTCTTTGTTGACGATGGATGTGTCAAGTTTGTACACATGCATACCTCATGATAAAGGTTTGGATGCATGTAGGCATTTTCTGGGCAACAGGTCAGCTTCGTACCTGGCCCATACAGAGATGTTGTTGGAGATGATATCCATATGTTTGAAACAAAACTACTTCCTCTTCGATAATAAGATCTTCCATCAGACCCTTGGTACATCAATAGGGACCTGTTTTGCGCCATCTTTTGCAGGTCTCTATATGGGCTTATGGGAAGAGGAAGTAGTAAGTAAATTAACATCATTTAAAGATAGAGTCCCAATGTATATCAGATACATTGACGACATCTTCTGTATATGGAGAGGGACAGAGGATGAGGCGAATGACTTTGTACTCAAATTGAATGATAACAACTTTAATCTCCACCTCACTTCGCATTGGTCCAAAAATACGGTTGAGTTTCTTGACCTCAACGTATTTATAGAAAATGGTAAAATTGAGAGTTCCCTGTTTAGGAAAAGCACGGCAGGTAATAGTCTGCTACATGCTGACAGTTGTCACTCTGTGGCACTCATCGAGAGTATCCCTCTGGGTGAGCTCCTCAGAGCAAAACGTAATTGCAGCACGAAAGAGAAGTTCGAAACAGAATCCAAAATTATGGCAGAACGTTTTTTGCAACGAGGTTATACTAAGAAAACAGTTAGTAAGGCTTTAAAAAAAGTAGCTCTCCGTTCAAGAGAATCTCTGCTTATTGACAAAACACTTAAGGTAGAAGGAGAGAACAAAGAAAAGAACGATCAAACACTGAGGTTCATAACTACGTACAATAAACAAACGCACGCAGTACGCAACTGTTTGAAAAAATTCTGGCCTGTTCTCAGAACTGATAGAGACCTGATTGACTGCGTAGGACAGAACCCACAGATTACTTATAAGAGAGCTAGATCTCTGAGAGACACGCTGTGCAGAGCAGTTGAGACTGACAGAAAGGGACCCCGGGGATCCAAGGTTTTTACACTTGTAGAAGTTGTAAAGCCTGCAAGAACAGCAAGAACAAAAAGCAGTGCACCCTCTCAGTGGAAAGTCAGCCATATGTAATCAAAAAACATACATCATGCAATACAGAATATGCAGTATATGCATTATTCTGTCCATGTGGTCTAGCCTACATTGGCAGCACCATCCACAAAGCCAAAATACGGATTCTTGAGCATCTCCGTGCAATAAAAAACTGTGACAAAGCATACCCCGTAGCCCGTCACTTTCGAAGCCATCATGAACAGAACACGAACTTATTGAGTTTCGTTGTCTTGGACTTTGTGAAGGCAGACATGCGTGGGGGCAACAGACTAAAAGAACTCCGCAGATTAAAGTCCAAACTGATCATACAATACAGGACTCTGACCCCTTCAGGCCATAATTTTGATGAAGAGCTAGCCGTTCATTTAGGTTAGTAAGTATGTGCTATTCCATTATCAGATCCACAGTCGGATAGATGCCGCAGAGCCAGGATAGTTTTATTACATATTTTATGTTGATTGTCTGTTGATCTATGTGTTTTGTTTTTTTGGACAGAAGTGACACCTTGTATTTTATTTCATTTCACTTTAGATCAGAACCGCAATGTATTGAAGAAAAGAACTTGAATTATGATGTTATTGATGCTGCTCATGAACAATGAATTCTGAGAGACCCAATATAGCAAGACCATCGAAGCAGGATGAGACAATCTTATTGTTTCCCAGTGCAAGCATTTGCAGTAGTAAATTAGATTTTGCCCACTTGGGCTTGATTTTGTTAATATAAAGATCTTTGGTATATACCAATTTTTATTTTATTTACACCTATCCCTGCTGATGGACCAAGGGGAGCGCAGTTGTGCTTTACAGGTCTCTTAAGAAAACTTTATTGACATGCATGAAAAGCATACTATTAGACCCGCTGTGGGCAAGCATTTCAATTATTTTACAAGTGGTTAATTTAAAAGAAAAGCGGTTGTGTATCTTTCTATTGTTTTGTTTTAGTACACAATATTATGCATGTATTCGGCTGAGTACGTGTTTTGTAATTACTGTCAAATTACTGAGTCTGTTTTCACTTTTTTCACAAGTGTCACGTGGTATTTAAAAACGTATGCACCGGTAGATCCATTGCTCATGACTAAGGTGCGTCTGCACTGAAACGCGTCGAGTATTTTTCTTGCCTGTAAAACCATCGAAGAATAAATCTCCGTTTGCTGCACAGACTTCTATTGCGTCCGTTGCTGTCGTGTTCTAGCCTGGTGTAAACACGATTTTGCGATATTTGAAGAGGCTGCCTGCCTCGCAACGGAACGCCTTCATTAAAGCGGCTGGGAAAGGGCGCTGCGGGCGCTTGCGCTCGCTTGTGGGATTTATATATATATATATATAAATAATGTTGGCGGTCGCCAGTAGGTATTTATAGTTAGGACTTAGTTTCCATAGGAAATCCGCAACATTCTATTGGGAATAACTTTGGCGCCGGTGCACGAATCTTTGTGAATTTCTCAAAGAAGATGTCCCGCTCCGCTCACCCTCATTTATTGAAAGTTTGGCGGGGATTCGTCAAGTGGGGGCTGAGATAAAAGGGGGTCCCAAAACGTGTTTTCCCCATGTTATTTTCCATTGGATCTTTAGACACGGCTACAGCCCGAACGGCTGAATGGAATTATAAGAAATTTGGCAAAAAGGTAGAGTCTGGTTCGCAGATTACGCTTTTCTTTAAATGGTGTAAATCCCTCCAGCAGTTGCTGAGAAAATTAAAGTTGAAATCAATTATATATCTATAAGCGCGCACCCGTGCGCGCACCCCTGTGCGCGAGCGGAATTCTGACTTGCTGTTTGACGTCTGTCAACATTCGATTCGGAGGAAATCAGGAAGTGTTGACCGCCATTTTGTCAGTGCGAGTCCACATATTGTAGAGAATAAAGGGGCAGAACATGAAAAGGGGGCAGGGTGTAGACTCCCTGACCCCCTAGGTATTCTCAGGGGGTCCATTAAGGACCCCCAAGGCCAAAAAAACATTTTTTTTCTAAAAGTTGCGGGGTGCGCGCACCCCATTTCAAAATGGCGTTTTACCCAATTTACATAAAAGTTAAAAAACGTGAGAAGGAGGCTTGGTAGACAGTCCCTGACCCCCTAGGTATTCTCAGGGGGTCCCTTAAGGACCCCCAAGGCAAAAAAAAACCTTTCTTTTTTTTTCTAAAAAGTTGTGAGGTGCGCGCACCCGGTCGCGCACCTCGATTTACAAGACTGTTAAAAACTATAGCGGAGATCGTGGAAAGGGGGCAGGGTGGAGACTACCTGACCCCCTAGGTTTTCTCAGGGAGTCCATTAAGGACCCCCAAAGCCAAAAAGAAACATTTTTTTTGTTTTCTCCTCGCAAAAAATTTGCGAGGTGCGCGCACGGCGACAAAAAAGATTAAAAATATGGAGTTAAATTACAAGTTTGAGTGTTTAGATGTTAGTAAGCTCTAAAAAGAGCCGTTGTGTTAATAGGGTGTTTTTGGTACCTACAAGTAAGTACCGATGCAGAGTCTTATGTTACAAAGGAAGACTCTATTCCCCTCATCGGTGAAATGTACACCATCTCTCCTATAGATGCCTTGCATGTTGTAACGCAAGTTGTTGTGGTATATACTACCCATTCCATAGTCTCTCATGTAAGCAGAAACAGATTTATTTACATGTTTCCTTGCTTTCTCAATCTGTGGACAAAATTGGATGGACCAGTTCCATTTTTGCCTTTGGCATATATTAGAATATACCAAGGCAGTTTTTGGAAAAAGTGACATCAATTGCCCAAAGATGTCCTTTAAAAGCATTTCCAGACCTACCCCAATCAATGTGCCTAAATCAATTCCACCACAGTGCACAATTAGGAGGTCAGGCTGTGGTAAATGCATAAAGGATTTTACCAATGGTATCAATTGGTGACTTTTCAATCCTCTCTGTCCAATCCATACAATGTCCACATTTGGTAAATCAAGGTTGTAATACCTCTGTTAGCTGCGTATTTTTGACTCCAGTGGACAAAGCTATGACCCACAAACCAGACTTTTGGCATCTTGAAGGTAGATGTGCTTGTATTCAGATGAGTTGTGGAAATGAAATGGCAGTTTGAAAGTAGGAGTTATGAAAAAAAGTTGTTAAGATTCAGTGCACTTGAAAAACAAAAAATGATTGGTGCTTTCTTAAAATTCAGCACTGAAAATTAGGGTGCATGCTTTTTTTTGAAAGAAGTCATTTCAATGGTTGAGGAAAAGTCATTTCAATAAACATTGCACATGATTAGCTGGTACATTGAGAGGTCAAACAGCCTTGCTGCATTTTTTTTGCAACATAGTATGATGAATTTTTCAACAGTGTGCTGGGTGAGGAGGGAGTTACCATGGTTACAGGGGAATGAGCACTGGGGGGATGGGTGAATGTTATGTGACTTTCAAAGTGTTCAAATGTGCAACCAATTAAAATGTGCAGTTTGGTTTTGAATTTGTGTGGGAAGAATTTTGATTGGCTATGTACAAGAATATGGGTCTGAAATGAGAAAGAATCTGTGCCATTATTCTCAGGCTCCAGTGTCAGAAGCATTATTCAGAGATTCTGCTTTAGAAAATCTGTTGAGTGTGATTGACATTGTTTTACATCTTCCAAAGCATTTTCAAAGGTGAGTAATGATTCTTTTAATAAAGATAGACTGCTGTATGCACTATGGGGAAGATTAAGAAGCTTATTGTGCTTCTTTATTCTTGTATTTTGTGTAATGTTTTTTTGTAATGCCGTTTAAAAATAGAATGTTGCATATTGGAAATGTATTTTGAAAATGAGTTTGGTTTTTGCTTTGCTTCTGTAGTGGTCATTTAAATGAGCTGTGCTTTGTGTGAAAAACGATTTACTATGGAAAATGTTTTCTGGTAAAAAGTCTGGTGTTTAAATTTTGGTCAAGGATTACTCTGAGTGTCTGTTTAAAGTAAGACATTATATTTTCACATTTTCCAATAATGTCACATGTGCCTTGTAACAGTTTGCCTCTTTTAGCTTAAAGGGTATTCTGTGCCTGTGTCTTATCTTACTCTGTGCCTGTGTGGTATCTGAAATATGATTCATTTAATGAAGATACACTGCTGTATGCAGTATGGGGAAGATTAAGAAGCATATTGTGTTTTTTTATTTTTGCATTGTGTGTCATGTTGTTTTGTAATGCTGTTTAAAAATTGTATGGTGTATATTGGAAATGAATTTTGGAAATGAGTTAGGTTTCTGCTTTGCTTTGTAGTGGTCATTTAAATGGGCTGTGCTCTTTGTTAAAAACGATTTACTATAGAAAATGTTTTCTGGTAAAAAGTCTGGTATGTATATATGCTTATATATAGGTGGGCTGTTTTTGGCCAGTAGAGACAGTGAAATATTATGAGCAGAGACACACATACTGCTTGTAGAGACAGACATGGTAAATTACATGTAAGATGCTGGTCATGTGTTTAAGATGACACTGTGAGTCAAGCTTGATTTTAAATGGATCTGGGTGAATAATATGCTTACTTGATGTCTTTAAAAATATGGAAGTACATGTTTTTTAAAGACATGGTAGATTACATGTAACATTCTGGTCATCTGCCTAAGTTTACACTGATGGGTGAATCAAGCATCAGTCACAGTGTGATCTTAGGCACATGAGCAGGATGTTACATGTAATGAGAAATTATTGTTATGTCTTGCTTATATATAGGTGGCCTCTTTTTGGCCAGTAGAGACAGTGAAATTTTATGAGCAGAGACACACATACTGCTTGCAGAGACAGATATGGTAAATTCCATGTAACATGCTGCTCATGTGTTTAAGATGACACTGTGAGTCAAGCTTCATTTTAAATGGATCTGGGTGAATAATATGCTTAGTTGATGTCTTTAATAATATGGAAGTACATGTTTTTTAAAGATATGGTAGATTACATGTGACATCCTGGTCATCTGCCTAAGATCACACTGATGGGTGAATCAAGCGTCAGTCACAGTGTGATCTTAGGCACATGAGCAGGATGTTACATGTAATGAGAAATTCATATTATGTCTTGCTTATATATAGGTGGCCTCTTTTTGCCCAGTAGAGACAGTGAAATATTATGAGCAGAGACACACATACTGCTTGCAGAGACAGATATGGTAAATTACATGTAACATGCTGCTCATGTGTTCAAGATGACAGTGTGAGTCAAGCTTCATTTTAAATGGATCTGGGTGAATAATATGCTTACTTGATGTCTTTAAAAATATGGAAGTACATGTTGTTTAAAAACATGGTAGATTATATGTAACATGCTGGTCATCTGCCTAAGATCACACTGATGGGTGAATCAAGCTTCAGTCACAGTGTGATCTTAGGCACATGAGCAGGATGTTACATGTAATGAGAAATGAATGTTATGTGTTGCTTATATATAGGTGGGCTGTTTCTGGTCTGTAGAGACAGTGAAATATTATGAGCAGAGACACACATACTGCTTGCAGAGACATATATGGTAAATTACATGTAACATGCTGCTCATGTGTTTAAGATGACACTGTGAGTCAAGCTTCATTTTAAATGAATCTGGGTGAATAATATGCTTAGTTGATGTCTTTAATAATATGGAAGTACATGTTTTTTAAAGATTTGGTAGATTACATGTGACATCCTGGTCATCTGCCTAAGATCACACTGATGGGTGAATCAAGCTTCAGTCACAGTGTGATCTTAGGCACATGAGCAGGATGTTACATGTAATGAGAAATTAATGCTATGTCTTGCTTATATATAGGTGGCCTCTTTTTGGCCAGTAGAGACAGTGAAATTTTATGAGCAGAGACACACATACTGCTTGCAGAGACAGATATGGTAAATTCCATGTAACATGCTGCTCATGTGTTTAAGATGACACTGTGAGTCAAGCTTCATTTTAAATGGATCTGGGTGAATAATATGCTTAGTTGAAGTCTTTAATAATATGGAAGTACATGTTTTTTAAAGATATGGTAGATTAAATGTGACATCCTGGTCATCTGCCTAAGATCACACTGATGGGTGAATAAAGCTTCAGTCACAGTGTGATCTTAGGCACATGAGCAGGATGTTACATGTAATGAGAAATTCATATTATGTCTTGCTTATATATAGGTGGCCTCTTTTTGCCCAGTAGAGACAGTGAAATATTATGAGCAGAGACTCACATACTGCTTGCAGAGACAGATATGGTAAATTACATGTAACATGCTGCTCATGTGTTCAAGATGACAGTGTGAGTCAAGCTTCATTTTAAATGGATCTGGGTGAATAATATGCTTACTTGATGTCTTTAAAAATATGGAAGTACATGTTTTTTCAAGACATGGTAGATTACATGTAACATGCTGGTTATCTGATTAAGATCACACTGATGAGTGAATCAAGCTTCAGTCACAGTGTGATCTTAGGCACATGAGCAGGATGTTACATGTAATGAGAAATTAATGTTATGTGTTGCTTATATATAGGTGGGCTGTTTCTGGTCTGTAGAGACAGTGAAATAATATGAGCAGAGACACACATACTGCTTGCAGAGACAGATATGGTAAATTACATGTAACATGCTGCTCATGTGTTTAAGATGACACTGTGAGTCAAGCTTCATTTTAAATGAATCTGGGTGAATAATATGCTTAGTTGATGTCTTTAAAAATATGGAAGTACATGTTTTTTAAAGATTTGGTAGATTACATGTTGCATCCTGGTCATCTGCCTAAGATCACACTGATGGGTGAATCAAGCTTCAGTCACAGTGTGATCTTAGGCACATGAGCAGGATGTTACATGTAAGGAGAAATTCATATTATGTCTTGCGTATATATAGGTGGCCTCGTTTTGGCCAGTAGAGACAGTGAAATATTATGAGCAGAGACACACATACTGCTTGCAGAGACAGATATAGTAAATTACATGTAACATGCTGCTCATGTGTTTAAGATGACACTGTGAGTCAAGCTTCATTTTAAATGGATCTGGGTGAATAATATGCTTAGTTGATGTCTTTAATAATATGGAAGTACATGTTTTTTAAAGATATGGTAGATTACATGTGACATCCTGGTCATCTGCCTAAGATTACACTGATGGGTGAATCAAGCTTCTGTAACAGTGTGATCTTAGGCACATGAGCAGGATGTTACATGTAATGAGAAATTAATGCTCTGTCTTGCTTATATATAGGTGGCCTCTTTTTGGCCAGTAGAGGCAGTGAAATATTATCAGCAGAGACACACATATTGCTTGCAGAGACAGATATGGTAAATTACATGTAACATGCTGCTCATGTGTTTAAGATGACACTGTGAGTCAAGCTTAATTTTAAATGAATCTGGGTGAATAATATGCTTAGTTGATGTCTTTAATATTATGGAAGTACATGTTTTTTAAAGATATGGTAGATTACATGTGACATCCTGGTCATCTGCCTAAGATCACACTGATGGGTGAATCAAGCTGCAGTCACAGTGTGATCTTAGGCACATGAGCAGGATGTTACATGTAATGAGAAATTCATATTATGTCTTGCTTATATATAGGTGGCCTCTTTTTGGCCAGTAGAGACAGTGAAATATTATGAGCAGAGACACACATACTGCTTGCAGAGACAGATATGGTAAATTACATGTAACATGCTACTCATGTGTTTAAGATGACACTGTGAGTCAAGCTTCATTTTAAATGGATCTGGGTGAATAATATGCTTAGTTGATGTCTTTAATAATATGGAAGTACATGCTTTTTAAAGATATGGTAGATTACATGTGACATCCTGGTCATCTGCCTAAGATTACACTGATGGGTGAATCAAGCTTCAGTAACCGTGTGATCTGAGGCACATGAGCAGGATGTTACATGTAATGAGAAAATAATGTTATGTCTTGCTTATATATAGGTGGCCTCTTTTTGGCCAGTAGAGACAGTGAAATATTATGAGCAGAAACACACATACTGCTTGCAGAGACAGATATGGTAAATTACATGTAACATGCTGCTCATGTGTTTAAGATGACACTGTGAGTCAAGCTTCATTTTAAATGGATCTGAGTGAATAATATGCTTAGTTGATGTCTTTAATAATATGGAAGTATATGTTTTTTAAATACATGGTAGATTACATGTGACATCCTGGTCATCTGCCTAAGATCACACTGATGGGTGAATCAAGCTTCAGTCACAGTGTGATCTTAGGCACATGAGCAGGATGTTACATGTAATGAGAAATTAATGTTATGTGTTGCTAATATATAGGTGGCCTGTTTCTGGTCTGTAGAGACAGTGAAATAATATGAGCAGAGACACACATACTGCTTGCAGAGACAGATATGGTAAATTACATGTAACATGCTGCTCATGTGTTTAAGATGACACTGTGAGTCAAGCTTCATTTTAAATGAATCTGGGTGATTAATATGCTTAGTTGATGTCTTTAATAATATGGAAGTACATGTTTTTTAAAGATATGGTAGATTACATGTGACATCCTGGTCATCTGCCTAAGATCACACTGATGGGTGAATCAAGCTTCAGTCACAGTGTGATCTTAGGCACATGAGCAGGATGTTACATGTAATGAGAAATTCACATTATGTCTTGCTTATATATAGGTGGCCTCTTTTTGGCCAGTAGAGACAGTGAAATATTATGAGCAGAGACACACATACTGCTTGCAGAGACAGATATGGTAAATTACATGTAACATGCTGCTCATGTGTTTAAGATGACAGTGTGAGTCAAGCTTCATTTTAAATGGATCTGGGTGAATAATATGCTTACTTGATGTCTTTAAAAATATGGAAGTACATGTTTTTTAAAGACATGGTAGATTAAATGTAACATTCTGGTCATCTGCCTAAGATCACACTGATGGGTGAATCAAGCTTCAGTCACAGTGTGATCTTAGGCACATGAGCAGGATGTTACATGTAATGAGAAATTAATGTTATGTGTTGCTTATATATAGGTGGGCTGTTTCTGGTCTGTAGAGACAGTGAAATAATATGAGCAGAGACACACATACTGCTTGCAGAGACAGTAAATCGTTTTTGACACAAAGCGCAGCCCATTTCAATGTCCACTACAAAGCAAAGCAGAAACCTAAGTCATTTCCAAAATACATTTCCAATATGCACCATACAATTTTTTCAAAAATATGAAAGTACATGTTTTTTCAAAGACTTGGTAGCTTACATGTAACATCCTGATCATCTGTCTAAGATCACCCTGATGGGTGAATCAAGCTTCACTCACAGTGTGATTTTAGGCACATGACCAGCATGTTACATGTAATGAGAAATGAATGTTATATCTTGCTTATATATAGGTGGCCTGTTTTGACATGCTGCCTAAGATTATATAGCAGTACATATCAGAAAGATTGCATGTTACATCCTGGTCATGTGTCTAAGATCACACTGTGAGTCAAGCTTCATTTTAAATGAATCTGAGTGAATAATTTGCCTACTTGATGTGTTTAAAAATCATTTCTTGAAGTCAGTTAGGCTTTATGATATGTATTGCTAGAGAATCTTAGACAGCATGTCTGTTAGGCCTCTTAGTTGCCAAAAGATCCATGGTGATTCCTTTTGGCAACTAAGAGGCCTAACAGACATGCTGCCTAAGATTCTGTAGCAGTACATATCATAAAGATTGCATGTAACATCCTGGTCATGTGTCTAAGATCACACTGTGAGCCAAGCGTGATTTTAAATGAATCTGAGTGAATAATATGCTTACTTGATGTCTTTAAAAATATGGAAGTACATGTTTTTTAAAGACATGGTAGATTACATGTAACATTCTGGTCATCTGCCTAAGATCACACTGATGGGTGAATCAAGCTTCAGTCACAGTGTGATCTTAGGCACATGAGCAGGATGTTACATGTAATGAGAAATTAATGTTATGTGTTGCTTATATATAGGTGGGCTGTTTCTGGTCTGTAGAGACAGTAAAATATTATGAGCAGAGACACACATACTGCTTGCAGAGACAGATATGGTAAATTACATGTAACATGCTGCTCATGTGTTTAAGATGACACTGTGAGTCAAGCTTCATTTTAAATGAATCTGGGTGAATAATATGCTTAGTTGATGTCTTTAATAATATGGAAGTACATGTTTTTTAAATACATGGTAGATTACATGTGATATCCTGGTCATTTGCCTAAGATCACACTGATGGGTTAATCAAGCTTCAGTCACAGTGTGATCTTAGGCACATGAGCAGGATGTTACATGTAATGAGAAATTCATATTATGTCTTGCTTATATATAGGTGGCCTCTTTTTGGCCAGTAGAGACAGTGAAATATTATGAGCAGAGGCACACATACTGCGTGCAGAGACAGACATGGTAAATTACATTTAACATGCTGCTCATGTGTTTAAGATGACACTGTGAGTCAAGCTTCATTTTAAATGTATCTGGGTGAATATTATGCTTAGTTGATGTCTTTAAAAATATGGAAGTACATGTTTTTTAAAGATATGGTAGATTACATGTAACATTCTGGTCATCTGCCTAAGATCACACTGATGGGTGAATCAAGCTTCAGTCACAGTGTGATCTTAGGCACATGAGCAGGATGTTACATGTAATGAGAAATTATTGTTATGTGTTGCTTATATATCGGTGGGCTGTTTCTGGCCTGGAGAGACAGTGAAATAATATGAGCAGAGACACACATACTGCTTGCAGAGACAGATATGGTAAATGACATGTAACATGCTGCTCATGTGTTTAAGATGACACTGTGAGTCAAGCTTCATTTTAAATGAATCTGGGTGAATAATATGCTTAGTTGATGTCTTTAATAATATGGAAGTACATGTTTTTTAAAGACATGGTAGATTACATGTGACATCCTGGTCATCTGCCTAAGATCACACTGATGGGTTAATCAAGCTTCAGTCACAGTGTGATCTTAGGCACATGAGCAGGATGTTACATGTAATGAGAAATTCATATTATGTCTTGCTTATATATAGGTGGCCTCTTTTTGGCCAGTAGAGACAGTGAAATATTATGAGCAGAGACACACATACTGCTTGCAGAGACAGATATGGTAAATTACATGTAACATGCTGCTCATGTGTTTAAGATGACACTGTGAGTCAAGCTTCATTTTAAATGTATCTGGGTGAATAATATGCTTAGTTGATGTCTTTAAAAATATGGAAGTACATGTTTTTTAAAGACATGGTAGATTACATGTGACATCCTTGTCATCTGCTTAACATCACACTCATGGGTGAATCAAGCTTCAGTCACAGTGTGATCTTAGGCACATGAGCAGGATGTTACATGTAATGAGAAATTATTGTTATGTCTTGCTTATGTATAGGTGGCCTCGTTTTGGCCTGGAGAGACAGTGAAATATTATGATCAGAGAAACACATACTGCTTGGAGAGACAGACATGGTAGATTACATGTAACATTCTGGTCATGTGCCTAAGATCACACTGTGAGTCAAGCTTAATTTTAAATGGATCTGGGTGAATAATATTAATATTAATATTAAGATGATGACTAGATGGGTGCTGACTTTTTACAAGACAACATTTTACATAGTAAATCGTTTTTGACACAAAGCGCAGCCCATTTCAATGTCCACTACAAAGCAAAGCAGAAACCTAAGTCATTTCCAAAATACATTTCCAATATGCACCATACAATTTTTTCAAAAATATGAAAGTACATGTTTTTTCAAAGACTTGGTAGCTTACATGTAACATCCTGATCATCTGTCTAAGATCACCCTGATGGGTGAATCAAGCTTCACTCACAGTGTGATCTTAGGCACATGACCAGCATGTTACATGTAATGAGAAATGAATGTTATATCTTGCTTATATATAGGTGGCCTGTTTTGACATGCTGCCTAAGATTCTATAGCAGTACATATCAGAAAGATTGCATGTTACATCCTGGTCATGTGTCTAAGATCACACTGTGAGTCAAGCTTCATTTTAAATGAATCTGAGTGAATAATTTGCTTACTTGATGTGTTTAAAAATCATTTCTTGAAGTCAGTTAGGCTTTATGATATGTATTGCTAGAGAATCTTAGACAGCATGTCTGTTAGGCCTCTTAGTTGCCAAAAGATCCATGGTGATTCCTTTTAGCAACTAAGAGGCCTAACAGACATGCTGCCTAAGATTCTGTAGCAGTACATATCATAAAGATTGCATGTAACATACTGGTCATGTTTCTAAGATCACACTGTGAGTCAAGCTTGATTTTAAATGAATCTGGGTGAATAATTTGCTTACTTGATGTGTTTAAAAATCATTTCTTCAAGTCAGTTAGACTTTATGATATGTACTGCTAGAGAATCTTAGGTAGCATGTCTGTTAGGCCTCTTACTTGCCAAAAAGGCTCTATGCTGTGTAATAAAGATGTGTGTAACATGGTAATAAAATTAGTGTTTTTTTGTTTTTTTTTAGTGTTTGCTGCTCAAATCCAAGAATCTAGAGTGTAATTGAGAGTGGTGTGAACCTTCAAAACCATTTTTAAAGGTGAGTTGCTAATTTGTAAAGGGGATCTATTTTTGTGCAGTTTAAAATAATAAGAACACATTCTCTCAATGTTTCCACCATTTATTCTGTGTTGTACCATTTTATCTTTTATGTGTACCTTGTCTGTATCGGCTTGCACTATTCATGTATGTTGTCATACTATTTTACTGTCTCTCGGCACCATCTTTTTATGGGACTGCTCCATGTGTTGTATTCTTTGCAGTCCTGCTTTATCTATCCTCTGCTTGTATCAGTTTACTGTCTGCGTGCATTATTTCTTCCTAAATCTGCATTATCTCTCTAACTCTGGCTGTACCATCTGTCTGCACCCGTTCTTGTGTATTTGCAGAGGCCTATTATGATATGGCTGTTGGTGTGTGTTATGCAGTCCTACCATGATAAATATTTTCCCTCTCTGTCTGTAGTTTCGCACTCTCTGGTTGTACTGTTTTCTCTCTATCTTCTCTATCTGCGCCTCTGTGTGCTTCATGTAGCCTCTGGATGTAACATTTCAGTGTCTGTTTCTAGCATTTTTTCTCTATTGTACCATTATATCATCTGTGTGTACCATGTCTGAGTCAGCTTGCACTATCTGTGTCTGTTTTCATACCATCTCACCGTCTCTACTGGCAAAAAACAGACCATATACATGTAAGCAAGAAATAACATTCCTTTTTCATTTCAACAGCACACCCTGGATCTTTATTGCACAACATAGAGCCTTCTTAGCAAATAAGAGGCATAACAGATATGCTGCCTAAGATTCTCTAACAGTACATATCCTGAAGCATAATTGTGTTCCAAGCATGATTTTAAAACACAACAACTAAGCAAATTATTCACCCAGATTAATTTAAAATCAAATTTGACTCACAGTGTGATCTTAGACACATGACCAGCATGTTACATGCAATCTACTATGTCTGTCTCTGCCTGCACTATGTGTCTCTCTGCTCATACCATCTCACTGTGTCTCTGCACCTTCTTTTTTTGTAACTGCTCCATCTGTTCTTATACTTGCCGCAGTGCACCATCTATTCTCTGACTGTAACAGTTTACTGTCTGCCTGCGTTATTTCATTTTTCATCAGCACCATCTCTCTATATCTGTGCCTGTACCATCTCTCTGCACCCTTTTATATGCATTTGCAGAGGTCTATTATGATATGGTTGCTCATGCTTAGCATGAAATTTTGTACATGCTGTGCAATTTAGATGCTGAGTGTGCTGTTGAAAGGCAAAAGCAACTGTCTCTGTGGCAAGTAGTAATCTTTTTAGTGATTTTACATTTCTGCACTGTGAGTTCCACCTTCAGTCTGTACACAGTTTAAACAACAGTTTATTGTGCTAAGCTCAGAAAATCCATCCCTAGAAATAAATTATAAAGTCTTTCAACAGTTCTACAGTCCAGAAAACTCTTAAACAAAACTCACAGTAAGACCCTCTTTGACTGCAGTAATTATTTAAATAAATTGCAAGGGATAGTGTTAATGGTCTAGGTTCACAGTGTGAGTCTGTTTTCAAAAAAGAGGAAGGTGGCAGATTAATTTGTATACTTAATGTGTTTAAAAGTATGGTAATGTATTTACTTATAAAATTGGTAAAGGTAGTTTTTAATTATCTATTTGTGAAAAAGATATAATTAAGTCTTTATATTTTTTTTGAAGGACCAGCAACATAATATTATTGATAAAATGTAAGAGCATCAAGAAAAAGTTGCTTTGAATTTTGACATCTCAAGTGATTTATTAGAGGAAGTGAAAGATGGACTTTTTTCCAGAGGAAAATGATACTGGAAATGAAGATTTTTTGGATGAGAGTTTGGACAGTGCTTTTGTTGAAGTGGTAGAAGATTTTGAATTGGAAAATGAAAATTTTGTTTATGATGAAAATGAACTACCGGATGAAGTCATGTTGCAAGTTTTATTAGACTATGAAATGTTTGATGAATACATTTATAATTTATAATAAAACATTTTTCGAGTCAGTCTTCTTGTAGTATTGATCGTTCATGTTTTTAATTAAAATGAGAATAAATGTTTTAATGAAGTGTGTTAGAGATTAGGGTCAGAAACATTAATTCCACTATGACCCCCTACACCACCTGAAAACTACTGTACTGTTCTTAACCCTGAAATATTATTCTCAGGAAATATGTCTATAATGTTGACACACCAATGCACTGCCATCAAGTCACAAACAGCACTCACTACATGATTTCCTACTCTGTTCAGAGACTGTTGCTATGCCTTAATTTTACTTATAAACTGAACCAGTGTTTACATTATTTAGTGGTTATAATTTCTATGTTATATGTTAGTAGAAGTCTATATTATTTTTTTTCTTTATTCATAACAGATTATAATTTTGAACAGAAAGAAAAATCACCATGCCGAACAAAAATGAAAAAAGAAAAAAACAAAAACAGACATACTATTCGAAGAGAAAACAATTAGAAGAATTACGGAATCAACAAAGGACGGTCAAAAAGAAGAGTGCTCCTGGTAAGACAACCAAGGATTTTATAAAGAAAGTATGTCAAAGGAAAAACATTTTGGATAATGTGGGAAAGGAAAAACATTTGGTAGTATCTACAAGGAGAAATCAGAGAAAAAAGAAAAATGTTTCCCAAGTCTGCGGTGAACAAATTAATAGACAAACTAATCAGTTTGCGGAAATCAGGAAGCGTATGTTTTATAATAGAGTAGTTTCGAATTTATTAAAAAATGTAAACATTTCTAAAAAGGAAATCTGCTTTTTATAAGAAAAAAAGTATATTGAGAATATTGTTGAACGCGCATTTGAGACAAATTTTTTTTAATTTGTTTTAGTATCTAATAGAATAAATACACTGAATAAGGGAATCAAAGTTTTAAAAGCTAAGAGTAAATGGAAAAGAGTAATTAATCGGACTAATTTTTGTGATGTTTTTTCTGGAAAATGTATGCATAGTTCAAGTTGTGAGCCATTTTTTAATGAAGAGAGTTACTTTCAAACTAATGATTTGTTGCATGCAGTTGACACCAGTGGTCGAGCATATGAGGTGAAGGACGGTTGTCCTCTTGAAAAAGAGAAAATTGTGCCTAGAAATACAGAAGAGGTGATAGCTGATGAAGTTTTAGGGAGACGTCCTAAGGCTCCTGCGTACACTTGGAATTGTAGTAGTATTTGCAGTGTACGACAGGATTCAATTGATTTCTTGCGCAATTTCTCACGTAAGTATGCTAAGAAAAGTCTTCACAAAAAGTTAAAATGTTGCAAGAATTAGACCCTTGCAGAGTGAGAGAAAAAACAGGTCTGCAAGGGCATTCTCTGGCTTGTCTTTCTAAAAAAGTATGCCAGAGTGTTTTTCACCATTTCAGGATGTTAGCAGTGCATCATACCGAAGTAAGGAAATTAGTGAGAAGGTTGTATTATGCAAAAAGTCCAGCACTTAAGCTCAAATAGTTAAATAGTGCTCTTTTGCATGGATCTGAATTAGATGTTAAGAAGATCTGTGAAGAAATTGAGGTTAGTTATTTTGGTCCAGAAGAAGACAGTGCAGAAACTGATACAGTAATAGAAGGAAATGTGGTAGAAAATGTCCGGAATTTTAATACTGAAAGTTTTGAACAGGAAATAACAAAGTTTAAGGTTATTGCAGGTGAAAAACCAAATTTTCCTTGTGTGTGTTGTCGACGCACTCATTACAAAAATCAAACCAGGTTAGTTGATTTATATTTAAAATGTGAAGAGGAAAATAATAGTGAGTGGAAAAATTTTGCAACTTATTTGTTGGTAGAAAATTGTTTTGATTTGGGTTCTGATCAACGTATTTGTAAATATTGTTATAATAAATTAAGTGATAATAGAATGCCTGCTAGAGCTGTAAATAATAATCTTGAGTTGGTGAGTATTCCATCTGAACTGAAGGATTTAAATACCTATGAGACTATTCTGATTCAATGTGTGCATCCATTTCAGGCTATTGTTCGTATGGAGCCTAAGACAGGGAAATTAAATCCTTCTGATTTACAAAGAGGATTAAAGGGAAGAGTTGTATATTTGCCTCTTGATTTAAAGAAAAACATTGAGACAATTGGTGTTGAAAATGTTGAAGAGGAACCTTTAGTTATTCTAGTTAATGGTGTGCCTACAAAGAGTAACAAAATCTGGCAAGATTTAGTGAATGTTAGAAAAGTCAAAAAGGCAACGTTGTATTTGGTAAAAAACAACAAATACTATAAAAATGTATACGTAGGAAATGAAGAAATAAATGAAGAAGAGGATAATGATTTGTCTGGTGGACAAATTGAAAAAGTGGATGTGTCCAGAAGTGAAGAAATTTATGAACATTACAGTGTTCATCCACTGCATTCCAAAGAAGCAATTGGGAATGCAATTGAATTATTTCAGATGAAAAAAGCAGAAGGAACTCCCATTAGTGTATGGGAAGAAAGCTTGGAAGCTCGTTGTTTTCCTCAGTTATTTCCAACAGGTCAAGGTGCACGATATGTTATGTTGTTATGTTATAGTAATTTTTATTATTTACAACAAGGGGTGGTGATGGACAGAGTCTCTGAATTAAGCAGAGTACTCTCACCCAGTCAAGAGATCAGGGCTAGATCCAACACCGTTTTTTAGCTCATTGCACCATCCCAGTTTCAGAACCTGGCTGTGTGCAAATTAGTCTGTCCCTGGCCCAGTGCATCATGGGAACAGGGCAGACCAGACTACAAAAGCCAATTCTTACACTGGGAAGGAAACAAGCTTCCGGGGACCGGTTTCTGCCATTTCAGGCGTCTTCGGCCCGGCTTGCTTGAATCCTGATGGTGCAATGAGCAAGGGACTCACATCTGAGTATACCCTTCCACGCTTAGGGTGGACAAAATTATTTACAACAAGGGGTGGTGATGGACAGAGTCTCTGAATTAAGCAGAGTACTCTCACCCAGTCAAGAGATCAGGGCTAGATCCAACACCGTTTTTTAGCTCATTGCACCATCCCAGTTTCAGAACCTGGCTGTGTGCAAATTAGTCTGTCCCTGGCCCAGTGCATCATGGGAACAGGGCAGACCAGACTACAAAAGCCAATTCTTACACTGGGAAGGAAACAAGCTTCCGGGGACCGGTTTCTGCCATTTCAGGCGTCTTCGGCCCGGCTTGCTTGAATCCTGATGGTGCAATGAGCAAGGGACTCACATCTGAGTATACCCTTCCACGCTTAGGGTGGACAAAATTATTTACAACAAGGGGTGGTGATGGACAGAGTCTCTGAATTAAGCAGAGTACTCTCACCCAGTCAAGAGATCAGGGCTAGATCCAACACCGTTTTTTAGCTCATTGCACCATCCCAGTTTCAGAACCTGGCTGTGTGCAAATTAGTCTGTCCCTGGCCCAGTGCATCATGGGAACAGGGCAGACCAGACTACAAAAGCCAATTCTTACACTGGGAAGGAAACAAGCTTCCGGGGACCGGTTTCTGCCATTTCAGGCGTCTTCGGCCCGGCTTGCTTGAATCCTGATGGTGCAATGAGCAAGGGACTCACATCTGAGTATACCCTTCCACGCTTAGGGTGGACAAAATTATTTACAACAAGGGGTGGTGATGGACAGAGTCTCTGAATTAAGCAGAGTACTCTCACCCAGTCAAGAGATCAGGGCTAGATCCAACACCGTTTTTTAGCTCATTGCACCATCCCAGTTTCAGAACCTGGCTGTGTGCAAATTAGTCTGTCCCTGGCCCAGTGCATCATGGGAACAGGGCAGACCAGACTACAAAAGCCAATTCTTACACTGGGAAGGAAACAAGCTTCTGTATCGTTTTTGGCCACTATAGGTGTGGCAGGGTATACTCAGACATGAGTCCCTTTCTCACTGCTCCATCAGGATTCAAGCAAGCCGGGCCGAAGAGGCTGAAATGCCAGAAACCGGTCCCCGGTAGCTTGTCTCCTTTCTGGTGAAGAATTGGCTTGGTAGTTTGGTCTGCCCTGTTCCCATGATGCACTGGGCCAGGGACAGACTAATTTGCATATAGCCAGGTTCTGAGCTGGGATGGGGCAGTGAGATAAATAACGGTGATGGATCAAGCCCTGATCTTTGGACTGGGTAAGAGTGGTCTGCTTAATTCAGACACTCTGTTCATCACCACCCCCTTTTCTGTATCATAGTAATTTTTATAGCGCACAGCTGCCCCAGCAAAGGGGCGTCCCGGCGCTTTAGCTGGCAACAGAAAATACCAAATATACATAACTGAACATAGCACAGAGGGAGAGACCAGGGAACTATAATGGGCCAGAAGGAAAAAGGAATGTTTTGATGGCCTTCCTAAAAGCATACAAGTCCTCAAGGGCACGGATATGAGCTGGTAGTGAGTTCCAGAGCTTGGCCGCGAGGTAACGGAAAGAACCACCTCCAGCCCGAGAGCGTTTGACCCGTGGAATTATCACCAGATTTTGGCCCGATGACCTTAAGGAACGGGAGGGGACATAGATTGTGAGCAGATGCGCCAAAATCAGGGGGGAGGACAGTTTGAGAATTTTAAAAGAGAGGCAGAGAGTCTTAAACTCAATCCTTTGAGCCATAGGGAGCCAATGGAGCTTATAGATGGTAGCTTTTGCCGAGCAGAACCTGGGTAGGCCCACCAGGGCTCTAGCCGCAGCGTTCTGTACACGTTGCATCCGAATGACTTCAGCCTGATTGGCCCCCCAGCAAGAGTGAACTCGCATAATCTAATCGCGAGAGTATGGTGGCCTGAATAATCAGCTGTCTGGTCGGGGCATCAAAGAATCTCAGGGCTGGCCTAAGCTCACGCAAAATACCAAAACAGGTAGCGGCTACTTTTTTGGTGTGTCCGCAGAAACTAAGAGCGGGATCCAACCAGACACCCAGATTTTTCACTTCAGACACTGGGGTGGGGGTTGGGCCTAGCTCAGAGGGCCACCATTGATCGCCCCAGAGGTTACTGTGTTTGCCCACAATTTAAACCTCTGTTTTCTTTGCATTGAGCTGTAAAGAGTTCGCCGTCATCCAGCCAGCCACTCCTATCAAACCATCTCTGAACCTGGAAGCCTCGGAGTCGGCATCCCCACTAAGGGCAACCGCCAGCTGCGTATCGTCAGCGTAGGATACCATATTCAGGCCCCACTGCTTGGCGACCGCAGCCAGCGGCTGCACATACAGGTTGAACAGCGTGGGGCTGAGTGCCGACCCCTGAGGTACTCCCTGCTCGATGGAATAGGGTTTGGACTCAAATGGTGGAATAGCAACCCGGAAGGTACGATCTGATAGAAATGACCGAAACCAGTCCAGTGCCCTCCCTGAGACACCTGCTTCTCCTAGACGACGCAGCAGTATCATGTGTGAAACTGTGTCAAACGCGGCACTGAGGTCAAGTAGAACCAGTGCCGCAGTCTGACCGGAATCCAACACGGTACGTAGATGTTCCGTCATAGCAAGGAGAGCTGTCTCGGTGCTATGACCTGGTCAAAACCCATTTTGGCAAGGGTCAAGGATATTGGCAATTTGAAGATGTTTAGACAGGGTCTCATTCACATGGGCCTCAGCAACCTTAGCGACCCATGGGAGAAGAGAAATTGGACGATAGTTCTCCAATTTAAGCGGGTCCAGCACCGGTTTCTTCAATAGAGGCGTGACATAAGCCTGTTTCCATTTAGTGGGAACTATGCCAGAAGAGAACGAAAGGTTAATAAGATCGTGGATAAGGGGGAAGACACATAGCAGCCGACGCCCTCAACTGTACAGGTCTAAGCGGATCCGCCGGGGACCCTGATTTGACTTTCGCCACCAGCCTGTCCAACTCCACCTCAGAGATACCTGGAAGTACAGAGGGAGCCACACTAGTGGTGAAGCTGGGCGTCTCATCCTCACTCTGGGAGGCAACGCTAGGAAAGGAGCGATAGATGGTCTGCACCTTATCCAGGAAGAAAGTAGCAAGTGCCTCACAGTGAGATTCAGAACAGATCTCAGCTGCTGGGGCTTTTTTAGCTGTCAGATCTTTAAGGACTTTAAAGATCAGCTTAGTGGGATTAGAGCAACGCTTGAACTCTTGGGCGTAAAAGGCCGCCCGAGCCCTGCAGATGGCTCTATGATATATTTTGACAGCTAAGTAAAGAGTTTTTTTCTCTGTCTCATAGGTTTTACGCCAAGCTCTTTCAGCTTGTTTACATGATTGTTTTCAGAGCAAGAGGGCGCTATCAAACCAGGGACTAGATTCGCATCGGCGACATTTACTCCATGTTGCAGGGACCAAAAGATCGAGGGCCCGAGAGACCCAATCGTAAAAAACATCATAGCCAGATTCAACATCATTGAAAGGGCCAGGCGGGTGTTGGCAGAGCAAGCGATGGAAGTCCTCAAGTTTTAACTTCTTCCATGGGCGTTTGAAAATGACCCTATCTGAGATTTTAAAAGGGGAGGTACTAATAGCAAGTTGAAATTCCACCAGATGATGGTCGGACCAAGCCAACGGAGTTGGTGGCAAGGTCGTAGCCCTGGTCAGATTAGTAAATATAGGCTCCAGGGTATGTCCACCCTCATGCGTGGGGTGAGTAACTACCTGTCTTAGCTGCAATGCCTCTAAATCGGCGAGGATACCACTAATAGCAGGGGAGTGGCAAAGTTCGAAATGAAGATTGAGGTCGCCAAAGACACTGAAGTTGGCATACCCAACAGCCAAGGAGCTCACTGTTTCTGGGAAAGCCTTTCTAAAGGTAACATCGCTGCCAGGGGGTCTATAGATCAGAAGACCTGAGAAGGTAAGGTGGGTATTTACCGAAATGGCGAATTAAGGCTCTCACAGCCAGCTATAACCAGTTTCTTCCAGACACAAGGGTAGCATGATTTAACTATCGCTGCAATGCCCCCTCCCCTAGAGTTTGCGATTATGGGTGTAGATTGAATAATACGGAGGGATGGCTAGGTTCATCTCAACGATGGCATCATCGTGCAGCCAAGTTTCGGTCATAAAAAAGACATCAGGGGCCTTGTCCAGAACAAGGTCATGGATTTCAGCATGATGTTTGACCAAAGACCTAACATTGAGATGCCAGATCCTTAGGTCACGGGAAACCGAATGCTTAGAAGGCAAGGGGTCTATATGAGGAGGCTTCGAAAATATGCTGATAGGAGCGGGGGAAGGAAGCACAACATTTTTACAAGAGCACAGAGAGGGGCCGCTGAGCGGATCAAAAGAGGGCTGCTCACAATGAGAGGGCAGCTGCTGGAGACTAAGTAACTCTTCCCTTGAATACTGGCCACCAACAGACGTAAGAGATACAGGGCCGATGGCCCCTAGCGCCTCCTTAGCGATGACGGGCGCAGGCGGGCAGGACTCTGGCATGACTCCGGCGTGAGTCCGGCGTGTCCGCCAAACGCGTCCGCTACGCGGAGAAAGCACTTCCCCTTTTATACTAAACTAGAGCACGTCAGAGCGCTTAACACCCCCAATATGGCCACTATGGAAAGTGCGTCTTCCTCAGGACCGATCTCTCAGCGTCTATGCTCAGCTGAGAGTGGGCCGAGTGGAGTGCGAGGGAGGAGAGGTGTCTGGCAGGTAAAAATGCTTCGAAAATCAAGCAGTATTGCAACACATAGGTAAAATACAAACGCTTCTTAAATCAAGCCGCAAACAGTATTACAATAAAAATGCTCGAGAAAGTTTGTAGGATAAGAACCTCCCGGTTTCCGCCTCAGGAGGGTGAAGATATGCGCCCTATGCGCCCTATGACCGACCTATGCAGATTCCTGCTTCTGAATACCGGACAACAAGATTATATGCAGAAGATCCGAGATTCCTTCAATGTATTCCATATTTGTTTCATCTTCTGTTTGAGAGTGATTTATCTGGACTTTCTTATGCAGTAAACCATATACTAAAAAGTGGAGTACATCTGCAAAATGTTTCAGCAAGGGAGTTTATGGATAAAGTCCGACAGAAAGACACTGTTTTGGATTCTCACCTAATTAATCTAATGGCATGTCAGCTTGGTACTAATGAGTATTGGTACCGTCGTCATGGGGATTTGAAATGTATGCTAAGAAATTTAGGAGCACCTACATGGTTTCTAACTCTAAGCTGTGCTGAATATGCCTGGGAAGATTTACTTGAATTTCTTCGAGAGGCAAATGCAAACATCGAAAATATAGAGTACAAGACACCTGGAGAACTGTGCTCTTTGGATCCAGTTAATGTTTGCAGATATTTTAATCATAGATTTGAAGCTATGATGTCTTTTATTACAAACAAAAAAACAAAACCTCCTCTTGGCGAAGTTCTGGATTTCTTTTGGAGAAAAAACTATCAACCGGGAGGTGCTCCTCATATTCATATGCTATTATGGATCAAAGATGCTCCCAAATTTGGAAAAGACTCAGATGACACTGTACTGTCTTTCATTGAAGAATATGCAACATGTGATATACCCAAAAGTACAATTGATAAGGACTTAAGAGGGAAAGTGTTACAATTTCAATGCCATCGTTGTGGCAAATATTGTCGACGAAAATTCCAATCAAAGGATAAATTCTATACCAAATGTCGTTTTGGATTTCCACGACCAGTAATTTCAAAAGGAAGAGTGAACAATTTTATGTTGTCTTTGCGACATACTGTCACAAGAAGATCACCAACAAATACGTACAATTTAAGAAGAAATGAAGAGTCGAAATACATAAATTACTATAACCCAGTCATTTTGTCCATGTGGAAAGCTAACATGGATATTCAATATGTTTCAGACAACTCTATTGCTGTGGCTCGATATGTAACGTCTTACATCACCAAATCTGAAAAGACGGAACTAAAGGATATGTGGGAAGACATTTCTAATGAAAAGAGCCTAAGTAAGAAATTGTATACCTACAGTTATCTCATCGAGAAATTGGAGCATATGAATGTTGTGATCGATTATCATCAGCAAGTCTTTATGCAAAATCTCGAACAATCATTTGGGTGAGTTTAGGTCTTTCAAGAACACGAAACCGAGTTTTGAAACCTGTTCAAGAAGTTGAATATTTAGCAGAGAAAGAACCAGACAGTACAGACATTCTGAAGACAAACATGTTGGATACATACTATCCAAATAGAAGTAATCTGCTTGAAAACATTTGTCTGTATGAAATACTACAAAACTACACTTTTGAAAGGAATATTACAGAGGATATTGATAAAGGTGTATATGCTGTGATTGGATGTGAAGGATGTCTGGTAGAACAAAGAAAAGGATATTTGATTAATCACTGAAAACTGAGTGACGAAACTCCTGACAAAAGAGAATTTTACTATTTAGCTCTTTTGCAACTGTTTAAACCATGGCGTAAACAAGAGGAACTACTTGGTGACTTTGACAGTTATGAAGATTCATTTAACGCATCTAAAAATAGTATAGAATGTCCTGTTTTTAGTAATTATCTGCAAATGTTGAAGGACGAAATAGAGCAAGAAGCAACAATAGCAGCGGAGATTGCTAGAGACAGTTCTCAAGATAGTCAAAGTTCTGCTTCGTTGAGTCAAGATCCACTAGGACAACCAATTATCCAAATGAAGCAGCCACTGCCATGGATGAGGTGGAAAGAGCAATGGAACAAGTTCAAGAGGATGTAATAAACTTAAAAGAATTGGAAAAGCAACTTAATCTTGAGCAAAAACAAATATATGATGAAGTGACAGAGCAGATTGAGCATGGTTTTCGTCATGAGAAAAAAGAATGCTCATGTATGTCATTTCAACCTGTCCGACTATATGTGAGTGGAGAAGCTGGAACTGGTAAAAGTTTTCTAATTAAAGGAATTGCCACATATCTACAGCAAAGAACTGAGTCATCCCTCTCTTGTGTTGTTACTGCTCCAACTGGGTTGGCAGCATACAACATTAAAGGGATTACTTTACATCGTTTATTGATGCTGCCAGTTGAACATGAAAATAAATTACAATACCACAAGCCATCTGGAGAAGCTTGTTGTGAAGTTTCTAGAGTCCTTAAAAAAAGGAAACTTCTCATTATTGATGAGGTAAGCATGGTATCAAATTTAATGCTTGCCTTTGTGCATTTAAGAATGCAACAGATTCTTAAAACAGAGTATGATGTGTTATTTGGAGGCAAACACATCATAGTTTTTGGAGATCTACTGCACCTAACTCCTGTAAAAGGACAACCTGTATTTAAAACTGTTACACATGAAGACACCAGAAATTGCCTGGGAAGTATTGGAAATGTTAATATATGGTCACATTTCAAATATACTGAACTCATTCAAAATATGCGACAGGCAAAGGATGTTAAATATGGAAATATTCTTCAAGATATAAGAATTGGAAAACTAAGTGAACATGCCAAAGAAACTTTACAAACATGATTACTTTGCAATTTGTTTCCAAATGAAAATAATGTGGCAGAGAAAATATATAGTAAAGAGGCAGAAGATAAGTCAGTTATATGCTTGATGCCAACTCTACAAGAATGTTCAATGTTCAGTGAAAAAATTTTGAAGTTAGAAAATAAAGAAATTAAGAAATTGGAAGCTAAAGATAGAATAGAGCATGAAGGAAGTACTATTATTTTGTCAGAAAGGTTAAAGTTAAAATTGGATTCTTTAGAGAAATCAATATCTAAAACTGCTGGTTTAGAAAAGAATCTGTATGTATGTTTAAAATGTCGGATTATTTTACGAAGAAATGTACATGTGGAAAGAGGTTTGGTGAATGGAGCAATGGGTAATGTTGTTGGTTTTGTGAATTATCCAAATAGAGATGAGATTGAATTTTTAAAATCAAATTTGATGGAATTGAAGAGGTACAACAAGTCAGTCATTGTTCAAATCGATTTTTGCTTGTAAAAGATTTATATGTCCGCCGAAAACAGTTTCCTGTTTGTTTGGCATATGCGGTGACTATTCATAAATCTCAAGGTTTGAGTGTAGATAGTGCTTTGATAAATATTGGAAGTACTGTGTTCAAAGAGGGTATGGCCTATGTTGCTTTATCTCGTGTTAGAACTCTATCTGGATTGTATCTGATTGATTTTGATGAGACAAAGATTAGTGCAGCTCTAAATTGTGTGAAGGA
This sequence comes from Lissotriton helveticus, assembly GCF_964261635.1. Lineage (NCBI taxonomy): Eukaryota > Metazoa > Chordata > Amphibia > Caudata > Salamandridae > Lissotriton > Lissotriton helveticus. The sequence continues at coordinate 329,132,368 of NC_136071.1, read as the reverse complement.
GTATAACAGGTTAAGAAGTGAATATGCTCCAAGTTTACCTCAATATCCTTTAATTGAAAAGTGTGTGGTAGGTCAAAAAAGGAGATATGAGGAAAAATGTACTGAAGTAGTAGAGAAACGAAAAAAATAGATGAACCTGTGATTGATAGCAAAAAGCAAAAAGTTACTACGGAAGAGATTGTTGGATTTAAATTTGAAAACAGTTCTGGTGTCAACTGCTATGCAAATGTAGTGGTTAATGTTGTTTTCTTTCTTAAAAGTTTACAGCAACAGATTGTTGAAAATCGGGACCAAACATTTTGTTGTTCATTAAATTCTGTGTTTCAGAAATGTAACAGTGATAATAGTCAAATAGCAAATGTTTCTCAACTTCGAAATGTTTTAGACATATGTGCTGGACTAAATCAATTTTCTCAGAATATTCAGCAAGATTGTCAAGAATTTATTATGTATATGCTTACAGTTTTACAACTTCTTTCTGTCATTATTAATACTGTTTTTGCAGCCTCACCCACCTTGTCTAACTACCTTTTTCTCTCTCTGTCCTTTACTTGTCTTTCCTATCTTCTACTATCACTACGTTTATCTTGCTTTTTTGTTTTCATTACTCCTTTCCCCTCACTCTTATATCCCTTCCCTCACTATCACTGCCCTTTACTGAATCTCACTCCTCTTCTCCCGCTTCATGTTCTCTTCTCTGTGCATCACTCCCATTCCTTTTCTTCTTCTCCAATTTCTTCAGTACCCCTCATTTTCTTTTCCTCACTTCATCTGTCCATCTTGCTCCCTAATTTCTTTTTCTCATTCCCTTGTGTTACCTCCTTTTCATTTTCTCTCTCACTCATATTTTGAATATTTTTTCTCCCTCTTATTGTGTGTTACTCAGTCTAACTTCTCTTCCTGTCTGTATCTCACCCCTTTTCTCTTTTCCTCTCTCTTTCCATTACTCTTCCTCACACTCTTTCACTCATTTAATTCCTCAGGGGCAAATTTAGAAGCCCATTGTGCCTCTTTTAGACCGCCTGTGCGTCACTTTTCTTACGCAGTGGCAGTGCAAAAGAAGCGCCATAGTGCAGGGAGATGCATCACGTTGTAAAACCCTGCACCACATGAAACGAGTCTCAGGTTTCATGTGGGCATTTCCACGCAGGGGTAGGCGTTCCGTCACAAGAACCCATTTGAAAAGTGATTCAGTGAAATCGACAAGATTTCACTGAGTCACTTCACCAACACTGATGTGTCAAAACATTGCATCTGTTGAAGCAGGTGTAAAGGTTAATGTAGCACGTTACAGATAGAGCAAGTTGGAAAAGTGCTGGAGTTGCGTCCTGCATGGAACAGAATTTTAATACTGTGCAAACTTTCAGCCCTAGATGTGACATGCATCTGTTTATTCCTGTGCCATGGTACACCGCATTGCAAATGCGGTGCATCATGAGTGGTGCAAGGATTAATTTGTGTATAACATCTTTCCTAGCGCATCTCTGCTATTTTGCAGAGATGTGTTGGGTAACATAAATGTGTCCCTCTGTTCCATTCCCTTTCTATGCTTTCCTAAGTCCCTTCATTCTCTTACACAATTTTTTAATCACTTATTTCCCAATTCTCACTTTCACTTACCTCCCTTTTATCATCCTCAAATCCCCTTCCTTCATCATATTTCCATTTCTTTTACCTTCACTCCCCTAACCCTACTCTATGTATCTCTCTTTGCCCCTTACTCTCCATCCATATATCCATCCTCACTACCCTTCTGTGACTCCTCCACCTTTACTTTCTTTTCCATACTGCTCTTCCCATAATTTTTAATTTCCCTTAACTCACTACCCTATCTTTAGACATCTTGGGGCAGATTTAGAAGCCCTTTACACCTCTTTTGCCCCGCCGTTGCATCACTTTTGTGACACATCGGCGGTGGAAAAGATGCGCTATGGTGCGGGCTATTTACAACGTGATGCATCTGGGAGATGCGCCACGTTGTAAAGCCCTGCGCCTTAAGGAGGCGTTCTGGTGCAGGGGGGGGCGTTCCTGTGCAGTAACGCCTGCTAAAAGTGGCTAAGTGAAATCTACAAGATTTCACTCAATCACTTTTAGACCAATGCTATGTCAAAACCCTGCGCCTGCTTGAAGCAGGCGTAAGGCTTAAAGCAGCATTAGTTGAATGGGGACCCCAGGAGCATTGCTGGAGCTGCATCGTGCATGTGACGCAACTCCAGCAATGCGGCACCTTTACAACACAGATGCGTCACGCATGTGTGCCGTTTTTGCCCCATGGTGCGCCACATTGTAAATGTGGCACATCAGTGGTGGCGCACAGTTGGTTTTGCTTGTCATAGGTTACTTGGCGCATCCCTGTTAATTTGCAGAGATGTACCATGTAACGTACATCTGTCCCCTAGTTTCAGTCACTCTTTTACTTCACTATCTTCAGTCACTATACTTCCTTTACCTCACTCATTTGCTCAGTCCCTTACTCCATTTTAGTCATTCATTTCATTTACTCATTTATACACTACACATTCATAAAAAAGAAAGATGACACAGTGCATAACAAATAGAGCTCTTTTTTGGAAAAATAAGTTAGTTCTGAAAAGAACTTTTTTTTTGTTTTGTTGTTTTATATTTTTTTTTCTTTTTTGAAAGTTTTATATTTTTTTTTATTTTTCTAACAGGAACAGAAATCTTTAACTGAAGCACTGTTCAACAGGAACAAAATAAATCCAAACTTTGAAAAAATGTATCTTCTCTGGGAGCATTGATGTTCATTAATTCTGCGCTCGATCAGAGTGAGGCTCTGCTCCGCGTACACAACAATTTCAAAACATTTGTTGCATCTCATGTGGACTTTGGACAAGAATGGTCTTAGGTCCATCTGTGCAGTTGATGGAGATGCAGGTCGTCCTCCAGATGATGTGCTGGCCACAGCTGGTGGTATGTGTGTGGCCAGAGCTCTTGTTGATGCCTGTGCAAATTGCACAGGGTGCACTTGTCTGACATGCCTTATCATAGTATGAATTGAAAATGAGTACTTTTTTGATGGATTTCCTCTTGATAGAACAGTGCCACATATAGTACAAGTGACTTTCGGGGCATTCACTTTTTTTAGTCCTTCAGGAAACGTAAAAAATTTCCATATGAAAGATTCCTTCCCTTTTCTTTGAGGAAGCCGATAATCATTCCCAGAATCAGAAGAAGAATCCTGTCTTGCAGCCATTTCAGAAAATTCTCAGGAAACTTCAAAAAGGCTCCTTCTCCCATGAGAGTAAAACAGATAGTGAGGGAAGTGGGTGGGTTTTTTGAAGATTCTAGAACAGAAACTACTATAAACCAATCAAAAGTGTTGTTTTCGAGTCACATAACTTGACGTGCGCGCTCGGGTGCGCGCACGCGGTGCGCGCACCCTGTCGCGCACGTCGCTTGAAAATGGCGTTTCATCCGATTTACAGAAAAGTTTCAAAACGTTAAAAGGAGGCAACCTAGACACTCCCTGACCCCCTAGAGTTTCTCAGGGGGTCCCAGAAGAATCTCGACGGGCCAAAAAACCCTTTTTTTTTGTTGAAAAAATAGCGGGGTGCGTGCACCCGGTCGCGCACGTCGGTTTAAAATGGCGTTTTCCCGATTTACATAAAACTTTCAAAACATGAAAAGGAGGCAAGGTAGACAGTCCCTGACCCCCTAGATCTTCTCAGGAGGTCCCTAAACAACTCAGACGGGCAAAAAAACGTTGTTTTTTTTCTTGAAAAATTTGCGGGTTGCGCACCTCGCAATTAAACTAAAAAAAAAAAGATTTTTTTTGCCCTTCGGGGTTCTTTAGAGACCCCCTGAGAAGCTCTAGGGGGTCAGGGACTGTCTACCTTGCCTCCTTTTCACGTTTTGAAACTTTTATGAAAATCGGGCAAAACGCCATTTTCAAACGACGTGCGCGACCGGGTGCGCGCACCCGAGCGCGCACGTCAAGTCATGTGACTCAAAAACAACACTTTTTATTGGTTCACAGTAGTTTCAGATCTAGAATCTTCAAAAACCCCACCCATTTCTCTCACTATTTGCTTTATTCTCCTGGAAGACGGACCCTTTTTGGAGCTGGAAGCAGAAAAAACAACAGGATGGCAGAAAGACAGGAAACAACACCTTCTTCTTCCGACTCCCACCTAGAATATCGACAGCGAGCCAAGAAGGGGAAATCTTCTTTTATTTGGAAGTTTATTACTTTTCCTGAGCAACTAAAAAAGGTAAATGCCCCTAAAGTAACGTGTACCCTTTGTGGTACTGTTCTTTCAAGGTGAAACCCTCTTAAAAAATACTCTTTTTCAATCCATACTATGATCAGACATGTAAAAAATGTGCACCCTGTGCAATATGCCCAAGCAGCCACAAGAGCTCTGGCCCAGCAGATTCCACCAGCTGTGGCCAGCACATCTACAGCTCCACCTCTATCGCCAGCAACAGCAGAAATGGACCTTAGGCCGTATTTGGCACATGTGCATATGCGGTGCAACAAATGTTTTGATCTTATTGTTTTTGGAGAACAGAGCCTGAATCTAATTGAACGCAGCATTCAGAATCATAAATGCTCTGAAAGGAGATCATTTGTTTTCTATTTTTCATTTATTTTGTTCCGGTCGAACAGTTTCCTTGTTGCAGTTCCTGAATTTTCTTCAAAAACACACAAAAAAATATCAAACTTTAAAAAAAGGAAAATAAATATAAAACAACAAAAGAAAAAAACCCAGTTCTTTTCAGAACTCATTCAATTCTCTAAAAAGAGTTATATTCCTAATACACTGTGTCGTACATTTTTTTGAATGAAAGCGTAGTGCATAAATGAGTGATTGAAATGACTGAGTGAAGGGAAGGAAGGGACTGAGGGAAAGATTGAAAAAAGGGGAGTATTGTGAGTGACAGAAGAAGAGTCGAAGAGTGATTGAAAGAAGGGGACTAAGGGCAGGGGAGTGAGTTAAGGGAAGTGAAAAACTAAGGAAAGGGCAATAAAGAAAGGAGAAAAAAACTAGTTTCAGTGTTTTGATGTTGTATTTAAATTCATAATAAAAAACAAAGATTTCTACACATATTTTATTTAGGGGTTAGCATTTAAAAAACCTTGCAAATTCACTAAATAAACATAGGATTCACACACGTTATAGTTAGGAATTAGCATTTAAAAAACCTTGCAAATTCACTAAAAAAACATAGGTTTCACACACGTTATAGTTAGGAACTAGCATTTAAAAAACCTTGCAAATTCACTGAAAAAACCATAGGTTTCACACACGTTATAGTTAGGAATTAGCATTTCAAAAACCTAGCAAATTCATTGAAAAAACCATATTAACCAGTATTACACGCAGTTAAAACAGACTGCTGCAAAGCATGCAACGAGGTTTAGTGTTTAAGCTAAAACAGGTGCTTTAGAAATATAATATTATGCAACCAGACTGTACTTAGTGCACACCTTTTCAGTTCCCATTAGAAGGCCCAAAGTCCAGATGTCAAGCGATAGCACGCTTGCATTACCTCTCAAGTCAAGTCAAGTCAAGTATAACTTTATTCGGTTGTATAAACAAACAGCCATAAAAGCACAATATATTTACAAGTACACAAGAAATGCATTTTAAAAGGTGTAAGCAATATGGTAAGATGTCATAGTAATAATAAATTCATTATAACACCGTGCAGTTCTCTTGAACATCCATCAGTAATAAAAAAGAAAGAGCCAATCAGTTTTCCTAGAGGTATGACTCCTAAGAAGAGATCCTCAACATTGCATAGTTAAAGTGCTAAGTGCGTGCACAAAGAAATGACAGTAATGTTGAGAACAACAGATTAAAAACGATTTTAAAAATGGTGAAAAAAGTTCAGTGCACTGGAATTAATACTAATACAACCGATACATACTTTAACAGTTAGAAAAGAAACTTATGATAGGAAATATGCATCCCCTATTGCTCCAAGTTCTGCCTGTGCTTAACAACTAATTTCAGGAATTTTACTATCGATTTAGCAAAAGGTTCAGCATATAAAAATTAGAGGGAAAGAAATGCAGGGCGGCACGTACGTAGGCCCAAGACTTTTAAGATTGGTATAAGCCACCGTTTCCTTGGATCCTGAAAGAATTTACAAAAAAGTGTTGTATGGATCGTGGTTTGGGGAGAAATTTCATCACAGGGACAAGGTTGTAGGGACTTTACTCAAATATTAATAGTTGGAATGGTGACTAAGTGATGGAAAATGTTTAGTCTGAACCTAGTTAACAGAAATATTTCGTAGCCGAAAGGTTAAAGGTTAAATAAGGCTGGACCGTCATAGTTGTTTGGATTAGTAGCGAGTGTTGCACTGTAACTTTGGCAACCTCGCTAGACAGCCTCAGAGATTCTAGATGAGCCAAACAAATCTTTTTAAAGTGTTTTCTCGGTAATACAGCAATTAAGGTGGGGGAGTGATAGTATTGTGACATGCCCAGGTCGCTAAAGAATTTCTTAATATAAGCGATCCATCCGATCTTGTGTGCCCTGTCTAGGGAAATACAGTCTTCTATAAACCCTTGGCAGAGAATGGTTTCACTAGACGACCAAATGCGATGCCATAAGAGAAGGGGTTGGATTTTAATTAGGTCTGTTAAGTAAGACAAACCCACTTCCATATGACATGCATAGGTCGACGTACCCCGCGGGACTGCCAATAGGAATCTCAGGAAACTGTTTTCCACCCTGTGGATCTCCTCAACCTTAGCGTATCCTCACACACCGGCCCCGTATATTGCACTAGCTATGCATTTTGCCCTGTAGATTTCCAAAAGTTCTACCGGGGGACGTCTGCCTATTTTTTGGCAAAATTAGCCAGGGCAGCTGTTGTCCTCGTGAAAATAAGTTTCCTGGATTTGATAGCGTATTTCCAGGAGCACTTATGGTCAAACACAATGCCCAGATACGGGTACGTGATTGTACTGTCTAATTTTTGTTTTTCAATATACATGGCCTTAATGTTCTTAATCCTCGAACCGGCAGACATCACAAACGTTTTTTTAATGTTAATCTTCAGGTCAAGGTTGGCCATGAAAGTATGATGTTTCACTAGGGGATGCTGCAGTTCCATGGGGGTACGGGCTAAGATCACAGCGTCGTCTGCATAGAGTACCACCGGTATTGGACGATTGTTTATGGTGGGGAGGTCCTGGCACCCTTTTACCATGGCTTTTTCCAGGCCATTGGTATATAGATTGAATAAAAACAGGGCCAGGACACAGCCCTGCCTTACCCCACGGTCTACTCTGAACGACTTTGTTAACTCGCCCCCCAGACCATATCTGTCTCTAGCTGTGGCGTCTGAGTATAGCTCGCGCAAAAAAATTATTAGGGGCTCCTCTTTTCCCATATCTGCTAAGATGGTCCACAGCTTATTATGGTTAACACAGTCAAAAGCTGCTGAAAGATCGACGTATGCCAAATAAAGAGCCCCCCGTCTCGCATTTACGTATTTACCTATTATTAGGGATAGGTTGAGGGCTTGCTCTGTCATTCCCAGGCCTCACGGAACCCAAATTGCAGATCAGATAAGGCTTTGTTGTCGTATGCCCACTGCTGGAGGCTCTCTAGGATAATACGGCCCGCCACTTTCCCCAGCGAATCCAGCAGGGAAATAGGCCGGTAAAACGATGGTGATTGACGGTCCCCTTTTTTAAAAATGGGCACAAGAATTGATTGGGACCACGAGTCAACAAGTCCCAAGGCACAAGATGCTTGAAGAACCCTAGTTAAAATTGGGGACCATAAGTCCGTGTTAATTTTAAAAAGATCAATTGGGATCCCGTCAGGGCCTGGGGCTTTGCCATTTTTGCTGGCCATCAGGGCAAGTTCCACCTCCTCATGTGTTATATGAATAGACAACGGGAAGGGATTTAAATTAGATCTAGGTAAAGTCGATTGCGTTGCAATACAAGGGAGGCTGAATATCCTCTCAAAATAGTCAACCCATTGTTGTTCATCGATCGCAACGTCAATACTAGGATTAGCCATTGTGTCTGACAGAAATGGAGACTTCACAACCTTCCAGAAAGAGGCTCTGTCCCTCAGGGTAGATGATTTGTGCAATTGGTCCCAAAGATCTTTTTTCAGGTTATTCTTCCTGTGTTTTAGAGCCTGTTTATAGATCTTCTTACAAGCTGCAATTTCCTCTATGTTTCTATCCTTTTTGTGCAAGGTTAGTTTCAAGTTCTGATATGCTTTTGTGCAAGTACTGTCAAACCATCCCTTAGTTCTAGTTTTACCAGTATTCGTGTTGACAAATAAAATGTCCTTTATTGATTTTAATTGTATAGCAAGGTTTGCCATAATTGCCTCGTTGGTACTGGTGGAATCAAGACATTTATCAATTACTGGTCTTAAATTTGAAACCAGTCTTGCTGTGATATCCAGTGGATCCACTTTTTCCCACCTTAGAGAATAGCCGTTTAGTCTATCTATTATTAGATTATTTTGACTTAAGGTCGTCTTGATGTCAAACCTCTCACGTTTCTTGTGGATTTTTAGGGTGATACTGTTAGGGAAGTGGTCACTGGAAATAATATCATGAGTCTTACAATTAAGTAGTTCTTGTTCCGCTTTCACGGAGATAAAAATAAAGTCAATTGTGCTTGGCCTGCCTCTATCATTGTAAGTAGGTTTTACAGGTATGGGAGGATTCACCAGATCGTTAACAAGGGCAAGATCTAGGCCACACATGGTTTCATTGAGGTAGTACCCGACTAGGGTATGAGGAAAATGAGTTACCGGGTCGCCATTTTCATCCACAATACCATAGACTGTGTTAGCGCTCTGGTTACATAGAGTTTGATTAAAATCCCCACCTCAGATTATAGCCAACTCCTTATGTACTTTACTAGATATTTCTTGGAGATAAAAGTATATTTCCTATATAACTTTTATTAAATCATCTACACAGAGATTGTTGTAAAAGTTCACCGTTACAAGGGCATTGGTATTATTTTGATGGAAAATAAGTATTTGGAAGTTTAATTCCAGTTTAAAAGGGACTATACTTGTGAATTGAAGGATGTTAGATACAAAAGTAATCAAACCGCCTTTTGCTCTACCAGAGGAAGAAGGTAACGCTGGAGAGAAATACGTTTTATAGCCCTCGAGGTGTAATTCAGATGGCGCCCATGTTTCCTGCAAACATAAAATGTCAAAGTTGTGGACGAAATCAAGCCAGATGCCATTCACAACTTTATCACGTAAACCAGCAACATTCCGGTATAATATTTCCAGGGATGGAACATCCTTGTTAATTACAGGTTCGTGATTCATACCCATGTTTTCCTCGTGATAGCTTGTCTGGGTAGTAGTAAAAAGAGATTCCGCGTTCACAGGACCACCTTGGTCCAGGTTATCTAAGTATACACGAGGAGTAGGTGTATCAGGCATTGTGTTGGCGGACACATCCTCCGACTCGTGTCAATCCACCCTTTCCAGTTCAGAGAGCTTATCGAAATAATTGAAGGTTAGGATATTATATTTGGTTCTAAACCCTTCCATCGATCCCATGTTTGCTGGTCCCCTATAGCACATAGATGTTGGTGAAGGGGGAGATTTGAGATAGAAAAAACTCAGGTCCCTGGTGTGGATGTCACTGTCGCCGAACTGAGCAGGCCAATTGCAAATGTGTTGAACCACCCGTCTGTCCCTAAATTTTATGACAATACAGTCCCCCGGGAGATCCTTTCGCCTATAGCCCAACCAACTGAGCCTTCTCACAAATAGTATTTCCACAGACATGTTAAACGGAAGTGGCCTGTTCTTGTTTAGCCAATGGGTGGCTTTATTTCTTAGCTCAGGGTAGGTTTCTGATTTTTCTTGGGCTAGCTCCGGGACACCGACTAGAACTACAGTATATGGTGATGATTGTGGGTGTAAGTCTATGTGTGGAAATGACCTCTTTGGTTTAGCAATCAAGGAGAAATCCTTGTCTGCACAGTGGTTATTTTTCACCTGTCCCACAAGTTCTGTAACCTTACACAAGCCACCCGCCCCTGTTTTCGAGTCCTTGCCTTCCGCCACCCTCGGGGCCCTCTGGGGAAGCCTACCTATGTTCTCAGTGTTCTTCATTGTTTGAGCAGCTGGGGGCCGGAGGGCGGGTGAGGGCTGGATAATGTTATTAAGGCCACTTGTTTGGGCTCTGGGGCGTGGTTGTGGATCAATGGTCTTTATATATACACTGTCCGTTGGTTGTCTTAGAGTAGTGGAGCTATTTATCATTGCGTGCTCCAAGTTGTCTATTTTTTCACCTATGCGCTTAATCCTTTCCAAGAGAGGTGCCCTTAAGGATTTCATAAGGTGTTCGATTTTATCCATAAGTCCCTCGTTGTGTGAGGGAGATGGTAAAAGAGCGGCTGCTTTTTCTACCGTAAAAACATCCTGTGAAAGGGTTTTGATCGGGAAAAGAGTTCAGGGAGGAGGGTCTTGCGGTTGTTTGGTGGCGTTTTTAAGGGCTTTGGGAGTGGTGCTTATTTTTGCAGTTTTTAGACATCTTCCCTTCTGCCTGGACCCACCTCGTTTCCTCTTGTTTGCAAGGCCCTGCCCTTGTGCTGTTACTGCTAAATTTTCATTTGATTTGGATTTTGTTGGTAAAAGCATTAGCGACTCATTAAGCATGGCGTCTAATACTGAATCTAGGGTCGAGTCTGTGCTGCTGTCTTGCCTGGTTATATTTAAGTTAGGGGACGCCTTGATGGAGCGATCAATAGTGGCTACCCCTGTGGACCCAGCGTTAGGTGATTCACTCGTGTGGTTGATTGGTGGAGTGGTTGCTACGGTTTGGCCCATAGAGGAACATTTGTTATACGTGGGTTCCAATGACAGTCGCTTCTCGGTAATGGCAATTTCTTTTCCCAAGGCTGATCTGGCCCTGGTTAAGAACAGATCCAGAGTACCGGTAACACTCCCCCCAATCGCTGAAATTCTCCCTTTGCGAGACATTTTTACCCTCTCACCTAATGGAGCCAGTGGATTATTACGTATCTAGAATAAATATGCAAAAGTAGATAACCATAAGCATTAATATGGGACCAATGTCCAACTTGGGGTCATACCATGCAAACCGAAACACAATTGTACATAGGGTGGCCCAGCCCAGCCTGCTTCGGGCTGTGACGTGCTAGGACGGCTCCGCCCTTGGCCCGGGCTTCGCCCGGCGCGCACCCGCGCGCGTCCCGCGTGTCGCAGATGTGGGCGTAGCTAAGTAGGAGAAAGCGGGGGCGGGAAGAGGCCTCAGCTGCAGCAGATGACAAGCCGCAAAGACTGCTGGACCTCGCAGTCCCGCTCCCTGAAAGTTTTTGCCAAGAATTCAGCCCCAAAGTCGGCAAAAGTTCCAGGTAGGCAGAAAGCAGTTCCAAGGCAGGCAAAGTCACGAAAACACCCAAGAGCTACAACTACGAGCGGCACCTCTCAAAAAGAATAAGTCTATGCCGCCACAAAGCCTTGAATGACTCCACCAATTAAAGACATATTCTAGCTCCCAAGCACCCTTTAGATTTGCTGATTAACACATTGCACACATTTATGTTTCTTTGTGGTAGAAGGCACCCTGTCGACTGAGCTTAATTTATGAAAAATAGAAGTACCTGGGCCCAAGGCATTCCAGTTCAGCTGAAACCACCGAAAGCTACTGCCACTGCTGCCCAATGGCAGTACCAGCATTACACACTATCACATTTAATCAAGTGGAACAGATATGACAACAAGCTTTTGCAATGCAATAGGTCTCGCAATTACGCGAGTTTAAGCTATTGGCATTTTATTGATATTTTTAAAACAAAAAGAGAAAAATAAAAGGCATTGTTATTTGCAAAGTCAATAGCTCAAACTTGCGTTACTGCGAGATCTATTGCATTGCAAATGCTTGTTATAATAGCAGTGGGGTGTGAACTTAAGGGTTATCTAGTCTCTTCAAACCAAAAATCCGGATTAATGGTGCAGGAGAGATAAATGTGTGTATAGTAAGTGTCCCAGAATACATTTCTGGACACTTTCTAGTGATGCACTTGCTGAAGATTTATAACCACACTGAGTCTGTGGTAATGGGGGTGCTGAGACGCTCTGTTATGCTTGTTCTCAGCACACGTGGATGGATGGTGCAACTATCAGTGGTACCCAGAAATCTTGGGTATATTCATGAGCTGTGATTGGCATCCATTCCGACCATAGCACACTGTGCATCAAAATCAGTTACCATTATGAATAATATCAATTAATATTTTTCTTTTAAGGTCGCCCAATAATTTCCCAGTAGAATATGCTACTGGAATGATTTATAAACATTGAACCAAAGTTTCAAAAAACAAAACAATGCCTGTGGTAATGGGGCAACAACCATTGTTGCACCTGGATTGCATTACCCCAAATCCTGGGTCTGAGTCATGTGCTGAGTTGTGTAAGTGTGCTATGCCTAATGGTGATGCGTCCGCATGATTGCAAGCCCGTGATTGAAACAGACCTGAAACAGCTGTCTCTCATCGGGAGAGCGTACCTGCCCGGGATTATAATAGCTCGTTGTTAGACTTAACCCTTTTTTCAGGGTCATCCTTGAACTTTTTGCCTTCCTCCTAGTACTTTTTCTGACCTGGTGTTAGTGGTTTTAGGACTGTGGGCACTTTATCACTGCTGTCCAGTGTACAGTGCATGTGCTCTCCATGATAACACATGGTAAAATTGGTCTACACCTGTTTGGTATATTTAATTTACCTACCAGTCTCCAGTAAAGTGGTTTATCATATACCCTGGGTCAGTAAATTAAATTCTTGCATCGCTGATTGCGCCACCCACCAACATAGCCTTTCAAACCTTTCTCAGGCCTCTGCCATTGCAGGGCCTGCACACCCAGTCTACTGCTGCTGTGACATGGCACATAAAGATGGTGCAACGTCTGTGACTCCAGTTTTTCTACATATTAGTCACCCCTAAGGTAGGCCCAAGCTATCCATAAGGGCAGGGTGCATTGTAGGTATGAACCTTAATGGTGTGACATGTCCTGGCAGTGACAAACACCCATTTTGGTTTTTCTCACTACTGTGTGGCTGCCCTCTCATAGGAAGGCATTGGGGATACAATGATAAATGTTTCAGTGGTCATTCCTGATCTGACAGGAGTAGTGGAATCAAGTTTGTATGTTTGGAATAATGGTAATAAATGCTGCGTAATGGTGTGCACAGATTTATTATCACTATTTGAGAAATGCCACGTTTAGAAGATGGTATTTCTGTGTGCTATGTGTCTTTGTGCCTGCCTGGTGTGTATTGCATGTCTAGCTCCGGAGTGACAGGGACTGGGGAGGTGCCGTGGCTCCAGAAGGGCTGGGTGAGTCAGTGCTAGGCTGAATAGGCATATCTGCATTTGGAGTAGTGGGAGGAGTAGCCCCTAACCCGGAATAGGTCTGTACCTGCCTGGGACAATGCTGGCTCTGCACCCCCTGTGGTGTGTCTGGGTCCAGAGCCTACACTTACAAAGGAGGGTGTTGGTGCACTGTAATGAAGTGTTTGAGTGCCCCCCAGAACTGGTGTAAACTAGGTCCAGTGCCCTGTGCCAGGGCAGAACAAAGGACACAAGTAGTATAAGTATTGGGGCTGTGACCCCATGTTTTGTGTACCTGTTTGAGAGTGGAAGGGCTGCTGTGCACCAGGAGGAACCGCAGTGGGCTCCAGCTGCTGTCTCCTGGGGGTCCCTATGTCCTGGCCTGCCAGTGCCCAGCTCTGCCCTAAGGAACCTCTAACCTAGCGTGAGGTGCTTGCTGGATTCATCCCCCTGCATTGAGAGGGCTAGGCACCATTGCATTGAGAAGAGCATTCGGGCCTGGCCGTGCCCCTTAGCGCTGTGCCCGTGCATCTGGAGTGTGTGGTGAGCACTTTTTCATTTTCTTCATTCAGGCCAAGAGAAGGGCTCGTGGGGCAAGATTGCTCGACCAGCGCAGAACAAAGAGTCGCGCTGTCTGCGTTGAAAACTCCACTGAGGAAGCAGGAGGAAGTCGGCAGAGCCTGACTGTGGGCAGGGCCGGAGGAAGCATGACACGGAGACCAGAGGGGAGCCAGGGTCGACGGAGGCTTCGGTCTGTGTGTGCTCCAGATGTGGTGTGCCTAGTGTGTCGCTGATGTGTGTGTGTTGCGTAAACGCTTTACACATTGCCTCTGGGATATGCCTGACTGCTTGTGCCAAGCTACCAAGGGGGTGAGCAGGGGTAACTCCCTTGCCCTGACTAGGGGGGTGGTTTCTGCCTGGCGTAGGCGCTTGCCTTAGCCAATCAGAAATCCCATTTCTTACACACGTTTATTTTTAAACATGCACCCGGTCTTGGCACAGCTGAATTTTATCATTTGAATTGTTTACTACATGGTGGAAACTTTGTAGTAATTACACACAGCTACTGCGGAAACACTATTGTGTGTCACTGATTAATCCCAGATGCGACCCAATCAGGGTATTTAAGGTTAACAGACAGTGACTCGCACGATCATTGTGAGGTAGAGCTGGTACGCCTAGGTGGATGACGAGGAATGCCCCTTGATGTAGTAAATGGGTAGTGGTGGGAAGTAATACTTTCAACAGTGATTTTAGATTAGTATGGGTGACAATCCTTTCCTCTTCCATGCATAGTGTGACTACAGGGGTTCCTGAGGCCTTTCTCTATAGGGCCCAGAGACCCTCTATTAGGGTAAGAGTGTGTGAGCTGGTTCTCTTAGCATAACACTACACAATAGTGTTTGGGTGTGATACACAAGTTCAGTGTCACGCTTACACCGTATGCAATGTTTCCTAAATATGAGATTGGAGAACTCCGCGTCCAGCTTTATCAGTCAATAGATATATTTGTAATATGCATTAGTCATTACTGTTTTCTAAGTAACTAAGTGACTTACGATATTTGGGTGGTGAAAATAGTACAATAGTATAGACATAGTATATACAAAGGGTATATGCTTAAAGAGGATCCAACATCTGTCCTGATGAATGCCATGGACTCGGTTGTGCCGCTGACAGAAACTTGTTGACATCATAGTGGGGTTGGGGTACTAACTCCCCAATAATCCACGCCTATTTTTTTATACTAAATGGTACCCCTCATAGTAAAAACCAAACAGGGTTATCACATTGGTTGTTATTCTCTTTAATGGATCCTAGGCTAAACACAAGTGCCTCCCTGACTTCAGGGTGTGGGCCCGCTCTGTATCGAACCAAAGTTGTTGGAGAGCATGGGGATATCCTATGATGTAGCATGACTCCTGGTAGGTGTGTGAGGACATCCTGTCAAACTCTGAGTGAATTTAAGAATAGGCTGGTAATCATGCCACAACGAAATGTTCTGGAACTGTGAAATAATATAAATTCACTTGGGGAGCTTTTTTTGTGTGAGGTAATATTTTACTACCTAACCCACAATAAACGATGTTTTCCTTTGCTTTCATTAGGGCCTATAATGTCCTTGCTATGGCTCTGTGTATACCCACTAGGGCTCTTCATTAGCTATAGCCATGGGGGAAATTGATAGGAACTTAAAATGACAATGAATGAATGAATGAATGAAAGGGGATTTGCAGTGCGCAACTTAGCCCAAGGGCATCAAGGCGCCAGACAATGCAAATATGAAATGACCAGTCTCAGAATCGCCAAGTCCATGGCTTAAATATAAGCCTCTCGGAATAGCCAAGTTTTCAAGTCCTTACGAAAAAGTGCCAAAGAAGACTGTCCCACAGGGTCAGGAGGAAGGGAGTTCCAGAGCTTAGGTACAATAGTGGACAAGGCTTTGCCTCCCCATCTGGCTTTGGCAAATCTAGGCACTTGAAGAAGGTTTTTTGTGGAGGACCGAAGGGCTCTACTAGGGAGGTAGGGAACAAGGAGGGACCTGATGCCTTCTGATCCAGAGCCATATATGGCCCCATGGGCGAGGCACAGAAGCTTAAAAGAGACCCTAGCCCGAACGGGCAGCCAGTGAAGGCCTTTCCTAGCCAGGGAGGCAGAGGATAACCTGGGAAGATTGAGAACCAGCCTGGCTGCAGCGTTCTGGACCATCTGTAGTCGATGGACAGAGCTCTTGTTCATGCCCACGTACAGTGCAATACAGTAGTCTAGTCTCGATGAGACTAGGGCTTCCGTGGCCTGCTTCCTCGCATCCAGAGAAAGATTAAGATCCTATCTTTATAAGGATCCTGATGATACCACAACAGGTAGACACAATAGACCAGTAATTTTCCAATTGTAGGTAGAGAACAGAAAATGAGAATTTGGAGAGCGCACATGGCACCACATAGTACAGGGAGTTTGGGCTAGTTTGAACAGCCTTTAGTGCCTTTAGAGAAACTGGTGAGAGAGAGATGCTAGTGGCTGTCCCATTTCCAGCATCACACAGAGGGGTTTTAAGTCCTGGGTGCTCAGCACCCATTTCTTGTCCACCCGGTCTCACCAGCTACCCTGCAACAACACATACAATCTGTGCAATAAAAGAAGCATGGTTTCATTTAGGAGGACTGCACACGTGCTTTTGAATGGTATCATAATGGTTTGCTTTCCATGACTAAGAGTCTTCTTTGCCATTTTAACAATAAGTAACCACCTAAGATCCCCTGTGCCATATTTGCAGACTCATGACCATCTGCTGGGGATTTTTCTCCACTGATACAAAAGGTGAAATTTTCCAATTTCACAGTAATGCAGTAATGTGAAATGTCAACTGACCTACCAAGTTTTCCCAATGCATGTAGGAGGCACTGTGGGGCATATGTCCAACAGAACGACGGACCGTGATGTTAAGCAAAACTTGCAAACACCACGCTCCACCATTCTGAAAATGCAGGGATGCACTATATTTACAAAGATAGAGTGCACTCATGCGTTTCCCCCAGCACTGGCGCTAAATTAAGCTGCCTAACGCCAACGCAGGCACCCTTGCACCATAGTGCAGGAGTGCCTGCATTGGGGGCAATTATTGTTTATGTGCAGGAAAGTGTCCCTTCCTGCACATAAACAAACACAAATGGCAATTGGTAACTCCAATGTGTGCTGCTTATGCAGCACATATAGAAGTTGCAAATCGTCATTTTTTTAATGATGGTTTATGTGCAGGAAGGGACACCTTCCTACACATACACAATCATTCGTGTTGGTTTGCTTTTTATATACATAGAAACAGCAAAAGCAAGGAGAAATAAAGCATTTCTCCTTGTTTCGCCATGTTAAGACCAGGTTTTCCCTGGTCTTAATTTTGGGGCTGCCCCATATATACTCCACCCTTGTAAATATAAGGCTGTGTACAAATCAAGGGGTGTTGTGGAGGAACGCCCACCACAACACCCATTGCATGCTGTTTCAAGCTAAGTCTAACATGAAAGGGGACCTTATTCACAAGGCAGTGTTAAGCCATGGTAAGTGGCTTAACGTTGTCTTGTAGATAAGGCAAAGCCCCTATCTCTATAGGAACGTTGTAAAAAGTGATGTTGCTGTGGTGATAGGAGCTTGTAAATATGCCCCTGTGTTTCTTTCAGCTGGAGAGCACCATTATGTGCATGGCAGGCCCCAGTCAGACATAAACCTGCTTTTATGCGTGTCGGTGGCTGTACTTCTGCTGTCTGCTACAAAGGTGGTTCCCATGGCGGAACTAGCTGAAACTCTGCGGTGTATCAGACCTCCACCATCAGAAACAGAGCAAACCGACAGCTGGGTGGACATGGCATCCGTTTCCCCTGAGTGCCGGACTCTCTTTTTTTACATTTTAAAATAAAGAAGGCAGCAAACAGATTATACAATAAGCAATAAAGGAAAAAGAAATCAACAGAATTGTAAGAGTAGTCATCATCAATCAGAAAATGTTATATAATATCTAATATCCAGAGTCAGTTAATCTAAACAGCAATTATCATGCCAATTGACAATATTGCATTAGTATCACCTGAATGTTTCTCACTCTCCACTTCTGGCTTCAAGTTGCCAGTCATCATAGTCTTCTATAAAGCACCCAAAACATAAGCATCCTCTTAATCTTTCTATTTTAAACATCAGCTACTCATATTTTGAGTCAGGCGGACATTTGGGTGAACTGAAATTTGCCTGGGGTCCCCACGATACAACAGTGTATGGCGACAAAATCCCATTGAAGCATTTGCAATAATTTCTGGATATCAGCAATAAACATATGACTTAAATAATAGTGATTCATAGCACTAATAATATGCCACCTCTAGAATTAAGAAAACGAAACCAAACTCTGCCATTTAGATATATGTAGACTAGGGTCGAACTGAAAATAAGAGACATATACAAATTTAATAACTGCAGATTGGATACAAATTTCCATCTTCCTTCAGAGACTCGATCTTGAATTGCAGGTTGGCTCTGTTAGAGATCATGCCTGCATGAAACACCATACAGCACAGTCGAAACCCCAGAGGTACAAACAAGGACTGACACGCTGCATCCACAAGCATTCCATGGGCTGCATTGCCTCAAATGTGGTGTAGCCCCTTCCTCTGATCGGGTCTGTGGCTGGGCACTAGATGTGCTTCACTGTGCTATATATTCACCAGTCGACACCCAGTGTCATTCAACAGTGCGGAGAAAGGACACCTCTGTGGTGTTTGCTTGGAGCCCTGTACATCGATGGCACCGTTACGACACATCTTACTGAGATTTCCAGATGACAATGAAGCTGCCATAATGGGATCAGGTGCCCATGCTTTTCCAGGCTTAGTTGGGTGGAGACATACAGCTAAGTGCTAGACATACTGGAGGTGAAGGACCCGGGGCCGTTGTGGTCTATCACCTATTTTAGGGCAACCTTTTGATTGTGCATTTTTTGACAGGCCGAGAGTAATAATTGGGGACAGAAATCTCTGATTTTTACACTTGCGAGGATGCAAAATAGAGAGACTCTCTTGAGAGTCGAAATTGGATGTATGACATTACAACGCATGCTTTTACCACGCATGCTGTTACAACGCAAGTATTACAACGAAAACCTTTACAACGCATTACACTTGGGGGTGCTGGATAGTGAATAGTTTAATTTACTATTCCAACTCCAGTCCCCGTGGACACTAGGGAAGGTGTTGGATAGTAAATTAAAACTATTCCCTATCCTAGAGCGCCCCCCAGTGTAATGCGTTGTAAAGGTTTTCGTTGTAATACTTGCGTTGTAACAGCACTGCGTGGTAAAAGTTTCGTTGTAAAGGATGTTTCCCGTCGAAATCATGTAGTCTTCAACAATCAATTGCACGTTCTGCTTTGAAGACTAAGAAGTCATCTGGAAATACGGAAAAGAAACTGACAGATGAAAAGAGGCATCGTTAGCATTAAAGTACAGGGTGAATAAGATGGAGAGGGAGAAGAGGCATCACCAGATAGGGAGCTTCAGCTTTTCTTCAGAAATGAAAGAAATCAAGGCTGTGAACAGCTCCCCCTAAAAGATATTGAAAGATAGGCACAATTGTTTGGAAAAAATTGAGAACTTTAGAAAAGCTTCACCCATTGGGTTCTCAGGCTACCATTGTGAATGGAAGTTTTGGACCTAAAAAGCCCCCCAAACTCATGGCTGGAGAAACAGTTGAGCTTTGTAGGTGATCCATTCCACCCTCAAATAGTGGATTCTTTTCATGTAAAGGCGAAGACCTGGACAGTGACGTGAGCCCTTAAAGATTTTCGTTTTTTAAACAAGTAAAAGCTGGGAATGGATCCGACTGTAAGAAGGAAAGTGTATTTTAATCCGGGTGTACCTCTGGCTGAGCAGGGTTATTCCTAAACCAGCTTTCAGATTTGCTGAATTTCATCTGCAATGTTTTATGATATGGTGTATCCAGAGCCTTAAACCAGAGATTCACCCAATTGGGGATTCTCGCTTTTTTGTTATCCTCAAGAAAGTTTTAGAAGTGCTCCGTTCGAAAACGTATTATTATATTTCACTTGTTACTTGTGAAATTTGACCAGAGCTTCCCCACCGATACTGACGGGTTTTCATATTTAAAAAGCAGTAAATCATAATAATAATTTTTTTTTTTTAAATATCCCGTACCGAACTTCTGCTCTTTCTTCCAAATGCATTTGCTGTGGAAATCTACAGTATGCACATTTTAATGTGAATGACATAGTGTCTCCATGGAGAAGAATGAGATGATTTGTGAGGACATACAGTGTATATTTATTATTTGATATGCATATAAAGAAATTGTACTTGTCAGTACTGACTGCTAACTGTAAAAACAACACGTCACAAACTTTCCAGATATGGATTTGAGTAGATGAATGCTTTGAGAGTAACTTGGTGGCACGGTAATGTATTTTACGTCTGATATGGCACGTCTTTAGTAGTCTTACCTATTGGATGGCGGGCATAGAGTGAGAGACAAGTCAGTGTTTTTTGGGCGGTCATGAAATGGCATCTCTAGATGGCAAAGGTACTGATGGCTGATCCTAAGATACTATTCAACTATAGACCCATTTCTCTCTTACCAGTTTTTTCAAAAATCCTAGAAAGACATGTCCACTCACTCCTAACACATTTCACTGAAACCAATAATTCTCTCCATCCTTCACAATCTGGCTTCCAGGCCGGCTACTCCACGGAAACAGCACTACTGGGAGTTACCGAAAAGATCCGTAAGCTCCTTGTGGAAGGCCAAACAGTTGCACTCATTTTATTACACCTTAGTGCGGCCTTTGATACCATCTCGCACAAAAGGCTGATAAATACACTGAAAAACACTGGTATATGTGGTTTAGCACTTGAATGGATTTGTTATTTTCTAGAAAATCGCAGTTTTCAAATCATGTCGGCCTCAGCTTGCTCTAAAATCTTTACCTCACCCCATGGAGTACCCCAGAGTTCAATCCTTAGCCCGCTGCTATTTAATCTGTATGTTAAACCATTAGCGGATATAGCAGACCAAGCTGGATTCACTCTTATGACCTATGCAGATAATTCTCAAATCATCTTCTCCCTCTCTGACTCCAGTCTATTAGCTCCTTCCCATCTCAAACAGGGCCTTACTGATATTTCTAACTGGATGACCAACAACCAGTTAAAACTAAATGGCGATAAGATGGAGGTTCTCATCTTAGGACAGCATAAAGATCTTTGGAAGTCCTCCCACTGGCCTACTCAAATGGGCAATCTCCCTGTTCCGACCAGCCATGTTCGCAACCTGGGTGTCATGGTAGACAGTACTTTGTCTATGAACCAACAAACTGGTAAAGTAGCTGCTCTATGTTTCACCATTTTAAAATGGCTCAAGAAAATCTTATGGATGCTGCCTGTTCCCACCCAAAAGACCGTAGTCAATGCTCTTATTACATCTCGACTTGACTACGGCAATATTCTTTATCTTGGGTCAAATAAGGCCGTGGTACGTAGACTGCAGCTAATCCAGAACTCTGCCGCCAGGTTGCTTTGTAGGGTTCCAAAAACTTCCAGCATCTCTGGTTACCTACGTGACCTACATTGGCTCAGGGTGGAGAATCGTGTTAAATTCAAAGCCCTGAGCTATATGTTTAGGATAAAAGCTTGCACTGCTCCCAAATATCTTCAAGCGATAGTGTGTCCCTATGTACCTGCTCGTCATCTACGATCTTAAACCGCGACAAAATTGTGTGTGCATAGGTTTAAACTGTCAAGAGTGGGTGGGAGATCGTTCTCCTATCTTGAACCATCCATCTGGAATACTCTTCCTACCTCCATCCGTAAAGAAACTAACTATATGTGCTTCCGAAAAAACATCAAAACCTGGTTGTTTGATCAGTAACATCTACGCAAGGTCCTGCTCTGCTGAATGCTCCGTTCTGGCGCCGGGAAACCCTTTTTGGGTAGCTGTGCGCCTTATAAGCTTAACAAATATTAAAAAAAATAAAAAAAGGTACAGTTGAGTCAAAAGCCATTTATCACTATTGACAGACCATTACCACTTGCCAAGGGAAGCGTTCACACTTTCAGAAATCACCTAAAATCTGATGTGATGAGATGGCTCCTCACATCCACTCATTGGTGCATTATCCCTGCATGGCAACATGTCTGGTTTGTGGACAGATCACTCCCAGGCACTTCTCAGTGGTATTGCAAGGACCTCCTTAGTTGTTGAAGACACACTTTGAGCATCAGGGCTCAAATCCTAACAATCAAAAACAACCACTATAGCCTTCCATCTACCCATCACATCAGGCCACATTCATACGGTTCAGTCAGGGGGAATCAACTATCTGATGGCTCTTTTTCAATAAAAAACAAACCCCTCAACATGGAGGTTAAACTGTATTCCGAAGCCCACTTGAGGCTGTCCTTCCCAAATCTTGGGTGACCTCAATCAGATAATACTAAACATGCAGTCATTAACCAAATCTGAACAGCTAGACCCTCTAGTTTGCAGCTATATGTCTTGATTCATTATTCAGACATAACTTGATAGTAATTGCTTGTTTGTCAATATTGTAATGCTGAAAAACCACCGAAATGCTGGAGAACCATAGGAATGGCTTGATCAAATGATTACAGTACGATAGCCCACGTAATTTCTTGCAAAATAAACTGGTTCCATTGACGTTTTGCAGAAATCTAGGAATCTAAAACTTAATATATGAATCTAGAGTTATATTATGTTACGCATTATGTTTTGCATAATAAATTGTGATGTTTTGTATCCTCTGAGTCACAGCATTCGTTGAACACATTATCTATGTATTTATTAAGCACCTTTTCTCAAACACTTTTATAGACGTCAGATTTTCGGTGTCGGTGTCGAGGAAATTATTTTATTTCGGAAATAGTTATGTTGATGTATTAGATACTCCTTTACATATGTATCCAAAAATAGTTTTTCTTTTCTCTGCTGCATCGAACTTTCCTTTCCTAATATTGTGGCCTCGTGCAGATCATCTTAAACATGCAGTCATCACCCCAATCTGAACATCCAACAGCAAACCCAGAAGACCTTGGAAG
Source organism: Lissotriton helveticus (assembly GCF_964261635.1). NCBI lineage: Eukaryota > Metazoa > Chordata > Amphibia > Caudata > Salamandridae > Lissotriton > Lissotriton helveticus. Next base: position 329,109,418 of record NC_136071.1, on the reverse strand, counting down.
CTACTGGACAATTTCCAATTTACCATCTATCCGCAAAATCAAGGAGAAATAATCATTAACCAACGACAAGAATATATTGACTCTAACCATCTTCCCCACTACCCAATCAGGATTCATATATTTGCAGGCAATTGAAACTGCACTAACAACCACTAACAAAACTGTCCCCCTGCATCCTGAATAAAGGGGAACAAATACAAAGCTGTACTACTGCTCGAGTTCTCAAGAGTTTATAATATAGTGGAACTTGAGACCATCTTGAGAAAGGTCAAAGACTAGGATCAAATATGTACACAGCCTTTTCTCGAAAACAGAATCCAGAGAGTAGGGCCCACATGCATCAAGCATTTTTGGAGTCGCAAACGGTGCGATTCCTTAAAATCGGCCGTTTGCGATTCCAAAAGTGCTGTTTGGGATGCATCATGTTATTTTAGAAGTCGCTACTTTTTAACGATTTCTAAAATTGCGATAGCATATAAGAAATCGCAATTGTGCGATTTCTTAAATGCTATGCATCATTTCAGAAAAATGTGCGATTTTTAAAATTGGAAGTGCAAATTACCACGAAGTTCAACCTCGTGGTAATTTGCGAAATTGTTTAAAAATGTACAAAAATGCATTTTTTAAACTGTTAAGTTACAGACACAAATGTCCTTAGGACATGTGTGTATGTAACTTATACTGAAAAGTACATTTCATGGGTGCAGGGGGGGATCATTTGGACCCCCCTCTCCACCCTTGAAATGCATTGATGAATTGCTATTTCACATTGCGAATTCGCAATTCCCATTCATTCCTATGGGCATTTTGGCCCATAGGAATGAATAGGAATTGTAAATTCGCAATTGAAAAATTGCATTTTTTATGCAATTCGGTAAAAATAGCGATTTCTACCGAATTGCAAAAAAAAAGCTAAAATATTCATGCATAGGCTTTTGCGATTTCTAAATTGCGAATCGTTATTTTTCGCAATTTAGAACTCGCAAAAGCCGATATTGATGCATGTGGGCCTTTGCCTCGGATCAACGATTTCTACAACATGACTGGAGACAGTGTCCTACATGGTTCGTACCTTTCACCCTAACCGATGAATATTTATATGCTCCTGTTGGCATGCATTCCTAAGTGTTATTGGGGCCATTTCTAGATAAATTCTCATAACACCTAAATCCACACCCAATTTACCAACAGATTTAAGAACCAGCCTGAATGGATGAAAACAAAAGATAGATACTAACTAGAGCAACATTTTCAAGATAAATTCCTTTTGAGTAGCCCTTGGGGCTGGTCACTCTACTTACTGTTCACTTGTCACAAAGCAAGAAAGTTATGGAATAATCTGATACTGATCCTCAATACTCTTCCTAAGTAAACAAAGAAGTTTATGGCTTCCCCATGCCAATTTCCATTATAACAGAGATATCTTACTAATGCTAACCAATTATTGAGCGAAAGTATTTACAGCTCTAGTGTTGGGATGACTGGATTATTTTAATTTGGCACAATTATAAATTCGTAGAAATTTCGCAAACACTTCAATCAGGCACACTCTGCCTGGAATCCCGAAATGCAGTCATACTAAACCATCCTTAGCCCACCCCCTCCCCCGCTACTCCTAATTAGCTGTGAGGAATCTAGGCTCAGATTCAAAATTCTTAACACCATCCACAAGGACTACTTGAATAAAAATGTGTACAATATTATTTGGTAGACTGTCACCATATGCAGAAGCATAAACACATGGACAATTTGAAATGTTTAATCATTCATGGTGTTGTTTTAAAAAAAAAGGTTGATTTTTGTAAAACAATTTTCAATATGTGATCGTTTAGCATTCAGTTTATCTAGGTTTGAACGTCTTATGCTAATCATACTGTAGTATCCTGCATCTGTTTGGTTATGTAGTTTACTCCTCCTATCCTGGAGATATTTATATCCCAGAATATTGTTAATGTTATCCTATGTACTCTTCCTGCTCAGCCCGTGTGTTTGTGCTGAGTGCTCCTTAGAATGTTGGTGATTGATGATGCATCTCGGAATGTTGGGAGCTGGTGTGCTGTGGAGCGACAGTTGAGAATGGGCTGAGCAGGAGACAGGCTGCTCCTGGTGGGGCTCCTTCAAAGATCTTACCTACATGATGTTATCTACAATAAAGACTTCTTGAATAACATCTTTCCCGCGTGGCCTTCCTCACTATATTTTATGGTGACAAGGTGACGAAGAACCTACAGCTACAAGCAGATCTCAGGTACCTGATGTACAAGTGGACCTGGAGATGGTGAAATCAACTGAGTCTACAGCAGCAACTACAACAAAAAGTACACAGGAATGTCAGGATTCGGCTGTAGCGGCGCCTACCTAGTGAAAACTACAACTCCCATGAGGCCATTGGTGGGAGGAACTATTTCAGACGCCATCGCGCCAGTGTCTTTGTACGTAATTCATTTGAAAGAACGGCACTCGCATAGACTTGTGCGAGAGCGAGTTGCGTCGCCTGTTGGAGCCAACCCGTACCTTTTTCCTTGGACTCGAGGACTGGTGTTCCGGTGAGTCACAAACTGCTGCCTTGTGGTTTGTTCTGTGTTTTTTTATTCCTTCGGTTGTGGAGAGGGAGAGCGGAGTGTAGCGGCGAGCTTGCTGCACATTTCTGTTTCTTGGCTTGTTCTTGACCCAGTCAGCTCGTGGAGTTAACGAGCCTGGGTGTTTTGCATTTGGATGGTAAGCGGAGCGCGATGGCTTCCTTGACCACGCGTTACCGTTTACTGAACAGGAATATCACACGGTAAAACGGAACGCAGTGGTTATTTTCCGGGCCACGCGTTACCGTTTATTAACAGGAGTTAATTGACGACATAGCGGAGCGCGGTGGCTATTCCAACCACGCGGTACCGTGTATGTTTATTTTTGTTTGGATTTCCATTGGAGAACTGTGTTTGACTTTTCTTTGCCCCAATTGTCTTCATTGAGAAGAACTAACTTTATTGGATCACTTGAGGGATATTGACAAACTGTGCTTTAGTGGGTGTGGAGCAACATCTCACTGATAACAATTTTTAAGTGGTTCCTTTTCTGGGTTCTATTTACTATTTTTTTTCCTTTCGTTTGGGGAGATGGAAGGAGATCCCAGAGGTAATTTACTATTCCTTCTTCTTGCATTTTGATTGCTGGGTTATTACTACCATTCCAGTATTCATGGTATGTATGAGTGGATGTCTGAATACTAAGAAACAACTTTCTTGTAGTGTACCTTGGTTCTAACCTGTTTGAGTTTTGTAGTATAGATGACCTGTATGAACTACGATGATTCTGGGGTAGTTTGCTCGTACAGGAAGACAAAGTATGTTATGAGGTATGCCTATCGCAGTCTAGTGAGAATTATTGAGATTAAATCACTGTATGCACTGTTCACAGACCTATATTTGTTGTTTCAGGTCCCATTGTTCCCACGCTGCTCCTTCCCTTTTCCTTCCCTCGCCTGATCCCTTGAACACCCTGTATATATATATATATATATATATATATATATATATATATATATATATATATATATATATCTTGGGGTGTTGGTGTTATCAGGAGGTGGACCATTACTCGCTGCATCTGGATTCCGCGAAGCAAAACCTGACAAAGAAGGTATCCACAGGAAAGGAATAACTGTGAGCAAGAAACGAGTATTTGACACAGAACAATTATGACATCATCAAAAAAGAAATAAGTCTTTCTCAAGAAACCAAAGAAGACAACAAGAAACAAGTAAGCTTGAAGCACTACCAGTGTCCTCACCATCGGACAGCCCTCTCCCTAGCATGCTTTGCTTTTCTCATTACCTTCATGTGACTTTATTTACATATCCTGCCTGCTCTTTCATACTCATCAACTCTACAGGCAGATTATTCATCTCTATTACGCTGCTGCACTCTCTGGCACACACTCTACGACCCTGATTTTTACAACTACAATGCGGCATGTCCTGGAGTCATTCTGCTGTGTGACCTTGTGCACATCTGCACCACGTTTTGTGGACTTTCTATCTTTCTACAAGTGGTTCTGTCTGCATGACCACCATCATTCTGCTGAACAACATTGTGTACGTAAAAGATGACTACCTTCATTTTACAGTGAGCTTGCCATTAGTGTTTTTCTGGATCTGTCAGGGAACCTGGTGGCTGACACTGTGATTTATGCAAGCTAGTTTGCATGATTCAGTACACACTCTGCCTGAATTTCCAGAGGTTTGGCAGGAATAGTGGATGCAACGTTTTTATCTTATCCTACAGTTCGTTTTTGTTGTGCCTCTGAGGTAAGGACAATTCTCTCCTCGTGTACCTTCAGCTTTGGATTTAGTGCTAGACGGTGTTCGGACTATACATGCTGAGCAGCACAAGTACTGAGGGGGTGATGGTCTTCGGGGACAACAAGATTTTTCTTTCAAATTGTTTATCGTAACTTTTTCACTCATCAGGTACTTCTATTCAGTGTGGCCTGTTTGGCAGTTTGGCAGTTGGGCTACAATTCAAAATGATGAGGTGATTGCGCGCTCCTTACCTTACAGTTGGAGTCGCGCCGTGCTCCTGAGAGATCATCTGTGAAGTTGTGATCTTCTTCCTCGTCATTTTTGACGGCATGACTCTATTTGGCGCATGTGTGCGCCGGGAGCCTCCTGGCCCTCACACATCCAACGTGCCACAATGTTTTTATTGTTGTTTTCCTTCTGAATTGGTGTTTTCTTTGCCAATTTAAAGAGAAACAGGCAGCGCAATCGGAGGGATACCGACAGAGAAGGCGCTTTTTGCTTTCAATATCTGTGGACTCCAGCAGCCCGTTCAGTTATGGCAGCAACCTGTCTTAGTCCACCGCCACCGATTCCATGAGGTGAGAGTAGCTGGGAAGTTTCTACAAGTGAGCGCACGCACGTTACCTCTTCCTGGCTCATTTTCACTCATTCTCAAAACTGTGCCTCCCCCCCCTACACCTCGCTGGCTATTCACTGCGTGGTATATGGAGAAGTTAGGTGGACTATGCATGTAATGTTTTTTTGTTCAGCATGCTTCTTATCAGAAGTATGCAGATCCTGTGCATCTTTTTTTTTTTTTTTTTGGTGTTCAAACTACTTTTATTGAAAAATAAAGACAGTACACAGCTTCTTACGCCTACAACCCGGAGGCCGGCAGCATGGTGTGCAACTCAGTAACTCAGTTGTAGTAGGTAAAACACAGCTGTCAAACCGGCATCCCGGGGGCCCAGCAGCGTCAAGTAGCACAATATCATGAGTGTCCAATAGCTAGTACCGGAGGCTGAAGCATCAGGATTGAGCATAGAAGAACAGGGATTTTTTTTGGTCGTTCGTTGTATGTGTAACCTTAAGAAACAGCCCCCAACATGAAACCAAACAGTGAGGTCATACAGACACACGTGGCAGTAGATTTCTAGATCAACACAGAAAGCAGTACACTTCTAGGGTCTATCATAGCAATATAGTGGCGGAGGAAAGTCACAGTGGTGCTCGCCAGGCTGAAATAGTAAAGCATAGTGCAATGCCATATAGCAGAGTCGGGCCTGATAAGTAGAGTGCGGTGGACTGATAGGGCATATAAAAATGCGTACCTAACAAGGGTCTAAAGATAACGTCTGCGTATGTTAGGTCAGTAGACAATGTGCGGGGAGGAGCTATGCGTATGTGTGATCAGTGGAGCTACCTGCGAGGTAGTGTGCCAGGGTGATACGCTAGGAGTGGTGTATGCACTTATAAAGAGCCGTCCATGTCCCTAAGCGCTTATAAATCAGTTAAGCATTACCATCCCCTCCCTCAGGGATATCAGTTTCATCCGCCTGGGCAAGCAAATAGTCAACCAACGGGCTCCAGATGTCTTTGGGCCGGCTAGAAATCGGTAGCAGTTCAGCAAATGTAAGGTGCTGCTCCTGACAGTAAACTATGTCTGCTAACCATTCTTTGAATTTAGGGGCCCTGCCCCTGCCCCAACGACATGCAACACGTCGCTTCGCCAACAGCAATGCCATGTCCACAAATTTTCTGTTGGTTTTTGAGATGTGGGGCGTGTGTCCAAGTATAGCGAGGAGCGGCTCTGCCGCTATGGTTTCCTTAGTCATTACAGTGAGAGCATCCGTCACCTGTTGCCAGCATAGTCGGACAGGGGAGCAATCCCAGGCCAGGTGGAGGAAGCCCGCGTGTTCGGCGTGACATCGTTCACACCTGTCATCAGCGGCCAGGCAAAATCTATGTTTTTTGACTGGGGTATAATACAGTTGATGCAAGAATTTGTAGTGTAACATCTTAAATCTGCTACTGGCTGATATTCGAGCGGTCAAGGCACAGCAGTATTGCCAGTGGTCATCGGTGAGCTCTGTATCCAGATCCGAGCTTCAGCGGGCTCGCGCTCTCGCCTCAGGTAGCGTAGTGACAGATCTGAGTTGGCGATAGAGCCCAGCAACAAGATGCGTCCCGTCCTGCGAGCACAACAGAAAGTGGAGGGGAAGAAAAGTCTCAGGTTCCTCGGGGAACACAGGCAGGATGTCCTTCATGCCCTGACGGAGGCGCAGGTAGTAGAAGACATCCAGTGGGGTGCAATCGTGAGAGGCGAAAAAGACTTCTGCGGTCTTGAACTTGCCGTCCACGAAGAGCTCACCCCAAGTGGTGATCCGCAGTCGTTCGCAAAGCAGCCGAAACCCTCGCTCCTGTAATAGGGCGAGGTTAGGATGAAATGTCAAAGGCATTCTGGGGGAGTAAGGCAGGCTGCAGTACATCCTCTTCGCTATGCGGCGCCAGGCGTCCAGAGTACAGGAGACTGAGGTGTTCGGTGTCTGTATTAGTGACTCCGGGCAGAGAAGCAGGCCATTGAGCGGAATGGGATGCACGATCCAATCCTCCACCGCCAGCTGCGGCATGAAGGGTGACGGGGCCAGCCAGTGATATGCGTAATGCGCCTGGGCGCATAGGTAATAGGCCTCGAAATCTGGGACGTCAAAACCTCCAACTTCGCACGGCATGGTCAGTGTGGACCACTTCAACCGTGGGTTCTTACCTCCCCAGAATAACCTACAGAGTTCTGTCTTCAAGGTTTTAAAGAAGAACGCGCCCGGATAGTACGGGATATTGAGGAAAAGATACAGGAACTGGGGTAAAACTACCATTTTGATGAGGGACGCTGGGCCAGCCATGGAGAGCGGCAGTGTGATCCAACGGTCGACTGTCGCTGCCAGTTTTGTGATCGCCACTCCATAATTGGCACGGATCGTTTCATCTTTTTCGCGTGAGATCATTATACCGAGGTAACGGAGATCAGTCCGACACCACTCGAGCGGATAGTCAAGGGGGAAGTCAGGCACCGCATCAGTTAGGGGAAAGAATTGCGATTTAGACCAGTTTATGTGTATCCCCGACATCCTGCCAAAGACTACAAATTCACGTAGTAAGGGATTAAGGTGGAGGTCCGGGTACTTTACATAAAGGGTAATGTCATTGGCGTATAGGGACACATCTATTTGTCGGTGGAGACACTGTACCGCTCCGGCTCGATGCAGCTGGCGCAGCTTACAAGCTTGTGGTTCAACCGCTATAGCAAAGAGGAGGGGAGAGAGAGGGCACCCCTGACGCGTTCCCCTAGTGATGGCAATGGAGTGTGATAGATGACCGTTGTTGAGGACCTTGGCGGTGGGTTGTGTGTAGAGCAATTGGACCCAGGAGATGAATAGTCTAGGAAACCCCATGCTCGCGAGGACAGAGAACAGATAGGGCCATTCGACAGAGTCGAATGCCTTGGTGGCGTCTAAAAAGACTGCTGCCACCGGCAATTCGGGGTGGACCGTGCGAAGCAAGGAGAACAGGGTTCGTAGATTATGGGAGGTAGAGCGACCCGAGACAAATCCGGCCTGATCAGGTAAAACAATCCTAGTCATAAGGAGGGACAGTCGGGTGGCTAAGACCTTCGCTAGAATTTTCACATCACAGTTGAGGAGAGAAAGCGGGCGGTACGAGCCGCGAGAGCTAGGATCCTTGCCCGGCTTTAAGAGCGAGGTGATGACCACTTCCCGCATAGAGCAGGGGAGGACGCCATCGGCTAGCGACTCCTCGTACACTTCTCGGAGGACGGGGGCCATGATGTCAATATAGGCTTTGTAGAACTCGGCAGCAATGCCATCAAGTCCTGGTGCCTTACCGTTCCCTAAGGACATTTTGGCATCGCGAATCTCATCGAGTTCGAAAGGGGCAGCACGGAAGGCCCTGTCACTGTCACTAAGCTAGCAGAGCGCCACATCACCCAGGTAGTCAGCAAATGGCACTTCAGCTGATGTGTCAGTGGTGTATAAAGTGCGATAGTGATTTGTAAAGGCATCGAGTATAGCATCCGAGTCTCTAATGACTTGGTCTTGGTCATCAATGATTTTGAGGATAGTATTGTGGTCCCGAGGGACGCGCGTAAGGCTCGCGAGTGTTCTCCCCGGCCTGTCTCCCTCGCAGTATTGTCTAGCTTGCCAATGTTTCCCCCGGAATTTTGCCTCTCTATTAGCCTCCTCCTCATACTTCGATAGCTTGTCTCTGAAGGCTGCGTGGAGTTCGGGATCATCCCCTTCAACCATACGGAGCTCCAATGCCCTGAGTTCCTCATGTAATGACTGGATAGTGTTTTGTATGTCTCGCAAGACCCCGAAGCTTTTGGAGATATAGTACCCCCTTACAGTGACTTTGAAAGCTTCCCAGACGCATTCAACTGAATCCACTGACCCCTTGTTCCTGGGGAAGAAGGCAGCAATTTCCTTCCCCAGTTCAGCTCAGAATAGGCTATCTAGCAGTGCCGCCGGTTGCAATCTCCAGCGTGGCTCCAGCTGACAGGGCTATGATCAGAATATGTCCTCGGTAAGTGCGTAACCCATAGGATCCCTGAGGTAATCCCCTTGGTGAGGAGAAAGTAGTCCAACCTGGCCCATGCACCCGTGTGCTATACAAAGTGTGTGCCGTCTCTGCGGAGCGAGTGTAGGTGTCTCCATGCGTCCACTAGTGCGCCTTCCGTTATGATGCCCTCCAGTGCCTCCCTGGCCCTCGGTTTGTAATGACGTGCTCCATCCGATCGATCTAAGTGAGGTATTAGTGCTAGGTTAAAGTCCCCCCCCCAGATAACATGGCGAGATCCCACATCCATGACCTTGCCCCAGAGTGCGGTAAAAAAGGAAGGTATGTCAGAGTTGGGGGCATAGCAGTTGATGAGAGTAATCGTATCATGGCCCATTCGACCCCACAGTATTACATAGCGCCCCTCGTTGTCTAGTGAGTGCCCGAATTTATGAAAGGGTACTGCACGTTTAATCAGGATAGTTACCCCTCTAGCATAAGTGGAGTAGGAGGAAAATGTGCGAAGTCCAGCCCATTTGCTCGCAAAAGTGGCACTAACCAATGGCGAAAGGTGAGTTTCTTGTAGCATGGCAATGTGAACATTATGTCTATTTAGATAAGCAATTACATTACGACATTTGCAAGCATTGTTCAGCCCCCTGACATTCCACGATATGCAGTTCAGTTGTGCACCAGACCCTAAGCCCCCCATAAGCAACTACCTAGGAGCGCACCCGAGCGCAATAATGATAAGTCTGCAGGTATCGCACCGTGTACAGTGGATAGTCGACCACTGATCTGTGTAAGTTGAATGTCATCTACATGTGCAATCCATTTCACCTCAAACAATCCCACCCCTCCTCCCTCTACTGCATCCCAATCATGCCAGCAGCCGCCTATCCCCACCCTCTCCCTCCCATACCCCCCCTCCCTCCTGCAACTTGAACCCCCCAAAAATGTACATGGGGAACACCCGAAAGGTAAACCACAACAAGGCCGCACAGCCACTGCTCCCGCCGGTCGACCTCTCAATCTGTACCGCCCTCGGTAGAGGTCGAGGCAGGGAGAGTGGTCCTTGGGGTACTTTACCATCGACGAGTGAAAGTAGTCCAGGTCAGTAGTGCAGCATCTGCGTCTCCCGCCCTCTCGAGGCAAGGGACAATGGGCACAGCGCCGACGCGTACATGGCAGGGCATGCCTTTTTAAGATGTTCACTGCTCCTCTGCTGCTAATGACGGATCATCGTCCTCCATATTTTCCTCAGCATCGCGGTCAGTCCGCCGAGCTTTGTTTACTGATTTCAGAAAATCTTCAGCTTTCTGGGGATTGGTGAAAAAAACGATGTTTTCCCCAGTGGGTGACTCGCAATCTCGCAGGGTAAAGAAGGGCGTATTCCAACTGAGCCTCTCTTAACTTCTTTTTAACAGGAAGGAACTTTCGTCTCTCCTCTTGCACTAAGGGGGTGAAATCAGGATAAATGGAGAACGTCACTCCATTATATTGCAAAGTCTGTTGAGTCCGGGCTGCTCGGAGCGCAACGTCACGGTCGCGATAGTTCAGTAATTTAGCAATGATTGGTCTAGGTGGCAATCCGGGCTTGGGGACAGGTGCCAACGATCTATGCGCTCTTTCAACTATAAATTGCGGTGAAAACGCTTCTTCCCCTATTGAGCTTTTAAGGAGCTTTTCAATATATATCTCCATTCTGCCAGTGTTTGTGGACTCCGGTACGCCCGTGACGCGTATGTTGTTGCGTCGGCTGCGGGCTTCTAAGTCCTCATTCTTAGCCGCTATAAGTCGGAGCAGGTTATCCATGCGAGCCAATTGTGTGGAGTGGGATGATGTGATGTCGTCGTTGTCAGAAATCCGCTGCTCCGTGGCCGCAAGTCGCTCCTCATGTCGATCAACTTTGTGGACAAGGGCGTCTAGTCTAGAAGTCATGCCATCCACCTTCTCAACCACAGTGGCAAACCCCTGCCTCATCTCCTGAAACAGGTTGTGTAGATCAATGTCTCTGGTGGGAGAGGCAACGGCTGATGATGAGGCGTCCAGGGGCCTTGAATCGGTGGGCACCGATTTGGTACTTTTCTTGGCGCTATCAAAGCTAAGTTTAGGTTGGCGATGCTCAGGTCGCCCCATTTTGACCATCGAGCGTGTACTCACCGCCACCCTGTGCGTCACCGCACCAGCCCTTGAAAGGATGAGGCCACTGGGTGAGTCGTTGATTGGGGACAGGTAGTCTCAAAAGTCGCTAACAGAACGCCTGCGTACTCAGCACTGTTAAAAGGCGATCCGGGGTAGATGCTCCCAGCCCACACCCGCGCTCCAAAGGCAGGACAGAATCATGCAGAGGAAGAGCACCAGTATTTTGCAATGGAGGCCCAGCAGGCGCGCGAGCTTCCAGGCGCATAAGGCCGCGGCGGGCATCAGATAGGGCCCTCTAGTGTATGCACCAGCCCACCAACCTCACGATGTGTAGTGGCAGCAAGCCGTCTGTCGCGCTCTGTTATGGTGGTGTTCGTACTGCCAAGTACAATGCGGGTTGAGCGCCGGAGCGGAATCGCAGCAGGAGGGAAGGCCCAGAGTCTCCCCGACGTGCGCCACCGCCGGCCCGCCGCCAGTGTCCCAACGGCACGGCCGGCTGTGGAGGGCGCGGAGGGGGTCCAAGAGTCGATGCTCCTTACCCTATGAACGGTGCAGACAGGTGCAATGGGGTTACGATACCCTCCGGAGTCTGGCGGTGCAGCAACCGCGGTCACGGCTCTCCCTCCGCGACACTCGCAGTCCTCCAGGCCACACAGGAAGCGCGGCGGCGCCTGTCCAAAATAGCGATCTCGAGTGCCGGAGTATGTAGGCAGGGTGCAGTCGGCAGGCCGGGCAGCCAGTAGCAAGCAGGATCGGGAAGTGGAACTGCCCCCTAAGTCCGGAGTCACTCTCGTCGCAGGCGCCAAATCCGAGGGTGCCGGTGCGGCCCTCTTCCTCGTGGCGAGCCCCGGCCTTGCGTGATCTTCTGTGGCCGGCTCCCTCGAGGAGTACGCTCCGGGGTGAATGCCGGCCAAGTTTCAGACGCCGATTGCAGCGGTATTGTAGCCCCGGGAGGGCTGAGCTTTTGGTCGAGTGGCAGGGGCCGATCACTGCAGCAAATGGTAGTCGATTTTGCGAATTCACTCGTCGGTGGCAGCAGATAATTGCAGGATTATGCACCAAGGCACTGGAGCTGCTCAGCTAGGCAGCCATTCCGCTTGCGCGCCCTCTAGCGCCCATCCTGTGCATCTCTAAAGAGTACTGCCAAGGCTTCATTACCGCCTCTCAATGATTCGCTCTTCCACTACCGTGGTCACCAGCATTTAACATCACAGTATAAATAATGCAATTTGTTACTTGAACTTACTGCATGCTTTGCCGTGCTTTTACCACATGCACAATTGTATTGGGTTGCTGGTAAATGTAGGGTGTTTTTTCTTGGCTCATCATATTACGTTCAAGGACTCGGGTACTTACCTCTTTTGGTTCAGTGTTCTTTTTACATGTGTACATTTCACACTTTACTATTCTCTGCACATGTCCCTTCTTCTCACATTACGTTTGCCTACATGGGCTACATCTTTCATGTTTGGACTCTGGGTACTTACCTTCATAGGGTTCATGTTTCTATTTACAAATTCACTTTATTTTTTCCCTACCCAGGGATGGGAATGAGTACTAGCCCCATTTGCCCACTTACATTTGCCTACATAGTTCACATACGGTTTTTACCCTTACACAGGGCACCGTAGCATGGGTCACAGTCCCATTTACTTTTACATTAGTACCCTCACACAGGGCACCATCTTATGGGTCACCGTCCCATTTACATTTACATTGTCACCCTCACACAGGGCGTCTTATGGATCATAGTCCCATTTTTACAGGGCGGTACTGTTTTCCTCTTCTCGGGTGTTTACTTTACACGGCCTACTTTGTCATGCGCTTTTGTCCTATTCACAATGCTCCTCACACTCTTGCATAGAAGGAGAGGACAGTCATGGGCTACATTCCCATTGGCTGATATTGTCTTTTTACATTTAGTTATTTTGCTGTTTTGTATAACGCTATGTTACACTTATATTGGATTGTCATTGTTTTATGAAAATGGGGGGAAGTATTAGTTATACTGTATGTATTCTACTTTGCCTCTTCTCTGTTTTCCATTATGTCCAGTTTTCCTCGTGATGTCATACCCATTTTCATCCTTGGTCTCCTGACTTACATTGCTTGTTGTCTTTCCTGGTCTCCAGCCTTCCCTCCTGTTATTTTTCATTCATTTTCTTCCCTTTTTCAGTAGGATATCCTCTTTCCTTCCTCTCTGTGTCTGTGTGTAGGCTGGTGTCTGGTTTGCTTTGTGCCTTGTTCTTCCTTCCTTCCATTCCTGCCTGCCTGGCCAGTGCGTGAGTTCAGGGGTTAGTCTTTGGTGTGTCTGTGTCCTTCTGCCCCTTGTTGTTTCCATCTTTTAGTTACTTGTTTTCTCCTCTCACCTTTTCTATGTCCGTGAGTTTGGGTTTTCCCCATTGATTTTCGCTGGACCTTTTTCCAACTTTCATTTTGCGCTGCTTTACTTACTTCTTTCCTTTACGTTTTTTCTGTTCCTCCACTGTTCTTCCTTGTTATCTCTTTCTTGGTTCTCTCTCACTATTTGTTATTCACATATTGGATTTGTTCTTCTGTTGGAACGAAAAGGGATATGTAGTATCCTGCATCTGTTTGGTTATGCAGTTTACTTCTGCTATCCTGGAGATATTTATATCCTAGCATATTGTTAATGTTATCCTATGTACTCTTCCTGCTCAGCCCGTGTGTTTGTGCTGAATGCTCCTTAGAATATTGGTGATTGATGATGCACCTCGGAATGTTGGGAGCAGGTTTGCTGTGGAGCGACAGTTGAGAATGGGCTGAGCAGGAGACAAGCTGCTCCTGGTGGAACTCCTTGAAAGATCTTACCTACATGATGTTACCTACAATAAAGACTTCTTGAATAACATCCTTCCCGCGTGGACCTTCATCACTACACATACATTACCCTTTTATGTCTTCTGCAGGTAACTGCTTATATGTAGGTTTCATCTCTGCAAATACTTCCACTGTCACATTTGATAAATTGAGTAACTGCAGGAGCAGCTTATTTGGGAGGATGTGTGGCAGCCATATTGGTTACTTTGCTTTTCATTGTGGACGCTTAACATATCTGATTAACATGAGAGGTGCAAACCTGGTTCATAGCTTTAGCAACTATTTGACTCTAATGTTCAGCCTTATGGTTTACTCTCTTGAGGATGGAGTGGCTTGTCTCAAAATGCATTGATCTTGCATGCCAAACACTGCTTTAAACTTTTGAATTGATTGCTAAGTAGTCATATATTAAAATTGATCATTTACTACCATGAACTTTTTGATTATGTTAAAATGCAGCATATGATTAAACATTTTGAAGTTTTAATGAGTTTATACTCCTGCTTATGAGGGCCGAGTCGTGCATCACGAAGCTTAAAAAGTATTTCATAAGTTCCCTATATTTTATAGTGATGTAAACCTGTGAGCCAGATATCCAGGCTACCATTAAAACTTCGCCTCACATAACATTTCAGCTAGGAACCCTAAAAGAACAAGGCAGCCACTACAATCAAAAGCTGTTTTGCTTTCTGCCATATTATTACGTTTGTCAAGCAAACTTACAGGTCCTTCTTCGGTACCCATGTTGGGAAAAATGACAACATTCCACCTAACCATACGTTATGGTCACAATGTATTCCTGGGAAAGTTATTTACAGGACTTGATCTGGCAAAGTGCAACTTTTTGAGGCTCGCCTCAGCCCAGGCCCAGATTAGGTAAGAGGTTGGCCTTTTAAAACATCAATGAGCTTTAACCTGAATACCAAGATGCTGGCATAGAAACAAAATCTTAAATCACAGCTATGTTAATGCTATTTTGTGGCAAGACATACATGCACACGAGGACACATGTATTGACTGGTCACTGGCTTTAAACACTCCACCGAAGACACACGGAATATGGGCCCTTCTTAAAATAATTTTTAAAAACGAGAACATAGATCTGGCATGCAGGACACTTGCTCCCTCAGTAGGAGGAAATTGTTCTGTCTAGTACTTGTTTAATACTCTGCGCCAGTTAGCCAAACCGCCCTCTTAACGCTGTAAGAAAAGTCATCATTTTCGATTGCCTGCGATTAAAATTTGGCTTGTTGAGTTTTAGCGAGACAGGTCAGAGCTGGAATACACATTACCGGCTTCTGACAAACGCACAGTGTGCCACACCAAATCTAACAAATTGCTACATTTACTATTCCTCTGCTCGGCACTGTGTCATGAACGAATAACCTTTTAAAGGCAGGCATTTTACAGACTTGGGGGAAGAACACACAGGAAAACCTCTGAAAAATGTTTTAACTGCGAACCCAAGCGGCTCCTGATGGTCTTCGCTGAGTTCTTGAAAGCGGCCAAACTTAAGACTGTCAGTTTCAACATGATCAGGTTAGAGATGTCTGTTAAATAAGTTTATCATTTAGCTTTCTGAAGTTCGATTTATGTCTGTCTTCGAGTCCTACAGCTTACTTATACTAGGAACTGTGGCCAATCTGTTTTTAGTTTGTTATTATTGCCTGGTGCCAGAGCTTAATTTGAACCGCTGGTTGCTGGCACCAGCACGTAATTTCGAGGACCAGCACTTATTTTTCTGCTTCAGACATTTACCAAAAGCAAGAGAGAGCAAAACAAACAAAACAATTATATGGAATAAGAGGGAAAAATTGTTGGTACATAGGGGTGCCATTTGTAGGAGCACAGCAGGGGTGCCCTATGCCAAACCCTAGGAGTTTTTACGGCAGCACCCTTGACCAAACGTCAGCACTCCACTAGTCCTTTGGGCGGTTGTACGACTGAACAACCGGGGGCTTGCCTTGCAACGCACCCCCCTAAAAAGGCGAGAGTAAACTCATGGACTTTGGGTCCATGGAAATTGACGGGAGATATCCCCCAGATAAACGGTGGCTCCGATTGGGTTGGCCAAGGTGCAGTTTGGCTCATCAGGCGGGAAGGGCAGCTTAGATCATTCACCCCTGCCTGCCCTTCTATCACCCGTAAGTTAACCCACCATGTTGGCATATTTCTTGTATGAAATAAACCTGCAGCAACTGTTTTCCAACAAACCTTGTGTGGAGTGAATATTAATTGCAGTGCATGCTGATACCTGATCAGGTTTGGGGAGATTTGCCGACATTGGCGCCACGGACAATGTCTGGCAGGCAATGAAAGAGGGAGATTTAAGAATACCCAACCTTGGTATTCATTCCAAAGGGACAGAAGTAGTAGTGCGGGGAACTGCAACACCCCCAGAATATCCATCCTGGAGTTCTTAACTAGAATGAACAATAACGATGCCTTTAAATTTTGTTTTTATCATGTCATTTGTTATGCCTTCATAGAGAGAGGTCAAACATCAGGCTGTGTCTTCTGACAAATTGCTGTTTGTTCTGTCGACACTGAGAATGGTGTTTACTTTTTTTTCTCTGGCTGCAAAGAGAGAGGATTTCTACATGGAACCATGTGTAGTACTACTGGTGTGTAATATAAGACTGTAGAAGGTCATTTTTTCTAACACAAAATTTACATACACATAAATGTACTGTACAAATACCTCTAAATATATCAACCGTTAGGAAAGCACAAATGAAGCATTTTTTGTGATGCTGAACGATGACTGAGGTTTTAATAAGATCAAGACACTTTACTTGAAACCTAAATAACAAATATTCACTGGACCCCCATTTCCACACTTTATCGTTTTTGCACCACATAGTTTTATCAGTAAAACTGTATGGCTGTGAAAATTCAGTGGCCATTTCACTCGAAATGTGCAGTCTGTAAAAGACAGTCTGCTATCAAACCATGCTTTAGTAATATATTTGTAACAGTGTGCTCAAAAATGCAACCCAGCTGCTTACTACACCCTCTCCACTCTCCTGCTGAAGGGTTGAGGTTTATTTGCAGTGATCTTTTATTTATTTATTATACCATTTATAAAGCGCACTGTTACCGAGCGGTGTCCTGGCGCTGAAATGATATGATGTCTCCCCTAAGATGTCCATCGGTTTCTAAAGGCCAAAGAGCCAGGTTTTAATATTTTTCCTGAAGACCATCAGGTTAGTACTTTGTTTCAAGGCCGGGGGCAGGTTATTCCAAACGGTGGAGGCTCCAGAGATGAAGCTTCGGCCTCACCATCGTGCTTTCCTAATCCGAATAGTCTTAACTAGCCCTTTATTGGCCGACCTTAACTGTCTGCCTGGCGTGTACAGTTGAAAATGCTGTTGAAGAAAGGATGGACCCAGTCCATTCACTGCCTTGTACACCATACACAGTGATTTAAACATTATCCGCTTACGCACCGGGAGCCAATGCAATTTTCTCAGCTCCTGTGCCACCGGTGCAAACTTGGGCAGGCCAGTAATTAGTTGAACAGCTGCGTTTTGCAGCATCTGTAGTTTATTAAGCAGCCCCTGCTGGGCTTCCAGGAAAAGACTATTGCAGTAATCAAGGCGGGACAGCACAAGTGCTGTCACCACCGTTTTCCTGCTACTGTCTGATAGGAAGGTGAGAACTTTCCTAACAGTTTTCATGATCCAGAAGATGGAGGAGGTTAATGCATTGACTTGAGGTTTGAAGGATAGTTGGCTGTCAATGAGAACTCCCAGGTTCTTTACCTTCGTTGCCGGGATGGGTGGGGCTCCCATATCGTGGGGCCACCATTTAGGGCTCCAGAAGCTAACATCAGCGCCGAAGAGAAGAACCTCGGTTTTAGAGCAGTTCAATTTAAGGCAGTTGCCTGCCATCCATGAGCTCACCGCAGTCATGCAGTCCTGGAACATAGCCGCTATTCCTTCTTCTCTCCCCGGGAGCAAAGATACCACAATCTGTGTATCATCTACGTAAGATGTTAATTCGAATCCGAATGACCGAATCACCGGGGCGAGGGAAGAAACATAAATATTAAATAGGGTGGGGCTTAGGGAGGACCCCTGTGGTACCCCCCTGGGAGTTTGAAAGGTCTAGATTCAAAATCTCCCAGGGCCACCACCTGGACCGTATTGGCGAGGAAGGATTTCAAAATGCTCAGGGCCGTCCCCTGGATTCCGCAGCCTTCTAAACGATCTACCAAAATACTGTGATGGACCGCGTCGAAGGCCACGGAAAGATCGAGGAGTACCAGAGCTGCCCGTCCTCC
Source organism: Lissotriton helveticus (assembly GCF_964261635.1). NCBI lineage: Eukaryota > Metazoa > Chordata > Amphibia > Caudata > Salamandridae > Lissotriton > Lissotriton helveticus. Next base: position 329,091,302 of record NC_136071.1, on the reverse strand, counting down.
TGCATCCAACGTCTTCCAGATCTCTTCAATAGATTTGATCAGGGCAGTCTCAGTACTGTGGCCTTCCCTGAACCCATGTTGGCCTATGTCCAAGCACTGAGAAGACCTGAGAAAGGCACAGAGCTGTGCATTCATGACCTTCTCGATAAGTTTGGCTGGCAATGGTAGCCTAGCTATGGGCCGATAGCTATTGGGGTCTGAAATATCGAGTGTTGTTTTTTTTAGCAGTGGGGCAATCGACACTCGTTTCCAGCAAGTTGGATATTCTCCGATGTCAAACATCTGGTTGAATAGGTCCGCAAGTGTATACGATATAGGGATAGCTGCCAAATGTGCCACTGAGGCTGGACAGGGATCTTTTCGTCTGATGCTTGGACTTTTCACACTCACTACTAATCCCGTGATGTAAGATTGATGGCAGCATTCCCATTCTGAAAATTGTTACAAAACCACTGAGTATTCTGTGCACCAACATTTATATTACAGGAGGTTTTCAGGGCAAAGCTTTGGGCACTTGCACTCTGTTACAAAATAAAGCACTGCCTGGCGTTTTCTCAGATCTTGCTCACCATTTGTCAATGTATCTGCACGTTGTTAAAGGACTCTCTTGTTTTAAAACTGTTTTCCTTGTCTAATTACATTGGTTTTGTAATGGTTTATTTAACCATGCAATACATTTGAACAAAGATAGCCTCATTCAGAAACATGCTTATAAATTACACAAATATAGAGGCAGGTAGGTGTCTGAGTATCCAGAGCCTGGATTCCCAAGATCCCTCTCTGCCCTAAGCAGAACTGTAGCACATTAAGTTCTGAAATCCCCTAAAGACTGACCTCTTCAGTCAGAAATTCATTTGAGTGTTCCACTGCACCATTGGTTAGACTTAACATCCTCTTGCCTTTACTTTAATTAGACTCTTTTTATCATCAACAAATAGTCAGCACAAATGTCTCCCTGGTTAGCACTTTCCAAAACACCTCAATAAATGAATATCCAACAGACATTTGTATATGTCAGCACTGACTGCTAACACTGATGACATGGTAGACGAGAACAAGATCCTTTGGATAGAACTGCAATTGAGTAGACCACCCGTTTGAGAATGGGTTGGTCTTAAATATGACACGGTCATAAGCCTAGTGCTTATTGCACTAGGGATATGTTATGTGATGGGGCCTTCAATAGTGCAGTCTCACATATTGGATAGTGGGCATTGAGGATGATGTGAGTTAATTGCAGGGTGCCAAAACATACTGAGAGATATTTCAAAATGTCAAATCTATCAAGTGGCAGAATCCATTCATCATTTTTGATGGACTCCTCTCCATCACTGGCTAACTTCATAAGTTGGGAAATCCCTTAAAAAGTATTCAAACAGATGATTCCTAACAGACCCCCTATGGTCCATTTATCTAGCATTTGGCCGGGGCTATGGACAGCGGTCAAGGTGCAATGTACTATGCATGAACTGATATTGAGCAACATTTTTCAACTTAACACAATGAATGACAATCTTATTCACTAAATCCCTGGAGTACGGAACCACTCAGTACACCTACAGTTGGACTTCACGATTTCAGAAATCTACTAGGTCATGCCATTGATGTGCATGTATTCTGTGTGGGAAACAACACAGGCATTGCTAAGAAATACTATTACCAATCAATCAATCAATCAATCAATCAGAGTACTTGTAGAGCGTGCTACTTACCCGTGAGGGTCTCAAGGAGCTGAGCCGGGTTGGTGGGGGGATTGATGCTACTGCTCAAAGAGCCAGGTCTTGAGGAGTCTTCTGAAGGCGAGTAGGTCTTGGGTCTGCTGTATGTGGGTAGGGAGGGTGTTCCAGGTCTTGGTGACGAGGTAGGAGAAAGATCTGCTGCTGGAGGTCGTTCGTTGGATGCGGGGGACAGCGGCGATGGCGCGGCTGGTGGAGCGGAGCTGGCGGGTGAGGGTGTAGAAGCTGAGTCTGCTGTTCAGGTAGGCTGGTCCGTTGTTGTGGAGTGCTTTGTGTGCATGGGTGAGAAACTTGAAGGTGAGCCTCTTGTCGACGGAGAGCCAGTGTAGGTCTCCCAGGTGGGGGGTGATGTGGCTGCGGCAGGGGACGTTGAGATCAGTCGGGTGGAGGCGTTTTGGATGCGTTGTAGTCGTCGTAGGTGTTTGGCTGGGATTCCTGCATAGAGTGTGTTGCCGTAGTCCAGTCTGCTGCTGACGAGGGCCTGTGTCACTGTTTTTCTTGTTTTGGTCAGGATCCACTTGTAGATCCTGCGGAGCATGCAGAGGGTGTTGTAGCAGGAGGAGGAGAAGGTGTTGACCTGTTTAGACATGCAGAGGGAGGAGTCGTAGATGAATCCTAGGTTGCGTGCGTGGTCGGTGGGTGTTGGTGCTGTTCCCAGTGTGGTCAGCCACCAGGAGTCGTCCCAGGCTGAGGGGGTGGGTCCGAGGATGAGAATCTCCGTCTTGTCCGAGTTCAGCTTCAGGCGGCTACTCCTCATCCAGTCGGCGACGGCCTTCATTACCTCGTGGAGGTTGGTTTTGGTGGTGTGTGGGTCCTTGGTGAGGGAGGGGATGAGCTGGGTGTCGTCGGCGTAGGAGATGATGTTGAGGTTGTGATGGCGGGTCACTTGTGCGAAGGGGGCCATGTAGATGTTGAACAGCGTCGGGCTGACGGATGAGCCCTGGGGGACGCCGCAGATAATGTCGGTGGCTGCGGATCGGAAGGCTGGGAGGCGGACGCTCTGGGTTTTGCCAAAGAGGAAGGACGTGGTCCAGTCAAGGGCCTTCTCTTGGATTTCAGCTTCTATGAGTCGTGTCTTTAGAGTGCGATGACAGACCATGTCGAAGGCGGCTGACAGGTCCAGGAGGATGAAGGCTGATGTTTCGCCGTTGTCTAGTTGGTGCCTGATGTCTTCTGTGGCTGCGATGAGGGCTGTCTCGGTGCTGTGGTTTCGTCTGAATCCGGACTGGGACGGGTCCAGGATGTTGTTGTCTTCCAGGTGGCTGGCCAATTGTCCGTTACGATTTTCTCGATGACCATTGCCAGGAACGGAAGCAGGGAGATGGGCCGAAAGTTCTTGAGGTCCTTGGGGTCCGCTTTGGGCTTCTTGAGGAGGGCATTGATTTCGGCGTGTTTCTAGCTTTCCGGGAGTGTTGCTGTTTCGAAGGAAATGTTGATGACCTTCCGTAGTTGGGGTGCGATGGCTGCATCTGCTTTGTTGAATACGTGGTGTGGGCATGGGTCTGACGGAGATCCTGAGTGGATGGAGTTCATGACCTTGCGTGTCTCGTCGTCGCTGACGTTGGACCAGGAGGTCAGGCGGATGGAGCTGGTGGTGTTTGCAGGGGAGGTGGAGTCTGGCGTAGTCGGTGCAGTTGTGGTGTTGAAGCTGCCGTGGATGTCAGCGATCTTGCGGTGGAAGAAGATGGCTAGTGAGTCGCACAGTTCTTGTGAGGGCGGGATGTCGTTGGCGTTGGCGCTGGGGTTGGAGAGTTCCTTTACAATGCTGAAGAGCTCTTTGCTGTCGTGTGCGTTGTTATCCAAGCGGTATTTTAAGGAGGATCTCTTGGCTAATCTGATGAGGTGGTGGTGTCTGTGGATGGTGTCCTTGTGGGCTACGTGGTTGTCCTGTGTGCATTTGTGGAGCCATATATTCTCCAGTTTCCGGCATGCACGTTTGGAGGTCTGGAGCTCGTTGGTGAACCATTTGGCTCTCTTGCTGGCGTGGTTGTTGGAGGGTTTCCTGAGTGGAGCGAGGGTGTTGGCGTAGTCGTCGATCCACTGTTTGAGGTTGCGGGCTACGGCGTCTGGGTTGGTGGCGTCGGTGGGTGGGTTCTGGGCAAGGGTGGTGGTCAGTTGGTCTTCGGTGACTTTGCTCTAGCAGTGTCGAGGCAGCTGTTGGGTGCGGTGGTGCGTGGTTGGTTTCTTGAAGGAGAAATGGATGCAGCGGTGGTCGGTCCACTGGAGTTCGGTGGTGTGGTCAAAGGCAGCATGTGTGCTTGTGGAGAAGATGCGGTCCAGCGTGTGGCCGGCAGCGTGGGTGGGTGCGGTGACAAGTTGTCTGAGTCCGAGGTTGGCGAGGTTGTCGATCAGGGTGGCAGAGTTGGCATCGTTGTTGTTCTCGAGGTGGAAGTTCAGGTCCCCGAGGAGGATGTGGTCCGTGAAGGCGAGGGCAAGGGTGCTGGCGAGGTCAGCGATGGAGTCACTGAACTGAGCCTGGGGGGTCTGTAGATGAGTGTTCCTCTGAGGGTGGTGTTGGGGTCGGTGTGGATCCGGAAGTGCAGGTGTTCGGCGGTGTTGAGGATGTCATCTGCATGGGTGGCGACCTTGAGGGTGGATTTGTGGACGATAGCTATTCCTCCTCTGGTTCCGTTGGCGCGATCCCTGCGGGTGATCTTGTAGCCCTCCGGATTGCTATGGCGATGTCAGGCACCGAGGAGTCATTCCACCAGGTCTCGGTCAGGAAGGCCGCGTCTGGGGCGGAGGTGTCGAACAGATCCCAGAGCTCGACGGGGTGTTTGCGTGCAGAGCGGGTGTTGAGGAGTATGCAGCGGAGGTGGTTGGGTCCCGTCCTTGGAGGTTTGCTGGTTCTATTGCAGGTGAAGATGCAGGTGTGGTAGGAGAAGGGTCCGTGGGTCCGTTTCGGGGTGGCCTGGAAGCAGGTGTGGTTTCGGCCGGCATTGAGTGCGTCTAGGATGCTGACATCGTAGTGGAGTCTGGTGTCGTGGTGTTTGCGGGGTCCAGGGGTTCTGGCGTTGGGCGCGGGCCAGGCGTGGACGGGCGCAGATGGGCTTGCCTCTGGCGCGCCGGAGCGGCTGCACAGCGGCCTCCATAAGTAGGGAGGTGGGAGGGGGAATCAGCTTGGAGGAGGGTGGGAAACAGCCAATGGGCGCGGGGCGCGGGCCGCAGGGGACGCAGTGATGGGAAGGCGAAGGGAAAGGAAGAGAAGGGGGTGGGGATGCAGGGGGTGGCGGCGGGAGGGGGACGGTGTGAGCGGGGACACGGGCAGGCAGAGAAGTAAAAGAAACAAGAAAACAGGCACAGTAAAAGAATACAAATTTGAGACAGTAGTTACACAGCAGCACAGTTTAACATTACCAAGAGCGACAACAATACCAACAATACCACACATCCTCAACAACGCATATGCCTTTAAATCTCATATCTTTGCCACGCAAACTTTTACCAAGCCTAATAATATATATATATATATAGTTCAAGTTTAGTTTATTTGATTTTGTTCTCTACAGAGAACAACAAATTTCATATAAAACGTTTGCTATTACTATACACATAAAACAATCAATACAAATTTAAAAATGATTAAAAAAATTTAAACAAAGTATGATATACAAATTCGTCTGGGGGAGAGTTAAAAAGCGTTATCAGATTTTGCACAGAAGCTGTGTTATATCTAAATTGTATTGGTTTTAAATAGCGCCTTCTCGCCTCAACCCTTATCGGGTTTGGGCATACCGACAATACATGCTTCAGATTTTGCACACCACCTTTGCAGAGATCACAATTGCTGGTAACCTGTTCTTTATGAGACCATTTCGAAGTCAATAAATTAAAAGAGAGTAACCCAAGCCACAATAAAATTTTACACTGCCGACTTCCATGTCTTAAGGAGAAACTAATATATTGTTGGGTCTGTTTGTATGGAATGGCATCTGCATGATGTTCATAACGGTGTAATTTGGAACAGTGCAAAATGTCCAGATCGTAATTGATCCTTGGCGTTAGATTTTTCAGAAAAAGCTTTATTTGGGCAGGTGTCCATGATTTCAGAAGTGCAATTGTGCATTTAGATAATTTAAAAGCAAACATCAAGTTCTGGTTTAGAGTGTATTTTGTAGATTCGGTCTCAAATATCTCTATTTTTAGTAAGAATCTTAAAGTGCCTTGGTCTGCGTGTAGAAGATTCTAGGCCCATCTTAGTAAATTAGTGATTGCTCTGGCAAAAGAACTGACTAAGGAGAATTCTAAACGCAGAGCTTGTACAGGGACAGAATTTTGGACCTTACCAAGTTTACGGGGGATTTTCCTTGAGGATTTTCCCTTCTTTCGTTTGCATTTGATGCCACTGAGTAATTGGGATATATTCCAGAGCATACAATAAAATTGGGTGAATCTTTGCGCTGTAAACCTGTAGTAAGGAATGGAAGTGTTGCCCAAAAAAAGAGTATAATCATTGGAGCGCACCCACATGAATATCTGCTTAACGATTTAAATGCTGCAGGTGTTTAGAGTTTCCTAGTGATTGATTAAAGATCCGCCCCAAGTAGGTTTATTCTTTTACCACTTCTAGACTTTCTCCTCCTAGTGTCTAGTTGCACGTTGTGTAATGTTTTCTCCCTCTAACAGGGACTATTTTCATTTTAGTTATATTTGGAACGAGGAAATTATCCTTTGTATATTTTGTTAGTACACCTAGTTTCCTTTGAAATCCGAAAGGGGTAAGATCAAAAATTACAATGTCGTCGGCGTACATCATGATGTGTATGTTATATGATGCTATCTTCCGGGGGAAATTTATAACCAGCAGAAAACTGTATGGAAGATCACTGAGGTATAATTAAAAAATGAGTGGAGCCAGAGGGCAGCCTTGCTTGAGACCATTTGATGTTGCGATTTGGCTGGTTAGTCCCTTATCTTGTCCCAGTTGTACCTGGCACCACGTTTCATAGTGTAATGAAATAATAAGGTAGAGAAGAGATTCCGGGATTCCCAGGTTTCGGAGTTTCTTCCAGAGTGTTGGTCTTTCCACTCTATCAAATGCGGTTGAAAAATCAACAAAGACCGCGTAAACGACCTGCGATTTCAGGACTGCATATTTGTCGATGATAGTCTGTAGAACTGCTATGCTGTCCGTTACTAAATGTTTCTGCCTAAACCCAGCCTGATTTAGAGGGATCACTCCGGAAGAAAAAGACCAATCTTTGATATGGTCCAGGACGCTTGCTGCAAAGATCTTCCCCACTGCGTCCAACAGAGCAATCTGTCCGTAGTTGCCTGGATGTTGCCGGGATCCTTTCTTGTAGATAGGGATAACTATGCTCCTCTTCCATGATTTGGGAATTTTCCCGGTATCGTAACAGTGTGAAAATAATGGTAATAGGAATTTGCTCCATTCCACAGGATTGCTTTGTAGTGCCTTCATCGGAATTTGATCCGGGCCCATTGCCACAGATGATCTTGCTTTCTTTATATGGTACTCTATTTGACGGGCCACAGGAGAAAAAAAATATTACGTTTGTTTTCCGTCTGCATACATAGTGGATAATTCAGATTTTCTTGATTCCTGTTCGATTTGTATAGATTACGTAGGAATTTTTCCCATTCCTACAGGGGAACTGGTGATGCTTGCAAGGATTTCTTCATTCCTGCTTTTTTGGCTATTAAGCTCCAGTACATACAAATAGTATTTTGTTTTGCTGCAGTTTGGATTTTGACCTAATTTTTGTCCTGCTGCGATTTTCGTAATTTTTCTTTTTCCCTCCTACAGTGTTTTTTTAGATGTTGATTTCCAATTCTCTTGTCTTAGAAGGGTTTTGAAATTGCATACAAAGTAATTTATTTAATACGGTGACTCTTATGTCTGGGATCTTTCTTGTTTGAAATGTGGCTCGGTTACTCTGAAGTTTTACATTTGCCTGTAGAGCTTGCGTTATTTTATTGAGGACTATTTCAAAATTCGTTATTGGGTCAAAGGAGTGCGTAGGTTGTAATACTTTTGCCTTGTCGATTGCGTAGTTGATTTTATTAAAAGCGGTGGATGCTCATAATATTCTCCTTCGGGTCTGATTCACTAGAACTGAACTTTGTGCATAATAAGTCCCGGAGATGTGTGTTGCAATGTTATTTCAGTTTTAAGTCTTAATATGGCGTGATCACCTCCTTCACAAAATGTTATACTTAATTTTACGACCCTGTCAAGCAAAACTAGACTGCAAATCATATAGTCTAACATAGAAGCGGTGAATTTACCTTTTCTTGTGAAGGATGCCGGGATGTCTCCTTCTATACGTCTGTTTAGGATGAAGTCATTTATTATGGGGAGGGAAGATAGTAAGATTTTCCCTCCTTTGTCTGCTTTGATCCCAGATGGAAATAACGGAGTAGGGATTGATAGGGCTTCTGCTTGTTCTTCATATTCCGATTTGTCTATAAGATCGCTGGATATTTTACCGTTAAAGTCTGCTATAAGGAAAATGGGAGGGAAGTCTCTCTCTTTCACCACCCTTTCAATTTCTTCGAATATTTTGACCAAAAGAGCATCATTCGAGAGACCTGGTGGAATGTAAGCGTTAAAAATAATTAGATTGGTTGGAGAGTCCTTGGCCTCAAGCCAGCATTTGACCTTTAAGGATTGGATATTTCTATGGTCGATGGGAATTACTTCCTGATGCCAGAAGGAGTCCTAGTGAACCAAGATTGCTAAATCTCCTTTGGCATGACCCAGTGCCACCTGTTCTGCTGCTATATCATAGACAAAGTATTATTTTTGATCAAATGGCTTTGTTGCCCAAGTTTCTTGGAGAGTGACCAACGCCAGAGAATCTTCCAAAATTGACGCCATTTTCTCTTTATTTTTTCCTGCTATGTTCCACAATGCTATGGACAAACTGCTGTTAAAAGGGGAGTTTGATTTCCCTTCCCTGCTTGCGGCTATTTAGGGTCTCCGGTATCCAAGACCAGTGGTGTTCCATTGAGGGTCTCTCCTGCTGGACTTTGTTTTTATCCCTGATCGCTAGGATTGGTTGTGGATTTTTTGGAGCTGCTGGTGTTCGTGTCAGGAAGCTGTATTTTTATAGTATTCATTTCCTCTGGTTTGCCCTTTAGTTGGGTTCGCCTATTGTTTCCTATAGCAACGTCGTATCCATTTTTATGAAGGATCTCTCTTTTGTTTATGATTATTGCTGGGATAACACACAACTGGAATTCCACAATAGCCACCGTGATTTTATGCTTTGACGGGAATGCTATTGATTTTATTTCAGAACTTGTTATCGACTGTAACCGTGGGATCTTACGAATTAGGTGCACAATTCTTCCTCATTTTAATGGATTATTTCCTGAGGGAAATAAATCAGAAAATTCCAAAATGCATGATTGACTCTGCTGTGCTAATGGACTTGTTACCTCCAAGGACTGTTCTTTGTTTTTGGCACAGAGTGACACTGGATGCTCTATGTTGTGACCAGGCATAGGGAATTTCGCAGAGAAAGGATTTAGTTGTTTTTGAGTTACTTTTACCTTAAGATCTTGGTCACTGTGTCCAACCTCGTGAAGTTGGTTTCCTGAACTTGGAGAATGTACCTTTTCTAAGGATTTGCATTGCTGATTTGAATGCGTCGAAAATTTTAACTTTTGTGGTTTTGTTTTTGTAATTCTTCTTCTAGATCTTTTTTTAGAGTCTTGTCGCAGAACTTTTTCTGTCCTTTTTTCTTTTTTAGTAAGATTGAGTCGAGATGATCAGTTGTTAAGGATTCACTCTTTGTTATCAGCTTTTTATTTGTCTAATTTTTTGTAGATTGGAATGGGTCCTTTGTTCCGCGTCGGTAGAAAATTGGATAGAAAGGGATTGCTTTGGTACAGACGTTTTCCTTATTTGGCTCTTTAAATGATTTTCTAAGGGAATAGATTGCTCCATTTTCTGTTCTTTTAGTCTTTCCTTATTTTGGAATCCATTTGGTTTGGGTTGCTTTTCCTTTCTTTAGTTGGATCGGAGTTTCTCTTGAAGGGTTCTCTTTTAGAGGGACTTCTATTCCTTTCTCCTCTCCGTTGGGTTTCAGAGGTGAGACTTGCTGGGCGCTTGCTGGTGTTTCTTTTTCTTATGAACAAGGTATTGGAGCATTCTGATTTGAGTATCCAACATCTGATCGGAATTTTCCATCATATTCTCTAAGAGCTGTAGCACTGACTCCAAGATCTTTTGAAGAGTCGATAATGAGTCAGGCACTGGGTTTTGGCCATTTGATAAGTACATAATATTTAGGAAAGGTAATTCCGAGAGATGCGAATATTTCTCTTCTGAGACAAAAAAATCTCTGTTTAATGGTCCCGGGGAATCGGCTATTGTCGTACATTTATTGGCCCTTTGGAATAATGATTCGTTGATTTTTATGTCCGGTATGGTAAAGTCTGTCTCGGCGATCTGACGAGACTTTTGATCATTGAGACAAAGAGAAAGGTCAGCACATCCTTGACGATCCTCGTCTTGACCAGATGTTAGAATTGAAGATGTTAAAGTAGTGGTATCATTGGTCGGGTTTCCGTCGCAAGGTTTGACGATTTGTAGGGAAGAGTTACTTTTCTCATTTTTATCTGTTCCTTTGTCCTGGGCTTTGCTCTGGTCAAATTGTGCATTTTGAGCAGACCCATGGTCTGATTTAGCAGGATTGGCTGATTTTATAAAACAAAATTGAGATATCGGCGTTCCCAGAGAGGAGTCCGATAAGGGCGGCTTTACCTGGACAATTCTGTGAGGTCTGCTGAGTGCCCATTCTTTTCATGTGGATTGTCCGTGAATACAAATTTTTATATGCTATAAGAGGGAGAGAACAAAAACTGATAGTAGAAGCTACCCGTAGGTCTCCTCGGGCAGGTTTCACTTTCTGCCTACTGATTGTAATTGCACTCAGGCTGGGTGCCTGCCTGAGGGCCTGCTCTGGCAAGTATTGATATTAATCTTTCTTTTATACTGCGTTCGTGGGGTCTTGCAGTAACGGGGGAGACAAGGTTGCGGGGGGCTAGAGTAGGTTAGCTGGCCAGTAGTGTTTTCGTGGTCCCAAGCTGCCTCTCTGATCACTGGCTCTCGGGACTCAGGACTCAGCTCCCTTCAGCTCCCTTCTGCTTCTGCCATAGTACGTTCCGTGCGCACAATGCAGTATAGCACTGGAGCTGTTAGGCTGTTGGCACAGCTCCTGCACGGCTCAGCTTGGCTCACAAGTCTCAGGGGTGCTCAGGGTGCTCGGTGGGGAGCTCAGATGGGTCTTGGTAGACTTTGGCTCCCCCTGCCCCTCTGCTTACCTCTGTCAACCTGCTCCGGCTCTATCTCTGGGTCCCAGTCCATGCCAAAGCTGGGTACAGTCGGAGCTTCCAGGTTTTGTTGTAATTAAAACAACATAAGTCTTAAAGACCATTTCGAAAAGGAGTTTATTATTTAAACAGGATAAAAGATAAGAACCCACATGAGGAAAGATCCAGATGCGATGCTGTCGTGTCCAGTGTTCAAGGCGTAATGACCCGACAGCTTCGCATCTGGAACAGAACATAGAACGTGGAATATAGATTACAGAACATGCAAGCAATTAAAGGTACACAGATACAACATCTCCTTTCCATAAATAAAAGCAACATTAAATAATATTAATACAAATAATAATATTTAAACTTTGCAGGCATTACAATATTTCTTTTATCACCAGTTAAATTAGAATTGCATCTTGAATTAGAAACATGGCTATCATTAGGCAATTTCAGAGAACTATTAGAAACTATTAGTACATTATGGCAGTTGACAGAATTATTTGTAACCTCTGAAACATCTTGTAAAGCAAAATCATTGCTAACATCTTCCTCATATCTATTTAGATGACTTGATTCTACTGCATCAGAAATATTTGTATGTTGATTTACATGGAAATTATCTTCAAAACATAAAAATGATGAACTTTCAGTATTTTCCCTTTCACTTATTTTTTTCATAATAATATCTTTTTGAAAAGGTTTTATTTTTTATGACAGCACTCTTATTCCACCAACCTTTATTTTTAATCATAACAGAAGAATTTGTAACTCTAACAATTTGCTGTGGAGAAGTATATTTAGATTCACCCTTCTTAACTTTCTTAGTTTTTTTTTATAATAACCCAGTCTCCAGTCACATACTTTTCCTTTACCTGAGGAAATATTTTTGATTTCAATGTGTATCTTTTTTCAAAATATTTTCTAACACATTCATCAACAGATCTATTTTTCTTAATGAAACTATATCATTCTCAAATACAGGTTTAATATTATCCTTTGCATCTCTACCTTTCAATAAGAAAAAAGGTGTAAAACCTGTGATAGAATGTGGAGTATTTAAATAGCTCCATACTTTCTCTTTAATATGACTTCATATATCCAATCCTGAAGATAAAGCTGTTTGTATCCCTTCTTTGAAAAATGTATTTGCTCTTTCCACTAATCCATTTGCAGATGGGAAATATAATGGAGTTTTCTCATGCTTTATGTCATGTTTTTTTAGAAAATCAACCATTTTTTTAAACAAAATGTGTGCCATTATCTGACGCCAATTTTTTAGGAAATCCTTCTATACAAAAAGTCTTATCCAAAAAATTAATTACAACATCTGTTGTTGGATAATTTACAAAATCATATACAATCCACTTTGAATAATAATCTGTCAATACAATTAAATATTTCATATCTCCACTTAAAATATTATACAGCCCTGAAAAATCTATTGCCAGTTTTTCCCAAGGTTGATCTGTTAAAGTATTAGTTAATGTGACATTTTTCATATTCTTCCAATGCTTATCAGATAATAAACATTCTGGACATTTGTTAACAAACTGATCCACATATGAATCCATACTTGGCCACCAGTAATATTTTCTTAATAACTTTTTAGTACCTGACATACCAGGATGACATATTTGAGCTTTTTTAATTAAACCATCAAATAGTTTTTTGGAAGGCACAAAAAATCCAATATCATTCTCTATACTCAGCTCTGAAGAAACTTGTTGAAATGGAACTACATTTCTTTCTAAATTTCTTAATGGTGGCCATCCATTTGTGATATTTTTTTTTTACTTTGATAAGAACTTCATCATTCTTGTAACCATCTATCTAATCACATTCAGAAAACACTCCCATAGAATTTTCAGAAGCATCTATAGCTGACACAACAACACACTCTTCATCATTGATTTTTCAATCATATTGTCAAGTGGCAATCTTGATAAGCAATCTGCTCTGAAGGTCGCTCCACCAGATATGTGTTTAACTTCAAAGTTATATTCTTGCAACTTGGAAATAGTTCTTACTAATCTCGAAGATGCCAGACCATTTCCATTTCCATTCATTAAAAACAGTAGTGGTTTATGATTTGTTAAAAGATCAAAATGACTTCCCCATAAATAACTCTTGAACTTTTCCACTGCCCATGAGCAGGCTAATGCATCCCTCTCTATTGTACTATAATTTGATTCTGCTTGACTTAATGTTCTTGAAATAAATGCAATAGTGTTTTCCTTCCCTTTCACATTTTGTGTCAAAACACCTCCAAGTCCAACAGAACTCACATCCACAGTAATGGTACTTTTAACCCCACAAGTATATGGTTGTAATGCTGGAGCATTTTTAATAATTTCCTTTATATTTTTGAATGCTTCATCATGTACAACTTTCCATTCAAATTTCTCATTCTTCCTAGTCAAACATCTAAGTGGCTCAACAACCAATGTATAACCATGCACAAAACGTGCATAGTACTCAGTAAGTCCTAAAAAAGACCTGAGTGAGTCTTTATCAACAGGTGCAGGTGCATGCATTATTGTGTCAATCAAATTTTGTTTAGGTTTAATCCCTTCTTTTGTAATAGAATGGCATAAATACTCCAATTCATTTACTAAAAAATTACACTTATCTTTAGATACAGTCATCCCTCTTTTGTGCAAAATACTTGAAACTCTCTCAAGAATTTCATTATGATCTTCAAATCCTTTTCCAAAGATGAGGATATCATCTTGAAACGCTTGTACCCCTTTGATGTCTCCAAACAATGAGTCCAATAGCTTCTGGAAAACACTAGCGGCAGAAGCCAATCCAAACGGGAGTCTCATGTATTTGAAGGCACCAAAGGGTGTAACAAACGTTGTGAGAACTTGAGATTTTTCGGAAAGAACAACCTGATGATAGGCTGACTTCAAGTCTATAAGCGAAAAACTTGTTGAATCCCCAATGGCCATTAGCATTTCTTGAGGTAATGGGTGGCAATCCACCAAAATGTTCTTATTTCATGAGCGTAAATCAGCACTCATGCGCAATTTTCCATTTTGCCTTTTAGCCAAAACTACAGCCAAACCCCACTCAGATAAATTTGTAGGTTTGATAATCCCATCTATACATAGACTATCCAAATGTTCTTTCAATTCCTGTCTGATATTGAGTGGCACATTTCTAACTTTATCTTTCACTGGTGATGCACCATCCTTTAGTTTGATTTCATGCACAACTCCTTTCACACATCCAATTTTACCTTCAAAAATGTCTTTATATTTACTTAAAATTACCTCTAAATCATGTGAATTATTTTTTTCATTACACAAATTAACGGTAGCAATGGGAATATCTCCAAGAATTAGCGGAGTCACTACCTGGTTTTAGTATTATACCATTTTTTCCCAAATCACGCCAACCAATAATATCTCTCCCTCTTTTTGCAACATAAACCTTTGTTGCTATTGATCTTCCCAAAAGCTCTACCATACCATTAAAATATCCTACTATATCAATTACCTGTCCACCAAATGCCTTTGGATTTACATCAGAAATAAAAAACTCATTCGAAAAACAATTTTTTTTTTTTTGGGTGGGGGAAGAACATGGCGGCAGCTAGTTAGCTTGCCGCAGTGCTCCGGTTCGTTCTCCCGTAGGGGATGTCTCCGCCGAGCAAACGTGCTCATTTTTTGATGGAAATTAAATGAGAAGAAAGGAGAGTAAAGGCCCGTAATAACATATTTGGAGAACGGTATATCTACCTTTTTTTTTTTTCTCCTGCATCGGACGAGGACGCGGGATGCGATACACCACCTCACTGCACGGTGGGAGCGGAGTCCTCTCTCTACCCCCATGGTTTTTCAGCCCTTGTGAGAGCGGTCCCGAGGACGACAACGGAGGACGCCGACCAGAGTTCCTGGACAGAGGCTGCTGCTGCAGTAGTGGAATCCTCGTTACAGGGATTGGCAAGTGGTTTTTTGGGGCAGTGAGGGGGACAGAGGGGTTCAGGCTGCCTGTGGGGGCGGGGGTAGCGAAAATCTGCTTAGACTAAACTTGCAGAAGAAGCGGTTAGAGTGTGATTTTTGTGGACCCTCCTCATTCCTTGCAAAACACTCCCCGGAGTCCCCCAGATCCAGCCCGAGGATCTGTCTAGCCGCGCTGGAGTTAAGGAGAGGGAATAAGTTAAGTAATTTAGCCTCGTTTCGGGGACCTGTGAATCTAGCACATGCTGTGCATATAACTGTTACCTCTGGCTCCATAGAAGCTTCTATAGACCAGCATTGTCAATTACAACAACCCGTCCCCCGTGTCGCGGTGGAGGGGTCCCTGCTACATGAAACTGGGGATGGGACTTTTGCAGATCTATCTCAAGTAGTGGCTAAACCTGCCTCCTTATCTTACACTGCCTGTGTTGAGGACAACCTGCCGGCTTCCCCTACAATAAACACTCTTGATATTTCCAAGTCTTCTAATACCTCACCCACCACCCCCAAAGGGGGGACCAAAAAAGGCCGGGGGCGCGGGCAAAAAAAGAAAAACGGAGGCCCGGAGGGAACTACAGAGACTGGAAAAGGGGAAGGGCTCAATAATCCATATAAGAAAAAATCCTCTTTTTTGAATACAGAACTTAAGTCAAAAAATACTACGGCAAAAAGTAAAGTTAAGGCAAAGGCAACTGTCTCTAAGGCAGTGATTCCTACAAGTTCAAAAATTACTCCTTCACTTTGCTCCTACTTCAAAGCTATTCCCCAGATCTTGCATCTCTCTGAAGAGATTGAAGATTCAGGTATGGCATCAGGCATGGCATCGATCTCAGAGGGCTGCTCCTCCCCTTGCCAACCATCAGTATTAGCAGAAACCTCGCCCTTGGACGTGGATGATGCGTCAGTCACGGTTTTAGGAGAGCAACAGTCTCTACAACCCATGTTGTCTGTGCAGTCCAAGCAATCTCTGCTAAAACTTCCATCAGTGACAGAGCAGAATTCACTCTCAATCTTAACTACAGAATCGACCACGGAGGCTGGTGATTCAGACCTTTTTGGGCTAGGAAGTGCATCTGGGGGTGTAGATATGGGAATTTCTTCAGCTCCTGCCCCACTTGATTCCAACTCATTATTGCCGCCCTCTTCTTCTTCTCCGATGACGGCAGCCTCTGTTTTAGAGATGTTCTCTGCTCTTACCCTGGAGATAAGGAAGGGATTTGCGGAATCATCCGCTAACCAAGCAGAGTTCAGAAACTACTGTCAAACATTAGATAGTAAAATTGATGGATTAACAATAAGGGCTGGAGTTTTAGAGGAAACGGTTGGTGTCCACTCAATCTACTTAGACCAAGTGAAAGTGGATATTCATACCATAGCAGAATTGTCGGCTGACATTCAAAGGATTCACAGGGATCCCTTTAAACTGAATCCTCAGAGGCCCAAGCCTCGAAAAATTTTGGTAAACTTTCACACTTATACCTTAAAAGAGCGTATCTTAAATTTGGCCTTGAAACAAAAATCCACGGCTGCGAAGGGTTTCACCTTTTTGATTAGATCGGACCTTTCTAGGGTGACCCTTGAAAGGCAATGGGAATTTGGGAGGCGTCTAGATGCATTTAGGGAACTGGGTGCAACAGCTCAGCTCATGTTTCCGGCAGTTCTTAGGGTAATGCATAATAACAAGATGTTTAACATCCGGTCTGTACAAGCAGCTGATGAGTTATTAATGGATCTGGGCAAGGGTAAGGGCACTTCTAAGGAATAATAGATCCCTCTTAAATATCAAAAGAGACCATCCATTTAATTCCCCAAATTTTTTCGATTTGAGGAAATTAGATGTGATATTTGAGTTTCTCCTCCCACTCCAATGCACTAGATTATATGACCATAGTCTTAGCTATTCTCTTTTTTCTTCTTTGTGATATTTTTTCACTTTTTTCTGACTCACTTTAAACTAGGCGGTGGATCTTTTCCTGCGGGAGGTCAACCGATGGGGCACTATCTACTGGACATTGTTCCGGTTAGATAATGCAAGGGTTCTTCACGGGGGGAGGGGCACTCACCATGGCTCGGTGAGTGCTAAGGGGTGGCAAAAATATAAAAAAGTCCTCAATAACCTAATCAGCATACTTAGGAATGGTAATTTGTATATTATTTATAACTGTTGTAAGGAAGATATGAACTCAAATATTCTTGTAAGGTATAGTATTTTTACTCGCTTTGGAACTTTGGAAGTGAGATGAGTAATATTGGTCTTTTTTCCTGGAATGTCAATGGCCTGCGCACCAACCCTCGAGCTAATAGAATCTTACAATATTTGAGAGATTTGGATGTGCAGGTCATTGTCTTGCAGGAAACCCACTTAACACATAGCGAAATGATCACATTGACTAAAAAGAACAGATGGATTGACTTTGTTGTAACCACTACTCAGACATCTCACACTAGAGGGGTTGCGATTATTTTTAAGAAAAAAGCCAAAGCCAAGCTGACCTGGCAAGCTGTAGACTCTGCTGGTAGATGGGCCATCGCCTCAATTCTCATTGCTGGGTTCTCAGTCACCATCGTCGGTTATTATGGACCGAACCAAGACGATCCATCTAGTTTGGAAACTGTCTTTTCGCAGTTACTAAATATTTCAGGACCTATAATATTGGCCGGCGATTTCAATATCGTGTTGGACCCCGTTCTGGACAAGTTCCCCAATAATAGATCTTTGGTCTTGTCTAAGACTAGATCCTTTCTATTGGATGCTATGAGGCAATATGGTTTTAATGATATCTGGCGACAAAGGTCGGGCCAACAACAAGGGGTTTCCTTTCGAAATCTCAAATATCATCATAAGTCAAGGATAGACTTTATTCTAATAACTCAAAGACTGGCTGATTCTGTTAACACAATAGACTATCTTCCCTCTCATCTTTCCGACCAATCGGCGATCAAACTGGAATTATGTCTCCGTTCTAAGAAACCGTCGAATACATGGTCTTTTGATCGTTCACTCCTCACCATTGACGAAGATATTTCATATCTCAAATTGGAGACGCAGAACTTCTTTCTATCAAACAATGCTTCAGCTTCACACAGAATTATCTGGGACTCTTATAAGGCTACCTTAAGAGGGCTTATAACTGCTAAAGTTGTCTATCGCAGGAAAAGTTACAATGAAAAAATGTCCTCTATTGAAGCAGAAATGGCCCGTGTCCAACACGATATTGTTACCAACAGCGCAGCCTCGGGGTCTATGTTAGACCCTCTACTAGGTTAATTGCTGATTTTAAAAGGAAACCTTGCATCAACGTTAAACTTGAGAGTTCAACAAAGATGGGAAGCCAGTAAGCTGGCTCATTTTGAATATAGTGAAGGTGCTGGTAGACTACTGGCTTGGAAGACCAAAGTAGACCAGGTCCGGAACAACATAGCATCCATAAAAGTAGGAGATAACATCTACTCCTCAGATGATGAAATTAGGACAGCTTTTAGGGAATTCTTCCAAGAGATATATCAGGAAGACAAGGTTATTACATCTGAAGCCATTAAGAGCTGGTTGAATAACATTATTTTACCCTCTTTTTCACTGGAGCAATCACAATATCTGGATAAACCCATCACAGAAGAAGAGGTGAGATCAGCCATTAGGAAGGGTAAGAAAGCGAACGCTTCCGGACCGGATGGGTTGCCATCCGAATCATATAAAATCCTGGAACCAGAAATTGTTCCCTTCCTCACGATTTTGTTCAACCAAATCCTTATAGAAGGAGTATCCCCTCCGACATCATGGGATAATACCTCGATCACCCTTATTTTAAAAGCTGGTAAACCTAAAGAGACCTGTGGCTCTTATAGGCCAATTTCCATTTTGAATGTGGATTACAAAATCTTTACCACAGTTTTATCAACTAGACTGGCCTCTATCGCCCCTTCGGTCCTTCATTTGGATCAAAAGGGGTTCTTGAAAGGGAGACAACTCTACGAACTAACTTATGACTTGATTGGAGCCATAGATATGGCAACAACAAATAATCTACCATTGGCCGCCCTTACGCTAGATGCAACCAAGGCTTTCGACAGGGTTAATTGGGGATACCTGTTGGAGGCCTTGACTAAGTTTGGTGTGGGTGAAGGGTTCCGTAAGGTGATAGGCCTCTTGTACAGTAATCCATCTGCCTGTCTCCTCGTTAATGGTGACCTGTCGAGCCCTTTTTCCATCTCTAGGGGAACCCGGCAGGGGTGCCCGCTCTCTCCCTTGCTTTTTGATTTTTACATTGAGCCCTTTGCGCAATATCTAAGGGAGGAGGCCGCCATTAAACCTTTTTGCTATCAAGATTGGACGAGGAAGGTAGCATTATACGCCGATGACGTACTTATATTAACATCAGAGGCCACCACTGCTTTTCCGGCAATCTTGAAACTAGCTAACGCATTTGGACAAATTTCGGGCTATGAGATTAATGCCGCGAAGACAGAAATGCTTATAAGGAATGATGAGAATGCCGTAACCGAGTTGCAAGTAGGCAGCTCTCTGCGTTATCTAGGCTTGACGATAGTTAAGGATATTAATAAACTCGTCCAAGTAAATCTATCTTCAGTTCTCAAAGAGTGCCGCAAGCTTCTCCAATCATGGTCACATTTGCCCCTCTCATTACTTGGTAGAGTTAACCTTATAAAAATGTCCATTCTTCCTAAAATTTCTTTTTTATTTAACACCATTCCTTTATATTTTGATCATACTATCTTAACTAAATTCCAATCCAACATCTCATCTTTTATTTGGAATAACCATCTTCCACGTATTGCTTGGAAAAAATTAAGACGGCGACGCGATAAGGGTGGTTTAGCGGCACCAGATCTAAAAATCTATGCATGGGCCTTTCAATTATCCCATTCTCGGATGTTGCTGAAGGTTCCTTCAGGTTCTGGGGTAGGCCTTATGTATGCGGCTATGCTGGATGGGGAAAAAATCAATCGCTCTGGTTTTCTTTTTAAGTTTGGTAATCCTAAGTTCTTTAAAAAAATTAAACTGAAGATTTTACAAGGTCTGGCAAAAACTTGGGCTGAAGTCACGAAATCTATAAAACTAAATTATTTTGGGGAGAAAACACCATTGTGGGGGCTGCCTGAAAATCCCACTTGGCTTGATGATACTTTAGCTATCCCTCTCAGACAGGCAGGTCTTGAAGTCTGGGGAGACCTCTTCTTCGAGGGGGACCTACTTTCATGGGAACACTTGCAAGCTAAGGTTGGCCCCAATCTTTCAAGATTTAAATACCTACAAATTCATGGTTGGACTGTGGCCTATAAAACCTCTACCGCTAATAGGAACAAACTTAAACTTGGAGAACACAGCCAATTTGTTTCCGACTTAGTACTCTGTGAGCCAGTAAAAAAGAAGTATCCAAATGGTATAACTTTATTCTGGAGGAGTCGGATGGAGACTTTATTCTACCAGAGTCAACATGGGGCTCCGTTGTGATGGATCAAAACTTACAAAATCTTTGGATAACTTCTTTTGAACTTTTGTGGAAGATTGTTAAACCATCCTGGCTTCGCAGAAACCATATTTTCACCCTCCATAGGGCATATTATTCCCCTCTTAGGTTATCTAAGTTTGTAGGAGGAGAGTTAGTGTCTTGTGCCAGATGTGGGTTGACGGCGGCATCAGACACACATATGTTTTTTGAATGCCCACTACTAATCACATACTGGGAGGACATCAGTAACTATCTTACAGAATCACTGGGTAGCCCGGTTACCATAGATCTGCCTTTAGTGATATTTGGGGTATCAGAAGGTCTACAAAATCCAGCTAAGTTCCTAGTGTTCTATGCTATGCTGCTTGCGAGAAGGGAGGTATGCAGAAAATGGAAAGACTCTTCACCCCCTACATTTAGGGATTGGCAATCTTCAGTCTTCCAGACCTCCCGCATGGACTTGGCTAGATCTGGCAATCATAACAAAAGGGAGTTTTGGTATCTACTTTCTTGGCTTCATTGATTCATCCGGGGTTTTGTTTTTTTTCCGGGTCCTATGATTGATCTCCTATGGTACTTAAATATATTTCGTACCCATGGAACAGCCGCTAACCGGTTCATGCCCGGCCCCACTTGGCTGCTAAATTACCCCAAGGTTTGCCGCAGACCGGTAAATCATTGACTTTGTGCCTACCTGGAATACGGATGACAGCTGAGGGAAATATGGCCCCCAGAAGACTAGTGTCCCTTCCAGTTTACGAAATAAACTGAGACAGCTGTTTGTGTAAATTCCTTTTGGCACTTGTCTATATGGTGGTTATGAGGACAAAAAAAAAAAAAAAATTTTTTTTTTTTTTTATAATATGTAGTTTCATCTAGAATGGTTATTGGCGATCCAGAATCCGCCATTACTTCTAATTTAACACCTTCTATAGTTGCTTCACCTAGAGGTACCTTAAACGTAACATCAGAATCAATAATATTCACATTAACGACCAGATTATTGATATCATCTTCTAGCTCATCTATAACATTTACACTTGTGTGAGACATATTCCTACTTCTAATATTGGTTTTACATGAATTTTCAAAATGTCCAACTTTTTTACATTTAGTACACCTTTTACCGTGTGCTGGACAATTTGGATTATTTCCAATATGAGTTTTTGATCCACATCGATAACATATCAAATTTCTCTTATTAATGAAATTTCCTCTTCCTTTACTATTTTCCTGTGCTTTTGATTTGCTTGTAATTGCACATATTGATTCAGAATTATTTTCTGATCCTGATATAACTTTTGTCGATACCGATGATCTTTCTATTCTGACAGCAATATCAATCACTTAATTTATTGTAGGATTCCTGCATGCCAAAAGACGTTCTTGTACTCTTTTTTGGAAAACAGTGAAAAACTAACTGATCTCTTAAATATTCGTCAAGCATATCTCCAAAGTCACATTTAGATGCTAAAATGCGTACGTTTGAAATATAGTCTTCAATGCTTTCATCCGCTAACTGCTTCCTTTGGTTAAAACTGTGTCTTTCTACCATTATATTAGGCTGTTCATGGAACCTCTTCTCTAATCTTTTAACAGCATCTGTGTAAACATCCCATGGAATAAATTGTCCAGGAGGCGGTTCACTTTCAGGTATGTTATCAAAAATGTCTCTACCTGCGTCTCCTAACAATCCATAAAGCCCAGCTTTTTTTCTGTCTTTAGAGTAATCTTTACCATCGATGGCAACAAGATAGCTTTCAAACGATTTGAACCACTGTTGCCATCTAACAGGTGGTTTTCCTGCATGCTGTAAAAATTGAATAATTTAATAAGGTTGTATTTGATATGCCATTGTAAATTGTAAAATGTGAGTACTTACAATATTTTTATATCAAGCTATTGAATATACTTCTCTCTTCTTTAATTTCCAAACAATATATTTTGCTCCTTTAAAACTCAAAATTGTACTTTATAAATCTTTACCTTTTTAAATATTGCTTTAAATTGCTTCTGATTTTATATAATGTAAGTATTTCCAATTAAAACCGTTTTCCTATTATTATTTCTGATCTATCGGTTGATTCGGCAAATATTTTGTAGCTAGGATATTGTAAATCCAAGATGGCCGCAATGTAGGAAAACGTTATTTGACCTTGCGTAATGACGCGTACTAACAAATGCAGTCTTAGAGCGCACAGAATCTCCTCAGTGCGTCTAGACGTAATGCGCGTCTTCACGTAATAACACTCCTCACAAGCACTGCTCACCGTGCGTCTTCATGTGATGACGATCTCTCGCGCTTCCCACATAGAATCCTCTTGCCAATTCAAACGGCAACACCCGGCAACTGGCAATTGCAGTCTTCAGAAATGAAAATGAGGTAATTAATTCATACCAAGCATTTCTCGACCGCTGTTTTCTTTACCGCTGTTGCTGTTTTCTGTTGCTGTTTTTATTCAGATCTTTCAATCCACGGTGGGTTTTAAAATAAATAAATATATATATATAGAAAAGTCTCCTTCCTTAATCCAAATCCATCATCGCCATATTTATGTTGTAATTAACACAACATAAGTCTTAAAGAAGATTTCGAAAAGGAGATTATTATTTAAATAGGATAAAAGATAGGAACCCACATGAGGAAAGATCCAGATGCGATGCTGTTGTGTCCAGTGTTCAAGGCATAATGATCCGACAGCAACACATCTGGAACAGAACATAGAACGTGGAATATAGATTACAGAACATGCAAGCAATTAAAGGTACACAGATACAACAGGCTTCCTTGATGACAGCTAGGCTCGGTGCCTCAGAGCCTCAGGGCCTCGGTTCTTTGCTCAGTACTTCACTCTTCAACCCCTTTCCCTTTTCTGGCTGCCACCGCCTCAACCTCGGGACGTTCCTCTGCAGCGGCCACACATCCTGAGCTTGCCGAGCTCGAGGCCAGCCACGGACCAGGCACCTCTGCCCACGCTGCCGCCGGGGGTTCGCACGGCAATAAGCAAGACAGCGGGATGCAGGAATGTTGCCCTGGAATCCACTCCAGTTTCAGCTACACGCGGGTCTCGGTACGCACCGCGGCACTCCGAAACACCAACCCAGCACCACACTCGGGTGGCTCTTAGCTCGCAGCACCCTGCAGGCGGGCCACCCGTGTAGATGTTGAGGGGATCACCAGGGGATCACCCAGGGCTTCAGGATTGGTCTCGGCATCTTCCTCCTCCTCGCTCGTCTACGCTTGTCTATGTTCGGCAGCAGTCAGCTGCGAGGGGAGGCAGCGGACAGCGTGAAACCAAGGACTGGCGTGCCTTCCAATATGAGTGTTACTCATATTTTCTGTGCTTGCCAGTCGCGCAGTTCAGAAGCCCCCGCCACGCAATTGGTTCTGGACAACTACTGGCACACTTCACGGCACTTTGTTACTTCCAGGGATGGAATGTGTCCGGTACCCGCCTCTCTAACAGGGTGACCCGAGTGGTTGAGGTATTTCACCTCTGTCTGTGGCAATTTGCTTCGCGCATATAACCCCTGCTCATTGATCTTCCTGTGCGGGGGGCTGTGACGGTACGAGGGGACTCAAGGAGAGACTTTGTGAATTCAGGACTACTGTCGAGTGTCATGGTATCCTGCTTCGTTGGACCCACTGTTGTTATTTTGACATTTGCACTCCCCTTAATTCACCGAACCGGGCTGCTTCTGACATTGAGCATCCTGGGAGTTGCAGTCCGGAGTACTTGGAACACTCTGCAACAGGTGTGCAGGATTTCATGGGGGAGGAGCGGATCAATGTCATCCATTAAAGAGGCAGCAAGGCAATTACTTACCGTGAGGCTTTTCTCTGGTGTTGGGCGCTGAAGAAGGCGCAATGCCGAAATGCATCCGCCGCCACTGGAACTGTTTCGACGGAATAAAGTTTGTCCAACCAGTCCCCCTCAGGGCTTCTGCTTCTTTTTCGGAGGGAGAGTGTTGCTCATATATATATATATATATATATATATATATATATATATATATATATATATATATATATATATATATCCAAACTGCCAAAATCGGTAAACAAGCGAGAACGCTATGTCCTTGCCGCTTATGATGGCGGTCCGTGGAAAAGGGGGCGAGCCTTAAAACCAATCTAGAAGCGCTGATACGATCCAAAGGGTTCCAATGGAGAAAACAGCCACCACGGACTCCCTTATGCTTGCAAAAGCAGTATTTTATTAAGCAAACGGTACCAGCAACTCGACGCATTTCGGGACCTAGTCCCGAGTGCCGTTAGTGCAATCTCATTCGTTTAAATAAAAAACACATGATTACTCAATACATACATACATAGTAAAAAACAGACTGTGACTTTAAACAAACAATAATGCCTACTTATTCAGAAAAATATTGCAGCGAAAAAGTACTAAGAGCTTGAGTACATTGGCAAAAATAGTACATAATATATAATACATTAAACCCCATGATTAAAGTGATCGCGTGTATGAAAATGGACTCTCACTGTATTCTAATACAATTTAACGGCAACGTTCAAATAGACATTTCTCTTAATTACACTATCACATAGCTAGATTGTTTCTGTGGGCAAAGGGAAATGATGTCCATATAAAACTAAATTCTGTTTGAACTGTAAAACTTTATTAGTCCGACAAAGTTCTTAAACACTCCCTTTGCCACTCACTTATTGACAAAATGTCCATGACTGTGAGCAGATTCTGAAGAAATTATAAAGATTAAAGAATCATTTTCCAAGTGGGCTTTCGCAATTCTAATCAATTGTACTCTTATAACAGTCCATTGTAAATAGGCCACAAAGAAATCTGGGGAAAAGAAAAACCAAATAATAGGCTTCAGCACGAAGCCTCTAATACTTTCGCTCTTTAACATGTCTTCTGATGTGTACGTTCTGTACAATCTGTAAAATAAAATAAACTATTAATAAAAGTGAATAAACAATACAAAAAACGTACACTAACGAAAACTTTAAAAAACAACTAGCCATATTTCTAGCTTAATATGACCTGTCTTCCTTAAGGTCCTCTCCTATACGACAGATATGGAAAGCTTGTTAACAGTAAATATTTGATCTTTTTATCTCTGCAAAACATTTGTAGGTATCTCATAGCCCAAGAAAAGCCGTTGGATTACGCAGAGGAACAATATCCCAACCGGTAGTGAGACAAAATATCGAAATTCAAATATCGATATACAATAATATCGATGTTTTAATTTCGATGGTATAGAATATCGATGTCCAAAATATCGACAGACAGAATATCGTTTTTTTAAGGTATGTATGTTTCTAATATCGAAAATATCGAAATTTACTAATATCTAAATTTTGTTTAGTGTTATGTATTTTATTATGTTGTTTATATGTTTGTTAAATATGTTTTGTAATGTATGTTTGAAAATTAGTAAATTTGTTTTCATTTTGCGTTTTAGTATCAGAGCGGGTTGTGGGTTTATAGGGAAATAGGGTGGGAAGTAATTTAATAATAATTCATTAATTCATATATTTTTGTAAATATTTTTAATTAATAATTAATTGGTAATTAATTTATATTAATTAGTTAATTGCATTATTAGAGTTAATGTTTTAATATATATACATTTTTAATATTGTTAATTCATTTATTGGTAAT
The DNA here is from genome assembly GCF_964261635.1 of Lissotriton helveticus. Taxonomy (NCBI): domain Eukaryota; kingdom Metazoa; phylum Chordata; class Amphibia; order Caudata; family Salamandridae; genus Lissotriton; species Lissotriton helveticus. Next base: position 329,065,188 of record NC_136071.1, on the reverse strand, counting down.
TAAATAATATTAATTAGTAAATTAAATTAATTAGAGTTAATGTGCTAATATATTTAATGTATTGTTATTGTTAATTAAAAATTAATTGGTAATTAAATAATATTAATTATTTAATTAGATTAATTAGAGTTAATGTGCTAATATATTTAATGTTTTTGTTATTGTTAATTAATAATTAATTGGTAATTAATAATTATTAAGTGATTAAATGATGTGATTTATTTATGTGTAGTGGGTTGTGTGTTTATAGGGGGATAGGGTGTGATATAATTAAATTTAATTAATTAAAGAGATTGTATTTATTTGTTGGTATTTATTGTTAATTAATTAGTAATTAATATGTGTTAATTAGTTCATTTATAATTACATCAATTTAGTAATGTTAATTGTTATCAATTGATTAATAGAAATTTATATTAATTTTGTTTTTTTGTATGTGTAGTGTGTTGTGTGTTAAAGGGGGAGTAGTGTGGGAAGTAATTTTTACCCCCATGCTATCCAACGCTTTCCCTACTGTTGCACCCTCTGGAGTGGGAATAGTAATTTTAACCCCTACGCTATCCAACGCTTTCCCTACTGTTGTACTCTCTAGAATGGGAATAGTAAATTTTACCCCTACGCTATCCAACGCTTTCCCTACTGTTGCACCCTTTGGAGTGGGAATAGTAATTTTTACCCCTACGCTATCCAACGCTTTCCCTACTGTTGCACCCTCTGGAGTGGGAATAATAACTTTTTACCGCTACGCTATCCAACGCTTTTCCTACTGTTGCACCCTCTGGAGTGGGAATAGTAATGTTTACCACGACGCTATCCACTGCTTTCCCTACTGTTGCACCCTCTGGAGTGGGAATAGCAATTTTTACCCCTATGCTATCCAACGTTTTCTCTACTGTTGCACTCTCTGGAGTGGGAATAGTAATTTTTACTGCTATGCTATCCAACGCTTTTCCTACTGTTGCACTCTCTGGAGTGGGAATAGTAATTTTTACCCCTATGCTATCCAACGCTTTCCCTACTGTTGCACTCTCTGGAGTGGGAATAGTAATTTTTACCCCTACGCTATCCAACGCTTTCCCTACTGTTGCACCCTCTGGAGTGGGAATAGTAATTTTTACCCCTACGCAATCCAACGCTTTCCCTACTGTTGCACTCTCTGGAGTGTGAATAGTAAATATTACCCCTACGCTATCCAACGCATTCCCTACTGTTGCACCCTCTGGAGTGGGAATAGTAATTTTTATCCCTACGCTATCCAACGCTTTCTCTACTGTTGCACCCTCTGGAGTGGGAATAGTAATTTTTACCCCTACGCTATCCAACGCTTTCCCTACTGTTGCACCCTCTGGAGTGGGAATAGTATTTTTTACCCCTACGCACTCCAATGCTTTCCCTACTGTTGCACTCTCTGGAGTGGGAATAGTAATTTTTACCCCTATGCTATCCAACGCTTTCCCTACTGTTGCACCCTCTGGAGTGGGAATAGTAATTTTTACCCCTACGCTATCCAACGATTTTCCTACTGTTGCAATATGTGGAGTACGTATATATATTAATTTATATGTAGAGTTTTTAATTTATTTTAAATGTATGTGTATTAGTTATAATTTTTTTAATATGTTTTAATGTTTTTATTTACTATTTGTAAAATTATATGTATTTTTTAACTATTTTTACATTATTATTAATACATTTAAAAACGATATTTTTACTTTCGATAATTTTGTACTACGATATTAAATTTTCGATATTTTTGTACTTACCTTTATGAAGATATATTTGACTTCGATATTTTTGTATCGATATTTTTGTAGGTAGATATTCTGTCTGTCGATATTATGTCATAGATTCCTCCCAACCGGTATTGTTTGCAGACAGTTATTGAGGATATCTATACAGTATTATCCAAACAGAGAAAGGAGACTCAGTTTGATTTTCATATATGCTCAAGGCATCATTTTTATAAGCATTCTGAGGAGTATAGGGCAATTGTAATTAACAGTTGATATCAACACTGCAATTATTGAATAATACGTGACAGCCCAAAGTTGAACAAGGTGCATGAGTGCAAAGGTGAGTGACACTACGGCGACACAAGTGACAGTGAGAGCAACGTGGACGGCGCAAAGTGTATAGTGAGCAGTTATGTACAGTGAATAAAAACAACCAAGTGGTTTCAGAATAGTTCAAGAAGATGGTTATTCATTTTCCATTTTTTGCGAATACCACTTTGTAAGGGGCGCCGAGAATCTCGCTGGAGAGTCGATGGCATTTCGATCCGTAGGATTTGGGCTCATCATCAGGACAGAGGGGGCTGGAAGCAGTGCGTTTAGGCAACAGGTAGGTAACAAGGGTTGGCGGGGAAAATTTCCGTGAGTAGAGCGTCTGTAGGGATGCCTCGATGGACGTCCCGTGGCAGAGTAAGGGTCCGGACTCACATGAGACAATAAGTTTTACAGAGCCGCGTGGTCCGTGGGTGGATCTGCCCTGATCTCGGTGTGATTGGCGGAGGGAGGGGAGTCAATCTTTCCTTGAGGGGGGACGGGCGAGTCAAGCGCTGTCCGGGTGTTGCCATGGCACCCTCGGACCACGCGGCTCTGTAAAACTTATTACTCCTAAATTTGATTGGTTGTTCTCCCTTTCCTCCCCCTCCCGCGGATCACGCTGAGACCAGCGCAGACCCATTCACAGACCACGCGGCTCCGGACACTCCTTTAATTTATTAATTGCTCATATGTCCTTGAAGTACTGATCATGTGAGTCTGGACCCTTACTCTGCCACGGGACGTCCATCCTATATTGTGCAATCAGTCTTGATTCCAAGCGGCGCCAACATTGTATTCTATTGCCACCTCTTTCATTCAATTTGATCATATCCAAAACAACAAAACTCAACAGATTAGTGTTTTGTTTGTGATGGCTTTGAAAACGACGTGCTATCGGGTACTGTTTGTCCCCATTCTTGATAGCATGTAGATGCTTAAGGATACTTATCTTTGCTTTATCAGACTCACATGGCCGCTTTCTCTTTGAACCTCTGTGCAACCAAACCTCCCTGTCAGAAAAGTAAACACCACATTATAACTAAATAGTGCTCCTGGGAACTATCCCACCGGCAAACTTAATAAAAAGAAGACTGCAACACACTCTGTTATTTTTCTGCCGTGAATTGTACACCCCACGCCAATTATATAAATGCCCTTAAAATATATAAAAAACTATTTTTACCTTCACAATCCCTGTCCACCACCCTGTGACCACTATATACAGTTAATAGTGTTCCTACGCTCCCTGCTACTCCTTTGGTTTCCCGTACTCCATTGAAGTGCATCACAAAATGGCTCACAACAGTGAACCGTTCCCACCCAATAAGGAGCAAACTTGTACTCGGAACACTTTAGCCAATAAAATGTCCATGGTGTTCCGCAGAGGTAGAGGGAATTGCTCCCAACACTTCTACTTTTAATGCTTCACAGCCAATGAACATTAAGCTTGCGAAGGTCCTGCTTGGAACACGTTACCCAATGAGATATACCTGATGCTCCGCGGAGGAGGAGGGAATGGCTGGCAACACTTCTACTTTCAATGGTTTGCAGCCAATGAACATTAAACTTGGGAAGGTCCTGCTTTGAACACGTCAGCCAATTAGATGTCCTTGCTACTCCACGCAGGGGGAGAGAATGGCTGGCAACACTTCTACTTTTAATTGTTCACAGCCAATGAACATTGAGCTCTCTGTTGGAACACCTCAGCCAATTAAACGTTAATTTTGTTCTGTGCACAGGAACAGAACATGCCCTCCCACATAATATTAAATTTCGTCGAACAAAGTGACACTATCCATGACAAAAGTGAACACCACATTATAAGTAAACATTACTGCGCATTATATTAAAGGAAAGCTGCTACACGGCGCATTGTTATTTTCCCGATAAGATTTCCACAGCCTAGTGAACATTGGCGCAATAGCATTGTTTTCTGCTCCAGGTGCAGGGCAGCCGGACGCGGTCTCCACCCCTACCCAGGGCAAGACCTCCCTCAGCCTTTCTCACCTCTCCCAGATGCAGGCAGGCAATTCACATTCTGCTGAGAAACACAAAAAGGTCTAAAGCACAAACTCTGCCATTTTCTCAAACAGCGGTTTCTGGATACACAGCAACAAAACCATCTACCCAAAAAGATGCGTCATGGCGCTGTGAGTTGAGAAATACCAAACTTCACTGTTCCATTTCAAGTTCCTGGGAAACTAGGCTAACAATACTACACTGAGCCTCCCCCATTCTGTCCTACGGGCAGGATGGCCTTTCACCAGGGAAAATGAAATGGAGTATTTCCACTGTCAGGGCCTAGCACCCACACTGGCACAGGCCCTACCTTTTACCTACACTGCACCCTGCCTAGGGGTTACCCAAGACGTCCTACAGAGGTGCACCATGTGTAGGCAAAAGGGAAAGTAAGGCCTGACAAGTGGTAGCACTTGTCAGGACAACATGCTAATTTAGCATAATGCGCACACGCCCTAAACTGAAGACCTGTGTTCCCTCTCTGCGCATTTCTTTAGTACTAGCTCTGGCACACACAGTGCACATCACTTGGGGATCTTGCTAGTAAAGCAAACATACCAATCAGAGACAACCAAACATCACTACAATTTATACAGGGAACATCTGTACTTGCACACTGATTAGCAGTGGCAAGTAGCTACAGCATCTAACTTCACAGCTCTCCGTCAGGAAAACGGTCTAGGGAAAAAGCGAAATGTTTAAGTGAACTTTAGGCAACAAGGCCAAGTCCAACAGGTGCCATTTTAGCCTCTCTCTGCCACAGACCGCCGCTCGCTATGTCCGTGCTTACGGCCCCTCTACACGGCTGCCGCCGCTACCTCGGCTCGCCGCCACACTCTGGTTTCCTTTGGTGTCCTGAGGAGCTCTTAAGGTGCACGTATTATGCCGGATATGTGGGTTCAAACTCCAACTGCTAGAGCAGCTCGGTTAGAAAGCAGCCACCTTCCGCGGCTGCAAACCACACCCCACACCTCCTCCTTTTGTCACTCAAGGGAGAATTTGCCAAGTCCCAAGCAGGTGTTAAGCAACTTAGTATAACACATGCTTTGTTAGATGCTTGACGTACTCACCGGGCCCATAAGTCTGGATTTATGTTTCATTCTATTCCTCATGGCACATTTTCCCTGCTTGATGTTTTTGTCAGCCATAGCTTTCTGCCTTTACTAACAATTAAGTTGAACTTACAAATTGTGGCAGATCATAAGCCTCTGTCACTCTTTATTGAATCTAGTTATGTGCCTGATTCTCTGTCCCTGCGTAGATGGACATTTGACTGTAAGCTTTTATCAGTCAACAAAGGTTTGGAGTGCCCTAAAGGCTTTTACTCTGGTTTCGACTACTAGCTATGTTTTTTTTTGCTAAAGGTAAGGAGAGGCAGGCGAAAGAGGTTAGCCTCAGGGAAAAGCTTTTTCTACTTGAATTGGAACACTCATCCTGCCAGAGGATTCCACATTGTGTAGATAAACAGTTCACTAATCTGCAGATGCAGTTTAAAAACGGATTTGGGCAAGGCCAGCTGTAAATATTCAGCAAAACAAGCATTATGTTTTGAAAATAGTGAGGCGATGGGACAGATTTTGGCCTTTCACATGAAGGAAAAGAGAAATAACAATTTAATTTGGGCTATTAGAGACTCTGCTGGGAGATTGGTAACAAAAAGCCCCACGATATTGGTGGTTTTCCATCATGTTTACCTATATAATGAAGAATATGTCGATTCAGGATATGATTGAATCATATGTACGGATCTCAAGGTTGAATCAGCTCACAGAGGGTCAAAAGGTAATGGTGGATGATACAATAACCAGGGTAGAAGTCGAAACGGCTATTATGCAACTTGTGAGTGGTAAAGCAGCGGGTCAAGATTCGATTCCGACTGAGCTTTATAAGCAGTTTAAAGACATCTTGATCCTCCTTTTTACCCAGTCAGTTAATTTGGCTGCTTTTATAACATCAGTTCCACCTTCATGTGGTGATAGGTATATTTCTATTTTTATGAAAAAGAACAAAGATCCTATAAGTTGTGGCTCATACCGTCCCATCTTCCCTGATTAAGTGTGATTCTAAAATGTATACCCGAATTCTGTTGAATCAACTAGCTGCTGTGATCACCTTATTAATATTCCCAATGCTGCACAGTTTTGTCCCCTCAAGGGATACTGTATCTCATGTCAATCTTGCAATCTCTGTTTGGATGTGGCAATGGAACTAAATGGATCTGCCAGTATCGATTGATTGTCATGATGAAGATTGGACAAGGGCCGCGTTTTGTTTCCAGGAGCAAGTCAATATATTCCAATTTGACTGCAAGGGTCTGATATATGGGAATGCTCTCTGACCCTATTCAGATAGGCTTGGGAACTAGGCAAAGGTGTCCTCTTTTCCCGTTGCTATTTCCCTTCTATCTGGACACTTATATTCATGTACTAAAAAGGACAGCCTCAATTCCATCACTGAGGCTTCACAATTGGAGGCCAAGATATTAGCCTACGCTGATGTTATTACTCTGCATACATCATCTCCAGCAATGGCACTGCCAGCAATGGAGGATGCAGCTATGGTATTTGGGCAATTCTTAGGCTAGAACTTAAACAGCGATAAAATGTAGGTTATCATTAGTAAAGAATGTATTAAAGAGGGTCCTTGCTATGTAACCTCAGCCAAATATCTGGGCATCCATATTACGTTCGACATTGATACTGTGGTATCATTGAATTATGAAGCATTATATAGGGAAACTATCTCTGTTTAGAAAATGGGACAGGCTACATCGCGGTCAGATCGTGAGATGTTATATCATTAAGAGGACAGTACTGTCACATTACTTATACCTATTAAGGTCCATTCCTTTGTATTTATATAAAATGTATTTTATAAAATTGAAAGTAAAAAAATATTTGGGCTTATAAACAACCCTGGTGTGCTATTCATTACCTTTAACTTCCATGCAGGTGGAGGGGGCACTTCTGATTCTGTGGAATTACTACCTAGCTGCGTTTATGTTTGCCTTTCCGCAGTAGTGGGCCTTACCTCATGGGACCTTGCAGGTTTATTTCTGGAGTGCTAGACTATCCTCACAACCATTAAACCAGATCACGGATTGGTCGATACTGCTTATTTCAAGCATATGCGGTTTAAGACATTATTAGTCTTTCAGTAGATTTGGCAGGTCATTTGAGACACTTGTTAAGTACCCAGGTTCCAACAATGTACCCTGCTAAGTAACAACCCTAATTTTCCATCTTTAAGGTAGCTTTCTTAAATGCTGGCACTCAACTGAAATTCAGTATTTGGGTCCATTTTTTGAGATTGCCATTTTTTATCATTTCATGATGTGATAGTGACTTTAGGGTCCCCAAACTGGGGCTGTTCAGTTTTTTGCAATTAAAAGAATTTGTACAGCGACTTCCTGATAGTGATACTAATATGAGCCATAACGATTTTCTCTAGAGTTTTACTGAGATTAAGAAACGTGGCTTCATACATACCTTCTGCCTGATTCAGGGGCATCAAAGTAAAGTGCTTGATAAATTTGAGATACTTGCTGTTAAGTGGGCTCGAAGTTTGCAGTGTAATGTTTCTGCGTTGGACATACATCAAGCTCATATTCTTGCCCAGGGTGCTCTCAGTGTGTCCCGGCTTAAGGTACACTCTTTTAAGCTTCTAAATGATATATATTATACACCCCTCAATCTGCATAAGTGTGGCCTGAGGGAGACATTGGGTTGTTTTTGTTGTGATGCACCTGAGGCTGATGCTGTGAATATTTTTGCAACATGTGGCTTCATCATACCATTTTGACACAACGTTTTTGATTAATAAACCAACGGTGTAAGTCTAACATCATCCCTGATGCAAACACTGTTTTGTTCCGACATGCCCCTGATGTCTCTCCTGAAGTCGCTTGTTTCTATTTCACAGTGACCTCTATGAGATTAACGATTGCTCGAGCCCGTCTGCATAAGGAAGCACCAGACTCTGTATCCTAATGGTGGAAGTTTATATTTCTTTGTGGGCTGGAGTTTGCAATAATTGATAATCATCCAAATCGATTTAAGTGAAGAAGAATGTGGGAACCGGTCAAGTGAGATATATCGGATCTTTTACCTGGTTGCGACATGACAATATGATACAATTGTATAGTTTGAAAATGTCTCAATTATTGTTCCTATGTATTTGTGATGATTCTTTATTACCTATTATTTTTTTTACTCTTATTTGAAATGGCACTATTCTAGTATGTTTATTTTTGTTTTGAGACTACAATGAATTAGTACTACTCAATCCAAAGAAATCCAATTCAATTGAAAGTTGGACTTTTCATAAATATTGAGGACAAGTGAATCTTAAAAAGTTGCACTTTACCTGTCCGGCTTCCAGTGGATAATTAGCATTAGCCTTTGATCAGATGGCCCTGCCAGTGCTCTTTATTAACGAGGAGTGAAAACTGCTCCTAGAGCAGAAACTAAGACTTAGGCCTTTTCACAGGAAGACCTGGGTGTAGGCTTGTGACCAATATCAGCTCAGGTAAGGACAGCTGGGGGAGGACCAGGAGCTTCATTGACTAAAAAGGGACCAGGTTGAGACCTTCTCATTCACAGGTAAGTTTAACAGGAGCTCCAGGGAAGAGAAGCCTTTCGTTCTGTATACCCTCTGTAGCTGTAGCCATCTTGGCACCAGCCCAGTGTATGTGAAATCTGATCCCAGAAACAGCTTTGTGTAGCTGGAGAAGAGGTAATTGCTCATTTCCCTAAACACACCCCTGGAGGTCCCACATGCTCTCTTCAGATTTAGAAAGATTGTCAAGTTAGATTTGCCTCAAAACCGTTGCATACCTACATGTTATAATCACTTTTAAATTAGTAATAATTTTATATGTGTTATACCATTTTTAAAAAAAAAGCTCTAGCCCATTAAAAACTTTTAAATAAAAATAGAACAAACTAATTTTGCACTATATTTGTTATGTATCTAATAATGGAATGACTTGGTTTCGCCACAGATCTAGTCCATCGTTTGCATTTGAAAAGTAGTGACAAGCAATGCAAAAAATGTGTAATTGTGCTCCAAACTGTTTCATCTAGTATAAACACACTTTTGCAGGACTCATTTTTACAAAAGCAACAAGAATGATGCAAACAGGTTTGCCCACTGTTTCCACCCAGTGCACATTTTCTGTAATAGGGTCACTTATTATTAAGAGTTCATAACGATCACTTACAGACAGGTATATATACTAAACTGTGACATTGTATTGGGGGAACGTCGTTTACGACGCTTCTTTTAGCACGCAGTGCTATTACAACGCGGTCTTTCAATCGCATTCTATTACAACGCATGACTCTGGGGGGGCGCTCAAGGATAGGGAATACTTTTAATTTACTATCCAACACCTTCCCTAGTGTCAACGGGGACTGGTGTTGGAATAGTAAATTTAAATATTCACTATCCAACACCCCTTTCTGTTATGCGTTGTAAAAGATTGTGTTATAAAAACCGCGTTGTTACAGCATGCATGCTAAAAGCATGCGTTGTAACAACGTACATCCATTGTATTGACATGAACTGCAGGGCAGTGGAAAGCATAATCTGGGATACCACAGACAATTTATTTAGATAGCATGTTTGGAAACATTAACATGCTTGTGTCCACAGAATTTAAGCAGACAGGTAGCAAAAGCAATTGATGGTATTTTAATTTGTCAGCAAGTAATTGTGCAAAACGTGTTACCATCAATTTGCACTTTAGAATTTGATATATGATTTTTCATTGTTTGTCTAATTATTTACAAAACTAACATTTTACAGGACAAAATGAACCATCATAGACAGCTTTTACTGATCAATCAATCAATCAATCAAGAAATTTGTATAGCGCGCTACTCACCCGGCGGGTCTCAAGGCGCTTGGGGGAGAGGGGTCCGCTACTGCTCGAACAGCCAGGTCTTGAGTTGCTTCCTGAAGGAGAGGTGGTCTTGGGTCAGACGGAGGTGGATGGGGAGGGAGTTCCAAGTCTTGGCCGCCAGGTAGGAGAAGGATCTTCCTCCCATGGTGGTTCTTCGGATGCGTGGAACGGCTGCGAGGGCGTGGCTGGTTGATCGCAGCTGTCGGGTGGGAGTGTAGAAGGTCAGGCTGTTGTTGAGGTACCTGGGGCCCAGGTCGTGGAGGGCCTTGTGTGCGTGGGTGAGGAGGCGGAACGTGATTCTCTTGTTGACGGGGAGCCAGTGCAGGTCTCTTAGGTGTCCGGTGATGTGGTTGTGTCAGGGGATGTCCAGGATGAGTCGTGCGGAGGCGTTCTGGATGCGTTGGAGTCTTTTCTGCAGTTTGGCTGTGGTTCCGGTGTAGAGGGTGTTTCCGTAGTCCAGTCGGCTGGTGACGAGGGCCTGGGTGACCGTCTTCCTGGTTTCGGTGGGGATCCATCGGAAGATCTTACGGACCATGCGTAGGATGTTGAAACATGATGATGAGACGGCTTTGACTTGTCTGGTCATCGAGAGGGAGGAATCCAGGATGAAGCCCAGGTTGCGTGCGTGGTCCGTTGGTTTTGGTGCGTTGCCTAGGGCCGGGGGCCACCAGGAGTCGTCCTAGGCAGAGGGTGCTGATCCAAGGATGAGGACTTCTGTCTTGTCTGAGTTCAGTTTCAGGCGGCTGTTCTTCATCCACTCGGCTACTTCTTTAATTCCTTCGTGTAGGTTGGTTCTGGCGGTCGAGGGGTCGTTGGTGAGGGAGAGGATCAGCTGGGTGTCGTCGGCGTAGGAGATGATGTTGAGGTTGTTTTGGCGTGCGATGGCTGCGAGGGGGCTCATGTAGACGTTGAAGAGGGTGGGGCTGAGTGATGATCCTTGTGGTACGCCGCAGATGACTTCGGTGGCCTCGGATCTGAACGGGGGAGGCGGACTCTCTGGGTTCTTCCGGCGAGGAACGAGATGATCCACTCCAATGCCTTCTCTTGGATTCCGACGTTGCTGAGGCGATGTACAAGGGTGCGGTGGCAGACAGTATCGAACGCTGCAGAGAGGTCCAGGAGGATGAGGGCCGCTGTTTCCCCGTTGTCGAGCAGGGTTCGGATGTCGTCAGTGGCTGCGATGAGGGCGGTCTCGGTGCTGTGGTTGGCATGGAAGCCGGATTGTGAGTGGTCGAGGGACCCGTTCGCCTCGAGGAAGGCGGCAAGCTGTCTGTTGACGGTCTTCTCGATGACTTTGGCAGGAAACGGGAGGAGCGAGATGGGGCGGTAGTTCTTGAGGTCGGTGGGGTCTGCTGATGGTTTCTTCAGGAGGGCGCTGAGTTTGGCATGCTTCCAGCTCTCTGGGAAGGTGGCGGTGTTGAAGGAGCAGTTGATGATGTCCCGGAGTTGTGGTGCGATGACGGAGTCGGCCTTGTTGAAGACGTGGTGGGGGCATGGGTTGGTTGGTGATCCGGAGTGGATGGTGTTCATCGTGTAGATGGTGTCTTCGGTGCTGACCGGGGTCCAGGCGCGGAGGGTGGTGGTGGGGGGCGTTGGTTCTGTGGTTGGGTGCGTGGTCTGTTCGTCGAAGCTGTTGTATATGTCTGCGATCTTGCTGTGGAAGAACGAGGCGAGTGAGTCGCAGAGGTTCTGTGAGGGGGAGATGTCGTTGTTTCAGGCGCTGGGGTTGGATAGCTCTTTGACGATGCTGAAGAGTTCCTTGCTGTTGTGTGCGTTGTTGTCTAGTCGATCCTTGAATGCTGACTTCTTGGTGGTGTGGATCAGCTGGTGGTGTTTGCGGGTGGCGTGCTTGAGGGCGGTCATGTTGTCTGTGGTCGGGTTTATTCGCCAGGCTTTCTCGAGGCTACGGCAGTTCTTCTTGGAGTTCTTGAGGTCGTCGTTGAACCAGGAGGCTTTCGTGCTTCCGGGCCTGTTGGGATGGTTTTTCAGGGGTGCGAGGTCGTCAGCGCAGTTGATGATCCACTGTGTGAGGTTGATGGCTGCTTGGTTGGGGTTCGTTGATCTGGCAGGAGGGTTCTGGTTCAGTGATGTGGTGAGCTGGTCGGTGGTGATCTTGTTCCAGCTCCTGCGGGGAACCTGTTGCGGGAGGTGGTGAGTCGTGGTCTTTCTGAAGCTGAAGTGGACGCAGCTGTGGTCTGTCCAGTGGAGTCCGGTGGAGTGGCTGAAGGAGACGTACTTGCTGGATGAGAAGGTTGGGTCAAGCGTGTGTCCGGCGTAGTGGGTGGGGGTGGTCACCAGTTGCTTGAGTCCGAGGTTGGCGAGGTTGTCCAGCAGGGTGGTGGTGTTGTTGTCGTTGTTGTTCTCCAGGTGGAAGTTGAGGTCCCCTAGGAGGATGTAGTCGGCGGAGGGGAGGGCGTGTGGGCTCATGAAGTCTGCGATGTCTTCGCTGAAATGTGTGCGGGGTCCTGGGGGTCTGTAGATGAGGGTGCCTCTGAGTGTGGTCTTGGGGTCGGTGTGTATCTGGAAGTGAAGATGTTCGGCGGCTGAGAGGGTGTCGTCGGAGTTGGTCGTGATGCGGATGGTGTTCTTGTGGACGATGGCGATGCCTCCTCCTGTCTGGTTGACGCGGTCCCTTCGGGTGATCTTGTGGCTGTCCGGGATGGCTATGGCGATGTCGGGCGCTGAGGAGGCGTTCATCCATGTTTCAGTGAGGAAGGCGACGTCCGGCGATGTGGAGTCGAGTAGGTTCCATAGTTCCACGGCGTGTCTGTGGACTGAGCGGGTGTTGAGCAGGATGCACCTCAGGTGGTTGCTGTTGGTGCTCGGCTTGGCGGGTGCGGGGGCGGCGCATGTTCGGATGCAGGAGAACTTGCAGGATTGGCAGGTGAAGGGTCCATGGGTGCGTCCTGGGGTGGCTCGGTGGCAGCCGGGGATCCGGCCGGTGTTGAGAGCGCTGAGGGTGGCGGCGGCGTACGTCCGGCGGGTGGGATGGCATCTGCGGGGGCCAGGGGGTCTGGCGCTGGGCGCGGGCCAGGCGCGGACGGGCGCAGACGGGCTTGCATTTGGCGCACCGCTGCCCCACTGATGACGAATTCAAAGGCATCCGATACAGGTCTGGTAACACTGGTCAATACCACTCTCAAATTTACATATCGCGAACGTCAAACTGCTTACCTAATTATGGAACTTGATATACAAAGTGTTTTAAGGTCACAGAAATATGTGATTAAATTAAAAAAGCACATGATTTGAACATCGAACCATGTTCGACTATGTACTAAAGGCCTTTTGCAATTTGAAAAATCTTATTAAATTGAAAGTGGGTCGGAAGCATGAAAGAGTCGTCCCCCTCCTATTTAATTGACGCAAATATTTGACTTGCGACCAGTGGTGTTAACTAACCTGCAAAAGGGAAGGGACAGCTTCCCTGTGGGAATCGTGACTGCCGGCCTCGTGGTGAGATGATGAGGGAGGCCTGCTTGCTCCCCACCATATCATTCCTACCAGGAAAACGTTTTCGCTCCTCAATAAAAGGCAACACCTCTCCCTTTAAAGGACTAGGGATACCTAAAAAAACAAGGGGCAGATTTACGAGTTCTGGCGCATCACTGCAAATCAGCAGGGATACACCAGAAAAGATGCAACACGCAATTCCCTCCATGCGCCACCACGAATGTGTTGCATTTACAATGCGGCGCAAGGATAGGGTGATGCGTGTCTCATCCTGTGGCGTAAGGGCGGCGCATTGATAGAGTCGTGTCCCAAGTGCTACGCGGCTCCAGCAATGCTCAAGGGCGCCCTATGCCTAACATGCTGCGTCACTCCTTACGCCTGCTTCAAGCAGGCGCAGGGTTTTGACATAGCATGGACGTAAATGTGACTCCATGAAATCTTTTACATTTCACTGCATCACTTTTATGAGGCGTCCTGTGACAGAACGCCCACCCTGCTCTGGAACGCCCACATGAAACCTGCGCAGGGCTTTACAACGTGACGCATGTGCCTAGATGCATCACGTTGTAAATAAGGCGCAATGTGGCGCATGGTTTACGCCGCCGCTGCGTCACAGAAGTAACGCAACAGCGGCGTAAATGTGGCACATGGGGCTTGTAAATCTGCCCCCAAGTTTCCCCGGTCACCACAATTCCTGCGTTCACGCATTTGCAGGAGATCGCAGAGTGTCTCGAGCCTGATTTATTATTTTTCATTAGGTATGAGATTTTTACAACCTCTTAAGAATGTACATTTTGTGATGCGATTGAACAGTCGCACCGCAAAAGGAAAGCAGACGATGGCTTTGCGACTTGGCCTGTACAACGTCGGGCTCGCAGTCGATTGTTGTCATCCATTCTCCTCCTTGTTTTATCGAAGAAAGACAGCTGCCTCGCTTCAGCTATTCCAAAGTCCCATTTCCCAAGCGAGCCGCCTGTGAGAGAATGATAAGGACTTGCAGAAGAATAGGGTGACTGTGCACTTTTTTTTCTGCCGGTCTTTGCCCACTCGACATGTTGCCAATAATTTCTGCTGCACACCTGTGCGTCTGTGTCATAAATGTATCACTTCAAAGAGTTTTCTCCCTTAAACTTTCCATTCAGATATATTTTTGAAACAATCCGTGTTCTACTTAAGAATCTGCGTGACGTTTTTGTAGGAAAACAACCGTGAGAAGGGGTGAAATGCCGAGGCTCGACTGTGATAAGCCTCAATTCAAGTATTGTCTGCGGAAGCTTCAAACAACGCTTGTCTAGACACACGCGGCTACGTCAGCTATCTCCCGTTTTTGGATTTAAACCATTTTGGCTGTTTGAAGTTCTATCCAATTCTGACAATATATTTATAAATCTTTCCAAATACATTGATAGAAATAGTTTGAGGGGACTTTAATATTTTATTTAATTATTTCTCCGAGTCCGCTTCCCTAGTGTGGCCACTTTCTGCAGCTGTGAGAGTGACGGGAAAAAGCTGCTTACAAGAGTATTTGAATTAAACTACACATTACATGTATTCAGAGGGAACACATTAAGAAAACAAAAAAAAAACATAAGAAATCATTATTTTCTTGTATGGCACTTATGGAAACGCGGACCTCCAGCTCACAATCTCCCACTGCTTTTTTGGCAGTATAATTTCAAGACTGCAATTTCTCAGTAAAAAGTTACGATTAAGGTTACGCTTCTCTGGCTGGGTGTCAGCCCAAACCTTCTGGTGCTACAAGATTGCTCCATAGACCATCCCGAGCCTGTTGCTAGGCATCTACTTTGCTGCTGTGTAACTTGATTGGAACATTAAATCACTGCTCTCTATTGTTTAATTACAGCTTCACACAGACGATCATTTGTTACTGTACCAGTTTCCCTAGTTAAGTATTATGTCAATCAAGAATTCCACGTTAGGATAAATGTGTACAGCTGGGTTTGAATTTGATCACTTTACAGAAACTTGAGGTCTGTGCTGGGAACTTTGCCAAAATTCCGAGTTACCTGGAAAGTTTATGTTGAAATCTCATGGGTCTGAGAAAAAAACATGTTGATTGTCACTTAAGTGCCCGCACTTTGCAGATATTTATACAGCGGTTAATGCCTTAAAACTTCCACCATGATATGCTTTCGTGTTGAGTGTTGTATTGCTTACTCATTGAGAAATCACAGCAATTAAAAACTCTGTAAAGTATATAGTTGACCATATAACCAGCTTTACCAGTTCCCCAAAATACTTGACCTATTTTGAGAATGGTGACAAAGAAAAAACGATCTCTTCTTGCTATCACCAGGAACTCCGGGTTTCTTTCGTATGTGGTAATGGTAGTAGTTACTTCATGGCCTGGGTACACGATCAGAGTGGTGGACAACATACTGGATGCACAGCTGCCACCTCAGCACCACCACCTTAGCAGAGGAGCCGCCGCTGGGTTGATACCTCCAGATTACAAGTTAGTCTGCAGTTTTCTCATCTGTTCATTCTTCTCAACTCTGCTTGCTTACGTTTTTTCTAAAAAAAAAACCTTTTATTGATTTTGTTGAACCCCTTCCATGCTGATGACGGCCCCCAGCCGTCATGGCACACAGTGCTTGTGTGCAGATGACGGCTGGGGGCCGTCATGACCACGCCCGCGATCGGAATGTCCAGCACAGGAGCGGAATTCAGGCCGCGGGCAAGGGGTTAAGCAGTGATGTCAAATAACATATGGGAGTTGGGGAGAGAATGTGCCATAACAGTGTGATCTGCCAACTTGAGTATTGGGAAACTGGGTTTGAGGCGTTACCATTTCAGTTACTTAATAGATACGAACACCACCAGGCTTACAGAAGCTGACTCTTCTTGGTTACTGGTGGTTGACTATGGATTCCAGTTTGTAATTGACACAGCAACTCATATCCAATGGCAGTCTCGCTCTTAGCCCAGGTTCTGGATTTTTAGTGCATATCTGGAAGAAGCTGAAATGAGACTTTCTGGAAACTTTTGCTACAATCTCAACATTTACTCCTGAGATATTCAGTTAGCTTGCACCAATGGCTATAAAACGGAATGAATGGAAATCTTAAGCCTTTAATATAATGGTACACAAATAGAACATACATTCAAGATTCTTGTCAAGGCCATCAAATAGTTCACCTGCTTCCAAAGTCACAGACAGAACATGTGGGACAAATCACGACTAGGAAAGAAGATATCAATACAACCATGAACTACACATCTGCAGAGCAATCATTAGAAAAGAAAAGTATACTCCCTTTTCCTCTACTTTGCATTATGCGCCACAAAATTGACTTTCCGAATGTATCCAAACATATCCATCGAAGCAAAAAATGTAGAAAAAAAACCAACATACACTCCATACCACAAACACATCTCCAAATTACAAAAATAAGCATCTTGAGTATATCCCCCCTTACTGGATCAATCCTTTAAATAATAAGTATCGCACGGCAGGAAATCTAGAACACTAGCTGATCTGAGCCACCCCCTAGTGAATTTCAAAGAAATCCTATACATTAAACCTTTCACAGAAACAGTACAAATGGTCATTAAAATTTAGTGACACGAGTACCAAGGCAATAAGCTTAAATGCTAATTTATCAAACATTTCTAAATAATCCACGTCCATATTTTGAATGTTAAAAGAGTTGGAAATATCACTCTTTTCATAACGCTCACTTTGTGCATGTACAGTCAGGATGTCACATTGGAAGTCACTGGGTGATAACATGTATTGTATATGCCTATGAAAATTTGATAAATAAATGTATTATTATTTTTGGTACTTGTAGCCCTGATGAAGTCATGAATGCGATGAAACACATGTTGTCTAAGTTGGATTGGCAAGTTTGGATTGGCAAAGTTGGATTAAAGCTGATCCCTGAATAAAGCATCTCATAAACGCTGAATATCAAGTACAACGCTGGAAGACTGGTCTTTTTATTTATTGTAGTGTGTGCTATATGGTTTTATTTAAGTTTACTTGAACCCTAGATTCTCTTAGTGGATGTTGGGTGGGCATCCCCCCTTTCGAATGCACCACATTACTTATCTGTATAAATCGAAGTTGGTGTGTACTTTTAGGAGAGTGACAAGGAACCCCAAATCACCCTCTGGATGAGAGTAACCCTGCAAAATGGGAAACGTCTTCTCCCCTTCTACCATATTCATCACTGTGTACTACAAGCCTCCTAGATGTTAATTGCACTTTTATCCTTCTTTGACAAATGGAAACAGATTTACTGATCATCCATTTCTCAGGGCATTTACCCATCTTGGTGACAAGGTAAATGCTGTCAAAGATATTGTGTGTCTATCTGTGGGTAAATACACACACATGTGAAATGAGCAAAGCATTATCTTTGAGCTTCCTACAAACCCCCCACTTACAGTTCAGCGATCTACCACAACACACTGGCCACAGCTATAATTCTGTTAAAACAAGAGTGCTTCAATGATGTCTGCATGAGCTCTCATCCCAATTAAATACCCAAAATACAGTGCAAAATGAATGTATTGCATCATTTTAGGCCTGTGCCATATTGAAAATATTAAGCCACAAATTCTGTTTTCTTCTTGCAATAGCAGAATTGAATTTATTGACCTCTATATTTATTTGCTTGTGGATTTATTTATGGAATTTTGCAGGAGGCGATTGAAAGGAAACAGAAGGAGTCAGCATTGTGGCTCTATGCATTTACTGTCTATATGCAGAACATAACTATACAGTCTTCAGAGCTGCCCTAAATTTCATGTCATCCTGTTTGAGTCTCTTCCATAGGAAGGATCCAACGAGATAAATCTTCTAGAAAACTGCAATTTGATCAGCAAATAATCATTATTGTTTGGAGAGACGAATGCCTGGCTTGCTGATGATTTTAGGTCTCTAGATATCGGGGCAAACAATGTACAGCATATTGAATGTTAGTCAGTGTTTATTTGGTAGATGCTGCATTGT
Source organism: Lissotriton helveticus (assembly GCF_964261635.1). Lineage (NCBI taxonomy): Eukaryota > Metazoa > Chordata > Amphibia > Caudata > Salamandridae > Lissotriton > Lissotriton helveticus. The sequence continues at coordinate 329,046,785 of NC_136071.1, read as the reverse complement.
TTTCAGTGATTGGGAGAAAGGGTCAACGTTTTTTAAACAGAAGATGAAGCAGGCAGGGTTATGATGGTCCAATTTATCTGCAGCATATTTGCGTCAAGACCAGCCTAGAATCCATTTAATTAATCATGTCATGACAGGATCACTGTGAGCATGAATGCTAGGGAGTAAGGGAGCTGTGGGGGGAGGCGATCCATATAAGTATTGGATGAATGCAAGGCATCACAAAAATGCAGTGTTTATATCCTAATGGTAAATTCATAACTACCTAGGACATACAGTACCTACAAAACAAAACCCCACAGTTTATGTTCACATACCATAGGCTACGGGTGGCCATCCAGGCCTTGTACCACACCTATCCAAATGAACCACCAACACTGCAAACACTACAGCTGCTTTTAACCAGTCCCACCCGGCATAAACCAATTACTAAACTATATGGTACGGCCCGTGATGAATTTATTTTAGATACTAAGAAAAGCCTCGTCCGCTGGAACGAAACGATGAACCCTCCCCTTACTGTAGTATAGTGGGAACACTGCTGCCGTCCAACGGAAGCTCTAACCTCGAACGGCAAGCTCCGCATCATTCTTTTTTTAATTCCAATGATTTTTATTGAAAAAAAAGAGAGTTTTTATATATACAAGGTACAGTATACAGGGGAACAGTCTGGGTCGCCTTCTCCGCATCATTCACTTCAAATACTTACACCAAGTTTACCACACACTGCTGGGTTGCACAAATATGGAATCAGGGACACTGACTCCTGCAAAAGATGTGGGGCACGGGGAGCGGACTTCATACACCTAGCATGGGACTGCCCGCATATTTACAAGTTCTGAACAGCGATTATAAAACACTTGCAGGAAATAACTGCTGTTACCATACAGTGCACCCCTCACATTTGTCTGCTGGGTTTGACTCCCCATTTGAAAGGCACAGTGGGTACATTTGTAGTAACTTTGCTGCTGCTTCTGAAAAGGAGAGTGTTGATGCACTGGGAGGGTAGTTCGTCTCCGCTGCTGAAACAGTGGATAAATGACCTGGTTTATTGCAAAGAGAATCTTGTAACTTATGCTGAAGAACTACCAGTGACATCGCGACCCAAGGACATATGGGTGCTGCTTATGGACTACCTAAGGCAAAGAGACCAATCCAACATGGAGGGTGGTTCGGACTAAATACCTGCCCACACAATATCATCACAATGCAAAGTCGAGAGTGTTATCCGTACAAGGGGAGGACGGGCGGGAAATATGCATGACAAGCCATGCAATGTTTATTTTTGTTATCTCTTAAAAAACAAATAAATAAAAAAAAGAAAGTAAAGTACCTACCGCTGCCAACTAGAGACCCTCATTTCTAACAATCTCCTTTAGTAATCTATTTATCCACCCTTAGTATCATATATGGCACAAAGTTTCAGCGTTACAGTGTAAGAATTCCCAGATCAAGTAATACCAGAAAAGATCTCTCTTGAGCTCTTCAGTAAGATGTCCATTTTGATTCTAGATAACTGATTTACTTACATCCAAGCACGGTGTATGATCACAGTCATGACAAAGGTGCCAAAAGTTTCACAATACCTACAAACGGCTTCATCAGGGCAATCATATTACTCAAAGTCCTTCAAGAACTCAAATGTCTGATAATTTTTCTGATCTATTGCTTTTGTATATGATCATTGATGCTGTTATCAATGATAGTATTTGGCAGTTATGCTGAAGAAGGAAACGATGATGAAAGTTTTGATAAGTAACTAAATGAAGATATTAATGACAAAAGATCATCAGTTCAACATGACCTAAACTTTGTTTCGGAAGGAATGTTGAAGGGAATGTAATGTCCCTGGTTATCTTTGGTATGCTCGGCATTGGAGTTTCAACTTGATTGTTACTGTGAAGTCATTGGGGTGGATTTGGAGTTTGCAGGTAATGCAATATCAGCTCCTGATGCAAATGCTCAATCAAGAGGGGCTATGTTCTCCACCATAGAGATAGAATGGCACACGAAATTATCCTGTGAGCTATAATCCATATTCAGATTGTTCCCCTAGAAACTCCTTAATTTTCCATAGCCACAAAACTTATATTAGATACTTTGGGCCTCACGTATGAGGTTTTGCCATAGGGTAGCACCGCAAGGACTCTTGCTGCATTGCCTTACGTCAAAACTGAAGGGCAGGAGTGTGCCGTATCTATGTCATGAGTGCATTCTTGTCCTTTTCTCCAGTGACGGTGCACAATGGGCTGCCATGAGCCAATGCAGGCACCTTGCACCATGGTGCCAGGGTGCCAGCGGTGGGGAGCTGATTGATTTTGTGCAGGAAGGGACACCTTCCTGCACAAAATCTATCAATTCAGGCGATTTCCTCTTTCTATGTGTGCTGAAGAATGCAGCCACATAGAAAAAGGAAACAAGCATTTGCAATGCAATAGGTCTCTCATTAGGAAAGTGTGAGCTATTGGTATTGTAAATTACATTTTTTCTTAATATGTGTTGGCTTTGAAAATATATAAATTAATAGCATTGTTATTTACAAAGCCAATAGCTTACACTTTCCTAATGCGAGTCCTATTGGCTATGGCAATGCTTGTTGGTAGCAAGCAAGGACAGTGCTGTTGTGGTGCTGAGTGATGCTGTTGTGGTGCTGAGTGATGATGTGGTTGGGATGAGTGATGTGGTGGTGTCCCAGAGTGATGTGGTGGTGTCCCAGAGTGATGTGGTGGTGTCCCAGAGTGATGTGGTGGTGTCCCTGAGTGATGTGGTGGTGCCCCTGAGTGATGTGGCGGTGCCCTGGAGTGATGTTGTGGTGCCCCTGAGTGATGTGGTGGTGCCCCTGAGTGATGTCCCTGAGTGATGTGGTGGTGTTCATAACACAAGAACCTAGGGGTCTAACAAGAGGAAGAGGGGGCCTCTATATCAAACAAACACGTGAATGACTGGATGTCTGAATCAGTACAACCAGGTTAAGTCAAGACTCACTAGTTCAGACATGAAAAGGCACAAGAGTGAACTAATAATGATTGTGTTAGAAACTCATTCAGGATTCCCATCAAAGAAATTGTATGATCAATGTTATCATTTGGTCATCCTTCCAGGGTCATATGTCTCTAGATCATTGAGACAAGGATCATACCCATATCCAGAAGAAGGGTTTCAAAGCCACAATCACTCTTAAACCAAATGGTATGGACCTGATGAGAATAAGTGCAGTGCAAACAAAAACTAGTGTAAAGGTGGTGATTCTAAAATAGGATAGAGAACTGATAAGGAAATATTTAATAGATGATACAGCCTCTTCCTGTAAAAACAAGAACAGTGCAACAACTAAATGCAGTTTAAACAAATACCTGCATGGGGGCCAACATGTTTCAGCCTCTTGGATATAGGACCCTAGGCTTTCTTCAGGGCCTCTGTTCTAACTAATAGATGCTACTGCATGTGATAAGAAACTGGGGAGAGTAAAGCAAAATAACATGAAAGGATATGGTGTCCGTCATCTGTTTAGTGCTTCTCCGTGTCAACTGGTGTTTCACACATCCAGTTCGTCCGGGGAACAGACCTCACCTCTCCTGGACCTAACTCTGGAACTGTTAGACACCAGTTGACACGGAGAAGCACTAAACAGATGACGGACACCATATCCTTTCATGTTATTTTGCTTTACTCTCACCAGTTTCTTATCACATGCAGTAGCATCTATTAGTTAGAACGGAGGCCCTGAAGAAAGCCTAGGGTCCTATACCCAAGAGGCTGAAACATGTTGGCCCCCATGCAGGTATTTGTTTAAACTGCATTTAGTTGTTGCACTGTTCTTGTTTTTAACAGGAAGAGGCTGTATCATCTATCAAATATTTCCTTTTCAGTTCTCTATCCTATTTTAGAATCACCACCTTTACACTAGTTTTTGTTTGCACTGCACTTATTCTCATCAGGTCCATACTATTTGGTTTAAGAGTGATTGTGGCTTTGAAACCCTTCTTCCGGATATGGGTATGATCCTTGTCTCAATAATCTAGAGACATATGACCCTGGAAGGATGACCAAATGATAACATTGATCATACAATTTCTTTGATGGGAATCCTGAATGAGTTTCTAACACAATCATTATTAGTTCACTCTTGTCCCTTTTCATGTCTGAACTAGTGAGACTTGACTTAACCTGGTTGTACTGATTCAGACATCCAGGCATTCATGTGTTTGTTTGATAGAGAGGCCCCCTCTTCCTCTTGTTAGACCCCTAGGTTCTTGTGTTATGAATATAATGATTATGAGGAGTTCTACCTAGGCGGGTCTCTAAATACTCCTCAGACCCTTCCCCACCAGATTTGTTATTTATATGATGTGGTGGTGTCCCAGAGTGATGTGGTGGTGTCCCAGAGTGATGTGGTGGTGTCCCAGAGTGATGTGGTGGTGTCCTATAGTGATATTGTGGTGTCCCTGAGTGATGTGGTGGTGTTTTGAGGTGTGCAGCAGTGTGAGGCGTGCAGCAGTGTGAGGCGTGCAGCATTGTGAGGCGTGCAGCAGTATGTGGCGTGCAGCAGTGTGTGGCGTGCAGCAGTGTGTGGCGTGCAGCAGGGTGTGGCATGCAGCAGTGTGAGTAATGCAGCAGTGTGTGGCGTGCAGCAGTGTGTGGCGTGCAGCAGTGTGTGGCATGCAGCAGTGTGTGGCATGCAGCAGTGTGTGGCTTGCAGCAGTGTATGGCGTGCAGCGTTGTGTGGCGTGCAGCAGTGTACAGAAAGCAGTGTACAGAAAGCAGTGTGAGTAATGCAGCAGTGTGCAGCAGTGTGAGGCGTGCAGCAGTGTGAGGTGGGCAGCAGTGTGAGGCGGGCAGCAGTGTGATGCGGGCAGCAGTGTCAGGCATGCAGTAGTATGAGTAATGCAGTAGTGTGTGGTGTGCAGCCGTGTGAGGCGTACAGCAGTGTGAGGCGTGCAGCAGTGTGAGGCGTGCAGCAGTGTGAGGTGTGCAGCATTGTGAGGCGTGCAGCAGTGTGAGGCATGAGGTGAGGGGGTGTGAGGGTGGAAGGATGAGAGGGTGAGTGTGTGAGAGGATGAGAGGGGGTGAGAGGGTGTGTGAGGGTGAGAGGGTGTGTGAGGGTGAGTGAGGGTGTGTGAGGGTGAGGGTGTGAGGGTGTGGGGGTGTGAGGGTGAGAGGGTGAGTGAGGGTGAGAGGGTGTGTGAGGGTGAGAGGGGGTGAGAGGGTGTGTGAGGGTGAGAAGGTGAGTGAGGGTGTGTGAGGGTGAGAGGGTGAGGGTGTGTGAGGGTGAGGGTGTGTGTGAGGGTGAGAGTGTGAAGGTGAGGGTGTGTGGGTTCTGAGGGTGTGTGGGGGTGAGGGGGTGTGAGGGTGAGGGGGTATGAGGGTGAGGGGGTATGTGGGTGAGGGGTGTGAGGGTGGTGCGGGTGGGTGAGAGTGTGTGTGAGGGTGAGAGGGTGTGTGAGGGTGAAAGGATGTGTGAGGGTGGGTGAGGGTGAGGGGGTGTGTGAGGGTGGGGGAGTGTGTGAGGGTGAGAGGGTGTGTGAGGGTGAGGGGGTGTGAGGGTGAGGGGGTGAGGGGGTGTGAGGGCGAGGGGGTGAGAGGGTGAGGGGGTGTGAGGGTGTGGGGGTGTGAGGTGGGTGAGAGGGTTGTGAGGGTGAGGGGCGTGAGGGTGTGAGTGTGAGCACCAACTGAGTTCGGTCTATTTGAGATTCAGTCAGCTGCCGACTTTCAAAAGCGTATCACCAACAGAACTTCACGAGTGTGACCCCCACGAATGCTCTTCTTCCACCTTTAATCTCAGGGCAAGTTGAGTGTTAAAGTACTTAAAACATCTTGCATTAAACTTATGAACATTTTTTTTTTTTTTAAAGGCGGGTAAGTGTGCTGAAACGGGAGAGCCCTTGGCACACTCGATACTCGAGATCTTGGTTAGGAATCAGTGATTGTTAGGCAGCTCAGTGCGTGGGTTCAGCCATGAAGGAACCCATTCATTTCAGTGCGGTACCCTGAATGCAGACGTCAGAATGACGTTAAAGTAGGAAAATAGGAGTGAAGTTTGGACAGTGATGACAGATTCCGACTGGTTTGAGCCATTACATTTCTGACACCGTCGCCAGGCCCTTGAAGTCGTTGTACCCGGAAGTAAATAGCAGGCTTAACAATATTAGCTTAGTCACGCAAGCCTAACCTCCTAGGAGTACCCCATGGCATAAAAGTCGAGCCCTTTGGACAGGTCAAGGCAAACCTGTATGTCAGCCCTCTGCAGCACCATGTGTTTGCCTTTTTATTGTCCCCTTAAAAACACAACCAAAAAGAGATGCAAAATGGGAAATGGGAAAACAACACACTTTCGGATCAACCTGAAAGCGTTTGGTGGGTCTCACAGTTTTATAAACATAATGCTGTAAGGATATCCAATGTTGGTCCATACGAGATGGGGTCATGCAGACATCCATGGTTTGAAGCATTTCTATTTAATTGTATGAAAATGTAGTCTGGCACGGATCGGATTGGCCACCCTGTCTTGAATAAATAAAGTGCCCACGAAGTGAGTAGTGAATGTATTCAATCTCCACTAGTAATATAGCTAGTTGAACCGGAATGGAATAAGTTCTTCAGTGCCAATGGTAGCACCGCGGCTATGTCTGTGGTCCAGTCCGACTCTAGATGCATACTGCCACACGTCCAACAGGACTGGCCTGAGAAGATGCTTCCTAATGGCTCCCTGAAAAACCTTCCAAGCTTCCATCACTCGCAACAGAAAGCGCTACTCCAGAAAGCAAATTCAGCAACTCTTCAGAACAAGTTGGCGCTAAACAAGCGTATTTTACATTGAAAGGTAAACAAAACAAAAAAACTCTTAGCCTCGGAAGCATCTGGTGAGTCAGGGGGCGGATGAGCGGCAGGCATTCTTTTGTAGTCTGGTGGGGGGGAATGCGAGGCACAAATGGTGTAATGGTTGTGTGCGAGCGGCTTCTTTTCAAGTCGGATGGGGGGGCGGGGGGGCGGGGGAGCAGGGGAGCGAGCGAGTGGGAGGGAACGAGGCATTCCATTGAAGTCTGGTGCGAGGCAAGTCGGATGGGGGGGCGGGGGACCAGGGGAGCGAGCGAGTGGGAGAGAACGAGGCATTCCATTGAAGTCTGGTGCGAGGCTGATGGGTTCCTACACACTGGTTATGCTGTGAGCTGGCATCAGCTCTTCCTGGTAAATAAGCAATCACCAGCGGTGCTTCACTGCCCTGAACCGGAAGTCAACATTTTTTAGGAAAGAAGCTTAAATTACCCTCAAGTGGATGTGGCGTAAGGGCCAGGGCTGCTGACACTGGAGCTGAGGAACCAAGAATTAAAATACTGAGATACTCACCCATGTATCTGCTTTTCATGAAGGCAGGGGAGAATAACGCCGCATGTTTGTTGTTACACGCAGACACCCGGCTGTGAGAGTGGGAGGGGGGTCATGGGGCAGGCAGCAGCTGACTTGATTCTGGTTTGTGATGGGGGTCGGCTGTTTGCCTCCCCTTTCAATTCGGCTCCCACGCGGCGGGGGTGGACGTGCTGCTCGGGCCTGGAATGACGGGGGTGTGACAGGAGGCGGGGGACCCGCCGGGGTTTTATTAATACAAACAATGCCGCCTCTGGTAGGCCTACAGCAAGAGGGGGTCTAGTTCTACGAGACCATTGTCAAAAGTGTCTGTGCTTTGGGAAGGGACTTAGACACGCGCAGGGCTCATCCTACAAAGTGTTTGGCATGTCCAATAACATTTAACTTTGTATTGTTCTCGCGTTTTATATTAAAGCGCAATTTAAAAGATAACAAGTCGGATGGGGGGCGGGGGAGCAGGGGAGCGAGCGAGTGGGAGGGAACGAGGCATTCCATTAAAGTCTGGTGCGAGGCAAGTCGGATGGGGGGGTGGGGGAGCAGGGGAGCGAGCGAGTGGGAGGGAAAGGCATTCCATTGAAGTCTGGTGCGAGGCTGATGGGTTCCTACACACTGGTTATGCTGTGAGCTGGCATCGGCTCTTCCTGGTAAATAAGCAATTACCAGTGGTGCTTCACTGCCCTGAACCGGAAGTCAACATTTTTTAGGAAAGAGCTTAAATTACCCTCAAGTGGATGTGGCGTAAGGGCCGGAGCTGCTGACACTGGAGCTGAGGAACCAAGAATTGCAGTACTGAGATACTCACCCCTGTATCTGCTTTTCATGAAGGCAGGAGAGAATAACGCCGCATATTTGTTGTTACACGCAGACACCCGGCTGTGAGAGAGGGAGGGGGTCGTGGGGCAGGCAGACAGCAGCTGACTTGACACTGGTTCGTGATGGAGGTCAGCTGTTTGCCTTCCCTTTCAATGTGGCTCCCACGCGGCGGGGGTGGACGTGCTGCTCGGGCCTGGAGTGACGGGGGTTTGACAGGAGGCGGGGGCACACCGGGGTTTTATTAATACAGACAATGCCGCCTCTGGTAGGCCTACAGCAAGAGGGGGTTTAGTTCTACGAGACCATTGTCAAAAGTGTCTGTGCTTTGAGAAGGCACTTAGACACGCGCAGGTCTCATCCTACAAAGTGTTTGGCAGGTCCAATAACATTTAACTTTGTATTGTTCTCACGTTTTATATTAAAGAGCAATTTAAAAGCTAACAAGTCGGATGGGGAGGCGGGGGAGCAGGGGAGCGAGCGAGTGGGAGGGAACGAGGTATTCCATTGAAGTCTGGTGCGAGGCAAGTCGGATGGGGGGCGGGGGAGCAGGGGAGCGAGCGAGTGGGAGGGAGCGAGGCATTCCATTGAAGTCTGGTGCGAAGCTGATGGGTTTGACGTGCACGCGCGTCTCACACAAGTGCATCACATGAACTGCACGTAATCCGCGCGTGGTCAAGAGTTTGTTTCGCCTACTATATACTCGCCTATTAATCCCTGCAGGATATAATAGGTGAGACCTAAAAACAAAGAGAAATTTAAACATTTCTCCTCGGTGCACCTCCCTAATGCCGCCCCTGTGGTGGCATTAGTTTATGAGGCATTCCCAGGTTTATGATTTCTCGTAAATCTGGGAATGCTTTAGATTCCATGGGTGTTGCGTGGGAACACCCACAGCAACAACGATGGAACGCTCCTTTCACGCAGTGTTCTGCGTGAAAGGGGCACATATTTACACAGCCATGAAAAGCCACGTAAAGTGACCTTACGTGGCCTTGTAAATATGCTAGGGTACATTGCGCCGCCGGAACGTCAAAAAAGCTACATTACGGTGCCGGCAGGGGCCTCATAAATGGGGACCTAAGTAGGTAAAGAGATGCAGGGTTTCACATTGCACTTTGCTCCTACTAGCTGCATTGCATTTCTTTGGCGCAATACCAGCTAGGGATTTATCTCATTAGGAAAGTCTTGCTTCGCTCCCCTCCCATTCGTGGTAGGCACAGGCAGAAAGAAATGCACAGCTTTTAATGTCTAAAAACTTAGAATCCCAGAATAGTGGCACTGGTGATTGTTGACAGTTATGAGTCAGGCGGTGGAGAATCTTAGTGGCATCTTTTAATATTTTATAGATTCGGGTCCTATGAGTCAATATGCCATGGTGCATGGTGAAGTTAACTTGCTCTTACAGCACAAACTGGTCGGGGTGGGTTGGTGGGGGGGTCTAGGGGTCAGATGCATGTTTAGCTATTTTTATCAAACCCCAGTATTATCATAATTAGTATTAGAAATATTTCTAAAATCAGAACACAAATGTTGCATATTTTGCAAAAACAAATTCAACTTTGTAGAAATTCTGCTTTTTAGAAATGTTACTTTTTAGTTGAGCTTCGCAAGTGAGCATTTGCTTGCTTGATTTCACTCTACTCCCTCTATGAATGGCACAACTATCAACTCTACAAATAGCCAAAAGTTACAATGGTAAAAAAAAAAACAATTTTGAAAATTCGATAGCTAACATTATTGACGCCAGGTTGGCAAAAAGTTAGCAGTGCAAAAAGTAACATCATACACTCTTTAAAATCTGAAGACAGCACAGGAGAGAGTAATTCCCCAACCATTAGCCCCACAATAACCTCCTGTTTGCTGCTGAGGGGTTACAGGAAGGGCAAGCTCTTAAAAACTACAAAAGATAGGCCTTGAATCGCCCTATTAACTATCGCTTCCTGTTGCTACCTTCTTGACCGACTGAGAGTAGGGGCAAGGGTGTTGGTTGGGAGCAAAACTTAAAGCCAGGGATAGCAGCTACCCTCTCCTTGGCGGTCATTTATTTTACCTTTCATGCTATCGGTAAGTTTTAAAAGTATCCCACAACTGTTAGACTGTGAGAAATACCTCTTTTCTTCCTGCTCATGTCAACGCTGTTCATAGTCCATTCCATGTTTGGGCCAAATGTTAAGGCCAGATGGAAGCCCTACAGCTGACAGCAGCAGGCCACTAATGGCTTCAGTTAGAGGCCCTTAAGTACTGGTCAGATGAAAGAAGCACGCGGACACAATTACAAGCTATTAGTTCTGTTTATGTTCAACTTGTAATGAGCCTGAATAAGTGGCACATTTTCCCCTGCTCAATTGCTTCCACTTGACAGATGTTTATTTTATTTCTAATGGAGTGCAAGACACCTGTTTTACTGCTGTATCCATACATCAAATGGCATAAACATGCAATTAACAATGCTACTCACCATTCAATAGTAAACTGACTGACAAAAGCACTTCATATACAATATAGACAGAATACATGTGTGTGTGTTCACATATAATAAAAACAATGCTAACAAGATTAAAGTGCAGCATAGATTATGCAAATACAACTGGTTGAGAACTGTCTGTCTGTTTTAAGGAGAGCTGTTCTTCCTCAAAACCACTACAACAACACACTAAATCGGCCACTCCAAGGAAAGCACGAAGTTAAAAATAGTCCACAATTGTTTTTTGTGCTCTGATTACACTTTCTAGCTATTATTTGAATCTCTTATTCGAATTTGTATCTACAAATGAAGACACAAAACAGGTACGCGTAGAACTCTTCTTTATACGTCTTCACACCACCACAGGTTCCAGTCAGCTGGAGGGCACTGTGGAATGTTGGCAAACACAGAGAGGGTGAAACCACTGGGAGGTGGAGAGGAGGGGTGGGACGGAATGTACCAAGTAGAAGAGAATACAACAACTTGTTATGCACACGTCCTGATTTTTGCTTGTGTGAGTTCATTCCACTCCTATCTGGAGGAAATTGTGCAGGCCTATTAAATCAATATAGATTAACCATTTGCAAAAAAGACTCATTTGCAGATTATTGCTATTTTTAGGAGCAAATCTAGAATTCAGGTGCAAAATACAAAGATATTCCAGTCGCCATATGTAGTTACTTTGCGCCGAATTTTAACTTGTTACATATGATGAGGATCTAAAGGGCGATGCAAAATTGAAAATCGTTTTTTTACTTTGCTCCTACTAAAATATTAGAATAAATTGCAATACCTTTCTAATATTTGTACAAGCAATTTTCTTCATGAACTTATTAGGTTTTTGTTTACTCTGAATGAGCTCGTATTCTGGCTACCCTAGATGTTGGTTTTATCACCCTGGCAAATCCTATGCTTAGAAACTTTACGAGTTAATTGCCAAAACGTTTTGTTGATGTTCTAGCTCATCACAGATATTGCTAGAACTTAACCAACAATGAACACATACAAAGCTAATAGACCTGAGCTTGAATATTTTTTTTTTAAATTGGCTTTGCTAATGGTTATCGTTTTTTTTACACTCTTCCTAGAGGGAAGAAGATGAAGAAAATGTATTGTTATAGTTGATTAAACACGTAACAATGTTACATTTAAAAACAAAACACATCTACTAGGAGGGGGAACCTGAATAAAAGGCGTCGGTGCTTAGTAAAACATAATGACACCACCTGTTCTTTTGCGGTATCACATGGTAAAAGATTAGCTCCAGAAAATGACCTTATTAATTACAGGGCCAATACATTTGATGGCATTAAGGCGTCTCTGTTAGGGAAAATACCTAATTAAAATACTTCAAAATATGATAATATATTAAAACATATAGTCCCAGCCTGTTGACAGGGTGGTAGCGCCAGTCTAGCGTCTCTGTTATAGAGAATATACCTAATTAAAGTACTACAATACATGATAATATAATAAAATGTATTATTTCCTTATTTAGTGTTCCATATATAAGTGGGCAGACCCAATCCTGTTGACGGCGGCCGAGCCAGTCCAAATTGTTCGCCATCTCTGCTAGCAGCCTATCAAGTCCTCTTGGCCTCTGTTCTTGTCCCCAGGGTCGTAACACAGGCCCCCTGCAGCCCACGCGGTGCGGGGTGGCCCCTAGCTCCAAGGGCCCCCCTCGGCAGTGAACTCTGGCCGGAAGAGCTCCTGATTGAGCCTGGAGGAGCCCCCCTAAGTACCGTGCAGGGAGGCCCCTTCACTTTCAGTTACGCCAGTGCCTTGTGTAACACTTGTATGTTGAAATGTTGATGTTGGTTTGGCTAGCTTGCTGAGTTCAGTAGGGGCAGTCACCAAGTTGAATTGGCCAGGAGTGCCTGTCTACGGCGCATCAATTCTAGGTGATTCTTAAGGACACGAGTTAGACACCCGCAGACTATGCTAGCCACATTTAGCGGGAGGGCTCTTTCATGTGATGATAACAATTTCACTAGTTCGCAGTTCAACTGTGGGTCTGCTGGATTGAGAATCGCTATTATTGCTACTCTGCACGTGCGAATGCATGTGGCAATAAAAAAAAAATTTGTAGAACGGTGCACAGTTTGTACAAACCAACCATATAAAGTCCTCCTTTTTGGCTCCACTAAGTTTGAATGTGGTTAGACCACTGTATATTTCCAAAGCGGTTGGCAGGCCAGTGCTGGTAATTGACCAAACCGTAAGACCATCACCTTTCTCTTGTGCAGGGAAGGTGATATTTAGATATGAGTTGGTTTCAAACTGTCATAGTATTTGACCACCATCCTGGTATGAGATCAGGAACTAAAGTTATTTTTATCTACCGGATGTGAATGCCTCTTTACCGCCTTGTTCACCACTCTCGTGAAGGTCGGAAAGGGCCCTTTCTTGTTCCAATTTTCTAATTGTGTTAGTTTTGAAGAACTGTACAAATATTTATAATAAGCAGATTGTGTGCTGATTTCTAAGGAGATCCTTAATGACCTAATAAATGAACTTTCCTAATCCAACCGTAATTCGAAATGAGCACTTTATTGAAGCATTCTACCTAATGTTTGCTTTATAAGCCCAAACTCCAGTCAAGTTTGTGCTGGGGAAACATTTAGGGGAAGGGAGAACACCTGCCTGAAGGCTCTAACCTATAGCCTGTCCAGAATATCTGCATCCAGCTTCTTTGCCAGAGTGCTGAAGAGGAGTATTGGAGCATGCCCTTTTTTACCATTTACTGATTTTGATGGGAAAAATAGCCTCTGTTATCCAGGTGCATCCCTAGATATTTGTAGCTGTTAACCTCCTCCAAGATTAACCCGTTTACCGCTGCGAACATTCCGCCACGGTGCGGGCGTTCTAAAGGGTGGGCGGGGCTGCGTCGGCCAACGGTCGTGAGCAGCACCAGAGTGGTAGTGCTCGCGTCAGCCGCTTGCCGGCGACAGCACAGAACGGGTTAAATAGTCTAAGAGGATAGCAACTGGCCGCTGAGGTCGATTGCTGATATTCATGGTTTTTTGTTTGTTTTTGTTCTGTTGATCTTGAGGTTGTTGGATTTGGCATAGAACTTCAATGTGTTAACCAGTCTTTGCAGCCCTACTTTTGTCATACTGAACACTGGAATATCATCCACATAGGACAGGTGGGTCAAACGAAGTGGCCCCATGCATGGTGGATGAGATAGGCCATGAATAGATTAAAGAAGTGGGGCACCAGTACACACACCTACTTATGCCCTTGGTAGGTAGCAATCCGCTTTTCAAACTCTAGTGTCACAGCCAATTTTAACTTGGATCCACGGTTGTGAGTATAGTTGTTCGATGGCTCGTAGAAGCTTTTGAGGGATTTTCCATTTTCTTAGTTTGTCCCAAAGTATCCCATGGTCTATGCAGTCTAATGCTGCTTTGAAATGTGTAATGCAGAGATGGAATTTCTTTTTTACTCTTTTGCATTTGTCGACTATAAAAGAGACTGCTAAGATATTTGTTGCAGTGCCAAATCTTCACCTGAAGAATGGCTTATTTACAGGTAATACATTGCTCATGTTTGACCACTCGATGAGGTCAGCCAGTATTAGGGAGGAATAATGTTCAGGAGTCCAGGAGTACTATAAGCTTGTTGTTGGGTGGATTAGACCTCTCCCCACTTTAAAGACTAGGTTAATGATTGATCAGCTCCATCTCTCTGTAAGGTGGACCTCATTCTATAATGTCACCAGTGTATTCACCCAGAAATGGGGGTTTTCTTTGAATATGGGCTCTGGAATACCAATCAGCCATGGCCCTCCATCACGGCATCTGGAAAGTATGACCTTTTTTTACTTCGGATGGTAAGTATGAATCTCGCTGGTAAGGGGACAGATGTACTTGCTTGTCCTCCTCTCCTATATTGGACCCTCAGTTAAGCATAGCATGTAGGCTGGGAAACTCAATATGTGTGGACATGTATACACGTGTGTTGTATTGTACAGTCATTACTTCTATGGGATGTTTGTAATTTTTTAATGTTTGAGCAAGAAGAGCTACCCATACTGCCTCAAAGGGGTATGTCATATTTATTATATTAACTGGTCTTTCCAGCCAATTGATTGTCTTCTAGATCATCCTGGAGTTAAGCTGCTTGCCATTACACATCAGCTTTATCCAGAATGCCTCTATGCTGGGCTTCTTGTCCTCCAAAAGCTGTTTTGATGCAGTTTTCTTAATATTTTTGTCTTTCCCAGGGAAAGGATTGCTGAGTTGTCATCCTCAAGAGAATGATGGTCTTTCTTAAAGCCCGTTTACTAGTGCAGCAGTGTTTGGACTACTGCACTTGTGGTGGCGCACCACTGGAAATCCACCGACCTCTGGATTATGACTCTCTGAGTCATTCCGGCGGTGGACCGTCGGATGTACCAGAGAACCACAAGTCCCTGGTGGGGTGCGGAGAAGGCCCAATGTAACAAGCTAAGTGGGACTGGCACAGTCCCTCTCAGCATATTACTAGTTCCCCCCACCAGCCTTTTCTTGGACATGTGGGATGCAACAACACCACCTGGGCCACCTGTGTCTGCTTGCACCCCCAGTTCCAGCACAGCATAGACGTCACCGTCCATGCCGTGCTGGAACATTTTGCCGTTCCCATTGCCGTGCCTTTTTTCTGGCACCGCCGTGGCAAAGGCAAAAAGACCGTCTGCCCGCCCGAGTTACACTCATGAACAGGCCGGTGGTCTTTGCGCGGCTTTGGTACAGCTGTGCCAGTGGAGAGCCAGTGCAACTGTGCCAAAGTCATAATCAGGCCCTTACGTCCTTTTTCACAGCTCTGTATTTAGCAAATGTCTTGTTTGCCCTCTTTGCATGAGTGGCAATCCTCTTTTGAGTACTGTCGCCTGAGTTAACAAATTGACACTAAAATCCATCCAGGCAGCGATTAGATTGTTTATGGTGCTAGAGTTAGCAATCAGTATTTCCTTTGGTGAAAGACCAAGGTCTTTATTGTATTATTTCATTTCATTTCAAAAATCTTTATTTCGATCACAGATCATAAAAGACACATAGCATATATACGACTTAAAAACTTATTAAACATGAAGTGATCCAATATTTAAAATGGTTTAAACGAATCGTAAAATAATCCAATATATTTCATTCAACTAGTCCTTCTTTCCTTTTTGTTTTTTCCTTCTACACCAGTCTTTTCATCGCTCGGGTTCGGGTTGTATTATTGCTCCATCACAGATGCTTTACATTGGTTAAGATTATTGTATCAATGTCTGGTGATGCCAGCATGTGAACTGGAGTGCTTATTCCAAGTATAAGCATTGGGTAGGATTGGCCACTATCCATAGTATATTGAATTTTGTGTTGCAGTAACAGTGGAATTAGTGGTAGAGAGATGATTGTGTAGTCAATGTTAGATCGGGAGTTTGGGCCATGACAGGTGAATTTAGGTGGATTATCATCTAGCGACCTTCCATTTAACACCCTTACACTCAAAAATTCCAGGGCCATCACAAACATTTCTCCTTTTGTGTCACAGCGTTTTACTACCAAGCTTGATTGAGGTAGTACATTCCAGTATCGATTCTCAGGTGCCAGCATTTCGTCTTCTTTTGGGTTATAAATCAAATCAAATCAAATCAAATTTGCATTGAAATCCTGTCAAAATTATGTTCCATGATGGATTGGTTTGCTTAAAATCAGTTATTTTGGACATTACATTTTCCTAAAGTACATTCTTTTTTGTCCGGTTTGAAGGCACGGATCCGCAGATGGTATTTGTTCAGAGGAGATGTCCAAAGAAGAGACACATAAAGCCCCCCTTTAGGTGTCCCATAGCGCTGTGTTTTTGTGGCCATCAATTGGTAGTGCATGTAGCCTTCCACTGGCAGGTATGCCATTGACCAATTCTTTTGAAGGGTAGTGATTTCACAGTTTTTGCAGTCCTTTGGAGGAGTGCCATCTTGCAGCAGGGTTTTGGCCCCTGCAGTATTCTATGAGAGGAGGTGCAACGCCTAATCCGACGCCCCGATTGTTTGCAGGTGGTAGCTTCATGTTTTGGTAGGGTCCTTAAATGCAGACGTAATCCAATCCCACCAATGCTAGCTTAAGTTATTGGTCAGTTTTGTTGGGGTTGACACCACATATTCGCGTTGCAAATTTCCTCTGGCACTCCACAAGACTGATTAGAGCTATTTCTAAGGTGACTGGGATCTTGTGCTCCACAGCGGGAGAAGGGGGTACCCAGTGGCGTAATGAACCTTGAGTGGCCCCCCCTTGCAGGGTACGTGAAGGGCCCCCCTCCAGACTCAATCTAGAGCTCCCCAGCAGAAGTGCAGTGCCTACGGGGCCCCCTGGAGGGTGAGGGCCCCCCGCACCGCGGGGGCTGCAGGGGCCTGTGTTACGCCCCTGGGGGTACCAAGGCACAAGACATTTCGTAAGTATTATTCCCCACATTTTAAAAGTACTGGCAAACTTTGGGAAAGAAGACACAATTTCCTCTTTTCGCCACGTTGTTAAGGTAAGCTCAGGTTGTTTGGGGCCTTCATTTGTGTGGAATTAAACAGATAATAGGTCCAATGAGGGTATGTATTTCAAGTCAGGGATCTCTGCAAGAAGTCTCATGATGTTACCTCTATTGAAGATATCTTGTGGACCTTGCATCGCATATTCTGGTTCTAGAAGAAGTTGATAGTACCCTCTCTCCTGGTGTTGAGGAGCGGAGGACCGGTGGCACGGCTTGGATTTGTTCTATTTGTGTAGATATCATGATGTTTTACCACACCCAATTGAGAAGTTACTGAGTTAGGTTTAGCACACATCATTTTTGATTAACTTTCGTAGATAGGCTCCAAACAACATCCAATGGTTGCCTATGTTGCCAGTGTTGCTGATAGGTTCTTTTGATAATGATGTTGTGCTCACTATGTCATGAACTGTAAGACCCATTGCTGATACCTCGTCTATGGGAGAGTCTTTTGAGCTGTTTATATTATTACCATTACCCTGCTTCGTTTTAAACCAAATATTGAATAGACTTCAGTTTTCTCAAAGGTCTTGGGCCTTCCTGAAAAGTCTCCTTTGACTTTCTGTTTGCTTGGCTGCCCTTTGAGTGCTTGCAGCAATAGATTTGACAATTGCAAGGCCTGGAGTTGAGGTCCCATCTGCTTTCACTCACTGGTTGCATTTGCGACTTCATTATGTGAGATGTTTGTCTGTGTTCTTCCCAGTGATTCAGCTGATAGAGGGGTGTTCGCCATCTTTGAATGGTAAAGTAAAAGACAAAAAAATGCAAGAAGGTTACTGGCTTATTCAATTCAATTCAATTCAATTAATTCTTTATTCGGATAAAAGCATATCCATAAAAGTGCAGAATAAAGTACCAGCACGAATATACATTAAACACAGTAACAATCAATACATGCATAAATAAATAATTAAAACAGTAAGTGCAAGAATCAATGCGGTGAGTTTCTCATAGGCGTGTAATTTAGTTAGAGCCAATAACAAAGATATTCCTAAAACAGTGTGGATCATAAAATGTAGCAGCATAATATAATAAAGTTCAGACAGTTTAACCGATAACATAGTGCAATAAAGTGCATACAAGTACATTATGCGACCAACATTGGGGTCAAAAATATCAAAGGGTGCAATCAAAACTACTTATACAGTGCTCATGGAGGCACGGGATCGAACAGCCAGTCTCAAAAAGGTGCTAACTCGAAGGGTTAGATTGTCCCCATTAAGTGTGACAATATCCCTGTAGGCCACCTTAAAATCAGTAATAGCCGAGGCCTTATAAAAGGGAATCAGCAGCTGTTTGCTATATATTTCGTAGAAGTTACAGAAAAACAAAAAGTGTGACATGGATTGACTACTGCGATTTCCACAGGGACAAGGCATTTGCTCAAGATTGGTATTAAAGCCCATGGTTAGTCACTTTTAGGAGATAGCTAGCTGGAAGTTTTGTGGGGGGGCCATTATCATCCACCATAGTTATATACCGGGGGACTGAGGATTTCAAAATTTCTCGCTTATGTCTCAAGTCGCCGTAATGCTCATACAAGACCTCCTGAATATTCTTTTTGTTAATGCCTGCCATAGTACATGGGTTTGTGAAGATATGCAACATGTTTACAGTAGACAGGCTAGCCTTGACGGCTGCCAACCATGGTGTGTCACAGCCCTTATCACATTTAAGGCAGTCAACTATGATTTGTCTAGTTAACATGGCTGCTAGATTTTGCCATACTTCGATCCAAAAGATGGCTGGACGAGTCCTGATGTAGTCCTCTAGGACAATTTTAACTCATGGTGGCAGACAAAGGATGAGGAACAGATCGGTACCGCCAAAACTCTTCGACAGAATCTATTTTCTTCTACCAAATTACTATTGCAATTCATTGGCCCCAAACTTCAGCTCCATATGTTGCGGTAGGTATACACTAAGTTTTATATATTTTCAATAGGGATGACACTGGCTTATGCATGTGTAGTGGCAGCCCGCATTATTCGCAGGAGCCGGGGTGGGTGCGGGTGCATGAGGGAGGGCGAGGAGGAGTAGGAGAAGCCGGTTATAAAAAAGCAAGACTTACCTTGCCACGCTGGTCCTGTGTCTCTTCTTCTGCTGTCCACATCAGAGGCACTGAAAGCACAGAAAAGGCTCCCCTGATCAATCACATTGTGATTGGTAAGCACCCAGGCTCCCCTGACGAATCACAATGCTGCAATGCAGTATTGTGATTGATTTTGAGCATCCTGGTTTTACGCAAAACCAAGGAATGGGGGCCTGGGCTTGTTCTCCATGCAAACAATAATACAGCCTGCGTGGAGAACAGGGAAAGTGCACAGCACTGGTTTGGGCGGCCCGAGAGGGAGACCAAACAGTCATTGCGCACTTGGGAGTGGGCAAACCACTCCTCTCCTGCCCTGCTCAGAGATCAGAGCAGCCCCGCCCACTCCCCCGCCCGCAAAGGAAACAGAAAATGATAAACAACTAAAAGTTATTATCATTTTATATTTCCTTTACTTCACTGCTCAAAAGCAGTGGGGTGACGCTCAACCACCACAGTGGAGGAACCTCCCCTGTGCATGTAAAACCATGGCAGTCATCTTGGAATTCTCTCTTGAAGCTAAATCGCGTTTCAAGAAGGCCACCATGTGCATGCATGCATGTGCAGCAGCCACACTGGAATGTTTTTTCTTATGCTTCTAGAATAATAAAGCTGCCTTGCTTTGCATGATAGCCTTGTGTGAATTTTACCGTTTCAGGATGGCTGACAGGCAAGTCTAAAAAATACTTTAAACGAGTAAAGAATGCATATGCTTCTGTTCAATGGGGGAAGCAAGAGACCTGCTAGCAGAGTGCAGCTGCCAGGTTGTCCAATCAAGTAAATAGTAAAGCTGCAATGCTCAAGTGGTGGACCTAACAGAAGAAGAGGGAGAAAAGCCATTGAATAAGGAGCAGATGAGAAAAAGAAGAAAGCCATCCAATCACACTCGAAGCTCACTCTATATTTTATTGTAGACAAAAGATCTTCAGTAGCAGACAGGAAAGCTGTATGTAGGTTAATGCCTAAAATGGGATAAGAAGAACACATTTGAGAGAAGATTTAGAATGCTATTTGAGTAGTAGATGTGCCTCCTAAGAGGGTGAATCTCTCCACCAAATGAGAAGAAACTACCCAGGGTTCCCTACCTAGTTTGTTAACAGGTGTTTACCACACTTGCTGTGGCACTCTTCTCTTTCAAGTGTTTGGTTTTGACACTTGCTGAGTGGCCACTTGTATCTAGAAAAAATATTCTTTTCTGACAAGATCTAATAAGAACAAAACGCGCGTCAAGAGCTCCTTTTACTTATTTCAGGTTGTTTTTTTACAGCACAGAAACCAATCCAAATTAGAAATACGTGGTTATTTTTAAACTAAGCATGCATAGCGATCTAAATATTCTTGTGTTTTAAGACCTAACTGGAAAAGGCATCGTCACATTCCTAGCTCGGCATTGACTTCTATTGAGATAATCCTGTTCTTAAAACTTCTGCTAGGACAGAAGGGATTTGGAGTAAACAGATTAAGAATACTGCTCGTCCTGTAAATGTACTGCATGTCAAGTAAGTCGCCGCCTACACTGAAATACAGACTCTGTAGGTATGGAGAATTTCCATTTTATTTTTAATCTGAGCTTTTTTGGTGTGGTAATGTCGATGCTGTTTTACGAATCTTCACAAAACTATGCAGACCACTGGCGTAAACGGCCAAGATTGCCATTTAATTTTTCTAAAAGATCAGCTTGGCGACGGAGGAGGATCTGGGGTCAAAAAAGTTGTGATCTCTCTAGACATTCCAAACCGCATGCTTAGCCAGACAAGGGGCCCACTGGGTAGCCCCTGATGAGGAATACACACCAGTATGGTTAGAACGAGAGAGAGATAAGCTAGGAGGTCTGGACCCCATAGCATTGCTTACGGCGAAAAAACACCCAGAGGCCGACAACACCATCCTTAAAAACACTAAAACAGCCCTATTAAAAGTAGACAAAAAAATGGACCAGAGCATAAGCTACACCAAATGGGAGTCCATATGGTACAACCCCAAAGTTAAGAACAAGGGGAAGCTCCTAGCCAACACCACCTGGTCTGGGAAGGGCATATCCACCCCCAACAGCTGGAAAAGAACAATACACCCCTGACCTTCGAAGCCTTGAAAAACCTCCACAACCTAACGGAGTTAGACTTCTATGAGTTCCTCAAAATCAAAGCTGCCATCACGAAAGCCAATTTGAACAAGAATACACCCTCAATCATACAGTACATGAAGAACTTGAATAAGCTGGGCCACCACACTTCCCACCTATACAAATTATTGAGCCCGACAACGTCAAAACTCAACAACAAAACAATAGGATTCTGGGAGGAGCTCCTAGGCAGACAACTGAGCGAGAGGGAAAAGAGGCGCTTGTGGATGTCCACGTCCCAAATTAAAATATCCCCCCAAGTCGCACAGATAAAATACTGGCTGATACACAAAGCTTACTGGACGCCAGCCAGACTCGCAGAGGTAGGGGTCAGAGATACTGACACCTGCTGGAACTGCAAGAGAGAGAAGGGAGATTTTGCCCACTTAATCTTTCACTGCACCCGAGTCAGAGCCTTTTGGGCCAGAATCACAGATTTCATCACAAAGGTAGTAGGGAAAGACATACAGCCAGGATTTGTAGGACTAGCGGTCGGCCTTCATGGCCCCAGACCTCCAATCAAAAGAGGATGGCGACCTGATAGACCTCCTCCTCACGACAGCAGTCAAAACGATACTAGCTAACTGGAAAAACACAGGGAAAGCCACGTTCAAGAGCTGGGTTAACTGGATTACCTTCCTGAAGGGGGGCAGACAACATAGCGGCAACACACGCCCCCAACCACACAGCGAGAGGCGAAATGTGGACATCCCTAGACAGACACCTGGGAACGTACGAACCCCCGTGAGATGGTCATTTCACCGTCGACTACCTGTGTTTGGCACAGCATAACCGAGCGACAACCTGTCTCTATCTCCACCTCTTTCTTTTCCTTTCACCCTCTTCTCTTCATCTCTTTATTTCCTGGTACAAGGGTGCAACAAGACTCAACAGCATGCCTATACAATCGATCGAGTGATATACGCCCACCATGTAGCCCGCCTAGCCCATTGTAACCCCTACGGAGCCCGCGAGGCAACGCTACCACTGTACTGTATGTATGTATGAAAATTTGCTAATATAAACTGTTGAAATAAAAAAAAAGTTGTGATCTCTATTTCAACCCCGAAAAGACACTTTCCTATATGCTAAAGTAGAATGTGCTGTACAGACTTACAGTAAAAGTAAACTAGAATTTTACAGTGCGAGTTCTTGATTTGGCGCAATCCAGTCAGTAGTTTTGAGAAAATTGTAATATGAATGTCAGCTGCGGCCAGGCCCGGACTGGCCATTGCGGGCACCGGGCAATCCCCCGGTGCGCCGCAAGGGTTTGGCCGGTTTTGGGCCCCTGGGGGCCGTTTTTTTTACAGGGCTGGCCCTGTAACAAAATCCGCCGAAAACCGGCCCTGACAAAGAGCGCGGTCGCACCCCCAACTCCCCCCGGGGAGTGGGGGGGCCGGCCGAGCACTTTGCCAGGGCTTGATTTGATTCCCAGTCCGGCCCTGGCTGCGGCCAGTGCAGGTAAGAGTGGTGGTGCAGAGGGAAAATTAAATAAATAATTAATTTTCCCTTGCCGTCGTCTGTTGAAATCCCCCCACTCAGCCCCACCGTTACACCGCTCTTACCTGCACGGGCTACAGCTGATGAATGTAACCTTTAAACGATTAAGTTATCTAGATCATTAATTTGCTGATCCCTCGGAGACTCTCAAATACTCCAAGGACAACTTATTTGGAAAATAACCCCCATTGAAAAATCTTTCTCTTCATCCAAGGCAGAATCTGCAGATCAGAGGATTTGAGGCCCTGGGTGATGGGATTGGCTGGCAGCAACTGAAACCTCTTTGAGACAGAAATTACATGATTCCGGACATCAAAGCCTTTGTCTTAAAAAAATAAAATAAAATAAAAAAGGAGCAGAAGGAGGAATAATAGGCCACGGGTACATCTCCAGACTAGGGGGATGCTTTGCGGAGTCCCAGAGGTGCAAGTGCTGCACCCAAAAGCAAAAGGAAATGCAACCGTATTTAATCTCGAAATTCATAGATCCAGAGTCTGCTGAGCTTGAGGAGAGATGTTAAGTTTTAATATATTTGTGTTTTTAAATCCTGAAAAAAGGTAAAACAACATAAAAATGGTTCCGAGGCGGAGAGGTTGGTGGGCTTAGTCACAGGAGTATAGATGTTATGTTATGTTATGTTAAGAGTGGTCTTATAAAGCGCTCAGCTACACGGGCAGATTGTCCCGGGTAGATGTTTGAAGTAGTGTAGTAATTTATCTAATTTGCTGTTTCTTATAGTATGAACAAGACCTCATGAGTGTTGGAGGGCTTTATATGAGGACTGTTAAAATGCATGAGGAGTTATGTTTCGCTGCATTCCGGAGTTATGTTTCGCTGCATTCGAGTTTGCGTAGAAACAGTTGCATGTTGCAGGTTATAATCAAAGTCCTTATCTCTTTTAGTGAGTTCATGTATAAGCTTCCATGTTGTTCCCATTTTAACCTCTACATATTTTTCCTGCTGATAGAAGGACCACTTACTCTTGGGGAGATAATGCAGGTCAAACACTGTTTGATATGTGCGTCAGACCCTTTGTTAGTCAATAACACCGCGGAGCCACCCCCTCATTGCTCAACTTTATTTCCCTCCGATGGTATTGAGAGTGAAGCCATCTAAGAAGATGGCCAGCAATTTTGTATCTCATATCATTTAAGTTCCAGGTCCTCTGTAGCGAGTAGAAATTCAAAATTGCTAACAGTTAATTGTAGTCATCAGGTAGAGAATTGGGCTGATACTGTGAAAACTAAGGTAGACAGGCGCATTTCTTTACTTCCTACATGGTCGCGGCCAAATAAAATGTATGTGTTCCATTCTGGGATGTAGTCTACTTGTTGGTATTCATGTGACCCAACATGGCTGCCTCCAGGTAAAACATGGCAGTTCCCAAGAAACATGGCTTCATCCCAACATGAACAGTAACCATCCTCCCCCACACCGAAGCAATTATCCACAGCCTGGTGACAGAGGAGGTCAGCAGACCATGGGCACCTACGAATCACTTCAGCATCAGTTGCGGCAAAAAAGTGCATCACCCCACTACCAAGCAGCATAATCCCCAAAATGATAATTAAAAAGTTTGATACGGGTTAGTGCTTGTTTCTTCATCTCTGAACACATTAACAAATGTTTAAAAACAAGAAATTCACATGCAAAAGTGAGGATCTTGTTACATTGAAACTGAAAAACTCTGAAACAAGGCAATTAATAATTAGCTATGCAGATCATAACTAATTTCCCCGTCATGCACTGCTCAATATCTCACGGGACATCACTGATGACATCTCAAAAGTCATTATCAATGGCATCTCTAATAAGATGATATAAATACAGCCACCATTGAGCACCATACATGATTTGCCTCATTAATATGTATTACTTCCGGTAAACCCTTCTAAGGTCCGGGGATGCTCATTATGTCCTGGAACCATTCATTAATGGCTAATTTGCTACACATCCTAAAATGCTGGGAATACAATGCCAAATAATACCAAGGGCCATTTAGGTTATGCACAAGCATTTAGGGTACGCACAGGCTGTGTCCCTTGAATAAAGTGGTATTATGGCACATTACTACCTGGGTCTATCACATTCCCTGGCTATCACTCTGCCCATTCCTGAAAATTATCAGCTAATGAGATTTGATAACAGGAGGTGACATTCCTATTGTTTTTAAAAACACTATAAATCTCATGTATTGATATTTCTATTTCCGAGAACATGGAATTAAGCATTTTTAAAACTGATTTCCCGCCTATGGAAAGCTGGAAAGGAGCTTTTTTTTATTGCCTGCCTAGGCATAAGAAGGGTTTAGTCAGCGTCTGGTAGAAGAAATCGTGACCCAAGTCCTGGCTACCAGATCTTTTCTTCTTGTGGGTGATTTTAATTACCATGGAGAAGATCTCTCCAACCCAGAGGTGGTGTAGCATATGGCAGATATGGAAACCCTAGGACTGAACCAACGGCTATTCATTGGTCCTACTGTTTACTAATAGCAATTCAGTTATATGCGATGTACCCATGCCTCTAACATGGACTGACCATTATAAAACACCCTTCGAATTTCAATCCTTTCAAGTAACAAATTTCGTGAAAAGTAAAAGAGATGATAAAACAGTAAGAAGAGCCTGGCACTCAGTCTCGTCAGATTTTATTTAGTGAGTCTTTTCAATCTGCTCCACAAGCAAATTTCCCTGACGTTAATTTAACGTTTGTTGACTTTAAAATGGCCTTAATTGCGACTTTTGATAAAATTGCTCTATTGAAAAAGAATGGTGAGACAAAACATGGTTCTTCTGCTCCTTGGTATACAATTAAGCCAAAAGTGTAAAAATATGCATGTAAAAAAACTCGAGAGAAGATGGCGTAGAACAAAAAATCCCCAGGGCAAGGGTCTTTATAAATTAGTCTTGTCTAGATATCACCTGAACATCAAGTCTACATGGAAGAGCTTTGTTACTAATCAAATTGAACAGACATGCAATTCACCTAAGGTGAAATTCAAAACTATTCATTATTTTATTAGCCCTCAGAGGTGCTCCCAGTCTACCTTTGAATATCAGGAATTGTGTGATTCTCTTGCCACTTTTTTCAGAAGAAAATCTCTCAGATATATTTGATTTTCAATATTTTAGCCGAAGAAAACAGCGTTGACATTAGGAGTGCTGCCTTTATGGAAGCAGAAGGGATTACCATATTAGACATGTTTTAACCTTTTTCTCTGTAGGATGTCCAGAGATCCTTGCGTACACCAAAAGCAGGCTCTACACTGAACATCTGCCCTCCTAGTGTCATGGGTATTACTTTCTAGCCATGTGGCTCTGGCTATTAAGACATTGTTTAATTTAACTGTTGAAACAGACACCATCCCCTCCAAATGGAAATCTGCGCAAGTCCTACCTATCCTAAAGAAAGCTAATTTGGATCCTAATATTTTATCCAACTATCCATATCTTTTTAACTCCTTCTGGGAAAACTTTTGGAAAGCTTAATTAACAAACAATTAATGACCTACCTCTGTAAACAAGACACTTAGGACTAAATTGAAAATGGTACAAAATACTGCAGCCAGGCTTGTTACAAATGTTCTGGCCGGAACGCCTTTGGCCCCTTAGTTCAAATCTTTACATTGGCTACGGGTAAGGAAGAGAAGCATCTTTAAAATCTGTTGCCTCACCTATAATGCCTTATGGGGCAAAGGCCCCAGATATCTCCAACAGAAACTCAAACATTACATACCTACTAGAATCTTAAGATCTCAAGAAAAAGCCTTGTTGAACGTACCCTGTATCCGTTTGTCTATGTGTGGTAGTAGACCCTTTTCCTATTTGGCTCCACTTTATTGGAACAAACTACCTTTTCACATTTGTCTCTGCACTAACTACTGTCAATTTAGGAAACTGTTGAAAGCTTTCTTATGTTAAGTGATTTCTCTCTTGTGCATGCTTGCTTGTGCGCTATATTAAATTTAATTAACTTAACATAACATAGGGGACTAAAGGATAATATGTATCAGTAGCCTCGATTCACATAGATTTATGGGGCCATTGACAGCGGATAGGGTTTGAACCAACAAAAACATACTGAAATACAGGGGAAACAGTTAAAATTGACAAGAAGTGAATAGTGCTTTCAACATAAAACTTCAAAAGATTGGAAATGCACTAGTTAGGGCAGTTAACTAACTTCCATGTTCTAAGCAAGGTGGGAGGCTTAGGGCAATAAAGCTTGCCATACACTTTACCAATGCATAATGCCTGGCAAAAAAAGACTGAATTAGTGTGGTGCTCAGAGAGTGAGATTTTTGATGATTTAGTCATTAATTTGTTGGAAAGACTTTGTCATTGCAGAATCATATTTTAGTTCTGGGCAAGAAATGTGATTTATTTAAATTTATTTATTTATTTATTAAAATGTATATATCAGCGCAACAGCTACCCAAAAAGGGTTTCTCGGCGCTATAAAAAAACAGCAGAGGATAGAGAGAAACCTACTGGTTAAAAAGCCAGGTTTTGAGTGACTTTCAGAACAGTATGAGGTTAGATTGAGTGCGGAGAGATAGAGGGAGAGCATTCCACAGTACAGGGCCGAAATACGAGAAAGAGCGGCCGCCCGTGTGGGATAATCTGACCTTGGGCACCTGGAATTTGGCCTGTGTGGAAAACCAAAGCGTACGAGAGGGCACGTAGGGATGGGCCAAGTTTTTCAAGTAAAGGGGGGCTCTGTCGTGCATAATTCAAAACATGTAAATCAGGGCTTTAAACTTGACCCAGTAATCGACCGTAAGCCAATGAAGGTTCCTCAGCAAACTGGAGATCGAGGCCGTTCTGGAGGCCTGACAAAGTAATCTGGCAGCAGAGTTGTGCACTCGCTGCAGCTTGCGTATTACATCCTTATTTGCTCCCAGGTAGAGGATGTTGCCATAATCCAGCCTAAATGTTACGACGGCCTCGACTACGGTTCTCAGGGTAGAGCTAAGTAGCATCCACACAATCTTCCTCAACCATTTCAGAATGGTGAAACATGTCGCTGTAACTTTAATGGCTTGTTGACGCATAGGTAATGATTCGTCGATGATAAAGCCAAGGTTACGAACATGATTGGAAGGTTGCGGGAACACACCCATTTCAGTAGGCCAGTGTTGAGGACCCCAGAGACTTTTGTCTTTTCCCAGAACCGTGACCTCAGTTTTTTCACCATTGAGCTTTAGGAAGTTAGTGTGCATCCATGACACCACTTTGCTGAGCCCCGTCCTAAGAGCTGAAAGCCCTGTGGTCTTTCCAGCTGAAAGAGAAAAAATTATCTGGGGGTCGTCAGCGTAAGAGAAGAGCGACAACCCAGACTCTTCAACAATTACTGCCAGAGGTCTAACATACATGTTAAATAGCAGAGGGCTGAGAATAGACCCCTGTCGGACTCAAAAAGGTGAAGAATAGATTTTAGAATTGGCTGAGGAAGAGAAGACCTGAAAGGTAAAATTCGTGAGAAAGGAAGATAGCCAGCTCAAAGCAGAGCCAGTGACCCCTATAGATTGTAGGGCCTTTATAGGTACGGCGTGGGATACCGTATCAAAGGCTGTGCTTAAATCTAATAGCACAAGAGCCATTGTGTCACCTGCATCCAAATTCTGTCGCAACATTTCTGTGACTCCTAGAAGTGTGGTCTCAGTTGAGTAGCCGGTCCTAAAACCAGACTGAGATGGATGAAGAGGCCCATAAGTTTCAGTGAACTTGGACAGTTCGCTATTGATATGCCTCTCTAAAATTTTTGAGAGAGCGGGAATCAGGGAAATTGGCCGATAGTTTGAAGGTAGCGCACGGTCAGAATTGGCTTTTTTCAGCAGTGGAATGACCATTGCATGCCTCCATTCCGAAGTAACTAAAGACTCAATTAAGGATGCATTTAAAAGTTCCAAGATGTGTAAAAGTGCTGGTTGTTCAAGCTGCGGCAATACTATAATGGGAAGGAGGTCACAAGGAGATCCAGATTTAATACTACTTAAATGTTGTTTGAGTGTAATCATATCTAAAAGTGGCCAGATTTGTAATTTATTCATGGGGTGGGTGACATGTGCCTCTCTGCAATCGGACAAAGAGCCAGATTGAACGTGAGTAGAAGTAAGCATATTAAGAGAGGGAGATTTGTTGCCAGTCAATGCGGAGTATTTTATTTCCACTTTATTTATCAAAAATTGAGCAAGTTCCTCACATTGCGTTTCATTCAGACTGGGGGGATCCTGTGAGGTTGCAGAACCAGATATTTCTTTGACCATCTTGAATAATGTTTTGGGGCAGTTTTTGACATCTGTAATGGTCGAAGAAACATAGTTTGCACGCGCGGACCTACAACGAGAATGATACGCCCTTTTAATAAGAAGATTGGCAGTTTTAGCTTCAGGCGCATAGGTCCTTCGCCACCATCTTTCCATGTTCCTACATTTAGTTTTCTCACTTTTTAACTCTTCGGAGAACCACAGGGCAGGGGAATGGTGATTATTTATCTTCCTAACAGAGATAGGAAGGCAAGTGTCCAAGGCTGACTGGATCCAGTTTTGGAAAGCCATGAGGTCCAGAATAAAAATGTTTTTAAAAACGGGGGCATTAATAGAGAGAAGATTATTAAAATTGGCAATATCCAAATTTTTCCAATTCCTGGTTGGTTTCGTGACACTGTTGCACGCCACGTGAGAGAGATGTGAAACCGCAAGCCCAAAACCCACTAAAAAATGATCAATCCAGCACAGAGAAATGGCTGTAGGACATTGAATATTGGATAAGTTTGAAAAAATAGGGTCAATCAGATGGCCAGCTTTGTGAGTGGAACCCGCATTGTGGAGCAAAATGTTCATAGCAGCCAGGTCTGAAATAAAAGTATTACTAATAGTTCAGGCACGATCCTCCAGATGGAGATTAAAGTCTCCCAGAATAGAGAAATTCACCAAACTAAAAAGAAAGGTTATAACTAAATCTGGGAAGGTTGTGGCCCATGTGCCAGATGGCCCAGGGGGGCAGTACACCAATATCCCTGCAAAGGTGAAATGAGTGGTTAAAAGCAATTTAAACACTGCTGCTTCACAGCCAGGGATTAATAGACCATCAAACTTACAACTATATGTATTTTTGAAAATTATAGCGATCCCTCGACCTATTTTATCCTCTCTATCTTTCCTGACTATAGCGTAGTTAGATGGTAAGGCTCTGACTACATCAGGACCAGAGCTGGTATTAAGCCATGTGTCAGTAAGGAAGATAGCATCTGGTTGTAAGTTAACTAAAAAATCTAAAACGTCAGCCTGATGTTTTGGGAGGGAGCAGCAATTTATAATGAGATAGGAAAGATTATTGGTAAGAGACGGCTTATATTTCATGTTAGACTGTGTTTGCAGATTAGTTAGAGTGTTGGATGATAAAACATTACATGATCTGCATAGATTAGTACACACTGTCACATTGCAGCCTGGACATGAGACAGTGGTTCCCTTGGTGTTTAAATGAGTACAATTTAGCTGTGGATTGATGCGGAGGTTCAACAGCTGATTAGAGGACTACTTTATGGTGTCGCAGTTAAAAAGAACAGGGGTTAGGGACCCTGGTCCCGGCCAGGCACGGACGGGTGCAGACGAACTTGCCTTTGGCGTGCCTTTGACGCGCCCGCTGCGCACTAGTGCCATAGGCTCTTTTTGTAATGCCCGCCTTGGGACGGGACCTGAAAATCTAGACCGTCCCTTTCCCCAAAATGGTGGAGGCGTGTGGCCGAACCCGGAAGGGAGTTGGAGATGAAAAAATTGCCTCGAGATCTCCCTCCACTCAAACAGTCCACTCTTGACTGTGGTGGACCGGGGGGTCTCCAGGTAAGACTCGCGCTGAAAACAACAGTTCTCAATGTGTGCAAAAGTGCAAAGCAAATTAACGATGCCTCCAATTCCACAAATAACAATGCCAATTCTGCCCCTAAGGAGTCTCTAGTATTCTTTCTCAATGATTCCAACGTTTTAAAAATATAGTTCTAAAATTAGCAGCAATAGGGGAACTCGTTAGGCTTAAGCTGTTCGGTGGTAATCGTCAGCACACGAGTTCCACAGCCTCCCCTTGTAATGCCCGCCTTGGGATGGGACCGGAACAACTAGACCGTCCCTTTCTCCAAAATTGTGGAGGCCTGTGGCCCAACCTGGAAGGGAGTTGGAGATGAAAAAATTGCCCCGAGACCTCCCTCCACTAAAACAGTCCGCTCTTGACTGCAGTGGACCGGAGGGGTCTCCAGGTAGGAATCATGCTGAAAACAACCTCTGCATGCTAATAACATGTAATTCTAATTTTTTTCTTACTTCTTAGATGGCATTTTACCTATTACAAAGTTTGAACATACCCATTTTTAAGATCAGTAACACAAATGAATGTGAATTAGAAAAAATATTTTTCAGAACAAAAGGGTCTGAGGAAAAACATGAGAGACATGAGAAGGGGGGAGAGATACTTTCTAAGAGAAAGGCAAGGGGGTATGTGCTCCCGCTGAAAAACCCCCAACTCAAAAAAAGCATCTTCTCAGCTTGAAATGGTTGATCAAGGGGAAGGAGGAAAGGAAACATCTCTTCCCACGACACTCGGAGGTGGGAAGAGGAATAACCTTTTTGTTACATAAAACCCTCACCCACACTAGTAGTGGCATGCTTCATTATTGGGTTCACCCCAACTCCTAAAGGTCAGGCTGGGCTCAACCATATTCTGAGAGTGCTTAGAAGATGCATTAATTTGACATATGATGGTGGATTGAAAATGTGGGCCTGTGCCTTTATTAGAGGGTAGTTCAGAGCCTGGTGGTGAATGATTGGCTGAATGAAGGATGATATGACCCCCCCACCTTTTACCTAGAGATGGCATTGGTGGGTCAAGAAAAGTTTGCAGAATTCTTGTATGGTGCCCCCATCCTACATAGCCTTTCGGAGTTACCTACAGTGGTCCTGTTGGCAGGGCGATCAGCACTGAGATGCATTGGACAGGTTTGTAAAATTACTCTGGATACACCCCTCTGCCTTGGCTAGTGGTTGGAGCATTCTGCATGACTTGAGGGCTTTGTTAAGTAGGACCCCATAGGCATATAAAAGGGGGTTGACATCTGTCAGGGGCCTCAAATGAATTCCTTTCAGTACCTTCAAAATTAATTTGAATTACACAAATTCAATTTTATCGATATTTATAACTTCGACATGCCCTTACACGGGAGTGTTTGCTGTTTCTTCTTGGCTTTGGCTTATCCAACTTAAATATCATCATGTCACTTATCTGACACCTAAAAGTCTGTGGCAGGTCATAAAGCTCCTCAAGTCTACATGCTTTCAAAGTCCAGAGATGGAAGGTGATTTCTATCATGATATTTTAATTCTTATAAAAATTTATTTTTGGTGGTGTCTATGGTTAATCATTGTTATTTTATACATGCTGGTATAGTGATGGCTGTTTGTTCTAAACCAGCCATTGTCATTGCTAACCTTGGAATGTGTACCATTGGGGACCTCAAATGGCCCTCAAATGAACCACAGTAGAGCTTTTATATCTGTTTTGCATATAGGATTGATCATGTTTTTTTCATGTCCTGTGTCTTTCTCGTCATAATTTGAGTTGATTGTCTGCTTTTTGATTATTTTTTTTGTATTGATACTCATCCCTGATGAAGGTCCTATTGTTTGGGAACAAAACGCGTAGGCTGAGCTGTATGTGCTTTTGAAAAATAAGCATAAATAAAGGTTTTTAAATAACATGACTGAACTTCATTACCTGGTGCACCTCCATTTGCTTTATCGATTAAGGATCTGGAATCCAGAGGCACCACACAACAGCGGGTGATGGAGTGATAATGTGAAGGACTTTGATATTAATGTTACTAGCATGAGGTGGAGAGCTATTTGATACTTTTTCCCGCATTGATGTCCATTGAGACACTGGTGCCGTTGCGAGCCTCCGTATACTGCTTACTCGATATTTACATCCAAGTATTGAGTCTGTTCATTTTATCGATTCGCTATGAGCGCTTTGAACCCGACACGAAGGCAAAACAAGGTCACGTTATAAATTAGATGATCCTCTATGCTGATTCGTAGAACAAACATTCAGTTTCTGCAACCAGAACCTTTTTCGCTAATCCCCTTCCTTGTATCACGCGTTTAATCAAGATACGCCAATATATCTGGAATACATCGTCTTGGAGGGGATACCAGTGCATTAAAATTCGAATTGCCTTTGATCATAACTACGACCTGCATACAATCAGCAGTGAGATTATTCGTTTTATACCTATCTTGACGAATCTATCGAGTCTTAAAGAGTTTGTCCTGAAGAAGGCGCTGGTCCGCCGAAACGCGCGTCGATTATTAAGCTCTTTATTTTATTATTTTAAAATTTCGTCATAATTGATTTTTTTTTTGCTATATGTATGGTCTTTTTTATTAATTTGTATTCTGTGTTTAATCTGTATGTTTTTATCTCTACCTGTGAAATAAAATGATTTTTTAATTACATTCTTTTTAATGATTTGACAATTGAATACTGTGTTTTCCCACTTGAAATTGGTCCCTCATTCATCTACTATTGAATAGACAAGTATTCATAAACTGCCTAGGTTGTTATTTTTCAAATGTGGAGAGCTATAAGTTCACCGTTGTATTCTCTTTCATTGACTTACCTCTGGCCTGACAATTACCACTGTTCACTCCTTTCGTTTTTAATTGGAGATTATGCCATGCTGACCCTTTGCGGCTGATGGTCATTCCCGGATGCTCATGAACTGCCTACAACTTCTGCCCAGTGCCCTCAAGGCGCTACATCTTCTCCATCTTCAGAGGCTGAAGACTGGAAAGCTTCTACCAGGAGGTGATGGTGCTGCAGTTCCCTGCATTTCAGTAAGCTGCCTCCCAGATGCTTGTTTTTGTTCTACCTCACCTCGAACTGTGCCTCACAAGCTCCTCTTGCGTTGTCCACTTGGGGCTGAATGCTGGATGTTTTACCATTAGGTCATACTGCTCCTCCTCCTGACAGTCTACAACACTGGATACAAAGACTGATACCTCTCTGTTGCTTCGGGCTGATGGGACTGTCCTGCTCTTTCACTTTTCTGACCATCAAGGGCCCCTCTAGTGGAAAAAAGGTGTACTTGGACAACTTGTTTTTTTCAAATTCTATCTCCTCACTCCATTAACCAAGAGGACATCACTTATTACACTCTCCCAGAAGCTTCTTGACCCTGCATGAGACATATAGGTGGGAATAAGGAGCAAGATTTTAACTATCTCTGTACCTGGTACTGCAAATGACCGGAAATGAAAAAACAGCTCAACTACTCACTTTTGTGGAAGCAACTTGTCCTAAACAGCCCGCTGACCCTGACACATGTGCAATGGCCTCCAGCATGACAATTGATTTGATTATGGCCGAGCTCAAATGTATTCAATACACAATCTTCAAGGCTGAACATTCCAGAACAGAAACCAATCAGGAAGTCAAGACCCTCGAAGGTGAAATATTACATAGACGTCCTACACTAGATTTGATGGATAAACTACTTCATGACTTAGACCTCAAAGAAGCTGCAACAAGGACATGGAGTACAGAACTTTTGAATACCCTAAAGAAGCTTGCTGATCGGAGTTAGAAATTGGGTTTCTGGTTGGCCAGGGTATGCACCTAAGACAAGCAGAACCCACCATTCTAGTCTGGGAAAGTAAGCTACACAACAAAGATAACCTATGTTTACCCCCTTGCTTGCCTGGCTCAGAGCATTGTGGGTTATCCCCAGAGGCAATGTGTAAAGCGTTTGCGCAACACACACAAACACCAGCAACACAATGAATACACCACAAAAGAGACTC
Organism: Lissotriton helveticus; assembly: GCF_964261635.1. NCBI lineage: Eukaryota > Metazoa > Chordata > Amphibia > Caudata > Salamandridae > Lissotriton > Lissotriton helveticus. The sequence goes on along the minus strand of NC_136071.1, from coordinate 329,012,071 downwards.
CACACATGACTACAATAAAATATCTCATATATTGTATATAAAACATAGACCAAAATGACATAAACCAAAAATGACTTTGCCAACTAGGCAATTGCCAAACATCATAATGAGTGCAAATAAGAGAAAGGTTCTATGTTGCACATGTCATAAAACACCCTCACTGTGCATATTACGCAAATCATGAAGCAGTACTTGATATCCTGAAAATGCAAGGATCTACACGGCATACATAAGAAATCAAGGCCTGAAATGCAACAGTTTAGGCTAGGGAAACAAAGTAAATCACAAAATCCTTTTGCCAAGAAGACAGTAGGTGTAAGCATCCACATGTATCGCCAAAATATCCCCTGCACAGGTATCGGTATTGCAATAATCATACATAACCTCTTGTGAGGACCTAGGGCATGGCGCATCTGTGTTCCAAATACAGTGTATACAGTACTGCCATGAGCCCTGGAGAACTGATGAACCCCTATGGAATAAATGCAGGCAAAATGCTGGCATGTTTATTAGGGGCTTCACTGTATTCTAAACAGAGATCCCTGTCAGAATCAACCCCCCAGACTCCTCGGGGGAATTGCGGTGTTGCAGTCACTCTCCACAGCAGAAGGAGGGGCGTGGGCAATCGATGGAGCAGATACGGTCACTATGCTGGCAAAACCCCCCCCGGGTTCTTCGTGACCCACAAAACCAACATCCAATATCTACAGCATGGCCACAACACCTTGCGTTGGTTCCTAGCTTGTCAGGCTTTGACACAGTGCTTCAACCACTCAAGGGATGTACCTGCTTTCAAGAAGATTGCCGAGCAGGCCCACTGCAGCACAGAGCTTTTCCAGGCCTGATCGTACACCACTAGGGAGAGGGCACAAGTGACGGTGGGAGTGTCAGCGGACCTTGCGGGGCTCAACTCAGAAATGCAATATCTTCTTTGGGCCCAGGGAGGTCCTTAATACACGGGGCAACACGTCTTTGAAACCAAGGAGAGCCGTGCTAGTGGCAATTCCAGAGAAAACACTCAATACTCCTTTAGGAATGGGGAAGCGCTCCATCACGCTAACTGGAGAGTCTGGGGGAAAGCCTACCATGAGCTGTACCTGTGAGCACAGAGCAGGCACTGGTAGGTAACTCCTTGCTGGAAAAAACTCTTGGTCTTTGGAGAATGGGCACTACAGAATCCAAGCAGCATGCACTTGACACGCAACTCCCCCCGAAAGGTGGGTGCGCTCCGCGTGAACTGGCACAATTGAATCCTCAAAGGTCTCAAAGGAGCAGGGAGGAGTCAAGTTCACCCCCTACCGAGTACTGAGGACACAAGAGCAGAGAAAAGGCAACAGGCCAGCACATCAGGGTCCTTGTAGCAAAGTGGCAGCACTTCTTGCAACCCAGCAGGCCACAGGTGAGCACAACAAGCAAGTAAGTCTTGTGGCGGATCTTCCTGGCAGCATGGCAGTTCCTTCTGACAATGTGCAGTCTGTAGAGCCAGCAGCATATGGTTACAAGTTCACGCAGTGTCTAAATACAAGGGGCAAGAGTCCCTGCACTTATACTCAAAATGTCTTTAATTTAAAGGTGACTTCAAAAGAAACCGTAGAAGTGCACAACATCGCCTTTCCACTTACATTTGGCTCCAGACGTACAGTAGGGGGTACATCAGCCCTTTGTGTGAGGGCAGGACACAGCCTTTACAAATGTAAGTGTGTTATGCCTACCTCTCTCCCAGCCCATGAAGACCATCAGTTGTCACACCCAACCCTTCCTGTGTGTTGGCTGTCTGGAAAGTATTTACAAAGTGTAGCTGTCAACCAGGCCCAGACGTGGATTGGAGTCAGGCTGCAAAGCACCTAGTTATAAGTATAGAGAAATGCTCACTTTCTAAAAATGAAATTTCTGTAATAGTAGTAAAAAATTCACCTGCACCAGTAAGCATTATTTATCACTACCTTTCTTTACATACCAAACATGGCATATCAGGGATTACCACTTAAGCATATATACCAGAATTCCAAATGCCAGAAGTGAGAGACAAATCTGGTGTTTGGCACTAACAGGACATGCCACACAAAAAAGGAACATGGCCTACCTTTTACTTACACAGCACCCTGCCCAGAAGGCTACCTAGTGCCTACCTTGGGGGTGACCTATATGTAGTAAAAGGGGAGTTTAAGGCTTGGCAAGTAGTTTAGATGCCAAGTCAATGTGCTAGCAAACTGCGGATACAAGCTCTGCAGTGGCTGGCCTTAGACAGGTTTGAAATGCTACTTCTATGGGTGGCGTAATCTGTGCAGCAGGCCCACCAGTAGCATTTAATTTATAGGCCCTGGGTATATGGGATACAATTTTACAAGGGAATTACAAGTAAATTAAATATGCCAAACAGATGTAAACCATTCGTAACATGTTTTAGGGTTGAGACTGAGAGCACATGCTCTTTAGCACTATTTATCAGTGGTGAAGTGCCCAAACTCTTAAAGCCAACAAAAAGGTCAGAACAATAGGAGGAAGAAGGCACAAAGTTTGGGCATAACCCTGCAAAAAGGGCCAGGTCCAACAACTTGTAAGACAAGAGCCACTAAAATAACATTCAGATCTTAAGAGTTCTGTAGACGGGAAATACTCAAGAATGTATTGGCTTTCCAACAATGTTTCTTGCAGAACTCTAACTTTTACTCCACCCCCTGGAGTTCCAGCCAGCTCACCATATGGAAGCCCATGTCACCTCCCCCCGAACCGCCCTTTGGCTGATCATAGCTAATCATATTCGGTTTCAACACATAAGTGTCATATTATCAGAGGCTAGACAGCATGGTCCCTACACTTACAACGACCATAGAGTAACCATCTCAGCCAATTTTTCCTACAAAACTAACATTACTAATAAGAAATTCCTGGCCTTGCACCCTGTCCTCAGAAAACTAGATCTTCAGTTCAGTCTCTTAGATCCGGTGCTAATGATCATCACAGTCAAGGACCGTACCAACGAATTCCATGATCCCACAGAGCTTGAACAGTGACTAGAAAAGGAGAGGACCCAATCTTTGAGCATGGATGCCTCTCAATCTCCCTCTGCAATGCTTACAGATCCCTCCATGCTGCCTCCGATAGTAAAGACACATCCTGCAAGAGCACAATAGATGGTAGACTAGCTTCTCTATCACAGACAGGGAAAATTACTGCTGTCCTATAAGGTCCGGGGGCACTTGCATTACCCCTACATTCTATACAAGGGAACCCTTCCCAAGCTTTCCCACCATCCATCCCCTAGACTGGATAGTTTCTCTACATCACTGTATGGAGCAGGACGAGAATGCCTGTGAACACCACTACCCCACTCAAAGTAAGTTGGCTGGGGGCCCTCCTGCCAGGCCATGATCTTCATATCTGTTTTGTCTCGTCTTGTGGACACCGTCACCCGCCACCCCTTTTTTTGTTTATTCCACATCTCTCCACCATGACACAATACCTCCTTGCAGACCTGGACATCTGGGGCCAGATGTAGGTAAATGTCATTTACCGATTCTTAAATACCGATTTTTACCGAATCGGTATTCAAGAATCGGTAAATGAGATGTAGGGAAAAAATCGGTATTTTTTACCGATTCGGTAAAAATCGGTATCCGACTTTCGGAATTTACCGAATCGGTATTTACCGAATCGGTAATTACCGAATCGGTATTTCCCATTCATTCCTATTAATTTCCGAATCGGCAAGCAAGCAAAAGTGAAACTTAAGAAAACAGCCAATCAGGTGCTACCACCCTCCCCCTGCCTACCAGGAAGTGGCTACACAGGCAGCTGCAACTAATTAGAAGGTTCTGGAGAGGCAGTTGGAGCAGAGCAGAGACACAGTGCAGCAGGGAGAGTTTTGTTGGGAGTTTACCACAAGAAAAATGGCAAGCAGCAGTGAGAGTCAGAAGGCAGAGAGGAAAAGAAAAATTAAGTTCAGCAGCATGGAGCTGCAGGTACTGGTGGAGGAGGTTGTGAGAGTCCACAAGCAACTATTTGGCAGGCACTCCCTCACTGTAGCTGAGTCAGCCAAACGTAAAATGTGGCTTGCAATTGCAGAAAAAGTAAATGCAGTGGGAGTCACAAGCAGGAATCTGGAGGATCTTAAGAAACGCTTTTATGACATCAGGAGCCTCACCAAAAAGAAGATGTCAGAAATACATAAGCAGGCTGGTCTCACCGGTGGAGGCTGGAACCCAGCGCCCCCCCTGACTGACCTGGAGGAGTTGGTGGCCTCAACCATCGAGCCAGACAGTGTTGTGGGACTTGGAGACGTGGACAGCTCAGCCAGAGCTACAAGAAAAGGTAAGACGCATGCTTAGCATGACACCCCATACCAACCTGCTTCCCTTTACCCTTTGTGGACAGGCCAACCCCAGTCCAGTACGGCTAGCACTATACAGGAGCAATGCATTATGGGAAATGTAGTCAGCTAATGTAAGACCATGTGTAACTGCACAGACATCAGCAAGGCACTGAAAGTAATGCAGAAAAATGAAAGTTACATGTGTAAAGCATTTATTGTAGTGACTGTGACACAGTAGCACTCAGTTGACATACGCTTATTTATACCTAGGGCCAACATCAGGCAGACGACCCACAGCATCAGAAGGGACTGCACCAGCGAGGGAGGAGAGTGAGGAGGCAGGGCCAAGCCAAGTACAAGCCTCGCAGGAGGAAGAAGACATGACTGCCATCTCCCATGAAGATGAGACAGTACAGACCCCCGAGTTTCCGCACTCCCCACACCTTTCACAGTCCCCTACATTGCTTTTCTCACCAGAAACCTCCCCATCACTGTTCCTGTCTGCACCTGCAACTTCACCAGCCAGGAGGCGAGTCGTGGCCCCACTGCCAGTAATGGAGGCAGCAGAGGGTGAGGCTCAAGCCACTGTACATGTGAGTCCTGCTGCACTGCAGTTCACCAATGAGCCATCCACCTCGCGCAGAAGGCAACGCGGACCCAGCAGTGCAGGTGGACCTGGAGATGGCACTGTGTTCCGTGGGCTTGAGGGGAGCATGGTGCGCATACAACGGATGCAGGGGAAATCCATTCAGGCATGCCATCGTCAATTTCGAGTCCTAAATGAACAGATAGGAGACGTGGGGAAGGACATCAGAGACATTGTCGATTCTAACAGGGAGTTAGCAAAAACAAATGCAGACATTGCTGCAGGAATGCACCAAATGAGCAACTCCATCACCCAGCTCTGCTCAAAACTGGACAGCCTGGAACACACAAGGCGCAGGGATGCCCGTGTACACAATACAGCCATTAATCGTCTGGCCACTACCACATCCAGCTATGCCGTTGAGGCACCAATATGCAGGAGAGCCTGACACAGAACACGGCCGAGGTCACCAGGGGCATGACCAGGATCACTAGTGCCCTGGAGGCAACGATAATTTCACACACAGCACAGAATCCTGCCCTGGATGTGGCAGAGGCAGACGACAGCAGTAGCCGCAGCAGCTTGGCAAGCGCTGTAGTTGAGCCACGTAGGAGTAGCAGGCGCCCAGCTGAGGCTGCAGGCCATGCGGAAAGCAGCGACCAAAATCCCAGTGGCTCAGGGAAGCGCGGGCGCAAGTGACATTGCCGGTGTGGGTGAATTAACCCAGGACATACAGTCCCCACGTTTATGATGTTTATTTTGTTGCACTTCAGTGCATGAACGTTGTGGCAACATTAAATTACGTTCTTCTCATTCACAACCTGTCTGTGTCTCATTACTTACTCAGAAGTAGTTGCGTGTAATCTCCTCACGTCTGTATCTGCCATCACTTGGTGTTGACACTCCAGCAGGTTGTGTTTCTGGCACAGCAATGTCATCGTCATGATCCTCATAGTCTGACAGCTCCACCTCAGTACCCTTCTTCACAGCAAGGTTGTGTAACATAGCACACACAGCAATGATCTTGCAGCAGGTGATGGGGGTATACTGCCTTGCACCTCCACTCTTGTGCAAGCATCTGAATCTGCTTTTCCAGATACCAAAGGTCCGTTCGATGACATTCCGTGTGCTTTTGTGGGCCCGGTTATATCTCCTTTGGCTGGGTGTTGAGGGGTTGAGGTAGGGGGTGAGTATAAATGAGCGGAGGGCATATGCACTGTCTCCTAAGAGGAAAAGGGAAGACATTACTCACATGCATACATGTACTTCTTACTGCAATAGGTGTTAATGGGATCGCACACTGTGTCTTACCTAGGAGGTATCCTTCACCAAATTCACCTGCAGTCAGCCGTGCGTAGATGCCGCTGTTTTGAAAAATATAGGAGTCGTGGGTACTCCCAGAGAATTTTGCCACAATGTCAGTGATGGCGAACTTTGCATTGCAAATCACCTTCACATTGATGGTGTGGGTGGACTTCCTATTCCTGTAGATATATTCTATGGCAGCAGGGGGACAAATGGGAATGTGCGTGCCATCTATGCAGCCAATTATATTGGGAAATCGAGCCATCTGGTAAAAGTCAGATTTTGTTTGAACCAGTTCAGCATGGGTAGCAGGAAAAGATATGTAATGCTCCATCCTCTGTAACATGGCCTCAAGGAATTTGTGGAAAAACCTTGACAGGCTGCTCTGGGTCACCCCACCTACCGCAGCAACCACGCTCTGGTAGCTCCCAGACGCAAGCAGGTGGAGGCTGCACAGCACCTGCACATGGGGTGGAATAGCATGTGCCCTTGGGGTAGTGTGCTGCAACAGTGGTTGGAGGTCCCTGATGAGCTCCAAGATGGTGTCTGGGGCCAACCTGTACCTCTGCAGTATCTCTGCCTCTGTGAGCATGAACAAGGTGACCCTCTGCCTGTAGACCTGCTCCTCTCTCTGCCATTCCCTCTCTCCTTCCTCCTGTAGCCGTAGCCGTCTTGCAATGACATAAAATGCCGCCATTGTGCAAACAGAATTGCATTTTGGGTCCATTTTTGTAGGCTGCACCTGGTTACCACCTGATTTCAATCCATGGTAAATACCGACTCTTAAATACCGAATTTCAAGCTAATTCGGTATTTCAAAGCTTACCTACATCTCAATCTTCAATTTTACCACTTCTTATTTACCGATTCGGTAATTTACCGATTTGGTAACTTTACCGAATCGGTAAATTTACTGAATCTCAAACCGTAGCGATTCGGTAAATTTACCGATTCGGTATGTATTCCGAATCGGTACTTTACCGATTCGGTAACTTTACCGATTCGGTAAATTTACCGATTCAGACGATTTTGGGTCTCCTACATCCCGATTGCTCAATACCGGTCGGTAACGGCCGAAAATACCGATTTTCGGCCGTTACTGACCGGTAAAGGGCTACCTACATCTGGCCCCTGGTCTCTTAATTACTCATTTTATCAAACACAAAACGACTCAAGCCTTCTTGGGATCCAAATGAACGGATATTGTTCTGATATAGGAAATGCATCTTACTGCACTGACTCCGCCAAACTCAAACGCAACTGGGTGGACATGGTGCCATCTGTCTCAGACTCAGATAATCCTCTTCAGGTGGATTCTGACTCCATGCACAATCCTAGGAAAAATGGTGTGGCTTTACTCATTCATAAAAAATGTCGGGTGAGTGTCCTGAAACCTTGGACTGGCATACACGGCTGACATGTCTTTACCCACCTGGGAATCATGGAGCACACTTTTGTCATGGGTTCCATCTAAGCCCCATCGGGCAGTAAACATGGTTGGTTCACAAAAGTGACAAGAGTTCTAACTGAAATCTGTTCCCATCCTGTTCCTAATATGTGGGATTGGAAAATTGTGATGGACACCTTTCTCGATAAAACTGTTTGTCCTGAGCTTCGCCACTCACGGATAGGGCTATTCGTAGTGATATGACAGGTTTCTCCCTACATGATCCATGGCATCCGTTACATGCTAGGGAGCAAGACTATACTTATGTCTACCCTGCCTATGGTTCAAAATCTATGCTGTTTTTTTTCCTGACAACTGTACCTGTGTTGCCTAAGATCCGGACTTGTAAGATCTCCGATCATGCCCCGATTGTCCCTTCTTTAGATCTATGATTGATAGTGCCTAAAACGTGTACATGACAAATGGATGCCTTGAAATTTAGAATACCAGACAACAAACAAAAGCTTCTTTCTTGGATTACAGAATAGCCAGATCTCAATGTCCCTATTGCTCACTTGAAAAAGATATAATGGGCAGCAGGAAAATTCTACCCTCAGAGCGGTACTCATGAGAGAATTCAATATGGTACTGAAGGATGTGGAAACTACCTGACTGGAGGCACCAAACTCTCCTCCTTTCTGAGTAGAGACAAAGGACACACCGGGGCTTCACAGGTCGTTTTAATCAGGTAATTAGGCATGACCGGTTTCGGCAGAACAGGCTTCTTCAAATGCCAAAGTCCCAAAACGTGATCTCCAACAGAATGTCTTTATATAGGCTCCTCCTTCCCCAGTGGTAGGGGGCTCACCTGCAAAAGATTAGTCATGCATAGGCCTCGAGCGTTCCATAACAAGGACTACCAGTCCCATAATCCTGCATATGAGTAATCTGGTGCAGCGCAGTGGGAAATCACAGCAAAATTCCCAAATATTCCGACCTTGTGTCCCCTACTTTCAGCCACCGACCTGACGGGCAGCGAGACTGAAGACGCAAGTACAGTGACGGCATCTCACCACGCAGGCTTGGCCCGCTGATTCACAGCAGCTTCTCTGCACCCAGGAGGTTTTGGTGGCGGGTCACGGAAGTCCGATACCTCGGCTAACAACAAAATAATTTCCCATATAGCCATGACATCTTTGTGAAAGGGTCCCTTGTGCGCGCCACAGGTAGCACGCAAAAATCACACCAAACTCTCCTCCTTTCTGAGTAGAGACAAAGGACACAGCGGGGCTTCACAGGTCGTTTTATTCAGGTAATTAGGCATGACCGGTTTCGGCAGAACAGCCTTCTTCAAATGCCAAAGTCCCAAAACATGATCTCCAACATAACACAACAGAATATATATATATATTAGCCAACAAACAGTCCCTAGTAATGCTCTCTTCGCACAGTGGGTGCCGGGGTCGAGGATGGATTGTCCCTCACATATATAAATCACCAAGAAGTCAGAAATACCACTGCACTCCAAAACAGTACATTGCCTCACATTAAAGTTATTTGCATTACGAGCAAATTTCACCACAACCACCAACAAATCGTTTCATGTATAGATATAAATATAGATAGATGGATGGATAGATAGTTAGATAGATAGATAGATAGATAGATAGATAGATAGGTAGGTAGATAGATAGATAGGTAGATAGATAGATAGATAGATAGATAGATAGATAGATAGATAGATAGATAGATAGATAGATAGATAGATAGATAGATAGATAGATAGATAGATAGATAGATAGATAGATAGATAGATAGATAGATAGATAGATAGATAGATAGATAGATAGATAGATAGATAGATAGATAGATAGATAGATAGATAGATAGATAGGTATATAGATAGATACACAAGTAAATATACAAATGTATATTCACTTATAAATTCCAGTTATATTTGAACAGCCTGTTTTTCGCACAGAACATTTTGGCAGATTTCCAGTGCTGAGATTCAACAGGGAAAAATTGCATGTTTTGTTTATTCACAGCAGTACTCGGAGCACTGATCTCTCAAATGATTGCAATTTACTGGTCCACTCATAAACGAGGGCTGCAGAAGCCACGAGAACAGTGCAATGTGAGTCCACATCGACAACATCATCTAAAACCTAAATGTGACCGAGTGGAATTAACAACTGTGGCCTGAATCAATCATAATATGAGCTCCAAATGTTCAATACTGCTTACTGAACTCGGGTCCAGCCTTAGAAACAAAGATACCCTTTAAAACAATTAAAATGCAATGACTGCAGCCACCAAATGTACAAGTGTTTCCTCATAGCATTGCTAGTTAGTATAACAAATTGCAGAGCAGACACATGTGCTATCACTAGAACTTTACCAACATATTTTAGATGGTCTGTAAAACAGTCTGGAAAATGTCTGACTCTTTGCAGTTCACATGTCACATTCGAGAGAATACTTTACCAACGAACAACCTAAGACCTGAGGAGGAGAGTAAAGACTGATTTAGATATGGATGGGTCCAAACTGGGTGGTGCAGTGAGCAAAAGAACGATGGATTTACCCAGATCTCTTGATTGGGGGTGAATGTATGATTTGCTCTGCATCGTGTGTCTTTTGCTTTCATGCCCTAAGTGCACCCGGGTATGTTCAGACGTGGATTCCGGGCTCACTGTTCAACTGGATTCAAGCTAGCCTGGCTGATGAGCGTGATACCACGAAACCAGTCCCAGGATGCTTGTTTCTGGTCCAGGGAGGACCTGGCTTGGCAGATCGGGCTGGCGGGCTGGGCAAGACTGATTTGCATATGGCTGGGACTAAACTGGGGTGGCATGGTGAGCAAAAGAATGATGGATTTAACCCAGATCTCTTGACGGAGGTGAATGTTTAATTTGTTCTGCATTCCGTCCATCATCCGTGCGTCTTTCACCTACGACCTGAGGCAGACCTGATTCTCTTTGTTATATGGCCCAAACCAAGATGATACTATGGGCCTCATTTATGAAAAGTGACCCATCGCTGCGTGAAAACAGCTATGCGTCACTTTTCACTGCGCCCTCCTTGCGAGACCAATGATGCGTCATATTTACAGTATGACGCATCATGGCGCAAGGAGTTACAGATACATCAGTATTTCTGACGTATCTGTGTGGCGCAAAAGTGATGCATTGCTGGAGTGTGTCACAAAAGTGACGCAACTCCAGCAATGTGTCCTTTCACATGGGGCAAGCCCCATGTGAAAGGGCCTGCGTCAGTCTTACGCCTGCTGTGAGGCAGGCGTAAGAAATTGACGCATTTGTGTCCTAGAAGTGGCGCAGTGAAATCTAGATTTGACTGCGTCACTTCAATGACCCTGTCTTGCGTCAGAACGCCCCCCCTGCATACATTATACCTGGCGTAGGTATAATGTAGCAGAGGAGTTTACAAAGCGACGCATCTACCTAGATGCGTCACTTTGTAAATATGGTGCAACAAGGCACATTTCCTACGCTGCTGGTGCGTCACCAAAAGTGACGCACCGGCGGCGTAAAAGTGACGCACGGCCTCATAAATGAAGCCCTATGTATTGAACAGATTACTCAATAGTAAGAGTGGCTGTTCAGTATAAGTATCTGCAGTCCATTATGGATAAGCAAACAAATCACAACAGCTGTGAAAATCAAAAATAATCACTGCCATTTAATCATCTCATGCTGATTCTATTCAAGCTTCAGCCCTCCCGGTCCAGCATTATACATAGTGTGCACAGCCCCTGTTTGGGTTGTAGTACACATTCAAATGTGCGTTGAGTGCAGACTGGAGCAGTGTGCCTTATCACAGTTAATATGCTGCCTGGCACAGACATGAACTCCTGTATGCCTTAAATGCAGGGAGTTAGTGAAAGGCAGAACAGCTGTCCAAAGCTTCCAGTCCACCTCTCACTGTGCAGGTGGCAAATAGCTTGCAACTCATAAGGCAGCCGAGATCCTCTTGCAGGCAGGTGCAGTTAGTGGTTACACCCATCTGCAAAGAAATGTCTGGGGGATCCATTGGATCACCTTCACCCCCCTTTCATGGGATGCCCTTGAGGTATGCACTGTTCATGCATTCATTGTGCATCTTGACAGCTTCTTTGCCTCTGCACCCACATCTGTAATACGGCCCCAGAGCAGAGGCAAAGTTCTCCCACATATTCATGGGGCCACACAAGCATGAAAATGAAGGAACAACCCCTCAAAATTGCACTGACACATATGTAGCGCATTACAGAAGGAGCAGGGCAAGCATTTGCAACCCCTTCTGTAATACAAAAGTGCAGTGGGGCCACAGAAAACAGTCATATGCAGCCTTTGCGCGCCGGGGCACTTAGGGGCATATTGACTAGAAACTGGTGGTGTGCGGGGTGTTATACCAAAATCGGTAAAACTGCGCTCCGCCAGTTTCAAAATTCAGGGATTAGTCATATTTACAAGAATGCAGCGCACCCATGCGTATTCCCTAGCACTAGAACTAAAGAAGCTGCCTAACGCCAGTTGCACCATGATGTAAGAGTGCTAGGCTGCAGGTCTTTTTGTTTATGTGAAGGAGGGGACCCCTTCCTGCACATAAACAATCTTTACAGTCAATTTGCTGTTTCTGTGTGTGCTGCAGAATGCAACACACATGGAAAGAGCAAAATACGAGGAGAAATTAAACATTTATCCTCGTATCACCTGCTTAAGACCAGGCATTTTCTGGTGATATTTTTGGCACTGCCCCACACCTTGTAAATATGGGGCAGCGTTAAAAAGCAATAGGTGTTGCGGTGTAACACGCACTGCAATACCCATGGAACGCCCCTTTCACACTAAGTTCTGCATGAATAGGGGCATCATTTACAAGGCGGCGTTAAGTGGATTAACGCCACCATGTAAATAAGTTTTAAATAAGTTGAAGTCCTGGTGGCGTTAAGTCCTTGTAAATATGCCCCTGTGTGTAATTCACCCCTGTTCTTTAAATATTAATATAGCACTAACAGTATCTTTATAATTCTTCAGTAGTTTAAAAAAGTTAGCAAAGCAAAAATCCTTCTGGTCACAGGGTCAAAAATCTTTCTCAAACTTTAGGTAATTTGTACCCTGAGGCCAGCTCATAGTTCTCTGCCCGCATTGCTTCCACAAGCGATGATTTATGCTCCACAGCTTAAAGTGGTTTTGTAATGGCACAGCATGGAGACCTTGTGGCAAAGACTAACTAATGTTTAAAATAACATAAATAAACACATTTATGGTAAAAAATTATTTGGACTGCCATCCAGGCAGAAAAGGGCAAGTGGAAAAGTGTTGCAAGCGTCAGGAAATGTTTTTGTCATTCACAGTACCCTAATCTCCACCTCTCTTTAACTCACTCATGCATTTTCAGTCAAACTCTCCCAACTTTGGTTGTTGTCATTAACATGTTGTACGTTTCAGTTCTCACGGTGTCTGCAGTACGAGCCTCATTTTCACTGGCCATGTACATGGCTTGTGTTATGGTTGTAGATAATTATTGAGAGAACTATATAAAGATTGGCATTGAGCTGCGTGGTTATGAATATATGTTAAGGACACATTAATGTGGATAAAGCTTGGTTACAAAGAAACACACTAAAATTAAGAATTATTGCTGAATGGAGACAAGCAGTTCAGTAGTTAACGCGTGCAGATGACTGCAGGCGGTAGGCAGCAGCACTCATTTATGGGGAGGACTTATTTTTCAACATCTGACTTTGAATCAGAGCAAGATAGAAGAAGCCAGCAATGGGGAGAAAGAAGGGGGGAAAGAAATCTATGAAGGAAATGACTATGGGATACAGTATGAGTGAAAAATAACCTGTTAGAGTAGATAACGAGAAGAAAGGCCTATGCAATAAAGAAAATCATTTCCAACTGTGAGCAAAAGGAGATCGCCTCACAGATGCTATTTACTAGTTCTCCGCCTAGATCCAGACTTACACACACCCACCCCCTCTTGAGGGAGTTTTGTCACCCAAATGTACTTCTGTACAACTGTTTGATGAGTTCTCTGCCTATAGAACAGATAACTCTGAATTGAAGGTAATAGGGAACCACCACCGACCAGATCCAAAATTGATATTATTCACATAGATCAAGCATACTCTCCTGCCCTAAGACTACTTCACTAGCAGTACACAACATACCAGCTTTACAACCTAAAATGTAAATACAACATTCCCATTATTGATTTCTTTTTAAATGTAAACATATTTTACTTTAAAACATATTACCTTTTAAATTAGAAAAAATAATTATCCAAAATAGACTTTCAATTGACTTACTTAAAAAGTAATTTAATTCTTAAATAATGTAATATTATTTCCTATGTGAATTGTGAATCCCTTCCTCAAATATTTTCCATCATAGTGTGATTCAGTACTAGGGATTGGCCATGTGTGGTGCTTGACTTACTCCATGACTTCGCTGGAATAGATTAGACTTTGAGAGGCGTGAGGTCGAATGAAGGCTACACAAATTGGTACTCGCCAGTCCTGGCATTCAGCAGTGCCAGTGAGCTCCCAAGAAAAGCTTTGGGCACCTGACCTTACTTACTTTATTTTTTGGAAATCCGACACTACTTCAGGCCGAAACCTCCCATTGCTATGCTTTATAGCATCATACAGGATTAAGTAAACATCTAAACAGCCACCTCACATTCTGCCCACCTGCATGATAAAGTGTGGAGAACAATTACTGATAGTGCTAGTTTATGACTGCACCGGTAATGAGGAAACTAGTGCCAGTCCAACAAAGGGTATACGACTATGCCCGAATAGAAATTTGCCTAGCCTACGAGAAGGTAAGTTTCAATTCTATTAAGGACGTGGAGGCAAGGATTATGCTCATTCTTTCTTTGCTTTATTTAACAAAATTCCAAAAGCAGCTCATCATGAACTTAATAACAACTACATTTCCCATAAGCAGGAAAAAATAAACAGTCTCTTCAAAGTCCTTTCACGCTGTCCATGAATCCTATCCAATAACTCATGCTGTCACTTCCTGCACTTCCTCTTTCTTCGCTGGAGGATCCCTTCCATGTTTAACCATTCTGCTTCCCATTGACGTTTCCTGAAACAAACCACAGCGTTCAATCACCGTTTTCTGAACATGAAGGAAAACAGGCAAAATACCAACTCAAATTCTGCAAGATCAATATTATATAATCAACATGAAAATATCACTGTGTCAAGCAATGCAAGAAGATATCATGAACACAGAGAAATACAAAAGTAATTACTTACAGCCATAAGGGGCGGGAGAGCAACCCATGCACTTGCTGGGAGGGATAGTCCTCGCCTCCGCGTCCTTAATAGAATTGAAACTTACCTTCTCGTGGGCTAGGCAAATTTCTATTCTATGTCAGGACCGGAGGCGAGGATTATGCCCCTTAAAAGCTTGTTGATAACCACCTGAGCCACCTTATCAGCGGCTTAACATAAAACCTCTTAAAGGTGGAATCTGAAGACCAATCAGCTGCACTCATAAGATCTTCCAAGCACACCCCCAGGCTGAACGCATTTGAAGCCATCGCTCCTCTAGCAGAATGCGCGCCAAAAGCTCTCATATTAATGTCCGCTTCCTGCATAATCCAACGCACCCAACAAGCTATCGTGGGAGACGACACTGCCCTGAGAGGCTTTTTGAGGGCTATCAGGAGTTGTCGTTCGCCGGGGGGCCAAACTTCCTCCGTGGCTTCTTCATAAGCTTTCAAGCATTGCACCACACAGAGTTTAGGTGTTTCCACGAAAGCAGGGTAAGATATCGTGTGTGTATTGGATTTGGTCTGTCTACTCACCGTGAAGGTAACCCCTTCTGGGGAAAAACCCCTTGCCGTAATGTCCAGAGCTCTAACGTCTGAAACTCTCCTACCCGATACTAGACAGAGCAACATCGCCAACTTGGCCGACAATTCGTTCCGAGAAAGGAAACAATTCGGTTGCCAAGACAACAGCAAGTTCAGCACTTGATTCACATCCCATAGGACTGAATAGCGGGGCCCCGGAGGGAGCGATAATCTAATGCCGCAAAGTAATTTGCAAACGAATGGGTGTTCCGCCAAGAGTGCTCCGTCCACATGGGGCATGTCCCGCCGAAATAGCCGAACGGACAGTATTTACTGACCTATATGCTAAGCCTTTCTAGCCAATTCCGCCAAATATTTGAAGACATGTGTCAAACCTGCGACCACGGGATCCACTTCCCGTCACATACACCAACATACCCATCGTGTCCAGGCTGACCGGTATCGTTTGGACGTGCTGTCTGCCCAACCTCTGGACAATAGGAGCTCAGCGTGGCCCAAAAGGCCTGGCAATCGCCAACGGTGCCTGTAATCCACCATGCCGTCAACTGGAGTGAGCCTTCGTCCACCAGCCGGTGAGGAGTCCCCTCTGGACTCAACAGGAGACTGGGAGTTGGGGGGAGTCGGATTGGAGAATCCCAAGAAAGTTCCAGTAGAACCGGAAACCAAACTTGCGACCTCCAACACGGCGTTATCAGGACCACCGAGGCCCTCTGCCTGCGAACTTGGGCTGCCACCTGGGCTATCATGGAGAAGGGTGGAAACGCATAATCCCTCTCCCGACTCAACTCCTGAGTGAACACGTTCGACACCACAGCCAAAGGATCCGGTCTCCAATTGAAGAACCGGGGAAGTTCTTGGTCCAGACGACAGGCAAAAAGGTCTATGGAGAAAAGACCCCAATGGTCCTGCAGGTACCGGAAGACCTCCGGATCCAGTTTACACACACTGGCGTCCCGGAGGTAGCGGGAGTGCCAATCCGCCACCGAGTTCTCCCTCCCCGGGAGGTACTCCACCGTGACTGATACCTGATTGGAGAGGCAAAACTCCCAAAACTGTTTCCCCAAGGTCGCCAGTGCCTTGGACCACGTGCCGCCCAGGTGGTTGATATACCTGACCGTCGACACATTGTCCATTTTCAGAAGGACGGACGCTTGAACTCTGTCCTTGGTCCAGCATCGGACCGCAAAGGAGCCCGCTAGGAGCTCGAGACAAGTGATATGAAGCTATTGTTCTTGAGGAGACCAGCTTCCGCCTGTGGAGAATTCCCCACACTGTGCCCCCCAGCCTGACCGGCTTGCGTTCGACTCTATCACCAAGTCGGGGGCAGAACCGAAGATTGCTCTTCCGTTCCATGCCTCCATGTGCGACAGCCACCACTCCAACTCTTCTCGAACTTCGTCCGTCAGTGGAACCACCTGAGAATACGTTAGACCTGTCCGCAGGTGATGCGCCTTTAAGCTCTGTAGGCCCCTGTAATGCAGCGGGCCCGGGAAAATTGCCTGGATAAAGGCTGAGAAAAGGCCTACCAGTCAGGCTATCTGCCGCAAGGACGTCCCCTGCTTGGTCAGGGTTTGACAAATCTCGTGGGGGATCTTCGCCACATTCCTGGAAGGCAGGCTGAACGTGGCTGAAACGGAGTCTATCACGAACCCCAGGAAAGAAGACTGCTGAGTTGGTGAGAGGAGGGATTTTTGCTCGTTGATCACGAACCCCAATTGTTGGAGCAAGGTCATCGCCATCTGCAGGTGGGCTTGCAATTTCATGGGACACTGGGCCATGATAAGAATATCGTCCAAATTGATGATCAACCGGACCCCTCGAGCCCGCAGGTACTCCACCGCCGGTTTGAGAACCTTGGTGAAACACCATGGAGCCTAGGAGAGGCTGAACGGAAGACAACAAAACTCGTAGGCTTGACCCTGCCAAAGAAACTGAAGGAACCGCCTGTGCGAAGGGAAGATCAGCACCACTAGGTACGCGTCCTTCAAGTCCAGTCGCACCATACAATCGAGTGGTTGGAGTACATCTCTGAGCAGGTGCATGCCCTCCATTTTTAAGCGCCTGTACACCAGCCACTCGTTGTACTCCCGCAGATTGATTACCGGTCTCCGACCCCCATCTGTTTTGTCCACTAAAAATATTTTGTTGAGGAATCCCGTAGGATGAACCTCTGTCCGGCATATAGCCTCTTTCCTTAGCAACCCGGCTACCTCTTTGTCCACCATCGCTGCGTCTGCCGTAGAAAAAACTATCGACCGGGGCCGAACGTTCTGACGGGGGGTCCCAAAGAACTCTATTTGGAAACCCCGTGCAGTCTGAAGCACCCATGCGTCCCCTGTAAGAGCTTCCCTAGCGGGGAAAAACTGCGCCAGCCGCCCACCCACTTGTAACTGCGCCGTGGGCAAAACACTCACAGTTGACATTCGCCATCTTGGCCTCTGTAGCTTCCTTGTCCGCGGAAACTCTGCCCTCATGTTGGGTAGAACGTATTAAAGCGCTGGTCTGGCTGGTACTGGCCACGTTCGGAGTCTTGCCCCCTTCCTTGGGGCTGTTGGTTCTGTCCCCGGCCGGGCGGGCGGCTCCTGCCCCGACCGGCCCCGCGGAAAACCCGAGGGCTAAAGACCCCTTTGATATTCGCCTGTGCCTTGTCTAGGGACGTGAATGTGGCGACAAATTTACCAAGTTCTTTAATAAACGGCTCGCCGAACAAGCCTCCTTGCGCTGACGCCCCTGCCTCTGAGCAGGCCAGATCGCACAACTTGGGATTTACCTTTATTAATAGGGACCTACGCCTTTCTGTCGAGAGGGCGCAGTTCGCGTTCCCCATTAAGCAGATCGTGCGCTGCCCCCAAGCCGACAGAATCTCTGGGTCAATAAGGGCACCTGAGCTACGGGCCTCCTCCGCCATGTCCAAGATCTTAGTCATTGGACCAATGGCATCCAGCAACTTGTCCTGACATGCGCGCCAGGACCGATCTATCCCCTTCCTTGGATCTTTTATAAATTTTGCAAGAAAGGTAGCCATCTTTCCCTCAATCTCCGGGGTGATTGCCACTTTACCCTCCAAGGTGGGACGGGGACACTCAGCCCTCAATCTACTTCTAGCCTCGTTCTCCAAGGGCTTCCTAAGGCGAGATGCCACATACAAGGCTTCCTTCTCAGCGTGGACCCATTCCGCCAACCTAGGGTGCACTATATGTCCGGGTCTAGCATATCCGCTATGCCTGTCTTCGGAAGGTCAGTAGACCCCGAAGGTCTCCATGATCTCAAGGAGCCTGCTTCGTCGTCCGAAATGTCTGCGGTATCCCCCTGCTGAGTCTAGGGAGAAGCTGGCTGAGGATCCTCAACTAGGGGAGCAAGCTGCTGGGGCAGTACAATTGGGGGCAGTATGCTCTAGGAACGCTTGCTTAAGGCGCGTCCTTTTCAACATCTTCCTCACACTTTTTCTTGGGGGAGGGGGTCCCTCACTTTCCAACTGAGGTGCTGCCAATGCCCCGCAGAGGCCGGGTCCGCCGTGCCAGGGGAAACCACCTTCGCGCACAGCTGTTCGATCTTATCCGCCAAGCGCTGCTCCATGGGAGTCATAAGTTCTGTGACTGCCCTATAAATGGAGTTATCAACTTTGTTGTAAAACTCATCATCCCACTGTAGGCAAGCCAAGGAGTTCTCCTCCTTGTAGTAGTCCTGCTCTATTGTGCTCTCCATAAGGAAACAGCAATCAGCACAAGTTCTACTTATATAGATAAGGCTGGGTAACCCCAGAACCCCCCCACACGTAGTGCGAGGCAAAATGTAGCTGAGGGTCTCTCAGATGCTGCTTGATGGCCAGAGGCACAGAATTTAACACAGCTGTCAACCCCCAGGACACCTACACTCCCAAACGTACAAAGGGACCAACTCTGCCTGCCCAGGTGTCCTTGTGAGCAGTGGCCAAAGGCCCCCCACAAATCAGTACCTACCCGTGCCACCGGGCGCGTTAGGTATTGTATTGTATTGTATCTGTGCTTGTATAGCGCTACTGCCACCCTACGGGTATCCTGGCGCTTCACATATCAGAACACTTGGTCAGCATGATGGCGAATAGAGAGAAGGACAGTATGGATCAGACCTTCGGAAACAGCCAGGTTTTCAGGCTCTTTCTGAATTCAGTTAGAGAGTCAATCTGTCTGATCCTTTGTGGCAACTCATTCCACAGATGGGCCCCTACCACTCTGAAAGCCCCCCCCCATCTGGGAGCGTTTGAATCTTGTGTTTTATTTTATTTTTTTGCAGAGTTTTATATAGCGCGAACTAGAACCGAACCGAATCAGTTATCAGAGCGCTTTACATAGCACCAGTTACATTACATGAGGACACACTTTCATTTTTTTAGGCACGGGGAGATTAAGTGATTTGCCCAGAATCACAGGGGGTTTTTGGCGTCGTTACCGAGACTCGAACCCAGATCCCCCGGTCCGAGGTCAAGCGCCTTAGCCGTTAGGCCAACCCCCAGTAAACTGGCACCAGAGGACTGGAGCTGTCTCTGAGGAAGGTACCAGGAGAACCTTTCCTGCAAAGGGATTGGGCCCATCCCCTGAGATGCTCTGAACACCTGGAAGAGTGATTTAAAAAGAACCCTTTCCTTGATTGGAAGCCAATGGAGCTCTCGTAGTGCAGAGGTAGAGGATGAATTGCGCCTCAAATTCAGCACCAGTTTTGCTGCTGCAGACTGGACTCTTTGCAGCCCCTGGAAGATGTACTGAGGCGCCCCTAGATACAAAGAGTTACAATAGTCCAGTCTGCTCAACACTGTGCTGCTTACTACCAATGGGCGTAAGTCTTTTGGTAGGAGTGGAAGTATCCGGCGTAACAGGCGTAGCAGACCAAAGCAGATATTAGCTGTCTTGGTTGCCTGTGACTCCATCTGGAGGTTCTTATCTACCGTGCTGGCCGGGATCAGTGGCTCCTCCTCCAGGGTAAGCCTGAGCTTCATCGGAGCGTGCGTAGGCAGCCTCACCGGAGAGCAGTATAGCACCTCGGTCTTTCCACCATTGAACTGCAGTGAGTTCCTCCGCAGCCAGTCTGCGGTCTGCCGCATGCACTCTTGGAACTGGTCCAAGGAGACTGCCTGTTTTCCCTCCAAAGAGAATGCCAGCTGCGTATCGTACGCGTAGTTAACCAACTTAACCCCGAACGATTTAATGATAGGAAAGAGCGGCTGCAGATATACATTAAAAAGGACGGGGCTGATAGCAGAGGCCTGGGGGACCCCATGGGTGACAGATGATTTGCAAGATGTATATGGTGCCAAGGTGACTGTCTGCTCTCTCCCTGTCAAGTAAGACCGTAGCCATTGCAAGGCCCGTCCCTTCACCCCTATTTTCTCCAGTCTCTCTAGAAGGATTGAGTGGCTCACTGTGTCGAACGCTGCCGACATATCGAGAAGCACTAACACTGTGTCATTCCCGTTATCAGCCTGCATTTGTAAATTGTCCATCATAGCGGACAGAGCAGACTCCATCCCATGCCCCGGCCGGAACCCGAACTGATCCCTATCCAGCAATTGATGTTCCTCCAAGAATCCGGATAGGGATCTGCTTACAACCTTTTCCAGGATTTTATTAGGAAAAGAGAGCAGAGAGATTGGACGAAAAATAACCGGGTTTGTCGGGTCCAAGGTGGGTTTCTTAATCAGGGGTGTCACCACCGCCTGCTTCCAGCCCCCCGCGACGGTGCCTTCTTCCAGGAACTGGTTGCAGATCTGTCTTAGCCAAGAGATGGTCGTTTGGTCGTAGGTTTTCCATATTTTCTGTGGCAAGGGGTCGAGTGGGGACCCTGAAGAAATACTTTGCGCCACGATATTAAAAGCAGGGTCAGTAAGGGCCTGAAAACTATCAAGAGTTTATAGCTTACCCGGGCCCCCCTCCGTCTCCTGTGGATCAGGAGCCTGGGAGATGGTATTGGTCTCCATAAAGGAGCTGACGATCTTCCCCACTTTATCCAGGAAATGCGAAGCAATATTATCGCATAATTCCTGGGAGGCCACCACTTTGTTGCTCAGGCATATAGGAGCTGATATTTCTCTAACTATCTTAAAAAGTTCTTTGGTTCCGTTTGGGGCGTGTAGGATGGAATTGGCATAAAAAAGAGCTTTACATTCGAGGATCCGAAGCTTATACGTGGTCTGTGCTGCCCTCAGCTCTAACTTATCCCCCACTGAGTATCCCTTCCTCCATTTCCACTCCACCTTTTTGCATAGCAGGCGTAGATGTTTCAGTTCCTTGTTGTACCATGGAGCTGAGATTTTATTAAGGTCAAACCTTAAATGAGCAGCTCACCACTACCGACCCGCACCGCGGGCGTTTTAAACTTTGGGGCCTTATACAGACCCAGGCCAGAACTGGGCAATATGCAGGCAGGATGAGGCGCGGACTTTCGCGGTGACCGCAGCACGTTTGAGCGTTCACTGACAGAAACTCGCTCTGGGAGCACCGAGTCGCGACGCCCCCCTCAGCACCCTCTGGTGGGCAGATATGGGTTGGCGGTTTGTGGTTAAGTTCTTTTGTTCCAATTTTGAATTCGATGAACATGGAGGTCTCAGCCAACATGTGTTTTGCCCCCTTAGGGCGGGAAGGCCTGGAGATTTTTCAAGGCTGCAATATAGGGTTGAATGTTAGGTATTAGGAAAATACACAATAATATCATGTAAGGGTGAAAAACTGTGAAAAAGTGTATGCATAAAACGTGCCTACCTGCTTTCCTAAGGAGTTAAACTTCCTGAAGTGGTCCCATTCGGCTCGATAGGGACAGCCTAAGGCATAGCAAACTGTGAAAAACACTACCAACTGTGAAAAAAACACTGCAAACTGAAAAAAACACACTGCAAAGGTGAGTATTTGATGAAACAAAGTTATGGGAAGGAACTTTGTGTAAGCCTTTGCCAGTAGCAAGATCAAGCCGCTGTGCCTAGAAGTTAATCGAGCAGAAATCACAACTTCCATATTTTCTGATTACTGTCCAGGGAACAGATTTAAGTGCTCTATTGAAAAAGTCTTTGAAATTAATCATGGCAGTGCAAATATTCTTCTTTTTGGAATTGCTTTAGGGTAGTTCTAGGAGGAATGTTCATTTCATGGGAAGCAGACGATGAGTATACAGAAGAGCAGAAAGACATGATCTGATGGAGAAATCAGAACAGGCAAGTACATCACAAGTTGCAGTTTATGTTAGGGCCAAAATTTGGACCCGCTATTGCAATCTGCCGTGAACAAACAAAAGATATATGAAGAAGGAAGCAACGTAAAAGCTTTTTGTTTGGAAGGACACAAGGAAGAAATTTAAATCTGAAATGTTCCTGCTAAAACATCCTAAACCTGGCCATAAGCTTCAGGGACAGGAAAAGTAGCTATCTGTCTTGTTCTATTTATTCTATACAGAATACTGCAAAGTGGCTCAAAGCCCTACCCTAATGCAGAGCAGATGCAAACACTTTTCGAGAATTAGATATGAATAAGATCAGAATCATTACCAGGAACTGTCATAAATCTCCTATTACAAAATGTGAGATGGAAAGGGCAAGTAGAGATTGACCAATATCAAGACGCTAGGTCCTGACGGGTTCAACAGTGAATTAGAAAAAAACATTTTCTGAAACCTGAATAGCACATCTGTTGGCAGTATTCAATCATATTTGTAATTCAGGATTGTAGCTGGAAACTTTTAAGGAAGGAAATGTATGCATATTTCTGAAGCCACATAATGGTTCAGTCAAGCTTGGCCCCTATAAACCCATCATACTTCTCAATATAGATTAAAATATATTTAAGAAGATTCTGGCAAACTGCCTGATATCTTATATTGGGAGTGTGGTGGATTCAGACAACATTGGCTGCATAAAAGGCACAAGGTTGACTACCGTAGACACGCTATCACACAAAGCTATTTCGTATGTTCCAGACAAAGGGATGGAGGATTTCATGATCTTTGATGTAGAAAAGACCCTTGATCTGGCCAACTAAGAATTTGATAGTCTGTACTGTGCAAACCAGGAATCCCACGCTGGTTCATATGGTCACTTTCAAGGCTCTTTACAGTGGCTTTATTCTAGCTAATAATAAAAAGAGTCATGGAGGAAATAAGTTTGAGTTAGCAGGTGGAAAAGCAGAAAAGACCACTTTCCTCTTTATTTTTTACCCAGTTCACCCTCAGATGAGCTATCTCTTGGCAGGGGAAAGGGTTAAATTGTATGTAGTTGACACTCTATCTTGCACCATCAGGGGTAAATATTTACATCGCTTTGACCTCATACATTTTTTCCAGTATTTGACATTATAGAAATAATCACTCCAAAAATGAACTGTTACTGTTAATTCTATTTACACTGTCCGATAATTGGCTGCCCAGGTTATTAATGATTTTAGAAAATCTATTAGTTAAACTATATCTTTTAGCTATTACAGATAAAGCACCAGAGGAGATCATAGGATGAGCTATCATTTACACTCAATGGCAGGGTTAGCCTTCTCAAGATGGACATTTTGCTTCAGTTTGTATATCTTTTCCAGACTCATGTCCTATGTCTAAAATTGTGTTCAAATCATTAAACTCACCTATTTTACAGTTCAGATTGGCTAGACAAATACTTTGAGTAGATAGGAAAAAGATATGTTGAGATTTTGTTCCATAGAGGTTGGGTTCTTCCAGATATGAGAAAATATACAGCTGCATCTTTGGTATACATACATACATATTAGTTAACTACTCAGCTTGGGCAGGTGACATGGAAAATGCCTTTGTTGTTGAACTGACTGGCCAACCTAGGATAACCAGATTTTTTTTCAAATCTGGTCAACCTAAATAATTTTACAAGGTGTGGTTCAGAGTGTTTGCCAACTAAGGGGATAATTACACCAAGAATAATTATTTGAGCAAGACAGTGGAGCACCATATATACACAATGTATACAATTTACACATATATATTTCCCTAAAAACATATTTAAATAAAGGATACAATAGAAATGTGGCTTATTATTACAAACAAAGACTATAAATATCACCATGTATAAAAAAAAAAAATTGTGCTTTTCATCAAGGAAGGTACAAATTCATCTACACAGGAGACATCTTTCTCTTAAGTCTTATGGCGTCAGAGAAGTAGCTGACAACTCCAAGTAAAACCTTGAGCAAAGAGAGCATCTGCAAGTATAATAATGCTGCCTTGCCCGCACAAAATGCCATGGGTTTAAAAGTGGAAGAATGCATCTTTTTACTCAGAGAGACATATAATTCACAAAAAAGAGTAAAGTGCCCTGATCAGAAAAAGTGTCACATGGACATGGCCTTGAGACACTGGGCTTCAAATAGCCTTTTGAAAAGGCTAATAACCAATGGATAAGATTAAGTCTGAATCTGGTTAACAGGAAACAATGATGGGCGTTATTGACAAGAGACAGGTAAGGTTGCACCTGTGGGCAAGGACTAAGTGTGATGTAGGCTCTCCCCGTAGGCGTACCAATTTCCACACCCTCCCTGTCCTCCTGTCGCCTAACCAGAAACTGAGATTTGATCCTCCTGATGTCAAGAAATCATAATAGTTTGGGTTTGTGAAAGATCAGGACAGCCTAGACCTCTCATCTGCTCCGCTATGTATCCTACCCAAGGAACATGCAGAGCCAGCTCCAAAACCATACAGTCCATAATAACAAGTTGATTTAAAGTTGGCACTGGGGAGGACCAAATTCTCATCCATCGTACTAAAGGTGCAACTGCAGT
The DNA here is from genome assembly GCF_964261635.1 of Lissotriton helveticus. NCBI lineage: Eukaryota > Metazoa > Chordata > Amphibia > Caudata > Salamandridae > Lissotriton > Lissotriton helveticus. The sequence continues at coordinate 328,986,887 of NC_136071.1, read as the reverse complement.
ATGATCAGAGATGTATACCATGCCAAGCTCCTTGTGCAGCGTAAAAGCGGGAATGCAATGGGAGACAGCAAGGAGCCTACGCAAAAATCTATTTTCCATGGCCTGTAGATCTTTCATGCCCTTATGTCCCCGTATGTCACAACCATAGGTGGCCAAAGTAATACATTTTTCCCTATACACTTTTAACAGTGCAAGGACAGGTTTTGTTCCCAACCGTTTTGCAAAATACATGGTAGCCCCCACCGCCCTTGCCAAAACATTCTTTTTGTGTGCTGTCTGTGCCACACACAACCCATTATCATAAAATAACACAACCAGATAGGGGAATGTTTGGACTTCAGTGAGTTCAGCCCACCTCCGCAGAAGAACTTGCACCTTGCAGCCTTCTTAGAGCCAATCGTCATGGTATGTGATTTAGACAAATTGGTTGCTAAATCAAGCACATTCATAAAAACTATAAAAGCATCTAAGAGTTTTTGTAGTCCTACACCTGTCCTGGCAAACAACAATGCATTGTCTGCATACAGAAGTGCGGGTATGAATTTGGTGCCAGCTCTTGGGATATCTCTACTAGTAACCAAGAGGATGTCTCCTAGCTTATTCATGTAGAATATAAACAGTAGGGGAGCCAGGATACACCCCTGCATGACCCTTCTCTTGACACCCCATGAGGCTGTCACACAACTATCCTCATTGTATCTCACCACTGCTCTGGTGTTATTATGGGCAGAGTGTATAAAGGCCACTAGAACTGCCTCAAGACCCAGCTCCAAAAGGATTGACCATAACTTAGATCTGTTGACCCAGTCGAAAGCAGACGTTAGATCCATAACAGCCATATGCAGAGATCATCTTTTTTGCTATTGTATACTTCCTCACCAACAGATTTAGGTTAATACACTGATCTAACTTTCCTTTCCCCTGTCTAAAACCATACTGTAAATCTGAGACAGTGTTATACTTGTCTAACCAAGTGGTTATCCGATCCAGAAGCACTTTCCACATGATTTTAGCAGCTGAGTCAAGGAGGGAAATTGGTCAATAACATGCTGGTTCATCTCTCGAGCCAATTTTAAAAATGGGTATGATGGAGGCCATTGACCAGGAAGAGGTCACATTCAACACTTGTGTTAAGATCTTGGCCCAGGTTAGGCAGTCTGCTTTATACAGATCCACTGGAACCCCATCCGGGCCCATAGCTTGCCTCCAGCTGTGGACAGGTTAGATTTTTGTACCTCTTCAGTATTAAAATGCAATGAGACACTATCTATACCAGAGTCCCACTGTAGGTCGGACCCCCATGCATCATTCCCACTGTACATCCCTTCATAACGTACAGCTTATCTTTCGGCAGCCATAGATAGAGCCAATTATGGATGTAAATGTTAGCCAGACCTTCTCTGTTAACGTGGCACTACTCTCACAAATGGAGGAGACAGAATTATTCCTTGGGGTTCTAAATATATTGTGTTGTGCAGGAACTGAGCACAGCCAAAATCAAGCAGGCTTTTAAACAAATACATAGACCTTTTAGGGGATCCAATGTACAACAATTGCTATACTTCATTTTTTTTTACTGAAGAGTACACCTACAATAATTAACTTATGTTTTCCAGGATTGAGCTATATGGGTTAAAGATGTGAGAACAAATTAGGCACTAAGAAACATGATATGACTGTCTCTAGTTTACCCAATCTTTGGACACATGTACAGATCCATATGATGTGGCTGATAGACCATACCATCACTTTGAATGACAAGTACACATATAACAGCTTAATAATATTGTTGAAATCAATTTGATCCAGACCAGGTTCGGCAGTGTAGCTTGCCACTCTGGCAACAAGGAGAGTAATAGCTAGAAAATGGAAGGACAAGGTTTCCCAGGAAGCTGGAATGGAATGGAGAAGTCAGTGCCATCACTAAGTGGAAAAATCTTAGTACTTCAGGCAAGGCTCAACTAACACAATTGAAAATATTTGGGGCTCAATATTATCCAGATAACAAAGATAATAGGGAAAATATAAATGATATGTACTAATGGCTACTTGGCATTCTGAATTATCACAATGTTGGCTGTTCATGAAAATCTGTTCATGTTTTTATACACTTCACTGTGAAGATATGAGCTATCAATGAGATATCGGAAGAACTTGAAATATTTTCCATAAGATAATTTGTATTGGGAGTTAAAATATGAGATCTCAATTAAATTTTTTATAGGAATAATAATGTCTTGGCATTTTATGATAACTGATATCAGTTTTTATATTTAATCATATATATCAAGGCAATCCACGTGCATCAGTAAAGCCAAAAGGTCTGCCTTGGCTGGCATGTGCCATGCTTATATATTTAAATAGCCTTGTATGGGTACTTCCCAGCAGGCATATGTGATTATGACAGGTATAAAAATAGTTTTAATTTTAATGCACATCACAGGGAAATAAGATTTTGAAATACTGTAACCTGAAGACATAATGGAAACAGACAAAGATGGCAAGTAAATATGATTAAAATGCAAAGAAAAAACATTAGCAAAGTTGTTGACCCATCAGCCCCATGGTCAAGCAAAATGACATCACTCACAGTGAAAGTGAACAAACGGCTGAAGTGAGATCACACTTTGCTTGCCACATGCTGTATGCCATGGAGGGTAGAGGCAAAAACAGAACAACAGTTTAACAGATAAATCAATGAATGAAGAGGGCTGACACAAAGCCTCTGTGCCTGAGTTATTTTATTTATGATTTTATTTTATCATGAGTTTTTATAATATCAGGCTGGCAAAGCAGCTGGAGCTGTCTGTAAGCTAGCCCTAAAATAGTGCACTGATTGATATCCAGGAGAAAATATTTGTCTGAAAATAATTAGTAATTACCCAAATAATTTAATTGGCTATTATAGAAGGGTGTGGAAGGCTTCTTCTGTAATACAGATAAATGCCATGTGGTTGTATGTCGGAACCAAGCATGCCACTACTATGCATGCCTTTGCAACTTGGTCATTACAACACATGCACCTTTACCACACATGGCATTACCACAAAAATGTGTACCATGCATAAGCCTCTACCAGTCATGCTTTTACAATGAAAACGTAACTATTTTACAGGTGAGTATAAAACCTTTATATATATATATCAATATTCACTGAAAAAACCATAGGTTATAGACCATATATAGTTAGGAATTAGCATTTAAAAAAACTTATTTTACTCACACAAAACCATTGAAATTCCATATATAGTTAGTTGCACTAACTATATATCGCGCACCCGCAATCCACTGCTGATCATGTCACATATTACATCATTCATGACATGGTCAGTGACATCACTGATGACATCACTGATGACATCTCAAATGACATCACTGATGACATCACTGATGACAACATCCAGTGACTGTATGTTTCTGTAAAGTTAAAATATGTCTTACATATTGAAGAATGAGTGGATGTATAAGTGTCTGGATGAAGGATTTAGTAGGTGCGTGACTGACTGTATGAGTGAGTGATTAAATGTGTCTCACTGAATGCATGGGTTAGTGACTAAACTGTCTTAATTTGTGCATCATTATGTCTGTTGTGATGTAAACTGCTGCATGTGTTGATCATTAGCTATACGAGAGGCTATATGTGTTATTAATTGGTTGCCCAAGTATTTCTATGGGAGATTGAGTTTGTGTGGGGGTGGCTGGAAGGTGTGTGACTCTATGCATAGATGTGTGAGCAGTTTATTCACTAGGTGTATGAGTTCAAGACTGCATGTGGAAACAGCTACATGGGCAGTTGACTGTGTGCATGAGTGTATTGATGAGTGAATGGATATCTCAATGCTACATGTCATAGTAAGTACATATGTTAAACACAGTACATGTGAGAGTTGGCATATATAAATAACTGTGCATGAGAGCCACTGAATGAGTGAGTGGTTGTATCGATCATTGTGAACTTGTATCAGGGATTGTATAAGAGAGTAAATATGTGTTAGTATATGTTTCAATAAGTAAGGTGTGTTTAACTGTATAGTTGAAGAAATGGAGGTGAGATTGTTTCTTTGCATGACTGACTGGGTGTGTGAGTAACTCCATGGATGAGTGGCAGTGTGTGAGTGTCTGTATACACTGAGTGTATCTAAGGTTATATTAGAGTCTGAAGAGGTTTATCGTATTAGCACAAGAATGATGTCAAATGAGATGTCATCAGTGATGTCATCAGTGATGTCATTTGAGATGTCATCAGTGATGTCATCAGTGATGTCACTGACCATGTCATGAATGATGTAATATGTGACATGATCAGCAGTGGATTGCGGGTGCGCGATATATAGTTAGTGCAACTAACTATATATGGAATTTCAATGGTTTTGTGTGAGTAAAATAAGGTTTTTTAAATGCTAATTCCTAACTATATATGGTCTATAACCTATGGTTTTTTCAGTGAATTTCAATGGTTTTTTAATAGCAAATATCATAAGCTGTCGAATGTCAAGTACGTGGTAAGTAAAAACATTTTCGTGTTTATGCACACTGATCTGCTTTGAATGCTGCCCCCCACCCCTCATTTCTATTAGGAGTACTCTCTCTTTGCAGATAGTGAAGGGTAGTTAACGCAGGCCTTTGCCCCCGTTGCCCCCGTTGTAATCCGTCGTGCCTGCTTCTCTCTCCATTTGATTGATTGTTCTCTTTGGTTCATTCTCTATTTACAAACAAGCACAGAGTCGCAATACTCTGCTTAGTCTTTGCAGATAGCGAAAAATCGTGTAAAAAAACAAAAGGAATCGAGCAAAATCAGTAGGCCACTAATGGGATCTCTTTTTGACCTCCCTAAAATAGAAACATTAGGAACAACCTGTTGATAATACCAATGTGTATGTACATAAGCGGCGTTCATTTGTGTTCACAGTACCCCTTGTTGATTGTTTGAATCGAGCATTGAATTGTTCGAAGTTGATTCTCTTAAGAATCTTCCCTGCCTGCAAACGAGGAAGAATAGGAATATTCTCTCTCCCTTTGCAGATAGTGAAGGGTAGGTAACGCAAACCTTTAACACGTCGTGCCTATTTCGTTCCTCATTGATTGATTGTTTCCCCAAACATTGACTGTTTGGGAATTGGTTCTTTTTGGAGGTATTCCCTGTTTGCAAATATACGTAGGAAAATCTTTGCAAATAGTGAAAGGGTACGTAATGCGGACCTTTCTCCCCCGTTGTAATCTGTCATGCCTATCTACTCCCCACTGATTGATGCACCTGTTTCACCCGGACCATTTACTAGAGATACGTCATCTGGCCCGACCAGAGAGCACCCCTAGTGAAAAGGACATATGCAATAATAACGAAGTGATCACTGTATCCTGTTAACAGAAACTTTAGCATGAAACAACCTGGAAAGAAAAGAATACGAAAACGAAAATCAGTAGGCCACTGATGAACATGAACTTTTATTAAACAACGAACAAAGAAACGATAACATAACGTAATGATAAAACCTATTAATGTCCTAGAAACAAGAAAACGTTAAAATATGCCAGTGGTGAGAGACCAGAAAAACAGTAAGAGAAACCAAATCACCCCTCGCTGTCCCACCGCCTGCCACGCCAAAAAAATCGATAGAGTAGGGAAAATGCAAGTCAGTAGAACATCCGCCCCCACTCTGGAAACTTCCAAGGTGGGGCAGGGTTGCGGCTACGCCCAGCCGGGAGCAGCCCATATAAGGCGGGTCCTGCTGCCACGCCTCGGCCAGGAGATCCTAACGTAGGGTGTAGCCGGAGGAGAGGCCGAGGCCAGCGGGACCCGGCCAGGGGATTGCCTTTACAACGCTGAACAGTTGCAGGGGGGGGGAATGTCTCCTCGACCCTCCCCTCTCTCTCCCAGTCCGGCCGCGGTGGCCCTTGACAGTTTCAGGTAGTCCCGCCACATGCTCTTCCGGTCCGGCCACCAACGGTCGGGGGGCCGAGGCCGACGGGATCCGGCTGCAGCCGATAAACCAAGAAACCCGTTCATGGGGCCAGAGCCAGGGGCGTCCGGCCGACATCTACCGGAAGCCCGGCCCGAAGACGGACGGGACACTTCTTCTTTCTTGAATAATGGCTGCGACAACACTGGGGGGGGATGTCTTGCACATGCCTCCGACCCCCCCCCTCGTCCTCATCGCCTGGTCCGGCCATAACAAATCTCAAGCGAGACGCCGTGGGGTGCACTGGGAGGGAGAGACGGTGCGAACAGGCCTCTCCCGCCTCCCCAGGTGGAGGCTTCCCAGCTGCACCCTCAGCGCTCCAGGCGCCCGGAAAAGGGTTCTTCCACTGTGGCCATGCTGCAACGTCTCGCCCGGCAGGGTGGAGCCCGTCCGCTCATTTAACCCCGCGATCACCAGTAGCTACCGAACTCTCAAAATGGCAGTCGACCTGGCAAGAGCGGGCCCAGCATAAAGAAATGGCCCGGTCACTGGTTGACTCCACCACCGTAGTCCTCCACGACCTTGAAGATTCTAGAGGAGCCGCGGGAGTCTCCGACCCCCGATGGGGAATGACTGCCATGATCGCCCGTGGAGTGACGAAACTGTATCCGCGGGACGTCGGCGCTCCCATGCTGGCGCCAGCCTCACTTTGAATTACTAGAATCCTGCAGACCTCAGTTCCGGTGAAAGCACAGTGTGACCCGGTAGGAAAAATTGTTGCACCCCCTCCCCTTTTTGACTGATAGTTCAAACCACCGATCCTTTCCTTTGCCCTTTTAACGGAACTTTGGACTGCCTCCCCCTCTTTTACATTTTCTAGAGAAAACAAAACATTAACCACTACATTAGCATAGCAGTTGACACCAGAACTGTATTCAAATTGAAAACCAACAACATCTTCAACAGAATCCTTTTTGTTTCTGCTGTGACCCTGCTACAGCACAGGCATTGTCCCCAGCAGTAATTCTGCAATGCCGGTAAGAATAGCTGTGGTGCCTACTGGACTCACTCACCCCCGCGGCGCCCCACGCCGTTATTTGCTGGGCGGCAACTTACTAGACATCACTTTCGTGCCATCTAGATTTCAGCGCGTTCTGCTGCCTTGGAACTATTCGCACAACAGACTGCTACTGACGACCCACCCCCAGGCAACATCTTCTGAATTTTCATAATTTGAAAGAACTAGTAACATGTCCTCACCAGGAATTCAAAAGAAATTGCCACGGTCTCTTCGTTGTTTAAATGTTTTTACTGTTTTTGTTTTGTTGTATATATTTATATGTTATTAAAGTTTTATATTCCTACTACTTTGTTGGAGTGCTATATATTTTTAATGTGACACATAATTGTAAAAACTTTGATGTACAAAGAGTCATTCCTGGAATCTTCCGCTTCAGGCTCGGTCCCCTCCCCAATCACAATACAGGATGGTTTTCAGATAGTAGGAACACGTGTGGTGTGACGGATCTCATCGGGTGTGGGCCTTGATCTACTATAACTCCTTTGAAGAGGGGTGATTCTTTACAGCTGGGGCCATAAACTACATCTGCAGGGCTAGGTGATAGCCTGGACAATCGGACACAGAGGAAGAGGAGTGTCAGAGGGTGCGGTAGTGAATAGGGCGAAAGGGAGGTGTCGGGCGGGCACAGAGTGTGATTTTCAGGGAAGAGCAGCGCAGATGGGGGGAGGTTTATTGCCGATGCATAAGACAGAGAGCGGGGGTGACCAGTGCCTGGGGAAGATGCTTGCGAGGGTGGGGAGCCATGCTACGAATCGACAGCGTGCAGAGAGTGGGTCTGGTCAAGGCATCTAAAATGGCTGCCGTGCACGACAAAAGTGTGGCATTTCAAAAAAGGCAAGATGGCGCAGACAATGTTTTTCAACACTTCCTCATTTCCTTCGAATCGAACGTTAACAGACGTTGGTGCATATTACCAAAGTTAAGCGATATTTATCGCTAACGATGCTTACCAACGAATTTTTTACCGCTAAGCATCGTCAGAAATTATCGAAGATAAACCTTGCTATTATCAAGGTTTATCGCAAATGCGATAATAAACGGCCGCAATGCATGAATATCGCTAAAAAGTCAGCGATATTCATGCATTACCGAGCTAATGCTCTTAGCCATGTTATCCACCTCCCATTGGATAACATGGCTAAGAACTGCTCAGGGCAGGTGTTACTTTTTGGAGATATTCGCGCTTAGCGCGAATATCTCAAAGTTGGTAATAGGAGATAGATATCTTGCATGTTGTAATGCAAATTATTGTGGTATATGGAACTCATACCATAATCTCTCAGGAAAGCAGAAACTGATCCTTTTTGGACCGCCTAAAAAGGCCTAGGGGGTGAGGGGTACTCTACTTTGCCCCCTTTTCACGTTCCGAACTATTTTATTTTACTCTCTTCTGTAATTACACAAAATAGCAGCAATAAGATGCATCGGAGACACACAGTGAGAGAAAGGAGGCCGGAGATGAAGAAGAGATGTCAAATACACATTGGAGATAATATAGTGGCAGAAGGGAAGTAAATATGAGTAAACTTACCATGTAACATAAAAATGTTGCATTCTATACTATAACTCTCATTTTATACTACAATCACTTCGCTACAACCTCATAAATTAAAAATAAAAATGAATAATGTCTCAAACAATTTTTGATTTCTAAATATAAATTTATTCTTCAGAATTTTCTAAATTTGAAAGAACTAGTAACATGTCCTCATCAGCAATTTCCTCATGAAAAGTCTGCAATGATGATTCTTGTAACTCTATGGTCTCCAAACATTCGATAAATTCGCCATCAACAGATTGATCAAAAAAATCATTCAAGTCATCTCCTCCTTGTGACAATATTTCATTATTGGTGCTGTCAATTTCAATCAATGTAGTGGAATCATTCAAGTCATCTCCTCGTGACAATATTTCATTATTGGTGCTCTCAATTTCAATCAATGTAGTGGAATCATTCAAGTCATCTCCTCCTTGTGACAATATTTCATTATTGGTGCTGTCCATTTCAATCAATCTAATGGAATCATACAAGCCATCTCCTCCTTGTGACAATATTTCATTATTGGTGCTCTCAATTTCAATCAATGTAGTGGAATCATTCAAGTCATCTCCTTGTGACAATATTTCATTATTGGTGCTGTCCATTTCAATCAATCTAATGGAATCATACAAGTCATCTCCTCCTTGTGACAATATTTCATTATTGGTGCTCTCAATTTCAATCAATGTAGTGGACAATTCAAAAGAAATTGCCACGGTCTCTTCATTGTGAGCCATTTTATTTTGAAATTGCTTGCTGTAAATTGCAGAAAAAAATAATCACTTTCATTTATCGTTTTTAGTAATACATAATATAAAACTAACTTTATCAAGTATTTAGTATAACAGAAGGACTGCAAATAAATAACAGAAAACATTTTTCAAATTATCTTCAAGTGTACAACATAGTTCCCCTTACAAATTAACAACTCACCTTTTTAAAAGTAGGAGAAGTGTTAGTACTGTGTAAATCAAACACCAGAAATTCACCACCAAAAATTCCTCACAAATGTACCTCAGACAGTAGTATCACAAAATGGCTGTGGTTTCCTCTCATTTGACATATATACATAACCAATTAACTTTCATCACACACAAATACAAAACCAAAGTAACATTTTAATTGGTTCTAAATTTCAACACTTTCAAATGTGTTTTCCCCATGCAATTTTCCATAGGACATTTACATACGTCTACAGCCTGAATGGCTGAACGGAATTACACCAAACTTGGCAAAATGGTACATCAAACCTAAGAGGTCAGGAAGGATCTACTATGCCCCCTTATGCTCATTTCCCCCTTCGCTTTGGCCTCCTCTTGTCTCTCAATCCTACCGAGAGACAAGATGGCGGCCGCTACGGACTGTTTGGAATGTTGACAGACGCCGGAGAACCAATCAGCTTCGCAAAGCTCCGTAACGCGAAAAGTACGCGAAGCGGAGCGCTGTTACAGATATATATCTTTTTTTGAACGTTAATTTCTCAAAATCCACTGGAGCACACATATTGAGACCTAGCAAAGGCACATCGGGCTACCAGTCCCTAATATTTTACCAAGTTTCGTGCAAATCCATTCAGCCGTTCGATTATTATTATTATTTTTTTTTTTTTGCCCCGCGGGGCCCTTTTAAAACCTCCACATCAAACCTAGGGGGTCAGCGAGGATCTACTATGCCCCCTTATGGTCATTTGCCCCTTCGCTTTGGCCTCCTCTTGTCTCTCGATCCTACCGAGAGACAAGATGGCGGCCGCTACGGACTGTTTGGAATGTTGACAGATGCCGGAGAACCAATCAGCTTCGCTTCACAAAGCTCCGTTGCGCGAAAAGTCCGCGAACCGGAGCGCTGCCCGGTCCGCTGTTACAGATATATATCTTTTTTTAAACGTTAATTTCTCAAAATCCACTGTAGCACATATATTGAGACCTACAAAAGGCACATCGGGCTACCAGTCCCTACAATTTTGCCAAGTTTCGTGCAAATCCATTCAGCCGTTCGGGCTAAAAGTGAGGCCAACCGCCCTATGGAAAACTCAATGTTAAAAACACGTTTTGGGACCCCCCTTTTTTCTCGACCCCCCCTGGACGAACCCCCCCCCAATTTTCAGGGGCTGCTCAGAAACAAAATGTGCCATTTTCCTGAAAATTTCAGCCAATTCCGTCCACAAACGCCAAAGTTATTAGACATAGAATTTTCAAAAAACCCATAGAGAAAAAATCCTAACTATATATACCTACTGGCGACCGCCAGTAGGTAATATATATCAATATATATCAATATATATATATATATATATATATATATATATATATATATATATATATATATATATGCAAAAAAGAAGGAGAGAACTCTGGGTAGTTCTCACGTTTAGATGGAAAGCAGCCCCTGTTAGAGCACTCTCAACACCAGAGACACTCTAGATCTGCTCACCTCAAATGTCTGTTTTTCTATCAAAGTTTTTAAGCATAGGATCTGGACAAGGCTATACCTCTCTGAAGAGCTCTAATTAGAGCGAAACACTGTGTCAGGGGCTGCTTTTACTCATTTCAGGTTGGCTTGAGTTGGTATTTCACTAATTCAAAGCTGTAATATTGTGCCTGGAGTGATAAATGGCTTTTGTAATTTTACAGCTCGGCAAGGACAGCACTGTACTAGTCCTATGCTTAAAGACTTTGCTGTATAAATTGCAAAAGACTTTGTCATTTTCTATCTCGGCATGGATAGCACTGTGCCAATCCTATGCTTAAAAACTTTGATAGAAAAACAGACATTTGAGGTGATCAGATCTAGAGTGTCGCTGGAGTTGAGAGTGCTCTAACAGGGGCTGCTTTCCACCTAAACTTGAGCACTACCCAGAGTTCTCTCCTTCTTTTTTGCATAATTTATGCGTCACTCTATGCCTGAAAGGGTTTTGTTTTGAATATATATATATATATATATATTCCTTGTACTCGTCCCACTTTTCACAAATTCCTTTTCGAAGACACAAAACGAACCCAAAATAGTGCTTACTTTAAATGTATTACTCGCCCAGCACCGCCGCCATTACGCGTTTCGGTCCTCATGGGACCTTGATCACATGACACGCTACATGGAACAGGCCACCCTTTTAAAGTGACAATGCAACTTTACAATACATAACCATGGAAAACAGACTGCGTTCAATGCTTTGCTTGGTGTTTTTCTCTTATAGATGTCAAATACATATAGTTGTGTGCAAAGAGCATCAATAATCCAGTGCAATTTTACAATTTATCAATAAATAGTATTAATAAATATCCTCTAAAAACTAGACCATTAATTGTTCAGTCCAATTTAAAATATTTTAAACATGACCCTGTAAAATCTGTGTTAAAAAAACTTTTTTTCGAGGATAGAATCAACTGTACATCATTATAAATAATGATTAAAATTTTGAGTCCATTGTTAATAAAATCACCACATATTCAAATTTTTGAAAAAAAGAATAAAAATGTTCAGGATAAAAATATTCCTAATTACATTTCATTCAATATAGCAGTATGTAATTGCAATATATTGCACAAATTCAAAACATATGCAAATAGCAGCATTGATAATTGAACGCATAAATACAGCCCAAGTGGGCAACTTGATGTGCAATACACGCCACGGTTAAAGTGTTATGTGCTATTAAGTCTATTCCTACCATTAACCAAAATGTGCATGAATAAAAAATATAAAATGCATATGAATTTTCAGCAGTGACGATAAATATTAATAAGCAGATATTACACAAAGATAAATATCTAAACAACAAACTTCATATACTTTTCATAAGTATGTATACAAATCTTCGCTAGAATTGAATCCATTTGGACTCTTAGTAACCATTTCTAAGTTATATTTCATTTCCAGTTTTCTCAATTTCATGTCTCGATCTCCACCACGTCTCAGCGGGGGGATACAGTCAACTACAAAGTAGCGTAATTCATTGGATTTTTTAGCATGTACTGCTTCAAAATGACGGGCAGCTGGATAAGACTCATCTCCATTGTTAATTGCGCGTATGTGCTGGAGTATCTGCTTGTGTACCTGTAGCCTGGTACTCCCCACGTACCGTAGGCCACAGGGACACTCCACCACATATACTGCAAATTCCGTCTTACAGGTCAATTTCTTGTCGATCTTGGTAGGCCTGTTTTTGAATGGGGTGTGAAATTCTGTTTTATTCACCCCGTGCTTACATTCTTTGCAGGATGCACATTTGATGAAACCCTTACTGCCCATAATCCATGAGGTAGTTGTATTAACCTCTGGACTACTGGAAACCAGCGTATTGTTCATAGAACTGGCCTTTCTAAAGGTTAGATTTGGAGAGCGAGTAAGTCTCTCTTCTAGTACAGGGTCATTTTTTATGAGAACCCAGTTTTTATTAATGATATTTCTGATAGTATGATGTTGATTATTATAAGTTAAGATGAGTCTTAGTGGCTGCTCAATGATAGGGATGTTACTATCCGTGCACCTGCTAACCAATGCCTGAGCTCTACCCTGCTCATTTGCTCTGATCATAGCTTTATCAATTACCCTATGACTGTGCCCCCAGCTAAAAATCTGGAACGACATTCAGATTGGGCCTTGATACAATCACTGTCCAGGCTGCACACCCTTCTAATCCGCAGCAACTCCCCATAGGGGATGCTGCAAATCAAGTGTGCTGGGTGATGACTCTCTGCATGTAGCATAGAGTTGCCAGCTGTACTTTTCCTATGCAGCCTGGTATTTAACTGATCATCAGAAATGAATATTTCAACATCAAGAAAGAAGACAGCGGTCTTGCTAATGTGGCTTGTAAGTTTCGAATTTAGGTAGTTGACGTTCAGAAATTCAATGTAATCACGGGCCTCATTTTCTGTTCTTTGCCATATGATTAACAAATCGTCAATGTACCTATACCAACGAATTATATGGTTACTCATGACTTCATTACACGTGGATGTGAGGATCTGTTTATATATCTATACTACTATTATAAAGAGAGAACTGTGTCCTTTGAGCCAGGTAAACTCGGAAAGTACACCACGAATCGCAACACCCAATACAGCGTTGGAAAGGGGAGGTCCAGTAGATGGACATAGGCTATATAAAAAAATATATATATACGTTATTTACAAAATTTACAATAAAAAAAGTAGTTCCTTCGAAGTAGCGCCGGCCGTGTGCGCTAACCACATACGTGCTGACATCATCATCGGAGGACGGGAGCGCGAGGAGGAGCGGCGGACAACAGCGTGGGGCGGTGCAGAGAACTTTGCCAAACTGGAGCGGCCTGAGGTACGTGAACCGCAGGGAGGAGCGGTGAAGTAAGGAGGACTGGACTGCAGCGGCGGTGGACAACAGCGCAGGGAGGAGCGGAGAACTTAACCACACTGGAGCGGCCTGAGGTACGTGAACTGCGGGGAGGAGCGGTGAAGTAAGGAGAACTGGACTGTAGCGGCGGCGGACAACAGCGCAGGGAGGAGCGGAGAACTTAGCCACACTGGAGCGACCTGAGGTACGTGAACCGCGGGGAGGAGCGGTGAAGTAAGGCGTACTGGAGCGGGATGACAGGTAAACTTTAGCGCTGCAGCGGGGCGTGTACACTGGCTTTGTTCGTTTGCATCGTCGGATGCGTGGCCACAGTGGTAGGGAGCAGGGCGTGTGCGGATGATTGGGGGCACTGAAGGTGGCGGTGAACTTGGGCTGAGGAGGTTGTTGGGGGCCTGAGTTTCGGCGACTGGGAGCAAGCCTGATTGCCCCCGGACAACGTGGGAATGGAAGTGAGCCTGGGGTTAAGCAGAGTTAAGAATAAGTACCAGCGCCCAAAACTCTGCTTAGAAGTACGGGACCAGTGCAATTACATGTCGGCGGGTGGAATACCAGCAAGCCTGATTGCCCCCGGACAACGTGGGAATGGAAGTGAGCCTGGGGTTAAGCAGAGTTAAGAATAAGTACCAGCGCCCAAAACTCTGCTTAAAAGTACGGGACCAGTGCTTACATGTCAGCGGGTGGAATACTAGCAAGCCTGATTGCCCCCGGACAACGTCGGAGCGGGCTGCTAGTATATATATATATATATATACTACTATTATAAAGGAAGAACTTTGCACCTTTGAGGCGGGTAAACTCGAGAACCACAGCGCCAATCCACACACCTGATACATCATTGTAATCGTCAGGGTGTGCAGATGGACATAGGCTATATAAAGTATAAAAATATTTGTTATTTAAAAAGTTAACATTAAAAAAAAAAGTAGTCCCTTGGAAGTAGAGCGGGCCATGACCTGCGTGTTGACGTCAGGAGCGTGGGGAGGAGCGGCGTCCAGGAAGGGGAGTGACCTGCAGTTGGGGTTCCAGAAGCGGCAGGTACGTGCCCCTGCCAGCATGTCCAAATTTCCGCCAGCTGCTGCCTAAAAGCCACCTCATGCTTTCACTAACCCGGTGCGCTCCATCCCCGAGTGCCGCCTCCACTTCCCCACCCATTGCTCTCAGCCCTGATCCCAGCTGGGATGCTCCCTGATATGACTTCCCAAACAAAGAGAGAGACAGGGAGAGAGGGAGGGAGGGAGGGAGGGGAGACTAGCAAGATCGACAGGGCTACTCTCAGAGTCCGACTCAATCTCTCTGGATTTGCTACTTTAGCAGGCAAGCTGGCGTCAGGTATCAGAGCGGCCGAGCTTTGATTGGAGAAATCTCTGCATTAGCATTATTAAAGAAGAATTTGTGCGCAAATGTGATGACACACGGTCCGGAGCCCGGGTCTAAGTTTGGAAGTTAAATAAAGTAAAACCTAAAAAAAAGGTCTCCCGTGCCTCGCTCTGTGCCATCATCCGCCTTTTAAGGCGCACGTTTCCCGCCCCCTCCAAAGGTGGCAGAAAGATAACCCCTCTGTGGCTCTGCTGGGATGTACAGGGAGGGTCAAGGACATGCCAGCTGGATACTGCTGTGAATTGCTTTTTACCCGTAAAAGGGATGCGTCACTGGAAGCATGCAATTGTTTTCTCTCACAAAAAGACAACATTCATCTCAGGCACCCAGAGTAGTGTGCGCACATTTATCAGAAGCATGCTACAGTGCAGGTAGTTGCAATCTGCAAAGCAGTGTGGAGATTCAAGGTGGCCTCGCTCTCTGGGAATCTTGGTCACTGAGCAGTCCCCTTCTTACAACCTTTTGCCTTTCATGAATTATAGGAAGGCCCACTGGAGTTATGTGACTGTGGGGCTGCAGGGCTTTTCGCTTAATTGTACATTTGCCGCATTTGCCACATAATCCATCCATCATCTGCCTCATTTTCTGCAGAGTTTAACAAAAAAAGTTTCTAGCCCAGTTGAAAAGTTAGAAAAAACACAGCGACATGTTGCCGCGCGGTGGAAAGACCTTCGCAAAGATTAACTGGTCACCTTTCTATAACTTATTGCTATATTTGGGTGTTAAACTGGTAGTAATGAGGTACAACTAATGCACAGACACTGTTATCAAGTTTAAAAATGTCAAAATCTATACTACTATTATAAAAGAAGAACTTTGCACCTTTGAGGCGGGTAAACTCGGGAACCACAGCGTCAATCCACACACCCGATACATCATTGTAATCGTCAGGGTGTGCAGATGGACATAGGCTATATAAAGTATAAAAATATGCGTTATTAAAACAATTAACATTAAAAAAATAAGTAGTCCCTTCGAAGTAGCGCCGGCCGCGACCTGCGTGCTAAAGTCAGGAGTGCGGGGAGGAGCGGCATCCAGGAACGCGTGGAGGAGCGGCGGACATGGCACGGGGGAGGAGCGGTGACGAACGGCGGAATGGCGGTGAGGACCGGCGGACAGGCGGGAGGAGCGGTAAGCGGCGAGGAGTGGCGGAGCGGTGAAATGAGGAGCGCGGGGGAGGAGCGGCGGCTGAGGTAAGGTTCCGGGCAGGCAGGGGTCGGGGCAGGCGGGGGTCTGGGCAGGCAGGGGACGGTGTGGGCAGGCGCCCGGGCTGCTTGACAATGTCGGGGCGGGCGGGGGCCGGGCTGCTGCACAATGTGCGGTGAAATGAGGAGCGTGGGGGAGGAGCGGCGGCTGAGGTAAGGCTTCAGGCAGGCGGGGGTCAGGGCAGGCGGGGGACCGGGTGGGCAGGGGCCCGGGCTGCTTGACAATGTCGGGGCCGGCGGGGGGGCCGGGCTGCTGCACAATGTCGGGGCGGGCGGGGGGCGGGGAAGCCTGATTGCTCCCGGACAAGGTCGGGACGGGCTGCTAGTATATATATATATATATATATATATATATATATATAAATATTAATTACCTACTGGCGATTGCCAGTTGGTAGTTATAGTTAGGACCTATTTTCAATGTGAAATCCGCAACATTCTATTTGGAATAACTTTGGTGCCGGATGACGAATCGTCGTGAAATTTTCAAAACTTATGGCCCGCTCGGGTCCGCTCCTATTGTGAAAGTCTCGGTGTGATTTGTCAAGCAGGAGCCGAGAAAAAAGGGGGGTCCCAAAACGTGTTTTTCCCATGCAATTTCCCATCGAACCTTTAATCGCAGCTACAGTCTGAACTGCTGAACGGAATTACACCAAATTTGGCAAAGAGGTAGCTCTTGGTTCAGAGTCATGCCTTTTGGTTAAATGGTGTAAATCAAAAGTAAAATCACATATAGATCTATGGCCGCGGTGGATCCACGCATTCTGAGTGCACCCTGAGCGCACCCTTTCGATCACGAGCTGCATGCTAATTTGCTGTCAACTCTCCAAACCAGGAAGTGTTGGCAGCCATTTTGTGCCTCGGTAGAAGCGAGGCTGAAGGAATCAGTGGTACAAGTGTGGAAAACGTATAAAGGGGGCAGGGTAGAAATACCCTGAGACTCTAGACCTGCTTAGGGGGGCCCACAAGGACCCCCAGGGCTAAAAAAAAAAATCTTACAAAAAAAAAAGCAAAATACGTGCAGGGTGTGTGGGTCATGCCGTAAAAAAAAAAAAAAAGCGTGGGCTCCTGCACTTCTTTAATATTTAGCCCCGGGGGGCCAAATCCCGGGGGCAAAAATCTAAAATTTTATGGAGGGCCCAGAGGGGCCCACCAGTCCCGGGCACTGCCACCCCTGGGGCTAGAAAATAAATGGTTGGGGGGCTCACCTGGCACCCCCCCCATCAAAATACATGGGTGGGGGGCTCAAAGGCCCCCCCAGCCCCAGGGACCGCTACCCCCTAGGGCTTTCTAAAAAATGGTTAGGGGGCTCAAAGGGCCCCCAAGCCCCGGGGACCACCACGCCCCGGGGCTTTGTATGTTGTGGGAGGGGGGCCCCCTCCTTGGGCTGTCGAGGGTCCAGTGGACCCCCACCCCCAAGGGCCGGCTCCTGCAGTGTCTTGGGGTGCCCGCCTCTGGGACACTGCTGTTTGCTATGGCAACTTGGTTTGGATTTTGAAAGAGAGAGCAGGTAAACCTGCTCGCTCTTTCAAAATGCAAACCATATTGCTTTTCCACTCAGGGAGCTGCACGTTAGTAGCTCCCCGTGTGGAAAAGCAATGCTGACTCGCGGGGTGCTGGCTGTGACCGTGGGGACATTGGGGCTCCCCCCATGGTCCCCAACGTTGCATATAGGCCCCGGGGGATGGGGTTCCCGTGGAGAATAGAAATTAGTGATAGCCCCCTGGTGTGCACGCCTTGGATGCACGACTCCTAACGTGAAGGGAGCACGACTCCAGTGTGTTGGGTGCACGATTCCTTTCGCGTTGGGTGCACGACTCCAAGCAAAAAAAGTCATATTTTTCAGATATGTATCAAGCTTATGTGTTTAGATCTTGGGTGGCTCTAAAAAGAGCCGTTATGTTTAATGAGAGATTTTGGTACCTACAAGTTAGTACCTATGCAGAGTCTAAAGTTCATGCTGAAGACTCTGTTACCCTCATCTGTAAAATTTGCACCATCTCTCCTATAGATGCCATCCATATTGAAACGCAGATTGTTGTGGTAAATGGACCCCACCCTATAATCTCAGAGAAAAGCAGAAACAGCTTTATTTACAAGTTTCCTAGCTTTCTCAATCTGTGGACAAAATTGATTGGACCAGTTCCATTTCTGCCTTTGGCATATGTTAGAATAGACAAAGGCAGTTTGGGGGAAAGTGACATAAATTCTCCAAAGGTGTCCTTCATAAACATTTCCGGACCTACCCCAGTCAAAGTGCCTAGGTCACTGCCACCACAGTGCACATTTATGAGGTCAGGGTGATGGAAAACTAGGATTTTTCTAAAATGGTGGACAAAATGCACTGTTGAAAAAAGAAAAATTATTGCTGTTTGAGAACATTCTAGACTGAAAAGTAGGGTGTATGTTTCTGTTTTTTAAAAGCATGTTTCTTATTGGTTAACAAATACTGTTTGAAAGGAACATTACATATGATTAGGTGATATTTTGAAAAGGCAAGCACACTTGCTGTTTGGATTAGCAACATTGTGTGCTGAACTTGTGACCTATGTGCTCAGTCGAGTGTTCTATGAACTGTTACTATGGTAACAGTCAGTAAGCAGATTGGGGTAGGGTTCAAACTTATGTCAATTGAAAAGCGAAGATAGCAGAAGATCGAAAGATGATGCATCGCGAACACTTTACTACATTTACCAGAGTCCTTAGGGGCGACACCGCCGGTGTGTGAGTAGTGTGCGACCCCACCCCCATTTGTAACTTTAAAGCTCCCTTGAGCAGCGGGCTGACGAGCCTAGGATCCCGCACCTACGCGCCTGAGTGGTACTATACCTGGCAGATATTGGCAGCCATCGGCAACCCCAGTACACGGCCTATCCCTGCTGATGAGGGGTAATACCCCGAAACACGTGTCCAGGGATGGCGAAGACAGCGAAGATAGCAGAAGATCGAAAGATGATGCATCGCAAACACTTTACTACATTGACCAGAGTCCTTAGGGGCGACACCGCCGGTGTGTGAGTAGTGTGCGACCCCACCCCCATTTGTAACTTTAAAGCTCCCTTGAGCAGCGGGCTGACGAGCCTAGGATCCCGCACCTACGCGCCTGAGTGGTACTATACCTGGCAGATATTGGCAGCCATCGGCAACCCCAGTACACGGCCTATCCCTGCTGATGAGGGGTAATACCCCGAAACACGTGTCCAGGGATGGCGAAGACAGCGAAGATAGCAGAAGATCGAAAGATGATGCATCGCGAACACTTTACTACATTGACCAGAGTCCTTAGGGGCGACACCGCCGGTGTGTGAGTAGTGTGCGACCCCACCCCCATTTGTACCTTTAAAGCTCCCTTGAGCAGCGGGCTGACGAGCCTAGGATCCCGCACCTACGCGCCTGAGTGGTACTATACCTGGCAGATATTGGCAGCCATCGGCAACCCCAGTACACGGCCTATCCCTGCTGATGAGGGGTAATACCCCGAAACACGTGTCCAGGGATGGCGAAGACAGCGAAGATAGCAGAAGATCGAAAGATGATGCATCGCGAACACTTTACTACATTGACCAGAGTCCTTAGGGGCGACACCGCCGGTGTGTGAGTAGTGTGCGACCCCACCCCCATTTTTAACTTTAAAGCTCCCTTGAGCAGCGGGCTGACGAGCCTAGGATCCCGCACCTACATGCCTGAGTGGTACTATACCTGGCAGATATTGTCAGCCATCGGCAACCCCAGTACACGGCCTATCCCTGCTGATGAGGGGTAATACCCCGAAACACGTGTCCAGGGATGGCGAAGACAGCGAAGATAGCAGAAGATCGAAAGATGATGCATCGCGAACACTTTACTACATTGACCAGAGTCCTTAGGGGCGACACCGCCGGTGTGTGAGTAGTGTGCGACCCCACCCCCATTTGTAACTTTAAAGCTCCCTTGAGCAGCGGGCTGACGAGCCGAGGATCCCGCACCTACGTGCCTGAGTGGTACTATACCTGGCAGATATTGGCAGCCATCGGCAACCCCAGTACATGGCCTATCCCTGCTGATGAGGGGTAATACCCCGAAACACGTGTCCAGGGATGGCGAAGACAGCGAAGATAGCAGAAGATCGAAAGATGATGCATCGCGAACACTTTACTACATTGACCAGAGTCCTTAGGGGCGACACCGCCGGTGTGTGAGTAGTGTGCGAACCCACCCCCATTTGTAACTTTAAAGCTCCCTTGAGCAGCGGGCTGACGAGCCTAGGATCCCGCACCTACGCGCCTGAGTGGTACTATACCTGGCAGATATTGGCAGCCATCGGCAACCCCAGTACACGGCCTATCCCTGCTGATGAGGGGTAATACCCCGAAACACGTGTCCAGGGATGGCGAAGACAGCGAAGATAGCAGAAGATCGAAAGATGATGCATCGCGAACACTTTACTACATTGACCAGAGTCCTTAGGGGCGACACCGCCGGTGTGTGAGTAGTGTGCGACCCCACCCCCATTTGTAACTTTAAAGCTCCCTTGAGCAGCGGGCTGACGAGCCTAGGATCCCGCACCTACGCGCCTGAGTGGTACTATACCTGGCAGATATTGGCAGCCATCGGCAACCCCAGTACACGGCCTATCCCTGCTGATGAGGGGTAATACCCCGAAACACGTGTCCAGGGATGGCGAAGACAGCGAAGATAGCAGAAGATCGAAAGATGATGCATCGCGAACACTTTACTACATTGACCAGAGTCCTTAGGGGCGACACCGCCGGTGTGTGAGTAGTGTGCGACCCCACCCCCATTTGTAATCAATTGAAAAGGGTTGAAATGTGTAACCAACATAAATGTGTGTTAGCTTTTTAATTAACGTGGGAAGCAATGTGACAATGTGATTTGGTATTTACATGTATATGTGTGCATAATGAGAGGGAAACTTTGCCATATTTTGGTTTTGATAAGAGCAGTGCAGTACAGAGATTCTGAATAAGAAAATCTGGTGTGTGACTGACATACTTCTTAATCTACAAATCAATTTGAAAGGTGAGTTATTAATTTGTGAGGGGTTGTATGTGGTGTCTTTGATTTTAATAAGAATAATGTGTTTTTCCAGGGAGTAGTCTTGCTTGTCGAGAATCACACTGTGAGTCTGCTGCATTTGGGAACTACTGTGACAGAAGCATTTGGATACTTCATTTTTTTGAAGACATATAACTACTTAAAAACCTATCCTGTTCTCAAGTTTTGGTAGAATTACAAACCAGTCATTGCTTATATATTTGCAAAATGAGTCAGGCTTTCACACTAAAGTGCAGCTCTAAAATATGTGGATAGTTTTGCTTGTCTACAATCGCACAGTGAGTCTGTGTGCATTTGGGAACCATTGTGCGATAATCATTTGGTTACTTCATGTGTTTGCAGACACATACCTGATTAAAAACCTATCCTGTTGACAAGTTTTGGTAGAATTAGAAACCAGTCATTGGTTATGTATTTAAATATCGAACCAAACCACATTCACTGGATGATGTCATCAGTGATGTCACTGACCATGTCATCAATTATGTAATTTGTGACATCATCAGCAGTGCATTGCGGGTGCGCGAGTTACAGTTAGCAGAACTAACTATAACTGAGGATTTTCTATGGTTTTGCATGAGTGAAATGTTCAGCTAACTATAACACCCCTGAAACCAATGGTTTTTTCAGTGAATTTCTAAGGTTTTTTAAATGCTAATTTTTAACTATAACGTCCCTAAAACCTATGGTTTTTTCAGTGAATTTCAAGGGTTTTTTAAATGCTAATTCCTAACTATAATATGTCTGAAACCTATGTTTTTTTCAGAAAATATATATATATATATCTTGCCTTCTGGCAGTCGCCAGTAGGTAGTTATAGTTAAGACCAAGTTTCCATAGGAAGAGGATTTTTTGTTTTGCTTATAACTTTTGCGTCGTTTGATGAGTCTTCATGAAATGTTCAAAACTAATTCTTAGTTCATATCAGCTCCTATGTTGAAAGTTTGGGGATGATTCGTCAAGGGGGGGCCGAGAAAAAAGGGGGTCCCAAAATGTGTTTCCTGCTTGTTAATTTCCATAGGAAACTTTAGACAAGGCTACAGGTCGAACAGAATCACCCCAAATTTGGCAGGAAGAAGGGCCTTGGTCTAGAAAGCATGCTTTTGTTTATGTGGTGTAAATCCGTTCTGTAGTTCTTGAGAAATATCGAAATTTACAGATATCGATATTTGGGAATTCTGCCATCTGATTGGCTGAGGTGTTACGAGCACGAGCTTGCTGCTTATTGGCTGCGAGTGCAGCGAGCGGTTGCAACTAGGAAGTGTTGGCCGCCATTTTGTGATTCCGTTGAAGCGAGTAAGGGGAAAAAAGGGCAAAAAAGTAGGAAAGGAAGGTAGGAGCTCTGTAACCTCTGTGAAGGAGTGCGAAGCAAAGTAGTCACTCTTACCGGTCTGAAAGTGCGGTGTTGCTCAGAGTGACATGGTGCTGAGATGATATGGTATTACACTCGGGTATGAAACCGAGAGCCCGTGAGCTCATTGCTGTAAAGTGATGTGCTCTGGTCTTTGTAGCATACATGTGCAAGTTGTGTTAGTAGGGGTTTATACCATACAGGGAGTGGGAAGCGAACTACTGACCACTATTGTGCATTTATACTATACCGGAAGCGGGAAGAGACGTACTCACGCGTACCGGTGTGAAGACTTGGGGATGAAACCGAGGTGATTGCTGCAAAGGGATGGGCTCTGGGCGCTATAGTATACGTGTGCAAGTAGTGTTACTAGGTGTTTATACCATACAGGGAGTCTTCTGACCACTACCGTGTGTTTATAGTATACCGAAAGCGGGAAGCGAAGTACTCATGCCTACAGGTGTGAAGAGTTGGGGATCAAACCGAGCTGATTACTGTAAAGTGATGGGCTCTGGGTGCTGTAGGATACTAGCTGCTGTAGTATAACTGTGTAAGTAGTGTCAGTATGCGTTTATAGTATATAGTGAGTGGGAAACGCAAACTAGTCACTGCCACTGGTCTGAAGACTCGGGGATTAAACTGTGAGGCTAATTCGTGAACTCATTGCTGTAAAGTGATGTGCTCTGGGCGCTGTAGCATACCTGTGGAAGTAGTGTTAGTTTGCGTTTATACAATACAGGGAGTGGGAAGCAAACTAATCACCCCTACTGGTCTCAAGACTCGTGGATGAAACCATTAGCTCATTGCTGTAAAGTCATGTGCTCTGTGTAGTATTCCAATGTAAGTCATAGTAGAATGTTAGTATGTAATTCTACTAGAAGTAT
Organism: Lissotriton helveticus; assembly: GCF_964261635.1. Lineage (NCBI taxonomy): Eukaryota > Metazoa > Chordata > Amphibia > Caudata > Salamandridae > Lissotriton > Lissotriton helveticus. Next base: position 328,963,163 of record NC_136071.1, on the reverse strand, counting down.
GTAATGTTAGAATGTAGGGCTGTCATGAAGGAAACCTTGGGGAGTTTGTACACAGTGCTGGAGAAGATGGTTGCCTTGCTGTCTGCTCCTGTTGGTGGCTGTTTAAGGTGTCCTGTTTTCCTGTAATAGATCTACTTCACTGCTGTCTGCCTCTTCACTACATAAATTTGGCGACGAGTGGGAGAAGGTAAAAATAAGGCAACACTCTCCGATATTTCAAAATTGCTTGCATTGTGCTGAAGACCCATTTTCTTCGTGTAGCTGTTTCTACTCATCCCAGGGTCGTCGGCTCATTGAACTATGTCATCCGACCTCTGGTAGGATATATATTTTTAGATTTTGCGCTTCCTCTGCCTCTTCACTACACTCTGGTCGCTGTACTACACGTGTGTAAGTAGTGTTAGTATGCGTTTATACTAACCAATGCATCATGGTCCTAGGGAGCGCAACCTCCCAGGTGCAGCTCAAACAATGTCCCGGGGTGTGCATCCGTGGGACATTTATGTTTGTTATTAGAGGGCGGGTGCATGGCTTGCACCCTGTGATAGCAAATCCTTGTTTGACTAGTTGAAGCGAGAGGAGAAAAACCTTGTATCGCTTTAATAGAGCTGATCCGGATGGTGAAAATTGAGAGAGAAAAAAAAAAGAAGCATGGACTCACCCGTGCATTTAAATGAGGGCCCTGGTGGGTAATGTTCCATGGCCAATCCTATTATTATATTGCTCGGTCTCTGTAGGACTGGGGATCTTAATGTCACATGTAAATTAGGTGCGGGAGGGCACAGAGACGTTTTGCAGCCTAGGGGACCGCCACCTTCTCGGGCATTGTTTACTAATTGTTCGGGGGTTCGAGGCCAACTGAAGTCCGGGGATCGCCAACCTCCGTGGATTTCCTTAAATACGCAGGGTTGGTCTCGGTAGTCCCTGAAGCCTTGGTGGTCCTAGGCAGTGCCTTATTGGTTCTATTTTCATCCGGGCAGTACTCATGGTGTTATAAATTGATACAGTGATAGAACCCTTACAGTTGTAGAATTACCCAAGGTTCATTTGTGTCATAGTCAGTTGGATTATGTTTGGTAGGTGCACCGCAAATTTACAAATGTTTTTCCTCATAACCTCGTATAAACAGACAATTTTCACAATAAACTACAGACAAGTGTTGTCAGAAAAAGAAGACCTATACACAGTTATTTATTGGAAAAAAAATAAAGTTTATTAAAGCACAAATAAATGGAAACGTAAGTTTATTACAACAAACAACCGTATAACATAAAATACATGGGTTGTACTCCTCTGAAGCAGCGTACAAAACCTGCAAGACAAAAATGAAACATAAGTATGTGTGCCATGTAGAAGAGATAAAGAAAGGTAGTCTGAATGAATGGAAGATAGTGAGAATGGGAGGGAAAGGGTGGAAGGGTGAAGGGGAGGGAGAGTCAAAAGAACAGAGGGAGAAGGAGACAGAGCGTCGGCCTACTGCACCGAGTTACTGTGTTTACCTCCGTCACCCGTTTGTCTAGGACGCTGTGGTCCAGCAAGTCCTTAAAATGAAACATATGAATGAGGCCAGAGATTACATTATTAGCTATGGGAAAATCACTTGCCTGCACCTGTGCACCCAGGGTGCTGCACCCAGGGTGCCGAGGGCATCATCACGGCCATTTTGGCTCAATCAATTCAGTATCTGGAAAGGGTGAAATAATTTAATGATGGAAAAGTCTGGAGGTAAATGAAGGTTTATTTCAAGCTTAATAGAAAACACCAGTTAAGTGCATCCTTCGTTTTTTAAGTATGATCTACCAACTGTTAGTGGTAATTATGGTTCAAAGATGAGTTGGAGTGCACAGCAATACAGAAGGTTAAATAATAATATGTTATACCAACGTTCACATAAAAAGGAACAGAGCACTTGCTAGAAGCATAATGTGCGCGTATAATGCAGTGGCGGAAGACTGTTTGCATGTACACTTAGTAATGAGATCACTACAGTGCCCTAAAAGCCAACGCCACATGTCTGTAGGGCAGCGCTGCCCGCTGGCTCTGGCCTACAGTACGGTCCAGCAGGTCTTTAAAATGAGACAGAGATGAGACTGAATCAGGTCAGAGATCACATCATTACGCAAGGCAACATCGCTTGTTCACGTGTGCGCACTCAGGGTGATGCACCCCACCCCTGCCGCCGCACCGCGGTGAACCCATTGTCTGAAGGCAGCGCTGGCCACTGGCTCAGGCCTACAGCACAGTCCAGCAAGTCCGTAAAATGAGACAGAGATGTCACTGAATGAGGTCAGAGATCACATGATTATGGACGGCAACACCGCTTGTTCTCACCTGCGCACCCAGGATGATGCACCCCACTCCACCACTCCCGCAGCACTATGCTCAACACGTGTCTGTAGGGCAGCACTGCCCGCTGGCTCAGGCCTACAGTACAGTCCAGCAGGTCCTTAAAATGAGACAGAGATGTGTCTGAATGAGGCCAGAGATCACATCATTATACGCAGCAACATCGCTTGCTTGCACCTGCGCAGCCAGGCTGATGCACCCCACCCCTCCCGCCGCACCACGCTCAATTGGAGCCCCTGTGCACCCAGGCCCCACTGCTCACCTGCTGTCATTGTTGTGTGTGCAAACACTACGGGCAGAAGTGTTCACAATTTAGATGCAGTGTTGATTGCAGGATGGTGTACACCTCATGGATCCCTTTGGAAACACGACGGGCAGTAGGGTTCACAAATCATATCCAGAGTTGATTGCCAGGATGGTGTATACCTCATGGATCCCTTTTTTTATTGAGCATTGTGATATGCGAGGTGGATGCGGCCATATCACCTGAGGCAGTGTCGAAGAACTGAGACATGTGGCGTTGTCATTATCCTATTTATACGTATGCAAAGTGGGCGTATGCCAAGCCAGCGTAGGGGTGTGAATAATTATTCCGGGGACGTTATTCAGTTCCTGCCTGGCCAGGAAGGGTACTTATGTGTGTTTATTTTGCAGTTTGGACGTCGCATAATGCGCAATTTACATTAATGTAGCATGTGTCGGGAGGGCGGCTACTATCGTTAATGAAATGCTGTTCGAAAACATTGAATGGACAACATTACATGTCGTTGTCAAGGTTGTGGATATGCGCAGACACGCATGTCAATGGTGTGTGGTATTATTGAAAGTGTTGCTATCGCGAAGTGTATGCATGTGATTGTGCTGGGATGGAGAGACGATCAGCAATGAGGCTACGTCATACACAGTGATAACTCTCATTACAGTGAAGCAATGCATGTCAAACGTGAATCTGAAAGTCTCACATATAACACACTACTATATTGGTAAAGCCTGACAACAGAGCGTACAGCAAAAGAAATCTACACATTACTGTTTACTGTTTGTCATCTGTGATCTAGGATGTGCACTTTGCCCGTGGCTGATGATACTTCTTAGAGCCACCAATACCCAGGCCGAAAGGGCGCACTATAATGTGCACAAACACACACCAGGGACATTGTGTAACGCACATTTGTTTTTTGATGTAACGTTAGAGATGCTTGGCCTTCACATGTGGAAGGCTAATGTACAGACCATGAATATAGATCAAGATGATCGTTGCATGTTGTGTGTAGTATAAGATATTTGTATACAGGAAAAAACATTTCAAAAAAGCTCTCTAAGCAGAAGAGGTGTCTCTCATCAAACGCTGTAGAGAGAATGACTAAAATTGGTGGGGTTGTCCAACTGTTTCAATGGGAAATGTTATGAAGCAATCAAATGGTTTTTTTTAAGGTCACATGGCAATCGCGCATTTAGCGCGCAAGAAGGCCGCACCTGAAGCGATTTCGAGAAAATATTTTTATCATAATATAAGTTTACTACAGTTAGAAATATATAAATGTTTAAAATATTTTTGATTATCGCTTGCTCTCATATACTGTTTAAAGTTATTTAGATATACTTTTGAGAAAAAAAATACAAGGGAATGGCATACCCGGCGCGTCACTATACGTCTGCGAAGTAACACAGGGGCTGGCAGCGTGTACTCGTCGCATACGCAACGCGCAGCGGGCGCAACCCCATTCATACATGACGTAACGCGCTGCTTGGTACTGCGTACCCGTCGCATACTAAAGTAGCAGTTGGGGCGACTTCATGCGCATATAATATTACGCGGAGCACGGTGCCACGAACCCGTCAGATACGAAATGCGGATCATTTACGAGTTTAGAAATATGGCGGATCAGATTTGCGTGTTGATGGAGCTTGGTACTCTACAGATATGGGAGTGCAGTTTTCTCCCAAAAAAAAACATACATATTTTTGGGGGAAGATATAAAACATTACATAATTTTTAAAGTTAAAAGAAGTATAATAGAGTTACAAAATATTTTTCAAAAATAATAGAAAGATTATAGGTTTTGTGAACATTAAAATATGCAATAACATTTAAAAAACCTTTGAAATTCACTGAAAAAAACATAGGTTTTACAGACATTATAGTTAGGAATTAGCATTAAAAAAACCTTAGAAATTAACGAAAAAAACCATAGGTTTCAGGGACGTTATAGTTAGTTGAACATTTGACTCATATAAAACCAGAGAAATTCACCTGTTATAGTTAGTTGAGCTAACTATAACTCGTGCGCCCGCAATGCACTGCTGATGATGTCACATATTACATCACTCATGACATGGTTAGTGACATCACTGATGACATCTCAAATTTTTAAAAAAAGTGCAAGTGCAATTAAAAAAAATGGTAAACACAAAAGAAGACACAATTTATGCTGAATGCAATGTCTTCATGACGGCCATGTTGACATATAATGCAGAATTAACGGAAAAATGCATGAGCATTGTTTTTCTTCCTCAATGTATGCTGAACCAGACAAATGGTATCTCCATGCCAAAATTATTTATATATATACAGAAAATAAACAGAATAATATTTATCTTTTTTTTCTTGTTTGTATGAAATGTTTTTCTTTTCTGTTTTACAATAACATTGTCGTGTATTTGATATTTGATTTACACGGAAACAGAGATACTCTGTCAAACCATGAAGCCCTGAATGGGCATTCACAGTCCAAAACAAGAGGGTCACTCATGTAAATAGAAAATGGATCAATAGAAAAATAGAAAAAAATAATAGTAGTAAAATTGAAGAGAGAGGAGGCTAAATCAAACTGTATGCTTATTTCACTTTTTGTTAACAGAAAGAGGCACACGCACAAAAGCATTTTGAAAGAATCAAGTCACTCGACGAATCCTCCAAGCAATTTGAAAATCCTGTACCAAACCTTAGAAAAGACAATAGAAAAATAAATAAGGAAATGGTGGGAAGGAACATCTCTTGAAAGATACTTAGAGGTTGGACGTATCCCACCCGGCTTACGTATCTTCACGGGACCTTCCTATAAGAACCCAGACCCCCAGTTGCTACTGGATTGGTCAGATTACACTACTGAATCTGCAAGAGGAATGATGAGAATCTTTGTAACATAAGCTTGGAGTGACCAGAAGAAATTGATGGAAAAACTTACGAACTTGGAGGAATTAATCAGTAAAGACAAGGACAGTAAGCAAAGTGAAGATCTCAGAACAGCTATGCAAAACAGATTAAAAGAATATACGGAATACGTTGTCACAAGCAAACCAAATTTCAGTACGATGAAGAAGACTATCAACCTTTGCCCGGAAATGCTATGCACCAAGGAAGGAGATGTCTAAAAAGAAAACTGGTGTATCCTTTAGTAGAGAAACTTCAGAATCTGAAGAAGAAACCTCAGTCAGAGAATTGCCAACCAATGAAGAAATAAGGGATACTGATGCGTAATCAACTTTTTTTCAGGAGTTCAAACTGATCCGCGAAAGTCGCCAAAGACCAGCACAAAGGATCCATCCTTCAAAACCAAAAAGAAACGCAGGACAAGACGTGGCAAGAGAGGAGGAAGAGGCATCAACATCCAGGGTGACTCGCAGCAAAGACAACAGGGGGAAGAAATTAATGAAAAAAGTGTCATCAATCTATCGGATCGGATTTTAAATGAAGATGAACTTAAAGTATTACAATTGGGATTAATATTCTGCCCCACACCAGACTTTAATTATGTTGAGACTAGGATAGACCTGTTCAAATTAATTTGTACATTAAAGCTCCAGAAAGTACATTTGATGCACCCCAAAAGAGAAGGGGAGATTGAGACAACAACTATGACACAAACGGACATTGTTACTGATAATGACCTAGAATCATTAATACTACTTCAGAACTTAGAGACATCTAAACATAGGGATGACCCTTATGACACAGAAGGAATGGAATGCAATTCACCTTATGTAGGAGTGGAACAGGTCAGTTGTAATAGTGGACTGAAAAGAAAATCAAAAAATTGTCCCCAGATGCCGTTTGACGACATTGACGTTTTCAATGACGCCCTTATACAGGACTTAAAAAATGCTTGAACAGGAAACTGACAAGGTCAATAGTTTAAACATCTCTGCGAAACAATAGCAGGCCATTAAAAGTCTGAAACAAGAAGATTCCATAGTGATAAAGCCATCCAATAAAGGAGGCAACATTGTGGTCTTTCTAAAAGAGCAATATATCAGGGAGGCTTTGAACCAATAGGAAGAATGTGAATGTTATTTACTAACAACGAGAAGAGAATATTCGAACGGTGTTTAAACCTTCCATCAAAACCTACAAGAATGGAGAGATGGAATGCTGGACATTAATAAATTAAATTTATAAATGTGTGAATATCCCACTCTACGGACAATCTATCACAGCCCGAAGGTTCACAAAGATTTGCAATGGCCCCCTGGAAGACTCATAGTTGTATCTATAAATAGTCTTCTTGAGAACTGTTTTATTTACTTGGACTCTTTTCTTGCACCTTGGGTAAAGAATCTAAGGTCCAGATGTAGGTGGCCCAATACCGGTCGGTAACGGCCGAAATTACCGAATTTCGTCCGTTACCAACCGGTATTGGGCATTTGGGATGTAGGGGAGGATTCGGTAAATACCTAATCGGTATTTACCGATTCGGTATTTACCGAATCATCATTTACCGATTCGGTATTTACACAATCGGTAAATGACATGTAGGAAGCAATTTGAAGAGTACTTCTGTGCTTTAAGTATTCGTTATTTACCACCAACTATTAGTTGGTGGTAAATAACGAATACCTCTGTAAATGCAAATCTGTGCATTTACACTTGTGCCATGTGACAGACATACGTGGGCCACATGTGCATACAAGCACTATTCAGGGGTGCACACCCTGCCACTCTTGACTCTTTCCCTATTTTACCGAATCGTTAATTACCGATTCGGTAATTGACATTCATTCCTATGGGCCTCCAGGCCCATTGGAATGAATGACAATTACAGAATCGGTAAATACCGAATCTTAACGATTCGGTAATTTTTACTGAATTATTAGCTACATAGGATTTACCAATTCTAAAATACCGAATCGGTAAAATTCAGTACTTTAGAATCGGTAAATCCTATTTACCTACATCTAGCCCCAAGTTCCTATATTGGAGATACTCAAGACTTCTCAAAATAATTGAGGGTGTTACGTGGGAACCAAATATGTTACTTATTACACTTGACATCACCAGCTTGCACACTTCAATTAATCATATTCAAGGTATTTCATCTGTCAAGTGGTTTCTAGAAAAACGTCCACTAAAGTGCCAAAAACATAATGAAATGCTTTTGAAAATGTTGACTTTTTGTTTGGAAAACAATACATTAATTTTCGCTGGCCAGCTATACAAGCAACAACGTGGTACCGCGATGGGCATGTACTTCGCCCCCAGCAACCAAATCTTTTTGTCGGCTGTTGGGAGGAGCACGTGACCCGGAGGGAAGTACCAGACAGGTGGATGGATCATGTGGTATTTTCGACCTGCTACATCGATGACCTTTACGTCGTATGGAAGGGCTCACACTCCTCGGCTGAGGAGTTTATAGCATTCCTGAATTCCAATGACCTCAATTTAGTATTTAGCGGCCATATAAGTAACACCCAAGTCTTCTATTTAGATCTGAAAGTCTACATCAACAACTTGGAGATTCTAACATGACTTTATAGGAAACCAACCGCTGGTAACGCTTTGCTTCTTGCCAAAAGCTTCCATTCGAAAAGTATTATTTATAATATCCCTTATGGGGAGCTTTTGCACATGAACAATGCCTCCTGGTCCACCTTCAACCTCTACAATGAAGAAACTATCCTCAACATGCTCAGTTCTCTGAATCCCTCTAACCATTTCACTGACCCCCTCCCAGCATCACACCTAAAGACCTTCATGCCACTGCTAGTGCTCCTATGGACGAGGATCCTAAATTCCTCCCTCATGGAAGGATCCATCCCTGACATCTTCAAAGCTGGTCAAGTATCCTCATCCTTAAGAAAGTTTCAGCAGACCCATCTAACTTAAATAGCTATTTCCCAATATCTAACATCTCAACCCTTGCCAAACTACTCGAAAAGTGTGTCCACATGCAGCTCAGTGTCCACATAGACCGCTTCAACCTGCTAGACCAATTCCAATCAGGCTTTCAATCAGGACACAGCACTCAATCAGCCATGACCCACATAATTGATGTTGCACTACAAATACTGGATCAAAACAAAGCCTGCCTGCTAATCCAGCTTGACCTTTCCTCAGCCTTCGATACTGTCAAACACGACAACCTACTGGACCTCCTGAAGCATAGAATGGGGTTATCTGGAACAGTATTAAACTGGTTCACCTCTTTCCTCCAGCACAGAACACAAAGATTCAAGATCAACCAATCATTATCTAATTCCACCCCTGTCACTCTAGGAGTATCTTAGGGATCTTCTCTCTCCCCAACACTCTTCAATCTGTTTATGGAACCACTAACTGAGCTTCTCAACTCCGCAAATATCCAATATCACATGTACGCAGACGATACGCAACTCTACATTAAGGTCAAATCTCTTGAAAACATCAAGTCCCTTAACTCAACGCTCAAAGATAAACAGATGTGGCTAGCTAAAAAACATTTAAAACTAAACACACTAAAAACAGAATTCCTCTTGATCGCACCTCCCAACCAATCAACGATTATCCGCGAGTGGATGGAATACCTAACGGTACTAGACGGTCAACCTCTCATTATTGATTCCGCTAAATCTCTGGGAATACCCTAGATGAAAAACTAAACATGCTGAAACACATCAGCACTGCAACAAAGGTTGCAAATGTTCAGATTAACACACTAAGAAAACTGAAACCCTTCATTCCCACAAATGAATTCAAACAGGCAGTTCAATCTCCAGTAATTCCCAGAATTGATTATGGGAGTGTCGCACTCTGTGGTCTACCCAAATCAACAACCGCTCCTCTCAGAGCCTCTATCAATACAGCAACTAGACTCATCACAGGCACCAAACGCAACTGCCATATCTCCCCTGACCTTCAGGCCCTCAACTGGCTACCTTTTGAGGCCAAAATCCAGCTAAAAATCACCTGTATGACACATTAGGCACTTCATCCCAAAACCCCTAGATACCTAGCGGAGAAACTAGTACTTTTAGGTGGCAACACGTCTACCAGGAGCTCTAACAATCTTCTTCTGAAACCTCAACGCTTCTCCAAGAAAAAAACATCGTACCTTCTCAGGAATGGCACCCAGGATTTGGAATGCTCTACCCCCAGAAACGAGTCTTAACCCATCTACTGCCTATTTAAAAAAAGAAGTGAAATCAATTCTCATGGCCAAATTTACTTGAACTTGTCATATACATTACTGCAGCTATGTACTAATCTTTAATTGTTCCCAGTTCTTACTGTATTCATATATGCCACTGTATCTATATTTATATGTATTTATATGCCATTACCTATACTTGATCTGTAAAGCGCTCTGATACCCGCAAGGGTCTTGTTCAAGCTATACAAAACTGCCAAAATAAATAACAAATAAATAAATGAAGCAAAATTGTTCTACTGACGAAGATTATATTACAGCAAGAAGTGAAGCGTGTAGACGCTTTAAAGCAAGAGGTTACTCATATGGTTCTTTAGATGTAGCCATTAAAAAAGTAGAAAAGATCACTAGAAGAGAACTTTTAGCAACGAAAACTGCTAAAGAAGTTAACATTATTAAACCATCTGAACCAACACGCATGAATACATTCTTCAATACACAGTCTGTCAAAATTGTGCAGATGTTCCATAAGAATTGGCATATTCTGAAAACTGATAACATCTTAAAAAAAACAATTCCCAGACAGCCGCTAATAACATACAGAAGATCGAAATCCATCAAGGATCTATTGGTTTCTAGCCATTATGAATCTAAGGCCAGATCTAAAGAACTGGTAAATGGGTTCTTTCCCTGCATGAAATGCAAGGCATGCAAATACAGCTGCAAAAAGACAACCTATGCGGTACCAGGGAACGGTACAAACACCATTAGAACTATCAATAGATTACTTAATTGCAGTTCCGAATTTACAATATACTGTTTGGAATGTCCCTGCAAGAAAAAATACATTGGTAGTACTATAAATGCAGCCAAGAAACGTGTGCTAGAGCACATGCGGGAGATAGCTAAAAAAGACAGAAAATATCCAGTGGCTTGCCATTTTGAGTATTGTCACATGAGCAATCGTGACCTTTTAGCTTTTTACTGCTTGTATCAAATACCCAAAAATGAAAGGGGAGGAGACAGGATTAAAAACCTATGTGCCCTAGAATCCAGATATGTCATTGAATTAGGCACAATGTCCCTTCAGGGTCTGAATAATGATGAAGAACTTTGGGCCCATTTAGAGTGAGATCCAGATATCCATCAGAATGATCACGTAATTATTAACATCTTCAATCGTAGGTCTTTAATGTATATGTATATATTTAAAGGATATCAAAAAGGGGGAGTGAAGAGGTGGTGCCGAATGGCACCGAGGTGGGCAAATCCTCCTCTTATGAAGTACAAATAATCAACAAAGACCACCTCATGCGAAGTTAGTATATATTCCGGTGTTGATGGAATACACTCGGTGTGTTAAAATACCCCTCCCACACCAAAAGGGCCCTTGGTGTCATGCTTCATCATCGGGGTCTTCCCGCCCCCGCTGCGAGACGGGGCAGTGCTGCGACAAGCGACTACGCTGGAGCACCTTTTGTTTGATGTGAATACTATGTGAGTGAATAGGAGTGAGTGTCAGTTGGGTCAGGAGTGATGAACTAGGTGAAGTTAAAAAATACCTGGCCTAGTGGTAGAAAAAACTTTTTAATAAGCACTGGCTGGTATTGTTAAAAGGGTGATGCGGAGAGGTAAAGCAAGTTACTGGGCTTACTCTCCTGTGTGGGTCAACATGTTTCGGGGCGACATGCCCCTTCGTCAGGACCGGGTATAGATCCCCCTGTCACTCACTAATGTTATGCCACAATTAATGGGAGTGAATTAATGCTATTGTTATCAATGTGTATAGATATATTTTATAAGTTATATAAATATACGTGTTCTAGCTCTATCAGAAATTCTGATGTGGTAAGCTTTTGAAAATAGGGAGTCAATGCCCCATGAGCCAAGGCTGGGCGAAGGGTAATTGGGGGTCCAATCAACCCCCAGCACCTCTGTGCTTCCTCCTTCGTCACCGCTGACGAAGGAGGGAGCACAGAGGTGCTGGGGGTTGATTGGACCCCCAATTACCCTTCGCCCAGCCTTGGCTCATGGGGCATTGACTCCCTATTTTCAAAAGCTTACCACATTAGAATTTCTGATAGAGCTAGAACACGTATATTTATATAACTTATAAAATATATCTATACACATTGATAACAATAGCATTAATTCACTCCCATTAATTGTGGCATAACATTAGTGAGTGACAGGGGGATCTATACCCGGTCCTGACGAAGGGGCATGTCGCCCCGAAACATGTTGACCCACACAGGAGAGTAAGCCCAGTAACTTGCTTTACCTCTCCGCATCACCCTTTTAACAATACCAGCCAGTGCTTATTAAAATGTTTTTTCTACCATTAGGCCAGGTATTTTTTAACTTCACCTAGTTCATCACTCCTGACCCCACTGACACTCACTCCTATTCACTCACATAGTATTCACATCAAACAAAAGGTGCTCCAGCATAGTCGCTTGTCGCAGCACTGCCCCGTCCCGCAGCGGGGGCGGGAAGACCCCGATGATGAAGCATGACACCAAGGGCCCTTTTGGTGTGTGAGGGGTATTTTAACACACCGAGTGTATTCCATCAACACCGGAATATATACTAACTTCGCATGAGGTTGTCTTTGTTGATTATTTGTATGTATATATTTATACATGTATACTTTTTGCCTTAAGTGATGTCTCATACCATCAGTGAACTTCGAAATGGCATACTATATAGACATCGAGGTGGGATTATGGGGAAGATAGGCTATTCTGCCTAATATCCTCCTTTTGTCTTCAATTCTGATAACCTTTACTTATAGACTGCCTCTTGATCTTTGAGGGATGTTTTCACTTGCCAATTGGAAACTATAGTTATTTGCTCTGATGAGAAAAAAAAAGAATGCGTGCCTCTTTATGTTAAAAATTGACATAAGCATACAGATTGATTTAGATTCCTCTTTAATTTTACTACTATTATTTTTCTATTTTTCTATTGTTCCATATTCTATTTACATGAGTGACCCTCTTGTTTTGGACTTTGAATGCCCATTTAGGGCTTGATGGTTTGACAGAGTATCCCCGTTTTCTAACAGTTGTGTAAATGACATATCAAATACACAACAATGTTATTTTAAAAAAGAAAAGATACACATTTCATACAGATGTGAAAAAAAAGAAGAATATTATTCTGTTCATTTCCTATATATGTGAATAATTTTGGAATGGCGATACTATTTGTCTGGTTCAGCATCCATTGAGGAAGAAAAACAAGGCTCATGGATTTTTCTGTTAATGCTGCATTATATGTTAAGATGGCCAATATGAATACATTGCATTCAGCATATATAGTGGCGTATTTTGTGTTTGCCATGTTTTTTTCAATTGCACTTGCACCTCTTTTTAACTTTAAATTGGTTGTATTTTACGAAACATCATGGAACTGAAGATAGTTCCACAACTTCTCCCTATCACCTATTGCGCAAGACCCAGTCTAGACAACAAAGGTAACACGGGGAAAAAGGGAGACAAAGCAAGGAAAAAAGAGAAGAAATCCCTCGTCGTAATCAGCAACCAGAGGATTTCGTCAAGTACAAACTCAAGGCTGTAGGAAAAAAGGGGACATACATTTAGTAGACAAAACAACCCTATATTATACAAATGTTTATGTAAAACCTCCTGTACCTAAATGCTCCCTTCTTCTGCTGCTGGGAATAGAAGTAATTACTGTGGCAGCATGTGTCGTAGGGCTGAAAGAACAAAGGAATATGTTTTAGAAAAAACAGGGTGGTTGGAATTCACTTTTCTACAAAAGGATAAACCACTTACCCACCTACACAGTCTTTGAAGCACTTAACACTGGGAGAAGGCGGGGAGGAAGTGCAACTAATTTAAATGTATTCAATGTCCTTTCTTTCTCTTTTCTTGAAGGTACTCCTTGCAAGTCTGAATGAGAAGATTGTTGCAAAACCCTAAGCCCCCTCTCCAAATAAGGTAAGTAAATAATGAAATAATAATTAAACATAAAGGTATAGCACAAGATCGCTATTACTGTATCCACGGTTTGCAAGAATACTGTACATAACATAAAAAGGCAGCGCAAGAGCTCTGTTACCAGATCCACAGTAATTCAAATCAGCAATGAAGTCTGTGTCCTTCTTTCTTTTATCCTTGTAGGTGAAATCCGAGCTGCAGCGGGACCCGAGGAATAAACAAGACGCCAGTACAATATCGGAACGTGAAGCGTCTTCCCGCGAGGGTTGCCAAAATTTCACCTCTCCTGACCTTATCCTGCGCATGCGCGCCCGTTAACAGCGGCCATTTTTGTAGTTCCATTTTCTCCGGTGCAGCAATCTTGACAATATTTTTCACCGACTCGTGTGTGCGCTTCTGCCGGCTGACACAGACTTTGTTTCCGATTGTGAAATGATATATATATATACCTAGGGGGTCAGGGGATCTCTACCCTGCCCCCTTTCAACGTTTTCCCCTTTTATTTTTCACCTCTTGTGTCTCGGTTCTACCGGGACACAAAATGGCAGACTCTCCGGACTGTTTCGAATGTTGACAGACACACGAGAGCCAATCAGCTTTCCGCTCGCGATCTTCCGTGGCGTACCGGTAAGTCCTCGAAGCGCGCATATAGATATATACATTTTTTGGAAGTTCATTTTCATAAAAACCACTGGAGCAATTTTCACCATATATAGAAAAGGCACTTCTGCGTACCAGTCCCTACAATTTTGCAAAGTATGGTGTAATTCCATTCAGCGGTTCGGGCTGTAGCCGTGTCTGAAAGTCCTATGGAAATTAACATGGGGAAAACACGTTTTGGGACCCCCCTTTTTTCTCGGCCCCGCATGACGAATCCCCCCGCAACTTCCAGGGAAGGAGTGGAGCGGAGCTGGCCTAAATTTTGGAAAATTACACGCAAATTCCTCAACCGGCGCCAAAGTTAATCCCAACAGAATGTTGCGGATTTCCTATGGAAACTAGGTCCTAACTATATATACCTACTGGCTATCGCCAGTAGGTAATATATATATATATATCTATATATATATATATATCTATATATATATATATATATATATACATATATATATATATATATATAGAACCGAGACACAAGAGGTGAAAAATAAAAGGAGAAAACATTGAAAGGGGGCAGGGTAGAGACCCCCTGACCCCCTAGGTTTTCTCAGGGGGGCCTAGGAGGATCCCAAAGGGCAATAAAACTATTATTTTTTATTTTTTTATTTCGCGGAGTAAGCTCAGGGTGCGCGTACATGGGCATTTATGGGTGCGCGCACCCTAAGCGCTCCATGGATTAAATATTTAAAAAAACAGGACCCCTAGGCCTGCCCAGGTGGTCCCACAAGGACAAAAAAGGCCCACATTTAAAAAAATAAAAAAAAAGGTCTGTTTTTTTTAAAATTAACCCCCGGGGGGACAAAATCGCTGCGACATAGTGATAAAGATAAAGAAGTGTTGGGGGTCCACAATCCCCCCACACTGCCCCGGGGACCGCCGCCCCCAGGGCAAAGCAACGCAGCCCTTTGGCGCATACTGGAGGCTCCTGGTGGGCTACTTGGCCCCCAGGGACCCCCAGTATGCAAGTGGAATTAGTTCCTATTCTGCAAACACGCCAGGGGTTGAGCTGCAGAGAGGTGTAAAAAAGGGTGTGGCCTCATTACACCTCTCTGCAATGCAGTCCACTGCCGCATACTGCAGGTTCCAGGTGGGCTAGTTGGCCCGAGGGACCCCCAGTATGCAAGGGGAATTAGTTCCCCCTCTGCAAACACACACGGGGGCTGCGTTGCAGAGAGGTGTAAAAAAAGGTGTGGCCTCATTACACCTTTCTGTAATGCAGCTCCCTGGCTTATACTGGAGGGTCCTGGTGGGCTAGTTGCCCCCCAGGGACCCAAAATATGCAAGGGGAATTAGTTCCTCCTGTGCAAACGCGCCAGGGGTTGCGCTGCAGAGTGTTGTAAAAAGGGGGTGTGCCCTCTGAACACCTGCCTGCAAAAATGTAGTAAATCAGCATAAAAAAACCAATTAATACATTTAAAAATTGTCATTTAAAAAGCTTCGAAAATCAATGACAAAACCATAGGTTTCAGGCTTTATATAGTTAGGAATTACCATTTAAAAAACTTTGCAAATTCACTTAAAAAACCATAGGTTACAGGCCTTATATAGTTAGGAATTAGCATTTAAAAAACCTTGCAAATTCACTGAAAAAACCATAGGTTTCATGCCTTATATAGTTTTTTTATTTTTATTTTTTTTATTATTTTATTTAAGGTTTTGGATACAAGTTGCAGGCATCACAGCAAAACTTCAACCCCCCCCTCCTCCCACCTCCCCTCCTGCAGGCCAGTAGAACAACACAGCCGATGTCTACACCTCCCAAACCCGGACAACAGTCGTATGGGTCTGTAATTTCTGCACCAATTACACTAATCCGCAGCCCCTTGAGAGTCCCGCGCCCCTTCCTCTTGATCTGATTCTGCGCTGGTTGTCATGTATGTTTGGTATAGTCCCCAAAAGTTCTTTGGTCTGCTTGTGGGGGGCAACAGTTCGCTATATATCTCAGATTGCGTGCAGGAATAAAGCATGTCGTTAGCCCACCGTTTTGTAGTTTGCCTCGGGCCTTTCATCCAGCAGCATGCAACTACCCTGCGCGCAAGTAGGAGCCCCATGTCCACTAACCTACGAATTGCTTTAGGTAGGCTCTTGGTGTATCCTATCAGGGCCATCGCAGGGTCTGGGGGATAACTACCTACGTGATGGTGCTTATATCTGCAAAGATTTTTTGCCAGAAATTATTAACACTAGGGCAGTCCCACGCCAAATGGAGAAAGTCGGCATCTGGGAAATGGCACCGGTCACACTCTGCTGTGGGTCTGAGACCATACCTATGAAGTCTGGACGGGGTGTAGTAAATTATGTTAATGAATTTGAAGTGGACCAGCCTGTGTCGGTCGTTCAGGGATATGCCCCTCGTGTTGGTGCAGCAGTATTTCCAGATATCATCACCCAGTGTGATTTGTAAGTCAGTCTGCCAGGCCAGTCTCGCTTTAGTGTATGTGTTTTCCCTATGCGACATTGCAAGAGAGTAGAGATGGGTAATTAGCTTTTGGGGAGTCCCAACCTTTATAACATACGTGAGCTCCTTCACTTCCGGTGGTTCTGCCATGTCCCCCCCTAGCAATTCCAGACATGCATGTCTCACTCTGAAGAAGTGGAATCTCGTAATTAGGGACGGGTCCCCCTGGCCCATCCGCACCTGTTCCCAAGTCTTAACCACTCCATCACTAAATAGGTCACCTGCTGTCGCAATCCCTAGCTTTTGCAGCGCTTCAAGCACCCCCTTTTCGCGCAGAGGGGGTAGCCAGCGCACCCAGTCGATTGGCATACAGGGGTGTACAATAGTGCACCGTTCTGCTTTTGCAGAAAATTGTTCCATGCATGTGTCGTGGCCGCTATTGAATCAAGGATTCCAGTGCGGCGGTCAGCTGGTTCGAATATCATGTGTGGGAGGGACAACGGGAGAGCAAAGAGAGTCTCCATCTTCATGTGAGGGATGTCTTTGCAGCCATGTACCCATGTGTGGAGGTGTGCCGATTGTGCCGCTCTCTAGTACAATTCTAGGTCTGGAGCTCCCAGACCCCCCATACTGTATGGTAATGTAAGAGTCGACCACTTCGCCCTCGGCTGTTTGCCCGCCCAAGCCAGCCTGGTCAGTTCCTGCTGTAGTCTTTGAAAGAATATTTTGGGGAGCACTAGCGGGAGTGCAGTGAATAAGAAGAGGAACCTGGGGAGCACTATCATCTTCATGATGGCTATACGTTCAATGAGGGAGAGTGGAAGCTTGCACCATGCTGTCACATCGTCCTCTAGTTTACTAAAGGCCGTGCCGTAGTTTTCTCTGAAGAGGATCTCGGGGTCCGTATGAACGCGAATCCCGAGGTATCTAATCGCGTCAGTGGTCCAGGTGAGCGGGTATTCCATTGTTGTGGGCTGCGTCACTGGGGTCAGAGGAAAAGCCAATGACTTCGACCAGTTCACTCGGAGACCTGACAGTGCTCCGAATCGCACCACCTCCCTTAGCACAGATGTTAAATTATTATCCGGGTCTCTGACGTAAAGCAGAGTGTCGTCCGTATACATTGAGACCACTATCTTGTAGTTGGGGAAGCAGATGCCCTTGTTGCCGTGATATTCCCTGAGGGCGCACGCCAACGGCTCTACCACGAGGGCGTACAGTAGGGGGAGAGTGGGCACCCCTGTCGAGTGCCTCTGGTGATGGGGAACGATTCTGTCACAAGGTCATTAATACGCAATCGGGCGCGCGGTCAGTGGTACAGTTCCCCCAGCATTTGCAGGAATGGTTGACCGAGCCCCAGGCGCTGCAGTACCCGTCTCATGAATGGCCACTCCACTGAGTCAAAGGCCTTCTCCATGTCTAGGAATACCGCTAGAGCTGATCTGTCCTGTCGTGTGTGTTGGATAGTGCCTAATACTGTGCGGATATTTTAAGTCAGGTTCCTGCATGGGATGAATCCTGCCTGCTCCGGGGCCACCAACTTAGGGGCCAGCAAGGCCAGTCTAGTCGCAAGTACCTTAGCGTAGAGCTTTGCGTCTACGTTGAGAAGGGACAGAGGGCGGTACGAGCTACACACGTCGCTCGGTTTCCCAGGTTTCAGGATAGTGACTATCAGTGCCTCTCTCATCGAGTCTGGCATTTTACCCTCTGTGCAGATCTCGTCGAACAGGGTGGACAGGTGTGGAATCAATTGCTCTGCGAAGGCTTTGTAAAATTCCGCAGTGAGACCATCAGAGCCAGGCGCACTACCAGACCTCATGCTCATCAGGGCTTCGGTGATTTCGTCCTTTTCTATCGGTTGCATCAGGAATTCCCTGTCGGAATCGGGGAGGTGAGGGAGGTCTATGTTTCCTAGATAATCCTCTATGTCTTCTTCCATATCTCCTTCCTGAGCTGTGTAAAGTGTCACATAATAGTCCTTAAATGTTTGAGCAATATCCACTGGATCAGTCAGGGAATCTCCTATATCTGATGGAACCTCAGCTATTATCTAGCGCCTCCTCCCACCTCCGACGACCCTCGCTAAGAGTGTGCCGGGTCTGTCTCGCTCACCGTACATCCTAGCCGTGGCGTATTTTCCCATGTGCTTGACTTCCCTGTCAGCTTCGTCATGGTACTCCTCGAGCAAGAGTTTAATTTCATTGCTCAACTCACAGTCAGCATTGTCCCTCTGTCTTTTTTCCAGGTCGCCCAGCTGTTTCTCCAGGGCCGCAAGTTGCTCCCGGATCGCCTTCAGAACTCCCGAGTGCTTGGAGATCGCGAGTCCCCGGATGTAAACTTTAAATGCCTCCCAGACCGTCTGGAAACTGTCAACTGACCCTATATTAGTCTCAAAGAATTGGTCAATAGCTTCGGCTAACTCCCCCCTGAATAGCGGGTCCAGCAGTGAGTAAGGTGGGAATCTCCACGTGAAAGGTGGGATAGACGGGCGTAGGTCTGCTCTCTCTAGAAGGACCGGTGAGTGGTCCGACAGGGTTCTGGGCAGGACCTTACAGCTCCTAATCATGCTAGATCTTGCCTCCGGGGCTAGCCAGTAGTCGATTCTAGTGTGGATGTTATGGTAGGTGGTGTAGTGGGTGTAGCCCCCCTGTGTAGGGTTTAGAGTGCGCCAAGCGTCACAGTCCGAATCGCGTCATGATCCCCTGTAATTCAACTGCTGCCGCAGCCGGCCTGCGGGGTGGACCCGCAGATCTGTCCAATACTGGGCCCAGGTAAGGTTCATGTCTCCCCCCCACCAAATGTCGACAGGGTTACAGTGTCTGAGTTTGCTTGCTAAACTCTTGTAGAAGTCAGGGGAGTTGTAATTCGGGCCGTATGTGTTAACAACTACCAATGATATACCCCGTCCAGTGCACCTAGACACTACATAGCGTCCCTCCGGGTCCGAGTCAATTAACTGTTGCGTAAGGCCGGATCTAGGGTTTACCCATGTTACCACCCCTCTGGCGTGTGTGGTAAATCCGGAAGCAGCCACATTTCCCTTCAGCCCCCTGTGGTGCAATATTCCACTATCTGTGGGTAGGTGTGTCTCCTGTATCAAGGCTAGGTCTATGCTGTGTCTCTGCAAGTAGCTAAGCACCTTCCGCACTTTCCTATGATCATTAAGGCCACGTACATTCCATGTGAGCGCCCTTATCTTGTCTGTGTTGGTCATGTCAGTCGCCATTGCTTCGCTGGAGTCGGGCATTCGCTCTCTAGGTGTAAGTCAGCTGTGCCCTGCTCCGTTCCTCTCCCATGAGCTCTGTGTGTACTACCTTGTGTTTCGTGCTGTGAGGTTTAGGCTTTGCCTGAGCCGGAGTGTTCGTTCTAGTGCAGTCTACAATTGGCCTAGAGTCCCTGCTATTAAACTCAACCCCCCCCTCCCACAGCACACCATCCCCAACTTGGCCCAAACTGTATGTCCCCTCCCCAACCAAACTCCCTGAATGTCCCCCGTAGGTCCCAAGTGGAACCTGTTGTGCTATCAGTGCTGGGGCGGAGGTCGCCAAAATTAGAACAGGTAACATTTGCTTTGAGACAGTTTCTGCCATTCGGCTCCCCGTCTCATCACCCATTGCAAGTCCTTCCACAGCTCTACATGTACGGATGCCTAAATATGATAAATATCAGTCTCTGCCGAAGCAAAACACATCCACCACCCAACCTCCAACAGCCCCCATGTCAAATAGATCTGCAAAAAGGAGCAGTAGCCTAAAGTCCACAAGTCGACAGCTATAACAGGACAAAGTGTCTAATAGAAAAAATATGTAACATTGACTTGGAACATTCTCACCATGTCGCAGAGTCCGTGGTCACGCAAGAAGCGCTCTCAGATCGCTCCATCAGGGCTGTCCGCAACCTCTGGGTGTCAAACGATCTGCGCCTCCAGCCTGGCACTTCTCAGCGATGTCCCACAGGCCACCACAGCCCAGGTTGGATCAGTAGACACGAAGTGGTCATTCTTGTTCTTCCAGCCCGCTGGTGGGGTCCTGTTCATCCGAATGTCCCCTAGGGCTGTTCCGTTGTTCTTTAGTCCAAGACTTCAGTGCCTTTTGAAAATCTTTTGGGTTCGTAAAGATGTGAGAATGACCACGTCGGTTTATCCTCAGCTTCGCTGGATACAGCGTCGCATAGTCCAGTCCTAGATCACGCAGCTGTTGTTTATACGGGGCAAAATTTCGCCGCTCCTCCTGCACTCTGGCGGTGAAATCCGGGTACAGGGAGATGTTTGAACCCTCGTACTGTAGTTGGCCTTTCTCCCTGGCGACTCGTAGCGCTGTATCTCTATCTCTATAGTTTAGGAGCTTGGCTAATATGGGCCTCGGGGAGGCTCCCAGAGGCGGTTTTGGACCCAGCGTGCGGTGTGCCCTTTCAACTATGAACATGTTGGAGAATATGCCGTCCCCCAGCAAGGTGGTTAGTAGCTTCTCGACAAAGAGCTCCATCTTACCCGTTTGGGTCGTCTCCGGGACCCCCGTAATTCGTACGTTGGATCTCCGGGAGCGGGCTTCCAAATCCTCTGATTTGTCTTGGATCACTTGTAGTAGCTTTGCCATGTGCTTGCGATCTTTGTCAAGTTCCATTTGCCCCTCCTCCACTTCTGTGATCCACCGTTCAGACATGTCGAGGCGCTCCACATGTTTATCGACCCTTTCCGACATCCTGTCCATGCGGTATGTGAGTGCATCGATCTTCGTACCGATCGACGCCATGCTATCTTGTAGGCCCTTTTCCATACTGACCAGTAATTCCTTTATTCCGTAGTAGATCGAGCTGTCCTGCGCCACAGTGGGCTGTCCATTATCCTGTTCCCCAAGATCCGGGGCCTTGTTGCGCCGTTGCTCGAAGGGCAGTTTGGACTGCGTTTTGTCGCCTTTCCCCATCTTGTAGTGCTGCAGGTCCGCAGGGGCGCTCTGCGCGGAACAGTTCTGAGGGAGAGATGGTCTCAGTGGCCTTCGTGGCACAGCTCCCGTGCGGGCCCCTAGTATCTCCAGCACTTCCCTCGGTGTGGTAGCTGCTCTCTTCAAGCGGGAGAGGCCGTCGCGGTTGGGTTGCCGCAGATGGGGAGACCCAGGGCTGCTCCAGGCAGTTCTTCAGCGAGTCTAACGCAGTAGGCGCTGTAGTGCTCGGTTGGTCGCCCTTTCCGACCCACCGTGCGAGGCACACACAGCGCAGCAGTCTGTCTCCCCGTCAAAGGGGGAAGGAGGAAGCAGGAATAGGCCAAAATGGCGTGCCGCCCATCTTGCCTTTCATGCCTTATATAGTTAGGAAGTAGCATTTAAAAAACCTTGCAAATTCACTGAAATAACCATAGGTTTCATGCCTTATATAGTTAGGAATTATCATTTTAAAAAAACTTGCAAATTCACTGAAAAAACCATAGGTTTCAGGCCATATATAGTTAGGAATTAGCATTTAAAAAACCTTTAACATTTAATCTAAAAACTATAAGTTTTAGGGGTGTTATAGTTAGCTGGACATTTCACTCATACAAAACCATTGAAATTGCTCCTATATAGTTAGTTGTACTAACTATATTTCGCGCACCCGTAATCCACTTCTGATGATGTCACATATTACATCATCAGATTCGGTAATTGATTCCTAGGGGCCTTGAGGCCCATAGGAATCAATGTCAATTACCGAATCGGTAAATACCGATTCGGTACAAATACCGAATTTGCAAGGGGGACAGGGTGTCACTTTGACACCCTGTTGCACCCCTGATTCTGGCTTGTGTGCCATGTGACACACATACATGCCCTTAGGGCATGTATGTGTGCCACATGGCACAGGTGTACATGCACAGATGTGCATGTACACAGGAATTCGTTATTTACCACCAAATAGTATTTGGTGGTAAATACCGAATCGGTAAGGTTCCTGTGGCACTGATTACAGTGCCACCTACATGTAGATTTACCGATTCGGTAAATATACCGATTCGGTATTTTACCGAATCGGTTAATTTACAGATTCGGTATTTTACCAAATCGGTAAATTTACAGATTTGGTAAATATACCAATTTGTCACATTTTCAGGCCCCTACATCTCCATCTGCAAATACCAGACGGTAACGGCCGAAATCGGCCATCACCGACCGGTATTTGCCTTCCTACATCTGGCCCTAGGTGTGTAAGGTGAGTGAGTGGCTGCTTTTGTGGGTGTCTGGTTAAAGAAGTTGGTGTGTGTGTGGCAGTATTGGAGAGTGTTTCTCTATGTGAATAGCTGTATGGGTGATTGAGCAGATGTGGGAGTGCTTGTATGGAAGTGAGAATGGGTATGTAAGTAGTTGTGTGGGTGTGTGTGTGAGTGTATCTGAGTGCTTGTATGGGTGAGTGAATGGCTGTGTTTAGAGGGTGTACGGGTGAGTGAGTGGGTGTGTGAGTAGCTGTATTGGTAAATAAGTGGGTGTGTGACTAGTTGTATGGGTGTGTGCGTGGCCATGTAAGTGGCTGTTTTGGTGAGTGATTGGTTGTATGAGTAGCTGTATGGGTGAGGTAGTGGTTGTGTGAGTGGCGGTTTGAGTGAGTGAGGGGGTGTGTGAGTATCTTTATGCTTGACTGAGTGGTTGTGTGAGTACTTTTCTGGGCCTGTGAACAGGTATGTGAGTGTTTGTGTGGGTCTCTGAATGGGTATGTGAGAGGTTGTATAGGGGTGTGATTGGGTATGTTAGTGGTTGTGTGGATGATATCATCAATAATGTCATCAGTGATGTCATTTGAGATGTCATCAGTGGTGACCATGTCATAAATAATGTAATATATGAGGTCATAAGCAGTCAGTGCATTGCGGGGGCATAATTTAAAGTTAGCTCAGGTAACTATAACTATAACTGGTGAATTTCTCTGGTTTTGTAAGAGTGAAATGTGAGCCTAACTATTATGTCCCTGGGGGCCATACCAAAATCTGCCCCAAATCCTATCTTTAGAGAAGTCAGAAGCACCGCTTTTCGGCGGGGATTTACCAGAGAATGCAGCAGGCTCCACATGTGCCAGAAATCACTGCCCGACCGCTTCGCGAGGCCGGCTTACCACGCGGTGGCCCTAGATGTCACAAAGTGCTGCCTGAAGATCGGAAGGTTAAAGCCCCATCGTCCGAGAAGTTCATGGCCCGTTAGGAGAAGCGAGAATGTAAGGTACTGTGGGGCAGAGAGAGCAGTGACTGGGGCACCCGCTCTGCCTGAGGGTGGGGCGTGCTTCATCCCAAGAGGCGAACTGATGGCGGGTAGATGACACCACTCCAGCCGCAGCCTGCCCAACTGCGGCAGGGGACGATGTGCCACCCGCGCGAAAACAGACAAAAATGTGAGGAAGCGATTGCCCTAAGAGCCCCCTGGAGGACATTAACTGGTGCGAGCGATCCGAAGTGGAGCTCTCATAAGTAGCTTGGGGAAACGCTGCAGGCTGCATCAAGTTCGGGTAGAGAACACGCCCAGAAATCACTTGAGCCTCCAAGCGAGGGGATGCCGTAGGCCTTCCCTGGAAGCTGGAGGCTTGGAGATGAGCCTTTGATGCAAGGGTGTGGTGTCAAGGTGATAGACCTCGGCTGGCTGCCCACTGGTCAGGGAGATATGCCCTGCGGCTGGGCGATAAATCTCCAGACAACTCATGGAAACGTGAGAGGTGAGCGAGGTAGCTCTGGTTGTGGACAGTACAAGGCCAGGAAACGTGCAGCAAATTGTGTAATGCTCAGCTTTGCAATCCGGGAAGGGCGCACGAGGCGCACAGTATTCGCCTGCAGGTGGGGTCTGAGGAGAAGTGCGCAATGTGTATACACATATACAAACAGTGGTTGGTCCTTGCAATACACATAATCTGCAGAGTGATGTGCTGCCACACCAGCCATCATGGAAAAGAATGTCCCCAAGCAGCCCAAATTGATGTGTGAAAACAAGAGTGTTACCCGGCACACGGATGCGGACACTGAACCAGAGATGGAGAAGGCATTGGGAGAGGAGGTAGATGGGCCCAATGATGATCTCTGATCTGAATCACTGACAAATTTCGATTTCACTAAAATCGACCGACACAAATATCGTGTCTTAAATATAGATTACAATTACATCGACACCCTATACTTATTTATAAATTTACTAAAACATCGATCTCACTATATCGATATACAAAAATCTCGAGTAAACTAATTTCGACCACACTTATATCGAAATACTAAATATCGACAGTCAATAATATATATATCACAATACAAAAACATCGATTACCAAAATATAGACATCAATAATATCGACATTACCTAAATATCGACTTCTCTAAATTATTCCTACAGTTTCTAGAAACATTATACACATTAAATAAATTAACATTATACCCATATAACTAGGTATATACATAATAAACAGTATTAAATAAATATATCGCTCTAAAAAAATATAATAACTTACTAAATCTATGGTAACAATTAAAAATTACTTTTGTTATATATGCACATATTTTTTTATATTATACATTTTTTTAAGCTATACTATTTAATTATATTATATTTAAAATACTTACTAATACACAAACTCTCTGAATAAACATTTCACATCCAGCAAACTAAACAATTAAAATGAAAAAAATTCAAACTAACCAATAGAAACTCTTTTCTAGGTTTCTAACCAATCACAAACTAACACTAATTAAACATACCCTATATAAAGAGCTACAATTAAGACTCAAAAACCAGCAGAAATTATTCAGCTTCAAGGAAAACTGCACTTATTTCTACTACCCTAAAGATTGTTCTCATACGAATATACTACAAATCTACTAAAAGTAAGTAATCTTATGTTTCTGTATAAAATGTTACATTATTTGCAACCTGCAGTTCATTGTAC
The DNA here is from genome assembly GCF_964261635.1 of Lissotriton helveticus. Classification (NCBI taxonomy): domain Eukaryota; kingdom Metazoa; phylum Chordata; class Amphibia; order Caudata; family Salamandridae; genus Lissotriton; species Lissotriton helveticus. Next base: position 328,937,572 of record NC_136071.1, on the reverse strand, counting down.
ATCAGATGAACGGCCACATGCATCAATCTAGGATTTTGCATTTCCTAAATAGCGAAAATTAAGGGATCGCTATTTAGAAATTGCAAAATCCTATGCATCAAGAAATCCTAATTTTTTTTAGGATTTCTTAAATTTCGGAATTTGCTATTCCTTAATTGCGAATCGCAATTAAGGAATGGCATTACATTGATTCCTAGAGGCCCATAGGAATCAATGCCGTTTTGCATTTCTTTTTTTAGGAAATCACAAATTGTTGATGCATTGCAAGGGTGCAGGGGGGGGTCCAAAGGACCCCCCCTGCACCCCTGAAATGTATTTTAAAGTGCATGTTTCACACACACATGTCCTAAGGACATGTGTGTCTGTAACATGACACTTTCCAAAATGCATTGTTGTGCTTTTTGAAAGAATTTCGCAAATTAAATGAGGTCCTCATGCTTTTGGGTCCCAATGCATTTACGCCTTTTGCACTAATGGTAGCTGCAGCCATGAATATTAGGTGATCCCTTCTGTCTCTTTCACCCCTCCCCACCACATCTGCCCATCACTCCATTCTTGTAACAGATTCTCTGTCCTTTACAGAAAAAATGAGCGCCCATGTGTGAACCACCTCATCCCTAATGCTCTCCTCATGTCTTATTGTAAAGTATACAACAGTTTTAATTGTGATGCAGTAGGCCCTTCACACTCCTGGGTCCCAGTGCCACTTTGCTTGCTTCACTAATGAGACCTACTGCCTTACAAAGAGGTAAGTCTTCTCTACCCCCATGTTAAAGTGCTCCTTCCATCCTCCTTTCCGCCATCTCCCTGAAGCCTAAAGCTAAGGTGTGCCCACTGCTCCAATTATTCTCTCTTGGCAAATTTGTCTGATGCTGGAAACAACACTAGCACAGTAAGGGTGGACTGAGCCCTAATGCAAGAACGGAATGAGTAAAGCAGCAATAATAGGGGTTTTGTTGAGCCCTCACATTCCTGGGCCTGGTGCCACTACAGCACCAATGATGCCTACTCTTCTGTCCATTCCACTGGCCATTAATTCTAGGCCTGACACCCAAAACAGACTGTCTGCCCCTTTGTTAAAAAAAAAAGGGGAAATATCCACATTCTTCCCCCGCTGTTTGTAATCTGGACCCAAATGCTAACAAGGAACATGGCTTCCCACCCTTTGTACCAGTGCTATGCACAGTATTGGTGTGCATTGGCCACTTGCACCATGGTCCCGGTGCCAATTCAGCTGCTGTAATACTGGTAGTGGTGGCCAACAAAAGAAAAATGAGCTTACATTTCTGAACACCTTATTCAGGCATCTCTCTGAGGATGGGGAAGCTGTCTCATTTATAAACAAAACAATTGACTTCCACATATCGCGTCCTCCTCTGGGCTACCTCTTTTGATGCTATCCATGAATTTCACTCCTTTACTCTTTCTCCTGGACCATTACCAGTCAGTTCATGAAGGGCGCTTCATGAACAAGGTCGCGCTGCAAGCGTTGGTGTTAGTAGATTTAGATCATAAAACGAGAGCACGGTGAGTTCATTGTTTGGTGGGTTGGGAATATTGAGCTTTGTTTTTAACATTGACATTCGAAGGGAGTGTTAAACACGGGACATGTTTATATTTATAATACTCTCAATCGATAATGTTCATATAAAAAAGTAGATAATTGCTGTAGAGGCTATAGAGGTACCAGTAGACAGAAATTGTTTTCAAAGGGCACACACTTGATGGTTCATCGTTTATTTAAAAAAAAAAATATTTTTTTTTTATTGTTTTTCCCCAAGCACATTGGAAACTGTACATAAATAATCAGCATGATTATGAAACAATATATATCTGGAAAAAAAACAAATAGGAAAACACAAACCAAGAAAAATACAAATGTGTCAAGCAAATAAAAAAGCGATTGATTACAGTAGAAAAACAGATGGAGTAGCAACAAACCACATTTAACTTTCAATATAGCCTTTAAACCCTTAAGCTATATTTAGCTTACAAACCACTATTTGACCCACCAGACCCCCCTGACATCCAATCTCGGATGGGCGCCCAAATTTTAGCCCCAAATCTTCTCTTCCTACTCTCTTTGTTTCTATAAATTGATGCCTCAAAGCTATACATAGCCAGAAATCTTGCTCTCCAATTCAAAAAAATTGGAGGCTCAGAACTAATCCACTCACTAGTAATACATGCTCTGACCACTGCCATCATCATAAACAAAAGTGAAGCTTCAGCATTATTCATTATAATGGGCCATGACTCCGACCCCACCCAAAATCACAAGTTCACGCGTGAGGGTCATCTGCTTTTGAAACAAAATATTTTGAAAACCTTCCAAATCCTGAAAGAACCCTATTCATTTTGGACAGGAAAAAGAAATATGGATGGAATCGGACGCTAACAGCCCACAACGATTGCACTTAGCCCCGCCTGTTTTTCCCCACTGAGACACTTTCCTTGGCGAGTAATATAAGTCCCACAAGGCCATATAATGCTGGCTACGATGTCTACCTGTCATTAATACACTATTGGCGAGTTCCAACGATCTATTAATATTAAGGCCCACGGCTCCCATTTCAATTGACAGTTATCCAAATCATCTGGGAGGGCTGCAACCAATTGTTGATAAAATTGCCCAATCTGAGTCTTCTTCCTCAGTTTCTCAATTAGTTCAATTTTACCAAATTAGGTTCCTATATTAGAACTAAATTTGGCCATGAAGCTCCGAATTTGCAAATATTTAAAGAAGGCTCCCCTGTCCAGGGCAAACCTTTCTCTCAGCTCTGAAAATACCATCAAATCCCCTTGATCCAACAATTCCCCTAAACAATAAATTCCTTTTATGTCCCATTTAACAATAACGTGATCCCTGAAAATTGAAGGGAGCAGCACCGAGGCCTTAAACGGAGTGTAGAAATTCAGTTTTGGAATTTTGCATACCCGTTTAATTTGCTCGATGAGCTGCTCGCAAAATCTTGAATCTTGATTTTTTTGTAATACGATGGCTCTACAATAGTCACTAGGCAACCATTAGCTTTCTCACCCATAATAAGCTCGTAAATTGGCGGTCGATGAGATAAAGAAATAGGAGATTTACTCCCCAAAATCAATGGCCCCATAATCTGCAACATGGCGGCCCAATAGTACATTATAAAATGTGGGACACCCCAGCCACCGTGATTTCTTGGAAAAATCATTTTCTTATGGGCCCTTCTTGTTCTCCGATACCCCCACAGAAATCTTGAACAGACTCTATCTACTTTTAAAAACAGTGAATTAGAAAATTCCAAAGGGATAGTTCTAAATATATACAAAAATTTGGGAAAGACAAACATTTTGAAAACATTACATCTACCATGTAAAGAGAGATGAAGGTGATTCAGACATTCCAGAGTAATATTAACCTTCTCCATGACAGGGAGAATGTTCAGGGCTGGAATCTCCTCCGCATTAGGAGTAATTTTAATTCCCAGGTAAGTTGCCTCCGACGTAACTACCACGCCAGCCGGGGGATCTTGCCCAGTGTAAAGAACTTGAGGTTTTCCGATGTTAAGCTTATACCCCGAAAAAGAGCCAAACTGCGCTGCTAAGGTTTTAATTACTGAAAGAGAAGTAGCCAATTCACCAGATACTATGAGTATATCATCAGCATAAGCCAATGCTCTATATTCAACTCCACTAAAACTAATTGGTTTAATATCCTCATGGCAGCTTAATTTACACAAAAATAAATCAATGTATAAAGCAAATTAAAGGGGAGAGCACGGGCACCCTTCTTGTGTGCCACGACTGATATTGAATTCATCAGACTCCAGCCCTGAAATCCGTATTGAGGCCACTGGGCTAATATATAGGGTCTTACCTGCTTAAATTAATTCTGGGCAGAACCCTTTCCACTGCAGAACTTCCCACAGATAGCCCCAGGAGACCCCCCCAGCGCTGAATCCGTTGCCTGTGCCCAATCCAGAAGGGTAATAACCCTTTTTACATGGTCGGCAGTATCCCTTCCTGGAATAAAGCCATGTTGTACACTTGATACTAGAGGAGCAATAACTGTCCCTAAACACAAAGCAAGGATTTTGGAGACTATTTTGCTATCAGAATTGATTAGCGAAATAGGTCTATACGATGATGGTGAAAGCTCAGGTTTACCGTTTTTTAAAAATACAATGATCGTTGTTTTTCTCCACGACTCTGGTGTTATCCCTTGTTGCGCATTCAAAAATAGAGTCATAAGCTCAGATATTAAAACACGGCGAAACGTTCTGTAGAATTCCAGTGGAATACCATCAGGGCCAACTGCTTTGCCCCTAGCTAATGATAAGATCGCTGCTTCCACCTATTCCTATGTAACACCTGCTGCTAAAGCCGCATTATCAGCCTCTGAGACTTTATTGGTTTCTAAATTGCCACAAAATTCTTCCATATGCCCCTCTATATTTATTATTACATCCTCTGTATACAGACCAGCATAAAATCTACCAACGACCCTCAAGATATCAGTTGGAGACTCCAGAACCCTATCATTATGATCACATATCCTAGATGTTCGATTCACATTCTCCCTTTGGCGCAATCTTTTCGCTAAAATTCTGCCTGCGTCCTCCCCTAATTCATAAATGTGAGCCCTATGTACAGACAGCTTGGTAGCCATCTTTGTTACAAAATGTTGCTGAATTTTCATTTTCATAATAGAGATTGCTTTTAAAGTATCATCTATATTCTGGTGATGCGAAAGTTCATCCATAAGCTGAATCTCCAAAAGCCTAAGGGGCATATTATCAAGGCGGGCGATATGAAATTATTGCAGCTTTAGCGGCCGTTTTCGGCCGCAAAGCGGCGATAATTGTATCGCCCTATTAGCAAGCTGTCGCTAACAGCAGTTAGCGACAGCTTGTAGGCGATAGCGAGCGGTTTGGGGCCCACTTTGCATGTTAGCGATATTTATCGCTAATGACATGCAAAGTGGGCATACCCAACTGGTTAGCGACTGAAAGCAGTCGCTAACATCACTATCGCCTATTATCAACGCAGGCGTAGCGATGAAAAAATTTGAGCTAAGCGCGAATATCGCAAAAACCTAACGCCTGCTCAGACCACTTCTTAGCCTGTATATCCGATGAGAGGTAAATATTCAGGTTAAGACCCAATTAGCGATAATGCCTGAATATCGCTGGATTTCCAGGGATATTCATGCATATCGCCGCTATCGCCAGAAATGTTATCGCATTGGAGATAAACGTTGCTAATAGCACGTTATCTCTGCGATAAAATCCGGCGATGCGCGGCGATTAAAAGAATTCGCTAACTTTATTTAGCGATAAATATAGCTAGTTATTAATAATATGCCCCGGACTGAGGGGGGTGCCGCTACAGCTGCGGTAAAACCCACCGCCGCCATCGAAGCTGCTTTTGTTGCAGCTGCCACCCCCGTGTCTTAGCGCCCTTCCCACTCCCTTTCGGAGTCATTCTGCACCGTAGCGAAAGGACAGACAAAGCTGGTAGTCCTGTGCTTTGTGAGCAATTTCCACCGTCCATTCCGCTAACACAACTGACACCGCTAGAGCTGTCACTGGTAGAGCCACGAGAACCACGAGACTGCCACTGAGCAATGGCCGTGTACCGCTGATAGACAGCGGGGAGCGGACACCAACAACAGATCTTGAAAAGTATCGCCATAACATTACCGCTGCATCACACCAACACCGAGAGCCATAGGTAAGGAGGAAATCACAGGGAGGTTTCCTAACGGGGGAGCACCTCACAAGCCTCTCACACAGCCACCACAGCGGCCGCCATCTTGCCTCTTCCCGGTTCATCGTTTATTTTACTGAATGTTTCTTTGTGTCCTTGGGCAATCAATTGTGGTTACTGATGGGCTTCTTTTACATTAAATACCCCTGCCGAAGGGCTTCTTTAAGCCCGAAATGCATTGGGTGAAAACCTGGGAATAACGTGAATTCTGACGGGCTGAAAATAAAGGCCTGGGTGGCATTTTTTCAGCCATGAAAGTGTGAAATCACGCAGCCTCTGCGCAAATTGTGGTAATCATGTTTAAATTGGAATAAAGGAATAAAAAAGGACAAACTGGAGTACATTGTTCAAATCATTGCAAATTCTGCAAGTATGTCTGTCACGGTTTGGGTCTGGTACTAAATGTTGCACCAGCAAGTTTTTAAAGTTTGACACCCGTGCTAAGGGGAAGGAGCGCAGTTACAAGCCAGAATACCAGCATCTTATAATGTTAAAATTACTGACAAATTTGAATTACAGAATGGAGTACATTTTATCAACAATTATGATGTCCATTACCCAGAAGCACCAGGTGTCCGGGTGATTGGGCCTCTGAATATGACCATTTTGGTCTCTTCCCTTGTACCTTCTAAACTCACCTGAAAGGACATCTGCATGTAAACAGAGGCCAAAGTTGTCAGGGGGTATGAGGACTGAGGTGTCCATGTGTTTTTAATTTATCAAAGACTTCTCATACACTTTGTTAAAAGCAACCAACCCAGATGTGATAATGGGGACCTGGTGGTACCTCTGCATGAGAGTTCAAGGAGGGGGTCTAATGTGATTTAATTTATTGAATAACTTGAAGCATCATGATGACAAAAATAAATTCATTTTTGGAGTCCATGTAAGGATGATGAGTTTTGAAAAGTGTTCTTTTAATGGACTTATAAAAACAATTCCTTCAATACAGTCTGGTCAGCTATTACTAATATGTATTCTTTGAAAGCACTTGTTTTATCTTATATAGGGGCACTAGAATTATGCGATTCTGCAGCCGTGACATTTTTTGCATATTTATGGATTTACAGATTTGCCACATAATCCACCACCCGCAGTATAACATGTAGAGTTTAACAAGTTTTGTAAGAAGCAAATGGTTCAAAAGTTACTAAAATCATGGTGACGTGTTTGCATGCATTGGTAGCCCTTCACAAAGGGTAACTGGTCAGCTTTCAGTGGATTATTTCTGTATTTAGCTGTTAAATTGGTACTAATGAGGTGAAATCTTTGCCCAGACAGTACTACCAAGTGACAAAAAAATGTCAAAATAATTAAGTAATACTAGTAAAAATGTGCCGCATTATACATACATAATTTGTCTATGGTGCTCCCCTGCCACATAATTCCATTGACCCTGATCACATACACAAAATCATTGTGTGGCAGCCTATCTTATACAATTTTAGAATAATGCCCTACATATTCACATTGCTTTCTGTTACATGCTGGGACCTTAGGACATTATAAATACATGTCACTATTATGCACTGCACCATCCTGGGTTAACTTTTATGACTCTCTGTTCTCATACAGACATCTTCAGGGATCACAGTAACCAAGTTTCATAATGAGAAGATGTACGTGTCCCATCAATTAGTTTAATATGCATTTATTTAACAACTCATTTCTCACTTGTAGGTGTGAGCATTATTATAAATGCAGTTGCTGATCGTGTAAATACAACAACATAACTATAAAATATTTTGATGTTTTTAGCCAAGCTGTTGCAGGGTTTCTGTACTCACACAGAACTGTGCACAGAGGAGTGGAACCTCGGCAAATTAGGGTGTCCCAAAACTTACCTTAGCAACCAACTCACCCCTTACCGAGCTAGCTACAGTGTCTCATTGGACATATCAAACACCCAATGTTTAGACAAACCAGAACATGAACTTACAGTACCTCAGGGTACGTGGGACTCATGAACACTCTTTCGTTATATTATCATTACAAACCAGAACATGGAGTAAAGAAGACACATGTGCATTTGAAATGTTTATTTACTAATGCCGTCTTCTCAGGCGCAGTATCTTAGATAATACAAGTACACTTATTATCAGTAGCAAAATTATCAGCATAGTTACTAAGACATAAAAAGCGAATGGTGACAGCATGTTAACATGCTGTAATGAATAAGAGTTAACAACACTTATATCTCACCCTCCCTAACACATATATTATATTATTATCTAAGAAGGTCTCTTTGGGTTGTTTTAGGGCGGGCCCATACCTTAGTGTCCTAGCATGAAGGAATCACATCAGCATACACCAGCTCTCTCTGCATGTGCACCGCATCAAGTGTGTTAACAATTCTCGTGCAAAGCAATATCAATCCCGCCTCAAGCCCAAGTTGGCAAAGGCTGCACTTGTGTTATGACTATGAAGGCGTGGAGATCAGACCTCATAACAATTCCATATCGTGTTGCTCCTGAAACTTCAGCACTCTCCGTGCAGACATGGTTTATTAAACAAAACTGATATCAGAGCAATAACATATTATTCTCACATACACCACGGCAAACCACTAGGTTGAAAGCTAAGTCAACAAATAAGGGTCGTGTGCAGAAGTTGCAAGAAAGGAAAAATGGCGTTTAAATCCGAAATGTACCTATGCTAACTTAACACGATATAAGGATATTTAGAAGCTATACAACACCCCCCCATGATCCGAGAACGGACTAAATAAGGTAACAGAAGTGCCATCACATGAGAGCAGAATCCATGTATAAACGAGCATGAATAAAAATTCAATTATAAAAATTAATGCCAAAAAATAGCCCACAAATATAACGTGGCTCAAGCCAATAGGCAAGCAAAAAATAAAATGTCTTGACCAAAAGTCAATAAAATCAAGGAAATGCTATCAATCAGCATGTCAATTTGAGGCAGTGTCTATGATAAGACTGTATATGAAAAGTAAGCTGCAACAGCCTCCAGGAGGAAGTCATTGTCCTCATCCGAAAACAGTTCAGCCATCCAATTTAAAAGATGAAAGGAACATACGTGATCTTCCAGCACCGCATCCTCTATAACCATCAGAGGACAGCTCGGTGGGTTGTCAAGAAAACTCCGTTCCAAGAAATTTCGCGCTGCCGACAACACATCCCAGGGACCCATTAGTCCATGTGCCACCGCCAAGGCCATAATCCTTTCGTCAGAACAAACCAACTCGTGAGCAATGATAGGACTCATCAGTTGATCAAAATCGACGTCAGAAGATATTGGTCCGCAGAGACACAAATCAATGGCCCAAAGGAAATCACAGGTCAGGCAGTGAAATACAGGCTGGACACAGGTGAAATAGGAGAACCGAAAAGATAATCCAAACGCCGTGCTTAGAGTCGCCAACGGCAGTGTGCCATAATAATCAAGCATGCGGTTGCGAAACCGCGTCAGTAGTAACTGTGCGTGGTCTTGCACAGGAAGGGCATCCATATTTAAAAAGGCAGAAAACCACCAATGCGCCAGCCGCTAATGCAAGCAAAAACGGGAACCCTCCAAACAAGGATGAAAAAATAGAATGGAAGAAAGCAGGGATGACTCCAAAAATCTTCTCAAAGGAAGTCACGAGACCACCGCTAACAACTCCAAAAAAATGCGCTAGGCCCGCTGTGGAGGATGCGCCAAAGACAGAACGGACCATGGCTCCGAAATGCAAGGGCAAATCAGCGCTCAAAAGAGCCTGAACCTCCGTGCGGGTGCCAGCAATGCGAAGCACGAAAGTTTCACGGGCCGAGCTCAAGGCCACCTCTTTCTGGGACAATAGAGCTCTTATTCTAGCCATGCCGCTGAATTCTGCTCCCAAGGTCGGTATCTGTGGCCAAATGGAAGACTCCCTACGTTCACGCGCGGGAGGATAAAGAACATCTCTGCAGCAAATAACTCGCCCACCAACCGTTACCATGAAAGCTATACCTTTAATTAAACCACAACAGTTTTCATTATTGAGCATTAAATAACTACCATTCTCCAACAATTTAAACATGGGGATGATAGCAGGAACTGGCGTGCCCTGCAAAACGCAAGCCATATTCGGTCGGTCCTTGTTACATGAACCGTGTAACTGTATGTGTCTGCACATTAAAGAATGATCTGGCGTCTCAGTACACTCATCCCCTGTTAGATAAACCTCTTGTTCATCCTTGAAACATCTGTATGTGTATGGGAGTGACCAGACCTCATGAAGAAAACCGCTACCTAAGGGTTCAAAACGACCTATTGGCACATATTTCATACAATTTGAAAACTTATATAAAGCAAAAGGCAGTGTTATTAAACCGTGGATAAGCCACGTAGCAGCAGTGGTCTCTGCCACAGAAAAAGGTAAAGATTCCAATCTTTCAATATGGAGCATAGAAAAGGAAGCATCACGCATTGAAAGCAAGCGTTGTTTGTCTGTCAAATTAAACGGTGCAAATAAAGAGGAAACGTTCATGTATCCCCAGGGAACTTTACCCATTTTTAGAGTCTGTAGTGTCCATGCAAACTGCATGATTGAACGCAATTGATTCTGACCATGGTACAATACAGACACTTCATCATGCACAACATCAACAACAGACGACACAATATTATCTAATGTGTAAATTCTAGAGGAAAGCACGTTAATGCCACTGTCAACCACTGCAAGCACTTTCTCAAGATTTGCCTGATCAATAGCCCCAAGGCGTGAAGCAGCCTCAATCTGTGAGAGTCTCCAAATTTCATTGTAAACACCATACAACCACCTCTTCGACCCGCCACTAGCTGGGCCCTCAATGAAATCATTCAAATCCACGTCTGCATTCAGTTTGGAAAGGTGATACTTAACCGCAGGTAAAGTTGAATGTTTCAGCCAAGCTTGACACAACTTGCCCACAGAGTAAGAGGTGACAGTATGACTCAAATCAAAACGGGGATCAGATCTAACAGCCTTAAAACCGTCAGTTATATTTAAAAATCTTTTTTGGCAAGAATCAGCACTACGGTGCCAAAGCAGCCAACCCCTGGGATTCACACTGGAAATGTCAAAGGAGGAATTCAGAAGCAGAGCCTGTATATCTTTAATGGACAATTTAGTAAAATTACTCCAATTCTTATATTCCTCCAACTCCGGGAAAGACGGGGTGTTTAACCTTTTAGATGTAGCCAATCCAAAGCATGTGGTCTGGGAAATGGTGTCATTTAAAAACAACATATGATTCGGGATGAGACATGCACGGTGCAAAGCCTCAGCGCCTCGCACCTGCCAGGCCCCTGAGCCCCAAACTGATTTAAGGTCTATGGTATCCTTCCATAACTCATACCCTCCAGTAACTAATTGATCCAGGAAGGCCTTTGAACACAACAATTCTGTATCTGTAAGTCGAACCCTGGACAGTGGCTGTTTGTGAAATTTAAAACAAAAGGACTCGGGACCGGACTGATTAAAGTCAGTGAAACAAGCATACTTTTTAAGAAACGTTTCTGAACTCCCTTGTGTTGGTGCTGGGCAATGTTCCCACTGAGTAAAATTAACCGCATCCCTTCGGGAAGATGTCCCGTGTAAGAAGTGATTGCCATAATGTTGGTAACAGAACAATTCACCATAACTAGCAGACTCCAAATATAAATCCTCAGCATCAAAAGCAGCATAATACTTCAAATCCGAAAACAAACTTTCCACAGCATTAACATCCCAATCATCAGAACGAACGCCCTGTTTCACCACATCCCCCATATCAACTCTCAGTACATTAGGGACATCAACGACCTCCGTTGGACCATGAATCTGAAAACGAACTGCATCCCACGCGATTCCATCCAGAACAGGCCACGCTGTGATGTTAACCAAAGTCAAGTCTCTTTTTAATCTGTGTGTAGAATGTGAAGAGGAAAGTGGGGCCAAAGTTCCATTCAAATGAGTAATGCAAGTTCTCTCCTCGACATAGTGTCCATTCATAATCCGAAAAAAATAAAACACAAAACCAATTGACATAAAAAGGTAAACTGAAAAAAGGACCAGCCAAATGTATATCCAAGGAGGTATCAAAAAATGTTTTTTAAACAGGCTAGCATATAATGCAATTTTAGAGGGTTTTTTCGAGGCAAGGGAAGCAGAGTCAAATGAAAATCTGGATTCCGTGGCTAAACGAGCTTGCAGGTCAGGCATGGACAAATCAGTGGGGCATGTATAGTCTGTCTCATCAAGGTTAGTTCCTGGTAAATTATTCAATAATGGACTGGAAACAGCAGGTAATTCGATGGCCACCTCAGGTTCATTATTAGAAGCAGTGGGCATAATTGAATTTCTCACAATGGAAGGACAGGAAACAGCCGGTGTCATGCTAAGAAGAATCGGCCACTCTGTGTATCTTGACATTGTCAATAGAAATAAACCTGTTTTCCTTACGACCTGGAAGTGGTGGTAAAATGACTGTTCTTGTGCCCTTCACTCCAAGCACTGGGACCGGAGCGCGATAGGAGGGACCAAACTCTTTCTTGTTGTCGATCTTCTCTCGAACCAGTTCTCCAACTTGGGGTAGCCAGCCAACTACCGGGATCTGCAACGCATCATCCGATGTGGAGGGCAAATGTTCCTTTGCAAGAGTGTCTCTCGTCTTTTGTAGATTCTGTAAAACATTGCAATGTTCATCTGCGTCAAAGCAAGTGGCGCGAACCACCGAGTCTAGACCGTCAAGGTCAGGGACGAACATCTTGATGCCAAAGAGCATTTCGTATGGGGTCCGCCCACCCAGAGACCTTCTAGGGAGATTATTAAGAGCACGCTGCACGCCATAGAGGTGAGCCAGCCAATTTCTGCCAGTGCCTATAACTCGGGCTGTCAAAGATTGCTTTAAATCACGGTTCATTCGTTCAACTACACTATTACCCTCGGGTCTGTAGGGTGACGAAAACTTGACTTGGACCCCCATCGAAGTCATGGCATCCTTATACGCCTTAGAGGCGAAAGCCGGACCCTGATCCGAATGGAAGGTACCACAGGCAAAAATCCCTATAAAGATACGCAAATCTCTGATGACAGTCCGGGAATCAGCGCTGCGATGTGGCCATAACCACACAAAGCGTGTGCATGAGTCAACTGCTACTAAGATGTATTTATACGCAGTATCAGATGAAAATGGACCGCAGTGATCTAAATAAACACAGCCTAGTGGTTTATTAGAAATGTACAACTGAGTCTGAGGCGGACGCGTAGCAGTTGAAGGTTTAATCTGCTGGCATATGTCACAAAGAAGGACATAATCACGCGTCTGTTTGTACAGTCCCCGCCACCAGAAACGTTGTTGTAGTTGCGTTACAGTGGCTGAGACGCCCGCATGCGCAGACGCCACACCTTCATGAGCCGCTGTAATCAAGTCTGTTCTGCGATCAGAGTTGGGAATCAGCCGTTCCCCAACATCAGGTATTGTCACAAAAGGAACCTTTTCGGGACTTAAGTGGTATTTATACTTCGAAGGGAATCCCGAAGGATGTTTACTTCCCTTCTCAGAGGCAGCAATCGCTGCCAAGATGTCGCTATCAATCTTGGTTTTCGACCTAGTAACTGCTGCAACTAAGTATGTAGATACTGCTGATTTCGCTGCTTCATCAGCAAGCGAGTTGCCAACAGCGTGAACTCCCACGCGCTGATGACCGAGAGTATGAATCACATAAACGAGTGGCAACACAGCCTTAAGCTCTGCCACTCGAACCCAGATCTTTTTATGTTTTATTGTGCTACCCTTGGAATCATGAAAATCATTTTGAATCCAAAAGAACAAGTTTTCATTGTAAGACTGGACACAGTAGTAAGAATCACTTACAATTAGAGTAGTAACACTTGGATCTGCGTACTCCAAAGCTAGTAAGAGAGCACGAAGCTCTGCTAATTGTGCGGTGCAATCGCCCAGGGGCATCGTGTGTACCTCCCTGGAAATGAACTCATCATTCAACATAGCACCGACCACAATGGCGCAAGCGGAAACGTAGGCATGTTTAGAGCCATGCGCAACCTGCGCCGACCCATCAGTGTAAATGATGCAATGGAAGTCCTCCAAAGGTCGCATCGCCAGAGGAGCAGGATGAACGAATTCATACTGCAAGTACTCCTGCGACCGTAAGGAAGCGTCAAAAATAAACATGACATCCGAGGATGACAATGACGCAGCCCACTGAATCCACCGAGGGTGCAAAGCTTTTGAATTTGGTACACTGGCTTTCGTGACTGCCTCCAAATGAGGACAGGGTGTTACCACTAGCATGCGTTTCCCCTGTGACAGAGCTCGTTCCTTTAGAATAGCCATCTGTACAGCAGTTAAAACCTTTTCTATGGTGGGAAACCGCATCTCAGCCGAGGTGTACAAGTGTGACTTGTAAGCAATAGGTACTGTGTCACCTTCATTAAAAGTGAGGTAAGTGAAACCCACCGTCCCAGGAATTATTCTTATGACCAGGTTGGTGTGGTTATCACGAGTCAGTAAATATTTAGAAGCGAGCAGATCAGCCTGCAAGGATTGCAAAATGGCTGAATGCTCAGGCAGCCAGCAAGATTTTGAGAAAGTTGGTTGTATCAAAGCATACAAAGGCTTGATACGCTGGGCATATTCCGGAATGTAAGTTCTGCCGAAATTCAAAAAGCCCAGTAAGGATTGTAATTTTTTCAGAGTTGTTGGTGCGCGCAAATGTGCGCACTTCTCCAAGAAGTGAGGAGCCAAACCTCTACCTTCATTGTTGAGCTCATAGCCCAAAAACAACACTGTGTGTTCAGCAATGTGCGATTTTGCAAAGTTGAATTTGTAACCCATGTCTGCGAAGTTGCAAACAAGAGAATTTACTCGACACAGATGCTCCCAAATATCGTCGTCTGTGAGATATATGTCATCCACATACGAAAAAGCATCAGGGTCGAGTGCCTCCAGAATAGAGACAATTCGAGCGGTAAATACACCAGGACTATTCTTGTAGCCCATTGGAAGACGCCGGAATTGCTTTTGGACTCCAGCGCTTGTAAAACTGGTCCATTGGGAGCTAAAGCTGTCCAATCTGTGGGCATAAAAACCATTGGATATGTCAAGCGTTGTCTTGAAACGCTTACGCACGAGACTATCCACTAGGGCAGAGCCGTGGGTATTCTGTACTGCACAGTTACGGCAATGCGAGTTTAAATGCCGGTAATCCAAAACCAAACGATATGATCCGTCAGGTTTATTCACAGTAAAAAGGGGATTATTCATCGGTGACACACACGTTTCAATAACTCCCTGATATTCCAATTGTTCAAGGATTTCCGCGACGGAAGATTTTGCTTCACGCCGAATGGGATATTGAGGTTGAGGCTGCGGCTGAGACCGCAACGGAATTTCGTGGCAAGGCGACAATTTATCCCAACCACATTGGTTACGGTACAGAGCCGGCGCGAGAGCCCGAGCCCACTCTTCTGCAAAATGCTGCGCATGCTCTTTCGAGACAGTGTTCGCGAAACTGGGTAGGATTACCTCCTCCCCTCGCGGCGCCGCGAGCACAAAAGGTGGGGGCCAGTCAGCCTCCGAAAGTAAAATATCATATGTAGAAGACAGATTCTCCCAAAATACACCTTTAACGGTACGCTGTATGTCACCTTCAATTAACAGGACAATTTCATATAGTCTTTCAGGGGGAGCAAGTCTCGTATCCGCTGTTTCTATCACAACGTAGACTTCAGTCGCTGTCACCCTCAGTAGTGGACGCAGCGCCTCTCTGACTATGGTTATCTCCGCCGCGCTGTCCAGCAAGGTCAGAGCCCACGTCAGATTCCGAAGCCGCGTTCTCACTATATGTGGCATATCGATGCGCTGTTAAGGCTGCGACTTTCTTTTTCGCAAACTGCGGACGCCTAGGCGTAGAATCCTCCTGCTTCACTGCGCCGTCCGTCTGGCGGGACTGGCCACGTCCTTGTTGGCCACCACGTCCACGTCCACCCCCTCCTCCTCCACCGGTCTTCGGGGCCGATGTGTCCTGAAAGGAACGAGGAGAGCGTTGATCAGAACCCTGAAAACGATCAGGCGATTTAATCATCGCGTGGTCGCGCAAATCATAAACTTTTTCGGGTGGCGCAGGAGCTTGTATTGCAGGAAAAGTACCCTGAGTCTGCGTTGTCTGCTTCCCCTGTGTCTGTTTTTTAGGCCAATTTTGTTTCTTGGACTTGGGCTGGGCATCTGTCACTGCAGATTGCCCCTGTGGTTGTTTTTTCTCCTTTACTGGAAAACATTTTAGACCTCTACTTGTGCGGCCAATTGTTTTATAAGCGGCCACCACAATCTTTGCTAACTGGCGGGGTTTGTCGGCATCGGGCAGAGCAGCCAAAGCATTCGACACCTGAAAGTTAACTGCATCTCCTTTAACATTGGAGAGAATGAGATCACTTACAATCTCAAAAGAACCACACAGGCGCATACCCAATTCAACCGCTGCCTCTGGACCGTGATCATTCTGAACACGTCTAACGATTTCAGGCAGGGCAGTCATAGACGGGGTGCCGAAACACCTTGTATAAACTGCCGCAAATGTTTTTCCCCAGCTGTCACAGTCAGCAAGTTCAGGAGTAATATCCTTCGGTAGAGTAATCGTTAACATTCTATGTTTATCAGCAGGAGTAGAATTCGGAAAAACCGCCTCCAGTTGATCAAACTTCTCTGCTAGCCAGAATGGGAAGTCATCGTTGTCAACAGGACGCGCACCAAAAACCGAATTTACCATCACTGGATTGAGACGCATACCGCCTCGTTCCATGGGAGCGGCCGCACCCCCCTGGGGACCACCAGGAAGATGTCGACCGATGTATTGCACTAAAGCACGAATCACGGAAATGGAAACTACATGCAGCCTGCGAATTTCAGCCAGGGTGCAAGCCCCGTGATTCGGGTGCGGGGTAAAGCCACCCAACGCAGGCCAATTAGTACCTGGAATTGAGAGTGGACCTAACCTCGCAGGGGACATAGAGTGGGGGAGGGCGCCATCAAACCAAACTCGATGCTGCCAATGATCAATAGGTATTTCCAATGCCCTGTACGGCGTATATTCAGCTGGGACATCTGAGGCGGTGTAGGAGTGGAACAAACCAGAATTAGCGTCCACAGCCGGAAACGTAACCCAAGAGTAAAACAACTCGTAAGGAAACGCCGGATCTGCACATACCACGAAAATCACAGCCATCCCATCTACGGGGACCTGGTACGTCTGAAGATGGTTGCGTACCGCTACGCGACTATGCTGCGCAATAGCCACCGCTGCCGCCATTACAGAACTGGAAACAAGAAAAAACAAAGAATACTTTGTAGCACAACTGGGTAGTAATCCAAAGAAACCGTTTAGGTAAGAATCAAGCTTGAATAAAGACCTATTCCAAGAAATAGGTAGGTTTCACCAACACCCCGTTTTCCGGAAACGGAAGTGAAGGGGTTAAGGCATGAACGATAAACTACTCGAGTGTCATGATATAAGACCACCGAAACCGTTGGGCGCCATGTTGCAGGGTTTCTGTACTCACACAGAACTGTGCACAGAGGAGTGGAACCTCGGCAAATTAGGGTGTCCCAAAACTTACCTTAGCAACCAACTCACCCCTTACCGAGCTAGCTACAGTGTCTCATTGGACATATCAAACACCCAATGTTTAGACAAACCAGAACATGAACTTACAGTACCTCAGGGTACGTGGGACTCATGAACACTCTTTCGTTATATTATCATTACAAACCAGAACATGGAGTAAAGAAGACACATGTGCATTTGAAATGTTTATTTACTAATGCCGTCTTCTCAGGCGCAGTATCTTAGATAATACAAGTACACTTATTATCAGTAGCAAAATTATCAGCATAGTTACTAAGACATAAAAAGCGAATGGTGACAGCATGTTAACATGCTGTAATGAATAAGAGTTAACAACACTTATATCTCACCCTCCCTAACACATATATTATATTATTATCTAAGAAGGTCTCTTTGGGTTGTTTTAGGGCGGGCCCATACCTTAGTGTCCTAGCATGAAGGAATCACATCAGCATACACCAGCTCTCTCTGCATGTGCACCGCATCAAGTGTGTTAACAATTCTCGTGCAAAGCAATATCAATCCCGCCTCAAGCCCAAGTTGGCAAAGGCTGCACTTGTGTTATGACTATGAAGGCGTGGAGATCAGACCTCATAACAATTCCATATCGTGTTGCTCCTGAAACTTCAGCACTCTCCGTGCAGACATGGTTTATTAAACAAAACTGATATCAGAGCAATAACATATTATTCTCACATACACCACGGCAAACCACTAGGTTGAAAGCTAAGTCAACAAATAAGGGTCGTGTGCAGAAGTTGCAAGAAAGGAAAAATGGCGTTTAAATCCGAAATGTACCTATGCTAACTTAACACGATATAAGGATATTTAGAAGCTATACAACAGGATCACACCTGCCTAACTTTTCTCGACACTTCAACTGTCATGTAAATGAAGACGGCCGGGAAACGCAAAAAATAAACAAAGTTGCTCTTCCAGGCCATCTTCATTCTTAAGTACTTAATGAGGAACTTGCGCCCTCCTGGGACTGCCACCACGGACCCCCAGGGGTGCGCTCCCCACAGTTTTATCCCAAAACAGGCAGTAAAGCGCGTTAGCAGCAGGGATTTAACACCTGCTCTTACCTGGTGTAAAGTCAGATGACAACCAGCACCATAAAAGGAACCACAGACCAGAGCCACAACTGAGGAACAAAAGATGCCAAGGTGCCAATGATCATGCAAGAGGGCCACAACACCCACGGCCACCACCCCCAAGCCCGCCAACTCCCCCCCCCCCCCCCCACCCCCCCGGGACAAAGATAGGTTGCATCAACTTTACGAAATCATGAACAAAACAATTCGCCTGATGCCGCACACATACAACAATCAACATCCAGGTGTGATCAGGAAAAGGAGAATCATTCAATCATCTTTGAATTACTAAACAAATCATTTTATTCAAATTAAACTCAAAACAACTATTTGGAGGAGTCATGGCGCCTGCAAGTCAAAATTCAAAAAAAGAAGGTGAGAGAGAGAGTGAAAGGAAGAGAGGGGAAAAGAGAAAGAGAGAAGAAGAAAGAGAGAGAAAGAGAGGAAGAGAGAGGGAGAGAGGGAGAGAGAGAGTGAAAGGAAGAGAGTTAGAGAGAAAGAGAAAGAAAAAGAGGGAGAGAGAGGAAGAGAGTGAAAGGAAGAGAGGGAGAGAGAAAGTGAGAGAAAAAGAGAGATAGGGAAAGATAGAGAAAGAGAGGGAGAGAGGGAGAGAGAGGGAGAGAGGGAGAGAGTGAAAGGAAGAGAGGGAGAGGTAGAGAGAGTGCCAACACTGCAGTGCCTGGCCTCACTGTTTACCTGCTACCACCAGTGTGTCTCCAACCATGTGCCGGTATACACTGCAGTCCACCAGGTCACTTATCTGAAACAGAGTCCAGATTCATGAATGGCAGCGTAGAAATAATTGCACATGTCAACATCGCTTGCCCGTACCTGTGCACACACGCTACTGCACCCCAGCCCCTCCCGCCCCCAGCGGTGATTGGTCACCCCTGCGCACCCAGGCCTCACTGCTCACCTTCCGCTACCGGCGTGTCTCCAAGAGGGCCCATCATGTGCCGGTGCAAGCTCCATGCCCGGGCCCATGACCTTGGCAGCCCCACATCTTGCAGCTGCGAACCGCGGTCCACCAGGTCACACATTTGATTCTGGGACTTTATTTCGCATTGACAGAGATCATATCAGTGCACACAGCATCATCACAGGCTGCACACCCACTCAGCTCTTTAGGTGCCACTAACTCTGTCCCGCGAGGCAACGCCACGTGGCTGTAGGCCCATGCTGCCAGCTGGTTCAGGCCTACACTGTGGTCCAGCAGGGCTCACACAAATCCGTACCAGTCCGGACCACCAGGATGGTGCATCATCGCAGGCTGGTCAACCGCTCAGCACCTAAGGTGCCTCTACCTCAGTGCACTGAAAGTCACTGTCCCGTGGCGGTAGGCCCATGCCGGCTGCAGTGTATTCGGTACCACCAAGTCTGTGCAACGCAAGTCATGGCCCCTCTATGTTTGAGTGTCGTGGTGTGGACGCCATCATGTCACCTCCAGCAGTGGGTACGTCTGGCCTGAACAAGAAAGTAACTAATGTGTGTGTCTTGATTGTAGTGTAGGCGCCACCCGAACCGCCATTGGTAATGTTGCCCCCTGTGAATCAAGTCCCACAACAATAGCAACATGGACATGAGGGGGAATCACTAACCCTACATTCATCCATACTTCCAGACTTGAATGCTCATAGACATGACATCTGCGTGAAAAGGAATGTTTAATGCACATTCAGTGGAGTGTTATAGCTGGAGCAGTACAGGGTCATGCAAATCCCACTTTACATTGTTGGCCCTTGGAGGGCCTGCCAGAGTCCTTCAGGGAATGACTAGTACATCAGAAGAGGAAGAGTTCAGTCCGCAGTCTGAGTGCTGTGTCATTGGTAACCAAACAGAATATGGCAGTCCTTGTCAGGGTTCAAGGTGAGTGTCGCAGAGTGTATCAGGGTACAGTGGAAGGTGATGATGCAGAGGGCAGGACCAAGCAGAAACAGGCCATATGGCGGAGATGAATGCTACTGCATCCTTCTTACCACTGAGGCAATCATCCGCATCTTTATCCTCTGCTGTTTCATGTGCCTCACAAGTGGGTGGAGGTGTTCTGTCTGCATCATTGTGTATCACTGACAACTCAGGGGCCGGAGTTGGGATGTCAGCCGCACTGTGTGACACAGACACTTCAGGGGGCATAGATGTGGATGGAGTGGTAGCAGCAGCATTCTTCTGCGCCAGGCCTTGTGGCAGCTATTCCATGAGGAGGGTCTGCAGGGCATTGAGGTACCCAGCTACCTCTTGCTGGTGTGCAGCCGTGGCAGCCGCTTTATGCGCCCGCACCCACTCCATGTTCTCCATGATCCTCTGCATGTTTCCCATCTCCCGGCTGACATCACTGGAGCCACTCTGACTAGACAGTTGTTCTTGTCTCAGAGTCAGGACTCCAGCGATGTCAGCCATGGATCATTGGAGAGCATGGAGCAGACTGTGGGTGTCCGTTAGGGATTGTGAGTGGTCCCTGATGCCCAAGTATGGCAACAAATTTGGCTTCCATGCGGTCGAACCCCACCCACACCTGTTCAGCCAACTTCTCCTGGCACCCCAACATATGGCTTTGGAAGGCCATGTGTTGTTCGTGGGGGTCCTGGTAGGCAGCCGTGGTGGTGGGTGCTGCCTGCTGTGTGGTCTGTGCAGGGGGTAGGGTCTCCTCGATGCAGCTGGGCTGCCCCGTTCCTGGAGGTGGGTTGACGTAGCTGTCAATGAACTCTTGGAGGGCATCTGTGTCAAAGGTGTGGAGTTCCTCTTCGTCATTAGTGAAGAGAGGTTCGATCTGCTCTGCAGGAGGTGTTGGTTTTCCCTCTGCAATGTGAAGGTGAGATGCATTTTATTATTGTGTTCACATGTATGTTGACACATTGTACATGTTTACACACAGACTGCATGACATGATACATTGTGTTTGGGAGGAGCTACCTATTTGATACAGGACAGTGGACATTTGTACTACATTACGGATGTGTGTTTGTACTACACACAACCGGCAGCAGTTGTTGCCTCTGTTCTGTTGTGAACGTGTTGTGATTTGTACCACATTATTGTCAATGTTGATGTGCTCTGCATGTTATGTGTGTGTGCTGCTTTTTGGAAGAGTCGCCCCTGCAGCTCTGATTTTGTTGCTCCTTATCCCTTTCATGCAGTGTCCGTTTGACTTCTGTGCTTCTACAGTGCTGTGATGTTGCATACTTGGGTACATTGGTCTCTTGGTGGGAGTTGGGGGTCTGGGGCATGGTTTGTCCGCAGATGTGATGTCAGGGGTTGTTTGTGCACGTGGATGTGTCAGGGTGTGACCTGCTCCTTTATGGATGTGGTCCACACTGAACCTCCTCAGTGTTATGGTGTACAACATTTCATGCTATATTGACAGCAGCATGGCTATTGGTCATGTAGTGTCACTTGCATTTTCAGCGTTGCTCACAGGCACAGTGCTTTTCTGGGTTTTAACACATGTAACTATATATATATATATATATATATATATTCACTGAAAAAACCATAGGTTATAGACCATATATAGTTAGGAATTAGCATTTACAAAACCTTGAAAATTCACTGAAAAAACCATAGGTTATAGACCATATATAGTTAGGAATTAGCATTTAAAAAACCTTATTTTACTCACACAAAACCATTGAAATTCCATATATAGTTAGTTGCACTAACTATATATCGCGCACCTGCAATCCACTGCTGATCATGTCACATATTACATCATTCATGACATGGTCAGTGACATCACAGATGACATCACTGATGACATCTCAAATGACATCACTGATGACATCACTGATGACAACATCCAGTGACTGTATGTTTCTGTAAAGTTAAAATATATCTTACATATTGAAGAATGAGTGGATGTATAAGTGTCTGGATGAAGGATTTAGTAGGTGCGTGACTGACTGTATGAGTGAGTGATTAAATGTGTCTCACTGAATGCATGGGTTAGTGACTAAACTGTCTTAATTTGTGCATCATTATGTCTGTTGTTCTGTAAACTGCTGCATGTGTTGATCATTAGCTATACGAGAGGCTATATGTGTTATTAATTGCTTGCCCAAGTATTTCTATGGGAGATTGAGTTTGTGTGGGGGTGGCTGGAAGGTGTGTGACTCTATGCATAGATGTGTGAACAGTTTATTCACTAGGTGTATGAGTTCAAGAGTGCATGTGGAAACAGCTACATGGGCAGTTGACTGTGTGCATGAGTGTATTGATGAGTGAATGGATATCTCAATGTCATAGTAAGTACATATGTAAAACACAGTACATGTGAGAGTTGGCATATATAAATAACTGTGCATGAGAGCCACCGAATGAGTGAGTGGTTGTATCGATCATTGTGAACTTGTATCAGGGATTGTATAAGAGAGTAAATATGTGTTAGTATATGTTTCAATAAGTAAGGTGTGTTTAACTGTATAGTTGAAGAAATGGAGATGAGATTGTTTCTTTGCATGACTGACTGGGTGTGTGAGTAACTCCATGGATGAGTGGAAGTGTGTGAGTGTCTGTATACACTGAGTGTATCTAAGGTTATATTAGAGTCTGAAGAGGTTTATCGTATTAGCACAAGAATGATGTCAAATGAGATGTCATCAGTGATGTCATCAGTGATGTCATTTGAGATGTCATCAGTGATGTCATCAGTGATGTCACTGACCATGTCATGAATGATGTAATATGTGACATGATCAGCAGTGGATTGCAGGTGCGCGATATATAGTTAGTGCAACTAACTATATATGGAATTTCAATGGTTTTGTGTGAGTAAAATAAGGTTTTTTAAATGCTAATTCCTAACTATATATGGTCTATAACCTATGGTTTTTTCAGTGAATTTTCAAGGTTTTGTAAATGCTAATTCCTAACTATATATGGTCTATAACCTATGGTTTTTTCAGTGAATTTCAATGGTTTTTTAATAGCAAATATCATAAGCTGTCGAATGTCAAGTACGTGGTAAGTAAAAACATTTTCGTGTTTATGCACACTGATCTGCTTTGAATGGTGCCCCCCCCCCTCATTTCTATTAGGAGTACTCTCTCTTTGCAGATAGTGAAAGGTAGTTAACGCAGGTCTTTGCCCCCATTGTAATCCGTCGTGCCTGCTTCTCTCTCCATTTGATTGATTGTTATCCAAGTATTTACTGTTTTAGAATTAGTTCTCTTTGGTTCATTCTCTATTTACAAACAAACACAGAGTCGCAATACTCTGTTTAGTCTTTGCAGATAACGAAAAATCGTGTAAAAAAAAAAAGAAAAGGAATCGAGCAAAATCAGTAGGCCACTAATGGGATCTCTTTTTGACCTCGCTAAAATAGAAACATTAGGAACAACCCCTCATGACAAATACAAAACTAGTGAGATGAACTGAACTCCACACAATGATGGCTGCAAAACAGCTCGGCTCCGCCACCCACCCCGCCCAAAATAACGATAAAGAACGGCTGCCATGATTGGTTGCGGAATGACCACGACGGAGCTACGAAATGGTGCTGCTCTCATGCTAACCCCAGCTTCAGTCTGAAACATCCAGAAACACTGTAGACTACCAATTCGATCAGTTCCGGTAGCGCCCCAATGTAACCCGGTAGAGAAGAACTAGCTCTCCCCTCTTTGACTGATGGTTCTTGTTGCCTGTCCCTTCTGTTGTCATTTAACAGAACTATTTAGCCTGCTGAAAGGGGTTGTGTTCCGACCGCTGGTTGGTGGAGACATTTTGACTATATTCTGTACCTGCGTTGTCGCGTAATGCGTCATATGACGCGCCGCGTTAGCGCATCCGGAAGTCATCCGGGGCGCGCAGCGCGTAACGTAAGCATAACAAGTCATGTGACTTGTTAATAAAACTTTTCATTGGTTCATTTTACTTTTCTTATTGTAATGATGAAAGGCTTGGTCATATGACCTAAAAATTACGCTTTTCATTACTTCCGAACATTATTTTTTCTTAAATATATGTTATAATGTTCCAGGCTAATGTACTTTCCCGGAAATTTTACAACTGTCCTGCAAGTAAAATATATTCTTTTTTCGAGAAAAAGAGCGTTTCTTCGTCCCATGACGGAGCCGTTGAGCAAAAGAGGGTCGACCTGCTGTCTTAGTCGCCGATACGCCTGAATATGAGATTCTTATCGATCACTTTATGTTGCAGGAATAGAAAACACAACAGCCCTTGACCATTTATCTTTACTGCGTTCCTTCGTATTATACCTTTTACCCTTCATGTAATTGGTCTGCTTTATTTCACTTGCCTTTTAATGATTCTAAAACAGTCACTATTATTAAAAACTTTACCAATGTATATACTACTACCATGTTTTCTTTTAAAAACCTTTATTGAGAAAATTTCATTATACAAATACGAGCCTATAACCATGTGGGCCTGCCACAGAGCAAACTGTAATCGTATATGATGAATAGACATTTACACTGTAGAGGAACGTAACGGGCGGGCCATTAGGTTGCAAGAACTAAGGTGTCTAACAGTTACGGAATCGGTGGACGTACATTTTATAATTAAAATACGACAGGGCCAGTTACAATAAAATTATCTAGATATACATTTGCGGGCAAGTACCATGGGTGACGTTAATTCGAACTTTCAACAGTACAGTAATCAATAACACATCAGAACTTAATATCAATAGGGATGTCGAAATATTCAATCAATTCTCGTCCCCGCCCGCCATGTGCTTTAAAACTGCATACGTATCTCGTGATTTCAAGGTTCTGCAACCAGTACACAACAAGGAGTTACGAGTCCCATTTATTCCGGCGCCATTTTGGGCGAGGACGGGCAGGTCCAGGATATAGTCAAAATGTCTCTACCAACCATCGACTATGATGATGTTCATATGCTGTATTTATTAGAGTAACACTCATCTGTCCACATGAAATTAATTTACCACAATCTAAACATGTCATTTTAATCTTTCCAAAGTTCTTCTAAATATTTGGGACCGTTTCCCTTGCCTCTG
The DNA here is from genome assembly GCF_964261635.1 of Lissotriton helveticus. Taxonomy (NCBI): domain Eukaryota; kingdom Metazoa; phylum Chordata; class Amphibia; order Caudata; family Salamandridae; genus Lissotriton; species Lissotriton helveticus. The sequence goes on along the minus strand of NC_136071.1, from coordinate 328,912,159 downwards.
AAGCTCTCAGTGCCACTTCTTTGATGAATGTACTAGCAGGTCAGGGGTTCTCCTCCAAATCTCTCTTTTATGCAGCACTATAATTAATTGGTGCCACCTCTCCATATGACGATGCATGGTATAGTTACCACAACTATATTTTTTTTCGGTTCCTCTGGAGAGTTCATCGTGGCAGATGAAGCGTGTAACGTACCGGGCATTTACCTTTTTTTGCATGTACAGGAAAGGAAAAAAAAATCGAGCGTCCGAGTTCTAAGGTGTCCCAGGGCCATTTTGGTGGACCAGGCCCAAGTCCAAAGAACAGCCATCTCACAGGCTAATGGGGCGACCTACGCCGAGTTTCAGCATTGTAGGATGACCACACAAGTACAGCAACTTGCTAGACATCACCTCGGTGCCATCCGGATCTCGGCGCCCCACTGCAGATGAAGTGCCTCTCAACTATGAAACCACCACGGTGACATCCGGATCTTGGCGCGTTGTGCTGCCTTCGGCCTATTCGCACATCGGTCCGCTACTGACGCCATCTCACACGCTAATGGGGCGACCCACGCCGAGTTTCAGCATTGTAGGATGACCACACCAGTACAGCAACTTGCTAGACATCACCTCGGTGCCATCCGGATCTCGGCGCCCCACTGCAGATGAAGTGCCTCTCAACTATGAAACCACCACGGTGACATCCGGATCTTGGCGCGTTGTGCTGCCTTCGGCCTATTCGCACATCGGTCCGCTACTGACGCCATCTCACAGGCTAATGGGGCGACCCACGCCGAGTTTCAGCATTGTAGGATGACCACACCAGTACAGCAACTTGCTAGACATCACCTCGGTGCCATCCGGATCTCGGCGCCCCACTGCAGATGAAGTGCCTCTCAACTATGAAACCACCACGGTGACATCCGGATCTTGGCGCGTTGTGCTGCCTTCGGCCTATTCGCACATCGGTCCGCTACTGACGCCATCTCACAGGCTAATGGGGCGACCCACGCCGAGTTTCAGCATTGTAGGATGACCACACCAACTTAGACATCACCTCAGTGCCATCCGAATCTTGGCATCTCAACGCCTAGTGGTATCTTCCATACAAAAAATATTGTTACGCTGCCTTTGGCCCCATTCGCACATCAGTCCGCAACTTAGACATCACCTCGGTGCCATCCGGATCTTGGCATCTCAGCGCCTTGTGGTGTCAGTCAGAAAATATTGTTGTGCTGCCTTCGGCCTATTCGCACATCGGTCCGCTACTGACGCCATCTCACAGGCCAACGGGGCGCCCCACGCCGACTTTCAACATTGTAGGATGGCCACAGAAGTGCGACAACTTACTAGACACCACCTCGGTGCCATCCGGATCTTGGCGCGTTGTGCTGCCTTCGGCCTATTCGCACATCGGTCCGCTACTGACGCAAACTCACAGGCCAACGGGGCGCCCCACGCCGACTTTCAGCATTGTAGGATGGCCACACCAGTGCGGCAACTTGCTACACACCACCTCGGTGCCATCCGGATCTTGGCGCGTAGTGAAGCTGCAGCAGCTGCAAATAAGCTTCAGACAGTGTTACAACCGCTGCTCAGAACTCTCAACTATGACACCACCTCGGTGCCATCCGGATCTTGGCGCGTTGTATTGCCTTCGGCCTATTCGCACATCGGTCCGCTACTGACGCCGCCTCACGTGCCAACGTATTTTCTCCGCATTTTATACCCTATGCCGCATAACAGGTCATGTGACTTGTTTATAAAACTTTTCATTGGTTCATTTTACTTTTGGTTTCCGAATGATGGAAGGCTTGATCATATGACCTAAAAACAACACTTTTCATTGGATGAAAACTTTTTTTTTCCCCCAAACGATGAAAGCCCCACCTTGTTTCTGGATGTTTCAGACTAAACTGGCGTCAGCATGAGAGCACCACCATCTCGTAGCTCCGTCGTGGTCATTCCGCGAGCAATCATGGCAGCCGCTCCCCACCAGAAGCCTGCAGGAGTCGGGGCCCCCAAAACTTTTGATGAATTCTCAAGGCGGAGGGGACGCTTTCGAGAATGGGGTCCAAGACCTAGCAGACAAGCGTCCGATTTCCAAGGTGTCCCAGGGCCATTTCAGTGGACCACGCCCAAAAAGGAAAGAGCCTGCCGCCATTTTGAGAGTCCTGTGGCAGCCGCCTATCGCTGCACCGCAAGAGTGGGCGCAACTCAGCTGAATGGCGGATTTTGACACAGTGGACCAAAAGCGGACGGAATGGCAACTGAAACGGTAAAGGGGCGCCCCACTAAAACAGATGAGACTCCACCTGGAGAGGCCCGTTCACGCCGCCTCCCCCGGGGCGCTCCACGCCGTTATTCGGAGCAGCATTGTAGGATACCAAAACCAGTGCGGCAACTTAATGGACATCACCTTGGTGCCATCGTTCTGCTGCCTTGGAACTATTCGCACAACAGTTTGCTACTGATGACCCACCCCCCGCGACGCCCCACGCCGTTATTTGCTGGGTGGCAACTTACTAGACATCACTTTCGTGTCATCTAGATTTCGGCGCGTTCTGCTGCCTTGGAACTATTCGCACAACAGTTTGCTACTGATGACCCACCCCCCGCGACGCCCCACGCCGGAAATCTGGACGTTGTGCTGCGTTGGGACTATTCGCACAGCCGACCGCTACTTCGTTGTTTTTCTCTAAAAATGTTTATATGTTATTACTATTTTTGTTTTCTTGTATATATTTATAAATTATTAAAGTTTTATAATCTTACTACTTTGTCGGAGTGCTATATATTTTTAATGTGACACATAATTGTAAAAACTTTGATGTACAAAGAGTCATCCCTGGAATCTTCCGCTTCACGCTCGGTCCCCTCCCCAATCACAATACAGGATGGTTTTCAGATAATAGCAACGCTTCTGCTGTGACGGATCTCATCGAGTGTGGGCCTTGATCTACTATAACTCCTTTGAAGAGGGGTGATTCTTTACAGCTGTGGCCATAAACTACATCTGCAGGGCTAGCTGATAGCCTAGGACCGGCCTGGACAATCGGACACAGAGGAAAAGGAGTGTCAGAGGGTGCGGTAGTGAATAGGGCGAAAGGGAGGTGTCGGGTGGGCACAGGGTGTGATTCTCAGGGAAGAGCAGCGCAGATGGGGGGAGGTTTATTACCCATGCATAAGACAGAGAGCGGGGGTGACCACTGCCTGGGTGAGATGCTTGCGAGGGTGGGGAGCCATGCTAAGGATCGACAGCGTGCACAGAGTGGGTCTGGTCAAGGCATCTAAAATGGCTGCCGTGCACGACAAAAGTGTGGCATTTGAAAAAAGACAAGATGGCGCACACAATGTTTTTCAACAATTCCTGATTTCCTTCGAATCGAACGTTAACAGACGTTGGGGCATATTACCAAAGTTAAGCGATATTTATCCCTAACGATGCATTGCAAAGATTTTTTTACCGTCAGAAATTATCGCAGATAAACCTTGCTATTATCAAGGTTTATCGCAAATACGATAAAAAACGAGCGCAATGCATTAATATCGCTGAAAACTCCGCGATATTCATGCATTACCGAGCTAATGCTCTTAGCCATGTTATCCACCTCCCATTGGATAACATGGCTAAGAACTGCTCAGGGCAGCTGTTACTTTTTGGAGATATTCGCGCTTATCTCGAATATTTCCAAAAGTTGATAATAGGAGATAGCGATGTTAGCGACTGTTTCCAGTCGCTAACATCTTGGCATGCCCACTTTGCATGTCATTAGTGATAAATATCACTCACATGCAAAGTGGGACCCAAGATGGTCGCTATCTCCTACTAGCCGTCGCTAACTGGTGTTAGCAACAGCTAGGTAATACAGATATAATTTTATCTCCGCGAAGCGGAGCGCTGTTACAGATATATATCTTGTTTTTGAACGTTAATTTCTCAAAATGCACTGAAGCACATATATTGAGACATAGCAAAGGCACATCGGGCTACCAGTCCCTAATATTTTACCAAGTTTCGTGCAAATCCATTCAGCCGTTCGATTATTATTATTATTTTATTTTTTTGCCCCGCGGGGCCCTTTTAAAACCTCCACATCAAACCTAGGGGGTCAGCGAGGATCTACTATGCCCCCTTATGGTCATTTGCCCCTTCGCTTTGGCCTCCTCTTGTCTCTCGATCCTACCGAGAGACAAGATGGCGGCCGCTACGTACTGTTTGGAATGTTTACAGACACCGGAGAGCCAATCAGCTTCGCTTCGCAAAGCTCCGTAACGCGAAAAGTACGCGAAGCGGTGCGCTGTTACAGATATATATCTTTTTTTGAACGTTAATTTCTCAAAATCCACTGAAGCACATATATTGAGACCTAGCAAAGGCACATCGGGCTACCAGTCCCTACAATTTTGCCAAGTTTCGTGCAAATCCATTCAGCCGTTCGATTATTATTATTATTTTTTTTTTTTGCCCCGCGGGGCCCTTTTAAAACCTCCACATCAAACCTAGGGGGTCAGCGAGGATCTACTATGCCCCCTTATAGTTATTTCCCCCTTTGTTTTGACCTCCTCTTGTCTCTCGATCCTACCGAGAGACAAGATGGCGGCCGCTACGGACTGTTTGGAATGTTGACAGACGCCGGAGAACCAATCAGCTTCGCTTCACAAAGCTCCGTTGCGCGAAAAGTACGCGTCCTGGGCCGCTGCCCGGTTCGCTGTTACAGATATATATCTTTTTTTAAACGTTAATTTCTCAAAATCCACTGGAGCACATATATTGAGACCTACAAAAGGCACATCGGGCTACCAGTCCCTACAATTTTGCCAAGTTTCGTGCAAATCCATTCAGCCGTTCGGGCTAAAAGTGAGGCCAACCGCCCTATGGAAATTAACATGGGAAAAACGCGTTTTGGGACCCCCCTTTTTTCTCGGCCCCCCCTTGACGAACCCCCCCCAAAATTTTCAGGGGCTGCTCAGAAACAAAATGTACCATTTTCCTGAAAATTTCAGCCAATTCCGTCCACAAACGGCAAAGTTATTAGACATAGAATTTTCAAAAAACCCATAGAGAAAAAATCCTAACTATATATACCTACTGGCGACCGCCAGTAGGTAATATATATATATATATATATATATATATATATATATATATATATATATATATATATATATGGTATACAACCTTTACAACGCAACTTTTACAACGACCTACCATTACCACGCATTTTTTACAACGCAGGATCCATTAAAACGCATACCATTACAACGCATGTATTTACAACGCAGGTATCTTTACAACGCATACCATTACAACGTAAGTATTGGTAAGTATATCATTTTATTAAAAATATTATACGTTTGGGTTTTTGGGTAAAGGGGTATTTTTAGGGTTCAGGGTCAGTTTTCAGTTTTTGGGTAAAGGGATATTTTTAGGGTTTAGGGTCAGTTTTCAGTTTTTGGGTAAAGGGGTATTTTTAGGGTTCAGGGTCAGTTTTCAGTTTTTGGGTAAAGGGGTATTTTTAGGGTTCAGGGTCAGTTTTCAGTTTTTGGGTAAAGGGGTATTTTTAGGGTTCAGGGTCAGTTTTCAGTTTTTGGGTAAAGGGGTATTTTTAGGGTTCAGGGTCAGTTTTCAGTTTTTGGGTAAAGGGGTATTTTTAGAGTTCAGGGTCAGTTTTCAGTTTTTGGGTAAAGGGGTATTTTTAGGGTTCAGGGTCAGTGTTCAGTTTTTGGGTAAAGGGGTATTTTTAGGGTTCAGGGTCAGTTTTCAGTTTTTGGGTAAAGGGGTATTTTTAGGGTTCAGGGTCAGTTTTCAGTTTTTGGGGTACAGGGGTATTTTTAGGGTTCAGGGTCAGTTTTGGGTTTTTGGGTAAAGGGGTATTTTTAGGATTTAGGGTCAGTTTTGGGTTTTTAGGTAAAGGGGTATTTTTAGGGTTCAGGGTCAGTTTTGGGTTTTTGGGTAAAGGGGTATTTTTAGGGTTTAGGGTCAGTTTTGAGTTTTTGGGTAAAGGGGTATTTTTAGGGTTCAGGGTTAGTTTTGGGTTTTTGGGGTACAGGGGTATTTTTAGGGTTCAGGGTCAGTTTGGGGTTTTTGGGTAAAGGGGTATTTTTAGGATTTAGGGTCAGTTTTGGGTTTTTAGGTAAAGGGGTATTTTTAGGGTTCAGGGTCAGTTTTGGGTTTTTGGGTAAAGGGGTATTTTTAGGGTTTAGGGTCAGTTTTGAGTTTTTGGGTAAAGGGGTATTTTTAGGGTTCAGGGTCAGTTTTGGGTTTTTGGGTAAAGGGGTACAGGGTAAAAAGTAAATATAATTACATTTAAATTACATTAAATTAAATTGATTAAATTAAATTACATTAATTAAATTAAATTAAATTAATTAAATTAAATTACATTATATTAATTTTAATTAAATTACATTTAAAAAAATATTATATACTTACCAATACTTACGTTGTAATGGTATGCGTTGTAAAGGTACCTGCGTTGTAAATACATGCGTTGTAATGGTATGCGTTGTAATGGATCCTGCGTTGTAAAAAATGTGTGGTAATGGTAGGCGTGGTAAAAGTATGCGTTGTAACGTCATACATCCTATATATATATATATATATATATATATATATATATATATATATATATATATATATATATATATATATATATATATATTCACTGAAAAACCATAGGTTTCAGGCCTTATATAGTTAGGAATTAGAATGTAAAAAACCTTTGAAATGCACTGAAAAACCATAGGTTTCAGGCCTTATATAGTTAGGAATTAGCATTTAAAAAACCTTGCAAATTCACTGAAAAACCATAGGTTTCAGGCCTTATATAGTTTGGAATTAGCATTTAAAAAACCTTTGAAATTCACAGAAAAAACCATAGGTTTCAGGAGTTATATAGTTAGGAATTAGCTTTTAAAAAACCTTTGAAATTCACTCAAAAAACTATACGTTTTAGTGGTGTTATAGTTAGCTGGACATTTTACTCATACAAAACCATTGAAATTGCTCCTATATAGTTAGTTGTACTAACTATATTTCGCGCACCCGCAATCCACTGCTGATGATGTCACATATTAGATCATTCATTACATGGTCAGTGACATCACTGATGACATCTCAAATGACATCACTGATTACATCACTGATGACATCACCCAGTGAATGTGGTTTGCTTCGTTATTTAAATATGCATTATATATATAGCAATTTGCATTGAAGAATAAGTGGATATATATAAATAAATATTTGGATGGAGGATTTAGTAGCAGTGTAATTGACTGTTTACTTGACCAATTTATAATGTCTCACTAAATATAGTGGATAGTGACTAAACTGTGTGAATATCTGTATCACTTTGTCAGTTGTTGTGTAAACTGATTCTACAGTTGGTTACTAGCTATGTGAAAGTCTATATTAGTTATTGATTAGTTAACTGAGTATTTGTATGGGAGTGTGAAAGTGTGTGTGGTTCGGTGGGGGGTGTGTGACTGTCCAAAGATGTGTGAATAGTTGATTCAGTAGATATATGAAGTTAAAACTACATGTTCTAACAGTTGTTTGGGTGAGTGAATATCTTTATGGGTGTGGTGATGAGCAAATATATTTCTCAATGGTACAGGTCCAACAAACTAGAAAAATAAAAGGCAGTGTGTGTGTCAGTTGTTGTATATAAATAAGTATACATAAGACACAATGATTGTGTGAGTGACTGTATGGATAACTGTATACTTGTAATAATGATTTTATAATTCACTAAGTATCACTTACTATCTAAATGAATAGAAGAAGTGGTGTTTGTATAAGTGTTTTGCTAAGTAAATATGTAAGTATGATCCATTGTTTGCATAAGTGAGTAGGATGACTTCATATGTGAATAGGATGTTGTTTAATGTCGATATAGATGTATAAGTATTTTTAATAGTGTTCTATTGTTCATTGACAGCATGTATGAGTGAATCCATAGGTAAGTGATTAGATGTGTGTATACATCTATGAATCACTGAGTGGATTTTTAGATACTTGTATTGCTGTGACAATGGATTTAAATATGATACTCTGTATTTTACAAAGAGTGATGAAAAATTGTAATAATGTATGAAAAGGTGTATGTGATTGTCACGTGGATGATGTCATCAGTGATGTCATCAGTGATGTCATTTGAGATGTCATCAGTGATGTCACTGACCATGTCATGAATGATCTAATATGTGACATCATCAGCAGTGGATTGCGGGTGCGCGAAATATAGTTAGTACAACTAACTATATAGGAGCAATTTCAATGGTTTTGTATGAGTAAAATGTCCAGCTAACTATAACACCACTAAAACTTATAGTTTTTTGAGTGAATTTCAAAGGTTTTTTAAAAGCTAATTCCTAACTATATAACTCCTGAAACCTATGGTTTTTTCAGTGAATTTCAAAGGTTTTTTAAATGCTAATTCCAAACTATATAAGGCCTGAAACCTATGGTTTTTTCAGTGAATTTGCAAGGTTTTTTAAACGCTAATTCCTAACTATATAAGGCCTGAAACCTATGGTTTTTCAGTGAATTTCAAAGGTTTTTAAAATTCTAATTCCTAACTATATAAGGCCTGAAACCTTTGTTTTTTTCAGTGAATTCGCAAGGTTTTTTTTAAATGCTAATTCCTAACTATATAAGGCCTGAAACCTATGGTTTTTTCAGTGAATTCGCAAGGTTTTTTAAATGCTAATTCCTAACTATATAAGGCCTGAAACCTATGGTTTTTTCATTGAATTCGCAAGGTTTTTTAAATGCTAATTCTATTAGCGGATAACGTTTTTATATATTAAAACGTTTTTTAAATCTCAAATGCCTGCTTTGCTGACAGAGTTTTTAAGCACAGGCTCTTTTGTTTCTGGTGGCCATCTTGGGAGACTGCATATCAGAATTTTTTTAATGAAATATAAGAGGATTTGAGAAGTCACTCAAAATGTGCCCTAATTTTTCTCTCTTCAGCACTAATCATAATTTCTATGGCAAAATGAACCCCCTCATTTTGTTCCTTTGCAAATTAAATGTTTTAAGTGTTAACACTTTATTCAATCAAGATGACTTCAGGTGTGCCATACTTTTGTCATAAGTAAGACTGTTAGCGCTCTAGTTGTTCTTTAGAACACTCTGGAACATTTTGTCATTGGGCTATAGTTGGGCTACATCTGGCTGATATTTGGGCTACATTTGTTTTTTTTGTCTCTGGTGGCCATCTGTGGGCTACATTGGGCTACATTTGGGCTCTAACATATATATAGCCGAATGTAGCCCAATATATATTTTTCAAAGTTAATTTTCGTAAAAACCACTGGAGCACATATCTTGAGACATAGCAAAGGCACATCGGGCTACCAGTCCCTACAATTTTGCCAAGTTTGGTGGAAAACCATTCAGCCGTTGGGGCTAAAAGTGAGTCCAACCGCCCTATGGAAATTAACATGGGGAAAACACGTTTTGGGACCCCCCTTTTATCTCGGCCCCGCTTGACAAATCCCCCTCAAACTTTCAGGGAAGGACCGGAGCACCGCGAGGCAAAGTTAAGGAAAATTTCAGGAAGATTCCTCAACCGGCGCCAAAGTTATTCCCAATAGAATGTTGCGATTTCCCTATGGAAAACAATCCTAACTATTAGCGCTCTAGTTGTTCTTTAGAACACTCTGGGACATTCTGTCATTGGGCTATAGTTGGGCTACATCTGGCTGATATTGGGGCTACATTTGTTTTTTTTGTCTCTGGTGGCCATCTTTGGGCTACATTGGGCTACATTTGGGCTCTAACATATATATAGCCCAATGTAGCCCAATATATATTTTTCAAAGTTAATTTTCGTAAAAACCACTGGAGCACATATCTTGAGACATAGCAAAGGCACATCGGGCTACCAGTCCCTACAATTTTGCCAAGTTTGGTGGAAAACCATTCAGCCGTTCGGGCTAAAAGTGAGTCCAACCGCCCTATGGAAATTAACATGGGGAAAACACGTTTTGGGACCCCCCTTTTATCTCGGCCCCCGCTAGACGAATCCCCCCCAAACTTTCAGGGAAGGACCGGAGCGCCGCGAGGCAAAGTTAAGGAAATTTCAGGAAGATTCCTCAACCGGCGCCAAAGTTATTCCCAATAGAATGTTGCGATTTCCCTATGGAAAACAATCCTAACTATATATACCTACTGGCTATCGCCAGTAGGTAATATATATATATATATATATATATATATATATATATATATATATATATATATATATATATGCAAGGAACTCTATCTTAGAACATCCACGCTTCAAGAAAGATGAACACGGACCCAGCAAATTGTGTGCAAAAAGGTATTTTATTCTGTAGTAACACCGCGCACCGCAATGACGCGTTTCGGCCCCAGAAAGGCCCTGATCACATATATATATGTGTGTGCGTGTGTGTATATATTTTCCCTATGCAAGAGCCGTTTTTGTAATTTGGTGTACATCCATTCAGTAGGTTTTTCTTAGAGTTATTATAGAAAAAAGATTTAAAGGTTTATAGATCTCTAGGGATGCGAATCCTCTATTGATCCGACAGACCCATTCGTATAATCTGACTGGCTGCAAACACATCAACTAGCAACAGTAGGCAGCCATCTTGGGACTCATAAAATGACAAAAGAACCATAAGGGGGTCAGGGTAAAATTCCCTGACCCCTAGGCATTGTGGTGGAGTCACTTGAAACAGTAAATCACCATACAAAAATGTTCCACACCAGGTTAGCAAAATAGAGCTTAATATAATAAATAAAACAAGATCTAAATAACGAAAATCCAATAAGTAGAACTATAGACATTGAATTTAAAAATGTTTTACAGTAAATAGCTCCTTAAGGCGCCAACTGTGGATATCTGGTTGCGTCAGATTGGGACAATGTCACAAGTTCAGGCTGACTGCGATAGAGTGCGGGCCAGCTACAGGGACTCAGCTAGGCTCACGGAACCAAAGTTACAGTGTGGAAAAGTAAATTTTGCCATGTTCTGTGTCGCTACGTGTCCTCCATCTTATGTTATGTGTGCATGATTAAATATGCATATGTATTCCCCATGTTCGATTAAAGACGCAATTATAGTTGTGTCCATCTCTAGTATGCCAGTTTCCAGTTCTCGTGAATACTATGAATATCAGGCCTATGTAAAGTTACGTTGCCACGTTTCTCAGTGTGCACGTTATTTCATTGAAAAGTCCCCGTTTCTAGGCCTCAAAAGGGCCCAGACACTAGATTCAGCTCCTGTCTCCTGAACCCTCGCTGAGGAGCGATACAGCCCCCACCTGTATCCTCGACCCTTCACTTACTTCCTGCCTCACAGTGCCCGGCTCAGCCTGGCTCTGCCTACGAGTCTGCCAAGAGTATGTTATGATTCTAGTTATCAGTCCAGCCCTCCTTCTCTGCATTCCTAAGCTACTGAATCGCATCAATAGTTTCCGTCATTGTCTAGCCTTTACGTCTCCATGTAAGAGAAATACTGCATTTAATGGTCATTTAATATTCTTCATCACGCACTACATATAGAGTAATGCATGCTCCAGTCTTAGAGTCCGTTAGCCTTTACCCCGATAACTTTTGGATTCTATCAACATGTTCTCTAAACATCAGATACTAGATACTGTTTAGGTACATGTCGCCCTGACTCTCCAGACTTCAGTCTCTGCTCCTAGCACAGAGTTCATAGCCCCCAGCTTCTCCTAGTAACACGTCATTGTCAGTTTGCGCGCACCATTAGGTTAGAGGTCCCGGCTCCTTAGGTAGCCCCCTCCATGTCTCCATGTTTCCGCCCCATTTATGACATATTCTGTTACGTTTACATCACATGTCTATGTATACGCCCCTGTTACACCCATTTTCACCCTTATCTTTCGCGACTGCTATTGACCACACCCACTGCTCCGCCTACTGTAATTCATTGTAATGTAACTGTTTTAGTATATATATTTGTGCACTGTTATTAAATGTTACGCCGATTCTGATCCTGCCCCCGGCAGCGCTGCCATCCTGTTCCTGTGCAGGTTGTCCCGTTCCTGTCCTTTATGCTGTATTAAAACCTGCAAACTCCTACTACCTCAATCTTGACTCTTATTTATTGAGCTATCTGTTATTACTATGTCCAGTAAAACCTAGATCCGGTATTATTTATTTATATACCACATAATGGCGCCCGAATAGGGACTTGCCCTTTCCCCACGCGCCGGTGAAGCCACGCCGGCCCCCTGACCCTCTGCAGCCGTGACGGAACCATACCGTGCACGTGCAGATATTTCTGCTTCAAGTATCCCTCAGGCCCACGGAGGAGACGGAGGTGGCGGTCCAGCATCCAGACGAGGCGGTGGAGGAACGCGGCGAGTCCCGACCAGAGCCCAAGCCGAGAGTCCAAGGTCCGAGGTATCCGGAGGCCCACCCGTAACTGAAGTCCGAAGTTCGTCCGTCCGGCGTCGAAGCAGTCCAGTCCAGTCCGAGGCCTTCCGTTCTTGCTGCCCGGTGAGTACCATTGCTGGGGTAGTATCTAGACAGGGTCAATCTAATTGACTCTGGTCCGTGGGTTGGTGGTACACAGACCCACAAACGAAGTGTCCACTTCGGTGGATGCGGGTCCTGACGTGTCTCTTTATGAGACCGGTAAGTTTCGTACTGTTTCAGCAGTGCATCTAGTTTCTGTTCTAGTCAGTTCTGTTCTCGAGAAAATTCATGTATTCTGAGTATTCCAGGTAGTATTCTGTTCGAACTGTTATTTTAAATGTTCTTCATGTATTTTTAATGTCGTGGTATGAAAGTAGTGTAGTTATCGTGTTCGTTGTGTATTGTATTGTGTCTAGATTACAGTTCAGTCATGCCTTTATTCTCGAAATTACGTCAGTTAAAAACCAGAAAAGGTCTGCTAGAAGCAGCAGTTCCTGTCCCGCCTAGGGACAGTCCAGGTCATTTTATGTATCAAAAGCATGGCATAAGTGCCATATTATATCTAGATTTATGGGTAGAGTATACCAAACAGTTAGAAGAAAAGTATAGATGGCCTGTATCAGGCACATGGGATGCCGAGTGCATCATGAGAGTAGAAGAAGCATTATGGAAGAAGAAAGCCAGACAGTCACAGAAGGATGCCATCGAGTTATGGCGCAAAGAATCTCATAAAAGAACCGAAAAAGAAATCAGAAAGTCAGAACTAAGTAGAGAATCCTTAGAACGAGCCCAAGAAAGGGAACTAATCGAGATAGGTGAACAAGTTAAAACAGAACAGTCAGACAGACAGAGGCATGCCCTTATTAAGGGTATGTATCCTCTTCTTGCCGAGGGCTTGCCAAAAGCGACCCCGGAGGCATCCAGTAATTTTCCACTACCACTAGTTCCGACTAAGCTACGTCACAAACCGACCGCAGCTGATATTTTCATCTCGTCCTATTTGGACGACACAGTCCCAGAATATGCAAATCCTGTTCCGCCAGTCCCTGTAAATCAGGCAATTCCTGCTCCCCCAGACACCGGGTCACCTCTTGCAGTACCTGCTACGGTACCCCCGTTCAGCCTACATTACAATTTCCCGCCGCGCTAGTACGAAGAGTATCAGTCGATGATTCCAGTTTAGGGGCCGCAGGAGGAGGTCCTCCTGGTACCCCGCCACCGCACCAACGTAGAACGTTGGCCGAGTTACATGAATGTGCGTTACAGCGTACGCCCAAATTTAAGTCCGTTGCAGAAATCCGACGAGCTCTTACTGAATGCCGCTATGATCCAGTTGCAGGTGATGATAGTACAGTAATATATTCCATCCGTGTAAGACGGGTGACCGGGTATTTGGACACCCTACCAGATATGAAAGGAGATCTAGACAGAATATATCGTTTCATCCGTACAGGGGATGATCCAGAAAGTATTGGCGAAGCCATGTCTCAAAGGAAAGCTGAGATCCAGCTCATGTTATTAAAGTTTCTGATTAATTGTCTAATAAGAGAACAAGATTCCCCGACTAAAGATCAGGCCGAAATGAAAATCCTGACAAGGTGGAGTGATAATATAGCCGAGGGTAAACACAAGACTATCAGTAGTATAGAGAGTATGTACAAGAAAATCCGTAAAGAAATACTAAAGTTACACGAACAACGTAAAGCGGCACAAGTAAGCGAGAAAGAAAATGACTCTACCGAAGAGGTAGACGACGAGAATCCCACTAGAATAGCGTATGTAGGAAAATCTAGATTTCCAGATCGCCATTTGCGCCTAGAACACAAGTCAGTTTTACATCATCCAGCACCAGAACAAGGTTCTCTGGAACAAGTATTTCAAGCTACCGATCACATTCTGAAATCACGAATCGGTTATAGTGAGTTAAGTACTATGCATGAACAAGAACTAGCCCAATCAGCAGTCCGATGGATTACTGATTCTACCACTTTTCCAGACGAAATAGTGGCACAAATGTTTCTGAAACTGCCCCCAGCCGAGCAACGACTGGTGGGTATGTATATGATCCAGCACCTCATTACTCTGTATGAGGGTCAACATTCTGATCCAGGTCCGTTACACGATGTCCTGAACGAGTTACTCCAGCATAGATGGAAAGGTCTAGGTACCGATTTAATTAGTGTTATTTTAGAACAGCGCCACAAATATAGAACGTTTTTGAACCCGCATTTTGTTCATGTCTCACCCCCAGAAAGTAAACCGTTTTACATAGACAGACAGAATCCGTTACGAGAAGTACACCCAGTTAGGACAACAGATGGTGAAATGCAACGAGTGTTTGTTTACACTCCGATTACAAAGATGGAACTCTTAGAGATGAAAAAGTTAATTCCCTGTCATGATAAAGATCCAGCAGGGTTCCACCGGGAATTAAAAGACATGCTCCGTATGGGAGAATACACGTATCCAGATATAATTAAAATGTTAAAAGTCTTATTGCCCGCAGGGGTATACGAGAAACTCAAGGAAAAAGATTGGGAGGTGGGAGAGAAAAAGATCGATTGGGCAGTTCTAGAAGCTGAAGATAAGGCACGAGTACCAGGTACCGGTCTAGGAGAGAAATGTAAAGAATTACCAGAACTGTTAATACAAGTTTTGCCAAGATTATTAGCCACTAAAAAGGAAGACTGGGATGCAATCTCAGCCTGTAAACAGAAACAAGATGAAGACACTAGTGATTTTTATTCTAGATTCGAGAAATGCTTTAGTATCAACAGTGGCCTCAAGACAAGTAGCGAGTCATACCCTCATCTTTTTGTTACTAAATTAGTCGAGAATTCGAGTCCACAAGTTAAGAATCGAGTTTTGAAAGTCGAAAGTACCTGGCAAGCTAATACCCCGTCCCAGATGTTACAGATGCTTCAGTATCACCAGAATAGAATCAGGGAAGAGCAAGATCATGAAAGAAAACGTATGAAAGACACGAAAATGAAAGTACTAGTTGCACAATCTGTTCCACAAGACAGTCAGAAGAGGGGTCCGAATCAAGCCAGTCATCCTGCAGCTCCCGTTAAAGGGAACTGCAATTATTGTAAACAGCCAGGTCATTTCATAAACGAGTGTGCAGTTCTGAAACACAATATAGCTACTGGTAAGACTAAAGAAAGACCACGTCCGCCTAGACAAGAACAAGTTTCACAGACTTCTCAGCCACAGAATGCACAACAGACAGTTCCAGCACCGCAGCCTATCGCTGCAACACAGCATGTTACACAGCAGATGTACCAGTATGCGCAGTCCGAGTATCCAGAGTATCAGCCATATTCATGAAACAGCCTAGAGAGGGAGGTAGGCTTGCCTCTCATCGAGATACCTGTAGATCAAGAGGGTCCCTATGTTCATAGTCAAGTATTAGGGAAAGACAGAAAGTTTTTGATTGATACAGGGGCAAGTAGGACCACCATCAGTCACGCCGAAGTTCCAGGGGCTCCGCTCTCAGGCTCTAGAAATGTTTCCCTTGGATTTTCAGGAAAGCCTATTGTAAACGAGATATCTAAGCCAGTTACTCTAGAAGTAGGTCCATTGTCCCGCACTACTGATCTGTTACTTACGAAACCATGTCCAGAAAATGTATTAGGCATTAAAACACTGAAAGAATTAGGTGCAGTTATTTGCTGTTCCCCAGAGGGAATACGATTGTTCCTACGTGACTTCAAGGGTCACTATGTATTACGAGATTTTGATCCGAGATTGTCTAATGTTCCGCAGCATTTATGGGCACAAGGTCCAACTGATGTTGGCTTCATGCAAATCACACCCCATCGTGTGACTCTCAAGCCAGGTGTAGTCCTGCCACGAATCAGACAGTACAGATTGCCACCTGAGGCTGTAGCAGCCTTATCCAAAATTATTGACGAGCTCATCGCTCAAGGAGTAGTTGTAGAAACTGACTCCAATGTATGTAATTCTCCGATCATTCCAGTCATGAAACGTACTGATCCAAATGCACCCCCAGTATATCGATTAGTGATTGACCTTCGAGAACTCAACAAATGTATTATTCCCCAGTACCCAGTTGTCCCAGATATCTCTTCCCTATTGACAGCCATTGATTCTGAAGCCTCATTTTTTTCAGTCATAGACCTCAAGAACGCATTTTTTAGTGTCCCCATTCATCCAGACAGCCAGTTCCTTTTCGGATTTTGTTTGAATGGAAGGATCTATATGTTCACACGAGCTCCTCAAGGTTTCACAGAAAGTCCTAGTATTTACAGTCAAGCACTTAAGAGACAACTAGACAATATTCACATGCCAACTGACACTGCCCTGCTCCAGTATGTCGATGATCTACTGATCACAGCCCGTTCTGAACGTGCTTGCGAGCGAGCATCCCTTACAGTCTTGTATTTCCTAGCAGAGATGGGGCACAAGGTGTCCCCTTCTAAGCTTCAATTCTGTGTCCAGCAAGTGATCTATTTAGGCCACTTACTGTCCAAGAGGGGTAGGCAGTTGACACCCGACCGTATCCAGTTAATAGCGAGTCTTCCTCAGCCCAAGACCCAGAAGGAGGTACGTGCTTTTATCGGCCTCACTTCTTACTGCAGACAATGGATTCCTCAGTATGCATTTCTAGCTAAACCACTGATACAGTTAACGACACAGGAGGCAGCCGTATCGACTGTCCTCCCTTGGACATCTGAACATACACTTAGTTTTAATGAGTTAAAGAAAGCTCTATGCCAAGCTCCAGTTCTAGCTACACCGAACTACAGTAAGCCTTTTACACTTTTTGTCACTGAACGCGAAGGTACAGCATTATCTGTTCTCACACAAGATCAAGCAGGACAATACAAGCCCTGTGCTTATTTTTCGAGCACACTAGATCCTGTAGCCCAGGCTCTGCCTGCGTGCCTCGAGTCAGTTGCAGCCACAGCACTAGCTATCAGACAAAGTGATTCCATAGTATTAGGACATTCCTTGACAGTACAAGTTCCACACTCCGTGGAAGTTCTTTTAAACCGAACACAGACTCAGCACTTGACAATTGCACGTTTAACAGGTTATGAATTGACACTGCTCCAGCCACACATAGAAATCAGACGCTGCAACGTTCTAAATCCTGCAACACTGTTACCGTCAGTTAATTCAAATCCTGCCACACACGACTGTGTGGAAGTAGTTAACATTATGACTAAGCCAAGACAAGATCTGACAGATATTCCATTACCAGATCCCGACCTGACACTTTATGTGGATGGTTCATGTATGAGAACAAGTACAGGAGAACTAGTAGCCGCGTATGCAGTGACTACTGACACTGAAGTTATAGAAACACACCGTATTGACACCCTGTCTGCTCAAGCAGCAGAGCTAGTTGCTCTGACTCAAGCCTGCATACACGCCAAGAACCTGAAAGTTAATGTTTACACAGATTCACGTTACGCATTCGGAGTCGTACACGACTTTGGAGTGCTCTGGCAGGAGAGAGGTTTCATGACTTCTCATGGAACCAAGATTCAGCATGGTCTCCTTATTCAAGCTCTGTTAGATGCCATACACTTACCGACATCTATTGCTATCATGAAATGTAAAGCACATACGAAAGTTACTGACACTATTTCTCAAGGTAATGATCTAGCAGATCGCACAGCCAAGCTTACAGCACAGACACAGGACATTCCAGTTAACAAGACACCGACATCCACTCTAGAACAGACTACATGTATGACAGTTAAGGACCCCACTCAAGATGTCATAGATATCCAGTTACATGCTACTCCCGAGGAAATCAAGAAATGGTCCGAACAAGGAGGGGTCCAGACAGATCAGGGATGGGTAACGAAGGGTAAAGCCACATGGTTTCTCCCCGACTCTATGGTCCAAGTCATTATCAATACCGCACATAGTCCAGCCCATTTAGGAGAAAAGGCTATGTTAGACAGTATCCAGAACATTTGGTTCAACAAGCATTTACGAGCTACAGCCAAGCAGAAAGTCCGTACCTGTATGATATGTTGTCAGTTTAATCCAGGTAAAAGTGTCCCGGTGGAACAAGGTGGATTCCAGCCCCCTGACCACCCTTTTGAAGTCCTCCAGATGGATTATATTCAGATGGAGCGATGTCGAGGTTTCAAGTATGTCCTTGTAGTTGTATGCGCTTTGTCCAGGTGGACAGAAGCATATCCAGTCCCAGATTACACAGCCGCGACCACTGCCAAGCAGTTGGTTCGTGAGTTCTTCCCCCGTTATGGACTCCCTAGGGTCGTGTATTCTGATAACGGCCAGCCATTCTCATCTGAGCTCATGAAACATATTTCCCTGTTGTTAGGGTACCAGTGGAAGTTCCATTGTGTACGCCATCCAGAAGCAGCCGGTCTCGTAGAGAGACATAATCAGACCCTGAAAATCCGAATTGCAAAAGTATGTAAAGAGAAAGGTGTGGACTGGCTAGTAGCTCTGCCAGTCGCTTTATTTTATATGCGCATGGTCGCACATTCCAGATCAGGTCTGTCCCCTTATGAGGTCGTATTCGGCCGCCCCCCTAACATGTGGGGTACACCTAGACCTCGAAGTATTACCGATGTTTCAAGTAATATGCTGACAGATTACCTAGCTTCCTTGATGTCTGCCCTCAACTCTTGTCGTTCACAGGTTGCTGCCGCATTTCCAGACAATACCGAGGTGGCACCGCATGAAATCGTTCCCGGATCCATGGTTCTTGTCCGGAATTTTGATCGTTCAAGTCCGCTGGAGCCTCGCTGGAAGGAACCCCGACAGGTCCTCCTGGCCACCCGTACTGCCGTCAAGCTGGAAGGCAGGAAGGGCTGGGTCCACCTGTCACATGTGAAAAGATTTTTTGGACTGAAGCCTGTTTCAAAGAACATTTCCGAGGATCTTAAGGATTGCCAAAGTACTATTCTTAAGGACTGTCCCGCAAAAGACATTGCTACGAACCCTTCCCTGTTAGAGAAAACTCCGCAGCAGGAGTATAAGCTTAAACTAAGGTCTAGTAAAATAAGTCAGCCAGTTTGATTGTCTAAGTCCTCCCCTAGGTGAAACGGTTAGACCGGTTTCTGACATGTATATAATAGACCCCCATAGAGAGAGAGTTAGTGAGAACTCTAGAAGTTGCACTATTATTTTATGTTTTCTGCTATATTTCAGCATTATAATTTCCTGCACCAGTTATGCATTTTATTTGTGTTTTTCAGTTTCTCATGTAAATAAGTCTGCTAATGTTACAGTAGAGCACACGTTTAGTGATCTGCCTCCTCATGAACTCTCATATCGTCTTGCTATGCGTAATAACTCCTTTATCCGCATGTTACATTATTCACACCAGACCAGCAATGCCACGAATTGTTGGGTGTGTGGTCGACTCCCCCCTTTCCAGACACCGAAGGGAGTTCTGCCACTCTTTCCTTATCCATTTTCACGTAATGGTTCGTGTGGAGCATGGTCCACGTTAACGTCATCCTCAACAGATATGTCTTTTCTGAACAGTACATGTTTCCCAGACAAGCAAGGTCTTCCCCACAGAACAGGGTTAGATCTAGAAAATGAAGTTTATAATTTAGGTAATTATTCTTCGAGTTTTATGGTCCTGAATGTTCAGTCTGATTCTACTCCAGACTTACCTGCTATTTCAGTATTACCAGTCAAAGGTGAATTATGTGTCCGAAATAATGGTTCCGTACATGTAGGCCATAGTGATTGTACTACTATTGTCAAGTATAGTGACAGTAGGAAATCTATTTTCAAAGCTTCACGTCATTCTTATTTTGTTTGTGGTCAGACCGCATATGTTCGTCTGCCCCTTGATTGGGATGGTACATGTTACATTGCCTTCCTACTGCCACCAGTTTTCCTAGCCCCACCTGACTATCATAGGAATTCCCACCTAGTACATACTAGACACAAGAGAAATTTCCCGATTGTCGATTATACTGAAACTGCTCTAGAACAATACATAGATATCAATAAAGGTGTCTTCCCCTACTTAGGTACTGTCGTGAATAGTAAACTGATACGTAGATTAACCAGAACACTTGAAGCAGTAGTGATCGAGACTACTTCTGCTCTAGGTAACTTAACCGAAGAACAATCCTTTATGAGAATTGTCGTGCTCCAGAATCGTCTCGTCCTTGACGTCATACTGGCCGATAGGGGCGGGGCATGTAGAGTCATCGGATCTAGTTGCTGCATTTTCATTCCTAATAACGCACCGTCTGTTTATTCAGCTATTACCAGACTCCATAAAATTGCCCATATGTTACACCAAGATCCAGGCACCTGGACATGGTCCGGTTGGTTCTGGAATATAATTTCCGCCTGGGGATGGAAAGTATTGTCATTTCTGGGTATTGCAGTAGCGATCATATTCAGTTGCTGCCTCTGTTTACAATGTGGCCCTGCGATTTGCGGCATTTGTCCTACCTCTTGTATTCCTAGTCCCAAGTCCCGTCCTAAATCCAGTTCCAAGAAAATTCGAGACGAGCAAATGATACTGTATGAAATGATAGATGGTATCATGAATATTGATGTTTCCTGATGGAAACGTAGTGACAAGGAGGGAATGTGGAAAAGTAAATTTTGCCATGTTCTGTGTCCCTACGTGTCCTCCATCTTATGTTATGTGTGCATGATTAAATATGCATATGTATTCCCCATGTTCGATTAAAGACGCAATTATAGTTGTGTCCATCTCTAGTATGCCAGTTTCCAGTTCTCGTGAATACTATGAATATCAGGCCTATGTAAAGTTACGTTGCCACGTTTCTCAGTGTGCACGTTATTTCATTGAAAAGTCCCCGTTTCTAGGCCTCAAAAGGGCCCAGACACTAGATTCAGCTCCTGTCTCCTGAACCCTCGCTGAGGAGCGATACAGCCCCCACCTGTATCCTCGACCCTTCACTTACTTCCTGCCTCACAGTGCCCGGCTCAGCCTGGCTCTGCCTACGAGTCTGCCAAGAGTATGTTATGATTCTAGTTATCAGTCCAGCCCTCCTTCTCTGCATTCCTAAGCTACTGAATCGCATCAATAGTTTCCGTCATTGTCTAGCCTTTACGTCTCCATGTAAGAGAAATACTGCATTTAATGGTCATTTAATATTCTTCATCACGCACTACATATAGAGTAATGCATGCTCCAGTCTTAGAGTCCGTTAGCCTTTACCCCGATAACTTTTGGATTCTATCAACATGTTCTCTAAACATCAGATACTAGATACTGTTTAGGTACATGTCGCCCTGACTCTCCAGACTTCAGTCTCTGCTCCTAGCACAGAGTTCATAGCCCCCAGCTTCTCCTAGTAACACGTCATTGTCAGTTTGCGCGCACCATTAGGTTAGAGGTCCCGGCTCCTTAGGTAGCCCCCTCCATGTCTCCATGTTTCCGCCCCATTTATGACATATTCTGTTACGTTTACATCACATGTCTATGTATACGCCCCTGTTACACCCATTTTCACCCTTATCTTTCGCGACTGCTATTGACCACACCCACTGCTCCGCCTACTGTAATTCATTGTAATGTAACTGTTTTAGTATATATATTTGTGCACTGTTATTAAATGTTACGCCGATTCTGATCCTGCCCCCGGCAGCGCTGCCATCCTGTTCCCGTGCAGGTTGTCCCGTTCCTGTCCTTTATGCTGTATTAAAACCTGCAAACTCCTACTACCTCGAATCTTGACTCTTATTTATTGAGCTATCTGTTATTACTATGTCCAGTAAAACCTAGATCCGGTATTATTTATTTATATACCACAACAGGGACGTTATAGTTAGGCAATACAATTTAAAAAAGTACAAATTCATTTAAAAAAACAAAGGTTACAGGGACTGGTAATATGGAAGTTGGTGTGTTCATTGATAAAAATGAAATCTTACCCTTATTAATAGAATTTCCCATTCTAAACTCCACATCAACCTCAACACGCAAATATGTAGTCAAGCAGGCCCTGAGACCTAGGACCGGGGTTACTGATTGATAGATCACAAGTGAAAGGGTGCATAGCTGAAAAGCAAATGCTCAGGTAGGAAACTCTTGATCAATCCTACAGAAAGGCGCAACAACAGTACAATAGTCATGGGAAATTACCCCAATAAAACACACATGGCTGGAGAGGGTACTGAGGCTCCTAAAAACACCATAAAAAAAATCAGATGCCACATGAGCTAAGAACGCATAGCTATTAAAGGACTTAGAAAATGTAGTGATCACACGCTCCCCATGCCAGACATCTGTACACGTTATCTACTGGCAACACTGTGTCCACACGAGGTGAAGACCCACCTGTAGATACCATTTGATCATTCATTTATGATTCAAAGGCACCAACCAACATTCCTCACCAAATTTGGTATGCCAGAAACTTTTATAGCCTGTTGTGTTTTGTATAAAAGGACATACATCGATTGTAATTTTAGACAGTCCTCAGACCTCATGTCTGTAACTGTTCACTCAGCCATAATGTTTAATTAAAAAACTGTTCCTGTTTTGCCAAACACCTCTTTTCTTCTGTTTTTCCAAAGGATTTCAAACTCAAACAACAGGTGTTATAGTTAGGTTCAGATTTTACACACACAAAACCATTGAAACTCAGTAGGTATAGTTATATTTATCTCAAGAAACCTGTTTTTGGATTTGTTGTTCACGACGTCGTGATAATCCCGGACGGAGCTATCGACATCAAGGAACTATTTTTAAAGCATATTTTGATAAGTGACAATTTTGAAATATAGTATTGTGGATTTTTATCGTATTTGGTCTTGTCTTAAGTATATAAAAATTGGATATGTTTCTAAACTGGTGTGGTGTCCTTCTGTGGTGCGTACACTGTTTTACTGTTGGTTATGTGCAAATGCTTTACACACTGCCTCTAAGATAACCCTGGCTGCTCGTGCCAAGCTACCAAGGGAGTGAGCAGGGGTTATTTTAGAACTGTAAAACCCTTATCCTGGCTCGAGTTGGGGTTTCTGCCCCGTTTCTGCCCCGCTTTGGCGCAAGTCTGAGCTAGCCAGAAATCCCATTTCTAACAGGCATATAAACATCTTCTCTCTAGGGGACCAGTTTGATAGAGACCACAGGCCAAAGCACATTTTCGGTCAATCCATACTTCAAAGCTTTAGATTGCTCCCTGTTCCAGCTCTGATGTATGCACAGAAAACCTCAAAAGGGTGAAATGAGATGACGATATCACTTACGAGGTGAATGCTTGGATTAGAACACAATATTGTACAATCGCATCCCGCCCCATTTTCCCTTTAAGAAATGCACACTTTTTACAGATTGAATACTCCAAAATGTTCAAAACGTAAATCACAAAATGCGCTGCCTTCTACAGTATCCTTCCTCTTCAACTGCAAAATCTAATCTAAAGAAATCTAGGGCGCTCTTCACGAAATCAATCTGGCTTTCCAAATGAAAAAAAGAACGACGAATCCTGGGCCGGACTTCTGCATGTGAGCAAAAAAAAAGAATGCTAAACTATTTTGGTCTACGGCAGGCGCGCAACACCCATTGAACTCACCAGGCTTCAGCCCCCCCCGTCGTGTGTGGCAGCCCGGGATGTGACAGATCCCGGGCAAACACAGAGCCGCACCCGAACGTTTCACAGGTCTTTAAAAGACCATTTGAATGTTAATTAGGCCTTGCAGTTGTTTCACCCCTTCTAAGAGCCCCTGCGAGCCCCTGCAGCTCCACTCTGCCTACTGATGAAAGGTTCAGCCCCCCCCCCCCGAAATTTTTTCTTAGCCCCCCCCCCCGAAATTTGACTCTAGTTGCGCCTCTGGTCTACGGTCAATCTATCGTTAACTAGAGGCAAGAAAGGAATAATTTCTGAACCACCTGGGTTTCATACTTGTCATCTCACTTTTCTATTGACAATAAACAGGTGATTTCATTCCCTCCTCAGCTACGCCTAAACGTTCATCATGTCATCTCAGAAGCCCTAAAGATTCCCGTAACTGATCTGTCAGAGGAAGCTCATGGATTAGCATCTCAAATAGCTGCCAAACTCGACAGAAGATGGCTGCAAACTCAAACTGAACAGAATGCAGAAAGAAGGGTTTCCTGAAATTTTTTCTTAGCCCCCCCCCCACCGAAATTTGACTCTAGTTGCGCCTCTGGTCTACGGTCAATCTATCGTTACCTAGAGGCAAGAAAGGAATAATTTCTGAACCACTTGGGTTTCATACTTGTCATCTCACTTTTCTATTGACAATAAACAGGTGATTTCATTACCTCCTCAGCTACGCCTAAACGTTCATCATGTCATTTCAGAAGCCCTAAAGATTCCCGTAACTGATCTGTCAGAGGAAGCTCATGGATTAGCATCTCAAATAGCTGCCAAGCTCGACAGAAGATGGCTGCAAACTCAAACTGAAGAGAATGCAGAAAGAAGGGTTTCCCGGCCCATATAGGCTCCCAAGAGCCCTCTTCACATCTGATTCCTCATTTTGGGCTATGGCAAAAGCACTACTTGTAGAATCTTCCTTCATAACCATTTGCATTCTAGACTCCTGAAGAGATTGATTATTCAGCCAATGTTTAAAGGGGTATCAAAATTGGGACCTCACAACTATCTCCTCATAGCACTAATTGACAATAATGCCAAACTATTTGCCAGTCTTCTGGTCAATGACCTAAAAGCGTGGGCTGAGCTTTTCGCTAACCTAAAAGCTTGGGTGAAACCATCTCCGGAAGTCAGTGTGGCTTCAGAGACAACAGTGGCAGGACTACAAATCTGATGGCACTGGCCCTAAAGCGTGATAAAGTACTCCGGAGTGCATCTAAGCTCTATTGCTGTTTCGTAGATTTTTTTTTCTGAACAAATTTATTGGACTTTAGCAGATGGTCAAGCCCATTTTGGCCACAAAGGATTTATCGGACATTGAAGGCAGCATATCCAATATCATAAACGAACAAATTGCACAGACATTCCCACTCCTTAACCAGCCAGCAATCCACATTTCTCACAACAGTGTTGTTATCAATCATGTGTGCTAGAGACATGTCTGTCAGTCCCATATCTCTGATTTTCTACATCAAGACAAGAGTTGACTGGACTGTTTCATGGATCTTAAAGCTGCATTTGACAGCATCCCTAGAGCTTCCTTGTGGTGCAAACTGCGGGACCGGGGGTCTCCCAACCAACTTACTTAGTCCAATAGAGCAACTCTACTCAAAAACTGGATTGTGTGTCAAACAAGGGAATGGAATGTGCATCGCAAGAAAGATATTACCACACTTGGAATTGAAACAAGTCTGTGTACTCTGCCACTGCTCTTCACTCTTTACATCACTGACCAATTGGACGACTTGGATAAAGTAAACTGAAACCCTCCGAAAGTGGAACGGTAACGTATGGCACACCTGCTCTTCACAGATGCCCTTGTGCTGCTAAGTGGAAGAAAAATTGGCCTTCAGCGTCAATTCTCCACTCTATACTCGTACACCGTCAGGGATAGCCTTGAAAAAAGCCACCCAAAAAACACGACTGTTACCTTTGTAAGGAAAACAGCGGGATGTGGCAGGTGGCAACTCAACGGAGAAAGGCTCCTGCATGGCACTTTGTATAAATACCTGGGCATTTACCTGGACAGTCAAGGCTCATTCAAATCTCACTTGCTCTCCCTAAAAACAAGGGCACCAGCCTTCTGTTTGCTCTGATGAGTATTACCCAGAAACTTGAAGAACCAAGTCTAGACCTTTTACTTAAGGTGCTGAAATCAAAAGTCATTCCCACACTGTCATATGGGAGTGAACTCACTATGGGCTTGGAGACTTCGCCCCAGGATAAACCCTTCACTCGTATCTATAAAGCTGAACTTAGGCTGCCAAAGAGAGATTCACCAGCACAAATGAGGCTAGAGTTCACCATAGGAAAGCAGCCTTGGGTCCGAAGCTGGACATTTTTGAACTTCCATCATAGGCTTCAACTTGCCCCGCAAAACACTATAAATGCCTCCCTCTGGCGCGACTTAGAGAGCATGGGATCCTTGTTCAATCACCATTTCCAAGAAAAACTGAAAGTTCCTTCACTCTGGCAGGCCTGGGAAAAAATCTGCCAAAGCACACATTTAAAAAGCTTACAGCAGTTTCTGAAAAATCATTGTCAAGACTAGAAGACATGGATGGACTGAGCAACCGCTCAAACGCATGGGAAGTAATGCATTCTTATACTGCCTGGAACAAGCAGAAATACATCACATGCACTTACCCTCTACAGCTAAAAGCCAGGTTTGTGGCACTTTGACTGGGTGAGTGGAATTTGCAGGCTCCTCACCCGGCATGACGAAACACTGCAATTAATCGAGGAAACCATCTCACACATACTCTGCATTTGCCCATCTGTGTTACAGCTGAGAACATATTTTCTATGCAGCAAGTATGTTTGCCTGGGAGTTTAGACTTGCTGTCAGACTGCAATCAGCAGTTTGAACCCCGAGAATACCACACTTAGGGGCCATTAGGATGTCGGGTGGAGTTTTAATATGGTGGCGGTGTCTATCAGACACCGCCAGCCATATTTGGATGGGCTGAAACAGATGCCTTTCAGTGGCGGAAAGGCAGGCGGTCTTCACTTCGGGGACCCCTGCGGGACCCCGAAGTGAAGGCGAGGTGGGGGGTGCACATGGGGGGTACCTGTTGTACCCCCCAGCATTTGCATACACAATGCGGCAGGCACCGCGCAGTGCCTGCCGCTTTTTTAGCATTTTGGCGGGCCGTGCTGAGAGCACCGCCCAACACAATGTTAAAAATGCAGGATGCGCCCGCCACTGTGGTGGGCGCTACCTTATCCTAATACCCCCCACGGGACCACCGCCCTTATGGCGGGCAGTCCCAAGTAACGTGAGGATGGCGGGCGGGCAAAGTCCGCCCATCATCCTAATGAGGGCCATAATGTCAAACCAGTGAAAATTCTACAGTTTGCTGAGGCAAAATTGAGACCCACAATTACTCTGTTGAGGAACTCGGTCCCAAAATCTGCCCACTTTATTAAACAAGCTGCTGTTGATCATTTGAAGGGACAATCCATTGCTCCAATGCACTCAGCACTTTCTACTGCACAAGTCCTCAAGAGAAACTTCATGAATATTACTGCCTCAACGCTGCTACTAAATCTCTACCATTGGCAGCCATCTCGGGATTGTTTGTGGCGCCTTCATATTTGCACCTTCATATCGACTCCAGCCTTGATAATGACTGCTTGATGATGGTTCAGAACCAGCATCAGTAGTAACTATGGGTTACCTGGTTTTAATCATTAATTTCTATAATCTATAATGCAGTTGACACTTTATACTGCATGAGCCACATGCTCTGCACCACTGCTTTTATACCTCAAACATTGGCAGCAACCATGGGATAATTTGTGCTGACTTTCATCTGCATTTTTCATATTGGCTCGGGCCATGAAAAGGATTGTTAAATGTCCGCCAAGAGTCAACATTTGTAGCAACTTTGGACTAACTGCTTCCCACTATATCTAAAAAAAATGAATGTCTGGGAGGGCCCTTAGACCACAGCCCTGTACAAGCCAAAAAGCCATCTCTGCACTTTGCACTTTTTTGCACTTTTCGGCACTTCGCTGTCATCTACTCTGATGCTAAACATCTGATTTATAAATTCACTTCTCCAATGCATTTGGCACTTTCTACCACACGAGTAACAAAGAGGAATATTTTCAATGTCAATGCTGCACCGCTGGTACAATACCGCAATATCGGTGGCAACCTTCGGACGACTTGTGCTGACTTCTATCTGCACTTTGCTTGTCGGCTCTGGCCATGACAATGAAGGCGCAATGATCTCTTGGAGCCATCATCCATAGCAAATTTGCATCAATTACTTTTTGTTTATATCTAAAACTGAATACTGCGTGCGTCATCTAAGCCAATTATTAAAATTTTACACAGGCCATAAATCCACTTTTGCATTTTGCCCTATTCTTGCACCCTTTGACACTTTCCTTTACTCTCCTCCACCAACGTTGATGCTAAGTATCTGTTCATTAAGGACTGCTTCCTTTACTTTGCAGCTAAGTCTCTGGGGCATATTTACAAGGGGAGTGAGCCACCAGAGCGTCACTTTTTATGATGCTCCCGTGGGGCAATTCCCTGCTCCATAGTGACAAATCGGCGTTAAGCCACTTTGCCTGGCTTAACACAGCTTTGGAGCAAAACCAAGGGGGATGATGGACGGACTGTTGAACATTGCAAGCACTCACCCCCAGTCAACTGATCTGGGTTTAATCCATCATCACTCTTTAGCTCACTCCACCACCCCAGTTCAGACATGGCCATATGCAAATCAGTCTGACCCTGTGCCTCATGGGAACAGTTCAGCCCGAATTGCCAAGCCATGTCTTTCCTGGACCGGAAACAAGCATCCTGGGACCGGTTTCTGGCTAATTAGCCATCATCCGCCAGCCTAGCTTAAATCCAGTGGCAAAGTGAGCAAGGGACCCACGTCTGGGCATACCCTGCCAACTTAGGGAGAACAAAGCAAAACCAAAGGGGATGATGGATTTGTTAAACATTGCAAGCACTCACCCCCAGTCAACTGACTTGGGTTTAATCCATCATCATTTTTTAGCTCACTCCGCCACCCCAGTTCAGATATGGCCATATGCAAATCAGTCTGACCCTGTGCCTCATGGGAACAGACCAGCCCGAACTGCCAAGCCATGTCTTCCCTGGACCGGAACCAAGCATCCTGGGACGGGTTTCTGGCTAATCAGCTGTCATCAGCCAGGCTAGCTTGAATACAGTTGCAAAGTGAGCAAGGGACCCACGTCTGGGCATACCCTGCCAACTTAGGGCGAACAAAGCAAAACCAAAGGGGATGATGGACGGAGTGTTGAACATTGCAAGCACTCACACCCAGTCAACACAGCTTTGTACATAACATACCCTTTTTTGCAGGTATCTGAGTGAAAGGGGCATGCAATGGGTGTTGCTGTGGGCATTCCACCAAAACCATGGTGCAAGGTGTAATGATGTCGATGCAGCAGTGAGAGTGCCCAGTGACCAACTGGTCAGGCACTAGGACCAGCCCGCATGAGGGACGAGGGCGGGCGGAGAGGGAGGAGCTGGGGAGCCCAAGGGGCAGCAAGTTAGTTAGCCATTGGGATTTGAAGAGGAAGGACGCTGCAATAAAGAAGGTCCGTTATTACACTCACAGTGTCTGCCTGAGTTCTTTATGGTGAGACACTACAACTGGCGACGAGGGTAAAAGAACCCTGAGCCAGCAAACAGCCACAGCAGCAACCGTCCGGAGCTCGCCCCACGTGTGGAGGCTTGAGCGCGCTGCAGAAAAACGCCCACCGAGTGCCCACCTCGGCGGCGGATAGAGCGGAGCTCGCGCCCGTGCCTGGAGGCTCGAGCGTGCCGTGTACGTGCCCACCGGAGCCTACCCGGCGGCAGAAAGAGGTCAAGCTCGCCCCACGTGTGAGACTTGAGCGCGCTGTGCAAGTGCCCACCGGAGCCCACCCGGCGGCAGAAGAAGCCAAGCTCGCCCCACGTGTGAGGCTCGAGCGAAAGTGCCCACCGGAGCCCACCCGGCGGCAGAAGAAGCCAAGCTCGCCCCACGTGTGAGGCTCGAGCGAAAGTGCCCACCGGAGCCCACCCGGCGGCAGTAGAAGCCAAGCTCGCCCTACGTGTGAGGCTCGAGCGAAAGTGCCCACCGGAGCCCACCCGGCGGCAGAAGTAGTAAAGATAGCCCCACGTGTGAGGAATGAACAAATAAACAACAACAAAAAAACCAACCGGGAGCCCACTCCGGCGGCAAAAGACGAAGAAAAGAAACCTCACCTGCAACAGTGACTCTGGCGGTGGATCACGGCTGAAAACGACGAGTGGAGAGTGGAAAATCAAAGCGCCGAGTGAATGTGTGGCTCCGGTCGAAGAAACGAGCAGAAACGACTGAAATCTCGCTGAAAACGAGATTCCCGGCGGCCATTTTGAAGTCAGGCAATATTGACCAATCCCCTGCGAGGAATCATCGGCGGCCATTTTGAAGTCAGGCAAAGAGCCTGAAACAGCAAATAAGCACTGACAAGCAACAAACAAGCACTGGCAAGCAACAAACAAGCATTGGCAAATACAGCAGATGTAACAAAAAAAGCATTGGTAAATGCAACAAGAGTAACAAACAAGCATTGGTAAATGCAACAGTAGAAACAAACAAGCATTGGCAAATGCCTCAGAAGTAATAAACAAACATTGGCAAATGCAACAGAAGTAATAAACAAGCACTGGCGAGTGCAACAAACAGTATAAACAAACACTGGCAAGAGCAACGAAAGCAACAAACAAGCACTGGCGAGTGCAACAAAAGCAATAATAAAGCACTGGCGAGTGCAACAAAGACTGCAAACAAGCACTGGCAAGTGCAACAAAATAACAAACAAGCACTGGCGAGTGCAGCAAACAGAAAGTGAATTAGGACTACAAAGCCGTCAAGAACCAGAAGCATACAATGCCTGAATCAGGTTCCGAGAGTATCATGAGAGCATCTCTCCTGCCCCGCCCCGAACCACTTGTCATTGAATCCGGCAGGAGCATGGGCCCACGATGGCAAGAATGGAAAGAGGATTTTGAGGACTTCATGGAAGCATCCAAGGTGTCAGACCCCAAAGAAAAACTACTTTTTCTCAAGAACCTGATCGGCAGAGAAGGTGGACGACTCATAAAAGACCTACCAGAAGACTCCTACACTAAAATACGTGAGGCACTGAACAGCAAGTTCCTACACAAAAGGAACGTCGACTTTGAGCGATACACTTTCAACCTGGCCGCTCAAGAAAGAGGTGAACAAATGGGGGCATTTGTAACACGTCTGAAACGACTGTCGAAACACTGTGACTTTGACAAATTCTCAACTGAGGACGCACTGCGACTAAGAGTGATAGAAGGTTGTCTCTCCGAGCCGCTAAGACGCAAACTACTCAAGAGAAGCTACACATTGGAAGAGATCGTGGCGATGACAAGAGTGGATGAACAAGCAGACGAACACGCAAAGAAGATGGAGACCGGGAAAAGTGAGAGACGGGAACAAGTTTTCAGAATGCAATCGCGACAAGAGCACAGAAGGTCTTCACCACGAACTCGCTCCTCCAGATCAAAGAGACATCACCACCGGTCACACAAAGGAAACAAAGACACGAGCCACAGGAAGGGACGATCCGACAGACAACTTAAATGCTACCGATGCTGATATGACTTCCCACATGCAGATGCCTGCCCCGCACTAGGACAACAATGCCGGAAATGTGGCAGAGACAACCATTTTGAAAGCATGTGTGGGGCAGTACCGAAGAGTGACCAGGGGACAGACACCGACATCACCCACCCTCAAACAGTCGTCATCATGTCAGAGCAGTCCAGGACAGACAAGACTCATCCTCTGGGTCGTCACAATCTAGCTGCCACTCCGGCAGGACATACCAATCTCGGTGATCGTCATCAAGGGAATCTCGATCCCCATCGCCCACCCCCCGAGGTCAAAAGGAATACCTCTACCGTGTAGCTGACCTAGATCAGCTAAAAGAATACCAACGCTTAGACATCAGGGTCGGCTCTCACCACGCCAAATTCGTGCTAGACAGTGGAGCAATGCTAAACTATCTACCAGTGACGGAATACCAACGCTTGAAACCACCACCAAAGCTAGTTGATGCCCACGTACAAGTATATACGTGGATGGCCAAGGAACCACTCACATGTCTTGGGAAGTTCGAGACCGAATTGTCATATGAAGATTAGACAACACCAGCATACATCCATGTCATCGAGGGGCCTGAAGCCGACTGCCTCCTGAGCCTAGCCACTGCTGAGCGACTGAAATTAGTGAGCCTCCTATTCAGAGTCACTGACAAACCAGCACTCATCAAGAAATTCCCCAAACTTTTTCAAGGGCTGGGAAAGATGAAGAACTGCCAAATAAAATTGCACATAGATGAACAAATCACTCCCGTAGCGCAACACCACCGAAAAATCCCATTCCACCTGCAAGAAGCCGTGGAGAAGGAACTACAAGACCTACTGGAAGCCGACATCATCGAGAGAACAGATGGACCAACCCTATGGGTCTCCCCAGTCGTGGTAGTCCCAAAGAAAGGAGAAACTGACCGAGTCCGTCTGTGTGTAGACATGAGGGCGCCCAACACGGCAATAGAGAGAGAGAGACATCCAGGCCCCCACATCAGTGACATGATCACTTCCCTCAATGGGGCCAAGATTTTCTCGAAGCTGGACCTCAACAAAGGATACCACCAGCTAGAACTGCACGAAGGGTCGAGATACATAACAACATTCTCGACACACCTTGGACTATTCAGATATAAAAGACTAAGTTTCGGAGTGTCTTCCGCAGCAGAGATATTCCAGGAGGCTATCAGGAGAACAATACACCACATCCCACAGGTCCTAAACTACAGCGACGACATCCTAGTCTACGGAGCAACGACTGAGGAACATAACAAAGCACTAGATCAGGTCTGTCAAGCTCTGATGGACGCGAACCTGACACTCAACAAAGATAAGTGCGAACTTCACAAACCAACACTAAAATTTTTCGGACACCTATTCTCTGGAAGTGGCATGAAACCAGACCCAGAAAAGGTAGCAGCACTAAATGATACACCAAGCCCGGAAGACGTAGGTGATGTACGATCGTTCCTAGGAATGGCCAGCTACTGCTCCAGATATATACCTGACTACGCCACGCTAAACTACCCGCTACGGATGCTCACGAAACAAGGACAGCCCTTTCAGTGGTCCACTCAATGTGAAGGGGCATTTCGAGAGATCAAGAGAACTGTAGAATCAGCAAAGAACCTAGCCTACTTCAATACAAAAAGAAAGACAGAAATAACAGTAGATGCCAGTCCTGTATGACTAGGAGCCATCCTTGCACAATATGATAGAGAAGGAGACCAACGGCACATAGTAGCATATGCCAGCAGAAGTCTGACGGACACAGAAATGGCATACTCACAGCCAGAAAAAGAAAGCTT
The DNA here is from genome assembly GCF_964261635.1 of Lissotriton helveticus. Classification (NCBI taxonomy): domain Eukaryota; kingdom Metazoa; phylum Chordata; class Amphibia; order Caudata; family Salamandridae; genus Lissotriton; species Lissotriton helveticus. The sequence continues at coordinate 328,878,724 of NC_136071.1, read as the reverse complement.
GGCTGTCGTCTGGGCGTGTGAACACTTCCACATTTTCATTTTTGGAAAACACTTCACACTGAGAACCGGCCATCAAGCTCTGATCACAATATTCGGAAACCCGCGAGCAAAAATGCCACTGAGAATAGAGCGATGGGGCCTAAGGCTGCAAGAGTACACCTATACCATAATTCACAAGCCAGGAAAAGATGCAAACCCTGCAGACTACATGTCTCGACACCCCCTCAGATCAGACAAATCAGAACAATCAATCGCTGATGAATACATTCACTTTGTGGTGAACCAAGCGAAACCTCCAGCTGTTCCACTAGAAGCCATCTGCGAAGCGACGCAAACGGATACCACCCTGCAAGAGGTGAAACGGCTGATCCAAACTAACAGCTGGAGACATACACCAAGCAATGGACAAAGCAACCAAGAAATGGCGGCATTTAAACATATCAATGATGAACTGTCGATAGCAGCGAATGGCCTCATCTTACGGGACACCAGAATAGTGATCCCGCGAGAACTCAGACAAGGGGTCATCAACCTAGCGCATGAGGGACACCGGGGCATAGTGGCCACAAAAAGAGCACTCCGTGAAAGAGTCTGGTTCCCAACACTAGACCTGATGGTGGAGACGACCTTGAAGGACTGTCCGCAATGCCAACTAGTGAGTCATCCGGATCCCCCTGCACCACTTCAAATGTCTCCACTACCGGAGGGTGTCTGGCAACACATTGCCATTGACTTCTTTGGGCCAATCAAATCGGGCCAATACGTCCTGGCCATCATGGATGAGTATTCCAGATTCCCCATCGCACAACTGTGTACTTCCATGAGAGCATCGTGTGTCATACCGATCCTAGATGAGGTTTTTGCCGCATGGGGCATTCCACTAGTGGTGAAGTCAGACAATGGACCCCCCCTCAACAGCCATGACTTCGCTGATTTTGCCCAACACCTCAACTTCACACACCGCAAGATCACACCACTATGGCCACAAGCCAACGGAATGATCGAACGCTTCATGGCCACGATCAAAAAGACTATCCAGCAAGCAGAACTCACCGGAAAGAGCCTTCAGACAGCACTCAACGAGGTGTTGCGGGCATACCAAAATACGCCTCATTCCACCACAGGCAAATGTCCTGCCACTCTCATGCTAGGATGCCCAGTGCGCACCAGGATACCAATGATGAGCATGGCAGCGCACGAACTGGACTCCGACTCTGATCACGAGGAGATCGCGGCCAGAGACAAGATGAAGAAGGAAAGAATGAAAGACTACGCGGATGAACGGCGCCATGCCACCACCTCTCAAATCCAAGAAGGAGACTGGGTGCTGGCACGACAAGAGCAGCACAGAAAGACTGATTGCCAATATCATGAGGTTCCACTCAAAGTAATCCAACAAAAAAGGAACTATGATCACTGCAGAAACCGACGGGAAGAGACTTACCAGGAACGTGACGTACTTCAAGAAGTGCGGACCAAAGATCAAAGAGCTACTGACTGAACTGAAACTGGAGCCAAGAGACCCAGAGACACTGCCGACTGACAGTCAGTTACTGATGGAGACTGCTGATGAGACCAAGAGTGACAGTGCCAACCTCCAGTCACACCCCAGGTGTGTGATCACGAAACCGTATCGCTTCATTGAAGAATTCTAAAGAATGAACAATTTGCTGTTTGCTGTGGTGTCCATTTTGTTTTCTTGTCTTTGTTTATTCACAGAGGGGGGAGATGTAATGATGTCGATGCAGCAGTGAGAGTGCCCAGTGACCAACTGGTGAGGCACTAGGACCAGCCCGCATGAGGGACGAGGGCGGGCGGAAAGGGAGGAGCTGGGGAGCCCAAGGGGCAGCAAGTTAGTTAGCCGTTGGGATTTGAAGAGGAAGGATGCTGCAATAAAGAAGGTCCGTTATTACACTCACAGTGTCTGCCTGAGTTCTTTATGGTGAGACACTACACAAGGGTGCCTGAGTTGCAGGGAATCATCCCTACAACGCAGGCACACTTGCACCATGGCAAAAGTATGTCTGTGTTGGCGCTAGGCAGCTTTTTTTAGCACAAGGGAAAACACAGGGGTTCACTGTATTCTTGTAAATATGGCGCATTTCTGAATTTTATAAATGACGCAGAACAGCTAAATTGCTAGCAGCGCTGAACTGTGCCAGCTCTTTGTACATATACCCGGTTGTCTATAACATTTTAGCAAGGTTTTTATTATTTTATCTGCTTAACGACATTTGAGGGGTCTTTCACTATTTTGTCATGTCATGAATGATGTAATGTGTGATGTCATCAGCAGTGCATTGTGGGAGCACAGATTATAGTTAGCTCAACTAACTATAATGGCTGAATTTCTCTGGTTTTGTACGAGCGAAATGTCCATTTAACTATAACGTCCCTGAAATTTGTGTTTTTTTTAAGTGAATTTCAAAGGTTGTTTTAAATGCTAATTTCTATATATTTTTTATTTTTTTATTGATCAGAATAGAAAACATACAAGACGTCAGTTAAAGTTAAAAGATCAATATACTAATACAATTCATACTACACCATCCTTTTCATAGAGAAAAAAGAAAAAAATAACCATCACAAATATTTATGTACTAGAAAGAGATCATAGCATATAAACTAAAGTGCAAGTGCTAAAGTGCCATAGATTCAATATGTTTCCTCTAGAGATCCTTTTGCATTTAATCAAGATACAGTACATACTAAACAATCCTATTAATTAAAAAGGAAATGTAAACATCAGAAATATTATATAATAGAAAAAGATAATTACATATTTAACTAAAGTGCAAGTGCAAGAGTACAAAGGATTGTTACTCCTAAAAATCCTTTTTTCATTAGAACAAAAATCAATTCATACTATACAATAGTTCTCTTTAAAGAGGAGATATAATCAACACTAATAATATGTATTTAGAGAAAGATCATTTTGTACGAACTAAAGTGCAAGTGATAAAACTGGCATCAATCAGGAAGGCATAATATCCCTGAAAATGCATTTTCATTATATCCAGAATATAATTCATGCAAAGCAATCCCTCCAATTAATAAGGAAATGTAAACATCACAAATTAATGCACAACTACTGCCTTTCTGACACTGGTCACGCTACCTGGTTCCTCGCCCCACTTCCCGCTGCAGCCGCAGTGAGTACAGGACTACAGGACCACTACAGGTCCACTACAGGAACTCCAAGACCCAGGGGGCCTTTCGACATCGCGGCAGGAGCCGCGCAATGCCTCAGCGCCTCCAGGCGCATAAATCTTCACCAGGGCTACCGCGGCACGGGACGCCCGATTACTGCCTTTCTGACACTGCCACTGGTCACGTTACCTGGTTCCTCGCCCCACTTCCCACTGCAGCCACAGTGAGTACAGGACTACGGGACCACTACAGGGCCACTACAGGAACTCCAAGACCCAGGGGGCCTTGCGACATCACGGCAGGAGCCGCACAAAGCCTCAGAGCCTCCAAGCGCATAAATCTGCACCAGGGGTCCCGTGGCGCGGGACACCCGAGTGCTGACTTCCTGACACTGCCACTGGTCACGCTACCTGGTTCCTCACCTCGCTTCCCGCTGCATCCGCATTGATTACAGGACTACAGGACCACTACAGGGCCACTACAGGAACTCCACGACCCAGGGGGTCTTGCAACATCGCGGCAGGAGCCGTGCAACGCCTCAGCACCTCCAGGCGCATAAATCTGCATCAGGGCACCCACGGCGCGGGATGCCTGATTACTGCCTTCCTAACACTGCCAATGGTCACACTACCTGGTTCCATGCCCCGCTTCCCGCTGCAGCCGCAGTGAGTACAGGACTACAGGGCCACTACAGGGCCACTACAGGAACTCCAAGACCGAGGGGGCCTTGCGACATCACGGCAGGAGCAGCGCAACCCCTCAGCGCCTCCAGGCACATAAATGTGCACCAGGGCTCCCGCGTCGCAGGACGCCCAGGGGCGAAGCCCAGGCCAAGGGCGGGCCCGTCCTTGCCCGTCATCGCCCAGAAGAAGCTGAGCTGGGCCAGGACTCTTGGTTTTCCAGGAGAGTAAGGTCATGAGACACTCAGGAGGAGAATTCATCCTGTAATCACAAGTAACTTTTTTATCATTAAAAATGTGGCTGTTTGTCCGCATCAAGTCCTAATGTATGGGGGGCTTAGTCTAGATTATTAATTGTACCCCATTTCGTGTATCCTTTGAGTTCATTGCTGCTATTTAATAACAAGTATTACTTCTCTATCTCTTTCTGTTGGTGGGGGCAGAGGAGGTTAATCGGGGCTTGACGATACCATATATTTGCTCAGACTAAAAGGGAAGTAGAAATGGGGAAAAGAAAATTGCCGAGCACCCAGCACTCAAAAAAGCCAACTGGAGATGTGCAGCAAACTCTATTGAGTTATCTCACGGGAGCAATGGGGGCGTTAGATAAACAAATATCATCAGTAGAGGAATCGATAGAGGCAGGTACGATTTCCTCTAATACTGAACCTGGAAGGGACACAGTGACATTAGAGGCCATAAAGCAGAAACAAAAGGACTGCCCCCGAAAGAACGGTTGTATTCAAAACATATCCAATGAAACACTACTAAGTGACTTTGCCTCTTTTTCACAACCCCCACAGAAAAAGAAAAAGAATCCGAGTAGGCCAAATAATAGGAGCTACAAGCCAGAGGGTGGGATAACACAAAAATACCCAAGAGTTTGGGCTTGACCATCCCAAAACAAGTGAAACAGGGGAAAAAAGGAACGGGGTTAAGAAAAAACCCCTGGAAATCTAAAGAAGACACACTTAGAAAGAACGACCCGCATAGTAAAGACCTATAAAGCTTAACAGCTTTTGTCGAAAGATTAGACCTTTACATACGAGTCTCACTAGACAAAATGGGAGAAAGAAAATCATCAATAGAAGTCTCCCTTACTAACCATCTGCTCAAAGGCAGCGGCGAAAAACACATCCCTGTTGTTCCTAGAAAACGGAAGAAATGACAATCGGGAAATGAGTGGGAATACCAATTTGGCTAATACTTACTCCCATGTCACACTAGGGAAAGAGGTTACAGCCCCCTGCACAGAAAGTTTGCCTGAAAAAACCCGATCACCTAATCCACTTTTCCAACAACCGAATATGATTAGCTATCCTGATAATACCTTAGAGAAAAGAGATAGAAGGGGCGCCATCACAGACCAAGCATTAGTGCGTAGGCCTATTCATACAACCCATAACCAACAGATTTTGTTACAATCCAGCACATTACACTCAAACCCACAAAACGATTATCCTAGTAGTCATCGATACTTTGATTTCCCTCCAGCGGTAACACCGTATATAGTTATTCTGGCAAATGTGGCAAGATTGTGGAACTCAGAGAATGAAACTTGGGAAACACTCAGGAACAAAGCACTACAATAGTTAAGTTTGAAGGTCGGGTTCACTGAGCAACTCTTTATTGAGTTCAAAACGGCCCGGAGAGTTCAGTGGATTGGCAATTGCAGAAAAGCTCTACCAGGGGACTGTGTGGTCTTAACGTTTAAAAGACCCTTGCTGGCGGAGAACATTCATTGGCAGGCAGGAAATAATTTGGTGTCAACATCATGGATTAATCTAGTGCCATTAGGCTTTTTCTATCCCCCACCTTATAGGACAGAGAGAGGTGGCGCTATTAGAAATGAGGAATCAAGGAATAACTACAGCTACAATCTTCCTGTTGAGAACCGGTATGCCATGCTCTCTGGTCTGGATGAGGCAGTCTGACTTGCCAACCCACAGGTATTTCAACTCCAAAATGTTGTAGCACGTAGCCCCTCTGGAATACCCCATACTGACTTTACCCTGAGTTCTACCCTGCACGGACCTCACTTAGAAAATGCTTGTCCCTTAGAACGACAGACCATGACCAAAGTAAATACTTCGATTAGTAGTGGGCTAATAGTAAATTCTAGCCTAGAGGTAGAACAGAGCATAGGTTTGGCCGCGGTTGTGAATCCAGTTGTATCCCTACCTAAGCGCACCATTGGTGATAGTCAACAGAATGTTAGCACCAATGAATCAACGTTAAAAATTTTATTCTGGAATATAGCGGGTTTGAGGTCGAAATTGATTAATCATATATGGCATGACTTTGTGGGGAAATTAAATATCCTTTGTTTTGAAGAGTCTTGGGCCACCACTGAAATTCATATTGAGGTTTACAAGACATACTTCACTCCCGCTATTTCGTCCACCTTTGGGAGGGCCAAGGGGGGTTTGATAGTATATATCTCTAACTTGCTGAAAATAAAGGAAATTACTTTTGTAAAATCAGAACCTAATTTCCAAAAAGTAACCCTTAATATGAATAAACAAGATATGTATGTATTGCTCAATTTCTACAATAACATAAAAAGGAACATCTGGTGGTTGTGTTAAAACAACTTAGAAACATTTTGTTGTAAATCCAGAATAACGTCACTCAAAATGTATTATTTGTCTGGGGGGGATTTTAATTTATCACTGTGTTCAAAAAATGATACACTAACATGCGGCCTTACTGATGTGCATAATAGTAATCTATCCCATTTCCCTCACACAACCAATGGTGACTGCTTAAATGTGATGCTATTCGCCCTGGAAATGGGTTTTGCGAAGGATCTGTCAGGAGTTCGCAAAAGTAATGGTCAAAAAATCTTTAAACTCAACTATGAAGTGCTTAGACCCCTCAATTCCACACTCCGAGGTTCTAAAAAACTACGGGGAGATAACTAAAGCAATAAGTGAAACTATGAGAATCCAAATGAAACCGAGGAAAGACAAGCAAAGGGGTTGGTTCAATAAGAACTGCACAAGAGCATACACCGACTTAAAATTAGCTCTACACAAAAAGGATAGGGATGCATTAGAGATTAGACACCTTAGAAAAGCCTATAAACAGGCAGTTAAATCAAGAAAAACTGAATTAAAACAAGAAACCTGGGAGGAGTTGCACAAAAGCTGTATTAACCAGGACAGCACAGCAGTTTGGCGAGTGGTTAAATCCCCTTTCCTCTCAGTGGCTGAGGATTCCTCATCTATAGAAATTGCGATAGACAAAAGACTTTGGATGGATCACTTTTCCCGTATCTTTGGCCTGGCTACTGAGGAAACCCACACGATAGTAGATACGGTTAACATCAGTTTTAGTGCCAGTCCACTAGTCTTTCCTATAGCCCTTGACTTCACTTTAACCGAGGTTGAGCTCGCCCTTAAGGCTAGTAAAGGGTAAGGCTCCGGGACCCGATGGGGTTCCAGTTGATCTCTTTAAATACAGCATGGACTTATGCAGGGGCGTAGGAGACACTACAATTCTGGGGGGGACAGGGACAACCTTGTGGACTTTCCATTGACCCTATACAAATCACCGCTTTTAAACAAATACAGTCGAGAAAAGCAGGCATGTAGTCACAGTTTGCATGTATGCTTTACAGTTATTTACATTCACATAGTTATCAGACCAAATGTTAAAAAAACATGTATATGAATCTTGCATCTTCATGCACCAAGCAAAAAAGGTCGCTGACTTCAGGTGAGGGCGTCATGTTTGTAAGTGCATTACGGTTTGAAAAGTACCTGCTGCTGCATTCCTGGTCTCCAGCAATTTTCAAGCAGTAATAAAAATGTGAAGATAACTCATGGTAAGGTAGCCACAATGTGTTAATATGCCTGCTGCAAAGAACATGTACCAGGCAGATCACAAATGCGTATAATGTAAATAGGTCAGTGAGTTACTGATTTTGTCTGAGAGATTCTTTTGCTATTTGCAGTTTATAAGTTAAAATCCTAACATTGAACAGTGAGCTATTAACCGTCATCAAAGAGCTGCATGAAAACTGCAAGGTATAGATTAGAACGTTATGATTTTTACACAGTCTTTCATTATCCTAAGGTCGGAAAATGGGTTCATTAGGATGGAAATCAATTCTGATTATTAAAGAGAACCCCCAACCATGGTGTTATGTTTTAAATTCTGGATCTGTGCTTCTCTAGTGTTGCAAAGCCATCTGTGCCCTGGGCACTTCCCAACTTTTTGCTGACTTGTATTGGTGGTACCTTACTCTGACTGACCCTGGCCTCTGACTAACCAGGCCCAGGGCCAGTGCTATGTTGAAAGAGACCCTTACAAATACAGTAACAACACCTACATACAATAGGGTGCACTATGGGTTAGGGTACCTCCATGATTGGCATGACCTCTCCTATATGGCCTTAGTACATAATAGGGCACGGAGATTGAAACTACCTTTAAGTCTGTGGTATATATTAGGGCATAGTTGTTTAGAGGCCAGCATCCCTTCCTGCATTGCATGTGGGCACTGCTGTAGCGTGAGGTCAGTTTAAAAGCAGGCCTGTGTTGGAGGACTGCTTTTAAAATGCAAATTGTGCCCAATCTTGACTTTTGTGTTTGGGGCACTTACAAATTGATAAACTACAATGTTGGGGCATATTAGGTAACCCCAGCGGTTCCCCTAGGTGTACCATGGGTTAGAGGTCAGGTATCTACAAGGAGGACCCTTATAAAATGAGTGTTATATGCCCTGGGTTTAGTGAAATTGCACATTTCACTGCCTACATTATAGTATTGTGCTTCCCAAAATCGGCTTTTGTGCTAGGAGCACTGTGAAGTGAGGATCTGCAATATTTTGATATAATCAGAACCCCTAAAGTCTTTCCTATGTATTCTAAGGGTCGGGCCTGTAGGTATAAGGAGGATCCTTATACAGGCCCTGGTATTGGAGAAATTGGCCAGTTAATTTTTTTCCATAACAGATCCCCGCCCATAGGTTAGCATTGCAAGAGGTTTTTAATTAATAACTGGAGAAAGGAAAGCCATACCACTAGGATTAAAGGACTCAGAAGAATGTTAATGATAAATGCAACAATGTGGTATTGTTGAATTTATTCTAAAATGTACAGACAAGAAGACTTTCTTGTCTGCAAGCCACAATTTAGCCCTCTAGTGCCCTGCCTTAATTTGTCAGAGGTAAGTGGATTGGACTGGCTGTTTGAAGAGGTGATAAATGACCCCTAGAGTAAGGAGGACTGTCTGGGAGTCGAGGTTGCTAGGCATAGGAATGCCAGAGCCAGGGGGAGGGGTAGTAAACAATGCTCTTCAAGAGAAGGAGATAAGCTGGAAAAATCACTTTAATTTACACCTCTCCCACAGCCGGATGGGGGGATAAAGGAGGAATTCCCATATGTAAGGGGAGTGGACCTAGGTAGATGAAGCCATGCTGTAGGCTGGTTTAGTTAGTTCTGCTCCCTCTGCTGGAAAAACAGCCATGATGAATTTTGGAGAAATTGTGCTCTCTTTGGGAAAATAATGCGACACTTTAGAGGATGTGGTCATACCCTGGAGCATTGCCCTGCACCTCATTGGATAGGAGTGTCCTCCTTCTTGACCCAGAGAACTTGGAATAAGTATCTGAAAGGGACAAAGCCTCTCATATGATGCTGCTTCAAACTTGGGAGAAGAAAGGTCCCTGCTGAGGAGTTTGATTTGAACCAATCAGGCCCTGGACTGAAGATTGTGCCTGTTGCACAATCTGGAGCTACAGCCCTGTGGACCACTTTGCTCCAAAAGAACTAAAGAGTGGACTCCCTGCAAGTTGAAGATTAACAGAGCACTCCTGGACCACCAAGAATCCCCAGCCTGGAGAACTACCCTTGAATTTGAAAGGGTTTTGTCCATGTGGATTATGGTAACTGAAGTCCATTTCAAGGACCATCTTGGAGATTCCAGACCCTTGGTGTATGTTTTGGACACTTTAAGACCCTGTGGAAAACTTCAGGAAGAAGTTCCAGAGGTTTGGAGAAGTCAGGAGCATCTTTGGTAAAAAGCTCCATAAGTGGACCGACTCACTCTGGCCAGCCAAGCCGACAACCATCAACCATGAGTTGGCCTGCCGTCCAGGTTCCTCCCGCTGAAAAGCTCCAGGGGTCTGACTTCCAGAGTTTGATCGGGCATAGGCGGAAAGCCAAGCTGGCGAACCCTCACCGAAACCGACCTAGTGAAAAGCATTGAGGGACCCTGCAAGAAAAAGCTCTGCAAACATTTCTAATTCCGAGCTTAGAAAAGGCGACCGGGGCCAACCATGAGAGCCAAGCCACCCACCATCAACTGTGTGCCAGTGTGCATCCCTAGCTTGTACCGTTGGAAAGTTACGGAGGTTGGACTTCCATAAGTTTGATTGGGAGTTCGTTGCAAGGCAAGCCGGCGATCCCTCACCGAATCAGGGCTGGCTGAGATCTTCGACGGACCCCGTGAAGAAAAGCTCCAGAAAAATTTCCAAGTCAGAAGGTAAAAACTTTGACCGAGACCTACCGCAAGGAGTAGCCCCGCAGGGCTTCATTGTGGTCGGCCTGAAACTTTGACTTTGAGAAGGTCCAGCATGACCAGATGTACCAAAAGGGGATATAAGTTTCTATGTGCTATATCGTGCAAAATGTTTAAAAAGTCATATTCCCGGTTCCCTACATTGGATTTTTTTTTCATTTTAAAGAGAATAATATTTTGTATTTTTATAAATTGGTGTTGGATTTTTATTGTGTGTTGTGTCTTAATTATTTACTGAATTTGTGTTTTTAAATGCTTTACATACTTGCTCACAGCCAAGCTACCAAGGGTTGAGCATGAGAATAATTTTTGAGGACCGGTACGGAGCTATATATTGAGGTAGCGTCCTTATTGCCGGGGACAGAAATACATTTGCCCCCACTTTCCAACATCCAGACCAAGCACTCTTAAACAATACTGTCTACAAGTATGGATGACATTAGACTCCTACACCCTGTAGTTTTATTTAACATTTCCTATACACAGATTTTCACACCTATGATTGACTGCCTCTGTGTAGTGTGAATGATGTAAAGTGCTGACACCCTGCACTGGAATGAGTGGCGCTATATTACTAATTAAATGCATCTGAGAGAGTGGTTATGGAGACTTGAGTAGCACTATTAAAGGGTGGTAGTGAGGGAATCCGTGGCGGAGCTGGGTTGTTGAATACCAAGGCTGTCTATCTGATTTCATCTCCTGCCTCCTTCATCCACCAACATACTCTCCCTCCACATTATCTCACTCTTCCAGGTTCTTTCTCATCGTTGCTTTCTCCTTTTTCCCTGTTTTCCATATTTCCCTTCCTCCTTCTGCCAACAACTCTTGATGCCTTTCTCTTGTTCGGTTTTACAGTCAGATGGTTTAAATAATGTACCGGTCTCTAACAAAGAATACAGTTACGCCTCACCTGCAGACACCACCTTAAATTAAGCATCATTAGCTTGCAGCCCACAAAGGAAATGCCAGAGTGGGTATTCTGGCCCTTTCTGCATTGTATATCCTTCCTGAAGAGCAGATACACCTTTTTCTATCCTTTCTGCAAGACACAAGGATCCCAGCCATCTCCCTTCTCTATGGAAGGAGAAGTGTGCGTGGCGATCGGTCTCTCCGACTGCCAGGAAACCGCCCACAATTGTAATATGGCATGCAGCAATGCAGTCATCGATGGTGGTGGGACTGTCAACGCGCGGTGATGTGGCAGTCCCACCACCATTATAATCACCCCCTAAGTTTAATGTGCATGCAAATCCAACATTACCAACCCCTGGTAGGTTGCACTACTAGTGCTGAAAAAGTCGAATGGAGGTACCAATGGATGAGGTGGACTGGCCTCAAGGGTCTTGTGACCTCAGTGACAGAGTCACTGTCGCTCTAGTGTGTGCTTCTTCGTATGCCTGCTCGCAAGACTGGAGGTGAACTGCATGGATTGTGGTGGACAGGCCTTCAAGGTTAACTCACACTTGCCACCATTAGGGTCCACCTGCTGTTGTTAAGAGACCAGGACTTTTAAGGTATATAGGGCCTTCTAAGGTGTAGCATCGGAATGAGCACTGTCAGGAGTGTGGTCTGGTGGACTGGTCATGAAGGCTCAAAATGGTGCTCCAGTTCCAAATTTGGCAGCTCTGGCCAGAGTACCACATCCTCTCCCCTACTGAATACCATACTGCCCCACTGGGAGAAACTGGCACTGCCTTCAGCTACAACCAAATCATGCTGAGACTCAATTCAAATTATGCTTGGGACAAGAGTAAAATGCTGCCTGAAAAAAAGTAACAACACCCTGTAAAAAGCAAACACTGATGCAAGGATGAGCAAAGCATGTGAAATGTAAGCAGGAACAAAATGGTTACCTTAACAGTTTTAAACTCATTATTCAGAAATCAGTAAGTGATTTTGCCTGAAAAGTTCAGGACATAACTACAGGAGCAGGAAGGGACCTGTTTCAGTGTCCATTGCTTATATCCTTACAAAATGTAAGCAATTTGGTTTAAAAAAGACCAAATCCCTCAACACAGAGCTGTGGTACACATTTTATAGGCTAAAATAATTAAAACAGTTGAAAACGCTCATATTAAACACTCCACCCCACAACCAGGTATTGCAGTCCCTTTATGAATGGTGCACTTCCCCACCCTGGGAAAACAATGTTGTTCAAAGAAAGAAGATAAAAGAAAGTAGCGCTTCACTGGAAAACTCTGTAAAGCAGCGCTAAGGTGCGTGGGTGTAAATAACAATCTGGCCTGTTTGCTGAAAACTCTGTATTGCTTTGTTTGTATATTTAATTATTTTTCTTTTTTTGATACTTTTTTCTCTCCGTCCCGAGGTTGTACTTTGGAATAGAACCCTGTCAGAAAATGAGGACATTTCCAGCCAAAGTGTTTTGCTCGTTTTTGGATCAATTTCAAGTAAAGAAAAGGAGAGGCTAGAGAGAGTATGTAACCGCTGTCTTTTGAAATCAGCACTTAAGGATAAGCGAGACAGAAAGAGATGGAGGAATAAAGAGAGAGAGAGAGAGAGAGAGAGAGAGAGAGGGGGAGGAGGGAAGCTACCAGAGGCAGAGCAGGAAAAGCGGACACTGTTCTTGCCTACTCTGGGCATGACGGAAAAGAGACAAGTTTTTTTTTCCTTCTCTGCCCTTCCCAGACTGGCCAAGCCTTACTGCAGAATAACAAAGGGCAGAGGCTGGGTGGCCTCTTTGAATGCAGGCAGGTGAGGTGACAGGTCAAGTACAGGGCCATTAGGTAGCGCTTTCGCACGCTAATGGACTTGTGAATAACAGAAGGGAGAGGGGAAATTATTTTGTCCCCTTGTCCCCACACCCTTGTCCCCCGTGTCCCCCCACTCCAAAATCTGGGGGGATATGTTCCTCACGTCCCCCACACTTCCTACGTCCATGGACTTATGGACCTCTATACTAACAAGGGTGCTAGAAGCTTCCTGTACTGTTGGTCTAATCGATTCATGGTCAGAGTCAATCTTGGTCCCGATATTCAAGAAGGGAGACCGACAGAACCCGGGCTGTTACCGACCCATCTCATTATTAGACACCTTGGGAAAAGTGACAGGCCGTATAGTTCTTAACCGCCTCCAGCAATGAGCTAAGGACAAAAAAGTGCTGTCGGACCTCCAGTTTGGATTCAGGGAAGGACTGGGCACTATCGAGCAAGCTCTTAATCTTGCTCTTCTTAGGGGCAAATATGTAAATGCGAAAGTGGGAAAACTACATGGCTTTCGTCGACTTAACAGCCGCTTTCGACTGTGTGAGCCATGACAAGCTATGGGGGGCTTTGGAAGAAATGGGTCTGGAGATCCCCATAATTAACTTCCTAAGAGAACTCTATGGAAATACCACTGCCAGGGTGGGGTTCGGCGCAAATGGGGAGTATAAGGGTCTGTTCAAAGTAGAGAGGGGGGTCAGGCAGGGTTGCGTCCTGGCGCCCTTCCTTTTTACACTCTATACAAATGGCTTGGAACAATCCTTGTTGGAGGGGTGCCAGGACGTACCACTCCTGCAGAAACGCCTAATACCTGCCCTACTCTATGCGGACGATGCTGTAATTATGGCTCGGACATCGCTGGGGTTACAACGTGCCCTCAATATTTACTATGAATACATGGCAAATATAGACCTAAGAATAAATACTAAGAAAACTTTTGTAATGACCTTTGGAATGGGTAGCAGCAAACATAATGATGCTTTTTAATTCCAAAGGAACTGACAAAATATGTTTCCAATTCTCTCAAGAAAAGCTGCATTGATTTTGATCAGGATATTTGAAAAAAGAAAGATTAATAAGGGTAGTACTGGCATCTTTATTAAAGCAACAAGCCCTATCAAAGTAAGGGGGAGAAGTATCCACTTTCCCAAAAGATCTTTAATTCTACTCATTGTTTCTTCATAGTTTAACCTAAATAAATCTGCATATTGTTTTGAGACATAAATTCACAAATAACGAATCGGTTCAGGAGAGTATGCTTGTTGTTTTAAATTGTCTGGGAGAAAATTACAGCAGGCATTAAGCACCAATACTTTATTTTTTTATGCTTAAATTTATATCCTGCAATCGCCTCAAACTCAGCAAACTCTCTTAAAATCCTATCAATATTTAGTTTTTCCGGTTTAAGCTAAAGTATGACGTCGTCTGTGAATAATTTTATTTTTGACATCCCCTCTAGTGGAGTTTTTATGTCTATATTATCTCGAATCCTTACGGTCAGAGGTTCTATAAAGAAGGTAAATAAAACTGACGACAGGGAGCACCCCTGCCAGGTCCCGCGTCTAATATCTATTATCCCTGCTGATTTTGAATTGATCCTGATCTGAGCTCCTTGATATATATTCTGGAGCATAGTAATTATTTGCGCCAGAAACCCAAATCTTTCAAGGCCATAGAATAACGCACCCCAATTCACAAGGTCAAATGCCTTCTCGGCATCGACCATCATTATTATTATGGAAGTTTGGTGGGTATTAAAATAGTCAATTGCTTGAATTAAGTAACCTGTGTTTGATGACATTTACTGGCCTGTAATGAAGCCAGTTTGATCTGTGTGTATTGCATATTGTGCCACTGGGGGAAATCGATTGGCCCATATTTTCATCAGTAGTTTATAATCTACATTTAAGAGGCTGATTGGCCTATAAGAGCCGACCTCCCTAGGATTTTTTCCCTTCTTAACAAAACTGACTACTGAGGACTGTTTAATGGCCTCTGGGACGTCACCTCCCTTTTTAACATGATAGAATAACTCAAGCAAGAATGGTAATAACTCTTCCGAGAAGGCCTTATAAAATTCAATCGGAAGACCGTCATTTCCCCATGCCTTACCTCCAGGCATTGAGGTCAAAGTGCTGGAGATTTCTTCTGCCGAGATAATGGCCTAGAGCCTCTTTCTGTCCTGTAGAAAGCTGAGGGAGAACTAAATGAGCAAAGTAGTCCTGAATAGCTTGTTTAGATACCTGATAGTCAGTTGAATAGAGATCCTTATAATGATCAACAAAAATTTTAGAGAAACTATTTTTCGGAAACTATTATCTGCGTCCCTGGTATTCCCACTTCACCAATTACCGCCGCTTCTTACTTGACTCTAGTTGACCATGCCAATAATTATCCTACCATTTGGCTTTCTTCATAAACTTCCGTTATCAGTGATGTCAACAGTGATGTCAATGAACATGTCATGAATGATGTAATATGTGATGTCATCAGCAGTGCATTGCGGGGGCACGAGTTATAGTTAGTTCAACTAACTATAACGGCTGAATTTCTCTGGTTTTGTATGAGTCAAATGTTCAACTAACTATAAAGTCAATGAAACTTGTGGGTTTTTTCAGTGAATTTCAAAGGATTTTCTAAATGCTAATTTCTAACTATAACATCCCTGAAACCTATGGTTTTACAGCGAATTTCAAAGGTTTTATAGATGTTAATTTCTAACTATATCGTCCCTCAAACCTATGTTTTTTTCAGTGAATTGCTAAGTTTGTTTAATTGCTAATTCCTAACTATATCATCCATGAAACATATGGTTTTTCAGTGAATTTCAAAGGTTTTTTAAATGCTAATTTCTAACTATGCCTACAGAGGTAGGACATGTGCAGAAAGAATAAGAAAAGCGCAGAGAGAAGCAAGAGAAATGCAGAAAAAGACAACAGAAGTCCTGAAATATGAAGAAAGGTGTAGAAAGAAGCAAGAGATATGCAGAAAGAACCAACAGAGGTGTAGAAAGAGGCCTGGTTACATAGTCATTCGGTGCCCCCAACTTTTTGCTGACTGGTACTGGTGTAACTGACTCTGACTAACCCAACCTGGAGCCAGAGATATGCTGAAAGACACTTAGAATCCAGTGAAAACACCTATGTACACTAGTGTAAACTGTGGGTTGGGGTACCCCTGTGATAGGCATGACCTCCTTGTAAGGCCCTGGCACATAATAGGTCAGGGGGATTAAAACTACCTCTAAGTCAGAGGTGTAAAAAGAGGCAAGAGAAGTGCAGAAAGAAGCAGCACAGGCGCCAAAACAGGCAAGAGAGGTGCAGAAAGAAGCAAGTGAAGTGCAGATAGAGGCAAGAGAGGTGCACAAGGAGGCAACAGAGGTGTGGAAAGAAGCAAGAGAAGTGCTGAAAGAGGTGCAAAGGGTACAGAAAGAGCAAGAAAAGTACAGAAAGAACCCACAGAGATATAGAAAGAGGCAAGAGAGGTACAGAAACAGGCAGGAAGGGTGAAGAAAGAGGGGACAGGGGTGCAGAAAGAGGCAAGAGAGGTGCAGAAAGAGAAAAGAGGGGTGTAGAAAGAGGCAAGAGGGGTGCAGAAAGAAATAAGAGCAGTGCAGAAAGAACCAACAGAGGTGCAAAAGGAGGCAAGAGTGGTGCAGAAAGAGGTAGGACAGGTGCACAAATAGGCAAGTAGGGTACAGAAAGGGGCTGGAGGGGTGCAGAAAGAAGGAAGAGAAGTGCATAAAGAGGCAAGAGAATTGCTGAAAGAAGCAACAGAGGTGTACAAAGAAGCAATAGAAGTACAGAAAGAGGCAAGTGAGTTGCAGAAAGATGCAAGGGCAGTACAAAAAGAACCAACAGAGGGGCAAAAATAGGCAAGAGGGGTGCAGAAAATGGTAGGAGAGGTGCACAAAGAAACAAGAGAGGTACAGAAAGAGGCAGGAGCGGTGCAGAAAGAAGGGAGTGAAGTGCAGAAAGAAGCAACAAAGATCCTGAAAGAGGTGCAAAGGGTGCAGAAAGAGCCAGAGAAGTACAGAAAACGGAACAGAGGTACAGAAAGAGGCAAGAGATGTACAGAAACAGGCAGGAAATGTACAGAAAGAGAGAACAGGGATGCAGAAAGAGGCAAGAGAGGTGCCGAAAGAGTGGAGATGGGTGCAGAAAGAAGCAAGGGGGTGCAGAGCGAAGCAAGTGAGGTGCAGAAATACAGGAGAGGTGCAGAAGCAAGCAAGAGAAGTGCAGAAAGAGGCAAGAGAAATGCTGAAATAAGCAACAGAGGTGTAGAAAGAAGCAAGAGAAGTGCAGAAAGAGGCAGGTGAGGTGCAGAAGGAAGCAAGCACAGTGCAGAAAGAATCAGTAGAGGTACAAAAAGAGGCAAGAGGGGTGCAGAAAAGGTAGGAGAGGTGCACAAAGAGACAAGAGATACAGAAAGAGGCAGGAGGGGTACAGCAAGAAGCAAGAGAAGTGCAGAAAGAAGCAACAGATGTGCTGAAAGAGGCATGACAGGTGCAGAAAGAAGCAAGAGCAGTGCAGAAAGAACCAAAAGAGGTACAGAAAAAGGCTAGTGAGGTGCAGAAAGAAGGAAGAGAAGTGCATAAAGAGGCAAGAGAATTGCTCAAAGAAGCAACAGAGGTGCACAAAGAAGCAATAGAAGTACAGAAAGAGGCAAGTGAGTTGCAGAAAGATGCAAGGGCAGTACAAAAAGAACCAACAGAGGGGCAAAAATGGGCAAGAGGGGTGCAGAAAATGGTAGGAGAGGTGCACAAAGAAACAAGAGAGGTACAGAAAGAGGCAGGAGCGGTGCAGAAAGAAGGAAGTGAAGTGCAGAAAGAAGCAACAAAGATCCTGAAAGAGGTGCAAAGGGTGCAGAAAGAGCCAGAGAAGTACAGAAAAAGGAACAGAGGTACAGAAAGAGGCAAGAGATGTACAGAAACAGGCAGGAAATGTACAGAAAGAGAGAACAGGGATGCAGAAAGAGGCAAGAGAGGTGCCGAAAGAGTGGAGATGGGTGCAGAAAGAAGCAAGGGGGTGCAGAGCGAAGCAAGTGAGGTCCAGAAATACAGAAGAGAGGTGCAGAAGCAAGCAAGAGAAGTGCAGAAAGAGGCAAGAGAAATGCTGAAATAAGCAACAGAGGTGTAGAAAGAAGCAAGAGAAGTGCAGAAAGAGGCAGGTGAGGTGCAGAAGGAAGCAAGCACGGTGCAGAAAGAATCAGTAGAGGTACAAAAAGAGGCAAGAGGGGTGCAGAAAAGGTAGGAGAGGTGCACAAAGAGACATACAGAAAGAGGCAGGAGAGGTACAGAAAGAAGGAAGAGAAGTGCAGAAAGAAGCAACAGATGTGCTGAAAGAGGCATGACGGGTGCAGAAAGACCAGGAGAAGTGCAGAAAGAACTAACAGAGGTACAGAAAGAGGCAAGAGAGGTACAGAAAGAGAAGTACAGAAAAAGGCTAGTGAGGTGCAGAAAGAAGCAAGAGCAGTGCAGAAAGAACCAAAAGAGGTACAGAAAAAGGCTAGTGAGGTGCAGAAAGAAGGAAGAGAAGTGCATAAAGAGGCAAGAGAATTGCTGAAAGAAGCAACAGAGGTGCACAAAGAAGCAATAGAAGTACAGAAAGAGGCAAGTGAGTTGCAGAAAGATGCAAGGGCAGTACAAAAAGAACCAACAGAGGGGAAAAAACGGGCAAGAGGGGTGCAGAAAATGGTAGGAGAGGTGCTCAAAGCAACAAGAGAGGTACAGAATAAGGCAGGAGCGGTGCAGAAAGAAGGAAGTGAAGTGCAAAAAGAAGCAACAGAGATCCTGAAAGAGGTGCAAAGGGTGCAGAAAGAGCCAGAGAAGTACAGAAAAAGAAACAGAGGTACAGAAAGAGGCAAGAGATGTACAGAAACAGGCAGGAAATGTACAGAAAGAGGGAACAGGGATGCAGAAAGAGGCAAGAGAGGTGCCAAAAGAGTGGAGATGGGTGCAGAAAGAAGCAAGGGGGTGCAGAGTGAAGCAAGTGAGGTACAGAAATACAGAAGAGAGGTGCAGAAGCAAGCAAGAGAAGTGTAGAAAGAGGCAAGAGAAATGCTGAAATAAGCAACAGAGGTGTAGAAAGAAGCAAGAGAAGTGCAGAAAGAGGAAAATGAGGTGCAGAAATTAGCAAGAGCAGTGCAGAAAGAACCAACTTAGGTGTTAAATGAAGCAAGAGCTGTACAGAAAAAGGTAGAAGAGGTGCACAAAGAGGCAAGAGTGGTTCAGAAAGAGGCAGGAGGGGTGCAGAAAGAAGGAAGAGAAGTTCAGAAAGAAGCAACAGTGGTGCTAAAAGAGGTGCAAAGGGTGCAGAAAGAGCAAGAGAAGTGCAAAAAGAACCAACAGAGGTACAGAAAGACGCAACAGAGGTGCAGAAAAACACAAGAGAGGTGAGAAGTGCATAAAGAAGCAACAGAGATGTAGTAAGGGGGAAGTGGGGCAGTGAAGGAGGCAAGAGGGATACAGAAAGAAACAATAGAGGTGCAGAAAGAGGGAAGAGGGGTACAGAAAGAGGGAGGAGTGGTGTTAAAGAGGCTTGAGGGTTACAGGAAGAAGCAACATAAATTTAGAAAGAGGTAAGAGAGGCACAGAAAGAAAGTGTGGTTTACAGAACATTAGTACCAATGTACTACCCACATTTAGCAATAAGTTACAGGTGGCCATTCTAGGATTGCACTGGGCTTCTACAACGCTGAAACATTTGTTGCTGCATTTGTGATAATGTTTGAGCCATTTGAGCTAGAAACAATGTTTTTTGTTCAAATCTACAGATTATGCAGGAGATGATGGATTATGTGGCAAATGCAGAAATGTATAATTGTGCAAAAGTTGGTGCAGCCAAACAGTCACATGATTCCAGTGACCCTACTCATACCTCTGACTAGGTCCAGAAATGCTCCTCAGTAGTTCCTTCTTTTTTTGTCTCATTGATTTCATAGTTTAGCTTCTATGGAAACGAGGAAGACTAAACCTGAGGTTACAACTCCACAAAACAGACTATCATACCACACAATAACTCTCCGTAACACATAATCCCACTCTACATAATTCCTTCACACTAAATACCACATACTTTCTATGCACAACACTTTTACATTTACAACGCCAATAGCTCTAACTCTTGCAAATGCAAAACCTATTACATTGAAAATGCTTCTTTAACTACTAGTCATGGTTGCAGAGTGGTGGACAAAGGATGCTGGGCCTCCGACCTCGGACCAGCACTCAGGAATTCCACTGCGTAGGACTTACAAGAAGTACAAGTAGGGCTTCTTAGCCCCCAAAGTCTCTCAGGAGTAAAGTGGACTTCATTCCCCATCATGTAGTCCGCCAGGAGGAGCGTTTGCAGAGTGGTGGAGAAAGGGGGCATGGCCTCCAAAGATGTCTTAGCAATCCCAGTATGTGGGACTTACTGGCGATAACAAGAGCGGTAGTTGGCCCCCAAGGACACCCTTGGGGGCCAACTACCTCTCGTATTACTTCCAGTAAGTCCCACTCAGCAGGATTGTTAAGTTCCCATAGCAGGCCACGTACCCTTTGCCCACAGCTCTGCAAACGCACTCCCTGGCATGCTCTATGCTGGGGATTGAAGTCCCCTTCGCTGCTGGGGGTGATTAGGAGTCAACTAGCCTACTTGTTGCCTCCAGTAAGCCCCACAGAGTGGGATTACTGAGTAGTGGACACAGGCCACGCCCCATTACCCACCACTCTGCAAACGCACCTCTTGGCACGGTCTTGGTTGGGGAAGGAAGTCCCCATACCTCCTGAGGGTGCATGGGGGCTAACTCGCACTCCTGTTACCTCCTGTAATCTCCACACAGCTGGGTTGCTGAGAGTGGTCCGAGACCACGCCCCTTTTTACACCACTCTGCAAATGCGCCTCCTGGTGCACTGCTGCTTGGGGGATGAAGTCCACTTTAGTCCAGAGGTCCTCAGGACACAAGAGGACCTCATCACCCCACCAGCCGAGTGCCAAGAGGTGCGTTTGTAGAGTGGTGTCAAAAGGGGCGTGGCCTCAGACCACCTCTCAGCAATCCCGCTTTGTGGGGATTTTTGGAGGTACCTGGTGGTCTAGTTGGCCCCTAAGTACCCTTAGGATTGAAAGGGACTTAATCCTCCAATTCAGAATGTGCCAGTAGGCATGATTGCTCAGTGGTGCAGGGAGGGCGCGGGGCCTCAGGCAAGTTGCCGGCTTCCCTTTTTTTTCTTTTTTGAAGGGGGCTGTGCAGCCTCCCTTCTCTTAATATTTTTAGGGCCCTGGGGACCCCATCCCCCAGGGCCTGACCCATTAAAAAATAATAATAATTAAAACAGGAAGGGGGCCACATCGCCTTCCTCCCTTGGTCGATGTCAGCCCCGGGGACCCCATTCCCGATGCATGGCCACATAATTTTTCTTTTTTTTCAATGGAGGGGAGCCATTGAGCCCCCCTCCTGAGGCCTTTATCAGCCCCGGGGGCCCCATCCCCCGGGACATTGCCTCTTTTTATTTAAATATTCGAGAGGGGGCTGTGTGGCCCCCCCTTCTCTAGGCCACTATTGGCCCTGGGGACCCCATCCCCCAGGGCCTGGCTAGCCTTTATTTTTAAAATAATTAACACCTTGGCTGCTAGGGAGATTATCCTGCTGTGCTGCAGACCATTCTATCCCATTGTTCATGACGAGTACACGAGCAGTGTACTGCATGACGAGCTGAGCTCATCGTGAGCATGGAATGGGTTAAATTAAAGGGGATGGGGCTCAGTGGCCCACCTCCCCTGGAGACTCTGGTACGTCAGCAGTGACAATATGTGGGAAAAACACTGTTTTCCTTTGAAAGCCCTCACCCACCGACCTAGTCGGTGGCATGCTTCATCATCGGGCCCACCACAGTGGCACCGAATGTGCCCCGGGTGTGCTTCAACGCCAGGTGACTGCGGAGCTGGTATGTTGCTGAGTGTGCAGTGAAGGGGTGTGAAGGTGAGAAATTAAAATGCTATCCAGGAGGTCCCAGCACCCGAGGGTATTAGCAATATTTAATGAACTGGGCCTCTGTTAGCAGGTTAAAAAGGCAATAGGACGTTTTAAGGGAGAGTTACAATGACCTCCAGCGTCCAGTGTGGTCTACATGTTTCAGCCAGTGCCTTTGTTATAAGCTGGCTTTCCTCAGGACCAAAAAGGGGTGAAAAGTGCAAATAATAATAAACTATATTAAGTGAGTGTTGTTATTTTCTCTATGTGTCGCGCACGCTAAGGCGCTGTAACTGTTAGAGGGGGATTCCCTCAAGCTTTTCTACACAGAACACATAGGACAAAGACAAGACGTACAGGGAAGAGTCATATTAGGTTTACATTAAGTAAAAGAACCACTTATAGCCGACTTGTAAGGTGGTGTTCGACCTATATGCGGCTAAGGTGAGCTCATTGGGGACTCCATAGAGCTTGTGAGGGTATATTCAACCGTTAGTGAGGGGTGGTGGGCTAAAAACGAAATCACAAGGTGAGGTACAGGGAAGTAATAGTACTAAGTCCTCACTCTGTTATTTCAATGTAAAAAGCCTCATGGGTCGCCTGGCAGAGAAAGAGACCCTATAGGGATAAAAATGAGACATACAAGGCTTTCTAACCTGTAGGGAGAGAAAGTTCTTACCCCATTTGCAGGATTTAGAGGGTTACTCACGAGTAGTTCGGTCTGGTTCCTCCTAGGACCTATTCATCCATCCGCGGCGCCCGAAATGCAGTGACTGGGCCGCAATGTTTGTCTTTTTATGCTCTAATCGTAATCTATTTCACCTGGTTAGAGTAGAAAGAGAAGGCGGTATGCGCGTAAAACGCCCTATCATGCTGCAACCAACTGCACATGTGCAGGGGAGCAGCGCGTGGACTCGCGCATGCGCGGAAGGCAGGGCGCGTCAATGCGCATGCGCAAGGAACGGGGCTCTGATGCGCATGCGCGGAGCATCGCCGGGTGAGCGCTGCAAGCGCTGGGCTGTATGAGCAGCCTGTGTGAGAACAGGTGTGCGTAGCGCTGGATGTGCGCTAGCCCAAGCGTTATAATAGACAAAGTATTAAGCTCTGGCACATGTAAAGAAACCCAAGCGCTGGGCAAAGAGAATAACCTGTGAGTTAACAGGTGTGTGTAGCGCTGACTATGTGCTACCCAGAGGGTCATTATAAACGAAGTATTGGGCCACTATGTAGAGAATGGGTAATGCCCATCAGGCTTAGGAAATACTAAGTAGAGAGGGGGGATCACTAGTTGGAGAGAAGGGGTCAGGGAGGACGCTCATGCAGGGGGACAGGGGCACAAGTGTCTCACATGAAGTGCTAGGTGCTACTGAGTAGGACCGGGGAGGTTATTACTGGCTCACAGCCCAAGTTGTATAGGTGGGCATGATATGGTTATACTGTTAGGCTATTCCATGGAATGGCATCGTTCAGGCCATGGATGTGTGTGGCTAGGCGGTAAATCCAGCGCTGCTCTTTTTGTAGAAGGAATCTTTCATCTTTGGCATTGTCAAATTTCTCAATGACAGTCCAGGAGAAATCATTTGGTGTGTGGTTGTGGGTCAGGAAGTGATCTGTAAGTTTACTGATATTTTTCCCACATCTTATTGTACTCCTGTGTTCGGTCATTCTTGTGCGTACCTTGCGAGTGGTCATGCCAATGTATCTCAGGCCGCATCTGCACGTTATCAGGTAAACCAGGTTGGTAGAGTTGCAGTTAGTGAAATTTCGTTGCATCCAGGTTTTGCCTGGTTCCAGATTGAGGGTTTTGGACGGAGATGTAAGGTGGCATACGCTGCAGTTGTTACAGGGTTGGTGTCCGATGATCTTGGGCAGGCCCCATGCGTTAACAATTGTGTTGTCTCTGTTCTGATTGGTCGTGCGTGGCCTGGTGTTGACTAGCTGGTCTCTTAGGTTGGTAGATCTTTTGTAGGCAATGCGTGGTTTTTCCCATTGTCTTGTGCCAGAGTTGATAATTTTCCAGTGCCGTTGTATAATGTTGGAAACTTGGTTCGATGCTGTGTTGTACGTTGTTACACAGGTGAGGACTGGTTCTTCCTCAGGTTTGTCGTAGTTTTCCAGGAGGGCTTCTCGATTTTGATTCCTTGCTCTTTTGCGGGTTTGGTTTATTATCCTGGTGGGGTAGCCACGGTCCCTCAGTTTGTGAACTAGGTCATTGGACTGTTGTTTATAGTCCTGGATGTTACTGCAATTGCGCCTGATACGTAAAAACTGCCCGTAGGGCAAGTTTTCCCTCAGGTGTCGAGGGTGAAAACTGTCAAACCTAAGCAGTGAGTTCCTTGCTGTGGGTTTGTAGTAGGTGGTGGTGGTAAGCTTCCCATTGTCAGGTTTGATGTTCAGGTCCAGGAAGGGTAGTTCAGTGGTACTGCTGGTGCATGTGAAGCGTAAGTAGGGG
Source organism: Lissotriton helveticus (assembly GCF_964261635.1). NCBI lineage: Eukaryota > Metazoa > Chordata > Amphibia > Caudata > Salamandridae > Lissotriton > Lissotriton helveticus. Next base: position 328,854,242 of record NC_136071.1, on the reverse strand, counting down.
TCCAGTTGGTTGACCCAGAGCATGAAGCTGTCCAGTGATTCTTGGTCTCCTTTCCATATTAAGAGTATATCGTCGATATACCGACGCCACATACGTATGTTGGCAGAGAAAGGGTTAGTGGGTTGTAGTACGTGGGTGTCTTCAAAGTGGGCCACGTACAATCCTGCCACACTAGGGGCAAAAACACTGCCCATGGACGTTCCATTCGTCTGTAAGTAGTGCGTGCCTTCATATTCAAAATAGTTCTCTTTGAGAGCCAGAGCCGCGCAGTCTAAGATGAAGCTACGGGGGGTGTTGTACTCCCAGGGGGTTGTCATTAGGACATCATGTAACACTTGGAGTGTAGCGTCCTGTGGTAGGCTAGTATATAGGCTTTCTATGTCTAGTCCTGCCATGAGTTCTGTGGTGAGAGCTTCCTTCCCTTCAATATGGCCGAAAATATGGGCCTTACTTACACTGCTGAGGATATCAGCGAAATTCTAGCTGACCCCTCACTCCTGGCAGACTTCAACATCCCGGCCACCGTAGCACAAACAACGGACTGGGATTCACTTACGGAGAAAAAGAGGAACAGGATCCGGACTGTTCTGCATGGGGTCATCCTGGCACAATACTTACGCACCAATACAGCTCCTACCGGCCTTCTAGTCACCAATGCCCCCAGGATCTTCCTGGATGACGCAGCATTTCGTAAAGACTGGGCCCAGATCGCCTGGCACTGCACAAGGGACTGGCTAGTCTTAATCATCAAAACTGCCAAACGTCTATCAGATGCCATCATGATAGAAATCCAAGCAACAGAGTCCCATTTCAAAACCACCATAACGGGCTTTAAGAAAAAACTCGAGGACCAAAACCGCGAAATAGCGGAATATAAAGACTACCTAACCCAGACCAAAATTAAGAAATTCGAGAAAGACCTGAAGAGATTCAGCTATTCTAAAACTTACCCGTACTCGGAGGACGACTACACCCCCCCCAAAAAAACTTTTGACAATTCAGACAACAGCTCTGTCTCAAGCACCTCTAGCAACTCTAGCACAGGATCCAACACATCAAGAGGAAGAGGAAGACGGGGACAACACTGGCAACAACCCTGGCAAGGCCCCCAAAACCAAAATTACGGGCCACCACCGCCCCTCCTAGGCCACTTCCCACCTCCTTACTTTGGATACCCTCACATGTATCCCCAAGGCAACATGCCGTTCTTCCAAGGGAACCAAAACCCCCGGTATCCTTTTTTATCCCAGGGCAGAAGAGGCCGGGGCAAGAGACGGAACACGGGGCATGTCCAATGGACCCCAGAGGAAGAACCTGTGAGCGCCAACACAAGAAACAAAACCAGGGAACAACCGGGAACCAGCAAGTAGCACCGCAACACCCACTGGTGTTCAACTTATCTGATACCCAGTTAACAACAGAAGAAATGGAAGTACTCAACAAAGGCCTTTCATTTGTCCCCACTCCCAGGCTAGACATGTTCAAATTACACGTCGAGCTTGCCGAATTTTTCCGGAAACTTAAACTTAAAGCTTTCTTTGAGAAAAAGGACAACATCATGTCGGAGACAACCAGCACGCCAAACGAGACAGGCTTGAGAATGAAGTCCACCTTCACCCCCCCACCGGGTAGCATCCCGGTCGAAATCCTGACGTTCGAACAGGCAGTCTACACCGATATACAAAACCTACAACAAAAGGACACCTTTAACAACCTGTCCAGCAAAGATAGAAGTACCATCCAACGCCTACAAAATGATCCCACACTGGTAATCAAACCTGCTGATAAAGGGGGAGGAATAGTCTTGATGAACAAGACTGACTACGACCTCGAATGTAAGAGGCTCCTCAGTGACACAAGAAACTACAAACGCCTCACCAGAGACCCGACTGCACAACTTCAAGTCACCATCAACCAACTGGTCACCAACGCAAAAGACAACGAACACATCTCTAAACAAGAGGCGGACTACCTTTGTCCCAAAGAAATAAAGACCCCTTACTTTTACACGGTCCCCAAGATACATAAAGGTATCTCTCCACCACCCGGGAGACCCATCGTATCAGGGATCAAGTCACTCCTAGAGCCCCTATCACGGTTCTGTGATTTTTTCCTAAACCCACTCGTCCAAAAGACCCCCTCTTACATTAAAGACACCAAACACCTCCTTAGTGTGATTCAAGATATTGACTTTGACCCCACCACAGAACTCATGGCAGGACTAGACATAGAAAGCCTATATACTAGCCTACCACAGGACGCTACACTCCAAGTGTTACATGATGTCCTAATGACAAGCCCCTGGGAGTACAACACCCCCCGTAGCTTCATCTTAGACTGCGCGGCTCTGGCTCTCAAAGAGAACTATTTTGAATATGAAGGCACGCACTACTTACAGACGAATGGAACGTCCATGGGCAGTGTTTTTGCCCCTAGTGTGGCAGGATTGTACGTGGCCCACTTTGAAGACACCCACGTACTACAACCCACTAACCCTTTCTCTGCCAACATACGTATGTGGCGTCGGTATATCGACGATATACTCTTAATATGGAAAGGAGACCAAGAATCACTGGACAGCTTCATGCTCTGGGTCAACCAACTGGACCCCTACTTACGCTTCACATGCACCAGCAGTACCACTGAACTACCCTTCCTGGACCTGAACATCAAACCTGACAATGGGAAGCTTACCACCACCACCTACTACAAACCCACAGCAAGGAACTCACTGCTTAGGTTTGACAGTTTTCACCCTCGACACCTGAGGGAAAACTTGCCCTACGGGCAGTTTTTACGTATCAGGCGCAATTGCAGTAACATCCAGGACTATAAACAACAGTCCAATGACCTAGTTCACAAACTGAGGGACCGTGGCTACCCCACCAGGATAATAAACCAAACCCGCAAAAGAGCAAGGAATCAAAATCGAGAAGCCCTCCTGGAAAACTACGACAAACCTGAGGAAGAACCAGTCCTCACCTGTGTAACAACGTACAACACAGCATCGAACCAAGTTTCCAACATTATACAACGGCACTGGAAAATTATCAACTCTGGCACAAGACAATGGGAAAAACCACGCATTGCCTACAAAAGATCTACCAACCTAAGAGACCAGCTAGTCAACACCAGGCCACGCACGACCAATCAGAACAGAGACAACACAATTGTTAACGCATGGGGCCTGCCCAAGATCATCGGACACCAACCCTGTAACAACTGCAGCGTATGCCACCTTACATCTCCGTCCAAAACCCTCAATCTGGAACCAGGCAAAACCTGGATGCAACGAAATTTCACTAACTGCAACTCTACCAACCTGGTTTACCTGATAACGTGCAGATGCGGCCTGAGATACATTGGCATGACCACTCGCAAGGTACGCACAAGAATGACCGAACACAGGAGTACAATAAGATGTGGGAAAAATATCAGTAAACTTACAGATCACTTCCTGACCCACAACCACACACCAAATGATTTCTCCTGGACTGTCATTGAGAAATTTGACAATGCCAAAGATGAAAGATTCCTTCTACAAAAAGAGCAGCGCTGGATTTACCGCCTAGCCACACACATCCATGGCCTGAACGATGCCATTCCATGGAATAGCCTAACAGTATAACCATATCATGCCCACCTATACAACTTGGGCTGTGAGCCAGTAATAACCTCCCCGGTCCTACTCAGTAGCACCTAGCACTTCATGTGAGACACTTGTGCCCCTGTCCCCCTGCATGAGCGTCCTCCCTGACCCCTTCTCTCCAACTAGTGATCCCCCCTCTCTACTTAGTATTTCCTAAGCCTGATGGGCATTACCCATTCTCTACATAGTGGCCCAATACTTCGTTTATAATGACCCTCTGGGTAGCACATAGTCAGCGCTACACACACCTGTTAACTCACAGGTTATTCTCTTTGCCCAGCGCTTGGGTTTCTTTACATGTGCCAGAGCTTAATACTTTGTCTATTATAACGCTTGGGCTAGCGCACATCCAGCGCTACGCACACCTGTTCTCACACAGGCTGCTCATACAGCCCAGCGCTTGCAGCGCTCACCCGGCGATGCTCCGCGCATGCGCATCAGAGCCCCGTTCCTTGCGCATGCGCATTGACGCGCCCTGCCTTCCGCGCATGCGCGAGTCCACGCGCTGCTCCCCTGCACATGTGCAGTTGGTTGCAGCATGATAGGGCGTTTTACGCGCATACCGCCTTCTCTTTCTACTCTAACCAGGTGAAATAGATTACGATTAGAGCATAAAAAGACAAACATTGCGGCCCAGTCACTGCATTTCGGGCGCCGCGGATGGATGAATAGGTCCTAGGAGGAACCAGACCGAACTACTCGTGAGTAACCCTCTAAATCCTGCAAATGGGGTAAGAACTTTCTCTCCCTACAGGTTAGAAAGCCTTGTATGTCTCATTTTTATCCCTATAGGGTCTCTTTCTCTGCCAGGCGACCCATGAGGCTTTTTACATTGAAATAACAGAGTGAGGACTTAGTACTATTACTTCCCTGTACCTCACCTTGTGATTTCGTTTTTAGCCCACCACCCCTCACTAACGGTTGAATATACCCTCACAAGCTCTATGGAGTCCCCAATGAGCTCACCTTAGCCGCATATAGGTCGAACACCACCTTACAAGTCGGCTATAAGTGGTTCTTTTACTTAATGTAAACCTAATATGACTCTTCCCTGTACGTCTTGTCTTTGTCCTATGTGTTCTGTGTAGAAAAGCTTGAGGGAATCCCCCTCTAACAGTTACAGCGCCTTAGCGTGCGCGACACATAGAGAAAATAACAACACTCACTTAATATAGTTTATTATTATTTGCACTTTTCACCCCTTTTTGGTCCTGAGGAAAGCCAGCTTATAACAAAGGCACTGGCTGAAACATGTAGACCACACTGGACGCTGGAGGTCATTGTAACTCTCCCTTAAAACGTCCTATTGCCTTTTTAACCTGCTAACAGAGGCCCAGTTCATTAAATATTGCTAATACCCTCGGGTGCTGGGACCTCCTGGATAGCATTTTAATTTCTCACCTTCACACCCCTTCACTGCACACTCAGCAACATACCAGCTCCGCAGTCACCTGGCGTTGAAGCACACCCGGGGCACATTCGGTGCCACTGTGGTGGGCCCGATGATGAAGCATGCCACCGACTAGGTCGGTGGGTGAGGGCTTTCAAAGGAAAACAGTGTTTTTCCCACATATTGTCACTGCTGACGTACCAGAGTCTCCCTAATATTTCCCTTAAACTAGCTAGCCTTTATTGATTTATATATATAAACTGGGGATACAGGCTAGCTTATCTAGTCCTCTCTCTCTTGTTGATCTGTATACCACCTCCCCTGGACCCTGGACCACTTTTGGCCATGCTCCCACCCTGCCATAGAAAACATCAATGTCCCGGGAATTGGCATCCTGGGACTTGCTGGGGAAGCCCCAATGCCCCCACAGACCAAGCCGGCTCCCCGCCTCCTGCGGGAACCGGCATTGCTTTTGGGCAAGGGGAGCTGCTAACGTGCAGTTCCCCTTGCTTCTTGGAGCGAGAGCAGCAGGTTTCCTGCTCTCGCTTCCAAGAAGCAAAGCAGTGTTTGCAATAGCAGGGCGGGAGCCATGCTCCCACTCTGCCATAGCAAACATCAATGTCCCGAGAATGGGCACCCTGGGACATTGCAGGAGCCGTCCATGGGGGATGGCGGGCTCCAGGGCCATAGAGGACTCCAAAATCTGGGGGGGATATGTCTAACCCTGGGCGTAGTTCGCGGAGCCGCACTCCGCGGAGCTACGCGAAGACGCACTTGCACTCCGCGAACTACGCGTAGCTCCGCGGACATGCGTAGTTGCTTGCTAGACCCGTTCGCGCGCCATTTTTCGTCTTCGGGAGTGCGGTGCGCGTGTTCAGGGCGCTGCCTGCATGCTCGAGATGGCTAGCGCGCTAAGTTACCCAAGAGGTTTGTCCCGCCCGCTTGCGTTCCCTTATTTCCTGTTCCGGGTCACAAGTAACGTGTTCGCGTTGTGCAAGACATGTTCGGGAACTCATCTTCTCGTTCGCACTACAAAAGTGCGTGATCTCGCTAAATATCGCGCGAACTTACCCAGGCGGTCGCGACGGGCGGAGCCATCTTGGATTTCACACTCTGGCTATGGTTTTGGGCCTACTTTAGCATCTAGCTCCTATCTCTTCAATCCTGGTCTTTTCACCCACTTTTTTAAACTTTCTTTAGTTATTACCTATCTCTCTCTGTGCCTAGGTTTATATTTTTCATTTTATTTCTACTTTTACAACTTTTTTTCAACTTTTCTCTTGTTTTATATTACTTCCTTCTTTTACCTTGCTTCTTCTTTCCCCTACCTTTTTGTCTTGAACTTTTCTTCTCCCCTCCACCCAGAACCATGGTGAAGGGTGCCAGCAGCATCGGCGGCTCAAAGGGCAAGGCGGCTGTGCCCAAAAAAACCCGGCTGCCTTGCGGCAGAATGCGCCCCGCAGGAGTGACGGCCCGCCAACTTTTTGGGGAGGAGGAGGTGGCTGCCCTGGTCTTTTTTATCCAGCGCCACCTCCCCTTGACCTTGGCAGCAGGCGGCAGGCCCGGCTCCGGCTACCGTATTGAAGAGCGTCTCCGGCGGTGGGCGAAGGTGCGCCGGGCAGTCTTCCGCTGCTCCGGTATCCGCGTACCCACCATCAGCTGTCCCACCGCTGGGCCGACATTTTGGACCGGGAGCAGGACCTGTTGGACCTGCTTGGTGTCGAGGTTGTGGGTCTTGGTGAGTGGCTACCCAAAAAAAAAAGTGTGTGTGTATATATATATATATATATATATATTTATATATATATATATATATAGTAGTATAAATATTGTTATTGTATCTTTCTAAATCTTGGCTGAATAAGTAACGCGATGACTGTTGCTCCTAGTTACATTTCCGATGTATTCCGTTATATCTACTGTAATTGTATGACACTGTTCTTCTTCACTGACTCTTGCGTGTTGTTTCAACTTGCCGCTAGCTGTTGCTGTTTATTGATGTGACATTTTCTTTATTGTAGAGAACTGAAGTTAGTTAATGCTATTAATAGAGTCTTGTCCTTCCTTTGTCCGTCAGTGAAATAGCGGTGGATGGATAATTGTACGTAGTTTGCATATTGTAGCATTTTTTTCACGGGCTTCTCTTCTGCATGAATCCTCCTCTGACAATGAATGCTAAAGTTACTTTGTTCTTCTTACCTCAGCCAGGGCCGGCTTTAGGCATGTGCAAGCTGTGCAACTGCACAGGGCCACCAAACTTCAGGGGCCACCACACCAATATATATCCTTAATTTAATAATCCTCTGAGGATGGATACATATTTGCGTGGCGGCCCCTGGCAGGGATTTGGTGCCTCTGGCTCTGTTCCACTTCCAAACACCCTGACTCCCCCTCTTCACTGGCCTCCGTCCTCCGCCCCGACCTCCTCTTCCGGGGCCCCCTACCTACGCTCCCTGCCCAGGACCACCATGAGCCTAGAGCCACCCCTGCCTCAGCCCTCCATAGAACTGATGTAGTTTGTTTAATGAGTGGGTAGGCTTGGCAGCAGTAGCATTCAGTCAGTAGCAGAACAAAATATGATGCAACGAACGTACAATTTTGTGTATGCACAAAGTTTCTGCATGTCTCCTCCTTGTGATCTATGCATTTTGCTGGCAAAAATGAAAAAGAAATGACTACTCACAGATAATTGATTACCCCATTCTTGAATCTTGAATCGGTGGTGTTGTTCAGGTGTTACTGCCTCTGTGTTACTTAGTAATCTGCAATCAGAATGTTTATGGAACATTTGATTTGTTTTCTCCAAGTATACAGTCAGTGAATCCTGCAAGGCAGTAGTCATTTGGTAGATCAATGTTTGTTTCTTTTAATGTTCTAGCAGTGGTTTTTGATTTGAAATGATGTCTATGTTTCACAGCACTCAATGTTTTTCTCTTTGTTTATTATTTCTTACATGATGAAACACAGAACCCAGGGGCAAGCAGAAGGCTGGGACCGAGTCGGCGGGTGAACCACCACAGGCACAGAGCTCCTCTACTGAGGATCCTGCTGCTGTCCCCAGTAAGTCCAACAGTGCTTTCTTTTGGAACAATGATATTTCCCTAACTTTGTAACGGAGCTTTTTTTTTTCAACCGATTAATTACATTTACTTCCTAAAGAAATTTTGACTCTTTAGTTAAGGTATTAATCTTTTCCATAAATATGTGATAAAAATTAGAATAGCTGTAGGCACAGGGTCCACTCCTGTCTTATGCTTTTTCCTCTGTAATGTCTCTGCTTTGGCAATTGACACCAACCAAGTATGCATCCAGATGTTGGTCTAGTATTTTGTAAACGTTAGTATACCACTAGTAGTCTTGTGGGAATTCTATCTTCTATGGAGTCATATACATATTACATAACTATGCATGCACCAGAAAATTGGATGTTGGTGCTGATAGGCAGGTTGGACCTTACTTACACCTCAGTCACAGAACTCTGAGGAACCCACAATTCACTGAACGACAACCTATATGGGCTCAGTCATTGGTCAATTATTCAATTATCACACTCCTGAACCCCAATACCAAGATGCCCAATGCTTTTATTACACAATCCATAACCTAAGTAACCCCCTTTTGCTCACTCACTCGTGTAAGTCTACAAGACAACAGACACTGAAAATAAACTTCAGAGGCAAAGTGGTACTTCAAAAGCTTTATTTTGTTAGAAGTAAGTAAGTAACATCAATGTTTTTAAGTTGTTCCGTGAAATACGTCGAGGGGCCCACCAGAAAAAATCCAGAGTTAAAAAAGGCTGAATAAAGTAATCAACATTTGTACAGCTACTAGTGCACGATAGGGAAATGTGGGAAATGTCGGAGACCCCTCACCATTGAACGTATACTGGTTACATATGCCTCTTTTTGGTAAGCTCTGGAAATGTCAGCTTCGTAGAAGGAAATCTTCTCATCTGCCGAAAATTAATGACAAAAGTGGTGCACGTTAGACAGTATGAAATACATTTAGGCAAGTTTTATGCAGCCATGCTAAAAAAAAGTTGTAACCTGTAAGCAAACTCGATTCCACAATCCACATACAAAACGTAAATACGGGCCCTTTTATTTTCCAACCTCTTCAGGTGTATGCATTGAACAATCATGTTGCCTCAAAGGCGTCTTCTACTGCGCAACAAGCTGCGAGGTAGCATGCGCAGAATTGGATACATTGATGTACAAAGGTTACATAGTTCACTTCAAATTTCCAAGGACTAGAGTAGCAGTACAGATGAGATGAGCTTGGGTACCATACCATAACAAATGAATGCTACTATGTGTAGTGACTCTGCTGTTCTATGCAATGTGGACTACTACTGATTACGTACGTTGTACTTAACTGTTTTGCAGAACTCCATTCTTGGTGAACAAGTACAATGGGGGCTGTGCATCCATCTAAAAAGGTGTACTTATTTTTATAGGTGCAGAACCCGTGCCATCCACCAGTGCCGACGGGGACAGCGGCGCAGCGTCAGCGATCCCGGAGGGGACAGGAGGATCAGAGGCACCTACACCAGCACCAGCAGCAGTGGGGGAGGAGCCAACAGCGGTGGGCGATGGTAAGTTACATTCAATAGTGATCCGCATTACTTGGTGGGAGGGGAAAACTTCCTCACTGTACTCTGAGAATTAAGAACTTGAAGTTCTACTGGACAATATATGACGCCACCTTTACTTGTCATTACCGTGCTTAGCATTACCACTACAGTAATGCAGGTGGCTGATAGCAGTCGGATGCATGGGTTGTTGTTGAAGCATGGAAAGGGGAAAACACAGCTGCCTGCGTGGTTGGGAGACACACCCAATGTCGGTGGTTAGTGGATAGTCTCAGCAGCAGCGGTGTTTTGGTCAAACCCAAAGGCAAGGGAAGGAGGGGACGACTGGATGCATGGGTCGTTGCTGGTGAAACACAAACCAAATAAGGTTTGTTGCGCGATATAAAGAATGATAGTCTCTACTAGACATTTACTACTAGCTGCCCCCTGTTAATTAATGTTAGTTTGAGACTGTTCCCGCCTTCCCTGAAGCAGAGTATATAATATAAAACGAGATATCAAAAAGACAGGTGTTCGTTCGTATGTGTGTGACCGTTGAAGTACACCCATGCTACTAGGGCAGGCATAATGCCGTGCCAAAAAGTCCAACAAATAAATTATATAGGCCGAGGAATGTTCAAGATAGATGCAACACAATTTTTTGTACTCAGCTTGCTTGCTAGTGCTACTGTGCCACTATGTGTTGAATCAATTTTGTGTTCTTGATTTGCTGGGATTTTGGATTACAACAATTCTGTTTCTTTCTTTATAGTTACTCCTTCAAAACGAACAAGGAAGGAGTTGGCAGTCCGGGCCCGGCAGCGGAAACTGCAGGCCATCGTTGAGGCCTACCGCCGGCTGGTGGCTCAGGCCGAGGAGGAGGAGGAGGAGGCGGCGGCAGCAGCTGCTGCCTCTTCCAATGCCCCGGCCCCCAAGCCTGCAGGAGTACGTCGCCGTGGTCAGGCAGCCGCCCGCCGCCGAATTTTTACATCATCGGCGGTCCCCCCACAACATGCGTGCCAATGTAGGTGCCGGGAATTTCAACAAAAGATTCTCCGCCGGGTAGCGAGGCTTGAGGAGGAGCGGGTGAAGCTTGAGGATTGAATAGAGGAGCAGGTGAAGCTCATTGTGGACAAACACCTGAAAGCCCACCGGCTTTGAGATGGACCCTGTTTGTTTGCCCCTTTTTCAATCCTTTTGTTGGTGGGTGGGATTTGGGTGTTGGGGTTTACATTTAACTTTGAAATTTGGTTGGGGTTAGGGGAGGGTAGGGACAGCTGTGGGGTAAGATTTCATATATATTTTATTTTTGTATCATCTTTCTTTATATTATGTTAAAATAAAAATGAGACACAAAGTTATTTTCCAAAGAAAACATTTGAAGTTCATTTGTGTTTGTTGGGTGGGTGGAGGGGGGACTGTTTCACCAAATAATGTACGTTGTGCAACATCGCAACGTTTAATTGGCCATGCAGGTCAGGGGACAGTGCTTTCGAATAAAAAAAAAAATTGGCCACATCTTTAACATGCAGACAGATAGATGCGGTAAACCCTCACGGAGTTATATTTGTAGTATTAGAAGAACTACCAGTCTGTCTTGCGTTATACCTCACAGCAAACTTATCTTACCTGTGATTGCTGATGATGAAGTGGGCTGCATTTGTTTCCCAAGACAATGGATAAGAATCTGTTGTTCTGAACTTCTGTGATAGTAGTAGTAGACAGACCCTGCCAGTAGCATTTTGAGACAAAAAGAAAGAGGCAGTCATTTGCGTGATAGACAATGTGGGGGCAGTATAAGTATTAAGTACAGTACATTACACGACTGACCCAATACAATTTTGCAACTGCTAAACTGAAACATAACAATGGTTTTGGGGATTGGAAAGTAAGTGCAAGAGAAGATAAGAAGTTCAACTGTAGTTGTAGTACTCACGTCAACGTCAAACTTTTCTAAATCATAATGCTGTAAACTTAAACCCAAACAATGACGCCAATTCATTACGTATTCGTTGTTTGATGGTAATGGTAAATTATTTGGCATTATACACAGAGCTTGAGTTGGGAAGCAGAAGAAGATCCCGGCCATGCCTTGTTGAAATTACACTATTGTTGCTTTCACCACATCTGCCCCAGCAAGCGCGTGATCAAATTGTTGGTGTATATTTAATGTAACAAACATCGCACCTCAATGAAACCACGCAGCCCAGGGTAAGAGGGTTAGGGTTTGTTGAATGGATGGGTACGGGAGTTTTGGGAAAGGTTTGAGAAAGAAAAACAGTACGCATGTAGACAACAAAAGCAAAACAATGAAGACGATGATTTATGATGTTGAATTTGATCCACTAGCCAATGAATGTAAGGAATAAACGTAGAAACAGGATACGCTGAATATCATTCTTGGTTTCCCGCCATCCAATTGCTTGATGATGATGATTAGTGGTAATGGTGAGTAGATGCTCATAGTATAATAGCAGTGGGTGAAAAACGTCCAGCCTGTGTGGATTGAAAAAGAAAAGGCAAATACAAAAGAATGTGAATGACCTAAACAAAGTGTATTTGAAATACAGTGAAGATCCAAAAAATAATACAAGCGGAGTAGTCGTAAAGAGAGGACTTTCAGACTGAGGCGGCTTCGATACAATATGTTATGTATAAGTCTACTAGTTGCACATCATTATTAATCTAGAAGTACAAGAAAAGATAGGAGCCAGCACAGAACAGACTCACGACACAGGGTCGCCAGTAACACAAACTGCATTTACCTAACAATTTGACTGAGCCAGAGAAAGGGGCATAACAATTAAAAAAGCAACCTAGCGTTTTTAAAATTAATCAACAAAATCAATGCCTCATTCTCAGTCACCAATCATACCACTACTGTACTGTACCACTGCACAGTGCACACACATGAAGTAGCCTGGGTCTACTGTGCTGTGCCTCTTATTTGTATTTACCTTGTATTCCACTCCAAGAAACATCGTACATCAATCAGCTCAGATCCAACTGCCTGACAGCGTGCAAAGATATGTGTGGTGTCACCATCATTATCAGGTGTGGCACGTCTAGTCCAACAGCAACAGCAACTCAGTCTACTCTGTAGTGAGTGACTACGAACGATAAATTAAGTCCTGACTGCACCTGTAGTAGTAGGATCACAAGTGCGTAAATACATTTTATATTATTAAATAACATGGAAAAATTGGCCATCACATCACGTGAGTCTGAAGTTACTAGTATACTTCAATTCCATGCACATTTGCTCAGAGTCAGCTAAACATCCTATGCAATGCATTGCATCATTCATTTAATATAACTGTCTTGCTCTTGTCTTTCACTGTCAGATGATTGATCACAGATGCTGCCGAGCCTTTTAAAAGTAATGACGACGAGTCACAACAAGTTGACTTCAGTTGTGGATGCCTGCTCAAGTATTGACACTGAAGAGTCGTCTATGAATGCCTGCAGACAGAGGTGGTAGCCTTAAGAGTAAGACAGTGATGAGTTGCAGATTTCAAATGATAAAGAGGATGGCTGTAGTCATGACTGTACGGTTCACTTGTTATGGAGGGACTGTTAGAGGCTACATTATTGTACTATACTCCATCTACAACATCCAATGTATGGCTGGCAAGATGGAATTGTATTGACTTGAGTGGGAGTCAAGAAGATGGAGCAAGACTCTGAGGAGTGCTGCAGTCAACAAATGCACAGGCGTGCAACTCCAGTAGGTAAATAAAAAGATACAGTGAAATGAAATGAAATGAAAAATTACATTTCTATAGCGCATAACTACCCGGAGGCCTCGTGTACAGTGAAAATAAATGCACAGGCGTGCAACTCCAGTAGGTACATAAAAAGAATCAGTGGTGGGGATGGATTTGGTTGTGGTTTTTATTTGCAGTTTAGCACCAGAAAGCCATTGTTAATAAGAAAATAACACAAATAAAGGAAGGGAGAAAGTAACAATTTAAAAGCCTAGTTGTCAGGGAAGAGGAGCTCGTCCTCAAACTCTGTGCGTTCGGACAGAAGTAGGTCATGTAACCCAGTAGTGAGGAGGTCTTCGGACTCGCTTTCTTCATCCTGCTCTGATTCACGTACTTTATAGTCTGGTGGTATGAAGTGTTGATTCATTTTTATCATTGTCAGCCTCTCCACGCTTTTGGGGGAGAGACTAGTCCTTTTCGATGTCACAATGGCACCAGCAGCACTGAAAACCCGCTCAGAAGAGACACTGGCTACAGGACAAGCCAGATACTTTATCACCAGCCTGCTCAGCACTGGCCACTGTCTCCTTCTTTCATACCAATAGACCAATGGGCTTTGCTCCATGAACACCTCTGTTGTGTCATCCAGATAGGCCTGAACCATCCGCTCAGTGTTCATTGGGGCTCTGCTTTGCTGGTCCTCTTTCCCCTTTGCAACAGCAATGGACTTACCCATCCCTTTCTGTAGAAAAAAAGCAGTTATGCTTTTGGTTGGGTCTGCTGAATCAGATCGTGTAGGTGCTGCTTTTGGTACTGTTGGTGCCTGCTGGAAAGCAGACGCACTGCTCTCATGCTCTGAAGAACTTGCGTCAGGAGTACTTTGACTGGCCTGGGCTGGCACTGGCAGGCCTTTAAGTAACAGCCGTTCAGTTTCTAAATCATTAGCTTCCGCAGCTATGGAAGTTTTGTACTTGGCAACATCCTCATCTGAAAAAGGAATTACTGCGCTACTGCTGACAAATATTTTGTACCGTGGATCCAACATTGTTGCAGTTATGTAATGTTCACCTGACACAATCATTTGAAGCCTTGCGTTTACAGATAAGCGGTTGGCTAAGGCCTTGGCCAAGGTATATGCATCAACTTTTTGTTCGTCACCTTCGTTTGTTACACAGACCTCCTTCAACTGTTGCTCAAGCATGTACAACAATGGGATGGCTTGGCCCATAGTACAGTCCTCCCTGCTAACTGCACGTGTGAAGACCTCAAAGGGTAGTAGCATCTCTGTGATGCATTTAATGAGGTCCCACTGCCACATCTCAAGGGCTTTAAGATTAACACTAGGATCCCCTAATCTTCTTGACATGACATAAGCATTCAGTGGTATGTACTGCTCAAAGAGACGCTCAAGCATGAAATAAGTAGAGTTCCAACGTGTTGGGACCTCCTGGATCAGTGCTTTGACTGGCAATTTATGCTCACGCTGAATGACCCGTAGCAGCTTCCGTCCTTTAAAAGACTTGTTAAAGTGTGTGCATATTCTTCTGCAGATGGTCAGTATGTTGCTGACTTTGGCTTCAGTTTTCAGAAAGTCTTGCACGACTAAGTTAATGCAGTGTGCCAAACAGGGTACCCTGAAATAATGTCCTTCTCTCATTGCCTTCACTACATTACTGCCATTGTCGGTGGCAACAAAACCAATCTTAAGGCCTCTTGGTTTCAGCCATTCAAAGACCTTGGTGTTAAACTCAGACAAAATGTTTTCAGCAGTATGACTTTTCTCCATAGCAAACATGGCTACAGTTGCATGTCTGCGCGTATCATTAAAAATCCCAGCAACGTCAAGGAGGCCTGAAGTTAACTTGTCTTTAACACCTACAAAAGAGATCCAGTGTGCGGTGATGCACATGAAATCTATAGCATCGCAACTGCTCCACATGTCTGTTGTCAGGTGGATACAATGGACAACACTCTGTTGTAAGGCTTTCCCAATCAATTCCAGCACGTCCTGGTGTAGTGCTGGAACAGCAACTCGGGCAAAATAGTAGCGACTGGGAACGTTCCATTTTGGGCAGAGGGTTGCCACTAATTCCCGAAATCCCACAGCCTCAACAAATGAAAATGGGAGAAGGTCCAGTGCCAACATTTTTGCAAGTTTCGCATTGTACAAACGTGCTATTGGGTGGTTCCGCTCGTACTTTCCCTCCTGCCTAAACATGCTAGTAATGGTACGCTGCTTTGTATTTCTTTCAGTTATGCTAGACGGACCACCTTGCATCGCAGACTTTGCACTCCTTGGTGTCTCCAGCTGACTCTGGTGCCACTGAGAAGTTGCTGATGCGGAGGATGTGGACTTTACCACTCCAGTGCTGGTGACAGGGCTCATTTGTGTACCACTCCCAGATAGAAGGTCATCGTCTCCCTCTTCTTCTACCTCCTGGTCAACCATGAGTGGACCTTGTAGCACTGTATCCCCACCAACACCAGTGCTCACATTTTTTAAGCTTGCAAGGTGGTTCTCCCACCTGATTAAGTGTGTTTTTTTCAAATGGGTCGTTTGGCCTCCAGTACCATAGTTTGTACCAATCTTACCACGACTAACATTGACATGACAAATGGTGCATACAGCAATGTTCTCCTGAACTGGGTGAACGGTAAAGAAGTCCCACACTGGGGAGGTAAACTTTTGTCTCCTGCCATAGGAAGAGAAGGACCCACTTCCAATGCCGGATGGACTGGAGGATTGTTGAATTTCCCTATGTGACAGCTCAGTCCTAGTACTGCCACTACCTCCTTCTGTTGAAGTGGCGCTTCTGCTGGATGTTGGATGCTGCCGGGCCTTCGCTGATGAAAAAATGGGAGCTGGTGTTACTTTGGGTGTTGAGTGTGTAGGAGTTATGCGTGCTACCTGCTCATCACTAATCGCAGCATTTCTGGATAGGGTGAAAATGTTGGTCTCTACATCCTCTGCACCAGGAATAACGCTCGTGATGATGACAGTGTCAGACCCGTCTTTATCACCAGCAGTATCCTGCTCACCTACATCGACCTCCATAAGTTCAAGCCTTGCTGGAAACTTCCTTTTTCCTAGCCTGGTCTTGGGATGTCTCTCCTTTGAATGCTCACATAGTTGTGGCTGCCAATCCTTATCAAGGTCATCGGAAGAGATGCTTGGCGAAGAACTCGATGCACTAACCCTCCTTTCCCTTGGTGAATTGAAAGACAATAGATCACCTCCAGAAGTGGCTTCCTCTTCTTCTTGCTCGGAATGAGGCTCTACTTCCTGAACTGCCCCGACTTCGGGAGGAACAACTACTACTATTGCGTGCGGAGATGGTGGTTGTTGTTCTTGAGGAAGTACTATTGCGGGCTGTGGTTCTTCAACAAGTACTATTGTGGGATTTGGTTGTTGTTGTTGAACAACTCCAATTGCGGGCGGTGGTTGTGGTTGTTCAACAACTGTTGCGGGCGGTGGTTGTGGTTGTTCAACAACTGTTGCGGGAAGTGGTTGTGGGTGAACAACTCCTATTGCGGGCGGTGGTTGTGGTTGTTGAACATCTACTGCTGGCGGTGGTTGTTGAGCACTTCCATCTTGCGTGGATTGTGTACTACTTTGAGACAGCGATAAGTTTAGTTCAGGCTCAGTATCACTGCTTGCAAACATTAGGCTGGCTACCTCTTCGACCCTCATTATGTGCTTGGCCCTGGGTTGGTGGGTTGCCCCCACTAATGCGGGTGTGCTGGTCCCAGCTTGCACCCCAGACACCGCTGCTGCAGGCGTACCTTTTGGGGTCCCAAAAAAGGTTTTGGGGTCCATACCAGACTTAAGTGACACTTCCTTCTTCTGTTCCTTCTTCTCAGCAACTTTCTTGGTGGTGGAGGACCTGGTAGCTTTCTTAGGGCCCATCTTCTTCTGATGTCAGCACACAGCAGCACAAATTGCAGAGATGTCTGGTCAGATGAGACACACCACACGTGGCGTACAACTGAAGGACGTCCGTCTGGCAGTAGAACGGGCGATGGATGAAAAAACAACCAGCACCTCCTCAGTCTTTTTTTGTGCACCTACAAGCAAAGAAGGCAGAACAACATCAGTCAAACAAGCAGTAAGCCAACATGAACAATTGAAAGACACACAGGCCAATGTATAAAAGACAAAACAGAAGACTAATACTACCAGTCCAGCACCACAGCTCCAAGCCACATGAAGTCCAGAAAGAACCAATAAAGTCAAGCAGGCCTATATATGCCAATATGGACAGAAAAAGGAGGATGCCTGCTGCACATGACAGGTTAATGCAAGGAATAAAAATACCCCATGGCTAAGAGGTTGTAAACCTACACCGCAAAAACACATACAAAGGCATACATTTATTAATACACCCCTGACCAGACAACACATTTTGGAATGCAATGCCATACACACATGCCCTAATGATGTTAATTGAATACACCAAATGGAAACAGCTACATAAAGGCAGCACCCCCACTAACTACTACCTCTGGGCCTCTGGCCTACTGTCAGATCAGACCAAAAGCTGGGAGGCCAATGATAAATGCACAAAGGAAGTACCTACAAAATGGCTGCCACCACATGGCCTGGACAACCCCAGCAACATGAAAGAAAGAGAAAAGAGAAGACAGACAATAAATGCCTATGGGAAAGGGACAATGCTTTGTTTTGCTTCACAAAGTAGCTGCACCGCTGCCCACGTGGTCAGCCCACCCACAAACCAGAAGACAGACACAGGAATTGTTCCAGGCTCCAAAAATTCAACCAAATGACAACTTCAGTTTTTTTGGGTGCACAAGAAACACATGCAACATTTTCGAGAAACTTTTATGCAACTCGGGACATATTGTTCGCGAGAATGCAAAATCGGCGTGTTCGGCAGCGCGAATGGAATAAAACGTCGTTATCGCGTTCCCGAGCAAGTACATTGAGCGCGCGAACAAGACAAAAAATGTAATGTCGCGTGTCAAGAGTTGATTAACTTTAATGCACCTATGGCTATGAGTAGTAGTACCTCTGCCCTACTGCCAGAATAGTCACAAACATTGGATGCCTATGGCAAAAGCACAAAGGAAGGACACACAAAATGGCCGCCACCATAGGGCCTGGCCACCAACAACAACATGGAAAAAACACAAAGGATGTATACACAAAATGGCCTCCAACACATGGCCTGGCCACCAACAACAACATGGCAAAATCACAAAGGAAGCATACACAAAATGGCCGTCACCACATGGCCTGGCCACCAACAACAACATGAAAAGAAAGAGAAGGCAGACAATAATGCCTATGGCAAAGGGACAATGCTTTGCTTCACAAAATGGACACACCACACCACCGCCCAAATTGGTCACCCCACCCGGCCATAAACAAGAAATCATTACATAGAGGACAGAAAATGGAAGTGGTCCATGCTCCAAAAAGAGAAAACTACAACCAAATGACAACATAACATAAATGAGGACTTTTTGTAGCACAAGAAACACATTAAACATTTTCTGCGTGTTCGGCAGCGCGAATGGAATAAAACATCGTTTTCGCGTTCCCGAGCAAGTACATTGAGTGCGCGAACAAGACAAAAATTGTAAGGTCACGTTCTCGCACTGTGCGAAGTTACCAAAACTACCCAAGCTGTATTCCTAGGGTTATCTAATGGCAGAAATTGACAGAGTATTTAAACACACCCAAAACCTGAAATACCCCACACATAAAAATAAGATTTTCTACATCAATCCAAGCCATCCATGATGTTCAAATTAAGGGTACACCACAAAAACAGTTGATTAACTTTCATGACCCTATGAGTAGTACCTCTGGCCTACTGGCAGATTAGGCCACAAGGTTGGAGGCCTATGGCAAGAGCAAAGTGGCTGGAAACATAAAATGGCCGCCAACACATGGCCAGGCCAACCACAGAAAGTTAATACAATGAACTCAAGCATGCCTACACACTAACTACATGGAGTACTAGGGTCAGCTATTGGCTTAAAAAAAACTATTTTAAATTCCACAAACAGAAATTCCACAACAGACATTGCTATTGCATAATGAACATAATCCAATGCCATCCATGATGTTTGTTTACAAACTGGAATAAAAATTTAAACACAGACTACAGAAACATGATTGGACCCATGGGTACCTCTCTATGTAGCCTGGATGAAATTAAAAAAATAAATACAAGTTGGGACCTCATAAAAGTACAGGCCTCCATCAATAATTTAATTCCAGGATTGAATACTGTAGTTAAAAAAAAAATCAAATCAAACAAACACAAGTCTACATCATACTCACTCATACATTACACAAACTTACTAGAAAAAGAGAATTCCAAATCCAAAAGTCCTCAATAAATCCAAGAAAAATCAGTAATGCAGCCAACACACACAGAAAGTGATCCTTCCAGCTCAAAATCCAAAGGAAAGTGAGCACCACATGGACAAAGCACTGGGAGGAGCCTGGTGGACAGGAACAGGAAGTTGTAAACTCAAGGGCCCTTCCTGCATCCTCCTTACTCTTCAAAACAAGAGTATAAACAAAAAGAGGACTCCTTCCCCCCAAAAAATACAGCCAAAGGTACAACTTTAAGGTTTTTTTTTCATTTTTTTGCTAACCAAAATGGTAATTTATTATGGTTTTAACATGCTCGCGAGTTATTCTGTGCAAGAATGCAGTTTCTGCGTGTTCGGCAACTCGATCTTACCAACAAGCATCCTCGCGCATACTTATGACGCTATCGCGCATCCAAATGACGTTATCGCGTTCGCACAGTCGCACGAGATTGTGCGAGAGTGTTTACAAACATGGTGGCACACGCGACCGGGAAAAAGCGAACGCAGAACCAAGGTAAGCCATTGCCGCGCACGCGATAATGTTATTGAGCGCGCGAGAACTACGCTACGCACCGGATCGCGGAGTAATCGACAGCTTCGCGTTCTCCGTGGAACGCGGAGTTGCCGAAACTCCGCAAGCTCCGCGAACGGAGCTTAGTTCTTCGCCCAGGGTTAGATATGTCCCCCGCGTCCCCCACACTTCCTACGCCCATGGACTTATGGACCTCTATACTAACAAGGGTGCTAGAAGCTTCCTGTACTGTTGGTCTTATCGATTCATGGTCAGAGTCAATCTTGGTCCCGATATTCAAGAAGGGAGACCGACAGAACCCGGGCTGTTACCGACCCATCTCATTATTAGACACCTTGGGCAAAGTGGCAGGCCGTATAGTCCTTAACCGCCTCCAGCAATGGGCTAAGGACAAAAAAGTGCTGTTGGACCTCCAGTTTGGATTCAGGGAAGGACTGGGCACTATCGAGCAAGCTCTTAATCTTGCTCTACTTAGGGGCAAATATGTAAATGCGAAAGGGGGAAAACTACATGGCTTTCGTCGACTTAACAGCCGCTTTCGACTGTGTGAGCCATGACAAGCTATGGGGGTCTTTGGAAGAAATGGGTCTGGAGATCCCCATAATTAACTTCCTAAGAGACCTCTATGGAAATACCACTGCCAGGGTGGGGTTCGGGGCAAATGGGGGGTATAAGGGTCTGTTAAAAGTAGAGAGGGGGGTCAGGCAGGGTTGCGTCCTGGCGCCCTTCCTTTTTACACTCTATACAAATGGCTTGGAACAAGCCTTGTTGGAGGGGTGCCAGGACGTACCACTCCTGCAGAAACGCCTAATACCTGCCCTACTCTATGTGGACGATGCTGTAATTATGGCTCGGACATCGCTGGGGTTACAAAGTGCCCTCAATATTTACTATGAATACATGGCAAATATAGACCTAAGAATAAATACTAAGAAAACTTTTGTAATGACCTTTGGAATGGGTAGCAGCAAACATAATGATGCTTTTCAATTCCAAAGGAACTGACAAAATATTTTTCCAATTCTCTCAAGAAAAGCTACATTGATTTTGATCGGGATATTTGAAAAAAGAAAGATTAATAAGGGTAGTACCGGCATCTTTATTAAAGCAACACACCCTATCAACGTAAGGGGGAGAAGTATCCACTTTCCAAAAGATCTTTAATTCTACTCATTGTTTCTTCATAGTTTAACCTAAATAAATCTGCATATTGTTTTGAGACATAAATTCCCAAATAACGAATTGGTTCAGGAGAATATGCTTGTTGTTTTAAATTGTCTGGGAGAAAATTACAGCAGGCATTAAGCACCAATACTTTGTTTTTTTATGCTTAATTTTATATCCTGCAATCGCCTCAAACTCAGCAAACTCTCTTAAAATCCTATCAATACTTAGTTTTTCCGGTTTAAGCTAAAGTATGACGTCGTCTGTGAATAATTTTATTTTCGACATCCCCTCTAGTGGAGTTTTTATGTCTATATTATCTCGAATCCTTACGGTCAGAGGTTCTATAAAGAAGATAAATAAAACTGACGACAGGGGGAACCCCTGCCAGATCCCACGTCTAATATCTATTATCCCTGCTGATTTTGAATTTATCCTAATCTGAGCTCCTTGATATATATTTTGGAGCATAGTAATTATTTGCGCCAGAAACCCAAATCTTTCAAGGCCATAGAATAACGCACCCCAATTCACAAGGTCGAATGCCTTCTCGGCATCGACCATCATTATTATTATGGAAGTTTGGTGGGTATTAAAATAGTCAATTGCTTGAATTAAGTAACCGGTGTTTGATGACATTTACTGGCCTGCTTGATCTGTGTGTATTGCATATTGTGCCACTGGGGGAAATCGATTGGCCCATATTTTCATCAGTAGTTTATAATCTACTTTTAAGAGGCTGATTGGCCTATAAGAGCCGACCACCCTAGGATTTTTTCCCTTCTTAACAAAACTGACTACTGAGGACTGTTTAAAGGCCTCTGGGACGTCACCTCCCTTTTTAACATGATAGAATAACTCAAGCAAGAATGGTAATAACTCTTCCAAGAAGGCCTTATAAAATTCAATCGGAAGACCGTCATTTCCCCATGCCTTACCTCCAGGCATTGAGGTCAAAGTGCTGGAAATTTCTTCTGCCGAGATAATAGCCTACAGCCTCTTTCTGTCCTGTAGAAAGCTGAGGGAGAACTAAATGAGCAAAGTAGTCCTGAATAGCTTGTTTAGATACCTGATAGTCAGTTGAATAGAGATCCTTATAATGATCAACATAAATTTTAGAGAAACTATTTTTCCAAAACTATTATCTGCGTCCCTGGTATTCCCACTTCACCAATTACCGCCGCTTCTTACTTGACTCTAGTTGACCATGCCAATAATTATCCTACCATTTGGCTTTCTTCATAAACTTCCGTTATCAGTGATGTCAACAGTGATGTCAATAAACATGTCATGAATGATGTAATATGTGATGTCATCAGCAGTGCATTGCGGGGGCACGAGTTATAGTTAGCTCAACTAACTATAACGGCTGAATTTCTCTGGTTTTGTATGAGTCAAATGTTTAACTAACTATAACGTCAATGAAACTTGTGGTTTTTTTCAGTGAATTTCAAAGGATGTTCTAAATGCTAATTTCTAACTATAACATCCCTGAAACCTATGGTTTTTCAGCGAATTTCAAAGGTTTTTTAGATGTTAATTTCTAACTATATCGTCCCTCAAACCTATGTTTTTTTCAGTGAATTGCTAAGTTTTTTTAAATGCTAATTCCTAACTATATCATCCATGAAACATATGGTATTTCAGTGAATTTCAAAGGTTTTTTAAATGCTAATTTCTAACTATGCCTACAGAGGTAGGACATGTGCAGAAAGAATAAGAAGAGCGCAGAGAGAAGCAAGAGAAATGCAGAAAAAGACAACAAAAGTCCTGAAAGATGAAGAAAGGTGTAGAAAGAAGCAAGAGATATGCAGAAAGAACCAACAGAGGTGTAGAAAGAGGCCTGGTTGCATAGTCATTCGGTGCCCCCAACTTTTTGCTGACTGGTACTGGTGTAACTGACTCTGACTAACCCGGCCTGGAACCAGAGCTATGCTGAAAGACACTTAGAATCCAGTGAAAACACCTACGTACACTAGTGTAAACTGTGGGTTGGGGTACCCCTGTGATAGGCATGACCTCCCTGTAAGGCCCTGGCACATAATAGGTCAGGGGGATTAAAACTACCTCTAAGTCAGAGGTGTAGAAAGAGGCAAGAGAAGTGCAGAAAGAAGCAGCACGGGCACCAAAGCAGGCAAGAGAGGTGCAGAAAGAAGCAAGTGAAGTGCAGATAGAGGCAAGAGAGGTGCACAAGGAGGCAACAGAGGTGTGGAAAGAAGCAAGAGAAGTGCTGAAAGAGGTGCAAAGGGTACAGAAAGAGCAAGAAAAGTACAGAAAGAACCCACAGAGATATAGAAAGAGGCAAGAGAGGTACAGAAACAGGCAGGAAGGGTGAAGAAAGAGGGGACAGGGGTGCAGAAAGAGGCAAGAGAGGTACAGAAAGAGAAAAGAGGGGTGTAGAAAGAGGCAAGAGGGGTGCAGAAAGAAATAAGAGCAGTGCAGAATGAACCAACAGAGGTGCAAAGAGAGGCAAGAGGAATGCAGAAAGAGGTAGGAGAGGTAGGAGAGGTGCAGAAAGAGGCAATAGAGGTACGGAAAGAGACAAGAGGTATGCAGAAAGAAGGCACAGAAGTACAAAAAGAGGCAAGGGAATTGCTGAGAGAAGCAACAGAGGTGTAGAAAGAAGCAAGATAAGTGCAGAAAGAGGCAGGTGAGGTGCAGAAGGAAGCAAGCACAGTGCAGAAAGAATCAGTAGAGGTACAAAAAGAGGCAAGAGGGGTGCAAAAAGAGGCAAGAGGGGTGCAGAAAAGGTAGGAGAGGTGCACAAAGAGACAAGAGACATACAGAAAGAGGCAGGAGGGGTACAGAAAGAATGAAGAGAAGTGCAGAAAGAAGCAACAGATGTGCTGAAAGAGGCATGAAGGGTGCAGAAAGATTGTAATTGTAATTGTACTTGTAAAATCACTTATATGCGCATGGCTACCCGTAGGCATCCCAGCGCTCTTGGCAACGGTAACCCTGGGCTAGTCCGATCTACATTCCTACTGCAGGCTAATTTCTGGGGAATAGGAAGGTTTTGAGTTTCTTCCTAAACTGAAGGAAGGTCTGTTCCTGCCTCAAGTAATATGGGAGGGCATTCCATTCTCTAGCTGCTTGCAGAGAAAAGAGCCGGCCGCCTGAGCGGGCTCGCTTTATCCTGGGAATGATTACCAGGTTGTGGTCACTCGAGCGGAGATTGAGTTGGGGCTTGTAAGGACTTATCATATTTTCCAAAATGGAAGGGCCTTCTCCATGCATGGAGCAGGAGAAGTGCAGAAAGAACTAACAGAGGTACAGAAAGAGGCAAGAGAGGTACAGAAAGAGAAGTACAGAAAAAGGCTAGTGAGGTGCAGAAAGAGGCAAGAGCAGTGCAGAAAGAACCAACAGAGGTGCAAAAAGAGGCAAGTGGGGTGCAGAAAGAGGTAGGACAGGTGCATAAATAGGCAAGTAGGGTACAGAAAGGGGCTGGAGGGGTGCAGAAAGAAGGAAGAGAAGTGCATAAAGAGGCAAGAGAATTGCTGAAAGAAGCAACAGAGGTGTACAAAGAAGCAATAGAAGTACAGAAAGAGGCAAGTGAGTTGCAGAAAGATGCAAGGGCAGTACAATAAGAACCAACAGAGGGGAAAAAACGGGCAAGAGGGGTGCAGAAAATGGTAGGAGAGGTGCTCAAAGCAACAAGAGAGGTACAGAATGAGGCAGGAGCGGTGCAGAAAGAAGGAAGTGAAGTGCAAAAAGAAGCAACAGAGATCCTGAAAGAGGTGCAAAGGGTGCAGAAAGAGCCAGAGAAGTACAGAAAAAGGAACAGAGGTACAGAAAGAGGCAAGAGATGTACAGAAACAAGCAGGAAATGTACAGAAAGAGAGAACAGGGATGCAGAAAGAGGCAAGAGAGGTGCCGAAAGAGTGGAGATGGGTGCAGAAAGAAGCAAGGGGGTGCAGAGCGAAGCAATTGAGGTGCAAAAATACAGAAGAGAGGTGCAGAAGCAAGCAAGAGAAGTGCAGAAAGAGGCAAGAGAAATGCTGAAATATGCAACAGAGGTGTAGAAAGAAGCAAGAGAAGTGCAGAAAGAGGCAGGTGAGGTGCAGAAGGAAGCAACACAGTGCAGAAAGAATCAGTAGAGGTGCAAAAAGAGGCAAGAGGGGTGTAGAAAAGGTAGGAGAGGTGCACAAAGAGACAAGAGATACAGAAAGAGGCAGGAGGGGTACAGAAAGAAGGAAGAGAAGTGCAGAAAGAAGCAACAGATGTGCTGAAAGAGGCATGACGGGTGCAGAAAGAGCAGGAGAAGTGCAGAAAGAACTAACAGAGGTACAGAAAGAGGCAAGAGAGGTACAGAAAGAGAAGTACAGAAAAAGGCTATTGAGGTGCAGAAAGAAGCAAGAGCAGTGCAGAAAGAACCAACAGAGGTACAGAAAAAGGCTAGTGAGGTGCAGAAAGAAGGAAGAGAAGTGCATAAAGAGGCAAGAGAATTGCTGAAAGAAGCAACAGAGGTGTACAAAGAATCAATAGAAGTACAGAAAGAGGCAAGTGGGTTGCAGAAAGATGCAAGGGCAGTACAAAAAGAACCAACAGAGGGGCAAAAATGGGCAAGAGGGGTGCAGAAAATGGTAGGAGAGGTGTAGAAAGAAACAAGAGAGGTACAGAAAGAGGCAGGAGCGGTGCAGAAAGAAGGAAGTGAAGTGCAGAAAGAAGCAACAGAGATCCTGAAAGAGGTGCAAAGGGTGCAGAAAGAGCCAGAGGAGTACAGAAAAAGAAACAGAGGTACAGAAAGAGGCAAGAGAGGTACAGAAACAGGCAGGAAATGTACAGAAAGAGGGAACAGGGATGCAGAAAGAGGCAAGAGAGGTGCCGAAAGAGTGGAGATGGGTGCAGAAAGAAGCAAGGGGGTGCAGAGTGAAGCAAGTGAGGTGCAGAAATACAGAAGAGAGGTGCAGAAGCAAGCAAGAGAAGTGTAGAAAGAGGCAAGAGAAATGCTGAAATAAGCAACAGAGGTGTAGAAAGAAGCAAGAGAAGTGCAGAAAGGGAAATGAGGTGCAGAAATTAGCAAGAGCAGTGCAGAAAGAACCAACTTAGGTGTTAAATGAAGCAAGAGCAGTACAGAAAAAAGTAGAAGAGGTGCACAAAGAGGCAAGAGTGGTTCAGAAAGAGGCAGGAGGGGTGCAGAAAGAAGAAAGAGAAGTTCAGAAAGAAGCAACAGCGGTGCTAAAAGAGGTGCAAAGGGTGCAGAAAGAGCAAGAGAAGTGCAAAAAGAACCAACAGAGGTACAGAAAGACGCAACAGAGGTGCAGAAAAACACAAGAGAGGTGAGAAGTGCATAAAGAAGCAACAGAGATGTAGTAAGGGGGAAGTGGGGCAGAGAAGGAGGCAAGAGGGGTACAGAAAGAAACAATAGAGGTGCAGAAAGAGGGAAGAGGGGTACAGAAAGAGGGAGGAGTGGTGTTATAGAGGCTTTAGGGTTACAGGAAGAAGCAACATAAATTTAGAAAGAGGCAAGAGAGGCACAGAAAGAAAGTGTGGTTTACAGAAAATTAGTACCAATGAACTACCCACATTTAGCAATAAGTTACAGGTGACCATTCTAGGATTGCACTGGGCTTCTACAACGCTGAAACATTTGTTGCTGCATTTGTGATAATGTTTGAGCCATTTGAGCTAGAAACAATGTTTTTTGTTCAAATCTACAGATTATGCAGGAGATGATGGATTATGTGGCAAATGCAGAAATGTATAATTGTGCAAAAGTTGGTGCAGCCAAACAGTCACATGATTCCAGTGACCCTACTCATACCTCTGACTAGGTCCAGAAATGCTCCTCAGTAGTTCCTTCTTTTTTTGTCTCATTGAGTTCATAGTTTAGCTTCTATGGAAACGAGGAAGACTAAACCTGAGGTTACAACTCCACAAAACAGACTATCATACCACACAATAACTCTCCGTAACACATAATCCCACTCTACATAATTCCTTCACACTAAATACCACATACTTTCTATGCACAACACTTTTATATTTACAACACCAATAGCTCTAACTCTTGCAAATGCAAAACCTATTACATTGCAAATGCTTCTTTAACTACTAGTCATGTTTGCAGAGTGGTGGACAAAGGATGCTGGGCCTCCGACCTCCGACCAGCACTCAGGAATTCCACTGCGTAGGTCTTACAAGAAGTACAAGGAGGGCTTCTTAGCCCCCAAAGTCCCTCAGGAGTAAAGTGGACTTCATTCCCCATCATGTAGTCTGCCAGGAGGAGCGTTTGCAGAGTGGTGGAGAAAGGGGGCATGGTCTCCAAAGATGTCTTAGCAATCCCACTGTGTGGGACTTACTGGTGATAACAAGAGGGGTAGTTGGCCCCCAAGGACAACCTTGGGGGCCAACTACCTCTCGTATTACTTCCAGTAAGTCCCACTCAGCAGGATTGTTAAGTTCTCATAGCAGGCCACGTACCCTTTGCCCACAGCTCTGCAAACGCACTCCCTGGCATGCTCTTTGCTGGGGATTGAAGTCCCCTTCGCTGCTGGGGGTGGTTAGTGGTCAACTAGCCTACTTGTTACCTCCAGTAAGCCCCACACAGTGGGATTACTGAGTAGTGGACACAGGCCACGCCCCCATTACCCACCACTCTGTAAACACACCTCTTGGCACGGTCTTGGTTGGGGAAGGAAGTCCCCATACCTCCTGAGGGTGCCTGGGGGCCAACTAGCACTCCTGTTACCTCCTGTAATCTCCACACAGCTGGGTTGCTGAGAGTGGTCCGAGACCACGCCCCTTTTTACTCCACTCTGCAAATGCGCCTCCTGGTGCACTGCTGCTTGGGGGATGAAGTCCACTATAGTCCAGAGGTCCTCAGGACACAAGAGGACCTCATCACCCCGCCAGCCGAGTGCCAAGAGGTGCTTTTGTAGAGTGGTGTCAAAAGGTTCGTGGCCTCAGACCACCTCTCAGCAATCCCGCTTTGTCTGGATTTCTGGAGGTACCTGGTGGGGTAGTTGGCCCCTAAGTACCCTTAGGATTGAAAGGGACTTAATCCTCTAATTCAGAACGTGCCAGTAGGCATGTTTGCTCAGTGGTGCAGGGAGGGCGCGGGGCCTCAGGCAAGTTGCCGGCTTCCCTTTTTTTTCTTTTTTTTGAAGGGGGCTGTGTAGCCTCCCTTCTCTTAATATTTTTAGCGCCCTGGGAACCCCATCCCCCGGGGCCTGACCCATTAAAAAATAATAATAATTAAAACAGGAAGGGGGCCACATCGCCCTCCTCCCTTGGTCGATGTCAGCCCCGGGGACCCCATCCTCGATGCATGGCCACATAATTTTTCTTTTTTTTCAATGGAGGGGAGCCATTCGGCCCCCCTCCTGAGGCCTTTATCAGCCCCGGGGACCCCATCCCCCGGGACATTGCCTCTTTTTATTTAAATATTCGGGAGGGGGCTGTGTGGCCCCCCCTTCTCTAGGCCACTATTGGCCCTGGGGACCCCATCCCCCAGGGCCTGGCTAGCCTTTATTTTTAAAATAATTAACACCTTGGCTGCTAGGGAGATTATCGTGCTGTGCTGCAGACCATTCTATCCCATTGTTCATGACGAGTACACGAGCAGTGTACTGCATGACGAGCTGAGCTCATCATGAGCATGGAAGGAGTTAAATTAAAAGGGATGGGGCTCAGTGGCCCGCCTCCCCTGGACCCTGGACCACTTTTGGCCATGCTCCCACCCTGCCATAGAAAACATCAATGTCCCGGGAATTGGCACCCTGGGACATGCTGGGGAAGCCCCAATGCCCCCACAGACCAAGCCGGCTCCCCGCCTCCTGCGGGAACCGGCATTGCTTTTGGGCAAGGGGAGCTGCTAACGTGCAGCTCCCCTTGCTTCTTGGAGCGAGAGCAGCAGGTTTCCTGCTCTCGCTTCCAAGAAGCAAAGCAGAGTTTGCAATAGCAGGGCGGGAGCCATGCTCCCACCCTGCCATAGCAAACATCAATGTCCCGAGAATGGGAACCCTGGGGCATTGCAGGAGCCATCCATGGGGGATGGTAGGCCCCAGGGCCATAGAAGACTCCAAAATCTGGGAGGATATGTCCCCCGCGTCCCCCACACTTCCTACGCCCATGGACTTATGGACCTCTATACTAACAAGGGTGCTAGAAGCTTCCTGTACTGTTGGTCTTATCGATTCATGGTCAGAGTCAATCTTGGTCCCGATATTCAAGAAGGGAGACCGACAGAACCCGGGCTGTTACCGACCCATCTCATTATTAGACACCTTGGGCAAAGTGGCAGGCCGTATAGTCCTTAACCACCTCCAGAAATGGGCTAAGGACAAAAAAGTGCTGTCGGACCTCCAGTTTGGATTCAGGGAAGGACTGGGCACTATCGAGCAAGCTCTTAATCTTGCTCTACTTAGGGGCAAATATGTAAATGCGAAAGGGGGAAAACTACATGGCTTTCGTCGACTTAACAGCCGCTTTCGACTGTGTGAGCCATGACAAGCTATGGGGGGCTTTGGAAGAAATGGGTCTGGAGTTCCCCTTAATTAACTTCCTAAGAGAACTCTATGGAAATACCACTGCCAGGGTGGGGTTCGGCGCAAATGGGGAGTATAAGGGTCTGTTCAAAGTAGAGAGGGGGGTCAGGCAGGGTTGCGTCCTGGCGCCCTTCCTTTTTACACTCAATACAAATGGCTTGGAACAAGCCTTGTTGGAGGGGTGCCAGGACGTACCACTCCTGCAGAAACGCCTAATACCTGCCCTACTCAATGTGGACGATGCTGTAATTATGGCTCGGACATCGCTGGGGTTACAACGTGCCCTCAATATTTACTATGAATACATGGCAAATATAGACCTAAGAATAAATACTAAGAAAACTTTTGTAATGACCTTTGGAATGGGTAGCAGCAAACATAATGATGCTTTTCAATTCCAAAGGAACTGACAAAATATTTTTCCAATTCTCTCAAGAAAAGCTGCATTGATTTTGATCGGGATATTTGAAAAAAGAAAGATTAATAAGGGTAGTACCGGCATCTTTATTAAAGCAACACGCCCTATCAACGTAAGGGGGAGAAGTATCCACTTTCCCAAAAGATCTTTAATTCTACTCATTATTTCTTCATAGTTTAACCTAAATAAATCTGCATATTGTTTTGAGACATAAATTCACAAATAACGAATCGGTTCAGGAGAATATGCTTGTTGTTTTAAATTGTCTGGGAGAAAATTACAGCAGGCATTAAGCACCAATATTTTGGTTTTTTATGCTTAATTTTATATCCTGCAATCGCCTCAAACTCAGCAAACTCTCTTAAAATCCTATCAATATTTAGTTTTTCAGGTTTAAGCTAAAGTATGACGTCGTCTGTGAATAATTTTATTTTCGACATCCCCTCTAGTGGAGTTTTTATGTCTATATTATCTCGAATCCTTACGGTCAGAGGTTCTATAAAGAAGGTAAATAAAACTGACGACAGGGGGCACCCCTGCCAGGTCCCGCCTCTAATATCTATTATCCCTGCTGATTTTGAATTTATCCTGATCTGAGCTCCTTGATATATTTTCTGGAGCATAGTAATTATTTGCGCCAGAAACCCAAATCTTTCAAGGCCATAGAATAACGCACCCCAATTCACAAGGTCGAATGCCTTCTCGGCATCGACCATCATTATTATTATGGAAGTTTGGTGGGTATTAAAATAGTCAATTGCTTGAATTAAGTAACCGGTGTTTGATGACATTTACTGGCCTGCTATGAAGTCAGTTTGATCTGTGTGTATTGCATATTGTGCCACTGGGGGAAATCGATTGGCACATATTTTCATCAGTAGTTTATAATCTACATTTAAGAGGCTGCTTGGCCTATAAGAGCCGACCTCCCTAGGATTTTTTCCCTTCTTAACAAAATTGACTACTGAGGACTGTTTAAAGGCCTCTGGGACGTCACCTCCCTTTTTAACATGATAGAATAACTCAAGCAAGAATGGTAATAACTCTTCCGAGAAGGCCTTATAAAATTCAATCGGAAGACAGTCATTTCCCCATGCCTTACCTCCAGGCATTGAGGTCAAAGTGCTGGAGATTTCTTCTGCCGAGATAACGGCCTAGAGCCTCTTTCTGTCCTGTAGAAAGCTGAGGGAGAACTAAATGAGCAAAGTAGTCCTGAATAGCTTGTTTAGATACCTGATAGTCAGTTGAATAGAGATCCTTATAATGATCAACAAAAATTTTAGAGAAACTATTTTTCGGAAACTATTATCTGCGCCCCTGGTATTCCCACTTCACCAATTACCGCCGCTTCTTACTTTACTCTAGTTGACCATGCCAATAATTATCCTACCATTTGGCTTTCTTCATAAACTTCCGTTATCAGTGATGTCAACAGTGATGTCAATGAACATGTCATGAATGATGTAATATGTGATGTCATCAGCAGTGCATTGCGGGGGCACGAGTTATAGTTAGCTCAACTATCTATAACGGCTGAATTTCTCTGGTTTTGTATGAGTCAAATGTTCAACTAACTATAACGTCAATGAAACTTGTGGTTTTTTTCAGTGAATTTCGAAGGATGTTCTAAATGCTAATTTCTAACTATAACATCCCTGAAACCTATGGTTTTTCAGCGAATTTCAAAGGTTTTTTAGATGTTAATTTCTAACTATATCGTCCCTCAAACCTATGTTTTTTTCAGTGGTGTAGAAAGAGGCAAGAGAAGTGCAGAAAGAAGCAGCGCAGGCGCCAAAACAGGCAAGAGAGGTGCAGAAAGAAGCAAGTGAAGTGCAGATAGAGGCAAGAGAGGTGCACAAGGAGGCAACAGAGGTGTGGAAAGAAGCAAGAGAAGTGCTGAAAGAGGTGCGAAGGGTACAGAAAGAGCAAGAAAAGTACAGAAAGAACCCACAGAGATATAGAAAGAGGCAAGAGAGGTACAGAAACAGGCAATAAGGGTGAAGAAAGAGGGGACAGGGGTGCAGAAAGAGGCAATAGAGGTGCAGAAAGAGAAAAGAGGGGTGTAGAAAGAGGCAAGAGGGGTGCAGAAAGAAATAAGAGCAGTGCAGAATGAACCAGGTGCAAAGAGAGGCAAGAGGAATGCAGAAAGAGGTAGGAGAGGTGCAGAAAGAGGCAATAGAGGTACGGAAAGAGACAAGAGGTATGCAGAAAGAAGGCACAGAAGTGCAAAAAGAGGCAAGGGAATTGCTGAAAGAAGCAACAGAGGTGTAGAAAGAAGCAAGATAAGCGCAGAAAGATGCAGGTGAGGTGCAGAAGGAAGCAAGCACAGTGCAGAAAGAATCAGTATAGGTACAAAAAGAGGCAAGAGGGGTGCAGAAAAGGTAGGAGAGGTGCACAAAGAGACAAGAGACATACAGAAAGAGGCAGAGGGGTACAGAAAGAAGGAAGAGAAGTGCAGAAAGAAGCAACAGATGTGCTGAAAGAGGCATGAAGGGTGCAGAAAGAGCAGGAGAAGTGCAGAAAGAACTAACAGAGGTACAGAAAGAGGCAAGAGAGGTACAGAAAGAGAAGTACAGAAAAAGGCTAGTGAGGTGCAGAAAGAAGCAAGAGCAGTGCAGAAAGAACCAACAGAGGTGCAAAAAGAGGCAAGAGGGGTGCAGAAAGAGGTGGGACAGGTGCACAAATAGGCAAGTGGGGTACAGAAAGGGGCTGGAGGGGTGCAGAAAGAAGGAAGAGAAGTGCATAAAGAGGCAAGAGAATTGCTGAAAGAAGCAACAGAGGTGTACAAAGAAGCAATAGAAGTACAGAAAGAGGCAAGTGAGTTGCAGAAAGATGCAAGGACAGTACAAAAAGAACCAACAGAGGTGCAAAAATGGGCAATAGGGGTGCAGAAAATGGTAGGAGAGGTGCACAAAGAAACAAGAGAGGTACAGAAAGAGGCAGGAGCGGTGCAGAAAGAAGGAAGTGAAGTGCAGAAAGAAGCAACAGAGATCCTGAAAGAGGTGCAAAGGGTGCAGAAAGAGCCAGAGAAGTACGGAAAAAGAAACAGAGGTACAGAAAGAGGCAAGAGAGGTACAGAAACAGGCAGAAAATGTACAGAAAGAGAGAACAGGGATGCAGAAAGAGGCAAGAGAGGTGCCGAAAGAGTGGAGATGGGTGCAGAAAGAAGCAAGGGGGTGCAGAGCGAAGCAAGTGAGGTACAGAAATACAGAAGAGAGGTGCAGAAGCAAGCAAGAGAAGTGCAGAAAGAGGCAAGAGAAATGCTGAAATAAGCAACAGAGGTATAGAAAGAAGCAAGAGAAGTGCAGAAAGAGGCAGGTGATGTGCAGAAGGAAGCAAGCACAGTGCAGAAAAAATCAGTAGAGGTACAAAAAGAGGCAAGAGGGGTGCATAAAAGGTAGGAGAGGTGCACAAAGAGACAAGAGATACAGAAAGAGGCAGGAGGGGTACAGAAAAAAAGGAAGAGAAGTGCAGAAAGAAGCAACAGATGTGCTGAAAGAGGCATGACGGGTGCAGAAAGAGCAGGAGAAGTGCAGAAAGAACTAACAGAGGTACAGAAAGAGGCAAGAGAGGTACAGAAAGAGAAGTACAGAAAAAGGCTAGTGAGGTGCAGAAAGAAGCAAGAGCAGTGCAGAAAGAACCAACAGCGGTGCAAAAAGAGGCAAGAGGGGTGCAGAAAGAGGTGGGACAGGTGCACAAATAGGCAAGTGAGGTAAAGAAAGGGGCTGGAGGGGTGCAGAAAGAAGGAAGAGAAGTGCATAAAGAGGCAAGAGAATTGCTGAAAGAAGCAACAGAGGTGTACAAAGAAGCAATAGAAGTACAGAAAGAGGCAAGTGAGTTGCAGAAAGATGCAAGGGCAGTACAAAAAGAACCAACAGAGGTGCAAAAATGGGCAAGAGGGGTGCAGAAAATGGTAGGAGAGGTGCACAAAGAAACAAGGGAAGTACAGAAAGAGGCAGGAGCGGTGCAGAAAGAAGGAAGTGAAGTGCAGAAAGAAGCAACAGAGATCCTGAAAGAGGTGCAAAGGGTGCAGAAAGAGCCAGAGAAGTACAGAAAAAGAAACAGAGGTACAGAAAGAGGCAAGAGAGGTACAGAAACAGGCAGGAAATGTACAGAAAGAGAGAACAGGGATGCAGAAAGAGGCAATAGAGGTGCCGAAAGAGTGGAGATGGGTGCAGAAAGAAGCAAGGGGGTGCAGAGCGAAGCAAGTGAGGTGCAGAAATACAGAAGAGAGGTGCAGAAGCAAGCAAGAGAAGCGCAGAAAGAGGCAAGAGAAATGCTGAAATAAGCAACAGAGGTGTAGAAAGAAGCAAGAGAAGTACAGAAAGAGGCAGGAGCGGTGCAGAAAGAAGGAAGTGAAGTGCAGAAAGAAGCAACAGAGAACCTGAAAGAGATGCAAAGGGTGCAGAAAGAGCCAGAGAAGTACAGAAAAAGAAACAGAGGTACAGAAAGAGGCAAGAGAGGTACAGAAACAGGCAGGAGATGTACAGAAAGAGGGAACAGGGATGCAGAAATAGGCAAGAGAGGTGCCGAAAGAGTGGAGATGGGTGCAGAAAGAAGCAAGGGGGTGCAGAGTGAAGCAAGTGAGGTGCAGAAATAGAGAAGAGAGGTGCAGAAGCAAGCAAGAGAAGTGTAGAAAGAGGCAAGAGAAATGCTGAAATAAGCAACAGAGGTGTAGAAAGAAGCAAGAGAAGTGCAGAAAGAGGAAAATGAGGTGCAGAAATTAGCAAGAGCAGTGCAGAAAGAACCCACTTAGGTGTTAAATGAAGCAAGAGCAGTACAGAAAAAGGTAGAAGAGGTGCACAAAGAGGCAAGAGTGGTTCAGAAAAAGGCAGGAGGGGTGCAGAAAGAAGGAAGAGAAGTTCAGAAAGAAGCAACAGCGGCGCTAAAAGAGGTGCA
This sequence comes from Lissotriton helveticus, assembly GCF_964261635.1. Classification (NCBI taxonomy): domain Eukaryota; kingdom Metazoa; phylum Chordata; class Amphibia; order Caudata; family Salamandridae; genus Lissotriton; species Lissotriton helveticus. The sequence goes on along the minus strand of NC_136071.1, from coordinate 328,819,076 downwards.
AAGGGTGCAGAAAGAGCAAGAGAAGTGCAAAAAGAACCGACAGAGGTACAGAAAGACGCAACAGAGGTGCAGAAAAACACAAGAGAGGTGAGAAGTGCATAAAGAAGCAACAGAGATGTAGTAAGGGGGAAGTGGGGCAGAGAAGGAGGCAAGAGGGATACAGAAAGAAACAATAGAGGTGCAGAAAGAGGGAAGAGGGGTACAGAAAGAGGGATGAGTGGTGTTAAAGAGGCTTGAGGGTTACAGGAAGAAGCAACATAAATTTAGAAAGAGGCAAGAGAGGCACAGAAAGAAAGTGTGGTTTACAGAACATTAGTACCAATGTACTACCCACATTTAGCAATAAGTTACAGGTGACCATTCTAGGATTGCACTGGGCTTCCACATCGCTGAAACATTTGTTGCTGCATTTGTGATAATGTTTGAGCCATTTGAGCTAGAAAAAATGTTTTTTGTTCAAATCTACAGATTATGCAGGAGATGATGGATTATATGGCAAATGCAGAAATGTATAATTGTGCAAAAGTTGGTGCAGCCAAACAGTCACATGATTCCAGTGACCCTACTCATACCTCTGACTAGGTCCAGAAATGCTCCTCAGTAGTTCCTTCTTTTTTTGTCTCATTGAGTTCATAGTTTAGCTTCTATGGAAACGAGGAAGACTAAACCTGAGGTTACAACTCCACAAAACAGACTATCATACCACACAATAACTCTCTGTAACACTTAATCCCACTCTACATAATTCCTTCACACTAAATACCACATACTTTCTATGCACAACACTTTTACATTTACAACGCCAATAGCTCTAACTCTTGCAAATGCAAAACCTATTACGTTGCAAATGCTTCTTTAACTACTAGTCATGTTTGCAGAGTGGTGGACAAAGGATGCTGGGCCTCCGACCTCCGACCAGCACTCAGGAATTCCACTGTGTAGGACTTACAAGAAGTACAAGGAGGGCTTCTTAGCCCCCAAAGTCCCTCAGGAGTAAAGTGGACTTCATTCCCCATCATGTAGTCTGCCAGGAGGAGCGTTTGCAGAGTAGTGGAGAAAGGGGGAATGGCCTCCAAAGATGTCTTAGCAATCCCACTGTGTGGGACTTACTGGCGATAACAAGAGGGGTAGTTGGCCCCCAAGGACATCCTTGGGGGCCAACTACCTCTCGTATTACTTCCAGTAAGTCCCACTCAGCAGGATTGTTAAGTTCTCATAGCAGGCCACGTACCCTTTGCCCACAGCTCTGCAAACGCACTCCCTGGCATGCTCTTTGCTGGGGATTGAAGTCCCCTTCGCTGCTGGGGGTGGTTAGGGGTCAACTAGCCTACTTGTTACCTCCAGTAAGCCCCACACAGTGGGATTACTGAGTAGTGGACACAGGCCACGCCCCCATTACCCACCACTCTGCAAACGCACCTCTTAGCACGGTCTTGGTTGTGGAAGGAAGTCCCCATACCTCCTGAGGGTGCCTAGGGGCCAACTAGCACTCCTGTTACCTCCTGTAATCTCCACACAGCTGGGTTGCTGAGAGTGGTCCGAGACCACGCCCCTTTTTACACCACTCTGCAAATGCGCCTCCTGGTGCACTGCTGCTTGGGGGATGAAGTCCACTTTAGTCCAGAGGTCCTCAGGACAAAAGAGGACCTCATCACCCCACCAGCCGAGTGCCAAGAGGTGCGTTTGTAGAGTGGTGTCAAAAGGGGCGTGGCCTCAGACCACCTCTCAGCAATCCCGCTTTGTGGGGATTTCTGGAGGTACCTGGTGGTCTAGTTGGCCCCTAAGTACCCTTAGGATTGAAAGGGACTTAATCCTCCAATTCAGAATATGCCTGTAGGCATGTTTGCTCAGTGGTGCAGGGAGGGCGCGGGGCCTCAGGCAAGTTGCCGGGTTCCCTTTTTTTTCTTTTTTTTGAAGGGGGCTGTGTAGCCTCCCTTCTCTTAATATTTTTAGGGCCCTGGGGACCCCATCCCCCAGGGCCTGACCCATTAAAAAATAATAATAATTAAAACAGGAAGGGGGCCACATCGCCCTCCTCCCTTGGTCGATGTCAGCCCCGGGGACCCCATCCCCGATGCATGGCCACATAATTTTTCTTTTTTTTCAATGGAGGGGAGCCATTCAGCCCCCCTCCTGAGGCCTTTATCAGCCCCGGGGACCCCATCCCCCGGGACATTGCCTCTTTTTATTTAAATATTCGGGAGGGGGCTGTGTGGCCCCCCCTTCTCTAGGCCACTATTGGCCCTGGGGACCCAATCCCCCAGGGCCTGGCTAGCCTTTATTTTTAAAATAATTAACACCTTGGCTGCTAGGGAGATTATCCTGCTGTGCTGCAGACCATTCTATCCCATTGTTCATGACGAGTACACGAGCAGTGTACTGCATGACGAGCTGAGCTCATCATGAGCATGGAAGGGGTTAAATTAAAGGGGATGGGGCTCAGTGGCCCGCCTCCCCTGGACCCTGGACCACTTATGGCCATGCTCCCACCCTGCTATAGAAAACATCAATGTCCCGGGAATTGGCACTCTGGGACATGCTGGGGAAGCCCCAATGCCCCCACAGACCAAGCCGGCTCCCCACCGGCATTGCTTTTGGGCAAGGGGAGCTGCTAACGTGCAGCTCCCCTTGCTTCTTGGAGCGAGAGCAGCAGGTTTCCTGCTCTCGCTTCCAAGAAGCAAAGCAGTGTTTGCAGTAGCAGGGCGGGAGCCATGCTCCCACCCTGCCATAGCAAACATCAATGTCCCGAGAATGGGCACCCTGGGACATTGCAGGAGCCGGCCATGGGGAATGGCGGGCCCCAGGGCCATAGAGGACTCCTGGAGGGGGGCCGTGTGGCCCTCCTCCCAACTGTTCAATGCCCCAGGGAGGTGGGGTCCCCGAGCTGGGGTCCACTATGGACCCCCGAATTTAAAGTACTGTATCCCCTGGTGAGGGGGTGGTCCCTGGGGCAGTGTCGGAGGGGGGTGGGAGCCCCCACAACACATTTAGTTTAAAAAATAAGCCCTGGGGAGGTAGCGGCCCCATTCCCCGGGCCTCTGGGGGTCCACGATGCCCCCCACACTTAATGATTAAAGCCCCGGGGAGGTGGCGGTCCTTGGGACTGCGTGGGGGGCAAGAGCCTACTCATGCTTTAGTTTTTTTTTTAATAAAGTCACCGGTAGGTGGCGGTCCCCGGGGCTGCGGGGGCCCCACGGGACCCCGGGACCTGACCCACCCTGGGGCTTTAAGAAAATGAAGTGTGGGAGATCGCACTTCGTTTTTTAAACACAAAATTCTGGAAACACGCACCCAGCGCGACTCCTGCCCAAAAAAAATGTTTTAATGATTTTTTGGGGCTTAGCAGTGAATCCGAATTAAGCTCCTGCGGGGGAGGATTCGCAACTCCTCCTCGTTTTCAGATATCAAGATTTTTATTTTTTTAATTTCTCTGCAACTACTGAATGGATTTACACCATTTAAAGAAAGAGTACTTTCTGAAAAAAGAGCTACACTTTTGCCAAATTTGGTGTAATTCCGTTCAGCAGTTTGGGCTGTAGCCTGTTTCAAAATTCCTATGGACATTAACATGGGAAAAACATGTTTTGGGACGCCCCTTTTCTTGGCCTCTGCTTGACGAATCACCCCCAAACTTTCAAGACAGGATCTTAATGAAGCTGGTCATTAGTTTGGAAAACTTTGTGAAGATTCATCAAACGGTGCCAAAGCAATTGGCAAAAGAAAAAACTATTTTTGAATAAAAACAAGGTCTTAACTATAACTACCTACTGGCGACTGCCAGTAGGTTTATATATATATACATAATTATTAATTTATTTATTTATTTATAAATGTATTTATTTATACACAGACACATACCGGGCCTTGGGAGCCCCTGTTGCTTTCAACAGATTTCCTTAAGTCGAAGGATCATTGTACCTCAAGAACTGAAAACAGCCTGGCCCTCATTATTAGTGATTTGGCTTCTTCCCTTAAAGTCCTTCCCCAAATCTTGAGTTACAGATCCTGGAGAAAAGGGCTGGACACAAGTTGGGTGTATACACAGGTACACAGCTTACACCCACTCTTTTCACAGGTGGATGCCGTCCCCCCTGCCAAGAGGTTGGGTCCCACAGAAATATGCTGAACTTGTCCCGGGGTCATTTTCACACACCGGCACACGTTCAGCAAAGCCTGCACGTTGTCTGTTTTCGATTCCCAGCAGCTATGTGCAGGCAGCGAGGGAGCTTATTTCGCCTCCAGCTGAGCCAAAGTTAAGGGACCATCAGGCCTCCTTTTATTTGAATATGGTGACTGGAGTCAACTTGGCTTTCACACCTAAATGTAAATGCCATGGAGGGGAAACAAAGACACACAGCTTGTTATCTCTTCACAAGTACTTAAGAGAGGCATGCTTTTGCCTTTGTTCAGTCCCTGTATATAAGAGATACATGCACTGAAGAATGTCAGGTGTGTTGGTCTGTCCCAGTATTTACATAAAGAACAATTTCAATAGCACTATTTTTTTTTTTTTATAGCGATATGCAACCCAATTCAGGGTGTCAGAGCTCTTTATTTAACATATGCATTATACATTGACAATAAATCATGTACATGTATAAATCAATTTACCGGGTGAGTTACATGAGATAGTGAGGGTTACAAGGTGTATGAGTCACATGTCCTTCATAGCTCACTGTGGTCTATTAGAAGGATTGCAATTTATGAACTGCAAGTAACAAAAAGATCCCTGTGTTAAAAGTAGTAACTCACTTTAATATCCACATAAATTAAAAATCTGGCATTGACGTGTTAGATGATGTGCTTTGCAGGAGACACATTTACCTTCTCTACATCTTTGATTCAAATCTGGGACTTCACAGAACACAGATCTCTCCAGCAAATGCCTTAACCACCAGAGGTATCTCACCATTATTACTATTCCCTGAGATGTACTGAGCACCTTCACAGCAGATGCCTTAACCCAGTCAAATATTTTAAAATGTAGACTTTGCAACCAATTAAGCAGAACAGATCTACTACCATGATTCTCCTTGTTGGCAATTTCTTTGTGGCAGAGTTTAAAAAATAAATGTTTTAGTTGATGCCCAGATTTTGCGTTGGGATTGCAACACTTTTTTGGCACAACCCCAATGCCAAATCTCCTATGTTAAATCTCATAATGCTCTTAAATGTACTCATTATATACCTGATAAACATATGTGTGAGGTCTTAATATCGGATGTCACTTCTTGTGATGTCACTTCCAGTGAGGTCACTTCCTGTGATGTCAAGTGCAATGTCACGTGTCGTGACACGATGCGCTGTGATGGCACGTGTCATGATTTCACTTGCATACTGCCTAACCTGGTTAGTTCCCCCCACTTTTTTTTTAGGACATGTGCCCTGGAAATGGGTAACTTGAGTTACCGCAGCAGAGAGACCCCACACAGCCATCTTAGAGGTATGTGAACCAGTGACTTTAAACACTACTCCATTCCACACACAGCATCACAAATAAACATTTGTTCAGGCTCAAACCACGCAATGTTTTCAAAATAGAGTATACTTGCTTACTTCTGATATTCATGCATAAGCAAGGAGTACTGTCAAACAAAGTGCCCGATTTAGAGGTTGGTGTAGGGGTTATTTATCAAAACGAAACCACAAACCTCGAACTCAATCAGAGGAAGCCAGAAGAACAGAAAAAAATACAAAAACAAAATGTTGCACAAAATCTGTGTCTTCCTTATGCAAGTCTGCTAATGTTACTTTGTAAATCGATGCATTTACCTCACCAAAGTTTTTCACCCCATGTATTTTAAATATACCTAGGGAGCGTATTACCCTGGGCTAAATGTACTTCGGGTAGCGTACATTGCTTTCTAGCTATTAAGACTTTTTTGTTTTATTTTAACTCGGGCAGTCGAGGAGCTCTGATAGAGACAGGGTGGGGTGTTATCTCCAGAATGTCAGCAGGGAAAAGGGCTCCGTGTGCATTCTCACTCACTGAAGAAGTAATGTATCTTTCAAAGTGATGATATGAGCCCTTCACACCCAGAGAAGCGGTGATAGTGCTTACATCTCCCTGGCTTTACATGCAGTCCTGGGCGCGAGGCACATCCTCCCTGATAGCGGGGAAGTGGTATCCCATAATCCCAGGCTGTTCGAGAGAAGGCGCGACTCCACGAGGCAGCATAGTCGCATCCGTAAGGAAGTTCAGCTGTCCCTGTGGAGGCGAACATATGGGCGACTTTTTAGGAAGGTTCCTACCGATGACAACATTTCCGAAATAGACAGATACTGGGCAGTGCAACTGACGTAGTATTTTGCTACACTGTACTATAAATTGCTCACTTAGATAATGAACTAGCTACACAAATCATGACTTTTTCTGTGGTGTAAAACTGTGTCATCATAGTAATTTCTTACCTTGTCACTCTGGGCCTCATTACGGGATCCTTAGTAACCCACATAATAACAAAGGCCTCCCTCCCACCTCCTAAATGGCCGAAACACGTGGCATTGGTAGGGGGGATTGGGGAGGGGCATAGAGTTACCGCAGGATTACAGGCGGGACCCTGATCGTTCCCTTCGGAATTACCGGGGGATTGGTCACTGCTAGGAAAGAGGCCAGAGTGGGCTGAGAGAATAAAGAATACAAGACATGCAAACACATATATTGTTCAATCCATATTAAAATAGAGTTGCTGTTCTTTTTAAATGAAATGTGTTCGTTCTTATTGAAAACCCAGCTACTTTAGGGCGCTGTCTGCAAATGCCTTCCTTCAAGAAGTCCACCTACAATGAACTTTCTATTGTTGCATTTTATTTGTGCATTCTGAAAATACTTTTTGAATTGGCAGAGAACTGCACCTGAAATGGACGCATTGTTGTGAGAAATTGGGTTATTAGTTAAGAGGGGTGAGAGCCCCACTCAAGTAATAAACTCAACCTTTTCAGGGTGTACCACAGAAGCCACTAAATAAACTTGTTCTACACCTTGGCTTGGCACAAAAGCTTTCTGGCTTAACTTGGAGGTAATGTGTGAAGTACTTATGCAACACCCAAACAGTAATACAATAAAAACGCAAGAAAAATTCCCAAACTGAATTCAGAAAAATATTAATAAATAAAGTGGCACAAAAAAGGACTACAATCCAATCATTAGAACCAGAGTTATGCGTTTCTCAAGTTGGAAGTAAAAACAGCGCTGAAAGGGACGAAGTGGCAACTCTATTCACACTGGACTGGGACAAAGTGAAAAAGTTCAAGCCGACCATGATAAAGCTTCTGTCAGGTACAGGACAAGGAGTGATCCACTGGGAGATGTACCATTTGACCTTGGTGCAGGGGTTGTGCGGTGATGGAAGGCTCTTCGTCATGCTGCATTGGGTCCGTCAAGCTGCGGATCAGGAGAAGGTCAAGGGAAACAAAGGGCATGCAGGCCCAGGTGTGGGCTGCATTTGCCAGGGCAGGCATCTTCCTAAGTCAGGAAGTAGTGGGGTACAGCCCCAGGCTACTATTTGAAGCTCAGGAAAAGATGAGTACAGCCCGCCAGTCCATCCTGATCAAGAGAGGAACACTATTCCCCACACCCAAGGCTCTTTTGTCCTGTTTAGATGGAATATACATGACACCACAGGAGAGCCACTAACAGTCATGTGACACTAGTAGAAAGACGCATTTGGTATAGGCAGATACATATAGAATCAATGTGGACTGGCCCACTGTGCTTGGTCACTTGGTCATTTATGGCTAATGGCCTGGTGGCTGGACACAATTAGTATTGTTAATAAACCCCTCACACACCAACCTGGTTGGTGTCATGCTTCATCATCGGGGTCCAACCAGGCAGCCGAGTGCCGCCTGGTTGTGCTTCAACGCCTGACTACAGCGGAGCAGGTGTCGTGCAACAGTGTGATGTAGATGAAGGTGAGTGTTTAAAATATACCTCTGGGAATCCTTACCTATAAATTTATTCTTGGCGGCCCAGGGTATTTTAACAAAATATGTAATGCAACCGTTAATAGCCAAGATTTTGCTATGGGTTGTCTATGTGTTAGCGGTCTACATGTTTCAGTCCCTGTAGGAATTGTGTGGGACTTTCTTCAGGACCAGAATGTGAAGTGAGTGGCAAAAGGGTGTGCCACGGGTGATAGTCTCCTACACACGCGCTAAGGTGTGCGGAAAAGTGAAGATAAAAAAGGGGGTCTGTATACTTACAGACACTCACTGGTTTAGCGAGAAAAAACTTTGCTATAATATTCGGTTCCAGAGAATCGGGGCGTGGGGGGAGGGTCTCTCGTTATCAATTTGATCAATGCGAGTCCTCCGCCGGAACCTAGATCGGGTCCCTCGGCGTCCCGGCTGGACCCGATCTAGGTTCCGGCAGAGGACTCGCATTGATCAAATTGATAACGAGAGACCCTCCCCCCCACGCCCCGATTCTCTGGAACCGAATATTATAGCGAAGTTTTTTCTCGCTAAACCAGTGAGTGTCTGTAAGTATACAGACCCCCTTTTTTATCTTCACTTTTCCACACACCTTAGCGCGTGTGTATGAGACTATCACCCGTGGCACACCCTTTTGCCACTCACTTCACATTCTGGTCCTGAAGAAAGTCCCACACAATTCCTACAGGGACTGAAACATGTAGACCGCTAACACATAGGTAAGGATTCCCAGAGGTATATTTTAAACACTCACCTTCATCTACATCACACTGTTGCACGACACCTGCTCCGCTGTAGTCAGACGTTGAAGCACAACCAGGCGGCACTCGGCTGCCTGGTTGGACCCCGATGATGAAGCATGACACCAACCAGGTTGGTGTGTGAGGGGTTTATTAACAATACTAATTGTGTCCAGCCACCAGGCCATTAGCCATAAATGACCAAGTGACCAAACACAGTGGGCCAGTCCACATTGCTTCTATATATTACATTTGGGGACAGGACACACCCCTAAAAACCCTAGCTCTCTCGTGTGATTAACCTTACATAGGCAGATACATGCCAACTCTGCAAAAGTAGCATTTTCAGAATAGTAATCTAAAACCCAACTTTACCATTAAAGAGGATTTTAAATTACAATTCAAATGAGTGGAAGAAGTATTTCTCTATCTTCTCCCATACTGAATTTTGCACTTGTTACGTGTGATAAGGTAACCCTAGTGTTAGTCAATGGGAGACCTAACCTTGCTACATTGAAAATGACTTAGGGCAGTTTTCACAACCATGACATATAGAACTTAATAAAACATGTCCTACTTTTTAAATACTAGGCAACCTACCTCATGAGCCTTTAGTGTCTATATTAGAGGTGTCCTACATTTATTCAAAAGGAAGGTTTTGGAATGGCAAAAGGTTTATTTTGCCTGATCGAAATGGCAGTTCAAAATTCCTCTGTTTGCTGCAGGGCCACAATGAGACATGCTTTACAGTGCTACTTTAGTGGGTGGCACAATGAGTGCTGCAGCCCACTTGTAGCATTTAATTTATAGGCCCTGTGTATGCGTAATACCATTTACTAGAGACTCATAAGTAAATTAAATCTGCCAACTAGAAGTATATCGATGTTTGGAAGGGAGAGCGGAAACACTTTATCACTGGTTAGCAGGAGTAAAGTGAGCAGAGTCCTAAAGTCAACAAAAACGGGTTCAGGAAAAGGAGGGCAAAAATATGGGGTGACCCTTCAGAAAGGGCCCAGTCCAACATGACCCCCTAAAGCCAAAGGCTAGGGTAGACTAAACAATTTATTGATCGACTTTCCTGATCAGGCGATAGAAGTGGACAGTTGGCCTCTTCTGCAGTTGAACTAGACATTGCTAGGCCACTTAGAATGTATTTCAACTATTGCACTTGTTCAGGGGGAACTCTTCTCCTCATCTGTGAACTCCATCTGTGAGGCAGCGGCCTTAGTTTGCTCACATATGCATCCCAGTAGGTAGACAGTAGCACTATGGCCAACAAGGTAATGTGGCCCATTTCGCCCCTTGGGTCAGATGTCTGTTCCCAACGCAGGGAAAACTCTGTCCATAAGGACAACAACCAAGGGAGGCCACTGACATCTGTCAGTGCTTAGTGCCTGGCTCAGGGTCATCCATTGTCAGGTGGAGGCTCCAACGCGGGGCCTTCTTCAGGCCTCACTTCCAGCTTTGGGGCTGGCAAGGATTCCCTCACTTGCTGCTGAGGTCTCCCAGAGCTCTTAGTTTTCTGAAAGTGGGGGCAGTATCCCCGGGTGAACAGCACCCTACTTCCACTCTCTTTTCCTCCCTCTTAGGTATGGTACTCTGAGATTGGCCTCTCAGCCTATTGTCTGTACCATGAGGCTGAACTGGTGCCTGGCAAGCTAGGACATCCAGGAGAGGAGCACTACCCCCTCAAGCGCCTCAAGGGTGACGTCTATTTTGTGAAAGGGTCTACCTGATGCAATTCTCCAGTCTCTGGCATAGCAAAAGCAGCACATTCAGTATAGAAATAGCCTTAACAGGGTCAGTCTTGGGGTGCTCTTCTCTCAGAGAGGGTTACACCTGCTCCACTGGTCATTCCATTGTGAATTTCCTCCACCTACCCCTTTCTTTCTATATGGACCTCTGAACTGGTACACCAATACAACTGAGCTTTTGCACTGCACTGGGAGGCCGCTCCACTCAGCTTTTCTATCACCACTATTAGTTTATTTCACAGGATGAGGTTAGTGAGCATCTGGGGACTCAGTATGGCCTTGCTCTGGGCCTCGTCCCCACCCCATTCCAGAGATACCAGGGCCACAAGGCAAACAAAGAGCTGCCCATGAGTCTGTACTACCCTGCACACCTGTCCTGGCAGATACAGCTCTGGAGGAAAACAGGCTTTTCACCACCATGGTCTCATTGTGACAGATATCCCTTAGAGAAGGGACAGATACCTCAATCACTGTGATCTGGTGGAAATGGTGTCTCCCACCCTCTAGGATCACAAGCTTCATCTCTGGGCCTATCTCTCAATTAAGGGACATTAGGGCACGCTCTAACCTCTCCTTATCGATATTACCTCCCCAAAGGCCACATTAGCCACTTGCATGGAGTTCCCACCAGTGGATGGTCTCTTGGTACCGACAGCACCCCCTGCTTATGGCGTAACTGGAAGCAATCAAAGCACCTGGGCTTGAATAGGGTTGCCCTGGGTCTCTGCCTATTTCACCCTATTCTTAGAAGGGGCATGTGAGTCCTTCACCCACAACTCTAGTTTGTGGCTCTTATTGGAATGTATCTATCCTGACTTATACCTTGTTCTGTTGGGGGAGACCTGAACCACCCTTCTTGGGGTTACTCCCAAGTATTGTATTATATACCATAGTGCTGATCCACAATTCCACTGCCTTGGTAAGCCCCCGGAAACAGTAAGCTTTGAATCAAGTAGGTGTGGGTGAAGCTTTGGAAAGCTATTACTGAACATGTACTCTTTCATAAAGAGTGTACAGTTCATTGTAATTACTCACTCTACTGCCCTTAACCCAAACATTCATTACCTTACTGGAAAATGTCACAAAATCCACCCAAGACTGCTTAGACAACTTCTTACTGTTACAAACCTTATTCCAATAAGAGGAAGAGGAGGAGGTCACTAGAGGGCAGGTGTCTCATTTCCCCCAAATAACAATCAAATTACAAAGAGGAAGTGTACATAACCTAATCTATTTCCCTAACTGCACCAATCTAATCATCAGGCAACTGCTTGAGGTTCAAAAGGACCATCACCCACACAAAACGTGTGGGGCATGCTTCATCATTGGGACCACATCTGGCATGCCTAATGCTGCAGGATGTGTTTAAGCCAACTGCAAGCCACTAGGAGGGGAGCTCCTACATTTTTTTGTTAGGGATCCTGTGAACGAAATTAGAAGTTCTTCCTAATTCCCTCCATGTTCCTTTATTCCTAAGGGTATCGAAGCTAAATTAAAAACAGTATATGACGTGTTTAGAGATACTTATTTCCCTCCACCCACCCCCGTCTGTTTAGATCGACATGTTTCAGCCTGTTCTCTTCCTGCTCTATAGGTCACCCGACTTTTATCAGGACCAAGTGGATAACTTACTCCATCCAACTTTATTTGTGAGTGAGGCCCTATACACGTCATCCACACTCACTTATCACATGGCACATTCATGCTTACAAACCAACATTTCCAGTTGTTGCTTACCCTTCTGCTGATTGCTCAGGGATGGTACGGCATGTTCGCGTCCAGTTTGCGAGGTATTTATTTATTTAAAGAGTTTTATATAGCGCTGGCTAGACCCGAAGGTATCAGAGCGCTTTACATGAGAATCAACAATGTAATAGAACAAGTACGACAAATTACACAGTACAACAAAAAAAAATATTACACAGTACAACAAAAAATATATAAGCAACACAATTAGTAGGGGAGAGAAAGGACAGAGAGAAGTAGTGGAGGGGCAGGGGAGGTAAGGAAAGGAGGATAAGGGAAAAGATAATAAGGAGAGACGAAAAGAAGTCTGTCTAAAGACTGACTGGGTAGGTGACGACCATGGAGGGGATCCAAGGCCCATCTCCTCTATAGTTAAACCAGGTAGCTCCATCGGGCGTCAGACAAAATAGTTCAGTCTCAATACATGGAGGTAAGTGCCTCCTATGAGAAATCAGGCTAGGAGAACGGTTTGTTATAATTACTCTACAGGTTCACCCAGCATCAGCACCTAGTTGGGTCATGCCTTCTTCCGAATGGTAAACCAGTACTTTTGTGAGGTAAGACTGTATGTGACAACCAGACTTCTTTCACCGTGGCCAACAAAAAACAGATTCAGCAAATAAAGATATAGATATAGGGTGACACAACAGAAAGCACATGTCCAACAGTCATTGAAACAACTTCACATCAGAGTATAGACCGATTCCTGTGAAACTAGCTCCTATACCAACTTTACCCGATCAGATAATTTAAGTAAACCCTTTTGGTCAGCATGCCAGAATCTGCGTAACAGACAGCACCACGACTTAGGTTGTATACAGCAGCTCTGTGTATCTAGCTTTTGGGCCCTGACTGGTTTATTCGTCTTAGTTAAATTCCTGCATAATCATGTAACCCTTGTATGATTGCCTCTTTTGCCTCAAACTATTAATATTATTGTAGTCCCTCTTTTCGCACATTGTAAATATAGGCAGATATATGATATTGCATATTTGTCACTATTCTGGGTGAATTAATGCCTCCCCATTAGTGATGGACATTTTCAGTTAACTGCGACCACATTTGATGGTTCTTTTTACCTGAGTTGAGTGACACTGAATGCTAGGATGGTAGTGGTAGTATAATAGACTATGTAGTTTCTCCCATTCTTTCCATGTTTCCAATCCCGCAGTTACTGTGACACTGTTTTTTTTTTGTGGGTTTTCGTAAAGAATAGAATATAACCTCAACAGATCTTAAGTCATTATTAAAAACCACACAACACAAGTCAGAGGATAAACGAGGGTGATGAGTCCTCCTTTGTACTGGAATGAGGTATGATTGTGATTGTTCATTGTGTGATTTGAAAAGGTATATTTTGCCCTGAGACCCTCTGCTGGAATATACTCAAAATTCATGAAGGATTCCTCTCCCCATTGCCTTCCTGGCTCAGTTAGCTTACTGGTGCTGGTACAGCTCTAGGAAATAAATACAAAGCATGTACTCTCTCAAAATTAGATTGTACAACCCACTGTAATCATTAACTTTGCTGCCCTCACCCAGCCATTTAGTGCTTTGCTTGAATAGTCCACAAAACCCAATGGACAGGGAGCTTCTGGCTAATTTTTAGGTATTAGCCGAAGCTTAGTGATCAAGATGGCTTTCATGGGGGTGTACCTGATTTGGTCACCAACCTCTAAGTCATTTACCTCTACCCTTTCTATCTTAAATACACAATTACACCAAGCCAGCAAAAAGTACAGCACACACTTATAATGCGTCCTGGGCTCTGTTATTCAAAAATTGACTTCTGCCTGGCGTTCTTCTCTTACAGACGTGCACTCTGCTCTTTCTGTCTATCAGAAAGTCACTCGTCTCACCACATCATCCAGCACAATTGACAAGGCCCAAAAACTCAGAAAAGGTGTGTGCCACTCCTGAAATTAACCCCAGTATCTTCTAAACTTCTTTCAGTGCACTGACCACTTTCCCCACAGAGGCATGGACAACATGCTGAAGTAAGGGCAGTGAGACCATTTTAAGTTAAGCATAGAAACCACCGCTACAAATGAGCATGCTATTGCATCAATTAGGTCAATTGCTGGCCTATGCAGATGGCAAAAGAAGAAAACGCCAATTCCATATAGCTAACATTCCATGTTTCATTACATAATGTGTCATTTTGGCCAACCATAATAGAAGAAATGTGGAACAGAAAACCACCACTTTGTTCCTTGTGTGATTGGAGGAGTCTAAATGTATATTCAGGCCATAAGTTCTAAAAGAATAAGTGGCGGGCTAACCAAGTTAGGCAGTATGCATGTGACATCATGGCATATGACATCACCGTGCGTTACATCACAGTACATGACATCACCAGTGGCATCACAGGAAGTAACACGAAAAAACTAGTATCACAACCCATGACCTCACATGAAGTGAAATCAGCTCTTACCTCACACATATGTTTAGCAGGTCTATCATGAGTACATTTAGGTGCATTACAAGATTTGACAAATGAGATTTTGCATTGGGGTTATGCCAAAAAACTGACGCAACCCTTACTCAAAACCTGGACCTCATTTATTTATGTATTTAAATTGGCAACAAGGATAAAAGTGGCAGTTCATCTGTTCCGCTGCCCAATTGGATGCAAAGTATGCATTTTAATACATTTTATGGGGTTAAAGAACCTGCTGCATACATCCCTGTTTGCCCAGTAAATCTCAGGGAATAATAATTATGGCAAGGTAGCTCTGAAGGTTAACACATTTGCTGGCCAGATATGCATTTTCTATTGTCCCAGTTTAAAATCAAAGTAGTATTGAGGGTTAATGTGTCTTCTGCTAAGCATAACAAAACATACAGATGACATATTTTTACACATGTGTAGATCAGCGGGTTACTGCTTTTAACACAGATAATTGAGTTACTTGCAGCTAATAAATTGTAATTCTAATATAGCACAATGAGCCATGAAGGATATATGACTCCTACACTTTGTAACCCTTACTGTCTAATGTAACACATCCTGTACATTGATTAACACACATATGATGTATTGTCATATAATGTGTATATGTGATGTAAAGCGCTCTGACACCCTGCATTGGGATGAGTAGCGCTATAAAAGAAATAAAACAAAAAAGTGGTATTTAAATTGCTATTTGTGTAAATACTGGGAAAGACTAACACAACTGACATTCTTGCAGTGCATGCACATCTCTTAAAAACACTAAACAAAGTCAAAACTATGCCTCAAGTACTTCTGAAGTATAAATGAGCTGTGTGCCTTTCTTTACCCTCCATTGGATATGCATCTAGGTATGAGGCTCCAGCTATCTCGCAGCCAGGATCTTCGAACAAAAGGAGGTCTAAAGGCCCATAAACTTCGGCCTTTGTTTTAGACCCTACTGGAATTTAAAATAAGGCTCCCTGACGCCTAAATGTTGCTGCTCAGAAAGAAAACAGAAAATGAGCAGGTGCTGCTGAATATGTCCCAGTGTCTGAAAATTACACCACCAGTTCAGCATATTTCAGTGGGGGGCCCAACTTCATGGACAGAGTACACCCATGTCTTGTGCCCTGCAAATACTTAAAAGTACAAAAGGGCAAATAAAAGAGGGGAATGAGGTGAAACTTGGTAAAGAACACCAAATAAGCTTCAGACGAGAGAGCAGGATGGAAGAAACATCATAGGAAATCGGGAAAGACGGAGGGCAGTAGACAAAAATTGAAGGAACTCACAGCAAACTTGGGGGCTTATTTACAAGCCCCTTGCACTGCAGGGGCATCACTTTTTGTGAAGTAGTGACAGCGCAACTTGCTGCCCCATATTTACAAGGACAAAGAAAGCCACCCTTCGTGACCTTCTAAATATGACCCCTTTACAAGCAACATTTTGAGTGAAAGGGGCGTACTATAGGTGTTGCTGTGGGTGTTCCCATGCAAAACCCATGGCTCCTGCCGCATTTCCAGATTTAGGAGAAATCGCAAACCTGGAAATGCATCAGAATGCTATGCCTCCCAAGGTGAGACATAGGGAGGTGCAACGAGGAGAAATGTTTTCATTTTTCTTCGTTTTCTTCCTCTTTCTCTGTGTGTTGAATTCTGCAGCACACAGAGGAAGAGGAAATCACCTCTTGTGATTGATTTGTTGCAGGAAGGTGTCCCTTCCTGCACTAAAACAATCATCCCCATGATGCAGGCACCCTTGCACCATGATGCATGGGTGCCTGCGTAGGCGCAGGGCAACTAATTGTGCACCAGCACAGGGGATAGCAAAGAGATCCATCATATAATTGTAGATAAGATGCATCCCTTTGCTTCCGAATTAACGCAGTGCAGCCAAATGACTTGAGGCAACGCGCTGCATTGATTCCTTGTAAATAAGGCCCTAAAAGCGTAAACAATGGAGAAAATTCATGTGTTTGGTAGCAAAATTGAGCATACACAAAACGCAAGCTGGAACGGGAGGTAGACATTAGCTGTGACCAATCTCAGGAACAGTGCCTAAAAAGCTAAAGGGATATTCTGCCATTCATAATTGTTAGGAACTCAGTGGTGAGGGAATTGTCATATTATGTTGCCTTCTCATCTTGTTTTAACATGAGCAAATGTCCAAATTCTTTTCCATGCTGGGCATGGCAAGGGGACACCTCTACAATTGGCGGCGTGCACGGAAAGGGGTTTCTCCACTGAGAAAAATATCTTCAACTTGTGGAAGAAAAAAGGAGACGGAATAAAACACAATTTGTGAGGAATGTCTCCACATGGTTGTTATATCAAAATTTATAAAGTTTTTGCTGGTGAATGTTAACCAACAATTCATGAAAGCATGAGAATTCAAGATCCTGGAGAGGGAAAACACAGAAATTAAAGATGGTGCATAATTCAGGAGATCCGTTTAGTCTTAGTAGTCCACATTTTAACACCACGCACCACACACCAAGTACTTTTGGTCTGCTATTTCTCACAGGGCTTTAAGTGGGCCCAGTCATGCCAGTGCTCAGCACCGACAGTTCTCAAAAGCAGGTGCTGAGATGGGTCCCTATTGGGCTCTCCATTTTTGCCTTCACCCTCAGGCAAAATCTTAACTCTGCAGCAGTGGGAAACAGCCATTACTACGTGGGTTTTACCACACGTAGCCATTACATTGCATGCGTTACAACGCATGCGATGTAATGACTATCAACATTGTTGTGAGGAAACTGAGGCTGTTTCCTCACAACGACGTGCACCGCCCCTCAGGCGATGCTGGAAGCAGGAACCGGGAGCAGAGATGGCGACGCTGGAGAGGTACCACGAAGAAAGAGAGGTAAGGGGGATTGTGCTTGGGGTGGGGGTTATTGTAGTAGGGTTTAGGGTACTGTCATAGTAGTGCTGTAATATTTGTGTTGTTTGGGGTTGTGTTTTACGTTTTAGGGTAGTTTTAAGGTGTTTTTGTTGTGTAGTGTAGGGTTTTAGGGTAGTGTCAGAGTTTTAGGGTTTAGTGTAGTGTCGTAGAGTTTGAGTAGTGTAGAGTTTTAGGGTAGTTTTGTAGTGTTTGTGTAGTGTTTTAGGGTTTAGGGTAGTGTTGTAGAGTTTGTGTAGTGTTTTAGGGTTTAAGGTTTAGCTGGAACAGCTTTGAGGGACCCACGGAGCACCAACGTATGACATTGCCAGCGGCTGGTTGCTGAATCTACCTGTGACACAGACCCCCTATCTGCCTGAGGCATCGATAAGCGTCGGCGGAGTCTCTATAAATAAATAGAACTTCTTAGTGCAGGCTCGAAGACCAGGCTCCCTTGAACAGCCTCCTAACGGAGCGACAAACGGATGTGTTAATGTACATGGCAGAAAAACGACCTTGGAGCATGTTGTACTACCCCACAGGTATGATGAATTGGGGGACAGAGATCTCAGAAGTGGAAACGGCTCGCTCATAAGGACATTACCATACATGAGGCACGAGCCGCAATCAGGGTGTGCACAACCAGCCTACGTCTCACTGAAACCAGCACTAGCAGAGTTAATGGTCGCTTCCACAGCGAAGAAAATTGCACATCTGGTAGTCCCCCCTTAACAACTAGCTCTCACATTTAAATAGCGAGCAGAGAAGCACCTACAACTGGATAGCCGCGCGGAAGCCCTAAATATCATTGCCTGGCCATGTGGAGGACCGAGGCCCCCCTTGGGAACGTTGCGCAAAGAACTCAGACAGAAACAATTGCAATTAGAAGCGTTTAATGAAGCAAGTCAACGTCTAAAATGTTCGCCGCAACAAACCTTCATGCGTCTCTCCTGACCTATCTCCACTTTCCTGCTACCGACCTTTGCCCTCACCTGTCCTGGCCCTTAGTCCCCACCCTGTTTATGTGTGAATTTTCCCACATCAATTGAGATCTAGCTCATTTGTTCGATGCCCGATGGAGCTACCTGGTTTAGCTATAGGGGAGATAGGCCGGGGATTCCCTCCTTGGACGTCACCTACCCAGTCGGTCTTAAGACAAACTTCCATTCGCCTCTCCTGTCATTTCTACCCGCATCCTCCCTCTATTTATGCCTCTCCTTTCTCTTCTCTCTGAATGTACTGAGACTGAACTATTTAGTCTGATGCCCGATGGAGCTACCTGGTTTAGCTATAGGGGAGATGGGCCGTGGATTCCCTCCTTGGTCGTCACCTTCCCAGTTGGTCTTTAGACAGACTTCCTTTCATCTCTCCTTGTTGTCTCTTCCCTTATCCTCCCTTTCTCACCTCCCCTGCCCCCTCCACTACTTTTCTCTCTCCGTTCTCTCCTCTCCCAATGTATTGCCTATTTTTTGATGTATTGTGTAATTGTTGATCTTTTTCTGTTACATTGTTGATTCTCATGTAAAGCGCTCTGATACCTTAGGGTCTAGACAGCCTTATATAAAACTCGTTGAATAAATAAAATAAATAGGGTAATGTCTGTGTAGTGTAGTGTTTTAGGGTTTAGGGTAGTGTTGTAGTGTTTGTGTTGTGTAGTGATTTGGGGTTTAGGGTAGTGTTTGTGTTCTGTAGTGTTTTCGGATAGTGTCGGTGGGTCATGTAGGGTGGTGTAGTGATATTGTAGGGAGAGGACTGGGGGTCGGGGGAGGGTTGTGCAGGGGTATGGTAGAGTCACTTACCTTACAAACTTTTACCACAAGTATAGCTTTACCCCGCATACCTTTGCGTATTAATGGCATGAGTGGTAAAGCCATAGTTGTGGTAAAAGTTTGCGATGTAATGGCATGTCGTTGTCATTGACATCGCATAGTAATACCCGCGTTGTAATAGTATGCGTGGTATTGGTATGCGATGTAATGATATACATCCACAGCAGTACCACCCTTAACTGTCTATGAGGCAACCATTGCTTAATTTGAGCCTGTGGTTTCCGGTGCTCAGCACCCACACTTTATCAACACCGGCGCTTTTCATAAGCACCAGTGAAGGACACATTCTTTTATATAGCATAAACTATTCCCACATGCAGGGGGAGATTAAATAATGTGTCCAGAATCACAGGATGTTGAGCCGACACCAAGACTCGAACCTGGTTCCCCTACACCAAAGTTGACAGCTCTGGCCATTATGCCACATACTCTTCCCACTTTCCTGGTTAGCAGTTGGTTCTGTGTTAGGCGGTGCAAAAAAAGAAATGGGCTGGTCCAAGTTGCCTCCTGATGAGAGCCTCAGCACTTACTTTTTTACAAATTACCCACTGGAGATAGCTCAAAGAGACTAGTTATAGTTCTTTCACAGACTTCAATATTCTATACAAAAAAGCCATAGTTGTTGCTTATTTATCTTATGCAACTAATAACCATTGGCAAAGCCAATAGTCCTACCTTGTTTTTGGTGTAATGTTATTTGTATTATTTATCTGGATGCAAGGACAGAAGCAGTTGGGCGGCACACTATGCTAAACACAGAATTTTAGAGAATGTGTTTTTAAGCCACGCCCTTAATTACATCGTTCACGCCACTTTGAGAGACGCCCCCGTTTTTTTCATTCCATGTTAAGCCCTGATTTCACAATATGTGTAACGAGCAATTCAGTGCATTATCAGTCAATTTGTTATAAATAACAAATATCCAATTAGTACCTGGCGTGGTTTGCTTCTGACACAGGTCATCAGAATTTAATGAAGTGACAACTTTTCGACTGACTTCTTCATACGTTTTTCTTATGCCAGCTTCTACAGCGCAAGGCATTGGTCAAATTAATAGAAAAGATGCTGACTATTGGTTGTATGTCCAAGGATACATGCTCTACGAGAGCCAAACGTGTCCATAAGCAATTCTACGTTATTAAGTCAAACAAATAACATGGCGAGCTGTTGATATGATGTCTTTTAGTTTCCTTATTTAAAGCATTTTCTTCTGGGCCTCCTGCCATTGTTCTGTCAACACCAGCATAATCATTACTTCAGAGGACACATCTGTGCAGCCTCGCACCCATCACTGTAAATTCCTGCTGCAGATATCAGACGAGGACAAGTCACACCATTCCTTGGAAGAATACAGGAAAAGAAAAAAAAATGAAGCTGAGGTCATCTTTTTGTGATAGCGTCTTTTTATAGGGAGGACAACATGGAATAATGAAAAATCAGAAGTAAGCAAAATTACAGAAGCTATTTTTGTGAGCTTTGCTTGTTATCAGCTGAAGTGTTCTTGTTAATACTGGAAGCCAGAACACTCAAGATTAATTATGATTTTCAACTTCTACTAGTGAGGAATTTATGAAACTTAAAAAAAATGGGTATTTGCGAGTGGGATTACTAGGCCAGAAACCATTACATAATAGTTGATAGTACGATTTGAGTATTCTATTTTCTCTACGTAATAATTAAAAAAAAAAATATATATATAGAGTTCGAAGCGGGTACTACTCAAGAAAAATTCTTACACATGGGTATAACTATGATTCAACCATGTGTCACCCAATTCAAACCCCCTTCCAAGTTCTGTCCTATAATGCCAAAAGACAATATAGATGCTTTCTGTGACATTGTCGTTGAGGATCTCAAAGGACTACAATACAAATTGTAAGGGAAAGCAAAACGAGTCAGGTACATGGAAAAACAGCTCAGTAACCTGATGAAGAAACTGAGAAGTGATTCCAATCTGATAATTAACAAGGCGGATAGGGGGGCAAAACGGTCATCTGGCCCCGGACCCTATATATGGAGGAGGCACAGCGGCATTTAAGTGATGAGATTTGCTACAAAAAAGGAAGTTTCAATGATATCAGATGCTTAAAAGACACTATACATAGGGAATGAATCAATGGAAGCGTGAAGGTCTATTAAGCAAGCATGCATTTCTGAAAAATGATTACCCAGTCACGCCCTCCTTTTATCTCATTCCCAAGATCCATAAGCAGATTACCCCAGTACCTGGGCGACCGATCATCTCAGCCCAGGGCAGCTTATTAGAACCTATTTCAAAATATGTGGACCATTTTCTACATGATCATGTGGAAGCACTACCTTCGTTCATTAAAGATACTGGACACTTCCTTTCGAAAAGTAGTGGCATTAAATGGGAAAGTGTTTTTGTGCTCATTGCTTTGGATATCAGCTCGTTATATACTAGCATTTTACACACAGATGGGCTTAACGCCGTGAAGTACTTTTTGGGGAAGCGTAGCATTGCTCATAGTCAACACAATGTTATGTTGCTCAAAATGATAGAACTTTGTTTGAACAACTATTATTTTTTGTTTAACAGGGAGGTATATCAGCAACTGAGAGGGGTGGCCATGGGGGCATGCTTCTCCCCCACCTATGCATGTTTACATGAAGGGTGGTGGGAGGAGCATGTCCTCAGGGGAACACTTAATACCCTGTTTCATGACAAAATAATTCACTTTTGGCGTTTTATTGACGACGTCTGCATGATTTGGAGGGGCACACAAGAGTCAGCTGTTGAATTTGTTAACAGGATCAATGAGAACGATCTCAATCTACGATTCATTTCCCAAATCAGTACCAATCAGATCCAATTTCTGGATGTAGAAATATACATCAGGGATAACAAGATTCAGACTCGTCTCCATAGAAAATCCACAGCAGGCAATGCGATCCTGCATGCTAGCAGTTCTCATTCGGGTCATCTTATCAGGAGCATTCCCTACGGGGAGCTCCTGAGGATGCGTAGAATCTGCAGCTCGGAATCGGATTTGGAGATCTGCCAAAGGGAGGCATTCAATAGATTTTGTGCCCGAGGTTATGATGCCTCAGCTTTACAGATGGCGAGAGATAAGGCTAATAACTCTAGTAGAGAAGATTGTCTTATGGCAGGCAATATGAGCACCACTCAAGAGCCAGACAGGTCTGAAGACAGGATCAGCCTTATCACAACTTTCAGTGCTGAAGAAAGGAAAGTGAGGGGGATACTTAAAAAACATTGGTCCTTACTTAAAACTGACATCAGCTTAGCTCTAAATTTTACCAGATGAACCTTCTATCACATTCAGGAGAGCACCCTCTATGAGGGATGCTCTGGTCAAATCCATTCCTGAAGTAATATTGAAGAAAGACTGGTTATCGAACAAATCTGGTTTTTATAAATGTATCTCATGCAGACCATGTAAGTTCGGCATCAACACCAAAGAGTATCACTCTGCATTTGATCCCAAGCCTGTACAGATTAGAGAACATTACACCTGCCGCACTGACTTTGCGGTTTATGTACTCCAGTGTACTTGTGGGCTCAAGTACATTGGGAGTACTAAATTACAGGCTTTTAAACGTATCCTCCAGCACCTTAGAGCGATTGTCAACTCGGATGAGAGTTATCCAGTTGCGCGCCACTTTGAACTAGTCCACAAAAGAAATCTGAATGATTTAAAATATTTCATCATTGATGCAGTACCTAAAAACAACAGGGGCGGCAATAGAGAAAGACAACTCAGACAGTTGGAAAGTAAATATATTTTACTTCTTGATACCAGGATCCCTAGAGGGATGAACACAGGGGAAGACCTGCACTGTTTCCTATAATGTCATATCATAGCCTTGTTATACTAATTCTTTTAAAACAGTAAGTTTATTGCACTTGGGGACATTGCATTTAGGCTGATTTCTTCACCCTGTGACATGATTTCATGGTATCAATGAGTATTGATATGTGAGTAGGTCTTTCAGATGATTATCTTGTTGCCCTTGATGTGAGTTTCCCAATTTTTGTAGTTTGATCCTTAACAGGCAACCAGGGTGTGAAGTAACCATAGATATATTTGATATACCTATGGGGAAGTTGCCTGTCTATGGTAGCATCACCAGGTACAATAGGGCACTATTCCACAATACTCTACTCCTACATGCCATTACTTTTTTTTATATTGGCTATACGTATATTTTGTACTGTATTGTTTCTTATTGGAGGTTTAGAACATGTGGATCACCATTGTAATGATTTTGAACATGTTTCTTCTACTGTTTCCCTGTTATTTATGGATACACTTTCAACTTGTAGATGTGATATGGTGATTTCATATCTGTTTCCAAGTTCACTTCAATTTTGCACTATGCACTTATTTGCACTTAAATATACATTCTTTGCACTAGCACTTTCAAGCTGTGTTTAGGCCAAATTCACATTTCAGCGCGACAACATTGAACTCAGTCTGTGTCCTGTTTAATATAAGCAACTATAGTTTGTTGCTCATTTTATAAAAATCCGATGGAGTCAAATATTTATAGCAAATTTGTTTCAAATGTGGTTTTATTCTGATGTATGGCGTCCCATTGAAATAGAAACATTGCTCGAAGTTGGTATTTATGAAAAATGTTATTTATCAAATGTATTGAAAATACGGTGACAATTAAGTATCACATTGGACTTGAATGTATATTTATTTAACATGTTGTCTATGTCTATGCGCTGTACACGCCCAGCCACTGATTGTACACAGTATTTAAATCACTGCTATTGGTTCCTATTGTCATGTGAACAAGGCTACAGTGACGTAGCCGAAGCGCACCATGCTGGAGACGAAGGGGAAATAAACCACCTTTTGCATTCAACTTAAGCGCTGTTTTTGTGGTCTGTACCTGCATCGAGGTCGGCATCCAGGACCGACAGGCGGGAGTTGGAATATATATATATACTATCCACAATCTCCTTTACTCCGAAAGATAGCTCGGACACCTTTCTTTTGCAAGTAAAAAATGTAAGTTTATTTGGCAAAAACAACGCGTTTCATCAGTGATCAAGGCTTAACCGCTGAAACGCGCTGTTTTTGCCAAATAAACGTACATTTTTTACTTGCAAAAGGAAGGTGTCCGAGCAAACTTTTGGAGTAAAGGAGATTGTGGAGAGTACATTGGGGACTTCCGGTGTCCCAGCTCGGACCGCCCGAAGACAGCAATCCGACTGTTACCGGAGATTGGTGGGAGAATATATATATATATATATATATATATATATATATATATATATATATATATATATATATATATATATATATATATATATATATATATATATATATATATATATCAAACTAATACCCTTTCAGGCATAAAGTGATGCAAAATTATGCAAAAAAGAAGCAGAGAACTTTGGGTAGTTCCCAAGTTTAGGTGGAAATATATATATTTTATCGCAAATGCTAGATGAGGCACTTAATACCTGGCCAAAATATTTCATCATGGGGTTGTCTGAAAATCATGTGCTCGTTTGCAGTCATACCTTCAATGATATATTTTTATTCCCACCACATCAGAAACAGGCCATTGTTTATATCATTGTATAAATTCACAATAGTATTATAACTTGTTGAACTTG
This sequence comes from Lissotriton helveticus, assembly GCF_964261635.1. NCBI lineage: Eukaryota > Metazoa > Chordata > Amphibia > Caudata > Salamandridae > Lissotriton > Lissotriton helveticus. Next base: position 328,794,138 of record NC_136071.1, on the reverse strand, counting down.
ATGTCCCAGGCTACCTGAGTGACTCAAAGGGCTATGTCCTGGGCCTCCTATTCTGATATACATGGGCACAACAAGCTCAAGGCCTCTCTGCAACTACTCAGCTGACCTGCTGCACTGGACTTGTCCAGACCTGCAAGTGGACCTGCTTGAGGTCTGCTGGCCTCTGTTTGAGTGAGTTCCTGTTCCCCCAAGAGGTGCCTTGTAGATCCTGGACCCTTTATGTAGCATCAGTTGAGGTCCTACTTGAAGGAAAGTAGAAATCCGGATGTTTTGGGCTTTCCGCGACCACAAACAGACCAGTTTGTGCCAATTTCCTGACACCTGCAGCAACTGCAAATGCGAAGCTCCAGGGAACACAACTGTTTGCCGTATAGTGACCATCGACATCGCGAGATCTGCACTTCACGTTACAGCATCAACATCCAAATGGTTACCACCATTGCGAGGCTCCAGCAATGACCATTCGCAAAGCCTGACAGGATTTTCTTGCTACAGTGATGATTGTCTTTGATGCCCAGGTTGCTCTTTGCACTACAGCAACGACTGTACAGGACAGTATCTCCATTCCTTGCAGCCTCCTCCACCACAAATGGAACTCTTCATTCTGGACTTTATAAGGTAACAGTGGGACTAACCTGGTGCCTGTATCCAGCCTGCGCTCCATTGTGGTCGGCCTGAACTTGTGACTTTCACCTTGTCTCGCATGGTGTTTTTTGCTTTTAGGTGCTACACCTACATTAAATCTTAGAAATTGCATATCTCTGGTTCTAATGATTGAGATTCTGTAGTTTTGGTGTCAAGTAATTTATTACATTGTACTCTACATTTTTAAATGGGTGTGGGATTTTTCTGATGTTGCTTTTTTACTTCATTATTATTATTGTTTGAATTCTGAAGACATTCTTTTTACATTACCTGTATGTGAAGCCCGACTATCTTTGTGCCAAGCTACCAGAGGTTAATTCACCCTGACAAGGATTGTGGCTGCTGTTTGAGAATGGTGTAAAGATCCTCCAAAAGAGTTAAAGATGAAACAAATAATTCTTTATTTAAGTTGTACGTAACACCTCAGCCTGCTAGTATCAGCTTCAGGACAGCCAACAGAATAACAGTTTCACTAAATTAAAGATGCACATTCCATGCTGAAGCTTGGTAATCAGAGTTCCAGAACTCTGAAGTATGAGAAGCAGAGATAAACTTACAACGGCTTACAATGTAAATTAAAGCAAACCACAAATACAAATGGTACAGAATATCATACATCTTCCTCTCAATAACTAAACATAAACAGTAGAAATGCCATTACAAGTTAAAACTTCATAATGTATAAAATCATCCAGATATTATGGCTTGGTACGTGTTCTTACACTTCTTTTTCATACCATATTATCTTCACCAATTATATACCATTACAAGTTAAAACTTCATTTTGAACACAATCATCCAGATATTTTAGCTTGATACGTGTTCTCACACTTCTTTTACGTACCATATCTTCTTCACCAATTTCTTTGTTACATTGTGAACCATTATTAGGGGAAACATCAGAAGGAACATTAGAAAGATTTGCAACTCTATTAAGGTTTCAAACCCTATGGTCTTCTGTTCTTATGACATTTTTGAACACTTTGATGACTCTCATGGGGCGTAAAAACTTGGAACCCCCAGAGACAGATGTTTTATAAGGGCAGCGAATCTTAACCAAATCTCCATTCCTCACCATAGTTTTTTTAACCGCATTTCTTCTGTCAAAAATTCCTTTATTCATATACATATTCTTAACCTCTTTCTCAATACGTTCTTTGTCTTCATTCATGCACCTAGAATGAGACGAACCGGTGGGTACCCAAGAAGGACACAACAAATGGAAGGTTTATACTTACGAAAAAGCTCAAAGGGCGTCCTACCTGTAGAAGAATGAGGAGTTAATCTGTAATTCTTTACTTTCTTTGAATTTCTATTTCCCACGAGATATGATTAGAAAGAGCTCTCTGAATAGTCTTTTTGAGAACTCTGTTGAACCACTCGAAGATACCATTAGTTTCTGGATGGTAAAGCACTGACTATTTTGTGCTCAATTCCTTTATTATCCAAAAAGCTAACCATATCCTTGGATGTGACTGGACTCCATTGTCCGAAAGTAGAGTCGAAGGAAAACCCTCCCTTTTGAATATTTTTCAAGAAACTGTATAACGTCTTTGGTTTCTATTGAATTAGTAATTTTTATCTCAGGCCACCTGGAATAAACATCAAGAAGAACTATAACAAACTTATCTACACTTGTGTGTTTGATAGGCCGCAAGATGTCGATAACTACTTCCTCCCAGATATCTTTAGGAAGAGTTCTCACAGACATGGGTTGTACACATGGTTTTAAAATCTTGTCGCTTCTGTTGCAATCAATACAATCTCTAACAACTCTCTCCACAAAAATGTCCATCCCAGGCCAACAGTAGGTTTACCTGAGAATCTCTTTTGTTTTTGAGATTCCAGGGTATCTCTCGTGAGCAAAATCTACAAGTTCAAAGAAGTTGGTGGAATGAGTCTAGTGCCTCTCATCAATATTCTATTCTGACATGCCAGTTCATCCTTAACACGAAATAAACCAGTAAGAGTTTCATCAACCTTAGCATTCTTGACCCAATTTCCGGTAATGCCCTTACATACAGATTGAAGAGACACATCATTTGACAGCTCATTTTCCCACACTTCCTTCTTGATGAAACTCTCATTGACAAGACAGACAGCAAAGTCCTCTAAATCATCACTTTCCTCCACAAACTCATCATCCTTGGTGTTTTCGGTGTTTACCAAGCGTGAACAACAATCCGCTAAATTATTCTATGCACCAGGGACATAAACAACAGTAAAGTTGAACTCTTGGAGTGCTACAACTCATTTTCTAATTCTGGAGGAGATGTTGTCAAGACCTTTGTTTGTGAAAATTTCCTTCAAAGGTTTGTGGTCTGTCTTTATAGTGAAATTGGTACCCCAAAGAAATTTGCACAATTTCCTCATTGCCCCGAATATACCCAGGGCCTCTTTCTCAACCAAAGAATAGTTGTGTTCAGCTCCTTTTAGACCTCTGGATAAGAGCAAAATGGTTTTCTCTATTTCTCCATGATTTTGTAACATAACCGCACCCAAACCAGCAGAGCATGCATCAGTCATGATAACAATGTTGTGACTAGGCTCAAAGCTGCTTAAACAAGAAGCTTTAGACAACAATTGTTTAATCAAAACAAATTCTTTTTCACACTCATTGTTCCACGTGAAGGTTGCTCCTTTTTTTAGAAGTAGTCTCATATTTTGTGTCTTGAGTGTAAAGTTAGGGATGAATTTTGCGTAGTATTCGGTCATACCTGAGAACTTTACCACTTGTTTCTTATCGCTGGGACTGACTAAGAGACGTATTTTGTCTACAAGCTCTTTCTTGGGCTCTATACCTGAACCAGAGATTTTGTGACCAAGATCATCTTTTTCAGTGAGAGTGAATTTACACTTTTTTGCTTTAATTGTGAGACCATTAGACTCCAGTTTCTTTAAAACTTGTCTCATCTGTCATCATGTTCTTTCGTGTTACAACCATAAACACGCATGTCATCTTGGTCTATCTTTATGCCTTTGACCTTACTAAAAATGTGTTCCATCATCCTCTGAAGAATGACAGCGGCAGATATTAGCCCAAAAGGCATTCTAAGGAACTTGAAAGTCCCAAAGGGCAAAATAAATCCTGTCAATCTGGGTGTAATTTCACCTGAGGGTACGCTGAAGCTAGATCTAACTACGAAAATAATTTGGCTCCTTCTAAGAGGGACAGCATCTCCGAGATGTTGAGTAAGGGCTAATGGTCAACAACAACACACCTGCACACCTGTTAAGTTCCCTCAAGTCTGTACAAAGTCTTGACTATCCACTGCTTTTAAGTGCCATGACAACTGGAAATACCATTCTGATGCTTCAACTTCTGTGATAATACCTGTATTGAGTAGTTTTTCTAAACTCAAGCTTCATCTTATCTTTTACTTTGATAGGAACACCTCTGACTTTACTGATGACAGGCACAGCATTTTTCTTCAAAACGATCTTGTGTGAGTAACCTTTTAGGCAACCCAAACTTTCATTAAAAACTAATGGAATTTCTTTTTAAAATGAAATACCAGAACTACACAAATAGACCTGACCCATCGGAAGTTGTAACTCATTACTGGTAAAGGGTTTTAATAAGACTGAAGGTGTCTCATTAGTGTCCAGGATAATTCTATGATCTCTTTGATGAATCCAACTAACCAATGAATTCCCCCCTTTCAGAAAGGTAAACTTTCCCAGAGGTACTGTGATCTTTGAACGCAATGACATGGTTGAAATAACCGGAGAGTTTAATAGGTTCTCCTCCATAACCTTTGGCTTTGATGTCTGGTTCTTTTAAAACTACAAATCCCTTTAAACGTTTATCAAAAATTTCCTCAGATATGAGTGTACTTTTTGCCCCGGAGTCAAAAAACATCCGTACAGGTGTATCATTAATGTAAGCAGTCTCAAAAGCACCACTCTTTTCACCATCAGAAGTTCTGAGTATAATCTCTTCCACATCACAATCTTCAGAGTAACCAATTTCATGTACCTGTTTATACTAGAACGACAACACTTAGTTAAATGACCCAATTTTTTACATTTCATGCACGATGCCTTCCATCCAATGCACCCTTTAAAATTTGCAACATGACCATGTTCCCCACATCTATAGCATGTAACTTGAACCTTTTCTGTGTAAGGAACATTTTTGGTGGAATTACTCTTGTTGGACAATGATTTGTTTGAGTCATTTTTGTTTTGGTGAGTGTTCATAAAATAATAAGGTTTGTTCTTTGAATCATAGACTATATCAACTTTATCTTCCTTATGTCCCTCTCCATTTTCTTTCTTAAGTTCTGCAACACACACCTTGGTGTGTTCGAACGATTTGGCAATGCTAATAACTTCAGACAAAGAAGGGTTATCTTTATCCCAACAAGACTCCTTTGCTTTATCTAATGAACAACTTAGAATAACCTGATCTCTAAGTCTCTCCTCATAAATAGCTCCAAAATTACATGTGGAAGCTAGTTTCCTCAGTGTAGTGATATATTCTTCTACACTTTCTCCAGGCCTTTGCTTACGATTACCAAAGTGATGTCTTTCTAAGACAGTGGAGACTTTAGGTAGACCATGTAAATCTGATTTTTTTAGACAAATTTCAGTCATTTAAGTTATCTGCTTCTGAAGAATGGTAGATGTTGTAAAATCTCTTGTGTCTCAGGGCCTAAACAATGAAGGAAAAGAGACATTTTCCTTTCCGCACTATGTGACACACCACAAACACGCTAATAGTGTGCAAATACGTTCTTCCATTGTTTCCAAGGAATGTTGGGTTCACCTGAACTCATAAGAAAGAAAGGAGGAGGAGGAACGTTTTGCATTTTGTTAATAGTGAAACCCAAAAATAATTAATTATATGAGCTTCACACCGGAACATCCCGTCAAACAACAACCCAATTTCTCATAATTACTATTCTCAATCAGCCTCCAAAACTGGTCACTTTCTTCAAACAGACCTGTTACAATTTGCACACAGACATCTAAATCATCCTCAAACAGGAAAACGTAATAGATTTAGAGGTGGCTGGTTTAAGCAGCTGTCTCTTAGCTCTGGATGAAGGGTTATCAACTATTTGAAACAACTCAACCAAAAACAAAATTTACAACTGAGGAAATGTGTGTGAACTACTGGTCTGAAAACATATAACCCCAAACCTTGCCTCTCACTCAACAACAAACTGAAGTAAGAAACCTGGGAATGAACAAGGACTCCTACACATTAATCAAGTAATCAGGTTACAGGAGTGCCTTCTTCATCATGCAACTATGTGATTAAGATTCATTCTCTATACTTAGTTCTCCCACATGAGTATCAGACATCATTTACCTCAGCACTTTTGAGTCTGAAGAATGCAAATAGCCTGTATATTTGAGAACGTCCTTATTGTGAAGACAACAAAAATAGCTTGCTTATAACAACACATCCTTCAAGAGGTATAATGCCGCCTATGGCCACTCTGCTGTGCCAATGGGGAAATACATGGCACTGGACCATCATTCATACATTGAAACTTCAATGACACTTGTAAAATAGAATGCTGTGTTCTAGGCTGTATATTGCGAGTGACCATCCCATCCACACCCTTGAAGATGATATACATAAAAGGAAACTTATTTTTTGTAGGCAGCAAAACCTTTAAACTCTGTCTTGGAAAAAATAATCCAAGATCACCTGCAAAGCAGTAATGACCTGGCTATTTAACTGTAGTTGACTCGAGACCCTATCCACTTCATTGTATTGAGTCATTCATTCATCATCCACCCACATTAAAATGAAATCTATCACCATGTAAAATGTGTGTCTCGCTCTCAGTTTTTCATTCAAGGAATAAGCGCAATTGGAAGATCCTTGCATACAGTGACTGCTCCCCTCTCAGAATTACACACAATACCAAACACATCCCACACTAAACACTCACTTTCTTCCAACAAAGAAAATTCTTTTTTTTTTCACTACGCCTATTCCCAATTCATAACAGGCTCCAACACGCTAGGGTTCAGAGGACGAACAAGTTGATTTGTGGCTCTGGTAACGCGTTTTGACAGTCAAAGAGGTATTTTTCACAACAACTGTTGGACACCATTTTCTTGCTTTTATTCACCCATTGTTTTCCACACTTTCCTTAAAGTGGCAATGCAACTTAAACAAAATTCTTAAATAGGCATAATTTAAATTACTCATCAGCATATGTTTTTTCATTTTAAGCATTCCAAGTTAAATGATTAATAAATCTAAACATAAAATTAATTATTGACCAATGGTACCACAAATGAAATACTATTCAAAGTTATGATATTCATAAACCAAGGTTGTGCAATATCGCATGATCCTCAATTCCAAATAGCAGCCGGGAGAATTGTTGGCAAATGCCCTAAGCTACTCCCAAATAAAGTGCAATAATAAATGTACAAAGCTGCGGAAATGTGCAAATCCATAATTAATTACAAATTTCTAAATTAGAATTAAACACTAGATATTAATGGATTTAAATGGAAAGGGTGTGGGCACCTGTTAATGGCCCACCCCAATCACGATTCCATACACTACAAGTTGAGATAACATCTATAACCAGGGCTTATTCGTGCCCTAATATCTTACACCCCTATGGGCATGCCATTTCCTTCTTTGCACAAAACACGTAAGCTGCCAGTATCATCGGCTCCCATCCGACTGTCTATACGGCTGGACTATTGGAAACATTAACATTTCAAATTCATTTGCACAAACAAAAACATCTTTAAAGTGATTATAAAGTGCTCATGTGATATATAAAACTATTAAACCCACTAATATAAACTATATGTCTAGTTAGGCTTTATGGACTGGCCAGAGTTTTGTTTATTATTGTTTGATCAGTATAGCTCTGTCTAAAGATGAATATATAGATATTCTTCAATATTTATACCTGCTGGTGCTTTCATGTTAAAACTGAGGATATGAATGGATTCTAGTTATCTAAAGCAGCTCTCTCTATTTTCACCTCTGAACTGTATCAGGACCTAGTCAATAAAAAAATATGTAAGATCTTCTACCCTGTTCTCATGAACTTCTTCAAAATGTTGTGCTACAGGGTAGGACTGTTTGTGTTTGATGGCTCTGATGTGCTGCAAGCTACATAGATTAAATATATGGATGGTGCTGCCAATGTACATCTTAGAATAAGTGCATCGCAATACATAGAGAGCAAATTCACTCTTACAATGCATCAATTTCTTGATCTTCCAAACTTCATCAGAGAAGGGTAAACAGATCTGCATGTTGTTGACCCTATGGTTACAAGCTCTACGCCTATGGTGTTTCTTGAACGCACCACTGCCTGTCAGCCAAGTCCCCCGTAGCTGCATATCTGGGCTGCTCACTACCTGTTCTTCTCTCATAGATCTTGTTCTATGAAACTCAATAAGGGGTCTTTGCTGTAGTTGAGATCCCATCACAGGATCACCGTGGAGCAAATGTCAGTGTGATTTTTTTAGTTCAAAATGGCAATGATGTCATTGACTAATTCACCTAACTATAACGTTATGTTAACCTTTGGTTTTTTTCAGTGAATTTCTAAGTAAAAAAAAAGCTAAGTAACATTTAGTTACCATATGTAAAAGCAACCCCCCCAACACGAATGGCTAAAGGCCCTGCAGCCAAACCCCACATGCTGACAGTTCTCTCTTTTGGATGACAGAAGTATGTAGTAGGGTGTGGGCAAGGACTGGCCCCTCCGCTGAGACCTGTCTCTGCATGACAAAAGTGCATAGTAGGTTGTGGGGAGGGATTGACCTCTCTGCACAGATCTCTCGTTAGGATTTTGGGTGTGCATATTAGAATGTAAGGTGCAAGGCCGGACTGGGAACCACAGCCGGCCCTGGCAAAGTGCTCGGCCGCCCCCCTCCCCACTTGGGGTGGGGGGGTTGGAGGTGCCGCTGAGCTCTTCGCCGGGGGCGGTTTTTGGCTGATTTTGGTACAGGGCCGATTTTGCAGCTATGCTGCAAAAACGGTTCTCAGATAATGGATGTGTGTGGTAGGGTTTGGGGACAGACTTGCCTCTCCACTGACACCCCTCTATTATATGACAGCTGCATGTAGTAGGCTGTAGGGAGATTCTTAACTCCCTACTCAGAACTCTTCCCAAGCCGATAAGTGTAAATAGCAGACTCTGATAAACCCCATCGCCATTAACACTACTTTCTACAGTGCGTATACCAGACTATATTCAAAGAACACCTACACCTTATCTAATTTTCATGAGGTTCACTGACAAAATATTGAAGTTAAAAATATAGAAGTAAAGAACTATGGATGTAAAAATATAGAATTCAACAATATCAACTCCCTATACTTAAACAGGTAAGTACAAAAATATTGAATCAAAAATATCGATGTAAAAAATATAGATGTAAAAAATATCGATTTAAATATATATATATACCAAAACGCAAGGCCTACAAAAAACAATGGAACAAAAAGAAACAGCAATAGGGGTTCAGGCTGAAGAAAATTTCTCTGTGGTTAATCTCACTTCTATGACATTAACGCCTACGGAATTAAAGACTCTTTCGTTGGGACTATCTTTCTGCCCTCCCAGGAATTTTAACTATGCTGATACACGAATTGACCTGCACAAATTCACGCGGAAGCTCAAGTTGAAAAAACATTTTACCAGCAACAAATCCCGCAAGGCAGAAGTGAGATCTGATATAAGTAATCCTAGCAGGATGGCACTTACAGCTAATGATATGCCATTATTACAAGACTTGGAGGGATTACGTTTAGAGCAATCTTTGTCACAGAGTCCCAGCACCAACCCCATTCATCCCGTTGCTGGTCTAACGAACTTTAGACCAAGATCGACTTACACACCACAAATGGTGCATAACAACATTGACATTTTTCAAGAGGCGGTGGTCAAGGACATCAAGGGCCTCTTTGAACAAACATTGAAGGACAACAAGCACAAACACAGACGTAACCATAAATACACTGACTTGGTGACGAAAATACAGGGTTGTGGCAATATCATCGTACGTCAATCCGATAAGGGGGGCAACATTGTGCTATGGGCAAGAGATCTTTACATGGAGGAAGCATTATTACAACTGAATGACGCCTCATGCTACAGACATTGTGATGTGGCGGTAGCAAAGAAGTCCCAAATAACCTTTTATTCTATGTTGATGGGGTGGAGGTCAACAGGCCTCATCAGCATGGATGAACTGAAATATCTCAAAAATGACCATCCTGTCATGCCCGTCCTATACTTGATCCCGAAAGTCCACAAAAACCCAGAAAACCCCCCAGGCAGGCCCATCATCTCTGCGTGTGGGGGTTTATTGGAGAAAACTACTATCTATGTAGATGCATTTCTACAGGACTTTGTGTATAAGTTACCCTCATACATCCAGGATTCCAGTGATTTTTTAAGGAAAATCAACGAACTACAATGGGATCCAGAATACTTGTTAATTACACTTGACGTTACGGCGGTATACACGAGTATTCTACATGTAGATGGTTTGAGGGCTGTTTCTTATTACCTGGGTCAACGTGTGATTGAACTGGTGGAACACAATAAGATGTTACTGTCTATGATTAGTTTTTGCCTGAATAATAACTTTTTTATGTTTAACCAACAACATTTTCAACAGATCAGGGGAGTCGCCATGGGGGCCTGTTTCTCTCCCAGTTATGCCTGTATTCATATGGGATACTGGGAGAGACAGGTCCTCTATGGTGATTACTCAGCTACTTGTAGAGATCACATCGTGCGCTGGTATAGATATATCGACGATGTTTTTATGATCTGGAAAGGCACACGCACAGAGGCAGAACATTTTATTACTCAGTTGAACATTAACAACTACAACCTGACTTTCACCTCCAATATCAGTGAACATCAGGCAACCTTCTTAGATGTATCTATCGAAGTCAGTAATGGTCACTTGGAAACAGCGTTGTATAGAAAGCCCACGGCAGGGAACACAGTACTACATGCCCACAGTCATCACCCTCCACATTTAATCAGGAGCATCCCGTATGGGGAGATGCTCAGGATTAGAAGAGTTTGTAGTACTGAGGCACAATGTACAGCAGCACAACAGGCCAGCAAACGTAGGTTTCTGGCACGAGGATACAATGAAAGAATTGTTGATGCTGCGGTCCGCAAGGCCAATGCTTTCCCCCGAGAGGTTGCCTTACTTCACAAAAAATCACAAGCTCCAACTGTCTTGCCCATGCAGCAACCAGTCAGATTAATTTGGTCTTTCAATAATCAGCACGGGGCACTAAGAAAGATTGTCAATAAATACTGGGACCTAGTGAAGTGTGACCCAGTTATTGGCGAAGTCATGCAGAGAAAACCAGCTATCACTTACAGAAGAGCCTACTCCTTACAAGATGCCCTGGTTAAATCCAGTCCAGAATTATTAACTAATAAAGACTGGCTGGGGGGCAGTAGAGGATTTAGGAAATGCTCTGCCTGTAAGGCATGCACTCACGGGGTAAATAGAACAGAATACCTTACCCCGTTCTCTGTAGTCCCGTGTAAGATCAATAAAAAGCTTACCTGCAAAAGTGAGTTTGCGGTATATGTGTTGGAGTGCCCGTGTGGCTTGAGATACGTGGGCAGCTCGAAGCTGCAAGTTCACAAACGGGTTCTCCAACACCTAAGAGCTATCAACACCAATGACCCTGCCTACCCGGTGGCGAGACACTTCAAGGAGTACCATAACAGCAACAGTACTCTGTTGAGGTACTACGCCATTGACTCAATAGCTCCCATGAGAAGGGGAGGTGACAGGAATGCGGCATTAAGGAAGTTGGAAACCAGGTATATCCTGATGCTAGATAGTAAGGCTCCGCAGGGGCTTAGTGCCTCAGAAGACTTTTTCACCTGTCTCTGAGGCAGCCACTTAGCTTAAAAACTGTGCCAAACTGTGTTAATACTATCAGCTTATAACAGTACATATTTGCACATACAATGATAATAACCTACTGTGATACCAACTGGTTGTTGTAGACACAATATGTACTTTTTTGCTGATATTTGAAACTGCTGTTTTTGTTTTTGTTTTTGTTTTGTGTTGTTTCGGTTTATGCAGAACCTGCTACTACATGTGTCTGGATGTCAGACTGGGATCAGTCTGTTTATTATTACATCTACTTGACATATGGGATTTTTAATCACACACACTAAAATATCGAGCACTTTTTTCATTTGTATGGTTGAGTTGTCCAGTAGGGTTTCTATCACATAGGATAAACATGCGAATTTTCATGTGATTGTTGCACACACGCATTAACGGATTAATTGAGTGGGTAACATTTGGCGCTTATTTATGGGTTTGGCTTTTGTTGTGTGCATATAAGAATTCAGTACTACAGGCTATATGTACATACTTGTATAAACTTCTTTATAGGATGTTTGTAAATAATGTAGATTTTGTAGTATTGAATATAGTGTATATATGTATATTATTGTTGATAGACAAATAGTCATTTCAGGGCATAGGGTGGCCAGGGACTTATCCAAATATACATGAAGAGCCACGTTATTTATGCCATACAAAATCTTCCAACACTTGTGTAAGCCATCACAGCGTGCCATTTTAGGATCACCCTGTGCAATGTCATGTTTAAAGGGATTAATCCCAATATTGTGATTTTATGCTTGAAGGGTACTGAGTAATGCAAAACTTCAAATTTGTAGTATTCTCACTACATCTATTGCACCGCCAGCATATCTCTACTGTGATTGGACAATTTTTAATGCACTAGCACTTTAAATTTGTGCCACCGCCCTCAGTGGCGTCATGTGACCAAGGCCTTTGGAAGGCCGAAACGTTATGCTGTCCGTTGCAGAGATTAAACAATAATTACTCATGGAATCTTTGGGTCTCTTGTTTCTTGGCGGTGCCGCGGCAGAATCAAGTCTGCTGCTTCCGGCGGTTGAAACTGTTGTGGATATATATATATATATATATATAAATAAAATAATATATTAAATATTATTATTAATTTTACCAAAATACATTTAATTTAATATACATTTTTACAAAATATAACAATTAAACTTAATTAAAAGAAAAATAAACGCACAAACATAATAATTTATACATATACATATATTCACTTTAAAATAATTATTAAACTATTATCTTTAATTTATTTTAACATTTTATAAAAATAAAACATATATATATATAAATAATTTAAAATATAAGAAACTAGAATCAATTAAATCATTAAACTATTAAAATAAGTAAACTTAATTTGCCTAATACAATAAGTGGAACAGTATAGAAAGTGTTGGATAGCAAAATAATTACATTTACTATTCCAACTCCAGTGAATGCAACAGTAGGGAAAGTGTTGAATAGCAAAGACGAAAAAATTACTATTCCCACTCCAAAGAGTGCAACAGTAGGGAAACTGTTGGATAGCAGAGGGTTAAAAATAACTATTTCCACTCTAGTGAGAGCAACAGTAGAGAAAGTGCTGGTTAGCGGAGGGGAAAAAATTACTCTTCCCACTCCAGTAAGTGCAACAGTAGGGAAAGTGTTGGATAGCGGAGGGGTAAAAATTACTATTCCCACTCCAGTAAGAGCAACAGTAGGGAAACTGTTGGATAGCGGGGGTAAAATTGCTATGCCCACTCCACTATCTGCAACAGGAGAATAACTATTCGATAGCGAGGAGGTAAAAAATTACTATTCCCCCTCCAGTGAGTGCAACAGTAGGGAAAGTACTGGATAGCGGAGGGGTATAAATTACTATTCCCACTCCAGTGAATGCAACAGTAGGGAAAGTGTTGGATAGCAGAGGGGTAAAATTTACTATTCCCACTCCAGAGACTCAACAGTAGGGAAAGTGTTGGATAAGGAAGGGTTAACAATTACTATTTCCACTCCAAAGAGTGCAACAGTAGGAAAAGTGTTGGATAGCAGAAGGCTAAAAATTACTTTTCCCACTCCAGTGAGAGCAACAGTAGGGAAAGCGTTGGATAGCAGGGGGGAAAACATTACTATTCCCACTCCAGTAAGTGCAACAGTAGGAAAAGTGTTGGATAGCGGAGGGGTAAAAATGACTATTCCCACTCCAGTAAGAGCAACAGTACGGAAACTGTTGGATAGCGGAGGGGTAAAAATTACTATTCCCACTCCACTGAGTGCAACAATCGAATAAGTATTGGATAGAGAAAAGGTAAAAATTTCTATTCCCACTCCAGTGAGTGCAACAGTAGGAAAAGTGCGGGATAGCGGAGGGGTAAAAATTACTATTCCCACTCCAGGGAATGCAACAGTAGGGAAAGTGTTGTATAGCGGAGGGGTAAAAATTACTATTCCCACTCAAGTAAGAGCAACAGTTGGGAAAGTGTTGGCTAGCGAAGATGTAACCATTACTATTCCCACTCCAAAGAGTGCAACAGTAGGGAAAGTGTTGGATAGCGGTGGGGTAAAAACTACTATTCCCACTCCAAAGAGTGCAACAGTAGGGAATGTGTTGGATAGCGGAGGGGAAAAAATTACTATTCCCACTCCAGTAAGAGCAACAGTAGGGAAAGTGTTGGATAATGTAGGGGTAAAAATTACTGTTCCCACTCCACTTAGTGCAACAGTAGAGGTAGTATTGGATTGCGGAAAAGTAAAAATTACTATTCCCTCTCCAGTGAGTGCAACAGTAGGGAAAGTGCTGGATAGCGGAGGGGTAAAAATGACTGTTCCCGCTCCAGTGAATGCAACAGTAAGGAAAGTGTTGGAAAGTGGAGATTTTTTTTTTTTTTACTCTTCATACTCAAACACTTAAACAAAAAAATAATAACTTTAAAAAAATGCTGAAAAAATATTAAACATATAAAAAGAACACATATTAAATATTATTTACATATAACAAAAATCTAGAAATGTTATATATATATATTTGTAAATTAAAAAATAATAATTCTTTTAAACTGGAACATATTTAAAAAAGTAAAAAATGAATACACACATAAATGTATTTATTGTATTTCCTACCCTATAACACCACACCAATAACAAAACAATTCAACATTTTTAATTACATTTATTTACATAATTAACATCATTTATAATCAATTTCAAATATTATTAATAAAACAAGAATAAACATTAATTAACTACTCAAACTTCAACACTATAGTATCCACAACACACACCTAAATTAAACTCTAAAATAATAAAATACAATTAAAACTTGTTTTAATTAAAAACTACTGCTATAAACAACTAATATTTAAATAATGAAATTTAATTGAATTTAATTGAATACCCACTCTTTACCCCTTTAAAAGTAAAAACAACACAAAAAATAAACTATTACCCAAAATAAATATCAAATAATTAACATTAACAACTATATATTAATTAATGAAACACAAATGACTTGCCACCCTTTACTCCTATTAACAGAACACACCCTAAACTTAATTACACAATATCCATAATTAATTTCCAATTAAATAATTAAAAATAATTAACAAGCAATTATGAATTCATAAATTAAAAATAAATTACTTCCCACCCTTTACACCTATAAACACCCCAAAACACACCTACAATTAATTCCACAATTATCATAATTATTTACCAATGAATTAATTAAAATCAGTTAACAACCAATTATTATTAATTAATAATGTCTTACTTTACACATTCAACACTATAACATCTCAATTAAACAAATATGAATACATTAAATTAATAGATATTATTAAATAAAAATGAACCAATACATGTTATATAATTAAATTACTTCCCACCCTATTCCCCTATAAAGTCACAACCCGCTATGGAACTAAAACACAAAATTCAAACAAAAATAAATTAATAACTTTAATATAATTAAATTACTTCCCACCCTATTTCCCTATAAACCCACAGCTATTCAACAACTATTATAAACCCACAACAGGCTATGGAACTAAATAAAAAATAACTACTAAAAATTTAACATATATATTACAAATACAAACAATTGTTATACAAAAAACACATATCACATACATATAAAATATATACTAAAATACATAACACTATTAAAAACGATATTAAACACTTCTATATTTTTAAAATCGATATTACTTACCTTAAATTCGATATTCTAGGCCACGATATTCTTGATGTCGATATTTCTGACCCACAATATTTAGGCCTCGATATTTGTGCATCTCGATATCTATGACTCGATATTCTGTCTGCACCATCACTCATACCTCCTCTCAATAATAACGCGCACAATATTCATTGTTCCTTGTAGAGCATATTGACAGCTTACCTGCTCCTTCTTACTAATCACCATACCGCTCTCACAAGAGTCCCATGAGATAGTAAATTTATTTTTGAAACAATATAGATTTACTTTCAACACAGTACTTATACGTTACAGCCCGCCTCTAAAAATCTAAGGTTAGAGGATGACTTTCTGCTGCCCTCTAATACAGCTTTTTTACTTCATTTTCACAACACCTGCAATTTTTCATGCAAAATAGTATTGGCAGCTAATTAATTTCTAAAACTCTAACAACCAGCCAATCAGAGCACTCGCAAGACTTGTGGAAGCCTCTCACGTGAATGCTCATGCGAAAAATGGGTCTCTTGCCCAATCATGGGGCTCAATTTAAAAAAAAAATTATTTGCGCTCTCGCTGGAAGCTTGATAGCCCAACTGTCCAAATATCTATATTATTTTCACCAATAATGTCTCAAAAACTCCAAAGTGGATTTACACCAAATCCCAAAAAGTAAAATCTGCAGACCAATATTTCCCTTCCTGACAAAACTGGACTAATTCCGTTCAGCAGTTTTTGCTGTAGCCCGTCTTAAAGAAGTCTATGGAACTGGATGTGCATTTTGCTCTTTGAGACCCTTTTTTTTCCAATCCCTGCATGATGAATCAACCCAAAAGTTTCCAAGAAGGAGATGAGGTGGATTAACTTTTTGGAGCAAAGTTCTGTGAAGATTTGTCAAACAGGACCAAAGTTATTAGAAAACCAAACAACTCTCTTGCTATGGAAAAGCTGACCTAACTATGACTACATTGTGGCAACTGCCACTAGGTAATGTGTGTTTTCAATATAATATACATATACATACATATGCATACATACATATTGTGTGTGTGTGTGTGTGTATATATAAATATATATATATATATATATATATATATATATATATATATATATATATAGATATATATTACCTACTGGCGGTCGCCAGTAGGTATATATAGTTAGGATTTTGTTCCTATGGGATTTTTGAAAATTCTATGTCAAATAACTTTGGCGTTTGTGGACGGAATTGGCTGAAATTTTCAGGAAAATGGCACATTTTGTTTCTGAGCAGCCCCTGAAAAGTTTGGGGGGGTTCGTCAAGGGGGGGCCGAGAAAAAAGGGGGGTCCCAAAACGCGTTTTTCCCATGTTAATTTCCATAGGGCGGTTGGCCTCACTTTTAGCCCGAACGGCTGAATGGATTTGCACGAAACTTGGCAAAATTGTAGGGACTGGTAGCCCGATGTGCCTTTTGTAGGTCTCAATATATGTGCTCCAGTGGATTTTGAGAAATTAACGTTTAAAAAAAGATATATATCTGTAACAGCGGACCTGGCAGCGTCCCAGGACGCGTACTTTACGCGCAACGGAGCTTTGTGAAGCGAAGCTGATTGGTTCTCCGGCGTCTGTCAACATTCCAAACAGTCCGTAGCGGCCGCCATCTTGTCTCTCGGTAGGATCGAGAGACAAGAGGAGGCCAAAGCGAAGGGGCAAATGACCATAAGGGGGAATAGTAGATCCTCGCTGACCCCCTAGGTTTGATGTGGAGGTTTTAAAAGGGCCCCGCGGGGCAAAAAAAATAAAATAATAATAATCGAACGGCTGAATGGATTTGCACGAAACTTGGCAAAATTGTAGGGACTGGTAGCCCGATGTGCCTTTGCTAGGTCTCAATATATGTGCTCCAGTGGATTTTGAGAAATTAACGTTCAAAAAAAGATATATATCTGTAACAGCGCTCCGCTTCGCGTACTTTTCGCGTTACGGAGGTTTGCGAAGCTGATTGGTTTTTCGGCGTCTGTAAACATTCCAAACAGTCCGTAGCGGCCGCCATCTTGTCTCTCGGTAGGATCGAGAGACAAGAGGAGGCCAAAGCGAAGGGGCAAATGACCATAAGGGGGCATAGTAGATCGTCCCTGACCCCCTAGGTTTGATGTGGAGGCTTTGAAGGGGTCTCGCAGGGCAAAAAAAAATATACAGTTTTTTTAGTTTTTTTGCGTGGAGTGCGCCCGGTTCGCGAACCGGGAAGCGTTCTGGGGAGCGTACTTTCTTGAAAATTAGTGAAAAAAGTTAGAGTAAAATAATAATTGTGAGTGATCAGATGTAGGGTAGCTCTGAGAAGAGCTTTTGGGTTTATGGTACATTTAGGTACTTATAAGTAGGTACCAATGCACATTCTTAAATTCAGAGTGAAAACTCTGTTGCCCTCATCTGAGAAGTGAACTCCATCTCCTCTGTAGATATCTTGCATGTAGTAACGCAAGTTATTGTTGTACAGGGAGCCCATTCCATGGTCTCTCATGTAAGCTGAAACAGATTTGTTTACATGCTTCCTCGACTTCTCAATTTGTGGACAAAATTGGTTCGACCACCTCCATTTCTGTCTTTGGCATATATTTGAATATACCAAGGCAGTCTGAGGAAAAAGTGCCATCAATTGCTCAAAGGTGTCCTTTAAAAGCATTTCCAGACCTACCCCAGTCAAAGTGCCCAAATCATTACCTCCACAGTGCACAATTAACAGGTCAGGTTTTGGCAAATGCATAAAGGTTTTCACCAATGGTATCAATTGGTGACATTCTAATCCTCTGTGGCCAAACCACTTAATTTCCACATCTTGTAAATTGAGGTTAGGTAAATTCCTGTTTTCAGCGTACCTTTGAGCCCAATATATGTAACTATGTCCAACAATCCAGACAGAAAACATGGTGAGAGAAGGTTCTGCTGCAGTCAGATGAAGTGTGGCAATGAAATGGCAGTTGAAAAAATGAGAGTGTAAAATGAAAAAAACTGAGGAGTTTCTGTGTTAATGAAGCAGTAAGAGTGATTGGTGGATTTTGATTGCTGAAAACAGAAAGTTAGTGTGCATGGATGAGTTCGTTGAAAGATGTATTTTGGGTGGCGAAGAAAAAATCATTAAATGAAAGAATGCTCTGGATATGCAGGTGCACTGAGAGTTCAGAGTTCAATTGCAACATTGTTGTGTGAGAGGTCTTGCAAGAGGTGGTTGCTATGCAGAAAAAGCAGAGAGGGGGCAGAGGGGGGAAGGGTTTTGCTTTGAAAAAAAGTGAGGGAAGAGTTTTGATTGGGTGACATGAGAGATATGTGTGAGGAATTACAGCATTTCTGTGCTTTTGATAGCTGCAGACTCTGGAGTGCATACCTTTTGCTCTGCTGAAGACAAATTGGTGTGTTTCTGAGACTGTTTTGAAACTCAAAGTATTTGCTAAGGTGAGAAAATATTTCTTTAATTTAGATAGAAAATAGTGTGCTTTAAGGAGAAAATTATGAAGAAAGTTGTGTTTTTCAAATGTTGCTTTGTCTCAAGTGTTTCACAAATAGATTTTGTTTCTTTGAGAAATTGTAATTGGAGAAAATGTGAAGTATTAGTACTGACAGGGCTTTTATGTGCATAGGAGCTGTGGAGTGTTTTCAAATTATGACTTGTAAATCGTTTTTGAGAAAAAGCAATGGTTTTAATATTGATGAGAAGGACATAATGGTGTCTGCTTCTTTATAAGGTAATTGAGAGTCTCTGATGTTATTTTTCCCATTTCAATGTAAGAAGTTTGTCTGTGGAGCAAATTGCTTGTAAATATGCTCCCACCTGTGCATGGCAAATTTAGATTTTGAATGTTTCCGTTACATAGGCATGTTAAAGGTGATTGAAACATGCTGCAAAGGCAATCAAAAAATGCTTTTATGTGTCTTAAGGACATTTTAAGTCATTTCCCCATGTGCAGTGTTTTCAAATTATGAGTTGAAAATCGTTTTTGAGGTAAAGGAATGTTTTCAAAATTTATGTGCGCCATATGACCCCAAATTTCTTTTTCAGGGGTGCAGCAGGGTGTTCTTGAGACACCCCTGCACCGTCGGAAAAATTCGTAATTTGCGATGAGGTAATTGCTAATCGCAAATTGCACCTTCATTCCTATGGGCCTCCTGCTGCATGGAAATGAATGGGTAATTTGTAATTAGAAAATAGCTCATCGCAAACTAGGAATGGTAAAGAATCGCTATTTATTCCTTAAAGTTCGCTATTTAGGAAATGCAAAAAACTTTGATGATACATATGGCGGTTTATCTCTAACAAGATAAGAAGCATAGGGATAGATTTATGATGACTGGCGCATCACCAGGGATGTGTTAGTCATTCTGTGCCGCTGTTCCGTCACCTATGGTGTGCTGCATTTACAATGCGGCGCATCATGGGGCAAAAACAGCACAGATGCGTGACGTATTTGTGCCGTAAAGTTGGCGCATTGCTGGAGTTGTATCGCAAGTGTGATGAAGCTCCAGTAAGGTTGAGGGGTGCCCCTGTCGCAGGGTTTCTGTTCTGACACAGAACTGTGGACAGAGGATTGGAACCTCGGCGAATTAGGGTGTCCCAAAACTCACCTTAGTAATCAAAACCCCTTAGCAAGCTAGGTACAGTGTCACATTGGATATAACAAACTCTCAATGTTTAGACAATCCAGAATATGAACTTATAGTACCTCAGGATACGTGGAACTCATGAACAGTCGGTCGTTATATATTTCTTAGAAACGAGAACATGGAGTTAAGAAGAACACATGTGTATTTGAAATGTTTATTTACTAATGCCGTCTTCTCAGGCGTAGTATCTTAGATTATACAAGTACACATATTATCAGTAGCAAAATTACCAGCATAGTTACTAGTACATAAAAAGCGAATGGTGACAGTATGTTAACATGCTGTAAATGAATAAGAGTTAGCAACACTTATAAGCAGCCGCGGGCCGTGGAGGGAGTTACGGTGGGGCAGGGAGGCGGGGAGGGGGAGGGGCAAGGTAGAGAGGGCTCCACCCTGCTTCTCCCCCTCCCCGCCTCCCTGCCTCACCGTAACTCCCTCCACGGCCCGCGGCTGCTTATATCTCACCCTCCCTAATACACATATTATATTATTTGCTAAGAAGGTCTCTTTGTGTTGGTTTAGGGCGTGCCGATACTTTAGTGTCTTAGATTTGAAGGAATCACATCAGCATAGAAAAGATAATCCATATGCCGTGCTTAATATCGCCAACGGCATTGTGCCATAATATTCTAGCATGCGATTGCGGAACAGTGTCAGCAGCTGCAGGGCGGGAGCTTGCACAGGAGGGACATCCATATTTAAAAATGTAAAAAAGCACAAGAGCGTCCGCTGGTAATGCAAGTAAAAATGGGAATCCACGAAGCACAGTCGAAAAATATAGAATGAAAGAAAGCAGGGATGACTCCAAAGATTTTCTCAAATGAAGTCACGAGACCACTGGTAACAATTTTAAAAAAGTGCGCCAGGCCCTTTGTGGAGGACGCGTTAGAGATAGTCCGAACCATCTTGCTGAAATGGAAAGGCGAATCTGTATTTAAAAGGGTCTGCACCTCTGTACGGGTGTTCGCTGTGTGAAGCACGAAAGTTTCACGGGCCGAACTCAAGGCCACCTCTCTCTGAGACAAAAGAGCTCTTATTCTTGCCATGCCGTTGAAATCTGTTCCCAAGGTTGGTATTTGTGGCCAGATTGAAAACTCCCTATGTTCATGTGTGGGAGGAAATAGAACATTTCTGCAGCAAATAACCCGTTCATTTACTGTTACGATAAAATGAATACTTTTAATTAACCCAGAACAATCTTCATTATTGAGCATCAAATAACTACCATTTTCCAAGAACTTGAACGTGGGGATGATAGCAGGAACTGGTGTGCCTTGCAACACGCAAGCCATATTTGGTCGGTGTTTGTTGCATGAACCGTGTAACTGTATGTGCCTACACATTAGTGAGTGATCTGGCGTCTCAGTGCATTCCTCTCCATTCAGATAAAGTTCTTGATCATCTTTGAAAATCTGTATGTGTATGGAAGCGACCAGACTTCATGAAGAAAACCACTACCTAAAGGTTAATAACGACCTATTGGTATATATTTCATACAATTTGAAAACTTATATAAAGCAAAAGGCAGCGTTATTAAACCGTGGATAAGGCACGTTGCCAAAGCAGTCAACCTTTTGGATTTATACTGGAAATGTTAAAGGAAGAGTTACGGAGTAGGGCCTGTAAATCTTTAATAGACAACGAGTAAAATTACTCCAACCATCATATTCCTCTAACTCCGGGATAGTAGGGGTGTTTAATTTTTTAGAAGTAGCCAATCCAAAGCATTTGGTCTGGGAAATTGTTTCATTCACAAACCACATATGTTTTGGGATGAGACATGCACGGTGGAAAGCCTCAGTGCCTTGTACCTGCCAGGTTCGTGAACCCCAAACTGATGTAGATCCTGGATATTTTTACTCTGTATTACGTTAGCATGGTCTCATTACTGGTTTAAACGCCATTTTTCCTTTTTTGTAACTTCTGCACACGACACTTAGTTGTTGCTTTAGCTTTCAGCCTACCTGCGTCAAGATCTATGCCTGCTTCAAGCAGGCGCAGGGTTTTGATGTAGCTTTGTCCTATCTGATTGTAAATGCGGCACACCGTGGGTGGCAGAGCAGCGGTGCACGTTAACTGGTGCATCCCTGGGGAAGTGCTAGTTAATATAAATCTGCCCCTTTACATTTAATTATGTGCAGGGGACACAGAGTAGGTGAGGTTTATCCAAGGTTAAGAAGAGATGAGTCCTGTTCAGTGAAAAATTGGAGATAGGCTTCAGTATATTATATACTTAAGTAGTGTGTTAAGTTTTTGATGACTGTTATTAATTTACTGTTGGGTAATAGTGGTTAATAACATTTTTTATTATATTTTACCACAGATTCAACTGCAGATTATTTCAAGATTTTAGGATGCCTAGCAAAGAAAGAGTAAGAAAGGCTGCAAAACGTCAAAGACAGCAGGACCATGGAATAATGCAGCAGTCCTCTAACAAAAAGATTTGTCAAGTCACCAAGAAAGCACCGGGTAAGAGTCGAAAAACAGTCATAAGAAATATGTGTAGTAAAAAAAATATTACTACAGAAAATGTTTCAGTCCAGAAAAGGAGAAAGAATTCAAATGGTAAGGAAATGCCAATGAGAAATGTTACTGCTAGAGTAAGAGATAACTCTATGCATGAAAGTAGAAGGAAACAACAGTTTAGGGATATTCGTAAACGAATGTTCCGCAACAGGATAATTGGGAATTTCTTAAAAAATATTAAGAAAGGTCAGCAGAAAGTGGTTTTTTATAAGAGAAAAAAAATAGTTGAGAAAGTTATTGATCAGGCATTTGAAATTAAACGTAAGTTATTTATTTTGACAATCAATAGAATTAGGAAGCTAAACAAGGTAATTTATGATTTCAAAAGAAATAGTAGATGGAAGAGAATAGTTAATCGTAGTAATTTTTGTGAAGTTTTTTCTGGAGAATGGATGCATAGTTCAAGCTCTGAGGCATTTTTTAATGAGGAGAGTTATTTCCAGGATAATGATTTGGTGCATGCAGTTGACACCAGTGGTCGAGCTTATGAAGTGAAAGATGGTTGTCCAGTTGAAAAAGAAAAACTTGTGAGAACAGAGATAGAAGAGGTGTTAGGTAATGAGGTTTTAGGGAGACGTCCTAAGGGTCCTGTGTACACCTGGAAGTGTAGTAGTATTTGCAGTGTACGACAGGATTCCATCAATTTGCTTTGTGATTTTATACGGTCATTTAGTAAGAAAAGTTTGAAGCAGAAAATGAAGTTGTTGCAAGAATTAGATCCTTGCAGAGTGAGAGAAGTGATAGGTTTGCATGGTCATTCACTGGCTTGTCTTTCCAGGAGAGTATGCCAGAGTGTTTTTCATCATTTCAGGATGCTAGCAGTGCATCATAATAAAGTGAGGAAATTAGTTAGAATGTTGTATTATGCTAAGAGTCCAGCAATTATGCTTAAACAATTATGCGCTGCTCTTTTGCATGGTTCTGAAATAGATGTGAAGAATATATGTGAAGAAATTGAGTTTTGTTACTTTGGAAGTAAAGAGGAGAATGTTGAAATTGACCAAGAAGAAGAGAGTAATGTGGAAGATAGTGTACAGGTTTCCAGTACAGATAATTTCCAGAGGGAAATTGCGACGTTTGAGGTGAAATCAAGTGAGAGGCCAAATTTCACTTGTGTGTGTTGTCGACGCACTTATTATAAGAATCAGACTAAGTTAGTGGATTTATATGGAAAAAGTGAAAGGGAAAATAATAGTGAATGGAAGGATTTTACAACATACTTGATGGTAGAAAATTGTTTTGATTTGGGATTGGATCAACGTGTGTGTACTTATTGTTGTAACAAATTAAATCAAAACCAGATGCCTGCTAGAGCAGTTCATAATAATCTGAAATTGGTTGAGATTCCTTCTGAATTGAAGGATTTAAATACTTATGAATCTATTTTGATTCAAAGTATCCATCCCTTTCAGGCTATTGTAAGAATGGAGCCAAAGACAGGGAAATTGCCTCCATCAGATTTACAGAGAGGATTAAAGGGAAGAGTTGTTTATTTGCCTCTAGATTTGAAGAAAAACATTAACACAATTGGAGTAGAAAAAGTGGAAGAGGAACCTCTTGTTATCTTAGTTAATTGGGTTCCGACAAAGAATAAGAAAATATGGCAAGATTTAGTAGATGTTAGGAAAGTCAAAAGGGCAACATTGTATTTGAAAAAATATAATAAATACTATAAAAATGTATATGTTGCAGAAGAGGAAGTAAGTGAGGAAGAGGATAGCGATTTGTGTGCTGGTCAAATTGAGAAAGTAGAACCCTGTACTAGTGAAGAAATATATGAACATTATAGTGGTCATCCTTTGCATTCCAAGGAAGTCATGGGGAATGCTATTGAGTTGTTTCAAATGAAACAAGCGAAAGGGAGTCCCATTAGTGTTTGGGAGGAAAGTTTGGAAGCTCGGTGTTTCCCACAGCTTTTTCCAACAGGGCAGGGAGGAAGATATGATGAGCGACCTCATCAAATTCCTGCTTCTGAATACCGGACTTTGCGATTGTATGCAGGAGATCCTAGGTTTCGACAATGCATTCCTTATTTGTTTCATCTCCTGTTTGAAAGCGATCTGTCTGGACTGTCATATGCAGTGAACCACATCTTGAAAAGTGGTATACACATGCAAAACATCTCGGCAAGTGACTTTATGGATAAAGTCAATGTCCAAGACAGTATTTTGGATTCTCACCTGATTAATCTCATGGCGTGTCAGCGTGGTACTAATGAGTACTGGTACCGTCGTCATGGTGATTTAAAATGTATGCTGAGGAACTTAGGAACTCCCACATGGTTCCTCACTTTGAGCTGTGCTGAGTATGGCTGGGAAGACTTACTTGAATTTCTACGAGAGGCAAATGCTAACGTAGAAAACATTGAATTCAAGACACCCGGAGAACTGTGCTCTTTGGATCCAGTCAATGTATGTAGGTACTTCAATCATAGATTTGAAGGTATGATGTCTTTCATCATGAATAAGAAGAATCCACCTCTTGGAGAGGTGTTGGATTTCTTCTGGAGGAAGGAGTACCAAGCAAGAGGTGCTCCTCATATACATATGTTGCTGTGGATCAAGGATGCACCTAAATTTGGAACGGATGCAGACGACTCAGTGATGAGTTTCATAGAACAGTATTCTACGTGTGCTGTTCCAAACGCAAAGGAGAAAAAAAGCCTAAGAGAAAAAGTTCTACGTTTCCAAAGCCATCGATGTGGAAAGTACTGTCGTCGTAAATTCCGGAACAAAGACAAGTTCTACACCAAATGTCGTTTCGGCTTTCCACGATCGGTGATTTCTAAAGGAAGAGTGAACAGTTTGATGTCTTCGCTGCGACATAATGTGATGAAGAAATCACCTAAAAACACATACAATTTGAAGAGGAACGAAGAGTCTAAGTACATCAACGACTATAACCCGGTGATTTTGTCCATGTGGAATGCTAACATGGATATACAGTTTGTGGCTGATAACTGTATGGCTGTGGCTCGGTATGTGACATCTTACATCACCAAAAAAGAGAAGACAGAATTGAAGGATATGTGGGAGGACATTTCCCATGAAAAGAGCCTCAGCAAGAAGTTGTACAGTTTCAGTCTGAAGATGTTGTCGCATCGAGAAATCGGAGCTTACGAATGTTCTGACCGGTTGTCTTCAGCAAGTCTCTATGCCAAGTCCAGGAGTATCGTTTGGGCGAGTGTTGGTCTTGCTGCAACGCGTAATCGAGTTCTGAAACCTGTGCGGGAAATTGAGTATTTGGCGGAAAAGGAGCCAAACAGTACCAACATTTTGAAGAGCAACATGTTGGATACATATTATCCAAATCGAAGCAGTCACCTCGAGAATGTTTGTCTGTATGAGGTTCTGCAAAATTACATATTCAAGAGGAACATCAAAGAAGATACTGAGAAAGGAGTGTATGCTGTAATAGGAAGTGAGGGATGTCTGGTCAAGCAAAGAAAATGCCACTTGATAAACCATCGAAAATTGAGTGGCGAATCTCCTGAAAAAAAGGAGTTTTTCTATTTAGCACTTTTGCAACTTTTTAAGCCTTGGCGTGCAGAAGAGGAACTGCTTGCAGATTTCCTTTGTTACGAAGACTCATTCAATGCTGCCAAGGAGACCATAGAATGTCCTGCTTTTCCCAAATATGTAGAAATGTTGAATGTGGAAATTGAGCAGGAAGCAACGATTGCAGCCGAGATTGCCAGAGACAGTTCTCAGGACAGTCAGAGTTCTGCTTCATTGAGTCAGGATCCACTAGGAGGACCTCTTATCGAAAATGAAGCTGCCACTGCTATGAATGAAGTGGAAAGAGCCATGGCACATGCTCAGGAGGATGTGGTTAACTTAGAAGAGTTGGAAAGACAACTCAACGTTGAGCAGAGGAAAATATATGACGAACTTACCATGCAAATTGATCATGGATTAAGTCATGACAAGAAAGAGTGCTCATGTACGTCGTTGAAGCCTGTCCGACTGTACGTGAGTGGAGAAGCGGGAACTGGAAAAAGTTTCCTTATTAAAGCAATTTCATGTTATTTGCAGGAAAGGACAGAGTCATCGCTGTCTTGTGTTGTCACCGCTCCAACTGGACTGGCAGCACATAACATTAAAGGGATTACTTTACATCGTTTACTGATGCTGCCAGTGGAGCATGACAACAAATTAGAATATCACAAGCTATCTGGAGATGCTTGTTTTGAAGTTTCAAGAGTCTTGAGGAAAATGAAACTTCTTATCATTGACGAAGTAAGCATGGTTTCCAATGTCATGCTTGCCTTTGTGCATTTGAGAATGCAAGAAGTTCTCAAAACAGAGTATGATGTGTTATTTGGTGGCAAACACATCATTGTTTTCGGAGATCTTCTGCAGCTGACACCAGTGAAAGGGCAACCTGTGTTCAAAATGCTCACGCATGAAGATACCAGGAAGTGCTTAGGGAGTATTGGCAACGTCAATATATGGTTAAACTTCAACTATGCTGAACTGCATGAAAATATGCGTCAGGCAAAGGATGAAGTTTACAAGACTATTCTACAAGATGTTAGAATTGGAAAAGTGACCGAGCATGGGAAAGAAGCTTTACATGCACGATTACTGACAAATTTATATCCAGACGAAGATGTTGTGCCTGAGAATATTTTTCAGAAAGTTACTGAGAAAAAATCTGGAATATGTTTGATGCCAACTCTTGCAGAATGTGCCAAATTCAACAACAAAATGTTGCATTTAGAAAAGCAAGAGATTGTGAAATTGGAAGCTATTGACAGAGTAGAGCATATGGGATCAACAATTATTTTGTCTGAGAATCTGAAAACAAAATTGGATTCATTAGAGAAGAGTATATCTAAAACTGCGGGTTTTGAAAAGACTCTGAAAGTGTGCTTGAACTGCCGTATAATTTTAAGAAGGAATTTACATGTTGAAAGAGGTCTGGTAAATGGATCAATGGGTAATGTTGTTGATTTTGTGAAATACAGAAATAGAGATGGAATTGAATTTTTAAAAATTACATTTGATGGCATTGAGGAAGTACAGCTAATTGCTCGTTGTTCTGCTAGATTTTTGCTTGTAAAAGACTTATATGTTCGTCGTAAGCAGTTTCCTGTTTGCTTGGCATATGCGGTGACAATCCATAAATCGCAAGGTTTAAGTGTAGACTGTGCATTGGTGAATATTGGCAGTTCTGTGTTCAAGGAGGGTATGGCATATGTGGCATTGTCACGAGTTAGGACTTTATCGGGATTGTACTTGATTGAGTAAGATGTCACAAACATTTGTGCGGATCTAGATTGTGTTAAGGAATACAATAGGTTGAGAAGAGAGTATGCGCCACATTTGCCTCAGTATCCTTTGTTTGAGAAACGTGTGGTAGGCCGGAAACGAAGAAATGTGACCAATACTGGGGAGGTTGTAGCAAAAAGACGAAAAGTCGATGAACCTGAAATTATAAGCAGAAACAAAAAGGATTCTGTTGAAGATGTTGTTGGTTTTCAATTTGAAAACAGTTCTGGTGTCAACTGCTATGCTAATGTAGTGGTAATGTTTTGTTTTCTCTACAAAATGTAAAAGAAGAGATTGTGGTCAATTCTGATCAAAGATTTTGCAGTTTGTTAAATTCTGTGTTAGAGAAATGTAGCACTGATAGAACAAACATAGAAAGTGTGTCTGAAATTCGAAATCTGTTAGACAGATGTTCAGGCCAAACACAATTCTCTCAAAATAGTCAGCAAGATTGTCAGGAGTTTTTAATGTATATGCTTGATGTATTGTATGCTGAAGGTGTAGATGTAGATCATCTGTTTGGGCTTTCTTATCAATGGCAGCATGACTGCGAGAACTGTAGGGTATCAAGTAGTACTAGTGTAGACTCAGAAAGATTTATATATTTAACTTTGCCAGACAGTAAATCAGTCTCTTTTAATAAGCTAGTAAAAGCAGCTGATCACAATATGGAGTGTAGGCAATGTAAATCTGAAATGATGTCCACATTATTTATACGAACATATGGCCAGTATGTCATTTTAATGTTCCAACGATGTAGGCCTGATGGAACAAAATTGACAACTTTAATTAAAAATTTTGTGGCTTCACAGTTGTCAATATCAGGAAGGACTTTTGTAACTGTAGCAATTATATATCATGATGGTTCTTCAATAACATCAGGACATTATACAGCTTATTTAAAGTGTAGAAATGGCTGGTCATTCTGCAATGATTCTGTTTTAATTTTCAAAAAAAAATTGCCATATGACCTTAAAAACTCTTACCTGGTGTTTTTAAAACCAAAATTTTAGGGAGAGAATCTCGGGATGTGCTCTGAGGAATTTCAAGAAGTTCTCATGGCTCCTACACTATTTGGCCTTGAAGATAAGTGTAGTACAGAGACATAACTTTTTACCATAACACTGGACGTTATTGAGAAATACGTGCACTTTGAATGAGTTCAGAAAAACTATTTCTTTTTATAAGCTAATTGAAGCAGCGAATCAAAACATGGAGTAGGGGGAATGTAAGTCTGCAATGCTGTCTACTGTTTTACATTGCTTTGTGATTAAAAGTGATGTAGAGAATTAAATAATTGTACTAGTCATAAAGGTAGTGTAAGTCTGCTTCGTAGTAAGCAGTATCAGTGTGATAGGAAATGTAGAACATGATTGAGCAAGAAGGGGAAGATATTACTAGTCCAGGATTGTGTAAATGATCTTCAACATTTTAATTCTGAAAGTTGCGGAAATGCGAAAAGACGGGATTGGCTAACAAGAAATCCAAGAGTTATACATGGCTCTGACAAGATTTGGCCTTGTGGAATCTTGTGGTAGAGAGCAAGAAGTCATTTATTGTATGTAACATGTTTTTGAAAACGATGGAGGTTTTCTTTCAGAAAGTGGCGGGTTGAAAGTAATAACAGCACAACAGAGTGTAAGCTGTTCATAGGACATCCTTGGCCGTCATGGAAAGTAAGTTAACTTTAAGGAGTTCTGAATTCTGATTTCTAATGTTGTATGGGTTTTTTAAACACAATCATTTTGATTGTGTTTTTTTTTCCCCGCTGTTATATGATGAATACCTTCAAGTCACTGTTTTAGTGAAATTTGATACATTCTGAGAACAGCAAAAATAAACCATTTAACATGTATAATTAATTCTGTTCTGTTTGCATTTATGATGTACATGTAGAACTGTGTAGGAGGCATGGAGAAGGTGAGGCTTCTGTAAGTGTCAAAGTTGTTGCATACAGTGCTCATATTCTACGTAGTCTTTTATATTTCATTACTTTCACTGTTTCTGACTGATCTAAAAATTTTTTTTTAAAAAGAACAGTAAGTATAAGGGAAGGAAACAGACAGTTATGTTAAAAGAAACACAGCTATAGGGAATAAACTAGGGATACTGTTACCCGCAATCCTCTGCTGATGATGTCACTGAGCATGTCATGAATGATGTAATATGTGACATCATCAGCAGTGGATTACGGGTAATAGTATCTATAGTTTACTCCCTTATAGCTGTCTTTCTTTTAACATAAGTGTCTGTTTCCTTCCCTTATACTTACTGTTCTTTTTTAAAAAAAAAAAATTTTGGTTCGCTTCCGGTTCGCGTACCGGGGAGCGAACTGGGAAGCGAACTAAGAGAAATAGAGGTTGGCACAGTTGCAAATATTGTACCAATTTTTTAATAACGGGGAGGTAGTTCTGAAAAGAACTTTTTTTTAAATTGTTTTTGTTGTTTTATATTTTTTTTATTATTTTTCTGAACATTTTTTTACTTTTTTTGAATTTTTCTGAACAGTTTTATATTTTTTTTGTTTTTTTTTCGGAGGGGGCAACGAAAACGATTCATTGTAAAGGGCTCAACAGGAGCAAGAAAACAAAAAAAAGAATTTATTGTTTGGGGAGTTTCGGACAAACATGAGCATGATTGTCAATAGCTCTGTTGATCAGAGTGATGCTACTTTCTCCGTAGCAAATGAATCCACTGCAATGTACGCAGACTTGTTTTACTTCACGAAATCTCGTTTGTATATTTGGCACCATCTCCCTGCCCTCTGGTCCCGTTACTTCCGGTACAACAGATCTTCTGGCCATAATAGGGAGATTATCTAGATCGTCCTGTTCCTCTTCTTCCTCTTCTTGCTGAATTATAACTTTAGCAGGTGGTCCACTCTTCCTTGGATGTGGTGGAGGTGGTGGGGAAGCACCAGCTGAAGCTAGTAAAGAAGCCATTGCTCACTGGTAACAAAGGGTCTTTCTCTCACAATGATGAAAGTCAGAGTGAGGAAAGAAGGAGGGATTTTCACCATTTGGGAAAAAAAATAGTTCTCAACCAATGAAAAGTGTTCATTTTAGATCATATGACCTAGTCTTACATCATTAGGAAACCGAAAGTGAAATGAACCAATGAAAAGTGTTATTACCAAGTCACATGACCTGCTGTGTGTATGTTACGCGCTTTGCAGGGCCTCCCGGTTTGCTTCCAGAAACCTGTGCTTTGCGACTCGGTAAGCGTACGAGTTCGCTAACGTAGCACGTCATATGACGTATCACGCGACAACGCGAAACGTCATGCGGACGGGAGGCGTCACGATGTTGTTTTCTAACGCGGCAGTTGCGGTAAAGAAACGTTTACCGGCTCGCGGTCTATTTCGCGGCATCAAGGTCAGCTAACGGGAAGCTTCCCGATTCGCGAAGCGGGAACGAAGAAAAAAAAATATTAAAAAAAAAAGTTATTAATAAACATATAAAATATATTTTTGGATTTAAAGAAGAATACATTTTACAGCTACAGATATTAGCTGTTAAAAAACCAATGAAATTCACTGAAAAAACCATAGGTTATAGACCATATATAGTTAGGAATTAGCATTTACAAAACCTTGAAAATTCACTGAAAAAACCATAGGTTATAGACCATATATAGTTAGGAATTAGCATTTAAAAAACCTTATTTTACTCACACAAAACCATTGAAATTCCATATATAGTTAGTTGCACTAACTATATATCGCGCACCCGCAATCCACTGCTGATCATGTCACATATTACATCATTCATGACATGGTCAGGGACATCACTGATGACATCACTGATGACATCTCAAATGACATCACTGATGACATCTCACTTGACATCAATGATCACATCACTGATGATATCATTCATGTGATAATACAATGCATCTCCTCACACTCTAATATAACCTCCGTTACACCCAGTGTTAAATAGAGAGTATCATTTTTGAAACCATTGACACACCAATACTAGTTACTACATACGCACTCACTGATTCCTATGTCTACACACACATTCACTCATACAATCATTCATACATACAATCACTCATCTTTACAACACTATCATATGCACTCATACACCTATACAGACACTCACACTCTGCCACTCATCCATGGAGTTACTCACACACCTAGTCAGTCCTGAAAAGAATCAATCACACTTCCATTTTCTCATCTATACAGTTAAACACAGAACACCTTACATTTTTGAAACATATACTAACACATAGTTACTCTCTTATAGAATCACTGATACAAGTACACATTGATCTGCACAGAGTCACACACCTCCCAGCCAGCCATACACACACTCAGTCTCCCATACAAATACTTGTGCAACCAATCAATAACCCATATAGCTACTTATATAGCTACTGATCAACACGTGCAGCAGCTTGCACAACAACAGACATACTGATGCACACTTTTAGACAGTTTAGTCACTAACCCGTGCATTCAGTAAGACGCATTTAATCACTCACTCATACAGTCAATCACGCACCTACTAAAACCTTCATTCAGACACTTATACATCCACTCATTCTTCAATATGTAAAACATATTTAAACTTTACAGAAACACATAATCACTGGATGTTGTCATCAGTGATGTCACTGACCATGTCATGAATGATGTAATATGTGACATGATCAGCAGTGGATTGCGGGTGCGCGATATATAGTTAGTGCAACTAACTATATATGGAATTTCAATGGTTTTGTGTGAGTAAAATAAGGTTTTTTAAATGCTAATTCCTAACTATATATGGTCTATAACCTATGGTTTTTTCAGTGAATATATATATATATATATATATATATATATATATATATATATATATATATATATATATATATATATATATATATATATATATATATATATATATATATATAGATATTACCTACTGGCGGTCGCCAGTAGGTATATATAGTTAGGATTTTTTCTCTATGGGTTTTTTGAAAATTCTATGTCTAATAACTTTGGCGTTTGTGGACGGAATTGGCTGAAATTTTCAGGAAAATGGCACATTTTGTTTCTGGGCATCCCTTGAAAATTTGGGGGGGGATCGTCAAGGGGGGGCCGAGAAAAAAGGGGGGTCCCAAAACGTGTTTTTAACATTGAGTTTTCCATAGGGCGGTTGGCCTCACTTTTAGCCCGAACGGCTGAATGGATTTGCACGAAACTTGGCAAAATTGTAGGGACTGGTAGCCCGATGTGCCTTTTGTAGGTCTCAATATATGTGCTGCAGTGGATTTTGAGAAATTAACGTTTAAAAAAAGATATATATCTGTAACAGCGGACCGGGCAGCGCTCCAGTACGCGTACTTTTCGCGCAACGGAGCTTTGTGAAGCGAAGCTGATTGGTTCTCCGGCGTCTGTCAACATTCCAAACAGTCCGTAGCGGCCGCCATCTTGTCTCTCGGTAGGATCGAGAGACAAGAGGAGGCCAAAGCGAAGGGGCAAATGACCATAAGGGGGCATAGTACATTGTCGCTCACCCCCTAGGTTTGATGTGGAGGTTTTAAAAGGGCCCCGCGGGGCAAAAAAAAATAAAAATAATAATAATCGAACAGCTGAATGGATTTGCACGAAACTTGGCAAAATTGTAGGGACTGGTAGCCCGATGTGCCTTTGCTAGATCTCAATATATGTGCTCCAGTGGATTTTGAGAAATTAACGTTCAAAAAAAGATATATATCTGTAACAGCGCACCGCGTACTTTTCGCGTTACGGAGCTTTGCGAAGCGAAGCTGATTGGCTCTCCGGTGTCTGTAAACATTCCAAACAGTCAGTAGCGGCCGCCATCTTGTCTCTCGGTAGGATCGAACAGCTGAATGGATTTGCACGAAACTTGGCAAAATTGTAGGGACTGGTAGCCCGATGTGCCTTTGCTAGGTCTCAATATATGTGCTTCAGTGCATTTTGAGAAATTAACGTTCAGAAACAAGATAAAATTATATGTGTATTACCTAGCTGTTGCTAACACCAGTTAGCGACGGCTAGTAGAAGATAGCGACCATCTTGGGCCCCACTTTGCATGTGAGTGATATTTATCACTAATGACATGCAAAGTGGGCATGCCAAGATGTTAGCGACTGGAAACAGTCGCTAACATCGCTATCTCCTATTATCAACTTTTGGAAATATTCGAGATAAGCGCGAATATCTCCAAAAGCTACCACCTGCCCTGAGCAGTTCTTAGCCATGTTATCCAATGGGAGGTGGATAACATGGCTAAGAGCATTAGCTCGGTAATGCATGAATATCGCTGAGTTTTCAGCGATATTAATGCATTGCGGTCGTTTTTTATCGTATTTCCGATAAACCTTGATAATAGCAAGGTTTATCTGCGATAATTTCTGACGGTAAAAAAATCGTTGCTAAGCATCGTTAGGGATAAATATCGCTTAACTTTGGTAATATGCCCCAACGTCTGTTAACGTTCGATTCGAAGGAAATCAGGAAGTGTTGAAAAACATTGTCTGCGCCATCTTGTCTTTTTTCAAATGCCACACTTTTGTCGTGCACGGCAGCCATTTTAGATGCCTTGACCAGACCCACTCTGTGCACGCTGTCGATCCTTAGCATGGCTCCCCACCCTCGCAAGCATCTCCCCCAGGCAGTGGTCACCCCCGCTCTCTGTCTTATGCATGGGTAATAAACCTCCCCCATCTGCGCTGCTCTTCCCTGAGAATCACACCCTGTGCCCGCCCGACACCTCCCTTTCGCCCTATTCACTACCGCACCCTCTGATACTCCTTTTCCTCTGTGTCCGATTGTCCAGGCTGGTCCTAGGGTATCAGCTAGCCCTGCAGATGTAGTTTATGGCCACAGCTGTAAAGAATCACCCCTCTTCAAAGGAGTTATAGTAGATCAAGGCCCACACTCGATGAGATCCGTCACAGCAGAAGCGTTGCTATTATCTGAAAACCATCCTGTATTGTGATTGGGGAGGGGACCGAGCGTGAAGCGGAAGATTCCAGGGATGACTCTTTGTACATCAAAGTTTTTACAATTATGTGTCACATTAAAAATATATAGCACTCCGACAAAGTAGTAAGATTATAAAACTTTAATAATTTATAAATATATACAAGAAAACAAAAATAGTAATAACATATAAACATTTTTAGGGAAAAACAACGAAGTAGCGGTCGGCTGTGCGAATAGTCCCAACGCAGCACAACGTCCAGATTTCCGGCGTGGGGCGTCGCGGGGGGTGGGTCATCAGTAGCAAACTGTTGTGCGAATAGTTCCAAGGCAGCAGAACGCGCTGAAATCTAGATGACACTAAAGTGATGTCTAGTAAGTTGCCACCCAGCAAATAACGGCATGGGGCGTCGCGGGGGGTGGGTCATCAGTAGCAAACTGTTGCGCGAATAGTTCCAAGGCAGCAGAACGATGGCACCAAGGTGATGTCCAGTAAGTTGCCGCACTGGTTTTGGTATCCTACAATGCTGCTCCGAATAACGGCGCGGGGCGCCCCGGGGGAGGCGGTGAACGGGCCTGTCCAGGTGGAGTGTCATCTGTTGTAGTGGGGCGCCCCTTTACCGTTTCAGTTGCCATTCCGTCCGTTTTTGGTCCACTGTGTCAAAAGCCGCAATTCAGCTGAGTTGCGCCCACTCTTGCGGTGCAGCGATAGGCGGCTGTCACAGGACTCTCAAAATGGCGGCAGGCTGTTTCCTTTTTGGGCCTGGTCCACTGAAATGGCCCTGGGAGGCCTTGGAAATCGGACGCTTGTCTGCTAGGTCTTGGACCCCATTCTCGAAAGCGTCCCCTCCGCCTTGAGAATTCATCAAAAGTTTTGGGGGCTCCGACTCCTGCAGGCTTCTGGTGGGGAGCGGCTGCCATGATTGCTCGCGGAATGACCACGACTGAGCTACGAGATGGTGGTGCTTTCATGCTGACGCCAGCTTCAGTCTGAAACATCCAGAAACAAGGTGGGGCTTTCATCGTTTGGGGAAAAAAAAAAGTTTTCATCCTATGAAAAGTGTTGTTTTTAGGTCACATGATCATGCCTTCCATCATTAGGAAACCAAAAGTAAAATGAACCAATGAAAAGTTTTATAAACAAGTCACATGACCTGTTATGCGGCATAGGGTGTAAAATGCGGAGAAAATACGTTGGTACGTGAGGCGGCGTCAATGTGGAGGCTTTAAAAGGGCCCCGCGGGGCAAAAAAACAAAAATATTTTTCGTTTTTTTTGCGTGGGTAGCGCCCGGTACGCGTACCGGGAAGCGGTCGGAGGAGCGTACTATGAGGAGAAAAGAAAGACAGGGTATAAACATTTTGGCAATTTTGTTATAAATGGAAGGTAGTTCTGAAAAGAACTGTTTTTTTATTCTTTTTCTTTTTTTTTATTTTTTTTATGAATTTTCTGAACAATTTTTTGATTTTTTTGTGGATTTTTGAAAACTATTTTGTGTTTTTTTTGTGTTTTGTAAGGGGGAAATAACAAAAAAGCAGGGTTAGAACATGTCTCAACAGGAGCAAAAAAAAATAAAAAGGATTCATTGTTTTCTCATCTTGTAGCATTTATGATTTTCTCCAGCTCGGTTAATCAAAGTAATACTCTTCTCTCCATAAGCAATAGTTCCTCCACAATATATACAAACTATTTTGTAGTGTGCAAAAGGAGCTTGAATATTGGGGATTATTTCTCGGCCTTCTGGTCCGGCGAATGAGCTTTGACCCCTGTTGGTGCTGGGGATGACATCTGGGGGGTTGGCAGCAAGATCCCTTACTTGTGCTTGGGAAAGATTATTGGGATGCCATCGCTCCATGTGGCGAATCATTGTATGATTGCCAAAGCTGTATTTCTTGTTGGGGTTGCCACGAGAAAGTATATTTTTGCAAATCAAACAAGACACCTGGGGTGCATTGACCTTCTTTTGTCCAGGTGGAATTTTAAAGAATTGCCATATGTAGTGGTCTTTAATATGGCTCTGCCTTGGTGTTTCTGGCAGGAACTGCCTTACTTGCTCTTCCTCCTCCTCCTCCTCTTCGTCCTCATTATCTTCCTCTCTACCAAAGTCCAGTGTTGGTGGTGGTCCTTTTGGTGGTGGTGGTGGTGGTGGTTGCTGAGAAGCACCAGCTGCAGCTATTACAGAAGCCATTGTGAAAAATAGGTCTTGCTCTCTGGAAATAGAAAGTAAGAATGAGGTAAAAAGAAGGAGGGGTTTTCATCATTTGAGAAAAAAAAATAGTTCTAAACCAATGAAAAGTGTTATTTTTAGGTCACATGACCAAGCCTAACAACATTATGAAACCAAAAGTGAAATGAACCAATGAAAAGTGTTATTAACAAGTCACATGACCTCTCACGCTTATGTTACGCGCTGCGGAACACGCCCCGGATAGCTTCCGGGTCGCTGCGCTTCGCGCCTTGGTCCGCGCCCCGGAGCACTTCCGGGTGCGCTAACGCGGTACGTCATAAGACGCATTACGCGGTAACGCGATACGTCGCGCTTACGCGACGCGCCGTGGATCGCTTCCGGGGAGCTGCGTTTCGCGCATCGGTCCGCGCCCAGGAGCACTTCCGGGTGCGCTAACGCGGCGCGTCATAAGACGCATTACACGACAACGTGATACGTCACGCTTCCGCGACGCGTCACGATAATGATTTCTAACGTGGCAGTTGCGCTAACGGAACGTTTACCGGTTCGCGGACCGGGTCGCGGCATCAAATTGAGCTAACGGGAAGCTTCTTACATCATTAGGAAACCAAAAGTGAAATGAACCAATGAAAAGTGTTATTACCAAGTCACATGACCTGCTGTGTTTACGTTACGCGCTTTGCAGGGCCTCCCGGTTTGCTTCCAGAAACCTGTGCTTTGCGACTCGGTAAGCGTACCAGTTCGCTAACGTAGCACGTCATATGACGTATCACACGACAACGCGAAACGTCATGCGGACGGGAGGCGTGATGATGTTGTTTTCTAACGCGGCAGTTGCGGTAAAGAAACGTTTATATGCTCGCGGTCTATTTCGCGGCATCAAGGTCAGCTAACGGGAAGCTTCCCGATTCGCGAAGCGGGAACGAAGAAAAAAAAAATATTAAAAAAAAAAGTTATTAATAAACATATAAAATATATTTTTGGATTTAAAGAAGAATACATTTTACAGGTATAGATATTAGCTTTTAAAAAACCAATGAAATTCACTGAAAAAACCATAGGTTATAGACCATATATAGTTAGGAATTAGCATTTACAAAACCTTGAAAATTCACTGAAAAAACCATAGGTTATAGACCATATATAGTTAGGAATTAGCATTTACAAAACCTTATTTTACTCACACAAAACCATTGAAATTCCATATATAGTTAGTTGCACTAACTATATATCGCGCACCCGCAATCCACTGCTGATGATGTCACATATTACATCATTCATGACATGGTCAGTGACATCACTGATGACATCTCAAATGACATCACTGATGACAATACTGATGACATCTCATTTGACATCAATGACCACATCACTGATGATATCATTCATGTGACAATACAATGCATCTCCTCACATTTTAATATAACCTCTGTTACACCCAGTGTTAAATACAGAGTATAATTTTTGAAACCATTGACACACCAATACTAGTTACTACATACACACTCACTGATTCCTATGTCTACACACACATTCACTCATTCACCCATACAATCATTCATACATACAATCACTCATCTTTACAACACTATCATATGCACTCATACACCTATACAGACACTCACACTCTGCCACTCATCCATGGAGTTACTCACACACCTAGTCAGTCCTGTAAAGAATCAATCACACTTCCATTTTCTAATCTATACAGTTAAACATAGAGCACCTTACATTTTCAAACATATACTAACACATACTTACTCTCTTATACAATCATTGATACAAGTACACATTGATCTGCACAGAGTCACACACCTCCCAGCCAGCCACACACACACTCAGTCTCCCATACAAATACTTGGACAATCAATCAATAACCCATATAGTTACTCATATAGCTACTGATCAACACATGCAGCAGTTTACAGAACAACAGACATAATGATGCACAAATTAAGACAGTTTAGTCACTAACCCATGCACTCAGTGAGACACATTTAATCACTCACTCATACATTCAGTCATGCACCTACTAAATCCTTCGTCCAGACACTTATACTTCCACTCATTCTTCAATATGTAAGACATATTTTAACTTTACAGAAACATACAGTCACTGGATGTTGTCATGAATGATGTAATATGTGACATCATCAGCAGTGGATTGCGGGTGCGCGATATATAGTTAGTGCAACTAACTATATATGGAATTTCAATGGTTTTGTGTGAGTAAAATAAGGTTTTGTAAATGCTAATTCCTAACTATATATGGTCTATAACCTATGGTTTTTTCAGTGAATATATATATATATGTATGTCTATATATATATACATGGAGAAGGAATGGCCATCGTATACAAGACCATCCTCAAGGTCTCTACCAACTCCGACGACACCCTCAACACCGCCGAACACCTGCACTTCCAGATCATCACCGACCCCAACACCACCCTCAGAGGAACTCTGATCTATGGACCCCCGGACCCCGACCACAATTCAGTCACTCCATCGCCGTCCTCGTCAGCACGCACGCCCTCGCCATCCTTCAAGGAGACCTGAACTTCCACCTCGAGAACAACAACGACACTAACTCCACCACCCTGATTGACAACCTCACCAACCTCGGACTCAGACAGCTTGTGACAACACCCACCCACTCAGCCAGCCACACGCTGGACCCCATCTTCTCCGCAAGCTCCCATGTCTCCTTCAGCCACACCTCCGAATCCACTGGACCGACCATCGCTGCATCCACTTCACCTTCCAGAAACCCACCACGCATCATCGCTCCTAACAGATGCCTCGCTGCCGCTAGAGCAAAGTCACGGAAGACCAGCTATCCACCACCATCACCCACCCCACAGCCCACCCCCCGAGCCCACCAACGTTGACACCGCCACCCGCAACCTCAGACTGTGGATCGACCACTGCGCCAACACCCTTGCCCGCTTAAGAAACCCTCCAACAGTCACACCAGCAAGAAAGCCAGCTTGTTCACTGAAGACCTCCAGGCCTCCAAGCAAACCTGTCGAAAGCAGTAGAAGAACTGGCTCCGTGCACGAACACCGAACAGCTACGCAGCCCACAAGAACGCAACCCTCAGACACCATCACCTCATCAGATCAGCCAAAAGAGCCTCCTTCAAGGATCGCCTAGACAACAACGCAGGCAACAGCAAAGAGCTCTTCAACATAGTGAAGGAACTCTCCAAACCCATCTCCAACACCAATGACATCCCACCGTCCCAAGACCTGTGCGACTCGCTGGCCACCTCCTTCCATCGCAAGATCGCAGACATCCAAGACAGCTTTAACAACACACCGCCACGACAACCACTGAGACCCCCGCCCCCACAACCACCATCCGCACCAACCACCTTCTCTCCTGGACCAACATCAACGACGATGACACCATCAAGATCATGAACACCGTCCACTCCGGATCTCCGTCAGACCCTTGCCCACACCTCCTCTTCAACAAAGCCAGCACCGCCGTCGTCCCCCATCTCTGTAAAGCTATCAACATCTCCTTCGAGACAGCAACCTTCCCGGAGAGCTGGAAGCACGCCGAGATCAATGCCTTACTCACCCAAGGCAGACCCCAAGGACGTCAAGAACTTCCAGCCCATCTCCCTGCTCCCGTTCCCGGCGAAGGTCATCGAGAGGGCGTCAACAAACAACTTACCTGCTACCTCAAGAAGAACAGCATCCTGGATCCATCCCAGTCCAGATACCGCAGCGACCACAGCACCGAGACTGCCCTCATCGCCGCCACCAATGACATCAGGACCCTGATAGGCAACGGAGAAACCGCAGCTCTCATCCTCCTGGACCTATCAGCTGCCTTCGACACGGTCTGCCACCGCACACTATAAACACGCCTCCACGTCCGAGAGAAGGCCCTGGACTGGACTACCACCTTCCTCCCCGGCAGAACACAGAGCGCCGCCTCCCCCCCTTCCGCTCCGAAGCCACCAAGATCATCTGCGACGTACCCCAGGGCTCATCCCTCAGCCCAACACTGTTCAACATCTACATTGCACCTCTCGCCCATGTCGCCCAACTACACGACCTCAACATCATCTCCTACGCAGACGACACCCCGCTAATTCTCTCCCTCACCAAGGACCCCCACACCGCCCAAACCAACCTCCACGAAGGAATGACGGCCATCCCCGAATGGCTGAGGAACAGCTGACTGAAGCTCATCCTCGGACCCACCCCTTTGGCCTGGAATGACTCCTGGTGGCCGACAGCACTGGGTACAGCTCCAGCACCCACCGACCACGCACGCAACCTAAGGGTCATCCTCAACTCCACCCTCTCCATGACCAAGCAGGTCAACGCCATCTCTTCCTCCTGCTTCAACAACCTGCGCATGCTCCGCAACATCTACAGGTGGATCCCCACCAAAACAAGAAGAACGGTCACCCAGGCCCTCGTCAGCAGTAGGTTGGACTACGGAAACACCCTCTACACAGGAGTCTCAGTCAAACTCCTGAAACGGCTTCAATGCATCCAGAACGCTTCTGCACACCTGATCCTCGACATCCCTCGCCGCAGCCACATCACACCCTACCTCAGAGAACTGCACTGGCTCCCCGTCAACAAGAGGATAACCTTCAAACTCCTCACCCACACACACAAGGAACTCTATAACATCGGTCCAGCGTACCTCAACAGCTGACTTAGCTTCTACACCCCCACCCACCAGCTCCGCTCTGCCGACCTCGCCCTGGCCACAGTCCCCCACATCTGAAGAGCAACCTCCGGTGGCAGATCATTCTCCCACCTCGCAGCCAAGACCTGGAACACCCTCCCCATCCACCTACAGCAGATCCAAGAAATGCTGTCCTTCAGAAGACGCCTCAAGACCTGGCTCTTGGAACAGTAGCAGCATACCCCACCCCCCAGCGCCTTGAGACCCTCACGGGTAAGTAGGTCGCTCTACAAATGCCATGATTGATTGATTGATATACAAATCCAAACCCCGGAAGCTTGGCGCTTCTTCCACGGCGGTCCTGGACGGGTTCCGGATGCCCTTATATAAAAAAACAAACTCTTCGTCTTTATGGAAAGAAGTCCAGGACTCCCAGCAGGAGTGCTTCTTCAAAGTTTATTAGGGCAAGGTGACGCCTCACCAATGCGTTTCCCTTATAGTCACTGTGGCGGTCAACAGTAGGTAGTTATAGTTAGGACCTAGTTTCAATGGGTAAAGCGTTTTTGGATTTGCAAATAACTTAGGTGCCATTTGATGAGTCTTTGTGAAATTTGGGGATATGGTGACGCAGCCAGGAGTAGCGGGTAGGCCACTGGAAATTCATAAACAGTTGGCTGCTAACTTGTTTGATGTGTTCTATCCTGAAGGATGCAAAAAAACAAGTCTGGCAATAACTCATCCTTGGTATAATGCCAACTGTCGGAAAGCAAAAAAAGACTTGCTAATCGCTGTTAAAGCGATGGATAAGCCAAGCATCAAGCATTGCCGGCACAAGTACAACCAGGCTATCAAAAGGGAAAAGAAAGAATGGGAAGCTAATAGATGGGAGGATCCTAGAATAGCACTTCAGTGCAAGGACTCCAAATCCTTCTGGGCGATTGTTAGCTCGAGCAAGAGCGGGTAGATCAGCGATTGAACCCAACATAGCAGCCGCTGTTTGGGAGGCACATTTTGAAGCCCTGTATGCATATCCTGGAGAAGAGGGTTCCCCGAGCCTAGCCCCAGGCCTCCTCCATGAGTATCGATTGGAGGGGGACTGGGATATCACCCCTGGTGAGGTTGAAGCTGCATTAACCAAACTTTTACCTAAGAAGGCTTGGATAAGCTTCCGGGGGATTAATTCGGTCTGAACCGAAAATATGGGCACCATACCTGGGTGTTCTTTTTACTGCCATACTAAAGGGAATGGATCCCCCAGACACTTGGCGCGGTGCAGAGATAGTTCCTATCCACAAAAAGGGTTGTCCCCTCCTGCCCTCTAACTATAGGCCTTTCAGTTTGATAGAATTCACCCAAAAACTAATGGGAAGGATTATCCTAGATAGAGTCCAGGGTTGGATAGAGGAAAACGAGATCTTGAGTACCCTGCAGGCTGGCTTCAGGATGAGTATCTCGACCTTCAACCAGATATTTAGACTCCAGGTATTGTTCTGGAAAATGGTGAGTGTGGAGGGTGGCAGCCTCTACCTCATCTTTGTTGACCTGCGGTCAGCATTTGACCTGGTACCGAGGGATAAGCTGTGGAGTATATTGCTTGATCGGGGCCTACCAACCTATTTACTGGATGTGTTGATCAGACTCCACACTGACAACTATGCTCAAGTTAGGTGTGGGAAGCACAGAGAATTGTCAGCCCGCTTTCCAGTGAAAAAGGGGGTGTGCCAGGGGTGTTTCCTGGCCCCCGCCTTATTCTGTCTCTACATAAATGGACTCATAGACCACCTACTTGGAGTCAAGGACAATGACGCCCGAGGTTAGTCTCAGGTCTGGTGCCCGCGTTGATGTTTGCGGACGACACCTTGTTGTTGTCCAAAGCATCAACGGGCATCCAGCGTCCTTTAGATGGCTTTGCTTCCTTTTGTGCATTGAGAAGACTAGAGATAAATCTAGCAAAGACCAAATTTATGATTTTTAATCCCCCCAGGCAGACCGGTCCTAATCCACTTTTGAATGGAACCCCACTGGAGCAAGTAAAGATCTTTGAGTACCTAGGTATCACCTTGACAGAATTTTTTGACTGGGGTGCCCAGTCAGCTAAGGCTGCCCTAAGGTTGACTCAAGTGGCGGGGGGGGATCTCAAAAGTGCATAGAATGTCTGAATTTAAGCCAGCAGCCCCGGTCATAGAAATTTACAAACTACAGGGTACAGCAAAGTCCAGCCAACCTCATGAAGGTAGAACACACCTTAATTCGGAATTTATTGGGTCTTCCAGTCAGCACACCGCTCGTGCCCCTACGTATGGATTTGGGGCTAGTCCCTATAGAGGAGGAAGTAGCTTTTAGGCCACTGACGTACTGGTCAGTGCCCGAATCAGCCTCCTATAAAAATGAATTCCTGGAGGTTTGGCCAACACTGAGATTAAAGAAAACTCAGTGGCTCTCACACATCAAGGTAGTTAGCACCAATATTGGCCTACCCGAACTCTGGGATACCCCTGAAGCGACTTGCCCAGTGATATCCAGGGCAGAGTTGGTGCAGAATTTTAGGCATCATATCTTACTGTCTCTTCATAGGTGCCCCACAGTGGGTAGACTAACAGCAGAGTTCCTTCAAGTAAAAATAGAGCCAAAAAAGGAGGACTTCCTAGATCTGATTTACCCCCCATTGGCGAGGAAACTCTACATGCAATTTAGGATTGGTAGTCTCCCGCTTAGGGCATTTACTAGCAAACGGGACCCTAGTGAGAATACCGTGTGCCCAGCATGTAATTACAATCTTGAAGACAAATTACATGTCTTATTT
This sequence comes from Lissotriton helveticus, assembly GCF_964261635.1. NCBI lineage: Eukaryota > Metazoa > Chordata > Amphibia > Caudata > Salamandridae > Lissotriton > Lissotriton helveticus. Next base: position 328,749,399 of record NC_136071.1, on the reverse strand, counting down.
TTCTGTCCAGCTTACCAGGCCACACGGAAATGCAGGTTGATACCAATTTGTAGAAACTTAGGTTTCATACAGTGCACTCAAGCTTTTATAGTCCTAAAGTATGACACCCATCCCCCCATCATCTTTGCTGTTTTGCGGTTTTTAATTGGCATGTGGCACAGACGTAGAAAATGTATATAGATATATTGTCAATAGGATTTTGTACTAAATGCAATGTTTCGATAACTACCCAAAGTTTAATCTGTTTTTAGTAATTGAATTCCTTGTGTATATATGCTATTTATTTTTTTATCCCCGTGAGTTTGTATGTATTTTATCTGCACTTTTATGGTCCTTTGTGCCCGAAATAAAGTTATTGAAATGGAAATTTAAAAAATAATGGGGCGATCACGTCAGCTTCTGTGCTGAACATTTTTGAGCGATCCATCAAGCAGGGGCCGCGAAACAGGGGTGGACCCAAAACGCTTTTTATCCATGTTACTTTACATAGGAAACTGTTACGCAGCTACAGCCCGAACTGCTGAACAGAATTACACCAAATTTGGCAGAGAGCTAGCTCTTGGTTCAGAGCACACTCTTTTTGTTAAGTGTTGTAAATCGATTAAGTAGTGCCTGACAAATTTGAAGATTTTTCAGATATACAAATGTGGCCATGGTGGATCCGCGAACCCTCCTGGTCTTGAACCCGAGATCTAATTGGCTGCCAACACTTTCAACCAGGAAGTGTTGGCAGCCATCCTGTGACTCGTTTGAACAATTCACAAGGAAAATCATTAAAAAACAAGAAAAGGGGGAAGGATGGAAACACCCTGACCCCCTGGCCCTGTTCAGGAGGTCCCAAACGCTGCTGCCACTTACGTGCTGGAGGGTTGCTTTTGCCGCTTGCTGACTACATCTGTCTGGGGCCCTGACGCTGCTGGTCTTCCCTGCCGCCACCGCAAGCACCATCGCGGGGCCACAGTGGGGGAGGACTACAGCTCCCAGACTCCTCGGCGGACACACCCACTTCCTGCAATTGACCGCGCACGGAGGCGCATAAAGACGAGCAGCTTCCTTCGCGTCGCGGACGCGCGTGGACGGCGCCCGGCAAAGCCCGGGCAAAGGGCGGGCAGTCTAAGGCAGTCATTGGCAGAAGGAGGCAGGGCTGGGCCAGGGCCGTAACAACTTGACATGGGTAAGCGAAAGAATACAATCAATGGTGAGGAGGATAGCACGAAAGCCAAGGTACCAAGACATTCACAGTCTATCTTAACATTTCTTTCTTCGGCTGTGGGGGCTATCAACAAAGAAATTGCTAATGCCGAACACGAACTGGGCCTGGTACAAGCCGCCCCTCCACCCAATACACTTATTACTCTAACTCCAGTGGAATCTGCTGACCCAGTAGACTGTGGCGATGTACTTATTACCCCCACTATTCCGCTGGATCCTTTGGTAATCATCACAAAGCCAGCAGCCGCACCAACCATGAGAGCGGGTAACTCTTCTGGTGCCCCGCAGTCACCACTTACCACCTGTCCACAGCCCAGCGACCCACCGATGAAGAAAAAAAGGGGGAAAGCTAAGCACTTGCGAGGGTCCACAAGTACATCTACCAATATTCTAGGTGACCAGTTGGAGGCGCTCTTTGTTGCCCGGATCGAACCGCTTCTCGTAGCCATTGCTAAGGACATTGTGGATACCCTAAACACTTGTTTGGAGGGACTCCTTAAGAAATGTGCTATCATTGATAAAATGGCTAACGGTCACAAGTTGCTTTTAGACAGCCACAATGAAGGCCTTCTTGGGTAGCTCAAAAAAGGAGCCCAGGGTTAGCGTGTCACCTGCTGATCCTATGGTAGTCCCATTACTTCCCATCCTATCGGAAAACCCTAGGATGCCACAAACGTTGCCCGTAGAGAATAGGCCTAAGGGCAATAATATTCATCTAGATTTACCACCAGAAGCAGCCCCGCTAGTGGCAATTTTCGTGGGTACTCCCCCATTGAAAATAGGAGAGCGTGAGTACGCAAGAGACCTTATAGTTAAAGCCCGAGCATGGTGTACGGACTCATGTAGTGGGAGCAGTATCTCCAACAGGATCATATCATCCAATAGGGTGGGGTGGATTGGGAAGGTATAGAAAAAGGTGCAGGGGGATTGTGTGATAGTCAATTTTGACAGGGCCGGTGTAGCTGAAAGGTTATTCTGGGACGGATCTGGAGTCTTGAGCAACCATCACTTAAGACCGTTGCCTTTAGGCTTCTTTTACCCTCCCATAGTAAGCCCACACGGCCCGCATTGTGCCCACATAGGGGGTAGGAGAGGGCCACATCAGGCAAGAGAGGCGAGGCTAGGAATGCAAAACCCTTGCCATCAAGTATCAATAGGTGCGGGCCCAATGACCCACACTGGTCCTAAGCCCTCTGAGTCACAGCAGCACGCACCCCCTTGTCAAAACATATCTGGAACAACAGATGGGTGTGGGCTGGTTCTTAGCAACCGTTTTTCCTCACTTTCGGGGCTAGAGGACACAGATTGACTACCTGCACCACCATTAGCACATTTAGGAGAAGAACCTAGTCCCACTTCTGACTCAGTGGAAGTATGCAGGCTATTGAGTTGGAATGTGGCGGGTGTTAGAACAAAAAGGGTCGATGAGGCATGGCTCGCTTTTATTTCTTTGCATGATATTGTAGCCCTTCAGGAATCCTGGGACATTTCACCTAGTTTTTGCTTAGATGGTTTCTTGAGCTTTGTGGTGCCAGCTGCCCCCAGTGCTGCGGGCAGAGCCAAAGGGGGCCTTATTCTGCTTTTTTCACTAAAACTCAAGGGGGCTTTAAAAGTAATTAACCAAGCTTCGCCAAATCTTTTGTTAGTGGAAAGGGTGATCTCCCAACCCAGAAAAGTATTTTTATCAACTTTTATAATGCAGGAACCCAGGATAATAGTAATGATAATCTCGTTATCCTGGACCAATTCTTGTCAGAGGTTAGTCTAGATGCACACATTAATATCGAATTCATCCTTATGGGCGATTTTAATATTCATCCATGTAATTTGTTATGCGGCACAATTGATTATTTGGGACAGAGTGGCCCAGACATTATGCACTTTGAACACTCTAAAGGGGGAGAGGCATTAGAGGAGTTATTGGCTAATTCAAACTTGTTGGAACCTGCTAGTGGCTCAGGCAGACCGAGGCTCAACACTTTTAAAGGGTCTGACCCAGGATCCATTATCTAATATATATTTGTGTCACCTGCGATTTTACACAGCGTTGCTTCATATAGAACCCTGATTTCCCCTTTCAGTGATCACAATCCTGTTCTATTAGAAGTTTATTGGGTGACTCCATGGGCCCTATGCCGCCCTCTGTTAATCCTAGGGTGGGAACCCTAAAAGTGGTGGACCAGGGTAGACGGCTCAAGTGGGCCAATGTGGTGCCAGATGACTTCTATGAGATATTGTTCCCCAAAATTGAAAGTGCTGTGGCAATTTGTCAAAATCTTAGTGCAGAAAAACGTGAAATTTTGGGGGCCTATGAAGAAATTTGTCTACAAATTTCGAACCAGCTGACAGTAAGATTGGGGAAGAGTGGCAACAAACAACACCGCTGGTTCGACTCTAAATGCTCCAAAATACATAGCGCCCTCTTAGCAGCCCTAAAACATAAGCCTAGAAATAGGGAGGCTGTATCTATCCTAAGGAGGGAGTATAAGCAGGCCATCAGAGAGCGTAAGGAGGGTATTAAGCAAGTCGCATGGGAGAAATTACTCTCAGTTGACGTTATGCGGGATAGCAGCCAATTTTGGCAAGTGATAAATCAGCCCCTGTTCTCTGGTCAGGAAAACATGCCTATGGATTGTGTTATTCCTGACGACAGGTGGCTCGCCCATTTTAAAATTGTGTACAGAGACTCATTGCCTGGGTCACATGTCCCCCAAGCGACAACCCTAGAGTATGCCCCGCTAGTTTTCACTACTGATGAGGTTGAGAGAGCCATTTTAGAAACCTCGAAAAACAATGCACCAGGCCCAGACGGAGTGCCCGCAGACTTCTATCGGCACTCTCCAAAGTTATGGTCTGGAGTGCTATCTAAAGTCTTTACAGCCGCCAATAGTAATGTAATTCCTATTTCCTGGGCCACCTCAGTTATAGTACCAATTTTTAAAAAAGGCCAGAGGGAGGATCCAGGGTGTTATAGACCCATATCCCTTTTAGATTCTGCTATTAAAATTTTGGTAAGAGTCCTTCTGACGAAACTAAGGGATAGTGTGGAAAGTTGTGGGGGCATAGCTAATGCCCAGTACGGGTTTAGGGAGAAGAGAGGTACGGTCGAGCAGTGTTCAAACTTACATCTTTTGCTTGCAAAATACACGGTAGCCAAGGAGGGGTCGTTATTTCTGGCCTTTATGGACCTCTCCTCGGCCTTCGACCTGGTAAATAGAACTAAACTGTGGGATATCCTCTTGAAGATGGGTATAGATGGGGCCTTGGTAAACTTTATGGCATCACTACATCAGGAATTGTTTGCCAAGGTCAGAGTCACCAAGGAGGGTAGATGTACGACCTCCTTCAGGTCCATGCGAGGGGTGCGACAGGGTTGCATCCTGGCCCCCTCCTCTTCACAATGTACATTAACGGCCTAAGTAGTCATCTTGAGGCAGTACAGGGCGATTTTCCGCGTATTGGAGAGGCTAAAATACCTGCCCTCCTTTACGCGGACGACGCAGTACCCATAGCCCGTACAGGTGTTGGACTGCAACGGTTGTTGGATGCTTTCGGGGTTTTCATGGACCAACTCGATCTAAAAATAAATGCCAACAAATCCCATACTATGGTAGTAGGCCTCCATTGCAGAAAGGTACAAAAGATGATTTTTAAATGCAAGGAGGAGGTGGTTTCAAGAGTGGCTGTTTTTCCCTACTTAGGAGTACTATTTGACGAGAGGGGCTCTTGGAGGCCACAGGTCAGAGCCAGGGGACTTGCCGTGGCAAGGTCAACTGCCTCACTCATGGGGTTCTCTAAAAGTCTGGGGGTTAGGCCGATGCAGGCAATGTTAAAGATCTATAACTCCAAATGTGTAGCAATCCCAGCATATGGCTCACCATTATGGGGTTACAGAAAAGACGACACCATTCAGAAGGTGTAAAATAGGTTTTTACGATCACTGCTGTCGGTGCCTCAGTCCACCCCAACCTTCTCGACTCACGTGGAGGTGGGTTTGGACTTTGTTACCGATAGGTTGAGGCTGGCCCCAATAATGTTTTGGCTTAGGACTTGGCTGGACAGCGAACTATCTTTGAACCACTCTATCATGGCTGATGTCATGTCCTTAGATCATTCCAATAGGGTGCCCTGGCTGGAATATATAAAAAGATCCTTAGTAGAGCTGGGTCGCCCGGAACTTTTTTACTCACCTTCCTGCATTAGGAGCGAGGATATTGGTATGATCAAAAAGCAATACATGGAGGGGGCCAGACTGGCACGGGAGGAAAGGGAATTGAAGAAGCCAACTGTCAGATCTCATTACTTGCTTCTGCATTCTCCCTCAATGGAGCCATATCTTGCCATTGTTACCAAACCGTTCCATAGGTTCCTATTGACCAAGTTCCGTTTTAACCTAATCCACTACCAGCTGGGCAGCTATCCTAAATGGGCAAAACCTGAGGCAGCCCCATTTTGTAAATGTGATGATAGATCTGTACAAAATACAATGCACTTTACTATGTTTTGCAGGTTTTTTACTGTGGAAAGGGCTACATTTTTGTTACCTATTTTAAGAAAGGAAGGCTTTACCCAGGTATGGCCTGCTGTAATTTATCTTCAGCTTCTAGGTAGCACATACGTTATATTTAGCGTTGCTAACTTTTTGGTAGCCGCAACTAGATCGAAATCTCGCATAACACGAACATGATTATTTTTAACATTGAGCTGGTCTGTTTTTACTCTTTGAAATGAAATCTTTACAATCAAATGTACCTAGCAATTTTTATAATCTTTGCTGCTAAAACTGTTCTATTATGTGATATCCTGTATTTTAAATGTATGTATATAAAATTATTATACCTTTTGTGATTTTAACAATCGAATAAAGTGTATTTGACTGACTGACTGACTGACTCCCAGGGCCAAACAATCCATTTTTTTAAAAATTTAAATAAAATAAAACACAGTGTGGGTTCCTGCTCTTCCTTTATTTTAAGCCCCCGGATGCGCCAGGTCCTAGGGCCAAATAGAGATAAAGTTGCAGAGTGGACCGCCACCTCCCCAGGGCTTATAGTTTGAAGTGCGGAAGTCATGTGGACCCCCACAGTCACCGGGACTGCCACCTTCCTGGGGCTACTCTTAATTAAAATGCATGAAGGGGCTCTAGCCCCCCATGTGGCCCCGGGAACCGTCACCTCTCGGGTGATATATTTAAAATAATGCATGGGGGCTCCAGACCCCATGCATCCCCAGGGACTGCCACCTTCCCGAGGCTATATTTACAATAAGGAGATGGGAGCTCCAGCCCCTATGCAGCCTCAGGGACCGGAACTTCCCTGGGACTATTTTAAAGATGGGAGGGGCCATGTGCCCCCCTTCTAGAGTTGTAGATGGCCCTGGGGACCATCCCCCCAGGGCTGACTCTGGCAATGTCCCGGGGTGCTCACCTCCGCGACATTTAAGTTTGTTATAAGATGGTGGGAGCAATGCTCATGCCGTCCCATTGCATGCAAGTGTACTCACATTGACCAAGTGAGAGCACTTTGCTCTCGCTTGGTCAAAGCAAGCAAACTTGATTTTTAACCTCAGGGAGCTGCAAGTCAGCAGCTCCCTGGGGGTAAATAGCAATGCTGGCTCTCGCAGTAGGCAAGAGCCGGCCAGGAGTGCGGGGCCTTCAGGCTCCCCCACGGTTCCTGACCAGCTGGCAATGCCCTGGGGGATGGGGTCCCTGGGGCCAAAAATGGCCCAGTGGGGGGGCACTTGCCCCCCTTTTTTTGTTAAAAAGAAAAGAAATGGCCAAAATGGGCCTGGGGCGCACGACCCCCCCTCCCCTTTGAAAAAAACAATTTATAAATAAAGCCCTAATCCTGGGGATGGGGTCCCGGGCCTAAATCAACATCAGGAGTGGGGCCGCTCACCCCCTTCTTTTTATTTTATTTTAAAAAATGGGTCCGGCCCCAGGGGATGGGTTCCACGAGGCCCAAAAGGGGGAAGGTAAGGGCAGCAATACAGCCCCCTTCCAAAATTAAACAAAAAACACAGCTGGCAACTTGCCAGAGCCCCCACCCCTTTTCTCCACAACTTTGCAAATGTGCCACCCGGTCCTTAGGGGCAAACAAACCCACCTCTTACCTCCAGTAAGCCCCACACAGTGGAATTGCTGAGAGGTGGTCAGAGGCCATGCCCATTTTTCCACCATTCTGCAAACGTGCCTCGCACCCTGCTGGTGGGGCGATGAGGTCCACTTGCATCCTGAGGGCCTCAGGAAGAAAGTGGGCTTCATCCCCCAAGCAGCAGGGCACCAGGAGGCGTGTTTGCAGAGTGGTAGAGAAAAGGGGCGTGGCCTCTGACCACCTCTCAAAATCTAGCTGTGTGGGGCTTGCTGGAGCTAACAGGAGGGTTAGTTGTCCCCAGGGACCCTCAAGAGGCAAGGGGACTTCATCCCCCAAATAGTAGTGTGCCAAAAGGTACTTTTGCAGAGTGGTGGAGAAAGGGGTCATGGCTTGCTTTCAGAACTCTGCAATCCTGCAGTGTGGGACTTACTGGAGGTAATAGGAGGGGTAGTTGGCCCCCAAAGACATCCTTGGGGGCCAACTACCCCTACTGTTACCTCCAGCAAGTCCCACGCATTGGGATTGCAAAGAGGTCTTTAGAGGCCATGCCCTCTTTCTCCAACACTCTACAAACGCACCTCCTGGCAATCTACTGGTTGGGGGATGAAGTCCACTCTACTCCTGAGGGCCCTTAGGGGCCAAGAAGCCCTCCTGGTACTTCCTGTAGGTCCTACGCAGCGGAATTCCTGAGAGCTGGTTGGAGGCCCAGTCCTCTTTCTCCACCACTCTTCAAATGTGACTGCTAGTAAGAAAACCATAGAAATTCACTAAAGAAAATAAAGGTTACAGGGATAGTATAGATAGCAAATAGAATTTAAAAAACCTTAGCAATTCACTAAAAAAACAAAGGTTACAGGGAAGACGATGAAGTCAATACACTTCGGGGGCCCCACGAACCCCTGCCCCCACCACATTTTCAAAAGAGCCGCTGACACCATTGCACCCATGGTCTGCCACACCATCAACTGCTCCATGGAAACTGCCTCATTCCCTGACGACTGGAAAAATGCTGAGATCAACCCCCTCCTGAAGACACCCTTGGCGGACCCCACCAACCTCAAAAACTACAGACCCATCTCCCTGCTCCCATTCCCAGCGAACGACATCGAGAAAGCCATCAACAGCCAACTCGCCACATTCATCGAAGAGCACAACATCCTTGACTCCTCCCAATATGGCTTCAGAAAAAACCACAGCATGGAAACCGCACTCCTTGCCGCAACAAACGACATCCGTACTTTACTGGACAAAGGAGAAACCGCGGCACTCATCCTCCTCGACCTCTCAGCGGCGTCCGACACAGTTTCTCACCGCACCCTAATACAGAGACTCCACGACGCAGGGTTCCAAGACAAGGTCCTCGACTGGATCACTTCTTCCTCTCTGGCAGAATGCAGGGGTCAGACTCCCCCCTTTCCTCTCAGACCCTACACCTACCACCTGTGAGTCCCCCAGGGGTCCTCCCTCAGCCCTACGCTCTTCAATGTCTACATGGCTCCGCTTGCCCCCATCGTCAGAACCTACGGACCCAACATTGTGTCATACGCAGACGACACCCAACTCATCCTCTCCCTTTCCAACTAACCCAACACCGCCAGAAACAATTTTTGAGAAGGCATGGAAGCAGTCGCCAAATGGATGAAAAATAGCTGCCTACAACTAAACACCAACAAAACCTGGGAATCATCCTGGACTCAGAGCTCAAAATGGACCGCCAGATCAACTCTGTCTCGTCCTCCTGCTTCCACACCCTCCGCATCCTACGTAAGACCTTCAAATGGATCCCCATCGAACACAGAAAGACAGTCACTGACGCTCTGGTCACCAGCATGCTCGACTACGGCAATGCACTCTATGCCGGAATAAACAAAAATCTCACCCACAAGCTACAGAACATCCAAATTGCTGCCGCAAGACTGGTTCTCAACCTGCCAAGCCACTGCCACATCTCCCAGCACCTGCGCACACTCCACTGGCTCCCCGTCAAAGCTAGAGTCACCTTCAAGATGCTAACCCATGCTCACAATGCCCTGCACGACACCGGACCAGCGTACCTGAACAGCCTACTCAAATTCCATGCACCCCAAAGGACCCTACGATCAGCCCAGCTCTCCTACACCATGGTCTCTCGCACCAGAAAGACCAGATCGGGAGGCCGCTCCTTCTCCTTCCGCGCGGCAAGAGCCTGGAACGACCTTCCGCTCCACCTCAGACAGATAACGTTGCTCCCCATCTTCACAAGAAACCTCAATACTTGTCTCTTCGACAGACCACCTCCTCAATGGACTGGAACCTGTGAACCAACCCCACACCCCCAGCGCTTTGAGACCCTTCGAGTGAGTAGTTGTGCTTAACAAACATCTGATTTGATTTGATTTGAAATAGAATTTTACAAACCTTAGAAATTCACTAAAAAAAATAAAGGTTATAACGATGTTCTAGTTGGGCTGACATTTCACTCGTACAAAACCAGAGAAATTCAGTCGGTATAGTTACCTGAGTAACTATAACTTGCGCCCTTGCAATGCACTGTTTATGACCTCACATATAACATCACTCATGACAGCTGCTGGACTCTGCCAATTGTGAGTCCTGCCTGCCAAGAGGTACCAATCCAGTCCTGGGCATTCAAGAGGCGTTGTGCAGCTGTTTTCTGCCAAAATCCACGCATTGCCTCCTTTGCGCCGATCTGAACCGACACAAGTTCCTTCAACGCCGACTCAGTGATGATCTGAAAACTATGTGATACCCGACTGCAAGGCTCGACGATTATGCACTGTCTTCATCCTAAAGGGGTTCGATGGCAACAAGGGAACCGACTGCATGACTAAGAGGTTGTAGAGCATTTGCTCCACAACCTCAACTTGTCTTGAAGGGTACTGTTCTCAGTGGGGCCTGTGAGGCTTCTGTATCCGACCTATGCTATAAGCACTATTTGACTTGCGCTGGATTTCGACTTCATCTTTAAAAATGCATAATTCTGGTTCCACTTATTGGAATTTAGTTGTTTTGGTCTTGTTTTATTCCTTATTTGAAGCTCTAACTTGGTGTGGAATCTTTTTGTGTGATGTTCTTCACTGTTTTACTGTAATAAGTGTTGCACATATATTTACGCATTGCCTCTTAAGTTAAGCCTGCCTTCTTTGTGCTAAACTACCAGAGGGTGAGCACAGGTTAATTTAGGGTGTGTATCTGACTTACCCTGACTAGAGAGGGGGTCCCTACTTAGACAGGTTACACACCTATGCCAACTAGAGACTTCATTTCTAACACAAATCATTTAGCTCAAGAATTCATCAGAGCAGCTCTTACACCAAAAACCTTTTCTATTGGAGTAATCTAAGATTACATGTGAAAAGTGCCTCCATGCAGGCTCTCATGGAGTCTATTAACGATGCACCAAAAATAACATCTTACCTCTAACCCCTTCTGCGCTGATGATGAGCTCAGCTCGTCATGAGGTTTACCTGTCGTGCGCTCATGACGAGCTGAGCTCGTCATGAACCGCAGGGTTTTAAAAACTTCAGCGCGCAGCGGGAAAACCCGCCGCGCGCATAGGTACCTGGTTTGTGTATTTTTCACTGCTTTTTTATTTTATGCGGAAATCGAAACAATGACCAAAAGGTTCATATGTTCAATGTCAATCATTTACTTTTTTTTAAAGCATATAAAGGATACGTTTGCAATTTTCATCTGAGAACCAATACTTCTTCCATTCACCAAACACAATTTTTATACAACATACATAAATAAGGCAATGTGTCATTAATTATACAGTGAAAAAAATATAATCAAAATACAATAAACAATATAAACATAAATAATTCATCCAATTATTTCTGGAAGAATACACCAGCCAATAATGAAAAAAAACACAAGAACTCCATTCGCCTATCAATAGGTCATTGCTGCATAGTTACTTAAAACTACATGGGCAAATTATTTTTAGCGTCTACCCGGTGCTTTAATCATTATGCATCTTAATTTCGGAGCTTAGAGCTAATTGCACGCCCTATGCAGCAATTATATTGACAAGGCCGACGCGTTTCTAATCCCTGCAGTTTCTTGCGGGATTATCATCAGGGCTGGGACACGGTGTAACCTGAAACATGAGATTAAAATAACTAATTAAAACATTGGCCCTGCCCCTCTTCTTCTTTTTTGTTACTTCTATAGCCAAATGTTAGGTACCTGAAATTTATGAGGTCGCTTCACTTTGGTGAATGTGGGGATACCTCTCCGGAGTCAGATCTACAAACGGTCAAGAACAACTCCTGTTAATTCGTAGGACATTATCTCTATTAAAATTTCGTGTTTTAAGTATTGATATGAGGCGCTTACTTCGTAATTGGTGGTTAGGATGTCGCCTGGGGCTCACTTTCACTTATAGCACCAGCATGACTTAAGGTTGCTTCAATTGTTTATATTTTCAATCTGCCAACAATAAACAATGCACCCTCATTGCAGTTATGTTTAATGTGTAGAGGTTTAAATGCCCCCAAGTTTCACAAAATTAAACATGAAACTTACTTGTATGCGAGGAACACGCAGATTGTCGTGCTTGATTTGTGCGCCTATCTTAAACTTTACTTCGGCATGCCGAGAACTAACAGGATCTGAAGGGGGACAGACGGGAAAACAACAGTCATCGTTAGCATTCCAACGAATGCCGCGTACCGTGCCTATATTTGCCGATGTTATATTTTATTAGTCAAGAATGGACTTACTTCGTTCATCCGATAATCTTTCTTCATACGCTTTCCATCGTCACTGCTAAGTGTAAACCGTTGCACTGTAAGCTACTAATGTGCGAACTAAGGCCGGAAATCTGCTGTAAGTCGTTTACACTGATGGATTATGGGGCTTGTAGTTTTGTTTATATTATAAGCCCGAGTTCTCCAAAAACTGCCGACTCTAAACGCCATAAGTAGGACCATTGATTTGTTATCCTTCAAGCTTACCCAATGTCCGGACAAGAAGAGTTTATTTCTTGTGTAGATTATACCTTGTGGTATTTATTTATTGTAGTGCAACATTGTGGCACATATACAATAAATAAAGAGTCCCTACTGATTTCATCCTTGATTTGGCAAAGATTGCCCTCAAACGCAACTACTTCAGGTTTGAAGACACATTCTTCATGCAGGTAAAGGGCGGACATGGCTTGGCTGTTAGGGCTGGACTGTTCCCATGAGGCACAGGGTCAGACTGATTTGAATATGGCCATGTCTGAAGTGTGGTGGTGGAGTGAGCTAAAGAATGATGATGGATTAAACCCAGATCTGTGACTGGGGGTGAGTGCTTGCATTGTTCAACACTCCGTCCATCATCCCCTTTGGTTTTGCTTTGTTCGCTCCAAGTTGGCAGGGTATGCCCAGATGTGAGTCCCGTGTTCTCCATGCCACTGGAATCAAGCTATCTTGGCTGATGAGGGCGGAAAGCCCGAAACTGATCCTAGGATGCTTGTTTCCAGTCCAGGGAGGACCTGGCTTGGCAGTTCGGGCTGGACTGTTCCCATGGGGCACAGGGTCAAGACTGATTTACATATGGATGGGTTCAAACTGGAATGGCATGGTGAGCAAAAAAAACGATGGATTTAGGCCAAAATCTCTGTACTGGGGTGAATATATGACATTGTACTACATTCTGTCCATCAACTGTTGTTTTTGCATTTGTCACCCCGAGTGGGACGGGTGTGCTCAGATGTGAGTCTCGTGCTCTCCATGCCACTGGAATCAAGCTATCCTGGCTGATGAGAGCTGAAAGCCCGAAACCAGTCCTAGGATGCTTGTTTCCAGTCCAGGGAGGACCTGTCTTGGCAGTTCGGGCTGGATTGTTCCCGTGGGGCACAGGGTCAACACTGATTAGCATATGGCTGGGTTCAAACTTAAATGGCATGGTGAGCAAAAAAACGATTGATTTAGGCCCAGATCGCTGTACTGGGGTGAATGTATGACATTGTTCTGCATTTTGTCCATCAACTGTTGTTTTGCATTTGTCACCCTGAAAAGGAGCCTACAGGCGTTAACAGCAACTGTTAGCAGAAAGGCTTTCACCATATACATTAACATTAGTTGCAAAAAAATCACATTTAAGGAAGACAAATATAAAAACTCTGAGGATTAGCTCCCCTTCAGAAAGACTTTCAGTGTGTACATTAACAATAGTTGTATTTGAAAGAGGGAAACACAGTTAAGGCAGACCCAGTATAAAATAAGCATTAGGTCCTTTACTAAAGAAGTTAAACTACAACATGCCAGCCTCCATTTTATTATCATTAAGGCTCTCAAAAGAGATTTAAGAAACTGACAAGATTCATCTGTAGGCTAAGGAGCAGCAAATCATTCACAGATCATTTTGTTAATTTTGTTTCTTACCAACCAGAGCAAGGACAAAATGTTTTTAGCATGAATAACAGCTACCATCACTGTTGTATTGTATGTAGGTGCCCCTTTAGTTGTTGGGCCCCCCAGCACACTCTACTTGACCAAGTGACAGACGCTCATTTGTGGCCCTATTCACACAACAAAGGCAGGTACCTAAACACCCTCCTTGCATCTATGCCACTGTCACTCTTAGATGCAGCCATTCAGTCTTTGTAGGTGGAACAGGATAAGGTACACTCCAGAAACTCCGCAGCTCCCAAGATGCACAAAATGATGCAGCCTCTCTTGACACACGATGCCCTGATGCCCTGATGCCCTGAAAAAATTCCAAGCTTTCGGGTTTCAGTGGTGAAGTCCATCAGCAATAGTTTTTACAAATTACCTATTGCAAGTGTCTAAATCTTCAGAAGGAAAAGTATGTATGTAATATTTTTAGTCTCCATACTTTACTTTACTTATGTAGAATTACTAACTCTCCTGTGGTAAAGGCCATCAACTAGGACGGGGAACAGCGTTTACAACGCAACTTTAACAACGCAGTACCTTTACGACGTAACCATTACAACGCAAGTCATTACAACGACTTGCGCTGGGGGGCACTGTAGGATAGGGAATAGTTTTAATTTACTATCCAACACCTTCCCTACTATCCACGGGGACTGGAGTTGGAATAGTAAATTAAACTATTCACTATCCAGCGCCCCCCAAGGCAAGTCGTTGTAACGACTTGCGTTGTAAAAGTTGCGTCGTAAAGGCATGCGTGGTAAAGGCATGCGTTGTAACGACGTACATACACTAGGACTCTCCAGCCATCTCTTTCCTGGTCTTTCCTTTCAAACCAGCCTTGAGGCCTCTGCGCCAGGTGTTTCTTGGTCTTCTTCTTTTGCTTTTCATTTGAGGGTTCCAAGTCAGGGCTTGCGTTGGTGGTGTTTGATGCGGGCTTGCAGAGGATGTGACCTATCCTGTCCCAGCATCTTTTCATGATTTCTTCATGTGCAGGGAGTTGGAAAGTCTTCTGCCATAGGTCATTATTGCGGATGGAGTAGGGCCAGCGGATTTGGGGGATTTTCCTCAGACTGGTGTTGCTTAAGGTCTGGATGTTGTTGGTGGTAGTCACTGTTGTCCTCCGAGACTCTTGGACTGGCATTGTTCCCAGACATTCTTAACTCTAGTTCTTTTGGGCTTGTTTTATTTATTAAATGTTACTCTATTATTCTAACTTGGTGTTGGATCCTTTTTTGTGTGGTGTTTTTATGTTTTTACTGGTTGAAATGTTGCACAAATACTTTACACATTGCTGCTAATTTAAGCCTGACTGCTCTGTGCCACACATGCCAGAGGGTGAGCACAGGTTAATTTAGTGTTGGTTTGTGCCTACCCCTGGCATGGATTGCAACGGTTGCTTGGCCAGGGCTCACACCCCAGTCAACCAACAACCCAATGTCTCACATAGAGGTTGTGTGTGAACGAGGGTGTGAACCAGGTTGCAGTGATAAATATGACCATCATTTGAGTGTGTGTGTGTTCTAGTGAATGGTAATGGAGAGGTTGAACGTGTTGTTTTGTTTGGATATGAGCTTGGAAATTATGAGGAACATGTGATATCTGCAAGGCACATGACGGAGCAAGTTTCCCTAGAGCAGGGAGTCTGTCATTAGGTCCTTCCAGGCCTAAACATGTCAAAAGTGATGATCCTGTTGCCTATGTTCAACCTTTACTGAGGACACTCAAGCAGTGGGGCACTTTGAAGAGCGGACTAAAGTAGGATAGGAGTCAGGGAAAGCCAGAATCAAATCAGTAAGATCACTTCTATTAGAGAGGAATGCTGGGAGATCTGGAAAAGACTTCCTTTTGAGATGGGTTCTGGGAAAAGTAATGATGCCACTTCCTGTAAAGATGAACACTGGGAAATTTGGAGCTTGCACCTGCTGAGATGGATGCTGAGAAATTAGGTTCAATTGCTGATGTTGAGCTTTTAAAGATGGTTTTGACAGGAATCCAATGATGTCACTGGAGAAACGGGACAGTGGACAATACAGCGATGTCACTTTCTGTAGAGGTTGATGTTGACAAATCTGCAGATGGTTTCCTGTTCAGATGGATGCTGGAGAAATGTGTTGTGAAAACACCAGGCTAATTGTGAGTGGGCAGAGCTTTATTCCCCCTGGAGATCACCCTCCAGTCAGATTTCAATCTGGTTCTAAGCGTCACTGGGAAATGTGGAGCTTTCAACAAAACCCATGCATTCTGTCTCAATACAATGCCTTTCTCTGCTTGTGTAAGAACGTGGTGAGTTGCCAAGGCACACAATGCATCAATAACCAATATTTGTCATATCACTCTTTTTGTCAAATTCGGCTGAAGAACCTTCATACACAAACCGTCAGTGGTTAACTTGTCCTTGATTCAATATGAGAAAAGCATCACATTATATACTGTCCTACTGGGTTATGAAGCAAAGAAAAAAGAATCTCATGTTACCTTAAACATCAGGTAGGTAATACAAGATATCAGAGAGGCTTCAATGTTCACCTATGTGCTCGGCTCCCAAGCGTCATTGGTGGGAATACTCATCCCTATGTGACTTGTCCTGTGTGTCATGCATGATATGATGCACAGGACAACTCCCATAGAAATGAGTTATGCTCAGAAAAACAAAAGTAACAATTAAAAAACACAATAATGACTTGGCAGCGACAGGAAGTCGGTGGTATTCCCCATAAAATCCTCGACAAGAGGTCAGGGAACAATTATGCATGTATGTAAATGGCCCCAGTCTCCGAGGGGCATTGCGCCATCCCATCGGAGTGGGGAAAAGCGAATGCATGTGTGGGGTAGCAATCAACAGCAGCTCAATCTGCTGAGATAAGTGTGCAACTCAACGATTCTGTAATAACAGTTAGGGGGCGTGTAGGGAAGCGACCCATGTCCATCCCCCCAGGCTCACACTCCAGGCCATGGCCTATCCCGAAGTCTGCTCGGTCTCTAGCACTCCTTCTGGAAAAAAAGATTATCATGAAAATCTTACAGGCACATTTATGGATCATCAATAATTGTAAGACTCTCTTGAGTTCTAAAAATGAAAATAAAAAATGAAACACGTTCATGTTTTTTATTTTATACTTTTATGGATTCATATTTTTGCGAATGCTTAGTTAACAGTGTGCAGTATTTATTGTATGCTTAAATTCACATGTGTAGACTGATATAATGTGATTGCTTTTGAGGTGAATTGCCTATGTTGTGTAAAAGTGAGTTTTTCTAATGCATGTTAACTAGGTCACATTTCTGCGCAAAACCCCATCTTGTCCAAGTCCTTAGTCACTTGACCTGCATTTCTCCCTGCACATATCTTCTCCCCACAAGGTATGCACCACACACGATAATTATTCATATAGTGGGTTAGTGCTTAGGTGTTAAGGTAATGTGGCGTTTGTTTTAATGTGCTCTGATTTACTGACGAAATGATACATTCTCTCATATCACAATGAATCTGCAGAAATTGTTGTTTCATATACAAGAATTGTGTGTAAAAACCCTCAATTTTGGGGGTGAGCTAGAAGATGTTCCTATTCTACTAAGGATGCTATGTTTATTTCTAGATTTTGCTGCCTATTTATTTTTAAATACTTTTTATAACTCTTCATTTGAGAACCTTCATGACACTGACTTTGTATCACTTATTTTTTTATTCAGTAATAAAACCCTTTATATTTTCATTGATCTAGAACTCAATTATTGAGTGGCCCCAATTAAAAAATTAATTGTATTTTTCTAATTTTTATGTTTTGGGAGGTGCCTTAACGTCTCATGAAATTGAGGTTTAATACCATCTCAGATCCAGTAAATTGTGGGAAATCCTATTGAAGTAAATTTTGCGCTGTTTCAATTTTGGGATACCCTTTTTCACCCACGCCAGCCTTTCAAGTTTAGCATCCACACATTGGAAATACGGTTTCCTCTAAGAATGTAAGCGCACATGGACGTTGTCACAGTAGTCATAGATGGCCCTTGAGGACGTCCTGAGAGTGGACTCAGTGCATCCTGATTGGGGCCAAGTTAACCTGGGATTGAACCTCTAGGAAAGCTTTTACCCAGAATTTCCTACACTCAGCAACGTAAGCATTATCGAAGTACCAAGAAAGTATCCAAACGTATATAAATGATACACAAAATTTAATTTTAAGATTGAACAAATCTCAGAAAAGCTTCTATTCTGTGAAATGAGCAGGTCTCTATTCTTTGGCATGAAAAATGGGAGATTGTTCAACGGTGCACAAATCAAGCATTTTATTGAATCCTAAATATTACCGTTCAGTGCAGAGCAAATATTTGCATTTTGTTCCAGAGTCTGGTTACACAGTCCGCTCTCGATGGTTGGAGTAGCAGGATACCTCTGGAATCAAAACAGAGCCCCGTACACACGAAAATACACAAATAGAAATTGGAGAAGAGCTAGAGAAAACCAAGCAAATCCGAATGTAGATTTGTAAAATATTTGCCAAGCACTCTGTTTCTGTGTCCCATACCCTAAAAAGCACAGAAGTAATGCCAGGTCGGACAGACGCAGGAACATAACAGTGCTGCTTCTTACACGCTCCGTTGGGGTTAGGAAAGCCAGGAAATGAAATGTGCTCCCTTCTATTGCTCAATGTATAACTTTTCTTGGTCAGCCATTTTCTTTGCTATCCAGAAAAACAGCACCAGAAATACAATACTGGTGGCTATGAACGTTGATAGGGGGACCTCATTTTCTCCTTGTTCTTGCGGGTTCAATGCATTTCAATGAGACTCTGTATCTCCTGATTACATTATTTTAGAGGTGAGAGAGCCACTTAAAGCTCCAGCCAGATGCTAGGTTCCGGATCACATCGAGGGCCTCTTGGAACGTCGAGCCCAAAGCGAGCCGAGCCTCAATGTAGCTTCCACCTGCCACCTCTAACGTGCACAAAATGAAAAGCAAACATTGACATTTGAGGTAAAACGGAGGCACACAGGTACCCCATTTAGTGGGTGATTTGTACAAAGTGAAAGCAGAAAACTTGGGATTAATTCCGGCTTTTCTGCTTAACCAAAATGTGTGATCTAAAGCAAATATGTTGTTTCACCCAGTCCCCTCTTTCTTTATACCTCAGAATACAACTTTAATGTGACTTATTAGTGTTAAAGAAATGCACTTTTTTAATTTTGAGGAGACTTTAACATTTTACATCCTGTTTGTTGCATGATTTGCCAGGCTCGGCTCTGTACTGCTCTTATATCTGAGCCAGACTCTTGGCTCGGCTCTGGGTCGGCTCTCCCTGTTAGTTTGTTAGCTCGCTCATCTCTACATTCATTGCAAATGATGTTACCCAGGGCTCAAGTCCTAAAAAAGGAAGTGGGGGGACTAACCTAGTTAATCAGTATGGCATCGCAGCGCTTGACATCACGGCGTGTGACATCAAAGGAACTGGCATCACAAGAAGTGACATCAGATCTTAAGATCTCCCAGAAATGTTTAACAGGTGTATCATGAGTATATTTGAGCACATTTCGAGTATACTTTCAAACCCTCCCGATTTAGGCAGAAGATTCACACTTTTGTACCCTACACATAAAACAATGTTCCGTTTTGTCAGCGTTAAGCTTTCTCTAGCCATAGTGCTTTAAAAGAAATAGTGTTATTTAAATTATTACAATGCCTCCTCAGGGGTAGTAAGTGCTATATAAATGCTATTTATTTTGTGCAAATACTGGGAAAGATCAACACACCTGATGTTCTTACAGTGAATGCATATCTCCTAAACAGAGCCTGAACAAATTTAAAAGCTGCCTCTCTTAAGTATGTGTGATGTGCTAACATAATGGGAGCCTTTGTTTACCCTCTGCTGCATTTGCTGCTAGGTGTGAGGCTCCTGACTGCTCCCAGCCAAGAGACCCAACAAAAGGAGGCCTGTTGACCCCCTGAGATTCAGCCTTTGTTAAGAGCCAGCAGGAGTTAGAAATAAGATAGGCCAGTCCCCGCCTGCACGTTGTTGCAGAGGAAAGCAGATAACAACGTGCAGGCGCTGCCGAAAGTGTCCCGGTGTTTGGAAAATACACCGGGCGAATTCACCATTTGTTCCAGAAGGGCCCACCCAACTTCTTGGCGGGGCGACGCCGTCCACCCGCGTGCACCCCCGACTCGTGCCCTGATGTTGCCTTGCCAAAATGAAATTAAAAAAGATGGAGTCCTTAAGCAAGACAATACACCGTACTGTACAGCTGTCGGAACAGCGTCATTGAACATTTAAGTGAGATAGGCGGCTCATCTGAAAATTTGCCACAATTTTAGATGCTAAGTAGTAATGAATCTAGTTCTATATTTAACAGTTTCATGCCTCCTATGTTGCCCTTTAGGAAGGTGCACCAATAAGGTTATTTCAAGTTTCATGCTGGTTGAAAACAGAGTACAGCACTGCAACATATTATTAACAAGCATTGGCAAAGCCAAATAGGTCTTGCCTATGCAAGAGCTATTTGCTTTGCCAATGGGTATTACCGATGTTGTACAACAGCATGGCTAAACTTTAGTGCAGTAGAGGAGATTGGCATGAAGTGTCATAGAGTGGAACGGTGAAGAGTGGAGTAGAGTGTTGTAGAGTGGAGTGGCAGAGAGTGTTGCATATTGGAGTGGCATAGTGTGGAGTCCCATTGGAGTGACATAGTATGGAGTCGCGTAGAGTATCATACACTGGAGTGGCTTAGAGTACAGTGGACTGGTGTAGAGTGCATTGGTATATAGTGTGCAGAGTATGGCATAAAGGTCAGTGGCATTTGAGTGCAGTGGCATTGATTTCAGTGGCTCACAATGCAGTGTCGTAGAAAGCAGTGGCTTTGACTAGAGTGGTGCATAGTTGAGTGCAGTGACGCAGAGTGCGTGGCACAGAGTGCAGTGGTGCAGAGTGGAGTCAAGTAACACAGAGTGCAATGGCGTAGAGTTGAGTGATGCAGATTAGAGTTGAGAGGCATAGAGTGCAGTGACGTAGAGTGAAGAGTACAATTGAGTGGCTTAGAGTGCAGTGGCATAGAGTCGTGCAGATTAGAGTAGCATGGAGTGGTGCAGAGTGGAGTATAATGCTGTAGCATTCAGTGGCATAGAGTGGAATAGAGTAGATTGGAGTAATGCAGAGTAAAGTGGTGTAGAGTTCAGTGGTGGAAATTGCAGTGTTGCAAAGTAGAATGCAAGAGTGCCGTGGTGTAGAGAGGAGTAGAGTAGCGTAGAGAGCAGTGACATAGAGTACAGTGATGCAGAGTAGAATGCAGTGCCGTAGAGTGCAGTAGGTAAGAGTAGAGTGGGGCAGAGTGCCATAGCATAGAGTGGAGTGGTGCAGAGTGTAGTTGAATGCAGTGGCGTAGAGTAGATTGTATAAGAGTAGAGGGAAATGGTGTAGAGGGAAGAGGCCAGGTTAGAGTGCATTTGCTTAAAGTGGCATAGAGTGAAATTGTGTAGAGTGCATTAGCATAGAGTGCAGTGGTGCAGAGTAGATTAGAGTGGCATACAGTGAATTGGCTTAGAGTGTAGGGACATAGAGTTGAGTGTGACAAAGTAATGTGCATTGGTTTTGGATTGTAATGGCATAGAGTGCAGTGGGATTCAGTGCAGTGGCATAGAGTGCAGTGGCATAGAGTGCAGTGTTACAGAGCGGTGTAGAGTACAGTGGCGTAGAGTGAAATTGTAGAGAGTAGATTGGTGTGTCCTAGAGTGTGATGTAGAGTGCAGTGGCGAAGAGTGCAGTAGTGTAGAGTAGAGTGGCGAAGAGTGCATTGTCATAGAGTAGAATGGTACAGGGTATATAGAGAGGCATAGAGTGCAGTGGCGTCGAGTGGACTGCTGCAGAGAGCAGTGGTGTGGAGTGATGTAAAGTGGAATGGTGCAGTGCAGAGTAGAGTTGCATAGCGTGGCATATTCATGGTATGCTAGCCACTGCCATTACAGAAAACACATTTTCAATTGAAATGTCCATTACATTTGCACAGACATACACATTTACTAATAAAACTAAACAGTGCACAGACAAAAATCTGTGGAAATTGCATCACCTAGTGTAAAGGTTTGTCTTGAACATATTAAAGTATTGGTTTCCAAAACACTTCAGAATTAACAAAAATTTACTTTATTTGTGTTCCTAATTCTGATATATTCTGAAATCCTGGCGCAGTTCATTTAAATGTTGTCATGTGCTATAAAAAAAACTCTTTCCTACCCCCAGTATCCAGCAAGATTGTCACATAAATCGTCTAACGTTGACATCAGCGAAAAATATGTAAACAAGTGTCCTCGGGGAAAACAGCACCTAACTTTTGACCTCGGTCTTTGAATGCACAGAATATGTGACAAGAGAAGAACACAATTTACAGGCCTGTTTGCAGAAAGAGAGCACTCAGAAGGACACTATAAATAAGGTCTGGGCAAGGGAAGCTATGAACTCAAGCTGGACACCCTAAAACAAATAAATCCAGCAAATCGAAATCAAGATAGCATGAGTTACAAACCACAAAGCCAATGGCAAGCAACAGGAGGAATGCATTGCTAGGTCAACTTTCAGATTGTTCCCAAAATGTCTTTAGCAAACCTGACAGCTGTGCTATCTGGTAGGCTGTGACCTAAAAAATTATGATTGGTTGAAGCAAAGTGAGTGAATCCGTCTGTGCACAGCAAGGGCACACCAAGGGCTAAATAGAGAAAGGATGCCCAGCAAAATTTCAGTCCGTGACTTTTCATGATGTTTTATAATTAATGTTTCATTACTCTAAAAGCTCGTAGGCTTCGAAAGTCATAAACATTTGACTCAAGCCTATGATGCTGGAGTTGACCTTTTTGTGTGCAGTCGAACACTATTTTATATCTTCACCTCAGTCTGTGGATCACAAGTTATATTACCCAAAATATGGAAAAGCATGCAGACTATGGAGTATTGGGTGCAATTCTATGTGATTTTCCCATTTAAATGAACTTAATGAGTATAAATCAGAATCTATTTACAAATTGCTTCCAGCACACACCATGTTGATACGGGGACTTTAGATTGGCTACCGGCATTGGAGGAGGATGAGGAGCTAATGGGGACAGCTGTAGCAACTTTTGCTTCTCCCTCCCCCTGCAGAAGGGCAGCCAGAAACCAGCTCTGAAGTTGTCTTCCTCTGTCTGATCCAATGCCTAATTTGATCCAGTGGGGGCCATCTGCATTTATTTTTGGGGACTGGCTCTTATTGATGATAGTTCAAAGTACTTTATTCAGTTAGAAATATAACCATAAAAGCATAAAACATAATGTTACATTCACATGAAAAATAAAATTTCCAAAGATTTCAATAAAAGACGTAATTCCCTAGTCACAAACTGTGCAAAACATTCAAGCTGATTGATTAACATAATATAAAAACGAAAGAAGTGATAAAAAATTGTTACTACAGATAAAATTATGACAAATCTCTTTGGGTCTAAGAGGGCTGGATGGAAAAAAAAAAATATATATATATATATATATATATATAATTCATTACAAGTTAGAATTTCCATATGGATAATATCTATGTCTATACAATTTAATCCATCAAAGTTAAACCCGAGAGTAAGTCAAATTGATTAGAAGTGGGGATGGTGTAACCACTCGATACAAGGCCACTTCTGCCCATCAGGTGATTGCTCTCCACTTTTTGGCTTGGTGAGGGGACGCATGATGTTCTAGGGTAAAATTCACTTAGGCCCCAGATGGATATAGGGCCATCTCCTATTTGTGCTGCCGTGATTGGAGATGTGGGACGACGTGTTTATTCCTGAATTTTACAAGTACCAAATCGCCAGCTATATCTTTTGGAAGAGGTCCTAGCCAGCCCACCCTTCTAACACTTAGTATACTTCCATCGATGTTGGGTGGCAGAGGTCTATTTTTAGTTAGCCAGAACACAACCTTGTTTCTTAGGTCCTGTTGTCTTTCATTTTTCCCCTTTGTAAGTTCTGGTACTCCCGAGAGGACGCACACAAAAGGAGCCGCCTCCGGTGGCAAATGTAAGTGATTGGCTTTATATGACATATTGCCATGTTTAGCAGCTGTCCCCTTATGTAATATAGAACTCCGTACTGTTGTGGCTGCTTTCGAGATGTTTAAAGATGTCATATGTGAGGTTACTAATTGATTATGGGCGATGTTACTTTGTGTGGTAGTTTTAGGCACTTCTGTGGGGGCTGGAAGCTGTGGTTGAAAGGGTCCTGCCAAACATTTTATGAGTAACGAGTTGGCCTTAATCGCTTCCTCAACACCCGTGAGCCTATCCCCTAAGCTATTCATTTTTTCCATCAGCGGGGATATTATTGATTTAATCATGTTTTCGATCTGGGCCAATAAAGTAGCCTGAATAGGTGCTTTAGAGGTGGCAGTGTTGGGCAGTGGAGGACTTGGGTTCAGTTTTTGTTGCTTTGCCTGACTCCCCATTTGTTTAGCCCCATCTCGCTTCCTTTTAGCAGAAAAGACCTGGGGGGACACTGTAGATTGCGAATTTACTTTTGCTCGTGCTAAAAGGGGAGTACCCGGCAAACTTTCAGTTAGTTGGGATGGTCTACTGGACTGGGGACTAGTGGTTGATGTAGGGCAGGTAGGAGCACTAGGTTGCACACTTCCTGATTCCACAGGAACGTACATGGATTTACATAGTTTGTTTAACTCCTCCAGCAGTAATGATTCTGGAGCTGCATCGGCTGTCTGTGAGGAAGAACACATACTGGAAGAACTATCCATGGCCAGGCATCGTTCTATTCTCTCTGGTTCACTGGCAATGGGGGAAGTTGCCCTCTTTATGTAGTAGTCCATCGTTCCCTTAAGCAAGTCACTCTGGGAGGAAATGTTTTTGGGGACCCCCTTGCAGGTCATGGTGTAACTAGCTTATATGGATTAACACGGGATCAGCATCAACCACCAGGAAATTGTTCGAGTGTCACGATATGGTGACACTTAGGAAGGCCCTGTATGAAACTGGGGATTATCGTTGGTTCTCTTTGCCTTTTTATTTATTTTCTTTTTGGTTGAGTGTCAAGGGGGGTGTCCCGTCCTGGCTTCCTCTGGCCTTTGATGGCCGCTGATGGCCCCGCCTTTGTCCCGGGCTTCGCCCGGCGCCCGCCCGCGCGTGCGTCCCGCGGGGTCAGAAGTGCAGGCTGGCTGAAATAGGCACCGGTAGCAAGGGGGTGTGGCCGCCGCCTCCCGCGTCCTCCCACAGCCTCCAGGTGTGTCCGTGGGCTTCTCTGTGCACACGCTGCGCCTCCCGCGAAGCAGGAGACGCGAGGTCAGTTTTAAATCCCCCGGTAGCAAGGGGATGTGGCCGCCGCCTCCCGCGTCCTCCCGCAGCCTCCAGGTGTGTCCGTGGGCTTCTCTGTGCTTCTCTGTGCACACGCTGCGCCTCCCGCAAAGCGGGAGACGCGAGGTCAGTTTTAAATCCCCCCGTAGCAAGGGGGTGTGGCCGCCGCCTCCCGCGTCCTCCCGCAGCCTCCAGGTGTGCCGTGGGCTTCTCTGTGCTTCTCTGTGCACACGCTGCGCCTCCCCTGGCTCTTATTTTTCCTCATCACACATTTCCAAAGAGCAAGAGAGGGAAAACACAAAAAGGTACAAAAAGAGGAAATGAAAGATAGAAACATCACCAGCAAGTGAGAAATCAGGAACATGCAAGAGTGAGATAAAGGAGCCTGGAGTGTCTGGATTAAAATGTCCTGAGGTGGATTGGCGACTACACAGCCTTAGTATTTGGTGCATTGACATTCAATAGTAGCAGCCGTGAGCTTCTGAGCAGAGCTTTGGATACCGGTGCTCGTTCTTTTACAAACTAAAGAGTGTCAAGGTCTGGTGTCTCTGGGTGGGTATTCCTGGACCAGAGACACTGGAAGGCCTATAATTGCCTGGAGGCATATCTACCCTACTTAATGGCCAGCATGAACATTTAGCAAACGGCATCACCAGTGGTCATTATACTCGAAAAGTGCAGTGTGTGTGCAGCCACAATGTACAATATTGCACATCTATTTTGCAAAGGCATCTTAGAAATTGTCCTGGTTCCTTGCTATGGACAGTTATACTGACAACCTGGCCCCCTCTTTCTAAGCCACTGAAATAGTGGATGCCAAATAGGACTTTCCTTGGACTTAAAAAGTCAGGGATTATTGTACGAAAGACCAGTTGGAAACCAGAAATGGGAGCTCAAAGAACAATTTAATTTTCTAGCTTGGAGTCCACAGAGTACCTTTTCCGCCTCCCCACAAAAGGGTCAGAAAGAAATCATCAAGAAAATAACCCCCATGGAACATATATTCAAATTAATGGGCATCGACTGACATCTTCAGCATTTTGGCCCTGTCCCACTTACCTTTAAGTTAGTTTGTATACCTTTTTAAAAATCCTACTTCTGTTCTGGTCTCCTCTAAATGAACAGAACAGAAACTGAACAGTATCCCTACATGTTTTAAAAGGACAAGACAACCATTACAACCAACCCCCTGCAACTGATATTGATTGAATGGAGCTTTTAGTGTCATGTTGTCTGATGTTTGCCTATTCACTGTACATGGTGCACAATGCCCCAGGTAAATTTTAGGGAATTTTATTAAACAAGAGAAATTTCACCAGCATGTGGGCATAGCTTATAATATTTAGACCCCATCTGAAAATGTCTAAGGTCATTAGTTTGTGTAATGTTTCATACTATGATCTCTAATACCTGGTGGAACAGCTAGGGAAACGATGGGCTCCTGTGCCTTACGAACTGGCTACAGGGACTAGGACACTTTAACCCACACAATGTTACTCCACGTGCCATTACCCCGCAGTTTTTACACCGCACAATCTTTTACAACGCAGGGATTTATAACGCAATCCATTACAACGCATTCCCCATTACAATGCAATTTACTATTCTAACTCCACTGTGGCGTTACTTTGGGAAGTGCGCTGTGATAGTTTGCGGTGTAAAGCCCTTCGTTGTAAAAGATTTTGCGGTGTAAAAACTGCGGGGTAATGGCACTGCGGAGTAACACATGCGGGGTAAAGGATGTTTACCGGCTACAGGCAAAGGATGATTACATTCTACATTTTATCATAATGAATGCTCTCGTGGTTCATAAACACACATTTACGGGTGACTGAATGGAGCCTGAAAACTGATTTTTGCCTTTTAAAGAAATGCCGGCAATTCTTGTTCCCAATTTTTCTCCAAGGTGAGAAAGCCATAACCAGAAGGCTCCACCTCTCGGACATCCTGTGAAATGATGATGGTTCCTTGTTATTTTCACAGTAGAACCGCTTTATAAGAAAGCCAGTCTGAGAGGCGTTGGGATTCATTTGAATTGCTTTTACCAAAAGAAAGATAAAATCCTATGGTAAAGATTGACACAGAAGCAGAACTGGAGGCCGCTCATTCTCATGCATTGCAGCCAGCCCTGGAAAGGCCTCTTTCTTCACATCCGGGCCTCCACTCCAGTTTCAGAAGAAGCTCTAGCCCTGCCTCTTCTGATCTACTCCAAGGAAACCCCAGAAATAGCCTGCGGAGCCTGACTTTTGTGTCAGACTCTCACTGTGGCGGCTCGCAGAGGAAGTGCTGTGGGGTGGCATGGTGGGGTAGGGGCTGGGTGGGGGGGTAGCAGAGTCGGACATAAGACGGCCAGGAGTAAAGTAAGTAAATAAATAAATACAACTATTTACCTTGCGCTCGCTGCATCGACCTTGCGCTCGCTGCATCGCCACAGGACTCTCAACCCCCGCACCTGCCCAGCGCCTGGACACCCTCGCAAGTGATACGCCGCTGTTTACCAATCCTCATAACATAACATCGTAAGCTAAATTAGTAATGGTGTTTTATTTCATTTATTTGTCCCAGTAATTACACTTAATCAGAAACATTTTATCAAAGCATTGATGACTCGATCTAGAACATGGTGTATGAATGAATTGCTCTAGTTGTGTGAAACTGGTGAATTCAATCACTCTCCTTGAGGAAATGCAATTTCAGAAAACAAATTGTCACCAAAGGCATGACGTTTCAAGGTTTACAACAGCGTGGTAGGTGGTACAGTAATCTTAGGTTCTGTGTTGGTTTGTGGGGAGAATGTTAACTACAAAACTGGGGCCAGCCCACCGACTGCTTTGAATACAAGTGTAAATAGCTAATATGTGGCTGTGATTTAGGCAGAGAGGCACGCAATGTGATGAGAAAATGATGAGATTGAAGAATGCCTGAAAAGATAGTGCAAACTTCTGACTGCACAGATTAGGACCTTGTGAAGTTCTGTGACAGTATTGAGGAGGCCCACTGGTAGACAATACGAGTTGTTCAATTTGCTGGTACAAGACAGCTGGGCGTATTTTTGGGAATGTTTTAGTAGATCATAAGTATGTTCAGTGATTGATGTAGTGAATGTATTGTTATGAAGGATTCCATTTTGTGGGAGAAATATTTGGTAACGAAAAGAAACATGAGTGTCAGCGAGGGTGATATTTTATAAACTGCATTTACGAATCAGTTAACACCTGAATTTCCAAGTAATATCTTGTGTTTTGCTTCAAAATCCACACAGAATTCCAAAACGTCTTCTGGCACTTTAGAGTATCCACCTAATTTAAAATTAGACTTACCCCAATGACTGCAAATTCGAAGAAAATAAATTATGCCCATCAGAAAGCTGAATCAATATACATACAAATTACTTTATTACAAATACTGATGACAGGACTGCCTCAAGTACTTTTTTTCCTACCTAATCACCTAGCACGTAAGGATGTGTGCGATTTTCTTCGAAACAGACAGTATTAACGTTGTTCGCTTCTTTGCAACACTCAAGCAGAAGCACCACATTTCACGTAGATGGGCAGTAGCGGTACATCTGTGGCGAGTCGAACATCTGTGTAAACCACACTTTTGCTGCCGCCTTTTGACAGGTGGTCTTCAGGGGATAAGAGAGGCTGCAGCATGGCATCCTGTGCAGGTGATTACAGATGGGTACTCTACTGGAATGCATGTAGTTTACACCTTTGGCGTGGCTGAGGTGGACACTCAGATGGGAAGCAGAAAGATGATGACTAGAAGAAACAGATAGAATAAGAGAAAGACCCACATGTGGGACCAGAACAAGTGGTGAGAGAGCTCCCGCAAACAGGAGCGAGCTGTTTAGTTGATATGGTGATATGAGAACCTGAAACAAGAAATACTGTCTGGGTGTCATTGTGTAGCATGAGAAAGGGGCAGGGCCAAGGGCAGAGGTTCTGAGGATGTCCATTGGAGGAGGGAAGCGGGCTTTATGTCTTAGAGTCTCATGCACCTGAGATAGAGTGATCAGAAAAGCATGGAGTTGAGCCACTTGTATGATACTTCCATGACACCTAGAGCACTGAGAGAGGATAATGGAGTATGAAGATTTACTGCATCGATAGCAGATGGTTGGTCTACAGGTAGAGTGCTACATGACAAGTGGTTGGTAAAAACTGTAGGGATAGAGTTAGATATTTCTGAAAACACAGTTTCCATCGAGTGAAGGGGCCAAAAAACTGAATGAAGCTGGTTAAGTAGATTGTTGTGGATATTGACAGAGTTTAAGACTGTCGGAATCCAATTGTTCCTTTTGTCTGGAGAACTAGGTGGGGTTGAAAGACTGTTGAATAGATGGATATTGTTTTTTTTTTTTTAGAAAAAATGTTACCTCCAGATTTGAAGCATATTCAGTAGGTTTGTGATGTGACCAAGGATTTGAAAAGAGGTCAAACACAGTAAGACAGCTATTGAGTCGGAAAAATCCTCCGTATGGTAATTGGTGAGTTCTCATACCCTGAGTGCCCACAGGTACTTTTGTCTTGATCCATAATGCTGATTTCTGTTGTCATACCATCGAAGCTTTTACAGGCCATCATTGACCTATACACATCGACCTGGGTCAAGATAAAAATAGGCAATGGTGACAGAACAACAGAAAAAATCCCCACTCGAAATGGCCTCAAGCAGGGATGTGTCTTGGCCCCTATCCTCTTTAATATCTTCACCGCGGATCTGGACATGAGCATTGCGGAGATTGAAAGCGACCCGCCCAAGCTAGCTCAGCACAAAATAAGGAGTATGCAGTACGCCGATGACATCGTTCTTTGCAGCCAGACCCCCTTGGGATTACAAAGCTCCATCACAAGGCTGCACGAATTCACCCGTACGTACGGGCTGCAACTCAATTACAAAAAAAACAAAAATCGTCTGCTTTGCATCACGGCCAGGGCGGCAAAAATTCAAATGGCACATTGAGGGAAATATGATAGAACAAAGCCCCTCTTACAAGTACCTGGGAGTACTGGTCGACGCAAGATGGACATTAAAAGATCAACGACTGCACAGAAAAGCTCAGGCCAATAAATTACGCTTTGCTTTAAATCTAGTAAAAACAAAACTGAATTGTCCTTCCAATTCACATCTGTTGAAGGTGATCACAGCAAAAATTTTGCCATCGATCACGTACGGCTCAGAACTATTCAGAGGCAAAGACGCAAACTTTCTTAATCTCCAACAGTGAGTGCTATTCAAACACATCTTTCAAATTCCGAAGTTCGCTTCACAAGCGCAAGTACGCCTTGAATTTGGGCTATTAAATCAGCACCAAGCCAGACAAGCGGCAATACTAAAAATGTGCTGGAAATTAAGAGCAGCTCAAGAGGACACGCTGATGGGTCTCTGCTGGGCCGAAATAAATAAACAAACAAAAGGAAAAGACGCATGGAAAACAAAACTTGAAGAAGGTCTGTCAAATCTTAATATGCAAGAGTCCTGGAACACCGGTCACACTTTTGCGACCTTCAAAAAAGCAGCCAATGGTGCGGCAAAACTAGAATCTTAGATCGCTGACAAAGCCGTACTAGCAAAGAAAAAACACGGCTGGATGGTACTTGCAACATATGAGAGGTGTGTCCCGCAACCATACTTAGTTAACCACATAACACCATCTACACAACAGATGCTCCTACGAGTACGGCTGGGAACTTACATCTCAAAAGACCAGACCCCTGCATGGAAGCAAACGTGGCCAACATCACTCTGCAGACTCTGTGGTCATGCAGAAGAAACTTTGATTCATCTTCTGTGCATTTGCCCAACCCTCACAAACCTGAGACGTTACTATCTCTTGCATATATTTCGCTCATTTCAAGTCAGAACATGTCGGCCGGCAGTCATGCTAGCATTGAACAGCCAGCAGCTGCAGACAGCCTGTAGGGCCACCAGATTTCTTCAGAAGGCGAGCCTCCTAATAATGCAAACTGAAAAAATGGCGAACAATGGTACCAAATCAAAGGATTAAGGATTACAAAAGACTCCGATTTCAGCAAATGTCAATTTTTTTTATTTTTTTCTGTCTTCCCTTTTAAAAAGAAGGAGGAAGAAAAGAAAAGGGGAAAAAAAGAAAAAAAAACAGTATCCTACAAAGAGTAAATGTAGGTTTTTATTTATTTTTCATTTTAATGTTTTTATGTAATATTCTCTTTGCAAATTTTGTAAAGGTTTTAATTAACCACATACAATAAAATATTTACTTACTTACTTACTTACTAACTTACTCTTGTCATAGGCAACCACGGAACAAGCATGTGCACCATGACATAGGATTGTCTCATAGATTGCTGTCTTGTTGCACCCTTACTGGCTTACTTACTTTTTTTACGCGGAGGGGGCGAATGTTTATACAGTTATGTATCTTCTAAACTCAATGGCTGTCTGTTTCTTACTGGCATACGTGACCTGAGGGTAAACAGAGGGAACCACCACATTTTAATAAGACAGTGAATTCACATTGTTTGAGGAATTGCAGTGAGAAGAATCTTTTGTGCGCGCAACTTACCTGAAAGCATGCATTTGCTTTTCGTTTTTAGGAGCCTTTAAGTTCGTCGTGTGTTTACCTCATTTCATCTAAAAAAAAGGGATCAGGCACGTTTTAAGCATTTCATGAAAAAAGGCGGAAAACTGACACATGTTGGACACGTTCTGTCTACTAAAACAGGGACACACTTACTTGAAACTCTGTCATCTATGCGCAAGTATTATTCCAATTGCAGACTTGCTCCGCAGGAGCTAAAAAGTAAAAAAAGTAGAACACGCATTTAGTCTATTTATGCAAACAGGCTTCTTCTAAAACGAAATTCATGCCTGTTTTATCACTTACTTGTGGATTTTTTCATCTGAGTTTCAAAATGTTCCTCCTGTCGTATGATTCGATAAGTAGAGAAGGAAGTGTGTCTGTTTGAAATGTAGTCATTGACAGGAAGTTGAAATAACGTACTTTCGCAGAATTGTGGGAATTGAAGTACCCTTAGTTATTATGGATGCTCCTGAGGGATAATGGGACATAGAGTTCACTATTATGGGAAGACATGGCTTGGCAGTTCGGGCCGGACTGTTCCCATGAGGCACAGGGTCAGACTGATTTGCATATGGCCATGTCTGAACAGGGGTGGCGGAGTGAGCTAAAGAATGATGATGGATTAAACCCAGATCAGTTGACTGGGGGTGAGTGTTTGCAATGTTCAACACTCCGTCCATCATCCCCTTTGGTGTTGCTTTGTTCACCCTAAGTTGACAGGCTATGCCCAGTGGGTCCCTTGCTCACTTTGCTCCTGGATTCAAGCTAGCCTTGCTGATGACGGCTGATTAGCCAGAAACCGGTCCCAGGATGCTTGCTTCCGGTCCAGGGAAGACATGGCTTGACAGTTCGGGCTGGACTGTTCCCATGAGGCACAGGGTCAGACTGATTTGCATATGGCCATGTCTGAACTGGGGTGATGGAGTGAGCTAAAGAATGAAGATGGATTAAACCCATGTGGTGTTGGGTTCAAATCAGGCCTACATACTCTGCTAAACTCTCGAACACCTTAGTATAGAAGTTGGCACGGACACTGGAAAAGGCAAAAGACAAGTTTATTAAGACCCCATGGGGTGGTGATACACTCCTACAGCACCCTTCGGCAATGTAAGAAGTAGCACACCGAACATCGGTGCGCGACCTCTTTTATACAGTTTAATAGCAATAAAAAAGATAGGCGGTTACAAGTTACACATTTTCGGTACATATAAGGTCATTTTTGGAACACAGCCAGCATGTGGGAGGAGTTCAATAGCACTGGTCAGTTAGTGCTAACATTCCTAAAGAGTGACCAGTTGATGCATAGTGCGCATGTGCGCTTGACTAGTACTAAAAATAGCCTGTTGCCGAGCAGAATAGGTGACCATGGGTATCGAGGAAGGACGAAAGGGCACACTGACCACGAGGCAGTGTGTTCATAGAAAATGGAAGCCAGAAGGATTCAAAATGGCCCCCGTTCGTTTTGGTCAAGTTAACGAAAAGACCGTGTAGCTGTGCTAAACGCTAACTCAGGAGCTGCCAAAACACGACAGACGGCCCTTTTAGCGTTTAGCAAAAGCTACCTCATAGTGAACGTAATCAGAATGTTCATCATCAATGTTAATAGCCATTATTTTCGATACTTCATCATTGATCAGTTTCTCTTGCTTAACAATAGCTCGTTTAGACGGAATACAGGCTGTGATACATACAGAACATAATGTAGGGCCACATTGAATACATAGACAAAGGGAAAATAGTACTCCAATAAAAACACAGAGAATCGTTAATAATTTCCAACCCCAAGTACTAAGCAGGGTCCAGAACCAACCAGAAAAGGTCCATGTTCCATTTTCTGGGTGGATCTCAGCAGCTATCTTATGTAATTTCGTAATCGAATCATACACGGAAGGTGAGTTATCTGGTACGTACACGCAACAACTACTTCCGATGACGCGGCATGCTCCGCCCCTATCAGCTAGTATCACATCTAGAACCATTCGATTCTGGAGCGCTACAATTCTGGTAATTTGCAATTCCTCAGTAATATTCCCTAAAGCAGAGGCAGTTTCATTAGCGACAGCTTCCACCACACGTGTAAGCCGCCTTATCTTCCTGCTATTCAATGCAGCTCCTACGAATGAAAACAACCCCAAGTTGAAATCTACATATTGTTGTAAAGTGGTATCAGTCTGGTCTATTTCATCAAGATCTAATGTTCGTTTAACTCTCTTCAGTACGAAATCATGGTACAGAACGTAATCATTGTGGTACATGGGAGGAGCAATAAATACAGGTGGTAATACAAAAGCTATGTAACATGTTCCTAACCATCCCAATGGTAGACGATGGTATCCCTTATTTCCACAAATGAAATATGTGTTACGTGAAGCTACGAATGCAATTCCAGTTGGTGTATCAAAGGTAAGTGTAATATTACATTCACTGCGGCCTACAGGGATTGTACCTTTATTTCTAATACACAAATCTGCTTTTGTATCAATGACTGTTATCATATGCAAGCTCGTCACATTTATAAGTCTTTGATTCGTATATACACGAGGTGTAGAGGCATTGTCCGGCCGATACTCTTCCCATTCAAATTTAGTTCCTTCAGCGTGTGGATAACCATCTTTGTCGTTATAGCATATTTTATTCAATCGAAAAAGTAGTCCACCTTTCGTTGGCCATCGCAAGGTGAAAAGAAGAGTGTACCAAGCATGACAAGAACCATTATGAGAAAACGGGAGAGGAATGAGTGGAGTTCCTCCCCTCTTCTGATGTCCGGGCAACATTCCACATACCCAACAATTGGACATGTTGGTCATGTTATGAGTATGATGCAAAATCTGAATAAAGCTGTTATTCAAATAAGTCTGCCTATGTCTTTCTTTGTGAAAAGGCAAAGTAAAATGAAAATGTTCAGATGGACTTGGAGTGGTGGGCAGCAAATGTTCTCGTACAGGAAACAATAGTTCTATAGTCCAAGCTAATACTGCAATCACCACTACGGTCAAGACAAACAAAACAGCACCAAGAATTCTCCCTTTTCGTGTCGAAGGAGATGCCATAGCTCACAAAACAATATTCTTCAAAAGCAATACTAAGCGAAAAAATAAAACGATGGTTCTGGACCGAGGCTGCCGTTGATTTGTTCTCCGGGATTCAAGACGGGTGTCGCTACACTGGGCAGAACTGATCCCCCCCCCTTGATATTCCCGGCTTCCGTTTCACAAACCTCAGAGCGGTTACCAACCAGTTCAAAAATCCAAAAAGGAATCTTATTTCCTGGGACGCAGATTGTACTTCACTTTATCAGAAACAACGTGGTCCGGGAAGGCTGCCTCCAATTCATCAGGCGTGACAGCTGGGCTCTTTTCTGTATCCAAAATTTTTCTGTAGTCGGATAGCACCACAGGGCTCACCAGATCCGGAGAAACACGTCGGCAGTGCGTTGAATGTATCCACCGCTTCTTATTGGTGACTCTCACAGCAGTCCGCGTCGCCAGCAGCACTTGCTCAGGGCCATGCCATCTCGGTTCCAAGCTGCTGGAGCGCTCGAACACCCGGATCATAACATGGTCACCAGGACGAAGATCGTGAGCCTCACCAGTGGAGTTATCAGGGAGCGCCTCTCGAACCTGTTGATGAATAGAAAGCAAATCATTTGTTAATCGTGCCAAATAATCGTTCATCATTATACAAGGCACATCATGTATTAAACGAGGTTTTGGAACTCCCCAAATATTCATCGGCCTTCCAAACACCACTTCATAGGGTGTGAGGCCAGATCGAGAATGTGGCACTGATCGAATGGACAGCAATGCCAGAGGCAAAGCATCCGGCCATTTCAGAGATGTGGATGCCACTATCTTTGCTAGCTTCAGCTTCAGAGTTGCATTGTATCTTTCTACCAAACCTGCTGATTGCGGATGAAAGACAGCGTGGAATCGTTGCTTGATTCCCAATCCTTTCAGGACGTACTCCACTACTTTCCCAATGAAATGAGGACCATTATCACTCCACATAAATTTACAAACACCATAGCGCGGGAAGTACTCTTTGAGTAACACCGTAGCTGTTGTCAATGCTGTATTGTCTTTCGTAGGGTAAGCCTCAATCCATTTGCTGAAGGCACACACCACCACTAGGACATACTTGAGATTATTACAGCGCTCCAGCTGGATGTAATCCATTTGTAGTACTTCGAATGGTGCAGTAGGTGGAACAAACCCTCCTTTAGGAGTATGAGTCCCTTGTCCAGGATTGTGCTGTAAACATATCAGACAGGTCTGCACTACTCTCTTAGCCGTGCTAGCAATGTCAGCATTTTCCCAAACTCGTGTAAGCAATTTAGTAATTGCAAAAGCTCCAATGTGTGCCAGCCCGTGTGTCATTTGCACCATTGTTTGTAAATAGGCCATGGGTAGTTTCCATCTCTCCATATCTTTACTACGCCAGCAACCCTCATCATCCAATACTCCTTCAGTGGCCCATTTCGTAAGTTCTGCCTCAGATGCTGTCTTCTGTATATCTAGTATTTCTTCTCTAGCATCATGCCACCGCTCTGCTTGTGATTTCACCACGTACATGGGGGAATTATTTTGTAGCATAGCAGTCTCTCTCGCAATGCGATCTGCAAAAGCATTGCCTTGTCCTATTTTATCCGTCACCTTTTTGTGTGCACTGCATTTGACTATTGCTACTTTCTTTGGACATAATAGTGCATTCAGGAGATCGCGTACCAATTCTCCATGCATGATGTGTACTCCGTGTGAAGTCAAGAATCCTCGTTCCTTCCAGAGTAGGCCAAAATCATGCACTACTCCAAAAGCGTAACGACTATCCGTGTAAATGTTCACACATAGTCCAGCACTTAACTCACATGCTTTCGTTAAGGCTATCAATTCAGCTGCTTGAGCCGATTTCTGGGGTATTCGTGCTGCTTCTACCACTGTCTTAAGTGTCGTGATCGCGTAGGCTGCGGAAGTCGTACCATCTGGTAACCTCACGCACGATCCATCAACCCACAGTTCCCCATCTACATCTGGAAATGGTGTATCCTGTAAATCGATACGACCCTTTGTCTGTTCCTCAGTCAGAAAAACACAATCATGTTGTTCTTCCTTCTGGGTCTCAGCAACAGGATCCGGCAGTAAAGTAGCAGGATTCAGTGTCGCACATCGTTTTAGTGTGATGTGCGGCGCCAACAACGTTAGCTCATATCCTGTCAGACGGGCACTGGTTAGATGCTGTGTTTTCGTTTGATTCAATAACGCATCTACCGCATGGGGAACTAACACCAACAATTTGTGTGACAAAACTATTCCCTCACTTTATCGTATCGCTACTGCTGTTGCTGCAACTGCTCAAAAACATCCAGGCAATCCTCGAGCCACAGGGTCGAGTACCGCCGAGAAGTATGCACAAGGCCTCTGTTTGTCTCCGTGTGTCTGCACTAAAACTGACAATGCGCACCCATCCTTCTCGTGCACATATAATGTGAAAATCTTCGTGTAATCAGGTGTACCTAACACTGGTGCAGAACAAAGAGCATGTCTCAATTGTTCAAAAGCATTCTGACATTCATCCGTCCATTCAATGGGGATCGGTGTATCTTTGGACAACAATGCCAACAATGGTTTAACAATGTGTGAAAAACCCAATATCCATTGCCTACAAAAAGACGTCAAACCTATAAAGGCACGAACATCCTTCTGAGTGAGAGGAACTGGTGTATATAAAACTGCTTGAATTCGATCTGGTGTCAATGCACGGCCCTCCTTAGACAAAAGATGACCGAGGTAGGTCACCTTGGGTCTACAATATTGCAGCTTTTTCTTCGAAACCTTATGATTATGTTTGGCTAGGAAGGAAAGCAAGGAAAAGGTACTCTTCTCACATTGTTCTGGTGTGTCTGCAGCAAGTAAGATATCATCTACATATTGAATAAGAGCCACTCCATCTTGTAATTCAAAGGAATCAAGCTGTCTTTTTAATGCCTGACTATAAATGCTAGGACTTTCGGTATAGCCTTGAGGAACTCGACAAAATCTGTACGATTTATTGTTTAATGTAAAGCCGAATAGATATCGACTGTCAGGATGTACAGGGATCGAAAAGAAGGCATTCTTCAAATCGATGACTGTAAAAGTAGTTGCCGTCGATGGGACCAACGTAAGCAACGTGGTGATGTCAGACACCACCGGGTACTGAGGCACTACTATCTTGTTTATTTCCCTCAAATCAATAATGAAACAGTAGACCTTAGCATCTGTATCTCTTTTAAGGATCTGTAAAATTGGGCTATTGCAAACATTGTAGGGGACTTCCTCAACTACTCCTGCCAAAATCAAATCGTTCACAATGTGTATCAAAGCAAGTTCACCTTCTCTCGAAATCTTATATTGTGGGACACGTGGTAGAGATACTCCCTCCTTTACAGTGATACGTACTGGAGGAATTATCATCTGCCCTACATCCGTGTCAGAAGTGGCCCACAACGTTTTTGGTAAGGAGGCCAACACTTCAGATTCATGAAGAAAACACACTCGCTCAAATTCTGGGTAATTCTCATTCAACACAACTCGCACTCCTTCTGGGGCACAGCGAATAGTAGCTCGAAAGTGTTTTAACATATCGAGTCCCATAATATTATCTGGTGTATTTGGAGACAACAAAAAGGGACAAGGGGCAGCAAATTTATCAACATGAAATGCAACTGGTTGAGACAGTGGGCTAGAAGTAGGTGTTCCATCGAACCCTATAGCTGTAATTACCTCGCCAGACAGGGGAGCCCTTGGAACCAAGTATTTGGACAAAGCGCTACGAGTAGCTCCTGTATCGACCAGAAATTGATCAGTAGAACCCAAAACATGTGCTTCTATATATGGACCCCTTTGATCAACTGGTACCTCAACCGATTTCACACCCCATCCTACGCAATCCTATGCATAGTGTTCATCCCGTGGCTCAGCAGAACCACCCTCATTTATCTGATATTGATTACGATTATCAAACGTATTATAATCTGTCTGACCACGACCCTTTGCTCCATATCCTCCACGATCATTCGTGCCATAACCTCCTCGATCATGCGTTCCCCATCCTCTTGGCCCTCCATAATTATTCCTAGACCTTCCACTTCCTCGTCCCCTCAAATTACACTGCTCTCGAAACACCGGACAGTCTGCAATCCAATGCCCAAACTGTTTGCAGTAGGCACATTGATTCACAGAAATGTCAGAACGAGGGGGAGGAGCATTATTGTACGATCCTCGCCCTCCTCTGTTGCTTCCTCTCGTAGCCTGAACCTGAGCTAACATTACCTTCGTCTTCAAATCCTTCGCTTTCTTTTCACTACTTTCTTTTGCCTCCAATTCCTGTCGTTCATAATATTGAGCCATAGTCAATAAAGAAGCAGGGGTTGCTGTGGTCCATGAACTTTCACTCGCTTTTAATCGTTTAGCAATCTCCGGTAGGAGATTAGCCACATACTTATCAACGAATAAATGCCTGCCTGTATCTTCTGTCAATGATTGACCACTGTAATCATGGAACGCTTCCTCAAAGCGAGAGAAAAAATCGGAAACCGATTCATCCGTCTTCTGCTTACAGGAGGCTAATATAGTCCAATCAATCTTTTTAGCGGGAGCAAGAGTCTTTAATTTTGTTAGTATGGCCCCTGGGAGGTCTAATATTAATTGACACGGCTTACATGCTGGTTCCCTATCCAAATCCGCTTGAACAAGATCTTTCCAAGTGGCCCGAGAGTCGTGTGGTCATCAAACTTACGAATCGCTCTCCACATATCAGGGGGCAATATCAACCCGAAAAACAGATCGATAGCAACTAACGTCATAATACACGAAGAAATTGCACTTTCAACACTTTCATAAAAAGCCGCAGGATTTTTACGGGGATCAGGCAAAGCATTCTTAAGCGCCATACCATCTGCTCTATTCCAAGGCGTATAAACCCAGTTATATACAAAATACCCTTTCGCGTCTTTGGATCTTTTATCATCATCTGTGCCATCCCCTTTATGAGGGACATATAAAGGCGCAGCTTCTCGCATAGGTCTAACATTAATCGCAGCGATCTTATCTGTTCCAAAGATAGGGCATTCTTTGGATATCCCCGTCGCTCCGGACGCAGGCGGATTCTTCGACTTTTCCAACTCCCGTAGTCGTGTCGCCTCATTCCATAGATGAATCAAACGTTTGAAGAATTCATCCGCATCTGAAAGAACAAAAAGACCTTTACGAAAATTCTCACGACCCTTGGATATATCCTTGGGTTCTAACTCTAGAGAATATTTTCTGAACCGGTCAACAACCTCATCTCCAAAATGATCTAAAAAATACAGTCGCTCCTGATCAGACCACTGTTCCATTTGCTCAGTAATTTCAGAAACAGTAACAGTATTAATATTTAGCTTTCGTGCAAACGAACGTAATTCCGCAGTTCGTTCCGCATGTAACCTTGTACGCTGTGTACGATCACTATCCTCATCTGATTCCTCGTTCGGAGCCGTAGGTGCGACGTACGGAGGCGGACAGCGATCTAGTAATGAAAAATCATCTGTTTCATTAGTAAGGACCGGATAAAGAGGACGCCTGATAGGGAATTGACCATTAACCTGTAAATTGTGTTCTCGCATCTCTCTCTCTTTCTTTTCCTGTAATTCCTTCTCCTGTACCTGTAAAGCTTTATCATGTGCAGCCTTCCGCTGCACCTTCTCCGCCAAGGCTTCCTCACGCTTCACTCGTTCACGCACCTCTTTCTCCCACATACGCACGCAATCAAACATATCTTGTCTAGACCTTCGCTGAAACAAACACTGCTCTACATATTGAACCTTTCGAAGGTCAAACGACCCATATAGTGGCCACTGTAATTCACGATCAGTTTTAGTATACTTATGCCATAACGTGCTGTACATTATTGGTGGAATACCGAATTTGACATACATCTCACGATTTTGGAGTCCCCTCAGGGGGAGCCGGCTGTGATTCATGTAATCGATAATTGGTACCATTTTCAAAACAGCACATCCTTCGGAGTGTGCTAAAAACAGGCATGTTCAAAAAGTACCACGAAAACGCGATACTACACAAAATGGCACCTAACACTGTGTATCGTTCAAATCAAATAAATCAGAGAAATATCCCTACATGCCTGCCTATGTGAGGTGCACTTCACATATTCAAATTCAAATTCAAAGATCCAAACGTTAGCTAACTTTAAACAAATTCAAATTCAAATTCAAAATTCAAAAAGCCACAGTAAATGTCAGTAGACTACCTCACCAATCAAAAGCTTACCAACTATTTTCAAAACGTCCAAGGTCCAACTGCCAAGTTCTGTGGTCAAATCAGCCAAAACGGCACATCACGACAATCTAAGATCAGAATCTCAGTCGAAGACCGGCGCCACCTGGAAGGTCAGATCGGAAGGAAGGAAAAACACACCGTGGGTGCCAAGACTCGGGTCACTCAGTGGCAGCGTACGTGTCCATGGCGAGTTTCCTGACCTTCGTCACGACCTCTCCTTCGGGCATCCGAGTCGCCGATGAGTCCCTTCGTGGTCGCCAATTGTGGTGTTGGGTTCAAATCAGGCCTACATACTCTGCTAAACTCTCGAACACCTTAGTATAGAAGTTGGCACAGACACTGGAAAAGGCAAAAGACAAGTTTATTAAGACCCCATGGGGTGGTGATACACTCCTACAGCACCCTTTGGCAATGTAAGAAGTAGCACACCGAACATCGGTGCGCGACCTCTTTTATACAGTTTAATAGCAATAAAAAGATAGGCGGTTACAAGTTACACATTTGCGGTACATATAAGGTCATTTTTGGAACACAGCCAGCATGTGGGAGGAGTTCAATAGCACTGGTCAGTTAGTGCTAACATTCCTAAAGAGTGACCAGTTGATGCATAGTGCGCATGTGCGCTTGACCAGTACTAAAAATAGCCTGTTGCCGAGCAGAATAGGTGACCATGGGTATCGAGGAAGGACGAAAGGGCACACTGACCACGAGGCAGTGTGTTCATAGAAAATGGAAGCCAGAAGGATTCAAAATGGCCCCCGTTCATTTTGGTCAAGTTAACGAAAAGACCGTGTAGCTGTGCTAAACGCTAACTCAAGAGCTGCCAAAACACGACACCCAGATCAGTTGACTGGGGGTGAGTGTTTGCAATGTTCAACACTCCGTCCATCATCCCCTTTGGTGTTGCTTTGTCAACATATGGCCCACACACCAATAAATTACGCAAGGTTATCCTCAATAACTGGCATCTTCTCACTACATTAGAATGTCCAATGGAAATACCATTGTTTGCCCTGAAGAAAAATAAAAGTATCGGACAAAAGATCATACGTGCTGACCTGGGAGCATCAAAAGCAAAAACAGACATAAGATCATTATAGAAGCTAAAACCTGTAGAAGGCCAACACAAATGTGGCCATTGTTTATCATGCTCTAATATGGTGGAAGGAAAAGAATTTGTATTCAACTCCGTTAAATGGGCCCACAAAGAATTAACGAACTGTAAAACTAAAAACACAGTCTATGCAATTATGTGCCCTTGCCCCATATTGTACATCGGAAAAACCAATCAACAAATCAATCAAAGAATCACCCAACATCGTTTAAGATTAAAACAAAAAATACTAACAGGACCGATGGTACAACATTTTATTGACAAGAAGCACTCTGAAAAAGATTTTGTCTGGACTGTACTTTCAGGAATCAAACCCTCATCTCTAGGTGGAAATGTTGAAACATCACTTTGAAAACAGGAGGCCTACTTAATACTGAAATTCAACTGCGTGACTGATGGGCTGAACGAAATGTCAGAACTGCACCAATCATTGCGCTGAGTCCTCTGTAAAAATTCAGTTTAAAAATTCTATTTAAAAATCTATATTGTTTATGTGTCAAGTAACACATTCTTGTAAATAAGTAAGACTTTACTATGCAGGAGAGGGTAGATAATCATGCTTCCATATGTGTCAAAAACTACTCATGCATTTAATTATGGCAAATATAATAGTGAACTCTATGTCCCATAATCACTTTGGAGCATCCATAATAACTATGGGACCTTCAATTCCCACAATTCCGTGACAGTACGTCATTTCAACTTCCTGTCAATGACATTTCAAACAAACACACTTCCTTCTCTACTTATGGAATCATACGACAGAAGGAACATTTTGAAACTCAGATGAAAAAAACACAAGTAAGTGATTAAACAGGCATGAATTTCGTACTCGAAGAAGCCTGTTTGCATAAATTGACTAAATGCGGGTTCTACTTTTTACTTTTTAGCTCCTGCGGAGCAAGTCTGCAGTTGGAATAATACTTGTGCAGAGATGACACAGTTTCAAGTAAGTGTGTCCATGTTTCAGTAGGCACAACATATCCAGCATGTGTCAGTTTTCTGCTGTTTTTCATGAAATGCTTAAAACTTGCCTGCTCCCTTTTTAGGTCTCGCCTTCACAGCCCGCATGCGCTGCAAAGGCAAAAAGAACTGTTCCCGTCGCTTTGGCTTTTCAGCCAAGCACGTGCAATCGTTCCATTGCCTTCAATGGCAACGCGTGCACGTCAGGAGATTGCGGGAACGCGCGCCGCTGTCTGGCAGCAAT
This sequence comes from Lissotriton helveticus, assembly GCF_964261635.1. Classification (NCBI taxonomy): domain Eukaryota; kingdom Metazoa; phylum Chordata; class Amphibia; order Caudata; family Salamandridae; genus Lissotriton; species Lissotriton helveticus. The sequence continues at coordinate 328,706,196 of NC_136071.1, read as the reverse complement.
TATCGCTCCTGCGAGTGAATCTCACCCGCCCGCACCCCCCACCGCGTGAGGCGCGCGTCTATTGCCGATGATGATGATAATGGAGATTTATAGAGCGCGACAAACACCTAGGCCTGTCTAGGTGGTGCCTTTGATAGGTGCCAAGCAGTGTGGACTGAGGGGTAGAATTATGCTGTAAACAACCACGTTTGCAGCAACAAGCATTGCAGCAACGCACAGTTCATTCATTGTCTTTTAAAGGCACATCATAAAACAGGCTTTTTTTCATCTGTCAATGTATCTCGTATTAGATAGCAGTGCAGGTAGTAGGTCGAACTGAGGTATCCGGGGTTTGCGATTTTGATGTTTCCCCACATTTATCTGAAAGGTGTTGAAAATTACGTTAACATTTTGAAGATGAATAATTGTATTTTTTCACACATTTCCTTTTGGGCTACGTAGTTCCGCTCCAAGTCAATTTCAAACATTCCTGGATTTCGGCTGTGTTTTGAATTATGGGATATGTAGTTTCATTTCTCATTGCATGCGTACGTCGCCTACACACAAGCTGCAACATTTAAAGTTCTCATGGTTGAAATGCCAGTATTGTCTAGCCATTGTTGGCACAACATTGGAGGATTGGTAGCTATCAGCCCAAGTCAATTTGAATGGGTCCTAAAATGTTCATATTTATATATATATAAAGTCTTATAGATGCGTTCATCAATCAAAACTGTATATTACTCTAAATCCCCCAATATACAGTTAACCCCAATGTACTGTAGGCACCTCATTATCACAATAATATACAGTACCTCCTTCTTTCTGCCAATGTCTGCCAAGGTGTACTTGTTACCGCAATAGGCGAACGCGCTCCTCAAAATGCAATGTTCAACTCGCCATGTTGCCTAACATCTAAGCGCACCTCAATATGCGGCAGCCAAAATCGTCAGGTTGCCTGACGTTCCCCACTACATGCCTTGGTCTGGACGGAAAAACCTGCTTTACCAGCGGAGTTCGCAAAGTTTTGCGCTTTGCGCTCTGCCTTGAGTCCGGAGATCTGCAAAAACCCAGCCGACCGTTGGCGGAGCAGAGTATTCCAGAACACTCATCTCACGCTGCATGGGCCACAGTGTTGCACATCAGTGGCACAGGTCACCTCACTCCGCTTACGTCTCATGCAGACCAGCATTGCGTGTGCCTGCACTAAGCAGCTGAAAATCACCTTAGGAGTGGCCTGGCTTTGTGTCTGGCAGCCTTCAGGCATTCGTCTTCACACGTCCCTCGTCAAGAAGACGTGGTTGGTGCCAGAGCCATCTTAACCCTTAAGAAGGAAGCCTGGAGGTGTTTGCTGTTCGGGCGCTGGGTAAAGTTTGATCTCTGTTGCGCTGGTGAGGGAAAGGTTAACAAGCCTCTCACAACAGCCTTTTGAGCCTTTATCATGTTCGAGCCATTGGGCCATAGAGGTTGTTGCTGTGCAGTGCAGTGCTCTTGAGGCCTGTCTTTGGGCAATGGTTAAGTTGTGGTTAGAGACGTCACGAGGGAGTAAAACACTTGCAAGGGGCCCGCCGGCTTGACAGTGATGGGTGAGAATCGTGGAACGGCAAATGGCCTCCTGCTGTGGATTCTACCTCGAGTTTGCAGGGCAGGTAGGAGAACAGTACCTACGTCCTTATATTTTCAGACTTATTAGACAGTAAAGTAAAAAAAATGCTCTCCCGTCTTATAGATCTGAGTCAGTACAGATGGCAAAATAGACTAAGAGGTGCATTGTGGGAGTGGTAGTTTTTTTGTGGCAACAGCTATTTTGAAAGTTGAATTCAGCTTGCTAGTGTGTATTTTGGTTATCCCAGGGATATTATAAACAAGGCAGGGGTAAGAGCAGCATATCTGGACATTTGTTTTAAGGAATTGATGAACATTCAGAATTTAATAAGTTCAGATGGGCCAATGTGATTCCTGTAGTAGAAATAGCTAGAGGAATTAACAAACTAGACATCTAGCAATGGCAAAGAGACATTTCACAAGTTCTGCAATTCAGTCATTTTAATTAGCCCATTGCTGAACGTGTTGAAACGGAGTATTACATAGGCTTCTTTTGGAACCAGCCTTTGTTCGACGTCACATCACATCCCATTGGATCGGGTTGTATAGATGCCAGGGCTGTCCAAATAAAATCATCTTCTATGTGTAATATTTCAATGAAGTGATTAACGTGTGGTGCAGAAGTAGCTTTTTTTAGCAGTCTCGAATTATTCTGTATGATCCTCTGCATGATTTCCCGAAGTCCACCACTACCACCACGTCCACCAACACGTCCACCACATCCACCACCAGATCGAAGATTATGGCAAAATGTAAAGAACACCATTGTGCTTTCAGTTTCTCATTGGATCAGGTTGTATAGATGCCAGGGCTGTCCGATTAGAATCATCTTCTATGTGTAATATTTCAATAAAGTGATTAACGAGTGGTGCAGAAGTAGCCTTTTTTAGCAGTCTCGACTTATTCTGTATGATCCTCTGCTTGATTTCCTGATGTCCACCCCCACCACCACATCCACCAACACGTCCACCACATTCACCACCACCACATCCACCACCACCATGCCCACTGCCACCAGGTCCACCACCACATCCACCACCTCCATGTCCACCACCACCACCATGTCCACCACCACTGCATCTACCACCACCACATCCACCACCACCACATCCATCACGTCTACCACAACCACATCCACCTCCACCACATCCACCACCACCACATCCACCACCACCACGTCCACCAAGTCCACCACCACCACATCAACCACCACCACATCCACCACCGCCACATCCACCACCATCACCATGTCCACCACCACCACCACGTTCACCACCACCATGTCCACCACCACCATGTCCACCCCCACCCCATCCACCACCACCACATCCACCATGTCCACCACCACGTCCTCCACCACCACATCCACCACCATCACGTCTACCACCACCACGTCCACCACCACATCCACCACCACCACCATGATCCCCACCACCAAATCCACCACCACATCCATCACCACCACCACATCCACCACCATGTCCACCACCACATCCACCACCACGTCCACCACCACCACATCGACCACCACTTCCACCACCACAAGTCCACAACCACCACGTCCACCACCACATCCACCACCACGCCCACCACCACATCCTCCACCACCACCACATCCACCACCACAATGACCCCCACCAACACATCCACCACCACGTCCACCACCATCACATCCACCACACCAACGTCCACCACCACCATGTCCACTACCACCACATCCAACACCATGTCCACCACATCTACCACCACCATGTCCACCACCACCACGTCCACCACTACCACATCCACCACCACCACCATATTCACCACCACCACGTCCACCAATACCACAACCACCATCACTTCCACTACCACCCCATCCACCACCACCACGTCCACCACCACCATGTCCACCACCACCACCATGTCAAGCTCCACCATGTCCACCTCCACCATGTCCACCTCCACCATGTCCACCACCCCGTCCACCACCACCACTATGTCCACCACCACTATGTCCACCACCACTTCCACCAACACCACATCCACCACCACCACATCCACCACCACCACGTCCACCACCACCACATCCACCACCACCATGTCCACCACCACGTCCTCCACCACCGCGTCCACCACCACCACGTCCACCACCACCACCTGTGACGGGTAAAGTGTCACTGGAGGGCAGGGGTAATAGGAGTGTCAACCCCGCCTGTACATGCGACATTTAAGGATGCAATGGGTGCGGGAATAGGGGCTAGAAGAATTACACCAGACCCAAGATACATTTTAAAGATGCACAATGTCACTGGGGCGCCTGTAAAAGCACTCGCAGCATCTCTACCTCACAGTGGCATACCTGCACGAGCCACTCACTCAAAACAATCATTGGCATAGCCAATAGGTCTCGCTTGGCACCTTATAAGTGTTTAGCCATGCAACACTTGATGTTGTTGCACCAAGGATATTGTGCTGGATAACTAAACACTTATAAGGTCCCAAAGGCGAGACCTATTGGCTATGCCAATGCTTGTTTTAGATGAAGTGAGGTAAACACACGACGAACTTGAAGGCTCCTAAAAACGAAAAGCAAATGCATGCTTTCAAGTGAGTTGCCCGCACAAAAGATTCTTCTCACTGCAATTCATCAAACAATGTGAATTCACCGTCTTATTAAAATGTGGTGGTTCCCTCTGTTTACCCTCAGATCACGTAGCCACTAAGAAACAGACAGCCATAGAGTTTAGAAGATACATAACTGTATAAACATTCACCCCTCCACAATAAAAAAACGTAAGTCTAAATTATCTTTTGACTTTGGTACATAAAGTGTGAAACACATATAATGTGACACTGACACGAGATGTACGCATTTTTTCAGGTCTTAAAATTAAGAACACAGCATCAATAAGAAGCTCGAAAATTCTTGCTTGCAGCTCGAGGTACATCACAAATTTAACACGCATGATTACCATATAAAATACGAGAAAGCGCTTTAATTTTGGTTACCCAGTCTTTTCACAGATTTTGATTAACAGGTTACACCGTGCCCCAGCCCTGATGAAAATCCTGTGACTCACGAATGGGATTCAAAACGCTTCGGCTTTTCCTCTTTTTTCCACAAAGGGTTTTTCAAAAAATGTTGGATTTCTCTGAGGAGGTTTTATTCTCATAAATAAACCCCACAGAGAAGCATGCTACCCTTGTGGCAGCAATCCCTCAACTAGCGCCAAGGCATAGGCCTATAGAGATTGCTTTATGTAAATTATATTTGCTGGCGTAAATCTTGAATGTTCTTCAACACTAGCACATTTTGTTTCAATGTAATTATTGTTTTGTTTTCACAATTGCTTGTTTAACGTATCATGTTAACTGGTTGTGTATTCTACTCAGCGTGGGAAAAATGTTTGTAACAGTACTAAAAAATACAAACTATTTGTGAGTTTATCACATTAAGCCTATGAACTATTGAGTCTAGGTTGATAGTAAGCATGGGCGTAAAATCCGTTTGGCGGGTGAATTTTTGACGATTTCGCGAACCGCGAATCGCGCAAATGTACCCAATAATTCGCAAATTCGCAAGTTGCGAATTATTTTGCTTGGTCGCGCTTGAAAAATACAATATCGCGCGCGCGGCGTTGACTCTGAGCCTGCTGAGTTGTTTTTCTCCCGGTTTTGCGTGTGCTGCGCCATTTTCGATCTTGCTGCATGATCGCGCGAGAGTTTTTCGAACGCAATTACGTCATCGCGGCTTGCCATCTTGCACGGCGAGAGTTTGACAACGCGAGTATGTCATAAATGCCCGCGACGGCACGCAGCTGACTTCCGGCGGGAGGTTTGAACAGCTCGCGTTCGCGAAATTGCAAAAATTGCAATTCTGCACAAGAAATCCACCGCAGGAAGCATAAACCTTGTGAAAATGATGATTTTGATCAGAATAACTCCTCAGATTGACATTTGGCTGCACTTTTTGGTGCAGGAGTCCATTTTATGGGGTGGGGTGGGAGGAAGGAAGTGCCCCAGAGTCTCCAACTTCCTGTTCCTGTCCAGCAGGCTCCTCCCAGTGCTTTGTGCATGTCCTGGTCACTTTTCATTTGGCTGTGTAGCTGGAAGGATTACTTTTTCTTGCTGCTGGGGGATTTTTGTATTTGAGGCCTTTTTGACTTTGGAGTTTGGATCACTTTTGGACTTGAGATTTTACAAGTAAGTTGGAGTTGTTTGTTTGGGGCATTGCAGTTGAGGCAACTCCAGTTCTAAAACTTTTTTCACAACTTTAACAAAATATATATGGTGGTGGGTATCTAGCCACAGTATCCAGTAGGCCCAGGGTTAGTCATGGGTGCATGATACAACTGTTTCTCTGAATTTCTTTTAACTTAATTCTCATTTATGTCATGTAATTTTAGCTCACTGTTATATGTTTTTTTTTTACTTTTGGGGTGCCTTTAAAGCCTCACTAGCCAGTAGGCCCAGGGGTAGCTAGTGAGTGGTGCATGGACCAAGTCTTTCTGTGGGGTGTCTTGAATGTAAACATCATTGAGGGCATGGATGGCATTGGATTGTGGTGATTTTTATGTGTTTTTCGATTTTTTGGGGTGTTGATGGGGCATGGCCATGTGGGTGGGGGCCATTTTGAGGACTGGTACAGGCAGGGCTGGCCATGTGGTGGGGGTTAAAGGACCATTTTGGAGCCAGGCAGTGTGCTTTGTGCCATAGGCCTGCATCCAATGTGCTTTGCTTTCATCCATTATGCCCAGGGTTACTCAGTGGTGCATAGGCCTAGTGTTTCTGTGGGGTGTCTTGAATATAAACATCATTGAGGGCATGGATGGCATTGGATTGTGGTGATTTTTGTGTGTTTTTCGATTTTTTGGGGTGTTGATGGGGCATGGCCATGTGGGTGGGGGCCATTTTGAGGACTGGTACAGGCAGGGCCTGGCCATGTGGTGGGGGTTAAGGGGCCATTTTGAAGCCAGGCAGTGTGCTTCGTGCCATAGGCCTGCATCCAATGTGCCTTGCTTTCATCCATTATGCCCAGGGTTACTCAGTGGTGCATGGGCCTAGTCTTTCTGTGGGGTGTCTTGAATGTAAACATCATTGAGGGCATAGATGGCATTGGATTGTGGTGATTTTTGTGTGTGCACAAGAGAACCACCAGTGCCAGGAAGAAGTCCTGCAGCGGTGTGAGCAGCACAACGTCACGCGACGTCACGTGTGGCCACAGACAAGACAACTCTGCAACTCGTGCAACTGCAGCCTGCTGTTCTGACATCTGAAGAACATGGGCCCAAAGAAAGGTGGCCGTAGCACCTCCGCGAAGAAAGTTGCCAGTGCCACTGCCAGTAAGAAGGAGCAGAAGAAGCAAGTGGCACCACCTACCAAGGAGACTGGTGTGCCCACCGACACCTTTTTTGGGAGAAAAAAAAACTACGCCTGCAGCAGCAGCGGTGTCCGCCGGGGACCAAGCTGGAAGCAGCACCTCCGCTTCATTGGGCTCAGTGCCACCACGCCAAGTTAGGTCCAAGACCATAAGTGCTGCTGCGGCAGCCACTTTGGTTGTTCAATCACCATCGACCAGTGATGTTGGCTAATCACAAGAAAGTACCATCCAATCAATGCCGGGTGTAACTCAGCTGACAAGTGTTCAACAACCACAGCCGCAAAGACAACCACAAGTGCAACTAGTACAAGCGCAAGTACATGGGCAAGGAGAGGCGCAAGTACATGGGCAAGGAGAGGCGCAAGTACATGGGCAAGGAGAGGCGCAAGTACATGGGCAAGGAGAGGCGCAAGTACATGGGCAAGAAGAGGCACAAGTACATGGGCAAGGAGAGGTGCAAGTACATGGGCAAGGAGAGGCGCAAGTACATTGGCAAGGAGATGCGCAAGTACATGCACAAGGAGAGGCGCAAGTAGAGGTGCATGGAGAGGTGCCACTAGAGGTTCATGGAGCGGCACAACTGCATACAACGCTTGTTCCTCCAGAAGTAGGGGCACATCAGAAAATTGATATTCAAGTGGAAGAACCATCCGAGGAAGCCACTCCTCCTGAGGATGATACATTGTCTTCCAGATCCCCAGCAAGAAAAAGGTTAAGGAGGGCTGCTACTACTACAAGTTCTTCTTCAAGCCCCCTTCATTCTGATTACCTTGATCTTGATTGGAACCCACCAATGCAGTCTGACAGTGAGGTGCGCCATGAGCCTACAAAGGTAGCTAAGCCTAAAAGGAAGGTTCCCGCAAGGCTTCGACTTATGGTTGGTGACGATGAACAAGAAGTGGTGCCTTCTGCTGCTGATGAAGAGTCTGACGATGACCCAGTCATCACAGACGTCACTCCAGCCACAGCGGGCACGCAGCAGACAAAGATTTTAACCCTAGCCCGAATGGCTGCTGAGCGGGACATGGGCGGCGTGGCACTGGTACCACCACCAACGCAGTTAACTACAACACCAACATGACCTCCAGCTTCCATATTTTCTCGTCAGAAGGGCCGGCAGGGACCTCCATCCAGCTCGACCTCCATTACCTCAAGTAGTGGTGCTGTAAGTGAACAACAGAAACGAATTCAGCCACGCCCATCCTCCACTTCATCTGGCATTGAAAGTCAAAGTAGCACCTCCACCACCAGCAGACATCTCCAGTCCCCAGTTTGGGACTTCTTTACTGTTAGCGCAAAGGCGGAAAACATGGTTGTTTGTTCGATTTGTAAAGCATGCGTTAGTCGGGGTAAGCTTGGTACCAACTATGGTACCGGAGGCCAGAGAGGTCATCTCAAGCAACACCACACTATCATTTGGGAAGCACACATGAGGAAGATCGAGGAAGGCAAAAGAAAAACAAATCCAAATGTATCCATTGATATTGCATCTGATGATGATGACGAGAGGCTGATCGTGCAGGGGGGAAGTGAAGAAGCGACAGACATTTTTTCTGGTACACCCAGTACCCCTGGCAGCAGCACTGCAGTGGTATCGCCCACACCCTCTACCCCTGCAACATCTATGAGGCACACTAAGAGTGTTGGAGAGACACCAATGCGAAAAACTACATCACTGGGCCTAACTGGTTTGAAGACGTCGTCATCATCATCATCACGTAAAATGATTAAGCCCACCATTCGCGGAATGTTCTGGTCGGAGGCGCCATTTGAACGCAACCACCCAAAGCTGGATAAAATGCTAGCGCTGGACCTTCTCCCTTTTTCTTTCGTGGAAGGGGTGGGGTTTCAAGAATTAGTGGCAACAATCTGCCCTAAATGGAAGGTTCCTAGCCGGCCCTATTTTGCCAGAGTTGCAGTTCCAGCACTACATCAAGATGTGCTGGAGGTGATTGGGCAGCTTTGCAGAAGAGTGTTGTTCACACTATCCACTTGACAACAGACATGTGGACCAGTTGCCAGGCCCTTGATTACATGTGCATCACTGCACACTGGGTCTCTTTTGCAGGGTCTTTGGCAGGGGTTAGAGACAAGTCAAGTGCAGTTGTTGACCTGGACACAGTTTTTCAAGCTACTCGGAAACATGCAACATTAGCCATGTTTGCCATGGAGAAAAGTCATACTGCAAAAAACATTTTGGAGGAGTTTAACAGTTAGGTCTCTGAATGGCTACAACCAAGAAATCGCATAGTTGGTTATATTTCCATGGATAATGGCAGTAATATAGTTAAGGCCATGCGTCAAGGTGAATATTTCAGAGTACTGTATAAACCTGGTTGAGCAAGATTTCTTGAAAACTGAAAACACAGTCAAAAAGTTACTGACCACCTGCCGAAAAATCTGCACACATTTCAGCCATTCTTTTAAGGCCCGGAAGGAGCTGAGGAGCATTCAACATGAATGTAAAGTGCCAGTCAAAGGACTCATCCAGGAGGTGGCAACACGTTGGAACTCAACCTTTTACATGCTTGAGCGTCAGTCTGAGCAGTGCATGGTAATCAATGACTATGTCTTTAAACTAGGTTCTGATCATAACGACAAGAGGCTAGAGATGGAGGAATGGAAGCTAGTTAAAAGCCTGACAGACATGCTTCGTCCTTTTGAGGTCTTCACGCGTGAAGTCAGCAGGGAGGACTGTTCTTTGAGCAAAGCTATCCCATTGTTGGTCATGCTAGAGCACCAACTGAAGGACGTGTCTTCAACGTTCAGAGATGATGTTGGAAAGCAAGATGCATATCGGTTGGCGGAGAACTTATTAAGCTGCCTAGTTGCCAATGAAAGGCTTCAAAACATACATACAGAACAACATTACATGTGTGCCACTATTCTGGATCCACGGTACAAAAAGGCAGTGGCCAGCAAAGCATTCATTCCTTTTGATGAAGCAGATGTTTCAAAGTACAAACATTGGCTAGCTTTGTCAGCCAGTCGGTTCGAAAAAGATCGGCAGAAAATTCAAGGAGCCGTCAGAAGTCCAACTGAATCCGCAGGCCATCCAGCGTCAAGCTCCACTTCTGAATCTGTGGGAGAAGGGAGTCACTTTCCCTCACAGCCGTTAACGACACCAGCAGCAACCGTATCATCATCCTCACCTGCACCAGGCCCAGCCATAATATTGCCCGAAGCGGATTGGCTAACTCGTAAAGGGTTTCTTTGTTCCAGTGCTGAGAAGGCCACAGATGGTACGCAAAGTGGAGCAACCGTGGAGAACCTTGAGTTGATGGTGCAGGCCTATCTGGATGAGCCAACACAGGTCTTTGGTAATACGAACCCATTGCTGTATTGGTACAGGAAAATGGATCTAGGGCCACTGATCACCAACCTGGCTATTAATTGTTTGTCTTGCCCACTCGCAAGCGTGTCTTCTGAACGTGTTTTCAGTGCTGCTGGTGCCTTTGTAACTTCAAAAAGGACCCGTCTCTCGTCCAAAAATGTGGAGAGGTTAACACTGATCAATATGAATCAGCACTTGATATCACCAGATTACAAAGTACGTGATACTTTTGATTGCAAGAGGTTTGAAGGAAATCCATGGTGGCAAAGGGGAGTTAGGGCCTAGCTGCTGGGCGCGCGTGGAGTGATTTTGGAAATTTGCCTGAAAATGTCTAAGTCCCCATTTTTGTATTTTTGCTTTTTGGCTGTTTGGGGGTCTTCTACTTGTTTCCGCCTGGGTTGACGGGTTTGGAGGTATTGCTGGGAATGTCTAATACCGGATAAAAGTGCTTTGGAGAAAATCGGAGGTGAAAAAGTTTTTGCATTTTCAGGCATTTCGCTCACTTTAGCATTTTTGGGGGCCTATTTGGGGGGTTCCTGGTGTTTGTGGGTGGGTTTTGGGGTCTTGGAGCAATGCTGGGTATGGATACTTTTGATTGCAAGAGGTTTGAAGAAAATCCATGGTGGCAAAGGGGAGTTAGGGCCTAGCTGCAGAGCGCACGCAAAGTGATTTTGGAAATTTGCCTGAAAATTTCTAAGTCCCCATTTTTGTATTTTTGATTTTTGGCTGTTTGGGGGTCTTCTACTTGTTTCTGCCTGGGTTAACGGATTTGGAGGCATTGCTGGGAATGTCTAATACCGGATAAAAGTGTTTTGGAGAAAATCAGAGGTGAAAAAGTTTTTGCATTTTCAGGCATTTCGCTCACTTTAGCATTTTGGGGGCCTGTTTGGGGGGGTTCCTAGTGTTTGTGGGTGTGTTTTGGGTTCTTGGAGCAATGCTGGGTATGGATAATTTTGATTGCAAGAGGTTTGAAGCAAATCCATGGTGGCAAAGGGGAGTTAGGGTCTAGCTGCAGAGCGTGCGCGGAGTGATTTTAGAAATTTGCCTGAAAATTTCTGTCCCCATTTTTGTATTTTTGCTTTTTGACTGTTTGGGGGTCTTCTACTTGTTTCCGCCTGGGTTGACGGTTCTGGGGGCATTGCTGGGAAGGTCCAATACCGGATAAAAGTGTTTTGGAGAAAATCGGAGGTGAAAAAGTGTTTGCGTTTTTGCTCACTTGCTTGTCTTTGGGGTGGTGTTTGGGGGGGTTCCTGGTGTTTGGGGGGGGTTTTGGGGTCTTGGAGCAACGCTGAGTATGGATTCTTTTGATTGCAAGAGGTTTGAAGGAAATTCATGGTGGCAAAGGGGAGTTAGGGCCTAGCTGCAGAGCGCGCGCAGAGTGATTTTGGAAATTTGCCTGAAAATTTCTGTCCCCATTTTTGTATTTTTGCTTTGTGACTGTTTGGGGGTCTTCTACTTGTTTCCGCCTGAGTTGACAGGTCTGGGGGCATTGCTGGGAACGTCTAATACCGGATAAATGTGTTTTGGAGAAAATCGGAGGTGAAAAAGTTTTTGCATTTTCAGGCATTTCGCTCACTTTAGCGTTTTTGGGGGCCTGTTTGGGGGGTTCCTGGTGTTTGTGGGTGGGTTTTGGGTTCTTGGAGCAATGCTGGGTATGGATACTTTTGATTGCAAGAGGTTTGAAGCAAATCCATGGTGGCAAAGGGGAGTTAGGGCCTAGCTGCAGAGCGCGCGCGGAGTGATTTTGGAAATTTGCCTGAAAAATTTCTAAGTCCCCATTTTTGTATTTTTGCTTTTTGGCTCTTTGGGAGTCTTCTACTTGTTTCCGCCTGGGTTGACGGTTCTGGGGGCATTGCTGGGAAGGTCTAATACCGGATAAAAGTGTTTTGGAGAAAATCGGAGGTGAAAAAGTGTTTGCATTTTCAGGCATTTCGCTCACTTTACCATTTTTGGGGGCCTGTTTGGGGGGTTCCTGGTGTTTGTGGGTGGGGTTTGGGGTCTTGGAGCAATGCTGGGTATGGATACTTTTGATTGCAAGAGGTTTGAAGAAAATCCATGGTGGCAAAGGGGAGTTAGGGCCAAGCTGCAGAGCGCGCGCGGAGTGATTTTGGAAATTTGCCTGAAAATGTCTAAGTCCCCATTTTTGTATTTTTGCTTTTTGGCTGTTTGGGGGTCTTCTACTTGTTTCTGCCTTGGTTGAGGGGTTTGGAGGCATTGCTGGGAAGGTCTAATACCGGATAAAAGTGTTTTGGAGAAAATCGGAGGTGAAAAAGTGTTTGCATTTTCAGGCATTTCGCTCACTTTACCATTTTTGGGGGCCTGTTTGGGGGGTTCCTGGTGTTTGTGGGTGGGGTTTGGGGTCTTGGAGCAATGCTGGGTATGGATACTTTTGATTGCAAGAGGTTTGAAGCAAATCCATGGTGGCAAAGGGGAGTTAGGGCCTAGCTGCAGAGCGCGCGCGGAGTGATTTTGGAAATTTGCCGGAAAAATTCTAAGTCCCCATTTTTGGATTTTTGCTTTTTGGCTGTTTGGGGGTCTTCTACTTGTTTCCGCCTGGGTTGACGGGTTTGGAGGCATTGCTGGGAATGTCTAATACCGGATAAAAGTGTTTTGGAGAAAATCGGAGGTGAAAAAGTTTTTGCGTTTTTGCTCACTTGCTTGTCTTTGGGGTGCTGTTTGGGGGGTTCCTGGTGTTTGGGGGTGGGTTTTGGGTCTTGGAGCAACGCTGGGTATGGATACTTTTGATTGCAAGAGGTTTGAAGGAAATCCATGGTGGCAAAGGGGAGTTAGGGCCAAGCTGCAGAGCGCGCGCGGAGTGATTTTGGAAATTTGCCTGAAAATGTCTAAGTCCCCATTTTTGTATTTTTGCTTTTTGGCTGTTTGGGGGTCTTCTACTTGTTTCCGCCTTGGTTGAGGGGTTTGGAGGCATTGCTGGGAATGTCTAATACCGGATAAAAGTGTTTTGGAGAAAATCGGAGGTGAAAAAGTTTTTGCATTTTCAGGCATTTCGCTCACTTTAGCGTTTTTGGGGGCCTGTTTGGGGGGGTTCCTAGTATTTGTGGGTGGGTTTTGGGGTCTTGGAGCAATGCTGGGTATGGATAATTTTGATTGCAAGAGGTTTGAAGCAAATCCATGGTGGCAAAGGGGAGTTAGGGTCTAGCTGCAGAGCGTGCGCGGAGTGATTTTAGAAATTTGCCTGAAAATTTCTGTCCCCATTTTTGTATTTTTGCTTTTTGACTGTTTGGGGGTCTTCTACTTGTTTCCGCCTGGGTTGACGGTTCTGGGGGCATTGCTGGGAAGGTCCAATACCGGATAAAAGTGTTTTGGAGAAAATCGGAGGTGAAAAAGTGTTTGCGTTTTTGATCACTTGCTTGTCTTTGGGGTGGTGTTTGGGGGGGTTCCTGGTGTTTGGGGGTGGTTTTTGGGGTCTTGGAGCAACACTGAGTATGGATTCTTTTGATTGCAAGAGGTTTGAAGGAAATTCATGGTGGCAAAGGGGAGTTAGGGCCTAGCTGCAGAGCGCGCGCAGAGTGATTTTGGAAATTTGCCTGAAAATTTCTGTCCCCATTTTTGTATTTTTGCTTTGTGACTGTTTGGGGGTCTTCTACTTGTTTCCGCCTGAGTTGACGGGTCTGGGGGCATTGCTGGGAACGTCTAATACCGGATAAATGTGTTTTGGAGAAAATCGGAGGTGAAAAAGTTTTTGCATTTTCAGGCATTTCGCTTACTTTAGCGTTTTGGGGGGCCTGTTTGGGGGGTTCCTGGTGTTTGTGGGTGGGTTTTTGGGGTCTTGGAGCAATGCTGGGTATGGATACTTTTGATTGCAAGAGGTTTGAAGCAAATCCATGGTGGCAAAGGGGAGTTAGGGCGTAGCTGCAGAGCGCGCGCGGAGTGATTTTGGAAATTTGCCTGAAAAATTTCTAAGTCCCCATTTTTGTATTTTTGCTTTTTGGCTGTTTGGGGGTCTTCTACTTGTTTCCGCCTGGGTTGACGGTTCTGGGGGCATTGCTGGGAAGGTCTAATACCGGATAAAGGTGTTTTGGAGAAAATCGGAGGTGAAAAAGTGTTTGCATTTTCAGGCATTTTGCTCACTTTAGCATTTTTGGGGGCCTGTTTGGGAGGTTCCTGGTGTTTGTGGGTGGGTTTGGGGGTCTTGGAGCAATGCTGGGTATGGATACTTTTGATTGCAAGAGGTTTGAAGAAAATCCATGGTGGCAAAGGGGAGTTAGGGCCTAGCTGCAGAGCGCGCGCAGAGTGATTTTGGAAATTTGCCTGAAAATTTCTAAGTCCCCATTTTTGTATTTCTGCTTTTTGGCTGTTTGGGGGTCTTCTACTTGTTTCCGCCTGGGTTGACGGGTTTGGAGGCATTGCTGGGAATGTCTAATACCGGATAAAAGTGTTTTGGAGAAAATCGGAGGTGAAAAAGTTTTTGCGTTTTTGCTCACTTGCTTGTCTTTGGGGTGCTGTTTGGGGGGGTTCCTGGTGTTTGGGGGTGGGTTTTGGAGTCTTGGAGCAACGCTGGGTATGGATACTTTTGATTGCAAGAGGTTTGAAGGAAATCCATGGTGGCAAAGGGGAGTTAGGGCCTAGCTGCAGAGCGCGCGGAGTGATTTTGGAAATTTGCCTGAAAATTTCTAAGTCCCCATTTTTGTATTTTTGCTTTTTGGCTGTTTGGGGGTCTTCTACTTGTTTCCGCCTGGGTTGACGGGTTTGGAGGCATTGCTGGGAATGTCTAATACCGGATAAAAGTGTTTTGGAGAACATCGGAGGTGAAAAAGTTTTTGCATTTTCAGGCATTTCGCTCACTTTAGCATTTTGGGGGACCTGTTTGGGGGGTTCCTGGTGTTTGTGGGTGGGTTTTGGGGTCTTGGAGCAATGCTGGGTATGGATACTTTTGATTGCAAGAGGTTTGAAGAAAATCCAAGGTGGCAAAGGGGAGTTAGGGCCTAGCTGCAGAGCGCGCGCGGAGTGATTTTGGAAATTTGCCTGAAAATTTCTAAGTCCCCATTTTTGTATTTTTGCTTTTTGGCTGTTTGGGGGTCTTCTACTTGTTTCCGCCTGGGTTGACGGGTTTGGAGGCATTGCTAGGAATGTCTAATACCGGATAAAAGTGTTTTGGAGAAAATCGGAGGTGAAAAAGTTTTTGCATTTTCAGGCATTTCGCTCACTTTAGTGTTTTCGGGGGCCTGTTTGGGGGGGTTCCTGGTGTTTGTGGGTGGGTTTTGGGGTATTGGAGCAACGCTGGGTATGGATACTTTTGATTGCAAGAGATTTGAGCAAATCCATAGTGGCAAAGGGGAGTTAGGGCCTAGCTGCAGAGCGCGCACGGAGTGATTTTGGAATGAGGCCTAAATATTTCCAAGTGTGAGCTTTTCCGGTTTTGCTTTTTGGCTGTTTGGGGGTCTTCTACTTGTTTCCGCCTGGGTTGACGGGTCTGTTTGGGGGGTTTCTGGTGTATGGGAGTGGGTTTTGGGGTCTGGGAGCACTGCTGGCACAGTCTAATGTTGATTGGATTTGTTTTTCAGGAAATCCATGGTGGAAAACTGGAGTTATGGCCTAGCTGCACAGCGTGGAGAAGTGTGGCTCAATGGTTAGAGCAGGCAGACCTTGATGCAGAGCTCTGGCCAGGGACCAGGGTTCGATTCCCGCCTCGGCGGGTCTCGGGCTCATTAATTCCCCTGACTGGATATTCTCGCCTCAGTACCTGTTCTGATCATGGGCCCCACGCTGCAACTCTGGGCAATAGCTTGCTTAGTCTCCACAACGGCCCCAAAAGCGCTGGGATGCCTGGCTGCACCTGGGGGGTGCCCAGGAGTGGACATGTCCCAGGAAAGCCAGGAAGGGTTCCTAAGCGGTATACGGACAGCGCCGGGACACCTCCGGTGGAGGTAGCTGTGCGCTTTACAAATGCCGACATTTACATTTAATTTACATTTACAGCGCGCTTGGAGTGATTTTGGAATGAGGCCTAAATATTTCTGTGTGAGCTTTTACGGGTTTCCGCCTGCGTTGACGGGTCTGGGGGCATTGCTGGGAAGGTCTTAAACCAGATAGAAGTGTTTTGGAGAAAATTCGAGGTGAAAAAGTTTTTGCGTTTTTGCTCACTTGCTGGTCTTTGGGGTGCTGTTTGGGGGGGTTCCTGGTGTTTGGGGTGGGTTTGGGGGTCTGGGAGCAACGCTGGGTATGGATACTTTTGATTGCAAGAGGTTTGAAGGAAATCCATGGTGGCAAAGGGGAGTTAGGGCCTAGTTGAAGAAAGCGTTTGACACTATTTTTAACTTAGGGCTAGTTAGGGTTAGCAGTATTGCATTTGTTTGGGGGTGTTCGAGATTTTGCCAACTGGGTTCTGGGGTCTACTCTTGGAGCACTTGTCGAGAAATGTCTAATTTTGGTTGCAAGTGGTTTGAAGAGGGATTTGGGCCTACTTTACTTTCAAAGTACGTTTTGTCACCATTTTCCACTAGGCCTCAGACAGGGAGCAGTATAGCACTTTTTGGGGGGCTGATTGGGGGTATTCTACATTTTAGCGTCTGTGTTTAAGGGTCTGGGAGCACTTCTGGGAAGGTCTAATTTTGTTCTAAAATCGTAGTTTACACTAGACCTAGCTTGATGGGAAAGATCCGCAAAATTCGCCCATACTTATTTATCCTTCAAAAGGAGGCTCAGAGTACGACCTTTCGAAACTATTGTACTGTCGATTCTGAAACTAAAAGTGTGACTTTTTGCACTACACAGCGTACGTACCTTATATTTTTTTCTCGGTGGTGTTTCAATATCACTTCCTGTTTTTCCATCAACATTTACAGGGCGGCTTTCACCCTGTGCAATGGAACAAAGGATGAAGTCAGGCTTCACATTAGCGACCCGCAATTCAGCATCCGCCAGGCAGGCAGTTGACAGGGTGTCTTCTGGTCACCAACAGTGATCGACGGAGTGTCAGATGGAACGGAGGAGTACCGCAAATAAGAGGGATGGCTTGATGCATGCAACTTCCCTAATTCAACAGGACAAGTACAACAACATACAGTAACAGTATCCATTCATTTCAACTTATCTTTTAAGTAATGTTATTGCTCTGAACTTCTTTGAGTGTGACTCGGCATTTCTTTGCTCTCTGCTTCTCAATTCATCCCTCCAGCCATTGTATACTTTTACTTTGCTATTTTTCAAACTAATTTAATGAACAAAGTGTTTCTCCAAGTGCAGAGATAGGCAAGTGAAAACGCATAATTACTGCAGCCCTGTACTGTCTCATTCTTTCATTCATTAGAAAGTTCTACTTAGTTAAAGTAACCTAACCATCCATGTAGCAATCAACTTCATGCCTGCAGAAGTGCAAGCACTTCCTTTATGTCCCTTTATGGAAATCTTTGTATCCAAAGATTTGTTCATCTTCATTTGTTGTTTGTCCATGCTGTGTTTTTTTTCCCTCTCTCACAACAAAACTTTCCCAAAAAACCCCATTCCCATCCAATTTCTAAAACCCTAACCCTCTTCCCCCGGGCTGTGTGGTTTTCTTTGATGTGTGAGTAAATAACAGCAATAATTCCACACACTTGCTGGGGAGGATAAGGTCATAGCAACTGAAAATGAATTACATTTCAAGGCTGGTGAAGGAATCGAAGGATATAATCTTAGTCAGCTTGACACAGACCCATGGCTATTGGCAAATCAAAGCAGATTTTCATGGGCGCCATGAAATGGATTGATCATGAAGAACATCCTCCTCCTACATGTGGCAAATGATTACGCTGCTGTGTCCTTCACCTTCAGTACTATTTCTTGTAGTAGTAGCCAATGTCAAATTCCACGCAAGTAGTAGTTATACTTTCAATGCTTTGGCATTTGTAAGGCTACATTTTGGCACTGTTCTAGTGTACTGTCACGTGCTATAGTATCTATCGTACCGTTCTAATGCTCCGCTAAGGCCAATCAAGGTTTCAATTTCTTTTTTTTCAACTGCAACTGCCACTGTGTACCACCACTAGTACCACCGCAATGATGCCATTTCAACCAAGGATTGCCAACCTTAATCGCCATTTGCCATGCAGCCAGCCCTGTGCCTAGCCCTAATTTCAAACACGAATTACAGGTAAGATAAGCGTTTGGGGGGAGCAAGAATAATGGAGTAGTATGAGAGACGAGAGACTGGCAGTAGTACTAGTAAAGTCCTAGGACAATTGAATTCACTAACTCTGTTACAGGCACTTACTTTTGTAAACATTTGGGCAATTACTTACACAATTTGAATCAAGAAGCCACTTAAGTTTGCGGAAAACAAACTTACAGTTAATCCCCCCCCCCTCCAGCCTCAACTGCAGTAAAAACACGTATGCTATGTTTTAGTTGAAAGTAATAATTATTTATATCCCTAACAAAAATAAACTATCCCGCAAGACCCGACTCACCCCCACTCCCTAACCCCAAAGAATGTCCGTGAAATAAAAAGTCCCCAAAGTCCAAAAAACCCAACTCCCCATTCCCACCCTCCATAAGTCTTTAAAAAAGGGGCAAGGGACAGTCTCTCCTTCTCTAATGCCGCCGGCGGCGCACTTTCCGGGCCAGGTGGTCATGCTCCTTCCGGAGGTTCTTGAGCAGGATTCTCAGCTTCTTCTGCACCTGCTCAAGGTAGGACACCCTGAGTCTTAGGCGGTGCATGCGTGCCTTGCACCTGCTGTGGGGGGCAGCTGATTTTTTGGCTGCTTGGCTGTGGCGGGTGGCTGCGGTACCACGGCTCCGTACCGCTGGAGGCCTGCGCTGACTGGCTGACCCAGGGAGCACGGAGGAGGATGCAGCTGTCCCTGTAGATGTTGTGGTGGTCTGCGACTGTGTTTCCTCCTCCTCCTGGGCCACCAGCCGCCGATATTCGGCGACAGTCGCCTCCAGTTTCCTTTGCCGGGCCCGTCTAGCCAGCTCCTTCCGTGACAGTTTGGAAGGAGCATCTACATGAAGAAAGAAAAACATAGTCTGTAAAAAATGCTCTTTAAGATTAACAAAAAATAATTCAGCAGAAAGTTGTGTCACAGTAGAACTAGCAACTTGCAAGCACAGTACATAACATTTGTGGCCTGTATCTATCTAACCTCCCACTTCTTCAGCCTTGCTCTAACATTAATGGGAGTTCCAGGAATCAATTCTATGAGCACTATGGACTCACTACACTAGAGTCGACTATGACAGTACACCAGTCTTATTCTTCTTCTTCTCTCTTGTTTAGCGAAATTTGTACGTAAACTTCTGGAAGCCGGCATAATGCCAGCGCTGTCAACTTGCACCCGAGAAAAACAGACGCACGCCAAGATGACACGGGCTTGCGTTACTGTACCAGTCCAGTACATGCAGGTGGTGAAGCTCTTACTTTTCTATTACGGGTGGCACTGAGAATACTCTGTTACAAGGGCTACTGCTTAATTAATTTAACTTTCACCCTACAGTGCCAATGACTACTAGAAAAGGAAAATGAAGAAGATAAATAATATGATTATCTATCCCTTCACAGGATATGTATTTGATTACATATGGGATGACTTTAGGTGATTTGTTTTTTATTGAGTGAACACTGATAGGCCACACATGAATGACAGAGTTGTACTAAAATTATTAACAGAGGTAGTGAGTGGCCTCCGTAATCGCCGGATATATGCTGTGCTTGCAATACAAACTACTCCTACTATTCATGGTAGTATTCGGAAAAATTACAACTTTTCCTTGCCTTTCCTACACTGGAATGGACGTGCGGGTGCGGTGTTACATGCTCTTCAAAGTAACACTTAGTTCATCCAGTGACCGTCTACTCTCTCTACATACACATATGCTATCTATGAGTCAGATAGTACCATGATCCAGGCATCCATCCATTCAAAGTAAATGTCAATCATTCTTCTTAATGTCTCAAGTGGACAAACCTTACTTTTTCTCACGGGAAAACAACATTTTCATTTTATTTTTGAAACCGTGAGCCATGCATCCGTGCTTGACTTGCATTTGAATTTCAACCAAAGGATATATTGCGCACACATACAGTTTCTGTTTCACCCACCCAGGCAGTCCTCTTTCCTTTCTCCTTCCACCCATCCTTGCTTCATCCTTCAACCGGCCATGCATCATATTCCCAGCCACCTCGGGCAGCATTGAAAACAGGTATCATTCTTTGCCAGTCATCTTTTAACTCGCTCGTCCTTCCACACTTACTTACACCATTCTTTCCCTTTTCGTTCATCCCATCCATTAAGTTAATCTCTGATCTGACTTGGATTCTCGAAAAAACTTTCACAGCTGAGTTGAAGTCAATTTAGAGGAGGCTACTGCCTGGTTAATAAAAACGTAGTTCTAAATTTGTAAGTCTTCTTAACAGTATAGTATACTTGTCCTGTACAGCATATACACCCGTGCAGAGAGCACACTCTGCAGTCTGCTATCTCAATAAGTAAGGAATATAATAGCTTACCACTGTCCGCCACTACCGTGGCATCCCCCACAGCAGCTTCCGCTGGCTGTTGCACTGCCTCCGCCCCAGGAGTGTCCACCTCCGCGCTGGCCCCAGCACCGGTGGATGGTTGTGCCGATATTCCGCCTAGAAAATACATTTCAGATTCTTAGATGCCTTATACACCACTCCCTAGTATTTTGTCTAGGAATTAAAAAATGTCACTACGACTATACAAACAAATGTAATAATTTGTGACTGTCTAGTCAACTCAAAACTAAAAATTGCACTTTTTTTCAGGGAAGAGTGTTGCTTGTCTTGCTACAGTTTTTGGCACAACTGATGAATGCTTACTTTTTCAGAACAATGTTCTGGGTAGAGAACGCTACTCAGCAGAATGCGCGCACTATAAACTAGAAACCATGGTTTCTTCACAATGTTTCTTTTTATTCGTTTATATAGTTTGTAGAATATTTCAAACTCATTTCTTCATGATATGTACTTCAAGTTCATCTTTACAAACATAATGAAATTCTTATGTTGCAATTTTCAATGCACTGTATCCATATATCATATCTGCACCCAATGCATTTCGGGTCAACACACCAGGACCCTTCGCCAGGGGTCTGTAAAAAAGTCAAAACAGGACCAGTTCAAAACCTCCTCATCTGATATCAGCACAATAGTTGCATGAACGTGAAATCACAAATAGACGTGCAAGTATAATTACGAATAGTGGGGGGCTCTAGAGGATAAGTGCAGTCAAAGATGTTGTGCGTATGGTGATGAGATTTAGGACCGCTAGGTAAAGTGTTTGTGCAGCATGCGAGTAAATTAAAAGTAAATAGTGAGTGGAAAGAGCAAGAATATCTGCTGATGAAATGACGCATCTAAACTTTACCAACTGCCGTGGTCGTGAACTTAGTATAAGCCCGAATGAAAAAACCCCATTTGTTACTTACTTCAGATAAAACAGTGACCGCGTATCCCGCGTTTCTCAATTTTAAAGTGTTACCTAACAAGCTGCTCGATTGGGTGATATGGGCGGATTGGAGAACATGTGACCAGTGTGAAGAACCAATAGAAAACGCCAACAGAAAATAATGTGTACCATGTGATCGTGAGCTCAAAATGTAAACAACATAACGAAGATTGTACGAACAAATGCATTACAGTCTTAACGTAACAAATACATGACAAATTCAGCGCTATCGAAGATATAGAATAAGATATAAAGGAAAACAAGGTTGTGTTAAGTAACACACAGTCAAATGTACACAGCAATGTTGGGTGGCCCGCAGTGTTTACGAACGAAAGTCATACATTCAAGTTGCGGGGCACAGGCACGCACATGTCGTCAATGCTGCAAGATAAAGGGTTAATTTATAAAAAACATGAATGTTCAATACGATCATTCATCCCAATCGGATGCATAGAATTTAATTTCTTAATCCAAAAGTACTCCATTCTTAGTCTCTGTTTCAAAGGATCCGTGTCGCGACGTTGTGTGACCGTCTCTAAAACCATAAATCTCAATTGTGAAATTTGATGGCCAGCAGCTTTCCAATGGGTGGCTATTGTGGATTTTATGTTGCCCAAACGAATATTGCTTTTATGTTCTGTTATCCGAACTTTAATTTTTCTCTCCGTTTGGCCCACATATGTTTTGCCACACGGGCATTTGATGGCATAAATACAATTAGTAGTGTCGCAAGTACTTGAATGTCTTAGTTCTATTAGATGACCTTGGGTGGGATGAGTGAATGTAGTGCCTACTATAACGTTGTTGCAATGAGTACAGTTTAAGCATCTCTGCATTCCTTTCCAAGTGACTTTAACTTTTTCGGCCACATTCAATAGTTCCTTAAGATTAATATTACATGCTCTTCAAAGTAACACTTAGTTCATCCAGTGACCGTCTACTCTCTCTACATACACATATGCTATCTATGAGTCAGATAGTACCATGATCCAGGCATCCATCCATTCAAAGTAAATGTCAATCATTCTTCTTAATGTCTCAAGTGGACAAACCTTACTTTTTCTCACGGGAAAACGACATTTTCATTTTATTTTTGAAACCGTAAGCCATGCATCCGTGCTTGACTTGCATTTGAATTTCAACCAAAGGATATATTGCGCACACATACAGTTTCTGTTTCACCCACCCAGGCAGTCCTCTTTCCTTTCTCCTTCCACCCATCCTTGCTCATCCTTCAACCGGCCATGCATCATATTCCCAGCCACCTCGGGCAGCATTGAAAACAGGTATCATTCTTTGCCAGTCATCTTTTAACTCGCTCGTCCTTCCACACTTACTTACACCATTCTTTCCCTTTTCGTTCATCCCATCCATTAAGTTAATCTCTGATCTGACTTGGATTCTCGAAAAAACTTTCACAGCTGAGTTGAAGTCAATTTAGAGGAGGCTACTGCCTGGTTAATAAAAACGTAGTTCTAAATTTGTAAGTCTTCTTAACAGTATAGTATACTTGTCCTGTACAACATATACACCCGTGCAGAGAGCACACTCTGCAGTCTGCTATCTCAATAAGTAAGGAATATAATAGCTTACCACTGTCCGCCACTACCGTGGCATCCCCCACAGCAGCTTCCGCTGGCTGTTGCACCGCCTCCGCCCCAGGAGTGTCCACCTCCGCGCTGGCCCCAGCACCGGTGGATGGTTGTGCCGATGTTCCGCCTAGAAAATACATTTCAGATTCTTAGATGCCTTATACACCACTCCCCAGTATTTTGTCTAGGAATTAAAAAATGTCACTACGACTACACAAACAAATATAATAATTTGTGACTGTCTAGTCAACTCAAAACTAAAAATTGCACTTTTTTTCAGGGAAGGGTGTTGCTTGTCTTGCTACAGTTTTTGGCACAACTGATGAATGCTTACTTTTTAACATGCACCGTTTTTCTCATAACAGACAGAAGCTTCCTTAAGAACAAGAGCAACATCAGATCATCATCACTAGGACGGAATCATCAACGATTCAGCACCACAAAGAAGATTTGAAGTTCCAACCAGGTGAGGGCTCGCCCACAATTAATGTGTGAAATGACTAAGCACTTTTCCATTTTCAATCCACCGTTTATGTTGTATGATGAACTTGATTTTAATAAATGTTTTTACTTTTAATAAAGCTTTAAAACTTACATAGACTCTGTGGTTTTTATAGTCATGAGTGAGTGAGCGAAAGGGTTTGCAATTTGCAAGCATGAGTCCGTGGCTCTGACAGTTCTGGACTCTGACTCCGTAGTCTTATGTCCTGGGTTGGATAAACACCATTGGGGATCAATCATCGATGATTTAGGGAGCTAAATGACTCTGTCACACTAGCTAGTCAGTAAGGAGATGGGGGGTTCAAATTATGTTATGACTGAGGTATGTGGAAAGTCTAACTGCGCCTTTTATAATTGATAAACAATGCACTATTTAGTGTCCATAGTTCTGTTTGTGCAGATTTGTCCCTGCAAAAATAGTAGTATGGATTGTCCTCCTATCCAATCAAAAAGTAAACTAGTATCTTATTCTTTCTTGGTGGTCATTGAAAGTTTTGTGTTGGAATTGTCAAAGCATAAACATTTAGAAGACTTCATAAGACATTATGGACAACCCAGAAGACTGCACTCAGTGCATAGAGCTATTGATGAATAGAATGGGAGTTTCGTTTAACACCTTTTGCCAACTGTGCAAGCTTAGTTAGCTACACAGACAGACTAATAATAATAATCTAGTAGTACCACAGGGAGTCATAGTAGAGGCAGGATAAGAATTTAGAAACAGTCTACAAGAAGATGTAGGAAAAATCGAATGAGGAACGTTAGTAAAAAATAGGTACTCTAAAAGGTAGGGAAGTATAATTATTATTATTAACATGAAAACTTACTGGGGCCAGCAGAGGAGCCCTCACCTGACCGATCCTGGCCTTCCTGGTCCTCAGCCGCCTGCGCCGCTACCTCCTCCTCCTCTGTCCTCTTGCCCATGGGGGGAGCTGATGTACAACATGAAAGAAAGTCCCAAACATGGATGATTGTTGTCAACCAAATCAAACATTTCAAAAGAACAATAACAAAATATTTCGGGGAGATAGCAAATAGACAACAATTGCAATACATTTATTGAGCTATCTGGTGTGGTCTACTAGGATATTAGTGTTGCTGGATTTGCGGACCGTCGACTTGGAAAGTTATGTAACTCACTAAACCAACTACAAAAAGGTTCGACTAGGACTGGCAGGAAGCACTCCGCAGCAAGCGAAGTGACAGACAAAGTCCATCGTGATTGCAGACCAGTGAGAACACTAAAGTAAGTTTCCTACTACATAGCCAGTCATTAAAATACTCAAAATATCAATCCACCACCACTCTTATTAGTGGCAGGTGTACAAAGGAAGGACTGGACTTGAGTCTCTAGGGGCAGATTTACAAGTCCCTTGCGGCTCTTTTGCTCCGTCGTTGCGTGACTTTTGTGACGCAGCGGCAGCGCAAAAGAGACGCCATGGTGCCGGGTATATTAACAACGTGACACATCTGGGAGATGCATCATGTTGTAAAGCCCTGCGCCATCAGGGGGCGTTCCAGCACAAGGGAGGGCGTTCCTGCGCAGGAACGCATCCTAAAAGTGGCTGAGTGAAATCTACAAGATTCCACTCAGTCACTTTTAGGTCAATGCTGCGTCACTCGAAA
The DNA here is from genome assembly GCF_964261635.1 of Lissotriton helveticus. Taxonomy (NCBI): domain Eukaryota; kingdom Metazoa; phylum Chordata; class Amphibia; order Caudata; family Salamandridae; genus Lissotriton; species Lissotriton helveticus. The sequence goes on along the minus strand of NC_136071.1, from coordinate 328,680,789 downwards.
CCCTGCGGCTGCTTGAAGCAGACGTACGTTTTGACGCAGCATTGGGGAGATAGGGCACCCAAGATCATTGCTGGAGCTGCGTCGTGTTTGCGAAGCAACTCCAGCAATGCGCTGACTTTAGGGCACAGATGCGTGATGCTTCTGTGTCGTTTTTGACCCATGGTGCGCCTCATTGTAAATGCGGCGCACCATGGGTGGTGGAGGCGTGGCGCACAATTACTGGCGCATCCCTGCTAATTTGCAGGGATGCGCCAGTAATTGTAAATCTGCCCCTTGGTGTCTAGCATTACGCAGTTCTGTAAAGTACACTCATACATAATTACTCAGGCCAATGAAATCAACACAAAAAATCAAAAACAGTAGCACCGCCACTGAGCAGGAGAGCAGTGCACCTGAAATGCAATCACAGAACATTTTGAAACATAATTTACCTACAATGTAATCGGCAGCACTATTGCTCTTTGGGAAAAAAAATAATTTGCAATATGATAACACATAGAGCAGGAGAAAACAGAGTAGTGATTAAATAGCTACTACTACTCACCAAGCCCGGGGATCTCGACACCTAGCAGGTTGAGCAGGTCGCGTTCACGGTCCAGGAGGTCGGACCACCGGTGCGTGGCCTGGTTGTAAGTTCGCCGGACCCGAGAGTGTTGATACATGGCCCGGCACACCTTCTCCCACCACTTCCGACGCCTTCGGAGCCCGTACCCGCCAGCGATCCTGCCGCTTGCCACGATGGTCTTGGGGAGGCGGCGCTGGACATAAAAAACCAGTGCGGCCACCTCCTCCGCACTAAAGATCTCCCGGACTGTGACGTTCTCCCCCCGCAATCGCCCGCATGGGAGCCGGGTACGGGGTGCGGGACCCTTCCCCTTCTCCTTCCCGGCTCCCGTTGCCATGGTCCTGTACAGCAGGAAGAAAAAAAATGGAAAGAATAGGGAAAAAGTAAAGTCACATTTTTTTTTTAAAGTAGCTTTAAAAGTAACGAAAAGTTGAAAAAAACACAAAATATAGAACTAGAAATAAAGAGGGATAGATATAGAGTACAAAAGATCAAAAAAAGTACAAAGAAACAAAGGATTGTACAGATGAAAGGAGGATTAGAAAGCATGCACAGAACCATAGCAATGAATGAAAAACAAGATGGCCACGCCCATTGAGGACCGCGTGGGTAAGTTCGCGTGATATTTCCCGTGCGAGCACGCGAAAACACCCACGAATACGTAATCGCGCGCCACATACGACGCGAGCATGCAACTAGCGGCCGGAAACGGAAACACGTCACGCAAACAAGATGGCCGCGCCCATACATGACCGCACGGGCTACCTCGGGGTCGGTGCGCTGCAAGCGGTCCGCGAATAAGCAAAAAACAATGCGAACACGGAAAAAAAAGGAGATTGCAAGTTGGATTTCGCACAAATTCATGCCCCGCGAATCTTGCGAAATGGCAGAAAAATTTATTTGGGAAAACTGAAAGCACTTAGCAGGTGCAAAAGTTCAAGCTAATTTGTAACCATTCCCTGTAGTGCTTCCTGAGGGGCCCCTCCAGAGTTCAGTTGCCTACTTGCAACTATTCTCTGACCCTGCTCTGATCCTCAAAGCAGGGTCAGAGAATAGTTACAAGTATGGCACAATGCTCCTGTAAAAAATATTAAACTGCAACAGGAAGCACTTACAGCTAAGGAAGCAGGTACCAGACTTGAAGCTCAAATTCAGTGACACATTAACCAGCCCCAAATTAATTCATCTCAGTTGGGCAGGTGTGCATTCCACCCATAATCTACAGTGTTGAACCAGAGGGTGCTGTGATGAACCAGAGGGTGGCAGTGCTGAACCAGAGGGTGGCAGTGGTGAACCAGAGGGTGGCAGTGATGAACCAGAGGGTGGCTTGGGATGAGCCAGAGGGTGGCAGAGATGAACCAGAGGGTGGCACTGGTGAACCAGAGGGTGCTGTGATGAACCAGAGGGTGGCAGTGCTGAATCAGAGGGTGGCAGTCCTGAACCAGAGGGTGGCAGTGATCAACCAGAGGGTGGCAGTGATGAACCAGAGGGTGGCACTGGTGAACCAGAGGGTGCTGTGATGAACCAGAGGGTGGCAGTGAAGAACCAGAGGGTGGCACTGGTGAACCAGAGGGTGCTGTGATGAACCAGAGGGTGGCAGTAATGAACCGGAAGGTGGCAGTCCTGAACCAGAGGGTGGCAGTGATCAACCAGAGGGTGGCAGTGATGAACCAGAGGGTGGCACTGGTGAACCAGAGGGCGCTGTGATGAACCAAAGGGTGGCAACGATGAACCAGAGGGGGACAGTGATGATCCAGAGGGGGCAGTGGCAAACCAGAGGGTGGCAGTGATGAACCAGAGGGTGACAGTGGTGAACCAGAGGGTGCTGTGATGAACCAGAGGGTGGCAGTTAAGAACCAGAGGGTGGCACTGGTGAATCAGAGGGTGCTGTGATGAACCAGAGGGTGGCAGTAATGAACCGGAAGGTGGCAGTCCTGAACCAGAGGGTGGCAGTGATCAACCAGAGGGTGGCAGTGATGAACCAGAGGGTGGCACTGGTGAACCAGAGGGTGCTGTGATGAACCAGAGGGTGGCAGTGATGAACCAGAGGGGGACAGTGATGAACCAGAGGGTGCTGTGATGAACCAGAGGGTGGCAGTAATGAACCGGAAGGTGGCAGTCCTGAACCAGAGGGTGGCAGTGATCAACCAGAGGGTGGCAGTGATGAACCAGAGGGTGGCACTGGTGAACCAGAGGGCACTGTGATGAACCAGAGGGTGGCAGTGACGAACCAGAGGGGGACAGTGATGATCCAGAGGGGGCAGTGGCAAACCAGAAGGTGGCAGTGATGAATCAGAGGGTGACAGTGGTGAACCAGAGGGTGCTGTGATGAACCAGAGGGTGGCAGTGGTGAGTGCTGAACCAGAGGGTGGCAGCAGGGGTGAACCAGAGGGTGCTGTGATGAACCAGAGGGTGGCAGTGGTGAGTGCTGAACCTGAGGGTGGCAGGGGTGAACCAGAGGGTGTCAGTGGTGAACCAGAGGGTGGCAGTGGTGAACCAGAGGGTGGCACTGGTGAACCAGAGGGCGCTGTGATGAACCAAAGGGTGGCAACGATGAACCAGAGGGGGACAGTGATGATCCAGAGGGGGCAGTGGCAAACCAGAGGGTGGCAGTGATGAACCAGAGGGTGACAGTGGTGAACCAGAGGGTGCTGTGATGAACCAGAGGGTGGCAGTTAAGAACCAGAGGGTGGCACTGGTGAATCAGAGGGTGCTGTGATGAACCAGAGGGTGGCAGTAATGAACCGGAAGGTGGCAGTCCTGAACCAGAGGGTGGCAGTGATCAACCAGAGGGTGGCAGTGATGAACCAGAGGGTGGCACTGGTGAACCAGAGGGCGCTGTGATGAACCAGAGGGTGGCAGTGATGAACCAGAGGGGGACAGTGATGATCCAGAGGGTGCTGTGATGAACCAGAGGGTGGCAGTAATGAACCGGAAGTGGCAGTCCTGAACCAGAGGGTGGCAGTGATCAACTAGAGGGTGGCAGTGATGAACCAGAGGGTGGCACTGGTGAACCAGAGGGTGCTGTGATGAACCAGAGGGTGGCAGTGAAGAACCAGAGGGTGGCACTGGTGAACCAGAGGGTGCTGTGACGAACCAGAGGGTGGCAGTAATGAACCGGAAGGTGGCAGTCCTGAACCAGAGGGTGGCAGTGATCAACCAGAGGGTGGCAGTGATGAACCAGAGGGTGGCACTGGTGAACCAGAGGGCACTGTGATGAACCAGAGGGTGGCGGTGATGAACCAGAGGGGGACAGTGATGATCCAGAGGGGGCAGTGGCAAACCAGAAGGTGGCAGTGATGAATCAGAGGGTGACAGTGGTGAACCAGAGGGTGCTGTGATGAACCAGAGGGTGGCAGTGGTGAGTGCTGAACCAGAGGGTGGCAGCAGGGGTGAACCAGAGGGTGCTGTGATGAACCAGAGGGTGGCAGTGGTGAGTGCTGAACCTGAGGGTGGCAGGGGTGAACCAGAGGGTGTCAGTGGTGAACCAGAGGGTGGCAGTGGTGAACCAGAGGGTGCTGTGATGACCCAGAGGGTGGCAGTGGTGAGTGCTGAACCAGAGGGTGGAAGCAGGGGTGAACCAGAGGGCGCTGTGATGAACCAGAGGGTGGCAGTGGTGAGTGCTGAACCTGAGGGTGGCAGGGGTGAACCAGAGGGTGGCAGTGATGAACCAGATGGTGGCAGTGGTGAACCAGAGGGTGGCAGTGATGAACCAGAGGGTGGCTTGGGATGAGCCAGAGGGTGGCAGAGATGAACCAGAGGGTATCACTGGTGAACCAGAGGGTGCTGTGATGAAACAGAGGGTGGCAGTGCTGAACCAGAGGGTGGCAGTCCTGAACCAGAGGGTGGCAGTGATCAACCAGAGGGTGGCAGTGATGAACCAGAGGGTGGCACTGGTGAACCAGAGGGTGCTGTGATGAACCAGAGGGTGGCAGTGAAGAACCAGAGGGTGGCACTGGTGAACCAGAGGGTGCTGTGATGAACCAGAGGGTGGCAGTAATGAACCGGAAGGTGGCAGTCCTGAACCAGAGGGTGGCAGTGATCAACCAGAGGGTGGCAGTGATGAACCAGAGGGTGGCACTGGTGAACCAGAGGGCGCTGTGATGAACCAAAGGGTGGCAGTGATGAACCAGAGGGGGACTGTGATGATCCGGAGGGGGCAGTGCAAACCAGAGGGTGGCAGTGATGAACCAGAGGGTGACAGTGGTGAACCAGAGGGTGCTGTGATGAACCAGAGGGTGGCAGTGGTGAGTGCTGAACCAGAGGGTGGCAGCAGGGGTGAAACAGAGGGTGCTGTGATGAACCAGAGGGTGGCAGTGGTGAGTGCTGAACCTGAGGGTGGCAGGGGTGAACCAGAGGGTATCAGTGGTGAACCAGAGGGTGGCAGTGGTGAACCAGAGGGTGCTGTGATGACCCAGAGGGTGGCAGTGGTGAGTGCTGAACCAGAGGGTGGCAGCAGGGGTGAACCAGAGGGCGCTGTGATGAACCAGAGGGTGGCAGTGGTGAGTGCTGAACCTGAGGGTGGCAGGGGTGAACCAGAGGGTGGCAGTGATGAACCAGAGGGAGGCAGTGGTGAACCAGAGGGTGGCAGTGATGAACCAGAGGGTGGCTTGGGATGAACCAGAGGGTGGCAGAGATGAACCAGAGGGTGGCACTGGTGAACCAGAGGGTGCTGTGATGAACCAGAGGGTGGCAGTGCTGAACCAGAGGGTGGCAGTGATGATCCTGAGGGTGGCAGTGGCGAACCAGAGAGTGGCAGTAATGAACCAGAGGGTGGCAGTGATGAACCAGAGGGTGGCAGTGATGAACCAGAGGGTGGCAGTGGTGAACCAGAGGGTGCTGTGCCCATACACGACCGCTTGGGTAACTTCGCCATGCAAGCGGCTCGCGAACACGCAAAAAGCCCCGCGAACATGCAAAAAGCCCCGCGAACACCAAAACCCCCAAAATTCGCAATTTCGCACGAATTCGCGAATTTTGCGGTTCGCGAATTCGTATTCGCACGATTTCGGGGCCCACGATTTCGCTGATTTCGCCCATACTTAGTTGATAGTCTACTTAAATAAATAGCTGAGCTACAAAATAGTAGCTAGGTCTTTCTTCTTTTGCGCGCATTGACATGTCCTACCTGGCGCCTGAATTTGGACAAAACCCCCTTGTTTCATCCTTCATAAGGAGTTAAGCAGCGCAAACACGTGGGGCCGCATACTGAGTAGTGCTCAGCAGGAGTGAACAGGTCCTTTCTAACCGGGAGGGTGGCAGTGATGAACCAGAGGGTGGCTTGGGATGAGCCAGAGGGTGGCAGAGATGAACCAGAGGGTATCACTGGTGAATCAGAGGGTGCTGTGATGAACCAGAGGGTGGCAGTGCTGAACCAGAGGGTGGCAGTCCTGAACCAGAGGGTGGCAGTGATCAACCAGAGGGTGGCAGTGATGAACCAGAGGGTGGCACTGGTGAACCAGAGGGTGCTGTGATGAACCAGAGGGTGGCAGTGAAGAACCAGAGGGTGGCACTGGTGAACCAGAGGGTGCTGTGATGAACCAGAGGGTGGCAGTAATGAACCGGAAGGTGGCAGTCCTGAACCAGAGGGTGGCAGTGATCAACCAGAGGGTGGCAGTGATGAACCAGAGGGTGGCACTGGTGAACCAGAGGGCGCTGTGATGAACCAAAGGGTGGCAGTGATGAACCAGAGGGGGACAGTGATGATCCAGAGGGGGCAGTGCAAACCAGAGGGTGGCAGTGATGAACCAGAGGGTGACAGTGGTGAACCAGAGGGTGCTGTGATGAACCAGAGGGTGGCAGTGGTGAGTGCTGAACCAGAGGGTGGCAGCAGGGGTGAACCAGAGGGTGCTGTGATGAACCAGAGGGTGGCAGTGGTGAGTGCTGAACCTGAGGGTGGCAGGGGTGAACCAGAGGGTGTCAGTGGTGAACCAGAGGGTGCTGTGATGAACCAGAGGGTGGCAGTGGTGAACATGAGGGTGCTGTGATGAACCAGAGGGTGGCAGTGGTGAGTGCTGAACCAGAAGGTGGCAGCAGGGTTGAAACAGAGGGAGCTGTGAGGAACCAGAGGGTGGCAGTGGTGAGTGCTGAACCTGAGGGTGGCAGGGGTGAACCAGAGGGTGGCAGTGATGAACCAGAGGGTGGCAGTGGTGAACCAGAGGGTGGCAGTGATGAACCAGAGGGTGGCACTGGTGAACCAGAGGGCGCTGTGAAGAACCAGAGGGTGGCAGTAATGAACCAGAGGGTGGCAGTGATGATCCTGAGCGTGCTGTGATGAACCAGATGGTGGCAGTGATGAACCAGAGGGGGACAGTGCTGATCCAGAGGGTGGCACTGGTGAACCAGAGGGTGCTGCGAGTAACCAGAGGGTGGCAGTGATGAACCAGAGGGGGAAAGTGATGATCCAGAGGGTGGCAGTGGCAAACCAGAGGGTGGCAGTGATGAACCAGAGGGTGACAGTGGTGAACCAGAGGGTGCTGTGATGAATCAGAGGGTGGCAGTGGTGAGTGCTGAACCAGAGGGTGGCAGCAGGGGTGAACCAGAGGGCGCTGTGATGAACCAGAGGGTGGCAGTGATGAGTGCTGAGGGTGGCAGGGGTGAACCAGAGGGTGGCAGTGATGAACCAAAGGGTGGCAGTGGTGAACCAGAGGGTGGCAGTGATGAACCAGAGGGTGGCACTGGTGAACCAGAGGGTGCTGTTATGAACCAGAGGGTGGCAGTAATGAACCAGAGGGTGGCAGTGATGATCCTGAGGGTGGCAGTGGCGAACCAGAGAGTGGCAGTAATAAACCAGAGGGTGGCAGTGATGAACCAGAGGGTGGCAGTGATGAACCAGAGGTTGGCAGTGGTGAACCAGAGGGTGCTGTGCCCATACACGACTGCTTGGGTAACTTCGCCATGCAAGCGGCTTGCGAACACGCAAAAAGCCCCGCGAACATGCAAAAAGCCCCGCGAACACGCAAAACCCCCAAAATTCGCAATTTCGCACGAATTCACGAATTTTGCGGTTCGCGAATTCGTATTCGCACGATTTCGGGGCCCACGATTTAGCTGATTTCGCCCATACTTAGTTGATAGTCTACTTAAATAAATAGCTGAGCTACAAAATGGTAGCTAGGTCTTTCTTCTTTTGCGCGCATTGACATGTCCTACCTGGCGCCTGAATTTGGACAAAACCCCCTTGTTTCATCCTTCATAAGGAGTTAAGCAGCGCAAGCACGTGGGGCCGCATACTGAGTAGTGCTCAGCAGGAGTGAACAGGTCCTTTCTAACCTGGATCACTGGAGTGAGTCCTACAGTATCACGCACTGTTTAAAGTTAAACTTCCGTGTAACTGACCCTTGATCTAAGTCAGTTAGAGGTGAACTGCTGTGCAGTGCAGGAGTGGTGTCCCTGCTCTGCTTGTATGTGTGCCTGAGATGGTACAATTCAGTGATAGAGCAGTGAAATGCGTTCATGATGAATGTATGTAATGTGTGTATGTGTACCTGAGAGGAGTACAGTATATGAAGGGTGTAGTGATGCATAGCACGCACATGTTGTGAGTGTGTGTGCTGGCTGAATGTGTGCTTGCAATTGACAATATAGAAAGGCTACAGTGCTGAGCAGTATGCAAAGTGTGAACATTTGCTGAGTATGCTTGTCTGTGATGGCCCAATGCAGGGAGGTAACATTACTGGTTAGTGTGTGTTCTGTGTGCATACACTGAGTGCAATTTAGTCTGTAATGGTACATTACATGGAGGACACTGGGTTTCATTTTGGGAAAGCCAGGCCAGCCTTCATGAGGTAGTCTGGAGGTAGATGAATCCCCCTCAAGCAGATTTGTTCACTGCTTCATTCCTGTGAACTGGGTGGGACACACTGGATAATGGAGAAAGATACTTCTGTACACTTCAAGGGACCTGGCCACATCTGAGGAAGAAGATGGGGCTCATAAGGGAATCATAAAGACAAGGGATCCCAAGATTAACCTTTTGATGCATATGTCACTGTGGGTGACATCCAGGTGTGAGTTCTACTCACGCCAATGGCCTGTGTTGTGGGACTATCAGTTTCAGAGTCTCTCCTTCTGTGACAGATAGCCTTTCAAGAGGGAGAAGAGAAGAGTGTACCTAAAAAGAAACATAATTCTCACAGAACACTTCAAAGACCCAGACCTAAAATCACAATTGGTGTATGGAAATGGACTAAAGGAAGGGGAGGTTTAGATCCCCGAACAATGTCCTAACAATAGCCCCCGCAGTGCAGGGGCATGCCGAGCTCCAGGGGGCCAACTCTAGCACTGTGCACAGGCAGTGCAGCCCCTGGCCTTAAAGCTCCTGACTGAGTCTGGCGCATGGGGGCCCCGTTCAGTGAACAGTACCTGGGGCCCATTGAAGTTTCATTGCGCCACTGCCCCAAAAATGTACCATCTGCCAAGCAGCCAGATGGACTGTGTGAGGGGAAGCTCTGCAAGACTTAACAGACTCCCTTATATGGAAAGGTAGAAAGAGCTGCCGAAATCAAGATTACTGTGATGGTCAGGCCATTGCCCGAGAACTGTGAAGTCACAAGGGAGCATCAAGGATTGTACTTGAATTGCCACCGCGAACTGAGGAAGACGCAGTGGATGCATCACCACATTACTAGGACCCCGACTGGGAGCTTCGTAATCCAACCCCTTGCCCCATTGGGGAGCACAGATCTTACAGTGCAGGAGGAGCAGCAGAGCAACTCTGAACGCTGCTGGAGGTGGCCATGTACACTTAGAAAAGATCATGTGTGCAGAGTGCTGCCGGTCCTCCCTCATGAAGCTGACTCTCTGTACAGGACCGAATCATTGTTAGTGCCTGTGGACAGGGCACCCACTTAGACTCTGCAAGCTTCCTCTCTACTAGAGCAGACAAGGCTAGTTAGGGGCCTATATGGCCCGTAAGACTTGTGCTAAGGGCGTTTTGGCACCAAGACACATTTGACTATTTTGCTAAGAGTCAGAGTGGACTATTGAGTTAAGGCCTCCTAGTGAGCATTCCCTAGATGTGAACACCAGTGCATGAGGAATAACCACTATCACATTACGAAGAGCGGATGTTACTGCCATTTGCTGGTAAACCACTATAGCCCTGACCTCAAGGGGAAATGTGTTATTGTTTATATATGTTATAACAGTTCTTTTAATGTGTAGAGATAGAAATAAATTACTTCTTTGTATTGTAAAATTAAGTATTTGACTTAACATTGATTCTATGACACTTCTGTGTGCTCTTTGAGTTATGAGTTGTGTTCACTAAACTGTATTAACACTTGCCCTGCCCCCACCCTCAGAGGGAGCCTTTGACTGTTCCTCCACAGCTACTACTGAGAGTCAAGCGCAGAAGGATACTTACCCCAGTTGCTTAGGATCCATAGTAGTTTGGGCCTGGCACATCAGGAGTAAAAGGCCTCAACCACCATGGTTGGGCACAGTAACTGCTGTACCAATGTAGCCCTCTGAATGGGGCTCTGACAACCGCCTATTTGACAGTCATAAGTTTAATGGTCTGAAAGATGTATGGGATAGATGATATACATAATGGAATGGATTGATATCTTCAATGATTAAAATGAAGTAGGTGGGAGATGCACTGTTGAAGTGTGGTGGTACAGCTCAGTTATGCAGGAATTTAACAGAGAGTAAGAGTGGGAAGTTGAAGCAGTGAGTATACAGCTAGGGTGTCTCTTATAGTAGTGATTGAGAAGCAAAATGAAAATGATCAGCTGATAAAGATAAGGTATTTAATGGCAAGCATGATGGAGCTAGTTGGTGTTGATAATGCAGGCAAGTCAAGGATTTAGTGGCAGTGAGGTCATGAAGATTTTGAGGAATGAGGGCTTTGTATTATTAATGACTTAGGATATTGTGGTCAGAGCTGGTTTGCATGCTTTGAAGATTTTGTTAGCCTTGCTCTTGTGCCACTTATATAGAAGTGCTATCTTGTTAGTTGTCAAATTTTGAATGATACAAGATATTCAATCTTGTGGATGTGAGGCAGTAAGGGAGAAGAAAAGTAGAGGATAGGGAAAACTGAATGTTTCAGAGTACTACTGAATAGATTAAATTATTTGATATTTTGTTGTGAGGGTAGGCAATTATGAATTTGGTTCAAGAACAGTCAAAAGAGTCAGAAGAAAGTTTCCTCTTTCATGTGCTAGTTGAGGAAGGGATCATTGGGGTATTTTCACACGAATTGGTATCATAAGTGCACCATCATTAGTTGCACTGTGGTCCATTGGCATGCGGGGTCTATTGGACTTAAATTACGACTGTATTGTACTACTCATTCTGGGTTTGGGTCCCCTTTCCTTGATTAAACTAGAGCCCATGACATTGTTGTTACACCAATGGATATGTTGACTAGGATGTATATGATATCTGATCAAATGGGAAGGCATTCAAAATGGGTTTAGAGTGAGACTGTGTATGTGTTACTAGTATAAGATTAGGTATTTACCTAAGCACTGGGTTCATTAAGTGGTGTTTATTGTTAAGGGAGTGATCACCAAGAAGCTCTGAAAAGAGAGTGTCTTGAATTTGGCAAGTAGTAACAAATTGAAATTGCAAAGTAGGATTGTTCTAGTGGTAGGTACAAGTGAATGTACGACAGTGTCAAACTCATTGAAGAAGTCACTCATCGTGCCAGGGAAGCTGTATATAGTCAGAATGTTTGTGTGAAGGTGGTAGTGGCTGATGTACTCTGGTTGTCAAGGGAGATATGCCTACAATTATATGACAGTTGCACATTTATTCCTGGCTTTCATCTAGGCAACTATAGTAGCTTCAAAGCAGTGCTAAACTCAGCACCTGTCTTGGAGAACACCAGAAGTGCTATGTGAAATTTGAGTAATGCCACACTGTTGGCCTTACCTCCAAATGGATCATGTCCATGAACAAGGACCTTATCTTATGTAAATCCTGCAAACATGCATCTAACTGTCAGGGCATAACTAAGCAAAATGCTTCACAAATGGCAAGAAGGTCAAAGGCCAAAAGTTAAACTCAGATTCAGATGTAAACGCTGAAGAATTAGAAATAACATTCTTAGCAACTATGATCATAGGTCTAGGAAAAGAATCAGAGGTTCAACCAGATGGTGATAAAAGGAGGAAAAGGCATGTCACTTCCACCTCCTCCTTCTAATCCAATCCAACTCCTACCACATCATTTATATTGTGGAATCATACACAAGCTCCTTATCAGGACCTCAGTACGCAGCCCCCCTGGATCCTGTGTGGCTCCTGTGCCTTTTTAAATTTAGCAGTGTTGATCATCAATCATCAAAATATCTTTATTCGATTCTTTGGTGCAATCATAAAAGTACAGATAAAAATTGCATAATTACAATATTAAAAAAGGTATATATATAAAAATACAGGAATACATTAAATTCATAGGAGTCAAGTAGAAGGGGGAGAAACAATTACAATTATAAAGTGCAGTTATATGACCATACGTTTCCTAATGATCATCACATTTTTTAAGTACAGAGTTGTTATTGCTACACATACATGGTTGTCTAGGGCTTGAATACTAATCATCGCCACACGGCAATGATGAAGTCCTAATTCTCTTAAAAATGGCAATAAGAAATTTTTCCTCATTTCATCATACAATTTACAAAATAGGAATACATGAATGGTACTCTGGGGTGAGATATTGTCACAAGGGCAAAGAGGTAGATCGTGCGTCCAATTATTAATCATAGGGAAACTAACCAATCTGTGGAAAATATTAAATCTAAAGCGCGAAAGTAAAAAGCGCTCATAGGAGGAAGATGGCGGCCGGCTGAGACGCTCTGTCGCGAGCTCCGATACGCCACCGCACAATAAGGTCTGCTGACCACTCTCCTGGAATTTTGAGGCACTAAAACCCAGAACGAAGCAATGCAGAGTAATCATATTGACGGAATATAGACCTGCACCAGCCTGAAAAAAAAACGCTAACTGTAAGTTTGACTTGCAAACCATTTCCAACCACTTCCAACCCCCCTGCTCCTCTACATCGAACGTACCAGCCCGCCGACAGCGGGAGACAGATCATCGATCTTATGAAAAGACTGCCTAGACAAAACACAATCACTGCTTTATAACATGACTAATGGAACTTTGTGGGGAAGAAATGTAAACGTACCTGAAAGCCCGCAGCCGCTGCCGTCATACTCTGGAGTCTAGGCGAAAGCGCTGAGCGGCACACAAAGCTGCTGCAGGGCGTACCGCAGGATCTCCTTGCTGTTCCGGGGCACGAGCGAAAGAGTCAGCGGAGAAAACTCTAGTCAGGGAAGCAGACTGCCAAAACCAAAGAAACTGATTCCACTCCTAAGAGAAGATCCAGCAGAGAGGCCGTTGGTGCTCGCTGAGACGGGGGAGACGCTAGCTGAGAAAAGCGATAGCGGCATACGGTGTGTGAGTTACTTGGAGCCCCTGCATCGGATGAGTAACGGGAGGGGAACCCATTCGCTTCCAGAAACAGAAGCTGACTCGGAAACTGAATCGGAATTAGAAGAAGCAGTGACACAACCTGGGCAGCAGACCGAAGGGTCTAAAGAGCAACAGGTACGAGGCAGGGGGACTGATTTTGATTTTGATATTGATTTTGATAGTAATATTGAGGAAATAGCCCCAGACCTAAATAAAGACAGCAACCAACACCCAACGGCTATACTAGTAAATAGCGGTGAAGGAGAAGGGGGTTTCCCCTCGCAGCCAGAAACCCGCCCCTTTACCACAAAATTCAGAAAAATTAAGGGGGACAAGATTACCCAACTAGAGCCAGAAAAACCGCTAGGACGTGGGGGTAGATCCTCATACTGCCTTAGAAACCGCCAATTAGCAAAACAAAACTTTATACCTCCTCAGAAAAAAAGCGTGACCCCAAGAAGCACAAAATGAAAACAACGGGTGCTTCCCAGCATAGTAGAACTATCAGAAAATATAAAATCAAGGTCGATAAAACCACAAGCACAGGGGTCAAGCGGATTAAAACAAAATATTAAAGTAACTCCTTCTCTAAGGTCTTACTTGAAAGTCCAGCAATCAGTACAAGTGAGAGGAGGTCAACCCTCTTCACAGATTAAGACCCATTTACCACCCGTAAACCCAGACGATCAAAACATAGTTACCACTTCGGAGGGGGAACAGGAATTGGAACTTACACCATTAGAGGTTCCAGTAAAAAGCCACGAAGGTGATATGTCGACGATACCTCCGACCACCCCACTAAGCACAACGACACTGGCAGACTTAAATGAAGGTACCCCTACGTTACCTCAAATAGAAAATTGTGATCATCCATTGGAACAAGCAAATAACGATTCCTCGATAGAAAGTCAAGTGGGAAAAATGATGGAGACATTTATGGATAAAATGATGGGAGAAATGAGAGAAACATTTTCTATTTCTGAGGGAAACCAATGCAAGATACGTGAGGTATGTGAAAACCTGGACCAAAAACTAAATGACCTGGGTGAGAGGGTTACCGCAGTGGACCCTTAGCAAAAAGGTTGACATAAATCAAAAAGAAATAAGACACTTGAAAGATAGTGAGAGATCCATCAAGGAGAAACTCGAGTCCTTGGAGAATCAAGGAAGAAAAAACAATCTCAGGGTACTAAATGTACCCGAGAATCTGGAAGGAACGGATATAAAAACTTTTAGCGTCTCCCTCTTTGAAGAGTTTTTTCCATGGACGAAAGACTGCAACCTGATAGAGGACATCCAGCGGGTCCACAGAGACCCCTTCAGGAAAAGTAAAGACAGAAAAGCCCCAAGAAAAATCCTGATTAACTTTAAGACCTATACCCTGAAAGAAAAAATCTTAAGTGAGGGTCTAAAAAGCGGAACACAAAACAAGGATAACTGGTCTTTTAGAATTCGATCAGATTTATGTAAGGCTACGCAAGACAGACAATGGGAATTGGGGCAGCACATGCAAGAGTTAAAGAGCCTAGGAGCAACTGTACAAATGAAATTTCCAGCAGCATTGAGAATCATGTGGTGCAATAAAATGCACAACATTAGGGAAACACATGAGGTAGAGAACCTTATACAACTGATAAAGGAACAGATCCAAACTGAGAGATCCAACTAAAGATCTGTAAACAAGGTATAAACACCATAACAAGCTCCTGTACAGTATCCCAAGTCAAAGTAAAACCACTTAAAATAAATAGAACGTTAAGAAGTCCTAAAAGGGTTCCACAATATAAACCGAATGAAGGAAAGTGATCACATAAGTACATAAAACTGAATAAATAGGTGAAATCGGAGCACGAATTGGGTAGACATACTACCCAAAAGAAGAAGAGGGGAGGCTTCCTCAGGGTGGGAATATCAAATCACACATGTACATAATAATGCTAGATATGGCAAGACACGGGTGGGGAGCAAACTAGGGGGAAAAATTAGAAAAAATATCATCATGAAACAAAAAAAAGGAGTAAAATGGGAGTCAATTAGATCATACAATATCCACTTCAACTCAAAACGGGAATACATAAAACCAAACATAAAATGACAAAAGAAAAACTAGTGAAAGTCATCTCATGGAACGTTAACTGGCTCAGAACCCCTAATAGAAGAAGAAGAATCCTAGAATACTTAAAGGAAGTTGAAAGCAAGATTATTATCCTCCAAGAGACACATCTTGTAAGCACTGAGTGGGACCAAATAGTAAAAAAACTAAAATGGGTAGATGCTTGTATATACACCACGCAAGACTGTAACATAAAGGGGGTCGCAATTTTGATAAAAAAATCTTTAAAAGCCAAAATAGAAATCAAGATAGTAGATAACAACGGAAGATGGGCACTGGCCAAAATCAGGATAGAAGACAATATTTTAATCATAGCTGGATATTACGGCCTGAATCTGGATGACTCTGTCCCCCTTCAAAAACTCTACACGGAACTTCTAACAACCACTGCTCCCATAATAGTAGGGGGAGACTACAACATTATACCAGACCCTAAAGTGGATAGATCACCTCCAAACAAACAGATGAACCTAACTAAAACGAGACAGTGGTTAGGAATTTACAAAAAGGATCTATACTTGGAGGATATGTGGAAACAAAAAGGAGAAAAAACACATCCTTACACATTCCACAATACAAAATTAGGTCACAGGTCAAGAATAGACTTCTTCTTAATAAGCAGGAAGCTCCAAGATAGTGGTAAAAGCATTGAACATCTTCCAGCTCACCTATCGGATCATTCCGCAGTACAATAAAACTCTCTCCCTACCGAAAAATAAAACCCTTCCCAGATTGACAGTAGAACGGTCTATACTCAAGGACGTACAAAGTCTGAATCAGCTTGAAACTGCCTCTACACACTATTTTGAGGATAAGGAAACAGGCACGTCGAAACAAACCACCTGGGATGCTTACAAAGCTGAAATCAGAGGGAAATTACTCAGCCGAGGCGCACATTAAACAAAGATCAAAAAACAAGAGATCAAAAAGATAGAAACTGAGATTAAAGCGGTAGAGGTACAATTAGTCAGCGGAAATTACTTAGAACAAAAAGGAGATTTATTGAAAAAGAGCCGTAAACTCAGAGACATTGGCTGATTATTTGGAGAGCATAGTACAAGAAAAATGGGAAAATAGTAAACTATCAAACTATGAATACGGAGAAGGATGCGGGAAAATGCTGGCGTGGAAAATTAAAACTGACCAGTCAAGGAATAATATTCCTTGTATCCAGATTCAAGATCAAACTTTACAAAGCTCGGAAGATGCCATAATAAGACAAGAGTTCATAAAGTTCTTCTCCAGCTTATACAAAAAAGATATAAAACCAACAAAAGAAGAGATCAGAAAATATCTCGATGCCGTACCGCTTCCAACTTTAACAGAAGTAGAAATATCAGAACTAACAGCGAAATTAAACCCGAGGAAGTCAGAGAGGCAATAAGAGGCCTGAAAAAAGGAAAAGCTGCGGGTCCAGATGCCCTCCCAAATGAATTTTACATAACACTAAAAGAATTCCTAGTTAATCGATTAACAGAAATTATGAACAATGTATATCTGAACCACGAAAAAATACCTGACTCCTGGAATGATGCGACAATCAGCATTATTTTAAAACCGGGTAAAAACCCAAAATTATGTGAGTCTTATAGACCTATATCATTACTAAACTGTGATTACAAGCTATTCATGCAAGTCATAGCCAAAAGATTAGCCAAGGTTATGCCAAGTCTCATCAACTTAGACCAGAAGGGTTTCATAAAAGGACGACAAATTCATGAGATCACTCATGAACTATTTGCAGCAGCTGACATTGCCACGTGTGAAAAATTACCCTTAACTATAATTACATATGACGTGGCTAAAGCGTTGGATCGAGTAAACTGGGCCTTCCTAAATGAAATCATTGAGAAAAACAAATTAGGGGAAAACTTCGGTCACATGGTAAGGGAAGTATATAAGAACTCAAAAGCAAAAATAATAGTCAATGGGAATCTGACTAGTAATATAGAGATACAAAGAGGCACTAGGCAAGGCTGCCCACTGTCACCGCTACTTTTCAACCTATATATAGAGCCACTGGCTTGCTCAATCAGAATCCATCCTTCAATAACACCTTTCCAACATCAAAACTGGACAAAAAAAGTGGCATTATATGCGGACGACCTAATGATATTCACAGATAACTATGAGGAATCTAACCAGGCAATAGAAGACACGATGAACAACTTCGGTAAAGTCTCAGGGTATTTAACAAATAAAGATAAAACATAGGCGATGAGCTGGAACACGAGCCTTAATACTCCATTCACTAGGGATAAAATAAAATATCTGGGAATCACGCTGGTAAAAGAACTTGAAAATATTCCACAACTGAATTTAAATATAGTAGCTAAAGAAATGAGAAGACTTTTTAAAGTCTGGTCAGGACTACCACTAAGTTTTTTAGGCAGATCTAATGCAGTAAAAATGACCATCATTCCTAAATTTACCTACTTGTTTAACACCATTCCATTGGAATATAGAAAAGAATCCTTGAAGAAGATCCAAGGAGAAATATCTAGCTTCATCTGGGCATCAAAAAGTACTAGAATAGCATGGAATACACTTAGGAGAAGGAAAGTACAAGGAGGAATAGCAAGCCCTGATATATACGAGTACTATAGATCGTTGCAATTCAAAAATATCAGACCTCTCCTAAGGAAACATCAATCATATCCAAATTTCCTACAAAATATGACAGATGGAATAGACCATTTCCTATTCAAATTTGGCCACCCAAAATACTTAAAAAAAATAAAACTAAAGATCCTACACAACGCTGCAGAAATCTGGAGTCAAATCAGAATCACAATAAACATCCCGTACTATAGCAATATGTCCCCAATATGGGACTCCCCTGGGACTCCAGACTGCCTGAAAGATACATTAGCAATACCACTTAAAAAAGCAGGTATTGAAACTTGGGGACAGTTGCTGGTAGGAAATGACCTAATGATATGGGATCATTTACATACAATCACGGAAGGTAAATTGTCAAAATTTTAATTTTACCAACTAAGTAGCTGGGCCAACTCTCTACCAAAAGGAAAAAGAGACTTTGGGAAACTTGAAAATGAAATGATTAAAACAACATCAATAAAGAAAGAAACACCAAAATGGTATTGGACCTTCATCGAATCAGGAGAAGAAGATTTCTTAGTTCCAGAAATAATTTGGAGAAAAGATATTCCTGATCAAAACATAGACTTACAGTTTATTTGGAAGAAATCGCTGGAAAAATGTTGGTCCTGTGTAAAACCAGCCTCATTGAAAAGGAATCACTTGTTCTCATTACACGGGGCATATTGGACCCCAAAAGAACTGTCTAAATTTAAAGGTACAAATACAAAATCATGCCCCAAGTGCGGAGAGGCAAAGGCTGATGACGTCCACATGTTCCAGAACTGCCCCGCACTCTCTCCCTATTGGCTCGAGATTGGTAAGACACTAATCATGCTAATGGGAAACCACATAACTGTAAGTACATCTCTCATTATTTTTGGGATACATAACAATACTGAATTTGACACGGGTAATTTAAGTAAAAAACACGAAAACTTGTTGTTTATGTTGATCTTGTTGGCGCGAAGAGAGATCTGCATCAATTGGGTTAAACCGGCACCGCCTACACATGAAAGTTGGCTAAATTCTATAATAAAAACTAATAAACTAGATAGGAAAGGGAAAAATTCCAAGAGAATAAGTTTTTGGGAAATTTGGGAACAACATTACCAGACAAATCATTAACTCCTTTATATCACCGGGAAATAAAAATCCAATGATTAAAGCGGAGACAATAATTCCAGGCAGAACTGATTACTGCCGAGTAGCCTATTAGGCTAGCTCCTCCCCCAAACTCTGGAATTATTGACCACGATAAAGGGTGACAGGAGTACTGATCGGTCATAAAACTATACTCCCCTAGGATAATCGATAACAACGGGGCAGTGAAAGCTCAGAATAAAAAACCATCAGACTCCCAAAGCCTCCTTATCTATACATCCGCAAGATGAGGATAATAAAAAATTTTTTTTTTTTTTTTTTTAAAAGCGCTCATAGTTATTAGTTACATAGATTAAGTAGGGCTGAATCTTAAAAGTTGCTAAAACCAATTTATGCTGCTGGACAGAAGGTTTTAAGACCTCCGCTGCAGTCCAGTGGGAATCCAAAAGGGCTAGACACTCCTTCTTCAAATCTTTTCGTGAGATTGCTGAGATATCCATAGGATTCAGAAAATATTCTTCTCTCCCAATGTCTTTTAAAAAATTAGAAACATACTTCACCCATGGTATTTTAGTAGCACCCTCTAATTTTAAAATGTCTGTCAGGACATCTCTGTTTAAATGTGTTGCTTCTTGTGTCCAGAGTCTGTGTCATAGCAGCACTGGCTCTATTTTAATCAGGTCTGTTATGTAAAAAAGGCCTAATTCTGAGTGACAATTAAAATTAGAGGAGCTTTTGGGGAGTACCAGGATATATTTTAAAAAAGAATTTTCAGCAACCTGGATAGGCGCGGAGTTTGCAAAACCCCAAACCCCACTACCATAGGTAGCACCGGCTACGCATTTGGCTTTATAGATTTGAATTAATTCTGCAGGGGTCTAGTCCCTAGTTTACTTGAAAAGATTTTAAGAGCAGCGGTTGATCGAAAAAGCTCAAGCTTTTTAACAGAAACAGCTTGAGTCCACATCTCATTTTGGGCAAAAAGTATCCCGAGATAGGAAAAATGCTTGGCAAATTCAAGCTTCTGTCCTGCTATAAAAATTGGCCTCTTGGATTTATTTTGCCTACCACAGTACATAGTGAAAGTCTTTGATGTATTGACTTTCAGGCCCAGCTCATTCATAAAGCAGGAAAAGCTGTCAACCACCCGCTGTAAGCCCACTTGAGTACGTGACATAAGTACAGCATCGTCAGCGTACAAAAGTGCTGGTATTGGGCGGCCTCCTACAAATGCGGGATCCAAGCTATCTTTGCACAAGACGTTTTCCAATCCATTTATATACAAGTTAAAAAGGAAGGGGGCCAGGACACAGCCCTGCCTGACCCCACTTCTGATTGGAATTTTGTCGGTGCGTTCTCCATTTAGGCCAAAGCGAACGCGGGCTGACGCGTTGCTATAAAAACGTTTAAGATAATAAATAATATTAGATTCAACCCCAAGTTGTTCTAGTATTAACCACAGTTTAGAATAGACCACACAATCAAAGGCGGCCGAGAGATCTACAAAGGCCAAAAACAAATTACCCTGTTTTGCCCTTGTGTATTTCCCGACCAGCATTAGCAAGTTCAAACTCTGTTCTACTGTCCCCAGACCGGAACGAAAGCCATACTGAAGATCAGACAGAACAGAGTTTTCCTCCGCCCACTCCAGGAGCCGGTCCAGAATAACTCTGCCCGCTATCTTTGTGAAGGAATCCAATAGGGAAATAGGCCTGTAACAGGCTGGGTCCTGTCTATTTCCCTTCTTGTAAACCGGAACTATGACGGATTCCACATAGGTGGGCAGGAATTCAGCAACGCAGCTAGCGTTAAGCACCTGGACCAGAAGGGGTGCCCGTAGAGAAGAAACACTCTTAAATATATCTATGGGAACCCCGTCTGGGCCAGGCGCCTTAGCGCCCTTACTTCTACTCAGGGCCTTTTCAACCTCCTCGAGAGTAAAATGCAGGTTCCTGCTAGGGAGATGATCAAGAGTGGGGATCAAAGACCCCACTTGTTCCTCTCCTTCATACACTCTTGAAAAGTGTCTAACCCAATCTGAGTCGCATATTGCTATGTCTATTTTCGGGCTGACATCTTCACTAAGGAAGGGAGTTCTCACAATTTTCCAGAAGCTCACGTTATTATTTGTTATGGAGGCTGAATGAAGAGCCTCCCAAGCTTCAGACCTCAGAATATTTTTCCTATCTTTAATTGCCATTTTGTAATCTTTCCTAGATATGCGGATTTCCTCAGCAGATCTAGGTTTATTGTGCAGCGCCTTTTTTAGGGTTGCATAGGCCCTAGTACACCTGGAGTCAAACTAGCCTCCCTCTTTCTTTCGGTTCTTAAATTGCCTAGTGAGGGAGTTTTTAATTTCGTTTAATATTACAGAAAAGGATGCAAGACAAATTTCAGGTGGTGAATCTATCTCTAAGCACGTAGTTATTTCTAAAAGACATTTATCGACCACTGTTTTAATTATCTCTGCCTCATTTATCATAGCCCATTTTAATGTATATCCATTAGTTTTACCAATTACTAAGTCAGCGTCCAAGCTGTTACATTCTTTATGATTAATCAGTGTTGATACAGTAGGCAGCAGAATAGACACGCAAAGCGGAAAGTGGTCGCTCAATACTATATCAGGAACATTAAAAGAATGGATTCTGTTCTCACACTTATTAGAAATCGTGATATAGTCTATGGTTGTAGAGCAACCTCTACCATTAAATGTTGGGGCTACTGTAGGGGTAGAGATACACATTTAGTTTGCAAACCCTAGATCGAAATTAGCTAGCAAGATATTAAATTGTTCCCCTAAAGTAGTATGTTTAAAGTGGAAACGTCCCTCACCATCATCCCGTGTTACGCCGCATCTATTGTCCTTAGTTAATTCACACAAATTACAATTGAAATCCCCCAACATGATTACCATCAATTTATGCTTAAAATTATTTTCCTGTACAAACAAGGCTTTAGTCAATTTCCTTAAGACATTCGTAACATCATCACAGGGAATAATATTATATAGATTGACAATTGCAATTGGGGTGTCTCAAGCCAGACCAAGGACCAAAATTTGAAAATAAATGTCTTTAACAGGTTCAATAATTTTCTCAAGCTCTAATTTGTTAGACAAGTAGACACTCAAGCCACCCTTAGGTCTTCCATGAGAGACAGCTACAGCTGAAGTACAAAAAGTTCTATAGCCGTTCAAGTGTACTGGTTCAAGGCTCCATGTTTCTTGAAAACAAAGCAAGTCTTGGGTTTGAATAAAATCCCTCCAAATTGGGTTTTCAATTTTAGATCTGATACCAGCTATGTTCCATGATGAAATTTTAAGCACCGATGGACTTGTCAGGGGGATAGTCAAGACTTCAGGGGACATCAGGGTGGGGTCAGTGTGTAAAAGGGGGGCCAATTGGTCACCCCCCTGCCCTATGTCCTCATCTGCTGTCAGAACACCCCCCCCAAGCTCCACA
Organism: Lissotriton helveticus; assembly: GCF_964261635.1. NCBI lineage: Eukaryota > Metazoa > Chordata > Amphibia > Caudata > Salamandridae > Lissotriton > Lissotriton helveticus. Next base: position 328,658,508 of record NC_136071.1, on the reverse strand, counting down.
TCCTCACACATTACTGGCACTACTGGTGGTAATTTCTCCCCAGATGCAACTACATGTTCACTCATACAGAAATTAGGATGAGAAACTTCATCAAAACCTGGTGCAGTGGGGTTAGTAATAACCAACCGCAGTCAGTCGATATTTTCCAAACCACTAAGGGTGTCATAGTAATTAAATGTAGGAATTCCATATCTTCTGACCCATGGTTCTTCTGAGTTCATTGGCAGGTAGCGGACGGGGGCTATGCGTCTGATTGGTCGAGGAGGGGAATAAAAGTAACCAAGGGGGAGAATGTTAACAAGTTGTGAATCATAAGTCCCCATGGCCACTCTTTCCAACACTGTATTGACCAGTTGACGGGACCTAAATGATAGAACTACGCAGTCACCCCTCAACGTTTTATTCGATGTGCCTACCCATCTTGCTCGTCTAGCCATTTTGAACTCTGAGAAAAGATGATTTTTAAGTCCAACCCTAGATGATAAGAAGTAAAGAGATTTATTTCTCAGGGTTGACCAGTTTTCAACAGTATTAGGGGGAAGTGGAGGTACATTCGCCAAGACCACAGCATATGGTGTTGCTTCTGGCGGGAGATTTAGATTAAAGAGATTCGGGGTTACTCCTTCCTCAAAATGGTCCTCTGATGTTCTGTTTTGTTGAGGTGGTACAAACGAGGACACATTCGGGACTACCATAGGTGAGTCAACAGACCCATTACCATGAGTTATAGTGTCTCCTCTTGAGCCTTTGTGATGAGGGCGATCAGTAAGCTTTGGATTGAGGTGTTTGGATTTAGCTGGTACTTTAGTTGGAGCTGATGTTTTAACAGGAACTACCACTTTGGCTGGAACTGACACTTTAACGGGGGCTAATGAGCCAGTTTTAGAACATGTGACACTAATGTGAGGTAAAGACTTAACCTCACTTGGGGTCGGCTGCTTGTCCAGCTTACCCTCGATATGTGGAGGAGTGTGGCTCAATGGTTAGAGCGGCAGACCCTGATGCAGAGTTCTGGCCAGGGACCAGGGTTCGATTCCCGCCTCCGCGGGGTCTCGGGCTCAATTTCCTCAGTCCTGTTAATTCTCGCCTCGGTGCCTATTCTAATCATGGGCCCCACGCTGCAACTCTGGGCAATAGCTTGCTTAGCCTCCACACCGGCCCCAACAGCGCTAAGGATGCCTGGCTTCACCCTGGGGGTGCCCAGGAGTGGACACTTCACAGGGAAAGCCAGAAGGGGTTCCACAGCGGTATGAGTATCAGCGCCAGGAAACCATATAGGCGACACCGCAAGGTGACCGTCTGGTGACAGTGCGCTCTATAAGTACCATGACATTTACATATTAGTTAGCCTTATTTCTATATGTTTGACTTTTAGAGTAATAGATTCTAAAAGAGTCGTTAAAAGGGTTTCCATTTTCTTCCAGAATTAATCATATTTTAGGTCCCTATTAGTAGTTGGTAAAGGGACAGTCTCGATCTGATCATCCTCCTCGCTCCCTCTACTCCCTCTACTCCCATTTAAGTTTTCCATAACTTTATTTTGTTTGGATTTGGTACTCCTTTTACTAGTTTTATTTGTTTTACTAGGTTGCCTTTCTCTAGCAGTATGTTTTTGCTTAGATCTAGCCTTCTGTCCTCAAGTTCTCACACAGGGGCTATCACTAATATTCATAATAGGGATTGGGCTCCCTGAGATGTCATGTCCCTCTTTGCCTGAGACGTCCTCATCTAGAGGACGGGGTCACTGATCTGATTGCTGACACATAGAGAGGGAGTCACGGATAACCTTGCAGTTAGAGGCAATAATTCAGTTACATCCGTGTGATCCCTAAGTGACCTCTCATTTATTGGTGTAATACTATTTCTTCCAGGCAAAGCAACAAAAGAGGGGGCTAGTAAGGAATCCTGGGAGTTAGTAGTTAGCATAGACATATTTGTATTAGCTAAGGGGGGAGGAAGCCAGTGGCAGAGAGAAACGTCTTTCTGTGCTTTCAATAGCAGAGGCGACCACCCCAATCGTCTACTGCAGCATTCGGTCTATTGCTGTCAAGGTAGGTAGGGGGGGATTAACAACTGCTTTTGTTTTCCCATTTGAATGAATGGGGGTATTTTTCCCCATGTCTTTTAGCGATAGATCTAGATGTGTTAGAATGATAGCACAGAGAGATATTCACTATATAAACACGCTAAAAATACAGTATTAATGATTGCATCAAAAATTTAAAAATAGCAATAATACAGTATATAACTATAAATTAAATAAAAGGCAGTATTTACAAGTTTGCAATCCGCAGGCTGGAGCAAGTGAAATAAAAATAGACCAAAAGGGATGGCCCAGCCCAGCCTCGTCCGGCCCCGGACGGCCACAGACGGCCCGCCCTTTGCCCGGGCTTCGCCCGGCGTCCCACGAGGCGGGGCTTACACGGTTTTTTAAGCGCCTCCTGGCGCGGTTAGGTGATGAGTGGGCCGCATGGGCTGATGGGAGATGTAGTCCCCAGCCCGCTCTCCACTCAGCGGCCACGCTAGCGTGATGGGCAGACAGGAGGCTCCTGTGGCGGGACAGCGTCCAGGAAGGGTGCGCTGACAGCAGAAGACAGGCAGCGATCCCGCTAGCAATCCGTGGGCAGGTCAGCAAAGGTTCCCCCAGTGTTGATCAAAATACAAACTTTGCATTTTTATAAACACTACCAGTGCCCAGGTAGGTTGGCCATCTCTTCCTCATCTCCAGGCTTCTGATGACAGGAGGAGGAGGAAGGGGCTGGGGCTTGATCCAGCTACAGAGTGTTTCAAACTAGCTCACTCTGTAGCTGGATGTCTGGATTGCCCTTGTCTGTGGGGTGTAGTTCAACTATGATCCCCTAACATAGGCACAATCAATTTTTATTTAGCAGACATGCTGCACATGCCTCTCACAGGATAGTATATCTGCTAAAACGTGACTTTCGGGGTGCACATGAGTGCATCATCCCTGAAGCTAATGAAAAGCCACACAGAGCAGTAGGGGCAGGATCTCCGCCATTATCTGAGCTTCTTATACAGCTGTGCTTCCCGTCCTTTCAATAAGCTGGAAAGGGATTGAGGTGTGTCTTCCTCTCCTTAATCCTGCCTTTGCTGCTCATCTGGCTTCTCGCTGGGAATCATAGCTTGCTGGTTCTAATGCCCAGCACCAGATTCCTACTCCACTGCTGCCATGGAGCGTCCGAGTTGCCAGCTAAGTAAAAAAGAAAATGTTATTTCTCTATGCATGTGTGTGTGCATGTGTGTGTGTGTGTTTGTGAGCGATTGGGCATGAAAGAGATTGTATGAAAGTGTGTGGGTGAGTATGTTTGAGTGTTAGAGAGTAAAGGTGAGTGAGAATCTGAGTTTGAGAGTGTGTTTATATTGGAAGTGGGTAAGAGGGAATGAGTGAAGTAATAGGAGTGTGTTAGAACGAGTGATTGGAGGTTGTGGGAGGTAGGGTCCGCTTTTTAGTCAGAAGGATGCGCGCCACTTATGCTTGCTTGTAGAGTAGTTGTAGACACCAAGGGCCTCATTTATGAGGCCCTGCGTCACTTTTACGCCGCCGGTGCGTCACTTTTTGTGACGCACCAGCAGCGTAAAAAATGTGCCTTGTTGCACCATATTTACAAAGTGACGCATCTAGGTAGATGTGTCACTTTGTAAACCCCTGCGCTACATTATACCTACGCCAGGTATAATGTATGCAGGGAGGGGCGTTCTGATGCCAGAAAGGGTCATAGAAGTGACGCAGTGAAATCTATAAGATTTCACTGCGCCACATCTAGGACACAAATGCGTCAATTTCTTACGCCTGCCTCACTGCAGGCGTAAGACTGACGCCGGCCCTTTCACATGGGGCTTGCCCCATGTGAAAGCACACATTGCTGGAGTTGCGTCACTTTTGTGACACACTCCAGCAAAGCGTCACTTTTGCGCCATACAGATACGTCAGAAATACTGACGTATCTGTAACTCGTTGCGACATGATGCGTCATGCACTAAATATGACGCATCAGGGATGTCGCAAGGAGTGTGTACTGAGAAGTGACGCATCGCTGCTTTCACTCAGCGATGCGTCATTTCTCATAAATGAGGCCCCAGTTCTCTTGTTGGCAATCCTTTTGTGTGGCAACTTGCAAAATGCGACTTGGGGAGGCAGAGTCAGACTGCTTGGGCTTTGCTCTCAATGAGATAGTGGGGCCGGTTACTATGTAATCATCTCATCCCTTAAGCTTAAGAGAACTCTATAATAGGTTGGTTCTTGTAATTGTGTGGGGGTGGAAGAAGCTGCAGGAAGAATAAGGAAAACCAGGTTTGAACATTGTCTTGTGGACAGTATTTCATTGTAATGCAAGTCTCATTTCCAACACTCGGACACCCAAAATAAAGGCCGTAGCCTTTGACATGTAAATTAGCTTTATATTGGATGCGACTTGCACACCCTCACCTCAATTTTCTGAGTGCTCACAACAATTGGATTAGGTAACAGAAGACCTAACCTTTGAAGACCCACGTGTTTATGTGATTACATTGTGACTGCACTCTGATGCCCCAGGTCACAGCCCTTTATTAATAAGTTGGGAGTGCTTGGCTCATTTCAAAAGCAGCAGGATCGGAAGTGGCTTCTCTCTCCATGAATTGCTTCCAGGGTTTCCCTGCGTTTTCTGGTTCATTGTGGTAGGCTGCTGGTCGCCTGCCCGTTCCTAATAAGTAAATAAACGAACACTGGTTGGTTTCTGTCTTCATTTATTTTGGTGTGCGGAAAGAGCAGTCTGTAGTCATTGGCTTTTTATGTCAAATTTTCGGAATCTCGCTTCATTTCTGTTTTTAAAAAAATAGTCATTTTATTTGCTGTAGAAATTTGACGTTAGATGATTAAAGGCTCAGATGCCGTGGTTTCTACTAGATTCCCAGACAAATGATTGATTTTTGGCAAAAAAAGAGACTGTGCAGCATGCCACAGGAAGAAAAGGCTTATAATTATAAAGAGGACATTTAAAGAAAATTCCAGAAACTTTCAAACCCTTGAGAGCATGAATGGCTTTAAACTCTGACTATGCTTGGTTTTGGAACCTTGGTTGTACTATTTAACTGTCTCACTATGTAGTTTGAAGTTTTTCAGTGCCTATTGCTTTGTCCTGGAATTATGAAAGACAGGCCGAAAACGATAGCAATTAGCAGTAGTTAACTCAAATCTGCGAAGTGATTAATTACAAAAAAAAGACTCTAAGCAGCCTTATTTCGCACTATTGAAATCAATCTCTACTGTAAGGAAATTAGGTAATCAATTCTGCTCTTTCTATGACTAAAAAACAGGAAAGTATACTTCTAAGAAATGTTATATTAGTGAACGGGTGAGAGACCAATCGTTGTCATGGACAGGGTGCACCACAAAAGTCACTAAATAAATCTGTGGTACACCCTCTGGTAGCATGGCACCTACACAGTCAGCTGTAACTTAGAGGCAATGTGCAAAGCATTTATGCAACATTCAAACAGTAACAAAATGAAAACACAACACAAGAAAAATCCCAAATCATTTAAGAAAATAAAGTTAACTTTATATATTTTTTTTTAAATTACACCAAAACAATATAACTCTAATTAGCAGCACCAGAGTTATGAGTTTTAAAGTTTAAGGAAAAATAGCACCAATAAAAGATGCAAAGCGCCAACTGTGGGTATCTGTTCGATCCAGACCAGGACAAAGTCACAAGTTCAGACTGATCACAATAAAGCTTGGCCTGGACAAAGGACCAAGTGCGACCCATTGGAAGTTGTATCTTTTGTCTGTGGTGCCGGGCTGCACGGTGCTGCACGGTGCTGCACGGTGCTGCACTGCAAAGCTCAGCTTTGTGCTGCATCGGATCAGTCGAGCCGCCGAACAGGAGCTGCACAGTGTTGCTTTGCGATGCAGTTCAGTTGTTCTGCATCAGATCTGGTGAAGCTGCCACTCAGAAGCTGTGAAGTCCTGCGTCTGTCTGTGCCCCCTGATCAGGCGCTGCGAGATGCTGCGATGCGAGGCACTGCGTTGGTATGCACTGTGCTGCATCATATCCAGTGAACCCTTAAGAGCAGGAAGAAGTACACTAGGCCTACAGCCAAAGGTACAGTGGTAGTTCAGGAGTCACTCCCACAAAGGCCAGCAGAGGGAACCAGGTCAGAAGAACCAGTTGGGTCTGGTCAACTGAGAAGCAGGAGAGACCTCTGGAAGATTGTTGCGTCCCTGTAGCTCAAATAGGAGGTCAGACAACTAACCCTTAGAGTCACTGATGTCGATCTTGGGTTCAATGCAAGCTGGTTCGATTTTCCTTCTTCATACAGCAGGGCAGTCCTTTGGAATCTTCCACAGGTCCAGGAGTTTTCTGATAAGAGGTCAAGAGAAGGCCGTTCCTATACCCAGTGCCAGTTTGTGGGTAGGGGATTGTGACCTTTGTCTAACCTTCCCCCTTTCAATGGTCTGGCTCCAAACTGTCTGGTGTAACAAAGGGTAGGCAAGCATAGGTGTGAGCTGCATTTATTAGTTGCAGGCATGCAGCCTTACAAGTCAAGGAAAGGATGGGAACAGCCATCAGGCTACCCTTGAAGCTCTGGAAGAGTTGAGTAGAACCCCACAGGCCATTCTGTTCAGGAGAGTGAATCCAAGCCCCACACCCAAGGCCCTTTTGTTTCCATGTCTGGAAGGAATACACGACGCACCTCAGGAGAGCCATTCACAGTCATGTGACACTGTACACAGACAGAAAGGCACATTTGGTTTCAGAAGAAAAATACCACTTTCTAAAATTCTAATTTACAGATAATAACTTAAGACCACATTTTCTGATCAAAGAGCATTTTAAATTACCATTCAAATGAGTGGAAGAAGAATTTCTCTACCTGTTCTCAAATTGAAGTTATCACTTAAGTGTAATAAGATAACCCAGTGTAAGTCTATGGGAGAGATAAAGACGCTGCAGTGAAAAACAACTTTAGGAGTTTTTACTCTCAGAACATGCAAAAGATAAATGCTTGTCCTACTTTTTAAATACCATGCCCCCCTCTGTATGACCTTTTATGGCCTAGTTTCGGAGTGATATATAATTATTAAAAAGAACGGTTTAGGCTTAGGTTGAAAGAGCATTTTAAAACTGCCCTAAAGGCTGCAGTGGCTGACCTGAGACATGTTTTACAGAGTTACTTTAGTGGGTGGCACAATGAGGGCCACAGCCCACTAGTAGCATTTAAGTTACAGGCCCTAGGTACATACAGTACCATTTAGTAGGAACCTCAATGTACCAATCAGGTGTGGTCAGCTTTCACCATGTTTAGATTGGAGAACTGAAGTATTTTAACACTGGTTAGCAGGAGTACAATGTACAGATTCCTAAAAGCCAAGAAAATCAGGTTCAGCAAAGAAAGGCTCAGGAGGGCCCAGTCTAACACTCATGCTCGACAGTAGCTGCATCATTTTATAAATCCATTAAATTGGCAGTCAATGGGCTGGAAGCAAATGCTAGCAATAAAACACAATGTAGTATTGGACTGGATGTAGCGTAGGATGCCCATGTAAGGTAGTGATACCTACACCATGTGTGCAATGATGTCCCACATTTTGTCCTTCCCTCTAGACAATATTGGAAGCTGTTGTTTGTGCTGTTAACACTCTCTATGAAGAGTTGTGTCACAATCTACAACAAAACTAAAATAAGAAAGAGTGGCTTAATTATGAATAAAGAGACAATAGAAGTGGGGGAGAGTATAGCATAGTGTCACCTCTTAAAGTCAGGTAAAGTTGGAAAGTTACCTTGACAAAGGCACAAACACGTTGATGTGACTAAGAAAAATGAGAACCCCATTCAGAGGGCCACTGGGGAAGGAGGGGATACTGGGCCCAACAGTGGGGGTGGAGGCCTTTCACTCCTGATGTCCCAGGGCCTGACCTACAATGGATACTTAGTAAATGGGCCAAGGTCTACTTTCGCACTTGCCTCTCAGCTGTAATGTGGTCAAGCAGTCCAAGGGTCACACAGAGGGCGCGAGGGAGGTGGATACAGTGGGGTGAGCACAAGCTCACAACTTAACATGCGTGCAGTAATAACTGGTTCCTCAGAAACATTATTTTGCGATAAAAGTGTTCTATTTGACTGCTAACAACACAAAGGGAAATACAACTTTCACAAAGAACTACACAGTCCCCCTCAGGTCAGGGCTCTGGTGTTTCTATAGGTGGTTCCCAGGTCCCCACTTCCTCCTTGCTCCTAGCGATAGTGGTTATTTTCCATTCACTATAGCCAACATCCAGGTTAAGAGCCACTAGTAGTCCGAATCTCAAAAGGCCACTCTGACTCTATAATAAAGTCAACAGTGTTCCAGTGCCACAGTGCTATCTAGCAAGAAAGTACCCAGTGGGCCGACTGGCCCCAAATCCTACTTACCAGCAACTGCAGGATTGGAGCAATTGGAGTTCCTGAGCGCACTTCTTCTGTGGATGCTGGAGCGGTAGAAGCTGATTCAGGTGAGCAGTTGTGCCACAGCAGCGAACGGAGTGTCTTTGCGGTTCTGCATTGCAGGGTAAGTCTCTGGTCATCCCACATTGGGGGTGCAAATATTCTGGTATGAATCCTTTGTCCTGGTGCAGGGGCAGAGGGGTTCCCACCGCAATCTCACTCCTCCAGTGACAACTCCCACCAGGTAATATGTCTTGCTAGTCCTGGTGTCCCCATCTGGCATATGGGATCACTGCATCCTCACTTTACACAGGCTGTTTCCCAATCAGCACAGTGAAGAGCTTAGTGGCAGCCCCACCTGGAATACAGGGTTGCAGCACATAAATGATGGATGGAATGCAGACCAAATCAAAATATTCACCCCCAGTCAAGAGATCTGGGTTAAATCCATTGTTTTTTTGCTCACCATGCCACCCCCGTTTAGACCATCCATATGCAAATCAGTCATGACCTTGTTCCTCATTGGAACAGTCTAGCTTGAACTGCAAACCCAGGTCCTCCCTGGACCAGAAACACGCATCATGGGGCGGGTTTCGGGGTTTCACCCCTCATCAGCCAGGCTAGCTTGAATCCAGTGTCACAGTGAGCCCGGGACCCACATCTGAGCATAGCTGGAGCACTTAGGGCAAGGAAGCAAAAGACACACAAATGATGAATAGAATGCAGACCACATCAAAATATTCCCCCCAGTCAAGGGATCCGAGTTAAATCTATTGTTCTTTTGCTCACCATGTCTCCTCATGGGAACAGTCCAGCCTGAATTGCCAAGCCAGGTCCTCCCTGGACCAGAAACAAGCATTCTGGGACCGGTTTCGGGGTTTCACCCCTCATCATCCAGACTAGCTTGAATCCAGTGGTATAGTGGACACTTCACGGTGGCCCTCTGGCATACGAGGGTCACCAACTTTATCCTGAACACATACAATGACACGATCAATGCAGAAGCTGTCTTCTCACTACTCACAAAGGAAGTCTACTAGACAGGGCTCCCACCTGGACTTGCTCCCTACTAGTCTCTCCTCTTCCTCACAGGGCACACTGGTCTTGGCAAGCAAGCAGGTGTTCGGGCTGCAGGGCAGGTGGTCTTGGATTCCCTGGATGATGTCCCCTCACCCAGCAGGCAGTCTAGCAGACCTTGCTCTCCCAGTCCTGGTCACATCAAAAGTCTTGCAGAGCGTCCTCTTCTCAGACAGCCTGTCTGGTTGCTTGGCAGACAACAATTTAGGGGTGTTAAGCTCCCTTTCTTATAGTGCATTTCTGAACACAACATTTGATTTAGAGTCTGCATCTTTTTATTTTATGTTGGAGGTTTGCTTGTTTTAAAGTTCCCACTCCTCTCTCCTCTCTACCTCTTGAAATCAGCCTGACACAGCAAGAGTGACTCTAAATCTGATAGCTCTACAACACAGGCCATTTGTGGAGAAGTGTAGCTCACTGGTTAGAGTGGCAGACTCTGAAGCAGAGATCAGGCCCGGGACCAGGGTTCAAGTCCCGATGCGGCAGGGTCTTGGGCTCAATGTCCACAGACTCGATAATTCTTGCATTGGCGCCTACTCTAATCATGGGTCCCACGCTGCAACTCTGGGCAATAGCTTGCTTAATCTCCACAACGGCCCCTACAACACTGGGATGCCTGGCTTCACCTTGGGGGTGCCCAGGAGAGGCATCTCACAGGGAGAGCCAGGAAGGGTTCCACAGCATTATACAGGGCCGGGATGCCCCGTTGGGGCAGCTGTGTTCTTTACAAAATACACTGCACACATACTTGTGTGATTAGAGTTCACAACTGGATGCCAGTCAAAGTGGCATATGTATCAAAAGGTTAGCCCAGGACCTCAGCCCTACTCTTTATGATTCTCTTATCATCCCCTCCTCCATCCTGTGATGCACCCAGGCCCCTTCCTTTTGGCCTCTATGAATCACAGACCACCCTTTGAAGTATATGGGGAAAGCCTGGCTCTCCAGTGTGTTCCACCCATCTTACAGAAATGCAGCCATACACAAACCTGTCTAGGGGGAATTCTGTTACCTCCTCTCCTCATGTTTCACCATGCAGGCCTGCGTCTCAAAAAACGGAGCCCATATTCTGCGATGTATTGTACCCTCCACAGGAACACTTACACCCAGTACATGCACTTATTATGTAATATACATGCACTGCATAGCACTATATCCTTGATGTACTGCATCACTCAGAGGCACACATACAAACTCAACACATGCATACAACATGCACACACTGCACAGTACTGCATTATCCTTGTTTTGTAACTTTGCCAGGCACACATTCACCATTGCAGAAACACCTCTCCTGCACTGCACAGCACTAAATATCAAAAGGATGTATGCGAAAGGGTGAGTTTAGCATGCAGCGGTGGAACTTTAAATAAGTGAGGCAACAGACCTTACACTAGCTTCACTGGTTAAAAAGGACCTATTAACTCCTTCTAATCGCTACACAATATGCCACCAATGCGCTTGTGCTACTTAACTCCTGGTGAAGACTGTAGCCTCTTATTGCTATGAGGGTAGCACTTTGAGGTACTCCTCCGGGTCCAAAAAATCACAATCTGTGAGACAGGCCTATGTCATGGTGGTCAAGCATGATCCAGGTTTGTCAAGGACAACAAATAGCAGCATTAGAGATCCAAACATCAGAACAGTTGGGGCACTCAGGGCAGAGCTGCACGTCAATTACCATGCGGAGGACTTCCATCTGAACAATTTCTTCCCCAGTTTTGATTTTGTGAATAGTCCTCCGAAAATTAATTTAGGCAACACATCAACCTACTCGAAATTTCATTTGATTTTAACTTGAAGTGTGTTGATCTACATAATTTTTCATAAGTTCATAGAAAAAGTTTATGGTTATATTAAAATCGGAACCCAATATAGGTTTGCCTCAAATGAATGGGTTATTATGTCACCAGAAACTCTTGATGACAATATAAGTCAATATTAGATTGTAATGCAATATCTTCAACACATTAGTAATATTTTGTGTGTTTGACTGACATGTCCTATAATTTTCTTGGCTGATAGATTTTGCATGCTAATATTACTGTGCTGCTAGGAAATGTCATGGTTTCCATTGGATAACAAAAAGGAATTCTTGCAATTCCATAAAGTATGGATTGATATTTTGCACAACACTGTTCTTGATGGGTTTGGTATCCAGAATTTGAGAAAAATACTGAGGACCTGAAAAACAATGGTTTATCTGTGAGCAGGTGTAATGACCTACTATTGAATTTCTTGGAGTACTCTTGGCTTACGTAAAACTCCACAAATAGGTTACACCAACTCTTAAAATATTGTTGTAAATCAGGCCTTTATACTATTATGTAGACTGTTTGCTGGCTGAACACTTGGAGCAGGTGAAACTACTGAAAGTCAAAGAGATTCTACTGTTGGACCCTCCTTGTAGGTTAAATCTCAAAACTGTACATTTTCCTTTTGCAGGTTTAACTTAAAGGGGAGTGATTGGAGTGAGGTACTGGGTTTTTCAGAACCGGTACAGAACCGGTAACCCAGTGGTGTCAGGGAACACACCCAAAGACCTCGAGTACTTTCCTGATTTAGACCACAGAAACTCAGAGTCTTCTAGGTGAAGTTGAGGATCGATTTTATTGGCTGCAACCAAGTAACAGGTCCTAGAAGTACAACAACACGGGATGAATATTCTCAGGAGACTGCTCAATCTTACAAAGCCAGGCTTCTCTTTTTATACAGAATATTAAGCTTCAGGCAAACATTCTTGGATTTGCAGTATACCATTCACATATTTTCATTACAAAGGAAAAGCAGAGTCATGATGACAAGCCCATATTTCAGTTTGTCCAGCCCACAACAAATTACCCAGCAAGGCCCAGCATTTCCATCAGATACCAGTGGACCCCCAATAAAAACGGGTACCTCCCCATCATAAAGCAAGTGAGAGAAAAAAGAGCAGGGACAGGTGTGAGCAAGATTCGGCAGGGTGTGTGTGCGATGAAAAGGGTTTATGACATGTTGTGCCATGATGCTATCTCGTTCGGCCACTGGGAGAGGAACTGACCAAACAGGTTCGGCCTGAGGCAAAGGTTTCAGCTTGCCCAGGTCAGAGAAAAGTCAATCAAGGTGTACGTGTCGTTTGATATCGAATTTAGCTGTATTATAGCCTATGTGAGGGCAACCCACAAAATGGCTGCCTTACACAAAATGGAAGCCAAGGGTTCAAGACGAAAATGACGATTTCGATCTGAAATCGTCACTTGAATATGACGAAAATGCTTGTACATAGTGTACTAGCCATTTTCGGTCTTTTGATATAAAAATCGTCATGCTACGACGAAGTTTTATTCATGAGTTCAGAATTTTCAGAACTACAAACCCTCCTTTTGCCCTTACATAGTCAATTAACCTATCCTCATGCTAATCTGAGTCCAGGTCTATATTCCTAAAGTCATTGAGATGTTGCTGTAACATCATTCTATTACTTAGCTCATCTCTTGATACAGGTTTCCTTACACATGATGTAGCACAGAGGCCACATATTGCAGGAGCACACTGCACGCAAAGACAGAACAGGAAAAGAATGGCTAAGACCATCCCAATGACAATCAGAATTTTCCATCCCCAGGCCGGTATCAGTTCCCAGAACCATCCCATTAAAGACCAATCTCCTTTATCCACATGAATAGATTTGGAAATCTTATGCAGTTTAGAGAAGGCCTGGTACACTGTTGGAGCGTTATCTGGGATGAAAACACAGCAACTCGATTGGATCAATCTACATACCCCACCTCGGTCTGCAAGTATGACATCTAATGCGACCCTGTTCTGAAGGGTCATAAGACGATCCGACTGGAGCTCAGCAGTCAAGTTACCAAGGGCACCAGCAGTTTTAATTATGGTGGACTCAACCACCCTTGTCAATTGCCTTATGTTCCTGCTGTTAGCCATCGGTCCCCAGAACGGCAGAAAACCCTTTACGAAGTCCCCAAATTCTTGTCCTGCAGTGTCTTCTCTACTCAAGACACCTCTAACTATCCTTGTCTTGTGGTAATCTGCCGCTGCTGTGTAGGTGGGAGGCAACAGGAACGAAACAAAACATGAGCCCGAAAAGTCAGGGGGCAACCATGTATAGGCTCTATCATGGCAGATGAAATAGGTACCCTTAGCTGCTAAAAACGCAGGGGAAGTCTGAGACCCAAAAACATACGTTTCAGTACAGACACTCTTCCCTAACTGAGCTCTGGGATTCTTGCCAGTACCTTGCAGACACAGGTGACCCTGATGGGGTACAATCCAAATCGGGGAAGATCTCTTAGCTTGCTGTTTCTCACTCAGAGTAGCTCCATATCCTGTCACGTTCCATCCTATATAGGCAAGTGTCTCATCTTCGGGGGTAGTTTCATAAGAAATCTCTTTCTTAATCATGTCGACTATACCCTTAACTAGAGCACTATTCTTAGGATTGTCTTTTGCAGAACGTAGGGGGTGGACTTCACGTGCATATATGAACATTGTTCTGTATGCCCACACAGAACCATTGTGACTGAATGGCAGGACCAGATAAGGGATACCTTTATCCGTTGTGTGAGGCATAAGACCACACACCCAACAGTTAGTCGTGTTCATTACAAGTTGGTGTTGGTGCAAAAGCTGAACAAAGGAGTTATTAATAAACTCTAATCTCCTAGCTGATTCGTGTTCAGGAAGGGGTTGAAAAGAATGTGAGGAAACAGTGGAAGGAGGAGGTATAGGCGATGTAGTGGGTGCAAATGTTACTTGAAAAGAGAATAAAACCTAACTTATTAAAAATATCATCACACTGAATAACATGAAAATGCACAATATCAAAAAGCTTTTCTTTGTCATTATTTTACAAATCCTGGCTTTAAAGTTCATGGTTTTGGCAGGTCTCTCCATCTCGAAAAACTCCATCCTCTCTAAAGTGCTGCCCGCGATGGGAGGTTGTTTCTGCTAAGGAATGCTTCTGTCAGTCTAGGGCAACTCCCTTGGACCAACCAGTACTGTCGACCTAACGTCGTCAGCTGCACCCCAAAGAATTTGGGCAATCGCGGCCCTAGCAGCGGAACCCGGATGGCGGTTCAAAAAAAAAAATAAGCAAGTTTCTCAGATGGGAGAGTTGCGCTTTCAAAAATAGCAGGGAATTTTTTTTTTTTATTTGTCCATAGGTCTCGGCCTCAAATTGTAGCGCTTTTTCCCCAGGTACTGTTTGGTCTTTGAAAAGGAGTTCAGGTTCTGTAGTGTCCAATCGAACTGATGGTGATACAGCTGGTTGCAAAATGTTATCACTCTCTTGTTCAGTAAGTGTTCCTTTTACTCATGCATCACTGAAAGGCAGAAAACGTGGCACAGTTTCAGTCTCTGAGTCGGCGACACCCTTCTGGACCCACTGGTCGCGCGGCAGGGGTAAAGGTACCCTCTTGCAGTGGACTCCGTGGATCCAGTGCTTCTTCCCTTCCACTCGAACAGCTGATCTCGTGGCAAGAAGGACGAGGTGCGGTCCGGTCCACATGGGCTGGTCGTTCTTGGTTCGCTGAAAATTTTTCACGAGAACCCAGGATCCAGGGTCGATGGCGTGACCTGGAGTTTCAGAGACCGGAGGCAGGGTGTCATGGACCTGTTGATGCAAAACACGCAATTTAGCCGTCAATTCGTACAAATAATCAAGCAAAACAGGGTGTTCTATTTCACTGAACTTAGTGGGCCTTGGCACTCCCCATATGTTGGCCGGGCGGCCGAATACGATCTCATAGGGACTAAGTCCCACTCGCGAATGCACAGTCATTCTGGTGGATAGGAGTGCCAGGGGTAGAGCATCAGGCCATTTAAGACCAGTGCTCGCTTGGATTTTGGCCAGTTTAAGTTTTAAAGTGCCGTTGTAGCATTCTACTAATCCAGCTGATTGGGGGTGATTTGCAGCGTGGAACTTTTGCTGAATGCCTAGCCATTCACATACTCTCTTCATCACTCGACCCACAAATTCACTCCCATTGTCACTCCAGACCATTCTAGGCATTCCGAATCTAGGGAAGAACTCTTTCACAAGGGCTTTAGCTGTGGATAAGGCAGTGTTGTCTTTTAGGGGATAGGCTTCCACCCATCTTGAAAAGGCACAAACAACAACGAGTACGTATTTTAAATTGTTACACCTTTCCATGTGGATGAAATCTAGCTGCAGAACCTCGAATGGATACGTAGGAGGTGCAAAATGACCAGCTGGAGTTGGGGTTCCCCTACCAGGATTGTGTTTCAGACACAACATGCAATTCTTGACGACATTCTCTGCACACTTGGGAATCCCTGAATTTTGCCATACTGGAGCCAACAACTTGCAAATCCCTTTCATGCTGATATGAGCCATTCCATGAGCCATTGTAACCATTGCTAGCACATATGCATCGGGTAAGAACCATCTCTGATGCTCTGACAATTCAATCCAACAACCATTTGCATCCATTTTACCCGTACTTTCTCTCCACATGCTCAACTCTTTCTCTGTAGCCTCAGCTTGAATAGACTTCACACTCTCTATCGTGTCTTCACACATTCCAACATCACCAACCCTTCTTGCAGGGCCTGCAACATACATTCGGCTCATCAAATTTTTTGCAGTTTCTTTCGCGATTTCATCAGCAAATGCATTTCCACAACCAACATCATCAGTCACCTTCTTGTGAGCACTACATTTCACAATCGCCACTTGCAAAGGCAGGGTCAGTGATTCAAGAAGCTCATTCACCAACTGACCATGCTGAATCTTAGCTCCATGCGAAGTCAGGAACCCACGTTCTTTCCACAATCGTCCAAAACTGTGAGCCACTCCAAACGCATACTGACTATCGGTGTAGATGGTCACTTTCATTCCTTTTGACAACACACATGCTCTTGTAAGTGCAATCAATTCTGCTGCTTGAGCTGAATTATGTGGAATACGTGCAGCTTCAACAATTGTATGCAAAGTCGTGACAGCATATGCTGCAGTCGTATCACCATTCGGGAGCTTGAAGCATGAACCATCCACCCATAATGTACCATCACTTTCAGCAAGAGGAGTGTCCTGGAGATCTACTCTCCCTTTCGTTTCTTCTTCTGTTCTAAGAAGATAATCATGCTGTTCTGAGGCATCTAATTCCTCTACAATTGGCAACAACATAGCTGGGTTGAGGGT
This sequence comes from Lissotriton helveticus, assembly GCF_964261635.1. NCBI lineage: Eukaryota > Metazoa > Chordata > Amphibia > Caudata > Salamandridae > Lissotriton > Lissotriton helveticus. Next base: position 328,641,837 of record NC_136071.1, on the reverse strand, counting down.
GTTGCATTTTTTTATGTGCACATGACTCGCTAACAATGTCAACTCGTAACCTGACAATCGAGCACTAGTTAAGTGCTGTGTCTTGGTTCTGTTTAACAATGTGTCCACTGCATGTGGAACCATCACGACTAACATGTTATTCATCACTAGACCAGCAGACTGTCGAATAGACACAGCTGCTGCCGCTGTTGCTCTTAAACAACTCAGCAATGCTTTAGCTACTGGATCCAAAGTCGACGAAAAATATGCGCATGGACGCTGCTTGTCTCCAAACAGTCAACACTGATAATGCACAACCCTCTTTCTCATGGACATACAATGTAAAGGGCTTACTGTAGTTGGGTGTACCTAACACAGGAGCCGAACATAATGCTGTGCGCAATTCAAAAAAACTTTTCTGACACTCTTCAGACCAAGGAACGGGATTGGGTGTATCTTTACACGTTAATGCCACCAAAGGTTTGGCTAATAACGAAAAATGTGGTATCCATTGCCTGCAATATGATGTAATACCCAAGAAAGCACGCACTTCTCTCTGTGTTCTTGGCACACTCAATTTCGATATTGCCTGATTTCTTTCTGGGGTCAGTTTCCTTCCCTCCTTCGTTAAGAGGTGACCTAAGTAGGTCACTTCTTGTCGACAATATTGTAATTTTGATAGAGACACTTTGTGATGCAAATCACACAAATGACGCAACAATGACAACGTGGCTTCTTTACAGATTTCCTCAGTATCTGCAGCAACAAGCAAATCATCAACATACTGAATGAGGGTAGCACCATCAGGTAATACAATCGTATCAAGCTGTGTTTTTAAAGCCTGACTATATATTGATGGACTTTCACAGTAGCCCTGTGGAGCGCGTTTAAAGCAGAAGCTTCGTCCTCCTAAACTGAAGCCAAAAATATCCCTACTCTCCTCTGCAATCGGGATGCTGAAGAAAGCATTCTTCAAGTCAATCACCGAAAACCAGGTGGCAGAAGCTGGAATCATAGTCAATAGGGCAGTAATGTCAGGGACAACTGGAAATTGTGGCACAACTATTTTATTGACCTCTCTCAGATCAATCACAAATCTGTACACAGGTGGCTGAGAAGGGTCCGTTCGCTTCAAAACAGGCAGAACAGGACTATTGCAAACGTTGCCTCTTGTCTCTTCAATCACGTCTTTTTCAATCAGATCGTAAATGATCGCTAACAACGCTTTTTCACCTTCACTAGAGATTTTATATTGGGGAATTCGTGGCATTTTAACATTGGCTTTCAATGTTACAACATATGGCGGTATTTCCAAAAGACCTACATCATTAGGACCAGTAGCCCAAAGAATATTAGGGAGAGATGACAATTCTGTTGGAAGTTTGTCCCTTGACAAATACATTGGAGAAACCACTTTCTTACCCAGTGTAAGTTGTACTCCAGAAGGAGAACAGTACAAAGTCGCATACAATCTTTTCAGCAAATCTAATCCTAACAGGTTTTCACCACAACCTGTTGTCAGAATAAGGGGTGCTTCAAATTCACAAGGACCAATAGAAAGAGACAAAGGGTCAGAAATCGGATTTCTAACTGGGGCGCCAGAAAAACCTACTGATACATTTGTTTCACCAGACAAAGGTGCGCCAGGGAGTTTGGAGTGCATAATAGAACTCTTTGTAGCACCAGTATCCAACAGAAAAGGCTCTGACACACCTGATGTAATCACCTCAACGTAAGGCCCACTCTGATCTACTGGAACTGAAACAACTCCCTCTCTTTGTCTATGGCTGTCCTAGCAATCATTACCGTCCATATTCTCATCTTCTGCATAGTAATCATCAGCATAGTACTGACCCGTCCTACCAGACGCGTTATTCTGCTGATCAAACCTTTTCATCAAATTTTGAGGTGGAAGAGACTGTGTGTTCTGGGGGAAATTTCCACGTCCTCTACCTCTAGGCGCTTGCTGAACACCTCTACCTCTTATACCAGAAGCACCATTTGCACGCTGTAATAAAATAGGACAACTATACTTGAAATGACCCTCTTCCTTACAATATGAACACTGATTGGGGCCTACAGGGACACGTGGTTGAGTATACTCGACTCTTTGCGAGTTCCTCTGATACTGTTGAGGCTGCTGATAATTATTCTGATAGTTATTCTGACCACCATTGTTCTGGCCACCACCACCACGTGGAGGATATGCTTGCTGTAACAAAACCTTCGTTTTCAACTCTTTAGTTTTCTTCTCTGCTCTATCTTTCTCATCTTTATCTCGATTTTCGTAATATTGTGCAGTAGCCAATATCTGTGCTGAAGAGGAAACTGCCCAAGAACTCTCTGAATCTTTTAACTTCTTACACAACTCTGGAAGCAGATTGTGCACAAATTTATCGACGAACAGTCGCTGACCACCTTCTGTGCTCATATCTTGACCACTGTGGTCGACAAAAGTTTCTTCAAACCTAGTGAAGAAATCTGAGACCGTTTCATCTTTCTTCTGCTTACACGCAGACAATTTATCCCAATTCACACGCATCGCGGGCATTAAAGTTTTCATGTAATTAATTATCCTACCAGGGAGATCTGCTACTAAAGGCTCAGGTTTAGCACCACCAATTTGTAGGGCATCTGCGGCAGCAATATTAGCCCATGAGTCACCTAACTCTTGATCATGATCTGCATGATGAATCTTTCCCCATAAAGGCTGTGGAACAACGTTCCCAAACAACATATCTATATCTGCTAAATTCATGATACATGACCCAGCAGTCTGTGACAACTCTTTGTAATACCCTGCGGGATTTTTACGGGGATCAGGCAATGTCTGTTTAAGAGCCAAAACTTCAGCTCGCTTCCATGGGACATGTACCCACACACGCTGAAAGTGTGGCAGAATAGGTGGGACAGCATTCGCGTTCCCTTCCCTCCATTGTGGAGGAACTTCTCTCATGGGATACTGTCTCACCTTCTTTTTAACCGAGGAATCAGACTCAAACAATGACCTAGAAACACCTTCAGTCCTAAGCGACAACAACGTCGCAACTGCTTTCTTAACATCTGAACCCACAATTGCGCCTTTTGAAAACTCGAACCGTACATGGCTCAACTCAGGAGGATTAGAGTCCAAATCATTTTCCTCTAAATCTTCACATAGAAAAACACACATTTTCTCAAAAACGTATCTCTGCTTTGATGCTTCCCACTGGGTGAAGACATCCATAACACATTCTAAATCATATCTTTCCGTATCAGCAACCCATTTATGTGCCAAATAATTCAACGTTTCCTTCTCCTAGAATCAGGCTGTTGACTACGTAACTGTTTGCACTCTGTGTCAGGAGTTACACTTGTTGCACCAAAGAGAGGATGCAGAAGACTAGAAACAGTACTAGTCACTCTCTGACGAACAGAAGGAGAAGTCGATGAAAAGGCAAGCGGAAAAACAGGGTGAGACGAGGCAGATGCAGGGGCAGTGTCAGGAGAAGTACCAGGAGTGGTAGTCGATATAGTAGTCAAAGTTGTAGGAAGTAAAGGAAGAGCAGATGTAAAGGTCGGTGGCCCTTGAGGAGGCTGCACCGGAGGAGCAGGAGCCAGCTGAAGAGTAGCTGGTGGGTGCTGTGGAGGAGCAGGAGGCAATGCAATCACAGGTTGCGCAACTAAAGGTTGCGGAGGTGCCGTAGCGTTTTGCGCATAGAGGGGTGGCGAACTTAACAAATGCGCCATTAACTAATCTTTTTCAAGCTCTTTTGCTGCATCTTGCTGAAGAGGCGGCAAAACTGGATAACATTTATCTATCACCATTTTACGTTGCCTGTGCAACTGCTCACTCATCTGTTCTTCTTCATTGTCTTTAAACTGCATGGCAGCTTGCATTATCAAAATACCCCTTTCTCTCTTATTTTTCTTCGCTAATTTAATTTCCTTCTGTTTGGCTTCCTTACGCCATAGGCGGAAAGAGTCAAACATCGCCGGCCGGGCTTTCTTCTCGAAAATTTTAACTTCGAGGTTATCTAGGATTTCCGTGTCAAAGCTACCATATGGGGGCCATTTTAAAACACCATCTTTTCTGGTGTATTTGATCCACACTTCATTATATGTGATGGGGCCTACTCCATGTTTCACATACAATTCATAAGTTGGAGTTCCAATCGGAGGAACCGGACACGAGTCCTCCAATCGGGAATCCCTATTACTACAACCAAGACAAAACAAATTTCCAAGTCTGCTAAGACCAGGCATCTTCGCTCTCTAGTCTAGCTTCAAACTTCAAAGGGTTATCGATTACGATATTTCTTGTGAATACACGAGTCCTTTGGCTTTGGCACTTGCAAGTTCCAAACAAAGTGATCCCAAAGGGGATACCCAAACTAAGACCAACTAAGGACTGGAAGACGCTCCACTTATACTTAACTGAGATATCGATGACGTCACCAGAAGACTCGTCTATCGTTTCGCTCTACCAAACGTCAAGGGTCCAAATCAGGGCAATAGCCAGGGCAGCAGTCCTTTGTAGCCATCGGGAAGCGAGGAACCTCGCAGCAAAGACTTTCGGACCACGTTGACATGCAGGGGTTGATGAAGTGGTTGGCCTTCCTCGAGAATTTTCTCACGCTGCTCCTCACGAACCTCTGGCTGGACCGGTACCGCTGGTATCGCTCCGCATTGGGCGCCAACTGAGGTACTGGGTTTTTCAGAACCGGTACCGAACCGGTCACCCAGTGGTGTCAGGGAACACACCCAAAGACCTCGAGTACTTTCCTGATTTAGACCACAGAAACTCAGAGTCTTCTAGGTGAAGTCAAGGATCGATTTTATTGGCTGCAACCAAGTAACAGGTCCAAGAAGTACAACAACACGGGATGTATATTCTCAGGAGACTGAAGTCTGAAGACAGAAGTCCTCATCCTGGGCTCCTCGCCCTCCGCCTGGGACGACTCCTGGTGGCCCCCCGCCCTGGGCACCGCACCCAAACCGACAGACCACGCACGCAACCTGGGCTTCATCCTGGACTCCTCCCTCTCCATGACCAGACAAGTCAACGCCGTCTCCTCGTCATGCTTCAACATCCTGCGCATGCTACGGAAGATCTTCCGGTGGATCCCCACCGAGACCAGGAAGACGGTCACCCAGGCCCTCGTCACCAGCCGACTGGACTACGGCAACGCCCTCTACGCCGGAACCACCGCCAAGCTCCAGAAGAGACTCCAGCGGATCCAGAACGCCTCAGCCAGACTCATCCTCGACATCCCCCGACGCAGCCACATCTCCGGACATCTGAGAGACCTGCACTGGCTCCCCGTCAACAAGAGAATCACCTTCCGTCTCCTCACCCACGCACACAAAGCCCTACACGATCTAGGCCCGAGCTACCTCAACAACCGCATCAACTTCTACGCTCCCAAACGCCACCTCCGATCAGCCAGTCACGCCCTCGCCGCCGTCCCCCGCATCCGAAGAACGACAACAGGAGGAAGGTCCTTCTCCCACCTGGCCGCCAAGACCTGGAACTCCCTCCCGACCGACCTGCGCCTGACCCAAGACCACCTCTCCTTCAGGAAGAAGCTCAAGACCTGGCTGTTCGAGCAGTAGCAGCACCCCCCCCCCCCCTAGCGCCTTGAGACCCTCCGGGTAAGTAGTGCGCTCTATAAATGTCCTTGATTGATTGATTGATTGAGACTGCTCAATCTTACAAAGCCAGGCTTCTCTTTTTATTCAGAATATTAAGCTTCAGGCAAACATTCTTGGATTTACAGTATACCATTCACATATTTTCATTACAAAGGAAAAGCAGAGTCATGATGACAAGCCCATATTTCAGTTTGTCCAGCCCACAACAAATTACCCAGCAAGGCCCAGCATTTCCATCAGATACCGGTGGACCCCCAATAAGAACGGGCACCTCCCCATCATAAAGCAAGTGAGAGAAAAAAGAGCAGGGACAGGTGTGAGCAAGATTCGGCAGGATGTGTGTGCGATGAAAAGGGTTTATGACATGTTGTGCCTTGATGCTATCTCGTTCGACCACTGGGAGAGGAACTGACCAAACAGGTTCGGCCTGAGGCAAAGGTTTCAGCTTGCCCAGGTCAGAGAAAAGTCAATCAAGGTGTACGTGTCCTTTGATATCGAATTTAGCTGTATTATAGCCTATGTGAGGGCAACCCACAAAATGGCTGCCTTACACAAAATGGAAGTCAAGGGTTCAAGACGAAAATGACGATTTCGATCTGAAATCGTCACTCGAATATGACTAAAATGCTTGTACATAGTGTACTAGCCATTTTCGGTCTTTTGATATAAAAATCGTCATGCTATGACAAAGTTTTATTCATGAGTTCAGAATTTTCAGAACTACAGGAGAACTCCCCCTGTCTTATGATCACAGAACTGTCTCCACAAAGATATATAGAACTTGCTGCTTTCTTTTCATCAGCATACTCTTACTTCATATTTGTCTATGTCCATTGCTTTGTACATTTGAGATTCTAATCTTACAATGCAACTTTATTACACATTCACATTTCTGTATGGTCGCTCTAGAATTATTTCCTTTTGTGGACACTGTTTTGGCTGCTAGTAGGACTCTTTGCCTTGTGCCAATATTAAGCAGTGTCACTGTGTGCGTACTCTGGCCCTAAAATGGTATAGGTACAATTATTTTCACCGAATTGGTCTTTTTAATGGCCCTTTAAGACGATTGCAGATGATGAAAATTAAACTATGGCATGGAAGTTTAATGACATAAATGGGCTGTAGTGTCTATTAACACCACCCACATATATGACAAAATATATGTCTACCAGGAACACCATTGTGCTGTGGCTGGGCTGCATTATAAAGGCACTGCAGTGACCCACAGGAGGAAAGTGCTTTTGCCCTGTGGACAGACAATTTTTATGCATTTGTAAGTAACCCATTAAATGTGGCTTGTAACCCACAGGACAGGGACATAACATTTTAACCCAGGGAACACTACTTATTGGGGTTAGTGTGCTCTCAGAGTGAAATAAAACCCCAAAATAATTTCACTGTGTAGGTTTTGCTAGACTTCACTCTGAACAGGCCTAGATGGGTTGAAATCTTTATTTCTCAATTCAGACTAGGAAAATGCTTAGAAAAAGTAATCAAAGTAACTTTTATTTATTTTTCAAGATAATGTGATTTAGTGGTGAAATCTGTTTTTGATCACATAAGGAAAAAGTAACCTTATAAAGATCTACTTTGTACTGCTGATCCAAAAGAGGTCTCTAAGACCAGTTTTGCACTTAGTCCCTTCAAAGCTGAAATACACATCCTTGGGGGCGATAGTTAACTCTGGCTCAGACAACAATAACTTGCCTCTGAGCCCTGGAAGTACAAATGAGTATTAAGTGCTGACCATCTACAGCGATTATCTATCCCTGAGTGAATAGGAACAGTTGGCTGAACAAAGGGAAGTCATATTACCGCCTCATTTGACTTGGAGATACCAGGGAGGGCTTCTCATATTCAGTCTGAGGTCCCTACTAGACAACCATTCTCCTATTACATCAGGGTAGAATATCATTTTAGACCCTGTCAGTTGGGAGAAGAGCTCATCTAAATAGGGGTGTAGCTAAGGGGCTAAAGCCATACCTGCCTTGTGGCAGAAACATTTTGTATATTGAAACAGGGATTTCTGTTGAATTTCCACAGTAAGACAAAGGTGAAGTTCTGAAAAAGGAGAAGGGAGACTATGGGAGGCTTGAGGCTTTGCAGGGGTGGTGCGTTGGGACGTGGGTCTGGTTGCAAAAAGAAATTTTAGAATGTCTTAAGGATAAGTAATTAATTTCTAAAAAATTTATGAATGCCATAGATTTATTGCAATTTAACAATTCTTCGATTTTTACTTTGATGCATTACCAAGTAAAAGCTACTTTGAAACAGGCCCCTTGGTCGTTAAGCTTACTAGTGACGAGGAAGCTTGCATTTTAAAGGAAGGTAACCATATGGCTGTTGATTACTGTTTGATAAATAAAGTACAGGCTTATATTTCATGGAATCTATTGTTGAGGCAGGACATGCTCCCTTTAAATCCCCTTCTAGCAGTACAGTTCATCAGAGATCCGTAACCTGTGCAACAATTGTCTTCAAGACAATAACCATGTATTATTTATCTGTCCTGCTTTGTCATAGAAATTTTAACTTTTTTAAGTGATTTTAAAATTATATTAAGGTGCATCAGTACTGTAGGGTGTAGAGGTTGCTTTTTTCTATGTGGGCAATTTTTATCTTCTACGTATTATTTGATTGTGTTTTTATGGTAAATAAATAATTTTTTTCTATATATATTATTTTAACTCTTGCATTGATGGCACAAATGTCACTATATATTTTGCTCTGTATTATTTGCAGCTGTTTGTTAGAATCCTGCCAAATGAAAGTTTTATGGACCTTGTATATTGTTTAAGATTCTCTGATCTCCTGGTGGGGTGGAAGTTTATATTATGTGTATTTAAGTGTAAATAACAATCATTTTTTATTTACATGTATGTGATTTTGTGTTTTTATGTGGACCTCTGTGAAGTTCTGTGATCATAACTAAAGTAAAAATAGATAAACTAAAACCTATGAGAAAATAGTAAGGATTGGGAAGTTCTCCAATGAATGCCAAGTGCACAGGATATATCTGGTAGCTCAACCACCATCTCCTAAGCACATTCCTTGACCTAGGAAAGACTCCACCTAAAGAAGGTGACACTGCTGGAAGAAGACGCCTGACTCCTACAGGAAGTAGACGACTCACTCAAGGACTTCTCAATTGTGCTGGCACCTAGGAATAAAGCTGCTCTCCAAGGGTTGAGTAGTTGGGTCCTGTTTCCCTGTTTGTTTCAAGGACATAAAATAAGAAGGACCTGTAAGAAAATGCCCTCTTATTGCATGGTTGCCCCCACTTTTTGCTAAACTGCTGATGACTTTTACTACGTGTGCCCTGGGTTCCTTTCAAACATGTGCCCGGGGCCTATGTTCTTTCGCTAAAACTGCAGTAAAAAAAAAAAAACAATTGCCATTTTTTGGCCACAGGTCAGTGCCTTGTAAATGGTACCAGAGGTACCAAGGGCACTGTAGTCAGGGATTGCCACTAAGGGCTGCAGCACATATTGATCCACCCTTAGAGGCCCCGTACTTTTACACACACATACACACACGCACACACATACACACACTGCCTTTGCAGGCTGCATGTTTTGGTGTAGAACAAAGTGAAGAGTCGACATGGCACACCTCCCTGTATGCCATGCCTACAACCCACTGCCCTGGCATAGGTCCGCCACCCCTTTAGCTGGCTGCACCACACCTGTGTCTGAAAACCTGGCTATTCCCAAGGACTGAACTTTAGACCTTCCCGTCGATAATCCTGTCTGCTCTTGTGGTGGCTGTCTTCAAGTCTAAGCGCCAGGATACTCGTAGGGTGACAGTTTCACGCTATATAAGAACTCAATACAATATAACACAATACAGTGTTGAGGGTACAGACACATGAAACCTGAACCCCTACGGTGTCTTAGCCAATTCTTAGACATTGTAATTGCAGTAATGCCATTAAGAGTATAAGGTGCTGGGAGTTTGTCATTAAGAACTCCACAGCATCATAATGGCGTTTGGTATCAAACTTCTCAGCACATTAAACTCACACTGATGCCAGTGTGGGAATTAATAGAAAATGCAAACTAGAGGGCATCTTAGAGAGGACACCCAAAAAAATTACCTAACACTAGTGTCCAGGCAGAGTGGTTGCTCGCCAGCTGCCACCAGATGTTTCTGGACCCCTGAATCGAGAGCCTGCTGCTCTCAGGGGTCTGAAACAATGCACATCCTGGGATGAGGTGCTAAGCCTCCTCCCCCAGGATAGGCAGGGTCGATGAAAGGGAAGTTTCAAAGGCTTGCTGCTTTGTGAATTTCCCAGGACTTTGCTGCTTTCAGCAACTGGCTCCCACCAGTGTGCCCACCTTTGCCAATCCCACCCCTCTGGTGGGGGAGGCGAGCTGAAGCACTCTCACTCCCCACCCTCTTGCAGAAGGGGGGACCCAGCCAACCAGAGTGAGGCATATCTCCACCTTCCACTGGAGGGTGGCCTAATAGGGGGTGTACCCACCCCAAGGAAAGGACCCATTGGTCCAAACCTTTACCTACCTGTAACATCCCATACATCTAGCATTTAGGGGCAACCCTGAACCTTGCCTCCTCAAACAAGAATCAACAAGTATCGACAAGAAGAAAAGAAGAAGGACCGAAGCTGAACTAAGAAGTGGAGGATGCCCACTGACTTGGCCCCATCCCTACCAGCCTGTCCCCACCTCGAACCTGCTCCAGTGAAATCCCGGTGTGGACTGCAGCAAGCAACCCAAGGAACCCTGAGGACCTGCCCTGCCTTCTAATTCAAAGACTTTGCTTCCCATGAGCACCGGAATTGCTCACCCACAGACTCTAGCTCCGGACAAATCTGCAAGCCTGCACCACTCTGCACCTGATGCCTTCGGTCTGAGTTCAAGTAGCCCAACACCACGAGGAGGTCTCCCTGGCAATCTTGACCTGAGAGCTGGTGATCTTGGACCAGCCTCGAATCTCCAAGCAAAGCCTGCAGCCTCTTTATGGAGGATCCCCCCTTCCCACTGCGACCGCAGCTGCTAAGAAAAACCTGACACCTAAAGACAACCCTGCACCTAACGTTCTGCACCTAACGTCCTCTGGCCTTGGGTGGCCCAACCAACGGTGTCTCAGCATCTCAAGCCATCCCAAATGACCTCTCCAACCAGTGGCCAACTCAATAAGATCTTCGTCCCCGAGCCTGCAGTCTTTGTTGCACCCAGAGAATCCTCATTAAAATCAACAGGGCACCCGATGCCAAACCAGCACCCTTCACCCAGCTGCCCCTGCGCCGCTGTGGGCGTACTTTGGGTGTTAACTCGGATCCCCCTTTGCCCTGACCCTAACACCAGGAGCTTTGCTCCCACAACCTTGTGGCCTGCTTGTGAGCAGCCACCAACCGAAGGCCCCCTATCCCCTATTGGATAACACTGGGCCTCAGCACTCTGCACCCACCCGCCAAAGGGCCGCTGAGGGTGCTTTGAGAGTGCATCCTTGACCCTGGGGGAACCCTGGTTCTTACCACAGAATACCAACTCCCACAACCAAGTACTTACCTGTTAACAGATGACTACATTTTCTCCATAGGAGTACATTGACTGGTTTTCCTTGAAAACTAAGTGTGGAGTTGGCTTTGTATAAGAACTTGAAAAACTGCAAATAACTAAAGACTGCTTTACTTACCTTTTCTCTAGGAAATGTCCCAGCTTGATATCTAGGTATATCACACTGAGTAGAAAAAGTAATCCATAAAGTAATCTGTAAAGTAATCAAAAGTAATCTAACAGTAATTTCCACGGTATTGAAAAGATTTACAAACCTGTAACAAAGACATTTTCATTCAGTTTGCTTGTAGTGTTCAACCTGCCTTGAAAAGTACCATTTACACTTACCTGTAACAGGCTTGCTTAGTTCTAGAAAAGAAATATGACTAAATAATATTTTTTTATACTAGCAAATTTGTCTGAGTTCAATCTTTGAGTGTGTGGCATAATTTGCTGCCAGAGCGTGTACAACAAATGCTTAACACTACCCTCTGATAAAGCCTTATTACTTGCCCACGCTACCACAAAGAGAGAGTAAGGTGCTATCTACTTTTACCTCTGCCTACCTTTAGTGTTCCACTGTACTCTGTGCACACTAAACTTCATTTTGGTATAGTATATACAGAGCCAGCTTCCCACACGACCCTCAAATCAAAGAGAGCGTAGCTGACCGCAAAGGACTGGACATTGCAGGAAACCTGACTAGAGTGAGCCCTGGGCCAAATTTATAAAGATTTTATGTTGGACTTGGGTCACACAAGGTGATGCATTCTGCAGCACACTTAGAAAGAGAAAATGCCCCTGAGGACTGTTGTAGTGCTGGAAGGTGACCTTTACTGCACAAAAACAATCTTGCCTACAATGCAGGCACCCTTGAACAATCCTTTGTTTCCAGTAGCGAAACCAGATCATTCATACCGCTTAGTCTTAGACTACAGACATTTAAACAGTCATACACTCATTTTCACTATAAAATTTACATGGTGCAGCACTAATGAACAACATAGTGCAAAAAAATACAAAGCAACATTAGACATTTTGAAATGGCTTTTTTCTTCCAAAACATAGCACCTCAAAGCAGGTATTTAACCGCATTCACAGTATTAGGGTCTCAGGATGATTTTTCAACTCCCTCAGGGGTATAAGAACAGTCCAGGTTTGTTCTCTGCCCGAGTAACACCAATTGTACATGAAATTGACTGAGAAGCATTGTCTATATCAATGACAAATACCTTACGAATGATGACTTAAACGCGCACCTAACATTGTAAAAAAAAACCCTTGGCAACCTTATTGATTCAATTAAATCTGTATTTCAAAATAATGGCTCAGAAAGAGAGACTACACTATAAACTTATATATTTATTGTAAGCATAACTTCTCATATTAATCAAGTGCATATGGGACACAATGTCTTAAACTGCTCAACATCCTAATATGCAAATTCTCTGACCTTCATTCACACCAAACATACAAATCCAACACATATTATTAAAAAGTCAACATATGGCATCTTATCGGATAACAAAACAAACTAAATAAATCTGACATGAATCATAGATCAGTTTGACATAAATTGTATTCAAAGCTGGAAAGTCACTGGACTGTTTTATATGGACCTAACTTATCTTTCATGTGTCCATAATTTACACTGTATTTTAAACAGTCCTATCTGTTGTGACTGCAGATTGATGTCCATTATGTTTCTCTCTACGTGTTTTGGCGAAAAAGAGCCTTCTTCAGGGAAAGAGCCACCTCTCGACATTTAGTCTTGTGGAGAACCTGTAAATATATTTTTAACATACAAATGAGCCAAAATCACAAGAATATAAACAATATCACTTAAAAACTATTCACAGCTTTCACATCAGTGTGTCTCAACTATAGTTTAACCATAGTGTCATCAAATAAGCTCCCAATGAGTCACCTTGTTTAAGTTTGACTCAAATGTTGTGAAAAGAATAGTTAATTGCTATTGAGGTGCTTTATACAGTTGTGATTTGCAGAAAATATAAAATTCTGAGCCGCATGCACCCACTACACTGTGCTTTCTTGTTAAGTGAAGTGCATCATAGGATTGCCATCACATTAAAATAAGGGATCTCATTTCAAAATAATTATTTGCCAAAAGCATATTTTGAAGAAAATCCTTAAGTCCAAAGGATTTTACCCCAATACTGAAGAAATGCGTACCCAGTTAAAAGCTTGTGCACTGCCAAGAAAAAGGCTGCAACAAGGGAAAAGTGTAAGAGGAGATAAGACAGTAAGGTATGGAGGTTGAGAAAAATTGAAATGTGGAGAAAAAAAACGCATACCCTCAGCTGCGAAACACGTTCAGCTTTGAAGTATGGGAACTCAAGGCTGGTGGAGAGAGCGTGTTTCCCCTCACTTTTGTCTTCCTGACCTTGCGGTTTTGACTCTGTTTTTGCTAGTGTAATGATTCTGCACACTTTCCTCACTGCTATCCAGTGGTTAAGTGCAAGTGCTCCTGTATAAAATGTGCTATGGATTGGTGTTTCCATGATTGGCATATTTGATTTATGTATCAGTCCCTAGTGAAGTGCACTGCGAGTGCCAGGGCCTATAAAGTGAATGCTGCTGGTGGGCTGCAGCACTGGATTGTGCCACCCACGTAAACAGCCCATAAAGTGTAACTCTGGCCTGCTATCGCATAGCCTGTGCGCAGCCTGGGGCTGCCATGTCGACTTGGCAAGTGCACACACTTGCAAGTCCTTAAACCTTCCCTTTGCTACATGTGAGTCGCCCCTCTGTTAGGCCCAAGGTACCCCGGTGGCCAGGGTGCCTTGTATGCGTAAGGTAGGACATGCCCTGGTGTGTGTGGCATATCCTGATAGTGAATTACAGCCTACTTCGTTTTTACTATTGCAAGGCTACCTGTTCTCCAGAGGCCAGAATGGGCAGTTTGATCATTACATTCTATGATCCTAACTGATTCAGGTAACCTGGTAGAAATTTGAGTTTAGTATGCAAGAACTCAGAATGATAAAATACATCTTTTAGTGAAGTTGGTTTTAACATTCTGTGTTTGAAAATACCACTTTTAGAAAGTAGGTCTTTTCTGACCTATCCATCCAGCGTGCCTCTGCTAGCTTGCGTATTAGCTGTCTGGTTTGTGAGTGACAGGGGCTAGAGAAGGCAGGGTGAGTCAGCAGGGCTGAATAGGCACATATACACATAGATGGGTGGGAGGAGTAGCACCTGGGTCTGAATAGGACTGGGCTTGCCTTCCACACGGCTGGCTCCACCTCCTGTGGTGTATCTGAGGACCCTGGCCCACATTGACAAAGAGAGAAGGTGCACCCTGGCAGAATGCACCCCAAACTGGTATGAACTAGGTCCAGGCCCCTCTACCTTTAGAGGACAAAGGAATTGCTGGTATTAATATTGGGGCCCAGACCCCAAGACTTAAGATCTTGCTGGAATCAACTAACCTGCTAAGAAGAAGAGCTGGAAGAGCTGCCAGGAGGAGTACTTTCCCTTTGCTGTGTTGTTGCTTTGTTGGGTTGGCCTGCAGCTGCTGCTTCTGCCTTGGGCAGTGAAAGGACTGGACTGAACTTTCTCTACTTGTGCTGAGTATCTCCAAGGGCCTGAAACCGAGCTGGCCTCCTGTTAAGAAGTCTCAGGGCCTGCAAAGACTTCACCAACCTCTGGGTACCGCTCCTGGAACCGTTGTTTCGGTTGCCACAGAGAAGAGGGAACTGCGACCGACTCCATTTTCCGACTCCGTCACCGGCCCTGTGTCCTGAAGGCACCGCACCATCTTGCCTTGCACCGCACACCTTGGTCTCACCGACACCGTCGGCACGACCGCCACCGAGCCGCTGCCTGCACTGCATCGAGAGGTACCACACCCTGCATTGCCTTGCTTCACTTCGCTGGCCTGGGCTCACTGACACGGTCGCTGCTGGCTCGACACCCGTGACCGACTCGTCACGCACAGCTGTCCAACTCGGCCAGTGCCAATTCCCACCAACATGTTCTGTTGCTTGCATCGCAACTTGCCAGTACCGCATCGAGCACCGTCTCGCCCTGCACTGCACGCTTTGGTCTCACCGAAGCCGTCTGGACGATCGTCACCGAGCCGCTGCTCGCACCGCATCGAGAGGTACCGCACTGTGCACCACTTCCACTTCGCATCGCAACCGCGACGGACGCACGACCGGCCCTGTCACCTGCACCGCTTCGAGCACCGTCTCACCCTGTACTGTAAGCCTTGGTCTCACCGACGCCGTCTGGATGATTGTCACTGAGCCGCTGCTCACAGCGCATCGAAAGGCACCACACCGTGCACCGCTTCCACTTTGCATCGCAACCACGACGGACGGCAAGACTGACTCGCACCTCCGTGTGAGTCGCACTAAGAAAAGTACTGTGAACTAACTTGTCCCGCTGTTGCTGGCCCGTACGAGACTCTGTTGTTTTCAGCATCCCGGTAGGCTCGGACCGAGCTACCTATTCGTACGAACTGTGTTTTCAACTTAACTTGGCAATCTAAAGACATTTTGCAACGCAACTATTTTTAAAGTACCGTATCGTGGATTTTTATCGTATTTAGCCTTGTTTAAGTATATAAAAATATTGGATATTTTTCTAAAACTCGTGTGGTGTCCGTTTGTAGGTCTTACACTATCTTACTGTTGGTTATGTGCAAATGCTTTACACACTGCCTATAAGATAAGCCTGACTGCTCGTGCCAAGCTACCAAGGGGGCGAGCAGGGGTTATTTTAGGAGTGTAACTCCCTTATTGTGACTAGAGTGGTGGTTTCTGCCTGGCATTGCTGCAAACCTTAGCCAACCAGAAATCCCATTTCTAACACAAAGGTACATTGTTCACTGTATCTGCATATAGCTTATCTTGCCCCATGAATGATAGCTCTATGCGCATAAGCATCTTAAGCTTAAACTGTGAGCAGTGTGCATGCACAGAATAGGGGTATTCAGAGCAGAGATACACCTAAGAGAAATTTTGTCAGTCACTCACTAAGGATCATTATTAGGTGACAATGAAGTTGAAAGACTGTGTATACTGTGATAAAGATAAAAATACCAAAACCTCCATTTGATTATGGTTTGTGGGACATGAAGCTAGAACATGGTACTCCTTAACCTAGGCAAAGGAAATCTACATCTAAAGTCAGAACCGTGAAATTTAAGCCATCATGTTAAAGGGTATGGAGGAGACAGCACTCAATTTTAATTTACACAATTATAATGAAGGCATTCACCTTGAAAAAAAGCCTTTAAGACTTGTTAATACACAGGGAACCGGCAAACAGCAACCAGCAGAGCGTGTTGCTGTCATCTTGAAAATAATCAAAGGCAGTGCCATAGAATGGCTCCATAACAACGTACCTGCGAAATGGAAATGTGTGCACATGCTTGTGTCAGATGAATCACTTACATGATGTGGGTGCTCCAAAAAGACCTTAAAATCATGACATCAATAATTAAACACATCATACAAGGATAATCAAGGTGTATTTGTATTTGAGTGCAGTCACCATATTGGAAAATTGCCTATCTCAGTGACCTATTTTTGGGATATGAGTTATCAAATGAAGTCAAAAACTTAGCACCACATTTCCTAGAGAAATGTGCACTCTTACAACCACCAAAAACACTAAAAAAGAAGCGTTTGGCCTTCCTAAATTGTGGTAGAGCATACATACCCGATTGTGCACAATAAGTGAAATCCTTTATGAATTAATTCTGAAAAACTTCTCAAGCACACATTGAACACCAGAACATACACAGATACTGAGAGCACTGCAAACAGACATGCTTGCATCCTGGCATTTACATACGCGTGTCAACACCACAAATTTGGTGATCTGCATAATTGTGGGTGCAATGCCTACACATATGTCACTTTCAATTAAGGTAATACTGTACTGATTGCATGTAAATCGCATTTCTATTCAAATGCTGAAATTTGTTTTGCACCTACAAGAAAAATATTGACTGCAATTCAAACAGCTGTTATACAAGAAAGACAATAGGCACAGGGAAAACTCATATTTGTGGTAACTCACATTCTAGCCATCGAGCCTTGCCCTGCTTTAGGCTTCCAAAATAGTTATTAAGTCCAAACCCATTGGACCAAAGCAAGACAGCAATTGTATCTCATCAGCAAGGCGACCTCTGTAGCTACCAGATAATAGGATTTTCACACACTGAGCTTTGGTCGTCAAACCAACAATTTTAGCAGAAGCTCAGCAACATCTCCAATTACAACTGACCATCGCTGGCAACATCTTTGGGAATTGGCCAGCTGGAAGATTTTGAAAGATTTTGACCTCCATTTCAAGACTAAGGCTGAAGATAGAAAATTTGGCCAGAATCACCTCCATGATGTACCCACCCTCCGCTCTATGATATTCAACTTGAAATTGTGCGTAGGTCCCTGTAAACCACAACCTATTGTTTCCTATAGCAATCCATTTTTTCCTAGCCATTGTTTTGTATTAAAACTTTAACCTCTACCGCGCTAGCAGGTTTTCCCGCTGTGCGCTGAAATTTTTAAAAAAGCGTATCGTGACAAAGCCAGCTCGTCATGCGCGTAGCGCAGGTAACGCCCATGACGAGCTGGCTTTGTCATCAGCGCTGAAGGGGTTAAAAAATAATTAATCTAGTTCCTCTTAACCAACAATTTCAATGACCTTTGGATTTTTTAAGAACTTAATTATTTTGTATTTTAATGAATGTTATTGTATTTTATACCTTACTTTAAAATTGCTGATACTGCTTGGATTTAACATGAAATTCCCTGGAGAGTGTCTGCAATTGTAGCATAGCTACCAGGGATTGAACAGAGGTTCTCTCAGGATTGTGTTGTAATCTACTTAGAGTAGATTTAGTAAATTTGATAGGGGCCCTCTCCTTCCCAGTTAAGAACTCTATCCTTGACAAACAGGAATTATTTCATTATCACAGGCAGAGTGGGACATCACAAAATTGTTGAAATAAGGAAATAATGCCACAGGTGTGTAGTGATGTACTGGCATGACCTGCGTTTGAGTGAGCAGAAAGGCTGTGCACACCAGTCAATACATATGGCAAAGGGTCTGAGAAAGGAGAGGTTGCATGCAGCCGCCCACAGTCGCAGCCGGCATGACTAGCCGGTGGGGGGGCAGGGGGTGTCACGGGGAGGGGGCGTTAATGATAAAAAAAAAGAAAACTTACCTTCGCCTCCGGTCCCACATCACGTCTCCTTCTCTCTCTGCTCTCCAAGTCCCAGGAAGCAGTCAGTCTCCCTCTCCTTTCCTAAGCCAATCACAACACTGCAATGGCAGCATTGTGATTGGCTGGGATGCAGACCGCACAGGCATCTATGAGGAGCCAGTTTTCTCCATGCAGGCTGCATGTGGCCTACATGGAGAAAACAAACGGGAGAGTGTGTTTGGTCAATCCTGGGGCCGGCCAAACAGTCAGGGCCCACAACAGTGGGCAAACTACTCCACCCCTGCCCTGCTGCAGGACCGCTCACCCTCCCACCCCTAACCAAACGCTACTTTCTGCTTTCTCGCAGTGTTAGAAGCAGAAACATAAAATGGTATTCATAATACCATTTTATGTTTCTGCTTCTTGCACTGCGAGAATGCAGTGGGGTGACGCTCCTCCACCCACATGGATGAGCTGCCCATGGCAGCCCAGCACTTGGCTATGCCTGCTCCTGATTCTGAGACCTTCCTGGAGGCAGCCCACTTTTACTCTTGTCTATCACACAAAAGAGGCTATGTGCATTCACAATGCTTTCTTCAAATATAGCCAT
The DNA here is from genome assembly GCF_964261635.1 of Lissotriton helveticus. Lineage (NCBI taxonomy): Eukaryota > Metazoa > Chordata > Amphibia > Caudata > Salamandridae > Lissotriton > Lissotriton helveticus. The sequence goes on along the minus strand of NC_136071.1, from coordinate 328,622,912 downwards.
GTGAGGTAACCTCAACTTTGTTGCCCCGTCCCGTTCCATCATGAAAGTAACTTGAAGTTGTTCACTCAGCCAGAGTTTGCCCCCTCAATTTGTTTTAATCAAACCCTGATTTAATGTACCTGGGCTTCATACTGTGCCATGAACTGGTTAGGAGAAGGTGGGCAACTGATTTTAAACTGATATATGCCTCCTCAACACCTTGTGGGTGGAAGATGGCCTTACTGGCTGTATTTTCAAATGGTAGCGTACAATACTTTGCTAACTATCTCTGGTGTCAGTTCCTGCTGATTTGAGATGCATTTTAAGGGACAGTGGGCTCCTCTCCTTTCTATTGATAAAGGGTGGTGTTTGATCCTTCCTTTAGGCACTATCTTAGAGGAAAGCTGTAAAATTCGAGCCTGAATCCACATTTCCTATCCATAATCCGTAGCCATAATATCACAGCAAAAAATTAGCTCCATGAAGGAGGAAAGAGTCTCTGAAACAAAAGTTATTGTTCACCTATTTAGGTGTTATGCATAAACTATTTCTCACACTTACAGCTTGTTTTTGGCGTCTCTGTCTTTCTTTAATAAATTATGTTTTCAAACTGATTTTGCCAGGAACATATAATCAGAAACCACAATAAAGCTGATATTTATTCATTCACCTGGATTTTCTCTATGGGACTTGCAAAAAAACTTGCCTATTCATTTGTGTAATCACAAAACTGAATTCGGCAAGGCTTCTTTGTGATGTTATGCTCATGTGTTTTTTGTTTATGTATAAAGATGTAGATCATAAACTAACAGTATGAATTAGGTAGTTGAATGCATGTTTACTTTTTGAGAAAAACCTCAATGGATACCCAGCTACGATTAGTGCTGAAACTTGACCCATGAGGTGAGCAAAACCCCTTTCTGCCAATGAGTATGCCCTGATAAAGGGGCCATGTCTGTGTCATAGCCACGCAGTCACCCCTTAGTTATGACGGAAAGCCATATCAAGTAGAATTGCCAGGCCTGGCTTTAGCTAGTCAAACCAGGTGCAAGTGAGTGTTCAAGTAGTAATTTGTGTAACTTAGGCACCTCGCCCATTGCTTATTTTCGGTCTCACCTGAGATAGTGCTTGTGCGTCACTTTATAGACATTTAGGGCCATATATATCAAGCAAAATTGCATTTGCAAACGCCGAAATTCGCAGAATTTCTGCGTTTGCGAATGCAATTTTGCCAAATGGTATGTATTAAGGCAAAATAAGGAATCGCAAAATTTGCGATTCCTTATTTTGCGCTTGCATTTAAGGAATTGCAAATTTTGCGATTCCTTAAATGCAATGTAAGAAGCACCAAAAAAGTGCAATTTGGCCTTAAGGAATCTCAAATTACCACCGACTTCAAGTTGGTGGTAATTTGCGATTTCTTTGAAAAATGCACTTTTTTTGCATTTTTCAAAGTGCAATGTGAAGCACATACATGCCCTTAGGGCATGTATGTTCGCCACATGTGCACCCATGCTTATTTCAGGGGTGCAACAGGGTGTCCTTTTGACACCCCTGCACCCTTGAAATTGCATCCTCAATTTGCGATTTGCAAATTGAGAATGTCTTCCCAGTAATTCCTATGGGCCTCTAGGCCCACAGGAATGAATGGGGAGGTATTCCTTAATTGTGAATCGCAATTTGCGATTCGCAATTAAGGAATATGTAGGATTCGCAAAATTTATTGCAAATCCTACATACATAGCATTTTACGATTCTCAAATAGCGATTCACAAAAAATCGCTATTTGAGAATTGCTAAATGACTTTTTGATACATATGGCCCTTAGTTTAAATAAGGGAATTATAGCCCGCCCATTACTTACCATATGTTTGCTTCATTTGTCACTCTTATTTGCTGGCACCTGTTTGGTCAGTGCATGCTGAATTCACTTTGGCTTCGCTTTCTGTTTGTGCGTTTCCCCAGTCCCTTGAGCATGGATCACGTACAGCTTCCTTTTTTGGAATGTGTCCTTCAGCTTTCTGTCTCAGCCTATATTTTTCGTCCACTTGCAGCACTTCCTAAGAATATGTGGGACTTATGTACAAGCCCCTTGCGCCACCTTGTGCGCCACATTTTATATGGAGAAAAGAGACGCACTGGTGGCACAAGAGGCTTGTAAATAAGCCCCTGTGTTTTTAGGTTGTCTTGCTCTTTGTTTTGCTCCCCCCTGTTGCTTTCACCACTGATCTCTCATGTTAGTTCGCGTTTACTTTCCATCCTCTCCCTGTATACTCTTTGGTGCAGCATACTACCACCAGCTGGCCACGGGTTGTTAGGGTCACTTTTAATGATGATTTCAAAGTACATTCATGACCTTTTGCGATTGGTTAATTTGTAACAAAGCATTGTTTGGGACGTATTTCATATTTTATAGGATATCTTGGGCATGATTAAAATATTTAATGCAAAAAACAGGGTGTGATTTAAAATGTTTGTATAATTATGGGTTAGATAGAGCATGAAAAGTAGTATTGTGTAGATTTTTTGCTAATTAACTACTCCTATTGCACTTCCTCTCGTAGCTTCATGTGTACATTGTAACAAAGATCACCATTCCATACCCTACTATACAATGACAGGGCTCACCATACCATACAATAGGCCATACCCTACCATGTAATGACAGACCATACCATAGTATTTAATTACAGGGCAGGCCAGGCCATACCATACCTTACTACACTATGGTATACAATGACAAGCCATACAATACCATACTGTACATTGTTAGGCCCCACCATACTATAAAATGACAGGCCACACTTTACTATAGAATGACACGCTATACCATGCACAATGACCTGTCATTTCTCTGCGTTTGAGATATTGTTCACATCCTAATATTTTGTTGAATATATGACGTACAATGATTTTTAGGGGGATTTATTCTCCAATTTAAAAAAAACTAGCACTGCATGATTGCTTATGAGGTTAAAAAAAATCAAGGATGCCCTTGCGCTCCACGTGGTGCAAAGGAACCTGTTTTTTTATGGCAAGACAGAGACGTTTTACGGCATGGGCAAATCGGGCTCTGGCCAAGGGCCCCAACCTTTCAGGGGGGCCCCTGATAAACCTAGCTCTGTTCTGCAGAGAGTCTTACCCTGATGACCTTGAATAATTCTCAAACAGATTCTTTTGAAAATGTTTTCCTTTAATTTGTTTTGAATGTGGATGATGTGTGAGAGTCTATTACAGATATTTTGCAGATCATTTTTGTGTTTATGTTTCAAGTAAAATCCATAAAAAAGTTTCTTTTAGATCAAAACAGGACCTGAAATATGAGAAATGAGATGGTGTCATAGAGATTATTCGCGGTAATGTTAGTGAGTTGCTGCTGTGTTACAATATTGAACATACATGCACTATGGAAGTGCCTTCCCAGTGTGTTCTGGTAGTTTGAGTGTTTACCATTTATTGCAGTATTATCCTTGTACCTGTGTATGGTACCCTTCTGTAACTTGCACTCGTCACTTTTATCCTGTAACACACTGTTTGCTACCTCTCACAGTTTGTTTGCTTTTGATACTTGCACAAGTGCCACCATTGCCTACGTAACGTTTGTTCTTGTGTCTCAGTGTCTAGCATATAGTTTGTTCTTGTGTCTCAGTGTCTAGCATATATTGCAGTATTATACCTCTAATTGTACTTTGTTTTCTCTTGTAACTTGCACACTTGTCACTATTTCCTCCTGCATTGCACTGTTTGCTACCTCATGTATTGTTTGCTCACAATTGTCACTTTTACCTCATGTAACTTATCATCTGCTTTTGTAATTTTGTTCTTTTGTAATTTTCTGTTCCTATTGTGAAGCGCTCTGACGCCTTCGGGTAAAGTCCGCGCTATATAAAAACGCATAAATAAAAAAATACCTGAATATTAGATGTAAACACATTTAGAATGTTGAGCAGTCTGCCTGTGCACTCAGTGACCTGGTCAAAGAAAGCACGAAAGAGCAGAAATTAGAATACATCATTAAAGCTGTTCTGAACAGGGGCCTCCAAAATCCTTAAAATGTCCCTGGGCACAGATTACACCATCGTTTGACAACTTCAATGCGTCGCAGCAGTTTCCCCCCCTCCTTTCACTACAGTGCTGCGATTTTTCAGGCAGGCAAAGCCGGGCCTCGGAGGGCGGGGCACAGGAAGATGACGTGACACATTGCTTGGGTTTTCCCTATTCTTGTCAGAGGAGTCGCTGATAGGAGCCAGGAAGATTGGAGCCTTTCAGGGGCAGTGGTGGTGAAACACCCTCAAGGCAGTGCCAGCTGGGAAACACGGCTGTGTGAACTGTCATCACCAGGGAGAGAGAGCAGAGAGGCAGATTAAAGGAGGCATTCTTTCTCTTTCTCTCCGTCAAGCTGGTTAGAACTATAAGAAACGGTATTATGTACAATGTGGTTAGAAAAATGTTACAATACTTCACTTTCTGAATTAGCCTAGCTCATCTTTAGTCAGATGCTAAAGGAAGTGGCAACGGTAGATGTTTGCATACAAGGATTTAAATAGCTATCCAAAACCGGCTGCTGGTTTACCAGAGCGAGGTGTCATACGAAGGCTTATGTTAAGTATGTAATAAATACAGAGTCAAAAGGGCAAGACATTTGCAACTGTGGCTGACAATGACAAGGAATCTCTCCTTCGAAAACTGATGAAAGGATCTCGCGAGAACGAAGGTCCCAGTTATAATAGTGCAACTCACTCACAATAGTACAACATTCGTACAATTAACATGCCTAATTTGATTGGTTTGCTAATGCTATTTCATGTGAGCAGAATTATGTATTAAATGCAAAAGTGCTTGTTAAATCAGCTTAGTTGGTCAACATTTGTTAGGATATTACTTGGGCTAAAACAATACATTGTTCACAAAATATGAGGGTTAGTTGCTATGGTATGGATGTCAGCTGGGATTTTTTTTTGTTTACAAAAAATGTCAAAGGATTGTTTTTTTTTCTGAAAATCAAACAGCAATGACCCTGAAACGCTGGGAGATTCCCCCTAATGATTAGGGGTCATTAGTTTTTGGTATTGCTCACAGTCCACTCTGACTGGCAAGTTTTCTAATAGGAACAAGGACTGGCAAAGGCAATAGGTTTCACATTTGAAAGGTGTTAACTGAACTTTTCATTTTGTCAGGCGTTTTGCCAAAGCATTTTCCCATATTGAACATTATTACATGATCAGCAAAAGAAAAACGAAGGGGCAGATTTACAAGAAACTAACGCAGCGTGGTGCAAGTCATTTTGCTGCGTTTCGAAGCACAGGGATGCAACATCTTTACAACAATATGTCGAATTTCTGTGCTTCCCCCTGCGCTGCGCACAAACTACTGCCATGCGCCAGTGCAGGCACCCTTGCAACATGGTGCAAGGATGCCTGCGTCGTGGTGAGATTGTTTTTGAATATGAAGGGGCACCTTCCAGCACAAAAACAATCAATTGAGGTGATTTCCTCTTCCATTGCATGCTGTAGAATGCAGCACACATTGAGTGAGGAAAAACCAAGGAGAAATTGAAGCATTTCTCCTCGTTAAACCTCGCTACACCAGGGTGGCGTAGCGTTCTGATGCATTTCCAGATTTACGATTGCTCGAAAATCTGGAAATGCATCAGTCGACATGGGTGTTGCATGGGAACACCCACAGCAAAATCCAGGCCACACCCCTAACTGGCAAAGTGTTATGTGAAAAGGGGCAATATTTACAAGCACAGGTAAAGCCACGTAGGGTGGTTTTACCTGTGCTTGTAAATATCACGCAACATGTTGCGCAACCAGTGCATCACGCGACGTGACGCACAGGCGGCACAAGGGGCTTATAAATTAGCTCCAAGGTATGTGCAATGCACATAGCACAATATTCCTAATGCCTGAGTTTCTCTTTTATAAACACAACAAAAAATTTACAGCATGCATGTTTACCTCAAATGAGGTCGCCTGACACTAATTATCTATAAAGAATGTTTATTTTTACCTGACTCAATCATGCTTATTTTATCAATCTCGGGAAGATGAAAGGCAGATACAAGCCACTAGTATCTCAACCTGTGACCCTGGATCCTTTGAGAGGACGCATTAATCCACAGAGCCGCCAGACCTGGCTATAATAGTGATGTACGAGGGAAAAAACTAAGCCAGAGGATTCTACTCTGTTTAGAGTTTTCCATAGGAAATGGGGTGTTTCTTTTACCATCATACTATATACCAGGTCCTTAGTTTCAATTGTCTTTCTCAGTGGAAGTCATAAGCTGAAAATTAGCAGATGAGAATCTGTGTTTGCTTTTATATGCAGTCTTGGATATCTGTGTAACTAATGAGGTACTGAGTTTTTAAGAACCGGTACAGAACCGGTAACCCAGCGGTGCCAGGGGATCAACACACCAGAGACCTCGGGTTCTCCTGAGTCAGACCCACAGAAACTTCAGAGTCTTCCAGGTGAAGTCAAAGATTAGTTTATTGGCTGCAACCAAGGTGACAGGGTCCTAGAAGTACGATACAAGTATATTCAGGAGACTGCACACTTTCACAAAGTCAGGCTTCTCTTCTTATACCTAATATTCAGCCTTGAGCAATACATTCCTTGGATTCGTGGTATTTCATTTATGGTTACTGATTACAAAAGAAAAGCAGAGTCATGATGACATGTACATATTTCACGTCGTACTGCCCATAACAAATCATCCGGCAAGGCCCAACATTTCATCAGATATCGCTGGACCCCTAATAAAAATGGTCACCTCCCCATCATAAAGCAAGTGAAGAAAAGGAGTGGAGAAAGATGTGAGCGAGATATGGCAGGTGTGCGCGCTGAAATGGTTTTATGGCTGGTTGGGCCTAGATGCTATCTTGCTCGGCCACTGGGAGGGAACTGACCTAACGAGCTCGGCCTGGGGCAATGGTTCTAACTTGTACTGGGGTCAGGGAGAAGTTGATTAAGGAGTATGTGTCCTTGTGGAATCAAATTCGACTGGATTAAGGCCTATTTAGAGGGCAACATGCAGCTGAGGGCTTTGAGAAGGTAAATGACGATTTCGAGGTGAAATCGTCACTCGAATATGCCGAAAATACATGTACTTGATGTACTCGTCATTCTCGGTCTTTTGATACCAAATTCGTCCTGTTTCGACGAAGTTTTTATTCTCGAGTCCAGTACTATAATATGAATCCAGATTTTTTCAGAACCACAGACCCTCCTTTTGCCCTAACATAGGCAATTAATCTATCCTCATGTTAATCTGAGTCCAGATCTATATTCCTAAAGTCATTGAGATGTTGCTGCAACATCATTCTAGTGCTGAGCTCATGTCTTGACACAGGCTTCCTTACACATGATGTAACACAGAGGCCACATATTGCAGGAGCACACTGTATGCATAGACAGAACAGGAAAAGAATGGCTAAGACCATCCCAATGACCATCAGAATTCTCCATCCCCAGGCAGATATCAGTCCCCAGAACCATCCCATTAATGACCAATCTCCTTTATCCACATGAATAGATTCGGAAATCTTATGTAGTTTGGAGATGGCCCCGTACACTGTCGGAGCATTATCTGGAATAAAAATGCAACAACTGGACTGGATCAATTTGCATACTCCACCTCGGTCCGCCAGTATTACATCCAAAGCGACCCGGTTCTGAAGGGTCATCAGTCGATCCGACTGGAGCTCAGCAGTCAGGTTACTAAGGGCACCAGCAGTTTCAATCACGGTGGATTCAACTACCCTTGTCAATTGCCTTATGTTTCTGCTGTTAACCATGGCTCCCCAGAACGGCAGAAAACCCATTGCAAAGTCGCCAAATTCTTGACCTGCAGTGTCTTCTTTACTCAAAACACCTCTAACTACCCTTGTCCGATGGTAACCCGCCGCTGCTGTGTAGGTGGGAGGTAACAGGAATGAAACAAAACATGAGCCCGAGAAGTCAGGGGGCAACCATGTATAGGCTCTATCATGGCAGATGAAATAAGTACCCTTAGCGGCTAAAAAGGCAGGGGAAGTCTGAGATCCAAAAACGTACGTTTCTGTACAGACACTCTTCCCTAGCTGAGCTCTTGGATTCTTACCAATACCTTGCAGACACAGGTGACCTTGATGGGGTACGATCCAGATAGGGGACGATCTCTTGGCTTGATGTTTCTCACTTAATGTAGTGCCATATCCGGTCACATTCCAACCTACATATGCGAGTATCTCATCATCCGGGGTATCTTCGTAAGAAGTTACTTCCTTGATCATGTCAACTATACCCTTGACTAGGGCGCTAGTCTTGAGGTTGTCTTTTACCGAACGTAGGGGTTGGATTTCTCGTGCATATATGAATATTGTCCTATATGCCCATACTGACCCATTGCGACTAAATGGCAGGACCAAATAGGGGATACCTCTATCCGTGGTGTGGGGCATGAGACCACACACCCAACAGTTGGTTGTGTTCATTACAAGTTGGTGTTGGTGTAATAGCTGAACGAAGAAGTTATTAATGAACTCTAATCTCCTATTTGATTCGTGGTCAGGCAAAGGGTGGAAAGAATGAGAGGAAACAGTAGGGGGAGGTATGGGTGATGTAGTGGGCGTGAATGTCACACGAAAAGAGAATAAAACATAGCTTATCAAAAAGACCATTACGCTAAATAGCATAAAAATACACATTATTATAAAAATTCTCTTCCTTATTGTTTTCAAAAGTCTCTGCTTAAAGTTCATTTGTTTGGCAGTTCTCTCCACATCAGGAAACTCCATCCTCTCTAAGGTGCTGCCCGCGGCGGTAGGTTGTTTCTGCTAAAGGATGCTTCCGTCAGTCTAGGGTGGCTCCCTTGGACCAACTGGAACCAGCGACCTATTGTCGTCAGCTGCACCCAAAAGTCTTTAATCAACCGCGACCCTAGCAGCGGAACCCGGATGGCGGTTCGAAAAAACAAAAATAAGCAAGTTACCTAGATGGGAGAATCTGCATTTTCAAAAATAGTATTTTTGGGGAAAAAACTCTTTATTAGTCCACAGGTTTTTTCTCTCGGTTCATAAAATAAATCACTTTTACTTTAGTCTGTTTTTCTTGGTCGTAAATTGTAGCGTCTTTTCCCGGGTACTGTCTGGTCCAGAAATAGTAGCTCAGGTTCCACAGAGTTCAATTGTTCTGATGGCGGCGTAGTTTCTTGAAAAATGTTCCCACTCTTACAATCACGTTTAGCTTCTTTTACACGTTCATCAGTTGTGCGCTCTGAGTCAGTGCCTCCTTTTCGGACCCATTGGTCATGTGGCAGAGGGAAGGGTATTTTCTTACAATGGATCCCGTGGACCCAATTGGCCTTCCCCTCCACTTTAACAGTCGACCTTGTAGACAGGAGGACGAGGTGAGGCCCGGTCCATCTGGGCTGGTCGTTTCTTGTTCTCTGGAAATTGCGGACCAATACCCAGGAACCGGGGTCAATGGAGTGACCCGGTGTCTCAGAGACCGGAGGCAAGGTGTTGTGGACCTGTTGATATAAAACACGCAATTTAGCCGTCAATTCATACAAATAGTCAAGCAAAATAGGGTGTTGCAGCTCGCTAAACTTTATGGGCCTAGGCACTCCCCATATGTTGGCTGGTCGACCAAAGATTATCTCATAGGGGCTGAGTTTCATTCGCGAATGCACAGTCATTCTGGTGGATAGGAGTGCTAAGGGTAGAGCGTCAGGCCATTTAAGACCTGTGCTCGCTTGGATTTTGGCCAATTTAAGTTTAAGCGTGCCATTGTAACATTCCACTAATCCAGCTGATTGGGGGTGATTTGCAGCGTGAAACTTCTGCCTAATGCCTAGCCCTTCACACACTCTTTTCATCACACAACCCACAAATTCACTTCCGTTGTCCGACCAGACCATTCTAGGCATTCCGAACCTGGGGAAGAACTCCTTCACAAGGGCTTTCGCTGTGGACAAGGCAGTATTGTCCCTTAGGGGATAGGCTTCTACCCATCTTGAGAAGGCACAAACAACCACGAGCACATATTTTAAGTTGTTGCACCTCTCCATGTGTATGAAATCTAGCTGCAAAACCTCGAACGGATACGTAGGAGGTGCAAAATGACCAGCTGGAGTTGGGGTTCCCCTACCAGGATTGTGCTTCAGACATACCATGCAATTCTTGACAACATTCTCTGCACACTTGGGAATCCCTGAATTCTTCCACACTGGGGCCAACAACTCGCAAATCCCTTTCGCGCTGATATGGGCCATCCCATGAGCCATTGTAACCACTGCAGGCACATATGCATCGGGTAACAACCATCTCTGTTGCTCTGTCGATTCAATCCAACAACCATTTGCATCCATTCTCCCTGTACTTTCTTTCCACATGCTTAACTCTTTCTCCGTGGCCTCAGCTTGGATGGACTTCACATTTTTTATCGTGTCTTCACATATTCCAACATCACCAGTCCATCTTTCTGGGCTCGCAACATACATTCGGCTCATCATATTCCTTGCCGTATCCTTAGCAGTTTCATCAGCAAATGCATTTCCACGGCCAACATCATCAATCACTTTCTTGTGTGCACTACATTTCACGATCGCTACTTTCAGGGGCAACGTCAGTGATTCAAGAAGCTCATTCACCAACTGACCATGCTGAATCTTAGCTCCATGCGAAGTCAGGAACCCACGTTCTCTCCACAATCGTCCAAAACTGTGAGCCACTCCAAAAGCATACTGGCTGTCGGTATAGACAGTCACTTTCATTCCTTTGGATAACACACATGCTCTCGTCAATGCCACGAGTTCAGCGGCTTGAGCTGAACCATGTGGTATTCGCGCAGTTTCAACGATTGTGTGCAAAGTTGTGACAGCATATGCTGTAGTCACGTTACCATTTGGGAGTTTAAAGCATGAACCATCCACCCATAATGTACCATCACATTCAGCAAGAGGAGTGTCGAATAAATCAACTCTCCCTTTCATCTCTTCCTCCGTTCTGAGGAAACAATCGTGCTGCTCTGAAGCATCTGACTCCTCAGCAATTGGTAACAATGTGGCTATGTTCAAGGTACTGCACCTTTTGATGTGCACATGGCTCGCTAGTAGCGTCAATTCATAACTGGACAGTCGAGCACTAGTTAAGTGCTGTGTCTTGGTCCTATTTAACAATGTGTCTACTGCATGCGGGACCATCACGATTAGTGTATTATTCATTACTAGACCTGCAGACTGTCGAATAGAAACAGCTGCTGCTGCTGTGGCCCTTAGACAACTCGGCAATGCTCGTGCTACCGGATCCAAAGTTGACGAAAAATAGGCGCATGGCCGCTGTCTATCTCCGTATAACTGAGTCAGCACGGACAATGCACAACCCTCCTTCTCGTGGACATATAATGTGAAAGGCTTACTGTAGTTGGGGTTACCTAACACAGGGGCCGAACATAATGCTGTGCGTAATTCGAGAAAACTTTTCTGACACTCATCAGACCAAGGAATGGGATTGGGTGTATTTGTACACGTTAGTGCCAATAAGGGTTTGGCTAATAACGAAAAATTTGGAATCCACTGTCTACAGTACGATGTAATGCCCAAGAAAGCGCGTACTTCTCTCTGCGTTCTTGGCACATTCAATTTAGCTATTGCCTGAATTCTTTCTGGGGTCAGTTTCCTTCCCTCCTTCGATAAGAGATGACCTAAGTAGGTCACTTCTTGTCGACAATATTGAAGCTTGGAAAGTGACACCTTGTGGTGCAGATCACATAGATGGCGCAGTAATGTCAACGTGGCCATTTTACATATTTTCTCAGTATCCGCAGCTATGAGCAAATCGTCCACGTACTGTACGAGAGTGGAACCTTTGGGCAAAACCATTGCGTCGAGCTGACTTTTCAGAGCTTGACTGTATATTGAGGGGCTTTCACAGTAGCCTTGAGGGGCGCGTTTAAAGCGGAAACTGCGACCACCTAAACTAAAGGAAAAAATATCCCTGCTTTCCTCAGCAATCGGGATACTGAAGAAAGCATTCTTCAGGTCAATCACCGAAAACCAGGATGCAGATGCTGGAGTCATAGTCAATAATGTTGTGATGTCGGGGACAACTGGGAATTGCGGCACCACTATCTTATTCACTTCCCTAAGATCAATCACGAATCTATACACAGGTGGCTGAGAAGGGTCAGTTCGTTTTAAAACAGGCAGAACAGGACTATTGCAAACATTGCCTCGTGTTTCTTCAATTACGTCTTTTTCAATCAACTCGTAAACAATCGCTAGCAAAGCTTTTTCGCCCTCATTGGATATTCTGTATTGGGGAATTCGTGGCATTTTGACATTCGGTTTCAATGTTACAACATACGGTGGAATTTCTAAAAGACCTACATCATTCGGACCAGTAGCCCAAAGAATATCTGGAAGAAGTGCCAATTCTGCTGGAAGTGCATTTCTCGACAAATACATGGGAGAAACCACTTTCTTACCTAAAGTAAGTTGTACTCCTGAAGGAGAACAGTACAAAGTCGCATACAATCTTTTTAGCAAATCTAATCCTAGCAAATTTTCACCACAACCTGTTGTCAAAATAAGGGGTGCTTCGAATTCACAAGGACCAACAGAAAGAGATAAAGGGTCAGAAATCGGATTTCTAACCGGGGCGCCAGAAAAACCTACGGAAACGTTCATTTCGCCAGACAAAGGTGCGCCAGGGAGTTTGGAGTGCATAATAGAACTCTTTGTAGCACCAGTATCCAACAGAAAAGGTTCTGACACACCCGATGTAATCACCTCAACGTAAGGTCCACTCTGATCTACTGGAACTGAAACAACTCCCTCTCCTTGTCTAAGGCTGTCCTAGCAATCATTATTCTCCCACTGCTCATTTTCTGTGTAATACTCGTCAACGTAGTATTGAGCTGTCCTGTCAGATACGTTATTTTGCTGGTCAAACCTGTTCATAGAGTTTTGTGGTGGAAGGGGACGTGTGTCCTGAGGGGCGTTTCCACGCCCTCTACCTCTAGGCGCTTGCTGACTACCACGACCTCTTACACCAGAAAATCCATTCGCACGTTGTGGCAGGGCAGGACAGTCATATTTGTAGTGACCCTCTTGTTTGCAGTATAAACACTGGTTGGGACCTACGCGGTTTTGATTGTAATCGAATCTCTGCAAGTTTCTCTGAGGCTGCTGAAAAGTGTTCTGATAGTGATTCGGACCATTATTATTTTTATTACCACCACCACGTGGAGGATAGGCTTGCTGTAGCAAAACCTTCGTTTTCAGTTCTCTAGTTTTCTTCTCTACTTTATCTTTCTCATCTTTGTCTCTATTCTCGTAGTACTGTGCGGTAGCTAATATCTGGGCTGAAGATGAGACTGCCCAAGAACTTTCCGAATATTTCAATTTTCTACACAAGTCTGGAAGTAAATTGTGCACAAATTTATCGACAAACAATCTCTGACCACCTTCTGTGGTCATATCTTGACCGCTGTGGTCAATGAATGTTTCTTCAAATCTGGTGAAGAAATCTGAAACAGTTTCTTCTTTCTTTTGCTTGCATGCAGATAACTTATCCCAATTTACGCGTATTGCAGGCATTATCGTTTTCATGTAATCTACTATTCTACCAGGTAGTTCCGCTATCAGGGGCTCAGGCTTGGCACCACCAACTTGTCGTGCGTCTGCAGCAGTAATATTAGCCCACGTGTCACCTAATTCCTGGTCATGATCTACATGACGAATTTTTCCCCATAAGGGCTGTGGAACAACGTTCCCGAATAACATATCGATATCGGCCAAATTCATTATACATGACCCAGCAGTTTGCGACAATTCTTTATAGTACCCTGCAGGATTTTTACGTGGATCTGGTAGTGTTTGTTTGAGTGCTAAAACTTCAGCTCGCTTCCATGGGACATGTACCCATACTCGGTGAAAGTGGGGCAGGACAGGTGGGACAGCTGTCGCGTCACCCTCTCTCCATTGTGGGGGAACTTCTCTCATAGGGTATTGTCGTGCCTTTTTCCTACTAGATGCACTATATTCTGATGGTGACCCAGAACTACTTCCCTTACTTCGATATGATAATAGCATTTCAACTGCTTTTTCCACATCGGGACCTACAATCATACCCTGACTAAATTTAAACCTTATACGACACATCTCTTGTGGGAGGCAATCCTGATCATTGTCTTCTAAATCCTCGCCAAGAAAAACACACATCTGTTCGAATACATATCTCTGTGTCGCTGTTTCCCATTGATGGAAAACTTCCATGACAGACTGTAAATCATATTTTGCAGTGTCCAAGACCCATTTCCGAGCTAAACTATTCAGGGAATCTCTCTCTTGATAATCAGGCAGTTGACTTCGCAACTGTCTTCTACTTATGTTAGGGGTCGTAGCAGGCGACCCGAAAAGGGGTAAAAGAAGATTAGTAACAGTGCTGGCCATTTTCTGCCGAAGGGAAGGTGAAACGGAAGGACAAACAGATGAAAAAACGGGGTGAGATAAGGCGGGGGTAGAGATGGCAGAAGGCGTATGAGGAATAATAGATGTGGTACTAGGCAAAATCATAGAAGGGGCATTAGGAGATGTAGAAAGTACAGTAGGCAAAATCGTAGAAAACATAGATGAAACAGAAGTGGTCGGTGGGCCTGGAGGAGGCTGCACCGAAGAAGTAGGAGCCAGCTGAAGAACAGCTGGTGAGTGCTGTGGAAGAGCCGGAGGCGCAGTTTGTGCAACTAAAGGTTGCGGGGGTGCTGTAAAATTCTGCGCATAGGGGGGTGGCGAAGTTAATAATTGCGACATTAATTGGTCTTTTTCACGCTCTTTTGCTGTCCCTTGCTGAAGAGACGGCAAAACTGGATAACACTTATCTATTGCCATTTTACGTTGCCTGTGCAACTGCTCATTTATCTGCTCTTCCTCATTACCTTTAAACTGCACGGCAGCTTGCATTACTGAAAGTCCCCCTTCTCTCTTATTTTTCTTAGCTAATTTAATTTCTTTTTGTTTGGCTTCTTTGCGCCATATGCGGAAAGAGTCAAACATCGCCGGCCGGGCTTTCTTTTTGAAGAGTTTAACTTCAAGGTTGTCTAAGATTTCAGAATCAAAGCTACCATATATTGGGGCCATTTTAAAACACCGTCTTTCCTAGTGTATTTAATCCATACCTCGTTGTAAACGATGGGGCCTACCCCATGTTTAACATACAGCTCGTAAGTCGGAGTTCCAACTGGAGGAACCGGACATGAGTCCTCCAATCGGGAGTCCCTATTATTACTACCAAGACAAAACCAATTCCCGAGTCTAAGACTAGGCATCCTCGCTCTCTAGTCTAGTTCCAAAACTTCAAAGGATTTATCGATTACGATATTTCTCGTGAATACACGAGTCCTTCGGTTATGGTGCTTGCAAGAACCAATAAAAACCTTTATGTATCTCCAAGATACCACAAAGTAAGTCCAACTAAGGACTGGGAGACGCTCCACTTATACTTAACTGAAAAATATCGATGGCTTCACCAGAAGACTCGTCTCAGCGTTTCGCTCTACCGAAAATTTCAAGGGTCCAACATCAGGGCGATAGCCAGGGCAGCAGTCCTTGTAGCCGTCGGGAAGCGGGGAACCTCGCAGTAAAGACCTTCGGACCACGTCGACATGCAGGGGTCGATGAGGTGGTGGGCCCTCCTACGGAATTTTCACACGAAGCTCCTCACGATCTTCAGGCTGATTGGTACCACTGGAATCGCCCCAAACGCTGGGCGCCAAATGAGGTACTGAGTTTTTAAGAACCGGTACAGAACCGGTAACCCAGCGGTGCCAGGGGATCAACACACCAGAGACCTCGGGTTCTCCTGAGTCAGACCGACAGAAACTTCTGAGTCTTCCAGGTGAAGTCAAAGATTAGTTTATTGGCTGCAACCAAGGTGACAGGGTCCTAGAAGTACGATACAAGTATATTCAGGAGACTGCACACTTTCACAAAGTCAGGCTTCTCTTCTTATACCTAATATTCAGCCTTGAGCAATACATTCCTTGGATTCGTGGTATTTCATTTATGGTTACTGATTACAAAAGAAAAGCAGAGTCATGATGACATGTACATATTTCACGTCGTACTGCCCATAACAAATCATCCGGCAAGGCCCAACATTTCATCAGATATCGCTGGACCCCTAATAAAAATGGTCACCTCCCCATCATAAAGCAAGTGAAGAAAAGGAGTGGAGAAAGATGTGAGCGAGATATGGCAGGTGTGAGCGCTGAAATGGTTTTATGGCTGGTTGGGCCTAGATGCTATCTTGCTCGGCCACTGGGAGGGAACTGACCTAACGAGCTCGGCCTGGGGCAATGGTTCTAACTTGTACTGGGGTCAGGGAGAAGTCGATTAAGGAGTATGTGTCCTTGTGGAATCAAATTCGACTGGATTAAGGCCTATGTAGAGGGCAACATGCAGCTGAGGGCTTTGAGAAGGTAAATGACGATTTCGAGGTGAAATCGTCACTCGAATATGCCGAAAATACATGTACTTGATGTACTCGTCATTCTCGGTCTTTTGATACCAAATTCGTCCTGTTTCGACGAAGTTTTTATTCTCGAGTCCAGTACTATAATATGAATCCAGATTTTTTCAGAACCACACTAACTAATTAACTAGTTTTAGTGACTGAATTTTACTTCAAGGACCCTCATGTCAACTGACAGCTAGCAGTGCTTAGTTTATAAATGTGATTACAAAGCGTTACTCAAAAAAAATGTGACTAAAAAAGTGATTCCCAGTTAAGAAGCTGTTTTCTTCATCTTGTCAAACTCAATGCAGGCTGAAACTGACCTCTGTTCCTCCTGTCCTTGGAAGATTCATGATTGCCTTCTAGTGAGTCCATTTAACAGAGTGTGCTTCCAGTGTCAATTGTAAACTATTTTGAACAGTTGCGGCCGGCATGACTCACGGGTGGTGAGGCACGCAGGAGGGGCTGGTTATGGGGGGGAGGGGTGTCAGGCAAGTGGTGGGGTCATAGTAAAAAAAAACTTACCTCGATGCCGGGTCCCTCGTCTTCTCTCCTCCTGCTCTCCTACTCTCCTGCATCCGGCAGGAACAGGAAGCAGGTAGCCAGGCTCTTTACCTAAGCTAATCACGACACTGCAATGCAGCATTGTGATTAGTCTGGGTGCTGTGTCGGCTGGACAGGTGGGCATATCCTTCATGCAGGCTGCAATGTAACCTGCATGGAGAAGGGGAAAGTGTGCATGACTGGTTTGGGTGGTCCGAGAGGGCTGACCAAACAGTCATTGCACACTCAAGAGTGGGCAGAGCCCTCCCCCCCTGCCCTGCTCCATAAGCAGGGCAGCCCCGCACACCCTCCTACTGGCAAAGGAATATAAAATGGTAATAACTAAAAGTTATTTCCATTTTATGTTTTTGCTTCTCGCACTCCGAGAAAGCAGTGGGGCAACACTCCTTTGCCGTGGAATAGGAGCCGCCACTGGTTTTGAATGAATTCTTGCCCAGCCATCCAGCTCCACAGCGCTGCTGTCCCAAAGAAGAGAGGTGCTTACACCTTTCTTATCAAGCTTACCAGTCTGCATGGATCCTTAGAGTAAAGAAGAAAGGTTCCTTTAAAAAAGGTCCTGTACATGGCAGAGACATTCTAAAGAGAGACACAGAAAGGAGTGGTTTCCAGAAGAGGGTCACCAATTTTTTTTTTACCAAGCCTTATTTTCTCAATGGACATCACAGTACAAGATGCAATATATATATTCACTGAAAAAAACAAAGGGTACAAGTACGTTATAGTTAGGGAATGGAATTAAAAAACCTTAGAAATTCACTGAAAATGCCAATGGTTACAGGGACTTTAAATTAAGGACAGGTTTCACTCATACAAAACCAGTGAAGTTCAGCAGTTATAGCTAGCTGAGATAACTATAACTCACCCCCTCAATGCACTGCTTATGACCTCACCTATTATATCTCTCATAACATGACCAGTGACATAATTGATGACATCTCAAATGATATCACTGATGACATCCCTGATGGCATCATCTAATGACTGTGAGTATTTTTAAAACGTTTATGAGTGTTAAAAATATATACCAAGGTGTATTAGTGAATCAGTGGGTGTATGAGTGCCTGTATGAATGATTCAGTGGGTGTGTGACTGACTGCATAAATGAGTGATTAGCTGTCTCAGTGAATGCATGGGTGAGTGACCGATTGTGTGAATGTTTGTATCAGTCTGTCAGTTGGTGTCTAAGTGGCTGTATGGGTGTGTGAGGGGGTATGTGAGTGGCTGTATTGGTGATTGATTGGTTGGCTGAGTAGCTGTGTGGGTGTCTGAGTGTCTGTTTGGGTGGGTGAGGAGGAGTGTGACTGCCTGTATGGATGAATGAGGGGTGAGTCAGTGGCTATGTGGGTTAGTGAGTGTGTTTTTGAGGGGTGGTATGGGTGAGTGTTTGTATAGCTGTGTTGGTGAGTGGATGTGTCAGTGGTAAATGGGTGAGTAACTGGGCATGTAAAAGGCAGTATAGGTGAGTGACTGTATGGGTGAGTGAGTGACAGTGAGTGTGGCTGAATGGGTGAGTGTGCACTTGTGTCAGTGACTGTATAGGTGTGTGAGTGTTTGTGGGAATACCCGGGAACTTGTTAAGAGTAATAATAGCACTCCACTCATCAACATGGACTCAAGTCTTGTTAGAAGGGACTCAGGGCCTTTCAAAGAAAATTCCCACTAATAATGGCCTGAAGCAAGGGTGCCTATTAGCCCCATTGCTTTTTTCAATTTATATAAATGATCTACCAAGCCGGTTAGGGGAATGTAAGGGGGATCCTCCACAAGTGGGTGATCTAAAAATAAGCTGTCTGCTATATGCGGACGATGCAATATTAATGGATCTAACCCCAATTGGACTCCAGAGGCGATTAACGGAATTGGTCAGGTATACTAAGGATTATTTTTTAAAGATAAACATTTCGAAGAGCAAAGTGATGATTTTTAGTCATAGTGGCTGTAAGGTTAGACCAAACTTGAAATGGTTTTTAGGAGATGAAAGAATGGAAATAGTAAAATTTTATCAGTACTTAGGAACATTTTTTACAAATAGATGCTCTGCTAAGAGACATTTGGACCATTGCAAAAGTAAAGCCATCTCGCAAGCATCTGGTATTAATCGCCTTTACTTGCAATGTGGAAAAATACATTTTTCTCACACTATTGCAGTATATAAAATAAAGATTCCTCCGACTCTAAACTATGCAATTGAAACAATAGATGAAGGTGAGTGGGCAATGTTTGAGAAGGTGGAAGGAAAAATCTGGCGCCAAATATGTAATCTAAATTATTCCGCGCCCATTGCAGCTCTTAGACTTGAATTTGGCCTCCTTTCTACATATGTGCTTTCGATGGCAGCGTGTTTGCGGTGGTGTAAGGCTCTGCAGAATGGGCAGGAGAATCTATTAAGGGCTGCATTGTTTAAGGAAATTTTTGTTAATCTGCTAAAGAAAAGCGTAATTTTTAGAAATTATTTAAAATCTTTAAGTATTTTTTATCTTGATTTTGAAGAAGTACTCCGTTTAGATAAATCAGCTCTAAAGCTTATTATTAAAAAAATCTATAAATATGATCTCAAGTAGAAGAGATCAGCAAACATGTAATGTGAATGGAAGGCTAGATTGCATTATGGGGAGCTTTATTGTCAAAAAACCTCAGCCATATGTATTTTGGAACCTGTATCATGGAGCACGCCGAGTGCTCTTATTATTGAGATTGAACATGCTTCCTTTGAGGATTGTGACAGGTGCTTGGGAGGGTATCCCCAAAAATGAAAGACGCTGTAATCTATGCAATGGCGGTGTACAAGACCTTAATCATGTCCTGATAGTGTGTCCAGCACTCCATCTAATTCGCCGTAAATATTTAAGGCATGGTTTTTTACAGTATAACATTGCAACGGCAGAACAGGCCCGCAATTTTCTTATGTTCCCCCCATGCGAACTGATGTGTTGCAAAATTTTCTGTTTTTTTAAAGAATTTTTAAATGTCTATTAAAAGAAAAAATGAATGGGTATGGGTGAACTGTAGATATTGTAAAAAATATTGTGTGATCATTTTTTATTGAAGCACTATTGGCACTTTGATAGACCGTTAAAAATAATAATACCATTCAACCCTTACTGCTTCAGATCATATTTGTGGGAATGTTATGTGTGTTGCATTACAAAGTACTAGTAAAGCATTTGCACTTTAATTAATGCATTAGCACTTTAGTTAGTACTGTTGAAAATAGTTGTTGCTATTTTCGATTCTCTTCTTGACAAGATCATCTCCTAACAAAAAAACTTCTTTAAAACCCTTTGTCTTTCGAAATGTTTATCTTTGCTGATAACCGATGATTTTTAGACTAAAAGCCGATTGATATGATGCTTTTGCCCTTCAATGTGACGTACTAGATTACTTACCCTCGCAGTTGAAATTTAGTGAAAATGAGGTATTAACTTTTGTATTTTAACAACTGATGTTTTTAGTAAACCAGATTTACGAGGCTAATTATATTGTATCGATAGGTGTAATTGTGAAATTGGTTTTTATCTCTTTGCCTTGTATGAAAAAGCTGTTTTTATTCTGTATTTTATGTGGAATTCCATGGAATTCCAAATCATAATAAAAAATAAAAAAAATTGAATTGGAGTGTTTGTTAGTATCCGTATGAGTAAGTAAGCAGGTGTGTGTGTAACTGTATGGGTGAGTAAGTGGTTGTGTGATTGACACTATGGGTAAGTGAGCAAGTGTGGGAGTGGCTCTATAGGTGACTGACTCATGGTGTGAGTGGCTGCATGGGTATATGAGTGGATATGTCAGTGGTTGTATTAGTGAGTAAGGGGGTGTATAAGTGGTTGTATGGATGGGTGAGTGGATGTGTGGTCAGATCTATTAATCAGTGAGTGGGTGTGTAAGTACTGGTATGGGTCTGTGAACACATTTGAGAAAGGTTGTGCAGGAGTAGGTGTATGAATTATTTTCTGGGGTGTGAGTGGGTGTGTTAATGATTTTGTGGAGGATGTAATCAGTGATGTCATCAGTGATGTCATTTGAGATGTCATCAGTGATGTCACTGACTATGTCATGAGTGATTAAATATGTGAGGTCATAAGAAGTGCACTGCCGGGGCGCGAGTTATATATATAACTGCTGAATTTCACAGATTTTTTACGTGTGAAACCTGAGCCTAAAAAACGTTGGTTTTTTTTCCCAGTGAATTTCAACTTTTTTTTATTCTATCTCCTACCTATAATGTCCCTGTAACCTTTATTTCAGTGAATTTTTAAGGTTTTTAAATGCAAATTCCTAACTATAACATGTCTGTAACCTTTGTAGGACCCAAAGGTTCACTGCAAGGAATCGTGTCCCCAGATATCTATATTTTGTAAAGTTAAATATCTCAAAAACTATTTAATGAATTTACTCCAAATCACAAAAAACACACTTTCTGAACCATTCCAGCTTTCTGCCAAATTTGGAGTAATTCCGTTCAGTGGTTCAGGCTGTAGTCGTATTCCAAAAATGGAAAATCCCCATGGAGATAATATGGGGAAAATGCATTTTGGGCCACCCCTTTTTTTTCTCGCCCCCAGTTGATGGATCAACCGAAACTTTCTTTTTTTGTTCTATTTCAAAAGATTTTATTAGAAGCGTTTTGTAAGTACAGTACAGATATAGAAAAGGCAATATTGGTGTCAGTGTACGCCAGTGAGGTTACAGTTGGCGTCACTACGTCAGGCTTGTTCACGCGATCGTTAGATAGACATTGTCGTGGACTAAGCGTACTAGCACTTGGCCATGTTATATATTGCCCTCGAGAGGAAGAGAAAAGTAAGGAAAGATAGACAGAGTAGAGGACAGGATGGATGGCGCTTATTGTTGGTTGCCATCCTACTGGAGTTCTCCGTCTGTGAGGGGAGTGCGTGAGAGCCCCGAGCCCTGTAATTTGCCTATGGTGTGTGATTTATGATTATGTTTGATTATGTATGATGTATGTTTGTGTGAGCCCAGATAGTTGTCCAGGGTGTGCCACATCTCCCGAAACTTTCAACACAGCAGCTGAACCAAAAAGGGGAAGTTTCAAAAAATGTGGTGATAATTTGTCAAGCAGCACCAAAGTTATCGGCAAAACAAAAACTGCTTTTCCTATGGAAACATTGGTCCCAACAATAACTAACTACTGGTGACCGCCAGTCGACAAATTATATATCAGTCAAGCGTGGGCCACGAAAAAGAAAAGGGGGATCCCTAAATGCAAAATCTCTATGCATTTTCCATAGACTTCTTTAAGAAGGGATACAGCAAAAACTACTTAACAAATTTACACCAATTTGACAGGAAGCTAGATCTTAGTTCACAGATTGTGTTTTTTGTGATTTAGTGTTAATCTGTTCATTAGTTTTTTTTATTAAGGGTCACACATATTTGTATATTCTGATTGGTCCAGGGAGCATTACTTCCCTTGGGCCGCTTTGCTCCCGTGGATGTCAGTCTCCTGTGGTACCAATTTTTCTTATTGGCTCCCAGCAACATCAGAAACATTTCAGAACTCCAGGACTTGGTCCCCTGTCCTGAAGTTTGATAGAAATAAAGATACAAGGGGCAGGTTAGGGACTCCTTTCCCACCTCATAGTGGCGTATCATTCACTGCTTCACATAGGGTTTTCCATCAGTGTTCGTTCAGGAGCTGTCCTTAACACTTAACCTGTCCTAACGGTTAAGTAACCAGTGGAGTACTTCTTGAGAAATATAGCAGGGTAGGGATACCCTGATCCCTCGGGTCCCATTGTAGGGACCCAGAGGGATCCCATGGAATCAAAATTGAAAAAAACAGAAACTGTTGTAAGACAAAATGTCAGCCCTGGACCAAATAAATAAATTAAAGGTGCAATGTGCACAAAAGGGGAAGGGGGCCACACAGCCCTCTCCCCAAACTTTGAACAGCCCGGGGGCACCATCCACTGGGAGCATATATTTAATTGAAGGAAAGGGGCAATGAGACCCCACCCTCCAACCTTTATAGTCCTCTAACAGCCTACCCCCGGTGCACTTCCAAAAAAGCCGCACAGCCCCTCTCCCTGAGCCATTAATGGCCCTGAGGACCCCATCCTCTGTGGCCGACACACATGGTGTGTCTCGGGGAGGTTACCACTGGAACACAACAGTTCACACTGTTGCAGGCAGGAAGGCATGTATTTGCTCTTGCCTGATGGGAGCATTTTTAAAGCTCCCACCAAACGGGGGCAAATGCAAAGTCTGCTCCCTGCAGGCGGAAGTTTTCAAAATGTTTCCACCAGCTGGGAGCAGACTTGTGATATGTTTCCTATCTGTGTTGATACGGGCAGGGAAACGGCTTAAGATATTTCTCCCGACCGGAGGGAGAAACGTAAATAGATGCTCCCTCCAGGCGAGAGCAATGCCATCGCTCGCAGCATGCGGAGAGCCGGTTGGTGCAAGGGGGCCCTCTGGCTTTTCCTCTACAGCCCCCTGTGCTGTGCACTGTGGGTGCCCTGGGTGGTCACCGGGACATCCAACTTTAATTAATGTGGGCCCCAGGGGATGATCACATTAACATTTTGAACTAAAAGAAAACACAGAAATTCACCAGTTATAGTTAGCAGAGCAACTTGCGCCTCCACCACTCACTGCTTGTGACCTCACATATTACATCACTCATGACATATTATATGACATAATTTATGCCATTACGAATAACATCATCCACCTTTTGTTTGTACACATTACTCTATAAACTAGTATGGCATTAGAGGTCTGAAAGTCATTACAAAAATAGGTCATAATAATATAAAGCATCATTAATGCTTGGAGAGAGTTTAGTAAGTAAGTGTTTAGAGCGTGCATATGCTCATAGGTGTCTTGGTGATGGTGTCTGTTATGGAACCAGAATGAAACCTACTGGGGTAGAGAGCATAGAAATAGCCAAGTCTTGAGCTGTTTTCTGAATTGTGTTAGATTGGACTGAGCTTTGAGCTAGAAAAGCAGAAAGTTCCGTCCAGAGTTTAAATGTCGAAAAAGTAAAGCTTCTGGTCCCCCTTTGCCCATATAAGACCATGTTGATTTTGGGAATCACCACAGTTTTGTTGGGATTATACTATTTGAGTTTTCTCTTAAGATGTTCGGGACACAATCATGGAGGGCTTTGTGGGCTAAGCAAAGGGCTTTAAAATTGACACACTTTTGAACTGGAAGCCAATGTAGATCAGCAATGGCCTGGGAAACCAACTTAAATTTGGGTATCTTCATAAGAAGGCGAACTGCTGCATTTTGGAGGACCTGAAGTTTAACAGTCTTTATTGAATGCAAACATAGAAAGCATTAAAGTAGTTGATCCTAGACATTGCTATAGCAATGATAACTGTTTTTGTAGCTCAAATGGGATAAAGTGAAAAATCTTTTTTTGAGTTCTTAGGAGCAGAAAGCAAGAGGATGTAACTTGATTGATTTATCAGAAAAGGTTACCTTTACGTCAAAATGGGCACTCAAGTTTATTTTGGGAATTGGACGGAGATTCTGTGGTCAACAGACACCAGATGTGGGTCCAGAAAGAAGTATCATTTCCAAAAAGAAGATCCTCAGTCTTGTCTGAATTGAATGTAATAACATCTGTTGTTCATCCAACCTACTATCTTCAGCATACAGTTATTAAACAGTTTTGCTACCTCTTCATTGTCACTGGTAATTGAGACTACAATCTGTGTATCATCAGCATAAGTGACTACAGAAAAACCAAAAGAGCTGATCAAGTCTGCCGGTGCTGTGACATATATATTAAATAGTGTAGGACAGGTATCTCCAACCAGTGAGCTACCAGTAGTTTGTAGAAACCTTCAGAGTATCTCCCAGCCTTGGGTTCCTTTTCAACTAAGAACTTCAGTAAATAAGTGTTGCGGTTTCCTTTTAAAGATAAGGAAATGCAATGCTTATTTTGCATTATTCCAGGCTGCAGATAGAAGACACTGATAATGAGCAGTGCTCAATAAGATTTATGACCCAGGTAGGCCACAGAGGTGAAGAATTGAAACATTGAGGTATTTCACTTTTAAATAAAAGTCCTTGTAGCATTCGAACAAAATGATGTTTCTGAATGCTTTTAAATGGAAAAAATTTAAATGAAATGTTAACTTAATGATAAAGTTAACCTTCATTTTGATTTTCTCCCATTTCAAAATGGCATTTAAAAACAGCAGGCATCTTGCTCCCTGTAGCTGGAAGACACAGTGCCATATTCATCACTTAAAAAGTAATTTGTTAAATGGGAGAAATGTAAAGTGAAGAAAAATGTTTCTATGAAACATCAAGTCTTTATTTTTTCCCCTACTTTTAGCTAAGTCAATTAAGTCTTAAGTCTTAATATTTTATGAAGCCTGCTTTTTCACTTTAAATTCCTCCCATTCAAACAAATATTTTTCTGTTAGAAATAAGGCACCATATGTAAAGGCCACTGGGAGTGAAGTGCTTGCTGTTTGCAAATGTGACACTTATAAATGGGAGAAAATTAAAATGATGAGTTTTAAGGAAAGGATATGAACATCCATATTGCTTCCCATGCTCGTAAAACATCATGTGTTTTTATATATAGATTAATAGCAAAAAATCACAGTAAAAAATCTATTTGAATATACCTCACACTATGAAAGAATGTTTCTATTGTAGATACAATCTTGTATATATAATATGTGATTATTGTATGTTCTTATGTTATTGTATTTGTACATGTGTGATTAGATGTATATATTTATGTTAGGTTATGTATAGTATAGGTGGGAGAGGTGTGGCGCCGCGGCCAGGGCGACTGACGCTGGAATCTGGGGACCACGGTTCGATCCCTGGCTCCGGCGGCAGGTTAGCCCAGCACCATGTGACTCTGGGCAATAGCTCGCTTAATCTTCCCGACGGCCCCCAGCGCCTAGAGACCCTTACGGGTGATTGTGCGCTTTACAAATGTGGACTTTATATTACCAATTGTGTTTCTCTATGTGTTTTTAACATTACAGCCCTGAAGAAGTTCTGTCTCAGAACAAAACGCGTTGGCTGGCTTTGTCTAAAAAAGGAATATTAAACAAGCATTGAAATTTACATCGAGACTCAGCGTATATATGTATATGGACATTAAGAGAGTCATTTATTTATCTCTTTCATTGATTGGATTCATTTATCAGGCGGTGCTTTTCCAAATTCGAAGTAGATATGAACATCAAGTTGACTCTTCGGTTGAATTTTCTCCCATTGCAAAGTGCTGCATTTACACACAGGCATCTTGCTCCCAGAGGCTCGTAGACATGCTGCATATTGATTAAGTATGGGCGAATTTTGCGAATTCGCAATCCGCGAAATTGCGTATTTACAGATTCACAATCCCCAAAATTTGCGAACTCTCGTGAATTTTGCGGATTTTTTTTTTGTGTTCGCAAGTGTTTCTGCCATTTCGCAAGGGTTTTTTACCAGTTCGCAAACGCGAACTTACTTGTCGGGTAGCAACGGTCGCGACCATGTTTTTTCTACGTCTGGTTCATCACAGCACCCTCTGTTTCACCACTGCCACCCTCTGTTTCACCACTGCCACCCTCTGGCTCACCCATGCCACCCTCTGGTTCATCACTGTAGATTATGGGGGGAAAAGCACACCTGCCCTGCCTCAACTGACATGACTTAATTTGGGGCTGATGAATGTGTCACTGAATTTGAGCTGGCACCTGCTTCCTTAGCTGTAAGTGCTTCCTCATTAATGATAGATTGAACTTTTGCACCTGCTAAGTGCTTTCAGTTTTGTAAAATTCGTTAGCACACCTGCCCTGCCTCAACTGACATGAATGAATTAGGGGCTGATTAATGTGTCACTGCATTTGAACTTCCAGTCTGGCACCTGCTTCCTTATCTGTAATTGCTTTCTGTTGCAGTGTAATTTTTTTTTAAACAGGACCTTTGTGGCATACTTGTAGCTATTCTCTGAGCCTGCTATGAGGGTCAGAGCAGGGTCATAGAATAGTTGCAAGTAGGCAACTGAACTCTGGAGGTGCCCCTCAGGAAGCACTACAGGGAATGGTTACTAATGGTAAGATTGAACTTTTGCACCTGCTGAGTGCTTTCAGTTTTGCAAAAATCGTTTTTCTGCAATTTCGCGCGATTAGCAGGGCGCGAATTCGTGCGAGATCGAATTTGGTAGCCGCGAATTCGTGCGAATATACGATTTGTTTTTTTTGCGCCGTGTTAGTTCGCGTGATTTTTTGCGTTTTCTCAAGCCGCTTGTAGCGCAACGTTGCGAAGTTACCCTAGCGGTCGTACATGGGCGCGGCCATCTTGTTTGCGTGACGTATTTCCGTTTCCGGGCGCTATGTGTAATCTCGCAAAGTGTGCGGCTCGCTAGTACAAGTTTGCGTGTGATCTCGAGGGAAATCTCGCGCGAACTTACCCACACGGTCGTGAACGGGCGCGGCCATCTTGTTTTTCATTCATTGCTATGGTTCTGGGCATGCTTTCTGTATCCTCTGTCAATCTCTGCCATCCTTTGCTTGTTGGAAGTTTTTTTTAATCTATTTTACTTATTATCTATCCCTCTATTTTTCTAGCTCTAAATTTTTGTGTTTTCTGTTACTTTTGGTTAATTTTAAA
Organism: Lissotriton helveticus; assembly: GCF_964261635.1. Classification (NCBI taxonomy): domain Eukaryota; kingdom Metazoa; phylum Chordata; class Amphibia; order Caudata; family Salamandridae; genus Lissotriton; species Lissotriton helveticus. Next base: position 328,595,274 of record NC_136071.1, on the reverse strand, counting down.
CTACTTTTTAAAACTCTTTTCTTTTCTTCTTCCCTATTCTATTTCTTATTTATTATTTACCTTCCTTTCTGCCCAGACCATGGTAAAGGGAGCCGGGAAGCAGCCTGAGAAGGGGAAGGGTCCCGCACCCTGTGCCCGGCTCTCGTGCGGGCGTTTGAGGGGGGAGCAAGTCATAGCCCAGGAGATCTTTAGCGCGAAGGAGGTGGCCGCACTAGTGTTTTATGTCCAGCGCCGCCTCCCCAGGACCATCATGGCAGGCGGCAAGATCGCTAGCGGCTCCGGGCTCCGGGAGTGCCGGAAGCGGTGGGAGAAGGTGTGCCGGTCCATGTATCAACACTCTCGGGTCCGGCGCACCTAGAACCAGGCCAGCCACCGTTGGACGGATCTCCTGGACCGGGAACGCGACTTGCTCAACCTGTTCGGCATCGAGATCCCCGGGCTTTGTGAGTAGTAGTAGCTATTTCATCACTACTCTGTTTTGTCCTGCTCTGTGTCTTATTATATTGCAATTTTTTGTTTTTTACCAAGAGCAATAATGCTGCCGATTACATTGTAGGTAAATTATATTTCAAAATCTTCTGTGCATTTCAGGTGCACTGCTCTCCTTCTTAGTAGCGTTGCTACTATGCTTATTTGTTTTCGATTTTGTGTTCATTTCATTGGCCTGAGAAATTATGATGGCCAGTCACTACCTCTGTTAATAAGTTTAGTAGAACTCGGTCATTCATGTGTGCATGTATCACTGTTCACTCAATAAAAAGGAAAGCACCTAAAGTCATCCCATATGTAAGCAAATACATACCATGTGCAGTGATAGATAATCAGATTATTTATCTTCTTCATTTCCCTTTTCTAGTATTCATTGGCACTGTAGGGTGAAAGTTAAATTAATTAAGCAGTAGCCCTTGTAACAGAGTATTCTCAGTGCCACCCGTAATAGAAAAGTAAGAGCATCACCACCTGCATGTACTGGACTGGTACAGTAACGCAAGTCTGTCTCACTCATCATGGCGGGCGTCTGTTTTTCTCGGGTGCAAGTTGACTGCGCTGGCATTATGCCGGCTTGCAGAAGTTAACGTACCAATTTTGCTAAACAAGAGAGAAGAAGAAGAATAAGACTGGTGTACTGTCCTAGTCGACTCTAATGGAGTGAGTCCATAGTGCTCGTAGAATTGATTCCTTAAACTCCCACTAATGTTAGAGCAAGGATGAAGAAGGGGGAGGTTAGATAGATACTGGCCACAATAGTTATGTACTGCGGTTGCAAGTTGCTAGTTCTACTGTGACACAACTTTCTGCTGAATCATTTTGTGTTAATCTTAAAGAGCATTGGTTACAGACTATGTCTTTCTTTCTTCATATAGATGCTCTTTCCAAACCAACACGGAAGGAGCTGGCTAAAAGGACCCGGCAACGGAGGCTGGAGGCCACTGTCGCCGAATATCGAGTATATAGAATATAGAGTACCTATTTTTTCCTAGCGTTCCTCATTCGATTTTTTCTAAATCGTCTTAGATCTTCTTGTAGACTGTATCTATATTCTTATCCTGTCTCTACTATGACTCCATGTGGTATTACTAGATTATTCTTAGTTATTAGTCTGTCTGTGTAGCTAACTAAGATTGCACATTTGGCAAAAGGTGCTAAACGAAACTCCCATTCTAGTGAGCAATAGCTCTATGCACTGAGTGCAGTCCTCTGGGATTGTCCATAATGTCTTTTCAAGTCTTCTAAATGTTTATGCTTTGACAATTACCAACAATAAAAAGGTGAATGACCACCAAGAAAGAATAAGATACAACTTTAATTTTGGTTTGGATAGGAGGACAATCCATACTACTACTGTTGCAGGGACAAATCTGCACAAACAGAACTATGGACACTAAATAGTGCATTGTTTATCAATTATAATAGGCGCAGGTAGACTTTCCACATACCTCAGTGATATCAGACTTTGAAGAACCCCAAATCTCCTTACTGACTAGATAGTGTGGCAGAGTCATTTAGCTCCCGAATTCATCGATGATTGATCCCCAATGATGATTATCCAACGCAGGACAAGAGTACGGAGTCAGAGTCCAGCAGTGTCAGAGGCACGGACTCATGCTTGCAAATTGCAAAACCTTTTGCTCATTCACTCTTGACCAAAAACCACAGAGTCTATTTAAGTTTTAAAGCTTTATTAAAAGTAAAAATATTTATTAAAATCAAGCTTGTCATAAAACATAAACGGTTGATTAAAAATGGAAAAGTGCTTAGTGATTTATTTCACACATTTATTGTGGGCGAGCCGAGCCCTCACCTGGTTTGAACTTTAATTTTTTTTTTGGTGCTGAATCGTTGGTCACTCCGTCCTAGTGATGATGATTTGTTCTTAGAAGTGAAGCGTCTGTCTGTTATGAGAAAAATGGTGCGTGTTAAAAAGCAAGCATTCATCAGTTGTGCCAAAAAGTGCAGCAAGACAACACCCTTCCCTGGAAAAAGGGACATTTTTACTTTAGAGTAGACAGTCACAAATTATTAGATTGGTTTCTGTATTCAAATTTCTACATTCCTAGACAAAATACTAGTGAGTGGTGTATGTCTATGACATCTAACATTCTTAAATGTACTTTGTAGGTGGAACATCTGGTGCTGGGCCCAGCGCGGAGGTGGAGGAGGACACTTCTGGGGAGGAGGCGGTGCAAGTGCCGGACGAAACTGCTGTGCGGGTTGCCACGGTAGTGGCGGGCAGTGGTAAGCTCTTATATTCCTTACTTATTGAGATTGCAGACTGCATAGTGTGCTCTCTGCACGGGTGTAGTATATATGTTCTACAGTTAAGTTACTATACTGTTAAGCAGACTTTCAAATTTAGAACACAGTTTTTATCAACCAGGTAGTAGCCTCCTCTAAATTTACTTCAACTCAGCGGTGATTTTTTTTTCGAGAATCCAAATCAGATCTGAGATGAACTTGATGGATGGGATGAACGAAAAGCGAAAGAAGGGTGTAAGTAAGTGTGGAAGGACGAGCAAGTTAAAAGTAATGATGACTGACAAAGAAGAATGATACGTGTTTGATTGGTGCCCGAGGTGGCTGGGAAGGAATATGATGCATGGCTGGGTGAAGGATGAAGCAAGGATGGGTGGAAGGAGAACAGCCTGGGTGGGTGAAACAGAAACTGTATGTGTGCGCAATATATGCTTTTAGTGAAATTCAAATGCAAGTCAAGCACGGATGTATGTCTTGCGGTTTCCCAAATAAAATGAAAAGGTTGTTTTCCCGTGAGAAAACGTAAGGTTTGTCCACTTGAGACATTAAGAAGAATGATTGACATTTACTTTGAATGGATGGATGCCTGGATCATGGTACTATCTGACTCTTAGATAGCATATGTGTATCTTGAGAGAGTAGACGGTCACTGGATGAACTATGTGTTACTTTGAAGAGCATGTAACACCGCACCCGCACGTCCGTCCCAGTGTAGAAAAGGCAAGGAAAAGAAGTTGTAATTTTGTCCGAATACTACCATGAATAGTAGCAGTAGTTTGTATTGCAAGCACAGCATATATCCGGCTATTACGATGGCCAGTCACTACCTCTGTTAATAAGTTTAGTAGAACTCGGTCATTCATGTGTGGATGTATCACTGTTCACTCAATAAAAAGGAAAGCACCTAAAGTCATCCCATATGTAAGCAAATACATACCATGTGCAGTGATAGATAATCAGATTATTTATCTTCTTCATTTTCCTTTTCTAGTATTCATTGGCACTGTAGGGTGAAAGTTAAATTAATTAAGCAGTAGCCCTTGTAACAGAGTATTCTCAGTGCCACCCGTAATAGAAAAGTAAGAGCATCACCACCTACATGTACTGGACTGGTACAGTAACTCAAGTCTGTCTCACTCATCATGGCGGGCGTCTGTTTTTCTCGGGTGCAAGTTGACTGCGCTGGCATTATGCCGGCTTGCAGAAGTTAACGTACCAATTTTGCTAAACAAGAGAGAAGAAGAAGAAGAAGACTGGTGTACTGTCATAGTCGACTCTAATGGAGTGAGTCCATAGTGATCGTAGAATTGATTCCTTAAACTCCCACTAATGTTAGAGCAAGGATGAAGAAGTGGCAGGTTAGATAGATACTGGCCACAATAGTTATGTACTGCGCTTGCAAGTTGCTAGTTCTACTGTGACACCACTTTCTGCTGAATCATTTTGTGTTAATCTTAAAGAGCATTGGTTACAGACTATGTCTTTCTTTCTTCATATAGATGCTCCTTCCAAACCAACACGGAAGGAGCTGGCTAAAAGGGCCCGGCAACGGAGGCTGGAGGCCACTGTCGCCGAATATCGGCGGCTGGTGGCCCAGGAGGAAGAGGACACGCAGAGTACGTTGACAACATCCACGGCGAAACCTGCATCCTCCTCCGCACTCCCTGGGTCAGCCAGTCAGCGCAGCAGGTCTCCAGCGGTACGGAGCCGGGGTACTGCAGCCACCCGCCACCGCCGAGCAGCAAAGAAATCAGCTGCCCCCCACAGCAGGTGCAAGGCACGCATGCACCGCCTTTCACTTAGGGTGTCCTTCCTCGAGCAGGAGCTCCTCAACACCAAAACCCTGCTCGAGACCCTCCGCAAGGAGCATGCCGACCTGGCCCGAAAAGTCAACAGCAGCCAGCAGTAGGAGGAGACTGTCCCTTGCCCTTTTTTTAAAGACTTCTGGGGGGTGGGAATTGGGAGTTGGGTTTTCTACTTTTTTGGACTTCGTTTTCACGGACATTCGTTGGGGTTCGGGAGGGGGGTGGGTGTGGTCTTGCGGGAGATTATTTATGTTAGGGATATATAAATATACTTTAAACTTTATCTGTGCATACGTGTTTTTTACTGCTTTTGAGGCTGGTGGGTGGGGGTTTAACAGTAAGTTTGTTTTCCTGAAACTTAAGTGGCATCTTGATTCAAGTTGTGTAAGTACTAGTAATTGCCCAAATGTTTTCAAAACTAAGTGCCTGTCACAGAGTAAGTGAATTCAATAGTCCTAGGACCATCAGTCTCTCGTCTCTCCTAATACTCCATTATACTACCTCCCCCCAAACACTTATCTTACCTGTAATTTGTGTTTGGAAATAGGGCTAGGCACAGGGCTGGCTGCACGGGAAATGGCGATTAAGGTTGCCAATCCTGGGCGGATGAAATGTCATCATTGCGGTGGTACTTGTGGTGTTACACAGTGGCAGTTGCAGCATCTGAAAAAAAGAAAGTGAAACCTTGTTAGTCCTTACCGTAGCATTAGAACGGTACGATAGAGAATATAGCAGGTGACAGTACACTAGAACAGTGCCACAATGTAGCCTAACAAATGGTAAAGTATTGAAAGTATAATTAGTACTTGCGTTGAATTTCTTTGACATTGGCTACTACTACAAGAAATAGTACTGAAGGTGAAGGACACAGCAGCGTAATAATTTGCCACGTCTAGGAGGAGGATGTTCTTGATGACCAATCAAGTTGATGGCGCACATGAAAATCTGCTTTCATTTGCCAATAGTGACTCAGTGTCAAGCTGAGTAAGAATATATCCTCGGATTCCTTCACCAGCCTGTTGCTATGACCTTATCCTCCGCAGCAAGTGTGTGGAATTATTGCTGTCATTTAGTAAAACATCAATCAAAACCACACAGCCCGGGGGAAGAGGGTTAGGGTTTGGAAAATGGATGGGAATGGGGGTTTTTGGGAAAGTTTTGTTGAGAGAAGAAAAAAAAAGCACAGCATGGACAAACAATAATTGAAGATAAACAAATCTTTGGGTACAAAGCTATCCATAAATCTTTTAAGTGACATAAAGGAAGTGCATGCACTACTGCATGCATGGTTACTGAAAAGTAAGTAGTACTTTCGACAACCGTGAATGAAAGAATGCGACAGTACAGGGCTGCAGTAATAATTATGCGTTTTCACTTGCCTATCTCTGCACTCAGAGAAACACTTCTTACATTAAATTAGGTTTAAAAAATAGCAGAAGAAAAACCTATAGAATGGCTGTAGGGATGAATTTAGAAGCAGAGATCAAAGAAATGCAGAGTCACACTCATAGAAGTTCACAGCAATAACATTACTTAAAAGATAATTAGAAAAGAACGGATACTGTATCTGTATGTTGTTGTAGTTGTCCTGTTGAATTTGGTAAGTTGCATGCATCCAACCATTCCTCTTATTAGCGGGACTCCTCCATTCCATCTGTCGCTCCGTCCATCAATGTTGGTGACCAGAAGACACCCTGTCCACTGCCTGCCTGGCGGATGCTGAATTGCGGCTCGCTAATGTGAAGCCTGACTTCATCCTTTTTTTCCCATTGCACAGGCTGAAACCTGGCCTGTAATTATTGATGGAAAAACAGGAAGTGATATTAGAACACCACTGACAAATAAATATAAGGTATGTACGCTGTGTAGCGCAAAAAGTCACACTTTGAGTTTCCTAATAGACAGTACAATATTTTTGAAAGTGCCTACTCTGTCTGAGTCTCCTTTTGAAGGATAAATAAGTATGGGCGAAGTATGGGCGAATTAATTTAGCGGATCTTTCCCCTCAAGCTAGGTGTACTGTTAACTGTGTTTTAGAACTAAATTAGACCTTCCCAGCAGTGCTCCCAGACCCTTACTAAACCCAGTCGCAAAAATGTAGAAGACCCCCAATCAGATCTCCAAAAACGAGGCCTAGTAGAAAATGGTGACAAAACGTACTTTGAAAGTAATGTAGGCCCAAATCCCCCCTTACCCACCATGGATTGTAGTCAAACCACTTGCAAGCAAGCAAAAGTATCCATACCCAGCATTGCTCCAAGACTCGCAAACCCCCCCCACAAACACCAGGAACCCCCACAAACAGCCCCCCCGAAAACGGTAGAGTGAGCGAAATCTCAGAAAATGCAAAACCTTTTTCCCCAGGGATTGTCTCCAAAACACTTTCTTTCGGGTATTAGACATTCCCAGCAATGGCCCCAGAACTGTCAACCCGGGCGAAAACAAGGTTAACCCCCCCAACAAGCCAAAAGGCAAAACCCGGGAAAAGCCACACTTAAAAAACTTTGGGCCTACCTGGAATTCAGTCCAAATGCGCTCTGCAGCTAGGCCCCAACTCCCCTTTTCCACCATGGATTTCCTGAAAAACAAATGCAATCAACATTAGACTGTGCCAGCAGTGCTCCCAGACCCCAAAACCCACCCACAAACATCCGGAACCCCCCCAAACAGCACCTCAAAGACAAGCAAGTAAGCAAAAACGCAAACAAATGTTCACCTCCGATTTTGTCCAAACCACTTTTATCCGGTATTAGACATTCCCAGCAATGGCTCCAGACCCGTCAACCCAGGCGGAAAGAAGTAGAAGACCCCCAAACAGCCAAAAAGCAAAACTACAAAAATGGGGACTTAGAAATTTTCTGGCAAATTTCCAAAATCACTCCACGCGCGCTCTGCAGCTAGGCCCTAACTCCCCTTTGCCACCATGGATTTGCTTCAAACCTCTTGCAATCAAAAGTATCCATACCCAGCATTGCTCCAAGACCCCAAAACCCACCCCCAAACACCAGGAACCCCCCCAAACAGGCCCCCAAAAACACGAAAGAGAGCGAAAACTATAAAAAGTGAAAAACTTTTTCACCATGTATTTTATCCAAAACACTTTTATCCAGTATTAGACCTTCCCAGCAATGGCCCCAGACCCGTCAACCCAGGCGGAAACAAGTAGAAGACCGCCAAACAGCCAAAAAGCAAAACTACAAAAATGGGAACTGAAATTTTCTGGCAAATTTCCAAAATCACTCAGCGCGCGCTCTGCAGCTAGGCCCTAACTCCACTTTGCCACCATGGATTTGCTTCAAACCCCTTGCAATCAAAAGTATCCATACCCAGCATTGCTCCAAGACCCCGAAACCCACCCCCAAACACCAGGAACCCCCCAAACAGGCCCCCAAAAACACGAAAGAGAGCGAAAACTATAAAAAGTGAAAAACTTTTTCACCATGTATTTTATCCAAAACACTTTTATCCGGTATTAGACCTTCCCAGCAATGGCCCCAGACCCGTCAACCCAGGCGGAAACAAGTAGAAGACCGCCAAACAGCCAAAAAGCAAAACTACAAAAATGGGGACTTTGAAATTTTCAGGCAAATTTCCAAAATCACTCCGCGCGCGCTCTGCAGCTAGGCCCTAACTCCCCTTTGCCACCATGGATTTGCTTCAAACCTCTTGCAATCAAAAGTATCCATACCCAGCAGTGCTCCCAGACCCCAAAACCCACCCACAAACACCCGTGACCCCCCCAAACAGCACCTCAAAGACAAGCAAGAAAGCAAAAACGCAAAAAAATCTTCACCTCCGATTTTGTCCAAACCACTTTTATCCGGTATTAGACATTCCCAGCAATGGCCCCAGACCCCTGCAGCCACCCGCAAAAAAGCAGAACACCCCCAAACAGGCAAAAAGCAAAAATGGCCCTACTACCTTCAATTCTGTCCAAATACACTGTGCAGCTAGGCCCTAACTCCCCTTTTTCACCATGGATTTCCTGAAAAACAAATGCAATCAACATTAGACTGTGCCAGCAGTGCTCCCAGACCCCAAAACCCACCCACAACAACCTAAAAGCCCGCCAAACAGCACCCAAAGACAGGCAAGTGATCAAAAGAGAATAATCTTTTTCTGCTCTGATTTTCTCCAAACCACTTTTATCCGGTATTAGACCTTCACAGCAATGCCCCAGACCGGTCAACTCACCCGCAAAGAAGTAGAACACCCCCACAAGTGCAGAGTCTTTCTTCATTGGGCTTAATCCAGCCATCTGCTTTGAGGGAAATAGGAGTCTGGAGGAGGAGGATAGAGGAGCATGCTCTTGTGAACTTGTGAACCTTAGGAATGCAGACTGCGGCACCTTCAAATCAATAAGCAAATAAGTGAAGACAGTTCTGCTGATGGGCTTGTTTTTGTGATTAGGTGATTAAAGTTTTTTTTTATATGGATTTTGCAAAACAAAGAAAGACAGACACACAGGAATAAAAGTGAATAAGGACGAAAAAGAAAGTTAGTGATTCATTGACTCATTTTCAGGGCTCTGTGTCAGGGAAGAAGAGCTCGTCCTCAAACTCTGCTAATTCAGACGGGAGTAGGTCAGTTAACAGGGAAGAACTTCCCTCATCTAAGTTGGTGTCCTCCTCGTCTTCTTCCTGCGTGCATTCTCGTATTTTGTAATTTGGTGGTATGAAGTGCTGATTCATCTTGATCATTGGTAACCTCTCCACATTTTTGGGTGAGAGGCGGGTCCTTTTGGAAGTTACAATGCCACCAGCAGCACTGAAAACACGTTCAGAAGACACGCTTGCGAGTGGGCAAGACAAGTAATTTATAGCCAGGTTGGTGATCTCTGGCCACACATCTGTTTTCCCATGCCAATACGCCAATGGGTCATGAGAAACATGGACCTCTGTTGAGTCATTCAGATAGGCCTTCACCATCGACTCAAGGTTCTCCAGGGTTCCTCCACTTTGCTTACTTTTTTCTGGGACCATTTGAGAAGCAAACCCAAGCTGAGTTAGCCAATCCTCTTCTTCACACAATATTACTGTTGTGTCTGGTGCAGAGGATACGGTTGCTGGTGTCGTTAACGGCTGAGAGGGAAAATCACTCACTTCTGCCACAGCCACAGATCAGAAGTGGATTTTTTTTACTGCGGATGGCCTGCTGATGCTGATGTACTGCCTTTTCCTTCAATTTCCTGCCGTTCTCTTTCAAACCGAGTGGCTGACACAGCTAGCCAATGTTTGTACTTTGTAACATCTGCGTAATCAAAAGGAAAGAATACTCTGCCTGCCACTGCCTTTTTGTACCGTGGATCCAGAATAGTTGCACAAATGTAATGCTGTTCTGTGTTGATCATTTCAAGACGATCATCGCGAAATAGGCGGTGTAATTACTTCTCCGCCAACTCAAATGCTTCTTCCTTTCCATCTTTTTCAAACTTAGAACACACCGCCTTCAGTTGGTGCTCTAGCATGCGCAACAATTGGATAGCTTTTCCCAAATTACAGTCCTCCCTGCTGACTGCACGCGTGAAGACCTCAAAAGGACGAAGCATGTCTGTCAGGCTTTTAACTAGCTCCCATTGCTCCACCTGTATCCTCATGTCTATCATATGTGTACCCAGTTTAAAGAAATACTGATCGACTACCGCATACTGCTCATACAGACGCTAAAGCATGTAGAAGGTTGAGTTCCAACGTGTTGCCACCTCCTGGATGAGTGCTTTCACTGGCACTTTACGTTCATGTTGCAGGCACCTCAGCTGCTTCCGGGCCTTAAAAAAATGGTTGAAATGTGTGCACATTCTTCGGCAGGTGGTCAGTAACTCGGAGACTGGACTTACTTCACTCAAGAATTTTTTAACAACCAGGTTTATACAGTGCGCCAAACACGGCACTCTGAAATAGTTACCCATATCCATGGCCTTAACTACATTGGCGCCATTATCCGTGGAAACATAACCAATCGTGCGTTTTCTTGGGGACAGCCATTCAAAGACCTTTGTGTTAAACTCATGCAAAATGTTTTTATGACTTTTCTCCATGGCAAACATGGCTATTGTTGCATGTTTCTGAGCAGCTTTATAAACTTTGTCCGAGTCAACACCTGCGTTTATCTTTGCTTTAACCCCTGAAAAAGAGACCCAGTGTGCAGTGATGCACATGTAATCAGTGGCTGTGCAACTGGTCCACATGTCTGTTGTCAGATGTATAGCGTGAACAGCACTCTTCTGCAAAGCTGCCCCAATCACCGCCAGCACATCTTCATGTAGTGCTGGAACCGCAACTCTGGCAAAATAGAACCGGCTAGGAACCTTCCATTTAGGACAGAGCGTTGCCACCATTTCAAGAAAACCCACCCCTTTCACAAAAGAAAAAGGGAGAAGGTCCAGCGCTAGCATTTTAACCAGCTTAGTGTTATACAGACGCGCCGTTGGGTGGTTGCGTTCAAATGGCGCATCTGAAAACAACATGCTTCTAATGGTGGGCTGGACCATTGTACGGGATGATGATGACTTCTTCGACCCAGTTACGCTCAGTGATGATGAACTTTTTCGCATTGGTGTCTCACTCTCTCCCATACTCTTAGTTTGGCTCATATATCTTGCAGGAGGTGTGCTGCTGACAGGGGTACTGGGTGTAACTGAAGAAATGTTTGATGCTTCTTCCTCCTCATCATCAGCAGATGAAACATCAACGGATACAATTTGTTGACTTGCAATTCGGGCTGCCTTGATCTCCCTTAGGTGCGCATGCCATCTGACAGTGTGCTGTCTCTCAAGATGACCTCTCTGGCCTCCGGTACCATAGTTGGTACCAAGCTTACCACGACTAACTCGAACCTTACAAATGGCACAAATGGCTATGTTTTCCCTTGTTGGGCTAACACTAAAGAAGTCCCAAACTGCGGACTTCAAATGTCTGTGGGGGGCGGAGGAGGCAATACTGGGAATGCTGCAAATGCCAGATGAACTGGAGGATGTGTGTTGCCGAAATTTAGTACGTTGTGCACTTACAGCACCACTAATTGAGGAAATGGAGGTTGAGGTGGATGGAGGTCCCTTCTGGCGAGAAAATATGGAAGCTGTAGGTGGTGGTTGTTGGACCCGGCCTCATGGCGTGGTCCTACCCCTCCCGCCTGGCGGGCCCAGGATGACATCAGCCCGCCTCCGGACCTCCGGCGGCCCCTTCCGCCCGACTCTGCACGCCCCAACACCACAGATCCGGCTACCATCCCGGATCCCCATCATCGGCCTGGCCCCAGCGTAGGCCCATCATGACCTAAGCACGAGGCCGTGCCCGACTCCATCTTGGGCCCACCACGTCACGACCACGTGGCCTCGGCCCCAGCCTCGGCCCCAGCGAAGCCCAGACATCGAGGCACCAAGATCCACCCAGGTGGTCGAGTGGCCACTCGACAGATCCCGGAGGGCGAGGAGTTTCGATGGCCCTCCAGCCGTCCCCGGACGCCTGGTATCGATCGCCCTCCGGCCGTCCTGGGCGCTGGCTCCACCCCCCTGCTGGGTGTCTGGACACCTTCATCCCGGCCCCTCTGACCCCCAGGCGCGCGGGTCCGGACTTCAAAGACCGCCAGACCTATATCTGGGCCAGCCCTGGATCAGGTCTTCAGTTGTATCCTGGACTGGAAGCCCTGCTGACGCTGTCACGGCCGACACCAAGACGAACTCATCCTTCCTGTAACCTGACGACCACCTGAGAGCCTGCTGGCGCTGCCGCGGCCTACCTTGCGGAAACCATCTGAGAGCCTGCTGGCGCTGCCGCGGCCTACCTTGCGGAAACCATCTGAGAGCCTGCTGGCGCTGCCGCGGCCTACCTTGCTGAACCATCTGAGAGCCTGCTGGCGCTGCTGCGGCCTACCTTGTGAAACCATCTGAGAGCCTGCTGGCGCTGCCGCGGCCCACCTTGCTGAACCACCTGAGAGCCGGCTGGCGCTGCCGCGGCCTACTTTGCTGAACCATCTGAGAGCCTGCTGGCGCTGCCGCGGCCTACCTTGCTGAACCATCTTGTTAGCCTGCTGGCGCCGCCGCGGCTCGAACCTCTCGGAACCCCCCAGCTCGAGGATTGAGAGCTGTGCGTAGGGTGTCCCTTCCTCCGCCCAGAGTAAGATTGTCCCGCTACCCCCCTTATCCGATACTTTACGGATCCCTCGATCCAGCTGTATATATTGCCAAGAACCTGCAACCATTATTACTTATGAAAGCTTGAGAACTTGCCCTCCTGTGTGGTGTCCGTCTGTAGTGTTGTGATTACTCTGCTGTACGATCCTAGGAGAGGACCCTCATTTAGGAGGCCTCTCGGTAACGCTCGGCTACTTCTCAACGGAGGGGTGGACCTAGGGGTGGTCAGTCAGACATCTTCTGCCTCCCCCGGGTCGCCTTTCTAACAGTGGTGTACGAGTTAACTGCATTTGTGGTGGTCCATTGCCACGTCGCCATCATCACGCTCAGCAGCATTTCGGGATAGGGTAAAAATGTCTGTTTGCTGCATGCCCGCTGAGGCTGGAGTGACGCCTATGATGACTGCGTCGTCGTCGTGAGAGTCTTCATCAGCAGGATTATACGCCACTTCGTCTTCAGCGTCATCATCACACTCCATAACTCTAAGACTTTCGGGGACCTTCCTTTTACGCTTAGCTACCTTTGTCAGATCATGGTGTGCCTCACTCTCAGACAGCACTGGTGGTTCCCAATTTTCATCCATATCATCAGAAGCAAGGGGGCTTGAAGAAGAAGTAGACACCATCCTTGATCTTTTCCTTGCTGGGGGTCTGGAAGATAATGAATCATCAGGAGGAGTGGCTTCCTCATGTGATACCTCGGCTTGAATGTCGATTTCCTGATGTGCCCCTACTTCGGGAGGAACAACTATTGTGGGCACTTGTGCCGCTCCATGCACCTCTGCTTGCGCCTCTCCTTGCGCCGCCTCTCCTTACATATGTACTTGGGCTTGTACTTGCACATATGGTTGTTGTTGCGGCTGTGGTTGTTGAACACTCATCAGATGAGTTACAACAACCTGTGTTGATTGAGGGATGTTGCTACTTTCTTGCGATGAGCCAACATCACTGCTCGATGGTGATTGAACAACTATACTGGCTGCCTCTGCGGCACTCAAGGGCTTGGACCTAAGTTGGCGTGGTGGTGGTGGCACTGAGCCCAATGGAGCGGAGGTGCTGCTCCCAGCTTGGTCCCCAGCAGACCCCGCTGCTGCTGCAGGCGTACTTTTTTTTCCCAAAAAATGCAGCGGTCGGCACACCAGTCTCCTTGGTAAGTGGCGCCACTTGCTTCTTCTGCTCCTTACTGGTAACTTTCTTGCTAGAGGAGCTACGGGCAACTTTTTTTGGGGCCATCTTCTTCAGATGTCAGAACAGCAGGCCGCAGTTGCACAAGTTGCAGAGTTGTCAGTGGCCACACGTGACGTTGTGCTGCACACAACTGATGAGGAACGATGAGGCTGATGATTCGTCTTTCTGCACCTAAAAGCAAACGAAGCCAGAGGAACATCAGTTAAATAAATGTTGCATATGTAGCGCTTCAATTAATAGTTTGCAAGTAAGTATTTTTTTCATACCCACCCCCCCAAAATGGAAAGACCAATAAAATGCACCAGTGACAGAGTACCCCTGGGCATAATGGATGAAAGCATGTCAGACTGGGTGCTGGCCTATGGCACAACAAAGCATACTGCCTGGCTTCAAAATGGCCCCTAGACCCCCACCACATGGCCAGGCCCTGCCTGTACCAGTCCTCAAAATGGCTCCCACCCACATGGCCATGCCCCACCAACACCCCAAAAAATCATTTTACACACAGAAATTACCACAATCCAATGCCATCCATGCCCTCCATGATGTTTACATTAAAGAGACCCCACAGAAAGACTCAGTCCATGCACCACTGAGTACCCCTGGCAAAAGGCCCCAACAACAGCCCAAAAATCGAAAAACACACAAAAATCACCACAATCCAATGCCATCCATGCCCTTCATGATGTTTACATTAAAGAGACCCCACAGAAAGACTAGGCCCATGCACCTCTGAGTAACCCTGGGCATAATGGATGAAAGCAAGGCACATTGGATGCAGGCCTATGGCACAAAGCACACTGCCTGGATTCAAAATGGCCCCTAGACCCCCACCACATGGCCAGGCCCTGCCTGTACCAGCCCTAAAAATGGCCCCCACCCACATGGCCATGCCCCACCAACACCCCAAAAAATCGAAAAACACACATAAATCACCACAATCCAATGCCATCCATGCCCTCCATGGTGTTTACATTAAAGAGACCCCACAGAAAGACTCAGTCCATGCACCACTGAGTACCCCTGGGCAAAAGGCCCCAACAACAGCCCAAAAATCGAAAAACACACAAAAATCACCACAATGCAATGCCATCCATGCCCTCCATGATGCTTACATTAAAGAGACCCCACAGAAAGACTCAGTCCATGCACCACTGAGTACCCCTGGGCAAAAGGCCCCAACAACAGCCCAAAAATCGAAAAACACACACAAATCACCACAATCCATTGCCATCCATGCCCTCCATGATGTTAACATTAAGGAGACCCCACAGAAAGACTCAGTCCATGCACCACTGTGTACCCCTGGGCAAAAGGCCCCAACAACAGCCCAAAAATCGAAAAACACACAAAAATCACCACAATCCCATGCCATCCATGCCCTCAATGATGTTTGCATTCAAGACACCCCACAGAAAGACTAGGCCCATGCACCTCTGAGTAACCCTGGGCATAATGGATGAAAGCAAGGCACATTGGATGCAGGCCTATGGCACAAAGCACACTGCCTGGATTCAAAATGGCCCCTAGACCCCCACCACATGGCCAGGCCCTGCCTGTACCAGTCCTCAAAATGGCCCCCACCCACATGGCCATGCCCCACCAACACCCCAAAAAATCGAAAAACACACAATAATCACCACAATCAAATGCCATCCATGCCCTCCATGATGTTTACATTAAAGAGACCCCACAGAAAGACTCAGTCCATGCACCACTGAGTACCCCTGGGCAAAAGGCCCCAACAACAGCCCAAAAATCGAAAAACACACAAAAATCACCACAATCCGATGCCATCCATGCCCTCCATGATGTTTACATTAAAGAGACCCCACAGAAAGACTCAGTCCATGCACCACTGAGTACCCCTGGGCAAAAGGCCCCAACAACAGCCCAAAAATCGAAAAACACACAAAAATCACCACAATCCCATGCCACCCATGCCCTAAATCATGTTGAAATTCAACAAAACAGTTGTATCATGCACCCATAACTAACCCTGGTCCTACTGGATACTACTGTGACTACCCACAATATTTTTTATTTAATGTTCTGAAAAAGTTCCAAAATTGTAGTTGCAGCAACTGTAATGCCCCAAACAAACTTACTTGTGAAATTTCTAATCCAAAAGTGATCCAAAGAAAGTCAAAAAGGCCTCAAATCCAAATATCCAGCAGCATCCACAAAAAGTAATCCTTCCAGGTCAAGATCCAAATCAAAGTGACCAGCACATGAAGAAAGCACTGGGAGGAGCCTGCTGGACAGGAACAGGAAGTTGGAGACTGTGGGGCACTTCCTTCCTCCCACCCCCCCAAAATGGACTCCTTGCAAAAAAAGTGCAGGCAAATGTCAACCTGAGGAGTTATTCTGATAAAAATCATCATTTTCAGAAGGTTTATGCTGACTACTGTTGGATTTCTTCTGCGAAATTGCAAATTTTGCAATTTCGCAATTGCGAGATTGTCGCTGCCCGCCGCATCTACGTGTTCGCAAGTGTTTACTCCCGCGATGCGTGATCACGTGCCTTTATGACGTACTCGCGTTGACAAACTCTCGCTGTGCAAGGTGGCAAGCCGCGATGACGGGATCCAGCAGCAAGATCCAAAATGGCGCAGCACACACAAACATGGAGAAAAACAACTCTTCAAAAGCTGAATGACGGTAAGTGAACGCCGCGCGTCGCAAAATTGTGTAATATTCTATTTGTCAAGCGCGACCAAGCAAAAAAATCCGCTTCGTGCGTATTTGAGAATTTTCGGCAAATTCGCGAGAGTTCGCGGATTTCGAATTTGCTGAAAATCCGCAAAATCCGCGAGCGGAATGGATTTTCCGCCCATACTTAATATTGATAACTGAAACATGCAGCCATTTGTTTTAAAGATCAGAACAATGTTCCATATTATGAACATTTTTGGTGAAATGTTTCGGCACTTTACATTTCTTTATTTTAAAAAAACTGCTGTATGTTTGGGTTGTACATGTAATGGTGCCGCAAATGGCAAAAGATATGTCCTGTGCCACAGGTACACATGACACAGGTTGTCAGTCACCCATACACATATATCCCATTCAATCACACATATGTTCATACATCTCCACAGACCACATTCTCAATGACACACATGGCAGCCTGTCATGGTGCCCTTAGTCACAGTATTTTGTTCAAACTATAGTATCAGGCTCCATTTACATTAGGTTTAAAGTCAATGAAGCTGGGTGAGTGGGTGTCCAGTGACAATGAGTGAGTTGCTTAGCCTTCAGTAGCTCTCAATAATTATTAGTGATTAAAAGGAGCTCTCAATACAAGAAAGGTTGTTGACCCATGGTGTAAGACTTAATGAACTCCACACGGAAGTGAAAGTTGTTTAGATGCAAACTCACCAAGAGACGCTGATTGTTCTCTGTTGGCAAGAAAAGAGCTTAGACGGGTCAAGGGCGAACCTCTGACACAGATGCTCTCTAAGCGATTCATGAGCACTGAGTGGTTGACAGTATCGTAAGCTGTTGATAGAACCAAAAGGATCAGAGCTGCCATTCCACCGCTATCCTCTATTATTCAAATTTCCTCTGTAGCAGCCACCAGGGCCACCTTGGTACTATGGTTAGTTCTAAAACCATACTTAGAGTTATCTAGCAGATGATTTTTAATCAAGAAAGGCCATGAGTTTAGAATTCATGGCTTTTTCAAGGATTTTGGCAGACAACCAAAGGCAGAAAATAGACTGATAGCTTTTTACATCATGTGGGTCGAGAGGGTTTTTTTTAACCATGGATAGGACCAAACCTTTTTTCCAACCTAAAGGAAAATGGCCTGTGGTGATGACCATATTCAAGAGTTCATTGAGAAGATCTGCCAAGGTTCTCACAATACGATGAAGGACGTTAGATGAACATAGGTCGGTGGAAGCTCCTCATTTGGTGGACTCAAATAATATATCACCCCACTCCACAGTGAGGGGGTAAAATCACTAAACACATGAATTGTATTGCATGGGCGGTCACTGGTAAGGACATCTAGCTCTGTAATCTGATTGAATGCAAACTCACTGTAAACTGCTTTGTCTTGATTGGAAAAAGGCAGCTAAACTGTCATGTAGAGATTGATTAAGGCGAGTAGTGAAGTTAGCAAGTGGTTTTACTGTTTTGAATAGCTCTTTATTCAAGTTTTTTGCAGTATTATTTTCCAGTGAAATAGTTAGATTTTTCCGAAACGATCATGGTTTTATAGTCATTAATATATTGTTTATATTTACTTTTTTTCCTCAGGGCTGTAGTTTTTTCTTCATATTTGTCCCTGTCTTCTACCCTTTTGTTTGAATACTCAGTTTTGGAGAAATTAAAGGGGCAAGGGTTTCCTTCTGTGATTTCTAAGAGTCTTTAAAGGGGCTACCTGAGTAACCACTGAGTTGATCCAGTCCGTATACTTTTTTCCTGCTAAATCTAGATCATTCTCAAAAGCAGGTTGCAAGGTATATAGAATTTCATTATGCTTGGTCTAATTGATTTTGTGCCATGCAAAAATTTTAATCATGGGTGAAGAGTTTTTACCTAAATGTTATTGGTGGGAATGTTTAAAGTGAAAACTATCACTTAATTGGAAAGGCAGAATCAAATCTGGAAGCCAGACTACCAGTAAAAATTATATCAAGAGTATGACAAGCTGAATGAGTCACCACTTTAACTTTTTGCGTGAGATGAAAACAGAGCTGATTATCAATTAACTGTTCTGTTTCTTTGTTCTCCAAAGTCTTTAAGTGAAAGTTAAATCACCAAGGATCATATAATTTGAAAGCTGCATACTTTATTCAATGAATTAATTTAGAGATTATATCAAATTAGTTTTTGGGCTAGAGTCGCATAAATTAGAAGGTGATTAAAAGCGCAATTGTTATGTAATTTAAATTTAAATGTAACAGCTTCACAATCTAATTGAGTGATAGGCTGAAAAGAGGCCTCCAGACAGTCATGATAAATTACCGCTAAACCACCACATCGTTTAGTTGAGCTATCCGACCTAAAGATCGCAAAGCTAGTTGCAATGGGCCAAATGTTTAGTCTGTCCAGGTTTCCATTAAAAAACTATCTTGGGCAAGTAATTTCCTACAAATTTGAAAAGTTCATATTTGTTTTTTATCAATGAATGGGCATTTAAAAGTATGCAGGTGAACATCCCTGAAAATCTTGTAATTCTGGTGGTTGAGAGAGATGAGTGAAGGGAGTTTTGCGAACTAGTTGGTGGGAAGATGTTTCTCTTAAGTGAAATGCTACAGCTTTTGCAGCATAAACACTTTGGGCCCCATTAGGATGGCGGTCGGAAAACCACCCCGACCGCCATGGAGGCGGGAAACAACCGCCCGCCGGGACCGCGGATAAACCGGCGGTCAAATTAGGAACAACCGCCAAAAAAGACCGACCGCGGCGGCAGCGGGTCAACAAAAACCACCCTACGGGGGGCGGTGACTTCCAAAAACAGACCGCGGCGGTCGGAAACGCAGCGAAAAAGCTATAACCCGCCGCAAGCAAAGCGGAGACACCGCACGGGAAATTAGTATATCCCTGATGGTCCCGCGGTACGAACCACTGTTTCTGACCGCCGCTGTCGCACACTGCAGAGAATGGGAGAGCCAGCGGAAGAGCTGCAGCATGGCCACCGCAGCAGACGATCCTCACAAACCATGGCGGACGATGTAAAAACACCACAACAAAGGCAAACATTGCACAAAAAAAGTAGCCATGCCCCCCAAGTACACAAAACACATACAAATGAAATTAATAAGTGCCAAACAAGAACATACATTTTTCAGGACAACTCCCACAACACACCTGATAGCAAAACCCCATTATGACACACCCACACAGCTGAGTATAAAACCAGCCCCTTCACTGACCACAATCCTTTGCAACACTCCAGAAGAGAAGGGCACACACCAGACCTGACAGGAGAGGCAAGAGAACATAGCACACCCACCACCACCACCACCATCACACCAGCACCAACAATCCCCAGCACATAACACACCTCACACAAAAACACCACACCCATCACCCACACCCCTGCACCCACAAAAGCTTCAAACACCACACACCATGGCATCACAGAAAATGCCCAAATTCACAGAGAGTGAGTTGACAGTCATGGTCAATAAGATAGCCAGAGTGGAACCACAACTGTTTGGTAGCCTGGTCCAACAGACACCATCAGCCACAAGGACACAAATGTGGGAAAGGATAGTACAAAGTGTCAATGCAGTAGGGAACACCCCGCGATCCAAGAAGGAGATCATGAAGCGGTGGCATGATCTCAAGAGGGTTGTCAAAGAGAGGAGAAGCAAGAACCGGGAGCTGGCTGACAGGACTGGTGGTGGCTCTCCCATCCCTCAGAAGACATTCACACCATGGGAGGAGAAGGTGCTTGCCATACTGCAGCCGGAGGGTCTCACAGGAGTATCCGGGGGAGTGGAGGCTGGTAAGTACAAACAAATGTTAAACAACATGTTGATATGTACTGTATTGCACATCTAAAAACACACACCACACCAGACAAATCACATCCATCTGCACCACACACCCACAAAAAACTGTCCCACAGATCCAACAGGCACCCACTCCCATGTACCCTAAACATCTCTTGCAATATAACCATGGGAGCATGAGCACAGTCAGCCTGCACTACTACTCCCACTCCCACCATGCCCTCTGTCCCACACCCCAGCAGCATGTCCCTCCCAGGAGCCCCTGGAAGCCATTGCATTGTCCACCAAACAAACTAACAGGTAGGTTGCCATCTTGCTGGGGATGCCTCTTTGGGGGAGGAAGGCCTGCACTCCTACTCCCAACATGACCCCTGACTCGCATCCCAGCAGAATGGAGCACCCCCTCCCTCCCAGGAGCACCTGGAAGCCATTGCAGTACACCAAACAAACTTACAGGTAGGTAGCCATCTTGCTTGTGAGGCCTGTTTGGGGGAGGGAGGCCTGCACTCCTACTCCCACCATGCCCCTGTCCCACACCTGAGCAGGATAGAGCCCCCCCCCACCCCGGAGCACTTGGAAGCCATTGTATTGTTCACCAAACAAACCTACAGGTCGGTAGCCATATTGCTTGTGAGGCCTGTTTGGGAGAGGGAGGCCTGCACTCCTACTTCCACCATGCCCCCTGTCCCACACCTGAGCAGGATAGAGCCCTCCCCCACCCAGGAGCACTTGGAAGCCATTGCATTGTTCACCAAACAAACTTACAGGTAGGTAGCCATCTTTCTTATGAGGCCCGTTTGGGGGAGGGAGGCCTGCACTCCTAATCAGACTATACCCCCTGTCCCACACCCCTGTAGCATGAGAGCACCCCCTCCCTCCCAAGAGCCCCTGGAAGCCATTGCATTGTCCACCCTCACCTCACAGGTAGGTAGCTATCCTGCTGGGGAGGCCTGTTTGGGGGAGGGAGGCCTGCACTTCTACTCCCACCATGTCCCCTGTCCTGCACCCCTGTAGCATGGAGCACCCCCTCCCTCCCAGGAGCCCCTGGAAGCTATTGCATTGTCCAACCTCACCTCACAGATAGGTAGCCATCTTGCTTGTGAGGCCTGTTTGGGGGAGGAAGGCCTGCACTCCTACTCCCACCATGCCCCCTGTCCCACACCCCAGCAGCATGGAGCACCCCCTCCCTCCCAGGAGCACCTGGAAGCCATTGCAGTACACCAAACAAACTTACAGGTATGTAGCCATCTTGGTTGTGAGGCCTGTTTGGGGGGAGGGAGGCCTGCACTCGTACTCCCACCATGCTCTCTGTCCCACACCTGAGCAGGATAGAGCCCTCCCCCATCCAGGAATACTTGGAAGCCATTGCATTGTTAACCAAACAAACTTACAGGTAGATAGCCATCTTGCTTGTAAGGCTTGTTTGGGGGAGGGAGGCCTGCACTCCTATTCCCACCATGCCCCTTGTTCCACACCCCTGCAGCATGGAGCACCCCCTCCCTCACAGGAGTCCCTGGAAGCCATTGCATTGTCCAACCTCACCTCACAGGTAGGTAGCCATCTTGCTTGTGAGGCCTGTTTGGGGAGGAAGACCTGCACTCCTACTCCTACCATGCCCCCTGTCCCACACCCCAGCAGCATGGAGCACTCCCTCCCTCCCAGGAGCACCTGGAAGCCATTGTAGTACACCAAACAAACGTACAGGTAGGTAGCCATCTTGCTTGTGAGGCCTGTTTGGGGGAGGGAGACCTGCACTCCTAGTCCCACCAGACCCCCTGTCCCACACCCCTGAAGCATGGATCACCCTTCCCTCCCAGGGGCACCTGGAAGCCATTGCAGTACACCAAACAAACTTACAGGTAGGTAGCCATCTTGCTTGTGAGGCCTGTTTGGGGAGGGAGGCCTGCACTCCTACTCCCACCATGCCCCCTGCCCCACACCTGAGCAGGATAGAGCCCTCCCCCACCCAGGAGCTTTAGGAAGCCTCTGCATTGTTCACCAAACAAATTTACTGGTAGGTAGCCATCTTCACTGGGCTGGCTGTTTGTGGGTGGGAGACCTGCATCACTACACACAGCACCAATTGCATGCAATGCATCGATACCTGACATGTACGAGTAATTGATGTACCTCTGCATCATGTAATGAGGCACAGTCTTACACTTAATAAAAATAGTGAAAATCACTCATTTGTGTAGTGTACAGACAGTGGATAACACGCAGCTAACAGAATACTTGCACAGTGCCAAACACTGACCATTCCCCATCTAATCCACAGGTGACTAAGAACTCACTGCTGAGGACAACAACCACCTGCAGAGCCATTCTCCACCCCCGGTCCATGGACTCTCGGATGTAGACTCCCAGGATACTCTGGACGATGAGATCCAGGCCGGCCCATCTGGTTTGCCAGGGAGCAACAGTTCCCCGGAACCCATCCTCCCCACCACAACAACAACTGCAGTGCACACCCCTGCAGTTACGGCCTGTGCCTCCACCGCCGCCACCTCCGCCACCACCACCACCACCGCCACCAGTGCCACCTCAGCACCCTCCCTGTCCCAGGATATGACCATCCCACACCAACAACTGTGGACGGCAGGGAGAGTATGCAGGGACCCACAGTGGCGAGGCAACCGGTCCGTGGCAGCAGGGCAGGGAGAGGGCCAGGTCACCCCAGACCTCAGGAGGTTGGCACACCATTCCTGGACGACTTCAACAGAGTCATCGAGGCCTACGAACAGGTCCAGGGACAAAGTGGCCGGTCTGACAAAATATTACGTGAGCTCATCCTGCTTATGAGGTCCATCGACACCCACCTTGGACAAATGGTGGACCTCATGGGCCAGCAAGTGGCGTTACTGAGGGACAGGCCTGCGTCCTAAACAACACCTCCACCCCCCTCTGTTGTGCTGCAGGATGACAGTGCACCATCCTCCCCTGTGGCCACAGAGAGGGGTGAGTCCTCAGACGCTGCTGGCCATGCAGCAGGGTCGCCCCCAGCCAAGCGACCAAGGGGGCATCCAAAGAAGAGCCTGGGAGTCTCTGGAGGCAAAGCACTAGCCAAACGCCAGTCACGGAACCAGCCCTGATGGCAACCCTCTTCTCCACTGTATTGACTGTTTGGACTGTCCTTCCCCACACTGCCTTGGCAATGGCACCTGTCTGTTGGACTGGGTGACCCCATCCATGTGGTGTGTACTCTTACATCTCATTTACCATGACTGTCAACTCACTACTCCATCACCACCTTCATGTGAATCTGCCCGCACCCCTCACATGTCAACTTTGTAAATAAAATACCTTACACACTTCAATTGGTGCAGCTTTGTCTTTAGTGCAATATTTACAGTGTTCACAATGTTTATAATGCATCCAAAAGATGTACAGTACGTAGGCCTGGATAATTTCGAGGCACATAGGGAGACACAACAGAAAAACAGTCACAGGCGTGAGTGTGGGATCACAGACATTACACTACACCAACAATCTACATAAGTCAACAGGCAGACAACACAATGTGCAACAAGTGTCAACAAACAGAGTTCCGTATACGTTCACAGGTGAAATGTCACTGCCACATTTCCACACACAGGTGACTCTACATGTGCCTGTCTGTACCATCAGCACATAGTCCTTCACAACAACAGCAATCACACCAGACAATGTACAAGCTCTACCTCGTCACCCACCTTCAAGTGAAGTAGCGGGTGATGAGCTGTTGACACATGTCAACTCCTTCCTCCTCTCCACTTTTCTCATCACTGGACTCAGGTCTCTGAGCAGGCGGGGGCCTTGGGTCCTCACCATCATCCAGGAGCAGGGGAATACCCTTGTGAATGGCCATGTTGTGGAGCATACAGCATGCCACAACGATCTTGCAGACCTTCCCAGGAGAGTATGACAGTGCACCTCCAGTCATATCAAGGCAGCGGAATCCTGACTTGAGCAGGCCAAAAGTCCGCTCAATGACACGACGGGTCCTACCATGGGCCTCATTGTACCTTATGTCAGCCGGGGTTCTGGGATTCCGTAGTGGGCTCAGCAGCCATGGACGGCTGGGATATGCAGAGTCACCTAGGAATGACAAACACACATTGCAATGTTGCACAGGCAGAGGGCAGCAGGTCACACACACAGCATACCATATCACTAGGCATACTCACCCACAATCCAAGCACGCTCGGGATGCAGATTTGCCATCATCCGGGGCACAATGCTGTTCCTCAGGATGTACGAGTCATGGGCCGAGCCGGGGAATCTGGCACACACATGCGATAAGGTCATGTAGGCAAGGCACACCACCTGCACATTTATCCGAAAAATTTGCTCACTCGCCTGTGGTGGCACCAGATTGACATGGGTGCAATCGATGGCACCAACAACATGGGGGACGTGCTCAAGGGGATAGAAGTCTCCCTTCACAACGGCCAATTCTGCTCCCCTGGGGAAATATATGTAACTATCCTTATAGATCATCATGGCTGCAAGAAGATCCCCCAGCACCAGGCTGAACATGGGTGGCGACATCCCTGCAGCGCTGGCCACGGTCTCCTGGAAGGAACCAGTTGCAAAAGAATGGAGGGCTGCCATCACTTTGTACGATGGTGTGATAGCTGTTGGGTAGTGGCGACGAGGCTGCAGGTGAGGCTCCAACAGTTCACAAAGAGTCTTCAGAGTCGGTCTGTCGAGGCGGAATTTGCGAATGATCGCAACATCCTCCATGTCCTCCAGCAGTGTCAAGTGACGTATGAGATTAGGCGTCCTCCTTGTTGAGATAAAAATGGACACATGTCAATGACAACCATCATGAGATGGCCAAAGCACATCCCATTAATGATGTCACGGAAAAACAAAGACTGCCATGAGAAATGCGTGACACACCAGGTTACATGGGTGGACATTTGAGATACACAGAAGGCACACCTCTCAATTTACCATACACAAGTGCCACAAACAACACATAGGTCAACGTAAATGCACACATACTGAACCCCACATTTCACATGTGCACGCCTTGTAGCGTACCATCCAGCCAATGTGTGTAAAATGAACATGACTGTCTCCTACTCATCTGCTGTACCTTTCACACCTCAATGCATCATGTAAACTTGGCACACATCCACAACACAATGATCACAGTAGGCCTGAACTGTTAGTTGTGTGCATGAGCAGATATAAAAGCACAAGTAAGTAACAACACCATACAGTGAGACAAGCCTTGCCAAGGTCAGCAATGACCCACAACACATTGATTTGTTACACATTGTTGAATCCACTTCAACACTGTCACGCATCATCAACCATCAAATGCATAATTGACATGGCAGGGACCACAAACCAATGTATGTCACACATAGCCAACCATGGCACGTGCGTCCACCTGTAGATTACATGGAATAATGGCATTGTGTGCAGGATGATGTGCCCTTAACCATGTTGCCGCTGTGTACTGTTGAAGTGTTCACAATGGACATTGCCATTGCATGTGCCCCAAATCGCGTTAG
This sequence comes from Lissotriton helveticus, assembly GCF_964261635.1. Classification (NCBI taxonomy): domain Eukaryota; kingdom Metazoa; phylum Chordata; class Amphibia; order Caudata; family Salamandridae; genus Lissotriton; species Lissotriton helveticus. Next base: position 328,569,417 of record NC_136071.1, on the reverse strand, counting down.
CAACCGCTTGGTTCCGGCAGTGTGACACCAGCACCACCCCCTTCACAAGTGCAGTAGTCATTGGCATGGAGACATGCCCAAATGGCAGTGGGCATGCTCTGCCACCCAAATCACGATAGCTACCGCCTGGCCACGGTGGTGTGTCACCGCCATGGGGCATTGCCTACAGCCAATGGGAGCAATGATTGCGGTGGCATGATGCAGTTTTAAAAAATCGCGGAAGGCGTGCTCCGCCACCGCGGAAGCCGTCATTGGATGCTTTTGAAAGAGGCAGACCTGGACAACCAATTGTTGCAGCTTGGCACCTAAGAAGCTACCCTAGGGGGCTATTAATCTGTGGGAGTGAGCCTCACATTTCCACTTCTCACAGAGCCTGCTGCCTGGGAACCTCTCCTGCTGCTGCCTCCAGAGCCTGCTGCATGGGACCCTCTCCTGTAGCTGCCTCCAGAGCCTGCTGCCTGGGACCTCTCACCACCCACTTCCACCACAGGTGTTCCATGTCCACAGGGATGGCAAGGACAGAGAAGATCCATGCCAGTCCATTCACAAGCGAGGACCTAGAGGTCCTTGTGTACGAGGTGCTAGCACGATACCCAAGGCTGTATGGTGCCCCCAATGTTGTGGTAAGTCATCGTAAAGGGAGGTGTAGGGAAGGGGCGGTTGGACATGTAGTTGTACTGCTGCAGTATATGCCTGAGGGTGTGGGGTTGTGTCATACACTGACAAACATGCTGTCTCCAGGCCGAAGGAATGTGTGTGCCCCAATGTCACAGTTTACCCTGCCTGCAGTTGTATGTCTGAGTAGAGTGTGTTACATTGTCAGCCATACAGAGCCACAGGATGTTGGACATGCAGGTGCCTGGACAGTAATTGCTCGGGTGATTGTCTCTGTGTGCCCATGTTGTCCGACTCAGTGTGAACCCAGAGACTATGCCCAGTGCCCACCCACCAAGACGAGATGACATCACTGCACTTACTTGGTCCTTACTCTGGTTCATTCACACTGAAATAAAGATATGCACCATCTCAACCCTGTATAGTTGCACACAACCACACTTGTGTAGCTGGCTATTTTGTTTGTCCCGCCTATCATGCCCCTAGAATTAAATGGATTAGGCCTATCTGTCGTCGAATGAAAATTAGAGGGAGCACTGAGGCTTTGTGGGCGCTACGCACCAACACCTCAGAGATGGTGGTAATAGGTGTGGCCAAGTACTTGGGGTGGGCGTGGATCATCAGAGCCAGACACTTGCAGTCACTTTGATCCTTAATTTTAGCTGGGTATTTCATACATTGGGTCTTTAATACACTGTATAATCTTTTTTTAATGATAAAATGTTTTAAGTACATATGGTGTTTTTAATTAGTTTTATGTATCTTTTATCCCTTTTTGTACAATTGTCTTTTATGATGCAAAAATCGAAATAAAGACGTATGAAACCTGAAACCTGGCTATTTTGTTGGTGAGTCCATGTGCCCCAATGCCACACACATTACATACACATATGTTCACAGGACATGCTCATTGAATGCTGCCCAGTCATGCACACAGTGAATCTACACACAGACACAGATAGATATGTGATGTATGTAGTGACCAGACATGCATAGGACTGGAGATGTGTGCAAGCCACTGAGAGGGTTTAGTGCAGTCATCCTGCATGTGTGTGAGATTATCAGGGACCCTGTACACCCTCATAAATGCATGCAATCACATCTGTTTGGCCCATGCAGAGTGCCCTTGTGAGGTGTACCCCAGTTTGGGATGGAAGGAGATTACAATTGGTAATGAGTCTGTGTCTTGCTACTGTACTGATAGCTGTTGGTACATGACACTGTGTCACTGATCATTTCCCCTTCTTTTCTCCCATGCCTGCAGCTCAAGGTACACCAGCGTAAGGCCGTGTGGAGGGCCATTGCAGCAAAGTTGCGAGCCCTGGGGGTATCCAACCGACGACGCACCCACTGTCACAAGAAGTGGGACGACATCAGCTGGCTGGCAAAGAACATGGCAGATGTTGACATTGGGGCTGCTACCATGCACTGGGCGGTTGACACGGCACAACATAACACCACTGATGGGCCGCATATTGGCAGTGACTCATCCTGAGCTGGATGCACGTCTGAAGGAGTATTTGCAGCAAGGCAGGGGTGAGTATTTGGGGAGGGTGACTTTGGCTGGGAGCGGATGCATGTGTACAGGGCCTGTGGCAGCGGTGGCCCATGTGATGTAGGTGGGGTGGTGCTGTGCTGTGTCATGTGAGTGGCTGCTGGGATGGGTGCCAGTGTCATGCATTGGCCCAAACTGACCTTACAAGGGTGATCCTCCCTGCTGTGCTTTCCCATAGCCAGATGTGTTAGGATCTACATGATCATTCAGCATTGGGATAGTGTGGGGAATCTATTAGGGGGTGAACAGCAGTGTACATTATCTGAGTGTGACTTCATCTATGCCTACTAATTTTGCATGCACCATGATCGGTTAGACACACACATCTGACAACAATGTTCCCCTGAGTACCACATGGTGTTTGGTATGGCCTACTTGCCATTTTGGACTGTCATGTCTTAATAGGTGTGTGTGTTGTCCCCTCCTGTTCCCTCAAGGTCGGTGAGTGGTAATAAGTGTTGTCCCCACATCATGTCCCTAGGTGTGGGCAGAGCAAGTTGTGTGTCTGGTACAAGTCATCCACGGGCAGGGTGTTGTGCTGTGTGGCCTCAACATGGCTCAGTCATGGCAGAAATTCAGGGTTACAGGCACTGTGGTCTATGTAGTGTGTTGCTGCAATGTGATTGCAGGGTGTGGTGGTCACCATGTTGATTTGGGCATCTCCTGTACTGCATTGATTGGTTTGCTTTGTCCTGATGTTGACACTAACACAACCCTGCATCTCTCTCTCATGCAGAATCGCCAGTGAACATGGAGGAACAGGAGCTGGAAACCAGTTGTGGCGAGAGTAGCGCTACATCTGCACCGGAGGCCAGTGACACAGAGCCCACCAGCGCATCTGAGGGGGACCGGAGTAGGCAGGAGGAATCCGTGCCTGAGACACAAAGTACTACATCATCTGATGTCAGTGGTACTGCATCCATGTTGGCAGGCACAGGGAATGGGGACTCTGCATCATCCTCTACCACACAGCGGCCAGCGGCCAGTGGCCAGTTCCCATCCACTTCCTCTGGTGCTGCCCGTGTCCATGTCAGTAAGAGGGGACCAGTTAGATTCACACCTGGCACTGCTGAGCCTGCACCTGTCCCCCCTGCTGCCTTGAGTGTAGAGTCTGTAGAGCTCCTGCGCCAGCTTTATGTGGGCCAGACAGCCCTACTCAATGCCTTCAGTGACCATGACAAAAAATTAGGCCAGGTGGTTGGCTACATGGAGGGCATACACTCTGACGTGGGTGGGCTACACAGTACAGTCCAGGCTTTGTCGTCCACAGTGATGTCTGCCCTTCAACACACACATACTCCCATTCCTGCTCCAGTGCCATTGTTCACCCCCAGTCAGTGGCCACATCGGATGATAGTTACCACCTTTCCCATGGGTCACAGTCACGATACAGCACAAGAAGCACCCAGCAGAAACAACCCAAGCTGTTCTGCCCACAGACACCATCCCCATAGAAGAGTAGAGCCAGCCCAGAATGCAAAGACAAGAGCCCGTCAGGGAAGAGCAAGGCCGAAAAAGCAAGGAAGCAGGCATCAGGCTCCCATGCCTCAGAGGCATCACCAGCGAAGGACTCTCCAGGCCCTAATACTTCATGCAGAGCTTGGCGTTCAGTGTCTATGCCCACTGAGGAGGTGTTGTATAGCAAGGGTACACCTAGGAAGGGCTCAGGGCCACATCCCCCACCACATCAACTCCAATTCCCAGCCCAGTGAAGCAGGTGAAGGAGGGTACTGTAGGGGCTACCCCTGGCAAACAGGCAAAGGAGGGCACTGTAGGGGGGACACCTGGAAAACAGGGGAAGGTGGTCCAGAGGCGTAGCCAGACAAGCGTTCTGCAGGATCCAGCACGTCACCAGAGGGAGTGCCAGTGTCTGCACCTGATGCAGGACTGTTCGTGTGTGTGCCTGTTGTGTCATCACCAGTTCCCAGTGACCCCAGTACAGGGAAGTCATTTTGAATTCCCAAGCAGTAGAAGGGCACCCCTCAAACCTCTCCCACCCACACTGTGTCACAGGTCTGCATGACTCCACCTCCACGTGCCACAACACCACCTGGTCCAAACAGCCCTCCAGCTTGCCAAGCCACTGATAGCCCTACATCACGTGGGCCAGTGTCGCCCCAGTCAAGTGGTCCTGCTGTCCCGTACACACAGCCAGCTCCAAGTCCGCCTGCAAGCTATGAGTGAGTGGTAGTCCCCCTCATACACCTGTCTCTCATACAGGTGTGCTAGTCCTGCCCATTGTTTACAACCTGGGTGTGTTTCTGGCCATGGAAGGGTACACTCAAACACATTCACTGTGCAGCTTCTCATGTCCTGACTCTGCACTTCTCCCTGGCAACTGGCCTTGTCATTCACTGCTGTTCTGACCTTGCCTGTGCAGCTTCTTATGGCCTGACTCTGCACTTTGCCACGCTCACTAGCCTTGTCATTCACTGCTGTTCTGGCCTTTCCTGCGCAGCTTCTCATGTCCTGACATTGCACCCTGCCATGCCCACTGGCCCTGTTGCTCTGCTGTGTTGGCCTATTTCCAGTGCAGCCTCTCATGTACTTGCTGTGCCACCGGCCATGGACACTGGCCCTGTTGCTCTGCGGTGTTGGCCTATTCCCAGTGCAGCCTCTCATGTACTTGCTGTGTCAACTGCCATGGACACTGGCCCTGTTGCTCTGCTGTGTTGTACTCTACCCTGTGCCAGGGGCGCACTGGCTCTGCTGCTCTGCTGTGTTGGCATATTCCCAGTGCCATGGACACTGGCCCTGTTGCCCTGCTGTGTTGGTCTATTCCCAGTGCAGCCTTTCATGTACTTGCTGTGCCACCTGCCATGGACATTGGCCCTGTTGCTCTGCTGTGTTGGACTCTCCCCTGTGCCATGGACACTGGCCCTGTTGCTCTGCTGTGTTGGCCTATTCCCAGTGCCATGGACACCGGCCCTGTTGCTCTGCAGTGTTGGCCTATTCGCAGTGCAGCCTTTCATGTACTTGCTGTGCCACCTGCCATGGACATTGGCCCTGTTGCTCTGCTGTGTTGGACTCTCCCCTGTGCCATGGACACTGGCCCTGTTGTTCTGCTGTGTTGGACTCTCCCCTGTGCCATGGACACTGGCCCTGTTTCTCTGCTGTGTTGGACTCTCCCCTGTGCCATGGACACTGGCCCTGTTGCTCCGCTGTGTTGCAGTCTCCCCTGTGCAGCCTCTCATGTACTTGCTATGCCACCTGCCATGGACTCTGGCCTTCCTGTTTGGAAGTTTGCCTGTGCAGATTATCTTGCATATGATCAGCATTTTGTGCTATGCTCTTGTCTACTGTTGTTCTACTGTCACATCTGTGCAATATGTGGATAAAAACAGTTACTCCTGTTGTCTGTTTTGTCAGTGTCCTTGATGATTAAAGTTATTTTGGTGTGTGCATTTGGTTGCCTGTGCCCCGTGCTCTATGTGTCACTTCAACATTGCCAAGCTCTTTGCCCGCATAACATTTTTAAACAGGGGTGAAAGGGTCTTCAGGCCATACAGACACTGATATTAGTGTTATCTGTGATGGCTCTTTTACCTGTCATGCAGTTCTCTTTTTAGTGGTTTGCTATTGTTGGCTACATTGTTCACATGTAGGGTTGGGGAACACTGCCAGCACAGGGTGTGATGCTGTGCCCAGGTTTGCACGCAGGCTGGGCAATGGTATGATGTATGTGTGTTATTCCTTTATGTGTGCCCAACTCTGTATGTGTATGGTCATCTTGTGTTGGCCCTTAGTCCCTACATGGGATGTGTGCTCTTGGGTAGTCAAGAGATGTGCAGTGTGAAGGGTGTGACTTTGTAGTGGGTGTGGATGTGTGTGTGCCCTGGATTGTGAAAGACACACATGTGTCACCCAGGAGTTGTGTGCCTCTTGTTTGGATTGTTGTGCCCTGTGGATATGGCTGTATGCACATGTGTGAGTTGTCTATTGTGCACTGTGCAGTGTGTTCGCGTGTCCATGTTGTTCAGTCTGACTCCTCCTTGTTGTTTTGGTCACTTATGAGTGTGCAAAGTGTGTGACTTACACATCAGTGTTGTGCTTGTTTGACCATCAATGTGTCTTGAGTGTGTTTGTGTAGACTGTGTAGCCCTGCTTCTCCACACTGCCATTGTGGTTGTGTTTCTCATGCATTGCATGCACATGGTGCCTCTTATCCTTCTGTATGGCATGGTGTGTGTGGTGTAATGCCATCCCCTATGTGTGCCACTTATGCCTACCCATTGTGGGTCTGCACTCCCTCTATTTGTGTATGGTACACCCCGTATATGTCTACTACTGACATGCAAGTCAGTTCACTTTGATGTCAGCTGTCCCCTTGGTTTACATGTGTGTGTGCCTCCCCATCACTTCATTTGTGAGACTGTGCTTTGTGGTGCAGTTCTTGGGCCAAAAGTGATGTTCCACTCTGGACATTGCCCCAATGGTTTATGTGTGCTGTTCTTCTGCTATTAATCAAGATGGTTGTGCTCAAGTATCCCAGAGTGGTGCATCTGTTGCTGTTGTGTTGGATGTATGTGTGTTGGCTGTGGTATTGCTTCACTTCCTGGGTGTGCTGTTGTGTTTGTGCTGTGCTGATTAGTGTTGTGTGTGTTGAGTTGTGTCAGTCATGTATGTGTGTGACTGTTCTGCTTGTTGTGCACATACTGCTTGTTGTGCATACAGTGCTGTGTGTATGTGGCCTTGGCATTGCCTGATGTGCATCCCCTGATGTCCTGTGTGTTTGTTCATTTTTGATTTCATGTGCATCTGTGGTTGGTTTCATGTGACAGTGTAGTTCTGTGCTGGTGCACTTCTTGCGTGATTTGTGGTATGTTGTGTGTGTTTTGTTCCTGAGTGATGAGGTTGGGCACTCCTGTTGTGTCTGTGCTCCCATTGCCTTTCCACAGTTTGGCTGACAGGGTATGTCTGTTTCTGATGTGGTTCTGTGTGTGTTCCTGTAGTGTTTGGTTGTTGTGTTTGGGCAGGCATCTGTTCAGGCGTCCCTGTGTGTGTGTTCTGTTTATGGCTACACCCAGGGTGTGTGTTTGTTTGTGTGTGTATGTGCTTGCATGTATTGGCAGCCTTCAGTATGTATGGCACTGGTGTTGTGTGTTCCTTGTCGGCCACTCCTGCACTGGCTGTCTCCCTGGTTGTTTGTTGTGTGGTGCAGGGTGTGTATTGAGCTTGCTTGTTGCTGTGCTTGTTGCTTGTTGGTGTGCATGGGGGTGCACAGGATGGGCACCTGGCCTGTGACTTGATGGGGTGTGTTGATGTGTGGTTAGAGGGGGTGTGTCCCTGTGGTCTCTGTGTCCTGCCCATGCCCTGGACTGGCCCAGCCTTCTGCATTGTGCGCATGTGTTGACCGCTGCGGTGACGTGACCGGGACCGGTACGTTGCTGCATGTTCGCGGTCGATGTGTTTCCAGGATGCAGTGGGCTAATTTGGTAGCAGGTGGGTCATGTGTGGGTTCCCTTTTTGAATGTGTTGTTGCCCCCAGCAGGGTGTCTGTTGTGGTTTTGGACCCTGTGTTGTGTGTTGTATTTGTGTAGTTGCGTACCTGCGGCGGCATCCACGACGGCCCATTAGATGATAGTGCTGTAGCAGGTACAGCACCGGAAACACATGTAGAGCTGGGTCCATGGCAGTCGTGACCGGGTGGTGTGGACCGGGTCTCTGCTATCGCGCTCTGCTGTCGAGTTTCCGCCATCTGTGGTTTGGCTGTATCTCCGCTGCGGCGCGTCTGCTTGTTTGGGACATCCTAATTTGTGGAGCGGGGCGGACGTCATTCCGCACGGCGGTGAGTCTCCATTGGCTCCCACCCCCGCGGTGGCTGGCGTACTTTGATGGTGGTGCGCGTCGCTCCGCGGCACACAGAAACTGACCTATGTTTTGCAATACTAATATGACGGACGTGTTGCCCGCTGCTCGCGGGCGGAAAAAGGTGTTTTTCTGACCCACAAGCACCGCGGTGGTGCCACCGCCCAACATCCTAATGTACCCCTTTGTGTCAGCACCAAATTCAAATACATTGCAGAGAGCATGCTTGCCTCAGTTGTTGAGGTCAAGGAACTTCTCCTTTGAATAGGTTTGGGGAACAAAGTGGCCAGGGGTTCTGGCACAGGCACAATCCGGCCACGGAGGGGCACAGACGGGTTTGCCTTTGGCGTGCCTAATAATAATAGTAATAATAAAGTCATTTATAAAGTGCCTAGTTATTTCAAACGAAGTGCCCCAGCACTGAGGTTTCACTTCTGAATACAGATTCAAGCACTAACCAAAGCCGCCACAATCAGCTTTATTTGAATAATCAAGTTTTTAAAAAAAATCAGAATGATAATTCAGTTTTTTGATGTCTGAGAGAGAGCGGAAGAGAATTCCACATCTTGGGTGCTAGAAAACTGAAAAAGCATCCCCCAGTGCGTACTCTTTTTACATTGGAATGCAGGCCACAAAAGCTCCTACTGATCTTAAATTCCTTACAGGAGAGTAGAATTAAACAAAAGAATGCAGATAACCTGGGTCTTTATTGTTAAAGATTCTTTAACAGGAGAACATAGCTTTTGAAGAAGAGCCTTTCTCTCACAGGCCGCCAGTGCAGTTTAGCAGAAGCAGGGCCCACAGGCGAAGACATCTTAAGATTTAGCAGTAGACGGGCTGCCACATTCTGAACATGCTGGAGTCTCGTCAGTCGGGACTGTGACTCCCAGATACAGGACATTGCAGTAGATCAGCCTAGATGTAATCAGGCCCTGGACTACTGTCTTTCTAGCAGTCTCTGGGAGGAGTCCAAGGATCTTTTTTAGGGTTTTTAAGATCCCAAAACACATTCCCACTAGACTTGCAATCTGGCTGTCAAACGAGAGCATTGTATCAAACTAGATATCTAGATTCTTAACTTTTAGCTTAAGAACCAGTAGCGACCCCAGCACATCAAGCCACCATGCAGAGCACTAATTTGAAGGCTTTTTAGGGTAAGGACCACAGTTTTCCCAGCATTCAGCTTCAGGCAACTGAGATTCATCCATTTAGCCACCTCTGACAAACAGGACCTCAGCAGAGTTGCCATGGTGGCTTCATCCTGAGATAGGGTAATAAGTTGCATGTAATCGGTGTGCGGCACGAAAATAAAACTGTAACACTCGATGATATCAGGTAGGGGGCACAAATAGAGATTGAATAAAGTAGGCCTCAAAGAAGAGCCTTGAGGCACCCCCATGCTGCAGCAGAAAAACCTTAGATGAAAAAGGTTTTTGCGCCACATAAAAGTGTGGTTCTGCCGAAAGGAAGCAAGTCACCATAGTGCTTTGTAGCCGATACCGCAACTCCACATCTGTTTGAATAAGAGGCTGTGGGAGATGGTATCAAAGGCTACTCTGAGGTCCAGCATTAGCACTGCTGCAGTTTCTCCTCTGTCAACAACTTGATGGATAGATTCAGAGTCAAACAGTAACGCAGACTCTGTGCTATAATCAACTCTCAACTCTCAACTCTCGGTCATTAGTCAAGCACAATACAGAAATGGCCGAACTGAAAGAAACTCAAAAACATAGACCTCATTTTCATTACTGAGACCTGGGCTGATGACGCTTCGGATAAAGATCTAGCATTAGCAATTCCGGACGGATATTCAATCATCAGGGCGGACAGAAAAGGGAAACGGGGGGGCCTTGCTATTATCTCTAGAAATGAACTGAGGGCTAAGGGCTCGGATCGGGCAGTAACCCAGACTGCAAGACCTTATTCTTTCAGAATAACATCACTAATAACTATAAGTTTAAAGGCCTTTTGATTTACAGACCACCTAGAGCTAAAACACCACTGACACAACTGCTTAGCCCATTTCTGGAATCCAGTGTGAAGGGCTCAGATTTTACTGTTCTGGGCGACTTCAACTTGCACCTAGAGAAGAGTTCAGTTACAGGCACGGTATCATTGAAAGATGCATTCTCCAACCTAGCCATGGAACAGATTGTCAAGCATAATACCCACAAGGCAGGGCACACTCTTGATGGTATTTTTACCTCCAATAATAACATTGAGTTACTAGAAATCCTGCCGGTTCCTGGTCAGACCACAAGGTAATAACCATTTTTTATAAATGTGAAAAAGGATGTGGTTACATCTGCCCTGCCACCTAGGCACGCCACATACAGTGACTGGTCAAGGACAGACTCCCCTAAATTAAAGGAGCAGCTCTCATTGTCGATTCCTGAGTGGAAACCAGACAGTAACATAGCCACAAACCAAATTTCAAACTGGATAAATTCAGCCATTAAGGTAGTAGTCCCTATAAAAAAAAGTCACCTCCAGGAGGAAAACCCCTTCTCAACCATCATCCACTGACTCACTGAGGACGCAAAAGCAAAACTGCAGAAAGGTGGAAAAGAGATGGAGGATCAACTATGAACAACGGTTGAAAGAGGAATATAAAACCTCCTGGCCATTTACAAAAATGTATATTAGAAGTAAAAAGCTAATATTTCATATGGAAAATAAACAAGGCAAAAAACTCTAGTAAAGAACTCTTTACCACAGTGAAAAAACTAACAAAAATTGATAGCAACAAACATATAGCAATTAGCTCTGAATTTTGCAACAATTTGGGCCAATTTTTTTGTGGATAAAGTGACCTCAGTTTATGAGTCCTTCAAAATGACTTACAAACATCTTTCCACACTGCCAAACACAGAACTTACAGAGGACTTATTCCCACTAAAGCAGAACCCCTTATTTCACTTTTCGCCACCTTCATTGGAACAGATTGAGCAAGCAATTAGGAAGGCTATTTACACAAATAGTGAAATCAGGCCACTTCCCAGATGCTTGGAAAACAGCCTCAGTGCTGCCACTACTAAAGAAACCAAATCTAGACCCAGAGGAACCCGGGAATTACAGACCTATTGCGAGAATCCTGTTCGCCGCAAAAGGACTGGAGAAACTATTGAATAAACAGTTAGCTCAATTCCTCTCGGAGGTAAATGCCTTGGACCACTCGCAATTTGGGTTCAGAGAGGGACATGGAATGGAAACAGCCCTGCTCATGGCAGTAGAGGAACTCAGGAGTGTACTGGATGCTGGAGGTAAGACCGCCTTGATCCTTTTGGATCTCTCGGCGGCCTTCGACAGGGTAAACCATTACACTCCTGATCCGACTAGCCAAAGCCGGAGTTCATGCGACGGCACAAATGCTGTTAGCATCATATCTGTCTAACACAATGTTCAAAGTAGAGCTGGGAGAGGCAAAATAAAAACCATTTAACTCTCCGTGTGGTGTACCTCAGGGGTCTTCTTTAAGTCCCACTCTTATTAACATGTATGTGGCACCGTTTGCAGCAATAATAAGAAATTGTGGTTTCCTAATGGTCTCTTATGCTGACGACACCCAAATAGTGGTATCAATCGCAAATAATGCCAAAGAGACTGCAGATCAATGTAAAAACTGCATGAGGCAAATCAATCAATGGATGCAGGGTAATTGCCTAAAGTTAAACGGAGATAAAAGTGAAGTCATGCTGTTGGAGACAGACATGAAACTCTGGTCCCCGGAGTGGTGGCCAGATAGTTTAGGCGACTGCCCATCCCCAGTTAACAAAGCGAAAAATCTGGGAGTAATACTGGAAAACAAATTGTCATTTGACGCCCAGTCAAACAAATTGGCATCCACTATTTGGTACATCCTGAAAATATTAAGGAAGCTCCTGCCGTTTATCCCCCTTGATTCCCGTAAAACGGTGGAAACAGCTCTGGCCTTATCAAGGCTAGACTATGGGAATGATCTGTATGCAAGGATACAGGTTCAGCACCTAGCAAAACTGCAGTGCTTGCAAAATGCAGCAGCTAGGCTGGTGCTGGACATTCCCAGGTCTGAGCCAATTGCACACAGATTAAGATCCCTCCACTGGCTTCCAATTGAAAAAAGAATACAATTTAAGTCTGTGTGTCTGGCCTATAAAGCCCTTAATGGGAAGGGTTCTCCGTTTTTAAAAAAACCTTTGAAATTGTATGAGCCATCCAGGAGTCTATGATCTAGCCAAGAAAAAAATTGCAATCAAAAATAGCCCATCTCTGCTTTCATTCAGGAAAGAGGTGAAAACCTGGCTGTTTACCTCCGGTTAGATCTTAGTCTTGGCATATCCCTGGTCTCTCTGCAGCTACCCAGCGCCAAGACGCCCACGGGCAATCGCGGGCTCTATAAATTCACAAATCAATTCAAATTTTAATGGGGATGAAATCCAGACTGGGTCCTGTAAAGAGGTTGTTTTACCTTGGTGAAGGTCAAAAGCTGTAGGTTTATATATTTCTCTGCCACTTTAGAGAAGAAAGGAAGCAGTGAAATGGGCCTAAAGTTTTCAGGTTTAATGGAATCTAAAAATGTCTTCTTGCGAAGCGGAACTATGGTGGCATATTTTCAGCACTGAGGGACCTGGCCCATCTCAAATGAGCTATTAGATAGCTAACAGAGCATGGGTAGTTTTGCATCAATCTCTCGTTAATTTCAGTTGCCCTTTGTTTTTGCTGAAGTGCTGAGTCACATTTCGGAGCTTGACCATGCCCCCAGCCATGACACTTGATGTCAGCCGTCTTAAAGGTCCCTCTTAATGGACTGCGCTCTGCGGTCCTTTAAGAGGGCCAACATCAAGGGGCATGGCCAGGGGCAGGGCCAATCTCCAGAAGGGGGAAACTCAAATACACTCACTGGGGTACAGCATCCCCTACTCCTTGCACAGGCTTCCCTGCCTCTAGAGTATACTGTACATGAAATCCAGATTTAAAAAAAGAAAGAAACTTAAAAAAACATAAAATTAAAATAATTAGGCACCACAGAGTATTAAAACTATCTACTAGGAACAATGTACATTATATGCAATGCTTGTCAAAAAGACACTCTTCACTTAAAATAACCAAGTTCTTGAGGTGGTAAAGATTATAATACCTGGAACTGTCCTTCTATGATGAAAACTTTACAGATAGCCCCCCTTCTGAAGTAAAAGAAGCACAAGGACATAAGTCAGAACAAGGTGCACACAGTCTTCTATGGTATGTAGGAACTGGCATGCTGAGATGATTCTGTCTAATAACTGAAGGCTGCGCACAATACTTAGGGCCTGATTCCAATCTCACTGGGACAAGCTGCAAACGGGATCCGTAGTGTGCGAGTCGATTCGGAGCCCCTGTTTCTGACCGAATCGTCCCCCATTCCGGATAAGCATGTATGATGCAGGATACCCGTACGCACCGAGCAAATCATCTCCGACTCCGAATCTGTCCGTCTGACTCATCCGGAGTTGAATCATACCACACAATGGAATCGGAATTCCGAACGAGCGAGTACGATGCATGATTCGGACAGCTGTATTTACTAAGTCTCAGCAAAACGAAGCAGCTGTCGGAATCAGACTTCGGAGGGCCAGAACAGATCCTCTCCACCCGGAGCCCTTGAATCGGTCACGGGGGTGTGCATGGGTCCCCCAGATCCAAGCATGCACAGTGTGACGGGCAACATGGGGTGCCCCCCACAGCGTGCACGCTTTTCCCCACCCACCCCTTTTTTGCTATGGGAGCCTGCGTACGCGTCCATATACAAGCTCCCAGAGTGCTACGGGAGTCGAAGCGAACCGAGTCCGTAACTATGCAGTCAGACTTGCACAGCGCATTTCACTAGGAAAGCCCTCAGGATCCGATTCGTACAGCGGCTTTTCTAGCAAGATTGGAATCAGGCCTTAAGTATACAGCAAGTAAACTTGTGTGGAACATGCTGAACACAAACCAACTGTCACTTGCACACAGAGTTACGATTCAATGCAAAGATTTATAAAATGTTCAATACCTCTACACACCTATGACGCATTAGGAGCACATGTGTTTTGTAGACACAACCATTAGCTGGACACAGGCTGTACAAAATGTATGTAGAACATGGTAGCTACTCGCCACAATTTAAACTTTAAAATAAAATTATACTCATTGGATGATGTCATCAGTGCTATCAGTGAAGTCATCAATGATGTCATTTGAGAGGTCATCAGTGATATCATAAATGATGGACTAGAACATGTCATGAGTTATATAATATATGAGGTCATACGCAGAGCATGGTGAGGGCGCAAGTTATAGTTAGCACTGCTAACTGTGACTGATAAATTTCTGTGTTTTTTTATTTTTTATTTTAGAATGTTAATGTTGTCACATATTCACCTAACTATAACGTTACTTTAAGCTTTGTTTTTTCAGTGAATATAAATAATGAGAGAGAGGCAACGAGAGATGGTACTGTTGTCCTACTTGTTAGGGTGTGATCCCACTATCACCGTCACCTGCACAATGTGTCGCCTCCCGTAAAGATGCCCCTGTCAAGATTGCAATGCTTTTGTTCCTACAAAGATCAAGCGGGCATCTATCTGTTCACCACTTCCTCTCACTCCAAGTCTGCAGTGATGCAAGAGAAGCACTGGCGCACCTCATTCTTCTGATTAGCGTCCAAAGGAGGGAATCTATTTTTTTAAGCCCAAAACCGAGTCCAAACTGAGTATGGGTGGAAAATGCGTTCCGCTCGCGGAATCCGCGAATCACGCAAAATTGCCCAAAAATCTGCAATTTGCGAGTTGGCGGATTTTTTTTCTTGTTTACACTTCGAAAATACAATCTCGCGCGCGCGGCATTGACTTACCATGATTCTGCGTTCGCTGATGAGTTTTCCTCCCTGTTCGCGTGCGCTGCGAGATTTTGGTAGCTGGCCGAGAGACGCCACGATCGTGAACACGTCCTTGCAAACCTAAACAGGAAATTGCGAACGCGAACACGTCATTGCGACCCGAAACAGGAAAAAGGCATCACGAGAAGGCTGGTTAACTGGAAACAACATGTTCGCGACCGTTGCGACCGCATGCACAAGTTCTCGTCCCCGAACTGGTAAAAAAATCTCGCGAACTCGAAAAAAAAAAATTCACAAGCTCGCGGAATTTGGCAGTTTTTTGCGAATCGCGATTACGAATTCGCGTGAATTCAGGTACCGCGAATTCGCAAATACCGCCCATGCTTAGTCCAAACCTTGAAACCTGGCCATTGATTAACAGGTGACAGACACCATGAAATGTGTATCACATGCAACCCGCAAAGATTTTAAATATGTAACCAAAAGATTATGAGAACACAGGCGTACCCTACGAATTACAGGTTTCTGAGGGTTAACCATAGTGTTTCTCCTCAGAACATTCCCGGTTGGTTTGAAAAGTTTTTCATCAGAGCCCCATTACCCCATGCAGAATGTGATGAAGGGGGCTCAGGGTTAGACTGGAAGAGAAAATAGACCCAGGTACCAAAAAGAAAGTGGCCCACATTAGCACATCAAATAGGTACAATGGTGCCCCACATTATGTTATGGGGACAGTCTTGAACTTGTAACACTGTATAGGTGTCTTACAAGGTAGGAGCAGGGTTTTAAGTGGGATGAAAAAACGAAGGGGGTCTCTCAAAGATGCCTATGCAATTAAGGTCGTGGCTTAAAAACGTATAGGGTAAAAACCTGTGCTTATCATAGTGTGCCGCCGGACTTGTATTTTGCTGTTTTTGTCATTGCATCCAGATTCATGGTACAACAAGTACATCATACCTACAAGTAGCCAGGACTATTGGCTTTGTCAGTGGTTGTTAGTTGCATAAGATACATAGGCAGCAGCTATGGCTTGTATATAATATTGAAAAACGCTTCTACTTAAAAGCCCTGGTGGCACCACGACGACGTCGCTGCTCCTGCGTTTCAAATAGAGAAGGGAAATCCAGAGAGAAAATGACTCTCTTTAAAGGATTTCCCTTCCCCTTCAACACTCACCTGGCATGACGTCATTCCGTAACTTCTCTACTAGTGAGAAGTGAGCAGTGTCAGCACGCGCACATCCATGTGCCTGCTGTCACTGCTGTCCGGGAAAAAAACGGTCAGCCTGTGCCAGGTCACAAAACAGAGCGCGATAGAGACTTATTTTGAGGCCCCCTTTAGAAAACTGGTGGTACTTAGGCTTGCTGCAGATAATGTTTGAAGCAATACCAGGGAAATCAACAATAAAACAGGCCAACCAGATAATAAAACAGCCCCACAAAGGCTCACACACGGCCCACACACTGACCTGTCAGGCCAGCCCATGGGGGGTACCGAGTCTCCCATATCTCACAGAAATGCATTGGTCTTGGGTTAGATGAGTCCCCCATTGAAGGGCTGGGGGCGCCCTGCCGAACGGGTCCCCTGTGATCCTCAAGGGCTTCAGGGGCCTGCGTTACGCCCCTGTTTTTCATACAAAAGCGTGTGGGCGTATTAATTGGTGCACCATCGTTTACAAGGAGTAAACAATCTGCTCCTTCGTGCAGTGCTTTCCTCTTTCCCTCCAACCACCACTCCTTCCTCACTCTTCATTCATATTTGACTTTCTCCCTGCCCCTTCCCCCCCCTTCTATTTGTTCCTCTTACACCTGCAGAATGTATGCACAAAGTAATGCTCTATAAGCTTTGAAAGTTTACTTTCCACAGGCCGATAGAACAAAACAATAAACAGTACAACTTGGACAAAAATGCACTACATAAAACAATATCTAAAGCAACTACAGACGACATAGGTGGTAACTTGAAGCCATGGCAAAATTGCAAAACTTGAACCAAACCAGATGTGCTTCAGTTTTATGGATCCTTAGCAAGCATATTTTCCCTTTACAACTGGTTGGGAGAATTTTAAGCAGTATCATATTGAAATGGGAATGTGAAGGCATCAAAGCTCTAATTGAACATCATGTTCGCAATTAAATAATGGACCAAGTTTGTGTTGGGCAAGCCTGATTTGGAAATACCATCTTACAGGACGACATTTTTGCTGTGCTAATATATTTTAGATTTTTTTTTTCTCATAAAGGGCTCCCTCATGTCATTCATCTTCAATGAAAAATGAAGGCCACCTACGTCGTTTCACCTCCCTCTACTAAGCCACTGCTGCGTAAAGATTGGAAGTATTTTTTTGTTTCCCATTTTGTTATTTACATCACAGAGATAAAAGACTGCATACAGCTCCTAATGTTACCACTTTCTGTTACATGTTATAGCCCTAGTAAATAATGCTTAAACATGTTTTACCTTCCTGAAAATCCATTTGATAATTTAAGGTGCTGCATTAAAGCTCTTTGTAAGGGCGCACAGAAGATTAAACATACCCGAAAAGTGGCAAAGCTTTAAATAATATATGTAACAGTCATTACAAATTTGTAAAGATAGTTTAATTATCTTTTTGGTTTGGTAAGGACAGCTGAAAAGAGATATACATGCAAACTTTGACCTCACCCAAACATCAGAAAAATCATTATGATCCCCAAAAAGTATTAATGGTCCCATACGGAAAGAAAGATTATTGTCTCCACACAGTAATAAGCATTAATTTCCCTTGCAGGGACAAACATGAATGGCCCCACAGAGTAAAGCGCATTACTGGCTCGCATAGTAACAAGCTTTAAGCATTAATTGCCCATCTCCCTAAGCAGCATTAATGATCCCATAATAATGGAACCACACAGTGACGAGCTTTAATGCAGCCATGAATAGATAGCTGAGGCAGTGTTTCTAACTGGTAATGGAGGTGTGCCATCAACGGGCCTCATCTTGTACAGAACTGCCAAGTGACTGCCCTGTCCTACTGTTGCCTGGGTCTAGCTCACATGGTTCTGACTACAGACAACAGACTACGGGTGGGTCGCATGCGCTGTGCATCCTGACTGAAAAGTAACGCTGGGCAATGAACTGCGCTCCATTCACGGCGTTTTCTGCACTCCACATAGCACACAAATTTCCCCAAAACTCCACTCTGTCGAGTTTTTTTCCTCACTTGCATGCATCAACGTCAAGTTGGCGAGCACAAGCGAGGAAAATTCACCTCCCAGCGACATTTTTCGGTGCTCGCGCTCGCCAAGGTCTGGTTGGCGAGGGCCAGTGAGAAAAATCAACCTCCTGGTGAGATTTCTCAGAGCAAGTGGTCTGATTTGTCTATGCGAGCGGTCGCGGCAGGTCGCAACCATGCACTTTGAGAAACCTTCTGTTCACATGGAGAGATCTGCCGCTTGAATTGAAAATCTACCCTAGCAGCAGAAAGTAATCTGTGTCCTTTTGCGCTGCGCATGGTGCCAATCGCGATGATTTTACACTGCGGGACAAACATCCAGCACTCAAAATCATTGCGAACGGCATGACCCTAACACACTCGTCTGCTCGCGTTATACTATGTATTGTGATAGAGTATTTCTGTCACTTTGTTGAGTTCCACGTAGCTGAACTAGCGGAACTAGCGGAACTCCGCCCAGTTTTACTCAAAAGCCAGGATTGTGTTCATAGTCACAGCTCCACAGCTGGCAGTCTCAAGTCACCAACTGTTTGAGCTATGTTACCAGTTGAAAATCATCAGTAGATCCCAATTACAAGTTGTTGGCATCCTCCTTGAAGAGATGTGCTTTGACACACTTCCTGACCAGCAGGGCTGCTATGTGGGGAAACATTAAATATTCTGAAAGGGTTTGTTCCCTTTTTAGGTCGAGCGTAGCGAAGGGACCTCTAGTATACTTTAGTATACTTTGTAAATGGGACAGGGGAGGTGCACGCGCTTTCCGTCTCGGATCTCGGATTTGACCTCGTGAGCGCGCATGTGTGCGAGCGCGACTCTGCCATGCGCTTTGGAAAACGAAACCGTGTGGGCGTGACGTGACCTAAAAGCCGCGCGACGTGAGCTGTCTACAGTAGGAGCAGGGAATGTAGACCGCTGTGTCCTCGTGCGGCCGCTTCCGCCTTCCACCTCCAGCGCGGCCTCGCTGGAACTGCTCCGCCACCGCCCTGGAAGTCTGCTGCGCTAACCGCGACTCTGGAAGAGTGAACTCGCCAATGCCCCCGCGGGTCCTCTCTCATTGACGTGAGCTGTCTACGGTAGGAGCAGGGAATGTAGACCGCCCTCTCTCCGGACATTTACATGTGGCACGCAGGTTTTGTCTTCTTGTTTCGTCTGCGCAGCGGCAGCTAAACAAGGGCTGCATTTGGGGGGTAAAGTTGTAGGGGCCGGGGCGCACTGAAGTAAGCGGTACTGTGTGAAGTGTTGGAGTGCTGGGGACGCACCGTGTTTCACATCTCGCCGAGCAGCTCTGGTGGCTGTTGTACGGGCGGCAGGGTACAGTGGGGAGCGGGAGAGCGCCTGCTGGGTGAGTGGCACGGCGATACGTCTTGCTCCGGCTGGTTTTGTTCCAGGAGTGCAGTGTGCCTGGAAAGCTCTTCGCCTTCTTTCTAAAGCCTCTCTGCATTGAGTGCAAAGCGCTATTGTCTCGGGCTGGGAACCTCACTGGCAGCTTCTCAAGTGGGCAGATAAAACTGAAGGCACCCTGCGGAAAGGAGGGAGGGGGGCTATTGGCATCGGAGGGGGCACAGGATGATTCGTTCACTGGAGCAGAACCAGCTTTTCCCAACCCTGGAGACACCGATCTATCTTTGGGGCTTGGAAGAGAATGTATTTTTAAACGAGAAATTTCCTGCTTGCGGGGTTGTGATTTGTGGTTCCTGCTTTGCCACTGCAGCGACTGGACAAGGGGCAAGTGTTAAGTAGTATGTTAAATGTTTATGGCTACTTCTAGTAAACGCACAACAGTATGGGATATAGTGATTGCAGACTTGTTTTAAAAGGGGATGATAGCTCTCACAATCCAATAGCATATTGTCAAAGTAGATGTTTTTCTGTTCACTCAAGGTCCCTGTTCGAATTTCTAATTGAATATTTGGCTAGAAATCTGTGTCTCATGTCACAGTACTCTGACGCTTCGTTATCTAATTCCTTATATGAGAATATATACAATGGATAATTATCGAATGCACCTGTGGAACAGACTGACTAAACCATTGGTTGGTAAATTAAATCATTAGGCTTTCTTGTTTTCATTTTCTATTTTGAATTCTAGTGGGGTTTTTGCAGTGTTTTGCAACGTTCAAAACAATTATAAAAATCAGCACCTATCAGTGTTTATTCTTCTGTGCTCTGTACATGATCATGGTGATGGTTTTTCCCAGTGCTTATAAAGAGATTTGCTTTGTTTTCCTTCCATCCTTCCTTCCATTATTCCTGTGTTCTGTCCTGCTCTTAACTCCCTTCTTCTTACCGTTTCTTTCAATTTTCTCTTTCAGTTTGGCGGACAACATACACCTTAACAAGCATTTACAATGCAATAGGTCTCGCATTATTAAAGTTGGAGCAATTGGCATTGTAAATGACAATGTCTTTTATTCATTGTTTTTAAAACCTGCAATCGGTGCATAAACACGCACTTTGAACGTATATTCCTTGCTTACAATGAGCAAAGCTGGCAGTAAAAGAGACTTACAGCCTTGCTTCTCATAAGCATGGACTATAAGTGCAAAGTGCTTGTTTATGCAACGATGCAAATGAAGAAAAGGCATTGTCATTTACAATGCCAATAGCTCAAACTTTAATAATGCGAGACCTATTGCATTGTAAATGCTTGTTTTTTTACTATCTGTACTTTTTAATCTTTAGTCTGGTGATGTACTTTCTTATGTGGTGTTTCTGGTGCAGCAACATCCCTCAAAATAAGTTTTGGGTGGAAACTCCTGTTTCTGGCCAAAACAGGAATACAGTAAAGCCGCAGGTTGTGTTTACGGCAAGTGAAACCTGACGCAAATCGCCAGTGTACAACTGCAAATGCACTGATTGTGCACCTAAGAATTGAAAAGAGCATGCACTAAGATCATTTTATTCTTCCGTCAGAGATGGCAAACTTGCAATTAGGAACTAATTGGTGCACTCCAAGCTGCAACAAACCAGCAGCTGTAAAATTTGCCCCCATTTTTTTGCGACCCCCTTTTCTTGATCGGACTTTCACTATTGTGTTTTAACCCTGGCTGGTGGTAAAATGGAGTACTAAATCCAAAAAACGTAAATGCTAAATTTGTAATCACGACTTGTACTGAAGCAGGTGCAAGCTTTATTGTGCACTAACACCCAATCTAAGTAATGCACTTAGGGGGTCATTAGGATGGCGGGCGGACTTTGCGCGCCCGCCATCCTGACGGGGATTGAGACCGCCCGCCATAAGGGTGGGGGTCCCGTGGGGGGCATTAGGATGTGTCCGCCACAGTGGCGAAGGCACATCCTGTATTTCTAGCATTGTGGCGGGCGGTGCTCTCAGCACCGCCCGCCACAATGCTAGAAATGCATTTCAGCATGTGCATAAACAAAGCGGCAGGCACCGCGCGGTGCCTGCCGCTTTGGTTATGCAAATGTGGGGGGGTACCACAGGTACCCCCCCGTGTGCAGCCCCCACCTCTCCTTCACTCTGGGGGCCCGCAGGGGGGCCCCAGAGTGAAGACCGCATGCCTTTCTGTGGCGGCATTACCGCCACGGAAAGGCATAGTAAAATGCCCATTGTAATATGGCTGGTGGTGTCTGATAGACACCGCCACCATATTATTCCTTTTCCGCCCCGGCCGCAAGGCGACCGGGGCAGAAAAGCGGCTGACGGTCTTTCCGTCCGTCGAGGTCCCCCCCGCCATACTAATATGGCGGGGGGAAAACGAGTGACGATGTCGGGCGGATTGCCCCCGCCAGGCTGGAGGTGGCTTCCGCCAGCCCTGGCGGGGGCAATCCGCCCGACATCCTAATGGGCCCCTTAGTTACTAAGCTCTCATGCACAACTGTATTAGATATCACTTATTGCTTTTCCAGGTCTGGATTTTGCTCTCAGATCCTGTAGCATACCTGTTTATTGACATATCAGCTCTCAGAATGTTCTCATGACTTGTTTTCTACTTCTGATCCATACCTGGATTGAGTGCAAAGCTTCATCTATACACACAAGTTAAAGAAGGAGGATCAAGGAGTTTGAGTCTCCAAAATGCTAAATTCAAACCATGAGAAATATGATCAAAATATTGCTCTAAAAACTCTCAATTCACTTTCATGATTAATTGGTAATGTTTTCACATTTCTGGTCACGATCGGACCTTCCTTATCCATAGCTTTCCGGACCTTCCTTAAAATTGCTTTTTTACCCCTGAAAATCTGAGGGGAAGCTGACATATTGGTGGCAGATAGTCCAGAGGTCACGCTGAAAAAGCCAAGGCAGCACTATGGAGGCAGGGTCACGAATCCGCAGGCGGGATGCTATGTGACATGATAATGCACGGTAAAAAGAGTGCTACAGTGGGACCCATTTGGAAAGGAGAGTTCACTATAGAAAAAAGAGACAGTTGGTGTTGGACTCTTTAAACAAATTATTGACTCGCATTTGTTAGTGAGGTGTTCAGAACCTTTGAGCGTGCGCCATATAAATGCTGGCTTTGATTTATTTGGCGTAAATCTGATGTGATACATCTTGTAATGTGGAATAGGCCTTTTGATGGTGTGGTCCTGCCACTCTGAAGTCTTTTTGGAGTTCCTGCTGACTGAAAGACTATTATTGAAGTAAAGCATGCAGTTACCAAAAGGACAGCAGAGGGGCCATCAACATCAATGTGTCAAGTTAGGGTTAAGAACAATTAACACAATTCTGTTTCATTGTCCTGTGTCACTAGCTTGGTGCATTGATAGAAGCTATTACATGGATTTTTTCTGTACTGTTAAACGGTGATACACTTTTTATTCTTTTGCAAATTTTATGTAAAATACACTAAACAGTATTTGATTCCGTATTTTAAAGCATCAGCAATTTTTGATTTTAAATCCGCACATTTTAAAATTTTACAGCTTGGAAGTGATGACCTGATTTGCCGTGTAAGTGCGTTCGTACAAGCAGCGGTACGCGCACATGCCTCCATGAGCGAATTCGAATGTGATAAATGTATTTAACGTTGCTCAGCGGAATATTCTATCATCGCCTCTTTTTCCACATATAAATCTATCTCACGCCAATGTTGTTAGTACTGCCCATAAACAAAGCACTTTATTTGATCATGTTGTTGCCACTATTGGCATGACCAGGAATGGGTGGTTATAATTAATCATATTTGCACCATGCTGCTAATGCTGCTAAAACACTTATTGCACTTTATTCACAATATGCTGCAGATTTTTTATTCTCGCCTAACCTTATATTTGCACTACGTTGTTAATGCTGCTAGATTTTGTATGCCCGTCCAACCATTTTTTAATGCTATTTTTATTATTTTTATTTGGAAATTTACTGTTGTAATACTGTATTTGTATTGGATTTTAATGTGGATCTATGCGCTCTTAAACTTGTATTGTATTTTTCCTGCTGGTGGTGATAAACTGTGCTTTTATGGATACTTGTATCCGAACAAAGATTATTTGAACTCGTACTGTTAAACGGAAACTCTTTTTCCATGCTCCAACACTACCAGAGTTGTGCCTCCAGCTAACAGACTAAACATCAGAGGGACCTGCTTGAGAATGTTGGGTTATCCGTCTGCCTTTAACTCTGATATCATTAGAGCAACCCTTTGAATCCTAAAGCAGCACTGTTTACTAGTGCATCCTTGTTATCTGAATCAGACCATTAACCCCTTGCATGCTGGTGACGAACCCCAGCCGACACGCTCCGCGGTGCTCGTGTGCTGATGACGGCTGGGGTTCGTCACGGCCCGCCCTGTTCGTTTGTTTACCGCACAGCGGCGGAAACGGGCCAGCAGCCAAGGGGTTAAACAGTGTTTCCATTTTCCTGAGCTAGCGCTGTTTAGCAGGGACCCCTTGTTGTCCAAGCCAGCACTTATCAGCAGTGTACCCTTTTTCCTGAGCTCTTACCCTACTGCAGTGATCATCTGATACCTTTTCATGCACTTCATTTCTTATAATCCTCACTCTGTCTGGTTCTCTTTCAATATTTCCTTTGTATGAGATACTTGGAGCTGGCCCATATATGTCCCTGGTGGCTATATTCATCTACGGTTTTCAGATACAATATTGCAATTTTAAATGCCTGGATTCTTGTGTACAGTTGCCAAGACATGAGGAGAAAAATCAAAAAACATTTTTTACCTAGCTACTTCATGTCCTTGGTGGTAAAATATGGCAGTTCTTAGTGCAAACGTGTTTTATCACTCTGTTATGAAATTCGTTTTCTGGAGGTGGTGATGCCTTCCAAGAATATTTGTGCATATTTGTTATGTGACATTTTGTAGTGGTGGGTAGGACCTTTTTTATTGGTGCTGTATGTTTGTGCTCAATAAAGGCAGTGTGATATCGTTGTGTTGTATTGCACTCTGGTTGTTCCATTTTAGTTTTTTGGGGGTTATGTGGCTTTGTTTATGTCATTGTGTTATGCTCTGTTGTTTACTTTAGAAACGGCAACAAATACTACAACATGTATAATGAAAAGCAGCACGCTTCTTAACAGTTCTCATGAGAAGAATTAAGACAAGATTAGGCCAATAAGTACTCAGAGTGTTCACTTAATGCAAAAATATCCAGTTACACTTCTTGCACTGTTAGCATTGTCTTCAAGTTTCTTTCCATAAGACTACCAATGTTGGCAGCTCCACACAGCCAGTCCTTGTATATCTTGTAACCAGGTTGGATGTAACAAGGGTAGTTGTCGGTCACATCAATTGCAAGCAAATAACTCGTGAAGCTTCAGTGTGATCTTGATTCTTTATCCAGTGCCTTCAAGTATGCATCCAGACGTTTCTGCTGCCTCCCACAGTTTAGGTGCCACATGTGTGCATGATTAATTTCCTCCCAGGTGTACGTTGTTCATGATCTCTGACTCCACAAATTACGAGTTTTTTCTAATAAAGCATATCTTCACCTCTGGCTCACTGGCTCATAGTATAAACTTAGGTCTCTCTCCCAACCAAAATTCAAAGATGTCTTCCAATTCACACCCCTTGGCCAAACTCATTACTCTCAAACGCTGCAATACAGATCTTATGGCATGTGAGCACTTTGTATGAGCAAGTGTTGCCAAATAAGGTGCTTCTTCAGTCTCTCAGACTTATTTGTGATCTCTCTGCCTGTGAATGGTAAATGCCAGGCAACTACTTTTGTCAATCTACAGAGGGCATCAAACAGATTGTGAAAAGGCTGCATGATGGTGATCTTTGTTTACAACACAGCACACACATGCAACAAGCTGTATGCTACGTTAAGGAAATGGCTGCCTAAGTCTACACAACAGTAGTTTTAGAAAGTAATAGAAATGCGTGCTTTTTTGATATACTAAAAGTCCTAATGCAAATGGAGGGCTAACAATTAATGCAATGCAAATTAAGACATCTTCTTTTACATGTGCTAAATATCTAGGGGAAAATCAGCTAATGTATACTGCATTTTGTTCCTGCTTCAGGTCGAGCTTGGATCCTAGTCAATGTAATCAAAAAATTAGGATTGTGAAACTATTATACTCTGTTCAGAAATTTGAGGAAATTGAACTATTCGAGAGTGAGTGAATTATGGTCTAATGCATGCTAAATATCAACAGAAGGATGATTGGGCGGTTTGAAAGATTCAAGATATACAGTGGATCAGATTTAAGTTAGGTTGTCGGGACTGCTTTTTTGGGAGCAAAGAGAACAAAGTGAGAATTTGTTAGAATCTCGGCTCAGCCCAATGGAATCCTCTTGACACCTTTAACAACAAGGGATACAGCAAAGTGGAAAGTAATCGCTTCATACAATAGGATTAGTGATGTTTCTTGCAGTTCAGATGAAAATCTGTTTCTGAATCGGTAGAGGGTGCCGAGCCTGCTCAGGCTATGAGGCCAATAGTTAACTTGTCTCATTTATCCAGTTAACCGCATGCGCGCTAGCGGTTTTCCCGCTGCGCGCTGCGATTTCAAAAATCACGCGTTACGTGACAAGGTCAGCTCGTCATCCGCGTAGCGCAGGTTACGCCCATGACGAGCTGACCTTGTTATGAGCGCCCAAGGGGTTAAGAAAGAGAGTGAGAGAGAGAGAGAGAGCAAGAGACGTGACCTTCGTATCAGAAAAGAGTGTTATTAATGCCAGAAACACTATGAAATTAAAGAGGTCGTCACAGCTAGATTAGTGTCTAGCAGACACCGCATTTCAGTCCCATTCTGGGGCACCTCAGGGGTGTAACGCACACCCCATCGCTTCAGTGGGCCACAACCAGGGTCGGCTTTAGGGCAGTGCGACTGGTGGGGCCGCTCTGGGTGCTGACCTGTGGAGGGGGCGCCGACCTCAGGTTTAGGTGCTGTGTTTAGCAAAAATGTATGATTGGAGAGATGAGGGGCAATTATGCCCAGTCATAGTGAGAGAATCCGAGAAGGCATTCATGTGGTGCGGGCGCAAAAAATGATTCTCGCACTCGGCGCCACCAGCGCTAAAGCCGGCCCTGGCCACAACCCTTCAGTGGCCCGTCAATCTTTCAGTAGGGGGGGCATTCGCGTTCGGCCAATTAATATCTGTAAAAATGGGAGACTCGCGGGACCCTCATCACATTTTACTGGGGGCCCCCATCATTTTGTATTGTGCCACACGGACACCTCTAAGTATGTATGCACAATAGGCAAGATGCATCGTTGTGCTCTCCTTTTCTTTCCATAGGCTAAGCACCCACTGCTCCCCTGTTCATTTTTACACTCCATGTAGAGCAAACTAGTTGCTAGAACTGAATGAAGGAATGAATGCATGTATGAAAGGCTATCAGAAGTTTGAATCCTAGCAGAGTCATCTCAACCCTTAATTCTAGGCTAATTGTAAACCGCAGAATGATAAAGTTAGTTGATTGTAACACCTGTTACTGCCTTTTGAAAGCTGCACATGTTCAGCCTTAAGTAGGTTAAGAAAAAAGATGTTATTTTAAATTGCAACATTGTTTCCAGAGTTATTTGCAGCTTATTGCTCAAGGAATTTGTGGATATTATGGTAGCACATCGTGCTTATCTTGACACATTGGGGTTATAACATTGTTCAAGTGTGATTGGATTTGAAGGCCGCTTTACATTGGCGGTTGGAGGTTTTTCCTCTCGGGAGTTTGCAGTTACTCTGCTTATGGGGCATTTTCAGGCACCCACCCCAGTAAAACAGGCTGAAGCTTTGCAGAATTTAAAGACAAAATTACAAGCTATGCTGGAGATAATTCTGCGGTATTGTTGGAATTGTAATTTAAAATTGCAAGTACATGAGATCAGGTAGCAAGACGTTTTTGATTACCAGAACTCAAAGGGGTTTTCACAAAAGCACCTACACTACAGCAATGGTAAAGGCACGGAGCCTCCCACAGAAAAGGACCACTATACCTGCAAGTTTATTTCAAGCAGTAAAAACCAAACAGAACACTGCGCTCCAGGCTTGCGCAACTTACCATACTATCTTACCATAAAAATCCATAGTAGGCACTGCTTTCTCAGTACAAGCTGCCAAGCTCTGGAACTCACTATCAGCCAACATTAAAAGCACCCAGGAGCATACATATTTCCAAAGACAGTTGAAAACACAGGTATTTCCTAAATTAATTAACTGTGCCACCCACATCCAGGCAGCCGAACCAAGAAAACAGTCACACCCTCAAGGACAATCCTCTGCTTACAAGCCACAAATTGCCAACAACTCAACTGGCAACTTTCTTCAGATGTGCAGGAAAACTAAGAAGGGCTGACCTTTGGTTCCCCAAAGCATTATATAGTTATATACTTCCAAACAGTTTTTGCACACAATAATATTAAAATCATATTATACAGTGGTCAGCACCAAACCGTAACATACCTCTTAAATTCACATACAACATAACTACTATGAGTGTTGATGATCACCAGCACTGTATAGTCATCACCAACGAACAGGTATGAAAAAATTGAAGAGCTCCATCACAAATTGCTGGACAATTTTGAGAACTTTATATAACCCAAAACTGCAGGTCCCAAATTTCTATACAATCTAAACGCTGCTTTACATTTCACAAAGACACTCAGATTTGGTATGACGTTAATATTGTCCATCTAAACTGATCTTTCCACTTCTCTCTCCCTCCAACCTTGCCTTCTAGGGACAACAACTATACATAAAATATCAGATTAGACAACACAGTGCACTTGTCCGCTGAGTAGACTATTTCATATGAAATACCATAAATGGGCCTGCAGAGCTGCTCAAAGCTACCATCATATTGACAACTTTAAAACCCCACATCTCTCACACTTCCAACACAGTGCTCGGCACTGAATCTCATAACAGAATAACTATACCTCGGTGGTCATCATGCACGAGATGGAAATACTTCCAACATAGGATCAAAACAAAGACAACATTCTTCCAACCACACACCCTATACTGTGTAGCATGCTACTCACGTTCGCAAGTGATTCAATGCCACACATAGAGGTAGTGAGTGCTATATAAAGGCTGCAATACAAAACAAGGTGCATTCAAGCTAGAGTGGATGTTTCTTCATAAAATAGATAGTCTTGGAAACATGTAGACAACATGAGGGATTCAAATGAACCTTATTTGCAAAGCTCAACCATCATTCTCTTGTCTAAATGCCCAGATTTCTGTTGCTTTTATACACAAGCTTCAATACAGCCTAAACAATTGAAACTTGTAAGGAGCAGCCTACACAGAGTCCTCTATAGCGATGTAAGAAACTGGGTTATTAGTTGAGAGGAGTGGAAACCTCACTCAAATATTAAACACAATCCTTGACAGGATTACCACAACAGTCAATAAATAACCCTGTAATTAATCCTCTGGTAACTTATGTCAAAAGCAGTCATTCTTAACTAAGAGGTAATGTGTAAGGTATTTATGCAGCACTCAAACAGTAATAAAGTGTAAACACAACACAAGAAAAATCCCAAACAAATGTAAAAAAATAGAGTTCATTTTAATAAATATGACACCAAAATGAAAAAATCCAAGCAGTAGAACCAGAGCTCAGAATTTTAAAATTTTCTAGTGTAAATAACACCAAAAAACATAAAGCAATAACTGGGTATCCGATCACGCTGGGCCAGTGTTAGGCCAGTAAACTTCAGTCTGACTGATATAGAGTGCAGATCAGATACAGGGACTAGGTTCGTCCAACCGAAGATTTTACCTTCTCTGACTACAAGTCCATGTAGGGAGCTGCAGTGAAGCTTCGTGTTGGCGGTCAACACAAGGATACCTTTGGCGACTTGTGGAGCAGGTGTGCCATCACGGGTGGTCACTCTTTGGTGTAAAGAGTTAATCATCATTGGAGATTTATGTTAGTAGTGAACACAGACCGCTGCCATTGGCATTGGTTCTCAGAGGGGACGCGAAGAGCAGGATGTCTCTGCAGATTTGCTTCAGCGATTGTCGCAGATGGTCGGCAGGTGATGCCAGGTGTCTCTTCAAGAAGAGCTTAAAAACTTCTGGATTTTCACCAAGAACTCAGGAATGAATTAATGAATGAAGGATTTGTGTAAAGCGTGTTACTACCCTGAGGCCTCGTAGCGCTGTGGACGAACAGAGCAGGGGCAGAGTGAGACCGGTAAATGGGAGTTCATAAAGAGATGAGTTTTGAGAAGTCGGCGAAAGATCTGATGATTGTATTCCCTGCGAAGATCGGAGGGCAGTGAGTTTTTGAGGCAAGAGAATACATTCTGATACCTACCAATGTTCCACCAAATGGCGAGGCACCTCTATGGGATAAGGACTCATTCCAGCAGAGGCCAGCAGCAGGGCTCACGCAGGTTCAATTAATGACAGGGAGCATGCTGGAAGGTTTTGTGACCCTGTGACTCAAACAGGTTCTCACCAACTGATTCTTTGGGACACTTCTGGCAAGCCTGGGTTCAAGACATACAGGTCCAATCTTCCTTCTTCAGATAGCAGGGCAGTCCTTCTTCTGAATCTTCCACCGATACTGGAGAGTTCTGAATGTGCCACTTTTATCCGCAGTGCCAAACAATGGGTGGGGGATGCCCCCTTTGTCTAACCTTTCCTCGTTCCTGGGTTTGGCTCTAAGGTATCTAGGGTAACAGAGGGCATGCACACCTAAGTGTGAGCTGCATTTGTCAGTGGCAAGGCAGGTAACCCATAAGAAGTTAGAAAGGGGGTGGGCAAGCCCAGAGGCTACACTTTGAAGCTCATGATGGCTGAGTTCAACATCCCAGACATCCTGCCCCACCCCACCCAGGGAATACATAAAATACTGCAGTCATGTGACCCTCACTGGTAGAAAGGAACATTTGATTTAAGCCGAAGAATGCCAACTTTCTAAAAGTATACAAAAAGTGATGGATGGAATGCTTGAAATAATTTCAGCAACTGGTAATTACTCGGGGCTGCATTTCTATTTTCAAGAATTCCATCCATTACTTTTTTGCATACTTTAGTACGTCACTCTGAATGGGACAGGTATGCATGGGTCCCATGCACACGGTTACTCAAATCAACTTATTACTGGTTGATGAGCCCCAACTAGGGTGAAAACAGTCCTGGGTTGCCTCTATTCTGGTTCAAGGAGGACCTGGTGTGGCAGTTCAGACAGGACTGTCCCATTAGAGCACTGTCAAAACTGATTTGCATATGGCACCGTCCAAGCTGAGATGCAGTGGTGTAACAATAGCTCCTGCAGTCCCTGTGGTTCAGTGCGACACCCGAGCTCCAGGGGGCCCCTTCCCGCAGTGTGCACAGGCAGCGTGCCCCTGGCCTAAGACCTACTGACTGGGACCTGAGAGTGGGCCCCCTCACCCTGTACTTTTGCGGGGGTGCTCAAGTTTCGTTACGCCACTGCTAAGCTGGCATGGTGTGCAAAATAACCATGGACTGGGATGTGGCTCAAGAATTACCACTGTTAAAGAGGATTTTAAATTACAATTAAGTTTGAGTGGAAACCACATTTATCTGTCTAGTCCAAAACTTAACTTATCACTTATTAAGTGTAATAAGGTACCCAGTTTTATTCTATGGGAGAGATAGGCCTTACAACAGGGACAACACAGGTTTAGGAGCTTTTCACTGTCAGGAAGGCAACAGCCTTTACAACAAAACTTTTACAACGCATGCCATTACATCACATGTCGTTGCAACAAAAGGTGTTCAGCAGTGGGTAAAATGTGTTGAATTTAACTCCAACACCTTCCCTACTGTTGCACACACTGGAGTTGGAATAGAAAATGAATCTATTCCAACTTCCAGCGCCCCCTGACAGAAAGTAAGAGTAA
Source organism: Lissotriton helveticus (assembly GCF_964261635.1). Taxonomy (NCBI): domain Eukaryota; kingdom Metazoa; phylum Chordata; class Amphibia; order Caudata; family Salamandridae; genus Lissotriton; species Lissotriton helveticus. The sequence goes on along the minus strand of NC_136071.1, from coordinate 328,538,135 downwards.
AGGTTTGCGTTGCAACGGCATGCGATGTAATGGCATGCGTTGTAACGTCACCTATTCCTCTCAGGATATGTAAAACGTAATTACCCATGTCCTACTTTTTAAATACATGCACCCCGCCTATGGGCCTTTAAGGCCTATGTTAGGGGGCTTATAAGCATTAAAAAGGAAGGTTCAGGTCTGGCAAAAGGTTTATTTTGTCAGGTCAAAGTGGTAGTTTGAAAATGCACTCCAGGCTGCCGTGGTAGGCCCTAGACATGTTTTACAGTGCTACTTTAGTGGATGGCACCATGAGTGCCCACTGCAGCCCAGTAGTATCATTTAATTTACCCGCCCTGAGTACATGTAGTACCTTTTACTAGTATCTTAATAGTTAATTAAATGTTTCAATTACAAGTAGGCAAATTTGAACATTTTTTAGGGACAGAGTACAAACAAATTACCAATAGTTAGCAGGTGTAAGATGCATAGAGTCAAATCTCAACAAAAACATATCAGCAAGGGTCCTGGGCTGTGGTCAAGATGTGGGTCCTGGACTGTGGTCAAAATGTCCTTTACGAAGGCACGCCCATGAGGGAACATGGCGGCTACCTAGCGAGCTGGTCGGGAGCTGCTCTCACAACCGTGTTAAGATGGAATTACTGCGAGTTTGGTTTTCCCCGCATGTTCGTGGCTTCGATAGTTTTGGCCACGTCGGAGCCGGCACCTTCTCCTGACCTTGTTTTTTTGTCGGTCCGTGAGGGTTGAGGTTGTCGAGGCAGTTCACTGCAGATCACTTCGGTTCATTGCGGTTTGCTCGGCGGTAGCAGCGGCGGTTGCTGCAGCTGCCGGCACTGCTTACAGCTGATCATCATATCCATCGTCACCCCACTCCACCCCGGATCGCTGCAGCCTGCAACATTTCCCCTCCTGCCTCACGGTAGGTCCTGGCTTGGTTGTTTGAGATGGGGCTGGATATGGATTGGCCCGGCGGTTTTTAGGGCAGCCGGTGCACGCAGAGAGTCCGGAGGTGCACTCTGCTTTCGGCCCCTGTCTTTATATCTAGGAAAAGCTCAGGACGGCCGCAGTGGTGGAATCAACGTTTGTGATTCCCAGGAGGGGGGTCAGGAAGGACGGCACACAACGAACAGGGGTGCAAGGTTTCAAGCACCGTACTTACAGCAGGATAATTACGCAAAGCAGACTAAAAAGGTAAACCTGGGGTATTGTATGACTACCTGCTGTTCACTACATATGAGTAAGGAGTTACATGAAAAAGGGGCGGAGTTAGGGAGTGAGTCCATAAATCTGGCTCTAGAAGAAGGCTTTGTGGAGGAAATAGAGGGAAATATAGCCAAAGTAGTGGCTTGGAGAAGAAGATACAAATTGAGATCGAACTACTTCCTGGGCAAGGTTGAGGACCCCAAGGTGGAGCAACAAGTAGACCATCCCCTAACCCCCCCCCCCCAGGCAAAATCAGAAGTAAAAACTCTGCTACTAAAGCAGGGAGGAAAACATCTGCAAAAGAAGAAAGAAAGAAGAAATCTGTTCAGCCAGAGCCCAGAGTGACACCCTTACTAAGGTCCTATTTTAAGTTAAATCCACAGGTCAGTCCGCAGAGTAGCATGGACCCCCTACCCTTAAGGAGGTACAGACGGAGGTACAGACGGAATCCACTTTACAAAACATCAAAACTTTTACCTTACTCTCATCGACACCTGTTTATACTATCTCGGTTTCAAATAAGTACTCAACCTTGAGCGACACTAACTCTGCTATTAAGGAGGCATCTGAAAATACACTAGTGTCAAAAGAGATTGATCAGGCTGTGGACACAGAAGAAGAGGACATAAAAGCCTTTGTGATAGATATTCTGACTAAATCCTTCCCTCAAATTGCTTCTGCCTCTGTCTGGGACGCAGAAATCCAGCGAGTCTATCGAGACCCTTTCAAGCTTAATCCTGGTCGTAAAAAGCCTAGGAAAATCCTGGTAAATATACTGTCGTATTCCCTCAAAGAAAAACTACTAAAGACTGACTTAAAATCAACAGCTACTCAGGTCCAGGATTGTTCGTACAAAATAAGATCCTAAATTTCAAGAATTACCAAGGACAGAAGATGGGAGCTAGGTAAAAGGATGGACTCCCTTAGGCAACTGGGAGCTCAAGTCCAGCGGAGGTTCCCAGCATACCTTAAAGTGATGAGAGCCAATAAAATGTACAACTTTCACTCCACGGAGGAGGTAGATGAATTCCTGATAAGTTGTAAGGCAAGCGGTTAGCTGAGTTGCTCCATGAGAAAGCAAATAGATTAACAGAGTAATAGAGTAATATAAATAGATGCAGGGAAGCCAGTATAATAAATGTTGATATGGAAGACGGGTGTGGGTGTGCAGCTCGAATTGGCGACAGCCAATAAGTAGGCAGGGAGGGTTCCCAGGGGAGGAGGGTGGATGGGATGGGATGGGGAGAACTGGGGTGGTGGTGGAGTGTACGGTGGGGAGCATTGGGTTAAAAAAGAAAAGAAAAAAGATGGAAAAAGGGTCCTCAATTTATGTAGCCAAGGCTATTGAAAATAGAAGATCCAGGGAATCCAATGATGGGGGATAGAAACCTGAACAAAGGAAGTGAGCGTTTGGGCATATTATGTTGGAATATAAATGGTCTCAGAGTGAAAAGGAGACAGAGACTGGTCATTGAATATTTAAACAACACCACTATGAATGTTTTAATGCTTCAGGAGACTCATCTAATGAGGTCAGAGTGTATGGCACTACTTAACAAGCAGAAATGGGTAAAAAAGATAATAGCTACGGACCAACAATGTTGTTCTAAATGTGTGGCAATTGTCATTAAAAATAATTCAGGAATAGAACTAGGTAGAACACAGGCAGATACTAAAGGATGTTGGGTTGTTGCTGAGATAAAACCTTGAGGTAGTACATACACGTTAGCTAGTTATTATGGGCCAAATGAGGACGAGGTTCGGTTTCTGAACAATCTTTGTTCCGCCCTGCTAAATTTCGAGGCCCCATTGATAATAGGTAGAGTTTTCTACCTTTTATTGAATAATGAGCTGGATATATCTTCCCCTCGCACACAAATTTATGCGCCCCGTGAAAGAGCCTGCCTTTCAGCTATGTTAGATAACTTAAATGTATGTGATGTATGGTGAAAGAAAATGGGGAATGTGAAGGACTGCTCCTTCTTCAGTAAAAAGAATGGTCATTACTCCAGGATAGACTACATTTTTATGGATTGTTTGGAAGTAGAAAAGGTTAAGAAAATGGAATACCTGCCCTTATACATATCAGATCATGGTGCAATAGAATTGAGTATGGAGCTCCCCTCTACCCCATTGGGTAAGAGGTTGACATTAAATAGAAGACTGCTGTCTCAAACTGAAATATTGGAAAAAATTAAACTAGATGCAGCAGCCTTTTTTAATCAAAATCTAGAATCAACATCTATTCATGTGGTTTGGGATTCCTTCAAATCATGGCTGAGAGGAATGCTGAAGGGGGTGGCTGCAGGGTGGGTTAAATCAGGAAAAGAGAAGACAGCTTCATTGGAGGAGTGGTTGAGAAAATCTGAAGCAAGATTAAAGTCTGGTCAAGTTGAGAGGGAAGAAAAAGATAAATTGATGGGTATACTGGAAGATCAACAACGTGAATATAGGTTAACATTGGAAGGAATTATGGTACAGAAGTGGGAAGCAAGTAGAATGAGAGAGTTCGGCCATGATGAAGAATACAGTAAACTGTTAGCTGAAAAGAGCAGAATGGACAGGTCTCAAAACTTTATAACCAGGATTAGAATAGAAAATGGTGACAAACCTTCCGATTAGTTCTTGGGTAATAAGAGTGAGATTGAGAGGAAATTTAGTAAATTCTTCCAAGAATTGTAAAGGGAGGATTTAGATCCAGATAAAACAGCTGTAGATCTTTGGCTGGCTCAGAAACAGCTTCCTAAAGTGAGCCCCAAAGGATTAACTCTACTTAAGACATAACAAGGAGTAAAATTATGGAAGCTACAAAGAAAATCAAAAAAGGCAAGGCAGCCTTACCCAGCCCAGAGGCCCAGAGTTGATTCCAAATGAGATCTACCTGTTGTTGATGGATGAAATCCTCCCTTAATGATATTTTTAGGGGTCGTTCTCCATTACCGGACACCTGGAAAGAGGCAATCATCACCCTGATCTTAAAACCTGGTAAAGACCCCACCTAATGCCAATCATATCGCCCGATACCTTTATTGAACTCTGACTACAAAACCTTTACCGGTATCATTAACGCACGATTAAGTAAAATAGCAGGGGCAATAATACATGACGATCAGAAGGGTTTCCTCCCCGGGCGGCAGATGAAGCATCTTGTCATCTCCCTAATTGGTGCAATAGATCTGGCAACTGCGACTAGAGCCCCATTAACAATAATAACATTGAACGCTGCAAAAGTCTTTGATCGTGTTAATTGGTGTTATCTGTCAAGTGTATTAGAGGCTTTTGGGTTTGACCGCACCTTTAGAGATCTGTTGGGGAAAATATATAGTGAACCAAGAGCTCAAATATTAGTAAATGGGAGCCTTTCAGTTCCAATATTAATAGGGCGAGGTACCAGACAGGGCTGCCCGCTGTCTTCGACACTCTTTGATCTATACATTGAGCCATTTGCTCAAAGTCTAAGGGTAAATAAAAAAATACAGCCCTTTCTAAAGAATGGTTTTTCAAGGAAACTCGCCCTATATGCGGTCGACCTAATCCTTTTTACATCTAATGTTAACCGAGCCCTACCATGTTTATTAAGGGAAGTACAGATCCTTGACAAACTGTCAGGGTATGAGATCAATAACAGTAAAACGGAGATCATGACATGGAACTCTGAAGTGCAGGGTTTCAGGGTGTCAAAGGAGATAAGTTATCTGGGAGTTACCATTACTCGAGCTGTCTGAACTCCCTAAAAAAAACGTAGCCCGAGTATCTAAAGAAGTCGACATATGTCTAAAAAGATGGCAGAATCTACCGCTTACACACTATGGGAGGGTAAATCTGGCTAAAATGTGTGTTCTGCCAAAGTTTATTTTCCTTTTTATTGATATCCCCTTGACTTTTGATAAACTTTTCTTAAACAAAATTCAGGGTAAGATCTCTTCTTTCATTTGGGCTGGTAAGGGGATCAGACTCTCCTGGAAAAAGCTCAGACGAAAACTGGCACACGGAGGTTTGAGTCTACCAGACCTACAGATATATTGTTGGGCATACCAACTGCAAAATAGCAGAATGCTCTTAAATAGGCCAGATGATCATATGACTGGCCACATGTTCAAGGCTATGTTGCACAAGAGTTCAGACGAGGGTTTCATGTATACATTGGGTGCCCCAAGGATCAATTTCTCATAGTGCCGGAGGCTGCAGCACCTCCACGTGTTGTCTTCTACCATTGTCTGCATTTGATCAGTCTAGTCCTGCTGCTCATGACTGTAAGTTAGGTCTGATGAATTCGATTCCAAATGCAGTTTTGTTTATGGCCACATTCCCTGATCTAATGGACAACGTAATGTCTGTCAGTTCTTTTATTTTAGATTTGAACATCACCTCAAGCATTTTGACGGGAGAAGTGATCAGTTGTCTATTGAGAGGCTGCCTCTGTGAATAACAGCTGATGTTTATTTATTTGATGGGCAGCAGGCGCATGACCAACTGATGAGACTGAGAAATGTAACTTGAAGGACAAAAGAACTCTGTAAAATGTGCATAGATAGGTTGTTCCTGAAAATCAAATTGGCCAATTCGAAAATGCAGAAAGTTGTAGTGCATAATGCAGCATAGTCCCCCACTATATTGAGTTATTGGAATTGGATAGCGGCAATGATTCAGGCTAATACTGCAGGACTGCAAATATTAGAGACAGACCACAGTATGTCAAGGTTCAAGCAGAAAGCAGTGTATGCAAGTGATTATGAGGCAGCTTTAAAATCACATTTCACCACTAGGTAAACCATGGCAGTACCCTCACTAGGAGTTGTGCTAGCCTTCTTAAGTCATGATGCATCACACACCTCAGGATCCAGAAAGGCTGTGGAACATCGAAAGACATGTGACACTGGCAGAGGGTGGCTGCCAGTTATTTCTAAGGCAGCTCATACCCCAGTGGTGCATAAATCTGTTTATAGGGTCCTCAGATCAAAGCAATGGAGAGTTTGAGGTAGGGAGCCATAGCCGAGCAAACATCAGAGCCATGTTCCACTACTTTGTCTACTAAATGTCAATGAGAAGTTTACATCTGAGAAGCATTTCAAAGTCAGATGAAATCGACAGATGGAGATTAGTTTGCAGTCTGTGACATTACCCAATCCCATCTTTTTCAGAGTCATTATGTTTTTTTCCCTTCATTTTGCAGTTTTGTACAGTGCGTGCAAGGCATTAAAGCACTGATTAAAATCAAGACAGAAAATAAGACTTGGGTACACATGAAAAGTGAGGAGAATGAATTAACAACAAAAAGAATAAAAACATTAAAACAAAGTAACAAAAAAGAGAATCAGAGGGAAACTGGTCTGGAAAAAAAACCTTAAATTAAGAGAGCAGGGAATAGTATTGAAGGGTGAAGTTGGAGGCAGGGAAGATGAGGTTGGTCAAGCAAGAAGCACTGAGTAATTTAGGGTATGCCTGAGAGGAGAACTCGATTGAAGAATAGGTGCTTAATTTCAGATTTGAAGACAGAGAGGCTGATAAATGCAAAGAGACGGAGGGATGTAGTTACAGTTTTTGGAACAGCAGTCAGAGGCGAAATGTGTCCGTAAGTTTTGAATGCAGGGAATCCAATCAGGAGAGTTTTAATACTTGAGAGACAATGAAAACAACTGATTTTAAGTTCGAGAGACAGCTGGTGAAAGAGGCAGAATATAATAATTCGTTAACAAGAGAAGCCACTTTGAAGATGGACTTTGGTTCAATTAAGAACCAGTGTAAGGAAAGGAGAATGGAAGTGAGGTGATCAAAGTGATTACTACCAAAAACAAAACAAGCAACCGTTTAGAGTGCAGCTTTCAGGGGAGCAAGATGGACTGAACAACTGGTTTGAATTTATGCTCAGAGATAAAGTGACTAACAGGCACATGCATCAATGTTTTTTGCGATCGCAGACGGTGCGATTAGAAAAAATCGTTCGTTTGCGATCGCAAAATTAGCTTTTGCGATGCTGAAACAACTTGCCACTCGCAATTTAAGAAATCACAATATTTTGTGATTTCTCAAATTGGAATTGCATTTAAGGAATCACAAATTGCGATACCTTAAATGCAATGCAAGATGCCTTTTAAAATAGCGATTTCGCTATTTTGGTCCGCTATTTACCACGAAATCATACCAGATGGTAAATAACGAAAACTTTGAAAAATGCTCCAAAGTGCATTTTTCAAAGTTGTAGGTTACACACACACACGCCCTTAGGACATGTGTGTGCGCAACATATGTGCACGGATCAATTTCAGGGGAGCAGCAGGGTGTCCTTTTGACACCCTTGCACCCTTGAAATTGCATGCACAATTTGCGAGTACCTATTGGCACTCACAAATTGCGCATGCAAATTCCCATTCATTCCTATGGGCCTGTAGGCCCATAAGAATTAATGGAAAGTCATTCCTTATTTGCAACTCGCAATTGGCGAGTCACAAATAAGGAATATGTATGAATTGCTATTATTATAGCGATTCCTACATGCATAGGATTTTGCACGTCCTTAATTGCGATTCCTTTATATTTTTTTAATTAAGGACTCCCAAAATCCCACCTTGATGCATGTGCCTGTTAGACCTCTCATGAGTCTTAACTGACTATCATATAGATGCATCAAGCATCCATTCTGCGAATCTGAAATAGAGAAAAATAACGAATCGCTATAAAGGAATCGCAGAATGGGATGCACCATCAAAATCGCTAAATAATTGCGATTCGCACCCGCCTGCAATCGCTAAATGCGACTCCGCAGAAATCCCTCCAAAATCGCAGAGTCAGCTGTTTGCAACCCCCTAATTGCGTATTCGCAAATACCGAAATCCCAAATAGCGATCTCGCACATTGCGAGATTGCTAAAACGTGAAGTCGCATTTGGAGCCCAATGATGACATCACTACCAGGAAGTAGCCTGCTCCATGCTTCATTCAGATCACAGTTCTGGATACAGGAGGAGGCAGAGAACTGAGCTCCAGGTGCCACACCCTGCAGTGCCCATACAGGAGTGGAAACAAAACCACAATGTCCCAGGAAGCTGCAGGACCAAGTGAAAAAACCCGCAAGCGCAAAATCAAGTTCAGTGAAAAAGAACTTGAGTACCTGATTGAAGGAGTGAGCAGGGACCACAACCAACTGTTTGGTAAGCTGTCCCAAAAGGTGCCCGAGGCAACCAAGAGGTGCACATGGGTGCGCATCAAGGCAAAGGTGAACGCAGAGGGAGTCACTTACTTTAGTTTGGCGGTTGTGGAGCCTGGAGCGTGGCCACCCTGAAAGGGAAATTTATAGTTTTAGGGTGATTGTGGATGAGCGTCTCAAGGCTGACAGTGCTTACTGCCAGGGAGGTGGACCGTTATTGCTATCGGGCTGTGTGGGGGGGAGCGATCGTTTGGACATAATACTCATATGTCCAGGTTCTGGTTCTTACCTAGTTCGGGGAAAGGGTGGGTGTCCCCGTTAGGCTGCAGGGCTCCATAGCGCCGAGCCCGCCAAACTAAAGTAAGTGCAGTGTCACTGTGTCTGGTGTGAAAGGCAGACTGGCATGAAATGGGTGAATGACAAAGTGTTTTTTGAACACAGATGGTGTCATTTGGATTACTGGTGTGTTTTGACGGATGACCTACGCAACCGCAGACCGTTCTATTTGACTTTAGAGGTAAGACATGGCGGCTCGAGTAACAAGGGATGTAAACCAGGTTAACATCATTTTTTGATATGACCCTAAAGGAAGGCTTCTTGTTCTCCTTTCTCCACAGCTTATTTGTCCTGATGAGAACTCCGCGACTAGTGTGAGTTCGAAACGCGTAGACAATCTTTTTCGCCATCTAAAACACAGGAGTAATAGAAAGAAAATCCTTCAAAAAATGTGTTAATATTGAAAATTAACTGTATATGGCGCACTGTGAATATTTAGGATTCCAGGTTTTGTGATAACACTTTTTGTTATGTATGGATGTGAATGTATGAGGGTATGATTGTTTTAACAATAATGTTATTGTGAATATTATAAATGTTTTTCTTGTGAATATTTTGTAAATATATGTATATTGAGAAGAGGTTGTATAATGCATAATGAATTGGTGAAATAATAACCAATATCCTTGCTTTGAAAAATTTTAAAAATAAAATAGTGGATTCATTCAAAACTTTGACGTGTTATTTGACCATAGTGCACAATTCTTATGGTCTGACAAACTAAAAATAAGTAGTGGTGACAGTACTGGCATTCTGTTTGTTCATTGATACTTTGTGGCTTAGCCTTGCTGTTGGGGGCCCAGACCCAGTGGTGGTTTTTGGCCGCAAATAGGCTCAGCACATGGCAGCAATGCAGCTGCAGCTCTAAAAAACAGCACGCAACATCAGTCTCCTCACAGGGAGTGTGCAGGAACTGACCACGGCGGTGAAGGAGAGCAACCAGCTGATGGAAGCGCAGCAGGACCTCACCCGCAGACGCCACAGGCAGCTGCTCACACGGCTGTCAGCCTACACCTGTTCTAATCACCTGATCGGGAACGCCACATTCCAGCTATCGCGAAGATCATTGGCCATCAAATCCAGATGGTCCAATGCTGTGCTGACGTAGCAAGGGCCCTGGAGCAGGTCAGCAACCCTGTGGAGCACAAACTGGCGGCAGACCATAGCAATGCAAGTGGGGGGGATGATGTCAGCGAAGGGGCATCTAGCCTCAGCAGCCTGTGCCGGTGCAAACAGACAGGAGGCGCAGTGCCCGGCCCAACACTGCATCCCAACAGAACCAGCCTAACGTGGAGGGTGAGAGGCGACAGTGTGCGTGCGGCAGGAGGCGCTAGTTGCATGACATTTCAGGCTGTGCCGTGGTGAGGCAACTCAGGTTACATGACCTTGTTTAAAAACCGAACCCTTATTTGTTGCTGATGGAAGCACATGGAGACCTTGTAAAATAAACAAAGGCTTTATTTTGACAAAAATAATCTTCCTCATGTCAATCATTGTTGTGGCTTGCATGAGTGCAGTGTTGTGTAAGGGGTATGGATGCACTAGATATAGTTCTGTGTGATGTGCGCGCGGCGCCTGAGACCTTCAGCAGGATTCTCCCCGTGTGCATGATGCACATGTGCAGGTGGAAGGTCGTCCCCCTCCGACTCACTACCAGACACCTCAACAGGTATCCTCCGCTTGGTGGTGATATTGTGCAGCATGGCGCACATGGCCACGATGCAGCAGCAGATCTCGGGCCGGTATTTGAGGGCCCAGCCAGTCTTGTGGAGGATGCGGAATCTACTCTTTAACATGCCAAATGTTCGCTCAATCGCATTTCTGGTGCGTATATGCGCACCATTGTACCTCCGTTCCTGTGGTGTTGCTGGGTTGAGGTATGGGGTGAGGAGGTATTCACGGAGGGCATAGGCGCTGTCACCTGAAGGGAGGAGCAGAGGGTCAGTGCCTGTCATGCGCAGCAACATGGTCTTAACATACTGTATGTGGGCATGTGTACTTACCTAGGAGATGTCCCTCGCCAAATTCACCCCTGGCCAAGCGGGTGTGTATGCCGCTGTGCCGGAAGATAAATGAATCATGCGTGGTCCCTGGGTATTGTGCCACAATGTCTGTAATGATGGTCTTCGCATTGCAGACCACCTGAATGTTGAGGGAGTGATATGACTTGCGGTTCCGGTACATGTATTCGGTCTCTGCGGGTGGACAGATGTGTATGTGGGTGCAGTCGATGCAGCCAATTACATGGGGGAAATGGGCAGTGTGATAAAAGTCCTGTTTAGTTTGCATTAAGTCCTGTTGGGTTGTTGGGAAGGTGATGTGGTGATGGATCCGGCTCAGCATGGCGTCCAGGAAACTCTTTAGGCAGCGTGTACTCTGGGATACACCCCCTGCAACTGCGACTATCCCCACGAAGTTGCCGGAGGCCAGGAGGTGCAGGCAGCACAGGACCTGGACATGGGTGGGCACGGCATTGGTCCTCCGTGTTGGGTGCTGCATCAGGGGATCAAGGTCTCTGATGAGCTTCAGGATCATTGCCCCATTGAGCCTGTATTTGGAGTAGATCTCATCTTCAGTCTGTCCCAGTAGTGTAACCTGCAGCCGGAAGATGCGTTCATGGATCCTGCGTCTGTTCTGGGCTGCAGCCTGGAGCCTCAGCCGCCTTGCCACGATGTATAGGCCTGCCATTGTGACTTTCCTCATGCTCCTAATGAGTCTCCTTAAGTGTGTTTGATTCAGCCAACACCTGTTTGTTATTTCCCAATTTTTTTTTTTTGCCACTTTGACTCCATGGTTACCACCTGGTTTAGCTTCTCCTTAAATTGCGTCTCGTATTTTGCGAAATATGGTGTTTTTGCTATTTGCGATTGCTGATGCATGTGGATAGCGATTTGTTTGCTAATTCGCTATTTGACTGCGAATTCGATATTAAATTCGCAGATTGTGGGGAGAATTGCTTTTAAGGAATCGAAGTGGGGGTTTCTACGGGTTTACCGATTCTTTGTTTTGCGAATTCGCAAATTGTTGCTTTTCCACTTGATGCATTGCGGAAGTGGAATTTGCGATCGCAATCGCTTTTTCGCAGCCAATGCGATCGCAAATTCGCTTGATGCATCTATGCCAAAGAGCCTTTTCAGCCTTCTCATTGATAAGATCTTACCGACTGAGTCTTGACTCCTGGTTGCGCCTCGAAGCAGTAATGGCTGGGGTGCAGTCAAAGACTCTAAAAGAGGAATCGAGCGTTGTACATAAGTAAAATAGTGTTAAAGAGGAAAAAAAGAAAATCTGATTTTAAGTGCCATTTGCGCATCCAAGTCTGGGTACAATCTGCAATGGTGGCAGGCAATAGATGTCAATAGGACTAAAGAGTGCGCATGAAGTAGCCTGTCATTGGCAGGTGTAATGCTGGTATTTCACCCACAAGTCGTAAAGAGCCATGAGGCATAAGTCCCCACTAGCCAATATGTGTAGGGTATCAAGGACTACTTCTAGAAATGTTCACGTACACTGAAAATCTGAGGTCTGCACTATACAAAAATCATTAATAAATAAAAGACAAATACTTGAAACAGGGGAACATGGGAAAAGCCCCTCGACTACCATTCTGAATAAAAAGAAACATTGCCTAGAAAATGTTGGTATCTAAATTAAGCATGAGGAGCTTGTTTAATATGACAAAGAATGAAATTTGCAGAGGCTAATGTTTGAATACATTTTTGTTGTGACTGAGACTGAGTGCATTGCAATGTATAAAACAAATTTGTGACGATTTAATGAAGGACTTTAAATGTATATGTTCACCTCTTACATTGATCTGCGTGACGTTAGTGTATTTATGGTTTATATGTTCACACTATGTATTCTAGCACATGATCACAAAGTGAGAAGTTTTCAGTGTATTTCAAAGAATTAAGATAACTGTTTGCCCCTTTGTGCCTTCTGAAGGCACAGTTAGTGGTTTCGGTAAACATCATTTTCTCCTCGAAGCACAACTGTCTCTGTAGCGTTTTCCTTGCTCTGCCACGTGCTTAGCAGGAAATTCACATTTGCTATCTGAAGGCTAATTAAAGGAATATCTTGGTGAACTTTAACCTCGTGAGGGCGGAGGCACGGTTGCTCTGTCTCTCGGTGGACGCCCAGGTTCCTGTTGCAAAGCTTCCATGACCTGCATAATTATTACAGGCAGATACAGCTGTTCAGCCATAAACAATCTCTTGCTGATACATCATGGATGGAGTCATGGTTTGAGAGTGATTACTGATGTAACACAAAAAAGCAGAGTTTGCCAATTGCTTTGTCCCCCACCTTGAGCCATGAAGTACAAAAAATTGAATTGGTGTTGACAATACTTTGGAATAATTTTACCATGAAAGTAAAAAACACAACCGCTAGAAGATAAAACATAAAAACTTGGCCGTGTGACTACCAAAGCTATATTAATACGAAAGTGAGTCCCTTCCATCTTTGTTAAGGCAAAATAATGTGAATTTTACTTTGATGAGTGTCAAATAAAGCCAGGCCACAGTATGCACTGTGCGAAGTAAATTATTGGTATTTGGCTGATTGACATGGGAACTACCCTGGTTATGTTGAGGCTATGGCTGTTAGATTATGTTGACAAAATTGTTGACAAAAATGACTCTGATTAAGTTCATTGCACTTGTTTTATAATTCAACTGAATCTCTATAGTACTCTCCGTAATTTTTGGATGTATGACGTTACAATGCATACTTTTACAACGCATACCTTTACAACACATTTTTTACAACGCAACATCCATTACAACGCATTCCATTACAACGCATGTCAGTACAACGAATTTTTAAAAACTACCTTTACAACGCATTCCATTACAACGCATACTACCTTTACAACGCATACCATTACAACACATACCATTCCATTGCATCTATGGTAAGTATTGGATAGTGTAGGGGTAAAAATTACTATTTTAACTCCAGGGGGGTGCAAAAGTAGGGTAAGTGTTGGATAGTGTAGGGGTAAAAATTACTATTCTAACTCCAGGGGGTGCAACAGTAGGGTAAGTGTTGGATAGTGTAAGGGTACTATGCGTTGTGATGGTATGCATTGTAATGGTATGCGTTGTAATGACGGTGTTGTAATGACATACGTTGTAGTGTCATGCGTTGTAATGTTTGCGTTGTAATGGCATGCGAAGTAATGGATGTTGCGTTGTAAAAGTTTCATTGTAATGGTAGTGCGTTGTAAAAGTTGCGTTGCAAAGGTTGTTTCCCTAATTTTTGAACAAGCATTGTCAAAAGCCAGAGGTCTGGCATTGCGAGAACAAATGGCGTTCTTCACATGAAAACCTGCCCTACTGCCTAAAAAGGATAGCTTTCTGTAAAGAATGCATATAGGAAATAAAGGATTAAATAAGGCTACCAGTGTGATGATCAGGTGTACTTTTCAGATATAAAATAGCCTCATTTGCGCTGTCGGAACAACACTTTTTGTGACGTTTTGAGGGGCAGGAGCCTGCTCCATATTTACAAGGCAGCACTAAGCCACTTTTTTTGGCTTAATGCTGCCTCGTAAATATTCTCCCCTTTGACACAGTTTTCTGTGTTACAGGGGCATGCAATGGATGTTGCTGGAGGCATTCCTAGCAACATCCATGGCATTTTGACACTGCCACATATTTATGAGAAATCATAAATCTGAGGCAGCCCCAAAAACGTACACCTCCTCAGGGGAGGCATACGGGAGGCACAACAAGGAGAAATATATTTATTTCGCCTCGTTTTTCCTACAAAGAAGAAGGAAAAATCCTCTTGTGATTGTTTTTGGTTCCCCTTCCCGCACAAAAACAATCATCCCCTAACACAGACACCCTTGCACCACGGTGCAAAGGTGCCTGCACTGGCGCATGGCAGCCCATTGTGCGCAGGGGACAAGGACAGGAATGCGCCGTTTCTCATAGTTATGGCACATTCCTGCCCTTTTCTTTTCTGTAGCGCAGTGCAGCAGGGAGGCCTGCGGCGCTGCCCTACTGTAAGTCCTCATAAATAAGGCCCCAAGTTTTTAAAAGGAAGCACTTCCTGGAGAGCAGAATGAGACAGCAAAGAAATGGTAACAATCATTCTGGCAGGCAGCTGCACTGTCAATAGACCTACAAATGTACCATAAACTTCAGAGCGGTATGAGGAATTTTACATTCCTTCCAGCTTTGAGGCTACATCATGAAATGCGATACTTAAATGACGATGGCTTCGAGTTAGCCATGGACAACAAAAAGGAATGCTGCTCTAGTTTCAAGGATGAAACAACTGTGCTCTTACATTAAGAGCACCTATCTTCTATAGGGATGCATTGTAGCTGATTAATAAAGGAGGTCTGAAACCGAGGCTCCAAGTACATTTTGAGGTATCTTCTGTCTCTGATGCTTATTTGTCCATGCAGAGGCAGATGGAGGCTAAGGCCACTCGGCTTTCACTCTATGGGGCACATGCATCAAGCTATTTTGCAATCGCAAACAGTGCGATTCGCAAAAACCGGCCGTTTGTGATCGCAAAATAGCCTTTTCCAATGCATGAAAGGTTTTCAGATTCACAATTTAGGTGTTTGCAATTTTTTGCGATTCCCCAAACTATGAATGCATATAGGGAATCGCAATTTACAATTACCTATTGCACATGCAAGAAGCCTTTTCTAAATGCGAACTGTGCATTTAGGAAATGCTAATTAACATGATGTTAACCATGTGCATACTTTGAAAAATGCACAAAACTGCCTTTTTTAAAGTGCCATGTGGCGCACACATGCTCCTAGGGCATGTGTGTGCTTACATGTGCACCTTTTTTTGTTAGGGGCTCCTTGGGGGGGGGGGGTCTTAGGCCCCAGGGCACCCTTACCTTTACTTTACGTAATTTGCGATTACCAATTAGGTAATCGCAATTTAGGTAATGAAAGACCATTCTCACCTATGAGACTTGAGGCCCATAGGAAAGAAAGGAGTCGCAATTGCTATTTGCTTTATGCTTTGTTCCATTGCATTTTGCGCTTACCAAATAGCGATATCTTAAAAATCGCTATTTGGTAATCGCAAAATGAAACTTTCATTCCTTACACTTACTCAGCCTGTCGCAGCTTGTCACAGGTTAGGGTAGAGTCAGCGCATCTTAGTCATTTCGGCCCAAAACTGACAAATGCTAGTAGTAGAGGAAGTGACATCAGGCCCATGATAGGAAGTGATATTTGACTGATGACACCCCAAGAAGCCATATGGTCATCTCATGAAGGGAAGAAGCATCATTAAACTCAAACTTACAATATGTGCAAAAATAATAAAATCAGGAAATTACGTCTAAAGCAAACATATGTCTATTCTGTTACTACCTACATATTTTCACTACCATTTTGCCATGAGAAGATATACTTTTCCCCTTCTAGATTCACACCACCGCCTCCTTATTCTTGCCCCTATAGGACAAACTTCCTCAGAACTGATAGCTGAACATGATTTATTAACTTGTTAGTATCGACCACACACGTGAACTCCCTCCATTTCGCCACTGTAGGCTTTCATTTGTTTTAGTTTCTGTGGTTTCTGTAACAAATCACTGTTTATATTTAAAAAAATAAGCTAAGAGTTTTCAAAAATGTTCCAGTTCCAGTATGTACAATAATCCGACCTCTAAGCAAGAGAGTGCCAGATGCCACTTTCTGCAGTGACATCAGGGTCAAAGGGCATGCGATATCTCTTTAAGCTATTAATTTCACTTTGAGAAGCAGTGCAGCAGTTTGTACCATTAGCATTGGCTATTAATCTTCGATGTTAGGGCCTTGTGGCGAGGTCATCAACAAGCTGCTGTACAACAGTAGAAAACTGTCAATTGCAAATTAGGGGACTGTAGAGGGTGGTGATTAAATGCTGTCGTCACTGTGTAGGGCGTGTGCAATAAGGGTACCCTGCCCAGTTTCACCCCACAAAGGCCACAGTTCCTGCTGTCGTGTCTGCTTCTCGTCCCTGATTCCTATTTTCACCGAATAATGAATGTTTCTGATTGGTCAACACGATGTCAGCACTCACTACACCTTGCTACTATGACTCCCAACTTCTCTGCATATTATTTCTCTCTGGGAGACCCAAAAAACAGTACTGGTCAGAGCAGGAGGCATTCTAGTACGTGCACTCTGGTGTGCAGTCAGCTCCCTTAGAGCGAAGCCCGACACTGCACCAATTCAGGAAAGACCTCAAGACCTGGCTTTTCGAATGATCTCTACTAAGCCACACCCCCTTCCCCCAGCACCTTGAGACTCTTACGGGTGAGTAGTGCGCTTTACAAACCCTGATTGATTGATTGATTGATTGAGAGCATGGTCTGCATTAGTAGGGCATCGCGTTTTACTTCGGGCAGTCAGACTACTCTTCATTTAACTTAAGTGGTTTGTCTGCGTCCCGTGCACTCGGAATGTCTATTATAAAGTCAGAGAATGGCGATAGAGTGCATACCCCTGGAGACCCCCAACTGACATCCATGCTTAGAGTGGAGACCTAGAAGGCCTTGACAATAGCGTAACAAAACTTGAGCCCCCCCCCCTGTGCAAAATACATGTGGGGGGCACGGTTTGGTCCCAGTCAGGAGCTCTCAGGCTGGGGGCCCACCGCCCGTGCACAGTACCAGAGGGGGGACCCTGCACTTTGCCCCCCCCCCCCCGTTCCGCAGGAGCTGGGGGACTTTTGTTATGCCACTGGGCCAGGAGTAGGGTTGCTGAGATCATGTTGTACGCAGGATCCACAGCTTAATGACACTGTTGTGAGTCGGTGGTGTTTGAATTTGGTACTACTTTGTGGTGGTGGGCATCCTCCTGCCCTGCTGTGAACTGGCACCTGCATCTCAGTTGTGAACTCCCTTCCTTAGCTCTAGCATTGCCCGGTTGTCGGCTACAGCATGTCATTATTGCGAGCATGAGGGTGGTAAATGAAGAGACCTATTCAGACAGTGCGCAATAAGATAGTTCTCCATTTAAGAGGCCTCTGTGGGTGTCACAGTACAACGATATCAGCACATATTACATAGGAGGCCAATCAATATTCTCAGCACAGTTCTTTATAGTTCATGAGTACCAAAAAGACCCTTTTTAATGCACAAACCAGCTCATACCATCTGAGAATACATGACTTTCAATAAACAAGCACCGAGGTTTATGCCATAATAGATGTCAGTGGGCCACCTTTTATGCAAATTTATTACAACTGTTTATTGTATAAGCGTCTTTCTGTGAAGAGGGAAATAACAATTGAGGCCCAGGAAAAAGTTTGAGACCAGAGTACAATGCAAGAATTTGTATAAAAATGTTTTTCATATGTACTGTTGCACAAAGTCAAAAAGATATTTTATAGGGTGGGTTTAGACCATGCCTGGCGGACTGACACCATACTAAAAGAAGAAGACCTTGGGTCTTTGCTGGGGGAAGATCAGTCAGCATATTATGAGAACACTCCTGCCTTGGGGGATATCTCTGCTTTGTGGACAGTCACCAGAATACATGTTCCACTGAAGACAGAAAAGCAATGCAAGTGGGCAGTGCTTAATTTGTAAAAAAATAAGTGCCAGCGGCTTGCAACACACATTGTACCTGCCATGCTGTCAATGATAAGAACAACAACTAACCATCACAATCATACAAGTGTGACAATTCGAACTATTCAAGGCTCTCAAAGCTATATGAATGAGACGGGTAATAGTAATTTTTAGTGTATATAAAATTAATAATTGTCTGTTGTTGTAGTCATCTCTAAATCAGCCAGACAGCGCCACCTTTTGGCAGACTGTCACAAGCGCTGGTGCTGACAATTAAGTGCCGGTGCTGAACACCAGAAACCACTGGCACAAATTAAGCACTGCAAGAGGGTCACATGTTCTTTGGCCCAGCGGGAATACTTTCTCTAACCATGCCATGTTTGGAATTCATTCCCATGCCAATGACCAATGTTTCTTATATGGTGATCATGGGCAGTGATGCCTGATCTTTCTTAAACAGAGCAGGGTAACAGTCACAATCACCTGGCAGTCCAGGCAAGACAGGCCATCAAGTTAACGTATTCTAGCATCAGAGTCAGAAGACACTCCACAGTTGGTAACCCTGCAGCCCCCCTGCCTTAAGGTGGAGTGAGGGAATCACGAGAAGAGTGAAGCGGGAATCTACCAATTTTGGGATGGATGGATCGCACCTGCCAATAGCAAAGTGACCAAATAAGCGTATTTGACATCATGAGCAACAAACACTGTTTTGTGTAGAATATTAAAACAGGTATAATTTATGCATGCAACATACTATACCTCAGGTTGCCCGATCACTTTTAAGCTCCAAAACATCATGGGACTGATTTTTACAATTTACAATGTGACGCTTCTAAGGAGATGCGTCATGTTGTAAAGTCCTGTGTTACATTATACCTGCCTCAGGTATAATGTATGCAGAGGCAGGTATAATGTATGAAGGGTGGACATTCCCACGCAGGAAAGCCTCATAGAAGTGACACCGTGAAATCTACAAGAATTTGCTGCGCCAATTCTAAGATGCCAGTGCGTAAAAACCTTATGCCTGCTTGAATCAGGCATAAGGAGTGACGGAGTACAATGAATAAAGGCCTCCCCATGCATTTTTGGAGCTGCATCGTGCTTGCAGCACAACTCCAACACTGCGTGACTTTTGAGCCAACAGATGCTTCAGAATTTCAGACACGTCTGTCAATCCTTGCGCCATTGTGCACCGTATTGTAAATACCGGACATCCATGGTGGCGCAAGGGTATCGCAGGCTAGCACAGGGAAACTGAAGCATCTTTACAGATGCGTCAGTTTCTTGTAAATCTGCCCCGTGTATTTAGTTTTGGACTTACTTTTAATGCTGCAACAGTCCACTGTGCATGCAGATTGTATGTTTTATTTTCTCTAATGGAACCATATGGACTGTCACACAATGTTTATATGCCCAAAGTGCATTGTGTTTGGTAGACACTAACTGATCTGACAATCCCAACTGGGCAGAAATCCAAAATTTGTGAGTGCTTTAAAGATGCAGGAACTGAATAGAAGTACTTATGTTTGATTGTAATGAAGAGGCAGAAAATAAAATGGGCAAACATAGTGATATAGTGTTTAATAGGAGGTATCATTTCGAAGAGGACATGCTCATGAAGATTCAAGTAGTCCATTACCAAGTAGGATTAATTTCTCCAGGGAGAAGCTAAAGACTGAAAACCTTGGGGCTTATTTAAAGGTGCATCACTTTTAATATGCGGAAAAAGTGGCAGCACAAGGGCCTTGTAAATAAGCCCCCTTGTTTTCCTTTCTTACTTCAATTTGCATTTCCTCTATAGAGGGGTAAGATTAAGTAGACATGAGGCCTTCGTCGTTCCAGCACGAATTATGAATAAATCTACAATTTTTCCTGTCTGTTCTCCCAATATCCGTCCATCTAGCCCTCCTACCATGTGTGCCCCTGTGTGTTTGCATATGTTATCTATATATGCTCAGTATTTGAGGGTCAGTGTATGCATAACACCTGTATATCTGCTGATCTGTGTGCATGAGTACAGCTGTATTCATGGATGACGGTCATGTAGCTTTTGTTCATTGGTGACTGTATTGATTTAGGTCTGTAAGGGTGCCTACATCTTCTAGTCTGTGTTATGTTATGTTATGTTATGTTATATAGCTTATAGAGCGCACAGCTGCCCCAGCAAAGGGGCGTCCTGGCACTAATACCAGTCAGATGGAAAGACCCCCAGAAAGGCGGGGGACCTACAGTGAAGGGAAGAGATGAGTCTTAGTTGTCTTACGGAATGGCAAGTAATTATTTAAGCTATGAATAGGCAGTAGGAAAGAATCCCAAAGTTGGCTGCCAGTGTGCGGAAAGCGCACCCCCCAGCCCATACTCTCCTTACCCAAGGAACAACCGCCAAATGTTGGCCCGTAGAATGAAGTTGGTGGGAGGGAATGTAGGGCGAGAGCAGAGTGGCCAGAATACCAGGAGAAGTAACCTAACAATGGTTTGTGCCCCCACAGAATACCCATACAGGTCCCTGCCACTTTCTTGGTTTGGGCCTGAAAGCTGAGAGCTGAGTCCACCCAAACATCCAGATTTTTTACCATCTGTTTGGGGGTGGGGGCACAGCCCAAGGTTGTAGGCCAACAATGCTCACTCCACAGCTCTCCATCCCGCCCGACCAACAGGAGTTCAGTCTTGCTTGCGTTAAGCTGCAGACAGTTGGCAGACATCCACTCAGCAATAGCCACGAGATTGCTCCGGAACGTGGAGGCATCCTGCGCTGAGTTACCAGAGAGTACCACTTTGTCTTTTTCATTTTCTATGCATGGGTGGCTCCATGTTTGTTGGTCTGTGTATTTGAGTGTGTCTGTGTGCTTATCTGAGGCAAAATGTCCCAGACTAGATTTTGTTCTTTATGCACAGACATCTATCGATGGCATGTGCTAGTCTGTGTAAGCCTGAATGCATGCATGTGATATCTCCGTCAGTCCCTCTAGCCAGCAATTCATGCCTTCATCCGTCTATGTTCGATTCTATGTGCTGTTACCGACTAGATAATTGTTGTTTGTTGAGGTATGGGTGCCTGGAGATGTGTATTCTGGGTGTGTCTCGGTGTTGCCACTGCAGAATGTGCATGCATGTGAATTGCATGCCCAGAGGAACCTGTATGTCGGCTGCTCAGTCTGTGTACGAATTCCTTTATGCCTTGCGGTACCTTACCAGTGATTTCTTCAAGAAGAGACCAAGGATTAACTCTGCGTAGGGTCAAAAAATGTATCCTGCATCTCAACAACAACAGTTAGTCATCAATCCAGTTGTCTGACATTCAACCTAGCCGTCTACTAGTTTCTCATCCACCTGTTGGTTTGTCCTTTCCACTGTGTGTGTGTCTGTACATCTATTATTGGTGTTTGTGAAGGTATGAGGTTTTTTTGTAGATTTATATAGCGCGAATTTGACCCGAAGATATTGGAGCACTTGTCATGAGCACCTGTTGCGTTACACAAGGACACATTTGTATTTATACTGATGAAAGGCTGTGTGTATGTTTTATCGGTGCTTGAGTGCATGCCTCTCTTTGTATCGGTCAATGTGTGTTGCTTATCTGTAATGCCTGTTGGCCTTTGTGTAAGAGTACCTGTGAGTTCTTTGTTCGAGTGCGTGGTGCCTGCATGCCTTTTGAAGTGTCCGTATGGATGCCTGTGTGTCTATTGCTTCTACATATTCATTTGTCTGTGGGATCTGTGTTGACGTGTGCGTCTCAGTGTACATGGATGGCTCTATGTGTGGGTCAACTGTGTGCCTTAGTTTGTGGGTACACCGTGCTTAATTTGTAAGATAATGAGTGCTGATGGCCAAAGCTCTCCTTTGAAACCTGCAGCCGGTGCAAATAAATGTTGGCGCGCCGAATACCAAGGCTGCATAGGCTTTAGTTGATCTCATGTTTCTTTAAGCCACTACTATTCCCTGTCCAATTATCTCACGATTACAGCTTTTCCCCCTTTTGTGACGGTTTTTTGGTCTTTCTCTTCCTCCCTCTTTCCGCTTAGCATCTACCACTGGCTCCTGCTTTCATGTTATGAGGCTACTACGAAGAGTCTTTCCAATGCTCCCAGTCACAGTACGCGAGACCATAGTCCAGGCACTGGTGATTAGCTGCCTGGACTATGGAAATGCTCTCTTGGCCGTGGTCAACGAAACTCTCTTGGACAAGCTCCAGGTGGTTCAGAATACAGCAGCTCATCTAATTCACAATTTACCAGCGAGATCTGCCTTGGCCCCTTTACTACGGGTACTACACTGGCTCCAGTGCGGAAGCTTATCACCTTCAAAATCTGATGCCTAGTGCACAAAGCGCTTAATGGCAAGGGACCTAGCTATTTGAAGGAAAAACGTATCCTCTATTGACCAAGAAGGTCTTTAAGAGCTACAAATAAGTCTCTTCCCACTATACCATGAATAAAGAAAACATGGTCAGGTGGCAGTGCTTTTACATTCCTGGCCCCCACCTTTGGAACAAACTTCCCCTTCACCTACGAGAATTCACCGCCCACTACAACTTTAGGAAACTATTAAAAACTGAAGTATTCTTAACTTCTAGGCTCCTCGCCTTGCATATCTGCTGCACCAAGATATCCCTTCGGGAATGATTCATGCGCATTACAAAACAAATAAATAATTTAGCTTCCCTGTCTCTTGCTCTGTTAAATGTCTGATGCAGATAACTAAGTGTCAGTGCCCCCCACTGGAAAAATTAAGCACTTGCACGTGTTTGTTTATTTGCATGTGTGCACAGATGCCCACATAGTGGCTTATTTATGAGCCCTTGTGTCACTTTTACGCCGCTGGTGCGTCACTTTTTGTGACGCACCAGCGGAGTAAAAAATGTGCCTTGTTGCACCATATTTACAAAGTGACGCATCTAGGTAGATGAGTCACTTTGTAAACCCCTGTGCCAAATTATACCTGCGCCAGGTATAATGTATGCAAGGGGGGCGTATTGACGCAAGGAACGGTCGTAGAAGTGACGCAGTGAAATCGATGAGATTTCACTTCGTCACTTTTAGGACGCCGTTGCGTCAAAATCTTGCGCCAGCCTCACAGCAGGCTTAAGACTGACGCAGGCCCTTTCACATGGGTCTTGCCCCATGTGAAAGGACGCATTGCTGGAGTTGCGTCACTTTTGTGACACACTCCAGCAATGTGTCACTTTTGCGCTTACAGATACGTCAGAAATACTGACGTATCTGTAACTCCTTGCGCAATGATGCGTCATATTGTAAATATGACGCATCATTGGGGTCGCAAGAAGGGCGCAATGAAAAGTGACGCATCGCTGTTTTCACGCAGCGATGAGTCACTTTTCATAAATGAGGCCCCTTGTCTTTAGTTCAGTGAGCATTGGCACATCCTGGTAAAATAATCGGTGTGCAAGATACCTGCATGTGTTCACGAATACGTATTGTAAGCATAAATGTGAGAATGTGTACCGTGCCTGTTCCTGCAGTAATCAAAAGAAAGACCTATCGGTTTTGCCAATGACTGTTTGTCTCTTAAACAAACATTACTTACAACATACAGACTGTTTTGTGCTGACTATTTATGCGAACCATGCCTACTGTGTATATGTAAAGAGCAATAAACAAATGTTTGCACCCTGCAAAATAAACGAAATAAGTATAGAGTTTAGTTATGTTTTAAATCAAAGGTCTATATTTTGCATTTATACGATCACTTTTTTTTCCATTATTTCTGGAACTCGGCATATTCCGCAAGATTGCAATTCCACTATAAAGAAATCTTCATACCAAAAAAACATTTAAGTTTGAGATCCTGGGAGTGTGTTTATTGGACCAATGGAGCATGGTGTTAGTGCAGTATGTAGTGTTTTTTCATAATATTAACTGATTCGTTTAGTAACAAAGCAGAGCAGCACCTTCCTCTTTTGCGATGAAGTCCTTAAAAAAAGTCATAACTGAAAATAAACGTATTAAAAGTATCCATGTGTAACTGGGCACCACCGGAAAATATTTCGCATACACTGCCACCTAGTGGTGAAAAACAATGTAATTCCAGTAACTGCAAACTCTAGAACACCGAAGCAGGCAATGTGAAAGTGATACTAATTGACATACACGCGTCAAAATACCCCATTATCCCGCAACACGTTAGAAAGGATGTTCTATAAAAGTGGGGAATACAGTAATGAAGTAGTGTGGCTCACTGGTTAGAGGCGGCAGACCTGAGAGCAGAGGACGGCCCGGGACCAGGGTTCGATTCCCGGCGTGGCAGGTTTCTGGACCAGGGTCAGCGGACTCGATAATTCTCTCGCCTCGGTGCCCACTCTGATCAGCGTTCACACTCGGCAACTCTGGGCATTAGCTTGCCTCATCTTCACTAACGGCCCCACCAGACCGCCGGGGATGCCTGGTCTCACCCTGGAGATACCCATTAAGGGACCATCTCTCAGGGAAGCCAGGAAGGGTTTCGCAGCAGTCGAAGCGCCTTGGGACCCTACGGGTAAGTAGTGCGCTATATAAATGCCTATACATTTACATTTACAGTAGTACCTAACCCTGAGAAAATCTATGATACTAGCAGTAAAAAATAAATACATACATACGCACAGAAATGGATGAATTAATGAATTAATAAATAAAATAAAAAGAAGAGCACCTCCTAGAAAAGTGAATCTGATTGGCAGGGACCTTACCAAGGCCCTCTTGAAGATGTGCAAATCGGCATCTTTTTAGGAAGAAACTACCCCAAAATGGTGGCATTGCCCTGCTTCCTTTACTTATTGGCACTCTCAATATGTCTACCAATCACTGCTTTAATATGGGGAGGGCATAGACTGTCCCTCAAAAGAAGTTCACTACCAAGGTGGGCTGGGAGCACCCAACATAAAACACTATTACTCAACTGCGCAGCTTCGACACGCAGCGCGATGGCTGGTTAGCCAAAAACAAGCATTTGCAAAGTAATCGGTTTCGCCTTTGGGACCTTATATGTATTTAGCATGCAGCACATTAGCCTGGGTGCTGAAACATCTACTGTTCTTTAACATGGAGGGAAAGTAAGCACCAAACTGCGTGACACGCCAGGTATGGGGACACATGGAGAGAAACATTGCCTTTCAGCAGGAAATGGTATAGTCCAAAGCTCTGTTTTTAATATAAAATCAGGGCTTTCTGTGGTCATATCACTGAAAATACAAGATTTGAAAAAAATATTATTGTCTACGTGTACCTGTGGAAGACAATTTCTATGGACTGGAGTCTAGAGAATGCTAAAGTGATTCTGGTATTTTACTGACCTCTGCTGGTCGTTTACGATCAAGAAAGTTAAATTGAGGCAGTGGCCAGAAAAATTTAAAAAAAGAAAGTCCCTCAGCAGAAAGCAATTCTGGTGTTTTTCTGACATCTACTGGTCGTTTTCTATCAATACAGTTAGAGGCAGTTGAACAGAAAAAAAGGTCCCTAAGTGGAAGCAGACACGTCTTGGTCTGATCTCCAGAGCCCACAAAGTACATACACGTATATGTATATACTAAAGTATTTACAAGAAGTCTCGAATGCTTGACCTAAAAACAAGTGGGATACAAAACAAATCACTAAGGGGACAATGATACCACATATTTCAAAGTAGGAAAGTAACCAGTATCTACCTGCAATATTGAACACAGCTAGACACTGTTAGGACTGAATTGACCTGAAAACGGCAACCAAGCGCCCAGCATGCCAATACAGTGCATATCTGACCACACCAAGATAGCGAGAGATACAACTTGGACAGAAGATGGTCTTATAAACGTGGAGGTCTTTTGTGATGGTGACTTGCTACACGTTTCAAACCCTACAAGTGTCTTATCTAGTCTCAACAGATCAATTTCTACCTTTAACAGTGTCGGATTTGTAAGGCGGGCACTCGGGCAATGGCTGAGGGGCCAGTATCCGAGTTCCAGCTGTGGGCTGCTTTTTTGGGCAGCCTCGGGGGCCAATTTGGGTTGTGTCTGTGTAGTTCGGATGCTGCCAGTGGCCCAGTGGGTGGCTGAGTGGCCTTTCTGGAGGCAAATGGGCGTCCAATACCTCCCTTTTACAACAGGCAGAGGTGTCGCTCCCTTTCTCTTGTCGGGCCGGCCCCTTAATGTATGCTTATTGAGAAGGGGAAGGGGCTGAGCAGAAGTGGCCTCACTGGTTTTCAGGTGTGTTTCACCAGTGTAAACTAATCTGTGCCTTTTTTTTTTATCTAAGTAAAGTTAAGAAAACATGATTCTGGCAGAGACAGCCCCCCCTTTTTATAAAACTTCGCCAAAGCAGTGTTTTGCTAAAAGGCAATATGCAAATGTGGGTCACTTTTTTTAGCGTGCCCGGGCTAATTTTTAATCCCAATCCAACCCTGCTTTAACGCTCCAATTTATACTATCATAAACATAGGATCCGTGGAGCAAAGAAGCACAGATGTATCTACTGTCTTCGAAACAACACTCACATCTTTCTCTTGCGCCCAACCAATGTCTCTGCTCTACTTGGCTTTTCAGGCATGACAGGTCAGCCTTCAGTCACTGGGAGAGGGTTGAGATGAAGATATGGGAGGAAATCAGACAGACTCAGAGTAAACAGCATCTACAGGATGCCCGAAGACATACCATACCATATTCAAATTAATTCAATATAACATATTACATTACACTTATTTGACACTCAGTCGACTACACATCAATACCTAATATGGCATACTGAGAATGCTGACTTGATGCACACATTCTGGAATTTCTGAATTCCAAATAAATACTGGACAGACCTCACTCAGATAACAGCACACATAACAGGCAAGAACCCGAAAACCTTCATGCTGGAGCTAAACAATATCTAAAAAGTACAATATTGAATGAACATGTGCAGACCTTACCTGGCTGTTGGCCAAGAGGCAACTGGCCCTGTTGTTAAAGTCAAATAACACGCGATAGGCGACCCAATGGAAAAGTTAGGTTCTTAAATGGGCACAAGTAGAAAACTCTACTTTGAGGGCGCAGTAAACAAGCAGTAAGAAACTTAGCCAAAGCTGACAGTACAAAATACTCCAGACAACTTACTTTTCAGGGCTATTGTCCTTGCCAATGTTTTTTTAATCATGCTGCAGAGCAACACCGATGCTGTGCAGCATGGCCATGTTTAAGAAATACATTTAATTAAAAGCCTAACATCATTTTGTAGGCACACACCAAACACGTGTGCCGACAAACTGACACAGCCGCTTTTTGTTCTTTTTATTTGCCGATTTAACTTGGATCAGCAACAACAACAAAAAAGAAAAAATACGTGTGAGCATTTTTTGTTGAGTTTTTTTGGAAAGGGGTTGGTGCAGCAGCAACATGGACATGGGGGTTGGAAACGACTTGGGGAAAAAGCGTGGGGAGACAAAATGGGCTGAGTGGTGTCAAAGCACCATGGGGGCTGGAGGGGGATCAAGCAATGAGGGGGTACAGAAACAACATGGCGGGTGCGTAGGAGTCAAGAAGGAATGTGGGGAGAAAAGCAAAGGGGAACAGAGAAAGCATTTGGAGTTGGTAGGGGATTGAAGCACACAGGCGAGTAAGCCATGTGGTTGGGGAACACACAAGGCCAAGCTCATCATGGAGAGGTGTGAGGAGAATCACTCGAGCTAAAGACAGTAGCAATGAGAGAGAAAGAGATACACTAGGGAGACTGTTGGAAGACATGCAGTCGCATAGAGTGCTTCAGCAAAAAGAAAAAAAGTAGCACCTGAAAAAGCCAGCCATGTAGGAACACATTAATGAGCCATTGCACCAGTGGAGGCACAAACACAGGAAGCGGAAGGGAGGCATAAACACAAGAAGAGGAAGGAAAGTCCAAACATGTAAAGGAATAGGAAGCAAGCAAGTGGATGAAAATGATGCAAACCAATGGTAAGCAATGGGTGGACTGGAAGCCCACTGTAAACTAACAGCGTGTCTCACAAACAAACAGCACTAGCATTGTCTAGTAGTCAAGACCCAAAAATGATGATAAACCACCTTACACGACCAATAGAAGAAAAACATTAGTAGTGTAGTCTACACACTATAGCTGAGATAGACACCTTTAAGGCTACTGAAATTAGATTTCAGGGAAGCAAATAACACAACTTGGGAAGGAACTGTTTACGCCATTTGTGTATTGGACAGTGCTATCATACCCCGCAAATGTGACAGGACAGGGTACTTAACCCTCTAGGACTTGGAAACTGATGATCATTAGAATCATTCTACCTGTGTTGTATCCATCATATAATAAGTCCCGACAAGTACAAAAGAAGAGGCCGTAAGAATGGGCAAATACATGGAGATGATATATTCTGAGGATGTCTCTTACTTTGTTCTACACCTTGCTATTATTCCAGTAGCAGTATTTTCTAAACATGGCTTTCAAATCTCCTATAACTAATCAATCATGTTTAATGTTTCCATTGCATATAATGTAAACACAGTATTTTAAAAAACTGTACACTCTGTATCCCATTATTTTTAATGCATGTTTCCGTGAAGTGGAGTACTTGGATGCATTGATCAAATCCTTCTACATCCCAAGTTATTCTATGTGAGGCATTGAGTGTCCCTTGTGAGAAGGACTGGAGTGGGGAGCAGTGTGTTGCTAAGGAAGGTGCCGCAGAGCTCTAAAGATATTCTGGTCCCTATGTGAGTAGTTCATCCAGTACACGGTTTTGTTTTGCATTCTGGGACATGTAGTTCTGATGTTAGAATAAACCAAGGTTACATGCCCGAAAAAACAACCTAAAATCTTTGTCAACTTGGTTGGAGCATGCACACTTGAGGGCACCTGAGGGCTCTGGAGGGTCCACGGGGTGCTGGATCTGTTGAAAATGACAATGTGTATGTACATAAGCGGCGTTCATTTGTGTTCACAGTACCCCTTGTTGTAAGCAGAACGGATATCGCTAAAACACTGACTGTGTTATCCCGCTAGCATAGACCCATGCACACACGTACACGACAGCCATTTTAGGTATCATGGTCTCCCTGTTCACGATCAATCGTCGGCGCACTTCCCTGACCCTGCAAGCATCCCCCACGCACCCTGGCTGCCCCCCCGCTCTCACATGCACAAGTCATGAGCCCTCCCCTCCCGCATGACTCTGTCTCTGAGAATCACACCCCGCGCCTGACCAACACCTCCTTTCCTTCCATGAATACCCCTCTTCTGATAAACCCTTTTCTCTACGCTCGATTTTCCACACTGATCCTTCCTTTCATGAATATCTCTCCTTTGATGACCTCTTCCTCTGAACCTAATTGTCTACATGGACCGCTGGTCATCCCTTAGCCTGAGGATACAGTTTATTGCCCACTACTGTATGCACTCGCCTCTCTTGAAAGGAGCTACTATTGATCATGACCTCCCCACCCCCTGAGATTCGATCAGGCGCACACATTCCAAAGAATCAGCAGAACACTCAGCTGCGTGACAGCCCCCTCCTATTGTATGGAGGATCAGGGCCCCTACTGTAGCCACGTGTTGGAATATCTTTATACTTCACAATGTCTTGATTGTAATGAAGGATGTCTGTGTGCCATAAACCTGTGTATAAAAGACGAAGCCTCAGAGAAACTTGTTAGAGCACCTCCTGAAGACACTATGCGAGTGTCCGAAATGACAGGCTCTCCTCATGAGAAATAAAACTCTGTTCTTGTTTTCCTGCTTCCAGTGCCCGTCTCTTTATTTGGTAATTATTTACGATGGGAACTAAGAGGCGCCTTGCGCCAGCAGCCTGGGCATCCGGTGCGTTATGGGCTGACTTTTCCTCAGATCCCTACTGTTGGCTCCTCGTGTGAAGCAGATAGACTGCACTTTCCACTCTCCCATGTTGCAGGTCACAGTACTAACAGGAAGACAAAGTAAATGTGACACCTTGTTCTGAAACTGTCAGCCAAGCATCAACAAAGGACACCAGCATTCTCGGAAACCTGAAGGGCACCAAGTAACGTTCCAACTTTTAACTTGTTTTCTATCAGTCACTTTCTTTTTTTTGTGTAATTTTCCTTACTTTCATTCTCTTTCCTCCTGCATCACTTGCGTCCTAAGTTCTCCTATCTTCCCAGTACCCTCTCCCTACCTATCTTCATTCAGTTTGTGGCCTACTCCCCTTTCTTCTGTTGCCTCTTCCCCCAATTCTTCCTGCCATACTTCCTTTTCACCATATTTACATCATTCCGGCCCTTCTATACTCCATTGATTCATTTATTTCTTCTTCCTCAATTTCCTTTGATTCTTTTGGTCATTCAATTCCTCACGTTCTTACTTCCAACTGCCCTTCTATGATAAAACCTCATTTTTCAGGTTAACCCTCACCTGCTACTTCTTGCTGTTGAGATGGCAGAGCTCCTTATATCACATTGTTCTTGTGAAGTCATTATACAAGAGCCTCCACTGGTCACATGGACCTTTGATTGTTGACTGAAACCATATGAAAAGAGCTAGCATCTACAACACATTTGATAACCATGAAACAAATGTGGCTTCACAAAAACGACAGAGAGGATAGTGTCCAAGCTATGAAGTCAAAACTATGAAGGCTTATTAGCAGATTAAGTAAAAGGTTACAAATCAATCAAATAGCATATCAATTTATTCAAAAAGCATAAATATCTATGTAATTATGCAATCGAAAATTGTATATTACAAAGAAAAAATGTAAGTGTAACAATGTAAAGAGCACAACATATAATGAAGATTGGTTCCATTAAGGAATCTCCCCATTCTAAATAAAGTGGCAAGGAGAAGCTCAAAGAGAAAGGTGTCAGCATCAGAGCCACCAAATTAAGGTTCCTGGGGAAAGAAACATGCATTAAAGCATAGAGCTCAGTACTCAGGGCAGGAGAAATCATCTGAGTTGAGAAAGGTCTGCTCTCAGTGAAGGCAGGACAGGATCTGTTAAACTATTCTAGGGAATGCACAATTAACATGCAATAACATGTTCTGGAAGCTTCTTCGAACCACCTCCCTCTAGAGCAGGGGCCTTAAAAATGGGGGCCTCAAGTGATCCGAGGGATGCTCCAGGCTCTGGCCAAAAGATGTATTATGCTGATAACAGTGATCTGATTTCAAAGA
This sequence comes from Lissotriton helveticus, assembly GCF_964261635.1. Classification (NCBI taxonomy): domain Eukaryota; kingdom Metazoa; phylum Chordata; class Amphibia; order Caudata; family Salamandridae; genus Lissotriton; species Lissotriton helveticus. The sequence continues at coordinate 328,506,810 of NC_136071.1, read as the reverse complement.
GGCGGGGGATAGTGGCAGAAAACTCCTCTGTAATGGGGCATTACTAACATCTTTTGTCATTTATATCCTGACTAGGATAAAGTGCCAAAAGGGAAGGGACTCCAAATATTTTTCAGACCTCCCACCCCCATTTCTAATATTCACACTATGGATACTTTTACATGTTAGTAGGGCCTGCCTGACCAGAATAGCATGTTTGGCAATCGTATAAGGATTGCATTTGTAAAAAGGTACAGAATTTAACTGCAATGTTTAAATAAGTCTAGACATATTTAAACTTTGCCAGTTTAATAGAATAATTGTGGACATTTTTGAGGGGGGCCCAAATGATTGTTTTTTCCACTGGCGTGGGGGCACAGCATCACAAAGTTTGAAGACCACTGCTCTATTGTCCATAAATGAGACTATGTTCTCTGGGAGCAGGTAAACTCCCAGGATTCAGACACAGGAACACAGGTGCACAGCCTTGACGTTAGCAATAGTTCATTCAGCGGGGGTGTGGCTTGCAGCAAATGGAGAAGGTTGCAACAGAGTTGAGCTCTGGTGATGGACCCCATAGAGGCAGTTCTGGTGTGCTGCAGTACCCCAGACTGGGAGCTGTGACTGGCTCTTGGTGTCCACTAGACCATGGGGGTAGGAGTGGCAAGGGGAGGATCTCCCTCAGGCAAAGTTTCAGCTCTGCCATGGCCCCGAGACGGAGGAAGAGGGCCAAGATGGCAGTGACCGTGGCAGCCTGAGGTAAAGGGCTGTCCCCATAGTGGCAGACACCAATAGAGTGGCCTGAGGTGTCTGAATGACTTGCTCTTGTGGCACCGTCGGTCATGTGTAACAATAAGTGGACTTGGCTGCGCCCGGCCATTGGGAATCCCTTGAAGTTGGCTGCTGTTGCCTGACCGGAGGCAAGGAGGTTGCCTGCATGCCTGGTACCAGCAGGGCCACCTCAAATGAGAGACCTGAGGATGTCAGACTGAACACCCCACTGAGTGACAGTGAGGGGGGCCATCAACCAGCCAGAGGAAACTGCGTTGGTTGTCCCAACCACATGGGGGAGCAAATCCACAGTTGGAGAGGTGGCCAAGAGATAGCATGAGGTGGATGAAGGTGAGCCAGGGGTGCTCTGGCCTGTAGGGGGCTGCAGGTGCCTTCTTGGGGTTTGGCTTGCACTGTTGCCCTGAGCAAGGCCCAGCAATGGTTGAGTAGTCAGCTCCTGAGGCGTTGGCACAGAGGTGGCTGGTGCCTTGGGAGAGTGAGCAGCAGCCCTCACAACAGCGGCCCTAGCAGCACAGTCAAGGTGGTGATAGCGGGAAAAGAAGAGAGAGCAGGGTGGAGCCCTGTAACAGAAACCCTTAAGGCAACCCCCTTTCACCACTGCAATGGTGAGAACTAAGATCCAGAAAACAGGGCTGACAGTGGATGCCTCCTCCCTCGCTCCCCAGGGTGAGGAGCTGCGATGATGCCCATACAATGGGAGACCATGGCCAGGAGGCCCACACTGAAAAGATACTCAAGTTGATGCATGACATCAAAATGGCACTGGAATGCAAGATCAATGTGATCGCCATTGACGTGGGATCCTGCAAATGGAATACCAGAAATTAGCAAGCAGGTGTCCGATACATAATCCTCAATCATCCAACTGCAACCGGTACTGTAAGAGGCTGATACCTAGATGTGCTCGATACAAAATATGCTCCATCAGCTCACAAAATGCGCAGAGGATGCTGAGGAATGATCATGATGGAACAACATGCATTTGTTGGGGCTCCTAGAGTGAGCAGAGGGCCCCCACATGGAACTGCACCTGGAGGTATGGCTACGATTAACAGTGCTTGGGTGCAGGACCTCCAACCTGTTCACAGTGGAATGGCTCATCTGGTGCCAGGTTGACCACCTGTGACAGGGGCATTGGGATCATATCCTTCAGGTGGCCTGGGCATATGGCCAATGGGAGCTTGGGGGAAGCAAGGTGAGCAAATACCCGGCCTATACTAATGCCGTGCAATGCCAGATACCCTTTTCTTGCGGGGAAATGCCACCTAAGAATGCTGAACATAAAATATGCACTGTTCTTCCCTACAAGACTGAGGATAACCAACCAGGATGGGTCCCACTTCTTCTGCAGGGGATGGCAAAAACAAAAAAACACGATGGTGGCAATGAAGGGAGCTGCATGGTTCCCCCTCACAAAATCAGATGAAGAGCGAAAGGGCCAGGGTGGTTGCGGATATCCAACTGCACCACTCTCAGCAACAAGGAAACTGCTAGGCTTCATTGGCAAAAGATTCAGAGGTGTCCATGGAAGACTCAGAGGCCTCCTCTGGAGAAGAGGAGGCTCTCCGATGGTTACCCCAATGACTGTGGAAACATTGGGCTAAAGCCTGGTGGGCTGTGCTGGGCCCTGGTGGGGTGCACACAAAAGCACTATGAACAGAGAAGATACAGGGGCAGGTGCTTGACCAACACCAAACATTAGTTTTGTGGGGTCCAGTCCCTCTAGCTATTGACACAGATACTACATATATAATTGCATTTTTGACTATATATGTTCGATGCCAAGCAGCACACATTTGTTTCTGGCGTGACAGAATCCTTGGACATTGAGGTGGTGGGCAGTTTTGAGACTGTGGCATGAGGTAGTGGGGATGGGTTGTTCATACAAGCTGCGTGGACTCTGTTGCAATGTTGATTATGGAAAAAAGTGCACTCCGACATGGTGGATATATCTGAACAGACAGGAACTAGAAGGGCAGAGACACATGGGCGGGGCCCTGCACAGCGAAGGTCACAGGCCACACAGCCAGAGCTGTCAGAAGTGGAGATGTCCCCTGACCCGTCCCCTCACACACTACAACTCACACTAGATAAAATACTGGAGGTCATAACAAATACAAAAAACACACTCCAGAGAGAGATCGATACGATCTCATTGGAACTGCGAACTGCTCATCATAAACTGCTCGACAGGGTCAAAGACACTGAAACTACTTTAGCATAACTATAACTATTGCATCATGCAATGAAAACACAGATATCACATTTGACAGACCAGGTTCACAGGGTAGAACACCCAGTTGTAGATGCAGAAGACGTAATAACGTGCACATTATGGGCCTTCCTGAGTGCACTAAAGAGCAGGACATGGTAGCTTTTCCAGAATCCTGGATGTGCACAGAAATGGGCTGATGCAGCACACATTGTTCTTTGCCCTTGAAAGAGCACATAGGGTAACCTGCACAGCCGCCAGGCCCTGGCCACCCTTGCCACCCACCGCAGCCTATAGTTGCCAAGCTCCTGCACTACAAAGATAGAGACTCACCGCCACAGTGTGCAAGAGAGGTTGGCCCATTTAGGGTAGGGAACAGCCAGGTATCTATATTTCCAGACTTTACTGCTGCTTTTCAGGCCAAACGTGCCTCCTTTCTGGAAGTGAAGGGGGCGGATATGATCCGCTTATGCTCATCTTCCTGGCCAAACTGAAGATCATTTTGGATGGCGACACCCACTTTTATCAATACCCAGACAATGCCTGGTACTGGCTGAAGATCTACCAGGCTGAGTCCTACTGACCACAGGGAAGCACACGGGATGACAGGCCCCAGTGACAGCAAAGGCACTGATCACTATGGACATCCCCGCATGGAGCTTTGTCCAAGCCTACATCCAAGCAGATGGACATGGATAAACTGGCCGCACTCACCAAGGAGAGCGCTTCTGATTCAAATGATAGTAAGTCTTTGGAGCATCACACCGATGACTCTGTGTCTGAGTCCCTAAGCATGGTGGCTGAAGGACTGCCAAATGTGACCTCACAGATATTGAAGGACCTTGTATAGAATTTCCCTCTCCACCTTTTGAGTTCCTCACCCAGTGTAGACAACGAGTACTGTGCTGGTACTCGTGCCGGTGCAGCTGGCTGAGGCCATGAATTTGCCCAGTTCTTGATACCCCCCATATCGTCTTTCCATAAGTAATGGATTGGTGGTGAAGTGTGCTTCTTGCACTTTTGAACATACTTGCTTGGATGGCCAGCCGTTGCTGGGCTGTTCTAGGATCAGAGGGTCGGAGGGTTGGCATTGTTGTCTTTCTTTGTCCACTGTTGCCTTTGGGAATGCATTCTGGCGGTGGGCTGTCAGATGGGGGTATGGGCCAGGGTGATGTCATGATCTTGTTTATGTCACTGCATCTACGGTGAACTTCACACATATAACCGTGAGATGGGCATCAGTGGGTAAGCCCCACAAAATCCTGATGTACCTTAAGAGATGGGGTACATATCGCGATGCTCCACGAGATACACCTCACGGATATTGAGGAGCAGCACCTTCAGCATGGCCGGCGGGGGCAGCCGCCCCACCCTAGCTTACTCTGCCTTTGCTACGGGGCACTGATCTGGGTAAGGGCCGGGGTCCCCTTCAAGGTTCCGATGATTGACATTGACAAATATGGGAGATATGTATTTGTTGAGTGTTGTCTATGCAGTCGACAGATAGTACTGGGTAGCATATATGCCCCAAACCATGGCCACGCTTCCTTTTTTGCACTCTCTCTCAATGTGGTTGGGTAGAATCTTGGGGGGGAGGGCACTGCTTCTAGGGGTAGATTTCAATTCCATAATTGATACCATATTAGACCGCTTCACCCCTAGCCACTGGGATCGCAGTCCCATAGGGAGCTGCAACTCTGCGAAGCTGGGTGTCGCATTGGGATAGAGAGGATGCGTGGCGCAATCAACACTTAGCAGATGTGGATTATTCCTTAATACTTTGGCTTACACAAAGTTCACACAAGAATTGACCGCTTTGTGTGCTCCAGAGCATTGAGTAGTTGCTTTACTCACACAGAGTATCTGGGTCAAACTCTCTCTGACCACAGTCCACTCCTGCTGACACTCAAGCCAAGAGAGCAGTACACCCATACATACTTGGAGACTGCACTCAACAGCTCTTGCAAATGTTATCTTCCGAGCAACATTGGTGGAATAGGTCCCAAAGTACTTTGCTCGAAACCCTGGGTCGGCCTCTGACCAGCGGGCAGAATGGGAGGTCTTCAATGTAGAGGTGCGAGGATATTGCTTGGGCCAGTCAGTGGGCATCTGCATTGAGCTAGACTGGGAGTTTTTGAGCTTGGAAGAAACCCTACATGAGTGAGAAAATGAATAAGGCACCACCCTCTGAGCCCTTCCGAGGCTGCTGGAATCCAGGGAACAATACAACGTGGCCCTAGAGTGCCTCCTGTGCCACAATCATAAGGACTATGTGAGTTAAGCTCATGAAGAAGAAGGTAAATCGGGATGGCTCCTGGCCAGGATTATCTGCTCAGATGGGAGCCCCATTACCCATCTGTTGACCTCTGGAGGAGAGACAATCTTCTCCCCTCAAGACATTAACAGAGCTCTTCAGGACTATTATGTCTCCGTCTACCGGTCTCTTGGACCTGTCCTATCAGTGACAATTGGTACCTTCTTGAACTGACGGGCCCTTAGGTGACTCCCTGCAGATGGAGTGGAAGCTTTCTTTGGTCTGTTAACACCCAAAGAAATACGAAGCACTGTTAGGGCCATGGCTCTGGGCAAATTCCTGGGCCCAGACTGGCTACCCTCGAAGTTCTATCCGGCGTTTGCAGGCGTACTGGCACAGAGTCTGGAGGAGAGGCATGCAGAGGTGTACCCTCATGACTACAGAAGTCTTAGTAGTGTCACTACCTAAATCCAATTCCACAGAGGTGACGGTCACTGACTTTAGGCTGCTTTCCATCTTTAACACCGATTTAAAGATACTTAGCAAAATATTTTCCTCTAGGTTGCTGCTCCATATGCAGGGCTTGATTCACATGGATCAGAATGGGTTCATACTCACCCGCAATACATCCCATAATCTCCGCCTGCTCTATAACATCATATATAACCAAGACCTAGCTGATACCCCACTTGCTATGATCATGTCAGTGGACCTGGAAAAGGCTGCCAACCCAGTGTGGTGGGATTTTCTAGATGCCATCATGCTACGCTTTGGATTAAGAGTTAAGTGAGCCCAGTAGGTATGATTGCTATACACCCACTCTATGGCGACATTAAAAACGGGACGCATAGTCTCCAAACCTTAGAGGTATTCCGTAGCATGACACAAAGCTTCCCTTTGTTGCCCCTACTGTGTGCCATTGCCATTAAGCCACTGGCACGGGATAGGGAATAGCGGTAGAGAATACAGAACACAACATCTCCCTCTACGCAGATGATCTGCTGATTTACCTGCAGAAAGCTAAACAGAACTTCCCCCATGCACTGTGGCTCCTCGAGGAATTCAGCTTCTACTCAGGCCTATGGGTGAACCGGGGCAAGAAGTGTATTTCTGGTAATCAGTGGAGCCCTCTGCCCTCACAGTTGTCCTCCCAATATACTCTGGGCACCACATACCTTTAAATACTCGGGCTTTCAGATCTTCGATGACATAGCTGATCTGAGCAAGGAGAACCTGGGAAGGGTGCAGTGTTTAATCAAGTTGCATGTTCCCTTTTGGCGGTCACTTAGACTACCCATCATGGCACACATAGAGCTATCCAAAATGGTCATCCTCCCACGACTACTTTACTTTTTTTCAAACCTCATGTGATGATCCCAGTGCCCTGGTTCCACCAATTGGACATTCTACTCAGTGAATTGACCTGGGACGGTGGCCGTCACAGGGTTTCATTAGCCACCCTCCATCACGTACCACTTTATGGTGGGCTGGAAGTCCCAGTCATTGAGTTTTAGGCGCCGCAGCTGCAGTGGCTCAGCAGCTGGCTAGATAGGGCTGGACTCGTGGAAATTGGCCTAGTGGGTTCCAAATCAAACCTGGGGATGTTACTGAATAAGCTGCTTAACCCTGCTCTGTGGATTCCCTGCCGGGGCATTCCCCTGTCTTCAGCATTATATCATTGGTGGCAGTACAGACAAGGGGATGACACCCTATCAACTGAACTCTCGCTGGTAGGGCTGCCCCACAGCAACTCCATAACCTTCTTCTTGGCAGGGCAAATGAGCCTATGCCGAGAAACAGGGATAGCTATTATGAGCGGCTGCTTTCAGGCAAGCAACTTTGTCCCCCCCCGGGGAGCTGTGAGAGCATACCGGTCTACAACTGGGCCAGTTCCTCACCTATGAGGCGTTCACACACACATTCCAATACTTCTGGGGAATAGGAGAGGTGGAACCTGAGACACATGGCATCCTGCAACTTCTAATGACCTTGGGCTCAGCCAGTCACTTGCTCACATGGTTTTATAGAGTATTAAACGGCTTGGCCATGAAACCCTTAGACGCTCTTTGAGCACACTGGGCCACAGAGTGGGAGGGCTCTGTCTTGCTCCCAGAAAGTATCCCATAATATGCGCTTCTAGTACATCTAATATAATTACACACATAGGGCATACCTAATGCCATACAGGATCACATCAATCTATGGAGGTGAACCTAGGGGTGACCCCGATTTGCAACTCTGGATGTAGATTTTGGACATATGACATGAGGCTGCCCAGGGCTTCAGGGATTTTGGGATGAGGTCCTTTTGAAACTTAACACGACTCTGGTCTGTACTCTCGAGAACATCCATGAGACATGCCTCTTTCTCTCTTTATCTAGACAGCACGCAAGAACGTAGGGAACAGGTTCTTTGACCTGGCACTGGTCCTTGCCAAAAGACGGATTGTCATGACCTGGAAGTCTTCTCTAGTGCCCAACGTGGACACTTGAGTTAAAGATGTAACCTTGTGGACTTGTGCTGAAGAGCGGGCGTTGCTGCTGGAAGAGGCACACGGGGACTGACGTAGGGCCATAGCTGAACGGTGCTCCGAACTGATAGATGAAAGGGAGTTTCCCATGAGTATAGATGAACAGGACAATGATGAATGAGTGGGACAGGGATCGACGGCCTGACCTTGTTGGGTGACATGGCAGCTTATTCAGGACTGTCCTGATCGATTAAGGGATTTGTGCATCCAGGCACTAGTTGCTCGCTTGATGAGGGTTACGGTTGGGACACCCTCTTCTGCTCCACTGACCCACCTTGTAGAACCCCCCCACACTGTTCCTGTGCTACCTATATGACATCACCCAGGAAAGTGGTTTTCAGTTGCACAAGGTGTTTAGTTCACTTTTTAGATTTACTTTTATTTCAATTTTTTGTGGGTTATATCAATCTGGCACTGCAGTCACATTCCCGACCCCACGAGGGTATGCTGGGTTAGGAAACCACAAGCCAAGAACTCAGCCAACTTTGATGGTTCTTATATCTTGACATCACGCTACACATTATATGGCTTCCTAGACCGGTCCTGTCCCCTTCTGTGAATGTTCAGGACATGGGGTAACCTGGGGACTGGTTCGGGACAATGTCAGTTCTAACACATGATGTGAACACACTGTGCCCTGGCTGAAGCCCAGAAACAAGAGACCTATACACAGAGTTGATAAAGCTGTTGTACTCCTGTATACTTAACACATGCTTTCATGAATGTATGTGCTGTCATTCATGTCACTTTACCAATAAAATATAAAATTAAAAAAAGACCGATAGGAGAATGGAAACTAGATCCTTGGGAAGTGACGGACTGGAACACCCGAAATCTTGTGATGGAGTCTGCAACTAACCACTTCTCAGCTCCATTCATTGCATCTTCTACATTCTTGAAATGTTTTTCTACTAACTGATATAAAGTGTAACTGGTATAATTTTGTAGTTTCTGTGGAAGCTTATGTAAAGCGCTCTGATACCTCTGGGTCTAGCCAGAGCTATATAAAACTCTCAAAATAAATAAAATAAAATAAATAAATAATTAAAACAAGGGGACGGCTGACTCAACCGTGATCCCTGGGAGGGGTTTAAGGCAGTTGCAAGGAGCCAACTAATTGCGCATATGTTTGGGAAGAAGAAAGAAAGACAGGAATGCAGCAGAGATGTAGGCCACATTGACAACCTGGAAAGAAGAGTACGTGGAAACACCTCCCCAGAACTCACCCATAAGACCGAGTGACTGAAGGACTGAAGGTAGGCCTACGGGCACACCCAACAAGAAGTATAGGCAAAATTACAGGCCCAACATGGTAGGCTATATTAGACAGCGACAAGGCTTGTACCCGTTTTGGCCTTGCTCTCACATAGAGAAGAGGGGCAACAATGCGTGTTGGCAGTGAGGTTGAAACCCCAGCGAAGATCACACAGGAGGGTCTATACCAAACACGGACCAGGGGGGAAAAAAAAGGCGTGAAGGACTTAATTGTAGACCTCCCAACACCTAAATGGAGGAGGGATGCCAGGGATGGATTATAAACTGAGATTAGAGAGATGAAAATCTCAGAAGCTATAGGCCAAAGCAAAGGGCGGAAATCTCCAGGCCCCAATTATCTCACTTCTAAGTTTTTGAAATGTATTCTATCCCATGGGGTGGGTCCAATGCAAGATATTTTTTACAGAGCCTGACAGGATGGGGTCCCCTGTGGGATCTGAGGACGGCCATGATAGTGCTAATTCACAAGCCGGTGAACCCCTCTTGAAAGTGTGCCTCTTATTGGCCAATCTCCTTGCTCAACCTAGAGACCAAGAACTTGGCGAAGGTCCTTGCAAATCATTTAATGCAAGTGATAGAAGGAGTTTGACTCTCTTGAATCACTCTCTCTGTGGGCACTATTGGATAAGATGGGCCCAATCTATTTGTCCTGGGTGTGGTTACTGTACAAAAATCCTATTTCAAGGGTAAAAGTCAATGGGGCGGTCTTAACGCAATTCAGCCTTGGCAGTGGCACGCGCCAGAGTTGCCCGTTATCCCCCCTACTTTTTAGATCTCGGCTGGCGGAAGCAGCGCGAATGCGCTGCTCTCATCATACGAGAGCTTCTTGGATTCAATACAAATTCCAAAGCTCTCTGAGGCGGAGTTGAAGCCCTGCCCATCTTTTTGATTGGTTTGCGTCATCTTACATGCAAAAGGCTGGCATCTCATTGTAAAGGAGGCTTCTTAGTCCCTCCTTGTTGCCGCCTTGTCTCCTTTTGGCCACGCCCACTAAGATTTGAACTTTTACCCGCGGCATGACACTCTCCCCTTCATTACTCCCTAAGTACTTTTTTTCTCTCTCTCAGCTTTGGCAAAATCAGCTGCGTGTTTACTTTCGCATTGTGCTTTCATTTAAAGTGAAAGCTTGATGCGAAAGTAAACACGCGGCTGCCTTCTAGCTGGGTGGCTATGTAGTAGGCGCACAGGCAGTGCAACGCTGTTGTTCATACTCGTGCTCTTCGGCGGCTTGCTGCGTTCTCTCTTGCTCGCACATCTGCAAAATGGCGGCCGCTGTCTCCAAGGGTAAGAAGATCACCGAGCTGCGCGTCATGGGCTGGACATCACAGGAGTCAAGACCGTACTCATTTCTCACCTTAAACAGGTGAGGCACTGTTACAGTCCTTATGCCATTTTACAAAGGGTGAGGCAGCGCGTTCACCATCTGACACATCATGAGAACCCCTCGGGGAGCTCAGAGCAGCATCACACCTTGTTACCTCAACAGCACCTAGCATCCTCCCTCGGTGAGTTCAGAAGTCACACAGCACCTCTCAGTGACCACCCAGAGCACTGCTGAGTGAGCCCACAACTGACACTTGAGCCCAGCAGCACATCATGAGAGTGCCCACAGGGATCCCAGAACAGCATCATGCCTTGTGACCTCAACAGCGCCTAGCAGCCTCTCTCGGTGAGCTCAGCAGTCACACAGCACCCACCCCCACCCCTGCAGGAGCATACCCTCAGCCAGAGCAGCTTCACGCCTAGTGATATGCTGTACTATACTTCAACCTTTGCATAGTGCTTACTACCCCTAGGCGAGGCACTGAAGCGCTTGCCTCCATGGGCAGCAAGCTGCGCCATGAAGCGTGGGGATGAAAGGGTGTGTCTGTGTTGTGATCAGCCAGGTCAAGTGTTTCCATGTCGCACGTAATGACACGGAGGTGCGGTCCTCATGCTCCGAAACTCAGCGCTCTGCAGTGTGAGGGAGAAAGAAGTGTGAAAAGCAAGCGCAGTGCTCACAGGCCTCAGTGAGCTGCAGGTCCCTTTGCGTTATGCCTTCTCATGACTTCCTCCATGAGCCCAGCACAGCTTCCGTCCATGAATACAACTCCCCATGTGAGCTCCCCAGGGCGTGCATTAAATTAGAGAGCTCACCAGAGCGTGCATTAGTAAGCTCTTGAGAGCGTGTATTAGTGAGCTCGCCAGAGTGTGTATTGGTGAGCTCACCAGAGCGTGCATTAGTGAGCTCATCAGAGCGTGTATTATTGAGCTCACCAAAGCGTGCATTAGTGAGCTCATCAGAGCTTGTATTAGTGAGCTCACCAGAGCATGCATTAATGAGCTCACCAGAGCGTGCATTAGTGAGCTCATCAGAGCGTGTATTAGTGAGCTCATCAGAGCATGCATTAGTGAGCTAACCAGAGCATGCATTAGTGAGCTCACTTCTCACCACCATGTGCTCCAGCTACCATTGTGAAAGTACCAGAGGAAGAAGCCGCCTCAGAGAGCCCGGTCAGTGGGGCAGCCATCCTCACAGCCCCACAGCTCACCCTCCCCACTCAGACACTCGGGCTCCCATATGCCGGCTCGCTCCAACTCCCCTCAGTGCATTGACTACAGCTCCACAGCTCCCTGCAGTGCGGTGAGCACAGCCCCACAGCTCTCATTGCAGTGAGCACAGTCCAACAGCTCCCCCTCCCCTCTCAGGCACACAGGATCCCTCACCAGCTCACGATCCCTCCCCAGTGCCCTCCCTGCCTGGAGAGAGCAGTGCCACGCCTTCCCTTCACCTCTCACCTACTTGGAAGAGCTGCCGTAACACTGCAGGCAGAGGGGCTACAGGTGGGGCCCTGGAGATGGAAACCGGCACGGAAACAAACCAGACGCAGAGGGGGGCGGGGAGGGTGTCCTACAGGGCATGGCACTGGTGAACCCCCGTAAGCGGACACCATGCTACTGACAGGAGGTCAGAATCACAATATCTGACGGAAATATGCACGCACAAACATGGACAGCGGTGAGACAGGTTTCTGCCCAGAGCTGGTGAGTAGAACTCCGGCCCCTGAGGGAGCAGGAGTTATTCATGCACAGATATTCAAACAGTGTCGCTCTGCCAGGATTGGTGGGATTACTCTTGAATTTGAGCCGAAGGTTGGAATTACAAGGGCAGGAATCTTCAGACGTTCTTCACAAATGGGTTTTGCCCAAGATTGGCGGGTATAATTCCCACCAAAAGGTGCAGGCTAGAGCTGCGCATGTACACTCATTTAGCCATGATTCTGTTCTCGCGAAGGACCGGCACTGAATGCTGCATCTGGATACAGGGTCCTCAGTCAGCAGCCCATGCTGGAAGAAGGAATGAAGGCCTCATTCTCGGGAAGAAGGGAGGCCAAGGAGAGAAGTCAAGCGGAGGTAGCACGGACCACAGGCCTTCTGGCTTCCAAAGTATCTTCAAAGATGAGTATTAGGAGAGGTGAAGCATTTCACTGCTACAACACACAGCCCGAGCGCCTTCCACACTGCACACTTCACTTGTATAAAGTGCTATATTTATTGTACGTCTTTATGCACAAGGAGCTGGATATGAAAAGCATTATCTATCTTCTATCTATCTATTTTCGGGGGCTCGGATATAAAATAGGAGGTTGTATAAGGCAGCGAAACCACAACTTTCAAATAATAAGCATTGAAATTGCAATAGGTCTCGCCTTTGATTAAGGTAAAGCCATTTGCTCTGCTAATGGTATTGTATAGCAAGGCAAATGGCTTTAACTTAATGAAAGGCAAGACCTATTGCATTTTGAATGCTTGTTTACTGTGGCAGTTAAACCACTGACAATTTGGATACACTGAGAAACACTTCTGAAGGAACTGCGATGGGGCCCTGGATGGGTAGATATTGTATCCCTTTATGCCAATGACATACTGCTCTACCTGGCTGACCAAAAACAGTCCATGCCTCGAATCCTCATTATTCTGGTGGTCTTTGGCCTTACTCAGGCCTCTGGTGTAAATCAATAGTGTACCAACTCTCCCAAAGAGGGGCAGAAAGGAATCTGGAGCTATCCCCCCTAGATGGGAACCGGTTAGATTTAAAAACCTGGGCATATTTGTAACTGTGGACAAGGAGTTATTTATCTGGGAAAACCTCACCAGGGTCCTGGATAACCATAGAGGTGATGTGGGTCACAGGCAAAAGCTCCCGTTGTTGCTGCTGGGCAGGGCCCTTTATAAGATGATTTACCTGCCAAAATGTCTTAATATCCAACAAAACATGCCATTTGGGACTCCGGAGAGGTTTTTCAATAAAGTGGATGATGTGACCAGAGCCTTATTTTTCCTGCTCACGCGTAGCCGGAAACTCCTAGAGGGTGGGTTGCTCTTTCTAGCCTGCATATCATCTACTGGCCAACCCAGCTCCAGGTAGTCAACGATTGGGCTTTCTCATACCAACAAGAGCCATCACTAATGGCAGGCTAACAGGCAAAGGACCCGGAGGACTATGTTTGCTACCTCCATGGGAGTAGAAAGCGGGCAGTCCTGCCCCCACCAACAGAGATGTGGTAGAAATCTGGAAAAGGGCAACAAATGCACTAGGGTGGAAAGGTAAAGTGGTATATATTTATCTGTAATCTTTTCTTCTGAAAGTATTCTAAAATGCTTGCAGACAACACTTTCCTTTGTGCTTGCTGGTGTAAAGATATACCTGCAAGCATGTGAAGTGGTTGTGAAAAAAAGTGTATTTGTAAATGGTTAAATAAGTTGTGTTATGATTATTTGTTTATTTGTAGTAAGCACAATGCACTGTGTTCCTTAATTAAAATGAGATAGTGTGCAGTTTTTATTTTATTCCTACAATCTTCATGATTGTTTTTTCCCCACTTCAATGATAACTGCTTAAAAAATACATAGTTTCAGGGTATGAGTAAAGAAGCTGTGAACAGTAATAAAGGGAAAATGAAATGTTTATATTAGTCTATACCTTTACAGTATGAAACATTTCTATTACTTTGAATTATGTATTTATGCGTTGTTGAAATTGTAAATTACTTTTGTGATTCTCTTAATTGTGAAACTAACAAATATTTGATGAGAAATTATCAGTGGAAAGGATAGCAATTGTGCAATGTAAATTGTGTATAGTCTTACGGTGCTCCAAGGGGAAAGGGTAGGTTGAACTGTAATTAAAATGACCAACGAGACTCCATTTTGTATTGCCATGCTCTCGGCAACCTGGTGAACAATTGCTTTCCACGTCTCTGTTGAAACTTGCACAACCCTCCTCCCTCCTTGTGGTCGAGCCAATTCCGAGAAGCTGCCTGTGTGCCTCAACCCCCAGTTGTGTCAGAGACTTAGCCACATCCTGTCCATTGTTGGTAACTCAACCTGTCACGACCAACTCCAGTGCCCTGTGACCACACCATCTGGTCAAGGAAGCACGAGGCTGTGCCCCGTGACCACACCATCTGATCAAGGAAGCACGAGGCTGCACCCTGTGACCACACAATTGAGCAAGGATGCACGAGGCTGTGTACATTGTGCAATCAGAGACAGATGTCCCCTGGCCACGATTGCACCACAAGACTGACGAAGAACTTGTCAGAGGAGGAACTTATCAAAATGTGGAACTATGTATTGTGCAAATGGGCGTGGCTAGTACTATAAGTATTCGAGCACTGCGGATTGAAGCAGCAGTCTCCGTAGAATTGTATTTGCACCATTCTGGGACCCTGTCCTTAGCTCGAGCTAATAAATAATTTACTTCCTTCCATGGCTGGTTGTCCTGGTCTCTTTGGTAATGTATGATTTAAGCAAGAAGAACCTGTAGATTCTAGGTGTCCCCTGCACCGCTGGCTTTGACTCTCCTAGTGGGGGAGGGGTCTCCAAAAAGCAGTTTCTACAATTTGGCGCCCAACGTTGGGCGTCTTCGGTGGTCGTCATCGAGCCTGAACGTCGTGAGGGGTCCGTGATCTAATTCCAAGGGAGGCGCGCCACTACATCGGCTGAAAATTGTCTCTGTGGGCCCGAGGTCTCCCATTGCGTGATTCCTCACTTCAGTGGGCTACCCAACTGACGCCCCAGTTCTGGTTCCTAGTTTTTGGAGATCGAGACCTTTGTGACACTTGCCGTGTGATGGAAGATTAACGGTCAGGTAAGAGTGGGAGTGGCCCACTTCTTTGGTGAATTGAATTTTGGTTTTGGGTATTGTTCGACTTTTGCAAAAGCCGAAGCCAGAGGGTAAGTTCAGTAGTATACTGTAAATATTAGATTTTACCCTTTGATGTTTGGAACCAGGATACACGTCTAGAGATGCCTGGATTTAGTAAGTTTCGGAAATGGTGTTGTTGTTATTGTACACAGGACTCCGCATTGGAGGAATCTTGTCCGATTCCTCCTTTGGGGACCCCTAATCATGAAGTCTATGCTAAACATGGTGTTGGCCCGATTATGTTTTCCTCACTTTGGCACAAATATACAAAAGGTAGTGCTGAATTACAATGGCCAATGCACAGTAGTTTTGAACCTCCTGTATTAGATAATTTGGAGGAAAAGTTGTTTCAAAGAAAAGCTAGACCTGCGATGTTTGATTCCTTTCGGGTTTGGCGCAAGGAGTCCAAACAGAAAGAAATCAAACTCAAAAAGTACAAAGCTAAAGTAATGCTTATGAGTGGGATTCAGAAAGCCCAGAATCATGATAATCAGAGAATAGAAGACTCCTTATCTCGTAACTACGACTGCGAAGGTCAAGTGCTGTGGACACTCATTGTTCCCCAGCTCCTTTCCAGACAGGGAGGCAAGGGCATGGCCCAACTTGAAAATTACTTCTATTCGAATAGATACTTTAAGCAGAATGAAAACAGTGCTTCTTCAGACGCCGACAAGGCTCACGTCATCAAAAGAAACGTATGATCTCCAAGTCGCAAGGACGACTGCAGAGATACATTCATTGTTATCAACTAATTCCCCCATACATTTCGCAGAAATCCTGAATGAAATCTTAAATATTTCTGATACCAGTGGAGTCTCAAAGGTATTTAAGACAGTATTTTCGATGGCATTAACACCATTCAAAGCCATACTGGGTATTTTTCCAGATTTCGTCCATTCGATTTTTGGTGGACTTCCCCTCATTTTAGGACTGATCGCAGGAATCCTATTCCTAGTCCTTATATTTCGTTATGGCAAACCATGTCACAGACAAAACACCTGCGACAAGGGAAGAAACAATCCTAGCCATTGGATACCGGGACCGGATATCAAAAATCCTGGGACTATCCCGGCTTAGAGACCTGAACATGACTTGGTTTCTATCCTTTCGACCAATGTGGCAACGATGTGTTTTACCTGTATTAAGGTGCCTGCTATGCGGAGAAGAATGCGTGTTAGACACCTGTCTGACGCTACAATCGGATGCGCCAATGGATGCAGAAACATTGTTGAGTCCAACAAAGGCTCATGCTTTGTGCTGCCCTCAACGGCTACCAATCCTGATGACGGCATTCGTGGAAGCTTCACCACTACGATTAAGGGGTAGTGAAGTTCAAGATGAAAGCAGCATCGATCAGGTACGACCTTCTGTCAGCAATCCAAATCAGAATGTCAATGGAGACAATCATGCGCACGAATGCATGGTTACACCTATTTCCGAGTTAGTGGAACTCTCCCAGGAAGCTGTTGACAACTTTTTCGAAAGCCTAAATGATATGATGTTCTCACCAGAGCAGAAATAGAGACTTTTGAGCAAGCTCGTACACGGCGTTCCCTGAATTTGGCCTTCAACTTTAATAATAAAGTCACATGAACAATTTTCCCTCCAGTTCACGGACAGCAAATTTTTCAGCAGCCCCAGAATATTTTTGCATATTTTTCGGGACACTATCTTCTGCTTAAAGTAAGAACTATTCTTAGAGAACTAAAATTTCTAATTTTAGATAGCTTATAGACATTAGCTGCCCGCTGGTATGTTCATAAATATTTTATTCTGTGATGAAATGGTCTCGAACTTTTTTTCTGTATTAAGAGCCATTTCATGTGTAAATTTTCATATACAAAATAGCAATAATGTATACAAATGTGTGATTACTTTAGCATTGTTCTACAGCTTGAGTGCATACTATACATATGACTGCATTTTTTCCGTATATTTGATAATTTCAAAATGCATTTATGTATTTTGGGGTGGTAAGGTATACACAATACTCTATAGTATGTTTTACTATGCATAGATTAGTAAATATGTCCATAGTTAGCGTGGAGTGGGTGTGATGTATTCCTATAGGTTCTGTATCGATCCCCCTGTTCCTGACCCTATTCTGGTTAGCAAACTAACAAGTTAACTAGCAGCCATCCCATGAGGCAGAAAACCCCCATGATGCAGGAACCGTTATCTGATAAAGCCACACTACGGCACAGGAACGTGTTATCTGATTAGGTCATAACGCTTGCCATCTAATTAGACAAGCGATATTCCTCCAGCCCCTGATAAGGCATACGGAGTTCTCATAACAAATCAAACCTATGACAACCTGGGAAAAACCCTGCGGCCATTGTTTTGATTTCACCGAGAACTTCAGCAAAAGAATGTGCTAACGACCTGGTCGTATGACATCTTTATTGACGTATCTATGTCCATCCTTACGTCAATCTCGGCACCTTAAAGGTATAAATATTACCGATATTGCCCTATGCAAACACACGCGGTGGTGACGAGGACGGAGCAGCCAGACTTGCCGAAGCCCAGAGCAGAGCAGACCCCGCTGGCGCAGCCCCGCCTTCTTGACGCGCTGAGAACGAGCAGCTGCCTATTTCTCCTGCCGAGAAATCCAGCTCCGGCGCTTCCGGGTAGCCCTCGCAGGCAGCCTGGAATATCGAGACCAGAGACGAGAGATACCATCCCTCACCCATCCTAGATTCCAGGTACAGAACTGAATAACCCCTCGCAGAGAATTCTTTAGTCAGTCACTTGGCAAAAACAAACTTAACTTAAACTGTAACTTTCTATTCCCGCCCACGTATTAGGCTTAGGTCAGGTACACGGGGTAGGCGTAGTTAGAAACACCAGTTGAGTACGATTAGTCAAATGTATATGTGTATGTAATATATTTTATTCATTTTAAACCTTCATATGGCTTAGAAACCATATCAATGTTTTTACAGTATTATTTTATACTTCTGCTTTTAATGTATGCACTTTACTTAACTATAAGTATTGCAATAATATCGATCCATTTCTCTTGTACGAGAAAAGAGACTGATCAATAAATAACATCTTTTATTGAACACGCCCGTCTCTTCCTTTTCTCTACAATCTGATGAGACTAAGAATGCACGTACTGACTGAGTAAAATAAATTGCCTTTTGTTCACACGACTCTCGAGATACACTCTTGATTAGGGGAGAGCAAAGTTGTCATGTTCTATTGTTGTCAGAAACTAAATCCCTTCTTGTCTATCCAGGGAGGTTCAACTCCTCCTTGCTTATTCGAGAAAGTTTCTAGTGAACTCTGAGCTAGCTGGCAAAACCCAAAACTTTAAGTCTAATATCGACAGTAGTAGACCTAGTTAACGTCTGGTCTAGGCCTATACTATTGAAGGTATTATTCCAATGCGCAGAGCCTATTGGAATAAAAGGAACTACACTACAGGGTATAGTAATACATGATAGATTGAATAGAATGCAGGTAGATGGATGTTACATTACAAAGAAGGTCCCCGAAAAGGCCCGGGACAAGGAGGATGACCCTCTCATGACCTCCATGTTGAACACCCCTCCACCCTATACCCCCGCCATGTATCCGGCTCTTGATCCCACACAATTGACCCCCGCTACTGCTCCAGTTGTTGCCCCTGCCAATGCCCTGGTTTGTCCGATTCCTCAGCCGCTTGTTCCCAGCGCCCGAGTGTTCAGGCCACTGTACCAATGCAAGTCCTCCCTTCTTTTCCTCTTGTTGCACCTTCCACTGGTCCCGTACCTGTCCGACCTAATATGCCTTCAACTCCCGTTGCAACCAACCCATTTCTTGTTGACAGTCATCTGACTTTGTGTCAAATAGAAATTCCCTTTGGGTACCTTAATGTAAAGACACCAACACTTACAAACAAATAAACAAATATTGTTCAGACATAAGGATCTATCACTTGGAGCAATGCAGTAAGTAACATACAGAAAAATTCTATAAAAACAAATAGATTCAGTTTGCACATTTTATTTATGTATTTAAAAACAGTTAAAAAAGCACATTAAAAAAAGAATAAAAAACTTGGGAACACAGACAGTATAAAAAAGGAACAAATCATATACATAAATTCATCCAATACATTTCCTAGAGCTAAAAAGGGAGGTACAAAATAAGGATAAATATTCAGCAACAGTCAGAATACTCCTCGATCAATGTGTATTGTACTTCTCCCTTTGTTTCAACGCATTTCAACGGACAGTTAACATATAGCCGCCTTCATCAGGAATATATTAGCTGTCTTCCCAAAACTTCTGAAATTAAATAAAATATGTCTTAGATTGCAGAAGCACTAAAACATAATCCAATAATAACCCTGCACATTAAACTGAAGCTAACAGAAGAAATAGAATTGATCTCATATAATCATTGCTCCAAACATAAAAACATCACATCATAGTACATCATTCAAAAGAGCAGGTTATAACAGTACATTTACATTACTCATACAGAGGCACATAGGCATATAGGCACAAAAACTTTTTTTATCAAAGGTCCATAAAGAGTGGATCCTATTAACATTTATCGCTATGAACATAGTAGTCATAGTAGTCATAGATATCTGAGCCTGTCACTGATATATTGTACTTTATGCAGGTCTGAGGTGCATGCTAATCACAGCAATAAGGTATGGGTAATACTGGCTATTGGTTTGATAAGAGATATATGGTAAGACCATCCTGCTCCATGAGCAGCAACTTCTATAAGGCACTGACCTTTAAAGATTACCCATTTCACACAGTTCATTATATTTAGTGCATGTCAGAAGGCATGTGTAGCCGCTGGTCTTATCAATAAGGTATGGCCCCTTTCTTTGAGAATGTAGCGGGCTGGTACCGCTACATTGATGATATTTTCTTTATTTGGGAAGGGACCATTGAATTGTTGGAGGAGTTTCTGAGTTGGATTAACCTGGGAGATCCAAATCTTAGATTTACTTCCTCATATAGTACCACAAAGGTGGATTTTCTTGACATCTCCATCAGAAATTCCGAGGGGGTGTCATTGGTTGAACTTTTCACCAAACCCATGGCAAAAAACACCCTTCTCCATTTCTCTAGTTTTCACCCCAAATCCCAAAAAGAAAGCATCCCTTTCAGTCAATTCCTCCGGTTACGGAGGAATTGTTCTGATATTAATGACTACTATAAACATGCTGAAATACTCAAAAAGAAATTTAAGGACAGGGGATACCCTAAAAAATTGTTGTCCCATTCATTGTAGAGGGCAAGATTTTACGATCGTGATGCTCTGATTCAGAAAACAAAGACAGAGAAGGGTCCACTCAATAAAGTGGTATTTGTTAGCAAATTCTCCCATATAAGTAATCAAATCAAGAATGTGGTAAACAGACATTGGCACATCTTGAATCATGATGAGGAGAATGCTTTAGAGAAACCTCTCTTTGCGTTTAAAAAGAACAAAAACCTGCGAGACTTACTAGTGCAGTCATACAAAGAGGAAATATTGGATAATCAGAGGCCACTGGATAACACCAAAGTAGTGGGAACCACTAAATGTGGAATGTGTAACATCTGTGATCAATGTATAGTGGCACCTGAAATCACATGTAACAACAAGACTGTGAAATGCAAAACCCATAACAACTGTAAGAGTAAAAATGTTATCTATCTCCTTGAATGCCCCTGTGGGCTTTGTTATGTTGGTGAAACTGGAAGAGAAGCAAGGATTAGGTTTCAGGAGCATAGGTCAGCGATTAAAACTAAGAAGATAACTGCTCCTATTGTTGCTCATTTTTTGGAGATGAAACATGGTGAATGTGATTTTAAATGGTTCATACTGGAGAGGGTTAAGATAGGCAAAAGAGGTGGAAACATTGTTAATATTCGAAAACACAGAGAGCAGTGGTACATTTCCTATCTAAATACAGTGAGAAATTGACTCAACTCTCGAGAAGAATGGGAACGCATAATTGGTGGAAGGTAGATTGTGCCTTAGTTGGTATCTTTAATTAAAATAACCATCATAATACCCATAATAAAACCTACTGTAATATCTATTTTTATCCAGACTTATCAACACAGAACCTATGATTGGGCATGTATAAGATTTATCCCATTGATTTGGATAAAAATACCCTCCATCCTACCAGATAATAGATAATAGATAAAAGAATGATGTCCCTACTAGAGCTACTCGGGAGCTAGTTGCGAATCTTTCTTAATTCTTAATCCTTGCATTTGCTATATGTTCGAGTTTGTATAGAACCTCTGCCCTATTATGCCATAGCTGGGATCTTTAACTGGAATATCCATTAGAATACCAATTGTAATATCCATTATAATATCTATCTAAATCCGCATCCTATTAGGGAATAGAACTATGTCTGTGTTATGTGGTGCGAACACTTTGGGTATTATTTGCGAATTTTGTATAGTCTTAGCCACTTCCAAATGTTCTAGTATGTATAACACTGTGGCTTCGGGGAACATTAGTACATAGAGTGAGTTATCACTATCATCTCTGAACACAATGGGCATTGCGCAATTTGTGTTTGGATCCAACGCTCTTAAATTGTTGGGCTGATGATCTGATGGGATTATTAGGAAGAAATATTGAAATCGAATATATGCGACTTTTTGGTAGATACATGTTAAATCCTCGGATTTAAGTCATTCCTGTAGTTGGAAGGAATATGCGCCTTTATATGGGATAATATAGCCCTATGGACCGATTAACTGTCTGCATATTTATTCGTAGATGGAGCTCCATACCGCTAGCAAACGAAATGCCACTTGCTACGTATTTGTCGATCCCCTTTTTTATGTCGATTGACATTGTAGCCAATTTCCTTTAGGAAGGGCGAGGGGTTTCGTCGTCTAGCGGTCCTCTCTCTATGTCGAGTGACATGGTCCATCATTGCTGTTTATTAAACGCCGCCCCACTACGTCGGAAATGGACGGCACGTATTTTGGTGTATTTAAACCACGTAGATCCTCCATATCGTGCTTCGTGTTGAAGACGACCGGAATTGCACGCGGAACGTTAGGCTTATTTTAACTCGAGGTATGTTTGGATCTTAGAGGAGGTGTATAAGGAAGGCTTATCATTGCTTATTGACTAAATGTAATTTAAGCCTGTGAAATCTCTTTTCACAGAGGTTGTACATATAAATAGAAAGAAACTGGAGAGACTGGACATAGCACAGAGTTCTTCAGAATAAAGTAAAAATGTAAGTATAGGCTTAGTCATCTCTTGGAGACGTTGTTGAGCTCTAAGATGCTTATTGCAGCGATACTAATGGGTACTTTCTGTCTATTTTCAACCCTTTAGTGCTCTACGAGTACTAATACGTGTGGTGATATTGCACACACGTCTATGATCTCGGCTGTGTACCGCGTGCATACGAACCATACCTTTTGGATTTTAAGTGAGTATAGAAATCTAGCCCCATTGATATCATGTGAGAAATGTAACGCTGTGGAGATTACTAAGGGGATATATATATATATACATTTGTCTTGCAGGCTTGATCTTTTCATCGTTATTAAATACAACTATATCCCCTATTCATATTAGGGATAGCAAGACATGAAAAAGATGTAAGTATCACATCTTTGTACGCACAGATAACAGCTCTAATTGAGTCAATGAAACCTAGAACTAATATTTAATTTTCCTTGTGATTTTAGACATCTTTCTATTTCCAGCTGACAACATATATTTAGAGGACGGAGATTCAAATAATGTATATACGTAGATAGCCTTAAAAATCTTCTTGAAATAGGGCTAATAATATATATACTTATGCCCTTTTTATTATGTATTACAGTGATTACTGTGTGGTCCATTTAGACACCGTCTGTCTTGATAAACACGATTATTATAACGAGGAAGGAGGCTTCGCTCCCCTACCTAGGAGGCAGGTTCTCTTTAAAGGTTTGTGATCTACATAAGTTATTGTTCACAGAATGGGGTGGGCTGAATGTACAGGCTATTATTAAACCACTAGCCAGGATGATCCATACTTAAACTGCGATTATTAGCAGATATATGCCCTTTGTCCTAAACCACTAGCCAGTATGAACCATACCTTATTGATAAGACCAGCGGGTACACATGCCTTCTGACATGCACTAAATATAATGAACTATGTGAAATGGGTAATCTTTAAAGGTCAGTGCCTTATAGAAGTTGCTGCTCGTGGAGCAGGATGGTCTTACCATATATCTCCTATCAAACCAATAGCCAGTATTACCCATACCTTATTGCTGTGATTAGCATGTACCTCAGACCTGCATAAAGTACAATATATCAGTGACAGGCTTAGATATCTATGACTACTATGTTCATAGCGATAAATGTTAATAGGATCCACTCTTTATGGATTTTTGATAAAAAAAGTTTTTGTGCATATATGCCTATGTGCCTCTGTATGAGTAATGTAAATGTACTGTTATAACCTACTCTTTTGAATGATGTACTATGATGTGATGTTTTTATGTTTGGAGCAATGATTATATGAGATCAATTCTGTTTCTTCTGTTAGCTTCAGTTTAATGTGCAGGGTTATTATTGGATTATGTTTTAGTGCTTCTGCAATCTAAGACATATTTTATTTTATTTCAGAAGTTTTGGGAAGACAGCTAATATATTCCTGATGAAGGCGGCTATATGTTAACTGTCCGTTGAAATGCGTTAAAACAAAGGGAGAAGTACAATACACATTGATCAAGGAGTATTCTGACTGTTGCTGAATATTTATCCTTATTTTGTACCTCCCTTTTTAGCTCTAGGAAATGTATTGGATGAATTTATGTATATGATTTGTTCATTTTTTTTATACTGTCTGTGTTCCCAAGTTTTATATTCTTTTTTAATATGCTTTTTTAACTGTTTTTAAATACATAAATAAACTGTGCAAACTGAATCTATTTGTTTTTATAGAATTTTTCAGTATGTTACTTACTGCATTGCTCCAAGTGATAGATCCTTATGTCTGAACAATATTTGTTTATTTGTTTGTAAGTGTTGGTGTCTTTACATTAAGGTGCCCAAAGGGAATTTCTATTTGACACAAAGTCAGTTTTGGTACCCTATTCCTTTGGTTTAGGGTCCCTCTCTCTTTTATTAGAGACAGTCATCTGGCACCTTCCCCCAGCACAGGTCTATTAGCGAATGCCTGGCCAGTGGTCCGTGATTATATCCCTTATGTAACTCCGCATAGACCACCCACTCCCAGACGACACACTTTGCGCAGACTGATAGGTAATACACAGGAACAACTCGCTATGGGCAACAAGCTCATAGGTGGATGGAAAATAACACTATGTACACCGCTCAGGATATATGGATGACAACGGATCAGTGGACACGCATCCAACAGATTGACATTTTTTGTGAAATGTGTGACATAATTGTCCAAATGTGGGAGGATTTTGTAGAATCAGGTCCACCCCAGGTCTGTCTGACCTTCGCCATAAGGTTGAAAAAGGGGATATTGAGGGCCCAGCACTATTATGCGATCTAATCACGCTGGTAGCCTACAGAGACTCTTTATCTGGTGTTACGTTAAATAAGGGTTTTCCAATGAGGGAGGTACAGCCTGTTTGGAGAGAACGTGTTGTTGGCACAGATGGCAATCCTGACACACCGGCAGATTTTAGACAAATGTGGGGCCATGTCCCTTGGAAAAGGTCTGACGTCCTCCAACTTAAAAGCCAATTGCCTGACCCAGTACAAATCTAGCAGGTTATTATAAGGAATTGACTCAGACACTCCAATCTTGCGTAATGACTTTAGCAGATATAGATATGTTGATGGGACAGGTAGTACCGACTGAAGTATGGTCCAAAATACGCCATAATGATAAGACAGAATTTGGCCATACGTGGAAGGAATTTGAGGAAGCTGACAGAGCTCGAACTGGTGGTGAGAAACCCGATCCCATGATCTTAGCCCTTCCGGCCCAGATAATTACTGCCATGAAAAAGATGTTGACACCTCACCGTATCAATTGGGACAGATTAGCTGCTTGCAAGCAGAAGAAAGATGAAAGTGTCTCTGACTTATTCACATGATTCGAAAGCACATTCACCGACTATAGTGGACAGGACATGACTTTAGAAGGGGGACAGCGGCAGTTTGTGGATAAATTTGTGTCCAATCTGTTACCAGAGCTTAGGACTAAGCTAAAAATGTCAGAAAGTGCATAGCCCATCTCCACCCCGTCTGGTATTTTGACAATGACCCAGTACTATGAGAATAGGGAGAATGAAGAGCGAGATAGAACGAATAAAAAAGGCTAAAGACTTAAGGACAAAGGTATTACTCCAACAAGCATACCCGACCCAGACCCAAAACAGAGGTGCCCCTTAGGTTTCAACGAATAGCTCAGAGACCTACCCCTGTGACTCCTCACCCACCGCTGGGACCCAACCAGTGCGCTTATTGTCGCCAGGAGGGTTATTGGCGCGACGAGTGTCCCTTGTTGGCCCAGAACAACTCTGCCTCCACTGACCGCTTCACAGGACAACGTCCCCAGAGAGGACGAGGGCGAGGTGGACCTAGAACGCAGTTACAGGACAGGCGCCCCCTTATGCAAGAGAATTGATTTGATACCGCTAATTATGAGGACCGCAATTATTTTACTGAGGATTATGAGCCTGAAGAAGGGACGGGATTTTTGTCCCACTAGGATTGTCAAGGACAAGAGAAGGGACCCGTGCCTATTCCTGTTGACCAAAAGGGACCGTATGTCCATGCTACAACATTGGGCTCTACGGAAAAATTATTGGTCGACACTGGTGCAACCAAAAGTTCTATTGCTAGGTCTAAAGTCCCTGGGGCCCCCTTGTCTGGCACAAATAACATTTCTGTGGGGTTTTCTGGCACCCCAGTATTTAGCCCCATTTCACAACCACTGTAACTAACGATAGGACCCTACACAGTTGATTCCCCTTTGGTTTTGACTTCCACATGTGGCGAAAATTTGTTCGGTTTAGATCTATTAAAAAAATTACATGAAACCATATACTGTTCTCCTGATGGGGTTTACATCACTATGGGTCCTCCTACCACACACCCAGTATCTTTAGCCTCCTCAGATCCCATTCCCAAGGAACTTCAGAATGTCCCTCCAGCTCTTTGGGCCCAAGGTGATACTGATGTCGGCCTTTTGTCCATACCCCCCCTTTTCTGTTGCCCTGAAGGAAAATGTTACCCCTCCCCGACTTCCCCAATACAAAATACCCAAAGAAGGGGAAAGGGCATTACTTCAGATCATTTCTGAACTTATCGACAAGGATGTGGTTGAAGAGACAAGAGGAAATGTTTGCAATAGCCCAATTTTGCCTGTCCTAAAACTCACAGATCCTTCCAAGCCCCCTGTTTATCGTTTTGTCATAGATTTACGCGAGATATACAAAATAGTAGTTCCCCAGTTTCCTGTGGTCCCAGATATCACTACCCTACTTACTATGGTTCCCCCGTCTGCATGTTTCTTCTCTGTCATTGACTTAAAAAATGCCTTCTTTAGTATACCCGTTGATGAACAGAGTAGGGACCTTTTTGGATTCTCATTGGCAGGACGGAGTTTCCCGTTTTGCAGAGTTCAACAAGGATATACAGAGAGCCCTTCAATTTATAGTCAGGCCCTCAAGGGCCAATTTGATTCCCTGTCCCTATCTCAAGGTACAGCCCTACTCCAGTACGTTGATGATTTACTTACAGCGGCAGACACCGAGGCGTTATGTAAAGAAGCTACAATGAAATTGCTCCTGCATCTGGCACAGTTCAATCACAAAGTTTCCCTCTCCAAACTCCAATATTGTCGACATTAGGTGACCTACTAAGGTCATCTCCTGTCGAAGGAGGGATGCCGCCACACCCCTGAACAAATACAAACAATCAGTAAGATGCCCCCACCAAAAAAGCAGAAAGAGGTATGTGCTTTTATTTGTATCACCTCCTACTGCCGCCAGTGGATACCCAATTTTTCTTTACTCATTAAACCTTTATTGAGCCTCACACTTAAAGATTTTCCCCACCCACTCCCTTGGACAAATGAGTGCCAGCATGCATTTGAAGAACTGAAAACAGCCTTGTGTTCGGCCCCGGTGCTAGGCACCCCTAGTTATCAGAAACCCTTCACTCATTTTGTACACGAGCATGATGGTTGCGCATTGTCACTGCTAACACAGTGCTTTGGCGACAGACAACACCCCTGTGCATATTTTTCTGCAGTTCTAGATCCCGTGGCCCGCGCACTACCCAGTTGCTTGAGAGCAGCAGCTGCAGCTGCCATATCCATTCGCCAATTTTCTGGCCTGGTCCTTGATACTGCACTTACAGTTATGGATCCTCATGCAGTTGACACTTTATTAAATAGGACAAAAACCCAAAACCTTACTAGTGCACGTTTGTCCGGATACGAATTGACTCTCTTAACCAGTCATATCACCATCCGCCGCTGCACTACGCTCAATCCAGCCACATTGTTACCCTTTGTTGATGGTGACACTAATTCTGATCCGCATGATTATGTTCTCCGGATGGAGGAAGAGACTAAAGGCCGTGTGGATTTGACTGACACACCCCTTACTGACCCTGATGGTACCCTGTATGTGGATGGTTCTTGCTTCAAACTTCCTGATGGTAGCACAACTGCTGCCTATGCCACCACCACGTTACAGACAGTAGTGGAGAGTAAGAGAATACCTTACCAATCAGCCCAGGCTGCTGAGTTAGTGGCACTGATCAGAGCTTGTGAACTGAGTACTGGGATGGCCGTCAACATCTACACTGACAGCCAGTACGCCTTTGGCGTGGCCCATAATGTTGGGCGACTATGGGCTGAGAGGGGATTTTTTACTTCTCTTGGTACTAAGATACAGCATGGTCATCTGGTCAGCAGGCTGTTAGAAGCATTGGCTCTCCCTTCAAAGATAGCTGTGGTCAAATGTAGCGCCCATAAGAATGTAACTGATGACATAGGAAGGGGTAATGCATTTGCTGACCAGACTGCAAAGGTAACAGCTAAAGATGTCTCTGCCCGTATGTATGTAGCTGTTCCCTCAAACTGGGTATCGGAGGAAGGGATACACGAGGATACTATTGAGAATGTGAAGGAAATACAGGCAGAGGCGTCTAGAGAAGAAAAGGCTCTCTGGGAAGAACAAACAGGCCTATTAAATGAGAATGGCTGTTGGACGGATCTGTCTGAACAACAGCGAGGGTTGTTACCCGATGCCTATGTTTTGCCAGTGGTCACTATGGCTCATGGCCCAGCTCACATTAGTGCAAAAGGTATTTGCAAATTGCTAGCTCCGGTATGGCAAAACAAACACATCCCAAAATATGCTGAGAGATTAGTCAGGCATCGCATGCTTTGTTTGAGGCATAACTCCGGAGAAGGCACACCAACACCTGCTGGGAATTTTGCACCCCCATCTTACCCCTTCAAAGTGCTCCAAATAGATTACATACAGATAGAAAGATGCAACAATCTCTGATATGTCCTGGTAGTTGTGTGTGCCTTTAGTAAGTGGATCGAAGCCTACCCCCTTAAGGAGAACACTGCTATAAGCACTGCCAAAATACTGTTGAAGGAATTTTTTCCCAGATTTGGGATGCCCAGAATTATCTGGAGCGACAACGGAAGCCACTTTACAGGGGAAATAATGAAGAAAGTGTGTGTAGGGATGGGGATCAGACAGAAATTCCATGCCGCCAATAACCCCCAGTCAGCAGGTTTGGTTGAGCGCCACAATGGAACACTGAAATAAAAAATGGCAAAGATCCAGGCTGACACAGGACTGTCTTGGCCGGAGGCCCTGCCCCTTGCCCTTCTATCAACTAGAGTCACGGCACATTCCCGTACCGGACTATCCCCGTATGAGATAGTGTTTGGTCGACCAGCAAATGTTTGGTGAGTACCCCGCCCAAACAAATATTCTGACATTGAATACCTATTGTTGATTGATTATTTACATGAATTGACCACTAACCTACGTCTCATTCATCGTCAGGTACAAGATATCCTGCCACCCAAACCCGAGTGCCCTGGTCACACCATCCAGCCAGGCGACTGGGTCTGCATCCGAAATTTCCAGAGAACAAAGAACTTGGAGCTGAGGTGGAAGCTGCCCCAGCAAGTGTTGCTCAATACCTGGTCTGCAGTGAAGGTGGCAGGAAGAAAAAACTGGGTTCATGGAGTGCACTCTAAGAAGGTGCCTCTACCACTACCATATGACCTGTGGGTCAAGGAAGGCCTGGGAGACGACGAATGTGAGAAAGTCCCGCGCTTTGTACCCAACATTGCCTGGGTTTCATCTGAACGAGAAGACGATGACATCCTGCAATCTGCCGTTCCCTCGCATCTGAGGTTACGGGACACTCAACAGCCAGAGCCTTTGTTTCCTGATCAAACCACGCCCAGGTCCACCCGGTACAACCTCCGACCCAGAAAAAAGTACTGAAGAGACAAATGTCTTTGCCCTCTGCTTGACATGGTCCGACAAATCGCTGCAGGGCTGTGATACACCGGCGCATTTTTTTTCACCGGAGCCGGTACAGCGGACCGGAACGTGCCAATCGGACCGCCGGAATTACTGACCGGTGAAGCAACCACCAATCACAGGCAGCAACTAGGGAAAGACCAAGTGAAGCAGACGATGAACAAAAAGAACACTGAAAGCTTGAAGAGCAAAGAAATAAAGAAACAAGAGTACATAAAGACAATACGTGGCCGGTACTCGATCTCTCTAATCGTACTAATGACTATTTCACTAGGACTGGCCTGCCTCGGATGGGTAATACATGCTGCCCTTGCAGCACCTGAGCCTCCTACCTCTACAGAATCACCTCATCAACATGTGTCATTACCCACCCATAAGAAGAACAAAAGGACAAGTTTATTTAACAACACTTTCATTCAAATGTTACACCAGCACCAGCTTGTGGTGAACACAACAAACTGTTGGCTATGTGGGTTGCTGCCCCATACTGCAATCACTGGGATGTCCCTGATTCCTGCTCCTTTCTCTTGAGCTGGTTCTGCCTACAGCTGGTACACTGTGTTCTTTGATGCATTCTATTCAGGTGACACATCCACACGATCCCTGGGGAAGATCAGTAGCAGACAAGCATTCCGCCACATCATGGCTGCGGAGTGGCCAAACATGGATAAAGATTCAGCAGAAAAGAATGAATATGAGAACAATCATGGGTCTTTTTATCCATCGAACATCTACAATGGTGAGGGAAAGAAAAGACTGCCACCTCTCAGGGACCTCCCTGTCTACCCAAATCCCGGACAATACTGCATGAAGAGCAGTGGAACAGTATGGCTGGGAGAAAGTGACTGTGCCTACACACTTCAGCTCAATGGTTCGACTCGCCCAGCTCTGGTGTCTTCACTGAATACCGATTTTGTGTGTGGGAACAAGGACTACACCTGGCTGCCCAAGTCTTGGGCAGGCACCTGTTACATGGCTTGGTTGCTCCCCCCCCCCCCCCACCTACACAGCGGATCTAAAACACCACATCCAGAAGAGAGGTGTGGTTGATACTGAAGACACAGCTGGCCAAGAATTTGGTGAGTTTGCTAAAGGGTTCCTCCCCTTTTGGGTCCCTATGGTCAACAGTCGCAATCTCCGACATCTCACCAGGGTGGTAGAGGCCACCATCAACGCGACTGCCGGTGCCCTCAGTAACATCACGGCTGAACTTCAAGCGGACCGCCTCATGACTTTACAGAACAGAATGGCGCTTGACCTAATACTGGCTGATCATGGAGGAGTCTGCATATTGATCAAAACAAGTTGCTGCATTTACATCCTTGATAATGCACCAACAGCTTATCAAGCAATCCAGAAGCTCCATAAGATTGCTTCCGACATCCATCAGGATGAGGGTTCATGGTCCCTAACAGGCTGGTTTTGGAGCATTGTATCTCAGTGGGGATTGAAGATAATGATTTTCATTGCCACCATTGCAGCTGCATTGTTCTCCTGCTGCCTCTGTGTTCAATGCATGCCCGCGCTGTGTGGGCTCTGTGCCACCTCTTTGGCACGCAAACAAGTGAATTCACACCATCACAATGCCATGATGATGATCGAGAAAGAGGTCCAGGAGATGATGGACACTGACCTAGATGACGACTGATTGTTGCCTCTGCATGGCAAAAGGAGGGACTGTTGAACTGTAAATAAAATGACCCACGAGATTGCATTTTGTGTTGCCATGCTCTCGGCAACCTGGTGAAGAATTGATTTCCACGTCCCTGTTGAAACTTGCACAACCCTCCTTCCTCCTTGTGGTCGAGCCAATTCCGAGAAGCTGCCTGTGTGCTTCACCCCCCAGTTGTGTCAGAGACTTAGCCACATCCTGTCCATTGTTGGTAACTCAGCCTGTCACGACCAACTCCTGTGCCCTGTGACCACACCATCTGGTCAAGGAAGCACGAGGCTGTGCCCCGTGACCACACCATCTGATCAAGGAAGCACGAGGCTGCACCCTGTGACCACACAATTGAGCAAGGAAGCACGAGGCTGTGTACATTGTGCAATCAGAGACAGATGTCCCCTGGCCACGATTGCACCACCAGACTGACGAAGAACTTATCAGATGAGGAACTTATCAAAATTTGGAACTGTGTATTGTGCAAATGGGCCTGGCTAGTACTATAAGTATGTGTGCGCTGCAGATTGAAGCAGCAGTCTCCGTAGAATTTTCTTTGCACCATTCTGGGTCCCTCCCCTTAGGTCGAGCTAATAAATAACTTACTTCCCTCCATGGCTGGTTGTCCTGGTCTCTTTGGTAATGTATGATTTAAGCAAGAAGAACCCGTAGATTCTAGGTGTCCCCTGCACCGCTGGCTTTGACTCTCCTAGTTGGGGAGGGGTCTCCAAACAGCCGGTTCTACAGGTAGCCACTTATAGCCTCCGAACATGAAGTGAACAAAGTCCAAAACTATAGTAAATATATACAGCCCCTGAGCAACACCTCAGTCAAATAATAAGACAAAAATCGTTTGTGTCTTTCAGTTGTAGTTCTTTGTCTTTTTATTTTATTTTTTATTCTTCCTTCATCACAGTAAGTTGTGAGTCACTTCTGAAGTTCAGAATTTGCTCCAGTCACAATTGTAGCCAATATGAATTTCATCATAGGTACATAAACCCAAAATGACTTCATTAGGGCTACAAGAGAAATGAGCCATATTGTTGTTTCACATAGGTTACATCAAAGCAAAGTGCCTCTAAAATATCACTATATGTCATGCTCCGTGTCATTTGTGCTACACAAACTAAAAGACTAAAAGATTTTGCGTCCAGACTTGTGCTGAGTTAGTTCTGATGGCAGAGTTACTTAATCACAGTTATAACCAACTCACACACAGACATACAGCAATGCAGCCACACCCAGCCAAACAGTAATGATCAAATAACACAACCAGACACACGCTGATGCATACACTGACATTCCCATGTTTACACCAATGCACATGCTAACATACCCAGGCACATACTGATGAATACACTAACACTGCCAGGCACACACTCAAATATGCACTAAGACACCCACGCTCACACTCAAGTATACACTAAGACACTCAAGTGCACATTCATGTATACACTAAAACACACAGGCACACACTGGTGCATATACTAACACACCCAGGCACACACTTAAGTATACACTAAAATACTCAGGTTCACATTCATGCATACACTAAAAGACCCAAACACACACTGTTAAATACACCAACATAGCCAGTCACACACTAATGCCTACACAAACACACCAAGGCACACACTGAAGCATACACTGACACACCAAGGGACTTACAATGCAGACATTGACACACCCAGCGTTACAGCAATGTAGATACTGACACACCTAACCAAACACAAATACATCCAATAACACACCCAGACACACATAGGTGCCCACACTGAGACACCCAGAGACTTACCAATGCAGACACTGGTGCACCCAGGCATACAGCAATGCAGACACTGACACACCCAGCCAAACACTAATGCAACCAATAACACACACCAGGCACACACTAATGCATACACTGACATACCCAGGTTCACATTCAAGTTTACACTAAGACACTCAAGCACACATTCATGCATACACTAAAACACCCAGGTACACGCTGATGCATACACTAACATACCCAGGTATATACTTAAGTATACACTAACACACTCAGGTGTACATTCATGCTTACACCAAAATATCCATGCACACACCGATGCATACACTAACACACCCAGGCACACACTAATGCCTACACAAACACACCCAGGACACACTGATGCATACACTTACACACCCAGAGACTTACAATTCAGACATTGACACACCCAGACATACATCAATGCAGATACTGACTCAACCTGCTAAACATTAATGCATCCAATAGCACACCTAGAAACACATTGGGGCACGCACTGAGACACCCAGAGACTTACTGATGCATACTCGGACACAGCCAGGCATTCAACAATGAAGACACTGACACACCCAGGCAAACACAAATGCAACCAATAGCACAACCAGGTTTACGCTGATACAGACACTGATAAACCCAGGGACTTACCAATGGAGACACTGTCACAGCAAGGCATACAGCAACGCAGACACTGACATGCTCATTCAAACACTAATGCATTCAATAAGACACCCAGGCATACAGTGACACATACATAGACACACCAAGGTATACACCAAACCAGACTTTGGTATACCCAGGCATACAGCGATAAAGATATTGACACACCTAACCAAACTCTAGTGCATCCAATAACACATCCAGACACACACTGATGCACATAGTGATACACCCAGGGTAATACTAAGGCATACACTGATACATCTTGGCATGCATTAATGCAGACACTCACATGGCCAGGCATACACCAAAGCAGACACTGACACACCCAGCCAAACACTAATTCATCCGATAACACACCCATGGAGGCACTGATGCACACACTGACACTCCAACTCTCACACTGAAACAGTCAATACCACATTAAAAACACAGAGGTAGCTCTTTGTTTGAGGAGATGGTGGTTCTAACAAGAACCATTTTCTTCTAGAAGGGTTTTTAACAGTTTTTTTTAATGTTTTCTTCTTTTAATTTTTTTAACAAAAAGCAAACAGGGTAGTAAAAAGGATAGGGATAGGGAAATACAAAGAATCAACTGGCTTCAGTCTTCAAAAAACATAATGTAGTCACTAGAAGAAAAGAAAAAACTACCAGTGATGCTTCTTTTTTTTTTGTCCTCATTTGCCTCATTTCCGCCCTTCTTCTAACGATACAAACCCTGAGTTTTCAAACCTCATACACTGGAAAAGGGGAAAGGGAAAAAAGGTGAAGGCTCCCCACACAGCGCCCAAGGGTTCTACTGAGACACCTTCTCCTTCGTTCGACCATAGACCCGTTCCATGTCCTTCTGCTCGCACAGAGAAGACTACGTACCAGCTGAGGCAGATAAAGGCTTAATCATTGGACTGTTGTTTAAGTTATCCCATTCATTAACCACACCAAGACACAAAGAGAGTCCAAAATTCATATCTCTTTGTCCCCTGATCCAAAATAGCCAACTTAGCAATATAACTCATAGATTTCAGCCAAACATCCTTCGTTATGGGTGCCGGAGATACCCTTAGTGCACAGATCTCCCTGCGCGCTAAGAGCAAAGCCTAGAAAAGCAACTTTTCACTGTCCTTTGTAACAATATAACCAATTCA
Organism: Lissotriton helveticus; assembly: GCF_964261635.1. Classification (NCBI taxonomy): domain Eukaryota; kingdom Metazoa; phylum Chordata; class Amphibia; order Caudata; family Salamandridae; genus Lissotriton; species Lissotriton helveticus. The sequence continues at coordinate 328,471,820 of NC_136071.1, read as the reverse complement.
GTGCTTACCTTAATCTGCAGATTTAAAATACTGGACAGGCAATTACTCACAGCCTCCCAAAAGGACTGAATCTTTGGGCTGTATATAAACATGTGTAAATCAGCTTCATTCTGACTGCCACATTTAGGACACGCCACCACTCCTCCTGACCCAAATTTGGATAACCTTTGTGGAGTCGAGTAAGCCCTATGCATAGTAAAAAGATGGTTCCTCCTCAGATATGCAGGTTTAACTATTTTATAAAGCATTGACATTGATACTAGCCAATAATCTTCCAGCGCGGTCCCTGGCAAGCATCCTCTCTTCGCAGATCTTACGGCAAGGTAAACGCGCCGCCTTACCTCTCAAGCATCAGCCAGCACCACAGTGCCATTTCCTTCTTAAACACAAGGCTGGATAGAAGTTTTTCCTCAAGTTCATTAGGATCTCCTATTTTCTCACCCAACGCCAAGTACCAACTTTGAATCTGGAGGAGTTTAAGGGGCATATTATCAAGCCTGGGCGATAAAATTATCGCCGCTTTATCGGCTGAAAACGGCCGATAAAGCGGCGATAATGGGCTTGATAATATGCTCTATGGAATTCCAATCGAAGCCCATGTTAGATGTGAAGACTCCCTTTTCTTTTTGCAGCATTTCTTTAAACATCCTACCTATCTCTGAATCTATAGGGGTGTCCAATAACATTCTACTGTTTTTTTAACATAAAAGCCCAGGAATAGAACAATAAAGCAGGCAGCGCTAAACCCCCCTTCGCCAACCTCCTCCTGAATTTACACCAGGCAATAGGCTGCCCTTTAGATGTCCAAATAAATGAACTAATTTCACTCTGCATTTTTTATAAACCATTCTTTCCTAAAACTTAAAGGGGTTGTTTCAAACAGAAAAGTTGCCTTCGGAAGAACAATCATCTTTACTAAGTTCACATGACCATATAATGTTAACGGGAGATCCATCCAACCCCGTAAACTGGCACGTATTTCCTTCTTGACCATGTCGAAATTAGCCTTAGTTAAGTCTGCAATATTCTGGATAATACTGACTCCTAAATATCGCATTTCCTTTTTGCATACTATCCCCTCTGTCCCCATATTCCAGCTCATGATTTCCGTTTTATCCTTATTGATATCATAACCTGAGACTTTCCTAAAATCAGTTGTTATTTCCAAGACAGCTATCAAAGGTTGTAGTAAATTGGCTGTAAAGATTAAGATATCATGTGCATAGAGCCCAATTTTCTTAATCCAGCCATTAAATTCAAAAGGTAATATGTCAATACTACTTCTTATTTTTCTGGCTAGCAGCTCAATATAAAGGTCAAATAAAAGTGGGGACTGGGGACAGACCTGCCTAGTAACCCGCCTAATCTTCACTGGCTGTGTCAATGTCCCATTAACTAACACTCTAGCTTCCGGGCAGAGTAATTACCAGTCAGTGTTCTACCGGAATGTGTACCCAAATTAAGATGTTTGGCTACTGTCTGCAAATTGACCCAATTAACGCGGTCAAGTTCTTTGGCTGCGTCTAATGCTATTACTGCTAACGGAAGGTCGTAAGCTTCTTCACTGTATCCAAGAATGCACCCTCAAAACACATTTTTAAAGAGACAAGCATGTGGTGTCTTTCACAGTGAATAACCATGCCACTTAATTCTTCGCAGGCAGCTGGTATTCTAATGTCTGCAGATGATCATGGTTCTCCCAAGGATCCTATAGAGATCGACTGTCCTGCTGCACCTGATTTCTCTCACATCATCTTGTTGTAGAACCTTTTATGAACTGTTTTTAGACGCTTCAATATGGAATTCATCCCAAGTAAATACTTCTTTGCAGAGCCTCTGGATAACTGCTTGCTGCAAATATTGCACTACACATATTTTGCTGATACCTTCTTTTCCCCAGAAGGTATAGTAAAGTGCTTCCAAGCATCACTCCCTTTTCTGCGAAGTGGTGTGTTTTCCTCCTCATCCTCAACAGGTGTGGCTGCTCATCTTGGATGGACGATGTAGCTACTGTCATTGCTTAAAAGCAGAACACCACTGATTCTCAAACCTCATTATAGAGATTTCAAAGAAAAAGTAACTGCTTTTGGGTGTGGTTCTCCATATGCAAGGTTGGGGTCTTAATATATTCAATCAGAAGACAATGTTTAGGTTCGGTTGTGAGTGAATTTCACAAATCTGGTCCATATATTTGCGGATTTGTGAATGTTGTAAAATGGGAAACTTCATTGGAAAACAGATATAAGGTTGTTTACATATACTTGTAAATATGTTCACGTATGTGATTGATGACAATGGAGGAGTGTACACATTTTCAATAATCTATAAAACTTCCAGCGAATCTGTGGAATCGTTTCGATCTTGTAATCGGGATTAAAACCCAAAGAGTAGTAGTCTTTCTATGTTTATGGACCCACAAAGCTACCGCTGTCCTCCAAAAATATGATTAATTACCTTTTAAAAAGTTCATATACTTGACATTAACTACGCATGTGATTTTTAAAAACATGCATAAGCATATTTACAAGAAAAGAATGTCTACAATACAAAAAAGTCAATTAAAAATCAATATCAAGTGTAATTCAATTAGTAATAAAATTAAACCCTGCTTTACCCATCTGGCAGTTAGCCCCAATGCGAAGGATGGTAGGGAACATTTCCTTCCAGGCTTGGAGGGAGGGCGGATGTATGGTTCTGGTGGACTTATATATAAATGACACTTTCATTAATTTAGAACAGGCATGCGAAGAATTTGATCTGGGACAGGGGCAGTATCTCCAATATGTGGGCCTGGTGGAATTGGTCAGGGTTACATGGCACAACTATCCAAATATGCTTCAGACTCTTGATGTACTGCTAACGTGTGGCAGCGGGCGTAGGCTGGTATCACTACTATATAAAGCTATGAGGGTGGATTCGGGGTCCCTAGCCCTTAAGGGATGGGACGCATGGAATGAGAACCTAAAGGTTCCATTATCTGAAAAAAGCTGGGTGATGGTATGTGCATTAACTCATAAGGTATCCTGCAATGCCCACCTGAAGCTGCTGCATTAGAACTTCTTGCAGCTGGTGTACATGACCCCTGTGAGACCCCACCATATAGATGCCAGCCACCCCCATGAATAGATGTAAGAGGGTCCACTCTGTAATAGGGCCCACTCTGGGTTTATGCAAATGACGTGGGAGTGTCCCGGAACAGCAGTACTGGACTAATATAGCAACGAGGGTCCGCATAGGGGTGGGGATGTTAGTAGAGGCCAAGCCAGAACATTGCTCCACAACTCAAGAAACAGAAACAGAAAATGGCCAATAAATTGCTACAATTAACTCTGGTGCTGGCCAAACGGAGGGTGGCCATATGCTGGATGAGTGCATGGGCCCCGACATACGAAAGCTGGATAAGGGATGTGGGAGAGTGGTCTCTTGCAGAAGTACTTCATATGAAAACCTGTCAGAAAGACGAGAAATTAGATGAGGACATTGCACTCTGGAGAATGGGAAATTGAAATGGTCAGGACAACGAATCGGACAGAAGTAGTGAAATGTAATGTTTGTAACTGTGCAGCACTTTAGTTATTTATGATGCTAAGTTTCCCGTTATGTCACAGATGAATATACCATAACAATGTGTACACTGGACTCAGATAGAAACTGGAAACAAGCTGGATGGAGATATGTTGTTAACCCCTTTGCTGCTAGGCCTGTTCACCCCTGTGCTAAGCCTTTTTTGGGGCTTTTTGGGGTAGTTCGCGCTGAGGCCCCTGTAACTTTTTGACTACCTAAGGTATTCACGCCAAATGCATGTCCTTTTCTTCAAACATCACGGGGATTCTAAAGGTGCCTAGAGTTTGTTGCTTTCCCTGGAGGCGACCCAGAAATTAGCCAACATACAGCAAAAGTTTGGCTTTTTGGGGAAAAATGGGGAAAAAGTGCTGCAAATGAAATCATCTGGGGTTTTCCCTGCAAATGGTATCATAAACGGAGATAATATAATGCAAGATAGCCATATCCCGGACGAACAGGACCCCACCTCAGCTTCCTTAAATTATCTGACCAACCTTAACACAGCTTGCAACAAACTAGCCCCTGTTAAAACCTCTCACCGTAGCAGGAAATTCCCTTCAGCACAGTGGTTTACGGAGCCCGTACGAATTCAGAGACAGTACTGCAGGAACCTGGAAAGGCAGTGGCGCCGATGTTACAGCCCTGCTGACAAATTGACCTATAAAAATGCTCTTTCCACTTACAAAAAACTCATAATATCAGAAAAAAGTCATTATTACACCTCCCAAATCAACCAGGGAAAAAACTTGGTAGGGCAACTATTTCAGGTAGTTACTCACCTATCCAACCCCCCTGCCCCACGCCTAGATGGATCACAATCTCTTTCTGATTCTCTGGCCAAATTTTTCGAGGATAAGGTTAGTTCCATCTTTCTGACCTTTTGCCACTCCACCAGTCCCCCAACCCCCATGGCACCTCCCATCAACAATTCCCCGAGTCTTTTATGCTTTGAAACAACCAGGCAGCAGCAGATTCAACAGCTGGTGGCCTGCACTAAATCGGGATCCCCCCTCGATCCTTACCCTCCTGCTATCCTGAATCACATCTCGGAAGCAATCTCTCCTGCCCTATCAACAATCTGCAATGCAATGTTTTTAACAGGCATCTATCCATCTGTCTGGAAGAAGGCTATTATCAAGCCTCTTTTAAAAAAGCCAACACTGGACCCTCTCCTTCCTGCCAGCTACAGGCCTATTGCCTGTCTCCCCTTCCCAGCTAAGATTTTCGCGCGAACAATGAACACTCAACTCTCGAAATTCATTAATGATAACAACCTACTCGACGACACCCAGTTCGGTTTCCGACAAGGTCATGGAACGGAGACAGCACTACTCAAGGCAGCAGACGAAATAAGAGCTACGATGGACAAGGGAGGTTCCGCAGTTCTTATACTTTTGGATCTTTCCGCTGCCTTTGACACTGTCGATCATGTCACATTGATCGACCGTGTCTCGGCTTTAGGAATAAGAGGCAAAGCCAAAGATCTTCTTGCCTCATTCCTGGCCAACCGTCCCCAGACAGTTAAGATGGGCAATTACACCTCCCAGACCTTTTCTCTCCCTTGCGGAGTACCACAGGGCTCCTCGCTAAGTCCGACGCTTTTTAACATCCATGTATCGGACTTAGTGAGGGTAATAAAATCTTATGGAATCGCCCTTACAACGTATGCAGATGACACCCAACTAGTGTTATCGGTACACAACGATGGTACTTTAGTCGCAGCCAATTTCCAAGAGGGAATGAAGGCAATAAGTTCCTGGATGTCATCAAATTGTCTTAAACTAAACTCCGACAAGACGGAGGTGATGACATTCGGGAACTTGCAGCCCATCTGGTCCCCTCAGTGGTGGCCATCCCAGCTGGGGAACACCCCCCCCCAACCAGTAGTCAAGGTACGCAATCTGGGAGTCATCTTTGACACCAAGATGACTTTTTCTCAACACGCCAACGCTGTGGTATCCTCCTCCTTCTATATCCTAAAAAGGATTAAAAAATTACTGCCATACTTACCGCCGTCTGCGGGCAAAACCCCAATCAGCACCTTGGTGTTTTCAAGATCAGACTACTGTAACGCCCTCGTTCTGAATGCCCAAGAAAAGGTCCTCAATAAATTACAGACGGTACAAAACGCTGCAGCCAGAATCCTTTTGGCCATTCCCAAATTTACTCCCACTTCCTCCTACATCAGAGAGCTACATTGGCTCCCCATACGGAGTCGGGTCAAATTCAAGGCTCTATGCATAGCCTATAAAGCTATCAATAGTCCCGGCCCACAGTTCTTAAAAACAGCTCTCCGTCCCCTGGAACATGCTAGGACCTTACGATCATCTTCAGCCCACTTGCTGATGGTTCCACGGACAAGAAAGACCAACTGGGGAGACAAATGCTTTACCATAGGAACTGCTAAACTGTGGAACACGCTGCCACTCCACATTAAAACTGCCCCTTCGCTACTAAATTTCAGAAAGAATCTTAAAACCTGGTTGTTTTCATCTTAAACCCTTCCACATCTCAAGAGTGAGTTCAGTAACACTAGCGCCGAGACACCCTCACGGGTATTTGCGCGCTCTAAAAATCGCATAAAATAAATACATAAATAAATTAATAAAGGGTTTGTGGGGCTGAAATCACAATTTTCCCAGCTTTCAGGGACTGACAGACTTTTGTCAGAAAACCAACATTGTTTCCACAGTTGGGCATTTTACTGGGACATAGCCTATTTTTGCTATTTTTTGTGCTTTCAACCTTCTTCCAGATAATGGTAGAAACGGGTTTGAAAGCAATAATGGATACTGGTTAATGCGATCGATCAGGAAGTATTTAATAGAATGAAGCTTTAGTGCCCGTTCATGGCAGGTGTCTGATTGGAGCTCCTGGTGGAGTGTCAGGAACAGACCCACATCTAGAAGTTAAGTGCTTTAGAGGGGAGCCAACTTGGGGTACTCTGGGGCATTTTGGGCAGAGCCATGGCAAATGTCTGCCATGTCTCAAGAGATGTCCTCTTCCAGTTGAGCAAAGGAGAGTCATGCGGTGTCTCAAGAGCACACCAGACTCCTCGTGGGCCCCTCATGTTTGAAGTTGCTCGGCTTATTATGCATTTGCTGAAGATTTCTGGAGTAGCTTCCTCTCCTAATTTCCAAAATGGAGTCAGCGAGGCTTGGAAGCTGGGCATGTGTACAGAACTTCCTGCCTGCAGATGTGGTGACTGGGGCTTCGGAAGGCTCCCTGATGAGATGCCCCTTACAAATGAAAGCACTTCCAGATGCTCACTCTTGGTCCAAGTGAAGCACTGCTAGTTACTTTTTACCACAATACACAGGGCACTTCGGTCACACCTAAAGGCAGCACACGAGAGCACTGAAAGCCCCGCCCCCTCCAACCAGCCAGACATTCCCTGGCCCTTTTTTGGCTAAATAAAAGGCAGAATACCGACACTGCTAGCCTTTGTATAAAGGCACACAAGAGTGTTGAGTTATAGCACATCTGCCACGACTGGCCAATCAACTCATGTCCCACAGAATAACCACTTCAATATGGCCAATACAGCCAAGGCACACGCTCACGCGCTGTCAGCACACCATGGCACTTATTTTAAGCACACCAGGTTTATTTATTCTCTCCTGCATGCAGTCAGTCTACCCAAGGCACTGCCGCAACCTCAGTCTCTGCACACCTGTGCACTGCCGCCTCTTCACTGCAAGTATTCTTCAGACAAAGGCAGCCCCCACCACTTCCCCACCATCAAGCCCAGGCTGCTGACAGCTCCTTTCAGCAATGCTGGAGCTGCTTTATGAAGAGCTGTGCTGGTTCTCCAGGACACTGGCTTAAGTTGGCTCCCAGCAAATGTGCGGTTTTGATATTGGGGGACTTGTCTCTCCCTCTTCTGCTCGAAGTTTTCTCAGCTTGAAACATTTAGTGGGGGAGCTAGTTTTTTCATTCTGCTTCAGGGTAGCAGCAGGGCGTTCCCCACAAGCCAGACAACAATTTAGGAATCCCTGCCACCCCAAGAGTTCTTCATTCATCTGGCTCCCCCTTTGGCATTTCCTCAGCAATCTAAGTAACAAACTTTCCTTCTTCAGGCAAAACAGGGATTCTCGGCTTTCCTGTCCGTTCCAGACTAAAACGGAGGCGCAGTGGGTCCAGTGCAGTGTTTTACAGAATACATAAAGACTGACTGGCTCCTAGAGTGTGTACCACAAATTCCAGTGCAGCCAGCAGAGGACAAATGTCACATTAGATAAAACAGTAAGGAAGGTTTCCACGGACATCTTCTCATACAGTTGTAAAGGAAACATTTGAAACTTAGAGAACACGTCAAGGTCAGACCATGGAAACAGATCAATAACATATAATTTTTGATTTGGATCTACCAAGAATTCTTTCAAATGTCATCTCAAAGGCTACAGCCAATCCTGAAAAAAGAATGTATGGCAACATACAATTCTAAGAAGTTAAGGTTGTTTGCACCGGCATCTGTGCGGTTCTGTGTGGCGTTCAAAGACCAAGTGAGGCATTTTATTCCAGCTACAGAAAGACATAATTCTGCACGTTTATAAGGTGCTACTTATAAATACTTGTCGCTTTCCTGTGTCAGTCAGGTGATCAGAAGCAATATCGGACTAATCCAACGTTACCTGTGAAAGGAGGGAAAAACACTTCTACCACTTGAGCCTGGTTGGCAGGAGACAGACCACAACATAGGTCAAAAGAAGTATGTCCATAAAGCCAACCACCTGGGAAGCATCATGAACAGATTGGATTTCTGAAAATTATATTTTTGAAAATGTTAAAACAGAACTACTTCTAAGAACATGCTGTTCCTCAGTTGACTGCAAATTCCCTGAAATATTTTGATTGAGCCAAAAGTGCACCATAGAATAGAAACGTGTTTCAAAAAGCAGCTTCTTCCATTGGAATTTGATCCCTTACCATAAAAACCTTTTATGTACAGGAAACATGGGCAGATAGTAACACTTTCCAGGAAAAAAAGTCTGTCTTCTGGAGCATATTTAACTTGCTAATGTCCTCGCCACTTTTTTGTGAAATTGCTACCAAATTTGAACAAATTCCAAGACGTCATTGCTTCACCTGGTGTATAATGCTGCCTAAATTAAAAAATTTGACTAAACTGCCTTAAAATATTTGCTGAAATCGCTTGGTAACGAATCCCACCATTATTGCCTTGTACGTATTGAGGGTGTCACCATAACTTGGAACACTTTGGTAAATGATGAGAGAGACACATATTAATATAGTGGAGGAAACTCATTCACTGGAGTGGAAGTCCTGCTTAGCTAACCCAAGATAGACCTATGGAGTGTAAAACAATACTGTGGACTACAAACCCAGGGGCATATTCACAGTAGAATAGCGGAGCATGGTGTTACTCTACAATTGGTAAAGCCGCACTCCGAAATTCTGAAAACGCAGGGATGGGCCTTATTTACAATAATACTGAGCACCCCTGCATTTCCCCTAGCAATGGCGCTACATTTAGCTGCCTAGCGCAACTGCAGGCACCCTTGCACCATAGTGCAAGGGTGCCTACTTTGCAGGGAATGATTGTTCATGTGTAGGAGGGTGTCCTTTTCTGCACATAAGCAATCACTAATGGCGATTTGTCACTTCTAAGTGTGCTGCAGAATACAGCACATATAGAAGTTGCAACTAGTCATTATTTAAGGATTGTTTATGTGCAGGATGGGAAACCCTCCTGCACATGAACAATCACTAATGGTGATTTGCTCTTAATATGTGTGCTGCATTAGAAACAGCAAAAATGAGGAGAAATACGTAATTTCTCCTAGTTGTGCCAGTTTAAGACCAGGTTTTCCCTGATCTTATTTTTGGCGCTGGCAATATTTACACGAGTCCTGTAAATAGGGGGCAGGGTAAAAAAGCAATTGGTGTTGTGGCGGAATGCCCACTGGAACACTCATTGCCCACCCCTATCACACTAAGTGCTGTGTGAATAGGGGCATTACTTACAAGGTAGCGTAAAGCCATGTTAAGTTGTTTAACGCCACCTTGTAAACAAGACGAAGGAGTTATCGCCTCTAGAAAGTCAAAAAAGTGACGGTCTGATGGCGATAACCCTTTGTAAATATGCCCCACACGCATGCGCACAGACAAACACACATATAGACACATTAAGGTATGGTCATGTGGCCGTAAGGCAATAGGTGTATACTGTGCAGCCTCCTAAAAGTATTTTGTCATTTACTCCGGGTGAAGTACGCTGCAACTGAATAGCCTGAAGCACTTTATCTCCAGTGATAGTGAAGTCAAGCAGTCAACACTTAATCTGTGAGGCAGTAGGATTAAAATAATCAGATGCTGCATGGCACACTGAGTAGATCATAATAAACTTAAAGCCCATTAAGTGCTGCAATCTCTTCTAAAATCAATGGGACTTTATTTACAGAGAGGTTACAATGCGCAGTTGAAACTATCACACAAAAAGTAAAAAAGAAGGTACCAACAACGTCTGGGGATGAGATACAGACTCAAACCTATTTATATTTATTTTATTTTACAGAGTTTTATATAGCGTAAAGTTGACCCGAATTGGGTATCAGAGCGCCTTACATAGACAAGTTGCATTACATGAGGACACAATCATTTTTTTTAGCAAAATAAACAGAAATAATTAGAGGACCTACAGATAATGTTATTCTTAAGGTGAGTGCAAGTCTATGACTTGAAGTCTGAGGTCTGGCTGAAGGGATTTTACCCTAATGTTTGTAACGAAATCTCAGTCAATGTCAGAGATACTGGAAAGGGATCACTTGCAGCAAAGCTGGATAACTTATTGAGTTTGAGACCATGTAATGGAGTTTCCAAGAGTTGTCTTGCACTGTATTTTTTAAGGGGGACTGGTGTGAGAGATAGGTATGTTTTGCTGTTCCTTTCAATTACCTCAATTGTGACCAAACGTCTGCCAACGTTGCCATCAACTACTCTCCAAACTTGTATCAAACCCTCTGTGTCCACATAACATAGTTCACGGAGGCCTGTGAGTCCGCGTGTAGTGTGGCATAGTTCAGAATGTGCCTATGGAAGGACTTAAATGGCCTTTTAGCCTCTTAATATATTATCGATACAAGAAGACAAATTGAGTGGGTAAGCACCTGCAACAGAATACCCCATGATATTAAACTTTACTACCCTACCTCAAAACCATTTGATCACTGTTACGTTTTACCAGACCCACACACTTGATCCTTCAGCTCAACTGATCTCAACTTGGAAGTGAGATTCAGGTTCTAAATACATCTTCAATTGTACATCAGGAATCTCAAAGGCTAGAGAAAGGAATCAAATAGTTTCAGATCCAGGGTGATCAGCTAAAGCCAACATGTCACCAAGACAGTGGATTAATATTAAAACTGAATGTCCTTATGGGACAAGGAATGGCAGATAAAGTCATTTTAGGGTAACGGTGAGATCAGGGGTGATTCAACCACATCACTGGTAACTTCCTGAATGGCGTGGCATTTATGAAGTGTATCCCTAGCCCACAACCACTGTTGATTTCTGGCCCCTGTTTGGGGATTCCTGAAAGAATGCTATGCCTCCTGTGTGACTTACTACGTAAAGACAATGTCCAGAAAGTCAGTTGTCAGGGCCTTGTGTAGTTCTTCCTTCCAATAGGAGACTTTTCAATTTAGCTCCACTTTACATAGGTCGTGAAAGTGTCCAGGGTGGTTATCATAAGGATGCAATGGATGTTTCCATAAAAGTGACAAGAGCATTGGCTCCTGTCCCCGGCCAGAGTTCTCTCCTTACTGATGTGCGTTATCCCATCCATGTCAAAAGAAGTACAAAGCTTATGGGGTAACAAAATTAAGCACAGGACCCGCTTTCTAAATGTAAAATCTGCATACAGGAATAAGTGCATCTTATTTCTATGGTGCGTGCCTTTCTCTTGTTTTATACAATGCACATACTAATCCCTAAGAACCAAGAGCTGCCTGACAACTCAACCTCTTCACTCATACACCCTTCTCTTTGAAGTTTTTTTTGCTGTATATTTCATGTTGGAATGTAAAGCTAGGAGGAGCAACTGTCACAGGTGGCCATGACCTAAATCATCCACACTTATTAAATGTGAAGTTGAGTTGTGATGCTCCTTTTTTCATGGGTGTGTAGACGAAATGTCAACGTTCACAGTTCTAAAAAATAATAATTGGAAAAACTTAGGACATGTGTAATGGTAGGAGTACTTTCAGATACCCACTCTGACAGTCAGTGTCATTTACAGGAGTAAAATACATTGCATATCAGCTCCCAACTGTCATTTATAGGAGTTGAAAATCTTGTAAAACTTTTTGGTCTCTGTGACTTCCCAGTGGGAGCAATACTATAAAAAGGTGTGTGTGTGTGAGTGTGGGTGTGTCTTTCTCCTTAATACTAATGGTAAATGTGACAATCCCATATAGTGGGGCTATATTTATTAGTGAAAGAGACATACTACTGTGGAAAATAACCAACACATTGTTTGTGGCTCAATCTGACCCTCTTTGGAAGCAACATATTACTTTATTATATGCCACTATAGCATGGTGGGGGAGATCATTTTGTTGGAGTGTGTAACTCTACCCCTCAAAGGTTTTGGCCTGTTTGACTCCCCATGAAGGAAAAGTAGCCAACAATTGATTATGTCTATCTTCGAAGTAATCTTTATTTCGGCCAACGGCCATAAAAGAGACACATATATACATTCATCAATTCATACACAATATATACGTGAAATCAATTGAGGCAATAATTACATTAATATGGTGTAAAATTAAATTCTCACCAATGAAATCAAAGACATAATTCATTCAGCGGGAAAATACAAATTTTTAGCAGCAAGATTCACTATTAAAATGTATCCATCTTCAAAGCACCTGTCCCATTTTCTTTCGGACAATAAACACTGAGTAAAGAAACCTACTGATACTAAATACAATAAACTGTGCAGTATTTGTTTTTAGGATCCTGTATGCTACAAAGCAAGATCTAGTTCCTAAAAGAGCACACATGGGTTTGAGCCATCTTTTCCGAGCTTTCAGATATGCTTTACATATGAACAACATATGGACCTCATTCTCTTTACATAAATCTGAGCACATAGGACATCTCTCACTTGTACTATTAGGACAATCCAGTTTTTTATTTGTCCAACGCTCAACGTTAGAGTTCAGCATGAGGTTCCCATACCTGAACTTCAGGAAGAGAGTTTTGGCTAGGGGCGGCTCTATTTCGTCCAAGAACAGTTCAAAACATGGTTCGCTTTTGAAGGTTAGGAAGTTTCTTGTTAGGGTGCCAATTCTACTGTCATGAGTGTGTCTATCATTCATAAAGCACCAATATGCTCTTTTCACAGTATTTTTAGCAAGAGTTGGTAAATTCTCTGGGTTTTCCCAAAATGAACTCAACCCCAAATTATAGAACCATTTTTTAACATGCCCGAACCACCGAAGGGAATTGAAAGTATCTAAATTTAATACTTCTTGAAGACCCTTTCTGTAATCTACCAGTTCCGGAGTGGACCAAGTCCTTATCCAGAACATTAGCGGTCTTAAGATAGCTAGGTGGTCGGTTCGTTTGAAGTTCAAATCGAGATGGAGAGGTATTAGTGGTGTGCTGGTTGGGACCCTTACAATTGATCTCATGAATTTGTTATCGAGGCCTTGAAAGCTCTCCTTGGCCCAAGGTCCCCATATCTCAGCCCCATATAATGCTGCAGACTGAATCTTGAATTTAAAAAGTTCAAGTACAGGAGTTATACTTTTGCTTGTACTAGCATTCAATCTGCAGATTATAGGTTTTACATTATGGGAATATGACACCTTACTTTTTTCGATTTGAGCCTTCCATGTTAATTTAGAATCGAGTACTACCCCCAAATAAATAAAATTCTCCACAGTACCTAAAGTTTCCCCATTCAGGGTCAAGTTCCCTTTATCCGGTCTAATAGGGTTTAAAGCCATACATTTTGTTTAATCAACATTTATTTCTAGTCCTTTGGTCACACAGTAACTGCTAAAGGAGTTTAGGAGTGCCTGGAGGCCCTTCTTGGTTTGGGATATTAAGATGGTATCATCCGCGAAGAGCAACGCAGGCACTCTCTCTCCATTTAGTTGTGGCGAATCGTTATTGCAAGCATTAAGATAATCAGGCACATCATTAACAAAAATAGAAAACAAAGTGGGGGCCAGGACGCATCCCTGTCGGACACCACGCTTAATCGGGATGTCACGCGTCAATTCACCTTTCGGACCCCATCTGATGTTTGCGTGATTTCTAGCGTGCAATTCAATAATGTGGACCAATAGACTTGCTGGCAGACCGGCTGTGTTTAACGTTCTCCATAGTAGATTGCGAGGGACAAGGTCGAATGCCGCCCTTAGATCGATAAAGGCTACATACAAATGACCTTTCCGAATTTGGACGTACTTCCAAATCAGGCAACAAAATCTAAAGACCTGATCTAGCGTACTGGTCTTGGACCTAAAACCTGCCTGAAATTTGGAAAGTATGGCCGATTCCTCCAACCAGTCATTTATCCTAAATAGTAGGTGCTTGGCATAGAGTTTTTGCAGAATGTCCATTAAACTAATAGGTCTATAGTTTGAGGGTACAGATCTTTTTCCCTTTTTAAAAATCGGGACAACTTCTGCTGCACGCCAACTATCAGGATAATTACAACTTATGGACAAAGCATTAAACAAACGGTTAATATAGGGTGCCCAAACTTCAGGTACATGTTTATAGAGGTCACCCGATACTTTATCTGGTCCGGGGGCTTTATTATTTTTTAGTTCATTGATTGCTCTGTATGTTTCCTCCAGAGTGAAATCAAGACACACAGGTGGTGAAAGTGGACATGGGGGCTCCTCCTCGTTATCATTATCATATGGTTTATACAGATTTGAAAAGTGCGTTACCCATGTCATTTCATCAATATACGAATCCCTCGCGGGTCTACTGGCGTGTCCCCCATTTGCAACCAACCTCCAAAAGCCAACATTGTCATTGTGTTTAGCAGCAAACAACATTTCAGCCCAGATTGACTCTTCCCATGTTTTTTGTGATACCCTTTGAACTCGCTTGTACTCCTCCCTAGCGAGTCTAACATCATCTTGGACTTTACTTCTAATTGCATATAAGAGCTTTCTCTTAGCCATTTTACAAGCGTGGTCGTACCACAGTTTTCCATGGCATCCCACGCGTACATTTTGGCGATTCTTCCTCGGCAATTTAGACATATGGACTCTTAGTTCATCAAAAAAGACAGTGTGTAGCTCAACAAAATAATCACAGTTATCAGTAGATAAAGGTTGTCCTACTAAGGGTGAAAAGGTCTTATCAAACAATGAATAAACTGCAGCCAGGGTCTTACCCTCACTTAAAAGATGTGGCCATTTTAGAGCACGTCTATTATTATTAATTATATGTGCCTGCTCACATTGGACATCAGCACCCACCTCACATGGTGCCGGACCAATAGTGTCACTAATTATATGCGGGTCAATAAAAAGTTCCAAGGGAAAGTGATCACTCTCTGCCCTCAGTGAGACTTTAAAATCAAGCATGAAATGCCAAATAATTAATGAAACAAAGATAAAATCTAATCTACTATTCGATTTCCCAAAGGTAGGTTGTTTTGTAAAATCTGAGGGAAGTCGACCATTACACGCTCTGAGGCCATGATCAACTGTTAGCCTCATTAATTGAACCGCCAGAGTGCTACAGGGGACATAGTTCAGGGTGTCAAGCTGGGGGATATTATATGCTTGGTCTTCCTCTTGAAATATATCTGAGATCCCATGAATCGGTTCAAAATTGCAGTTTAGATCGCCCCCTAGTATTACAGGAGTTTCGCCCACCACCCTTTTCATGAAAGTATCCAGGATTTCCAGGGTGGGCGAGACTTTAGAGTGCCCTATTGGTCTATTATAAACATTAATAATGTAATATTCACCCCCATTGGTAGATACAATTTTTAGAGCCAGAATATCTGGGGTTCCTGTATCTATAACCTCAGCTCTTATAGTTAAGGTGATTTTGAGCCATATGAGCAATCCCCCACAAGGCCTTCCCCTGCCGGACTGAGTGGCCTTGATACCAAAAGTTTTGTAACCCATCCTGTGCGGGATATCCAATGCCCAAGTTTCCTGCAATAGGCAGAAATCGCTGGTGTCAATGTAATCTGCCCATTCTGGGTCTTTCAGATTTTTGCCCACTCCAGCGATATTCCATGACAGGAAAATCAATTGAGGGGTTGGCTCAGTACTAGGAGGATCTGGTTCAGCATTAAAGACCGGTGGTACCAAGGGGGGAACTGCACTATCTTGCTGTGGGTCGACTATGAACGATACCTTGGGTGGGGGACTAGTCATAGCAACAGCGCATTCCTCAGCATTATCAATATGTGCTAATATCGGGTTTAGATAACTTTCCATGTGTCCGTGATTATAATCAGACATTACAAGGGGGCTTACAGGGGGCCCTGCCATCGGAGTTGCAGAGGCCATTAATTCTACATTAACCGTTGCTTGCCTTGTAAGTCAGTCTACCTCCTCAAGGCAGCTGAACCTATTCTGGGTGGGTAGACCATTCCAGCACATAGAAGAATCTTGGTAATTGGAGGAATAAGTCCTCCAAGGATTGCGCTGTACCAATGACCAACCATCATACAGGGGTTTTTTAGGGGGTGGAGGATAGAAAAAGGACAGAAGTCTAGGAATTACACAGGAACCTTCCCCATTGGGACAAGAGCAAATATAACGTGCTGTATGGGGGTCCTCGAAGGTCACCACTACACAATCTCCAACCACAGATTTCTTTGTAGGGCCCACCCAAGGAACACGTCGTACCATCAGCACTCTACTCTTCCTACCATTGGGAATTGCACGGTTTGCATTGAGCCAGTGCATTGTTTTGTTCTTCAAAGACCAATGGTTCTCGTGATGGCCATTTTCAAGCTCTGAAACGCCCGTCAAGACAACCACGTAGTCGTTTGCCTCTGGGGGAAGATCGATATACCCCCCTCTGAAATTATTCTTTTCAGATGTACCCCGGGGATACTGTTGATGAAATTCTGTCGGCCGTTGTTTAGGAGGGGGAACTACAGTAGGGTTTGAGGTAAGTTTAGTACAAGGACGGGAAGGGACAACAGGTTGAGGTGCAACAATTTGATTCACGCCCACTGATCGTGGTTTCGGAACTGGACGTTCAGGTGGAGGTATAGGTAAAGGAGAGTTAGATACCTGTGGAATCGGATCTTCTACCCCAATGCCCTGATTTTCTAGACTTCTCAAGCCAAGAGTAGCCAAGGCTATGATGCTTTTCTCCATTTCCAACAAACTGTTTTCGATGGAGGAGAGTCTATGTGCAAGGGGGGAGAGTAATTTCTTAAGTGTTTCCCAAACCATGCTTATGAATTCCCCGTCCTTCCCTTCCTTCCCTATCTGATCCTCAACAGTTAAACCCCCTTCCTGAGGGGTAATAAGGTTTTTAGCAGATAATGACACACCCTTGGCACCCTCTACGTGTATCTGTTCCTTAGAAATAATCCCTTCGATCGTTTTAGAGATTTGCGTAGGGGGCAGTTTTGGTTTTTGCACAGCTCTTGCCCTTTTTCCATAATAAGCATACCGGGAAATCTTTTTCCTTTTTAGGGAGGTGCCCAAATCTAGATTAGATCTTGAAGAATTAAAAATTACAGGGTCAGGGAAATTAGAACTATTGACCTGCGTGTCAGCAGAAGGTTTTACAATTGCTGGATTAAAAAAGTTAAAAGATACATTTTTCACGGGGGACAATACAGGTGGAATAGTGTCACCGGCATCTTCAATAGACTCTGCAGCCTGTGAAACAAGCTGTAGAGTTGGAACCTGGTGAACCTCTGCCTGCAGGACTAATGATTTAAGAGTGGCAGGTCTATCCGGGGTGACAGCAGTTGCAATATGCCCCAATGAAGATTTTTTCGAGGCAGTAATTACCTCTGATAATCTTCTTGCGGCTGCCAGTTCAAGAGAAACACGGGACTGTAACTTAAAGATTTCCTCATCAATTGCCTGATTAGTACGGGTGATAAAATCATCCATTGGGCCACTGATTGAAGTGTTTCCCTTGCCAGTCTTGCTACGGGTTATCCTAACTGACATGTTCATGAACAGTGAGAACCCAAATACAACCTTCTATGGATCAGAAAAATTTCTAACAGCACCAACCACAGTTGAACAGTTTCCCCGGATAGGCGAAGGAGGGTAGGCCAGTCCAGTCCTCGGCCGTCCTCGAACGGCCTCAAACGGCCCAGTCTTTGCCCTGTCTTCGCCCGGGCTGCGTCCCGCGCTGCGGGAGGCGGAAGCTGTAATATAGGGGGAGTGGGGGGCGGGCCAGCAGGGAGAGCGGACCGGAAGCTCTCCGTCGGTCTAGCAGGGACTTCTGGGAAATGAAGTCCCTGCACGCTCGCAGCCCCGCTGACGCCTCGCGCCCTCAGCCGCCTTACCGCCACAGAAAGGTGCCCAGTTGGTCCGGTGTCCGCAGCCTGTGAAGCGGCACCCGCGGAGCGGGTGCGGCGAAGAGTGGGCTAAAAACGCTGGTAGAAGGTGAGGTGAGCTAAGACTCCGCCGTGCTCTGCTTTGTCAATTAAAAAGAAATGCTGCCGCTGGTTCAAGAATAATGTCCCATCTGAACCCTGTTGGAGATTCCTCTTAAGCACCTCAAGGGCGGGGGGCGGGGGGCGGGCCAGCAGGGAGAGCGGACCGGAAGCTCTCCGTCGGTCTAGCAGGGACTTCTGGGAAATGAAGTCCCTGCACGCTCGCAGCCCCGCTGACGCCTCGCGCCCTCAGCCGCCTTACCGCCACAGAAAGGTGCCCAGTTGGTCCGGTGTCCGCAGCCTGTGAAGCGGCACCCGCGGAGCGGGTGCGGCGAAGAGTGGGCTAAAAACGCTGGTAGAAGGTGAGGTGAGCTAAGACTCCGCCGTGCTCTGCTTTGTCAATTAAAAAGAAATGCTGCCGCTGGTTCAAGAATAATGTCTATCTACTTTTGGAGTGCTGTCAAAAATTGTTGGTGTATGGGGATGCTTCTAAAATAACTGGTGCCTGTGACCTCTCTCCATGGGAAAGCTACAAAAGATGTTGTGTACAACTTAGCCCTACGGAAATACTGTACATGTTTTTGGTACTGTATGAGTCCCAGCTATTTTACAAGTAAAATATTTTCGTGTGTGATTAGTTCCTTTGGGAGGGAAGCCCTTAACTGTTTACCTGACTAACTGCCACCTTCTGGGAGCTCAGACATAATTTGCCACAGATTTGAAGAGAATCACTTTGATCAACAAAGTTACATAAAATAGATATGCCCCTAAATGGGGCTAACCTCTGGTCACTGAGGAAACATTCTTTGGTTTCAAAACTCAAGGTCATCATCCTTACAACTATCTTAAAGGCTTCAGTGCCAGAACTATTCTGATTTGTATGCTGACCACTGCACAGCGCAAGGTATTTACTAACTTGCCTACCTGTAAAACAACTTCTTCTCTGAGTCAGAAGAATTTATAATTGAGAGAGCGTGATATGGACATAGGACAAACAATGGCTATTGCCTTGACATAGTCTGCTGGGATGTGGTGCTCTTTTATTTTGATAATAGCCAGTTTTGTATGAGCCACAGAGTTGTCTCTCCTTTGTTTAGACATTATGGCGCCCGCAATGCTTAACACCCATTCAGATTTGACTCTAGTGGAAAAGGCGTATGCCATTTTAGATGGCCACACACTAGAGAGATGCTGGTCCCACATAATTTTTGGAGAAGCAGTCCCGCAAGGGGTATTCTCCATACCTATATCTATGACATCTGCGCAGCTATATCCCCACTTGTACGGGTAGTCCTCAGGTACATCTAGCAGTTTGCACTCACGTATTGTGCCTCACAGGTATGTTTGCTTGAAACAGGGGCGTAATTACCAATGGTGCAACCAGTGCAATGCACCAAGGCCCAGAAGTGGGGCAAGCACCAACCTAAAACTTCACCTTGAGCCCTGAGAAGGCACCCTAATAACCATGCTGGAGTTCAGAAGGTGGAGGAGCATAAAATAAGACAATACATTTAGTTTTTACCTTGTCACATTTGCTGTGAGCTCAAAGACAGAGGTCAAATGTCAGTGTAGTCTTCTGACAAGTTGCTGCTTATTTTTTTGATATGGAGAGGGGTGTTTATTTTTCGTTCTTTTACTGCAAAGTTTGAGAATTTTGTAAAGTGAGCAATGTGAAAATCTTGCTGGTGTGAATGGAAAGTTGTAGGATATAATTGTTTCTAAGAAAAAAATTAAATACCTATAAATTAACTGTGCAAATATTTAAAGATTAAATAAACAGGAATGCACACATGAAGCGTGTTGGGACGGAAAGGTCCTCTGCATGGTAATAGACATGTATCCCTGCCCTGCATGCCCAACTGTACTGTTATTTGGATCCCTATTTCTGATTTTTTGTCCTAGCTGGACACGGATCTTGCATTTGTGCATAGGCCTGTCTCAGGGATTCCAGTCTTGCTGCACCAGAAGGGGCATTCGAAGTGCTATCCTCATAGTAGTGGAAGGCCACCACCTACACCAGGGGTTAAGAATCACAAGTGCACTGGTGGCCGCTTACCCTGTAGTGATCAGTAGTAGTGAATAGTACCTTTTTACCCTGTTTCACTGGACTGAAGCATGCAGGCTCACTCACCTTTTAAAAGTTTGGCTGTTGTGTGCTTAACTCTCGGCCTATATCAGGTAGATGTGCTGTGCTGCATGGTTCAGAAGTAGTGACCGCGTTAGTTGTGTGTGCGTCTGAGAAGGGTACAGTACAAAGATGGAGAATGGAGCAGTACTGTGCAGTACATATGTGATTAGTAAATGTACTGGGTGTATGTGTAGGGTTCCATTTTGGGATGCCAAGTCTTGTCTGATGAAGAAATGGGGAGGAGAGGAATCCACCCCAGAAAGAGTTTGTGGATTTCTCCATTCTTTGAGTTGGGTGGGGACACATTGGTGGGAAGGGCCTTTTCAAAGACTACTCTTTAATTCAGTGATAAATCACGGTGAAGGGGAACGTACAAATCTCAGTAAGGGATATGGGCTGATAAGAGAATCATAAAGAGTTGGAATCGGAATCTGAAATTAACCCTATGATGCACCTATCACTGTGGCTGCTATCCAGGTGTAAACTCTGGTCACTCCCATGAATTATGTTGTGGACAATCAGTTTCTGAGGTGTGCCTGCTCTGACAAACCTCTTTCACGAAGGAAGGTGAAAAGGAGAAGTGCCCACTTCCAAAGCAGTAGAACCCAAACATAAAACTTAAAAGACCCAGGGGCATATTATCAACACAGGCGATAAAATTATCGCTTGCTTTATCGGCAGAAAACTGCCGCTAAAGCCGCTTTTGCAGCAGTTTTCTGCCGCAAAAGCGGCTTTAGCTGCAGTTTTCTGCCGATAAAGCCAGCGATAATTTTATCGCCTGTGTTGATAATATGCCCCCAAGACCCTAAATTTGATGTTCTGGAAAAAGGACTAAAAGAAGCGGAGGTTGAGTCCTGAAAAAATTGTCATCTGCCAAGCAGCCAGAAAGGGAAACTCCACAAGACTTCTGCCTGTGACCACGACCAGGGGCAAAGGTCTGCTTGTCTCCTTATTAGGTGAGGGTACAACACCTAGGACACTAAGATCACCTGCCCTGGAGCCTGACGCACCAGCGCCTGCCTGCTTACCAAAAACAGTGAGCCCAGTGAGGGATAGGAGAGCTTTGGAGGGATCAAGGTTTGGAATTGTGTCAGAAGCACTGGGCGGGTCGTACCAAACCGCACCATGGTAATCCCGTATGCCAGAGAGGTCACTGGAGAGCTGAGTTTGGGCCAGGTGTGCAGAACCTGAGTTTGGGCCAGGTGTGCAGAACTTGTGGCTGCCAAGATCGGTGACCCCATATGCCAGGAGAGGCAGTCATAGTGCGGGTGATCACATTAGTAGAGTCTGTGCCTGGATCATGATTACCACAGCAACCCCGTATGCCAGTACCACTTGGTCCTAGAGTTTAGGCTGTCACCTGGGCCAAAGGAGAACTGCTGTGACCAGCGAGTCAAGCCTGCATGCCATGATCTGCACCTGACAAATTCCCTGAGGTTCAATGAGACACCACTGAGGAAGTTGTACCCTCGTTGATGCTCCTGTGAGGAGCCAGAGGATCACAGCAGCGCCCCAACCCCACCAGGGGAAAGAACAACTTACCTTATGAATCTGCTGAGCAGGAGCAGCTCCGATCACTGGAAACCAACCCACAGGGATACTAGACAGGAGGAACCTGTGCCACCGGGTGCTGCCTCATCCATAGCGAGCAGCCCGACCTTTCTGAATATGATCCAGACTTGGGAGCACCCGAGGAGAGGGCACTCTGAACACTGCCATTCTACAGGAGTGGGTAAGTCTGAAACCAGGATTTTGGGGCCCTAGGGGACTTGAGGATAGTGGGGCTGCGGCACCATGGACACTTTCACTAAGTTCCTAAAAGGTGAGAAGGGAGAAATCCTAAGTACAGCCTAATAGTTTGCATTCTCTGATTTGGGCACCAGTGAATTTGGGGATAACACTGAACACCTTACATGAAGCAGGGTGGGGCAGGGATTCACCTGACCATTTCTTGAGCCCCGACGTCAAGGGGGATTGTGGTATTGCATTTGAATGTCACATCTCTTTGCATGTGTAGAATTTAAATTAAAATAATACCTTTTCTAATAAAAGCAAGTATTTGCCTGGACATTGATTTATTGTTCATATTATTTTCATTTTGAGTTACGAGTCTTGTTCACTGGCCTGTATTTACCTGCCCCTCAGGGAGCCTTGACTGCTCGACCACAATTGCCATTGAAAGTTCGGGCCCCAGGACTTCAGGAGTAAAAGGCCTCATCCACCATGGTTGGGCCCAGTAGAACCTGCCTGCCGTGTGGCCCTTCGAAAGCGGTTCTGACAAGACTTTTTTCAAATTCTAAAGTGTGAAAGAAGTAAACGTTCTAATAGGGTTGCAAATTACAAATATTCGCTGAGACTCAATATCAACATCTTATCATTTATACACTATATTGCTTTATCAGTAAAATTGTATGTCTGTGCAAATTTAGCGGTCATTTCAATGGAAAATGTGCGGTAGTAATATATTAGTGACAGCATGCTCCTAAACGGCACACCGGGTACATATTACACCCTTACCACTCGTCTGCTGAAAGGAGGGGCTTATTTGCGTTAGTTGCTCTTTGTATGATGGTTGGATTTCTCAGAATCCCCATGAATGAATTGATGTAAATTTGAAGGCAGCACTCCCAGGCTGAAAATTGTGCCAGCACTTCCTATTAGGGCCACAAGAGTTCTTACAACACTGGGATTATGCTGTTAGCTCTGCCTGATTCCCTCAACTACAGTAGTCAGACTTAGAGCCACAGAATCTACTGAAGCACCTGCAGGGGCACTGAAAGGCCTCATTTTGCATGCACTGAATGACCAGGATGCCACGAAGGAAGGAGGAGGGCCAGGACTGCAAGGTCCATTAAGCCCTGCTGCTCTGTGAGGCGGGCAGACACCAGCATGCCTCTTGGGCGCATTTAAGCTACCATCAACCCAGGAGCTCAGGACACCACGAAGGAAGGAGAAGGACCAAACGGCAGACCCATCAAGCCCTGCTGCTCTGGGAGGCGGAGTAATCACCAGCGCACCGCTCTGTTGCATTCACGCCTCCATCAACCCTGCAGCATAGGATGCATCCTTGCGGGTGTCTGGGCGAAGATTGGATCAAGAGAGTGCCAGTCTGTGCCCGTTCAAGCCTGGAAAAGGCGGGGCCACTCCGTTTAGTTGTTTTATTTGGTGGGCATTACCAGCAACATTTTACATATTTTGAACTCTTGTTTTATAGTATAAACTGTCACCTTGGCCAAACACAAAGCACACAAACCATTGTTGGATGCTACTCAACAGAATTTTAGTGGGTAACAGGATTACATTGCCCGGCGCTTGTATTTGGTTCGCCTGTTTGCCAACTGGTAGCCCATATGGAAAGTTGCGATTGACCCGAAGAAAGAAAGCCTTGACATCAATTAGCTTTATTTTAATTAAAAAGGTATGACTTTATTCTTTTTGTACATATATGAAAAACCTAACCACAGCCAAGATGTGTTTCATGTCACAGTGTCGTCTTCATGGGTAAGAATTTCCAATCAATGTAACTTCTAGATGCGGATGTTAGTAAATGAAATCTCAAACCAAAGTCTTTTATTTATCAAAAATTGGTGTATATAATATAATCCTCTTCGGTTAAATAGAGACCAATGTATCCGCCCCCTATAAGGGAGAACAACTCATTTCAAGTGCCACTTTTAAAATTGCATGTTACAAGGAATAACCTTATTTCCTGAATGTCCCATATTAAGGAGAACTCCACAATTTCAAACAGCCCTCTTACATCTTCAGGTGCGCATTGATGTATTGCCTGTCAAATTATACAGCACATAATAAGGGAAACTGTTTGAATCATGACCGCACGTCTTCAATCTACCATGGTTAACAATTGTACAGTAAGACTAAAATCATACCTTTTGAATGAAAAAAGCTCATTGATGTCAAGGAAATGCTTTTTTCGGATCAATCACACATTTTCCACATTGTTGGATACTGCTCGGTCTTCTAAGATTTCCATACATGCAGCAGAAAAGTGTATCATGAATGAAAGTGATCATATATTCCACGAAGTTGAAACAAGGTTAACTCCAGATAATTATAAAGGTAATGAATTTAAATCCCAACCAAGATTACTCACTCTTATCAAAAGAAGGAGAAAGCTTTCTGCTCGAAATCACTGGCAACAATATCATAAGTGCTACAAGAATAGCCTATTCGTCTCCCCTAATTAATCCAGCTACTGATTTGAGGGGCTAATCTCAGATCTAATTCCAACAGTTGAATGAATCACCAACATCCGAAGAAATAATACCAACAATCCTTTGCACAAACATATTTTCTGCTCTATCAGCTCTTCCTTGAGACCGAGTTAAAACTCCGGGCAAGCCATAGGGTAAAGAGCGACTGGAGGAAGTTGATCTAGGCTTGTATGAACTTATAAAGCCAAAACATGATGTAGAAGTGCATGAATTGACAGAGCTTAAAAGTATGATGAAGCAGCTTTTGGCAAGAACAGAGGGCATTTCTTTCATCCATGAATCTTTTGCTCTCATGTCGCCCAGCAAATGCTCAACAGCCTACATCAAGCAGCACTGAAGAACATTTGCAATGCATTTCACAAAGTCACCCACCCTAACCCTTGTTTTGCCAAATTCAAATTCCTAAACAAACCAAATCCTTCAGCAGAATTCCTGTATAGAAAACATAACATTTAAATCGACTGAGACAACAGAAGCCCACAAGGGCTCCAAAGGGAATTCGAACATGAATATGACCATTCCTAATCAGTTTGACTCTTGGTCTGCCAATGCTGATTCTGTGATGTCAAGTTGTGAAGCAAGCAGGGATATATCTAGGACAGGGGCTCATGTAAAGAAGGGCATAGTTAAGATGATTAATGTGCCCAAGCTGGGTGGAAGGGTAAGAGAGAATGGCATTTCATTAAAAAACAAAGTAGTTTCCTGGATAAGGAAGCAGCACGGATGCCTCTCCCTTATACTTGCGGACAAATGTATGTCTCCCGTATTTCAATGAGAGAGGAACCGCTTGATAAGATTAAGTTCACACTGGTTGATAGTAAATTGGTTGATGGGCTCATATCCCTTGAAGCACGTTACCTACCTCCATGAAGTTGTTGAAGGAAAACAGTTGGAACACTGTAGTCTTGACCACGCGTGTTCCAACTACGCAAGTTAAACCACGCTTGCCTTAAATACACATATACCTTAACCACGCATATGCATAGTTAAGGCAGTGCGGGGTCTAGCTCCTGTCTACTCGGGACAGGAGTAGGAAGTCCTCGCCAGGAAGAGATCTGTGGTGAGGTAAGTGTGGCTGGGCTGTAGTTTTCTGGGCTGGGGTAGTTTTCTGGGCTGGGAAGGGCCGGGGTAGTTTTCTGGGCTGGGGGATGGGTCGGGGTAGTTTTCTGGGCTAGGGGTAGTCTTCTGGGCTAGGGGGTCGGGGTAGTTTTCAGGGCTAGGGGGGTCAGAGGTAGTTATCAGGGCTGGGGGAGTAGGTTCAGGGTTGTTTTCTGGGCTTGTGGGTTCGGGGTAGTTTTCTGGGCTGAGGGGTTGGGGTAGTTTTCAGGTATGGGGGAGAGGTAGTTTTTAGGGCTGGGAGTTCGGGTCTTGTTTTCAGGGCTGGGGGGTCGGGGTAGTTTTGAGGGCTGGGGGTCAGGGTTGTTTTCAGGGCTGCGGGAGAACGAGGTAGTTTTTTGAATTAGGGGTTAGGGTATTAGGCTTAAGGGCAGTGGAAGGGGTTGGGGTAGTTTTAAGGACAATGCGGGGTGGGAAGGAGTCGGGATAGTGTTTGTTGAGGGACAGGGTTTTAGGCATCAGGGCAGGGGGTGGAAATGGGTGGTCAGGGTCGTTTTTAGGGCTTAAGGGAGGGCAGGGTCATTTTTAGAGCTCGGGTAGTTTTTTTAAATTAGGGGTTTGGGTTTTAGGCCGAAAGGACAGTGGAAGAGGTTGGGGGTAGTTGTAGGGACAGCGCAAGGGGATAGGAGGGATCGAGGTAGTGTTTAAGGGTTAGGGACAGCGTGGGGTTGGGAGAGGGTCGCGCATATGGACCTGAGGGTGGGGGGAGAGTTTGCAGCTTAGGGCAGGGGGAGGAATGCGTGGTTAATCCAGTCCCGGACTGGCCATAGCGGGCACCGGGCAATCCCCTGGTGCGCCGCAAGGGTGGGGGCCGGTTTTGAGCCCCGGAGGGGCGATATTGTTACAGGGCCGTTTTTGCAGCATAGCTGCAAAATCGGCCCTGCAACAAAATCGGACGAAAACCGGCCCTAGCGAAGCAGCGCTCGGCGGCACCCCCAGCCCCCATGAGTGGGGAGGGGGGCCGGCCGAGCACTTTGCCAGGGCCGGTTTTAGTTCCCAGTCCGGCCCTGGGTTAATCTGCACTCATGGTTTATGCTGCGTGGTAGAGGCATGTGTGGTTTATCCAGTCGTACCTCTATCATACAATCAGTCTTAGAATTCCATTCAAGCTTCAGTGTTCTACAATCCTTCGGCCTACAGTTCTATATAAAAAATCTTCTCAAGGTAATTTAACACCTTATAGTCAGAGTATTCTCTCCGCAAATTTAAGTCCCTCTGCTGTGGTATTAAAAGCAAATGATTTGCTGCTTGTCAGCCCTGGTGGCACCCTTCAACAAAAATGCAGATAACTCCATTTCAGAGAGTGGGCCAGCTCACTCATTAGATCATTTGTCTATAACCCTCTGCATAATTTGGATAATTGAATTTTTGGTTGTCCTAGTAGAATACACAAGGCTCTTGGAAGAGAATCGAGGTATCTTACACAAGAGCCAATAAAGGAACAATTGTTTAGATTGTTATCCTCGAATATTGCAGGCTTATGCTCTAAATGATTTGATTCAGAATGGGAAGAACTGGTGGATAGTCAACAAATATTTACTGTTTTAGGAAAACTGGGCAATCAAACGGTTACGCAGACTGGGATTTACTATTTGTTTTATTAGTACACACCCTCTGCTGTGGGGTGACCCTCTGGAGGATTGATTGATTGGGTCAACAACTCAATAAAGTATAAAATAACATCTCAATTATCCCAACATAATAGTATTAGGTTTGATAGGCCAATATGGACTCAAGATAAATCTCTATTCAGTCTATATTTCTCCTCTTATGCATAGCAAGGAGCCTCCAAATATTAACATACTAGACGCCCACCTTCTCAGTCTGACACCTAAGGCACACCTCATGTTAGGCGATGATTTTAATGAAATCGTTGTACCATTAGACAGTATCTACTTGATAAAAGAGGAGGAAATTAAAAACAGGGGTATCCTGTTAAAATAACCTCTATTTGCACCCACAACTGTTGCTGCTGCCCGGTATGCAGATCTAACACTATCCCACAGCATGCATGCATGCAATGGGCAGTCAAAATCAGACCAAGAGAGATCATACACCTTTTAGAGGGGGATCTATAAAAGTAGGTTACACTACTTCCTCTAGGCCGTTGCACTGTGGGACAAAATGTCAGATTTCAGGGCAATCACCAGAGCAGACAGTGACTATTCGGGCATTGAACTTAGCTTACCTTCCACCTCATCCATAGATTTCTCTGGACAACATGGCCCAAAGTAAGTTGACTTAACACAAAAGAGGGAAGGTGGGTCCAAGGGAAGTTTTAAGACTGGCAAGGATTAGATCCCCAAATAGTTACTAATAAACAACAAAGAAATCTTTGGGTCTGGAATGCCAAGACAAAACAGGGAAGAGACACTAAAGATTGTCTCAAGGAGCTTGTGAGGGAATCCCTTTGTTAGGACGAAATCCCTCACCCACCACAGGTGGCATGCTTCATCATCTGGGATCCTCCTCTTTGCTGGAAAGCCTAGCCCCACCAAGGCCTACGAATCCTCTCTGAGCGGAAGGAGCTCAGGGATGTTTTACTCTTGCTCTGTTAGGATATACTAAATCCAGCAGATGAGAAGAAAGATAACTGGTTCGGTCAAGGGCGCAGCGCAACAAAAATACAAACAGTGTGGGTAGTGGTGTTAAAACAAGCTACAGAGAGCGACAATGATAACTTTATTAACTTGTTCTTGGTGCCAGGATTAGAAACAGTGCACCTGCAGTATGTGTCAGACGAAAAACAGGTCTGCATGTTTCAGCCTTAAAGACCCAAAAAGGTGTCGTCAGGACTTCGGAATACTACTTGGAAATAGCACATGATGAGTGATAAATAATAAGAAAGTGAAATACAACATAGTTATCCTACTGATTGTGTAGCTGATTTACTGGTCATACCTGCAGAGAAAAACACAAGCAACAAGAGAAATCAAGTAAGTATGTAACTCTAAACATGTTGTGAATGCACTTGAAGGACCATGTGTGATACTGTTATCGTCACAGGTTTACTATATTTGAAATTTCTAATGACTTGAGAAATTGCTCACCCGTAGTGTACGGATAAGAGTCCTCACTTCAACCTGGCAACAGATTAGCGTAGGGGCACCGATCTTGAAAAAAAGGAAGTTGAATGTGTCAAACATAGCAAGGGTTAATTTGACACAACTCCTTAGTGACATAGGTTAGAGAAAACTGATCAGGTAAAGACCAAGTGCACAAATGTCCAAGTTTGTCAAAGACTCCCAAAGGTAAGTCGTGTAACCACACCCAGATAAGTTGGGCATGTTCTGGGGTAGGTGTTATCAATAGCACCATTAA
Source organism: Lissotriton helveticus (assembly GCF_964261635.1). NCBI lineage: Eukaryota > Metazoa > Chordata > Amphibia > Caudata > Salamandridae > Lissotriton > Lissotriton helveticus. The sequence goes on along the minus strand of NC_136071.1, from coordinate 328,442,860 downwards.
GTTAGTCAGTTGGTGCGTATGAATATACCCAGACGGGTTTGACCCTATATATAACATAGTGAAGTCATCTTGATAAATATGTGGTGACCAGAGTATGGATATACCCAGACAGGGTGGCCCTATATATGACACAGTGAAGTCACCCTAAAACACATATGGTGACCCAAATGGTAGGTGCTGTGCTTTCTTGAAAAGCAATAGATGAAATACGTCTTCGATCATTGTTGCCGGGCAGTGTAAAATAAGTAGATGTGTAACACCGTTGCATAAACTCTCTGGCGAGATCGCTCTGAATACAAAGGTCCTAGGGTCCATGAGGCAGTGTCTATAACGCGCTCTGTTGAGGAAAATTAGGCCAGAGAGTTTATGCAATGGAGTTACACACATACTTATTTACACTGCCCGGCAACAATGATCAAGTGTGTATTTCATCTATTGCTTTTCATGAAATCTTTGAACCATTAGACAGTATTTACTTGATAAAAGAGGAGGAAATTAAAAACAAGGGAATCCTGTTAAAAGAACCTCTATTTGCATACTTTTGCAAGTGCATGTGCTTGTTAGAAATCCTATGAAAAGTGCATAGGGCTCAAAGAAGCCCCAACCTCTGGCACCACTTCCTACAAAGATCTTCAGTCACCTACCACCATGTGCTCCGTGGCCTGACGTTTTGTGAAGCTGCTTGAGGTCCTCTTGTGACTCCATAACCTCCGGCCTGTGGGTCCAATTGAGGGTCAGATTTGCTTTTCCTGGGCTCGCCTGATTGCTCCAGGCCTGCCCTGACTCCCCTGTGTGTGGTGAGTCTCCTGGACCTTGTTGGTTCGAACCGTACACTCCCTTGTCCTTATGCATGGGTGCTGTTGCCAAGGCTTGTTGGTGTGTCCGCCGGACAGCGACCCCGCAGCACTCAGCATCCTTCATGGGACATCTCCCATCTGGTTCCTGGTCATCCTCAACATCACTTGCTCCCCTCATTTACAGTCAAGGTTACCGTCAACGATCCTGAAGCAGTCAACATCGGTGGGCATTCGTCTACCAAGCCTCTGGTCACTCTCAAGTGACCCAGACTCTTTCCCCTCTGCTTTAAGGTACTCTTCAACAAGAATCCACATTTGGATTCAAACAGATATTCTTCTCCCTTCCAGCAGTGGCTTTTCTTCAAAGTCCTCCATTGGGTTCAGCAGCGGTTTCCTATGACACTTCACACGTATGCACCCAGCTTTCCTGTGTTAGGTAACTTGGGTACCTCATTATCTACACGTAGGGTGGCTTGCCAACCTTCTGTCTTCCACAGGGTTCTTTGTAGTCCACTAGGAAGGGTCCTTAATCTTTAAAAATCCAGCCATGACCTACTCATAAACTTGTACGGAGCACACAGTCGTGTTTTCACACTGCACACGCACTCCGTGGGGTGTCTATCTACTCACCTTGGGTGGTTCCTTGGGGTCCCAGCAATTCTACGTCCTCTCGACATTGTACTGACTTAAGTTGTGGTTCTTATACCACTTTTTTAGTATATGATTTAGTCTCCCCCTGGGGCCCTCTGTGTATTAGTGCTATTTACTGTGATTTCTTTGCAATACAATTGTGTGCTTTGTGTCTGTCTCTGTCTGGGGGATACTGGAACGTACTAGAGAGTATTCTATAATAAATACATATTTTTATAAATACCTTGTGTGGTTCTCTTTTCATTTAATCTATACTATAAGATGGCATTCTGGTAAAACAAGCTGCTTTACAGAGAGCAAGCTGCTTTACAGAGAGCTGAGCTGAGGAGAGCAGCCTGAAGGCTGCTCTCCTCAGCTACCACTTAGATAGCTTTCTAAGGTTGTCTGAGACCTCTTAAATCACCATAAAGGTTGTCTGGACTGGTGCAGGGTGCCCACTTAAATTAGTGGACAGCATGTACCAGGCCAGCCTCACAGATGGGCTAGCCGACAAATTAAAAGGGAGAAATGAGTGTGTCTTGACTCTAAGATGATGTCTTGGTTCTAAGAGCCCAGACAGACGCTGAGTCAGGGGAACATATGACCTGGAACTCGTGCAACAAATATTATGTAAGAAATATGATAAAATATCTTCGAAATTAAAAAAAGTATATTTATTTGACAAGCGTTTCACCTTAGTACATCAGAGTATATTACTGCATTGAGAGGCATTTCTTAAAAGTGATAGTTTCTTTAAAATATGAGCTTTGAAACAATTATGCCATCATTCTGCCTCTAATGACAAAACTATTAGTGAACTAAGAGGAAAGTCATTGTCATGGGCTGGATATATGTGGGCTATATTCTTATTTTGCACAGAGCAACATTATGGTTCATTAAGTCAAACACAAAAGGTTTTTGTACAGCAAATACCTACCCGGATTTAAAGGTTTTCTCATGTGCAATAATGAAAAAATAGGAGGCACAATAAAATAAAACTCCCTAAATTCACACAATTTGGTCAAGTAGTTATACCAGGATTGATCTTAGGTGTTCTGGTCTTACATTGTGTAATTCAGCCACTAGATTCCTAACACTTATTCACTCCTGTTTAACATCATAGTTTAATATTCTGTCTTTAATTCTTGGTGCATGAGGCTAGAGCATTGGTAACAGGCAGAAGCCACAAGCAAGCTCAGCGGATTTTGGACTTATTTAATTCATTTATTTATAAAGTCTTATATGGCGCGAACAAGACCCAGGCGGGCATCAGAGCGCTTTACAGATGATCAAGGACCAAAAGAGTTAGGCCAGTAGGTCCATAAAAACAACAGTGACAAGCAAGATACTGGAGAAAATAGAGGAGCAAACTATCATGACATTGTAAAAAGGATATAGATGAGCCTATATGAACAACAAACAAATATTGATGTTGAGAACCGACATAGGTCATAGACGAAGTCAAAGTCATAGGATCAAGTGCGAAATACATTGTAGCAGTGCCACTTAGGGCAAGGCAGTCCATAGAGGAGGAGCGAAACCACTTGTAGCGAAACCAACAACAGATGGTACCTAGTGGGAGTAGGTACATTCAAATCATATGGTGTTCGTCAATAGAGCTCTTGACCTTAAGGTAAGCCAGCCTAGAATCAGGCTCAAGCCTTCAATGGTTCACCCTCTCCTAGACTTTGCTGTTGGTATTCTGTGTCTGATATAAGCTTAGAAGCTGCTGCCAGTGTGATACCTATTTTGTATCTTAGCTTGAATGCTGGTGATCATATTGTAACCATGGTGCATGTGAGGGGAACCTACACTGCTGCCTAATGCTGTACATTGTATATATATGTTTACCCACAAAGGTTTGGACTGCTGTTGCAGATGCTGCCCATGTTCTGTGCATCCGACTGAAGCTTGCATTGTTTGACCCGATCGGAATGTGTTCTATGAGTGTGTGTACTCCTACCTGGTGCTGAATCTGTTTTGTTTGAGGAAATCTTGGTGTGTGTGTGTGTGTGTGTGTATGTGAGAGTCAAGCTTGCACTCAAACAACCCAGTGCTGGTCCATACACTTGTACCAAATATGAAATGCTGACTGGTAGAAATATCTAAGGGAGGTGTTCAATAGTGGTTCCCAGTGCCACACCTGTTCCACATCTTTGAATAAAGTTTGCACTTGCCCGCCAGTGCCACATTTGTTCCAAGTCTTTGAAGGAAGCCTGCTCTAACTGGTCCTTCAGTAGCATATTTGTTCCATGTGGTGTTCTACATAATGTTAGTAACTGGCAATGCAAATTTAAGATGGCAATTCGCATTGGTAGATGGGCATGAAAACCATTTTCATTCTTAAATAGAACAGGATACGTTGTTCTATATGCATACTTTGCAGATGTCATTCTTGGCACCACAGGCTATCATCTCAATGAGACAGACTTTTTGTGTCACTGTCCCGCAGCAGATAAATCAATCTTAATAAATATCCATCAGTGTGTGGCCTACCACTCAATCTTCAATGTAAGTATATATTTACTATTCCTAGCTCCACATTTCCTTACGTAGACTTATCCTGCGAAGTATTGCCATTGTTGATATTATGGAATCAACATTTATTAGCTTTAATATTTCGACCGTGCCATCAAACACTGTGCAGGTGCTGTGGGTGATGCCATTTCATGGTGTCATTGTTACTCCATCCATTCCTGCTGTACCATTATGTCAAATTCAGTATGGGTAGCATTGTCGAAATCAGGTGGATCTCAAACACACAGATACCGTACTTTTATGTATATCTGGGGGCAATTACTAGATGTTATGATCAACTGCCCTTTGCCATAACTTCTAGTAGAGTTCAAAGTCATACTACTAAACCATCCACGCACCACATGCGTGCCAGGAAATTTTAAGCAGCAAGTCACCCATTTTGGAGATATTTGTAACATTGACTGACAAATAAAGTTACGTTGGTGTCCATCGATGAAGCTTCTTTTTTATCCAGCTAAATTCCTGCTTTAGGCTTGATTACGAGTGGGTCAGTTAATTCCAACCCATGCTTAAATCTTGTTTATACACAGGTCGGAATTATGAGTTGAAAGGTATTTAATGCATGCAATAATTAATGGGTGTGCCATATATCTCAAGGTTTGTAAAATGTTATCAGGTCAACCGTACCTAAATTCAACAGGGTAAATGTGTATGGGAAACGGCCACTACAACGCGGCCCTTTCCACGAAAGGGATGTATGACATTACAACGCATGCTTTTACCACACATGCCTTTACAATGCTGTTTTTACAACGCATGCCTATACAACGCATAGTGCTTTGGGGTGCTGGATAGTGAATAGTTTAATTTACTATTCCAACTCCAGTCCCCGTGGATAGTAGGGAAGGTGTTGGATAGTAAATTAAACCTATTCCCTATCCTAGAGCGCTCCCCAGCGCAATGCGTTGTAATGGTTTGCGTTGTAAAAGTTGCATTTTAAAGGCACTGCGTGGTAAAAGTTGCGTTGTAAAGGATGTTTCCCCCACGGAAGCCTTAACCACGCATTCATTCCAACGCATGCGTGGCTACCACAAAAGCCTTTACCACGCATGCCTTTACTACGAGATACGTAGTAAAGGCATGTGTGGTAAAATGAGAAAAAGTGGGCTTTGGGGGTCTTCCCCCAAAAATAAAAAAGGGGGGAAAAAAAGGGGGCTGGAGGGGGTCTCTCCCCCCCAAAAAAAACTCACCTGAAGTCACGTCGAGAAGTGCAGGCAATCGGCGTAGTTTGAGAGGAAACGGAAAGAAAGTTCCCGTTCCTCTTTACGACGTACGACATCACCACGGAAGATGGAGAGGAGACGACGTGAAGAGGTAAGGGGAATTTTAGTATTATAAAAAAATATATATATAAAAGGATTGAGGGTTAAGGGCAGGGTTAAATATAAGAAGGATTGGGGCTGGGGAGTCACGTAAGGGTACAGGGGAGGGGTAAAACCCTTACCAAGAGTATGCCCTTATCATGCATACATTTACAACGAAAATCATTGTAAAGGTATGCGTGGTAAAGGAATATTCGTGGTAAAGGTTATGCGCTGAAAAAGCATTCAGTTGTAACGCATGCGTGGAAAAGGCATGTGTTGCAACGGAATGCGTTGTAATAACATACAACCATGTGTATGATATTTATCGTTCCATGCTGATTTTGGTGCTTTAAACACCAAAATCTACATGTTATTTCCCACAAACTTACAATAGGTGTTATTGCACCCAACAAATAACTTACCCTGTGCTATCCTTCATCAGGTGCACTCAGTGGTAGAAGTGGGCGGGAACGGCAGGGTACGGCGTGCCCCTACTTTGAATTTTTTTTACAGTCCGTTCCCCTACTTCTTTATTTTTAAAAAGCGTCCCAGGACGGCAGGAATGTTCCTAATTAAAAATGATAACGTTAGCATTCAGCCGTGTCCTCTGTGTGGTGCACATCGAGCAAAGCCTCTCCAGTGCCCACGGCCTCCTCCCCCTTCCCCTCTGTATCTGGGGGCAGGGACCTGCAAAGCAAGCTGAAAGGGGTATCAGTCTTGGTTTAGCACGCAAAAACGGCTACCCCTGATGGCCCTGCTGTGCAGTGATTTACAGCTCATTACTGCCGAGGCTACCTGCCTTCCCCTTACTGTGACCAATACAATGGTCACATCAGGATGCTTTGGTGGCCCCCGCCCTTGAACACCTCTGTCCTTTATTTTCGGGCTCACGCAGACTGAGGGACGCCTACTGGAAAAGAAGACAAGCATTGGAAATGCAATAGTTCGCACCTTTGATTAAGTTAAAGCCATTTACCTTGCTAATGGTAATGTATAGCAAAGTAAATGGCTTTAACTTAATAAAAGGCGAACATATTGCATTTTAATGCTTGTTCAAGATGTTGTGTAAACTTTTTTTTTTACAGGCAGCATATTGGTCTTGTGTAGTGCATAATTCGAACTGAGTTGCATTCAAGTGTCTATACCGGGCAAAATTGAATTGTGGCTGAAGGTAGGTAGTGTGCATTTCTCTGAATTCCTATCAGGGGCAAAACGGTGTTCAGAAATTGTGGTTGTTCAGTCTTCAGCGCTGCTGCAAGACACACAGAGCAATATTCCGGTATGCCGGTTGCTGTTGTGATTCTATGAAAATGTGTGTGATAGTGGTTCTGAGTACTGTAGAGGGTTTTTAGTGTATATGTTTAAGCAACGCCCTTAATTAATGTAGGCTCTGACATTTCAGGGACCCCCCTAATTTTTTCATACCACTTAAAGCCCTGGGTGTAGGTGTGTAGCAGACAGACTGCAGAGTAAAGTAATGTGACTGGAAGAAAGGGAATGTTTGAGACACTCCGAAGACTTCCACCCCGTCCGCAGATCTTCGAAGGTTTAATTCACTCATATTTTCAAACCTGAACAATTTTTCAGTTCTAATTATTCACAACAAAATGAAATATCCAATACTGGTTACAAGCACTGGCAAAGCCAATAGGTTTGGCTTGATTAGGGGCATGTCTGTTACTGCGTGATAGGCCCTTGACAAAAGCTTAAAGAGAAGCACCAAAAAACTGGTGCGGTGGTAGTATGCCGAGCACAGGATTTTACTTTACATGTTTTAGTACTGAGTACAGTAAAACCCAGACAGATCCACTTGCCAAAAGACACAGATCCACTTGCCAAAAGCAGGCATTTGACCAAGTAATGGTGGGAAAACAGCAGCAAGGGGTGCTGTAATTTCGCACTCAGTATGTTATTCCCCATTGTGAGCCAAAAACCGGTATATGCACAGAAGTCACAGGTGATACAAGCTGTAACTGTAATTTCAGGAGGGGTTGGCCTCCCCCCCCCACTATAACAGTGAAAGTCATGATTAGGCCCCTATTTTTCGATATCTGTGCGCACAATACCACTCACCCCATGATATGCACATACTAACACCCATCAGAACACACCAGAGACACCCCCCACCCCGTCTGTGCAGCAGCAAACAGCGAAACACCCACAACAACAATAATAATGTTCAATAATAATGCCGGACCATTTATCCTCCAAATCAGGTATCTTGTCTCAATCAATCTCATTTTTGTAAAGTGTCCTCACATCATCCCGAGCTCTGTATGAATGAACTAAAATATAAAAAAGGAAAGGAAGCTTTGCGAAACAAGCCATGAATGCATACACAATCACTTTGGATCTGGCCAGATAGCTCAGCAAGTTAAACGCTCGCCAACGAATACAAATGTATTTTCTATTAAGTAATTTTTTTTCTGCGGCGGAAAATTGAACAAACATTAAATTGCATAAAAAATAACACCTGTTATATTCAGTGCTTAGAAATGCGGAAGTGCGGGTTGAAGTGCTACCTAAAGACAAGTTATCTTTACTATAGGTCTTATCTGGATGTCCAGCAGTAATTGCCTGTTCTGCATCCGTGTAATGCTAACATGAGAACTTTTTTGTAAATGCTTCTATCAGCACCGATCCCTCCTAAGAGAGGCAACGCTTTAATTTGCATCAATAAACAAACTCTTGGTTCCTGGCAGCGAACTGGTGGCTGCCAATGGCTTCCATGCCACAATTCCCTCCGGTCCGCGGTGAATTTTGTTAACGAGAGAGAGAGCGCTGCTAATTACCATTAGCTGTAAAAACTCTGTCTAAAGGAAGGAGGTGGGGTGCAGAAGCTTAAAACATTGGTTCTCTTAAAGAGATGTACTTGAAACGCGGTCTGGTGGCTCAGTGGGTTAATGCATCCTTTCCAGGGACCCTTGTGGGGCCTCACAGTCACAGGTTCAAATCTCTGACAGAGCCACTCCCACTTTCATCCTTCCTAGGGTGATAAAACGAGCACCACAGAGTTGGGTAAAAAGTGTATTATACTTACAGGACTAGGTAAGGCATAATCTGACTGAAGAGCCCTTTGGAGGAATGCACCCCTCCACCATGCTCTCTCCATGCTCTCTCCTCCTCCTCTGTTGGAGACGGATGCCCGGAGGAGTGTAATGAATGAAGTGCTCACATCACTGTGGAACAGAATATCAATCAATCGTCTGTCTTCTATAATGTTCATAAAATTGTGTGGCCTCCTGTCATAGAATTTAAACCCAACTTTTTTGTTCAGAAATTGTTAGAAAAATGGAGTAGAAGTGCTTAAGAAAGAAACTGCATGGCTCGGAGACAAATGGCTTATGATTCCACTTATAAGTGTATTCTGTGATTGGAAACAAGTCCCACATTGTAAATGTATTTCAATGTAAATACCTTCTACATTAAACCTCAAATAAACATGTCTATCCATTGCTTGAATTAAATAACGTTATAAGCTGTAACTGGTCAGTGAAATGCCAAACGTACAAAAAATTGGTATGTTTTGCTCTTTCTAGCCACACCTCTGACTCCGCCCACTGATCCAATCCTCAGGTTATTCCCGCCCCCTGATTCTCCGCCCACAGTTCCCCTACTTTTTTTCCCCCACTTCGACCACTGGGTGCACTAAATATCACCTCGTGATCAGGGCCTAAGACACTTGATAGTCTAGACTTGTTTTCGAGGCAAGGGAGATTAAGTGGTTTGCCCAAGTAAGTCGGCACGCTATTAGGCCACACCCCCTCGACAGGGTTGCAGTGATCTGTTGTAGTAGTTTTGTGATAGGCAAAAAAATTTGACTAGGAGTATAGTGTGTGATGGGCACGGGCATTAATTTTTAGGGACCGCAATTTATTTTTCATGAAACCCAAAGCGAGAGAAAAGTGAGAAAGAAAAGGAAGAGGAAAATTGGAAAATATTTATAACGGCGGGAAAAGCAGGGATGAAAAAATCAGCAGGATTGACAAAAAGAGAGGAACTGCAGGGTGGTGAAGAAAGAAACATGCGGAGTAAACAAAACGGGGGCCCACTGCTATTTGGCGTTGTTGGCAGCGGGCTCCTAAGAAAAACTTAAAACCCCAGTACTTGTTCTTCTAAATAAATTAAACAGTGAGTGAGTTGTTGCAGTACTTCACTGCAGCGCCGTTGTTCACGTGCAGGGTATATATGACTACAGATTCCCAGAGGCAGAAATGTCTGCTCACTGGAGCAATCTTTGAGAATAAAAAGCAATCTTTTTATATACAATGTGCCTATTATGAACATGTGCCTCCTTTGCATACCAGACAATACGCTCGGCTTCGGAACATTAATTCAGAGCATCGTTTGGTTATTGCATTAGAGCACGCTGCAAACCTGTAAAAACACCCAGGGGCACAGAGGCCCTTAGCACGCACCTGCTCTTGGAGTTTAATTCTGGGCTTGGATGGTTTAATTTCATCTTCAGTTTCTCAATTCATTGGGACAGTTTTTAGAAATACCTAGTGAGGGAGAAAATACTTTGTTTACTTTCACGTCCTGAACTCGGCTCACAACTACGTGTATTTTAGCATGTCCTAATGTTAATAAGAAATGCTTTGATTAAAGAAGAAACACGTTTGTAGAAGATCGCTTTTTCCCTCCCTGTGCCTACGTTCGGCAACATGTTCTAACGAAACATAACATTAGGCTTTATTTGTAAGGTACCTCACATGGTACAATGAAGTGATCAATGATGCCATAAATAGTTTTTTGAGAATATAACACAATTATGTCCCAGTGAACTTAACTCTGAGAGAAGGCGGAGGAGGAAAGTTGCTTCACCGGTTGATTATCACAAATAAGCCTTTTGACCAATGCACAGCCACAGTTTACAGTGGACAATGACACAAGCCAATGAAAAATATAGGCGGAGATTGGGCGGAGCTTACCTGAATACAACTCCACCTATAAATGGACCAGAGCCGGACAGACCATTAAGTAACTGTGGCTTTTTCCTGGTAAGGTGCAGGCTGCTTTCAGGACAGCTTGGGCTGCCATGACCAACCCTGACACCCAGCCCTGTATTTTGCTGTATCGTCTGCAAAGTGAGACTGGTCTGGGCATTTTTACCCTACCGGGGCTGATTTTGGTTTCCATTTCCGCAGTAAATGGACGAGAGCAGTAGCTGTGAGGCCTGTTAAGAGACAGTCAGCTTTTATGGTGATGGTAGGCCAGACTGTTGTTCATAAATAACTGCACGAGCAGGCCTGCCTTTTTTAATAAACAAACTCGAAATACAAACTAATATTTTGCTTCATGCTGGATCAATAAAGCTGTCCGCGCAAGGCCCGTCGTCAGAATGATTTTGAAATGGGGACCTAAACAGCATGGTCTTGGACTGCCGGCCACCTCCCCCCTTAAAACACTGACTGAATTACCCAATTCAACCAGTCGACACATGGGGGTCTTTGGAAGTCAAGGGGGGGTACGGGGCCCCCCCCTGGCCGTATTTATTAAAATATAAAAACAAATCAAAAATTTTAATCAAATAAACATTTCTGACAATTATTAAAATGCACACTTTTCAGAATATTAGATTGACATCCGTTTCGACATGGTATGATGGGCTAACCTTAACAAATAGCTAATACAGCGTGTCTCCTAACGTAATCTAATCATCCTGAAAATTAAACTGCATTCTAATATTTTAATACTTTTAATAACTTTAATAAAGTCCTACGGCAAGGTCGCCAACCGGTGTCAGATCCTTTTACAGCTGCGCTCTCACGTTGAAGATGCGCATGCGCAACCCAGGGCACGTTACACCCACGTGCGCTCCCCGAACTCCATTTAACCATAACAGGAGGGCCCAGACACTCGCGCACCTTAGTGACGTCATAGTGTTGTGAGGGGTGGCTACCAGCCTGAGGAAAGCGTAGACTCCCTCCCCCGCACCCTTTAAAACGGGATATCATATCCTGCCCCTGAAGTTCTGAGAGAGACCAATGGCCCCTCCCGCGGGCGGCCCCTTTCGTGAATGGGTCCGCCCCCCCGTAAGGACCTTAAAATGCTGCTCACCGATTAATGACCTTACCGCCAGACACACATAACAAATACGACATTGCTATTCTAAAAGGAAAAAAGGCCTAAGGATAAAATTGTTAACACACAGCAAAGCACAAACATCTACATATACAGTTACTCCTGTAAGCGGGAAAAAAGGGCCTAAGGAAAGAATTAGTTAAATATCACGGCACTGCACCAAAAGTTTAAATTCTGTTCTACCTTCCAGTAAACAGGACATTCAAGGCCTACTGGAATAAGCCCCCCTTACACCTATGTTCCGGCACATTGACAAACCTGATACTTACCATTTGCCAAGCCCCAATGTCTGCTAATAAGGGATGGAGGGTGGGGAAAATTAAACGGCCCCACGGTGGGGCGAGGAGCGAGCCTGGGAGCGCGGGCACAAAGAGGCCGCTTCCCGCGCTCCCCAGGCTTTTAACCCTTTCGCCGCCGCGACCCCGCCCCCTCGCCCCGGAAGCACACCAGTACTTCCGGGGCGAGGGCGCGGGGCAAGCGGCCCCGAAAGGGACGGGGTGTGGGAGGGGCCGGGCCCTGCCATGCTTGCGTGGGGGCCTATTGGCCCCCCCTTGTATCATGGTCTTGGACTGCCGGCCACCTCCCCCCTTAAAACACTGACTGAATTACCCAATTCAACCAGTCGACACATGGGGGTCTTTGGAAGTCAAGGGGGGGTACGGGGCCCCCCCCCTGGCCGTATTTATTAAAATATAAAAACAAATCAAAAATTTTAATCAAATAAACATTTCTGACAATTATTAAAATGCACACTTTTCAGAATATTAGATTGACATCCGTTTCGACATGGTATGATGGGCTAACCTTAACAAATAGCTAATACAGCGTGTCTCCTAACGTAATCTAATCATCCTGAAAATTAAACTGCATTCTAATATTTTAATACTTTTAATAACTTTAATAAAGTCCTACGGCAAGGTCGCCAACCGGTGTCAGATCCTTTTACAGCTGCGCTCTCACGTTGAAGATGCGCATGCGCAACCCAGGGCACGTTACACCCACGTGCGCTCCCCGAACTCCATTTAACCATAACAGGAGGGCCCAGACACTCGCGCACCTTAGTGACGTCATAGTGTTGTGAGGGGTGGCTACCAGCCTGAGGAAAGCGTAAACTCCCTCCCCCGCACCCTTTAAAACGGGATATCATATCCTGCCCCTGAAGTTCTGAGAGAGACCAATGGCCCCTCCCGCGGGCGGCCCCTTTCGTGAATGGGTCCGCCCCCCCGTAAGGACCTTAAAATGCTGCTCACCGATTAATGACCTTACCGCCACAGGCCAGGTAGTTAACCGACTATCTGGCCCCCCCCCACCCGCCTACACTGAAAGGTCATAACTTCCTAAACCAAAACCCTCTACCCCTGCTATTTTGTTCCCTACCCCTATGGCATCCCTGACTGTGTCCACTGGACCCCCCACCCTGTGAGTAGAGCCTCTAATAAACGTACACTCCTCATTAACAGCCGACTGTTAAACTACATGGTCCTAAGATGACCCCTTGAGGGATATTCTGTCATTAATGTGTATGAAATAGTTTCTCCAACCAAATGTAGATCCTCTTTATCGAGTGATTCTTCACCGAGTGACTCCGTGCACTCGCCTAATTCCCCCCCCCCCCTTTACGTGCAGCCGGGGGAAAATGCAGCCCCCCATGGTGCAATTTGGGTCCTATCATTGTTACCCCATGTGCTAAAATGACGAGGGTGTGGGGGCACGCCTCTCGAGGGTCCCTGCAGATGCTGTGACCTGGGGTATCCTGGTACTCCCATTCTACTTTTCCCACTGGCCTACTGTACAGTCTGCTAACCATCCCCACCTAGCCACTACGCTCTGGAAAGTGTTAAGTGTATGGTACTACTTTCACCATGGAAGTCCCCACTTCCTGAACCGGGGAAATGAGGCGTTTGATAGGCCTATCATTCCTGGTGTTGCCGAAGCTAGGAATGCACACCCTTGTGTACTGTCCCATCTCTACCGTTGTCACTTACCATTTGATGATCTATGCATATCATGCTGACACTGGTGGCCCTGCGTGCACAGGCGCCGTTACTGTAGGTATACATTTCCTCTCACGGCAAATACTGCCATTTTGTGAAACCACATCCTGCTACATAACTGCCACCAGCCCAATATAAGGGCTTACACACCGAAACAGTCAACTCTGTGCTGGCACCTCCTGCGTTTTTTGATCGTTCGACCATCACACTTGCGTTGTTGTTTGCCATCCTCTACCTGACGTCAGCATCCCTTGGGCTGTCCCCCTGTAGCGGCTTTGTGATGCGGAGCACTCCAGATATCCACCGTGGACCCGGCCATACATAAATGGAAAAGATAAACACAAACCATTAGTGTTTCTGGCGATAACTGCAGTACATGTGCTAGTCTTACATTGCCATCCCTTGCCACGTTTGAGATACGATTAGCGTCAGATGCCTACTCCTAAACACTTCCGACTAAGTGTGGAGCATAGCCTCAGTTTGTGTCCCCTGTAGCGTGACTGTATTAGTGTTATGAAGAGTACCTTGTAAAAATGGCCTACATTAACAAATACTACCCAGTGTGTAGTGTATTGACACAAAGCATGGAGTCCCCAGTGCATACCATAACGCCCTCATGACTCCTTAAGGATGATTAGGATATCAGTTAAAAATGAACAGTCCGTTTGCATTGGCACCCACCCAATCACAACTTGATGAGATATACGTGTTCTAAGTATCGAACCCCTTGCACCTGACTGTTGACTTGGATCGTGGCTGACAGTGGTAAACGCGTAATATAACTAAGGGGCAACCATAACCTATATATATTATTCTCATGATCCCAGACTGAGCATCCTTGCCTTAACAAGTTGCAAGCAGCAGGTGGCCCTCCCGCTGCCACACATGATTGTCCAATCAATTCATAGTATACCGCCACCTATTGTAAATCATGATGCAACATTAGTTTCCACAGATCAGGGTTTAATGTGTTACCGTTCATCAACCCATTCTGCCTCCCCCAGTTCAGCCATGTTCATATGCAAATCTGTCTGACCCTTCTGCCCATTGAAGAGCACCAGCAGTATCAGAGATGGGACTTAGGCATTGTTACGACCAACTCGAGGCCTACCACCTAGGCAAGTACGCACGTAAGTGTACTTGAATCAGCCAGCCCACAGGTGACCCTGAACTAGTATTGTCAATAATACTGATTGATATATTGATTACGTAGACCCCACTGCCATGTTATGTTATGTTATGTTAAATTAAATTTATTAAGCGCACGTACGCCCATAGGCTTCATGGCGCTGTGGAAAACTGGCACAACATAACATGTAACAGAAAAAAGAAAACGGGATTAACTAAGGGTAAGCTTGCTTGAAGAGCCAAGTTTTAAAAGCCTGTCTGAAGGCTAACAGATCTTCATGGAGCCTTAACGGCAATGGCAAAGAGTTCCACAGGGAGGGGGCCAAAAAATGGAAAGATCCACCTCCTTGGCGTTGTTTCCTGATTCGCGGCACCACTAACAGGTTCTTTTGACCTGAGCGGAGAGCGCGAGAGGGAGTGTAACTAACAAGCAGGCTGCTAATAAATCCGGGACCCTTACCTTGTAGAGCCCTGAAGATAATGCATCCTGCTTTAAAAGCTGCTCTCTGCGCTACTGGCAACCAGTGGAGACTGGCCAGTCCTGATCTAATGGACTGCCACTTAGGGATCTTGCAGATCAACCTGGCCGCTTGGTTTTGGACCAGTTGAAGTCTCTTGAGCTGCCCCGCTGGAAGACCCAAGTACAGACTGTTGGAATAGTCCAGACGGGACAACACAAGAGCGATAATGACCTGAATCAGAGCAGGGTGGGTTAAAAGGTGGGCGATCTTCTTAATCTTGCGAAGTTGAAAGAAACTTGCAGATACCACAGTCCCTACCTGATTTTTGAGCGATAGATCTTCATTAAAAGAAATTCCAAGGCTCTTAACTGTTTGGGACTTAGCCGGGGGGTCACCCATTTCTGGAGGCCAGAAATGTGGTCCCCAGTACAGTGCACTCTTCCCAGGCAAAATCAATTCAGTTTTGCCTGGGTTGAGTTTTAAGTGATTTAGGCCCATCCATCTCTGAATGTGAACCATGGTCTCCCGAAATTCGGTGACCGCGCCAGGTGTGTCTAAACAGAAGATCAATTGCAGATCATCTGCGTAGTTAAAAATTAAGGCTCTGAACTTTTTTAATGAGAATAGCAAGGGTCGTAAATACAAATTAAATAAAAGTGGGGACAGAGACGAGCCCTGAGGGACTCCACATTCATTTTTGATTTTAGGGGCTGTAAAGGTTCCTAATCTCACTGCCTGGGTGCGTTCCGAGATAAATGACTTCAGCCATCTAAGTGCCGAGCCTCTCAGGCCAGCCTGTTCGACACGGTCGACCAAGATAGTATGGTCGACCGTGTCGAATGCGGCCGACAGGTCAAGAAGTACCAGTGCTTGGGGAATGTCCTTGTCTGCATTGCATCTAAGTACATTCTGGACCGCCAGTGTCACCATCTCGGTTGAGTGCCCCGGTCGAAACCCAGCTTGATTAAGCTCCAGGTATCCAGTAGATTCAATGAAGTGAGAGAGACAACTAGCAACATGTGCCTCCAGGATTTTGGAAAGGAATGGCAACAAGGATATCGGACGATAGTTAGAAGGATCAAGAGGATCAAGACCGGGTTTTTTGATCAGGGGAATCAATAGAGCATGTTTGAACCCTGCGGGGACCTTTCCCTGGTCAAGAGAGTCGTTGAGCAAAGGGAGGATCCCATGAGGAATAGAGTGCCCAATCTCTGCGAAAATGTGGGGTGGGCAAATGTCATCGGGTGAACCAGACTTGACCCGTGCCAAGAGAGTGGAAAAGATTTTAGGGTCTATGGCAGGAAGGGTATCTAATGTAATAGGGTTATTAAAAATATCATCCAAAGGGGACGATTTAGGAGAGCTAGCAATGTTGCGTTTTATAGTTACAATCTTTTCTCTGAAAAATTCATTCAGAGAGTTACACAACTTCTGGGTAGGAACTATTGAGAGAGCTGTCCTGTCATCGTCACAGAGCTCATTGACTATATTAAAAACAACTTTAGTTTTGTTTGAAGAAGTTAAAATTTTTTGGGAGAAGTAGTTGGATTTATGTTGGAGCAAGATTTTTTGGTACTCCTTTCTTGCGGTACAGTACACTATCCTGGCTTGAGAGGAGTAACCTTGTCTCCATTTCCGTTCCTTCTGTCGGACCCCCAGTTTAAGTTCTTTCAGTTCTTGGGAGAACCATTTGTGAGCTTCATTCCCTCTGATATTAGGGACCAGTACCAGGGGGGCTGAGAGGTCAGCTGCGTTGAGTAGCCAGTTAGACAGCGCTCTCTCACTGGTGTCCAGGTCATCGTACGGTGGTGGTACGGTTTTACTTAAAACGTCAATAAATCCTGGAAGGTCCATGGTTTTCCACTTGCGGAATTCTTTGCTCTTGCATGGCTTGGATCTGACATTTCCACGTGTTTCTAGTGTAAAATAGATAGTAAAATGGTCCGACCATATACAAGGGCTGATAACTGGGTCGGATAAAGATAAATTATGCGTCCAAATCTGGTCCAAGCTGTGGCCTTTCTGGTGAGTAGGTACATTAATTTGCTGATTTAGATTGAGATCTGTAAGCAGGTCTTTCAGTTCAGCAGCTTGAGTGTCTATGTCTGTGCTGTCGAACCAGTAATTTAGGTCCCCAATGAGGATGATTTTAGAGTGGCTGACTACGTATGAAGCCAGCTGCTCCGCCAGGAGAGATGGATAATTGGCCATATATTGGGGAGGCCGGTAAATAAGAACCAAAATAAGGGACCCACTTTCAGTGTCAAGGTTAATCACTAGGTTCTCGGTATCCGGAAGAGTCAAGGAAGGTAATTCCCTGACATGGAGAGATTTCAGAATTATAGCTGCTACTCCACCTCCCGCCCTCCCAGGTGTACGGTTGGCTGTCAAGATATAATATTCTGCGGGCAGTGCAACAAGTACATCGGGGAGGGAGTGAAGGGTTAGCCAGGTTTCAGCTAATAAGAAAATGTCGGGTTTTACCTCCTCCAAGAAAAGAAAAATGTCTATTTGGTTTTTAACCAGGGACCGAGTATTGAGGTAGTAACAGCGTAAACTGTGCTTTGCCGTAGATGCAGATTGAGGCTCAGGAAGGGGTTGAATTAAAGCCTGGGCATGAGGCACAGAAGTGGGGAAAGAGGAAAGACCCAAACGTTGAATGCAAGTCAATGTACGTGGGGCAAGAGAGTGCTTGCAGGAACCCTGGAGAGTGTAAGGGCGTAGGTTTAGAAGTTCCAGCGACGAGTATTTTAAAAAGTGGCCAGGGGGAGTAGGCCCGGGTCCCGGTCGGCCGCGGACGGGCGCAGACGGGCTTAACTCAGGCGCAACTCCGGCGCGCCTCCGTCGCGCCCGCTGCGCTCGTCCGCTGCGCTGACACATGGTGGCCCGTTTAAGTAGGGGCGGTACTCGTGGGGGTGTGGCCAAGATGGCCGTGGCCTCGCCTCACCCGAGCAGCCCAATGCAAGATGTCGGCCCCAGCCGCTGCGAGCCGCCGCTGTGTTCAGCGCTGTGCCGTGCCGGTGCGCTCAGAAGGAGTGGAGAGTGAGCGTCAGGATTCCGTGAGGGAAGAGGTGAGCAGGGAAAATTAAAAGCGCGCCTCTGCGCTTTGTGCAGGAGCGCTAACTAAAACAGCGTCTCTTCCTGGAAACAAGTCAAGTGGTGCAGCTTCCTTTAGCTACAGGCGCGAACCCCCTGCCACAGGGTCAGCCGCCTGCTAGTGCCAAAGGTTTGCGAAGAACTGAGCTCCTAAGTAGGGGCGGTACTCGTGGGGGTGTGGCCAAGATGGCCGTGGCCTCGCCTCACCCGAGCAGCCCAATGCAAGATGTCGGCCCCAGCCGCTGCGAGCCGCCGCTGTGTTCAGCGCTGTGCCGTGCCGGTGCGCTCAGAAGGAGTGGAGAGTGAGCGTCAGGATTCCGTGAGGGAAGAGGTGAGCAGGGAAAATTAAAAGCGCGCCTCTGCGCTTTGTGCAGGAGCGCTAACTATGTTATCGTTATAAGTAGCCTTAGCTCGGTCTGTGGGAGCACTGAGATCCCTCCTGTTGCACCAGACAGGATCTATTATTTTATGAAGAGTGTGGACGTTCTGATGCAATAATAAATTCCCGCACCCAGAAAGAAGTATTGTGGGGTGGCGGGGTCAGTACAAGGAGGGTGTTAAACAGGGATCAGAATTACAGTGCCCGCCCCCCAATTATCGTTACATTGTCTATTCACCAAATAAATAGCACCACGACTGTCTTGTCGCTGATTCAGAAAGTAAAAACAAGGGGAACAGTAATTGTCATCCTAATGTCACAGCATTTAGCCCCATGTGTGCAGCTTTTCATGCTCCTCGCACTCAACCAATCTGACAAATGATCGTTTAACGTGTTCTAGCCCAAATGTAGGTATGCAATGGGCAGCCTCTCTGAGAGTAGCATTAAGATATTAAATGTATTTAGACCCAGTGCATCTGAATATTATAAACAATTTGGGGTGTTGATTCCCATGCAAATCTGTCATGGATACCGCCCTCCTGGGCCTACCTTGGACATTCTTAATTTGAAGAAAGATATAAAGATCTTCAAATTTCAGCAGGCAAATATTTTGTGGCCCTGAACCAACACACCAAACGTAAGCAGGGTGATAACACCAGATATTCTCACTCAGGTTTCGGAGTGGCATAAGTGACCGTCCCTAACCCATAGATCGACCCCAGAGCATATATCTGTCCAATCCCTTACACCCGCATGAGGAAGGCGGGGAACTTAACATTTAAATAGTCTCCCTGACGCAATTTGATATGATCACGCTGATATTAGATACTCAAATGCTACACGATCTTAATAATTAAATGGTCAGACTCCTGGCAAGGTAAGGATACTGATAGAAGAGGACATTAACATTGCACTGTGCATTCCTCCTCAGGTCTGTAGGCAGTGCTTTATGCATCCCACTCCTCGAGCATTAAGTGTATGCAAGCTGGTTAACCTTGGGCAATGCATCCAAAATATACACATTTTTAAAGCGTGTTGATTATCCTGCAAATCTGTCATGAATACAGCCCTCCTGGGCCTACATTGGACATTCTTGATTTAAAGAAAGAGATAAAGATCTTCCAATTTCATCAGGCAATTATTTGTGGCCCTGCCATTCTTTTAATTAACTTGTGAGCTAAAAACCCCCACTGCCTTATTGCTACCCCAGTAGCAGGTGGTCACCCTGGCCAACTATTTACTGAACCAACTTGCTTGTACTTTACCTACCCAAACTATTCTACTTAACAGTCCCACTGCCTTATTGCTATTCCCAGTAGCAGGTGGTCACCCTGGTCACCAATTTCCTGGACCAACTTGCTTGTAAACAGGTGTGATACGATGTGGGATAGTACTGACACCTGCAAACACGGTTTGTTTCCCTTACTTATTCTCGGCCGGCATCCCCTGACAGCATTAGAACCTCTACCCTGCCTGGTAAGTAAAGTGATTTGTCGAGAAAATTGAAATAAATAAAATATACGTATATATTTGAAGGCAGTCTGAGATGCCCTTGCTTCAACTAATATCAAACCTTGAAACATACATACGCACAGGAAGATGTGCTCGATTTGTCATTCCAGAACTCTACTCCCCATGCCCCCAGAAGCAATGTATTTCTATTTCTTGTGCACGTTCACTTCGGTTTACTTTTTCTTAGACTTGACTCACACAACCCCATTGCTACCGTGCCTGTGGGATTACAGAGCCACAAACCGAGCAATGTTTCGTTTATAAACCTTGCCTCCGCTGCCATCTAGTGGACAGCCCTTAGACCCCTTATCATCCATTTCTTTATAAAATGTACGGTCCTGTGTAAAATGGCACAGTTTCAGTTCTACCAACACCACGGCGTACTCGCATCCCAAAACAAGGGGGGTGTACCAGCTGAACTAGTGTGCAAAACATTACCCAGCTATGGTGAACAATGTGTGGACTCGCTTCTTCACAACAATCTTCCACTCCTTAACCAGTTCTGTCAGTGCAGCTTCCTTCAGCTTAACAATAGAACAAATAGTAATCGGCCACGAGGGCCGGACTGTCTTTTCCAAAGGATAATAACCATGGCACGTATCTGTGCACGGATCCCCTTTAATCTTTTATCAAATGGTCGCCAGAAAGCATGTAGAGATTAACTAAAAACTTCCCTTATTTATCGTTTGCCGCGTATGCAGCCAAAATACAACACAGGTGATTTTTCTGAAACCCAAGATGCTTGGGCCGTTGCCGGTACTCGAACCCTGTTGCCCGGTTACACCGTCAACTGTTTTTCCCATTAGACAGCTAAGGATCCCTTAACAAAATCAAAAATTGTACTATCGGTACGCCGAGGTGCGGATGATTATTAGCCATGCTCCCAAATCTCGCTGTGAAAATGTGCTCCAGGTAGAGCGTTCTTAACCTGCGGTATTTATTGCCTACATTCTACTGGATCGTGCCCACCTCCAGCAACGAAACCGATGGTTCAGGTGAATGGATTGCTATGGCTATACGGGAGCATGTATCCTTCGTTCCACTAAGTCTATCCCCAAGCAGCGCAGCACACAAGAAATGACGTGTCCACTATCCATAACACCATGTGTGCTTACCCAGTTATACGGTGTCTATGCATGCGGGAGCATTTATACTTCGGCCCCCATACTATTTCTTAAAACTGCACTGCTCACCAAAAAACGAGTCCGTGGTGTCTATTCCCAAAACAGCACAGCTACAGCAAGTAAGGAATGCAAGGCAAGACTGAAGCCCCCCGCCCCCGTGTGTGAATGCGGGATGATTTAAAACTGTTTGGGATTTGCGCGGGTCAAAATATGCACCTTCTAAGCTGGTTAGCCTAGCGTCCCAAGAAACTGGGTGGGCGCCATTTACAACTACTATACATTCTTAGCATTCCTTAGGCAGGAGCGGATGTGCGAGTCAGTTAAGTTAGGGATTAAGAGCAAAGTGCGAAGGAGGTAGGGAAAAATGCATAACGCGGATAAATGTCTGCAGTACATTGCTCATTTAGAAGCTAGGCGATAACGGCCCGACATCGAAAAAACATGTTTCTAAGGTTATCGATGGTTTTGACCAAGTACCTTCATTACACGAATCACCCCACAGGATAATTACACAGAGCGGACATGAAAGCGAGCAACACCGCGGGAGCATCTATTACTCGCCCCTCGACCGCCACCATAACATAGCGCAAATTCATAACATAGGGCAAGTTAAAAATTGTGCTCCACATCGGGATAAAACACCCACAACTATGGGGTTATGAGCACCACACTCTAATCTAGAGGCAAATCGCTCAAACGGGCGAAGCACTACCTAGGGAAATTTACCTATATCCACCGCCCCTGTGCACTGCAGCCTTCCGTTGGGCAAAACGATGGGTGGCCGCGACGAACGCTGCTCCAGCGTTGCTGCAAGGCTGCCCACCATGCCTCGAGGCCTCCGGATGGAATCCTCCTCTGTTTCGCCATTGTCCGCTCCTTCCCGAGACCACGCTCCTCCTCGACTCTGCTTGCTCCCCAGGTACGAGACCGCAGACCTGCAGAGGGAACAAAGAAGAAAAGAAATTACGGGCCGCTGGGGGCCCACCAGCTCTTGAGCCACGGGAAGACTGGGCTGAGAGAGGAAAATTAAACGGCCCCACGGTGGGGCGAGGAGCGAGCCTGGGAGCGCGGGCACAAAGAGGCCGCTTCCCGCGCTCCCCAGGCTTTTAACCCTTTCGCCGCCGCGACCCCGCCCCCTCGCCCCGGAAGCACACCAGTACTTCCGGGGCGAGGGCGCGGGGCAAGCGGCCCGAAAGGGACGGGGTGTGGGAGGGGCCGGGCCCTGCCATGCTTGCGTGGGGGCCTATTGGCCCCCCCTTGTATGGTATCAAGGTAATGTTACCTACATATGCTATGTAGGCCCATTTGCACTATAAACTCTATTCCCATACAACATTTGCAGTTGAAAGTTTGAATATTCGACCTGCGTTCCAGCCAGCTCATTTCAGAGACATTCAAGAAATGTTTCCTCCTACAAGGTTGATACATTTCCATATTTTAGAGGAGCTGCAAAAATCTACAGGCCTATGTGTAGAAATCTACATAAGCCGATCTACATGCATATCCCTTCTCCAGTACACTTACCCATGGGAGCACAGATATAAGTATTTCTGGATTAAATATCACATGTAATGTGCCTATGTAAAGAAATCACATCAATGAAAGCTACAATCTAGACTATGTTTGCGCACTTACTCCAACTTTATTTAAAAGCACATCTATGTGCACAAATACATAGAGACACACATACACAGACACAAACGCACACACAGACATGCACACATTTGGAAACACAGCTACCTGCAGCCGCATACACAGATACATTCAATCACACAAGTATACATACGCATGCAGGTACATACAAACACAGACACACACGCGCACATAGACATGCACATAAGCATGCACATACATATACAGCATTTCCAATGTGCCTATGTAAAGAAATCACATCAATGAAAGCTAAAATCTAGACTATGTTTGCACATTTACTCCAACTTTATTTAAAAGCACATCTGTGTGCATAGATAACACACACAGACATGCACATATTTGGAAACACAGCTACCTGCAGCTGCATACATATTTAGATGCAACCACACAAGTATATATATGGGGAGCATCGTTTACAACGCGGTGTTTACACCGTAGTACCTTTACAACGGTGCCATTACAATGCAAGTCGTTACTACGACTTGCGCTGGATGGTGCTGTTGTATAAGGAATATTGTAATTTTATATTCCAACACCTTCCCTACTGTTACGTGGGCTGGTGTTAGAATATAAAATTATAATCATCCACAATCCACGCACACCAAGGCAAGTCGTTGTAACGACTTGCGTTGTAAAGGTAGCGTTGTAAAGTACAGCGATCTAAAAGATCGCGTTGTATTAACGTACATTCATATATATGTATGCAGGCACATACAGACACGCGCACATAGACATGCACATAAGCAAGCATGCACATACAAATACGGCATTACCAAGAGGAGATACGCATACACAAGCATGCACATATACAAGCGCACACACTAGGGTGACCAGGATTTTAAAGCCAAAAACCGGGACATTTCACAAAAATAGAAGAAGGACTACACTTTTACTTCAAGCGATGAGAGCGCTACTCAGCAGAGAATTGCAGAACAGGCAGTAAGAACATATATAAAATGCAATTTTTAAGCCCAGTAACTTGCCTGTTAATTAAATTGCTTTCTTGAAACAACTGCTAAGTATCCTTGCTTTGTAAAACATGAAAAAATCCTCCCACCGTTTTCAGTCGACCCTCTCCAAAAACGGGGACATGAGCTAAATTTCTTGAAATTTGCTGGGACAGCTGGTTAAAAACAGGGAACGTCCTGGCAAAACGGGGACGCCTGGTCACCCTAGCACACACCCACACAGGCTCTCCTACATACCGACACTTATCTGCACACACAGACACTCATGCGAACGTAAACTAATTAGCGCATTACAATTTTATCGATGCCGTTCGCTGGTGGGGGTTCCCACACTTGTAGAAGGAATTTCATGTGTCATTCCATGCACACAGAATACAATTAACAGTAGATACAAACAAACACCAACAAGATAAACACCTCTCCGAGCACAAATGCAAGTGCAGTCAGGCATCACATGCCACACGTAGATGCGCGCACAGACAAACACAAAGAGGTGCACTCACATAAACTAAAAGTACACACTGACTGAAGGAAATAATGTATGCGCTCACACAGAGAAGGCAATAAATATGTACATACAAAGAGACGCACATGCGCAGATTGTTTTGCAAAGGTGAGAAAGGCATACACACGAAGGGGGTGGAGTGGAAGCGGCGAAAGACAACCTAGGAAGCTAGCCCATTGTATACCTTGGAAGCTATAATATTTTCGTAGGCATTTGGTCCAGGCTTTGTTTCATGATTCAAACTTCTGTATAGGGGAATTAAGGCAAGAGTTACCTGTGGTGGTAATGTATCTGACCCTAATGAAATCACAAAACAGGTACCCACCATGGGTGTCCGCTTTCGCCATAACTCTTTGCTAAGGGTGGGCGGACAACACCGCTCCGCCCACGGAAAGTGCAAAATTTTGCGAAATAAGTGGAGCAGGCAAACCTCCTGACACTCGCAATGGAGCAGAGTTGGCCTCCCGTCCGCCTCCAATCCGGGCTATTAACAATTTTCAGCAACTACAACATTTAAAGCAGAAGAAAACGTCTTACCTTAACTTCTTCAAGAAAAATGCGCATGCACAGGCTCCTGCACATGAACATGTGCATTCCTTGCGTTGCCTCCTGCCTGATTTCCGATCCTCCGCGTTTCCCCTCCCCGAAGGCGACAGAAATAGCGGCTGGCCGTCCTCTACCTGTCCGCTGTGGTGGGCAAACCTAGGTGGGACCTACTGCACGGAATGCACAAGAGCCTGCTGCTTTCGGTCTAGGGTTTGAGTTCAATGTGTGGGTTGAGGAATGAGGAGGTTATTGTCCTTATTTACAGCACAGTTTATAATCTATCTACAGAAGTTTTAATTAAATGGAGTAGACTGCATTTGGTTCTTATTGGAAATTGTAATCTTATAAAAGTGGTTATCCTGCCTCAGTATTATACCTATTCAGGTGTATACCTCTTTATCTCCCTAAATTTTTTCCCAATAAAATTGAAGCTATTTGGCAAAAGTTTATAAGGAGCTCTAAAAAAAATAAATGTCACATACAGTATCTCCAGCTATCTCGTGATAGAGGGGGAATGTCTTTACACACAATACAGGCTATTATCTGTCCGCCTTTATTTTTCAATGCCATTAAACCATACCTCGATTTTATAGATATGGTTTACTCCAAGAGAACAAGATTTAAGAACCTAAGGGACTATCATCAAATATGGACCTCTGTAGCAAAAAACGATTCCCTGGTATTGATCCTTCTAATCAATATACTCTATTGAGGTATAATCTGAACCTGTCAAGATCTGTTCATCACAGCTTGCTCAGTTGCTGGATGGATTTAGAACTTTACACAACAGGACAACAGTATGATGATAGAATATTTGAAATAACGCCACAACACTGGTATAACTTGTAAGTAGGAGAGGTTTAATACATCAACCCCATCCAAAGTAGACCTGAGCCAACTGACACAGGTAGAGCCCCACATGCTCCACGCTCCACATTGGAACCTAGAACTAAGCCACATCACACTGCTTCCTCTTTACAATTTAAAATATAAATACAGAAGAAATAATATAAAGATTATCAAGTACATATGAAATACAAAAAAGGTAGAGTTTACAACCCTTCTTCCCAACTAAACAACAAAAACTGCTAACTTTTTACACATTTTTGGAGATGAACTGGTGTTGTGAGGCTTGATGCTTCTGTGAATGGAAACATATGCCTTCTTATCCAATGAAGATCCACTGGAACTTTCTTCTCCATCTCTAAGATCACATCTTGACTCAACTCAAACCACACGGCTATGATTCCAAATGCGCCCATCATTGGTTTTCACAGCACATTTGAAAACTTCACCACAGTATTTACATTAAACAGCCTACTGGAGCTTTGATCTTAACTCTGTCTCCCACTTTAAATTCAACAGACTTTGCATGTTTATGATAGTTCACATAAATCTTCCTTTTCCGTTGCAGATCCAATTATTTATTTCGCCACTGACCAATTTGGTTATTCTTAAGTCCTTTATCCATAATCATCCAGCCAGGACAGATGATTGTGTTAGCAGATCTTCATTTAAATAATTCAAAAGGAGTCTTCCCTGTTGAGGAGTGAGGTGTGAACCTGTAGGCTGTTATTCTATCTTGCAATTCATCCCTCCAATTGAAATTGCTGACCCTTGCCAGCTGTATACTTTCTTTCAAAGTTGTGTTTAACCTTTCTACAGCACCGTTGCACTCGGGATGATAAAGAGAAGTCTTCTTATGTTTAATTCCACACTTCACTTAATATTCCTCCATTTCACAAGAACAAAATTGAGGACCATTGTCCGATAACAAAGAACCTGAAAAACTTTCTTGTTTAAAAATTGCATCTAGAAACTTAATTATTGACTGAGTAGTGATGTCATGTACAGAACTCACTTCAATCCGAAGTGAGTA
The DNA here is from genome assembly GCF_964261635.1 of Lissotriton helveticus. NCBI lineage: Eukaryota > Metazoa > Chordata > Amphibia > Caudata > Salamandridae > Lissotriton > Lissotriton helveticus. The sequence goes on along the minus strand of NC_136071.1, from coordinate 328,416,262 downwards.
TAGATCTAGTAAAACAATCAAATATGGAGTTTGATGTTCACCATGCAGAGGTCCAACAATATCAGTGGCTATTTCCTCCCAGGGACACATTGTTAATCTCCTACAAACCATAGGAGATGGTCTGGTCTTAAGAATCTTGTCACTCAAAGGGCAGGGAATACAATCTCTTACAACATGAGATCCAGACCAGGCCAACAAAAGTCTTGCCTAATTCATTTGTTAGTTTTACAAATACCCATGTGTCCCTCATGAGACATTTTTACAATGTTGTTTCTCAGACCAACAGGAGGAACTAACCTTGTCCCTCTTGTAAGAATGCCATTATTGTTGGCCAGTTCATCACGTACTAATGAACAAGGTTTCTCAAGCCTTTTATCTTGCTCAATCAAATCCATCACCCTCAACATTTCATTATCATTGTTTATTTCATCCTTCCATTCTTGTTCTTTAATGACTCCCAAAGTGATTTCACACACTTTCAAATCAAACTCATCCACCAGATCATCTTCTCTCTTATCATCTTCTCCTTCCACACTGTCTACCAAATGAGAGAGACAATCAGATGAAACATTAGTTGCTCCGGGAATATATTCCATTCCAAAAACAAATTCTTGTAGTGAAATCACCCATCTCCTGATCCTTGAAGAAATAGCGTCCAAACCCTTCTTCTCAAATATCTTTTTAAGAGGTTTATGATCAGACCTGACAATATATTTTGTACCCCACACAAACTTCTTAAACCTATTCAATGCCCAAAACAATGGCAAGCGCCTCTTTCTCAATGACTGAGTAATTAATTTCAGCACCTCTTAGACATCTTGAGGCGCAAGCGACCAAACACTCTTGAGCATCCCTCTTCTGGATCAGCAACGCACCCAGCCATTTCTTACTAGCATCTGTTACAATGTGTGTTAAATCACCTGATATAAAAGCCTGTCAATCTGGGGCACTTTTGAGGTCCATCTTTACCTTTTCAAATTGTCTTTTGCACACATCATCCCACACAAACTCAGTTTTTTTGCACAGCAAACATCTTAAATGGCCAGTTTTATCCGCAAATTGTTCATGAATTTACTATAAAATTCAGCCATACCCAGAAATGATGCCAGTTTTCCTTTGAACAATAGGGTTCCTTAAGATTAGCAAAGGTATCCACTAATTCCTTCTTTGGTTTGACACCACTCCCAGATATATGATGAACAAGATAGTCTACAGCTGTCACTCAAAATCTACATTTGTCAAAACGTAATGTTAAACCAGCTTTAGTCAGTCTTTCTAACACTTTCTCCACCCTCGAATCATGTTCCTCAATACACTTACCAAAAATCAAAAGATCATCTTGATAACACCTGACACCCTTAATTCCCTTTACTACATTACTCATAATCCTTTGAAACACAGAGGCCGCTGAAACTAATCCGAAAGACATCCTTAAAAACTTAAATGCAGCCATAGGGGTAATGAAAGCAATCAGATCCTGTGAATTTTTATCTAGGGCAACTTGGTGATAAGCTGAAGCTAAGTCCTACGTACTGAAATAACAAGCACCATCCAGCGTTTCATCTATATTACGTAGCGGAAATATGTCCACCATAACCTCTTTATTCAGCACACTTAAATCCACATATGAGCGAATCTCATTGTTACTTTTCTTTGCCACGACAATGAGAGCCAAACACTCTGTTGCTTCCACAGGCTCAATCACACCTGCACGAAGCAGTCTATCAATTTCTTTTTGTACGGATTCTTGTACACTCAGTGGAATACTCCTGACGTTTGCTGCAGCATGTTTTGCATCAAGTTTCAAATTCATTCTGTGACTATATCCCTTCAGGTTTCCCAACTCACTCTTGAACAAGTCACCAAAATTCTTTACATACTTGTCTCCATCATTCTCTAAAGATTGTACCTGTACAGGTGGAATTCCATTAGGATCAAGAATAATGCCAAGGCGTGCTTGATGTGTCCAACTCAATAAGTTAGCAAATTTTTCTGCCACATAAATATCTGCATCAGTAATTCTTTCTTTGCACTCCGAACTAGACTGAAAGTAACCTAACATTCTAATAGGAATTCCCCCCTAACCAGTGTGTCTTACATCTGTTTTTAGTAATTTTACATCTTTAGATATAAATGTAAGATCTGAACAAGAGTCAAACTTCATTTTTATCTTAACATCTCCTATCTTGACCCATTTTGAAGGATGCTCCAAACCGCACACTTCATTCACCTGATAACTTACTACTTTTACTTAATTTCTAACATCTTTTTTGTTGCGAAAACGACAGTTCTTAGAAAAATGTCCCTTCTGCCCACAAAATTTACAAATTACATTGAGAGCAGGACAAAAAGTAGCATTTGCCTTGTGACCAACCCTTCCACAACGATAACAAGTTCCTTGAAATGGCAAAACATTTTTTGTTTGTTTCTTCCCCACTCTTTTTTCGCCCCTTCTTCCCCACTCTTTTTACTATCTGTGTCAGACTTTTGTACAGCATGACACATAACCTCTTCTACTTTCACTTGACTAATGGTATATTTTCCTACCTTGCTTAATTCACTCACACATTTTAACATGTGTTCAACTCGTTTTGCAATTATCATAACTTCATTTAAAGGAGGTTCATCTTTTAACCAGAGTTCCACTCTTATTTTATCACTATCACATTTTAATACAAACTGGTCACGTATTCTCTCTTCCACTAGTTCTCCAAATTTACATCTAGACGATCATTTTCTGAGAGCAGTCACAAACTCCTCCACCGTTTCATTCTTCCTTTGCTCTCTTAATCCAAAATAATAACGCTCCATAATAGCACTAACTTTTGGCAGAAAATGCAGATCTAGTTGTTTAATACAAACTTCATATTCATTTAACCCTTTTTGACTAGCAGGACTTAATGCTGGCGAACTCTCCAACACCTCTTGCCCCTCACCACCTAAGCAATGAAGTAATAATGCATGTTTCCTCTCTGCAGTCAAATTTGTTCCACAAACTCTTGCATAGTTTTCAAATACTTTTTTCCACTTTTGCCACTTTATAGGTGGCTGCCCAGGATTTATCATGGAAAAAGTTGGAACATTTACATTCTGCATTTTCTTTTAGCCTTAACTTAAACTCTACATTTCTCTTTGAAAATATGTTATTCACAACTTTCTTACTTTTCTCTCATATGTTTACAAAGACAACAAAATATATATGTATTTAAAAAAAATAAAATTAAGGTGTGCTTGTCACCGTGGTGGCAAGCTTACTTTAAACAAACTACTTATTCTTCGTACTCTTTGTTGATCCAGTTGATTTTCATCTTTCTGTAAATAATTTCCTTTAAAAAAATGTTTCCTTTGAATTTCCTCTCTCAAGATGGCTGCCACTATCACCACTCAAACAGTTAGTTCCTTTTATAAAGAAAATGGAGCTTGTTTTCTTTATTTTCCTGTTTCCTGCCTTAAAATGGCAGCCGCCATCACCATGCACACATTCCGGTTGATTTCAGAAGGAAATTGACCTTGTTATGCTGATGACGCTTACTCGCACACTCAGCCTTTTTTTTGGGCAAATAGGGCACAGTACTCATGCTGCAATGGAGACTTCTGCCGAGATGAAACGCTCGCACGCTCTGCGTTCCAACAGCCACTGCCCCCCACAGCTTGCCCCTTTGCTGCTCCTCACACTCCCGTCTCTCCTTATTTCTGGACCGGACTTTGCCTACAGCGATCCGCCACTCAGGTAATCTAATTTCAGTACTCTGCGCCGCTGCTGCACCTTATGTCACGATCCTCCTTCTTTCCAGTAAAGACACTGCAACCTTGGCGTCTCCCAGTATTGTGGTCGATTACCTTTCAATATCCACGCGATCGTCGCCAGTGTAATAAAGTGACAACACTGGTATAACTTGTAAGTAGGAGAGGTTTAATGCATCGATCCCATCCAAAGTAGACCTCCACGCTCCACATTGGAACCTAGAACCAAGCCACATCACAATATCTTACGAGGGTCTCCAGCAGCAGTTATCCCTTCTACAAGGCATTGCAGTGCAGTGTTATAATAGCCACACATAAACTTCTGCCCTTTTGTAAGACAAGGAAGAAGTGTTTGTAGGACAGATCCCTTCATGTTCAAAACTCATAATTTGGAAGTTCCTTCATCAACATCTCTGCCTTGAAATCAATTACATGAAGTGAAGAAAAAGAGCATGAACCCTTTTGGCTCCCTAAGAGCACAAACATTAAAACTCACTGGACATCATTCCTTACCTGCTTTCAAATGAATTTACTTTTGTCTAGATTGGCATCCATTACGTGGTTCCCCCCTAACTGATTGTCTTCAAACCCCTTGTTTTGCTGACTTCGCTTTTGCTGGCTTTAGGATTCTGCACACTTTACTACTGCTAACCGGTGTAAAGTGCTTGTGCTCTCTCCTTAAAACATTGAAGAATTAGCTTATACCCACATGGCTTATTTAATGTGGTTGCAAGTCCCAAGTAAAGTGGCATTACCTGTGTTCAGGGCCTGTAAATGAAATGCTACTAGTGCGCTGCAGCGCTGATTGTGCCACCCACTTAAATAGTGCTTTAAACATGTCTCAGGTCTACCATTGCAGCTCCGTATGCTGTTTTAAACTGTCATTTTGACCTAGCAATATTAACCTTTTGATAGGCCCAAACTTTTTTTTTTAATACATATGAGTCACCCCTAGAGCAGGCCCTGGACAGCCCAGAGGGCAAGGTGCAGTGTATTTAAAAAGGTCGACATGTACCTTTAAGCTGTACATGTCCTAGTAGTGAAAAACTCTTACATTCATTTTTCTCTCTTGCAAGGCCTTCCTCTGCCATAGGATAACATAGGAGTTACCTTATTACATATAATAAGTAGCAATTTCTGAAAAGGAACAGGTAACCAGTTCATGTGTGGTGTCTTTGGAATTCTAATGAACAATCCTACGTTATTGTGAAGCTGGATTTGTAGTTACAATTCTGAAAATGCCACTTTTAGAAAGTTGTACAAAAGGGGGTGGTGATGAACAGAGCATCTGAATCAATCAAACACTCACACCCAGTCAAAAGATCTGGGTTTAATCCATCACCGTTCTTTAGCCCACTCTGCCACCCCAGTTCAGACATGGCTATATGCAAATCAGTCTGACCCTGTGCCTCATGGGAACAGTCCAGCCCGAACTGCCAAGCCATGTCTTCCCTGGACCGGAAACAAGCTTCCGTGGACCGGTTTCTGGCATTCCAGCCGTCTTCAGCCCGGCTTGCTTGAATCCAGTGGCAAAGTGAGCAAGGGACTCACGTCTGAGCATACCCTGCCACACTTATGGCGGCCAAAAGCAGTACAAAAGGGGGTGGTGATGAACAGAGCATCTGAATCAATCAAACACTCACACCCAGTCAAAAGATCTGGGTTTAATCCATCACCGTTCTTTAGCCCACTCTGCCACCCCAGTTCAGACATGGCTATATGCAAATCAGTCTGACCCTGTGCCTCATGGGAACAGTCCAGCCCGAACTGCCAAGCCATGTCTTCCCTGGACCGGAAACAAGTTTCCGAGGACCGGTTTCTGGCATTCCAGCCGTCTTCAGCCCGGCTTGCTTGAATCCAGTGGCAAAGTGAGCAAGGGATTCACGTCTGAGCATACCCTGCCACACTTATGGCGGCCAAAAGCAGTACCAAAGGGGGTGCTGATGAACAGAGCATCTGAATCAATCAAACACTCACACCCAGTCAAAAGATCTGGGTTTAATCCATCACCGTTCTTTAGCCCACTCTGCCACCCCAGTTCAGACATGGCTATATGCAAATCAGTCTGACCCTGTGCCTCATGGGAACAGTCCAGCCCGAACTGCCAAGCCATGTCTTCCCTGGACCGGAAACAAGCTTCAGAGGACCGGTTTCTGGCATTCCAGCCGTCTTCAGCCCGGCTTGCTTGAATCCAGTGGCAAAGTGAGCAAGGGACTCATGTCTGAGCATACCCTGCCACACTTATGGCGGCCAAAAGCAGTACAAAAGGGGGTGGTGATGAACAGAGCATCTGAATCAATCAAACACTCACACCCAGTCAAAAGATCTGGGTTTAATCCATCACCGTTCTTTAGCCCACTCTGCCACCCCAGTTCAGACATGGCTATATGCAAATCAGTCTGACCCTGTGCCTCATGGGAACAGTCCAGCCCGAATGCCAAGCCATGTCTTCCCTGGACCGGAAACAAGCTTCCGAGGACCGGTTTCTGGCATTCCAGCCGTCTTCAGCCCGGCTTGCTTGAATCCAGTGGCAAAGTGAGCAAGGGACTCACGTCTGAGCATACCCTGCCACACTTATGGCGGCCAAAAGCAGTACAAAAGGGGGTGGTGATGAACAGAGCATCTGAATCAATCAAACACTCACACCCAGTCAAAAGATCTGGGTTTAATCCATCACCGTTCTTTAGCCCACTCTGCCACCCCAGTTCAGACATGGCTATATGCAAATCAGTCTGACCCTGTGCCTCATGGGAACAGTCCAGCCAGAACTGCCAAGCCATGTCTTCCCTGGACCAGAAACAAGCTTCCGAGGACCGGTTTCTGGCATTCCAGCCGTCTTCAGCCCGGCTTGCTTGAATCCAGTGGCAAAGTGAGCAAGGGACTCATGTCTGAGCATACCCTGCCACACTTATGGCGGCCAAAAGCAGTACAAAAGGGGGTGGTGATGAACAGAGCATCTGAATCAATCAAACACTCACACCCAGTCAAAAGATCTGGGTTTAATCCATCACCGTTCTTTAGCCCACTCTGCCACCCCAGTTCAGACATGGCTATATGCAAATCAGTCTGACCCTGTGCCTCATGGGAACAGTCCAGCCCGAACTGCCAAGCCATGTCTTCCCTGTACCGGAAACAAGCTTCCGTGGACCGGTTTCTGGCATTCCAGCCGTCTTCAGCCCGGCTTGCTTGAATCCAGTGGCAAAGTGAGCAAGGGACTCACGTCTGAGCATACCCTGCCACACTTATGGCGGCCAAAAGCAGTACAAAAGGGGGTGATGATGAACAGAGCATCTGAATCAATCAAACACTCACACCCAGTCAAAAGATCTGGGTTTAATCCATCACCGTTCTTTAGCCCACTCTGCCACCCCAGTTCAGACATGGCTATATGCAAATCAGTCTGACCCTGTGCCTCATGGGAACAGTCCAGCCCGAACTGCCAAGCCATGTCTTCCCTGGACCGGAAACAAGTTTCCGAGGACCGGTTTCTGGCATTCCAGCCGTCTTCAGCCCGGCTTGCTTGAATCCAGTGGCAAAGTGAGCAAGGGATTCACGTCTGAGCATACCCTGCCACACTTATGGCGGCCAAAAGCAGTACCAAAGGGGGTGCTGATGAACAGAGCATCTGAATCAATCAAACACTCACACCCAGTCAAAAGATCTGGGTTTAATCCATCACCGTTCTTTAGCCCACTCTGCCACCCCAGTTCAGACATGGCTATATGCAAATCAGTCTGACCCTGTGCCTCATGGGAACAGTCCAGCCCGAACTGCCAAGCCATGTCTTCCCTGGACCGGAAACAAGCTTCAGAGGACCGGTTACTGGCATTCCAGCCGTCTTCAGCCCGGCTTGCTTGAATCCAGTGGCAAAGTGAGCAAGGGACTCATGTCTGAGCATACCCTGCCACACTTATGGCGGCCAAAAGCAGTACAAAAGGGGGTGGTGATGAACAGAGCATCTGAATCAATCAAACACTCACACCCAGTCAAAAGATCTGGGTTTAATCCATCACCGTTCTTTAGCCCACTCTGCCACCCCAGTTCAGACACGGCTATATGCAAATCAGTCTGTCCCTGTGCCTCATGGGAACAGTCCAGCCCGAACTGCCAAGCCATGTCTTCCCTGGACCGGAAACAAGCTTCCGAGGACCGGTTTCTGGCATTCCAGCCGTCTTCAGCCCGGCTTGCTTGAATCCAGTGGCAAAGTGAGCAAGGGACTCACGTCTGAGCATACCCTGCCACACTTATGGCGGCCAAAAGCAGTACAAAAGGGGGTGGTGATGAACAGAGCATCTGAATCAATCAAACACTCACACCCAGTCAAAAGATCTGGGTTTAATCCATCACCGTTCTTTAGCCCACTCTGCCACCCCAGTTCAGACATGGCTATATGCAAATCAGTCTGACCCTGTGCCTCATGGGAACAGTCCAGCCCGAACTGCCAAGCCATGTCTTCCCTGGACCGGAAACAAGCTTCCGAGGACTGGTTTCTGGCATTCCAGCCGTCTTCAGCCCGGCTTGCTTGAATCCAGTGGCAAAGTGAGCAAGGGACTCACGTCTGAGCATACCCTGCCACACTTATGGCGGCCAAAAGCAGTACAAAAGGGGGTGGTGATGAACAGAGCATCTGAATCAATCAAACACTCACACCCAGTCAAAAGATCTGGGTTTAATCCATCACCGTTCTTTAGCCCACTCTGCCACCCCAGTTCAGACATGGCTATATGCAAATCAGTCTGACCCTGTGCCTCATGGGAACAGTCCAGCCCGAACTGCCAAGCCATGTCTTCCCTGGACCAGAAACAAGCTTCCGAGGACCGGTTTCTGGCATTCTAGCCGTCTTCAGCCCGGCTTGCTTGAATCCAGTGGCAAAGTGAGCAAGGGACTCACGTCTGAGCATACCCTGCCACACTTATGGCGGCCAAAAGCAGTACAAAAGGGGGTGGTGATGAACAGAGCATCTGAATCAATCAAACACTCACACCCAGTCAAAAGATCTGGGTTTAATCCATCACCGTTCTTTAGCCCACTCTGCCACCCCAGTTCAGACATGGCTATATGCAAATCAGTCTGACCCTGTGCCTCATGGGAACAGTCCAGCCCGAACTGCCAAGCCATGTCTTCCCTGGACCGGAAACAAGTTTCCGAGGACCGGTTTCTGGCATTCCAGCCGTCTTCAGCCCGGCTTGCTTGAATCCAGTGGCAAAGTGAGCAAGGGATTCACGTCTGAGCATACCCTGCCACACTTATGGCGGCCAAAAGCAGTACCAAAGGGGGTGCTGATGAACAGAGCATCTGAATCAATCAAACACTCACACCCAGTCAAAAGATCTGGGTTTAATCCATCACCGTTCTTTAGCCCACTCTGCCACCCCAGTTCAGACATGGCTATATGCAAATCAGTCTGACCCTGTGCCTCATGGGAACAGTCCAGCCCGAACTGCCAAGCCATGTCTTCCCTGGACCGGAAACAAGCTTCAGAGGACCGGTTTCTGGCATTCCAGCCGTCTTCAGCCCGGCTTGCTTGAATCCAGTGGCAAAGTGAGCAAGGGACTCATGTCTGAGCATACCCTGCCACACTTATGGCGGCCAAAAGCAGTACAAAAGGGGGTGGTGATGAACAGAGCATCTGAATCAATCAAACACTCACACCCAGTCAAAAGATCTGGGTTTAATCCATCACTGTTCTTTAGCCCACTCTGCCACCCCAGTTCAGACACGGCTATATGCAAATCAGTCTGTCCCTGTGCCTCATGGGAACAGTCCAGCCCGAACTGCCAAGCCATGTCTTCCCTGGACCGGAAACAAGCTTCCGAGGACCGGTTTCTGGCATTCCAGCCGTCTTCAGCCCGGCTTGCTTGAATCCAGTGGCAAAGTGAGCAAGGGACTCACGTCTGAGCATACCCTGCCACACTTATGGCGGCCAAAAGCAGTACAAAAGGGGGTGGTGATGAACAGAGCATCTGAATCAATCAAACACTCACACCCAGTCAAAAGATCTGGGTTTAATCCATCACCGTTCTTTAGCCCACTCTGCCACCCCAGTTCAGACATGGCTATATGCAAATCAGTCTGACCCTGTGCCTCATGGGAACAGTCCAGCCCGAACTGCCAAGCCATGTCTTCCCTGGACCGGAAACAAGCTTCCGAGGACTGGTTTCTGGCATTCCAGCCGTCTTCAGCCCGGCTTGCTTGAATCCAGTGGCAAAGTGAGCAAGGGACTCACGTCTGAGCATACCCTGCCACACTTATGGCGGCCAAAAGCAGTACAAAAGGGGGTGGTGATGAACAGAGCATCTGAATCAATCAAACACTCACACCCAGTCAAAAGATCTGGGTTTAATCCATCACCGTTCTTTAGCCCACTCTGCCACCCCAGTTCAGACATGGCTATATGCAAATCAGTCTGACCCTGTGCCTCATGGGAACAGTCCAGCCCGAACTGCCAAGCCATGTCTTCCCTGGACCAGAAACAAGCTTCCGAGGACCGGTTTCTGGCATTCTAGCCGTCTTCAGCCCGGCTTGCTTGAATCCAGTGGCAAAGTGAGCAAGGGACTCACGTCTGAGCATACCCTGCCACACTTATGGCGGCCAAAAGCAGTACAAAAGGGGGTGGTGATGAACAGAGCATCTGAATCAATCAAACACTCACACCCAGTCAAAAGATCTGGGTTTAATCCATCACCGTTCTTTAGCCCACTCTGCCACCCCAGTTCAGACATGGCTATATGCAAATCAGTCTGACCCTGTGCCTCATGGGAACAGTCCAGCCCGAACTGCCAAGCCATGTCTTCCCTGGACCGGAAACAAGCTTCCGAGGACCGGTTTCTGGCATTCCAGCCGTCTTCAGCCCGGCTTGCTTGAATCCAGTGGCAAAGTGAGCAAGGGACTCACGTCTGAGCATACCCTGCCACACTTATGGCGGCCAAAAGCAGTACAAAAGGGGGTGGTGATGAACAGAGCATCTGAATCAATCAAAAACTCACATCCAGTCAAAAGATCTGGGTTTAATCCATCACCGTTCTTTAGCCCACTCTGCCACCCCAGTTCAGTTCAGTTGTGTTTTTTGCAATTTTCACCCCGAGTGGGCTGGGTATGCTCAGACGTGAGTCCCAGGCTCTCCACACCACTGGAGTCAAGCTATCCAGGCTGAATGAAGGCTGATAGCCAGAAACCGGTCCTTGGATGCTTGATTCCGGTCTGGGAAAGACATGGCTTGGTAGTTCGGACTGGACTGTTCCCATGAGGCACAGGGTCAGAGCTGATTTGCATATAGCCAGTGTCTAACCCATGGTGGTGTGGAGTGCAAAAAAACGATGGATTTAGGCCCAGATCCTTGTACTGGGTTGAATGTATGACATTGTTCTACATTCTGTCCATCAACTGTGTTTTTTGCAATTTTCACCCCGAGTGGGCTGGGTATGCTCAGACGTGAGTCACAGGTTCTCCACACCACTGGAGTCAAGCTATCCAGACTGAATGAAGGCTGATACCCAGAAACCGGTCCTTGGATGCTTGATTCCGGTCTGAGAAAGACATGGCTTGGTAGTTCGGACTGGACTGTTCCCATGAGGCACAGGGTCAGAGCTGATTTGCATATAGCCAGTGTCTAACCCAGGGTGGTGTGGAGTGCAAAAAAACGATGGATTTAGGCCCAGATCCTTGTACTGGGGTGAATGTATGACATTGTTCTACATTCTGTCCATCAACTGTGTTTTTTGCAATTTTCACCCCGAGTGGGCTGGGTTTGCTCAGACGTGAGTCCCAGGCTCTCCACACCACTTGAGTCAAGCTATCCAGGCTGAATGAAGGCTGATAGCCAGAAACCGGTCCTTGGATGCTTGATTCCGGTCTGGGAAAGATATGGCTTGGTAGTTCGGACTGGACTGTTCCCATGAGGCACAGGGTCAGAGCTGATTTGCATATAGCCAGTGTCTAACCCAGGGTGGTGTGGAGTGCAAAAAAAAACGATGGATTTAGGCCCAGATCCTTGTACTGGGGTGAATGTATGACATTGTTCTACATTCTGTCCATCAACTGTGTTTTTTGCAATTTTCACCCAGAGTGGGCTGGGTATGCTCAGACGTGAGTCCCAGGCTCTCCACACCACTGGAGTCAAGCTATCCAGGATGAATGAAGGCTGATAGCCAGAAACCGGTCCTTGGATGCTTGATTCCGGTCTGGGAAAGACATGGCTTGGTAGTTCGGACTGGACTGTTCCCATGAGGCACAGGGTCAGAGCTGATTTGCATATAGCCAGTGCCTAACCCAGGGTGGTGTGGGGTGCAAAAAAACGATGGATTTAGGCCCAGATCCTTGTACTGGGGTGAATGTATGACATTGTTCTACATTCTGTCCATCAACTCTGTTTTTTGCAATTTTCACCCCGAGTGGGCTGGGTATGCTCAGACGTGAGTCCCAGGCTCTCCACACCACTGGAGTCAAGCTATCCAGGCTGAATGAAGGCTGATAGCCAGAAACCGGTCCTTGGATGCTTGATTCCGGTCTGGGAAAGACATGGCTTGGTAGTTCGGACTGGACTGTTCCCATGAGGCACAGGGTCAGAGCTGATTTGCATATAGCCAGTGTCTAATGCAGGGTGGTGTGGAGTGCAAAAAAACGAGGGATTTAGGCCCAGATCCTTGTACTGGGGTGAATGTATGACATTGTTCTACATTCTGTCCATCAACTGTGTTTTTTGCAATTTTCACCCCGAGTGGGCTGGGTATGCTCAGACGTGAGTCCCAGGCTCTCCACACCACTGGAGTCAAGCTATCCAGGCTGAATGAAGGCTGATAGCCAGAAACCGGTCCTTGGATGCTTGATTCCGGTCTGGAAAAGACATGGCTTGGTAGTTCGGACTGGACTGTTCCCATGAGGCACAGAGACAGAGCTGAATTTCATATAGCCAGTGTCTAACCCAGGGTGGTGTGGAGTGCAAATAAACGATGGATTTAGGCCCAGATCCTTGTACTGCGGTGAATGTATGACATTGTTCTACATTCTGTCCATCAACTGTGTTTTTTGCAATTTTCACCCCGAGTGGGCTGGGTATGCTCAGACGTGAGTCCCAGGCTCTCCACACCACTGGAGTCAAGCTATCCAGGCTGAATGAAGGCTGATAGCCAGAAACCGGTCCTTGGATGCTTGATTCCGGTCTGGGAAAGACATGGCTTGGTAGTTCGGACTGGACTGTTCCCATGAGGCACAGGGTCAGAGCTGATTTGCATATAGCCAGTGTCTAACCCAGGGTGGTGTGGAGTGCAAAAAAACGATGGATTTAGGCCCAGATCCTTGTACTGGGGTGAATGTATGGCATTGTTCTACATTCTGTCCATCAACTGTGTTTTTTGCAATTTTCACCCCGAGTGGGCTGGGTATGCTCAGACGTGAGTCCCAGGCTCTCCACACCACTGCAGTCAAGCTATCCAGGCTGAATGAAGGCTGATAGCCAGAAACCGGTCCTTGGATGCTTGATTCCGGTCTGGGAAAGACATGGCTTGGTAGTTCGGACTGGACTGTTCCCATGAGGCACAGGGTCAGAGCTGATTTGCATATAGCCAGTGTCTAACCCAGGGTGGTGTGGAGTGCAAAAAAACGATGGATTTAGGCCCAGATCCTTGTACTGGGGTGAATGTATGACATTGTTCTACATTCTGTCCATCAACTGTGTTTTTTGCACTTTTAGAAAGTTGGCATTTTTCTACTATTTGGTGCCTGCAGCCGGTCTCTGGGTCACATGATATGGAGTGTAGTTGACAGTCATGCCTTGTTTATTCCTCCTAGATAGCCACACACAATAGGGAGCTTAAGTGTGTCTGGATGGGCAATCACTGGCAGGATGGGAGAGCGGAGCATTTCACAGCCCTACTTACATTTGAGTGAGCTGAGTCCTGCCTCCAAACTAAGGGCTGCATCCCCCTGTAGTTAGTCTGGTGCCAGAACAGGGAATGCAGGATGCCTGGGGACTTCAAAAGGAAGCCTTTAGAAACTTCTCTTACTTCAAAGGTATAAATGTTGGATCCCAGACACCAACTCTTCAGCACCCACACTTCTAGACCTGTGGATACCCCGCCACAAATAATTGGCAGGCACTCTGGCCAATCATACTGAATATTGCCCTAGGCACTCACAGTGCCACCAGGCATTCATGGAGTGAGACATTTTAAGCATACCCACAGGCACTTCAATAGCCTTGTTAACTAATGATGTCACTGATGACCACATAATTCTGCCATTTATGCCCTTTCTCAGTCAGTAGCTATAGGCATACTCCCCACCAAATTCTCTGATTAATAAAGTGTAAGGTTTAAAGGCACATATCAAAATCTCTGCATACAAAACCAAAAACATGCAGAAACCCTACACTTCAAGGTCACAACATTCATACTTCTGAAGAAGGAATATAGAGATCAGTTCACACAAATCTATTCACTGTTGATAAATAGAACTCGTTGGGCCAGATTTACTAAAGTGTAACCCAACGAAGCACAGCAGTCAGAAATGAAGCACTTCACTGCATTGCGTGACAGGGAGGGAGCAGGAGAGCACAAGATCTATAGAGATATGGTGCTCTCCTCCTGTCCTTAGCGCCAGATCAGAATTCTGCTGCTGTGCGCCCCACACACACTGTCAAGTCATAGTGCAAGGGTGTGGTGGAGGGTTTAGTGTAGGTTTTGTACTAAAAGCATTCCCCTCCAGTACAAAATACTATGGGGCTAGAAAACATGAAATACTTTTCCTTTCTTTGTATGTGTGCTGTATAGTGCACAACACATGCAAATCAGAAAGTAAGAAATGAAAACATTTCTCCTTTTAATGCCTGGTTTAAAAAGGCATTCTTTTTTATGTAAAACCATGTCTCACGTTTTTTATTAGATAGAGTTTTGCATAAAAAATTGTGGGTAGTGCAAGTGAACCTCCATGTAACACCCCCTTGGCGTTAAGTAAGACAGAGCAGCAGTTACTTTTCGTTAATTTCCAGTGCAAAACAAGTTTTGCGCTGGAGAGTAAATAACTAAAAAAATTACAATTATGCTGGATTGCCTCACTTGTATGATGCAAAGCCAGTGCGAAATGTTAGAAACCCCCCCCCCCCCCCCCCCTCGTATCCTATTGTTCACCTGATAGTCTCATCTAGGAGATTCTGACTTGGTTTTTTCGAATAGACTGAAGTCTTTGCTGCTTAGCCTTGAGTACCATGAAGCTAAGGGCTTTCAATACCTCGTGGCAGGCCCACTTACCACCTGCAACATTACCCTTCTGTTTAGATATTCCCCGTCGGACTAGAAACCAAAAGTAGCTCTGTGAAAAGGTTCAAACTAGCCCTGCTCCCTTCTTAATACCTCTGTCTCTTTTCATGCATCCATTTTCTCCGGAATCCCTCACCATGGATGCTGTAATTAATGTTGGGGAAATGGAATAAGGTACCATAAGCTGCCCTTTGCCTGCAAAATATAGCCTCCAGGGGCTCCAACCTACAGGGGAAATGCCAGATGGAACAAGTGAAGGTTCTGGACCTTTTCCTTTCGTGACATCATATTTAAATATGGTCCCGATATTTCAAGACGAAGTGAACCAAGTTTCTTAAATATTCCCTCTTGATATCTTCTGCCCTTCAAGCTTCCTTTCGTTGGTCATCAGTTAATTGGCTATTTGTCACACTCAGCAGTACGCTAATCCCATGCGAAATTTGTATTTGATGGAACGATTTTTTTTTTAAATTAACTTGATTTCCATTATGTGAATGTCGTTAAATTATTTGCCATTGTACAGTGGCACTATTTCACATAAATGTTTTCAACCTGGAGACTGGTTTGTAAGGACATTTTTCAAGAGAACAGAACAAAGGCAACATTTCTGCTTGAGCTTTCTCCTCCCACTATCATATGCGACTTTGATACAGAAGGTATTAACTTACATTCAATGTTCACGCAAAATATTGGGTACAATTCACACAATGTGTGAATTTTTACAAAAATGTCATGATTTTTTGTTGTTGCAATTTTTCCAAATTGTATAGCTCGAAGCTTCATCATATGGTTTAACTGATGATTGCATATATGTGTATCAATTATGGCAACTGTTACCTCTGTTACATACCAAATTATCTTAGTTATTATTTATTTTATGTTGTGCCTGATGATTAATGGCCACGTAGGTAAGAATTATTTCAATTGCCTCAAATACAATTCCAATCTGTTTACAGAGCATGCCACCCAGGACCACAGTCTTACTTACTTGGGCAGGAAGGTGTTTAATGCTGAAATTTCTGTTCAGCCACTTCAGAGAACATTACAGTTGATAAGAGAAAAAAGCAGGAGAAAAGACTGACAGACACTGAGAACTGAATGAACGTGTGGAAGACTTGATGATACAATAACAATACAGACTAGATAACCAGGTGAATGCGAGGGCGCACAGCTGTATATCTGGGTCCAAGTAATAACAAATAATTTGTTTATATAGGTGCTCACAGGGGAGGAAGGGATGGTTACCTATACAACCCTGCCATTACCCACATATGCAGATAATAAATCAAATTATTGATTGACCTCACCAAGCACATAAATTGTATAAAGTATTAGAGTTCTCAAGAGTAATTTCTAACGTCCATAAATGGATTCTTCTTTCCTTTACGTCAAAAATACTTCTTCAATTGGTAAAGTAGAGCTTTCTTAGTCCATACATCCACAGTAATCAATAAGGTCTCTAATCATCCAAAATAAACCCAATCATGTGCAGCCAACACGTGTTTCGTCATGCTATATCTAGCATCATTGACTTCGTCAGGGCTATAATTCAAAGTGATGCCACAGAATCTCCTGAAATTCAACTTTCCTAGTACCAAACTTGATAGTTGGCCCGTAACAGTATAATTTGTACTCCTGTCTATCCTTCTTCTTGAAATGATCCTAGTTCTCTTCTCTCAAAATTCCATGTATTAATCAATATTACACTCCGGCGGTACACTCAATAGTATGCCAACCCGTACAGCGTCACGTCTTACTCTCCTTAATGTTTCATGTAAAGAATCCTACAATCTCGATCTTCCATAAGGTCTTCAGTATCCACGAGTAAGTGGTCCAATATCCATAATAGTTCCTTTGACGTAATGGGAAACCAGCGTTCTACCGTAGAACGATGTTTTCCCGTTACGTCAGAGGAACTATTATGGATATTGGACCACGTACTCGTGGATACTGAAGACCATCTCATTGCCCTTGCACACTGAGCCATCAGCCATACACTTCATGTCTTTATGCTGATTGAACAACATGTGTGATGCCCAACTTTTGTTTCTTCTTAGGCACCTTCTGTGTTAATTCCTGTCTAAATGAGCGCGAAAGGTCTATGCTACATTATACCTGTCCCTACATCTCTCCATTCCCTTCTTTTTATACTGTTCCATCATGCTTAGATCTGGTGTGCCACTCAAGGTAAGGGACACATCTGATGATCTTTCTTTTAGTGTAAATCCTGAAGATATTAAAATGGCTACGGCTACTCTCAAGGGCTTAACAAACTAGTGTTTTCTTGCATGCCACAATAACCCACACCTCTACCCAGACTGTTTGCATGTGGGGGTTTACGGTCAAGATTCAGGGGATACTTGGGCGCTGGAAATCCCCCTTCATCCATTGTCACTACTGAGGTCTTCTCGAAGGAGGACTGAGTAAGTGGAGGTTCTGTGGGGCCTGTTCGCAAGGGGACATTACCCTTGTTGTTTTGTTGCGAAAACCCACCTACCCTCATTCTTTTACAGTCTTTCTGATTTATTGGTTACAGTGATTGTGTCTGAACTTCCCATTTCTTGTAATGCAAAAACATGCACATGTAGTTACAACAAAACCTTGTGTGGTGTTGCATATTTCTGGAACTTGTTACTTACCTGTACGTTCAATATGGATGTATGACGTTACAACGCGCACTTTTACCACGCATACCTTTACAACGCGGTTTTCACATCGCATACCATTACAACGCATAGCGCTTTTGGGTGTTGGATAGTGAATAGTTTAATTTACTATTCCAACTCCAGTCCCCGTTGACACTAGGGAAGGTTATTGGATAGTAAATTAACCTATTCCCTATCCTAGAGCGCCCCCCCAGCTCAATGCGTCGTAATAGTTTGTGTTGTAATGACCGCGTTGTAATGGTAGTGCGTTGTAAAAGTTTCTTGGAAAGGTTGTTTACCGTTCAATATACTTTGGGGTAGCAACATTTAGAACCAAAACGCATCCATTCATTTTTGCTTTTTCCTATCTTCAATGTTTCGCGCTGCATAACATCAAAGCCATATAGCAGGATATGGTTTAGAGATAGGTGCCAAGAATCACATAATAATTAATATTTTATTTCTGTAAATACCATCAGGAGATGGTCTTGTTGTTGTGCTAAGCAATAAGTATTACTATCACAAGCTAGTGCTTCTTGGCGCTGGATTTAGGTTGAGTGTTCACTCTGCACTCCATGGAATCCACAGCCCAGCCACATATCACAACAGTCTTGACAGTTCACTATTATAAAAGTTCCTGATTCAGGAAGCAGGGTGTTCTCGCGCACTCCAAAAGAAATAGGAAGTGTTCATCACGGCCAATTTGCAGTGTTACCAACAATATAAAAATAAAAATTAATATCATGATCTCATTTCAATAAATGCAACACAATCACTTTAACAGGAGAAAAACTGATCAAAAACATAAAATATAGACTGTTCTATATTTAAAACAAAACAATAACCCTGCCATACTCCCTGTTGGACAGTTTTCTGGAACGCAACGAAGTGCAATCAAGTGGCAGTTGCCATGGGCCCTAAAGTGTTGCTGAATCTATGAAAAATCCTTCACTCAAATGGACCAGAAACCCGGTTTCCTAAAATGCCAGCTTTGCAGAGCGAATAAAACCTGGCAGGAAAACGGTGCAAATCCCAGCTAACTTCGGCCAATCAACTGTCAACCTTGCAGCTAATCCACTTTATGAGCCGCTCATTCTATATAAATTAGAACAGGTCTTAGAAAGCCAGAACACCACCCATTGGGAAATATAGTTTAAACATGTTCCTTTTGTGCAATCCAACACAGGAATTGCCATCCATTACAGTTGAAAAGATGGAACGATTTTTGGCACTTGCTGCACAGAAAAATAAGACCATTAACAATAAATACAACTTCCACAAAAAAGTAGCTGGTAATTGAAAGAGAGAAGCAGCTGTAGAGTCGCAGCAGTTAGAGAAGTGTTGTGTTCACCTTGTACAACAAATATTGGAATTAGAATTTGGATTTGTTGCTGCTGTGAGGGTGTATTTGGACATTCTATGCTGTTCTGAATTTTAAGATGGGATGACATTTTCAATTGACTGGTCCATTCGCACCAAGAAATGTTTACCACAAAATAGGAATAGAAACAACATATTTTGAATTACGCAAGATGTTCAAAACAGAGCTATAGCATACAATGGCTTTGTGGATGGATTTGATGAAGCTAGTGAGGACAGCTTGGTTGATCTATGAAGGTTCTATATGCCCCATTCTTTCCTCCTCATTGTGTATTGAAGAAACTAGACTAAGGGGTCGATTAGGATCGCGGACTGACTTGAGTCCGTCCGCGACCCCAGAGGAGGAGGGAACATCCGCATGGGCTGCGGCGTTCCCTCCGTGCAGATTAGGATGTGACCGCCAGGGTGGCGGTCACATCCTCTATCTTTAACATAGCGGCGGGTGCAGCTTCAAGCTGCACCCGCCGCAATGTTAAAAATGCATGCATCGCATAGGCGTGCACAAAGCGGCAGGCACGGCGCGGTGCCTGCTGCTTTGTGCACGCAAATGCAGGGGGGTACCATAGGTACCCCCATGTGCACCCTCACCCCCCCTTCACCAAGGGGGCCCGCAACGGGCCCCCGCAGTGAATGTCCATATGCTTTTCCACGGCGGAAAAGCCGCAGTGGAAAAGCATATGAATTCCTCCATCCTAATATGGCTGGCGGTGTCTGATAGACACCGCCAGCCATGTTAGAGCTTTTCCGCCGCGGTCGGAAGGTGACCGTGGCGGAAAAGCTGCGGACGGATTTCAAGACCCACCGCCATCCTAATATGGCGGTGGGTCTTTTGAGGCTCCGCAGCGGTTTTCCCGCATCCTCCAGGCCGGCGGTGACTTCCGCCGGCCCGGAGGATGCGGGAAAACCGCTATCATAATCGGCCCCTAGGTTCGAGCTATCCAAAAACACATTCATACAAAATCATTGTTGAATTAATGTCTACCAATGTGTTTTTTGCATGCCATCAAATTGACATGGTAGTGGTAAAAAATATGTCTAACAATTTACAAGTGTTTTCTCCATGTAATGACCTGCACCCCAGTGTCTGTCTTAATTGTATTACAGAACCTAGGTGATTAAAGATCTAAGGATGATGAAAGCGGTACTGCTTTTTATTACCGTGCCATTGTTGGAACAAAACCGGTGATCAACTGGTGTACTGTCTTAATTGTATTACAGAACCTAGGTGATTAAAGATCTAAGGATGATGAAAGCGGTACTGCTTTTTATTACCGTGCCATTGTTGGAACAAAACCGGTGATCAACTGGTGTATTTACTCCTTCCACTGAGGTCAGCCTCGATTCTCAATTTTTTTGCCAAATATAATATTTGGAGGCAAGGATCGCCCTTTATAATGGACAGAATACCTTCATGGGGTCTCTTTGAAATCCTATCTGCTTGTATAGTATACTATTAACGAAACAGTCTTGTTCTGTAGTTGGAGTTTTTTAATTCACCCCCAAGTACTCCAACATTTTTGGTGATAGGTATTGCTGACATATTTTTACCTTTTTTTTCTTAGCCCAATTAAAACTTTTTCAAGGCACTGGATAAAGCGAACTGGTAAATCAAAAAACATATATACATATAGAATTACAGCATCAATAAAAAGTATCATACATGATCATGAGCACTTCACATGCGAGAAACTCAATTGTACTATTTGTAAATCATGCATGTTACTGAAGTATATTTGAAGTTTTGGGTCGTGGATGCATTTAATTAAAATGTATGTACTGCTTTTAAGATATTTACGTATCGAAATAAAGCATATATCACTCACTCGCATTTAATCCGATTAAACAATGTGTCACAATAATGAAATATTATACCCTTTAAGAATAACCTTGAAAATGAAATAAATATTACTTTCTGTAATTCACTTCCACTAGACCCTACCAGAGCTACTTTTTAAAATTCAATCCCCATTAAGTGATGCTGGGATACCCAACGATAATTCTTATTTTCAGATTCTCTGATGCTGTTCTATGGAGACAATAGGGCATCCACAATTTCCATCTGTATAAAGAATACCGCACTAGCAACATTACTAAGATTGTCAGACGCTGCCTTTGAAAAAATGCGTTCTAGAAACTGATAGAAGTTAACGGGGATGGAGGAATTCTGCTTCGACGATGCGCTTGAGAACGCAACACCCCTGGTTTGACGGGGGACTGGGAGAAACGCTTGCACCATGGGAAAATATGTTTTCCCTATACGAACCAAATAAATAAATTACTTTTGCAGTTTCTGCTCCCTTCCCACTGTGTGGAAATATACCATGTACAAATGCAAAAGGGTGGATAATTCAGCCTTAAAAAAAGTAATACAACAGGTAGGTGTGGGTGAAAGTCCTGAGTGGCAAGTGCAATGCAGGGTTTTTGCCTTTTTCCACTTCTAGAGTGGATTTGGCCTGATCCCCGACTCCTTTGGTAAAAACAAACAAAACAAAAGAAATTCAGTATTTGAAGCACTGTGTGGGATTAAGCAATGCATTTACCTCAGTGCATTGCCCATTCCCCTGACAATGCCCTTCAAAGCAATTTACCCCTCAGGGAAGTCTGTGTGCAATGCATGCCTGCAGGGTCCTCCAAGGAGGTAAGCCCCACAATCAAGCTACCTTCTCCTAGGAAAATTTACTTCCTGGGGCCGGCCATTGTAATCAGTTTAACATAATTACCGTTAAGTTAATTACTACAATGGCTGCCTTGTGACATTTAAGAGCAACAGAAGACGCCGCTGTGAGGGAAAGTTTTTTTGTTATGGCTTAGTGTGCTATTAATCCATTTTTAATAGGGGGGGGGCGGGCGGCGGGCCAACTCCGCTCTGTAGCAGAGTGTGCGGAGTTTTGCCTACTTGCAGAGCTTTGCCTACTCTGCGTTCTCCGCGGAACGCGGAGCAGGCAAAACTCTGCATACTGCGCGAGTGGAGTTCTCCGCTCACGGTTAGTTGTCAACCACTTCACTTGCTGTTGGTGTGTCAAGATGCGCTCCGTCAGCGGCTTGAGTTTTCTTCAATGTCAGGCCCGGCCACTCATGACTTCCCCTCCTGAACGTGGTCGATCGGCTGATTTTTAGTGTAGACTCCAGTCACACTTCCATATTTCCTGCTGGGTGTGGTGTCATGCACATGTCTATGATGATGTGGTTGCCATTAGACCCAGACGACAGGTGGTGATGATCTTACAGCAGAGTAGATTTCTGGAGGGACTTCGCAGCCACATGTCTCTGTCTTGCTGAGGCTGTTCCGTCACCCATGGCATCTGCGGTCAGGAGCAGGAATGCCGTCCGACTTAGACTGCCGACGCTTGGGGATGGACGGTCGCACTGGGAAGTGTTGGGGAGAGACACGGTTCACGCTTGCTGTGGCTTACGTTTGGTTGTCCCTTGGGGCTGTCTCCAGGGATGTTGGGCCGCCTTGGTGGGTGTTTGGCGTCTCTGGGTGTGCTCTTGGCTTGCGGTGGTACGAGTCCTTGTGCTTCTCCTCTTGTTCTCTCCAATGCCCCTGTGTTTGTCTGGTTCTTCATGGTGACGAGAATACCACTTTACTTGGTGGTTCTTCTGCCGGGTGCAGTAGCATGCACCTTCTTCCAGGCAGGCCAAACAGGGCCTATCAGCTTCCATGGTCTCTGGGCCATGTGGGCGAGACTTTAAGTCTCTCTTCTTCCTCCTAGGTGCTGGGTGGCATCCAGTCACTTCTCTCTCTTCAGGGAGCTTCTTGAAGCTCCTACTTCAGGTGTTCCTTATGCTGGGAATGGCTTCCTTGGGCAGTAGGGAGCTGAGGTGGCGGCGGCATGCCACTTGGGGTGTGCAACTCTCCTCTTGCCTGTCTTGGGCAACTGGTGACTTTGTCTTGAGGCAGTGTGAGGGAGGACACTCTTTGCTGTCTTTGACCCACTGTGGGGCTTCGCTGGTGCGGTAGATATGTATAGGCTCTCCCTGCTGTCTTCTGCATCGCTTCTTCTCTGTGGAGAGGTCTCCCTTTTCTGGGCACTTGCCCATGCAGTCAAACTTCTGGGTGCATGCATCACGCACCTCGGATCTTGCACTCTTGGTCCTTCACATCGCCTTCGTCTGGTGCTTGGTGTGGTTGTTTTCTCAGTTACGGTGGTGTCCATTCACATGGGGCATGTGGTGCAATTTCCTCTCCTGTGGTGGTGACAGCCACACAGGGGTGCGTTCACATTCCACTTTCTCCTTGCGTCTTTCGTGGGGCATGCTTGGCTACCTTCGGTCTCCTTACTTTTGCTAGACCTTGTTTGGCCACTTGATGCTTCTCTTGGCTGAGGTATCTTTGAGCTTCTTGGAGCTCTGTCAGCAGGGTTTCAGTCTCTCCTCTTCATCCACCTAGGAAGTCCACTTGGGCGTGCTGTGCTCTCTTCTATCAGTCTTTTGGCTTTGGCTGCTTGGAATGCAGTCTTAGGAGTGCTGTGAGGCCTTTCTTTCCTCTATTGGCTGCATCTCTGGAACATGGTGGCCGCATGTGCCGACAGCACTCCGAGGATGTCTTGCTACTCTTTTGTGATGTGCAGAGGGTGGCTGATGTGTCCTGAGGCTGTACACTTCTGTGATGGGTGTGTTTGTGTCTGCTTTCCTTTGAGTGGAGACTTGAGCTGGGAGCCTCCTGTCTGGGCCTCTCTGGGCCTCTCTTGTCCCTGCTGATCCGGTATGTGCCTTTCCAGGTCTTTACATGTCGGTCCTGCTTAATACAATTGTAGCAGGCGGTGGTGCAACAAACAACCACTAGGTGGCAGTGCCGTGTTTAGGTTCCTAGACCCCGGCAGTGTTTTCTGGAAACTGCGGGCCTCCACTGTCTGGAATATGCAAGTACCGAGCTGTGTACTGCTTTGGTGCAGGTATGTGTTCTGCTGGCCGTGTTGTGCAGCGCTGGTGCCAGTGAGCAGGGCAGTCTATTCCTGAAGCTAAACTTGCAGGCTGCTTGTTCTGCCTCTCGGTTCAGGGCGTAGTGCAGTGAACTGATGCTGGGTGGCGCTGCAGTCACCGGCTCAGTACCGCATTGCGCCGCCTGACTTGATGCCTCTGGAAGGGTCCTGTGGAGCGCATGCAGGATGGGCAGAGCAACGGTGGCTGGTGCGGCAGCGTGAGCCCATGGAGTCTCCTCTTTTTATCAGGTGGGTGCTCAACTGCCTGGGGATGCTGCTGCTTCTTTAATAATGCCAGGAGGCTACCACGCAGGCGGAGGCTCATCTGTCTGAAAGCTGAGACCTAGCTACTTCTGTATGATGCCCGGCGGAACTACCCCGCGAGCTATAGGGGAGATTGACTTTTGGCTCCCTATTTTGACTATCACCTACCCAGCCGAACTTTGGGCAATCGCTTCTGCGTCTCTACTGACCTTATCTTCCCCCTCTCCCTTCCCCCTACCCTCCCCCTTCTCCGCTCCTACCCTTTCCAGCTTCTGTCCTTTACCCTCACCTGCCCTTGCCCTTTGTCCCCACCCTGTTTTTCTGCGAACCTCTTCCCCCGCCACTTGAGACCAAACTATTTTGTCTGATGCCCGATGGAGCTACTTGGTTTAGCTATAGGGGAGATGGGCCGTGGATTCCCTCCGTGGTCGTCACCTACCCAGTCAGTCCTCAGACAGACTTCCTTTCATCTCTATGGTTGTCTCTTCCCTTATCCTCACTTTCTCACCTCCCCTACCCCCCTCTACTTTTTCTCTCCTTTCTCTCCTCTCCTAATGTATTGCTGATTGTTTGATATTATGTTTACTGGCTGATCTTTTTCTGATATA
Organism: Lissotriton helveticus; assembly: GCF_964261635.1. Taxonomy (NCBI): domain Eukaryota; kingdom Metazoa; phylum Chordata; class Amphibia; order Caudata; family Salamandridae; genus Lissotriton; species Lissotriton helveticus. The sequence continues at coordinate 328,391,447 of NC_136071.1, read as the reverse complement.
TGGTTGAACCACATTGTTGCACCTCCTTTCGTCTCTCCTGTCGGCCCCGCCCGCATCCTCCCTCTATGTCTCTCCTTCTCTCCTCTCGCAATGTATTGAGACTGAACTATTTTGTCTGATACCCGATGGAGCTACTTGGTTTAGCTATAGGGGAGATGGGCCATGATTCCCTCCTTGGTCGTCACCTACCCAGTCGGTCCTTAGACAGACTTCCTTTCGTCTCTATGGTTGTGTCTTCCCTTATCCTCACTTTCTCACCTCTCCTTCCCCCCCACTACTTTCTCTCTCCTTTCTCTCTTCTCCTAATGTATTGCTGATTGTTTGATATTATGTTTGCTTGTTGATCTTTTTCTGGTATATTGCTGAACCACATTGTTGCACCTCCTTTCTTCTCGCCTGTCTGCTCCTCCCGCATCCTCCCTCTATCTATATCTCTCCTTCTCTCCTCTCTCAATTTATTTGAGACTGAACTATTTTGTCTGATGCCTGATTGAGCTACTTGGTTTAGCTATAGGGGAGATGGGCCGTGGATTCCCTCCTTGGTCATCACCTACCCAGTCGATCTTTTGACAGACTTCTTTTCGTCTCTCCTTATTGTCTCTTTCCTTATCCTCCCTTTCTCACCTCCCCTGCCCCCCCCAATACTTTTCTCTCTCCTCTCTCTTCTCTCCTCTCCTAACTGTATTGCTTATGTTTTGAATGCTTTGTGTAACTGTTGAACTTTTTCTGTTACATTGTTGATTCTCATGTAAAGTGCTCTGATACCTCCGGGTCTAGCCAGCGGTATATAAAAGAAATGAACCTGCGGCTGCTGACAATATGTGCTCCCACTTCCCCCAACCCTCCCCCCCCCTCCGCTCCTACTCTTTGCAGCTTCTGTCCTCTGTATTGTATTGTATTGTATTTTAAATTTGTAGTGCGCGCAGCTACCCACATGGGGTCTCCCGGCGCAAAACTGAGGGAAGTGATCATGAGGTTGGAGGGTTTTCACTGAGGAAAGAGCAGGGTTTTAAGCTTTTTTCGAAATTTGGTCAGGGAAGGCTCAAGTTTCAGTGGAGCCGGAAGAGCATTCCATAGCTTAGGGGCAAGGCAGGCGAAAGATCGTCTGCCAATTCTTGCCAATTTGAAGCGGGGAATTAGAAAATTACCTTGAGAAAAGGATCTAAGAAGACGGGAGGGAGTGTAAGGTTGAACAATAGACTGGAGATAAGCAGGGGCAAGCCCCTGCTTGATCTTGTGCATAAAGCAGAGGGCCTTGAATTTAATTCTGCTTTCAATGCGGAGCCAATGTAGGTCTTTGAGATGGGGGGAGATGGGAGATCTCCAGGGAACTTTACAGAGTAGGCGGGCTGCAGAGTTTTTAACCAGCTTGAGTTTCCTCTGTGTCTCCGCGGTGACTCCGAGGTAAAGTACGTTGCCGTAGTCCAGGCGCGCAATGACTAATGCCTGGACTACAGTACGCCTTGTCGAGTCAGGGAGTATCCAAAGGATTTTGCGGAGCCACCCAAGAATGGAAAAACAGGTGGCTGCCACCTTGACTACCTGATGTCGCATGGTTATGTTATGTTATGTTATGTTATTTTTTTTTTTGTATAGCGCAACGGTTACTCAAAAAGAGTGTCCCGGCGCTTTAGGTAAGGAGAACAGATTTCAGAATAACACAACACAGCTAAAAGAGGTTAAAAGATAAGCAGAAAGAAAGCGAAACTACTGGCAGACCTGTTGGGAAAACAGCCAGGTTTTGAGACCTCTTCTAAAATCAAGGAGAGTAGACGCCCCCCGCAAAGGGAGCGGTAATGAATTCCACATCTGTGGGGCCAACAGACTGAAAGAGTGGCCCCCGAGGCGGGCCCTCTTCACACGCGGAACAGCCGCCAAAAGTAGAGATTCTGACCTCAACGAACGAGTCGGATGGTAGAAGGTCAGTCTCTTTTGGAGATGTTTAGCTCCCACAGCATGGAGCGCTTTATAGGCCAAGGTCAGAGCCTTAAAGGCGATCCGTTTGCGGATGGGTAGCCAGTGTAACGTCGCCAACAACCCACAGGCGCTGGTGCGTCTACTTAGGCCAAAGATGGCCCTGGCCGCCGCGTTCTGTACAACTTGAAGCCTTTGCAGCAGATACTCTGGCAGGCCCAGGTAAAGAATGTTGGCATAATCCAACCTGGAGCCTATCAGAGCCTGCACCGTCAGCCTCCTATGCTCCTCGGACAAGAGAGGCAAAAACCTCTGCAGCATTTTTAACAGGCCGAAGCAAGTGCCGGTTACCCCCAAGATCTGGGCTTTCATCGTCAGCCCCTTGTCCATCTTAACCCCCAAGTTTTTAGCCATGGGAGAAGAGCCGGGCGGAGGGAACATGTCGATGGGCCACCAGGCCTGCCAGCTAGGCTCCGTATCGCACCCGAAGAAGAGTACCTCCGATTTATCGGAATTGCACTTGAGGCTGTTCAGTTGGAACCATGCGAACACAGCCCCAAGGCAATTCTGGATACTCTCCCCGTCAAAGTCAGCCCCTCTCTCGCAAGAGAAGAGGAGCTGGGTGTCGTCGGCGTACGACACGATCCGGGCACCAAATGACTCCGCCACCGCCGCCAAAGGGGTCATAAAGATGTTAAAGAGGGTCGGGCTCAATATAGAGCCCTGAGGGACCCCGACTCCCAGAGGCGGCATTACGGCGGTGTCAGATGATGTCCAGACCGTTTGCCGGCGGCCGGCCAAAAAGGAAGAAAACCATTTGAGCACCGTCCCCCGCAGACCAATCTCAAAGAGTCTTGCGAGCAGGCCCTCATGGGGGACGGTGTCAAAAGCCGCCGACAAGTCCAACAACACCAGCATGACTTTGCCCCCGGTATCCAACACCCCTTTAATGGTTTCAGAAACCTCAAGGAGCGCGGTCTCGGTGCTGCGATTTGAACGGAAGCCCGACTGGGAGTCATGTAAGATCTCATGGGACTCCAGAAAATTGGAGAGCACCGACTGGACGTGCTTCTCCAGAATTTTTACAAGAGCCGGCAGCAACGAAATTGGCCTGTAATTGGCTGGGGCTTTCGGGTCAAGTCCCGGCTTTTTAAGCAATGGGATGACCATTGCCTGCTTCCACACTGGCGGCACCTCTCCCAGACTCAACGAGAGGTTGAGAAGAGGGTGCGCCCGCGGATTAACCACCTCCGCCAGTTTACTCAGGAGCTTAGCTGGGCAGGGGTCAAGCGGAGACCCAGATTTTAAATTGCCCATAAGCGCTAGGGAAGCTGAGGCTGGCAGAGATGGAAATTCAGCCAATGTGGCGCCCTGCGTAACTGGGGGAGGCGTGCCCGCCTCGGACATCGGCAATGTAACCGGTCCACTCGATAGAAAGGAGTCCTGGATGAGTTTGATCTTGCCTGTAAAAAAACACGCAAGATCCGCCGCCCAAGATTCTACGGGCCCCTCTTCCGAAGCAGTAGTCCGAGGGGAGATGAATTCTCGAACGATTGTAAAGATCTCCTTACTGGAGTTCGACGCTGCTTCGATTCTCCCCGCAAGATAGGCTTTCTTTTCGAGGCGGATGTCTCGGTGGTAAGCTTTAACCACAGCCTTGTAGGCAGACCTGTCCTTGCTGTCATAATGTGCCCGCCAGGCCCTTTCGGCTACCTTGCACTGCTGCCGCGTAGCCCACAGAGCAGGGGTAAACCAAGGGGCCGAAACCCGCTTAGATGTCGGGCGGGGGGGCAGGACTGGGGCCAGGTCATTCAGCCTCTCCGTCAGCCATTCTTGCAGGGACTCCAGGTCTCTCTCTAGCTCGCCAGACAGAGGGCAAGGGTGAGTCGCAGCAGCCTGAGCCAGCATCTCAGGGGTCACCCTGCTAAATGCTCTAGGGGCTCGTCCCCGCTGCTGTGAGACAGGGTTAGGCGCCCTGACATTGCCGCTGATTACAAATTTGGCCAGCCAGTGATCCGACCACAAGACCGGGAGAATCTCTTTCACCACTAGGGGAGAGGTCGAAAAGACCTGGTCTAGAGTATGCCCCTTGTCATGGGTCGGGCCCTGCAAATGCGGGGTGAGACCCAGCGGAGTCATAGCCTCCAGCAGCTTAATAGCGGCGGGGTCCGACGGATCATCCATCCGGATGTTAAAGTCCCCCGCCACTAAGCAGTGTTCTGCTCTCAGGGCTAGACCTACCAGCACCGAATCAAGATCAGCAAAAAACGTCCCCAGCGGACCAGGGGGGCGGTAGACTAACAGTCCCTTTACTGATTGATGCGGCGCTAGCACAATTGAAAAAGCCAGCGATTCCGAGCCGCGGATGTCCTCTGTATTGTATTGTATTGTATTTTAAATTTGTAGTGCGCGCAGCTACCCACATGGGGTCTCCCGGCGCAAAACTGAGGGAAGTGATCATGAGGTTGGAGGGTTTTCACTGAGGAAAGAGCAGGGTTTTAAGCTTTTTTCGAAATTTGGTCAGGGAAGGCTCAAGTTTCAGTGGAGCCGGAAGAGCATTCCATAGCTTAGGGGCAAGGCAGGCGAAAGATCGTCTGCCAATTCTTGCCAATTTGAAGCGGGGAATTAGAAAATTACCTTGAGAAAAGGATCTAAGAAGACGGGAGGGAGTGTAAGGTTGAACAATAGACTGGAGATAAGCAGGGGCAAGCCCCTGCTTGATCTTGCGCATAAAGCAGAGGGCCTTGAATTTAATTCTGCTTTCAATGCGGAGCCAATGTAGGTCTTTGAGATGGGGGGAGATGGGAGATCTCCAGGGAACTTTACAGAGTAGGCGGGCTGCAGAGTTTTTAACCAGCTTGAGTTTCCTCTGTGTCTCCGCGGTGACTCCGAGGTAAAGTACGTTGCCGTAGTCCAGGCGCGCAATGACTAATGCCTGGACTACAGTACGCCTTGTCGAGTCAGGGAGTATCCAAAGGATTTTGCGGAGCCACCCAAGAATGGAAAAACAGGTGGCTGCCACCTTGACTACCTGATGTCGCATGGTTATGTTATGTTATGTTATGTTATTTTTTTTTTTGTATAGCGCAACGGTTACTCAAAAAGAGTGTCCCGGCGCTTTAGGTAAGGAGAACAGATTTCAGAATAACACAACACAGCTAAAAGAGGTTAAAAGATAAGCAGAAAGAAAGCGAAACTACTGGCAGACCTGTTGGGAAAACAGCCAGGTTTTGAGACCTCTTCTAAAATCAAGGAGAGTAGACGCCCCCCGCAAAGGGAGCGGTAATGAATTCCACATCTGTGGGGCCAACAGACTGAAAGAGCGGCCCCCGAGGCGGGCCCTCTTCACACGCGGAACAGCCGCCAAAAGTAGAGATTCTGACCTCAACGAACGAGTCGGATGGTAGAAGGTCAGTCTCTTTTGGAGATGTTTAGCTCCCACAGCATGGAGCGCTTTATAGGCCAAGGTCAGAGCCTTAAAGGCGATCCGTTTGCGGATGGGTAGCCAGTGTAACGTCGCCAACAACCCACAGGCGCTGGTGCGTCTACTTAGGCCAAAGATGGCCCTGGCCGCCGCGTTCTGTACAACTTGAAGCCTTTGCAGCAGATACTCTGGCAGGCCCAGGTAAAGAATGTTGGCATAATCCAACCTGGAGCCTATCAGAGCCTGCACCGTCAGCCTCCTATGCTCCTCGGACAAGAGAGGCAAAAACCTCTGCAGCATTTTTAACAGGCCGAAGCAAGTGCCGGTTACCCCCAAGATCTGGGCTTTCATCGTCAGCCCCTTGTCCATCTTAACCCCCAAGTTTTTAGCCATGGGAGAAGAGCCGGGCGGAGGGAACATGTCGATGGGCCACCAGGCCTGCCAGCTAGGCTCCGTATCGCACCCGAAGAAGAGTACCTCCGATTTATCGGAATTGCACTTGAGGCTGTTCAGTTGGAACCATGCGAACACAGCCCCAAGGCAATTCTGGATACTCTCCCCGTCAAAGTCAGCCCCTCTCTCGCAAGAGAAGAGGAGCTGGGTGTCGTCGGCGTACGACACGATCCGGGCACCAAATGACTCCGCCACCGCCGCCAAAGGGGTCATAAAGATGTTAAAGAGGGTCGGGCTCAATATAGAGCCCTGAGGGACCCCGACTCCCAGAGGCGGCATTACGGCGGTGTCAGATGATGTCCAGACCGTTTGCCGGCGGCCGGCCAAAAAGGAAGAAAACCATTTGAGCACCGTCCCCCGCAGACCAATCTCAAAGAGTCTTGCGAGCAGGCCCTCATGGGGGACGGTGTCAAAAGCCGCCGACAAGTCCAACAACACCAGCATGACTTTGCCCCCGGTATCCAACACCCCTTTAATGGTTTCAGAAACCTCAAGGAGCGCGGTCTCGGTGCTGCGATTTGAACGGAAGCCCGACTGGGAGTCATGTAAGATCTCATGGGACTCCAGAAAATTGGAGAGCACCGACTGGACGTGCTTCTCCAGAATTTTTACAAGAGCCGGCAGCAACGAAATTGGCCTGTAATTGGCTGGGGCTTTCGGGTCAAGTCCCGGCTTTTTAAGCAATGGGATGACCATTGCCTGCTTCCACACTGGCGGCACCTCTCCCAGACTCAACGAGAGGTTGAGAAGAGGGTGCGCCAGCGGATTAACCACCTCCGCCAGTTTACTCAGGAGCTTAGCTGGGCAGGGGTCAAGCGGAGACCCAGATTTTAAATTGCCCATAAGCGCTAGGGAAGCTGAGGCTGGCAGAGATGGAAATTCAGCCAATGTGGCGCCCTGCGTAACTGGGGGAGGCGTGCCCGCCTCGGACATCGGCAATGTAACCGGTCCACTCGATAGAAAGGAGTCCTGGATGAGTTTGATCTTGCCTGTAAAAAAACACGCAAGATCCGCCGCCCAAGATTCTACGGGCCCCTCTTCCGAAGCAGTAGTCCGAGGGGAGATGAATTCTCGAACGATTGTAAAGATCTCCTTACTGGAGTTCGACGCTGCTTCGATTCTCCCCGCAAGATAGGCTTTCTTTTCGAGGCGGATGTCTCGGTGGTAAGCTTTAACCACAGCCTTGTAGGCAGACCTGTCCTTGCTGTCATAATGTGCCCGCCAGGCCCTTTCGGCTACCTTGCACTGCTGCCGCGTAGCCCACAGAGCAGGGGTAAACCAAGGGGCCGAAACCCGCTTAGATGTCGGGCGGGGGGCAGGACTGGGGCCAGGTCATTCAGCCTCTCCGTCAGCCATTCTTGCAGGGACTCCAGGTCTCTCTCTAGCTCGCCAGACAGAGGGCAAGGGTGAGTCGCAGCAGCCTGAGCCAGCATCTCAGGGGTCACCCTGCTAAATGCTCTAGGGGCTCGTCCCCGCTGCTGTGAGACAGGGTTAGGCGCCCTGACATTGCCGCTGATTACAAATTTGGCCAGCCAGTGATCCGACCACAAGACCGGGAGAATCTCTTTCACCACTAGGGGAGAGGTCGAAAAGACCTGGTCTAGAGTATGCCCCTTGTCATGGGTCGGGCCCTGCAAATGCGGGGTGAGACCCAGCGGAGTCATAGCCTCCAGCAGCTTAATAGCGGCGGGGTCCGACGGATCATCCATCCGGATGTTAAAGTCCCCCGCCACTAAGCAGTGTTCTGCTCTCAGGGCTAGACCTACCAGCACCGAATCAAGATCAGCAAAAAACGTCCCCAGCGGACCAGGGGGGCGGTAGACTAACAGTCCCTTTACTGATTGATGCGGCGCTAGCACAATTGAAAAAGCCAGCGATTCCGAGCCGCGGATGTCCTCAGTGGGCAGGATAGTGCAGGGCGTGCCCTTCTTTACCACCAATGCGACCCCGCCACCCCTGCCCTTTGCTCTGTCCTTCCTGAAGATGTCAAAATCCGGCGGAATGGCCATAGCCACATCGGGATTAGAAGCTTCGCCCCACCAAGTCTCCGTCAACATTAGGCAGAGTGGCTTCTCTGTCTCGAGGAGCTCAAAGATGTGTTGCGCATGACTGCGAGCTGATCTGGTGTTTAACAGCATGCAGGCATACTCTGCACCAGCTATGTCAATAGGCGGGGCTGAAGACAGAACCCGTGTCGGATGCCAGCCACAACCCGGACATCGCGACCTACCCCTAGGGCGGCCCGGAAAGACAGTACAACAGCAGCTCTCCCTATGATTCAAGGAGCGCAACTCCCTAGAAGAGTACCGCACCAAATGAGGGCCCAGATTACTCATTCTCGGTGAACAGAGCCCCGCCCGCCGCCAAGACGCCTCCGGGACGCTGACGGGCGCAGAGTGAGTCATCAAGGACAAAGCCAAGGTTACGTACCTGTGTAACCGGCAGGGGTAGAGGCCCCATTTCTGGAGGCCAATGTTGGGGGCCCCAGAGATGTTTCTGTTTATCTAGAATGACTACCTCCGTCTTATCCCCATTCAATTTCAGGAGATTAGATCTCATCCATTCCACGACTCTGCTGAGCCCTAGTTTGAGAGCAGATGGGGCGCAAGTTTTGGCAGAGGAAAGAGAAAAAATTATTTGGGTGTCGTCTGCGTATGGGTATAGGGAAAGGCCAGAGTCTTCGACGATGGTGGCCAGGGGTCTCACGTAGATGTTAAATAGCATTGGGCTGAGTGAGGACCCCTGGGGCACCCCATGCGCAGACGAGCGCACAGAAGAAGCAGAATTGGAGGAAAAGACTTGGAAAGAACGATCACTGAGGTAGGAGGAGAGCCAGGCCAATGCAGGTCCGGTGACTCCAGCCGCCTCCAATGCCTTCAGGAGGACAGGGTGCGAGACCGTGTCAAATGCGGCGCTTAAATCTAAAAGAATAAGCGCCGAGGTTTCGCCCTGATTGAGGCGGAGCCGTAGGTTCTCAGTGACACCTAGAAGAGTGGTCTCTATAGAAAAGTGAGTGCGAAACCCCGATTGGGATGGATGTAGGAAGCCTGTTGCCTCGACATGGGAGGTAAGGTGAGTATTGACATGTCTTTCCAGAATTTTTGAAAATATAGGCAGCAGGGAGATGGGGCGGTAGTTAGAGTAAGTCTCAGGGTCAGCGCCAGGTTTTTTTAAGAGAGGAATCACCATTGCTCGTTTCCATTCCTCCGGGACTATGGATTCTCGTAAAGAGGAGTTAAGGAGATCTTGAATAACTAGAAGTAGGTCTGGGGAAAGCTGACGAAGAGTATGGATGGGAATTGGGTCAAGAGAAGAACCAGAATTGACCTTGGCCATACAATCACAGAGCAAATTTTGCTGGAACTGGGGCCATTCTGAGATTTGTGTCAACAAAGGGGGGGAATCAAGTGTGTCAAGGGTGGACGGGTCAGGGGATAGGTTGCAAAGGGCAGTAGAAAGTGAGTTGTAAATCTTGTCAACTTTGGAAATGAAGAAGTCTGCTATGTCGTTGCATTGGGTCTCTCCCTGAGCCGGAGGAGTAGGGGAAGTGTTTGAGCCTGCTAGCTTTTTCACCGTGGAGAACAGAACTTTCGGCCGATTGGAGGCACTGTTTATGGACTCCAGAACATAGGAGGCTTTCGTCTTTCTACAGGCTAGGTGGTATTGCCTGAGAGCAGAACGATAGGTTTGTTTATCGTTTGGGGAATATGTCTTTCTCCAAGATCTTTCAAGTTGTTTGCATTTTGATTTCATGGTTTTCAGGTCATTTGTGAACCAGGGCGCTGGGGGAAGATAACAAATGGGACGTTTGGAGCTTAGCGGCAGATGTTGGTTAATGTTGGAGGACAGCCAAAGGTGGACTTCCTGATTCAATGAAATACAGGTTTGTTTGGAAGAGGGGCGGCTAGCTAGAAGCGTGGCATTGAGTGCATGAATATTTAATTTAGACCAGGCTCTATATCTGCTTGTGGTGACAGGGAGGTGCATATTGAAGGTGTTTTCTGCTGTCAAGCTAAAAAAGATGGCAAAATGGTCTGACCAGTCGAGGGGAAGGGCGGGGGTACGACAGTCCAGCGGTATGTTGGAGATAATTGGATCGAGTAAATGGCCAGCTTGATGAGTTGGACCCTGATTCCTAAGTATCAGGTTAATGGCCTCACAATCAGATAAAAGAGTACTACTAAGGCTATTGTAAGTATCTTCTAAGTGGAGGTTTAGATCCCCCAGAATGGTGAAATTTGCTGATTTTAATACAAGCGGGGCTATTAGTTCAGCGAAAGATGTAAGCCACCGGGTGGATTTGTCAGGGGGTCGGTAGATGAGTATTCCCGATATTGTAAGTTGAGGGGAGACTGAGAGTTTAAATGAGGCAGCTTCGCAGTCAGGGAAAGGAAGAGTTTGTAATTGGCAGGCGTGGGTGGACTTAAAGATAATCGCTATCCCCCCGCCTTTTCCAGTAACTCTGTCCTGTCTGACTATGACATAGCCTGGGGGAAGAGCGCTGGCCACATCTGGGCCCGAACTGGCATGAAGCCAGGTTTCAGTCAGGAACAGCGCATCTGGTTGGGAAGAGGCGAGGAGATCAAAGATGTGATCTTTGTTTTTTGGAAGAGATCGACAGTTTATACTCCAGAACTTATAGGATGAGATCGAAGGGGTTGTGGACAGAGTGTCCTGATTGAAGGAGAAATTGCAATGAGGGCAAATGAATAAGTTGTTAGCTGCGGGGTCTTGGGGGAAACAAGTAGAGGAGTGACTATTTAGCCGGTGTAGTTCCTCAGAAGAGTAGGCGACCCGTAAATGAGGAGTTGGCGTAGTTGGGACAGGGGTTGTGGCCGCTGGACGCTCCGGGGCGCGGACGGTCGCAGACGGGCTTGCCTTTGGCGAGCCTTCGGCGCGCCGCCGGCGCGCCCGCTGCGCTCGTCCGTGGCGTCTCCGACCGGGGGGTTCCATTTTATGCAGTGCAGGGTGGGAGGGACGAGCAAGTAATCTGCTCGCCCTCAGACTGACCCAAGATGGCGCAGCCAATGAGTTCCTCGGGCCGATGCAGCGCCTAATCGGCTGCTGTTGGCTCAGAGTAGGGGTGCGCGAGGGTCGTTCTGTCAAAGGGTGAGTGCCCAGATAATTATGATTATAAAATACAGTACAAGGTATTTTTAAAATTATGTGCAAAGTAGCAGGTTTAAAATAGCGTCTGAACTCACACCGTTCCCGGCTTCCGCCTCAGGAACCACAAACACACTTCCTTCAAGCAGCAGCGCTTGTAACTGATGGGCTTTTATGCAGTGCAGGGTGGGAAGGACGAGCAAGTAATCTGCTCGCCCTCAGACTGACCCAAGATGGCGCCGCCAATGAGTTCCTCGGGCCGATGCAGCGCCTATTCGGCTGCTGTTGTCTCAGAGTAGGGGTGCGCGAGGGTCGTTCTGTCAAAGGGTGAGTGCCCAGATAATTATGATTATAAAATACAGTACAAGGTATTTTTAAAATTATGTGCAAAGTAGCAGGTTTAAAATAGCGTCTGAACTCACACCGTTCCCGGCTTCCGCCTCAGGAACCACAAACACACTTCCTTCAAGCAGCAGCGCTTGTAACTGATGGGCTTTTATGCAGTGCAGGGTGGGAGGGACGAGCAAGTAATCTGCTCGCCCTCAGACTGACCCAAGATGGCGCCGCCAATGAGTTTCTTGGGCCGATGCAGCGCCTAATCGGCTGCTGTTGGCTCAGAGTAGGGGTGCGCGAGGGTCGTTCTGTCAAAGGGTGAGTGCCCAGATAATTATGATTATAAAATACAGTACAAGGTATTTTTAAAATTATGTGCAAAGTAGCAGGTTTAAAATAGCGTCTGAACTCACACCGTTCCCAGCTTCCGCCTCAGGAACCACAAACACACTTCCTTCAAGCCTCTGCCCTCTGCCCTCACTTGCGCCTGTCCTTTGTCACCACCCTGTTTTTCTGTGAACCTCTCCCCTCGCCACCTGAGACTGAACTATTTTGTATGATGCCCGATGGAGCTACTTGGTTTTAGCTATAGGGGAGATGGGCCGAGGATTCCCTCTATGGTCGTCACCTACCCAGTCGGTTTTTAGACAGACTTCCTTTCGTCTCTACGGTTGTCTCTTCCCTAATTCTCACTCTCTCTCTCCTCCCCTACCCCCCACTACTTTATCTCTCCTTTCTCTCCTCCCCTAATGTAATGCTGACTGTTCTATTTAATGTTTACTTGTTGTTCTTATTCGGGTATATTGTCGAACCACATTGTTGCACTTCCTTTCGTCTCTCCTATCGTCTCCTCCCGCATCCTTCCTCTATTTTTGTCTCTCCTTCCCTCCTCTCTCAATGTATTGATGTCTCTCCTTCCCTCCTCTCTCAATGTATTGAGACCAAACTATTTTGTCTGATGCCCGATGGAGCTACCTGGTTTAGCTATAGAGGAGATGGGCCGTGAATTCCCTCCTTGGTCGTCACCTACCCAGTCGGTCTTTAGACAGACTTCCTCGCGTCTCTACGGTTGTCTCTTCCCTTATCCTCACTTTCCCTCCTCCTCTACCCCCCACTACTTTCTCTCTCCTTTCTCTCCTCCCCTAATTGTATTGCTGATTGTTTGATATAATGTTTACTTGTTGATCTTTTCTGGTTTATTGTTGAACCACATAGTTACACTTCCTTTCGTCTCTCCTGTCGTCTCCTACCGCATCCTCCCTCTATTTATGTCTCTCCTTCCCTCCTCTCTCAATGTATTGAGGCTGAACTATTTTGTCTGACGCCCGATGGAGCCACTTAGTTTAGCTATAGAGGAGATGGGCCGTGGATTCCCTCCTTGGTCGTCACCTACCCAGTCGGTCTTTAGGCAGACTTCTTTTCGTCTCTCCTTATTGTCTCTTCCCTAGCTCCTATCCTCTCTCCCCTGAATCTCTCCTCTTATCTGCCCTGGGATCACACCTTACTGGACTTTGGATGTTGCCTTGACTCGTCTACCAGTTTGTGTCCCCATCATCCTTCCTCTCCTCTTCCCATGCTGTGTCTCTCACCCGCCCCTCCCCGGAATCTCTCACCTTGCCTGCTTTTCCCCTTACGTATTTGTGCTTATTGTTTATCTCGACCTTACATGTAACTATGTTGCCTTTCTCTAAGAACTGTGTAACCTTTGTAATGATGTAACGTGTAACTATGATCTGATGCTCATGTAAAGCGCTCTGATACCTCCGGGTATAGCTAGCGCTATATAAAACTTTTCAAAATAAAATAATTAAATACATTTTTTTTAAAAATCTGTCGAGTCTGTGGCCCTGCTCAGGGGTGGCCGGTCTGCACGGTTGCATGCGTGTCATGTTTTCTGTTGTACTAACCCAGCCAGTGCCTCTGCACATAAAGTGCTTAGTGGTGTAGCAGCTTCCTACCGCTGCAGGCATGTCACCTTTCGTGGGGGCTGCAGGAACACTGTTTGTGGGGTGCACCACTCCCTTCTCAGGGCTGCTAACCTCCAGGCACCTCAGACCTGCAGGCGCACTGTGTGCTTTCATCGCGGCTACCACTCCTTATGTCAGGATGGATGGTGGCATTCTCACACAGAATATTGCGCCATGCTGTAGGCCTCCTCCAACAACGCCGCTTAGTCTCCTTCTTCAGGTGAGCAGTAGCGGCGATGCAGAATGTGCGCTCTGCTCTTGGCAACTTAAGTCGGCAGTGTGCAGTCACCTCGAGTTTGGTGCTGCGGTGATGCCTGTCCCCCTTTCACAGCACTTAGTTACTGTCACGCTGGCAGTTTGTTTTGGGGTGCCTCATGCTCTGGCTACTCCCTCCTCCTACGACAAACATCAGAGCGGCCACCAGCAAGCATGCGGGCTCAGACCTGCTTGTCGCCAGTGTGGTGTTGTAGCCCTAAGACCACATGTTTACAATGATTGACACAGACACTGTGTGGTAGGGTACTGCAACTGGCCACGAGCACATGCAGCCGGGCCCTTATATTAACAGGGCCACGTCACTCATGACGCCTGTGATGGATGGGTGTGGGGTACATGTGTGTCCAGCTCTCGAGGGAGTGGCAGAGAATACAAGTGCCTGCTGAGACACTAGAACGTGTCCAGCAGGACTATACACACAAGTACAAAAGGTATTTTAGCTTTGTGGAAATTAATGTTGAATATTTATCATTCAAGTTGCCAATTTGTGTTTTTGGGCATGTGAGACATAAAAACAAAGCATAAAAGAGAGCATAAAAACAAAGAAGAATTATACGTATGCATTCATGATACAGAGAAAACCATAAGAAAAATTACTAACTGCATTAGAAGTCACTGTAGGTGCTATTGTGATCTGTGATTTCCAACAGGGAGTCAGATATTTAGTTACTAGACATATTTGACTGAGATAAATTATGCAGTTTGATAAAAGCTCCTTGATAAGCTCCCTCAGACAAATTTAAATCATTGACCACTTTTATTATATAGGGGACATCTGGTCACTATATGCACTATGAACAACTACACAAACTACTGCTTGGGGTGCCTAAAACATTTACCTCTACACACAATAGATGTGTGAACATGAACACAGGGCTACCAACTATCACTAACTGATATAGACGTGGCCAATAATACTACAAGCTTTTGGCTATGGAGGTCAGGCGTATCTTTTTCGAGCAGAAGCACTGCCCAATGGCATGACAGAGGGAGCTGGGCTGCCTGTAAGGTTTGGGCCACCAGCAGATCCTAGGTAGAGGAAGTGGGGCAGGTGAATATGGGGCAGGTGAGTATGAGTCAGAATAAGCAGACCTCCTGCAAACCTTACCCATGTGTTGGCAGCGGGGACACCCGTCATCTGTTTTAAGTCAGGCTTATTTCCTGCATTTCTTTTAAAGAAGCGGACAGATGAGTGGCAAAAAACCATGTCGCGTTAAAGCCAGGGACAGAGCTGCGGATGGCACAGTCCACTGGGGTGAAGCTTGTGTAGTTTAGGGGTGCCGCCCATACTGCTTTGTGCTCAACACATCCAGCCCTGTGCCGTGGTGCCTGTCGCTGAAACCAGTCCCGTCCAGTTGAATAAACTAAGTGTTAGCACTGCTGCACTACTCATGGGCCAACATCAAAACCCTCAAAACATCCCTGATGCCATCCGAGAACAACATACAGCCTTCCTCAGACTTAGGTAGACTGATTTCACTTCTCCAGCAAATAAAATTAAAATGACCTTAGTTTTGCTCAAGCAAAACTTATAGCTTAGGAATGTCAACTTAATCAACTAATCCATGCTGAATAGGAGTTGAAAACTAGCAATAGCTGAAGGGGGCTAACTTTTAGCCTTTTTCCCCACGGAGGATCATTAGCTCTGGAAAAAAGACAGCTAAACAGAAGGCAATAGATTTCTTGGAAATATATATTTATATACACAGTGACCCCGACAGGGCAAACTAGCATTAAAAAAAAAAAAAATTGCAAGCACAGTCTCTAGCGCTTGTTTTCTTTCAGCCTCTGGACGGGACAGGTCCCGAGGGCATAAGGGTACTAGAATAAAAGAAGAAGGGAGACACACAAGGCCTCCTCCTAGGGCTCTTTTTAGCCCTGGGGACCACTTCCTCCTCGGGGCTTTGCTTAGATATTGGAGGGGGGCTCAGATTCCCCTCTATTGGGCTTTTATGAGCCCTGGGATATCACCTCTGTGGAGCTTGATTTTTATTATGGAGGGGGGCCACGTGGAACCCTCTTCTGTGGCTCTTTGAAGTCTTGAGGATCAGCACTTACCTGGGGCTAAATTAAAATTGTTGCAGGGGTGACACAAGGACCCCCCTGGCCCGGGGACCACCAGCTACCCAGGGCATGTAATATAAATAAAACTGGGAGGTGGGCTGCACGGCCCCTATTCTGGGCCCTATATGGCCCGTGGACCACCACTTCCCCATGGCCGGCCCATGCAAAGTGAAGGGGGGAGACTCCTCGAAGAGCCATTACCGGCCCTAGGGACTGCCACCCCCCGGGGCCAGCTCCTGCTATCGCCCAAGGTGCTGACCCTCAGGAGATAACAGTTTTCTCTATCTTGGAGGGAGCTGTGACAACTCCTGCCAAGTGAGGGCAAACACTGGAGTTTTCATCTGTTTCCCTGCTGGTTGTCAAGCGGGCAGGGAAACAGATGAAAGATTGCTCCTGCATGCAGGGAGCTGCATATTTTGCAGCTCCATCGTGTGGTATCAATGCCGCCTCCCACAGGAGGTGGGAAGCTGGCAGGAACCGTGAGGGCTTTTGGGCTGCTCCTGCGATCCACATCAAAGCACACTAAGTGCCCTGCGTGAGGCCAGGGCACCTCAGTAGACGTGACTGGGCCCCAGGAGTTGGGGTCGCTGGGGCCGGAATGAGGATGGGGGAGGCTCACAGCCCCCTCCCAGTATTATGTTTTTTCTAAAAAGCCCTAGGGAGGCGGAGGTCCCTGGGGCTCAGGGGTCAATATGGCCTTCCTGCTTATTTTTAAATTTAGCGCCGGGGAGGTGGTGGTCCTCAGGAAGGTGATGTCATCAGTGATGTAATTTGAGATGTCATCAGTGATGTCACTGACCATGTCATGACTGATGTAATATGTGACATCATCAGCAGGGCATTGCGGGCGCGAGTTCTAACTAATACGGCGGAATTTCTTAAGTTTTGTACGAGTGAAATGTCAGCCTAACTATAAAGTCCCTGTAACCTTCAGATTTTTCAGTGAATTTCTAAGGTTTTTTAAATTGCAAATACCTAACTATAATGTCCCTGAAACCTGTGTTTTTTTCAGTGGATTTCTAAGGTTTTTAAATGCAAATTTCTAACTATAAGGTCCCTGAACCCTGTGGTTGTTTCAATGAATTTCTAAGATTTTTTAACTATCAGTCATGTTTGAAGACTGGTGGAGAAAGGGGGCTGGGTCTCCAACCACCACTCAGGACTTCTGCTGCGTAGCACTTACAGGAGCTACCAGGAGGGCTTTTTGGCCACAAGACCCTTTAGGAGTAAAGTGGACTTCATCCCCCAAATTATGGTGTGCCAGGAGGAGCATTTGCAGAGTGGTGGGGAGATCGGGCTTGTCCTACGAAGACCTCTTAGCAATCCCATTGTGTGGAACTTACTGGAGGTAACAGGACTTGTAATTTTGGCAGGATTCGCGGTGGCTCCTCAAATCTGGCAGACATTGTCTTTTTTTTAAATGAAGCGCGGGCTACCGCGCTTAGTTTACTTTAGCCCCCCAGGTGGGCCAGGTACCAGGGGCAAAAAGAAATAAAGATGTAGGAGCCTGTGTGGGCCCCTGCAGCCCACGGGCCACCACCTCTTTGGGGCTAATTTTTTGAAGTGCTAGGGTCCACGTGCCCCCCCGCAGCCCTGGAGACTGCCACATCCACAAACTTTGTTTGATTTCAATGCTTTCAGGGTTCAAGCCCCACCCA
The DNA here is from genome assembly GCF_964261635.1 of Lissotriton helveticus. NCBI lineage: Eukaryota > Metazoa > Chordata > Amphibia > Caudata > Salamandridae > Lissotriton > Lissotriton helveticus. The sequence continues at coordinate 328,374,252 of NC_136071.1, read as the reverse complement.
CACAACCAAACAGGGACCACCACCTCCCCAGGGATAAATTTTTTTAATGCGTGGGCACATGGCCCCTGCAGCCCCAGGCCCGCCATTCCCCCGAGGCTATCATGAAAAAGGAAGCATAGGGGGCCCCAGACCCCCCTGCTGCTGCGGGGCCACCACCTCCTTGGAGCTACGTTTTTGAAGTGTGGGGGGCCATGTGGCTCCCCGCAGCCCTGGGGACCACCACCTCCCCAGGGCTTTATTTGATTTTAATGCATGGGGGCTCCAACCCCCGTGCAGCCCCGGGGACCGCCACCTCCCTGGGCTATCATGAACAAAGAAGTGTGGGGGGTGCTCCAGCCCCCACACACAGCCCTAGGGACCACCAGCTCCCCAGGGCTATTTTGCAAATTGGAGGGGGGCCACGCAAATTGGCCTGGGGAAAAGGGCCGTCCTCCCTTAAAATAAAATCAATTTGTAAAAAAGAAATGGCCTGGCACTGGGCGAAATTGACCTGCGGAAGCGGGGCCGCTCATCCCCTACCCTCCCTTAAAAAAATGAAATACATTTAAAAAAAATGGTCAGGCCTCCGGGATGGGGCTCCTGGGGCCGAAATTGGCCTGGGGAGGGGTACGCATGGCCCCCTCCCCTTTATAGCAAAAAAAAAGAAATGGGTCAGGTCCTACGTCCCCAGGGCCCAAATGAGTCAAGAGAAGGGGACCACACAGCCCCCTTCCTAAAATATGAAAAACTGAAGCTGGCAAATCACCAGAGGCCCCGCCCCCTTACTCCACTACTCTGCAAATGCACATCCTGGTGCGCTCTTGGTTGGGGATGAAGTCCTTTTCACTGCTGAGGGTCCTTAGGGACCAACTAGCCCACCTGTTACCTCCAGTAAGCCCCGCACAATGGGGTTGCTGGGTTTCACCATTGATGTCATTTGAGGTGTCATCAGTGATGTCATCAGTGATGTCACTGACCATTTTATGAGCGATGTAATATGTGATGTTATAAGCAGTGCATTGCTGGGGCGCAGGTTATAGTTAACTCAGGTAACTATAACAGCTGAATTTATGTTTTGTACCAGTGAAATGTCAGCCTAACTATAACGTCCCTGTAACCTTTGTTTTTTTAGTAAAAAAAATATATATATATATCCTCGCTGCACTCTAATCTTGGGTTCCGAAGGATAAGCACTGCAAGTAAGCTGGGATAGGTGAGGTTATCCACTCCTCAACACACATGGTGGAGAATTTGATGTGCATTATCTTGATGTATCACACTAGAATGAGTTATGTCCTGAATTCCTATATGTTTTCAGTGGTGGCTGCTCCAATTTTGGAGTGATGTGGCAACATGGGGGGATGGGGTGAGGGCAAACTATATATATATTTTTTTACTTACCTGCTCCTGCGCCTGCTGCCTCCGTGCTCCTCTTCCAAAACTTCACAGGCTCCCAGGAAGCAATCAGGGCACTGCTCTGATGCTCGTAATATCAGCATGAGAACCGTACTGTGATTGGCCTGAGCGGGCTGACTTGATGCTCACTGAGGCCCAGGGAGCCTAGGGCATTTCTCCGACCCACCTGTTGCAACACAGCTTGGTTGGAGAAACATGGGTGCACATGTCTGCTTGGCCGGTCTGAGACGGCAGGCCAAACAGACATGCGCACTTGCAAGTGCCGAACACTCCTCCTGTAGCATGATGCAAGACAGGATGGCCCTGCCCTAACCTCGACTGGGAGTAATGAAAAATAAAATGATAATAAAGTGGTTTCATCATTTTTTTTCAGTAGGGGGACGCTCCTCCACCATAACGAAGGAGCCGCCCCTGTATGTTTCTATGCAAGCTCTACTTTGTAACACAGTTTCATACTTTTACACATGCCTGCATATTATTGTATTATTTATTTTCTTATTATGTATGATGTTTTATGCCATTTCTTGGAGCTAGGGACATTGACTTGAACAAAGACCATGGGGACTTTATGAAAACCCATGTAGCAGGGTGGCTCTGAGGGAGTCTCAAATACTTAACTAGAATACAATGCAACACTCCTTGGTTTCTGTGAAGAAGGGATAAAGTACCGTATTTTCCGGCGTATAAGACGACCCGGCGTATAAGACGACCCCCTACTTTGCTTGATAAAATTTAGGTTTCGTGCTATACTCGCCGTATAAGACTACCCCCACTTCCAGCGTAGTCCAACGCAGTCCTGCATAGCCATTTTGAGAATTTATTTTGGGCTTACTAGTGATTCTAGTCCTCCTCCGTGTGGGTGAGCAGTAAGGCTTTATCAGAGGACAGTGTTAAGCGTTTATTAGTCACACTCAAAGACTGAACTCAAACAAATTGGTTGTATAAAACATATTGCTTTAGTCACAATATTTTTATTTAGAACCATATGAAAAACAGTCACTTGTAAAACATAAGGCTGTTTGTCATCAAACATGTACGGTAAACATAAAACAGTGCAAGTGGATTAAACTTTTCATAACTCCAAGCGATTTTTACAGGATTTGCTGACGTTCCCTTTAAAAGCCTTCAAAATCCTCCTCTTCGTCATCTGATATCATAAGTAAGTCAATGAGATCTTGTGGTACATCTGTAAAGCAGTCATCGTATGGATCTGGTAATTCCGTATCAGATGGTGTGGTCTCGGCTTCGCCTTCCTCTTCATCTTGCCACAAGTAGTCGTCCTCCATACCATCTAATGAATTTGATATGCCACACTTCTTGAAAGACTTTATGACTGTTTCTGCATCAATATCATTCCAGGCTTTTATGACAAACTTGCACAAAACATCCAACTGTGGTGCACGCATGTTTCCTCCTTTTGTGAATGTTTTTTCACCGCTAACCATCCACTCATTCCACTGTTCTCTAATGCGATCTTTAAATGGCTTGTTTAGGCACACATCCAGTGGCTGTACCAACGATGTCAATCCTCCAGGAATAACTGCAGCATCTGTTTTTATTCTTGCCAGCCTTTGCTTGGTGCTGGGAGTTAAATGAGCCCTGAACATATCCCACACCAGTAGACTACGTTTTTGAAGAAGTCCACCTGGTCGCCTGCTCCATACATTATCAAGCCATAGCTTTACCCCTTCTTCATCCATCCAGCCTTTTTCATTCACATGTGCAAAACAACCAACAGGAAACTTGAGTTTCGGCATTGTTTTTCTTTTAAAAATAACCATTGGTCTCAGTTTGGCGCCATCAGCTGTGCATGCTAGTACCACTGTAAAACTGGACTTCTCATGTCCTGTTGTTTTTATTAAAATTGTTTTTTCACCTTTTGGATGGACAGTTTTGTTTGCAACCATATCAAAATTCATTGGAGTTTCATCCATATTTCCGATACTACTTAGCGCATAGCCATGTTCATTGCGCAGCTTAATAACGTAGCGATGGAAACTTTGCATTTTGGCATCAAGATCTGCAGGTAATTTTTGTGCAATTTTCGTCTTTTGCCTCAATACCAGATTATGCCTTCCCAAGAATCTAGTACACCAGGATACAGTGGCCTTAAATCTGTTGCTGAGATCTGGGTTAGATTTGGCCCACTGAAGTGCAAACAAACGTATTTTATTTCGTGTCACTACATAACCGCTTTGGCGGTGCTCATTCACCATGTCTGCTACATGTTTTTCGAGTTCTAGCCAATGTGGGGTGCCTCTTCTTAATGCACACTTACCCCTTGGCATACTCCTTAATGCTTTTTCATTTGCTTTCCAGGCCCGAACCATCTTTTCAGTTACTCCATATTGTCTTGCAGCAGCACAGTTATTATGTTCCATGGCAAAATTTACAACTTTAAGTTTGTAACTGGCTTCATATTTCTTTCTTCTTGCTGCTGCTGGAGCCATGATGGGTTCTTGACTGTCAGCCATTTGCATACTGTATGTACTGCTGCTATACTGTATGAACAGGTACAGGGACTGGTACTGTATTGTCTTCACCACCACATGTAAATATCTGCTCACCAGACTGCCTTTCCTGTTTGCAACAACAAGCCAATCACGGCAAGTGCTCTACTGGTACTGGTACCGGTACTTTCTGTGCACTGCATACAAACCCTGTGCTCACACTACAGGCCCTCTCCAAGCATCTCCTTTCTTTATTAAACTGTACAGTGCAGTTGAGGTGTGTATCAAAAGAAGGTACCTACCTTATGTTAGATTTCAACATAATAATAAAGATTACCATATATAACTATCAGTCATATTAAAACCTTAAAAAGAAGGGTAGTGTGTTTTGTCCCCTTTCTATCTCCATGGACTGAGGAGATCATGTGGTACTGACACTCCCCTCCTTCCGATGAGCATGAGAAGGAGAGAGAGATCAGCACATGTGGAACACAGTGGGGGCCGCCATCTTCAGAGCTGCCTGTTATATTTCAGGACCTCCTGCTGCCTCATCCTGCTGCCTCATCTGCCTGGGGATGTGCAAGTGGTTGGAGGCGCCTGTGCAGGTCAGTCTAGGCAGGAGTGTTTGAGTGCCCTGTCTTTAGAGCAATCGTGCAGTGTCTGCCATTTATTGCAGTATTATACCTCTACTCGTACCTTTTACGCTTTTATAATCTGCACACTTATCACTTTTTTCTCTTGTAATGTACCGATTGCTACCTCATGTATTTTGGTTGCTCGCTATTGTCACTTTTGATCCATGTAACTTAACGTTTGAAATAAACGGTTCCGCTCCACTGTGAAATGTTACCGTAATACGGTAGTTGTGCCTACAGAAACGCCTGTGGAAGCCTGTGGAAGCTCCTCGGTGCGAGGGGAGGGGGAGCTCTGGCACTGGGCCCTGGGCACGGACGGCGGATTAGAGAGCGTGGGCGGGAAATGGTGCAGCTCGACTCGCATGCAAGATCAGCCCCTCGCTGATTTTGTTGGGGCCGTGGCATACGTAGTTTTTAGATGCACAGTTGCTGCGAGTCTCTCTGAATGTGATCACTACCGATCAGCCCCTCGCCAAACAATGCCTCGTGGAATGGAAAAAAAACCTCGTCTTCTGAGCAGTCTGACACCTTCAGGAGTAGTCCGCGCTATTGAAAAACCCATGAAAACAAACGGTCTAATTTGGCATCCGGCGTATAAGACGACCCCCGACTTTCCAAAACATTTTCAGGGGTTCAAAAGTCGTCTTATACGCCGGAAAATACGGTAATGTACGTGATGTATGTACAGTGAAGAATACAACTCCATTTTTGTGCTTATGAGTACCCAACAAAAAAACGTTACAACAGCTGCGCCTCTCACCAGGCCGGGTCACCCCCTTGCTCCTCCTGCCGCCTCCTGCTCCAGCCTGCCTTGCCAGCCTTGCCAGCCTGCCTAGCCGCATTTCCCGCCGCCGCAGACGCCCCCCTGGTCCCACGAGCGGCCCAGCCACTGCAGAGCCGGCCGCTCGCCGGTTCCCGCCGCTGCTCGCCCAGGCCCCGCCCACCACCAGCCCATTGGACGAGCCGCTCCTGCCGCCCAGCTGACCCGCCCTCACGTCCCCCTTCTTATGACGCCCCCAGAGCGACCGCGCAGCGGGAGCACCGTTTGAGCGCCGAAGGTGCGCCAAAGGTAAGCCCGTCTACGCCCGTCCGCGCCTGGACCGCGCCCAGTGCCAGGACCCCTGGCCCTCGCAGACCCCAGCCCACCCGCCGGACGTACGACGCCGCCACCCTCAACGCACTCAACGCCGGCCGAACCCCTGGATACTACCGAGCCACCCCGAGACGCACCCACGGACCCTTCATCTGCCAGTCCTGCAAGTTCTCCTGCATCCGGACCTGCACTGCACCAGCACCGACCAAGCCGAGCACCAGCAGCACCCACCTGAAGTGCATCCTGCTCAACACCCGCTCCGTCCACAGACACGCCGTCGAGCTCTGGAATCTGCTCGACACCACAGCCCCAGACGTCGCCTTCCTCACAGAAACCTGGATGAACGCCTCCTCAGTGCCCGACATCGCCATCGCCACCCCGGACGGCTACAAGATCATCCGGAGGGACCGCGTCAACCAGACAGGAGGAGGCATCGCCATCATCCACAGGAACACCATCCGCATCACGACCAACACCGACGACACCATCGCACCCGCCGAACACCTGCACTTCCAGATCCACGTCAACCCCAAGACCACCCTCAGAGGCACCCTCATCTACAGACCCCCGGGACCACGCACACAATTCAGCGAGGACATCGCCGACTTCATCAGCCCGCTCGCCCTCCCCTTAGCCGACTACATCCTCCTCGGGGACCTCAACTTCCACCTGGAGAACAACAACGACCGCAACACCACCACCCTGCTGGACAACCTCGCAAACCTGGGACTCAAGCAGCTGGTGACCACCCCCACCCACTATGCCGGACACACACTCGACCCGATCTTCTCTTCCAGCAAGGACATCGCCTTCAGCCACGCCACGGGACTCCAATGGACGGACCACAGCTGCGTCCACTTCAGCTTCAGAAGGACCACGCTCCACCATCACCAGCAACAGGCTCCCCGCAGAAGCTGGAACAAGATCACTGCAGACCAGCTCACTACGTCCTTGAGCAAGAACCCTCCCACCAGCACAACGAACCCCAGTCAAGCAGCCACCAACCTCACGAAATGGATCAGCGACTGCACAGACGAACTCGCCCCGCTGAAGACCCCGCCGAGCAGACCCGGCAGCAAGAAAGCCCCATGGTTTAACGACGAACTCAAGAGCTCCAAGAAGAACTGCAGAGCACTCGAGAAAACCTGGCGCACAGACCCAACACCGGACAACATGACTGCCCTCAAGCTCGCCACCCGAAAACACCACCAGCTGATCCGCGCCACCAAGAAAACCGCATTCAAGGAACGACTGGAAAACAACGCACACAACAGCAAGGAACTCTTCAACATCGTGAAAGAGCTCTCCAACCCCAACGCCGGAAACAACGACATCACCCCTTCGCAAGACCTCTGCAACTCCCTCGCCTCCTACTTCCACAACAAGATCGCGGACATCCACAACAGCTTCAGCACTCAACCAACGCACGCCACGACCGAACCACCGCCCCCCACCACCACCCTCCGCGCCTGGACCCCGATCAGCACCGAAGACACCATCCGCACGATGAACTCCATCCACTCCGGATCTCCGACAGACCCCTGCCCTCACCACGTCTTCAACAAGGCCGACGCTGTCATCGCACCCCACCTGCGGGACATCATCAACACCTCCTTCGACATCGCCACCTTCCCGGAGAGCTGGAAGCACGCCGAACTCAGCGCTCTACTCAAGAAACCATCAGCAGACCCTACCGACCTCAAGAATTACCGCCCCATCTCGCTGCTCCCGTTTCCGGCCAAAGTCATCGAGAAGACCGTCAACAAGCAACTGGCCGCCTTCCTCGAGACGAACGGCTCCCTCGACCTCTCGCAGTCTGGCTTCCGGGCCAACCACAGCACCGAGACCGCCCTGATCGCAGCCACAGATGACATCCGAGCCCTGCTCGACAACGGAGAAACAGCGGCCCTCATCCTCCTGGACCTCTCCGCGGCCTTCGACACTGTCTGCCACCGCACCCTAGTACAGCGCCTCAGCAACGTCGGAATCCAGGAGAAGGCACTGGAGTGGATCACCTCCTTCCTCACCGGAAGGACACAGAGAGTCCGCCTCCCCCCGTTCAGATCCGAGGCCACCGAAGTCATCTGCGGCGTTCCTCAAGGCTCCTCGCTCAGCCCAACTCTCTTCAACGTCTACATGAGCCCCCTCGCAGCCATCGCACGCCAGCACAACCTGAACATCATCTCCTACGCCGACGACACCCAGCTGATCCTCTCCCTCACTAACGACCCCGCCACCGCCAGAGCCAACCTGCACGAAGGGATGACAGAAGTAGCCAAATGGATGTCGAACAGCCGCCTGAAACTGAACTCAGACAAGACGGAAGTCCTCATCCTGGGATCCTCACCCTCCGCCTGGGATGACTCCTGGTGGCCCCCCGCCCTGGGCAGCGCACCCAAACCAACTGACCACGCACGCAACCTGGGCTTCATCCTGGACTCCTCCCTCTCCATGACCAGACAAGTCAACGCCGTCTCCTCGTCGTGCTTCCACATCCTGAGAATGCTACGCAAAATCTTCCGATGGATCCCCACCGAGACCAGGAAGACGGTCACCCAGGCCCTCGTCACCAGCCGTCTGGACTACGGCAACTCCCTCTACGCCGGAACCACCGCCAAACTCCAGAAGAGACTCCAGCGGATCCAGAACACCTCAGCACGACTCATCCTGGACATCCCCCGCCGCAGCCACATCTCCGGACACCTGAGAGACCTGCACTGGCTCCCGGTCAACAAGAGAATCACCTTCCGGCTCCTCACCCACGCACACAAAGCCCTACACAACCAAGGACCAGGATACCTCAACAGCCGCCTCAACTTCTACGCTCCCACGCGCCAGCTTGGATCGACCAGCCACGCCCTCGCCGCCGTCCCCCGCATCCAAAGAGCCACCACAGGAGGAAGGTCCTTCTCCTACCTGGCCGCCAAGACTTGGAACTCCCTTCCGACCCACCTCCGCCTGACCCAGGACCACCTCGCCTTCAGGAAGCAGCTCAAGACCTGGCTGTTCGAGCAGTAGCAGACCCCCCCCCCCCCAGCGCCTTGAGACCCTCCGGGTGAGTAGTGCGCTATACAAATGCTCTGATTGATTGATTGATTGATTGGCTATTGTCCCTCCCCTCTTTTTTCTGAGAAAAAAGTTCTCCAGTGTAGTTTTTGATGAAAGTGGTAAACTATCTGTAATTTCAATGCTTCAGTAAAAACAAAGCAGTGGATTTAGCACAACAGTTTAAATAAAAATTGTATAGGCTGGGTGGAGTAAAGGTATTTTAGTCTCCTGGAAACACATAACCATTATCGTACCATTATCGTGCATCTCACTATGTAATTCTTCTCTAGTACCATCACTGCTTGCTTTGCATTACCACCATCTTTTGAAATAAGTGACGCGTGTGCAAGCCAAAACTACAGTACATCTGAATCCAAAACAGACTGAAGAAATTATTGTGATACTGTGTCTCTACCTACCTGCTCTTGGCATTGAATCGCTGCAAAAAGCGAAGCACCCTCGCACAGCCGATTTAACTCTGCAGCGGGTGTGTGTTTGTTTGGGTATTTTGCCGCCATTCCCCGATCCAGCTGACACTCCCACTCGCGCTGGCCACGTCCCCTGATCCTGGCTATTTAAACCTCGCGCTGACTACCAGCGCTTCTACCACAGATTCTTCCTGAGGCGGAAAGCCGGGAGAGTTGCTAACGATATTTTTTAATCATTTTAATCATTATTGTGATACTGTGTCTCTACCTACCTGCTCTTGGCATTGAATCGCTGCAAAAAGCGAAGCACCCTCGCACAGCCGATTTAGCGCTGCAGCGGGTGAGTGTTTGTTTGGGTATTTTGCCGCCATTCCCCGGTCCGGCTGACACGCCCACTCGCGCTGGCCACGCCCCCTGATCCTGGCTATTTAAACCTCGCGCTGACTACCAGCGCTTCTACCACAGATTCCTCCTGAGGCGGAAAGCCGGGAGAGTTGCTAACGATATTTTTTAATCATTTTAATCATTATTGTGATACTGTGTCTCTACCTACCTGCTCTTGGCATTGAATCGCTGCAAAAAGTGAAGCACCCTTGCACAGCCGATTTAGCGCTGCAGCGGGTGAGTGTTTATTTGGGTATTTTGCCGCCATTCCCCGATCCAGCTGACACGCCCACTCGCGCTGGCCACGCCCCTCTTGGCTCCTCTTCCTCCTCCATAAATTTTGTGCATCTATAGGAAGCGCAGCGTACGAGCGCAGCGGGCGCGACGATTGCGCGCCGAAGGCGCGCTTAAGGCAAGCTCATCTGCGCTCGTCCGCGCCAAGGTAGCGCCATGGGACCCCTACGCTGCCAGTTTTGATCCTTCACTTCAGGAGCATCTTCCTCCTGGGCCCCCTTACTCTAGAGAACAACTCATTCTACTGGGTCAGAGATATTGAGATAAAGGAATACTCTCCCTAGCACCTACGGCACATCCTCGAGCTGATGTACTACGTAACGATTTTTTTAATTGTGGCCTACTCAACGTCAGGTCCCTTCTTAAAAATTGTACGGAGATCCAACTTCTAATGGACTCTCATGAACTAGACATCCTGTTCATGACAGAAACATGGACTCGTCCAGATTGTCTGGTTGACCCTGGCCTCGCCTGCTCTCCCGGTTTCAAATTCCTCCACTCCCCTATGCCTGTGGGAACTGGCGGGGGGGTGGGAGTGATGTTTAGAGCCTCCTGCAGTATTAAGATTCTTAGCTTAGACCCAACTTTGGGCACTGAGATGCTGGGGCTCTCCATCCAGACCTGTTCGGGGACTACTGCCACTGGACTAGTCTGCTACCGCCCTCCAGGGACGTTTAACCTGCTACAGCAACAAGCTCTAATCACCACCCTGACCAATATAGCCCTATCTCACCATAAGCTTCTTATTCTTGGTTATTTTAATCTTTGGCGTAATGGCACACTTGATTTAGCTCTCGGTAACCTTCTTCAAGTATGTGATAGCTTTGGTCTCTCCCAACTGGTCTCCAAGGCCACCCACATAGCTGGCCACCTCCTGGACCTGGTCTTTGCGGCACCTGATCTGGTGGTTATGGGGAAACTCTACCAATGGACTGGACAGACCACTCTTTAGTTAAATTCTTTCTCTTCAAGAAGTTGAACTCACATAAGGCACCTGCCCCATCCAGGGAAATCAAGTGTAGAGACTGGAAGGCACTCTGACGACTACACCCTTCTGGTGACGCGTTCCACCTGGACTCGCTCTTTGATGAGAATAAATGTGCTGATGACAACTACAATTCTTTTTACTCCAGCATTTCTCTGGCAGTTGACATCTTTGCTCCTCTAAAAACTTGGCTCATTAGGGGCAAAGACTCTGCCCAATGGTTTAACGACGACCTGAAAACTTTAAAATTGGAATGTAAACAAGCTGAGAGAAAGTGGAGACGCGACTATAGCGAAATCTCCAAAGTTTCGTGGAAGACTAAGATTCTGGCTTATAAAAATCTCATTAAAAAGTCTAAAGCTGACTATTATTCCTCCCTGATTTGCAACTCCACCTCTAACTCTAGGAGTATTTTTAACATCTTAAATAGCGTCACCAATCCGGAGTCTTGCAAGAATGTGATTGTCCCGTCCCAAGATCTTTGTGACAATCTGGCCACATTCTTTAAAGAGAAAATAGAACTGATCCTGAAAGACATGGACACCCCTCTTGACACGGACTCCCCTTCTGATCTTGGTCTGGCTCCCTCAGTAGACCAACTACCTGATTCGGCTCTGGCGCTAGAAATGTCACTGTGCAGGTTTCTGCCACTTACATTTGATTACTTTACCAAGGTAGCTAGAGGGATTGTTTCCGGCTCCCCTTTGGACCCGGTGCCTCCCAAAATCTGGAAGGAATTTGAAGATGAGTTTTTCCCCACACTCCATCTTATCTGCAATCAATCCCTGGTGACAGGCACCGTCCCTGCTCACTGGAAACGGGCGTTAGTCTCCCCCTTGTTAAAAAAACCTTCCTTGGACCCCGACTGCTCCAAAAACTATCGGCCCATTTCACTGCTGCCGTTCCCCGCCAAGATAGTTGAGCGGGTGGTCAGTAACACTCTCTCCACCCACCTGGAACATCATTTCCTACTTGACGAGGACCAATTCGGCTTTCGGCCTGCTTATGGAACCGAAACAGCCCTCATCACCGCTATGGACGAACTGCAAAGGCGTGCAGACAGAAGACAGGCCTCTTTTCTGATCCTGCTCGATATGTCTGCCGCCTTTGACACAGTAAACCATAAGATCCTACTGAGGCGGTTGTCTGAGGTAGGAGTGAGAGACTCGGCACTGCAATGGTTCCACTCTTTTCTGCATGATAGGCAGCAGGCAGTTTCTATGCCTCCTTTCCAATCATCCCTTTCCCCGGTGCTGCACGGAGTTCCTCAGGGCTCTGCTATCAGCCCAATTCTTTTTAATGTGTACCTCAGGCCGCTAATTAGGCTTATTAAAGGATTTTAGAATTATTAATTATGCGGATGACACGCAGATGATCCTCTCCTTGGAAGGAGAGGATTCTATCTCCGTGGAGGTCTTACACAATTGTCTACGGAACACGTCAAGTTGGTTAAAGGCTAACTCACTTCAGTTTAATGTCGGGAAAACCGAAGTGCTTTTTAGCGCTGGAACGAGGATCCCTCGCCCATTTCCTAACAACTTCTGCCCCCCGGAAACAGGCTCCAATGTACGGCCTGCGGAATCTGTCCGCAACCTAGGGGTCATGTTAAACCAGGGGCTCAGCATGGACACCCATGTACAGAAAACATCGGCTTGCTGCCTCGCCATCCTTCGCTCACTTAGGAAGGTTCTGCCCCTCTTACCCACTCATGCTCGCACCCAAGTGGTCAGATGCACTATCCTGAGCAGGCTGGATTACTGTAATGCCCTCCTGCTTGGGGCCCCTGAGTATCTACTGGACAGGCTTCAAAGGGTTCAATCCGCGGACGCTAAACTGGCCTTGGGGTTGCCTAGAAGATCGCATGGACCATTTGCCTTGGCAAAACTACACTGGCTTCCGCTTAGACAAAGAATCCAATTTAAAGCCCTCTGTATAGTTTTTAAGGATCTTCACGGATGCAGTCCAGCACCTCTACAATCCAAGTTTGTTTGGTATACTCCTTCCAGACACCTTCGCTCATCGGATGCTAGACTGGTAGTCGTTCCCAGATTCAGGAAGGTCAGAGCTGGAGGTAGATCCTTCGAGGTGACGGCCGCCAGACTCTGGAACTCCCTCCCCATCGAGCTTAGGTCCACAAAGGAACTCTTGCACTTTAGAAAAAAGGTGAAAACCTGGCTCTTCCTTTGTTAGCCTCTCCTACGGTATCTGATTTTCACCCCTCTTCGGTTTCTGTCAGCGCCAGGATGCCTGCAATGGTGACAGCTTGCGCTTTATAAATTCTCAAAATAAATAAATAAATAAAATGTAATATAATTTTTATCTGAAAGAGTGGGCTTTCCCGAGTTTCAGTGTATTACTATAGAAAAATAGTAATGTCAAAATTGAGTCTTCCTAACTGTCAGGCCAGGTTACTGCGAGTGGGTAAAGGGACCATTCATCTCTGTAAGCGAGAGGAAAGTTTTATAAATATTGAGTCAGTAGTTCGGTTAAGACCACTTCTATAATGCAATGAGAAAGGCAATCTCTTGTGAGATTACTAGAAACAATAATACCAGATATACAGCATCAATTTAGAGAAGTTTGAACTCACCACAGCCTACCTTCATCATGTGAACAGGGTTACTGTGGTATGTGGTCACAGGAAATCTCCAGGCTTTCTAGGTGCAGGGTTTACTGGGTTCGCTAGGGACTTCCCTGTAAAGCACACACAAACACAGTCTGCATGAAATCTTTTCATAGCTGAGTGAACTCAGCTTCATTAAAGTTCATTAGTGTCAATCTATCTTTGGGGGCTAACTATGTAAAAACTGCCATTAAGTTGCAACCTTAACTAGAGCCAAATTTAAACATACTTTTGTATTTTGTTTCGATGCAATTTGCTGCCCTAGAACATAGTTATTAATTAAAAACCCTGAGCAGAAGGGGCAAAATCAGTACTGTGAGATAAGACTCCACTGAACAAAGATGCCAGAAGAAACATTAATACATGCACTAGTCGCAGGTCTGTACACCCCTTAATGTTTGAATTCCACATACCACCCATAAGATGACCAAGGTAATTTTCTTAAGTATGCTTCTAGTGTGTAAGGTAGTGACAGATGGTAGTTCACCAAAAGCAAAAAATTCACTAACCTATTATGTCCTGTTAGGTCCAGGTAAAGATTTCAATAATTCACATCTGATCTTAGCCCCTGGCAGCTATGTCTCCGAGCAGACAGGCTTAACTAGAAGTACCAAAACAGTTAAAAATTAAAAAAAACATATTAAAAATACCACTCCAATTTATATGAATAGAATAACCTTTTATAAACCAAAAAACACAAAAAATGACAAGAATACAATAAGGGGAACATTTTTAAATATTTAAAAGAAAAATGCCTTGAAAAACGAAGGGGCATATGTACAAGGAAGTGATGGAGCGCCGCGTTAGCCTCCTTCACTGAACGCTGCGCTGCGCAAGTTCTGAAATGCAAGGCTGCACCATATTTAGAAAAATGTGGTGCAGCCTTGAGTTTCCCCCTGCGATAGCGTGAAGCTTAGCAACTGAGCGCCAATGCAGGCACTCTTGCACCATAGTGCAATGGTGTCACCGTGCAGGGCTGGATTGTTTATGTGTAGGAAGGTGTCAATTCTTTCCACATAAACAATCCTCAAATGCCATTCTGTCCCTTTCATGTGTGCTGCTTCATGCAGCACACATGAAAGTGACAAAATGCCACTTTTTTCTAAAGGTTTGTTTATGTACAGAAAGGGACACGTTCCTGTACATAAACAAACCATGGCATTTTGCTTTTTTATGTGTGCTGCACAAGGCAGCACACATGGAAAAATCAAAAACGAGGAGAAATAATGCATTTCTCCTCATTTCCTAAACTCAAGATCAGGATTTTCCTGGTCTTAATTTTGGTGCTGCCTCCTATGTACGCCACGCTTGTACATTGGGGGCAGCGTCAAAAGGAATTGGTGTTACGGTGAAATGGCCACCGCAACACCCACTGCTCTCCCATCTCATGCTAACCATAGCCTTAAAGGGGGAGTTATGTACAAGGCAGCGCTAGGCCATATTAAGTGGCTTAACGCTGCCTTGTACATAAGGTGCAGCCCTTATCACCACCACAATGTCGCTAAAAGTGACGCTGTAATGACGATAGGGGCTTGTACATATGCCCCTAAAGCTCCAAATGAACAGTCGCTGCTTGTGGTTTGTCTGAGACCAACGCATGGTTTCAGGCTGACTGAGGTAGATCACAGATCAGACACACCAAGCAGGTTCACCTTGTCAAAGATATTACCTTTAGAACTAGTGTCTTAAATTTAAACGTAAATTCATCAGTGGATCTAGGCTACAGCCTGGACCCACCAAAGTTCTCTAAAATTCAGATAGCCACATGGATGCGGTCCCACTGGAGCTGTTGGAATCTGGCAGGAAAAGCTCCAAGTGGGAGAAATTTAAATTTTGTGGCCCGTGAAATCCTTGCATCGAGAGGATGTTTTTCACTCTTTCACCCAGTCAAGATTTCAACCTTCAGACTTAGGGCATGAGTTAGATTTTGGCAGATGGGTTACTCCATCACAACGGTGACGGAAATCTAGTTGCCGAAATATAAATCCATTAGGACTATAATGGAATTCATATTTCAGCGGACGTTATATCCATCACCGTTGTGATGGAGTAACTGTCTGCCAAGATCTAAATCAAGCCCTCAGTCTTTTTTTATGGAACTTAAATTCTTCCAGCTGAGCAAGCCTAAAGCTGTTTCCAATGAAGTCAAACACCATTGCCATGAGATCCTGCTGACCTTAGAGGTTGATTTGAAAAACATTCTAAGTTTAAATTTTGGAGCAGCTCCTCTTGGTCACTTCTATGGCTCCCAGGACCTCAGGGCCAGCACGCAGAGGCCACAAACCACTCCAGCAAATGGCCACTAGCATGGCCCATCAAGTTCCAGTTGATGCTATCAGCTGGGCACTTTAAAAAAAAAAGTTTTCTTGCTCCTTGTTGTGTCCTGTAGCCACACAGGAGATGAGCCAACTGACCCTTGGAGTTCATTTCATAGCACTCGATACAAGTGGGGAACAGGTCCTGCCCTCCAGGTCTCCACACAAGTCTCAAACACCAGGTCCAGTTCTCTTCTATTGTTTCACCAGTCTAGAGGGTGTTCTGCTGAACTTTGACTGAGGAGCTACTTTTTTAGGTTTCTCTAGAGAGTGGCCCGATGTGATTCATTGACACATCTAACCAATGAGGAAACCGTTCCCAATGGAAGACCTTCCACTTTTGCAGCACATCTTGTTTGACTTACTGCAAACAATGCCACCTTGTACAATTCCAAAGGAAATCCAAGGTATCATTTACCACTGAAGGGTGCCTGTGGGCCAGTCAGGGGTGTGTTTAGGGAAATTAACAGTTCGCTACACCAAACTGTTTCTGGGACCAGATCCCCCTTCCACTGGGTTGGTGCCAAACTGGCATCAGAGAGCCTAAAGAATAAAGGCCCCCCTCCTCAGGTGTTTCCTTACACTTAACCGTGAATTGATAGACCTCATCCTTGTCCTTAAAATTAAAATTCTAAACCTTCCTAGTTGCTCTGCACTTAGTTTGACAGCTGTCACATACCATACCCAGCCCATTCTGTCATCAGGCCTAAGCAAAAACCTCTGCTCTGGGAGCACTTTTCACAACCCAATAAGGTCAAGCAGTGGCAGGGGCAGCCAATGCTATTTAGTGACTTTTCTTAAATATTTATGACAAAACTAACCACCATTGAACTAGATTATTTAAAATAAATAATAAAAATAGTGATTGAACTAGTTCTATAGTTAGTCTCAAATGAGGAGCCTCATGGCCGGTGTTGGCAAGCTATGCACCGCACCCGCGTGGGTTAACACACGATAATCTCGATGAATTGTGGGCGTTGCATGCTTCCTTAATTCGTGTACATAGAGCTGTTGTACAGCTCGTGTCCTGTGCTTTTCAGGCAGCTCCACCAGGAGTTTTCGCGCACACTGCGGGCACTGGTGGTCTGACAATCAGTCCTGTTATGGTTAATTCGGTAATGGGCAAACATCCAACAAATAAGGATGAACTCCCTTATTGGCTTGCTGAAAAATTTGGACAGCTTGAAGCTGTTTTTCGTAATACCTCTCCTGTGGAGAAATACCACATTATAACAATTATTTGCCTCACGATTTGCTTCCCGAGTTAGCTGATTGTAACACCTGGGCAAAGATGTTTTCAGCTGTATACTGAAAGTGTTTTGGCACACTATCTATGACTGTCCTCCCCTCCGTGATAAAGCGTATTCAAGATGAACACGGCGCTGAAACGGCAGTGGAATTGGGGATGCGACCGGTAGGAGCAATCGACGTGGTGGCTGATATGATCCTTGCCAATGTCAAGGTCGATGCAGTGAGCTTTGAAGTCGCTAACGGCTTGGCAGCAGTCCCTGAGATGGACAAACCACGCAAATTACCAAAAAGTATTGCTAAGGCTTATAAAACCATTGGCCGCAATATTTTGGGGAACAAACCGTTTACTCAATCGCAAACACAGGCTAAATCACAGCCTAAAGTCCCATCTGATACAGATGGATGCCCAGTCTTTTCTAAAAAGAACTGGAAAAATAGGAAAAAGGGGCAAGAACAACAACAGAAACAAGGTTCCTGTGCTAGTTCCTCGACTCATGAATCTTCTGAGCAGGGCTTATGACTTAGGCGACCGTGCAAAAATGAAGACTCCTGGTGAATTGCAAGCCCCTGATCAGTGTTCTCCTCGTTCTTCACAGGACACATCCGGCTCACAAGCTGGTGGTGGGGATTGCCAGGATCGAGGCAAGAGTCAGCAAGTTGCAAGGGGATGTGATCAGACTCATCAGTTTGACGGCAAAAAGAAGCAGGAAGAGCAACCTTGTTTCCAAGCCCCTTTTCAAAAGAAAAAAGTAGCCTCTTAAACTGAGAGATATACCTAAGACAGTGAGAACACGACTACTGGATTGAACTTGGGCGGTAACCCTGCTAGACAGCGCAGCAGAAGTTACAATAGTGCGGGAGGCACTGCGTCCTTGTCTGGAGGTGACAGCAACTGAAGCATTCATTACTGTAGAGACAGCCGACACATGGGTAACCCACCCTGATCAGCTGTATGAAATATTTTTTTGAATAGAGGGTGACAATGAGCGTGTTATTACTGGGATTTTTGGGGAGAATCTGACCGCTTCCTATGACATTTTGCTAGCGGAGGCGGACTGGCCCCCACCTTTTGTTCTGCCCAGGGTTCGCAGGTAAGATGTGGTACTTCCTTATTTTTCACATTATGTTCCAAAAGAGCTTGCAGAAGCCTTTGTGGCTGATTGGGCGTTGGCCCTTGCTCCGGCATTGTGCCGTAATCAAGTTGGCTGGGATAAAGATTCACGGCCACATGAATTCCTTTTTGTCCAATGCCTCAACCGCAACCCCAATATCCTATTAAACGGGAAGCAAAAGGTCCTGTCGCTGACATACTCGCTCTGTTGGAATATCAAGGTGTGATTGAGACGTGTATATCACCAATGAACAATCTGCTCTTTACTGTATCAAACCAGATGGGTCGTACTGCATAGTTTTCGATTACCTCCCTTTGAACTCCTTTGCGGTACAAAATACCCATAGCTCTGCCTTGGTGGACAGCCTAGTTCGTAAAAAATAGAAGATGACACTGGATATTTAGAATGGTTTTTACAGCCATAATCTGTCCCTTGCATGCAGACAATGGACCGCATTCACAATGGGTAGAGTCCAGAAAAAATATTGTCTTCTTCCAATGGGCTACAAAACAGCCCCGGAGTTTTCGCTGCACGTGTTGTCTCTTTATTAGGCAGCAAATACCCAGACGCATATTCGTATGTTGATGATATCTATCTCACTGACGACTAATTATGGCCGCATCTGTGTCGAGTTGACCGCATAATTTTACATTTTGCAGATTACGGTTACAAGTTTAATTTTGCCAAGTCCCACATCGCATGTTATGCGGTGCTGTTCTTGGGCTACGAGCTCAACAATGAAGGTTGATGCCTGGCTCCTCATTTCCTGGAGAAATGAGCACGGTTGCAATCTCCAAACACACTGAAAAAACTTCAATCTTTGCTGGGATTTTTAAATTTCTGGCGTACTTATATTCCCGAATATGTCCAGTGTATCAAGCCACTTTATGCCTTGATACAACCTACTTTTTCAAAAGCCATCTGGTTACCGGAACATTCTGCTATATTACGTTCTTTGCAATCTGATTTGCTTGAATCTAAATACTTGTTAACGCGTGATAACCACACTCACCTGGTGATATGGATCGTACCAGGCACAGTGGGTTTCACTTACTTGATGTACAATGAAGGAGACACAGTGCCAATTGCATACAAATCACATTTGGACACTTCGTCCGAAATGAGGTTTTCAACTGTCGAAAGTTTTGACAGCTGTCCAAATGGCGGTTCTCAAGGAACGTGCCTTGGCACAGAGAAAACGCATTTTGGTGGTTACACCATATCCTGCCTTATAGGCAGTAACGAAGGCAAGGGCGCCTAACTCATAAGCTTTACATCCCCATTGGATACAATGGGCTACTTCTTTGACGTTCCCGGATGTCACTTTTATCTTTGATGCTTCTCTTCAGACACAGGAATTCTTGCAGTATGAACATGTTCATCCACCTCCCTTATCTTTACTTCCTTTGGAAGACTATGCTTGTATTATTTACACTGATGGTTCAGCTCAACTGGCCACTGTTTCTAAACAAGCTTACTCAGCAGCGTGTGCTGTAGTTGCGGGTACAATGGTCAATAGAGAATTCAAATCTTCCATAGTGCACACTCAGGCACTGGAAGACTGTCTATACTGCACAACTAGCTGAGCTGCTTGCCTTAGTTCTTGCTCTTGAATTTGCTGATCCAAATGTTTCGGCTCTTATTGTCTGCGATTCTTATCACTGTGTTCAGTCTTTCAATGACAACTTATTCTTCTGGTCTCAAAATGATTATAGAGATTCAAAAGGCAGCACAATTAAGCATAAAACGCTATGGGCTTGAGTGGCAGATCTTAAACAACGTTTGCCACTCACACATGTTATACATACTCTTGGCCATCAGCGTGTCGGGGCACACGCTGTTGGGAATAGTTTGGCTGATGAAGCAGCCAAATCTGCAGTAGCCACGTGTTCCATAGCAGCCGTTACTAGATCCATGACGAAAATTGATAATGACATTTTGGCAGCGATAGCAGCAAAAAAGGAGGGCCTCAATTACCCACAGGGTTTCCCTTCAAAATATTCTTATCAGTTAACTCACAAACAAGTTCCTTTTATTTATCAATTTATTTATAGAGTGCCAGAATCGACCCCCGAAGCGGTATCTCTGCACTACAAACAGTCACAGTGAGAGGGAGCCTTACATCTAAGAGTCAAGGGGGAACAGATGGGTCTTAAGCTGTTTCCTAAAAAGATGGTGTTCCGTGCATTGTTTTAATTGAACAGGAAGCCTGTTCCAGTGGTAAGGACCCAGATAGGATAGGGCCTTTCCACCTGGCTCATTTGATTCTGGGTACTGTAAGAAGATGTTTTTCTGATGAGCGAAGGTACAGCTGGGGGACATAGGGAGTAAATTTATCCACCAAATAACTTGGGCCGGGATTGAAAAGGGCCTTATGAATGAACAGCACCCGCTTCCGAATCGGAAGCCAATGGAGTGAGGCCAACAGAGGCTGAGAGGCCGTCCTCGGGGGCGCGTTTGAAATCAAGCGGGCAGCCGTATTCTGGACGACCTGTAGTCTGCCCAATGCAGCCTCATTGGCAGACAGCAGTAGGCTAGGTAATATAAGTGCCTGGGTTAACATCTTCCTAGAGGAGTCCGGAAGCAAGGGGAGAATACGGCGCAATAGGCCCAACACGTGGTAACATGAGCCAGCTGTGTGGGTGGCATACTCTTTCATGGTGAGGGTCTGTTCAAAGCGAACGCCTAGGTTTTTTACACAGGTTTTAGGTGCCGGGGAAGAACCAAAATCTGAGGGCCACCAATCGGGAGTCCACAGTAATCTGGCTTCCCCGAAAAACATTATTTTGGTTTTCCCCACATTACACTGTAGAAAATTAATCCTCATTGATTGAGAGATGTTTCTCATCCCCTTAGAGAAGGCAGCCTGTACTGAGGGGGTAAACTTAGCAAAAGGGAAGAGCAGTTAGGTATCGTCTGCATAGGAGACAGGGATCAACAGATTGGTCAAGGGAGGCACGTAGATATTAAACAGAGTGTTGGAGATCGGCTGACTCCCAATGCAAACCGCAGACACATTTTGATTAAAACTGCACACAAAGGCACAGCCTCGGCACATGCTGGAGTGTCTGCTACTGTTTCTATTTTGCAGCAGTGGTGCTGGTGGTGTGGTTTATATAAACAGACCCGCAACTATGTGCTTTCTTGTGACATTTATCAGCAGATTAAGCCATCTCTGGTTACACGTCCTACACAAAGACCACTTAGCATTGCTAATTGGCCTTTTGCTTGTGTGTACCTTGATCACTGCGGTCGTTTCTCTTCAGATACTACATATAAATATATTTGAGCTGCAGTGGATTTGTGCACTAGATTTCTTTGGCTGTGGCCACAACGCAGTGCTGACACTCAAACTGACATCAGGGATTGGCGTGTCTTTGTAGGGATTTTTGCCTGTGGCACCTTTCATTCTGACCAGGGTCCTGCGTTCGCCTCTAAGGTGTACAAGGATGCTATGTGGTCTTCCTGCACTCTTGGACCTTCACAGCGCCTTCGTCTGGTGCTTGGAGTAGTTGTTTTCTCAGTTACGGTGGTGTCCATTCACATGGGGCATGTGGTGCAATTTCCTCTCCTGTGGTGGTGACAGCCACACAGGGGTGCGTTCACATTCCACTTTCTCCTTGCGTCTTTCGTGGGGCATGCTTGGCTACCTTCGGTCTCCTTACTTTTGCTAGACCTTGTTTGGCCACTTGATGCTTCTCTTGGCTGAGGTATCTTTGAGCTTCTTGGAGCTCTGTCAGCAGGGTTTCAGTGTCTCCTCTTCATCCACCTAGGAAGTCCACTTGGGCGTGCTGCGCTCTCTTCTATCAGTCTTTTGGCTTTGGCTGCTTGGAATGCTGGCTTAGGAGTGCTGTGAGGCCTTTCTTTCCTCTATTGGCTGCATCTCTGGCACATGGTGGCCGCATGTGCCGACAGCTCTCCGAGGATGTCTTGCTACTCTTTTTTGATGTGCAGAGGGTGGCTGATGTATCCTGAGGCTGGACACTTCTGTGATGGGTGTGTTTGTGTCTGCTTTCCTTTGAGTGGAGACTTGAGCTGGGAGCCTCCTGTCTGGGCCTCTCTGGGCCTCTCTTGTCCCTGCTGATCCGGTATGTGCCTTTCCAGGTCTTTGCATGTCGGTCCTGCTTAATACAATTGTAGCAGGCGGTGGTGCAACAAACAACCACTAGGTGGCAGTGCCGTGTTTAGGTTCCTAGACCCCGGCAGTGTTTTCTGGAAACTGCGGGCCTCCACTGTTTGGAATATGCAAGTACCGAGCTGTGTGCTGCTTTGGTGCAGGTATGTCTTCTGCTGGCCGTGTTGTGCAGCGCTGGTGAAAGTGAGCAGGGCAGTCTATTCCTGAAGCTAGACTTGCAGGCTGTTTGTTCTGCCTCTCGGTTCAGGGCGAAGTGCAGTGAACTGATGCTGGGTGGCGCTGCGGTCACCGGCTCAGTACCGCATTGCGCCGCCTGACTTGATGCCTCTGGAAGGGTCCTGTGGAGCGCATGCAGGATGGGCAGAGCAACGGTGGCTGGTGCGGCAGCGTGAGCCCATGGAGTCTCCTCTCTTTATCAGGTGGGTGCTCAACTGCCTGGTGATGCTGCTGCTTCTTTAATATTGCCAGTAGGCTACCACGCAGGCGAGGCTCATCTGTCGAGTCTGTGGCCCTGCTCAGGGGTGGCCGGTCTGCACGGTGGCATGCGTGTCATGTTTTCTGTGGTACTAGCCCAGGCAGTGCCTCTGCACATAAAGTGCTTAGTGGTGTAGCAGCTACCTACTGCTGCAGGCATGTCACCTTTCGTGGGGGCTGAAGGAAGACGTTTGTGGGGTGCACCACTCACTTCTCAGGGCTGCTAACCTCCAGGCACCTCAGGCCTGCAGGTGCACTGTGTGCTTTCATCGCGGCTACCACTCCTTATGTCAGGATGGATGGTGGCATTCTCAGACAGAATATTGCGCCATGCTGTAGGCCTCCTCCAACAGCGCCACTTAGTCTCCTTCTTCAGGTGAGCAGTAGCGGCGATGCAGAATGTGCGCTCTGCTTCTGGCAACTTAAGTCGGCAGTGTGCAGGCACCTCGAGTTTGGTGCTGCGGTGATGCCTGTCCCCCTTTCACAGCACTTAGTTACTGTCACGCTGGCAGCAGGTTTTGGGGTGCCTCATGCTCTGGCTACTCGCTCCTCCTACGACAAACATCAGAGCGGCCACCAGCAAGCACGCGGGCTCAGACCCACTTGTCGCCAGTGTGGTGTTGTAGCCCTAAGACCACATGCTTACAATGATGGACACAGACACTCTGTGGTAGGGTACTGCGACTGGCCACGAGCACATACACCCGGGCCCTTATATTAACAGGGCCACGTCACTCATGACGCCTGTGATGGATGGATGTGGGGTACATGTGTGTCCAGCCCTCGAGGGAGTGGCAGAGAATACAAGTGACTGCTGAGACACTAGAACGTGTCCAGCAGGACTATACACACAAGTACAAAAGGTGTTTTACCTATGTGGAAATTAATGTTGAATATTTATCATTCAAGTTGCCAATTTGTGTTTTTGGGCATGTGAGACATAAAAACAAAGCATAAAAGAGAGCATAAAAACAAAGAAGAATTATACGTATGCATTCATGATACAGAGAAAACCATAAGAAAAATGACTAACTGCATTAGAAGTCACTGTAGGTGCTATTGTGATCTGTGATTTCCAACAGGGAGTCAGATATTTAGTTACTAGACATATCTGACTGAGATAAATTATGCAGTTTGATAAAAGCTCCTTGATAAGTTCCCTCAGACAAATTTAAATCATTGGACACTTTTATTATATAGGGGACATATGTTGTATTTCAAAGCAGCATTGTGCTTGCTTACTTATGAGTTCTCAGGTCAGCCTGTCAACATCTGGTCACTATATGCACTATGAACAACTACACAAACTACTGCTTGGGGTGCCTAAAACATTTACCTCTACACACAATAGATGTGTGAACATGAACACAGGGCTACCAACTATCACTAACTGATATAGACGTGGCCAATAATACTACAAGCTTTTGGCTATGGAGGTCAGGCGTATCTTTTTCGAGCAGAAGCACCGACCAATGGCATGACAGAGGGAGCTGGGCTGCCTGTAAGGTTTGGGCCACCTGCAGATCCTAGGGAGAGGAAGTGGGGCAGGTGAATATGGGGCAGGTGAGTATGAGTCAGAATAAGCAGACCTCCTGCAAACCTTACCCATGTGTTGGCAGCGGGGACACCCGTCATCTGTTTTAAGTCAGGCTTATTTCCTGCATGTCTTTTAATGAAGCAGACAGATGAGTGGCAAAAAACCATGTCGCGTTAAAGCCAGGGACAGAGCTGCGGATGGCACAGTCCACTGGGGTGAAGCTTGTGTAGTTTCTGGGTGCCGCCCATACTGCTTTGTGCTCAACACATCCAGCCCTGTGCTGTGGTGCCTGTCGCTGGAACCAGTCCCGTCCAGTTGAAGAAACTAAGTGTTAGCACTGCTGCACTACTCATGGGCCAACATCAAAACCCTCAAAACATCCCTGATGCCATCCGAGAACAACATACAGCCTTCCTCAGACTTTGGTATACTGATTTCACTTCTCCAGCAATTAAAATTAAAATGACCTTAGTTTTGCACAAGCAAAACTTATAGCTTAGGAATGTCAATTTAATCAACTAATCCATGCTGAATAAGAGTTGAAAACTAGCAATGGCTGAAGGGGGCTAACTTTTAGCCTTTTTCCCCACGGAGAATCATTAGCTCTGGGAAAAAGACAGCTAAACAAAAGGCAATAGATTTCTTGGAAATATATATTTATATACACAGTGACCCCGATAGGGCAAACTAGCATTAAAAAATAAATAAAAAATTGCAAGCACTGTCTTCAGCGCTTGTTTTCTTTCAGCCTCTGGACGGGACAGTTCCCGAGGGCATAAGGGTAATAGAATAAAAGAAGAAGGGGGACACACAAGGCCTCCTCCTAGGGCTCTTTTTAGCCCTGGGGACCACTTCCTCCTCGGGGCTTTGCTTAGATATTGGAGGGGGGCTCAGATTCCCCTCTATTGGGCTTTTATGAGCCCTGGGATATCACCTCTGTGGAGCTTGATTTTTATTATGGAGGGGGGGGCCACGTGGACCCCTCTTCTGTGGCTCTTTGAAGCCTTGAGGATCAGCACTTACTTGTGGCTAAATTAAAATTGTTGCAGGGGTGCCTCAAGGACCCCCCTGGCCCGGGGACCACCAGCTGCCAGGGCATGTAATATAATTAAAACTGGGAGGTGGGCTGCACGGCCCCTATTCTGGGCCCTATATGGCCCGTGGACCACCACCTCCCCATGGCCGGCCCATGCAAAGTGAAGGGGGGAGACTCCTCGTAGAGCCATTAACGGCCCTAGGGACTGCCACCCCCCGGGGCCAGCTCCTGCTATCGCCCAAGGTGCTGACCCTCAGGAGATAACAGTTTGCTCTATCTTGGAGGGAGCTGTGACAGCTCCTGCCAGTGAGGGCAAACACTGGAGTTTTCATCTGTTTCCCTGCTGGTTGTCAAGCGGGCAGGGAAACAGATGAAAGATTGCTCCTGCATGCAGGGAGCTGCATATTTAGCAGCTCCATCGTGTGGTATCAATGCCGGCTCCCACAGGAGGTGGGAAGCTGGCAGGAACCGTGAGGGCTTTTGTGCTGCTCCTGCGATCCACATCAAAGCACACTAAGATGGGGGAGGCTCATAGCCCCCTCCCAGTATTATGTTTTTTCTAAAAAGCCCGAGGGAGGTGGAGGTCCCTGGGGCTCAGGGGTCAATATGGCCCTCCTGCTTATTTTTAAATTTAGCGCCGGTGAGGTGGTGGTCCCCAGGAAGGTGATGTCATCAGTGATGTAATTTGAGATGTCATCAGTGATGTCACTGACCATGTCATGACTGATGTAATTTGTGACATCATCAGCAGGGCATTGCGGGCGCGAGTTCTAACTAATACAGCGGAATTTCTTAAGTTTTGTACGAGTGAAATGTCAGCCTAACTATAAGGTCCCTGTAACCTTCAGATTTTTCATTAAATTTCTAAGGTTTTTTAAATTGCTAATACCTAACTATAATGTCCCTGAAACCTGTTTTTTTCAGTGGATTCCTAAGGTTTTTAAATGCAAATTCTAACTATAAGGTCCCTGAACCCTGTGGTTGTTTCAATGAATTTCTAAGATTTTTTAACTATCAGTCATGTTTGAAGACTGGTGGAGAAAGGGGGCTGGGTCTCCAACCACCACTCAGGACTTCTGCTGCGTAGCACTTACAGGAGCTACCAGGAGTGCTTTTTGGCCCCAAGACCCTTTAGGAGTAAAGTGGACTTCATCCCCCAACCAATGGTGCGCCAGGAGGAGCATTTGCAGAGTGGTGGAGAGATCGGGCTTGTCCTACGAAGACCTCTTAGCAATCCCATTGCGTGGAACTTACTGGAGGTAACAGGACTTGTAATTTTGGCAGGATTTGTGGTGGCTCCTCAAATCCGGCAGACATTGGTTTTTTTTTTAATGAAGCGCGGGCTACCGCGCTTAGTTTACTTTAGCCCCCCCAGGTGGGCCAGGTACCAGGGGCAATAAGAAATAAAGATGTAGGAGCATGTGTGGGCCCCTGCAGCCCAGGGGCCACCACCTCTTTGGGGCTAATTTTTTGAAGTGCCGGGGTCCACGCGGCCTCCCGCAGCCCTGGAGACAGCCACATCCACAAACTTTGTTTGATTTCAATGCTCTCAGGGTTCAAGCCTCACCCACACAACCAACCGGGGACCACCACCTCCCCAGGGAGAATTTTTTTTAATGCAGGGACACATGGCCCCTGCAGCCCCAGGCCCACCATTCCCCCGAGGCAATCTTAAATACGGAAGCATGGGGGGCCCCAGCCCCCCCTGCTGCTGCGGGGCCACCACCTCCTTGGAGCTATGTTTTTGAAGTGTGGGGGGCCATGTGGCTCCCCGCAGCCCTGGGGACAACCACCTCCCCTGGGCTTTATTTGATTTTAATGCATGGGGGCTCCAACCCCCGTGCAGCCCCGGGGACCGCCACCTCCCTGGGCTATCATGAACAAAGAAGTGTGGGGTGTGCTCCAGCCCCCCACACAGCCCTAGGGACCACCAGCTCCCCAGGGCTATTTTGCAAATTGGAGGGGGGCCACGCAAATTGGCCTGGGGAGAAGGGCCGTCCTCCTTTAAAATAAAATCAATTTGTAAAAAAGAAATGGCCTGGCACTGGGCGATGGGGCCGAAATTGACCTGCGGAAGCGGGCCGCTCATCCCCTACCCTCCCTTAAAAAAATGAAATACATTTTTTTTAAAAATGGTCAGGCCTCCGGGATGGGGCTCCAGGGGCCAAAATTGGCCTGGGGAGGGGTACGCATGGCCCCCTCCCCTTTATAGTTAAAAAAAAGAAATGGGTCAGGTCCTGGGGCCCTCAGGGCCCAAATGAGTCAAGAGAAGGGGGCCAAACAGCCCCCTTCCTAAAATATGAAAAACTGAAGCTGGCAAATCACCAGAGGCCCCGCCCCTTACTCCACTACTCTGCAAACGCACATCCTGGTGCGCTCTTGGTTGGGGGATGAAGTCAATTCAATTCATAAGCTTTATTCGATTATTCAATAAACAATCATAAAAGCACACAGAATATAAAAAGACAATCAAATTAAAATTGTTAAAAGAGAGTTACAATATATTACAAGATATTGAACAGTTCAGTTGAGAGGAATACCAGAGACATAGCAGCAGTTGATTACATAAAAGGCAAAATTAGAATTCCAGGCTTTTTCTAATGGACACTGATTTTAAAATAAAAGTTGCAGTAAAAAAACGGATATCCAAGGTATCAAGTGCAAATAAAAATCTCAGGGCGTTTGCAACTGTAAACACAGAATGTTTCTTAAAAAGAGGTTTGAGATAACAAATACGGAGGTGCAAATACAGGGGGCAGATTAGCATAAAATGCATCGTGCTCTGTTTGGAGGTTCCATCGCACGGGCATGGGGATGACGTATAGTATTTCATCCGAGGGAATGCCACCAGGTTATGAACTATGCCTAATCTCAGCCTTGTAAGAACATACTGATGTGACTTTTTGGTAATTACT
Organism: Lissotriton helveticus; assembly: GCF_964261635.1. Lineage (NCBI taxonomy): Eukaryota > Metazoa > Chordata > Amphibia > Caudata > Salamandridae > Lissotriton > Lissotriton helveticus. The sequence continues at coordinate 328,346,142 of NC_136071.1, read as the reverse complement.
TTTAAATACTTAGGCATGCCATAGCCTTCCTCATTATTAGATTGATAAAATACATGAGTTGTTAAATGACTACATTTATCTTGGCGCATTTTAGATTTGTTCCCCAGAAAAACACTTTTGACCTCCTGTTTAGGTATATTGATAGCACATGCGGACTAAAAACATCCAAATCAAACATTTCCTTATAAGATGTTAAGACATATTTCAACCAGGGGATCTGGCGGACTTTGTCCAAGCGAAAACAGTCTTGTATTATTCGCCTGGTAAATACTGTTTCATCCTTGGCCCAGATTGACCTCCAAACCATAAGTGGTCTCAATCCTGTTAGGTCAGTCAGATATTCCAGCCCCACCTCTTTATGAATCAGTTCGGTAGATGCCGAGGGGGGGAGGCAAAGGAGTCTCTTAAGGAATGTATTTTCAGCTACTTCCAAGTCCCCTTGATTCCAATGTCCCCAAACTCCTGAACCGTAAAGAGCAACCGGTGCACATCTGTGCCGGTAGACATTTAACATATCAGGAATGCGACGAAACGAAAAACTCCTGAAGACCCCTTGCCCATCTTGGCCTTAATATTAAGTATCTCTGGGGCCCACGACCCATTATTGCTAAAAGTTATACCTCAATAACAAAATTTGTCCACAACCTCAATTCTATTATCCTTAAACTGGAATGATTTAAGTTGATTCACCTTTTTCCCGCAAGCTATAATAAAAGTTTTAGAATTATTGATTTTTAATTTCCTCCCCTTAATAAAATCATAAAAGTGATTCATTAATTTTAGCAGACCTATCGGAGTTCTCGAGAGTAAGACAGTATCGTCAGCATAGAGCAGTACCGGGATAGCTTGGCCCTCGACTTGAGGAGCATCAGCTTGGACCTTCCTCAAGTCGGATTCCATACCATTTATAAAAAGGGAGAAGAGTAACAGGGCCAAGACACAACCTTTCCTAATGCCGGATTTATCCTTAATCTTCTTCGTACATTCCCCCGCTAGCCTGAAGCGAATCTGTGCTGACAACTTGTTATATAGTCTGGCTAAGAAGTGAATTATAGCAGCTGGGGTCCCATTTCGAGTAAGGTTGACCATAGGAGAGTATGATCCACCAGATCAAAGGCACTAGGGAGGTCTGCGAAGCAGAGAAATAAAGAGTCCTGCTTAGCTTTGGTATATTTCCCAATGATAAGATCTAAATTAATGCACTGATCAATAGTGCCGAGACCCTTACGGAAACCAAATTGGGAGTCCGCAAGGATATTGTTGGCTTCAGCCCATTCCTCTAGTCGTAACAGTAGGACCCTGCTCATAATTTTTAACGAAGAATCCAGAAGGGAGATAGGGCGGTAGTTCTTGGCCTCACCTCTATCGCCCTTCTTATAAATCGGCAAAATGATGGACTCACTCCATGTGGAAGGTGTATCATCACTAACCGAGGCATTAAAAACCTGGGTCAGGAGGGGGCACCAAAGCGCTGTATCAGTCTTGTGCAGGTCGACCGGAACTCCGTCCGGTCCTGGGGCCTTCCCCCCCTTGCTGGTGCGGATAGCATTATCAACTTCAGAAAGTGTAATCCCCAGAGGTTGTATAGATCCTAAGATAACAGCACTTGAACTATCATGATCCTCTCTGGCAGGATCAAAGATTCCTGTAAAATATTGGACCCAGTTGTCCTCACTAACCTGGGCTGTTAAAACTGGAAATTCCTCCTTTTGGAGGAATGGGCTGTTAACAGTAATTGAATTCATTTGAGGTGTCATCAGTGACATCATCAGTGATGTCACTGACCATTTTATGAGTGATGTAATATGTGATGTTATAAGCAGTGCATTGCTGGGGCGCAGGTTATAGTTAACTCAGGTAACTATAACAGCTGAATTTATGTTTTGTACCAGTGAAATGTCAGCCTAACTATAACGTCCCTGTAACCTTTGTTTTTTTAGTAAAAAAAAAAGTTTAAAAAAAAATATATATATATATATATATATATATATATATATATATATATATATATATATCCTCGCTGCACTCTAATCTTGGGTTCCGAAGGATAAGCACTGCAAGTAAGCTGGGATAGGTGAGGTTATCCACTCCTGAACACACATGGTGGAGAATTTGATGTGCATTATCTTGACGTATCACACTAGAATGAGTTATGTCCTGAATTCCTATATGTTTTCAGTGGTGGCTGCTCCAATTTTGGAGTGATGTGGCAACATGGGGGGATGGGGTGAGGGCTAACTATATATATTTTTTTTACTTACCTGCTCTTGCGCCTGCTGCCTCCGTGCTCCTCTTCCAAAACTTCACAGGCTCCCAGGAAGCAATCAGGGCACTGCTCTGATGCTCGTAATATCAGCATGAGAACAGTACTGTGATTGGCCTGAGCGGGCTGACTTGATGCTAACCGAGGCCCAGGGAGCCTAGGGCTTTTCTCCGACCCACCTGTTGCAACACAGCTGGGTTGGAGAAACATGAGTGCACATGTCTGCTTGGCCGGTCTGAGACAGCAGGCCAAACAGACATGCGCACTTGCAAGTGCCAAACACTCCTCCTGTAGCAGGATGCAAGACAGGATGGCCCTGCCCTAACCTCGACTGGGAGTAATGAAAAATAAAATGATAATAAAGTGGTTTTATCATTTTTTTTTCAGTAGAGGGACGCTCCTCCACCATAACGAAGGAGCCGCCCCTGTATGTTTCTATGCAAGCTCTACTTTGTAACACAGTTTAATACTTTTACACATGCCTGCATATTATTTTATTATTTTTTTTCTTATTATGTATGATGTTTTATGCCATTTCTTGGAGCTAGGGACATTGACTTGAACAAAGACCATGGGGACTTTATGAAAACCCATGTAGCAGGGTGGCTCTGAGGGAGTCTCAAATACTTAACTAGAATACAATGCAACACTCTTGGGTTTATGTGAAGAAGGGATAAAGTAATGTACGTGATGTATGTACAGTGAAGAATACAACTCCATTTTTGTGCTTATGAGTACCCAACAAAAAAAGTTACAACAGCTGGCTATTGTCCCTCCCCTCTTATTTCTGAGAAAAAAGTTCCCGAGTGTAGTTTTTGATGAAAGTGGCAAACTATCTGTAATTTCAATGCTTCAGTAAAAACAAAGCAGTGAATTCAGCACAACAGTTTAAATAAAAATTGTATAGGCTGGGTGGAGTAAAGGTATTTTAATCTCCTGGACACACATAACCATTATCGTACCATTATTGTGCATCTCACTATGGAATTCTTCTCTAGTACCAATACTGCTTGTTTTGCATTACCACCATCTTTTGAAATAATTGACACGTGTGCAAGACAAAACTACAGTACATCTGAATCCAAAACAGACTGAAGAATGTAATATAATTTTAATCTGAAAGAGTGGGATTTCCAGAGTTTCAGTGTATTACTATAGAAAAATAGTAATGTCAAAATTGAGTCTTCCTAACTTTCAGGCCAGGTTACTGCGAGTGGGAAAAGGGACAATTCATCTCTGTAAGCGAGAGGAAAGTTTTATAAATATTGAGTCAGTAGTTCGGTTAAGACCACTTCTATAATGTAATGAGAAAGGCAATCTCTTGTGAGATTACTAGAAACAATAATACCAGATATACAGTATCAATGTAGAGAAGTTTGAACTCACCACAGCCTGCCTTCATCATGTGAACAGGGTTACTGTGGTATGTGGTCACATGAAATCTCCAGGCTTTCTAGGTGCAGGGTTTACTGGGCTCACTAGGTACCTCCCTGTCAAGCACACACAAACACAGTCTGCATGAAATCTTTTCATAGCTGAGTGAACTCAGCTTCATTAAAGTTCATTAGTGTCAATCTATCTTTGGGGGCTAACTATGTAAAAACTGCCATTAAGTTACAACCTTAACTAGAGCCAAATTTAAACATACTTTTGTATTTTGTTTCGATGCCATTTGCTGCCCTAGTACATAGTTATTAATTAAAAACCTGAGCAGAAGGGGCAAAATCAATACTGTGAGATAAGACTCCACTGAACTAAGATGCCAGAAGAAACAATAATACATGCACTGGTCTCAGGTCTATACACCCCTTAATGTTTGAATTCCACATACCACCCAGTCAGTCAGTCAAAATACTTGTATTCGATTATTAATAATCATAAAAAGAAAAACATAGAAACATTACAATTCATCCAATTATGATACATTAAATACAGTACATGAATTATGTCAAAGGGTCAGTTAACCAATAAAACAGGATAATAAATCATGAATAGCTATTGTCGCTACCAAGTTACAATGCTAAAATCAATTTAAAATAGCTTAAAAATTTTAAAAGTTTACAAATTTTATATCACGGTTAATTCAATAAAATAAGAGTTAAAACCTTTTCATTGTTTAAACGGGTCTTATTTTTACGTGCGGCTGCGACCAAAAAATTTGCTACATGAAATGGTATTTTGGGATTGGGCAGCAGTTGCAAATACTGTAATGCTGGCCTTACCTGTGTAAAGCCTGCCTCCCTAAGTATTGGGCGCAAATATTTTTTCCTGATTTGAGCATAATGATCACAAAACATGATAAAATGCAAGGTATCTTGTTCAGAAAAGTGATGGCAGTCGCAGGGTGGGGCAGTTTCTGGTTTTCCCCAATGTGTAAAAGATCCAAGAATAAAATGTATAAGGTTAAAACGGAATCTGGTTAAAAGGTACCGATGATATGGTCTAGTCACTAGAATGAGGTAGGGTTCCAACCCTTGGGTGGTCTTGAGCGCAAAGTTCTTTCTAGGCAATGTTTTTTGCAGTTCCTCATCTTCCCTTTCTAGCAAAAACAGATTTAACAAGGTGCTTTTTACTGTTCTAATATCGCCTATAGTTATGCTATCTGGGTTGTGGAATAGGTCGGGGCGCCCTGCTTTTGTGAGCATTAATTTTATGTAGCTAACCCATGGTATTCTAAGTGCTCTTTCTGAGGACAAACAATCTCTAAGAATAGTGTGATTAAGAGAGATCTCCAGGTTTTTAGCCAACAGATGACAGGGGCTAATTTAAGCAAGTCAGTGACATAGCCCATACCTAGTTCCGTGTGCACTGTAAATGTGGGGGTGGACTGTGGGACAGAGAGTAGGGATCTAAAGAACTTGTTTTCAACCCTTTGGATGTTATGATGACTTGTGTATCCCCAAATGGCTGAACCATAGAAGGCTAGGGTTAAGCATTTAGCTTTATAAACTTTTAGGATCGCCTCCATGGGGCGGGCCCCTAACTTTTTAGAAAATCCAAGCAGTGCTGTGGCCGCTCTTGCTACAGCAGCGCTTTTCGATTTTTGTTGCGGGCCCCATGTTCCTCTCTCGTCGAACACCACCCCTAGGTAAGGAAAAGTCGGAACCCGCTTTACCTCCTGGCCTGAGGAAAAAAAATTTGTTTTCTTTTTCCTGCCCGCTTGTCCAACTATCATGACTTGGCTTTTTTGTGAATTAATCTTCAAGTCAAGCGAGGCCATATAATCCCCAAAAGATTGCAGCAAGTGCTTCAGGGCTACTCCCGTGCGGGCCAGGAGGACCGCGTCATCCGCGTACAGGAGTACTGGAATATCCAATCCTCCTGCACGTGGGATGTCTAGGGAAGGGGCGATCAAGGCTGGCTCAATACCGTTGATGTATAATGTAAAGAGGAGGGGGGCAAGGATACACCCTTGCCTAACCCCCCTCTCGGATTTAAAGAGACCAGTGCACCTCCCGTCTTTGGTCACCCTGACAGCAGTCTTTAGATCACGTGGAGGTCTGCCATGTAATAAACTAAGGGGGGGTCAATGCCCATGTCCAATAGAACTCTCCAAAGCTTTGACCTGGTCACCAGGTCAAAAGCTGAGGAGAGGTCCATGAATGCTAGGTATAACGACTCCTCCCTAATGATGGTATATTTGTTAATCAATAGCTGAAGATTTAAACATTGATCCTGGGTGCTCCTTTTGGGTCTAAAGCCATACTGGGCATTGGTCAGGATCCCCTTGTCATCCAACCATGTTGTAAGTCTGGCCAAGAGGACACGACCCAGGATTTTAACACCTGAGTCGATCAACGAAATCGGCCTGTAACAGGCCGGGTCCGTTCTTGGCCCTTTTTTATAGATCGGGATAATGGTTGAGTTAGCCCAAGTCTTAGGGAAATTGTTGTCCAGTGAGGCATTAAAGACGTTACATGAGATTTTTGCCCAGAAATTCGGGGCACATTTGAAAAGATCTGCGGGTACCCCATCTGGCCCTGGGGCTTTGTTTTTTAAGGTATTTTGGATGGCTTTTTCTACCTCGTCGACTCTAAAAGGTGTCAGCGATCCTGCTTTACACACTGGTAGATTTAAGTTCAGTGGGGCGAGGGAAGAGTCGCTATATATACTACCCAAATGGGCCATCCACTGATCGTCTGGGATGATGCATTCCACCCCCTTATCCTCGTTATTAGCAAAGTAGGGGTGATTTATAATAGCCCAAAATTTGGCGCTATCCCTTTGGACCTCGTCTGAGAGCAGGTCGGCCCACGCATCTTCTTTAATCTTAGTTTTGCGGGCCAGGATTGCCTGTTTATATTGACTCCTACAAAGTGTAATGAGTGCTTTATCCCTAGGGTCTTACTTTAGTGCCTTAAGGAGTGCAGTGTGGGTTTTGGTACAATTTGAGTCAAACCACCTATTCCCAGAATGTCCTCCTGGTTTCCCTGTGACAAGTAGGTCTGAGTTTACTTGTTGGCAAATGATGTTAAAAGCGTCAACAATTTCTGTAACTGGGCCAGTGTTATCCAAACATGTGGCCACCTCGGCCTCAACTTTGGACAAGGTGCTTTGTAAAAAGGTCATGGGGGTGACCTTGGCCCATTTTAATCTACGGCCCTGGTCCTTTGGTTGTAACTCTGTGGCACAGGAAACTCGTGGTTCAAAAAATGTGAACAGTCCCTCTGTTGCTAACTCCAGTATAACAGGGTTGTGGTCACTTAAGGCAGATTGTTGTACCCTGTAATTTATGACTTGTGACAACACCGGGGTTGTCATAAAAATAAAATCAATAACGGACCCCTTACGATTACCTTTAAAAGTATTTTCTCTTGGCCCTATGGTGGTACAGCCCGATTCATATAGGTTTGTAGAGGCCAAAAGAGATTCCAATGCCTCACCCTGTTTTGTATGTTCAAAGTGCATTAGGGAGGATTGCGGGGGACTCTCAGTATCCTCCCAAATACATCCCAAGTTACATGGGTGGGTGTTAAAGTCACCCATGAGAATGACTTCAAGGCCATTTTTCACAGATGCTGTGTGATTCTCTATGAATTCTTGTAATGAGACTACGTGTGCATTTAAAATGTGACTGACAGCTGAATTATAAAAGTTTATAAGTAAGACAGGAGGGGAATTATTGGACGACAGTTCTACTGCTAGGTAGTTTTTGGAGCCCATATTTATTTGTTTTGCTGAGCCCCTAAGACTAAGTGATATAAGTATAGCCAGCCCCCCCTTTGCCCTACCTGCCGTGCTCGGTTCTGCCATAATATGAAAATGGGAGTATCCCTCCAATAGTACAGTGTTTGCAGTGTCCCAGGTCTCCTGAAAAGCTAAGATGTCAAATTGGTTAAATAGGGACAGCCAATTTTCATCATGCATTTTGGATCTGCTGCCCGCTATGTTCCAGCTCAGGATTTTGCATCTATCTTTGGGTGCTGTGGGGTCAGCGGGCGTAGCGGTTTCTTTCCCTGTGTTGAGTAGTCAATCTTGCGCCTCCAGCCCTGATAATGGTGAAAAACGGTTTGTCAGTGGCAACCCCACCTTAGGAGTATAGGCCACGCTCCCCAAGGTTATCGGTGATGTTATTTGAGTTATAGGGTGAGCATGGACTGTATGGGGGCCAGAGTTTTCTGGAAGGGCCCTATTTAAATTAGTTCTGTGAAGGCCTCTGGTTTGCCGTGGCCACTGTACAGGAGCTTGGGGTCTGTACCTCTGGGCTCTTTGTGAGGGGTAAAAGAAGCCCAGGGGGAAAGGTCTTGTCCCTGGTTTTCCAAGGTTTGATCCGTCCCAGAACAAGGTATCTGCTTTATGAAGCTTGTTAAAATTTACTACCACGCAATCCCCCGGAATGAGCTTTGGACCGTGACCTACCCACCCCACTCTTCTTGCAGTGCTAATGGATGCGAATGTGTCTTGGTCACCACTAGAATAGTGACTACACCATTCTCTCGTTTTAGCCACTAGGTCCCCAGTGGGTTCAGTCACTGTGTTTGCTAGTGAGGGGACACCAGTTAGGACTGCGACAAAAGGAGCCGCGTCTGGTGGGAGGTGTAATCTAAAAAGGTTAGGCTTGGGTGGTGTGTTGCTAGTATTTGGCCGTGGGATGTCAGAGCTAGTGATATTAGAGTTAGTAGTGGGTACACTGGTGCCTATCTTAGATTGGGTCTTCCCTCCAACATCAACAATTTTGATGGGTGCTTTTGGGTATTTAGTGGTCGCTATTGGTTGTGTAACTGGGATATCTGTTGCGTGGGGAGTAGCGCAAGAAGCAGGTGGAAGCGGGGGAACCCCTCCTTTTTGTTGGGCTATGTAATGTTTAATAAAATCGTCAATTGTTTCGCACCTTTTCATGAGGCCTGCTACGCAAACATTCAGAGTATCTACAATGTCTTTTGCTATGCCCTCAAGGATGGGTTCGATGCGCGCTGTAAATAGTTCTTCCATCCTATCTCCCAGTTCCACAATAGTGTTATTTGCTTAGGGCTGCTGCAAATGTTTATTTTTGCGTATACATTTTTTCGCTTTGGGTGGTTCCTCTACTGGAGCCGGATTTGAGCCCTCCTCAGGTGGAAGCGACGTGGTGTTTGGTTCAATGTCAATTTGCTTAATCGGGACTATAGGGGGGGCTGCCTTGGGGGATTTCAGGTGATGTAGACGAGTGGGGAGCCAAGGTAGCAGTAGCATTTAGTTTACCCATTTCAAGGACTTTTTCTGCATTAGCGATTTTTTCGTTGATGGCCCCCACGGCGGATGTTAAGTAAGATATAATAGTGTCCGCCTTCCTTGGGACTTTGGCATTTTTAAGACCGGGCACGTCGATCACCAGCAGTTTCCGCTTGCCCATATTTTGGTGGTGTTAGGGGGGTGGCCCGTCCCGTCCCCTGGCGTCCCCGGACGGCCACAGACGGCCCGCCCTCTGCCCGGGCTCTGCCCGGCGGCGCCCGCTCGCGTCCCGCGACGCGGGAGGTGCTGGTGGTAATTATGCACCTCCGGCCGGAAGCTGTGTGTGGCAGGAGGCGGCGTCCAGGTCCCGGTGAGCCCAGGAATGCTGGGGGATGTAGTCTTTGTGAAGGCTTCCTCCCCACACGGCGGCCGGTAGCGCTCGGCGGCGGGGGAGAGCTTATGGCCCCAGCAGCAGCAGCGGTCCCCCTGCAGTGAGGACAGTCAGGTGAGCTTCAGCCCCAAAACAACAGCAGCAGTGGCCCCCGCTCCACCGGAGGTGCTGGTGGCGATTATGCACCTCCGGCCAGAAGCTGTGTGTGGCAGGAGGCGGCGTCCAGGTCCCGGTGAGCCCAGGAATGTTGGGGGATGTAGTCTTTGTGAAGGCTTCCTCCCCACACGGCGGCCGGTAGCGCTCGGCGGCGGGGGAGAGCTTATGGCCCCAGCAGCAGCAGCGGTCCCCCTGCAGTGAGGACAGTTAGGTGAGCTTCAGCCCCAAAACAACAGCAGCAGTGGCCCCCGCTCCACCAGAGGTGCTGATGGTGATTATGCACCTCCGGCCGGAAGCTGTGTGTGGCAGGAGGCGGCGTCCAGGTCCCGGTGAGCCCAGGAATGCTGGGGGATGTAGTCTTTGTGAAGGCTTCCTCCCCACACGGCGGCCGGTAGCGCTCGGCGGCGGGGGAGAGCTTATGGCCCCAGCAGCAGCAGCGGTCCCCCTGCAGTGAGGACAGTCAGGTGAGCTTCAGCCCCAAAACAACAGCAGCAGTGGCCCCCGCTCCACCGGAGGTGCTGGTGGTGATTATGCACCTCCGGCCGGAAGCTGTGTGTGGCAGGAGGCGGCGTCCAGGTCCCGGTGAGCCCAGGAATGCTGGGGGAGGTAGTCTTTGTGAAGGCTTCCTCCCCACACGGCGGCTGGTAGCGCTCGGCGGCGGGGAAGAGCTTATGGCCCCAGCAGCAGCAGCGGTCCCCCTGCAGTGAGGACAGTCAGGTGAGCTTCAGCCCCAAAACAACAGCAGCAGTGGCCCCCGCTTCACCGGAGGTGCTGGTGGTGATTATGCACCTCTGGCCGGAAGCTGTGTGTGGCAGGAGGCGGCGTCCAGGTCCCGGTGAGCCCAGGAATGCTGGGGGATGTAGTCTTTGTGAAGGCTTCCTCCCCACACGGCGGCCGGTAGCGCTCGGCGGCGGGGGAGAGCTTATGGCCCCAGCAGCAGCAGCGGTCCCCCTGCAGTGAGGACAGTCAGGTGAGCTTCAGCCCCAAACCACCCATAAGATGACCAAGGTCATTTTCTTAAGTATGCTTCTAGTGTGTAAGGTAGTGACAGATGCTAGTACACCAAAAGCAAAAAATTAACTAACCTATTATGTCCTGTTAGGTCCAGGTAAAGATTTCAATAATTCACATCTGATCTTAGCCCCTGGCAGCTATGTCTCCGAGCAGACAGGCTTAACTAGAAGTACCAAAACAGTTAAAAATTCAAAAAAACATATTAAAAATACCACTCCAATTTATATTAATAGAGTAAACTTTTATAAACAAAAAAGCACCAAAAAGGACAGGAATACAATAAGGGGAACATTTTTAAAGATTTAAAAGAAAAATGCCTTGAAAAACGAAGGGGCATATGTACAAGGAAGTGGTGGAGCGCCGGGTTAGCCTCCTTGGCTGAACACTGTGCTACGCAACTTCTGAAATGCAAGGCTGCACTATATTTAGAAGAATGTGGTGCAGCCTTGCGTTTCCCCCTGCGATAGCGTGAAGCTTAGCAACTTAGCGCCAATGCAGGCACTCTTGCACCATAGTGCAATGGTGTCTGCGTGCAGAGCAGGATTGTTTAGGTGTAGGAAGGTGTCCATTCTTTCCATATAAACAATCCTCAAATGCCATTCTGTCCCTTTCATGTGTGCTGCTTCATGCAGCACACATGAAAGTGACAAAATGCCACTTTTTTCTAAAGGTTTGTTTATGTACAGAAAGGGACACGTTCCTGTACATAACCAAACCATGGCATTTTGCTTTTTTCATGTGTGCTGCACCAGGCAGCACACATGGAAAAATAAAAATCGAGGAGAAATAATGCATTTCTCCTCATTTCCTAAACTTAAGACCAGGATTTACCTGGTCTTAATTTTGGTGCTGCCTCCTATGTACGCCACGCTTGTACATTGGGGGCAGCGTCAAAAGGAATTGGTGTTACGGTGAAATGCCCACCGCAACACCCACTGCTCTCCCCTCTCATGCTTACCATAGCCTTAAAGGGGGGCGTTATGTACAAGGCAGCGTTAGGCCATATTAAGTGGCTTAACTCTGCCTTGTACATAAGGCGCAGCCCTTATCACCACCACAACGTCGCTAAAAGTGACGCTGTGATGACGATAGGGGCTTGTACATATACCCCTAAAGCTCCAAATGAATAGTCGCTGCTTGTGGTTTGTCTGAGACCAACGCATGGTTTCAGGCTGACTGAGGTAGATCACAGATCAGACACACCAAGCAGGTTCACCTTGTCAAAGATATTACCTTTAGAACTAGTTTCTTAAATGTAAACTTAAATTCTTCAGTGTATCTAGGCTACAGCCTGGACCCACCAAAGTTCTCTAAAATTCAGATAGCCACATGGATGCGGTCCCACTGGAGCGGCTGGATTCTGGCAGGAAAAGATCCAAGTGGGAGAAATTCAAATTTTGTGGCCCGTGAAGTCCTTGCATCGAGAGGATGTTTTCACTCTTTCACCCAGTCAAGATTTCAACCTTCAGACTTAGGGCATGAGTTAGATCTTGGCAGACGGGTTACTCCGTCACAACGGTGACGGAAATCTAGTTGCCGAAATATAAATCCCATAGGATATAATGTAATTCATATTTCAGCGGACGTTATATCCATCACCGTTGTGATGGAGTAACTGTCTGCCAAGATCTAAATCAAGCCCTCAGTCTTTTTTTATGGAACTTTATTTCTTCCAGCTGAGCAAGCCTAAAGCTGTATCCAATGAAGTCAAACAACATTGCCATGAGATCCTGCTGACCTTAGAGGTTGATTTGAAAAACATTCTAAGTTTAAATTTTGGAGCAGCTCCTCTTGGTCAATTCTATGGCTCCCAGGACCTCAGGGCCAGCACGCAAAGGCCACAAACCACTCCAGCAAATGGCCACTAGCATGGCCCGTCAAGTTCCAGTTGATGCTATCAGCTGGGCTTTTAAAAAAAGGTTTCTTGCTCCTTTTTGTGTCCTGTAGCCACACAGGAGATGAGCCAACTCACCCTTGGAGTTCACTTCATAGCACTCGATACAAGTGGGGAACAAGTCCTGCCCTCCAGGTCTCCACACAAGTCTCAAACACCAGGTCCAGTTCTCTTCTATTGTTTCACCAGTCCAGAGGGTGTTCTGCTGAACTTTGGCTGAGGAGCTACTTTTTTAGGTTTCTCTAGACAGCGGCCCGACGTGACTCATTGACACTCCCTAACCAAGGAGGAAACCGTTCCCAATGGAAAACCTTCCACTTTTGCAGCACATCTTGTTTGACTTATTGCAAACGATGCCACCTTGTACCATTCCAAAGGAAATCCAAGATATCATTCACCACTGAAGGGTGCCTGTGGGCCAGTCAGGGGTGTGTTTAGGGAAATTAACAGTTCTTTCCTCAGCTACACCAAACTGTTTCTGGGACCAGATCCCCCTTCCACTGGGTTGGTGCCCAACTGGCATCAGAGAGCCTAAAGAATAAAGGCCCTCCTCCTCAGGTTTTTCCTTACACTTAACCGTGAATTGATAGACCTCATCCTTGTCCTTAAAATTAAAATTCTAAACCTTCCTAGTTGCTCTGCACTTAGTTTGACAGCTGTAACGTACCATGCCCAGCCATTCTGTCATCAGGCCTCAGCAAAAACCTCTGCTCTGGGAGCACTTTTCGCAACCCAATAAGGTCAAGCAGTGACAGGGGCAGCCAATGCTAATTAGTGATTGTTCTTAAATATTTATGACAAAACTAACCACCATTGAACTAGATTGTTTAAAATAAATAATAAAAATAGTGATTGAACTAGTTCTATAGTTAGTCTCAAATGAGGAGCCTCATGGCCGGTGTTGGCAGGCTATGCACCGCACCCACGTGGGTTAACACACGCTAATCTCGATGAATTGTGGGCGTTGCATGCTTCCTTAATTCGTGAACATAGAGCTGTTATACAGCTTGTGTCCTGTGCTTTTCAGGCAGCTCCACCAGGGGTTGTCGCGCACACGGCGGGCACAGGTGGTCTGACTATCAGTCCTGTTATGGTTAATTCGGTAGTGGGCAAGCATCCGACAAATAAGGATGAACTCCCTTATTGGCTTGCCGAAAAATTTGGACAGCTTGAAGCTGTTTTTCGTAATACCTCTCCTGTGGAGAAATACCACATTATAACAATTAATTTGCCTCACGATTTGCTTCCCGAGTTAGCTGATTGCAACACCTGGGCAAAGATGTTTGCAGCTGTATACTGAAAGTGTTTTGGCACACTATCTATGACTGGCCTCCCCTCCGTGATAAAGCGTATTCAAGATGAACACGGCGCTGAAACGTCCGTGGAATTGGGGATGCGACTGGTAGGAGCATTCGACGTGGTGGCTGATATGATCCTTGCCAATGTCAAGGTCGATGTTGTGAGCTTTCAAGTTGCTAACGGCTTGGCAGCAGTCCCTGAGATGGACAAACCACGCAAATTACCAAAAATTATTGCTAAGGTTTATAAAACCATTGGCCGCAATATTTTGGGGAACAAACCGTTTACTCAATCGCAAACACAGGCTAAATCACAGCCTATAGTCCCATCTGATACAGATGGGCGCCCAGTCTTTTCTAAAAAGAACTGGAAAAATAGGAAAAAGGGGCAAGAACAACAACAGAAACAAGGTTCCCGTGCTAGTTCCTCGACTCATGAATCTTCTGAGCGATGCCTGACCTGTGCGACCGTGCGAAAATGAAGACTCCTGATGGATCGCAAGTTTCTGATCAGTATTCTCCTCGTTCTTCACAGGACACATCCGGCTCACAAGCTGGTGGTGTGGATTGCCAGGATCGAGGCAAGAGTCAGCAAGTTGCAAGGGGCGTGATCAGACTCGTCAGTTTGACGGCAAAAAGAAGCAGGAAGAGCAACCATGTTTCCAAGCCCCTTTTCAAAAGAAAAAAGTTGCCGCTTAAACTGAGAGATATGCCTCAAACAGTGAGAACACGACTACTGGATTCAACTTGGGCGGTAACCCTGCTAGACAGCGCAGCGGAAGTTACAATAGTGCGGGAGGCACTGCGTCCTTGTCTGGAGGTGACAGCAACTGAAGCATTCATTACAGTAGAGACAGCCGACACATGGGTAACCCACCCTGATCAGCTGTTTGAAATATTTTTTCGTATAGAGGGTGACAATGAGCGTGTTATTACTGGGATTTTTTGGGAGAATCTGACCGCTTCCTATGACATTTTGCTAGCGGAGGCGGACTGGCCCCCACCTTTTGTTCTGGCCACGGCTCGCGGGGAAGACGTGGTACTTCCTAGTTTTTCACGTTATGTTCCAAAAGAGCCTGCAAGAGCCTTTGTGGCTGATTGGGCGTTGGCCGTGGCTCCGGCATTGTGCCGTAATCAAGTTGGCTGGGATAAAGATTCACGGCCACATGACATTCCTTTATGTCTGATGCCTCAACCGCAACCCCAATATCCTATTAAACGGGAAGCAAAAGGACCTGTCGCCGACATACTCACTCTATTGGAATATCAAGGCTTGATTGAGATGTGTATATCACCAATGAACAATCTGCTCTTTACTGTATCAAACCAAATGGGTCGTACCGCATAGTTTTTGATTACCGATCTTTGAACTCCTATTGCCGGACCTTTGCGGTACAAAATACTCATAGCTCTGCCTTGGTGGACAGCCTAGTACGTAAAAAATAGAAGATGACACTGGCTATTTTGAATGGTTTTTACAGCCATAATCTGTCCCTTGAATGCAGCCAATGGACCGCATTCACAATGGGTAGAGTCCAGAAAACATATTGGCTTCTTCCAATGGGCTACAAAAACAGCCCAGGAGTTTTCGCTGCACGTGTTGTATCTTTATTAGGCAGCAAAGACCCAGACGCATACTTGTATGTTGATGATATCTATCTCACTGACGACTAATTATCGCTGCATCTGTGTCGGGTTGACAGCATAATTCTACATTTTGCAGATTACGGTTACAAGTTTATTTTTGCCAAGTCCCATATCGCATGTTATGCGGTGCTGTTCTTGGGCTATGAGCGCAACAATGAAGGTCGAGGCCTGGCTCCTCATTTCCTGGAGAAATGAGCACGGTTGCAATCTCCAAACACACTGAAAAAACGTCAATCTTTGCTGGGATTTTTTAATTTCTGGTGTACTTATATTTCCGAATATGTCCAACGTATCAAGCCACTTTATGCCTTGATACAACCTACTTTTTCAAAAGCTAGCTGGTTACCGGAACATTCTGCTATATTACTTTCTTTGCAATCTGATTTGCTTGAATCTAAATACTTGTTAACGCGTGATAACCACACTAACCTGGTGATATGGATCGTACCAGGCACAGTGGGTTTCACTTACTTGACGTACAATAAAGGAGACACAGTGCCAATCGCATACAAATCACATTTGTACACTTCGTCCAAAATGAGGTTTTCAACTGTCGAAGGTTTTGACAGCTGTCCAAATGGCGGTTCTCAAGGAACGTGCCTTGGCACAGAGAAAACGCATTTTGATGGTTACACCATATCCTGCCTTAGAGGCAGTAACGAAGGTAAGTGCGCCTAACTCAAAAGCTTTACATCCCGGGTGGATACAATGGGCTACTTCTTTGACATTCCCGGATGTCACTTTTATCTTTGATGCTTCTCTTCAGACACAGGAATTCTTGCAGTATGAACATGTTCATCCACCTCCCTTATCTTTACTTCCTTTGGAAGACTATGCTTGTATTATTTACACTGATGGTTCAGCTCAACTGGCCACTGTTTCTAAACAGGCTTACTCAGCAGCTATAGTTGCAGGTACAATGGTGAATAGAGAATTCAAATCTTCCATAGTGCACACGCAGACACTGGAAGACTGTCTGTACTGCACAATTAGCTGAGCTGCTTGCCTTAGTTCTTGCTCTTGAATTTGCTGATCCAAACATTTCGGCTCTTATTGTCTGCGATTCTTATCACTGTGTTCAGTCTTTCAATGACAACTTATTCTTCTGGTCTCAAAATGATTGTAGAGATTCAAAAGGCAGCACAATTAAGCATAAAACGCTTTGGGCTTGAGTGGCAGATCTTAAACAACGTTTGCCACTCACACATGTTATACATACTCTTGGCTATCAGCGTGTCGGGGCACACGCTGTTGGGAATAGTTTGGCTGATTGAGCAGCCAAATCTGCAGTAGCCACGTGCTCCATAGCAGCCGTTACTAGATCCATGACGAAAATTGATAATGACATTTTGGCAGCGATAGCAGCAACAAAGGAGGGCCTCAATTACCCACAGGGTTTCCCTTCAAAATATTCTTATCAGTTAACTCGCAAACAAGTTCCTTTTATTTATTTATTTATTTATAGAGCACCAGAATTGACCCCCGAAGCGGTATCTCTGCGCTACAGACAGTCACAGTGAGAGGGAGCCTTACATCTAAGAGTCAAGGGGGAACAGATGGGTCTTAAGCTGTTTCCTAAAAAGATGGTGTTCCGTGCATTGTTTTAATTGAACAGGAAGCATATTCCAGTGGCAGGGACCCAGATAGGATAGGGCCTTTCCACCTTGCCTGGCTCGTTTGATTCTGGGTACTGTAAGAAGATGTTTTTCTGATGAGCGAAGGGACCGCTGGGGGACATAGGGAGTAAATTTATCCACCAAATAACTTGGGCCTGGATTTAAAAGGGCCTTATAAATGATACAACACACCTTGAACAGCACCCGCTTCCGAATCGGAAGCCAATGGAGTGAGGCCAACAGAGGCTGAGAGGCCGTCCTCGGGGGCGCGTTTGAAATCAAGCGGGCAGCCGTATTCTGGATGACCTGTAGTCTGTCCAATGCAGCCTCATTGGCAGACAGCAGTAGGCTGTTGCAGTAATCCAGGCGACTTAATATAAGTGCCTGGGGTAACATCTTCCTAGAGGAGTCGGGAAGCAAGGGGAGAATACGACGCAATAGGCCCAACACGTGGTAACATGAGCAAGCTGTGTGGGTGGCATGCTCTTGCATGATGAGGGTCTGTTCAAGGCGAACGCCTAGGTTTTTTAAACAGGTTTTAGGTGCCGGGGAAGAACCGAATTCTGAGGGCCACCAATCGGGAGTCCACAGTAATCTGGCTTCCGCGAAAAGCATTATTTTGGTTTTCCCCACATTACACTGTAGAAAATGAATCCTCATCCATTGAGAGATGTTTCTCATCCCCTTAGAGAAGGCGGCCTGTACTGAGGGGGTAAACTTAGCAAAAGGGAAGAGCAGTTGGGTATCGTCTGCATAGGAGACAGGGATGAACCCACTGTTCCTCAACAGATTGGCCAAGGGAGCCACGTAGATATTAAACAGAGTGTTGGAGATCGGCTGACTCCCAATGCAAACCGCAGACACATTTTGATTAAAACTGCACACAAATGCACGGCCTCTGCACATGCTGGAGTGTCTGCTACTGTTTCTATTTTGCAGCAGTGGTACTGGTGGTGTGGTTTAAATAAAGAGACCCGCAACTATTTGCTTTCTTGTGACATTTCTCAGCAGATTAAGCCATCTCTGATTACACCTCCTCCACAAAGACCACTTAGCATTGCTAATTGGCCTTTTGCTTGTGTGTACCTTGATCACTGCGGTCCTTTCTCTTCAGATACTACATATAAATATATTTTAGCTGCAGTGGATTCGTGCACCAGATTTCTTTGGCTGTGGCCACAATGCAGTGCTGACACTCAAACTGTCATCAGGGATTTGCGTGTCTTTGTAGGGATTTTTGCCTGTGGCACCTTTCATTCTGACCAAGGTCCCGCGTTCGCCTCTAAGGTGTACAAGGATGCTTTGTGGTCTTTGGGGGTGCTGGTGCAATTTTCGTCTCCATAGAGGCCTGAGGGCAACTCTATTGTGGAGCGAATAAACCATGACTTAAAGCAATTCTTGTCAGCTAGAGTCTTAGGTACTGGCAGGAACTAATTAGCCCATTTGTATGTTGTCCAATAACACTTAATAATCTCCCTAGAAGACCTCCCGGTGTGCGAACCCCATACGAAATGTTCTTTGGCATTACAATGTTTGTGCCAGCCCTTGATGGTCTAGACATTGTGGAGTCTGCGGCAACCTTTGACGTAGATAATCATTCTGCTATGTTACAGATTGTACAAGAGACCCGTGCCAGCCTTGCTATTGAACATTTGTCTTCAGCAACTGATGCAGCGCTACAGAATCCAGTGGTCGGCTGGCTTCCAAAAATTGGAGATCTGGTCCGTGAAAAGGTGGAGAACAAAAAAGAATTTGGTCCCTCTTATTGTACACCTGTTCCAGTGCTTGGCCTGAAGGGTACTCAAACAGTAATTTTTCCTCCTCTACCAGGTCGCAAAGACAACAGATACATCTCAGTAGACAATGTCAAGTTACAACATCTGGCCGATTCTGAATAGTGTGAAACTTGCTGTTTCCTTTCCCACAATTTCAAGAATTCGAGAAACTATAACATCTTCTAATTTGCCAAAGGACACTGTCATCGAGATGGTCACTGATACTGAGCCTTCTGCCGTTCCTCTTGTATCAACAGATATGACGGATGCTGAATACACATATCCCACAAGTGGTTCTGTGCATGCTTTTCCGGATACTCCTTTGCACAGTGGCAGATATTCATTTGATGGATCCTCCACATCCTCAAGTGACCCGACAAAATTGTCAATTTTTTTATCTTGGTTTAAAAAGACTTATTTGGTTCCTCCCTGGACATACATTTGGTTGACTCTGTTTTTAATTTTTCTTTTTATGTCCATTGGGTTTCTAACTGTATTTTTTCAACTCATCAATGGTCACTACTTGCCTGAACGTTTTGCTGCGAACTTTATCGATGGAATTCTGGTCCCACATTCACCTTCACACATCATGAAGCGTAACCAGACTCTTGTTAACATTTCAGCATTCCCTGTTTCAGAGGGTATCATTTGGGATAAAGTGGGTTTCCAAATTGACGGTCCTACAGAGCTGACTAACATACCGTACGTCTCTAGAGTCTCTATGTGTGATGTGGATACACAAGACATTCATTCAGATGGTTGGGATGTGCATGCGATTCAAGCTTTGTTTTCAGATTTAAAATATTATGTTCCATTGATGCTGAAGACTTGTAAATGAATTCTTCTAATTATGCTGTCCCCTTCTGTTATCAACATTACGGCCATCACTTCATACACAAGACTAGTACATTATGCGAAGGTGTTAATTGTGGTTCTGAAGATTCTGGATTCATGTAATCGTTCTGGACTCGAGAATTAAAACTTCGTCGAAACATGACGAATTTGGTATCAAAAGACCGAGAATGACGAGCATACCATGTACAAATATTTTCAGCATATTCGAGTGACGATTTCACCTCGAAATCGTCATTTGCGTTCTAAACCCTTGGCTTCCATTTATGTGTTGCCCTTTACATAGGCCTTAATCCAGCTGAATTCAATTCCACAAGGACACATACTCCTTAATCGACTTTCCGATGACCTGTGCAAGTTGGAACCATTGCCCCAGGTCGAACTCGTTAGGTCAGTTCCCCTCCCAGTGGCCGAACAAGATAGCATCAAGGCTCAACAAGCCATAAAACCATTTCAGCGCGCACACCTGCCGTATCTTGCTCACATCTGTCTCTACTCTTTTTGCTTCACTTACTTTATGGTGGGGAGGTGCCTGTTTTATTGGGGGTCCACTGATATCTGATGAAATGTTGGGCCTTGCCGGGTGATTTGTTGTGGGCAGCACGACGTGAAATATGTACATGTCATCATGACTCTGCTTTTCCTTTGTAACCAATAACTGTAAATGACATACTACAAATTGGAAGAATGTTTGCCTGAAGCTGAATATTCTGTATAAAGAGAGAAGCCTGACTTTGTAAATTCAAGCAGTCTCCTGAGAATATACTTCCCCGTGTGTTGTACTTCTAGGACACTTGTTACCTTGGTTGCAGCCAATAAATCGATCTTTGACTTCACCTAGAAGACTCTGAGTTTCTGTGGTCTGGATCAGGAAGAACCCGAGGTCTCTGGGTGTACCCTGACACCGCTGGGTTACCGGTTCTGTGCCGGTTCTTAAAAATCCAGTACCTCAGCTGGCACCCAACGTGCGGCGATTCCAGTGGTACCAGTCAGCCAGAGGTTCGTGAGGAGCTTCGTGTGGAAATTTCGGAGGACGGCCAACCACCTCATCGACCCCTACATGTCGACGTGGTCCGAAGGTCTTTGCTGCGAGGTTCCTCGCTTCCCGACGGCTACAAGGACTGCTGCCCTGGCTATCGCCCTGATTTGGACCCTTGAAGTTTGGTAGAGCGAAACACTAAGACGAGTCTTCTGGTGACGTCATCGATATCTCAGTTAGGTATAAGTGGAGCGTCTCCCAGTCCTTAGTTGGTCTTAGTCTTGGGTATCCTTTGGGATAATTGTTGGTACTTGCAAGCACCAAAAGCGAAGGACTCGTGTATTCACGAGAAAAATCATAATCGATAATCCTTTGAAGTTTGGAACTAGACTAGAGAGCAAAGATGCCTAGTCTCAGACTTGGAAATTTGTTTTGCCTTGGTTATAATAATAGGGACTCCCGATTGGAGGACTCATGTCCGGTTCCCCCGGTTGGAACTCCAACTTGCGAGTTATATGTCAAACACGGAGTAGGTCCCATCACATACAATGAAGTGTGGATCAAATACACCAGAAAAGATGGTGTTTTAAATTGGCCCCAATATGGTAGCTTTGATATTGAAATCTTAGATAACCTTGAAATTAAACTTTTCAAAAAGAAAGCCCGGCCGGCGATGTTTGACTCTTTTCGCCTATGGCGTAAGGAGGCCAAACAAAAAGAAATCAAATTAGCTAAGAAAAACAAGAGAGAAGGGGGAATTTCAGTAATGCAAGCTGCTATGCAGTTTAAAGACAATGAAGAAGAGCAGATGAGTGAGCAGTTGCACAGGCAACGTAAAATGGCAATGGACAAATGTTATCCAGTTTTGCCGTCTCTTCAGCAAGAGGCAGCAAAAGAGCGTGAAAAGGATCCATTAATGTCGCATTTATTAAGTTCACCACCCCTCTATGCGCAAAATGCCACGGCACCCCCGCAACCTTTAGTTGTGCAACCTGTGCCTCCTATTCCTCCGCAGCACTCACCAGCTGTTCTCCAGCTGGCTCCTGTCCCTATGGTGCAGCCTCCTCAAGGCCCACCGATCACACCTGTTTCACCTGTGCTTTCCACAATTTTGCCTACTGTACTTTCTACTTCTCCTAATGCTCCCTCTACGATTTTGCCTAGTGCCCCTTCTATGTCTCCTGATGCCTCCTCTGCTATTGTCTCTGCTCCTGCCTTATCTCACCCTGTTTTTCCACCCGTTCTTCCTTCAGTTTCACCTTCCATTCGGCAGAAAATGGCCAGCACTGTCACTAACCTTTTCTCACCTCTTTTCGGGTCGCCTACTACGACCCCTAAAATGGAACGAAGACAGTTGCGAAGTCGACTGCCTGACTATCAAGAGAGAGACTCATTGAATCGTTTAGCACGGAAATGGGTTATGGACACCGTAAAGTATGATGTAGAGTCTGTCATGGAAGTCTTCCATCAATGGGATGCACCGACGCAGAGATATGTTTTTGAACAGATGTGCGTTTTCCTTTGCGAGGATTTGGAAGACAATGATCTGGAGTGCAACCCGCAAGAGTTGTGTCGCGTACGGTTTAAGTTTGGAGAGGGCATGATTGTAGGTTCCGATGTAGAGAAAGCGGTTGAAATATTGTTATCATATCGGAGTAAGGGGAGCAGTTCTGGGTCACAATCTGAACCTAGCGCGTCTAGTAGGAAAAAGGCGCGACAATACCCGACGAGAGAGGTTCCCCCACAAGGGAGAGAGGGCGACACAACTGTTAACCCACCTATTCTGCCACATTTTCAGCGTGTATGGGTACATGTCCCATGGAAGCGAGCTGAAGTTTTAGCCCTTAAACAGACATTACCTGATCCGCGTAAAAATCCTGCAGGGTATTACAAAGAGTTGTCACAGACTGCTGGATCATGTGTAATGAATTTAGCCGATATCGATATGTTATTTGGGAATGTTGTTCCACAGCCTTTATGGGGTAAAATTCGTCATACAGATCATGATCAAGAGTTAGGTGACTCATGGGCTAATATTGCTGCTGCAGATACCCGACAAGTTGGTGGTGCTAAGCCTGAGCCTTTGATAGCAGAACTCCCTGGTAGAATAGTTGATTACATGAAAACGATACTGCCTGCAATACGTGTAAATTGGGATAAGTTATCTGCATGCAAGCAGAAGAAAGAAGAGACAGTCTCAGATTTCTTCACCAGGTTTGAAGAAACATTTGCTGACCACAGCGGTCAAGATATGACCACAGAAGGTGGTCAGAGATTGTTCGTCGATAAATTCGTGCACAATCTGCTTCCGGAATTGTGTAAAAAGTTAAAGGATTCGGAAAGTTCTTGGGCTGTGTCATCTTCAGCCCAGATATTGGCTACTGCACAATATTACGAAAATAGAGACAAGGACGAGAAAGATAGAGTAGAAAAGAAAACGAAGGAATTAAAAACGAAGGTTTTGCTACAGCAAGCATATCCGCCACGTGGTGGTGGTAATCAAAATAATAATAATCAGAATAACTATCAGAATAATTTTCAGCAGCCTCAACAGTATCAGAGGAACTCGCAAAGAGCCGAGTACACTCAGCCACGTGTCCCTGTAGGCCCCAACCAGTGTTCGTATTGCAAGGAAGAAGGTCATTTCAAGTATAGTTGTCCTATTTTGTTACAACGTGCAAATGGTACTTCTGGCGTAAGAGGTCGTGGTATTCAGCAAGCATCTAGAGGTAGAGGACGTGGAAACGCCCCTCAGAACGCACGTCCCCTTCCACCACAAAATTCTATGAATAGGTTCGATCAGCAGAACCACGCCTCTGACAGGACAGCTCAATACTACGTTGATGATTACTATACAGAAAATGAGTATTTGGAGGGTAATGATTGCTAGGACAGCCAAAGACAAAGAGAGGGAGTTGTTTCAGTTCCAGTAGATCAGAGTGGACCCTACGTCGAGGTGATTACATCAGGTGTGTCAGAGCCTTTTCTGTTGGATACTGGTGCTACAAAGAGTTCTATTATGCACTCCAAACTCCCTGGTGCACCTTTGTCTGGCGAAATGAACGTTTCTGTAGGTTTTTCTGGCGCCCCAGTTAGAAATCCGATTTCTGACCCTTTGTCTCTTTCTGTTGGTCCCTGCGAATTCGAAGCACACCTCATTCTGACAACAGGTTGTGGTGAAAACTTGCTAGGATTGGATTTGTTAAAAAGATTGTATGCGACTTTGTACTGTTCTCCTTCAGGAGTACAGCTTACTTTAGGTAAGAAAGTGGTTTCTCCCATGTATCTGTCAAGGGACAAACTTCCAGCAGAATTGTCGTTTCTTCCAGATATTCTTTGGGCCACTGGTCCTAATGATGTAGGCCTTTTGGAAATTCCACCATATGTGGTAACATTGAAAGCCAACGTTAAAATGCCACGAATTCCCCAATACAAAATCTCAAGTGAAGGTGAAAAAGCTTTGCTAGCGATCGTTTACGAATTGATTGAAAAGGATGTGATTGAAGAAACACGAGGCAACGTTTGCAATAGTCCTGTTCTACCTGTTTTAAAACTAACTGACCCTTCCCAGCCACCTGTGTACAGATTCGTGATTGATCTTCGAGAGGTGAATAAAATAGTTGTGCCACAATTCCCAGTTGTCCCCGACATTACCACATTATTGACTATGATTCCAGCATCTGCCTCTTGGTTTTCAGTGATTGACCTGAAGAACGCTTTCTTCAGCATCCCGATCGCTGAGGAGAGCAGGGATATTTTTTCCTTCAGTTTAGGAGGTTGCAGCTTCCGCTTTAAACGCGCTCCTCAGGGCTACTGTGAAAGTCCATCAATATACAGTCAAGCTCTAAAAACACAGCTTGATACGATTGTTTTACCTAAAGGTGCTGCTCTTGTACAGTACGTGGATGATTTGCTCATTGCCGCAGATACTGAGGAAATTTGTAAAAAGGCCACGCTGTCATTATTGCGTCATCTGTGTGAACTTCATCACAAGGTGTCACTTTCCAAACTGCAATATTGCCGACAAGAAGTGACCTACTTAGGTCACCTCTTATCGAAGGAGGGAAGGAAACTGACCCCAGAAAGAATTCAGGCAATAGCAAAATTGAGTGTGCCAAGAACACAGAGAGAAGTGCGTGCTTTCTTGGGCATTACATCGTACTGTAGACAGTGGATTCCGAATTTTTCGTTATTAGCCAAACCCTTGGTGGCATTAACGTGCAAAAAAACACCCAATCCCATTCCTTGGTCTGAAGAGTGTCAGAAAAATTTTCTCGAATTGCGCACAGCATTATGTTCGGCTCCTGTGTTAGGTACCTCCGACTACAGTAAGCCTTTCACATTATATGTCCACGAGAAAGAGGGCTGTGCATTGTCTGTGTTGACTCAGTTGTTTGGAGGTAGGCAGCGTCCATGTGCCTATTTTCGTCGACTTTGGATCTGGTAGCTAAAGCATTGCCAAGTTGTTTAAGAGCCACAGCTGCAGCAGCTGTTTCTATCCGACAGTCTGCTGGTCTAGTAATGAATAATACACTAGTCGTGATGGTCCCACATGCAGTAGACACGTTGTTAAATAGAACCAAGACACAGCACTTAACTAGTGCTCGATGTTCCAGTTACGAATTGACATTACTAGCGAGTCATGTGCACATAAAAAGGTGCAGTACCTTAAACCTAGCTACGTTGTTGCCAATTGCAGAGGAATCAGATGTTTCAGAACAGCACGATTGTTTCCTCAGAATAGAGGAAGAGACGAAAGGGAGAGTAGATCTATCCGATACTCCTCTTGCTGAATGTGATGGTACATTATGGGTGGATGGTTTATGCTTCAAGCTCCCGAATGGTGACACGACTGCAGCATATGCTGTTACGACTTTGCATACAGTTGTTGAAGCTGCACATGTCCCACATAATTCGGCTCAAGCAGCAGAATTAATTGCACTCACGAGAGCATGTGTATTGTCCAAAGGAATGAAAGTGACTATCTACACTGATAGTCAGTATGCATTTGGAGTGGCTCACAGTTTTGGGCGATTGTGGAGAGAACGTGGGTTTCTGACGTCGCATGGAGCTAAGATTCAGCATGGTCAGTTGGTGAATGAGCTTCTTGAATCACTGACCTTGCCCCTGCAAATGGCGATTGTGAAATGTAGTGCTCACAAGAAGGTGACTGATGATGTTGGTCTTGGAAATGCATTTGCTGATAAGATCGCGAAAGAAACGGCAAAGAATGTAATGAGCCGAATGTATGTTGCAGGCCCTGTATGGAAGAATTCAGGGATTCCCAAGTGTGCAGAGAATGTTGTCAAGAATTGCATGGTATGTCTGAAACACAATCCTGGTAGGGGAACCCCAACTCCAGCTGGTCATTTTGCACCTCCTACGTATCCGTTCGAGGTTTTGCAGCTAGATTTCATTCACATGGAGAGGTGCAACAATTTAAAATACGTACTCGTTGTTGTTTGTGCCTTCTCAAGATGGGTAGAAGCCTATCCCCTAAAAGATAATACTGCCTTGTCCACAGCAAAAGCCCTTGTGAAAGAGTACTTCCCCAGGTTTGGAATGCCTAGTATGGTTTGGTCTGATAATGGAAGTGAATTTGTGGGTCGTGTGATGAAGAGAGTGTGTGAAGGGCTAGGTATCCGGCAGAAGTTCCACGCTGCAAATCACCCCCAATCAGCTGGATTAGTAGAATGTTACAATGGCACTTTAAAACTTAAACTGGCCAAAATCCAAGCGAGCACAGGTCTTAAATGGCCTGACGCTCTACCCTTAGCACTCCTGTCCACTAGAATGACTGTGCATTCACGAGTGAAACTTAGTCCATATGAGATAGTTTTTGGCCGGCCAGCCAACATATGGGGAGTGCCTAGACCCACAAAATTTAGTGAACTGGAACACCCTGTTTTGCTCGATTATCTGTATGAATTGACAGCTAAATTGCGTGTTTTGCATCAACAGGTCCACAACACCCTGCCTCCGGTCTCTGAGACTCCGGGTCACCCCATTGACCCCGGTTCCTGGATTCTTGTCAGAAACTTTCAAAGAACGAAGAACGACCAGCCCAGGTCGACCGGGCCTCACCTCGTCCTTCTTTCTACAAGAACAGCCGTTCGGGTGGAGGGGAAGACCAACTGGGTCCACGGGATCCATTGTAAGAAGATCCCTTTCCCTCTGCCTCCTGACCAGTGGGTCCAGAAGGGTGCCGCTGACCCAGAACCTAAAACAGTGCCACACGCCGTCCCCTTTAATGATTTGCATGTAAAAAGAACTGACTCTGAGCGAGAAAGTGAGGACATTTCGCACAAGGCTGTGCCACCATCCAAGCTATTGAACACTACAGAGCCTGACCTTTTGTTCCAGGATCAGACAATACCAGGAAGACAACGATATAATTTGAGACCGAGAAAAACGAACTAATAAAAGGAAAACAGTTTCTTTTGCAATTTGAGACCAAGATCCATGGACTAATAAACAGATATTTCTTTTTTCTCCCAAATACTATTTTTGAAAGTGCAGCTCTCCCATCTAAGAAACTTGCTTATTTTTGTTTTTCGAACCGCCATCCGGGTTCCGCTGCTAGGGCCGCGGTTGATTAAAGTCTTTGGGGTGCAGCTGACGACGTTAGGTCGGTAGTTCTGGTTGGTCCAAGGGAGTTGCCCTAGACTGACCGAAGCATCCCTTAGCAGAGGCAACCTCCCACCGCGGGCAGCACTTTATAGAGGATGGAGTTTCCCGATGTGGAGAGACCTGCCAAACGAACGAATTTTAAGCACGAATTGTGCAACGTGATGACAAGGAAAAGTTTTATAATATTGTGTATTTCTATGCTATTCAGTGTAATGATATTTTTGATAAGTTATGTTTTACTTTCTTTTCATGTAACATTTGCACCCACTGCATCACCCATACCTCCTCCCACTATTTCCTCTCATTCTTTCCACCCTCTGCCTGACCACGAATCAAATAGCAGATTGGAGTTCATTAATAACTCCTTTGTTCAGTTGTTACACCAACACCAACTTGTAATGAACACAACTAAATGTTGGGTGTGCGGTCTTATGCCTCACACCACGGATAAAGGTATCCCTTATCTGGTCCTGCCATTCAGTCACAATGGTTCTGTATGGGCATATAGGACAATGTTCATATATGCACACAAAATCTACCCCCTGCGTTCTGTAACAGACAATCCTAGAAAGAGTGCTCTAGTCAAGGGTATAGTAGACATGATTAAGGAAGGTATTTCTTATGAGACTATCCCGAGAGATGAGACACTAGTCTACATAGGATGGAACATGACTGGATATGGAGCTACTCTGAGTGAGAAACAGCAAGCTAAGAGATCGTCCCCGATTTGGATTGTACCCCATCAGGGTTATCTGTGTCTGCAAGGTAATGGCACGAATCCCAGGGTTCAGTTAGGGAAGAGTATCTGCACTAAAACATATGTTTTTGGGTCTCAGACTTCCCCCGCGTTTTTAGCAGCTAAGGGCACCTATTTCATCTGCCACGATAGAGCCTATACATGGTTGCCCCCTGACTTTTCGGGCTCATGTTTTGTTTCATTTCTGTTGCCCCTCACCTACACAGCAGCGGCAGATTACCACAGAACAAGGATAGTTAGAGGTGTCTTGAGTACAGAAGACACTGCAGGTCAAGAATTTGGGGACTTTGCAAAGGGTTTTCTGCCGTTCTGGGGATCCATGGCTAACAGCAGAAACATAAGGCAATTGACAAGGGTAGTTGAGTCCACCGTGATTGAAACTGCTGGTGCCCTTAGTAACTTGACTGCTGAGCTCCAGTCGGATCGACTTATGACCCTTCAGAACAGGGTCGCTTTAGATGTCATACTTGCAGACCGAGGTGGGGTATGCAGATTGATCCAATCTAGTTGCTGTATCTTCATCCCTGATAACGCTCCAACAGTGTACCAGGCCATCTCCAAACTACATAAGATTTCTGAATCTATTCATGTGGATAAAGGAGATTGGTCGTTAATGGGATGGTTCTGGGAACTGATACTTGCCTGGGGATGGAAAATTTTAATGGTCATTGGGATGGTCTTAGCCGTTCTTTTCCTGTTCTGTCTATGCATACAGTGTGCTCCTGCAATATGTGGCCTTTGCGTCACATCATGTATAAGGAAGCCTGTATCAAGAGATGAACTGAGTACTAGAATGATGTTACAGCAACATCTCAATGACTTTAGGAATATAGATCTGGACTCATATTAACATGAGGATAGATTAATTGCCTATGTAAGGGCAAAAGGAGGGTTTGTGGTTCTGAAGATTCTGGATTCATGTAATCGTTCTGGACTCGAGAATTAAAACTTCGTCGAAACATGACGAATTTGGTATCAAAAGACCGAGAATGACGAGCATACCATGTACAAATACTTTCAGCATATTCGAGTGACGATTTCACCTCGAAATCGTCATTTGCGTTCTAAACCCTTGGCTTCCATTTATGTGTTGCCCTTTACATAGGCCTTAATCCAGCTGAATTCAATTCCACAAGGACACATACTCCTTAATCGACTTTCCTATGACATGTGCAAGTTGGAACCATTGCCCCAGGCCGAACTCGTTAGGTCAGTTCCCCTCCCAGTGGCCGAACAAGATAGCATCAAGGCTCAACAAGCCATAAAACCATTTCAGCGCGCACACCTGCCGTATCTTGCTCACATCTGTCTCTACTCTTTTTGCTTCACTTACTTTATGGTGGGGAGGTGCCTGTTTTATTGGGGGTCCACTGATATCTGATGAAATGTTGGGCCTTGCCGGGTGATTTGTTGTGGGCAGCACGACGTGAAATATGTACATGTCATCATGACTCTGCTTTTCCTTTGTAACCAATAACTGTAAATGACATACTACAAATTGGAAGAATGTTTGCCTGAAGCTGAATATTCTGTATAAAGAGAGAAGCCTGACTTTGTAAATTCGAGCAGTCTCCTGAGAATATACTTCCCCTTGTGTTGTACTTCTAGGACACTTGTTACCTTGGTTGCAGCCAATAAATCGATCTTTGACTTCACCTAGAAGACTCTGAGTTTCTGTGGTCTGGATCAGGAAGAACCCGAGGTCTCTGGGTGTACCCTGACACCGCTGGGTTACCGGTTCTGTGCCGGTTCTTAAAAATCCAGTACCTCATAATAATTACACTCAGTGGGAGCATTGCACCACGCCAGTAAAGGGCAGCTTGAAAACATTAAAGAGAGAGTTTACCTACTTTACAGAATTTAGCCAATCCAATCCTTAATCTTTCTATTTCAAAACGAATAGCCCCTCCTCTCAAAAACTCATGTTGACACATAGTAAATTAGTATATTCTTCTTCCTTTTGCCATAATCTAGCCATAAAGGGTTATGACGATTGGAAGGAAGCCATTGATCTAAAATCAATTTGGGGCTCTAAAGAATGGCAGGTGCAGGGCTCCGAGGCCCTGCATCGTACATGCCTCATTCCCACTCAAATGCTATTTTTGAATAATACCATTTACCAAACCACATGTTTTAGTTTGGCAACTACTAACAAATGAATGCCCCGGCCATTGCGACTTTAGCTGAATATAATAATTGGCGCTGACACACACATTATTCCATTGAAGATTTACAGAGTTTATTGAAAAATAATTAATTTAATGCTTCTGCAATGGATTCCCTGGGTTGGTTAATCTGGCCTAATAGTTCAAATGCTTGCCAACTCCGTTTTCTTAACTCTAGTTTAGGTTATAAATATGACAGGCCAGACCCTAGATTTTCTGATTCACATACTGTAACGACCGACTCTGTTGATAAACTGTGTCAACAATGGTTACAGCACTCGACACTGTTAAACAACATTTATCATTACTGTCCAATAATATTAATTTGGCCAACTTTGTCCTGGGACCGAGAGCTCCTAGAAGAAAGAGATGGATTTTTGCTGCTTACTTTTTTTTTTTTATTGCAGGAAAAAGAAAACAACATCGCGTTGCATACAAATTTCAGAGGCAAAAATATCCAAACATAGATTTAACCGTTAAATAAATACAGAGGGTGACAGTGTACATTCCCAAAAATAAATCATGTTAGTTGCTGCCGGTACATATATATCAAATGAAAGTACCCCAAATTTTTTGCCTCGCTTTCAATGCCTTAGTACCCCTTAACTTAGCCAACGAAAGTTCCATCGTGTGTATTTCATTGATAAGATTCCACCACTCCATAATATTGGGTGGTTCCTTAGAGATCCAAGTCCGTGCAATAACCAAACTAGCACAAGCAATAGCAATAGAAATCAAGTCTTTATGTTTGTGATTAGTATCTTGTATATCTAGCAATACTAAATGTGCTGAAAGTGTTGGAAATATAATTTGTCTATTGTTTAAAGCCGCGATTAATCCTTTCCAGAATGCTGTAAGTTCCGGGCATTGATAAAGGATGTGTTCTATACCGGCGGCTTCTAGATTGCATTTGGGACATTTAGTTCGCTTGCTAAAACCATTTCCCGAGGTCCAACTAGCAATTCTTTGTGGTGTATAGTATATTTGAGTCACCGTTCTATATAATTGAAGCCTTAAGCTTGAGGATTGGACCACTAGGTTTGTTTGTCTAAGCGAGCCTGCAATCTGGCTAGGGTTGATGTTCACACCTAGTCGGTTAGTCCATTTTTCCGCCATGTTTTCACAGTCTCCTTGCTTGTGGCTACTTAAGTAGGCATAGCTCTTACTAATAAGTGATTTAGTATGTTTCGAGTAGAGATATGTTAAGGTAGCTGAGTTTTCTATTTTCTCAATTTTCATTTTATTAACAAAGAAATCTTTCTAGTATCTCTAATTTTGTAAATTAATTTTAGTGCATTAAAGCTCAAAAGACCATCCGAGCCATATAAGTCACCTAGAGTACTTATGCCATGCTCCAGCCACAAGGCTATTTGCTGCTTACAATGAAATTTGGAAACTATCTCAAATAGAAGCAACATCACGTTTACGGGAAATAGACCAGGCAAACTTGGAAAAAGTTTTAGCTGTAGTCGACAACAGCATTAATACACCGTCTTCCCACAGTTATACATTAGATAATATTGTTTCCTCTGTTGTTGACATTGTACAAGAAGATGTTTCACTGTTATATCATGGTCAAAATCAATTACGCTCAGTAATGCAATTTGCCTGGACTTTGCAAAATGGGGATAGTGCTGTGGGATTTTTTGAACACTCGCGCTTTATTTTCCCCGTTTTGACAAACATCAATTTATGTCCATGAAAGATGCAACTTATACTCTATTGCACATTGAAAAAATAGACTCTTTACCATTTTCTGTAGCGGAATCAGATTCTGCAGTTTGGTTAATCCATGGGGTTATATGTTTACCGTTCTCATTGTTTCAATTTACATCCTATATGAAACTTTACCCTGTGGGCCATTTTGAACCTCTTGGAGGTGCATTTTTACATGAACTGTGGTTTCTGCCTTTCACTTATCGATGTTTAAGAGACAACACTGAGGTTTACCTAACAGGGGAAGATTGTGATTCCACTGTGGGACATTCCCTTGTCTGTAAAAATATACAGTTGCATGGAGCCTGTAACCTTTCAGCTCTGAATCTTGCGTGTGTTTTAAAAGGCAAACCAACTCCAGCCATAATTCCCATGTTCACACTGCTTACTAACGGTAGCTATCTTATTTTAAATAACCAAAAATGTTGCGAATTGCAGGCTGGCATTCCTTACATTGTAACGGTTTCCCAGTGTGTAATTTGTTGCAATAATGTGCTTTTCTCACCCCCGCATGGGCCGCTGGATAGTCCAGTGTGGCCTTCAATTCCAACTCTGAAGGCAGATTTCAACAAGCTGAGCAGATTAAAGGTGCTTCTAACGCAACAAGAAGTTACATTGACTTCCGCACATGAAACCTTCACGCTCCAGGTGGATAGTGCGGTGTCTGAGATTCAAACACGTTTAAACACGAACCTCGCACAACATTTTGGGTAGTTGATTCATCGTATTTTTAATGCATCGCATACTCAAGGCCTGGCTCATTTTTTTAAACATGTGTGTTCTGGCCTCGGGACTTCATTTCAGACTATATTTTGTGTGATACCTGCATTCATTCATTCTATCTTTTCCAGCTTCTTTGGCGGTATATCGTCACTTTTGGAATTGGCAGTGGGTGTCCTGCTTCTGTTGTGCCTACTACGCAATGGCTGCTCCTCTTGTGGTACTGCATCGGCCAGGCCGGCTGCAACTGCTCCGTGACCAGATGCATGAATGCTTCGTTACACTGCCTCTTGCGACTATTAGTGTGTCCTGCGGATTATCGTTTAGTTTGCTTACTTTACTTGCGTGCAACCTGTCTTTTTGTGCCAGCGCTGTGACTTTACGTTGGCATTGGAGTTATGTCTCACCAACACCTCATGTCCAGTTCCGGATTTCGACTGGCTAATGGGCCCACTAGTGGCTCATGAGCAGGATTGTAATGGAGTTGGCTTGATGGCGCGTGCTGCTGCACTTGGCATTTTGGCACAATGGGATATCTGTGAGGCGTCACAGAATCTCCTACTACAGAGCTACATTGAATATCACACAAGTTATCCATCAACGTTAATGGAGGCACCCGACTATGAAGAACATTCTTGTTCCTTCAGCTTATTAAATTGGATGGCATCTCACTTTTCCACTGACCAAAATGATGTCCTTCTGGAGGGTATTACATTATTTTGCACCTACACCTTGATGCATTAATCAGGTACATTTTGCCAGTAGACATCGGTTAGTTTTCCGGATGCTTTCAATGTTTTCTACCATCACTTCCTCCTCTCTTTCTCGCCTTTTGACTACTTCCAAGACTTGTTTTTTTTGTGTTGCACAAACTTTCGTTTTTGCTTTTTCCAAATTTAATGGACACGCCGAATTGGCATCTGCTCAGACTTTTTGAACTTTGCTTTCTTGTATGATCTACATACGATGGCCATATCAGGGGGGGGTGTAGTAAGGCTTATAAGA
Organism: Lissotriton helveticus; assembly: GCF_964261635.1. NCBI lineage: Eukaryota > Metazoa > Chordata > Amphibia > Caudata > Salamandridae > Lissotriton > Lissotriton helveticus. Next base: position 328,312,613 of record NC_136071.1, on the reverse strand, counting down.
CCAATGTCGACAATTGCTAAATTAGCATGAGCTGCCATGAACCTTCTTTTGCACACGACACTGCAAGCATCTATTTGGCAACACTTATTTGTGCCCCTTTTAAACATGAAAACTGTCAGCTTTGCAGGTTCTTTGCTGTGCTCTGAGGTTTAGTTTGCGCACGATGTTCAACAATGCCCCTTGTTATTATGTTCTGATCGGTCCTTCACACCTGGACATAACAGGCTTCACACAGCTGCACCTCTGGAAATCGTGTACTTTAATTTTGCAAACACAAGCTATTTTCACACACGGAGAGACACCTTTCCAGAGAGAAGACCCCTGCTTGTCCTGAAATGTGAACATTGCATCTATAGGACGTGAGGTATGGGGTCTGCTGACAAAGCCCAGAGGTCTTCTGTTTTATAATAAACTTTCTCTTGTCACGGGGAGGGTGGTTAGGTCGTTCCGTTCTTTTCCATTGTTTTCTATAACATGACATCCCCGTTTATATTCTATGGAATTCAAACAATGCTGACTATATTGTGTTGATGCATTCTGCTGCTAGTATTGGCTTGTGTACTGCACCATAGAGCGCGTTAGTTGAAATAAACATTTTAAACTATACTGCGTCTCTGATTACTCGCTTTGTGGACAAGTATGAGTGGCTAAGCAAAAGAATGTCTGGCTCCCACGATTCCCAAGATAGAGTTACGTGTTCTGGGTTGTCTAATCATTGGTTGCTTCGCTGCAGACGGAGAACGAATGAGACACTATAGCTAGTTGTAAGGAATTTTGGGTACAGCTGTGGTAGGTTGGTACACAACCTATTCACTGAGGTCCTGTATTCCTGTGCATAGTTCTGTGTATGTGCAGAATCCCCGCAACACTTTGTCACACTTGTGAGCGGCACAATTTTTGCTGCAATGCACATGTGACAGTTACCTTTTCATGCCGTGGGTGCCTATACCATGTACTATTGCCTCACAGGAGAGTTAAATGTACCAATTTTAGAGGTCAGAGCACACACACTGGGCACTGGATGGCCATGATCCAGTGTGCAGAGTCTAAACACCAGCAATAGAATCAGCAAAATATGGAAATGATCACACAAAAAGGTAATTTTTTTCACACAGTGCCATTTTTTCATGCCCCTAAAATATATTTTGGTATGTCCCCAAGTCCACCTTCCTGTTGGACATCAAAGCATATTTTTTAAATCTCTCTAGTGTTATGTTTTTTATGCTCCCTTCCTATTTCTGTAGCTTCCCATCAATACATTTTTACAATTTTTAGAAATATGAATGTGAATGCCTGGATAGTATTAGGCTTCCTCAAAAAGACATTTTGGAGTACATAAACACCTGCATGCCTTTGTGAACTGGCCCCCAAAAATCGAAAATGGGAATAAAATGGGAGGATTCAGGCAATGTTCATGTAAAATTAACACAAATAAAAAGGAATGGCTCTCTTAGCATTTCACTAGTGGGGTTCTGGACTTTTTGGGATGATTCACAAAGGCATGTAATAGTAAATAGACGATTGCTACATGAGTACTACTTCCCAAACTCAGATGTTTTTGTGACTCAGTCTCAAAGTTTTTCCCTCCTAACCATTCTAAGCTATGAGTGTCATTTATATATGCCCGCACCTAAGAACGTGTATACTTTATGCTTCACCCACCTATTTAAAAGAAGAACAAAGGGTACCACCTAGAAATATTTGCCTCCTCTTACACCTCTGTCAAGTAACATTCTTGCATTATGAAATGTTTGACGGCCACACACCCATACAAACTTTACCACAACAAGTTACCATTGTTGGCTTTGTCACCAGAGAACATCAGTGTCATCAACCTTACAGTAATGAAACCCGAATTATCAAAACTTTACTTCGATTCATACAGACCAAACTGTTTCGGTCCTATTTCTAACAAAGTTTGTTCGCTCCATCTTCTACCTTTTACTGGTTATTGTTTGCTTATACATATATGCGCAATGCCACATCTTTTAACTCACCTGATCACGGAATTCTGCAGCAAAACCATAACTAAAGCAAAAAATAATTCCCAACACAGCCTGAAGTTTCAATGGAGACAGGAACAAGATAAACATTCACTCCGTGCTACTTACAGCATGATCCAGTGTGGAAAAATAAAGGTTGATTTTGTTTAGAGTTTAGTTGCCTTGTTAAATCAAACGCGGAACGCTTAGGTTTGAATACAGTAATAGGCTATCATGCTGGGGTTGCCATCTGTTCGCTCCAGCAGGCTGACTGTTTTTCTAAAGTGTACCCGTCGCTGAGTACAGGCCTCGGCGTTAATGACAGTTCCAAGTGATGTCATAACGGAAGCCGTCAACTGACGCTTGGCAGTGGTAGGTACCAACTCCGAGAGAGCGCATTTTTAAGACTGCCCTGGAAGGCCAGGTTAAGGCTTCCACAGAGGTATGTGCACGTGCTAAATGGTTTCAGGGGCCAAATAACCTCATCTGCGTCTTGGAGTGTTCTGAGAGTGATTTAATGCCCTTTGTTTGTTTTAGAAGTTTGTTAAAGATGTTAATAACCACAGGTCAAATGACTAACGTGCCAGGCAAGGAATGTACTGAAACCTGAGCTTCCAAGATGTTGACCTTCTTTCTTCCCATGTGTTATTTTTATTTCAAAATTGCACCTTCTTCACAGGTGGGTTTTTGGCGCTGATCAGAGCCAGTGGCAGACTCACAGAAACGAAGTGGAAAACAGTTATCCAGGGACTAACATTGGTTCGCCTGCTTCCTGCAGATAAGCTCATTCGTAATCATGGAGTTCTCTAAGGACCTCATTCCAGGATTTGGATTCCCCTTTGCGTAAGTTTTTTTTCTCCCAACCTCTATTCTGATTTTACTAGTTCTTGGGAGAGAAACAGTCAAGGCAGGTTTACCAATATTTATATTTGACGCAAAAAAACAAGGGTATCCAGGCACCATATGCCACAATATAGACATTGAAAAAGTCAATAGGTTTCACCTTTGCAAAGTGCAAACACATTTGTAGCCATTGACATCACATAAATATATATACAAAAATGCAGTCATGTAACCCCTAATATTTATGCACACAAGACAAACACTACAGCCACCAACACACATAGATCAACAGAAAAAGGCAAGTATTCACAGAAAGCCAAAAGTCATGCTAAAACATTATAACTTACACAATCAATTGTTGCCCTCTGCTGCGTTTGATCTGAGAATATCAAGAAAGTCTCTCACCTGTCCAGTTTTATCTCAAATTCAACTTTTTCCTGGAAGATGATGCATTCTTACGTGGTGGGGAGGGCTCCAGCATGACCTTTTGGCTCTCTTATTGCACTATTATCCTTGAGGATGATCTAAGTCTTGATTTTTATTAATGAACTTAAAAGTCCAATTTAAAATTAATTCAAGATGTTAGAATTTCATTTGGAAGGAAATGGAAATTAATATGAATAACTTTTAATCATCACCTGGCAGGAGATATAACTGAGCGTCATCAGTGCAAGACAGACTGAAGAAACAACTCCTGATCCTGTAATTCACTGAAATATTAAACATATTTAATAGGGATGTAGACTGTAAGGAGACAAAGGGAACTTGCAAGTAGACAGTCATATTCCCAATAGAAATTCGCCCAGTTCCACTAACTGTTTGTTCAGAAGCAAAATAACTTGGAGGACTATTCACTGGACCTTACTTAAACTACTGATGACAATCTGAACAGTAAACACTCATGGCTGACTATGTTGAAGGCTGCAGAGCGGTCCAACAATACATCTAAGTGCATATTGATCTCCGCCCTCTCCATATGATCTCATAGTTTAGTCATGTGGTCTGTAAGCCGTGCTTTTACAAAGGTCCTGTTCCGAGTAGCTCAAAAATGCTTACTAGATGTTCCTGCCAGAAACTTGTTGTTCAGCTCCACAAGATTTAGACTTCTATTTTTGTAAGCAATTATGTGATTCTGGTGCTATTTCCTGCGGGTGGCCATGTTTATGCTACCATAATTGTACTATAATTATTCGTCTCAGTGGTCTTTGTGCTCCTCTCTTTGAACTGTGCCTCTTTGAGGATACCAATTATCTGACCCCCTCAGCAGCCATGTTAACTGGACTCCCAGATATTGGGGCCGCAGCTTTTCTGAATCCTGGGAAAGACCCATATTCCACGTGGCAATGGGAGGGGTGAATTATTTGGCATTTCGTACTATTTTATTGAATGTTCAGTGCTCTGAGCAAAAACCCACTCAGCTCTTTAACTTTGTCTCCAGGATTGATTTGAAATTGGGACAGAAGTAAGATTTATCATGGTAATCTTGATGCAATATATCAGTCATTGGTGTAGAGCCTCCCCATAGAGTAAGGAGTGAACAGAGCCAATACTAAACCCAGAAGTCCAACAAGTCTGTCAGTCAATGGGACTTGAAACTTACACCATAGACTAGGTACCCGGCTGAATAAAACCCGCTTTATAAATAGAGGTAAAATTATTCTTCTATAAAAGCTTCTTGAAAATAAATCTGAACAAATTGTATTAAACGTATTAGCTGTTTACCTTCGTTGAACGTTATGCTGTCCCGGAAGTGTATGAGGTTTACTTCCGAGCTAAACCATCCAAAGGACTACTTAATATGGCAGTGGGTCCCACGATATATATTGGCAATACGTGACTCCTGCAAAGACCGGACTAAACCGAGGACTACTGAGGACCTTTTCTTAAATAAGTAAGTCTGGATCAAGCGGCTGAGTGTTCCGTTAAAACTTGATGTATAGTGGACCTGCTTCTCTTTGGTCTGCTTGCGATGCCATAGGTGACTTTGTACCGATATTCGGGGATTATAGCTTTTTTAGATGGGAATGGCTGCCGCTCGATGCGTTCTTAGTGGGGACCGACGCACTGCCTTGATGGTGGGGGAAATGTTGAATTTAGGATATGTGGAGTGGAGCGGAAATGGAGGCTCTTATTGTCCTATATTTCTAATTTTTAAATACCCACCGCTTAAGTACATTTATGCTCACACCTTGACAGGGAATGGGAGCAGTGAGATGGGGTAGTAGTTTCTGAGCTCCCTGGAGTCATCATAGGGTCTCTTCCAGATGTGTTTCACCTTTATATGTTTCCAGGCATCAGGGAAGGTGGCCCTGGTGATGGATGAGTTGAGAATGTTGGTGAATGTGCTGCTAATTTCCTTCTATCCCAGGTTGAAGGTATGGTGGGGGTAGGGGGTCTGTCGGTGCTCCAGAGTAGGTCATGCTCGATGAGTAGTGAGTGGTGAATAATCAGTGAGATGCCTGCAGGTGTTGTCGGTGTGTATCTGGAGGTGGCCAAGATTATGTGGTTCTGGGTCCAAGTTGTTGTAGATGTCTGCTTTTTAGGTCTCGACTAGTAACGCGCGAAGCGCGTTCTCGCCAGAGAACTATAGTTGTCGCCTCAGCCCATAACGAGCTGGAATGTGGAGACAAGACCTGGCCGTGCGCATCGCTTCATTCGGGAAATGTTTTTAAAGCAGCTTGCAAAACGGGTGCATCTTATCAAATGTAACCTCAAGTTCGCAAGGCAGACTGAGCAAGAAATGTGTAAACATGGATTTGACAATGAATTTACACTAAAACCAACCCACTGCCGATTATGAAAAAAGAAACCGTAAGTGCATTTGTACGACATAAGCGTGCAACAGTAAACTGCCTAATCAGCTAATTAAATTCAGAATACACAATTTACACATGGAAATATCACAGCTACGAAACTGTGTCCTTTCGCCTGAAAGTGCAATCGCAAACATCCGCCCCGCGCGCTTAAAGTGCTCTGTATTTTATTGCTTTTTAAAGTGTTTGATGGGAGTGTAAACGGAGCACTTGCACACAGCATCTCTTCAAAGTGATGTGGTTCCTGAAAACAGGACGGCGTCGGCCCTTCCGGACAGACACCGCCGTGCGTGCCTACATCTCCGCGCATGAAAGTTTGCCAGGAAACGCTGTTCTTTGTACGCTGATCACCACCACTTCCATGCACACACAGACACCACCACTGCCATGCACACACGGACACCACCACTGCCATACACACACGGATACCACCACTGCCATGCACACACAGACTCCACCACTGCCATACACACACGGACACCACCACTGCCATGCACACACAGACACCACTACTGCCATGCACACACAGACACCACCACTGCCATACACACACGGACACCACCACTGCCATGCACACACAGACACCACCACTGCCATGCACACACAGACACCACCACTGCCATGCACACATAGACACCACCACTGCCGTGCACACACGGACACCACCTCATTATGCACGCACAGACACCACTACTGCCATGCACACACAGACACCACCACTGCCATATACACACGGACACCACCACTGCCATCCACACACAGACACCACCACTGGCATGCACACACAGACACCACCACTTCCGTGCACACACGGACACCACCTCATTATGCAGGAACTGCGCCTCTCGCCCCGTTATGATTAAGGGTGGGCGGCCAGCTACGCTCCGTGCACGGAGTGCGCGTAGTGCCGTCTCCTACGCATTTTGCGTAGCGGGCGTAGCCAGGCGGCACTACGCGCGCTCCGCAGACGGTGTGTAGCCGGCCGCCACCCGCCTCCGTCCCGCCCTCCCTAAATACTTAAATAAAAGGATAGAAAGCTTTTAAAAACACTTACCTTGTCCGCCGCGTCCCCGGGGCTCCCTCTCGCCGTCCCTGGATTCGCGCCGCCATTTCGGATACTAATGCGCATGCGCGGGCGGCCGCGCATGCGCATTTCTCATGAGAAATGCGCATGCGCATTAGTATCTGAATCGGTGGCGGCGCGAATCCAGGGACGGCGAGAGGGAGCCCCGGGGACGCGGCGGACAAGGTAAGTGTTTTTAAAAGCTTTCTATCCTTTTATTTAAGTATTTAGGGAGGGCGGGAGGGAGGCGGGTGGCGCGTAGTGGGGCTACGCGGAGTGCGCGGGTGGGCGTAGTTTTGTGCCCACTTCGCGTAGCTCCGCGGAGCCCCACTCCGCACACTACGCCCAGGGTTAGTTATGATGTCTCGGGCGTAAAAGACAAATGTTATTACATCGCAACACCTCGCAAGCTGTGTTTTTAAAATTATTTTTTATCCTCTTTACGGTTTGTGGCATATTGAATTTTACATTGTCTGTTATTTTATTAACCTACCTATGTCCTGTCCCATCCCCCCAAGCCCACTTCCATCCTCTAAGTAATGAACCTCTTTTTGAAAGGCACACACGGACACCACCACTAACATACATACACGGACACCACCACTTCCGTGCACACATGGACACCACCACTGCCATGCACACACAGACACCACCACTGCCATGCACACACGGAAACCACCACTGCCATGCACACACGGAAACCACCACTGCCATGCACACACAGACACCACCACTGCCATACACACACGGACACCACCACTGCCATGCACACACGAACACCACCACTGCCATGCACACACGGACACCACCACTGCCATACACACACGGACACCACCACTGCCATGCCATGCCAATGTTTATATACCAATTGCAAAAAAAAATAAGTTAATGCAAAGCATTGTCATTTACAATGCCAGTAACTCAAACATTAATGCTGCGAGACCTATTGCATTGCAAATGCTTGTTTATTGTGGAGGAAGTCTGCCAGAGAGTCGCAGAGGGGTTGGAAAGGGCAAATTGTGGTCTCTGTGGCAGACAGGCAGGAGAGTTCTCTGATGATGATCAAGAGTTCTTTTGTCCATTTGTTGCTAGCCTTGATACGGATGGTTAGGCTGTACTTTTTGGCTTCCTTGAGGTGGTAGTGATATTTGTGGAAGGCAACTTAGAAGGTGGTGAGGCCTGAGGGGTTCCTGTTGGAGTGCTATTGTCTCTCCAGTCCCTTGAAGGCACGGAGATTGGGGTCACTAGATGTATATGCTTCCCATTCTACCGCTCCCCTTACTCCCCAGATAACCACCGTGCTGGCATTGATGCAGCCCTTGGTCACATCACAGACCAAAATTTGTGGCCCTTGGCAAAATGTTTGCGTGTACCCATGCTTTAAGGGATTCAGATGCCTGATGGAAAACAAAAGGACTGTCTTGCTCTAAAGACAATCTTGAAATGTGTTTCATTAAGGGACTCTAGAAGGCTCCTAGTCGTCATTACTAGTTTAAACAACTTGTGATCATTAATCAAACTTCGGTTTTAACATTCACTGTATTATAAAACTGTTGTAATCCTATTATGTGATGAAACCTACCCCCAGAAAAGAACCCAAACCTAGAAAACTATGTTCCCTACTTCTGTCAAATTTAGTTACCAAGCTTCAGCCTCTTTGTCTAAGGAGGAGAACTGATGAATTCCGGGTCTCTCGCTTGTGTTAATACAAAAATAAATGAGAAGGTAACTCAAATATGGCTTCTTTTGGGTTTCCTGGATGACACTAGCAGTGATATTTCTGAACCTGTCTACCTACAAACAGGTATAGAAATATTAACTATAATTTAATTTAACATCTTTGAATATCTCATGTCCTCTATTCTTCAAAAATGTGCTGAACGAAAAAATGCAGAGAGTGGGGGTTGGGTTAGCCGTTTTCAGCCATTGGCTTCCCTGAGTTTATCCTGGTTTGCGCTTGCTTGAACGGACTAAGCCTCAGGCCCGGGCTTTTTGTGGATTTTTACCTTGTCCTATTTAAATTTCAATTTTAGGTTTTGGTTATTGAATATGAAGTTGTTCACGTTTTCATTGCTCATTTACATTTATTTTAAATGATAACATATTGCATTGATTGGCTGCTGCATTTGGTGCTGGCAACATGTTTTTCTTTTGTGTTTGTTTGCCTCGCTTCAATTTCACTCAAGTATGCGCCTGGCAGAGCTTGCCTTATCTGCATCAATCTGACATAGCATGCTGTAACTGCTGCTCTGGAAGTGATCTGCCAGTTTATCAGCTACATGGGAGTAGGCACACATTTATTTCTCCTAGGGTCTTACCAACAGCTGGATCCCTCCAGCTTCAGACAAAGCTGTTCTCAGTGTTGGTTACTGAGGTATCTGTACACCAGCAGCATATCAGCTGTGGTATTGCAGCATGGAAGAGAAAGGGAAGCTGTGCCTAATTTGAGGTGGTGGTTGCCGGTGGGGCCACCGGTACTCATTTTTGGGGGCCAGTACTTATTTTTCTGCATTAGACATTTACCGGGAGCAAGAGAGAAACCACATGAAAGGGTGGAGAAGATTAAGACAGAAAAACCTTCACAAAGGAACACACCAGGAACCTGCAAGCGTGAGAGAAAAGGGCAGGAAGCTTCCGATAATAGATTAAAGAGGCATGAGGTGGATTTAATACTACGTAGCTTTGGTATTTGATGGGTGGACATTTAATTCCACTGACCATGGACTTCTAAGCAGAGTTTTGGGTGCCAGCACTTATACTTTTAGAAATTAGGCACTGAAGGGGAGCTTGTTGGGAAACTGTGTGCTCTCTTGAATTAAGGGTGCTGCTGTTTGCCACTTTCTGACATTCGTTTTCTCGGCCCTTTGATAGAAAATAAGAGTTTGATGGACTATTTAAGGGTCCGGGTCCTTGGAGGCAGCATCGGCACAAACAGTGCTAGAGGAAATTAGCCGCAGTAGGCACCCTCGCCCTCCTCATTAACCTGTTGAAGTGTGGAAATACCATATGTAAGGTACAATGAAAACCTCTTGAAACTAAGGAGGACAGCTCAATTCACTCCTCTTTCATTGTTCACTTTTTCTTTATAATTAGAAAATATCTATTATAAATAACTCACGTTTCATCACTCACCTTGGTCCTGAAGAACGCCCGCTAGACCTACCTAGGCATCGACTGCAGAAATATGTCGACCACTTTTAAATCACTTATCTGTGTGCGTATGAATCCCTAAAAATTCACAGGACGCACGACCTTTCCAATCATCCGAATCCAGACAAAATAAAGTCTAGAATCTGGCTGTCCGGATTTTTAAATTCCCATTGAGCACTGTCCACATCACTTATCACTACTGCTTTTAACCATGGGTAAGATCCTCCGGGTGGAGGCTGCATAACAAAACTGACCCTTTGATTATGCACACACGTGTATGAAGAGCGGAGAACCAAGATATACCGCTGTAGCGACCTTCCCAACACATGCACAAGGGTTTTTTTATTTGGGACACACAAATTTTCAAAACCTGCATACCCTGGTTATGCAGGACCAGTGATCCTTTACCCCTCTGATCAGTAGATATTTAAGTCGCAGTCATTTGGTATTCAATATCTCACGAGCCCCTGCTCTTTCCCCTTAACAGGGTCCAAAAGCCGACTAATTCAAGCCCCAGTCACAGATCACTTACTTGCGCAGCTAATCCCCAGGACCACTCTACCCATCCTTTTTGTTGCCTGACTCCCCAGGACCCCTCTATCCATCCACTAGCTGTCTGATTCCACAGGATGACTCTACCCATCCTTTAGCTGCCTGACTCCCCAGGACCCCTCTACCCATCATTTAGCTGCCTGACTCCCCAGGACCCCTCTACCCATCATTTAGCTGCCTGACTCCCTAGGACCCCCCTACCCATCCGTAAGCTGCGTGACTCCATAGGATGACTCTACCTATTTGTTAGCTGCCTGACACCGCCATACCACCTATTTTCAGGTGAGGTGGTACAGCTTGGTCCGCAATGCTCTTCATAGCCTGCAATTTCTTACCTCATGTCTGGTCAGTTTTCTGCTCCTTTTAAGTAGAAGCAGAAGAGAACACCTGCCTTAATGATTTAAAGCAACTACCTTGAAGTAGAACTAAGCTGCTATCAATCCTTAGTTTTCTTCCAATACTTTCTGTATTTGAGTCAAACATGTAATGTCTGCCTTAATGACTGCGCTTTCTCGTGGTTTGGTAGATATTTTGTATGTTCTTCTCGGAAGGGAGCCTCTGCACTGGTTGCAACAAGTCCACTGGAGAACTGTGTGTTTCCTATGCAGATGACACACAATTGTTGTTAGCCTTTCATCAATTGGGTGACACCAAAGTAGGAAACTTTCAGGGCTGGTGCTAACTGAATGCATAGAACTTGTCTTAAGCTGAACTTGGACAACTCTGAGATTTTGGGGCATATTACCAACAACTAGCGATAATTATTGCTATGTTGGTTTAGCGGCGACATTTTTACCGCCGAGCTGAGGCGATTTTTATCGCTTAGGAACCTTGCTATTATCAAGGTTTATCTCCTAAGCGATAAAAATCTGCCGAAATGCATGAATATCGCTGAAAAGTCAGCGATATTCATGCATTACCGAGCTAATGCTCTTAGCCATGTTATCCACCTACCATTGGATAACATGGCTAAGAACTGCTCAGGGACAGGTGTTAGCTTTTGGAGATATTCGCGCTTAGCGCGAATATCTCCAAAAGTTGGTAATAGGAGATAGCGATGTTAGCGACTGTTTTCAGTTGCTAACATCTTGGCACGCCCACTTTGCATGTCATTAGTGATAAATATCACTGACATGCAAAGCGGGGCCCAAGATGGTCGCTATCTCCTACTAGCTGTGGCTAACTGGTGTTAGCGACAGCTAGGTAATAGGGAGATAATTTTATCTCCGCTTTCTTGGCTTTTAAAGCCAAAAAAGCGGAGATAAACCCCCTTGATATTATGCCCCTTTGTTCTTTGGCGACACTTCCCCATTGGACATTAGGAGTCTGTGTTCCATTGGACTGGGAGCGCCTCCAATTTGGGTATCGGTGGCCAAACACTTAGGGATCAAATTTGACAAGGACTTATCTGTTAAGCTGCAAGTGCTGGTCTTGACAGCCGCTTGCTTTTTGGTCCTGAAATCAATAAAAAAAACAATCAAATTGTTCCCATGCATACGCAGAAAGACAGCGTTCAGGCACTTGTCACCGCCAGTTTAGACTATGACAATGTTCTGTATCTGCAGGCACCAGCCTAACTGCTAAATAGGCTCCAACTGGTGCAGATTCCAGCAGCAAGCTTTATCCTGAATACCCCCAAAAGGAAGTCCATCCACAGGGATTTGAAGGTACTGCGTTGGCTTACTATCAAGCAGAGTGTCAAATTTAAAGCCCTGACAATTACTCAGAGTGCTGCAAAAAACAAGGCCCCATCCACCTTCAGAAAAAAGTCAAGTTTATCTGCAAAGTAGGGCACTCCCATCCTCTAACCACAGCTTTTTACACATTCCTAAGGTCCGCAAAGCTAGACCAGAGGAAAGATATTTCTCCGTTTGGATGTCTAGGCTGTGGAATTCCATGGCAAAGCATACAGGAGATCAAAGTGGAATCTGCAATCAAATGTCGCATGAAGTCTTTCCTCTTCAGAGAAATGTAGTCGAGCGTCATTTACCTCAGTTATTCAGATGATCAAGAGACTCCTCAATACTCCTTTTTGGCTAAATTCAGTGGGGCATATTACCAAGAACGGTATTCAAAATTATCGACGGATTAGCAGCAGAAAACTGCCGCTAAAGCGGCAATCATGGGCTTGATAATATGCCCTTGAGAATTCGAATAGAAGTCCATGTTCTGGTGTGAACATGGGCTTCTATTGGAATTCTCCAAGGCATATTATCAAGCCCATTATCGCTGCTTTAGCGGCACTTTTCTGCTGTTAAACCGGTGATAATTTTAAGGCCGTTCTTGATAATATGCCCCAAAATCCTTTGGACTTTAGCAGGTAAGATACTAATAAGATATCGTCAGCAAAAAAAAGAAATTGACTTGTGGTGCCCCCACCTGTTTCCTTACTATGGCCTCCACTATATAGAAAAACATTCTGATATGACATTTTCAGCTGTCACCTGGGCATTCGGGTTTGTGTAGAGGAGTGTTACCCATGCTTTTATTTCAAAGCTGAAACCCATCACCTAGAGAATTGAGAACTGGAAATGCCAGTCGAAGAAGTCACATGCCTCTTCATGGTCAATTGATACCACCGACAGCAAATTGCCCTCATGTAGGCATCATGGAGAAATGAACTTACATTGGCCGCTGTACTTCTCTGGGGGATGAAGCCAGTCTGGTCCGGTTGTATCAGCTCAGGCAGCAGTGGCAAGTGCCAAGTATGCAGAACCTTACCCAGTGTTTTACAGTCTAGTTTCAGCACTTACTGCAGGTAATACTAAGATACATTTTATAGATGTCAGTCTGGTTTGAGCAAGGTGGCCATCACTCATATTATACTTTCTTACAGTGGTGTCCTCCATTCTCTGGAAACTTGGAACGTGTTTAGGAGCCTGAGGATCAACAGCAAGCCACAGGTGTCTTAATAGTCTTTAGAGAAATTGTCACAGCCCAGCATTTTACCTGCTGCCAACTCTTTCATAGCGGTACAAAAGGAGGTGGTGATGGACGGAGCATCTGAACCAATCAAACACTCACACCCAGTCAACACATCTGGGTTTAATCCATCACCGTTCTTTAGCCCACTTTCCCACCCCATTTCAGACATGGCCATATGCAAATTAGTCTGACCCTGTGCCTCATGGGAATAGTCCAGCCCAAACTGCCAAGCCATGCCTTCCCTGCACCGGAAACAAGCTTCCTAGGACCAGTTTCTGGCATTTCATCCGTCTTCAGCCAGGCTTGCTTGAATCCAGTGGCAAAGTGAGCAAGGGACTCTCGTCTGAGCATACCCTGCCAACTTATGGAGAACAAAGCGGTACAAAAGAGGGTGGTGATGGACGGAGCATCTGAACCAATCAAACACTCACACCCAGTCAACAGATCTGGGTTTAATCCATCACCGTTCTTTAGCCCACTCTGCCACCCCAGTTCAGGCATGGCCATATGCAAATCAGTCTGACCCTGTGCCTCATGGGAACAGTCCAGCCCAAACTGCCAAGCCATGTCTTCCCTGGACCGGAAATAAGCTTCCTAGGACCAGTTTCTGGCATTTCAGCCGTCTTCAGCCAGGCTTGCTTGAATCCAGTGGTAAAGTGAGCCAGGGACTCACGTCTGAGCATACCCTGCCAACTTATGGCAAACAAAGCGGTACAAAAGGGGGTGGTGATGGACGGAGCATCTGAACCAATCAAACACTCACACCCAGTCAAGAGATCTGGGTTTAATCCATCACCGTTCTTTAGCACACTCTGCCACCCCAGTTCAGACATGGCTATATGCAAATCATTCTGACCCTGTGCCTCATGGGAACAGTCCAGCCCGAACTGCCAAGCCATGCCTTCCCTGGACAGGAATAAAGCTTCCTAGGACCGGTTTCTGGCATTTCAGCCGCCTTCAGCCAGGCTTGCTTGAATCCAGTGGCAAAGTGAGCAAGGGACTCACGTCTGAGCATACCCTGCCAACTTATGGCGAACAAAGCGGTACAAAAGGGGGTGGTGATGGACGGAGCATCTGAACCAATCAAACACTCACACCCAGTCAACACATCTGGGTTTAATCCATCACCGTTCTTTAGCCCACTCTGCCACCCCAGTTCAGACATGGCCATATGCAAATCAGTCTGATCCTGTGTGTCATGAGAACAGTCCAGCCTGAACTGCCGAGCCATGCCTTCCCTGGACCGGAACAAGCTTCCTAGGACCGGTTTCTGGCATTTCAGCCGTCTTCAGCCAGGCTTCCTTGAATCCAGTGGCAAAGTGAGCAAGGGACTCAGGTCTGAGCATACCCTGCCAACTTATGGCGAACAAAGTGGTACAAAAGGGGGTGGTGATGGATGGAGCATCTGAACAAATTAAACACTCACACCCAGTCAACAGATCTGGGTTTAATCAATCACCATTCTTTAGCCCACTCTGCCACCCCAGTTCAGACATGGCCATATGCAAATCATTCTGACCCTCTGCCTCATGGGAACAGTCCAGCCCGAACTGCCAAGCCATCCCTTCCCTGGACCGGAAACAAGCTTCCTAGGACCGGTTTCTGGCATTTCAGCCGTCTTCAGCCAGGCTTGCTTGAATTCAGTGGCAAAGTGAGCAAGGGACTCACGCCGGAGCATACCCTGCCAACTTATGGTGAACAAAGCGGTACAAAAGGGGGTGGTGATGGACGGAGCATCTGAATGAATCAAACACTCACACCCAGTCAACAGATCTGGGTTTAATCCATCACCGTTCTTTAGCCCACTCTGCCACCCCAGTTCAGACATGGCCATATGCAAATCAGTCTGACCCCGTGCCTCATGGGAACAGTCCAGCCCGAACTGCCAAGCCATGTCTTCCCTGGACCGGAAACAAGCTTCCTAGGACCGGTGTCTGGCATTCCAGCCGTCTTCAGCCAGGCTTGCTTGAATCCAGTGGCAAAGTGAGCAAGGCACTCACGTCTGAGCATACCCTGCCAACTTATGGCGAACAAAGCGGTACAAAAGGGGGTGGTGATGGACGGAGCATCTGAACCAATCAAACACTCACACCCAGTCAACAGATCTGGGTTTAACCCATCACCGTTCTTTAGCCCACTCTGCCACCCCAGTTCAGACATGGCCATATGCAAATCAGTCTGACCCTGTGCCTCATGGGAACAATCCAGCCCGAACTGCCAAGCCATGCCTTCCCTGGACCGGAAACAAGCTTCCTAGCACCGGTTTCTGGCATTTCAGCTGTCTTCAGCCAGGCTTGCTTGAATCCAGTGGTAAAGTGAGCAAGGGACTCACGTCTGAGCATACCCTGCCAACTTATGGCGAACAAAGCGGTAAAAAAGGGGGTGGTTATGGACGAGCATCTGAACCAATCAAACACTCACACCTAGTCAACAGATCTGGGTTTAATCCATCACCGTTCTTTAGCCCACTCTGCCACCCCAGTTCAGACATGGCCATATGCAAATCAGTCTGACCCTATGCCTCATGGGAACAGTCCAGCCCAAACTACCAAACCATGCCTTCCCTGGACCGAAAACAAGCTTCCTAGGACTGGTTTCTGGCATTTACCTGTTGTTTTTGCATTTGTCACCCGAGTGGGACGGGTATGCTCAGGCGTGAGTCCCGTGCTCTCCATGCCACTGGAATCAAGCTATCCAGGCTGATAAGGGCTGAAAGTCCGAAACCGGTCCTTGGATGCTTGTTTCCAGTCCAGGGAGGACCTGGCTTGGCAGTTCGGCTAGACTGTTCCCATGAGGCACAGGGTCAAGACTGATTTGCATATGGCTGGGTTCAAACTGGAATGGCATGGTGAGCAAAAAAAGATGGATTTAGGTCCAGATCTCTGTACTGGAGTGAATGTATGACATTGTTATGCATTCTGTCCATCACCTGTTGTTTTTGCATTTGTCACCCCGAGTGCAACGGGTATGCTCAGACGTGAGTCCCGTGCTCTCCATGCCACTGGAATCAAGCTATCCAGGTTGATGAGGGCTGAAAGCCCGAAACCGGTCCTTGGATGCTTGTTTCCAGTCCAGGGAGGACCTGGCTTGGCAGTTCGGGCTGGACTGTTCCCATGGGGCACAGGGTCAAGACTGATTTGCATATGGCTGGGTTCAAACTGGAATGGCATGGTGAGCAAAAAACGATGGATTTAGGCCCAGATCTCTGTACTGGGGTGAATGTATGACATTGTTCTGCATTCTGTCCATCACCTGTTGTTTTTGCCAACTCTTTCATGGCAGCCACAATTACTTCTGTGGTCCGATATTAATAATAACCTTTCTCTGCTTCGCTGTTACCATCCTTAACAACACCTCCTCCTGCTCTCGGTTATCTAAGTCATTAAGTACAAGGTACAATCTGCTGTATTCAGACCAAATGTACTTATTTATTTTATTTGGGACATACCAGTTTGCCATGAGCGGTTCTAATTGCTTCCATGGTGCAATGTGATCCATCTAGCCACATTATCCATGCCAAGAGACAGCTTATCCTATCCCTTTCAGCCGTCTGTTTAACAATATACAGTGCTTAATTTGCAAAATAGTAGGTTCCTGGGCCCTCGTCAGGAGGTCACTACAGCGTGCACCACCCATTGCTCCTGTCAGCGCTGACAAAGACAGTACCAAACCAACTACTAATCATCACCCTGGTACAAGTGTGGCAATACAGACTATACCAGGCTCCAAAAGCTATAACAATGGCTTGGGCAGCAGGTATTAATCATTGTTAATGTATTTTGTATTAATAAACAACTGTGATTGTACTTGTCACTAAATCTGACAGCACCACCATGTGGCAAACTGTCATAAGTGCCTGTGCTGACAATTAAGTGCCAGTGCGGAGCACCGGATACCACCCTCTCAAGTTAAGCACTGAAATAGTGTTTATGATCTAACGGGTGCATGCATTCTATCTCCATCCTGTAGGCTGCCCCAGAGGCGTGCAAGGTACTCACCTGCCCATTGGTGTAATACTGCTCTGCATTTCAAGGTTCTAATTTAGTTTTCTAGCAAAGGGACTATATCAGTTAGAGCTACCCTCTCTCTGTAGATCGTATTTACACACATACCCCTTAGAAACTAGCATTTTCAGAAAAATATTGGTCTACATGTTGATTGATATGTGCCTCATCATTCTGCAATGCCTCAGCCTGCAAGCTCCAAGTCCATATCCTCCCAATCTGATTTGCCCATGTTGAGTGGTCCAACACTGGCTGGTACTCTGAGACTGTGCACACCAGGTGCTCCATGTGTGATGTGTTTCTGTGTGGGCAGGGGCATATCATAGGCCTCTACAGCGCAGGTGCCCCAGCCCATTAGGGAACCCCATTCAGCCCAAGTACAATGAATATATGTGTTATATCATAGACTCTGGATGCCCTTCACAATGCATCAAACCAGTGCCCTTGCCCATGTTCTGAATAAAGGATTACACCCAGTCTGCAGTGCAGATCATGTATAGAGAAATAATACATGAGTTACGAACTAATCAGGTTAAGTGTACGCCCGGCAACTGACTATTTTCAACTGTGGAGTGAAGACTTGAAGCACTTCTGTAGTGATGGGCTTGATCTGACCAATAGAGCATTGCCCATACAGTTTAAGTCCCCAGCACACATTGTGGCTGCATGAACTAATCGGATAAAGTGAGATCTCATCCAGATACAATAATTGTCAGGCTGTTGGTACACCTACATATGAATTCACAAAACAAGACCTAGATCACAACGGCATCAAATCCTAAGTCACTTAATGGTGTACCATCACATGCAAATCTTTTGCAAATCCCTCCTCTCTTTTAATAAATGAGGTAGGAGGTACAACCATGTTATGCCATGTTTAAAAACATATGCCCAATCCCATGGAAACATATACACAGTTGTGAGACAACAAAAAACACACACCTAGGTGCCAAAATCAGGTAGGTAGAAAAAAGTGTGTGTGAGTGAGATGGCGCCTCACGGGCGAACCACCAACGGGAACCTGGCAGGTACTCACCAGGATTACCCTGTTCTCATCATTGGCACCATCAAGCTCAAAAGAAAGACTTGTGTCCACAAAACAAACAAAACAGTGTTTGTGAGGGAATGCAGTGTGTAGGAACGAACGAAAAACACGCAAACTGTGTCAAACAACAAACATATAAAAACCACACACACAACACGGAGCTTAGCTTTATTCTGTCAATTTCGTGTTGGTTGCGGAATGTTAAAAAAGAGAGAGAGGCTAATACCTATCTAGCCAATCTCCACTTGCCGACATGTTTCATTGCTTTAGGCAATTTCTTCAGGGCGTCACAAATGTTTAAGCCACTGCATTAGGACATGCGTTGTCTTCACAACTGAAAAAGACATGTACAAAACACATACATATGTGATTATCATCCTTCCATATTGAAAAAAACCCCAAAAGTGAGGCTTTAAAGTATGAGTATACCCACACCACATACAACAACCCATTATTTATCCTCAATCGACCACCATGGCGCATACCAGTCGAGAGGTTCAACCCCTGGTAGGTTTCTAGGTAACTCCAAATGTGAGTCACTATTCTTTCTGTATTCGTTACTGTAAGGAAAAATTATAAAATGTACTCTCTATATATCTAATTAGATTCTAGTGAGTTTTCCAACACCCCATAGTATGCCGATGTGACCCAAAACAGTATTAGGGGGAGCAGTACCCTTTAGATATTGTTATTGAAGTAATGTCATTTAAAATGCACTGCGGCAATAATAAACGTCTCTCCCAGAAGGGTTCAAGCTCAGTAGATGTTAAACTGAGTCGTTTTGACGGCGCTTAGCTCCGAGGCACAGCGGTTAAAACTGTGGTCGACATCGTAACAAGCCGCTGTACCCATGTTTCCCACCCTTCCAGAGGAAAGCTAACAAAGCCCCCAGTTTGAATACTCTACACCTTACCAGTAAGGGACTCGGGCCGGCATTCACTCAGCCCTCGCGAACACCCGGAACGTCAGACTCAATTAAGAAATAGTTCCTGGGCGTCACTAAAGGATCGCGTAGTATCGCGAGAAAACGGAAACTCCATTTTGGAAAGGGCAGGAACCCAAGTAATGCAGTAAAAGGCAAGGGGCATCGCGGGAATACCGGACAACTCTTGATCACTGACAGACTCAAATTTACGGCGTGAAATTACATTAATGAGCCATGCCGATATTAATGTTCATTATGTGCAGAAAGTACTCTTTGAAAAATTATTATTAATAAAATTGTTATAAATTTTTATTTTTTTTTATGAAAATGTTGACACAAACTTCTGATACAGCACCTATATAAGGTGAAGTTTGTTCAGCCATTTAACAAGGATTCGAGGGAGATAAATTCGACCACTACATAGTACTAGAAAAGGTCCTTCAAGATAAACAGGAACAGTCCAGTGGATGGTGAGCTGTTATGTATGCACTACAGAGGGAAGGTGTGTATCCTTGCGAATGTACATAAGAGCTCACTCATAACCACAGGGTAGGAAGGGTGGAACTTCTTTCACTTTATTCCATTAAAGAAGTTTCCTCCCTTGGTTTTACGTGTCATCACTTCCTGTTGTTTGAGTATCCCTCCACATTTAACACCCACCTGACAATCGATCTAGACTATGGACAAAAATTGTCTAGCATTCACAGATGACCAGATAGCCGCAATTTTAGCAGGACCCTCACTCCTCTCCGACTCTCCGTTACTAGGGAATACATCAGTCAGAGAGGAATGGGAAAGACTTAGCAATCTTAAAAAGAAACAAGTCAGGATTGCCCTTCATGGGGCGTTAATGTCCGAATATTATACATCAGGAGCCTCACCAGCAAGTCTTCTGGTAAGAATAGAACCGAGGATTTTTTTGGATGATAAAAAGTTCAGGTTAGACTGGAGCTATATAGCCAACAAATGCACCAGGGATTGGTTAATCCTTATCATCAGTACAGCGCAACGACTGAGCGAGGCCCTTCTGAAAGAAATCTTAGAATTAGGAGAAAGCATCAGTCGAGATAACACCCTTACTAACGCTAAAGAACATCTGAGCAAAATACAAGACGACCTGAACGAGTATAAGAACTACATGATTAATCCATTGGACTGTTCCTGTTTATCTTGAAGGACCTTTTCTAGTACTATGTAGTGGTCGAATTTATCTCCCTCGAATCCTTGTTAAATGGCTGAACAAACTTCACCTTATATAGGTGCTGTATCAGAAGTTTGTGTAAACATTTTCATAAAAAAATATATTTATTTTTTATAATAATTTTATTAATAATAATTTTTCAAAGAGTACTTTCTGCACATAATGAACATTAATATCGGCATGGCTCATTAATGTAATTTCACGCTGTAAATTTGAGTCTGTCAGTGATCAAGAGTTGTCCGGTATTCCCGCGATGCCCCTTGCCTTTCACTGCATTACTTGGGTTCCTGCCCGTTCCAAAATGGAGTTTCCGTTTTCTCGCAATACTACGCCCAGGAACTATTTCTTAATTGAGTCTGACGTTCCGGGTGTTCGCGAGTGCTGAGTGAATGCCGGCCGAGTCCCTTACTGGTAAGGTGTAGAGTATTCAAACTGGGGGCTTTGTTAGCTTTCCTCTGGAAGGGTGGGAAACATGGGTACAGCGGCTTGTTACGATGTCGACCACAGTTTTACCCGCTGTGCCTCGGAGCTAAGCGCCGTCAAAACGACTCAGTTTAACATCTACTGAGCTTGAACCCTTCTGGGAGAGACGTTTATTATTGCCGCAGTGCATTTTAAATGACATTACTTCAATAACAATATCTAAAGGGTACTGCTCCCCCTAATACTGTTTTGGGTCACATCGGCATACTATGGGGTGTTGGAAAAACTCTCTAGAATCTAATTAGATATATAGAGAGTACATTTTATAATTTTTCCTTACAGTAACGAGTACAGAAAGAAAAGTGACTCACATTTGGAGTTACCTAGAAACCTACCAGGGGTTGAACCTCTCGACTGGTATGCGCCATGGTGGTCAATTGAGGGTAAATAATGGGTTGTTGTATGTGGTGTGGGTATACTCATACTTTAAAGCCTCACTTTTGGGGGTTTTTTCAATATGGAAGGATGATAATCACATATGTATGTGTTTTGTACATGTCTTTTTCAGTTGTGAAGACAACGCATGTCCTAATGCAGTGGCTTAAAAATTTGTGACGCCCTGAAGAAATTGCCTAAATTGGAATAGGCAATGAAACATGTCGGCAAGTGGAGATTGGCTAGATAGGTATTAGCCTCTCTCTCTTTTTTAACATTCCGCAACCAACACGAAATTGACAGAATAAAGCTAAGCTCCGTGTTGTGTGTGTGGTTTTTATATGTTTGTTGTTTGACACAGTTTGCGTGTTTTTCGTTCGTTCCTACACACAGCATTCACTCACAAACACTGTTTTGTTTGTTTTGTGGACACAAGTCTTTCTTTTGAGCTTGATGGTGCCAATGATGAGAACAGGGCAATCCTGGTGAGTACCTGCCAGGTGACCGTTGGTGGTTCGCCCGTGAGGCGCCATCTCGCTCACACACACTTTTTTCTACCTACCTGATTTTGGCACCTAGGTGTGTGTTTTTTGTTGTCTCACAACTGTGTATATGTTTCCATGGGATTGGGCATATGTTTTTAAACATGGCATAACATGGTTGTACCTCCTACCTCATTTATTAAAAGAGAGGAGTGATTTGCAAAAGATTTGCATGTGATGGTACACCATTAAGTGACTTAGGATTTGCTGCCGTTGTGGTCTAGGTCTTGTTTTGTGAATACATAATTGAGTGGAGGGCGACCTATGACTACTGTTCCCTCTTAGCTCCTTGTTGTTAACTACACCTACATATGACACTGCTAAAGGTCTGCAGTCTAGGTCCCTCTCCTGTACAACATACCTGTACTCCTGATCAGTGGTACTATAAAAGACCATAAATGGCACTCCTGGTCTAATCCATAGGAGAACCCCATATAGGAAGAGTGTTGTGTTTAATAATTGCCCCTTCTAACGTTTGGGTAATTTGAGACGTTCACATTTTCAAAGGTGCTTTTCATGCAGAGATTCAAAATGTATTCCTGACTCAGTAGATGTGGAATAGATCTTATGTTCCTTTATCAGGTTGCCCAGTCTCCTTACATTCCAGGTAACAGGCCTTCCAGGTAGCAAACCTGTGCACGGTCAACCTGTAATAAATTGGATTATTAATTGAGAGGGGCAGATCCAGATGTGAGGAGCCCACCTGTGATTGAGAATAACCCCATTCATATGGATTTTCCTCTGGAGTTCAGTTTTGAGGCAGAAGGAGTACACTCTGATGCCAGCGAAGTGTCAAGGACATGAGGGCACCTCTTGGGAATCCAGCAGAGGCCTGCAGCAGGGCACTGACAGGTCCAGTTTGTTCTGGTAAGCTGGGAAGTTGCAGGGAAGGCCACTGGAAGCTTGTGTCCCTGTCGCTCAAACAGGAGATCGGCCAATTGACCCTTGGAGTCACTTCTGGGGATCCTGGGTTCAAGGCATATAGGTCCAATCTTCCAGAGCAGTCCTCCGAATATTCGCAGGTCCAGAAGTGTTCTGATGAGGGATGATTCTGAGGGTGCCATTCTTATACCCGTGCCAGCCTGCGGGTGGGGAATTCCCCTTTGGAGCCACACAGGAAAGGGCAAAGGCTAGAAAATCTGTCTAGGGTAACAAACACAGGCAGCGGAAAACATGGCGGCCGCTTGCTAGGGCGGCGCGCTCGTCCTTGACGAAGGTTCCTGACGACATGCCCCAGAAAACGAACTAATCGCATTCGGCTATTTCAGACGGGCTAGTGGTGAGACGGCAAGCAAGGACGCTACTAAATATCTGCTAAAAACATCGAGACGGTGGTGGTTTAGAGCGGGCTCGGCAAGCGGTAGGGAGGGAGAGTGAGCTGGCGGGCGGAGCTCCGGGAGTGTTGTGCCTAGCTGAGCTGCTCTGATAAGCGGCGTGAATTGAATTGGCAAGCGGCTGTTGAGATCCTGAAGCTACAGAGCTCCGAGAACACAGCAGTGGATAGAGCTGCCAGTGTTAAGGCAAAAGCCCGTTTTGAGTTTATCAGAGTACTGCAAAATGTACACGATGAAAACACTCTACAATGTCAGAGATGGCACATAATTAATTTTACGGGAAATCAACTGCCTTAAACAGCTCGTGCTGCCGGTGTCTTTAAAAATCGGGACCTTGCCTGGCGGTAGGGGAGACGAGCGGAGCGGGCTCAGGTCAGGCTACACGTAGTACGGCGCGGCGCGGTTCTAGCGCTGTGCGGTGCCGAGAGTGAAGAGTGAAGAGGAGGCAGACGGGAGCTTGGAATCTTTGTGCCAAGATAGGATTCAAAGCTCGGCGGCGTGGAGGCAGCCTGGCTTTTGGAACCAACAGTGCTGCATTAAGATAAAGGTGGATAGAGCTGCCGATGTGTTGGAGGCAGGTTTTCCTCCCTGCACCCCACCGCTGGGGCGACGCAGCCGTGGAGCTCTGAAGAAGCAGAAGGGCAGCAGTATATGGTGTCTCTGCAAAAAGAGTGGCAACAACCATTTGGTGCGGTAAGGGGGACCAGCAGGGGGGGAAGGTGTTGAGTGCATCGAGGGGGGAGGCTCAGCCTACTGACAGTCGGGGCTTTACAGATATACAGGACTGTCACCCTTTACAGAATCTAGACCTCACACCCAGAGTCTTCAGATTTAAGGCACAATTTCAAGCCTCTAGCCAGGCACCTAGTGAGACTTCATACAGAAGTACCGCCAGAACCCTGGGGAAGCGGAAGGCTAAGGGGAAAGGAAAATGCAGCAATAAAGACAAAGAATCAGCTGCCCCTGTGAGTCCCAGGGACACAGGCCAAGTGCAAGCAACCGAAAGGAGCCCGGGGGAACAGTCCCTCACAGAGTCCCTCACAGAGTCGGAGTCAGAAGTTGAGCTCGGGGTAGCAACCGACACATCACAACTCTCAGTCTCAAGGGTATCGAGAAGGGGTAAGGGACATCAGCTACGGTACACCGCTCCGAAGGAGCTACCACATAAGGCGAGCTTGAGTAAAGGGGATTCTAAAACAAAAGCTAGTAAAATCTCCCGAATCACACCTTCACTGAAGTCTTATTTCAAGGTCCTGCCCCAGGTCTTAAACATAATCAAGAGCCCCAAAAACCTGCTAGCACACAAACTGTACTCACGTCAGTTGAAGATATTGAACCTACAATTACTTCTACATCTACACATGGCAATTTGGGGGAAAACAAAGAGGAATTAACAAGGGCAGGAGAATCAGCTAGTGGAGTAAAGATGGGGGATCCAGTAGAGCGAGTTGCTAATGCAACTCCCCCTCCGGACCAGCAAGCCTCCACCCCAGTGGTGGGAAGTGAGACAAAAGAGGTGGATCCATATAGCGGGGGTTGCGAAGAGAATGGTAGCGACGATACCCTCCAAGCTATACTTCTCAGCATGAGGGAAGAGATTAGAAATGGGTTTGAGGAGTCGAAAAGATGCTTTGAGGAGTCCAGACAAACTCAATCAGAGATCCGCACAATGTGCGAAAACTTAGAGTCTAAGGTAGATGGTCTTTCACTGAGAACCGGAGGCTTAGAGGACTGTGTGGAAGAGCTCAAGGCAAAATTGGAGTCTGCTGAGGCAAAGATTCAGACATTACGACGGGAAGGCAATACAGTCAAAGAGAGGGTTGAGTCTCTCGAGAATTTCTCTAGAAGGAATAACTTGAGACTTCTAAAAATTCCGGAGGGAAGAGAAGGAGGGACTTAAAGAATTTTGTAGCAACCATACTAAAAGACTCTCTAATTCTGGATGAACCCTTGGCTGAGATAGAAATAGATATTCAGAGGGTACACCGGGATCCATTCCGTCTCAAACCAGGCAGAGATAAACCAAGGAAGATCCTGGTGAATTTTCTAACATATTCACTGAAAGAGAAGATTCTGACTTCAGCCCTGAAAGCCAAGACCTTGAAAGCTTCAGATTTTTCTTTTGAAGTGAGGTCCGACCTGTTTAAAACCACACTAGATAGGCAGTGGGAATTAGGTCAACGGATGGAGAAGTTCAGAAGCCTAGGTGCTACCGTGCAAATGAGATTTCCTGCTTTCCTTAGGATAATGTACAATAATAAAATGAATAATGTCAAGTCTCCCTTAGAAGCTGATGAGCTACTTGTCACTATCAGTGAACACGCAAACCCCCCAGACCGCGTGTAAAATTCTGGTAAAATAATAGAGGAATCTGTATAAAGAGTAAAAAAAAAAAAAAAAAGTGATGAAGGGTTAAAAAAAAAAGAAAGAAAAAAAGGAAGGAAAAGGAAAGAAAAAAAACCATATATAAATAAAGGGGAAATATACACAACCTTTTCCCTAAAATGTAGGAAACCAAAATAGTATTGGTGATATATAATTAAATGGTTATCAATACGGGAATTTCACTATAGACCTCAATCCCCAGTATACTTACTGTCAAAAGTCAAGAGTTATATTAGGCTGCAATGGCGCCTATTTTCACTTCTTACATCATCGCCCAAATTCATCCTTGGTTATCCGAGGATCATCAATAGCAACATTAACAGTATGTTACAAAATAACTACCAGATAAGGAATTAAAACCACAGTTTTACTAATCATTAATCGTCACTGCTTATATATATTTTAAGCATAATGACCGATAAGAGCGACATTAGGGCATGGAACGGGAACACGTCAGAGACGACAAGCTGGCAATACATCACGCCAGAGTAAGTTGGGGGAGGGGTTTCCAGGGGTGGGAGGGGTGGGAAGGGAAAGGCATAATATAAAAGTCCTCATAAACCGAATTCTATAATCACGAAGAATATAGATCCAATGTTGTCTCAGAGCTTCTGTTTGGCTAAAATAGAAAGAGATGTAGCTAATGACAGGCAGTCTTGCAAAAAAAGTATCAGAGCTGAGGGTTGGAAAACTATGTTGAAGAGCCTAAAAACTAAAAATTTATGTCAGATATTAAATTCCTATCCTGGAACGTAAATGGTCTGCATGTTAGGGCGAGGAGGAATAGAATCTTACAATACCTACGAGATTCACCCGCGCAGATCATTGCGATCCAGGAAACACATTTAAACAAACAAGAGATCACAGATGTATTTAAAAAGATTAAATGGGTTGATAAATTTGTAAGCACGGACCATAACGCTAGTATTCGTGGTACTGCCATCATTTTTAAAAAAGCAGTAAGGGCCCAGACAACGGACTGGAAAACAGATACAAGCAGTAGATGGTTGGTAGTCAATGCCCAATTATACTCGAAGGGCTTTACCATCATTAGTTATTATGGACCTAACCAGGATGATCCTTCTTATCTGAATATCCTGCAGAATCATCTGATTACCTGTTCTGATGCCATAATATGGGTGGGGGATTTCAATCTTGTCCTAGATCCAAAACTAGACAAATCTCCCACTTCTAGGGCCGTAGCGCACAGTAATATGAGGGATACACTGCTTCGATGTATGTCGAATCTTGGTCTAAATGACCTATGGAGACAAAGAGCTGGTAAAGCCATGGGAGTCTCTTATCACAATTACTAATACAGACATAAATCACGAATTGATTATGCCCTATTTAGTCTCTCCATTAAAGATCAGGTTAAAAACATAACATATCTGCCTCTACATCTGTCAGATCACTCTGCTATTCTTTTCTCGGTAAAATTAAAGCAGAAATCCACTCATCCATCTTGGTCCTTTGACCGAACAATTCTATTGGAGGAAGAGGAGAAAGATTATCTGATGCAGGAAACCATCTCCTTTTTAGAGCAAAATTTAGGCTCTGCCTCATTGGTCATTGTATGGGAGGCCTGGAAAGCTTTTATAAGGGGCTGCATTACTGGTAGGGCCTCATACAGGAGAAAGAAATATGGGGAGGCAATGCTACATATAGAGCAAGAACTGACCCGTTTGGAATCATCAGATCAGGTCCCC
Source organism: Lissotriton helveticus (assembly GCF_964261635.1). NCBI lineage: Eukaryota > Metazoa > Chordata > Amphibia > Caudata > Salamandridae > Lissotriton > Lissotriton helveticus. The sequence goes on along the minus strand of NC_136071.1, from coordinate 328,285,282 downwards.
TCAGATAATCAAGAGGAGAAAATAGAATTAAAAGCTAAGTTAGACACACTATTGCAAGAGAGGCTAAATAAAAAATGGCAGGCAAGTAAACTTGCGCACTTCGAATATGGTGAATCGGCTGGAAAATTGCTGGCCTGGAAAATAAAAGCTGACCAGTCCAGAAACTTCATTAAAGAAGTGAGGGTCGCGGGGGAAACCAATAGTAGGTCAACAGATACGGACATCGGTGAAGCCTTCAGTGAGTTCTTCCGGAATATCTATACAGAGGAACTCAATGCTAATTTAGATGAAAGGAACGATTGGCTGGATAATATAACTCTACCTGAATTGGAAAGCTCTCAAACTGAAAATATAGACAAAGAAATAACGGAGTTAGAAGTTTCTAACATTATCAAACAATTAACACAGGGTAAGGCTGCGGGACCAGACGGACTCCCAGGAGAATTATATAGGGTACTCAATCCCACTCTCACTCCAGTCTTACGAACCTTTTTAATGACATACTGATTAGAGGGGAGTCACCACCAAGCTCCTGGGGGGAAGCGAATATAGCCTTAATATTAAAAACAGGCAAGGACCCAGCCGAGTGTGGATCATATCGCCCAGTCTCGCTTCTCAACAATGATTACAAGATTTTCACGTCAATTTTGGCAGCGAGATTGGGAAGCGAGATTGGATCGATTATCCACCCTGACCAAAAGGGGTTTATCAGAGGCCGGCAATTGGCCGACCTAACTTACGATTTGGTGGGAGCCGCGGACATCGCCTCAACTTTCGGCCTACCTCTGGCTATTATGACCCTCGACGCCACAAAGGCGTTTGATAGGGTAAACTGGGCATATTTAAATCTAATAATGAAAAAATTCCATCTTGGTCCCAAATTTTGTAGGGCCATAGGCTTACTATATAATAACCCCAGAGCATCCCTACTAATAAATGGTACGTGAACAACTCCTTTTAAAATTAGCCGAGGAACAAGGAAGGGTTGTCCCCTATCCCCTCTTCTTTTTAATTTATATGTAGAACCGTTTGCTCAGTCTATTCGGGAGGATACTAATATTCCACACTTCACTTTTTCGGGCTGGGAAAAGAAGGTCGGCCTCTATGCCGATGATATTCTCATCTATACAACCGATCCCGCATTGGCATTCCCTATAATTATAAAGAAAGCGGAGGATTTTGGAAAATTCTCGGGATACGAAATAAATGCAGGGAAAACGGAAATTATGGTCTGGAATATTCACAATTTTCAACTCCCAGTAAAATCCTCAATGAGGTACCTAGGAGTTACAATAACCAAAGATTTAGAACATCTGGCGCAAAACAACTTAGCCCGGATCTCCCGAGAATCCCAAACCTTGATGAAGGCCTGGTCTTTGCTCCCGCTTACCATCTATGGGAGAACCAGCCTGATAAAAATGAGTATTCTCCCGAAATTTACTTTCATTTTTAACTCCATCCCGCTAACCTTTGATACCAAACAGCTTGCAAAATGTCAGCAAAACATCAATTCATTTATTTGGGGATATAAATCCAGCAGACTGGCCTGGAAAAAACTGAGAAGGAGAAGAGAAAAAGGGGGGCTCGCATTGCCAGACCTGGAATACTACGCCTGGGCGTTTCATTTGTCCCATTCCAGGATGCTACTCAAGATCCCCTGGGAAAATGCAAATGGGCTTATGTATAAGGCAATGTTATTGGGTTCGGACCTTCCAGCGAACGGTTTTCTTTTCAAGTTCGGCCACCAGAAGTTCTTTAAAAAAATCAGACTAAAGTCATTATTGGGCATTTTAAAAGAATGGTCTCAAATAAAATCCAAGGCCGGGATAGGATATCTATCCAAACATGCTCCGATTTGGGACTTACCTGGGCTATCATCACAAGAAGCCAACGCAGTTAAAAGAGTCCTACTAGATGCAGGAATAACACAGTGGGGGGAACTGCTGGTGGAAGGATCAATTATGGTTTGGGATATCTTCAAGCTTAGGGTAACATCAACACTCTCTTGGATAGTATACTTACAACTAGACAGCTGGCTTCGGGCTCAAACTAAGAAGAAAGCAATGATGGGAGAATATAGTCCTCTAGAAAACATCTTAGTTGAGAGACCTGCGGGAAGAAAAGAAGTCGCACTCTTCTACTGGCACATCATAGAGGATGGAGAGCGGGACCACAACCTCCCGGAAAAACTTTGGGGTGCAGAGGGAGAACTACATATGGAGGACATATGGGAGGATTCTTTTACCCTCCTCTATAAAATCATTAAGCCAGCATGGCTGAGGCGCAACCACTTCTTCACACTTCACAGAGCGTATTACTCTCCCAAACGGCTTTCGAACTTCCAACCCGGGAAGTGTTGCTGCAAATGCTTCTTTCCAGCAGCCTCAGATCTTCATATGTTCTGTGAGTGCCCGAACATTGCTACTTTTTGGCAAGAAGTCAGGACAACACTCGAATCTATCCTCAGATCATCTATCCCGTGCTCATGGTCTTTAATCATATTTGGACTGAACAATAACATCAAGGGATTAGAGAGAGAGTTTTTATTCTATGCCATCTTACTAGCAAGAAGAGAAATCTGCAAAAACTGGGTCAACACAAATCCTCCAACGCATGTAGAGTGGCTGTCATCACTATATGCAGCTTCGAAGCTCGACCTATCTAGAACATGTAGCCCTCGTTCTCTGAGATTTTGGGACCTTTTGATCAATTGGAGAAGGGATAGTTAGCCAACCCGGGTTTTTTTTTTTTTTTCCCCGGGTCCGATGATTAGGCCTAAAATCTCCCAGTCCAAAGGGAGGCACCGTACAGTCATTGGACAACTGGCCGAACCGGTCCGAAGGGAGAATGTCCGTCCAAGCTCTGCTGGTGACATCGGGGCTGACTCTCTGGGCACCGAGAGCTTAGTACTAGGCTTCTGGGTGCCACAGGGGGGGTCGGGCCTCGTGTTTTTTCGGCTAGGAGCACAGTTGGATCGGCTATATGGCTAAAGAGGACAAAGAAAAAAAAAAAAAAACACAGGCAGCCTTAAAAGTCAAGAAGGTTTGTGGACACAGCCTTTAGACTACCTCTTAGAAACTCAGAAAGGGCTCAGAAGAGGAACACATTGCCCCACACCAAGGGTCCTTTCCCCCCAATGTCTGGAAGGAATACACAACACACCACAGGAGGGCCATTCACAGTCATGTGACCCTAGCAGAAAGGCACATTTGGTTTAGGGGGAACATGCCAACTTTCTAAGAGTGATATTTTCAAAATAGTAACTTCAAATCTGACTATACCATTAAAGAATATTTAAAATTGCAATTCTAATGGGGGTTTCTAGCTCTTGAGTGCCTGCCCCTTTCAGGGACATCTTAATATTTTCAGGGGCCCTAGGCCACATGTATTTTGTCCAGAACAGCTTTTTATTTAGAATTTAATTTGAGCGCTCTCATGCCCTCTTTGGCAGTGCATAGACACATTCGTACAAATCCTGAATCTGTTTACATCTAATATTCAGGTATAGTGATGTGTTTTTTCAGTTTTGTAACACAGCAGCAGCTCTCTATTTTGATCTAAAATAATTTTTTTAAGGAACTTGCATTACACAAAAAAAATTCTCTGCAAAATGTCTGTAATAGACTTTCACACACCACCCACATTAAAAAAAGTTTAAAGGAAACCTGTATTTAAAACAACCTGTTTAGGAATTATCCATGGTCTTCAGGGCAAGACACCCCTATGAACAGAGCTGACTATACTTAAAGGCCGTGGCCCTGGGCCAGAGCCGACTTTGCACATGCCTTAAAATGTCTCCGGGCCCCCTTCTATTCTGAGTCCTGATCTTCTCATTACCATTCATCTCAGCCTCTCCAGGCACCTTGGTACCGGGCCGTATTGAGCTGACTCTAACAGCTTCTAAAAGCTTACATCTTCTATCAGCTGTTCGCACAAATGCCTGCTCACCTTTGGAAATGTCAAGCATCTTTACGGACACTAAAGTTTGCCTGCAAATAACACTATCGGAATCAAAGACTCTGCGACCTCCAGAGCAGGGTTCTGTCACGCGAGGGGTAGTGTCACCCAAAAAAAAAACAGTGGCCTGTTTATACATTCTGGAAAACAGACTTCCCAATCTTGTTACTTCGGGGATAAATGAGTACTGTTAACATGAGATGGTGCCAAAGCACTACAAGTATTACAAAATTCTGTGTTTGTCAATTTCACTTGATGAAGGAAATGTTGCTGTGGTTTTCTCATTAATTATTGTTTTTTAACGATAACTGGAAACTCTGCTTATAATGACTTTGTAATGACCCAGGAGACTTCGTAAGTGAAGAAATATAATTTTTTCATAAATATAAGTTCCCACAGATGGGAGAAACAGTGCGTGCAAGCACTCAGGCGGCGGTGGCGTTCTAAGCACAGTGGGTTCCAACTGTCACCAACTGGCACGGGGTCTCGCGCCACAGACAGCACAAGACACCAAGAATAACAATGCCCTCATGCCGGGTAGGCGCGTGAGAGCACTACAAATATCTCCTTGCATAAAAAGAAGAAAAGGAAAAAGAGTAAAGGATCCGGAGAGAGATAGAGAAATAGAGATAGAGAGAGAATGAGAGAGAGAGAGAAAAAGAGAAAGAGAAAGGAAAAGGAAAAGGAAAAGAGAAAGAGAAAGAGAAAGGAAAAGGAAAAGAAAAAGAGAAAGAGAAAGAGAGAGAAAGAAAAGCGGAAAGAGTGACAGGGGAGTCACCTGTACCTGGCCGGTAACTTGGCCACTCTGGAACTCCTCCTGGGGAAAACAAGAGGGTTATTTGAAGCATCAACATCACAATATTCAGCTAAAGCATTGCGTGACAAGGCCATATTAGAACTTGTACTTTGTCTCTCAAGAACTTCCTCGTTAACATTTACAATCTTGTTCATATTCCTCCAGCTACGCCCATTGACACGTACTGCACTGCCACATACCTTGTCAATGTAAACTGGTTCGCTGAACTTAGATTTTCCCTTTTTAACAAACCCCTGTTTCTGTATTTTCACTTTGTCACCAACAACGAACTTCGGTTTGGAAGTGTGTTTCCTGTTATCAAAATACACTTTTTGCTTAAGTTGTACTTCATTAACCTTGTTTCTAACCCTAGCATCAATCTCATGGAAATTAGTGCTGGGTTTGAACCATTTTCACATCCATGCTGGTCTGAAGTCCGTGGATGATTTCCTACCTCTAAGTAGTTCAAAGGGAGAGGCACCAGTGGAGGAGTGGGGTGTAGTCCTATAAAACCATAACATAGTTCTCACACTGTCGGGTATGGATTTGTTGTGGTTGATGGCCCACTTTATTCAATCCCCAATGACTCTGTTGAGTCTCTCGACTAACCCATTAGTTTGGGGATGATATAGTGAGCTTTTGAGATGAGAGATGGAATTATCTTTTAAAAAATGTTCTACCCCTGTTGAGACAAACTTCACCCCATTGTCAGAAATTATGGTCTTAGGTAAGCCCTCCCTCATGAAAATTTCTTTCATAAATTCAATAATTACTTTTGAATCAGCTTTGGATACAAATCTGACTTCGGGCCACTTAGAATAGTAGTCCATTAGAACAATTGCAAACTTAGACTGGTGTTACAAGGTGTGGAATGGCCCCAAAACATCAATACCCAATTCTTCCCATGAAGACTCGGGAAGGGGTATGGGAGTGAGGGGGGGTTGCTCGTGCGGAGGTTCTTATCGCAATGAGCACAAATGGTGCACTCTAACACTAGAGCCTAAATATCCCTATCCATTTTGGGCCACCAAAAGTACTCACAAGTTCTACTTTTGGTGAGTGTGGCACCCAGGTGTCCCTTGTGGGCCTTGGTTAAAATCATTTTTCTAACGATGACAGGAGGAACTATTTTATCTACTCTGAAGACTAAACCATCTTCTAGTGATAGATCATCACAGACTTTCACAAATGGTTGTACATCAACATTGGCATTACTCTCTTTTGGCCGCCCATGGACTATGTAGTGTTTAACAGTTTTTAATGTATCGTCTGAGTCCATAGCAGCATACCAGCTGCTTTCTACTACAGAGCACACATTGCATAACTCTACCCCAGCAATTATGCAATCTTCATGTTCATCAACATCAATCTGCTTCTGGTCAATGACAGATTCGTTGGTTGCAGAAGGCAAACGTGAAAGAGCGTCCGCTCAGACGTTTTTGCCTCCCGCTATGTGTAGGACCTCAAAGTTGAATTAGAGAAGTTTGCCGGGCTATGCGTGGCGTGGTGTTGTGGTGGTTGGTGTTTCCCAATATGCCAACCAGAGGTTTGTGATCCGTTTGTAAAGTAAATTTCCTGCCCCACAAGTAACACTTGAATTTTTCAATGCCCCACCACCAAGCAAGTAGTTCTTTTTCTATAACAGAATAGTGTCTTGCAATGTCCCTCAGTACCCTTGAGGCAAACCCAATGGTATGTTCCTGAGAACCCACGTTCTGGGTCAAAACTGCACCCAGACCAAAACAGCTGGCATCCACAGTTAGGGTGCCAGGTTCGGAGGGTTCAAATGGTTGTAAGGCTTTAACTGTGCTTAGTTGTTCCTTGAGCCATGAAAATGCATGTTTACAGTCTTCATCCCACACAAATTCAGTTTGGTTTTTGAGCAATTTCGATATGGGCCGGACTCCAGAGGCATAGTCGGGAATAACACAAGAATAAAATTAAGCCAGACCTAAAAGATATTTCACACCAGCTTTGTCTTTGGGGGCTGTGGCGTCTACAATGGCTTGGACTAGGCTGGATTTAGATGTGACACCTGCGCTGGAGATGGTGTGACTAAGATATTCCACAGAGTCTTTAGAGAATACACATTTGTCACGTTTGAGCACCACCCCATGGTCTTGAAAAATGGTAAGAATCTGTCTCAAGATTTCATCATGTTCTTCCTGGTCAGCAGCGTAAATGAGGACATCGTCCTGGAAGATTGCAACATTTTTTATCCCTTTGAGTATATTTACCATGAGCCATTGAAAAACTGAAGCTGCCGAAGCCAGACCAAAGGGCATTCAACAGAATTGAAACATGCCAGATGGAGATTTTAATGCAGTTAGATGACGTGAGTCCTTTTCAAGTTCTACCTGGTGGTATGCTGATGCCTGGTCGAGTTTGGAGAATATTTTGCCACCAGCAACTACACCCAGCATCTCTGATATGTTAAGTAACGGGTGCGAGTCCACCCAGATTACTTTGTTCAAGCTGCGTAAGTCAATGCAGACCATCAAGTCGTTATTTTTTTTTCATGCAACGACTAAGGGAAACGTCCAGTCTGAGGATTCGATGGGCTCAATGACTCCTCTCTTGCGCATAGAAACCAGCTCTTTCTCCAAGTCTTCCCTTATACTGAAAGGCACACTTCTGAGTTTGTGTTTCACAGGTGTTGCGTCATCTCTAACTTTTATTGAATGTTTGAACCCTTTGATTCTTCCTAATTCACCTGAAAAGACTTTAGGAAACTTGTTAAGCAATTCTTCAACATGAGTGGAGTCGCGAATGGCCTACACCTGTTCTTTTGCACCAGGACATAGCATCATCCTCGTCCTTCGTAGGACACTGGTGTGCGATCCGGTGGTAAAAGTGGCCTACCACTCCAGTTGGCATTAAAGAGAGATTCCGTAATCATGGTGATCCGTGCACCTGAGTCCACCAACAGGTTTAATTTCTTATCACCAACAACTATGCTGGTATACGGATCAACACAATCATTTGGATCGCCGGTTCTGATGTCGCTGTCCTTCACAACCAGAACCAAATCTTTCAATTCTCCTAAAGGATTCTCATTATCACTGTCACTATAATTTTTGACACGTGCTATCTGTGGATTGTCTCTCCTAAGACTCTGACACACTTTGTCAAAGTGGCCCACTTTGCCACAGGAACGACATACTACGTTTTTTGCTGGGCAAGGCCTGCTGTTTTTGTATGCACTGAGTTGCCACACCGAAAACAAATGTCAGTTCTTCTAAAGAAACTACTTTGTGTGCTTTCTTTCCTTTTCTTAAAATTAGGGAGGCGCACGGGTGTGACTGTTTCAGTGTTCTTGTTTTCAAGTTCCTTCACAGATGTTATTGATGTTTCTATACTTTTTGCGATGCGTATAGACTCTTCAAAAGAGGGATTGTCTAGTGACTGGAGTTTTTGTATGATGGATCTGTCTGAGCAATGGCTAATGAACTGGTCGCGGACTAACTGTTCACTGAAACTTTCAAACTCACAGTCAGCAATCATTTCCCTAAGTGCAGTGATGTATGTGTCTACATCTTCTGAGTTCTCCCAATGATAGATAGAAATAATCACAGTAAACTCGATTTTGGCTTAACCCGTTCCACACCACCCAGTAAGATTCTGGTTTAACCTTAGGTTTTAGACTTCGTATCCCAACACGGATTAATCACGTCTACTTTCTTGAGCCAAGTGCGCTAGATTTGAACATGACCGCTGGGTTAACTATGAAATGTATCACGCACACTTGCACGAGCACGACGTATTCCGCAGTACATTTTTGCTTCCGCTCCGAACACGGCCCATTCACAAACTTATTCCCATGGTTAATTTCTGCATGCACACGATTAGGTTTTGTTTTTACCAAGTCAGTAATCACAAGGAGGTCGGTAACACACAGGTGAATTTTTTCGTATTGATCACAGTGGAAGTCAATTTCTACCCCACTATAGTATACCTACATTTGTTTCTGTTTCCAGATTTAAATGCATCTCCCCGAAGAAGGACAAATGTCCGAAATGCATAGGGAGTGTTGGAACATGTTCATTTTGGGAATAAATGCAATTGAATTACATTGAACAGTATTGAACAAGAACATTGTGATGTAACAGTGATGATACTTTGAGTTTTGGAGATACAATAGAAGAAACCCTAAGCCAAAATCGAGTTTACTGTGATTATTTCTATCAAACATTGGGAGAACTCATAGAAGAAAGTAATCTCACATAGGAGTGCTGTCTGGGCACACTGTCATTCAGGTGACAGTGCTTCCAATTAGCAGTTTGATTTCCACTCCCCGAGGTCAGAGGGAGAAACCCAGCAGCACCCAAACAATTTACAAAGGATTCAACACCTATTTACATAGACGAAAACGCAGTGTGCCACACACCCAACAATCGTTCATGTGTCTACATCTTCGTCAGACCTTTGTGTACGTTTGAAGAATTTGTGTCTCAACACCACTATGCTAGGTTGTGCATCATATCTCTTTACTAATTTCCTGATGGTGCTCTGATATTCATCTTGTTCCTCCCCTTCTTCTCGTTCTGGTTCAGGTAGATGTCTGAGTGTGTCCCTACCTTCGAATCCTAATGAATTGACCAAAAGAAACCTTTTCCTTTCAGGTCTGAAGCTGTGTGCACCTCTAGCCCCTAGGTAACTTTCAAAAGCATCGAACCATTTGCGCCATTTTATGGGTGGTTCACCTGGACTATTAAGGAACGGAGGTGGGGGTTGCACAGATTGCATTGTAAAACCACAGATGAGGAAATGAGTCAGTAGAAATGATTACACTATTCTTTGTTAAAATACAAATAGATATCACTTCTGAAAAATGTGATAAAAAAAACAGCACAAGTATAATTCTGCTTTTTGCTAAAAAATTTCAGTACAATAAGAAACACGTTGGCAGGAATAGATGTCAGAGGGAGCTAGTGTGCTAGACCCTGATGAGAGATACCTGTGAATTAAAAACAATAAGGAAAAGAGGCTGGCGAGCGTGTCACCGAGTAAGCCGGAGCACACCTGTATCTTTGCGATGTAGAGCTAAGGTGTGCGTGCCACAGTTGTTTATTAGTACGAGTATACGTGAAGAAAAATAGGTGTGCGTGTCACCAATTGAGCCAATGCACGATGGACGAGAGCTCAAATCCGATGTAACTTCTCTGTAGGTTACATAGTGCCTGTGACAAATACTAAAATATAAACTCTGTACGCTCCTTCTTAGATTTTAAGGTGTGATTGTCACCGAAAGCGGATGCACGCACAGAGATGCTTGTAAGTCACAAGATATACATTTTGTTTGCTCCTGGGAATATGTTAAGGTGAGCGTGCCACCGATAGCAGATGCACGCTGAAATGTGCTAGTGAAGCGGAGAATTAGTAACCATTAAAAAATCAGTACCTTATATCCTTTGGATTGTGAAGAGACACGAACATGTAGTACTTTACCACGACCACACACTCCAACAGGAAAGCGTTTCTTGAAGAGGAAAGTACGTAGGGTGAGGCAATGTCTCACGTAGCTGTCACATGACTCGGTTGACGCCAGAACTGACAGGCTTGAAGAAAATAGTGTCGCCTTATTATGTGAGGGTAGTCTTCCAAACCGGTGTTGGTACGGTCAGAGAACAGAGGCTGAAGACTCGTAAAAGTGAAGACTTTAATCTTGCTTGAGCTGTCCTCTCATTGTCCTACTCGCGTGAGAAAAAAAAAATTATTTCTACGATGGGCAGGAGAAAGACCAACCAGGTACCGCAGCCGCCAACACTCGTATGTGCTTCAGTTCAGAGATTTCGATGCGGTCAGAAGAAACGAGGTTAATCGTTAAGTGACAGCAGAGTGCAACGTCGTAAATCTCTGCTTCCGTCCAAAACTTGCGTTGGGTCCTGTGTGGGAACTTTCTTGTTCGTTGTCGCCACGAAGAATGTAATGACCCAGGAGACTTCGTAATTGAAGAAGTGTAATTTATTCATAAATAGAAGTTCCCATAGACGGGAGAAACAGTGCGTGCAAGCACTCAGGCGGGGTGGCGTTCTAAGCACAGTTGGTTCCAACTGTCACCAACTGGCACGGGTTCTCGCGCCACAGACAGCACGAGACACCGAGAATAACAATACCCTCGCGCCGGGTAGGCGTGTGAGAGCACTACAGACGTCTACTCTTAAAACTATTCACATCCCTACTTATGACTTCTTGTTACTCTTACCCATACTTAAACTCTTATTTACATGTTCTAAGTCCTATTTATGCGTACTTTTACAACTACGTAGTCCTACTTACACCGGTTTTATACTCACTCCTATTCTCTCACTCTTAGGTCAAGTTTATATAGTACTTCCTTCGTGGTTTAAGAGCACCTCCAATGGGTGCGCCCTTTGTCATTCCGGTGTGCATTCCATACAATACTTCCTTGGTTGTTTCATCAAGCTTCCAATGGGTGGGCCCTCCTCTGCCATTCCAGTGTGGATTCCATGCAATCCTTCATTGGTTATTCCCCCCTGCCTCCAATGGGTGCATCCTTTGTCATTCTGGTGTGGATTCCATACAATACTTCCTTGGTTGTTTCACTAAACCTCCAATGTGTGGACCCTCCTCTGCCATTCCAGTGTGGATTCCATACAATCCCTCCTTGGCTGTTTTCCCCTGCCTCCAATGGGTGTGTCCTATGTCATTCCGGTGTGGATACTATACAATACTTCCTTGGTTGTTTCATCAAGCCTCCAATGGGTGGGCCCTCCTCTGCCATTCCAGTGTGGATTCCATGCAATCCCTCCTTGGTTGTTTTCCCCTGCCTCCATTGGGTGCGTCCTTTGTCATTCCGATGTGGATTCCATGCAATCCTTCATTGGTTGTTTCACCATGCCTCCAATGGGTGCGCTCATTGTCATTCCAGTGTGAATTCCATGCAACCCTTCCTTGTTTGTTTCACCATGCCTCCAATGGGTGCACCCTTTGTCATTCCGGCGTGGATTCCATACAATACTTCCTTGGTTGTTTCACCAAGCTTCCAATGGGTGGACCCTCTGCCATTCCAGTGTGGATTCCATGCAATCCTTCCTTGGTTATTTTACCATGCCTCCAATGGGTGTGTCCTCTGTCATTCCGGTGTGGATTCCATACAATGCTTCCTTGGTTGTTTCACCAAGCTTCCAATGGGTGGGCCCTCTTCCATTCCAGTGTGAATTCCATGCAATCCTTCATTGGTTGTTTCACCATGCTTCCAATGGATGGGCCCTCTGCCATTCCAGTGTGGATTCCATGCAATCCTTCGTGGTTGTTTCACTGTGCCTCCAATGGGTGCGCCCTTTGTCATTCCGGTGTTGATGCCATACAATAGTTCTTTGGTTGTTTCACTGAGCCTCCAATTGGTGGGCCCTCTGTCATTCCTGTGTGGATTACATACAATCCTTCTTGGTTGTTTCACCAAGTCTCCAATGGGTAGGCCCAGTTTCACTCCTCTAAGAACTCTACACGGTACTCTTGGTGGGTTAACAGTGCCTTCAGTGAGCTGGGCCACAGCCACTCAGTTAGATTTTATACACAACTCCATAATGTTCTCATTACAAGTGGTGCTGTGTTTGGGCTCATATTTATAGTATCCAATTAAATAGGATTCTGCAGCGGGCAAAATTCACCAAGTGAAATAAATAGGGCCCATTTAGAAGTGTCCTCGATAATGGAGAACAACATTCAGAACTGGGTTCTTACTGTTCTAAAACCTGAAGGCCCCGGATATTACCAGGCATTTTCCACTCAATATATTTTGGTATGGGTGACATGCCAGCATTTTCTGGGGAAAACTGCTAGAGTGCAATCTAGCAGCCAAGCTCTTAATGCCGGTATATACTGTAAACGTAGGTAACACACATTCTAGAATGTCCCTGCCTCTGGTAAGGAGGTCTTAGGTGGTGTAACTGAGGTACTAATTTGTCACTCCTGGGAGGCCTCTATTTAGTAAACTTTTAATTGTTTAACAGTGCCTCGAATTGATCGCCTCGCTAAATGCCACTGGAGTTCACATGTCTTAGTTGCCCTCCTGAGGCACATCGATGGCAGCTTCTACATTTTAGTCTGTCCAACTTAAAGTTGTAAGTACCACCATGCATGCCAGCTTCTACTATCACACTCTGCCACACCCATGCTTTGTGCAAAAACATTACATGTACCATATGACTACGTTGATCAACCATCACACCTCTCATCCAACTTGTCCCACAAAGAACAAATACATGCAACTCTTTCAAACATGCACTCCAAAAGGCCTCCAAGGAACTTGAGCAGTTCCAGTTCTTCATGATCTTGCCGGAGGTGATTTTCACTATATATAATAACACAATTAGACCACCCGGAAATCTATTGAGGCCTCAAATGAGGTGTGGAAGGCACTACCCCAATATGATACACTTACTTTTAATGTTCCTCCTAATTTTACGTCTGCTTAGATCCACCCTCCATCTCCAGGCTTCGATTGCTAACCCTCACCCAAGCACTTAACTATTCGCCACACCCAAGCATTCATTCATCGACCCACACTTACATCTCTACACACCCATCAGAATATACACCCACACCTGTCAATCCATTCAGCTATCCTTGTATGCATCCACCTAATCATGAATCCATCCAGGCACCCCAATCAACATACCCCTGTGTCTGTAAGTGCACCTAAGTGTACTCTCTGACTTTGTGTAGCTAGCAAACAGATCAGGATATTGTCGGTATGCATTTAGGTGCTTTTATATTTGTTTTCTCTAAGTACACACAAAGATATCACACCTTCCTCGATCAGCCAGGACTAGGACACAGATGCCGAAAGGCTGCTCGAAAGGAGCCCAGACATTTAAACGGGGAATGAATGGAAAAGAAGAATTTTGAGGAGAAGGAGAATAAATCAATTTGCCCGGATGAATTCCCTATAAGGGTTGAAACATGTTGGCTGGGTCTTTTTTAAATGTGATGGAATTTGAAACTTAATAAAAAATAACTTCATGGAAAAAGTCAGCAATGTCTGGAAATTAGTTGAAAAATGAAATATGGAAAGTAATTGAAAACAAGAGTGATTACAGATAACATGCAATTTGAATTGGTAAGATCATTGTGAACAAGGAGATTAGCTTGCCCTCATAATATTGTGAAAACAAAGATATCACACCAATGGATGGCTATTAAAAAAAATGAAAATGCTCCTAAAACAAAAAGTACTGCTTTTGCCATTGCTTACTTTTTTCAGTCTTGATCTGCAGGCTCGGTTGTATCTAGAAAGAGATATTGGTATGCCATACTTGGAGCACCATCTTTCACTTTCTGTGCTGGAGTCAATGTTGAGTTTATTTTCATGATTTCGATAAATAAACAAGTGTTACAAAAAATAAAAGAGCATTATTGTATAGAATCAGTAGTGGGGCTAATATTGGAGTTATATGCGATATTAGTTACCCTTTCCTTTATGTAGTTATTCTCTTATTTGGTTATGTGCACCCTCTTAACCAGCAAACTCTATGTCGTGAGTCCAGAATGAGTAAACATGAACAGATTTTTTTTGAACTATCACTACTGCTAACAACAATAATTACAATAACTGTACTTCATTCACTTTTATCTAGTGCTACGTATCTATTTCCTTTACCACGTTACTTGGTGCTATAGATAGCATCTGTGACTGTTATGCAATTTAATGGTACTTTTTACAAATATTGTCTTGCAATAAGATAAAGCAATAACAATTTAAGACATTTATCTTCATGTTTCTACTTCGGTTCGACGTTTTATTAGGTTAGTACTGCATATTTTCTGTAGAAACACAACCGATGGCACGCCAATGATATAGAAACAAGAATCCTGCTTGATTGTTTTCGCATTTATAGGGAAAACCAACCAGGCGGACCACCAACATGTCCATTTCTTTCTTTGGACACAAATACGACATCTGGAAATCCTAGCTTTGCAAATTAGCCCAGAATCATTTGTTGCAGAAAAGAAACATTTAATAAAGAAGAAAAATGACTTGAGCGAAACCTATTCTGGATAAGTGAATCACGTGTATGGAAAATATTCGAACTGCTTTGAAAAGACTGTTTTAGGTTTGCAGGCCAACCGTGGATGAAACTGAACACCAGAAGACACTAGCCCAACTCAATAGCTAAGAATTGTTTTGTTTACGTTTGGAAACGCCGCCATGTTTATTAGTGTATTAATTAAGCACCATTCCCAGACGAAGAGAGTTAACATTGCTTAATGAGTCTCTTGCTTTGAAGCTGACCAGGTCATGGCATCGGTGAACTCCTTCCAAGTAATTCTCGCTGACATTAATAAGCAGCCAATGCCAAGCTAGACGTGAGGCTAGAAATGAACCGAAGCGTGGTGATAGACGGACGAGGGTGCGTCCGGATTTTATACTGCTTTCCACCTGCTCAGACCAGATGCATGAATATTACTCAACACACCCAGGGCAGTTTTACATGTGTGAATTATGAGGCTTGGTGTTGTTTCAGATAGTGCCAGAAAAACCGACAAAATGTAATAATAGCGCTGATACAATTGTGTTACTCTTTGCCCATTGTTTCGGTTGCCAGTGCTGTCCTGGTTACCGCTGGAAGTAACACATTGTCCTATTAGAACGTAACCAGTATTGAATACACATTATTCATGGCTGTGCTCGTTAGCTTTGGTTCCCTGCCCCTGTTTTGAAAGCTGACTCACTGTGTCACTCCAGCCCTTATTTCAGTGGATCATTAATTGTAAGTGCTGACGTTATTTTGAAAGGTAAAGTAGAAATATGCCATTAGGTCAAATAGTGACTTAATCATTTATTATTAAACTGCTGTTACTAATGGTCTTATGATTCCTTCTTAACCACTTGGCTGCTAAGGCCCCTCTGGCCCCTCAATGTAATTTCCATTGAAATCAATGGAAACTCCATGACGAGTTACCCTTGTCATTAGCACTGAAGGGGTCGTTCTAAACGAGGGTTGGGCCCCAATTTAAGGGAATCGATTCAACATGGCAGATGGACCTGAGTGAAATTGTATTTGTTAGTAAAAATCACAACATTGCGAATTTCTCCTTATACAAATTTGGAGAAATTTCTAATTATGCAATTTTCCTAATTGCTCACATGTTCTGGTACAAAGTGGGTCTGAGCAGTGGCGGCTGGTGACATTTGAAAGTGGCGGGGAGTAAACCTTGTGGATGTGTGTAGTGTTGCATGTGAAGCGAGCAAGCCCGATAGAAAAGAGGTGCTAGAGGGGCTTTCTCCCCAAGAACATTTTGAAAAAAAAGTAGCAAATGGTGCAATTCAAACCAAATTTCAGAAATCAACTAGATTTATAAAGTAACTGGGAACGCGTAATCTTGCAATAATTAAACACATTAAAAACCGTTCCATATCTTACTGCATTCATACTTCCATCCATGCCATCCACTTAGCCTGACTGCAATCTAAAAAAAAAAATAGGGTTGAAAATATTCGCCGGATGGATAGGTCACCCTTGATTTAGCAGCACATAGGCTTCTCTTAAAGGTGCAAGTTAATGAGAAGTAGCTCACGAATGTCGGTGGCACTCCCTGCAAACAAACCAATTGCCAACATTTTAAAGTGGCCTACCTTGGGCTAGAAGAAACTCCCAGTGGGCACTTCACTGCTCAGCAGCTCTGCTGAAATCAAATGCTTGTTTTCTTTGCAACCAAGCAGACACATTAAACGAACAAGGGCCGGGTCAGAGATTTCATTTCCATTTACATGATGTAATCATTCTTTTTAATCTATTGCTGTTGCTAGCACTCTGCATTTGGTGCTTAAATCATTATCTACACTGCAGTGCTACTGCTCTTACATTTACAGGGAGCAGCGTGACACAGGGCAAACAGAGAGTTGGGTTGGAAGTTGGAGCTACGGACAACTCACCAGCCCTATCTCGGTAGAGTGAGCAGGGACGGCTTTAGGGCAGTGCCTCTGGTGCGGCCTCACTGGGAGCTGACCTGCGGAGAGGGGGTGCTGACCTCAGGGGTGCTTTGTGTTTATTACCACCTTCCACGCAAGGCTAATTCCCCCGCGGTGCGGGGGGGGGGGGGGCGGCGCCAGTGTGCTCATGATGAGCCCAGCTCGTCATGCTGCACAGTGGATCTGTGCTCATCCGCCCACTCCCATGGAACGCCCGCACAGGAGGGGAATTAGCCCAGATTGGGTGTTCTGCGGCAGTTAGCTCGTCATGAGCACAGCTCCACTGTGCC
The DNA here is from genome assembly GCF_964261635.1 of Lissotriton helveticus. NCBI lineage: Eukaryota > Metazoa > Chordata > Amphibia > Caudata > Salamandridae > Lissotriton > Lissotriton helveticus. The sequence continues at coordinate 328,268,301 of NC_136071.1, read as the reverse complement.
TCATAACAAGCTCAGCTCCTCATAAGCGTTGAAGGGGTTAATAACTTATGATTGGAGAGATGAGGCACACTTTTGCCCTGTGGTAGTGGGAGAATCTGAGGAGGCGGTCATGGGGTGTGGGAGTGCCAAAAATGATTGTTGCACAGGGTGCCACCAACACTAAAGCCGGCCCTGAGAGTGAGGCTGGTTGGTGCTATGGACAACTCACCCATCTGCTCCTGACGAAAGATTGGCAGGAGGTGGTCCATGTGGCGCTGGATAAGGAAGAGAAGAAGAAGAGAGGATGAAGAGAGGATGGGGAGAGGAAGGAGAGCATGGAGAGAGGAGGGGAGAAGAAGACGGGACGAGGGAGAGAGGAAGAAGAGAGGAGGGAGAGTAAAGGGATAGCGATGAGGGCGATAGGAGGGAGTGAGCAGAGAGAGAGAGAGGAGGGAGGAAGAGAGGAAGAAGACAGGAGGGAGAGGCATCGCGTATTAACACAAGGTCGACCTTGGGGCGGTAATTTGTAAATCCAAATAATTCGCATTTTTGGCTGTACAACCTGCTTGCTAGAGGTAGGTTAGGGGCAGCGTCTTGCTTAAAAAGTTTATGAAATTCCCAGTTGGCCAAGCAGATGGACACAAAGCTTCAAGTTAGGAGAGAGGAGGCAGAGCATTCCAGACCAGAGCATTTGATTTGAAATGGCCTGTGCCCTTCATCAGAGGCCTGGAATAAAAATAACTTTCCATTAAGCCCATTCAGGCGTTTCATGCACATACACTCGGCTGCTTAGGAAAACAGATGCTGGCCAATGCAATGTACAGTGGTGCAACCCCTACATGTGGTAGAGGTGGTTATCTATTCCAGCTCAGGTGCGCTGCGCATGGGAGTTCAGCCTCAGTCTTACCGTCCATTTTAGAAGGCAGAGAAGTCCACTCTCCCCGTCCTTGTCGGTGTTCTGCTGCCAGCTGAGCAGGTCTGAGAGCCATTCTTGGATGAATGCGACAAGTGCTGTGGGGACACACTCTGTGTCAATGCTGTGCCCTGATCCTGTGCTTCCCCGGGTGCTTGAACTTTTATGGGTGGCAGCCTTCCTTCGGCACCCGCTCTTCTAGTCCTCACCTCTTGTGCTGTGCACTGCGCATGCCCACTCCTGCACTGCCTCCCTCATGGGCTAGACTTGGCCTCCTTGTGTCTGTTGAGCCAATCCAGATGCGGCTTTCATGCAGATTATATTAAAAAACACAGCATGAAAGGAGCACCAGGGCTGGTTGGAGAAGGAAAAACCAGCGCTCCTTTGGAGACCACAGCGAGGCTGTATCTGAAATCCTCAGGACACTAATAGTGAGGAGATAGAAGAGGCTTCAAGTGTGCATGTCAGTTTGGTCGTAGAAAGACACCCGTCTAACCTGACAAGCTCACTAACACTGCACTTAAGTGCAGAGTGAGAAACTGTGGCTGCTGTCAATAATTAAGCCTCACCCCTGCCCGCATAACGCACACTCATCAGGATTAAAATGCATCCACATGTGTGCACCCAACCCGGTCAGCAGCAGAGGGAAAAATACTCTTCGATTCTTTAACATTTTTAATACAGGAGCCAGTGGGGAACCAAATAAGGGGAGAAACGCTCCTACACCCTCATAGAGGAACCGCTACTGGGTCCTAGCAGTCCCTTGTGTTTTTTAAAATGTTTTTAAAAAAAACATTTACACAAGGTATTCCTTCGCACCATATTTTTATTTGAGATATCAAAAAAATCACATTTCCTGTGATTTCGTATAATATAAGAAATATTACAAAAAATACACAATTTTGCATGCCCCAAATTTCTGTATACTGCACCAGTTGCCAAAGTATGTCTTCAACCGTTTACACTATGTGTTAATTGCCATTAATCAAGAGATGCAAAAGAGGTTCCTCTTTCTCAATCTATTATGCTGAACGTGTAGAACTATTTTTTTAAGCCATTTTGACTACTGATATTCTGCCCTTTTAATGAGTTTCTGGCATGATACTGCAGTCAAATTCAACAATTGTAAGCATTAATCTCAAAGTACTTCTGAAACAATGTGCAAAGGAATGCGGGAAAATGTGACAAATGACTAAAGAATAGATCTAACACCCTTAAAATGGTACTACAACCAAACTGTCTGTTGTAAAAGACCATCGCGTCCCACTAGATTTTTGCCTTTGCTGTTGTTTTCTGCCCCCAGAACTCTGTGCACATTACCCCTGCTAACCAGAAGTACAGTGCCTGTGCTCCCTCTTTCAACTTGAGGAAATTGACATAACCCTAATTGGCTTTTTTAACTTACCTATATGTCCAAGGTATATGACACTTAAAGTGTACCCTTGCCCTGTAAGCTCAATGTCACAAGTGGCTTCACACTGCAGCCCATATTGCGGCATTCACTTAATTTGCAGGGCAAGCATGACACCAGGCCTGGCATATGTAACAAAGTGCATGTTAGCTGCCTACAGCTTGTAGGAGCCCATTTGCATGAGCTACCAACTGTCAACTAGGAGCTGAATAGCTCCCTTGATGAGGAGTGAACTTGCTCCTAGAGCTGAAAAAAGGTCTTTGGTGTTGGAAGGTTTTGTGTTTCTCTAGCAGGCTGACCATATTGTCTGTGCCCAGGAAATTAATTAACTTCAAAGAAGCCTACCATGTCACAGGCAGATGCAACTAACACCTGGACATGCGTCCTTCCTTTGTTCCCCTGGCCAGACAGGCACCAGCCCAGTGGAAGAGGAGCTGCCCCTAGAAACAGTTTTGAGTGACCACAAAAGAGGGCTGTTCATTCACCTGGCCACACCTCTGGGGTGGGCACAGGAGCTGTGCACAGGGGCAGCAAGGTTCTGTCATGTTGGCTTTTGGCAGAGAGAGGCACTGTGAGATTGCTTGCAGTAAAACCCACAGAAAGGGTGGCAAAAGTGGGTAGGATAACCACCAGAATCTTTTAAGCCATTGTTTAGGGAGTGGCCAGGCACGGCCCCTACCCACAGGCTGCCACTGACCTAAAAGTGGCATTCCCAACTTCCTCTGAATAACTCAAGCCATCTCTTAGGTGTTTTCTCTACAAATGCTGGAGCATCTGATAATTCAAAGGTCCAGGAAAAATGGCTTGAATCATAGAGGATGGCAAGCCTATTACCCTTTCTAGCATTCAATGAGATACTTTCCCCAGAATTAGGATATTCCTTAGTTCCTTTTTTATGCATTTTAATTTTTCGCTTGGGAGCTTCAGTTGACTTTTTAAAGTGTCTATTATAAAACCTAGGAATTGAGTAACCTGGTTTGGAATTAGACAAGACTTCTGTCTGTTTACCACAAAACCTAGATCCTCCTAAAGGTTTATTGCCAAAGTAGTGTGATCTATCACTCTCAAATTCCCTTGATCCATTATGAGTATGTTGTATAGATAAATAATCAGACTTACCCCTCGTTCTCTCAGGTAAGCTGCCACCGACTCGAGGACCTTGGTGAAACAGCAAGGGGCCGAAGAGAGACCGAAGGGTAGGCATGCAAACTCCATATCTTTCCTCCCGATCTGAAGCGGAGCTATATTTGGTGATCTTTACAAATAGGGATTGTTAAATACGCATCTTTTAGGTCTAATCTTGTTAGCCAATCCCCCAGTTGCAGTATATCCCTTATTAAGTGAAGAGCCTTTCGTTTTGAAGTCGTGGTATTCTATCCAATCGTTGAGACTTTTTAGATTTATAACTGGTCTCATACCTTTCTCTTTTTTCTGGACTAGAAAAATATTGCTTAGAAAACCTTTTGTCGATTCTAGTGATTCCCTGATTGCACCATTCTCTAGTAGGTCTTGAACCTCTCTTGTTGAACCATATGATTTCTGGGATATGGTCTTGAACAGATTCCCCCACAAAGCCTATCTGGTATCCCATAACGGTTTCCAACACCCAAGGGTCTTTTGTTATCGATAACCAATTTTTTGCAGATTGAGCCTGCCACCCACCTATTGTTATGGGGATAACAGAAGGGTCTCAACTTACCTGATTCTCTTAAACGGCGATCACCTTGTGGTCCGCTTTCTTTAATTCCTTGTCTCTGAGGGTAGAAACCTCTATATGAGTTCTGGGATTGATAGTGGTTTGGTCTAAATCCTCTCTGAATGGAGGTCCTTGAATTTCCTTGGCCTCTGCCAGGGAATCGACATCTTGATTGCCCGGCCCCCAAAAAACACGTCTGTTGAAGACCTTCTTAATCTCCCTTTGAGATTTTTGTAAGGAGCTAAAGGCTCCCACATACTTGGACATTTCTTTGATAAAATCATCACCGAAAAGCAGCGCATTGGCTTCTTGTCCTCCTTCACTATTGGCTAGATCCACCAACTTTGGATGAATTTTTAGAAGCACTCTCTTCCTTCTTTTAACAGATATGGCCGTATTGGCATTGCTTGGGAAGCATACTGCCCTTTGGATCCATTGCCTTAGCTCTTCCACATTGAGGGTGGTTGGCCAACAAAGGCCTCTTCCGTCATGTCGAATATTATGGTTAAAGGGCCAGACAGGTCTAAAAGCCTATCTTGGCACATGCCCAATCCTTTATCTAGCCCTTTCCTGGGGTCTTGACAACCTTTGCCAATAAAGGCAATTCTTTTTGGATCCAAATCAGGTTTATGAGTTACTTTATTGGCCAACAGGGGTCTAGGGCATTCTGACCTGAGGAGAAGTCTCAAGACTTTGGGGATTTGCTTTCTTATCCAGAACTGCATGTAGTCTGCTACATGTGCAGATGGAGACTATTCAGGAGATAAGGGGTGTTTTTATATAGAGAGGGGTCAAACATAAGGCCCCCGAAAGGATCCGTTAATTCCCCCAAATCTTCATTGTCCAATACAATTTCATTGTTGGACTTTGGGGGTAATACATCAGATCCTTCTGAGTCAAAGTCAGAAGAATAGCTTAGTTCAACCTCAGCGCTCCCCGAGGAGTCATCACAGTGCACAAACGAATGTTTGTGAGCGTTAGATATAGTTTTTCCTGATTCAATAGATGGACCCTTTCCACGGTCCTCTTGTGTGTCCTCAACACAACCAATTTTCATATTGACAGAGATTTTGTTTCAATCAGAACATTTACCCTTTTCATAGTTTGGACCAGCTGGTTCAAAATGTTTGCGTTTTCTAGTAGACTTACCCCCTTTTTTAGATAAAGGGTCCTCGTTGGCTGACCAAAATCTCTCTTCATCTGAGAGTCTATTTTTGTCGAAAGTAGAATTTTCCAGCTTTTTGTCAATTTTCTTCTCCATCTTGAGAAACATTTTCCAGCATTCCCCTTAATTTTTCCTCAAGGGACTCTTCAGAAGTGCTAGGGGGTGCTTGATTAATGGCTTCTTGAAAATATTCATGGTAGAGGATGAGTAAAGGTTAAACCCAAAGTTTAAAATGCAGACCAGAAGTAGTAAACCTAATGGTTTGAGAAAGTACAGCAGCGTTTGAAAAAACAGCTGACAATCAGCTGCTACAGTGAAGTGAATAACTGCCTGTTTTTTTTAAATGTTCACGGGGCGTATAATGAGTGCAAATCTATGTATGGCATCCCAAGGCCTTAAGATGGCCGCAGAGACTACATGGAAACATTGTCTCAGCACCCCTGTTAGTCCCCTTTCTATTTTTATTAATGTCCTAAACCGGAGATTGTACTTTCGGTAGAGAATATGGGGTTAAATGGCACGGTGTGTGCCCAAGCGTCGGAAACGAGCTGAAGGGGCGAAAGCAGTCTCCGGGCTTCAATGTGACAGGGACGCTAAACAAACCAGAATTAATTCATTCTGGATGGGGCCAAGAGAAGCAGCAATGACTCATCCGCATTCTGAGCATTATTGCAGCTCCTAGCACCCCGGTTGAGGTGCACAACTGGTAACCAGGGAGGTTGCCATGGTGCGCGTCTCCCAGTCTTAGTGGAGAGACTGTAAGAGTTTCAAAAGAAAAACAATGGGCAAAAACTATTGAAAAGAGAACAAAAACTAGTAAATGTTAGTAAACAAGGCAATTAAGAATATAACTAATCAATTACCATCAGATAGCTTAGCAACTAAGCATGTGTATAACATAGTTGTATGAAAAACAAAGTTATAAGCATGTGTATAACATAGTTGTAAGAATATCAACGTTATAAAGGTATAATAATAAACTTACATTCTTATAAAACCAAAGCATAAGTAATAAAAAACAATACAAGTTCAATGCAGGAGGGCGGGCAGGGAAATCGGAGAGTCGGAAGGCTGCTTTGCATATCAGGGCTTTGTTTTGCCCGGCTTAACCTAATTCCGGCTCAACCTGATTCCGGCCCCCTGCCTGCCTGCCATTTACTGCCGGGAACCTGCCCTCAGCATTGACGGATTACACCGGCTCAGCGAGTGCAGATGCTGACAGTCGGTGGCTGCTAAGAGCGAAGGACGTTGTTAAGTCTTTCTGGATGGACTAAGCTGAGCACTGACTGGGAGGGCGGGAGGCAGAGCTAGTGATGGAGCGGAGCAATAGAGGAGCGGGACACGGATCGCAGCAAGGCTGCTGGGGCTCTGAGGTGAAGGGCGCCTCAAACCAGTGCTCACCGGCTGTCCTCATCACTCCCTGGCAGACGTAGCGAGCGTCTGGCGGTGGGGGCTGCGGACCCGGACCTGGACCCCCCAGTGCTGGAGATTGACTGCGATGGGCACCCGAGGTGCCTAGGAGTGAGGCCTATGTTGGAGAGCACCTAAGAGGAGGTACGGTTCTCTGCTCCTCTTCACCTTCCCCCTCCTATGTACGGGGGCCAACCATAGACTGCCATGGGCGCCCAGTGGGCTATTGACTAGCACAGAGATTGCGGGTGGCATAATACTGAGAGCATTCTCATTAGAACAGAGGGAGATGCAATGGAGAGGCTGACTTGTGGAGACACAGCCTGTCTCCTTGCTGTGGCCGCAGATGCTGGACGCTTTCCCCCATACGCTCACCTGCAATAGTCGTGTCCGTTGTGATAAGGGCAGGCAAAGTCAGTAGCAGTTGGCGCATTACGGAGGAACCGGGAGGTACGACTGAAAGAGAAGTTGCCTGCATGCAGGTTGTCACAGCGCATCCTGACTCTGGTCCCACTGTCCCATGATATTGATGACTCTGGACTGCTTTATTTGTTATTTATGATGTAATGCTCTATCCCATTGTCCCATTGTCCTTAGAACCTTTGATTGGTATTTTATTTTTTTAGCTATGGTTAGGCCTAGGGCAACACTAGCTCCTGCAAGGGCAAAGACTAGTACCATAGCTTCAGTAACTACTATGGATTCCTTTTTACAGTGGGTAACAGTGGTGATAGACAATGAGATTGAGCTGGTTAAAAGACACCTTTCTAGGTCTCCAACTATTGCCTCTTATCCCCTCATGTTGATACTCAAGTGTCTCTGGCGGGGGTGACGATGAACTTCTGAGCATGTCTAATATCACCGGGAATCATGAGGGCATGCAGGCCAGTGTTGGGACATTTAGCCAGCCAATAGATCACCCGCCGTGAATGCCACTGCCCCTTTTTCCTGCTGTTATAATAAGCAATAAGGGAGGTATTGAAGCCTCTCCAATACAAGAGAATCCGGTTATCCCAACTAGAAAGCAATCGGACACATCATCAGCCACTAGGCCTGTGGATTTATTTCTGGCCAACAAGGAGGGCCCACGGTTAGGTGCAGGCGCTAAAAGTAAATCTCAAGTAATTGGGGGTAAAGCCAAGAAATCTAAATCCAACATGATTCCAAAACCCTTGGCATCCTCCTCAATACCCCCCACATCGGATTTTCCCACTTCTTTTTAGAGAATGTAGGAGTATTTTTGGTAAAGACCTTTTCAGGACTTACAAACAGTTGTGGTTTTAACTGTATAATTCTATTAAATTTTGTACATTACTAAGTAATTCCACGTCCAACATTGATTCAATATCAAGTGTGTAGCCAGCTAAGGCTGACCATGTTGCTCCAGGTCTACCTAGTGGGCCGAGCCTGGTAATGTGATTTAAATGTTTTAGGGCACCTTTAACACCTTCAATGCTAAGGCAATTCATCCCGGATGCTGCACTTCCTTGAAACCCATTGTTCATGACGAGCTCAGCTCGTCATGAGCACACAAGCAGTGTACTGCATGACGAGCTGAGCTCGTCATGAGCATGGAAGGGGTTAAACCAGAGCTCATGCTCATGGTATGTGAGTGGAATTTCAATATCCTCGAAAGGAATATATTACTCTGGTAAATCATCTTCTTTGTAGAAGTGAAACATATGTGTTACTGGACTTGATTCTGGGAATACTATCCATGAATAGAATACCTCTGTCTGGTGATATTTATGTGCCTCTATCACAAAAACTGCCCAACCACCTCTTGATGTTAGGCCATGTTTTATAGGTTTTAGAGTGATGGCTCTTCTTAAATTTGGAAGGATGATTATAGCATCCTCGTCGGTTTCTTGGAAACCTGAATAGTTTAAAGCTGTTTTGGATTTGCCAGCCGCAGCTCCACCGGTTTCGGTGTTATTGCCGTTAGTAGGCATTGTGAAATGGAACAAAAATAAGGTGCACAATATTTTAGAACACTGTATCCTTCAACGTTGAACAAACCAAATAGCTAATATATAGGATTTTCGTCCTACTCAGCTATGGCGGATATTATCCCTTACCCACTCCAGATGTCTGTTGGAGTATTAAGGGAAAAGGGGTTCTCTGAGAAAAGCACACAGAGTTACTTCAGAATTTTGCGTTAAATTAGTGCCTTCCCAAACTGTTGGGCGCCATGTAGTGTGGTTATTTTATCCCTAATAGGCTCTGCGCATTGGAATAAAATACACTATAGTTTTGACAGAGTACACTCTGACCAGGGTCCTGCGTTTAGCTCCCAAGCTTACAAAGAAGCCATGGCCAGTTTGGGCGTTAAATTGCGGTAATCTAGTCCATTTCATCCTGAGGGAAATTCTGTTGTTGAAAGAAAAAAACAGGACATAAATCAGTCTATAACAGCTAGGGTATTAGGTTTGGGTGATGGGTGGGTCAAACATCTAATTGGGGTTCAACGTGCCCTTAACAACTTGCCAAGAAGTTCTCTAGGGGGTAGCACTCCATATGAAGTCCTATTTGGGACAAGAATGTTGACTCTGGACCTTGAGTGTCATACAGCAGTGGTGGAAACTAAGACATTTGATATAAAAGAATGTTTGGCTGTTTTACAGGACTTAAATGAATTAAGAACGAAACAAAGCAATGTGTTCCTGAAGCCAACCACCACTGGGGAAAAACCAACTGTCTCAGGAAGGTCTGTCCGGATCCCAAAGCTTGGTAATCTAGTTAGAGAAAAGATCGCGGATAAGAAGGAATTTGGGCGTTTCTACAGACAACCAGTACCGGTTCTAGCATTCCACGGATCCAGAACATTTTTACTGCCGCCCCTTGCTGGTAAAAAGGAGAACAGGTTTGTGTCCATCGACTTGATCAAACCACACTATGTGGCCGATACTAAGCAGTAGGCCAAGTGGACTCCGACAATGTAGCAGATGCACTCCTCTAGCTACAATTCAAGAGGTTCAAACTGAGAGACTCATCACCATTGAAGAATCTGCAGTGAGAAAAGAAGGACTATGCAATAAAGCTATGGAACTCGTTCCTCTTGAGACCCAAATAACAGTTTGTCCTGAAGCACCTGTCTACAATGAAGTAACAAGTGATCAAGTGGTTCCAGCAATTTCAACAAATCTGGATGCAATCCTAACCATTGACAGAACTGCCTCTGGTTATTTCATTAACTTTGATACGTTTTCTGAGGATCCCAGCGAACCTGAAACGACGTCAGCGATAAGAACTTTCAAAGAACAAGCAACAGACTTTTTTCATCACCTGGAAAAGACTTATTTGTTTTCACCATGGATTGAACTATGGATTGTGTTGGAAATATTTTTTCTTCTACTTTGGTTAGCTCTAGTAATAACTCTGGGTAGGCTGATAAATGGAAGATATGTAAAAATGGACACAGCAAGTACACAAGTGAACTTACTTCTGAAGCCACACAAATCATCCCACCCTGAACAAAGAGACTTGTCAACAGTGAACATTACAGCCGTTCCTTTACCCGATGGTATAGCTTGGGACAAAACAGAATATGACATTTTTGAGACGTCGGAGCTGTTGAAGATTCCACAATTATTCAAGATTTCATTAAGTGACTTTATTACCTATAGTACCTTTTCTGATTATTGGGACTTCGAGACTGTTAATAATATGATGTCTGATCTAGAGATGTCTGCAGTATTCACAAATCATGAATATTTAGAGGGTTCATCAGACTATGAACACATGTATTGTTATAACCATTATGGTCATCATTTCTTGCACAAATCTGCAATGCCTAGAAATGTATATATGTATAACCAATGGGAACATTGTCCTACACCTCCAAAGGGTAGCTCAAAACCTTTTGCAAATAATTTTCCCTATTTTACAGGGTTCAATGTATCAAATGCGGAATAATTTTTGTTTGTTTGTTTGTAATACTTTATTCGATATATACATATCATAAAAGTACAAACAATACGAACATAAAACACACATATCTAAAATATCATATTAGATTCATTTCATAATTTAAAAAAGATAAAAGAGTATGTACAGATAAAACACTTGATTATATGTTAAAAAAAAAGTCATAGGTCATATGCAGTAGTGGGTTTGGGTGACATGTTAGATGCCACAGTCTAGCCTTCAATAGTTTTTAGCAGCCTTGTTCGTATAAACCATGCATTAGATAGATACTTAGCAATCCCACATACGACAAACAGAGATGTAGTATCTGATAAAAAGATACGCAGGGCAATCCAAGAATCTCTCACTCCCAGCTCTCTACATACAGGTTTTAACCATCTTGCTCTTGGTTTTTTATATGCTATACAAGCGAACAAGAAATGGGGTAAAGATTCACTCATACATGGGCAACCCGGGCAGGTATGGGAATGAATCCTCAATCCTTTCCATCCCTCCATAAATTTATTCAGAGGAAGTACTCCGTATCTCATTTTCATGAAGAGCGACCTGTCTCTTGGGATTTGGATAAAATCAAGGAAGGGTTCTAGCTTCTTGATGGGTTTCTGTTCCAAACATTTTGTAGTTAGAGACTCCCACTTTGTACTTTTTAGTTCCTCCGCCTGGACCAATTCCCAGTAGATTTTTTTTAAATAATTTGCTTTTGGGGTGGGGATTGGGAGATCCAGAATTCTCCCAGGCCTAAGTTCAAAACCAACTGCTTTAGTTTGTTTAGCAATCATTTTACTTTAGAAATGTGAACAAAACAGGAATTAAAAATATGTTAACCAATACAAAACAGATTTATTCTGGAGCCTTTTATGCCCAACTGTCTAGACAGGGTTTCGACTTTTGGAAAGACAACATTGAGACAGAGACTGCCTGGGGTTCAATAGTTTGGCAAGTGCAGCGGATAGAAGCTATGTTTGGAGCCTGTATAATCCCTGAGCAAATTATGTTTTTGAATGACACTGTCCAACAAACATCTTGCCTTGGGTTAGCCAAGATCAAGGACCTAAACACACCGACCATACCAATACCTGCGAGTAATAGCTCTACACAGGGGAGGTCAACGTACATAATATTTAGCATCACAACATATCAGATCCAGATTGGAATAAATGGTTGCTCTGGCCCATAAACACAAATAACTGTCAAGATTGATTCCTGAATAAAACTCAAGGGGCTAGATATAGGTAATTGCAATTTACCGACTCTAAAATACCGAATTTTACCGATTCGATATTTCAGAATCGGTAAATGCAATGTAGGTAAAAATTCGGTATTTTTTACGGATTCGGTAAAAAACGGAATCAGCCATTCGGATTTTACCGAATCGGTATTTACCGAATCGGTATTTACCGAATCGCTATTTCCCATTCTTCTGGAGAGACTGTGAAAGCTGAGCTGAGTCCCTGAGCCACAGGAAAAGTTGTGTGCTTTTAAACTTTGAAAATGGCAAGCAGCAGTGAGAAGGAACTTACAGAGAGGAAGAGAAAATTATATTTAGCACTATGGAGCTGCAGGTCCTCATGGAGGAGGTGGTAAAGGAACACCAGAAATTGCAGCCATCTGCTTGTTTCATGAAATTCGGTATTTTAGAAGTTACCTACATCTCAAAACTCATTTTTTAGCATTTCTTATTTACCGATTCGGTAAAATTACCGATACGGTAAATTTACCGATTCGGTAAAATTACTGAATCGCAAATATTACTGATTCGGTAAAATTACCGTTTCGGTATAGTTACCGACTCGTATTTACCGAATCAGTATTTTTTGTGACCCTACATCTCAATATCTAAATACCGGTCGGTAACGGCCAAAATTCGGTATTTTCGGCCGTTATCGACCGGTATTTGGCTACCTACATCTGGCCCAAGGTTTCTAAGTCAATAGGCCAGACCCAAGAGATGTTCAAAGACAGCATCCTGGGGTAGTAACAACATACAGTGTAGGAAAGCTATGCCTTGATTTGCTACATAGAGCTACACTACAGGATGTAAAACAACACTTATCTTTACTTAAAATGGCGCAGACCTTAGGGAATTCTTGCTAGGACCAAGAAAACCGCGTCAAAAACATTTCATACATGCCGGTATATATTCTGCATATAACGAAATATGGAGATTACGCAAGCAGAGACTGCAGAACGAATACGAGAAATTGATTGTATTAATTTAGAAAAATCTCTCTCTTAGTAGACAATGGGTTAACGACTCTGTTGTCCAGGATACATTCATTGGACAGCATTGTGTCTTCTGCCATAGACATCATGAAACAAGACTTGGTCATGTTGCAACATGGTCACTCTCAGCTACGTTCTATCATGCTATTAGGTTGGACGCTCCAAAATTTGTATTCAGGCTATGTGCCTTGCCGTTTAATCAATACTAAGTCACTGTTTTCAGAATTCAATCTCACTGATAAACAGATCAAACTGGCACAAAGGGGAGCAGACTATACGGTGCTGAGCACTGAAAAACTGCAATGATTACTGTTTACAGTGGCAGAAAAAACAGCTACTGAATGGATAATACATGGAACAATCACTCTGCCGGTGAAAATTTTCCATTCTCAGTATTGCCCAAAACACATACGAGCAGGCAAATATGAAAGGTTGGGTAAAGAATACATCAAGACTTCCTGGGATTTACCATACAAACACAGATGTTGGATTCGGGGCCGTGAAGTGTTTCTTAGTGGTACAAACTATGAAAACGCACTAAGCGGTTCTCTCCTTTGCCAGGGTATTAATTTATACGGGCCTTCAATGGTTCCTCTAACAACTTATCCTGTCACCTGCAAGGTTCACCAACTGCGGTGATTGATCCAATTTTAGGACAACTTTCAAATGGAAGTTGCCTCATGTTGAACGATCACAGCTGCTGCTGCATGTTGCCAGGTATTCCATATCTAGTAACTGTGTCATCCAGGGTCACTTGCTGTATGCAAGTATTGTTTCCACAAACCAAGACAGTCAGGGAGTCGCTTCTATGGCCTTCACTGAACATCTCATCTATACGAATTGATACTCTAAGCAGAATGAAAGACATTCTTTTGCAAAAAACAGTGCCACTGACCTCGGCCAAAGAAACATGATCTACAAGTCGCAAGGACTTCTGCCGAGATACATGCCTTTTTTAATACAAACTGCCCTATACATTTCTCAGAAATGTTAGGTCCTTTCTTAAACATGTCTCATACAAGCGGTATTGTACATGTATTTAAGACCGTGTTTTCCGGACTCTAAGCACCTTTTCAAGAAGCCCTCGGAATAATTCCAAACTTCGTGCACTCTGTGTTTGGCGGACTGCCCCTCCTTTTAGGACTCCTTGCAGGGATACTATTTTAGCTCCTACTGCTATGATATGGCAAGCCAAATTACCAGCGATACCCAGTTCTCCATGGAGACAACTCTACTGGCGATGAAGTGTCGTGAGCACATCGTCCAAATTTTGGGGTTACCTTATCTGCGAGAATTAAATACCACATGGTTTCTGTCATTCAGACCAATCTGGCAAGATTACATCTTATCTGTTCTACGCTGCCTGCTTTGCGGTGAAGAATGCGTGCTAGACATCTGTCTAACACTCCCATCAGTCATGCCTACGGATGTCGATACTCTGCTGGACCCTGTATTAACCCATGCTCTGTGTTGTCCCCAGCGGCTACCAATTCTGATGACGGCATTCATTGAGATCTCACAGACGCAAAATGCTACTGCTGAGGTACGAGAGGAAATAACAGGAGCGCAGGTAACATCCGATTCGAACATTGCTGATGCGACCAATGCTGAAGGTGATAGTTAACATCTATGTGCGGTTAATCTTCTAAACCAGGTAATCCCCTACAATGATAGATGACTTTTTGTCTACAGACATAGAAGATTTCATGTTTTCTCCAAGCCCTAACACTTATTTTTGATTTTGGCATGGAGTGTTCTGAGAGACGTTGAATTTAACCTTCATTTTTTCAAAACAAGGTACTAACTTTGGAATTTTTTCCTATGATTAATTTGTTTTTCAAATTAGTATTTTTTCTTTTTTTTGGCACAAGTAATCTGATTGTAGTAGAACTGTTCATAGAGAACAAGAACTCTTTGAATACTTCCAGAGACAATATGAGACCTCGTCCATAAACAAAAATTTTATGTAATCTGATATGAAATGGTTTCGGCCTTTTTCCTTCTGTATTTACGAGCCATTTCATAAATGTATATTTTCATGATTCATTTAACCCCTTGCCTGCGCTGAACGTTCCGCGCTCGTGCGGAACGTTCTATTGCGCGGGCGGGGCCGCGACGTTCAACGGACATGCGCAGCACTACCGAGGTAGTGCACGTGACATCCGCTGAACGTCGGCAGCAGCGATGGGGTTAATTTGCATTTGAAATGTCAAAATATGCTTAGAATGAACCATTGCTTAATGTGTACAGCACCAATGCATATTTCATGTGTAGATATATTTTAGATATGTTAAACATGTTTAGAATTTAGAAACGTTGTACATACGAAAGTGGAGTGGGTGTTGTGTATCGATTTAGATTCTGTATGAATTTCCCGATTCATGCCCTTATATAGGTACAATTCACATTGTCCTTATACCGGCATAGAAATCCAGTCCTTATTAAGGCATAGTCTGTGCTACCCAAATACAGGCATGGCTACTTACATCCGTTCATCTACATCACTACAAGTTCTTGGAAAACCAGACTCTTAAGCCTTTAGGAATTCCCCTTGCTTGGATAATGATTTCTCCAAGAACTCATTTATTATGCAAGAACATCTATTCCTTCCGGGTTCATTTATGATGTTTTTATACCCAACTTTTCTGTCAATACTGGCATTCCTAAACACCTTCAAGGTAAAATATACCTTCACTTGCTATGGCAAGGCACGGTTCGGATGCAGCTCGCCACAGCAAGTCCTGAAGGAAGTCAACTCCTCAACAGACACACTGACCAGATGCTGCCATCCTCCTTGCAGAGAATCCAGCTCCAGTGTTTCTGACTCCACTTGTGGGGTGTCAGAGATCCAGTCCTGGGAAAGATATACCAACCTGTCTCATTCTAAGGTATGGAGCTGAATAGAACCTAGAGAAACCTTTGGCAATTCTTGGCACAACTAAACTAAACTAGCTAAAACAGCACCTACTTTTCCCTCTTACTAGACTGAGGTTAGGTACACTGGGGTAGAATTATTTTAGAAGCACCAGTTGAGTATTTTAGCCTGTGTTATTATATCATATAGCTACAGACCATGCTATTACAGTATTATTTTTATTACTGTTTACGCTGTCGCATTATACTTCGCATTCTGTCTTACGATTATAGCAGTTCATATCTCTTGCATGAGAAAGAAGACTGTTCAATAAACCCTTTGTATTGAAACACCCCGTCTATCTATTTCTATGCAAACTCTGTAGAAACTAAGCATGCACAATTCACAGAGTGAAATAGTTATCTATTGTTTCCACGACTCTGAAGATATTGTTCCGACTCTAAAGGAAACAAAGTTGTCATGTTTATGAGGTTGTCAGAAACTAATCCCTTCTTGTTCATTCAAGAAAGTTTCTAGTGACCTCTGAATTAGCTGGCACACAAAAATAATTAAGTTTAATGTACTGGATAGAGACATACTGACCTCAGTCCTATGTCAAAACTATAGTGTATATTATTCCATTGCGCAGAGCCTATTAGGGATAGAGGAACTACACTACAGGTGCACTGGAATCCTTCCAGGCAGCGATGACAAACTTGCTGGACTCATAATTGGGTCCGATAATCGATCGGCTGACAATGATAGAGAAAAGCTTATCAGCCTTCGACCACACTGAATTACCTTCTTTAATAAGAGGGTTGGGTCCTACCGGGACAGAGCACTGCAATTGACCCCCTTACTTTGACAAATCCGTCCAATAACAACATGGAACAGTTACAGTCCCAGCTGCAGTCTCAAGCAGTTATCCATCTGCCACCTGAATCTACCACTTATATAGTGGTTTTGGGGAATGTACCATCTCTCCCCCAAGGTACTAAAGAGCATTTTGGCCAGTTGAAGAACAAAGTGCTTCACTGATTATAAAATAGCACCACATTGGGACAATGGGTGGAAACAAATATCAACATGGTGAGTAGAGTTAGCTGGATAGGTAGTACACATAAAACAGGAACGGGTGATTATGTTATTGTAAATTTTAAAAGACTTCCTTTAGTGGAAAGAATCCTGTTCATGGACCCATATTCTGCTCCTCCTGTCTCCATGTCATCCGTTAGGGCATTACCACTTGGATTCTTTTATAGGTCTACTATAACAGGGTACACCCACAGGAATACCAACACTGAGGCCCCTCTAGATCGTCTGTCATATAGATTTCCTCCTGTTTACTCACAACTGCCCCAATCTGCAGCTCACTCAAACCAGTTGCTCTCAGGACGCCAGCACTTTGTCCTGCCCTCTTTGAAGTTATTTAACAGATTTTCCCCAGCGATGATGGAGGCGTGCGGTTGATTTATAAGCCCCCCAGATTGACTGGCCCAGAGATTGTGCCAAACCAGCAGGATCTCCCAGTGCAAGACTAGGGGGGCTGTTAGAAATGGGATCCCTGGCTGGCCAGGGCTTTCGCCATAGTCAGTCAGAGACCACCACTCCTAAGTCAGTGCAAGGGAGTTACACGCCAAGATAACCCCTGCTCACCCTCTAGGTAACGTGGCGCGAGCAGCAAGGCTAAACTCGGAGGCGATGTGAGTTAAGTATTTGCGCACGCACCCCAGCAACAACCCCCAAGGCCCACCACAAAGGAAACTCCACACAAGGTTATATAAAAATAGCCTTTGTATTACACCAAAACACTTTAGATAAAAACACACATTTTACAATGTGCCAACAGGCACGGGCAGAATTTACAGGGGATATGTACAAGACAGGGCCACCTGGACCACTGTCAGGAATCAGCACTTTTGGAACATAGCATATAGAATGTAAAATCACTGTAGCCCACAACCAGTAACTACTGGTAACCAGGACCTCACTGGCACCACCTGTACTAGGAGAACAACCACCTAAGTATTACAATACCTGTAGGGGTGTAAGCACATAACACATGATGCATCACAACACATTCAGAGGTGCAGGGCAGGAAAACACATGATGCAGAAACCTACATTCAGCGGTGTAAGGAACACATGACGCATCAACACACGTTCAGCAGTGTAAGGAAAAAGGCACATGATGCATCAACAACACATTCAGAGGCGCAGCAAAGAACACTTCGTATAAATCACGTTAACACAGAACTTACATCAAAAGTCCAGGGTCCAGATTGCGCCACTGCGCCAAGACCTAAATGTGGCAGCTGCCCACAAAGTGCTGGGCAGACAGAACAGGGGGCCTAAACGCTGCAGCTGGCACTAAGTGCTGCGCAGCTGGGGGAAGGCCAGGGATGAAGGAGTGCGTCTCACTCCTAAGGCCGGTACACCCCACGCATCAGGAACTACCAGGGACACAGACATTCCCCATGCATTCCTATGGGAGGGCAGGCCAACCTCACTCCACACACTCAGAGTGCGCACGCACTTTCCACTGGGACACAATGAAAGTGCGCAGAAACCAAAAATCACCATCACCAATTCACCATTTAGAGCAAAAAGTTTAGGGGTGAACCTGCCAGAAGGGCCAAGTCCAACACAACCCCCTTCCAGCCAAAACGCAGGGGAGAACAATCACCACCGTGATGGACTTCCCTGCTTGGGGCGATAGAACACGGACGCGGGCCGGCAACTGCAGGGACACCCTCCTGTTCTACACCACGGTGAACCCTATAAGACAAGCACATACTTAAAAAAAAACAGGCCCAACTAGGCTGCCCCACTGGTACTCCTTAGTTGTCCACGGCTAGGACGAGGCCCTAGGCCACCCAGATACCACTGGTCTCTGCCAATCCACAGAGTGGGGGGTAGTAACCCCTGGCCTACAATAGCCATTCTCCACTCCCTTCCTCAGTGTAGTTCCAAACTACCACTGATCCTTCAACCTAGAGTCCGCACCCTCAGGCTGACCAGAGGTCACGGGCAAGAATGCCCCACCCTACCTCTACTTCTGAAGCACCCTCCAGAACACAACTCTCCCACCTGGGATCCAAATTCACCAGATGCACAGGGGTCAGACAACCTCTGACCCCCTTCCAGAGTTCTGCACCCTCCCACTGTAGAACAGGGTCCCTCCACTTAAGGTAGGCCCCACCTGCTCTCAGGGTAGTACCACAACACTCAGCCAAGAACCCTAAAGATCCCTGCTAGGCCTGTACCACCCCTTCTGGGAAACACAGGGTTTCTTCACTTAAGATGAGCCCCACCTGTGTTCACAGGGGTACCCCTAGAAGACAAACCGGCCAGGACACTGGCTACAGTCGCCCTGCCGTCCAGGACAGTCAAACACCTGAACCTGGCTCCCTAACCTAGGGACGCTACCCTTTGGTTAGATGCCTGGTGTACCAGGACTTCTACAAGTTGAAAACAAAAATCTAAGACTTTCTCTCCTCCTTCAGCAGCAAGGCAACCACTGCAGGTCAATGCCCCATACAGCCTACCCAGTTCCTTCTCTTCAGGCAGGAGTTCCCTCTTGTAACTCAGGACACTATGTACAGTTGCCCTTACGTCCAGATCCGGAAACACCGGCTACTGGCTCCCCAACCGAGGGACGTACCCCTTTTGTCAGATGCCTGACGCACCAGGACTTCCTTGAGGGTGACACATAACTAATGTGTTGTGTACAAGTCTGCCTCAGGACAGAAGTGGCCTCACCATGGTCACTCCCTGGCGACACAACCCTTCTGGCTGGCCCCTGACCCACTGGCTCTTCCACTGGGGAACCTATCCCCCTCGCACCCTTCCATCTGGACTTCTGCACCCTCCCAACTGGAGCGGTACTGCTAGACCCTCCCAACTGGAGCGGTACTGCTAGACACCAGACCTACTGGAACCCTGGTTACAGAGGTTCCACGTTCTCCAGACACTCTGGAAGATCCTCCTCAAATGACCTATTGGTACAGCCTAGGCCCCCGACCTGACGTTCCCTTCAGAAACATTCCAGGCCCTGACACTGGGTTTCGGGCACCTGGAGACATGCAGTCCCACCCACTCCTTCTCCTCTTGAGACAGGACGTGAGCCCCTACACCGAGACCTAGCTGAGCTACACTGAACCTCTTCTACCATGCTGGGCTGGAAGACACCTCAGACACTCCTTTTGGAATCACTCCATCTCCTATGCCTCTCTCCTCCCAGAACATTACCAACTCCAAACATCTGTCTCTAAACAGACCACAGAAATCAAAAGCAGGCTCCACTGTCTGCAGACGTTCTTGGGAAAAGTTTAACACACGGAACTTAGGTATCTGAGCAAAACAACAAGAGTACACAAGTATTCAACAAGCTCCCCATCCAGAGAACTCACACCATTCATCCACACACGCCCCCCCCAGACTGGTAAGGCAGTTTCTACCACCCCTGATTTCTCAACCTGACCACACATGACACAGGTACCATTACTCCAGGACAGGGACGGGGGACACATTTTTGCTGCCACCACTGGATCCCACCCTTCAGGTGAATCCAGACAACACACTGCACTTAGGGGGATGATCTACCCTCCCGAGCTAGGGACACCTAACTCACAGTGCACAAGAAACACATTTCCACAGAAATGACATTTCCAGCAAACTTAAAACAATAATCCCCACAATGTGATTATCTAAAATGCAGAGTTTTGTAGTGCGGCCAGTTGCCACTGTGGTACAACGTAAACACAAATCCTTATCCTCACCGCTGCGTCCAATGTTAGAAATGGTATCCCTGGCTGGCCAGGGCTTTCGCCAAAGTCAATCAGAGACCACCACTCCTAAGTCAGGGCAAGGGAGTTACATGCCAAGATAACCCCTGCTCACCCTCTAGGTAACGTGGCGCGAGCAGCAAGGCTAAACTAGGAGGCGATGTGAGTTAAGTATTTGTGCACGCACCCCAGCAACAACCCCTAAGGCCCACCACAAAGGAAACTCCACACAAGGTTATATAAAAATAGCCTTTGTATTACACCAAAACACTTTAGATAAAAACACACACTTTACAATGTGCCAACAGGCACGGGCAGAATTTACAGGGGATATGTACAAGACAGGGCCACCTGGACCACTGTCAGGAATCAGCACTTTTAGAACATAGCACATAGAATGTAAAATCACTGTAGCACACAACCAGTAACTACTGGTAACCAGGACCTCACTAGCACCACCTGTACTAGGAGAACTACCACCTAAGTATTACAATACCTGTAGGGGTGTAAGTACATAACACATGATGCATCACAACATATTCAGAGGTGCAGGGCAGGAAAACACATGATGCAGAAACCTACATTCTGCGGTGTAGGGAACACATGACGCATCAACACACGTTCAGCGGTGTAAGGAACAAGGCACATGATGCATCAACAACACATTCAGAGGTGCAGCAAAGAACACTTCGTATAAATCACGTTAACACAGAACTTACATCAAAAGTCCAGGGTCCAGATTGCGCCACTGCGCCAAGACCTAAACGTGGCAGCTGCCCACAAAGTGCTGGGCAGACAGAACAGGAGGCCTAAACGCTGCAGCTGGCACTAAGTGCTGCGCAGCTGGGGGAAGGCCAGGGATGAAGGAGTGCGTCTCACTCCTAAGGCCGGTACACCCCACGCATCAGGAACTACCAGGGACACAGACATTCCCCATGCATTCCTATGGGAGGGCAGGCCAACCTCACTCCACGCACTCAGAGTGCGCACGCACTTTCCACTGGGACACAGTGAAAGTGCGCAGAAACCAAAAATCACCATCACCAATTCACCATTTAGAGCAAAAAGTTTAGGGGTGAACCTGCCAGAAGGGCCAAGTCCAACAGGGGCCCTTGTGTATCTGATAATAATGTAACATCCTGGAATATTGCAGGTCTGGCTAACAAGTTCTCTGATCCTAATTGAATGCAATTTGTGAAACAATATAGTGTGATCTGTTTGCTAGAAACGTGGTTGGTGTATTGTAGCTTATTTTTAGAAGTCTTTAAGGCTTTCTTTGTTCCAGCCTCCGCTTCAACAGCTGGTAGACCTTAGGGAGGCCTTGTTATATATATATCCCTGGAGGTAGGCTGCCAGATACACGTTTTGCCTTCATCAAGCCCAGATCTACAGTCTTTGGTTTCAAAACGGAGGGCTAACAAATTGGGTCTTATACATTTTTATAACTCTGTGACCTGTCCCCCAGGTGGTTGTAATATCACATTGTTGGGTTCTTTCATAAGGCAGTTTTGTACTGTTGAATTACAAAATCTCATGGTCGGGGGATTTTAACATACACCCTTGTGGAGACCAAAGGACCACCAGTATAACTGATTTCGGCTGCCCTCGGGTGAGGGGGAACCAGTTCGAACATTCTGCCCAGGGGGAAGTATTGAATAATCTACTACATGAATTTGAATTAATGTCCCTCATGTCATTATCTGACCCATACAGAAAGGCACCTGTCCCCTCCTTTAAAGGGAGAGGTAGTGGTTCTTTTATATATTTTATTATAATTTCATCTTTTTTACAGTCTTTATTCTGTGGTTTTACTACTCTGGAAAGTGTCTACAGCGACCATAACCCGCTTTGTGTCCAAATGTGTGGACCATTAATGACAAAAAACAGAAGAGTGGAGCATAATGGGATGACAAGACCAATAGACTGCAGACGATGGCTCAGATGGAGGCAGATCTCCCGTGATGCTTTTTATATTGCAGTAAAAGAATCCTGTGCCACTGAATTAGCGCTGTGTACCTCTTCCCGGGGGAGGTTATCAGCGCTTTTAACACTATTTCCACTAAAGTAGGTGAACTTTTAAGTGCCCTAGATGGTTTGACTCGACCTGTTCACAGACAGAGAGAAAGTTGAGGTAAACCCTAAAAGGTAACCCAAGAGATCAAACCTTGGTTAGAGCTTGCCGTAAAGTGTATAAATTGATATTGGCAAAACGTAAGTGCGTCCTGAAGGAGGAGGCTTGGAGGGAGCTGATTGAGTCAAGTACCCTGAGGAATAGCTCTAGGTTTTGGAGTATTGTTAATAGACCGTTTTTAGAGTATGAAGAAGGTAGTGAACCAGGTACGCACATCACTGAGAATGAATGGGTGCTCCATTTTAAAACCATGTTCGAAATGCTGCTTGAGGAAATTTGTCAGCTAGGCCGTGAGATGGACGCCCAGCATTCGTTTTTGAGCAGGGGAGGTTGAGGTGGGTATTGCCGGGCTAACTAGCAACAAAGCACCAGGACCGGATGGCATGCCCCTGATCTCTTTAAATCTGACCCACTTTTTGGGCCCTTGTCCTTGTGGCCGTATTCAATGCAGTGGCCAGGAATGCATGCCCTGAGTCCTGGGCCACCTGGACTATAGAACCCGTTTTTAGTGATCGTGACAGCACACACTGCTACAGGCTGATTTTACTCCTGGACTCAGTGGTCAAGTTAGTGGGCCGCGTATTACTGGAAGGATTGTCCACCCGAAATCAAGAACAGGAAACCCCCCCCTAGGTCTAAATATAAAAAAAGGCAAACGCTCTGAAATTAAAAACATAATCATTGTCCCACACAAGGCTAATTTATTTGAAAATCATACATCTATTCATTTTTTAGAAAAATTGTTTTTCAAGGATTGTCCACCCGGGCAGAGGAACACAATATAATTTTCGACATCCAGTTTGGATTTTGTCTGGCCGGTCAACTGTGGCCCAATGCCTTAACCTAACCATGCTACACAGCAAATATATGGTTGCACGTTCTGGTACCATCTACCTAGCCTTCTTGGACTTGTCCTCCGCATTTGATCGCGTGAACAGGGAAAAACTGTGGGATTCCATGAAGGACATTGGGGTTGACAGTAATGTCGTCAATTTCCTAGAGGACCTTCACAGGGCAACCAAGGCCAATGTGAGATTTTCACAGGACCTTCGCATGTCACAAAACTTTGATATAAAGAGGTGTGTACTCCAAGGGTGCATTCTGGCCCCATTTCTGTTTAACCTCTACATCAACAATCTTGATAGAGCTTTAACAGCTACAGGGGTAGATTATCCATATGCCGGGCGACGTGGTCTCTCCGTCCTACTATACGCGGATGACGCAGTCCTTATATCCAAGACTGCTAGGGGTCTTCAATCTCTGTGAGACGTCTTTTCCAACTTTATGTCAGAAATTGATTTATCTATTAGTGACTCGAAATCCTATATAATGCAGGTGGGGACTCGTCCAAAAAAATGCTTCCAATTTAAAGTAGGCCCTGCTAAAGTACCCCGTACAAACATCTTTCATACCTGGGGGTCTTACTGGATGATCAAATATAATGGGGACCACTAAACAAAAAAAAGGGGGGATTTGGCTCGGGTGAATGCAGCCATTTAAAATTTTGCTTCTAAACTAGGTAAGAGACCTTTTGCCCCCCTGCTGAAAATTTACCAAGCAAAAAAGTGTAGGTCTAGCCTGCTATGGGAGCGAAATATGGGGTCATGTCTCCACAGATGCTTTACAGGTGGTTGAGGTTTAAAGCGCCTGTTGGGTGTGCCCCGTGGTCTGTCTAATTTGGTGATCCATGTGATACCCTGGCACTTCGCCCCTTACGTTTTGGCTAAACAGTTGGCTGAACAAAGAATTAACTCTTAGCCAGCTTATTTTAAAAGAGTGCATGACCCTTGACAATGAGCTCAGCATACCTTGGCTTAGATACATTAAGAGTAGCTCTGAAAAGCTAGGGCGGGCTGATTTATTTTCCAATCCCGAATCACTTATAACAAGCATTGGCATAGCCAATAGGTCTTGCCTTTGGGACCTTATAAGTGTTTAGTTATCCAGCACAATATCCTTGATACAACAACATCAACTGTTGCATGGCTAAACACTTATAATGTCCCAAAAGCGAGACCTATTGACTATGCCAATGCTTGTTCCATTTACCATGTAGATTTCAGAGCTCAGTTGTATATGTGGTTATTTCTTCTCGTGCTAGCAGGGTATAACTTTTCATCACAGCCACAGTGTCACATTCCTAGTCTGGCCTCCTTGGTATCTGGTATTCCATCAGCTTCACTACCTTATTTATTACATAGCCTTTTATAATGAAAGTATTGCCATTTTGAAGCACTGTAAATCCCAGGTGTTGCAATTAAGTAAGCTAAATGCAATAAAATGATGAACCGCACAAGCGAGAAAGGCTGAGTTGGCCTTATCAATATTCAGGCTCCTAACCAACATGCCAGCAGCAAACGTTCAACTCACTGAGCCATCTACACTGCTGGGAATGAGCTTGGTCTACAGTTCGAAGAGGACATCAAGGTCATAATGTTTGTAGAATACATATATTTCATCAGGCTCTGGGATCAACAAGTGCTTTCATAGCAACATGGTTTGGGAAAGTACATTCATTAAGTGAGACAATACAAACCTGTAGGCACCTTGTCTAAGAATTTGCAATCATGGTGATCAATTACTACAAGCAACTTCTTCTTCCCAGCCCCTTCTATCCTCCAGGTTGGCTAGAATTGCGGGTCGAGTGGTGGCCCTTCACGGGGACTTAAGTTAATTGACCCCGCCTGGCTATGGGCTGAGGAGGAGGATTTCAGAGGCCCAGGACCATTTCCCAAAATTTTGCATGAGAGCCACGCAAAGACAAGGGTACCCACAAGTTAAATTTAAGTGGGAGACAGGACTACGGTCTGGAATCAGTTATGGCTGATGACTTACTTGGGTTATAAATATCCTGATACGTATTTTGATATATTTGATATTTGTTTGACTGTCATGAATGCAGCCTTTGGGTCTTGAACAGCAGCACTGGATTGGACTGGATTACAGCTTGATTGGCTTACTTGAGTAAACAACCAACAGTTAACGTATTGGTCATCTTAAAATTAGTAATATTTACAATTCGAAAAGAAATGAGATTCGGTATATGAACTTACAATGAACAAAATATTTTGTCAGAGTTCCCCAGGAATAAAAGGTTGATGCAAAACTGCAAATAAGCAAAATTCCCCACAATAAGAAAGGCAGAATGCTAGCATTTAGAAAAGCTACATGTGAACATCTAAAGACGAGGACGCGACTGGGCAAAGATTCTACTAAGTGGCAGATGGAGTGAATGAGGAGTATATTACAAACTGACCTCACTGCCATGCGCGAGTCATGTCTTGTGCCCAGAGCACCATCTCATCTTTCACCAAATAACCCACGGAAAAGGCAGCAGAAAGGGGGAGCCCATTGCCCTGTTCATTACAGGAGTGTGCTTACTCTGCTTGTGACAGTCAACACAATGAATGTTGCGTCGGATGTTTTTCGGATTGACCTACGGGTCGGGGCTTTGTTCTGGCTTGCTATCCCAGACTTGTTTGGCTGACTATGCCAGAAATGGAACGCGGCAGCTTGGAATTCTACCAGTTCAATGTTTAGTACTCAACACGCTATCTGCTCCTTATGCTCACATGAGAAGCTAATTTCACAGGGTTTTTACTTTAACAGTACATTTTAAAAGGAGCATAATATTATAGAGGGACAAGAGTCTACATAGTACTGTATTGCAATGTTGACTAATGCATACAGCATAAATCCCCGGACTGCCGCTAGACATTTAGCTGGCAAGGTGTTAATATGCACAAATGCACAATAGACATTATGACACCCACCAGTTAAGGAAAGGCGAGATGAAGTGACGGTTGAGCACACGTGAATTTTTTCACTGTTAGCCCTTTCTGGTTTTCACAAGCAGTCAGTAGCACCTCCTGAGTGGAGTGAGAAAGGGGGTGCAGGCTGACTGGCCCAACTTATTCATTCTCCGATTGGATCATGTGGGTGCCAGCCTGCGAGTCACACTTGGATTGGCTAGAATGGTTGCAGCTGTAATAGCTGCCCTGGGATATGAAGAATTTAATGATCCTGGCGCCTTTAAAAAAATAAGCATTGGCTGCACGGCCGAAAAAGGAACGCCGCGCGGCCGCGAAATGAAATAATTAAAAAAATGCAAGTGGTGACGCGAGCTGTGCGCACGCGCGTGCGCAACGGGAAAAAGTGCTGTGCACGTCATGCGTGCTTGTGCACGCTCTAGCAAGCTGGTGGCCGGTAAGGTAGCGCTTTTTGAAGCAGCTACTAAATGTCTCGCAAGATAGATCAGCGCATGAGCTGACTCTAGCCAGACCTAAAAAAGATGTGGGGATAACTAGGGAATCCCTCAACAGCTTAAGGAAATTAGAAAGGGAAGAGCTGGAATTGCGGAAACCTAGTGTCTGCAAATGTTTAATGTTAAAGACAATTCCATCAGCTGAGCCTTATCTTCTGGGGTTTTTATCCACGTATGAGCGGTTTCTATTCACCAGGTTTCGCATGGATCTTTTTTACCTCCTGCTTGCCATTCCAGAGGGAGCAGTAGAGGCCAGCTGTTAGCACCCTGTGGCTGTGACGGAGATTCTCCACATGATTTGCTACATTTTATGTTTTTTTGTAAATTTTATGGGTTTCCCCGGAAGTACTTTTTAGTCCCCATTTTAAAGAAGATGAGTTTTAAACAGGCTCGTCCAGCTCTCCTGTACTTCCAACTATTGAAGAATGACTGTATTTTTTTTTTATTGTTGGCTATTTGAAATACACGGTGAAGAACAGGGCTTGTCTTGACTAATAGTTACTTAGGATGAAGATTTTAGCCACACTGATGAGATAAATGTGTCAGAGGGTCAGGATAAGTTTACAGGGATGTGTAGATTAAAGGGGGACACAATTTGACCTCGAACTTTGCACTTTTTTTGTCAGAGATTGTTATGGGAGGCTGTGCTATGTATTTTAATTATGTTTTATTACGCTTGTTATTTCATGGAATCATATATTTTGATGTTATTTGGATGTTTTTCAACTTTTATGGTTTTATTCCCATTAAACCGAATAAAGTTTATTTGATTTGATTTTAATACAAGTTAAAAATAGTGATAATCAGAGCAGAGGATGAGAGAATGCTTATCTTCACTGGGCAGCCAAAAAAAGAAGGAAGATTTATATATGTTCTGGCCTTTTATTTGGTTGGAAATTTTTGTTTTACAACATTCCAAGTGGTTAGCTAAATAAAGAAGATTGCAAGAAGATTAGCCTCAGGTCTTGACATAAAATCACAGTTCAAATCTCCCAGGGACTAATCAGTGGTGTACGAAAGGTGAGGGGGCTCCCCTGCAAAGCACATGGAGGGGGCCTAACCCTCTGGGTCCATTCAGGAGCCCTCAATGCATGGTCAGCCGCCCATGCCAAATGTTGGAGGGGGCCCCCACCAAGGGGGCTGCAGGGGCTAATGTTATGGCACTGGGACCAATAGAATATACCACAAGGATTAAGTGCACATATTTGAGGTATTAAAAAATCAGGTGACATCTCAGACAATAAGGTGACACTGCCTGACCTAAAACAATGTGCTTTCCAGAGAAATAATGGGATATTTCAAGAAGCAAATCATAGGAACATTTTATGTAAAATACAACATATCACTGGACGCACTGAGCACATCTCTCAAACAACAAGAATTTGCAATGCAATCGGTCTCGCCTTTGGGACCTTATAGGTATTTAACTATGCAGCACATTAGCCTGGGTGCTGAAACATCTACCGTTATTTAACATGGAGCGAAAGTAAGCACCAAACTGCGTGACACGCCAGGTATGGGAACATATGGAGAGAAATATTGCCTTTCAGCGATAAGTGGTATAGTCCGAAGCTCTGTTTTTAATATAAAAGCAGGGCCTTCGGTGGTCATATCACTGAAAATACAAGTTTTGAAAAAATATTATTGTCTATGGGTGCTCGTGGAAGACAATTTCTATGGAGTGGAATCTAGAGAATGCTAAAGTGCTTCTGGTATTTTACTGACCTCTGCTGGTCGTTTATATCAAGACAGTCAAATAGAGGCATTTGAACCGGAAAAACGTCCCTAAGCGGAAGCAGACAAGTCCTAGGGCTGATCTTCAGAGCCCACAATGTATAAACACATATAAGTGTATAATAAGAATATCCTAAAGTATATACAAGAGGTCTCGAATGCTCGACCTAAAAAGGGACATCTATCAGAGAGTGGTGGTATTCCAAGTAATAAAGGATTACCCTCAACAAACAGGTGCATTGTGTTTAGAGGGTTACATTTTACTGAGTGGCTGCCGAGGGCAAGAGGCGAAGGACGGGGGCTCGTTTTGTGTTAATGAATATGCAGCTGCCAGTAATTTTGAAAAAGGGAATTGGGCCTCGCATTCAAAGTAGTGCTCAGGAGGACAGTGCTGTCTGTGGCGGACCCCAGACCGAGCAGTATTAAAGGAAGCCACAGGTTCTTATCAAACATATACAAGTTGAGTTGTTTGCCAGGTGGTCTGTAACTCCTGTCTCACAGTAAAAGTAATGTTACTTGATCAATCATATAGTATTATTGATAAACTGAATTTAATGAAGTCCGTATATAAAATGTTAATGTACTGTTTATTAGGCTTTAAGTAACCAAACAATAAACATACTAACTTTTGTAGGTGTCATACACAAGCATTTTTATCCTACAACTCTGCAACATATTTCTATCAGTTTTGGAAGGAAGAAGGACTGTTTTCACCTGTCCAAGCATCATCCTAATACTCGAGCTGCAAGCCTTAACCCATTGAATTATCTATCTTGTGATACTTGTGTCAGTTACAGAATGAAGGATAACTTCCTTAAGCTTAATACTGACAAGACCGAGGTTACGGTCTTTGGAGCCCAGTACTCTATCTGGTCAGAGCTATAATGGTCGGAATCTTGTGGGCCCCTCCCGACCCCACAAAGTCAGTAGGGAACCTTGGAGTTCTGCTTGACACTTCCCTCAACTTCAATCTCCAGGTAACCAAACCACGAGAAGCTGCTTTTTCATCATTAGATCCCTCAGGAAGATCATTCCTTTTTTTCCTAAGGAACTTGACAAGTCAGCGGCTTTCACCTCATGACTAGACTACTGTAACGCTCTTTATCTCAACATCAGTAGCTACTTCCTGAACAACCTTTAGGTGCTGCAAACCATGTCCCGCATCTCACTCTCAACACTCTGAAATGTCATTCAGTGAGAGAAAACCTTTGAACTCTGCACTGGCTTCTAGTCAGGAAGCAAGTGATTTTTAAGGCGCTTAGCACGGTCTACCTAGCTCTACATGGCAAGGGCTCACTGGCCATTAAATCATCCTGTCATCTGTGCAGGCCGACCAGGCACTTAAGATCAGCTTCAAGCAATGAAGTTACTGTTCCTAAATTTCGAAGGCAAGATGGGCCCCACTCTCATCCTGCCAAGCTACATCGTTGAGACAGATTCCTTGTTTCTTTTTAAAACACTTAACATCTTGAATCTTTTCTGACTAGCTTAGACCTCGCTGGTATCGCAGATGAATGTATGACATTACAACGCATACATTTACAACGCATGCACTTACAACACAGTTTTTAAATCGCAACATCCACAACAACGCATTCCATTACATCTCATGACACTACATCGCATTTTAAAAAACTACCTTCACAACGCATTCCATTCCATTGCATGCTACCTTTACAACGCATTCCATTAGAACGCACACCATTACATTGCATTTAAGGTAAGTATTGAATAGTATAGGGGAAAAATTACTATTATAACTCCAGGGGGTGCAACAGTAGGGTAAGTGTTGGATAGTGTAGGGGTAAAAATTACTATTCTAACTCCAGGGGGTGCAACAGTAGGGTAAATGTTGGATAGTGTAGGGGTTACAAATTACTATTCCAACTCCAATGGTATGCATTGTAATGGTATGCGTTGTAATGCCTGCATTGTAGTGACATGCGATGTAGTGTCATGCGTTGTAATAGTATGCGTTGTAATGCCTGCGTTGTAGTGTCATGCGTTGTAAAGGCTGTTGCGATGTAATGCCTTTGTTGTAAGTGTAGTGCGATGTAATGGTTGCGTTGTAAAGGTTGTTTCCCATGTCAAATTACAGGATCTTCATCTCTTCTTTCTTTTCTAGCTTGGTTTCCATTTCTTTTCTTTCTTCAATTTGACTCTGGTTCCGGCTCACCCTTAGGTGGCTTTGGAATTTCTGGATGCAGAGCCTTGATACTCTTGGGTTTAGAATTCTTTATTAGTTTCATTTTCATTTAAGTTCATTTGTCTTCTAATGCACAAGTTTCATTTAAATACAATTTGAAACGCTAAGATTAAGCGCTCAGTGGGTTCATGCGCTTGCTGCAAATAAACTCGCCAAATGCAGATCAGGGTTTAAACCACAGTATGTTGTTCTTTCATCCACCAAATCTTGATAATATTCAAGTCTTATTCCTATGAGAATGTTCACAGTCTGAGAAGGCAATGCTTCAAAGTGATTGTTAAATTCCTATGTGGAAATAAGTAGCCAAAAATTTAGACCGATAAATGATGTATTTTCATGGCCAAGAGTTCAGTCAATTTCTTTTTTAAGTTCAAAAGAATTTTATTTGATAATAATAAAAAGATAAAGACAGGTGTCAAAACAGAATACAATGGAATACAAAGTTAAAGACTCTTAAAAGGGCATAAATGTACAAATGCATTTGAAGTAAGAAAAAAAAAAAAAAGGAATTTGGGTACAAAGCGAAAAATAAGGAAGAGAAACAAGAAAAATGCATGAGCGTAAAACATGGCAACCATAAAAACATTGGGAAAATATAAGAAATTGATACAGTGAAGGATAGATGGAATGTATCGAGCGTTTAGGGGGGTTTGGGAACTTCTTGTTGAGGGGGCATTGGGTGAAACAAACGTTTACTGCATGAGTCCAAATAAAGTGTAACTGGAGTCCATAAGTCCATGCGCTTGACAGCCAAACATGCCGGGAAAACATGAGTGGTATCTAGTCTGTGATTATGGCAGACATTAAACCACCATGCTTTGAAAGAGATTTTGGAGAAATCCTTCCAGTTAACTGTTATTTGTTGGAAAGCAGCAGCAAGTAAAAGGTCAACAATTTGGGGTTTTAAGTCAACAACATCCCAGCAAGGGGAAAGGCTACCCAGAAAGATATGTGTGTGGGAGAAAGGGATAGAAGTATGAAAAATCACATTAAGTTGAGCCCATACCTGTAACCAAAAACTACGAACATGAGTACATAAAAATAGCATATGGAATAAGTCAGCTTGTGGAGATGAGCAGGACCAGCATGTGTGAGGAGTGATAGGAAAGCGTGTGTGTAGGGCAGAGGGTGTGAAGAGGAGTCTGTTGTAAATAAAGAATAAAGTCTGAGTGAGTGTTGCTGCTCTTGAAGATTTGCGGAGTTTGGTCCAGATTTTGTCCCAGAAGGTAACTGACCAAGAGACAGATAGGTCATGTTCCCAGGATTCCTCGACTTTGGATTTAGGTCTTGGAGCCTCAGTAGCGTGGAGGTATTTATAAATAGCAGTAGCCTTCGGTGCAGTGCGCAAGAAGGAGTGAAGTGAGACAGTTGGTGTGGATGAGGAAGAGGCAGGGTTGGGTTGAGTGAGGAGATCGTATTTCAATAAAACTGCATTTTTAAGCGAATGATATTTGCGTGCGAAGGAAGTGGGTAAGTCATAAAGGATGCGGAGTTCATGGAAAGGTATAAAAGAGGAGTCGGAAAAAAGTTGGGAAATCCATTGGAGACCCCGAGCGTGCCAAGATTTCCAAAAAAAGGGTCTGTCTCGAATGAGTAAGGAGGTGTTATGCCATATGGGGGAGGATAAGAAATCAGCAATAGCGGTAGGGGGTGAATGAGAGAAGGAGAGGAGTATTTTTGTGGTAAACTTATGAATCGGAGTAGAAACAGATGCAGGTTTACGATAGAAGGAGAGGTATTCGGAGAAAGAGAAGGGAGATAAAAAAAGGCGTTCAAGTTTGGCCCATAATGGACATGGGGTGTCTGGATCTTGGAGCCAAAAAGAGGCTTGTCTCAGTTGGAATGCCTTGTGATAGGCTGGGAAATCAGGGAAGTTAGTCCCACCCTCAGATTTAGGACGAATCAAGCGTGCCAAGGACATTCGTGGTTTCTTTTTGTTCCAGAGAAAGGAGGTTAGAATGGAGTTGATCCGTTTGAAAAATTTGGACGGTATAGGGACTGGAATATTAGAGAGTGTGTATAAAACAATGGGAGATAGCATCATTTTTATAGTGTCTAGGCGGCCCCACCAGGAGAGGTAGAGAGGGTGCCATTTGGACGTGAGATCTGTTAATTTTTGAATACATTTGGACAAACACAGGGAAACAGTATCTGGGATGGTGGGGGCAATATGCATTCCAAGGTACTTGATATGGGAAGGTCTCCATGTAAAGTTGGAGGCAGCAAAATCTGGCTGGAATGTAAATTTGGTTAAAGGAAGAATCTCGCATTTGTCATTATTAAGTTTGTAACCAGAGATTTGAGAGTAAGCATGGACTTCGGTGAGAAAAGTGGGAATGGAGACAGAGGGGTTGGAGATAAATAACAGAATGTCATCCGCATAGGCAGCTAGCTTGATGTGGGAATCTGAGAATTGGTAGCCTTGAATGGAGGAGTTTTGACGAAGCTTGGAGAGGAAAGGTTCTAAAGCCAAGTTGAAAAGAAAGGGGGATAGGGGACATCCTTGACGAACACCTCTTTTAAGATCAAAAAATGAAGAAATTTGACCATTGGCACAAACCGCTGCGCGTGGGTTAGAATAAAGCAGTGAAATTAAAGACGTAAAGATAGGGCCAAAACCGAACCATCGGAGGGTATGAAATAAATAAGTCCACTCAACTCTATCGAACGCTTTTTCAGCGTCCAAAGCAATGGCCACAAGAGGGTGAGGTAAAAGGCGGGATTTAGAGAGAATGTTAAATAGGAGTCTGGTGTTATCAGTAATAAAGCGGCCTTTGACAAAGCCAGACTGTTCCTCACCCAACAAGTCTGGAAGAAGAAGGTCGAGTCGAGCTGCAAGGGATTTTGCAAATATTTTGTAATCAATATTGACCAGAGAAATCGGCCTGTAATTTTTGCAGTATTGAGGATCCTTCCCCTCCTTGGGTATAAGGCAGATATGAGCGTCTGAAAAAGAGCCGGAGGAGGAACCCAAGGAAAGGAAGGTGCCAATAAGGGAATGAAGTCTGGGTATAAGAAGCTGTGAAAAGTGGAGAAAGAATTCTACCGTGAAGCCGTCGGGCCCAGGGGCTTTGTCTTTTTGAAGGGTTTGAAGTGCTTTGAGTAATTCCTGTTGGGATATATCGTGTTCTAATTGAGAAAGGTCAAGTGGAAAATGTGTTGGTTTTTGTATAGTAGAGAAAAATGTGTCTAGTAAGTGGGAAGATGGGTGAGTTTCCGAAGAATATAAGGTCATGTAGAAAGTGGAGAATGCAGTGAGAATGTCTGCATCTGTATATTTAAGGGTCAAGTCAGTGTCGTAGATAGATTCAATGTTTAGTTTGTTATGTTTCACCTTTAAATAATTGGCTAAGATCTTGCCAGCCTTATTTTTGCCCCCATAGAACTTGGCACTAGATTTCAATAAATATAATGATGCATCATCAGTAGATTTTTTGTTAAATTTCATCTTAGCGCTGATAAGGGCAGTCAACGTTTGCTGTGAGCGAGAGGTAAAATAAGAATGCTCCAATTTCTTAATATCTAGAAGGATGGTTTTGGTAGCTTCTCGAGCAACTCTACGTTTTTTAGCAACAAAGCCGATGATAAAGTCCCTAGCTGCCGCTTTAAAAGCATCCCAAATAGTGTGTCGGGGGACAGGAGAATCATCGTTTAGGGCAAAGAATTCATGGGAAAAAGAGGTGAAGGCAGTAGTGAATTTGGGGTCTAGGAGAAGAGAATTATTGAAACGCCAACGTTTAGGGCCTGTTGATTTGGGTAAGAGATCCAATTGGACTAAGGTAGGGGCATGGTCAGAAAGTAAAATTGGACCTATTTCTGCATAAGAGAGAGTTTGGGCAATATTGTGGGTAACGAAGATGTAATCGATTCGAGATTGGGAATGATGACATGGGGAGTAGAACGTAAATTCTCGGAGATTCGGATTACAAAGACGCCAAGCATCGGTGAGTTTATGTTGGGAGATGGTGTGGGAGAAGGATTTGTGGGGTTTATTAGGAACGAAATGTGCTTTAGAGTTCCTGTCTAAAAAGGGATCTAAGGGCTGATTGCAGTCTCCTGCTAAAATAAAATTATCATCAATGAATCTGGTGACATGTTGGGAAAATGAATGCCAGAAAGTGGGATCGCCGGTGGTAAGGGCATATACATTTAGGAGAGAAATTGGAACATTCTTAATAGAGAGTTTAACATAAGTCCAACGGCCCTCAGTATCCGACTCTTGAGCAATCATAGAAGGAGAAAGAGCTTTGTGACATAGAATAGCAACTCCATTGCGTTTACCATCCCCAGGGGAAAAATAAACATCACCCACCCAGCTTCTTTTCAACTTAACAGATTCTTCAGCAGACAAATGGGTTTCTTGTAAAAAAGCAATGTCCACATTTAAACGCGAAAGATGAGACAAGATTCTTTGTCGTTTGATGGGTGAGTTGACGCCCTTAACATTCCAAGTGATTATTTTAAGAGACATATCAAATCAAAGAAGGAGAAAAAAAAGAAAAGAAGAAGAAGGTAACAAAAAAGTGCAGAAAAAAGAGGAGGCGGAAAAAATGAGAAGGTAGTCCAGGGACATATCATGTCGAAGAGGAGGAAGAAAACCAAAGAGAGAGAAAGGGGAGCAAAGGAGATCAAAAAAATTGAAAAGCCAGGAAGAATAAGAGAATCAATAAAAAGCATTGCAGTATAATAGAGAGGAAAAGGATGAGGGAAGAAGAAATACGGTGAGGAAAAGAAAAGTATGAGCGAGTTGTGTGGTGGAGAGGACAAGGTAGTCCAAGAAGTAGGCAGAATAATAGACAGAAGACAGCAATAAAAGAGTATTCGAGAACAAAGAAGAAGAGACACCTGTGAAACAGAGAAAATTGGGATACGTAAAAGCAAAAAAGCTACAGGGAGGAAAGTGAACAACTGGGAGGAAAGGGAAAACATACTTACGGAGGGTAGAGGCGGGGAGGGTTGATCACCAGGGGAAGGGGACGCGAGGAGATAAGTGAGGGGGGGGCACCAGGCAAAGGAAGCAGGCGCCCGATGCAAACGAACCAACAGGTCGGGGGGATGACGCCAAACATGTGACAAAACCTGCAAGGAGAAGGGAGGAAAGACAATAATGAGTGAGACGACTGAGAGAGGATGAGAACAAGGCAGTAACGAGTAGCAAAAATGGTACGCAAACAGGCGGCAGTAAACAATACTAAGTAGTGAACAAAGAGGGAGGAAATACGGAGGGGAATAGGGGGGAGAACAGGGGAACAGAAGAACAGGAGCCGCCGGACATCATAACAAGAGCAAACAAAAAGACGTTCAACCATGCACGAGAAACATGCAGATTAACTGAAATTGCAAAGCTTCAACACGCAGAAATCATGGCGGAAAAGCTGACGATGAACTAGAGAAGTCCATATCAGATGCTTGAGTTGCATTCAAAAAGCTGCGAAGGCGGACAGGATCCTCATATGTCGTAGTTTTGTTGTTGTAGGTCACTCGGAATAGGCATGGGTGGAATAGACCGTATCTGGCTCCAATGGCGCGAAGTTCTGGTCGCATGTCCAAGAAGGCCTTGCGTCGCGTGGCTGTAGCTCTTGCGTAATCCTGTGCAAAAAAAAGGTTGGATCCTGACCATTGCAGTCGAGGTGAGGCACGGGCCGCCGAAATAACTTTGAGTAAGTCAGTGTATTCCAAGAAGTACATGATGATACCTCTTGGCCGTGAAGAAGGAGAGGAAGCAGAAGGGGGACGCGCCAGTCGGTGTGCACGCTGGATGTTAAGCGCGGTATCTTCAGGTAGATGAAGGAGTTTGGGCAGAAATGACTTGAAGAAGGCAATGGGATCAGCCCCCTCACAATTCTCCGCCAGGCCGTAGAGACGAAGATTATTGCGCCTATTTCGGTTTTCCAATTCTTCAACTTGTTTGTGGAGAGAGGAAATCTGAGATTGCAAGTGTGGTATCTTGGAGGATGACTCCTGGAGAGAAGTGATAGAGCGTTCCACTGTAGTCACTCTGGCATCCATGTGGGCCCAATTATCAGTGAGAACCTGCAGCTTAGAATTGGTTTCTTCCATGAAGGGCCTGAGAGCACGAATCTCTTCCAATAACAGCTCCATAGAGACAGCCGATGTGGACCCCGTTGGTGATGGAGGATCTTTGTGAAGACGTTTCGTCGTGGTTTTCCCTGAAGACTGAATAGGTCGGTCCGCAGATGACTGCGACATTTGAGTAACGAGAGTCTGAGAGGCCTCAAGGTGTGCCAGTGCGGAGAAGACTCTAGAGTTCTTGATGAAGACACGACACGGATTCTTAGGGGTCCGAGAGAATGTCTTCTTTTCCATAAAAGTGAAGTAGAAGGGAGTCGTTGGTAAGGAGAAAAAAACCAAGGAAAAACAAAGTCCGATGAGAAGCACTGCTTGTGCAGAGGCAGTGCCAAAATTCCCAACTAGAGGGCTGCACAGAATGTAATAGTGCCAAAGAGTCGAAGAAAAGGGCGGAACAGCAGCCAATTCACTTTGTGCGGCAGAGAGGACCTCTCAAGTGGAATAGATAAAGAGAGCGTGTAAAAGCCATGCTGAAAGCTGCCTTAAGAAGCGTGTGGCGTTAAATGTAGGAGCATGAGAGAGTACAGCGCCTCCAACACCAAGGTGACGAAGTCCAATGACACCAACAGGGTATTTGAGGAGAGGAAAGTCAATTTGCTCAAAATGGCTGCTCAGGACATGCAGAGCGCTGAAAAGACTCGTTTGGCTTCATTAAGGAGCAGCTGTTATGAACCTGGTGCAGCATTTAGACAGAAGTGCAAAAAAAAACGCTCACCAGAAGTAGTTGATAATTCCCATGATTCATAAACAAGCTCGCATGGTCGAGTGAGAGGAGCGCCGCAGTCCGTGCTGACTGAAAACAAAATGGCGGGCGCGACTGTCACTGAGCCGCGTCCGCTACGAAATTGCCGAAAACAATCATTCCGGCGCTGAACGGAGCTTCCACTCGGAACCGCTATATGGTCTGTGGTCTCCGCTTGAAGAAAAGCGGAATTGCAGGTGAAGTTGGCAGGGTAATATCGGCGGAATCCCCGAGCGACCGGGAGCGCTCACATCTGCGCTGCCGTCCTCGCCGGGCACCAAGCCACGCCCCCGTTCAGTCAATTTCTGCTTTGCGATTGTTATAACCAATCATTAAGAAAAAAAACCTACCAACAGACCCAAAAGGAAGTACAACAGTATGATGAAAAGAAAATTCACAAAAACGAGAAAATACTGTAATTTACGCTGCTTTTATATTTATCCAGAGCACTTCATTTTAAATCAACTTTTATCACGAGTCCATTGTACAGCTAAACATCCAAGCAATGGCAATCACACACAAGAATGCGAGTTTGCTTTTAGATCACAAATATGGCGCTTTTATTTGTTGTCCGATACTAATCTGAAAGCGGAGGAAAATCATGTCCCTTTAATCTGATACATGCTGCTGGTTAAATCGTTCACTGCAGATGAATCCGCTACAACTGGCTGTAGTTTTACATAATGTGCGAAATCATCACACACCCCCATAGCACAGTGTACTGTAACTTCAGGTAGACGCTGCAAAGGCTTTGCTCCTCACTGCTCCCTGAAATGCCAGCTTGGGCATGAGAGTAAGTATGTGGGAATTATAACTTCCCTTCTCTTTTCCCTCGGGGTGACACACAACGGACTAGCAGCTGCAGACACTAGTTAAGCTCCATAACATAGTTGTTTGATGATGTCATATTCCATTGCATTGTATGCTTTTACCACCAATTTGTTACAATGTGAATGCCATTTCCACACACAACCTTTACCATGCATTTTTTAACAATGAATATGCCTTTACCACGCATGCCTTTACAACGAATTTCATTGTAAAAGCATGAATGTAAAAGGCATGCATGGTATAAAGGTCCCCCCCTCCCCCGGCACCCAGCCCTTTAAAAATACCCCTCCCCTGAGCCCTAAAAGTGAGCGCTAGTGCGATCCACTGGCCCCCAGTCCTTCTAAAAAATACCCCTCCACTGAGCCCTAAAAGCGGACCCAAGCATGACCCCCCTGGCCTCCAGTCCTTCTAAAAAATACTCCTTCCCTGCCCTGAGCCATGAAAGCAGACGCCTGCGCGACCCACATGCCCCCAGCCCTTCTAAAAAAGTACCGTCCATTGCACTGACCCCTAAAAGCGGAACCCAGCACAACCACCATGGCCCTCCAGCCCTTTCAAAATATATCCTTCCCTTGAGCCCTAAAAGTGAAACCCTCTTTGATCCTCCCTTGGCCCAAGCTCTTTTTAAAAATACCCACCTCAAGCCCAAACCCCTAAAACTCTTGCCTCGCGCAACAGGCCCAATCCCCGTTACCTCTCCACGATGACCAGGCAGTTCCTATGAGGCACGGCATACATCATAAATAGGAAGTGGAAGGGTCTCTCCGTTTCCTATAATGATGCCAATAGCCTTCTCCCCCCTTACCACACATATACCCTTACCACCAGTACCACTCATACACCTTTACCATACATACCTTTATAATCGAATGCGTTGTAAAAACATGCATGGTTAAGGCATATGCGCTGTGAAAATATGAGAGGTAAAGGTTATGCATGATAAGTGCGCATGCATTGTAACACATGCGTGGTAAAGGCTAAGCATGTTAACAGCTGCGTTGTAATGGCTGTTTCCCCCATAACTCATCCAGTGAAAGTTTCCTCACTTTTAATAGCAGTCCGGGTCCATTCACTAAAGCGTGGGAATTTGGGAACTGAATTCTGCACAGTAGGTCAGCTCATACATTGCACAGAATCTGGTGTTCATATTCAAACCTACTTCCTCTAACCCCACCCATCTCCACTCATCACAGAGTGGGATGAGGTCAGTGAACCTCACTGACCCCACTCTCTGACATGGGGGAAAGGGTGGGGAGCCAGACTCCAGACCTTTAAAGCCCCTGGTGAGGCAAAGCTTCACCGTGAAGCGGCAGAGAGCTAACTTAAACAAAACGTCATCAAGGGGTGGAACTTAGCCTGGGAGGGTATTGGTTTACTGGGCTGAAGACCTCAGGCCTCAGGGCTGCGAGACTGTCAGCACAGCAAGCAATGTGACCTGAGGAAATAGGTTGTGAATGCTATTAGCATATCTTTGCAAGCAGTGCACCTGTGCCATGTAGAGATAACGCAACTCGATTTAGTGCTTCAGAGTAACTGAAAGTCTAACGTTAGTGCTGTGTATGAATGTATATATATATATATTTTTATTAATTCATCCGTTGCATTGTAAAGATGAAAACAAAGCAATTTTCTACAGAAAAGTAAAGAGGGGAGAGTAACAATGCTAATTTAGAGGAACCGCCACTGTGTTAAACCAATAGAAAAATCCATCTCTCATGAATGACTCTTACAATCAACCAATGCCCAATGAATGTGGTGAACAACAACCAATAGATGAGGAGTGATAACCTCAATGCACTTTGCTTTATAGATTGCATCAATCCGTGAGACTGGTAAAGCGGTCTCAACCAAAATCTAAAAAGAGCAATATGCCCACAATTAACACTGAAACAGCCCCCCAAAGCCCCAGTTTGGGAATTTATTCAGTCCAGTGTTTAGCTAAAAGGGTACTGCCCATTATTCATCCTACCTTAACTGTTCCTGGGATTTGTATCATTGTAAAGCTGATTGTAGGAGGGTGTATATTCCAGAGAGAATAAGTTTATCACTATTTTGGTAAAGCAACCACTTTTCGAGTAAAAATGTCTGCTTGCCGTCTGTTTTAACTCTATATTAGTGACCCAGGGGCAGATGTATCAATCGTTTTGCGACTCTCAAAGGCCGAAATTCGCAGAATTTCGGCCTTTGCGACTCGCAAATGGTCATTTTGCATGATTTTGAATGTATCAAAAATTCGCAAATTAAGAAATCGCAAAGATTTGCGATTCTTTAATTTGCCATAGCATTTAAGGAATTGCAAATTTTGCGATTCCTAAAATGCTATGTATGAAGCATTTTTCTGTTGCGAATTTTGGTTAAGAAATCGCAAATTACCACCAACTTGTAGTTGATGGTAATTTGCGAAGTCCTCAACAAATGCACAATTTTACATTTTTTAAGGTGGCATGTGACGCGTACACATGCCCATGAGGCATGTATGTGCGCCCTATGCACACATATGTACATTTCAGGGGTGCAGCAGGGTGTCTTTCAGACACCCCTGCACCCTTGAAATAATTCTCAAATTGCGATTAGCAAATTGCGAATTCGCAATTTGAGAATTAGTTCAAAATCATTCCTATGGGCCTCCTGGCCCATAGGAATGTATGGGAAATTATTCCTTATTTGCGAATTCGCAAAATGCGAATTCGCAAATAAGGAAGTGTAAGGAATCGCAAAAAAATAGTGATTTTTTCATACATTCCATTTTGCGATTTCTAAATAGCGATTCCTTATAAATCGCTATTTAGGAATCGCAAAATAGAATCTTGATACATCTGCCCCCCAGTGTCTCACTTGTGTGTAATGTAGGCTTGCTGTTTCAGGGCCCTGTTTAGTTTTAAGTTGTTCAAAAGAAAGCACTATGTCTTGAATTATTATATCTTGTTAGTTTTTATATCCAGGTTCTTGCAACGCTCGAAATCGCTTCCCTTTTTGGGCCGGGCTAAACTCCATGTTGGATAAAATGGGCGTAAATGGGGATGAGAATGTTGTGGTGCCAAGATTCTAGGCATTGAATCCCATAATCAAAGTGTAGTTTTGGTGACTAGGGATGAATAAAGGCTTTTTGGGCTATGGTTTTCACCCAACAGTGACGGTCTATATATGTATCCTGGTGACTTACTGGTCCATGAAATACCAATGTCTTTCTGGACCATTCAATCAAGGGACAGAGTTGAACTGAATGGTAATAGAAAATTATGTTGAGGACCCCCAAACCCCTTCCCTGGTGTGTTGATAGGAGAGTGTACGAGACATACAAGGTTTCTTGCCACTCCATTTAAATTAGTTTATTTCTTTTGGATTGTTAATAAGCCCAGAGGGTGCTGCACCAGGAATGACTGAAATATAAATAGCATTTGAGGCAAAGTTGACAATTTAATGAATGGTATTCTGCCTAACCAGGATAATCCTTGCTTCAACCACTTTCTAAGGTCTTCACAATATGACTGAGTTGATGTTGATCATTTTCTTTCTCTGTAGCCAATAAGGGGTAGCTGGGTCACTAGTCAAATCCCTAAGTAAATAATTGGAAACCCAGAGTATTGGTTGTAATGCACAAAGTGCTCCTTGTTGTTGGGCTGGGTCGTTAGGTTGAGGATTTGGGATTTTTGAAAGGTCAATCTAAACCCAGAGACATCACTGAAAGCTTGCATCTCTTCTATCCCGGCCTGAAGCGACTGCACTTACTCTGCTAAATCTAGGGTCACATCTGCATACATACTTGTTTTGTGTGATTCCAGCCAAAATTAAATGCCTTTAATTGAGGTTTTGGCCTTGATTTTCTTTGCTAATAGCTCCATATGAAGGGCAAATTGGAGAGGGGAAAGACAGAAGCTTTTTCAAGTCCCATGCTGTACAGGAAAGGGCCTGAACAGAACCCCATTTACTCATATTTGGACCTCTGCAGAAGAATATCCTCATCAGGGGCGGCTCCTCCACTAGGACGTAGGACTGTGGCGCCACTGCTTCTCACAGTGCGAGAAGCAGAAACATAAAATGGTAAAACTACCATTTTGTGTTTCTGCTTCTCGCACTGTGAGAAAGCAGAAGTGTTTGGTTGCAAACTGGTGGGCGGGGCTGCTCTAGGAGCAGGGCTGGGCATAGGAGGAGTGGTGTGCTCACTCTTGAGTGAGCATGACTGGTTTGGTCGTCCCTCTGGGGCCACCCAAACCAGTCATGCGAATGCAGCCTACATGGAGAAAAGGGCCGGGCCATTAGAGCCTGGCCGGTCAGCGTCCAGACCAATCACAATGCTGCTTGAGCGGCGCTGTGATTGGCTTAGGGGAGGGAGGGATCCTGGCTGCCTGCTTCTGCTTCCTCGAGACCAGGAGAGCAAAGAAGACGCGCAACCGGGACCCCCTCCCCGCGCGACCCCGAACCCCCTTGCCCCTCCCCACCCATGAGTCGTGCCAGCCACAACTGATCCTCATTGAATCCAATGTATAAATGTTTCTCCAAAGCCGAATTCTGGTGGAGTTTCTACGAGGTACGGCCAATGTACTCAGTCAAACGCATTTTACCCTTCGACAGCTAAGAGCAGGGCATTAGTGATGGAACTGTGTATTTTGTCTATTAAATGTAGGGTCCTTCGAGCATTGTCTGAACATCTCTCTGGAATAAATCCTGATTGGTCAGGATCTATTAGCTCTTCAATGTGAGGATTGATTCTGCCAATATAATCAAGGAAATTTTAGAGTCAACATTGATGAGAGAAATTGGCCTGTATAAGGCACAGTGGAAGGCTTGTTTACCAGGTTTAGGCATGAATGTGATAGTTGCCTCCAGCATTGAGTGGGTAGCGCTCCTCTTTCTTCAAATGAATTATACAGTAGTCAATTAGAAGGGGGCCAAGGCAAAAAGTGGCAAAACGTTTTTATAAAATAAAGGTGAATACCGCTGGTTCCAGGGCCTTGTTAGATTTTAATTTTTCAATGGTAGAAATAACTTCCTCCTTTTAAATGGGTTTCTCTAGGCATACTATTTGCAGTTCTGTCAATCTGGGTAATTTTGTCTCAAATAGGAAGATTGCAATACCCTTAGCACTCTTGAGCAGTATAGAGGGCTTTGTGATAGACCTCAAATTCTTCTGCAATGCACTACCTACCTTGTTTTTTATTACCTATGGTATCGGTTGGGTATTCCACTCCATCCTTGTTGATTTCCAACCTCAGTGTATGTGCTAGGAGTTTCAGGTTGTATTTCCATCTACAT
Source organism: Lissotriton helveticus (assembly GCF_964261635.1). Lineage (NCBI taxonomy): Eukaryota > Metazoa > Chordata > Amphibia > Caudata > Salamandridae > Lissotriton > Lissotriton helveticus. The sequence goes on along the minus strand of NC_136071.1, from coordinate 328,224,686 downwards.
AGTATTTATGCTTCAACCTTATTAAGACATAGTCTACCCTGCTACAGTAGGCATAATTATGCTCGAGCTGTGTTTAATGACTGCCATATTTGGGGTGCCCATGAGCGTTTGTGTATCATATCCAGTTCTGTGACTGCCTCTTCCATTTCCACCATTTCGCACCCTGTTTCTGCCACCTGCTATAGCTAACAAGAGTCCCCTAATTTCAGCCTTTTCAGTATCCAAGAGAGTGTTCAGGCTAATATCAGCTCTGTATTGTTCCTCAATAGGTTGTGAAATATCTGTTGGAACTGAAGTAATATGTTGTTCACCCTGTTATAGCATCTCAAGCTCTCCATGGTCCTAGCTATTTGGCAGTGTGTGGGAAGAGTAAATTATATGGAGCTGTGTGCATGGTTCCATTGCGCAATAAAAGGTTTCCAAAACTATCTTCAATCCCATCAGCTCCTGTGAGCCTAACAAACAATCGAGACCAGTGCCTAATTTGAGCTAATAGTTTCTGGTGTTCAGCACCCACACGTAATCATCAGCACTGGCGCCTGTCATGAGCACCAGTTACAGACACATTAATTTATGGGGAGATTAAGTAATCTTCCCAGAATCACAAGATATTGAACCGAGGCTCGAGCCTGGTTCCCCAGCTCTGAAGTCTGCAGCTCTGGCCAATATGCCACATCCTCTCCCCACTTTTATGATTAGCAGTTGGTTCTGTTTTAGGCAACTCTAACAGGAGAAATGGACTGGTGCAAACTACTTCCTGACAAGAGCCCCAGCACTTTTTTTTACAAATTAACCACTGGTTTGAGATGAGCATGTGTCTTATGGGACACTAAACATATTGTGTAATCCTTATGAGCATGGTTCTGGTCTCACCAAATGTCAGTCAACCCTACCTCCTGCCTCCATTGCAACGCTTTGTCAGACAAGGCCCTTGTTTCACAGTACCTCTGCACCGATCACATATCCAGCTCATTATTCATGATTAGGGCTCCCGGTTTTATGGTATTTATTTTTTCGAGATTTCCGTCTGTTTTTATCCATATTTATTTTTTGCTCATTTTTTCTGTATTTATACATTTTTAATTTGAATTTTCTGTATAAATAAAGCTGCAATGGCTATTTTTCCACATTTATTTAACCGATAAATGTATATTTGCATCTAAATGGCCAAAAGGTTCCAGCAGTATACAGTGCAATGGCGTTATCTGCAAACCCTTACATTGTAGAATGGTATAAATAACTGTAGATGTTTACTTTATTGGGCTTAATTAGAAAATCTATTGTCTTTTTTCATCTCCCCTAACTCTCAATCTGTACATCCACTGACCTGGCACTCATGATTGACATTAGAAGAAATCATCCAAAGAAGACCTATTTTCTGAATTTTTCTGTATTTAACCCCTTCGACGCTCATGACGAGCTGGGCTCGTCATGGCGTAGCCTCCTCGCACGCTCATGACGAGCCCAGCTCGTCACGTAAAGTGCGCTTTCGCAAAACCCAGCGTACGGGCGGAATTCCGCCCGCACGCATGCGGTTAAAAATAAAGACATACAGGACAGTTTTCTGTGTGTATTTATCTGTAAAAATCAGTAAAAACAGAATACTGGGAGCCCTATTCATATTTAGTTTAAGGTTGGTCCCAATTAATTACAAAAACAATAAAGGAGTATCCACTCAAAAATAGAGAGAACGTAAAAATGTGTTCCTCTGGATAGGGGCTAGGGTGCTCAGTTCAGCACCATGTGCCTCAGCCTGTTTTTGGATAATACATATCCTTTTAGAAGACCCCTCACTCACCAACCTAGTTGGTGACATGCTTCATCATTGGGGTCCCACCCCATAGGCCGAGTGCCTATAGGGTGTGCTGCGACACCTGATTAGAGTGGAGCTGGTTCGTTTTTTTCTTTTATATGTACAAGACGATCAAACAAGTGGTTTAAAAAGGGCCAACACTACTCACTGCAAGCAATTTATTCTTGAGTGCTTGAACCCTTAATTAAAAACGTGTTGCACCTATGCCTAATTAGGTAGGCTTCGGTGATATAATTAGTGTTTGATAAAAATAGCTAAGTGTGCTATGTGAAGTGTGGTAAATAATAAAATTTAAAAGGGTCTACATGTTTCAACCATCATATCATTAATTGGTTTTCGTCAGGACCATGTGACTGAACTGGGTGGTCCACACACGCTAAGGTGCGTCCTGCCCTAGTCCAGATTAGAGTGCACAAATTGTGGACTCGTGTAAAATAAGTGCTTATTCTTTTGTTCAAAGAAAAAACCTGTAAAAACAGGGAAGCAAAAGACAAACAGGACGGGGTCACATACTAGGGTAGACAATACATATACATCACATTTAACATATATAGCCATACCAAGTCAATAGTAGATGTTAATCCTGGGTTGGAACAGAGGGATTCATCTATTTTATTTACATTGCTACAGTGCTATAACAGGACTGTGGCTGGTCGCTACTCGGATAATGCCAAAGAAGTGGTGTCGACCTAGTTCTGGCATTTTTGTGAATAGCTCGTGAACAAATAATAATAATCGGCGTGCTATGAGTGAGTGATCTCTACTTGTGATCACGAAGTGAACGGCTGCTGGAATATGTGGGCAGTCGTGACGTCGCTTTTGGTGGATTGCGACTGGTATTGTTTTTAGCTTACGCTTCTTTGCGGTATTGCCGCTTCATGGGCACCTGCACTTCCAAGACGGCAAGAGTCCGTCTCCTTCAAATCGTTATGTAGAAAGGAGGAAGAAAGGGAAAGGGAAAAATATGCCCGGTTATAGTTGTTGTGATCAATTGAATTTGTAGCCTTGCCCGTCGGCTTTACCAAATCAAAAATACGAGGAACCTCTTGTTCCCGCATTAAAACGGTTGCGCATCACTTACTTGCTGCTTCTGTTCATCAGGCGGTAAACCTACTTGGTTCCGGCTGGTGGTGCCCCGAGGAGTAACCGGTTCTCACTGTGCTTACCGGTAAAGTATCGTTTGGAGCGCTTCCTGGTTGGGCGTGGCCGTATCACGTGGGGTAGTCACGTGACTCCGCCTTGGCCAACCAGGGAGCTCCGGGGGCGGCGCTTTCAGTTGGTGTCATCTGTATCTGGCAGACGTAGTCAGAGGGTGTCTCTTGTTTATGTTGCCATAGAAACCAATCGTTTACATGATCGATCGTTTCGTTGTAGTTTTCGAAGGAAATTCCTACATTATTAGGGCTTAAATGGGGGTAGCTTCATAGCCAGTGCAAAAGAGAGGGGCAACTCGTAACGGACCTGCGAACAGAGTCAGGAATTCGATTATATTAACAGTATATTTATGAAGTCTTCATTTTATGCGATGTTCTAACTTCTGTGCAAATTTCGGTACATCATGATATTTCTTGTGAATAGTGAATCATGCCAATACACTATTCCACGGGATATTATCATTCAAACCCGACTTGTGGGTAGACAGTCTGTACACCCATCTTTGCTCTTTTTCAAATAGTCTTTTAGTCAGATTCGTACCTGGCTTGACTTGCTCAATGATGGTCCATTCTAAGTCATCTGGTGTATGGCCTTTTGCAAGAAAATGCTCAGTTAGTCTTGTGTTAGTTTTTTGGCACCTGATAGTGCTTCTATGTTCTCCTATCCGGAGTTTTATTTTTCGGCTCGTCATACCCACGTATCTTAGATTACACGGGCATGTCAGCATATAGACAACATTCTCACTGTTGCAATTTGTATGACTCCTGATAGTCCAGGTCTTATTTGGTTCCAATTGCAACGTTTTTGTGTTCTTCGTGAAGGGGCAGACACTACAGGTACCACATCTGAAGTGGCCTGTCACTCTTGGTAAATCCCATAGCGTTGTTTGTGTCTCCCTTTCGGGGTTTGTCTTTATTGGTCTTGTGTTGACCACCCTGTCCTTTATACTCTGCGCCCTTTTGAAGCTGAACAAGGGTTTTTCCCATTCCAGGTTGCCAGTATTTAGGATATTCCAGTGTTTCCTTATTATTCGGGAGACATCATTGGAAATGGTGTTATAGGTAGTAACACATGTCAGGGGTATTTCTCCAGCTGCTTTGTTTGTATGTTCTAAGAGACCAGAGCGTGGTTGGTTCCGCGCACGTTTTTGGCTCTTCTGGAGAATCTTTTTTGGGTACCCCCGGTTCTGCAGTTTTTTTGTGAGATCCTCTGCCTGGTTCTTATAATCAGCCAGTTCACTGCAGTTCCTACGGAGCCTCAAATATTGCCCATAGAGTAGGTTTTCACGCAAAGGTCTCGGGTGGAAGCTGTCGAAGCGTAGCAAGTTATTTTTCGCAGTTGGCTTATGATGGGTCACAGTTGTTAGTTTACCATCTGTTTTTGTGATTGTTATATCAAGAAACACAAGTGTATCTGGACTTTTTTCAAAAGTGAAGCGTAGATGTTCATCACAAGTATTTATCCAATTAAAAAAGGAGTTCAAAGAGTCCTCGGTGCCTTTCCAAATGGTCAGCACATCGTCAATGTACCTGCGCCATATTAAGATGTTTGAGCTATAGGGGTTTGTTTGACCAAGGATGTACTTCTCCTCGAAATCGTAAACATACAATCCCGCTATGCTTGGAGCAAAAGAACTGCCCATGGATGTCCCACCCGTTTGTAGGAAAATCTGGCCTTCAAACTCAAAATAATTTCTTTTGAGAGCCAATCTGGCACATTCTAGAACAAACTCTCTAGGGGTTCTTGACGTCCACTCTTCTTTTGCAAGGGCTCGACCTAGTACATCCAGTGTTGCGTCTTGGGGAATACTGGTGTACAGGCTTTCTATATCGAAACTCACCAATATAGTGTCATTCGCAACAGTGAGTTGATCCAAAATTTGAAGTAAACTTTTTGTATCTTGGAGGTAGGTGCTTGTTTTTTGTACCATTTTTTTGAAAAATACATCACAGAATTGTGAAAGGGGTTCCAACACCGACCCTATGCCAGATACAATGGGTCTGCCAGGTGGTGGTGTCTTGTTCTTGTGTATCTTGGGGAGGGTGTAAAAATATGGAATCTTTTTTTCACTCCCGCACAAGAAATCAGCCTCTTGTTTGGATATAAAGCCTTCCGACTCGCCATGTTCCACTAGCGATTTTATCTCGCTTTCCAGATCTTCTGTTGGATCCACCGGTAGTCTGCGGTAGCTGGTTTGGTCTGCTAATAGTCGAAGACATTCTTTTTGATAGGCTGTGCGATCTTGCACTACAATACCTCCGCCCTTGTCTGCAGGCTTTATCACAATCGTGTCACAGTCTCTCAGGTTATCAAGGGCACTCCTTTCTTCCCTGGTTAAGTTCATAAAGGGTTTTTTTGGCGTAGTTGTCTCAATCTCATTAAAGACGGCCTGCTCAAATGTGGAAATTTCCACTGGAATCAAGTGTGGTGGTGGTAAGAACGTGGACTTATTCCTAAGTCCAGTTTCGTTCATGTCCAGGTTTTCTTCATTGTTAGTTTTTTTCTCAAAAAAGGCTTTCAATCGTAGTTTACGGAAGAAAGACGACAGTTCACAGTGCAACTTGAATTTATCAAGGTTAGCAGTGGGTACATACCCCAAGCCTTTGCTCAGTACTGAGTTTTCAGCCATACTCAATTGTCTGCTTGACAGGTTTGTTATCAAGTTTTCCGACTGCTTGGGCCTGCTTGTTGTGGGTTGTTCCTGTTCTTGCTCGCATTCGGATCTTCCGGTGCCCAATGTACTTGGCCCCCTTGATTCTGGGTTTTTCTTCTTCCCCGTCCTCTCCCGCCCCGGTACAAAAAAGGCGGTCTATAGGCATTCGGTTGGAAGAAAGGTTGCTGGAACGGAGGTTGCCAGCCATACATTCCCATATTTTGTGGGTTGTAGTAGGGATCAATATACCCTTGCATCGGTACTGGGTTCATGGGTGGCCAGTTGCCTTGTCCTCTACCCCGTCCTCGCCCTCGTTGTTGTTTAGTGCCTCCGCCACTCGAGTTAGTACTGGTGTTGGAGGTATTACTGGAAGCATTGCTGGAGGCGTCAGAATTATCATCTCCTTTTGACGGCGGTACATATTCAGGATCCGAGTATTGGTAAGCCTTTGTCATGGAGAATCTTTTTAAGTCTTTCTGAAATTTTTGTACTTTCTGTTGTGACAGGTTATCTTTATACTCTGTCATCTCCTTGTTTAGTTCGTCCAGCTTTTTCTTAAAACCTGTGATGGTGGTCTTCATAGTTCCTTCCGCCAGTTGGATATCCACCTGAATTTTTTCAGAGAGTCTTATGGCTGTCTTTAGGATTAAGACTATCCAATCGTGCGTGCAGTGCCACGCTATGGCTGCCCAGTCTTTCCGAAATGCTTCATCCTCAAGAAAAATACGTGGTGCATTAGAAACCAATAGCCCCTTGGGTGCCATGTTATTAGTTAAATATTGTTTGAGTATGGTTCCATGTAGGATGGTTCTGATTCTGTTTTTCTTCAGTTCCGTCAGGTTATCCCAATCTTTTGTCGTGGAAATGCTTTGTGCTATGTTCACATCCGCGAACACTGATAGATCACTCATAATTTCATCAATTTCAGCCGAAGTATATGACAGGCCCTGGTTCTCGGCCATGTTTACAATAGAAATTGCTTGTGTAGTGATATGGTATCTATTGTGTTAAGCACTCTCGCAGCTGTGCGCTGCCTAAATCTTAAATAACAAAGCGAGAGAGTAAGGGATTTTACACTTTATCAATGTGAGTTTGAGAACTCCTGGTCCCCAGAAATACTTACAAAAACAATAAAGGAGTATCCACTCAAAAATAGAGAGAACGTAAAAATGTGTTTCTCTGGATAGGGGCTAGGGTGCTCAGTTCAGCACCATGTGCCTCAGCCTGTTTTTGGATAATACATATCCTTTTAGAAGACCCCTCACTCACCAACCTAGTTGGTGACATGCTTCATCATTGGGGTCCCACCCCATAGGCCGAGTGCCTATAGGGTGTGCTGCGACACCTGATTACAGTGGAGCTGGTTCGTTTTTTTCTTTTATATGTACAAGACGATCAAACAAGTGGTTTAAAAAGGGCCAACACTACTCACTGCAAGTAATTTATTCTTGAGTGCTTGAACCCTTAATTAAAAACGTGTTGCACCTATGCCTAATTAGGTAGGCTTCGGTGATATAATTAGTGTTTGATAAAAATAGCTAAGTGTGCTATGTGAAGTGTGGTAAATAATAAAATTTAAAAGGGTCTACATGTTTCAACCATCATATCATTAATTGGTTTTCGTCAGGACCATGTGACTGAACTGGGTGGTCCACACACGCTAAGGTGCGTCCTGCCCTAGTCCAGATTAGAGTGCACAAATTGTGGACTCGTGTAAAATAAGTGCTTATTCTTTTGTTCAAAGAAAAAACCTGTAAAAACAGGGAAGCAAAAGACAAACAGGACGGGGTCACATACTAGGGTAGACAATACATATACATCACATTTAACATATATAGCCATACCAAGTCAATAGTAGATGTTAATCCTGGGTTGGAACAGAGGGATTCATCTATTTTATTTACATTGCTACAGTGCTATAACAGGACTGTGGCTGGTCGCTACTCGGATAATGCCAAAGAAGTGGTGTCAACCTAGTTCTGGCATTTTTGTGAATAGCTCGTGAACAAATAATAATAATCGGCGTGCTATGAGTGAGTGATCTCTACTTGTGATCACGAAGTGAACGGCTGCTGGAATATGTGGGCAGTCGTGACGTCGCTTTTGGTGGATTGCGACTGGTATTGTTTTTAGCTTACGCTTCTTTGCGGTATTGCCGCTTCATGGGCACCTGCACTTCCAAGACGGCAAGAGTCCGTCTCCTTCAAATCGTTATGTAGAAAGGAGGAAGAAAGGGAAAGGGAAAAATATGCCCGGTTATAGTTGTTGTGATCAATTGAATTTGTAGCCTTGCCCGTCGGCTTTACCAAATCAAAAATACGAGGAACCTCTTGTTCCCGCATTAAAACGGTTGCGCATCACTTACTTGCTGCTTCTGTTCATCAGGCGGTAAACCTACTTGGTTCCGGCTGGTGGTGCCCCGAGGAGTAACCGGTTCTCACTGTGCTTACCGGTAAAGTATCGTTTGGAGCGCTTCCTGGTTGGGCGTGGCCGTATCACGTGGGGTAGTCACGTGACTCCGCCTTGGCCAACCAGGGAGCTCCGGGGGCGGCGCTTTCAGTTGGTGTCATCTGTATCTGGCAGACGTAGTCAGAGGGTGTCTCTTGTTTATGTTGCCATAGAAACCAATCGTTTACATGATCGATCGTTTCGTTGTAGTTTTCGAAGGAAATTCCTACATTATTAGGGCTTAAATGGGGGTAGCTTCATAGCCAGTGCAAAAGAGAGGGGCAACTCGTAACGGACCTGCGAACAGAGTCAGGAATTCGATTATATTAACAGTATATTTATGAAGTCTTCATTTTATGCGATGTTCTGTGCAAATTTCGGTACATCATGATATTTCTTGTGAATAGTGAATCATGCCAATACACTATTCCACGGGATATTATCATTCAAACCCGACTTGTGGGTAGACAGTCTGTACACCCATCTTTGCTCTTTTTCAAATAGTCTTTTAGTCAGATTCGTACCTGGCTTGACTTGCTCAATGATGGTCCATTCTAAGTCATCTGGTGTATGGCCTTTTGCAAGAAAATGCTCAGTTAGTCTTGTGTTAGTTTTTTGGCACCTGATAGTGCTTCTATGTTCTCCTATCCGGAGTTTTATTTTTCGGCTCGTCATACCCACGTATCTTAGATTACACGGGCATGTCAGCATATAGACAACATTCTCACTGTTGCAATTTGTATGACTCCTGATAGTCCAGGTCTTATTTGGTTCCAATTGCAACGTTTTTGTGTTCTTCATGAAGGGGCAGACACTACAGGTACCACATCTGAAGTGGCCTGTCACTCTTGGTAAATCCCATAGCGTTGTTTGTGTCTCCCTTTCGGGGTTTGTCTTTATTGGTCTTGTGTTGACCACCCTGTCCTTTATACTCTGCGCCCTTTTGAAGCTGAACAAGGGTTTTTCCCATTCCAGGTTGCCAGTATTTAAGATATTCCAGTGTTTCCTTATTATTCGGGAGACATCATTGGAAATGGTGTTATAGGTAGTAACACATGTCAGGGGTATTTCTCCAGCTGCTTTGTTTGTATGTTCTAAGAGACCAGAGCGTGGTTGGTTCCGCGCACGTTTTTGGCTCTTCTGGAGAATCTTTTTTGGGTACCCCCGGTTCTGCAGTTTTTTTGTGAGATCCTCTGCCTGGTTCTTATAATCAGCCAGTTCACTGCAGTTCCTACGGAGCCTCAAATATTGCCCATAGGGTAGGTTTTCACGCAAAGGTCTCGGGTGGAAGCTGTCGAAGCGTAGCAAGTTATTTTTCGCAGTTGGCTTATGATGGGTCACAGTTGTTAGTTTACCATCTGTTTTTGTGATTGTTATATCAAGAAACACAAGTGTATCTGGACTTTTTTCAAAAGTGAAGCGTAGATGTTCATCACAAGTATTTATCCAATTAAAAAAGGAGTTCAAAGAGTCCTCGGTGCCTTTCCAAATGGTCAGCACATCGTCAATGTACCTGCGCCATATTAAGATGTTTGAGCTATAGGGGTTTGTTTGACCAAGGATGTACTTCTCCTCGAAATCGTAAACATACAATCCCGCTATGCTTGGAGCAAAAGAACTGCCCATGGATGTCCCACCCGTTTGTAGGAAAATCTGGCCTTCAAACTCAAAATAATTTCTTTTGAGAGCCAATCTGGCACATTCTAGAACAAACTCTCTAGGGGTTCTTGACGTCCACTCTTCTTTTGCAAGGGCTCGACCTAGTACATCCAGTGTTGCGTCTTGGGGAATACTGGTGTACAGGCTTTCTATATCGAAACTCCCCAATATAGTGTCATTCGCAACAGTGAGTTGATCCAAAATTTGAAGTAAACTTTTTGTATCTTGGAGGTAGGTGCTTGTTTTTTGTACCATTTTTTTGAAAAATACATCACAGAATTGTGAAAGGGGTTCCAACACCGACCCTATGCCAGATACAATGGGTCTGCCAGGTGGTGGTGTACCCACTGCTAACCTTGATAAATTCAAGTTGCACTGTGAACTGTCGTCTTTCTTCCGTAAACTACGATTGAAAGCCTTTTTTGAGAAAAAAACTAACAATGAAGAAAACCTGGACATGAACGAAACTGGACTTAGGAATAAGTCCACGTTCTTACCACCACCACACTTGATTCCAGTGGAAATTTCCACATTTGAGCAGGCCGTCTTTAATGAGATTGAGACAACTACGCCAAAAAAACCCTTTATGAACTTAACCAGGGAAGAAAGGAGTGCCCTTGATAACCTGAGAGACTGTGACACGATTGTGATAAAGCCTGCAGACAAGGGCGGAGGTATTGTAGTGCAAGATCGCACAGCCTATCAAAAAGAATGTCTTCGACTATTAGCAGACCAAACCAGCTACCGCAGACTACCGGTGGATCCAACAGAAGATCTGGAAAGCGAGATAAAATCGCTAGTGGAACATGGCGAGTCGGAAGGCTTTATATCCAAACAAGAGTCTGATTTCTTGTGCGGGAGTGAAAAAAAGATTCCATATTTTTACACCCTCCCCAAGATACACAAGAACAAGACACCACCACCTGGCAGACCCATTGTATCTGGCATAGGGTCGGTGTTGGAACCCCTTTCACAATTCTGTGATGTATTTTTCAAAAAAATGGTACAAAAAACAAGCACCTACCTCCAAGATACAAAAAGTTTACTTCAAATTTTGGATCAACTCACTGTTGCGAATGACACTATATTGGTGAGTTTCGATATAGAAAGCCTGTACACCAGTATTCCCCAAGACGCAACACTGGATGTACTAGGTCGAGCCCTTGCAAAAGAAGAGTGGACGTCAAGAACCCCTAGAGAGTTTGTTCTAGAATGTGCCAGATTGGCTCTCAAAAGAAATTATTTTGAGTTTAAAGGCCAGATTTTCCTACAAACGGGTGGGACATCCATGGGCAGTTCTTTTGCTCCAAGCATAGCGGGATTGTATGTTTACGATTTCGAGGAGAAGTACATCCTTGGTCAAACAAACCCCTATAGCTCAAACATCTTAATATGGCGCAGGTACATTGACGATGTGCTGACCATTTGGAAAGGCACCGAGGACTCTTTGAACTCCTTTTTTAATTGGATAAATACTTGTGATGAACATCTACGCTTCACTTTTGAAAAAAGTCCAGATACACTTGTGTTTCTTGATATAACAATCACAAAAACAGATGGTAAACTAACAACTGTGACCCATCATAAGCCAACTGCGAAAAATAACTTGCTACGCTTCGACAGCTTCCACCCGAGACCTTTGCGTGAAAACCTACCCTATGGGCAATATTTGAGGCTCCGTAGGAACTGCAGTGAACTGGCTGATTATAAGAACCAGGCAGAGGATCTCACAAAAAAACTGCAGAACCGGGGGTACCCAAAAAAGATTCTCCAGAAGAGCCAAAAACGTGCGCGGAACCAACCACGCTCTGGTCTCTTAGAACATACAAACAAAGCAGCTGGAGAAATACCCCTGACATGTGTTACTACCTATAACACCATTTCCAATGATGTCTCCCGAATAATAAGGAAACACTGGAATATCTTAAATACTGGCAACCTGGAATGGGAAAAACCCTTGTTCAGCTTCAAAAGGGCGCAGAGTATAAAGGACAGGGTGGTCAACACAAGACCAATAAAGACAAACCCCGAAAGGGAGACACAAACAACGCTATGGGATTTACCAAGAGTGACAGGCCACTTCAGATGTGGTACCTGTAGTGTCTGCCCCTTCACGAAGAACACAAAAACGTTGCAATTGGAACCAAATAAGACCTGGACTATCAGGAGTCATACAAATTGCAACAGTGAGAATGTTGTCTATATGCTGACATGCCCGTGTAATCTAAGATACGTGGGTATGACGAGCCGAAAAATAAAACTCCGGATAGGAGAACATAGAAGCACTATCAGGTGCCAAAAAACTAACACAAGACTAACTGAGCATTTTCTTGCAAAAGGCCATACACCAGATGACTTAGAATGGACCATCATTGAGCAAGTCAAGCCAGGTACGAATCTGACTAAAAGACTATTTGAAAAAGAGCAAAGATGGGTGTACAGACTGTCTACCCACAAGTCGGGTTTGAATGATAATATCCCGTGGAATAGTGTATTGGCATGATTCACTATTCACAAGAAATATCATGATGTACCGAAATTTGCACAGAACATCGCATAAAATGAAGACTTCATAAATATACTGTTAATATAATCGAATTCCTGACTCTGTTCGCAGGTCCGTTACGAGTTGCCCCTCTCTTTTGCACTGGCTATGAAGCTACCCCCATTTAAGCCCTAATAATGTAGGAATTTCCTTCGAAAACTACAACGAAACGATCGATCATGTAAACGATTGGTTTCTATGGCAACATAAACAAGAGACACCCTCTGACTACGTCTGCCAGATACAGATGACACCAACTGAAAGCGCCGCCCCCGGAGCTCCCTGGTTGGCCAAGGCGGAGTCACGTGACTACCCCACGTGATACGGCCACGCCCAACCAGGAAGCGCTCCAAACGATACTTTACCGGTAAGCACAGTGAGAACCGGTTACTCCTCGGGGCACCACCAGCCGGAACCAAGTAGGTTTACCGCCTGATGAACAGAAGCAGCAAGTAAGTGATGCGCAACCGTTTTAATGCGGGAACAAGAGGTTCCTCGTATTTTTGATTTGGTAAAGCCGACGGGCAAGGCTACAAATTCAATTGATCACAACAACTATAACCGGGCATATTTTTCCCTTTCCCTTTCTTCCTCCTTTCTACATAACGATTTGAAGGAGACGGACTCTTGCCGTCTTGGAAGTGCAGGTGCCCATGAAGCGGCAATACCGCAAAGAAGCGTAAGCTAAAAACAATACCAGTCGCAATCCACCAAAAGCGACGTCGCGACTGCCCACATATTCCAGCAGCCGTTCACTTCGTGATCACAAGTAGAGATCACTCACTCATAGCACGCCGATTATTATTATTTGTTCACGAGCTATTCACAAAAATGCCAGAACTAGGTCGACACCACTTCTTTGGCATTATCCGAGTAGCGACCAGCCACAGTCCTGTTATAGCACTGTAGCAATGTAAATAAAATAGATGAATCCCTCTGTTCCAACCCAGGATTAACATCTACTATTGACTTGGTATGGCTATATATGTTAAATGTGATGTATATGTATTGTCTACCCTAGTATGTGACCCCGTCCTGTTTGTCTTTTGCTTCCCTGTTTTTACAGGTTTTTTCTTTGAACAAAAGAATAAGCACTTATTTTACACGAGTCCACAATTTGTGCACTCTAATCTGGACTAGGGCAGGACGCACCTTAGCGTGTGTGGACCACCCAGTTCAGTCACATGGTCCTGACGAAAACCAATTAATGATATGATGGTTGAAACATGTAGACCCTTTTAAATTTTATTATTTACCACACTTCACATAGCACACTTAGCTATTTTTATCAAACACTAATTATATCACCGAAGCCTACCTAATTAGGCATAGGTGCAACACGTTTTTAATTAAGGGTTCAAGCACTCAAGAATAAATTACTTGCAGTGAGTAGTGTTGGCCCTTTTTAAACCACTTGTTTGATCGTCTTGTACATATAAAAGAAAAAAACGAACCAGCTCCACTGTAATCAGGTGTCGCAGCACACCCTATAGGCACTCGGCCTATGGGGTGGGACCCCAATGATGAAGCATGTCACCAACTAGGTTGGTGAGTGAGGGGTCTTCTAAAAGGATATGTATTATCCAAAAACAGGCTGAGGCACATGGTGCTGAACTGAGCACCCTAGCCCCTATCCAGAGGAACACATTTTTACGTTCTCTCTATTTTTGAGTGGATACTCCTTTATTGTTTTTGTAAGTATTTCTGGGGACCAGGAGTTCTCAAACTCACATTGATAAAGTGTAAAATCCCTTACTCTCTCGCTTTGTTATTTAAAATAATGGTCCCAATTAATATCTTCTTGCCTAGTGTCTGCAAACCACCTGCGATGGTTTGTAAAAAGTATCTTTGCCTCGTATTAGAGGCATAATACATGTTGGCTACTGTAAAGCTTTCTTGTTCCACTGTGAATCTGTATGCCAATAACCTCTTTGTATTCAGGGACCCTACTGGCTTCTTCCCCCATGAATCGTTTTGAGTGTAATATACCCACCCCCTTCTTTTTTTGCTGGTCCTGACAGAAACAGTTGCTGTGGTAAATATTTGGACTAGACCCTTTACTGGTATTTAGATAAGAATAATGTCTCCTGTGACTGACAAACATCACATTCAGTCTTCTCCAACAGAGAGCATAGCTAATCACTTCCTGGTATTATTCAGGACTCTAACATTAAAACTGAATCTTAATCTATTTCATGACGATTGTGTGATAGGGATTTATGGGGGATCCCACTGAATTGCGATATGCATTGCCCGCAGTGTGAGCGCTGTTGAATATCAGTAGTGCAGCAGTGTGCTGGTCAAAAGTGTGGTCATATAAAGAACGCCCCCATCCATAAAAACACCCTTGAACTTAACCAACATTAACTTATTAGTGACCAAACAACGTCATTCAACTGTTTATTACATCCCAGAATGGGCTGCACCTGGGAAGCATACTGAAGTGCGAGGGTATGCAGCAGTCCATGTTCAGAAATCTCCTGTGGCTCCTGTCTGAACCACTAAGGGCTAGATGTAGGTAATTTAAAATTACCAATTGTAAAATACCGAATTTTACCGATTCGGTATTTTAGAATCGGTAATTGGGATGTAGGTAAAAAATCTGTATTTTTTACCGATTCGGTGAAATTCGTTGTCTGCCATTCGGAATTTACAGAATCGGTATTTACCGATTCGGTATTTACCGAATCGATATTTACCGATTCTGTATTTACCGAATCGGTACTTCCCATTCAATCCTATGGGCCTTTTGGCCCATATGAATGAATGGGAAATACCGATTCTGTAAATACCAAATCGAATCGCAAAGCAAAAAAAGTGAAACTTAGGAGTCAGCCAATCAGGTGCTTCCGCCCACCCCCTCCCAACCAGGAAGTGGCTACACCCAGGCAGCTGGAAGTAATAAAAAGCTTCTGGAGAGGCAGAGAAAGCAGAGCTGAATCCCTGAGCCACAGGAAAACTTTTTTGTGCTTTTAAAGTTTGAAAATGGCAAGCAGCAGTGAAAAGGAACTTCCAGAGAGGAAGAGAAAAATAAAATTTAGCACCATGGAGCTGCAGGTCCTCGTGGAGGAGGTGGTTAAAGAACACCAGAAATCATTTGGAAAGCAGTCCCTGACTGTGGCTGACTCTGCCAAAAGAAAGATTTGGCTGGAAATACAGTCGAAGGTGAATGCTGTAGGAGTGACTCCAAGGGACATAGATGACCTGAAAAAGAGGTGGTATGACCTCAGGAGCATGACCAAGAAAAAAATTGCAGAGCTCCACAAAGAGGCAAACAAAACTGGAGGAGGGAAGAACCGTGCACCTCCCTTGACTAAGCTGGAGGAGTTGGTGGGGTCCACCATTGAACCAGAGAGCGTCTGTGGACTGGGAGATGCAGACAGCTCATCCAGAGCTGCCACCGGAAAAGGTAAGATGCATGCACAACAATCACTCCCATCCCATCACCTTCCCTTTTCTCTACGTGGCAAAGTTTACCCCACTCCAGTAGAGGTATTATTATACAGGAGCAATGCATTATGGGACGTGTAGTAATTGAAAGACCTACCATGTCATACAGCACAGCAATCAACAAGTTAGGCAAAACATATCAGTCATAATGAGGCTGAGGCAATATGTACAGTGTGTCAGTGAAAATAATTTAATTGTAGAAGCAGTGAGGCAGGAGCACAGAGCTAATGTATGCTTTTATGTCCACAGGCAAGACATCTCGCAGGCGTACCAGGGAGAAGGAAGGCACTGCACCACAGAGGGATGACAGCCAGGAGGCAGGCACAAGGGCAGAGAATGTCACAGAGGACACTGGTGCACCAACACCACTGCCACCATCTCAAGACCTTGAAATGTCTCCACATCTGCAGGCATCCCCAGAACGTTCTGGATCCCCTCTAATACTGTCCTCACCTGAACTGCCTTGCGTCACTGCCACAAACAACACCTGCACCTCAAAAGAGCAGGAGGCATGCAGTTGCTCCACTGGTTGAAATTGAAACTTCAGCAGGTGAAATGGAGGGGGATGACTCTCAAATCTTGGCTGGGGAAGGAAGCACGTCCACACAGCATTCCAGTGCAGAGGTTGCCCGTACAGGTACCAGACGCCGCAGGCCTGGAGATAGCAGTGCTGCACAACATGTGGAGGGTCCCAGTGTCTTCCGTGGGCTGGAGGGTAGCATGGTAAAGATCCAAAGAATGCAGGGGAAGGCCATCCAGTCTGTGCAACGCCAGATGAGGCACCTGAATACACATATGCAAAACATAGGGAAGGGCATCAGTGCACTGGTCGATGAGAATAAAGAGATGGCATCAGGTATGTGGGAGATGGCTGCAGGGATGCGGGAGATGGCCACAGGTGTGCAGGACGTGACACAATTGGTGCAGCTTCTGTGCACTAAACTGGACCAGGACAGGTTAGCAAGGCACAAGGACAGGCAACATGCGCAGCAACAAACTAAGGCTATGAACCACCTGGTGACAGCCACTTCCCTTCTATGAAGACGATGCATCAACATGCAAGAGGGACTAACGCACAGCAGCAATGAGGTGTCGAGGGGCCTTGCAAGGGTGACCAGTGCTGTAGAGGTGCTGCTTAATGCACAGACAGCACAAACTGCTGCTCTGGATGTACCTGAAAGTGAGGAAAGCACCAGTAGGAGCAGCATGACAAGCCCCCTGTAGTTGAGACACGGAGGAGCAGCAGGCGCCATGGTGAGCCAACACCCCAGACACCCAGTGAGGACAGGGAGCCACTTTCATCTGACACTGGTAGGCGTGGCCGGAAATTACTTATACAGCCCACACTCCATGACCTTAAATGGGGAAGTGAGCCAGGACTACCATTATTAAATGGATGACATTTGTGTTGCACATTTGTGCGTTTTAGTACCTGCGTAGTGCCAAATATTAAACTACGTTGGGTGCATACTCCACCTGTCTGTGTCTCTTTACTTACTCAAAAAAAGTTTCGTGTGATCTCTGCCCGTCTCTGTCTGCCATCGGTTGGTGGCGCAACTCCTGCTGTGTTTGGTTCAGGCAGTGCATGTTCATCATCGTGGTTCTCATAGTCGCTCAATTCCACCTCTGTGCCCTTCTATGTAGCAAGGTCGTGTAACATTGCACAAGTTGCAATTATCTTACAGCAGATGATTGGTGAGTACTGCCGTGCCCCTCCACTTTTGTGGAGGCAGCGGAACCTGCTTTTTAACAGGCCAAAGGTGCGCTCCACTACTTTCCTAGTGGATTTGTGTGCCACGTTGTATCGTCTCTGGCTGCGGGTTGAAGGATTGAGGTGGGGTGTCAGGATGAATGAGCGGACGGCATATGCACTATCCCCTATATGTAAATGAGAAAACCATTACTCACATGCACACTTACACATACATCTGCTATATCTATCAGGGTGTGTCACAGTGTTTTACCTAGCAGGTATCCTTCGCCAAATTCCCCCGCTGTCAGGCATGTGTAGATCCCACTGTTCTTAAAGATGTAGGAGTCGTGGGTACTTCCTGGGAACTTGGCCACAATGTCTGTGATTATGTTGTTGGCATCACAGATTACCTGTACATTGATAGAGTGAGTTGACTTCCTGTTTCTGTAATGTACTTTGTGGCAGCAGGTGGGCATATAGGGATGTGAGTGCCAACAAAAGAGCCGATGACATGTGGGAAATGTGCAATTTGATAAAAGTCAGTCTTGGTCTTCAGTAGTTCCACGTGTGTGTTAGGGAAGCAGATGCAATGATGCACCCTCTGCATCATGGCCTCTAGGAACTTCCTGAAGAAATGCGACAGGCAGCTCTGAGACACCCCACCTACCACAGCAATCACCCCCTGGTAACTCCCAGATGCAAGCAGGTGTAGGCTACAGAGCACCTGCACATGGGGTGGGATGGCATGCGCCCTTGGGGTTGGGTACTCCAAAAGTGGGTGCAGGTCCCTGATCAAGTCCAGGATGGTTTAGGGGTGTTGCCTGTGCCTTTGCAATATCTCTGGCTCAGTGAGTTGAAAAAGTGTTATCCTCTGTAGACTTGCTCCTCCCTTCTCCAGACCCTCTCTCCTGCTGCCTGTAGCCGTAGCCGCCTTGCTATAATGTAGAATGCCGCCATTCTGGTCACAATGTTGCATTGTGAGGCCTTTTTTATAGACTGCACCTGGTTACCACCTGCTTTCAGTCCATGGTAAATACCGATTCATGAAATTCGGTATTTTAGAAGTTTGCTACATCTCAAAATTCATTTTTTACTATTTCTTATTTACCAATTCGGTAAATAAGAATTCGGTAATTTCCGAATCAGTAAATACCGAATCGGTAAATACCGAATCAGAAAATTCCGATTCGGTAAATTCCGATTCGGCAAATTACCGACTCGTATTTACCGAATCGGTCTTTTTTGGGCCCCTACATCTCAATATCCAAATACCGGTCAGTAACGGCTGAAATTCAGTATTTTCGGCCGTTACCGACCGGTATTTGGCTACCTACATCTGGCACCAGGCTGGCAGCCTCGGGCATCTTCAGGATCCAAGAGAAACCCATGGATGAAAATCCATGTAGAAGACTATAATCAGGTTTCAGGGGTCTTATCCTGTCACTGTAGGTTCTCCAAGACATTGTAGAAGGGTCCAGCCTCTGGGGATTCTGTAAGCGAACCACACTACTCCAGCCCTCCCACCATGGGGATTCTCTCCTTGTGTTATTTTTCTGTAGCAGTTCTTCTACCTCTTGGTCTAAAATTTTGCAAACTTCTGTGATCAGGCACATTCAGTGTAATCAGTCTTCCATTTGAAAATGGTTCTGAAGGTCTATCCCCCATTCGCATTTAATGTTTCACTTTCGAAGAAAGTCATTAACAGACCTGAAGTTCCTACAACTTTAAAGGGTGATTATGAAGAGGTCCTGAAACAGAGATCTTATGGTCCTGGAAATCAATGGGTTCTTTGTCATGTGGATTGGCGGCTAGTAAGAAAACTTAGAGGGAGGCCAGGGAGCCCACACATGCACACTCACTTATTCCCACGCAGACATGCACACACACACATCCCTTCACAACACTCACTCACAAATAAACATAGATTCATAGGTAAACACAAATGCACCAAACAGTCAATAAAAAAACAATATGAACCTGCTTCAGCTCTCGGGGAGGAAAGACTTGGACTGCTGCCTTCCAATAAGGAGAGGAAGCAGTCCAAACCTCATCACAGAGTAGAATGGGGTCAGAGAGACTTCTGTTCCCACGCCACTCTGTGACAGGTGTCAGTGATAACCACTCAGCCCTGGGCACTTCAGGGCTGAAAACTATAGCGCCCAGGTACGAGGCTATCACTGACGCTCCCCCTAGTCATGAGTGATAGTGTCTCAAATACCAGTGCTGATTTGTGGAGGTCACACCAACAGGAGCTGTGACATCCTCAGCCCAGCAAAGTTCAGCTCAGGCAGCCAGGAGCCCATCCATTAAGTTCATGTCTAGTTCCTGGCTGTCTGACCTGAAAAAAGACTGTCTGTCAGGCTGACTTTTGCTCAGCCTGAAAGACACTCTTTGGGCCAGATGTACGACCATTTCATTTCGCGATTCGCTAATTGCACTTTTTTGCGACTCACAATTAGAGACTCACAAAATGAAATGTACCAATGTGTCTCAGACACATTCAGTGATTCCCAATTGGCTCGCAAATGACCTGCCTCTTCAATATTCATGAAGCAGGTCACAAATTGTGACACATTGGGAACGGGCAATAACAGAGGGATGGAGGTCTGCTGGGTGCAGCAGAACACTATGTCTGTGTTTGCTTTTTAAAAACAGCAACTTTAAAAAAAAAATGCAGCCTGTTTTCCTTAAAGGGAATCAGGATGTGATTCAAAAAGAAAAATGAAACGTTTCTGTTTCATTGTTTAAAAGTAGGCAGTGGTCCGTGGGACCACTGCCTGTTCTTAAAAAATATTTTCGTTGCCAGTCACAAGGAGGAAGGTATACTCAGGGGACCCCTTTCCATTGGCAACCAGCTTACCGCCTACTTGAAGTAGGCAGTAAACTGTGATTGTTTTGCAACCGCATTACTGTCGCAATACAATCGTACATGCCCCTGCGACTTGCTATTAGGAAGAGATGCCCTTGGCAATCCCCCTTCCTAATAGTGACTCGCAAACCCTATTTTGCGAGTCAGATATAGGTTGCCGACCTGTAAAATAGGGTTGGTACATTGCACAAGCCATTTTAGCATTTGCAAATGGCCTGATTCTCCATTTGTGACACCTAAAAATGGTCTTACATCTGGCCCTTAACGTACAAAAGGTGTGGGAGCATGGCCCATTTGCCCTTAAGGATGGGCTGCTGCTGTGCACGTGCTAACCACAGGATATCTTTGTTGTGGTGTAATGCTGAATGCATGCCAGTATATCTGGCCCTCTGGAGCCTGTTGGATCAGCTTGCCTGACTGTGTACACACTTCGATGTTCCCATTTGTACGGTCTGCGAGAATATGGTCTAATAGTTTCTGTACATATTGTATGAAGTTTGAGCCCTCTGCATCATGTGGGACACCTCTTATCTCTAGGTTTTGTCTCCTTGAGCACTTCTCCAGATTCTCATCCGGTGTCTGGAGATCCATTTGTTGATGCTGTAAGAGCAGTATTTCTTGCTTCAACATTTCCACTTCTTCATCTCCTATGTCTTCCAGATCTGAGACCCTGTTACCAATGTTCGTGATATCCTGCCTTACGTTCGCTAGTTCTTTCATTAGATCCCATTTCAAGGGCTACATATTGAGTCTGAGTGTACCAAAGAAAGCATCCATGAACGCCTTGGTAAGAGGCTCTAGATCTGTTCCTGGTTGTGGGGATATGCTTTGGGGCCCTTCACTGGTATTAGTTTCTGACTTTGGCTGTGGTAACCTTGTTAGCACGTCTCTAGCATTGGTGTCTCCTTGCCTTTCCCTATCGCCATGATGGGGATAAACGGTGAGGGCTAGTGTTCAGGTTCTCCACCAAAGGGGTGGGAGTTAGGAAGCTTTTGGAGTCAGAAATGACTCTTGTATCACAGTCCCTACGAGGGGGAGGGCTATCACCGATTGTCACCTGGCATTTACTACCCGCAGGCTGTCAAGTTCTTCACCTCAATGGCTGCTATAGTCTACTGAGCTACATTGTATATTTGATGTGCTAGAGATTAAGGGATCCATTTCCTGTGTCTGTGTATTCTTGCACATACCACATTGGCTGTTCATTTTATAAGTCTGTTTGTTGGGAAGAATATTTAATGCCCTATCGCTTTTGTAACAGCAGGTTTTGCTATGTGTCCAAAGCACTCCCGATACTCATAGGGGTTGTCACTGCCTCCCTTTTATAATGCATTGCATTGATCAGTGAGTATATTCTCTGTTTTGTAGGCCCGTCAGCCTAGGCTCCCTCTAATATCCACTTATAAAGGAAGTCATGGAAGTCATGCAATACACTCTATTCTTTATACTAGAAGCGTTTGCACCAATCTTTCATGCTCCATCTCTTCTGGGTGTCACAACTCAGGGTTCCCCACCCGTTGTCGGTCTTTGGGCAGGCTATTTCTCTTCTGACTTCTCTACGTGGCTGTGTGGGCTTCAGGCTACCCCTCTACTTCGGAAATGGGGCGCTATCAACTATGGCTCCTTTCATTAATTCATCCCTTATTTTAAAGTTTTGGACCAACCTTTGGGTGTTTCTTTGTTGGGTTTTTGTTTGGTAGGCCTGTCGACCCATGCCCGCTCTAGTCTCCGGTTTATGGGTCAACCCCATACTTCTCCTTTCAAATTGCTGGCTGTGTTTACTCCCATTTGAGTGGGGCCCACTTCTCCTGGATCTTCTCCTCTGGAGATCTTTCCACCTGGGCACCCTCTTTTAAACAGATTGTTGTAAATAGCATTTTAACTATCATTTATTTTTAATGTGTGAGAGTCTAATACAGACATTTCACAGAAAAAAATGTTCTTATGTTTCAGGCAACATCCTTATAAAAAGGTTCTTTTAGATCCATACAGGACCTGACATCTGAAAAATGGAAGGGGGTAACAGAGATTATTTGCGGTAATGTTAGTAAACTGTTGCTGTGTTACAATACTAAAAACAGACATCAATATCCCTGAATATCAGATGTACACACATTTAGAATTTGACCATACAGGGCAGGAAAGAGCTGAAACTGGATCATAAAATCAAAGATGTTCCGAACTGGGCCCTCAAACCTCATTTTGCCCATGCCCCCCAAAATCCTTAAAACGTCCCTGCTCCCATTGTCTCAACTGTGCTCCATCCTGGCCTACACAGTTGCCCTGTTTCATAAGTGACCAGACACCATCTGGTTTGACCAGGCCACTTCTCCGACTCTCATGGAGGGGCCAGTGCAGGGTTCCACCACTCAAACTCAGGGTCTTTGGGCCAGTCACAAATTTCCCCAGTGCACAGCTACTATCTTGGGGTGGTTACTCGGCCATCTTTGTTTACTTTGTGAGGCATTTTCAGCTGTTAGTGTGTGGCAGAAAGCATCCTTCCCCTCTGCAACCTTGGCCACACCAGTCCAACAAATTTAACCAGAAAGTTGTGCATATATTGTGTCTATATGTCTTTTTTATTTCTTACATTTTATAATTGATCCCTCCAAATAAGCATTAAGCTGCATAAAATGCTTAAGAGTATTTATTAGATGCTTCCAAAGGCCCCAAGTGCCCCCTACTCCTCTCAATATCCCTCCCATCTCCCCATCGGATCTCCATTGCCAACAATCCAACAGATGCCAGCAATAAACGTTAAAGACATACAGTCACTATCTTCCTCAGTGATCCTTTTATGACCACCCCAGGTCCGCCTGTCTATGAGAAAAGCCGCAGAGCTCTCCATCTAGGGCAGGGGTCTTCAAACTGTGGGGCCCGACCCCAATGGGGGTCGTGGAGTGATAGAAAGTGGGTCGCACATTCAAGGTCACACTTCTGTCTATTATTATTATTATTTCCAAAAAGGTGTCCTGGGGCTAATAACCACCTGCTGGCTGAAATGGCAAATAAGAAACACACAGAAGGGCAAGGAGAACCAGCCAAATGGGGTAACCTACAGGGCATAGGGCAAGGTTTTCATAGCTTCCTAAAGGATAATAGAATAATGGAGGAGCGAAGCAAGGGGTGGGTGAAGGTTCCATAACTGTGCGGCCCGCACCAAAACATGTTTTTTTGAATTAGGGAAAAATAAGAAGATTGGCACAGGCCAAGAGGAGCATACGGGTATGCCCAGTGAGGGGAGATGAGAGGGTGAGAGTAGATGGGATGAGAGAGGATAGTATGGGAGCGAGAGAATTACATTTAAGAGGTCAGGGATATGAAGAAATGTGAAGTCCTGAAGAGTACAGAAACACAAGAGGAGAAGTGAGTATGACCGAAAGGTGAGGGCACAGAGGAGGGATACTGTTAAACTGTGAGAGAAGATAGCTGAGAGATGATCTGTGACGTAAAAAGAGAATTTAGTGTGACATGGGTGAGGGACAACAGCAATGGGGGAAGAGAGGAAGTACTGAGGTGGGTGCTGAGATAACAGGGGAGAGGGACGTTGGTTCAAGAAGGTGTGGAAGAACAAAGGGGAGATGTGAAAGATGAATAGTGGACTGGAGAGGTGTAAGATACAAATAGACAGAAATTTGAACGAAGAGACTTGAGGTGAATGAGAGGTGCTGAGGGGAGAGAGAGGTGATGGGTCCAGAGAGGCTATGAGATAAATGCGAGAGAGGAGGGTAGTGAAAAGACAGAATGGCAAGAGGTGATTAAAAATGAAGTCAGAGGTTGAATGGGGAGAGCTCAGAAGTTGTGAATAGGGGTGAAAGACAATGGCCTGTAAAGTGAGAGAGGGATCCAGGGTTGGAAGAGGAGATAGGGATGGAAGAGAGGGGGTGAGAGGAAAGTGGCATAGGTAAACTGCTTAATTCTGCATAAGGCTGCCTGTGTTTTAAGGGACCCTTGCTGCTCCCGGACACTGCCAGGTGAGCTTTTAATGTGGCAGCACTTATTCCTGCAGAGTGGAAGGCCCTTCATAAAGGTTGACTAGACATCTTTCTGTTGTATATTGCTGTATTTTCATTATAAACTGGTACTGATGAGATGAAATATTTCCTCAGTGTTACTGTGTGTAAAAATTTCAAAATAATGAAGCAATACTATCCCAAAATATGCAGCATAGCATTATTTATTTTTTCTTACCATAATATTTAGTCGAGCTTGCCACATCATTTGTTCCTCACCTGCCACATAATTCCGGTAGCTCTGCCTATAGGTTTAGAATTGTTTGTCAGGAGGGGGTCCTTACGCCTGAAAATTGTGCCTGGAGGGGTCTCTGCATCCAAAAGTTTGAAGACCTCTAATCTAGCGGCTAAAGTGGGAATACCCTTGGAAAGATAGTCCAACACTGGCTTCAAAGGACTATTGAAATGAAGGCAATGTCCTCTCAGCATGCAAGAGAGCCTTTCCATGGCTACAATTGACCAGTCTATGAAACCACTCGCATATGGAGGCTGGATACTCCTTTTTCCTGGAGTGCAGCTGTTAGGTTTGATGCACACAAACATTGACGTGCCAGGCACCAGTCAAGTCTACAAAAACGTATTGATTCTCTATTGTCTCAGGCCCACTACAAATATGCCAGGTTCAAAGGGCAGAGGGTAGCCTAATACCATCTTGTATGTCTTGGCTACTTTCTTCAAGGACAAGTACAATTAGGGGCAGTTCCACCAAACGTGAAATCTCTCTCCTATGGCTCCCCAACAGGACCCACTAGCCTTGGAGAACATGCAGTAATTTGATGGTGCATACTGGTAATGGCAAAAGTGATGTATTTCCTGAATGCTAATACATATTGTACTCATATGCACATCTCTCGTTAAAATTCCCCAACCTTGTTGAGTAATTTGCCTGTGTTGATTTTGTTTTTCTCCAGATTTTCATGTGGGTCCAGGTATAAATGGAAAGGCTCCCGGGAGTATCATGCATAGTTAGTACATTTTGATGCATAAGATTCCAATCTTAACCAGTAGAGAGATTTGCATTTATAATAACTTTCAATGCTTAATTCTGGAATCCCACTGGAAATTACTGCATAACAGTATACATTTTAGCAATATGTGCAAGACATTTAGGGGCTTATTTACAAGCCCCTAGCGCCACCAGTGGGTCACTTTTTTTGACGCACCAGTGGCGCAGTGTGGTGCTCCATATTCACAAGGCATCGTAAAGCCACCATGCGTGGCTTTTCGTGGCCTTGTAAATACGTCCCCTTTTCAAGCAGCACTTTACATGAAAGAAGCATGCCATGGGTGTTGCTGTGGGTGTTCCCACGCAACACTCATGGATTCTGCCATATTCCCAGATTTACAACATTTTGTAAACCTGGGAATGCACCGGAATTCTATGCCTCCCCAGGGGAGGCGTACGGAGGAGCAACGAGGAGAAATACTTATATTTTCCTTGTTTTTCCTCTTTCTATGCATGCTGCATTCTGCAACACACATAGAAAGTGGAAAACGCCTCTCATGATTGTTTTTTCCCAGGAAGGTGCCCGTTCCAGCACAAAAACATTCTCCCTAAAACACAGACACCCTTGCACCATGGCGCAAGGGTGCCTGCATTGGCACATGGCAGCCAGTTGTCCATCAGCACGGAGGAAAGCACAGGGATGCAACATATTATTGTAAATATGACGCAGTGCTGCCAAATGGCTTGCGGTGTCACGCTTCATCACTTTCTTGTAAATAAGGCCCTTAGGACTTACCTCATCAGACGTTAGAAAAAGAGACTTGCCATGATACACATATAAGAAGACTGCAAATCACTTCAGTGTTGTGTGATTCTATATATAAGCCCTCAACAAGCAGCCTTAGCCTCTGTATGGGCCCCAGTCATGTCTGTGACATGTCCCGATTTCTATAATTAGAGGTACTTACTTTCCTCAGAACATAATTCTGGTCTCCTGTACCATCCAGTGTCTTTCACGAAAGTGACCTTTGGAATTAGATCGTCATTGGCCTTTCTCTCCCAGGAATAATGGCCCAGGCAGTCTTGTTTGGCTGCACAGTGAAAAGCTAGGACGCATGTCCCCCGTAGGAGTCCGGCAGAGCGGTATGGCCTGAGTGATGCCACCCTGCCTAACGACAAGTTTTACCGGGCACAGCACAGATGATCGCGGTGAACCCCAATAAAACATCTCAGAACAGGGAAAAACATGAAAGCGAGAATGGTCAATTCTAGCCACGCGCGTTTTCTTAAAGAAAGAAACTCATAGCGACTGGTAATTGTCATGGAGATAGTGATACCGGTCAGAATTGGCATGTCCGACGCCAGGAGCATCACCTTCGACTTTTGGCAGACCTGTAACGGGCTTCCAAAATGTGAACTATGGCCTCCTCTCCATATATGACTTGTTCTCCAGTGCACTCGGCCTCAGTATCTATTTTTGCTGCAAAGTGTGCTGCTCTGAAGTATTTCATACGCTCAAATGGGTTATGGAAACTGTAAGCGTTCGGGTTCATATTTCCCAGGCTTTGCAATTGCAATTAGACGCTATTGTGCTGCTTAGAGCGTACTGCCGGGTTTGATTGTGTACATAAAGCCCCACCGAGGGGAAACACCCACCAACGCACGCGGCGCTACATATGGTTCTGCTCATTCGATAAAATGGGTCCGCCATCTCTAAATAGTGTTTGAATGAGGCATGGCGCAGGAAGACGACAGTAGTGCAAATAAAGCAGAACCAGATGTTTAGGTGATTACATAATGTTGGGAAATACGGCTTCCCCAGAAGTGAGGCCAGCTGCCGCCTTCAGAACTCACCACTGACCCTCGCGTCTGGAAGATTCCCCCAAAGCCCCTAATTGTTGTCAGGACTGGTAGAGCGAAAACCGCCTCATTCTTCACCATACGGAGCTTGCAACTCAGCAGATGTGTGGGTCTCTGCACCGAGAAACCTTCTCCACGCTCCATCCACATCTGGGTCCCTGCAAAGTCTTCTCGGCAGGGAGTAGTTTTCTATTAAATTTTCAGAAATAGTGGAAAAATGCATATTTCCAGATATCCGTTGGGGCTCAGCAGTCAGCCTTCACTCAGCAAGGTGAGAGATGGCAGTGTTAGGGAGCAACGCCTTGCAAATTATATAGTTGCCCTGGATTTTATTTCCTATTGAACTCTTCCACCCAGAAATGTGAAATTAAATAAGCATTGATAAAATCAATAGATTCTGCTTCATAGTTTAAAGCTTTAGTCTATTGAGTACGAAGTTGTTTGGGGATTTTGTTTGTAGTGCAGCAAGAATAGCAGTGAAATTCACTCGCAGTTTTATCGATGCCAGTCTTATATATATATATATATATATACATATATATATATATATATATATTACCTACTGGCGGTCGCCAGTAGGTATATATAGTTAGGATTTTTTCTCTATGGGATTTTTGAAAATTCTATGTCTAATAACTTTGGCGTTTGTGGACGGAATTGGCTGAAATTTTCAGGAAAATGGAACATTTTGTTTCTGAGCAGCCACTGAAAATTTGGGGGGGGGGTTCGTCAAGGGGGGGCCGAGAAAAAAGGGGGGTCCCAAAACGCGTTTTTCCCATGTTAATTTCCATAGGGCGGTTGGCCTCACTTTTAGCCCGAACGGCTGAATGGATTTGCACGAAACTTGGCAAAATTGTAGGGACTGTTAGCCCGATGTGCCTTTGCTAGGTCTCAATATATGTGCTCCAGTGGATTTTGAGAAATTAACGTTCAAAAAAAGATATATATCTGTGACAGCGCTCCGGGTAGCGCTCCGGTTCGCGTACTTGACGCGTAACGGAACTTCGTGAAGCGAAGCTGATTGGCTCTCCGGTGTCTGTCAACATTCTAAACAGTCCGGAGCGGCCGCCATCTTGTCTCTCGGTAGGATCGAGAGACAAGAGGAGGCCAAAGCGAAGGGGCAAATGACCATAAGGGGGCATAGTAGATCCTCCCT
This sequence comes from Lissotriton helveticus, assembly GCF_964261635.1. Classification (NCBI taxonomy): domain Eukaryota; kingdom Metazoa; phylum Chordata; class Amphibia; order Caudata; family Salamandridae; genus Lissotriton; species Lissotriton helveticus. The sequence continues at coordinate 328,196,426 of NC_136071.1, read as the reverse complement.
GACCCCCTAGGTTTGATGTGGAGGCTTTAAAAGGGCCCCGCGGGGCAAAAAAAAAAAAAAAACGTTTTTTTTCGTGGGGTGCGCCCGGTACGCGTAACGGAAAGCGGACTGGGGAGCGTACTACAAGGAAACAAGAATGATTGACTTTTAACTTATTGTATGTTTATAGACTTTTTTTTTTTTTTTTTTTTTTCTGCTGAGTGGCCTATCTCCACTGGATGCAGTCCCTACCATCTCGGCGTTTAAGCCCAGGGGGACTGGTAGTGTGGGAGAGATAACGTCTGTTAACGTTCGATTCGAAGGAAATCAGGAAGTGTTGATAAACATTGTCTGCGCCATCTTGCCTTTTTTCAAATGCCACACTTTTGTCGTGCACGGCAGCCATTTTAGATGCCTTGACCAGACCCACTCTCTGCACGCTGTCGATCCTTAGCATGGCTCCCCACCCTCGCAAGCATCTCCCCCAGGCACTGGTCACCCCCGCTCTCTGTCTTATGCATGGGCAATAAACCTCCCCCATCTGCGCTGCTCTTCCTTGAGAATCACACCCTGTGCCCGCCCGAAACCTTCCTTTCGCCCTATTCACTACCGCACCCTCTGACACTCCTCTTCCTCTGTGTCCGATTGTCCAGGCCGGTCCCAGGCTATCACCTAGCCCTGCAGATGTAGTTTATGGCCCCAGCTGTAAAGAATCACCCCTCTTCAAAGGAGTTACAGTAGATCAAGGCCCCCACCCGATGAGATCCGTCACACCACACGCGTTCCTACTATCTGAAAACCATCCTGTATTGTGATTGGGGAGGGGACCGAGCCTGAAGCGGAAGATTCCAGGGATGCCTCTTTGTACATCAAAGTTTTTACAATTATGTGTCACATTAAAAATATATAGCACTCCAACAAAGTATTAGGATTATAAAACTTTAATAACTTATAAATATATACAACGCAACAAAAACAGTAAATACATTTAAAACATTTTTTGAAAAAAGAAGCAACAATGGTCAGTAGCTGTGTTTTGTGCGAATAGTCCCAAGGCAGCACAACGTGCTGAGTTCTGGACGGCACCCAGGTGATGTTACCTGGGTGCCGCACTGGTTTTTGGTATCCTACAATGCAGCTCCAAAAAACGGCGTGGGGCGTCCCGGGGGGTGCGGGGGGAGGCCTCGTCAGTAGCGGTCTGTTGTGCGAATAGTCCCAAGGCAGCAGAACGCGCTGAGATGTGGATGGCACCCAGGTGATGTCCAGTAAGTTGCCGCACTGGTTTTGGTATCCTACAATGCTGCTCTGAATAAGGGCGTGGGGCGCCCCGGGGGGGGGGGGGTGAGGCGGTGTGAACGGGCCTCCCCAGGTGGAGGCTCGTCTGCTGGAGTGGGGCGCCCCTTTGTCCGAAAAACGGCGTGGGGCATCCCGGGGGTGCGGGGGGAGGCCTCGTCAGTAGCGGTCTGTTGTGCGAATAGTCCCAAGGCAGCAGAACGCGCTGAGATGTGGATGGCACCCAGGTGATGTCCAGTAAGTTGGCGCACTGGTTTTGGTATCCTACAATGCTGCTCCGAATAACGGCGTGGGGCGCCCCGGGGGGGGGGGGGGAGGCGGCGTGAACGGGCCTCCCCAGGTGGAGGCTCGTCTGCTGTAGTGGGGCGCCCCTTTACCGTTTCAGTTGCCATTCCGCCCGCTTTTGGTACACTGTGCCAAAATCCGCCATTCAGCTGAGTTGTGCCCACTCTTGCGGTGCAGCGATAGGCGGCTGCCACAGGACTCTCAAAATGGCGGCAGGCTCTTTCCTTTTTGGGCCTGGTCCACTGAAATGGCCCTGGGACACCTTGGAACTCGGACACTTGTCTGCTAGGTCTTGGACCCCATTCTCGAAAGCGTCCCCTCAGCCTTGAAGATTCTACAAAAGTCTTGGGGGCCCCCGACTCCTGCAGGCTTCCGGTGGGGAGCGGCTGCCATAATTGCTCGCGGAATGACCACGACGGAGCCACGAGATGGTGGTGCTTTCATGCTGACGCCAGCTTCAGTCTGAAACATCCAGAAACAAGGTGGGGCTTTCATCGTTTGGGAAAAAAAAATGTTTTAATCCAATGAAAAGTGTTATTTTTAGGTCATATGATCAAGCCTTCCATCATTAGGAAACCAAAAGTAAAATGAACCAATGAAAAGTTTTATAAACAAGTCACATGACCTGTTATGTGGCATTGGGCTATAAAAAGCGTAGAAAATCCGTTGCCACGTGAGATAAAGACTAGCACGCTTTTTTGAGTAAATAAGAAAGTCAGCTGTGTATTTAAAATGATGTTTTGCGTCAAGTGTTTGCATTCTGTTTTCAAAGGCGATTCTTTTTTTTTTATGACTTATTTATTCTACTCTTTTCACTTCTTTTCTCAGTCTCTCTTTGAACAGTAACTGTTTGTTACTCCCTCTATTTGTCTTTCTTTTCACATTACTCTGTTTACTTACTCGTTTAAAAAAAAAAATAATAATAATTATTTCGCTTCCGGTTCGCGTACCGGGGAACGAAGCGGGAAGCGAATCAAAAGAAATAGAGGATGCTAGAGTGTTAAACATTCTAGCAATTTTTCATAAAGGGAAGGTAGTTCTGAAAAGAACTTTTTTTATTTATTTTTTGTTGTTTTATATATTTTTTGTGTTTTTTTGGAAGGGGGGGGGAACAAAAATGATTCAGTACAAAGGGCTCAACAGGAGCAACCAAAAAAAAAAAAAATTTAGTTTCGGGGACGTTTTGAACATTGATGATGTTCATATGCTGTATTTATTAGAGTAACACTCATCTGTCCACATGAAATTAATTTGCCACAATCTAAACATGTCATTTTAATTTTTCCAAAGTTCTTCTGAATATTTGGGACTGTTTCCCTTGCCTCTGATGCTGTCAGTGCCACTTCATTGGTGGATGTACTGGCAGGTCGGGGTTGTCCACCAAATCTCTCATTTGTGCAGCACTATAATTAAGCGGGTGCCACCTCTCCATGTGTCGATGCATGGTATAATTACCATAACCATATTTTTTTCCGGTCCCTCTGGAGAGTTGATCGTGGCAGATCAGGCAGGTAACGTATCTGGCATTTACTTTCTTTTCATGTGGAGGCAAAGAAAAAAATTGCCAAATAAAATTGACTTTAACATGGGACGTCCTTGGCATTTCTTTCAAAAACCCCCTTGTCCCTTGCTCCTGTTCCTCGTCTTCCTCTTCTTCCTCCTCTTGTTGGAAGATGACCTGGCCAGTTGGACCTCTCTTCTTTAGTGGCGGTGGAGGTGGTGGGGAGCCACCAGCTGCAGCTACTACAGATGCCATGAGTAAGCACGCAAAAACAGGTCTTTCTCTCATAAAAATGAAAGTCGGAGTGAAGAAAAAAAGTGGGACTTTCATCATTTGGGAAAAAAAAATGTTGTAAACCAATGAAAAGTGATTATTTTACGTCATATGATCAAACGTTCCATCATTAGGAAACTAAAAGTAAAATGAACCCATGAAAAGTTTTATGAACTAGTCACATGACCTGTTATGTTTACGTTACGCGCTCCGCGCCGCGCCTCGGATCGTTTCCGGGGCTCTGCGTTTTGCGCCTTGGTTCGCGTTCCAGAGCGCTTCCGGGTGCGCTAACGAAGGGTGTCATAAGGCGCATTACGCAGTAACGCGATACGTTGTGATTACGCGACGCGTCACGATGTGGTTTTCTAACGTGGTACTTGCACTAACGGGACGTTTACCGCTTCGCGTACCGGCTGGAAAAATAAAAAATAATTTAAATTATAATATAAATTAAATTAAAAAAATATAATACAAAAATATATAAAATTTATTTTTCCTTTACAAGAAGAATACATTTTACAGCTTTTCATATTTGCTATTAAAAAACCATTGAAATTCACTGAAAAACCATAGGTTAGAGACCATATATAGTTAGGAATTAGCATTTACAAAACCTTGAAAATTCACTGAAAAAACCATAGGTTATAGACCATATATAGTTAGGGATTAGCATTTACAAAACCTTATTTTACTCGCACAAAACCATTGAAATTCCATATGTAGTTAGTTGCGCTAACTATATATCGCGCACCCGCAATCCACTGCTGATGATGTCACATATTACATCATTCATGACATGGTCAGTGACATCACTGATGACATCACTGATGACAAACCAAATGACATCACTGATGACATCACTGATGACATCAATCATGTGATAATACGATCAACCTCTTCAGACTCTAATGTAACCTTAGATACATTCAGAGTAAACAGACACTCACAGACTATCACTCATCCATGGAGTTACTCACACACCTAGTCAGTCATGCACTGAATCAATCAATCACACCTCCATTTCCTCAACTATACAGTTATACACACCTTACTTATTGAAACATATTCTAACACATATTTACTGTCTTATACAATCACTGATACAAGTTCACAATGATCCATACAGCCACTCACACATTCACTGGCTCTTATGCACAGTTATTTATATATGTCAACTCTCACATGTACTGTGTTTTACATATGTACTTACTTTGACATGTAGCACTGAGATATCCATTCACTCACCAATACACTCATGCACACAGTCAACCACCCATACAGCTGTTTCCACATGCACTTTTGAACCCATACATCTAGTGAATCAACTGCTCACACATCTATGCACAGAGTCACACACCTCCCAGCCACTCCCACACAGACACTCAGTCTCCCATACAAATACTTGGGCAACCAATCAATAACCCATATAGTTACTCATATAGCTACTGATCAACACATGCAGCAGTTTTCAGAACAACAGACATAATGATGCAGAAATTAAGACAGTTTAGTCACCAACCCATGCTCTCAGTGAGACACATTTAATCACTCACTCATACAGTCAGTCATGCACCTACTAAATCCTTCATCCAGACACTTATACATCCACTCATTTTTCAATATGTAAGACATATTTTAACTTTACAAAAACATACAGTCACTGGATGTCGTCATCAGTGATGTCATCAGTGATGTCACTGACCATGTCATGAATGATGTAATATGTGACATCATCAGCAGTGGATTGCGGGTGCGCGATATATAGTTAGCGCAACTAACTATATATGGAATTTTAATGGTTTTGTTCGAGTAAAATTAGGCTTTGTAAATGCTAATCCCTAACTATATATGGTCTATAACCTATGGTTTTTTCAGTGAATATATAGATATATATATATATATATTTTTTTTTTCCCCCCTTGGATTCCATCGCCCCCTTCGTTTTCTCGGCGAACGGCACCACAGCAAGGTATGTATATTACCTACTGGTGGTCGCCAGTAGGTAGTTATAGTTAGGACCTATTTTCCATAGGAAATCCGCAACATTCTATTTGGAATAACTTTGGCGCTGGTTGACAAATCTCTGCGCAATTTCCAAAACTAGTGGGGCGCTCCGGTCTGCTCCCATCCTGAAAGTCTCGGGGTGATTCATGAAGCGGAGCCGAGAAAAAACGGGGGGTCCCAAAACGTGTTTTCCCCATGCAATATTCCATAGGAACCGTTCATTGCGGCTACAGCCCGAACTGCTGAGCGGAATTACACCAAATTTGGCAAAGAGGTAGTTCTTAGTTCAGACTCGTGACTTTCACTTAATGGTGTAAATTGGACATGGAAGAGGGAACACTAAGCAACACCCAAACCAGCGCAATGTCCAATTTCTCCATCTATGCTTCAGAAAAAAAACCTTTCAGACCCAAATCAATATTCAACTCACCCATGCCAAGAGATAACATAGACATGTTTGCCGACAAGGTCACTAAGGATCTCAAAACGTGGCTATTTCAAGCAACAGAACCTTCAACCTAAGCTCGAATGATCTGAAATCCAAATATTCCAAAGTAATGGACAAAATCATACTACGCCCTGACATAGTGGTTCACTGCGCCAACAAGGGTGGCAATGTGGTATGGTGGCCACTTGAAATGTATCACACAGAGGCCACAAAACAACTACAAGACAGGGAATGTTACATCAGAACCAGCAATACAAACATAACAAACTTCAAGGAGAGATATCATGCCTGCCTGTATGACTGAAGGGGAAAAGGACTGATCACGAAGCAGGAACTAGACTTTCTGAAGAAAGATTATCCAATCACACCCCAACTATATCTCATCCCAAAAGTGCACAAAGACATCAACTGCCCACCAGGAAGACCAATAATCTCCGCAATAGGCAGCCTCGTTGAAAACACCAGCAGTGTGGAAAGAAGTTGGAGGTGGGAATATGAGGAAGCCTCTAAGGAGGTATGGAAAAACAAGGTTCTGGAATATAAGAATATGATTAAGAAGTGTAAGGCAGATTACTTTTCCTCCTTGATTTGTAACTCTAATAACAGCTCCAGGAGCATTTTCAATATACTGAACAGCTTCACCAACCCTGATTGCTCTAAGAATGAAATTGTCCCGTCTCAAGATCTTTGTGAGAACCTTGCCACATTCTTTAAAGAAAAAATCGATAAAATTATTGAGGATTTGGAGGTTGCTCCCGATCTTGACCCCTCTCTTAATATGAGACTTGGGTCTTTAGTGGATGGGTCGGTTGAGTTAGCTGAGGGACCTAAGGAGCTCCTACTTGAATTCCCACTCTTTACGAAGGAGGCATTTAGCGGGCTAGCCAGAGGGATTTCCTCTGGATCTCCTTTGGACCCCGTGTCACACAAAATCTGGAAAGAATACAAGGAGGAATTATTCCCCACACTCCGCCTTATATGTAATCAATCTCTTGCTACTGGTACTGTCCCAGCCCAGTGGAAAAAGGCGGTGATATCTCCTTTGTTGAAAAAGCCCTCCCTAGACCCAGACTGTTCTAAAAATTATAGACCCATCTCCCTGCTGCCTTTTCCAGCCAAGATTGTCGAGCGCATGGTTAGCACCACCCTGTTTAAACATCTGGAAAATCATCATTTGTTAGATGATGATCAGTTTGGTTTCCGGCCACTTCATGGGACCGAAACAGCCTTGGTCACAGCTATGGATGAGCTCCAGAGGCGTGCAGATAGGAGGCAGGCAGCATTTCTGATCTTATTGGATATGTCTGCCGCCTTTGATGCGGTCAACCATAAGATCTTGTTGAACCGGCTATCTGAGGCTGGGGTGAGAAGTGGTGCTTTGATGTGGTTTCGCTCATTTTTGCAGGATCGGCAGCAGGCGGTGTCGCTACCCCCTTTTCAATCGGCCTTCACTCAGGTATCCCATGGGGTCCTTCAGGGCTCTGCAATTAGCCCCATACTCTTTAATCTGTATCTTAGACCTTTAATCTCACTTATCAAATCGTATAACATCAGGATTGTAAATTATGCTGACGACACGCAGCTGATCCTCTCCCTTGAGGGTGAGGACTCAACATCTGTGGAGGTTTTCCACAATTGTCTGCGTGATACGTCACGATGGTTAAAGGATAACTCCCTCCAGTTTAATGCTGGTAAAACGGAGGTGCTCTTTAGCGCCGGGAATAAGATCCCCCGTCCATTCCCAGTTAACTTTTGGCCTCCGGAAACGGGGACCAAGGTACTGCCTGTGGATTCAGTCCGTAATTTAGGGGTTATATTAGATCAGAGGCTTAGTATGGAGACCCACGTAAAAAAGACAACTGCCTGCTGTTTTGCCATCTTACGTTCCTTGAGGAAAGTCTTGCCACTTCTACCATCTGAAGCGCGAGCTCAAGTGATAAGGTGTACAATTCTCAGCAGGCTGGATTACTGCAATGCCCTCTTGTTGGGGTCCCCTGAGTTTTTGTTGGATAGGCTCCAAAGGGTCCAATCAGCGGCGGCTAGATTGGCTCTGGGGCTTCCTAGAAGAGCACATGGGTTGCCCGCCCTTGTGAAGCTACATTGGCTACCTATGAGGCAGAGGATACATTTTAAGGCCCTCTGCCTAGTTTTTAGGGCTCTCCACGGAACTGGTCCTGCCTCCCTGCAATCGAAATTTGTTTGGTACGCTCCAACTAGACAGCTTCGATCTTCTACGGCCAAGTTGGTGAAGGTCCCAAGATTCAGGAAGGTCAGAGCTGGAGGCAGATCCTTTGAGGTGGCTGCAACCAAACTCTGGAATTCGCTCCCGCTCGAGATCAGGCAAATCTCTGAACTTCTTCCGTTCAGGAGAAAGATTAAAACATGGCTATTTCCCAATGTAACTCTCTAAAACTCACGCTCCAGCTGCTAACGTCCGTTTTGAACCAGTCAGCGCCAGGATGCCTGCAAGGTGACAGTGCGCTTACTAAATGTTTTAAATAAATAATAAATAATACCCACAGCACCACCGAAACCGCAGCATCTCATGGGAAATACACATGCGAGTTTGACTTCTTGCACACGCGACTAGCCGTATCAAACCTCAGTTAGCGCAGTTACACTACTGACAAACACTGTCAAACACTGTAGGAACATGGCTCAACAGCCCACTAGGGCAACAAGCCAACGGGTTCGTAAGGAACGCTGCGAAAGAGAAAAAGGCGCCCAAAGTCGGCATTTGCCTCACGACCGCTTTATCCAAACGCACACGCTCCTTGCCAAAAAATCGTTTCATTTACACTTTAGAGGCTTCTACGGAACCACAAACAAGCAGATGTCAAATCATACAGCTAGCGGAAACATGAGCCACGGAGTTCAAATACACAAACCGAAATCATGAAGCATCAGTTTAGAGGCTGCGGCCAAGGTTTACAAACAATGATGAAAACATGGGTAAATTGAGAACCATAGTAGAATGCCGCTTATCCGCCCCGGGCCCGACACAAGGCTAGTGCAACTATCCATGCAATATGGGCGAAACAGCAGACATATGAGGCGAACAGGCATAAACAACATGTAACTCACCAGCACGCGGGGAGATTACAGAGCGCACGCGCGCATAGTAATTTAAAGACGAAGCCACCCAAGATTTTGTCTATGTCAGTCAATACATGTACAGACGGCAGGGACTACCCAACTATCGTTTCTACCATGAGGAGCGGCGAATACATGATGCATGCATAATGTTTGAGCACTAAATATCATATTTGATCTTATAATATGCCAGCAAGCATTTGAAACAATTTAAAGTATTTTACTTTTACATGTCTTCACATGTTACAATAATGACTTGCAATTTTAAAGCTACACTAACTTTTCCATGTCTATCACTAACACCTATGTTGCCAAGGCAACCCACCTGACCCCCTTGTGGTTACTTTACAAGACTATAAAAAGGCACATTTCTTTGGTGAACCCAGATGTAGTGAACAAGGCGGACTTGTCCGCCAAAACGCGTCTGGTCGTTTTTGGAATAAAGTAACCTTTGAATCTAACCCCACGGAGTCGCTGCCTGCTTTACAATTGAAGAGAGAGGATTGGAACCATATAAATATATGTATATATATTTTTTTTCTTTCACTCCAAACCACCAGCTGTTGCTCCACAATGCCTCGGGTGCTTGCTCGACGCACGGTGGAGTACGTATTTACTTTCCCAACACTTGGTCACCTCTCCACAACAGACCAATATAGAGAGCACTCTGAGCCGTTAAACGTAGTCCAATTTGCCGTATTTATTTTTGTGCTGCGCCTTAGGTTAATAAACGCATTTCGGCATTGCCGCCTTCGTCAGTGTTAACGTAAAGTGTAAAAAAGTGAGTTTAAATAAAGTTTTGCTTTACAAAAAATTCATGTGCATAGAAAGTGACACAGTGTTTGATAAACAAAGAAAACGGAATCGAAAATCACTTCGTATTTGGCGGCCATTTCGTAAAGGTAAAAAATTAAATAATCATTGCCAATGATGATGTTTTCGCAAAGATGAATTATTGCTTATTCATGATTACCTTGTATCAGTAAATATGTATCACATTATTCATTTGTAAAATACATTCACTACTTTGAGTTAGTTCACTTCAAATTTCATTTTTTGGCATTTTTATACAAAGAAACAATCTTTTAATCATAATACGGCCACTTAATATGTGTTGAAATCAGCTCTTTTACCACCAGATCCTTAGGATTGTACCATATATACATATTTACAATTCATTATAAAATGTTCGCCAGTGGTTTTCTATTTAATTATAAAATAAATAAATCAAATAATCCTGCCCTGAATGGGCATATCTTTTCTAATCTCATCATGATTCTGCTCAACAGATGTGACTATAATGGGGGGGAAAAGTGAAGGGAATCAAGGAGACGGAGGACAGATGAGAGATTATAGATATAATCAAAGTTTCATTGACATTACAGGGAAAAAGCTTTGTGTATATAGATTCCTGTGTAATTAGCCTATATGAACCCACATTTCGTCTTCTTTATCTAACCCTCTAGGTGTTGCAACTTTATTATATATTTGGATTCCAGAGTGCGAAGTTTTTTTACCCAAGCTCCTCCTCTTTCAGATTTGACTATCTGATCAAGGACGAAGAATGTCATTAGCTTACTATTGCTTCGATGTTCTTGTTCAAAATGACGAGCAACTGGGTAACTGTGATCTCTATTGGTGATAGCCCTGAGATGCTCAAGAATTCTTTTTTTAGCAGGGTGAATAGTGCTCCCCACGTATTGTTTCCTGCAAGGGCACACAAGGCAATAGACTGAGTAATCCGAGTTGCAATTTAACAATTTAGAATTTTTTTTATTTTTTTTTCCCATGTGTGGCATATTCTCTGACTTTAAGACTATTTTTGCTCGCTTTGCAATGCATACAAGGATAAAATCCTGTAACAGGTGCCACTTTTTTCTTTTTTGGTACATAATGACTATTCACTAGATGGTCTTTAAGTAAGTTTCCCTTTCTGTATGTTACTAAAGGATACTTCGACAGGAGTTTACCGACTACATTATCAGATTGAAGAATCTTCCAATTTCTCTTCAGAATTTGGAATACTTCTGAAGATTTTTCTGTGAAATTAGTTATTAGTCTCACTTTCTGATCTAGGGTCTTGGGTTTATCTATCAAAAGTTGACTCCTTTCAGTTGTTTTACATTTAATTTCTGCTTAATCTAAGATGCCCTTGCAGTAACCCTGTTGTTTGAATCTTTTTCTGGATTCTGAGATCGCATTTTCACATTCCTTCTGGGTGGAGCAATTCCGCTTTATCTTGAGGAATTCACCCAAGGGGATGTTGTTAACTACACTTCTCGGGTGACAACTTCCTGCATGCAGGATAGTGTTGCCTGCCGTGGGCTTTCGAAATACGGCGGTTTCTAAATTGTTCTCTTCCACCTAACTCTTAGATCTAGATAGAATACCTCAGTTTTACTGATACAGCTGGTGAAATTAAGATTGACAATCTTACTTTCTCCAGTGATTCATGAAGCGGGGCCAAGAAAAAAGGGGGGTCCCCAAATGTGTTTTCCCCATGCAATTTTCCATAGGAACCGTTCATCGCGGCCACAGCCCGAACTGCTGAACGGAATTACACCAAATTTGGCAAAGAGGTAGCCCTTAGTTCAGACTCGTGACTTTTACTTCAATGGTGTAAATCTGTTCAGTAGTTCCTGAGAAAATCATGAGAAAATCACAATTAAAAGTACATATATATATCTATGGCCGCGGTGGATCTGCGCATCCTGAGCGCACCCTAAGCGCGCCGTCCCGTTCACGCGCTTAATGCTAATTGGCTGTCAAGTGGTTGTTAACATTCGAAACCAGGAAGTGTTGGCAGCCATTTTGTACCTCAGTAGAAGCGAGGGTCTAGAAATCAATGGAATAAGTGTTCAAAATGTACAAAGGGGGCAGGTTAGAAATATTTTGACCCTCTAGACCTGCTTAGGGGATCCCACAAGGACCCCTAGGGCCCAAAAACAGAGAAATGTTTGCAGGGTGCATGGATCCGCCGTAAAAAAAAAAAAAGCGCAGGCTTCTGTGCATGTTTAAAAATGAGCTACCTGGGGGGGCCAGATCCTGGGGTCTAAAAGATTACATTTGATGGGGTTCCAGAGGGGCCCTGTAGCCCGGGGACCGCCATCCCTCGGTGCTACAAAATAAATGGGTGGAGGGCTCAAAGGTACTCCCCTAGTAAAATACTTGGGTACGGGGGGCTTAAATGCCTTCTCCAGTCCCGGGGACCGCTACTCTTTGGGGCATTCAAAAAAATGGGTGGATGGTCTCAAAGGTCCCTCTAAGCTCTGGGGATCACCACCATCCGGGGATTTTTGAATTATGGGAGGGGGATCGCGTGGTCCCCATTCTGGAGCAGTCGAGGGCCCTGGGGACCACCACTCCTCAGGATCAGCTCCTGCTGTGTCTTAGGATGCCTAACCCTGGGGCACTGCTGTTTGGTATGGCAGGGCGGGAGTCAAGGTTCCAGGTCTGTCATAGCAAACTTGAGGGCATATTAACAAGGGCTATTTCACCGCATTTTTTTTAAAAAAAGGCAAAAATGTGGTGAAAATGATATCGCCCTGTTTACTGTTTAGGCGTATATACAAGGTTGGGGACCGTGAAAATAAAAAAAATGTAAATGTTGTGGTACTTATAGAGCGCACTGTCACCAGACGGTCACTTTGCGGTGTCGCCTATTCGGCTTCCTGGTGCTGATACTCATACCGCTGTGGAACCCCTCCTGGCTTTCCCAGTGAAGTGTCCACTCCTGGGCACCCCCAGGGTGAAGCCAGGCATCCTTAGCGCTGTTGGGGCTGGTGTTGGGGCTAAGCAAGCTATTGCCCAGAGTTGCAGCGTGGGGCTCGTGATTAGAATAGGCACCGAGGCGAGAATTAACAGGTCCGAGGAAATTGAGCCCGAGACCCCGCCGAGGCGGGAATTGAACCCTGGTCCCTGGCCAGAACTCTGCATCAGGGTCTGCCACTCTAACCATTGAGCCACACTCCTCCACCATGGGTGGATCCCCAATGTCTCTTTGGTCCTTTGTAGCTCCCCGCGTCCTTCTGAAGCCGCCATTACTTTTCCGCACGAGGATCTGTTAATATGCAGCTCCCCGTGGGGAAAAGCAATCTGCTTTGCATTTTGAAAGAGAGAGCTGGTTTCCCTGTTCTCTCTTTCAAAATCCAAACCAAGTTTGCTATGGCAGGACGGGGGCTTCGCCTCACACCCTGCCATAGCAAACAGCAGTGTAAAAAAAATCTCCCGGTAAGACAACAAAGGATTATCAAGCCCATTATTGCAGTTTTAGCGGCAGTTTGTTGCCGCTAAAGCGGCGATAATTTTAACGCCGTCCTTGTAAATATGCCCCTAAGTTTTGGAATGTCGACAATCCTGTCTCCCATTTAAATAGACACAAAGTATTTAGTGAACTGCGCACTGTGAAACGTGAAGCAACAGTGTCTGATTGGGATCGATAAAGAATTGCCAATTGTTGAGTACAGACTGGGCAAATTGTACATGGGGGTTTGTAACGCCAGTGGCTATTGCTCGCGCCCTCTCTTGAGGTTAATTCGAAGAGTTGTGTAATTCATTTGTTCCTAATGTACACAGTGTTCTGTCGTCCCTGTTTTCTTTCCCCTCTGTCATGTAGAGGACTTTGGATAAATATGATGGTTTCTGTACAGCCAGCACCTTTGAACCCTACCCCCAAACTGCTTACTGCCTGTTACCATAGTAACAGTTCATGGAACACTTAATTGAGCACACAGGTCACAAGTTCAGTACACAATGTTGCTAATCCAAACAGCAAGTGTGCTTGACTTTTAACATTTTTCCATAAGAACCGTTAATTGCAGCTAAAGACTCTGGTAAAGTGCTGGTAAAGAGTTGGCCTCGGTATTACACTTCTAGTAATAAATATAATTCTTTTCTTAGTAAAACTTTGAGCCCCATCAGTTATTATTTTACAAATTAAGGGTTATAAGTTTAACGGCTTCCTTGTAAATATGCCCCCAAGTACTGTGTTAATGTCACATGTGAATTGGGCGCGGAAGGGTACAGAGACGTTTTGTAGTCTAGGAGACGGCCACCTATCCGAGAATTATTTATTAATTGTTCGAAGAGTTCGAGGCAATTTAAGTACGGGAATTGTCATACTTAGGATCCTTATTTTAATATGCAGGGTGTGGCTCTGCAGTCTGTGAAGCCTCGGTGGTGCTAAGCAGTATTTGTTTTGTAATCACACGTACAGTACTTATGGTGTTATAAAGTGATTCACTCATAGAATTCTTTGTGACCTGGGGGCGGGGCCAATAAACAAGGGGCGACTCACCTCTCCCCCTCAATCCATGCTCCCCTCTTTTTCGTCCATGCAGCAACCAGTGGTCTGGAACGGGACCGAGCCTTGGGACTCTTCCAGCTCGCCCGACGAGGAGGGTTGCTGTTACTTTAACTGGACGGAGGACTTTGCAAACGACGCTCCCTGGCCAGCCGGGGCCCCGGATCTAAAAGCCGGGCCGACGGAAGTGGAGGCGTGTTCATCACCCGGAGGTGGCGAGGAGTCGTGGAAGGAGGTTGGAGACGAAGGGAGCCAAGGAAGCAGAACAGGCGTCGAGTGCGAAGAAGACGAGAGAACGGAGGAGGAGGCGAGCCCAGCTGTAGCAGAGTCAGGAGGCCAACGGCACGGCGCTTCGCCCAGCCACTCTTCAAGGGAAGTGTGGCTAACCCAGGTACGGGACCGTATCGTGGGCTGGGCGGGTAGAAGAGGTTTAAAACCTCCATAGCACACTCGCATCCGTTTTCCACTCACTGTGCCCCTTCCCCTGCTTCACGCCGCCACTACGTTGTTTGCTGTGTTTCACGAGTGTTTCCCCCTCACACCATATCCCGGAGCGACCTCGGCTCCCCAGAGCATTGTCCTGACACTGTACTCTCTTCCTTTTTCCGGCACCTGGGCCCCGGAGACCGACGGTCAAGACGGACGGGACTACAGCATCCAGAAGCCCACGGGAGGGAGGCAGACCAGGAAGTGACTTTCGAAAAGAGAAGAGCTCACCCCTTCGATGAGGCACCGAACCTCCACCGCCCTACTATCGGAACCCGCCGCAGCAGCGCAAGCGCTTGTTCACTTCAATAAAACCGGCTTTACCCAGACGTCCTGAGTACTCGATTCCCTTGGTCCCGCCACATTCTTGTAGTTGTATAATTACTTAGGATTTATGTGCCAAAGAGTTGCTTACATTATTTTTTGTCGGTGCACTGTAACGTTAAATAGTTTTGATTTTAAAATCTTCTCTAAGCACATGATATCACACTAAATAATAGTCAAATGTTGTCAGAAAAAGAAGACGTATACACTCAGTTATTTTTTTTATTGTCCTTTATTAAAACATAAATAAATAAATAGAAATGTAACTTTAATGGAACAGTATAATAAACAAAACGTGAGATGGACTCCAGTGGTAGCAGCATAGGTAAACTTCAAAACATAAATGAAACATAAGTATGTGTGCTATGTCGAAGAGTTAAAAAAAAGCTAGTTGTAATTAAAGGATCTTAGTGAAAATGGAAGGGAGGGTAGTGGGTGGAACTGAGAAGGGGAAGGAGAGTTAAAAGTAGAGTGGCAGGAGGAGATTGAGCGTCGGCTTATTGCACTCAGTCTTTAGTGTTTACTGTTTGTCATTCGTTGGTCTAGGACGCAGGGATCTGCGAGATAGAGTGTGGTTTAAGAAGTCCTTAAAATTAAATACATGAAGCCAGAGATCGCCGTTATTTGATAATATACTCTTACATTATTACTTACTGGAAAATCGCTTGTATGCACCTGTGCACCCAGAGTGCTGCACCCCAGTCCCTACCCCGCAATGTACTCAATTGTAGGTCTTGCACACTGAGGCTTCACAGCTCACCTGTCACCACTGGTGTGTCCCACAACTTTTGGTGCAAGCTGCGAGCCCGGGATACATTTGTATGGAACGGTGTCTTGATACTGCCATGGAAGGCGTTAGAATGCTCAGGGCATCATTGCAGTAGAGAGTTCCCGCTCAGCGCCTCTCAGCCAATCAATTAATCTCTGTAAAGAGAGAAGTAATTTAATGGTGGAAATGTTTGCAGGTAAATGAATGTTTATTTTATGCTTGGTAGAAAATAGGAGTTGAGTGCATCCTTCATTTTTGAAGTACGATTAATCGTTAGTGATAATCGTGGTTCAAAGAGGAGTTGAAATGCACGAGAAAACACAAGGTTAAATTATAATATATGATGCTAATGATAATATACGTAGCAATAGAGCGTATGCTAGAAGCTTAATGTTTGCGTGCAATGCAGTGGCGGGAGCCTGTGTGCATGTGCACTTAGTAAGGAAGTAACTAAAGTGTCCTAAAAGCTAACGTCCCGTGTCTGTAGAGCAGCGCTTGTTGCTGGCTGTGGTCTATAGTACGGTCCAGTAGGTCTGTAAAAAATGAGGTGAGAGATTACATCATTATGGAAGGCAAGATCGGTTTTTCTCACATACACACTTAGGGTAGTGCACCTCACCCCTCCTGCAGAATCACCCTCAACAGGAGTCTGTAGGGCAGCGCTGCTCGTAGGCTTAGGCCTATCTTATGGTATAGATGGTATTTAAAATGAGACAGAGATGTGACTGAATGAGGTCAAAGATCGCAAGTTAACATAACACTTGGCAATATTGCTTATGTGCACGTGTGCAGTGTGCCTGATGCATCCCATCTCGTAGGTCCGCTTTGAAGAGGTGTCTGTAGGAAAGTGCCCGCTGGCTCAAATCTGCAGTATGGTCCAGCAGGTGTTTAAAATGATTCAGAGATGAGACAGATTGAGGTGAGAGATCACGTCATTATACAGGACAATATTGGTTGTTCGCACCGCGTTTAATTGGAGGCCTTGTGCACCTAGGCCGCTCAGCTTACCTTTTGCAAACACTGCATCTAGCAGAGCTTACAACTTGAATTCTGCCTTGGATCTATACTGCAGACAGTGTTAAATTCAGCCTTGATTTATTTATCTGCAGTGTGGACAGCAGGGTTCATGCCTTGAAAACAGAAAGAGAAACAGTGTGAGAGAGAGGGAGAGAGAGAAAGAAAGACATTGAAAGTATGAGAGAGAGAAAGTAATAGATGGAGCAGGAGAAGTACTGCTGATACCTTTTTGCCACCGGTGTGTGTCCAACCACATGCCGGGTTATACTGCACCCACAAGTTTAGTGATCTGAAATATAGTAGACAATTAGTAATTGCAGAGTACATACAACTACACATGTATATTTCTGCGTTACGCCTTTGCACACCCAGGCTACTGTATTGTATAAACTCCTACTGCAAGGAGGTGTCTGTGCGCTCTTTTCCTTCCAGGGTACTTTACCCCATGTACTCCCACTCAGAGGCGCAACTAGAGACACATTTCGGGGGGGCTAAGAAAAAAATTCAGGGGGGGCTGATTCTTCAAGCAAAATGTAGGGTGGAGCTGCAGGGGCTCTAAGCAGGGGGGACATCAAAGCCTCATTAACAAGCAAAAGGTATTTAAAAGACCTGTGAAGTACTCGGGTGCAGCTGAGTGTGTGTCCGGGAAGCTGTCTCATCCCGGGCTGCCACACACAACGGGGGGGCTGAAGCCCCTTGAGTCCAATGGGCGTTGCACAGCTTCTCCCACTGCATAGCGGTGAGTTTTCATTACTGCGCACCTAGACTGCTGCACCCCATCCACTCCCAGTGTCTGGAGGTGATTGCCCGTTCCTGCACACCCAGACTGTTGCAACCTATCCACTCCCACTGCCCGGAGGTGATTGTACATTCCTATGCACTCAAGTTGCTGCACAGTATCAACTCTCCCCGCCACAGGTGACTTCTCGTTGCTTCGAAAACAAGCTTCTCTGCTCACCTTGTGCCACCGGCGTGTTTCAAAGAGGGTCCACAACGTGTCCAAGCAACCTTCTTAGACGTTGTTACGCTGCCACGCATCATTGCAGATTCCTCAAACGTTGAGCCTTGGAGGTGTTGGTGGGGGACGCCAATTTGTGAAACACAACCTGTTAGATAAAAAAGGAAGATAAGATTGTGCGTCATTTGTTCATCAAAGGAGAGAGGAAGAGAGAGAGAGTGAGAGAGTGCCTCTGAAAAGAATATTCGCAGCTCAACTTTCTGTCACCGATGTGTCTTCCACCGTGCGCCGGGCATAGTGCACCTTGAAGCTCCATATCTAAAAGATAGTAAAAGAAAGATGTTGTGATTGGTAATTGCCACTATCTTAATGTGGAGTAGAATAACATCGCCCTTTCACACACCTTCCCTCCCCCATTAAAAATACAACCATTTGTACGGTTCCAACTTGTTTAATGGGCTTCGATTTATAAACAATTAGTAGAGTAATAATCTTTTCTATCTGGTTATAGAAAATAAGTGGTGCGCAGTAATACACGTGGTTTTAATCATCACGCCCGTGTCTGGGCACGATAATTGTAATCTACTGTGCTATTGGAGTCTATTGCGCACAGCACACGCGTAATAGATACCAATAGGCCATGGACGGAGCAATGAGTTCTCTGGCCAGTTGCGTGCAGTCTTTTTAGAATAAGTCGCACGCAAAGGCCAATGGTTTAGCACGGAAGGAAACAGACATGCACAAGCGTGTGCGAATCGAAGGTTAGGTTCATATCTCCGTTTTTTCACATAGAAAATATCTCGTGCTGCGTGAGCAGTGCTGTGCACTCAAACTAAGGCACAGCAACAGAGGTGCGAGTTCTAAATGAATTGAGAAAGCAAAGGTTGACAAAATAAGATGCTAAAGTTAGGTGTACATAGTATAAAAACTAAATACTCATCTACATCGCTACGCATGTGGGAGCAACGGACATTTGACCGACTATAAAAAAGTTCCTGCTATTGGAAAAAAAAATACAAATGCAATAAGATAGGGTATGTAGGACTGCGTACGCCTAAATTGCTGCGTCTACTTTTTGTATCCAGTCTGCTGTATCGCATCTACTCCCTCCGGTGCGCACCCAGGCCTCACTGCTGTGTTGTAGTGCTGCCGTCACCCGGGTCTTAAACGCAAATGTGTCATTATGTCTGTGAAGTCCCACAACATGGCCAACATGGAAGGTACAGGGAATAACTGACCCTATATTCATCCATAGTTCCACACATAAAAGATGGTGGACATGACGCATTTCTGCGATTATGAATGTTTGTTGTACATTCAGTGGAGTGTTGTAGCTGTAGTAATACAGGGCTATGAAAGCTTTAGGTTGCAGTTTTTGGCACATGAAGGCCAGCTAATGTATATACATATGTGGTCATTTGGGTAGACTGTCATACTTGGTGCTGGAAATCAGTGTTAGAGCCTAGGAGTCGCATCCACATCCTGTTATTGTAGACAAATCACGTAATCTACGCATGCATGAAAATGTACTGTAAATACGGTGCTCATTAAATTGCTGACATACTTTTGGATCG
Source organism: Lissotriton helveticus (assembly GCF_964261635.1). NCBI lineage: Eukaryota > Metazoa > Chordata > Amphibia > Caudata > Salamandridae > Lissotriton > Lissotriton helveticus. The sequence goes on along the minus strand of NC_136071.1, from coordinate 328,177,120 downwards.
ACTTCACGCTATATCAATATGCTACAAAAAAAACCTCGAGGTATACATTTACTATACACTTTGCTTGCAGTATTGTAATGATCCAGTTTGTACGTTCGTATTTGTAGAATGAGCGAGAGAAAGTTATATAACTGAAGTTTTTGTTAATGCCAGAGGTAAGATGGTTGCATACGCTGTTTACAGCACAATATAATGTGGTAGGGCCAAGGGGCAGCATTTAACAGACATAATGAATACACAGACACAGATAGATAGTTGAAGTGGGCACGGGCACATGCGCTCGACTCCATTTTAATACGTTGCTGTTTGTAACAAGTACAATAGTAATCATCATATCATACACAGATATTTCATCAGAAACGGTTTATGACTTCGGCTGTACAAAGTTAGGAGCACTACATGTGAAATAATACACAGAAGGTTCTATCGTAAACGGTTCATGAGTTTTGGTGCACTGAGGTAGGGGCGGTTTGTGTGGAGCCTGTGATGATGCGTGGTCCAGGCAGACCACACTGGTAAGAATGTCTTTTGACTACTGAATTTTGTCTTAATAAATGTAAATGTAAATGTAGTTGAGCTTTATAAGGCCACGTGGCGATTATTTATGGTGTACTAAGTTAGTGGTACGTCTGGTGCTCAGCGTGTGCTCACCCTGCGATGATGCGTGGTCCGAACGGGCTGCACTGGAAGCATTGTCTGTTGCCTACTGGACTGCATCATCTGTATTCATGATTCAAATAAAAGACAAAACATATATGGAATACTTTGTCAAAATATGTAGGTTTCAGGGACTTTATAGTTCAAATTGTGACCTCTGCTGTCCACAGGGTAGACTGCCATTCTGTGTTCCTTTGCACTTGCAGGGTGAATTTTGTTGTTCAACTAAACCTAGAACTCATATAAAAGAAGTTGTTGAAGGAAGGCAACTAAGGATATTGTGTAGGTTTGAGGGACGTTCTACTTAGTTTGGTACTGCACTCTGCAAATAATGAATATAGAGTCTATTTAATTGTGAGCTCTGATGACAGGAGTGTAGGCAAGAGGCAGTAGTCGTCACAGACATCGAGGAATGCTTTTGGTCACTTATTTTAACAAAATCTGAAGACATAGAGTACAAATGTATCTGCCTTAAATAAAGCAAGGCTAAATTCAATGCTGTCCGCACTGTAGATCGAAGGCAGTAGTCGACACAGGCATCGAGGAATGCTTTTTGTGACATTCTTTAGCAAAATCTGAAGACATATAGTACAAGTGTCTCTGCCTTAAAAAAAGCAAGGCTAAATTCAATGCTGTCCGTAGTGTAGATCTAAAGCTGAATTCAAGTTGTGAACCCTGCTGTCCACAGTGTAGATCGAAGGCAGTAGTCGACACAGACATAAGTCTGTGGTGCTGTGGGGCTGAGTTCACAATGGGCCTGTATCGAGGAGGCACGTGGCCATGGCGGCAGCCACATGGCAAGGTGAGGACCTTCGCTGTGGCAGAGTCTTTTGTTATTCGCAAAAGTGAACCACGCCCACGGCATAGCCTAATTATTTATTTTTTAGTTTTTTTTATTTATAAAGTTACTTTTACACTGGAGTTGCGTACGTTGGACCAGCCAACTACGCTTTTGCTTCAAGGGGGGGGACAACACAGCTACATGACCAAGATATTCTCCAGTGTTTGAGATAATATGGTTGCGTCCATTGTGCAGTACTCTACATGTATCAATACTATATCTACAAATGGAAAAGGTTTTGGTTTGTATAGTGAGTTGTGTATAGCATATCACCGGTAGTCTTGGCATTGTGTAAATTATTGTTGATGTGCGAGTTCCCTCCCTTATACATAGTTTATTGCCACATCTCTTACCATTTAGCTAGTGTGCTGTTGAGGGGATATATTATTTTAGGAAGGTTTGTTGTCCTGTTTTGCACTGCCTCTGAAGTAGTAGATGGGGAGGGTTCAGGAGGTGTGGTTGTAGTGGTGGTGGTTCTGGGTGTTTTGATTTTGTTGGGTGTCGGAAGTGCAAAATTAGTACCTCTATCACATATTCATCTTTAAATGTGGGTGTGAGTTGGATGTTATTCACGCAGTACATAGTCAACGTCCTTACACTCGTTAAATGTTGATATTAATTTGTTAGTGGTAAGTGGAACTATCGCTTGTTTTTTTAGGTAGCATTGCAGATTTGGCTTGCTGTTAAAAATATGGGGAAGTGGTGTTTTTTTGTTTTTTTTCTACGGGAACATCTAATTTATATATTATTAACGCTGGTTGTGGTTCTGGTTTGTGACAATTTTGTTGGAGGAAGGAATCAATTGAAGAGTAATAATTTTTGCAGTTTTAACTAGGTTGAGAATGGGATGATAATGGAAAAAAAATAGATATGCTTAATGAACATTATAATTAGGAATTATCATTTAAAAAACCTTTGAAATTCACTGAAAAAACCATAGGCTTCAGGGGTGTTATAGTTAGCTGGACATTTCACTCATACAAAACCATTGAAATTCCTCTGTTATATTTAGTTGCACGAATTGTAACTCGCGCGCCCGCAATCCACTGCAGATGATGTCACATATTACATCATTCATGACATGGTCAGTGACATCACTGAAGACATCATTGAGGACATCTCAAATGACATCACTGGTGACATTACTGATGACATCATCCATGGGACAATCAGATACACCTCATCATACACTAGTATAACCTTTCATCACTCACTGTAAAATACAGAGTACTATATTTGAATCCATTGACACAGTAATACAAGTTTCTGAAAACTCACTCAGTGATTCCTAGATCTACACACACACCTAATCACTTACCTATACATTGACTCATACATGCTGTCAATGATCAATAGAACACTATCAAATATACTTATGCACCTATATCAACATTACACACCAGCACACTATTCAGTTATGCAGTCATCCTACTCACTTATACAAACAATGAATCATACGTATATTTAATCAGCTACACACTTATACAGATACCACTTTATTTATTCATATAAATAGTAACTCATACTTAGTGTATTATAAAATCTCTATTACAAGTATACAGCTATCTATACAGTCACTCATACAATTACTGAGTCTTATGTATACTTATTTATATACAACACCTATCACATACACTGCCTTTTATATTTCTACTTTGTTGGACATGTGTCATTGAGAAATATATATGCTGCCGACATAGAACATATGCTTTATCACTGCCCGAAACTCTCGACTTTTTGGCTGGGAATAACTGATGTTCTTAACAAAAAACATATAATATCACCCACTTTATCCGCCCACTTAGTTCTGTTAGATATACAAGATACCAGGAGTAACTTTAACGATTTACTAACAATAATATTTGCTTGTGCCAGATTGGCCATTGCACGGACTTGGATATCAATAGAACCCCCAAGCGTTATGGAATGGTGGTATCTATTGCATGAAATACATACTATGGAGCTCTCATTGGCTAAACTAAGAGGCCCAACAGCACTGAAAGGAAGGGAAAAAATATGGGGAACATTTATGGACTAAATAGAGGACTTTATTGTGTGACCGGCACGTTAATCTTTCTTTTAGCTTTTCTTTTTGTTATGCTTCAGAGCCTTGTGAATATTGATTCTGCAATCTCCTGTTTTTCTTTCTTCTTTTCCTTTAAACATAAAGACTTAAATTGTATAGATAACCATATATATATATATGTTAAATTAATGTGATTTAATACAGTTTTTTTTCTTCTCCTCTTGCAATAAATAAAAACAATTAAAAAAAATATATATATATATATTTACTCATCACTACACCCATAAAGACATTCACTCACCCAAACAACTGTTTCCACATGTAGTCTTAACCTCATATACCTACTAAATCAACTATTTACACATCTTTGGACAGTCACACACCTCCCACCCAACCACACACACATTCACTGTTGTATACAAATACTCAGTTAACTAATCAATGAATAATGTAGACTTTCACATAGCTAGTAACCAACTGGTGCAGCAGTTTACACAACAACTGACAAAGTGGTACAGATATTCACATAGTTTAGTCACTATACAATATATTTAGTGACACACTATAAATAGTCAAGTAAACAGTCAATCACACTGCTACTAAATCCTCCATCCAGATATTTATATATCCACTCATTCTTCAATGCAGATTGCTCTATATATAATACATATTTAAATAAAAAACCAAACCACATTCACTGGATGATGTCATCCGTGATGTCATCTGTGATGTCATTTGAGATGTCATCAGTGATTTCACAGGGTTTCACTGACCATGTCATGAATGATGTAATATGTGACATGTATTAGTTATTGTATTAGAGTGTAAGTATGTGTTAGTAAATATTTAAATAAGTAAGGTAGTATGTGTATAACTGTACAGGTGAGTAAATGAAAGTGTGATTGATTATTTCCATGACTGACCAAGGTCCGTGATTAAGTCTAACAATGAGAGGCGGTGTGTGAGTGTCTATATAGATATGTGACTGGATATGATAATGCTATATTGATGGGTGACTGTTTGTATGAGTGACTGTATGGGTTAATGAGTGGATGTGTCTGTAGACTTACAAATTTGTGAGTGGATATGTACTAACTGGTATTGGTGTGTTAATGGTTTTGAAAATTATAATCTGTATTTTACTGTGGGTGTATCAAGTGTTATATTAGGGTTTGATAAGGTGCATCAGATTTTCACGTGGATGATGTAATCAGTGATGTCATCAGTGATGTCATTTGAGATGTCATCAGTGATGTCATTAGTGATGTCACTGATCATGTCATGAATGATGTAATATGTGATGTCATCAGTAGTACATTGCGGGGCTGCGAGGTATAGTTAGCTCAACTAACTATAACAGGGACATTTCTATTGTTTTCTATGATGGAAATGTCCAACTAACTATAACGTCCTTGAAACCTATGTTTTTTTCAGTGAATTTCTAAGGTTTTTTAAATGCTAATTCCTAACTATAACGTCTGTAAAACCTGCTAATTTCTAATTATAATGTTCATTAAACATATCTTTTTTTCTGTGTTTTTTAGTTATCATCCCATTCTCAACCTGGTGAAAACTGCAAATCTCACCACTCTTCCATCGATACCTTCCGTCAACAAAATCGCCACAAACCAGAGCCACAACTAACACTAATGATATACAAACTAGGTGTTCCCGTGCAAAAAAAACAAGAAAACACCACTTCCCCATATTTTCAAAAACCAGCCAAATCTGCACTGTGATCTAAAAACAGGTGATAGGCCGTCTTACCAGTAACAAATTAACATCAACCTTTAACTGATGTAAGGACTTCAATTATCTACTGCGCGAATTACACCCAACTCACAGCCACATCTAAAGACCAACACGTGATAGAGGTACTAATCCTGCAGCTTCAATACCCAACAAGGCCACAACACCAAGCGCCACACCACCAGAACCTCCCCCGGACCACTCCCCCGCTACTACGACCAAAGCAGCGCAAAACAGGACAATGGACCTTCCCAAAATACCATATCCCCTCAACCGCACAATAGCTGAGTGTTGGGAGATGTGGCGACCAAGTATGTGTGAAGGAGGCAAGTCGCCCATCAAATCTATGCTAAATACTGCCTTCGATCTACACTGCGGACAGCAGAGTTCACAACTTGAATTCAGCCTTGATTTATTAATTGCACTGAGAACTGTACTCTATGTCCTCGGATTTTGTCAAGAAGAAGTGACAAAAAGCATTCCTCGATGTCTATGCTAACTACTGCCTTCGATCTTCACTGCGAACACAGGGCTCACAATTCAGATGCAGTGGCGAATGCAGATGACGCAGTCCAGTTTGCAAGACACGTTGCTCCCAGTGCTGCCCGCCGGGACCACACCTCATCGCAGGATGCGCACATGCTGTGTACTTCAGGTGCTACTAACTCATTGCACCATAAATCATCGCCACTTGGCCTTATCAAGGTAAGACATTGCTCCCAGTGCGGGCCACCGGGACAACGTATCATCGCAGGATGCTCACATGCCGAGTACTCCAGGTGCCATGAACTGTGCAGCTCAACTCAATGCCCGTAGCTGTGCGCCTATCCTGACCTCTGCAGGCGCCCTACACTGGGCTTATGCAGTTCAAAATTCAACATTAGTAGCGAGGTAAATTGTGTAAGAGACTATAATGGGTTAAGAAGACCAATTGCTCCCAATCTGAGCAGCTCAAGTCAACGTCACCTGCCTGTGGACCTTTGCTGACCGCTGCCTCTGGCCTACACTGTGGAAGACCGGTGACACCTGGTGCCAACTAGCCCTGTTCAACGCAAGCCAATCCCACATGTGTAACTGGTTCCTGAGTCCTGAATGGCAGCGATCCTAACTTCGTGGTAGCAACCACAGCACCAGACTCCTTTCAATCACTGAAGGATATTTGCATATGGAAGGCCAGCGACATGTGGTACCACTGAACCTGTACTACGCAGGCCGGCGGGCCACCAACGTATGCAAGTGGCTGTGGGCCCTTGCTCACTGCTACCTCTGACCTACACTGTGGAAGACCATCGACATAAAGTCAAAACCATCTTTATTCGGCTTCCGTAATTCATAGAAAACCATAAAAGCACAGATAAAACATGTTTAAAAAGAGCAGTTATAAAACAACATATTTTAATGCATACATAATACCAACAATTAATTATGGTTAAGATTACCACGGTGGTTTACACAAAATTTTAAAAAACAGGCTACAGATTTAGCATGTAGTTCGTTATCTAAAAATTGAAGCATTAGGAAAGCAGGATGGCACGCTCGAAGTCTCATAGTTCTTAATATGGGGAAAATCCAACGTTTGCGTGGACTATCATAATATCTACAGAACAATAAGATATGAATTGAAGATTGCGGGGCCATAGAGTCACACGGGCAGGGTGCCAAATTCCTTGTCCAATCATTTTGCTGGGGAAAGGAGATCAACCGGTGAAAACTATCAAATCTAAATCTTGTTAGCAGAAACTTTTCGTACTGGTTCAAGTTAAACGTTAAGTAGGGCTGCATAGAAAGACTGGTTTGTATCATTAGCAAGTGTTGTAGTGAGGGTTTTCCTATTTCTTGAGAGAGTCGCAGCTCACCTAGATGGGAAAGGCACAGTTTTTCAATTATTTCCTTGGCACTTCAGAGATGGTAGATGGGTCTGTAAGATACCTCTGCAGACCTAAGTCCTCCAAGAAGGACCCTACATATGCTAACCATCCTATTTTCTCCCTGTTATCCAGTACCATACATTCTTGGATGAGACTACACGTCAGTTCACACTGCTGTGTAGTCCAAATGCGCCTCCATAGCATAATCGGTTGGATCTTTAAGGTATCAGAAATATAATCCAGCCCTAGTTCTACGTGGCAGCCGTATGTCGTAGTGCTTTGAGGGACTGCAAGTAGATAGCGCAAAAAAGAATTTTCCCGCTCTCTGTATGGAATCCGTATTTGTATACCCCCACAACCCTGAACCTTAGCTAGCAACGCTTGTACACTTTGCCTGATAGATTTTTAACATTTCCTGCGGTGGCCTCTTTCCTAGCTTCTGCGCAAATGCCACCAGTGCGGAAATAGCCCTTAGGAACTGTAGTTTCCTGGCCTTTACGGCCGCTGTCCATTTGAGCTTATGATCTATTAAAATCCCTAAATAGGGATATGTAGTCGTGCTCTCTCGGCTGCTATTAATAACGAAGATTTCTCTAGTTTTTTTCGGTCTAGGACCGGCATGAATGGCAAATGTCTTTTTAGTGCTCGCTGCGAAAAACGCGCGAAAGCGCGCTCTCGCAGGGAGCACTATAGCTGTCGGCTCAGCCGAAAAACGAGGGGCGACAGGAGCTGGCCACGCTCAACATTTTCCAATAGGATTAGGTCGCGTGCATGAGCTTCTGCATTTGAATGCATGGGCAAAAGAATCGGATCGCGACGCGCGCCTCGTGAACAGTTCACATGACTGACTTTGGAATGCAGGGGGAGTCTGCAGAGGGGTGCGCGGCACTGTTCACGAGGCGCGTGGCGCTGATAAACAGGCTGGCTGCAGGTAGTTGTTGATGGGACGCGCTGTGCTAAGCAGAGCACGTCACCACACGTGGGATGCGCCACTGCATAGAATGCGAGATGGCGCTACGAGACAGAGGCGCTTCAGGGCGTTGGACGAATGGAGAAGGGAGCTGGCACAGTGCGTACACACTGGAAACAGCAAGGCAGCTGCACTATCACTCAACCACACCACAGCTGTGTCTTGCACTGTCACACTGCCAATGCCCTGTACCACAGCCCATTATCGTCCAAACTGCAATGGCACACTGCGCATTCACACGGCTAGGGCTCTACATCCTGGGCAGCACTGTCCCTCTGTGCAGCAGAAGCTCGTACTGTCCTGATGCCTGGGCACAGTACCCCAGCATCAGCACCGCAGCTGCACCCTGCACAGTCACAGTGCAACAGCGCTACACTCCCGCCCTGCCTTTCCACACAGCTGCTGCGCGACCACACAGCAGCTGCACCGTGCAGGGTCACAGAGACAGGGCTCTGTACCACGCACTGTCCCACACCTCCACTGTTCCCTGCCCACACCAAAGCTGTGTGTTGTACTGTCACAAGCGGGGCGCTGTACCCCACAAGGGCCCTCTTCACAGCTGCAGCTTCACTGTCTCAGCCTGGCTGTGCTGTCACAGAGCCAGGGCGCAAACCTTGCACTGTCACACACGTCCGCTGCGTCCTACACTCCAATAACAGCCTTTGCTCCTTAACCTCTACTAAGCCTCAACACATCCCTGCTGTACACTGTGTCACGCTTTACTGCAGCACAGTCCACTGCTTGTTGAACTGATGAAATGCGCCTACTACACCACGTGGCACTTTATGTAAAATCGCTTCTCATCTTGTCAACCTCTAAAGGATAAAAAGCGGAGTCTTCGCCTTGGGATTCGGACATAAGGGTTACAAAGATCGCCCGTGCACACACCTAGCGGCTCTGAGTGCAGAAAAAGAGACGGCAGCAGCAGTGCACGAGAGTCACAATGTGGGTGCTCGGTACTTTATTGGGAAAGGCTTTATGAGTCCACTTTCATCATTGCAAGGTTGATAGAACCAATTAGAGCTCGCCCATTATTAATCGCGTGGACAGAGTCAATTTGGTTTTAAAGTGTGCTGTGGTAACTGTTCAGAATATTATTAGGAAAAATCTAGATAGGAGAAATTTAAATTTCGACCCTCTGTCACCTTAAAATGGCTCACAAAACAGAAAACCCAATTGAGCGCTTCGAGGCATCCATATCGAGCTATAGCGCTGCACAGCACACTATACATACTAGAGAAGGACCAGGGGAGCTGGTCCGCGACAAAATCCATCCAGAATGTCAACACATCCTTTGTGACTGTCAAAGAGGCAAACATGGGTCTGATGAATTTCCAAAGTGTGTATTAGTCCATCGGAAGTTCACAGCTAAATGTTTCAACAAATCTGTGAAAACAAGCATAGTTAAATAAAAAGAATTAACCTGTCACTTAAAATGAAACCGCGCTACGTGTTGTCCACCAGTATTAACACATAGTTAATTTGCAATGCAATAGGTCTCGCAGTTGTTGGAGTTGGAGCCATTGCAATGCCTTTTATTTATGTGTTAGTTTATAAAACGTAAATAAAAGGCATTGGCAATTACAATGCCAATGGCTCAAACTCTAACAACTGCGAGACCTATTGCATTGCAAATGCTTGTTTATGTTTATTTTGAGGTTCAGGGAGTTCATAAAATTACAGTATTTATCTAATGACCGCTGGAGCTGAACAGGGGTTCTCGCCAGAATTACAGCGTCGTCGGCATAAAGTAACGCCGGAATCGGCCGACGACGTATTGTTGGCAGGTCCTGGCTTCCCTTCACCATCTCCAGTTCCAGCCCATTAGTATATAATGTGAATAGGAAGGGGGCCAGAACACAACCTTGTCTGACCCCCCTCTCTATCCGAAAGGGCTCAGTGAGTTCCCCCCCTGTTCCATACCTCACTCTTGCGGTTGCCTCCGAGTAAAGTTGCCTCAAAAAATTCACCAACGGAGGATCCACTCCCATAGCTAGTAAAATTGCCCACAACTTGGAATGACCGACGCAGTCGAAGGCTGCTGTCAGGTCGACATAGACCATGTACAAAAACCCTTTTTTTGCTGAAACATACTTCCCCATGAGAAGTGAGAGGTTTAGTGCCTGGTCCACTGTACCCAGACCCTCTCGGAACCCGTATTGAAGATCAGATATTATACAGTTATCACTTGCCCAATACGGCAGGCGATCTAAGAGGATTCGTCCAGCGATTTTACCGAGGGAGTCTAGTAACGATATCGGTCTATAACAAGTGGGACCCTGGCGATCACCTTTTTTAAAAATCGGCACCAGAATTGATGTTGACCAGGAATCGACCAGACCAACCTTCCTGGCTGGTTCCAGAACTCTAAATAAAATTGGGGACCATAGATCTGATTTATATTTAAAAAGGTCTACGGGAACCCCATCGGGTCCTGGGGCTTTGCCTGATTTTGATGTTTTTAGGGCGTGAATTACCTCCTTATGATCAAATACTAGCTGTATAGGATAGCCTATTTGAGGTGCTACTTCCCCTTGGGCTAATACATCATCCTCTGCTTGCTTAAAAATTTCCGTGAAGTGATGTACCCAAGTATGGGCATCTACTGCTACATCCAATTTTGGAGAGTCGTTACCCTCAAGAAAAAATGGAGATTTAACGGTTCTCCAAAAAGTGGTCATGTCCTTCATATGGCAGCTTTCATGCAATTGATTCCACAAATTATTTTTAATCTGGGATTTACGGTTTTTTAGTACGACATTATAAGCTTTCCTCAGTGTAACAATTTCATTTCTGTCCCTTTCTTCCTTGCTCAATGCTAGTTTTAATTCCTTGTAAGATTTTGTACACTCGGAATTAAACCAACCTTTCCTAAGAGTCCCTTTCATTTTCCTTTCGTGGGTTAGTTCTTCTTTAATGATTTTGGTGAGGGTCGTATAACTAAGGAGTATTTGTTCGGAAGTGGAATTTGGATCTAAGCAGACATCGACAGAGGGCAGGCCTCTCTTTACCACGCTGGCCGTGACTAGCTCTCGATCTACTTTGCCCAACTTAGGGAAAAGCCATTATGCCTATCGACGTTCAAATGTCATTGATCAAAATGACTCCAGTAATCTATACCTGCTGAAGGTAAGAGACCGCTTACAGTCATACTATTACGGAAGTGGTCACTCACAGGACTAATAATCGTCTCAAAATTTGACAATAATGGTGAGCTGCAGCGGGAGATCAATATAAAATCAATGGTGATTGTAAGTCCTCTCCCACTTGGGGTAAAGGGAACTGGAGGGTTGACTAAATCATTTGCAAACCCTAAATCCAAAGAGACCATAAGTTCATTAATGCGATCACCTACGCTCGTATGTACGAAATGTGTTGAGTTGTTCCCAGCCTCATCCTGAATTCCGCAGATGATTGTATTACTTTTTTTACATAATGCAAGTTAAAATCGCGACCCCATATCGCTACTAACGATTTGTCAGAGTGCTTCAAACTTAACCCTTGTATTAAAAATGAAACTTTATTTAAAATGTCAATTAAATCAATTGAATTTACATTATTATAAAAGTTTCTCATGAAGTAAACGGACGCCTTATTGACGTACATAAGAAGTACCTGAGAATTGCTTTCTAACAGCGCTACCTCAATTTTACCCACAGACAAAACATTTGATATATACATTGTTAGGCCCCCTTTTGGCCTTCCGGCAATAGATTAAATAGCCGCTGAGAAGTAGGTTTTGTATCCGACTAAATGAACGGGGGTACAAAGCCAGGTTTCCTGCAATCCTATGATGTTATGTTTCGTCACTAGCGACAACCAGTTTTCATTTGCAATTTTGGAACGCAAGCCGGCTACGTTCCAAAAAGACAATGTCCAGTTTTGAACCTTTTAAATTAGAAGATGAGAGCCTTTTCTGAATGGAGGATTCCCCAGATGGGGTTAAACACTTTCTAGTAAGATCACCTGAATCATAAGATGCTATTTTCGGAGCCTACGATTTATAGTTCGAATACTAGTGACGTCAGGTGATGAAGCTACTTCAATAAGCCCAAAATTTACAGGTTCCTGTCTAGTTAATACCTCAATAACACTCGGAGATGCTGCCCCTGCCACCGACAGGTCCAGTCACTCCTTGTCGTCCAGACCTGACAGGGCGGTAAATCTATTATAAGTGGGAATCGGCTGTGAGGGCCACTGAGCTGTATAGGGATTTCTCATGTGTGTGGGGGGAAATTTTTTTTTTTTTTGAGGATAGAAAAAACCCAACGGCAAGATGTTAATCTCTGAATTATTAACAGTATGTTGCCATCCTATATTCAAGACTTCCTTTACCAATCGGGGGGAAGCAAATGTCATCACTACACAGTCCCCCGACAAAACCTTTTCCTTTGCCCCCACCCATTGGACTCGCCTAACCATCTTAAAGTCTTTAAAGAGGTGGATGTGCAGTCCTACTGCTCAACCAATGGAGCGACTTGTTCTTAAGGGCTGTCCATGTTTCCTTACTGGAGGATTGGTTAGGAGGTACATTGCCTAAGATGATAACATAGGGGGTAGCTTCTGGTGGGAGGTCCAAGTGAGGGTCTACAGCCCTCAGTGCTACCTGGTGGGAAAAGGTAGGGTGATTTTGGGTTGAATATTGGAGGGAAGCAGGGACTTGTGCGCGGGGTGAAGTTGCCTGTGGAGGTAGGTTATTGGGTACATTAGTGTGTCTTGGTGATGTTTGCAGAGCCCCTCTATCAGCCTCAGTAATATGCATCTTTTTTTCCAGGGGGTGGCCAAAAGTGGTGTCCTATTTATTCTTGACCCTTCATTTCCACGATTATATTGGTTCCCTGGCTGAGTGATTAGAGTCTTATTTGGGCATGGTTCGATGCTAGCAAGTTGGTTGACTGGACTAGGTTTAGTCAGTAGGATGTTTTCTACATTGGTCATTCTGGTGCATAACTGATCTAGCCTGACTCTTATGTATGAGTCTTTCCACTAAAGCTGTTAGTTTCTGTATCACGGAATGGGGCTGGGTGGTGGTAATGCCCGGGCGGTTGCCTCTCTTTTGTGGTTTTATTTTAGGCTGGGCTAAATGTCTCCTCTTAGATGGAACAATTTTCTGTTGTTTGGACATACTGGGAGGAGGGTGGATAACAGCCGGGCCTACTTCATTATGGATGTTATTGCTGCTAGCAGCTGTTTCTCTTGGTTTGTTCTTAGATTTTTTTTGGGGGGGTTGAGTAGGAGCCTCGCTACCAATAAACTGTATATCATCGATAGTTAATTGAATACAGCCGTTTTTAATGGTGGATGCCTTCCTCCCTAGCTGTAGGGAAGTTGATGATTCTTTGCTGGGGGGTGGGTCCTGGGTTAAACCGGATGATGACCTCGCTATCGACTCTTCTACTGAATGGATCTGTTTATCTAGCACGTCAACTGCTCCAGTTAAGTAACTCAGAGGAGTCTGTTGTGTGTCAGTATTACGCCTAATTCCCCCAGGACTTACTAGTTTCTTTTTACCCATTATTCAACACAAACTTCCCACGATATCAGTATTTGAGGGTTTGCTCAAGGGAAAAGGGAAAAGAAGGGGGTAGTTAGAAAGGCACGGCGTGAGTCAAAATTATAGACCAAGGGAATGGGCCCAGCCCAGCCTCTTCCGGCCAGTGACGGGCAAGGACGGGCCCGCCGAGCCCGCGCGCGTCCCGTGGCGCGGTAGCCTGCGCTTGATTTAAAGGTCCCGGGGGGGCTGGGCTACTGCCGAGCACCTCACGGGAGACCGCGCTGCCCTGTGGATGTTGTAGTTGGGCAGCGCGCCGTCCGCGGATGGCAAGAGGCGCGTCAGGCAGACTGACTCACCAACAAAGGCATAGTGGGACCCTCAGCAATGGCAAATTGACAGGCAGCAGCGCAGGTACTATCCAGGTCACAGTTCTGTTTTCAAAAGCGTCCCACGGCGTGGTAGTCTGCGCTTGATTTAAAGGTCCGTGGGGGGTGGGGCTACTGTCGAGCACCTCATGCGAGACCGCGCTGCCCTGTGGATGTTGTAGTTGGGCAGCGCGCGGTCCGCGGATGGCAAGAGGCGCGTCAGGCAGACTGGCTCACCCGCAAAGGAACAGTGGGACCCTCAGCAATGGCAAATTGACAGGCAGCAGCGCAGGTACTATCCAGGTCACAGTTCTGTATCCAAATGCAGCAGGAGATGTTTCCAAAGCTTGCTGCTGCAGATCGAGTGAGTTAACACCTCAAAAATAGATTCTTTTTGGTTTCTACGTTTCTTTGTCCTTTCCTTGTAGGCCCAGGCAGCACCTAAGAAAGACCAAACGGCAGCTTTTGCTACTGTAAGCCTTTTTGCTTCGAGGGCTGATTTAAAGAAAAAGAGACCCCAAGTCCCTCAATTCCCTGCGAAGCAGCAATCCCATCTCTGGCTCCGCCCCGAGAAAGGTTTCTCCCACCACCAAAAAGCAAACGGCGGAAAGCGTGGAAAAAAGCTGCAATACTCTCCCAAAAGAGCTGCCCCAACGATGGCACGGCGATTCCAAGTGACGTCGACACATGGAGCCACTAACCATCTTCAACACAAGCGTACATGTGTAACTGTTTCCTAAGTCCCAAATAGCAGTGACCCCAAGTCCGAGAGTCAACCACAGCACCAGATTCCCTTTGATCAGTGCCACATATTGCCATGTGGAAGGCTGGCGACACATGCTGCCACTAACCCTGTTCAACACAAGCCGATCCCTCATATGTAACTGTGCCTGAGTCCTGTATGGCAGCGACCCCAACTTCTTTGCAGCGACCACAGCACCAGACTCCCTTTGATCACTGAAGCATATTTCCATATGCAAGGCCAGCGATACGTATTCCCACTAACCCTCTTTAACACCAGACGATCCCACATGTGTAACTGAGTCCTGAATGGCAGCTATCCCAACTTTGTGGCAGCGACCAGAGCACCTCACTCCCTTCCATTAGCGAGGAGTATTTACAGATTGGAATCTGCCGACAAGTGGTGCCACTGAACCTGCACTACGCAGGCCGGTGAGGCCACCAATGTATGCACAAGGGTGTAGGCCCTTCCTCATCGCTACCTCTGATCTACACTATGGTCAGCAGGCCTCACAATTCAGATACAGTCCCGATTCCACATGATGCAGTCCAGTAGGCAAGACACACTGCTCCCATTGTGACCTGTCCACATCAACCATCATCACAGGCTCATACAGTCTCAATGCTTCTGGTACCACTAACCCTATTTAACACAAACACATCCTACATGTGTAACTGTGTCCTGATTCCTGAACAGCAGTGACCCCAACTTCGTGGCAGCCATCACAGCACCTCACTCCTTTCAATTAGTGAGGAGTATTTACTGATTAAAGTCTGCCGACAAGTGGTGCCACTGAACCTGCACTACGCAGGCTGGTGAGACCACCAATGTATGCACAAGGCTGTAGGCCCTTCCTCATCGCTACCTCTGACCTACACTGCGGTCCGCAGGCCTCACAATTCAGATACAGTCCTGATTCCACATGACGCAGACCAGTAGCCAAGACACATTCCTCCCAGTGCGACCCATCCACAATAAGCATTATCACAGGCTCATACACTCTCAATGCTTCTGGTACCACTAACCCTATTTAACACAAATCCCACTTGTGTAACTGTGTCCAGAGTCCTGAACAGCAGTGACCCTAACTTCGTGGCAGTGACCACAGCACCAGACTCCCTTCAGTCTTATTTGTTGCTCTTTTCTTTAAATAATTTGTTTTATATGTAAATCCATACATGACTAAGATTCTTCTTTGTCCAACCGTTCAGGGATACTTCTGGGCCCAAGAAAGTTGTTGGGGGTATGTTGGTAATGTGGAAAGAGGGTATGTTACCTGTTAATGTGGGGAGAGAGAGCGTCCAAAGGGGTATCACTCACAGAAAGAACTCTGATATGTTTTCACAAATGCCTCGGACAGATGCCAGCTGATGGACTGAATCACAAAATGTTTTTTCAATATGTATGTAGTGTGAGCTATGAACAGTTCGGACCCAGTCTCGCAGTGGGAGAGCTGCGGCCAGTCCGCTTGACTCCCAGATGCAGTACTATGAACCGTCCGCGTCATTTGTCTATCCCTGCCCTGTTCCGTCGTATGGCATGCCACGCCACTCCACTCCACCCTGATTACGTTCCAACGTTGGCCCCACATAGCTACCTGTCGCAGGCGTACTCGCTGTTGGTGTGCAGGTCAGTGGTCTAGTTCTCAACATCTCACGACCACTCCCTGAGGGCAAGTTTGCATACACACCACTCTCATCCGGCACAGGCCATGTGACCACGCAAATATAATAGATCGACAGCATCACATTCTTTATTGCCAGTGCTGACTAGCTGGCGAACGCTTCATGGGTCTCAACCATAAAGAGTCCATGAAAAGTTGCACTTAAGGTTAGTTGCACCCTCAGCTATATGGCCGTCAGCGGCCTACCATCCCCTTGGCTCGGACTTCATATGTATAGGGTTATTGCCACCCCAAACTCATGTGGCCATCAGGAGCCTACCACCATGTGCCTAGAACTTGAGTTCCACAGGGTTAGCGGCACCAAACCCTGAGGTGCTCTCCGCATTCACGACTCAGGGGCATGTGTGAGATATGCCAGGCCATGGAGAAGCTCAAGTGGTTTCCACCATTCAGGACTCAGTGACATCTGTTAGATCCGCACACAATGTGATGTGGTCTCCTCCATTCAGGACTCAGGACTCTGCAACACATCTGAGATCTGCGGGATTTTGATGGGCATGTGCAGTCCGCCCACTGCTGCACACTCCGATGGCACCAGGTAATTATTTGCTATTCAATGCGCAGAGGCAACAGCCTCTCTCTCTCTCTCTCTCTCTCTCTCTCTCTCTCTCTCTCTCTCTCTCTCACTTCCCTCTCTTCTCTCTCTCTCTCTCTCACTCTCTTCATTCCTTTCCTTCTACCTCTCTCTCCCTTCTCCCTTTCTCACTCCCTTTCTTTCCTTCCCTCTCTTTTTCTCTCTACTTTGTTTTTCCTTCCCTGTTTCTCTCTCTCAGTCCTTTGATGTGCACATTACACACGTCCTTATTTTGTGCTTTATTTTCTAAGCTCTATCGTTGACATCCATGGTCCCCATAGGAATCTTCCACCTTGTTGTTTTCTATTATATTTGTTTCATTGTATTTATTGGTTTATTTTTTATGTATATATTAATAAAAATATTGAATTTGAAAATAGTTTATGGTTTATATATGTTTATAAAAAAATAAAGTTTGTCAAAAATAAATTACATTCCTTTTGGAATGTTTTCTTAACTGCTGTGTGACTCTTTCTTGTTCTTATTACTGTTATTTGCTGGTATCCACCATGGTGTTAAATGTTGGAGCACTTATCATGGGAACACTATTGATCTCTCCAGTTTGCACTATCTTCTGAATACTATATTAGATTTATCTCAACTTTAGTTGCATTAAAGTGCCAAAAATTAAATGCAGAGTAGCCGTTCCCATGCAAAAAGACACAAGATGCACCTTTGTGATTTATTCTAAATACTAAAATCCTGTATTGAATTGTACTGTGGTACTGCCTGCACTTACAGTGTACACACAAAATCAATGAAGAAGTCTCATTGTATTTATATGGATTAGGAATAGTGCGTCAGGTGCTGGATCTTGACGGGATACACTGCCCAGTCTTTATATTGTTCTGCAAGTGAAGAAATGACATCACAACTTTCACAACTGCAATGCAAAATTAATTCCGGCGATAACCCACTTTACCACCAGGAATTTTACACCTGCTTTCTGCTAGTGTTAAATGCAAAAACAACAATTGATGGACAAAATGCAGAACAATGTCATACATTCACCCCAGTACAGAGATCCGGGCCTAAATCCATCGTTTTTTTGCTCACCACACCAACCCAGTTCAGACATGGCCATATGCAAATCAACCGTGACCCTGTGCCTCATGGAAACAGTCCAGCCCAAACTGCCAAGCCATGTCTTCCCTGGACCGGAATCAAGCATCCTAGGACTGGTTTCTGGCTATCAGCCGTCATCAGCCAGGATAGCTTGACTCCAGTGACGTGGAGAGCACAGGACTCATGTCTGAGCATACCCGTCCCACTCGGGGTGACAAATGCAAAAGCAACAATTGATGGACAGAATGCAGAACAGTGTCATACATTCACCCCAGTACAGAGATCTGGGCCTAAATCCATCGTTTTTTTGCTCACCACACCAACCCAGTTCAGATATGGCCATATGCAAATCAGCATTGACCCTGTGCCTCATAGGACCAGTCCAGCCCAAACTGCCAAGCCATGTCTTCACTGGACCGAATCAAGCATCCTAGGACCGGTTTCTGGCTATCAGCCATCATCAGCCAGGATAGCTTGACTCCAGTGGAGTGGAGAGCACGGGACTCACGTCTGAGCATACGCGTCCCACTCGGGGTGACAAATGCAAAAACAACAATTGATGGACAGAATACAGAACAATGTCATACATTCACCCCAGAACTGAGATCTGGGCCTAAATCCATTGTTTTGTTGCTCACCACAACAACCCAGTTCAGACATGGCCTGATGCAAATCAGCCTTGACCCTGTGCCTCAAGGGAACAGTCCAGCCGAACTGCCAAGCCATGTCTTCCCTGGACCAGAATCAAGCATCCTTGGACCGGTTTCTGGCTATCAGCCGTCATCAACCAGGATAGCTTGACTCCAGTGGAGTGGAGAGCACGGGACTCACGTCTGAGCATACCCATCCCACTCGGGGTGACAAATGCAAAAACAGCAATTGATGGACAGAATGCAGAACAATGTCATACATTCACCCCAGTACAGAGATCCGGGTCTAAATCCATAATTTTTTTGCTCACCACACCAACCCAGTTCAGACATGGCCATATGCAAATCAGCCTTGACCCTGTGCCTCATGGGAACAGTCCAGCCCGAACTGCCAAGCCATGTCTTCCCTGGAATGGAATCAAGCATCCCAGGACCGGTTTCTGGCTATCAGCCGTCATCAGCCGTGTTCACCCTATGTGGGAAGGGTATGCCTAGACGTGGGTCCCGTGCTCACTACGCCACTGGAGTCAAGCTATTCTGGCGGAAGACGGCTGTTAGCCAGAAACCGGTCCTAGGATGTTATATTCCGGTCCAGGGAAGACATGGCTTGGCAGTTCGGTCTGGACTGTTCCCATGAGGCACATGGACAAGACTGATGTGGATATGGCCATGTCTGAACTGGGGTGGCTTGGTGTGCAAAATAACGATGGATTAAACCCAGATCTGTGACTGGGGGTGAATGTTTTGCCATTGTGCAACATTCCCTCCTTCATCTTGTGTGTTTTGCTGTTCACCCTATGTGGGAAGGGTATGCCAATATGTGGGTCCCATGCTCACTATGCCACTGGAGTCAAGCTGTCCTGGCTGAAGACGGCTGATATCCAGACACCGGTCCTAGGATGCTTGATTCTGTTAGGGGATGACATTGCTTGGCTGTTCTGTCTGGACTGTTCCCATGAGGCACAGGGTCAAGACTGATTTGCAAATGGCCATGTCTGAACTGGGGTGGCTTGGTGTGCAAAATTACGATGGATTAAACCCAGATCTGTGACTGGGGGTGAATGTTTTGCCATTGTGCAACATTCCGTCCATCATCTTGTGTGTTTTGCTGTTCACCCTATGTGGGAAGGGTGTGCCCAGACATGGGCCCCGTGCTCACTACGCCATTGGAGTCAAGCTATCCTGGCTGAAGACAGCTGATAGCCAGAAACCGTTCCTAGGATGCTTGATTCCGGTCCAGGGAAGACATGGCTCGGCAGTTCGGTCAGGACTGTTCCCATGAGGCACAGGGTCAAGACTGATTTGCATATGGCTATGTCTGAACTGGGGTGGCTTGGTGAGCAAAATAACGATGGATTAAACCCAGATCTGTGACTGGGAGTGAATGTTTTGCCATTGTGCAACATTCCGTCCATCATCCTGTGTGTTTTTCTATTAGTGTTAAGCAGGACGACTACATGCAGCATGAAAGAAAACACAACGAAGAGACACACCAGAACACCCACAGATGCAATAGAGTCAATGACCACGCTACAGGGATACCCCTGAGGGCTACAAGACTCATCGCAACAACCCCAGGTCCACCAACTCCCCCCAAACCCGCATCTGAGCAAGTGTGTCTGTGTGCTCATTGTGTCAGCATGATAAGCAAATGCCCTGCAACATCACTGTGTGCTGTCTTCAGCAGACGTTACCATGTCACCTCAGCGTTAGCAGTGACCCTGGACATGTAGCTATGCCCGCATCCTCCTGCAAGCACAACAAACGTGTGCTTGTCCGGCCTACACAGGTCAGCGCAGGGGTGTGCCTATCCAGCAAGTGAAACAAGGTGTGTCGACCATGTCCGTGTGCAGG
This sequence comes from Lissotriton helveticus, assembly GCF_964261635.1. Classification (NCBI taxonomy): domain Eukaryota; kingdom Metazoa; phylum Chordata; class Amphibia; order Caudata; family Salamandridae; genus Lissotriton; species Lissotriton helveticus. The sequence continues at coordinate 328,156,581 of NC_136071.1, read as the reverse complement.
AAGTGTGGTAAGTTTTTCTCTGTGTTCTGGTATGGCCTGCTACAGGGGCCAACAATGTTGTAAAGTGGCATACACCACCACCAAACGACACTCTCATGGTGTAGTTCGAATGCAGCAGGACACGCCGGAATACGCATTACAATGCTGTGCTGCACGAGTACAAGGGATACAACAGCGCACTGTACAAAAGTGTGGGGGCTCGTGGGAGGGAGGAGCAGCTGTTTGGCAATGTAACACACAATGAACCCACCCTTGTGCCACGTGCCGGACTTCTCATCCATGATGACCACGGTCGCACACATTCCACAACACCCACGACCGGCCTTTGTACACATCCTGTATGAATGCAGCGTGGTTTTCACTTCTATGCTCGTTCAGTGGTGTGATGTTGCCGGGTTTTGTGACTTATGCTTCTTGTTGGTGTGGTTCATTTTGGCCATTGTTTGTCTATACTTGTGCTGTACTTAATTGTACATGCGTGCCCTTGTGCCCATCCCCCCTGTGCCTCCACTCTCTGTTTCTTTCTCTTCCTGGTGCTGTTGTTTCTATAATTTTGCTCCTCCACACATAAATACATGTAAAGAACAAATTAGAATAGTTCCTTGATTCTTTTAGGTTTCAAAACTACTCTCTGTTACTGTCTTTCTAATTTTCCATATAAACCATTTTTTTAATATTCAAGTACGCATAGCAGTCAGAAATGCAACGTACTCTATCAACACACTTTCTAGAACATTCTCCAACACGGGCAGGTTAAATGTTCATCAATTTTTTCAAACCTAACGATATTTTTCTGCAACATTTTCTCGAACATTTAACGACACATGCAGGTTAAGAGTTCACAATTGTTTTAAGTTTGAACACTGCATTCCAAATGCAAGTAGCAGGTGTGGTTGAGTTGAGCAAATGTTATCCTATAATATGTACTCCACCTTCAAACTGCTTTTTCTTAACCAATCACAAAGATGCTTTTCCACAACACGAATGTGCACCCTACTTTTAAAAAACAATGCTTGAACTGCATGAGCTACAGACATCTTTCCATACCTTCCAGCCATACCTTCAAAATGCTAGTGTGGATCGTAGGACATAGCTATGTTTTCTGGTGCAAGAGGTACGCAGAACAGAGACGTATTGACTTAGACCTCGGTTTACAAAATGTGGACAATAAATGGTTTGGACAGAGAGGATTGAAGTGGCACCAATTGTTGCCTTTGGTTAAAACCTGTTTGCATATCCAACACCCTGTCCTCATGATTGTGCACTGTGGAGGAAACGACATAGGCACATTGACTGGGGTAGGTTTGGAAATGCTTATGAAGGACACCTTTGGACAATTGATATTACTTTTGCCTCAAACTGTCTTTGTATATTCCAATATATGCCAAACACAGAAGTGTAAATGGTCCAAACAATTTTGTCCTCAGTTCGTAAAATTTCGGAAACAAGTAAACAAAGCTATGGTTGCATACCTCAGAGACCACAAAACGGGGACATCTACAACAACAATATACGTTTGGATATGGCGGATATCTACAGAAGTGATGGAGTACACTTCACAGAACCGGGAAACCGAGTCTTCCGGAATAACTTAAAGCTGTGCATTCGCACTTATATGTAGCTCCAACTAATAAACACAAGGGCTCTTTTTAGAGCTACCCTATAACTTACAACTTAGGCCCGCTATTTTAGGGCCAGATAACAGCAACTCCCGGACCCTCGCCAAAATATATTGTCCACAAAGCTGTGGCGCAGCGGCCACACCATCTCACTTTGCAGCACAGAGCTCTCGCTTTGATCACGAGCTCTACTCACCCATAGGGGTGAGTAGTTTCCGCTTTACAAATACCGTATTGATTTACCTTCGCACTCCTTATACAACACCACCTAAGCACCATATACAAGTTGGACAGGTGTGGCACAGCGCCCAGAGCACATGCCTTCACAGCATAGCACACACAGGTGAGGCTAACAATTTCATCCCCAGGTCCAGCAGCAGCTCAATTTAACAGCATGACAATCTAGGCAATACCTCACTTAATTTCCGTACCCCGCACATTCAAACCGGTAGGGGTCAGTAGTTCAACGGCTTTACCCTGAGTCCATCAGCAGCTCAGCTTATGCCCCAGTGCCATCAGACCCATAGGAGTGAGTAGTTAGCACTTCACAAATACCACATTGATTTGATACGTGCAAATTTACCTTTGCACTTCCTCTATAACACCCCCTAAGCACCATACACAAGCTGCAATGTTCGAAACAAAAGTTCATCCAAGTAGCTATAACTACATGCTCACACTACTTGGACAGGTATGCACAGCGTCTAGAGCACATGACTTCACAGCATATGACACACAGTTTGGGCTCACGCTTTCATCTCAGAGTATAGCAGCAGCTCAGCTTAGCAGCAAGAGACTCTAGACAGTATCTCACATATATTCCTTACCTCAGGACTTTCAGACCAGTACGAGTCATTAGTTCATCCTACTAGGCATAAACACATGCTGACACTACTTCCACAGGTGTACTGCAGCGGCCATGGCACATGACTTCACAGCATAACACACACAATTTGAGCTCACGCTTTAATCCCCGAGTCCCGCACCAGCTCACCTTAGCAGCATCAGACTCTAGGCAATACCTCACTTAATTTCCATAGCCCAGCACTTACAGACCGGTCGGTATAAGTAGTTCACTTCGCACCCCCTGTATAGCACACCCTAAACACCCCACAGAGATTACAGTGCTCCTAACCTCAATGGTTTTGTACGAGTGAAATGTCCAGCTAACTATAACACCCCTAAAACCTATGGTTTTTTCAGTGAATTTCTAAGGTTTTTTAAAAGCTAATTCCTAACTATCACATGTCTGAAACCTATGTTTTTTTCAGAGAATTTCAAAGGTTTTTTAAATGCTAATTCCTAACTATAACATGTCTGAAACATATGTTTTTTCAGTGAATTTGAAATGCTTTGTAAATGGCAATTTTAAATGTATTAATTGCTATATTTATTTTTTGATACTGATTTACTCATTTTTTTAAAACTAAATATTGTTTATTTTATTTTATATTTTTTTAATATATTTATATTTATTTTATATAGCAGGCAATGATATCCTATGGAAGGAAATTCAAGTTACTGGTAAGTAGGGTTAGAATTACTTTTCAGGGTACTGGGGTCAAAGATGCAGCACTGAAGTCTCTCCTGATAACAGGTGAGTAAATCGGAATTCGTAGTTCGGCTGATTTTAGATCAATATTTTAAAGTTTCAAAACTCCACACTTGGAAAAATTTCCAAGTGAAACCAGACAATGTTAGCTTATGGAAGAAAATTCAAGTTACTGGTAAGTATGGTTAGAATTACTTTTCAGGATCTGTACTGGGCCCTTTTGTACCGCTTTGGCTGCCATAAGTGTGGCAGGGTATGCTCAGACGTGAGTCCCTTGCTCGCTTTGCTACTGGATTCAAGCAAGCCGGGCTGAAGACGGCTGGAATGCCAGAAACCGGTCCTCGGAAGCTTGCTTCCGGTCAAGGGAAGGCATGGCTTGGCAGTTCGGGCTGGACTGTTCCCATGAGGCACAGGGTCAGACTGATTTGCATATAGCCATGTCTGAACTGGGGTGGCAGAGTGGGCTAAAGAACGGTGATGGATCAAACCCAGATCTTTTGACTGGGTGTGAGTGTTTGATTGGTTCAGATGCTCCGTCCATCACCACCCCCTTTTGTACGGGCTCAAAGATGCAGCACTGAGGTCTCGCCTGATAACAGGTGAGCAAATCGGAATTCGTAGTTTGGCTGATTTTACTTTGGTCCAGTATATATAGAGCCACTTTCCTACACCATCCCCTCCCTTCACCACTGTGCAATTCGCCCCGTTGCACGTTTTAAGTTAGAGAAATAATTCCCTTTCAATCCTGAGGGTCCCTAGGGTCCAACTAGCCCAGTAGGTACACCCAGTAAGCGCCACAGAGCTGCGTAGCAGAGAGATGTAAAAAGGGGCACGGCCTAGACCACCTTTCTGCAACGCAGCACAGTGGCACTAACTGGAAGCACATGGTGGGCTACTGGGACCCCAGGGTCCCTCAGGATTGAAGGGGAATTATTTCCCCAACTTAAAAACGTGCCATTGGGTGTGTTTGCACACGTCACCTCAGGCCCCGTCCCCTCCCTTCCTTACTGTGTAAACACGCCCTGTGGCCGTTTTAAGTTGGGAGATTAAGTCCCCTTGAATCCTGAGGGTCCTTAGGGGCAAATTAGCCCACTAGGTATCTCCAGTAAGCGCCAATGCAGAGAGGTTTAAAAAGGGTCACGGCCTGCACCACCTCTCTGCAACGCAGCACAGTGGCGCTTACTGGAAGCACCTGGTGGGCTAGTTGGCCCCAAGGGTCCCTCAGGATTGAAGGGGATTTTTTTCCCCAAATGAAAACGCACCACAGGGCGTGTTTGCACATGTCACCTAAGGCCCGTCCCCTCCCTTCACCACTGTGTAAATGCGACCTGTGGCCATTCTAACTTGGCAGATTGTCCCCTTGAATCCTGAGGGTCCCTAAGGTCAAACTAGCCCACTAGGTACCTCCAATGAGCGCCACAGAGCTGCGTTGCAGAGAGGTGTAAAAAAGGGGCGTGGTCTCAGAACACCTCTCTGCAACGTAGCCCCCTGGCACATACTGGAGGTTCCTGGTGGGCTAGTTGGCCTCCAGGGACCCCCAGTATTCAAGGGGAATTCATTCCCCAACTGCAAACGCGCCAGGGGGCATGTTTGCAGAGTACTGAAATGAGGGGGCATGGCCTCCGGCGCGATGCTAGTATTTCTTTTTTTTTTTAAGAAGGGGGGCTGCGTAGCCCCCCTTCATTTTCTCATTTTTTAGACCTGGGGACCCCATCCCCCAGGGCCTGCCCCCTAATTTATGTTGAAAACATTTTAAAATTGGGAAGGGGGCCGCATGGCCCTCTTCCTGAGGCCTTAATCAGCCCCGGGGACCCCAACCCCCGGGGCAAGGCCTCCTTTAAATTTTTTTTTTTTAGGGGGCCGTGTTGCCCCCCTCCTCTGGTCACTCATGGCCCCGGGGACCCCATCCCCCGGGGCCGGCATTTCTATTTTTTTTACACATTTTGGGGAGGGGGCCGCGTGGCCCCCCTCCGGGGCCACTTATAGCCCCAGGGACCCCATCCCCTGGGGCTGGCCCTCTCTGTTGGGGACCATGGAGGGTTCCCCAATCCCCCCACGGTCCCAGCCGGCTCCCTGCGTCCCTCTGGAGCCGGCATTGCTTTTCCACATGGGGAGCTGCTAACATGGAACTCCCAGTGTGGAAAAGCAATTTGGTTTGAATTTTGAAAGAAAGAGCGGGTTTTCTGCTCTCTCTTTCAAAATTCAAACCAAGTTTGCTATGGCAGTCCGGGAGCCACGATGTTCCCGCCCTGCCATAGCAAACTACAGTGTCCTGGGGGTGGGTACCCCGGGACACTGCAGGAGCCGGCCCTGGGGGTGGCGGTCCCCAGGGCCATCTATGGCTCTAGGGGGGGGCCCGTGACCCCCCCTCCCACCATTTTCCAAAGCCCCGGGGGGTGGTGGTCCCTGGGGCTGGGGTGTCCATCACGGACCCCATATGTAAATATTTAGAGCCCCAGGGAGGTGGCAGTCCCCGGGCATGTGGGGGGCTTGAGCCCCCCCACACAGGATATTTTTCTTCAAAAAGAACCCCTGGGGGGTGGTGGTGCCCGGGGCTGCGGGGGGACAATGTGCCCCTCGCAATGTCAATTAAGTTGAGCTCCGAGGGTGGCGGTCCCCGGGGCTTGGGGGGACCTTAGAGGCCCCCAACATTCCACTATTAAGCCCCGGGGGCTGGCAGTCCCCAGGGCAGAGTGGGGGGGTTGGGCCCCCACACTTTCTTTTCAACATGCCCCGGGACTTGGCCCCCCGTGTGGGACCCCCCAAGCAGGCCTAGGAGGTCAGGGTGTTTCTACCCTGCCCCCTTTTTGCATACTGCACGCGAGGCACAAGATAGCTGCCAACACTTTCAGGTTTGTAGTGTTGATAGCCAATTAGCATACAGCTCGTGCTCGCCAGGGTGCGCGGATCCTCCACAGCCATAGATTTATCTATAATTTTACTTTCGATTTTCTCAGGAACTACTGAACGGATTTACACCATTTAACCAAAAGGCATGACTCTGAACTAAGGGCTACCTTTTTGCCAAATTTGGTGTAATTCCGTTCAGCAGTTCGGGCTGTAGCTGAGATTAAAGGATCCTATGGGAAATTGCAAGGGGAAAATACATTTTGGGACCCCCTTTTTTCTCGCCCCCCCTGCTTGACGAATCACCCCAAGACTTTCAGGATAGGAGCAGACCAGAGCAGGCCACCAGTTTTGCAAATTTCGCGAAAATTCGCCAATCGGCGCCAAAGTTATTTCAAATAGGAATGTTGCGGATTTCCTATGGATAATAGGTCCTAACTATAACTACCTACTGGCACCCGCCAGAACCGGGGTAGGTTGCTGGGATCTGGTTCCCGTAGTCAGGTGGCGTGTAAATCTCGGCACCCCCGCCGCCGAGAAATTTCAATTTAGCCAAGTTTTGCAGATTAAGCACCACACGCACTCAGAAGACGTACAGCTAGTTGCGTTTATTTTCCAAAATAACGCTACGCGTTTCAACACCGAAGTGCCTTGCTCACACGTTAACCTCAATTCGTGAGGAACACATTTAAGTACAGACTTCCTGATAGGTAATGGTAAACATAAAAGAAGTACATACACGTCATGTTACAATGGCGGCCATTAATAAATGTCAATACTTCCGTGTGTCTCAATGTAAACACAGTGTAGTACATGGAAACTGTATGTACCTTTGTAGACAGACTGGTCTATTGGTCATAATCTCTAAACATAAGTAAAATGAAAAGAAAACCACAATAATTTTAAGCAGTAATTGTAAAAATTAATGAGCAGTAAACCTCATTGCTCGTATGTGTCCGCCATTTTGGAACAGGGTATCACGATCACTTCCATGTAAGGAATGGACCCACCAGTAATCCAATACATTAAATAAGGAGAACACAAGTGGAAAACCGGGATGAAAGTACATGTAACAATGATTTTTCTTGATACAAATTCCCACAGAGAATTTCAAAATTATTTACTCGGTCTAGTGCCCGACAGCGATGACCCACCCATAATAAGTCTTAGGGTGAAAAAACCAGTCTCTACAAAAAAGGGTAAAGTAGAAATAAAAATTCTAGGTCTGTCATAAGTTGTTCCTACACAGAAAAAAGAGTGCAGGGTGCAATACAAGAAAAAGTTTTTTGAGTCCCAATAGATAATTATCAAAAAAAGTGAAGGTGAGTATCTTATCTTAACGTGGTAAAGTATTTCTCTTCATAAGCTGGGAGCCTTGGGGGGTCAGTGCAGTGCTCAATTAATAAGTGACGTCCCTCAACTTGCTCCTGGAAGGAAAATTACAGAGAGTACAAAAATTATTAAAATGGTTTAAAAACATTCTAGAAACATAACACATTGCAAGGTTAACTCAATTATCATTTCTCCTTATGTAACCCACAAGGTGGACATTAAGTTACAGATTTAGCACTAGTACAGTTGGCATGAGAACAAAACAGACACTTTTAATCTATATGTAGATGGGTTGCAAGTTCTTCATCCCAGTTATGTCCCCCGGGGAATTTAGTTTCCAATTCTAATATCCATTTGGATTCTTTTTTCCTTAGAGCAAGTTCACGATTACCTCCCCTTCTGCCCACATTAACCTGTTCAATCACATAGTATCTCAATAGATCATTATTGGATTGATGTTGGCTTTGAAAATGTCTGGCAATGGGGTACTTGGGATCTTTATTGGTAATGGCCCTCAAATGCTCTTGAACCCTTTTCTTTGCAGTGCAAGACGTACTCCCCACATACTTTTTATGACACGGGCATTCCAAAACATAAATCACATAGGTAGAGCTGCAAGTTAAAAATTGTTTGATTTGCCATCTTTTGTCATTGCCTGGTATTGCAAGATCTTTAACCATGACACTTCTACGGCACGCCGTGCAATGGCCACAGGGAAAAAATCCCTGAAGTCCTTGAATGTGTTGGCTCTTTTTGTCACTGATATCTCCTTTAACTAGCATATCTCTCAAGTTACGCCCTCTTCTGTATGTTATACGGGGCCTCTTGGTTAGTTTAGGACCTATGATGGTGTCTGCTTTAAGGATTTTCCAATTATCAGCCATGATTTTTTGAACCTTATTAGATTTCTGATTAAATGTAGTGATGATTCTGGGGGATTCTAGATTGTCACTAGGTTTCTGCTTTGGCAATAAAGTATCAGGTCTCAAGACTGCCATTGCTTTGGTGACTGCCTTAGTGAGTACCCATTCAGGATAACCCCTTTCTCTAAAGCGGCTGATGGTATTGTTCTTTTCTTTTTCATAATCCTCCTCTCTTGTACAATTTCTTTTGGCCCTGAGCAATTCCCCGTACGGAATACTCCATTTCAAGGGATCAGGGTGGGCACTGAGGGCATGTAGGAGACTATTGCCTGATGTTTCCTTTCTATGTAACTTAGAAATCAATTTGCCTTCATGGACCTCAATACTGGTGTCCAAGAATTCAACCCGACTTCTATTGATGTTATAAGTGAGTTGGATGTTATAGCTATTTTGATTAAGTTTGGCAATGAAATTCACCGCTTCTGTTTCAGTACCTTGCCAGATGACAAAAAGGTCATCAATATATCTAATCCACGTGTGGACTTTCCCAAAATCTTCCTTAAGGTCTTCATTTCTCATAATTTCTTCCTCCCACTTGCCCAAAAAGAGATTGGCAAAGTTGGGAGAAAAGGCTGAACCCATGGCTGCGCCGCGGATTTGTTTGAATAGAACTCCATCAAACATAAATATGTTATTCCGCAGGCATAATTTCATCATCTCGATTATCATAACAGTATGGTTGGTAAATCCTAGTTCTCTACTCTTCAAAAAGTGATAACATGCTTCCATGCCTTGGGTATGGTCAATGATAGTGTATAATGCACTGACATCCATGGTTATTAGTATGGAGCCCTCTGTCCACACAATGGTGTCTATTTTACGTAAAAAATCTGTAGTGTCCTTTATGTAAGAAGGGAGTTGGATGACATAATCACGAAGGAAGTGATCAATGTATACTGAGAGATTTTCATTGACACTTCCTATGGAAGATATGATCGGTCTCCCTGGCGGTTCCAAGATGTTTTTATGGATTTTGGGGAGTAAATAGAAAATGGGTAGTTTGGGGTAATCACGTTTGAGAAAACAGAATTCATGCCAAGAGAGGAGCCCCTCTATTTGCCAGTCATGAAGTCTATTCCAAGTTTCCTCAATACTCTGGTGATATTCGTTAGAGTTTGACTTGGTGTAAAGAATATCACCCTCAAGTTGTCGTAGGGCTTCCTTAATGTATAGGTCCCTGCCCCATAAAACAATATTGCCCCCTTTGTCTGAAGGTCTTAACACAATAGACTCGTCATTTGCTAGGGAAAATATAAAGTCTTGTTCTTGTTTGGATAAGTTCATGTCCCACGAATTTCTGTTATACTGTTTGTGTTTCAATTTAACCAGTTCTTTGGAAACAACTTCCTGGAAAGTGTCAATTGGATCATGTGGCATGATGGGATAAAATATTGATTTAGGTTTGAAATTCGTGCCTGCTGGCCTATTCGTGTTGGTTTCCCTTACCCCCACGATTTGAACATCCTGCTCATTTTCAGCCCTTACTTCTCCCAAATCATATATATCCAATAACAGTTCCTGGTCATTGATGGCAAGTTCAGGAAGGCATATCTCCACCGCAGGTCTTTCCACACATTGTCTAGGTTTAAGGAGATGCCATTTCTGTAACTTAAGTTTCCTCCCAAACTTATAAATGTCTATGCGGGTCTCCGAATAGTTAAATAATTCACTAGGGCAAAAAGTCAATCCTAAACATAGAATGCGTTTTTCTTTAAGACTTAGTGTTCTAGAAGATAAGTTAATTATAGTTTTATTTACCATTGTGTCATCCATGATTAACGTCTTCTTTTGTAGCCGCCCCTTTTGGCTCCCACCGGCTTTGTATTCTTTTTGTCTTCTCTGCTTGAACTTGAGTCGTCTCTTTTGTGCTCGGCTCTTCCTTTTGCTTGTCCTCGTGGTCTCCCCCGTGTTGGTGTCTTCTGGAAGGATTGTTGCTGTTGCATTTCCGCCTCCTTTTTCCTCCTTGTTCTGAGCACTCGAAACTCCTCTAAAAAAGAAGCCGGTTTCTTGGTAATTTCTATATCGGATGCTGTGCTGGTTGATTGTCGTGAGACATCTGAATCCGGTTCACTTGCAACAATGGTAGGTGAGCTTTCTCCTGTAGCCACAAGAGACTCTGCTGTTGTCATCATTGTACTGCTTTGCTTGTACAAATAGTCATATTTTGGACTATAGGTGAGAATTCTACCGCTGTCATAATCTCCACAGTCTCTGTGTAGCTTGCGTTGTTTGCGATATTTTATATCTTCTTCATTTTTCTTTAGGCGTCCCTTTAGGTCATCCTTGAATTTATTTATGGTGTCCTGATTGGGGTGGTTGCTGAATTCGTCCTCTAATTCTCTCAACTGTTTCAATATGATCTCCCGATCTTCCCAAGCGTATTTTATTAGTATGCAAAGCATGTTTCTGCTACTGGTCGCTGAGTTCTCAGACCATTCCTCTAACATTTTGGCGTTTGGGGATTCATGTGACGGGGTTATATAAATTCTCAGTCCCCGTGGTATCATTTTTTTATCTACATAGTCTTGGAGAGATATGGCCTCCCACCATTTAGATGTTTCTTGTTTCTTAAGTCTTTCATATTTGCGTAATTGGGAGATTAGAGAACTATTGTCTGTTTTTTCAAAGACAGCTACACCCATTCCCCCTTTGCCTGGTCCTCTAGCAAACAAGGTTGCCGCTTCCTTCCTCCGTTCATCTTCTTCTTCCATTATACTGAGTAACCTGTGTTTGTAATTGCAATGTTACCACGTGTATTGCTGTTGGAAAATTGCACTCGTAGGTCTATGTTTGGAAAAAGTCCTGGTGTACCACACCGTGTATAAGTAGTATTGATAATGCTGTACGAATTCCCTGTTCAAATTGAGCAGTTCCTGAAGCCGTATGATTTTGAAGCGTCCCCGGGGAAAAGGTAGGAGAAATGCAAGTGACTGAAGTTTTTTGGGGTATATTTCCGTGGCCTCCAAACTTCCACCCGTCTCCGTCCCGCTGTCCCTAGGCAATAACTCGCTCTCAGAAACCCACACCGCTTAAGCTGATGCTTCGTCGCGTGAACGACGGAGCTTCGCTCAGCAGGAGCGGCAATCCAAAAGCGGGTCTTACCGTCAGGGATGAAAGCAGCGGTAGCCCTTCCTCGTCGGGTTGAAAACGTCAATCGTTTTTTCTTCCGGCCGGTGTCGATCCCTCCATTTCAATAAGTTCAGAACCGGGGTAGGTTGCTGGGATCTGGTTCCCGTAGTCAGGTGGCGTGTAAATCTCGGCACCCCCGCCGCCGAGAAATTTCAATTTAGCCAAGTTTTGCAGAGTAAGCACCACACGCACTCAGAAGACGTACAGCTAGTTGCGTTTATTTTCCAAAATAACGCTACGCGTTTCAACACCGAAGTGCCTTGCTCACACGTTAACCTCAATTCGTGAGGAACACATTTAAGTACAGACTTCCTGATAGGTAATGGTAAACATAAAAGAAGTACATACACGTCATGTTACAATGGCGGCCATTAATAAATGTCAATACTTCCGTGTGTCTCAATGTAAACACAGTGTAGTACATGGAAACTGTATGTACCTTTGTAGACAGACTGGTCTATTGGTCATAATCTCTAAACATAAGTAAAATGAAAAGAAAACCACAATAATTTTAAGCAGTAATTGTAAAAATTAATGAGCAGTAAACCTCATTGCTCGTATGTGTCCGCCATTTTGGAACAGGGTATCACGATCACTTCCATGTAAGGAATGGACCCACCAGTAATCCAATACATTAAATAAGGAGAACACAAGTGGAAAACCGGGATGAAAGTACATGTAACAATGATTTTTCTTGATACAAATTCCCACAGAGAATTTCAAAATTATTTACTCGGTCTAGTGCCCGACAGCGATGACCCACCCATAATAAGTCTTAGGGTGAAAAAACCAGTCTCTACAAAAAAGGGTAAAGTAGAAATAAAAATTCTAGGTCTGTCATAAGTTGTTCCTACACAGAAAAAAGAGTGCAGGGTGCAATACAAGAAAAAGTTTTTTGAGTCCCAATAGATAATTATCAAAAAAAGTGAAGGTGAGTATCTTATCTTAACGTGGTAAAGTATTTCTCTTCATAAGCTGGGAGCCTTGGGGGGTCAGTGCAGTGCTCAATTAATAAGTGACGTCCCTCAACTTGCTCCTGGAAGGAAAATTACAGAGAGTACAAAAATTATGTTACATAAGGAGAAATGATAATTGAGTTAACCTTGCAATGTGTTATGTTTCTAGAATGTTTTTAAACCATTTTAATAATTTTTGTACTCTCTGTAATTTTCCTTCCAGGAGCAAGTTGAGGGACGTCACTTATTAATTGAGCACTGCACTGACCCCCCAAGGCTCCCAGCTTATGAAGAGAAATACTTTACCACGTTAAGATAAGATACTCACCTTCACTTTTTTTGATAATTATCTATTGGGACTCAAAAAACTTTTTCTTGTATTGCACCCTGCACTCTTTTTTCTGTGTAGGAACAACTTATGACAGACCTAGAATTTTTATTTCTACTTTACCCTTTTTTGTAGAGACTGGTTTTTTCACCCTAAGACTTATTATGGGTGGGTCATCGCTGTCGGGCACTAGACCGAGTAAATAATTTTGAAATTCTCTGTGGGAATTTGTATCAAGAAAAATCATTGTTACATGTACTTTCATCCCGGTTTTCCACTTGTGTTCTCCTTATTTAATGTATTGGATTACTGGTGGGTCCATTCCTTACATGGAAGTGATCGTGATACCCTGTTCCAAAATGGCGGACACATACGAGCAATGAGGTTTACTGCTCATTAATTTTTACAATTACTGCTTAAAATTATTGTGGTTTTCTTTTCATTTTACTTATGTTTAGAGATTATGACCAATAGACCAGTCTGTCTACAAAGGTACATACAGTTTCCATGTACTACACTGTGTTTACATTGAGACACACGGAAGTATTGACATTTATTAATGGCCGCCATTGTAACATGACGTGTATGTACTTCTTTTATGTTTACCATTACCTATCAGGAAGTCTGTACTTAAATGTGTTCCTCACGAATTGAGGTTAACGTGTGAGCAAGGCACTTCGGTGTTGAAACGCGTAGCGTTATTTTGGAAAATAAACGCAACTAGCTGTACGTCTTCTGAGTGCGTGTGGTGCTTAATCTGCAAAACTTGGCTAAATTGAAATTTCTCGGCGGCGGGGGTGCCGAGATTTACACGCCACCTGACTACGGGAACCAGATCCCAGCAACCTACCCCGGTTCTGAACTTATTGAAATGGAGGGATCGACACCGGCCGGAAGAAAAAACGATTGACGTTTTCAACCCGACGAGGAAGGGCTACCGCTGCTTTCATCCCTGACGGTAAGACCCGCTTTTGGATTGCTGCTCCTGCTGAGCGAAGCTCCGTCGTTCACGCGACGAAGCATCAGCTTAAGCGGTGTGGGTTTCTGAGAGCGAGTTATTGCCTAGGGACAGCGGGACGGAGACGGGTGGAAGTTTGGAGGCCACGGAAATATACCCCAAAAAACTTCAGTCACTTGCATTTCTCCTACCTTTTCCCCGGGGACGCTTCAAAATCATACGGCTTCAGGAACTGCTCAATTTGAACAGGGAATTCGTACAGCATTATCAATACTACTTATACACGGTGTGGTACACCAGGACTTTTTCCAAACATAGACCTACGAGTGCAATTTTCCAACAGCAATACACGTGGTAACATTGCAATTACAAACACAGGTTACTCAGTATAATGGAAGAAGAAGATGAACGGAGGAAGGAAGCGGCAACCTTGTTTGCTAGAGGACCAGGCAAAGGGGGAATGGGTGTAGCTGTCTTTGAAAAAACAGACAATAGTTCTCTAATCTCCCAATTACGCAAATATGAAAGACTTAAGAAACAAGAAACATCTAAATGGTGGGAGGCCATATCTCTCCAAGACTATGTAGATAAAAAAATGATACCACGGGGACTGAGAATTTATATAACCCCGTCACATGAATCCCCAAACGCCAAAATGTTAGAGGAATGGTCTGAGAACTCAGCGACCAGTAGCAGAAACATGCTTTGCATACTAATAAAATACGCTTGGGAAGATCGGGAGATCATATTGAAACAGTTGAGAGAATTAGAGGACGAATTCAGCAACCACCCCAATCAGGACACCATAAATAAATTCAAGGATGACCTAAAGGGACGCCTAAAGAAAAATGAAGAAGATATAAAATATCGCAAACAACGCAAGCTACACAGAGACTGTGGAGATTATGACAGCGGTAGAATTCTCACCTATAGTCCAAAATATGACTATTTGTACAAGCAAAGCAGTACAATGATGACAACAGCAGAGTCTCTTGTGGCTACAGGAGAAAGCTCACCTACCATTGTTGCAAGTGAACCGGATTCAGATGTCTCACGACAATCAACCAGCACAGCATCCGATATAGAAATTACCAAGAAACCGGCTTCTTTTTTAGAGGAGTTTCGAGTGCTCAGAACAAGGAGGAAAAAGGAGGCGGAAATGCAACAGCAACAATCCTTCCAGAAGACACCAACACGGGGGAGACCACGAGGACAAGCAAAAGGAAGAGCCGAGCACAAAAGAGACGACTCAAGTTCAAGCAGAGAAGACAAAAAGAATACAAAGCCGGTGGGAGCCAAAAGGGGCGGCTACAAAAGAAGACGTTAATCATGGATGACACAATGGTAAATAAAACTATAATTAACTTATCTTCTAGAACACTAAGTCTTAAAGAAAAACGCATTCTATGTTTAGGATTGACTTTTTGCCCTAGTGAATTATTTAACTATTCGGAGACCCGCATAGACATTTATAAGTTTGGGAGGAAACTTAAGTTACAGAAATGGCATCTCCTTAAACCTAGACAATGTGTGGAAAGACCTGCGGTGGAGATATGCCTTCCTGAACTTGCCATCAATGACCAGGAACTGTTATTGGATATATATGATTTGGGAGAAGTAAGGGCTGAAAATGAGCAGGATGTTCAAATCGTGGGGGTAAGGGAAACCAACACGAATAGGCCAGCAGGCACGAATTTCAAACCTAAATCAATATTTTATCCCATCATGCCACATGATCCAATTGACACTTTCCAGGAAGTTGTTTCCAAAGAACTGGTTAAATTGAAACACAAACAGTATAACAGAAATTCGTGGGACATGAACTTATCCAAACAAGAACAAGACTTTATATTTTCCCTAGCAAATGACGAGTCTATTGTGTTAAGACCTTCAGACAAAGGGGGCAATATTGTTTTATGGGGCAGGGACCTATACATTAAGGAAGCCCTACGACAACTTGAGGGTGATATTTTTTACACCAAGTCAAACTCTAACGAATATCACCAGAGTATTGAGGAAACTTGGAATAGACTTCATGACTGGCAAATAGAGGGGCTCCTCTCTTGGCATGAATTCTGTTTTCTCAAACGTGATTACCCCAAACTACCCATTTTCTATTTACTCCCCAAAATCCATAAAAACATCTTGGAACCGCCAGGGAGACCGATCATATCTTCCATAGGAAGTGTCAATGAAAATCTCTCAGTATACATTGATCACTTCCTTCGTGATTATGTCATCCAACTCCCTTCTTACATAAAGGACACTACAGATTTTTTACGTAAAATAGACACCATTGTGTGGACAGAGGGCTCCATACTAATAACCATGGATGTCAGTGCATTATACACTATCATTGACCATACCCAAGGCATGGAAGCATGTTATCACTTTTTGAAGAGTAGAGAACTAGGATTTACCAACCATACTGTTATGATAATCGAGATGATGAAATTATGCCTGCGGAATAACATATTTATGTTTGATGGAGTTCTATTCAAACAAATCCGCGGCGCAGCCATGGGTTCAGCCTTTTCTCCCAACTTTGCCAATCTCTTTTTGGGCAAGTGGGAGGAAGAAATTATGAGAAATGAAGACCTTAAGGAAGATTTTGGGAAAGTCCACACGTGGATTAGATATATTGATGACCTTTTTGTCATCTGGCAAGGTACTGAAACAGAAGCGGTGAATTTCATTGCCAAACTTAATCAAAATAGCTATAACATCCAACTCACTTATAACATCAATAGAAGTCGGGTTGAATTCTTGGACACCAGTATTGAGGTCCATGAAGGCAAATTGATTTCTAAGTTACATAGAAAGGAAACATCAGGCAATAGTCTCCTACATGCCCTCAGTGCCCACCCTGATCCCTTGAAATGGAGTATTCCGTACGGGGAATTGCTCAGGGCCAAAAGAAATTGTACAAGAGAGGAGGATTATGAAAAAGAAAAGAACAATACCATCAGCCGCTTTAGAGAAAGGGGTTATCCTGAATGGGTACTCACTAAGGCAGTCACCAAAGCAATGGCAGTCTTGAGACCTGATACTTTATTGCCAAAGCAGAAACCTAGTGACAATCTAGAATCCCCCAGAATCATCACTACATTTAATCAGAAATCTAATAAGGTTCAAAAAATCATGGCTGATAATTGGAAAATCCTTAAAGCAGACACCATCATAGGTCCTAAACTAACCAAGAGGCCCCGTATAACATACAGAAGAGGGCGTAACTTGAGAGATATGCTAGTTAAAGGAGATATCAGTGACAAAAAGAGCCAACACATTCAAGGACTTCAGGGATTTTTTCCCTGTGGCCATTGCACGGCGTGCCGTAGAAGTGTCATGGTTAAAGATCTTGCAATACCAGGCAATGACAAAAGATGGCAAATCAAACAATTTTTAACTTGCAGCTCTACCTATGTGATTTATGTTTTGGAATGCCCGTGTCATAAAAAGTATGTGGGGAGTACGTCTTGCACTGCAAAGAAAAGGGTTCAAGAGCATTTGAGGGCCATTACCAATAAAGATCCCAAGTACCCCATTGCCAGACATTTTCAAAGCCAACATCAATCCAATAATGATCTATTGAGATACTATGTGATTGAACAGGTTAATGTGGGCAGAAGGGGAGGTAATCGTGAACTTGCTCTAAGGAAAAAAGAATCCAAATGGATATTAGAATTGGAAACTAAATTCCCCGGGGGACATAACTGGGATGAAGAACTTGCAACCCATCTACATATAGATTAAAAGTGTCTGTTTTGTTCTCATGCCAACTGTACTAGTGCTAAATCTGTAACTTAATGTCCACCTTGTGGGTTACATAAGGAGAAATGATAATTGAGTTAACCTTGCAATGTGTTATGTTTCTAGAATGTTTTTAAACCATTTTAATAATTTTTGTACTCTCTGTAATTTTCCTTCCAGGAGCAAGTTGAGGGACGTCACTTATTAATTGAGCACTGCACTGACCCCCCAAGGCTCCCAGCTTATGAAGAGAAATACTTTACCACGTTAAGATAAGATACTCACCTTCACTTTTTTTGATAATTATCTATTGGGACTCAAAAAACTTTTTCTTGTATTGCACCCTGCACTCTTTTTTCTGTGTAGGAACAACTTATGACAGACCTAGAATTTTTATTTCTACTTTACCCTTTTTTGTAGAGACTGGTTTTTTCACCCTAAGACTTATTATGGGTGGGTCATCGCTGTCGGGCACTAGACCGAGTAAATAATTTTGAAATTCTCTGTGGGAATTTGTATCAAGAAAAATCATTGTTACATGTACTTTCATCCCGGTTTTCCACTTGTGTTCTCCTTATTTAATGTATTGGATTACTGGTGGGTCCATTCCTTACATGGAAGTGATCGTGATACCCTGTTCCAAAATGGCGGACACATACGAGCAATGAGGTTTACTGCTCATTAATTTTTACAATTACTGCTTAAAATTATTGTGGTTTTCTTTTCATTTTACTTATGTTTAGAGATTATGACCAATAGACCAGTCTGTCTACAAAGGTACATACAGTTTCCATGTACTACACTGTGTTTACATTGAGACACACGGAAGTATTGACATTTATTAATGGCCGCCATTGTAACATGACGTGTATGTACTTCTTTTATGTTTACCATTACCTATCAGGAAGTCTGTACTTAAATGTGTTCCTCACGAATTGAGGTTAACGTGTGAGCAAGGCACTTCGGTGTTGAAACGCGTAGCGTTATTTTGGAAAATAAACGCAACTAGCTGTACGTCTTCTGAGTGCGTGTGGTGCTTAATCTGCAAAACTTGGCTAAATATATATATATATATATATATATATATATATATATATATATATATTATATATATATATATATATATATATATGTATATATATATATATATATATATATTACCTACTGGCAGTCGCCAGTAGGTATATATAGTTAGGATTTTTTCTCTATGGGATTTTTGAAAATTCTATGTCTAATAACTTTGGCGTTTGTGGACGGAATTGGCTGAAATTTTCTGGAAAATGGAACATTTTGTTTCTGAGCAGCCCCTGGAAATTTGGGGGGGGTTCGTCCAGGGGGGGTCGAGAAAAAAGGGGGGTCCCAAAACGTGTTTTTAACATTGAGTTTTCCATAGGGCGGTTGGCCTCACTTTTAGCCCGAACGGCTGAATGGATTTGCACGAAACTTGGCAAAATTGTAGGGACTGGTAGCCCGATGTGCCTTTTGTAGGTCTCAATATATGTGCTCCAGTGGATTTTGAGAAATTAACGTTTAAAAAAAGATATATATCTGTAAGCGCGCTCTGGGCAGCGCTCCGGTTCGCGGACCTTACGCGTACCGGAACTTCGCGTAGCGAAGCTGATTGGTTCTCCGGTGTCTGTCAACATTCTAAACAGTCCGGAGCGGCCGCCATCTTGTCTCTCGGTAGGATTGAGAGACAAGAGGAGGCCAAAACAAAGGGGGAAATAACCATAAGGGGGCATACTAGATCCTCCCTGACCCCCTAGGTTTAATGTGGATGTTTTAAAAGGGCCCCGCGGGGCAAAAAAAACAAAACTTTTTTTTTGTTTTTTTTGCGTGGGTAGCGCCTGGTCCGCGAACCGGGAAGCGTTCTGGGCAGCGTACTGCAATGAAAAATGAATGATAGACTTTTCAAATACTGTATGTTAATTGATTGTTGGTTTTGTTGATTATTTTTTATTTTTTTTATTTTTTAAGCAATTATTTATTATTGTGATTGTGTTTCAAAATTTAATAACATTTCTAACATTTCACTGTCTGAAATGTCGTCATTTTCATTGAACATAGCTTGTAATCTATGAGGGTGTAAAATGTCCTCATTTTGAAGGAGGTCATCCACTGCTTGCACACATTGCAGTAGTTCTTGGTCCCAAGTTTCATCCATAAATTCTATATAATTTGGATCAATTAATTCTTGGCTGCTCTCTTGCAGGACAATTTGAAATGAAACTTTCTGTTCGCCTTCCATGTTGCCTGAAATTTGGATAAAAAAAATATATATTAGTAGAGATAGGGCACTGTTGGGATTAATTTTAGATAGGCATTTTTTAACAGAGAATTTATCTTTGGGCAGTGTATAGTATCAGAGTGGAAGTAGGAATATAAAAAAGTGTATGTGATTTAACGTAAGTAAATTCATAATTATAAAAGAGAAGCCTAACTCCATCCATAACTATAACAGAGAAGTCTATCTAAACTACTACAGAGGGATAGTATATAACTATCAGAAAAAGTTTACCATATTAACTGATAGTGCACAATATAGTTCAGTTTTTAAAATAACAACTTACCTTTAGAAAGAAGTTGAAGTGATTAGTGAAAATCCAATTGAAATGTACACCAGGAAGTAGTAGTCAAAATGGCTGTGTTTCATTCTCTTCTTTTATATATATTCAGGTACATAACCAATCAAATGTCAGGTAAAAAAAGTAGAAAATGAAAGTAACATTTTAATTGGTTGTCAATTCCAACACTTCAGATGTGTTTTGAGAAGTAATTTACCTCAGGGTATTTAGAGAGGTCTACAGGCTAAATGGCTAAATGGAATTCCAATCAAATTTGTGAAAATGGTAGGGATTGGTATGTAGTATGAGCTAATCTATATTTGGTGAAATTGTCTCCAGTGGCTTTTCTGTAAACTACTTTCCCACCTTTTTTGAGGGTGCGCTTCCCAGGGAGCGACCCGGTACGCGAACCGTTGAGCGCCCCGGTTCGCGAACCTTAAGCGTTACGGGAGTCCACCATTTTGTGTTTCGGTCGAATTAAGATACAAAATGGAGGGCAAATAATGTTCAGAATGGGTAGAAGGGGGCACGGTAGACTTATCTTGACCCCCTAGGTTTTGTGAGGGTGGCTGAGGAGGCTTATATGTGCGAAAAAAAAACATTTTTTTTTAAAATTTCGCGAGGTTAGCTCCCGGTTCGCGTACCGGGTAGCGCCCCAGGGAGCGTACTTTGTTGAAAATTAGTGAAAAATGTTAGAGTAAAATAATAATTGTGAGTGATCAGATGTAGGGTAGCTCTGAGAAGAGCTTTTGGGTTTATGGTACATTTAGGTACTTATAAGTAGGTACCAATGCACAGTCTTAAATTCAGAGTGAAAATTCTGTTGCCCTCATCTGAGAAGTGAACTCCATCTCCTCTGTAGATATCTTGCATGTAGTAACGCAAGTTATTGTTGTACATGGAGCCCATTCCATGGTCTCTCATGTAAGCTGAAACAGATTTGTTTACATGCTTCCTCGACTTCTCAATTTGTGGACAAAATTGGTTTGACCACCTCCATTTCTGTCTTTGGCATATATTTGAATATACCAAGGCAGTCTGAGGAAAAAGTGCCATCAATTGCTCAAAGGTGTCCTTTAAAAGCATTTCCAGACCTACCCCAGTCAAAGTGCCCAAATCATTACCTCCACAGTGCACAATTAACAGGTCAGGTTTGGGCAAATGCATAAAGGTTTTCACCAATGGTATCAATTGGTGACATTTTAATCCTCTGTGGCCAAACCACTTAATTTCCACATCTTGTAAATTGAGGTTAGGTAATTTTCTGTTCTCAGCATACCTGTGAGCCCAGTGGATATAACTATGTCCAACAATCCAGACAGAAAACATGGTGAGAGAAGGTTCTCCTGCAGTCAGATGAAGTGTGGCAATGAAATGGCAGTTGAAAAAATGAGAGTTTAAAATGAAAAAAACTGTGGAGTTTCTGTGTTCATGAAGCAGTAACAGTGATTGGTGGATTTTGATTGCTGAAAACAGAAAGTTAGGGTGCATGGATGAGTTATTTGAAAGATGTATTTTGAATGGTCAATAAAAAATCATTAAATGAAAGATTGCAGTGGATACGCAGGTGCACTGAGAGTTCAGAGTTCAATTGCAACATTGTTGTGTGAACTTGCAAACACCAGAGGTCTTCCAAGAAGTGGTTGCCATGCAGAAAAGGCATGAAATGGCAGAGGGGGGAAGGGTTTTCATTTGAAAAAAAGTGAGGGAAGAGTTTTGATTGGGTGACATGAGAGATATGTGTGAAGAATTACAGCATTTCTGTGCTTTTGATAGCTGCAGACTCTGGAGTGCATACCTTTTGCTCTGCTGAAGACAAATTGGTGTGTTTCTGAGACTTTTTTCAAACTCAAAGTATTTGCTAAGGTGAGAAAATATTTCTTTAATTTAGATAGAGAATAGTGTGCTTTAAGGAGAAAATTATGAATTATGTGGCGCACATAAATTTTAACAACATTCCATTACCTCAAAAACGATTTTCAATTCATAATTTGAAAACACTGCCCACAGGGAAATTACTTAAAATGTCCTTAAGACACATGAAAGTGTTTTTTGAAAGCCTTTGCAAGTTCTTGGGTCACTTTTAACATGGCTATGTAACTCAAACAGTCAAAATCTAAATTTACCATGCACAGGTGGGAGCATATTTACAAGGAATGTGCTCCACGGGGAAAGGTCTTTTAATGTAATATGTGAAAAATGACATCAGAGACACTGAAATGCCTTATAGAGAAGCATACACCATTATGTCCTTGTCATAAATTTGCAAACCATTCCTTTTCCCCAAAAACGATTTTCAAATCATAATTTGAAAACACTGCACATGTGGAAATGACTTAAAATGTCCTTAATTCAAAATGTGCTATTCCTTATTTTGTGATTGCACTGAAGGATTTGCAAATTTTGCGATTCCTTAAATGCAATGTATCAAACAAAAAATATGTAAAAAATGACATTAAGGATTTGGAAACTACCACCAACTTCTAGTTTGTGGTAATTTGCGAATTATTTTCAAAAAGCATTTTTTTCCAAAAAACAAAAGGTGCCATATGACGTCAATACATGTCCTTAGGGCATGTATGTGCGCCATATGCCCCCAAATTTCTTTTTCAGGGGTGCAGCAGGGTGTTCTTGAGATACCCCTGCACCCTTGAAAAAATTCCTAATTTGCGATGAGCTAATTGCTAATCGCAAATTGCACCTTCATTCCTATGAGCCTCCTAGCCCATGGAAATGAATGGGTAACTTGCAATTAGCAATTTGCTCATTGCAAATTAGGAATGGTAAAGAATTGCTATTTATTCCTTAAAATTCGCTATTTAGGAAATGCAAAATTGTTTGATGGTACATATGGCGGTTCATCTGTAACAAGATAAGAAGCTTAGGGATAGATTTATGATGACTGGCGCATCACCAGGGATGTGCCAGTCATCCTGCGCCGCTGTTCCGCCACCCATGGTGTGCTGCATTTACAATGCGGGGCATCATGGGGCAAAAATGGCACAGATGCGTGACGTATCTGTGCTGTAAAGGTAGTGATTGCTGGAGTTGTATCGCAAGTGCGATGCAGCTCAAGCAAGGCTCAGGGGTGCCCCATCTCCACAATGTTGCGTCAAGACCTATGCCTGCTTAAAGCAGGCGCAGGGTTTTGACGAAGCTTTCTCCTATCTGATTGTAAATACGGCACACCATGGGTGGCAGAGCAGCGGTGCACGTTAACTGGTGCATGCCTGGGGATATGCCATTTAACATAAATCTGCCCCTTTACATTTAAGTATGTGCAGGGGACACAGAGTTGGTGAGGCTTATCCAAGGTTAAGAAGAGATGAGTCCTGTTCACTGAAAAATTAGACATAGGCTTCACCTGCTCAGCATCGCTGGACATGGCTAAATAATAGCTGCAAAATGTTACTCTTGTTAAACAATTTTACTATTATAATCTCTGAGATTTGTCTCTTACTCTGCAACATCTCATTACTGTTTGGTAATAGTGGTTAATAACATTTTTTAATATATTTTACCACAGATTCAACTGCAGATCATTTCAACATTTCACCATGCCAACGAAAGAAAGAGAGAGAAAGGCTGCAAAACGTCAAAGACAGCAGGTGAATCAAAAGAAGCAGCAGTCCTCTAACAAAAAGATTTGTCAAGTCACGAAGAAAGCACCGGGTAAGAGTACAAAAACATTCATAAGAAATATGTGTAGTAAAAAAAATATTACTACAGAAAATGTTTCAGTCCATAAAAAGAGAAGCAATTCAAATGGAAAGGAAAGGCCAATCAAAGCAAGAGATAACTCTGTGCATGATAGTAGAAGGAAACAACAGTTTAGGGACATTCGTAAACGAATGTTCCGCAACAGGATAATTGGCAATTTGTTAAAAAATATTAAGAAAGGTCAACAGAAAGTTGTTTTTTATAAGAGAAAAAAAAGTTGAGAAAGTTATTGATCAGGCATTTGAAATTAAACGTAAGTTATTTATTTTGATAATCAATAGAATTAGGAAGCTAAACAAGGCAATTTATGATTTCAAAAGAAATAGTAGATGGAAGAGAATAGTTAATCGTAGTAATTTTTGTGAAGTTTTTTCTGGAGAATGGATGCATAGTTCAAGCTGTGAGGCATTTTTTAATGAGGAGAGTTATTTCCAGGATAATGATTTGGTGCATGCAGTTGACACCAGTGGTCGTGCTTATGAAGTGAAAGATGGTTGTCCAGTTGAAAAAGAAAAACTTGTGACAACAGAGACAGAAGAGGTGTTAGGTAATGAGGTTTTAGGAAGACGTGCTAAGGGTCCTGTGTACACCTGGAAGTGTAGTAGTATTTGTAGTGTGCGACAGGATTCCATCAATTTGCTTTGTGATTTTGTACGGTCATTTAATAAGAAAAGTTTGAAGCAGAAAATAAGGTTGTTGCAAGAATTAGATCCTTGCAGAGTGAGAGAAGTGACAGGTTTGCATGGTCATTCACTGGCTTGTCTTTCCAGGAGAGTATGCCAGAGTGTCTTTCATCATTTCAGGATGCTAGCAGTGCATCATAATAAAGTGAGGAAATTAGTTAGAATGTTGTATTATGCTAAGAGTCCAGCAATTATGCTTAAACAATTATGCGCTGCTCTTTTGCATGGTTCTGAAATAGATGTGAAGAATATATGTGAAGAAATTGAGTTTTGTTACTTTGGAAGTAAAGAGGAGAATGTTGAAATTGACCAAGAAGAAGCGGGTAATGTGGAAGATAGTGTACAGGTTTCCAGTACAGATAATTTCCAGAGGGAAATTGTCACATTTCAGGTCAAATCAAGTGAGAGGCCAAATTTCACTTGTGTGTGTTGTCGACGCACTTATTATAAGAATCAGACTAAGTTAGTGGATTTATATGCAAAAAGTGAAAGGGAAAATAATAGTGAATGGAAGGATTTCGCAACATACTTGATGGTAGAAAATTGTTTTGATTTGGGATTGGATCAACGTGTGTGTACTTATTGTTGTTGCAAATTAAATCAAAACCAGATGCCTGCTAGAGCAGTTCATAATAATCTGGAATTGGTTGAGATTCCTTCTGAATTGAAGGATTTAAATACTTATGAATCTATTTTGATTCAAAGTATCCATCCCTTTCAGGCTATTGTAAGAATGGAGCCAAAGACAGGGAAATTGCCTCCATCAGATTTACAGAGAGGATTAAAGGGAAGAGTTGTTTATTTGCCTCTAGATTTGAAGAAAAACATTAACACAATTGGAGTAGAAAAAGTGGAAGAGGAACCTCTGGTTATCTTAGTTAATGGGGTTCCGACAAAGAATAAGAAAATATGGCAAGATTTAGTAGATGTTAGGAAAGTTAAAAAGGCAACATTGTATTTGAAAAAAAATAATAAATACTATAAGAATGTATATGTTGCAGAAGAGGAAGTAAGTGAGGAAGAGGATAGCGATTTGTGTGCTGGTCAAATTGAGAAAGTAGAACCCTCTACTAGTGAAGAAATATATGAACATTATAGTGTTCATCCTTTGCATTCCAAGGAAGTCATGGGGAATGCTATTGAGTTGTTTCAAATGAAACAAGCCAAAGGGAGTCCCATTAGTGTTTGGGAGGAAAGTTTGGAAGCTCGGTGTTTCCCACAGCTTTTTCCAACAGGTCAGGGAGGAAGATATGATGAGCGACCTCATCAAATTCCTGCTTCTGAATACCGGACTTTGGGATTGTATGCAGGAGATGCTAGGTTTCGACAATGCATTCCTTATTTGTTTCATCTCCTGTTTGAAAGCGATCTGTCTGGACTGTCATATGCAGTGAACCACATCTTGAAAAGTGGTATACACATGCAAAACATCTCGGCAAGTGACTTTATGGATAAAGTCAATGTCCAAGACAGTATTTTGGATTCTCACCTGATTAATCTCATGGCGTGTCAGCGTGGTACTAATGAGTACTGGTACCGTCGTCATGGTGATTTAAAATGTATGCTGAGGAACTTAGGTACTCCCACATGGTTCCTCACTCTGAGCTGTGCCGAGTATGGCTGGGAAGACTTACTTGAATTTCTACGAGAGGCAAATGCTAACGTAGATAACATCGAATTCAAGACACCCGGAGAACTGTGCTCTTTGGATCCAGTCAATGTATGTAGGTACTTCAATCATAGATTTGAAGCTATGATGTCTTTCATCATGAATAAGAAGAATCCACCTCTTGGAGAGGTGTTGGATTTCTTCTGGAGAAAGGAGTACCAAGCAAGAGGTGCTCCTCATATACATATGTTGCTGTGGATCAAGGATGCACCTAAATTTGGAACGGATCCAGAAGACTCAGTGATGAGTTTCATCCAACAGTATTCTACGTGTGCTGTTCCAAACGCAAAGGAGAAGAAAAGCCTAAGAGAAAAAGTTCTGCGTTTCCAAAGCCATCGATGTGGAAAGTACTGCCGTCGTAAATTCCGAAATAAGGACAAGTTCTACACCAAATGTCGTTTCGGCTTTCCACGACCGGTGATTTCTAAAGGAAGAGTAAACAGTTTGATGTCTTCGCTGCGACATAATGTCATGAAGAAATCACCTAAAAACACATACAATTTGAAGAGGAACGAAGAGTCCAAGTACATCAACGACTACAACCCGGTGATTTTGTCCATGTGGAATGCTAACATGGATATACAGTTTGTGGCTGATAACTGTATGGCTGTGGCTCGGTATGTGACATCTTACATCACCAAAAAAGAGAAGACAGAATTGAAGGATATGTGGGAGGACATTTCCCATGAAAAGAGCCTCAGCAAGAAGTTGTACAGTTTCAGTCTGAAGATGTTGTCGCATCGAGAAATTGGAGCTTACGAATGCTCTGACCGGTTGTCTTCAGCAAGTCTCTATGCCAAGTCCAGGAGTTTCGTTTGGGCGAGTCTTGGTCTTGCTGCAACGCGTAATCGAGTTCTGAAACCTGTGCGGGAAATTGAGTATTTGGCGGAAAAGGAGCCAAACAGTACCGACATTTTGAAGACCAACATGTTGGATACATATTATCCAAATAGAAGCAGTCACCTCGACAATGTTTGTCTGTATGAGGTTCTTCAAAATTACATATTCAAGAGGAACATCAAAGAAGATACTGAGAAAGGAGTGTATGCTGTAATAGGAAGTGAGGGATGTCTGGTCAAGCAAAGAAAATGCCACTTGGTAAACCATCGAAAATTGAGTGGCGAATCTCCTGAAAAAAAGGAGTTTTTCTATTTAGCACTTTTGCAACTTTTCAAGCCTTGGCGTGCAGAAGAGGAACTGCTTGGAGATTTCCTCTGTTACGAAGACTCTTTCAATGCCGCCAAGGAGACCATAGAATGTCCTGCTTTTCCCAAATATGTAGAAATGTTGAATGCGGAAATTGAGCAGGAAGCAACGATTGCAGCCGAGATTGCCAGAGACAGTTCTCAGGACAGTCAGAGTTCTGCTTCATTGAGTCAGGGTCCACTAGGAGGACCTGTTATCGAAAATGAAGCTGCCACTGCCATGAATGAAGTGGAAAGAGCCATGGCACATGCTCAGGAGGATGCGGTTAACTTAGAAGAGTTGGAAAGACAACTCAACGTTGAGCAGAGGAAAATATATGACGAAGTTACCATGCAAATTGATCATGGATTAAGTCATGACAAGAAAGAGTGCTCATGTACGTCGTTGAAGCCTGTCCGACTGTACGTGAGTGGAGAAGCGGGAACTGGAAAAAGTTTCCTCATTAAAGCAATTTCATGCTATTTGCAGGAAAGGACAGAGTCATCGCTGTCTTGTGTTGTCACCGCTCCAACTGGACTGGCAGCACATAACATTAAAGGGATTACTTTACATCGTTTACTGATGCTGCCAGTGGAGCATGACAACAAATTACAATATCACAAGCTATCTGGAGATGCTTGTTTTGAAGTTTCAAGAATCTTGAGGAAAATGAAACTTCTTATCATTGACGAAGTAAGCATGGTTTCCAATGTCATGCTTGCCTTTGTGCATTTGAGAATGCAAGAAGTTCTCAAAACAGAGTATGATGTGTTATTTGGTGGCAAACACATCATTGTTTTCGGAGATCTTTTGCAGCTGACACCAGTGAAAGGGCAACCTGTGTTCAAAATGCTCACGCATGAAGATACCAGGAAGTGCCTAGGCAGCATTGGCAACGTCAATATATGGTTAAACTTCAATTATGCTGAACTGCATGAAAATATGCGTCAGGCGAAGGATGAAGTTTACAAGACTATTCTACAAGATGTTAGAATTGGAAAAGTGACCGAGCATGGGAAAGAAGCTTTACATGCACGATTACTGTCAAATTTATATCCAGAACAAGATGTTGTGCCTGAGAATATTTTTCAGAAAATTACTGATAAGAAATCTGGAATATGTTTGATGCCAACTCTTGCAGAATGTGCCAAATTCAACAACAAAATGTTGCATTTAGAAAAGCAAGAGATTGTGAAACTGGAAGCTATTGACAGAGTAGAGCATATGGGATCAACAATTATTTTGTCTGAGAATCTGAAAACAAAATTGGATTCATTAGAGAAGAGTATATCTAAAACTGCAGGTTTTGAAAAGACTCTGAATGTGTGCTTGAACTGCCGTATAATTTTAAGAAGGAATTTACATGTTGAAAGAGGTCTGGTAAATGGATCAATGGGTAATGTTGTTGATTTTGTAAAATACAGAAATAGAGATGGAATTGAATTTTTAAAAATTAAATTTGATGGCATTGAGGAAGTACAGCTAATTGGTCGTTGCTCTGCTAGATTTTTGCTTGTAAAAGACTTATATGTTCACCGTAAGCAGTTTCCTGTTTGCTTGGCATATGCGGTGACAATCCATAAATCGCAAGGTTTAAGTGTAGACTGTGCATTGGTGAATATTGGCAGTTCTGTGTTCAAGGAGGGTATGGCATATGTGGCATTGTCACGAGTTAGAACTTTATCGGGATTGTACTTGATTGAGTGTGATGTCACAAACATTTGTGCGGATCTAGATTGTGTTAAGGAATACAATAGGTTAAGAAGAGAGTATGCGCCACATTTGCCTCAGTATCCTTTGTTTGAGAAACGTGTGGTAGGCCGGAAACGAAGAAATGTGACCAATACTGGGGAGGTTGTAGCAAAAAGACGAAAAGTCGATGAACCTAAAATTACAAGCAGAAACAAAAAGGATTTTGTTGAAGATGTTGTTAGTTTTCAATTTGAAAACAGTTCTGGTGTCAACTGCTATGCTAATGTAGTGGTTAATGTTTTGTTTTCTCTAGAAAATGTAAAAGAAGAGATTGTGGTCAATTCTGATCAAAGATTTTGCAGTTTGTTAAATTCTGTGTTAGAGAAATGTAGCACTGGTAGAACAAACATAGAAAGTGTGTCTGAAATTCGAAATCTGTTAGACAGATGTTCAGGCCAAACACAATTCTCTCAAAATATTCAGCAAGATTGTCAGGAGTTTTTAATGTATATGCTTGATGTATTGCATGCTGAAGGTGTAGATGTAGATCAGCTGTTTGGGCTTTCTTATCAATGGCAGCATGACTGCGAGAACTGTATGGTATCAAGTACTACTAGTGTAGACTCAGAAAGATTTATATATTTAACTTTGCCAGACAGTAAATCAGTCTCCTTTAATAAGCTAGTAAAAGCAGCTGATCACAACATGGAGTGTAGCCAATGTAAATCTGAAATGATGTCCACATTATTTATACGAACATATGGCCAGTATGTCATTTTAATGTTCCAACGATGTAGGCCTGATGGAACAAAATTGACAATTTTAATTAAAAATTTTGTAGCTTCGCAGTTGTCAATATCAGGAAGGACTTTTGTAACTGCAGCAATTATATATCATGACGGCCCTTCAATAACATCAGGACATTACACAGCTTATTTAAAGTCTAGAAATGGCTGGTCATTCTGCAACGATTCTGTTTTAATTTTCAAAAAAAAATTGCCGTATGACCTTAAAAACTCTTACCTGGTGTTTTTAAAACCAAAATTGTAGGGAAATAATCTCGGGATGTGCTCTGTGGAATTTCAAGAAGTTCTAATGGCTCCTACACAATTTGGCCTTGAGGATAAGTGTAGTTCAGAGACATAACTTCTAACCATAAGACTGGACGTCATGGAGAAATAAGTGCACTTTGAATGAGTTCAGAAAAACTATTTCTTTTTATAAGCTAATTGAAGCAGCCAATCAAAACATAGAGTAGAGGGAATGTAAGTCTGCAATGCTGTCTACTGTTTTACATTGCTTTGTGATTGAAAGTGATGTAGAGAATTAAATAATTGTAGTAGTCATAGAGTTAGTGTAAGTCTGCTTCATAGTAAGCAGTATCAGTGTCATAGGAAATGTAGAACATGACTGAGCAAGAAGGGGAAGATATTACTATTCCTGGATTGTGAAAATGATCTTCAACATTTTAATTCTGAAAGTTGCAGAAATGCCAAATGACGGGATTGGCTTACAAGAAATCCAAGAGGTATAAATGGCTCTGACAAGATTTGGCCTTGTGGAAACTTGTGGTAGAGAGCAAGAAGTCATTTATTGCATGTAACATGTTTTTAAAAACGATGGAGATTTTCTTTCAGAAAGTGGCGGGCTGAAAGTAATAACAGCACAAAAGAGTGTAAGCTGTTCATAGGACATCCTTTGACGTCATGGAAAGTAAGTTAACTTTAAGGAGTTCTGAATTCTGATTTGTTATGTTGTATGGGTTTTTTAAACACAATCATTTTGATTGTGTTTTTTTTTCCCCGCTGTTATATGATGAATACCTTCAAGTCACTGTTTTTAGTGAATTTTGATACATTCTGAGAAGAGCAAAAATAAACCATTTAACATGTATAATTAATTCTGTACTGTTTGCATTTATGATGTATATGTAGAACTGTGTAGGAGGCATGGAGAAGGTGAGGCTTCTGTAAGTGTCAAAGTTGTTGCATGCAGTGCTGCACTTCTGCGTATTCTTTCATATGCTAGACTACATCTGCACAATGAGATACCTAAGCAAAGGAAACACAAGTGATGTGATTGTGAAATGAGCAAAATAAATTGCACGTATTTCATTTACATCACCTGTGTTTCCTATCATTACGAATCACATTGTGCAGATCAAGTTTAGGTCTGTCCAGGGAAACATAGGAGGTTTGGACTTTGTTCAAGAGTGCAGTGGACATGACTCACTTCATTGGTAGACCTTCACATATATTATGTCCTCTATTCTCTTCAACAACTCGAAATTTCATCTGCAACCCTGAGTAGGCCTCACCTCAAACAAACCTCTGGATAGGAGACATCTTATTGGCATCCTGAAGCAATTATTTAAAATTTTAGTGTCTTGCGACACTTTTCTGAGACAACAGCAATGCAAAAGATGCACCATGTTTTAAGATAGGCCTCACTTCATCTGCATCAAGATACTGTTAGTTTAAAATGTATATCTTTAGGACTGTGTAGGGGGCCTGGAGAAGCAGAAGCTTCTGTAAGTGTCAAAGTTGTTGAAAAACTGTTTGTCCTTCAATCTTTTCCCTTGTCTTTTGTAATTTTTAAATACATGTTTTAATATTTTTCAAATGTTTGTTCTCTCTTTCACAGATTGAAAGTATAAAAACAAAAAGTGAGTAATTTAACGACAATTATAAGGTAAATGTTTTGTACTCTTTTCGTTACATTTCTATCACATTTAACTACTATTAGTTCCACTGCTTCATTTCTTTAACCCTCAGTTTCCTGCCTTTGCTACTTCCCTCATTCCTTTCTCTATTACCTACTTACTCAACTCCTTCCACTCTTTTTGTCAGTCCCTCTCTTCTCATAGTTCCTCACTCTTGTTCACTCACTCCGTCTCTATTACTCTTAGTGTCTTTGACTGATCACTGTATCACTATTTGTTCATAATGCTTTCTCTGTATAGTTGAAGCACACTAAGGGGCATATTATGAACACAGCCAATAAAATTATTGCTCTTTTTATTGGCAGAAAACTGGTGCAAAAGTGGTTTTAGCGGCAGTTTTCTGCCGCAAAAGCAGCTTTAGCGACACATTTCTGCCAATAAAAGCTGCAAAACTTTTATTGCCTATGTTGATGATATGGCTCTATGTTACTTACATTTCTTTGCTGTTTCAATTAATCTTTTTCTGTTATTTTTTGTTTTCTGTTTTCTATTTTTTCTCTCTGTTATTCCTCATGTTTTAATCTTATTTTGAACATTCAGTCACATTCTCCAAGAAACTCTTCTTTGTTAATGTTATACTCTCTTTTTTTTTCTTTCACTTCGTTATCTATTTTGTTTTTCACAATTATACCCTCTTCCGTCTTTTCTTCGGTAAATAGATCTATTAAACAGTATCTCTTCTTTACTCCCTATAGCTGTCTTTCTTTTAACATCACTCTCTGTTTACTTTCCTTATACTTACTCTTTTTTAAAAAAAAAAAAATTTTTGGTTAGCTCCCGGTCCACGTACCGGGAAGCTAACCGGGAAGCGAACCAAAAGAAATAGAGCTTGTAAGAGTGCTAAACATTCTAGCAATTTTTTTTGAAAGGGAAGGTAGTTCTGAAAAGAACTTTTTTTTTATATTTTTGTTGTTTTATATATTTTTTTTTTTTTTTTTTTATTTTTTTATTTTTTTGTATTTTTTGAACGATTTTATATTTTTTTTGGTTTTTTTTGGGGGGGGAAACAACAAAAAACAGGCATTGAAAAGGGCTCAACAGGAGCAAAAAAAAAATTACTGGGGGCGGTTAGGGCAATTATGATGTTCATACGCCAGGTTGATAGCATTTATGCTCATATTGCCACATGCTAACAACGCACGACAGTGCATACAAGTGTGTATCATGTGGCCAAAATGTTCTTGTATGTTTGGCACAGTTTCCCGTGCCTCTGCTGGTGTCAATGAAATTGATATCCTTGATCTGGCCACAGGAGTTGATCTTGGATTTTCCTGCAAATCCCGTATTCCCGCCCGGCTATAATTGAGTGGATGCTTCCTGGTCATGTGCCTGTGCATAGTATGGTTCCCGTAACTATATTTCTTATCTGTCCCTCTGGATAATTGTTCTTTACAGATGAGGCAGGTGACATACCTCACATTCACTTTTTTTTGGCCAGAAGGGATCGAATAAAACTGCCAGATGAAACTGGCTTTCTTATGGGAAACCCGGGGCACCTCTTCTAAGAACTGTGGTTCTTCTCCCTCCTCTTCCTCCATTTCTTCCTCTTCCTCCTCAGTGTTGGTCATGACCTGGGGAGGTGGTCCTCTCTTCCCATGAGGAGGTGGAGGTGGTGGTGGGGGTGCACCAGCTGAAGCAACTACTGAAGCCATTTCTGATATAGTAGTAAAGGTCTTCCTCTCACAATGATGAAAGTCAGAGTGAGGAAAGAAGGAGGGGTTTTCATCATTTGGGAAAAACAATACTTCTCAACCAATGAAAAGTGTTATTGATTTCTTACCGGTTCGCGGACCGGGTCGCGGCATCAATTTGAGCTAACGGGAAGCTTTCCGGTTCGCGGACCGGGAGCGAAACAAAAAAAATATTTTAAAAAAATTATTAATAAACATATAAAATATATTTTTGGATTTAAAGAAGAATACATTTTACAGCTATAGATATTAGCTTTTAAAAAACCAATGAAATTCACTGAAAAAACCATAGGTTATAGACCACATATAGTTAGGAATTAGCATTTACAAAACCTTGAAAATTCACTGAAAAAACCATAGGTTATACACCATATATAGTTAGGAATTAGCATTTAAAAAACCTTATTTTACTCACACAAAACCAATGAAATTCCATATATAGTTAGTTGTACTAACTATATATCGCGCACCCGCAATCCACTGCTGATCATGTCACATATTACATCATTCATGACATGGTCAGTGACATCACTGATGACATCACTGATGACATCTCAAATGACATCACTGATGACATCACTGATGACATCTCAAATGACATCACTGATGACATCACTGATGACATCTCATTTGACATTACTGATCACATCACTGATGACATCATTCATGTGATAATACGATGAACCTCTTCAGACTCTAATATAACCTTAGATACACTCAGTGTAAACAGACACTCACAGACTGTCACTCATACATGGAGTTACTTACACACCTAGTCAGTCATGCAAAGAATCAATCACACCTCCATTTTCACAACTATACAGTTATACACACCTTACTTATTCAAACATATACTAAAACATATTTACTCACTTATACAATCCTGGATACAAGTGCACAATGATCCATACAGCCACTCACACATTCACTGGCTCTTATGCACAGTTATTTATATATGTCAACTCTCACATGTACTGTATTTTACATATGTACTTACTTTGACATGTAGCACTGAGATATCTATTCACTCACCAATACAGTCATGCACACAGTCAACCGCCCATACAGCTGTTTCCACATGCACTTTTGAACCCATACATCTATGCACAGAGTCATACACCTCCCAGCCACCCACACCCACACTCAGTCTCCCATACAAATGCTTGGGCAACCAGTCAATAACCCATTTAGTTACTCATATAGCTACTGATCAACACATGCAGCAGTTTACAGAACAACAGACATAATGATGCACAAATTAAAACAGTTTAGTCACTAACCCATGCACTCAGTGAGACACATTTAACCACTCACTCATACAGTCAGTCATGCACCTACTAAATCCTTCATCCAGACACTTATACATCCACTCATTCTTAAATATGTAAGACATATTTTAACTTTACAGAAAAATACAGTCACTGGATGTTGTCATCAGTGATGTCATCAGTGATGTCATTTGAGATGTCATCAGTGATGTCATCAGTGATGTCATTTGAGATGTCATCAGTGATGTCATCAGTGATGTCACTGACCATGTCATGAATGATGTAATATGTGACATGATCAGCAGTGGATTGCGGGTGCGCGATATATAGTTAGTACAACTAACTATATATGGAATTTCATTGGTTTTGTGTGAGTAAAATAAGGTTTTTTAAATGCTAATTCCGAACTATATATGGTGTATAACCTATGGTTTTTTCAGTGAATATATATATATATATATATATATATATATATATATATATATATATATATATATATAATATATATATCAGCGGAAGCCCTCTATGAGAACCTACCTGAAAACATCGCTACAACAGCCCAAGAAAGTCGCACTACGCCAAGTAGCAGCAATGCGAGGGACTTGCTAAAAACTCTAGGAAAACTACTCCGTAGTGAGCTTTCTAAATGGTGGGAAAAGAAATCCCTAGAAAAATACCTTGATGCAAACCGCGTTCCACGAGGTCTGAGGGTTTTGATTGTTCCTACCTACGAAAACCCTGACCCTAAGATGCTACAGGAATGGGCTGAGAATAACTTACAATCTTCTAAAAACATGCTCCATATTCTAATTAAATATGCCCAATCTGATAGGGATGCCTTACTGGTCGAAATCGACCGTGTTAATGGACTTCTGGAAGCAACTGGAGAGACTGATTTGATCAATAAAGGTCGCAAAGACATAGACCAGAGATTGGCAAAACTGGAAAAGACCATTCAGGAACGTAAGATACAGAAGTTTGCGCGTGATAAAAATGATTACGCGACTGGCTGCATTTTTACGTTCGCCAGAAAATACGATTCGTATAAACGAAAGGCAATGTCAACGCAACACAAATCTGGCATAACATCTGATCAAACAGTTAACAGCAACTCCGCTCCTTCTAATGTAGACAACCTATCTGTGTCATCGTACAGTGGCTCTGAAGGGAGTTTAACTTCCACCACAATGGGCTCCACTGACCTCACCAACTTCACACTAGTGGATGAACTAAATTTTGTCAACGAATACCGGAGGTATTCTCTGCGCTCACGGAACATTCCTCAACCAGCAGGTAAACCAGCAGCCAAAAGCGTCACATCAGAAGGCGCAATTCCAAAACGCGGTTGAGGGAGAGGCAACACACGAAGGAATTGGAACAAATAACCACGACACAGGAAAACACTGTAATTAACTTGACTGACTTGGTACTCTCCAAGGCAGAAGAGCAACTTCTATCTTTGGGCCTTTCCTATTGTCCTCCCAATAACTTTTCATACACCCAGGCACGGATTGATGTCTTTAAATTTATTAGAAAAATTAAACTCATGAAGTATTTTCTAATTCATCCATACAATAAAGACAAGAACATTGATTCTCCGGCCGGAACATCGGAAGAACAGCCATTAAGTGTGAAAAATCTAACAGGTCTTCAAACTTTAATTTCTTTGTCCTGTGAGGACAGTTCTCAATGCACCCCTACAGTCAGCCAGGTTATTCCTGTGAATCAAACGCCATCTACTCCATTTCGTGGAAAGTCCACTTTCTTACCCCTAATGCCTAAAGACGCCCTGGATATATTCAGTGATAGAGTTATCACTGAATTGAAAACATTGAACCGAACGATTCTGGGAAAGAAAAAACAAATAGATTTCAACAATCAAAAATACATTGCATTGATCAAGAAAATACAAGGCAACACAAATGTGATAGTAAAGAGTGCGGAAAAAGGTGGGAACACTGTACTATGGGCAAAATCTGACTATCTTCAAGAGGCAACACGCCAGTTGGGTGATCCCTTATGTTACACAAAATCCAGCAAATTTGCCATGTTAAAAACTTATGATAACACCAGAAAGAATATCAATCATTGGCAAAGACTTGGTCTTCTTACAAAAGAGGAAGCGAAATTTTTTAATGTAACACATCCCATCACCCCTCTTTTCTATCTTTTGCCTAAAATTCACAAATGTATTTCCCCGGTTCCAGGGCGCCCTATTATTTCTGCACAAGGGAGTATGAACGAGAAAATTTCCAAATATGTTGACTTTTTTCTCCAAACTCACATGGTTTCACTTCCCTCTTACCTTAAAGATACCACTGATTTTTTAGTTAAAATTAGTGAAGTTACTTGGTGTACTGATTTCTGTTTTCTGGTCATGGACATAGAATCACTATACACAAGCATAAATCATCTGCAAGGTATTGAAGCTACTAAGTTTTTTTTGGATACTAGGGCAGCCACTTTCAGGGAACACAATTCAATGTTGTTGGAAATGATACGCATTTGTTTGTTTAACAACTACTTTCAATTTGACAGGGAAATCTTCCACCAAGAACGGGGTGTGGCTATGGGTTCGTGCTTCTCCCCCAGCTATTCATGTTTACATGTTGGCTGGTGGGAGGAGCACGTCCTATATAGAGCACACAGTATATGGCTTGAACATCTAGCCCATTATTGGAGGTTTATAGACGATATTTTTATCGTCTGGAAGGGTACGCAAGAACAAGCTGCCCTCTTTGTCAATGATATTAATGTCAACAACAGAAATTTAAAGTTCACTGCTACCATAACATCTACCTGTGCAGAATTTTTGGATGTCCAAGTCTATATAGATCAGGGTCAGATTCATACCAAATTATTCAGGAAAAGCACTGCGGGCAATTCCATTCTTCTCGCCCGCAGTTCACACCCACCCCACACTATTCAAAGCATTCCGCTGGGCAAATTTATTCGCATCAAAAGAATCTGTAGTGACCCTGAGGTGACCAATCAGTGTCTAGCTGAGTCCATGCAAAGATTCTTGAGACGTGGGTACAAACAAGATGCATTGAACCGTGCCCTTTCTAAAGCCTCAGACCGCCCAATGGAACAATTATTGACCCCGAGCTCTAGATTTTCCCCAGAACCTACTTTGGGTGGCTCAGTTAGATTTATTACCTCCTACTGTTCTCA
Source organism: Lissotriton helveticus (assembly GCF_964261635.1). Taxonomy (NCBI): domain Eukaryota; kingdom Metazoa; phylum Chordata; class Amphibia; order Caudata; family Salamandridae; genus Lissotriton; species Lissotriton helveticus. The sequence goes on along the minus strand of NC_136071.1, from coordinate 328,118,819 downwards.
AGTACAGAAACTAAGACATATTATCAAAACACAGTGGCCTTTTGTACAAACAGATGTCATTTTGAGCCCAATGTTACCTAAAACACCAGCCATTACATTCAGGAGGGCTCCATCTATGAAAGATGCTCTGGACAAAAGTCAACCAGAACTTTCCATCAAAATTCCCTGGTTAACTAAAACAGTTTTTTTAGATGTACATCTTGCCGGGCCTGTAATTTTGCTGAAAATAGTACTCACTACAAATCAGCTTTTAGTGAGTTACCTATGCAAATAACTGAGCATCTCACTTGTCGTAGTGATTTCGTTGTTTACCAACTCACCTGCACCTGTTCACTCTCCTACATTGGGAACACAAAGTTGCCTGCCAACCAGCGCATTTTGCAACATATAAGGGCTATAGTTAATTCAGACATGAACTATCCTGTGGCCCGCCATTTCAAGGCGGTTCATGATAAAAAATTGAAGGATCTGAAGTACACTTTGCTATGCTCTGTACCAAACCCCGGGAGAGGTGGGAATCGTGAAAGACTTCTTAGACAAAAGGAAGCTTACTTTATCATGTTACTGGACACGAGTCCCCTAACGGGTTAAATGCTTTTGATGAATTACACCACTTTTTGTAATATGATAACTGAATGAACTGGTCTGATCTAGTGCGTTTGATCCATTTTCAATCTTTCTGATTCTTTTGTAAATAATATTGACCAATGGGCTTTGCATATTAATGATGTAATTATATGTAGGATTTGATGTTTGCACCAAACAAGTCATGATTTAGGTTCTCTAATTGGGCTTTTCAGCCGTCTATTGTTTTTTAATTAGAATACATTAATCTTTTGAAGTTTTAGGCGCATGAGCTTTTATTTTCTACATATTGTTTCCACCTACTCCTATCGCGTCATGTGACCAAGCTCCGTTCGCGGAGCGAAACGCGTCAGGGAGGGCCCTTGCTCTGGCAATTCTGCAATAAATTTCTGCACTGCTACACTATATGGTGTCTTGGCGTTTCTTACTTGATCCATAAGTAAGAGGAAAGGTGACGAGGAGAAGGTGGTCTGTGCCCGTTTATGACCGCAGCCATCGGCGGTCGGGATTTCTTTTGATATCTATATATATATATATATATATTATCCCAATCCTGGCTTAGACTTCAAGAAGAACAGGCACCGACTCCGTGGATCAAAATCAAAGGTTTTTTATTCACCAATACATGTGATCAGACGCGTTTCGGCAGAAAAGTCCGCCTTGTTCACTTCATCCTTCATATATATATATTATCGCTCTGGTTGCACCCAATGCAAGATCACTCCCGGGCGGGTGCTCTTGAGTAGCGGTGCACACCATTAATTATTCTGGTACCGTTTCCCCAATTGCAAGAGAAGTAAAAAACTCACGAGAGACATTTCTTCGGCATCTGTTTATTCCGAAACAAACAAACGCGTTTCGGCGACCTGCCTTCCTCGGTGTTTGTCGACACACCGGGAGGCCGCCATACTTTTCAACATTACGGGTGCATGCCACAATGGAAAAGGGACTTACTCAACATTTCCGCCGTGGGCGCCATCTTGTAATATGCAATTTTAAACATTTCATACAGTTGCACATTCTTTAAGCTATCACGAATTCGATAAAACATTTGTACCATGATGCATTTCCTTATTGGATGAGCTCATTATACACCGTATATCGGTTTACTAAATTGCTAATCACATTGCAATTTACCCTGTATGGGTGTTAAACATTTCATGCGCCCATAGTTTATGCGGTACTCCAGTTGCCTCTATTAGTTATATACAAGAATTCATCATGCCGTGGATTGGCTTAAGTCCCTTTTGTTTACATTGGACACTCATTACCACATTAATGTATGCATTTTATCATTGCCAGCAGTTCAGTCATTCCTTTTCTTATAAGCATTCAAATTACTGAATACCACAAAATATTCTATATATCATCGTAATATATGTCAAATTATAATGAGCTCATCCAATAAGAATTCCCTCATTGTCTCCCAAGAGGAGGTGACTTCTGTCTATATATATATATATATATATATATATATATATATATATATATATATATATATATATATATATATATATATATATATATATATACATATATACGAAATACTGCTCGAACGCCACCTCCAAGGAAATGTTTTTGCAGCAAGCAGACACGGACCCAGATTTAGTGCAAAGAAATGCTTTCGCGTTTTAATCGGCCATTACGCGTTTCACCACCGAGGTGGCTTGATCACATATATATATATATATAATTGCATCTGGTCATCCCGCTGAACCAATTTCCAGAAAAAAGAAAAAGTTCAATGCGCAATGTTTGGGTATATTATATTAATCCATGTATTACTGGAGTTGATGCACCATGCAGGTTTCAGTTCAATAGGGGAAAACGGGGGACCACTCCTAAACGTCATAATATTATCTGTTCACAAGAAACATGGGATCTTAATGACCACTTTTATTTAGATGGCTCTGCATCCTTTAGCACCAAGGGAATTCAATCCTCAAGTGTTTAAACTAGTGGTGGCTGGTCACCCTAGTGAAACGCTTTTGGCATCCTACATGAAGTGATCACACCAATGCGAACTGTTGTTTTATGTGGGGGGCGGAGTTAGTTGACACCTACCAAGATGGGGCTAGGTATTTTTATCTGAGACAAGCGCCCTCATCCTGTTTTCACCATTGGCGCTGAAGAAGGCAGAAGAAGCCAAAATGTATCCGCCCTATATGTGGTGAATCTTTCAATAATTGGGGCTTCCACCGTCTCCCCTGCTGTGGCCTCTTCTTCTTTTCGTGAGGAGGTTCTTTGTTCATATATATATCTATATATATATATATATCCATCTAACTATATATATATATATATATATATATATATATATATATATATATATATATATATATATAATTGCCTCTGGTCATCCCACTGAACCAGTTTCCAGTCAGAAAAAAGAAAAAGTTCAATGTGCAATGGTTAGGTATATTATATTAATCCATGTATTACTAGAGTTGATGCACCATGCAGGTTTCAATTCAATAGGGGAAAACGGGGGACCACTCTTAAACGTCATAATATTATCAGGTTACAAGAAACATGAGATCGTAATGACCACTTTTATTTAGATGGCTCTGCATCCTTTAGCACCAAGGGAATTCAATCCTCAAGTGTCTGAACTAGTGGTGGCTGGTCACCCTAGCGAAACTTGATTTGAAATGTAAGTCTAAAGTGATTTCCTCTAACTCTCCTTTTCTTCTGGGCATTCTGCTGTCTTTTGAGCACAAAGTTAGCCTTCTTTGTTTTAATTTTTATAACTATATCTATGGAAGAGAAACTGCTGATGTTCTGTGGGAGCTTGGAAGTTTTTTTTAATGTCTTCTCCACCTCTCGTCCCTCCCAAAACACAGTACTATTGACATTAGAGGACTTGAATCTCCACCCATGCATAGATTGATATCTTTATAATGCTTTGGATCCTAAGGGGGCAGTCTTCAACCAGGTCCATATCAAGCATAATGTGCTAGGGGAACTTTTGAATGATTTGGTCATGCACCATAATCTGGTCAATCTTCTTACTAAAAGTACTCTTGAGCGAACTGATGGTGTGCCAAACTTTAAAGACCATTTGGAGGGATCTAATATTGATTATAATTTCATCCCCAAAAGCTTTTGCTCCACCCTGTCTAGTTTTGCAATAGAATGGGAAGTCAATAGTTAGCATAACCTCCTTGTGACAATTTCTTCTTGGGAAATTAAGCAGTCAGATAATTGCAACCTGTATAAGGCCTGAGCCATTAACAAAGACAAAGGTGACAGACTTAAATGGTATAAGATTATCTCAGATGCCTTTAATGCTGATGTGGTACGGGCATGTCAGGCAGATTTTCAAATCTGTCTTGTTGATGAGGCCTCAGAAGACAGCATTCTGAAGGCTTTTTACTGAATGTGTGAATATATTTAACTAGCCCTTTCCGAGCCGGGATGGAAGGTCCTCCAATGCCCTGTGGCTTTTTGATAAGAACTGTTGAAAGGCCAGGAAGGTACTTTTGGCAACTTTGAAAAATACACCCAGAGATAGAAATATGCTCAGGGATAGGAAGCATGAGCTAAAGAATACACTTTGGGAGGACTTGGTGAGAGAGATCAATCTGAAGAAAAGCTCAATTTTTTGGAGGGTTTTGAATCAGCCACTTTTCAAAGAAGACTAGGTTTCTGATTAGGGAGCTACAGTGTCGGCGTAGGCTTGGGTGGACCACTTTTCCATTCTCTATATTTGTGAGTATCCAGAGAACACGACCCAGCCCACCCCAATGGCCAACAGGCTCATAATTTAGTGGGTTGAAATGAAAGACCCTATTTTATCTCTGGCCCTGGGCAAGCACCAGTAGCCAGCAGTGTCCCAGGAGACTTGTTAAAGTTCAGAGCAGACCTGAGGGCTTCTGTTATTACCCTCCACGTAAATGCTGCCATTAGAGGACACTTACCGGATGTCTGGAGTCTGTCTTTAACTGTCCCAGTATATTAAAAAATGAGACAGAGCTGATCATCAATCAATCAATCAATCAATCAAAAAAAATTGTATAGCACGCTACTCACCCGTAAGGGTCTCAAGGCGCTGAGGGGGGGAGTCGCTACTGCTCGAACAGCCAGGTCTTGAGTTGTTTCCTGAAGGAGAGATGGTCCTGGGTCAGCCGTGGGTGAGTGGGGAGGGAGTTCCATGTCTTGGCTGCCAGGTGAGAGAAGGATCTACCTCCGATGGTGGATTTCCGAATGCGTGGGAAGGAGGCGAGGGCGAGGCTGGCGGAGAGGAGCTGGCAGGTGGGTGTGTAGAAGGTGAGGCGGCTGTTGAGGTACTTCGGGCCCATGTTGTGGAGGGCCTTGTGTGCGTGGGTGAGGAGTCTGAACGTGATCCTCTTGTTGACGGGGAGCCAGTGCAGGTTGGACAGGTGAGCGGAGATGTGGCTGCGGTGAGGGATGTCCTGGATGAGTCGTGCCGCGGCGTTCTGAATGCGCTGGAGTCTTTTCTGGAGTTTGGCTGTAGTTCCGGCGTAGAGGGTGTTCCCATAGTCCAGACGGCTGGTGACGAGGGCCTGGGTGACCGTCTTCCTGGTTTCGGTGGGGATCCATCGGAAGATCTTTTGGAGCATGCGCAGGGTGTTGAAGCAGGCTGATGAGACGGCGTTCACTTGCTTGGTCATGGTGAGGGAAGAGTCCAGGATGAAGCCCAGGTTGCGTGCGTGGTCCGTTGGCTTGGGTGCGCTGCTCAGGGCAGGTGGACACCAGGAGTTGTCCTAGGTAGAGGGGGATGGTCCTAGGATGAGGAATTCCGTCTTGTCTGACTTGAGTTTCAGGCGGCTGATCTTCATCCATTCTGCGACTTCTTTCATTCCTTCCTGGAGGTTGGCTTTGGCGGTGGTGGGGTGGTTGGTGAGGGAGAGGATCAGCTGGGTGTCGTCGGCGTACGAGATGATGTTGAGGTTGTGTTGGTGAGCGATGGCCGCGAGGGGGCTCATGTAGACGTTGAAGAGGGTGAGGCTGAGAGAGGATCCTTGTGGTACGCCACAGGTGACTTCGGTGGCCGTGGAGCGGAACGGGGGGAGGCGGACTCTCTGCGTTCTTCCGGCAAGGAACGAGGAGATCCAGTCCAGTGCCGCACCTTGGATTCCGGTGTTGCTGAGGCGCTGTATCAGTGTGCGGTGACACACGGTGTCGAAGGCTGCTGATAGGTCCAGGAGGATGAGGGCAGCAGTTTCCCCGTTGTCAAGCATGGACCTGATGTCGTCGGTGGCTGCGATGAGGGCGGTCTCGGTGCTGTGGTTTGCTCAGAATTAGACTGTGAGGGGTCGAGGGATCCGTTTGTTTCGAGGAAGGCGGCGAGTTGTCTGTTGACGGTCTTCTCGATGACCTTGGCTGGAAAGGGTAGTAGCGAGATGGGGCGGAAGTTTTTGAGATCCGTAGGGTTCGCGGTGGGTTTCTTCAGGAGAGCGCTCAGTTCGGCGTGTTTTCAGCTCTCCGGGAAGGTGGAGGTTGCGAAGCAGCTGTTGATGATGTCCCGGAGATGGGGTGCAATGATGGAGTCAGCTTTGTTGAAGATGTGGTGTGGGCATGGGTCGGTGGGGGAGCCGGAGTGGATGGTGTTCATCATGCGGGTGGTGTTTTCGGTGCTGACCGCAGTCCAGGTTTGGAGGGTGGTGGTGGGGGGTGCTGGTTCGGTGGTAGTGTGCGTGGTCATTGCGCCGAAGCTGTTGTGAATGTCAGCGATCTTGCGATGGAAGAATGTGGCGAGGGAGTCACAGAGGTCTTGCGAGGGTGTGATGTCGTTGTTGCTGGGGTTTGAGAGCTCCTTGACGATGCTGAAGAGTTCCTTGCTGTTGTGGGTGTTGTTGTCCAGACGTTCTTTGAATGCTGTCTTCTTGGTGGTGCGGATTAGTTGGTGCTGCTACAAGTCTATCTCTCTACTGAATTTCGAAGAACAAATTATAAGAAGAGTCATCCTGGAGAGATTGACTATCTGGGCTATTGAGAACAACATCCTGTCTGACTTACAATATGGGTTCAGGCCGGAAGGGGGGCGGTGGAGCAGAACTTACATTTATACCTTTTGATCTCAAAATATACTAAGACCAACAGGGGTGCCATACTCTTAATTAACCTCAGCTTTGCCTTTGATAAGGTCAATAGAAATAAGCTTTGGTCGGAGCTAATGTCCATGAGGGTGTCAAATTGGATCTCATTTCCCTCCTGAGAGATCTAACAGGAGCTGTTAGCTATGGCACCAATTGGGAATGTGCTCAGCCCTTGAGCTGATGTCCATGGGGGGGGTCAAACCGGATCTTGTTTCCATCCTAAGAGATCTAACATGAGTGGTTAGATATGGCATCAATGGGGAGTGTACTCAGCCCTTGAAACTTAAAAGAGGCGTTGAACAGACCTGCATCCTCGTGCCATTCCTATTCATTATGTATATTAATCGGCTGGAGGGGTATTATCCCACTGCGGCCTTGATGTCCCTCGAGTAGGTGGTAATGTGATTTCAGTGCTTTATACACTGATGATGCTGTTCAGGTTCTTTTAGACATTTTTTTAATTGATTCTTTAAAGCAGGGGTCTCCAACCTTTTCTGTAGGAAGAGCTACTTTTGATCAGTGCATGTTTCTAGACAGACCCATATCCACTTTGATTGAATTAAGCCTAAAGTCCATAGAGCCAAATATGATGTTTGAACAAAGTACTTTGACTAGGGGCACTATAACAGGACTGCCATGTGTGTCAGTGACAGTGTGATCCTTGGGGATGTATGTGGATGTGTTTGTAAGAATGGGATAAACGTGAATGGGTGACTGATAGCCTATGTGGTATGTACTTGTGGCACTGAAATACCTTTCATTATATGTGTTACCACTATGTGTACAAAACAATCATATGACCATTTTTTAAATGGGATTACATTTAAAATCTAGAAAACATTCTGCAAAAATGTTCTTTACATTCCTCCCGCATAAAATAATGGCTGTATTTTTCAGTTATAAATATGGCACCATGTCTAACAGCCACTGGGAACAAGATGGCTGATGCGTGTAAGGGTGACTCTTTGAAATGGGAGAAATTTAAAGTGAAGAGTTAACTTTATGTTTGTTTGTATTCCATAAATGTCATAATTTAAATGTAATCCTATTACTAAGTGTCACATTTCAAACACCAGGCATCTTGCTCCCATTGGCCTTTAGACAAGGAGACATATATTTAACAGAAATATTGAGCCATTTGGTTAAATGGGAGGAATTTATAGTGAAGACATATGCTTCATAAAACGTTAAGACATAATTGGCTTAATTGAAAGTGGACAAAAACATTAAGACTTTGGGCCTGATTAAGAACTTGGTAGACCAATTACTCTGTCACAATGGTGACGGACATCTTGTCTGCCGAAATATGAATCCCATCATATCCTAGGACTGTAGTTTTCCAATGATAAATATGGCAAAGTGTTTACTGGCTACTGGGAGCTAAAGTCTGGCTGTTTGTAAATGCTGCACTTTGAGATTGAAGAAAATTAAAATTAAGAGTTACCTTAATCATCAAGGTAACTTTTCATTTTAATTTTGTACAGTTTAAAAACATTCAGAAACATTTTGTTCTCACACTTCAATATTGAGTTGACAAGTAGTTATTTAAGTGTTAAATACCTCAGTGCTTCAGTGCATAACCTCTGTGCCCTGCATCTTAAATCTCACTGCTCTTTATCAGACCCTGCTGTCTCCAGTCTGAAGATAATAATGTAAAGTAAAGACAGCCTTCCCTTAACTTAAAAGAAGTTTTTTTTACATGGACTTAAAGCTGTGAGCTACCCTGAAGGTGTCAACGAGCTACTGGTAGCTTGTGATCGACTATTTGGAGATACAATGGTTTAGATCAATCCACAAATTCTAAACTAATTACTGTTAGAAATGGGGGTCTCTAGTTGACAATGGTTTTCACCTTTCTCCAAGTAGGGAACTTTCTTCTAGTCAGTATAAGGGGAATACACTACTGAAATAACCCCTGATCACCCCCTTGGTAGCTTGGCATCAGCAGTCAGGCTTATCTCAGAAGCAGTTTGTAAAGCATTTGCACATAACTAACAGTAATACAGTGAAAAAACTATAAAAGGACACCACACCAGTCTTTAAAAAAAATCCAATACTTTATATATTCAAAACAAGACCAAAACGATAAATCTCCACCATACAGTTCTTAAAAAAATGCACTTGGCAAGAATAGCTTAAAAAATGCAGTTCCTCGAAGTGGGTAGCTCCATCTGGTGCTACCACGATGCTGAACACAGCAGAATCCAACAGTTCCATCAAACTGCGACAATCATGTTGGTGTGGGCCGGTCATGGCAACCGTCTTGGTTGCGATGTGAAGAGTAGCAGTGCAGCTTGCGGCAGTGCAGGCAGCGGCTCAGTTGCGGTTGTCCAGTGGCATTGGTGAGACCAGGGCTGCGGTGCGGAGTGAAGGCAGTGCTTGTTGCGTTGCTGACAGATCACGGTGCAGGCAACAGCGCCGGTTGCAAGTAGCTGGCGTTGGTCAGTCCAGACTGCGGTGTGGGACAGGGCGGTGCATTGAGAGAGTTATTTGCGGTGCCCCCAAGCCACGGTGCAGGTTCGGGTGTTGAAGTCAGCGGGCAGTGACAACGTCGGTGAGACTAGGGTGGCAAAGTGAAGTGAGATGTGAGGACTGCGTTGCCCACAGGTCATGTGTAAGCACTGGCTAAGTTGAGGCTTCGGTCATTGTCGGTGAGACCAGGGTTGCGATGCAAGATGCGGTGATGCTCTCTGTGGTGCCTTCAGGACATGGAGCCAGCAACGGAGCCGGTTGCTTTCCCCCTCTGTGGCAACTGAAACCACGGTTTCAGAAGCGGTGTCCAGAGGTCGGTGAAGTCTTTGCAGTCCCTGAGACTTCAAAACAGGAGGCAAGGTCTACTTTAAGCCCTTGGAGATACTCAGCAACAAGTTGAGAAAGTTCAGTCCAGTCCTTTCACTGCCCAAGGCAGACGCAGCAACTGCAGGTCAACCCAGCAAAGCAACAACACAGCAGAGGGGCAGTATTTCTCCTGGCAGTTCTTCCAGCTCTTCTTCTTGGCAGGTTCCTTGATTCCACCAAGTTCTAAAATTCTGGGGTCTGGGCCCCACTATTTACACTCAGTTTCTCTTTGTTCTTTTGGGCAGAGAGTGTCTGTGCCCAGGCAAATCTGTTCTGTCCATTCTAGCCCAGGTTCCTGGTAGGAGGAGGAGACAGCATTGTCCAAGGCAGACTAAGCCCATTCAGGTGCAAGGAAATCTCCTCCCGCTACTCTAAATGGATCCCAGGTCTATTCAGCCCAGCCCTGACTCTTCCAGGAAAGGCAGGACACACCTCAACCCCCCAGTGGCAGTCTGAGAGAATGCACCTGCCACTCCAAAGCCAGACAGTCAATCCACAAACCCAGTGGAGGCATACAGGGTGGCTAAGCAAGAAAATAACTACTTTTTAAAAGTGGTATTTTCAGACACAGAACACAAAAATCATCTATACTAAAAGATGCATTTTTATATTGTGAGTTCAGGCATACTAAGTCCCATTTTCCCATCTTGTCCCAATGGGGAGATATGCTTACAAGATGTTATAAGTAAACTCCCATTATATCCTGTGGGGCAGATAGCATTTCCAGAGTGAAAAACGAAATACACTGTAATTCACACACAGCAGTACATGTCCTACCTTTAATATACACGGCACCGACACGGCGTCTTGCCCACTGGGGTACCTTGGGCCTACCTTAGGCGTGACTTACATGTCAGAAAGGGGAAGATTAGGGTCCAGCAAGTGAGTGTACTTACCAGGTCGACATAACAGTTACAAATTGCGTTCAGACACTTCAGTGGAAGGTCTGAGGACCCTTTACAGGGCAGCTTGTGTGGGTGGCACAATCAATGCTGCAGGCCCACTAGCAGCAGTTGATTTACAGGCCCTGGCACCCTCGGTTCACTTTACTAGGGTCCTACTGGTAAATCAAATATGCCAATCATGGAAACACCAATCCATAACATAATTTGCAATAGGAGCACTTGCACTTTAAGACAGAACAGCAGTGAGAAAGTGCACAGAAACACTAACCAGCAAAAACAGTAAAAACAGGGAGGTCAGAAAGCAAAAAGTCAGGGGAAACACTCCAAAATATGCTAGGTTGTACAATTACATTTCACTGTGGTTGGCACAAAGAACACAAAAACTTCCAATTTGTCAGCCCAAGGTTATATTTAAAGTAGGGTGGAAAATGTCTCCTACCTTGGGCTTTTACTCAATTTCGGACATAGTTGGCAACTGTTGGTTAAGAAAAATTTAGGGAGTATAAGAAGGGCAATCTCTGGTCTGAACAACTTTGCCAGTCGCCTTGGGCAGGTGCCTCCAAAATTATTGAGAGATATATACAAAGCCAAATGTTTCCCTATGCCAACATTTGGGTGTCGGAGATATGGGGATATGCACCTGTCGACCAGATCCAGGTGACAGAAAACACTATTTTGAGGGGGCGTTTGGCCTAGGGACAGAGCATCCCAGCTGAATTTATTCATGAAGAATTGGGCATGAATTTTATCACAGATTTTATTTGTCTATGTTCACTTTTACTCTGGTGCTCGGTATTGTACAAGGAGGAGAGATATCTAAACAGGTTAATTCTCCGGGAATGTTTGTCCCTGGATAACTTTTCACAGATACCATGGCTCCATTTCATAAAGTCCACCTTTAAAGATCTAGGGAGAACAGGCATATTTTAAGATCCTGAGGGCATTATAAAACAAGCATTTGCAATGCAATAGGTCTCGCATTACTGAAAGCTTGAGCTATTGGCGTTGCAAATAATAATGCAACGCCAATAGCTCAAACTTTCAGTAATGCGAGACCTATTGCATTGCAAATGCTTGTTTTTCTCATGGGTTCTAAATCTATGATATGCAGGGGATAACCTTTTTTCACAGGAAGACAAGTTCACCCTTTTTAGTATGCTAGGATTCAAACTTATGACCAGGTATTTCAACATACATTTTTGTAAAGTGCATTAATCACTTATGCCACCAGGCTTGTTAGTATTCAAGCCTTATATTTGCTGGTTATACACAGCATATGCACGAGGCACCTTGGTGATCTTACCAGCAGATATACTTGGCCAGCATACATAGCTGGTAAGCTAACCTGAGGGTTTATGTGACAAGTTAAAAGTAAGTCTATATGCGCCTACATTTATAATAAATGCCAGAAATGGGGTTGTCGCTTAAATTACTTATTTTGTGTTTAAGCAGAGATGACATGCATAGCTTTGGGGTTTGTGAGGGATGCACGGTGACATTTCACAGTAGACCTCAAATCGAACGGTTCTTTTTGTGCAAGCTTTTATTTTTCTTGACGCTGCTTACCTAAAATCCCCTCGTTTGCCCCTTGGGAATGACTACGACACAGGGAGTGCCCAAAAGAAGAGGTGAATTGGCAGCTGTCTAACCCCTCACGCCGGGGTAGAGGCCAGGCATCTCGGCTTCCAATCTGCCAGACCCCCATGCAGAGTCAGGCACAGCTGCAACGAATTCAAGGAAAATTGCCTTTAAAAGACTATTAAAGGGAAACATCCTTTACAACGCAACTTTCACCACGCAGTGCCTTTACGATGCAACTATTACAACGCATGTCATTACAACGCATTGCGCTGGGGGGCGCTCTAGGATAGGGAATAGATTTAATTTACTATCCAACACCTTCCCTACTATCCACGGGGACTGGAGTTGGAATAGTAAATTAAACTATTCACTATCCAGCACCCCTAAGCGCTATGCGTTGTAACAGCATGTGTTGTAAAAACTGCTTGTAAAGGCATGCGTGGTAAAAGCATGCGTTGTAATGTCATACATCCCTATTAAAGGGTGACTTGCTATTGGTCTACAGTGCTCATAAAGCAAGAGTGATGGCTGCACGTTTGCCTTGGAGTGATTTTCTAAGTGTACGATATCCATACAGCTAGAATTATATTTGCTTCTTTGTAATGGGAGGGTTGTTTGTGTGGGACACTTATTTTATTATGGTGAGGTTTGCTTCAACATATGATGACTCAGAGCTGCATTTTCATAAGTGCATGTGTGTATAGTAGGCCACCCCTTTTTTTTCTTCTTAAAATTCTCGGATTTGTAGTGTAATTTAACCCAGTATAAATCCCATATTTTATAAGAAAAAACCTAGGAGGGAACAAACTAGTTACGTGTGGACCTGGGAACCTTGACAGCTATGGTACTTTGGAGATATGTTGCTTCAGTGCAGGTTTTTTTATTTTTTTTAACAGGAATTACTTGGACATGGTTCACTTGGCTTAAGGCGAAGATGTACTTGTAACTGGCACAAACCTCTTCATGCTGAAGAGACATCTGGGACTTTGGAGAGCTCTCCTTATAAAGGGAGTGGCTCCATAACCAAAGTTATTTCAGCTGAGTTAGGCAAGCCAGAGCTGTGTAGAGATGTTCTGATCAGTGCACTGCTGTCATAGTATGAATTCCTTTTACAGTATCTTACAGTAAGAATGATATCTGGATCTTTGCTATGGATTGCCATGCGATTGCTTTCTTCTGGCATGCCTTTCTAGTGGCATGCTTGGAGGGCTTTGGGTAGAAGTTTCACTAGTATGAATGTATTTATTTTATTTTATTTGCTTAGGTAAACTAGGGCAACTTGACCAGAGTCTCACTCTGTATATGGTAGATAAGTCTTATCAAAGAAACAGTATCACGTTAACCAGGAAGTGCGGGCTGGGTCTGTACAGAGCTGTTCTGTTGAGGCTTTCCATAGGAATTATTTCACCAGGCAAGGACATCAGAGGGATGTAGGGAAGGGGGCGTTTTCATTACACAAATTATTTCCACATGTTCCATCAAGCTGGGGCCGTGGAGCAATGTTGGGATTGAGGGAGTGTTCCATAATGGAAATTATTTCCAGAACAAAGGAGAAGCTGGTTTTGTCCCTATATGTTATCATTGAGGGGGCGTTGCCATAACATGACGTATTTCCACCTGGAGGGTCAAACCATGGCAGTCTGTAGATGCTGGTATCGGGGACTGTTTCTATAATTATCACTGGGACGAGAAGGCTGGGGCTGTGTGTAGGTGTTCGCCTGGAGGGAGTGTGTCCATAAGAGGAGTTATTTCCGCAGGGGACAAGCCGGGTTCTTGCTGCGGATTGGTATGATTGTCCGGGTAGACGTGCTGTCATAGTGCAAGTTATTACTGAAGGGTGGGGCACGTCCTGGCCACGCTGAGGTGTTTTTTACGGAGATTCCTTTTGAAGATTCTTGGTATCTCTCTGCGTGTCTCGAGTTGCTTGGCTCGGCTGAGGTGCCCAAACCTGCTTGCATGTGCCTGTGGAATGCTCGCAAGTGTGCTGTGTGAAGGGTTGGGTGGGAGCACTAGGGAGTGTTTTGTCTCTAAATAAATGCAGTGGACCTGGTCTCTGACCGCTCTCGCAAAATTTCCGGGACATGCCTCGATCCCACATACCACCTTGGGTGATGTTGCTTCATAGACACTTATGTTTCTAGAGATATTACCTTTTATGACTCCGAATAGGGCAGTGGCCTTAAAACCTTTTGATTGCCCCCCACCCTTCAAATGCCCCCACCATGCCACCCTCCCTCTGTGTCCCTGGTAGAAATAAAAATATGATAACGAGTGGTGCACGCAGGCAGCCCAACTCTCTTTCCTCCTTTCATTTCGCTGCTTTCCTGTGAAATGGATCCAACAAAGAAGAAGCCTGCGAGTGGTGCGCGCGCGCATGCCACAGCCAGACATGTGGTTTCAATTATCGCGCCTGTGCCTGGGCACGATAATTGAAACCACATGCCAGCTGTGCATGTAATAGACACCAATAGGCCATGGGCCGAGCAATGCATCCACCTTTGGCCAATTGCGTGCAGTCAGGGCCGGACTGGCTACTGGGCAGTTGTGTGTGCTGTCGTGCTGTGGGCTTATTTAGTTGATGGGGGCCTGCGTGTGCAAAACGAAATTCGTTTTGCTTTTTTTATTTCAAATCGCACGCTGGTCCCCATCAACAAAATAAGCCCCCACCACAGAGAAATTATCCCCTAGCTCGGCAGCACACACAACTGCCCGGTAGCCAGTCCGGCCCTGCGTGCAGTCTTTCATAAAAAGACGCACCCAAAGGCCAATAGCGTGGCCCAAAAGGAAAAGCACATGCTCAAGCATGTGCGATTCCTAGCTCCATTTCCAAACCCCCTACAAAAAGTCTCTCGCTGCAAAAGCAGGGCACTGCACCACTAGGAGCGAGACCTAAAAAGATCTCGACTGGGTAACCAGACCTTCTCACTCGAGGTGACAGCTTGAATGGGAGGTCACTGCTTTATTCAAGCAGTCGTGGGCAAATACATTAGGGTCAAATCGGATAATGGGATTGAGCCATATCTCCTCTTGGAAATACTGCACCAAAATTGTTGTATTTTGACATATTTTAGACTGGGCATATTTCATCAGCTAATGTTTCCAACGGGGATCTGGTACAAACCGTATAATTTACCTTGTTGTACTTGTGACAATGTATCAGTTTTGTGACACTATGCACCAAGTACTTATCTGTTCCAGTATAATCAGCCTTTGTTATAAATATATAAGGCCTCCCTTGTTATCTATAGGATTTCTTCAAATTAGACATGCATTTTTACATCTGCAACTTTCTTCCACATCTCAACAGTTTTTTTTATATATATATCATTGTTTCTGGCTGATGTTTTTAGTGCAAGTTTTTAATCTTCTTATGTACTGACATTAGTTTAATGCTTGAATTGACTGCTATTCTTTTCTGTGATACAAATTCTGTGTGATTGTGAAGTATTAACTTTTTCTTGATATGTTTTGATAATACACCTTTTTATCTATGAATTTGTTTTATATATTTGTATCAATATTTGTGTAATGCATTTTAATGTATACTTGTGTGATTTTGTGTCATTAAAAACGAATAAGGTTTTGATGATGATGATGAAATTACATTTAGGAACTTTCTCAAAAGGTATGTACCTTTGAGGAAGGTACTATGGTTGTGACCATGACAACCAGTATGACTTTGGCCTCCTTTTTCAATATCAATAGCAACAGCTGTAATAAACTGCCACAACCAGGTGTTCGAACAGATCATTTTACCCGAAAATGTACACAAGGCCTCCAACAGCTGCATATTTTAGATATATGAATGAGCAGTGGGTACACCCAAATTGTATTATTCCACTATTTGTGCAATATCAATAACGGGATTTTGAAATAAACAATTGGAACAATATTAACATAATCGTACAGTATTCTCGGTTATGGTTCAAATTCTACGCACTTATGTTAATTTCTGCAAAATAAGGCAGAAATGCGGATCAAATTAAGTTTTTTTATCAAAACTTGTAATTCAAACCCAAGTATGCTTTTTAACATGGCTAATATTGGTTTAGTTCAATTGTTGATAGTACAATAGGATGCAGTAAAAATTGAAAGGCGGGTGGATCATGAAATCAAGGTATGCTTTGAAGACCTCATTAGAGTCTGCGTGCTGCACTGTATTTATGTAAGGCAGCTTAGCCGAAATAATGTTGTGTTTTCCTTGAAACCTTGGCAACCCCTTCTTTGCCACATAAGGAGTTTGCATTTAATTGTGGCTGAACTGGTGAGGCCTGGATGTCTGTGCCTCTTATGTGGTGTAACTTGGATTAAAGCGGAGTCTCCCTTAAGGCTAACAAACTGTCTTAGAGGAGTTTGCTTGGAGGTTTTCAATTACAAAGCTAGAACGAACGAAACATACACAAATGAAGTCACCTCGATGATTTGCCGAAGACTAGAAACTCAAAAAGCACTGTGCAGTCACCTACCACAGTATCATGTATACTATGAGCTGATAAGCTGCACTGAAACGTTTGAGATAGTGTCCCTGGAAAGCCTTGCTATCTCGTGTAGTGGATCAGCAGATCTAATAACGCACACTTAACAGCAAGTGTAATATGCACGGATAGAAATTGTTTCAAGTTCTCTCTCGCTCAAAATGTATTTTTACATTTCTCTTATTTTCCCTCATGCAAAATCTATTGATCACACACCACGCTATACTTCGTTCTTTTTCTTTTCTTTACACATGTTTTACTTATTAATGAAACAAGAGCATACCCGATTGCGGGTAATAAAAACAAAAAAAAACATTTGAAATGCACTTGCCGACTTATGACTCCACATGGAAAACGCTATAATTTATCAAGCCATCTCTTTATAGTAGCAAACCATACAATCCCAAGGGGCACTGTCCCATGCTTCCGGTTCAATCCCAAACACCTACACTTTTCAATCCTATCCACGTATACAAAGCCAATACAGAGGCAAACTAGACCAAACAAGGGTAACACTTTAAAGAAGGCGGTAAGTGATTTCAATATAGCATAACCCTCCATTGAGTTAAAACCTCACTAATAGAAAATGACAGTCACATCAAATGAAACTGAACATTCCAACCCTAACTTGTTATATTTTGGGTGCAAGTCAGGATTGTACAATAGTACCGTAAACACTGCAGTGAGGAATACCCAAAAAGAATCTATTCACATCTGGGTGTTATCAGTCACACAGTCCACACAAACACAAATACATAAACAAGCAGCAATATCGGCTCAGCTCCTTTTCAGCCTTTCATTTCACTACACGATATTGTGATCATGATAAGTCCTGCCACCCATCCTGCCAGTGGCAGATGGCAGGGAATGAGGGTGGAGGGGCAGGGGAAAGGGGGAAACGGGTAGCGGAGGGGACATATTAAAACAAGCATTGGCATAGCCAATAGGTCTCGCTTTTGGGACTTCATAACTGTTTAGCCATGCAGCATACTATCCTGGACCATGTGCTGCTATGGATTGAACACAATTACTACATTCTGGGCCATCCAGTATGATTTAAGAAGACATGTTTGCCTCTGCTGCACGCTTCTTCTTTCTGGGTGGCATTTGGAAATTAAAAGCAACGATGGGAGGGTGGCGGTGAGTTGAAAGCAATGACGGGAGGCTGGGAGAGAACTGAAAGCAACATTGGGAGGTTAAGAGGAATTTAAAGCAACAATGTGAGAAGCACTTTGGCCCCCCACACCGCCCCTAAGCCCCTCAAAAAAAACAAGCGCGCTGTGCCTCACGCTGGCAGCATGGGGAGGGAAAGCGGAGGGGGCTGCGCCTGCTTCCCTTACTGAAACGAGCGCAGACACCATATGTTTGCAATTTAATTACAAAAATATGGTGTCAGCGCTCGAGCCCTCAGGGGAATAGGCACTGCCGTGGCTTAAAAAGGGGACCAATGGCATTAGGTCACTCTTATGCAGCGCATGCGCGCTGCGTAGGCGAGACCTAAAAAAGTACCACTTACCTCTCCTGCCGGCCGTCTCTCCACGCTTCTCTGAAATTCAGGACCCAGGAAGCACCCAGGCTCCACATAGCTAATCACAACGCTGCAATGAAGCATTGTGATTTGCTCTCCTAAGTCAATCACAACTCTGCAATACAGCGTTGTGATTGGTCTGAGCGCCATGGATCGGTGCTCAGATGGGGACTTGGGGCCTGAGTATGTTCCCCACCAGGCTGTGTAATGTAGCCTGGTGGGGAAGATGCTAAGCGTGCATGACAGTTTGGCCAGTCCCAGATGGCTGGCCAAGTAGTCATGTGCACTTAGTGTGCACAAACCACTCCTCCCCCTGTGCTTCCAGCCCAACCCTGCCCTAATCCAGCCCGAACTTGCAAAAAATAAAATGATAATAACTACGTCATTATTATTTTATTTTCTTGCTCAAAGAGCAGTGGGGCAACGCTCCTGTATCTTAGAGGAGGAGCCGCCCCTGCATGCTGCAAGAGGGAGAGAAGCAGGCTGCAGAGCGCCAAAGGGCAATGAAACTCCATAATGAATCACTCCCTTGTACTTGTACAAGTCTCACAGTCTGTCAATCTAGGGCCTCAACATCGAAACAAAACACCATAACCTGTGATACTTGCATTGCTGCCTTTAGTGGCTATTAGCTCAGTTTCAGTCGCTTAATATTGACTATTTAGGGACTCAAAGCAGGGAAGGATCTCGACTGCACCTACTCCAGGACCAATTTTGGTGCGGAGCCGATGCTCCAAGTTTCCCTGTGGGGCTCTGATTAGCTGACCAAATCGGTTACGGGGCACCATGAGTTGTCAAACCTTTGTTTTATATTTTTACATTTCTAATTGAGAACATCACTTATTGAGTAGCTTAGGGTCTATGTGTGGTCCTGATGAAATGTATAGACCTTTTGGGCATGAAACAGGCTGACTCTACTGAACATAACCAAGGTTAATTACTACGCCTGTTTGGTTCAGTCTTGTTTTTAATCTTGGAATGTTCCCTTGCCAGGAATAAACACTGCTAAGTGAGCGCTCGTAGTCAGTTTTAACCACTCAGTTACCCAGTCTACTACCTACTCTCACAAACACCCAGCTAGGGAAGCGACCAGGGTTCTGGATAATACCAGATCAGGGGGAGAAAACAATAAGCGATCTCTAACAAAGAGCCCCAGTTTCAGGGAGCCTGCTGGGTATTGCACCGCACAACCAGCAAGGAGCTAGCTTAATGATGAAGCATGTAACCATAAGCAGGTGAGGGCTATTGCATCCTTAAAATAAGGATCCCCTTAGATGTGTGGATATCAGTGTACCACATGTCATGTTGAAATTCTGGTTGAACACCAGAATGGCACACCAATTCAGTTTAGTACTGCCCTACCACCCACTCTAACATCACAATCCCTGTGCCCTATCACTTAAATCAAACCACACATCCACAACAGTCTCATCTGCTGACTATTCTGTCTTGTCACCTACCATAATACCACTAACCAAATTCCTGGAATCTCCTACTTACCACTTACTCTGCCCCATCAACTGTCTGAACTACTATGCCACCCAACCCCCTGCATGTCTGAAAGCACTAGATTTGCAACTTACTCCTTCTTGTAAGGTGCCATCAATGGGACTCCAGAAAGCTGGGTGTCTTGGGCTGATGGCCTTCTTAATGCTGATTGGGGCACATGGAAGAACCTGGTGGGATAGAGGGTGGGTTGTGAAAATGTGATAGCGCAAATATTTCAAAACCACTTTACATGACACTTTTACCGATTTAGAGACAAAAACCTGAATGTGCACATTGCACAAGATGAACAAAGTGATATAGCAATAGAGATAAGTGAAGTAACAGCACAGTAAAAGCATGTTAGAAAAGGAGAACATACCTTGCTAAATAGCTGTAACGCTTATTAACTGATTTTTAAATAGCAAGATTGCTCATGAAATGATGTTTTACTATTCATGTACTGATGAGAACTAATTAATCTATTGAGGAGGCCTAACTGTTCTATTGACTTTCATTGCAAAAGTATTATGGATAGACTGTGGTGTAACTACGTGAACAAGATTGTTACCTCACTGAAACTTATAGATGTGAAATTAGAGACCCTAATGATTATGAAATTAGAAAACAATATTAGTAAATTGGTTTTTAAGATTATTTTACATGTGTGGATGTTGAAACATTTGTGGCAGTAAGCCATTGCAAACATGAATCAATTTTGTGTAATAATACATTGATGAAGCATTTACTATTCTTCACTCATTATGAAATGAGGATTAAATGCAATATATTTGGTTCTAATTAGTTTTAATTCATTAAAATTATGTATGCATTTTTAGTTTTAAAATATATTCCTTTTTGAGCTGCAATATTCCCTTAGCAAGCATAATAATTCATTGGCATTTCTGCAAATGTTGCATTATTTGTTCTGTGTTAGTTTCATTTACATACAAAGGACATTCTTTTGAAGTGCACTGTGAGATGAGATCAGAGAAAAAATCAACTACAACCGGATGTCATAGTCTGTTACATTGTATATTTCTTAACGTTGACAAACCTGTGTGGCCCAGAAAGCCAAGTAGTTCACATGAAGTGCTTGAGAAAGACTGCAGGAGTGCTTGAGAAAGACTGCAGGAGTACTTAAATGTATTTGGTGACTACATACTTAAACTAATCATACGATAGACTGACTAGTATAGTGACACCCACCACATCATTAAGGTGTTACAAGGAGTATAAAAGAAGAAACCCCAAAGGAGGGGTTCTTTGAAATGCACATTCACCAGACATCATTTTTTTTAATTTTCCTCCTAATGCGAGAACGATATACCGTTTTCCCTCTTTGATGCAACGCATCGCTTTATTATTTATTTCCTTGGGAGAGAATGGAACTTTTTGCTATGATTTTATAATCATCCTTCAAATATCTATCTTAGACTGCCTTTTTGCTGATACTGCTGCCTTTATGCATTAGACCTGGGGGCTTTGAACATTAGACCATCTACCTACGCTGACCATCTCCCAGGCTGACAGGCGTGTCGCTGCTGGTGGCGGAGCCCCTGCGGGTGTTCCGCGCCGGTCTCCCTCCACCGTTGTTCCTTGAGCAGCCGCCGAGAGGGGGGGACCGAGAGGGTGAAAAAAACTACCCTTCCCAGCTGCCCCGTGACCCAGGACCAGACGCGCGGGATCAGAGAGCGCGCCTGCTGGCGCATAAAAGTGACCAGCCCCATCGGTGGAGCGGGGAGCTTTGAACATTAGACCATCTACCTACGCTGACCATCTCCCAGGCTGACAGGCGTGTCGCTGCTGGTGGCGGAGCCCCTGCGGGTGTTCTGCGCCGGTCTCCCTCCGCCGTTGTTCCTTGAGCAGCCGCCGAGAGGGGGGACCGAGAGGGTGAAAAAAACGACCCTTCCCAGCTGCCTCGTGACCCAGGACCAGACGCGCGGGATCAGAGAGCGCGCCTGCTGGCGCATAAAAGTGACCAGCCCCATCGGTGGAGCGGGGGGCTTTGAACATTAGACCATCTACCTACGCTGACCATCTCCCAGGCTGACAGGCGTGTCGCTGCTGGTGGCGGAGCCCCTGCGGGTGTTCTGCGCCGGTCTCCCTCCGCCGTTGTTCCTTGAGCAGCCGCCGAGAGGGGGGGACCGAGAGGGTGAAAAAAACTACCCTTCCCAGCTGCCCCGTGACCCAGGACCAGACGCGCGGGATCAGAGAGCGCGCCTGCTGGCGCATAAAAGTGACCAGCCCCATCGGTGGAGCGGGGGGCTTTGAATATTAGACCATCTACCTACGCTGATCATCTCATCTCCCAGGCTGACAGGCGTGTCGCTGCTGGTGGCGGATCCCCTGCGGGTGTTCCGCGCCGGTCTCCCTCCGCCGTTGTTCCTTGAGCAGCCGCCGAGAGGGGGGGACCAAGAGGGTGAAAAAAACTACCCTTCCCAGCTGCCCCGTGACCCAGGACCAGACGCGCGGGATCAGAGAGCGCGCCTGCTGGCGCATAAAAGTGACCAGCCCCATCCGCGTCGCGGGAGCGCCGGGTGAAGCCCGGGTAAAGGGCGGGCCCTCTACGGCCCTCCAAGGCCAAACGGGGCCGGGCTGGGCCATACCATCAACTTCTGCTTTACAGCAACGACCGGTAACACCAAAGGTACTGTCTGCGATATTAGGTCTTGTTCTGTGGTGGTATTGTTCCGGTATTGCACCACGCCCCTTACAATTACTGTAATTTGAATTTGCGGTAACTACATTTATATACTTAAAAGGGGTGCGATTTTCGAAGACTGCTGATTGACCCACCAAAATATGAGGAGGGGGACCAAAACCAATAACATGCCTAAGCTGAGATCTAACACTAGGCAGAAAGCCAAGTCGCCGCTGCCACAGCCCTTACCAACTTTAACGGCGATAGACAAAATGTTGCAGCAAACTATTGGGGCTGTGGCAACTGCTATTGAAAACACCGAAAGGTGGCTCTCGATAGCGCCTACAGTAGCCACTCATGATACTGAGGAGGGTCCCGTGGTAACAATAACAGACGATCCTGATACAAGTTTTTTGTTAACATCTTCCTACGCAGAGCTCCCATGTGCCCAGGCAACCACAGAAACACCAAGAAATACAACCAGAAATGCTGATTTTGCTAACCCAGAGGAGATATTTTTGTCTAGTCCCCTAATTAGAAACCCAGGTAAAACTGCCTCGAGATCTAGAAAGAATACTGCCCCAAAACTTAATAACAAAAAGGGGGGGGAGATAATTCTAAGACCAACCATAATCTGGTGACCCCAATGCCCACTATTTCATCTGGCATACCCTGTTGGGTAGCCAATATGGTGTCAGATCTTAAGGCAGGATTGGAGGAGACCATCAGTGCGCACCTCAAGCCCTTGATGTCCAAACTTGACAGATTAACTTCTCTAATAAATAACAAGGTGATAGGCTCAGTCAAACCAGTGACACAAGTGATAACCCCAACACTATGTATTCAGGACTCAGGTAGTCGAGGGGTATAAAAGATCACACATAAGGGCAAGGTAGCGTCAGATAATAATTCTGTAAACCAAAAAAATAGTGCTGCCTTACTAAGTAGATCAGCAGGTAAGACATGTGTTCCCCCACCTCCCTGCATTAATAGTAATGCCGGGCAGGTATGTAACAATCAAGGGAATAGCTCACTGCCACCTAGTAAGGACACTGTATGTAACACCCTAAAGGATATCCCTAAGGAGACCCCTAGTCAAGTAAAGACTACCACCCCAACAGTTCTAGCTAGGGTAAAAACGGAAGTACGCTTCCGATCATTTAACTTACCACCTGAAGCATTACCCTATGTAGTCGTTCTAACAGGTGTGCCGCCTCTAAAGGAAGGCAAAAGAGAAAATGAAGTGGAGTTGAGGAATAAATGCATACAATGGCTAAGAGCCAACAGGCCATTACCCTCACACATCTCTGGGGAAATATTGTCTCACAGCATTTTGGAGAGTTATTAACGACCCGTGTTTCAAAGATCCAAGGGGGCCAGATATAGTGAATACAATTCTCCCTGAACAATGGTACAATCATTATCTGAGCCTGTACAATTATACTGGGATGGTCTTGCAAGAGGAAGGCGCAAAAATAGCAGTATCCGTAAGCTTAGACTTCTCGTTGGGAGAAGTAAAATCAGCAATTCAAGGGCTTTCAAAAAACAAAGCGCCAGGCCCTGATGGCATCCCCCCTGACCTTTATTTGAGCAATATTGACTTGTGGGCACCCATCCTTACTAGGGTCTTGAACGAGGCAGTATGGCAGGACTGCCTCGCTCTTGGTCCTCGGCAGTCATCGTCCCAATTTATAAGAAGGGCAGCCGGGACGACCCCCAATGCTATCGTCCTATAGCATTAATAGATGTAACGGCCAAGGTTTTGGGACGGGTGATTTTAAATCGTTTACAAATTTGGGCTGAGGACAACCACATTTTAACAGATGTACAATATGGGTTCAGAGAGGGGAGATCCACAACAGATCAATGCCTAAACTTGTACCTCCTCACTGCTAAATAGACTATTGCTGCCAAAGGGACCATCCATATGGGTTTTATGGACCTCTCAGCGGCCTTCGATTGTGTCAACAGACAGAAGCTATGGGCCCTGATGATTTCCCTGGGGGTGGATCAAGGGCTAGTTGACACATTGAAGGCATTACATTGGGAGACCACAGCTTCTGTCCGCTATAACAAAGAAGGAATGAAGACAGAGCCCTTTCCTTGTACAAGTGGTGTCCGGCAGGGCTGTATATTAGCTCCCTTTTTATTTTCATTGTATATCAATAACTTGGACCAAGAACTCTTGAAGCTGCGAGTAGACTCCCCCCAAATAGGTCAGCGTTCGGTACCCGTCCTCTTGTATGCGGACGACGCAGTGTTGCTAGCCCGCACTCCACTGGGTTTACAAAAGCTAATTGATGGTTTCGTTAAATTCATGAATTCATTGGATCTCTCAGCTAACCTGGATAAGTCCTTTGTCATGTCCACAGGTACTAATACAAAAAAAGACTTTTTACATAGTATAGGGCAACATAAACTAGGAAGAGTTAAGTCCTTTTCCTATCTAGGTGTGCTTTTCGACGAGAAACTGGAATTTAGAAACCTGGTTGAAAAACACGCAGTTAAAATGGTGACCTCAACGGGTGCCATAATGACATACGGGAGGAGGCTAGGAAAATGGTCGCCGGAACAGATCCTGAACCTATAGAGAGCGGTCTCCTGCTCCAAAGTGTCATACGGTGCAGAAGTTTGGGGCTGTAAAGTCAACCATGTGCACCAGATACAAACTGAGGAAAATACATTTTTTAAAAGACTATTAAAGGTCCCTCAGAGCACCTCCTCATACATAACACACATGGAATTGGGCGAGCCATATATTGAAGACAGAATTATGGTCCGACCCATCCTGGCCTGGATAAAGATCTGGACTAACCCAGAGGCTGGTCTTAGTAGACAGATCATCAAGGATTTCCTGAGCCGGGATAGAGGGGGACAGATCCCGTGGCTCAAATATGTAAAAGATACTTTGGAAGGAATTGGTTGCAAGAATCTGTTCTCTGAGCGGGAGTCCATGACATACTCGAATAAAATTTTGGCTAAAAAACTTTTCATGGTCTAGGCATCCGCCAGAAGAACCCACGTTGAAACCAGGAAAACATCCGTTGTGGTCCATAGTCTACTAAAAACAACGCCTGGAATGGAACCATACATAGCGGTGATGCACAATGCGCAGGAAAGATTCTATATGACTAGGTTCCGATTGAATCGTCTTCACCATTTATTGGCTGTTCCTGCAGGCTTCACACGCTCTGTAGAGTTGAAGGGTACCTGCGGCTGCGACACTAGGTCTCCGCAGGATACCCTTCACTTTCTTTTATTATGTCCTTTTTATTCAGTTCCCAGACGGAAGTTTTTAGTAAGGATCTTGAAAAACAATAAATTGAGACATGCTAAGGCAGCCCTCCTTTTTTTGCAAAAAGCCTCAGACCCATATACGCTACTCTGTATTATACGTTTTATTAAGGTGGCCATGAGTTTAAGGAACACCAGGGAAATATCGGCCCACATCAATCCATAGACTAAATCAATGTCTGTATTAAATTCCTATTGACTTTTTAGACTTATTCTTATTGTTCTCAACATTTTATTTTAAAAATTCCTTTTAAATACAGTATGTATGTATTTTTATGCTCTTTAATGGTATCTTTTTAAGGACCGAATAAAGATATTTGAATTTGAATTTGCATTAGACCTGGAATCCATCTTTAATGAAATAATAGATTTTTGTTTCATATTTCCCTTTGCCCATGCTCATGGACTCGCCCTTAGAGGACTTTAAAATGTATTTATTTTAATTCTTTGCTTTAAATACTTATATGCTGTTAAGGATAATTTAATTATCCTTGTGCCTATAATGTGTGTAGGAAACTGTAACCTCATATCTGATGTTGTTTAAAGCCATTCTCTTTGGATTTGAACCTCTGATAAAATGTTTAGTCTTCCACTTTATGCTTTAATATACTTGTTTGAGATGCTTAAGAAAGTGCATCCTTTTTGGAACAATAATACAATAACTATCTATATTGTCTGATTATATTATTGTGTCCTGGTGTTCTTTATTTAAAACTGAGTTAAATTATTCTTTTGATCTAATTGCGTTGTAGGGAGAATCAGAGAAATCTTTTCAGAATATCAAGTTCTGCTTCTTTTATTCTGTGGTGCAGTAGCAGAGCTTCTAGTGTGAATAATTTAGTTAGACTTAACTTTTTTAGGAGATTGGGCTTCCCCATTGTGATACTTTATTTTTACGGTATGGTCCTGAGAGTAGTTTATTTGAACCTTATTTCAAAGTTGTGAATTAATTGTCCTCATTGGGTGGCTAATGTTGCATTTTGGACATCCTAATTCCCACCCCTTATATCGGTGGAGAAAGATCCATCAGAGGACCATTTGCCGCTATGGTGAGGGTAATGCTGTAATCCATCTAGCTGTAGGGGCCCAGTACAGTTAGAAGTTAAGATGTGTAAGTAGTGATTTGAAAATTAAATCTAAAAATATTCATACAGTTTACTCTGGATTAAACCTTTGGTAGCAGAGCTGTGGTTCTGCTTAGGAAAGTAAGGTTTTAGGGTGCTGAAAAAACAGGGAAATTATTGCTAAAGTCCTAAGAGCCCAAATTTGTGTTAGGCATAGAGAAGGATTGATGAAGTATTCTTCCTGATGAAGTCAACGTATAGTATCGAAGGAATGTGAGTATTAACCCCTTCGTTGCTGCCGTCGGCCGTTGGACGTCGCGCGAGCTACCTCCCTGGTGCTGCGCACGTCCAACGGCCGACGCGGCCGCACCCGTTTCTTCGAACGTTCAGCACTGGCGCTGAACGTTCGAAGCAGCAAACGGGTTAATAGAGATGCGCATTGCTATTGCTTTTGCTAAGAATGCAGTATTTTAATGGCTGTGTGTTGTTGAGCTGAGTGTAGCAGTTAGAGTCCACATTGTTTAAGTCCATCAATGATTATGGCGCTTGATCGAAAGAAGCTAAAGTTATAAACGGGTTCGTTGTGGCCTAAAATCTCGAGATATTGCATTCCGATGCTGGTCATGAGACGTCATCATCAACATCTTTAAAGGGTTCTCTTTGTGTGCTAGTGTTAAACGGTTGGTGTACTTGATCTCAGTGCACAGGAAATAACTTTATCAATTAGGGTGAAACCAAGCTGGTCGAGAGTTAATTGGAGCAAATGATAGTAGAAAAAAGTTTAGTTACTTTGTGAGAGTGCTTTTTCTTTTAGTGGAGCAGACAGTTTCATGTGTTGCTTGCCTTGTACAGTGATTTTGCTTAGAGAAGACACACTGAAGAAAACTGAAAAGGAGGGTGAGCTGCTGCAGAGAGTGAGATTGGTGTCACAGTGTGTTGCACTGTGACTGGTCAGTTGGTGTAAAGTCACACTGTCATTGGTTGAGATAGTCGAACAAGTAAATTGTGGGAGAAATTAATTTCCTGAAGTTTGTAGAAGACATTTGTGAATACAGAATTTGAATTTAGAATGACATTCTTAAAAGAATTTCAGGAAATTATAAACAAAGGTGAGACTATATATCTGTTAGAGCTAAGGTAGAAGCACCACTGGAAGCTCCACCTGAGGGTATGCCAGGACACACTATCATGATGGACAATAGATTACTTTCATGTTTGTGACTTGAGTTTTGGCAGAAACTTACTGAAGACGACGAGGGTTTATAGTTTCCTCACAATGAGACATTCAACATGAGAATTATTGAGAATGTAAGGAGGAAAATGTACAAAAAGAAGCCACCTCCTAGACCTACCATATTTGAAGCATTACATACATGGGAACCCATGGCACATCAGAAAGCGAAATGTCATGGGAGATACGAGAGAACTATAGATCATTATGCAGAGGCTAGATGGGATGCACAACAGAAAAGGTGGAAAGTGGACGTTGCACATGACACAAGATTATATCCTGCATTAGAAGTTGAAGGGGATGACCAGGAAAAAAGAAAAGAGAAAAAAGAAACATACAGAGACAGAAAAGAATGATGCAGGGAAACAAAAAAAACAAAGTGACCTAGATGATGAACTTTTGAATGATTGACTTATAAATTGTCCACCTCTTTCCAACGAGATTCAGAGTGAGGGTTTGATAAACACTAGTACAGTTGAGATTTCAAATGCACTTTTAATCAATGACATGTCCAAAGAACATACATTTGCTACTCCAAGCAAGGACAGAATTTACAGCACCAATGAACCTGATTGATTCAAGTGCTCTAGATGCTTTAACTGTTCCAATTACTGTTGGACCTGTTGTACCTCTTTACAAATCTGGGTTAAATTCCAAATCAGACTCAATTTGACCCGACAAGCAGAATGTATCAGAAGCGTCCAACCTTTTATTGCCCCAGACCAAGTGGACCTCCTGAAATGACTTATCATGCTTCTGACATGACCATGACTATGTGAAGTACAGCTCCAAATACATCTTCATTAAATAAGCAACCTGGAATGGGTGCAAAGTTGAGCGATAAAGGGTTTAATTTGGATACTCCAAGAGGGCAATCGGTATTTACGCCTCAAGAATTTGAGGAGTAGCTTAAAGGCTATAGTACTCCGATTAATAATCAAAATGTTGAAATTGCTTCGGTTTCAGCTAGTCTTGAGTTTAGACCCAGTTCCAATACAAGCTTCTGTTTGTTTTCCAGCTCCAGCTTCGATTTCAGTTCCGAGTTTAAGTTTGATTCACAATCTAGTTCAAGAAAAAGGAAAGCCAATTGAAGTGACTAGGAATTGGAAGATATGATTCTGGGAACAATTAATCCTTCATAATTAGATACATAGCTAGAGGAGGAACTATTATTTCTCTATAAAGACATTACTTAACGGGTAAGATTAATACATGTGAAATTGGCTCAAAAATATGTTGCAGATATCCCAAATTCAAACGTTTTAAAAGGATTGTACAGGTTAGCCTTTATTGACAAAGATATTATGAATTTGACAGCTCCTGGAATGAAGTTGCAGATTTAAGAGCTGATAACATTGATCAAGAAATATATTGAGAGAAAAATTGGAAGGTAGATGGTCGAAAAAGAAAGACATAAAAAGAGTTTGGGTGCAGTCAAATCAAATAAAAATAGTCTTTATTCGGTTTCAAGAAGAAAACCATAAAAGCACACATAAAATATGTTAAAACACTCCTCAGAGAAACACACCAGATAAGATAATAGCCTAGCCTGTCAATATAACAGGATTCAAAGACACCAATATCACACAAACAGTACCAGGTGAAAAAGGAACGCTCTAGTTGACGTCAATTAATCACAACTGATAAAAGCATTTGATGGTCAAAAAAGTGAGCAAAATATTACACAATGCGTAATGCCATAAATAATCTGTGGGAAACAGAGTAACTTTGCAACTAGACCTGAGCCTGACAGCAGATTTTAAAAAGTTAAGCACATAAAAAACAGTGCTACCCGTGAGCATTTGTAAAAAACATAGAAGCTGGTCACATTTGCCTAAAGTTGGCCTTTTTCAGGATCGGGATTAAAAAGGTATTTCTAGGTGTATCATAAAAACTACAGAACATCATAAAATGGACCATGTCCTGCGGGGATTTTCCATTACAACCACAGGACGACAGACTTTGGCTTTACACTGCCCGCTTGGGTGGCGAGAAGGAGGTGTAAGAGGTCAAACCGAAACCTGGTCAGTAGAAATCGATCAAATGAGTTTACAAACCCCAGTAAGTAAGGCTCCACTGTCAGGGTGGTTATTTATATGATGAAACAACATACACTGGGCTTCAGAAGCTCCTTCTCTTCCCTGACCATTGACTGTTGCTTGAAAAGAGCCACCTTAATATAATTCAAGTCCTTCTTGTTGGTCAATTCAGGGTTAATGCAAAGGTCTCCTCTCCTCATGCTCGTGAGCGTTTCCTTGATATATTTGAGCCACGGTACTCGGGAGACCTGATTGAGAACTAGACAGTCCTTTAAGACCATTTTGTTTAATTATGTCCCCTTAACAGCTCAGATTTTTAACCAAAGAGACACAGGATTGTAGGCTATCAGATCAGTGATGAGGATCAGACAAGCTCCTCGTGTACAGTGAAAGAAGGGGTACCCTGAGAAACAGATAAGAGCCATCTAAAGAAATTATTTTCAGTAATTTGAGGATCGCCATGGATGAAATACCCTCATATTTCACTGCCATATAGTGCTTTTGAAATACTCCCAGCCCTATAAAGCTGTAATATGGCCCTGACTGATCTTTTTCCCAATCTGAAGGCAAAGTAAAAAATGGCTGCAGACTCCCGCGAAAGGTAATTTTTCTCACAAATTATTTGGGGTCCCCAATTCATTTTGGCATCTAACAGAACGCCCAAGTATGAAAAAACACTCGCCCTTGAGACCGCAGTGGACACTACTTTAAAAGTTTATGGCTTACTTGAGCTGGACCTACTTGCATAACATAGGACTTTGACTTATTGACCAACAGGTCCTGATCCCCATGAATTGGACAAAAGAATTTAACACAGTGAGAAATAATATTCAGAAACAAATGTAAAATAAATGGGCAAGCATTTATTAACCTGCAAATAAATTCTTTCCCGCTTATTTAACTTGTTTTTATACCTCCTTACACAATCCCTGACCCACCCAGACACCCTACCGCCACCCTGCTGGTATCAGTGCGCCCCTCAGTCACACCACAGACCATACTTTGCGACCCCTGGGCAAATGTTTGTGAGTACCCATGCTCTACAGGGTTATGAAGCCTGAATGAATGTCTCTTAAAAGGGTATAAATCTCCAACTGATAAGACATTTAGTGGGTGAAAGTTTCAAGCCCATTTGCTTCACAGGGAAACCCGAAAATGAGTCTAAAGTTACCTCGATTATTAAGATCTCAAGTGGTTCTATTTAAAACAGGTGTGATGAGGGAGTGATTTAAAGATTTGAGACCATAACTCCACTGTATAGCTAGATATGGAGGAGATTGATGACAATCTGTGCAAGCATGAGAGGCCGAAGTTGATGACATCGGCCTTTCCAATGTCCCCAGTAAGAGTGGATTTCTTAAAAGTGACAAATAAATTACTTATGTCAGATTTGGAAGCTGGATCAAATTTGTCGAGCAATGTCTTGTCTAGCCTCTCCGAAGACCCCTGTAGCAGCAGAGATCAATTCATATGTTTGTCTGCTTCACACTGAGAACTTCTGTCCCTTGAACCGTGCATATATAACAGGTTTCAGCCTCCATGATGTCCAATCTTTACAATTGGTACAGTACACATCAAAGAGGCGCAAGGGGCTTGTAAATCTGCCCCACAGATTGTATTTATGCCAGATTCCAGGAGGAGCAGAAACAAACAGAGCGGGGTTGCACAGGAAGAAACAGGAAAGCAACAACAAGGCTCCAATGCCCACATGGTTATGGGCATTATAGGAGGACTTGCAATGTTAATTTTATTGTTGGATAAATCATCAAAACAGTTGGAAAAATTAACAACTTGCAAGAACTACTACAAAACAATAAGAACTGACTGAATGTTTTCATAGTTAAATGCTTTACATGTAAATTTACATTAATCGGCAAAACACGAGTGTATTCACTGTGTTGTATTCATGTTATGTTAACCATAGCTAATGTAGGCCTCAAATTAAAATGAAGAATTTTCAGCCTGCCATTTTTTCCTTCTTGTCCTGCATTTTTCCTCTTTCTTGTTATGGAAGCAAAGCTGTAAAAGCCAAAGCTATACGAATGTATCTGATTTTAATTCTCATGTGAATGTTTCTTTGCATTTTCCCAGTGGCGTGCGTAGGTGTGAGTTTCAGATTTCCCAGGAATCACACTGGCATATCTTGATAAAATATATTATATGAGAAGCAGGACACGAGGAGGACTTAAGAGGCTGTGGAAAAAGAAAGTAGGGTGCATTTTTAGTGGTACTAAAATGCAATATTTTTTAAACTAACCATTTTTTTGTGTTTTGGAGACGAGAGTGTACTGTGTCTTTTTGTCAGTATGGGCATGTGAAATTTCATGGTGAAATCCAACAGAGACCTCACCATAACCGACGGTAAGCACCTGTATCCAACTATTTCCCACAGAATACATTTTTTAGTGGGGTGTAACACCCCAAACACCTCCCTGAAGCTACAGCCCTGCATATTCCACAGGGAGTGAAATGAGCGAGCACCTGGAAATGAGAACATCTTGCTTGAAGTGCGTCATCTTGCTGTAGATATCAAGCTGAAGGTAGTTCAGTAGAGGCTACGTTGTGTGTTAGTCATTGAAAAAGACAGCGCTCATGCTATTGAACAGTGCGTCCTCCCAATTTGTTCTCTTCATAGGAATCATATGTAGGTTTCTCAACTGGACAAAGATGATGATTCAAATTAATGCAATGTAAAGTTAGATAGGATATGCTTTTCTTGCTTCCTTTAGTCAAAATGTCCTTTCCCCTTGCCCAAGGGCATTTGCCTTCCTCATTTGCTCGACAAATCTTAATTAGACTCAGCCTTTTAGAGGCTATTCACACCAACACTTTCTGCTTGACTTCTCGCCATTTCCCCCCTACTTTTCTTAGCCAGCTAAGCAGGGATTTTCTGTTCATGAGAATTTGGTTCTGCTTTGACTTAGTCTATGGTAACTTTATAATAGGCTGCCTTTTAATTTATGACTTTGGATAGCTTTGATTTATATTAACTAATGCATTCACGTATTGACAATAATACAACTAAAGTGATAATTGAATTTGTAGCCTTTCTAAACTGTTAATAGAACATCATGGTGTGCAAATCTAATACTATTTTCTTTGTTGGGCCGTATGTGCTCCACAATATTGAAATGTATTGATTTGCTGCATCAACCTCAGTTCGGAGCTAAAGGTCCATCTGGGTGAGTGCAGACTGTACTTGAGTTGGATCACTGACTAAATATCGAGGGACAAAATATAGACTACCCAAAATACAGATTCCAAAATATGGACAGACAAAATATCGAATTCCTGTCTCCAAACAGGTAAGTACCAAAATATCGACCGCAAAATATCGTTTATATATATATACATTATAAAAATATCGAATTTCTTAAAATTAATGTAAAATTTAAAAAAAATTAAAAATAAATAGCTAAAATATACTTAAAAATACTTAAATTACTTTAAAATTATTAAATAACTAATTTAGCTTATATAAAAAAATCATATCTGTTAAAACATATATATATATTGACATAATATTAATAAAAAATACACAATATTATTACCGTAGGATAGCGGAGGTGTAAAAACTACTATTGCCACTCCTGGAAGTGCAACAGTAGGGAAAGCGTTGGATAGCGTAGGGGTAAAAATTACTATTCCCACTCCAAAGAGTGCAACAGTAGGGAAAGCGTTGGATAGCGTAGGGGTAAAAATTACTATTCGCACTCCAGAGAGTGCAACAGTAGGGAAAGCGTTGGATAGCTTAGGGGTAAAAATTACTATTTCCACTCCAGAGAGTGCAACAGTAGGGAAAGCGTTGGATAGCGTAGGAGTAAAAATTACTATTCTCACTCCAGAGAGTGCAACAGTAGGGAAAGCGTTGGACAGCGTAGGGGTAAAAATTACTATTCCCACTCCAGGGAGCGCAACGGTAGGGAAAGCGTTGGATAGCGCAGGGGTAAAAATTACTATTCCCACTCCAGAGAGTGCAACAGTAGGGAAAGCGTTGTATAGCGTAGGGGTTAAAATTACTATTCCCACTCCACACAGTGCAACAGTGGGGAAAGCGTTGGATAGCGTAGGGGTAAAAATTACTATTCCCACTCCAGAGAGTGCAACAGTAGGGAAAGCGTTGGATAGCGCAGGGGTAAAAATTTACTATTCCCACTCCAGAGAGTGCAACAGTAGGGAAATGTTGGATAGCGTAGGGGTAAAAATTACTATTCCTACTCCAGAGAGTGCAAAAGTAGGGAAAGCGTTGGATAGCGTAGGGGTAAAAATTACTATTCCTACTCCAGAGAGTGCAACAGTAGGGAAAACGTTGGATAGCGTAGGGGTAAAAATTACTATTCCTACTCCAGAGAGTGCAACAGTAGGGAAAACGTTGGATAGCGTAGGGGTAAAAATTACTATTCCCACTCCAGAGAGTGCAACAGTGGGGAAAGTGATGGATAGCGTAGGGGTAAAAATTACTATTCCTACTCCAGAGATTGCAACAGTAGGGAAAGCGTTGGATAGCATAGGGGTAAATTTTACTATTCCCACTCTACTGAAAATAAATTATTATAATTCACATAATCATCAATTAATCAATTAATACAAATTAATTATAAATGAAGAATTATTTAATTACCAATTAAAAATTAATTAACAATTTATTCAAAATAAATACCAATTAATTAATTAACATATTTAATTAATTATAATTAAATTACTTCCCAACCTATTCCCCTATAATCCCACAACCCGCTACAGAAAATAAATTAATTTAATTCACATAATTATCAATTAATCAATTAATAAAAAATATTTATCAATTAAGAATTATTTAACAATTTATTCAGAATAAATACCAATTAATTAACATATTTAATTAATTATAATTAAATTACTTCCCACCCTATTCCCCTATAAACCCACAACCCGCTACAGTAAATAAATTAATTTAATTCACATAATTATCAATTAATCGATTAATAAAAAATAATTATCAATTAAGAATTAATTAATTACCAATTAAAAATCAATTAACAATTTATTCTAAATAAATACCAATTAATTAATTAACATATTTAATTAATTATAATTAAATTACTTCCCAACCTATTCCCCTATAAACACACAACCCGCTACAGAATTAAATTACACAATAATTAAATAACATAAAATTAATTACTTAAAATATATTAAAAAATCGATATTTTTAATAAACTATATTATGTACTTCGATATTTTGACTGTCTATATTTTTAAAATCGATATTACATTACTTACCTTCAAAACAATATTTTTGATGTCTATATTCTGTCCATTGGATACTTCGTCCATTCTATATTTTGAACTCGATATTTTGGTTTGTCTATATTTTGGATTCGATATTTTGACCGTTTACCACAGCCGATCTCTAATCTCAGGTGCCTTGGCTAGAGAACTTTATGCTATGCCTAGAATGCTAGTTTTTCATTTGGATTGGTAAGTAGTTTCCACTCTCCATATAGAGAATGGGGAATTATTATTAAGAGACCATGGTTATGTGGATAGAGCACAATTTACAAAAACCTAGTGGAGGTGCTGCAGCGAATCCTATTTGTTATTGGAAACACATTAATATTGTGCACAAATTTACGTTTTTAATAAAACACATGCTAAATGCTAACTTTGCAGTAGGTCACCACACTTGAATGTTATAGGCCTGCACGTAAATAAACTGCTGAATTAAGTTAGTCAAATTGTCGATGACATGTTAACTGGAATGCATTCACACAGAAAGGCCCGTTTTTCATATTCAATATGCTGATTGTGCTAGATATTTTTCTTCTCTTTCCTACAGATGTTGCAACTTTGGAAGCCTGCTGTTAGTAAATAGACACTTGTTTTGAACTAGACAACTGATGGTGACTTTCTCACTGAGAGAAGATGACAGGAAGACTGATTCATGGGAAGAAGATTTTGGGCCATAAGAAAATAATGGTGTAACTTTCATGGACTAATGTCTGAAAGTCTATTATGTTCTGATGTGAAAATGGAGAGTTTGCTTGTTCTCAGGAGATTCTAATATTCTTTTAGTGAATGAAGAAGACAAAAGAATATAATGTTGCAACATAGAATTTGAGTGCTAATATTTGTGTGTGTTCTCAGAGTAGTCGCGGATTCATTCCTCAATTCTCTGACCAGAGACTCACCTTTTGAGTTTGATGCCTTTTTTTCATGAGATGCTTATTTCGATTTTTCCCTGGATGGTCTGCTGTTATTTTTGAGCTGAGAATACTTTCTAGCTTATAATGCAAAGGCCTTATGCTTGCACACTGATTCTCTCATGTGTACTCTTTACAGGTATCTGAATTGACACTTTTCCTTTCATTATCCAAGTTTATTGAGAATAGGAAGTTTGCCTTTTTGGAAAACAAATGTATTATTACTGTTGTGGTGGTGATCTTGACAAATATTCTGTTCTATTTTATAATAAAATATCTGTGGATGGACTATATTAACTTTTAATGCTGTATTTGAAAGATTAATACCTAATGAATAAAAAGATGAAAAACTAAAAAAAAATTGAAAATGAAGCTCTAACTCACACTAACTCTTTATTGGCTGAAACCTAAAGTCTTTTTGACTTATTTACTATGTAGATGATTGCTCCTCATTTCTCTTTGTCGACCAACAAAAGGTCTATACGACCAGTGGCGGGGTTATTTAATGATTACACTTGAAGACTGAGATGTAGAAACCCCGCTTCCTCAAGCGGCTTGAGAGGACTGTTTATGTCACTAGAGAGAGGATCTGAAAGAATTGCCCCAACGTACAATTGCCCATGACCTTTAAATCCAAAACCCAAAGCTGAACACTGAAGAAGTTGCAGTTTCAAAGATGGTTGCGGTGGTGGAGGTGTGAGTATCAATAGGGTTATGCATCACCATTGTCCTTTGTGATTACGTTCTTATGTTGAGCTTATGTGCTTTGTGTTTTGTGTCTTTGATTAGATGTGGAGGAGTTGAAGTTGTTATCAGATTTGAAGTAGTCCAAGATCCCAGGAAATACAGTTGAAATTGTGGTGTTCTTTGTTTGCTACAAGTTTGTATTGCAGATTTGTGAGGCACCAATTACCTCACTATTGAGATAGGGACTACAATGATTTGCTGTGATTGCACTAAGATTGAATGGAGTTAGTGGAACCTTTTGTGCAAAGGGGAATCTACGTCAGGGAATTTGATTACAGTTTAATTACTGTTGAAAATTTGCAAATATGACATACTTTAAAGCACTTAGGGCCAGATGTAGGTAAATCCTGATTACCGACTCTTAAATACCGACTCATACCGAATCGGTATTCAAAAATCGGTAAACGGGATGTAGCTAAAAAATCGATAAAAATTACCGAATCGGTATCATTCGGAAAATGAAATCGGTAATTTCCAAATTGCTATTTACTGAATCGGTAAATACCGATTCCGTAATACCCATTCATTCCTATGGACTCCCTGGCCCATAGGAATGAATGGCAAATTCCAATTCGGTATTTACCGAATCGGTAAATACTGAATCGGTAAATACAGATTTGGAAATATGAAAAAGAAACCATGTGAACCGGTGAACCAATCAGGAACACCCACCACACCCCACAACAAAGCTACAGAGGATCCAACCAATCAGATGCAACCATCCCTCCCCCGTACTTGGGGATCGCCACACCCATTCAGGTGCAGAGCAACTGCACTGTTTGCAGAGCAGGAGGAAACAGAGAGGAGCAGGCTTCCCTGAGCTTACCTGATCACCAGAATGGAGTCCTAGGATGGCCAGAGGATGCAGCAGAGCGCAGGAGGAAGATAACATTCAGCCCTGCAGAACTGCAGGTGCTTGTTGAAGAGGTGGTCAAGCACCACACCAGAAATTTCGGAAAACAGTCTCTGCATGTTGCAGAGTCTGTGAAATGAAATACATGGCTTGACATCCAGAAAAAGGTCAATGCCATTGGGGTGACGCACAGGGAGATTGATGACTTCAAGAAAAGATGGTACGACCTGCGCATAATCACAAAGAAGAAAATTGCTGCCCAAAAAAAGGAAGCTGGAGTCACAGGTGGGGGAAAAACAGAGCCCCAAGACTAACAGAGCTTGAGGAGCTTGTGGAATCCACCCTGGAGCCAGAAAGCATCCATGGAATTGAGGACACAGATAGCTCTGCCAGAGCTGCAAAGAAGCAAGGTACGATGCATTGACACTAATCCCCACCTATTTCCCTGTCCCCCTTCCCCACTGTGTGTAAGCAAAACACTCCAGGACAGGTTTTACTGATGCCCAGCAATGCATCATGGGAGACGTAGTCATAGGTACATACATTCAATGCATACACCATAGAATTCAGCAAGGCATGCCAGACACAACTTCGAGCAGCTGATGTAGACTAAGCAATTGTGTGAGATAATTATGATTTAATGTGTGACACACAGGTGAACAACACCACTGACCCAATGTCCATATCTTTTCACAGGAGAGTCCTCACGCAGTACAGCACCAGAAAGGGAGGAGAGGGCACCAGCACCTAAAAGGAGGGAAAAGAAAAAAGAAAGTGCAAGCCACAGCGCTGTTGAGAAAGATAACACCACATCCCAGGAAGCCTCAACACCTGAGCGAGCCACAACACCACAGCCTCAGTCACCTCTGTTGTTTGGGACACAAGAGTTGGAAGAAGCAGCACTTTTCCCAACACCAACAACGCAGTCACCTGTGCAGGGAAAGGCAAGGAGGCTTGATGTGCACCCTCTGAGGATCCTGCAAACCTCAGATGAGGAGGATGAGGAGGGTGAAATACAGAGAAATCCACCTGTGGCTGACAAGGCTAGGCAGCAGAGTACTGCAGGCGCTGTGCGGGCCAGTGTCCTTGGCCGAAGGTCACGGGAGAGAGGTGAAGGTCAGGAAGGAGAGGGGGTCTTCTGTGGACTGGAGGCCACCATGGTAAAGGTGCAGCGCCTGCAGGCGAAGGCAATGTTGGCAGGGCACAGGCAGGTGCGCAGCATCAATTGCAAAATTTCAAACATTGACCATGGAATTGGCAACATGGCTGGGAGCATGCAGGAAATTGCAAAGGGGATGACAGACATCACACAGTACATGAGTGCTCTGTGTGACAAATTGGATAGTGACCACTCTGAGCGGCGCAGGGAGCGCCAGTGTATGCGGCAGCAGACTAAAGCCCTGAACCGCTTTGCCACAGCAACCTCACTGCTGTGCCGGCTTCTGTAGCAATGCAGGATGCAATTGTTCACTGCTGTACTGATTTATCTAGGGGGATGGCGAGAGTCACCTCTGCCATGGAGCAGATGCTCACGAACCAGGCAGGCACTGCTGGAGACACTGGTGTGGATGAAACAGAAGGGTCCACCAGCAGGAGTGGCTCCAGCACTCCTGTCCCTGAGATGCATAGGAGTGTCAGGCGCAACATTTCTGACCCAGGCCCCACCGAAAGTGTTGAGACCCAGCCCCGTGCATCCCGCACTGTTTAATCTTTTACATGCTGTAGTGACAATTAAACTACATACTTCACATACTACACCTGTCTGTGTCTCATGAATTACTTAGAAATATCGACGTGTGATCTCTGCCCGTATCAATCTCCCATCTGTTGCTGCTGCTCCTGTTGCATGGGGCTCTGCCTGTTCTTGGTCATTATCAATATCCTCATGATGTGTTAGCTCCACCTCTGTGCCTTCTTTTGTGGCAAGATTGTGCAACATGGCACAGGTCGCTATCATCTTGCAGCACAGGATGGGGGTGTATTGGCGTGCACCTCCACTCTTGTGGAGGCAGCGGAACCTGCTCTTGAGGAGTCCAAATGTACGCTCCACTACGTTGCGAGTAGACCTGTGAGCCACATTATAACGCCTCTCACTCCTGGTAGTTGGATTGAGGTAGGGTGTGAGCACAAAGGAACGCAGGGCATATGCACTATCGCCTAGGTGGAAAAGAGAGGTCCATTAGTTGCATACTCATGATACATTCATCTGCAATGACTATCAGGGTTTGTCACAGTTATTTACCTAGCAGGTATCCGTCCCCAAACTCTCCAGCAACAAGGCGTGTGAACATACCACAATTCAGGAAAATGTAGAAGTCGTGGGTGCTCCCAGGAAATTTGGCCACAATGTCTGTAATGATGTTGCCAGCATTGCATATCACCTGCACATTGATGGAGTATGTTGACTTACGGTTCCTGTATATGTGTTCAGTGGCTGCAGGTGGACAGAGTGGAATGTGGGTGCCATCTATGCAGCCTATCACGTGAGGGAAGTATGCCAGTTGATAGAAATCAGTTTTGGTTTTGGTAAGTTCTGCAGGTGTGTCAGGGAACCGGATGTAATGATGCATTCTCTGCGTCATGGCCTCAAGGAACATCTGGAAAAAATGGGACAGGCAGCTCTGGGACACACCACCAACTGCAGCAATCACACTCTGGTAGCTCCCAGAGGCAAGCAGGTGTAGGCTACACAGCACCTGCACATGGGTTGGGACGGCGTGCGCTCTTGGTGTTGGTTGATCCAGGTATGGGTGGAGGTCCCTAATCAAGTCCAGGATGGTTCTGGGGTGTAGCCTGTACCTCTGCAGTATCTCTGGCTCAGTCAGTTGGAATAGGGTGATCCTCTGCCTGTAGACCTGCTCTTCCCTTCTCCATACCCTCTCTCCTGCTGCCTGTAGCCGTAGCTGCCTCGCAATCACGTAGAATGCCGCCATTCTGGTCAAACTGTTGCATTTTGGGCCCTTTTTTATAGCCTACACCTGGTTACCACCTGCTTTCAATCCATGGTAAATACCGACTCTTAAATACCGAATTTCATGAAATTCGGTATTTTATGGGTTTCCTACATCTCGATGGACCTTTTTTACCATTTCTTATTTACCGATTCGGTAAATAGGAACTCGGTAAATAAGGATTCGGCAAATACCGAATCGGAAGAATACCGACTCATAAGTACCGATTTGGGAAATTTTTGGCACCTACATCTCAATTTCCAAATACCGGTCGGTAGTGGCCGAAATTACCGAATTTTGGCCGTTACCGACCGGTATTTGGCTACCTACATCTGGCCCTTAGAGATTTGATATGGGGAGATGAGAGTCCCAGTTCGGGAGAGTGAGGAGGCACCACTAGAAGGTACGCCAGTTCATTATATGGTGACAAATATTGTGCTCCATTCCTGTTTGTGGCTTTGTCAATGGTGCAAGATTACTGAAAGTGAAGGACCATTTAAATTTCCATATTATAGTACTTTTGATTTAAGAAGTATAGAAAACTTACCAGAAAATATTTATGAAATGAAGCCACCTCCTAGACCTACACAATACGAAGCATTAAACGCTTGGGAGGGCAGCAGCTCCTGCCAAGGAGAAAGGAAAATATCAGAATAGAGCAAGGAGAACAGTGCAACTTTATGCAGATGTTTAATGAGGTAAAGGCCAATAAAGGCGGAGGAAGTGTGTAGTGGAGGGAGCTAGAATGTACCCAGACATAGCCACAGAAAAGACAAAATATGAAACAAGTAAATGATGACGAGGAAGCTGCAAAGCAAACAGATACTGACAGTGATTCATAGGATGACATTTTAGAAGCTTTGTTGTCCTCATGCCTGCTCCATATGTGGTGCATACAACAAATACTGAGGATGTTACAACCACTAGTGCTACAGTGGCAACAGTCCCTGTTGATCCTAGCATGATTCAGATTGAACGACCACTCCCAGCTCCTCTGATTGTTCATGCACCTACTGACATAGCCCCTACTGTAATTGCTTCAGGTGTTACTGCTTTATTTGTGACTGTTTCTGTCCCTGCATCACAAGTTGCAACAGCTTAGACATTGTCAGTGTTGGTTGCTACTGCACCAATAAATATTGTTCCAAACACTGTTGTTCCAGGTTCTGTAGGATGGGTATCTGCAACAGGGTTTATCCCGACATTGCAGAATTAAAAAATCACTGCTTGGACACCACCACAAAATGTACAGACCCCTAGATGTGCTGAAATGAAAGGTAGAAGAAGAAGAAATGATCAGGGAGTGCTTGGAAATTTCATATCTGAATCAATATCAGTAAATTAACTGATATATTTAAGTAAGGAAATAAGATGTGTGCCTGCCGCTCATGATAAATTAACTGGATTGGCAAGGAAATATGAAGTGGATCTTTCTAAGTGTTCCCTTACAGAAAAGTGTCAGGACACAGCTAGGTGATGAAGCTATGAGATTGTCCGGAATGAGATCACACATTGCAGAATTAGTAAAATGCATCAGTAAATGGAGTGATTTTGAAAGGTTAGAGAGTAAGTGGTTAAAGAAGCTAGGAAAGAAAAGAAATAACCAGATACCATTGAAACAAATGGTAAACCAGCACCCCAGATGAAGAAAAAGATGAAGCTTTAACTTTCCCCATGTGGGAAATGCCCAGTGGAGGGCATGCTCATGTACCATAGAGTAGAGGTGATCTCGCAACATTTACAAATAATTTTCCAAAATTGAGAGAGAATCCATCACTGTGGTATACACACATGTTGCCAGATTTATAAAGGTTTGAAAGGCTTTGTGGACAGATTTGAATATTTTCTTTGATATTGTGGTGCTGAGTGATCTGTGGGCTGAACGTAAGATAGCTGTGCAATGGCCACATTCTGAACCAAGAAGAAATGCACCTACTTGTGTACCTTTGCCTGTGGTAATAACTAAATACGATGAGGTGATTACCTTTTGGAAAGGAAAAGTTCCAGTAAGAGACAGTGATTGGCTAAAAATTAATAGAACTACACAAGAGGCTAAAGAATCAATGAATTCTTATTATGAACACTTGCTGCAGTTGTTTAAACAACACAGCAGAAAGACAATCCCAAAAGGGGAGATATGGGGAGTTTTGTATCACATTTCATTCTGAGGTTGTTACTAGAGCTATATATGCACATACAACATAATGTGCTTTTTTTGGCAGACAAAACCTTTAGATGAGATTCTGATATATGCTAAATATGGAGAAGTTTATGCTACTGGCTCAAAAGAGGTGTCAGAATCAATCACATGGAGGAAATGTTGTTGGAATACAAGGTGTTGGGTTTCAGTTTGTGGGTCAAATGGCACAGGGTGGAGTTGGTGTTTCACAGGGTAGAGGTGGAAGTGCTTAGGTTGATATGAATTCAGGAATAAACATTGCAATGTTGAACATAACTACTCCTTGACACTATTTTAACCATATCAGCCATTGGAAGAGAGAGTGTTAACAGAATCTAAATTGAATGAGAGATGATTGGTTAAATGCAATGTGTAAATTCAATGCAAGTGCAAAATGTTCCAGTTCCCATGACAGCCCAAAGAATACAGATGCTAATGCAATCACAGGGTCTCATGATGCAAATCACACAAGGTCCGATAGTCCCACAGAATGTGTACTCCCAGGTTCAATATGAATCAGGGACCATGAGTGAATTGACATCCTTTCCAAATTCTGAACCTATTTCAACAGTATCCCATGTTGGAGAACAAGAGTTTTGATTCCAAAAATACCCAATGACAGGTTCCTGATGGGGGGGGGGGGGGGGGGGGCGAAGACTGCGTACTTGGCACACTTTTAGAAGTTGACCAAAGTAGACCATTTGTAGAAGGAGAGGTTCATGGCCACCAAATATCATTCCTTTTTGACACAAGATCTACCTATTCTATTGTTAGAACAGCG
This sequence comes from Lissotriton helveticus, assembly GCF_964261635.1. Lineage (NCBI taxonomy): Eukaryota > Metazoa > Chordata > Amphibia > Caudata > Salamandridae > Lissotriton > Lissotriton helveticus. The sequence continues at coordinate 328,075,395 of NC_136071.1, read as the reverse complement.
AACGTTCCAGACCTACCCCTCTCTGGAAAAAAGATCCAGGTTTTAGGTTCTGTAAAAAAAATATGAGAAACAATGCTTCAAATAAGGTGGTTGCATAAATAGGATCAGTTGAGGAAGATCACCAATTTGTGATAAGTGATTCTAGTCCTGTAAATCTGTTACAAAGGGATTTGTTGTGCAAGTTAAGTTGCACCATATTGCACTCTGGATGGTGTTGAATTTCAAATGCATGACGAATTTAAAATGGCTGAACGAGAAACAGCTGTAGAATTATAACCTGTGGGTACGGGTTAGGAGGATTTACCTGCCAATTTGAGAGAAACCATGAAAACAGAAAATGGGATTTTTCAGGGAAAGATTACGGACTAATTAAAGGTGTGGAACCAGTCTAAATAAGTAAGTCAGTCAGTCAGTCAAAAAAGCTTTATTATCGGCCTTACGGCCATAAAAGCAGTGCAAAAAGTTACAATAAAAGGCAAAATTCCGGGTATTCCATGACCAACAGAAATAAAAAACAACATTAAATACATAAGATAACGCAAGTAAATCCCAGACAATAAGATTATAAAGTTAAAACCGTCAGATAAAAATGCCCTAAAATCAGATAAAAGGACCGACAAACAGTACATTTAGATAATAAGATAATTACAATATTATAGGCTAAGACTTTAACCAACAGGTAGAACCAATAAACATCCCACGTTTCAGGTCTGTAGGGTAGAGGCAGATACTACTCGTCTCCCTATTCCCATTGATTTAATCTTTGCACTTCTAGTACACAGCATTGAAAATAAAAACCTGGAAGTGACCAATGCCATCATAAAGGATGTATCGTATTTTAGAATTCTATAGACCTCGAGATAATTCCTAAGGCCCAGATTCTTACATAATTGAACAATCCATTTAACTCTGGCCTTTTTGTATTGAGGGCAGAATAGCAAAACATGCAAATCAGACTCTACACTAGCGTCGCACCCTGGACAACCCTGAACAGGGGTGGGTGCGCCTATCCACTTGTTAGTGTAGACCCTAAGTGGGAGTGTTCCATATCTGAATTGCAGATATAGTTTCGTAGCCAAAAGAGGCTGTATTTGGTCAAAGAACTGCTCAAAATGATAAACGGACTTTACCTCCAAGAATCTAGAACTCAAAACACCAAAAGTACTATTTTGTGATAGGCTAGCCAAGCAATATTCCTTAAGGGCAAATGCAAGGGCTTTTTGTTTAGATAAGGGGACATGTCTGTTCTGGTAGAAGCCAGATATCTGGCCTCCCTGTTTCGTAGCATAGGTTTCTGACATGCATGATCCAAGGGATCTTCCCCACCCCAAAATAGATAACAGGTCCTTAAATTCCTCTCTGTAACTGGAGAGCTCAGGCGTACCCCAAAACCGTCTCCAGAAAAGAAGGGGGTGATTGGCATATATGTCCAAAATAGGGACCGTGCCCAGATGAAGGCCACATAGGGAGTATGGGGGTGGTCTGGGGGAGTCTTAAAAGACGTCTGAGGAAATCGTTCTCAGTCAAAGCGAGAGGCTTAGCGCTAACCTGTCCCCAGAGTTCAACCCCATAAAGTGCTCCCCCTGGCTTGGGTCTTATTGATTTCTAACGGGGGACCTATAATTTTCTGGGAGCAGTCGTTGTAAACCTTAAGAATACCCCTGGATGCTTGTGCCAGCTTCTGGTTGGCTTTAGCGACTTGTGTCCCCCAATCCATCCGGTCATTCAGGGTCACCCCTAGGTAGTCAAATGTTGAGGTTCTCTCAAGGGCCATACCATCTATATGGGGGTGAGGGCAATTTACTGTGTTGGCTCGAAAGAACATGTATTTAGTTTTGGAACGATTGATCTCCAAATTTCTATATTTACATAATTGACAGAATGCTTCCAATGTTCGCTGGATGCCCATGGATGATTTTGACAGAAGAAGCATGTCATCCGCGAACATGAGAGCATGGATCTTACGATCTGCCATTCGAGGAGAATCCAAATCTTTCTTGCCCAGAAGGTCAGCTATCAGGCCATTCAGAAAAAGAGAAAAGAGGGTGGGGGCCAGGACACACCCTTGCCTGACCCCCCTTTCCACAGGGAATGGTGCATAAAGTTCCCCCTTTTTCCCATACCGTACCTGTGCAAAGGTGTCTTGGTGCAATCGTTGTAGCAGGTGGCAGATGTACAAAGGAATACCCATATAGTTCAATATGCCCCAGAGCTTATCTCTTTGGACCAAATCAAATGCAGCTCTTAGGTCTACAAATATCAGATACAAACTACCCCCCTCCATAACCACAGCTTTCCAGTGAATTAGTTGGAGTCTAAATAGTTGGTCGATGGTGGAGACCTTGGCACGGAAGCCAGCCTGTAGGGGAGTGAGAATCTGATGCTCGTCCATCCAAGTCTGCAGCCTTGATAATAAAAAGCGGGCGAACAGTTTTTGAAGGACGTCAATTAAGCTGATTGGGCGATAATTCGCCGGGTCCAGAGGCGAGCCCTTTTTGAATATGGATATAATTTCTGCCCCAAGCCATGTGTGAAGAACCTCCATGCCCTGAAGAATAGCATTAAACAGCAACCAAATGTAGGGAGCCCATACCTTCGGTTCACTGCGGAACAGGTCTCCCGGGATTCTATCCAAACCCTGGGCTTTTCCTGAGGGTATGCTCTTCAAAACCGCAACTACTTCTTGCATAGTGCAGGGCGGGGCTCTCAAGTTAGAAGTACCGGGATCAGAGGAGACAGATGTCCCCTTAGGAGTAGAGGAGAGGGCGGTGGAAAGTGGCCTATTGGTTGGGGAATACAGATTTTTAAAGTGAGAATTCCAAACCTCTTCGCTTAAGTTAGGCCCTAAGGCGTCAGAACCCTCAACCTTACCCGTTTTAACTAGATTCCAAAAGGCCCTGTAGTCACAGCTGTCGAGTGCAAATTTAATGTACGCCCATCTGTCATCCTCCCACTCTTGCTTTGCCTGGGCGCTTAAGTTCTTATGTAAGTTTCTTGCTGTTCTGATGTTAGTGTTTTGTCCACTTTTTATCTGTTTTAAAAGGGCACTTTTCGCCAATCTACAGGAAGCATTAAACCAAGGGTTGGAGTGCGTTGAGCGGGCCTTGGAATTGGCGGTTGGATAAAAGAAAGTTGCAATTTTATTGAGGAGGTCTTGATGGATGTTCTTTAGGGCAAGTTGATGCGGTGGGTCGAGTTTTTCCACTGGGAAGGTGGAGACGTTCTCTAGAAAAGGGAGAGCATGTTGGTATAGTGTAGCAACCTTATCAACTGATTGCATATGTTTACCCCATCTGATTCGTCTACCACCAGCAATAGCAATTAGATTCGGTAGAGACGGAAGCTCTTCAGAGGGGGACATTTGGCTATGCCCCATCGGGAGCTTTAATTCCAATAACAAAAGATTATGATCGCTATCTTGTCTGGTATTTACATTAAAACCCTTAATATAAATCCAGAGTTCAATGTTGACCATTATATAATCCATCGTGGTGCCTCTACCTGGTCTATTGAATGTAACTTTGCCTGGTATATCAGAAGAAAATCTTCCGTTACAGGCTCTAAGGGAGTGGGAGATTGTAAGCTTATTTAGCTGGAGAGCTAGTGGGGTCCAGCCCCTTGTTGGATACATAATGTATTCTGGTATGGACCATGCAGAATCCTCTTCCTGAGTGACTGTATTAATACCGTCTAAAGGTTCGTAGTGACAGTTGAAGTCCCCCCCTAATATTTTATGAGACAAGGCAGGGAGAGTAGAAAGAAATTGATCTAACTTATTTAAAGTAGGGGATGCCTGGGAGGAGGGAGTGGGACGTGAGTAGACATTGACTACTGCTACCTTTAAGCCATCTGCAAAGGAGAGGAGAATGCAAAGTATGTCGAGGGAGTGAGTATCGATCACTTTTGCTGAGCAACCCAGATGAGTTCCCACCCAAATACACAGTCCCCCAGATCGACGTCCCATCACCCCCTGACTTGCAGGAATAAAATAAGTAGCAAAACCAGGTTTGTGTGGGGCTATCAAGGCCCAAGTTTCTTGGAATAGACAAAGGTCATATGGGTCAAATAACGCCCCGCACTCCGGGTGACCTAGTTTGGAGGTGATACCAGCTAAATTCCAAAAAATAAGCATAGTCTTGTTGTCCTCCTTTGGAGGAATGGCGGTGACTGCGAGTGGGCTCCTAGCCATATGGGGACTAGTATAAGCTTTGCCAGGGGAAGCATTGGGACTAGGGGGACATTGAATAGCATTATGTGGTCTCAGTACCTTCCTCCCTTTATGTCCATTTTTTGCAGTGGGGATGATCTCCAACGTTAGCAAGGTTTTTCCCTCCATCGGTTGAGCATTGATAATGGTCAATCAACATAATTCAAGGAACTGAATCTATTCTCTAGGGAGATGAAGTTTGCTCTGCCCTGTTCTCCATACCGGAGTTGGTGTTGACCAATACTTCTAGTTGTTGGGTCTGGAGGATAAAAGTGGCCCAAGGGAAGTGGGTGAATTGTGCCAGATAAGTTGTTACAACCCCTGCCGAGTATGTGATTGACTACCCCTCGCTCCCTGAAATTTATCACCACGCAGTCTCCGTCGATGTCCTTACGTTTCACCCCCAGCCATCTGACTCTGCGGGCGAACAGAATTTCTCCCTGAGCAGGTCCTGTAAGTGGTCTATTCCTATTTAGCCAATAAATTGACTTATTTTTGAGCTCAGCAAAGGTTTCGGTTCGCTAAGGCTTTAACAATGGTACCCCTGCAAGTACGACTACATAGGGGGATGCTGTTGGGGGTAGGTCCAGACAGGGTAATTAGTGGTGGTGTTCACTGGTATTCGGGTTGTGTATGCTTCCAAGCAGGACTGCTGGCTTGACAGGAAGGTTCAATTTGTTACCATGGAAGTTATTTCGAGGGTTTAAAGGGATAGCCTCACTAGTATTAGACAGGCAAGGTTGGGTTGAGGTAGGAGCTGGGGAACAAAGAATCCTTTGAGATGGCGCCTGGACTGGCCTTTCAACGTGGGGACTATTAGAAATAACAACACCTGATGAAGAATGGTGATTGCTTTGAGAGTCAGAATCAGCAATGTTGGACCCATTTGGAGCTATAGAATGGCTACCTCCCACACCCCTTTCCACAGGGTAACACTTTCAGCAGTGTAACAACCTTGTCTATCCAACTCATCACAGTTTTAAACTGCATCTTGATGAGTTGTTCGAGATGTGTTTGCAAATCAATTAGTAAGTTGGTTGCCCAAACAGGAGGGGTAAATGCAAGGTTCGTGGGCACTGTGCCCACCTGAGGACCCTCTGGTTCTTTATTTACAACTACCGGGTTTTGTTAGCGTGGTTGCCTTTCTTAGGTCTGATGTGGCGTTTATAGCTCCTGTTAGTAACTTTGGGAGCTTTTACAATCGGGGGTGTAATTGTTAGTGTAACATTTGTTTGAGGCTGTGCACACGGAAGCTCACCGATGGATAGGTCAAGGATAATACCCGGTGATTTAGGGGGTATTGAAACGGGAGACCCTTGTGTCAACGGAACGTTGGAGATTGATGGAGTGATTGAGAGACGACGTTCGGTGCTCTCTATGGCGCTTGACACGGCTCCAATGGCTTTTTGGAGCATTTTATTTATAGCAGTTGGATTAGTGGGTAAGCCATTTAAAAGAGTGTTTTGCCGTGTCTGAGGGTGTGAGCATATGGGATAGGGTTTGCCCATTCTTACAGTTTCGAGATAAAATTCTTCAGAGATAAAAAATAAATAAATAAATAAAATACCCAAACTTCACAAAAATAAGATGGGAATTCCTTAGATTATTTGGTGCTGAATGCAACCACCAACCCCAGTCCAGCCCAAGGTCCGTTCTTGAAGCGCCCGTATGAATAAGTCAAAAACTTATAACAGTACCAAATGTGGTGCCGTGGTCAAATTGAATTGGCCCAGTCCAGACACTCCCAGTCCTGCGCCGCAGAAGAAGGGAAGTGGCTTTTAAACCCGATGTGAGCGCCTCCCCCTGAGTCACAGCAGGTATGTGGGCAGAGATGCACCCTGGGGGCTGTAGTCCTAGCCCAGGTGTAGGCGGTGAGACGATTGCAGCCTGCTCTCACCTCCATACAGGTCACTAACTTGATTAGATATTCTGCTAGATGGAAATCACCCTATCGGATCTCAACTAAATCCGCAGAAACACCGGGAGCTCTGCAGGCGTGGCGCCTCCTTTCTCACACCGTATACACTCCTCTGCCTGTAGAGCTCCACTCGGTACAACAGGGCTGCTGCTGTTAACGCAATCAGTCTTCCCAGCTGCAGGGCTCACACGAAGAACACCAACGCCAATGCCCAATTATTAGCAGCCCCAAGTAGAAGACAATTTAACACAGAAGATAATGTGAGGCAGATTTACAAGCTCCTTGTAACACTTTTGCGCCGCTGTTGCATCACTTTCTGTGACGCAGTGCCGCCATAAAATATGCACCACATTGCGGCCCATTTGCAACGTGGCGCATCTAAGGAGATGCGTCACGTTGTAAATCCCTACGTCACATTATACCTGCATCAGGTATAATGTATGCAAGGTGGGCGTTCCCATGAAGAAAGCCTTGTAAAAGTGATGTAATGAAATGTACAAGATATCACTGTGCCACTTCTAGGACGCCACTACGTCAAAACCTTACACTTGCTTGAAGCAGGCATAAGGAGTGATGCAGTAGAATAAGTGTAGGGCTCAACACGCATTGCTGGAGTTGCGTCATGCTTGGGACCCGACTCCAGCAATGCGTGACTTTTGGGCCAACAGATGCATCAGAATCTCTGATGCATCTGTCAATCCTTGCACCATGTTGTGCCGTATTGTGAATAAGGCGCATCCATGGTGGCGCAAGGGTATCGCAGTCTGGTGCAGGGAAACTGACGCATCTCTACAGATGTGTGGGTGTTTTGTAAATTTGCCCGCGTGTATAAGTTGCATTTAAGTACCCACAGTTACTCTTTGTGTATGACTTGTATTTAGGGGAAGGGTGTAAAATAGTACTTCCGTTAGAGGAATGTCCCAATTTGTTCTCTCAAAATCTAGTCCCTGCCCTGATCCCCCCCCCCCCCTTCAAGAACAAGTAGGCACTATGACGTTACTTTCTCCCCAGGTGGGGCACAGGTATTTTCGCCTTTCGATCCTTACCCAGCATGCCTTGCATAGCAGCTTGTGAACACTTACAGATATGCTATGATAACGCCTCATTTGCGAGCTTTGCCCTTTGGGGACCGATGAGATTATGGAGACTGAACGAATGCTTCTACTCTTCTGGACGACAGGGCTCTGTCATCGAGTTAGCTGACGGCATGGCGCGCAGGGGTGGTTCGTGGATAAGCACATGTATAATTGCCTCAGATGAAGGTGTTTAAAGGGCACTGACAGCAAAGATTGTGAGAAGAGACGGGTAGACAACACGGATGGTTACTTGCTGAGTGCGTGTGTGTCCCCACGTGTTTGACACCAGAGTGGTAAAGATGTTGTCAAGGAGCCTGAAGGTTGTATTTTCTTTTTTTAAAGGCAACCAGCCAAGACCTTCAGATTCACAAACCTGGACTATAAATAGTTCTCCTGGAAATGTATTACATACAGGACGCAACCCGCATTTCATATGGTATCCCTTCTCGCAGTACTAGACCTGATGGCCATAATGTAAGAGCCTCGGAGACTGAAAGACATATGGCCAGATACCATGAAATTGATCTAGTGTGAAAATGCATACTGTACAGTGTACAGCAACACTTAGAACATCACATTGTCGCCTGCTTTTAAAATGCCTATTCTGGGAGCAGACTTTTTAAGGGGGTGCCTTCCATCTGGTGCTCATTGATAATAGGAGGCGAAAAATGTGTTAAAGTGCACTTTATGGAACCACAAACACAATGAAAAAAATAAAAATAAAAAATAAAACGAATATGATTTCTACACCTAATCTTCAGTTTTTTCACCCTTGCTCTCATTTGTGATTAGTGTGAAAGTGCATTTAAAAAATCAGTAAGAACAGATGTATGAAGCTAGTCTTAGCTCAGAAGAGGCAAATAAACTGTGACAATTCTATAACATTTAAAAAAGCTACCAATCTACTTACAATTGTGTACGCCCATATTTCTCTGCACATCTACTAAATTACAAATACTGTATCTAGGGATGCTCTGTTTGGTTTCAACGCTTAATATTGCTTGCATTGATTATATTTTATCAGCCACCCATAGTGATGACATAGATGCGGTCAATGAATGGGTGTAGTTATATGTAAAATTACTGGCAAGGTCATTAAAGAGCTTGCCTTTCATATAATTTTGAAATTCAGTATGTTTGAGGTCCTGAATTGGAGTGAGGGTGGTGTTACGGATGTTTTGCTGGCGAATTTCAGAGGTGTAGGAAAATGCCTCTGTGTAGTCATCCCCATTTTTTGTGGAAATATGCTGCTGGTTTTTGGATTCTAGGCACTGAAACACTGCTAACCAGGCCGCACTGCATGTGCTCTCACCCCTAAAACATCTCAAAGTTGGTTGTGTTCCTGAAATAACTTACCTGCAAGCCCCTAGTATATGGTATAAAGTGTGCCCAGTACCTGCAAGTTAAATGTCACTAGTAGACTGCAGCACCTATTTTGCCATCCACAACAGAATGTGTAAACTTGGCTTAAGGTCTACCATTGCGGCTCAATTGTGACAGTTCAAAAAAACACACCTCAAATCACTCTGAAGTAAGCCATATAGCCCTCAAGGCAGGGTGCATTGGATTTAAAAGTAGAACATATATATGAAGATAATAATAAACATGTCCTTACAGTGACTAGCAGCTAAAAGATAATTTCATTGTAGCAAGGATAACTGTTCCACAGAGAAACACTGTTGTGCACTTTTCAATGTAATAATGCTATGGGCTAGAAAACCACTAGAAATGTCATTCTGTGACTCTAATATTTATTAAAAGTCCTACTCACTGGCAAAGTTGGAATTTTAATAACTATTAAGGAACATGTACAGGTCTAATCTTTCCTCTAAATTATTAAAAATGTCACCCATAAGTAAGCCTTGTAACCAACAAGGCAGAGTGCATGGTATTTAAAGCAGTACATGTGGAAATTTGACATACTTTTACAGTGGCTAGCACCCAAAAGCTATTTTCGCTGTAGTGAGGCTGGTGGGCCCATAGAGAAACACTGGGAAACAGTATTAAATATTAATTCTGCTATCTTACGGTGGGGATTCACTAGAAATAGGATTCAACAACTCTTTAATATTTAGGAAAACCCCAATTTAATGGTGAAGTCAGATTTGTGATAAATATTAATAAAGAGTAACTTTTAGAAAGTTACCTTTCCCCGCCTAAAGTCTATGAAAGCTAATTTGTATTAGTTCTCAACTACAGCCCTCTAAGTCCTCAGCCCTGAAAGTGGTGTGAAAACTACTCCTAGAGCAGGAGACAAAGGCTTGGGGGGTGTTACTTTGATAAGGCTGGCAATTTGTGTAGTGACAGGAACTCCATTAGCTTCAAAGAGGCCTTCCCTGACGTAGACAAATGCTAGCAGACCCTTGGGCAGACCCTTCCTTTGTTTCCCCAGTCATACTGGATCCAATCACAGTGGGTTGAGAGCTATCCCCAGAACTGGTTTGAGGTGACCACTGTGTAGGGTTGATCATTTCCCTCGTCACACCTCTGGGGTGGGCACACAACCTCTGCTCAGGCAGGTGGGCACTGTGAGTTTGACTGCTGTAAAGCACACAGGAGCAGCTGCAAAAGTGGGAAGGGTTACCCCTGTGGACTTTTTTTCAATTGGTTAAAGAGGGGCCAGGAGTGACCACCACCACCAGGCTAGTGCAAGGCACAAAAGTAGCATACCTTTGCACCTGATTCAGTATGCCCTTGACCTGTGGAAAACAAAAGGGCTGCATTTGTGGTTTGGGATATGTAAATAGACCTTAAGAGCTAGATCTGTTCACACTCGCCTCCAGGACAAAGAAGTTGACTCCAAGGGTCAGTTGGCTGACTTCATGTTAAGCTACAGGGATACAGCAAATTACAAGAATCCCTTTTCCAGAAGAGCCAAGCTGACCAGTTTCAACTGAACCTGTCCTGGACCATGTGGGTGACTGCTGCTGGAGTGAGCACTTACCACTTAAGTGCAGTTCCTGCTACACTTGGCTGTGTGAAAGAATACTTCTCCTAAAATCCTGAAAGACCTGAGACATGTACATTTTGGCTCTAAAGACCTCTGGAGGAATGGTACAAACCGGCTAAGCTGATTCCACCAAGGTGTGTTGCAGCTGGGCTGAAGATTGGGGGGGTTAACTTGCATAATTCCTTGTAGCATAATCGTGCTGATTTCCCCAACAATTACACATAATTACATGATTATAGTAATTCTGCATTTAGGCCCCTTGGGTACAAAAATGGATGTGGGGATGCATTTTGCGCTAACAAATATTGTTAAATACATGAGAACATGAATAGCGATCACAAGCAGCCGCTTGAGCAGGCTAAATGTGCACTTGGGATTGGATTTCCACACACCAATAGTGTTAAATGCAACATAACACGAATAGCGAGTTGCCAATTGCTAAATGTACTCATTCAGTAGGATTTGTTTTCCCCCCAAATTGCTCATAATTACTTGGAAGTAATCGCATTATAGGTAAATACTCAGACGCAGTTGAAATTATGCCCAGGCCTAGAAAAGTTTCAAGTTTCTCCTGTATTTGTATTTATTTATCAATTCTGGTGCAGTTAAAAAAACGGCTGGTGTATGTGTGCTTAGTAAAACAGTGCACAGATGGCTGATGGTGTGTGTGTTTGGTGAAAGAGTGTACTGACGGTTGCTGGTGGGTGCGCCTTGTAAAAGAAAGCACTGACGGCTGCCTGGTGTTGTACGCCTGATGGTGTTTGTGCTTGGTGAAAAAGTGCATTGATGGCTGGTGGTGTTTGGCTCTGGTGAAAGGGTGCACTGATGGCTGGTGTTATGTTGTTGTGTGTGTGTTTGTGTGTGTGTTTCTGTTTGTAGTGGTGAGTGTGTGGGGGTGAGTCTGTGGGGGTGAGTCTGTGGGGGTGAGTCTGTGGTAGTGAGTGTGTTGTGGTGAGTGGTGATGAGTGTGTAGTGGTGAGAGAGTGGTGTGTGTGTGGTGTGTGTGTGTTATGTGTGTATCGTGTATGATTGTGTGGTGCGTATATGGTGTGACATGCTGTTTTCAGTATTGGACTTAACTATGTCTATAGATTGTTCTAACAACACACTGATATAAGGCATAAGACAACAAATGTTTAGTTTTAAAAACATGTGAAGTTACAGAAAGTAGAAAAAAACAGACTCTCAAACAGTCTTGGCCTCATAAAAGTGAAGAGGACATCTGTTTTCTGTTAATTACTTCTAATCTCGTCTTGTCAGAGTAGTGTCACATTCCTGCCCTCTTCCCTGTCCTCATGCTTCATGGAGACGGGAAAACAGATTCGAAGCTTTGTTTTCCCACTAACACAAGGACCCATTTAAGAAAAGCATTTACAATGCAATGATTTCGCCTTTGGAAAAGTCAGAGTTATTGGCATTGTAAATGACAACATTTTTATGTTAGACGGGGACCTGGAGGGTCGGCCGAGCACAAGGGGAGAGGCCTCCGGTGAGGGCCGTCTCCAGCGATCGCACAGACAAGTAACTTCCCCCCCCACAGATGGACACCACACGAAGATCAGATTAACACCTTTTATAGGCAGTTCTTGGAGTAAGGTAGTACGATACAAGGAGATCAGGACACGATGATCCTCTCAATTCTAGTCTCTAGTAGGGAAAAGGGGGTAGCGGGACAGTCTTGGTACCCACGGGTACTGCGATGACGGTGGTAGCTCACAATCCTCGAGCTCGGTGTTCGGACAGGTCAGACCGCGGCAGCGCCAGCAGGTCCCAGCAAGGATGGTAGTTACAAACGGGCCCCGGCAGCGCCAGCAGGTCCCAGCAAGGATGGTAGTTACAAACGGGCCGCGGCAGCGCCAGCAGGTCCCCACGAAGATGATGGTACAACGGGCCGCGGCAGCGCCAGCAGGTCCCACGAGGATGAAGGTTGCAGAAGGCCGCGGCAGCGCCAGCAGGCAGGACAATAGTTCACAGGGCAGGGCTGCGGCAGCGCCAGCAGTCCGTCAAGGATGAGTTCTTCTCTGTGTCTCCCGACTCCAGGATACAACTCCCTTCCTGTTCTGGGGCTGCCTCAGTTATAGGCCTGGCGCCCTTTGATGTCCGGACCCTCACTCTTGGAGGTCGGGAGGTCTGGGATGAGGGAGTCCAGACACCCAGCAGGGGGGTGGAGCCAGCGCCCGAGGAGGCTGGGGGTGATCGGCACCTGGCGGGAGAGAGCCATCGACACTTCTTACTCCCATTGACCTGCCAAGTGGTCCGTTCACCTCCTGGGTGGATGGTGGTGCCGGGATGTCGGGGCCTGGCCAGGCCCAGGGTTGGGGTTGGGCTGAGGCCGCGCGGCCGCGTGGTGCCGTGTCCAAGATGGCGGCTGGGCCGGGCAATGGTGCTGACGGTGGCCCGGGCCCGTGACACAGGGACATCCGGGAGCAGGCGTCCCATGGGGGACGGGTTGCGGGTTGGTTCTGTGGGTAGCACCCGGAGAGCCGGTGTCTGGGCTCTGTCTATACAGGATCCCCCTCCACCTCCTGACCAGGATGGGACAAAATGCAACCAGATGGCTGCATTTTTTTCGAAAAAAATCGAAAAAATTCTGAACTCCCTCCCGGCGGCCCCAATCGATCTAAGAGACCCTTACCATCCGGCTTCCCAAGACAGCCCGAGGCTACTTTCCTTCCCCCAAATTACCACCGAAACTTTTCTCAATGTCCTGCATAAAGTAAAAAGCGGAGCCCCATCAGACCCAGCCCCGATAAGTAAACTAAAGCATGTTGCTTCCACCATTGCCACTCCTTTTACCAACCTGATCAATGCCTCTTTCAAAAATGGGTCAGTTCCAGCAAACTGGAAAAAAGCCACTGTGAAGGCTCTTATAAAAAAAAACCACCTCGACCACAAAGATCCATCAAATTTCAGACCGATCTCACTGCTTCCGGCGATTAGCAAAATCGCTGAGAGAGTAGCAAACCAACATCTCTCCGAGTTCCTAGAGACCAATAACATCCTCCATCAGACCCAGACAGGTTTTAGACCTGGACAGGGGACGGACACTGCATTGTTAGCCGTGGTCGAGGAAGCAAGGGGCATTCTGGACGAAGGAGGATCAGTGGCAGTGATCCTCCTCGACCTGAGTGCCGCCTTCGACACGGTGGACCACGCAACCCTTGTTCACCGTCTGAGACTGATTGGAGTGGAGGACTCCGCGTTGGCCTGGATTACGTCTTTCCTTGAAGATAGGTCCTTTCAAGTGACTGATGGATTCTCTATCTCGAAGGCTCTGGCACTCAAGTGTGGGGTGCCTCAGGGATCCTCCCTGAGCCCCACACTTTTTAATGTATATATGGCACCCCTCGAGGACATTGTCAAACCTTTTGGGATTAAATCAATAATGTATGCCGACGACACTCAGCTTGTCGTATCCCTCAACCAATCAGACAACGCCCTCCCCAATCTATTTAGCTGTCTAGAAAAAGTTCACCAGTGGATGTGCGAGTCCCGGCTAAAGTTGAACGGGGAAAAGTCAGAAATACTTCTCCTAGGAAATCCAAAGAAAATCCCCTCACCCCTTCCCTGGCCACCATGCATGGGATCTCCACCACCCCCAAAATCCGAGGTAAAAAGCCTAGGGATATGGTTGGACCAGGATCTGAGCTTTAAAACTCAAGCGAGGAAAACTGCTGGAACGTGCTTTGGCCTTATGAAGATGGCCCGAAAGATCCTCCATCTACTTCCTCTTCAATCAAGGAAGCTTTTGATGCAGGGGCTGGTGAACTCCAGATTGGATTATGGGAACGTCCTATATCTGGGGGCCCCAGTCTCTGTAATTCACAGACTGCAATGTGCACAAAATGCGGCGGCAAGAATACTCACAGGAACCGCAGCAAGGAACTCGGCTAAGCCAGCCCTCAGAAGTCTGCATTGGCTGCCAGTCAAGGAACAGATCAACTTCAAGACCCTGTGCATTGCCCACAGAATACTTCACAATGAAGGCCCTCCCATCCTCAGGACTCTTGTGTCTCATCAACAGTCAACTAGACATCTCAGATCCAACTCCCTCTCCCTGGTAAAAGTCCCCAGAATTAGTAAGGCCAGAACAGGTGGTCGCCTGTTTTCATACAACGCCCCCAGGCTGTGGAATGCCCTCCCACTCTCTCTGAGGCAAGAACAAAACCACCTCAGATTCAGGAAGAGACTGAAGACCCTTCTCTTCCCCTGAGCACCCCCCCCTGACTTTCTATCCTCCAGGACCGCGATCTCCAGCGCCGGGATGCCCGAGGGTAGCTGTGCGCTCTACAAAACTCAAAATCAAATCAAATCAAATCAAATCAAATCATGCGGGGAGGGAGCGAGCCCGTCATGGGGCCTGTCCAACATGTGTCCCCCCCAGCTGAAGGCGGGGAGAGTCACCCATCCTCCTGGGGACTCTCCTCGTCGAGGCGGAAAAAGCGGGACAGGCCAACCGCGTTGGCGTGGTCTTGGCCAGGGCGATGTTCCACAGTGAAGTCCATCCCCTGCAGGGAGATGGACCATCTCAATAGTTTGGTATTCTCCCCCCGCATTTGCATTAGCCATTGCAGGGGCCGATGGTCTGTTTGTACCCGGAAGTGGGTTCCGAAGAGGTAAGGCCGGAGCTTCTTGAGGGCCCACACTACAGCGAAGGCCTCCCGTTCAATAGTGCTCCAGCGCTGCTCTCAGGGCAGTAGGCGTCTGCTGATGAAGGCCACTGGTTGGTCGACTCCCTCGGGGTTCAGTTGGGAGAGGACGGCCCCAATACCATGGTCGGAGGCATCGGTCTGAACGATGAACTCGCGGCTGTAGTCGGGGGTCTGGAGCACCGGAGCAGTGCACATGGCGGTCTTCAGCTTCTCGAAGGCCGCTTGACAGTCGGGCGTCCAGTTGACTCTTTTTGGGTGGTTCTTAGACGTGAGTTCCGTGAGGGGCCCCACAAGGCTGCCATAGTCCTTCACGAACCGCCGGTAGTATCCGGTGAGTCCCAAAAAGGCTCGGACCTCTGTTTGTGTTTCGGGGGGTTGCCAGGACTGAATGGCAGCTACCTTGAGTTGAAGGGGGGCCACCAGACCGCTCCCCACTTGGTGTCCGAGGTAGGTCACGGACCCCTGGCCGATTTGGCACTTGCTGGCCTTTATTGTGAGGCCGGCCTGTTGGAGGGCCTGCAGGACTTCTCGGAGGTGGTGGAGGTGGTCTGTCCAGTGGCGGCTGTATACTGCGATGTCGTCCAGGTATGCGGCGCTGAATTCTTCGAGGCCCGCCAACACCTGGTTCACCAGTCTTTGGAAAGTGGCTGGAGCGTTCTTCATGCCGAATGGCATCACTCTGAACTGGTAGTGCCCATCCGGGGTGGAGAAAGCGGAACGTTCTTGGGCCCTGGGGGTGAGGCCGATTTGCCAGTAGCCCGCTGTCAGGTCGAAGATGCTTAGGTAGCGGGCTGCCCCCATGCGGTCGACTAGTTCATCTGCTCGGGGGATAGGGTGAGCGTCGGTTCAGGTGACCGCGTTCAGACCCCGATAGTCGATGCAGAATCGGAGTTCAGGTGTGGTGCCCGGGGCCGCGGCCTTGGGGACCAGGACGACCGGGCTGGCCCAGGGACTGTCCGAAGGTTCGATGACTCCGAGGGCGAGCATCTTGGAGACTTCTTCTTGGATGCAGGTACGTACCCGATCCGGTACTCGGTACGCCCGGTGTCGGACAGGAGGACTGTCCCCAGTGTCCACGTCGTGCCGGCACCAGGAGGTGACTCCGGGTGCGAGAGAAAACAGGTTTGCGAACGGTAGCAGGAGGGCCCGACAATCTTGACGCTGCTCCGGGGTCAGGGCCTCGGAGAGTCGGACCCCGTCCACTGAACCATCTTTTTCACGGGACCTCAGTAGGTCAGGGAGGGGCTCGGAGTCTCTTTCTGCACCACTGTCGGTAGCCATCAGCAGGCTGAGCTCTGAGCGCGCGAAGTGTGGTTTGAGTCTGTTGGCGTGGAGCACCCGTAGGGGGTTCCGGGGGGACTCCAGGTCGATGAGATGGGTGACGGGGCTCTTGCGCTCGATCACCTTGAAGGGCCCCGTCCATTTGTCCTGCAAGGCGCACGGTTCGATGGGGGACATCACCCATACCTGCTGACCCGGTTCAAACTCGATGGAGGAGGCATGTTGATCGTACCACTTCTTCATGTCCTCTTGACTGGCCTCAAGATTGGCTTTGGCGATCTCCCTGAACCGCCGGGTCTGATTGCGGAGGGTCAGGAGGTACTTGTAGACGTCTGGAGGGGTCTTCAGGGGGGCCATTTCCCATTCCTCCTTCACTAGGCTGAGAGGCCCGCGAACGGGGTGTCCGTACAGGAGTTCGAAGGGGCTGAAGCCGAGGGACTTCTGGGGGACTTCTCGGTAGGCGAAGAGGAGGCACGGTAGTAGCACGTCCCACTGGCGGCGTAGGGGTTCTTCTAGTCCCATGATCATCCCCTTGAGAGTGCGGTTGAACCGTTCAACCAGTCCGTTTCCCTGGGGGTGATAGGGGGTTGTGAATCGGTAGGTGACCCCGCACTGCTGCCAGAGGGATTTCATATACTTTGAAATAAAGTTCGTACCCCTGTCGCTGACGACCTCCCGGGGGAAGCCCACTCGAGAGAAGATCCCCATTAAGGCTCGACCCACTACTGGGGCTGTTATAGTACGAAGGGGGACCGCCTCAGGATAGCGGGTGGCGTGGTCCACCAGGACCAGGATGAAGCGATGCCCTTGTGCTGTTCGGGGGTCCAGGGGCCCCACAATGTCTATTCCCACCCTTTCGAACGGGGTGGTCTCCACGGGGAATGGCTGTAGGGGTGCCTTGAGTTTGCGGCCGCTCTTCCCGCTGGCCTGGCATGTCGGGCAGGACCGGCAGTGGTTGGAGACGTCATTTCTCATTTTGGGCCAGAAAAAGTGAGTCACCAGGCGGTGGTAGGTTTTGTCTTGCCCCAGGTGCCCGGCCAGGGGGACATCATGGGCCAAGTTCAACAGGAAGTTTCTGAAGGGGAGGGGCACCACCAGCACTCGACCGGCCCCCTGCTCTGCGATTCTCTGCTCGCTGTACAAGAGATCATTGTCCCAATAAACCCAGTGGGCCCCGGTGGTGTCTCCTTGGCTCTGGGCGAGCGCTTGCTGTCGCAGTCCCTCGAGGGAGGGACAGGTCTTTTGCTCCTGCCGGAATTGTTCTTGGGTGGGCCCCCCTTCTTGGCGCCACTGAGCCAGGTCGGGAAGTTCGGGGGGCGGTGCGGACTCCTCTGGGGTCGGTTCCGGGTGATCGGTATAGATGGAGTCTTCTTCTGGGGCGATCGGGGGCGGAGGAGCTGACCAATCGGGTTCTTCTGGTCTAGGGATGGTGCGGGTGGCCATGGACCGGGTGGTCACGCACGCCCAGTCCGGGAGACCCAACATCCCCAAATGCTCTCTTCTTTCAACGGCGGCCCACGGGGAGCTCTCGAGATCGTTCCCCAGGAGGCAGACCACGGGGGCATCGTCGCGGACAGTTACTTTCAGCATGCCGGCCACTCCTCCCCATTCGAAGGGGACGCAGGCCATCCGACACAGGCTCTCCGAATTGTCTGCCGATCGGACGGGGCACAGAACGTTTGGTAGAATTTGTTCTGGGGTCACCAGGTGACAACGGACGGCCGTCACACTGGCCCCGGTGTCACGCAGGGCTTCGGCCTTGCGCCCATTTATGCTCACCCATTGGCTGTACTTCCGCGTGTTGGCTGGCAGGGGAGTCCGCGGGACCATGTCTCTTCCCCCTAGGCAGGCCAGGGTCATGGCGGCGGGTTCCCACTCGAACTGCTCCGACTCGTATGCTTCAGGGTCTTCGGAGACTTGTTCTTCTCCTAGGGCGGCGGCCGCCACCTGGCGGGGCCCGGAAGCCGGGTTCTACGGGCAGGTCGGGTCACTGGCATAGTGGCCGACTCGCTGGCACCGGTGACACGTAACGTTGGCTCGGAACCCCGGGCGCATCGGGGGCTTTCCCCGGCCGGCTGGGGGTGGGGTGGTGTTCGCGGGAGTGGCCGGGACCGCGTCTCTGCCCCGGCCCTGTCCTCCTCCTCCTCCTCGGGGACGATGATGACCTTGGTTGGTTCTGTTCTGCTCGCTCGGCCCACTTCGGGCCACTCGGGTGCTCTCCCATCGGTCCGCCTCGGTGGCGAGCTGCCGTGGTTCAGTCAATTTACTGTCGAGGAGGTGCTGCCTGAGCTCGACGAAACAGTTGCTGGAGAGGTGCTCCCACACAATGAGATTGAAGAGTTGTTCGTAAGTGGCTACGTGGTTGCCCTTGATCCAGCCCTCGAAGGCTCGGCTGAAATAGTTCACGTATTCCACCCAAGTTGTACCTGGGATCCGGGTGCAGTTGCGGAACCTCTGGCGGTACATTTCGGGCGTAAGCCCATATCGACTGAGGAGGGCGGCCTTCATGTGGTCATAGGACGTCATCTGATGGTCCGGAAGCTGCAGCAGGGCATCACGGCCCTCATTGACGAATCTCCCCCGTAGACCGGCTCCCCAGTCACTTCGAGCGATCCGGTGGGCAGTCATGGCGATCTCATAGGCCTTGAACCACTGCTGTATGTCGTCGTTTCGGTGGTATTCTCGGACCACATCCTTGGGGATGTGGACCTTCTGCTCGGTAGTACCCGGGGAGCGCGGTGGTTCGGGCTCCCCTAGGTTTTTGTTCAGTTTGCGCATTTCTATCTCTGCTAGTTTGCACTCGTGTTCGTATGCCAGTTTTTTTTTC
Source organism: Lissotriton helveticus (assembly GCF_964261635.1). Classification (NCBI taxonomy): domain Eukaryota; kingdom Metazoa; phylum Chordata; class Amphibia; order Caudata; family Salamandridae; genus Lissotriton; species Lissotriton helveticus. The sequence continues at coordinate 328,056,484 of NC_136071.1, read as the reverse complement.
TTCGAGATCCCTCTGTCTCTGTTTTTCTTCTCGCTCTTCTCTGAGCCGTAAGTGTTCTAAGTTTATTTTTTGTTCCGCCAGCTTCAATTCTCCGTCTAATTTGAGCCGTGCCAAGTCTAACTCGTGTAGTCTATTCTTTTCCCGCTCCTGGATCTCTTCTCGGGAGGGACCTGTTCTCCGTTCTTCCGTCAGGGTGGTGTTGGCTTCCGGGGCTTCGAGGTCCCGGGGGGTGGCGGTATTCGTCTCTGTCCAGGCCTCTAGGGCGTTTTTGAAGTCTTCCTTTGTGCTTAGCCCGGTGGTAGCAATGCCTAAGTCCATGCAAAATTGTTTTAGCTCTCGGTGGTTGTATTCCTCCAGCTTTTCTATCTGGAACTTCTCTGCCGATCCGCTCTCTTTGGTCGTCATTGTGGTTTAGTCGTAGGGTGAGTTACTGTCTGTACGGTACGCGTTGGTTCGGATCGCGCCGCTGGCCACCAATGTTAGACGGGGACCTGGAGGGTCGGCCGAGCACAAGGGGAGAGGCCTCCGGTGAGGGCCGTCTCCAGCGATCGCACAGACAAGTAACTCCCCCCCCCACAGATGGACACCACACGAAGATCAGATTAACACCTTTTATAGGCAGTTCTTGGAGTAAGGTAGTACGATACAAGGAGATCAGGACACGATGATCCTCTCAATTCTAGTCTCTAGTAGGGAAAAGGGGGTAGCGGGACAGTCTTGGTACCCACGGGTACTGCGATGACGGTGATAGCTCACAATCCTCGAGCTCGGTGTTCGGACAGGTCAGACCGCGGCAGCGCCAGCAGGTCCCAGCAAGGATGGTAGTTACAAACGGGCCGCGGCAGCGCCAGCAGGTCCCAGCAAGGATGGTAGTTACAAACGGGCCGCGGCAGCGCCAGCAGGTCCCCACGAAGATGATGGTACAACGGGCCGCGGCAGCGCCAGCAGGTCCCACGAGGATGAAGGTTGCAGAAGGCCGCGGCAGCGCCAGCAGGCAGGACGATAGTTCACAGGGCAGGGCTGCGGCAGCGCCAGCAGTCCGTCAAGGATGAGTTCTTCTCGGTGTCTCCCGACTCCAGGATACAACTCCCTTCCTGTTCTGGGGCTGCCTCAGTTATAGGCCTGGCGCCCTTTGATGTCCGGACCCTCGCTCTTGGAGGTCAGGAGGTCTGGGATGAGGGAGTCCAGACACCCAGCAGGGGGGTGGAGCCAGCGCCCGAGGAGGCTGGGGGTGATCGGCACCTGGCGGGAGAGAGCCATCGACACTTCTTACTCCCATTGACCTGCCAAGTGGTCCGTTCACCTCCTGGGTGGATGGTGGTGCCGGGATGTCGGGGCCTGGCCAGGCCCAGGGTTGGGGTCGGGCTGAGGCCGCGCGGCCGCGTGGTGCCGTGTCCAAGATGGCGGCTGGGCCGGGCAATGGTGCTGACGGTGGCCCGGGCCCGTGACACAGGGACATCCGGGAGCAGGCGTCCCATGGGGGACGGGTTGCGGGTTGGTTCTGTGGGTAGCACCCGGAGAGCCAGTGTCTGGGCTCTGTCATGCGGGGAGGGAGCGAGCCCGTCATGGGGCCTGTCCAACATTTTATTTATGTGTTGGTTTTGAAAACAGATAAATAAATGGCAGTCATTTACATTGCCATTAGCTTACTCTCTGCAGTCACTCTGCACTCTCTAGCACTTCCTAGCACTCCCTACGCACTCTGCACTCTCTAGCACTCCCTAGAACTCCCTATTCACTCTGCACTCTCTAGCACTCCCTACTCACTCTGCACTCTTTAGCACTCCCTAGCACTCCCTACTCACTCTGCACTCCCTATGCACTCTGCACTCCCTATGCACTCTGCGCTTCCTATGCACTCAGCGCACCCTATGCACTCTGCGCTCCCTATGCACTCTGCGCTCCCTATGCACTCTGCGCTCCCTATGCACTCTGCACTCCCTATGCACTCTGCACTCCCTATGCACTCTGCACTCTGCACTCCCTATGCACTCTGCACTCCCTATGCACTCTGCACTCCCTATGCACTCTGCACTCCCTATGCACTCTGCACTCCCTATGCACTCTAAACTCTGCACTCCCTATGCACTCTGCACTCCCTATGCACTCTGCACTCTGCACTCCCTATGCACTCTGCACTCCCTATGCACTCTGCACTCCCTATGCACTCTGCACTCCCTATGCACTCTGCACTCTGCGCTCCCTATGCACTCTGCGCTCCCTATGCACTCTGCACTCCCTATGCACTCTGCACTCCCTATGCATTCTGCACTCCCTATGCACTCTGCACTCTTCACTCCCTATGCAGTCTGCACTCCCTATGCACTCTGCACTCTGCACTCCCTATGCACTCTGCACTATGCACTCCCTATGCACTCTGCACTATGCACTCCCTATGCACTCTGCACTCCCTATGCACTCTGCACTCCCTATGCACTCTGCACTCCCTATGCACTCTGCACTCCCTATGCACTCTGCACTCTGCACTCCCTATGCACTCTGCACTCCCTATGCACTCTGCACTCCCTATGCACTCTGCACTCCCTATGCACTCTGCACTTCCTATGCACTCTCCACTCTGTGCTCCCTATGCACTCTGCACTCCCTATGCACTCTGCACTCCCTATGCACTCTGCACTCCCTATGCACTCTGCACTCCCTATGCATTCTGCACTCTTCACTCCCTATGCACTCTGCACTCTTCACTCCCTATGCAGTCTGCACTCCCTATGCACTCTGCACTATGCACTCCCTATGCACTCTGCACTCTGCACTCCCTATGTACTCTGCACTCCCTATGCACTCTGCACTCCCTATGCACTCTGCACTCCCTATGCACTCTGCACTCTGCACTCCCTATGCACTCTGCACTCCCTATGCACTCTGCACTCCCTATGCACTCTGCACTCTTCACTCCCTATGCACTCTGCACTCCCTATGCACTCTGCACTATGCACTCCCTATGCACTCTGCACTATGCACTCCCTATGCACTCTGCACTCCCTATGCACTCTGCACTCCCTATGCACTATGCACTCCCTATGCACTCTGCACTCACTATGCACTGTGCACTCTGCACTCTGCACTCCCTATGTACTCTGCACTCCCTATGCACTCTGCACTCTGCACTCCCTATGCACTCTGCACTCCCTATGCACTCTGCACTCCCTATGCACTCTGCACTCTGCACTTCCTATGCACTCTGCACTCCCTATGCACTCTGCACTCTGTAAAACTTTTTTGCTGTTTGAAACAGAGTGACTGCTGTGCTATCCGCTGAGGGAATCCTTTTCGTGCCCTGAAGAAGCGATGAAGAAAAGCGCTCCTGTCATCCGCAGCGCTTGTGCACCGCTGCTCGCGTTTCCCGCGTTTCCCGCTTCGCGGGAAACACTCGTTGCTGGGGGCTTGGTGGACGTGAGGGAGGCCAGGAACATCATTGCCCACAAGCCATCTGGGCTTGGAGCACCTCCCCGCCACGCCCCCCTCACCTGGCTCAAATTGTGTAGCAGCGCCCTCGGAGAGTGTAGAACTTTTTTGCTGTTTGAAACGGAGTGACTGCTGTGCTATCCGCTGAGGGAATCCTTTTCGTGCCCTGCAGAAGCGGTGAAGAAAAGCGATCCTGTCATCCGCAGCGCTTGTGCACTGCTGCTCGCGTTTCCCGCTTCGCGGGAAACACTCGTTGCTGGGGGCTTGTTGGACGTGAGGGAGGCCAGGAACATCATTGCCCACAAGCCATCTGGGCTTGGAGCACCTCCCCGCCACGCCCCCCTCACCTGGCTCAAATTGTGCAGAACGCGCCCTTGGAGAGTGTAAAACTTTTTTGCTGTTTGAAACGGAGTGACTGCTGTGCTATCCGCTGAGGGAATCCTTTTCGTGCCCTGCAGAAGCGGTGAAGAAAAGCGCTCCTGTCATCCGCAGCGCTTGTGCACCGCTGCTCGCGTTTCCCGCTTCGCGGGAAACACTCGTTGCTGGGGGCTTGTTGGACGTGAGGGAGGCCAGGAACATCATTGCCCACAAGCCATCTGGGCTTGGAGCACCTCCCCGCGACGCCCCCCTCACCTGGTGCAAATTGTGAAGCAGTAACGCGCATCGCGGGACGCGCACGGGCGGCGCCGGGCTAAGCCCGGGCAAAGGGCGGGCCCTCTTAGCCCTCATAGGCCGAAGTAGGCCGGGCTGGGCCCACTCCCTTTCATCTTATTAGTGGCAATTTGTATTTTACTTGTACCATCTCTGGTAGAACATTGTTAATGCAAGGCCATTGGTTTACTATATATTTTGTTGTTCTGTTTACGTGGTTTTAACTATTGTGGTGCGTTGCATTTTTTTAAATTTATTTATTTCTTTTTAGCCCCTTGCTAGTTATAGGTATTATATTTGTATTTATATTTATCGTCTATTTCTCCCTCTACTTGGTGTATAGAAAAAATAAATATGACCGCCAAAAAGTTGCGGTCGGGGAGATTGTTGATGGGAAGATCTTGTAGTAAGACCAAATCGAATCCACTAAGAAATAGGAACGGTCAATTATCCCTTGTTAAGGGTCAGTGCCAATTATTTGATCTATGGGAAAAACCCCAAAACAAATTGGGGCCAAATGAGGCTGCTCCTTCTGTCAATAATGCAATTAGAGATACCTGTGTGTTCCACACATCTGATAGAATCTCTCCTCTATTGTCAGTTGATGGTCGTTCTGATGTTAACTCAATTGGTATCCATCCTCTTACTGAGGCTGTTCAGAAGCCATCTTCTTCCATAGGTGCCTCTCCTCCTATGTTAGTTAGCCATATTCAATCCAACTTTAAGGTTATAACGGGGAACCTCCCGACAACTAACTCTGTTGGGAGTGTACCGGTAGTTTCAGAGGGAAATTCTATATTACCTGACATCGACATGGAGCTCTGCAAGAGGTATCTCCCTGATACCCTCTCTGAATCCGTGGGATCCACTAAAACGCCAGAAGTTGTAGGTCCCTCTGGTTTGTTGCTCTATAGTAGTACGTCCTCTGTGAAATCTTTCGATGTGTCGAACTTCTCTAAAAGCCCTGAGTTGGAGCTATCTGGCATTGATCCAATTAATCCTGATAGGCAGGACAAACCAATCTCTGAGTCAATGCTAGCTCTTGAACAACTGCTGTCCTCAATTTTGTTTTTATTGGGTAAATTTGTTGAAAGTTCAGATTGCATATTGGAGTCAGTTACTCAGATATTGAAGGAGCTTGTTAATAGAAATGTGGAGAGGGTCCCTAGCATGGCTCCGCAAACTGGTTTAAATATGCCTTCCTCTCCAAATGTCCTTTATGCTGGAGATATAATACCTGTGGCCACGGATGTTAATGCTTTGTTAGGGGTTAAGGTTGATTCGACCCCAATTCCATTATCCGCAGCCTATAACTGCGTTATTGACAATGACTTAAAAATTGATGAGTCAGAGGCAGTTGAGGGAGTGGAAGGTACAAATGCAAATAAATAACTATTCCCAATTTTTCTACCTGAGGAAAATATTGGAGTGGAAGAAAATAAAAAAGTAAAACCCAAAACTAACAGAGGTAAAAAGAGGAAAGTTATCCGTAGACATAAGCAAAAAAGACAGAGAAGAATTGTTTTTGGTTGCATGGAGAATTCTCCTATAAAAGATGTGGGTAATAATTCCTCTGTAAAGTTGGATGTGGAAGTGGCTGTCCCGATAGCACAGGGACAAAATGTTCTTGTAACTAAAAAACCTATTATTTTTTCGGAGTGCGTGAATTCTGTTCCTGATGGGGAGATATCTGTACCAGGTGGTTATGTTGACATATCTGGAAAGCTCTTTTTTTGGTGCCTGTAGAAGATATGAAAACAGCTACATTCTCTATACAAAATACCCTTAACCCGGAGGCTCTACCCTTTGTGGCTAGTGACGGAGAATTTAAAAACCCTGTTGCCTTGCCTAAAAAAGAAGGGGTAGATACTCTCACACTAGATTTCTTCCCTCTTTTCGATTCTGGTTTAATATTAAACAGATCTCTGTTACTTAAATGTTTTCAAGAGTTAGAAGGATTAAAATTATTACAACCCAACGATATTGATCTGGTTTCGATTTTGAAAAGTAAGGATGGGACATATATTAGGGTAAAATTCTATTCCAAATTAATTGTGAATCTCATTCTCCTTCAGGCCGAGAACTTTCAATGTAGGGGGATTGATGTTATGCCTTTTGTATTAAATAGGAAAGAGGGCTCTCTAATTAAAAAAATGTCCCCCGTCCTTATTGGGATCAAGTGGTTTCCCCCAGGGCTTTGAAGATTTAAAGATTAGCCTAACCAAAAACAACCGTCAAGTGTCACATATAATCCCTTTCTCCCCGGCCTCAAATAGGTTTACGGTTGAGGATAGCCATCAGTAGAATTGGTTGCCTGGAGTGCTTGCGAGTAAATCTACCAGTAACCCTACACTATTTTCTCATCTTTAACAGCGGATTGAAAATAATTACATGGAATGCTGCTGGTATAAAAAACTGCCCGGAGAAGTTGCAGTACCTCTCCTCTTTAAATGCTAACGTTATTTGTTTACAAGAAACGTGGTGTGTGGACAGAATACCTGTAGTAAAGTATTACTTTTCCCTAGAGGGGGGAGCCACACCTTCAAAGAGAGGCCATGCTAAGGGGGGTATAGCATGTCTACTCTCAAATCATATAAGGTGGAATTTTTCTCACCACTTGGACTCGAGTAAGCTTTTTCAAGCGGTAACATTGTTTAGTGCGGACAACGTTATAAACTCGAATCCTTTAGTAATAATTAACGCTTACATCCCCCCTGAAGCTTGTTTCGATACTGTTCTAAAACAGGCTTTTGACTATATAAAGACAATCATAGATAAAACCCCTGCTCCCCATGTAATATTGACGGGAGACTTTAATTGTCTAATCTCTAACCTAAGTTTGGAACTCTTTAGAAACAAGCTAAAAGAGGAATCTCTCCATATCCCCCGGGCTGTTTTCCCGGATAAGATTAAAACAAACAAGAGAGGGAAAAAGTTTTTAACCGAACTCTCTGAGATGGAGGGGATTATAGTAAACGGAAGATTGCCTTGCGATTCTCCCGCAAATTGCACGCATAGATCCAAGCAGGGCGGGTCTATTTTAGACTATGTGATTATAGATATAAATAGCTTTTATATTATAAGTGACCTGTCGGGACTAAATACCACACTTAGTGATCACAATATGATATTGGTATCAGTGTTGATAAATCCGCCTATGACTGATCCATGGACTCTTAATGGCGACTTGGTCAATTTTTCCAACAAGTCTGGAAGATGTTTTTGGAACTCTACGGCTATTATGGGCCTAGCGCCTATTATAGATAGTAAATTAAAAAATCTACAAAATTGGAATAGCTTGTCCCTATCCCTTTTTTAGGACTTCCTGAAGGAGGTAACATCTGTTGCTAGAAAATCTACTCGCCATAGAATGAGGAAAATAATTCCTAGTTCCATCTTGTGTCTCAACAGGGAAATTAATAAACTAGTCAGGGAGCAATATTTATGCAGATCCTTTGACAGAAATAATAAAATAACCCTTCTGAAAAGAAGGAGGCATAGGGCAAAAAAAAAAATAAAGAAGGATAAAGAGGACAGAATATGGATCAACCTGCGTGAGGCTGCAGTATGCGGGCAGGCAAGGTTGTTTTGGTTCTTTATTAGTGAGGGTTGTGGGACAAGGTCCTCCCCTGCTCCAATCCCCATTGCTGAGGCAACTTGGATTATTTACATCTCTAGTCTTTATGCGAGTAATGGTGGTATGAATGTCTTCAGGGATGGTAAAGAAGATAGCCCTCCTTTAGATCCACCTTCTGAGAAGGTTATCGAACGGGCCATAAAAGAATTACGCTCCTCTGGCGCAATGGGCCCTGATGAGATTCCAATTTTGGTCTTGAAGCAGGATCCTGTTTCTTGGAGCAAGATTTTATTTCCATTATTTGGTTTCTGCTTTAGGAATAAAACTGTCCTGCCGTCATGGAAGGGAAGTATACTGGTGCCGCTGTTCAAGAAGGGCGATAGGAATGCCCCCAAAAACTATCGCCTTATCGCCCTTCTTGATGCAATCGGTAAGGTCTTTGCTAAATGCCTGCTGTTCCTGATAGATGAGTGGGTGTCCAATAACAACATATTGCCCCTTGAACAGACAGGCTTCCGCAGGGGTCATGGTACCCTTGATAATCTTACGGCCTTACAAATAATCACTGACAAATATGTGAGGGTTCGCGGTGGTAGGGTGTACGCAGCGTTTATAGACTTCTCCACGGCGTTCGATAAAGTGGATCGTCCGCTGCTTTGTAGAAAGCTATCAGCGCTGGGTATGCCTGCCAGCTTGTTGGAGCTGGTGTGTGCTCTTCACACAGATACATGGTGTAAAGTTCTTTTAGGGGGAGAAAGAGGCCTATCCAGGGTCATTCACTCTGTTAATGGTCTTAAGCAGGGTTGTCTGTTGGCCCCCATTCTCTTCTCTTTATATATTTCTAATCTTCTTTTGACACTTGCCTCCTGTGAAGGAATAGCTCCTATGTTAGGGGGCTCTGCGATTTCTAGTTTACTTTACGCCGATGATATCATAATATTGGATCTAATCCCTAAGGGCTTAAATAACCGCTTACATGCCCTCCATTTATTTGCTGAATCTCATTTCCTTAAAATAAACATTTCTAAGAGTAAAATAATGTGTATAGCTGGCAAGAAAAAAAAACCCAAAATTGGATGGACTGTTGGGGGACAAATGTTGGATATTGTACATAGTTATGTATTTTTGGGGAAAATAATAACTAGTAATTCTAGTGAGAAACCCCATATTGATAATAATATGCGGAAGGCGGTGGCCCAAGGCAAAAGTTTACTATCCCTTTACACTGCCACTGGGAGGCGACATTTTTCCTACCTGCTGGAGGTATTTCGTGCAAAAATCCCGTCCTCCCTACTCTATGGACTGGAAACAGTGGATTTGGGGCAATGGGGTTTTTTGCAGCAGGCCGAGGGGAAGATTTTCCAGTATCTAACTACTACTAATAACCTTCAGACTTGAGTTTGGAGTACGTAGTAGTTGGGCCCAGGGCCTGGTGGGATTGGTGCGATGGGTTGTCTGTTTGGCCAAGGGGGAAGTGGGGACCCTACGATGTCTTATGAAAAAAGAATTATTGGGGTCTTTTAATGAATTCTCCCTTCTCGTAAAAAACTTTAGAAAGGCGGTGTCGTTTTTAAAATTAGATGAGACCTCCCTTTTTTCACTATCCCAGGGCCAATTGAAATCAGTCCTGAAACGGGCCTCGAGGGAACTTAGTTTCTGTTTAGATAGGGAGTATATCGTGACAAGGAAAGGAGTCACTCCATTCATTTCATCTTGTGCAATCAAATACAGGCAACCCTTTATATCCTGGAACCTATCTCATGGTGTCTGGCGGTTCTGGTTCCTGCTAAGACAGGATCTTCAACCTTTAAACATACTTTTGGCCAAATGGTACGGTACTTCCGCAGCCTGTAATTTTTGCAACTTCCCTATGCAAGATTTGACACATGTATTATTTGTATGTCCCTCTCTGCTTCCTTCCCGACGCAAATGGTTGCGTCACATCTGTTTGAAATTGAGTATTCTAACCGTCAATGCTTTTGTACTTGCTCTTAATAACCCTCCTAACGAGATGTTCTGTTTTAACGTTTTTAACTTTTTAAAATGTTTTTTAGATATTTATTGACGGGTCTTTCTTTGCAATGTATGAACTAAGGTATTATGATTATGAAATCCGTATTGGTTTTTCTGCACAGATAAATGGTACTTTGTAATTGTGTCCTTCTATTATATAACCTGTAATTTTGTGACTATGTACTTTCATTTTGTGGATCTCTTCGGAGTTCCAAATAAAATAAAATAAACTAAACTAAAATGCACTCTGCACTCCCTATGCACTCCCTATGCACTCTGCACTCCCTATGCACTCTGCACTCCCTATGCACTCTGCACTCTGCACTTCCTATGAACTCTTCACTCCCTATGCACTCTTCACTCTGCACTCCCTATGCACTCCCTATGCACTCTGCACTCCCTATGCACTCTGCACTCCCTATGCACTCTGCACTCCCTATGCACTCTGCACTCTGTGCTCCCTATGCACTCTGCACTCCCTATGCACTCTGCACTCCCTATGCACTCTGCACTCCCTATGCACTCTGCACTCTTCACTCCCTATGCAGTCTGCACTCCCTATGCACTCTGCACTCTGCACTCCCTATGCACTCTGCACTCCCTATGCACTCTGCACTCTGCACTCCCTATGCACTCTGCACTCCCTATGCACTCTGCACTCCCTATGCACTCTGCACTCTTCACTCCCTATGTAGTCTGCACTCCCTATGCACTCTGCACTCCCTATGCACTCTGCACTCCCTATGCACTCTGCACTCCCTATGCACTCTGCACTCCCTATGCACTCTGCACTCTGCACTCCCTATGCACTCTGCACTCTGCACTCCCTATGCACTCTGCACTCCCTATGCACTCTGCACTCTTCACTCCCTATGCACTCTGCACTCCCTATGTACTCTACACTATGCCCTCCCTATGCCCTCTGCACTATGCACTCCCTATGCACTCTACACTCCCTATGCACTATGCACTCCCTATGCACTCTGCACTCCCTATGCACTCTGCACTCTGCACTCCCTATGTACTCTGCACTCCCTATGCACTCTGCACTCTGCACTCCCTATGCACTCTGCACTCCCTATGCACTCTGCACTCCCTATGCACTCTGCACTCCCTATGCACTCTGCACTCCCTATGGACTCTGCACTCCCTATGCACTCTGCACTCCCTATGCACTCTGCACTCTGCACTCCCTATGCACTCTGCACTCCCTATGCACTCCCTATGCACTCTGCACTCCCTATGCACTCCCTATGCACTCTGCACTCCCTATGCACTCTGCACTCCCTATGCACTCTGCACTCCCTATGCACTCTGCACTCTGCGCACCCTATGCACTCTGCACTCCCTATGCACTCTGCACTCCCTATGCACTCTGCACTCCCTATGCACTCTGCACTCTTCACTCCCTATGCAGTCTGCACTCCCTATGCAGTCTGCACTCCCTATGCACTCTGCACTCCCTATGCACTCTGCACTATGCACTCCCTATGCACTCTGCACTCCCTATGCACTCTGCACTCCCTATGCACTCTGCACTCCCTATGCACTCTGCACTCCCTATGCACTCTGCACTCCCTATGCATTCTGCACTCTGCACTCCCTATGCACTCTGCACTCTGCACTCCCTATGCACTCTGCACTCTGCACTCCCTATGCACTCTGCACTCCCTATGCACTCTGCACTCCCTATGCACTCTGCACTCTGCACTCCCTATGCACTCTGCACTCCCTATGCACTCTGCACTCCCTATGCACTCTGCACTCCTTATGCACTCTGCACTCCCTATGCACTCTGCACTCCCTATGCACTCTGCACTCTTCACTCCCTATGCAGTCTGCACAACCCTATGCACTCTGCACTATGCACTCCCTATGCACTCTGCACTATGCACTCCCTATGCACTCTGCACTATGCACTCCCTATGCACTCTGCACTCCCTATGCACTCTGCACTCTGCACTCCCTATGCACTCTGCACTCCCTATGCACTCTGCACTCGCTATGCACTCTGCACTCCCTATGCACTCTGCACTCTCTATGCACTCTGCACTATGCACTCCCTATGCACTCTGCACTATGCACTCCCTATGCACTCTGCACTATGCACTCCCTATGCACTCTGCACTCCCTATGCACTCTGCACTCCCTATGCATTCTGCACTCCCTATGCACTCTGCACTCCCTATGCACTCTGCACTCCCTATGCACTCTGCACTCCCTATGCACTCTGCACTCTTCACTCCCTATGCACTCTGCACTCCCTATGCACTCTGCACTCTTCACTCCCTATGCACTCTGCACTCCCTATGCACTCTGCACTATGCACTCCCTATGCACTCTGCACTCCCTATGCACTCTGCACTCCCTATGCACTCTGCACTCCCTATGCACTCTGCACTCTTCACTCCCTATGCACTCTGCACTCCCTATGCACTCTGCACTCTGCACTCCCTATGCACTCTGCACTCCCTATGCACTCTGCACTCCCTATGCACTCTGCACTCTTCACTCCCTATGCACTCTGCACTCCCTATGCACTCTGCACTATGCACTCCCTATGCACTCTGCACTCCCTATGCACTCTGCACTCCCTATGCACTCTGCACTCCCTTCGCACTCTGCACTCTTCACTCCCTATGCACTCTGCACTCTTCACTCCCTATGCACTCTGCACTCCCTATGCACTCTGCACTATGCACTCCCTATGCACTCTGCACTCCCTATGCACTCTGCACTCCCTATGCACTCTGCACTCCCTATGCATTCTGCACTCCCTATGCACTCTGCACTCCCTATGCACTCTTCACTCCCTATGCACTCTGCACTCCATGCACTCTGCACTATGCACTCCCTATGCACTCTGCACTATGCACTCCCTATGTACTCCCTATGCACTCTGCACTCCCTATGCACTCTGCACTCCCTATGCACTCTGCACTCCCTATGCACTCTGCACTCCCTATGCACTCTGCACTCTTCACTCCCTATGCAGTCTGCACAACCCTATGCACTCTGCACTATGCACTCCCTATGCACTCTGCACTATGCACTCCCTATGCACTCTGCACTATGCACTCCCTATGCACTCTGCACTCCCTATGCAGTCTGCACTCCCTATGCACTCTGCACTCTGCACTCCCTATGCACTCTGCACTCCCTATGCACTCTGCACTCGTTATGCACTCTGCACTCCCTATGCACTCTGCACTCCCTATGCACTCTGCACTATGCACTCCCTATGCACTCTGCACTATGCACTCCCTATGCACTCTGCACTATGCACTCCCTATGCACTCTGCACTCCCTATGCACTCTGCACTCCCTATGCATTCTGCACTCCCTATGCACTCTGCACTCCCTATGCACTCTGCACTCCCTATGCACCCTGCACTCCCTATGCACTCTGCACTCTTCACTCACTATGCACTCTGCACTCCCTATGCACTCTGCACTCTTCACTCCCTATGCACTCTGCACTCCCTATGCACTCTGCACTATGCACTCCCTATGCACTCTGCACTCCCTATGCACTCTGCACTCCCTATGCACTCTGCACTCCCTATGCACTCTGCACTCTTCACTCCCTATGCACTCTGCACTCCCTATGCACTCTGCACTATGCACTCCCTATGCACTCTGCACTCCCTATGCACTCTGCACTCCCTATGCACTCTGCACTCCCTATGCATTCTGCACTCCCTATGCACTCTGCACTCCCTATGCACTCTTCACTCCATATGCACTCTGCACTCCATGCACTCTGCACTGTGCACGCCCTATGCACTCTGCACTATGCACTCCCTATGCACTCTGCAATATGCACTCCCTATGCACTCTGCACTCCCTATGCACTCTGCACTCCCTATGCACTCTGCACTCCCTATGCACTCTGCACTCTGCACTCCCTATGCACTCTGCACTCTGCACTCCCTATGCACTCTGCACTCCCTATGCACTCTGCACTCCCTATGCACTCTGCACTCCCTATGCACTCTGCACTCCCTATGCACTCTGCACTCTGCACTCCCTATGCACTCTACACTCCCTATGCACTCTGCACTCCCTATGCACTCTGCACTCTTCACTCCCTATGCAGTCTGCACAACCCTATGCACTCTGCACTATGCACTCCCTATGCACTCTGCACTATGCACTCCCTATGCACTCTGCACTATGCACTCCCTATGCACTCTGCACTCCCTATGCACTCTGCACTCCCTATGCACTCTGCACTCTGCACTCCCTATGCACTCTGCACTCCCTATGCACTCTGCACTCGCTATGCACTCTGCACTCCCTATGCACTCTGCACTCCCTATGCACTCTGCACTATGCACTCCCTATGCACTCTGCACTCTGCACTCCCTATGCACTCTGCACTCCCTATGCACTCTGCACTCCCTATGCACTCTGCACTCTGCACTCCCTAAGCACTCTGCACTCCCTATGCACTCTGCACTCCCTATGCACTCTGCACTCTGCACTCCCTATGCACTCTGCACTCCCTATGCACTCTGCACTCCCTATGCACTCTGCACTCCCTATGCACTCTGCACTCTTCACTCCCTATGCAGTCTGCACAACCCTATGCACTCTGCACTATGCACTCCCTATGCACTCTGCACTATGCACTCCCTATGCACTCTGCACTATGCACTCCCTATGCACTCTGTACTCCCTATGCACTCTGCACTCCCTATGCACTCTGCACTCTGCACTCCCTATGCACTCTGCACTCCCTATGCACTCTGCACTCGCTATGCACTCTGCACTCCCTATGCACTCTGCACTCCCTATGCACTCTGCACTATGCACTCCCTATGCACTCTGCACTCCCTATGCACTCTGCACTCCCTATGCATTCTGCACTCCCTATGCACTCTGCACTCCCTATGCACTCTGCACTCCCTATGCACTCTGCACTCCCTATGCACTCTGCACTCTGCACTCCCTATGCACTGTGCACTCTGCACTCTCTATGCACTGTGCACTCTTCACTCCCTATGCACTGTGCACTCTTCACTCCCTATGCACTCTGCACTCCCTATGCTCGATGCACTCCCTATGCACTCTGCACTATGCACTCCCTATGCACTCTAGTACTGGTAGTACTGATGGTGGTACTACTGGCAGTACTGGTGGTGGTGGTGATGGTACTGGTAGTGTTAGTACTGGTGGTGGTGGTACTGGTAGTGGTAGTACAGGTGGTGGTAGTACTGGTAGTACTGATGATCGTAGTACTGGTAGTACTGGTGGTGGTGGTACTGGTGGTGGTAGTTCTGGTGGTGGTAGTGGTACTGGTAGTGGTAGTACTGGTAGTGGTAGTACTGGTGGTCGTGGTACTGGTAGTACTGGGGTGGTGGTAGTGGTAGTACTGGTGGCTGTAGTACTGGTAGTACTGGTGGTGGTGGTGGTACTGGTAGTGGTAGTACTGGTGGTGGTGGTACTGGTAGTGGTAGTACTGGTGGTGGTAGTACTGGTAGTACTGATGGTGGTAGTACTGGTAGTACTGGTGGTGGTGGTACTGGTGGTGGTAGTACTGGTGGTGGTAGTGGTACTGGTAGTGGTAGTACTGGTAGTGGTAGTACTGGTGGTCGTGGTACTGGTAGTACTGGTGGTGGTGGTAGTGGTAGTACTGGTGGCTGTAGTACTGGTAGTACTGGTGGTGGTGGTGGTACTGGTAGTGTTAGTACTGGTGGTGGTGGTGGTACTGGTAGTACTGGTGGTGGTAGTACTGGTGGTGGTGGTACTGGTGGTGGTGGTGGCGGTACTGGTAGTACTGGTTGTGGTAGTACTGGTGGTGGTGGTACTGGTATTACTGGTGGTGGTGGTAGTACTGGTGGTGGTGGTAGTGGTACTGGTGGCTATAGTAGTGGTAGTACTGGTGGCTGTAGTAGTGGTAGTACTGGTGGTGGTAGTACTGGTAGTACTGATGGTGTTAGTACTAGTGGTGGTGGTGGTACTGGTAGTTGTAGTACTGGTGGTGGTGGTACTGGTAGTGGTAGTACTGGTGGTGGTGTTACTGGTAGTACTGGTGGTGGTGGTACTGGTAGTGGTAGTAGTGGTAGTACTGGAGGTGGTGGTACTGGTAGTGGTAGTACTGGTGGTGGTAGTAGTGGTGGTGGTAGTACTGGTAGTGGTGGTACTGGTGGTGGTACTGGTAGTGGTAGTACTGGTGGTGGTGGTACTGGTAGTGGTAGTACTGGTGGTGGTATCCAAAGTACGTGTTGCTATTAAATAGAAATACATATCTGACAGCGCTTCAAAGGAAATAAGCGAACACCATGTCCTTGTAATCGGGAACACTTCCTTGCAAACACACATTTTTCCGAGCAATGATAAATCACATAAAAGTTCAATACAATAGACGTCCACATTTCTCAGCCCCAAAAAAGCTGCAGAGGAACGCGCGCCCTATACATGCAATGCAGAATGGTGAACGCGCTCCCACCATCTGGATTGCATTACAAGGGCACTCTGACAGCTCCTAATTAAAATTAATGGTCTGCCGTGCGCGAAACCGCACAGAAAATGCTAAAAATGGCCGACCAACATTACATATGCCCTATCGCATCAAGACTACTAAAAAAACAGCACCGCGACGACCAATCACCATTCAGATAATAAAATAGCGCACTGAAAATGCACGAGCAAAGAAGAATTTATCCAGCATGAACGAAAAAGCCGCTACAATACGGCTCGCAGCTCCTCCCCACTTCTGACGAAGTGGTGACGTCGCTGAGCCCGTAAAAACGAGGACGTAGCAAATGAGAATGAAGAATGGGGAGCATATTACTAGTATAAAAAACAGTTGAAAGGTACAATAGCATGGTAAAAATAAGAGGACTCTTCAGTATTTGTCCTTAATTGAGCCAGACATACACAAGGTAAAATGCCAGAATGTGGAAAGTGCAGATGAAATAGGGAAAGCCTTCAGAAAATAGTTCCTCAGTTTGGTTGCACAACAACTTTAAATAGCTGCTCCACTATGATAATACATTTTTCCAGGCAAGCTGTTACTTGGCGACTCCGGCCTTGCAAGCAGAACAGAAAGGCTTGACTGCATGTTCTTACTCCATTAGCATTACAAAGCTTGCGTAGGAGCTTTTTGTGTGCAGGTTGCAACGTGGGACATAAGCACAACATGTGCAAAAAAGATTCTTCCAACCTCTGGCACAGCCTGCATGATGGCGAATTTGGGGGCATATGTATCAACATCCGTGTTTGCGATTCTCAACTAGTGATTTTTTAGGAATAGCTATTTTTAGAATTGTAAAAAGAGATGTATATACAAAATCACAATTTTTTTGCGATTTCTTAGTTTTCCTTAATTGTGATTAGCAAATTGCGAAATCGCAATTAAGGAATACTTTCCTATTCGTTTCTATGGGCCAGGAGGCCCATAGGAATGAATGTGAAGTTATTCTCAATTTGCGTTTCGCAATTTGAGAATCGCAAATTGAGAATAATTTCAAGGGTGCAAGGGTGTCATAAGGACACCCTGATGCACCCCTGAAATGAACATGTGTGAGCATATGGCGCACATATATGCCCTAAGGGCATGTATGTGCACCATATGGCACCTTCACAAATGCGAAAAAGTGTATTTGTGAGAGAAATCGCAAATTACCACCAACTTGAAGTTGGTGGTAATTTGCAATTTCTTAAGGAGAATTCGCAAAAAATTGAATGCTTGTTGCATAGCAAGTGTTGCGATTCCTTAATTTTGCGATCCGATTTCCCTACTACATACCATTCTGCACATATTTAGTCACAAATGCTGCTTTTTTGCGAATCGCAGCATTTCCGACTAAAACTTGCGTTGATACATGTTGGACAGGCCCCATGAAGGGCTCGCTCCCTCCCCGCATGACAGGGCCCTGGTACCGGCCTTCCAGGTACTACCCGCAGAAGCAACCCCCAACCCGTCCCCCATGGTACGTCTGCTCCTGGGAATCCCTGTGTCCCTGGCCTGGGCCACCGTCAGCACCCTTGCCCGGGCCGGCCGCCATCTTAGACACTGCGCCACGAGGCCGCGTGGCCTCAGCTCGACCCCAACCCCGGGCCTGGCCAGGTCCTGACATCCCGGCACCACCCTCCACCCAGGAGGTGAACGGACCACTTGGCAGGTCAATGGGAGTAAGAGGTGTCGATGGCTCTCTCCCGCCAGGTGCCGATCACCCCCAGCCTCCCCGGGCGCTGGCTCCACCCCCCTGCTGGGTGTCTGGACTCCCTCATCCCGGACCTCCCGACCTCCAAGAGCGAGGGTCCGGACATCAAAGAGTGCCAGACCTATAACTGATGCAGAAAATAAGGAGTTAGGTCCCGGGACACAGGGTCAGCTGGACCATAGAATAATTTATAAAAAGAGAAATGCTGGCCCTGCGATTTTTGATAGCTATATTTTGAGCAACAAACCAAATCCTTGTTATGATTTGTATGGTCGAATTTATTTAAACCATTTACTTTTTCATATAAATCTCATTAAGTTAAAGCATTGATTGCATGAGAAAAACACTACGTACATACAATTTATACAAAAACATTTGACAAAGAATTTTAACAAAAATACATAAATACATATAACAAAATGACATCCAATCATTTAGTGTACATAAATATACAAATACGGTCATACGAGAAGCATCAGTCGTTATGTAGTATTAAGCAATGAAGCTATTTGCAGTAAGGAAAAGAAAACAAAATGAATTGTAACAAATACAAATTTTCAATTGTCTGATAAATAAACTTGAATTCTTTCTGCTATTGCCAATTCCTTTCTGCTATTGCCGACGCGTTTCGAACTCGCTCTGGCATTTGGCAAGTTCTCATCAGGGCTTTCTCGTATTATTCTTCTGAAAATTATGTACAAAGAAAATGAGTGAGATTTTGCAATCCTCATTTTCGTCCCCTATATACATTGCCCCCTACCAAGACTTTCTAGAAAACGTGTACCTTTATTTTCAAGTTGGCAGCGGGTTTTCAATTTTCAAGAGATCTTATTCAATCAATGTAGATTCGGTTCTAGAAAATTACAACGAACCAAATTACAATATAATAATGGTCAGGACAGCCTGCGCCTAGATGGCCAGAGGACAATCTTGGAAAATTACCTTCAAACCAGTAGTCTGCACTTCTGTTTGGTAAATATTTGAAACAGCCGTGCGTGGGACAAAAATCAGCTCCCACCCGCCAGCCGGCGGTGGACACGTCTTATTGCACCTACAAGGAGAGTTTAAAGTCACTCAACTATTATAGTCGCCATCTTAAAAAGCAGGCTACCCTAGGAAGCTGCTGAAACATGCTTTCAAACGAGCACGCTATACCCCGAGAGAATGTCTATTACAAAGTAAAGTGAAACCCGAAATGGACAAATTGGTTGTGTAACAACATTTGGTCCACATACCCATAAAATTCGACAGACCATACTTAAAAATTGGCACCTGCTGGAGGGCTTAGAATGCCAACATTTTGTTGACACTGGACACACTGAAACAGATTTCACGTGGACGGTTTTGTACACAGTGACTCGAGCCCAATGTATTAAGGATGTGGACGATGTCTTATTGAGGAAAGAAGCGTATTTAATCCTGCGCTTCAATAGTTTACAAACTGGACTAAATTCGATGTCTGAGATTTCACGATTGTAATCCGCTTTGATATAATACAGTGCTCAAGTGGAACCTTTTATGTAGACTTTCACTTAGGAAAACATCAGAATGCAAAATGGGACTCCAACTCCCATAAAGCCCGGATAGCCCTGACAGTCATGTGACAGTCATGTGACACGCATTGACGATCACATGTCTGCTTTTTAAGATGGCGACTTAGTCAAACGAGTGACTCCCTGGATTGGTTTGGAGTGCACTTGGGAGCGTGTGTTTCTTCAAGATCACCAACATTTAGGTAAGCACAAAGATAGGTAACGCTTAGTGATACCGCGCATGACACAGGAGCGGGCTCACACTGTCCGTGTTTGTCATTTTAGAACATAAAAACGAATATAAAAACGAACTGAAACCGGCTAGAAGTTAGAAAAACAGGGGAACTGCATTCAAACAGCCCAAGCGCCAACAATAAGGTAGGCACCCGGTTCTGTTACCCGTTCTACTCGTTCTAACCGCTGTTTGTAAAACCGATTGGAATAGTTGAGTGACTTTAAACTCTCCTTGTAGGTGCAATAAGACGTGTCCACCGCCGGCTGGCGGGTGGGAGCTGATTTTTGTCCCACGCACGGCTGTTTCAAATATTTACCAAACAGAAGTGCAGACTACTGGTTTGAAGGTAATTTTCCAAGATTGTCCTCTGGCCATCTAGGCGCAGGCTGTCCTGACCATTATTATATTGTAATTTGGTTCGTTGTAATTTTCTAGAACCGAATCTACATTGATTGAATAAGATCTCTTGAAAATTGAAAACCCGCTGCCAACTTGAAAATAAAGGTACACGTTTTCTAGAAAGTCTTGGTAGGGGGCAATGTATATAGGGGACGAAAATGAGGATTGCAAAATCTCACTCATTTTCTTTGTACATAATTTTCAGAAGAATAATACGAGAAAGCCCTGATGAGAACTTGCCAAATGCCAGAGCGAGTTCGAAACGCGTCGGCAATAGCAGAAAGGAATTGGCAATAGCAGAAAGAATTCAAGTTTATTTATCAGACAATTGAAAATTTGTATTTGTTACAATTCATTTTGTTTTCTTTTCCTTACTGCAAATAGCTTCATTGCTTAATACTACATAACGACTGATGCTTCTCGTATGACCGTATTTGTATATTTATGTACACTAAATGATTGGATGTCATTTTGTTATATGTATTTATGTATTTTTGTTAAAATTCTTTGTCAAATGTTTTTGTATAAATTGTATGTACGTAGTGTTTTTCTCATGCAATCAATGCTTTAACTTAATGAGATTTATATGAAAAAGTAAATGGTTTAAATAAATTCGACCATACAAATCATAACAAGGATTTGGTTTGTTGCTCAAAATATAGCTATCAAAAATCGCAGGGCCAGCATTTCTCTTTTTATAAAAAAAAGACCTATAACTGAGGCAGCCCCCGAACAGGAAGGCAGTTGTATCCTGGAGTCGAGAGACACCGCGACAAACTCATCCTTGACGGACTGCTGGCGCTGCCGCAGCCCTGCCTTGTGAACTATTGTCCTGCCTGCTGGCACTGCCGCGGCCTTCTGCAACCCTCATCCTCGTTGGGACCTGCTGGCGCTGCCGCGGCCCGTTGTCACCTTCATCCTCGTGGGACCTGCTGGCGCTGCCGCGGCCCGTTGCAACCTTCATCCTCGTGGGACCTGCTGGCGCTGCCGCGGCCCGTTGTAACCTTCATCCTCGTTGGGACCTGCTGGCGCTGCCGCGGCCCGTTGCCACCTATGACCTCTTCGGGACCTGCTGGCGCTGCCGCGGTCTGACCCGTCCGAACACCGAGCTCGAGGATTGTGAGCTATCACCGTTCCACCGCCGTACCTACGGGTACCAAGACTGTCCCGCTACCCCCTTCCCTAATAGAGACTAGAATTGAGAGGATCATCGTGTCCTGATCTCATTGTATCGTACTACCTTACTTCAAGAGCTGCCTATAAAAGGTGTTAATCTGATCTTCGTGTGGTGTCCATCTGTGGGGGGGAAGTTACTTGTCTGTACGATCGCTGGGGACGGCCCTCACCGGAGGCCTCTCCCCTTGTGCTCGGCCGACCCTCCAGGTCCCCGTCTAACATTGGTGGCCAGCGGCGCGATCCGAACCAACGCGTACCGTACAGATAGTAACTCACCCTACGACTAAACCACAATGACGACCAAAGAGAGCGGATCGGCAGAGAAGTTCCAGATGGAAAAGCTGGAGGAATACAGCCACCGAGAGCTAAAACAATTTTGCATGGACTTAGGCATTGCTACCACCGGGCTAAGCACAAAAGAAGACTTCAAAAACGCCTTAGAGGCCTGGACAGAGACGAATACCGCCACACCCCGGGACCTCGAAGCCCCGGAAGTCAACACCACCCTGACGGAAGAACGGAGAACAGGTCCCTCCCGAGAAGAGATCCAGGAGCGGGAAAAAAATAGTCTACACGAGCTGGACTTGGCACGGCTCAAATTAGACGGAGAATTGAAGCTGGCGGAACAGAAAATAAACTTAGAACACTTACGGCTCAGAGAAGAGCGAGAGGAAAAACAGAGACAGAGGGATCTCGAAGAAAAAAGACTGGCATACGAACACGAGTGCAAACTAGCAGAGATAGAAATACGCAAACTGAACACAAACCTAGGGGTGCCCGAGCCACCGCGCTCCCCGGGTACTACCGAACAGAAGGTCCACATCCCCAAGGATGTGGTCCGAGAATACCACCGGAACGACGACATACAGCAGTGGTTCAAGGCCTACGAGATCGCCATGACGGCCCACCGGATCGCTCGAAGTGACTGGGGAGCTGGGCTATGGGGAAGATTCGTCAATGAAGGCCGTGATGCCCTGCTGCAGCTTCCGGACCATCAAATGACGTCCTATGACCACATGAAGGCCGCCCTCCTCAGCCGATATGGGCTTACGCCCGAAATGTACCGCCAGAGGTTCCGCAACTGCACCCGGATCCCAGGTACAACTTGGTTGGAGTACGTAAACTATTTCAGCCGAGCCTTCGAGGGGTGGATCAAGGGTAACAACGTAACCACCTACGAACAACTCTTCAATCTCATTGTGTGGGAGCACCTCTCCAACAACTGTTTCGTCGAGCTCAGGCAGCACCTCCTCGACAGTAAATTGACTGAACCACGGCAGCTCGCCACCGAGGCGGACCGGTGGGAGAGCACCCGAGTGGCCCGGAGTGGGCCGAATGAGCAGAACAGATCCAACCAAGGTCATCATCGTCCCCGAGGAGGAGGAGGAGGACCGGGCCGGGGCAGAGACGCTGTCCCGGTCACTCCCGCTAACACCACCCCGCCCCCAGCCGGCCGGGGAAACCCCCCGATGCGCCCGGGGTTCCGAGCCAACGTTACGTGTCACCGATGCCAGCGAGTCGGCCACTACGCCAGTGACCCAACCTGCCCAAAGAACCAGACCCCCGGGCCCCGCCAGGTGGCGGCCGCCGTCCTAGGAGAAGAACAAGTCTCCGAAGACACTGAAGCATACGAGTCGGAGCAGTTCGAGTGGGAACCTGCCGCCATGACCCTGGCCTGCCTAGGGGGAAGAGACATGGTCCCGCGGACTCCCCTGCCAGCCAACACTCAGAAGTACAGCCAATGGGTGAGCATAAATGGGCGCAAGGCCGAAGCCCTGCGTGACACCGGGGCCAGTGTGACGGCCGTCCGTTGTCACCTGGTGACCCCAGAACAAATCCTGCCAAATGTTCTTTGCCCCGTCCGATCGGCAGACAATTCGGAGAGCCTGTGTCGGATGGCCTGCGTCCCCTTCGAATGGGGAGGAGTGTCCGGCATGCTAAAAGTAACTGTCCGCGACGATGCCCCCGTGGACTGCCTCCTGGGGAACGATCTCGAGAGCTCCCCGTGGGCAGCGGTTGAAAGAAGAGAGCATCTGGGGATGTTGGGTCTCCCAGACTGGGCGTGCGTGACCACCCGGTCCATGGCCACCCGCACCATCCCTAGACCGGAAGAACCCGAATGGTCAGCACCTCCTCCCCCGATCGCTCCCGAAGACGACTCCATCCATACCGACCACCCGGAACCAACCCCAGAGGGGTCCGCACAGCCCCCCGAACTTCCCGACCTGGCTCAGTGGCGTCAAGAAGGGGGGCCCACCCAAGAACAATTCCGGCAGGAGCAAAAGACCTGTCCCTCCCTCGAGGGACTGCGACAGCAAGCGCTCGCCCAGGGCCAAGGAGACACCACCGGGGCCCACTGGGTTTATTGGGACAATGATCTCTTGTACAGCGAGCAGAGAATCGCAGAGCTGGGGGCCGGTCGAGTGCTGGTGGTGCCCCTCCACTTCAGAGACTTCCTGTTGAACTTGGCCCATGATGTCCCCCTGGCTGGGCACCTGGGGCAATACAAAACCTACCACCGCCTGGTGACTCACTTTTTTTGGCCCAAAATGAGAAATGACGTCTCCAACCACTGCCGGTCCTGCCCGACCTGCCAGGCCAGCGGGAAGAGCGGCCGCAAACTCAAGGCACCCCTACAACCATTCCCCGTGGTGACCACCCCGTTCGAAAGGGTGGGAATAGACATTGTGGGGCCCCTGGACCCCCGAACAGCACAAGGGCATCGCTTCATCCTGGTCCTGGTGGACCACGCCACCCGCTATCCTGAAGCGGTCCCCCTTCGTACTATAACAGCCCCAGTAGTGGGTCGAGCCTTAATGGGGATCTTTTCTCGAGTGGGCTTCCCCCGGGAAGTCGTCAGTGACAGGGGCACGAACTTTATTTCAAAGTATATGAAATCCCTCTGGCAGCAGTGCGGGGTCACTTACCGATTCACAACCCCCTATCACCCCCAGGGAAACGGACTGGTCGAGCGATTCAACCGCACTCTCAAGGGGATGATCATGGGGCTAGAAGAACCCCTACGCCGCCAGTGGGACGTGCTACTACCGTGCCTCCTCTTCGCCTACCGAGATGTCCCCCAGAAGTCCCTCGGCTTCAGCCCCTTCGAACTCCTGTACGGACACCCCGTTCGCGGGCCTCTCAGCCTAGTGAAGGAGGAATGGGAAATGGCCCCCCTAAAATCCCCTCCAGACGTCTACAAGTACCTCCTGACCCTCCGCAACCAGACCCGGAAATTCAGGGAAATCGCCAAAGCCAATCTGGAGGCCAGTCAAGAGGACATGAAAAAGTGGTACGATCAACATGCCTCCTCCATCGAGTTTGAACCGGGTCAGCAGGTATGGGTGATGTCCCCCATCGAACCGTGTGCCTTGCAGGACAAATGGACAGGGCCCTTCAAGGTGATCGAGCGCAAGAGTCCCGTCACCTATCTCATCGACCTGGAGTCCCCCCGGAACCCCCTCCGGGTTCTCCACGCCAACAGACTCAAGCCCCACTTCGTGCGCTCAGAGCTCAGCCTGCTGATGGCTACCGACAGTGGCGCAGAAGGAGACTCCGAGCCCCTCCCTGACCTACTGAGGACCCGTGAAAGAGATGGTTCGGTGGACGGGGTCCGACTCTCCGAGGCCCTGACCCCAGAGCAGCGTCAAGATTGTCGGGCCCTCCTGCTGCCGTTCGCAAACCTGTTCTCCCTCGCACCCGGAGTCACCTC
This sequence comes from Lissotriton helveticus, assembly GCF_964261635.1. Taxonomy (NCBI): domain Eukaryota; kingdom Metazoa; phylum Chordata; class Amphibia; order Caudata; family Salamandridae; genus Lissotriton; species Lissotriton helveticus. The sequence continues at coordinate 328,031,589 of NC_136071.1, read as the reverse complement.
CTGGTGCCTGCACGACGTGGACACTGGGGACAGTCCTCCTGTCCGACACCGGGCGTACCGAGTACCGGATCGGGTACGTACATGCACCCAAGAAGAAGTCTCCAAGATGCTCGCCCTCGGGGTCATCGAACCTTCGGACAGTCCCTGGGCCAGCCCGGTCATCCTGGTCCCCAAGGCCGCGGCCCCGGGCACCACACCTGAGCTCCGATTCTGCATCGACTATCGGGGTCTGAACGCGGTCACCCGAACCGACGCTCACCCTATCCCCCGAGCAGATTAACTAGTCGACCGCATGGGGGCAGCCCGCTACCTAAGCATCTTCGACCTGACAGCGGGCTACTGGCAGATCGGCCTCACCCCCAGGGCCCAAGAACGTTCCGCTTTCTCCACCCCGGATGGGCACTACCATTTCAGAGTGATGCCATTCGGCATGAAGAACGCTCCAGCCACTTTTCAAAGACTGGTGAACCAGGTATTGGCGGGCCTCGAGGAATTCAGTGCCGCCTACCTGGACGACATCGCGGTATACAGCCGCCACTGGACAGACCACCTCCACCACCTCCGAAGGGTCCTGCAGGCCCTCCAACAGGCCGGCCTCACCATAAAGGCCAGCAAGTGCCAAATCGGCCAGGGGTCCGTGACCTACCTCGGACACCAAGTGGGGAGCGGTCTGGTGGCCCCCCTCCAACTCAAGGTAGCTGCCATTCAGTCCTGGCAACCCCCCGAAACACAGACCGAGGTCCGAGCCTTCCTGGGGCTCACCGGATCCTACCGGCTGTTCGTGAAGGACTATGGCAGCATTGTGGGGCCCCTCACGGAACTCACGTCTAAGAACCACCCACAAAGAGTCAACTGGACTCCCGACTGTCAAGCGGCCTTCGAGAAGCTGAAGGCCGCCATGTGCACCGCTCCTGTGCTCCAGGCCCCCGACTACAGCCGCGAGTTCATCGTTCAGACCGATGCCTCCGACCATGGTATTGGGGCCGTCCTCTCCCAACTGAACCCCGAAGGAGTCGACCAACCAGTGGCCTTCATCAGCAGACGCCTACTGCCCCGAGAACAACGCTGGAGCACCATTGAGCGAGAGGCCATCGCAGTAGTATGGGCCCTCAAGAAGCTCCGGCCTTACCTCTTCGGAACCCACTTCCGGGTACAAACAGATCATCGGCCCCTGCAATGGCTCATGCAAATGCGGGGGGAGAACCCCAAACTATTGCGATGGTCCATCTCCCTGCAGGGGATGGACTTCACTGTAGAGCATCGCCCTGGTCAAGACCACGCCAACGCGGACGGCCTGTCCCGCTTTTTCCGCCTCGACGAGGAAAGTCCCCAAGAGGATGGGTGACTCTCCCCGCCTTCAGCTGGGGGGGACGCATGTTGGACAGGCCCCATGAAGGGCTCGCTCCCTCCCCGCATGACAGGGCCCTGGTACCGGCCTTCCAGGTACTACCCGCAGAAGCAACCCCCAACCCGTCCCCCATGGTACGTCTGCTCCTGGGAATCCCTGTGTCCCTGGCCTGGGCCACCGTCAGCACCCTTGCCCGGGCCGGCCGCCATCTTAGACACTGCGCCACGAGGCCGCGTGGCCTCAGCTCGACCCCAACCCCGGGCCTGGCCAGGTCCCGACATCCCGGCACCACCCTCCACCCAGGAGGTGAACGGACCACTTGGCAGGTCAATGGGAGTAAGAGGTGTCGATGGCTCTCTCCCGCCAGGTGCCGATCACCCCCAGCCTCCCCGGGCGCTGGCTCCACCCCCCTGCTGGGTGTCTGGACTCCCTCATCCCGGACCTCCCGACCTCCAAGAGCGAGGGTCCGGACATCAAAGAGTGCCAGACCTATAACTGAGGCAGCCCCCGAACAGGAAGGCAGTTGTATCCTGGAGTCGAGAGACACCGCGACGAACTCATCCTTGACGGACTGCTGGCGCTGCCGCAGCCCTGCCTTGTGAACTATTGTCCTGCCTGCTGGCGCTGCCGCGGCCTTCTGCAACCCTCATCCTCGTTGGGACCTGCTGGCGCTGCCGCGGCCCGTTGTCACCTTCATCCTCGTGGGACCTGCTGGCACTGCCGCGGCCCGTTGCAACCTTCATCCTCGTGGGACCTGCTGGCGCTGCCGCGGCCCGTTGTAACCTTCATCCTCGTTGGGACCTGCTGGCGCTGCCGCGGCCCGTTGCCACCTACGACCTCTTCGGGACCTGCTGGCGCTGCCGCGGTCTGACCCGTCCGAACACCGAGCTCGAGGATTGTGAGCTATCACCGTTCCACCGCCGTACCTACGGGTACCAAGACTGTCCCGCTACCCCCTTCCCTAATAGAGACTAGAATTGAGAGGATCATCGTGTCCTGATCTCATTGTATCGTACTACCTTACTTCAAGAGCTGCCTATAAAAGGTGTTAATCTGATCTTCGTGTGGTGTCCATCTGTGGGGGGGAAGTTACTTGTCTGTACGATCGCTGGGGACGGCCCTCACCGGAGGCCTCTCCCCTTGTGCTCGGCCGACCCTCCAGGTCCCCGTCTAACAATACATCTGCCCCTTGGTTCTGGGGCCCATGGTGGCAGTGCATCCTTTGTTGGTAGAAGGCCGAGTATTAAAATCTAGATTTCGGGAAGATCAAGCGAGCTATTGCCCAGAGTCACATGGTGCTGGGCCGACCTGTTGCCTGCGATCGAACCGCGAACCCTGTGGTCCGGAGTCAGGCACTCTGGCCGCTGCGCCACACCTCTTCCCCAATGTATGAGTATTGATACATAGTCACAAGTGTTTACACTTGTGGAAGCATTCCTTATTTTGCGCCCAGGCAAATAGCTTCATTTGTTTGTTCACTGAGAGTTTAAAGGCATGATGTGATAAGTATGCTTCCCACAGATGTTGCAAGGCCAACACTTATAAGGCCTCACTTCTCCCAGGGGCCCAACAGTTCATTTAGCAGTTATCTTGACTCTCTTTCCAGATTAGTGCTTTTAGTATATTTGGAAGGCCCATTCTTATGGATGACGGTTACCGGAGGAGGGCGCTTTGGTGTACCTACCCTTGCTCATGAAGCTCAAGTTCTAAAAAATGTGTGCAGTGATGTGTATTGTGGAAGATGAAATATCTGGGGGAAGACTTTACTCTGGGTATTGTTTAGAAATTGGTTTAGCTTTCTCAGGAAGGCTACTGATCTGTAAGACAGAATTGGGATTAGTTTTGCTTTAATCACTTTCTCCTGCTCTGTGCTTTTCCTAAACAGAAATTCAGTGTCTGCAGAACCTCTCGTAAAAGATATCTAGCCTTATGGAGCACTCTTCGGATACAGCTTGCAGCCTTGCAGCACTAGAGGAATCCGAGGTCCAAAAAAGTGACTCAGTCATAATGTAGATAACTGGACCTGGACGTAGGCATCAAACATTTCCAGTTGGTGAGAGGACTTCCCTGGGCACAATTTACAAACTTTCCCGTTCTAAGCTTTTCCTACATAAAACAAAGGCGCCACTGGGACACCACCCAACACCTATCAGACATTGTAGAGTCATTCCCAGCTACAGCCTACTGCCTTCCCCTACTGAAGGACCTGCTTCCAGAAAAATAAGTAAGCCCCAAGGCAAAATCTCCAACCATGACATAATTGTAGGTGTATCCAACCCACCCTCCATCAGGTTAAGTCACAAATCACGCCTAGTTCCCTCTCTACCACAACCCGTTGACCATAGTTGATGTTTAATGCTCTGTGGCACTATTTTCCTTTAAACCTTTACAAATTCATATCTCCTTTTCTTCTTCTTTGATTTGTCTCATTTTGGGGACATTTTTCTCATGATTATTTCTGGTTCTGGAGTGGGATTTTTATTGTGTTGTGTTTTTTACTCTAACTGTTTTGATACTTCTTTAAGTTTATACATTTTCTTAAGTTAAGCCGTCCTCTATGCTATAGGATCTAGGGGTTCAGCTCCAGTGTAAACTATTGAAACCTTTACTGGACTTTACAAGATTGTGACATTGTTACTTGTGGCAGACTCCCATCAACCCCTACTAATAATCCACTTTCTCACACTCTTTTACCTCTGAGTACTTAACCTTAACCCTTTCTAGCAAAAGATTTTTCATTGAATTTTCCATGTTTTGTAATGTACAGACTATTCGCATTACAAAGAAAATAAATGTGCATGAAGTTCATTGGCCCAGCACCCTGCCCTTATGTGGCCATGCCCTCAGACCTGATCATGTTACAATTATTAGTACACTTTCTGCATGGTCAATTGTTAATGAATGTCCCACTTACTTCTCAATTTTTGCAGTTTTTATGGCCACTGGGTCCAGGATTCACTCTAGGTACAGGCCTCTTTTTAAGCACTTTTTATACCCCACCAGTGAGGATATAACTTATTGGTGATACCGGCAATCCATGTGAGATCGTTTTGGCTTCAAAAGGCTTTGGACAGTTTCCATCCCTCCAGTGGGTTTATGTGTTGCCTTTTTGAAAGCCGGGCAAGTTTACACAGTTTACTTTGAGTTCTCTTTTGTTTCCTTACCCTCCAATGGCTATTTATGTGTTGCCATGCTGTTACCTGTACTCAGACTTTTCTAGGGGACATGCGCCTTGTACTTCAACAACGTCAATGGGAATAAAACCAGACGGCACAACGACAATCGCAAGGAAGAGGAAAACCATGGCAGCAAAGAAATTGCAAGGAACGAAACGAAGGGGACGAAGATGCAAACAGTTCATTTGAAAGGATTGGCACGAAAACCAGGAGTATGAGACAGAGGAAGGATCAATGACAGATGAACTCCAAGAAGTGAATCTGTCAGAACAGGAACTATTCTCAGCAGAAATCTCACTTTTAAAACGAGGCATTAATCATTGCCCTATACAAACAATGGATCCAGCACAAACAAGATTGATCTTTATTTATATATTCGCAAAATAAAACTGGCGAAACACTGCATGGAAAATCAAAAAAGAACAAAACCTTTAAGAACAGTGGTTGAACCTACATCAACGCTTTTGGCCAAAGAATCGTGTGATTTTTTGACATTACTGAATTTGAATGCCGAAGAAGGGGAGGAGATATCCTTGGAAATAGCATGTCCGCAATTAGGGGCAGGAATCAGTGAAAAGCGACCAAAATCCAAGTTCTATCCACAGTTTCCCCGGGAAATAAAATTGACACTTTCCAAGAAGTAATTATCCATGATCTCTACAAAATGAAAAAATCAAAGTACAAAGACAATCTAAAAAAGACGGAAAGAGAAGCCCTGGTAAAACTAGCCAATGATCACCGAATAGAAATCAAAATGGCGGATAAGGGCGGCAACGTTGTGTTATGGGATCGAACATTATACACCACGGAGGCACTTCATCAATTGAAGGATTGTTTCTATTACAAAAAACCATAAACAAACCCTACCACATCGATTAAAAACGAAATTGATAGAAAACTCAGGGTATGGGTATCAGAAAATCTGATTGACGAAGAGGAAAGTAAAAATCTATCTGTGGATTTCCTGACATTAGCAACCATGTATTTCCTCCCAAAACTAAATAAAAATCAAAAGGAAACACCAGGGAGACCCATGTTGTCAGCGAAGGGCTCGCTTCTTGACACCAGTGGCAAATTATGTTGACCATTTTCTGATCCCATATGTGGCGGAATAAAAATCATACATTAAGGACACAACAGGCCTCCTCAAAATCCTACAGAGCATAACTTGGAAGAGTACCTATCAACTGGTAACAATGGACGTGGTCGCTCTATATACCAACATCAGCAACACTCTTGGCCTAAAAGCCTGTTATCACTTCCAACAGGAGAGAAATATTCATTACAAGGAACACAATGAGATGCTGATGGACATGATTGCATTATGCTCGACAAATAATGTTCTTTTTTAAATTGGTGATGAGCTATACCATCAGCGTAATGGGGCGGCTATGTGTTTTTCTTTTAACCCCAGTTACGCTTGTTTGGTAATGGGGTGGTGAGAAAAGGAGGTAGCTTAGAATATCAAGAACGAGAAGTATACAAAACAGATAGTTAGCTGGACACGATTCATAGATGATCTCCTCATCATCTGGAACGGGAATGAGGAAGATTTCCAGGACTATTTTGAAATTTCGAATACCAGCACCCCTAATTTAAACTTCACGCATGAGATCAACACGGAAAGGTAATTTTCCTGGATGCAGAAATCTATGTGAAGAACAAACGATCAGAAACCACGCTTCATTGCAAGACCACAGCGACTAATGGTATGTTGAAAGCAACAAGTTTCCACCAGCATTCTTTAATATGCAGCATACCATATGGGGAGTTTCTCCGTTTACGGAGAATTTGCAGTGAAGAGGAGGAATGGAAGAAGCACAGTGGCAGGACAATAAAAAGATTTAAGGAAAGAAAATACAGCAAAAACATTGTAAATAGATGTTGGAATAGAGCAAATGAGAGGTCCAGAGAAGAATGCCTAGCGCCAAAAAGTTGTGAGGAACAATCAGATTCATAACCTATAAGACTGATCATGGATTTTTGTCAGGAATCCAAGGAAATTGCAGGCATATTAAAAAAGAACTGGAAAATCCTACAGCTGGATGGAACAATAGGTGAAAGAATGAGATCTCACCCGATACTAACATACCGTAGAGCCAAAAATCTAAAAGATCAGCTGGTGCACAGCCACATCAAAGAAAAACAACAAAAGGAAAAACATGGCTCAACACAAAGGGATTCATCAAGTGCCACAGCTGCAAAGTGTGCCAAATTGCAAAACTAGTCACAGAACTCACAATGGCCAACAACAAAGTTTGGCAGATCAGAGATCTGATAATGTGTAAAAGTCAATATACAGTGTATGTGATTGAGTGCCCGTGCATGTTAAAATATGTGGGAAGCACCATTTGTGATTTAAAAAAACGAATCCTGGAACATGTACACGCCACCAAAAACAAAGACAGGAATAATGCAGTGGCCAAACATATGGAGCTACACCACAATAGAAACCTTTGAAATTTTATGGGATAGAGACTGCACCGGTCAATGCACGAGAAGGCAACCGGGAAAAAAGATTGCGACAAAAAGAATCTTGCCATATTTTAAACCACAGAAGCATGACACCATATGGCTTAAATCAGTCAGAAGAACTATGCATACATCTGTAACAGAACATACAACCTCCCTCAATGTGCAACACAATAAAACATGGATAACACCATGATATCATCATTATAGAAAAGTGTGAGTACAGGTAATGGCATGGCAACACTTAAATACCCACGGGAGGGTAAGAAAACAAAAGAGAACTCAAAGTAAACTGTGTAAACTTGCCCGGCTTTCAAAAAGGCAACACATAAACCCACTGGATGGATGGAAGCTGTCTAAAGTCTTTTGAAGCCAAAACGATGTGACATGGATTGCCGGTATCACCAATAGGTAATATCCTCACTGGTGGGGTATAGAAAGTGCTTAAAAAGAGGCCTGTACCTAGAGTGAATCCTGGACCCAGGGCGCCATAGAAACGGCAGAAATTGAGAACTAAGTGGGACATTCATTAACAATTGACCATGCAGAAAGTGTACTAATAATTGTAACATGATGACGGATTATCATGGTGGTAAACTGATTTTACCTAAACTATATTTGTTGAAGAATGAAATTTGCACTGCACGTTTGTATATATCTAATTGTAAAACAGGGGACTACATCTCCCAGGAATCAATGGAGAAACCCTTGGTCACAAACAGGAAATGAGGCACTAGTACTTCCTGGTGATTGATTTAAAAATACGGAAAATCACGTGAGTAATAGACCGTGAGCAAGGTATTCTGATATATTCTGATATATGTATTATAATCAGCAGGGAGCAGAAAGTAAGACCCCGGAAATAACTACTACTGGATTACCTCAAGTGACTCAACCTGTCACATCTGATTCAGATACAGATGTCTCCAGGCAGACAACCAGTACCTCATCAGATGTCAAAATAATTAGAATAACCAAGAAACGGGCGTCTTTTTTAGACGAATTCCGGGTGCTAAGAACTCGACGGAAAAAAGAAGCGGAACAGACTCAACCATCTTCATCTCAAAAGAACGTAATGAGAGGCCGACCAAGGGGAAGAGCAAGAGGCAAGGCAAATCACGCCAGAGACGACTCAAGCTCAAGCAGAGGAGAAGAAAAGAACACAAAACCAGTGGGAAACAGTAGAAGGGGTTACCAGAAAAGGAAGTAATCATGGATGCACAAATGGTAAATAAGACTATTATTAACCTTTCTTCAAGGACCTTGACATTTAAAGAGAAACAAACTCTATGCCTAGGTTTGACTTTTTGTCCCACGGAAATATTCGACTATGCTGATACAAGGGTAGATATTTTCAAATTTATCCGCAAGCTTAAACTCTCGAAATGGCATAACCTTGGTAATACCAGGACACACAATCTACCGAGTGAAAATAATGAGATAAGAGAATTACCTGAACTAAGGGTAGAAGATGTTAGTATGTTACAAACAGTGTACTCACTAGGTGGCATTGCCTCTATAGGGGAAAATGAAACCCAAGGTTTCATGATCAAGCTGCTAATACGTCATTTAAGCCTAAATCTGTCTTCTGTCCAATTATGCCCCATGATTCCATTGATACTTTTTAGGAGGTGGTAACGAAAGAACTGATTAAACTCAAACACACATGTCACAATCTCCCACAAAGGAAATTGAATTTATCGAAAGAACAAAGAGAATGTATCTTCTCATAAGCAGCAGATAACAATGTTATTTTGAGACTCTCCGATAAAGGGGGAAACATTGTCTTGTGGGGGAGGGACATGTATATCAAGGAAGCCTTACGACAATTGGATGAAAGTGCCTTTTATTGTAGAAGCAACATCAATACCTACAATGAAAGTATTTTAGAAACTTGGGAAACACTGACTGAGTGGCAGAATGAGGGTCTACTAACATGGCAGGAATTCAGATTTTTGAAAAATGAGTATCCCAAATTGCCTATTTTGTATCTTCTACCAAAGGTCCACAAGGACCCTTGTACTCCGCTGGGTAGACCTATAGTATCCTCTATTGGAAGTGTTAATGAAAACTTATCGAAATATATTGATCACTTCCTTAGAGAATATGTCTGCCTGCTGCCTTCCTATATTAAAGACACCACAGACTTCCTCAATAAAATAAGTACTATACAATGGGCAGAGGGATCTCTGCTCATTACTATGGACGTAAGCGCACTGTATACCATCATTGACCACGTCCAAGGGATGGAAGCAAGTTATCACTACCTAAAAAATAGAAATATATGTTACCTTGACCATACAAGCATGCTTATGGAAATGATGAAAATATGCCTCAGGAATAACTTTTTTATGTTTGAAGGGAACATATTTAAACAAGTTCGGGGCGTGGCAATGGGTTCTGCCTTTGCTCCTAGTTTTGCTAACCTCTTCTTAGGAAAGTGGGAGGAGGAAATAAGGAGTGATGATAATCTGAAGGAAGATTTTGCAAAAATAGGTACCTGGATCAGATACATAGACGATCTGTTTATTATTTGGTATGGAACCCACACTGAAGCTGAGAATTTTATCCAGAAACTTAACATCAATGGATATAATATACATCTCACTTATAAAATAAGTAATGTTAGTGTGGAATTCGTAGACACTGAAATAAATATCGCCCAGGGATCCTTGGTCTCGAATCTACATATAAAGGAAACGGCTGGCAACAGCCTACTTCATGCCCTAAGTGCCCATCCAGAACCTCTCAAATGGAGCATTCCATTTGGAGAACTTCTAAGGGCAAGAAGAAATTGCAGCAATTGGGAGGGTTTCATTTCTGAACAAACCAAAATGCTATCTAGATTTCAAGAGAGAGGCTACCCAGAATGGGATCTGAAAAAGGCAGTCGCTAAAGTTTCGGAAATTGAAAGAGCTAATACCCTCAAACCCAAAATGAAAAACAGTGAAGGGGAAGAGGAATCTAGTACCAGGATAATAACCACATTTAATATGGGCTCTGAAAAAACCCGTACAATATTGACAGACAGCTGGCCCATCCTCAAATCAGACAACATCATAGTCCCTAAAATTGGTGAAAGACCACGCATCACATATAGGAGAGGGCGGAACCTGCGTGATATCCTAGTGAAAGGTGATATCACGGACAGCAAGAAACAACATATGCAGGGCCTAAAAGGGTGTTACCCTTGCGGACACTGTCGAGCTTGTAAAGCAAGTTTTATGGTCAAACTAGTTGATATCCCTGGAAATCCCAAACCCAGGGAGATCAAACAGTTTCTGACATGTAACTCAACATACGTTGTGTATGTCCTGGAATGTCCATGTCATAAGAAATATGTGGGCAGTACAATCATTTATTGGCACTAAAGAAACAGGAGTCCAGATGGATTTTGGACCATGAGACGAGATTTCCGGGAGGCCATAACCTCAATGAGGAATTGGCAACTCACCTATATGAGTAAATCAGGAGAGATCATGTAATATGAAACTGTGGACACATAAAAAAGTTGACACATTAATATGTGCATAAAACATTAGAATGAGTGATTAATATTATAACATATTTTGCATCCCACTGAATAAAATGCGATCATTGTATATTTCAGTATACCTAGATTTTAACATTTATTATTGTTTTTTTAGGACACGAGAGGGAGTTCCTAGTCACTTTCCTGGGCACAGCACTGGTTTCCTATATCCTATATTGATTTCCCTCTTCTCTTCTTTTAAATCCATGGGGGATTGAAGACCTTGTTGTAAGAATTAATATTTCACTGTTTAAGGCACTAGTTTTTGTACTTATATTGGCATATGAGGCACCAAACAGAAACACCATGAAGGTCTGCTTTTAGTCTGAAGCAATAGCCAAAGGACGATTGGACACCCACATGGGCTTACACAATTTCCGCGTGCTAATCTGGAATAACTGCATAGTATTATTCTTTCTTGTACTAGCTTAGGTAAAATGTCTCAGAAATTGGAAGGTTGAAATAATGTAATTTTCACAATATTTATTATTACGGTACTACACCGAATGAAATGTGTCTTCGAATTACTATAAATTATCAGGTATTACTATGGTACTATACCGTATGAAACATGTCCCTGAAATTACTATAAGTTGTCAAGTATGTGGAACATATCGAAAATATATGTCCGAAAAATGACAAAAGATAATAAGAACAAGAATGTATACTGAGTATAATATATCGCTCAATATATATTTATATATGCATATGTTGGTCGTCGTAGGATGTGTATGCCCACAAATAGAGTTCAAGTAGATGAGCAGATTTGCTCTAATGCATTGAATGTTGGATATAATATCTACCACTTAGAAATGGCCGACTAAAAAACACCTAAGACCATGTGACATTTACATACTTCCGGGCCTTCGTTTATGTTGTTGTTTGTTCCTTTAAACATGCCGAAAATTTCGAAGTATGTTTGTGAACACGACACAGCATTGTGTTGAAACGCGTAGCGTAATGTGGGAATAGATACTTTTTTCTTCAAAACCTGCCTCTGAGTGCGTAAATACTTGACAAAGCAACTTGGAAAACTGCAATACTAACGGCATTGGGTTCGCCGTAAATACCGCCACCTGACTATGGGAGGAATGATCTCAGAAGGACCCTAACTATTCTGGATATATATATATATATATATATATATATATATATATATATATATATATATATTACCTACTGGCGGTCGCCAGTAGGTATATATAGTTAGGATTTTTTCTCTATGGGTTTTTTGAAAATTCTATGTCTAATAACTTTGGCGTTTGTGGACGGAATTGGCTGAAATTTTCAGGAAAATGGCACATTTTGTTTCTGAGCAGCCCTTGAAAATTTGGGGGAGGTTCGTCCAGTGGGGGCCGAGAAAAAAGGGGGGTCCCAAAACGTGTTTTTAACATTGAGTTTTCCATAGGGCGGTTGGCCTCACTTTTAGCCCGAACGGCTGAATGGATTTGCACGAAACTTGGCAAAATTGTAGGGACTGGTAGCCCGATGTGCCTTTTGTAGGTCTCAATATATGTGCTCCAGTGGATTTTGAGAAATTAACGTTTAAAAAAAGATATATATCTGTAACAGCGGACCGGGCAGCGGCCCAGGACGCGTACTTTTCGCGCAACGGAGCTTTGTGAAGCGAAGCTGATTGGTTCTCTGGCGTCTGTCAACATTCCAAACAGTCCGTAGCGGCCGCCATCTTGTCTCTCGGTAGGATCGAGAGACAAGAGGAGGCCAAAGCGAAGGGGCAAATGACCATAAGGGGGAATAGTAGATCCTCGCTGACCCCCTAGGTTTGATGTGGAGGTTTTAAAAGGGCCCCGCGGGGCAAAAAAAAAAAATAATAATAATAATCGAACGGCTGAATGGATTTGCACGAAACTTGGCAAAATTGTAGGGACTGGTAGCCCGATGTGCCTTTGCTAGGTCTCAATATATGTGCTCCAGTGGATTTTGAGAAATTAACGTTCAAAAAAAGATATATATCTGTAACAGCGCTCCGCCTCGCGTAACGGAGGTTTGCGAAGCGGATTGGTCATTCTGTCACTGGGCTATAGTTGGGCTACATCTGGCTGATATTTGGGCTACATTTGTTTTTTTGTGTGTCTGGCGGCCATCTTTGGGCTACATTGGGCTACATTGGGCTTCATTGGGCTACATTGGGCTACATTTGGGCTCCAACATATATATAGGCCAATGTAGCCCAATATATATTTTTCAAAGTTAATTTTCGTAAAAACCACTGGAGCATATATCTTGAGACATAGCAAAGGCACATCGGGCTACCAGTCCCTACAATTTTGCCAAGTTTCGTGCAAATCCATTCAGCCGTTCGAGCTAAAAGTGAGTCCAACCGCCCTATGGAAATGAAGGAAATGAATGGGTAATTTGTAATTAGCAAATAGCTAATCGCAAACTAGGAATGGTAAAGAATCGCTATTTATTCCTTAAAGTTCGCTATTTAGGAAATGCAAAAAACTTTGATGATACATATGGCGGTTCATCTCTAACAAGATAAGAAGCATAGGGATACATTTATGATGACTGGCGCATCACCAGGGATGTGTTAGTCATTCTCTGCCGCTGTTCCGTCACCTATGGTGTGCTGCATTTACAATGCGGCGCATCATGGGGCAAAAACAGCACAGATGCGTGATGTATCTGTGCCGTAAAGGTGGCGCATTGCTGGAGTTGTATCGCAAGTGTGATGAAGCTCCAGCAAGGGTCGGGGGTGCCCCTGTCGCAGGGTTTCTGTTCTCACACAGAACTGTGGACAGAGGATTGGAACCTCGGCGAATTAGGGTGTCCCAAAACTCAGGTTAGTAATCAAAAACTCCTTAGCAAGCTAGGTACAGTGTCACATTGGATATAACAAACTCTCAATGTTTAGACAATCCAGAATATGAACTTATAGTACCTCAGGATACGTGGAACTCATGAACAGTCGGTCGTTATATATTTCTTAGAAACCAGAACATGGAGTTAAGAAGAACACATGTGTATTTGAAATGTTTATTTACTAATGCCGTCTTCTGAGGCGTAGTATCTTAGATTATACAAGTACACATATTATCAGTAGCAAAATTACCAGCATAGTCAGTAGTACATAAAAAGCGAATGGTGACAGTATGTTAACATGCTGTAAATGAATAAGAGTTAGCAACACTTATAAGCAGCCGCGGGCCGTGGAGGGAGTTACGGTGAGGCAGGGAGGCGGGGAGGGGGAGAAGCAGGGTGGAGAATACAAGTACACATATTATCAGTAGCAAAATTACCAGCATAGTTACTAGTACATAAAAAGCGAATGGTGACAGTATGTTAACATGCTGTAAATGAATAAGAGTTAGCAACACTTATAAGCAGCCGCGGGCTGTGGAGGGAGTTACGGTGGGGCAGGGAGGCGGGGAGGGGGAGGGGCAAGGTAGAGAGGGCTCCACCCTGCTTCTCCCCCTCCCCGCCTCCCTGCCTCACCGTAACTCCCTCCACGGCCCGCGGCTGCTTATATCTCACCCTCCCTAATACACATATTATATTATTTGCTAAGAAGGTCTCTTTGTGTTGGTTTAGGGCGTGCCCATACTTTAGTGTCTTAGATTTGAAGGAATCACATCAGCATACACCAGCTCTCTCTTCATGTGAACCGCATCAACTGTTGTGTATGTGTGTTCGGCAAAGCAATATAAAACCCGCCTCATGCCCAGAATTGGCAGAAGTTGCACTTATGTTATGAGTATGAAGTCGTGGAGATCAGACCTCATAACAATTCTGTATCGTGTTGTTCTTGAAACTTTAGCACTCGCTGTACAGATATAGTTTAACAAGCAAAGCAGATAGTAGAGCAATAACATATTATTCTCATGTAAACCACGATGAACTACTAGGTGGAAAGCTAAAGCAACAACTAAGTGTCGTGTGCAGAAGTTGCAAAAAAGGAAAAATGGCGTTTAAACCGGTAATGAGCCCATGCTAACTTAACACGGTGTAAAGATATCCAGGACCTAGATGACACCTCCCCATGATCCGGAAACGAACTGAATAAGATAATAGAAGTGCCATCTCATGAGAGTAGATTGCAAGTTTATATGTGGACGGTCCGCAAGGTAAAGCATTAAAAACTAGGAACATTTAATGCTAAAGAAAAATAAAACAGCCAAGTACTTTATCGAGTCTTAAGCCAATAGGCAAGGTAAATAATAAAAACTTGACAAATAAGTCAATGAATTGTCAATGAAATGCTAGTACTCAGCATATCAAACATGAAAAAGGTCTATGACATAACTGTGTATGCAAAATAAGCTGCAACAGCCTCCAATAGGAAGTCACCGTCTTCATCCGAAAACAGTTCAGCCATCCAATTTAAAAGCGGAAAAGAACATACGTGCTCTCCCAGCACCGGATCCTCTATCACCATCAGAGGACAGCTCGTGGGTTTTCAAGAAAGCTCTGTTCCAAGAAAGACTGTGCTGCCGCCAGTAAATTCCAGGGACCAAGTAGTCCATGCATCAATGCCACAGCCATAATCCTTTCGCCAGGACAAACCAACTCGTGAGTAATGATAGGAGTCATCAGCTGATTAAAGTCGACGTCGGGAGAAACCGGTCCGCAGAGACACAAATCAATGGCCCAATCGAAATCACAGGTCAGGCAGTGAAATACAGGCTGGACACAGGTGAAGTAGGAGAATCGAAAAGATAATCCATATGCCGTGCTTAATATCGCCAACGGCATTGTGCCATAATATTCTAGCATGCGATTGCGGAACAGTGTCAGCATCTGCAGGGTGGGAGGTTGCATAGGAGGGACATCCATATTTAAAAATGTAAAAAAGCACAAGAGCGTCCGCTGGTAATGCAAGTAAAAATGCCAATCCACGAAGCAGAGTGGAAAAAATATAATGAAAGGAAGCAGGGATGACTCCAAAGATTTTCTCAAATGAAGTCACGAGACCACTGGTAACAACTTTAAAAAAGTGCGCCAGGGCCTTTGTGGAGGATGCGTTAAAGATAGTCGGAACCATCTTGCTGAAATTGAAAGGCAAATCTTAATTGAAAAGGGTCTGCACCTCTGTACGGGTGTTCGCTATGTGAAGCACGAAAGTTTCACGGGCCGAACTCAAGGCCACCTCTCTCTGAGACAAAAGAGCTCTTATTCTTGCCATGCCGTTGAAATGTGCTCCCAAGGTTGGTATTTGTGGCCAGATTGAAAACTCCCTATGTTCATGTGTGGGAGGAAATAGAACATTTCTGCAGCAAATAACCCGTTCACTTACTGTTACGATAAAAGGAATACTTTTAATTAACTCAGAACAATCTTCATTATTGAGCATCAAATAACTACCATTTTCCAACAACTTGAACGTGGGGATGATAGCAGGAACTGGCGTGCCTTGCAACACGCAAGCCATATTTGGTCGGTGTTTGTTGCATGAACCGTGTAACTGTATGTGCCTACACATTAGTGAATGATCTGGCGTCTCAGTGCATTCCTCTCCATTCAGATAAACTTCTTGATCATCTTTGAAACATCTGTATGTGTATGGAAGCGACCAGACCTCATGAAGAAAAGCACTACCTAAAGGTTCATAACGACCTATTGGTATATATTTCATACAATTTGAAAACTTATATAAAGCAAAAGGCAGCGTTATTAAACCGTGGATAAGGCACGTTGCCAAAAAACCCGCAATCCTCTGCTGATGATGTCACTGAGCATGTCATGAATGATGTAATATGTGACATCATCAGCAGTGGATTACGGGTAATAGTATCTCTAGTTTACTCCCCTATAGCTGTCTTTCTTTTAACATAAGTGTCTGTTTCCTTCCCTTATACTTACTGTTTTTGGTTCGCTTCCGGTTCGCGTACCGGCGAGCGAACTGGGAAGCGAACTAAGAGAAATAGAGGTTGGCACAGTTCCAAATATTGTACCAATTTTTTAATAACGGGGAGGTAGTTCTGAAAAGAACTTTTTTTTTTATTGTTTTTGTTGTTTTATATTTTTTTTATTATTTTTCGGAACATTTTTTTACTTTTTTTGAATTTTTCTGAACAGTTTTATATTTTTTGGGGTTTTTCTTGGAGGGGGCAATGAAAACGATTCATTGTAAAGGGCTCAACAGGAGCAACAAAACAAAAAAAGAAGTATTTATTATTTTGGGCGTTTCGTACAAACTTGCATATGATAGTCAATAGCTCTGTTGATCAGAGTGATGCTTCTTTCTCCGTAGGAAATGAATCCATCGCAAAATACGCAGATGTGTTTTACTTCACCAAATTTCATTTGTATATTTGGCACCATCTCCCTGCCCTCTGGTCCCGTTACTTCCGGTACAACAGATCTTCTGGCCATAATAGGGAGATTATCTAGGTCGTTCCGAAACTGTGCAGCACTGTAGTTGTTAGGATGCCACCTAGTCATATGGCGATGCATTGTGTAGTTTCCGAAACTGTATTTTTTCTCGGTTCCTCTGGACAGTCTATCTTGACATATAAGGCAAGTTACGTATCTTGCATTTACTTTTTTCTGACCTTTGGGAATTTTAAAAAATTGCCAAATGAAGTTTTCTTTCCGGTGAGACGTCTTGGGCTGCTCAGGCAAAAACTGCCTCTCTTCGTGCTCGTCGTCCTGTTCCTCTTCTTCCTCTTCTTGTTGAATTATAACTTGAGCAGGTGGTCCACTCTTCCTTGGATGTGGTGGAGGTGGTGGGGAAGCACCAGCTGAAGCTACTAAAGAAGCCATTGCTCAGTGATCACAAAGGGTCTTTCTCTCACAATGATGAAAGTCAGAGTGAGGAAAGAAGGAGGGATTTTCATCATTTGGGAAAAACAAGAGTTCTCAACCAATCAAAAGTGTTCATTTTAGATTATATGACCTAGTCTTACATCATTAGGAAACCAAAAGTGAAATGAACCAATGAAAAGTGTTATTACCAAGTCACATGACTTGCTGTGTTTACGTTAAGCGCTTTGCAGGGCCTCACGGTTTGCTTCCAGAAACCTGCGCTTTGCGACTCGCTTCGCGTACCAGTTCGCTAACGTAGCACGTCATATGACGTATCACGCGACAACGTGGAACGTCATGCGGACGGGAGGCGTCACGATGTTGTTTTCTAACGCGGCACTTGCGGTAAAGAAACGTTTACCGGCTCGCGGTCTATTTCGCGGCATCAAGGTCAGCTAACGGGAAGCTTCCCGATTCGCGAAGCGGGAACGTAGAAAAAAAAATATTAAAAAAAAAAATTATTCATAAACATATAAAATATATTTTTGGATTTAAAGAAGAATACATTTTACAGCTACAGATATTAGCTGTTAAAAAACCAATGAAATTCACAGAAAAAACCATAGGTTATAGACCATATATAGTTAGGAATTAGCATTTACAAAACCTTGAAAATTCACTGAAAAAACCATAGGTTATAGACCATATATAGTTAGGAATTAGCATTTAGAAAACCTTATTTTACTCACACAAAACCATTGAAATTCCATATATAGTTAGTTGCACTAACTATATATCGCGCACCCGCAATCCACTGCTGATGATGTCACATATTACATCATTCATGACATGGTCAGTGACATCACTGATGACATCACTGATGACATCTCAAATGACATCACTGATGATATCTCATTTGACATCAATGGTCACATCAATGATGATATCATTAATGTGACAATACAATGCATCTCCTCACACTTTAATATAACCTCTGTTACACCCAGTGTTAAATACAGAGTATAATTTTTGAAACCATTGACACACCAATACTAGTTACTACATACGCACTCACTGATTCCTACGTCTACACACACATTCACTCATTCACCCATACAATCATTCATACATACAATCACTCATCTTTACAACACTATCATATGCACTCATACACCTATACAGACACTCACACTCTGCCACTCATCCATGGAGTTACTCACACACCTAGTCAGTCCTGTAAAGAATCAATCACAGTTCCATTTTCTAATCTACACAGTTAAACATAGAGTACCTTACATTTTCAAACATATACTAACACATACTTACTCTCTTATAGAATCACTGATACAAGTACACATTGATCTGCACAGAGTCACACACCTCCCAGCCAGCCATACACACGCTCAGTCTCCCATACAAATACTTGTGCAACCAATCAATAACCCATATAGCTACTTATATAGCTACTGATCAACACATGCAGCAGCTTGCACAACAACAGACATGCTGATGCACACTTTCAGACAGTTTAGTCACTAACCCGTGCATTTAGTAAGACGCATTTAATCACTCACTCATACAGTCAATCACGCACCTACTAAAACCTTCATTCAGACACTTATACATCCACTCATTCTTCAATATGTAAAACATATTTAAACTTTACAGAAACACATAATCACTGGATGTTGTCATCAGTGATGTCATTTGAGATGTCATCAGTGATGTCATCAGTGATGTCATCAGTGATGTCACTGACCATGTCATGAATGATGTAATATGTGACATCATCAGCAGTGGATTGCGGGTGCGCGATATATAGTTAGTGCAACTAACTATATATGGAATTTCAATGGTTTTGTGTGAGTAAAATAAGGTTTTCTAAATGCTAATTCCTAACTATATATGGTCTATAACCTATGGTTTTTTCAGTGAATATATATATATATATACACTGAAAAAACCATAGGTTATAGACCATATATAGTTAGGAATTAGCATTTAAAAAACCTTATTTTACTCACACAAAACCATTGAAATTCCATATATAGTTAGTTGCACTAACTATATATCGCGCACCCGCAATCCACTGCTGATCATGTCACATATTACATCATTCATGACATGGTCAGTGACATCACTGATGACATCACTGATGACATCTCAAATGACATCACTGATGACATCACTGATGACAACATCCAGTGACTGTATGTTTCTGTAAAGTTAAAATATGTCTTACATATTGAAGAATGAGTGGATGTATAAGTGTCTGGATGAAGGATTTAGTAGGTGCGTGACTGACTGTATGAGTGAGTGATTAAATGTGTCTCACTGAATGCATGGGTTAGTGACTAAACTGTCTTAATTTGTGCATCATTATGTCTGTTGTTCTGTAAACTGCTGCATGTGTTGATCATTAGCTATACGAGAGGCTATATGTGTTATTAATTGGTTGCCCAAGTATTTCTATGGGAGATTGAGTTTGTGTGGGGGTGGCTGGAAGGTGTGTGACTATGCATAGATGTGTGAGCAGTTTATTCACTAGGTGTATGAGTTCAAGAGTGCATGTGGAAACAGCTACATGGGCAGTTGACTGTGTGCATGAGTGTATTGATGAGTGAATGGATATCTCAATGCTACATGTCATAGTAAGTACATATGTAAAACACAGTACATGTGAGAGTTGGCATATATAAATAACTGTGCATGAGAGCCACTGAATGAGTGAGTGGTTGTATCGATCATTGTGAACTTGTATCAGGGATTGTATAAGAGAGTATATATGTGTTAGTATATGTTTCAATAAGTAAGGTGTGTTTAACTGTATAGTTGAAGAAATGGAGGTGAGATTGTTTCTTTGCATGACTGACTGGGTGTGTGAGTAACTCCATGGATGAGTGGCAGTGTGTGAGTGTCTGTATACACTGAGTGTATCTAAGGTTATATTAGAGTCTGAAGAGGTTTATCGTATTAGCACAAGAATGATGTCAAATGAGATGTCATCAGTGATGTCATCAGTGATGTCATTTGAGATGTCATCAGTGATGTCATCAGTGATGTCACTGACCATGTCATGAATGATGTAATATGTGACATGATCAGCAGTGGATTGCGGGTGCGCGATATATAGTTAGTGCAACTAACTATATATGGAATTTCAATGGTTTTGTGTGAGTAAAATAAGGTTTTTTAAATGCTAATTCCTAACTATATATGGTCTATAACCTATGGTTTTTTCAGTGAATTTTCAAGGTTTTGTAAATGCTAATTCCTAACTATATATGGTCTATAACCTATGGTTTTTTCAGTGAATTTCAATGGTTTTTTAATAGCAAATATCATAAGCTGTCGAATGTCAAGTACGTGGTAAGTGAAAACATTTTCGTGTTTATGCACACTGATCTGCTTTGAATGGTGCCCCCCCCCCCTCATTTCTATTAGGAGTACTCTCTCTTTGCAGATAGTGAAAGGTAGTTAACGCAGGCCTTTGCCCCCGTTGTAATCCGTCGTGCCTGCTTCTCTCTCCATTTGATTGATTGTTATCCAAGTATTTACTGTTTTAGAATTAGTTCTCTTTGGTTCATTCTCTATTTACAAACAAACACAGAGTCGCAATACTCTGTTTAGTCTTTGCAGATAACGAAAAATCGTGTAAAAAAAAAGAAAAGGAATCGAGCAAAATCAGTAGGCCACTAATGGGATCTCTTTTTGACCTCGCTAAAATAGAAACATTAGGAACAACCCCTCATGACAAATACAAAACTAGTGAGATGAACTGAACTCCACACAATGATGGCTGCAAAACAGCTCGGCTCCGCCACCCACCCCGCCCAAAATAACGATAAAGAACGGCTGCCATGATTGGTTGCGGAATGACCACGACGGAGCTACGAAATGGTGCTGCTCTCATGCTAACCCCAGCTTCAGTCTGAAACATCCAGAAACACTGTAGACTACCAATTCGATCAGTTCCGGTAGCGCCCCAATGTAACCCGGTAGAGAAGAACTAGCCCTCCCCTCTTTGACTGATGGTTCTTGTTGCCTGTCCCTTCTGTTGTCATTTAACAGAACTATTTAGCCTGCTGAAAGGGGTTGTGTTCCGACCGCTGGTTGGTGGAGACATTTTGACTATATTCTGTACCTGCGTTGTCGCGTAATGCGTCATATGACGCGCCGCGTTAGCGCATCCGGAAGTCATCCGGGGCGCGCAGCGCGTAACGTAAGCATAACAAGTCATGTGACTTGTTAATAAAACTTTTCATTGGTTCATTTTACTTTTCTTATTGTAATGATGAAAGGCTTGGTCATATGACCTAAAAATTACGCTTTTCATTACTTCCGAACATTATTTTTTCTTAAATATATGTTATAATGTTCCAGGCTAATGTACTTTCCCGGAAATTTTACAACTGTCCTGCAAGTAAAATATATTCTTTTTTCGAGAAAAAGAGCGTTTCTTCGTCCCATGACGGAGCCGTTGAGCAAAAGAGGGTCGACCTGCTGTCTTAGTCGCCGATACGCCTGAATATGAGATTCTTATCGATCACTTTATGTTGCAGGAATAGAAAACACAACAGCCCTTGACCATTTATCTTTACTGCGTTCCTTCGTATTATACCTTTTACCCTTCATGTAATTGGTCTGCTTTATTTCACTTGCCTTTTAATGATTCTAAAACAGTCACTATTATTAAAAACTTTACCAATGTATATACTACTACCATGTTTTCTTTTAAAAACCTTTATTGTGAAAATTTCATTATACAAATACGAGCCTATAACCACGTGGGCCTGCCACAGAGCAAACTGTAATCGTATATGATGAATAGACATTTACACTGTAGAGGAACGTAACGGGCGGGCCATTAGGTTGCAAGAACTAAGGTGTCTAACAGTTACGGAATCGGTGGACGTACATTTTATAATTAAAATACGACAGGGCCAGTTATAATAAAATTATCTAGATATACATTTGCGGGCAAGTACCATGGGTGACGTTAATTCGAACTTTCAACAGTACAGTAATCAATAACACATCAGAACTTAATATCAATAGGGATGTCGAAATAGTCAATCAATTCTCGACCCCGCCCGCCATGTGCTTCAAAACTGCATACGTATCTCGTGATTTCAAGGTTCTGCAACCAGTACACAACAAGTAGTTACGAGTCCCATTTATTCCGGCGCCATTTTGGGCGAGGACGGGCAGGTCCAGGATATAGTCAAAATGTCTCTACCAACCATCGACTATGATGATGTTCATATGCTGTATTTATTAGAGTAACACTCATCTGTCCACATGAAATTAATTTGCCACAATCTAAACATGTCATTTTAATCTTGCCAAAGTTCTTCTAAATATTTGGGACCGTTTCCCTTGCCTCTGAAGCTCTCAGTGCCACTTCTTTGATGAATGTACTAGCAGGTCAGGGGTTCTCCTCCAAATCTCTCTTTTATGCAGCACTATAATTAATTGGTGCCACCTCTCCATATGACGATGCATGGTATAGTTACCACAACTATATTTTTTTTCGGTTCCTCTGGAGAGTTCATCGTGGCAGATGAAGCGTGTAACGTACCGGGCATTTACCTTTTTTTGCATGTACAGGAAAGGAAAAAAAAATCGAGCGTCCGAGTTCTAAGGTGTCCCAGGGCCATTTTAGTGGACCAGGCCCAAATCCAAAGAACAGGCCGCCATTTTGAGAGTCCTCTTGCAGCCGCCTGTCGCTGTAGCATCAAGAGCAGCCGAAACTCAGCTGAATGGCAACTGAAACGGTAAAGGGGCGCCCCACTACAGCAGACGAGCCTCCACCTAGGAAGGCCCATTCACGCCGGCTCCCCCCCCCCTTCGGGCACCCCACGCCGTTATTCGGAGCAGTATTGTAGGATGGCCACACCAGTGCGGCAACTTGCTAGACATCACCTCGGTGGTAACCGAATCTCAACGCCTTGTGGTGTCTTCTATTCAAAAAACATTGTTATGCTGCCTTCGACCTATTCGCCGCAAGTGCGCACACAACTCAACTGCATAGCTTGCTAGACACCACCTCGGTGCCATCCGGATCTTGGAATGTCAGCACCTTTTGGTGTCTTCTCTTCAGAACATATTGTTGCGCTGCCTTTGGCCCCATTCGCACATCAGTCCGCTACTGACGCCATCTCACAGGCTAATGGGGCGCCCCACGCCGACTTTCAGCATTGTAGAATGACCACACCAGTACAGCAACTTGCTAGACATCACCTCGGTGCCATCCGGATCTCGGCGCCCCACTGCAGATGAAGTGCCTCTCAACTATGAAACCACCACGGTGACATCCGGATCTTGGCGCGTTGTGCTGCCTTCGGCCTATTCCCACATCGGTCCGCTACTGACGCCATCTCACAGGCTAATGGGGCGACCCACGCCGAGTTTCAGCATTGTAGGATGACCACACCAGTACAGCAACTTGCTAGACATCACCTCGGTGCCATCTGAATCTTGGCATCTCAACGCCTAGTGGTATCTTCCATACAAAAAATATTGTTACGCTGCCTTTGGCCCCATTCGCACATCAGTCCGCAACTTAGACATCACCTCGGTGCCATCCGGATCTTGGCATCTCAGCGCCTTGTGGTGTCAGTCAGAAAATATTGTTGCGCTGCCTTTGGCCCCATTCGCACATCGGTCCGCTACTGACGCCATCTCACAGGCCAACAGGGCGCCCCACGCCGACTTTCAACATTGTAGGATGGCCACAGAAGTGCGACAACTTACTAGACACCACCTCGGTGCCATCCGGATCTTGGCGCGTTGTGCTGCCTTCGGCCTATTCGCACATCGGTCCGCTACTGACGCAAACTCACAGGCCAACGGGGCGCCCCACGCCGACTTTCAGCATTGTAGGATGGCCACACCAGTGCTGCAACTTGCTGGACACCACCTCGGTGCCATCCGGATCTTGGCGCGTTGTATTGCCTTCGGCCTATTCGCACATCGGTCCGCTACTGACGCCGCCTCACGTGCCAACGTATTTTCTCCGCATTTTATACCCTATGCCGCATAACAGGTCATGTGACTTGTTTATAAAACTTTTCATTGGTTCATTTTACTTTTGGTTTCCTAATGATGGAAGGCTTGATCATATGACCTAAAAACAACACTTTTCATTGGATGAAAACTTTTTTTTTTTCCCAAACGATGAAAGCCCCACCTTGTTTCTGGATGTTTCAGACTAAACTGGCGTCAGCATGAGAGCACCACCATCTCGTAGCTCCGTCGTGGTCATTCCGCGAGCAATCATGGCAGCCGCTCCCCACCAGAAGCCTGCAGGAGTCGGGGCCCCCAAAACTTTTGATGAATTCTCAAGGCGGAGGGGACGCTTTCGAGAATGGGGTCCAAGACCTAGCAGACAAGCGTCCGATTTCCAAGGTGTCCCAGGGCCATTTCAGTGGACCAGGCCCAAAAAGGAAAGAGCCTGCCGCCATTTTGAGAGTCCTGTGACAGCCGCCTATCGCTGCACCGCAAGAGTGGGCGCAACTCAGCTGAATTGCGGCTTTTGACACAGTGGACCAAAAACGGACGGAATGGCAACTGAAACGGTAAAGGGGCGCCCCACTACAACAGATGACACTCCACCTGGAGAGGCCCGTTCATGCCGCCTCCCCCGGGGCGCCCCACGCCGTTATTCGGAGCAGCATTGTAGGATACCAAAACCAGTGCGGCAACTTACTGGACATCACCTTGGTGCCATCGTTCTGCTGCCTTGGAACTATTCGCACAACAGTTTGCTACTGATGACCCACCCCCCGCGACGCCCCACGCCGTTATTTGCTGGGTGGCAACTTACTAGACATCACTTTCGTGTCATCTAGATTTCGGCGCGTTCTGCTGCCTTGGAACTATTCGCACAACAGTTTGCTACTGATGACCCACCCCCCGCGACGCCCCACGCCGGAAATCTGGACGTTGTGCTGCGTTGGGACTATTCGCACAGCCGACCGCTACTTCGTTGTTTTTCCCTAAAAATGTTTATATGTTATTACTATTTTTGTTTTCTTGTATATATTTATAAATTATTAAAGTTTTATAATCTTACTACTTTGTCGGAGTGCTATATATTTTTAATGTGACACATAATTGTAAAAACTTTGATGTACAAAGAGTCATCCCTGGAATCTTTCGCTTCACGCTCGGTCCCCTCCCCAATCACAATACAGGATGGTTTTCAGATAATAGCAACGCTTCTGCTGTGACGGATCTCATCGAGTGTGGGCCTTGATCTACTATAACTCCTTTGAAGAGGGGTGATTCTTTACAGCTGTGGCCATAAACTACATCTGCAGGGCTAGCTGATAGCCTAGGACCGGCCTGGACAATCGCACACAGAGGAAAAGGAGTGTCAGAGGGTGCGGTAGTGAATAGGGCGAAAGGGAGGTGTCGGGCGGGCACAGGGTGTGATTCTCAGGGAAGAGCAGCGCAGATGGGGGGAGGTTTATTACCCATGCATAAGACAGAGAGCGGGGGTGACCACTGCCTGGGTGAGATGCTTGCGAGGGTGGGGAGCCATGCTAAGGATCGACAGCGTGCACAGAGTGGGTCTGGTCAAGGCATCTAAAATGGCTGCCGTGCACGACAAAAGTGTGGCATTTGAAAAAAGACAAGATGGCGCAGACAATGTTTTTCAACACTTCCTGATTTCCTTCGAATCGAACGTTAACAGACGTTGGGGCATATTACCAAAGTTAAGCGATATTTATCCCTAACGATGCATTGCAAAGATTTTTTTACCGTCAGAAATTATCGCAGATAAACCTTGCTATTATCAAGGTTTATCGCAAATACGATAAAAAACGACCGCAATGCATTAATATCGCTGAAAACTCAGCGATATTCATGCATTACCGAGCTAATGCTCTTAGCCATGTTATCCACCTCCCATTGGATAACATGGCTAAGAACTGCTCAGGGCAGCTGTTACTTTTTGGAGATATTCGCGCTTATCTCGAATATTTCCAAAAGTTGATAATAGGAGATAGCGATGTTAGCGACTGTTTCCAGTCGCTAACATCTTGGCATGCCCACTTTGCATGTCATTAGTGATAAATATCACTCACATGCAAAGTGGGGCCCAAGATGGTCGCTATCTCCTACTAGCCGTCGCTAACTGGTGTTAGCAACAGCTAGGTAATACAGATATAATTTTATCTCCGCGAAGCGGAGCGCTGTTACAGATATATATCTTGTTTTTGAACGTTAATTTCTCAAAATGCACTGAAGCACATATATTGAGACCTAGCAAAGGCACATCGGGCTACCAGTCCCTAATATTTTACCAAGTTTCGTGCAAATCCATTCAGCCGTTCGATTATTATTATTAATTCTTTTTTTGCCCCGCGGGGCCCTTTTAAAACCTCCACATCAAACCTAGGGGGTCAGCGAGGATCTACTATGCCCCCTTATGGTCATTTGCCCCTTCGCTTTGGCCTCCTCTTGTCTCTCGATCCTACCGAGAGACAAGATGGCCGCCGCTACGTACTGTTTGGAATGTTTACAGACACCGGAGAGCCAATCAGCTTCGCTTCGCAAAGCTCCGTAACGCGAAAAGTACGCGAAGCGGTGCGCTGTTACAGATATATATCTTTTTTTTAACGTTAATTTCTCAAAATCCACTGAAGCACATATATTGAGACCTAGCAAAGGCACATCGGGCTACCAGTCCCTACAATTTTGCCAAGTTTCGTGCAAATCCATTCAGCCGTTCGATTATTATTATTATTTTTTTTTTTTGCCCCGCGGGGCCCTTTTAAAACCTCCACATCAAACCTAGGGGGTCAGCGAGGATCTACTATTCCCCCTTATGGTCATTTGCCCCTTCGCTTTGGCCTCCTCTTGTCTCTCGATCCTACCGAGAGACAAGATGGCGGCCGCTACGGACTGTTTGGAATGTTGACAGACGCCGGAGAACCAATCAGCTTTGCTTCACAAAGCTCCGTTGCGCGAAAAGTACGCGTCCTGGAGCGCTGCCCGGTCCGCTGTTACAGATATATATCTTTTTTTAAACGTTAATTTCTCAAAATCCACTGTAGCACATATATTGAGACCTACAAAAGGCACATCGGGCTACCAGTCCCTACAATTTTGCCAAGTTTCGTGCAAATCCATTCAGCCGTTCGGGCTAAAAGTGAGGCCAACCGCCCTATGGAAAACTCAATGTTAAAAACACGTTTTGGGACCCCCCTTTTTTCTCGACCCCCCCTGGACGAACCCCCCCCCCAATTTTCAGGGGCTGCTCGGAAACAAAATGTGCCATTTTTCTGAAAATTTCAGCCAATTCCGTCCACAAACGCCAAAGTTATTAGACATAGAATTTTCAAACAACCCATAGAGAAAAAATCCTAACTATATATACCTACTGGCGACCGCCAGTAGGTAATATATATATAAATATATATATATATATATATATATATATATATATATATATATATATATATATATATATATATATATATATATATATATATATATATATATATATATATATATATATATGTTTATATATATATTTTTTATTTTTTTAATTTTTTTCACTTTCAAGAACAGTTAAAGTATTATTTTGGGTACAAAGTGAAACCAAAAGCTAAAACTGAAATCAACCCGTAGTTTCCCAGTTATGGTTACTTTTGCAAACTACAGTTCACACACCTACAATACAAACGATAAGTTGCACATAAAATGCAATGCTTAAAACCATATCACTGGTGTAAGGGATGTCATCGAACACAAAAAGTATGTATGGTAGTATCACATTGAAGCTGGCTGATAAAGAGTTTCTTTCACATTGAAAAAACGATTGTTTGATACAATCTGTGAGGGAGTAAAGCATATTTTTAAGTAAATTTCGCTTTAGTGTTGTAAAAAAACAAAAAAGTATCTGGTGAAATTTCAATTACACTAGTGCAATTTGTATGATTTGGAAACTTCATGGTCCACTTATTACATGAACGCGTGATTATTACACAAAAAAACTTAGAGAAGGTGCACGAGTAACCAGAGTGCCACTGGTGTTTCTCGTGCTTCTTTTAGTGGGAAATCGACCCTCACGCCCAAACTTGGCACGAGGTCTATTTCTTGTTAAAATTTTGCTCTAAATGCAAGATCTGCATTTTGCGTAATTTTCCTGAAGTGTCAAAAATTGTGCAATAGCAACTTACGCTAATTTTGCACACCTCTATAATAAAACAGAGTTTGAGATTTGCACTGCAGTGATAAATGCATGAATGTTTGTTTAGAAGCACAATTGTTCTAAATAACATGGGCTGTTGGGCTCCGTTTATTATCACCCCCAGAGGAAATAAATGAGGGAAACACTTGTGATTTAGAGTACTTGTACTTAAATATCACACATTTATTTCTGAAGCATAGTGAAACTGAAAAACTGCTTTCTGCCTCACTCGTATATTACAATGACTTTTCAGAAAGAAACAGCCCCGGCTAAAAGGCAGTAGCAGCCTCTCTCAGGTGATTTTATGTTACTCCAGGTACGAAAATGGGTAAAACTGGTTGGGGGTATTTATCTGTGGCTAAGATATGTTTACTATGCATTTGCAAATTCAACATAATGCAAAGACAACTTTGAAAAGTACTTATACTCTGTAAATTTGCAAAGTGCAGGGAAATATTTACATCACACAAATCCGGTGGCGCTTGCATGCGATCTTTAGGTAGCCGGGTCTATCATGTGAACAGTGTCGGATTGGGACAGAAAATAGGCTTGGGCACCGAAATAAAAGTGGAAAGACATGCTGTATAAATGTTTTGCAAAGTACGGAAGACTGCATGGATTTGAGACTACTGCTGGCAATGCGGGTTTTGTTACCAGGGAAATGAAAAGTACAAATTGACCCAGCAAACCATAAAATAGGCTCACAAAAACCCAAAAAGTGGTCCACACACTGACCTGCAGAACAGCTCATTGGTCACTTTCTGATTGGCCTAATGTGAAGCACAGTCGTAGTGCATGAGTAGAGGTAGAGTGATAGACTAATAGTTTATGGAGTGGAAATATGTACACTTATAGTAAGATTTGCTACACCCATAACAAAAATGAATTCAAACTAGTGATGGGCAGAACTTGCGGATTTTCATTCCGTGGAATTCCACGAAGTTATATGAAAACTCAGGGAGACTCCACAAAGTTTCACGAATGGGTGGAAATCGGCACACCGTGTTGCTTGTGTTGATTTTTAGCGCCGGGAGCTTGTCCCATGCTGAAACATCTGTGTCAACGGCACAGAGTTGGTTTTGCTGCCACCCAAATATCTTTCCTACTACGAACGGTCGCAACGGCGTTAGGAAAATCAATCAATCAATCAATCAGGTCATTTATAGAGCGCACTACTCACCCGTAGGGTCTCAAGGCGCTGGGTGGGGGGGGGGGGGTGCCGCTACTGCTCGAACAGCCAGGTCTTGAGCTTCTTCCTGAAGGAGAGGTGGTCCTGGGTCAGGCGCAGGTTGGTCGGGAGTGAGTTCCAGGTCTTGGCGGCCAGGTAGGAGAAGGATCTTCCTCCTGTTGTCGCTCTTCGGATGCGGGGGACGGCGGCGAGGGCGTGGTTGGTTGATCTGAGGAGGCGCTTGGGAGTGTAGAAGTTGATCCGGTTGTTGAGGTAGCTCGGGCCTTGGTTGTGTAGGGCTTTGTGCGCGTGGGTGAGGAGACGGAAGGTGATTCTCTTGTTGACCGGGAGCCAGTGCAGATCTCTCAGGTGTCCGGAGATGTGGCTGCGTCGGGGGATGTCGAGGATGAGTCTGGCCGAGGCGTTCTGGATCCGCTGGAGTCTCTTCTGGAGCTTGGTGGTGGTTCCGGCGTAGAGGGCGTTGCCGTAGTCCAGTCGGCTGGTGACGAGGGCCTGGGTGACCGTCTGCCGCGTCTCGGTGGGGATCCATCGGAAGATCTTGCGTAGCATGCGCAGGATGTTGAAGCAAGATGAGGAGACGGCGTTTACTTGTCTGGTCATGGAGAGGGAGGAGTCCAGGATGAAGCCCAGGTTGCGTGCGTGGTCCGTCGGTTTGGGTGCGGTGCCCAGGGCGGGGGGCCACCAGGAGTCGTCCCAGGCGGAGGGCGAGGAGCCCAGGATGAGGACCTCCGTCTTGTCCGAGTTCAGTTTCAGGCGGCTGGTCGTCATCCATTCGGCTACATCTCTCATCCCTTCGTGCAGGTTGGCTCTGGCGGCGGCGGGGTCGTTGGTCAGGGAGAGGATCAGCTGGGTGTCGTCGGCGTAGGAGATTATGTTGAGGTTGTGTTGGCGTGCGATGGCCGCGAGGGGGCTCATGTAGACGTTGAAGAGGGTGGGGCTCAGTGAGGATCCTTGAGGGACGCCGCAGATGACTTTGGTGGCCTCTGACTTGTACGGTGGTAGGCGGACTCTCTGTGTTCTTCCGTCGCGGAAGGAGGTGATCCATTCCAGAGCCTTGTCCTGGATTCCGATGTTGCCGAGGCGCTGTACTAGGGTGCGGTGGCAGACAGTGTCGAAAGCCGCGGAGAGGTCCAGGAGGATGAGGGCCGCTGTTTCTCCGTTGTCCATCAGAGTTCGAAGGTCATCGGTGGCAGCGATGAGGGCGGTCTCGGTGCTGTGGTTCGCTCGGAAGCCCGACTGTGAGGGGTCGAGGGATCCATTCGTCTCGAGGAAGGCGGCCAGCTGTTTGTTGACGGTCTTCTCGATGACTTTGGCCGGGAACGGGAGGAGCGAGATGGGACGGTAGTTCTTGAGGTCGGTGGGGTCTGCTGTGGGTTTCTTGAGAAGAGCGCTGAGTTCGGCGTGTTTCCAGTTCTCAGGGAAGGTGGCGGTGTCGAAGGAGGTGTTGATGATGTCCCGCAGGTGGGGTGCGATGACAGCGTCGGCCTTGTTGAAGACGTGGTGAGGGCAGGGGTCAGTCGGAGATCCGGAGTGGATGGAGTTCATGGTGCGGATGGTGTCTTCGGTGCTGATCGGGGTCCAGGTGCGGAGGGTCGTGGTGGGTGGCGTTGTTCCGGTTGTGGCTTGCGTTGGTTGGTTGTTGAAGCTGTTGTGAATGTCCGTGATCTTGTTGTGGAAGTAGGCCGCGAGGGAGTTGCAGAGGTTTTGCGACGGGGTGATGTCATTGTTTCCGGCGTTGGGGTTGGAGAGCTCTTTCACGATGTTGAAGAGCTCCTTGCAGTTGTGTGCGTTGTTGTCCAGTCGCTCCTTGTATGTATTTTTCTTGGTGGCGCGGATCAGTTGGTGGTGTTTCCGGGTGGCGAGCTTGAGGGTGGTCATGTTGTCCGTGGTTGGTTCCCTTCTCCAGACTTTCTCGAGGACTCGACAGTTCTTCTTGGAGCTCTTGAGTTCGTCGGTGAACCATGGTGTTTTTCTGCTGCAGGGTCTGCTGGGTGGTGTTCTCAGAGGGGCGAGTTCGTCCGCGCATTTGTTGATCCACTTCGTGAGGTTGTCGGCGGCCTGGCTGGGGTTCGCTGAGCTGGCGAGAGGGTGCTGGCTCAGGGAAGCGGTGAGCTGGTCGGCTGTGATCTTGTTCCAGCTTCTTCGGGCAACCTGTTGCTGGTGGTGGTGGATCGTCGTTTTTCGGAAGGTGAAGTGGACGCAGCTGTGGTCCGTCCAGTGGAGTCCTGATGCGTGGCTGAAGGTGACGTCTTTGCTGGATGAGAAGACGGCGTCGAGTGTGTGTCCGGCGAGGTGGGTGGGGGTGGACACCAGCTGCTTGAGTCCGAGGTTGGCGAGGTTGTCGAGCAGGCTGATGGTGTTGCGGTCGCTGTTGTTCTCTAGGTGGAAGTTGAGGTCCCCCAGGAGGATGTAGTCGGCGGAGGGGAGGGCATGCGGGCTGACGAAGTCGGCGATGTCCTCGCTGAATCGTGTGCGTGGTCCCGGGGGTCGGTAGATCAGGGTGCCTCTGAGGGTGGTGTTCGGGTTGGTGTGGATCTGGAAGTGCAGGTGTTCAGCGGTGGTTAGGGTGTCGTCGGTGTTGGTCGTGATGCGGATGGTGTCTCTGTGGATGATGGCGATGCCTCC
The DNA here is from genome assembly GCF_964261635.1 of Lissotriton helveticus. Classification (NCBI taxonomy): domain Eukaryota; kingdom Metazoa; phylum Chordata; class Amphibia; order Caudata; family Salamandridae; genus Lissotriton; species Lissotriton helveticus. Next base: position 327,999,333 of record NC_136071.1, on the reverse strand, counting down.
TCCAGTCTTGTTGGCGGTGCGGTCCCTCCGGGTGATCTTGTAGCCCTCGCATGGTGCCCTCCCAGCACCCAAGCATAGCTCATGGGGCCACCAATTCTCGCTTGCGCGTCCCAAGTTTCCGCTGGTGAGCCGTGCACGAGAAAAAACCCCAGCATGCAGCATTTGGCAGACTTTGGCCGGAACTCAAAATTCCGCCGACTCTGCTGGCAGTTGGGAATTTATCACCCACCCCTAGTTTAAACATTGTGTATAGCATAGGTTCATGGCAGCACTGTGATGCATACACTTAATGATAGTGATGATGGGGGACATTATCCAGGCAGCCTTGCCTCGCCGTGAGGGGAACGGCCGACGCCCAGTAACCCGCAGTGACATCCCAGCCGTGAGGGGAACGGCCAGCAAACAGCACATCATTGCCGTGAGGGGAACGGCCACAGCGGGACTACATTTCCCAGCAACCCCGGCGCTCCTGTGACGCTCCTGCTGCGCCCGCAAGCGCTTAACAGCGCGGAGCACTGAGCGGGGCGCGGGGGACATTATCCAGGCAGCCTTGCCTCGCCGTGAGGGGAACGGCCGACGCCCAGTAACCCGCTGTGACATCCCAGCTGTGAGGGGAACGGCCAGCAAACAGCACATCATTGCCGTGAGGGAACGGCCACAGCGGGACTACATTTCCCAGCAGCCCCGGCACCCCGGCGCTCCCGTGACGCTCCTGCTGCGCCCGCAAGCGCTTAACAGCACGGAGCACTGAGCGGGGCGCGGGGGACATTATCCAGGCAGCCATGCCTCGCCGTGAGGGGAACGGCCGACGCCCAGTAACCCGCAGTGACATCCCAGCCGTGAGGGGAACGGCCAGCAACAGCACATCATTGCCATGAGGGGAACGGCCACAGCGGGACTACATTTCCCAGCAGCCCCGGCACCCCGGCGCTCCCGTGACGCTCCTGCTGCACCCGCAAGCGCTTAACAGCGCGGAACACCTCCCGCGTCGCGGTACGCGCGCGGGATTGCGCCGGGCTGAGCCCGGGCAGATGGCGGGCCGTCTGTGGCCGTCAGGGGCCGAAGGAGGCCGGGCCGGGACACCCCTCTATCATCTACACCTCAACATCTGCAATGGGCAAAAGGAAAAAGGTATGTGCCATAGAGGATGAGGGGACAAAAGCTAAACATCCAAGAAAGTCAGAATCCATCATTTCTTATCTAACCTCTGCTGTGGGGGGTTTGTCCAAAGAGATCGCTATTGCAGAGAAAGAGTTGGGTCTCAACGCCATAGAGCTTGTACAAACCCCCTTTGGCAGTTAATAGCCGGGTGATTCCCTTGGAGCCAAATGTTGTGATTACCACCCAGGGAGTGATTTCCACTCATATAAACCCACCATCTCCACAGGTAGCTCCTCCCCAGCAACTACCCACTACACCTGCTGCTCCATCACACAAGCCGCATCAGAAGCAGAAGCGAAAGCTTCTAAATATGGCGGGCAGATGAAAGACAGCTATGGCTAAGACATATCAAATAGATGCCTGCCTTAAGGAACAAATTGGTAAAATGGTGGAGGACTTATTTATTTCACATCTGGAACCAGCTCTTTTGTCTATTGGCAAAGACATTGTTGAGACTCTAAATACATGCGTAACTGGCCTCCTGGCCAAATGTGAGAAAATTGATGTAACACTGAAACAATACAGGGGGACAATGGGGAGTCCCATTCAGCCAGTGGTCTCAGTAGTTAATCAGCCCATAGCTGATACCCCGACCATTAACACTAGTTTAGGTGGGCTTAATAGACTGACAGGGAATCCCCAGGTAGGGGCGGTGGACGGGGACTGTTTGCCTGGAGTAAATACTAGGCATAGTCAGCTATTTGACATGAGTAGGTGTCAACAGCAGCTGGGCCATACTCTGGAGCTGCCCCCAGAGGCGGCTCCATTGGTGGCAGTGTTTACTGGGGTACCTCCAATCAGGGGAGACACTACTGAAACGACCGCTGACTTGATGTCTCAAGCTAGACAGTGGTGCCATCAGTTTAGTACGGGTGGTGATGAAGTTGCCTGTGCTCTCACCATGGCAAGAAGGGTCCACTGGGTGGGGCACTGCCCCAAGAAAATCCCAGGAGACTGTGTGGTGGTGAATTTTAATATTAGGTATAGTGCGGAAAGGCTATTTTGGGATGGTTCGCATATTGAAAATAAGGGGATTAGACCTCTCCCTCTGGGGTTTTTCTATCCCCCAGTCGGTGTTCTTAATCACCATCAGCAATTTAAACAGCACTATATACGCTACAACTCTCTTCACACTAACAAATGTATAACATCCTACCAGGCCAGGATGAGTGCACAGAGGAGATCAACACAGGGGCTGCCAGAGGGGGGGGGGGGAACTTGCCGCCCCACAAAGATCCATACCTACATCTACACAACCAGACTCCCTGGTACATCTTTCCCATAGGGACGAGATAGAGCTTCACAATCGATATTCTCCTCTTTCACAGATGGAATCCAATGATTGACTGGGACATGAAATCATGGATCTTGGAAGTGGAATAGGTGATACCACCTATATAACACAAAATCGGGTAAACACATGCAAAATGTTAAGCTGGAATGTGGCGGGAATTAGATCAAAAAGCTCTGACATCATTTGGCTACAACTTATAGGGCAGTTCGATATCCTGGTTTACCAGGAAACCTGGGATGCAGACTCTAGTTTTATCCTAGATGGTTATCAGAGTTTCTCTACCCCCGCGGTGCGGGGCCCCGCGGGGAGACCAAAGGGGGGTTTACTCTTCCTTATTTCACTAAACCTTACAGGCACTTTTAGAAAACTTAATGGGGAGTCAGATAATTTCCTTATAATAGAATGGTTTATTTTGGATCAATACTACCTTCTAATAAATCTATATAATGCAATGGGAAACTCCCTTTAGGAGGAAGATTTTAGTGTGTTAGATCACTGTTTGTCAGTCTATAAGTCTAATAACTCCTTTGAGCATGAGATACTTTTAATGGGAGATTTTAATTTACATCCTTGCCCGTGGGATTGCTATGGGGAAGATATGGCAAACAAACCCGGTTTTGGCCCTGAAGGGAACTACCTTAGTAACGAAAGTGATAGACCCGTTAGCAGTAAGAGTCCCCCTTATTTGCATTCATCTTTTTTATCTGTTGTCTTGGTTTACCATCTACAGGAATATCTGACCTAATTGCGTCGAATCTGCCCGCGGCACTGAAGGCACAGTATTAGTGCTTGCAGGTAACTAACGTTAGGGGAATCCTCTTTGCCAATGGAACTAATCAGGCGAACTATGTAATTAATGGGTTTGTCTCATTGCGCTGTGTTACCAACAGGACTACCTACTATCGCAAAAGTCGTCATAGACTGCTATGTGACAGGATCAACCGCTTACCTGATGACCTACAGGACTGTCTTGAAGAGACGACAGAATAATTGACAGACTAACATCACGGAAGGTACCATTCCTGTCAGTTTGTTTCTCCATAGTGGGGCGTGATTGCTCCTATAAATATAAAGGATAGAGATACAGTTACCTTTTCTTCTCTAAATTTAGAGAATACGACGAACAGTGACCGGCTTTTCGTTATCCCTGGTTCCGGACCTATATGAGCCACCTGGCTGAGCAAGGCGCTTTGTAAATCCCACCAGAGGAACCACGAGTTGATACCCAATAGCTTGGTAAATCAATATCTCCTTTTAATGCGTACTGTACAAAGTTTAAAAACTTCAGATTGAAAATCGTAACTATATGTACCCCTTCATTAAGGTAACAACTGGAATTCATCTCCTCCTGAATTTGTGAAGGTGGTCTTTAAATCGTATGCCTTTCTAACAAAACAAACAGGTAACCCCAATAAGAGCAAACCATTTAATGTAACATCTTGTTTAAACAACTGATGATTTGCTTTTGGTTAAATAGGATAAATTTGTTTACCCTACTGTGTGTTAAAATCCTTCCTTTCTTACTTCAACCCTCTTTCAAAAAACAGCTATGAAGAGTGGTTGAATTAAACCATGAGGTCTTAGGTGGACGATAATGAGTGTGTGATTATAAAATGTTTGTATAGTGTTGTGAATTAGACTCTACGGTTCATTTAGCCTAGGCTATCAGTTTGCCTTCTTTGGATTCCACGAAACAGGGAATCCTACTTGGGGAGTGTTTCCAAGTAGTCTGTTACTGCACAGTGTCAAGAATGTCAACCCTGCATGTATCATATCAATATGCTTGATATATGTTTTTTAAAAAAAAAGTAATATGAGGAAAAAGAAATGTTGGAATGTGTCTTTGTGTATACATATCAAGAATGCGGAACTAAGACACAGCTTTTTATTTCCAGATTTTATTCCTGTCCCCTGCCCAGCATACTACCCTGGCCCTGACGAAGGTGTGGCCACCTTGGCCTTTCACCGAAACGCGCGTCGGCACGTTTTCCCAGGAATACGGCATTTGGTCCTAACTACACCAGGACCCGTACTAATACCATCTGCCTGGATGAACCCCCCGATTTAGGCAACTTACTGAATATCTATTGTTGTCTACGCCAGGACTATATGAATGGAGGAATGAAAGTTGAATGTTCCAATAATAGTTAGAGAAAACCCTTGTGTGAATGAGTGTGGTATTTTGTTTGAAGTGTGGTCAGTACTGGGCTTATCTTAATTCAGAAAAGAATCTTTGCTATGTGTTTTGTAAAATATCACTTTGACTATTTAATTTATACATGTCTTTCCTTTGAAAATTACAAATAATATATTCAAAAAGAGAAAAATAAAAAATATGTATTTTTACAATATATGTTGTTGAGTCTGTTTGGATTGACCTGGTTCTTGTCCTGTGCAGCTTCAGCCTCTGGGCTAACCACCCCCCCTTCTCCTATCATGTTTGGATCCTCTAGCTAGGACCACTAGAAATATCAGGCAGGGTGCCTTCTCTCCTTCTCTATACAGAAGATATGGCGGGAACCATGATCGGGAGAGTACCCCATTTTGAACACAATAAACAGGGGGACGCCTTAGAGGAATTATTATCTAATCTAAATTTAGTCGAACCTGATAAAGAAGATGGTGGTGAGGCTGTTCCCACTTTTATAGGACGAGGTGCTGAGTCAGTGATTGACTACATTTTTGTTTCCCCGTGTGTTTTGTCTAAAACTCGGGTGTACAAAGTAATGACATCAACCTTTAGTGATCACAATCCGCTTGTATTGGAAGTTGAATTGAGGTGCAAGGCTGTCATCACTGACTCAGGTAGGGTTGCACCACGGAACTTATCCTCAAAAGATCAAGGAAGACGTATAAAGTGGGAGGCCGTAGTCCCGGAGGCATTTTTTGAGGATCTAGTCACTAAGGCAGAGACCAATTTTGGTACCTGTCTGGATGAGCATGCCGAGGGTACAGAAACCATAACATCTTTCTCAGCAATCTGTAACCAAATTGCTGAAAACCTACATAAGGAGAATAGGCCATATACTAAGAAGGCATTTAGATGGTTTGATTCCACGTGCTCTAGAGCTCATGGGGCTCTTTTAAAGGCCCTTAAGAGTAAACCAAGGGACAGGGTCTTAGTCTCCTCTCTCCGCAAGGAGTACAAACAGGCAATATCTATGCGGAAACGTAAAATTAAAGAGGAGGCATGGATAACCTGCAGTCAACCGATGTGCTAAAGGATAGCAGAACGTTTTGGGCTACTTTAAATCAGTCTTTTTTTTCGGATAGGGATAATCTAGACACAGAATGTGTTATCTCGGAGGAGGCGTGGCTCAAACACTTTATGAGTATTTATAGTGATAAGGAGCATCAAGAGTTAAATTCAGGTAACTCCACCTTGGGTCGCCCCATACAATCTGTCAAACTCGAATTAGCGGAAGTAGAAAAAGCCATTCGAGATACATCGAAACATAAGGCCCCAGGACCTGACGGGGTCCCTGACGACCTTTACATCTTGTACCCCAATTTCTGGGCAAAAAGTTTAACTAATGTATTCAATGCAGCATCCTTGGTGGGTTTTCCCCCCTCTTGGGCCTCTTCAATAATTGTACCCATATTCAAAAAAGGGAGGAGAGGGGATCCCGCCTGTTACAGGCCAATCTCCCTGCAGGACTCTGCCGTCCAGATCATGGGCAGAGTCATTCTACAGAAATTGGGAGATTGGATATCTGACAGGGGGGTCCTCTCGAATCTCCAGTATGGATTTAGGCAACATAGAAGTACCATGGACCAATGCTTAAATTTACATCTTCTGATTAATAAATATACTATAGCTAAAGAGGGTTTTTTATACCTCGGGTTCATGGACTTATCTTCAGCATTCGACCTGGTGAACCGCTCCAAACTATGGAACATTCTCCTGGAAATGGGGGCAGAGGCACCTTTGGTTTACTTCCTTAGCGACCTTCACCAGAACCTAGCAGCAGCCGTTAGGGTCACGCAGGACGGCAGGTGTACGAGCCAATTTAATTCCAGGCGGGGGGTCAGACAAGGCTGTATCCTGGCCCCCCTTCTTTTCACAATCTACATTAATGGTCTGGAAAAATCCCTAATTGGAGTTAAGGCAGATATTCCACGTGCGGGAGGATCGGGCATCCCGGTCCTCCTGTACGCGGACGATGCAGTGCTTATTGCTCACACAGGTTTGGGCCTACAGAGGCTGCTGGATAACTTTGGCGCCTTTATGGAGTCATTAGATCTAAAAGTAAACAGCAGCAAATCTCACATAATGATTGCTGGGGCTCGCAGGAAGATCAGAAAGGTTAACACATTTAGATGCATGGGCAACCAACTTTCCAGGGTGCCGGTATTTAACTATCTGGGAGTGTTATTCGATGAGAAGGGCAATTGGTTACCTCAGCAGAAACAGAAGAGCAATGCTGTCATAAGATCTACATCATCCCTTCTTAGTTTTGCCAAAAGGTTGGGAGCTAGGCCCATGGAGGCCATGCTTAAAATATATAAGTCTAAATGTTGTGTGATTGCATCTTATGGGGCCTCTATATGGGGATACGCCTCTGTTGGTAAAATCCAACTCGTGGAAAACAGATTTCTTAGATCTCTGTTGATGGTACCTCAGTCATCTCCAACCCTGTCCATACACTCTGAATTAGGCTTAGGCTACATTACAGATCAATTAAAAATAGCCCCCCTGATCTGTTGGGCAAAGACGTGGCTTAATGAGGACATCACCCTTAACCACCTTATCCTTAAAGATTGTTTAGTCCTCAAGAAGGCAGAGAGAATCCCATGGCTGTCATACGTTAGAGCGGCGTGTGGCAGACTGGGTCGACCTGAATTATATACAGCCCCAGAGGGAATCAAGAAAGAGGATGTGGTTTGGATCAAACATAATTTTAGGATTGTGTTGGAGGCAGATAGGGAGGAGGAGGAGCTTAAAAAACGGGGTGCAAGAAGTAGTTATCTTTTACAGACTTCCCCTTTAATTGAACCCTATCTGAAGATTGTCACAAAGCCTTTTCATCGCTTTTTGTTGACAAGATTCAGGTTCAATTTAATACTTCTCACTTTAGGATTTTTTCTGCAATGGGGTAAACCTGAAGAATCTGCACCATGCTACTGCGATAATTATTCCATACAAGATACCCTCCACTTAATTATGTTTTGTGAAAAGTTTTCTAAGGCGCGTAAAAAAAAATTATATCTCATACTAAGAGAGGCAGGCTTTCTGCAAGTAAGACCAGCACTCTTACACCTGCAACTACTGAGTAGCGTACACACTATTTTTAGTGTAGCAAGTTTCTTGGTGGCAGCAGCGAGAATTAATAAAAAAAGCTTCAACACCTGTTTGCTCCAAGACATTGTAGGAGGAGAAGGGGGTACCTTGTGATAAATTATGGTAATACAATAGATGCATTCTTGTTTTTAAAATTGTAGATTTTACAGAGGTGCTACAAAGTCTAATATTTGCACAAATTATGAACTGTAAATATTGTGTATATATTTGAATATCTGTAAAATTTTGCACGGTTATTTATTTGTATATATTTTACTCTATTGTCTGTATCTTGGTTGTATGTATTGATGCTGCTTTTATGATTTTTATTAATCGAAATAAAGATTTTTGACTGACTGACTGACTGATAGTGTATGTGCAAAATTCCTCAGTTGGATGTGGATTATTAGGTGTAAACATTAAGCCAAGGGTTGGTTCAGTTTAGCCTGGATCTGTTAATATCTTCTTAGGGTATTACATTTTTCTATATATCACAATAAGATGGAATATTCTATGCCGTAGCATGTTTTATTGTTGGTATAGATTGTTTTTTAGTGTTCATATCGCACTAATTTAATGCTTTTTTAAACTTGATGTGTGTTTTATAATGGCTTTTATCTTTATGTTTGTGTCTTTTATGATGAAATATTCGAAATAAAGACGTATGAACTGTGACTGTGATAGTGTGTGTGTGCATGGGAATCCATGCATATTTATAATTGTCCATTGAGTTGCAGGTCCCACCAGTTTTAGATCGATCCCTTTGTCCTACATTAAAAATATTTCTCCAGACACCAATGCTTAACCTTTATTTCTGGAGCTCAATATTGGTTTATCTCTGCAATGTTGAAGTTTTTACACTTTCAATCACACACAAAAACCGCACAGTGTGAATGAACGGCAAACATCGCAACAAATAAGGATGTCTTGCCCCTGCTTTTTCCTCTCTCGTAACACCCATAATGGACTCTAAATTATCGCTCCACACCTAGCTCACTGTCAACATTAGGAGTACAAAATAGAGTAAACTGTCTTCAAGAAACAGGCAGCAATTAGGCTCTATGTTAGGAAACCGGTCTAGCAATTGCTTCCTCAAGAAGGTCATATTTTCTACCAGCAAGCAAGAGTGCCCCCCACTGACAAATCTAAGTTAAAAAAATGTCAGTGTGCTAGATAGAGAGAATAGTGATCCTTCACAGTTCATGACATGGTATCCAAGTGATGTTCCACATTTGTACAAGCGGATGGACACCTGTCAGAAGTGTGCATAGTAGAGTGCTTGATCTAAAATGTGCTTGCCTATCTTATTTTAACAAAAAGAACAATTGATGGACAGAATGCAGAACAATGACATACATTCACCCCAGTACAGAGATCTGGGCCTAAATCCATCGTTTTTTTGCTCACCGTGCCAATCCAGTTTGGATCCAGCCATATGCAAATCAGTCTTGACCCTGCGCCCTATGAGAACAGTCCAGCCCAAACTGCCAGGCCTTTCCTGAAGATGAAGATTAAAGGACGTGATGTGTGAACAAGAGAAAGAGGAAAGGAAAGAAGGAACAAAGAAGAGGAGGAAGAAAGTAAAGAAGGGAGAAGGGGAGAAAAAGAAGGCAAGGGAAACGGAAACAAATAAAGAAGTTATGAAAAAGTCAAACAAAGAGAACATGAAAAAGAAAGGTAGCAAATAGACCGAAAGGCGATCGAGAAAAAAGGAAAGACCAAAAAGCAAGGGAAAGAAGCAACAAGAAGAGAGAACAAGAAAGTCAGACTCATTGGAGAGAGAAAGAAAATAGACATAAGGGTGATAGAGCAGGTCACCCGACTCGGTTTTACCATACTCACATGGGCCCAAAAAATAACATATGATGAGTTTTAATCAGGTAACCTGTGCACTATCCTCTAATCAATGATTTATATAAATATGTTTTTAGGACCTATACCATAGACTTACCAATCCTTGTCACTGGTACCTAAAAGTCCTAAAGGATCAGAGAGTTAGTAAGAAAATAGGTAGAAAAATAACATTTGCACTCATATAATAACCTCAAACTCGGGAACGGTTTAAACTCTTTATCTAAAATTCTTTAAAATTCATAATCCAAACATTTGGAACCAGAAAACTTTTGATCAGGAAAATAACGATTAGAATGAGAATATGCAAAGATTTTATAAGGCAGTATTTACGCATTTGACATTGGCGTGGGAAGAGAGAAGGAAAGAGTACAATGACACACCCACATAGAATATTTTCCTAGAATGGTGTGAAGAACTAACCCTGGTCACGGGTCAGTTAGAAGATAGAACCCCAAAGTGCAAATGCCAGCGAGACAACAGGTGCCGACCAGAAATCAGGACAGATGCAGCCAAATTTGGATCAGGACAGGACCACCACAGGCTAAGACCGGCACCCACAGTTATTGCTACACCAGCGCTACAACCCTCTCAGCAGCTAACAGCCTAACCCCGATTGGGTTATCGAATCTTCCGTCAGAGTGCTCCGCCAGCACCCTTGCTCCCGAACCCCGATTGGGTTATCGAATCTTCTGACAGAGTGCTTCGCCAGCACCTCTGCTCTCGATCACCTATTGACTGCGTTGGGTCAGTGACAGGTCAGCTATTAGGACAAGTCGGACAAATTTGCTAATTAAGCCTACTCTATTTATACTATTTTCCAGGGCAGTGTACCACCCCCATTGATGCAAATGTAAGGATCCCCAATTTTGATTGGACAAAAAATGGGGAGAGATTATCACACCATACTAAAATGAAACTTTTACTTCTGAATATTCTATTAACGTTCCCGCTCATTAAGTTTAATTTTCCCATGCATCTTTATTCCACCCAACAAAGGATGTTCTTTATAGAAATACAATGTTAACAATATTTTCTTCCGCTTGGGGTCAGCAGGTTAGATTCCCAGGTGCACCTTCTAGTGTGTTGTAAGCTTAGCATTGCTTCATGTCAAATGACTTCAGCTCCTTCTGGAGTTTGACATGCACAGCGTGGATTTTCATGATGGATTAATAACACCTCCCAGGCCCAAGATTATCGTTACGTGAAAAAAATAGAAAGGGAACAGTTTTAGAACACAGAATAAATGAATGTACTGTAAACCACTTATCTCTACTCTATTCTCATTACTTTATTTTAACTATTGCATTAGAAATTAGGTAGAACGAACAGCTTAGCAAAAGCAACAATGCAAGCTTCGTGCACGTTATAAACACAGAGCAGCCATCTTAATTCTAGTGCGCAAAAGCGAAAGTTTCCCACCAAAGCATAGAGTACGTCATGTCACATGGGTGTGACCTACGCATGCGCAGGAGAAAATCCCGCGTAGCAGCAGCCATTTTAATGTAAGCAAATTATTGTTAGTAGAAACACATAAGCAAGCTTCTTCTAGATAACTAACATGTCGTGAAATGCAATATTAATAAGACAAACATGTTAGTTAGTACATAATGCGTTATTATAGAGGGTTGAGTACAAGCAAGTCGCTTTACATGCGCAACCTTGCTCCATCAATCCCCTCTTTGATGATATTTTATATCATCACTAATTAATGACAGATGCCAACTTTCACATTGCTCCCAACTCAATTTCTTCAAACTTTCTGTTTTGTTTCTTTTCATTATTCATGTGAAAGTTTTTCACTTTCTTGTATATGTTTCCATTCAGTTCTTCTAACTCAAGTTCATCAATATTTCTCTTTTTTCCTCACTCATTTACTGTATATGTCTTTTTGTGCTTACGACATTTGCAACCAATTATTATTCCTAAAATCAGTAGGCCTCTTCCCACCATTGGCATCAGTATTCTACCTACAAAACTTTTTCCTACATTAGAAAGCCAACTACCTATAGAGGAGAGACCATCGGTAAGTCTCTTCCATACACTATCAACCTCCAGTGGTTTAAGCTCTTTTTCCAAATTAGTAATATTTCTTACATACCTCTTAATTTCAACACTTTTGTCAGGTATTTAAGTGCAACAATGTTGCGCTTTCAACATTCTACAGATTCCCCCCTCTTTTGCTAGTAATGTATCAAGTGCAAGTCGATTTTTTAAAACCATTGATGTGATCGCAACCAATTCAGTATTTACCATTAGGAACCCTCCAGCAGTATCAGTCGATAAACAATCCACCACTGTTGACAATTTGCAAAGTCGTTGCGTATTCAGAGCCACTCCTACTGTAGGTATCAATGCACTATATATTTCACCTACTATTTCTCCAAAACTAGCTCTTTTGCTACGTATTAGTTTCTTCATTGTTTCCAGTGATTTTGTTTACATGATATATCTTTGGGAATACTATTCCAAAATAACTGCTCCCATACCAATGATCTGGCAGTTTGTAATAAGTCTTGTTTCTGCATATTAAGTATTCCAGGAAACACAGGTTCAGTTCCATCTTTGAAACCCCAACCTCTAATTACCTTATAATTGTGTTCACATTCACTGGAACCAATGAATATATAGTTATAATAACTTGTTCTTTCTCTATGGAGACAGAGTTTCCCTTTCTTTTCAAAATCCATCAACATAGCAGCACGAGTCTTGCCATTTGGGGTGAACCCTATATTTTCAGCCCATTTAGGAATTTTATGGTTTCTATCATTTGCCTTTCTTTGGAAATTCTCTCTCCTTTTCTCAACCATATTCTAAAATATTTTCTCTTTTTCACGTAATAAACAAGTTAAATTATTCTTGTGTGCTTCAGCTATATCTATTGTACCTATAGTTAGAAAGTATTCACCCATATATTGTGTTACATCACTCTTAGTATGTACAGGATTCAGGTTACTACGTATAAGAAGTTCAGAAAATATCACATCTGAATTAGAATAGTAATACTGCAAAGGTCCTTTCTTATAAAATAAACTAGCTAAAATACTACATGAAATACCATATGTTAGGGGTAAATGATGATACATAACTCCCTCAGCAACTGATGTAGGTAATTTCATACACACATAGCAATCATCTATTTCCATAGCTTCTACATAGTGTACTAATAGATTTGCAAATACATTTAAATGAGTTCTGTTTTTAATTCTAGTATAATGTAATCCTTCCTCATCTGATGCTTCTAAATCTACCTTCTGTTGTTTAATACTAAGTGCTTTCTCTTGTGTATCTATTCTTCTAGGTGTATCTATCGTTTGAAGTTCATTAGTGTTATTCTTCATGTCTCTACTCATTATGTAAGGAATAGCTATTGGTAGTCCTAACCATACTATGAGTACTATCACTATACTACATGTGCATTTTCTACAACATGTTTTTAAACAGTTTCTTTTTGGTTTACCATTAACAGTATGATCAGCCATTTCTGACCAAGGACACTTAACCCCTCTTTGTAGCTTTTACACAGTCTTTTAATCTGTGAAATTTTTCAAGTGGGTCTCACTTCTCCGTCAGTCTGATCAGCAATTAATTTGTCATCACTTTTGTCACTTATTTCTAAGTTCTCAAAATCTTCAAGGATGACTTAAGTCAATTCAGGGCCTCTGAATTTGTTATTCAGTCTTTTCAGTCGTGGACTTCTCCTTCTTGGTTGTACTGTAGATTGTTCAGCTTGACTTGTTATTTCATTTACTTGTTCTGGTTCTTCATTTATTGTCTTTAGACGAAATCTCAGTATTTTGACAAACCTAGGCCACTTGTCTCCTTTTCTGAGCCTTTTAGCTGGCACTGTGCTCTGGCCTTCTTCCAGTGTTCTCTTATTTTCATTCAGTCGTGGCACATTTATTTCAATGTTATCTTCTGTATCCATCTCTGTCTGACTTGGTCCAGGTCTTATTTCAGTTTCTTCTGCCTGGTCACTAATCTGTCCTTGTTCAAGTGTTTGCTGAATTTGACTTTGATTTGATTCACCTTCTTCTTCCTGAACACATTTTTCTACTCCTATCTGGCCCTGCTCAAACTCTTGGAACCCTTGATTTTCTTCTGCCTGAGCTTCTGCCCTAATACCTATCTGTCCCTCTTCAGACTCTGAAGTTCTTGGTGAAGTGTCGTTTGTCTGGGTATCTTTATCTTTCCCTATCTGGTCCTCCTCAGAATTACTGTTAGCTTGGATTTCTGTAATCTGAGTACTTTCTTCTAGACCTATCTCATCCTCACTATCACTCTGACTGTCTAGATAAGTCTGACTTCTGGTTCTCACGTATTCTGCAGGTACTGGAATCCAATCATCTTGACTGGTGCTTGGTTGTTGCTCTTCAGCTACTTCAGGATCGATACCATGAGACCCCTCAGCTGCACAACCTTCAGGTTCAGTTTCATCAGGTTCAGTCACTCTTTTTGTGTGACTGGCATGGATCCAGTGTGGAACTCCTTCGCACTTTACAGCTGTGGTGGTAACCAAAATTACTTGACGTGTTTTTCCCCACCTTGGTGCAAGGCAAGATTTTCGAGTGTGTTTCTTTAACACTACCCAATCACCTGGGTTCAGGTCATGTGCTGGAGTTGCTTGTCTGGCAAAAGCATCTTCCCCAACCTGGTGAGAGATAGAACGCACTTGGTCAGCCAGTTCTTTGCAGTACTCCAGTACTAAATCATCAGATATATTTATCAGCTTGTGTCCTGGCACCCATGCTTGCCTCATTGCTCTTCCCATTAGTATTTCATGAGGACTCAAGCCTGTGTTCCGGTCTGGAATACTTATGAGTCCCATCAGAACAAGAGGTAAAGCATCTGGCCACTCTAATCGGGTAGATTCATACATCTTTCCCAATCTTGACTTGATTGTGCCATTCACTTGTTCTACCACTCCAGTAGTCTCTGGGCGGTATGCACAGTGCAGCTTTTGCTTAATGTTGAATGCTTCACAGATTAGGCCAATTATTTCATTATTAAAATGACAGCCTCAGTCTGATTCAATTGTTACTGGAAAACCGAACCTAGGTATGAGTTCTCTGAATAGGAGATTGGCTACAGTGATGCTATCATTCCTACGTGTGGGGTAAGCTTCCACCCATTTTGAGAACAAAGAGACAATGACAAGAATATATTTTAGTCCTCGACAAGGGGGTAACTGGATTAAATCAATCTGTAGTCTTCTAAATGGGCCTTCTGCCTTTCCAATCTTTCCTGGCAACACTACAGTTTTCTTTCCAGGATCCATTTGCTGGCAAACTAGACACTTCTGGCAAAGACTCTCTGCTACATTCCTGAACCTCGCATTGAACCAACTCTGTCTGAACAACTTGATCATGGCATCCCGCCCTAGGTGGGAATCACCGTGGAACATTCTAGCCATAGGAGCAAGTATACAGTCTGGTAACACAGGCCTACCATCAAGGTAAACAATGACACCATCTTCAACCCTTTTCTGACAACCTATTTTTCTCCACTCCTCCCTTTCTTTCGGTTCTGCTTCATTTTGCAAATCTCTCACTTTCTCCCACATTCTCACACCACCAAGCAACATAAGTTGGCAGCTGTTTCCACATGCATCAATTTTCTTATTTACAGCCATTTTATATTTGGCACAATGTTGGGCCAATTGGTCAGCATATCTGTTACCAGCTGTCACTTTGTCATTTCCGGATTGTTGAGCAGCACACTTGACCACAGCCACTTCTTTTAGCAATTGAATAGCTTCCAGCAAATCTTTTACATAATGACCATTTTTAATAGGAGTACCTGAAGAAGTCAGAAACTCCCTTTGCATCCAGTTGGCCAAAGTCATGCACACCCCCGTAACCATACTGGCTATCAGTGTAAAGGGTTACTTTACAATTTTTCCCAAATTTGCAGGCTTTTGTTAATGCAACCAATTCGGCTACTTGTGCAGACTTGACTCCAGGTAAATAGGATGCTTCAACTGGACCCCCCAATGTGCACACTGCATAGGCAGCACTCAAACCTCCTTCCTCATGTCTCATGCATGAGCCATCTGCAAATAGCTCATATTCAGAATTTATTAATGGCTCTTCTCTTATGTCTGCACGTGGTTTTGTACTGTATTCAGTCAGGTCAATAGAGTCATGTTCGACTTCTCCCTTCACTTCTGCAAAGTGTGAATCGGGTAGCAGTGTTGCTGGGTTCAGAATATTACACCTGGCAATGGTTACATTTCCTGCACCTACTATGATTCGCTGATACTTAGTCAGCCGACTAGGAGTTAGGTACTGAGTCTTGGTCCTTGTTAACAAAATCACAACTGCGTGTGGAACATACACTGTCACTGGATGTCCCATAATAATGGACTCACTTTGCTCAAGGCTCATGCAGGTTACAGCTACTGCTTTCAGGCATCCTGGCAATGCAGATGCCACTGGGTCTAGTGTGGAAGAAAAATATGCCACAGGACGTCTCATTAGATCGTGAGTTTGGGTCAGAACTGAAAGTGCACAATTATCTTGTGTATCACAGAATAGTGCAAAATCTTTTAAAAAGTCAGGCATCCCTAATGCTGGAGCTGTACACAGACATTCTCGTAATTTCAAGAAAGCAGTCATGCTTTCGTCATCCCATTCTACCGGGTCTTTTGATCTTTTCTTTGTCATTTGTATCAATGGTTTTGCTAGGACTGCAAATCCCACAATCCATTGCCTTCAGTAACCTACAACTCCAAGAAACATTCTGATCTCTTGAGGTAGATTCATGTTTTTTATTATTCTGATTCTTTCTGAGGTAACCCTTCTGACACCTCTTTCTATCTTGTGCCCCAGATATTTCACTGATGTGGTGCAAAATTGCAACTTTTCAGGTGACACTTTATGTCCTCCTTCACCTAAATGATTCAGTAAAGCAATGGTATCAACAACACAGTCATTTTGAGTTTTAGACACCACCAATAGGTCGTCTATGTACTGAACAAGGACTGACTGTCCGGGCAGTACCAGAGATTCAAAGCACTATTTCACTATCTGATTAAAGATCGATGGACTCTCTGTATACCCCTGAGGAACGCGGTTCCAAACGTACACATGACTGTCATATTCAAAAGAAAAAAGACATTTGCTATCTGGGTGTAATGGAATCGAGAAAAATGCATGACATAAACCTATTACGGTGAACCATCCAGCTTCCCACGGTATCTGATACAGAATCACTGCAGGATTTGGCACAACTGGACAGCATGGGATAACAATCTTATTAATTTTGCAGAGGTCCTGTACGACCCTGTACTTTCCGCTCGGGTTTTTTATGCCAATTATAGGCGAATTACATGGACCTGCTCATTATTTCTTGTAAAATGCCTGTTTCAACCAAACACTTTATTTCTGCTGCAACACCTGCTTTTATTTCTGGGCTCATTTTGTACTGTCGAATATTTGGGTAAACTGCACCTTCTTTTACTGTCACTTTTATCGGATCGACATTTGCCATTAATCCTACATCTTTTCGGGTACAATCCCACACATTAGAATTTACAGTATGCTGTAATTATTCTGGCGGTCTTCTACAGTTAACTTTTTATTCTCCATTTCTTGTTTTGCTAGCATTAATTTATAGATTCCGTCTTCATCTCGGGTTTGAATTTCAACACCACTTGAGGTGCAAAAGATGGTGCAATTCTTTTTGCACAATAAATCTCTGCCTTACAGATTCACTGGGCTAGGTATTAATTTGTTTATTAGAAACGCCCACTACTTGGATCGCTTCTCCCGAGAGGGGTAGGTTTGGAACGTCTGCTGTTCTCACAGTAGAACGGGTAGCACCAGTGTCCAATAGAAAGGTGACATTTCCTTCAACCTTTCCTTCAATGTATGGACCTGAAAAGTGCTTCCGGTTCTACCTAACCATGCACTTACTTCCTACAGGCAAGTGACCTCACTGAAGTGTGGCTTCCATTTACCACCCGCTATTCTGCCCCCGGGGATTCCAGACAAAACATAAAACAGGTACGAACAAGTCTTGGTTAATACATAAAATCAATACAAGTCAATGTTCATCAATACAATCAATAGTCAAACTTAACTAACTACCTATCTTAACTAATCCCTAACCTTTCCTCTGCTACCAAAAGAAATACTGCTAGAGCTCGCAGATCACCCGACTCGGTTTTACCATACTCACCTGGGCCCATAAAACAACATATGATGAGTTTTAATCAGGTAACCTGTGCACTTTCCTCTAATCAGTGATTTATATAAATACGTTTTTAGGACCTATACCATTGACTTACCAATCCTTGTCACTGGTACCTAAAAGTCCTAAAGGATCAGGGAGTTAGCAAGAAAATAGGTAGGAAAATAACATTTGCACTCATATAATAACCACAAACTCGGTTTAAACTCTTTATCTAAAATTCTTTAAAAGTCATAATCCAAACATTTGTAACCAGAAAACTTTCGATCAGGAAAATAACGATTAGAATGAAAATATGCAAAGATTTTATAAGGCAGTCTTTACACATTTGGCATTAGGCTGGGAAGAGAGAAGGAAACAGTATAATGACACACCCACATAGAATATTTACCTAGAAAGGTGTGAAGAACTAACCCTGGCCACTGGTCAGTTAGAAGATAGAACCCCCAAAGTGCAAGTGCCAGCAAGACAACAGGTGCCGACCAGAAATCAGGACAGGTGCAGCCAAATTTGGATCAGGACAGGACCACCACAGGTTAAGACCGGCACCCACAGTTAAAGTTGCTACACCAGCGCTACAACCCTCTCTGCAGCTAACAGCCTAACCCCGATTGGGTTATCGAATCTTCCGTCAGAGTGCTCCGCCAGCACCCTTGCTCCTGAACCCCGTTTGGGTTATCGAATCTTCTGACAGAGTGCTTTGCCAGCACCTCTGCTCTCGATCACCTATTGAGTGCGTTGGGTCAGTGACAGGTCAAGTTGGACACATTTTCTAACTAAGCAGACTCTAGATACTATTTTCCAGGGCAGTGTACCACCCCCCATTGTTGCAAGTGTAAGGAGCCCCAATTTTGAATGGACAAAAGACGGGGAGAGATCATCACACCATACTAAAATGAAAGTTTTACTTCTGAATATTCTATTAACGTTCCCGCCCATCAAATTTAATTTTCCCATGCATCTTTATTCCACCCAACAATGGATGTTCTTTATAGAAATACAATGTTAACAATATTTTCTTCCGCTTGGTGTCAGCAGGTTAGATTCCTAGGCACATCTTCTAGTGTGCTGTAAGCTTGGCATTGCTTCAATGTCAAATGACTTCAGCTCCTTCTGTAGTTTGACATGCGCAGTGTGGATTTTCAAGATGGAGTAATAACACCTCCCAGACCCAAGATTTTTGTTACATGAAAAAAATAAAAAATAACAATTTCAGAACACAGAATAAATGAATGTACTGTATACCACTTATCTCTACTCTATTCCCATTACTTAATTTTAACTATTGCATTAGAAATTAGGCAGAACGAACAGCTTAGCAAAAGCTGCGATGCAAGCTTCTTGCACGTTATAAACACAGAGCAGCCATCTTAATTCTAGTGCGCATAAGCGAAAGTTTCCCACCAAAGCATAGAGTACGTCATGTCACGTGAGTGTGACCTACGCATGCGCAGAAGAAAATCCCACGTAGCAGCAGCCATTTTAATGTAAGCAAATTAATGTTAGTAGAAACACATAAGCAAGCGTCTTCTCGATACCTAACATGTCGTGAAATGCAATATTAATAAGACAAACATGTTAGTTAGTACATTATGAGTCATTATAGAGGGTTGAGTACAAGCAAGTCGCTTTACATGCACAACTTTGCTCCATCAAGGGGTTGGAGAAAAAAGAAACGAAGAAAATGGAAGAATGGAAAAAAGGAAACAAGAAAAGAGAAGAAAGAAAGACATTACAAAGAAAGGAAAGAAAGGAAGAAGAAAAGGATGAAAGGGGGAAGGAAAGACCAAAAGAAAGGGAGAACAAGATAAATAAAATGGAGGATAGAAAGAAAGAATAGACATGGAAACAGGGAGAAAGAAGGAGGAGAATGGAGATAGCAAAAGCAGGAAAGAAGAGAACGATAGAGGGGAAGTGAAAGGAAAAAGACAGAAAGGAATGAAAATATTTTTTGGGGAAATACTTTAAGGATGATGAAATAGAAGTGCGTCGGGAAGAGGGTAATGCGTTTTAAAGGGTGTGCTGTTATCGGAGACATTTATTTATGGTCCGCCTACTTTGTAGGCAGGCAGCAGAATGGCATTGTTTTATTTAAGAAGAGGGGGGCACCGTGCTGCTCCTGTCACCTCTCCCTTCCTCATAAAATGCGTGCACAGAGTTTTAAAATGCAGCATCAGCAGTGAGACAGCAGGTTACTCCCAAACGGAACTGAGCGGAAGCAAGCTTCTCTAAGGCATGCAGCGAGCTACTGCTAGCTCACAATCAACTTTCCAGTGACACCGACACTAAATTAACAATTGGGACTTGTCCATTTGTGAGCATGTTCCCGCAAATTACCTTAGATCAATCAGAAAGCGCTGTTGCATTATTATTGGTCACATGGTTAGAAGATGCCCAAATTATAGCCGAAAAAAACTCTTATAACATGGATTATGATGAAGATAAGGAACATTATTTCTAGAATGCAACTAATGCACGATTGGGTGCTCTGGCACTAAATCTAGAAGCTAGCAGAAAGATTATAACTGACTGAAAAGCTACATTTTCAGGCCTTTGCGAAATATCTGGTGGTTGTGTTCCAATCTCAAAGATATAGACTTGGAGGTTCACACCTTCAGAGCCAGTAACGAGACATATCTTCCACCTTTTCTCCTACTCTTAGGGGCATATTATTAAGGGAAACATCGCCTCTTTTGCGGCACATAGCGCCTTTTGAAGAGACAGGACACATAAAATGTATTTAAGGTAGTTTATTCGGATAAAAGGAACAAACCCCTGAAACACCAGCCGCTCTCCACTGCAACTGTTCTCTCTCTGCTGTCTACATTCCAAAACAGCATCAGAGACGACAGGTTGCTATGGAGGAGCAAGTATTCCAAGGCATCATATGAAATATGCATGCATTACATGTTAAATAGTGAGAAGAATATAGCACATCTCCCCTCTTAAGAAATTTTCCAACAAAATAAATTTAACATTATGAACATATGAAATCCTCATATTTTTTAGGCATTACACGGATGCGTTCCGAACCACTTGTGACTCTAGGAGTAGATACATCACTGTACAAATTTGGAGTAATATTCTGCAAGGCCAAGAAATGACCTGAGTTGGTCTTTATCACTCAGAGCAGGTGCTTTTCTATAGCTTCAACTAAGCTCTGTTTGGGTTTTACACCATTACATGTTAAAGTGTGACCTAAATCTTCAACTTCACTCACACCAAATTTACATTTTTCCAAAGCTATGGTAAGCCCAGCATCAAAAAGTTTCTTCAGTACCTCTTCCCAAAAAAATTTGTGTTTGATTTTATCGCACCCCCACACTAAAACATTAAAACATTCTTCAAACCTGCTAAAACAGATTGCATCACTCTTTAAAATACGGCCGAAGTCGACGCTAAACCAAATGGCATGCCCCCTAATTAGAAAGCACCCTCTGGAGTGATGAAAGATATGATATGTCTCAAATCTTCATGCAATAATAACTGGTGATACGCGTTGGATAAGTCCAACGTGGTGAAATGTGTACCTCCTTTAACAGTTGCTAACATTTCGCTGATACGGGGAAGAGGATGTCGGTCTATCCAGATGTTGTCATTAACATCTCTCAACTCAATACACATCCTAATATTTCCATTGGGTTTTCTGGCCAAAACTGTTGGACTTAACCATTCAGATGCCTCAATGGGCTCAATTACTCACTCATTACAAAGCCTTTGCAATTCGTCTTTGAGTTTGTCTCTTAGTATAAACAGAACATTCCTTACTTTATGTACCTTGGGAGCAGCATCTACCTTTGAGATAATCCGATGTTTAAACTTTTTTAAACATCCTAATTTCTTACTAAACAATTCAGGAAATTTGGTAACCCAATCAGAAGTGTTTCCAGGTGAGGTTAATAGCACTTGCTGTGGATGATTTGGGTTTATTACAATATCAAGGGCCCTTTGTTGTTTCCAACCCAAAAGAGATCTACCCTTGTCCACAATGTATAACTTGGAGGTAGTTTTTCTGCTCAGAAAGCACATTTCTGTTTCTACTTACCCCAAAACAGGTAGTTTTCCGCCACAATACCCTTCAGGGATAACATCAGTGGGTTGTAACTCATCTAATCTGCCTCCTAAACCTTCCCAAATGGATTTATCAATGATGGTAAATGGGGAACAAGAATGCGCCCAGACTTGTACATCCTTGCCCTTGATTTTAATTACTCATTTGGGAGGGCGTTAACTATCATGTTTGCCCACTTCACATTTAAGAACCTGACTAGATTCTATGACCATCACTTCTACATTGTCATCATCACTGTCATAAAACGTCTTCCTTTTGAGACAAATCTGCTTGATTTACTAGGTTAACAGATTTAGGGATAATAGGAGGTTCGGAACTTTTGCACCGTCTTGCAAAATGCCCGAATCTTCTACACTTGTAACATTTGCTTTTAGCAGCTGGACAGTGATTAGCATCTGCTGTGTGTTTTGGGCTACCACACCTGAAACAAATGTAGACTTGAATTTTACACCTTCTTGTTTCTTCTCTGGAATGTTTTTTTCATCGACTTTTTTAACACCTTTTTTATGTTATGCACTGTTTCATCCTGCACAATATTTTTAGATACTGTGTTAAGCTCTTTAACATATCTGGAGGTGTTCTCCATCCTTTTAGCTACTGATAGTGTTTTGTCTAAAGAAGGATCCTTTAAGCCCAGTATTTTTTCCTGAATTTTAGGATTCAACATTCTATTGATTAATTGATCTCTAATTAGGTCATCTCTCATGTCGTTAAATTTACAAGTGACAGCCAACATCCTTAAATTTTTCCAAAATTTCCTTCCAAGGCTTTTAAAGTAATTTCGTATATATCAATGTTGTTGTCCCCCCTGCTTCACCATCTGTATTTACCGCAATGTTAGTAGCCTCCATCATAGGTAACGTTTTCAGAACATTTCTGCTTTCTAACCCTAAAAATTGTTTAAGAATTGCTAATTTCTTTTTCGAAACATATATCACCACCTTTGGCTACCAAATATGTTTCAAATGTTTCTTTCCAACGTTCCCACAACACACATGGTTGACTGGGACTTTGCAGGAAAAATGGTGATGAAGGAATGATTTGAGATGTCATAATTTGAAATGTCAGATGAAAAGAAATACACTAAAGAAATAAGAAGTAGGCTGAAGGTTGCAATACAGTCACAAATTCCCGATAAAGTGTCTCTGCAAAGGAAAATGTTGTGATTAATATGCTTTTTGGAATAAGATCTGTAACAATACCCAAGAATTGGCTCTCCGGGTGGAATGATGTTTTTTTTCAAATAACCATAAGCAAGAGTGTGCGTGTCACTGATGCACTTGTACAAATGTATTTCCAAGATGTGACACGCTTGCAACGGTGTGCGTATCACCGAAGAATGATTGTGACAGGTAACTGTGTTGATGGCACTTTCTGGTGAGCGTGAGACTGGAAGGAAACTAACCGCTTGACTGCGGGTTTTGAAATTGATGAGGCGTCCTTCACATAGGTTAGCTTTTTACTTTTTATGTATTACTTCCAAGATGGCGGCACGCTTTTTTACGCATGCAGCGTGCGTGACATGTGCGTCAGGACATTCTTCAGGCTTAGAGATGACAGTTCAATTCAATTCAATAATAACTTTATTCGGTAGTTTTAAGAAAAACACCATAAAAGTTCACAATAATCAAGTTACAAGAATTATGAAAATTTAAAAAGAGTTAAAAATACGTTTGTTAAAAAAAACAATTAAGAAGAGCAGGAGCATCTTAATTTGTATAATTTTTTCGATCTTATAATGGCATACAGTTTTCCTGTTTTCTAAGATTCTTTCATTTGTGCAAGTCCGCAGTATAGTTCATACTCAAAGATTTGTACGATGACGTATACAGAATTTGAGAAAAAGTACGATCGCTTTGGCATAATTTTCGTTTTCAAGATACTGGAGTGCCAGATATGCAGGGCGGCACTGTCGAAGGCCCCAGAATTTCAAGATGGGCAGTATCCAGCGTTTGCGGGGTTCGATAAAAAACTTACAGAATAACATTGTATGTATCGTTGTTTGAGGGGACAGTAGATCACAAGGGCACATAGAAAATGTAGATGTCCAGACATTTTGCTTTGGAAATGCAACCAGTAAATGAAACAGATCAAGTCTGAAGCGAGTGAGCAGCATTTTTTCATACTGTGTTAGTTTGAAGTTCAAATAAGGTTCAGCAATGAACACAGTCTGCACTAGTAAGGAGTGTTGAACAGATGGTTTATGGATCTCGGATAGTAATCGTAATTGACGCAGGTGTGCAAGGAACTCTCTTTTTAAGTTCTTTTTTGAGATTTCTTTTATCAGTAACGGTTGGTCAAAATACTTCCTGTAGCCTAGGTCTGTTAATAGCGCTTTAACACAGGACACCCATTTGATTTTCTTGCAGTGATCCAGCGTTAAAATATCTTGAATAATCGCCCTAGTCAGTTTGCACTGCTCAGTGACCCATATTCTGCGCCACAACATTATTGGTTGCAATTTTATGATATCTGTTATATGGTCAATACCCAGCTCTGTGTGGCAGACATGAGTGGAGCAACTTTTTGGTACCGCCAACAGGTATCTCAGAAAGGAGTTCTCAATTTTTTGTATTGGGTCCACATTTGCGAAGCCCCATATCCCCGCCCCATATGTTGCCATACTTATGCATTTTGAGTTATATATTTGCAGCAGTTCTTTGACCGGTCGCTGCCCCAGTCTTTGTGAAAAAATTTTTAACGAGGATGTCTCTCGAAGAAATGAAAGTTTCCTAGCGTTGATAGCTGGGTTCCATTTAAATTTTTCATCAATGATGATCCCTAAATAGGGATAGGTTATAGTCCTATCCAGTTGTTCGTGCAGTACAAGCAGTTTCCTGTTTTTTGCGTTTCTTTTCTCCCCCACGTGCATTGTATAAGTTTTTTTTACGTTTAGTTTCAGATTCAGGCTTGCCATGAAGGTACAGTATCTATTCAGGGCCAGCTGTAATTCATTTGGTGTTCTTGCTAGAATGACAGCATCGTCGGCATATAGGAGAGCTGGTATCTGCCGACGAGCTATCAGAGGAAGGTCTTTGCTGCCTTGAAGCATAGCAGCCTCCAAGCCATTAGTTTAAAGGGTGAATAAGAAGGGGGCCAGTACACACCCCTGCCTGACCCCCTTTTCCACCCTGAAAGTGTCCGTGAGCTCTCCTCGCACCCCGAATCTTACCCTTCCTGTAGTGCCTGTATACAATTCTCGAAGAAAGTCCACTATTGGAGGGGGAACTCCCATCTTCAAAGTGATACTCCACAACGTTGAGTGTGCCACGCAATCAAACGCTGCAGAGAGATGTACGTATACCATATGAAGAGAGGAGCCTTTAGCTTCCATGTATTTGGCCGCCAATAGGGACAGATTTAAGACCTGATCGACTGTTCCTAGCCCCTCCCGGAAACCGTATTGTAGGTCTGAAATAATACTGTGGTCGGTAGCCCAGTCCTGGAGTCGCTCAAGGAGTATTCGTCCTGCCATTTTTCCTAGCGAGTCCAAGAGGGAGATCGGCCTGTAACATGATGGACTGTTTCGGTCTCCTTTTTTGAATATTGGTACCAACTTCGATGTTCTCCAAGAGTCTAAAAGGCCCACTTCAGTAGTGGCGTTCAGGACGTTGGTTAGTAAGGGAGACCATAGATCTGGGAGGTGTTTAAAAATATCAACGGGAACGCCATCCGGGCCAGGAGCTTTGGCTGTTTTTGAGAATTTTAGGGCTTTTTGAACCTCTTCATGAGAAAGCTGTAGGTTTATTGGATAGATGGTATGTGACGAAGGTTCAGGTTGATCTGTGTCTTCTGTCAAGTCTTTTGAAAAGACTTTTGTGAAGTGTCTGACCCATTCTTGTTCAGTTATGGCGACGTCAATAGAAGGCGAATTGTCTTTGTCTGTTAAAAAAGGGGAGCGATCTACCTGCCAGAACGTGGTGCTGTCTTTTAGTTCCGAACTTTGGGTAAGACGTAACCATAGTTCAGTTTTTATTTCTTTTTTCCTGTTGTTTAGGGCAACCGTGTACTCCTTTCTGAGTCTACTGATTTCTACTCTGTCTCTCTGGTTACTGTTTAAGGCTTCCTTTAAGCGTGTGGATGCTTTTGTACATGCTGTATTAAACAAACCTTTTTTTGAGTGTAGCTTTTGTTTGTGCGCCCTGGTTAGTTCTTTTTGGATACTTTTTGAGATTACCAGGAAGCTCTTTATGACTTCCCTTGGTTTTGTAGTAGGGTCCAGACAGTTTGTGATGTCAGCTTGGTTATGTGTGACTATTTTTCTAGTGGTTATTTCCTTATCAATACTACCCCACTTCAGTGTATAACCGTTCAAGGAGCCTAGTGCTAGGTCATGTTGGTTTAAAGCAGTCATGACATCATATGTTTTTTTTGTTTTTGTTTCAGCAAGACCCATGGTAATTGGAAAGTGGTCACTTAGAGGATTTTAAGGACCTCAAATTCTTCTATGGTACATCCTGTAGGTGTTGAGATTAATATAAAATCAATTAGGCTTATCAGACCTCTTCCATTGAATGTGGGCTGAAAAGGAACAGATGGAGTCTTTATTTCATTAGCAAAACTTAGCTCTAGTTCAGCCATGACTTCAGTCATTGTTTCTCCCACCTTAGAGTGTGTAAAGTGCGTAAGGTTTATGTCGGCCTCATTACTGATACCACATTTATTATTGTTGCTGTTGCTACATAGGTGAAGATTAAAATCTCCTCCCCAAATTATCGTACATGACTGTTTGATGTATTTTATACGTTGTTTTTGTAATATTGCCGTGATCTCTGGGAGAAGGGCAGTCATGTCAGCCTGAGAAAGATTATTATAAAAGTTCACAATTAAATAAAGTCTTTGTTTAGTGACCTTTAGTACTATGATCTGGAAATTCACATCTAGTCTTAAGGGGAGTACCTCATCCACAGGAAGGGTATTTGTAATGTAGGTGACTAAGCCTCCACTGTTTCTACCAGAGATTGATTTTTTTGCAGGTGACCAAAAAGTTTTAAAGCCGACCATATGTATTGGCCTTATAGCCCAAGTCTCCTGGAGGCAGATACAACCGCTCAAATTGATCTGACTCAGGAAACCAGGGTTTGTCTTTTTTGCGGAAAGACCTGCAATATTCCAAAATGTGAAGTAGATCTGTAAAGTATTTGGGATGGGATCAGCTGGGTTGCTTATATCGGATATCAGATCTTCCAGTTCCAGGGTAACAGGAGCCGATGTTACATTCACCAAAGCATCTGTCTTGTGATGTTTTGTTATTAGACAGTTAACTGTATCAGGGATTTGAATAAACTGGGTTGCCTTTTTTTCAGAGATAATCCATGTTGTAAGTGGTAAGATCATCTCTGTGTTGGAAGGTTGTGGAGGTTCCCTGTTAGAATGTAAGCTGGGGAGTCAATCATTAACATCTAAACCAGAAAGAGCATTAAACCTGTTATAAGTCGGAATATTGTAAGGAGTAACTAGTGGCATGGCTGCTTGGCTCCATCGGTTATCTCCATTCTCTTGGTAAGAGGTTTCAGAGAGATAAGTATGTGTGGCAGGAGGAATGAGTGTTTGACTCTGGTGCCACTGAACCGAGCCTGTTGGATAAAGAAACTTAGAGTTCTGGAAGAGTGTGGGAGGATAAGAGTCGGGGGGAAAGGACCCTTTTGGGAACGAATTCATGGGGATAGGGAAAATATTGTTATTTGTATTTAGTAGATGCCTATAAAAGTAACCCAATGGGAGAAGAGTTGTATTGAATTCCCATGTAGAGGGTGAAGGGGCCTTAGCTAGTGTTTTTTCGGCCCACTGAGGGTTTCTGAAGGTAATCACTACGCAATCCCCCTCGAATTTTTTACGTAAGGGGCCTATCCAGCCTACTCTTTGGGTATGAGAGATTTCCCCAACGCATTCTATAGGAAAATTACAGTTCAAACTTAACCAATGTAGTGTTTTGTTTTTCAGGGACGATGTAGTTTCACTCTGTTCTCGTTTTAGTGTCGGTACGTTTACCAAGACAATTACGTAGGCTCCGCATTCAGGGGGGAGGGTAATACGTGTAGGGATCTGGCGTGCCCTATATGGTTGTTCGTACGATGTCTGCGGCTGCTGGATCTTTGCGGCCATATAATTAGATTGCGTGGATACCTGTGATCCTTTTTGGGGTGGTACGTAAGAGTTCCTTGTCTGATTAATGGCTGAATGAATGTTCGTTGTGGAAGTGAAAGAAGGACTGTTAGGTAATGGGGGTTTATTTACAGCTGTTAGGTTATTGCTAAGAGGGTTCTGTTTCGGGATAGTTTCTGGACCAGGAATAGGTTTTAGTTGGGGAATAGTTACTTTACTGCTGTTTGGTTTAAGGTTTCGAGGTACAGTAATATTTTGGAGCGCGGTCGGTGCAGGTTTTGTGTTTAGGGATATTAGCTCTTCAATTTGTTTTTCCAGTCGGGCAAGCCTAGTTTCGACTGGTGACAAATATATACTTAGTAGGTCCCCAATTCGCTCAATGAGCTGATCGCTGCCTATGGTAGTTTCATACTTGTCCCTATGTTCCTCCCCTACATTTATATCTGAGGTCCCCGGGAGTTGATGTGTTTCGTTGGATGCCTCCTTACTTTTCTGCTGTCTCACACACTGGTGCTTCTTTGAGGCCCGAGGGACAGCTAAGATCAATTGCTTAGTTGGTTTCGGAATCGCTCCCCCTTGTATGTGAGTTGATTCGTTCACTTGTGTATCATCCACAATTTCAGGTGTTGAGGCCACGTTAAGGGCTGGGGATATCTCTAGATCAGTGCTCAAATCACAGTTGGTAGAGGTATCTGACACTGAAAGATCAACCTTGTTTGTTAGTGTGTGAGGGTCGTTTTGGGTTTCCTGGATGGTGACTGAGTTAGTTGTATTAGATTTGGCGGGAGTGGCAGCAAATTGAATGCTTCCTAAAGAGGAGCGTTTGGCAATACTCAAGTCATGGGATACTCTTTGCTGTAACAATGAGATGCTAAGGTCAATAGCGTCGTGTGTTCTAGTTATAAAACTGTCTATTGGCCCTAGGACTGCCGCTGTTCCCGCGGCGGTCTTACTTCTGCTGCCTCTCGTGGACATATTGCAAGTTGTTAAATTTCAGCAGTTAGTTAGATATAAATACTTGTGAATCTCAATGGGCCACAGTAAATGTCACTATTACTCCCAAGATACACAGTAGGACAGAAGAGAAAAAAAAAAGAAATAAAATTGTCCTACTTGTTTCAGTGTCTGAAATGTTAGGGCGGTGGACCCAACCCGTCCTCTACGTCCTCGGACGGCCACAGACGGCCCGCCCTTTGTCCGGGCTTCGTCCGGACGTCCCGCTCGCGTCCCGCGTTGCGGGCGTGACCCCGTTTTGTAGCGCCGCCTGGCGCTTGATGGTGACGCGCTCCAATGCGCGCTGACACGGCCCCCTGGGAAGGCGAGTTTCTCTCTACTGCGGCCGCTAGTGGAATTGCGGTGCGGCGGCAGGAGGACTCAGCCTGGATGCAGCAGCAGGGCGGATGTTTTCCACAGGACTGCCCAGATCACTGGGGGCAGAGCTGACGAGCAGCAGGTCTCCTGGAACGCTTAGGGGTTTAAATCGTTGTCCCTCTCTTTGAAATACAAGGTGCCTGGATGGCCGGGCGTGACCCCGTTTTGTAGCGCCGCCTGGTGCTTGATGGTGACGCGCTCCAATGCGCGCTGACACGGCCCCCTGGGAAGGCGAGTTTCTCTCTACTGCGGCCGCTAGTGGAATTGCGGTGCGGCGGCAGGAGGACTCAGCCTGGATGTAGCAGCAGGGCGGAAGTTTTCCACAGGACTGCCCAGATCACTGGGGGCAGAGCTGACGAGCAGCAGGTCTCCTGGAACGCTTAGGGGTTTAAATCGTTGTCCCTCTCTTTGAAATACAAGGTAGAGATGACAGAATATCAGGCTTCACAATGGCACAGACCTCTTAGCGCACGGGCCTTACAACGCAAGGGCCTTTCAAACGCACGGGTCTCTCAGCGCACGGGCCTCTCCACTGCACAGGCATCTCAACAGTCACCAGTCAAAAGTAAGACTCATCTTCATTACAGTTTTACGGCATGTGCTTGTATTCATGTAAACAAATACTATGTGAGTACGAATAATTGTAAAGATGTCCATTAACAAGAACAAGAGAACTTCAGTGACGATCTACACGGAAATGTAACAGTTCCACAGGCTTTGTAGAGACAGTTTAAAAAGCAAGTTTCCATCCACTAAATAAAATTTAGGTGGAAATTGTAGTTGTCACTGTGGCTAGATGGACACTAGGTAACTTAGTTTCAGTATATGTCTAGAAAAAGACAATGAAGGGGTCACTTACTGTCTATGAAAATGTTCCTCCCTTAGGAAGATGTAAAACCAGTTCAACACGTTGGTGTCCTCCTCTATGAAGGGAATCCCACTCTTGTCGCCAGTTTTGAAGGGGCAGGACACATAAAATGTATTTAAGGTAGTTTATTCAGATAAAAGGAACGAACCCCTGAAACACCAGCCGCTCTCCACTGCAACTGCTCTCTCTCTGCTGTCTACATTCCAAAACAGCATCAGAGAAATCAGGTTTCTAGGGATTAGCAAGTATTCCAAAGCATCATATGAATTATACATGCATTACATGTTAAATAGTGAGAAGAATATAACAGTGTTGAAAAAGCGCCAATCTTTTTATCAACCTTTTTGCAAGGACACACTAACAAGCGTTAGCGCGTGTTTCCTTACAAGTTTGCATGTCAGCGATCAATATCACTAACGACATGCAAAGTAGGCATTCCCTAGCTAAGCAACATGGAAAATCGACGCTAACACGGCTTCGCGATATTAGCAAGCCGTGCAGCAGACCCACGAAGCGCTGAAAATAGCCGCGCTAACCGTTGTTATCGCAGGTATATAACGCCTGCTTTGAAAATGACTTAGGCATACTGATAATGGTAGGTGGATTGCCATGTTAGGTCTACACTCCCCCATCAGCAAGCCTCTCCTTAGTGCTGTGAAATCTTGGCTGGATTTCACACGCTATTCCGGGTATTTGCTGTTATTACATCGCCTGTTAGCAAAACGTTGATAATACGTCGCTAACACGGCGATGTAATACATTCATAATGTGAATTGCGCTAACCGCGATATGTGATGAATATCGCATGTCCTTGATTATATGCCCCTTCATTTTTTGTGGTGTAATGAAGCACAGGGTGTTTTGAAAAGGATTCTCAGTTTTATGGGAAGCCATGCAGTTCCTTCAAAGCCACTGATATCTTAACTTGACAATTCAGCAGCACAGACCAAGCAGAGGAGACCTCATGCATCTGCTTATTTAAGGAATGTTCAGCATAATATTAACACTCATTTCTTTTTCAATCAAGAGCTGGATGGAACAGGTGGGATCCTGAACTCACTCGTCAACCAGTTTGGGGAGAGTGAGAGCTAAAGCGCAAATCAGATGAATGAATGAAAAATGCATTTCTATAGCGCAAGGCTACTCGAAAGAGTGTCCCGGCGCTGTTGGTAGAAACCTTTGCTCTATCCTAACATCTGAATAGAAGTGTCTTCAGGTCCTTTTTAGCTCTCGCTGGTCGCGCTGCCGCCAACGAGACTTATAGTCACCTTCCTCCCTGCCAAGGGAGTCAGAGCTGTGAACGAGCAGCTCCAAACCTGGGCATGAGCCGACTCAGGCCCGTGAACGCGCGGGAACGCCAACGTGCACGTTCACGGCGTCACGCGTCTCTTCCGAGGCACGCTCCACGCCGACTTGCGGTGTGCGTGCTCCAGCGTTTCTGTGGCCGGAGGTAGACGGCATCTGGTAAGTGAGGGCGGGGGGGTTTGTTTGCTTGTTTTTCTTTCTACCTCTTTCCCTAGTCTTTCTCTCGCTTTCCTTGTCTCACGCATCTCTCTCCATGTCTACCTCATTACATCTATCCATGTCTCTCCCGCTCTCTTCCCATTTGTTCATATGTTGTCATCTTCCAATCTTTCTCCCTTCCTCTTCATTCGTTTTCCGTACATTTAGCCCTCAAACCAAATTCCCGTCTACCCGTGTAACCTCCTTTGTATCTGTCAACCTCTCGCCCCACCTCTTCCTTGCTTTCTTCTTCTGTTTGCCCCCTCCGTCCCCGTCTCTCTCCATCCGTCAACCCTCCCTCACCGACCCTCCCTGCCCTCTCTATCCCTTCCGTGGCTTCCTTTCGCAGTTAATGATTGCGGTATTTTCCGCACCTTGGTTAGCCTCTGCTCCTGCTGTGTTTCTTACTGTGTGGATGCAGCTGTAACTATTCTCCAAGTTCACATCCCTCGAGACCTCTGGGTAAAAGTGCTGCCTATAAATAAATATTCGATGTCTCTGCAGCCCCTCGCCTTCCCGCTACACGCTTTGCAGGTTTCTCGCCGTCTCTCTGGATCTCTTTATAACATTCCGGTCCCTCTCCATATTGATGCGTATTTTGTCCCTTCTGCCTTGCTCTCTCTTTTGTTCACCTTCTTCTCTCTTTCTGTTGGCTCTCTTGTCTGTCTTCACATTTGCTTAAACTTTGAAGAACTTCAATTGTCTTTTTGAAAAAAGACATTTCAAATTTCCATGCCTAGAATTTTGGAAGGATTTTCACTTATTTTGTGGGCGCATTACCCATTTTGTGGGCTTATTGCCTCATTGTAAAATTGACGCATAGAGAATTGATGAGCGTAAATATTTTGTCCCCAGTTTTGCACTTTGCGCCAATTCGGAGCACAGTTCGATTTTGTGGGGTAGCTAGAACTTTTGCCGCCGGGTCGATCTTTCAGTTGGCTGCTTATGACAGCTCTGCAGGTAAGAGGGGGGAGGAATGACAGAGGACGACGAGCGGGGGGAGGCGACAGACTATGAGACAGAATAAAATATAAAAAAAAGAAAATTTAGCTTGCGCCTGCCACCGCCCCCCAAAAAGTGCCGCCCATGGTGGTCTGCCCCTCCTCCCCCAGCTACGTGTCTGGTTTGATTGTCAGTCTCACAATTTGTGTGAAGGCCATTGCTGCAAGATCCACCTCCGGGATACAGCATGCTAATCTGTGTGAAGGGGGTGTGGTCCAACAATATTGTCAGAATATTATTTGTCATTAATATTGGGTTCCAAATATAATTTACCAAAATCTCACCCCATTTGAGTTCATAGAAAATCTACACCCATTGGGACAATATCTCTGTAAACCATATTTAGGATATAATGTCAGACAATATTCCCCTCAGTAACATGCTGATATGCAATCATGAAGAGTAGAGCTGTGCCCAAAAATGTCCCAAAAACTTTTGCTGATTTCACTCCTAATTGTTTCCAGCAAAAGTAGCAATCAAATGCAAAAACAGACTTGAACGGGTATTAGTATTGGGGTGGTTTTTTTTCCATAACATATTTTATTGAAATTCTGCCATGACATTGGGGTGTTTTTATGGTGTGGCTTGCCAGCACAGTTGCAGACAGACAATTATGTTATGCTATAATAATTTACACTGCTCATGGCTGCCCAGGCAAGTGCTTCCCAGTGCGTCAGAAGCATCAGTCACTAAAACGGGTTCTCCCGCCTAGAACAGCCAAGTATTTAACTGTTTTCTGAAACTGAGATGATTAGAGACGTTGCTTAGGTAAATGGAAACTTTATTCCAGAGTCTGGGAGCCAAGGCGCGGAATTACCTACCTCCCTGTCTAGCCAGCTTGAAGTGTTAAATAGCAGCTAGGTTGAGATCAGCGGATCTTAACATTCTTGTTGGGCAGTAAAGGTGGAGCAGCAGAGAGCTGACTGGGGGCAGCTGCCTTAATAAACAAGCATTGAAAATGCAATATATGTCGCTTTTGATTAATTTAAAGCCATTTGCTTTGCTAATGTTATTGTATTCTCGTTTTGCATTATTTAGTGTATATTTGGGATATGATGTAGCTGTATGTAGTTAAAATTGCTGTGTGGTAGTTTAAAGCATAGCGTTAGTAGGAAAAGAGCAGTGTTTCAGATTTGGGAGGTGAATGAATAGAAGAATACCATGTGTGTTAATTTCGTAGTTAGATTACAATAGCAAAAGGCACACAAAAGGGGCGAGGGAAGAGCAAATATGTGCACATATATGCACATATCACAAATGTACACTAAATAATGCAAAGCTACAATTCAATACCATTAGCAAAGTAAATGGCTTTAACTTAATCAAAGGCGAGACCTATTGCATTTTCAATGCTTGTTAAATGTTGTGTCTTTGGGTATTCGTCTGAGGTATTCCGGGAGTTTATTCCACAGATTTGCTACTATGCCCGTGAAGGAAGCCCCCCCCCCGTTTCAAAAAGCGCGTGGGCACAATAAGACCAGCGGAGCTCGACTGCAGCAGTCTCCGCGGGCAGTAAAAGATACGATCAATTAAATACCTCGGGTCCTTGTTATGGAAGGCTTGATGCGTTAGGGTCAGACCTTTTTAAACTAATTCGCTGACGAACTGGCAGTCAGTGAAGTTTTCCTCGGTACACTGAGACCGAAGGGAATTTCTGAAATTTGTATAATTATCTGACAGATAAGCTATGCTTTATTTCCTTTCAATTTCAGGTGATGTATATTCAACCATTTCATAAAACTCAACATGCAGTCATGGAAGGCATTACCAACTGTGACCTCTTCTGCTTCTGATAGGACAATTTGAGTCATCGGCGTTTAACACTATAGAAAAATCAAATTTCCTGACTAATGAAGCCAGTAGATACGCAAACAGATTAAACATTATTGGGCTCAGTATGGAGCCCTGGGGAGCACCTCATGTCAAGAGGGAGAGGTCATTTTTTTTTTATTTCAAACAATTTTAATGACGTTTTGAATAGAACAAAAGCTTATACAGTCCAAATCATGTAAAGATAATAACAAATGTCAAGGAATGATTGAGGGGTAATACCCGTATGACATAAGATCCTAGTGTAAACTGGAAAGCTGTATATAAAGGACGGATAAATACAAGAGAATGAGGGAGCGTAATAACAATCATTCAATCAGGGAATTGTAAGTGCACTACTCACCCGTGAGCGTCTCAAGGTGCTGGGGAGGGAGGGTAAGCAGATCCGTTCAGTCGAAGAGCCAGGTCTTGAGTGTCTTGCTGAAGATGTTCAGAGAGGGGGCACGTCAGATGCTAATGTAGGCGAAGGCCCTTCCGCCCGTTCTGGCTCTGCGAATGCGCAGGGTTTTTCGGAGAGGGCAGTGAATCAGAGGTTTCTCTTGGGTACATGGAAGGAGATTCTCTTGTTGAGCTATTGGGGTCCGGCGTTGTGGAGGCATTTGAAGGCATGGGTAAGTATGTTGAAGGTTATTCTCTTCTGGACTGGGAGCCAGTGGAGGTCTCCCAGGTTTTGGGTGATGTGCTCTTGTCGAGGGATGACGAGGACGAGTCTGGCTGCGGTGTTCTGTATGGTCTGCAGTTTGCGGAGCAGGGACTTATTGATTCCGGCATATAGGGCATTTCTGTAGTCTAGTCTGCTGGTAATGAGTGCGTGGGTGATGGCTTTTCTTGATTCGGGGGGATCCATTTGAAGGTCTTGTAAAGGATGAGGAGGGTGTCGAAGCAGGTGGAGGTGACTGCGTTGACATGTCACGCCATGGAGAGGGAGGAGTCGAGTACGATGCTGAGGTTTTGGGCGTGATCGCGGGGGTGGGTGGGTTGGCGAGGCTGGTAAAGCCACCGGATGCTGTCCCAGGCAGTGGGGGAGGATCCGAGGACCTCTGTCTTCTCCAAGTTGAGCTTCAGGAAGCTGCTGCACATCCAGGATGTAATGTCCTTAATACCTTCCTGAAAGCTGAGTCTGGTATTTTACGGGATCTTTGGTGAGGGAGAGGATGAGTGGGGTGTCGTCGGCGTAGAAGACTATGTTGATTCTGTGCTGTCTGATGATGGCTGCGACGGTTGCCATGTAGGTGTTGAAGAGAAGTTTTGCACCTGTTGAACACCTCCCTGTACACAGGACAGGTTCCTCTAGTTTTAAAGAGGCTCGCCTGATTCCTTTATTAAAAAAATCTGGATCGGACACAAAGTGTTTGAAGAACTTCCGTCCCATCTCCCAGCTGCCGTTTCTGGCTAAGGTGATCGAGCAGCATGTGTTGGCATTGCTCTCAAAACATCTAGAGAGCAACAACCTGCTGGAGGCCAATCAGGCAGGGTTCCGTGCTAATCATAGCACGGAACTAGTTATGCTATCAATCCTAGATGAATTGAGGAGTCGGGCTGATAAAAAAACACCGAGTGCCCTGGTACTATTAGATCTCTCCGCGGCTTTTGATACCGTGTGTCATGACCAACTTTTGTCGCGGTTGAGGTCTTTTGGTATCAGGGGCACAGCTCTCGCATGGCTTACATCTTTCCTGCAGGGCAGGACACAAAGAGTACAGCTGGGGGACATGCTTTCCACCTCCGCGCCCATCACCTGCGGGGTCCCACAGGGCTCTGCCTTGTCACCCCTACTCTTTAATATCTACTTACAGCCATTAATTGCACTCCTGAATAGGATGGACTGCCTAGTATATAACTACGCCGATGACACCCAGATAATCATCTGGCTGGATGACGGTCCAGGAGCGTCTTCCAGGCTGCAGGACATACTTAAAGCCACGGTTAACTGGATGTCTAAAAACTCCTTAAAAATTAACCCGGACAAGACGGAAGTGTTGCCCATTTCCATCACGGGCAACCCCTGGAACGAGAAATTCTGGCCGGTGGAGCTGGGTGTGCCACCGAAACCGCCGACCGCAGTTAAAAGTCTGGGCTTGTACGTGGATGAGAAACTCTCCATGGAAAAACAAGTCACTACGGTTGTGGGTATCTGTATTGGCCTGATGCGACAACTGAGAAAAATTTCAGCACTACTCTCATTCTCCACTTTGAGACATGTGATTTCAGCCACAATCCTGGCTAGGCTGGACTACGGAAACTCCTTGTATATAGGGCTACCCCAGCGGCTGCTGGATAAGTTACAGGGGGTTCTGAATGACGCAGCCAGGTTGATCTACAAGAAACCCAGGCGGCCCATTCGTCCCCTCTGATGCAGGAGCTACATTGGCTCCCGATTCGGCAGAGGGTGGTATTCAAAGGATTGTGTATTGTACACAAGGCATTGTATGGTAAGGCACCTAAATATTTGAAATCTCGCCTATCCCCTTACACGCCGAGCAGGACTTTGCGCTCGTCGGATGCTACCTTCCTATCTCAATCCCGTTTTAAATTGGCTACGGTGGGGGGACGTGCTTTTTCCAATACACTCCCAGCTCTGTGGAATAAACTGGCCCCGGAATTAAGGAAGGAATGCAATTTGCTAGCCTTCAGAAAAAAATTGAAAACTGTTTTGTTTAAGCAAGCATGGAGTAGCCTTTAGGTGCACTGCTAATATCAAGTAACATGCCAAATCTCACTATGTAATCTGGACAATCAGCGCTTAGAGACCCCGGTGGTTATAACGCGCTATATAAATTAAATAAATAAAATAAATAAATAAAATAAATAAGAGCGTTGGGCTTAGTGATGATCCTTGGGGCACTCTGCAGTTGATCTCTAACAATGATAACATATAACGATAATTGAGTGCGGGAGCAAAGATTAGGAAGGCAATGGGGGGAATGAGATAAAGGAGATATCTAGTGTTGTTTGTCGGCAGAACCAATGGCAAGGCTCAGGTTAGTGGAATCATTGTTGACCAGAAGTTTCCAGGCTTCCCTATAAGAATATAAGGTCCTTGTGTCAGTGCCCCCCTCGCTGACTTAAAGCTTGATGCTTTCTTCCTGGTTTCCCTGCCGTTCCTTGGTGGTTGTGTCTGTTTTCTGCTCCCTGGTTTACTCTTTCTGCCCTTCTAGTGCTGTTTAGTGCTGTTTTTCCGTG
This sequence comes from Lissotriton helveticus, assembly GCF_964261635.1. Classification (NCBI taxonomy): domain Eukaryota; kingdom Metazoa; phylum Chordata; class Amphibia; order Caudata; family Salamandridae; genus Lissotriton; species Lissotriton helveticus. The sequence continues at coordinate 327,961,619 of NC_136071.1, read as the reverse complement.
CCTTGCTGGTTTGTATTGCTATTCCTGCTCTGCTGATTGGTTCTGTTGCTGTGCACCTTATCGTTTTGCTCAGCAGTTTCTGCACCTTGTCAATTTCTTCTGTTATTCTGTTTTGATACTCTGTCCCTTGGTTATTAATTTTGGTATTCTGAACTTTGCTTCTGTTCTCCTCTGTGCCACTCGCTTTCCCGCCATTTGCCACCTCCCAGGACCCCTACCCTCACTAAGGACCTACTTTATAGAGGCTGCAGCGCTACCACACCAAAGGCATACCAAAAGCAAGCTTGTCTGTTCCTGAACAGTGCCTAGAGACAGGACCCTGGCTCTTACATCCCAGACAGCTACACCTCCAAAGACCTCCGAGCCCTGACTCCCAGGCGTGTAGACAACAACTGCTGCCGCACATCTCCATGCAGTACCAGAGGACCATTCTACTGCCAGCACTGCCCCTTCTCCTGCAACACTGAAGCAACCAACACCTACAGAGACACTGCAAACACAACTGCATCCACCACGCCGACCAAGACCGTCAGAGAACAACTCCAGTGCATTCTACTCATTGCACGGTTGCCCGGCAAACACTCCACAGATGTCTGGGACATGATCTCATCCCTCACCCCAGATGTCATCTTCCTCATAGAGACCGAGATGAACCCGCCTCTGTGCCAGACATCACCATCCCCGAAGGCTACAAGATAACATACTGAGACTGAACCAATAAACAGGGAGGCAGAATTGTCATCATCTACAAGGACACCATCTGCTGCACGACCTCCCCAGACAACTCAACCCCTATAATGGAGCATCTCAACTTCCAACTCCACACAGCAGAAAAAGCATCATCAGAGCCACCCTAGTCTACAGACTGCTGGGACCATGACCCAGCTTCGACAAAGCCATGTCAGACCTCATAGCCCCAATCGCCATCAGCTCTGAGCACTACATCTTTTTTTGGGATCTCAGCTTCCACCTCAATGATCCCAGCAACACCAACACAACCGACCCCCTAGAAAGCATGAGCAACATTGGCTTCAAGCAACTTGTCACTGGCCTTACCCACATCGCAGGACACACTCAACGCCATTTTTATGTCCAGCAACCGAGTCACGTACAACCATGTCACAAAGCTCACCTGGACCGACTACTACTCTATCCACTTTACTATCTCAGGACCCACCAACACTGTTACCATGCCTGCCAGCTCCACATGCGGAAACTTGAAAAATATGTCAGAAGGCCTGTGGATCAAAGTTATCATCTCCCAACTCCCAGGCACAACATCCAACCCAGAACAGGCAGCAAAGAGCTTCTCCCAATGGATCACAGAATGTGCCAACAATATCGCCCCCCCGCCAAGCCAGCCAAAACCAAAGGACATGCCAGAAGAGAATGCTGGTTCACTCCAAAGCTGACATCCACCAAGCGCAACCGCTGGGAACGAGAAAGAAAGTGACACACCAGCAAAGTGACAGGAGACAATACCACTTAATTTACAGCACTCAACCTGTACCACTGCCTCCTGAAACAAACAAAGAAGTATTCCCTAGCAGACCACATAGAAGCCAGCACAAACTGCAACAAAGAGCTTTTCACCACACTGAAGGAGATCCCCAACCCCAAGGCCACTGAGAACAACATCACCCTCTCCCAAGAACTGTGTGACACCCTGGCGGAGTTCTTCCACAACAAAATCTCAGTCTTCTATGAAAATGTAAAACCCAAATCGCCGCTTCTGACAGCAGTAGTCCGCTCACAACCACGGACACAACCCCTGACCACCAGCTCACACACTGGGACCATCTCACAAGCCAAGCCACAATCTCCATCATGAACTCCGTGCACTCAGGAGCACCCACACACCCCACCACATCTTCAACATTGTGAGCAAAACAATCGGTGACTAGCTCAGGAAAGTCCTGAACACCTCCATCACATAGGCCACCTTCCCTTAGGACTGGAAACATGATGAAGTGAGAGCCCTCATGAAGAAATCCCCGACCCAGCAGAACCAAAGAACTAACGGATCATCTCTCTGCCCCCCTTTCCCAGTAAATGTCCTCAAGAATTCAATAAACGAGCAACTCACGAGACACCTGGAACACAACAAACTCCTGGACCCCTCCCAATCTGGATTCCGAGAAAACCACAGTGCCGAGACAACCCTAATCACTGCCACAAACAACACCATGGCCTCCTGAACTATGGCGAAATGACAGCTCTCATCCTCTGGACCTGTCAACCAACTTCTACACAGTCTTCCATCACATCTTGCTCAACAGACTCCACCACATCACAATCCAAGGAGGTGCCCTCAAGTTGATCGCTCATTCCTCACCAGGAGCCAGAGAATCCATCTCCCAACATTCACCTTAGTACACCCAAGATCATCTGTGGCGTCCTTCAAGGATCATCCCTCAGCCCCACCTTCTTCAACACATATATGTCCCCCTGGCAAACACCATCACATCACAAGGACTCATCATCTCCGATGCTAAAGACACCCAGCTCATCCTCTCGTTGTCAGAAGACCCCTCCACCACCAAAGCCAACTTCCACAGTTGTATGATGAACGTCGCTGTCTGGTTGAAGGACAACTGTCTCGAGCTAAAAGCAGACAAGATGGAAATGCTCATCTTTGGGAACAACACCTCTCCATGGAACGATGCAGGGTGGCCTGCTAAATTCTGTCCTTCCCCCGTCATGACAGACCATGCTAGCAAACTCAGTATAATTCTGGACAACAAGTTATCTGTGAAGAAACAGGTAAACATAGTCTCATCCACCAGCTACGCATGATTCGCAAGATTTTCAGATGGCTTCCAGTCAACATCCGAAGGAATGTCACACAGGACCTCGTCACCAGCAGGACTGGACTACGGGAAAAAACACTCTATGTAGGAATCACCGCATGCATCCTGAAAAGAATACAAACAATACAACACTCCTCTAACAGACCCAAATCACACCCCACCTCAAGAAACTTGACTGGCTCCCAATTCAGAAGAGATGTAAATTCAAGATGTTGACTCATGCATACAAAGCCCTGCAAAACAAAGGACCGGCGTATATCAACAAGCTTATGATCTTCCACCAACTGACCAGACAACTAAGACTGCCTCCCTCTTCCTCGCAAACATCCCCCCGGCTACACTGAAGCATCAGAGGAGGATGCTCCTTCTTACACCTGGTGGCCTAAACTTGGAATGACCTTCCCCTTCAACTCAAGACTGCCTCATCACTCTGGGAATTCAGAAAAGAACTCAAGCCCTGGCTGTTTTAATGAACAGATCACCACAAGGAAGGTAGCAACTCCAGTGCCTGGAGACCCTCACAGGTGATGTGCCATGCTTTAGAAATATCTGATTGAATGATTGAACTGTATGATGTCAAGCCCTTTATGGTGGTTTGCATTTTTGTAAGTACTTATCAAAAGAGTCCCATAGTCGCCATGAGCTGAATGTGTTGTGCAGATTTTTGCATATTATGTTGTCAGCACTTCTGGTAGAGCATAGCATATTCCACCATTTACTAAAGGGGACTTCAGATGTCAATTTCCACTTTGATAGTATCGTCTTCACCTCCAGCGAGAACATCAGATCCAACAATAGCAGGTTCTTTTCAGGAAGAGGCACGGTGAGTGGATTGGCCACAATTCCTAGGGATACCGTAAAGTGGTCAATCTTAAGTGGTATCTTAAAGATTCCTTCAATCATACATTGGTGTTTGGACCTTAAAGTTTGGGTCATTTTACAGGTGAGAACGTGTACAAGGGATCCCGTTCCTTTCCCACACCACCAGCAAATGCAGTTGCAGAGAGACCTAGTTGTGAAGCCTGGAAGGTGTCCAATATGTCTTGTGTATAGACAAGAATCTGGACTGGTCCAGTGCAGGGGTGATCTTTGTCATAAAGGGGGACTTCCAAATTTGGCTCCATGTTGAGTCCGTAAACAAGGTGAATGTGACGGTGGGTTAAGTGGTATCCATTTCGTTATTATTCCTGTAATTATGTATTCCCTAGTGGATTCTAATAGATTATATAGGTGTGATGCTGTATGTCCTAACAACCTAAAATTACCCAATAAGCTGGGTAGTTCGGGAGTGTGAGGTCATGGCAATTTCCGGATGGCACTTTTTATTTTCAAGAATTTATAGAATTCTTGGAAAATACATCATATTGTGCACGCAATACAGAGAAGGGTATGGGGTTTAGAAATGAGCCCAGATCCCTGATTTTGTTTATACCTTTGTAGGTCTACAATTCCCTTCTAATTTAATACAGTGATTGTGCCACCAGTAGGCCAGCATTTAGTCAGACAGACACTAATTTAGTAGCTTGTCTACACTCATTAACCAGTGAAATAACTAAATTCCGTTCCGCTCGCGGAATTTGGGTAATTTTGCATTCCGCAGAGAATGCGGAATTGCCAAAAATTTCGCGATCCATGGCTTCGCAGATTTTTTTGCTTCTTTGCACTTTCAAAATGCATGTTGGCAAGATATTATCCCCCGAGCACGCAAACAGCGTTCGCGAACAGGAAAAAAGCATTGTGAAGGGCCTGAAAAAGCAATTCCACGTGTTCACGGAACTCTGCATGCTCACGGAGATTGTTTACCGTTTCACGAAGCTTTGCGGAGCGCAACTACGCAAATTCCACCCACCCCTAGAAATAACTTGCACTCCCCGCAATGCACTGCTTATGACCTCACATATTACTTCACTCATGACATGGTCAGTGACATCACTGATGACATCTCAAATGACATCACTGATGATATCATCCACAGAATCACTGACACACCCACTCACACTCTTATAGAACCTTTAATACACCCCCTCTCACTCCCACACAACCATCCACAAACCCATTCACAGATCCATACCAGTACTTACACAAAAACACACTGATTCATGGATCTACACACACACCTACTCACTCAGCCATACAACCACTCATACACCCACTCAGTTACTAATACAGCCACTGACATATACACTCATATACTCAAACGCTACTCACATACCTAGTCACTGATACAATCACACAGCCACTTACTCACCCGTACAGATACAAACACACCCCCTCACTTACTCAAACTAGCATGTACTCACTCACCTATAAAGTCACTTATACAAGCACACACTCACTCATACAGCGACTCTCAAATTCACTCACTCACCCATATAGTCACTCGTATATGCCATCGCTCGCCTCTTCTGCCTTTCACATACCCAGTTACTTACCCATATACCACTGACACATCCACTTTCTAACCCACACAGCCATACACACACTCATTCACCCATACAGCCCTATACACGCACTCGCTAACCCATACAGCCACTGACTCACCCACTCACAACCATATAGGTAGTCAGACAAACAATCACTCACCACTACAGTCACTCACATGCATACTCACAGACACTCATACAGCCACTTAGACACCAACTGACAGACTGATACAGACATTCACACAACAAGTCACTCTCCCATACATTCACTGGACACCTAATCACTCACTTACACAGTCAGCCATGCATCCACTAAATCATCCATACAGGCACTCATGCACCCACTGATTCACAAATACACCTCGGTATATATATTGAACCCTCATAAACTTTTTAAAAACACTCACAGTCACTGGATGATGTAATCAGTGATGTCAGCAGTGATGTCATTTGAGATGTCATCAGTGATGTCACTGACTGTGTCGTGAGTGATGTCATATATGTGAGGTCATAAGCACTACATTGCGGGGGCGTGAGATATAGTTAGCGCAGATAACTATAAATGCTAAATTGCACCGGTTTTGTATGAGTGAAACCTAAGACCGGCACTCAGGATGCAGATTGTGAAGTTTATTCACTCATGCAGTAGGACAAATGTCTATGCCTTACAGCTATACTATAGCCTTTGTCACAATATCATCTAGAAAGTGCAATTTTGATGCCTTGTGATCACTTAATGCTCAAAGAAATTACGATTGCCAAGCAGTATGTTTTCTATGTCAAATGGGTCTGAAATGGCTATTATAACAATATCATATGATGACAATAGAACATAATTTGCAGATAATCAAATACAATATACAGAATTTGCAAGGCATCCCTAAAAATCTCTCTGATACCGTCTTCCAGTGTGCTAAACATCTCATGCCTGATAAACCTATGCCCCTCATTACTTGCATGCCTCATTTCATCTCCTATGCCAGTGCACACCATTGAAGTGCATTATTATCCATAGTTTTACAATCTCCTTGTGCCCACCCAGAGGTTGGTTTATGATAATGGGCAAACCCTCCCTGGTGGTCTTCCCAAACCAGTTTGGGGGCAGCTCCCCCTTCCACCAGGCTTGTGGCCAAGATGAATTGGATGATAAATGTGAGGCAGGCCTAGGTGTGAGGTGCATCTGCTGGTGACAGGGTAGGCATCCTTTGAAGCTCAGGCACACAGCTCTCCCCGCCATCCTGCTCAAGGAATTAAAACACCTCCCCACACCCTATCCCTTTGTCCATTGTCTGGGAGAAATCCACATCACACCAAAGAGGACCAATTAGCAGTCATGTGGTACTGGCAGAAAGGTCCATTTGGCTTTAGGCAACAATATGACAACTTTCTGAAAGTACCATTTCCAAAATAATAATATAAAATATGTCTTGACCATTAAGTTCCATTTTAAATCAAAATGAGTCCTTGAATTATTTTTCTATCTGCTCCCAAGTGTGGTAAATAAATAATTAATTACCGGTTCTATTTTTTAATACAATGAATGAAACAGATAGCTCAATAAATAAGAGTCAGGATTCGAGGTATCTTGAGTCTACAGGCTTTAATCAGGCATAAAGGACAGGAACATGACAGCCTGCAATAGTACGGGATGGCAGCTGCCAGGGAAGGGACAAGGGAAGTCAGGATGGCTAATTGGCAACTTTTAATATGGGTGCACACTATATATACTTAAACAAATACATTACATTCAATACAGTAGGCATAGCAGTAGGCGTGACTCGTAGCATTCGCGAAAGATAAGGGCAAAATGATGTAACAAGAAGGCGTGTACAGGGCGTATACATAGACATGTGATGTAAACGTAACAGAAGTGTCATAAACGGGGCGGAAACATGGAGGGGGCTACCTGAGCAGCTGGGAACTTTAACCTAGTGGTGCGCGCAAACGGGCAATGACGTGTTACCAGGGAGAACTGGGGGCTATGACTTCTGCGCTAGAAGAGGAGACTAAAGTCTGGAGTGTCAGAGCGACATGTACCTAAGACATATCTGGTATCTGGTGTTTGGAGTACATATTGATAGAATCCAAAAGTTATCAGGGCAAAGGCTACTAGACACTAAGACTGGTGCGTGCATAATTCTACATGTATTGCGTGTACGAGGAATATTCTATGAATATTAATACAGTATTTCTCTTACATGGAGACATAAAGGCTAGACCATGCGATGCAGTAGCTTAGGAATGCAGAGAAGGAGGGCTGGACTGATAACTAGAATCATAACATACTCTTGGCAGACTGGCAGGCAGAGCCAGGCCGAGCCGGGCACTGTGAGGCAGAAAGGAAGCGAAGGGTCAGGGATGCAGGTGGGGGCTGTATCGCTCCTCGGAGAGGGTTCAGGAGACAGGAGCTGAATCTGGTGTCCGGGCCCTTTTGAGGCCTAGAAACGGGGACAATTCAATGGGTTAACGTGCACACTGTAAAATGTAGCAACGTGGGTTTACATAAGCCTAATATTCGTTGCTTTCACGGGAACTGGAAACTGGCATACTAGAAATGGACACAACTGTAATTGCGTCTTTAATCGCTCATAGGGGGATATACATGCATATCGATCATGCACATATAGCATAATATGGGGAACACGTAGGCACATACAACATGGCAAAATTTACTTTTCCACATTCCCTCCTTGTGCCCTACGTTTCCATCAGGAAACATCAATATTCATGATACCATCTATCATTTCATATAGCATCATTCGCTCGTCTCGATTTGTCTTGGAACGAGATTTAGGACTAGGAATACAAGAGGTAGCACACATGCCGCAAATCGCAGGGCCACATTGTAAACAGAGGCAGCAACTGAATATGATCATTACTGCTATACCTAGGAATGACAATACTTTCCATCCCCAGGCAGATATAATACTCCAGAGCCAACCGGACCATGTCCAGGTGCCTGGATTCTGGTGTAACTGATGGGCAATTTTATGAAGTCTGGTTATAGCTGAATAGACAGACGGCGCGTTATTAGGAATGAAAATGCAGCAACTAGATCCGATGACTCTACATGCTCCTCCTCTATCTGCCAGTATGACGTCAAGAACGAGACGATTTTGGAGCACGACAAATCTCATAGCAGATTGCTCTTCAGTTAAGTTACCTAGAGCAGAAGTAGTCTCATTTACTACAGCTTCAAGGGTTCTGGTTAACCTACGTATTAACTTACTATTCTGGATAGGTCCTATAAAAAAGAAGAAACCTTTATTGAAGTCTTGATACTGTTCTAGAGTAGTTTCAGTTTGATCGACAATCGGGGACTCGATCTCCCTTCTATGTCTGGTGTGCACTAGATGTGTGTTTCTGTGATAATCGGATGGGGCTAGAAAAACTGGTGGCAGTAGGAAGGCAATGTAACATGTTCCATCCCAATCGAGGGGCAGACGAACATATGCGGTCTGACCACAAACAAAATAAGAATGACGTGAGGCTTTGAAGATAGATTTCCCACTGTCACTATACTCGACAATAGTAGTACAATCACTATGTCCTATATGTGCGGAACCATTCTTTCTGACACATAATTCGCCTTTGACTGGTAGTACTGAAATAGCAGGCAAATCTGGAGTAGTATCGGACTGAACATTCAGGACCATGAAATTCGAAGAATAATTACCTAAATCATACACTTCATATTCTAGGTCTAACCCTGTTCTATGGGAAAGACCTTGCTTGTCTGGAAAACATGTTCTATTCAGAAGGGACATATCATTGGAGGATGACGTTAACGTGGACCATGCTCCACACGAACCATTATGTGAAAACGGATAAGGAAAGAGTGGCAGAACTCCCTTCGGTGTCTGGAAAGGGGGGAGTCGACCACACACCCAACAATTAGTGGCATTGCTGGTCTGGTGTGAATAGTGTAACATTCGGATGAATGTGTTATTACGCATAGCGAGACGATAGGATAGCTCGTGAGGAGGCAGATCACTAAATGTGTGCTCTACTGTAGTATTAGAAAACATATGTACATGTGAAATTGGGAAACATAAATGTAATGCATAACTTGTGCAGGTAACCATAAGACTCAAAAATAATAGAAAACATAGAACAATAATACATCTTTTAGAGTTTCGACTAACTCTCTCACTGTGGGGGTCTATCTCATACATGTCAGGAACCTGTCTAACCGTTTCACCCGAGAGGGACTTAGACAATTAAACTGGCTGACTTATTTTACTAGACCGGAGTTTCTCTTTATACTCCTGCTGCGGAGTTTTCTCTAACAGGGGAGGCTTGAGTTCAGAGTCTGTTTTTAGGCAGTCTTTAGGAATAAGGTAGTCCTTAGCAAAAGTCTTTTCTCGTAATCCATGGAACTTCTTTATATGGCTCAGGTGGACCCACCCCTTCCTGCCCTCGAGTTTAACCGCGGTCCTTGTTGTTAGCAAGATCATGCGAGGCTCCTTCCAGCGGGGCTCCAGCGGACTTGAACGATCAAAATTTCGGACGAATACGTGATCACCGGGAACGACCTCATGCGGTTTCACCTCGGTGTTGTCTGGAAATGCGGCGGCAACCTGTGAACGACAAGAGTGTAGGGCAGACATCAAGGAAGCTAGGTAATCTGTCAGCATATTACTGGAAACATTTGTAATACTACGGGGTCTAGGTGTACCCCACATGTATGGGGGGCGGCCGAATACGACCTCATACGGGGACAGACCTGATCTAGAATGTGCAACCATCCTCATATAGAACAGAGCAACTGGCAGAGCTATTAGCCAGTCTACACCTTTTTCTCTACATACTTTTGCTATGCGGATTTTCAAAGTTTGATTATGTCTCTCTACGAGACCGGCTGCTTCAGGATGGCGTACACAATGGAACTTCCACTGGTACCCTAACAGAAGGGAAACATGTTTCATGAGCTCGGATGAGAATGGCTGGCCGTTATCTGAATACACGACCCTAGGGAGTCCATAGCGGGGAAAGAACTCACGAACCAACTGCCTGGCAGTGGTCGCGGCTGTATAATCTGGAACTGGATATGCTTCTGTCCACCTGGACAAAGCACATACAACTACGAGGACATACTTGAAACCTCGACATCGCTCCATCTGAATATAATCCATCTGGAGGACTTCAAAAGGGTGGTCAGGAGGTTGGAATCCACCTTGTTTCACCGCGACACTTTTACCTGGATTGAACTGACAACATATCATACAGGTACGGACTTTCTGCTTGGCTGCAGCTCGTAAGTGCTTGTTGAACCAAAGGTTCTGAATACTGTCTAACATAGCTTTTTCTCCTAGATGTGCTGGACTATGTGCGGTATTAATAATGACTTGAACCATAGAGTCGGGGAGAAACCATGTGGCTTTTCCCTTCGTCAACCATCCTTGATCTGTCTGGACCCCTCCTTGTTCGGACCATTTCTTGATTTCTTCAGGAGTAGCATGTAACTGTATGTCTATGACATCTTGGGTAGGGTCCTTAACTGTCATACAAGTAGTCTGATCGTGAGTGAATGTCTGTGTCGTGTTAACTGGAATGTCTGGAATCTGAGCTGTAAGCTTGGCTGTTCGATCTGCTAGATCGTTACCTTGGGAAATGATGTCAGTGACTTTCGTATGTGCCTTGCACTTCATGATAGCGATAGCTGTCGGTAAATGTATTGCATCTAACAGAGCTTGAATGAGGAGACCATGCTGAATCTTGGTTCCATGAGAAGTCATGAAACCTCGTTCTTGCCAGAGTACTCCAAAGTCGTGTACGACTCCGAATGCATAACGTGAATCTGTGTATATGTTTACTTTCAGGTTCTTGGCACGTATGCAGGCTTGGGTCAGAGCTACCAGCTCTGCTGCTTGAGCAGACAGGGTGTCAATACGATGTGTTTCTATAACTTCGGTGTCAGTAGTCACTGCATACGCGGCTACTAGTTCTCCTGCACTCGTTCTCATACATGAACCATCCACATAAAGTGTCAGGTCAGGATCAAGTAATGCAATATCTGTCAAGTCTTGTCTTGGCTTTGTCATAGTGTTAACAACTTCCACACAGTCATGTGTGGCAGGATTTGAAGTAACTGACGGTAACAGTGTAGCAGGATTTAGAATGTTGCAGCGTCTGATTTCTATGTGTGGCTGGAACAGTGTAAGTTCATAACCTGTTAAACGTGCAATTGTCAAGTGCTGAGTCTGTGTTCGGTTTAAAAGAACTTCCACGGAGTGTGGAACTTGTATTGTCAGGGAATGTCCTAACACTATGGAATCACTTTGTCTGATAGCTAGAGCTGTGGCTGCAACTGACTTGAGGCACGCAGGCAGAGCCTGGGCCACTGGATCTAATGTGCTAGAAAAATAAGCACAGGGCTTGTATTGTCCTGCTTGATCTTGTGTGAGAACAGATAATGCAGTACCATCACGTTCTGTAACAAAAAGTGTAAAAGGCTTACTGTAGTTGGGTGTTGCTAGAACAGGTGCTTGACATAAGGCTTTCTTTAATTCATTGAAAACAAGTGTATGTTCCTGGGTCCAAGGGAGGACAGTCGATACAGCTGCCTCCTGTGTCGTTAACTGTATCAGTGGCTTGGCTAGAAATGCATACTGAGGAATCCATTGTCTGCAGTAAGAAGTGAGGCCGATAAAAGCTCGTACCTCCTTCTGTGTCTTGGGCTGTGGAAGACTCGCTATTAACTGGATACGGTCAGGTGTCAACTGCCTACCCCACTTGGACAGCAAGTGTCCCAAGTATACCACTTGCTGGACACAGAATTGTAATTTAGAAGGGGACACCTTGTGCCCCTGCTCGGCTAGAAAATACAGAACTGTAAGTGACGCACGCTCGCAGTCACGTTCAGAACGGGCTGTGATCAGTAGATCATCGACATACTGGAGCAGGGCAGTGTCAGTTGGCATGCGGATATTGTCTAGTTGTCTCTTAAGTGCTTGACTGTAAATACTAGGACTTTCTGTAAAACCTTGAGGAGCTCGTGTGAATTTATAGCTTCTTCCATTTAAACAGAAACCGAAAAGGTACTGGCTGTCTGGATGAATGGGGACACTGAAAAATGCATTCTTGAGATCGATAACTGTGAAAAATATAGCTTCAGAATCAATGACTGTCAAAAGGGATGAAATATCTGGGACTACTGGATACTGAGGTATGATACATTTATTAAGCTCTCGAAGGTCAATCACTAATCGATATACTGGGGGTGCATTTGGATCAGTACGTTTCAGGACTGGAATGATAGGAGAATTACATACATTGGAGTCAGTTTCTACAACCACTCCTTGAGCAATAAGTTCATCAATAATTCTGGATAAGGCTGCTACAGCCTCAGGTGGCAATCTGTACTGTCTGATTCGTGGCAAAACTATACCTTGTTTGAGAGTCACACGATGGGGTGTGATATGCATACAACCTACATCAGTTGGACCTTGCGCCCATAAATGCTGTGGTACATTCAGTAATCTTGGATCAAAATCACGCAATACATAATGACCTTTAAAGTCTCTCAAAAACAAACGGACCCCTTCTGGGGAACAGCAAATAACTGCTCCTAATTCTTTTAATGTCTTGATGCCTAACAAATTTTCTGGACATGATTTCGTGAGTAACAAATCAGTGGTTCGGGACAATGGACCAACTTCTAGAGTAACTGGTTTCGAAATTTCATTAACAATTGGCTTTCCTGAAAATCCAAGGGAAACATTTTTAGAGCCTGAGAGCGGAGCCCCTGGAACCTCGTCATGACTGATAGTAGTCCTACTTGCCCCTGTATCAATCAAAAACTTTCTGTCTTTCCCTAATACTTGACTGTGTACATAGGGACCCTCTTGATCTACAGGTATCTCGATGAGAGGCAAGCCTACCTCCCTCTCTAGGCTGTTTCATGAATACGGCTGATAATCTGGATACTCTGTCTGAGCATACTGGTACACCTGCTGTGTAACGTGCTGTGTGGCAGCTATAGGCTGCGGTGCTGTAACTGTCTGTTGTGCATTCTGTGATGACTGAGAAGTCTGTGAAACTTGTTTTTGTCTAGGCGGACGTGGTCTCTCTTTAGTCTTACCAGTAGCTATGTTGTGTTTCAGAACTGCACACTCGTTTATAAAATGACCTGGCTGTTTACAGTAATTGCAGGTCCCTTTAACGGGAGCTGTAGGATGACTGGCTTGATTCGGACCCCTCTTCTGACTGTCTTGTGGAACAGATTGTGCAACTAATACATTCATTTTCGTGTCTTTCATACGTCTTCTTTCGTGTTCTTGCTCTTCCCTGATTCTGTTCTGGTGATACTGGAGCATTTGAAGCATCTGTGACGGAGTATTAGCTTGCCAGGTACTTTCGACTTTCAATACTCGATTTTTAACTTGTGGACTTGAATTCTCGACTAGTTTGGTAACAAAAAGATGAGGGTACGATTCACTACTTGTTTTCAGACCACTGTTAATAATAAAACATTTTTCGAATCTAGAATAAAAATCACTAGTGTCTTCATCCTGTTTCTGTTTACAGGCTGAGATTGCATCCCAGTCTTCCTTTTTCGTGGCTAGTAATCTTGGCAAAACTTGTATCAATAACTCGGGTAATTCTTTAACTTTACCCCCAAGACCGGTACCTGGTACTCGGGAATTATCTTCAGCTTCTAGAGCTGTCCAATCTATCTTTTTCTCTCCCACCTCCCATTCTTTTTCCTTGAGTTTTTCATATACCCCTGCGGGCAACAGAACTTTTAACATTTTAATAATATCAGGATACGTGTATTCTCCCATACGGAGCATGTCTTTTAATTCACGGTGGAACCCTGCTGGGTCTTTATCGTGACAGGGAATTAACTTTTTCATCTCTAAGAGTTCCATCTTTGTGATAGGGGTGTAAACAAATACTCGTTCTAGTTCACCACCCGCTGTCCTAACTGGGTGTACTTCTCGTAACGGATGCTGTCTATCTATGCAAAATGATTTACTTTCTGGAGGTGAGACATGAACAAAATGTGGATTTAGAAACGTTCGATATTTGTGGCGCTGTTCTAGAATGATACTAATTAAATCAGTACCTAAACCTCTCCATCTATACTGGAGTAACTCGTTCAACACATCATGTAACGGACCTGGATCAGAATGCTGTCCCTCATACAGTGTAATGAGGTGCTGGATCATATACATACCCACCAGTCGCTGCTCGGCTGGGGGCAGTTTCAGAAACATTTGTGCCACTATTTCATCTGGAAAAGTGGTAGAATCAGTAGTCCACCGGACTGCTGATCGGGCTAATTCTTGTTCATGCATGGTACTAAGCTCACTATAACCTATTCGTGATTTCAGAATGTGATCGGTAGCTTGGAATACTTGCTCAAGAGAACCTTGTTCTGGTGCTGGAGGAGGGAAAACTTTCTTGTGATCTAGGCGTGAATGTCGGTCGGGAAGTCTAGTTCTACCTACATACGCTATTCTGGAGGGATTCTCGTCGTCTACCTCTTCAGTAGGAGAGTCGTCTTCTTTCTCGGTTACTTGTGCTGCTTCTCGTTTCTCGTGTAACTTTATTATTTCCCTACGGATTTTCTTGTACATACTCTCTATACAGTTCTGTGTCTTGTGTCTTCCCTCGGCTATATGGTCACTCCACCTGGTCAGAACTTTCATTTCTTCCGGATCTTTATCCGGATAATCTTGTTCTCTTATTAAACAATTTATTAGAAACTTTAAAAGCATGAGCTGAATCTCGACTTTTCTTTGAATCATGGCGTCGCGAACACTTTCTGGATCTACTCCTGTACGGATAAAACGATATATTCTGTCTAGATAACCTTTCATATTGGGCAGGGTGTCCAAATATTCGGTCACCCGTCTTACACGCAATGAATATATGACCATATTACCATCGCCTGAAACTGGATCATAACGGCATTCAGTAAGTGCTCGCTTGATATCTGTAAATGTCTGAATTTTTGGCGAACGCTGTAACGCTCGTTCATGTAGCTCAAGTATCGTCATACGTCTGTGTTGAGGCGGGGTTCCAGGAGGACTTCCCCCCGTGGCCCCTAGACTAGAATCGTCGGTGTGTACTGTACGTGCTGGTAGAGTGACTGATGTAGCGGGTACATGTACTGTAGGCTGGACCGGGGGTGCCGTAACAGATGCTGCAACGGGTGCCCCGGTGGCTGGAGGAACAGGAATTACATTATTTATGGGAGCTGGCGGAACAGGATTTGCATACGCTGGGACTGTGTCGTCCAAATAGGACGAGAGAAAAATATCAGCTGCGGTCGGTTTGTGACGTAGCTTAATCGGAACCAAGGGCGGCGGAAAATTACATGGTGCTTCCGGGGTTGCTTTTGGCAAGCCCTCGGCAAGAAGAGGATACATACCCTTAATAAGGGCATTTCTCTGTCTGTCTGACTGTTCGGTTTTAACTCGTTCACCTACTTCGATTAATTCCCTTTCTTGGGCTTTTTCTGAGGATTCCCTACTTAATTCTGTTTTTCTGATTTCTTTTTCGGTTCTTCTATGAGATTCTTTGCGCCATAACTCGATGGCATCTTTCTGGGACTGTCTGGATTTCTTTTTCCATAATGCTTCTTCTACTCGCATGATGCACTCGGCATCCCACGTACCTGATACAGGCCATCTATATTTCTCTTCTAATTCCTTGGTGTAGTCCACCCATAAGTCTAGATATAATATGGCACTTAAGCCATGCTTATGATACATAAAATGACCTGGACTGTCCCTAGGCGGGACAGGAACTGCTTCCTCTAATAACCCTTTTCTGGTTTTTAACTGACGTAACTTGGAGAATAGAGGCATTGTCTAGGCTGGAATCTTGACACAATACAATACACGATAAACACAATAATGACTGGAAAAACAAATCATTCATACCACGACATTGAAAACACATTAAACGACATTTAAAATAACAGTTCGGACAGAATATTACCTGATATACTGAGAACAGAACACATGAATTTCTCGAGAACGGAACTTACTAGAATTACTAGATGCACTGCTAAACAGTACGAAACTTACCGGTCCCATAAAGAGACACGTCAGGACCCGCATCCACCTAGGTGGACACTTCGTGTTGGATCTGTGTACCCAAACCCACGGACCAGAGACAAATTAATTGACCCTGTCTAGATACTACCCCAGCAACGGTACTCACCGGGCAGCAAGAACAGAAGGCCTCGGACTGGACTGGACTGCTACGACGACGGACTACGAACTTCGGACTTCAGTTACAGGTGGGCCTCCGGATACCTCGGACCTTGGACTCTCGGCTTGGGCTCTGGTCGGGACTCGCCGCGTTCCTCACCGCCTCGTCTGGATGCTGGACCGCAACCTCCGTCTCCTCCGTGGGCCTGAGGGATACTTGAAGCAGAAATATCTGCACGTGCACGGTATGGTTCCGTCACGGCTGCAGAGGATCAGGGGGCCTGCGTGGCTTCGCCGGCGCGTGGGGAAAGGGCAAGTCCCTATTCGGGCGCCATTATGTGGTAAATAAATAATTAATTACCGGTTCTATTTTTTAATACAATGAATGAAACAGATAGCTCAATAAATAAGAGTCAGGATTCGAGGTATCTTGAGTCTACAGGCTTTAATCAGGCATAAAGGACAGGAATATGACAGCCTGCAATAGTACGGGATGGCAGCTGCCAGGGAAGGGACAAGGGAAGTCAGGATGGCTAATTGGCAACTTTTAATATGGGTGCACAGTATATATACTTAAACAAATACATTACATTCAATACAGTAGGCGTAGCAGTAGGCGTGACTCGTAGCATTCGCGAAAGATAAGGGCAAAATGATGTAACAAGAAGGCGTGTACAGGGCGTATACATAGACATGTGATGTAAACGTAACAGAAGTGTCATAAACGGGGCGGAAACATGGAGGGGGCTACCTGAGCAGCTGGGACCTTTAACCTAGTGGTGCGCGCAAACGGGCAATGACGTGTTACCAGGGAGAACTGGGGGCTATGACTTCTGCGCTAGAAGAGGAGACTAAAGTCTGGAGTGTCAGAGCGACATGTACCTAAGACATATCTGGTATCTGGTGTTTGGAGTACATATTGATAGAATCCAAAAGTTATCAGGGCAAAGGCTACTAGACACTAAGACTGGTGCGTGCATAATTCTACATGTATTGCGTGTACGAGGAATATTCTATGAATATTAATACAGTATTTCTCTTACATGGAGACATAAAGGCTAGACCATGACGGAAACTATTGATGCGATGCAGTAGCTTAGGAATGCAGAGAAGGAGGGCTGGACTGATAACTAGAATCATAACATACTCTTGGCAGACTGGCAGGCAGAGCCAGGCCGAGCCGGGCACTGTGAGGCAGAAAGTAAGCGAAGGGTCAGGGATGCAGGTGGGGGCTGTATCGCTCCTCGGAGAGGGTTCAGGAGACAGGAGCTGAATCTGGTGTCCGGGCCCTTTTGAGGCCTAGAAACGGGGACAATTCAATGGGTTAACATGCACACTGTAAAATGTAGCAACGTAGGTTTACATAAGCCTAATATTCGTTGCTTTCACGGGAACTGGAAACTGGCATACTAGAAATGGACACAAGTGTAATTGCGTCTTTAATCGCTCATAGGGGGATATACATGCATATCGATCATGCACATATAGCATAATATGGGGAACACGTAGGCACATACAACATGGCAAAATTTACTTTTCCACACAAGCCGAAACTACAAGTAAATTAAATCTGCCATTTAGGAGTAAGCCAGGTCTAGCATGTTACGGAAGTACAGCACAAAGTCTTTACCCGCTATACTCCTGCTAACCAGTGGTAGAGTCCTATAGCCATCAAAAACTGATTCAGAAAAAGAAGGCAACAATCTGGGTAATTGCAAAAAAACACAGTTGATGGACAGAATGTAGAACAATGTCATACATTCATCCCAGTACAAGGATCTGGGCCTAAATCCATCGTTTTTTTGCACTCCACACCACCCTGGGTTAGACACTGGCTATATGCAAATCAGCTCTGACCCTGTGCCTCATGGGAACAGTCCAGTCCAAACTACTAAGCCATGTCTTTCCCAGACCGGAATCAAGCATCCAAGGACCGGTTTCTGGCTATCAGCCTTCATCAGCCTGGATAGCTTGACCCCAGTGGTGTGGAGAGCCTGGGACTCACGTCTGAGCAAACAATCTGGGTAATAACATGCAAAAGATGGTAATTTCCACCAGTTCCTTTGTAGGATTTCACTGGCACTTTTGGTTTCAATGATAGTGTATAAAGGAGTGTTTGGAAGTTGGACCTTACATCCTAAAAATAAGGAATGAGATGGAGGCAGCTCTCTGCCACCAAGTGACAACACAAGAATATTCTACGCTACACCTTTCTCCTGCTGTAGTAGCAGCAGAGAAGAAGGGTTGGCCTGGGGGCCAATATCCCAGGATTTCCCCCCATGTATCTGATCTCCTGTCACCTTGCATGCAGAATGGCTGGAAAAGACCAATGGCTCTGTTAGAACTGTGGTTTATGGTTGTCAGACTATACACCATGGACAAGCAGATAAGCTAGATATACACTAAAAGACAACCTGTGCTCACCCTCTTGTAGCTTGGCACAGAGACATCAGGATTATTTAAAGAGGCAATGTGTGAAGTATTTGTGCAGCACACAGTAACACAATCAAAGGAGCACAAAAATACTCCTCACAGGGTTAAAATTAGATTTTATTGTTATGAGTAGAACAAGACCAAAGTGACATAAATCGAATAAGTAGAACTGGAGTTATGAATTTTTAAAGAATAAATCAAATTGTAGTGCTTAGAAGCATATATCACTTGAGAGAGACTTGAGATTACGCTGGACCAGGGTAAATCCAAAATTCAGACTGACTACGATCGAGGGCAGGCTGGCTATAAGACTTACGCTGGTCCCACTGAAAAAGTACCTTGGATGAGAAAGTGTCCACCTCAAAGACTAGATGAGTTAGTTCCAATCATGCAAGCGATAAAGGCTTCATCGACAAACCCCTTTACCATGCAGGTGATTCGTCATCGTCGAGTAGCACTGTCGGTCATCATCGAGTTGCGTAATACATCAAAGGGATTTTGTTTATTGGCTCCTGCGCCGAAGGGCAATACATTGGTTCCAATTCGTACCTAGTCACCACTGCATCGACTTTGATGAATATGCACAGCAACAGCTCACTTTCCAGGGCCCAGAACTGGATTAGCACCACTTGGCTGGGCAGGACTCACAGATGGCAGAGTCCAGGTGCTGTTGCAGGGTTGAACGGAAGTCTTTGATGGCCCAAAGATTTCAGAACCGGGGGCAAGCCAGCAAGCACTGGAGTCACTCTAGGTTCAAGTGAGATGGGTCCAGTCCTTGTCCTCAGCAGGGCAGAGATCAGCAGGGAGCTGGGCAGTACAGCAAAGCAGAAAAGCAGTTCTTCGAGAGCAGCAGTCAAGCAGAGTAGCAACCCTTGTAGCACAGAAGTCTATGCTTCTGGCAGAGTTCTTCACAGGTCAAAAAGTGTACTGTCTTGTTAGGGTCAGAGCCCTAGTCTGTATAGCCTGTTGTGCCTGGCTCTGGACTATCAGTAGGGGGTAATCAGTCCATCGTGTGGGAAACAGGGGACTACCTATTCAAGTGTGTCAGCTCCCCCCACCTGCCTGCTCAGGAAAAGCTATCAGAATGCAGATGAATGCAAGTGAGTTCTCTGTCACACCCAACCTTCCTGTATTCGTGGTTGTCTGGAGGGAATGCACAAAGTGTAGCTGTCACTCACCCCAGACATGTACTGTGACAGGCTAAGGGCACATAGAGCAGTAAGAGCAGAGAAATGCCCACTTTCTAAAAGTGGCATTTCTAAAATAATAATTTTAAATCCAATTTACCATTAAAGAAGAAGTATCATTACCATTCAAAAGTTATAAAACCTGATGCAGAAATTCCTTTCTGATCAAGAATTACAGCTTAAAATGTTTTTCAGGAATTCCCAATGCTAACCTATGAGAGTAGGCCTCACAGTAGTGAAAAATGAACTTGGGTGTTTGTCACTACTAGGACATGCAAACCTTAACAGTACATGTCCTTCCTTTCACACAGCACCTTGCTCCTTTGGCTACCTAGGGCCTACCGTAGGAGTGATTTATGCTTAATAAAAGGGGAGTTTAAGTCCTGGAAAGTAGTTTTAAATGCCAAGTCGAAGTGGCAGCCAACTGCACACACAAGCCCTGCAATAGCAGGCCTGAGACATGTTTGAAGGCTACTTTTGTGGGTGGCACAATCAGTGCTGCAAGCCCAATAGCAGCATTTAGGTTACAGGCCCTGGGTATACGGGTATACCACTTTACCAGGGATTTACAAATAAACTAAATATGCCAATTGTGTATACACCAATGTTACCACCATGTTTAGATGAAAAGCACATGCAGTTTAGCACTGGTCAGCAGTGGTAAAGTGTTCAGAGTCCTAAGGCCAACAAAACAAATCAGCAAAAACAGAAGGTAGACAGGCAAAACGTTTCGGGAAAGACCACCATATGGGATTACAGGTCTAACAGGGACCAACATCAAACACTGTGAGATCTTCTTTCATCTCAATGACGAATGGTGAAAGAGTTTACTCTTATCACAAGCCCTTCTCAGCCAATTGGAGGAAAGGGGCCAGGGCCAAAGGAATGAAGACTCAAGAGAATCAACCTGAGACTGGAGGAAGGGACAGTATATGCTATATAAAGGAACTGATCCTGTCAGTCTCTGGGGGTTTGAATACATGCTAGTATTGGAACTTAGAGCCCTTCTCTACTGCCGAGCTGAATAAGAATAGACATCCACCCATAATGGGACATACTACAAGCAATTGCCCTCCTCAGTACTGGATGCAAAGGCTTTCAGAGACTAAATTTAAGGCTCATCAGTGGCTCTGACTGCTCCCAACTTCTTAGACAGGGGATATCTATGTATAAAGTTATTAAGTCCATCCTCTAAATGTGGGGCCATGGAGTCCACAGACATAATGGGAAAGGGAAATGTGAACCTTGGTCAAGGCAAGGGCTAATTTTGTGCCACACCATGCCACCTTTGTGGGATTCTCATTGTCAACCCTAACACCCCCTCTTCTCTTTTTATTCCATCCGCCCCCTCTCTATTTTGATGCTCATTTCCTAAGTGTAGAAGATGTACATCGTTCTGCAACGCAACCTTGGTATCAACTTGAAAATTGAATATCCAGAACCCTAGATTACAGAGAAACGTGTAAAAACTACCCAGGTTAAATCAATCAAGACCTTGAAAATGTGATTTAAAAAAATGTAAGTTAATGACTTGTAGTGATCTATGTTGTAACAAAAAAATGGAATGTAATACAAAACACTTTTGAGAAGCATCATTCAGATGTTCTTCTTTGTTACAATATTCAAACGAAAATCAATAAACACATTTAAAAGAAAATTGCATGTACAGTATGTATTTTAGTCAATGTAGTAGTTGTCGCTATGAGAGTTGAGGTACTACAGGAAAATGTGGTAGATTAAGTATGGCAGAATATTACATTTCTGCCTGTTATATAAATATTTGTGCTGTTAATACATTTTCTACACTTCTTGCTCAAAAACCAGAGCGTTCATAACTTATCTTAAATGTCCTTTTATCTCCTCAGCTAGAACCTAGTCCTACTCCTGTTACATCTGTAAACCACTTGGGGTTCTTTTTTGACAGCAAGCTATCCTTCAACCACTTCAATCCTTCTCCCAGCTCCCTTCCATGTCTTGCAAAAGAGTAATTCAATCACTCTTCTCTTCCTGGTTGGATTACAGTAATTCCGTCTTTTAGGATCTTCTCAGTACCTACTATGTCTTCAGACCCTGCAGAACACAACTGCTCCTATATCTCTGAATCTACTCCGACATGAGACTATTTCATCTCACCTAGCAAATCTACATTGACTGCTCTTTTACAAACTGACTATTTATAATACCCCTACTGCACAGTCTCGGTAAGAAATTGGGTTACTGGTTTGAGGGGGGGGGGTGAAACCGTACGCAAGCAGCAACCACAATCAGTGTCAGGTTGAAGTCACAAGCAAACTCCAAATTAATCTGTGTTTAACCATCTGGTAGTTTGGCACAGAGCAGTCAAGCATAACTTAGAGGCAATGTGTAAAGTATGTATGCAGCATTTCAAACAGTATTAAAGTGAGACCACAAGAAAATGTCCACACAATTTAGAATAATAGAGTAAATGTTAATTATTAAATCAAGACAAAAATGAAAAAAATCCAATCAGTGAAACCAGAGAAATGGAATTTTAAAGATTTCAGTTACAATAGCAGCAAAAAGAACAAAGCACCAACTGTGGGTATCTGGTTGCACTAAACCAGGACAAAGTCACAAGTTCAGGCCAACTGTGATTGAGCATGGACTGGCTACACACACCCACTTAGGCTTGCTGAACAAAACAATGTTAAATCCTCTTGGTGAAGAGAGCGGAGTACTGTGTCGAGGATGTGTCACGCAGCAGAGGTGATGTGAGGTTCGGGCAAAGAGATGCATCATACAGCGACTGTACCAGGGAGTTGAGGAGTGAGAGGTGAAGTCCTTGTATGGAGATGCAGCACACAACAGCAGTTCCAGTTGCTGCTATAGGTAATGCGAAGTCCATGAGTCCGGGAAGTCAGAGCAGCAGAGGTGGTGCACTGTTTTTGCAGAATATGCGCCGGGCTGCAGAGGAGATGCGTTGGTTCTGGAGAATCCACAGATGGACTGGCAGAGCACCTACAGGCCCACTTCCAAGGATCCAGGACTGGGATGGCACCCCTTGGGGGGGCAGGACTCGCAGATGACAGAGTCAAGGTGCTGGATACAAGGTGAGTAGAAGCATGTTATGTAACTGAGGCTTCTGATCAGGTCACGCAACTAGCCCTTGAAGTCACTCTGGGGTTCTGGATTCAAAGATGCAGGTCCAATCCTTCTCACCAAGGCAAGAGAACAGCAGAGCGGTAGGTCAGCACAGCAGGGCAACAGCCCCTCAGAGTAGCAGTACGGCTGTTCTCCTTCGGGTAGTATTCACAGGTTCAGAAGTGTACTGAAAAGTTAGGTTTCAGGGTCCAATAAGTATACCTGGTGCCAACTTTGAAGTACAGGATGCTTCTAGAGGTGTCCACACCACTGAGGTGTCAGGCATCCCCTTTCTTCCTACCCTGCCCCTGCTTGACTGGGGTCACAAAAGACCAGTTTCAAACCCTTTGTGAGATCGCTCAGGCAGAGCCTTGCCTTTGTGATATGCAAGTGTGGTAGTTGACCGTTCTCCCCCTCATTTTCTCAGAGTGGTCATCAAGCCATCACCACTCTCGCCTTTGTCTTACTGTCTGAGAGCAATAGACAAAGACTAACTGCAAGCTACGCCTAGTCATGTGACCCAGGATCAGGCTGCAGCCACCAACTGTTGAGGACCAGAAAATGTCAACTTTTTCAAAGTGGGAACAAAAGAAACCTAGGACCAAGTCCTGGTCTGCGTGTGCACTACAAAAAACACTCAAAAAGTGTAAACACAATGAAATCATCACTGAGAACAGCAATAAAATAACGTCAAGTGTGTTTATTAAACGAACGAGGCAATCAACTTTTTTTGCATAACTGAAGTGTTCATCCCAATGCATTTCGGGCTTAAAACAATAGCCCTTTTTCAGGGGCGTCAGTAAACAGTGAAATGTTTATCTCAATACATTCAGCACAATGCATAATTACATAAGTTCCAGCAGACATGCCAGAAGCTGAAGCTCAGAGAACCAAAAGTGCATGCTAACATAAACAATAGCTGTGAGGATAGCCAAAATATGCAAGACTCCATGGGTAAAAAAAGAGGTCTGGTAGAGGCAATGATATATGCGCATTAACAACAAGTCAAACACATATCCAAGATTCATGCTAGCATCAATTGAAACTGAATCAGAACCAAAAGTAAAAAAATGTGTCATTTGTGCAGTGAAAACAGTATAAACCCGAATAGAAAACCCGAAATCAGAAAATCGGAAATGAAAACCCAAAATCAGAAGTGTGTCCGTTTTTATCCGAACATGCGTGAACAATGTGACATGCTAAACAAGCAGACTCGGAGAGAGAGAGCTGTCGAGGCAAAAGTAACGCATACCTTTTAGCAAGAGATCATGCAAAAAACTCGAGCGGGTGACCGCGGGGACGCCGTTCTACATAAAGAGACCAAGGGTGAGTAAACATAGCTAATGACAATAGAAAAGAAAAGGCAGAGGCTATACACCTCCGGGCTATACCTCCTAGCTATATTACTCAGGTTGTGGGCGTAGTGGTCTCGGTGTGCGGCTGGAGGCGCGGTTCCCTCGGGGCGTATGGTCTGCTTCTGGCAATCTCCAATGGAAAGAAAGAAAGAAGGAAAGAATGAATGAAAAAAGTAAGACAAGAAAGAAAGAACAAAGGCTAGAAAGAGACAGAAAGGAAGAGAAAAGAAGCTAAAGAATGCAAAGAAGAAGGAAAGAAAGAAGACATGAAAGCAAGAGAGAAGGAAAGAGCCATTGTTGCAATGGAGGCCAGAATAAACATGCTCTTAATATTTGGCTGCATATGAATTCATATGTATAATATTGAAGCGCTAACAATTTCATACAGAACAGTTTCAAATGTATCTAATCTGATATGCTGTGAAATACCAACAGTCAGATAAAGGACCCTCAAAATGGAATTAACAGCATTGGCCTGAGACAAAAACTCAAAATGTGGCATGTGGCCTGTGCCACCACCTGGCTGACAGGTATAAAATGTCCTGCTGTTACAGCAGACTAAACGCAAAGGGAACATCAAAGTAATACATTAAAAACAAAAACATAGGCATAGAAGGGAACTAGCTTGTGTGGACGCCCTCCTTCTGAAAGAGCAAAGCAAGTTATCAAGTGACTGAAGTGGACTGAGCCCCTGCCCCATGCTGTATGCTGTATTCGACCAGAAGCAAAATGTAAATGACCCATAAACCGTCCAATTGTTGAAGAAGGTGGTCTGAAAGCCCTTTTAAATAGGCATATTGTGCATATATATATATATATATATATATATATATATATATATATATATATATATGAAAAGGTATTTGTCAATACAAGACCTATAAATCAGGGTCTTTGATAGACTAATTGGTAAGGCTCTGGTAAATATGAACATGAAAACCTATGCATACATTTGTAGAATCACTAATATGTCATATAATATTAAAATATAGATGCAAACATTGGTACAGAGAGATCTTATAATTTCACATAAAGGTAATAATTACAACTACTAGGGGAACCAAAGCCTAGAATGTATTCATAGTACTTTCATAGCACGATTGTTTTTTATTTTTAAATAAACATAGCTCACCAACTGCTACTCGTGAGATCTGAAGCTGTTCCATATGAAGTGTAAGTTTTTCTGCCACTCTTTGGATTGCATTGTGCTGTTTTCATTGCAGTAGAGTTTTCCTCTATTTGGACCCAGTGTGACTTCATCTGATTTTCCAGCGGTATATCACGCCTACATGTGAAAAAAGTGCCTGAATCAAACACTTAGGGCCCCATTAGGATGTCGGGCGGATTGCCTCCGCCAGGGTGGCGGTGGCCACCGCCACCCTGGCGGAGGCAATCCGCCCGACAAGCACTCTCGTTTCCCCTCCGCCAGATTAGGATGGCGGAGGGGACAGCGGCGGACGGAAAGACCGTCCGCCGCTTTACCGCCACGGTCGCCTTGCGACCGCGGCGGTAATAGATTAATATGGTGGCGGTGTCCAATGGACACCGCCAGCCATATTACAATGGCACACAGTAGAGGCCTTTCCGCGGCGGCAATGCCGCCACGGAAAGGCAGGCGGAGAGTGCTGCGGGGGCCCCCTGCAGGGCCCCCAGGTTGCCACCACTGTCGGGGGGCACATGGGGGGGTACCTACGGTACCCCCACACATTTGCATATGCAAAGCGGCAGGCACCGCGCGGTGCCTGCTGCTTTGCAGATGCAAATGCAAAAAAGCATTTTTTACATTGTGGCGGGTGGTGCAAAGTGCACCGCCCGCCACAATGCTAAAACTACAGGATGTACCCGCCACTGTGGCGGGCACATCCTAATTCGCCCCACGGGACTCCCGCCCTTATGGCGGGCGGTCCCGTTCTACGATAGGGTGGCGGGCGGACAATGTCCGCCCGTCATCCTAATGGAGCCCTAAGCGCCTAAGAGCCTGATTTAGAGTTTGGCGGACGTATTACTTCCTCACAAATGTGATGGGTATCTCATTCGCCATATTACAAGTGTCTTAGGATATAATAGACCTGTAATACGGCGGACGAGATATCGTCTCGTTTGTGATGGAGTAACCCGATCCCTCAAACTCTAAATTAGGCTCTAAGATTTAACAAGCATTTGCAATGCAATAGGTCTCGCATTTGCAAGAGTTTGAGCTATTGGCTTTGTAAATGACAATGCTTTTTATTTATGGGTTTTTTTTTTTAAGCATAAGTAAAAGGCATTGTCAATTACCTTAAACTCTCTCAAATGCGAGACCTATTGCATTGCAAATGCTTGTTTAGCAAATGTTTGGCACAAACGCAGTAATATATTATTACAAACTGCTTCATGATCACTAATGAGCACGATCAATACTCTGGATTTTGTGTACTGTTTTTCATTCATGCAGATTCCTTTAGAGCTTAGAATGTGACACATACTGTGCGTTCTTGTACCTAGGTTTATGATGTATTTTGCACAGGCACTTCCTGTTTATGGCATTTTTCACATTGTATTTTTAATCAATTTTATCTTAACACTATTGTATTTTTACCTTTGGAGATGAATGCCTACTTATCATGAACATCACGAATGTTTAGCAATCTCTAAAATCATGATTTTTATGTACTGTAATTGTTTTTACATTCATGCCATATATGCATTTGTACTGTTTCTATGTATACATAGATGGTTTTTTGACACCTGAATAAAGTATTTCACTACTACTATTCCTACACTACGAATAAAGCAAGCGAAGGCAAGGTTACCTTATTAAAAAACTCAACAAACGATTTTACCAAAAATGCATAGTTAAGTACCAGTTCTCAGCCCTTCCAGAAGGATGTTAAAGATAACATAAGCAAATCGCCAACAAGCCGTTGCATTTCTGTCTTCCTCCGTGGCGATATCAAGGCCCTTTTGGAATCCCACTCTGCAAGGTAGTTACTCCAGCTTGAGATTCCAGCTATTATTTTCAGGGAGGAGCTGAATTTTGCTCCCCTGAAGGTTGCTGAGGTAGACGGGATTGAACTCATGGGGTTTCCGCTAAAGGAACCGAGAAGCAGCCTGTTTACGGGAATGGTCTGTTATAGACCCCCAGGGAGTGCCATCCAGTATCAATCATTCTCAGACATCATCATTAATCTATCCCTAGCACATTCCAGAATGATTTTCCTGGGAGATTTTAATCTGTGGGAAAACGCTAACCTGGGAAATTATTTGAGAGATTTGAATAATACCTGTGCTAATTTTAGCCTTCAACAACTGGTTAAATCTCCGACCCATCAGGGTGGACACACTCTTGACCTCCTGTTTGCTAACCTTCTGGAAACCGAGGTATTGAACATTATACCTCAAAATTGGACAGACCATTATTTAATTCCTTTTATCATGCTACCTAGTCTGGGGGACCATTGCAAATCTCCAGCGGCCTACCGGAAAGGCAAGAAATGGGCGAAATTAGGTAGGACGGGTGCCCTTTTAACACCAGCCAATGCTAATCTCTTCTGTGCCACTGCTACAGTAGAGGAGAATTATAAATTTTACCGCAAATACATCACGGATGCTTTGGATCAATCAATCCCAATAAAAAAACTAAGAACTAGAAACAAAACCTCAGCACCATGGTATAACGATGAACTGAAACAGTTATGTTTACTATGTAAAAAGGCTGAGAGGAAATGGAGGAAGAGGTACCTAGAGGTGGACAAGCTGGAGCTGAGGGCGGCACATACTAAATACAAGGTGCTCATCCTAGAGTGTAAAGCAAACTTTTATGATAAAGAACTTTTTAAGATAGTTATGGACATCTCCGCCCCAGCCTGCTTGGGCAACAAAGTGGTGGCCTCACAGAAACTGTGTGACGAGATTGCTTCCCATTTCTTGGAAAAAGTGGTGAACATTGTTGGCTCCTTTGTGGATAACGAAACTGTTGTCCGGGTTTCTGATTTACAGGCGACGGAAGGGGACCTGAGTCAGTTGTGTACCCTGGATAGCTTTCAGATCTTTACCGATCTCACTTTTAACACCTTGGAGCAAAGCGTATCCTCAGGATCTCCCTTTGACCCCCTGCCTCAGAAAGTGTGGAAGACCAATGGCCAAATGACCTTTCCCTGGTTACGACAGATATGCAATCAGTCCCTGGAAGAAGGCACTGTCCTGGAGGGATGGAAGCAGGCGGTTGTGGCGCCCCTGATTAAGAAGCCCTCCTTGGATCAGACAAATCCGGTAAATTTCTGACCAATTTCCCTCCTTCCCTTTCCAATTAAAATCCTGGAAAAGGCCGTAAGCAGGTCTCTATCCTGCTTTTTGGAGGAACATCATCTGTTGGATAAGGACCAGTTCGGATTCCTGCCCGGGCATGGGACGGAGTCAGCTCTGCCCACTATGATGGATGATTTGCGGATGCCCCATCCTCTTTAACGTTTATTTGCAGCGCTATTTCCCATTATTAAATCGTTCGGGTTAACTTGGTCAACTACGCGGATGATACTCAATTGGAGTTCTCCTTGGAAGGAAAACAGGCAGTCTCTATGGACACGTTCCAAGAGTGTATGCGACAGACCACAGATTGGCTGCGGAGGAACTCCCTGCAGTTCAACGGAGGGAAGACTGAGGTGCTAAACTGCTCATCGGCGAAGCTGCCTACGCATATACCCTTGGAGTTTAGGCTTACCCCCGAGGAGGATCCGCTGGCTCCGGCCAGTACGATACGGAATCTGGGGGGCCTAATAGATAAGAATCTCCAAATGGAGTGCAAACAAGACAGCCAGCGTGTGCCTTGACTTGCTGCGTTTCCTGCATTGGATACTTCCAATTCTACCGAAGGATTAGAGCTCCCTGGCAGTAAGCAGCACAGTGATCAGCAGACTGGACTATTGTAACTCCTTGTATCGGGGAGCCCCTCAGTACATCTTTCAGGGTCTGCAGAGAGTCCAGTCTGCCGCGGCAAAACTGGTGCTGAACCTGCAATGTAATTTGTCATCTACTTACGCCCTGAGAGAACTACACTGGTTGCCATTCAAGGAAAAGATCCTTTTTAAGTCTCTCTGCCTGGAGTACAGAGCGATACACAAATTGGGAACAGTCCCACTACAGGAAAGGTTTGTCTGGTATCGCCTTCAGAGGCAGCTTTGCTCCTCGGGCGCCAGTCTGCTGGTAAATCCGAGATTTAAACGCTCTAGTTTGGGGGGGAGGGCCTTCAGCGTGGTCGGTGCTCATCTGTGGAATGAGTCACCACAGAGGATCAGACAGATTGATTCTCTAATTGAATTTAGAAAGAGCTTAAAAACATGGCTCTTTCCGAAAGCTTGATCCTCCATGTACTCTCTTTCTGATTCTCTCACCATGATGGCTGTGTTTTCCTATATCTGAGTGCCTGGATACCCGTAGGGTGGCAGCAGTGCTAAATAAGAATACTTACAATTACAATTACAATTATTCCAAAATTATTTTAGAAATCTATATTTTTTCATGTACATTTTAACTGCACGCTCCAGTCTTGTCACGTATATTTATAAATACATCAAACATTACTCCTTATGTTTGTTTCTCTTCCGAGTTAGGGTAAAATATAATCAGATTTTATTTGTTCTAGAAAAAGTACACCTGTAGCTCCCACCCTTGCATGTTCAAAAGTGCGTTGCCACGTCGTATTTTTTATTTATATTTAATTGCTAATTTATTTCAGTTTTATGTGTCGCACCTACTTTACCCAACACCCATTCTTTGTTTGTTGCCATTGGTTTACTTCAGGGCACAAGCCCTAAGAAAATGAAGTGGGGGGACTAACCTAATTAATCAGTATGCAAGAGGCATCACAGCACGTGACATCACAGCGCATGACATCAGAGGACGTGGCATCACAAGAAGTGACATCAGATCTTAATCCCTTGCGTATATGTTTAGCAGGTCTATCATGAGTACATTTGAGCACATTTCGAGTATACTTGCAAACCCTCCAGATTTAGGCAGAAGATTCACACTTTTGTAAGCTTCACCTAAACCAATGTTGCCTTTTGTCAGCGTAAAGCTTCCTCTATACATAGTGCTTTAAAAGAAAAAAATGTGATATTTAAATTATTACAATGCCTCCTCAGGGGTAGTATGTGCTATATAACTGATATTTATTTTGTGCAAATACTGGGTAAGATCAACACATCTGACTTCTTACTGTGCATGCATATCTCCTAAACATGAACTTTTTATGATGCTGTTGTCTAAACAATTTATTATCCTTACACCAAATAATTTACAAATATGAAATTTCATCTAAAAAGAATATTGATAAAATAAGCATTTTTGACTAATAAAGATTTAATGATTTTTCTATCAATTTGGTGATCAGTCCTTTCCTCTGTGGGCATGGTTCAGTGTTCTTTAGTTAACTATTTAGTTTAGTTCACTCATTGTTGCCTTCTAACTTAGCTATAGACCTTTCCCAAATGTATCTCCTAAACAGAGCCTGAACAAAGTGAAAAGCTGCCTCTCCTAAGTATGTGTGAAGTGCCAAGAAGGTGGGAGCCTTTATTTCCCCTCTGCTGCATTTGCTTCTAGGTGTGAGGCTCCTGACTGCTGCCAGCCAGGAGACTCGAACAAAAGGAGGCCTGATGACATCTCAGGTTTGACCCTTGTCATGGGTCCAGCAGGAGTATCAACTAAGAAAATCCCTCTCTGCCGGCACATTGTTGTGGATCGAAAGCAGACAACAACGTACAGGTGCTGCTGAATGTGTCCTGGTGTTTGAAAATTACATCTGGACGAATTCAGCATCTTTTTCAGTGGGGCCCAACTTCTTGGCAGGGTGGACGGCGTCCAACCTGTGAAAAAAGTGGGTGTACCCCCGACTCATGCCGTGATTCACTTGTTTGTTTAGGATGCATACGCCCCCGCCCCTCAACACACAAAAACTGTCCCTAGTGATGATTTTCTACTTTCAGTTTCTATTTTATGTTAATTGTGCTGACCGAGGGAGAAAGAGAGAGCAGAAAAGAAAGCCCACAGACACACCTAATGACCCTCTTTAAACTAGTCTAATCTTTTTTCAATGAAAACTCTTTCCTTCCCCTTTTATGAAGGGGAGAGAGGATGACAGAGATTGGAAGAGAGCAAAAAAGCAGGAGGAGATGGAAGAAGGAGGGGTGAGAGGGCGCCCTGGAGGCCGCTCTTGCTGACACAGAAAGCAGGGGCTACCTCTCTTCCTCTTCCTCCTCTAGCAGTGTGTGGTTTGTGTTTGTACCAGGCCAATGTCAGTCCCCCTTGATGTCATGCTTACCCAGGAGAGGATAAACTGTAGCCAGGAGGAGGGGATTGAGAGAGAGAGAGTGAGGGAGACAGCCGCAAACCAAAAAAGGTCTGTAATAACCTCGAGGGAGATTGTCTCCCTAAACACACACAGGGGCATATTTTCAAGGACTTATTGCTGAGTTATCAGCACTTTATCACAGTCAAATTGGCGATAAATGTATCGTCCCATTCAGAAGCCAGTGCTAACAGTCCATATCACCAGTTTACCTGCGATATCAGCCTCAAAAAACATCGCCACAGATGACCCCGGCAACTATCGCTAATGAGCTGCAGAGTAGGCGTTCCTGTGCAAAAAACAGTAAACACACCACTTTGCAACATTCCCAATGACCAGCAAGATGGGCGATAAGAACACAAAACAGGCGATAAGGCACGTTAGAAGCAGGAAGTTAACACCTGCTCTGATGTGGTGTAAAGTCGGACGACAACCTGCACCATGAAAGGGAGCCCAGCACCACACCAGAAGAGCAACAGATGCCATGGAGTCAACGATCATGCTAACTCGGACACCCAAGAGGGTCACAACACCCACCCCACCCCACCCCCAGGCCCACAACCCCCCCGATCCCCCTGACAAAGATATGTGACATCAACTTTACGAAATCATGAACAAAATAATTTGCCTGATGTTGCACAAGTACAACCCTCAACATGCATGTGAGGTCGGAAAAAGGAGAATCACTCAGTCATCTTTGAATTACCAAACAAAACATTTTATTCAAATTAAAATCAAAAAAACTATTTGGAAGAGCCATGGCAGGTCATCTCTGGACAATCTGTAAGTCACAGCATGCAAGACAAAATTCAAGATAAGAAGGTGCGTCATGCGCTCATCAAAGCACAGAGAGAGAAAGAGAAAGAGAAAGAGAGAGAGAGATAGAGAAAAAGAGAGAGAAAGAGTGAGAGAGAAAGAGCTGGAGAGCGAGTGAGAGAGAAAGAGAGAGAAAGAGAGATATAGAGAAAGGAACAGAGGGAGAGGGAGAGAGAGTGCTGACACTGCAGACCCAGGCCTCACTGCTCACCTGCTTCCACCGGTGTGTCTCCAGCCACATGCCGGTACACATTGCAGTCCACCAGGTCCTTTATCTGAAACTGAGTCCAGATTTAGGAATGACAGAGTACTTACAATTGCACACCCCATCATTGCATGCCCACCCCTGCGCACACACACAGCTGCACCGCATCCCCTCCTACAGCCTAGCGGTGACTGCCAGCCCCTGCACATACAGGCCTCACTGCTCACCTTCCGCCGGCGTGTCTCCAAGAGGGCCCGCCACATGCCGGTGCAAGCTCCAAACCCGGGGCCTGCTACCTTGGCAGCCTCCAAATCATGCAGCCCCACACCATGGGCCACCAGGTGACACACTTTATTCTGGGTCTTGATATCACAATGGCCGAGATCATATCAGTGCACAGGGCATCATCGCAGGCTGCACACCCGCTTAGCCCTTTAGGTGCCACTAACTCTGTGATCCGCGAGGCAACGCCACGTGGCAGTAGGCCCGCGCTGCCTGCTGGCTCTGGCCTACACTGCGGTCTGGCAGGGCACACAAATCCTTAGCAGCCCGGACTGCCAGGACGGGGCATCATCGCAGGCTGCACACCCGCTCAGCACTTAAGGTGCCCCTACCTCAGTGCACCAAAAGTCTCTGTCCTGTGGCGGTGTGCCTGTGCCAGCCGCAGTGTATCCGTTGCTACCAAGTCTGTGACCCGCAAGTCATGGACATTCTATGATTGGGTATCATGGTGCGGACGCCATCATGTAATTTCCAGCCCTGGGGAATGTGCTGTGGTAGGGTCCTAGGCCCTCATGTATAAATAATAAGCACATAGACACACCCAGATAGAGAGTGGAAATGGCGTCCAGCACGTGCCCCGGGCCTTTTTATTGGCAGGGTCACATGTCCTGTGACGTGTGTGCTGGATGGGTGTGGCATGTGTGTAAACCAGCCATGAGGGAGTGAATTTGGCTTGCTGACAACTAGACCTGTGATCAGCAGATCACTACAAGGAAGACCTGGGACATGTAGGGGTTTCTTCCTCCCCTGTAAGCGTAAACGGAGTGGGCTGACCTGGCATATGCCACTCTAGCGTAAGGGTGTGAACAATGACCCCGATGCTCTGGGAGTGGTTCCGTCCTGGGCTGGACAAGGAAGTAACTGATGCGTGTGTCCCTGTTGTGGTGCCTGCGCCACCCGGACTGCAAACGGCAATGTGTCACCCTGTGACCCAAGTCCCACAACATGAGGAGGTGGAATGTCTGCTGCACTGTGTGGCACTGACACTTCTGGGGGTGGAGATGTAGATGAAGTGGTAGCAGCAGCAGTCATCAGCGCCAGGCCTTGTGGCAGCAATGCCATTAGGAGGGTCTTTAGGTCCTTGAGGAACCCAGCTACCACTCGCTGATGTGCAGCTGTGGCAGCCGCTCTTTCCGCCTGCTTCTGCTCCATGGTCTCCATTAACCTTCTCATGTGTCCTAACTCCTAGGTGACATTGCTGGAGCCACTCCTACTAGACAGTTTTTCTTGTCTCAGAGTAAGGACTCCACCGATGTCAGCCATGGTTTGTTGGAGGGCATGGAGTGGACTATGGGTGTCCGTTATGAACTTTGAGTGGTCCCTGATGGGACTTAGCCACCCAGGTATGACATCTAGTTTGGCTGCCATATTGTTGAACCTCACCACCACCTGTTGAGCCAGCTGCTCGTGGTGCTCCAACACACGGTGTTGAATGGCCATGTGGTCTTCGTGGGGGTCCTGGGAGGCAGCCGTGGTAGTGGGTGCTGCCAGCTGTGTGGTCTGTGCAGGGGGTGGGGTGTCCTCATTGCAACTGGGCTGCCCTGCACCTGGAGGTGGGGTGCGGAGGCTGTCATTGAACTCTTGGAGGTCGTTGGTGTCGTAGGTGTGATGGTCCTCTTCATCATCAGAGAAGAGTGGTTCAGGCTGCTCTGCAGGAGGGGTTGGTGTTCCCTCTGCAATGTGAAGGGGAGATGCATTTTTTTTTAATCTCTTTATTGAGCAAAAGAAGCAATCCACGTGTGTACAATGAACAATGAAACAGGCACCAAACAGGTCCCAGTTGTGGCAGTTATCAGTAAACCAACAATCGTACACAGCGTAATGGCGAATAAGCATGACACAATACACATTTACAGTGTTGCTTGCAATGAAGGCACAATTTTGACTTAAGAGACAATGACATTTCTGAAAGAACCTAAAATCAAACAATAAATCATAATTGTGAGTACGTGAGTGCAGAGGGGTAGACCAAGAGGCACTAGAAGTATGTAGAGTAGTGGACATTGAGCAAGCGGAGGCAATCAGTATAGCCGGTGACAACGGCACCAGCCGCAGCAGGCAGCAACTCAGGAGGGAGCAGCCCTCAAGCATGTGGTGGCCATCAATCAATTCCATACATACATCGTTCAGATTGTACCAACGCAGCGCCCCTGCGCCCAGCCAGAAACGCGGCAATGCTTCGGGCGCCATAGAGCGACCAGGCAGGTGGGCACAGCGACCCATCCCTGAGCAGCCTAACCCACACCCTCCGGAACAATGGATGCAATCGATCGAGCCTGTGTCTCCTGGGTTAATTTCGCAATGTATGTGCGGTATGGCTCCCAAATATCCAATGGGCGGGATGCAGAGGGAAGCTGCCCAGAGTATTCAGTACTGTTAACATTGCAATGGGCCAGGCTGCGGAGCCAAGCGTGCACAGTGGGGGGCCGCCTAGCGCACCAGTGCAATGCTATCTCCCGCTTGGCCAGCAAAAAACAAATGGCTGCTAGCTTACAGAGTGGGCGAATAAAGTTAACCACATAGCCAAGCAGTGCTATTTCAGGAGTGGGCACCAATGGCAATCCCAAGATGTCACCCAGGATCTTATGGACCTGGAGCCAATAATCTTGTAAAAGCGGGCAAGTCCAGGATAGATGAGCAAAGTCAGCCTGTGGAGAGGCACATTTGGGGCAGGAGTGTGGTCTGTTAGCATCAATTTTGTGAGCAAGAGCCGGAGTGTGGTACATCCGCCTCAGAAACTTAAAGTGTATGAGTTTGTGCCTGCTGTTTGTTGACACTTGCCTGGTGGCAGCGCAGCACGCCGCCCATTGATCATCAGTAATCTGGGCACCAAGGTCGCCTTCCCACGCGGCTCGTACCGCTGCATCCGAAGTGGGAAGCGAGGCTAAGCAGATTTTATAGAGCTTCGAGACAACATGTGAACCCGTCTGAGATTGAATTATGTACGTAAGCATAGCAGCGTCTTCGGGGGGAAGCGGGAATGTGTGAAACTCTGCACGCAGCATGGATCTAACCCTAGTCAGAGTGAAAGAATCCATGAAAGTTCGGTCTTGGAACCTCTGGTCCTCAGTCAAGGAGAAAGCGTGGCCATCTGGGAAAAGATCCCCGACCGTGGTCAGGTGGAATTTGGAGATTGTGCGACGAACCACAAGGTCGCCAGTGATGGGGAGCCAGTGAGGGTTAGGCAATGGAAGTGCAGGGGAATACAACTGATCAATTCACAGCATCGTCTCAGCTTCGCCCAGGCCCAGCATGTGGTGGAGACAGTTTGTATATCTTGAGGATCGCGGGGAATTCCGCGGGGGAGAAGGGACTGAAGGGCCACTGGTAATGCCATGTCAGCTTCTGGCCGCAGATGAGGGATTCTGGCATCAGGGTGAAACCAGGAATGGGCATACGAGCATTGCTCAACCAGATAATAAAGGAAAAAATCAGGCACTCCGAATCCGTCGCGCTCATAAGGGAGCGTCAGTGTACGCCACGCCACCCGGGGGTTTTTGCCGCCCCACACCAAGCGTAATAGGGCGGATCGAAGTTGAGTGAAGAAAACCCCCGTTAGTGGGATAGCGATATTGTTAAATAAGTATAAAAACCGAGGTAGTACAATCATTTTAAGAATGGCAATCCGGCCCGCCATTGACAGGGGAAGACGGATCCAACGTTCCGTGTTGTCTTCCAGGAAGTCTAGTGCACGGCCATAATTTAAACGCACAATGGACACCGTGTCTAAATGGACATGGACTCCCAAGTATTTCACGGAGTCCGTGTTCCATTCAAGAGGA
Organism: Lissotriton helveticus; assembly: GCF_964261635.1. Classification (NCBI taxonomy): domain Eukaryota; kingdom Metazoa; phylum Chordata; class Amphibia; order Caudata; family Salamandridae; genus Lissotriton; species Lissotriton helveticus. The sequence goes on along the minus strand of NC_136071.1, from coordinate 327,924,732 downwards.
AAAGCGCTAGACCATTGTGAGGTGGCTGGGGTAAGCGGAAAAATTACAGACTAGTGCCAGTTGACACGAAGGCCCGAAAATTCGCCGTATCTGGTTATTTCCAGTAATAAGGGCTCTAGATTCATTTGAGGAGTTCGGACATACAATATCGTGTTGTCCGCATATAGGGAGACCAAGAGAGGGCCAGTGCGAAACTGGAGTCCTCGGTGGAGGTGTTTCTCCTGAAGATGACGCACCAGAGGGTCCATAGCTAGGATGAACAACAAAGGGGATAATGGGCATCCCTGACGGGTGCCACGGGAAAGGGAGAAATTAGCGGTGATAGTGCCAGTTAAACGGATCCGGGCAGTCGGTGCTGTATACAGCAGTTCGACAGTTGCCACAAACAATTCCGGCATGCCCATTCGACGCATGACCGATAGGAAGAAGGGCCATTCTAAAGTGTCGAATGCTTTTTCGGTGTCTAAGAACACCAGAGCAGCTGGGGTGGCCGGGTCAATCCTGTGCAGAACCGAAAACAGTGTGCGCAAATTTAGAGAGGTGGACCTGTGCGGTACGAAACCAGATTGGGCAGGGGAGATAATGGATCCCATCAGTAGGGACAGTCGGATCGCCAGGACTTTGGCTAAGATCTTGTAGTCTAAGTTCAATAAAGATAAGGGTCTGTAGGAACTGCACAGGGAGGTGTCGCGGTCAGGCTTGGGAAGAAGAACAATCACCGCTTCCCTGAGTGTGGGAGGGAGAACGCCAGATTCAAGGGCCTCCGCATAGACCTCTACCAGTTTCGGCACCAATTCTTCTTTATATTCCTTATAAAAATCAGCCGAGTTGCCATCAAGACCCAGGGCCGAGGAGCTGCGCAGTGAATCGATGGCCTTGACTATACTGTCAGGGGTTATGGGCATAGCTAGAAAGTCTTGCATATATTTTTCGAGGTATACCATGGCAATCTCATTCATTTAAGGGCCGGGGTCGCGCCGTTCGTTTGCAGCGAGGAGGTGTATAAAGTTTTGTAGTATTGCAAAAAAGTGTCGCAGACAGCAGGGGTGGAGTAGTGTCGTGTGCGCTGCATGTCCACAATCTCTGAGATATAGGCTGCTTGGTGGGGAGGACGGAGCATCTGTGCAAGTAGCCTGCCCGGTCTCTCTCCTTCACCGTACTGACGTGCCGTGTAGTGTTTACCCAAAAATTGCAGCTCTCTGTCAGTAGCGTCCCTGAACTCCATCAGCAATGTCAGACGTCTGGCCTCTTTTGATTGCGAAGGAGAAGCAATAAGGTCCCTCTCTATTGTAGAAAGCTCACCCTCAATGCGGGACAGTGTGGATCGTATATCGCGCATGTTTGGCAATGCATGTCCCGCGAATGGTGGCCTTGAAACCCTCCCAGAGTGTAGCCCAGGAGGTCACAGAGCCAGTGTTGATGTCAAAGTACTCGTCAATAGCTTCGCGGATCTCTTCCTTAAAGACTGGATCCTGCAGTGCTCTGCTCGGGAACCGCCACTGTCTTTCATAACCACCCAGTCTAGGAATCAGCAGCGTCAAAGTGATGGGAGAGTGATCGGACAGCGTACGCGGCAGAGTGGAAAGACCTTCCACCCAACCAGCGACACCAGGGGATAGGAGTCAGTAATCAATTCTAGTGCTAGTATTGTGGAAGCCAGAATGATGTGTATACTCAGGGGCGCCAGGGTGCAGCCTGGCTTCTATGTCGATGAGGGGAAAGTGTGTGCAAATCTCTGCAAGGACTGATCGGGCTTGAGTCTTGCAGTCCGGGGAAGGGGAGGTGCTGTCTCTGCCCGGAGTCAGTAGCAGGTTAAAATCACCCCCCATCACTAATAGATCGATGTCTGAGTGAAGCAGCAGCATTTGTAAATCATGGAAAAAAGTGGGGGAATCCACATTGGGACCACATACCCCAACCAGTGTAATCTTATACCCAAACAGCACACCAGAAACCAGCACATAGCGGCCTTCAGCATCTGTCGCACTACTGTGAAACACAAAGGGGACACGCTTGTGCACGAAGATAGCAACTCCTCTAGAATAGTTGCTGTAATTCGAGAATATTCTATGCTTGCCCCAGCTCTGAGCCATGGAAGAGACGTCTGTCTGGGCTAAATGTGTTTCCTGCAAAAAGAGCACATCCACCTTGTAACGTGCCGCATAGTTCTGTACCTGCTTGCGCTTACGTGTGTTGTTTAATCCACGCACATTCCATGACATAAGCGTGAGCCTAGACGGGCCAGACTGCAAGCCTACCCTGGCCATAGCGCTGCATCAGAAGGAAAGGAAATCCCGCTAGCGTCAAACAATCCACTTCCAGAAGCTCTATCAGCACTCACAATAAAAAAGGAACGTACATAAAACACAATCCCCTCCCCCAACCCACCACCCAGCCTCCCACTGACCCCAGAGAGGCAAACCCCAAACAAGCTCTGGCACGAGGTACAAAACTGAACATGCAATAGCAATGACCTCAAATGATAAGGCAAAACACAGATGAAAACCCCAAAGAAGGAAAACATTAAGGCATACGCCATAGGGGGTGGCAACACCACTCCATGCGGGCGCACAAATCAAGGCGACCAAAGTCGTAAGAACAGTTGAACAAGCGACAGAGAAATAGGAAACCATGTCAAATCAATAGGACACGGGGCCGGGTGTAGCAATGTGACAGTGAACATCGAACAGCAAGGTTCATTCATCCCTGGCCAGTCTCAGCAAAGAGATCCGCACTGGACTGCGTGTCAGTCTGGGCCGGGGTTCGCGTCGCGGATCCAGAAGCCGGTGGCGAGCCCTGCCGCTTGTAACCGTGACAGAACTCTTGAGCTTCCGTGGGGGTGTCAAAGATGCGGAATCACCCATTCACCTCCACTTTTAAGCGGGCCGGATACAACATTCCGTACTTCAAGCCAAGGTTGCGCAGTGTTGCTTTGACCCCATTAAATTTGCGGCGGGCTTCTTGCACCATGAGGGTGAAATCCGGGAAAAAGGATAGGACGCTGCCCTGCCAGCGTACCTCGCCGGCCTCACGGGCAGCGCGAAGCGCAGCGTACCGATCCCGGAAGTTCATGACTCTAGCGATTATAGGTCGTGGAGGCTGACCAGGGCGAGGTTTAGGGCCTAAAGACCGATGTGCACGCTCGACCACAAAGCCAGATGTAAACGTGTCCCTGCCGAACAGTTGAATGAGGAGGTGTTCAACAAAAGTGTCAAAACGACCCATCGCTGTCGTCTCCGCCACACCAAGAATTCGTAGGTTGTTCCGTCGACCACGTGCTTCTAAGTCCTCATTTTTCATGGCCACATCCTTGAGGATTTTTTCTACCCTTCCCAGACGTTTAAGCGCTTTGGCGGCACTGTCCTCTCCATCCGAAATCCTGGATTCGGCCAAGTCTAGCCTCCTGTCGTGGGCCTGCACTGTAGTGCCCATGTCTGCAAGTTTCTTTTCTAGGCCATCGAAGCGGGTGTCGAGCGCCTTGAAGCCTGCGCGCATCTCGTTCATCATGGTGGCAACCATGGCGGCAGTGTCGCCCATTCCCGCAGAGACAGAGGCCCCGCTGGATGAGCCGGGCGGAGGATCCGTGGCGAGGAGTGACGTTTTATCAAAACTCAATTTGCGCTGGTTCGGGTCTCTCTTCCCCATGGTCTGGGCAGCAAGCGCGGTGGCGGCGCCCAAAGAAGAGAGGGAACCGTAGACTGGTCAGTAGGATGTGACAGGGCAGAACCAGGCCTCAGGTGAAGGCGCGCCCACAGCGCGCCGCGACGGACTGGGGGGTCGCAGCACTCAAGTGGCAGCGTGCGATATCAGTCCCCCCTTCACAGTCGTCGGCCACATCAAAGAGCAGGGCCTTTCTGCTCCAATTTTCGCCGTACTGTGGTGGAGGCTGTGGCTGGAACTGCAAGGAAGTGCCCCCCACCGGTGGGTAGCGTGGTAGGGAAGATGGACTCCTCGGGCCTCCACGCGCGTGTGCCAGACAGGGCCGCCTATGGGGAGAGGCAGAGCGCCACGAAGACCCAGCCGCCGCCACCCCCGACCCCAGTCACCGCCAGGCGGACAGCCCAGCTCCCCACCCAAGCCCCGCAGCAGGCCCGAAAATCGAGGCCCCGGCTCCAGCGCGCGGCCGGGCCGAGCGCCACAACCGTGCCCCGGAGACCGGCGCCCCCCCCCCCAAGCCCGCGAGCGACCGGCGGCGAGCGTGCGTGTCCCAACCCCGCGTGCGACTGTACGGAGGCTCGGTCGCCGAGCGCCGCGCCGCCCATACCCGTCCCTACGGCGCAGTAAGGGAAGATGGCGGCAAGGCCCGCTTGGCCCGCGTTCCCCTCCGTCTGTGGCACCGCGGCGGGCCCCTCACACAGCCTCAGGAGCCGCCCAGATGGTCACGGCAATGTCAGCATTCGGAGCGGCAGCAGCGTGGGTCCGGGAGACACCGGGTCACATAGCTGGGATCACCTTAGGCCGCCCGCATGGAGGAGCTTCACACTGAAGCGGCCATCTCGCTCGCCTCCGTGGCCACGCCCCCAGGGGAGATGCATTTTAACATTCTTTTCACATGTATGTTGTCGCATTGTACATGTTTACATACAGTGTACATTGTGGCTGTTTGGGACTAGATGCCTATTTGATGCGGGACAGTGGACGTTTTGACAACATCAAGGATGTGTGTTTGTACTTGTACATTATCAAATCACATTTCCCTGCAATGCCAAATGTGATTGGCAAGTTTCTAAACACATGCGGCACCAGTTGTGTCCTCTGTTCTGTTGTGGATGTGTTGCGGTTTGTACCACCTCGTTGTCAATGTTGATGTGCTCTGCATGTTATATGTGTGTGCTGTATTTTGGTGAGTCACCCCTGCAGCTCTGATTTTTCTGCCCCTTCTTCCTTGCATGTGGCGTGCCTTTGACTTCTGTGCTTATGCAGTACTGAGATGTTGCATACTTGGGTACATTGGTTTTTTGGTGAGAGTTGGGGATCTGGGGCATGGTTTGTCGGCAGATATGCTCTACTTAATTGTGCATGTGTGCCATTGTGCCCATCTCCCCCGTATCCCCAGTCCATGGTCGTTACTCACCCTGGTGCTGTCGTGTCTGGTCATGTTGAGCAGAGTCTGGTCCTCCAACTCATGCCTCCGTCTCCCCTCTGATGACTGTGGACACCATTTCCTCCATATCGTCCAGCTCCTCCTGTGGCACTGGAATCCCACCTCCAGTCTCCATTGCTGCCCTCCGGTTGTTGGCGAGTTTGGCTTGGTTTTGCGCTTCACGTAATTCAAGCGCCTCTTGACTTCTTCCATTGTCCTCTTCAGCACTCCGACTGCATTCACCTTGTCCACGATGGACTGCCATATTCAATTTTTTATTGCCAAGGACACAGTGGAGGTGAAGAACAGTTGTTGATGGTGTTCTACCACCTCTGTTATCAGGATCCTGTTTTCCTGCGGACTGAAACGCTTCTTCCTGCTCTTCTTGTCCTTGCCCTTCCCTGATCCCGGGGTCTCAGGCTGGTCCTCCGGGAGGCTTGTGGGGTTCTGGTTGTCCCCTGTACTTGCTCCGCTACCTCCATTGTGCTTCGCTTTCTTTTTTTTTTTTTACTTTTATAGTGATTTTTCCTGCCTGAGGTGTGTGTATTGCAGGACTGGGGAAGATTGTCGCAGATTTTTTTATCGCGGATGGGCCCATCGCAACTTTTTTCACGTTGGGGTTTGCTTTTTTATCGCCGTCCCAGTGACTTTATCATGGCCATTTGACGCGCTAACGTGAGACTATCGCATGGTACCGCCGTGTTGAAAATACAACGTTAACACATCGTTATTTTCCTGCGATAGACTGCAATGTGAAAAGGTGCATTAGGCTTATTTTTAGGTGATTATCACATGTTCTTGTGAATATACCCCACAGTTGCTTCAACTGTAGCTCTATTGTCAGGTCACGAAAGCCTCCTTTGTGTATCTGCAACCCGGCTGGAGTGTGTGTGGGAACAGTGCCCACTCACAAAAAGGAAACAGCCAGACCAGACAATGGAGGATTTGCTTTGCTCTACTTCACAGACACACACCATCACCTACATCCTATAGGAGAGTAGGGTCTGCTTCCTATGGTTACCCCCACTTTTTGCTGTAATTCTCTGGTCTTTCGACTTTAGTGTGGCTGTGGACCTGCTAATCAGGCCCACAGCCCAGCTGTTCTCTCTCTAAATTGATACCATGTACTTTAGGTACATACCAGATTGGTTACTGAGTCGCCCTTGTGAGCCCCTGTATAGTGTACCATAGGTACCCAGGGCATAGGTGCACCCTAGGCCTACTAGGGGCTGCAGCATGTACTGTGCCACCCCTGGTTTGCCTTCCAAACTGACACCACAGATCTATTCACACAGCCTGGGTAAGGTGGTGTAATCATCCCTTACTTAGATAGAGTATACCTATATCTATATCCATATATAGACAAATATTCACCTATAAGTGACTCCTATGGCAGGACTTGACAATCCTGGAGGCAGAGTGCTTGGTTTTATGTGAGAGGGTGCCCTGCCATGAGCTGAGCCCCTCTGTAGCTTTCGGAACCATCTCCTTATAGCTGTTCTATGATATAGCCATACCATATACTCTTAAGTGCATTATAATCCTTGCGGTTAATGCTAACTTTGGTTTGGCTTTATCAAAACATGTCGCGTAAGGTGTCAAACACTTTGGAATACTACCCACCCCCGCCAGTCCTGGCGGCTGGGGTATCATTCCACCCTTCTAGAGGGAGAAGACACCCGGTTAAAGTTCAACAGAGCCCCAGCATCACAAAATGGATGCTGCTGCCACAGACACGAGTCTGCCCTCCTGCTGCTGGACAAAACTCTGGCAGGGGAGGCCTGGACAATAGGTTTCCTGTCCAGGGAGGTGCCACCTCCCCAGACAGGCTTTAGTGTATTGGGGCATGGAGGTTTGCATTCAGTGAATGCTTTTCAGACACTGCCTGGGGCACACTAGGTGCTCCATGCATTTCCCAGTTCACACCGGTTGCTGGGACACTCAGCCCCAGCTCTGGTGCGAAACTGGACGAAGGGGAAGGGGTGTAACCACCCCCACCCCAGGTCCTCCCATAGGAGGGACCTTAGAGTTAGTCCAACCCCTAAACTTACTATAAGTATAGAACCCCAGTCCCTAGGACTTTAGATTACCCTGGACTAAACTCTGCAACATATATCCTGGACCTTCAACATTCCATATCGACTGGAAGATGGAAGAAATCTCCCTTGTGGTCAAGGAGTGACCACCCTGTCCAAACAGGCACCAACAGCATCTTTGCTGGTCTGTATTTTCGAAGCTCCTGCAGGATCCTGCAGAATCTGCAACATAGGACATGGACTTCCGGACATCTCTGACACCGACCTTCGCTCACAGCAAAGCTGAGACCCTTGGCAGACACGAGTGACATGGGACTGGAACTCCTGGACATCCTGCCTTTTGCTACCTGCATCAACTTCCCAAAGTATCCTGAAGTGGTCTATTGGGGTACTTGAAGCCCCAGACCCGAGCACCTTTTGCACTGAAGCTCGAAGCCCCACATTCCACGAGTGGGTCTTGGGCCCGCTTTGAGCATTTCCACTCAATGCATCTTTGTGGTTCCTAGTCCGTTGGCTAGTGAGCCCCCAAGAAGACAATCCTTTGTTTCAGCTTGCTTTCCTGGTTGCTTCAGGCTTGCTCCAACTTCTCTGCAAAGGAGAAGTTCCACAGACCTTGCTGGTCTGCACCAAAGCCAATCTTGACATCCTGCATGGGTTTCATTTACCAAGGCTTTTCTGGGTCCAATCCGGAGACCGACACAGCAGTCAACTAGATCCTTTGTGAGACAGCTCGAATCCAGCTCCTGGTCATCGTCGACACCTCCTGGTCCTCGTGGCTGAAGAGACAAACTTCACCTTTTCACCTGAAATCACCCAACATCTGGTGGCATCTTTCTATCGCCGCCCAGGTAACTGGCAAGTGGCCCAGACTTTGTCTCCTCTGCTTTCAGGTTCTTTAGATCTTCGATTCATCCTTGGATCCACCCGGACCCTTTTCCTCTGGTAGCCTGCAGCACTTCTTTGCAGATCTCCATTGAAATCGATGACGAAACCCGACACTAAAAGAGACCTATGCACCCGGCTTCTGTGGGTGAGGTAACACGAGTACCCTGGTAGTCTCAAGGGTATTGGCCCTCCTAAGTCTAAAAGGGTTCCATCGTAGTTCATTTAGAAGTGTCTTTAAATTGTACATTTGTAACTTGTCGTTTCCCATAGAAAGTCAATGGTAACCTGCGGCTGTGTTTAGACACTGCACGCGTCTCCCATTGGCATCCTACATCCTAACCTTTGGTTGTCCTGAGTAGCCCCAGCGATTCCACAGGCCCCAGACCTGCTTTCTATTCCTCACGTGGTTCTTATACCACTATTTTAGTATATGGTTTGTGAGGCCCCTAGGGCAAAACGTATACTGTGCAACTTATGGTACGCTAATTAAGTTCCTTGCATTGTATTTTTACCTCTGACCTCATAAAGAGTGCAGAGGGGTTGTGTTTAGATTAAATACATATATATATTTTATATATACCTTGTGTGGTGTGCTTTCATTTGGTACTCAAGGGATTATAATTGGTAAAACAACTAGATTTATTCGCTCTCTGAAGTCTTAGCCTGAAGACTGCTCACCATTGCTACCCCTAGGATAGCTTTCTATAAGGTTAAATTTACAACCACCATCAATAAGGTTCGATTAGACTGGTGCAAGGTGCCCACTAGAACTAGTGGACATCATATGCCAGGCTAACTTCTCACACATCCTGCCTACTGCAGTAAGAGAAACTCATTAGAAAATAGTGCTTACAGACTAGAAGACAAACCCTGTAACAACTGAATGAAAAAGAGCCAGTCCTCATTGAAGGTTACAAATGAAGACAAGGCTATACTAAGGAGCGACTAAGAAGCCTAATAATGAATCAGAAGTCAGCATTTACGAAGGACAATGACACAAGCCAATGACAAATATGGGCAGAGACTGGGCGGGGCTTCAAGTACATACTCCAATACAGCATAGCTTGCAGAGTAGCGCACATGCTGCCCAGTCTGAACCTAAAAAAAATTGAAATAAAAATAAGTGTGGATAAACAACTTACAACTGACACAGAATAGCATAAAGTTTAGAACTCTTTTTAGGTCGAGCTGATGTAAGCAGCGCGAAGCGCTGTGTCCAGCGAAGCGTCTTTTGTTATCCACTTCCTGGGAAAGTGGGACAGGGGATGGGCATGCGCAGGGCCGTTGGCGATTTCACCATGTGTGTGCGCACATTCACCCAATCGCCGCGCACATCTCCTGTCCAATATTCCCAGCAAGTGGATAACACATACCCAGACACAAGCACGTGCGCACGCACACACACACGCACACACACACACACACAACTCCCCCCCACCCCCAGCCATGGTCCAACTAAGTCAGCTTCATGCAATCGCTCGCGCGCGAGCACACACACAGACTAACCCCCCCCCCCCCAACAACTAAGCCTCACTCACCGGGCTACAGGCTCCGTCACGGTCAAGACTCCGCTGCTCCTCCTTACGTGTGCAGCCATCGTGGGGCTCTCCCTCAGGCATGGGAGCCCCGCGTCACCACTGTTGCTCTCTGCCAGGCACTCCGTGGCCGCGGGCTTCCCGCAGAATGCGGAAGTCCCGCCCCACAACAGACTTGATGCTGCCGAACTTCCGGTTTTCGGGCTGGCGGCCTGCTCATTTCCAATAGTTTGTTTCCCTCAGTCACCCCATCTCACCTCTCTTGTTGTTCATATACTAGTTACGGTAAAAAAGGGAGTAGCTACTTTATTGTTTTGCATGTACCTGCAATTGAACAATGCAACATTATTTTCTCCTCCAATACACCAACATTGCACATTTATAGCGTGAGTGGTTCGAGGGCGCACGTTACATTCTGACCCGCCCGCCTCCAATCTTCGAGGAAGGCTGATGTGCTGAAGGAAGAAATGACTGCGAGCCACGGTTTTAATAATCAGGCGTACTGCCAACACCCAGAGTTCAAAATTTTAAAGTGATATGAGTGGGCGTGTTCACAACTCTGCAGTTTGTGTGGCTGCATGATCACATGTAGAGAACTTTAATTGCTAGCAAAATTTCAGAGGAATGATAAACTGCTGTACACTACAACCTCGCCAGTCCTCGGAGTTGGACAGCACTACTCGCAGAAAATTGTCACTCGCTTTTATGAGCCTGGTTTGACAGAATAAATATTGTCACCAATCCTTGTGTTTTGGCTGCATCCAGAGAAGAATTGCTCCCCCCATGTCACCCTATTGGCTATGTGGTGTTTAATTCCTCCTTGCGGGAACAGCTCAGATTGAAACACGCTAAAGACCATCACAAAAGAGAAATAGTCATCATGCCATTTTCAATTTACTTTCTCGGTCTCTTACTTGCCCCCAAAAGTGGTTTCCAAAGCAATTCCTTTTGTTCTTTCTCTGCATTGGCAAAGCCAATAGGGTAGACATAAATGTGAGAAACAACATTTACGTCTGCTGTTTCAGTAATTATCAGTTTTAATACCTGTTCAGTTGCGCTGCCACCATAAATTCAGGGCTGTTGGCTTTGTCATTATACTATTAGTGGACCACAAAGCATTGTTTAGTACTTGAACTTCCTAACTTGCTACTAACTCCCACTGTTACACTCCATCCTCTACTTCCACCAAGACATGATAACTTAGGTTGCGCCTCCAGTGTATTTTTCGACAAACTACATTTACGACTTACATGCTTGTCAGTTGTGCCTCAATGTTCCAAGTTTATAATTGGAGGCCCTACGAAGCCATCAGTATGTTATTGAATTCTGCAGCTGCACTTCGTACGCCTTTCCAAGCAAGTTATTTCAACAGGTAGGTGTGCAACACATGAATGGCAATAATGCATGTTTTGTGCCATTGGTGTCCTAAACCGAGCATTAGCAATGCGATATAGCCAAAAGCTCAATGACCCCGGCTGCTGCGACTGAAAATGCTGCACGATACATGTGAGACAAGAAGCTATAAACATTTGGATAAAGTGAGTTTGTCCACAGTATAATTTCTAGGTCTTTTGATATGTGGGGGACCTAGTACTTACAACTAGCTACTTCTCCATCCACTGTTCATGGTTAACTTCAAATAGAAGCTATCTGTTAATCCCCTTACTCAATGCCAGTCTTTATCCTCCTGAGTGGAGATCACTTCATTACTCGTTGTGGAACCCTTGCTGGGCCTCCAAGTTGTCTATTTGCATCTTTTCCAGTGCTGATTGGTCCGCAGAGGCAACCACTGTCATAGTAGTTTCTGGCTGCATGGCCGCTCTGGCCAGCAGCTTATCCTCGTGTGTCATCCATTGAAACTTTCGTACCAACTTACAAACCAAATGAACTAGAAGTGGAAGTGAGTTTTTTCAAATTCATGAGGACTCTTCGTTTGAGACATTTCTTTACAAACGTGGTGATTGAAAAAGTAACTTCCACACAATCTGAAGATACACTATCAGGACTAAAAAGTAAAAGCACATTTCAGGCACCAGTGAGCCACAAAATCTTGGATTCCTATGAAACAATCACGACGAATGAAATTAAGGAGCTGTTTAAAAAACCAATCACCAAACGCTCAAACCTGTCTGCTTATGAAATCCGAGCGATAAACCAAATTTCTGAGAATCGTAAAATCAAATGCTGCAAAGCTGACAAAGGAGGTGCAATCGTTGTAATGGACATGGAATATTACAGAGATAGTGTCAACAATCATGTGTACGATGAAAAACTATATATGGCACTGCCCAATGACCCTACGAATACATTCAAAGAAACCTTGATGACTATCATTAACCAAGCTGTCGAGATGGGAACCATCACCGAAAAAGATAAACGGTTTTTGATCCAAGATTACCCAAAATGTCCAAGTATCCATATGTTACCGAAGATACATAAAGATTTGAAGAAACCCCCCTTCAGACCCATTGTGTCGACAAGGGGTTCAATCCATGAACCAATAGGGAAATACCTAGATCGACACTTGCAACCACTTGTTCAAAAAATGACAACCTATCTGCGTGATACTACTGATTTTCTCACCAAACTTAAAGAGACAGAACTGGATGACACTATGGAAGTAACATTATGCACTATTTATGTATGTTCACTTTATACCTCCATCCCTCACAACAGAGGCATTGAAGCCTTAGAGTCATTCTTACTCAACCACAACATCAAACAAGAACTAAAAATATTCCTGTTGGAATTACTCCTATTCACGCTGTACCACAGCTATTTCTCCTGGAATGATCAACATTTTCAACAGCTGGCTGGAACCTCTATGGGGAATTGTGCAGCTCCCAGCTACGCAAATCTCTTTATGCATAGACTGGAATTGGATTACATCCTTGAAAATCCTAGATGGCGGCACAAAATTCACAAGTACTGGAGATATATAGACGATATTTTCCTTATATGGAAAGGTCCCTCAACGGACATGGCAGAATTTATGAAAGAGATTAATGACATCGATCATCACATACAATTTACCCATTCCATCAGCACAGGCTCCATTCCATACTTGGACGTACTTGTCTCTATACAAGACAATTGCTTCCACACCGATGTCTATTCCAAAAAAACCGACAGGAACAACTTGTTGATTTTTGACAGTTGCCACCCGATGCCACTTAAACGCCATTTACCATACTCTCAGCTCCTGAGAATGAAACGAATATCATCAAACAACCTAACTTTTGAAAAGAATGCAGACTCAATGATAGCAAAATTTCGAGAAAGAAAATACCCAGATACCATTCTAGAAGAAGCCAAAGCCAGAACACTAGCCATCCCAAGAGAGGAGCTTCTAAAAATCAATGCAAAGGAAACGAACCAAAACAGACCAGTGTTTGTATCCAAATTTTCTAACTCAAGCAACCAGATAAAGAAAACCATCTTGAAAAATTGGGAGATGATTGAGAAGGAACCAGATTTCAATGGAATCTTCAGCAAACCATTATTCGCCTACCAAAGATCTAGAAACCTAAAGGATTTAATTGAAAAGGAAGTACCCAATAAAAAAGAGAAATTCTCTGGTACAATCCCATGTGCAAACTGTGGGCATTGTAACAACATTATCCGTGGCAACAGTATTAACCATCCAACCACAGGAAAAAATATAAACTTGTTTACCAATGCCACATGTGACTCAAAAAACGTGGTATACTTGCTAAAATGCCCATGTGGACTTCCATATGTGGGCAAGACGGAGAGAAAAATAAAAACTCGAATGACTGAGCACAAGAGCACCATAAGAAATAAATCTACGAAAGCTCCTGTAGCTGCTCACTACATCACCAACAGCCACAATATCAGTCAGATACGTTTCATGATTTTGGAGTGTGTTCCTGTAAGACAAGGCTGTGACAACAAGAAAAGACTGCTCCAACGTGAGATATTCTGGATCAAAAAATGTAATTCCTGCCACCCTACGGGTCTTAATGAACGTCTTGAATATAGTTGTTTCCTATAATCCTGGGAGAGAAACTGTGATCACCTATTTCATTGTATTTGCTTTCACCATCACTGTTTTTGATCATATGTTCTGTTATAATTTTTTACTATTTATTATTTTCTCTTAACTCGATTTCTCAATTGGACCCTACACAGAATACGTGGCTGTCATCCTTGGTCGTTTCTATTTATGCAAATTATACCTGTAACATGATGGTTGCTAGCACCGATTGATGAATGATAGTTGACTGTTCCAATATGGCCGCGAGCGTCATTGCTTACTGAGCACTTCCATAACATTAAGACACACATTATTTTGCATCTTGTATTTTTTCGGACAGTCTACTGATGATGTTGTTCACATTAATCCTTAAATGTCGTGGAACATCGGCTATACATATTTTAGATTAGGTTAACTTCACGATTAGAGTCATTCGGATTACGTAGGCTAATACATATTACGCGAGCTATGCGCATGCGCGAGAACACACACTAACCCGATTGAGGCTGAGAGCGGCGGTTACTAACTACGCGTCCCCACCACCCGGTGATCGGTGAGTGTTGTATGGCGACTTGTTACTTTAACAGCGAGCACATCGTATGCAGACGTTCACTCCTAGCACTTATACGATGTAGTTTACCTGTCCCTGGGCACACGGACAACGCACATGACACCCGGTCTTAATTTACGACACTTGATAAGACTTGCACGCTATCTAATTTAAAGACACAGACACACGGGGCTGCTACCTGGCATTCACTCGATATTTTCACTCGGGTCACTTCTGTTGATTAATTTGGTCTCCGTTTTCACCCCTTTTAAAGCACTCGTTCCGTCTTTCCGTTAATTCACGTTTAACACACAGCTAGACGTCCTTTAAGTCACTCCAAGATAACTATATTGAATGTTTGACGCAGACTGCGACCTGCTTCCCTATCACTAATCATCCTCCGTTCTGATTTCACCCTACAGAAATGTATTTCCCCTGATGAAGTGCGTTTAGCACGAAATGCATTGGGCATGTGGATGAACCTGTAGTTATTTGCATTTTCAAATGGAAAGTTGATGAATTTACATAAGGTTGTGACGCAACAGCTTTATCTTGCAAAAACTGAATAACAGATGAATAAAATCAATGTAACAATTGGATCACTTTGGTATACTTCGTGATTACCTTTTGGATAAAATGTGATTGGAATTTCAAGGAAGTGATTCCTCCAGAAGAGTGCGACAGGTCAATCTGCCAAACCAGGCAGCATCTATTTTATCCATTGAAACTTCCCCATATTCAAATTGTGAACTGGGCATCCTGCTACAACTATCTCAGCTTGTCAAAATGTCACCCCAGACTGCCCAAGCTGCTTATCTCAGCTGCTGGGTAAACCCTTTCTTGAATGAAAATGTTAAGCAGTTACGAAAGATCAGTCCCTACTTGCAATACAACAATTTTTTGTGTATGGCTGCAGCGTTTGATTAATCAACTTGAAGAGTTTCGATTAATAAAGTGAAAATCCAATCACACAACAACACACACACACACAAGCACACACCAAAGCACACACAACCACACACACACACACAACCACACACACAGCCACACACACACAACCAAACACACACACAATCACACACACAACCACACAACCAGACACACAACCAACCACACACGCACACACACAAGCACACACACGAGCACACACACACAACAACCCACACAACCACACCATCAGTGCACACTTTCACCAGGCACAGACACCATCAGTCGTCGGTGCATGCTTTCACCGGGCACAAACACCACCAGCCGTCAATGCACGCTTTCACCGGGCACAAACACCCCAGATGTCAGTACACGCTCTCACCAGGCACACACCACCAGCCGTCAATGCACGCTTTCACCAGGCACACACACATCCCCAGCCATCGGTGCACTCTATCACCAGGCACACACACCACCAGCCGTCAGTGCACACTTTCACCAGGCACACACACCACCAGCCGGCAGTGCACACTTCCACCAAGCACACACACCACCAGCCATCAGTGCACAATTTCTACAGGCACACACAGCACCAGCCATCAGTGCACACATCAATTGTTAGCACATCCACATTTAACTATTGTAGAAATCGCAGTATGGCGCACTTTACTTTTAAACATATTCCTCTAAAGCGCAGCATGCCACCATTGCTACAAAAATAAATACACATTTTTTGGGCCTACAATTTAAAGACTTTTGTTGCAATTGGTGTTGCAATATTTAGCAATGCCAATAGCTCAAACTTAATTAATGCGAGACCTATTGCATTGCAAATGCTTGTTTTAATATGCTGTTGGTTTAGGGTATATTGCGCTTCACACAACTTAAGTGTTTATGAGCCCAGCGGTGGTCCCATACAGATTCCACACAATCAGTGCCTAATTACTGGAAGAATAGTCCTGGGAACCAAAGTTTTGCTTTAAAGTCCACAGCTGGCTACAGCATGTCGATGGGCTCAACCAAAACTGTATAGTCTTTATTCAACCTTATGTCTTTCACCCGCCACCAAACCTTCCCCTTTAATCACAAGTTCTTTTTCATCCCTGGTTCCTCCCCTTGTCACTGTTTTTACATTGTTCTCTACCCCACTCCCCTTTTCAGGTCTCGCCTGATCCAGCACATGCGCTGGTCTGGCTGAGACATTTAGTAGCTGCTTTGAAAAGTACTACCAAAGCGGCCACCAGCTTACTGTCACGCGCACAAGCACGTGCACAAGCGTGTGCTCTGCTGCGCGCGCATCCCTAGCGTGCCTTAGCGCGTCATCGTGATCGCGATCACTTTCGCTTTCAGAGTGATCGTGATGACTTTCGCTTTCACGGCCGCGCGGCGTTACTTTTACTGCCACGCGGCCAATGCTTGTTGCACATTCTTTTGCATATGCTTCCTTCAAAGTGGTTTAAACAGCAGCACTGCATCACCAGTCTGTGGCTTAAAATGTCACACATACTGACCAAGCTGGAATTCAATAAGTGTGACAAAGGGCTGTCCTTATGGGCTCTTTATTGGGTGTTTGCCAAGCATGCCACATTGTCTATCAGTGGTAAATGACTCCAATCAATAACTGTGAGACAGAAGCAACAAAAGAAACATAATTAAGTTGGCTACACTGGACTGCTACAGGGTCTGCTCGTAACCTCTGAATTGCAATCTTCTTCCACCACACATTACCGCTCGTGACAGGTTCATTCCTTCATCTGGAAACAGCGGAAGACCCGTCACTGCCACGGACGTGTGGTGTAATAGGTACATGTGCTTTCCAAAGACTTTAGACTAAAGTAAGTACATGGCTCACCTAAATTGACTCGGGTTTAAGTATTAATGCATGAAAACAAATTACTTTCAAGTAATTCTCCCGGAAGAACTGCAACTTTGCAAGAAAAAACACACTTACTGATGCCTATTTTCCCCAACAGCGCCCAAAGTACCTTTCCAAAAGCATGGTCTCTGTGGCCCTAGAGGCATCCACAGCTTCATACAGAACCAAATGCATTAAAAAATTGGGACATATTTTTGTTGATGTGCAGTGTAAG
This sequence comes from Lissotriton helveticus, assembly GCF_964261635.1. Lineage (NCBI taxonomy): Eukaryota > Metazoa > Chordata > Amphibia > Caudata > Salamandridae > Lissotriton > Lissotriton helveticus. The sequence goes on along the minus strand of NC_136071.1, from coordinate 327,907,629 downwards.
GTGCCTCACTGTTCCTGGCCAATCTCCCCACTGCTCCATTAAAATAATGTGTTGCTGCCGACTTGTCCTCCTGTGTATTCCATCTTTATTTGTAGTTATTTTATTGCGTATATATCTCACAAGCAAAGTCCTCAAGTCAGGTCCTGGTTCAATCGTCCCAATACTTTTGGTATGCCTGGCAAGGCTGAGTCGCCGCCGCTGTGGGGGAGTTCGTTTTGTCCCAGATATATCTGGCGAAATATAGGTCACATATTGCATTTTTGTGCACACTTTCCCTCAATACTGGCTAAGACGCCCAATATAGTATGTAAGTGCATCTGTAAAGCTCACATTCACTACCAGACATGCTTGTGAAATGTGCAGGTGTTTACTGGTAGTTTAGTCAGTTAGCATTGGCAGTACGAAAGGCTGAATGGACTTGTTGGGATTCAACATTGTCACCTTGGAGTCAAACACGCAGTTCTTCAGAGGATGCTTTACTCTACTGACTCATGGGACAAGCATCAGTACAAACAATCTGGGGATGCAATTTCACACAGCCTACTCACTGTGTTTGGAAACGGTCTTAAAATACCAAGGGGTAGATGTATCAAGATATTTTTTTGTTGCAAACGCTGCGATTCGCAAAAAAACAGCGTTTGCGACAAAAAAATAGGAATCTGAGATGTATGTAAGAAATCGCATCGCAAAATAAGTAATCACATTTTTAGCGATTTCTTTTTTTGCGATACTGTAATTTCTGCAATTTTTTTTGCGATTTCCTTTTTTTCACGGTTTTACATGTGTGAATTTTGCAAACAAGTAATCGCATAATGAGAAATCGCAAACAGATGTATAAAAAAATCGCAAATTGCGAAAACATGAAATTCGCAAATTAAGAAATTGCAAATAACACTAAGTACATGCAGGTGGTAACCTATTTGAAAGTATATAAAAGAGCCCACAATGCAATTTTAACTGACACAATGGCTGGACTTTACCTGATAGCGAGGAGGCTGCGCATCCCAGCCCTTGCACAGAGGAGACAGAGGCAGGAGAGAATCTTCAGACTGCGTATTACACTATTTCAGCAAACAGAAGAGGACATTTTTGAGAAATATAGACTGAACCAACACACCATTTTGGACCTCATTGATGAATTGAAGCACTTTCTGGAACATGCAACAGCCAGGACCCAATCAATTCCTACGCATGTTCAGGTATTGTGCTCACTGCACCTTTTGGCTTCTGGTTCTTTTCAAAGGGTCATTGCAGAGGTTGGAGGGGTGTCTCAGAGTGCCCTGTCACGCTTCTTTAAAAATGTCCTGGATGCAATGATGAGTAGGCTACAACATCACATCTACCTCTCCAACAACCAACAAGGTTTGCAGGAAACAAAAGTGGATTTTTATCAAATTGCACTTTTTCCACATGTAATTGGTTGCATAGATGGCACCCATATTGCCATCACTCCACCAGCTGCCACAGAATATGTGTATAGATATAGAAAATGTTACCATTCCATCAACATTCAAATGGTGTGCAATGCAAAGTACATTATCACTGATATTGTGGCTCAGTACCCAGGGAGTACTCATGACCAATGTTCCCTCTAATTTTTTTCCTCTGTGTGCGGCAGTGGAGGGTCTCTGTGCGCTGCAACCATGGCTATGTGCGCCAGGAAACAAACCGCGCCTGTCTGCGGGGCAAAATGCCACTCGTTTTTGGTGCCCTTCTGCCCTCTGTCCCACTTGTTTTTTGTGCCCTTCTGCCCTGTCCCACTCGTTTTTTGTGCCTTTCTGCCCTCTGTCCTACTCGTTTTTGGTGCCCTTCTGCCCTCTATCCCACTCATTTTTGGTGCCCTTCTGCCCTCTGTCCCACTCGTTTTTGGTGCCCTTTTGCCCTCTGTCGCAGTCGTTTTTTTGCCTTTCTGCCCTCTGTCCCACTCGTTTTTGGTGCCCTTCTGCCCTCTGTCCCACTTGTTTTTGGTGCCCTTCTGTCCTCTGTCCCACTCATTTTTTGTGCCTTTCTGCCCTCTGTCCCACTCATTTTTGGTGCCCTTCTGCCCTCTGTCCCACATGTTTTTGGTGCCCTTCTGCCCTCTGTCCCACTCGTTTTTGGTACCCTTCTGCCCTCTGTCCCACTCGTTTTTCCCCTTTCTGTCCTGTGTTCCACTTGTTTTTCCCTAGTTTTTGGTGCCCTTCTGCCCTCTGTCCCACTCGTTTTGGTGCCCTTCTGCCTTCTGTCCCACTCGTTTTTGGTGCCCTTCTGCCCTCTGTCCCACTCGTTTATGGTGCCCTTCTGCCCTCTATCCCACTCATTTTTGGTGCCATTCTGTGCTCTGTCCCACTCGTTTTTGGTGCCCTTTTGCCCTCTGTCCCACATGTTTTTGGTGCCCTTCTGCCCTCTGTCCTACTCGTTTTTGGTACCCTTCTGCCCTCTGTCCCACTCGTTTTGCCCTTTTCTTTCCTGTGTTCCACTTGTTTTTCCCTTGTTTTTGGTGCCCTTCTGCCCTCAGTCCCACTCGTTTTGGTGCCCTTCTGCCCTCTGTCCCACTTGTTTTTTGAGCCCTTCTGCCCTCTGTCCCACTTGTTTATGGTGCCCTTCTGCCCTCTGTCCTACTCGTTTTTGGTGCCCTTCTGCCCTCTATCCCACTCATTTTTGGTGCCCTTCTGCCCTCTGTCCCACTCGTTTTTGGTGCCCTTTTGCCCTCTGTCGCACTCGTTTTTTGCCTTTCTGCCCTCTGTCCCACTCGTTTTTGGTGCCCTTCTGCCCTCTGTCCCACTTGTTTTTGGTGCCCTTCTGCCCTCTGTCCCACTCGTTTTTTGTGCCTTTCTGCCCTCTGTCCCACTCGTTTTTGGTGCCCTTCTGCCCTCTGTCCCACATGTTTTTGGTGCCCTTCTGCCCTCTGTCCCACTCGTTTTTGGTACCCTTCTGCCCTCTGTCCCACTCGTTTTGCCCCTTTCTGTCCTGTGTTCCACTTGTTTTTCCCTTGTTTTTGGTGCCCTTCTGCCCTCTGTCCCACTAGTTTTGGTGCCCTTCTGCCCTCTGTCCCACTCATTTTTGGTGCCCTTCTGCCCTCTGTCCCACTCGGTTATGGTGCCCTTCTGCCCTCTATCCCATTCATTTTTGGTGCGCTTCTGCCGTCTGTCCCATTCATTTTTGGTGCCATTCTGTCCTCTGTCCCACTCGTTTTTGGTGCCCTTTTGCCCTCTGTCGCACTTGTTTTTTTGCCTTTCTGATGGAGTGCTTTCTTTTTTTTCTTTTTCTTTGTTTCTTTAACCCAGGAACTGGTTGGCGATAGGGGAGAGGAGAAGACGGATGAGAACCCGTTGGTGATAGGGGAGAGGAGAAGACTAACGTGACCTTGTCAATGGGATAGCTTGCGCACTTGTTGGCAGGTTTGTTACCAATGACGTATAAATAAAATAATAAAATAGTAAATCACATTAACTCATATACAGCAATTCTTGTGAGTTGGGCCCATGGTGTTTAATGTATGGGTTTAATCTGGTGTTTATTGTATGGGTTTAATCTCAAGTATTCTAATGGCAATGAAATAGCAATTATGACTGCTCACCGCTTCAAAGGTATGTGCAAAATACCCATTTTGGAAGTTGGATACTGCTAGCACTGAGCTCCTCCATACAATTTAGTTGGAAACCAAGTTTTGATTTACATTCTATATTTACATTTACTATTCGCAAAGAAACAAGTACAATTTACTGATTTCCATAATTTTGGTATGGTTAGGTTTCAGCGACCCCGAAGAGAGAAGAAAGCAGTTATGCATTTATCTTAAATTTCACTTTAGCTCCGAACGGAAACTGTTAAACTACATTACTTTCACTTTATGGCAGAAAACGCTTGAAAGAGCGGAGTGCTTTATTTAAGAATCCATGTTAATTGCAGCCCCTTCACGAGCCACGATTAACATGGATATTTAAATAAAGCACTCCATCTCCCCCGCAGCCTCGCGTTACTACAAAAACAATACAGCAAGTTTAAAAACAAGGCAGATTAGCCTAGAAATACACGTAGTGTTTTTAAACTTGCTGTATTGTTCTGATAGTAACGGAGGCTGCGGGGGAGATGGAGTGCTTTTATTTAAATATCCATGTTAATCGCCGCTCGTAAAGGGGCTGCAATTAACATGTATTCTTAAATAAAGCACTCCATCTCCCCCGCAGCCTCGCGTTACTACAAAAACAATACAGCAAAGAAAGGCGCTTCAGGGAAATACTTAAAGCAAACACCAAGTGGTCATAAGGAAACACTTACCTTCGCTCCTGTCGCCGCCGTCTCCTACAATCTGGAAATGCCCGCTTTTCGCACCGCGTGCCTTTTAAAAGCGGCGGCGGCGAGAATACTCTAGCGGGATGTGCCCTCTGTGCCCTCCTTCCATGGGACTGCGCGATCAGGGGTAGAGAAGTGCGCGCATGCGCGGCCGCGCGGCTTCTTGGGAACAGTGCTCATGACTCCTACATTTTTCGGCATAGTGGACTTCATACACGTTTGAGTGCTGGCCAGTTTGGAGAGGGTTTTCTATTAGGTAAATATACTATCATTAATATTTTATTAGTGTGTAAATGTAAGTTAAAATGTGACAGTAACACCCATTAAATAATTCTCTCTATCATGCAGGTGACAGTGCTTATACTGTGCGTGATTTCATCATGACACCATATCTGAATCCAACAAATGTACATGAGAGGAGATATAATAAGGCTCACCGTTCAACCCGTGGTGTAATAGAAAGGACTTTTTGGCATTTTAAAAAGCCGTTTTCGTTGCATTCACAAAAGTGGTGGTGCTTTGCAATATAATCCTGCCACGTGCTGTAAAATTGTGACTAGCTGTGCCATGCTACATAACATGGCCATGAGAAAAGGGACTGAAATAGAAAGGAGTGACTCAGATACATCTGATGATGAAGAAATTCCACCACCTAGAAGAGCTGCAACAGGTGTAGGAGCTGCTTCTGGACGCCAAAGACACACTGAGATTACACGCAATTACTTTTAGGTAAGAATCAGAATACAAGACATGTTTAAAGTTTCAAAATAATGTTTCTTTAATTTTAAAGCATTATGCATATTGATTTTGTGACACTTGACCTGTTAATGCACAGGAAAGTCAACATATTTTTCAAATGTAAATCAAGGCTCAATCTTAGTAACCAGGAACATGCTTTTTAAGAAACGTATTTCCTGCACTGCCTAATATTTGAGCGCTGCACTAATTCCAAGCTTCTTGAGGATGTAGCATGGCTGGCATTCCTTTCACTCCTGCGCTGCACAATGTCAGATATAGGTGTAGGATTACTGCTGCTCCTACTTGATGTCTCCTCAGTGTCTGGAGCTTCCAACAGAGCACTTGCGCCTGATGTTGCTGTTTGTAGCAATTCTACTGCTGAGGTTACTTTATCTAAACCTTTTGCAACAGACCTTGTGCACTCACTCACCACTCGCTGCATAGTGATACTACGCCTAGTGAAATTTGCTGTTACACTGCACAGTCTGTTGATGGCTTTGGAGTAGCCAAGCATCCTTGCATGGGCACGGCGTGCTGCCCTGTTTCTTGAATCCCGAGTGAAGGGCCTTGTGCTGTTGCTGCTGCACATGCAACATGTCCTGTTCCAAACCAGCAAACACACCAGGACTGTCCTCTTGCCTACTTCTAGTACTCCTTGGCCTATCAATTGTATAAGCTCTTCTTCTATGTGCCTGAGATTGCTCAACATGTTTCGGAGTAACAGTTTGTTTCCTGAACACTTTCTCTTGAACCTTCAGGTTCCATGTCCTCAACTTCAAAAGGTAGAAGAGGGTCCACATGTCTCCTTTTTTGCATGACAATTGGAGTGGTCTCAACATCATCATTCGCACATTCTTCAGCAGCAGAGACATCTTGGTAAATTCCCTGATTGTCGCCTATTTCCTCCATGGATTGTTCAGCATGTGCTGTAGATGTAGATAGGGACATGTGAGTTTGTTGTATAGATTACTGTATGTGTTTAATAAAGTTTCACTACTTAAAAAAAAAAATTAACATTGTTTTTTTCAAACTCTTTATACAAAATAAATGTATTTTCTTGCTAAATGTCTTAATAATTAAAAGGAACATTGCAATGTAACTACAACTCCCACAATGCATTACCTCTGACAGTGACTAAAGGTACCTGGCTTGCATATAATAAGCCTTTATTCTTGTACTAACCTCAGGCACATGCATTACCCACAACTTCACATACATACATACTTGCTTATAACCTTCTGCTATTTGTGAAGGCTCAGAGCTGTCAATCTGCATCACCCCACTCACACTCTCAGGCAAGAGAGTGGCCTCAACAAGGTCCTCATGAGGAGTAGGCTGCTCAGCAGTGGATGTTCCCCCTCCTGTCTTGCTGGACTCCTTAATTCTTGCAGCAAGTTTTTCCTTGGACCGGAGGCGCATGTCATACCACCTTTTCCTCAACTCCTCTATAGTACGTGGTGTGACTCCTACAGCATTTACTTTCTGCTGGATTTCTAGCCATACTTTCCTCTTCCGAGCCTCTGGCACTTTCAGTGCTTGTTTGCCAAAAAGCAACTCATGGTTGCTTGCCATTTCCTCAATAAATGTCTCCTGTTCTTTCTCTGAAAATTTCTGCTTCCTCTTCCTCTTCTCTCCAGAAGAACCTTCATGTGAATTTCCAGCCTCCATGATGCAGTGAAACAGGTCTGCACAGCTTCCAAAAAGACTTCCAACTGCCACTGGGTGTGGCTCAGGCAAACAGGTGTAGGTAATCACCAACACTTCCTGACTGTGATGTCATCAGCCTGTTCCTGCATTGGTAGATTTCCGTTTTTGCGATTTCTTAATTTGCGAATTTCGCAAATTAAGAAATCGCAGATTATTCTCAGAATAATCTGCGATTTTTAGGAAATCGCAGATTATTCGCAGAAAACTACATACATCGCATTTTGCGAATCTGAATTTGCGAATCGCAAAAGATCGCAAATAAGGAATCGCAAAATGCTTTCATGATACATCTACCCTCAAATTTACTACAGGGGATGTAGTAATTTTTCAATAGTCATTTATTGACATGTGTAATTTATTGGCTTCTGAGTGAGAGCAGGGACTTTTATTGGTCATGTGGTGTTCGGGTGATCGTGCCAGCTGTTTTGTTTATTATTTCCTGGGCGCTTCTGGGTACCTGAGAGTGAGCAGGTAACAGCATGTAAGTGGAATTCTCACTGGTCTGTTTGAAATATGAAATCTTATTTAAATGTATTAGTTTGAGAAGGAAAGGTAACATTGGATAACATAAGTAAAACAAGCATTGGCATAGCCAATAGGTCTCACTTTTGGGACCTTATAAGTGTTTAGTTATGTACCACAATATCCTTGGTGCAACAACATCTACTGTTGCATGCTTAAACACTTATAAGGTCCCAAAGGCGAGACCTATTGGCTATGCAAATGCTTGTTGTATTTTGTTTCTTGCTCTGTGTCAAAGTCTGACGAGTAAAAAGAAGTGCTGGTGATCCCCACCTGCAACCATTCCTTACATTAAGCACTGCGCACAAGTGATTTACTTAAGTCTCACATAGTTTACAGGCTTTTAATGTGGGTGAATAGGATTAGAGACTATGAGTCAGGACATTGAAGGGTTAGAGCTAGATTATTTTTTAATTGAACCTCCTTCATTAGAGACTTCCGTCACAAACACCACGGACTTCATCAGTTAAGAGTTTGTTGGGAAACGTGCAGTAATACACTACTAAAATATCCCTCAAACTTTACTCACTTATCGAATCGAGGGGCATATTACCAAGGGCCTTATCGCCGCTTTAGCGGGAATGTTTCCCGCAAAGCGGCGATAATTTTATCGCCCTATTACCTAGCTGTCGCTAACACCAGTTAGCGACAGCTAATAGGCGATAGCGGGCATTTAGGGGCCCACTTTGCATGTCAGCGATAATCATCGCTAATGACATGCAAAGTGGGTGTGCCAAGATGTTAGCGACTGGAAACAGTCGCTAATATCGCTATCCCCTATTACCAACTTTTGGAAATAATCGCGCTAAGCGCGATTATCTCCTAAAGCTAACGCCTGCCCAGAGCAGATCTTAGCCATGTTATCCAATGGTAGGTGGATAACATGGCTAAGAGCATTTGCTCGGTAATGCATGAATATCGCTGACTTTTCAACGATATTCATGCATTTCGGCCGATTTTTATCGCTTAGGAGATCAACCTTGATAATATCAAGGCTCCTAAGCGATAAAAATAGGCGAAGCTCGGCGATATTATTTTGCCCGCTAACCAAGCTTAGCGATAATTATCGCTATAGCTTGGTAATATACCCCCTAGTTACTCAAAGCTGCACTACATATAGACCAATATCTTTCTGAATATGTTGTGCCCCATTTCTATTACCTATTTTTGGTTTGTTCACCCTTTTTCTATTCCATGCATTCTGGGCACAGGTCGCCAGCCTGGGTCCAAGATTCAGAAGCACTATATCAAGATACCAAATACATTAGATTGGAAATAGTGTTAGCACACACAGTAATAGTGGTAGTACCACAAATGTAGCTTTTAGAAGGGAATACAACGTGTAAACAGATTGTCCAGTGCTGTAAGTCCCTTGCTCACTTGGCTACTGGATTCAAGATAGCCTGGCTGATGAGGATTATGAATCCGAAACCAGTCCCAGGATGCTTGTTTCCGGTCCAGGGAAGACATGGCTTGGCAGTTCGGGCTGGACTGTTCCCATGAGGCACAGGGTCAGACTGATTTGCATATGGCCATGTCTGAACTGGGGCGGCTGAGTGAGCTAAAGAATGGTGATGGATTAAACCCAGATCAGTTGACTGGGGGTGAGTGTTTGATTTGCTCAAACGCTCCGTCCATCATCCCCTTTTGTTTCGCTGTGATGTGGTATGCGGCAGTTTTAGCGCAGAAATAGCCAATCCATTTAAATAGTAAAATTGAAGAAATGTATGGTAAAAGATTAAGCATAAATATGATACTTTTTTTGTACGAATACCAAAATCTCTAAATGAGGGCCCGAGTGTGAGAGTAGACACCATTTGTCAATTTTATGAAGATGGTTGACATTCTGTAGCACTTCAGCAGCCTCTGAGATGCTCCACCATGTGTGGAATTGTTCCCTACTGGCCTGTCCACCCCCGATTCACCTTTCTAAATTCATACTACACTGAGGCTCATACGATGCTATATGCAAGATCGGACTGCATTAAATCATACTAAGCACTGGCATGACCTCATGATGTGTGCTGTCTTGTATGAAGAGGCGTGGACGTTTGTGTTTTTACGAGCCTCCCTTTCCACCGGCAGCCGCTTTGTCATGCCTTAGATCTGGAATAGAACCCAGAACAGCCACACTCATCCCCATTAACTCTGCAATACATTAACAGGAAGAAAATCCCTTTGACTTGCTTCTCCTTGCTATTTGAAGATGTTAGATTTGACTTCGAAACTGCTGAAAAATACTGTTTGGACAAAAACGTGCGTTTCTATGGTAATTGCCGTCGGCTGAAAGCAACTGAGCACCCCTGTGGCTGCTGTGGGGGAATCTATCTCAACATTCCACTGTTTCCAATTTGTCACAATTCATTTTATTAGGGTCTTATAGAGGGCTCCTTTCTGTCTCAGATTCTCATGTTCCTGCACTCAGGTTTGAGCTGGAAGGTCCCCGTAAAATATAATTGGCAAGAGCTGTGTATTTTATCTTTAAGTATGACATTCTCACTTTTTTTATCTTCAGCCTTATGGTTATGAAATGGCCTTCTGAAAGCCCCTGTCTTCTTTCTTCCAAGGCTCACTTCAGTAAGCAGTCAATTGATTTGGCTAAAACTTTGCGGGCCTCATTTATGATAAGTATTGCATCACTGCGGTAAAACAGCGATGTAACACTTTTCTCTGAGCCCTCCTTGCAACACCATGAATGTGCCGTATTTACTGTACAGTGCTCCATGTCGCAAGGAATGACAGATGCGTCAGGGATCCTGACGCATCAGTCGGCTCAAAACTCTTGCATTGCTGGAGTTGTGTTGTAAGTATGACGCAACTCTAGCAATGCATGACAGAGGACTATACACATTGCACTGTGTCATCCTTACTCCTGCTATGAGGCAGGCGCAAAGTTTTGACGCAGTGGCGTCCTAGAAGTGGTGCAGTGAAATCTGATATATTTCACTGTGCCACTTGTATGAGGCTTTCTTGCGGGGGGAACGCCCACCCTTCATACATTATACCTAACACAGATATAATGTGGCGCAGGGTTTACAGAGTGATGCATCTACCTAGAGGTCACTTTGCAAATATGGCGCAACGTGACACATTGTTTAAGCTGCTGCTGCGCCACAAAAAGTGATGCAATGGCGGCGCAAAAGTGTCACAAGGGGCTCATAAATGAGCCCCGATTGATTAATTTAACCAGGAAAAAAACGGTATTTTGAAAAATCACTTGTCGCTGTTCCATTACTCCATTTTAACTGGGTCTGGTGGCATAGTGGACTAATGCATCCACTGTAAGGGCCTGTGTTGGACCTCATGGCCACAAGTTCAAATCCAATTATCCTTCCGAGGTTGATAAAAATGAGTACTATTGAGTTAGGTAACAATAAACGTCTGTTATTTAGCGGCAAGATACCCTTGGGTGAAAGTGTGCTTTATAAATACACATATGCTAGTACTCTCATTATTAAAAAGACAAAAGCATCATTTTGAGTGGGGAGCACGGAAAGGTTGGGGAAGGGGTGTTAAAACTCTCTAAGCACTAAAGTTCAGTACTCAGAAAACAACAGTTTAGTTGCAGGTTTGTGCTGGGGAGCCTCCTGCAAGGAATTGTGTTTCACTCTTTCAAGCTAAGGTCATTGTAAGGCTGATAAAATGAACATTAATTTGACTGCACAATTCCCAATTTTGACCTTACGTCGAACATAACGAGTAGCATTTTCTGTGCATCAGCAGGAGGAAATTGTGCAAGGAGATGGGCCTGGAATCAGGAATCACATGTGCTATTAGATCAAGTAATTCTGATCCCAGAATGTTATTGCCTGTTATCGGTGCAGATACATCTTATGGCCTCTAACTCGGGTGGAATACCACTAGAATCAGCAACTCCTGCCCCAATGCCAAGGTGTGTAGCGAGGGGTCTTGGAAGGGTTCAGCATCCCCATAATAATGTTTGGTGTCCCAAATTCAATGGTCATCAGGCCAGACAATACTTCCTAAAAAAACACTTTGGTCAAGTTACCACTTTTGTTTTACCTCTGAATAGGTTCAGTATGCAAGCAAACATTAATGACCCGTACTGCACAGTAAAACAAACTTCAACAAATGTTGTCACCAGGTTTCCGTTGCATCTTTTTCCACATCCTCTTAATGCTTGAAAACATAAAGGCACCAACAATGAAAGGGGCACTGATCAGTATTAGTTAACAGGCACTTGTCAATGTATGTATCCGGCTCACACTGCATCACAGAAAGCCTGAACTTGGGACTCTCTCCCCCCCCCGCCCCACCCCCCGGTTCTAGCACGACCAGATGGTCATGAGTGACGCTTTGTGCTTTTAGGCTCTATATCTACATAAAACTTTTAAACTATATATCTCCGGTTCTGCTAATTGGATTTGTTGTGCTGGTGTAATTTCATTTATTAAATGTTACTCCATTTTTTTAAGTTGCTTTGGGATTTTTATTTTGTTTTCACTTTATAACTGTTTGTGTGCTGCATAAATACTTAACACATTGCCTCTAAGTTAAGGCTGACTGCTTTGTGCCAAGCTCCCAGATGGTTAGGCACAGGATAATTTAGAGACTGTTGTGATTCTCCCTGACAGGGACTGTAGGTGTTGCCTGAGTGGGGCTTCCATTCCCTTCAAACCCCACCACCTCCTCAACCAATACCTCCATTTCTTAAAGTGTGGTATCAGTATTTTGTATAACCTGTTCGTAGACAACGGTAGTATATTTTTACATGATTATCAAGTGATTTATTCTAAAGTACGTGGCATTTCGTTTTATAAAGCACATGTGTATTTCAACAACTAGAAAAACATCTACAGTGCATAAATTGATAAAAAAGTCATTTTAATCATTGGTTAGGGTTTAAGCACATTATTCAAGTGTCCATTGTGCCATGGGGTAGTTCATAACAGTAAAGTAAAAAAAGGCTAGAAATCTATCAGCCTTTGTCTTTTGTAGTGGAAATCGAACTGGTCTTTTGGCGTAATTCTCATTGCAAACTCCTCAGATAAAATGTTGACATGTTTCAGCCTACAGAATTCAGCCCTCCTCAGGACATTTACAAGGATGTGTGACTAAAACCCTAAAACTATGCCTAGAAAAATAAAGAGATATGTACCTTTGTGCATTGCAGAATATGCTGACCATTTCACTCGAAGTTTACAATTTGCCAGGACAGCAGTTTTACCAAACAAAGGTGCTACTATAATGCTGTGGTAACCTCATGGTTACACTATGGGTTTCTGTGTGAGTGGGGTGGTGTTTTAGAGCATACAAGCAGTTTTAGGATTATTTGCACAGCAAGTCAAGGTACAGTGATGCTGAAATTTACATTACATGAACCATATAACAGCTAATGGCAATCACAGAAATTGATATTACAGTATCCACATGGTTAAACACGTGGACCTAGACCCTTAAGGAAGGGAAAATAACCGGAGGCCGAGAACTTGCATCTCTCATTGGCATTTCTGTTGTGTGTGGGGTATTTTGAAGGTCGCTGCACTTCAGCTGACACAGTGTCACGTCCTAGATCACATGACTGAGTGGGCAAGGGTATCCACCATCTTGGAGAGATGAACGGCACTAGTTTCCATTATTCAAATTATGAAGTGAAGAGATAGTCCTAGTGTGTTACGCACACATGTGCTTCAAATAACTCTTTATATTATTGTGCACCATCAGAAACAAAATGTATTATTGTATAAGTACCAGTATCATTGGGTAGCAGATTAACATGCACCACAAGTTGACAGAGTTGGACTGCCATACTAAAGTACACACTGCGGGTATCCACTCTTTTCAACATGCTGCTATTGATTCCTCAAAGGACCAACTGAGGCATACATCTTGAAGACGCCTTTTTATGTGGCAAGTATCTGTGTATGGATTTCAGCCAGCAACTCACGTGGGTTATTTAAAAGGCAAAAGGCCTGTATCGGATATTTACATTTCTGAAATCAGTGAGGATTACAGTCTTAACACAGGGTTTGCCATCCCATACAGCACGTATCACTTCATGGTCAGGAGATGCTGCATGTGAGTTGCTGTAAAGGGTACCAACCGCACAACTAAAGCCCACACTTTAAAGAGCACTTTGCCGCTGCACGCGTCCCACGCAGGGGGACATTGGCAGGGCAGCCACCTTAGTGGCCACTAGTCGCAGCTCCCCATCCCCCTGTCCAGGGCTTCGTAGGAGGCGCGGCTAGCCTCGTCTGCCGCTTCCCGGGGTCCCGATGACGCACGGCCAGGGGAGGGCTTACCAGTGGGCCTGTGGGGGCGAGCCAGGTACTTAAGCTCCGGCCGCCCCTAGCTCTGCCTCTTTCCTGCTTCGGTTTCCTGTCCGCTCGCCTGAGCGCTGCACGTCTTCGTTCGGAGAGGGATCGTCGTCTGTTTTAGGTGAGTGCCACGCTCTCTCCTCCCCCCGCCCCGTCCCTGGGTCAAGCCCAGGTTGCACAGGGGCCTGTGGTTGTGATACCACGGGGGAGGGAGACGTGGCCAAATTGCGGTCCTGACCGCATGAGCAGGCGGGCGGATGAGCCGCGGGGGCATGGTGCGAGGTTACCGTGGAGCTGCACGTGCACGCTGTCCACACACCGGGAGCGCATGCAGGTAGAAGAGCAGAGGGTGGGCTGCGGACGAGTAAAGGCTCGGAGATTGAACAAGGCCTCGGCTCGCCCAGCCTGCAAGAGCGCGCCCCCCAATACCCCTGCATCCCTCTGTCCGGTCACATTAGAGGAAGGCAGTCAAACGCGCAGCTCTTAGTTCCCGGCGCGCATTATTATAGGCAAGTAAGCCCATCTATCGCCTCATGCACGCGGTCCACGTTACCGGGAGCACAGGCTAGTCGGGGTTGCGTGCCCTCGGCCCCTGCTGTCACCCCGCGAGGTCCTCATGCTCAGGTCCCGGGAGTGATTTGGAGGTGTTTTGGGGTCACGGCGGTGCAGAAACCGACACCCAGCTGAAGAATGCACGAGTAAAGGGAAAGTAGTGCAGTACAGGGCAGACACTCAAACACAAGAACAAATGTAAGGCAGGTAATGGTGGAACTTGTGCATGTATCGGAAGCAAAGACATGGTAAGGGGTAGCATAAAGTGTGTTGCAAGTGGAAAGGGACGGGTGCTTGTTACAATAAAGTACCATACACAGGTAGAAGGATAATAAAGTGAGGAAAGTTAACAATGTGAGACTTGTGTAAGATTAAGCTGCAAACAGACCCTATATGACTTGTGTAAGATTAAGCTGCAAACAGACCCTATAACCAACTTAGAACGCCATACTGTCAAGGAGGAATGGGGGTTTCACTCCGCTTACCGATAAAATAGAGGTTTTTAGATAGCGATTCTCGTGGGATGCAAATTCAACCCACATGTGTGGGACTAAAAAGGCTGAGAGCAGGGAGATTAGAATATTGCGTCAAGCTCAGATATAGAGTTAATAAAAAATTAAAATAGTAGAAGGAAGTAATCTAGTACACGACCACACTGAGGAGACCTAATTGTAGCTGATGAACAGATAGCTCGTGGTGCCAAAACACAGTTATGACGCTAACTCGAGATAAATACGATACAGTACCATACACAGGTAGAAGGTATACTGCTGGAACTGGCAGACCCTCCAACCACAAGCACCGCACGGGGACGACACTTCATTAGTCAAGGGGAGTAGAAGTTTTATATTAAAAAGGGTTCCGTCAGATATGAAAGGGCACCAAGTAAATTTGGAGGTGTCTTCGACTAATGAGAACTTTGAGGTCAGTTTGAAGACCTGGAGAGGAGAATAGGGGGATGAGTTCAAGAAGTGACCCTAAACCACACACCCCTAGAGCTATGGTCGTTAGCAGAAGGAGCAGGTGGAGACACCGCTTCTGCAGCAAGCGCTGGTGGTACGCAAGCGACCCTTCACCATACTCCTGCGAGAGGATATTGTGGGCGAAATAGTTCTTGCAACTCAGATGGGCAAGTCGCTAAAGTACAGAGTACAAGTAGAGGTACAACACTGCGATACATGACAGGCAGTCAAAATACACGGACATACGCTACGTAAGCAAAGGTGGCTCTGTGCTAGTACAGATGGTGAACGCTAACCACAAGAGGTATCAGTGGTGAGTAGTAATGCGATACATACCAGACGCCAAACATAAGAACAAACATTACGTACGCTATAGTGCCACTTGGGCAAGTATCGAAACAAACACAATGTAGAAGTAGCAAACAGTGTATTACCAGAGGGAAGTGACGGGCATGTCGCAATTGGGACCAACCTCAGAGTAAGGGATATCACTGCAATGAGGGGCGGACTGGTGAACCACTGATCACCTGGTAAGACACTTCCAAAGGTAGGGGGAATAGAATTTCCATTGAAACAGCATTCTCCAGATGAATGGGTAGACTCAATAGGGCAATGTGTTAGGGTCGGGGGACCCACGTTTTCCCCAATACTGTTCCAGGATGTGGGGGCAGGCTGGTTACACTCAAGAATCTTATAAAATTAGTACCATTGAGTGATCATCAAAAGCAAATTATGATGGTACGGGGTGTTATCCGCTGCGATTGCGCGGGGATCCTGCTACACATGAACTACATCACACATTTTGGGCTGTTGGGGCACAGGCTATATGTTCATCCTACACTAAGGAGAGGTAACACCACACCTTCAGCATGGCCAACCTTGACCCGTCTAGGGGGGGGCAGTGGTTGCAATAAGACACCGTCACCAGTGGGTGCTGCTAGGCGGCAGTAAGAGGAAGGGTGTATAGGTCTGTCACTTCCCACTACCTTATTCCTGGTATACACGAGCAGTGATGTGGCGCAGGGCGTTACACTCCAGAGTTCGGTTACAAACAAGGTGACCCAGCAGCTATGGCCCGCTGGCAGATGGTGAGGGAACACCAGGCTGGGACAATATTAAGGCGGAGGCTATTTTTGCGTGTTAAATTTCCGAGGATCTCACCAGCCAAATGCACTGTCATGACGAAGGTAGCGCAATAGGGGGTTCAGCAACCTAGCACTCAATAGTTTCCAAGACCATCGGTCATGTGAGGTGGTGTGAAATTTGCTAACAAATTAAGGTGGTGCGCTGGAACAGCTTGCGATAGCAACTGCGACAATCTTTGGAGGGGGAGGGCGGCACCGCGAAAGGCACATGGTCCTCCTTGGGTACAACGAGCAGCAATTCGTGAGTATTAGTAATGGAACAATAACTAAGGTGCGCAGTGTTCACGAACATCTACACCAGTGGTGACTGGATGGCCTTTTACTCATCAGGTGTCAGGTGGGGCTGCGGGAACACTCGTACGCTGCCAGGTTGACATAGCGCCGTTGTATGTGGGCTACCCCGGGTCGGAATGGAAGAGCAGGCGAACACCAGCTCCCTTTAGGGGACCCCCTCCCTTGTCCTGGTTTCCAATGCATGGGGCAAGGTCCAGTAACCATGGGGGGGAGGGCACTCCTGAAGGCCATGCAAAGTTATATAGCAGGCTATCAGCAATAATTGGGCCATGCGAGTTGTGGTGGTCAGAATTGCCCAAGTAAGGAACGGCGGGGTGCCAAGTCCTCAGCTGCGGGAGAGCATTCATACAAAAGGGCTCAAGGGGGCGACGCAGAGGCACTAGTGCAGTGCAAGAGTGGAAGGCTATGAACAAAAGATGGCGTGCACTGTCCAAAGTCAGGATGGATACGTTTCTCCTGGATATACGGAGGCACGGTAAGCTGCAAAATGGAGGTAGGGAGCTCGGAGGTGGGGGGCTCTGTCATCGACGGTAGCCTCCTCCAGAGCTGTGGCGGAGTTACAGGGCGATCTGGAGGCAGACGGGTACAGTAAGGGTACCTCTGCGGCAGACTGGTACAGTAAGGGTACCTCTACCTGGCACAGTAAGGGTGCCTGAGCCAAGGACCTAGAGCCGCAGGAGGTTCCGGGAAACCGCGACGGCGCCCCGTTAGTCCTTCAGGCGGTCGGGGGGCCTGAACCGACCGGGGGTGTGCCATACCGCTCCGCCCTGACAGGGGAGGCGGGAGTGTAAGATAAGGATCTACAAGGTGCTGCACTGTCCGAGCATCGACTCACCGTGCTGGCTGGCTCATTAGGCAGGCGGGACAGCGAGGGGCTGCCTGCCTTGGATCGTCCGTAAGATAACCCATCAAATGTCATACGCTTGTTGTATGAAAATAAACCTGCAGCAGTTCTCACCCAGAAACAATGTGTCCAGCGTAATCATTATATGCGTAAAATGTGTACGATGTTGGGTGGGAGCGGATGTGGGCACTATGCCGCCAGCTGCTGCTGGCCACCCAACTCTATCTATGCCTTCTATTTCAACCTAGCCACGTGTTAGGGTTGAAAGCGACATGGAAGGCGATAGTGTCCATGAATTTTATACCAAATGCACAAACAATTGTCCACTAGCGAGAAAATATGTTGGGAGTCGAAAACTGCTGTGTGAGGCACCCTGACATATAAAAGATGTGCTACAACACAGGCATTCTTTGAGGCAGGCACCAACAACCCGTCTGACTACATATGCACAGCAATCAGGGCATTCCGAGTAAACTAGACAGTCTGCCCAATTAATTAAACTTCCATCAACAAAGTCCAGTCCAGACATCCGCATGTGAAAGTCTACTGAGGTTGGACATCCAAACAGGCACCTAGGGCCTTATTTACGAAGGCCTTGCGCCGCGTCACTTTTACCCATTTTAAAAGTGGCGCACCGGGGGCGCAAGGCCTTCATAAATAAGGCCCCTAGTGTGAGCTCAAAGTATTGTGCGCAGGCCAACATGTGTATGAGAAGGGGACATTGTCACAGGGTGCCTCTTCATGCAAACTTGTAACTGCAATGCGCTGTATGATGAGAAATGGCACCTTGAATGCCTTTGTGAAGAAGATTCCACCAAGGACGATTTAATAACACCAAGAATGCATGACTGACTAGTGCTACTGCTGACACGGGAGGAGGTGCCCAGTTGAACACAGCACCAGTGTCACACAGACGAGAAGCAACAAAGTAGTCTCACCAGTTAAACAAGCATTTGCAATTCACTAGATCTCGCATTTACAAGAGTTTAAGCTATTGTCACTTACAATGGCAATAGCTCAAACGCTTCTAAATGCGAGACCTATTTCACTTCAAAGAAACGGCAGCCATTGTCTGGGGCTGCTTGAAAGTGAAAGCGGGCATGGCGAGGAAAGCACGTTGTGCCTGCAGTAGGAGAAACCTTTTACAAACGTACAAACTAAATTAGACATACCGCATCACATCTGCACTAAAAGGGCAAGTTGCCATGGGAGGTTACAAATGCAGACAAGGTGGCACTAAGGAGGGAATAACAACCCTAATAACAACTTGCAAACCAGCTTTTATGAAGGACAATGACACAAGCCAAGGCAAAATATGGGAGGAGAGTGGGCGTGACTTCTCTTCAAGTAAAAGAAAAGGGAGGCCCCTTACTTATCCAATATGGGACAAGGGGAGTCAATGGTCAAAAAACAAAATTCCCATTTGGTCAAAGGACCACAATGCATCACCAACCCACCGTTATGGTTATGAATGCACAATATCTTATGAGAGAAGTACGCTATACATTACTACAAGGTAAACACAATGGCTATGAAGCTATTAACTGCACCACCAAACAAGACTGTCACAAGTTATTCCGAGAAAAATTCATACATATTTATTCAGTACACTGTTATTCATAAGCATTTTATATACAAAACAGTCATATCAATATAAAATCACAGTAGAATTATAAACCAGTAACACAGTACTGGATCATGAGCTAAAACAGAAGTAGTTGTCGACGCAGCGTTTCGTTTTTTTCGAGGTTAAAAACACCTTCTTCAGGACAGTTTCTGAATTTAAAAAAACACATAATTACTATTTTCATAAAGTGACAGTCATTGTTCAAAACAAATATTGTGGTGGTCCACATGGAAGCAAACTAATCCCACTGGTACACTAAGGCATTTGCACATATTCCTAATTGATATACTGCATTTTGTTATGTAACCCTCCAAGGTATTACATTAAACATTTAGCCACATTCTTTTACAGTTGTGTTCATTATTTTTTCAAGTGCATTGTTATAGCCACAAACACAGTTTAAACTATAGGAGCCTATCGAGTATAATACATTATAAATTAATTACCTACAAAACCACATCCTCAAGAAGGTGGAATACACTATTAGCATACCTTATATTTAGCACGTATAGAGATTTATTCACTCTCTAAATTAGGTGTGTTTCATCACCAGCCCAAAATGTGGATATATGGGTCACCGTTTGGCACTCTTTGCAATCTAGTTGCCTGGATAGGAAACATTTAAAATCATGATTATAATAGATCCTCCTCCTAGGTATTCTATCTTCTTATCTGGCTAGTAGTCCTGTTACCTATATGTTCGGTCGAGGGTAAGGTTCAATAAAGACAGCGGAGCAACCGTTTAGTCAATCCCAATCATGTGTCTTGAGACTATATGAAAAAAATTGAATTTTTTAATTTTGTGGGCTTGTCTCATCTTATCTTTCTCCTTTTTTACAATAGCATTACCGGCCACTCACCTAAAATAAAATGTGGAGTCGGTCAATTTAACCGTCCTTAATCCCGGTCTCAGTTCTGATCGCGTATCTATCGCTTGTAGAGATTTCCCGGTTAGTCCTTTTATCAATTAGAACAATCTAGGGGGAAACCATTTAGCGGACAGATGAAAAGTCTCGTCAGATAGTTTATCTACTCGGGGGACATACATTTTCTTAATCTGTCACTCGTTCTAAATGGATGATGTTATATCGATCTGTCTATCTTGCCGTCAATTCCTGGGTTCTAAGTAAAAAGCTGCAAGAAAGGAAATATCCTGCAAGAATCAAGCAGGCGAGAAAGAGGGCACTTAATACTCCTAGAAGTGCCTTACTGGAAGTAATCTCTAAAAAGAGAGATGACTGTATTTCAGTTGTGATGACGTTTGATCCTCTAGCCACCAGGATTAGGCAGTTGATCCGGAAACACTGGTCGTTGCGTTCGAACAAAGATTTTAAAATGCCCCAACCCCCGAGGTTTGCTTTTAAAAGATCTAGCCATCTAAAGGATAAGTTGGTGCATACACGAGAGCCTCCCTTTAAAATCTTGAAAAGTAACTCCATTCCTAAAGGACCCTTTCCATGTGGAACATGTTCGGTCTGCCCTTTGACTAAAAAAACATCGAGTGTGACCTTAAAATCAGGAAAAGAGTGGTTCTTAGGACAGTTCAGTAACTGTAATACCACGAATGTGGTATACAAGTTACAATGTGAGTGTGGACTGCAATATATAGGCCTCACAAAACGCAAAATAAAAACAAGAATCCAAGAACACCTCAGCACAATAAGAACAGGCAAACTAACAGCGAAACTTGTCCAACACTTCCATACCACCAAGCACAATTTCACTTGGGTGGTATTGGAAAAAGTGACAGGGGATTCCCAAACTGTTGAAAGAGTGCTCATATCCAAAGAAGCTAGATGGATTTTTCAAGAGAAAAGTGAACAGGATGGGCTTAATAAACTCTGGAATGGAACAAGATGCATTGAGTATCCCTGAAGGTTTTTTCTTCGTTTATTGGTAGCACATAGGCTGCCCTGCTGTACGCCACATATTTCTCGAGGTATTGGTATTAGTGAAGAAGTGTACGGTTGTGCTGATGTTACCTCATTTGCCACTAGTTCTTTGGGATTGTATGCCATTACCAGTCTGTGTAAAAGACCTATCATGGCTGAGGTTTGAGATCATTTATCTCACCACTTGTGAAGAGTACCTTTCCAAATTTCCAACTACATTCAATAATAGCGAATCGGGTGCTTTCCAGGCAAACCTTTATTAGAAATGCATTTGTCATTTATTCTGGGTATATCCCCGTTTTTGGAAGTGGAATTGAATATATATATAAGAAAAATCTTTTTTTTTTAAAACAGGGAGTGCTGTGAGGACTGAATCTATTTTGTGAGTTGCTGGCCCGCACAGTGGATCTTTGGTGGTGTGGACGATCCACAGTTTGTCGCTATGTAATATAACAACGAGTTAATGTGTGTAACAAATTAAAATAAAGTTTCATCTGAAGTTTTACCTTGGAGAAAAAGTCGCGTCCTCCTGCGAGAACGGACTTGCCAGAGACTTGCCATTGAACTCAATGAGAATATCCCATTTCAAAATGGCGGACGCGTCCTCTCGCAAGAGGATTCGCGTCAACTAAACGAGATTACACACGGAGCCAGCATGTAAATAAACAGAACAGTGCAAACGCCGGCACACAGGACGAGTTAACGCCAGTTAATTCTCCCGGTATTGGTAAGGAGAGGGGGCCTGCGAATGCATTCGTTTAACGGCGAGTCCCTGATGGGGGACTTTTGTTGTAACAGCGAACCCAGCAATAATTCTGTTTAACACAACGAGGTTAAACATGTATGCATGAGCTAATGCCGGTTTTCTCCCGATACCGGTAAGGAGAGGGGGCTTGTGAATGTTAATGTCTACGGGATAGATCCTGAAGGGGTACATTGTTGTAAGAGTTAGCCCACTAAGAATTTTTTTAATATGGCAATGTTGTGCGTGCCCTTTACAAAGATTGAATTTGTCCCTTGCAGTTAAAATAAAGACAGGAGTTTTGAGACAACTCACGTGTGGGGTTGGTCGCTACGTTTTTATTCTGAACCTCAAGGCCGGTAGGAGTCACTTTGGCCTCGTGGGGGTAAATATTACAATTTATGATGTTTTCTGTACATTTTTGGTTGTCTGATGGAACACATGTCTCTTGGGCAAGTGGTAAGGATTTTTTATATTTGTGTTTTCGAACAGTCGTGAAGAATGATGTGTCCAGCTTCAATGCAGTGGCTAAATAATTAAGGCCCTGAAGAAATTGCCATCAAGTTGCACGGCAATGAAACATGTTGGCGAGTGGTGTGTGGTTCTATAGGTAATAGCCACGCCCAGCTTTTTTATCAGATAAGCTGCACGAAGGAATAGAATAAAGGTCACAGATACGTGCAGTTTATCATTTGTTTGTGTGTTACACTGTCTGTATTGTTTGTGTTGTACACAGTTTTTCCACTGCACTTTATTTTCACACACACTTCTATGTTTGTTTTGGACACATTTCATTTAAAACCCTGATGACTGCCGATGATGAGATTAGGGCAACACTGGTGAGTACCTACCAGGTTCCCCGATGGTGGTTCGCCCGTGAGGGGTCATCTCGCTTTCACACACTTTTTTCACAAAGACATTTTGATGTGTTTTGTCGATGTATCACGACTGTTCGATAAGGGACCGAGGCTTATTTTTATATCTGGCATGTCTAGGATGTACTTTCTACCCCGTGAACCTTTAAGATAGGTGAGTTAGTTGCAAATATTTGCAACGCATGGTACATCTACTAAAGGAACTAAAAAGAATGCCTCTTTTGGACTAGGTCATTGTAGTTTGAATGACTTTATGAGTGGAGGGCGACCTAGGTCCTTTATTCCCTCTGTGCTCCTTTTTGTTTTTGGTTCTGTGGGTTGTACCCATCAGATGGTATTGGATTTCATGTTTTATATTGATGTTACCACCTAATTTCACTGTATGCCTGACTTCAAAATGGCCGCCACATGGGTATTTAATGGTGTCTCTCTGGACACTTCACTTAAAAATGGCTGCCATATTGATTACAATAGTTTTTCTGCTAATTCCTGACCAAAAAATGGCCGCCCCATAGACTTCGATTTGTTGTCTCACGAATCGCTCAACGTCAAGATGGCCACCAAGCTGGAAACAAATGCGGGGTGCCGCTCGGGTGTTTTCAGTTTTTTTTTTTTTTTTTTTTAATAAACCTTTATTTAGCAAGAAAGAAAATACAAGTACAAGCCTACAACCCTCTGGGCCGGCTAGCAACATATCAAAGACGCAGTATAGCATTACACAGCTCATCAGCCGACAACCAAGGGTCCGGCAGCAATGGTGCACAATATCGGTCAAATCTACAACGATAAGATATGGAAAGGTTTCATTTTTATACAAGGAAACAAAAACATCTTAGAAAAAGAAGAGAACGAGGCTGCATCTTAAATCGTTGTGTCTGTTCCATATGATACGGGGAGAGGCAATCAAGAACAATACGGAAGACAGGAGAACCTCCAGGAGAGAAAGGAGAGGGTGGGGAAGAGCCAGAAGCATATCAATAATGTAATACAGGGGGGAGCCGAAGCGTATGCTCAAGGAGAACAAGGAGCGTCAGGGGGACCAGTGAAGGGGGATCACATATCTTCCCACGGTATGAGTTCCAGTGGTCCCATATCCTACCCCATTTTTTGGGCCTGCCACGGGAGACATAAACAATCTTCTCTCTGAACATGCACCAGTCCATATTTTCTTCCCATTTGGAAACCGATGGTGCCCTCTGAGATCCCCACAACTGTGCAATGTCCCTTTTCGCGACCATATTTCCCAGCGTGACCCACTGAGTCTGAGCAACAGTGCAATCATTCGGTTCCCATACGTTCAAGAGACAGCGCCTGGCTTCGGGCAGGAGTACAACATTCGTCACCTCACTCATCACCGCATGCACTCTAGTCCAGAAAGACACAACTTCCGGACATTCCCATACGATGTGGAGGAAGGTTGCAATCATACCACATCCACGTCGACACAGCCCATCCTCAGAAAAACCCATATGCATCAATCGCGGACCCGTGACATAGACCCGGTGCAGAATCTTCAGCTGAACGAGTCGCAGACGCGCCGGGATCGCGACCTCCTTGGGAGACGATATCGCTGCTTGCCAATCCTCATCATCCAGTTCCAGCCCATCGTTGGTCCAGTTACCACGAAGCCGAACAAGCAAGTCCGACCGAGTATTGATAAGTTTTTTGTAAATAAGGGAGATAGTGCTGTCTGGAACATGTCCGTCCAGCACCCTGTCTTCTAGGGGGGAGCTCTCCGGAATATCAGAACCGGACGGAAAAACCGACCCAATGGCATGACGAACCTGAAGGTATCGAAAATATTCTGAGTCATTTAAACTGTATTCCTGTTTCAATTCAGCAAAGGTCTTAATTCTATTCTTAACCCAGAGGTCACCAATCTTGCTGATTCCGATGAAGTCCCACCTATCGAAACCCTTTGACGTCCACAATTCACCAAGCTTCTCCGCGGCAAACAGAGGGGTCGCCATGGTCAGCTTAACTGCCCATCCAGTAGCCGCGGTCGCGCTACCCCACACCCGCACAGCCACTGCAGTGGGTCCCGTCAGATTCTTTCTAGCGCCCGAGAGTAGAGAGCCCTGTAATAATCTCCCCCGGGTAACAGCCATCGATCCATCTCGAATGCGGGATTCGGGACTGGACCGTACATGGCATGATTCACCGCGCTCAGTTGAGATGCCCAGTAGTATCTTCTTATATCAGGTAACGCTATGCCCCCATCGTACCAGGGCAACGTAAGCTTAGCCAACGCAATACGGGGACGGCCAGCCCAAACTAGCTTTCTCTGGAGGCACTCGGTTTCACGAAAGTAGCTAGCCGGCACTAGATCAAGTGTGTTTTGTACGGCATACAAAAACCGGGGTAGAGACATCATTTTAAACAGGGCCGCCCGTCCCAGGGGGGACAAGGGTAGACCACACCATGCAGCGACGTCCGACCGAAGCCGGGCGAGTGGAGGCAGCAAATTACGCTCATAGCGTATCACAGGGTCAAGTGAAATATAGATCCCTAAATATTTAAAGCCAGCACTAGAAACCGGGATCGGGCATACTCGGGGCAGAGAAAGAGGAGCACTGGTCAGTGGGAAGATACACGACTTGGACCAATTGATAACCAACCCGGAGTTACGTCCAAAGGAACTCAAAACAGCAAAAAGGACTCCTAGTGATTTACGGGGGGACGTCAGGTACAATAAAATATTATCGGCATACAATGATACACGATCTTCGAAGTCAGGGGACCACCGAATACCCCTTAGTGAAGGCTCCCAACGGAGCCAGGCGGCAAGGGGCTCGAGCGCAAGTGCAAATAATAACGGTGACAAAGGACATCCCTGCCTCGTGCCCCGCCCAAGAACAAAGGGCTCCGAGGCCCTACCGTTAACCACAACCTGCGCCAACGGTTGCTCATACAGGAGTTTAACCCATGCAATAAACTTTGGACCAAAACCGAATTTGGCAAGAGTAGCCCACAAATATGGCCACTCAACCGTATCAAAGGCCATCGAGGCGTTGAGAGAAACCAAGATGGCCGGCTCGCTGAGAGACCCCGCCCTCGCGATGGCGCCGTGAAGACGACGAAGGTTGAGCGCAGTATTGCGTTGGGGGATAAAGCCAGACTGATCAGGGTGAACCAATTCGCCAATCACCGTGATCAGGCGGTTAGCCAAAAGTTTCGCCAATATTTTAGGTTCGGCATTCAAAAGTGAGATCGAGCGATATGATGAACAGTGCTCGTGGGGTTTGCCATCTTTATGGATAACCACAATAGAAGCCAGCCTCTGGTCCTGGGGAAGGAATCCAAGGTCTCGCGATGCCGCAAACATATTAAGCAAGTACGGCGCCATTTTATCCGGGCTCAGCTTGTATAACTCGACCGGTATACCGTTGGGACCAGAAGCCTTCCCCGAGCGAAGGGAGCGTATAGCGAGCGCAACCTCATCAATGGAAAAGTCAGCCTCCATTAACACCCCGTCCGACTCCGAGAGACTAGGCAACTCAAGATTACGAAGCAGCAAGTGCGAGTCCTCCTCCAGCCTGGTCGAAACCGGCGCGTACACAACCCGAAAGTGCTGGGCAAACACCTCAACTATCTCAACCGGGTCCACGACTTTCGTTCCATCAACTTTCTCAACTACAGGCACAACACAATTCATTCTGTCTCGCCTATCCAGCCAAGCAAGCAACTTCCCTGCTTTATCACCCACGTCATACAGATGCCCCTGCTGCACACGATGCATTGCCTCAGCCGAGTCAGTCACCAGGGCCCTGTAATCAGATTGCTTAAGAGCCAAGACATGCAGTTTCTCGGGAGTAACCCCAGCCTCCAACCGTTCCTCCAATACGGCAATCTTAGACTCCAAGTCCGCCACCTCCTCATTTTCACGCCTCCTTTCACCAGCAATCAAAGACAGGGTCTGACCACGGATCACAGTTTTATAAGCCTCCCATAGGGAGACCGGGGAGGACACCGATCCCTCATTTTCAGTAAAGTAAAAGTTCATGCACTTGACCACCTCAGATCTGATTTTGGGGCTCTGAAAATGCCATGGATTGATCGGGGCAATCCGGCCCCCAGCCCCCAGATGTATATCGATGTGGAGCCAGAGCGGGGAGTGGTCTGCGATTCCTCTAGCCAAATGCTTGATTTCACGTACCGAGACCAACTGCACCACCGGCACGAGGATATAATCAAGTCTCGAGAGACTTCCATGGGCACCCGAGTGGAAGGTGTACTGAAGCCGGCCAGGGTGCAGTTGTCTCCAACAGTCTGCCAACCCAAAGGCATCTAAGAATTTCCCCAGCCATAGCTGCGATGTAGGGAGGAGCCTGGGGGGGCTACGATCACTCTCCCCATTCACCACGGAATTAAAGTCGCCACCCACCACTAGCAATCCATCAGGCAAACCCAGAATTACCTCACCCAGGTCGGAGAAGGTAGTAGACTGTAGGCCAGGTGGTACATAAATAGACAGTATGGAAATCAACTTCCCTTCCCATCTCCCCAGAATGGCTGTGTATCGGCCTCTATCGTCCAACACCGTGCCATCTATCTCCAGGGGGAGGGAGTTCCTAACCAGGATACCAACCCCCCTCGATCCAGAGGTAAAGCCGGAATGAGCCACCAACCGGTAACCTCGTCTGTTAAGTGCATGACATGTATTGCCCACCAAGTGAGTCTCCTGGAGCAAGACCACATCCGGTGAACATCTCTTCAAGTATTGTAATACAATCCCACGTTTGATCCTGTCCCCCAGACCATTAACATTCCAGCTCAACACCCTAAGTTCCCTACCCCCCATCCCAGAAGAAAACAGACCGCCCTCCCCACCTCGAAACAGCCACAGGATAGCAAATGGAAAACAAAGCACAGCCTAGAAACAAACAAAAAGAAAAGAACCCCCCCACCACCCCCAGTGAACCCATCAAACTCAAACCCCCCTCCCTGCACCCCTGCGGTAGACCGAAAAGCCACCCCAACTTGCAGTGTGCCTGTCGCCCCATTAAACTAGCCTACACAAAAGAGAGAGAAGTCCCCAGAGGAGGAAGATCCCCTAACCCCCCCACCCCCGGGCATTCACACCATAACTGGACATAGTCTTTGAGCCACTGCCATAGTATCAGGCTCGCCGATGTAGACTCACTGCTCCTGGTCCTCCGAACCCCCTTCAGCGCCTCTCGAGTGCTCCGGGCCCTCATGGCGCGTCGATAAAGTGTCCAACCAGTCACTAGCGACCTCGGGGCGGTCAAAGAAGAACGCACCCTCTTCATGTTCAACTCTCAAGCGGGCCGGGAAAAGCATAGCATATTTCAGTCCCAGTTCTCTGAGGCGCCTCTTCACACCCGTGAAGCCCATTCGTTGTTTCTGGACTGCCTGAGTGAAGTCCGGGTAGAAACCAATCGACACGTTCTCAAATTTAGTGGGTCCACTCGTTCGTGAAACTTGTAGGATAGCGTCTCTGTCACGGAAATTGAAGAGCCTGGCAATTATGGGCCGCGGAGCGGCACCCAACTTCGGCTTGCCACCCGGGACACGATGAGCTCGCTCCACAGCAAAGAATTTACTTAAAGCTTTTGGTGCCAAATGCTTCAACACGAGGTCCTCCACCAGGATATCTACAGGCACATCAGCGGAGTTCTCCGGGACTCCCACGATGCGGACGTTATTGCGTCCGCATCGTGGCGATTGGCGAACAGTTCGCAAGTAGTCCGAAGATTGCCGACTGTGGTCTGGAGATCCGAGACATCTGTGGTCAAACTAGCCGTCTTGATATCGAGGGATTTGACACGCTCGTTGGTTTTCCCCAGGTCCGCTCTGATGAGGGTGACGTCGATCGCCACCGTGTCTATCTTGGCCGCCAAGGTTTCATATTGCTGGCCCATGGTGGATTGGACACTCGCAATAGCGCCCATAATGTCCTTCAAAGTCGGCTCCTCGCAGTCAGGAGGACCATCACCAGCTTCCTCTAGGGCACCACTCGACCCGCCCGGGGAGCCCTTAGGTCGAGTAAATCAATCGATGGTCTGAGATTGGGAGATCCCCCCTCGGGACGGGCCTCTAGTGGTGCGCCTCTCAATGGCCGCCCTGCCCGCCATGACAGGCAATGAGCTCCAACGGGATCTGTAGAAGTTAGCCGAGATGATCCCCGTCTTGGCAAGCTCGGACCGGCAAAAGGATAGGGACACAGCGCTGGCTGAAGGTCGGCAGCGAGAACAGAGCTGGAGCGCCGATCGGCGACTGGGCGTGCACAACGGCGACCAAAAACGAAACCGAAAGTACACCAGGGGCAGAGGGCGTGACTCATCAGCCGTGTTGTTCAATTGCCACCTGGGTACCCCTGGGACTCAAGCCCCCGATTGGCGTACGATGTAGGCCCCAAATTCCAGAGTGCAGTAAGTCCGAAATCCGGCGGCCAAATCGATTTTTTAAAAAGACATGGACATCAGCAAGGCATCAATAAAAAGTACCCGTCGTCATAATCAGGATCTTCACATGATAATCGCGGGAGGCGGAAAGGGTCTCGGGAGCCCTTAGCTCACGCGTCCATCTTGGAATCGCGCGAAGCTCCTCCTGTTTTCAGTTTTTTGTTTGTCGATATACAACCTACAAATATGTTTTCTCAAATATATTTGAATTGGCTAACAATATTGAGTGGTCACACTAGATTTGTGGCACTGTGTGCCAACTGGAAATTGATAGTGAAGGAGTTGCTAGATAAGCAGGGGCACTATTTACATCAATGATTGTCCCTTAGTTTCATGCAAACGTTAATTTTGAGTCTAAAAGCTTTTCTCGCGAGGACCTGCACTTGTTTCTTGCCTCCTGATGCTTGCAGACTTGGCTCTTCCTTCGTCGCCAGTGTTTATCAGGTTCTCACAAATGAGACAATGGATGACTGGTCTTATGATTTCTTTATCCGAGTCCTTCACTACCACACAGTGTTCTACCCATAAGAAAATAATCTTCACATGTCCTGCTTCTTTTCTCCCCCTTCGTCATTTCACCCCACTCTTTTCTGTTGCCTTCGTTTTATCAGAAGTTCATATTTGATGTCAGCAGCTAGACCACTGATCTCTCCATTTCTAATGTTGTTCATAGGTGACATTACAAGGGGCCTGCATCACTCATTGTGCCACCCACTAAAGTAGACTTTCACAACTTGTCTGAGGCATGTCATTGAAGACTGTAGTGTAGGTATAAACTGTCATGTTGACCTGGTAAAATAAAAACTATTGCAAGGCCTAAGCCTTCCCTTATAATAATTACAAACCATCTCTAAG
The DNA here is from genome assembly GCF_964261635.1 of Lissotriton helveticus. Taxonomy (NCBI): domain Eukaryota; kingdom Metazoa; phylum Chordata; class Amphibia; order Caudata; family Salamandridae; genus Lissotriton; species Lissotriton helveticus. Next base: position 327,877,896 of record NC_136071.1, on the reverse strand, counting down.
GTAGTCCCTGTTAAAAATAGGGGTCAATAATTGGCAGTGGATTGAACCCTGTCCAAGTAGGGACCTTTCCTTCCAGTCAGGAAAAGGGGATTACACACCTAAGGTAACCCCTGCTCACCCTCTTGGTAGTTTGGCACAAGCACACACAGTTACACAGTGAAAACACTACAACATGTTCACCACACCAGTTTAGACAAATAGCCAATATCTATCTAAACAAAACAAGACTACAACAACAAAAATCCAACATATACAAGCAAAGATATGAATTTCTCAATAATAAAGCTTAAATACAGTTCCTTGAAGTTGACAATGCCAACTGAGGCTATCAGAGCGGTGTGAACAACAAATCCAACATTTCAGAATCACTACACATAAGTATTTCCTGCATATAGACTTTAATGTCTCTTTTGCTTTGAATATACTAAAATGAGTAAAAAAGTTAAAGAATATATATAAATAAAGTACCAGATCAAATAAAAATAATATAGTTTGGTCTAGCGGTAATTTAAAGAAGCTGAGAATTACACAGGTACTTGCCCATTTCCCTGTTACAGATACTTTTAGAAAGTTGACATTTTCTTGTCCCAACCATTTCTTCATTCTACAAGTGTCCTAGGCTCATGGCTGTGAATGGCTCTACTGTCCGGGTCTGTGTTTTGCTTCCAGGTAGTAACTCAAAGGGGGTTTAAGTTGGACAGGTTGGGCCACCCTCGCAGGATGACTGGCAGTAACTGTACCCAGACCCACTTACACCTTGAAGGGCTTTGCCTCCTGCACACAAAGAATTCTGACATCAGACCTGCACTGTCTTGTTACTCCCAGACAGTTTGGAACCTTGATTTGGGAAGGGAAATACATTTCTTGAACGCAATATGGGGGAAGGATAGGGAGTCTTGACACAAATGCTGGCACCAGGTATAAATATGGGACCTCCAGGGCCACTCATCAGAACACTCCTCGACCTGTGGAATTTACAGAAGAGGAACTGCCCTGCTGCCAGAGGACTGCCCTGATGTCTGAGAAGGAAGACTGGACCTGCATACCTTTAACTCAGGGTATCCCAGAAGAGTGGCTCCAAGGGTCAGTTATCTGACCTCTTTTGTGAACAACAGGGACACAACAAGCTTCAGACGCCACCCTACAAGTGCTGAATTGACCTGGTGCAACTGGCCCTGCAACTGGACCTATCGGAGCTTAGCGGGTGTCTGCTGGAGTGATTTCTGGATCCCCAGCAGGACCCTTTGCGTCTCTAGATGTATTTTCTTTAATTACTACAAAACTTCTGAGTAGATTTACACCAAATTGCAAAACCAATCTTTCTGGGCTAAGATCCAGCTTTTTGCTAAATTTGGTGTAATTCCGTTCAGCAGTTTGGGCTGTAGTCGTGTCTAAGTCTCTACGGGAAATTGCATTGGGAAAAAAACATGTTTTGGGACCTCTCCTTTTTCTTAGTCCCCGCCTGATGAATCATTGTGAAACTTTCCGAAAGGCAGTTGAAGTGAGTGGCAAACTAGTTTTGAAAATTCTGTGAAGATTCGTCGAACGGCATCAAAGTTATTAGCAACACAATAAACACTAACATTTTCAAAACTTAGGGGCAGATTAGGATACCGTTTTTTCCGTATCCTCCGGGCCGGCGGAAGCCTCCGCCGGCCCGGAGGATACGGAAAAACCGCAGCGGACCCACCAAAGACCCACCGCCACATTAGGATGGCTGGTGGGTCCAGGTTTACGTCCGCAGCTTTTCCGCCGCGGTTGGCTTACAACCGCGGCGGAAAAGCCCTAATATGGTGGCGGTGTCTCTCAGACACCGCCAGCCATATTAGGATGCCCAAAAAGAAATGCTTTTCCACGGCGGGCTTTCCGCAGTGGAAAAGCATACGGAGCTTCACTGCGGGGTCCCGTTGCGGGCCCCCTGGGTGAAGGGGGTTGGGGGTGCACACGGTGGGTACCTATGGTACCCCCCTGCATTTGTATGCAGTAATCGGCAGGCACCGCGCGGTGCCTGCCGCTTTCTGCCTACAAATGCAATGCATGCATTTTTAACATTGTGGCGGGTGCAGCTTAAAGCTGCACCCGCCGCAATGTTAAAAATAGAGGATGTGACCGCCAGGGTGGCGGTCACATCCTAATTGGAGAGGAGGGAACTCCGCAGGCCATGCGGAGGTTCCCTCCTCCTTGATGGTCGCGGACGACTCAAGTCCGTCCGCGATCATAATGAGCCCCATAGTTCAGCTGCTGTGTTGAAAGGTTTGGGGTGATCCATCAAATGTGGGCCTAGAAAAAGGTGGGGTTCCAAAACTTTTTTTCCCTGATTCTATGTCTATGGGATTTTTTTCAATTTTGAACATGACTACAGCCCAAACCACTCAAAAGAATTACACCAAATTTGGCAGAAAGCTAGCTCTTGGTCTAAAAGGTGTGATTTTAGTGATTTGGTGTAAATCCATTCAGCAGTTTTAGAGAGGTTAGAGGTTAAAAAATATAGATATCTAGGCTTCGTTTCTGCTTGTCCCTCTGTTTTGGCTATAGGCAAGATTATCAGTTAAAGCTGTGACTGAATGCAAATGTGCTCAAATGTCTGAAGCATAGATAGGCCTTCCTTAACGTTCATCAGTATTATATCACATTATCTTTTAGTTCCCTGTTGTACCACAGTAACAAGAATATATTGAGCAGAATTACATGAAAAGGAAATGAGTGGTCATAACTGAAATATTTTCTCTCAAAACCTCCCTACTTCTTCACTCAATGTGTCCATAATCCTTTTTAAAAAATGTAGCCCTCACTGGACGCCTTATTAGATGATATGTGATGTCACTTACTGTGATGTCAGAGTGACAAAGGTCATTTCCGCCTCCCAAGGCATTTTGAAGAATCACGTCTCCGCCTCCTTGTCCTTCCGGTGTTTTCCTGCGTAAGCCAATGTTTCTTATAAAAACTTCATTCACCAAAGTCATAATGTAAGGAGCACTTTGTGTCCATAAACCCACTTGTAGCACTGACAGGCTGTTAAAATGATATTAAAAAGTAGAAATTATTTTGTTTCGTAATTCGCCTTTCTATTCCTCTGTGGTTTTTATGAACACCTGGTGGAACCAGTGCAGCCTAGAAATGCACTCGGAATGTGCCATGTTTGACGGAAGACAAAAAGGTAATGCAGATATATTAATAATGTTTTCAAAATGAGAAACTATTAATGAGGATTGAAACCAGAGGAAGAACAATAGTGTCGCTGGTGTCTTCCCTCATTTGACTTTAATAAGAATTTTGGGATGACACATTTCATGAGTAACAATGAAATTAATGTGACAGATAAAAGTTTGGCAGGACTGTGCAAAGGCATGGGACCAAAATTAAATGTCAAATCGCATTCTAAATTTCTCCCCGACACAGGGAAGTCATTTATCTTCCTTCTTTACCGCGCCCACCTTTCTTCTCTTTACTTGATGATTATTAAATGAGGTGAACTATCGTATCCATTGTAAATAACCAGCTTCCCTAGCGCGTGACAGGATGCTGTAGAAAGGGCTGCGCACGCGACACCAGATAACTTCTCACCTTTAACCTGATGCACAGGAAGTTCACTGGTTATATGCGTGTTTGCACGAACTTGGAAGCGTGATCAGCGTGATGGATGCTGTCACGAAGCGAGGACAACACCTCAGAGAAGAGCACTAGGACGGACCTCGAGAAAGCAATTCAGCAAAGCCGACGGCACCAGAAATGAAAACAAAAATAACATAAAAATAGCTAAATTTCTAGGAGGGTTTAGCATGCCTACACGAAGCAGGCCGATGCAGTATCGCAAGGCCTGATTATGATTGCCCCCTGTCCGTTGTGATAATTATCGTACATTATAAAATCAGAAACGAAGGTATTCAGAATTAATCAGCTGCACTAGTTATGGGCAATTAATTTTTGAGGCATAACATCTGGATTTTGGTACTTCCTGCACCAAAATTCGACAGCCCCGGTAAATACCTAGGGGCAGATTTACAAGCCCCTTGCGCCGCCGGTGCATCACGTTGTGTGACGCACCAGTGGTGCAGCCTGCTGAGTGACATTTACAAGCACAGATAAAGTCACCCTGCGTGACTTTACCTGTGCTTGTAAATATCGCCCCTTTTCACTCAGCACTTTGCCTGTTAGGGGCGTGACATGGGTGCTGCTGTGGGTGTTCCCACGCAACAAGCATGTCCACTGATGCATTTCCAGATTTACGAGAAATCGTAAATCTGGAAATGCGTCAGCATGCTACCCCACCCTAGGGGTGGCGTAGCAAGGTGCCATGAGGAGAAATGTTTTCATTTCTCCTCATTTTTTTCCTCTTTCAATGTGTGCTGCATTCTACAGCAAACATTGGAAGAGGAAATCACCTCAATTGATTGTTTTTGTGAATGGCAGCAGTTTGTGCGCCAGCGCAGGCGAAGCACAGAGATGCTACATATTGTTGTAAATATGCTGCACCCTGCGCTTTGAAACTAATGCAGCGCAGCAAAATTACTTGCAGCACCACGCTGCGTTATTTTCTTGTAAATCTGTCCCAAAGGGCCCTATTTATGGGAAGGGACGCACAGTGGCGTCACTAGGGTTGGTGTCAGCCGGTGCGGGTAACTCATGGTGTCACCCCCTCACAACTTACCGGAAGGACCAACTCACCCTCTGCCTGCATCATGTCCCCTCTGCCTGCAATATCTCTCCCTCTGTCTGCACCATGTCCCCTCCTCCTGCACCATCTCACCCCCTGCCTGCACCATCTCTCCCTCAGCCTGCACCATCTCTCCCTCAGCCTGCACCATCCGCCCTCTGCCTGCACAATCTCCCCTCTGCCTGCACCATCTCTCCCTTTGTCCACACCATCTCCCCTCCGCCTGCACCATCTCTCCCTCTGCCTGCACCATCTCCCCTCTGCCTGCACCATCTCCCTTCCGCCTGCACCATCTCTCCCTCTGCCTGCACCATCTCCCCTCCGCCTGCACCATCTCTCCCTCTGCCTGCACCATCTCCCCTCTGCCTGCACCATCTCCCTTCCGCCTGCACCATCTCTCCCTCTGCCTGCACCACCTCCCCTCCGCCTGCACCATCTCTCCCTCTGCCTGCACCATCTCTCCCTCTGTCTGCACCATCTCCCCTCCGCCTGCACCATCTCTCCCTCTGCCTGCACCATCTCTCCCTCTGTCTGCACCATCTCCCCTCCGCCTGCACCATCTCACCCCCTGCCTGCACCATCTCTGCCTCTGTCTGCACCATCTCACCCTCTGCCTGCACCATCTCCCCTTTGCCTGCACCATCTCCTCTCTGCCTGCACCATCTCTCCCTTTGTCCACACCATCTCCCCTCCGCCTGCACCATCGCTCCCTCTACCTGCACCATCTCTTCCTCTGCCTGCACCATCTCCCCTCCGCCTGCACCATCTCTCCTTCTGTCTGCACCATCTCCCCTCTGCCTGCACCATCTCACCCCCTGCCTGCACCATCTCTCCCTCTGTCTGCACCATCTCTCCCCCTGCCTGCGCCATCTCTCCCCCTGCCTGCGCCATCTCTCCCTCAGCCTGCACATCTCACCCTCTGCCTGCACCATCTCCCCTCTGCCTGCATCATATCTCCCTCTGCCTGCACCATCTCTCCCTCAGCCTGCACCATCTCTCACCCTTTGCCTGCACCATCTCCCCTCCGGCCTGCACCATCTCCCCCTCTGCCTGCACCATCTCCCCTCCGCCTGCACCATCTCCCCCTCCGCCTGCACCATCTCCCCTCCGCCTGCACCATCTCCCCTCCGCCTGCACCATCTCCCCCTCTGCCTGCACCATCTCCCCTCCGCCTGCACCATCTCCCCCTCTGTCTGCACCATCTCACCCCCTGCCTGCACCATCTCGCCCTCTGCCTGCACCATCTCCCCTCCGCCTGCACCATCTCCCCTCCGCCTGCACCATCTCCCCCTCTGCCTGCACCATCTCGCCCTCTGCCTGCACCATATCCCCTCCGCCTGCACCATCTCCCCTCCGCCTGCACCATCTCCCCCTCTGCCTGCACCATCTCCCCTCCGCCTGCACCATCTCCCCCTCTGTGCCTGCACCATTTCCCCTCCGCCTGCACCATCTCCCTCTCTGCCTGCACCATCCCTCCCCCTCCGCCTGCACCATCTCTCCCCCGCCTGCACCATCTCCCCTCCGCCTGCACCATCTCTCCCCCGCCTGCTGCTCTTTTAACCCTTTCCTCGTCGCCTTTTCCACCCCCCCCCCCCCGCGGCCCCATGGTTTCTCCCTCACAGTTCTCGGCTCTTCTTAAAGTGACTGAAATAAACTCATGAAATGCGCTTTGAATTTGTGCGTGCGTCACTGAGGATAAGTTTAAATAGACACAGAAGACACACTCGCCCTTACGAGCGCAGCAGGGAGGGGAGGGCGTGGGGGGCTGGATGGGGGCAGATCATTGCCTTTTGAATGTAATATATTTTGGACCGATGTCATACTTAACCTCTGCTAAAGAAGGACTCCATTTTCTAGCCAACTATAAAGTAACCTCTTTGGTAAGAACCCCTTAAATTATGTTTGAATACTTCTGCTCAATAGGATTTACTTTTAAGATGTATTCCCCATAATGTCTGTCTTTAGAGCTCTGACTCATTGCATACATCTGTTTTAGACCAGTCCTTCAAATGCCGATCTGTCTACTTGACCTTTCATCCTTTTGAGGTCGATAAAATGAGTGCTAGTGAGTTGGGTAACAAGAAGTCTGTTTTTCAGCGCCACGATACCCACAGATAAGTGTTCCCTTTACAAACACACTTTGCTAAAGTTATACACTGAAACCGAAAAATATATAGATAGTATACTTTCCTGTAAAGAAAAGTTAAGATGCTCTTTCTAATCTTCCCCAATATATCTATATAATTATTTTATTAAATTATGAATATCCTGTTATAAATGTGTACGTAATCATTTCCTATCCTCATTTAAAATTCCACTTATTCTTCAGAGTCAAACATTTGATTCCATAAAAGCCCGTCTTTTATCCAGTATTAATTTCATATGCTAAAAAGCTGTTAAATACCTCATTAATTTCGAAGAAGTTGAACGATTCAAAAGATTGTCCGTTACAACTGATAGCGAGTCCAAGTGAAGACATTATTTAAATGCTCACATCAGCCTCTGCTTGTCAGAGAGAGAGGCGCAATGTTTTATTAGGCTCAGGGTTCCTCCTGATAAGCAAAGCAGAGCAGAGGCGAGGCGAGGCTGCAGAGCTGTGTTACATACACAGCATACCCAGATGGTGTCACCCCATGTAACGGTGTCACCCGGTGCGGTCCGCACCCCCCGCGCCCCCCTAGTGACGCCACTGGGGACGCATCGCTGTATGAAAACAGCCCTCCTTGCGACATGATGTATTCGTCAAATTTACTGTATGACGCATCATGTCGCAAGGAATGACAGATACGTCAGTGTTACTGACGTATCTGTCAGCGTAAAAGTGACGCATTGCTAGAGTTGTGTTGGAAGCTTGACGCACCTCCAGCAATGCAGGGGGAGGGCTATGAATGTAGCACTGCGTCACCTTACACCTGCTATGAGGCAGGCATAAGGATTTGAAGCAATGCCATCCTAGATGTCGCGCACTGAAATCTTATAGATTTCAATGCACCACTTCTACGAGGCTGGGATGCGGGAGAACGCCCACCCTGCATACATTGTACCTGACGCAGGTATAATGTGGCACAGAACTTTACAAAGTCACACATCTGCCTAGATGCGTCACTTTCTAAATAGGGCGCAATGCGGGGCATATTTTACACCAATACTGAGTCACAAAAAGTGATACAACAGCAGCGCAAAAGTGAAGCAGGGGCTCATAAATAAGCCCTCAAGCTTTTTCAGACCGGTTTTAAATCTCCACCTATAATTGAACAATTCTACTTACCATCACTCTGCACGGGCGAATATATCAGTTAACCCAGCTGGGTATTACCAGGAAGGTCAGTGACAAATGCCTATCTTTGTCTTCATGCTAATCTAAGCTGTAGCATTGTTCAATTTTAATGCAGAGCACACCATTTTCAAAACTAGCTGTATCATCCAGAAAAATCACCACAGCTGGCATCCTGACCTATGTGACCGACATTATCGCCATCTGCGCACTGCAGCCAGGACCCGATCACGTTGGAAATGAAGGGAACAAACGCATGAATTATGCTTTCACCATTTCCGTATCCAGGATCTGGAGCAACATCCGCATATTGGTCACTTGTCATCCTCTTCAAGAGGTCAAACAGCTTTGCAGTGAATGGCACATTGCTGGCTTGGCTCTGAATGTGATGGTGTAGCCACAGTGGCTAGCACTGTAAATATCTAAAATCCTGACTTATTTAAAAATATATATATATTTGCAAAATTTTACCTAAACGGTCACTAAATGTGCCTCTGACATGATCATTTACGAATTCCAGAATTACATTTTTCTTTAAAATTGTCAGTTAATGTGCTACAAAAACGAGATTGTGGCATGCTACCGAAACCAACTATATACCATGCTTTTCACTGGTAAACAATTCGTTTAAATTATTGGATCTGCAAAGCTTTAGCATGGCAAACAAATCCAAAGTCAAGCATACACTCATTATTCAATGGAGAGAAATAGGAGACGAAGGAGAAATCCTGATTAAACCTTGGTATTATTATAAAAGCGCACAAAAACTGCCTTGATTCCATGATGTGGGATAGAGTGTCATGGACGTCTGTTATGATTTATCATATGATACTCAGTTTAATAAATAAAAATGTACGATCATATAATATATCATGGCATGATTTAATAAGATGATACTGTAAATTTAATATGCTGCAATACAACATGTTACAGTATAATTGTAATTGCGTTCAAGGCCAAAGGAAAGTCTTCTAAACTAATGAATGCATAACCATTTCACAAAATATGGTCAAGACAGCAGTGAGGAGGGAAATATGGGAAACATCCGTAACAACGAGGCCAGAGCCACGAGTTCCAGAAGCCCGCAAGCAGAACAACAACTAGCCCAGACAGCGGCTTTTCCTTAACTACGCACGTGCGTGGTTACGGCAAAGTCGGTCTAGTGTTCGGGATGGGTGGGGAGAGAGGAGCGTCGGAAAGCGAACAGGGCAGGTAGAGGTGTTTCAGGGTAGTTTTTAGGTGGTGGAGGGGTTCGGGGTAGATTTTAGGGGGTGGGGGTTTGGGGTAGTATTTAGGGAGTGGGCAATTTGGGGTACTTTTTAGGGGGCAGGGGGTGTTCGTGGTAGTTTTTAGGGGGTGGGGGTGTTTGGGGTAGAATATAGGGGTGGGGGTGTTCGGGGTAGTTTTTAGGGGGTGGGGGTTCTGGGTAGTTTTTAGGAGGTGGGAGGGGATAGGAGGAGTTTTTAGGGGGTGGGGGTTTGGGGTAGTTTATAAGGGTGGGGTGTTCAGGGTAGTTTTCAGGGGGTGGGTGTTTGGAGTAGTTTTTAGGGGGTGGAGGGGTTTGGAGTAGTTTTTAGAGGTGGGAGGGGATGGGGTAGATTTTAGGGGGTAGGGGGGATTGGGGTCGTTTTTAGGAGGTTGGGGCTGTATTTAGGGCTCAGGGGGGAGAGGGAGGGGTTGGTAACCTTAGCCACGCATAGCCATTTACCATGCATACCATTACCACGAAAATTCATGGTAAAGAAATTTGTGGTTATGACGCGGATGTTGTAGAGACCGTGCTGTAAAGGTAGGCGGGGTAGAGGAAGTCGTTGTTGCGACATACAACCAGGAAATATTATTGCTTCTCCAAGGATTGTCCACAACTGACTTTGAGCCTTGAAAAAACCTACCACTACCAATGAGAAAGCAGTGTGCTTGAAGGGTGACAAGTGTATTGCTTAATAATGCATTTTCATTCCCCACAAATGGATGATGGTAGTAGAGTACATGTTTTTATATCATGTTTGGCTGAATTAGTCACAAAGATCTTCACTGAACAGATAAGTACTGGAAAATTCAATTAACAGTTGTCTAGAGAGTGATGAGAAACCAAATTAAAGTGCTTTGAATGAAAATTGGGTAAGTCTATCTGAGTTCGGAAGTACACCCTGCACAACATGTTTGTACTACATAGGCACTTTCTATGTAGCCATTTTGGTAGAGCTTCATATTGTGAGAGTGATCACCTGCGTCAAAGAATGTTACTTCTCATTAAACCTTTTAAAATAATTACTGACACCAAAAATTATCATAAGAGCAACATTACCTTAAAAGTAATATCATAAAGAAATAACACTCAAGCATTGATATTCGAACTTAACATGAAATCCAGATTCACAATAGTCATTAGTGAGTAATGTTGAAGCTCAAACCATTGTCAACATGACAGGAGTATTTATGAAGAAAAAAAAATGTATGTGAATGAAAAAACATTTGCTTTGTGCCCAGCCCCTGTAGCGAGAGTACCTACTGCAAATAGCCATACTCTGCGGGTATAGTGTAGGAAGAAGTCTGGTCCTGTTGAGGACCACAGTCTTCTCAGGGTTTGCAAAAATATCAGTTTCGATCAGTGAATGCAAAACTGTGAAGATTTCCGTCATTGCCAAATTCTTGTGCCGTCCAGCACTGCCAGGGACCGGGCTCACGAATGACCTCAGTGGTCAATACATTTAGTTGCACGGGCCAAACTCCTTCCAGTGCTATTCAAAGTCCCATCATAGTTGCGCTGGAGTTGGGAAGCTGCAAAAGAAGACCCCAGAAGCTGGCCTGCGTTGTGGGGAATCAGCAACTGGAATACTGCACCCCCCTACTACTATGGGTAGATTGCAGCCTATGTGGGGAACAGGGAACCTGAACAGCAAGCAGAGCGGCTGCCCTGGGGGATCAGACAGATCCCTGTGCCCAACGGATCACACCCAACAACATCCCAATTGGCACTGCATAGCATAAAGAACAGGCTTTGGCGGTCAGCTGCAGGCGCAGCCTAGCGGATGTCCACTTGCAGTACACAAAGCCTATTGAAGAGGCAGGCAGGGTGCACTGCTGGTGCAATTGCAGGGGAGTACCTGTGAACCAGAGAACAGGCCTTGGCTATCCAACACAGCTTCTCCACAGTGAATCACATGCACAGGGTGTGCGGTGGGCGTTAGCGGGGCTAGCTATGAACGCATCGCCTACTGGGCGCATGGAGACGGCTCACCTCCCCACTCAGACAAAAGTCCCATCAGGAAACAACTCACCTGATGGGAACTATTAAGCACCACCAAGTAGCTGGGATAGGGGTGCCGGCTTTGGCCACATCGGCCTACCGGGTGTGCGGGGCAGTCCTTTCCCCCTCTTGGATAATGGTGCCCTCTAGCAGTCAGCCACCCTGCAATAACAGTGCCGCAATACATAACCAATCACTCCACAGTAGCTTCTAAACACACACTGTGCAGGGCGGCTTCGCAGACCCTCGTATAAACAAAGGGAATAGGAAACGCTGCCTGGTGTGGCCGGCTGTGACCCCTCTCCCAACCGGTTGACTCTACTGGGAATGCAAAATAGGTGAAAACGACACAAAGCAATCTAAATTACAATTTAAAAACAAACGGCAAATCCGACAGCTGGAAACAGACCCCAACCCTGAAAATGAGGGGTGTCAGAAGAAGCAGCGGGGGCAATGATGATCTGTGCAGCCTATTACTGGAAATGAAATCCAGGCTCAAGACTATCGATTCTAAACTGGACGTACTCACCGCCCAATTAGATCAGGTTGAAAAACAGGTGAATACACACTAATTGTGCCAACGGTCATTAAGGACAAAAATAACAATTTGGAAGCACGCTCACGTAGGAACAACTTACGTATCACAGGCATCCCCGAGTACACAGCCACAGGCAAGATGGGAATCTATGTGGAAGACTTAATAAGAGATATTTTCGGCTCAGAGCAGTCTCACGTGTTCATTGTTGAGCCCGCTCATCGTTCACTGGGGCCTAGACCCCAAGTGGGTGCTACCCCTCGACCAATTATGGCCACAATTTTGAACTATAGAGACAGAGACGCTATACTCAAAGGGGTCAGGGAACATGGCCAAATCTCCTACAAAGGAAATAACATATCCTTTCACCAGGACTTCACTCCTAGCGTCCAGGCAGCGCGCCGTGAATCCATCCAGGCCAAGCGGCTGCTGCAACAGGCTAGTGTCACGTATGCTTTACTATATCCCTGCCAAGCTAAAGGTCACCCACGATAATACCATGCACTTCTTCATGGATGCAAAATCAGCTCTGAAATATGCAAAACACATTGGTGGAACCAAGAAGCAAGCAATGGAAACCAACAGAAAGGAAGCTACAGACCAAGGCTTAGGCAACAATGACTGACACATGGCATAACATGCAGCTCTACACATGCTGTGTAGCCAAGAGCAACAAGTTTATTTCCATAATATTTCAATGACCATGGCTCCCATACGCGTGGTGCATTATCACGGCTCACAGAAACTGCGCGTATGACATCAACTAACTACAGCATTTGGCCACCCAGTCTCCCAATTGGGTTGTACGCTGGTGCCTACACGCCCCTGGGGAGAACTCCCATGTCCTCAACTATTTTGACTTAATGTTTAAAGTTACTTTTGTTTGTTCTGCTAAGTTAGAACTTGAGGAGTTCTTACAGTCTCAACCTATTTGGGGGGTTGGAATGGGTGAGGAAGGGTCCATAGGAGGGAGTTAACAGTTTAAGAGAAAAAGGCAGCAACGGAAACGGGCAGTACAATCACATCACACCAAAAGTGACATATGCGGCAACGCGATACATGAAAATGGCAGACCGATGTTGGCAAAGTGGGACAGGGAGGAAGAGTGGCACAGGACACAGCATTACTACTAAACCTCACAGCCATGCACATAAACATGACCACATATAATTGTCTCACATGGAACATATGTGGGCTCAACGATAAAAGGAAGGTCAGACTAGTGCAAGCATACCTAGTCAGACACAAAATAGACATATGCTTTCTGCAGGAAACGCATCTTCAGAATACAGCGAGCACCAAGCTACAACATAGGCACTGGGGAAACGTTTATTCGGCGACCTACTCAAATTATGCTTGAGGTAGGGCAATCCCTCTCCGTAGGGGAATAGGCTGTAATAGGATCAACACACTATCTGACCCAGAAGGTAGATATGTCTTGATGGAGGGTGTTCTTAGTGTGGTGCGGGTGGTACTTGCTGTGGTATACGGCCAAAACTCAGACACACCTGAGTTTTTCAAAGAAGCTATGGGGTAAGGTAGTACAAACAGGATGCAGTCCAGCCCTATGGGGGGGTGACTTTAACGCACTTCTGGACGACTCTTTAGATTGGAGAGCCGTGCCCCGTAAACTACATCCCAATGCTAGCACTGCACTAAACACAATCATATGCGATGGTGGGCTGATAGACATTTGGCGACAATGGCACTCAGATACAACAGAGGGTACATGTGTCACAGAGCAACACTCAGTCTGGTCACGCATTGACTTCTGGCTCCTGTCCCGGGTGGCAGCTTCATGGACCACAGAAATTAAACACCTCCCGCAAACACTTTCAGATCATGCACTCTGTCTGCTTTGTTTACTTATTTCATCCACACCTAACCGGGCATTCCAGTAGAGACTCCCGCCCAGAACACTACTGGATGCAGTCTTTAGAGAGTAAATAAAAAGCGATATCATTGAATACTTCTCACATAATGTAGGTTCAGTATCTTCTCCATCATCCCTATGGGAGGCATTCAAAGTAGTCATCCGTGGTCCGTGCATAGCTAGGCAAGCTGGTGTACTCAAGGCCCTAAGACAAACTCTTACGAACCTAAAATCACAGATAAGTGCACTTGAACTTGACTACTTTCATTTTGGTAACCCTGAGCTTTTGACCCAAATCAGAAGTAAATTAGATAAATATGCAGAGGAGGCACAGAGAGAGGTTCACCACCTGTGAAAACACGCACAAGCTAGGCAATATGAAGAGGGCGACAGGCCTGGTAAAACACTAGTGACACTTCCCAAACCCCGCACCATAGCCTATATAACAGAGCTGGAAGACGGGGCGCAACAGGTAATTAGAGGCCCAGAGGAGATAATAAATCATCTCACAAAGTTCTATTCTGATCTCTACACCTCATAACACACTGGCTTGCTGGAACACATACATTCCTACTTTGAGTCAATTGAGCTGCTGTGGCTGGGTAGAGCGCACAGAGCATATTTGGATGAACCTTTCACTGAGGAAGATGTAACCCAAGTCATTAATAGTCTGCCACCTGAAAATGCCCCTGGGCTAGATGGGCTACCAGCCTCCTTCTATAAATGCTATTCATTGATCCTTGCCCCCCCCACCTCATGGTGGTTTATCAAGAATCTCCCGACAACAGTAGACTTTCCCCCACGCATCGGGAAGTAAGCATACTGCTTTTACTCAAACCAAACAAGGATCCAAAATCTAGCGATTCATATAGTCTGCGTTCCCTAATCAGCATGGAAAATCAAATATACGCTAAACTGCTGGCCAATAGAATATAGCCGCTGTTGCCACTCATTTCCAGACCAGATCAATCAGGATTTATTCCAGGGAGGTTGACTGCGCATTACCTATGCACTTTCTTCACGATCTTACATTATTTAGATCCTCAACTTGCCGCCACCAAAGCATTAAATTCTTTAGAATGGCCATTTCTATTTGCCGTATTAGCGAGACTGGGTTTTAGCCCGCTATTCATACAACAAATTAAATTGCTGTATACTGACCCCACAGCGCGTCTGTCTGTAAACTGTCAAATATTCGAAGCGTTCGCCATTACCCGTGGAACCAGGCAGGGATGCCCCCTACCCCCTTACTCTTTGCGATCGCAATGGAACTGCTTGCAGCGCGGCTGAGGCAACACCACGCAGCCAGGGGTTTGGGATTCTCTACTCGGGGATAATAATATCACAAGTACGCGGACGACATAACCCTGTATATTAATAACCCCCAGGTAAACTTGCTCCTGACATTACTTTAAATTACACAATTTGGGGGTATGTCAGGCATTCAAATCAACTGAAAGAAGTCTATACTATTTCCACTGACAGACAGTGCCAACGCTTTTGAACTTGAATATCCGTTTCAGTGGGCAGAGGGCCCTGTCAAATACTTGGGGATATGGCTGAACAGGGACACCCAGGAACTATTGAATTTGAACATTGTTCGCACCATAAATTGCCTTGAGGGCAAGATCTGTATCTGGTTGACTCTGCCATTGTGCTTAGCGGGAAGAATAGCAATTGCCAAAAAGATAGTCCTCCCCCAGTTCTCATATACCTTTGTGAATGTCCCTCTCATGCTCACCCAAGCATTTTTCAGCACTATGTGCTCACTGATAATTTCACTAGTATGGGCTGGAGGAAAGGCCAGAATCGCTTGGGAAACACTCACACTTCCACAAGGCCAGGGAGGACTGGGATCACCTGATTTTCCTCTCTACGCTTATTGCACACAAGCGCAATTTTTACACTACTGGGTGCACCTGATCCCCTTTCAGCCCCATGTGGCGGTTGAGCTGGACATAGTGGCACTTACACCTTTGGAAGTGGCACTGTACCGACCGTAAAAATGCCCTTGTCACACAATTGAAACGACCAAGACGCTGAGATGGGCCTGGGACATCCTGCAGAGGGGAGCCCGCGCCCAAACATTGTACGCCCCTCAATACCCATGGCTAGGAATTCACAAATGCCCCAGTTAAACGATAAAGGCTCCATAGAGAGAGCACGGAGGCTGGGTGCTGCAAACTACGCACACCTATACCAGGAGAAAGGGTTTATTGAACCACCATCGCCTACTAATACGCCACCCCCAACTTTTCGGACATGTTGCTGTACCACCGGATACGCGCCACCTGCCGCCAGATCCAAAGCACATTTCCGAATCCCCCCAAGTCTTGCAAGCTCTAGAACACATACTCACCACTCTTTCGGCATGCAAGCTCATTGCAAGACTCTACATGTCTATGCAAACACACTGCCCAGGGCATACACCAAAACGCAGAGAACAATGGAATGCCGAGATACATCCACTGATTACAGAAGAGCAATGGCAACTCTGCCGTGCGCAGCTCGAGCACTTGTCCCCAAACTACAAACTCAGATTAATTCATTTCAAATGTTTAAATCAATACTACAGAACACCTCTACAGCAGTTTCTCATGGGCATTCGGCCAATGCGGAGTGCTGGAGATGCCATACAGACCGGGCAACCTTTTTACATCTGGACTGGGAATGCCCTCAGATAGCCTCATACTGGAAAGAAATCTTTAGAAAAAACAGTTAAATACTTATGACACGTATAGAGCCCAGGGCAATAGTGGGGCTTTCGGGGTATGTTAGGGATGCCCCTGTGGAAGTCCGTAAGCTCTTAGCTATGCTAGTGCTCCTGGCCAAGCGTAGAGTGGCTATGCGGTGGGGGCAGACTGAATCCCCCCTGAATAAAGCCTGGATTCTTTACGTCACATTCTGTCAGGAACAACTCAGTGCCTTCTGGGAAATAATGCCCATTGCATCCAGGCCCAAAGACATATGGGATCCTTTCCTTACATGGTTGAGGGCATCTGATCAGGACACTGTAGATCCTTCTGCATCACTCACCACAACATAGCTGCTTCTATGTGTAACGCTGCCTTTTTGCACTTGTACCGATGATGCCCACTGCGATTGTATATCAAGGTTAATGTAACTAGCGTATGGAACATGTGATGCTGTAATTCTTTTACCTACCACCTTCTAAATGCAAAATTTGTATATATGAAACCCTTTAACATTTATATATATGTCAAATGTACGCTGATTGAAATGCCCCAAAAACAGAAAAGATCCATCATTTGAATGGACATTAGGGCTACAACATAAAACTTAAAAGCCCCCCAAATGTCACTGTAAGTCCCACATGCACAACTAATGATCTACTAAGTAACCTCACAAAAGTGTTGTTTAGCACAGGCGCTGTTCAAACACCAGCACCTTTGTCCAGAGAATGCTGGTCAGTCTGATGACTGTGCTCGGGTTGCCCAAGAGGAATTAGGTGCTACGTTTAGGGTTTAACCTTGAACAGCAGAGCCAGCTGGCCTTGACCACAGATCTGGATTGTGGGGCTGGTGTGGCAAGCATTGGACCAGCCCTAAAATTAAGCCCTGGTTTGAGAAGACTCTGTGGACAAGTGAGCCAAGATCAAAACCGGCCAGAAAGCCAGTCCCATTTCTTAGAGCCTGGTATCCATAAAATTACATTTTAATGAAGCGGTTCTGGGTTCATAGTATGCCGTGTGCCCAGACCGTAACAGGCATAGATTTTGGCAAGGCCCTACACTCGGACCGTGCTTTGTGTTACTAATGGCCAAACTCAGCAGGGTGTGGACAAAGGTGGGGGTCTGGGTTAACACCATGGGCAAGGGTCATAGTGTGTGTCCAGTGGGCAGGATTGAATCTGTATAAAAACAAAACTGAGTAATGGCAACCCAGATCACAATCTAATATATTATAACAAACACAAAAAATGCATGAAACGATGGGCTAGATTGCTGTCCCCAAGATCACCAGAGGATGAGATTAATTCAAGCATTTGTTCCACCACATAGTAGTTTTCCGTAGTGTACACCACTGACATCACTGATCCCACCGATTAAATCATATAACACCACCTTGAAAATTACTTAGAGAATATCCAACAATATCGATAAATCTTAGCCACCATTTTAGAATGGAGCACAACCAAATACATTTCTTAATAAATCATCAACTTATGAAATTTTAAAGCTTATTTACTAGCCCCTTGCAACGCCTTTATGTCACTTTTTCCCATTTTAAAAGTGACGCACCAGATGTGCAAGGAGCTTTTAAATAAGCCCCTTAATGTTTAGTCAATGATGAAGTTTTATGGGGGGTGTGGCCTGGCGACACCTAAGATGGCCGCACTTTAACGCGGCTCCCGTGAGGAACTTCCAAAGGCCCCAGATATTCCAGCATTTCTCCTGCAGCCTCACAATCCGAGAGGCCAGACTTGTGTGGCGGACAGGCTCCGGTGCTGAGCGAACCTGCTCCGGTCCTCCCTGGCCGTGTGGAAGTGCAACGGCGGCCGCCTACAGTACTGGGCCTCCTGAGGCCTACATGGTGGAGAGGGACATCCCGAGCTCGGGCCTCGCGTGATCCAGGGGCCGGCGGCGGAGGGACTGTCTCAGCGACGAGAGTCAGGCAAGTGGCGGGCCCGCCGGTGGACTGCAACCGCCCTTTAAACATCGCGCCTGCGGCCACACTGTCCCGGCAGCCGCGTGAGGGTACCTGAGGAGCTACAGTGCTGGGTAATCTGCCCTGTTTACATCTGGCCACTCGAGGGCGCCGCGGCGACCGCCTGAGATCCGGCGGCCCCGGGGGCCTACAGGGTTTTGGAGAACGCCCCCGGCAGTGGTTTTTCGGGGCCAGAAGACCAGTGCCAGGTGAGCGGAGAGCCCGGCGGCTGGCTGTGAGGGCCCTGGACGGCGCAGGTGGCGCCGGTGGTGGGCGAAATGAGGCAGCGCAGGCCCCGGGGGAACTGGCGGCAACATCGAGAGAGCGCCCACAACAGCAAGAGGCGTGCCTGCAGGTGCCAAGGCCGGCAGTGGCCTTCAATATGGCGAGAATGCCCCGCAGCTGCTACAAGGGGTAGGACAGTGTTGACAACCCTCCAAGATCCTTGTTCAGCGAAGGCGGCAGTTGGCGCTCAGAGGGGGCAAAAGAGCAAGGCAGGAGCAGGGCCCTATGCTGTGGTGTGACCCAGCGGGTGACGCAAGTGGAGGGCGAAAGGCGAAGAACAGGGTTGAGGATGACATGACGCTTGGAAGGGGGTGGAAGGTGCACCTGGAAGAAAGGCGCCGCATGATCGGTGAGAGAGGGCCCTGGACGGGGTGCAGTACCACAGGCGGAGGACTTGGGCGCAACTCCTTGTATTCACTGGGCAGAGGTGAGAGGGTCTCTAGGATGGTCGGGCCTGGCATGGTGCACCCACTTGTGGGCTTAAGGAACACTCGCCGCGTGGAGGGGTCGCATTTAATGGGGGACCGACTGTGAACTCCGCTATTGTACCTGCGAGAGACCCTAGGGGACCGCAGTGCTTGCGTTGGGGGATCGGCCGGAGTGGTGCCAATGGGTCCACATGAGTGGGGCCCCCCGGTTGGTGGGCCTAGCGTTTGCAGGTACGGTCATGAGGCCCAAGAAATCCACGATGACCCAGACCAATACTATGGACAACTACACGGCCGCAACGGGCGGAGGGGGCGAGGCGCAGGCCGGTAACCTGACTGAAGCGCAAGAACCGTCCTTGACATCGATCATGCAGGCAATCCAAACGCTGGGGACCACGCTGGAATCTAAGATTGACAAGGTATCTATCGAAATGGCGCTATAAAGGGCAGACTTGAATAAAACATCGGAGAAAGCCACTCAAAATGCAGCGGATATTGCGGAAATTACAGAGTACCACCAAACAATTGCAGTAACAGATCCAACGCCTCTCGCATCAACAGAAGGTGGTGACGGCCCGCCTGGAGGATCAGGAAGGAAGGGCCCGCAGAAACAATATACGCGTGGTGGGTGTGCCGGAGAAGATGAAGGGGCCGAGCGTGGACTTGTTTTTGGAAGACCTTATCCTCAAACACCTACAACCCAAACGCCTCTAGAAGTTCTTCGCTATTGAGCGAGCCCATCGGGCACCAGTCCCTCCGCCACGCCCGGGGACCCCACCGCGGACAATTATTGCATGAATTCTTAATTATAGAGATCGGGATGCTATCCTGCAGGCAACCTGCCAACATGGAGATCTGCGGCTCGACAATGCTACCATCCGCCTTTTTCCAGACTTCATGCTGGAGGTCCAACAGGAGCGCCGGTCCTTTGAAGGAGTGAAGAAAGTGCTCCGGGAAAAGGGTATTAAATATATGATGTTCTTCCCAGCAAAACTCAAGCTGTTAGCAGATGGGAAATCCTTTTTCTTCACCTCCCCGGAGGATGTACATTCCTGGTTGGAAGAACACACGGGTGCGTCGGGGGGCCCCGGATCGGGGGGCGGCTGGAGAAAATGGCGCCGCGGTCTCCGACAACCTCGATCGATTCAGCGGGGAGAGGTCGTCGACAGCGGGGGGATGTTATGCCCCCTACCAGGAATAGGCCTCGCAGTCTGTCGGCCTCGCCAGACATGGGGTGAGGTGGCGCGGACTGGTTGGAAGCGCAGGACTCGACGAAGTGCACGTGAAGTATATTGACTCTTTTATGTATGCATTGACTGCTCACTGGGGGTAGCACTGGACTCTATCCCGGAGGTTCGATTGCGGGGGGGAGCCCCTTACTGGCTGGAGAAATCAATGCTGGGCCGGCTGATCCTGTTTTGAAAGAGGGGAAGTGCTCCATTGAATGTGGTTTGGAGGCCTGAAAGAGAATTCGGGGTGAATAGAACAGGTTGTGGCAGCTAACAGGTTGCAATATGGGGCTGACAGGAGCCCTCAAGTTGCGGATCTAGGTAGCAGTACTCACGCCCTACGTTTTTGTTGATAGAGCTACAGGCGCTCTACTTGTTGGGGGATGTCTGGCCCTGTTGGCCGACGTAGCAGGGTAGCAGGGAGGGGGGATAGTTTTAGGGATTGGGGGTAAAAGTTACTTCTGTGATTTTCTCTTTTTTCTTCTTCTTCGATGTACTAGTTATGGCTCCGAAGGCACTATTGTTAGGCAAGTGGGAAGCGGGGGGAGGGGGGATGAGGCAATCGTCTCCCCGGACGTTCGTGTCAGTTCTCTTTCATGCACATGTCACACGCCCGACACATTAGTATTTTATCACGGAATGTTAATGGCCTACAGAACTAGATAAAGCGTACCATGGTATTCCAATACTTACATAGACATGCGCCAGACATTGTCCTACTCCAGGAAATGCACCTACTTGGGAATCACTGTAAGGCCCTTAATAGATTTGGGTACACACTGTGAGCACATGCGGGTTTTACCACAGGCTCCAGGGGGGTCGGGATACTCATTAAGAACTCATTAGCGCTATCGGGAGACACTGGTTGGACCCCCTGGGGCGCTATGCGGCACTGAAGGCTCAATGGGAGGGCAAGATGATCAACCTCTGCTAGCTGTACATCCCACCTAAACTGCATGGCACCACTCTCCCAGACATTGGGAAATTATTGCTGGAAATGACATCAGGGATCCTGATCCTGGGAGGAGACATGAATGCAGTAATGGAGAGGGATTTAGACAGGTCACAGAGTCCGCCTGCCACAGGGGGGAACTATCACTTCCGTGACTTTATACATGCTATGGCCAAGTGGATCTTTGGAGGGCACACAATTCCTTGGTTCAGCAATACACACACATATCGGCAGCTCACGGCTCAGGGTCTAGAATTGATTACCTATTCACACAGGTGGGGTGTATGGGTCTGTTCCAGGGTGGGTGTCATAGGGCCAGAGGGATATCTGACCATTCCCCAGTAGCAGTGTCTCCGGGGTCCCGAACGGGAGTGGGTTAATCCCCCCCGCTAGATAATTTCTAATTTAAAGACCAGGAGTTTCAGGAGGGGTTCAGCGAGCGAGTGGACCAATACTTTACCGACAATGTGGGGTCTGTCGGCTCGCATAGTATAGGATGGGAGGCGTATAAGACCGTGGCCAGAGATTATGTGCAGGCAGAAGTGGGTAAGCGGCGTAAGGACAAGCTCGCGCAAATAGACAAATTAGAACAGCACCTGCAGGATCTGGAGGGGGGTGGGAGATGGATCCCTTGCGCAAAATCAGGGCAGGCAGGAGACATAGGCTACAGCTCTTGGAAAAAGAGATAAGGGATATGCTCACTAACCAGGCGAGATCTCATGCTCTAGGATTCCAGAGACGTGTCTATGACTTGGGGGATAAGGCCAACAAAATGATAGCCTGGCTGGAGAAACAGGATCTGGAGCGCAACTGGGTGCCGGGGATTAAGCGGTTGGACGGGTCGGTGATCAGAATCAGGGCGTACTGGTCCAGACTGGCAGATATCATGTCGGAAGTGGTAGGAACGGACGTTACGATGGAGGCCAGATGGCATATCTTAGGGGTCACCAGTGATGTCACCTGGCCGAAATGGGACATGATTTGGTTGGCTCTGGCGAGCATGGTGGCCAAGAGAAATATCGCGAGGTTATGGGGCAGTGATCTCTTACCTTCAGTGGAAGAGTGGGAGAGAGATCTGGATTGGTGCCAACTGGCTGCAAAGGTCATCTACAAAAGTCGAGGTTGCCCTAAGAAATGGGAGAAAATATGGGCAGCTTGGAGGAGGTATAGGGGAGAGTGGCTGGACTCACAGGCGGATGACGCACCGGCCTGAGGGGAACAGAGGTGGTACCTGTTGCTCCATGTCTGGGCATCCGCCGGGGTAGCCCAGTGAGACCTGCGTTGTATTTGGGTCCTTGGGCTATGGCTGTACTATGGAGGGGCATACTATAATCTTGCCGTGGGAAGGTGGGAGTGGGTGGTGGGTGGGGATTGTAATTTGTCTGCACTGCTGGGTTCAAAATTTGAGGTCTAATGGGGCTTTGTCAATGTGTGCGGGGAAGGGTCTGTCGTGGTCAACAACTGGCTGACCCAAGCAGGCGACGAATTCGCCCCCTTGAGGCGGATCACGGTTAAGCGCGTCCATGCTGCTAACCGCTGGTTCACCTCTGACCTCAAGGAGAAGAAGCTGGCCGCGCGCAGAGCAGAGCGAGCATGGAGAAGAGCTTACTGCCCCGCCCAAAAAATAATCTACCTTGCTGTGCTCAAGGAATACAAGCAAAGTATCCTTGCTGCCAAGACTTTATTCTATTCCAACAGGATACTGGCAGCGGAGTCACAATCCAAAGAAATCTTCGCAACGGTGCACGAGCTTGCCTCATCTAACAGAGTTACGGCCTCAATTCCCCCTTCCCAATCTCTTTGCGACTTGCTCAACGATTTTTTTCGTCGAAAAGGTCGCAAAGATCAAGGCTAATATTTCCCCTCCATCCCCCGCATTCATCAATCCTTTCCCTCCCGTTGCTATTTCCAAACTAACTTCCATTCCTCCCTTGACCAATGCCACTTTCTTTCCCCTGCTTCAAAGGGTGAAGTCTGGTTCTCCCCTGGACTTCGCCCCCGCTCACATCCTGAGAGAAATCTTCCTTACATGTCCGACCCCCCCTCTCACACTTTTGAATGACTCACTTGGCAAAGGAATGGTCCCCATCCCTCACAAATCCGCAGCGGTTATTCCTATTTAAAAAAAGGCCGGTGCTGACCCTTCATCCCCTTCCAATTACCGCCCCATCTCCCTCCTACCTTACCTGGGCAAAGTATTAGAAACTCACGTAACCAGCATCCTGAGCACCCATGTGGAAACCAATCTCTGCCTCTCCCCCCGACAGGCGGGCTTTCGCCCCCGCCATTCCACGGAGAAGGTGGTGATTTCAGTGATGGACAGCCTTCGCGAGGGCATTGACACCAATCTTCCGCAGGCCCTCATACTCTTAGATCTGTCCGCCGCTTTTGACACGGTGGACCACTCCATCCTCCTCACCCGTGTCAGGGCGGCGGGCATAGAGGGCCTAGCCCTCGCATGGCTGGAGTCCTTCTTGAGGGACAGGGCCCAGGCAGTTCATTTAGCTGGGTTCACTGCTGCCTCTCGGAAGGTGGTGTGCGGGGTCCCCCAAGGTTCCTCACTTTCCCCCCTTTTGTTTAATTTATACATCTACCCTCTCATTTTTATGTTACAGCAGCTCGAGGTCACGGTGTTTAACTACGCCGATGACCTCCAGCTAATTTTTAATCTTTCCCACTCCCCCACATCTTCTCAGAAGGTCCAATCCATCATGTTGTTCATCCAGGATTGGATGAACTGCAACCACCTCAAACTTAATCCGGACAAGACGGAACTAGTCCTGACCGGAGGTGGTTGCAGTCCCTGGTCCCCGTCTCACTGGCCCCTCTCACTCGGTGTTCCTCCACTCCCTGTTCCCAAAGTCAAAACCCTCGGTATCTTCCTTAATCCTTCGCTCTCGGTCCACTCACAGGTTAGCTCGGTCATCTCCTCTTGCTTTTTTTCCCTTAGAACGATTAGGAAGATTTCCCGTTTCTTTTCCCTCCCTGCTCTAAAGGTCATAGTGATGGCAATGGTACTGTCGCGACTTGACTATGGTAACATCATCTACAATGGCGCACCGGCCTATGCCATCCACCGTCTGCAGCTGGTGCAGAATCAGGCTGCCCGCCTGATCTATGGCTTGCCAAAATTCCATCGTGCATCTCCCTTACTGCAGGCACTACACTGGCTGCCGGTGAAGGAGCGAGCCTTGTTCAAGCTTGGATGCCTCACTTTCCAGGCCAAAATGGGCACTGCTCCAGAGTTCATTTGCTCTGCCATTAAGCCTTATACCCCGGCCAGAGAACTCCGCTCCGCCCACACAGCCCTCCTGACCATTCCCAGATTTAAAAAGAAAAGGGCGGGCGGAACAAAGTTCTCGACTCTCGCTCCTCTGTTTTGGAACTCCCTTCCCACAGAACTCCGCATGACCCCTTCGTACACTGTGTTTAGAAAGAAACTGAAAACTCTACTCTTCTCTCGAGCTTTCGCAGCTTAATCAATCCTCCCCGCTCCTACTGTTCCCTCGCAATCTGGCAGCGCCATGAAACCGCACGGTATAAGCGCGCTATATAAATGTTTTTAAATTCAAATTCAAATTCGTGGTAGGTGGGATCGATCGTTTTTATTGAATCTGTGGCTGATTTCCTTTGTAAATTTTTCAATGAACTTCCGTTGCTAACTGATGTGCAAATGTTACGGAGCTGGTTTTTCGAATAAAAAGATTTTGAAAAAAAAAAAAGTTCTGGAAAGAATGAAAAGTTTTATAAGTTTTATTTTCTCAGTAGGCAATTAGTCTGTATTTTTGTCTTTTATTCAAGTTATTCAGATAAGTCGGTTTACAGAAAGGTTGAGAAAAATTTGGAGAGACATACAAAATAACAGGGTGTTCCATAAAGGACTTAGGGCCAGTTGTAGGTAAATCTCATTTACCGATTCATAAATACCGAATTTTACCGATTCGGTATTTATGAATCTGTAAATGAGATGTAGGTAAAAATTCGGATTTTTTTACCGAATCCGTAAGATTCGGTATTTACCGATTCGGTAAATACCGAATCAATATTTGCTATTGAATCCTATGGGCCTGAAGCCCATAGGATTCAATAGCAAATACCGATTCAGTATTTACCGAATCGGTAAAAATACAGAATTGCTAAGGGGGACAGGGTGTCACTTTGACAGCCTGTTGCACCCCTGTAACTGGCGTTTGCACCATGTGGCACACATACATGCCCTTAGGGCATGTCTTTGTGCCACAAGGCACAGGTGTACATGAACAGATGTGCATGTACACAAGAATTCGTAATTTACCATGCAATTGTATTGCATGGTAAATACCGAATTCTAAAGGCCCTGTAGCACTGTTAGAAGTGCTACCTACATCACAAAATACATTTTCGGTATTTTTACCGAATGGCAAATTTATCGAATCGGTAAAATTTACAGAATCGGTAAATTTACAGATTCTGTAATTTTACCGATTCGGTAAAATTACAGATTCGGTAAAATTACCGAAAATGTACGTTTTTCTAGCCCCTACATCTCCATAGCCCTTTACCGGTCGGAAACGGCCGAAAATCGGTATTTTCGGCCGTTTCCGACCGGTAAAGGGCTATACATCTGGCTCTAAGTTCCTTTCTTAATCCAAAGGACCAAACCTCTTCTAGCAAGAAACCCATAAAGAGTTCTTTTGCAAAAGAGCAGGTGAAAATTTGGAGCATCAGGCTGATAGCTATTTAAATTTGAACTCCCCATAAAGAGTAGTTCTTGAAACTCAGCCGAGTTACCTGACAGCTACAGTAGCAACCATTAAAGAGGCAGAAGGAAATAATCACAGCAGTAGCTATGATCAGCATGGAGAAAGTCTCCAAAAGGACATCAGAATAACAGAAAATCAACATTATCAGTAGCTCACAGTACTTTCGGTCACAAATAGCACAATCAAGTGCTAGAAGGCATGGCAGGGGAAGATGTGCATAAAATGCATAGAATGCCGTAACTCTCTAACTAGGAAGTCGTACTATATAGAATGCACAACACATATTTTGCAAAAACAGGTGCTTAAGTCATTTCATGCCAATTAAGAAGGATCTTTCGATGATCCTTCATCTTCTCTCTCGATTCTCCCAGTAAACGTCCATGCCGACATGTTATTTGAATGCGGCTACAGCAGATTACAAAAAGGTACATATAGGAAGGTTCTCATGAGAGCGTTTGCAAACCTAATCTGTTAGCTGTTCAGTGTCCCATCATGTAATAATGGACTAATCTATGAAACGAAACATTAATATCTAGCGTCCTGGTTAGATTCAAATTCAAATCTACAGCAAGCCTTTTCTTTCCTAAATATAATTGTTCGTTATAGGCAAATGGAAGAGGAAACTAATTAAAATAAGATGAATTCATAAGGCGTGAGGAAAGAAAGAATTATTTTGCACAGCAAACAGCACAATTTACAAAGTTGTTAAGTTCTGCAGTTCAATAATATTAAATCAGCATTTACAAAAAGGCATTTATTTCACTAAAGGGAAAGGAAAGAATAAATAAATATATTGAGGCCCAGCAAAGAAAGGACTATAGAAATGGGAGTTCTCTGCAGGAATAAACAGCATTTTTCGATTTCCATGTTTAATAAAGGGACATTTTCTGTAACCAATATATTGACATCATTTTTTTCCTTAACGTAAAGACAAATTTCTACATTGCTATGAGTTAAATTTATCTTAACATTGTCAACTTCCACACTTCCATTGTGGGAACATCTTTACGATTATCATAGCTTTGCATCATTCCTTTTATGATGAATACTGATGCAGATAGATATTGCTGTTGAGTTTAAAAGACAACAGCCGTGCTTCTCTAAAAATATACTCCGTGGTCACAAAGAAGATCTGGTGTTTGAAGTAACAACCTATTTTATCTAGATGTTCTTTGTGATGTCATATTTTACAGGGAAACATCCTTTACAACGCAACTTTTACCACGCAGTGCCTTTACGACGCAACCATTACAACGCATGTCATTACAACGCATTGCGCTGGGGGGCGCTCTAGGATAGGGAATAGATTTAATTTACTATCCAACACCTTCCCTACTATCCACGGGGACTGGAGTTGGAATAGTAAATTAAACTATTCACTATCCAGCACCCCAAAGCGATATGCGTTGTAATAGCATGCGTTGTAAAAACTGCGTCGTAAAAGCATGCGTGGTAAAAGCATGCGTTGTAATGTCATACATCCTATTTTACATAGTGTGTGAGGCCATGAGCAGAGAAGTATGGAGCGTTATGGACAAATAAGCCAGTTGACTGGGGAACTTGAGTGTTCTGGATCTTAACCATAATTGTATTGTATTGTATTGTATGTGTACTTGCATAGCGCGGTCCTGTCACCCCAAGGGCATCCTGGCGCTTGAAATCAACGATTAACACCACATACGCTGCTCAGACAACCCTGGGGAAAAGATGGGTTTTCAGGGCTTTTCTAAACGGGAGGAAGTCCCTTTGGCTTCTAAGGGACGGTGGTAGAGAGTTCCAGAGCTTGGCCGCTGTGACTAGGGTGACCAACTGGCATTGGTGCAAATTCAGGACGGTGAGTGTAAAAATTCAGGACAAAGGGTCAAAATTCAGGACAAAATTCAGGACAGGAGGTCAAAATTCAGGACAAAACTTCAGGACAATAGGTACGTTTTAAAGACACATCAGAGGTCGTGCAATAGTATATAAGTAAGCCCAGACATTTCCAAACATATTCAACCATTTGCAAACCTATCCATCATGTATCCTTCCATCTATCATTTCACTCATCCATCCCTTCATCCATCCCCTCATCCATCCTTTCACTCATCCTCCATTATCCATCCATCCATCCATCCATCCACCCTTTCACCCTATCCATCTGTACACTTATCCATCCACTCTTCATCCCATTCATCCATTCACTCATCCATTCAGCCATTTACCCTTTCACCAATCCAGCCATCCCTTCACTTACTAATCCTTCCACCCATCCACTCTTTTAGTCATCCATCCATCCTCCATTTCTCTCTCCATCGACCCTTTCACTTAGCCATCCTTCCTTCCACCCATCCATCCACCCACCCATCCCTCCATCTACTCATCCACTCATGAATCCATCCATTAACCCTATCACTCATCCATCTATCAATTCACTCCTTCCCTCCCTTTCACTCACCCATCCATCCTTACATCCACCCTTTCACTCATACGTACATCCATTCACCCTTGCGCTTCTCAATCCATCAATCCATCCATCCATCCATCATCCACCTATCCACCCAACCATTCCCCCACCCACCCTCCACCACCCCCACTCACCCACCCACTCACCCATCCTTTCACCCACCCACCATCCAATCCACTCATCCATCCTTTCACCCACCCACCATCCACCCACTCATCCATCCTTTCACCCACCCACTCATTATCCATCCATACTTTCACCCACCCACTCATCATCCATCCATCCATCCTTTCACCCACCCACTCCATCCATCCATCCTTTCACCCACCCACTCATTATCCATCCATCCTTTCACCCACCCACTCATCATCCATCCATCCATCCTTTCACCCACCCACTCTCCATCCATCCATCATTTCACCCACCCATCATCCATCCATCCGTCCTTCCCCTCATCATCCATCCATCCTTCCCCTCATCATCCATCCATCCTTCCCCTCATCATCCATCCATCCTTTCACCCACCACCTCATCATCCATCCATTCCCTCATCATCCATCCATCCTTTCACCCACCCCCTCATCATCCATCCATTCCCTCATCATCCATCCATCCTTCCCCTCATCATCCATCCTTCCCCTCATCATCCATCCATCCTTCCCCTCATCATCCATCCATCCTTCCTATCATCATCCATCCATCCTTTCACCCACCACCTCATCATCCATCCATTCCCTCATCATCCATCCATCCTTTCACCCACCCCCTCATCATCCATCCATTCCCTCATCATCCATCCATCCTTCCCCTCATCATCCATCCATCCTTTCACCCACCACCTCATCATCCATCCATTCCCTCATCATCCATCCATCCTTTCACCCACCCCCTCATCATCCATCCACCCTTCCCCTCATCATCCATCCATCCACCCTTCCCCTCATCATCCATCCTTTCACCCACCCCTCATCATCCATCCTTTCACCCACCCCCTCATCATCCATCCATCCTTCCCCTCATCATCCATCCATCCTTTCACCCACCCATCCGTCCATCCTTCCCCTCCATCCATCCCCTCATCCATCGATCCTTCCTTCCCCTCATCCATCCATCCCCTCATCACCCATCCATCCTTTCACCCACCCATCCATCCCCTCATCCATCCATCCTTCCCCTCATCCATCCATCCATCCTTCCCCTCATCCATCCATCCCCTCATCCATCCATCCTTCCCCCTCATCCATCCATCCTTCTTCTCCTCATCCATCCATCCTTCCCCTCATCCATCTTTCCCCTCATCCATCATACAGCTACCCTTCCACCCATACATCCAGCTATTTACATTTTCTCTCCATCCTTCCCCTCACTCATCAATCCATCCATCCTCTCTCATTATCCATTTATTCAATATTTCATTCATCCATTCACCCTTTCACTAATTCATCCAGCCATTCACCCATCCCTTCACTTACTTACTCGCCCACCTTTCCATATTAATTTTGAGCTGAGCCCTTTTGAGAAGAGGCCCATCAAGAACTTCACCCTCGCTGCAGGGGCCGTTCCAGGACTGGGACAGAAGCCACCCAGGGCGGAGACAGGATCCACCACAGGGGGGGACAAGAGCCATCACAGGCTGGGGTGGACTGGAGCCACAACATGGGGGGACAGGAGCCATCACAGGCGGGGGGGATGGACTGGAGCCACCACATGGGGGGAAAGGAGCCATCACGGAGGGGAGGGCAGGAGCCATCACAGGAGATGGAACAGGATCCACCAGGGTGGGCACAGGGGTGGGCATGCAGTATTCTAGTATCATCTTGGGCTCCTCGCCCCCTCCTGCACAAGACAACGAGAAGACAGGCTCTCTGTCCAAAATGCCACCCCCCACTGTGATGTACAGTACTTACAGGAGATACTCTAAAATAACTGATTTAACTGATTGTCCTCCATACTTTGTTAATCAGTGTGGGTGCGATTGTGCCATTTCTTTATTTTATTACATTATAGACTGCATGTTTGAAGAACCGAGGTTTGCTTACAATTTAGTGACAGTAAATAAGCTCCGTGAAGAGAAGCACGTGCTGCCTCGGTGTAATCAGGGGTGTAATCTGGCCGAGCCTAGGATGTTTGGGGCCTTGGGTAGAAATGGAATGTGTGAGCCCCCCTCTATATAGCAGAGACATGATGCATTCAGGGCTGTTTGCATCTGAATAGATGCCCCTGCTCCTGATGCTGCAGCCCTTCCCTCTCGGTCACCTTCGAAGCACCTCTTAACAGGTCATCAAGGGCTGAAGGTGAGAGGGCTGCCATCCCGCTGCGCCTCTCCAATGATGCTGGGTGTCTGAGCTTTGCTACTGCATGGGAGTCAAGAAGGGAGGTGGGGGCAAGCTGTGCCGGCTTTAGGGTGGGGCGACCAGGGCCCGGCTAAAATGACGGACAAATGGCGTCCGTTAAAGAATCCTTCACGGACAACGGACAGACGGCCGAAATTACGGACTGTCCGTGAAATTTACGGACGGTTGGTCACCCTAGCTGCGACACTGAACGAACGGCCACCCATCCTCACTCTCTGGAATCTCGGTACCACAAGCAGATAATAGCTGTTCAACTGAAGCTTTTATACCGTTATTATTAAGACAATATTTAAAAACACCATGAGTAAAATAAACGTCTCAAAAGCACACAGATAAAGTCTATTTATTGACATGGTATAGAATGGCAATCAACTCCCTGTGCCCTGCCACTGAATGTTAGGATTCTAGTGTTACTTTGCCCCTGGCTCAGGTACTAGGGTTGCCCCTGTTGTATGTAACTAAACTGCCCCTAAACGTGTCACATTGGAACAGCCCAAGATTTTCAGCATTCGTCTTCATGTATGTGTCATAAATTCAGAGAGGACGGAGGGTCTTGGCGTTCATGAGCGGGGTCTGGAACAATAGGAGGAAATTAATTTCAAACAGGCGCGTGCTCTTGCGATTATCTTAGCGCAATTAAAGTTCGAGTGGCTGAAGAGCCAAAGGTTCTTCCATATCTTTATTGGCAAGTTTCTAAAAAGACATGCAATTGCAGTGTCAGGGACAAGAAGCCACCGTAATTCCAAGAATGATCACAGGGAATAAAAGCATTTTATTATAAATGCATGCCAAAACATCTCATTGATAACACCTCCATTTTCAGCTGCTGTGCCAGACAAACAGTCCTCGGGATCAACCCTAAAACTGAGGTAGAACTCGCCATGCAAACAATAAAAGGGTGCAGCCCCTGGTAGGAAAATATTTTTAGAAATCTAAGACCTTAAATCAACAGCAAAAGCATTTGAAAATAAAGTTATTTCTAACTGTGTTGGATTTGTCATCTTTTCTGTGGTATTTTTTGCCTTCCGCATCTGAACCCGTTTTTGTTTGCATTAGGACTTGGTGCACTCGCTAACTGGGCTCCCCCTTCAAAACATGGTAAAATTGTTATAAAACTGATTCGTGCTTTAAATGTACTTATAAGTCCTTAGTATATGGTACTACATATGCCCAGGATCTGCAGCACTCATTCTGCCATCCAATTAAGGTAACATTGTAATAAATGCCTGTAGTGCACCTTAGATCTGCCTTATAGACATGGCAAAATAAATCATTTGCCATGCGTCAAACTCAATTTCTAATACTTGAAAGTCACTCCTGATGTAGATCCTAAATGCTTATGGGGAAGTAATAGGTTACATTATAACGCCTTATAATTCATAACTTCAGGTTCAGAAATGCTAAAAATATAATCCAAGGAATCAAAACGAATAGGGTCGGATTTTAAACTGCTATTTTCAGAAGGCCACATTTAGAAACTTGCCATTTTCCTGCCTAAGCAAAATTTGCCTTTCTGTCAGTATTCAGTGTCTCCTGAGTGTTAATGGGTCTCCGTTGGTGATAAGTGTATTGCTCCCAGACAGCGGACAAAGTGCCTGGGTGTGTGGAGAAGCTTTTCTCTCTTAATCACATGAATAGAAGAGAGATTAAGAATCTACGTAATGGTGAGTGAATGTTTGGGGAATAAACCAAGTGAATAAAACTGCCCTCACACACAGCAAGCTGTGTCATGCTTCATGATAGGGCTGCTAACACATCTCCACGCAGACCAACGCTGGAGGTGGAGCAATAGGGTGGGGGAAGACAATGCAACATACAGTGTAATGATCACAAGCAGCCGCGGTCGGTAGTAGGAGTTCCTACAGGGCAGTGACGTGGGGAGGGGAGGGGCAGGGTGGGGGGTAGTAATTTATGAATTACGGAGTTTAACAGGTAAGTAAACATATAAATAAATAAAACTAGTTTTGTTGCGCGCACTGCATCACATTTGGTGATGCAGTGCATGCAGCGAAATTAGTTTTATTTATTTATATGTTTACTTACCTGTTAAACTCTGTAATCCATACATTGCTACCCCCCACCCTGCCCCTCCCCTCCCCACGTCACCGCCCTGCAGGAACTCCTACTACCGACCGCGGCTGATCACAAGTGAGAAAAAGTGCAGAAAAAGTGGTGTAAAACTGGTATCAGAGAGTCCCCTTAACAATTTTAATATAGGGCACTATGTCCAACATTGTCCAGAGCAGTGCTACCATGAGAAAACAAAAACGTGTGCTGTTAAAAATGTAGTGGCTGTGCCAAGCACCAGAAACCACTGGCTCAAATTAAGCACTGACTATCAATAAAAAGCATGCAAATGGCCATGCATATGAAATTGTAAGAGGGCAGCTGCCAATACGTTTTTTTTACCATAGATTGCAAATACATCTGACATGTCAAACAATACTGTAACTATCTTTGTTTAGCCACAAAATGTACAATGTGGCATCTAGCTAGCCCATATGATATCTAATATTATATAACGTGTTCTGTACATTATATGGATATTGCAAGTCGCCTTGGAGTTCCATGACCATAAGAGGAACGAGGCTGATGGTGACTTGCAATATTACCTTAATGTATGCCAGACGGAATTTAGTCCTTAACACTTTCATAAATTCCTTGCAACCTTAGCGTCTTGCTCTTTCATGTACACTGCAGACATAAAGAATAAAAGCAGTATCATGACTGTAAAATTATAGGTATTAAGATCATTTTTGTGTAAGCAGATTAAAAAATGCTGTGTTGAAACATGCAGAGATTCTATCTTTCCTGTAATGACCTATAGCATAGAAAAAATATGTTGACTTAATATCTCCTTTCTGCTGAATGTTTTGGAAAAGACCGTTCCAGTTTTCTTTTTTAAACATATCTGCAATTATGATCTGTGACCCATCTTTCACCCTGGCTGCTGGCAGCAGGCATTGTAATGTCAGCAGGTCATCATTTCAGTATTACTGGCTAATAGAGGAGTCACAAGTGGTGTACAATAAAGATATTGGAGACAGGTTTTCACAAAGGGATTGAAGTCTCCCATGTATTACAAGGTTCTCACATGCAAAAGCGAAGGGTAAACTATTACATTCACAGGCTTGAATGACTGAGTGTCATTGCAGCATGCCAAGATATGCAGTGCTTAATTTCAACCAGTAGTTGCAAGTGAAGCCCACCAACACTCATTTTTGTGGAACAGCTCTTATTTTCCATCAGACGTTGATCCAGAGCAAGAGAGAAAACACACAAAAGAGTGAGATGAAAAGGAAGAGAAATACAGAACAAAATGACAAATTGAGAAAGTGGGCATAAAAAAAACTACAAGTGTATGGTAAAGTTTCTAGTGGCTGATTGAATATACATAAGGTTAAATTAGGTCTATGCACTCTAACAATTGATAGTGTAATCCATAGACTTTTGAGTAAAACGTTTGTCCAGTATGTATCCTTTTGCAAACTAAAGACTGCTGCTTGGGCAGATCAAGATTCACTACAAAGTAGGACTAAATGAGATGTTGGTGACTAATAAACATATTGTGGGTTGATTAGCGGTATATTGTGTGTAGAAACAATAAGCCAAAGTTAGCAAAGTTTCATGTAGGACATTATCAATAATTCAGGATAAAAGTAGGATTAATTTTAGCCTTATCCAGGGCTGTCTGTCATAGCTCATCCTCAACTCCTAAATCATATTTGAAGAAAGTCTTTGGGAATGGTAATTGATTGTTTGGGTCACCATCCTTCAGATATTTCTTGAAAGAAGTGTCATTCACATTTTGGATCAGGCAAGAGAAATAATTTGGTCCCACTTTTTTGGCTAAGAGATTTGCCTGCCTACATTTTGCCTTCAAAGGCAGCCTATGGACTGTCAAGAGAAGCAACCACACACTGCAAAGGAGGCACACTTGTGCTCCTAAGTGTATTTCCACACTCCTGGTGATGCTGAACTAATGGTTATTTGCTACATAAATGTGATTTGTGCTCAAACATTTTCCACAGCAAGGTAGATTTTATGCCTCAATGTACAGTGAAAAATATGTGATGTCTTACTGACGCACAGTGTTCCAACTTATTGTCACAAATTACTACTTCATTTTCTTTCTCTAAGTGAATTTGCACCTAAACAGTATTTCTCATCCCCCGTGTGGACTTCTGTTACTGTCATGGCTAATTTCCACCAAATGGCAACAATTGCCTTCTCTACTAGCTTGTGCTGCTAGAGGCCAATCCAATGTCTTCTAGGAGGTCTGTTGAAACAGGCCAGCCAGGGTTTTGTATTCAGCTTGGAGAAGGTTTGCCTTGTAGATCAGTCCAAGATGAGTTTACTCTCAGACACCCCAAAGTAAACTTTTTAAAAGTGACTTTTCCACTACAGTTGCGAAATATCTAATTAGGCAAATGAATTAGATTTTAAAAACTTGATGGAAAATATGATTTATTGAATGCTATAAAATGTTTCCATGTCAAGAGTTTTAAAGTGATTTTGTACCTAACTGGGTCTGTTCATGTAAAACAATCAACTTTAACTATAAAGTGACTTTTAAACAATATCAAGAGGCAGCAAAACTAAGTGTTTACAAGGAAACGTAAGACAAGAAGTAAAGAGGACAAGAATGATGGATCCTTTTCTGTTTCTGTTTGTCCTTTAATTATGTTCTTCTTTAGAATACACACACGCAATCAACACGTTTCACCTATCAAAGACTTCCTTAGGGCAGATTTACAAACCAAACTTTGTGAGCCAATTTGAGCGGACAACATCACAAGGAACAACCAATTGTCCAAAGTACTCTTGTCAGAAATTAATTTATATACGTCAAAGCTTGAGAAATGGATACCCAATACTAAGGCTGATGTCGAGAGTTCCGAGTACTGGGATCAGTCATCCAAGCCATGTTCAGCACAAGATAATGTCCAGTAAACAGGCTTCAAAAAACTGTTTTCTGGATGCGAACTTTAGCGGAACATGGCAGGAGGAAGACCTCCTTCGTGGAGAACACTGTCTTCACACCTCCACTGATGAGACAGCCTTTGCCCTGAACCAGATATGCAGTGCATCTCTTCTCCCTATGAAACTCTAGCCTGCCAGTTGCTATGACTTCCATGCACTTCGTGTGTTGCATAGAAGGAGATGATAGGGTGTTAGGGTCTAGATGCTATTTATCTAAGTTAGAAAGGTTCATTTTATTCTTGGTATTTTAGCGTGTCTCATTGCTGTGTTTAGAATATTTTGTGAATTTGTTTTAGACATACTTAGAAACAGATTATTCTTGTGGTAATAAATGCTTTTTACTTAAGTGTTCATTCTTCTTAGTACAGGGTGTGTATGATACTGTGAATAATGAAATAAGGTTTGTTACTGTTACCACGGTGCCCCTGACCCCTTCTTAGGGATTGTTAGTAACCCAAAAGCAATACCTCTTTTTCAGTTTCACATTGAATCGTGTTCTGCAGGCCTACAATTACCTGTCTTTCATAATTATTGCTGGTCCATTCAACCAAGCTCATCTGTGTCACCTGTAGGTGGGAAAACACACCTTGTAGAGCGACGCTAAAGCTTAGCTTAAGCAACAGCAGGCTGTAGGTTTGGTGAATGGCATTTTTTTAAGTCTTGGTCAGTAAAGGAGATTTGTTCCAGATTATGGTGCCAATTACCTTAATTTATGCTGCCATTATGTGGGTCAGGTACATTTCCTGTAAGGAGTGTAGGTGACAACTGGGGTATGGATGAGTGAAGGAGGTACATCTAGTGGTGCTGTATTTGGGAGGGGTGGCAGATGAAAGAAAGTGTCAAAGCCTAAAATCAATAAGACAAATGCAGAGTAAGGTCATAGAAAAAATAACCATACAGTTGCATGGAGTCAGATGCACATTGGCTCTGAACTCACCCGAGCAACATATTCCAGGGGTTGGTAAATATTTCAGTTCATATTGGTCAAGATACATTGCCAATCCATGCATATACCAGACTTAACATTTACTTAAAAAACATTTAATAATTTATCAGTATTAACATTTGCCTGTGTATGTATATTTGATTTTTAAATCAGGTAAAGAAAATGCTAACTAAAGCATCAAAATCAAATTTGTCAAGCAAAACAGAAGTCTGTTCTATACATTTGATTGCTTCTATTGTAAAAGCGTTGCTGTCATTGCAAGTTCCGGACAGCAGGTCCTTAGACATTCTGGAAGCTCACATCAAGTGGAACAAAATGGAATCTAAGGCAAATGACTTTCTAAAAAGAAATGTATTTGTATTGTGTTGCCTCCAGTTTTGTGTGCTATGACACTCCTATAAAATGTCTCAGCAAGTGTACTTTCACCCTAAAACGAGTACTATGCATTGAATTAACCTATTTGACTTATTTAACTGTCTAGAAAGGCCATGATAGATGGCAAAGAAAATGCATCAGCTACATAAAAGTCACATATCATATGTGGGCTGAAGTGTGTATTTGAACTACTCACATATGACTAAAATGTACAGATCCAGCTCACCCTTGCTGTGCTTTCACTGGGCTTCAGTTTAAACATACTGCTGTCAAATGTCAAGGAAAAGTGCCTGCACTATATAGATAATCTAACCTTTATATATATTAGCTATCTCTAGCCATATCAGCCCATAGGGCTGGTACTTAATAAGTAAAAAAGGAGCATGCTAGAAATGGAGACAAATAGGATCCCATGAGTAAAAAACATTAAAAAGCAGTTAGGCACTTTGAAGTTGTTGAACAGACTATGGAACCCGGTGCTGCAACACCTGAAGAAACCGCTGTAATCCAAACACAAGTTGCCCACCTCTAACAACCTGCTGCTCATTGGTCATACATTAGAGACGTTTAAATAATGTCTATGCTTTCTCGGCTTCAGGCTTCCGTTGAGATGTAGGATCTGTGAAGTGTGCTGGCAACCATCTCTGGCAGAATCATGTGAGATAATCTGGGTGAAGGACCTTTAATGACAAGTGGTCAAGTACCAGTCCTCATTTACTAAATCTTACCAGAAATTGGAACTTCTGACACAAGTTTAGGAATGACTGACAGGTTATGTGCATCAAGGTGTGCATCCCAGATGTTTCCTTATGAAATGAAAATATCAGTAAAAGGTAATCAATTCAGACTATATTATTTCGACTATATGTCTGTATGTGTTGTCAGTTAACCTGGATACGGTGATATTTGACTCAGACTAGTAAGTCAAATTACATTAATCAATACTTATAATATAAGATCATAAAAGTACAGATGAATACAATTTAAGACATCAATCAATCAGTGCAGAATCGAAAATTATGTACATCTCAGTATAAAGATAATAATACAAAGTTATAACAATCGCAATTAAAAAACAATTAATAAGAACAGTTTAAAATTCATTCACTAGTATTATACAGCCTCCTGATCTTCCATGATTGAGTTAAAAAGGACGCCACTGAGAAGCAAACCCTAGGATTAGGCAGGGATTGTAAAAAGAATATTGCTACACAGCATTGTTTAAAGTGAAATTTGTGCATCGGGAGCAGAATAAATCTTTTGCGAGGTTCCCTGTAAAATTTGCAGAAGAAAAAAATATGTAAATTTGTAGAGGTCCCGTAAGGGACAAAAGGGTAATTCATTTATAAAATAGATTCCTGCAGGGTGTGCCAACATACAAAGGATAACATTCAATCTGAATCTGATTAAAAAGAATCTATGGCGTGAGTTTGTAACAGTAAATAAATATGACATTGTCCCTTCCTGAGTCATCAGACCTTCAAGGTATAATTTTACTGATACCTTTGCACAATTTGTTTGCAGTCTGGCATCTGCCCTTTGTTTAGAAAAACGGGAGTTAATCTCCTGTTTTGAAATGCTCAAACAGTCCCTAGGGGTAACACATACGTGCTCCGATACCTAAGGAGGAGAGAGTAGATTTGATATAAGAAATCGATGGGATCCTATGGACATTTTCCATAGATAAACAGTCTTCAATTCGTTTTTGGGTAATGTGAATCGACTCCCTAGTCCAGATAGAGTGCCATAAGATAATTGGTGCCATGTTATTGTATAGGTCAAATATGGGACCTCCAATTCCGTGTGGATAATAAGGTTGGAGCAGCTTACGGAGAGGCCCACTAGTTTTTTCCACTCAGACTGGTGTAGCATCAGGTGTTGCATCTATGTCATTAGTTAAAGGACATGATGCTAACACAATTCTTGGAAAGATAAGATGACATTTTTGTCAAATGGCAGATGTGGCCATGATTCTGCATAAATCAGGAAAGATGGTGACTTCCATTGGCCAAAATTGGATTTGAGGCCTACAAAACATGGAGTCACACCTTTAGTGCTTTACATCACTGCCTCCACCAGCTTGTAGCGCAGTATTCCTTTATCACTGATTTGTGTGGTCCAATCCAACAACACCAAAACAACAGAAGCTCTCATGATTGACATGCAGTGCTATCATTCACGCCATAATTAAATCCGGCCACTTAATGACCTGAGCACAAATCTGTGACCACTAGCCAAAATAAATTGCCTGACAGTAAACGATGATGGATCACTTGAATAAAATGATGAACTCTGCAAAAGCACACGCTTTATCTCTCTCTTCTTCCACAATACTGCTCCTCCCATTGACTGTAAGCATAGCAATTAAAAAAAACAGGAGGAAAAGCAGCACAGAAATAGGCAGGTTATAGAGCGATATCTCAAAATAGTGCGTATATATGTGATGCCTGTGTTTGCAATTATTATCGCAAAAAGTCTGTTAGATTTTCTTTGTCACTGCCAGCTAGTATTATCACCACCAGGGTAGTGGTAGCTCCTCCGCTAAGGTGGAGGAGCTTTGATCCATTGCTTTGCAGCAGTGAAATAAAGAAAACATAAAATGATAATAACTCTATGTTATTAATTATCATTGTATGTTTTCCTGCTGTGGCAGCTTTGTGGGTGGGGCAGGGTTGGGCTGCTCATACAGGAGCAGGGGAAGAAGTGATTTGCCCAATACGAGTGCACATGAATGTTTGTCCGGCCATCTCGGATCGGCCAAACATTCATGCGCACTTTGCATGTTTTCCACCCAGGTTGCATTACAGCCTTGGTGGAGAGCATGCCCAGGCTCCCACTGCCTGTCTGAGTGCTGAACCACGACACTCAGACCAATCACAATGCAGCACTGCAGTGTTGTGATTAGCTATGGGGATCCTGGTCCTTCCTGTTGTGGCTGGGAGAGACGACGGAGGAGAGATGCTGCAATCAGCTAAGTTTTTTTTCTTATTTTTTTTGTACCACTCCCCCTTCACCCCCAATCAGTGCTTGCCACCACTGACCATCACCAAGCAGCTAAAATGCTCAAGTCTTGACTAGTCTAATCGATTGGTCACAAGTCAAATTGCATCTCAAAGAAATGTACCTTTCCCATAAAACTGACATTCGATTTGTGTGTCTATTTCAGTCAAGTTTGAACCTAATAATGATGACTACTACTACTAATTAGGAATGCATGTTCTTTCTGCTAGGTCTTCTCGACTACCATTTTGCGATTTTCTTGGTAGGAAATCATGTTACATCAATTCCTTTCATTACATCAGTCCCTGGGGTGTGTTTCTCACACATTTGCTAGGGGAATACTTTTGATCAGGTTCCGTGACGCATGCAGTTATATTTATCCTTGGATACAGGTGACATGCTTCCACATTCATGTGCACATGGGAGGAACGGAGAAAGAGCCGTAATAATCGGTCAGATCGATTTAATTTATTAAGCACCCATAAGGAGCCAAAAGGCAAGATGCCAGTCTTGGGGCGCTCTACTCATTTGATTAATTTCTTACAATGTTGTTGAGGAAATTACCCAAACGACCAAAATCCCAAACAGATACGGGCTATTTAAAAGAAGAGGTAGGGTGTGTAACATCCAATGTCACACGAAATGAATTTTGTCTGTGGTCATAAAAACTACAAAATTCATGTCAGATACCAGCAGTAGACCAGTTTGAGTAAAAAAGGTTTGATGGGTACGCCTCACATCAAATTTATAAATCACATGAGATTTAATTTGCACACACCAGTTCGGGGGCAATTTAACAAAAATGGGTGGTTGCCTGAAGATAAAAACTATGCAAAATACACACACCTTAAAAACAGGAAATAAGTCAATCCAAGCCTATGCAATACCCACAGACTTTAAGGTATAATATTCAAGGGCGCTGGTTTAGAGTGTGGATGACATATGGGGATATTTACGATTTCCATTAAATACAGGTTTTGGCTCAAAACTCAGTCATCATTACAGTGGAAGCTCTCGTGCCCAAAGGACCTGTGCATCCCTCAACCTAAGAATCATGGCATCAGTGTACTGTATTTCTAGGCTTGAGTCTTTTAGAAGAAGGACAAAGGGGATGTAAGTGGCCTGCATGTTTTAATGTGAGAATCAAAAGCAAGCATTAGCAATACAGAGTACTGGGAAACAGAGAGTGAATTCCACTCTGTACGCGAAGGAAGGAACAAGTGTATTCATTTCCCTAGTCGCAATTCTAGAGGTTTATTTTTTTTTATTTCTTTAACAGTTCACAAGTCACAGTCCGCAAACGTCCACTTCTGCTCTGTGGAGTTGTTCCTCTGGGGATGTCTGTTGCTATAGGAGCTTTGAAATACTGCAGAGAATGTCAAAAACGGTGATCCCTTTTAACGAATTTGGTTTTGAAGGTGTTTAAGGCATGCGTTTCCTACTAATGAAGTCTCACTAGGGGAATATTGCATTCAGCCTCCCGTGCTGGTGATAAGCAGCAAGTTTATGGCTGGCCTTACAGTTTCCCATACAAGAGAAAGTGCAAGAACACCGAAACACAGGCTATAACTTAAAATATCACTGTACATTTCGATCCTGTTGCTTAATTGGGGACCAGCATTATCATACATTTCTTAACCATATGCTGCACTGAAGGGAAATGCTAATTTAATGTGGAAGTTGTTACAGCTGCTTCTTCCGCATATCTGAAAATTCTGCTTCGAGACTAAGTTATTTTTTAGTGTTAGAAATTGGGTTTCTGGTTAGCTAAGGTACATACCCAGGCCAGGCAGAATCCATCACTCATACACAACTGAGATAAACTGTGCTCACTCTCTGGTAGCTAGGCGATGAGCAGGCAGGCTTATCAAGAGAGGCAATGTGTCCTGTATTTGTGCACCACCCCCTCTCCCACACACACACAGTAACAAAATGAATACACCACAAAAAGACTCCACACAGGATTAGAAATATAGCTTATTATATTCTGAACAATACAAGACCAAAACGATAAAATTCCAATGAGTATGTTTCAAGTTTTTACATTTTATGCACAATGGAAATACAGTGCTCAAAGCACATTCACTACTAGATGATCCTTTATGATAATGCTAGGGCAAATGTAGGTTAAAGTATTCTGGATCCAGGCAGTGGTTCACTGAGAGTTTACAAACACAGGTCGGTCACAACTGGTTTAGTCGAGAAATCTGCACGGGTCTTCTGGGACTGGTACATGCAGCAAAGGAGGGTTGCCTGTGAATGTGAAGGCAGGTTCATGGACCTTGTGGTCCCAGGGTTTAAATCACTGTACCTTGCGGAAGCTGCAGAGGCCTCGCATCACTCTGGTCTAGGTCGGGATGTAGTGAAGGAGCTCCCCATATGGAAGAGCAGTGCTGACACGGAGAAACTCATCGTCACGGCAAGCAAGCTGGGCCACACAGAAAGGGCTTTCCTTGGCACTGTGGAGCCTTTGGTCGCAGGCGCTCTGAGTGTTACTACGGTGATACGCTCAATCGTTTTCACCAGCTGCACTGAGTCAGGGCGAAGCAGTCAACTCTGGGTCTCCGCTCCTGACAAGAAGCTCGATTTGGAGCAGTACAAGCTGGCAAACCTTCCAAAATAGTTGAAGTGTAATTGCCAGACTCCCATCTGGCAGAATCCTTTGGCAGGGGTTGAAGTCTTTGATGGCCTTGAAACTTTGTGAACACGGAGCATGACAGCAGTCCCTTGAAAAGCACGTTTAAGTTCAGCACACAAAAGATAGCATGCAGCACAACAAGGCAGGTAGCAAAGTGTCAGTCCGTCCCGGCAGCATAGCAGTCCTTCTGGCAATGTGTGAATGTAGATCCAGCAGTGTCTGGTTACAGGTCCAAAAAGTGTCTGAATTGAAGGGGTCAGAGCTCCAGTACTTATATGCAAAAGTGCCCTTGATGTAGGGGTGACTTTGAAGAAGCCCTCTGAAGTGCATGAGGATCCTTTTCCATCCAGTCCTGCCTGCCAGGCTATCTGTGGGGGTGATCAGCCATTTGTGTGTAGGCAGGACACTGCCTATTAAAGTGGAGCATGAGCCCCTCTTATCCCTTGTGCCCGGGAAGACCATCTGTATGCATATGAATGCAGATGCTGTTGAGTGCCCTGTCTTGTGGCTATCTAAAGGGAATGCATGAATGTAACTGTCACCGAGCCCAAACATGTATTGGAGACAGGCCGTCAGGCCAACAAAGCAGTAAGTACAGAGAAATGTCCACTTTCTAAAAGTAAAAAGAACAAGTGATGGACAAAATGTTGAACAATGTCAAACATTTACCCCAGTACAAAGATCTCGGCCTAAGTCCATCATTTTTTTGTTCCCCATGCCATTTCAGTTTACGCCCAGCCATATACAAATCAGTCCTGACCCTACTCCCCATGGGAACTGTCAAGCCCGAACTGCTAGTCCAGGTTCTCCCTGGACTGGAAACAAGCATCCTGGACCAGTTTCGGGGAATCACCACTCATCATCCAGGCTATCATGGCTCCAGTGGCTAAGAGAGCATGGGACCCACGTCTGGGCATACCCATCCCACTCAGGGTGACAAATGAAAAAAGAACAAGTGATGGACGGAATGCTGGATGTTCACCCCAGTATAGAGATCTGGGCCTAAATCCATGGTCTTTTTGCTCCCCATGCATTCCAGTTTAAATCCAGTCATATGCAAATCAGTCTTGACCCTGCTCCCCATGGGAACAGGCCAGGTCAAACTGCCAGGCCTGGTCCTCCCTGGACCTGAAACTAGCATCCTAGGACCGGTTTCAGGGTATCACCCCTCAAGAACCGAGAAATGCTCTTGCTTGCTGGATTCTGAGCTTCGTGGACAAAACTATTGC
Organism: Lissotriton helveticus; assembly: GCF_964261635.1. NCBI lineage: Eukaryota > Metazoa > Chordata > Amphibia > Caudata > Salamandridae > Lissotriton > Lissotriton helveticus. Next base: position 327,834,036 of record NC_136071.1, on the reverse strand, counting down.
TCTCACCGACAGGGTTTGGCTAGGAACCACAGGGCCTTAAGGGTTACCCCGCGGTTCGGTGGTAAAAAAAGAGCAAGATGATTTAGGTGAGAAACAAGCAGAAAGTGCCAAAATAGGGGTTAGAAAATGAGCAGCAACAGGCAGAATAAAGGTCAGAAATGAGCAGAAAGAGGCACAATAGAGATCAGAAATGAGCAGAAAGATGCCCCAATGGCTCTCAGCTGCCAAAGAGACTTCATCACCCAACCAGTAGTATCCCAGGAGACCTGATTGCAGAGGGGTTGAGAAAGGGGGTAGGGCCTCTGACGAGGTCTCAGCAATCCTGCTGTGGATGACTTGTGGCAACAATAGGTCTTCTTGGCCCCCAACAACCCTCAGTAGCCAAGGGGACTCATCCCCTAACCAGTGCTGCGCCAGGAGACCCCTTTGCAAAGTGGATAAGAAGGGGGTGGGTCCTCTGATGAGGTCTCAACAATCCCGCTGTGGGGGATTAACTTGTGGCAACAGTAGGGGTACTTGGACCACTATAACCCTCAGCAGCCAAGGGGATTTCATTAGGGGTGGGCGAGCAATACTCCAACTGCTCAAGGAACTCCACGGAGTTGTGTAACTCTGCGAGCTCCACCTAGGCCTACAGAAAATGAGCAGAACACACTCAAGCACTCATGCTTCCACTCAGCGAACAATTCAGACACTCTCACAGCCACTCACAGACCCAGTCACTCATGCACCCACTCACGGACAAACTCAGACACATACACCCACTCATACTCTCTCATAACCACTTGCAAACCCACACAGACACTCATACACCCATTGAGACACTTATGCACTCACTCACACACTCTGTGTCAAAGGTTAGTGGTTACAATTAGGAAATAAAAAAGTTACAAATTCACTTAAAAAACCAAAGGTTACAAGGACGTTATGATTTTGGAATATAATTTTTTTTAAAACATAGAAATTCACTGAATAAAGCCAAAGGTTATAGGGATGTTATAGTTATGAAATAGAATTTTTTTTAAACGTAGCAATTCACTGAAAAAACCAAAGGTTACAGGGATGTTATAGTTAGGTTCAGATTTCACACTCACAAAACCAGTGAAATTCAGTGGTTATAGTTACCTGAGCTAACTAAAATTTATGCCTCTGCAATGCCCTGCTTTTGATCTCACATATTCCATCACTCATGACATGGTCAGTGACATCACTGATGACATCCCAAACGACATCACTGATTGCATCTCTGATGACCTCTTCTACAGAACCACTCACATACCCAATCGTGACCAAATAAAACCTCTCATACACCCACTCAAACACCCACACAACCACTTACATACTCATTCACAGACCTATACAAATACTTACACAACCATACACTTAGAGAGCCACTCACACACCCACTCACTCCTGATCATACAACCATTCACTCAACCATACTGCCACTCACACATCCACACACTCACCCATACAGCTACTGACACACCCAGTTATTCACCTACCCAACCACTGCCACACCCAGTTTGTTACCTATTTAGCCACTCACACAGGCACTCACTCACCAATACAGGGTCTCAACAGAGTCACTCATTCACCCATACAACCATTCAAACACAACCACACAACCACTTACATACCCATACACACATCCATACAACCACTCACATAGCCACTCACTCACCCATACAGCCAATCCCACAGATACTCACTCTTCCATACAGGCACACACACACCAACTCACTTAACCAAACAATATAGCCACTTACGCACCCAGTTACTTGCTCATACAGCCACTGACACACCCACTCATTCACCAATACAGCCACCTACACAGCCACTAAGTCACCCTCTCAGGTACTCAGACACCCACTTATACACCCATAGAGCAACTCACACACCCCTTAACACATCTGTATAGTCACTCAGGCACCCACTGATGCACAGATTCATACAACTACTTACATAAACTATGTTACAAAAAGGAATCATCAGTAGTACACAAAATGTACTAATTTAAGTTTTGTGTACCTTAGTATATAAGTTTAACACAAAAAAAACTTTTGGAAAACACACTCACTGGATGATGACATCAGTGATGTCATTTGAGGTGTCATCAGTGATGTCATGAGGGATGTTACTAACCATGTCATGAGTGATGTAATATGTGAGGTCATAAGCAGTGCATTGCCGGACCGTAAGATATAGTTAGCTCAGGTAAATATAACTGCTCAATTTATATGGTTTGTATGAGTAAATCCAAGCCTAACTACACTGTGTCTGTACCTTTGGTTTTTCAGGGGGAAAAAATAATAATAATTATATATATATATATATATATATTACTGTGGACTGGGGTTTCGGGCGGACCGGAATAACAGGCGTGGAGGCCGGATATAGTGTGCTATTGCAGCAGTTATTTTATTGTCACCAACAGGTTAAGCATGAGGGTGTGGAATAAGGTGGGGTTGGTAGGCTGGAAGTCCGTTCTCCGCCGAAGAGATGAGCTGGTCTTCGGAATGGCTTCGACTCTTGAGGTCGGGATCCGGTGTCGCCTCGGAGGTAAAAAGGGAGAGAGAGAAGGGGCAATAGTCCTTGACAGCTCGTGGACCGTCGTAGCACTGTCACCAACCACCGGGTCGTGCGGGGCATAAGAGACCGTGGGGAGGAGGCAGGAAAGGGAAGGGGCAAGAGAAGGCGTAGACGAGAGAGGAAGGGGAACAAAGTGCAGTCGTGAGGGCGAAGTGTAAGGGCTATATTTACAGCTGGATAAGTGAAGTGAATTCCTACCTATATACAGTGCAGCAGTGAGTACTCCGTGAGGGGGTCTATATACACTCAATATACAAATATCTACAGGGAGACACGGAGATAACAACGGTAACAGTGTACTCACGTGCCCCGCCGTAACTCTCCGGTGAGTTGCGGCCGCTCTCCAGCCACCTCCGGAGGACTCCACCAGTCTTCCGTCCAGACGTCCTCTTCTTCCTCGCTTCCGCTCCGGCACTGTCCGCTCTCCGTCCCAGGTTCTCCGCACGCTGTCTCCTGCCACGAGTCCACCGCATTGAACGCTCTCCTCTCTTCGTCGTCGGCTTTTCTGTACCTCGGGTTGTTGAAGGGGGCGGGACTTCCGGGGTCACAGGGGTTCGCTTCCGGGTCGTTACATGGCTCCGTGAGTCGCTCCGTTTCCTGCAGAGGAAAAAAGAGAGGAGGAGTCCTGGTCGTCAGGGATGCCGGAGGGTCAGTCGTCAAGGTATTCTGGCTCGAGGGCTGCTCTGCCGGGTTGCGCGGCATTCCCCTTCCACATCCCCTTTCCCCAGCTGTCTTTCTTGTGGGGGAGAGAGGGGGGGGTATCGGGAAAGGTAGTCCGCATAACCCTGCTCGGCCCCTTTTCGGTGTAGGGTTGTATATCTGTAGGGCTGTAGGGTTAGGAACCAGCGCAGCACTCGGTCGTTGTGACCTCGGTTTCGTGCCATCCACTCCAAAGGGGCGTGGTCTGTGTATAGTATGAATTCACGCCCCTCCAGATAATAACGAAGGCTTTCGACTGCCCACTTAATGGCTAGGGCCTCTTTTTCCACCACAGCATAATTAGCCTCCCGAGGGAAGAGTTTCCTGCTGAGGTAGAGTATGGGCCTCTCCACCCCGGTCGGGTCTTTCTGGGACAGAACGGCTCCCAGTCCCTGGTCTGAGGCATCTGTTTGCAGGATGAAAGGTCGTGAGTAATCGGGGCTGATCAAGACTGGCTCAGACACCAGGGATTGTTTAAGTTTGTGAAAGGCTGTCAACATTTGGGTAGAAGGGCGTTGCAGCTTGGCTTCTGTTCGTGTGCTTTTCTTCAGTGAGTCGGTCAGGGGGACTGCGGTTTGGGAAAAATTTGGGATGAATCTCCTGTAGTACCCTAGCAGCCCAAGGAATGCACGGAGGTCTTTCTTGGTCTGAGGGAAGGGGATGGCTTGTATGGCCTTTATTTTGTTGTCTTGCGGTCTGATCACTCCTTCCCCTAGTAGATAACCCAGATATTTGACGGATGTGGCCGCGAGAGTGGTTTTGGTGGGATTGATGGTAAACCCGTGTTTTCCCAAGGAAGCGACCACTTGTCTAAGATGGGAAAGGTGTTCCTTCCAGTCATCACTATGAATGACGATGTCATCCAAGTATGCTCCTGCGTATTGGGCATGAGGTCGTAGGACGATGTTCATGGCCCTCTGGAACGTCGCCGGGGCGCCGTGAAGCCCGAAGGGCATGACTCGAAATTGGAATAAGCCATCCGGCGTGGAGAACGCCGTTTTCTTCCTGTCATCCTTTTTCAGGGGTATCTGCCAGTAGCCTTTGCAGAGGTCCAAGGTGCTAATGTATCTGGCTTTGCCTATGCGTTCTATCATCTCGTCCACCCGGGGTAAGGGATAGGTGTAGAAGCTCGATACTTTGTTGACCTCCCGGAAGTCAATACAAAATCTTGTGGAGCCATTGGGTTTGGGGACTAGGACTATGGGCGAGTTCCAGCTACTAAAAGAAGGTTCTATTATGCCCAGTCTTATCATCTGTTTGGTCTCTTCCCTGATCAGGTTTCGGCGGGCTTCAGGGACTCGGTAGGGTCGCTGTCTCACCGTTTTCCCCGGTTCAGTGTGGATGGCATGCTCCATGATTGTAGTGTGTCCTGGTAGGGAGGAAAATACTGCTTGTATTGGGGCTAGGGTATTGCGGAGTTCGTTTTTGTTGCCTTCGAGTAAGTCAGGGTCCATACAACACTCGAATGGCAAGCTCTCCGGACACCGACCGTTGGCGAGTACAGGTTGAGGCCCTACCCATTGTTTTAAGAGGTTCACATGGTATATCTGTCTCTGATTGCGGTTGTGGTCTAATTCAATTTCGTAAGTTACCGGAGTTACTTGTCTTATTATCGGGTACGGGCCTTGCCACTGGCCTAGTAACTTGTGGTCAGAGGAGGGGATAAGGAGTAGTACCAAGTCTCCGGGAACAAAGGACCTCATTTTGGCACCTCGGTCGTACTGGCGCTTTTGTACTGTCTGAGCAGCCATCAGGTTTCGTCGTACGATTTCTCGGATTTGACCTAAGTGAGTCTTGAGGTTGGCAAAGTATTCAGGCAGAGGTCTGGTGCGATCCGGTTCGGCCTCCCGGGCCATATCTAAGAGGGTCCGGGGTGGTCTCCCATACAAGAGTTCATAGGGGGAGTAGCCTGTACTACTCTGGACTTTGCATCTTATTGCAAACAGGGCTAAGGGCAGCATTTCCTCCCAGCGACGGCTCTCCAGTCCGAACAATTTCTTCAGGGTGGTTTTTAGGGTGGCGTTATACCGTTCCACCAGCCCATCGGTCTGGGGTTGGTAGGCGGAGGTCCTTATTTGTTTGATGCCAAGCTGGGAACAAACCTGGCGCATAAGGGAGGAGACAAAGGGGGCGCCCTGGTCAGTCAATATCTCACGGGGAAAACCCACCCGGGTGAAGATAGTGATCAGGGCTTTGGCGATGTTCTGGGTGGTAGGGTGGCGTAAGGGAATGGCCTCCGGAAAACGGGTGGCGTAGTCCACAAGGACAAGAGCATATCTACACCCGCTCTTTGATGGTAACATAGGCCCTATAAGGTCCATCCCCACCCTACTGAAAGGGATGTCGATGAGAGGGAGGGGTTGGAGGGGTACCCTTGGTGGTCGGTATCGACTGTTTTTCTGACACTCTGGGCATTCACGGCAGTACTGACCCACTTGTTTGTACACCCCAGGCCAATAAAACTTTTCCAGAATGGTCTGCCCTGTTTTTTCGTCTCCAAAATGTCCCCCTAACAGATGGCTATGGGCCAGGAACAAGACTTTGTCGCGAAAGGGGCCGGGAACGAGGAGCTGAGGGTTTTCTTGGGGTCCCCCTTTTCTGTACAACAGCCCATTCTTTTTGAAAAAGTAGGGACATACTTGTAGTGGATCCTCGTTTTCCACGGCGCGTGCCCACGCGTCCTGCAGCACCGGGTCTTCTTGTTGGGCCGCCCGGTATTCTTGGTCGGTTTCCCAGGGATGGTCATCCACGTGAACGGGATAGGCTGCTGCGTAGGTCCTTTTCTCTTTTCTCTTTTGGCCTCTGGTTTTCGGGGGTTTGGCGGCTGGTTCCAAGGGGGGGGCGCTTTGACAGAAAGGAGCTTCAGTCCACCATCTTTCCAGTGCGTCGGTAGCGTCGTGCAGTAGGCGAGGAAGGCCGCCGTAATCGCTCCCCAAAATCACTTGTTCCGGTAGATTCGGGACTAACCCCACCGTAAGGGGGCGTCCCTTGTCCGAGGAGGATTGGAATCTGACCCTGGCGGTGGGATACCTTTTGGTGTCCCCATGAACACATTGAATGTCCACTGTGCCGGTCTGTGACCCGATAGGTGTGGGCAACTCTTGGGGACGCAGAACACTTTTCCTGCAGCCGGAATCCGCGAGGGCCAACATGGGGTGGCCGTCTATCTTCACTGGACACCGGAAAGGAGGCGGGCTAGCGTCTGTGGTAAGGCAAACGTAGTTCCTGGCCAGCCCGACCTCCATGGGTTCTTCCTTTTGGGGGCAAAATCTGGCTATATGTCCGTGTCCTCCACAGTGATAGCACTGGGGACCAGTAGGGCTAGGCCGAGGCACCATAGGAAAGGGAAACAAGGGAACAGGGTCCGGCTTTCGGGGAACGGCAGGCCTTTGGGGTCGAGGGTGACTTCCAAAGGGTAGACGGGAATGGTGTTCGTCCTTCTTCTGGGACTCCTGTGCTCGGCTGTACGTGCTTGCAATTTCCACAGCCGTGTCTAGCGTCAGGTGAGCATGTTGTCGCACCCATTTCTGGGTAGCAGGGTGAAGAGAAGCCAGGAATTGCTCCAAATATATTTTGGACAGTATCTCTTCCTTTGAGGCCGTAGCCGGTTTCAGCCATCGGTTGGCCAGATCCTGAATGCGAAAGGACAGGGCTCGGGGTGTCTCTTGGGGTCCTTCACGGGCTTGCCGTAGGCAAACCCTATATGTCTCATCGTCGATCCCTAGGCGTTCAAGGATGCAGGTCTTTATATCCTGGTATGGCGTTTGGCCCTGAACGTTCGCCTGTTGGTAGGCCGCCTGTAGTTCCCCCGTCAACAGGGGCCCCAAGTAGTGACCCCATCGGTCAGTCGGCCATGACGCGGCCTGCGCCAGGCGTTCGAAGTTTGTAAAGAAGAAATCCGGGTCCTCCCCCGGAACGTACTTTTGCAGGACCACAGAGGGTAGGGAGACGGCTGGCCGTTGTTGTCCCATGACGTCGGCTAGCCTCCCAAGAGCCTGATCCTGAGAGGTTCCTTGATCCTTCGGGACGTCGTGAAGCTGGCCACGATCATCTTCAGCGGTTTTAAGGAAGCGTTCCATCATCTTCCCTAGCAGCTCTTGCCTTTCTGCTAACTGCTTTACCGCGGCCTCCATGCTTCCGGATCCCACTTCTGACACCAAGTGTGGACTGGGGTTTCGGGCGGACCGGAATAACAGGCATGGAGGCCGGATATAGTGTGCTATTGCAGCAGTTATTTTGTTGTCACCAACAGGTTAAGCATGAGGGTGTGGAATAAGGTGGGGTTGGTAGGCTGGAAGTTCGTTCTCCGCCGAAGAGATGAGCTGGTCTTCGGAATGGCTTCGACTCTTGAGGTCGGGATCCGGTGTCGCCTCGGAGGTAAAAAGGGAGAGAGAGAAGGGGCAGTTAGTCCTTGACAGCTCGTGGACCGTCGTAGCACTGTCACCAACCACCGGGTCGTGCGGGGCATAAGAGACCGTGGGGAGGAGGCAGGAAAGGGAAGGGGCAAGAGAAGGCGTAGACGAGAGAGGAAGGGGAAGAACGTGCAGTCGTGAGGGCGAAGTGTAAGGGCTATATTTACAGCTGGATAAGTGAAGTGAATTCCTACCTATATACAGTGCAGCAGTGAGTACTCCGTGAGGGGGTCTATATACACTCAATATACAAATATCTACAGGGAGACACGGAGATAACAACGGTAACAGTGTACTCACGTGCCCGGCCGCTCTCCACCCACCTCCGGAGGACTCCACCAGTCTTCCGTCCAGACGTCCTCTTCTTCCTCGCTTCCGCTCCGGCACTGTCCGCTCTCCGTCCCAGGTTCTCCGCACGCTGTCTCCTGCCACGAGTCCACCGCATCGAACGCTCTCCTCTCTCCGTCGTCGGCTTTTCTGTACCTCGGGTTGTTAATGGGGGCGGGACTTCCGGGGTCACAGGGGTTCGCTTCCGGGTCGTTACATGGCTCCGTGAGTCGCTCCGTTTCCTGCAGAGGAAAAAAGAGAGGAGGAGTCCTGGTCGTCAGGGACGCCGGAGGGTCAGTCGTCAAGGTATTCTGGCTCGAGGGCCGCTCTGCCGGGTTGCGCGGCGTTCCCCTTCCACAATTACCTACTGGCGGTCGCCAGTAGATAGTTATAGTTAGGATTGATTTCCATAGGAAATCCGCAACATTCTATTGGGAATAACTTTGGCGCCGGTGGACGAATCTCTGCAAAGTTCTTAAAGAAGATGGCCCGCTCCGCTCTGCTCCTTCCCTGAAAGTTTGGGGGGTATTCGTCAAGCGGGGGCCGAGATAAAAGGGGGTCCCAAAATGTGTTTTCCCCATGTTAATTTCCATAGGGGGGTTGGACTCACTTTTAGCCCGAACGGCTGAATGGATTTCCACAAAACTTGGCAAAATTGTAGGGACTGGTAGCCCGATGTGCCTTTGCTATGTCTCAAGATATATGCTCCAGTGGATTTTGAGTAATTTAGGTTCAAAAAAATATATATATCTGGGCGGAGCCTAACCACACATCTGATCTGATTGGCTGTCAGCACTTCATCCAAGAAGTGTTGGCAGCCACCTTGGGACCAATATACACGATAGCACCTCATTAAAAAGCATTGTAGTTAATAGAGGGTTTTGGGACTTTAGTTACATTATAAATCATTTGTTGATGGTACCATACTCATTTTAGGAATTGTGGTGTGTTCTAAGGTGATTTTACCATGTGAAAAAGCCTTCTGCTGTGATAGCATGAATCATGTTTGAAAGAAAACTAAAATCTCATGATTTTCCCACAGTGGTTTGGAAGGGGATTTATAAGCTAAACTGAAAGCATATTTTCTGTAAATTCACATTATCTTTCTCAGTCATGTGAGAATGAAGTCTGACATTCTCAGTAAAACATGTACATCCAACAAGGACAGAGACTATCAGTTGATTCCTTTGTGTTCTACTGCAGCCTCCTAGAGTGTTCTAAAGAACAACTAGAGGGCTAACAGTCCTACTTATTACAAAGGTATAGCACACCTGAAGCCATCGTGATGGGAATAAAGTGGTAACTCTTAAAACATTTAATTTAAAAAGGAACAAAATGAGGGGGTATATTATGCCATAGAAAGTATTATTAGTGCTGCAAAAAGAAAAATCAGGGCACATTTTGAGTGACTTCTCAATTCCTCTTCTATTTCATTAAAAAATTCTGACATGCAGTCTCCCAAGATGGCCACCATCGACAAAAGAGCCCAAATGTAGCCCAGATATCACCCAGATGTAGCCCAAGTATAGCCCAATGACAGAATGTCCCAGAGTGTTCTAAAGAACAACTAGAGCGCTAACAGTCCTACTTATTACAAAGGTGTGGCACACCTGAAGCCATCTTGATTGGAATAAAGTGGTAACTCTTAAAACATTTAATTTAAAAAGGAACAAAATGAGGGGGTATATTTTGCCATAGAAAGTATGATTAGTGCTGCAGAAAGAAAAATGAGGGCACATTTTGAGTGACTTCTCAAATCCTCTTCAATTTAATTAAAGAAATTCTGACATGCAGACTGAAACATGCACTTTGAATACCAGCAGCAGACTTCCCTGGTGAGCAGTAGCTTTACTACAGTGATCTAATGAGCAACTAGAGTGCTAACATTCTGAATTTATGGCAAATGTGTGACACATCTGAATGCCTTCTTGATGGAACCAAGGTAAACAAGCATTGAAAATGCAATAGATCTCGCCCTCGTTTAAGTTAAAGCCATTCTGTTTGTAATGAGGTGGCTTTTTAGCTTTGTTTTTATTAGTGTTTTTTAAACTTTCATGTAAATCACATGCATCTGTATGCATATATGTATGCATGCATTTATATTTGTATGTGTTTTTTAAACTTTCATGTAAATCACATGCATCTGTATGCATATATGTATATGTATGCATGCATTTATATTTGTATTTATATAGATATACAGATTATATATGTTTATATATGTATGTATATACATACACATACATATATATAAATGCATATGCATATATATGCATATATATATGTGTATATGTGTGCGTGTAGAGAGTGGTAGAGAGGTAGAGGTAGAGAGGTAGAGGTAGAGAGGTAGCGGTAGAGAGGTAGAGACTAGTAGAGAGAGAAGTAGAGAGAGGTAGAGAGGTAGAGAGTAGACAGTGAGTAATAGAGAGTAGAGAGTGAGTAGTAGAGAGTAGTAGAGAGCAGTAGAGAGAGTAGCAGAGAGTGAGTAGTAGAGAGTAGTAGAGTGAATAGTAGAATGAGTAGTAGAGAGTAGTAGAGAGTGAGTAGTAGAGAGTGAGTAGTAGAGAGTAGTAGAGAGTAAGTAGTAGAGTGAGTAGTAGAGAGCAGTAGAGAGTGAGTAGTAGAGAGTAGTAAAGAGTGAGTAGTAGAGAGTGAGTAGTAGAGAGTGAGAGAAAGAATAGTAGAGAGTGAGTAGAGTGAGTAGTAGAGACTAGTAGAGAGAGAGAGTAGTAGAGAGTGAGTAGTAGAGAGTAGTAGCGAGTGAGTAGTAGAGTGAGTAGTAGAGAGTGAGTAGTAGAGATAGAGTAGTAGAGAGTGAGTAGTAGAGAGTAGTAGAGAGTGAGAAGTAGAGAGTGAGTAGTAGAGAGTAGTAGAGAGTGAGTAGTAAAGAGTGAGTAGTAGAGAGAGAGTAGTAGAGAGTGAGTAGTAGAGAGTAGTAGATAGTGAGTAGTAGGGAGTGAGCAGTAGAGAGAGAGAGTAGTAGAGAGTAGTAGAGTAGTAGAGAATGAGTAGTAGAGAGTGAGTATTTGAGAGTAGTGGAGTAGGAGAGAGTAAGTAGTAGAGAGTAGTGGAGAATATTCCAAAGTTTGGCACAGCACCACTTGCACAATAAGTCCAATCAAATCATATCACTTAGAGTCCTTATTGAAGCGCTGAATCTTGGTGTATATTCAAATGCTTTTATTTTCCTTAAGTTTATGTACCACAGCCAGCCGAAACGTTTCGTTCTGTACAACAGAACTTCTTCAGGGCGTTCTTATTTCCTTCAAGTTATGTCAGTATCCTGTTGTCATATAACTAGATATTTCTTCCAAATGTTAGACGAGACGTAAGTACATTCTTATTCAAAGTGACTAGGTATCAATTTTACCCACACAATTCGGGCAGACTTGAGTAATATATAGCATCCTCAAAGTCAGTCTTTCAAAAATTCCAAAGTATAGGACATGATAATCCAAATCCAAATGTTTCTCAAGAAAAGTCATTTTCAATCGTTCGGAATATCGGTGTTTGGGCAGATATGACCCAGGGACCCCCAGTATGCAAGGGGAATTAGTCCCCCCTCTGCAAACGCGCCAGTGGCCTGCGTTGCAGAGAGGTGTAAAAAGGGGCATAGCCTCATTACACCTCTGTGCAATGCAGCCCCCTGGCGCATACTGGAGGTTCCAGGTGGGCTAGTTGGCCCCCAGGGACCCCTAGTATCTAAGGGGAATTAGTTCCCCCTCTTCAAACATGCACGGGGGCTGTGTTGCAGAGAGGTGTAAAAAAGGGTGTGGCCTCATTACACCTCTCTGCAATGCAGCCCCCTGGCGCATACTGGAGGCTCCTGGTGGGCTAGTTGGCCCCCAGGGACCCCCAGTATGCAAGGGGAATTAGTTCCCCCTCTGCAAACGCGGCAGGGGGCTGCGTGGCAGAGAGGTGTAACAAGGGGCATAGCCTCATTACACCTCTGCAATGCAGCCCCCTGGCGCATACTGGAGGTTCCAGGTGGGCTAGTTGGCCCCCAGGTGCCCCCAGTATGCAAGGGGAATTAGTTCCCCCTCTTCAAACATGCACGGGGGCTGCGTTGCAGAGAGGTGTAAAAAGGGGCGTGGCTTCATTACACCTCTCTGCAATACAGTCCCCTGGCGCATACTGGAGATTCCTGGTGGGCTTTCAGGTCTTATATAGTTAGGAATTAGCATTAAAAAAACCTTTGAAATTCACTGAAAAAAAACATAGGTTTCAGGCCTTATAAAGTTAGGAATTAGCATTTAAAAAACCTATGAAATTCACTGAAAAAACCATAGGTTTCACACCAGTTATAGTTAGGAATTAGCATTTAAAAAACCTATTAAATTCACTGAAAAAACCATAGGTTTGACACCAGTTATAGTTTTAGTTTCTATTTTTGAATATGTGTTTCAAGGGTTACATTACACTGAAAGGAGGTCTGTCACTCTGTCACAAGGATGGTGTCATCAGTGATGTCATGAGTGATGTCACTGACCATGTCATGAGTGATGTAATATGTGACGTCATCAGCAGTGCATTGCAGGCGCGCAAGTTATAGTGAGTCCAACTAACTATAACGTGGGAATTTCAATGGTTTTATGTCAGTAAAATTTCCAGCTAACTATAACTGGTGTCAAACCTATGTTTTTTTCAGTGAATTTAATAGGTTTTTTAAATGCTAATTCCTAACTATAACTGGTGTGAAACCTATGGTTTTTTCAGTAAATATATATATATATTTTATTATTTTTTTCTCCAAATGAAATTGCGACGAAAGGGATGTCCTGCCAATCGGGTCGGGGCTTGGAGGCGAAGTCACTGCACAAGAAAATCACGTAACATTCACAGCGTGAAAACAAGCCCACCATAGGAAATGCAGTTAGAAAAACGATCTTTAACTTGCAGCAGGTAGGTCCAAATGATACAGCATTACGTGTTTCGACCCCCAGGGTCTTAATCATATGCTCAAACGAGGGTCAATTGCTCCTGGTTTTAAATACAAAGTGGTCTTCAACAGTGAAGAAGGACTTAGGAGCAGACACCATGCCGGAAAAAAAAGTGTCACTGTTTCAAATAGTCACCCTTTAGCAGTACTTCATTCGCCATAATGCTTTGCAACTGTAAATAAAGAGCAAAGAGCGTTACTGTGTCCTTGTCCTTTAGTACAATTTATCTCGCCTTAGTAGACGAAAAATGAAAAGATGGGACAGAGTACCTCTCTTTCGGGCCTCAAAAGAATCAATTCCATGTCGTGCCTGGAAGCAATATCACCAAGGCTCCTCTCCACAGTGACCTCATTATGTTTGTTTTTTCATAATTGATCATGTTAGCTGCAATGGGCAATGCACTATGCAGCCCATCTTTCCTCCAGTAATTAAAAACCTTCTTTTACTCGCTGGCGAAATTGTTTTGAGTTTACCATGAAATTTCTCCCAAGTTACAAGATATCCAGTTCCTCCGTGTACATATATCAGTACATTACTGATGTAATTTAGTACTGCAAAAAACAAACTTTCGAGAAACAAGGACGTCTTCGCAGGGCAGGGACAGGATTTCATGCACTGCACCAGTGACTGAGAACATTTTCACTGTGGAATGGGTAATTTTGAATTAAGATTTGCAAAGATTTGGGGGGCGTGGTCACGGAGGCGACCAAGATGGCCGCTTTCGATTGAAGCTCCGCCAACCGGGTGACCTACCTTCACCATCCTGAGGTCCTGAGGTGGTTTTAATCCAGCTACTCCACTCCATCCTGCAATTGCGGCGTTTCTCTGCCATCCGACGCCGTTTTTGGGTCCGTGGAGGCACCGGAAGGGCTCTTCTGGCGGAGGAGCAAGACCGCCACCCCATCGGCGTCCGCTCTCCCTGCGCCCGGCCTGCTGGTGAGTGCTGCACTGGGGGCGCGCCGCTGGACTACTCGCGGCTTCTTGTGGCGCCGGGGGCTTGGGATTGTTTGCCGCGGTCCGGCCCTGGGGTTTGCCGGCGCCGACTCCGGGACTCCGTTACTCACGGCTGCCTTCGGGCCTAGCCAGTGAGACGGAGCCAGGGCCTCGGGTAACGGCTAGCACGGGATGGGCTCCAGGGACGGTCCGACCCGGGCGCCGCGGGAGGGCATGTGGGCGGCGGTAGGTGCCCCCGGGGGCTGGCGCTGCTGCACGGCCGAGCGGCCCCGCCTTCCCTTGGTGTCCTTCCCTGATACCCACTGGCTACGAGGAGTGCGGGGAAGACTAACTGCGAGGCCCCATTTCCACGGCCCTGGCCGGCCATTTTGACTGGGAGTTGCGCTGACACCGCTCGGAGTGTCCTGGCGCCCACCTGCAGTTGGCAATCACGAAGCAGTGACAGACCCACTCTTTGCGCGAAAATCGCACTCGGTGCCATCGAGCCCTGATATACACCGTTTCCATATCCTTGGAGGAAGCCTGCTCGCCACACACTGCGCCTACTTGCTGTCCTGCTTTCCTGTGGCACTGCCAGTCGCCCTGCTCCTGTATTCATGCCCACACCGGACGAGTCTCCGGCCACCATGGGGAAAAGAGACCCCAACCAACGGAAACTGAGTTTCGACAAAACCTCCATGCTGACTGCGGACACTGCAACCGGCTCTTCATCTGACGCCATGCCTCCTCCTCCCCAGGACAACGCCACTGCACTGGTTGCTACCATGATGGCTGAGATGAGGGCTGGGTTCAAAGCTCTAGATGGTAGGTTCGACACTTTGGAGCAAAACCTGGCCGATCTAGGCTCTAAAGTTCAAGTGCACGATCGCAGACTGGATGTGGCTGAATCTCGCGTCTCGGACATCGAAGATGCTGGCGCTAAAACGCTGAAGCGCCTCGAACGCGTCGAAAAGATCCTAAAAGAGGTAGCCATAAAGAATGAAGACTTAGAAGCACGCGGACGACGCAACAACGTTCGCATATTAGGTGTGGCGGAATCAACCCAGACTGGCCGGATGGACGTCTTTGTGGAGAAGCTTCTCATTGAACTGTTTGGCAGGGACCAATTTACCCCAGGCTTTGTGGTGGAGCGGGCCCACCAGTCTTTAGGTCCTCGACCGAAGCCGGGACTGCCGCCACGGCCCATCATCGCAAGGATTATGAACTTCAGGGACCGAGATGCAGCCCTCCGTGCAGCTCGAGAGAAGGGGGGGATAAGATGGCAGGGCGACTCACTCTCCTTCTACCCAGACTTCACCGTCCTGGTACAAGAAGCGCGTCGAAAGTACACTGGAGTTAAAGCTACTTTGCGCAACTTGGCCTTAAATATGGTATGATTTACCCGGCGCGCCTCAGAGTGGAGGTGGCCGGCAGAGCCCGCATATTTGACAATCCGTCGGAGGTGCAAGAGTTCTGTCATTCTTATAAATCTAGAGATACTCAGAACGCGGGCAACTCCAGGGCCCCGTCACCGCTGCAGGGCGACTCTCAGAATAGCGTGGATCTATTCTCAACCTCAGGCCATGGCTGACACTTGTATTCTCGCACCTGCATTTGCCTCTGTAGCCTTGAAGTTTGGCACTTTGTCTCAGGACCCACTGGAATTATCACCTGAATCTACGATCATGATCTAGCCAGGGGGACGGGGCGTTACCACCCCCTATGGCGTTTTCCCTTCTAATTGGGGAATTTGTTAATTTCAAAGTGGTGGGATTGGTTTCCATTATGTTTGTTCTGCTTGTGAGATGCCATTATGCCGCCACGATGGGTTGGGTGTTCCTCTTTGGGGTTTCTGAGAGGTTGGGTGGGGGGGGTGGGCTATGGGGTTTGTTTGGTTTTGCTTTTTTTGGAAGTGTTCCGAAGTCATCATAATCCCGAATGTTATATTGAGCTACGCGTGTCATGGGTCACCTGCACTTGTCCGTCACTCATGGCCAGGCAAGGACTGTAGGTGGGCCCCTCGGCCCTATCGTTGATGTCCTGGAATGTACGGGGACTGAATGATGCCAGGAAATGCAAACAAGTGTTTAATTATATTGCCAGGCATAGGATTGATGTAGTCTTCCTTCAAGAGACTCATTTGACTGCGGAGACCGCTTCACAGGTAGCCAGGGGCTGGGACACACACCGCTTTTTTTCCCACTACGCTAGATATTCCAGGGGGGTGGCTATTTGTATACACAAGCGGATACCTTTTGTTCTCGCACACTCCGTTATCGACAAGGAAGGCAGATATGTTATCATCTCGGGGACCCTCCTGGGACACAGGGTCACGCTTGCTGGTATTTATGGCCCTAACACTGACACCCCCACTTTTTTTCATGACTTCCAGCTACACCTATTGCAATCGGATCCGGAATTGTTGCTCCTTGGGGGTGATTTCAACCTCCTATTTAATTTTTCGAGAGATAGCACTGCAGCTACCCCAGACACCAGGCCTCACTCATGCCCCGTTTTGCGAGACATATGCTCACATTTTTCTCTCGTAGACATTGAAGCACAGTTACACACCTCCACCCCTGCTACACCCACTATTCTGGGTTCCACGACACATGGACGAGGCTTGACTATTAGCTTATCTCCCCGGCGGTGGTTGGGTGGGTAGGAGAACTCCTCACACTCCCCCGTACACTGTCAAACCACTCACCTGTAGTGCTTAGATTGCAGGTCCCTCGAGCGGGAGGATATGAGCGGCAATGGCGCTTCCCTGGGAGGGCTTTGACGGACCCGGTTTTCACTGAGACAGTAAGAGACGCCATTGAAGAGTATTTTGAGCTCAACACGGGCACAGTTGACACCTGGGCTGTCCTATGGGAGGGATTTAAGGCAACCATTAGGGGCGTCTGCATTGCTATGCATACTGGGGTGCTGCGCGCTATACCGTTAGAGCGTGACATCGCGGCGCTGGAGACGGAACAACTCCGATTACACACTGCGGAGGGGGACCTTAAGCACCTACAATTGCTGGTGGAGTTTAGGGAGGAGGCCGATAGGGAACTCATTTTCCTGACTAGAGCACACACTGCTAGGCAGTATGGGGAGGGTGACCGACCTGGCAGGGTGCTGGCACAATTACTTCGCCCCCCACGCGCCTCTTCCTACATCACGACTCTCGTGAGCCCAACGGGAGACGCGCTACACACTACCCCTGAGATTTGTGACGCAATTTTATCTTACTACAATACATTGTATACATCCACGCTGTCAGACGATGCCGCTGATCGTGGTGATTACCTCAATGAGATCGCGATGGTATATTTGGATAAGTGGATGATCGACTTTCTGGCAGATCCCATTATACCGGACAATGTGGTTGAGGCCATAGACTCCATGAAAGGGTCCTCGGCTCCTGGGCTGGATGGGTTTTCGGGAGACTTTTATAAAGCCTATAAGGATTTATTGGTTCCCCGCCTGGTGGAAGTCTATGCGGAAGCACTAGAAACGGACTGTCTTCCCCCTACACTTAGAGAGGCAGTCATCGTTCTACTCCCCAAACCGGGTAAAGATGCCACTCTCTGCGGCTCCTATCGGCCGTTATCTTTACTGAACCTAGATTACAAAATTCTGGCGAAAGTCCTCGCCATCCGCCTTTCGCTCCTCATGGAATCCATAATCTCCCCTGCCCAATCAGGCTTTGTCCCACACCGCTCCACTTCTCTAAATCTTCACACCCTCTTTTTCATTATGTCGGTGATGTGCCGTATGGGGATACCCGAATGCTTAGTAAATACGGAGGAATTGTTGTATACCCTCCCTGTGGCTCGACTACGCCTAAATGGAACGGTCACTACGCAGTTCCGCCTGGCGCGTGGTACGCGACAGGGCTGCCCCCTGTCGCCTCTCTTGTACATATTGGCGATGGACCCGCTGGTCCGGCATTTCCAAGAGAAGCATTTACATCGAGGCCTCCAATTTAGGACGGGCCCGCTCTTGATCTCGCTTTATGCGGAGGACACCATCCTCTATGTCCGACAGCCCCAGTCCAATCTTGAGCCGTTGCTATTAGAAATTACCAGGTTTGGCAGGTTCTCTGGCCTCCGTGTTAACTGGCATAAATCCGTTGTATTCCCACTCACGCCCAGTACGGTTGAATGGCCATGCCCCTTCCCCCTCACATGGAGCCGGGATTCTGTGAAATATCTGGGCATCCATGTGCATTTAGACACAGCATCCATTATTAGACAAAACTACGGCACGGCGCTCCCGGCCCTGGAAGGACAGGTTGAGCATTGGATTCGGCTGCCATTGTCTATGGTAGGACGTATCGCCATCATTAAAATGATTGTATTACCGCGGTTTTTGTACTTGTTCAACAATATACCAGTGCCCCTCACGAAAACTTTTTTCATACAACTACGCTCGCTGTTACTGAAACTGGTGTGGGGGAATAAGTCGCCGCGAGTGTCCTGGCAAGTGCTGACGCTCCCATATGAGCGAGGGGGCCTTGGCGTTCCTGATTTTTATCTTTACTTTCTGGTGGCACAGTGCTCCTACGCGCACCCATGGTTCCACCCGGACGCCCGGATCCCTTACTTACGGCCGGAGGCCGACTTGGTTTTACCGGGCTCGCTATCCACCACCTTGCCGTCGGGCTTCCCTAAAGATCCGCGGGACATTCAAACGGTTTCATCGACCTGCTGGGCATGGGGTAGACTGGGCCGCCTTGTTGGCTTTCCTCAACTGTATTCCCCAAACCTTCTGTTACCCAATTCCACCTGGCTACCAATCACTGGAGAATCAGTGGTGCAACACACGCTATCCAAATTTCTTATCACTACCATTGGAGACCTGTTCCCTGACGGCCATGCGTTCACGCTTACAGAAGACCACCGCTTTATGGAGCGGACATTCATGGATTCGTTCGTATTGACCAGAATGCGCTCGCTCCTGCGCGCCTCTTTCTCCTCGTTCCCACTCCCTCCCGAGGAAATGACTCCCCTCACATTCATTATTCAACATACTTCGGGCACCCATTTAGTATCTAAGCTATATCAAATGTGCTGCGACCTCCTCCCCTCCAGAGATCATGTGGTGCGTGCTGCCTGGGAGGCGGATTTGAGGAACACCATTACTGACGACCAATAGCAGTGGTGCTGCAGGGTAACGAAAGACATCTCTCTTAATAGTAAACACAAACTATTACACTACAAATTCTTACGCAAACTGTACTTCACTCCAGCGAGACTTCATAGAATAGATCCCTCACGCTCCCATGCATGCCCCAAATGCGGCGGCCCTTTTGTGGATTTTGCACACCTTTCATGGTCCTGTCCCACACTACATGGTTATTGGTCCCAGGTCCACGACACACTCAGCGACATGCTACACTTAAACCTGACTCCGGTCCTTGAGATTGCTCTTCTGGGATATGTAGCCGAATTCCCGAAGACGGTACACAAATTGGCGGCGTTAAGTTTCTTATTGGCAAAACGAGAAGTGGCATTGCGGTGGTGTGACCGACGCCCTCCGTTACACAGCTCCTGGCTCCGGAGTTTGGCGCAATGCAATACCAACAGCACTGAATACTCAGCCATGTTTCCTCTACTTCCAGACCTGTCGACATTTGGGGTCCATATCGCACGTATGTTGCTGGCGCAGTGGATGGATCTCAGTCCCCTCCCGCTCCTGCTATGGCCCCCGAGGGAATTGGTTGAGAGATGGTGGGAAGCACGGCCTCTCGGCCCTTGACTTTTATTGCTTGATATACTATGCTACTACTTCCTCCCCAATGGTTTTGCAGTGAACTGGAGAATGTTGTACTATTATACTACCGCGCCCCTTCTCCCCAGTTTTTACCAATGTCCTTTGACTGTGCTCGTACTGCTATGATTTCTGTATGTGTGACTTTAATGATATCGCTTGACTCAGATATATACTGCACAATGTATGCTTCCTATTTGTTTTTGTATTTCTTTTGGATAATGACAAATAAAGGTTAAAAAAATTGCAAAGATTTGCCAATACAAAATGACATTTGCACTGACTGAAAAGGACATTTTACACTATCTGGTTGAGGTGAAATTCCCCGGTCACTAATTTAGAATCATTCAGTCGCTGGTTCAATGAATGCTATCGGGACTCTCTTGTGGTTTTACACTATATCAAAAAATATTGCATTCACTATGTTGCCTACCACTATATTTCATCAAGTTAAATATATAGGTAAGCATAGATTTCTTTTTCTTAATATGATGATGCAGTGGGTAAAATAATTTTGGCTTGACATATGTCATAGGCAGTATAGTTACCCAAAACCAAATAGAGTAATGACAAAAGTGGCTATGCCATCCAACCCCGCACATATATGTTAGCAAGGTAATGTAGCAGCAATACAGTCAGTAAGAACATAGAATTTTTTTTCTTTTAGTGGTGTTTGCTCGGTATACGCGCCCATACCTGGGGTATAATGGTCAAAACACAGGAAACCTGGATGACAAAATGTAATATAAAAAAACGAAGCACACACAAGCAGTACATATTTGAAGTACATGTTCAATATAATAATCTTCTTGTTTCTGAGTTATGGTGTTAAATGTGCTTTATTTTCTGCACAAGCATGACTTTCAGGGCAAAAATGCCATTTGATCCAATATTATTATTCTTAACAGCCTTGAGGAAGACTTCGGACGAAACACGTGTCGGCTGCCTATCGGTCTATCTGTAAAGAAGAAATTGTCGCTACTAAACTGCTATATGCTTGTGCAGAAAATAAAGCACCTTTTACACCTCAACTCAGAAACAAGAAGATTATTATATTGAACATATACTAAAAATGAACTGCTTGTGTGCGCTTCGGTTTTTCAAATGAACAACAAATAGAGCTCAGTGTATGTGTTTAGTTATAAAAGTATGTAGCACTGATCTGGACTTGAAGCGGCCCAGTGCTGTTCAGGTAATAGATAACTCTGGATTGTGTACAAGAACGCGGAAATATGGAGCATAGTCGTACAGGCGGACTTCAGTTTAGGGCAGAGGTCTACAGGAATTTGGTCATTAACAATGAAGATAAGTCGTACTCCTGCCAAGCCATCATGATCACTGAACCACAAGGACATTCAAACACTGAATTCATTTTACAAAGGGAAATAAATTAATTACATCGACAAGCCGCTTCGGATAGGCCATTATAAAAATATGAAACATGATAGCTTGATTTGTTTTCCGGTTAAAGAAAGCTAATTAATTTTCCATATCAACAAATATTTGGCTGTGCTCTCTTTATTTCATCAAGCAGTTCATTTCCTGGCCAAGCCTATCAGAGTTTGAAAATAATTTTTCTTTTTTATCTGGTTATATGGTCATTAGCATTCAGTTGTGTGTGTATAGTTCCAAGTAGACAACAATGAACTATTTTTTTAAATAATTTTACAAAGGCAACAAATGTCAAGCGTATTGTTCTGGCAAAGCACAGTGTATCGGTAGCAGCACTTCTACAGTTTGTCACTAAGCCTGTATAAGGTGGCAGACCACCCTACCCCTTTTCCATTGCTTTCAATAGTGAGCAAGTCTCCGTGTCAGGGATATGAAGTGCTACATAACTGCCAATGCAGTACAATGTATGGACTACCCGCTGGTAATCCTCATTACAATGGGGTATCGTATTGCTCGTCCCAGTCCACGAATCACGAGGGGAGGACCATCTTACTGTGACAAGCACCACCACACTTCTTCCAATACAAAAATCCATTTGATTCCATCCCTCTCCTGGGAAAAGTGTAAGGCATGGGACTCCGTCGTCTAATCATGTAATGCCCAGCTGAGCAAAGAATCTACTGCTCCCAAGGATGATCAATATCAGACTGACACCGGAAGGGGGAGAGTCCCAAGGAAGTTCACTAACCAGCTGACACTTGAAGGGGGAGAGTCCCAAGGATGATCAATAACCAACTGACACTGGAAAAGGGGAAGTCCCTAGGATGGTCACTACCCAACTGACACTGTAATGGGGAGAGTCCCAAGGATGGTCACTAACCAATTGACTTTGTAATGGGGAGAGTCCCAAGGATGATCAATAACCAACTGACACTGTAATGGGGAGAGTCCCAAGGATGGTCACTAACCAACTGACATTGTAATGGGGAGAGTCCCAAGGATGATCAACAACCAACTGACAATGTAAGGGGGAGAGTCCCAAGGTTGATCAATCACCGACTAACACTGGAAGGGGGAGAGAACCAAGGATGATCAATAACCAACTGACACTGGATGGGGGAGAGTTCCGACGATGATCAATAATCGACTGACACTGGAATGGGAGAGTCCCAAGGATGATCAATAACCAGCTGACACTGGAAGGGGGAGCGTTCCAACGATGATCATTAATCAACTGACACTATAAGGAGGAGAGTCCCAAGGATGATCAATAACCAGCTGACACTGGAAGTGGGAGAGTTCCTAGGATGATCAACAACCAGCTGACACTGGAAGGGGGTGGAGTCATGAAGAAGTGGATGTCCTAGCCTAATGAGGATTGTTACCAATACAGACATTACCACTTCTTCACTATTCCTTGTCCAAGCCATTACTGCTTAAATACATGAAAAGCAGGGATTAGCACCGATCATGAATCATAAAGAATGAAGTGCTGAAGTATTATTGGATATTTTTTTCTTTAGATTCAGAAAATGGCATTTTGGAAATCGAACTGCAGGGAAGGAGGTCTGCTGTACCTGGCAGGCACCCGTTCCTTCATTAATTCAATGTCCTTTCAGTAGGATTTGCAAACATAATCCGGTCTCATTAATATCAGTGGGGCAGGATACTGCAAATCCTTTTGAAGGTTCATTTGTGTTGCTGTGACAAGATTTGTACATCCATCGTGGTGCAAACGTTTTCTCAGGCTGTTAACCAGTCACTATTTTTGTACAGCAACCACTTTGTGGCCTGAGAAAAGTAATGTGACGAAGAATAAGACATCCACAGTTGAACGTTGTATCAGCACAGATCCAAAACAAAAAGAAGCACCTCAACCACAAGCAGAAATCAACCCTGCAGTCCTAAGTGCCATCAGTCACAAACGGTTCAAGTTCCAATCTGGAATGTCTCATGGAAAACAGGAGAGACCAAATGTCTTGCTCTGTAAATGCTTATTTTCCCATTAACGGGAACATGTCCCACAAGGGACATGTTCAGGCTGCAATGTTCTCATTGGTGCATTACCAAGGCGGATGTATACATTTGGTTCTCTTTGATAGTGCCGCGAAATATAGTTCAGAATATTCCCAGAGTAAGAGCCAATAGTTTAAAATTAATTCGAGTATTACAATCCAACACTTTGTTGCTCTTAAAATCAAACTAAGTGTTACCAATACGTCCACACGAGGGTTGCTTACTGTGACAGATTCAAGTTGAACCTCACTAGTGAGGCATAATTAAGGCAAAACAGGCCAGGGGTTAAGACCTAGCATATTGACCCAGGACAACTATTTCTATGTATTCCCTGTTCCTATGCTTTGAGAGCTCCTTAAATTTATACTGTGTGTTGATCAACGGAAAGCTATTAGGCCTCAAAATGCCACATATGTATTTCTCATAATATTACTGTAAATCATTTTTTACACCTTGATCTTTATTACTTCTCGTTTTGTTAGAGTTATAAAGACTTTACCCTAGGACAATTTACCATAAAAAATTTATGAGTTCTGTCTTGAAGATTTATTCTACTTTTTACAATGATTTGTTAGACATGCGTTAAGTTTAAATTGTGTGTAAATGTAACCTCTGAAGCAAAATTATTTATGTAGCTAGAGGTACATGTTTAGTAGAATACTGGCAATGTGGGAGATGTTTAAAAAGGAGAACATTTTGAGATTTATCAAAATTACAAATGTTATGTCTGTCTGGGAATGAAACGGATTTGTTTGCATCACACCAGCATTGAATCAGCTGCAACGTAGACGTTTAAAAAAAGACAATTAAGAAACAGAAAGATAAACAGAGAACTCTAGTACTACTACGTTCATTACTAAAGGTGCTGGTAAAGTGTTTTTCTTGATTATTTAGATTGTTTTGAAGTTAAACCTCTTCTTTCACGTCACCTTGCGGAGGATAATTTTTGGAAAACAGCATTTCGGAATCATTATGTTTAATTATTTCTGTTTTAATGTGAAGCAATTTCAGGTCGTCTATTTATTTAATCTAGGACTTGGTGCTAGAAACCTTAGCAACACATAAGTAACTAAATATGAATTTATGCAACATCGTTGCGTCCATATGTCTGGCATGATATCCGTAAATCTGTGTGAAACATGTGCGATTTCAGAACACACATCACCGCAAAACATTTTCATGGGAAGGAATGTCATTAACACCAGGCCCCCCATTTGGGACAGCTGAGATTATGTTTGCTCTGCCATTTTCATTTCCTTACGTTTTGGCGGTGTATAAATTATAGATGTTTCATTTGATACGTGGCGCGTATGATCAGCATTCAGGTATTGCTTACTATTGACTTCTAGTCATAAAATGAAATATTCCGATAATCCCACTTGTGCTTCCACCACCTCATCACCCTCGAGTTTAGGTACAACATTTTCATAAACATTAGTAGCTTTAAAGTATGTTTGACTAAGATTTTCACAAATGGAAATAATCAGATTATGAATACATCTGGATTTCTCACAAATTTTCCGAGATTGCTAAAAAAAAGATTTAAAAAAAGGCTCTCAGAGAACATGATTTTCTGATATGGATTTTGGGTATTTACTTGCAAATAGCTGAAGTGTTGTTGGTTACAATACCTTTGACTGGGGTGCAGCATGGTTAATTGGGTGGGCGCTCAAATGCACTAAGCACTAAAGACTGGTCGATCAGTTTAGCCATGCCAAAAGTTGTCCCTCTTACAGACTTAAACTTGGGCTGTGTGGTGAGGAGCAAACCCCCCCATTAATTTATGCAATGGGAGACTATCAGCTAAAACATCCTGACCTTACTGTCTCAGATCCCTATGCCAACCCAAACCAGGATGAAACAGGTATCGCCATATCATATCAAACGGTATACCTAAAACTAACACGTGACATAGGAAATCCCACATTTTACATAGCTTATCTGTGAGAAGTTGTCTGCATTGAGCATGAAACTTCGAATATAAGTCTCACACTGAGTGTTGCTGGCTTACCTTTCTGCCAAAGCGGGAGGCTCAGCGCTGTACAAGGCATGCTTTTTTTGTGCAAGCGCCACCAACGACTGCATGACCACGTGATCCTTTGTAAATTGAATGCTGCATACGTTTTTGATCCTTCACGCGGAACAGCATTTGTTCACACTACATACTGTTTTGTGAAGGATAGTACATCTTGTCTCATGGATCTGAAAAATTTGGGAGAAGTAGCAGATTGTCCCATAAAATCGTACTATCACGGGTGGTAGGACAATGCCATTGGTTGTTCTTCAAATATCGAAAACAGTTTTAAGACTGACTTTTTTTTAAGTCATCTGGGATTTAAATAGAATAACAAATAGCAGCGTCAGTGTCAAAATGATATTTAAAATCTGACCAACCAAAAAATACATTCAATATTTGCAAAATGTTACTTTCACTAATTAAGTCAGATTTTAGAAATAATATGGCCCTTGAAGGATCTGAATACCCTAAAGCAAAGAACTAAGGGCCTCATTTGGGTGTCGGTTGACCAGCATCTATGGTTTAAACTCCGACCGCCTTGTTACAAAGAAGGTGGTCGAAGTTTAAACTGGTCCGACGGGCTCAAGAAGCCCATCTGCCAGTTGGAAACTTCATAATCCCTTACAGATGACGTTTCCGCCATCAAGATTATGATGTCGGTTTCCAAAAGGCTTTCAGTGTCAGACTTTCCAAAATGGAAAGCCTGTTGGAAAGCAACTTGGGTGCCCCCTAGCAGGGCCCACTTGTCTCCCCAGCCTACGGTTGTGGGCCTGAGGGCACCTATGGTGCCCCCTGTAAATCCCTGCATCATGTGGCATGCACCATGATGTGCCTGCCTCTCGGTTCAGGCATTTACTTTAACTTCCCTTTCTCTATGGGAGCTTGTACTGCAGCTGGTTTCTGACTGTCGCTCAAGCTCCCATAGGAAAATGGGAGTTTGCGATCTCACCATGTGCAGTGGCATCACTGGTCAGTTCTGAAACAGCAGGGATTTTGTGTCAAGCAACTCCAACCGACATCATAATTAGGCCCCTAATGTAGGAATAAAAACTGTTAATTGCCTTGCCAATTATATGAAAAGTTACTGAACTACAAAAATATACAAATTAATTTGTAACAGATAGTTCGCATTTAAAAAGGGGATGAACTGCATTATGCCTGCTCCTATAAACAGGAAAAACATCCTTGCATCAGTGGACCCCTTAAAACACCATTTGCTCTCTTTTTTTAGCACATGCATCCAAAATACTCCAAATGTATTTGCAGTGACTGTATACATGTCTGCCATAGGATTGAGTTCTGAAAACTGCATTCTAAATACTGCAACAATTCTGCATCAGTAATTGTTTACCCAGAACTATCATTACCGCTGGTATGGGTAATTTGGGGATGTAAAACTACCATAGGATTACAATATATCTTCTATGGAATGGGAAAAGTATCACAAACTGACTCTACACCCATTTCTACACATCATTTTCAAATTCTGGTCCATTTACAGGAGAAAATTCCTCCAGTGTTACAAAGCGAATGTGTTCCATGTAACAAAAGGGTTTTCTAAAGCAAAATAACCCCATGTGGAATTACTGCATTACCTGTAGTGCCGATTGAGGTGAACATATCTGTTTCTACTTAAATCAGCATTAAGAGGCCACTCACTCCATGGGCCGGAGTCCCATGGAGAGAAGAATGCAGTAGTTATGCAGTCACAAGCAGAGATACACAGCGCAGCTCGAAAAGCATACACCAAACAAATTCCATTTGTGGAATGTATGAGTTCATCGAGATGATACATTTAATGCGTGTAGCAAAGACCAGCAGAAATAGAAGTGCAGCCTTAGGTCACCAAATAAGCATGGATGCGGTAGGTCGCATGAACTAAGAGTTTAGCTAGCAGGGTTCTAAGAACTAAAGGTAAGGTGCAGGAGCAATGATGGTCCCTACCCAGGGGCCCAACTACTGGGCCCTCTTGTCTTTCTGTATCTTCCCTAATCCATCTCATCATGTTACTGTAGTGAAACTCCATGCAATGTATGGGGGGGCTTGGACTATTTGCATTTTGTCGTCTTGCTCTAGGATCTGTTAGCTTCAAGGACTCACTGTTACTCCACGCAAAGGTACATTATAGTAGTGAGATAAAACAACCTAGGCTCAATGGTATTTATAAATTAACAAACTATTAAAAAAGAGGTGAAAATACAAAGGTCCAGTAGCTATTGGTTAATAATATTCATGATAAAAACAAGATTTCAAAAATTGAAACAAACACAAGACAAAATATACAATTAAATCAAATATCAAAACAACATAATATCAATTCAATGAATCACAAATTATAACACAATTAATATTATCATGAATTTCACAGTTTTTAAAAAAGATTTATTTTTAAAAAGAAAAGTGGCAAGATTAATATTTTTCTCGACGCGCGTTTCGGCGACCAGCGCCTTCTTCTGGAGGAGCCACAATATATTTAGATAGTAACTTGAGACAATGTCTTCAAAGGATTGCACGTAAAAAGATTTGGGTGCAGAACATTTATTTCTAGGAATTCTGATGAACTAATAAATGTACCGCTGAGTCTGTTTCAATAATGTGGGTTTCAAGTTCTGATAGGCTATGAAGTTGAGCTGCACTCGCAATTCGGAACGTCGAGGGGTATTGATTCTTGTATTTAAAATTCGATGTTGCTTTGAATTTATTGGAAGAACACCTCCTGATATGGGGAATTCTCAAGATTAAAAACAAAGGTTGTCTTCAGGCGTCCGAATGCGAGGAGCGGTGTTCCAGAAAGTTTGCTGCTAGCAGTATCGCCCAGGTATCCCTGGCCTAGGTTTGGTTTATTCATTCCATCAGGGGGTCCTTGTTACCTAAACGTACATTATAGTAGTGAACATCTGCATGATCGACTCCTGCAGTCAATTCTCTAAAAATTAATTTCTAGAGTTCTACTTATTGGTATCTGTCACTTTGGCCTTGTTTTACTCAGATAAATATTCTCTATTTTTCAAAAATGGTGTGGAGTCTTTTCTGTAGTGTTTTCAGGGTGTTACTGTGATTTAAGTGTTGCACAAATAAGTTAAGCCTGACTGCTCCGTGCCAAATTACCAAAGGGTGAACACAGGTTAATTTAGGTTGTGTATCTGACTTACCTTGGCTAGGATTGTGGCCCCTCCTTGACAACAAGGGTGCAAAGCTCATTTCTTACATGGTCACTCAGGGAGTCTAGAAAGCGGGCTAGGTCTGTGGGGTTGTGAAAGTCCCTGGAGTGGCCGTCCATGGTAATCCACAATATTAGTGCCTCCAGGAGTCCCCCTCTTTTCAGATGCGGCCAGAAGGCAAGAAAGGCCCGACGCTTATCACTAGTCTCCACTTAGAAATCCACTGCTAAAGAAGCTTTTCAACCTCTATGACGTACAGACCATGTTTGCACACTTCCAGGAGGATCTTTCTGGCCTGTATGTGGTGTAAAAGACATGTGATACTAGGCTTGGTTCCCCCAGCTGGTGGTGGGCGACATGCCAAAATCCTGTGCGCACGTTTGAATTCGATTGGGAACGTGAGGAAAATTCTTGTTACTGTGGGAAAGAACTCAATAAAGAACGTGCATGCATGAGTCAGACCGTTCCATCATCTCCAGAATGGCATAAAATATGTTATCTAATATCCAAATGGGAGACACACATGGTCGCCAGCCTTCTCTTCCGTCAGTGAGAGATTGTGATAAAGAGCAACTATCGCCGAGTGAAACATGCCCTTATTTGTTTCAAAGGGCCACTCCTCCTGGGTATGTTTTGTGATTTACATATCCATGGGGTGCCTATGAAGGGGATTTCTTTCAAAATAGATTTCAGGGTCACCTCCAATGTTGAGTATGACTGCTGTGGAGCCAGCACTGTGGCAGCTTTCCCAACTACAAACTCCATGAAAAGGAGTTGTTGCAAAGATTTACCAGAGGTCATCCTTATGGCAGAGTAGACAGCTGCCGAAGGAAAGACAGCAGATAAGTAGGGTGGGGGCGCGATAGGACAGTTGCAATCAAGACCAATATCAGAGAGTCACATAGGCATGCGTCATCAGGGCTGGCCAGTAAGAGTCCTGTGGAGGTGAAAAGGACAATATAGGGGATCAAAAACAGCTCAGAGACAGTAAAGACTAGCGGAGCACAACCGCCAACGGCCAATGGTGAGGAAGTAAAAAACAACCTGTAGGTCGGTCGGGTGAAGACGGGCTCCAGTGGTGCTGAGCGGTTAGATCACAAACCCAGCAGTGCACTCCAGTGCGGGGTCCCTAGGGAGTGCAGCCATGCCAATCTGCCATGCTGGGCGAGAGACTCTTCAATCGCAGGGCTGCCAAAAAACACCCTCCAAAGGACCAGAGGTTGTGCAGGCCTCCAATGGAACAACCACCACTGGGTATGGAAAAGAGGTCTGTTTACATCGGGGTGTCCGTTGGCACCCCCTTTTGTTGTGGAGGAGCATATACCACGCAGGCATCAGCAAGCAGTCAGGTACGGGGGCAGTGAGGTTGGTGGAGGAAGCAGTAGGCCTACTTGAGCGGGGCAAGGCTCCCAAGAGAAAAGATAAGGCAATCGGCCCAGGCCAACAGCAATTGGGGGGACGGGACAACAATGCCCAAAGCTGCAGGTCTGGAGGCAAAGTCCAAGCTGTGGTGTCACAGGGCACCCTCAAGTGGCAGAGATTGGGCCGCAAAAAATACAGCCGGCAGCACAGCCACAGCAAGGCTCCCCGCGTCGATAGAGCTGCAAAGTTAGTCCTCAAGAGACCAGCCGGTGCCAGGGCTAGCCATGGAATGAGGCCACCAAGGAACATAGAGTCATGCTGTCATCGATGGGGAGGTCCCACCCATGGTTGAAGGAATGCAGAAAGACTAGCCCCGCAGGCCCGAAGGTTAAGAGTGCCAGAGTAGGGGGACCCAAGGCCTGCCTGGCCACAGTGGAAGAGATTAGTTTTGAGATGAGTACAGTCCAGCAGGGCTCCCGCAGCCCCGCAGTCCTGTAACCGCTGGACGGTCCTCTGTCATGCAGAGACGTCGTTGCAGAAAGTGGCTGGATGCTGAAGAGGGAATTCAGTCCAGTGGCGCAGAGCACACGTGCAGATGGAAAGGCAGCTTCAGATGGTTATGACGAGAAAATGGACCCTTGAGGATAGGTCAGTGGGTGCTCCGGAAAATGAGATGTGGTTTCCACCTAGCTTACAGCATGAGTCACTAGGAAATAGGATGGGGGCTCTGCTTTATCCATGATGGTGGAGGAGCTCAAGGGGTAGCAGCCATCTTGGGCTG
Source organism: Lissotriton helveticus (assembly GCF_964261635.1). Lineage (NCBI taxonomy): Eukaryota > Metazoa > Chordata > Amphibia > Caudata > Salamandridae > Lissotriton > Lissotriton helveticus. The sequence goes on along the minus strand of NC_136071.1, from coordinate 327,803,644 downwards.
TGGCCCCATTGTTACTTTAAAGGTCAAAGTAACGTCAGACAAGGATCAGATCTCATGCAATACTTACTATTTACTTCAACCCAAATATTATATGTAACGTCACCTTTCTTTTTCCTCAGTTCTCATTGTTGGATATATTCAACATTTCCAGAAATAACTTTACCATTCAAAAATATTTTACACCTTTTCCAAAAGCCAACTGTGCCTTCAAAAGAAACAATGAGCCAAACAATCTCCAAGTGTACAATGGGACACTAAAATCAAATTGACTTTGAGTCTTACTGAAGGATTTATGTACATTACATCTGTTATATATTTACAACACCTGTGGAAACACAAATTGCAATTATGAGAAAAGCATATTTAAGTGCATAATCACTGCTGATGCAGTATCAACAGGTCTGTGGGAAAAGGTTTAGGAGCACAAATGGGCCTCGACTGCAGGGCATCAATTCTTTGCATTGCAATAATTGGATGCACTCCTTAGGCAGATAGACTAAAATACCTAAAAGCCACAACAAAAGCTAGTAAAGAGACTGAAATAATTCTGTGGCATAATACTTCCTTCAAGCTATGATGGAAAGGGACTGACCAAAAGCCCTTCTGTCTATGGTTTGACATTGAGGATGTGCACACTAGAGAATAGCTAGTGCTGTCTCTAGCCAGACATAAAATAATCATTTTGAAAAGACCACCCCAATTCCTTATACTTTACCACTAAAAAAAGGTTCTAACATGCCCAATTGCACATTTTTAGGTTGCATATCATTAAATTCAGTATTTGATAACTACTTATCACATCCATTTACATTTGCTCACTTTTACACATGCACATAGGGCCCTTGTCTCTCATATAAAACATGGCAATCAATCAATCAAGCAAAGTAAGCTTTATTCGGTTATTGAAAGTAAAAACCATAAAAGCAAAGCAGCATAAAATAAAACATCAGTTAAAATCCATTCATTGATAAATACATATAAGAAATTACATACAATCTGAAAAGCATTTAAACAAATCAGGATGAGTAGACACAATTAATACAGTACAGCTTAAAAAGAGATTACCACCTCTGACCTCATGGGGTGCCTAGTCACAACTCTTTCTCAGCCTTACAGTGACTTTTAGAAAACTAAGTACATTAAAAATTATATCTCCTGGGAGCAACTGTGAATACATGGGGGCTGGTTGGACTTGAGAGAAATTTGCCCTTTTAAGAATAGGAATAATATACACCTTACAGGACATCACATAAAATTACAGATCTACAGATCTACTATCGCAGCCGCAGGATGTGGGTTTGTGACCCCTATTCCTACAGGGGGGATAGCCTAGCAGAAACGGTAATAGGTCTAGCCAGAACCTAGTGAACAAAAAGCGATCATGTCTACTTTATCAACAAGGAGGTGTAGTGTAGTTCCTATTATCCCAATAGGCTCTGCGCATTGGAATAATACCTCCAATAGTATAGACCTAGACCAGACGTTAACTAGGTCTGCTACTGTCGATATTAGACTTAAAGTTTTGGGTTTGCCAGCTAGCTCAGAGTTCACTAGAAACTTTCTCGAATAGACAAGGAGGAGTTGAACCTCCCTGGATAGACAAGAAGGGATTTAGTTTCTGACAACCATAGAACATGACAACTTTGCTCTCCCCTAATCAAGAGTGTATCTCTAGAGTCGTGTGAAAACAAAAGACAACTTATTTTACTCAGTCAGTACGTGCATTCTTAGTTTCACCAGATTGTAGAGAAAAGGAAGAGACGGGCGTGTTCAATAAAAGATGTTATTTATTGATCAGTCTCTTTTCTCGTACAAGAGAAATGAATCGATATTATTGCAATACTTATGGTTAAGTAAAGTGCATACAATAAAAGCAGAATTATAAAATAATACTGTAAAAACATTGATATGGTTTCTAAGCCATACGTTATTTAAAATGGACAGAATAGATACATACATATAAACATTTGACTAATCGTACTCAACTGGTGCTTCTAACTACGCCTACCCCAGTGTACCTGACCTAAGCCTAATACGTGGGCGGGGATAGAAAGTAGCAGTTTAAGTTAAGTTTGTTTTGCCAAGTGACTGACTCAAGAATTCTCTGCAAGGGGTTATTCAGTTCCGTACCTTGAATCTAGGATGATTGAGGGATGGTATCTCTCATCTTTGGTCTCGATATTCCAGGCTGCCTGCAAGGGCTGCTCGGAAGCGCCGGAGCTGGATTTCTCGGCAGGAGAAAGGCAGCGTCTCGTTCTCAGCGCGTCAGGAAGGCGGGGCAGCGTCAGTGGGCTTCGCTCTCTGCTGAGCTTCGGCAAGTCTCGCTGCTCCGATCTCGTCACCACCGCGTGTGTTTGCTTAAGGCAATATCGGTAATATTTATACCTGTAAGGTGCCGAGATTGACGTAAGGATGGACATAGATACGTCAATAAGGATGTCATACGAGCTAGTCGTTAGCGCATTCTTTTACTGAAGTTCTCGGTGAAATCAAAACAATGGCCGCAGGGTTTTTCCCAGGTTGTCATAGGTTTGATTTGTTTTGAAAACTCCGTATGCCTTATCAGGGGCTGGAGGAATATTGCTTGCCTAATTAGATGGCAAGCGTTATGACCTAATCAGATAACGCGCTCCTGTGCCGTGGTCTGGCGTAATCAGATAACGGTTTCTGCATCATGGGATGGCTGCTAGTTAATTTGTTAACCAGAATAGGGTCAGGAATAGGGGGATCGATACAGAACCTATAGGAATACATCACACCCACTCCACGCTAACTATGGCCATATTTATGAATCTAGGCATAGTAAAACATACTGTAGAGTATCGTGTATACCTTACCACCCCAAAATACACATAATGCATTTTGAAATTATGTAACATACGGGAAAAAAATAGTCATATGTACTATATGCACTCAAGCAGTAGAATAATGCTAAAATAATCACGCATATGTATACATTATTAGTAATTGAATACTAGAATTACACATGAAATGGCTCTTAATACAGAAGAAAAGTTCGAGACCACTTCATCACAGTTCAAAAATATTTATGAACATACCAGCGGGCAGCTAATGTCTATGAAGTTTCTAAAAATAGAAATTAGTTCTCTAAGAATAGTTCTTACTTTAAGCAGAAGAAAAGTGTCCCGTAAAATGTAACAAAAATATTTTGGGGCTGCTAAAAAAATTGCTGTCCGTGAACTGGAGGAAAAGTCGATCTTGCTACTTTATTATTAAAGTTGAAGGCCAAATTCAAGGTGTCGGGAACGCCGTGTGCTAGCTTGCTCAAGAGTCGTTATTTCTGCTCTGGTGAGAACATCATATCGTTGAGACTGCTGAAAAAGCTGTCAACAGCTTCCTGTGAGAGTTCCACTAACTCGGTAAAGGATGTAACCATGCATTCATGTGCATGATTGTCTCCATTGACGTTTTGATTAGTATTGCTGACAGAAGGTTGTACCTGATCGATGCTGCTTTCATCTTGATCTTCACTACCCCTTAATCGTAGTGGTGAAGTTTCCACGAATGCCGTCATCAGGATTGGCAGCCGTTGAGGGCAGCACAATGCATGAGCCTTTACCGGACCCAACAATGTTTCTGCATCCATTGGCGCATCCGATTGTAGCGTCAGACAGGTGTCCAACACGCATTCTTCTCCGCACAGCATGCACCTTAATACAGGTAAAACATATCTTTGCCATATCGGCCGAAATGAAAGAAACCAAGTCATGTTCAGGTCTCTAAGCCGGGTTAGTCCCAGGATTTTTGATATCCGGTCCCGGTATCCAATGGCTCGGATTGTTTCTTCCCTTGTCGCAGGTGTTTTGTCTGTGACATGGTTTGCCATAACGAAATATAAGGACTAAGAATAGGATTCCTGCAATTAGTCCCAAAATGAGGGGAACTCCTCCAAAAATCGAATGGACGAAGTCTGGAAAAATACCCAGTATGGCTTTGAATGGTGTTAATGCCATCGAAAATACTGTCTTAAATACATTTGAGACTCCACTGGTATCAGAAATATTTAAGATTTCATTCAGGATTTCTGCGAAATGTATGGGGGAATTAGTTGATAACAATGAGTGAATCTCTGCAGTTGTCCTTGCGACTAGGAGATCATAAGTTTCTTTTGATGACGTGAGCCTGGTCGGCGTCTGAAGAAGCACTGTTTTCATTCTGCTTAAAGTATCAACTCGAATAGAAGTAATTTTCAAGTTAGGCCATGCCCTTGCCTCCCTGTCTGGAAAGGAGCTGGGGAACAATAAGCGTCCACAGCACATGACCTTCGCAGTCGTACTAACGAGATAAGGAACCCCGGGCAGTAGACTACAACATCTGCGATCCATAATTAGAATGTAACTCCCGTTATAGAGTCTTTTAAAGAATGGTTCTATCTCTGTTGCAGGTGTGCCTAGCTGGTGACATGAAAGGTTATTTGAATTCCCTTCACAGGCTCCATGCAAACTAATTCCATTACACAGAAGTGTACCGCTTAGTGACCTCGCAAAATTATTGCCACTAAGAAACACTTTCTGTCCTTTATTACTGACACATGCATGTGAATAGGGCAAGTTCCATGTTGTCTTAATGTACCCTTTACCCAATTTTTCGTACATGCCAGCCTGTATATATTTTTGGCATTATTGAAACCTGAAAGTAGATATCGGAATATTAATTATCCCATGTATTATCCATTCAATGACAGGTCGTTCTGACATTGTCAATGGTAATCTCTCGAGTTTCTCAATGCTCAGGATTGTATAATCAGCACCCTTCTGTGCCATACTGATCTGTTTATCAGTAAGGTTAAAGATATGGAATAGTGACGTTGTGTTGATTAAACGCCAAGGCACATAGCCTGAACGCAGATTTTGTAACGTCCAGCCAAGCTGTACAATAGAACGCAATTGAGACTGACCGTGTTGTAACAACAGTAAGTCTTGCGATATTATGTCGATTGCTGATGACACAATGCTGTCCAATGAAAAGATTCTGGAGGACAGAGTCATTAACCCATTGTCCACTACAGAAAGCGATTTTTCCAAATTAATACGGTCAATTTCCCGTATACTTTCTGCTGTCTCAATTTGAGTTATCTTCCAGGCCTCGTTGTAAGCTGCATATATAGAGGCTGCTATGAAGCGTTTTTGACGCTGTTTGCGTGGTCCCATAATGAAATCACGCAAGTCAGCACCATCAGTAAGTAAAGTTAGGTGTTGCTTAATTTCTGTCAGTGTGGGAGTTTTTAGCCATTGAAGGCAGAGTTTGCCCACACTGTAGGTGGTGATTATCCCTGGGTGTTGTCTTTGGGAATATCTAGGGTCTGGCCTGGTCAATTTGAACCCCTGTGTTTTGTTCAGGAATCTGTCTTGACAGTTATTAGTATCTGTGGGCCAGATTAACCATTGTTTCCAATCAGGATTTGTTCTGTTTTGGTTTAATACATAGTTTACGTCTATTTCTTCATCTGCAGAGTTATTGCTGTTCATTGTTGGTTTTGGAATAGACGGTTTATTTAAGTCTTTGATTTTGGCTAATCCAAGACAGGTAGTTTGTTGAATAGTTTCATTCAAGAATATAATTTGTTCTGGGATCATGCAGGCTCTAAACAATGATTCTATACCTTGTACTTGCCATTCTTTTGTACCCCAAACACTTTTTACATCAACATTTTTGTCCCAATAACCAAAACCAAATGTATTCATTTGTTTCAAAAAATGAGTCCGAATATATCAATTTTGTGTTTGTAAGCATGGTTTTTGTTCCTGTCTTATTTGACAATTTGAAATAAAATGTTTCAGCATTACTTGTGTTGAACCCTGAAAAGTATGAATATTTGTCATAAAAGGTTCTTGAGCTTCCTTTTGGAGGGGTTGCACAATGTTCCCATTGATTATAATTTAAAACATTTCTAGGTTGTGCTGATTTATGTAAAAAATGGTTACCATAGTGGTTGTAGCAGTACATACTATCATAATTTGACGAACCCTGCAAATAATCATGTTTGGTAAATTTAGCAGACATCACTAGATCAGACATCATGTTATTAATACTTTCAAAGTCCCAATCATCAGCAAATGAGTTTGGTTTTACAAAGTCACTCAACGAGATCTTGATTTGGTGTGGATATTTGAGGATCTCTACCGGACCATAAATTTCATAGTCAGTATTGTCCCATGCTACCCCACCCGGTATAGGATTGGCTGTGAAATTGACTGAAGAAAGTTCTCTTTTCTTGACGTGTGAAGACGTGTGTGGCTTGAGGATCAAGTTGATTTTCTGGCTTGCTGTGTCCATTTTAGCATATTTTCCCTCAATGAAGCGTCCCAAACATAGTATCATGATGAGCCAAAGTATCAGGATCAATACACCAAATGACACCCAAAATTCAATCCACGGAGAAATCAGATAGGTTTCTTTCAGCTGTTTCAAAAGTTCCTTAGCTTTATCTTTAAAAGTTTTTGTTGATGGCTGTGTCTTTGATTCACTTAGATCTTCAGAAGAATCTTCAAAGTTGATGAAGTAGCCGGATGCCGTTCTGTCTATTGTTCCAATTGCTTCAGGATTACTGTTTCTTGCAGCTTCAGCATATTCATTTGTTACTTCATTGTAGGTTGGTGTGTCTCTACTAAATGTTTTTATTTGGGTTTTCAGAGGTGTGAGTTCCATTGCATTGTTGCATAGTCCTTGTTGTTGTTCTGTAGGCGTTTCGAATGTGATTAGCCTTTTAGTTAGCACCTCTGTACTTGTAGCAAACCTCGGTGTTCTACTACTTATCGGGAGTCCACTTGGCCTACTGTTTGTTATCGGCCACATGATTGTGGTTTTACCAGGTCGATGGATACAACTCGGTTCTCCTTTTTACCAGCAAGCGGCGGTAGTACAACTGATCTCGTCCCGTTGATGGACAAGACAGGAACTGCTTTTCTGTAAGAAGGCCCAAATTCCTTCTTTACCGCGATCTTTTCTCTGACTAGATCCCCGACTTTTGGAATCCAGACAGGTCTTGCTGGGACAGGTGGTGGTTCTTCAGTGGTTGTTGGCTGCTGTTTCAACTTTATGTTGCTCAGGTCTTTTCTTGTTTCGTTTAAGTCCTGTAAAATAGCCAAACGATCTTTGATATCAAAGCTTTTTTCTTTTACCACTGAAGTCTGACTGTCAAGATCTAAGACTAGCATCCTAGTTCCAAACAGTAATTCGTACGGACTGAATCCCCTCAGAGAATTTCTTGGCAAGTTGTTTAGACTACGTTGGACACTTATTAGATGTTTGACCCACCCAGCTCCCGAACCTAATACCTTTGCTGTTATAGATTGCTTTATGTCACGGTTTTTTCTTTCAACAATTCCGTTTCCCTCGGGATGAAATGGACAAGAATACCGCAATGTAACGCCCATGCTGACCATGGCCTCCTTATAAGCTCTAGAGCTAAAAGCAGGACCCTGGTCCGAATGCAGCATGCCAATTGCGTATGTGCCGATAAAGACTCGCAAATCTTTTATAACAGTTCTGGCGTCAGCCGTTCGCTGGGGCCACATCCATATGAATCTCGTGCATGAATCCACTGCGACCAAGATATATTTATAGTTACCATCCCTTTGTAAGGGACCACAGTGGTCCAGGTAAACACAGGCTAATGGTTTATCCGAGATTAGAAGGGGCGTCTGTGCTGGTCGTCTCACTGTTGATACTTTCATTTTTTGACATATTTCACATTCTAGAACATAGTTCCTGGTTTGTCTTCTCATTTGTGGCCACCAGTATCTCTGTTTTAATAACGATACTGTGGCTGAGACGCCAGCATGTACAGAAGCAAGTCCTTCGTGTGCCGCAATGATGAGTCCTAACCTATGTTCCATGTTTGGAATTACTCTATCCCCCACTCCAGGGATTCGAGCAAATGGAACGTTATTTGCATCAGTTATGTATGAGTACTTTACTGGAAAGCCTTTCGGGAGTGTTTCTATCGCATCTTTTACTGTAGCGCTGACAGCTTGTAATATATCGCTGTCTATTTTTGTTTTTGACCGAGTGATGGCAGCTACGGAAGCCGTTTGCACAGCTGCCTTCGCGGCCTCATCAGCCAATGAATTCCCTGCAACGTGAACGCCATCACGTTGATGACTCAGTGTATGTATCACGTGAGTCTTTGGTAGTTCCTTTTGTAAAAGAACTACTTGTTCCCAAAGCATTTAATGCTTGATTGTGCCTCCTTTTGCATCCTTAAAACCATTCTGAAGCCAGATCTGTAAGTATTCATTGTAAGACTGAACGCAATAATACGAATCACACACTATGAGTGTGGGGAATTCTCGATCGGTATTTTCAAGCGCCATCTTGAATGCTAGTAGTTCTGCTCGCTGAGCTGTACAATCTCCTAGAGATTGTGTTTTAGTGACCGCTGGTTTGAATTTCCCATCGTGCCAGCGACCTTTTACAATCGCCCACGCAGCACTGTAAGCTTGTTTACCTCCTACTGCGGGTTGTGCTGATCCGTCTGTATATATTATACAGCCGTAATGTTCTAGAGGCAGAATTTCGGTCGGCGTCGGACATTCGAATTCGTATTGGAGAAACTCTTGTGTTTTTAAGTTAGGATCAAATTCGTATGCCACGTCTGTTGCAGCAAGAGAATTAGCCCATTGTATCCATCTCGGATGGAGCGCTTTAGCATTCGGTATGCTTGCTTTTGTTACAGCCTCTAGGGCTGGTATCGGTGTAACGATTATTATTCGTTTACCTTGTGAAAGGGCTCGTTCTTTTGCTATAGCTGTCTGTGTTGCAGAAAGAATTTTTTCCGTTGGGCTAAATTTCATTTCAGCTTTAGTGTACAAGTGCGATTTGAATGCAATTGGTACCTTTTCTCCCTCATTAGAGGTCAGGTATGTGAATCCGCATCTTCCTGGGATGACTCGAATCACAAGGTTGCGTGTGTTATCACGTGTTTCTAATTTTGTTTTAATTAACATATCTGTTTGTAAGGATCTCAGAATTTCTGTGTGTTTTTGAGTCCAATTGGTTTTTTTAAAATCTGGTTTTATTAGATCATAAAGGGGTTTGACCCTTTCTGCGTAATTTGCAATGTATGTTCTTCCGAAATTTAGGAAGCCTAGAATTGACTGTAGGTTTTTTAGTGTTCTAGGTGCTTGGAGTACGGCACATTTCTCTAGGAAATTGTCAGCCAGGCTTTTGCCTTCACTTGATAATTCATATCCTAAGAACAGGACTGTTATATGGGCAATTCTAGATTTTTTAAAGTTGAATTTGTAACCCTCTGCTGCGAACCCAAGTATTATGGTGTTCACTCTCTTCAAGTGAGTATCCAAGTCATCATCTGTTAGGTATATGTCATCGACATAAGATAATGCTTCGTCATCATATGTTTGTAGTAACTCTGTTACCCTCGCTGAGAATACTCCTGGGCTGTTCTTGTACCCCTGGGGTAACCGACAGAATTCTTTTTGAGCGCCATTTATTGAGAACGCTGATAAGTATCTGCTCTCTGGTGCTATATTTTGACAAAAGAATCCATTAGAGATGTCTAATGTTGTTTTATATTTTTTGCGCACTATGTTATTCATTAGTGTAGCACTATGCGAGTTTTGTACTGCAAAAGTTTTGCAACACGAGTTAAGGTGTCTGTAATCCAAAACTAGACGATATGAATTGTCTGGTTTGGAGACAGGAAACAAAGGGTTGTTCATTTGTGAGGTGCAAGTTTCAATCACCCCCTGGTATTCTAGTTGATCTAGAATTTCTTTTACCTGTTTTTTAGCTTCTTGCTTGATTGGATACTGCCTTTGTGCAGTAGGTTGTGATTTTAACTGGATTTTGTGAGGAGGAGAGTCCTCATCCCATCCTACATGATTTTTATATAAAGCAGGAGCCTGAGCTACTGCCCACTTTCTTGCAAGTGTATATTTTTTATGAATTGGAATATGATTTGAGAAGGCAGGCATAATTATTTCTTCGCCATGTGGGCACTCCCTGACGAAGTCTGGTGGCCAATCTTTTTCAGCTAGAAGGATGTCATAGCCCTTGGAGAGATTATCCCAAAAAAGGCCCCTTATTTTCCTAGTTTTATCCCCTTCTATACGTAAAGTTATTTCATATATTTTGTGAGGTTTGCTAACTCTGGTGTCTGCAGTTTCCACCTGAATGTATTCATTCGTGTCCACTGTCTCCAGATGATTCATAAGGACTTTGCGTGCTATGCTCACTTCTGCTGCGCTGTCTAGCATTGTCTGAGCCCACTCTCCGTTTTTCAGCTGTGTCCTCAGTATTCTCGGCATTGTTGAATACTTTAATACTGGCTACCTTCTTTTTTGGAAACTGTAATTTTTTATTTGGATGAGCAGGTTCCTTGTCTTTGGACTTGACGTGCCCTTCCCTGGTTTCCGATCGTCCTCTTCTTTCCGATTTCTGCGAGGAAGTCTGAAAAGATTGAGAGGGACGTGTATCAAAGTCTTGATATCTATCAGGTTTCTTTATGTTATCCCTATTTCTAAGGTTGTATTTTTTCACAGAGGGCTCCCTTTGGGGAGACTTGGGTCCTTGGTCCGGAGATCTTTCTCTCCGCCGAGGAGACCTTCCTCTGGACTGGAATCTCTTTTCTTTTGGATTGGATTGTTTGTTTCCATCCCAGTTCTGTGTATAAATCTTTATTCGGTAAAATTGATCACCATAAAAGACAACATATACATTTTAAAATACATTTCATCAAGATGTACTAGCAACAACAAAGGTTGACCATAATTAAAATACGACTGAACACTATTACAATTAATAAGACCACGGGCAAAAATACTCCAGGCACTCAAAGTAGGCGGCTTCAAATAGCTCCACTGAGGGTGGATAGTGGCCTTGCAATCATTCCCAGGGATCTTGATCTAATAATCCAGGCACTACTTAAAAACTTTGCCACCCCGCATATCAATGAGGTAGATGATAGATCCGTTGTAATCACTCGTAGGGCCGAGCGATGGCACCTCATCCCCAGTCCTTTACAAACTGGTTTCAGCCAGTTTTTCCGAGCCACTTTATACGCAGGGCAGGCAAAAAGAAGATGGGCCACAGACTCTTTAGGGGCCGCACAGCCGGGGCAAGATCGTGAGGGGCCATCCTGATTGGACCATTTTGAAGTAAATTCATGTACCGGGAGAGTGCCGTACTTTAATTTTAAATAAAGGGCCCTGTCTAGCGGCTTGGTTATCAAGTCAAGAAAGGGTTCAAGTTTCCTTACCCACTTACACTCAAGAAAATACTCTGTAAGTGAACCCCCTGAAATACTGCGTGATGCTTCGGCCTGAACCCAATCCCAATATAGTTTCTTGATCACCATTTTGGGTGGGGGCGCTTGGGACTCCCATACATCTCTCAAACCCAATTGGGAGACTAATAGCCTCAGATTTTTCAGCCAGCCAATTTTGAACCCAGAATCTAATAAAATTAGCTCGTCCAGACCTTCGGCGTATTTGGCCAGCTCCTTAGTCCTTCTCAGGCGGACCCAAAAGAGCAGTGGGCGCAGCCTCACTATATCCTTTAAGGCACGTCTACCAAGGTCTAACCGCAGGGGGATCAGCGGGGTGGAAACAGGGAGGGCCACTACATCTCTAAAAAACTTATTTTCTGCTATGGTTAGCTCATTAACATTGTCGAACCCCCATAATTCGGAGCCGTACAATGCAGCCGGGAGTATCTGGCCATCGTAGATGGCCATTACCGGGGACACTGGTTTACTAATTGATGCCCGGTACTCTCGTAAGGTCACCCCCGACACTCTTTTGTGGCCCAATAGCATTTTGGCCAAGTGATCCTTCCAGGTCATTCGGCTATTTATCCGGACCCCTAAATAGTCGAATGCCTCGACCAACTCCAGGGGAGTCCCGTTAAGCAGAAAATTATTTTTAAAATTTTTGGCGGGCGAAAAAGCCATCAGTTTGGTTTTGGTGGTATTGATGGTTAGGCCTCTCTCTGTACAAAAGGAGGTGAATCGCTGCAGAAGTTTTTGCAGGCCTATCGGGGATTTAGCTATCAGTAAGGTATCGTCCGCAAAGAGCAGAGTCTGAATCTTTTCCCCCGCCAGGGTTGGGGCATCCGTCTCTTCTCCTCTCAGATGGTCCACCACTCCATTCACAAACAAGGAGAAGAGAGTCGGAGCCATGACACACCCTTGACGGACTCCACTCCTCACAGGTACCCTGTCTGTCAGTTGGCCCTGTGTACCCCATCTGATCCTAGCGTATGTCCCCTCATGGAGTCTTACAATTAATCTCAAGAGTGAGCCAGGAAAGCCCATACTTTTCAGAATCTCCCACAGTTTAGCACGGGGGACCAGGTCAAAGGCCGTCTTGAGATCTATGAAGGCCATATATAGGCTGCCCTTCTTGATGGTAACTGCCTTCCAATAGATCCCAAACAGCCGAAAGACCTGGTCCATCGTGCCCACCCTCTGGCGAAATCCGGCCTGCAGATGAGAGAGAATACATTCCTCCTCCATCCAGTCGCCCACCCTGGCGATAATGACCCTGCCAACCACTTTCTGGATTATGTCTATCAGACTGATCGGTCTGTAGTTGGCAGGGTCATCTCTTGCCCCCTTCTTGTACACTGTGACCACCTCGGCACCCTTCCATGAATCTGGCACGGGGTGTCCCTTTACTAACAAATTCATTATGGTGGCTATTAGATTTGCCCAGGCAAGGGGTTCAGCGATCAAGAGGTCCCCAGGGATCCCATCCGGCCCAGCTGCCTTCTTAGGGGTCAAATGTTTAATTGCTGCCACTACTTCAGAGGCCGTAAATAAGCACTCAGTCTCCCCGCCAGGATCCCTTCCCTCCCCACAAGCAACCAAGGGGCCAGTTGTATCTTCACTACCGCCATACAGGGATGAGAAGTGATTGAACCATTGCAGGCTGGTTATATGGGATGCTAAAGGCCGGGTTTTACCCTGTCTAGCTCTATTGATTAAATCCCAAAATAACGTCGAATCCCTCCTGCTGACGGCGTCTGTTATTTCCCTCCAGTGCTCCTCCTCCCAATCGCGCTTTGCCAGTGCAATTGCTCTCAAGTACTCCCTCCTGGCCGCTCTAACCAGAGTAGGATTCCTTGCGAGCAAGGCAACTGACAAACTTTTCCTCTTCCCCTTGCAGTCCGCTGAATACCATGGATTGCTGGAAATGGGGGGGGTCCTATTTAGTCTAGGGGTTTTCCCTTTAGAGGTGAAATAAAGACTCACTTGGTCTATCGTGCCTTTGTATGCAGAATCGAGTTTTGAGGAAAGGCACGGAGAGCTAGCAACCACCCGGTCCATTGCCTCCAAGTCCCTATACAGGTCTTCGATGGTAGATTTAATGGTCCCTAGTTGGTCTATATTTAACTGAGCCTTATCCCACTTCAATCTACGATTGTTTTCGTAAGGGATGACCTCTTTGGTTAATTTAAACGGCGCACTCATCCCTTTCACTTTAATTTTGCCCCATTTAAACTTGCAACAAAGCGGATTATGGTCGCTATCCTGGGTGGGTACCACCTCCATATCAATGAGGTCAAGCCACATACTAACGCTCATTAAAATGTAGTCAATTCTGGACGGGGCCGCTAACCTGTTAAAAGTCATTGCGCCTGATATATCAGACCGGGTCCTGCCATTAAGGGCTCTTAATTTGTGCTCCCTAGTAAGGGCATTCAGTTGGATTGCCCTAGCAGACCATTTCCGAATGGGGGGTACCGTCAAGGGGGGGATAGACCACCTGGAGTCGTCCTCCTCAGTACCTAGTGCATCATCACCAAGAAGGGGTTCGAACGTACAATTAAAATCGCCACCCGCCATAATTCTGGCATAGGGAGGGCAATTAGCTAGAGCAGAATCAAGGCTCGATATGGTTGCTGAAGTATTATCCCCCGCAGCCCCTCTAGCGTACACATTAAAAAGTTCAAGCCTAATCCCCTCGATGTGACCCCTAGAAGAAAGGTGCATTAAGTCATTACACTGAGTGTCATTGGAAACCATGTCCCAATCTAGGTCAATTCTTAACCAGACTAAAAACCCTCCTGCTGGTCTACCCTTCCCTTTACTTATCGCTGGGGAAAAGAAGGTAGTATAGCCAGATTTATCAATTGGTAACAGGCACCAAGTTTCCTGAAACAGGCAGACATCGAACTTCTCGATGAATGCATGCCATTCAGGAATGTCTAACTTCCTTTTTAGCCCAGCTACATTCCAGGAAATCAGGTTTATTACCCTAGGACCCTTGTGCACTAAGGAGGACCCATCCGTGGTCACCCCCCCTAGCTCCAATCCCACACATCTAAATTGGTGGCTATTACTCACACAACAAGATTGCCTGTCAGGTTCAGAACAATCAACAGCAATAGACATACCCGGAGCAGCAAAAAGAGGCATATTCGGGTGGATGACATTAGAGACATCTGTGGTTACCTCCTGGGAATTGTCACAAATAATTCCTCCTTGCTGGGGATCCACTCCTTGTCGACCGCATCCCTCCTCCTTAGGCTGTAAACATCAATCGCAGTCCTCCATACCAGTAAGCTGCGAAAACCTATTGAAGGTATCTAAGGGGGTGAAGGGTCTAAGATGCTCCATTGCACTATTGTGACTTAGGTGATGTCTCTGTGGAATCATGGACCAACCAGACTGACCATTAGGCTGAAACTGATGCTGGCCAATTACCTGATAAGTACTATTGTAGCCAAACTGCTTGGGCCATGGGGCATAAGACTCTTCCCAATATTTGGGGGGGTAAGGAACCGGCCTCGGGTAAAAATAGGTTAAGGGCCTAGGTGTAATAGAGTTTCCTCCTCCTGCATATGGCCAATTTAAAATATAGTCTACTGCCCGAGGATCTCTAAAATTGACCACCACTAGATCCCCTTCAATATCTTTCCTTGTGTTACCCAACCAAGGGATCCGTCTGACATGTACTATATCTCCATCCACATTTGGGGCTATGGGCCTGAATGTCCTCAACCAATGAATTATTTTATTTTTCAATTGGACGTAACCTTCCTTCTTGTTGTCTGCTAATGGGGGAACCCCGGTCATGACTACTACATAGGGCACCGCCTGAGGTGGAATTTCCACTTGTGGTACCCTAGTTAGGGGACCTCTGGTGCGACCCCCTTCCCCCTGTCTCTCACTTCTGTTAACTGGGGGAGCCTTTGTCGTTGGCCTATGAGGGCCACCTTCTGTCCCAGATACAGACATATTCAGGTTCTTTGTGGGGTTTTCTTTATGAGTAGCAGGCACCACATTTCCCTGATGCTGAGACGACTGTTTAGACATCTGGAGCGGAGCAGAGGGGGTAGCTACTGGGGATTTTACAATCTGGTTAGACGAAACCCCGGTACAAGGTGTTGGATGTATTCCCCCACTCCCCTGGGCCTTGGTCACCGTGGCCATACTATTTATGGCAGCCTCTAATAAGGTCAATCTATTTTCAACTTTCCTAAGACTCTCAATCACGGGTAGCAACAGAGACCTCAGTAAAGGTTCGAAATCCCCTACAGATGGAGAAGGGGTCGATGTGTTTGTAGATAAGGGCCCCTGACTGTTATCTAATACTGCTATATTGGGGACCTCGACGAGCGGAGTAGCCACCAATGGTGATGCCTCAGGTGTTACTGTAGTTGCAACTACCATGGTAGCCCTTACATGTGGTGAGGATCCCAGTTCTTCTTTTGACTGTTTAGATTATTTTTAATAAATATTTTTTCAGGACTTTCAATTAGTTGGGGCTTCACTGGTATTCCACCCAAACTATCTCTACCTAGTTCTTCATAGGATTTTTCTATAATTCTGGCAATTTCAGCTGGTTGGTCTGCTATATCTGTCTCTTTTAACCTCTGGCGGATCGCCACATTCGCTGCTTCTCCTTTTATGTTGGCTAGTAATATTGCCGAGACCTGCTTGAAGTATTTTAGTAATTTCATACCAAGAGTTAAAGCGGGTTCTGGACCGTATTCGTCTTGAATTTGTTTTAGCACATCTGGTATTACTGACATGGATGGAACTCCATGTGTTTTTGTGTAAATGGAAGCAAAGACTGTACCCCAAGTGTCACAGTCCTCCACGTGTGGTGCGATTCCCATTGGAAGACAGATAGTCAGAATCCTGTGTTTATCCACAGGGGTGGTGTCTGGAAACACCGCCTCTATTTGGGTGATTTTTTGTGCTAACCAGAATGGTATTTGTTCCCGTTTAGCTGGTACTTTACCTAGGCAGGACTGTATGTTCTGTGGTGTAATTTTATTTGTGTTCCCCTGATGAGGGGTCAGCTGTGGGATTTTAACTACAGGTTGGATGGTTGAAGTCCGCATTACATATTGGACTAGTTGTCTATATATTTTAATTAATTGTTTTAGTTGTACTAAAACATCTGCTGCAGACATTCTTTCGATGTCTGGATGTGGTGTGTATCCGGCTAGGACCGGCCACGTTGCTCCTGGTCTACCTAGTGGACCGAGCCTGGTGATGTGATTATTATGTTTTAGGGCGCCATTAAACAAGAGCAGATGCTCTTGGAATTTGAGTGGTACTTCCACTTCCTCGAAAGGAGTGTAGGTATCCGGAGGTTCCTCTGTTTTATAACAGTGGAACTCCTTTGTTACAGCATTTGCTGCTGGAAAGTTTATCCATGAATAGAATACCTCTGTCTGCCGATATTCGTGTGCCTCAATTACGAATATGACTGTACCACCTCTTGGTGTCAGTCCATTTTCTATAAGTTTTAACGTTATAGATCTTCTCATGTTGACCGGGATGAGTATTATATCCGGGTCTGCTTCTTGCATAGTATTATCAGCTGCTATTACTTCAGCTGCTACTCTAGCTCTCTCTCTTTCATCATCACTGTCTGGCATTTTACTGTCAGGATGGTTATTCTGTTTGTTTGCAGATCAGGTTTCTTATGGAAACAAAGATGAGATGCACAATATTTTGGAACAGTGTATCCTTCAACGTTGATTGAACCAAGAACCATACATAGGAGTTCCCTCCTGCGAGGTTTGGCGGATTTTACCTCTCACCCACTCCAGACGTCTTTGGAGTATTATGGGAAAAAGGGGTCTGAGTGAAAAAGCACGACTGAGTTACTCTAAAGTCTTGCGTTAGTTTTATCGCCTATCCAAACACGTTGGGCGCCATGTAGTGTAGTTCCTATTATCCTAATAGGCTCTGCGCATTGGAATAATACCTCCAATAGTATAGACCTAGACCAGACGTTAACTAGGTCTTCTACTGTCGATATTAGACTTAAAGTTTTGGGTTTGCCAGCTAGCTCAGAGTTCACTAGAAACTTTCTCGAATAGACAAGGAGGAGTTGAACCTCCCTGGATAGACAAGAAGGGATTTAGTTTCTGACAACCATAGAACATGACAACTTTGCTCTCCCCTAATCAAGAGTGTATCTCTAGAGTCGTGTGAAAACAAAAGACAACTTATTTTACTCAGTCAGTACGTGCATTCTTAGTTTCACCAGATTGTAGAGAAAAGGAAGAGACGGGCGTGTTCAATAAAAGATGTTATTTATTGATCAGTCTCTTTTCTCGTACAAGAGAAATGAATCGATATTATTGCAATACTTATGGTTAAGTAAAGTGCATACAATAAAAGCAGAATTATAAAATAATACTGTAAAAACATTGATATGGTTTCTAAGCCATACGTTATTTAAAATGGACAGAATAGATACATACATATAAACATTTGACTAATCGTACTCAACTGGTGCTTCTAACTACGCCTACCCCAGTGTACCTGACCTAAGCCTAATACGTGGGCGGGGATAGAAAGTAGCAGTTTAAGTTAAGTTTGTTTTGCCAAGTAACTGACTCAAGAATTCTCTGCAAGGGGTTATTCAGTTCCGTACCTTGAATCTAGGATGATTGAGGGATGGTATCTCTCATCTTTGGTCTCGATATTCCAGGCTGCCTGCAAGGGCTGCTCGGAAGCGCCGGAGCTGGATTTCTCGGCAGGAGAAAGGCAGCGTCTCGTTCTCAGCGCGTCAGGAAGGCGGGGCAGCGTCAGTGGGCTTCGCTCTCTGCTGAGCTTCGGCAAGTCTCGCTGCTCCGATCTCGTCACCACCGCGTGTGTTTGCTTAAGGCAATATCGGTAATATTTATACCTGTAAGGTGCCGAGATTGACGTAAGAATGGACATAGATACGTCAATAAGGATGTCATACGAGCTGGTCGTTAGCGCATTCTTTTACTGAAGTTCTCGGTGAAATCAAAACAATGGCCGCAGGGTTTTTCCCAGGTTGTCATAGGTTTGATTTGTTTTGAGAACTCCGTATGCCTTATCAGGGGCTGGAGGAATATTGCTTGCCTAATTAGATGGCAAGCGTTATGACCTAATCAGATAACGCGCTCCTGTGCCGTGGTCTGGCGTAATCAGATAACGGTTTCTGCATCATGGGATGGCTGCTAGTTAATTTGTTAACCAGAATAGGGTCAGGAATAGGGGGATCGATACAGAACCTATAGGAATACATCACAGAGGTACAGCTCTGTGGTTGGCACAGTGTCATCAGGCATAGGGCTTCACTAGGGCAGACCCTTCTCTAGCCATACATTTCTGCCTAAAGAAGTATTCTTTTCCCCATTTGCGGTCAGATCTGCAAATCCCATCTAGGGCACGAAATAAGCCTCCCATGCCTGAACTCTGAAAGGAGTATCTGATGTACTTGAACCACAGGATATGAATTGAATAATCAAGGGACAGACAACCTTTAAAATCTCCTTACTTAATTTAATCCTGGACCTTAACCATATGTCCAGCCACAAAGAAAGAAGGCAATAGGCTGTGACATCAATTATGTAGCCCACACCCAGTTATACAGAGAATGCTGGGGGGATTTGTCGGACATACAAAAGACGTCTGCGAAATAATTTCCCACTGACTGCAACTCAACCTGTTTAACATATCCTCAAATGTGTCCCATAAACAACTTTAGAGATACATTTGGCGCTGTAAATCTGCAGTAGGGCCCCAGTGGGTCTACTATGGAGCAGTGAGGCAAAATTAAAAACAGCAGCATTTGTCTGAATGAAATCTTCCTTCTTCCTGCTAATAGGTGGCTGTCAGCTCATTGCAGAATCAAACAGCGAGCCCAGTGTTGAAAGGGAAAAGGTCCCAAGATTAAACTTAGATGATTTTGTGGAGCGAGGGCCCACAACCATGCCAAAAGATGTTTTCTCATTAACTGATAGGTCCAGCCTCTCTATAAAACCAGCAAAGGTGTTCAACAGGGACTGCAAGCAGTTTTGGCCATAAGAGCCACATATTCCGCGTGTAGTAAAACCGGCACGTGTGACAATCTGACTTTGTGACAGCCAGGGCTTGCTCCGGTTTATTAACATACAGGTAAAACAGAAATGGGGCCAAAATACGACCCTCTCATACTTCTCTTTTAAAATCAAAACAACATATACACTTTAGATCTTTAGAATAGCGTACCGAAGCCATGGTCTCACTGTGAAGATCTCTTAAAAACAGGACAGTGTCTTGCTCCACCCCCTTGGACAGCATAATCTGCCGGAGTTTTGTTCGATTGACCTGGTCGCAAGCAGTTGGGAGGTCCATGAATGCTAAGTGGATAGAGCCAGGACGTGCAGCAGTATATTTACTAATGATCAAATACAGGGTCAAGCAGAGATCTACTGTTGACCACCATGAGCAAAAGTCATACTAGGTTTTGGATAATACGTTATTTTGCCTCACCCATACAGAAAGTCTATCCAGGAGACTGCTCCCCGCAATCTTTACTGCTGAATCAAACAAGAAAATGGGCCGATAACAATGAGGACTGTCCCTATCCCCCTTTTAAAAAGTACGTACAATAATATACAATGCCCATGACTGTGCTATCACTGCCATGTTAATAAGGGTGGTCAAAACTGGGCCCCAAACTGAAGCATCATTTATATAAAGATCTAGCGGGTTCCTGTTAGGACTGGGGCCTTATTCTTAGTTAGCGCCATAATACCCTTTTTGACTTCCTCAACAGAGAATGTCAAAGCGCTATACCTTCCAACTCATTCTCGCTGTGTTCAGTAGGAATTGAGTTGTAGGTTTCCTCAAAGTAAGCCATCCAACAGTCTTTGGTAAATGTGCCTCCAGGGATGCAGTGACTTCTGGTGAAAGTAGGAGACTTTGAATTAAACCCCAGAGTTTAGAACTACATTTTAGGGGGCGAGGCTAGGACGCCGAAGCATGATGGCGGTTCCTCAGTGAGCTCTGCTTGACAGTGGAGCTTCAGCAGCTTTTAAAGCCTCTTATTACTAGTGTTTCAATCGCCGTCATCGGTCCAGCACGTACAATGTGGTGGTGAGTCTCTGGGCTAAATTTCAAAGCATAAACTTGCTTGCTGTCCCCAGGAGCCGCGGCGGTGCATTTCTCTTCATGAAAACACGAGCGCAGGCCATTTTGTATGGCGGCGCTAGCGTTCTGTTTTTTTTCATTTTCTGCTCATAAAGCTGGGTTCCAATGTCATTCTATTGACATATGATATATTTTTGGCACCACTTTTGAAACAATTTCCTATATTGAGTCGCTTTATCCATGTGGTGTGAAATGGAAATGCTTTACCCTGACTTCCATAACTAAATCTGTTAATATTCTTCAGGATATGCACTACAGTTATGGCTTCATCAACTTTGCTGCTGTATGCTGAAGCAAATTGCAAAAAACACAGTTGATGGACAGAATGTAGAACAATGTCATACATTCATCCCAGTACAAGGATCTGGGCCTAAATCCATCGTTTTTTGCACTCCACACCACCCTGGGTTACACACTGGCTATATGCAAATCAGCTCTGACCCTGTGCCTCATGGGAACAGTCCAGTCCGAATTACCAAGCCATGTCTTTCCCAGACCGGAATCAAGCATCCAAGGACCGGTTTCTGGCTATCAGCCTTCATCAGCCTGGATAGCTTGACACCAGTGGTGTGGAGAGCCTGGGACTCACGTCCGAGCATACCCAGCCCACTTGGGGTGAAAATTGCAAAAAACACAGTTGATGGACAGAATGTAGAACAGTGTCATACATTCATCCCAGTACAGGGATCTGGGCCTAAATCCATTGTTTTTTTGCACTCCACACCACCCTGGGTTAGACACTGCCTATATGCAAATCAGCTCTGACCCTGTGCCTCATGGGAACAGTCCAGTCCGAACTACCAAGCCATGTCTTTCCCAGACCGGAATCAAGCATCCAAGGACCGGTTTCTGGCTATCAGCCTTCATCAGCCTGGATAGCTTGACTCCAGTGGTGTGGAGAGCCTGGGACTCACGTCTGAGCATACCCAGCACCCTCGGGGTGAAAATTGCAAAAAACAACACAGTTGAAGGACAGAATGTAGAACAATGTCATACATTCATCCCAGTACAAGGATCTGGGCCTAAATCCATCGTTTTTTTGCACTCCACACCACCCTGGGTTAGACACTGGTTATATGCAAATCAGCTCTGACCCTGTGCCTCATGGGAACAGTCCAGTCCGAACTACCAAGCCATGTCTTTCCCAGACCGGAATCAAGCATCCAAGGACCGGTTTATGGCTATCAGCCTTCATCAGCCTGGATAGCTTGACTCCAGTGGTGTGGAGAGCCTGGGACTCACGTCTGAGCATACCCAGCCCAGTCGGGGTGAAAATTGCAAAAAACACAGTTGATGGACAGAATGTAGAACAATGTCATACATTCATCCCAGTACAAGGATCTGGGCCTAAATCCATCGTTTTTTTGCACTCCACACCACCCTGGGTTAGACACTGGCTATATGCAAATCAGCTCTGACCCTGTGCCTCATGGGAACAGTCCAGTCCGAACTATCAAGCCATGTCTTTCCCAGACCGGAATCAAGCATCCAAGGACCGGTTTCTGGCTATCAGCCTTCATCAGCCTGGATAGCTTGACTCCAGTGGTGTGGAGAGCCTGGGACTCACGTCTGAGCATACCCAGCCCACTCGGGGTGAAAATTGCAAAAAACACAGTTGATGGACAGAATGTAGAACAATGTCATACATTCATCCCAGTACAAGGATCTGGGCATAAATCCATCGTGTTTTTGCACTCCACACCACCCTGGGTTATACACTGGCTATATGCAAATCAGCTCTGACCCTGTGCCTCATGGGAACAGTCCAGTCCGAACTACCAAGCCATGTCTTTCCCAGACCGGAATCAAGCATCCAACTACCGGGTTCTGGCTATCAGCCTTCATCAGCCTGGATAGCTTGACTCCAGTGGTGTGGAGAGCCTGGGACTCACGTCTGAGCATACCCAGCCCACTCGGGGTGAAAATTGCAAAAAACACAGTTGATGGACCGAATGTAGAACAATGTCATACATTCATCCCAGTACAAGGATCTGGGCCTAAATCCATCGTTTTTTTTGCACTCCACACCACCCTGGGTTAGACACTGGCTATATGCAAATCAGCTCTGACCCTGTGCCTCATGGGAACAGTCAAGTCTGAACTACCAAGCCATGTCTTTCCCAGACCGGAATCAAGCATCCTCGGACCGGTTTCTGGCTATCAGCCTTCATCAGCCTGGATAGCTTGACTCCAGTGGTGTGGAGAGCCTGGGACTCACGTCTGAGCATACCCAGCCCACTCGGGGTGAAAATTGCAAAAAACACAGTAAAAGTAAAGTAAATTGATACTTGTATAGCGCACTACTCACCCGCAAGGGTCTCAAGGCGCTTGTACGAATACCGCTGTGGAACCCATCCTGGCTTTCCCTGTGAGGTGTCCACTCCTGGGCACCCCCAAGGTGGAGGCCAGGCATCCTTAGCGTTGTGGGGGCCGTTGTGGAGATTAAGCAAGCTATTGCCCAGAGTTGCAGAGTGGGGCTCCATGATTGGAATAGGCACCGAGGCGAGAATTATCAGGTCTGTGGAATTTTTTTAGCCCAAGACCCGCCGAGGCGGGGAATTGAACCCTGGTCCCGGGCTAAACCTCTGCATCAGGGTCTGCCGCTCTAATCATTGAGCCACACTTCTCCACACTTGATGGACAGAATGTAGAACAATGTCATACATTCATCCCAGTACAAGGATCTGGGCCTAAATCCATAGTTGTTTTGCACTCCACACCACCCTGGTTAGACACTGGCTATATGCAAATCAGTTCTGACCCTGTGCCTCATGGGAACAGTCCAGTCCGAACTACCAAGCCATGTCTTTCCCAGACCGGAATCAAGCATCCAAGGACCGGTTTCTGGCTATCAGCCTTCATCAGCCTGGATAGCTTGACTCCAGTGGTGTGGAGAGCCTGGGACTCACGTCTGAGCATACCCAGCCCACTCGGGGTGAAAATTGCAAAAAACACAGTTGATGGACAGAATGTAGAACAATGTCCTACATTCATCCCAGTACAAGGATCTGCGCCTAAATCCATCGTTTTTTTGCACTCCACACCACCCTGGGTTAGACACTGGCTATATGCAAATCAGCTCTGACCCTGTGCCTCATGGGAACAGTCCAGTCCGAACTACCAAGCCATGTCTTTCCCAGACCGGAATCAAGCATCCAAGGACCGGTTTCTGGCTATCAGCCTTCATCAGCCTGGATAGCTTGACTCCAGTGGTGTGGAGAGCCTGGGACTCACGTCTGAGCATACCCAGCCCACTCGGGGTGAAAATTGCAAAAATCACAGTTGATGGACAGAATGTAGAACAATGTCATACATTCATCCCAGTACAAGGATCTGGGCCTAAATCCATCGTTTTTTTGCACTCCACACCACCCTGGGTTAGACACTGGCTATATGCAAATCAGCTCTGACCCTGTGCCTCATGGGAACAGTCCAGTCCGAACAACCAAGCCATGTCTTTCCCTGACCGGAATCAAGCATCCAAGGACCGGTTTCTGGCTATCAGCCTTCATCAGTCTGGATAGCTTGACACCAGTGGTGTGGAGAGCCTGGGACTCACGTCTGAGCATACCCAGCCCACTTGGGGTGAAAATTGCAAAATACACAGTTGATGGACAGAATGTAGAACAATGTCATACATTCATCCCAGTACAGGGATCTGGGCCTAAATCCATTGTTTTTTTGCACTCCACACCACCCTGGGTTAGACACTGCCTATATGCAAATCAGCTCTGACCCTGTGCCTCATGGGAACAGTCCAGTCCGAACTACCAAGCCATGTCTTTCCCAGACCGGAATCAAGCATCCAAGGACCGGTTTCTGGCTATCAGCCTTTATCAGCCTGGATAGCTTGACTCCAGTGGTGTGGAGAGCCTGGGACTCACGTCTGAGCATACCCAGCCCACTCGGGGTGAAAATTGCAAAAAACAACACAGTTGAAGGACAGAATGTAGAACAATGTCATACATTCATCCCAGTACAAGGATCTGGGCCTAAATCCATCATTTTTTTGCACTCCACACCACCCTGGGTTAGACACTGGTTATATGCAAATCAGCTCTGACCCTGTGCCTCATGGGAACAGTCCAGTCCGAACTACCAAGCCATGTCTTTCCCAGACCGGAATCAAGCATCCAAGGACCGGTTTATGGCTATCAGCCTTCATCAGCCTGGATAGCTTGACTCCAGTGGTGTGGAGAGCCTGGGACTCACGTCTGAGCATACCCAGCCCAGTCGGGGTGAAAATTGCAAAAAACACAGTTGATGGACAGAATGTAGAACAATGTCATACATTCATCCTAGTACAAGGATCTGGGCCTAAATCCATCGTTTTTTTGCACTCCACAACACCCTGGGTTAGACACTGGCTATATGCAAATCAGCTCTGACCCTGTGCCTCATGGGAACAGTCCAGTCTGAACTATCAAGCCATGTCTTTCCCAGACCGGAATCAAGCATCCAAGGACCGGTTTCTGGCTATCAGCCTTCATCAGCCTGGATAGCTTGACTCCAGTGGTGTGGAGAGCCTGGGACTCACGTCTGAGCATACCCAGCCCACTCGGGGTGAAAATTGCAAAAAACACAGTTGATGGACAGAATGTAGAACAATGTCATACATTCATCCCAGTACAAGGATCTGGGCCTAAATCCATTGTGTTTTTGCACTCCACACCACCCTGGGTTATACACTGGCTATATGCAAATCAGCTCTGACCCTGTGCCTCATGGGAACAGTCCAGTCCGAACTACCAAGCCATGTCTTTCCCAGACCAGAATCAAGCATCCAACTACCGGGTTCTGGCTATCAGCCTTCATCAGCCTGGATAGCTTGACTCCAGTGGTGTGGAGAGCCTGGGACTCACGTCTGAGCATACCCAGCCCACTCGGGGTGAAAATTGCAAAAAACACAGTTGATGGACCGAATGTAGAACAATGTCATACATTCATCCCAGTACAAGGATCTGGGCCTAAATCCATCGTTTTTTTTGCACTCCACACCACCCTGGGTTAGACACTGGCTATATGCAAATCAGCTCTGACCCTGTGCCTCATGGGAACAGTCAAGTCTGAACTACCAAGCCATGTCTTTCCCAGACCGGAATCAAGCATCCTCGGACCGGTTTCTGGCTATCAGCCTTCATCAGCCTGGATAGCTTGACTCCAGTGGTGTGGAGAGCCTGGGACTCACGTCTGAGCATACCCAGCCCACTCGGGATGAAAATTGCAAAAAACACAGTAAAAGTAAAGTAAATTGATACTTGTATAGCGCACTACTCACCCGCAAGGGTCTCAAGGCGCTTGTACGAATACCGCTGTGGAACCCATCCTGGCTTTCCCTGTGAGGTGTCCACTCCTGGGCACCCCCAAGGTGGAGGCCAGGCATCCTTAGCGTTGTGGGGGCCGTTGTGGAGATTAAGCAAGCTATTGCCCAGAGTTGCAGAGTGGGGCTCCATGATTGGAATAGGCACTGAGGCGAGAATTATCAGGTCTGTGGAATTTTTTTAGACCAAGACCCGCCGAGGCGGGGAATTGAACCCTGGTCCCGGGCTAAACCTCTGCATCAGGGTCTGCCGCTCTAATCATTGAGCCACACTTCTCCACACTTGATGGACAGAATGTAGAACAATGTCATACATTCATCCCAGTACAAGGATCTGGGCCTAAATCCATAGTTGTTTTGCACTCCACACCACCCTGGGTTAGACACTGGCTATATGCAAATCAGTTCTGACCCTGTGCCTCATGGGAACAGTCCAGTCCGAACTACCAAGCCATGTCTTTCCCAGACCAGAATCAAGCATCCAAGGACCGGTTTCTGGCTATCAGCCTTCATCAGCCTGGATAGCTTGACTCCAGTGGTGTGGAGAGCCTGGGACTCACGTCTGAGCAAACCCAGCCCACTTGAAGTGAAAATTGCAAAAATCACAGTTGATAGACAGAATGTAGAACAGTGTCATACATTCATCCCAGTACAAGGATCTGGGCCTAAATCCATCGTTTTTTTGCACTCCACACCACCCTGGGTTAGACACTGGCTATATGCAAA
Source organism: Lissotriton helveticus (assembly GCF_964261635.1). Taxonomy (NCBI): domain Eukaryota; kingdom Metazoa; phylum Chordata; class Amphibia; order Caudata; family Salamandridae; genus Lissotriton; species Lissotriton helveticus. The sequence continues at coordinate 327,777,197 of NC_136071.1, read as the reverse complement.
TCAGCTCTGACCCTGTGGATCATGGGAATAGTCCAGTCCGAACTACCAAGCCATGTCTTTCCCAGACCGGAATCAAGCATCCAAGGACCGGTTTCTGGCTATCAGCCTTCATCAGCCTGGATAGCTTGACACCAGTAATGTGGAGAGCCTGGGACTCACGTCTGAGCATACCCAGCCCACTTGGGGTGAAAATTGCAAAAAACACAGTTGATGGACAGAATGTAGAACAATGTCATACATTCATCCAAGTACAGGGATCTGGGCCTAAATCCATCGTTTTTTGTGCACTCCACACCACCCTGGGTTAGACACTGGCTATATGCAAATCAGCTCTGACCCTGTGCCTCATGGGAACAGTCCAGTCCGAACTACCAAGCCATGTCTTTCCCAGACCGGAATCAAGCATCCAAGGACCGGTTTATGGCTATCAGCCTTCATCAGCCTGGATAGCTTGACTCCAGTGGTGTGGAGAGCCTGGGACTCACGTCTGAGCATACCCAGCCCAGTCGGGGTGAAAATTGCAAAAAACACAGTTGATGGACAGAATGTAGAACAATGTCATACATTCATCCCAGTACAAGGATCTGGGCCTAAATCCATCGTTTTTTTGCACTCCACACCACCCTGGGTTAGACACTGGCTATATGCAAATCATCTTTGACCCTGTGCCTCATGGGAACAGTCCAGTCCGAACTACCAAGCCATGTCTTTCCCAGACCGGAATCAAGCATCCAAGGACCGGTTTCTGGCTATCAGCCTTCATCAGCCTGGATAGCTTGACTCCAGTGGTGTGGAGAGCCTGGGACTCACGTCTGAGCATACCCACCCCACTCGGGGTGAAAATTGCAAAAAACACAGTTGATGGACAGAATGTAGAACAATGTCATACATTCATCCCAGTACAAGGATCTGGGCCTAAATCCATCGTGTTTTTGCACTCCACACCACCCTGGGTTATACACTGGCTATATGCAAATCAGCTCTGACCCTGTGCCTCATGGGAACAGTCCAGTCCGAACTACCAAGCCATGTCTTTCCCAGACCGGAATCAAGCATCCAAGGACCGGTTTCTGGATATCAGCCTTCATCAGCCTGGATAGCTTGACTCCAGTGGTGCTGAGAGCCTGGGACTCTCGTCTGAGCATACCCAGCCCACTCGGGGTGAAAATTGCAAAAAACACAGTTGATGGACAGAATGTAGAACAATGACATACATTCATCCCAGTACAAGAATCTGGGCCTAAATTTATCATTTATTTTGCACTCCACACCACCCTGGGTTAGACACTGGCTATGTGCAAATCAGCTCTGACCCTGTGCCTCATGGGAACAGTCCAGTCTGAACTACCAAGCCATGTCTTTCCCAGACCGGAATCAAGCATCCTCGGACCGGTTTCTGGCTATCAGCCTTCATCAGCCTGGATAGCTTGACTCCAGTGGTGTGGAGAGCCTGGGACTCACGTCTGAGCATACCCAGCCCACTCGGGGTGAAAATTGAAAAAACACAGTAAAAGTAAAGTAAATTGATACTTGTATAGCGCACTACTCACCCGCAAGGGTCTCAAGGCGCTTGTAGGAATACCGCTGTGGAACCCATCCTGGCTTTCCCTGTGAGGTGTCCACTCCTGGGCACCCCCAAGGTGGAGGCCAGGCATCCTTAGCGTTGTGGGGGCCGTTGTGGAGATTAAGCAAGCTATTGGCCAGAGTTGCAGAGTGGGGCTCCATGATTGGAATAGGCACCGAGGCGAGAATTATCAGGTCTGTGGAATTTTTTGAGCCCAAGACCCGCTGGGGGGGGGAATTGAACCCTGGTCCCGGGCTAAACCTCTGCATCAGGGTCTGCCGCTCTAACCATTGAGCCACACTTCTCCACACTTGATGGACAGAATGTAGAACAATGTCATACATTCATCCCAGTGCAAGGATCTGGGCCTAAATCCATCGTTGTTTTGCACTCCACACCACCCTGGGTTAGACACTGGCTATATGCAAATCAGTTCTGACCCTGTGCCTCATGGGAACAGTCCAGTCTGAACTACCAAGCCATGTCTTTCTCAGACCGGAATCAAGCATCCAAGGACCGTTTTCTGGCTATCAGCCTTCATCAGCCTGGATAGCTTGACTCCAGTGGTGTGGAGAGCCTGGGACTCACGTCTGAGCAAACCCAGCCCACTCGGGGTGAAAATTGCAAAAATCACAGTTGATGGACAGAATGTAGAACAATGTCATACATTCATCCCAATCCAAGGATCTGGGCCTAAATCCATTGTTTTTTTGCACTCCACACCACCCTGGGTTAGACACTGGCTATATGCAAATCAGCTCTGACCCTGTGGATCATGGGAACAGTCCAGTCCGAACTACCAAGCCATGTCTTTCCCTGACCGGAATCAAGCATCCAGGGACCGGTTTCTGGCTATCAGCCTTCATCAGCCTGGATAGCTTGACACCAGTGGTGTGGAGAGCCTGGGACTCACGTCTGAGCATACCCAGCCCACTTGGGGTGAAAATTGCAAAAAACACAGTTGATGGACAGAATGTAGAACAATGTCATACATTCATCCCAGTACAAGGATCTGGGCCTAAATCCATCGTTTTTTTGCACTCCACACCACCCTGGGTTAGACACTGGCTAGATGCAAATCAGCTCTGACCCTGTGCCTCATGGGAACAGTCCAGTCCGAACTACCAAGCCATGTCTTTCCCAGACCGGAATCAAGCATCCAAGGACTGGTTTCTGGCTATCAGCCTTCATCAGCCTGAATAGCTTGACTCCAGTGGTGTGGAGAGCCTGGGACTCACGTCTGAGCATACCCAGCCCACTCGGGGTGAAAATTGCAAAAAACACAGTTGAAGGACAGAATGTAGGACAATGTCATACATTCATCCCAGTACAAGGATCTGAGCCTAAATCCATCGTTTTTTTGCACTTCACACCACCCTGGGTTAGACACTGGCTATATGCAAATCAGCTCTGACCCTGTGCCTTATGGGAACAGTCCAGTCCGAACTACCAAGCCATGTCTTTCCCAGACCGGAATCAAGCATCCAAGGACCGGTTTATGGCTATCAGCCTTCATCAGCCTGGATAGCTTGACTCCAGTGGTGTGGAGAGCCTGGGACTCACGTCTGAGCATAGCCAGCCCAGTCGGGGTGAAAATTGCAAAAAACACAGTTGATGGACAGAATGTAGAACAATGTCATACATTCATCCCAGTACAAGGATCTGGGCCTAAATCCATCGTTTTTTTGCACTCCACACCACCCTGGGTTAGACACTGGCTATATGCAAATCAGCTCTGACCCTGTGCCTCATGGGAACAGTCCAGTCTGAACTACCAAGCCATGTCTTTCCCAGACCGGAATCAAGCATCCAAGGACCGGTTTCTGGCTATCAGCCTTCATCAGCCTGGATAGCTTGACTCTAGCGGTGTGGAGAGCCTGGGACTCACGTCTGAGCATACCCAGCCCACTCGGGGTGAAAATTGCAAAAAACACAGTAAAAGTAAAGTAAATTGATACTTGTATAGCTCACTACTCACCCGCAAGGGTCTCAAGGCGCTTGTACGAATACCGCTGTGGAGCCCATCCTGGCTTTCCCTGTGAGGTGTCCACTCCTGGGCACCCCCAAGGTGGAGGCCAGGCATCCTTAGCGTTGTGGGGGCCGTTGTGGAGATTAAGCAAGCTATTGCCCAGAGTTGCAGAGTGGGGCTCCATGATTGGAATAGGCACCGAGGCGAGATTTATCAGGTCTGTGGAATTTTTTGAGCCCAAGACCCGCCGAGGCGGGGAATTGAACCCTGGTCCCGGGCTAAATCTCTGCATCAGGGTCTGCCGCTCTAACCATTGAGCCACACTTCTCCACAGTTGATGGACAGAATGTAGAACAATGTCATACATTCATCCCAGTACAAGGATCTGGGCCTAAATCCATTGTTGTTTTGCACTCCACACCACCCTGGGTTAGACACTGGCTATATGCAAATCAGCTCTGACCCTGTGCCTCATGGGAACAGTCCAGTCTGAACTACCAAGGCATGTCTTTCCCAGACCGGGATCAAGCATCCAAGGACCGGTTTCTGGCTATCAGCCTTCATCAGCCTGGATAGCTTGACTCCAGTGGTGTGGAGAGCCTGGGACTCACGTCTGAGCAAACCCAGCCCACTCGGGGTGAAAATTGCAAAAATCACAGTTGATGGACAGAATGTAGAACAATGTCATACATTCATCCCAGTACAAGGATCTGGGCCTAAATCCATCGTTTTTTTGCACTCCACACCACCCTGGGTTAGACACTGGCTATATGCAAATCAGCTCTGACCCTGTGCCTCATGAGAACAGTCCAGTCCGAACTACCAAGCCATGTCTTTCCCTGACCGGAATCAAGCATCCAAGGACCGGTTTCTGGCTATCAGCCTTCATCAGCTGGATAGCTTGACACCAGTGGTGTGGAGAGCCTGGGACTCACGTCTGAGCATACCCAGCCCACTTGGGGTGAAAATTGCAAAAAACACAGTTGATGGACAGAATGTAGAACAATGTCATACATTCATCCCAGTACAAGGATCTGGGCCTAAATCCATCGTTTTTTTGCACTCCACACCACCCTGGGTTAGACACTGTCTATATGCAAATCATCTCTGACCCTGTGCCTCATGGGAACAGTCCAGTCCGAACTACCAAGCCATGTCTTTCCCAGACCGGAATCAAGCATCCAAGGACCAGTTTCTGGCTATCAGCCTTCATCAGCCTGGATAGCTTGACACCAGTGGTGTGGAAAGCCTGGGACTCACGTCTGAGCATACCCAGCCCACTCGGGGTGAAAATTGCAAAAAACTAAGTTGAAGGACAGAATGTAGAACAATGTCATACATTCATCCCAGTACAAGGATCTGAGCCTAAATCCATCGTTTTTTTGCACTCCACACCACCCTGGGTTAGACACTGGCTATATGCAAATCAGCTCTGACCCTGTGCCTCATGGGAACAGTCCAGTCCGAACTACCAAGCCATGTCTTTCCCAGATCGGAATCAAGCATCCAAGGACCTGTTTCTGGCTATCAGCCTTCATCAGCCTGGATAGCTTGACTCCAGTGGTGTGGAGAGCCTGGGACTCACGTCTGAGCATACCCAGCACACTCGGGTTGAAAATTGCAAAAAAAACAGTTGCTGGACAGAATGTAGAACAATGTCATACATTCATCCCAGTACAAGGATCTGGGCCTAAATCCATCGTGTTTTTGCACTCCACACCACCCTGGGTTAGACACTAGCTATATGCAAATCAGCTCTGACCCTGTGCCTCATGGGAACAGTCCAGTCCGAACTACCAAGCCATGTCTTTCCCAGACCGGAATCAAGCATCCAAGGACCGGTTTCTGGCTATCAGCCTTCATCAGCCTGGATAGCTTGACTCCAGTGGTGTGGAGAGCCTGGGACTCACGTCTAAGCACACCCAGCCCACTCGGGGTGAAAATTGCAGAAAACACAGTTCATGGACAGAATGTAGAACAATGTCATACATTCATCCCAGTACAAGGATCTGGGCCTAAATCCATCGTTTTTTTGCACTCCACACCACCCTGGGTTAGACACTGGCTATATGCAAATCAGCTCTGACCCTGTGCCTCATGGGAACAGTCCAGTCTGAACTACCAAGCCATGTCTTTCCTAGACCGGAATCAAGCATCCAAGGACCGGTTTCTGGCTATCAGCCTTCATCAGCCTTCATCAGCCTGAAGCAAGTCATAATTCTTTTTTTTATGCTGTGAATGGGATAACCTATGGACTTTGATGTCGCTGATATTGCTTTTATGGGAAAGTTCAGGTCATCTGCTCTAATCTACATTGCGTTCTTAAATATATGCGCCTATTGCATTAATATGCTTATAGCCTTTTTATCTCTTAGCATGTCACTAATTAGGTTATCTCTGTGGTGAAATAGTTGTTCCTTACTGGGGTACACATTGTAAATCACATTCCAGTGTTTCATACACTTTACATACACCTATTTTTCACCATTTTCACTCTGGGGACCTGCTTATTGCACCTGTTATCCTTTTTTGTCATTATATGGGCTGGGTCCGCCCTGTTCTTCTTATATCTCATCGCCCAAGCCAACAAACTAAGATGGCCAGCGATCTTCACGTCGATCCTAAACCAGCTTCTTCAGATGCTAAACCATAGAGACACAAAAACGACCCACCTTCTCCTATTCTTTCCTCGCAAAATCCAATTCTTGATTCTATTTTGGATGAAGTACGTGGTCTTCAGCCATTCATGGTCACTACCAATGAAAAACTAAAACAGATAGAGGACAGGTGGATTATCATGGAAGGAAAGGTGTTGGAACTTGAATAACGAGTAAATGACCTTCATGATATATCTGTTAAAATTCCTTTAATAGAACAAGAGATCTGCAAGCTGAAACTCCTTACTGAAGACCTTGAAAATCGTAATTGAAGGAATAACCTCTGCCTTTATGCCCTTCCGGAAAATATTGAAGGTCCAGACATATTATCCTTTCTGCAGAAGTTCCACCCAGATCTGTTAGATCTTCAATCAATCTCACCTCTCAATAATCAACGTGTACATCGTCTGGGTCGTATCCATCCTAATTCAAATAAATGATAATGCTCTTCTTGGAATTTACTGAACTTATGCAGGTTTTGAAGGCAGTCAAGCTCAAACGACGTCTCACGTGGTCGGGACATAATATTTTCATTTCTCAAGATGTTTCAAACGCAACAAATGCTCGACGTAAAGAATTCCTTACTCTTCACCCACAAATGAGACACTTGAACATTCAGAATGGCATTCTCCATCCATGTCTTTGCAAAATTACCCATGAAGGAAATTCACATTCATTTAAAGATCCTGAGAAAATCAAACTCTTTCTAAATAACATCTCTTCCCCCAACATGGACACTAATGTTTACATTTTCTCTTAGTTAATGGTTTGATATTGTTGCTTTAAAGGTTAATCCCTTTCTAATGTTCTACTATGCTGTTCCCTTCCCTTCCTCCTATAATGTTTTCTCATCCCTTACTCTTTTGCCTTCTCTATCTTACTAATTAAAATTGCCATTTTTGGTTTGTTTTTTAACATCCTCTCTCACTTTTTTTATGGCGAACTAATGTTTTAGTCTTATTAATAAATTGGTTGTTGTTATTTCTATAACTGTACCTATTCTTCTTTTCTTCATTTGTTTTTCTCTTTTTCTCTTCTCTCCTCCTTTATATTATATATATTTTTATTTTCTTATTTTCTCACATTTTTTCCTTTCACTCTATATCTCCTACTACTGTTACCTATCTACTTATGAATGAGCCTCATCATTATTTATTCACTCATACCGATGTCCTTGCATTTGTCGTCACCCTCTCCTCTGTGTTGTTTCCCTCCAGATCTGGATTATTCTCCTTGATCTGCTTACTATCCTCCTTTTTCTGTTTTTCTCTCTTTACTCTTTTCCTCTCTTTTCCTTTCATCCTATTTTCCTTCAGTTTTATTGTTTAGTGCATTTACATTATCAATTCTTTGTATACATCAATGTTTGGCGGTATATTTCTTTAAGTGCTTATTTTCTTTAATTTATCGATTGATGTTCATCCTTATTAATGTTTTTGTTATCGTACATTTTGTTTTTTGTATTCATCTAATACGTGGTGTTTTTCTGCTTTCAGTTATTCTCCTGAAGTGTGTCATCTCCATTCATATCTTACCCTCCCTTCCCTCTATTATGTGTAATGTCATCACGTGGAATGTTTGTTGTCTTGGAAACCCTGTTAAGAGACATAAGGTACTCTTTCATTTGTCTAAATTGTATTCTCATGTTTCATTCATACAAGAAACACATTGTAATGATGTAGAATCACTTAAATTGAAAAGACAATGGGTGGGTCAAGTTGTTTATTCTCCAGCCTCTAATCGGAAAGGTGGTGTTGCCATACTTTTTCATAAATCGATCCATGTGCAAATTCTGATCCAGACTTTTGGAATAGCATTAAGGTCTTGCTATCCTCTATTGATGGCCCAAATATTATTGTTGCTGGAGACTTTAACCAATGGTTAGACCCATTTTCGGCTAGACAATCCAAATGTAAATTTAACCCTGATAAAACTCACAAATCATTTCAATCTGTCGTTGCCTCTCGTTCATTATACGATGTTTGGAAGACCTGTAATCCTGATACTCTTGAGTTTACTTTTTTTCTAATGTTCACCATATTCACTCTAGAATTGATTACATCTTAGTTAGTAAACCATTACTTCCATCTATTCAATCCTCTGGGATTGGATCTATTTTTATTTATGATGATGCCCCTGTTTTTTCTGCTCTTGATCTTTCCCTGAGTTCTCCAAAATGTGGACGTTGGAAGCTTAATAATTTTTTGTTGTCAGAAAAGGCCTTTGTAACTGAAGCTACTGCCTTTATTAACACGTTTTTACTATCAATAACCCTTTGGACACCTCCATTACCAATAATTGGGATGCCTTTAATCTTTCTTGTGTGCTTTTGCTATTTTATACCCAGCAAAGAAAAGAAAATTGCTAAAGCCAAATACACCACTTTATTACAACAACTTAAATTGCTGGAACATAATTATTTTACTTCTAGATCTTCATCTGCTCTCATGAATTGATTAAGGCCAAATGTGCTCTTAACAAGCTTGCCACAATTGATGCATGTAATGTCCTTCTTAAAATTAAATCTAAATATCAGGAAGGTCAAAATAAGGCTGGCAAGATGTTGGCCAATTATTAAAAAATTAAATCTGAACGCAAAAATATAGGTCCTATTCTAAATGAATGTACTAATAATTTAGCATCCTCTGATGAAGACATTGCTAACACATTCCATGATTATTATCAATCATTATATTCTGATAATATGAATCGCTCCAATCAAAATTTACACCGTTTTTTTCGGGCCTCCCTAAACCCCATTGGCTTCCTGATAAATTCAAATGACTAGAAAGAGAGGTTACTCTTCAGGAGATAACGGAAGCCATTAAATCCTTTAAAAAATCGAAATTTTCCACTTTTTCCTCTATTTTTGCTCCCAAACTTTTGGTCCTTTTCAACTCATTTATTGTTGACTCCAAAGCTTCTGGCTCCTTTATGGAGGCTTTGATTGTTCTTATTCCCAAACCAGATACGGATCATTCTCTCTATAAAAATTATCGCCCCGTTTCATTAATCAATTATGACTATAAGATATTTGCTAAAATTCTTGCCACTCGCCTTGAGAATATTATCCCTTTATTAGTCAAAACAGATCAAGCTGGTTTTGTTAAGAAAAGGGGGTGGTGATGAACAGAGTGTCTGAATTAAGCAGACCACTCTTACCCAGTCCAAAGATCAGGGCTTGATCCATCACCGTTATTTAGCTCACTGCCCCATCCCAGCTCAGAACCTGGCTATATGCAAATTAGTCTGTCCCTGGCTCAATGCATCATGGGAATAGGGCAGACCAAACTACCAAGCCAATTCTTCACCAGAAAGGAGACAAGCTACCGGGGACCGGTTTCTGGCATTTCAGCCTCGTCGGCCCGGCTTGCTTGAATCCTGATGGAGCAGTGAGCAAGGGACTCATGTCTGAGTATACCCTGCCACACCTATAGTGGCCAAAAACGATTCAGAAAAGGGGGTGGTGATGAACAGAGTGTCTGAATTAAGCAGACCACTCTTACCCAGTCCAAAGATCAGGGCTTGATCCATCACCGTTATTTAGCTCACTGCCCCATCCCAGCTCAGAACCTGGCTATATGCAAATTAGTCTGTCCCTGGCCCAGTGCATCATGGGAACAGGGCAGACCAAACTACCAAGCCAATTCTTCACCAGAAAGGAGACAAGCTACCGGGGACCGGTTTCTGGCATTTCAGCCTCGTCGGCCCGGCTTGCTTGAATCCTGATGGAGCAGTGAGCAAGGGACTCATGTCTGAGTATACCCTGCCACACCTATAGTAGCCAAAAACGATTCAGAAAAGGGGGTGGTGATGAACAGATTGTCTGAATTAAGCAGACCACTCTTACTGTGATGAACAGAGTGTCTGAATTAAGCAGACCACTCTTACTGTGATGAGGTTATACTCAGATGTGAGTCCCTTGCTCATTGCACCATCAGGATTCAAGCAAGCCGGGCTGTCGAAGCCTGAAATGGCAGAAACCGGTCCCCGGAAGCTTGTTTCCTTCCCAGTATAAGAATTGGCTTGGTAGTTTGGTTTGCCCTGTTCCCATCATGCACTGGGACAGGAACAGACTAATTTGCATATAGCCAAGTTCTGAGCTGGGATGGTGCAGTGAGCTAAAAAACGGTGATGGATCAAGCCCTGATCTTTGGACTGGGTAAGAGTGGTCTGCTTAATTCAGGCACTCTGTTCATCACCACCCCCTTTTCTGAATCATTTTGTCCACCATAAGCGTGGAAGGGTATACTCAGATGTGAGTCCCTTGCTCATTGCACCATCAGGATTCAAGCAAGCCGGGCCGACGACGCCTGAAATGGCAGAAACCGGTCCCCGGAAGCTTGTTTCCTTCCCAGTATAAGAATTGGCTTGGTAGTTTGGTTTGCCCTGTTCCCATCATGCACTGGGACAGGAACAGACTAATTTGCATATAGCCAAGTTCTGAGCTGGGATGGTGCAGTGAGCTAAAAAACGGTGATGGATCAAGCCCTGATCTTTGGACTGGGTAAGAGTGGTCTGCTTAATTCAGGCACTCTGTTCATCACCACCCCCTTTTCTGAATGGTTTTGTTAAGGGCAGATTGGCCGCGGACAATGCTTGCATGTTTGCTAATGTTATCTCCTTTTGGAGGAAGTACAAATCCCCACTTGCTGCATTGTCCTTAGATGGCGAAAAGGCTTTTGAACGTATCAGTTGGCAATTCATGTTCAACACACTCCAATCGTTTGGTTTTGGTCCCAACTTTATTTCTTATGTTAAATTGTTATATTCCCTTCCTCTTGCTAGTAGTTTTATTATTAATAATTTTTCTAAATCTTTTTCATTATATAGAGGCACACGCCAAGCTTGTCCCCTTTCGCCCTTGTTATTTGTTCTTTGCCTTGAACCTTTCCTTGAACGTATTCAAATTAATTAATGTATTTCTGGTTTTTCACATAATTCCATAGAAACTAAATTGTCAGCATATGCAGATGATATTCTGGTATATATGTCTGATCCTGATACCTCCCTCCTTCCCTTTTTGGATGAAGTTCAGTTATATTCTAGTATCTCTGGATATAAGTTGAACTTTTCTAAAACAGAAGTCTTACCCTTGAACTTTCTTTGTTATCAATATATGTTTAATAATACAAATTTTACCTAGAGTCCCACAAAAATGAAATACCTTGGTATTTGGTTTTCCTCTACTTTACCCAACACTATTAGTTATACGTTTAATGTTCTAGTTACCAAAATACAGTCACTCCTTCTTTCATGGTCCCCTCTTCATTTGTCATGGTGGGGTAGATTAGATACTATTAAAATGATGATTGTGCCCCATGTCCTGTATACATTATCCATGCTATCTTTTCGGATTCCTGCTTCTTTTTTTTTCACAGATTAATACTATATGTGCAAAGTTTTTATGGAATAACAAGCATTGCCCTTATGAAACTCAAACGTCCCAAAACAGATGGTAGTGTGCCTTTTCCTGATTTCAAATCATATCATTCTGCATTTTTAATCCATCCATTTTATGCTTTAATTTATGAATTTGCTGATATTCCCATCCCTCGTTGGATTGTTTTTGAACGTTCCCTATTAATGGATTTTTCTTTTCGTAATGTAATATATATGTCTAATTGCACCTTCATATCAGCTAATCCTATTTTAAAATACTCTCGACAATTAGTATGTAATATTTTTTCTGAAGGCCTAGATTCATATCAATGTTTTTTGTCCTCCGCTATTTGGTATAATACATTTATCAAATATAAACATAAATCATTTTATTACAAACATTAGAAGGAGAAGGGAATTATTTTTATTCATCAATTAACTCAGCATAATTCTGTTATTCCCTTCCATGAATAACAATTACAATATAATTTACCTGATACATTTTTTAATGAGTATCATTTAATATCAACAGCTTTGCAGGCTTATGTATCTTCCAACAATTTCCCTTTAGCTTCTCCCTTGCTCACTCCACCCTCTCCGTTATATAGTATTTCTCAGGAGCTTAGGCCTATAGCTGCCTTTATTTATAAGATACTGTTGCAACCTGTTACTGAACAACTTAAATCCCATGTCGAAATACTCTGGGAAAAAGACTTATCGTTGTCTCTCCCTATCTCTGCTTGGGATAAACTGTGGCTCAAGTTATTTAAGACTTCTATTGCTGCACCTATTACTCAATCCCTCTACTTTATTTATAATAGAGCAGTTATTACCCCTATGTATATTCCCAAGTTTTCCTCTACTTTCTCGTTCCTATGTTGGTCTTGTTCGAATTCTACTGGGACTTTAATTCATCAAATTTATGAATGTTCAACTGTCTTACAGTTCTGGAAATCTATTTGGTCTAAATGTATGATAATATTTCAATGTCAATCAATCAATCAATCGTACTTATAAAGTGCGCTACTTACCCGTGGGGGTCACAAGGCGCTGAGGGTGGGGGGTGCCGTTACTCCTCGAAGAGCCAGGTCTTGAGGAGTCTTCTGAAGATGAGCAGGTCTTTGGTCTGTCGTAGGTGGGTAGGAAGGGTGTTCCACGTTTTGGCGGCGAGGAAGGAGAAGGATCTGCCGCCGGAGGTCGTTTGTTGGATGCGGGGGACGGCAGCAAGGGAGAGGCTGGCGGAGGGGAGCTGGCGGGGGGCTGTAGAAGCTGAGTCTGCTGTTGAGGTAGTCTGGTCCGGTGTTGTGGAGTGCTTTGTGAGCGTGGGTGAGCATCTTGAAGGTGATCCTCTTGTCGACGGGGAGCCAGTGGAGGGTGATGTGGCTGTGGCTGCAGCTGGGGACGTTAAGGATCAGTCGGGCGAAGGCGTTTTGGATGCGTTGCAGTCGTCGCAGGTGTTTGGCCGTGATTCCTGCGTAGAGTGCATTGCCGTAGTCCAATCTGATGCTGACGAGGGCCAGCGTGACCGTTCTTCTTGTCTCGGTGGGGATCCACTTGTAGATCCTGCGGAGCATGCAGAGGGTGTTGTAACAGGAAGAGGAGACAGCGTTGACCTGTTTCGACATGGAGAGGGAGGAGATGAGGATGATTCCTAGGTTGCGTGCATGGTCGGTGGGTGTCGGTACTGTTCCCAGCATGGTCGGCCACCAGGAGTCGTCCCAGGATGAGGGGGTGGATCCAAGGATGAGGACCTCCGTCTTGTCCAAGTTCAGCTTCAGTCGGCTGCTTCTCATTCATTCGTTGAGGGCCTTCATATCCTCGTGGAGGTTGTTTTGGTGGTGTGCGGGTCCTTGGTGAGGGAGAGGATGAGCTGGGTGTCATCGGCGAAGGTAACACGCCATTAACAATGCAAAATGTATTTCTAGGTTCCTCATCACCCGATCTTGATGTTCCAAATCATATCACTTTGTTGTTTGATTTGTTTATTGCTCTAGCATTTAAAGTGTTTTTTTTTCCTGTCGGAAAGATAACACAGAATTGCAACTGTTTCCTCTCTTACTCTTTCTCAGAAAATTAAATCTGACCTTCTTTGGCTACCTTTTACTTCTTATCTCTCTACACATGCACCTGCATCTTAATTTCTTACTTTTTCCAAATTTCTAACTCTCTTTTTTGTTTCTTCTTTTTTTCTCTCTCTTTCTCTTTCAGCCCTTTTTTCTCTTCTTTCTTGAATTATTTGCTCATGTTTTTTCTTATATAGTAATTGTTTTATTTTATTTATAATGTATTTATTTGACTAATATATGTTCCTCTTTTTCTGAAAACTCAATAAAAAATTATTAAACAACAAAAAAAGAACTACATTTCAGGGCACTTGCCTCAATCAAATCTGTCTAAGCCTCCTCCCTTATGTCATTATTATGCCTAACCTGTTTACATTTATAGAGATTATAATACTTCTTGACTAAGGCAGAATCCCTGGGCTTAGCACTCAAAGCACTCTTGATGATCCTTAATGCATGAGAGCATCCCGTGCCAAACAATCTATGCAACATGGACAAGGGAACACATCTGTTTGAAAGATCTATTTCGGATGGAACCACATACTGTCCTGCACATGTTGGGACTTTATGTTTCGTGACTTACCACTGGTTCAGCTGGAAGGTGCGTACTGGCGATCTATAAACAAAATCCAACGGGAGGGCCTGGATGGAAGTTGCAGGGCCACTGGGGGTGGGATGCCTGATGATTGCTAAAATCCTCCCAGCAACATGAGGCCTGTTAAAATGCATAATTACACAGTCCCCTTCAAGGGTTTTCTCAGCTTTGCCTAACCAATTTACTCGGTGTACCATGTTAACAAAACTGCCAACACAATCCCCCAAGGCCGAGTTCAGGCCCAACCAATGCATCACTTTGTTCTTCAATTGCTAGTGGCTCTCCGAATTGTCTGCCGGGAGTGGTGGCACGTAACCCAATGCTACAACATATGGTGTGGCGTCGGGGGTAGGATGTGAGTTACAGGTTTGGAGAGGTGGGGATGTTGGCTCATGGCTACAGAACGAGTCTTCACAGCTCCGTTGTTTTCCCTGGATACTGCTTGCAGTACCCGCTGCGCGGGTCCCGCTGCGCCTGGGGCTTCATCATATCACCGAGACCGCTGGAACTTTGACTCTGGGTGCTGGGACCTGCAGGGCTGCGAGCGTGTTGTGGGCGCAGGACTACAAGTCCCAGGAGCGCCCACAACTCCCAATAGTTACCCGCTGGGACGCTCTCCCTGCAGGCTCCTCCCTGGTGCCTTGGCGCGGTGAAAAGCCTCCTCTTTCCTTTTATCGCCGGATTTGCTTTTCCTTTGCTGCTGTCTCCACGCTGGGTGTGACGTCCCTTGGAACCTCCGTTGTTTTCCCTGGATACTGCTTGCGGTACCCGCTGCGCGGGTCCCGCTGCGCCTGAGGCTTCATCATATCACCGAGACCGCTAGAACTTTGACTCTGGGTGCTGGGACCTGCAGGGCTGCGAGCGTGTTGTGGGCGCAGGACTACAAGTCCCAGGAGCGCCCACAACTCCCAATAGTTACCAGCTGGGACGCTCTCCCTGCATGCTCCTCCCCCTACCCTTGAGGCAGTACATTATCACCTGGTGAGCCCCGCGGCGCGGAAGCGCGCCGGGAGAAGCCCGGGACTAGGGCGGGACCGTCTGTGGCCGTCCGGGGCCGAGGGAGGCCGGGCTGGGCCTATTCTCTTTGCCCCTTTTTGTATTATTTGCATTATTTTATCATTTCTGCCGGGCGAGTTTTATTAGTGTGTGCTTGTGATTTGACCCTGTCATTGTAGTAACGGCCTCTGCTGTGCTCCTGTAAAGGATACTATTAGCTCCTCCTCCTACAAGATGTCTAGCCCCGAGGCAAATTCTGTCCCAGGAACGTCAGGGTCTTCTTCTTCTTTTTTAGGTCCCCTGGACAAATTCTTTGCTAAAATAAAGAATGAAGTCGATAGGGAGCTTACTCTCGCAGAGAAACGAGCTGGGCGACGTCTCTCCATCGAGAAGTTAAAACAAAGACCACTTCAGCCCCAGGATACAGTTATAGGACCCCTAATAGATTTAACCACACCTAAAGATCATGTTAATATTTCTTCTTCTATAGAAGATATCCCCTGCATTTTTCAAACTCAGTCCCCCGACCAGAAGGGCATAATAACTATCTTTGACTCTATTCCTTCTCAGTCACCAGCCACACAGACTATAGATTTAAGCACCACTCAAAATGAACCAGCTCCGCTTTACGATAAAAGTATACCTTCTCCCGTATTTACCCCAATCGGGTCTGACCAACATTCCCTTAGTATTCCCGATGGAAAGCCTCTAAGATCATCTACCAAGGCCCCTATTCAACAACTTAAGGGTTCCTTTGGCTCTCCGCCGAGGAAGAAAAGAAGGAAGTGCGTACTAAAAAGGAGAATTGTTCCTCCCACTAATCCTACAAATCCAACACATACCCAGCCTATTACTCCCCAAAAGGATGGAATATCGGATATTATGAAAGACATGATTCCTAATTCAATATCTGTTCCTAGTTATGCAGGGTTATTGAATGATATTAACTGTCTCATAAAGGCCCTGATCCTCCCCCTTTCAGAAAGGATTATTAGATTAGGTGAGAGTGTTGATCAAATCCTCCAAGTGCAGAAGGACACATTGTCCCGTAAACCTCATGCTGTTAGCAATATAACCCAGTCCACAAAAGCTCCTAAACAACTAAAGACTTGGAGTGGCACCCCTATAGTAAACCCATTACCGATAACTGGGACCCCTAAACCAGCGCAGGATAATAAATCTAATGACAAACTTTAAAATAAATTTGCCACAGTCACTAACACCACAAGCAAAAACACAGGGACCCATAATACTCAATTTAATAATATAAAGCTTCCACTTACTACATCTTATAATGCTAAAAGAAGATCAAGGGACATCGCTGACTTACCACCAGAGAGCCTAAACTATGTCATTGTATTAACAGGGGTTCCGCCTCCGCCAGTTGGTAAGCAAGAACATCAGGATAATTTAAAAAACAAGGTTATCTACTGGCTGCGGAAAAACAGACCAATCCCCTCCCACCTAAACGGTGATATCGTTTCGGTCAGGCGATGCAACTGGGTAGGCACTAGACCTAAGGATATAGACGGTGATGTGATCATAGTCAACTTCAAAGATCACAGACTGATCACTTTCATCAGTGATTGGTTTCCCGGGACGGATGAGGGGGGGATTTCAACGCACAACCTAGGTTATTTCTACCCTGAAGCTATGCTGAAACCTTTACCATCTGATGAATTACAACCGAGGAATAGAATTCTCAACCACACGAACAATTGGTATCCAAAAGGTTCGTATGGAGCCACAAAACCTCGGTTCTCAGCCCAAGGCCCCCACATGGGACACAATCCATCTTTCCTCCAACCTAGGTTCACCCCTTTTCAACTCAAGAGTCACAGACCCCACGTTCCCCATAGAATAGATCCCCCAGTGATGACAAGGGGCCAGAACCCTCATGACTTTATTTATGATCCTCGCTTCCCACTTTGCCAGCCAACCTATCAACTGCCAAATTATCAAAATTCTATTTCTTATGACTATTGGGATAACTCTCAATCTCACAACCCTAAGGACTCCTGGAGTATACCTCTGACTAATCTATTTCACCCTCTTTCGGAATTGGATGAAAACGAATGACATTATGAGCCTATCACCATAGAAAAGAGGCCCGGGGGGCAACAGAAACATCAGTTTACCACTACCCAAAATCCTCTAGTAAGCCCTCCAAAGGCGACTAGGGCCAATACGTGGTTGGGGGAAAATCCATCAGGAGATATCACGATGTCTAGCGTCGCTCCACATCATTCTCAATTAATTCCCCATAATTGTCCCATCGTCAGCCCTAGGACCCCTTCTGCCATTATAAACATACCATCCTCGCGACTGCAAAATTTCTCAGCGAGTGTAGGCAGCTTACATGCGGCCACTAGTAGGGCACCCTACTCCAACACTCTCCTATCATGGAATGTTGCGGGGTTAATGAGTAAAGCCACCAACACAGCTTGGTTGGATGTCATACACAAGCATGATATCCTGTGCTTTCAAGAGACATGGTGTTATGAAGAACTACACCTGCTAGGGTATCAGACCATTCATTCTCCGGCCAAGCCGTCAGCACTGGGTCACAACAAGGGTGGGCTTTGTACATATGTTTCAACATCTGCAGAGGTAAAGGTTAATAAAGTGCTTTCCAGCACGTACTTCCAAATCCTATCTCTCAACTGGGGTCAGAATTGGAAAATTGTACTGGTGAACTTTTATAACAACATGCCTAACAGTGATATGGAGTCCACCATGGCTAATATGTTGCGGGATATTGCTAGAGCAGTCGACCTACTTAAGGGGGCAAAAATAATCTGGGTCGGGGACTTTAACTGCACCATTTGTCCACACACCGATTCAGGCCTCTGTGGTTTGGATGACCATGGGGGGGAGGAACCGATACATTTCGTCCACACAAAGATGGGGACGTTGTTAAATGGTATTGTTTTTAACTTCGACTTTTCCTTTGCTAATCAGAATTGTGCCCTGCCCGTACCCTTTGAGCCAACTTTCTTTGGAAGGGGTTGCAAAACGACTATTGATTTTATACTCATAACTTGTGTTAACCAAGGGTTCATAACCTCGTGGGAAGTCGGAAAAGATGTATTTAGCGACCACTATCCATTGATAATTGGTATAAATATAAAAGGGCGTTCTGAAAATAAGGGAATTTCCTGCACGTATCCATATAAGGTCGACCTAACCAAAACTAATGGCTACGTGATAAAATGGGAAAAAATTGTACCTAGTATGTTTCTACAAAAGCTGATCACCTACTGTGCAGCGGACGTAAACAAATGTTTGGAGGAACATGGAGAGCCCACTACTGTCATGTCAGCCTTTGCCAATACTTTACACCACATTAAAAATCTGCTGACCCGTGTTCCCAAAAAAAAACCCACTAGTCTTGAAGGTTGGTTTAACGGGAAGTGCACAAAAGCATTAAAAGCGTTAAAAGATGCACTGGCCCTGAAACCAAGATCCCCCTATATAATTCGTGAGGCCAGGAAACTATATAAACTTGCAATGAAAGAAAGAAGACTGGCTTTTAAAAAGCAGGCTTGGGAAACACTGAGAGAAGCTTCTACACAGAAAAATAGCTCTCAGTTTTGGAGGCTGGTTAAAACCCTATACCAACCGAGGGACAATGGAAATAAAATAGACCTTGCTATAACTGCTGAAAGATGGTTAACCCACTTCAGGCAGCTATATAATCAACCAAGCATAGCAGATACTATTTTACTTTCAGGGTCTAGATCAACTGTGGATAAAAGCATAGTCAATAGTAGAGGCCCACATTCCCCACCTTATCCATTCCCGATAGACCTAACCTTCACATTGGGAGAAGTCCAAGAAGCAATTAGGGAAAGCGCACCAGGTAAAGCAGCGGGCCCCGACTGTACCCCGGTAGACGTTTATAAGGCCGAACCGGATTTTTGGGCCCCTCTGCTTACTAATGTTTTGAATATGGGAAACCGAAACGGGTTCATTGAAACCTGGTCGGATGCCATAGTGGTTCCTATTTTTAAAAAGGGCAGTCGGGATGATCCGACCTGCTACAGGCCAATATCCTTATTGGATGGCCTAATGAAAGTAGCAGGAAGGATCATTTTAAAAAGACTCCAAGCATGGGAGGAAGACCATAATGTTGTGTCACACTTGCAATATGGGTTTAGGAAAGGTATAGGGACACTTGAACAGTGCCTAAACCTGTCCCTCCTTACTTCCAAGTACACACAGGCAAGAGGCGGAGCACTCTTTATAACCTTTGTGGACTTAAGCTCCGCTTTCGACTGCGTGGACCATACATTATTATGGTCCACGCTGGTTGATCTGGGCATTGATGCCCGAATAATCACCTTTATTAAGGAGCTGTATAACAACTCCGGGGCAAGAGTGAGATACGGCAAACAGGGGGAGTGTACGGATAAATTTGCACTGTCAAGAGGGGTAAGACAAGGCTGCATTTTGGCCCCACGGCTTTTTACGTATTACATAAATTCAGTGGGTCAATATCTTTCCCTCTTTCCAAATGATTATCCAACTGTGAAAGGATTACCAACACCAATCCTCCTCTATGCCGATGACGCGGCAATAATGTCTCAGACTCAAGTAGGTCTACAAAGGGCGGTCATCAAGTTTGCGGGTTTCATGCAGGAGAGAGGCCTTAAAGTAAATATATCCAAAACATACACCATGCCATGCACTAGAAAACTTAATAGGGCCCCCTGCACTATATTTCTGGACAAACAAAAATTAGCTACCATTGATAGGTTTTGCTACCTAGGGGTCCTGTTTGACAGGAGGTGTGGTTGGAAGCCGGCGATTGCAGCCAGAAAGCTGGCTTTCACTCGCACCATAGGTGCCTTGCGCGCCTTTTCTGACAGACTAGGCGGGAAACCAATCAAGGAGCTGATCCAGATCTACCGGGCCAAATGTGTTTCTACAGCTACCTATGGTGCCGGTTTATGGGGTATTGAGAAGGACTTCACCCTGCAGTGCTGCGAAAACCAATTTATCTGCTATTTACTGGGAGTACCCAAAAGTACATCTACGTTCATGACACATATTGAGACAGGCGTTAAACACCTGAGTGATATCATTAAGATGTCTCCAATTCTTCTATGGCACAAGGTGTGGACAACACATGAAGCTGGTTTCAACAGGGATCTCATAGAAGATTGCTTAGCCTTAGATGGGGTTGCTAACTTTAGATGACTATCTTATGTAAGACTATTACTAACAGAACTAGGACTCCTGGAATATTTTGAAAATATAAGATCCATGGAGGATGTCCCTAGATTAGCTCTCAAAAAAATAATAATTACTCACCTGGACACTTTGAGATGGAATCGTGAAAAACTTAAACATACCATCCAAAAATTCCAGGAAATTACCCCCAACGAAGGCTTGCAAACTTATTTGAAGGTTGATCCCAGTCCGTTCCACCGAATGCTTTTGTCCCGTTTGCGTCTTGGGATTTTTTACCGTATGGTAACCTTACCTGACGTGAACAACTGGTCGCCCACTAAGTTGATCTGCCCTTGCGATAAAATCGCGGTGCAATCTAACATCCATCTATTGTTCTTTTGCCCATTTTATTCTAGCCCCAGAAAACTATATTTGAAACCTCTACTAAAACGGTGGGGTTTAAGAAACTGCAGGCTAGCTTTTTTAAAACTGTTAAGATTAGAAGATGACCATGTGATATTCGTTGTCTCATGTTTTTTAAGATCAGTCATAAAGTATCGTAAATCCATGTGGCATAACATCTCCCCTCTGGGCCCTACGACACCCCCTGCTGTTGTTTGTTGATACTGTATTCTAAACTTATTCTAACGACGGTTTTTCTTGCCGCCCATACACATGTTTTTAAATGAATATGTAGTAGTAAGCACTTATTCTTTTATCAATGTTTATGAAATTTGAATTGATGTATCTGCTGTGCTTTTATGATTTTATTTTAAAATCGAATAAAGTTTACTTACTACTTACTACTCTTCACAGCTCCTGGATGTGGCAGCTTTTATTGGGCCTAGTTCCAAATGCAGCCCCCTCTGGTATGCTGGTATTCTTAACCCCTAACTGATTAGTAAAAGACCCAGCAGGGACAGCACTACCCTGAACCCCCGCTGGTTCAACATCCTTTGACCATGCTGTGTTCTGTGGGGCTGCAATGAAGTGACAGAGGGTGAACAAGTGGAGAATTCTACTTTAATTGCTGCTAGGCGCTGACATATAGGCTCCAATTTAGCATCCAAGGCTGCAATTATGGTATCCTGGAGGGCATTCATTAAAACTTCATTGTTAACCTTCTCCATCAAAGTGGGGTCATTATCCCTAGGTGACTGATCCGTGTTGACCCATGGGCACTTAGATTTACTGCTGACCTCCAATCTTTTCCTCTTTCCTATTACTTTAGGGCCCTTTTCCAAATCTTCCAATTCTTCTAGAGAGACAGGGCAGGTTCTGCAAAATTGCCAACACTGTGCCTTAAAGATGGAGACGCTTGATTGTAGAACAGAAGATACAGATATGGGACCCTCCTGACCTCTACCCACTGAGGATGAAACTATAATAGGCCCATGACCCTGGTCTAAGTGAACAGGCGAGGACCCACCAGGGAGTCTAGGAGGCAAGGTAGAAGAGAGGAAAGAGTTGGTGTGTGGGCAGCCAATTCGATATCATTGTTAATTATACCCACAGATCATTTAAAAAAGGCATCAATGGTTTGTAGGGGCCTTAGAAGCACCAGCAGGAGTCTTGTGTTGGCCCATGGCCAGTCCCTTGTCTTGGCTAACTAAAGTACAATTGCCCGGGATTTAGTCCATGAGCGTTTAAACTTAATGAGCTCTGCTCCTGTGAGGACAAGATTGATTAAACAGCCTTTCGAACGCTCCCTTTCCACTCCTCACATGGGCAAAAATTTGAGAGGGGCAAGGTACCAGGTACTCATAATTAAAGGCAAACCACACTCCATTCCAGCTCACTAAAGAGTAGATAAACAAATCCAAGCAGCAAGTACATTAGCAATAAAAAAAGAGAAAAATGCAAGTCTCCTACTGGGAAAAACAACTGCCGGCAGACCAGAACAGGTTAATAAGGGCGGAAACACAGGCTCTGTCGGTGCCCCTCAAGTTGACTCGATGACACATCCACTCACTGCCATCTACGTGAGAGAGGAAAAATGGACCAGCTAAGTGCCAGAGACATGACTCCATGCGTACACCCAGCCAAGACGGGGGTACCAGCCCATCCTCCTCTGGACTTTGAAAGGCACAGAAGGGTCCACCCTGGGCTGCGGGAGGCTGATGGCATGCTTTCAATGAAGAGAGAAGAAGGCCCCACCCCGCCCTAGCATGATGCAGATGCTGGCGATTCTGGACTCCATGGTCCATTGGTGGTCACACTCGGGTCCAATACTGCTCCTCAAGGATCTGAGACCCAGTGAGAATCCAGCGCTGTGGGAGGATGGGGCGTGCTTTTAGCGAGGAGCGAAGAAGGCCCTGCATCCTCCTGGCATAATGCAGATGCTGGGGGTTCTAGACTCAGTGGTCCTTCGGTGTTCCCATCTGGGACAAATACTGCTCCTCAGCGATCAGAGACCCAGAGGGTTAATCAAGAAATAATATAAAAGCATTTCTGGAAAGGGGATTTACTTTAAAGACTAAAAGAATAAGTACAAGTAAATCTAAATGACTTGTGGTACCAAAGCGTTTCCCCAATACTTTGTATTCACAAATACATTAATTAGCCATGAATGAAAAGATATCAACTTTATCTGGATAAGGCGCTCCCATTTTTGGAAATAGGAATACATGGCATGATAAGCAAAGTGGAGAGAGAAACGCTCTGACCGCTAAAACAGACGAATATCCTCGTGTGGTAGAACAGCTGTTTTTATAATTCCTTGTATCATCTTCATCGTCATGTGCCACAGCAAAAAAAGAATCTTTTTCAATTGCAAACTAAAACGATCCTTACGTCTGTCAAATTGATTGCATATCGGATGTATACTACGAACTTTTTCCTTTGGTTCATCTTCGAGAACTCTATGTGAGGTTTGGAGCCCACGTGCCAATCCTTTGACATCCAATAACTGGAAGTTTTCATATGGACATTAGCATTGTTTGATATATGTGTTGTTATTGTGCAATAGATGGCTACCTGATGAAGGCATGTATGCCGAAACGCGCGTAGTTGACATCCGCCGCACTGCCTACATCATCTTTACGTCTATAGTATCTATGGATATATGATTATGTTTGTTTTTCTTCTTTTCCCCCCTTTTTTCTAATTGAAATGGATGAACTATAAAAACTAACCAGAAAGGAGATATACTGCAAAAAAGAATAAAATAAATATATGTTGATATCTATATCTGTGTTTAGTGTACTCACGTAAAACGAGGAGGTTATTCACATTGTTGTTTTTCTCTTTCTAATATATGGTGATAAAATATGAATTAATTTCTACCTTTTTAATCATTCTCTAGCTAAACCCTTTTTCCTTATTGGTTAATTTCCCTATTGTGGCTAGATGTTAATATAGGGGTCCCTTGCTTCCTTAACATCAACTTCAAATGTTACCAGTTCTTGCTTATCGCTGACAATGTAGGAATACTTATCAGTGCCATTTTATATGTGAGTATTTCACTTAAACTTCGATTAAATAACCTTCCGCTCTGAATGTGTTTAATTAGTGTAGGTAGTTGCAAGTGCTGGGTTACGGCACTCATTTTTAGGAATCTGGACTTATTTTTCATCATCAGACCCAAATAAAGACAGAGACAGAAAAAGAGGATACAAGGAAAGCATTGACAAAGGGAGTGTTGGGAAAGAAAAGTACTTGCATGGTAATAGATGTGCATCCCTGCACTGAGTGAGCCCAGTGTACTGATGTGTGGGTCCCTAATGCTGATTTTTTTTTGTCATGGGCAAACACGGAATGTGCATGTGCGACACTACATAGACCTGTCTCAGCGATTGAGGTCTTGTTGGACCACAAAGGGTGCCCAAAGGGCTACCTTCAAAGTGGTAAAAGGCTACTGCCTTCACCAGGAGTTAAGTAGCATGAGCGCAGTAGTGGCAGCATATCGTGTAGTGATCCGTAGGAGTGAACAGGTCCTTTTTAACTTGTGTCACAAGAGTTAGGCCTACAGGCTCACTCATTTAAAGCTCCACAACTGTTTACTTAACTCAACCTTGGGCCACATAAGTTTAGTGTGCAGTGCTGCATAGCACATGAGTGGTGTGGCTGTGCCTGTGAAGGGTACAAAACATGGAAGATCCTGGTCTCCATTTTGACAGACCAAGGCCTGCATTGTGAAACGTGAGGGGAGTGGGTAGAGGAATACCACAACAGACAGATTTGTATTGCTGCTTTCCTGTGAGAAGATCGCCATGCTGTGAGGGCTGTAGCACTTGTGAAGTGGTGAGACACAACCATATGTGCCAGGATGTAGCGCCGCTGAGTACTACGCTGTGCTGAATAGTCAAGATCCCTGCTCAGGGAGGATACGGTGACCACATATGCCAGAGGGGGCCAGCGGGAGCAGCAAGATGTACGACCTGATCAACACCCATCTGCCAGAGAAGTGAGGCTGCCATAGGAGCACATCCACACCATCATCAAGGTGAAGGACATGATTCAGGATCATTCCGTCAGCCTCCCCCCTACCCCCACTGCGGGTATAGATCAGACACCCAGCAATAAGGAGCTGAAAAGAACCTTTGGTGGCACGAGTGTGTGTGAGCTCTCTGCCCACTACGTGCAGCCTGGTTAGGCTGCATGTAGCACACCAACTTGATTCACCTTCTCCCAATTCAAGAATCCCCCAGATGAGGCAAGCTCAGGAACTCCAGACGATCCAAGCCTGTAGGTGTGGGAAGTACTGATTTCAGGCCTGTTGGCCCTGGGGAACTTACTTGTTAGCTCTGTGGCACTTATTTTATTTATTTATAATTACATTTATTAAGCGCGCAGCTACCCGGAGGTTTCCCGGCGCTAAGGCAGACTAAATGGCAAGAAAAAGTGGGAGAAATAATAAACCATAGGATTAAGTGTTAAAAAGCCAGGTTTTAATTCCCTTGCGGAAAGTAAGGAAGCAAAATTCTGAACGCAACAGTTGCGGTAGGGCATTCCATAAGGAAGGGGCCAGCAGGGAGAACGAGCGTCCACCCATTTTCGCTCTGTTGGTGCGTGGAATCATGAACTTATTCTGCGTGGAAGACCTGAGTGTCCGGGGGGGAATATATTGCTGCACTAGGGCAGACAGATAGAGAGGGGCCTTACCAGTCATGATTTTATGCATATAGCAGAGTGCTTTAAACTTAACCCTATTCTCAATACGCAACCAGTGCAGTTTCCGCATATGGGGAGTGACCGAGGATCTAGCAGGAAGGTGACAGATAAGGCGAACTGCCATATTCTGCACCACCTGGTACCTCCTGGTAACCTCCTTAGTGGCGCCCAAGAGAAGGATGTTCCCATAGTCCAGGCGAGAGATGACAAGAGCCTGGACTACGGTCCTCAAGGTGTCCACAGGCAGCATCCACGTGATTTTTCTCAGCCACCTGATGATGGTGGTACAGGTGGCGGAGACTTTAACAACGTGTTGCTTGAAGGTTAGCTGGTTATCAAAAAGAACCCCAAGATTGCGGGCAGACTCTGATGGAGTGGGGAGAGGACCCATCTCCGATGGCCAATGGTGTGGGCCCCAGAGTGAAGTGTCTGGGCCAAACAGAAGAAGTTCTGTCTTATCCCCATTTAATTTTAGCTTGTGCTTCAGCATCCAATCCGATATTTGTTTCAGCCCGGATTGAAGAGAAGACAAGGGGAGGTTTTTATTGGTGGAAAGGGAGTAGATGACTTGAGTGTCATCAGCATACGAGTAAATTGTGAGGCCCGCCTGTTCCGCTAAAAAAGCAAGCGGCCTCACATGCAGGTTAAAGAAAAGGGGACTAAGAATAGACCCTTGGGGAACACCGTGAGTGGAGGGGAGAGTAGAAGAGACAGAAGTAGAGGAGAAGACTTGGAACGTGCGGTCAGAAAGAAAATTAGCAATCCAGGCCAAGGCGGGGCCACCAACGCCAACCTCCTCCAATGTGGACAATAAGATGGAGTGGGAGACGGTGTCGAAAGCGGCACTCAAATCAAGCAGAATGAGTGCCACCGTCTCCCCATTATCCACTTGGCGTCTGATGGTCTCTGATACGCCAAGGAGGGTGGTTTCCATGGAGAAACCCGCACGAAACCCGGATTGAGAACCATGAAGAAAATTGGAAGATTCAACAAAAGAGTTAAGCAGAGAGTTAACATGTTTCTCCAAAATCTTGGAGAAGCACGGAAGCAAAGAAATGGGGCGAAAATTGGAGGGGTTGTTTGAATCTGCATTTGCCTTTTTTAATAGTGGGACCACCATTGCGTGTTTCCATTCGCTTGGAACCAACGCTTCTGTCAAAGAAGCGTTCAAGACATCTAGAATAATGTGGAGGGATGCTGGGTCCAGAGAGCGCAAAACTTGCGGGGGCATGGGGTCCAGGGGGGAGCCAGATTTGATGTCTTGAAGATACTTATTAAGGAGCACAGGGGAGATAGGATCCCAAGCAAGAAGTGGAGAGAGGGTGGGCGATGGACCGGGGATAATATCAGGCGAAAAATTACATGGGTGTTGAGCAGAGTGGGTGGGGGAGGCAGGAGTAGAATTAAAAATGGCATAAATCTTGTCAATTTTTGCAAGAAAAAAATTGGCTAAAGCATTGCACTGAACAGTGTCTAAACAGGGATCCTTAGGAACCGAGGAAGCACCCGAGAGCTCCTTGACTATTTTGAACAGGGCTTTAGGTCTATTTTGCGCTGTAAGAATGGTGCTGTTCGCAAAGTCAGCTCTGGCGGTATCACAGGCCGCATGATAGGGTTTGAGGGCAGACTTGTATTTAATTTTATGGGAAGGGTCATAGTTGGAACGCCATATGCGCTCCAATTTTTTACAATTGGATTTTTCAGCCCGGAGAGAATCGTTAAACCAGGGAGCAGGGGGATGATGAATTTGAGCTTTGTTATTTTGATTCGGAAGACAAGAATCCAGGGCGGTAGTTAGCCATGATGTAACAGTAGGGAGCTCTTTGATAGTAATCTTGGAGACCGTAGGTTTGGAATTGACAAGAAGAGAATTTAATTTGTTCAAATCAAGACGTTTCCAGTTTCTACTGGCTTTGTGAGGAAGGTCGGGCCTAAAGGAACCAGCCACAGACGTTTTGACAGCAAAATTAACAATAAAATGATCGGACCAAAGCACAGGAGTAGAAGAAAGATAGGAGATGCCAGTTAGATTAGAAAAGATGGGATCCAAAAGATTGCCGGCCTTATGGGTAGGGTCGGAGTTGTGAAGGTGTAAATCTAATGCTTCAAGATCCTGTCGGAGACGTTTAGCAATAGCACAAGAGGACGAGTTAAAGTGAATATTTAAATCACCAAGAATCGTAAAATTGGTAGACTGTACTAAGAACGGTGCGACAAGATCAGGGAATGCAGCAGCCCAGCTGCTAGCAGAGCCTGGTGGACGGTAAATCAGGGTGCCCGTTAATGTGAATTGAGGAGAGAGAGTGAGTTTAAACAGACCAGCTTCGCAATTGGGAAAATCAAGATCTTCCCAATTGCAGGAAAAATCTCTCTTGAAGATGATAGCAATTCCCCCACCATCTTTGAGTACTCGGTTTCGCCCAACATAGGTGTAATTATTGGGGAGAGCCATGGCAATATCAGGACCAGAGCTATCATTTAACCAAGTCTCGGTGATAAACATGGCGGCGGGGCTAGCATTCTCCAAGAGGTCAAAAATGTCTCTCTTGTGTTTTGAGAGAGACCGACAATTGATACTGATGAAGCTAAAGGCAAGGGAGGAATTGTGAGGGGGGGGAGTGGGGGTACACCTAGGGATCGTGAAGTTCCAAAACGTAGATGACTTGCTGTCTGTGCATGATTTGAAAGAGTCCAAAGTGAAGGAACAGTGAGGGCAGGAAATGGGCGCATTTTGGCAGTTCAGGACAGAGTGCGAGGGGCAAACTGACCCCCGCATCTGCAGTAGAGCGGTACGTGAATAGAACATAGGAGTATAAACAGGGGGGGTGGGCCCTGGGCACGTAATGGCGCGGACGGGCGCAGACGGGCAGGACTTTGGCACGACTTCGGCGCGAAGTCGGCGCTCCCGCTGCGCTCGTCCGCTGCGCTTCCGCCATTGTGTCATGAAATACCCTGGGGGAGAAATCCACTAGACCGCTGACCTGCCAATTGGACAGCAGGGCGGAAGTGGGGATGGAGGGCGGAAGTGAGTGTGCTCGTGAGGCCACCGCCGCTGCAAACGGCACAAGCCGTGGCGGATCGGTGCCGGGAGCAAGGAGCAGGAGAATTAATCAAGAGCAGTAAAAAACGTTGCGCCAAAGGTGGCGATTAAAACACACATAAAACGCCAAAAGGTGGCGATCAGCTAGATACGTTGCGCCGAGAGCGGCGATCAGGTAAGACAAATGTGAAAATTTAAAATATCACCAGAAATAAGGACAACACAGCGCTGAGAAGCGCTACTACAATTGTAGAAGAAGCGTTTAAAAACGAGGTCTAGATTCTCCAGTCACACACGAGGCTATCACAGCCTCTTCTTACCAGCAGTAAGCACTGGAGCACTATAGACTTTAAAATAGAGTCAGAGTGGACTCTTGAGACTGAGAACTACTGTGACTTGCCCTGGATGTTGCCTATAGTGAATGGAGACTAACCACTATCACTGGAAGGGAAGAGGGAGTGAGACACAAGGAAGTGCCTATGAAAAACTAGAGCCCTGACCTCAAGTGGACTGTTTAGTTTGTGAATGTAGTAATTTTCCTTTGTGTTGTTAGCGCTAGAAATAAAGAACTTCTCTTTTGTCATAAATGTGTGTATTTGGATGAACAATGTATTATTGTTGCTGCGGCAAGCATTTTGAATTGTGAGCCTGTGTTCACTCCTGCGTATCCACTTGGTCCCCTGAGGGAGGTTTTGACTGCTCTGACCAACCTATTGCCTGCAGTCACGTGTTGAAGGGACACTTGACCTAGTTGTCCTAGGGCCTGACTACTATGGAGCCTGAAATCAGGAATAAAAGGCCTCAACCCCCCACGTTGGACCCAGATACCCCTTTATGCACTGTGGCTCTCTGAAAGTTGTTCCGACAGGCTGCCATTAAAAATAATCTGAAATCAGATAGAGACAAGAAGTGTGGGTGGTTGAAGAAAGAGGCATAAGGTAGAATCAAAACTTGTCAGATGACCATTTAGCAATGCTGGCATTCAGCAGCACTGTTGGCAGGCTCTTATGAAAAACGTTGGGCCCCTGTCCTTATTTTAGCTCAAATGAAGCACCACTCAATTTTATTATTTGCATTCGTTATTCCAGTCTACTTGGACACTGATAAATTACAATGCTTGACGCATTCTGTCTTCAGATGCAATCCAACATCCTAACAAAGGATTAAGCCCATGACCAATTGTGTACTTGTTGTACTTCTTTAATGAATTACATAATTTATAGCTTTTTAAAAGTTGCTGCTCTAGTGAGCCTTAGTAATTAAAGAAATTATTGATATCAATTATTCCCTAGTAGGTACATAGAACTTGGGTGTTAATATACACTTTCCTGGATGTCTCACAAATCTTCATTAGCATTTCCCTTAACGTTTTTCATGCATCGACTCCAAGGAAGTTTTTCAGTTGCTGTAGATAAAAAGATCATTTACTTCTCTTTTTGACTTGTGGCACATATAATACTTTCAACTATTATCCATAGGTTAAGATGATTTGCCCTACTGAAAGTGCAAGGTGTTTGTTATGATGTGATGTGGTCTTGTCCCTATGTGCTGTGTGATAGTCTCCTTTAATCTAGATATATAAAGACTGCCATGCACAAAGCAACATGTATTCTGAATGCAAGTGGACTGTTGGTCATCATTTAGGGACCAGAATACATCTCTTCCTTTTGGATGACAAGGAGGTACACCCCTACTCAGACTAATATGTATCAGAAAAGGGGGTGGTGATGAACAGACCACTCTTACCCAGTCCAAAGATCAGGGCTTGATCCATCACCGTTTTTTAGCTCACTGCACCATCCCAGCTCAGAACTTGGCCATATGCAAATTAGTCTGTTCCTGTCCCAGTGCATGATGGGAACAGGGCAAACCAAACTACCAAGCCAATTCTTATACTGGGAAGGAAACAAGCTTCTGGGGACCGGTTTCTGCCATTTCAGGCGTCGTCGGCCCGGCTTGCTTGAATCCTGATGGTGCAATGAGCAAGGGACTCACATCTGAGTGTACCCTTCCACGCTTATGGTGGACAAAATGATTCAGAAAAGGGGGTGGTGATGGACAGAGTGCCTGAATTAAGCAGACCACTCTTACCCAGTCCAAAGATCAGGGCTTGATCCATCACCGTTTTTTAGCTCACTGCACCATCCCAGCTCAGAACTTGGCCATATGCAAATTAGTCTGTTCCTGTCCCAGTGCATGATGGGAACAGGGCAAACCAAACTACCAAGCCAATTCTTATACTGGGAAGGAAACAAGCTTCCGGGGACCGGTTTCTGCCATTTCAGGCGTCGTCGGCCCGGCTTGCTTGAATCCTGATGGTGCAATGAGCAAGGGACTCACATCTGAGTATACCCTTCCACGCTTATGGTGGACAAAATGATTCAGAAAAGGGGGTGGTGATGAACAGAGTGCCTGAATTAAGCAGACCACTCTTACCCAGTCCAAAGATCAGGGCTTGATCCATCACCGTTTTTTAGCTCACTGCACCATCCCAGCTCAGAACTTGGCCATATGCAAATTAGTCTGTTCCTGTCCCAGTGCATGATGGGAACAGGGCAAACCAAACTACCAAGCCAATTCTTATACTGGGAAGGAAACAAGCTTCCGGGGACCGGTTTCTGCCATTTCAGGCATCGTCGGCCCGGCTTGCTTGAATCCTGATGGTGCAATGAGCAAGGGACTCACATCTGAGTATACCCTTCCACGCTTATGGTGGACAAAATGATTCAGAAAAGGGGGTGGTGATGAACAGAGTGCCTGAATTAAGCAGACCACTCTTACCCAGTCCAAAGATCAGGGCTTGATCCATCACCGTTTTTTAGCTCACTGCACCATCCCAGCTCAGAACTTGGCCATATGCAAATTAGTCTGTTCCTGTCCCAGTGCATGATGGGAACAGGGCAAACCAAACTACCAAGCCAATTCTTATACTGGGAAGGAAACAAGCTTCTGGGGACCGGTTTCTGCCAATTCAGGCGTCGTCGGCCCGGCTTGCTTGAATCCTGATGGTGCAATGAGCAAGGGACTCACATCTGAGTATACCCTTCCACGCTTATGGTGGACAAAATGATTCAGAAAAGGGGGTGGTGATGGACAGAGTGCCTGAATTAAGCAGACCACTCTTACCCAGTCCAAAGATCAGGGCTTGATCCATCACCGTTTTTTAGCTCACTGCACCATCCCAGCTCAGAACTTGGCCATATGCAAATTAGTCTGTTCCTGTCCCAGTGCATGATGGGAACAGGGCAAACCAAACTACCAAGCCAATTCTTATACTGGGAAGGAAGCAAGCTTCCGGGGACCGGTTTCTGCCATTTCAGGCGTCGTCGGCCCGGCTTGCTTGAATCCTGATGGTGCAATGAGCAAGGGACTCACATCTGAGTATACCCTTCCACGCTTATGGTGGACACAATGATCCAGTAAAGGGGGTGGTGATGAACAGAGTGCCTGAATTAAGCAGACCACTCTTACCCAGTCCAAAGATCAGGGCTTGATCCATCACCGTTTTTTAGCTCACTGCACCATCCCAGCTCAGAACTTGGCCATATGCAAATTAGTCTGTTCCTGTCCCAGTGCATGATGGGAACAGGGCAAACCAAACTACCAAGCCAATTCTTATACTGGGAAGGAAACAAGCTTCCGGGGACCGGTTTCTGCCATTTCAGGCGTCGTCGGCCCGGCTTGCTTGAATCCTGATGGTGCAATGAGCAAGGGACTCACATCTGAGTATACCCTTCCACGCTTATGGTGGACAAAATGATTCAGAAAAGGGGGTGGTGATGAACAGAGTGCCTGAATTAAGCAGACCACTCTTACCCAGTCCAAAGATCAGGGCTTGATCCATCACCGTTTTTTAGCTCACTGCACCATCCCAGCTCAGAACTTGGCCATATGCAAATTAGTCTGTTCCTGTCCCAGTGCATGATGGGAACAGGGCAAACCAAACTACCAAGCCAATTCTTATACTGGGAAGGAAACAAGCTTCCGGGGACCGGTTTCTGCCATTTCAGGCGTCGTCGGCCCGCCTTGCTTGAACCCTGATGGTGCAATGAGCAAGGGACTCACATCTGAGTATACCCTTCCACGATTATGGTGGACAAAATGATTCAGAAAAGGGGATGGTGATGAACAGAGTGCCTGAATTAAGCAGACCACTCTTGCCCAGTCCAAAGATCAGGGCTTGATCCATCACCGTTTTTTAGCTCACTGCACCATCCCAGCTCAGAACTTGGCCATATGCAAATTAGTCTGTTCCTGTCCCAGTGCATGATGGGAACAGGACAAACCAAACTACCAAGCCAATTCTTATACTGGGAAGGAAACAAGCTTCCGGGGACCGGTTTCTGCCATTTCAGGCGTCGTTGGCCTGGCTTGCTTGAATCCTGATGGTGCAATGAGCTAGGGACTCACATCTGAGTATACCCTTCCACGCTTATGGTGGACAAAATGATTCAGAAAAGGGGGTGGTGATGAACAGAGTGCCTGAATTAAGCAGACCACTCTTACCCAGTCCAAAGATCAGGGCTTGATCCATCACCGTATTTTAGCTCACTGCACCATCCCAGCTCAGAACTTGGCCATATGCAAATTAGTCTGTTCCTGTCCCAGTGCATGATGGGAACAGGGCAAACCAAACTACCAAGCCAATTCTTATACTGGGAAGGAAACAAGCTTCCGGGGACTGGTTTCTGCCATTTCAGGCGTCGTCGGCCCGGCTTGCTTGAATCCTGATGGTGCAATGAGCAAGGGACTCACATCTGAGTATACCCTTCCACGCTTATGGTGGACAAAATGATTCAGAAAAGGGGGTGGTGATGAACAGAGTGCCTGAATTAAGCAGACCACTCTTACCCAGTCCAAAGATCAGGGCTTGATCCATCACCGTTTTTTAGCTCACTGCACCATCCCAGCTCAG
The DNA here is from genome assembly GCF_964261635.1 of Lissotriton helveticus. Taxonomy (NCBI): domain Eukaryota; kingdom Metazoa; phylum Chordata; class Amphibia; order Caudata; family Salamandridae; genus Lissotriton; species Lissotriton helveticus. The sequence goes on along the minus strand of NC_136071.1, from coordinate 327,743,729 downwards.
AACTTGGCCATATGCAAATTAGTCTGTTCCTGTCCCAGTGCATGATGGGAACAGGGCAAACCAAACTACCAAGCCAATTCTTATACTGGGAAGGAAACAAGCTTCCGGGGACCGGTTTCTGCCATTTCAGGCGTCGTCGGCCCGGCTTGCTTGAATCCTGATGGTGCAATGAGCAAGGGACTCACATCTGAGTATACCCTTCCACGCTTATGGTGGACAAAATGATTCAGAAAAGGGGGTGGTGATGAACAGAGTGCCTGAATTAAGCAGACCACTCTTACCCAGTCCAAAGATCAGGGCTTGATCCATCACCGTTTTTTAGCTCACTGCACCATCCCAGCTCAGAACTTGGCCATATGCAAATTAGACTGTTCCTGTCCCAGTGCATGATGGGAACAGGGCAAACCAAACTACCAAGCTAATTCTTATACTGGGAAGGAAACAAGCTTCCGGGGACTGGTTTCTGCCATTTCAGGCGTCGTCGGCCCGGCTTGCTTGAATCCTGATGGTGCAATGAGCAAGGGACTCACATCTGAGTATACCCTTCCACGCTTATGGTGGACAAAATGATTCAGAAAAGGGGGTGGTGATGAACAGAGTGCCTGAATTAAGCAGACCACTCTTACCCAGTCCAAAGATCAGGGCTTGATCCATCACCGTTTTTTAGCTCACTGCACCATCCCAGCTCAGAACTTGGCCATAGGCAAATTAGTCTGTTCCTGTCCCAGTGCATGATGGGAACAGGGCAAACCAAACTACCAAGCCAATTCTTATACTGGGAAGGAAACAAGCTTCCGGGGACCGGTTTCTGCCATTTCAGGCGTCGTCGGCCCGGCTTGCTTGAATCCTGATGGTGCAATGAGCAAGGGACTCACATCTGAGTATACCCTTCCACGCTTATGGTGGACAAAATGATTCAGAAAAAGGGGTGGTGATGAACAGAGTGCCTGAATTAAGCAGACCACTCTTACCCAGTCCAAAGATCAGGGCTTGATCCATCACCGTTTTTTAGCTCACTGCACCATCCCAGCTCAGAACTTGGCCATATGCAAATTAGTCTGTTCCTGTCCCAGTGCATGATGGGAACAGGGCAAACCAAACTACCAAGCCAATTCTTATACTGGGAAGGAAACAAGCTTCCGGGGACCGGTTTCTGCCATTTCAGGCGTCGTCGGCCCGGCTTGCTTGAATCCTGATGGTGCAATGAGCAAGGGACTCACATCTGAGTATACCCTTCCACGCTTATGGTGGACAAAATGATTCAGAAAAGGGGGTGGTGATGAACAGAGTGCCTGAATTAAGCAGACCACTCTTACCCAGTCCAAAGATCAGGGCTTGATCCATCACCGTTTTTTAGCTCACTGCACCATCCCAGCTCAGAACTTGGCCATATGCAAATTAGTCTGTTCCTGTCCCAGTGCATGATGGGAACAGGGCAAACCAAACTACCAAGCCAATTCTTATACTGGGAAGGAAACAAGCTTCCGGGGACCGGTTTCTGCCATTTCAGGCGTCGTCGGCCCGGCTTGCTTGAATCCTGATGGTGCAATGAGCAAGGGACTCACATCTGAGTATACCCTTCCACGCTTATGGTGGACAAAATGATTCAGAAAAGGGGGTGGTGATGAACAGAGTGCCTGAATTAAGCAGACCACTCTTACCCAGTCCAAAGATCAGGGCTTGATCCATCACCGTTTTTTAGCTCACTGCACCATCCCAGCTCAGAACTTGGCCATATGCAAATTAGTCTGTCCCTGGCCCAGTGCATCATGGGAACAGGGCAAACCAAACTACCAAGCCAATTCTTCACTGGAAAGGAAACAAGCTTCCGGGGACCGGTTTCTGGCATTGCAGCCGTCTTCGGCCCGGCTTGCTTGAATCCTGATGGTGCAGTGAGCAAGGGACTCATGTCTGAGCATACCCTTCCACACTCATAGTGGCCAAAATAATTTTAAAAAGGGGGTGGTGATGGACAGAGTATCTGAGTTAATCAGAACACTCCTACCCAGTCAACAGATCAGGGCTTGATCCATCACCGTTTTTTAGCTCACTGCACCATCCCAGTTCAGAACCTGGCTATATGCAAATTAGTCTGTCCCTGGCCCAGTGCATCATGGGAACAGGGCAGACCAAACTACCAAGCCAATTCTTCACTGGAAAGGAAACAAGCTTCCCGGGACCGCTTTCTGGCATTGCAGCCGTCTTCGGCCCGGCTTGCTTGAATCCTGATAGTGCAGTGAGCAAGGGACTCATGTCTGAGCATACCCTTCCACACTCACAGTGGCCAAAATAATTTAAAAAAGGGGGTGGTGATGGACAGAGTATCTGAGTTAATCAGAACACTCCTACCCAGTCAACAGATCAGGGCTTGATCCATCACCGTTTTTTAGCTCACTGCACCATCCCAGTTTAGAACCTGGCTATATGCAAATTAGTCTGTCCCTGGCCCAGTGCATCATGGGAACAGGGCAGACCAAACTACCAAGCCAATTCTTCACTGGAAAGGAAACAAGCTTCCGGGACCGGTTTCTGGCATTGCAGCCGTCTTTGGCCCGGCTTGCTTGAATCCTGATGGTGCAGTGAGCAAGGGACTCATGTCTGAGCATGCCCTTCCACACTCATAGTGGCCAAAATAAATTTAAAAAGGGGGTGGTGATGGACAGAGTATCTGAGTTTATCAGAACACTCCTACCCAGTCAACAGATCAGGGCTTGATCCATCACCGTTTTTTAGCTCACTGCACCATCCCAGTTCAGAACCTGGCTATATGCAAATTAGTCTGTCCCTGGCCCAGTGCATCATGGGAACAGGGCAGACCAAACTACCAAGCCAATTCTTCACTGGAAAGGAAACAAGCTTCCGGGGACCGGTTTCTGGCATTGCAGCCGTCTTCGGCCCGGCTTGCTTGAATCCTGATGGTGCAGTGAGCAAGGGAATCATGTCTGAGCATACCCTTCCACACTCATAGTGGTCAAAATAATTTTAAAAAGGGGGTGGTGATGGACAGAGTATCTGAGTTAATCAGAACACTCCTACCCAGTCAACAGATCAGGGCTTGATCCATCACCGTTTTTTAGCTCACTGCACCATCCCAGTTCAGAACCTGGCTATATGCAAATTAGTCTGTCCCTGGCCCAGTGCATCATGGGAACAGGGCAGACCAAACTACCAAGCCAATTCTTCACTGGAAAGGAAACAAGCTTCCGGGGACCGGTTTCTGGCATTGCAGCCGTCTTCGGCCCGGCTTGCTTGAATCCTGCTGGTGCAGTGAGCAAGGGACTCATGTCTGAGCATGCCCTTCCACACTCATAGTGGCCAAAATAAATTTAAAAAGGGGGTGGTGATGGACAGAGTATCTGAGTTTATCAGAACACTCCTAACCAGTCAACAGATCAGGGCTTGATCCATCACCGTTTTTTAGCTCACTGCACCATCCCAGTTCAGAACCTGGCTATATGCAAATTAGTCTGTCCCTGGCCCAGTGCATCATGGGAACAGGGCAGACCAAACTACCAAGCCAATTCTTCACTGGAAAGGAAACAAGCTTCCGGGGACCGGTTTCTGGCATTGCAGCCGTCTTCGGCCCGGCTTGCTTGAATCCTGATGGTGCAGTGAGCAAGGGACTCATGTCTGAGCATACCCTTCCACACTCATAGTGGCCAAAATAATTTTAAAAAGGGGGTGGTGATGGACAGAGTATCTGAGTTAATCAGAACACTCCTACCCAGTCAACAGATCAGGGCTTGATCCATCACCGTTTTTTAGCTCACTGCACCATCCCAGCTCAGAACTTGGCCATATGCAAATTAGACTGTTCCTGTCCCAGTGCATGATGGGAACAGGGCAAACCAAACTACTAAGCCAATTCTTATACTGGGAAGGAAACAAGCTTCCGGGGACCGGTTTCTGCCATTTCAGGCGTCGTCGGCCCGGCTTGCTTGAATCCTGATGGTGCAATGAGCAAGGGACTCACATCTGAGTATACCCTTCCACGCTTATGGTGGACAAAATGATTCAGAAAAGGGGGTGGTGATGAACAGAGTGCCTGAATTAAGCAGACCACTCTTACCCAGTCCAAAGATCAGGGCTTGATCCATCACCGTTTTTTAGCTCACTGCACCATCCCAGCTCAGAACTTGGCCATATGCAAATTAGTCTGTTCCTGTCCCAGTGCATGATGGGAACAGGGCAAACCAAACTACCAAGCCAATTCTTATACTGGGAAGGAAACAAGCTTCCGGGGACCGGTGTCTGCCATTTCAGGTGTCGTCGGCCCGGCTTGCTTGAATCCTGATGGTGCAATGAGCAAGGGACTCACATCTGAGTATACCCTTCCACGCTTATGGTGGACAAAATGATTCAGAAAAGGGGGTGGTGATGAACAGAGTGCCTGAATTAAGCAGACCACTCTTACCCAGTCCAAAGATCAGGGCTTGATCCATCACCGTTTTTTAGCTCACTGCACCATCCCAGCTCAGAACTTGGCCATATGCAAATTAGTCTGTTCCTGTCCCAGTGCATGATGGGAACAGGGCAAACCAAACTACCAAGCCAATTCTTATACTGGGAAGGAAACAAGCTTCCGGGGACCGGTTTCTGTCATTTCAGGCGTCGTCGGCCCGGCTTGCTTGAATCCTGATGGTGCAATGAGCAAGGGACTCACATCTGAGTATACCCTTCCACGCTTATGGTGGACAAAATGATTCAGAAAAGGGGGTGGTGATGAACAGAGTGCCTGAATTAAGCAGACCACTCTTACCCAGTCCAAAGATCAGGGCTTGATCCATCACCGTTTTTTAGCTCACTGCACCATCCCAGCTCAGAACTTGGCCATATGCAAATTAGTCTGTTCCTGTCCCAGTGCATGATGGGAACAGGGCAAACCAAACTACCAAGCCAATTCTTATACTGGGAAGGAAACAAGCTTCCGGGGACCGGTTTCTGCCATTTCAGGCGTCGTCGGCCCGGCTTGCTTGAATCCTGATGGTGCAATGAGCAAGGGACTCACATCTGAGTATACCCTTCCACGCTTATGGTGGACAAAATGATTCAGAAAAGGGGGTGGTGATGAACAGAGTGCCTGAATTAAGCAGACCACTCTTACCCAGTCCAAAGATCAGGGCTTGATCCATCACCGTTTTTTAGCTCACTGCACCATCCCAGCTCAGAACTTGGCCATATGCAAATTAGTCTGTTCCTGTCCCAGTGCATGATGGGAACAGGGCAAACCAAACTACCAAGCCAATTCTTATACTGGGAAGGAAACAAGCTTCCGGGGACCGGTTTCTGCCATTTCAGGCGTCGTCGGCCCGGCTTGCTTGAATCCTGATGGTGCAATGAGCAAGGGACTCACATCTGAGTATACTCTTCCACGCTTATGGTGGACAAAATGATTCAGAAAAGGGGGTGGTGATGAACAGAGTGCCTGAATTAAGCAGACCACTCTTACCCAGTCCAAAGATCAGGGCTTGATCCATCACCGTTTTTTAGCTCACTGCACCATCCCAGCTCAGAACTTGGCCATATGCAAATTAGTCTGTTCCTGTCCCAGTGCATGATGGGAACAGGGCAAACCAAACTACCAAGCCAATTCTTATACTGGGAAGGAAACAAGCTTCCGGGGACCGGTTTCTGCCATTTCAGGCGTCGTCGGCCCGGCTTGCTTGAATCCTGATGGTGCAATGAGCAAGGGACTCACATCTGAGTATACCCTTCCACGCTTATGGTGGACAAAACGATTCAGAAAAGGGGGTGGTGATGAACAGAGTGCCTGAATTAAGCAGACCACTCTTACCCAGTCCAAAGATCAGGGCTTGATCCATCACCGTTTTTTAGCTCACTGCACCATCCCAGCTCAGAACTTGGCCATATGCAAATTAGTCTGTCCCTGGCCCAGTGCATCATGGGAACAGGGCAAACCAAACTACCAAGCCAATTCTTCACTGGAAAGGAAACAAGCTTCCGGGGACCGGTTTCTGGCATTGCAGCCGTCTTCGGCCCGGCTTGCTTGAATCCTGATGGTGCAGTGAGCAAGGGACTCATGTCTGAGCATACCCTTCCACACTCATAGTGGCCAAAATAATTTTAAAAAGGGGGTGGTGATGGACAGAGTATCTGAGTTAATCAGAACACTCCTACCCAGTCAACAGATCAGGGCTTGATCCATCACCGTTTTTTAGCTCACTGCACCATCCCAGTTCAGAACCTGGCAATATGCAAATTAGTCTGTCCCTGGCCCAGTGCATCATGGGAACAGGGCAGACCAAACTACCAAGCCAATTCTTCACTGGAAAGGAAACAAGCTTCCCGGGACCGGTTTCTGGCATTGCAGCCGTCTTCGGCCCGGCTTGCTTGAATCCTGATAGTGCAGTGAGCAAGGGACTCATGTCTGAGCATACCCTTCCACACTCACAGTGGCCAAAATAATTTAAAAAAGGGGGTGGTGATGGACAGAGTATCTGAGTTAATCAGAACACTCCTACCCAGTCAACAGATCAGGGCTTGATCCATCACCGTTTTTTAGCTCACTGCACCATCCCAGTTTAGAACCTGGCTATATGCAAATTAGTCTGTCCCTGGCCCAGTGCATCATGGGAACAGGGCAGGCCAAACTACCAAGCCAATTCTTCACTGGAAAGGAAACAAGCTTCCGGGACCGGTTTCTGGCATTGCAGCCGTCTTTGGCCCGGCTTGCTTGAATCCTGATGGTGCAGTGAGCAAGGGACTCATGTCTGAGCATGCCCTTCCACACTCATAGTGGCCAAAATAAATTTAAAAAGGGGGTGGTGATGGACAGAGTATCTGAGTTTATCAGAACACTCCTACCCAGTCAACAGATCAGGGCTTGATCCATCACCGTTTTTTAGCTCACTGCACCATCCCAGTTCAGAACCTGGCTATATGCAAATTAGTCTGTCCCTGGCCCAGTGCATCATGGGAACAGGGCAGACCAAACTACCAAGCCAATTCTTCACTGGAAAGGAAACAAGCTTCCGGGGACCGGTTTCTGGCATTGCAGCCGTCTTCGGCCTGGCTTGCTTGAATCCTGATGGTGCAGTGAGCAAGGGACTCATGTCTGAGCATACCCTTCCACACTCATAGTGGCCAAAATAATTTTAAAAAGGGGGTGGTGATGGACAGAGTATCTGAGTTAATCAGAACACTCCTACCCAGTCAACAGATCAGGGCTTGATCCATCACCGTTTTTTAGCTCACTGCACCTTCCCAGTTCAGAACCTGGCTATATGCAAATTAGTCTGTCCCTGGCCCAGTGCATCATGGGAACAGGGCAGACCAAACTACCAAGCCAATTCTTCACTGGAAAGGAAACAAGCTTCCGGGGACCGGTTTCTGGCATTGCAGCCGTCTTCGGCCCGGCTTGCTTGAATCCTGCTGGTGCAGTGAGCAAGGGACTCATGTCTGAGCATACCCTTCCACACTCATAGTGGCCAAAATAATTTTAAAAAGGGGGTGGTGATGGACAGAGTATCTGAGTTAATCAGAACACTCCTACCCAGTCAACAGATCTGGGCTTGATCCATCACCGTTTTTTAGCTCACTGCACCATCCCAGTTCAGAACCTGGCTATATGCAAATTAGTCTGTCCCTGGCCCAGTGCATCATGGGAACAGGGCAGACCAAACTACCAAGCCAATTCTTCACTGGAAAGGAAACAAGCTTCCGGGGACCGGTTTCTGGCATTGCAGCCGTCTTCGGCCCGGCTTGCTTGAATCCTGATGGTGCAGTGAGCAAGGGACTCATGTCTGAGCATACCCTTCCACACTCATAGTGGCCAAAATAATTTTACAAAGGGGGTGGTGATGGACAGAGTATCTGAGTTAATCAGAACACTCCTACCCAGTCAACAGATCAGGGCTTGATCCATCACCGTTTTTTAGCTCACTGCACCATCCCAGTTCAGAACCTGGCTATATGCAAATTAGTCTGTCCCTGGCCCAGTGCATCATGGGAACAGGGCAGACCAAACTACCAAGCCAGTTCTTCACTGAAAAGGAAACAAGCTTCCGGGGACCGGTTTCTGGCATTGCAGCCGTCTTTGGCCCGGCTTGCTTGAATCCTGATGGTGCAGTGAGCAAGGGACTCATGTCTGAGCATACCCTTCCACACTCATAGTGGCCAAAATAATTTTAAAAAGGGGGTGGTGATGGACAGAGTATCTGAGTTAATCAGAACACTCCTACCCAGTCAACAGATCAGGGCTTGATCCATCACCGTTTTTTAGCTCACTGCACCATCCCAGTTCAGAACCTGGCTATATGCAAATTAGTCTGTCCCTGGCCCAGTGCATCATGGGAACAGGGCAGACCAAACTACCAAGCCAATTCTTCACTGGAAAGGAAACAAGCTTCCCGGGACCGGTTTCTGGCATTGCAGCCGTCTTCGGCCCGGCTTGCTTGAATCCTGATAGTGCAGTGAGCAAGGGACTCATGTCTGAGCATACCCTTCCACACTCACAGTGGCCAAAATAATTTAAAAAAGGGGGTGGTGATGGACAGAGTATCTGAGTTAATCAGAACACTCCTACCCAGTCAACAGATCAGGGCTTGATCCATCACCGTTTTTTAGCTCACTGCACCATCCCAGTTTAGAACCTGGCTATATGCAAATTAGTCTGTCCCTGGCCCAGTGCATCATGGGAACAGGGCAGACCAAACTACCAAGCCAATTCTTCACTGGAAAGGAAACAAGCTTCCGGGACCGGTTTCTGGCATTGCAGCCGTCTTTGGCCCGGCTTGCTTGAATCCTGATGGTGCAGTGAGCAAGGGACTCATGTCTGAGCATGCCCTTCCACACTCATAGTGGCCAAAATAAATTTAAAAAGGGGGTGGTGATGAACAGAGTGCCTGAATTAAGCAGACCACTCTTACCCAGTCCAAAGATCAGGGCTTGATCCATCACCGTATTTTAGCTCACTGCACCATCCCAGCTCAGAACTTGGCCATATGCAAATTAGTCTGTTCCTGTCCCAGTGCATGATGGGAACAGGGCAAACCAAACTACCAAGCCAATTCTTATACTGGGAAGGAAACAAGCTTCCGGGGACTGGTTTCTGCCATTTCAGGCGTCGTCGGCCCGGCTTGCTTGAATCCTGATGGTGCAATGAGCAAGGGACTCACATCTGAGTATACCCTTCCACGCTTATGGTGGACAAAATGATTCAGAAAAGGGGGTGGTGATGAACAGAGTGCCTGAATTAAGCAGACCACTCTTACCCAGTCCAAAGATCAGGGCTTGATCCATCACCGTTTTTTAGCTCAATGCACCATCCCAGCTCAGAACTTGGCCATATGCAAATTAGTCTGTTCCTGTCCCAGTGCATGATGGGAACAGGGCAAACCAAACTACCAAGCCAATTCTTATACTGGGAAGGAAACAAGCTTCCGGGGACCGGTTTCTGCCATTTCAGGCGTCGTCGGCCCGGCTTGCTTGAATCCTGATGGTGCAATGAGCAAGGGACTCACATCTGAGTATACCCTTCCACGCTTATGGTGGACAAAATGATTCAGAAAAGGGGGTGGTGATGAACAGAGTGCCTGAATTAAGCAGACCACTCTTACCCAGTCCAAAGATCAGGGCTTGATCCATCACCGTTTTTTAGCTCACTGCACCATCCCAGCTCAGAACTTGGCCATATGCAAATTAGTCTGTTCCTGTCCCAGTGCATGATGGGAACAGGGCAAACCAAACTACCAAGCCAATTCTTATACTGGGAAGGAAACAAGCTTCCGGGGACCGGTGTCTGCCATTTCAGGCGTCGTCGGCCCGGCTTGCTTGAATCCTGATGGTGCAATGAGCAAGGGACTCACATCTGAGTATACCCTTCCACGCTTATGGTGGACAAAATGATTCAGAAAAGGGGGTGGTGATGAACAGAGTGCCTGAATTAAGCAGACCACTCTTACCCAGTCCAAAGATCAGGGCTTGATCCATCACCGTTTTTTAGCTCACTGCACCATCCCAGCTCAGAACTTGGCCATATGCAAATTAGTCTGTTCCTGTCCCAGTGCATGATGGGAACAGGGCAAACCAAACTACCAAGCCAATTCTTATACTGGGAAGGAAACAAGCTTCCGGGGACCGGTTTCTGCCATTTCAGGCGTCGTCGGCCCGGCTTGCTTGAATCCTGATGGTGCAATGAGCAAGGGACTCACATCTGAGTATACCCTTCCACGCTTATGGTGGACAAAATGATTCAGAAAAGGGGGTGGTGATGAACAGAGTGCCTGAATTAAGCAGACCACTCTTACCCAGTCCAAAGATCAGGGCTTGATCCATCACCGTTTTTTAGCTCACTGCACCATCCCAGCTCAGAACTTGGCCATATGCAAATTAGTCTGTTCCTGTCCCAGTGCATAATGGGAACAGGGCAAACCAAACTACCAAGCCAATTCTTATACTGGGAAGGAAACAAGCTTCCGGGGACCGGTGTCTGCCATTTCAGGCGTCGTCGGCCCGGCTTGCTTGAATCCTGATGGTGCAATGAGCAAGGGACTCACATCTGAGTATACCCTTCCACGCTTATGGTGGACAAAATGATTCAGAAAAGGGGGTGGTGATGAACAGAGTGCCTGAATTAAGCAGACCACTCTTACCCAGTCCAAAGATCAGGGCTTGATCCATCACCGTTTTTTAGCTCACTGCACCATCCCAGCTCAGAACTTGGCCATATGCAAATTAGTCTGTTCCTGTCCCAGTGCATGATGGGAACAGGGCAAACCAAACTACCAAGCCAATTCTTATACTGGGAAGGAAACAAGCTTCCGGAGACCGGTTTCTGCCATTTCAGGCGTCGTCGGCCCGGCTTGCTTGAATCCTGATGGTGCAATGAGCAAGGGACTCACATCTGAGTATACCCTTCCACGCTTATGGTGGACAAAATGATTCAGAAAAGGGGGTGGTGATGAACAGAGTGCCTGAATTAAGCAGACCACTCTTACCCAGTCCAAAGATCAGGGCTTGATCCATCACCGTTTTTTAGCTCACTGCACCATCCCAGCTCAGAACTTGGCCATATGCAAATTAGTCTGTTCCTGTCCCAGTGCATGATGGGAACAGGACAAACCAAACTACCAAGCCAATTCTTATACTGGGAAGGAAATAAGCTTCCGGGGACCGGTTTCTGCCATTTCAGGCGTCGTCGGCCCGGCTTGCTTGAATCCTGATGGTGCAATGAGCAAGGGACTCACATCTGAGTATACCCTTCCACGCTTATGGTGGACAAAATGATTCAGAAAAGGGGGTGGTGATGAACAGAGTGCCTGAATTAAGCAGACCACTCTTACCCAGTCCAAAGATCAGGGCTTGATCCATCACCGTTTTTTAGCTCACTGCACCATCCCAGCTCAGAACTTGGCCATATGCAAATTAGTCTGTTCCTGTCCCAGTGCATGATGGGAACAGGGCAAACCAAACTACCAAGCCAATTCTTATACTGGGAAGGAAACAAGCTTCCGGGGACCGGTTTCTGCCATTTCAGGCGTCGTCGGCCCGGCTTGCTTGAATCCTGATGGTGCAATGAGCAAGGGACTCACATCTGAGTATACCCTTCCACGCTTATGGTGGACAAAATGATTCAGAAAAAGGGGTGGTGATGAACAGAGTGCCTGAATTAAGCAGACCACTCTTACCCAGTCCAAAGATCAGGGCTTGATCCATCACCGTTTTTTAGCTCACTGCACCATCCCAGCTCAGAACTTGGCCATATGCAAATTAGTCTGTTCCTGTCCCAGTGCATGATGGGAACAGGGCAAACCAAACTACCAAGCCAATTCTTATACTGGGAAGGAAACAAGCTTCCGGGGACCGGTTTCTGCCATTTCAGGCGTCGTCGGCCCGGCTTACTTGAATCCTAATGGTGCAATGAGCAAGGGACTCACATCTGAGTATACCCTTCCACGCTTATGGTGGACAAAATGATTCAGAAAAGGGGGTGGTGCTGAACAGAGTGCCTGAATTAAGCAGACCACTCTTACCCAGTCCAAAGATCAGGGCTTGATCCATCACCGTTTTTTAGCTCACTGCACCATCCCAGCTCAGAACTTGGCCATATGCAAATTAGTCTGTTCCTGTCCCAGTGCATGATGGGAACAGGGCAAACCAAACTACCAAGCCAATTCTTATACTGGGAAGGAAACAAGCTTCCGGGGACCGGTTTCTGCCATTTCAGGCGTCGTCGGCCCGGCTTGCTTGAATCCTGATGGTGCAATGAGCAAGGGACTCACATCTGAGTATACCCTTCCACGCTTATGGTGGACAAAATGATTCAGAAAAGGGGGTGGTGATGAACAGAGTGCCTGAATTAAGCAGACCACTCTTACCCAGTCCAAAGATCAGGGCTTGATCCATCACCGTTTTTTAGCTCACTGCACCATCCCAGCTCAGAACTTGGCCATATGCAAATTAGTCTGTCCCTGGCCCAGTGCATCATGGGAACAGGGCAAACCAAACTACCAAGCCAATTCTTCACTGGAAAGGAAACAAGCTTCCGGGGACCGGTTTCTGGCATTGCAGCCGTCTTCGGCCCGGCTTGCTTGAATCCTGATGGTGCAGTGAGCAAGGGACTCATGTCTGAGCATACCCTTCCACACTCATAGTGGCCAAAATAATTTTAAAAAGGGGGTGGTGATGAACAGAGTATCTGAGTTAATCAGAACACTCCTACCCAGTCAACAGATCAGGGCTTGATCCATCACCGTTTTTTAGCTCACTGCACCATCCCAGTTCAGAACCTGGCTATATGCAAATTAGTCTGTTCCTGGCCCAGTGCATCATGGGAACAGGGCAGACCAAACTACCAAGCCAATTCTTCACTGGAAAGGAAACAAGCTTCCGGGGACCGGTTTCTGGCATTGCAGCCGTCTTTGGCCCGGCTTGCTTGAATCCTGCTGGTGCAGTGAGCAAGGGACTCATGTCTGAGCATGCCCTTCCACACTCATAGTGGCCAAAATAAATTTAAAAAGGGGGTGGTGATGGACAGAGTATCTGAGTTTATCAGAACACTCCTACCCAGTCAACAGATCAGGGCTTGATCCATCACCGTTTTTTAGCTCACTGCACCATCCCAGTTCAGAACCTGGCTATATGCAAATTAGTCTGTCCCTGGCCCAGTGCATCATGGGAACAGGGCAGACCAAACTACCAAGCCAATTCTTCACTGGAAAGGAAACAAGCTTCCGGGGACCGGTTTCTGGCATTGCAGCCGTCTTCGGCCCGGCTTGCTTGAATCCTGATGGTGCAGTGAGCAAGGGACTCATGTCTGAGCATACCCTTCCACACTCATAGTGGCCAAAATAATTTTAAAAAGGGGGTGGTGATGGACAGAGTATCTGAGTTAATCAGAACACTCCTACCCAGTCAACAGATCAGGGCTTGATCCATCACCGTTTTTTAGCTCACTGCACCATCCCAGCTCAGAACTTGGCCATATGCAAATTAGACTGTTCCTGTCCCAGTGCATGATGGGAACAGGGCAAACCAAACTACTAAGCCAATTCTTATACTGGGAAGGAAACAAGCTTCCGGGGACCGGTTTCTGCCATTTCAGGCGTCGTCGGCCCGGCTTGCTTGAATCCTGATGGTGCAATGAGCAAGGGACTCACATCTGAGTATACCCTTCCACGCTTATGGTGGACAAAATGATTCAGAAAAGGGGGTGGTGATGAACAGAGTGCCTGAATTAAGCAGACCACTCTTACCCAGTCCAAAGATCAGGGCTTGATCCATCACCGTTTTTTAGCTCACTGCACCATCCCAGCTCAGAACTTGGCCATATGCAAATTAGTCTGTTCCTGTCCCAGTGCATGATGGGAACAGGGCAAACCAAACTACCAAGCCAATTCTTATACTGGGAAGGAAACAAGCTTCCGGGGACCGGTGTCTGCCATTTCAGGCGTCGTCGGCCCGGCTTGCTTGAATCCTGATGGTGCAATGAGCAAGGGACTCACATCTGAGTATACCCTTCCACGCTTATGGTGGACAAAATGATTCAGAAAAGGGGGTGGTGATGAACAGAGTGCCTGAATTAAGCAGACCACTCTTACCCAGTCCAAAGATCAGGGCTTGATCCATCACCGTTTTTTAGCTCACTGCACCATCCCAGCTCAGAACTTGGCCATATGCAAATTAGTCTGTTCCTGTCCCAGTGCATGATGGGAACAGGGCAAACCAAACTACCAAGCCAATTCTTATACTGGGAAGGAAACAAGCTTCCGGGGACCGGTTTCTGCCATTTCAGGCGTCGTCGGCCCGGCTTGCTTGAATCCTGATGGTGCAATGAGCAAGGGACTCACATCTGAGTATACCCTTCCACGCTTATGGTGGACAAAATGATTCAGAAAAGGGGGTGGTGATGAACAGAGTGCCTGAATTAAGCAGACCACTCTTACCCAGTCCAAAGATCAGGGCTTGATCCATCACCGTTTTTTAGCTCACTGCACCATCCCAGCTCAGAACTTGGCCATATGCAAATTAGTCTGTTCCTGTCCCAGTGCATGATGGGAACAGGGCAAACCAAACTACCAAGCCAAATCTTATACTGGGAAGGAAACAAGCTTCCGGGGACCGCTTTCTGCCATTTCAGGCGTCGTCGGCCCGGCTTGCTTGAATCCTGATGGTGCAATGAGCAAGGGACTCACATCTGAGTATACCCTTCCACGCTTATGGTGGACAAAATGATTCAGAAAAAGGGGTGGTGATGAACAGAGTGCCTGAATTAAGCAGACCACTCTTACCCAGTCCAAAGATCAGGGCTTGATCCATCACCGTTTTTTAGCTCACTGCACCATCCCAGCTCAGAACTTGGCCATATGCAAATTAGTCTGTTCCTGTCCCAGTGCATGATGGGAACAGGGCAAACCAAACTACCAAGCCAATTCTTATACTGGGAAGGAAACAAGCTTCCGGGGACCGGTTTCTGCCATTTCAGGCGTCGTCGGCCCGGCTTGCTTGAATCCTGATGGTGCAATGAGCAAGGGACTCACATCTGAGTATACCCTTCCACGCTTATGGTGGACAAAATGATTCAGAAAAGGGGGTGGTGATGAACAGAGTGCCTGAATTAAGCAGACCACTCTTACCCAGTCCAAAGATCAGGGCTTGACCCATCACCGTTTTTTAGCTCACTGCACCATCCCAGCTCAGAACTTGGCCATATGCAAATTAGTCTGTTCCTGTCCCAGTGCATCATGGGAACAGGGCAAACCAAACTACCAAGCCAATTCTTATACTGGGAAGGAAACAAGCTTCCGGGGACCGGTTTCTGCCATTTCAGGCGTCGTCGGCCCGGCTTGCTTGAATCCTGATGGTGCAATGAGCAAGGGACTCACATCTGAGTATACCCTTCCACGCTTATGGTGGACAAAATGATTCAGAAAAGGGGGTGGTGATGAACAGAGTGCCTGAATTAAGCAGACCACTCTTACCCAGTCCAAAGATCAGGGCTTGATCCATCACCGTTTTTTAGCTCACTGCACCATCCCAGCTCAGAACTTGGCCATATGCAAATTAGTCTGTACCTGGCCCAGTGCATCATGGGAACAGGGCAAACCAAACTACCAAGCCAATTCTTCACTGGAAAGGAAACAAGCTTCCGGGGACCGGTTTCTGGCATTGCAGCCGTCTTCGGCCCGGCTTGCTTGAATCCTGATGGTGCAGTGAGCAAGGGACTCATGTCTGAGCATACCCTTCCACACTCATAGTGGCCAAAATAATTTTTAAAAGGGGGTGGTGATGGACAGAGTATCTGAGTTAATCAGAACACTCCTACCCAGTCAACAGATCAGGGCTTGATCCATCACTGTTTTTTAGCTCACTGCACCATCCCAGTTCAGAACCTGGCTATATGCAAATTAGTCTGTCCCTGGCCCAGTGCATCATGGGAACAGGGCAGACCAAACTACCAAGCCAATTCTTCACTGGAAAGGAAACAAGCTTCCCGGGACCGCTTTCTGGCATTGCAGCCGTCTTCGGCCCGGCTTGCTTGAATCCTGATAGTGCAGTGAGCAAGGGACTCATGTCTGAGCATACCCTTCCACACTCACAGTGGCCAAAATAATTTAAAAAAGGGGGTGGTGATGGACAGAGTATCTGAGTTAATCAGAACACTCCTACCCAGTCAACAGATCAGGGCTTGATCCATCACCGTTTTTTAGCTCACTGCACCATCCCAGTTTAGAACCTGGCTATATGCAAATTAGTCTGTCCCTGGCCCAGTGCATCATGGGAACAGGGCAGACCAAACTACCAAGCCAATTCTTCACTGGAAAGGAAACAAGCTTCCGGGACCGGTTTCTGGCATTGCAGCCGTCTTTGGCCCGGCTTGCTTGAATCCTGATGGTGCAGTGAGCAAGGGACTCATGTCTGAGCATGCCCTTCCACACTCATAGTGGCCAAAATGAATTTAAAAAGGGGGTGGTGATGGACAGAGTATCTGAGTTTATCAGAACACTCCTACCCAGTCAACAGATCAGGGCTTGATCCATCACCGTTTTTTAGCTCACTGCACCATCCCAGTTCAGAACCTGGCTATATGCAAATTAGTCTGTCCCTGGCCCAGTGCATCATGGGAACAAGGCAGACCAAACTACCAAGCCAATTCTTCACTGGAAAGGAAACAAGCTTCCGGGGACCGGTTTCTGGCATTGCAGCCGTCTTCGGCCCGGCTTGCTTGAATCCTGATGGTGCAGTGAGCAAGGGAATCATGTCTGAGCATACCCTTCCACACTCATAGTGGCCAAAATAATTTTAAAAAGGGGGTGGTGATGGACAGAGTATCTGAGTTAATCAGAACACTCCTACCCAGTCAACAGATCAGGGCTTGATCCATCACCGTTTTTTAGCTCACTGCACCATCCCAGTTCAGAACCTGGCTATATGCAAATTAGTCTATCCCTGGCCCAGTGCATCATGGGAACAGGGCAGACCAAACTACCAAGCCAATTCTTCACTGGAAAGGAAACAAGCTTCCGGGGACCGGTTTCTGGCATTGCAGCCGTCTTCGGCCCGGCTTGCTTGAATCCTGCTGGTGCAGTGAGCAAGGGACTCATGTCTGAGCATGCCCTTCCACACTCATAGTGGCCAAAATAAATTTAAAAAGGGGGTGGTGATGGACAGAGTATCTGAGTTTATCAGAACACTCCTACCCAGTCAACAGATCAGGGCTTGATCCATCACCGTTTTTTAGCTCACTGCACCATCCCAGTTCAGAACCTGGCTATATGCAAATTAGTCTGTCCCTGGCCCAGTGCATCATGGGAACAGGGCAGACCAAACTACCAAGCCAATTCTTCACTGGAAAGGAAACAAGCTTCCGGGGACCGGTTTCTGGCATTGCAGCCGTCTTCGGCCCGGCTTGCTTGAATCCTGCTGGTGCAGTGAGCAAGGGACTCATGTCTGAGAATGCCCTTCCACACTCATAGTGGCCAAAATAAATTTAAAAAGGGGGTGGTGATGGACAGAGTATCTGAGTTTATCAGAACACTCCTACCCAGTCAACAGATCAGGGCTTGATCCATCACCGTTTTTTAGCTCACTGCACCATCCCAGTTCAGAACCTGGCTATATGCAAATTAGTCTGTCCCTGGCCCAGTGCATCATGGGAACAGGGCAGACCAAACTACCAAGCCAATTCTTCACTGGAAAGGAAACAAGCTTCCGGGGACCGGTTTCTGGCATTGCAGCCGTCTTCGGCCCGGCTTGCTTGAATCCTGATGGTGCAGTGAGCAAGGGACTCATGTCTGAGCATACCCTTCCACACTCATAGTGGCCAAAATAATTTTAAAAAGGGGGTGGTGATGGACAGAGTATCTGAGTTAATCAGAACACTCCTACCCAGTCAACAGATCAGGGCTTGATCCATCACCGTTTTTTAGCTCACTGCACCATCCCAGTTCAGAACCTGGCTATATGCAAATTAGTCTGTCCCTGGCCCAGTGCATCATGGGAACAGGGCAGACCAAACTACCAAGCCAATTCTTCACTGGAAAGGAAACAAGCTTCCGGGGACCGGTTTCTGGCATTGCAGCCGTCTTCGGCCCGGCTTGCTTGAATCCTGATGGTGCAGTGAGCAAGGGACTCATGTCTGAGCATACCCTTCCACACTCATAGTGGCCAAAATAATTTTAAAAAGGGGGTGGTGATGTACAGAGTATCTGAGTTAATCAGAACACTCCTACCCAGTCAACAGATCAGGGCTTGATCCATCACCGTTTTTTAGCTCACTGCACCATCCCAGTTCAGAACCTGGCTATATGCAAATTAGTCTGTCCCTGGCCCAGTGCATCATGGGAACAGGGCAGACCAAACTACCAAGCCAATTCTTCACTGGAAAGGAAACAAGCTTCCCGGGACCGCTTTCTGGCATTGCAGCCGTCTTCGGCCCGGCTTGCTTGAATCCTGATAGTGCAGTGAGCAAGGGACTCATGTCTGAGCATACCCTTCCACACTCACAGTGGCCAAAATAATTTAAAAAAGGGGGTGGTGATGGACAGAGTATCTGAGTTAATCAGAACACTCCTACCCAGTCAACAGATCAGGGCTTGATCCATCACCGTTTTTTAGCTCACTGCACCATCCCAGTTTAGAACCTGGCTATATGCAAATTAGTCTGTCCCTGGCCCAGTGCATCATGGGAACAGGGCAGACCAAACTACCAAGCCAATTCTTCACTGGAAAGGAAACAAGCTTCCGGGACCGGTTTCTGGCATTGCAGCCGTCTTTGGCCCGGCTTGCTTGAATCCTGATGGTGCAGTGAGCAAGGGACTCATGTCTGAGCATGCCCTTCCACACTCATAGTGGCCAAAATGAATTTAAAAAGGGGGTGGTGATGGACAGAGTATCTGAGTTTATCAGAACACTCCTACCCAGTCAACAGATCAGGGCTTGATCCATCACCGTTTTTTAGCTCACTGCACCATCCCAGTTCAGAACCTGGCTATATGCAAATTAGTCTGTCCCTGGCCCAGTGCATCATGGGAACAGGGCAGACCAAACTACCAAGCCAATTCTTCACTGGAAAGGAAACAAGCTTCCGGGGACCGGTTTCTGGCATTGCAGCCGTCTTCGGCCCGGCTTGCTTGAATCCTGATGGTGCAGTGAGCAAGGGAATCATGTCTGAGCATACCCTTCCACACTCATAGTGGCCAAAATAATTTTAAAAAGGGGGTGGTGATGGACAGAGTATCTGAGTTAATCAGAACACTCCTACCCAGTCAACAGATCAGGGCTTGATCCATCACCGTTTTTTAGCTCACTGCACCATCCCAGTTCAGAACCTGGCTATATGCAAATTAGTCTGTCCCTGGCCCAGTGCATCATGGGAACAGGGCAGACCAAACTACCAAGCCAATTCTTCACTGGAAAGGAAACAAGCTTCCGGGGACCGGTTTCTGGCATTGCAGCCGTCTTCGGCCCGGCTTGCTTGAATCCTGCTGGTGCAGTGAGCAAGGGACTCATGTCTGAGCATGCCCTTCCACACTCATAGTGGCCAAAATAAATTTAAAAAGGGGGTGGTGATGGACAGAGTATCTGAGTTTATCAGAACACTCCTACCCAGTCAACAGATCAGGGCTTGATCCATCACCGTTTTTTAGCTCACTGCACCATCCCAGTTCAGAACCTGGCTATATGCAAATTAGTCTGTCCCTGGCCCAGTGCATCATGGGAACAGGGCAGACCAAACTACCAAGCCAATTCTTCACTGGAAAGGAAACAAGCTTCCGGGGACCGGTTTCTGGCATTGCAGCCGTCTTCGGCCCGGCTTGCTTGAATCCTGATGGTGCAGTGAGCAAGGGACTCATGTCTGAGCATACCCTTCCACACTCATAGTGGCCAAAATAATTTTAAAAAGGGGGTGGTGATGGACAGAGTATCTGAGTTAATCAGAACACTCCTACCCAGTCAACAGATCAGGGCTTGATCCATCACCGTTTTTTAGCTCACTGCACCATCCCAGCTCAGAACTTGGCGATATGCAAATTAGACTGTTCCTGTCCCAGTGCATGATGGGAACAGGGCAAACCAAACTACTAAGCCAATTCTTATACTGGGAAGGAAACAAGCTTCCGGGGACCGGTTTCTGCCATTTCAGGCGTCGTCGGCCCGGCTTGCTTGAATCCTGATGGTGCAATGAGCAAGGGACTCACATCTGAGTATACCCTTCCACGCTTATGGTGGACAAAATGATTCAGAAAAGGGGGTGGTGATGAACAGAGTGCCTGAATTAAGCAGACCACTCTTACCCAGTCCAAAGATCAGGGCTTGATCCATCACCGTTTTTTAGCTCACTGCACCATCCCAGCTCAGAACTTGGCCATATGCAAATTAGTCTGTTCCTGTCCCAGTGCATGATGGGAACAGGGCAAACCAAACTACCAAGCCAATTCTTATACTGGGAAGGAAACAAGCTTCCGGGGACCGGTGTCTGCCATTTCAGGCGTCGTCGGCCCGGCTTGCTTGAATCCTGATGGTGCAATGAGCAAGGGACTCACATCTGAGTATACCCTTCCACGCTTATGGTGGACAAAATGATTCAGAAAAGGGGTGGTGATGAACAGAGTGCCTGAATTAAGCAGACCACTCTTACCCAGTCCAAAGATCAGGGCTTGATCCATCACCGTTTTTTAGCTCACTGCACCATCCCAGCTCAGAACTTGGCCATATGCAAATTAGTCTGTTCCTGTCCCAGTGCATGATGGGAACAGGGCAAACCAAACTACCAAGCCAATTCTTATACTGGGAAGGAAACAAGCTTCCGGGGACCGGTTTCTGCCATTTCAGGCGTCGTCGGCCCGGCTTGCTTGAATCCTGATGGTGCAATGAGCAAGGGACTCACATCTGAGTATACCCTTCCACGCTTATGGTGGACAAAATGATTCAGAAAAGGGGGTGGTGATGAACAGAGTGCCTGAATTAAGCAGACCACTCTTACCCAGTCCAAAGATCAGGGCTTGATCCATCACCGTTTTTTAGCTCACTGCACCATCCCAGCTCAGAACTTGGCCATATGCAAATTAGTCTGTTCCTGTCCCAGTGCATGATGGGAACAGGGCAAACCAAACTACCAAGCCAAATCTTATACTGGGAAGGAAACAAGCTTCCGGGGACCGGTTTCTGCCATTTCAGGCGTCGTCGGCCCGGCTTGCTTGAATCCTGATGGTGCAATGAGCAAGGGACTCACATCTGAGTATACCCTTCCACGCTTATGGTGGACAAAATGATTCAGAAAAAGGGGTGGTGATGAACAGAGTGCCTGAATTAAGCAGACCACTCTTACCCAGTCCAAAGATCAGGGCTTGATCCATCACCGTTTTTTAGCTCACTGCACCATCCCAGCTCAGAACTTGGCCATATGCAAATTAGTCTGTTCCTGTCCCAGTGCATGATGGGAACAGGGCAAACCAAACTACCAAGCCAATTCTTATACTGGGAAGGAAACAAGCTTCCGGGGACCGGTTTCTGCCATTTCAGGCGTCGTCGGCCCGGCTTGCTTGAATCCTGATGGTGCAATGAGCAAGGGACTCACATCTGAGTATACCCTTCCACGCTTATGGTGGACAAAATGATTCAGAAAAGGGGGTGGTGATGAACAGAGTGCCTGAATTAAGCAGACCACTCTTACCCAGTCCAAAGATCAGGGCTTGACCCATCACCGTGTTTTAGCTCACTGCACCATCCCAGCTCAGAACTTGGCCATATGCAAATTAGTCTGTTCCTGTCCCAGTGCATGATGGGAACAGGGCAAACCAAACTACCAAGCCAATTCTTATACTGGGAAGGAAACAAGCTTCCGGGGACCGGTTTCTGCCATTTCAGGCGTCGTCGGCCCGGCTTGCTTGAATCCTGATGGTGCAATGAGCAAGGGACTCACATCTGAGTATACCCTTCCACGCTTATGGTGGACAAAATGATTCAGAAAAGGGGGTGGTGATGAACAGAGTGCCTGAATTAAGCAGACCACTCTTACCCAGTCCAAAGATCAGGGCTTGATCCATCACCGTTTTTTAGCTCACTGCACCATCCCAGCTCAGAACTTGGCCATATGCAAATTAGTCTGTCCCTGGCCCAGTGCATCATGGGAACAGGGCAAACCAAACTACCAAGCCAATTCTTCACTGGAAAGGAAACAAGCTTCCGGGGACCGGTTTCTGGCATTGCAGCCGTCTTCGGCCCGGCTTGCTTGAATCCTGATGGTGCAGTGAGCAAGGGACTCATGTCTGAGCATACCCTTCCACACTCATAGTGGCCAAAATAATTTTAAAAAGGGGGTGGTGATGGACAGAGTATCTGAGTTAATCAGAACACTCCTACCCAGTCAACAGATCAGGGCTTGATCCATCACCGTTTTTTAGCTCACTGCACCATCCCAGTTCAGAACCTGGCTATATGCAAATTAGTCTGTCCCTGGCCCAGTGCATCATGGGAACAGGGCAGACCAAACTACCAAGCCAATTCTTCACTGGAAAGGAAACAAGCTTCCCGGGACCGGTTTCTGGCATTGCAGCCGTCTTCGGCCCGGCTTGCTTGAATCCTGATAGTGCAGTGAGCAAGGGACTCATGTCTGAGCATACCCTTCCACACTCACAGTGGCCAAAATAATTTAAAAAAGGGGGTAGTGATGGACAGAGTATCTGAGTTAATCAGAACACTCCTACCCAGTCAACAGATCAGGGCTTGATCCATCACCGTTTTTTAGCTCACTGCACCATCCCAGTTTAGAATCTGGCTATATGCAAATTAGTCTGTCCCTGGCCCAGTGCATCATGGGAACAGGGCAGGCCAAACTACCAAGCCAATTCTTCACTGGAAAGGAAACAAGCTTCCGGGACCGGTTTCTGGCATTGCAGCCGTCTTTGGCCCGGCTTGCTTGAATCCTGATGGTGCAGTGAGCAAGGGACTCATGTCTGAGCATGCCCTTCCACACTCATAGTGGCCAAAATAAATTAAAAAGGGGGTGGTGATGGACAGAGTATCTGAGTTTATCAGAACACTCCTACCCAGTCAACAGATCAGGGCTTGATCCATCTCCGTTTTTTAGCTCACTGCACCATCCCAGTTCAGAACCTGACTATATGCAAATTAGTCTGTCCCTGGCCCAGTGCATCATGGGAACAGGGCAGACCAAACTACCAAGCCAATTCTTCACAGGAAAGGAAACAAGCTTCCGGGGACCGGTTTCTGGCATTGCAGCCGTCTTCGGCCCGGCTTGCTTGAATCCTGATGGTGCAGTGAGCAAGGGACTCATGTCTGAGCATACCCTTCCACACTCATAGTGGCCAAAATAATTTTAAAAAGGGGGTGGTGATGGACAGAGTATCTGAGTTAATCAGAACACTCCTACCCAGTCAACAGATCAGGGCTTGATCCATCTCCGTTTTTTAGCTCACTGCACCTTCCCAGTTCAGAACCTGGCTATATGCAAATTAGTCTGTCCCTGGCCCAGTGCATCATGGGAACAGGGCAGACCAAACTACCAAGCCAATTCTTCACTGGAAAGGAAACAAGCTTCCGGGGACCGGTTTCTGGCATTGCAGCCGTCTTCGGCCCGGCTTGCTTGAATCCTGCTGGTGCAGTGAGCAAGGGACTCATGTCTGAGCATACCCTTCCACACTCATAGTGGCCAAAATAATTTTAAAAAGGGGGTGGTGATGGACAGAGTATCTGAGTTAATCAGAACACTCCTACCCAGTCAACAGATCAGGGCTTGATCCATCACCGTTTTTTAGCTCACTGCACCATCCCAGTTCAGAACCTGGCTATATGCAAATTAGTCTGTCCCTGGCCCAGTGCATCATGGGAACAGGGCAGACCAAACTACCAAGCCAATTCTTCACTGGAAAGGAAACAAGCTTCCGGGGACCGGTTTCTGGCATTGCAGCCGTCTTCGGCCCGGCTTGCTTGAATCCTGATGGTGCAGTGAGCAAGGGACTCATGTCTGAGCATACCCTTCCACACTCATAGTGGCCAAAATAATTTTAAAAAGGGGGTGGTGATGGACAGAGTATCTGAGTTAATCAGAACACTCCTACCCAGTCAACAGATCAGGGCTTGATCCATCACCGTTTTTTAGCTCACTGCACCATCCCAGTTCAGAACCTGGCTATATGCAAATTAGTCTGTCCCTGGCCCAGTGCATCATGGGAACAGGGCAGACCAAACTACCAAGCCAATTCTTCACTGGAAAGGAAACAAGCTTCCAGGGACCGGTTTCTGGCATTGCAGCCGTCTTTGGCCCGGCTTGCTTGAATCCTGATGGTGCAGTGAGCAAGGGACTCATGTCTGAGCATACCCTTCCACACTCATAGTGGCCAAAATAAATTTAAAAAGGGGGTGGTGATGGACAGAGTATCTGAGTTTATCAGAACACTCCTACCCAGTCAACAGATCAGGGCTTGATCCATCACCGTTTTTTAGCTCACTGCGCCATCCCAGTTCAGAACCTGGCTATATGCAAATTAGTCTGTCCCTGGCCCAGTGCATCATGGGAACAGGGCAGACCAAACTACCAAGCCAATTCTTCACTGGAAAGGAAACAAGCTTCCGGGGACCGGTTTCTGGCATTGCAGCCGTCTTCGGCCCGGCTTCCTTGAATCCTGATGGTGCAGTGAGCAAGGGACTCATGTCTGAGCATACCCTTCCACACTCATAGTGGCCAAAATAATTTTTAAAAGGGGGTGGTGATGGACAGAGTATCTGAGTTAATCAGAACACTCCTACCCAGTCAACAGATCAGGGCTTGATCCATCACCGTTTTTTAGCTCACTGCACCATCCCAGTTCAGAACCTGGCTATATGCAAATTAGTCTGTCCCTGGCCCAGTGCATCATGGGAACAGGGCAGACCAAACTACCAAGCCAATTCTTCACTGGAAAGGAAACAAGCTTCCGGAGACCGGTTTCTGGCATTGCAGCCGTCTTCGGCCCGGCTTGCTTGAATCCTGCTGGTGCAGTGAGCAAGGGACTCATGTCTGAGAATGCCCTTCCACACTCATAGTGGCCAAAATAAATTTAAAAAGGGGGTGGTGATGGACAGAGTATCTGAGTTTATCAGAACACTCCTACCCAGTCAACAGATCAGGGCTTGATCCATCACCGTTTTTTAGCTCACTGCACCATCCCAGTTCAGAACCTGGCTATATGCAAATTAGTCTGTCCCTGGCCCAGTGCATCATGGGAACAGGGCAGACCAAACTACCAAGCCAATTCTTCACTGGAAAGGAAACAAGCTTCCGGGGACCGGTTTCTGGCATTGCAGCCGTCTTCGGCCCGGCTTGCTTGAATCCTGATGGTGCAGTGAGCAAGTGACTCATGTCTGAGCATACCCTTCCACACTCATAGTGGCCAAAATAATTTTAAAAAGGGGGTGGTGATGGACAGAGTATCTGAGTTAATCAGAACACTCCTACCCAGTCAACAGATCAGGGCTTGATCCATCACCGTTTTTTAGCTCACTGCACCATCCCAGCTCAGAACTTGGCCATATGCAAATTAGACTGTTCCTGTCCCAGTGCATGATGGGAACAGGGCAAACCAAACTACCAAGCCAATTCTTATACTGGGAAGGAAACAAGCTTACGGGGACCGGTTTCTGCCATTTCAGGCGTCGTCGGCCCGGCTTGCTTGAATCCTGATGGTGCAATGAGCAAGGGACTCACATCTGAGTATACCCTTCCACGCTTATGGTGGACAAAATGATTCACAAAAGGGGGTGGTGATGAACAGAGTGCCTGAATTAAGCAGACCACTCTTACCCAGTCCAAAGATCAGGGCTTGATCCATCACCGTTTTTTAGCTCACTGCACCATCCCAGCTCAGAACTTGGCCATATGCAAATTAGTCTGTTCCTGTCCCAGTGCATGATGGGAACAGGGCAAACCAAACTACCAAGCCAATTCTTATACTGGGAAGGAAACAAGCTTCCGGGGACCGGTTTCTGCCATTTCAGGCGTCGTCGGCCCGGCTTGCTTGAATCCTGATGGTGCAATGAGCAAGGGACTCACATCTGAGTATACCCTTCCACGCTTATGGTGGACAAAATGATTCAGAAAAGGGGGTGGTGATGAACAGAGTGCCTGAATTAAGCAGACCACTCTTACCCAGTCCAAAGATCAGGGCTTGATCCATCACCGTTTTTTAGCTCACTGCACCATCCCAGCTCAGAACTTGGCCATATGCAAATTAGTCTGTTCCTGTCCCAGTGCATGATGGGAACAGGGCAAACCAAACTACCAAGCCAATTCTTATACTGGGAAGGAAACAAGCTTCCGGGGACCGGTTTCTGCCATTTCAGGCGTCGTCGGCCCGGCTTGCTTGAATCCTGATGGTGCAATGAGCAAGGGACTCACATCTGAGTATACCCTTCCACGCTTTTGGTGGACAAAATGATTCAGAAAAAGGGGTGGTGATGAACAGAGTGCCTGAATTAAGCAGACCACTCTTACCCAGTCCAAAGATCAGGGCTTGATCCATCACCGTTTTTTAGCTCACTGCACCATCCCAGCTCAGAACTTGGCCATATGCAAATTAGTCTGTCCCTGGCCCAGTGCATCATGGGAACAGGGCAAACCAAACTACCAAGCCAATTCTTCACTGGAAAGGAAACAAGCTTCCGGGGACCGGTTTCTGCCATTTCAGGCGTCGTCGGCCCGGCTTGCTTGAATCCTGATGGTGCAGTGAGCAAGGGACTCATGTCTGAGCATACCCTTCCACGCTTATGGTGGACAAAATGATTCAGAAAAGGGGGTGGTGATGAACAGAGTGCCTGAATTAAGCAGACCACTCTTACCCAGTCCAAAGATCAGGGCTTGATCCATCACCGTTTTTTAGCTCACTGCACCATCCCAGCTCAGAACTTGGCCATATGCAAATTAGTCTGTTCCTGTCCCAGTGCATGATGGGAACAGGGCAAACCAAACTACCAAGCCAATTCTTATACTGGGAAGGAAACAAGCTTCCGGGGACCGGTTTCTGCCATTTCAGGCGTCGTCGGCCCGGCTTGCTTGAATCCTGATGGTGCAATGAGCAAGGGACTCACATCTGAGTATACCCTTCCACGCTTATGGTGGACAAAATGATTCAGAAAAGGGGGTGATGATGAACAGAGTGCCTGAATTAAGCAGACCACTCTTACCCAGTCCAAAGATCAGGGCTTGATCCATCACCGTTTTTTAGCTCACTGCACCATCCCAGCTCAGAACTTGGCCATATGCAAATTAGTCTGTTCCTGTCCCAGTGCATGATGGGAACAGGGCAAACCAAACTACCAAGCCAATTCTTATACTGGGAAGGAAACAAGCTTCCGGGGACCGGTTTCTGCCATTTCAGGCGTCGTCGGCCCGGCTTGCTTGAATCCTGATGGTGCAATGAGCAAGGGACTCACATCTGAGTATACCCTTCCACGCTTATGGTGGACAAAATGATTCAGAAAAGGGGGTGGTGATGAACAGAGTGCCTGAATTAAGCAGACCACTCTTACCCAGTCCAAAGATCAGGGCTTGATCCATCACCGTTTTTTAGCTCACTGCACCATCCCAGCTCAGAACTTGGCCATATGCAAATTAGTCTGTCCCTGGCCCAGTGCATCATGGGAACAGGGCAAACCAAACTACCAAGCCAATTCTTCACTGGAAAGGAAACAAGCTTCCGGGGACCGGTTTCTGGCATTGCAGCCGTCTTCGGCCCGGCTTGCTTGAATCCTGATGGTGCAGTGAGCAAGGGACTCATGTCTGAGCATACCCTTCCACGCTTATGGTGGACAAAATGATTCAGAAAAGGGGGTGGTGATGAACAGAGTGCCTGAATTAAGCAGACCACTCTTACCCAGTCCAAAGATCAGGGCTTGATCCATCACCGTTTTTTAGCTCACTGCACCATCCCAGCTCAGAACTTGGCCATATGCAAATTAGTCTGTTCCTGTCCCAGTGCATGATGGGAACAGGGCAAACCAAACTACCAAGCCAATTCTTATACTGGGAAGGAAACAAGCTTCCGGGGACCGGTTTCTGCCATTTCAGGCGTCGTCGGCCCGGCTTGCTTGAATCCTGATGGTGCAATGAGCAAGGGACTCACATCTGAGTATACCCTTCCACGCTTATGGTGGACAAAATGATTCAGAAAAGGGGGTGATGATGAACAGAGTGCCTGAATTAAGCAGACCACTCTTACCCAGTCCAAAGATCAGGGCTTGATCCATCACCGTTTTTTAGCTCACTGCACCATCCCAGCTCAGAACTTGGCCATATGCAAATTAGTCTGTTCCTGTCCCAGTGCATGATGGGAACAGGGCAAACCAAACTACCAAGCCAATTCTTATACTGGGAAGGAAACAAGCTTCCGGGGACCGGTTTCTGCCATTTCAGGCGTCGTCGGCCCGGCTTGCTTGAATCCTGATGGTGCAATGAGCAAGGGACTCACATCTGAGTATACCCTTCCACGCTTATGGTGGACAAAATGATTCAGAAAAGGGGGTGGTGATGAACAGAGTGCCTGAATTAAGCAGACCACTCTTACCCAGTCCAAAGATCAGGGCTTGATCCATCACCGTTTTTTAGCTCACTGCACCATCCCAGCTCAGAACTTGGCCATATGCAAATTAGTCTGTCCCTGGCCCAGTGCATCATGGGAACAGGGCAAACCAAACTACCAAGCCAATTCTTCACTGGAAAGGAAACAAGCTTCCGGGGACCGGTTTCTGGCATTGCAGCCGTCTTCGGCCCGGCTTGCTTGAATCCTGATGGTGCAGTGAGCAAGGGACTCATGTCTGAGCATACCCTTCCACACTCATAGTGGCCAAAATAATTTTAAAAAGGGGGTGGTGATGGACAGAGTATCTGAGTTAATCAGAACACTCCTACCCAGTCAACAGATCAGGGCTTGATCCATCACCGTTTTTTAGCTCACTGCACCATCCCAGTTCAGAACCTGGCTATATGCAAATTAGTCTGTCCCTGGCCCAGTGCATCATGGGAACAGGGCAGACCAAACTACCAAGCCAATTCTTCACTGGAAAGGAAACAAGCTTCCCGGGACCGGTTTCTGGCATTGCAGCCGTCTTCGGCCCGGCTTGCTTGAATCCTGATAGTGCAGTGAGCAAGGGACTCATGTCTGAGCATACCCTTTCACACTCACAGTGGCCAAAATAATTTAAAAAAGGGGGTGGTGATGGACAGAGTATCTGAGTTTATCAGAACACTCCTACCCAGTCAACAGATCAGGGCTTGATCCATCACCGTTTTTTAGCTCACTGCACCATTCCAGTTCAGAACCTGGCTATATGCAAATTAGTCTGTCCCTGGCCCAGTGCATCATGGGAACAGGGCAGACCAAACTACCAAGCCAATTCTTCACTGGAAAGGAAACAAGCTTCCGGGGACCGGTTTCTGGCATTGCAGCCGTCTTCGGCCCGGCTTGCTTGAATCCTGATGGTGCAGTGAGCAAGGGACTCATGTCTGAGCATACCCTTCCACACTCATAGTGGCCAAAATAATTTTAAAAAGGGGGTGGTGATGGACAGAGTATCTGAGTTAATCAGAACACTCCTACCCAGTCAACAGATCAGGGCTTGATCCATCACCGTTTTTTAGCTCACTGCACCATCCCAGTTCAGAACCTGGCTATATGCAAATTAGTCTGTCCCTGGCCCAGTGCATCATGGGAACAGGGCAGACCAAACTACCAAGCCAATTCTTCACTGGAAAGGAAACAAGCTTCCGGGGACCGGTTTCTGGCATTGCAGCCGTCTTCGGCCCGGCTTGCTTGAATCCTGCTGGTGCAGTGAGCAAGGGACTCATGTCTGAGCATACCCTTCCACACTCATAGTGGCCAAAATAATTTTAAAAAGGGGGTGGTGATGGACAGAGTATCTGAGTTAATCAGAACACTCCTACCCAGTCAACAGATCAGGGCTTGATCCATCACCGTTTTTTAGCTCACTGCACCATCCCAGTTCAGAACCTGGCTATATGCAAATTAGTCTGTCCCTGGCCCAGTGCATCATGGGAACAGGGCAGACCAAACTACCAAGCCAATTCTTCACTGGAAAGGAAACAAGCTTCCGGGGACCGGTTTCTGGCATTGCAGCCGTCTTCGGCCCGGCTTGCTTGAATCCTGATGGTGCAGTGAGCAAGGGACTCATGTCTGAGCATACCCTTCCACACTCATAGTGGCCAAAATAATTTTAAAAAGGGGGTGGTGATGGACAGAGTATCTGAGTTAATCAGAACACTCCTACCCAGTCAACAGATCAGGGCTTGATCCATCTCCGTTTTTTAGCTCACTGCACCTTCCCAGTTCAGAACCTGGCTATATGCAAATTAGTCTGTCCCTGGCCCAGTGCATCATGGGAACAGGGCAGACCAAACTACCAAGCCAATTCTTCACTGGAAAGGAAACAAGCTTCCGGGGACCGGTTTCTGGCATTGCAGCCGTCTTCGGCCCGGCTTGCTTGAATCCTGCTGGTGCAGTGAGCAAGGGACTCATGTCTGAGCATACCCTTCCACACTCATAGTGGCCAAAATAATTTTAAAAAGGGGGTGGTGATGGACAGAGTATCTGAGTTAATCAGAACACTCCTACCCAGTCAACAGATCAGGGCTTGATCCATCACCGTTTTTTAGCTCACTGCACCATCCCAGTTCAGAACCTGGCTATATGCAAATTAGTCTGTCCCTGGCCCAGTGCATCATGGGAACAGGGCAGACCAAACTACCAAGCCAATTCTTCACTGGAAAGGAAACAAGCTTCCGGGGACCGGTTTCTGGCATTGCAGCCGTCTTCGGCCCGGCTTGCTTGAATCCTGCTGGTGCAGTGAGCAAGGGACTCATGTCTGAGCATACCCTTCCACACTCATAGTGGCCAAAATAATTTTAAAAAGGGGGTGGTGATGGACAGAGTATCTGAGTTAATCAGAACACTCCTACCCAGTCAACAGATCAGGGCTTGATCCATCACCGTTTTTTAGCTCACTGCACCATCCCAGTTCAGAACCTGGCTATATGCAAATTAGTCTGTCCCTGGCCCAGTGCATCATGGGAACAGGGCAGACCAAACTACCAAGCCAATTCTTCACTGGAAAGGAAACAAGCTTCCGGGGACCGGTTTCTGGCATTGCAGCCGTCTTCGGCCCGGCTTGCTTGAATCCTGATGGTGCAGTGAGCAAGGGACTCATGTCTGAGCATACCCTTCCACACTCATAGTGGCCAAAATAATTTTAAAAAGGGGGTGGTGATGTACAGAGTATCTGAGTTAATCAGAACACTCCTACCCAGTCAACAGATCAGGGCTTGATCCATCACCGTTTTTTAGCTCACTGCACCATCCCAGTTCAGAACCTGGCTATATGCAAATTAGTCTGTCCCTGGCCCAGTGCATCATGGGAACAGGGCAGACCAAACTACCAAGCCAATTCTTCACTGGAAAGGAAACAAGCTTCCGGGGACCGGTTTCTGGCATTGCAGCCGTCTTCGGCCCGGCTTGCTTGAATCCTGATGGTGCAGTGAGCAAGGGACTCATGTCTGAGCATACCCTTCCACACTCATAGTGGCCAAAATAATTTTAAAAAGGGGGTGGTGATGGACAGAGTATCTGAGTTAATCAGAACACTCCTACCCAGTCAACAGATCAGGGCTTGATCCATCACCGTTTTTTAGCTCACTGCACCATCCCAGTTCAGAACCTGGATGGTGCAGTGAGCTAAAAAACGGTGATGGATCAAGCCCTGATCTTTTGACTGGGTAGGAGTGTTCTGCTTAATTCAGACACTCTGTCCATCACCACCCCCTTTTGAATCGTTTTGGCCACCACAAGTGTGGCAGGGTATGCTCAGATGTGAGTCCCTTGCTCACTGCACCATCAGGATTCAAGCAAGCCGGGCCGAAGACGGCTGTAATGCCAGAAACCGGTCCCCGGAAGCTTGTTTCCTTTCCAGTAAAGAATTGGCTTGGTAGTTTGGTCTGCCCTGTTCCCATGATGCACTGGTCCAGGGTCAGGCTAATTTGCATGTAGCCAGGTTCTGAACTGGGATGGTGCAGTGAGCTAAAAAACGGTGATGGATCAAGCCCTGATCTTTTGACTGGGTAGGAGTGTTCTGCTTAATTCAGACACTCTGTCCATCACCACCCCCTTTTGAATCGTTTTGGCCACCACAAGTGTGGAAGGGTATGCTCAGATGTGAGTCCCTTGCTCACTGCACCATCAGGATTCAAGCAAGCCGGGCCGAAGACGGCTGTAATGCCAGAAACCGGTCCCCAGAAGCTTGTTTCCTTTCCAGTAAAGAATTGGCTTGGTAGTTTGGTCTGCCCTGTTCCCATGATGCACTGGGCCAGGGTCAGGCTAATTTGCATGTAGCCAGGTTCTGAACTGGGATGGTGCAGTGAGCTAAAAAACGGTGATGGATCAAGCCCTGATCTTTTGACTGGGTAGGAGTGTTCTGCTTAATTCAGACACTCTGTCCATCACCACCCCCTTTTGAATCGTTTTGGCCACCACAAGTGTGGAAGGGTATGCTCAGATGTGAGTCCCTTGCTCACTGCACCATCAGGATTCAAGCAAGCCGGGCCGAAGACGGCTGTAATGCCAGAAAACGGTCCCCAGAAGCTTGTTTCCTTTCCAGTAGAGAATTGGCTTGGTAGTTTGGTCTGCCCTGTTCCCATGATGCACTGGGCGAGGGTCAGGCTAATTTGCATGTAGCCAGGTTCTGAACTGGGATGGTGCAGTGAGCTAAAAAACGGTGATGGATCAAGCCCTGATCTTTTGACTGGGTAGGAGTGTACTGCTTAATTCAGACACTCTGTCCATCACCACCCCCTTTTGAATCGTTTTGGCCACCACAAGTGTGGAAGGGTATGCTCAGATGTGAGTCCCTTGCTCACTGCACCATCAGGATTCAAGCAAGCCGGGCCGAAGACGGCTGTAATGCCAGAAACCGGTCCCCAGAAGCTTGTTTCCTTTCCAGTAAAGAATTGGCTTGGTAGTTTGGTCTGCCCTGTTCCCATGATGCACTGGGCCAGGGTCAGGCTAATTTGCATGTAGCCAGGTTCTGAACTGGGATGGTGCAGTGAGCTAAAAAATGGTGATGGATCAAGCCCTGATCTTTTGACTGGGTAGGAGTGTTCTGCTTAATTCAGACACTCTGTCCATCACCACCCCCTTTTGAATCGTTTTGGCCACCACAAGTGTGGAAGGGTATGCTCAGATGTGAGTCCCTTGCTCACTGCACCATCAGGATTCAAGCAAGCCGGGCCGAAGACGGCTGTAATGCCAGAAACCGGTCCCCAGAAGCTTGTTTCCTTTCCAGTACAGAATTGGCTTGGTAGTTTGGTCTGCCCTGTTCCCATGATGCACTGGGCCAGGGTCAGGCTAATTTGCATGTAGCCAGGTTCTGAACTGGGATGGTGCAGTGAGCTAAAAAACGGTGATGGATCAAGCCCTGATCTTTTGACTGTGTAGGAGTGTTCTGCTTAATTCAGACACTCTGTCCATCACCACCCCCTTTTGAATCGTTTTGGCCACCACAAGTGTGGAAGGGTATGCTCAGATGTGAGTCCCTTGATCACTGCACCATCAGGATTCAAGCAAGCCGGGCCGAAGACGGCTCTAATGCCAGAAACTGGTCCCCGGAAGCTTGTTTCCTTTGCAGTAAAGAATTGGCTTGGTAGTTTGGTCTGCCCTGTTCCCATGATGCACTGGGCCAGGGTCAGGCTAATTTGCATGTAGCCAGGTTCTGAACTGGGATGGTGCAGTGAGCTAAAAAACGGTGATGGATCAAGCCCTGATCTTTTGACTGGGTAGGAGTGTTCTGCTTAATTCAGACACTCTGTCCATCACCACCCCCTTTTGAATCGTTTTGGCCACCACAAGTGTGGAAGGGTATGCTCAGATGTGAGTCCCTTGCTCACTGCACCATCAGGATTCAAGCAAGCCGGGCCGAAGATGGCTGTAATGCCAGAAACCGGTCCCCGGAAGCTTGTTTCCTTTCCAGTAAAGTATTGGCTTGGTAGTTTGGTCTGCCCTGTTCCCATGATGCACTGGGCCAGGGTCATGCTAATTTGCATGTAGCCAGGTTCTGAACTGGGATGGTGCAGTGAGCTAAAAAACGGTGATGGATCAAGCCCTGATCTTTTGACTGGGTAGGAGTGTTCTGCTTAATTCAGACACTCTGTCCATCACCGCCCCCTTTTGAATCGTTTTGGCCACCACAAGTGTGGAAGGGTATGCTCAGATGTGAGTCCCTTGCTCACTGCACCATCAGGATTCAAGCAATCCGGGCCGAAGACGGCTGTAATGCCAGAAACCGGTCCCTGGAAGCTTGTTTCCTTTCCAGTAAAGAATTGGCTTGGTAGTTTGGTCTGCCCTGTTCCCATGATGCACTGGGCCAGGGTCAGGCTAATTTGCATGTAGCCCGGTTCTGAACTGGGATGGTGCAGTGAGCTAAAAAACGGTGATGGATCAAGCCCTGATCTTTTGACTGGGTAGGAGTGTTCTGCTTAATTCAGACACTCTGTCCATCACCACCCCCTTTTGAATCGTTTTGGCCACCACAAGTGTGGAAGGGTATGCTCAGATGTGAGTCCCTTGCTCACTGCACCATCAGGATTCAAGCAAGCCGGGCCGAAGACGGCTGTAATACCAGAAACCGGTCCCCGGAAGCTTGTTTCCTTTCCAGTAAAGAATTGGCTTGGTAGTTTGGTCTGCCCTGTTCCCATGATGCACTGGGCCAGAGTCAGGCTAATTTGCATGTAGCCAGGTTCTGAACTGGGATGGTGCAGTGAGCTAAAAAACGGTGATGGATCAAGCCCTGATCTTTTGACTGGGTAGGAGTGTTCTGCTTAATTCAGACACTCTGTCCATCACCACCCCCTTTTGAATCATGAGAAAATACCAGTCAAAACGGTTTTGTTAACAGATCTTGGGGCATATTACCAAGCAATAGCGATAATTATCGCTATTGCTTGGTTTTTGACAAAATTTTACCGCTGAGCTGCGGCGATTTTTATCGCAGATAAACCTTGGTCGCAAATGCGATAAAAAACGGCCGCAATGCATGAATATCGTTGAAAAGTCAGCGATATTCATGCATTACCGAGCTAATGCTCTTAGCCATGTTATCCACCTTCCATTGGATAGAATGGCTAAGAACTGCTCAGGGCAGGTGTTAGCTTTTGTAGATATTAGCGCTTAGCGCGAATATCTCCAAAAGTTGGTAATAGGAGATAGCGATGTTAGCGACTGTTTCCAGTCGCTAACATCTTGGCACGCCAATTTGCATGTCATTAGTGATAAATATCACTAACATGCAAAGTGGGGCCCAAGATGGTCGCTATCTCCTACTAGCTGTCGCTAACTGGTGTTAGCGACAGATAGGTAATAGGGAGATAATTTTATCTCCGCTTTCTTGGCTTTTAAAGCCAAAAAAGCGGAGATAAACCCCCTTGATAATATGCCCCTAGCCTCTTCCAGCTTAACTGGAATTGTTGATCTCCTGCAGAACTGAATAATGATTTTTCAAACTATTTCAAGATCGTTTTAGCCGGAAATCTCCATAGTTTCCAACTATGCTGATCTCATTCATGCTTTTTTTCCACGCCGTTTAAAGAGAGGGAGGCGAACATGCTGAAAACCTGTCGAATTAATAGGTAACCAGCTCCCAGTCTCACCACAGAAACAAAAAACAGTAAGCTTCAATATTGCTATACCTTTGAAGTACTGAAGAGCCGCTCAGGTCAACGTTAAGAACCAAAACCATATGTTAATCTTTCCGGTTGAAAGAGCTGCTTAATTGGGAAGAAAAGTAACAAATGGTCAGGGCAAGTTGACACGAATAAAAGACTGCCCCTACGCAAGGACATTTTCAAGCTGAAAGGGAAGTGCAGAGGCAAGAGTAAAGTCAGTCTGAGGAAATGTAATGCTTCCTTCAGACACCTCAGGGGCACAGCGGTTAACCACAAAGGAAAAGCAAGGTTCAGATCCAAGTGTCAGACCACGTCTTTGGGTTAAACGCCAGACCAAGTACGTGTCATGAAAGGTGCACTCTAACTTTGCTAGTAACCTTGAGCTCACTACAGCACGCAGGTGAATTCTGAATCAGTTTATGATAAACTATACTAGAAAAACACAAGATATGAAAAGAAACAAATGACAGTACAACGACGTGCCCATATTAACTCCACCTATTGAACAGCAATATAAGTTGCACTAAAACAAACTCATCCACGGAATATGTCCAACTCTACAATTTAAACCTTAAAAAATCATGTATGAGGTTAATCTACTTTGATTAAATCATTCCTTAGAATTCATCCCCTATGAGTCCATATTTTCCCTTTAACACTAATCTCACTAGTGGGTGGTTAGTAAAGCCATTGCCTGTCTAACTGACCATACCAATCTGCTATAAACATAAGGGCAGATATATAAACACTTCGGGGCATATCTATCAAGCTACATTGCGATCGCAACAGCTAAAATTCGTTGAATGTCAGTGTTTGTGATCACAATTTAGCTCTGTGCAATGTATGAGAAAGAAAAATAAGGAATCGCAAAATTTGTGATTCCCTATTTTGCAATTGCATTTAAGGAATCGCAAATTGTGATTCCTTAAATGCAATGTAGAAAGCACAGAAAAAGTGTGATTTGGCCGTAAGGAATCGCAAATTGCTACCAACTTCAAGTTGGTGGTAATTTGCGATTTCTTTGAAAAATGCACGTTTTTGCATTTTTCAAAGTGCCATGTGGCTTAAGGGCATGTATGTGCGCCACATGTGCACACATACATATTTCAGGGGTGCAACAGGGTGTCCTTTTGACACCCTGGCACCCTTGAAATTACATTCTCAATTTGCGATTCTCTAATTGCTAATCGCAAATTGAGAATACCTTCCCATTCATTCCAATGAGCCTCCTAGCGCACAGGAATTAATGGGAAGATATTCCTTATTTGCGAATCTCAATTTGTGATTTGCAAATAAGAAATATGTGGGATTCGAAAAATTATTAGCAAATCCCACATACACAGCATTTTGCAATTCTCAAATTGCGATCAGCTGAAAATCGCAATTTGAGAATCGCAAAATAACATTTAGATACATATGGCCCTTAGCTACTTAAGTGATTTTGCATTAGCCGAAAGCATTGATTTAGGATTTACACCCAGCTCAAACTTGATTTGCATTAGAAAGTACCTGAAAAATGACACAATCTAGTGCAGTGGGCTACTTTGTGTTAAAGGGTGATCCTGTGGGTGGTACATGGACATTGCCGTTCAGCCACCTATTGTTTCTGATGCAAAGCCCTATTGCACAACATTTGATGACAGGGCTTTGCACCAAACATTTTACATCTCCGCAAAGCAGACAACGTTGGAAAAAAGTTTTTTCCTCCCAAAGTTTTCTTGCATTGTATGTGTGCAGTAATGCGCAGCACATGAAGTGGGAAGAGTGTTAAACTAGGTCTGAGTGTAGTAGTTCTACAAGTGATACATTGATCCTTACTACTTGAGCAAAGCAAAACAGTTGGTGAATATTTCACCGCAATTTCAAAGTATACAGAAAATACTCAAAGGGTTTTGTTGCTCAAATTCATACAGTAAGACAATGGATCATTAGTTGGGGAGGATATGAGATCTTCCCAAGTAATAGGCCCAGAATCCTGTAAGGGCCAACTCACAAGTTCAATAAATAAATCGAGGCTGAGCCCCTAGTAGTTCTGGTACAGAGCTGGCCAGCAGGCTTTAAGAAAGTGTATGTTAAGTATTAAGTAAAACACGTTTAAAAAGTCACAACAACACAATACAAATCCCAAAATCTAGTATAAAATTGAAAAAATGAGAAAAAAACAAGAAATATTTATTTAGAAAAGTGTCAAAAAAGTTATTAAATACAATAAGGGGAATCATAGACATACATTTTTGACGTTTTGGGGTAAAAAAGTGCTAAGGAAAAGCAAAGTGGCAATCAACAGTCACTGTTTAAGGTTGACTGGAACATGAGCATACATTCAGGCTGACAATGAAGCAGAGGTCGGATGCACCAAGTGTGTTTCCACCACTGGGTAAAGATTTTACCTTATGGCTTAGCCTCTTAAGCAGAAGTCGAATTACTTGAGCAAGACAAGGCTGAAGACTATTTGGCTTTGAGAGAACTTCATTGGCTACAGTCATTGAATGTGGTGTCGCTGAAGCAGTTGGTTTTGGCGGGAATAGTTCCAAGTGGAAAATTTCAAATTTTGCAGCCAAAGTCCTCTCATCAACTGGATACTTTTCATATCTGTGCCTAGTAAGACTTCTACCTTCAGACAAAGTCTCTTTTTTGGAGTGCCAAATCCTCCAGCAAAACAAGTCTGAAGTGGTATCCAACAAGTCCCCTCAAAATCAGACCCCTTTGCAGCTTAAACTGAACCTTGTGGCAGAGGTTGTATAAGCACAACCATTTTTAAGTCCAGTCCCTCAAAAGTAGTTCCTCTTGATCACTACCAAGGCACCCGGAACATCTGGAACAGAACATAAGGGCCAGGACTCACTCCAGCAGAGGCAACCAGCAGAGTGCAATGCAAGTCCAAGTGCTACTGAACAACTGGTCACTACAGGGAATGTTTATAGTGTCTCTTCAGCCACACAGCAAGTAAGCCAACGGACACTTGGCATCCACTCCCAGTCTTGGATACAAGGGGGAGCTGGTGAGTTCTCGACCAGTCACAGACAGAAGGGCTGCAACACAACCTGTTTGCCTTACTGCAAACTGTCCCACCATGCACTATTCTGGAATAAATCTAAAATGGCAGAACCCTTATGCCCTTGGAGGTGGCTGGTGTGTCAGCTAGGGCAAGTGTGCTATCCCCTCCTTAACACACAGAACTGGATCCGGGACTAACTCCCTTCGACTGGGCTGGTGACAAACTGGCTACCTTTTAGTCTGGAATGAGAAAAGGGATTCGCTTCCCCAGGTCTCCCTTTACACTTAAATGGATGGACAAACCTAACCCTTGTCCCTTTAAAGTTATTGAAGTTCCTAAGCCCTTCCAAAATACCTTTCCTGAACTGAGAGGACTCATATTAACAAACACCTAGGTATTCCTGCTAAAAGTCCTAAACCATTGTTTCTAAACTGGTAGCTGTTTTCAAAGCTCATTAAGGAAAAAACACTGACAGGGGCAGCTGCACTCAGGGTGGTGATAATTAGCCTACAGGATCTTCTTACAGGAAAAGTAACGTAAAAACATTATATTTGTCCTCCCTGCCTATCAAACATCCATCTTCACCATTGAACTCGGTTTTTATTAAATATTGTTTTTTAAGTTGTTGAATCATTTCTGTAGCCTAAACCAAACAAGGATTAAGTAAAATAGGTGTGTGGGTATGGGGGTGAGGAGGGGGAAGATCAGACCCATTTTTTACATACGGTTTATGGGGAATCTCTAAACACTCTTATGCTTAAAATGGATTTATGCATTATGTTACCTGGCGTAGACAGTGAGGGCAATTCGGTACCGACCTTTATTGGTAGGAATTGTGCCACGGTTATCGACTACCTCATTGCCTCCTCCAGTATTACAGCTTTGTGTTCCTTACCCGTAATAGTAGACCCAGCCCTAAGTGATCATAACTGTCTAACAATGTATCTCTCCTTGTGGGGGGATAAAGTAAAGGCGTTACATGGTGCAGTGACAGATGTAGTTCCACATAGACCCAATGGCCCTAGAATTAAATGGGGTAGGCAAAATGAGGAACGTTTATTATGTACCATTGTGTCTGCCTGTATAGAGGAGGTGGAATGCTGTCTCGAACCCGAAAAGGATAATGCTGATATTCTAGCTAGCTTCGACATCATTAATAAAAACATTGCACAAATCTTAACTGGAAGAAAACCAAAGGGCCCTAGGAATAACGGGGGATGGTTTAACAGGGAATGTACTAAATCCTTACAAAGACTTAAAGTTGCCCTTAAGGGTAAACCCAGGGATAAGGAAGCAGTAAAAACCCTTAGAAGGGAATACTCAATTCATCTGAGGGATAGGAAACAGGAACTAAGGGAGGAGGCCTGGAACAACTTGACTAAGGCAGTGGATCTTAAGGATGCCAAGCTTTTCTGGTCCACTGTCAATAGTCCCTTCCTCCATAATGAAGAAGCCCCGGTAATGTCTGCTCAGGTGTCTGAGGAACAATGGGTGGTTCATTTTACTAGTATTTTTAACCCTGAAGGACTAGTCGTAGGGGGTGATAGGGAGACCGTGGCTTTTATCCCCCTACCTCTTAATATCACAGTCTCTGAGGTGGATGCCGCCATCCGGGTCAGCAAGGGGGGAAAGGCGCCGGGCCCTGATGGGGTACCCGTTGACCTTTATAAAGCCGAGGTTTCTATCTGGAGCCCATTGTTAACAAAGGTTTTTAATGCAGCTGCAACGATTGCGGCCCCACAGACTTGGGGGGAATCAATCATTATCCCGGTGTATAAAAAAGGGGAGAGGGGTGAGGCAAAAAACTACCGCCCGATTTCTCTCCTCACTGCTTCCCTAAAAATTATGAGTAGAGTATTACTGAGTCGTCTGGAGGAATGGGTAGAAGACAAAGGGATCCTTGCGGATTCTCAGTATGGATTCCGCAAGGGGTTAGGCACCATAGAACAATGCATTAATTTAGATCTTATTATATGCAAATATACAAGGGCTAAACAAGGCTCGTAGTTTCTTTGTTTTGCCGACCTGACCAGTGCCTTCGACCTGGTTGACCATGGTCTCCTGTGGTCAACCTTGTTGGACATGGGTGCTCCACAGGATATTATCTATTTCTTGGCCCAACTTTATAGGAATCTGACGGCTAGGATACGCTACGGGCAATCGGGGGAGTGTACACCCAGTATTAAAGTAGGTTCTGGAATTAGGCAGGGATGTGTCCTTGCACCTCTTCTTTTCTCCCTTTTTATAAACGCAATTGAGTCGGAACTACGGACCATCAGTGCAGATGCACCGACTGCTGACGGCAATTCCATCCCAATATTGCTTTACGCGGATGACGCGGTTCTGCTCTCACAAACCCCTCTTGGGTTGCAAAAACTTATGAATAAATTTGCAGATTTTATTAATGGGAGAAAATTAAAAATTAATAATTCAAAAACTTTTATAATGCCCTGTGGGAAGAAAATTAAAAACTTAAGGCCCTTTACAGTTATGGACCAAACTATAAAAGTGGTGGACAAATTCTGTTATTTGGGTATCACTTTTAACAGAGGGGGGATGTGGACACCTGAAATGATTAATGTAAGAGTCAAAATGGCCAAGTGTTCTTTTGGCATATTTAAGTTCGCATCCAAGTTAGGCTCAAGACGGATACCAGACATGTTGTACTTATACCACCATAAATGTGTTGCTCTGGCCCTATATGGCTCAGGAGTGTGGGGCCATTGTAATAACAACATGCTCCAGGTTGAG
Source organism: Lissotriton helveticus (assembly GCF_964261635.1). Lineage (NCBI taxonomy): Eukaryota > Metazoa > Chordata > Amphibia > Caudata > Salamandridae > Lissotriton > Lissotriton helveticus. Next base: position 327,702,303 of record NC_136071.1, on the reverse strand, counting down.
GAAAACAAATTTGTCAAAAAACTCCTGTGTTTACCATCTTCTGCCTCAACAAAGCTGATCCATCAGGAGGTTGGTCTAGAACATCTATCTGACTTGATCAGATTAAGACCCCTGTTAGTATGGAGATCTATATGGATTAAGGAACAGACTGGTTTCACAAGAAAAATTATTTTAGACTGTCTTCATATGGACAGATGTTCCCGCATCCCTTGGCTTAACTATATTATTCGAACATTTAATGATGTTTTTAATCTTACTGTGCGTGATAACCCTTTTTGTGTTTTAGATATCTCGAAGAGTGAGCTTAAACATGAATTTTTGAGGGTTAGCATGGTGAAGCGTAACGCAGCTACTGCTCAGTTCTCCACACATGTTTTTTACGACAGATATACTAAGGAAGAAATGGGGCTTTCAGGATACCTTAAATCGGTTACTATCCGATCCCACCAATATGTATTGACAAGATTACGGATGGGGATTGTTCATTTGCTTGTTGCGTATCCTGAAATGAAGACCTATACTACTGCCCCCTATCCGTGTGATGGGACCACAAAACAAAGTACGGAGCATTTTTTATTGTTATGCCCTCTTTATCTTCACCTCCGAAAAATATATCTGAAACCGCTTTTTAAAAAATATAATGTATCCACTATTGTATCGGCCATGGGGCTTTTATTTGGACTTGATTCACAGGACATCTGTTTTTTTACTGCTGTATTTATTTTAAAATCGATATGTTTGAGGAAAAGCACCCTTTTTTGATATGTGATTAACTTAAAATTTTGCTGTACCCTCATGCTTTATTACTTATGTATGTATGTACTTTTATGATCATTAATCAATGATCGAATAAAGTTTTTGAATTGAAGTAAAATAGTATTTTAATTGCACCCTTGTTTTTCCTATAGAATCTGCTACAGCCATTTAGATTGAAAATAGTTTTTGGAAGCTCCCAACATAGGAATATGCCAACACTAAATTTATGCATGTACTACTTTTAACTACTATGCCCCCATCCTGTGGGCTAGAAGGCCTACTTCGATGTGACCTATTTAGTAAGCATGGGCGGATTTTGCGAATTGGCAATCTGCGAAATTGCATATTTACGGATTCGCAATCCGCAAAATCCGCGAACTCTCGCGAAATTTGCGGATACCTTTTTTTGTGTGCGCGCAAGTGTTTCTGCCATTTTGCAAGGGTTTTTTACCAGTTCGCAAATGCGAACTTACTTGTCGGGTAGACACGGTCGAGACCATGTTGTTTCTACGTCTGGTTCATCACAGCACCCTCTGCTTCACCACTGCCACCCTCTGTTTCACCACTGCCACCCTCTGGCTCACCCATGCCACCCTCTGGCTCACCCATGCCACCCTCTAGTTCATCACTGTAGATTATGGGGGGAAAAGCACACCTGCCCTGCCTCAACTGACATGAATGAATTAGGGGCTGATTAATGTGTCACTGAATTTGAACTTCCAGGCTGGCACCTGCTTCCTTATCTGTAATTTCTTTCTGTTGCAGTTTAATTTTTTAAACAGGACCTTTGTTGTATACTTGTAGCTATTCTCTGAGCCTGCTGTGAGGGTCAGAGCAGGGTCATAGAATAGTTGCAAGTAGGCAACTGAACTCTGAAGGGGCCCCTCAGGAAGCACTACAGGGAATGGTTACTAATGATAAGATTGAACTTTTGCACCTGCTGAGTGCTTTCAGTTTTGCAAAAAACCAAATATCCAGCAGCATCCACAAAAAGTAATCCTTCCAGGTCAAGATCCAAATCAAAGTGACCAGCACACGAAGAAAGCACTGGGAGGAGCCTGCTGGACAGGAACAGGAAGTTGGAGACTGTGGGGCACTTCCTTCCTCCCCCCCCCCCAAAATGGACTCCTTGCAAAAAAAAGTGCAGGCAAATGTCAACCTGCGGAGTTATTCTGATAAAAATCATAATTTTAAAGGTTTATGCTGCCAGCTGGTGGATTTCTTGTGCGAAATTGCAAATTTTGCAATCTCGCAATTGTGAGATTGTCGCTGCCCGCCGCATCTACGTGTTCGCAAGTGTTTACTCCCTTGAAATTGTATAGTATTCTAGTTGGCAAGTGCGACCAAGCAAAAAATCCGCTTCGCACGGATTTACGAATTTTCGGCAAGTTCGCGAGAGTTCGCGGATTGCGAATTTGCCAAAAATCCGCAAAATCCGCGAGCGGAACGGATTTTACGACCATGCTTACTTTTTAGTATATAAAAGCATGACTTTTTATGTCAAAAATGGTTTTCTGTCTGGTTCACTTGCATGTTTAAAAGCTACAGCATTCAGGCTACATAGGTAGGCCTGATACTATGTTTTCTTTGTCAGTCCATTGGATGGTAAATTCTGTGTCAAAGTCCACAGACGACATTTAACTTTCAGTGCCATTAGTGCATTTTTCTGCACCACTGGATACATAAGTATGCTAATTTGTAACTAGTCAGTTTCCTCATTTTTTAACGGTCAGAGTAAATACACCCGGGCCTGAACAGCACTGTCGTAGCGTGTAGAGTTCAAAACCAGCCATACTTGTGAGAGAAATTGGGTTGTTCGTTGGGGGTGGACGGGGGAACTCTGCTCAAGCAACAGCCATAATCCTGGCTAAGGTGAAAAAAGTCACTAAATTAACCTGTGCTTAACGCTCTGGTAGCTTGGCACCAACTTAGTCAGACTTAACTTAGAGTAATGTGTAAAGTATTTAAACAGCACACAAATAGTAATAGTGGGGAAAAACCATTCAAGAAAAATCCAACAACAAATTAGAAAAAATAGAGTACATTTTAATAAATGATTTGACACTTAAACAAGAAAAATTAAATTAGTAGAACCGGAGTTATGAATTTTTAAAGTTTAAAGTGAAAAAAAAAGTCTAAAAGATCAACGAGCCAACCCCGAACATCCAATCGCGCAAGACTGGTGTAAAGTTAAAAGTTATGGCCAACAGAAATGAAGTACGGTTCAGACACACAAAGTGGATTGGACCCAGTGCTGCTTACCTTTGGACTTAGACGTTTTTTAAGAAAAATGGCCGTCAAGGTCAAGTTCTGAGGGTCAAGGAGGAGGCAATGTCGAGGAGCCACAAGACAAATTTGAGTGAGGATTTCTACACTCAAACTTAATTTCTTTTATGGAAGTCACACATCTCCGGTGCAATAAAGCTGCATGTGTAGATGATGAGGGATCCACAAGCATAGCTACCCCTTCTACAAGGAGCCACTGAACAGGATTTTTCTGCTGCATAGAGGAAACTGGTAGAAGCAGCAGCAAAGTCAGGCAACAAGGCAATGAACCTTGGGTGCTTCGGCCAGCAGGTAGGTCTCAGTCTTCTCTCGGTTTTCCGAGCAAGTTTTGGCAGAAAATTGACTCACTTAGATTGGGTCCAGGTGTGGATTAAGGATGAATGAAGCCGTGTCTGCTCCTGAGGCTCTGATCAGGAAGCCAGCCAACTAGCCCTTGGGAAGGCTTGGGTTGAAGCAAAAAGCAGATCTCAAGTAGCAGGGCAGTCCTCCAAAGGTATAAGGCAGGCCACAGGCAACAATCATAGTCATGTCCAGTACAGATGGGAAATTGTTCTTGCTTACTCAGTAATTGGGTGAATACCTGTCCTTAACTGTTTCACATTGTAAATACATGTTTTTAGGATTCAGAGAAGCTTTAGAATTACCATATTTTCTATGTCATTTGTGAGGTCTTCATCTGGCTCCATTAATCAGCACCATAAAATGTAGCTGACACCTCAGGACCTCAATCGATTTTGGGAGCTTCCAACATAGTCGATTGTTGTTGCAGGGACGGGAAAATCAAGACTTTACTTGTTTTTTTCACAAGTTTTCCCACTTAACCTGTTCAACCCAAGCGTCCTTAAAGAAATCATTATCTCTAATATATAATAAAAATGGGTCTTCTCCTCTCATGTAAAGACGCTTTTCTCATTGGCATCAACATAATTTTTGATATTGGCCATGATGTGAACTTTTTCTGCAAATTCAACCAATCCAGAATTTTCTCAACGTTGTGTATTAGTGCCAGCAACATAGCATCAGCAGTGAAGAGGACAACCAGTATTTCCAGGAAACCCATCAATTGGGCATCCAGGGATTCCAATCCATTCATGTGAATAAATAAAGCAGAAGGGGGACCAGACCAGAACCCAGTCTGTGCTCTAAATATACCCAGATCAGTGAATTAGATAAATGTCTCAACCATATTGGATCCTAGGCTGATTGGTCTCATGACTAGCTCCTTTAGATCTCTCGCTAGTTAAGCCATGCCATTTGTTTTCAATGTGAGTAGTTTAATGAAAAACAACATTTGAACACTTCTTGAGACAGACATGCATGCCCTGTAGAGTATAGAGCCCAAAATATGTATTCACTGCCTCCACCACACTTACTTGTGTATCAGCAAGAATTGCCACTTCTGATACCCACTCCTGGAGAGGATTCGGAAGTTGATAACAATCCTGGTCCACTTTCGGTGCGCTTTACGAAATGTGCACAATGACACCATCTCTACTGGTGTTTGTGGGAAGCCATTAGCTAAGACTTTGGTGATCTGACAATGACGCCCATGAATCCAAATTGTTTTTGTGGATTACACACACCATAACAGTTCAGCTCATGGAGTCGATTTTGGTTATTGTTTGGGAGTATTTCCCTACTTTTCCTTTTCGACTTTAGGCTCAAGTAAGACAGCAATGGTAACTCTTCGACTAGGCAGCACATATTGAACTAGCATAGCAGTAGTGAAATCTCCAATCCTAACCACTGCACAGTCTGCTCTCCTATCTTTCCAACACGCCTTCCTGAATTTCTCCTGTGCTAGTGCAGACATCTAATTTCATTTGCTAACATCAAATAACAGACAGTTTTTCATTGATTTGCCCTCCTGCCTTCCTATTGCAGCTGCCCAAGACACTTCTTAAACCATTCAAGTTAATATTTAATTGATCTTGGCTAAATGTGCAGTGTGCTAATAGATAATTCCATACAGAAACAGTAAGATTTTTATAGGGCTGTACAGATTTAGATCATCCATCCCGACCAACCGTGCATTGAGGTTGCAGGTATATTACATTTTGATAAATATCTATCAAGTTTTAGAAGCCATATCTTGAAACAATAAATAGTAAGACTCAGTAATGAAAAAAGATCAACTTGGGAGGATCAGAGTCCTGACACAAAGACTGGGTTCACCATTTGGTATGAGAAAGTATTCCAGTATTCATTCTTAGGTTTAGATTCAGAAGCATTGGTTTCCAGAAAACGCTTCCTTACCAAATACCCATGTTTTGAACATGGGATCTCTAGACCCCATTTTTGTAGCCTTTACTAGGTGGCCACATGCAGGAGATTACTCTTCCCCCACTTGTACTACTGGGTCACATTTAAACAGCCTTTTAGCCCATGATCTTTCTTTTAGTGGTTTAAACTTCTCCCAGACACAAGTGAAACTCCCATTGGATCCCCATTGCAAAAATTGCTTGATGAAGTTTCTACACTTCCCTGTTTTTTGAATGAGTATTTATGAGAAATTACTTCACCACTATGTACTTAATTTATCCTATTCTTAACATATCATTCATGTGAAACATTTAGAGTGCGGCTGCAAATATATTTCTCAAATGGCCACTCTAGCCATTAAAGTCTAGGTGGAAAACTGTCTGAAATCACACTCTCAAAAGAGGGCTCACTATGGTTAGTTATTAAGCCCTATGTACCTCATGCCCAATAAGCAATATTTCTAATCTGAGCCAGTCTAATTAGTGATTTTTCTTTGGGATTCGTGTTCATGGCTTGGAACTACCTCTGGTCCAGGTACCACCAGCTGTCAACCACTGGTTGCTACTAGAGATAGGGGAGGGTTGGGGACGGGGAGGTGGGGAAAAACATTGGACATTCTCCTGACTTCTGATTACTCAGTTGTCACACCATTAGACTGTAATCTATTTATGGATTACATTTCGTGAGGCAATTTAGTCAACTAGAGAACAGCCAGTGGACCACCCTACGCCAGTACACCATTTAACCAATTCCTTCACCAAACCCTTTTCTTGCTAAGAGCATGCTGGTAGTGTGCAAGATTGATTTAATATAGGGAACATCAATGGAAATCCACTTCCAATGCCCCCTAAACCAGTTAAGATGATGTACATAAATGTATTTCATAATATCACCAGGACACAATTCCTCAAAACTTTTTATTCGCTTCAGCTAATTCCACCCTAGAATACTATCACACTGCTGTCAATTTTAGAAATAAATTCTAAATCTAAATTTTTCTCCTCATTCCCTTTTATACCACATAGATTAGTGTTTGCTGTGATTGGAGCTCAAAGCCTTGGATATCTTAGTGGTAGCCCGCCAATGTGTCACAGCCCGCCAATGTGTGTCCATGACACCTGTCCTGGTCCATGTACCCTGAACATGATGATGGGAGAAAATGCTCAGTTTATTTTTCAAATTATAAAATTTCAGTCTGCAGACCAGACCCTTATTTCTTAACCTACTTTGCTTGGCCAAAGGCAGTGCACAGAGGATATAGCACAGTATTTAGCTATCGGCTGAGGTAACCTTTATTGTCTCCAGTGATATCCTCAAGGTCTGTTTTAATGTCATTTTTAACATGTGTGGGATCATGATCAATAAAGTGAGTGGTGTAATGGTTGTACTGCTAACCATGACAAATTATCATCCTTTTTTGATCAAAATCCAAACTAGAAAATTCCTCTAACTCACTGTTTTTATAGAATGATTACAAAAAATACAGCTTGTTTTGTTAGTACTTAACCATAACCCTTCTTTAGCAAAGATTTCAGTTATATACTGGAACCAGTCCTATCTCATGATACTAGCTAATAACAGCCTTCAGCAGTGTGCAAAGGACTGTCTGTGCAGGGCTCGGCCTTTGACCAGGCTAAAGAACATGACAAGATGTCCCCACCTTAATTAAACAGAGGGCAGTAGCTCCAAAGGTTATGAAAGTTAACCCACAGAACAGCTCAACTGATTTTGTATTATTTATTTATCATAATTAAATATTTTATCTTATTATAAAAGAGTCAGACAAAAACACATAAATAAATTCATTTATAGAGAAAATATATCCCATTGCACTGTAATCATATCAACTTTACACAAATATTCATAAAACACAACAATCCAGCCCACAATTAACAATATTCAAGAATAGAAATACACACTATATACCCAGCAACCTAGAATCAAATACATCAAGCACATATAATGGATCCAAAATACATTCAATTACAAAGAGTGAAGGACATCAGACATTACAGAAAACAAAAATATACAATTCACAAAAATACAAAACACACAGAGAAGAAAAGCTCCGACGCGCGTTTCGGAAAGTTACAGAAGCATAATAGAAATTCCTTCATCAGGGCACACATTTCCTGCTATGATCAATATTCATGACCCACGAGTGGTCATCAAAAAGATTGTATTGGTACATAATACAGTGTGTACAGCAGGGCTGAAGAAACTGTCTTACAGCTCGAGGGGTACCGGCTACTTTCTTAACCTGGAGTCTGAGCGAGGCGGGATAGATATCCTAAAATACTGAAGATCTTCGATATGGAACCAGAAGATACATAGGTACACTCTACACGCAGCTTCCACAAGCCAGTACAGGGAAGTCACAAAGGTAGGCATAAAAGGCCCCCCCAAAGGTCAAGGACGGGAATCGGTCTGCTTGTGGCCAAGATATCACTTCATGTAATCATGGGCCATCATAGAAGCAACCTGTCTATTTATAATTTTGCGTATCGGATAAGGACAAGCGTAGCCAAAGGATATATGTTTCACAGGGACACTACACTCAGGACCTTGTGTGCTTGTTCCTTCCAGAAAACAGAAACCAAACGAGACCGCCAGCGGTGGTGTCCATGGCCAGGCCCATTGCTAGTCTCCATGTCCCCTCCCCCCAAAACATTGTGCACAGTCTTTGGCCCTGCACAGCAGAATCTATACACACAGTCTAGCCTTCAAAACTCAGGGGCATATTATCAAGGGGGTTTATCTCCGCTTTTTTGGCTTTAAAAGCCAAGAAAGCGGAGATAAAATGATCTCCCTATTACCTAGCTGTCGCTAACACCAGTTAGCGACAGCTAGTAGGAGATAGCGACCATCTTGGGCCCCACTTTGCATGTCAGTGATATTTATCACTAATGACATGCAAAGTGGGCGAGCCAAGATGTTAGCGACTGGAAACAGTCGCTAACATCGCTATCTCCTATTACCAACTTTTGGAGATATTCGCGCTAAGCGCGAATATCTCCAAAAGCTAACACCTGCCCTGAGCAGTTCTTAGCCATGTTATCCAATGGGAGGTGGATAACATGGCTAAGAGCATTAGCTCGGTGTTGCATGAATATCGCTGACTTTTCAGCGATATTCATGCATTGCGGCCGTTTTTTATCGCATTTGCGATAAGCCTTGGTAATACCAAGGTTTATCTGCGATAAAAATCGCCGCAGCTCAGCGGTAAATTTTTGTCTCTAACCAAGCAATAGCGATAATTATCGCTATTGCTTGGTAATATGCCCCTCTGTGCCTATCAAATATTCGAGTCAAGTCAGCTGGACATGGACATCTTCAATGTGGAGTATAGTTCCCCATTCCACAGAAACCAGCTGCCATATACAGTGGCCTATTGTTACAGGGCCTAATCTATGGCTAAATGCAATATAGAGTAAGAATGTGCAAGAGATCTTTAGCAATATGCAAGGCATCATACTTGACACCAACAAAGACTGCAGAAACAAAGGCTAGCACATTGATAGGATAGCCAATGCACAAACAACTAAGAAAGTATTGAGCCTGATAATCTGATAAAATAAGGTTCAGTTCAGTTCATATTCTTTATTTCGGTACATGGTACCATGAAAGATACATTAACAACCACATACATGTATACTAAAACATCATCAACAAAGTGATAAAAAAAGAGAGCATATCAAATGCAATAAGGTGCAATTCAGGCAAAGAAATGGAGACACTTATAGGGGCATTTGTCATTACATAAAAAAAACCTTAATAAATAATTTAAAAAAAATTATGAGGCATTTACAATTTAAAATATGATTTTTTTTTAAAACAATTCTGGATGGGGTAAATCATAGGTTTCAAATCCAAGAATAATCCTATTAAAATTTCAGTCCCAATTTAGCTCCTATGTGGTTTGTAGCTAACAAAAATCTACTAATTCCAAAGACAAAAATCTGACTAGTATCATTTTTTAAGATCCTTCCTGCCTCTTTATATGATCTTACGCCTATGTTTAAGCAAAGTGGTCTAATCCATTTCCTTCTAGGTACCACATAGGCCGTACAGAAAAACAGGACATGATAATCATCTTCTCTCACTCTACAAGAACATAAACTGCATGTATCGTCGCTGTTAATAGACCACTATGCTACACTTGCATTTATCCTTAAAATGCTGTATGCCGATAAGATAAGGTGCCTTAGCAGGATCGGGTTCATTGTGTTCCTCAAGAAGATATGAGGAAATGTGTCCCACCATAGTATAGATTATCAGTAACTCAATTGTATAATCAATTGAATGAGCCTATTTGAGACAAAATTCAAGTTAGAAACTATGAAAGTTTAAAAATGTAAGTATACTACAGAAGGCAAAATATGGTTTGTCTTAAAAATCAATCAAAATGCATAAATGCATGATGAATCATATCTAGTGAATTAGCATTAAGCTCAGTAGCATAAATAGGAGGTCTGACAAAATAAACCTCAGAGAAAATATAATAAATATTCAAAGTCCCATGTATGAGTCAAGCTAACATGAGTCTGCATATTAAGAATCAAGACATTGATTCTGTCTCACCTCCAAAACGATTTTTATTTTGCAAAAAAATACACAGAAAAAATCAGAGTCCATAAGGTGAGCAAAATTTAACATAGGTTCAGCAAATCACAAAACAGAATATAAAGCAACATTACCTAACATCATCTTAACACTGTGCCCTAAATTAATAAAAATGTGTCCCCTTTTGACGTAATGTCATCAGATGTGACCGTATAAATCTAGTTACAAACAAAGAATGACAGTGAGCCCATTAATTTCATATGTCTCAGTTACAATACACATGACCTTGAACAGTTACATCGAAGGAAGGCTTCCTCTGCAGTACACCAAGAACACCACATCACAATATTCATAATAAAATATTACAGTTGTGCACATATTGTTGCAGGGAAGGAGACAGGGAGAGAGAGAGAGAGAGAGAGAGAGAGAGAGAGAGAGAGAAAGAGCGAGCGAGAGAGCGAGAGAAAGAAATCATGGTTGAAATTCAAGATGTAGGCCTTAATTGGCCAAACTTAGAAAAAACATTTTACAGTGCAGTGTATTCATTTTTAGAGCAAAACACTCATGACCTTAACAAAACAGTTATTAATCAGAAATCTAACACAAATCCCCAATCGGATGATGAGTCATCATAATTTTCACTATTTTATTTACATTACAGTCTTGATTCTTCCAAAATCTTTATATTTTCATAATCATGTGCTTTAATATTCTCTAAGCGGTACAAAAGGGGGTGGTGATGGACGGAGCATCTGAATCAATCAAACACTCACACCCAGTCAAAAGATCTGGGTTTAATACATCACCGTTCTTTAGCCCACTCTGCCACCCCAGTTCAGACATGGCTATATGCAAATCAGTCTGACCCTGTGCCTCATGGGAACAGTCCAGCCCGAACTGCCAAGCCATGTCTTCTCTGGACCGGAAACAAGCTTCCGCGGACCGGTTTCTGGCATTCCAGCCGTCTTCAGCCCGTCTTGCTTGAATCCAGTGGCAAAGTGAGCAAGGGACTCACATCTGAGCATACCCTGCCACACTTATGGCGGCCGAAAGCGGTACAAAAGGGGGTGGTGATGGATGCCTTGGCCACCATAAGTGTGGCAGGGTATGCCCAGACGTGAGTCCCTTGCTCACTTTGCCACTGGATTCAAGCAAGCCGGGCTGAAGAAGGCTGTAATGCCAGAAACCGGTCCTCGGAAGCTTGTTTCCGGTCCAGGGAAGACATGGCTTGGCAGTTCGGGCTGGACTGTTCCTATGAGGCACAGGGTCAGACTGATTTGCATATAGCCATGTCTGAACTGGGGTGGTAGAGTGGGCTAAAGAACGGTGATGGATTAAACCCAGATCCTTTGACTGGGTGTGTGTGTTTGATTGGTTCAGATGCTCCGTCCATCACCACCCCCTTTTGTACCGCTTTGGCCACCATAAGTGTGGCAGGGTATGCTCAGACGTGAGTCCCTTGCTCACTTTGCCACTGGATTCCAGCAAGCCGGGCTGAAGAAGGCTGTAATGCCAGAAACCGGTCCTCGGAAGCTTGTTTCCGGCCCAGGGAAGACATGGCTTGGCAGTTCGGGCTGGACTGTTCCCATGAGGCACAGGGTCAGACTGATTTGCATATAGCCATGTCTGAACTGGGGTGGCAGAGTGGGCTAAAGAACGGTGATGGATTAAACCCAGAACCTTTGACTGAGTGTGAGTGTTTGATTGGTTCAGATGCTCCGTCCATCACCACCCCCTTTTGTACCGCTTTGGCCACCATAAGTGTGGCAGGGTATGCTCAGACGTGAGTCCCTTGCTCACTTTGCCACTGGATTCAAGCAAGCCGGGCTGAAGAAGGCTGTAATGCCAGAAACCGGTCCTCAGAAGCTTGTTTCCGGTCCAGGGAAGACATGGCTTGGCAGTTCGGGCTGGACTGTTCCCATGAGGCACAGGGTCAGACTGATTTGCATATAGCCATGTCTGAACTGGGGTGGCAGAGTGGGCTAAAGAACGGTGATGGATTAAACCCAGATCCTTTGACTGGGTGTGAGTGTTTGATTGGTTCAGATGCTCCGTCCATCACCACCCCCTTTTGTACCGCTTTGGCCACCATAAGTGTGGCAGGGTATGCTCAGACGTGAGTCCCTTGCTCACTTTGCCACTGGATTCAAGCAAGCCAGGCTGAAGAAGGCTGTAATGCCAGAAACCGGTCCTCGGAAGCTTGTTTCCGGTCCAGGGAAGACATGGCTTGGCAGTTCGGGCTGGACTGTTCCCATAAGGCACAGGGTCAGACTGATTTGCATATAGCCATGTCTGAACTGTGGTGGCAGAGTGCGCTAAAGAACGGTGATGGATTAAACCCAGATCCTTTGACTGGGTGTGAGTGTTTGATTGGTTCAGATGCTCCGTCCATCACCACCCCCTTTTGTACCGCTTTGGCCACCATAAGCGTGGCAGGGTATGCTCAGACGTGAGTCCCTTGCTCACTTTGGCACTGGATTCAAGCAAGCCGGGCAGAAGAAGGCTGTAATGCCAGAAACCGGTCCTCGGAAGCTTGTTTCCGGTCCAGGGAAGATATGGCTTGGCAGTTCGGGCTGGACTGTTCCCATGAGGCACAGGGTCAGATTGATTTGCATATAGCCATGTCTGAACTGGGGTGGCAGAGTGGGCTAAAGAACGGTGATGGATTAAACCCAGATCCTTTGACTGGGTGTGAGTGTTTGATTGGTTCAGATGCTCCGTCCATCACCACCCCCTTTTGTACCGCTTTGGCCACCATAAGTGTGGCAGGGTATGCTCAGACGTGAGTCCCTTGCTCACTTTGCCACTGGATTCAAGCAAGCCAGGCTGAAGAAGGCTGTAATGCCAGAAACCGGTCCTCGGAAGCTTGTTTCCGGTCCAGGGAAGACATGGCTTGGCAGTTCGGGCTGGACTGTTCCCATAAGGCACAGGGTCAGACTGATTTGCATATAGCCATGTCTGAACTGTGGTGGCAGAGTGGGCTAAAGAACGGTGATGGATTAAACCCAGATCCTTTGACTGGGTGTGAGTGTTTGATTGGTTCAGATGCTCCGTCCATCACCACCCCCTTTTGTACCGCTTTGGCCACCATAAGCGTGGCAGGGTATGCTCAGACGTGAGTCCCTTGCTCACTTTGCCACTGGATTCAAGCAAGCCGGGCAGAAGAAGGCTGTAATGCCAGAAACCGGTCCTCGGAAGCTTGTTTCCGGTCCAGGGAAGATATGGCTTGGCAGTTCGGGCTGGACTGTTCCCATGAGGCACAGGGTCAGATTGATTTGCATATAGCCATGTCTGAACTGGGGTGGCAGAGTGGGCTAAAGAACGGTGATGGATTAAACCCAGATCCTTTGACTGGGTGTGAGTGTTTGATTGGTTCAGATGCTCCGTCCATCACCACCCCCTTTTGTACCGCTTTGGCCACCATAAGTGTGGCAGGGTATGCTCAGACGTGAGTCCCTTGCTCACTTTGCCACTGGATTCAAGCAAGCCGGGCTGAAGTAGGCTGTAATGCCAGAAACCGGTCCTCGGAAGCTTGTTTCTGGTCCAGGGAAGACATGGCTTGGCAGTTCGGGCTGGACTGTTCCCATGAGGCACAGGGTCAGACTGATTTGCATATAGCCATGTCTGAACTGGGGTGGCAGAGTGGGCTAAAGAACGGTGATGGATTAAACCCAGATCCTTTGACTGGGTGTGAGTGTTTGATTGGTTCAGATGCTCCGTCCATCACCACCCCCTTTTGTACCGCTTTGGCCACCATAAGTGTGGCAGGGAATGCTCAGACGTGAGTCACTTGCTCACTTTGCCACTGGATTCAAGCAAGCCGGGCTGAAGAAGGCTGTAATGCCAGAAACCGGTCTTCGGAAGCTTGTTTCCGGTCCAGGGAAGACATGGCTTGGCAGTTCAGGCTGGACTGTTCCCATGAGGCACAGGGTCAGACTGATTTGCATATAGCCATGTCTGAACTGGGGTGGCAGAGTGGGCTAAAGAACGGTGATGGATTAAACCCAGATCCTTTGACTGGGTGTGAGTGTTTGATTGGTTCAGATGCTCCGTCCATCACCACCCCCTTTTAATATTCTCTAACCCAATCTCTTTTCTCTTGCTCTTCCTTTAATTTTTTCTTGTGTTTATTATCTGAATGAAATAAGTTAAAGCAAGATAGTAGCTTCCCACCCAATTAAGTAGAAGCTGAAACCAGGCAGTTTTACTACGGCAATAAAACTCCTCTAAATATTTGTTCTGCTCTAGTCAAAAACAACCACATTACTCTGAATACACTCACCCTTTCCAATATTTATTGGCTCATCACTCTGAGATTTGACACACTATACACATCACTCCTTTAGTCTCTTGCTCCACACTCAGCCTAGGATGCGCTCTTGAATTTCAGACTGTTTCTTCTGCTTCTTCCCATTTTTATGATAATTTTCACTCTTTTAGTCTGGTACAGCTCGATTCTCTTTCCACTGCAAACTGATTTCCTTTGGGGTTTTTTAAAACTTGACTTTTAATTTTCAGTCCTTGATTTGGAGTTTCTTAATTTTCTCCTTGATCTTTATTTTGATCTTAAACCTTATTTTCATCTTCATTTTGTTATTCACCATCCCAATCTGGATCCATGATGCAAACATGAGCTTGACACTAAATTAGTGGTTTTCACAACTTCATCTACAGTCTTTGTTCTCTTTGTGCAAGATGCAGGGATCCAATGTGGCAAACCTGAATATTTCACTGCAGTGTTTCTCACAAGGATCACTTGATATGGACCTTTTACCTTTTCTCCTGACAAGATTTGCAAAGGTGTTTCTTCACTACCACCCAATCCTCAGGCTGGAAATTTTGACAGCTCTTGGTTTACAATGGTGTTACCAAATTCACCTGATGAGAGAGTGTACGACATAACCCAAGCTTTTTCCATAATCCAACAGGATGTCGTCACAAGTGCAGGAATGCAATGAATTCTCAGTGGTCCCCCAATCAGCACTTCATGAGGGGAATGCCCATCTGTTTGTTTGGAGTATTTCTGAAAGTCATCAGCATGAGTGGCAGTGTTTTTGGCCACTTTGGTGATATTGAGACAATTACATTTGCTAACTTAAATTTTTAGTGTGCCATGGATTCGTCCACCACTCTTAATGCTTCTGGTCTGTAATTGCAATGGACCTTTTGGTCAAATTGCAAAGCTCTGCATAGTATTTCATAATCTCAGTTCAAGTGAGTTCCCTTATCTCAATCTAAAGAATTTTGCATTCTGAAATCAGTAATCCACTACTGTCAGGCTGTCCCATCAGCTATTTGGGTAGGCACCAAACCACCTCAAAACAAGCACACCACCACTAAAACATATTTGAAATGGTTGTGAACAGTCATTTCTACTACATCTACTTGAATTCTGGTGATTGGTACTTAGTCTGAGGTCATCTTGCACAAGTGTAATGTTCCTATAATATTTGATATGGTGCAGACAGCATTTGTACTTTTCCATAAACAAACAAGCTAGACCTTTTTGTGCTCAGATAAGGTTTTAGGATCCTCTGTAGGCAATGCCTCACATTGATTCCACAAATCTGTTGTACAATAGTTTCAAAGAAAGTAGTCAAAATCATCCACAGCACCATTAATCCCTTGCGTGCGTTAAACGCCCGCCGGCCGGCCGACGTCACGCCGTCCGAACCACGCCCACGCCATAAATCACCCGCATCGCGGTGGAATTTCCGCCGCGGTTAAAGGGTTAAATTGGCGGCTAGCCTTTCCACTTTGGAAAATTTGTCATAAATGTAAAGAGATCACACCTATTCCAAGGAACATGTACATATGCTCCTTCATACACCTCTCGCAAAGGAAATGCTAACATTTTCCCATTTCAGGTTCATACTCATTTGTTTCTTTTTCTACTTCAGTCTCTCTTTGTACCTTACTTCCCTCTTTCTCTTTTCACTTGTCCTTGAATTTCCTTAAATCTGCCCAATCTTGTATACATTTAGTTAGCCCTCTGGGATGTGCAAATGGGGATAATAAGCCTATTGACTGGAGTTAATTTGGTAATTTCTGCCCAAGTTTATTTGCTTATATAAATCAATGTTACATTCATCAACAACAAATCCTCAAGCAATTGTAGAAAGGATATGCATGTATAAGAAAAATAACAGAGCTATAAAATTGTATTGTATAAAGTTTCTTATGTGTATGTTTGGATAGATCAGGGTTCTCCAAACTTTTCTGTACTGAGAGCTACATAGGGTCAATGAAACACGTTGAGAGGCACTAATATTATTAGTGTTGTATAATTTCACTGTTGTTATATACATATTCATTCAACCAAGCACACACTTTCTAATGTAATAAGCTACGCTGCATACAGGTGAGCTACTCAGAGGTAGCTGGAGAGCAGAAGTAGCACACAAGATACTGGTTGGAGATCCCTGGGATAGATAGTTAAACATTCTGATTTCAAGTGTTGCTGTATGTAAAGCAAATTTATTTGTGTATTTTTATATATATTTTTATTTAAATATTATGTTTATTTTATTGTTATATTTTTATATATATTTCAGTAGTAAAGGAATTACGGCTACAATTGTTATGATTATATTTGCATATCGTGATAGATAACTATAATAAACAAAGACTCATGAGTAACAAATCAAAATACATATGAAAACTATGCAATGACCTAAGTACATTTTAAGCATAAAACAATGTATGTATATTTTTTACCATAATATATACATTTGTTAAGCAAACCTACAGAATATCTACATATTTTTAAACTTTTATTAATATATGTATTTGTACAAAGAAATGCACATTTCTAAATACATACATATAACCAAAGTATACATGTTCATATGCACAGGCATTTACATTTGTGTATGTGTGTGGTGGTCATGTAGGAAAGAGTCAACGCTTGAGTAGTCTTCCAAAGATAAAAAAGTTATCCGTGGCTGTTATGTCTGGGTAAATTATTTCCATAGTTTGGCTGCTTGAACAGAAAAATATGCACCACCCATTTTTTTTTCTTTTGTGTCGGGTATTTGAGTAGAGTTGGCAATCTTCAGTGAAAGTTCCTTTGTTGTATGGATTTAGTGATTTTATTCCTGACTCGTTGTACAAGGCCTATGAAAAGCATTGGGCGTTAAAAGGCTGCTTGAATAATTAAACGCGCAGAAACAGAATGAGCCCTGGCTGTCTTTCTTTGTTGATGTTAAGAAAGTTGATGAGGTGAAGAGCGTGGTAAATAATATAGGGGTTAGCCTTCCGCCCGAGGGCTCGCCATCGGATGTGGCAAGAAAAACAACAAGCGGTGTGTGTGTGTGTATATATATATATATTCACTGAAAAAACCATAGGTTATAGACCATATATAGTTAGGAATTAGCATTTACAAAACCTTATTTTACTCACACAAAACCATTGAAATTCGCATATATGGTTAGTTGTACTAACTATATATCGCGCACCCGCAATCCACTGCTGATCATGTCACATATTACATCATTCATGACATGTGGATTGCAGTGGATTGCGGGTGCGCGATATATAGTTAGTACAACTAACTATATATGCGAATTTCAATGGTTTTGTGTGAGTAAAATAAGGTTTTGTAAATGCTAATTCCTAACTATATATGGTCTATAACCTATGGTTTTTTCAGTGAATTTTCAAGGTTTTGTAAATGCTAATTCCTAACTATATATGGTCTATAACCTATGGTTTTTTCAGTGAATTTCAATGGTTTTTTAATAGCAAATATCAAAAGCTTTAAAATGTATTCTTCTTTAAATCGAAAAATATATTTTATATGTTTTTAATACAATTTTTTAATGTATTTTTTTAATTATTTTTTTTTGTTTCGCTCCCGGTCCGCGAACCGGGTAGCTTCCTGTTAGCTCAATTTGGTGCCGCGACCCGGTCCGCGAACCGGTAAACGTTCCGTTTGCGCAACTGCCGTGTTAGAAAACAACATCGTGACGAGTCGCGTAAGCGCGACGTATGGCGTTCTCGCGTAATGCGTCTTATGACGCGCCGCGTTAGCGCACCCGGAAGTGCTCCGGAGCGCGAACCGAGGCGCGAAGCGCAGCTCCCCGGAAGCGATCCGGGGTGTGGCGCGCAGCGCGTAACGTAAGCGTAACAGGTCATGTGACTTGTTAATAAAACTTTTCATTGGTTCATTTCACTTTTGGTTTCCTAATGATGTAAGGCTAGGTCATGTGACCTAAAAATAACACTTTTCATTGGTTTAGAACATTTTTTTTTCCCAAATGATGAAAGCCCCCACCTTTTTTCTCACTCTGACTTTCAACTTTGTGAGAGGAAGACCTATTTTGACTAATAAGCAATGGCTTCATTGGTAGCTGCAGCTGGTGCACCCCCACCACCACCACCACCTCCTAGGAAGAGAGGACCACCTCCTCAGGTAATCCTCAATCAAGAGGAGGAAGAAGAGGAAGAAGAGGAAGAGGAGCAAGGGGGGAGGCAGTTTTTGCCTGAAGAACCAAGGAGGTCCCATGTAAAAGAAGATTACATCTGGCAATTTTACTCATTTCCCCAGGGCCAAAAAAAAAGTTAATGCCCGCTACGTTACTTGTCTCATCTGTAAAAAAAATCTGTCCAGAGGGACTGATAAGAAATACAGCTATGGCAATTACACTATGCATCGGCATATGGAGAGGTGGCACCCTATAAATTATAGTGCTGCGCAGGTACGTCACCAGCAGGAAAACCCCCCTCCTGTGGCCAGTACATCATCTGGAGAGGCAGTGACGGGACCAGAGGCGAGGGAGATGGACCCCAACATCCAGTTGAAGTTCGGGGAAGTGAAGCATGTGTGCATTTATTGCGGCCAATTAATTTGCTACAGGGAGAGTAGCATAAATTTGATCAACGTAGCAATTGAAAATCATAAATGTCCAAAACGCCACGGAAAGTAAATTATCTTTTTTTTTTGTTGCTGCTGTTGAGCCCGTTATAATCAATGATTTTCGTTTCCCCCCCCCAAAAAAACAAAAAAATATAAAACCGTTCAAAAAATACAAAAAAAGTAAAAAAATGTTCAGAAAAATAATAAAAAAAATATAAAACAACAAAAACAATAAAAAAAAGTTATTTTCAGAACTATCTCCCCTTTATAAAAAATTGCTAGAATGTTTAGCACTCTGGCAACCTCTATTTCTTTTGATTCGCTTCCCGGTTCGCGCGCCGGTACGCGAACCGGAAGCGAAACAAAAAAAAATTTTTTTTTAAAAAGGAAGAGTGAGTATAAGGGAAGGAAACAGAGAGTAATGTTAAAAGAAAGACAGCTAGAGGGAGTAACACAGAGATACTGTTTAATACATCTATTTACCAAAGAAAAGATGTAAGAGGGTATAATTGAGAAACACAAAATAGATAAGGAAGTGAAAGAAAAAAAGGAGAGTAGAAGAATAATAAACAAGAGTTTCTTGGAGAATATGAGTGAATGTTCAAATTAAGAAGAAAAACAGTAAAGGATGTGGAATGAGAGGTAGGGATAGAACCGGACTAAAAGAACAACCCCGACGGAAAGTGTTAAGAAAAGAGTGAGTGAAAGTAAATAGGAATAAAATAAGATGTATGACAGTGATTACGGTTAAAACATGTGGAATAACAGAGAGAAAAAACAGAAAGCAGAAAAGAAGAAGTGAGAGAAAAGGAATAATTGAAACAGCAAAGAAATGTAAATAACATAGTGTGCTTGAACTACAGGGAGAAAGCATAATGAACAAGTAGTGAAAGAGTGATTAGTCAGAGACAGTAAGAGTAATAGAGACGGAGTGAGTGAACAGGAGTGAGGAACTATGAGAACAGAGGGACTGAGAAAAGGAGTGGAAGGAGTAGAGTAAGTAAGTAATAGAGAAAGGAATGAGGGAAGTAGCAAAGGCAGGAAACTGAGGGTTAAAGAAATGAAGCAGGGGAACTAATAGAAGTTAAATGTGATAGAAATGTAATGAAAAGAGTTCAAAACACTTACCTTATAATTGTCGTTAACTTAGTCACTTGTTATTTTTATACTTTCAATCTGTGAAAGAAAGAACAAAAAATTGAAAATATTAAAACATGTATTTAAAAATTAGAAAAGACAAGGGAAAAGATTGAAAATTATCCAATTTTACAAAGAAATAAAGTTAGAGATAAACATGCAGAAAAAAAAGAGAAAGAAACGGTGATAGACAGTCAGAGACAAAAAGAAATTGTAATAGAGTAAATTAGTAAGAGAAAAAAAAGGAAGATACTTTCAGTGACAGAAAAGAAGGATAAAAGAGAAAACTAAATTGAAGTTGTGTAAGCTATTATCTCCCCTGCAGGCTGGTTTCCGTAGCCATACCAGTACTATCGATCAAGTTTTTAGATTTGTCTTATTGTATTGGCGCACAGTTTTAATAGGGGGCGGGATGCTTTTTGCAGCTTTTGTTGATTTAAAATCAGCTTTTGATTTAGTTCCCCGCCATAAACTGTGGAACATCCTATATGATCAGGGTATTCCAAAAGAAATCCTGTCTTTATTGATCAGGATGCATGAAAATAGTTTTGCACAAGTACGATGGAATCAGCAGGGTAGTACCACTGAGAAGTTCCCCATTGCGAGGGGTGTACGCCAAGGATGCGTGCTCGCACCAACACTCTTCTCGTTATACATCAACAGGGTGATCAGCTATTTCGAACATCAGCCCACGGATGCCCCAAGGTTGGCAGGAAGGCTGATCCCCCTGTTGATGTTTGCGGACGACACCTTGCTGATATCAAAGACCCAGCAGGGACTTCAAAAGGCCATTAGGGTGTTTGAAGGATTTTGCATTGATCATGGTCTTGTGATTAACACCAGCAAAACTAAATTTATGGTTATGCACAAGCGGAAACACATTAGAGGTAGAGTCATTATGGATGGGGTCCAGCTTGAGCAGACCCAGGTCTTCAAGTACCTTGGTATCAATTTGTCCTACAATCTAGATTGGAAACAGCATATAAATGAATTAGATACAAAACATGCTCAACTTGCAGGAGTTCTCACAAAGGAGCTTTTTTCATCCCATACTAAACCAATTAGACCTGTCCTAAAAATCTACAACGCTAAGGTCGGAGCAGCTGTTCTTTACGGAGCAGAACTCTGGGGGTCCAGTAATCTTAACAAGTTGACGGTAGCACAGAACAAATTTCTCCGCAACATTACTGGGTTACCAATGTCAACCCCATTGATACCTTTAAAGTATGATTTGGGATTTTATAGCTTTAGGGACATAGCCAGGTATAGAATTGTGGCCTACTGGAGAAGGTTATGGGTAACTCCTGAACTCTCCCAGTATGCCCAAGGCTTCCTGGAGGTGAGAACCCTGGATACTGCTAGTAAGATAGTCTGGTTGAAAGAGCTAAACTTTTATATAGGGCATTGGGTTTATCCCAATTGTGGGATGATCCCCTAAATAGTGTTTTTCCACCGAAAAAGATACTTCGTGAACTCTATTGGAGTATGGTGGAGATTAAGTGCTTTAGGAATCATATTGACCATTCCTTTACATACGAATATTTGGAGCTCAAGCACTCACCGGCCCTCGAATCCTACTGGGATTGGATTACGGTCCCAGGGGACCGGAAGAGGTACCATCAGTTGAGGGTGGGGACACTTCCGTTAAATGCCCTAATAGTGAGATGGAATAAGGTACAAACTCCAAGGTGCCCCTTTTGTCCGGACCATAACGAAAACATCGGACATGTGTTATTTGCCTGCCCTGAATATAGAATACCTAGACGATCATGGCTTAAACCAATTTGCATCCAGTTAGGTTTAAAAACGTCAAACGAGGCTGTCAGGATCTTAAGAACAGATACCTCTCAGCCTGTTGTTATAGCTATGGCAAAATTCCTCCACTGGATGTGGATAATTCGGGCACGTAAAATCTGTCTGGAATAAGTTTAGGATTGTTATTTCATGTCGTACAGTTTGCATTTATTTAAATTTCGATTGGCATCTAATGAACTTAGCTGGATATCTTAAGATTATGTAAAGATGTAAATAGGATATTTTAAGATTGTGTAAAGATGTAAATAGGATATTTTAAGATTGTGTAATAGTGTAAATAGGATGAGATAGGAAGATGTTTATTATTTTTGTTTATTTATTGTATTAACTCATGTGGATCCTGTATTTCTGTGGGGTGGGGGGGAGGGGTGGGATAAAAAACAACATATTTTTATTTTGTAAAATGTCTTTGATGATTGAAATATATCGAATAAAGACTAATTAAAGTGAAAGTGAGTAAGGTAAACTATATAAGGAAAGGGTGAATAAGGAAAAGAGTGTGAGGGAGAGAGGAGACAGAGGAAGTGAAGGAAAGAGTGTCAGATACAGACTGAGTGAGGCAACAAAGAAAGATAAATGAGTGAGGGTGAGTTATACTAACTGATTGCACCAAAAAAGGAGAACCCAAAAATATTTAATTTAAAAAACAAAGGGAGGAAAGATGGAAAAGACAAGCGAAGCAGAAGGTCTAAAAGCTGAAAAATGGTGCAAGGGAGAAAAGAAAAAAGCAGAGTTGGATTAGGGAAACAAAGGTTGAAAGATAAGTGGAGTTAGATAGCAAGGGTGAAAGAGAATAAAACAAAAGGCAATGTGATTATGTAAGAAGGATTGATAGAAGGTAGTAAAAGATGAGTGAGCATGAGATAAGACGAGTACAAATTAAAATTCACTATACAAAGTACAGAATTAATTATACATGTTAAATGGTTTATTTTTGCTGTTCTCAGAATATATCAAATTTCACTAAAAACAGTGAGTTGAAGGTATTCATCATATAACAGCGGGGAAAAAAAACCACAATCAAAATGATTGTGTTTAAAAAACCCATATAACATAACCAATCAGAAATCAGAACTCCTTAAAAGTAACTTACTTTCCATGACGTCGAAGGATGTCCTATGAACAGCTTATACTCTGTTGTGCTGTTATTATTTTCAGCCCGCCACTTTCTGAAAGAAAAGCTCCATCGTTTTGACAAATATGTTACATACAATAAATGACTTCTCGCTCTCTACCGCACTTCTCCTCAAGGCCAAATCGTGTAAGAGCCATTTATAACTCTTGGAATTCTTCTAAGCAAATCCCGTCATTTTCTTTTTCCGCAACTTTCAGAAAGAAAACGTTCAAGATCACTTTCACAATCCTGTACTAGTAATATCTCACCCTTCTTGCTCACTCATGTTCCACATTTCCTATGACACTGATACTGCTTACTATGAGGCACACTTACACTACCTCTATGACTACTACAATTATTTAATTCTCTACATCCTCAACGTCCGATCCCTCCACAAACACGCCACAGAAATCTGGGACCTCCTCGACAGCACAACCCCAGACGTAGCATTCTTCACCGAAACCTGGACCAACACCACCTCGGGACCGGACATCGCCATCGCCATCCCCCAAGGATACAAGATCTCCAGGAAGGACCGCCCCATCCACCCAGGAGGAGGAATCGCCATCGTCCACAAATCCAGCCTCCGCCTGAGCACACTCCCTGACGAGTCCACAGAACTGATGGAACACCTTCACTTCAAGATACTGGCCAGCCCCACCGCAGCCCTCCGAGGAACCCTCATCTACCGACCCCCTGGACCCCGCAGACCCTTCGCCAACTCCATCACGGACATTATCTCCCCGCAGGCCATCGCATCCACCAACTACACCCTGCTGGGAGACCTCAACTTCCACCTCGACAATCAACTGGACCCCAACACCACATCCCTCCTGGACAACCTCCACAACATTGGACTCCGCCAGATCGTGACCGAGCCCACGCACTCAGCAGGACACACCCTCGACCCCCTCTTCACTACAGGAAACTCCATCACCTTCAGCCACACCACCGAACTCCCATGGACCGACCATCGTTGCGTCCACTTCACCTTCAGAACACCCACCATCCACAGACACCAGCACCTGCTTCCACAAAGAAACTGGACCAAGATCACCGATGACCAGCTCACCTCCTCACTCAACAACTCCACCCCAACCATCGCGGAAAACGACGACCCCAACACCGCAGCCCGAACCCTGCATAGATGGATCTCGGACAGCACCAACACCATAGCCCCACTCAAGAAAAACAACAATACCCGTGCCAAGAAAGCCAGATGGTTTACCACCGAACTTCGAGAGTCCAGGCGCACATGCCGCCGCCTCGAAAAGGCCTGGAGAAACACCAAATCCACAGAAGCCCACAACAACTTCAGAGCCGCCACCAACGCCCACCATCAACTCATCAGAGAAACGAGGAAAAAAGCGATTGAAGACAGAATCTCCACCCACGCACACAACAGCAAGGAACTCTTCAGCATCATCAAGGAGTTCGCCCAACCCACCAGCGAGTCTACCGACATCCCTCCCTCACAAGACCTCTGCGACAAACTCAGCATCTTTTTCCACCAAAAAATCAAGAGCATCTACGACAACTTCGACGAAGACAACCAACACACTGAACCCTCACCAACCACCCCCGACACCCGGAAACCAGCGACTGATGACTGGACAGCCCTCACCACCGAAGACACACTGAAGACAATGAAGTCAATCCACTCAGGGGCCCCCACGGACCCCTGCCCCCACCACATCTTCAACAGAGCCGCCAACACCATCGCACCCATGCTCTGCCAAACCATCAACCGCTCCCTGGCGACCGCCTCATTCCCCGACGACTGGAAACACGCCGAGGTCAACCCCCTCCTAAAGAAACCCTCAGCGGACCCCACCGACCTAAAAAACTACAGACCCATCTCCCTGCTCCCGTTCCCAGCGAAAGTCATCGAGAAAGCCATCAACAGCCAACTCGCCACATTCATTGAAGAACACAACATCCTCGACTCCTCCCAATCCGGCTTCAGAAATAACCACAGTACAGAAACCGCCCTCCTCGCCGCAACAGACGACATCCGCACCTTACTGGACAAAGGAGAAACAGTAGCCCTCATCCTCCTCGACCTATCAGCAGCGTTCGACACAGTCTCCCACCGCACCCTAATACGCAGACTCTACGATGCAGGAATCCAGGACAAGGCCCTCGACTGGATATGCTCCTTCCTCTCCAGCAGGACGCAGCGGGTCAGACTCCCCCCTTTCCTCTCGGACCCCACACCTATCACCTGCGGAGTCCCCCAGGGCTCCTCCCTCAGCCTGACGCTCTTCAACGTCTACATGGCTCCACTTGCCCCCATCGTGAGAACCTACGGACTCAACATCGTGTCATATGCAGACGACACTCAGCTCATCCTCTCCCTATCCAACGAGCCCAACACCGCCAGACGCAACTTTCGAGAAGGCATGGAAGCCATCGCCAAATGGATGAAAAACAGCTGCCTACAACTAAACACCAACAAAACAGAAGTACTCATCATGGGCCCAAACCCCGACGCCTGGAGTGACACCTGGTGGCCCACCGCCCTCGGAAACCCGCCAACCCCCACAGACCACGCACGCAACCTGGGAATCATCCTGGACTCCGAGCTGAAAATGGACCGCCAGATCAACTCTGTCTCATCTTCCTGCTTCCACACCCTCCGCCTCCTTCGTAAGACCTTCAAATGGATCCCCCTCGAACACCGAAAGACAGTCACTCACGCCCTGGTCACCAGCAGACTCGACTATAGCAACGCACTCTACGCCGGAATAAACAAAAACCTCATCCGCAAGCTACAGAACATCCAGAACGCCGCCGCAAGACTGGTCCTCAACCTGCCAAAACACTGCCACATCTCCCAGCACCTGCCCACACTCCACTGGCTCCCCGTCGAGGCGAGAATCACCTTTAAGATGCTCACCCACGCACACAAGGCCCTCCACGGCACCGGACCAGCATACCTGAACAGCCGTCTCAAATTCCACACACCCCAAAGGACCCTACAATCAGCCCAGCTTTCCTACGCTGTGGTCCTCCGCACCAGAAAGACCAGATCGGGAGGCCGCTCCTTCTCCTTCCTCGCGGCCAAGGCATGGAACGCCCTTCCGCTCCACCTCAGACAGACAACATCGCTCCCCATCTTCGCAAGAAACCTCAAAACCTGGCTCTTCGACAGACCCCCTCCTTGATGGAATGGAACCTGCACCCTCCCAAATCCCCCCCCACCCCTAGCGCCTTGAGACCCTTACGGGTGAGTAGTCGCGCTTTAACAAACTCCTGATTGATTGATTGATTGATACATCACTTTTAATCACAAAGCAATTTAAAACAGTACATAAAATTATATCAACTCCTATCCAAAATTCTCTCTCCTGAAAACAGAAAGTAAGAATATTTTTAAGTCAAAAGGCAACATTGTTTCATAGTCAAATGTGAATCATTTCCGAAACATCAGCTTTTTTTACATTTTAAATAAGCTGTGTAATAAGCGGATGTTGTCAAAGGACCATTATGTCATATAATAGCTGCAGTTACAAGTGTTCTTCCTAAAATCAACGACTGTGTAGCCACAACATTTGTAATTAAAGTTGAAAATTTACTTTCATCAGGTTTATATAGTTGGAATTTTAAAATGACATTATAACCAAAAGTTTGTACAAATAATGTGTACAGCATTGCAGACTTACATTACCTCTACTCCATGTTTTGATTGGCTGCTTGAATTAGCTTATTTAAAGAAACAGTTTTTCTGAACTCATTCAAAGTGCAGTTATTTTTCCATGACGTCAAGTGTTATGGTAAGAACACCGTTTGCTTTGGGAAATACTCTGTTGTCCTTTAACTAATCCGTGCCCACCACTTTCTGTAAGAAAACCTTCTTTTTTTTCAGGAACTACTTAAAACTCAAAAATAACTTTTTACTCTGTACTACACTTATCCTCAAGGCCAAATAGTGTAGGAGCCATTAGAACCTCTTGAAATTCCTCAGAGCAAATCCCGAGATTCTTTCCATAAAGTTTTGGTTGTAAAAACACCAGGTAAGAATTTTTAAGGTCAAAAGGCAATTTTTTTTTTTAAGTTAAAACAGAATCATTGCAGAATGACCAGCCGTTTCTAGACTTCAAATAAGCTGTGTAATGTCCTGATGTTGTTGAAGGACCGTCATGATATATAATTGCTGTAGTTACAAAAGTCCTTCCTGATATTGACAACTGCGAAGCCACAACATTTTTAATTAAAGTTGTCAATTTTGTTCCATCAGGCCTACATCGTTGGAACATTAAAATGACATACAGGCCATATGCTCGTATAAATAATGTGGACAGCATTGCAGACTTACATTGGCTACACTCCATGTTGTGATCGGCTGCTTTTACTAGCTTATTAAAGGACACTGATTTACTGTCTGGCAAAGTTAAATATATAAATCTTTCTGACTCTACACTAGTAGTACTTGATACCCTAAAGTTCTCACAGTCATGCTGCCATTGATAAGAAAGGCCAAACAGATGATGTACATCTACACCTTCATCTTGCAATACATCAAGAATATACATTAAAAACTCCTGACAATCTTGCTGAATATTTTGAGAGAATTGCGTTTGACCTGAACATTTGTCTAACAGAATTCGAATTTCAGACACAATTTCTATTTTTGTTCTATCAGTGCTACATTTCTCTAACACAGAGTTCAGTAAACAGCAAAAACTTTGATCCGAATTGATCACAATCTGTTCTTTTAAAGTTTCTAGAGAAAAGACAACATTAACCACTACATTAGCATAGCAGTTGACACCAGAACTATTTTCAAATTGAAAACCAACAACATCTTCAACAGAATCCATTTTCTTTCTGCTTATAATTTCGGGTTAATCGACTTTTCGTCTTTTTGCTACAACCTCCCTACTATTGGTCACATTTCTTCGTTTCCGGCCTACCACACGTTTCTCAAACAAAGGATATTGAGGCAAATGTGGTGCATACTCTCTTCTTAACCTATTGTATTCCTTAACACAATCTAGATCCGCACAAATGTTTGTGACATCACACTCAATCAAGTATAATCCCGATAAAGTTCTGACTTGTGACAATGCCACATATGCCATTCCCTCCTTGAACACAGAACTGCCAATATTCACCAATGCACTGTCTACACTTAAACCTTGCGATTTATGGATTGTCACCGCATATGCCAAGCAAACAGGAAACTGCTTACGGCGAACATATAAGTCTTTTACAAGCAAAAATCTAGCAGAGCAACGACCAATTAACTGTATTTCCTCAATGCGATCAAATTTAATTTTTAAAAATTCAATTCCATCTCTATTTCTGTATTTCTCAAAATCAACAACATTACCCATTGATCCATTTACCAGACCTCTTTCAACATGTGAATTCCTTCTCAAAATGATACGGCAATTTAAGCACACATTCAGAGTCTTTTCAAAACCAGCAGTTTTAGATATAGTCTTCTCTAATGAATCCAATTTTGATTTCAAATTCTCAGACAAAATAATTGTTGCTCCCATATGCTCTATTCTGTCAATAGCTTCCAGTTTCACAATCTCTTGGTTTTCTAAATTCAACATTTTGTTGTTGAAGATGGCACATTCTGCAAGAGTTGGCATCAAACATATTCCAGATTTCTTCTCAGTAATTTTCCGAAAAATATTCTCTGGCACAACGTCTTCTTCTGGATACAAATTTGACAGTAATCGTGCATGTAAAGCTTCTTTCCCATGCTCGGTCACTTTTCCGATTCTAACATCTTGTAGAATATTTTTATAATCTTCATCTTTTGCTTGAGGCATATTTTCACGCAGTTCAGCATAATTGAGGTTTAACCATATATTAACGTTGCCAATGCTCCCTAGGCACTTCCTGGTATCTTCGTGTGTAAGTAGTTTAAACACTGGTTGTCCTTTCACTGGTGTCAGCTGCAGAAGATCACCGAAAACAATGATGTGTTTGCCACCAAATAACACATCATACTCTGTTTTAAGAACTTCTTGCATTCTCAAATGCACAAAGGCAAGCATGACATTGGAAACCATGCTTACTTCGTCAATGATAAGTTTCATTTTCCTCAAGACTCTTGAAACTTCACAACAAGCATCTCCAGATAACTTGTGGTATTGTAATTTGTTATCGTGCTCCACTGGCAGCATCAGTAGACGATGCAAAGTAATACCTTTAATGTTATGTGCTGCCAGTCCAGTTGGAGCGGTGACAACACAAGACAGCGATGACTCAGTTCTTTTCTGCAAATAACATGAAATTTCTTTAATGAGGAAACTTTTTCCAGTTCCTGCTTCTCCACTCACGTACAGTCGGACAGGCTTCAACGACATACATGAGCACTCTTTCTTCTCATGACTTAATCCATGATCAATTTGGTTGGTAACTTCGTCATATATTTTCCTCTGCTCAACGTTGAGTTGTCTTTCCAAATCTTCTAAGTTAACCGCATCCTCCTGAGCATGTGCCATGGCTCTTTCCACTTCAATCATGGCAGTGGCAGCTTCATTTTCGATAACTGGTCCTCCTAGTGGATCCTGACTCAATGAAACAGAACTCTGACTGTCCTGAGAACTGTCTCTAGCAATCTCGGCTGCAATTGTTGCTTCCTGCTCGATTTCCGCATTCAATATTTCTAGATATTTTGGAAAAACAGGACATTCTATGGTGTCCTTGGCTGCATTGAAAGAGTCTTCGTAACAGAGGAAATCTCCAAGCAGTTCCTCTTCTGCACGCCAAGGCTTGAAAAGTTGCCAAAGAGCTAAATAGAAAAACTCTTTTCTTTCAGGAGATTCGCCACTCAATTTTCGATGATTTACCAATTTGCATTTTCTTTGCTTGACCAGACATCCCTCAGTTCCAATTACAGCATACACTCCTTTATCAATATCTTCTTTGATGTTCCTCTTGAATATGTAATTTTGTAGAACCTCATACAGACAAACATTCTCGAGGTGACTGCTTCTATTTGGATAATATGTATCCAACATGTTGGTCTTCAAAATATCTGTACTGTTTGGCTCCTTTTCCGCCAAATACTCAATTTCCCGTACAGGTTTCAGAACTCGATTACGTGTTGCAGCAAGACCAAGACTCGCCCAAATGATACTCCTAGATTTGGCATAGAGACTTGCTGAAGATAACCGATCAGAACATTCGTAAGCTCCGATTTCTCGATGCGACAACATCTTCAAACTGAAACTGTACAACTTCTTACTGAGGCTCTTTTCATGGGAAATGTCCTCCCACATATCCTTCAATTCTGTCTTTTCTTTTTTTGTGATGTAAGATGTCACATACCGAGCCACAGCCATACAGTTATCAGCCACAAACTGTATATCCATGTTAGCATTCCACATGGACAAAATCACTGGGTTGTAGTCGTTGATGTACTTGGACTCTTCGTTTCTTTTCAAATTGTATGTATTTTTGGGTGATTTCCTCGTCACATTATGTCGCAGCGAAGACATCAAACTGTTCACTCTTCCTTTAGAAATCGGCGGTCGTGGAAAGCTGAAACGACATTTTGTGTAGAACTTGTCCTTGTTTCTGAATTTACGATGACAGTACTTTCCACAACGATGGATTTGAAAGCGTAAAACTTGTTCTCGTAGGCTTTTGTCTTCCTTTGTCTTTGGAACAGCACATGTAGAATACTGTTCTATGAAACTCATCACTAAGTCATCCGGATCTGTTCCAAATTTGGGTGCATCTTTGATCCATAGCAGCATATGTATATGAGGAGCACCTCTTGCTTGATACTCCTTTCTCAAGAAGAAATCCAACACCTCTCCAAGAGGTGGATTTTTCTTGTTCATGATGAAAGACATCATAGCTTCAAATCTATGATTGAAGTACCTGCATATATTCACTGGATCCAAAGAGCACAGTTCTCCGGGTGTCTTGAATTCGATATTTTCAATGTTTCCATTTGCCTCTCGTAGAAATTCAAGTAAGTCTTCCCAGCCATACTCGGCACAGCTGAGAGTGAGGAACCATGTGGGAGTTCCTAAGTTCCTCAGCATACATTTTAAATCTCCATGTCGACGGTACCAGTACTCATTAGTACCACGCTGACATGCCATGAGATTAATCAGGTGAGAATCCAAAATACTGTCTTGCACATTGACTTTATCCATAAAGTCCCTTGCTGAGACATTTTGCATCTGTATACCACTTTTCAAGATGTGGTTCACTGCATATGACAGTCCAGACAGATCGCTTTCAAACAGTAGATGAAACAAATAGGGAATGCATTGACGAAACCTAGGATCTTCTGCATAGAATCGTAAAGTCCGGTATTCAGAAGCAGGAATTTGATCAGGTCGCTCATCATACCTTCCTCCTTGACCTGTTGGAAATAGTTGTGGAAAACACCGAGCTTCCAAACTTTCCTCCCAAACACTAATGGGACTCCCTTTGGCTTGTTTCATTTGAAACAACTCAATAGCATTCCCCATGACTTCCTTGGAATGCAAAGGATGAACACTATAATGTTCATATATTTCTTCTTTTTTAGAGGCTTCTACTTTCTCAATTTGTCCAGCACACAAATCGCTGTCCTCTTCTTCACTTACTTCCTCTTCTGCAACATATACATTCTTGTAGTACTTATTGTTTTTCATCAAATACAATGTTGCCTTTTTGACTTTCCTAACATCCACTAAATCTTGCCAGATTTTCTTACTCTTTGTTGGAACCCCATTAACTAAGATAACCAGTGGTTCCTCTTCCACTTTCTCTACTCCAATTGTATTAATGTTTTTCTTCAAATCTAGAGGCAAATAAACAACTCTTCCCTTTAATCCTCTCTGTAAATCTGATGGAGGCAATTTCCCTGTCTTTGGCTCCATTCGTACAATAGCCTGAAAGGGATGGACACTTTGAATCAAAATAGATTCATAAGTATTTAAATCCTTCAATTCAGAAGGAATGTCAACCAATTCAAGATTATTATGAACCGCTCTAGCAGGCATCTGGTTTTGATTTAATTTGTTACAACAATAAGTACACACACGTTGATCCGATCCCAAATCAAAACAATTTTCTACCATCATGTATGTTGCGAAATCCTTCCATTCACTATTATTTTCCCTTTCACTTTTTGCATATAAATCCACTAACTTAGTCTGATTCTTATAATAAGTGCGTCGACAACACACACAAGTGAAATTAGGCCTCTCACTTGATTTCACCTAAAACGTGGCAATTTCCTTCTGAAAATTATCTGTACTGGAAACCTGTACACTCTCTTCCACATTACCTTCTTCTTCTGGGTCAATTTCAACATTCTTCTCTTTACTTGCAAAGTAACAAAACTCAATTTCTTCACAAATATTCTTCACATCTACTTCAGAACCATGCAAAAGAGCAGTGCATAATTGTTTAAGCATAATTGCTGGACTCTTAGCACAATACAACATTCTAACTAATTTCCTCACTTTATTATGATGCACTGCTAGCATCCTGAAATGATGAAAAACACTCTGGCATACTCTCCTGGAAAGACAAGCCAGTGAATGACCATGCAAACCTGTCACTTCTCTCACTCTGAAAGGATCTAATTCTTGCAACAACTTCATTTTCTGTTTTAAAGTTTTCTTATTAAATGTCCGTACAAAATCACAAAGCAAATTGATGGAATCCTGTCGCACACTGCAAATACTACTACACTTTCAGGTGTACACTGGTCCCTTAGGACGTCTTCCTAAAACCTCATTACCTAACACCTCTTCTGCCTCTGTTGACACAAGTTTTTCTTTTTCAACCGGACAACCATCTTTCACCTCATATGCTCGACCACTGGTGTCAACTGCATTCACCAAATCATTATCCTGGAAATAACTCTCCTCATTAAAAAATGCCTCACAACTTGAACTATGCATCCATTCTCCTGAAAAAACTTCACAAAAATTACTACGATTAACTGTTCTCTTCCATCTACTATTTGTTTTGAAATCATAAATTACCTTGTTTAGTTTCCTAATTCTAATGATTATCAAAATAAATAACTTTCGCTTAATTTCGAATGCCTGATCAATAATTTTCTCAATGTTTCTCTTTCTCTTATAAAAAGCCACTTTCTGTTGACGTTTCTTAATATTTTTTAACAAATTGCCAATTATCCTGTTGCGGAACATTCGTCTACGAATGTCCCTAAACTGATTTTTCCTTCTACTACCATGCACAGAGTTATCTCCTGCTCTAGCAGTAACATTTTTGAGTGGCCTTTCCTTTCCGTTTAAATTGGCTCTCTTTTTCTGGACTAAAACATGTTCTGTAGTGATACTTTTTTTTCTGGAAATGTTTCTTAGGAAAGATTTCGTTCTCTTACCCGGAGCTTTTTTGGTGACTTGACAAGTTTTTATTGTAGAGGACTGCTGCAAGCATGTAGTAAGCTGCTGTGTTTTACGTTTTGTAGCCTTTCTCCTTCTTTGCTTCGAAGGCATTGTGTAATTTTGAAATGATCTGCAGTTGAATCTGTGATAAAATATAATAAAAAATGTTATTAACGACTATTACCAAACAGTAAATCAATAACAGTCGTCAAAAAATTAACACACTACTTGTCAATTCTACATACAATAATTTTTAGTGCATTGGCAAATTTAAAACTCACAAATAGTAGCAAAGAAATGGAATGCTTCTACATTTGACCTTTGCTCTTTTATATGTGATTCTGAACTAATTTTATTAGCATATTTCACTATTTTATTAAAGACACTTCACACAAGCTGTTTTTGAATTTGTATTTAATTTTAAATGAAACGGTTAACATGGTTACTTTTCATTTCCAGTAACTTTTAAAAATAAGTCTTTATAGTTCCATAGGCTCGAGCAGGTCAGCTTCCCACCCTATGTCATACAATTCTGACAAATCGGCATCCTCATCATATTCTTCATCATCCACAGGATTTAAATCATCCAAGGGATCTACTTCCACTGATGTTTCAATGACAAGTTCAATGATAAGATCGAGATCAACAGATTGCTCATTATCACTCATGCTTGATGTTGTCGTTATCTTTAAAGAAAGAGAACAACAATGAGATGTTGCAGAGTAAGAGACAAATCTCAGAGACTATAATAGTAAAATTGTTTAACAAGAGTAACATTTTGCAGATATTATTTAACCATGTCCAGCGATGCTGAGGAGATGAGGCCTATGTCCAAGTTTTCAGTGAACAGGACTCATCTCTTCTTAACCTTGGATAAGCCTCACCAACTCTGTGTCCCCTGCTCATACTTAAATGTAAAGGGGCAGATTTATGTTAACTGGCACATCCCCAGGGATGCACCAGTTAACGTGCGCCGCTGCTCTGCCACCCATGATGTGCCGCATTTACAATGTGGAGCACCATTGAGCAAAAACAGCACAGATGCGTCATGCATCTGTGCCGCAAAAGCGGCGCATTGCAGGAATCACGTCGTAAGCGCGACATGTCTACTGCAATGCACAGGGGCAAGCCACACATTGCATGGTGCATCACTCCTTATGCCTGTTTCAAACAGGCGTAAGGATTTGATTCAGCAATGCCATAAAGCTGACTCAGTGAAATCTTCTAAATTTCACTGTGTTAGTTTTACAGGGATTTCATGCAAATGAATGCCCACCTTGCAACAAAACGCCCACATGAAACCTGACGCAGGTTTCATGTGGCACAGCACTTTACACCGTGACACATCTGCCTAGATGCATCAAGTTGTAAATATGTCGCAACATAGCGCATCTTTTGCGCCGCCGCTGCGTCACAAAAGTGACGCACAGCGGGGCAAAAGAGGCACACTGCCATCATAAATCTGCCCCTAACATTTTAAATGATTGGTTCAGGATGCCGATAAGGTGTGGCCTATCCAGGGGTTTGTTTGAGGTGAGGCCTACTCAGGGTTACAGATGAAATTTAGGCTTGTTGAAGAGTACAGAGGAGATAATACATGTGCATGCCTACCAATGAAGTGAGTCATGTCCACTGCACTCTTTAACAAAGGCCAGACCTCCTCTGTCTCCCTGGACAGGCCTAAACCTGATCTGCACAATGTGATTCGTAATGTTAGGAAACACAGGTGATGTAATTGAAAAACGTGCAATTTCTTTTGCTCATTTCACAATCACATCACTTGTGTTTCCTTTGCTTAGGTATCTCATTGTGCAGATGTAGTCTAGCATATCAAAGAGTACGCAGAAGGTGAGCACTGTATGCAACAATTTTGACACTTACAGAAGATTCAGCTTCTCCATGCCCCCTACACAGTCCTAAATGTATACAGTTTAAACTGACGGTATCTTGTTGCAGATGAAGTGAGGCCTATCTTGCAACATGGTGCATCTTTTGCACCACTGCTGCGTCACAAAAGTGACGCAACAGCGGCGCAAAAGAGGCGCACGGCCATCATAAATTTGCCCCTAACATTTTAAATGATTGATTCAGGATGACGATAAGGTGTGGCCTATCCAGAGGTTTGTTTGAGGTGAGGCCTACTCAGGGTTGCAGATGAAATTTAGGCTTGTTGAAGAGTACAGAGGAGATAATACATGTGCAGGCCTACCAATGAAGTGAGTCATGTCCACTGCACTCTTGAACAAAGGCCAGACCTCCTCTGTCTCCCTGGACAGACCTAAACCTCATCTGCACAATGTGATTCGTAATGTTAGAAAACACAGGTGATATAATTGAAAAACGTGCAAATATTTATGCTCAATTCACAATCACATCACCTGTGTTTCCTCAGCTTAGGTATCTCATTGTGCAGATGTAGTCTAGCATATCCAAGAGTACGCAGAAGATGAGGACTGTATGCAACAGAGCAATGTACATTACTCACCTCCCTTGACACTTACAGAAGCCTCAGTTTCTCCATGCCACTTACACAGTTCTAAATGTATATCATTATCATCATAGTGACTATGAAACTCTTGCAGAACATATTGTGAAACCTTAATGACTTCAAGAAACGTGTTTTTAAACCGGCAAACAAGGAAAATTATTCTCACATATTCATGGTGGAAAGTAAAATATTTATTTAAAGAAGCAGACACCATTATGACCTTCTCATAAATGTGAAAAGCATTTCTTTTTAAAAAAAAACGATTTTCTGGTCATAATTTGAAAACACAACACAGCTCCTATGTAGAAGCACACCCTGTCAGTACTTAAATTTGCCAAGCACACATGGGTGCGTATTTACAAGGACCTTGCACCACGGGGAAATGACTTAAATTAAAATGGGGAAAATAACATCAAAGTGACTCAAAGGCCTTGTAAATATGCCCCAAGCAGCCTATGAAACTCTAGCAGTACATATCAAGAAACCTAATTGACTTCAAGAAACGTTTTTAAACACATCAAGTAAACCAATTATTCACCCACATTCATGGGGAAGTGACTTAAAATGCCCTAACACACATGAAAGCGTATTTTTAAGGCCCTTGCACCATTTTTGCGTCACTTTTAACATGGCTATGTAACTCAAAGAAACAAAATCTAAATTTGCCAAGCACACATGGGGGCGTATTTACAAGGACCTTGCACCACGGGGAAATGACTTAAATTAAAATGGGGAAAATAACGTCAAAGTGACTCAAAGGCCTTATAAATATGCCCCAAGCAGCCTATGAAACTCTAGCAGTACATATCAAGAAACCTAATTTACTTCAAGAAACGTTTTTAAACACATCAAGTAAACCAATTATTCACCCACATTCATGGGGAAGTGACTGAAAATGCCCTAACACACATGAAACCGTATTTTTAAGGGCCTTGCACAATTTTTGCGTCACTTTTAACATGGCCATGTAACTCAAAGAAACAAAATCTTAATTTGCCAAGCACACATGGGGGCGTATTTACAAGGACCTTGCACCACGGGGAAATGACTGAAATTAAAATGGCGAAAATAACATCAAAGTGACTCAAAGGCCTTGTAAATATGCCCCAAGCAGCCTATGAAACTCTAGCAGTACATATCAAGAAACCTAATTGACTTCAAGAAACGTTTTTAAACACATCAAGTAAACCAATTATTCACCCACATTCAGTTCAATTCAATTCAATTCAGTTGATTTATATAGCGCGCTACATACCCAGAGGGTCTCAAGGCGCTTGGGGATGGGTGGGGAGTTATTTGTCGAATATCCAGGTTTTGAGTTGCTTTCTGAATGTTAGGTGGTTCTGAGTGAGGCGAAGTTGAATGGGAAGTGAGTTCCAGGTTTTTGCCGCCATGTAGGAGAAGGATCTTCCTCCCATGGTAGTTTTGTTGATGCGAGGTACAGCAGCTAGGGCTTGGTGGGAGGAGCGAAGATGGCGGAAGGGGGTGTAGAAGGAAAGTCGTGTGTTGAGGCATTCGGGTCCAAGTTCGTAAAGTGCTTTGTGTGCGTGGGTTAGAAGTCGGAATGTTATCCTCTTATTGACGGGGAGCCAGTGGAGGTTTTTCAGGTGACCAGAAATGTGGTCTTTACGCGGGATGTCTAGTATGAGTCTGGCTGATGCGTTCTGGATGCGTTGGAGCTTTTTCTGAAGTTTTGCGGTGGTACCGGCATAAAGGGTGTTTCCGTAGTCCAGGCGGCTTGTCACCAGTGCGTGGGTGACCGTTTTTCTAGTTTCGGTGGGGATCCAGCTAAATGTTTTTTTGAGCATGCGAAGAATGTTGAAGCAGGATGATGAAACGGCGTTGACTTGTCTGGTCATCGAGAGAGAGGAGTCCAGAATGATGCCCAAGTTCCGTGCGTGGTCTGTTGGGATGGGTGCTTTTCCAAGGGACTCTGGCCACCACGAGTCGTCCCAGGCGGAGGGGGAGGTGCCTAAGATAAGGACTACTGTTTTGTCGGAATTCAGTTTCAGACGGCTTTGCTTCATCCACTCGGCCACTTCTCTCATTCCTTTATGTAGGTTGGTTTTGGCGGTGTTAGGGTCTTTGGTGAGTGAGAGGATCAGTTGAGTGTCATCAGCGTAGGAGATGATGTTGAGGTTATGTTGGCGGGCGATGGCCGCGAGGGGGCTCATGTATACGTTGAAGAGGGTAGGACTGAGTGAGGATCCCTGTGGCACGCCGCAAATGACTTCAGTGGCCTCAGATTTGAATGGTGGGAGGCGGACTCTTTGGGTTCTTCCGGAAAGGAACAAGGTGATCCATTCCAGTGCCTTTCCTTGGATTCCGATGTTTCTAAGGCGTTGTAGCAGGGTGCTAGGACAGACTGTGTCGAAGGCTGCGGAGAGGTCGAGGAGGATGAGGGCGACTGTGTCTCCATTGTCCAGAAGGGTTCGTATGTCGTCTGTTGCTGCGATGAGTGCGGTCTCGGTGCTGTGTTTGGCTCGGAAGCCGGACTGAGAAGAGTCGAGGGATTTGTTGGTTTCGAGGAAGGCGGCGAGCTGGTTATTGACAGCTTTCTCGATGACCTTGGCCGGGAATGGAAGGAGCGAGATGGGGCGGTAGTTTTTGAGTTCGGTGGGGTCAGCTGTGGTTTTTTTTAGAAGTGCGCTGAGTTCGGCGTGTTTCCAGCTGTCCGGGAAGGTGGCGGAGTTGAGGGAGCAGTTGATGACATCTCGGAGGTGTGGTGCAATGATGGAGTCTGCTTTGTTGAAGATGTGGTGAGGGCATGGGTCTGTGGGGGATCCTGAGTGGATGGAGTTCATCAGGCGGATGGTGTCCTCAGTGGAGATTGTGTTCCAGTCATTAAGGATGCTCGGGGGGGGTGACGGTTCGGCAGAAGGTTGGGTGGGTTGGTCTTCGGGTTGGTTGTTGAAGCTGTTGTGGATGTCTGCGATTTTGTCGTGAAAGAACGAAGCTAGGGAGTCGCAAAGGGCTTGAGAGGGGGTGATGTCGTTGGAGTTGGCATTGGGGTTGGTAAACTCTTTGACGATGTTGAATAATTCTTTGCTGTTGTGGGCGTTGGAGTCAAGTCGGTCTTTGAAGGCGGCTTTCTTGGCAGTCCGGATCATTTGGTGGTGTATGCGGATGGTGTTTTTGAAGGCGTCTCTGGTGCTGGTGTTTGGGTCTTTTTTCCAGGTCTTCTCAAGGGAGCGACAGAGTTTCTTGGATTTCTTAAGATCATCGTTGAACCAGGGGGCGTTCTTGCTGCCTATTTTGATTTGATGTTTTTTCAGGGGAGCTAGGCTGTCGGCGCTGTTGGATAGCCATTGAGTGAGGTTAATGGCTGCTTGGTTGGAGTTCGAGGAATGGGCAGGGGGGTTTTGAAGAAGAGATGAGGAGATCTGGTCGAAGGTGATTTTGTTCCAGTTTCTTCGCAGAATAGGTTGAGGATGGTGGTGGGTTGTGGTCTTCTTGTAGATAAAGTGAACGCAACTGTGGTCCGTCCAATGGAGAGCTGTGGTGTGACTGAAGGAGATATGTTTGCTGGAGATGAAGATAGGGTCGAGTGTGTGGCCTGCGTGGTGAGTGGGGGAGTTGACAAGTTGTTTGAGGCCGAGGTTGGTGAGATTGTCCAGAAGGGCGGTGGTGTTGCTGTCGTTGCTTTTTTCCAGGTGAAAATTGAGGTCTCCCAATAGAATGTAGTCCTCGGAAGGGAGGGCGTGTGGGGTGATAAAGTCAGTGATGTCTTCAGTGAATTGTGCACGGGGTCCTGGTGGCCTGTAGAGGAGGGTGCCTCTGAGTGTGGTCTTGGGGTCGGTGTTGATCTGGAAGTGAAGGTGCTCGGCGCTAGCGAGGTTGACGTCTGAGCTGGTTGAGATGCGGATGGAGTTCCTATGGACGATGGCGATGCCTCCTCCTGTTTGCTTGGCGCGGTCTTTCCGGATGATCTTGTAGCCTTCCGGGATGGCAATGGTGATGTCTGGGGCTGAGGATGCGTTCATCCATGTTTCTGTTAGGAAGGCGATGTCCGGAGAGATGGTGACTAGTAGGGTCCAGAGGTCGATGGCGTGTCTGTGGACTGATCGGGTGTTGAGCAGGATGCATTTAAGGTGGTTGGTGTACGGTCTCTGTTTGGTGTTCGTGGATGGGGAGTTGGTCGTGGTGCTGTCATACTTGCAGGAGTTGCATGTGAAGGGTCCATGGGTGTGTCCAGGAGCGGCTTGGGCGCAGTTGGGGAGTCGGCCGGGGTTAAGGGCTAAGAGGATGGAGGCGGTGTAGGTAATGCGGGTGGGGTGGGTAGTACGGGGGCCAGGGGGTCTGGCGCTGGGCGCGGTCTTGGCGCGGACGGGCGTAGACGGGCTTACCTTTGGCGCACCTTCGGCGCGGCCGCAGCGCGTGGACGCTGCGCGTTGGTTCATATGATTTAAATGGAGAGTGGAGGGGGCGGAGCGTGGGAGGGGCAGCTGGGAGGCGGGAGCGAGGTGGGGGGGAGGTGTGTGTGGACGGCCAAACAAACGAGCTCAAAATGGCAGTAACAACACAGATGCTGCAGGGTAGGACGGGGTAATGCCGCTTGTGAGGTGGGAATAATGCAGCAGAGGTTTGCGAAAGTAAAGCGCAATGGAGGGCTCACGAGCGCTAGGATGATTGGCACTGTTTCAGAGCAAAGTTCCCTTAAGCGATCGGATTGTGCAGCCACGCAGTCGGGTCAAGAAGCGCTACAAAGATGGGTTAAGAAGCGCTGCAAATACAGTTAAATGCAATACAGTAAATGGCACACAAGCAGTGAGACTCAGGAAGCGCTGCAAAGTCGGGTCAAGAAGCGCTACAAATGCAGGAGATTCACAGGTACGATACCAAGTCAGGGAGGAGGTGGTGGGAGCGACCGCTTCTGCCCAGGACAGGACGGTCACAGCTCTCACGAGGGCTCGGACGCTCTGTAGTTTCTGTGGGTGGGAGGGGCAGCTGGGAGGCGGGAGCGAGGTGGGGGGGAGGTGTGTGTGGACGACCAAACAAACGAGCTCAAAATGGCAGTAACAACACAGATGCTGCAGGGTAGGACGGGGTAATGCCGCTTGTGAGGTGGGAATAATGCAGCAGAGGTTTGCGAAAGTAAAGCGCAATGGAGGGCTCACGAGCGCTAGGATGATTGGCACTGTTTCAGAGCAAAGTTCCCTTAAGCGATCGGATTGTGCAGCCACGCAGTCGGGTCAAGAAGCGCTACAAAGATGGGTTAAGAAGCGCTGCAAATACAGTTAAATGCAATACAGTAAATGGCACACAAGCAGTGAGACTCAGGAAGCGCTGCAAAGTCGGGTCAAGAAGCGCTACAAATGCAGGAGATTCACAGGTACGATACCAAGTCAGGGAGGAGGTGGTGGGAGCGACCGCTTCTGCCCAGGACAGGACGGTCACAGCTCTCACGAGGGCTCGGACGCTCTGTAGTTTCTGTGGGTGGGAGGGGCAGCTGGGAGGCGGGAGCGAGGTGGGGGGGAGGTGTGTGTGGACGGCCAAACAAACGAGCTCAAAATGGCAGTAACAACACAGATGCTGCAGGGTAGGACGGGGTAATGCCGCTTGTGAGGTGGGAATAATGCAGCAGAGGTTTGCGAAAGTAAAGCGCAATGGAGGGCTCACGAGCGCTAGGATGATTGGCACTGTTTCAGAGCAAAGTTCCCTTAAGCGATCGGATTGTGCAGCCACGCAGTCGGGTCAAGAAGCGCTACAAAGATGGGTTAAGAAGCCCTGCAAATACAGTTAAATGCAATACAGTAAATGGCACACAAGCAGTGAGACTCAGGAAGCGCTGCAAAGTCGGGTCAAGAAGCGCTACAAATGCAGGAGATTCACAGGTACGATACCAAGTCAGGGAGGAGGTGGTGGGAGCGACCGCTTCTGCCCAGGACAGGACGGTCACAGCTCTCACGAGGGCTTGGACGCTCTGTAGTTTCTGTGGGTGGGAGGGGAAGCTGGGAGGCGGCAGCGAGGTGGGGGGGAGGTGTGTGTGGACGGCCAAACAAACGAGCTCAAAATGGCAGTAACAACACAGATGCTACAGGGTAGGACGGGGTAATGCCGCTTGTGAGGTGGGAATAATGCAGCAGAGGTTTGCGAAAGTAAAGCGCAATGGAGGGCTCACGAGCGCTAGGATGATTGGCACTGTTTCAGAGCAAAGTTCCCTTAAGCGATCGGATTGTGCAGCCACGCAGTCGGGTCAAGAAGCGCTACAAAGATGGGTTAAGAAGCGCTGCAAATACAGTTAAATGCAATACAGTAAATGGCACACAAGCAGTGAGACTCAGGAAGCGCTGCAAAGTCGGGTCAAGAAGCGCTACAAATGCAGGAGATTCACAGGTACGATACCAAGTCAGGGAGGAGGTGGTGGGAGCGACCGCTTCTGCCCAGGACAGGACGGTCACAGCTCTCACGAGGGCTTGGACGCTCTGTAGTTTCTGTGGGTGGGAGGGGCAGCTGGGAGGCGGCAGCGAGGTGGGGGGGAGGTGTGTGTGGACGGCCAAACAAACGAGCTCAAAATGGCAGTAACAACACAGATGCTGCAGGGTAGGACGGGGTAATGCCGCTTGTGAGGTGGGAATAATGCAGCAGAGGTTTGCGAAAGTAAAGCGCAATGGAGGGCTCACGAGCGCTAGGATGATTGGCACTGTTTCAGAGCAAAGTTCCCTTAAGCGATCGGATTGTGCAGCCACGCAGTCGGGTCAAGAAGCGCTACAAAGATGGGTTAAGAAGCGCTGCAAATACAGTTAAATGCAATACAGTAAATGGCACACAAGCAGTGAGACTCAGGAAGCGTTGCAAAGTCGGGTCAAGACGCGCTACAAATGCAGGAGATTCACAGGTACGATACCAAGTCAGGGAGGAGGTGGTGGGAGCGACCGCTTCTGCCCAGGACAGGACGGTCACATTCATGGGGAAGTGACTTAAAATGCCCTAACACACATGAAAACGTATTTTTAAGGCCCTTGTACCATTTTTGCGTCACTTTTAACATGGCTATGTAACTCAAAGAAACAAAATCTAAATTTGCCAAGCACACATGGGGGCGTATTTACAAGGACCTTGCACCACGGGGAAATGACTTAAATTAAAATGGGGAAAATAACATCAAAGTGACTCAAAGGCCTTGTAAATATGCCCCAAGCAGCCTATGAAACTCTAGCAGTACATATCAAGAAACTTAATTGACTTCAAGAAACGTTTTAAACACATCAAGTAAACCAATTATTCACCCACATTCATGGGGAAGTGACTTAAAATGCCCTAACACACATGAAACCGTATTTTTAAGGGCCTTGCACCATTTTTGCGTCACTTTTAACATGGCCATGTAACTCAAAGAAACAAAATCTTAATTTGCCAAGCACACATGGGGGCGTATTTACAAGGACCTTGCACCACGGGGAAATGACTTAAATTAAAATGGCGAAAATAACATCAAAGTGACTCAAAGGCCTTGTAAATATGCCCCAAGCAGCCTATGAAACTCTAGCAGTACATATCAAGAAACCTAATTGACTTCAAGAAACGTTTTTAAACACATCAAGTAAACCAATTATTCACCCACATTCATGGGGAAGTGACTTAAAATGCCCTAACACACATGAAAGCGTATTTTTAAGGCCCTTGCACCATTTTTGCGTCACTTTTAACATGGCTATGTAACTCAAAGAAACAAAATCTATTTGTAAAAGACTTGACACAAAGCAACATTTAAATACACAACTTTCTTCATAATTTTCTCCCTAAAGCATACTATTCTCTATCTAAATTAAATGAATCTTTTCTCACCTTAGCAAATACTTTTTGAGTTTCAAAACAGTCTCAGACACACACCAATTTTTCTTTAGCAGAGCAAAGGGTATGCACTCCAGAGGCTGCAACCAACAATGGCACAGAAATGCTGTAATTCATCACACATATCTCTCATGTCACCCAATCAAAACTCTTCCCTCACTTTTTTCAAATCAACACCCTTCCCCCCTCTGCCCTTTCTGCCTTTTTTCCATAGCAACCACCTCCTGAAAGACCTCTCATGTTTACAAGTTCACACAACAATGTTTCAATTGAACTCTGAACTCTCAGTACACCTGCATATCCAGTGCAATCTTTCATAAAATGATTTTTTCTTGACCATTCAAATTACATATTTCAAAGAACTCATCCATGCACCCTAACTTTCTGTTTTCAGCAATCAAAATCCACCAATCACTGCTACTGAATCATTAGCACAGAAACTCCACAGTTTTTTTCATTATAAACTCCTACTGTTTCAACTGCCATTTCATACCCACACTTCATCTGACTGCAGCATAACCTCCTCTCACCATGTTTTCTGTCTGGATTGTTGGACATAGTTACACCCACTGGGCTCAAAGGTATGCTGATAACAGAAATTTACACAACCTCAATTTACAAAATGTGGAAATCAACTGGATTGGCCACAGAGGATTAAGATGTCACCAATTGATACCATTGGTGAAAACCTTTTTGCATTTGCCAAAACCTGACCTGTTAATTGTGCACTGTGGAGGAAATGACTTGGGCACTTTGACTGGGGTAGGTCTGGAAATGCTTTTAAAGGACACCTTTGAGCAATTGATGGCACTTTTTCCTCAAACTACCTTGGTATATTCAAATATATGCCAAAGACAGAAATGGAGGTGGTCCAACCAATTTTGTCCACAAATTGAGAAATCGAGGAAGCATGTAAATAAGTCTGTTTCAGCTTACATGAGAGACCATGGAATGGGCTCCATCTACAACAATAACTTGCGTTACTACATGCAAGATATCTACAGAGCAGATGGAGTTCACTTCTCAGATGAGGGGAACAGAATTTTCATCCTGAATTTAAGACTATGTATTGGTACCTACTTATAAGTACCTAGAACTTAAACAGAACCCAAAAGCTCTTTTCAGAGCTACCTTAACTATGATTACTCTTTAAAAATTTCAAATGTACCTTTTTTCACTAATTTTCACTTTTGTTCGCTTCCCGGTGCGCTACCCGGTTCGCGTACCGGCAGCTAACCTCGCGAAAAATTCAAATTTTTTTTTCTTGACATATATGAGCCTCCTCAGCCATCCTTAGAAAACCTAGGGGTCAGGATACGTCTCCTGTGCCCCCTTATACCCTTTCCCAACATTCTTTATCCTCCATTTTGTGTCTAAATTAATCCGAAACACAAGATGGCGGAGCTCCGTTACA
This sequence comes from Lissotriton helveticus, assembly GCF_964261635.1. Taxonomy (NCBI): domain Eukaryota; kingdom Metazoa; phylum Chordata; class Amphibia; order Caudata; family Salamandridae; genus Lissotriton; species Lissotriton helveticus. The sequence continues at coordinate 327,657,477 of NC_136071.1, read as the reverse complement.
CTATCGGTTAGCTTCCCGGTCCGCGAACCGGGGCGCGCCTCTACCGCGAAAAACGGAAATTTTTATTTTTTTTATTTTTTGCCCCGCTGCAACTTTTATTGCCCCCTCATCAATCCTAGGGGGTCAGGAGTGGTCTACCTTGCCCCCTTTCATTAATTTCCCCCTTCGTTTTTCTTCACCTCTTGTCTCTCGATCCTACCGAGAGACAAGATGGCGGCCGCTCCGGACTGTTTAGAATGTTGACAGACACCGGAGAGCCAATCAGCTTTGCTTCGCGAAGTTCCGTTACGTGTCAGGTACGCGAACCGGGGCGCTAACCGGAAGTTCCGTTACGCGTCAAGTACGCGAACCGGGGCGCTAACCGGAGCGCTGTTACAGATATATATATTTTTTGGGACGTTAATTTATCAAAATCCACTGGAGCACATATATTGAGACCTAGCAAAGGCACATCGGGCAAACAATATCTACAATTTTGCCAAGTTTCGTGGAAATCCATTCAGCAGTTCGAGCTAAAAGTGAGTCCAACCGCCCTATGGAAAATTGCATGGGAAAAACACTTTTTGGGACCCCCCTTTTTTCTCAGCCCCTCCTTGACGAAACCCCCCCAAATTTTCAGGGGCTGCTCAGAAACAAAATGTTCAATTTTCCTGAAAATTTCAGCCAATTCTGTCCTCAAACGCCAAAGTTATTCGACATAGAATTTTCAAAAATCCCATAGAGAAAAAATGAAATGAAATGAAATTAAATGAAAAGAAACTTGCTAAAGCGCACTGCGGCCAAGCGGCTTCCTGGCGCTGAGGGTGGGAACCGGATTCTACAGAGCAACCGAGGGGGCTAACAGGGGAATGCCTGGGAAAAGAGAAGGGTTTTTAGGGCTTTACGAAAGGAGGGATAAGTAGGGATAGAACGAATGGACAACGGAAGACTGTTCCAGAACTGGGGGGCCAGATCCGAAAAACGGGTGCCACCAGTTCGGGATTTACGGAAACGGGGTACTTGGAGAAGAAAGAGAGATGAGGAGCGAAGGGTGCGAGCCGGAGTGTAAGGAGTGATTAAAGAAACAATAAAAAGGGGAGCAGGGGAGGGGAAAAATACTAACTATATATACCTACTGGCGACCGCCAGTAGGTAATATATATATATATATATATTCACTGAAAAAACCATAGGTTATAGACCATATATAGTTAGGAATTAGCATTTAAAAAACCTTATTTTACTCACACAAAACCATTGAAATTCCATATATAGTTAGTTGTACTAACTATATATCGCGCACCCGCAATCCACTGCTGATCATGTCACATATTACATCATTCATGACATGGTCAGTGACATCACTGATGACATCACTGATGACATCTCAAATGACATCACTGATGACATCACTGATGACAACATCCAGTGACTGTATTTTTCTGTAAAGTTAAAATATGTCTTGAGTGGATGTATAAGTGTCTGGATGAAGGATTTAGTAGGTGCATGACTGACTGTATGAGTGAGTGATTAAATGTGTCTCACTGAGTGCATGGGTTAGTGACTAAACTGTCTTAATTTGTGCATCATTATGTCTGTTGTTCTGAAAACTGCTGCATGTGTTGTTCAGTAGCTATATGAGTAACTATATGGGTTATTGATTGGTTGCCCAAGTATTTGTATGGGAGACTGAGTGTGTGTGTGGGTGGCTGGGAGGTGTATGACTCTGTGCATAGATGTGTGAGCAGTTGATTCACTAGATGTATGGGTTCAAAAGTGCATGTGGAAACAGCTGTATGGGCGGTTGACTGTGTGCATCAGTGTATTGGTGAGTGAATGGATATCTCAGTGCTACATGTCAAAGTAAGTACATATGTAAAACACAGTACATGTGAGACTTGACATATATAAATAACTGTGCATAAGAGCCAGTGAATGTGTGAGTGGCTGTATGCATCATTGTGAACTTGTATCCAGGATTGTATAAGAGAGTAAATATGTTTTAGTATATGTTTGAATAAGTAAGGTGTGTATAACTGTATAGTTGGGAAAATGGAGGTGTGATTGATTGTTTGCATGACTGACTAGGTGTGTGTGTAACTTCATGGATGAATGACAATCTGTGAGTCTGTGTTTACACTGAGTGTCTCTAAGGTTATATTAGAGTCTGAAGAGGTTCATCGTATTATCACATGAATGATGTCATCAGTGATGTGATCAGTAATGTCAAATGAGATGTCATCAGTGATGTCATCAGTGATGTCATTTGAGATGTCATCAGTGATGTCATCAGTGATGTCATTTGAGATGTCATCAGTGATGTCATTTGAGATGTCATCAGTGATGTCATCAGTGATGTCACTGACCATGTCATGAATGATGTAATATGTGACATGATCAGCAGTGGATTGCGGGTGCGCGATATATAGTTAGTACAACTAACTATATATGGAATTTCAATGGTTTTGTGTGAGTAAAATAAGGTTTTTTAAATGCTAATTCCTAACTATATATGGTCTATAACCTATGGTTTTTTCAGTGAATTTTCAAGGTTTTGTAAATGCTAATTCCTAACTATATATGGTCTATAACCTATGGTTTTTTCAGTGAATTTCAATGGTTTTTTAATAGCAAATATCATAAGCTGTCGAATGTCAAGTACGTGGTAAGTAAAAACATTTTCGTGTTTATGCACACTGATCTGCTTTGAATGCTGCCCCCCCCCCCTCATTTATATTAGGAGTACTCTCTCTTTGCAGATAGTGAAGGGTAGTTAACGCAGGCCTTTGCCCCCGTTGTAATCCGTCGTGCCTGCTTCTCTCTCCATTTCATTGATTGTTCTCTTTGGTTCATTCTCTATTTACAAACAAGCACAGAGTCGCAATACTCTGTTTAGTCTTTGCAGATAGCGAAAAATCGTGTGAAAAAACAAAAGGAATCGAGCAAAATCAGTAGGCCACTAATGGGATCTCTTTTTGACCTGGCTAAAATAGAAACATTAGGAACAACCTGTTGAAAATAGCAATGTGTATGTACATAAGCGGCGTTCATTTGTGTTCACAGTACCCCTTGTTGATTGTTTGAATCGAGCATTGAATTGTTCGAAGTTGGTTCTCTTAAGGATCTTCTCTGCCTGCAAACGAGGAAGAATAGGAATATTCTCTCTCCCTTTGCAGATAGTGAAAGGTAGGTAACGCAAACCTTTAACACGTCGTGCCTATTTCGTTCCTCATTGATTGATTGTTTGCCCGAACATTGACTGTTTGGGAATTGGTTCTTTTTGGAGGTATTCCCTGTTTGCAAATAAACGTAGGAAAATCTTTGCAAGTAGTGAAAGGGTAGGTAATGCGGACCTTTGTCCCCCGTTGTAATCTGTCATGCCTATCTACTCCCCACTGATTGATGCACCTGTTTCACCCGGACCATTTACTAGAGATAGGTCATCTGGCCCGACCAGAGAGCACCCCTAGTGAAAAGGACATATGCAATAATAACGAAGTGATCACTGTATCCTGTTAACAGAAACTTTAGCATGAAACAACCTGGAAAGAAAGGAATAGGAAAACGAAAATCAGTAGGCCACTGATGAACTTTTTATTAAATAACAAACAAAGAAACGATAACAATACGTAATGATAAAACCTATTATTGTCCTAAAACAAGAAACGTTAGAAGTAAGCCCGTAATAAGAAACCTGAAAACAGTAAGAGAAACCAAGTGTGACATTGCAACGGCCACAAGGCAACGAGGCTTCATCGCCCCTCACTGCCCCAAAACGTGTCTGTCCCACCGCCTGCCACGCCCAAATAACGGCAAACTGGGAAAGATACAAGTCAGCAGACATCCGCCCCATTCTGGAAACTTTATCGGGATTGTACTTGATTGAGTGTGATGTCACAAACATTTGTGCGGATCTAGATTGTGTTAAGGAATACAATAGGTTAAGAAGAGAGTATGCGCCACATTTGCCTCAATATCCTTTGTTTGAGAAACAGGTTTCCGGCTACGCCCAGCCGGAAGCAACACATATAAGGCGGGTCCTGCTGCCAACCGTCAGCCAGGAGATCATCACGTAGGGTGTAGCCGGAGGAGAGGCCGAGGCCAGCGGGACCCGGCCAGGGGGATTGCTACGACCACCCTGGAGAGTTGCAGGGGGGGGAATGTCCGTGTCCTCGACCCTCCCCTCTCTCTCCCAGTCCGGCCACCATCAACCAGAGGCCGAGGCCGACGGGATCCGGCCGCGGTGGCGGTAACCCTGGAGAATTGCAGGTTAGACCCTCTCTCTCCCAGTCTGGGCCAGCATCCATGGAGGGCCTGTGTGGGGAGAGGCCACTGCACGAAAGGCCCAGGAGAGGCACCACACGCCAAGGCCTGCCCCACCGGATGAGCCAAGGAACCCGTTCATGGGGCCAGAGCAAAGGGCGTCCGGCCGCCATCCACCGGAGGTCCGGCCCAAAGACGGACGGGACATTTCTTCTTTCTTTTATAATGGCTGCGACAACACTGGGGGGGATGTCTTGCACATGCCTCCGACCCCCCCCCTTGTCCTCATCGCCTGGTCCGGCCATAACAAATGTCAAGCGAGACGCCGTGGGGTGCACTGGGTGGGAGAGACGGTGCGAACAGGCCTCTCCCGCCTCCCCAGGTGGAGGCTTCCCAGCTGCACCCTCAGCGCTCCAGGCGCCCGGAAAAGGGTTCTTCCACTGTGGCGATGCTGCAACGTCTCGCCCGGCAGGGTGGAGCCCGTCCGCTCATTTGACCCCGCGATCGCCAGTAGCTACCGAACTCTCAAAATGGCGGTCGACCTGGCAAGAGCGGGCCCAGCATGAAGAAATGGCCCGGTCACTGGTTGACTCCACCACCGTAGTCCTCTACGACCTTGAAGATTCTAGAGGAGCCGCGGGAGTCCCCGACCCCCGCAGACACCCCCGATGGGGAATGACTGCCATGATCGCCCGTGGAGTGACGAAACTGTAGCCGCGGGACGTCGGCGCTCCCATGCTGGCGCCAGCCTCAGTTTGAATGACTAGAAACCTGCAGACCTCAGTTCCGGTGAAAGCACAGTGTGACCCGGTAGGAAAAATTGTTGCACCCCCTCCCCTTTTTGACTGATGGTTCAAACCACCGATCCTTTCCTTTGCCCTTTTAACGGAACTTTGGACTGCCTCCCCCCCCCCCGCGGTGCCCCACGCCGTTATTTGCTGGGCGGCAACTTACTAGACATCACCTTCGTGCCATCCAGATTTCAGCGCGTTCTGCTGCCTTGGAACTATTCGCACAACAGACCGCTACTGACAACCCACCCCCCGGGACGCCCCACGCCGGATACCCAAATCAGTGCGGCACCCAGGCAACATCTTCTGAATTTTCATAATTTGAAAGAACTAGTAACATGTCCTCATCAGGAATTTCCTCTTCAATCATCTCATCAGGAATCTCCTCATGAAAAGTCTGCAATGATGATTCTTGTAACTCTATGGTCTCCAAACATTCGATGAATTCGCCATCAAGAGATTGATCAAAAAAATCATTCAAGTCATCTCCTCCTTGTGAGAATATTTCATTATTGGTGCTGTCAATTTCATTAAATGTAGTGGATAATTCAAAAGAAATTGCCACGGTCTCTTCATTGTTTAATTGTTTTTACTGTTTTTGTTTTGTTGTATATATTTATAAGTTATTAAAGTTTTATATTCCTACTACTTTGTTGGAGTGCTATATATTTTTAATGTGACACATAATTGTAAAAACTTTGATGTACAAAGAGTCATCCCTGGAATCTTCCGCTTCAGGCTCGGTCCCCTCCCCAATCACAATACAGGATGGTTTTCAGATAGTAGGAACGCGTGTGGTTTGACGGATCTCATCGGGTGTGGGCCTTGATCTACTATAACTCCTTTGAAGAGGGGTGATTCTTTACAGCTGGGGCCATAAACTACATCTGCAGGGCTAGCTGATAGCCTGGACAATCGGACACAGAGGAAGAGGAGTGTCAGAGGGTGCGGTAGTGAATAGGGCGAAAGGGAGGTGTCGGGCAGGCACAGAGTGTGATTCTCAGGGAAGAGCAGCGCAGATGGGGGGAGGTTTATTGCCGATGCATAAGACAGAGAGCGGGGGTGACCAGTGCCTGGGGAAGATGCTTGCGAGGGTGGGGAGCCATGCTACGGATCAACAGCGTGCAGAGAGTGGGTCTGGTCAAGGCATCTAAAATGGCTGCCGTGCACGACAAAAGTGTGGCATTTCAAAAAAGGCAAGATGGCGCAGACAATGTTTTTCAACACTTCCTCATTTCCTTCGAATCGAACGTTAACAGACGTTGGTGCATATTACCAAAGTTAAGCGATATTTATCGCTAACGATGCTTAGCAACGAATTTTTTACCGCTAAGCATCGTCAGAAATTATCGCAGATAAACCTTGCTATTATCAAGGTTTATCGCAAATGCGATAAAAAACGGCCGCAATGCATGAATATCGCTAAAAAGTCAGCGATATTCATGCATTACCGAGCTAATGCTCTTAGCCATGTTATCCACCTCCCATTGGATAACATGGCTAAGAACTGCTCAGGGCAGGTGTTAGTTTTTGGAGATATTCGCGCTTAGCGCGAATATCTCCAAAAGTTGGTAATAGGAGATAGATATCTTGCATGTTGTAATGCAAGTTATTGTGGTATATGGAACTCATACCATAATCTCTCAGGAAAACAGAAACTGATCCTTTTGGGACCGCCTGAGAAGGCCTAGGGGGTGAGGGGTACTCTACTTTGCCCCCTTTTCACGTTCCGAACTATTTTATTTTACTCTCTTCTGTAATTACACAAAATGGCAGCGATAAGATGCATCAGACACAGACAGTGAGAGAAAGGAGGCCGGAGATGAAGAAGAGATGTCAAATACACATTGGAGATAATATAGTGGGAGAAGGAAAGTAAATATGAGTAAACTTACCATGTAACATAAAAATGTTGCACTCTATACTATAAGTCTCATTTTATACTACAATCACTTCGCTACAACCTCATAAATTAAAAATAAAAATGAATAATGTCTCAAACAATTTTTGATTTCTAAATATAAATTTATTCTTCTGAATTTTCAAAATTTGAAAGAACTAGTAACATGTCCTCATCAGGAATTTCCTCTTCAATCATCTCATCAGGAATCTCCTCATGAAAAGTCTGCAATGATGATTCTTGTAACTCTATGGTCTCCAAACATTCGATAAATTCGCCATCAAGAGATTGATCAAAAAAATCAATCAAGTCATCGCCTCCTTGTGAGAATATTTCATTATTGGTGCTGTCAATTTCAATAAATGTAGTGGATAATTCAAAAGAAATTGCCACGGTCTCTTCATTGTGAGCCATTTTATTTTGAAATTGCTTGCTGTAAATTGCAGAAAAAAATAATCACTTTCATTTATCGTTTTTAGTAATACATAATATAAAACTAACTTTATCAAGTATTTAGTATAACAGAAGGACTGTAAATAAATAACAGAAAACATTTTTCAAATTATCTTAAAGTGTACAACATAGTTCCCCTTACAAATTAACAACTCACCTTTTTAAAAGTAGGAGAAGTGTTAGTACTGTGTAAATCAAACACCAGAAATTGAGCACCAAAAATTCCTCACAAATATACCTCAGACAGTAGTATCACAAAATGGCTGTGGTTTCCTCTCATTTTAGATATATACATAACCAATTAACTTTCATCACACACAAATACAAAACCAAAGTAACATTTTAATTGGTTCTAAATTTCAACACTTTCAAATGTGTTTTCCCCATGCAATTTTCCATAGGACATTTAGATACGTCTACAGCCTGAATGGCTGAACGGAATTACACCAAACTTGGCAAAATGGTACATCAAACCTAAGAGGTCAGGGAGGATCTACTATGCCCCCTTATGGTCATTTGCCCCTTCGCTTTGGCCTCCTCTTGTCTCTCGATCCTACCGAGAGACAAGATGGCGGCCGCTACGGACTGTTTGGAATGTTTACAGATGCCGGAGAACCAATCAGCTTGGCAAAGCTCCGTAACGCGAAAAGTACGCGAAGCGGAGCGCTGTTACAGATATATATCTTTTTTTGAACGTTAATTTCTCAAAATCCACTGGAGCACATATATTGAGACCTAGCAAAGGCACATCGGGCTACCAGTCCCTAATATTTTGCCAAGTTTCGTGCAAATCCATTCAGCCGTTCGATTATTATTATTTTGATTTTTTTTTGCCCCGCGGGGCCCTTTTAAAACCTCCACATCAAACCTAGGGGGTCAGGGAGGATCTACTATGCCCCCTTATGGTCATTTGCCCCTTCGCTTTGGCCTCCTCTTGTCTCTCGATCCTACCGAGAGACAAGATGGCGGCCACTACGGACTGTTTGGAATGTTTACAGACGCCGGAGAACCAATCAGCTTCGCTTCACAAAGCTCCGTAACGCGAAAAGTACGCGAACTGGAGCGCTGCCCGGTCCGCTGTTACAGATATATATCTTTTTTTGAACGTTAATTTCTCAAAATCCACTGCAGAACATATATTGAGACCTAGCAAAGGCACATCGGGCTACCAGTCCCTACAATTTTGCCAAGTTTCGTGCAAATCCATTCAGCCGTTCGGGCTAAAAGTGAGGCCAACCGCCCTATGGAAAACTTAATGTTAAAAACACGTTTTGGGACCCCCCTTTTTTCTCAGCCCCCCCTTGACAAACCCCCCCCAAATTTTCAGTGGCTGCTCAGAAACAAAATGTTCCATGTTCCTGAAAATTTCAGCCAATTCCGTCCACAAACGCCAAAGTTATTAGACATAGAATTTTCAAAAATCCCATAGAGAAAAAATCCTAACTATATATACCTACTGGCGACCGCCAGTAGGTAATATATATATATATATATATATATATATATATATTACCTACATATTTTTGTGACTGTTATTGAGGATGTTCCTGAAGGAGAGCTTTATGATGGAGGAGATGGCTTGGACGATTTCTATGATGAATCCGTGGATTCAGATTTAATGAAAGTCAGTAGGTAATATAGTTAGGACGTAGTTACCATAGGAAATTCCGAACATTCTATTGGGAATAACTTTGGCGCCGATTGAGGGATCTGCCTGTAATTTTCCTTAAATTTGCCTCGCTGCGCTCCGCTCCTTCCCCGAAAGTTTTGGGGGGATTCGTCAAGCGGCTGAGAAAAAAGGGGGTCCCAAAACGTGTTTTCCCCATGTTAATTTCCATAGGGACATTCTGACAAGGCTACAGCTCGAACGGCTGAACAGAATTACACCAGATTTGGCAAAGTGGTAGGGACTGGTATGCAGCAGTGCCTTTTGTATGTTTGGTGTAAATCCCTCCGTAGTTTTTGAGAAAGTTGAATGTGAAATTGAGTCCAATGCAATTTTCCATAGGACCTTTAGACACAGCTACAGGCCGAACGGCTGAATGGAATTACTGCAAACTTGGCAAAATGGTAGAGCCTGGTATGCAGAAGTGCCTTATGTATATTTGGTGAAAATCCCTTCAGTAATTGTTGAGATAATCAACTTTTTTCAAATTATATATCTATAGGCGGGACACGGTGGGCTCACGGGCTTGCACCTTCCTTGCACTGTCCTTGCCCGTGCGCGGACCTTAGCGTGCGCGCGCGGAATTCTGATTGGCTGTTGGACGTCTGTCAACATTCCAGTCAGTCGAAATGAGGAAGTGTTGTCCGCCATCTTGTTTTTGTGGCAGATGATAGTGGTTGTAAACAGAAGTGTAATAGTTGACAAGGAGGCTGGGTAGAGATTCCTGAGCCCCCTAGGTTTTGTCATGGGGTCTGTAAAGGACCCCGAAGGTTGAAAAAAAAAAAAATTGCGGGGATCGCGCACCGTGCGCGGACTTCGGCTCAAAAAGACAAAAAAGAAATACATTAAAATAACAAGTTTCAGTGATTAGATGTTGGTTGAGTGCAACATTGAGTGATGACTCTTTCACCTTTGGGTTTAGGTAGGTTTTTTGTGGAGAGTTAGTATGGTAATTGGTAGAGAGCATTGGGGGTAGGTTGAATATTATGTGAGTTTGAAAGTGTTGATAATTTGAACCAATTAAAATGTTATTTTGGTTTTGATTTTGTGTGTGATAATATTTGATTGGCTGGGTATCTGAATATGTATGAGAAATGAGAGGGAAACAGCCATTTTGAAATTTTAGTGTTTGAGGTATACTTCTGAGGTGTGAGATTGAGACACAATTTACTGTTCAACAGTTTTCTAGAAGGTGAGTTGTTAATTTGTAAGGAGAACTCTGTTGTTCACTTTAAGTTAATAGGAAAAATGTGTTCTGTTAGTTATTTAATGTTTTTCTGTTATACTTATGGATTGAGTAGGGCAACATCAGATGCAGTGCTTTATATTTCTAATTCTTGCTTGATACTATACACTGTCCAGGGAAACACGGCCATTTTGTGACTATAGTGTCTGAGGTAGTTTTGTAAGGAAATTTTGGTGTGAGATTTCTGGTGTGAGATTTACACAGTAGTGACTCTTCTAATAGAATTTAATAGTTTTTCTCTGCCCTATCTCACTCTTCCTCTGCACCATCTAACTGTCTTTCTCTTTCTTTTAATAGTACACTAACATCAATAATGGCTGAAAATGAAGAGTCATTTGACATCGTCATAGAAATTTTTGTGACTGTTATTGAGGATGTTCCTGAAGGAGAGCTTTATGATGGAGGAGATGGCTTGGACGATTTCTATGATGAATCCGTGGATTCAGATTTAATGAAAGCTTTGGAGTTCTTTGAGTTTGAGGATTCTTTTTGGGAGATTTTTAATATTGACATTGCTGCACAAGATTGCAACATAAGTAAGTTTAAAGAACAGCAAATGTGTCTCACCAGAGCAGGAAACCATGCAGTAAGCGCTGTTTCTCTTTCTTTTAATAGTACACTAACGTAAAATGATGAATGAAAATGAGGAGCCTACCAACATCTTCTTTGAAATAACAGCAACGGTTTATTGAGGCAACTTATTCTGTGGTGTATATTGATCGTATAGATGAAACAAATCATGAAGAACATGAAGGAGATACCATGGCAGATTTTTTTGATGAAACACTAGATATGGAATTAATGGAATGTGTAGACATTGTTGAGTTTGACGAATCATTTTCAGACACTTTGATGGATGAAATTCCTGATGAAGAAATGCTACAAGTTCTTTTAGATTTTGAAAATTCTGATGAATAAATTTTAATTTAGTAAAGAAAAATTGTTTTGAAAATTATACTTATTTAAATGTAATTTATGAGGTAGTAGCAAAGTGATACAATTTTGTGTACTTCATGTCCTGCATCCTTTCTCTCACTGACTGTCTCTGATGCACTAGTTTACAACATAAGTAAGTATATAGAACAGCAAGTGTGTTTCACCAGAGTAGGAACTCATGACCCCCTACGCCAATTCTGACCACACATTGAGAAAGGAAGGAATCATGACAACAAATCTGTTTCTGCTTTCCTGAAAGACTACAGTATGGATTCAATATACCACAATAACTTGCATTACAGCATACAAGGTATCTACAGAGGAGACGACGTCCATTTCCATTAAGTTGTTTTTTTTTTTAAATTCCAATAGGTCCGCACACCGTGAGTGCTCGGTGCATGCACTGTGAGTGCTCGGTAGATGCACGGTGCGCGATCCCTATCGCCGCCATTTTGTGGTTTCAGAAGAGAGTGAAAAATATAACTTGAAAACGTGGGAAGGGGGTAGGGTAGAGTGTCCCTGACCCCTTACGTCTTCTCAGGGGGGTCCTTCAAGGACTCCTAAGGTTAAAACGAATGTTTATTTTTTAAATAATACCAGAAAACACGATACGTCTGCGCACGGGGAGTGCTCAGTGAGTGCTCGGTGCGCGGACCTCGGTAAAAATTAATAAAAAAAATAAAGTTAAAAATCATATTTCAGTGTTTACATGTTAGTTGGCTCTAAAAATAGCTGTTGTGTTCATTGTGTTTTTTTGGTACCTACAAGTAAGTACCAATGCAGAGTCTGATGTTACAGAGAAAGGCTTTGTTCCCTTCATCAGTGAAATGTACACCATCTGTCCTATAGATGCCTTGCATGTTGTAAGGCAAGTTGTTGTGGTATATACAACCCATTCCATAGTCTCTCATGTATGCAGAAACAGATTTATTTACATGTTTCCTTGCTTTCTCAATCTGTGGACAAAATTAATTGGACCAATTCCTTTTTTGCCTTTGGCATATATTGGAATAGACAAAGGCAGTTTGAGGAAAAAGTGACATCAATTGTCCAAAGATGTCCTTCAATAGCATTTCCAGACCAACCCCAGTCAAAGTGCATAAGTCATTTCCACCACAGTGCACAATTATGAGGTCAGGGTGTGGGAGATGCATGAAGTATTTCACCAAGGTATCAATTGGTGACATCTCAATCCTCTCTGGCCAATCCATAAAATATCCACATTTGGTAAATCAAGGTTTAAAATTCCTCTGTTTGTTGCATACCTTTTAGACCAGAATACAAAACTGTGTCCTACAAACCATACTGAAGGCATCTTCAAGGCAGGTCTGGTTGTACTCAGATGAGGGCTATAAAGGAAATGGCAGTTGGAAAGCTTGCAGTTTACAAGAAAAGAGGAGGACATTCACTGCACTTGAAGCTTAAGAAATGATTGGTGCTTTCTGAAAAGGCAAAAGAGCATATTAGGGTGCATAGTTTTGTTTTTTAAAAGAAGCAATTCTAATGGTTCAGAAAAGGTAATTGAAAGGAACATTGCACATGATTAGCTGTTATATTGAAAGCTCTAACAACCTTGCTGGATTCATTTGCAACATAGTATGATGAACTTTTAAACTCTGTTCTTCCTTAGGTGGGAGTTACCATGGTAACAGGTTGAATGAGCACTAGGGGGATGGGTGAATAAGATGTGAGTTTGAAAGTGTGGGAATGTAGAACCAATTGAAATGTTAGTTTAGTTTTGAAATAGTGTGGGAAGAATGAGTGGGAAACGGTGCCATTTATGTTTCCAGTGTCTGAGCTGCAGTTCAGGGATTCTTTTTAAGAAAATCTGGTGTGTGTTTTACACTGTTCTACATTTTCAAAAGTGATATTAAAGGTGAGTAATGGTTCTTTTAATATAGAGAGAGTGCTGTTTGCAGTATTGGGAAGCATAACAAGCATATTGGGCTTCATTACTGTTGTATTTTGAAAATGAAGTCAGGTTTCTCAATTTATGTCATTAGTAAAATCCTTTACACATCTCTTACAGCATTTCATATTCTTGTATGTGTGCCAATTTTATTACTCTGCATGCATTTTCTGCTTGCACCCATGTCAAACATTGTGCAAGGGGCTTGTAAATATGCCTCTCTTTTTTGTATATTCTATCTCAATTTATTCCATTAGTAAAATCCTTTACGCATTTCTCAAGGCATTTCATATTCTTGTCTGTGTGCCAATTTTATTACTCTGCATGCATTTTCTGCTTGCACCCATGTCAAACATTGTGCAAGGGGCTTGTAAATATGCCTCTCTTTTTTGTATATTCGATCTCAATTTATGCCATTAGTAAAATCCTTTACGCATCTCTCGAGGCATTTCATATTCTTGTCTGTGTGCCAATTTTATTACTCTGCATGCATTTTCGGCTTGCACCCATGTCAAACATTGTGCAAGGGGCTTGTAAATATGCCTCTCTTTTTTGTATATTGTATCTCAATTTATGCCATTAGTAAAATCCTTTACGCATCTCTCAAGGCATTTCATATTCTTGTCTGTGTGCCAATTTTATTACTCTGCATGCATTTTCGGCTTGCACCCATGTCAAACATTGTGCAAGGGGCTTGTAAATATGCCTCTCTTTTTTGTATATTGTATCTCAATTTATGCCATTAGTAAAATCCTTTACGCATCTCTCAAGGCATTTCATATTCTTGTCTGTGTGCCAATTTTATTACTCTGCATGCATTTTCGGCTTGCACCCATGTCAAACATTGTGCAAGGGGCTTGTAAATATGCCTCTCTTTTTTTTATATTGTATCTCAATTTATGCCATTAGTAAAATCCTTTACGCATCTCTCACAGCATTTCATATTCTTGTCTGTGTGGCAATTTTATTACTCTGCATGCATTTTCTGTTTGCACCCATGTCAAACATTGTGCAAGGGGCTTGTAAATATGCCTCTCTTTTTTGTATATTCTATCTCAATTTATGCCATTAGTAAAATCCTTTACGCATCTCTCACAGCATTTCAATTTCTTGTCTGTGTGCCAATTTTATTACTATGCATGCATTTTCTGCTTGCACCCATGTCAAACATTGTGCAAGGGGCTTGTAAATATGCCTCTCTTTTTTGTATTTTCTATCTCAATTTATGCCATTAGTAAAATCCTTTACGCATCTATGACAGCATTTCATATTCTTGTCTGTGTGCCAATTTTATCACTCTGCAGGCATTTTCTGCTTGCACCCATGTCAAACATTGCGCGAGGGGCTTGTAAATATGCCTCTCTTTTTTGTATATCCTAACTCAATTCATGCCATTAGTAAAATCCTTTACGCATCTCTCACAGCATTTCATATTCTTGTCTGTCTGCCAATTTTATCACTCTGCATGCATTTTCTGCTTGCACCCATGTCAAACATTGCGCAAGGGGCTTGTAAATATGCCTCTCTTTTTTGTATATTCTATCTCAATTTATGCCATTAGTAAAATCCTTTACGCATTTCTCAAGGCATTTCATATTCTTGTCTGTGTGCCAATTTTATTACTCTGCATGCATTTTCTGCTTGCACCCATGTCAAACATTGCGCAAGGGGCTTGTAAATATGCCTCTCTTTTTTGTATATTCTATCTCAATTTATGGCATTAGTAAAATCCTTGACGCATCTCTCAAGGCATTTCATATTCTTGTCTGTGTGCCAATTCTATCACTCTGCATGCATTTACTGCTTGTACCCATGTTAAACATTGTGCAAGGGGCTTGTAAATATGCCCCTCTTTATCTTATATTCCATCTCAATTGATGCCATTAGGGAAATCCATTATGCATCTTCCACACCATTTCATATTGTTTTCTATCTGCTATTCCTATCCCTCTCCATATATTCACAGGAGCATATTTACAAGCCAAATTAAACTATTAGCACTATCTCTGTACCAGCATTGAATTCAAGCATGATAAACACTTTAAAAAGAAGTCTACACTGTAAGCTAAAAGATACAAATTGTGAGCACACACAGCTAACATTATGGAAAAAGATGAAAATATAATTCCTTAATTCACATACACACTCAGATTGTTCCTTAAAAAACTTAAAGCCAGACATTTCCACAAAAACATTTAGTATGGTAAATTGTTTTAGACACAGAAAGTGAGATGACACACACACACAAACAGACAGATGGTGTAGGCAGAGATTGAGATGACACACACATACAAACAGAGAGATTGTGGAAGGAGAGAGTGAGATGAGGCATGCAAAGAGGGAGATGGTGCAGGCAGAGAATGATATGAGACACACAAAGAGAGATATGAACTAGTGTTTATATTGTTTAGTTAATGTAATTGCTATGTGCTATGTTGGTAGTGGTCTATAATATGTCATATTTTTCTTTTCAACAGATTGTAAATATCTACAGAGTCATAATAGATTATGCCTACCAAGAACCACAAACAAAGACTTTATAAGCAAGCTTTATCAATCAAGAGGACTCAATTAGAAGATTCGTCCAGAAGACAATCTTCAGAGAAAAGAAAAAATGCTCCTGGTAATGCACCTGTGCTTCCTGTTTTTTTTGCAGGATACCTTGAATGGACTCTTGTGCAAAGGTTATTAGTTTCTGGCAACGAATGCATTGCATCATCAAATTCTTACGTTCAGGTTGGATGTTTGCAACCATTGATGTTTGCATTGGTGGTGCTGTTGCTTCAGAAGAAGTGCTGGGAGTAGAGCCCTGCTCCTCTGATGATCTTTTTATTACAGCTTTACTCCAATTGTTTGGGTGTATATTCTGGGCATGGCATTCCATGCTATAAGTTCCAAAGCTGTACTGTTTCTGTGGATTTCCTCTTGAAAGTACTGTGTGACAGATTTTACACGTGACAAAAGGCGCATTTACCTTTTTCTCTCTTTTTTTTTAATTTCCGTACTATAGACTCTCTCTGTGTTCTAGGGGTTTTAGGAACAAACTCTTCTGAAGATGAAGTAGAAGAATCCTCAAGTTCCTTGTGTTCAGAATTCTCTTGTCCAAAGGCTATTAGTTTCTGGCAACGAATGCATTGCATCATCAAATTCTTAAGTTCAGGTTGGATATTTGCAACCATTGATGCTTACGTTGCGTTTACGTTTTATTTACGGAGCGCTTACGTCATCTTATGATGTGCTTACGTGGTACGCACCCTCGTGAGATTTATAATTGTTTAAATAAAGTTATATATGTTGTTTAAAAGTTTAAAATAAACATGTTCTTTATTATACCAGTTAATATATTCCTTTATATTGTACAATGGATATGTAGATATAATGATTTAGCACCCTCGTGAGATTTATAATTGTTTAAATAAAGTTATATATGTTGTTTAAAAGTTTAAAATAAACATGTCCTTTATTATCCCAGGTAATGTGTTCCTTTATATTGTACAATGAATACGTAGATATAACGATTTAAAGTTTATAAGACTTTCGGAGGTAAATAATGAATTCCTGTGTACATGCATATCTGTGCATGTACATTTGTGCCATGTGGCACACATACATGCCCTAAAACCATGTATGTGTGTGACATGGCACACAAATCAGAATCAAGGGTGCTACAAGGTGTCAAAGTGACAACCTGTCTCCCTTGACAATTTGGTAATTTTGGTAATTTTGGTAATTTTACCGATTCGGTATTTACTGATTCGGTAATTGCCATTGATTCCTATTGGCCTCAAGACTTATAGGAATCAATGGCAATTACCAAATCGGTAAATACCGATTCGGTAAAATGACTGAATTATACAGATTCGGTAATTTCAAAAGAGAAATTACCTACATCCGAATTACCTACTCTTAAATATTGAAGTGGTATGATTTGGTATTTATGAGTAGGTAAATAGAGATTACGTACATCTGGCCTATTGAGTTGTAACATATTTATATACATATGTTACATTTCAGTGCTTTGGAAGTAGTACAATATACTATAGGTAAACACCTTATAGGTTTATGCTGTACCACATCCTTATAGTTTTGCACTTTGACATTCAGTATGACAAACTTTTACATACAAACATAGAAATGTAGTTCTGTTTTTATCCAGTAGAGGTGGTTGTAAAAAGAACTGTTTGGTACGCACCCTTACGAGATTTGTAATTGCTTAAATAAAGGTATATATGTTGTTTAAAAGTTGCTTAAATAAAGTTATATATGTTGTTTAAAAGTTGCTTAAATAAAGTTGTATATGTTGTTTAAAAATAAAAAAAAACATGTTCTTTATTATCCCAGATAATGTGTACTTTTATATTGTACAATGAATATGTAGATATAACGATAAAACTTTCGGGGGTAAATAATGAATTCCTGTGTACATGCACATCTGTGCATGTACATTTGTACATTTGCTGCACCAGCGCAGGGCGCGCTGCTAGCGGATTGTGCGATTTTAAACCTGCCTTTATTGTATTTTGGTTCTGATAATTTTCTTATCCCCTGATTTTACCCACCGCTCGGGCTGGGCTTCTGTCCCCTTACTTACATTTAATTCAGGAAAACGCACCGCCATTTGGCGGGTCCGGGTCCCGGGGCTGGATACCGTGGGCGCCATCTTAGTTTGGGGTAAGTGTATTCTTGTGTGGGCGCCATCTTGGAGCGTCCCGACGCTCGAGTTGCTCAGGGAGACGCCTATTTAAGGCGGACGCGCTGTTTCTCGCGCTCTGATCATTGCTGCACCAGCGCAGGGCGCGCTGCTAGCGGATTGTGCGATTTTAAACCTGCCTTTATTGTATTTTGGTTCTGATAATTTTCTTATCCCCTGATTTTACCCACCGCTCGGGCTGGGCTTCTGTCCCCTTACTTACATTTAATTCAGGAAAACGCACCGCCATTTGGCGGGTCCGGGTCCCGGGGCTGGATACCGTGGGCGCCATCTTAGTTTGGGGTAAGTGTATTCTTGTGTGGGCGCCATCTTGGAGCGACTCGACGCTCGAGTTGCTCAGGGAGACGCCTATTTAAGGCGGACTCGCTGTTTCTCGCGCTCTGATCATTACTATGACATCGTATGCCGACGATACGCAGCTGGCGGTGACACTTAGTGGGGACCCTGAGGTGACTGCGCCCAGATTCCGCGCAGGACTTATAGCTGTGGCTAATTGGATGCGTAGCAATTGCTTACAGCTAAATGCTAAGAAAACCGAGGTCCTGGTGTTAGGGAAGCAGGCGGAACTTTGGGGAGATCAGTGGTGGCCTCCCGAATTGGGGGTGTCCCCCATTCCAGCTGCCGAAGTTAAGAACCTGGGGGTTTGGCTGGACTCCAACCTTTCTTTTACCAGCCATACAAAGAAGACAGCAGCTACCTGTTTTGGTATTCTGCGAGGACTGAGACCTGTCCTCAAATTCTTCAATCCTCCTACTCGGCAACTGGTGGTTCAGGCCTCTATCCTCTCCCGGCTGGATTACGGGAGTGCTCTGCTGCTTGGAGTTAATCAAGCTGAGGCTACTAGGCTGCAGAGAGTGCAGAATGCGGCTGCACGGGCCATTGTTGGCCTTCCGAGATGGTGTTCTGTTTCTTCTGTTCTGACCTCTCTTCATTGGCTCCCGGTCAGACAGAGAATTAAATTTAAGGCCCTGTGCTTGACATTTAAGATCTTAAAGTCCTCTTCTCCTCCTGCCCTTACGGGCCTGATCTCCCCCTATGCCCCTACGCGATCTCTCAGGTCTGAATCCCACCATCTGGCGATTAAGCCTAGGTTCAGACTGAGTAGGATGGGAGGACGCTCCTTTCGTGTTCTGGCGGCAGGACTATGGAATTCTCTTCCTGTCCATATTCGCACCCTTAATAGCCTGACTCTTTTTAGACGTGCTATCAAAACTCACCTGTTTGCCTCTGCTAATTGATCTTCTTTCTCGCATTCTTGACCTGCTGTTTTGTGGTACTTGATCAGGCGCCAGGACGCCCCTTCGCTGGGGCAGCTGTGCGCCGAATAAAAGTTATTAACATAACATAACATGTGGCAACCATACATATCGTAAGACCATGTATGTGTGTGACATGGCACACAAGTCAGAATCAGGGGTGCAACAGGCTGTTAAAGTGACAACCGGTCCCCCTTGACAATTCGGTAATTGTACCGAATCGGTATTTACTGATTCGGTAATTGCCATTGATTCCTATTGGGCTCAAGGCCCATAGTAATCAATGGCAATTACCGAATCGGTAAATACCGATTCGGTAAAATGACTGAATTATACAGATTCAGTCATTTCAAAAGAGAAATTACCTACATCCCATTTACCTACTCTTAAATATTGAAGTGGTATGATTTGGGGCCCGATGTAGGTAGGCATTTATCGGTCGGTAATGGCCGAATTCGGCCGTTACCGACCGGTAAATGCCTTTTCCTATGTAAGAGGCATTTATTTACAGATTTGGTATGTTTACCGATTCTGTATTTACCGAATCGGTCAAATTACCGAATCGGTAAATACAGACTCGGTAAAAATACCAAATCTGTAAATTCTAATGTAGGTAGCACTGTTGATAGTGCTAGAGGCGTCTAAGAATTTGTTATTTACCAATCAATACAATTGGGTGGTAAATAAGGAATTCCTGTGTAAATGCACATCTGTGCATGTACACCTGTGCCATGTGGCACACATAAATTCCCGAAGGGCATGTATGTGTGTCACATTGCACACAAGCCAAAAACAGGGGTGCTACAGGGTGTCAAAGTGACACCCTGTTCCCCCTGGCAGGATTCGGTATTTACCGATTCGGCAATTACCAAATCGTTTTTTGCCATTAATTCCTATGGGCTTCAAGGCCCATAGGAATCAATGGCAATTACAAATTCGGTAATTACCGAATTTTACCGAATCGGTAATTAATTCGGTAAAAATACCTACATCCCCATTGCCAGTTCTTAAATACCGAATCGGTATGATTCGGTATTTGAGAAGTGGTAATCTGGGATTACCTACATCGGGCCCTCGGTATTTATGAGTAGGTAAATCGAGATTACGTACATCTGGCCCATTGAGTTGTAACATATTTATATACATATGTTACATTTCAGTGCTTTGGAAGTAGTACAGTATACTATAGGTAAACACCTTATAGGTTTATGCTGTACCACGTTCTTATAGTTTTGCACTTTGACATTCACTATGACAAACTTTTACATACAAACATAGAAATTTAGTTCTTTCTTTAACCAGTAGAGGTAGTTCTAAAAATAACTTTTTTTTTGTTTGTTTTTGTTTTGCTTGAAAAACGATGTAAAAAAACTAAACTTTTTAAGGCAGATAATTGTTCAAATGGGAACAAACTATGAAAAATAAAGAAAGAAATTATGGGGTGCACCTGTGCTACCTGTTTTTTTGCAGGAGAACTTGAATGGACTCTTGTCCAAAGGCTATTAGTTTCTGGCAACGAATGCATTGCATCATCAAATTCTTAAGTTCTGGTTGGATAATTGCAATCGTTGATGCTTGCATTGGTGGTGCTGTTGATTGAGAAGAAGTGCTGGGAGCAGAGCCCTGCTCCTCTGATGATCTTTTCATTACAGCTAAAAGTTCCAAAGCTGTACTTCTTCTGTGGATCTCCTCTCGAAAGTACAGTGTCACAGATTTTGCACGTGACAAAAGACGCATTTACCTTTTTCTGTCCATCTAGGAATTTAAAACATTTCCAAACTATGGACTCTTTCGGTGATCTAGGGGTTTCAGGAACAAACTCTTCTGAAGATGAACTAGAAGAATCCTCAAGTTCCTGGTGTTCAGAATGCTCAGGTTCCTCATGTTCGGAATGCTCAGGTTCCTGCTGTTCAGACATTTCAATAGATTTTTCAGGAGCAAAGTGCTGATGAAAGGTGTTTCTTACTCGAAAGCCAAAGAAGAATGATGAAGATGGGAGGGGTCTTTCAAGAATTGGAGTAGGAAGTATTATAAACCAATAAAATCTTTTGTTATGAGGTCACATGGTTGGACGTAAGCTTACGGAGCGTTTACGGAGCGCTTACGTAAGCTTACGGTGCGTCTACGTATTATTTACGGATCGCTTACGTCGTCTTACGATGCGCTTACGTAGTGCGCACCCTCGCGAGATTTATAATTGCTTTAATAAAGTTATATATGGTCTTTTAAAGTTTAAATTAACATGTTCTTTATTATCCCAGATAATGTGTACCTTTACATTGTGCAATGAATACGTAGATATAACGATTTAAAGTTTATAAAACTTTCGGGGGTAAGAGCTCGAAGCTTTTACGGTGCACGGGCCGAGCTCTTACGTTGCGTGCACGTGCGACGAACCTTTGCGAGATTTGTTACTACTTCAAAAAGTAATATACTGTTGTTAAAATTAAAGCAGATATTGTCTACCTTTAAAATCTACGTTAAAAACGTAGATATTATGTTTTAGAAATTTAAAAAAAATTGTCGGGGTAAGGGCTCAGAGAGTTTACGGTGTGCTTACGGAGCACTCACGGTGCGCGGACCCTGTAATCATATAAAAAAAAAACTTGAAAATAAAAATTTGATATATAATATATATCAAATATATATATTCACTGAAAAAACCATAGGTTTCAAGCCTTACATAGTTAGGTATTAGCAATTAAAAAACCTTGCAAATTCACTGAAAAAATCATAGGTTTCAGGTCATATATAGTTAGGTATTAGCATTTAAAAAACCTTGCAAATTCACTTAAAAAACCATAGGTTTCAGGTTATATATAGTTAGGAATTAGCATTTAAAAAACCTTGCAAATTCACTGAAAAAACCATAGGTTTCAGGTCATATATAGTTAGGTATTAGCATTTAAAAAACATGCAAATTCACTGAAAAAAAACATAGGTTTCAGGTCATATATAGTTAGGAATTAGCATTTAAAAAACCATTGAAATTGCTCCTATGTAGTTAGTTGTACTAACTATATTTTGCATACCCGCAATCCACTGCTGATGATGTCACATATTACATCATTCATGACATGGTCAGTGACATCACTGATGACATCACTGATGACATCTCAAATGACATTTACTCACAGACCCACTCATACACTCATGCATTCACTCTCAGACCTACTAAGACACATGCAACCACTCACAGAACTACCCGGACAGGCACACGCCAACTCACATACCTAGTCAGAGACTCATGCACGCACTCGCAGACCCACTCAGACATTTATCTACTCACTCATAGACATTCAGTGACTCATGACCCAGTCACATACCCACTCAGGCACTCATGCACCCAGTTCCAGACCAACTCAGAGACTCATGCACCCACTGACAGACCCACTGAGAAATGCATGCACTCACTTACAGACCCACTTGGAGACTAATACACACACTCACTCAGACAGTGATGTACCAATTCAGAGCCCTAGTGGGAGACTCATGCTGCCACTCACCGACCAACTCAGACACTAGGGCACGCAGTCACATAACCCCTCAGAGACTCATGCATCCACTCACAGACCCACTCAAACTAATACACCCACTAAGACACTGACACACCCACACATACCTATTCAGAAACTCACACACTCACTGACAGACCACACACAAAATCCACTGAGACGCTCAAACACCCAGTGACAGAGCCACTCATGCAGTCACACAGCGACTAACAGAGCCAGGCAAGCACTCATGCTCCAAATCATATGCCCACCCAGACAAGCATGCACCCACTCACATACCCAGTCAGAGACTCTTGCCCCCAGTTACACATTCACTCAGAAAGTGACATATGTAATTGCAGACCTAGTCAAATGTATCCATCCACTTATTCACACAGTTAAACAATAGCAACATTACTTACAAAGTGTTTGTAATATGTATAGTATGAAAATAATACTTTAAAATTTTAAACGTGTTGTTATGCATTGAATTTGTGTTTTTGCTTTGTGGAGCTGCAGCGGAGCAAGACACCAGAAAATATTAGCTTTAAAAAAGGAATACAAAAGATTGATATTTAGAATTGGACAATAGGATAGCCTTTGTGTTCATAGTATGTATGTGACAGCTACATGTAAGACAGGATGCAGAGCTTCAGATTGTGAGAAACCCCTGTTGCCTTCATCTATAAAGTGAACTCCATCGCTTCTATAAATTTCATGCAGGTTGAAAGACAGGTCATTGTTGTAGATAGAGCCCATGTCATGGTCCTTGAGTAATGCAGAAACAACTTTATTAACATGTTTCCTGGCTTTGTCAATCTGTGCACAGAATTGATTTGACCACTTCCATATCTGCCATGGGCATATTTTGGAGTACACCAAGACAGTGAGAGGCAAAAGTGCATTAAATGGCCAAAGGTATCCTTCATTACAATTTCCAAACCAACCCCAGTAAGACTGCCAAGGTAATTGCCACTGCAGTGCACTATTAGGAGGTCTGGGTGCTGGCAATTTGCAATACTCTCAACCAAAGGCAGCAATTGGTGCCACTTTAAACATCTCTGGCCAATCCCTTTAATATCCACATTAGCCAAACTCAAGTCCCTGTGAATGTCACCCACTCTAGTACAATCTCTTGCCCAGTAGACATAGCTGTGACCCACAATCAACACTGGAAGGAGCACTAGCCCACAGAAGAAGGCTGCAACTGAATGTAACAGTTAGTAGAATGAAAGGCAGTTAAAATTGAGGAGTGGGACTGGTTTAAGAAAAGGACACATTTGATTTGCTGCTGTATATAACTAGACACATAAATAGGTAGTGATTTAAATACTAAAGTAAGTTCGTCTGGTATTGGCCGTGGAAAACTCTTACACAAGTTACTCTATACTGGATATGCTTACATTTTGAAGTAGTCAACCACACCTGCTACAGTTGAATTTGAAGTTAGTATGGTGCTGGCAGAAACTGCAATGAACCTATGACCTACTTGTACAGTAGAGTTTTTCAAAGAAGTTGCTATGGCAACTGTGCTATAGCAGTATGGGGGAAGGGTTGCAAATAGATTGTTGTTTGATTTTTGAAAGTATACTAGTTTAGAGCAAGTATATGGTATGATATACGTTTATTATAAAATTATTACTGTGATTGCAATTGAAAACACATACTACTATTATTGTAAATGATATAATGGACTCCGGAATGGAGTCACAACTCCATTGAAGAGTTACATGGGGTTCGCACTGTGCGCTGTGATGGGGCACAACTCCACCCACAGGCACTACCAGATTGGGCTTCTTACAAAGACACCAATAAAGGGTTAGAAAATAGTCAGCAATGAAAACTAGTATAAGAAGAGGAAAACATTAACGTAAAGTTCTAACTTGCTAACTTTCAGTATCAGTGGACAAAGATGGAAAAATTGCCATTATTGGTTCTTTCTTTCAGAGAGTGGTATTAATTATTTTCTGTGACATGAAATTTTAAGTGAAAGATGGTAATATGTGAGCATCAATAAACCAAATAAACAAGTATGTTAAAATAAGGAGGTTTATAATGTATATATTCACTGAAAAAAAAGGTTACAGGGCTGTTATAGTTGGGAAATAGAATTTAAAAAACCTTAGATACTCACTGAAAAAATCAAAGATTACAGGGATGATATAGTTATTTTAGGTATAGTAATTTCACATGCACAGAACAATAGAGACATTTAGCAGTTATAGTCAGCTGAGCTAGCTATAACTCGCGCCCCTGCAATGCACTGTTTATGACCTCACATATTACATCACTCATGACATAGTCAGTGACATCACTGATGACACTTCAAACAACATCACTGATGAAATCACTGATGACATCATCCTGTGACTATGAGTGTATTTAAAATGTTTATGAGTGTTAAATATATATACCAAGGTGTATTGATGAATCATTGGGTGAATGAGTGTCTGCATGGATGATTCAGTGGGTGTGTAACTGACTGTATAAGTGAGTGATTAGGTGTCTCAGTGAATGCATCTATCTGTCAGTTGGTGTCTAAGTGGTTGTATAGGTGTGAGTGGGTATGTGAATTTCTGTATGGGTGAGTGATTGGTTGTCTGAGTGCATTTATGGGTGTCTCAATGTCTGTGTGGGTAGGTGAGGGGGGGTGTAATTGCCTGTATGGATTAGTGTATGGGTGAGTCATTGGCTCTATGGATTAGTGAGTGTGTGTGTAAGGGGCTGTATGGGTGAGTGTATGCATGGCTGTGTCAGTGAGTGGATGGATATGGCAGTGGTAAATGGGTGAGTAACTGCATATGTGAATGGCATTATATGTGAGTGTTGGAGTATATGATTGTATGCGTATATGTGGGTGATTGCACGAGTGGCCGTATGTGTGAGTGTGTGCTTGTGTCAGTGACTGTATAGGTTATGGTATGGCAAAATATTGATAGAGCCATGGCTGTTCCAACAACGGGACATCCCAGTGCTAGAAGCAGCACTGTGGAAAAGGTCAGCTGAGGCAAATAATGATCAGAGAATAACCAAGTCTTCACAGCCTTCTAAAAGACCAGTGTTTGGAAATGCTACGGGTGGAGAGAAGCAGGGAGTTTCATGGAGCAGATGTGATCACCTGGAATGATTGCCCCCGAGCTCTGCCTCTACATATACAGGGCATGTGGGACAGATGTTGGTCTGTGGAGCGCAAGGCACGGGCAGGTGCATGAGGGAGGCACAGATTGCTCAGAATCGCAGGGCAGAAGCCAGAGAGAATCTTGTGGGTGATGCAGAGTATATATGTTAGTATCTCTATGAATAATTAGTAGGTGGGTGTATAAGTGTGTAGGTGATTAAATGGATGAATGATTGACTCTATAAGTGAGTGAGTATATGTGTGAGTAGCTCTATGAGTGACTGACTGTGTGTGAGTGGCTGTATGGATGTATGAGTAGATTTATCAGTGGTGTGAGTGATGTAATGTTTGAGGTTATAAGCAGTGCAATGCAGGGGCATTAGTACAATTACTGCTCAATACATTTCTCTGGTTTTGTGCATGTGAAATATGAGCCTAACTATAATGTTCCTGTAACCTTAGATTTTTTTCAGTGATTTTCCGAGGTTTTTTAAATGCTAATTCCTAACTATAATTTAACTATAGCCTTTGTTTTTTTTTCAGTGAATTTCTTAAGTTTTTTAGGTATCAATGGTGCTTGCAGAATGGTGTGGAAAGTGAAGGGGCCTCTGGCCGGCTCTCAGGAATCCCGCTGTGTAGGACTTACAGAAAGTACCAGGAGGGCATCTTGGTCCTAAAGGTGGCTTAGCATCCAAGAGAACTTTATTCCCCAACCAGTAGTGTGCCAGGAGATGTGGTACCATAGTGGTGCAGAAAGGGGGAATGGCCTCCAAAGACCTCCTAGCAAACTGACTGCGTGGGACTTGCTGGAGGTAACAGGAGGGGTAGTTTTCCCCAAACAACCCTCAATAGCCAAGGGGACATCATCCCACAATTAGTACTGTGCCAGGAGGCACGTTTGCAGAATGGTGGAACATGGACTTCCTTGATGATTGCACAGGTAATGCCTGTATGATTCTATGAGTGCCATTGCCAAAGAGACACTGCGAATACCGGGTGTTTTTGACTCAGTGTAAAACACATATATAGCCATATCTTACATGAGATACTAGTAAGATGCTAATTTAACTTTCACCTTTGTATACAATGGTTGAACTTACTACATCAAAAATGCATTTTCCTTCTTCACAGCAACACCAAAGGTCACAAATCAAATCAAATCATTTCATTTGTAAAGCGTGCTACATACCCGTGAGGGTCTCAAGGCACTGGGGGGGGGGGGGCTGCTACTGATCGAAGAGCCAGGTTTTAAGGAGTCTTCTGAAGGCCAGCAGGTCCTGGGTCTGTCGTAGGCTTGTAGGGAGAGTGTTCCAGGTCTTGGGGGCGAGGTAGGAGAAGCATCTGCCGCTGCCGGTGGATTTCCAGATGCGTGGGACTGTGGCGAGGGCGAGGTTGGTAGAGCGGAGGCTGCGGGTGGGGGTGTAGAAGCTGAGTCAGTTCTAGAGGTATGCGGGTCGGGCGTTGTACAGGGCTTTGTGTGCGTGGATGAGGAGTTAGAAGGTGATCCTGTTGTTGACGGGGAGCCAGTTCAGGCCCCTCGGGTGTGGTGTGATGTGGCCGCGTCGGGGGATATGGAGGATCAGTCGTGCCGAGGCGTTCTGGATGCGTTGCAGCCGTAGAGGGCGTTCCCGTAATCCAGTCTGCTGGTGACGAGGGCCTGGGTGACTGTTTTTCTCGTGTCGGAGGGGATCCATTTGAAGATCCTGCGCAGCATTCGGAGGGTGCTGAAGCAGGAAGCGGAGACGGCGTTCACCTGCTTGGTCATGGAGAGGGCGGAGTCGAGGATGACCCCAGGTTGCGTGCGTGGTCGGTGGGTTCTGGGGCTGTTCCTAGCGATGTTGGCCACCAGGAGTCATCCCAGGCTGAGGGGTTGGGGCCGAGGAGGAGGACCTCCGTCTTGTCAGAATTCATCTTCAGCCTGCTGTCCTTCATCCATTCGGCGACGGCCTTCATTCCTCTGTGGAGGTTGGCTTTGGAGGTGTGGGGGTCTTCGGTGAGGGATATGATCAGCTGGGTGTTGTCGGCGTAGGAGATGATGTTGAGGCTATGTTGTCGTGCGACGTGGGTGAGTGGTGCCATGTAGATATTGAACAGCGTCGGGCTGAGGGATGATCCCTGTGGAATGTCGCAGATGATCTTGGTGGTCTTGGAGTGGAAGGGTGGGAGGCGGACGCTCTGGGTTCTGCCGAAGAGGAAGGATGTGGTCCAGGCCAGGGCCTTCTCTTGGATTCCGGCGTCATGGAAGGGTGCTGTTAGGGTGCGGTGGCAGACCGTGTTGAAGGCTGCTGATAGGTCCAGAAGGATGAGGGCGGCTGTTTCTCCTTTGTCCATAAGGATTCTGATGTCGTCAGTGGTGGCGATGAGGGCGGTCTCGTGCTGTGGTTGCTGCGGAAGCCGGACTGGGATGGGTCCAGGATATTGTTGTCTTCGAGGTAGCGGGTCAGCTGTCTGTTGGCGATCTTCTCCGTGACTTTCGCCGGGAAGGGGAGCAGGGAGATGGGCCGGAAGTTCTTGATTTCGTTGGGGTCCGCCTTGGGTTTCTTCAGTAGGGCGTTGATCTCGGCATGCTTCCAGCTCTCTGGGAAGGTTGCTGTCTCGAAGGAGATGTTGATTGTTTTCTGGAAATGGGGTGCGATGGCTGTGCTGGCTTTGTTGAAAACGTGGTGAGGGCATGGGTCAGATGGGGATCCGGAGTGGATGGAGTTCATGGTCTTGATGGTGTCTTTGTTGCTGACGGTGGACCAAGCGGTCAAGCGATTGGTTGGTGCGGGTGTTGGTCACGGGGGGTGGTCTCGGTGGTGGGGGTGGTCTCGGTGGTGGATGTGGGGGTGGCGGAGTCGAAGCTGTTGTGGATGTCGGTGATCTTGCAGTGGAGGAAGGTGGCCAGGGAGTCGCACAGGTCTTGTGATGATGGAATGTCGTTGGTGTTGGAGCTGGGGTTGGAGAGTTCTTTCACGATGTTGAAGAGCTCTTTGCTGTCTAGGAGGTCTTTGAAGGCGGTCCTCTTGGTGGTCCTGATGAGTTGGTTGTGTCGGCGGGTGGCGTTCTTGTGGGCGGTGTAGCTGTCCGGTGTTCGGTCGCGGAGCCAGCTCTTCTCCAGCTTCCGACAGGTGCGCTTGGAGGTCCGGAGGTCTCCGGTGAACCATGCAGCTTTCTTGTTGGTGTGATTGGTGGCGGAGGTCTTGAGTGGGGCGAGGGTGTCGGCGCAGTCATTAATCCACTATTTGAGGTTGATGGCGGTGGTGTTGGGGTCGGTGGGGTCGGCGGGTGGTCCCAGGGCCAGGGTGGTGGGCAGTTGGTCCTTGGTGACCTTGCCCCAGCAGCGGTGTAGCATCTGTTGAGTGCGGTGGTGTATGGTGGGTTTCCTGAAGGTGAAGTGGACGCATCTGTGGTCTGTCCAGTTGTGTTCGGTGGTGTGGTTGAAGGAGACATGGGGACTTGCGGAGAAGATGGGGTCCAGTTTGTGGCCAGCGGCGTGGGTGGGTGTTGTCACGAGTTGTTTGAGTCCGAGGTTGGCGACGTTATCGATCGGGCGGTGGAGTTGGCGTCGTTGTTGTTCTCGAGGTGGAAGTTCAGGTCCCCAAGGAGGATGTAGTCAGTGGAGGCGAGGGCGTGCGTGCTGATGAGGTCAGCGATGGAGTCGCTGAACTGTGGTCGGGGACCGGGTGGTCTGTAGACGAGTGTTCCTCTGAGGGTGGTGTTGGAGTCGGTGTGGATATGGAAGTGCATGTGCTCGGCGGTGGTGAGGGTGTCGTTGGTGATGGTTGTGACTCTGAGAGTGTCCTTGTGGATGATGGCGATTCCCCCTCCCACTCCGTTGGTGCGGTCTCTGCGGGATATCTTATAGCCTTCTGGGATGGCTATGGCGACGTCTGGTGCCGAGGTGGTGTTCAGCCAGGTCTCCGTCAGGAAGGCAACATCGGGGGTGGTTGAGTCTAGGAGGTCCCAGAGTTCGATGGCATGCTTGCGGGCGGAGCGGGTGTTGAGGATGATGAATCGGAGGTGGTTGGCTTCTCTTGTTGATGGTTTGGCGGGCCGGATGCTGGTGAAGCTGCAGTTCCGGCAGGTGAAGGGCCCTTGGGTGCGCTTCGGGGTGGCCCGGTAGCAGGAGTGATCTCGTTCGGGGTTGAGTGCGTGGAGGGTGCTGGGGTCTTGTGGCGGCTTCGGGGTCCAGGGGTTCTGGCGCTGGGCGCAGTCCAGGCACGGGCGGGCCAGACGGGCGTGCCTTTGGCGCGCCAGCAGCTCGGCCGCCATATAAGGGGATGTGGGAGGGAGGGGCAGCTGGGAGGTGGGAGCGGGCGGTGAATGGCAGTGCAGGGGGGTGGGGCCGCAGGGGGGCAGCGGCAGGAAGAGCGGGACAAAGGCTTAAGGGGGCGGGGGCAGGGGCGCCACACAGCGAACGCAGGGCAGGGCAACAATGCAAAGAAAAATAAACAAATGGCACAGTTAACAGAGAGCAAAAGAAAAACAAAATGAAAAAGACAAAGTACAAACTGGAGCGCAGAACAAGACCAGCAGGCGCAGAGCAGCGATACCAGCAGAGGGGGGGGGGGAGTGGCGAACTCCTGATGCGGCAGCAGCTGGCCAGGAGGCAGGAGCACATAGGCGTAGCTGTGTGGTATGGGGGCGGCCTGACCTTCAAGCAGGGTCAAGGGTTGCTCCCTCTACCGCACAGCGGCCACCATATAAGGGGATGTGGGAGGGAGGGGCAGCTGGGAAGTGGGAGCGGGGCGGAGAATGGGAGTGCGGGGGTGGGGCCGCAGGGGGCAGCGCCAGGAAGAGCGGGACGAAGGCTAAAGGGGGCGGGGCAGGGGCACCACACAGCAAACGCAGGGCAACAATGCAAAGAAAAATAAACAAATGGCACAGTTAACAGAGAGCAAAAGAAAAACAAAACGAAAAAGACAAAGTACAAACTGTAGCGCAGACCGAGACCAGCAGGCGCAGAGCAGCGATACCAGCGGAGGGGGGAGCGGCAAACTCCCGATGCGGCAGCAGCTGGCCAGGAGGCAGGAGCACACAGGCAGAACTGTGTGGTATGCGGGGCGGCCTGACCTGCAAGCAGGGTCAAGGGTCGTGCAAAGACATCAGCAGTCACAAATACAACTGACAAAATGTAAAACAGATATTTAAACATATTTTACACAAAGTTTGAGTATAGCTGTTTAGCAACATAACTGTTTACCTTTTATTTTAACAAAAGATTTAACAAAAACAACAATTTCAAAAAATACCTCTCAACATCTGAATTCAAGAATAGAACAGAACTACAAAACACCCATAAAACTACCCATTCTTACCCAAACTCAACAGAAATCAAAAACTGCTCCAAAACTAGTACAATGCACACTCTGTTAAAAGATCTACTCTGGAGAAACGAATAAAAAATATTTAAGTGGGATGACATCAATGGTGTATCATCTTAAAACCTAACATAGAAAACATCTCTAACTGGCATCAAGTAGAGGGAAGCTGGAGGACCATCTACATCAGTGGAACCAGCAACAACAATTCCCGGCAATAAAGTCCAGTCAGAGGTGCAGACTAATGCAAAATTTATGGCTCTAGAGATTTGAAGAATGGTCACATATTGCATGGACTGTACTGTTGTTATAACTGCTGGTGAGCAGTGTGTTTTAGCTATTCACAATGCTTCAAAAAAACAAATCATACATGCTAATTATTTTCCCCTTTTTTTTGGACATTTCTCAGTGCATTTTTTTTATTCTCTCTGTCGCAGTTGCCATTTTGTTACCATTAAAAAGAAGAAAAAAAGTTACAACTTTACAAAACCACAAAGAAAATACATTAAAAAACAAAACAGAAAATCATGTCGCCGGGAAATACAGGAATGTCATTGGATAAAACACTGTTCAACTAAAACAATAAGAAGGAATATTCTTTAAGAGGAGTTCATAGTAAGTAGATTTGCAAAATGCACATGCCATAGGACAATATCAAGGGGTACAAATAAGAAATAATCTTGCAGGACTACGTCCATGCTTTACCATCTAAACACATACCAAAGCAATTGTGTAAAAGCACCAAGAAAGCAAGGCAAGGCTGAAGGACCCTTTCTTGAATAGCAGCCACGACAACACTAGGGCAGAGAGTCCATTCAGAAGTCCAATCTCAACTTCAAGATTTGGCTCCACAGTTTTCCCCAATGGCATCATACGGCATGGATTGTGGTGTTGTAGTGAGTGCTGGGGAGCAGTCCATAATGGTGCTCCGCAATTCTGCAAAGAATAATAAATGTTGATTTTATTTTTGGCCCTTCATAGTTTTTCTACATTAACAGGCAATTTATTGTCTTCCAAAATGGGTATCTAATATCTATGTGTTGTTCATTTTATTATCTTCAAATTTATTTTAACACTACTTCCATATAGCTGGCCGGATAGACAAGTAAAAGCGTTCCTCTACAAATAAATACATAGCAAAAGTTTGCCAGTTATCTTTATTTTCTTTTTCACTTTTTAAATATAAGTCAACAGTCTGTGTTTAAATCTTCTTGTAAGTGCATCAACAACATATACAAACATATTCTGTTTTTTTGACCACACTGTATTACATTTTGTAATCTCTTCTTTAAAACTATGAACTGTAATATATGTGTCCTGTTCTGCAAATCCTCCTCTTAACAACTCTTCATTTTCCCTAGAATTCTGCTCAGGACCAAAGAAACAAAACTGCACATCACCATAAACCTTTTCTATGTCTGCCACAGTACCATGCAAAAGTGCTCTATTCATTTCTCCTAAACATAAAGCAGGAGTTTTCACATAGTACAGCCTCCTAACTAAAGTTTGCATTGCAGAGTGGTGTACATCTAACATCTTGAAATGATGAAGGGTGCTTTGGCACACTTTGTTTGATAAGAAAACTAGTGATTGTCCCTGCAAATCTGTATGCTTTCTAATCTTGCTAGGATCCAATCCTTGTAAGGTACTAATTTTCTGTTTTAAACCTCGCCTTGGAAAGATATGTAGAAATGCCCATAATATATCAATGGATTGCTGTCAAATACTACAAACACTACTAAAATTCCATTTCTATTCTATTCACAAATGTTTTTCTCTGGTTTTCTCTCCTCATGCACAATACCATTTTGTCAATAGTCTTCTTTCTATTTATAATCAAAATGAAATGCTTCACCTTCATAGCAAAGGCCTTATCAACTACTCTCTCAATTTGTTCTTTCCGTTTCAGTGTCTATCTCTTTTTTCTATACTTTTTCATAGTTCTCAGTAGATTTGTAACTAATCTACTACGAAACATCCTGGCTCTGATTTCCCTAAACTGCTCTTGTCTCCTGTTTAAGGTGTGTCCATCTTTGTTACATTCTTTCCTATTCTTGTTACATAGATTTTGCTTACTGTTATTCTTTCTGATAGTTTGAATTTTATTATCATTATTTTGTAATCTTTGGAAATGTCCACATATATTTTCAGAAAATACTTTGTCCTGTTACCAGTAGTTCTTTTTTCTTTCAACTTTTTTCTTCATTTTGCCCCTTTTGTGTCTCAGTTCTGCATTGATACTGTAGTTGCTTATGGTCCTTTTCCCTTTGAGCTTTTGTAGGCATTCTGTCTGTAGTTATGCAGATATTGTTCTGTAAAAAAAAAATGTTTTATTCTAGCCAACGTACTAACTACTGTCTTACACATAAAACAAAAACAGTTTTTATGGTATGTTGCAGTTTTAAACCTACTGATGAACCTAGCTACAGAACTACAAGCAATTGTTTGAATCTACGAAACCCGAACCAAAACACAAAACGTAATTTATTAGTTACCTTTTAATATTATAGCACCCTCTCCTACAACACAGCTGCACCATTTCTAATTCTCATCTATACACGGTAAAAGACAATGTTATGCCTTTTGTAGTAAATTTTAAAATAAACATCAACCAAAGTGTAAAAGTACATGCAGTGTCTCAATACTCTAAATCTGAAAACACAATATAAGAGCTATTTCTGTGCCTCTCTTCCACTGTGTCACTAGTAGATTTAGTGTTTCAGTACTTTCCTACTTAGATGTGTCAGATTATTATGTATCACAGCATATAGCTCTCTAATTCGTCTAAGTACATGCAAACAGTGTGTGACAGGTTGCATATATAAATCACCAGAAGGTTCTAAAAGAGCACATATTTCTCACTAAAACTTGTAAATAGATGTGTTTGTGGTGGAGTACAACAATACTCCATGGATGATTGCATGAGTCCATAGATATTGGCTACGTAATTTCCTCAGAATACAGGTAGTGCCTGCATATTTCCCCGAGTATGTACAGCTAAATCGGTGGTCCCATATCTGCATAGTTAGTGCCTGTGTATTCCCATAACTATATTGCTACTATCTGGGTAATTGGATGAACACATGGGTGATGCCTCTGTAGTTCAATGAGTACATAATTATGCCTGCGTGTTCGGAAGAGTGCATGTGTAGTGCCTGGGTGATTTAATAAGTCACCCTCGATATATAATTCCATACATGTTCTCTAAGATTATACATCGCTCTATTACCCAGCGTCCACATGCATCAATACATTTCTAAAACTGAAAACAACAA
Source organism: Lissotriton helveticus (assembly GCF_964261635.1). NCBI lineage: Eukaryota > Metazoa > Chordata > Amphibia > Caudata > Salamandridae > Lissotriton > Lissotriton helveticus. The sequence goes on along the minus strand of NC_136071.1, from coordinate 327,623,177 downwards.
TTCTCACCTTTTGTAAGCACAAAACCTATTCCTAATGGCGTACCTACATCATTTCGCAAATATTTCTTCTGTCTTTGAAACATATATTCAGAATTTCTCAAAGAAAAGTTGCATGCCAAGTGAAACTAGCACACAAACTCTTAAAAGACATTCTTCACTATTACCCCTCCCCAATTTTAAACAGATCACGTTGAAACAAATGCACCACCCTTACTATATACGTGACTTTTTCACAAGCCTGGAAGAACATAGATCACCATGCAAACATATATGTGATTTCATAAAACATATACACCTTCAGGCCTACTTTCCAAAAATATATAGTTCTTTGCTTCTTTAAGTAAACTCAACAGTCTTATCGTACATATAACTATCCTCAACCAGAAAAACATATTTCACCATCTAAACATATTCAAACTGATCATAAAAGTTAAAAACCACATTGACAAAGATGTCTTAATACATACCTAACAAGTATTACTACTTTATAATTTATTTACAGGCACAGCACATTGTCTTATGTTTTATTCATGACTACAGTACTACTGTTTAATAATGTGGCTAAAACTACAACTCCCAGAATGCAAATACTATAGATGTAGCTATTCTGCACATAATGCTTGGACATATAAAACATTGTCATTGTTAAAGGCATTGCTCATGGTAATTTTCAACAGTACTAACATCTTAAACACATACCCTCTGGCAGATACAGTTCATCTGATATACTTTCTTTTTACATCACTGTGATACTCTTTTTAATCAAACTCCCAATTACATCTTTATTTCTAATGTGCATTTTCTATATAATTAAAACGTTACACACATACCAGTGAATTGAGTTTGTAGATTATATTGTTGTTTGAGCTCTTTCTGGATAGTTTTGACACTGTTAAGATTTGTAAAAACTAAGCACACGAATGGAACACCACTCTCATAGAAAGCAACACCAAAATGGCAACCTCTTCAACTTTCCACTCTATCATCATGAGAAAGGCAGTAATTGAAATCATGTTTATTTTAGACTACTTCATATACACTTTTGAAGCGTTAGAATCTGTTAACCCTTTCACTTTCTTTGAAAACAAGGTTCTTGTTGGCATGTTTTCGCAATCCGCAGAAAGCGTTTGTTTCAACCTATACCTAGCTTCATGTTTTTCAAATTTAAACACTGAACAGCAGTTTATTACGTCCTGAGTTGGAAATTAAAGCTTGCCATTACTTAAATCGTGTCATCACTACTAAAAAAAAAGATAATTCTGTCTCTTTAACACCTGCTCTTAGCTCAGTGTACCTAGCAACCCAGTGGACCCAGTAGGCCAGAAGTTCACAGCACATTCTAGAAGGAACATGTTACTTCCAAATAAGATTCAGCAGGTGTGCTTTACTCCATAGATTCAAAAGCATATCCATGTCTGTATTGCATTTCATTTTTTTTACCAGCAGCCAATAATAAGACTTTTTGCTAAAGCATTCAGCACACAACCTAATTGTATTCACTTTCACGCTGACAGCATCCAATGAAATATGTCTTTTTAAAAAAAAAACTCAATTCTAACTACTTTTCTTTTGGAAAACTACCTCATTGAGCTCCATCCTACTATTGCTTTTTCACTTCAAGATGCTTAGAGTATGGATTGGATCAATCTATTGGGCTAAAGATGCTGCAAAAAAGAGAGGTATTGACAGGGACTTGGGTCTGCCAAATGTGCAGATTACTTGGTTTGGCCAGAGAGGGTTAACATTTGGTTAAATCCATTGTGGATTCCCAAGGTCCTTTCCTCATGATTGTGCACTGCTGTGGCAATGACATAGGCACATTGACTGGGAAAGGGCTAGAAATCCTAATGAAAGAAACCTTTGAAGAACTGAAGTCACTATTCTGTCTCACTGTCTTGGTGTACTCTAATATATGCCAAAGACAGACATAGAAGTGGTCAAATCAATTCTGCCCCCTGATTGACAAAGCCAGGAAACATGTTAATAAAACTGTTTCTACATTCCTCAGAGCCCATCGCCTGGGCTGTATCTATAACAACAATCTGCATTTTGACATGCAAGGAATTTATAGAATTGATGGCAACAGGGTGTTTCTAAGTAACCTGAAACTCTGTATCCGGTCTTATGTGTAGCAGCCATATACACACAACCAACACAACAGCTCTTGTCAGAGCCACCCTAGTAGCTGAACTATTGTGACATTTTTTTCTGAACAGTTTTTTCTTTTTTTTTTGCAATCTTCGCGACGACTTTGCGATCTCCGTGGACACGTAGAGAAAAAGGAAACAAAAGCAGAAATTCAATGACCACCAACACATAAACAATAATATATAAAAAAATCCATTCTGAACATTACACTACAATTATTACTTAACACATATTGCTTTCAAAGAATGTTTAAACTAAATTTTTTTATTTTTGTACTATGTTTCATAAAAAAACATCTTTCAGATCTATTTTCCATTTTCGCGGTTAACCTGGGACATCACAATGACGTTGTTAACCATGACCATCATGCCTTTTCCATGAAGTCTAAGACACATATATCCACACCTACTACAGTATTTAGCACACTAGGAGTTTCTTACAGTACTCTCTGAAGTCATGTTTTTTTACTGTATTTCTAAAACAACTACCTGTAAAATATATTGTCAGTAATCGCTGTGAGGCTGGAGATGGCGATGACGTTGGTCATAGCGATCCCCGTGCTTACGTCACGAATGTGGAAAGCAAAAGCAGTGATTCAATAGCCACCACCACATTCAAAAATTATAATTATATATTTAATTGTAACCATCACAGTAGATAACTCACCATGTAAATAACTCAATATAAACATTTATCAGAATCTCAATAGCTCTATAACAATGAGTATAAATGGTATTTTTTTTATATTCCTACCAATATTTGTGGTGTCGCCAGATATTCACGATGTCCCAGCTGGTGGTCACAGCGTGAGCTTGAATACTGTGCACAATTTGAAAAATCAATTTTGGACACATAACTTGTGCCACCAACTCCCCCATTTCTCAAACATGGGGTCAGAGTACCTCTGAGCCCTTATGTTAGCTTTTTCAGAAATGTTCAGCCCCGGGATCCATTCCCGATCAATAAAATGGTGGCCGCAACTTAATGTTCAGGTTCCATCCAGCAAATCAGAGCATTCCAGTTGGCGCGTGCATTCGTAATTACTCGCAAAACTGTTGCAAAATATCTGTGACCAGAGATATCACTATGATTTTTGGCTTAAATTTTGCAAAAACTATTGAAAGGATTTACAACAAATAGGCAAAAGGCACTTCCTTTAATCAATGTCTACCTCCCTGCCAAATTTGTTTTAAGTCCATTCAAAAGTTTGGGCTATAGCTGTGGCTAAAGGTTCCTATGGGAATCAACATTACAAACACACCCTTATTTCATGCCCCAAATTCTCTGTCCCTGCTGCACGGACCACCCCCAAACTGTCCACGGCACCCAGAAACTACCTTGACACTTTTTGGGAAAAGATTCATGAAGATCGGTCAAACAACGCCAAAGTTATATGCAAGTCAAAAAATGCTTTTCCCATAGAAACTAGGTTCTAACTATAACTAAATACTGGTGACCGCCAGTAGGTAATATGTAAGATATGTAAACTATATATATATCAATAGCATTGTTTAGCTGGCTCTGCTTTGATTAATAATGTAAGATCCAGAGAGAGTTTATTCAAAATTGAGAACCATTTCTCCATAAATTGCTTATTATTCTTGCACAGCGTGGGTCTTGTGGCTATCCTTAAACCACAAGTAATCCTTACCACCCTCAGATACTGTACCAATGTAGCATCATGTAGTCACTGGATGACTGCATTTCTAATAAGATATTTCACTTGTTTTAAAATTTGCTGTATTATTCCTGGTATTCCAGTTAATTTAGTTTTGTGAATATATTCTTGGCTTCTTACTTAGAGTATGCATGAGTAGATGCTCTATTGTCTGTGAAATGTGCTATTTCATCAAACAACTTTGTCTATTGGGTGCCCAAGAACCAATAGACAGGCGGAAATAGGGTGCCAGAAGGATTTCAAAAAAGAGAGGTAGACAGTAGAACCTTCCTAGCATATAGCACCTTACCCAAGTCACTCGTAATTGTAAATTGCCCCCAATAGTTTCTATGGGCAATGTGTGTGCACACTGACTGACACCCACTGTCACAGTGCTAGTTCATCAAAGAACTAAGGTAATCCATACATAAGAGCAAAGGTGCACAACACAATTCTTAAGTTACAGTTCTAATAATCACAGACGTAGGTTTTCTTGGTTGTGATTTTCATTATTCCAAAATGGTGTACATTCAAAAAACACGGGTTTTTGTCCACAAGGGACTTCTTCAGGGCTGCCATAAAAACAAACATATAAACATACAATTAAAATCTGAGTTAAAAAAATGAGTAGAGACACTTAGTCATAGATGCAGCCAGGCTTAACAACAAAAAATAAACAATCTTCTGGTTATATTATTTCGGCCGACCATAATGGTCACGTTCCTTGGAGCATTTGCAACCAAAAAATATCCCTATTATAGCACATTGTTTTTAAAACATAGAGAAAAACAAAACAGTATGACAAATACATTATTGTACATATTCTTGGTGCACTAATCAATTTGACAAGGTGCCCTAGTGATTTATGTTATGTGCATTCTAGATTTCTGCATATTGTTCTGCCATACTCCTCATCAAAAGATCAGTATGTGAGGAGTCAAAATTGAACAAAACAGTGGGAACCAGATCGATGAAAAGGAGGGGTGACTGGGGGAAAGAGGTGGGAGAGAGAAAGAGAAGAAGAAGAGGGGGGAAAGCAGGCACAGTAAACTCTGGAATGTACGTAAATAGAAATTCCACATACCGAGTTCATTTGATAACAAGTAGACGTGGTTTCTTTATAATATGGACATCTTGAGAGGCTTCTTAGTTCGTAATGCTGGAGTTCCTAAAGGGAAGATTCCCATAAACATTTGTAAGGATAGAGCAAGAGCCCTCAAGTGTCCAATAAGGATTGATTATGAAGAGTTGATAGATGTTTATGGGAATCTTGAAGCCCTCCTACCACCCATTGCTGAAGCTATTGTCATACCAATAATGAAACTAGGTAGAGATCATTCCTCCCAATCCTCTTATAGACTGATTACACTGGTATCTTACATATATAAAATCCTAAGAAAAATAATTATGAACGCCTCCTGCCCTTATTGCCGGATTTGGTCCACCTGGACAAAAACAGGTTTATCCTCTAAGCGTAATACCTCCTTATATATCAGATGCTTCTACCCACTCATGAATGAGGCCTCTGGAGATTGTCTCCACTCTGCCTGTATCTCATGTGATCTGGTACAGGTGTTTGATTCCCTGAACTCGACATTTGTGTTCCTGGTACTTCAACGTTTTGGGTTTGGTCCACATAAAATGGTATGGATCTGACTACTTTATACCAATCAGGTGGCGGGGTAATAACCAAAAAGTATATTTTTGCCTCATACTCGATCCTTTTGGACAGGAGAAAGGGCTGCCCTCTGTCCCTATACTCTTTTCTCTGCCAATTGAACTTTTTGCGCAAACAACTCATCATCTGGGGCTGAACTATGACATTACCTTGGGCAGCCGTTCACACACCTATGCAGATGACACTCTCACACATGTCAAGTACACCAGAGTAGCAGACCCTTATTGCTGAGGTATTACAAGGAATTGAACGTGTTTCTGGGCTGAAGGTCTGATACCCAAAGTTCCTGATATTTCCCCTCTGAAAATCCACAGAAAATTTATATCACAAGCAGGCGTACATAATAGAAGACAGTTTAGGTAGGGCTTTAAGATCACTTCCCTCATCAGCTCAGCTTTGAACCTCCCTGCCATTGTCCATGGTGGGATGAGTGGCCCTATCGGAGGTGGTGAGGCTGCCCCACCCACTATATGATATTGCAAACCTGCCAGTGGTGGTCCACCACACCAAAGTCGTTCTGCTTCCTCTACTCCCTTTTGGTGGGCTTGATGTGGGGCCAGGGAAGATTAGAGTCTCATTACATAAACTGAAATGTAATGGGGCACCTGATATCTCTCATCACTACCTCACTGTGAAGCTCCAGTGGGTTGCAGATTGGTTCACAGGATATCATCAGGAAGAGACGGGATAGATTCAGGCTTAGATGTAAGAAAGTACTCTGCACAGTTCCCTATTCCCTGGGATTCCAAGTTCTAACACACTTTTCTACTCTTACATGCAGCACAGACATGCCTAAAATACTGATTGAATCATTCAGTAGGGCAATAGCTATACTCTCCACTCCTTCCACTCAGGGTATCTCCACATGACAGGACAAGCTTACACACAGAAAAGTATCCTTCTGCTGTTCTGTAGATGTTACTACACTGGGAGATCTGTTCTCCGTAAACAGCCTGTTGTCCTTCCAAGACCTGAAGACTCAATAGGACTACACTTAGGATCCTTTTTTTTATATGGCACCATTACATTTGCTCTAATTCAACACTGGAATATCATAGACCTAGAACCAGACACTCAACCACTCCTTCATACATTACACACCATTGAACAATGCACCACCTTATAGCATGACTCTACAAGACCTTCCACAGTGACCCTTCTATAGTATTGGCACAACAAAGAGATGTGTCACTGAGGCAGGTATTTAATGACTCTGAATGGTTGCGAGTCCTCAAATATCCCCCTAAAAAACTCAGAAATGCCAGTTTCTGAAGCATACAATTTCATATCCTATATAGAATATTTAACACCTTGTAGATTATATGTGCTCTATCCTGTAGCGACGGACACAAGCCCACACCACTGGGCATCGCAAGTTGACTTTTTGGACATGATCTGGTCCGTCCTGGTACTACAAACCTTTTGGACACCAGAACTAAGCAATATTGCACAAGATAACGAGCGTGGGAAGCTAGCAGATGCCCATCATAGTCTCCTGGGACTGGTCCCTAGACCTTAACAGCAAAAAGGCCACCGTAAGATACATGCCACCATCCCTCTTACCGGCTAAAAGAGCTATAAAAATGAAATCGACATCTCCAGCAACTGCACTGATTTCTCATTGGAGGCGTGAGGTTATATGATGGGTGAGAGTGGAAAGCACCATTGCACTCAAGACAGAGTTCCCTTGTAGCGCCTTACCTTCACCCCCTCTGCTTAGATAGAGCCCCTTTTCCCCACGGTAGCACTTTCTCTAACAAGCAATCGGAGTCGCCTCATTCAATGGATTGTCTATCAGGCCTCAAAAGACTCAAACTTGAACTGGGACTTGATTTGCAGTATCCTAATTTCTTCTGGGTTTTGGGATGCAAGTTGGGCAAGTTACATCATTGAAGCGTTTTATAGGCCCGAACATTTGGAGAACCTGAATCTACATAGTCTATTCTGTAAATATTTGATGATAGAAAGGTTGGTGATTCAGAGCACAACATCTGCTATGTTATCTGTATAATTTTGTGAACATGTCAAAACTAATAAAAATCTATCTAAAAAAACAGAAAATAGACTACCACCAGTAAAGCAGCAACAACAAATGAAACAATACAGAAAAATGAAAACAGTTTGAAATGATTAAAATAATTTTTAAAATACAATTACCCCTGCAAAATATTTTCTAAATTTAATGAAAAATAATTAGTCAACCCACAAAATTGGTGGAAAAGCACATGGGAGAAGAGCAAAGGAACATATCTGGATACATAGGCCTGTTTCCCGGAGCTACCCCGACACAAATCACCAACAGGCACATGCAAAAAAAAAAAAACACTAAGGGGCATATTTACAAGGGGATTGTATTACCGGAACCTCACTTTTTTGACGTTTCGGTGGCGCAATGCCCTGCACCATAATTACAAAGTGGCGTTAAGCCACTTTTTTTGGCTGAGTGCCACTTTGTACCTATGGTTCCCTTTCACACAGGTATCTGTGTGAATGGGTTGTGCAATGGGTGTTGCTGTGGGCATTTCACCACAACACGCTTTGCTTTTTGACACTGCCCCAGATTTACAGGAGATGTAAACCTGAGGCAGCCCCAAAAACTAATGCCATGCAGTAGCAGGCATTAGAATGTCTGTTTTAGGTGTCCCATCCTGCACATGAACAATCATTAAATAATGGTGATTTGCTACTTCTATGAGTGATGCAGAATGCAGCACACATGGAACTAACAAATCGCCAATATTGATTGTTTATGTGCATGTTGTGTTGGTCTCCTGTATGTATATTTATGGTAATGTTATAAACCAACTGCACAAAACGGATAGGAAGGGGGGATACCAACGAATAAAATAAAAACATAATATGGGTCTCATTTATGAGTCCCCCTGTGTCAGCGGTGCGTCACTTTTTTGATGCTCCCGTGACTCAGTGTGCTGGCTCATATTTACAATGCAAAGCCACTCTGCGTGGCTTTTCATGGGCTTGTTAATATGGTCCACTTTCACTCAGTACTCTGCGCGAAAGGGGCATCCCATGGGTGTTGCTGTGGGTGTTGCAATGCAACACTCATGGAATCTCGTGCATTTCCAGATTGACAAGGTTTCATAAACCTGGTAATGCATCAGATTCCTATGCCTCCCCAGGGGAGGCATAAAGGAAGCGCAAGGAGGAGAAATACTTTTATTTCTCCTTGTTTTTCCTTTCTCTGTGTGCACTGCATTCTGCAGCACACATGGAAAGAGGAAAACACCTCTTGTGATTGTTTATGTGCAGGAATGTGATGCTGTGATTGTTTATGTGCAGGAAGGTGACCCTTCCTGCACAAAAACAATCATCCCTGCAATGCAGGCACCCTTGCACCATGGCGCAAGGGTTACTATGTTGGTGCATGACAGCTCATTGTATTTTTTTTTAAAGTGATAGTTTTCAAACATGAATTTAGAAACATTCATTCTTCCCTCTTACCTTGACAACAATGTGAATAGGGAACCAAGGGCCAGATGTAGGTAATTTCCATTTACCGATTCATAAATACCGACTCATATCGAATCGGTATTTCTGAATCGGTAAATGGTATGTAGGTAAAAATTCGGTAAAAGTTACCGATTCGGTATGACTCGGTAACCCAAATCGGTAATTACCGAATCGGACAATTCCGAGTCGGTAAATTCCGAGTCGGTGAAACCCAAGCATTCCTATGGGCCTCCTGGCCCATAGGAATGAATGGGATTCACAGAATCGGATAAATCCGAATTGGTAATTACCGAATTGGTAATTACCGAATCGGGATTTACCGAATCGGGATTTTGAAAAACGCCATGTGAGCCTGCCAACCAATCAGGGACACCCTACACACCCCACAACCAAGGCCCTGAGAATCCAACCAATCAGATTGAAGCACCCCACCCCAGTACCAGGGAGTGGCCACACCCATGCAGGTGTAAACCAACAGAACAAACAATTTAGCAGAGGTGAGAGGAGCAGAGCATCCACAGGCAAGCAGTGCTACAGAATGGAGTCACATGAAGGCCAAAAGGATGGTGGGGAGAGAAAAAGGAAGATCAAGTTCAGCCCAGAGGAACTACAGGTGGCTGTAGAGAAAATTGTAAGCCACTACAGCCAAATTTTCGGGAGACAGTCTCTGCATGTTGCAGAGACTGTGAAGAGGAACATTTGGATTTCCATACAGGGCAAAGTGAATGCCATTGGTGTGACCCACCGGGAGATTGAGGACATAAAAAAGCGGTGGTACCACCTGCGCATTGTGACAAAAAAAAAGATTGCAGCCCAGAAAAAGGATGCTGGTTTGACTGGAGGTGGCAGGAGCAAAGCACCAAAGCTGACAGCGATTGAGGAGCTAGTGGAAACCACCATGGAGCCAGAATACATCCATGGAATAGGAGACCTGGACAGTACAGCAAATGCTACAAAGAAACAAGGTAAGAGGCATGTACCCTTATCCACAACCATTAACCTGACCCAGTACCCCACTGTGTAGAATCATCACACTGCATAACAGCTCATACTTGGAGGCAGCAATGCATCATGGTAGACATAGTCATGAATACATAGATGCAAACCATCCACCACATGACTCTGGAAGGCATGCCACACACATCACCAAACACACAATGTGCACTGGGCAAAGGTGTGTAGACATTTTATTTAAGAACTACACACAGATGAACAACAACATTGACCCTATGTCAATTTCATTCCACAGGAGAGTCCTCACGCAGTTCAGCACCACCAAGGAAGGAGAGGGCAGCAGCAACTAAGAGAGGGGAGAAAGAGAAGAGAAAATCTGGTCACAGCACAATAGAAGGAGGCAACGACACCACCCAGGAAGCCTCATCACCAGACCGACCCACAACACCTGTTCCACTTTCCCCTCTGTTGTTTGGATCTCCTGACCTGTCAAACACACCCATAGCAATGTCCAGGGTGTCCATGCCCGGAGGGGCAAGTAGGCATGAGGAGCCCCCTCAGAGGATCCTGCAAACCTCTGAATCGGAGGATGAGGTTGAAGTCCCCCAGAAAATTGCACCTGTGGCTGACAGGGCTAGACCACCGATTGCAGCAGGCGCTGCGTGCACCAGTGTTCTTGGCAGGAGGGCACGTGAGGGTGGGGAGGGGCAGGAAGGGGAGAGCGTATTCTGTGGCCTGGAGGGCACAATGGTGAAGGTACAGCGCCAGCAGACCAAAGCACTGTTAGCCATGCATAGGCAGGTTCGCTGCATGAACAGTAAAATGACCAACATGGACAAGGGCATAGGCCACATTGCATCGAGTCTGGACCAAATTGCAAAGGGGATTACAGACATCTCCACATACATGGGAGTACTGTCGGATAAGTTGGACAGGGGCCATCTACAGCGTGGCAGGGATTGACAGTATATGTGCCAACAAACAAAGGCAATGAACAGATTTGCCACAGGTATGTCACTACTGTGCCAACGCTCTATTTTCATGCAGGATGCAATTGTGCACTGCTGCACAGACTTGACACGGGGCATGGGAAGAGTGACCTCTGCGATGGAGCAGATGCTCAACACTAACACGGCAATGCTGGTGACATGGGTGTGGAGGAGACAGAGGGGTCAACAAGCAGGAGTGGCTCCAGCACACCAGTTCCGGAGGTGCGCAGGAGTCTGGCCCCAGCAGGGAATCTGAAAGCCAGGCACAACAATCGCGCAATGTAGTGCGTGGACGGAAGCACTGACCTATGCTGCAGATTGACTCAACTGCACACAGTGACGGCAACTGAGCAGGAGCAGCCAGAGACATTGACTTTGATTAATGAAGCCTTTTCCGATGTGACAATGATGATGTAGTGAAGATTAAACTACACTTGTCAAACACTACACCTGTCTATGTGTCATACATTACCTAGAAATATTGACGTGTAATTTCTGTCCGTCTCAATCTACCATCTAGTGCTGCTGGTCCTGTTGCCTGGGGCTCTGCATGTTCTTGGTCATCATCGATGTTCTCGTGATGTATCAACTCCACCTCTGTGCCTTCCTTGGTAGCAAGATTGTGCAAAATGGCACAGGTCACTATTATCTTGCAACACAGGATGGGGGTGTACTGTCGAGCACCTCCACTCTTGTGGAGGCAGCGGAACCTGCTCTTGAGGAGTCCAAATGTTCGCTCCACTACGTTGCGAGTAGACCTGTGTGCCACATTGTATCGCCTTTTGGCTCTGTTGGTTGGGTTGAGGTACGGTGTGAGCACAAAGGAACGCAGGGCATATGCACTATCACCTGGTAGGGAATGAGAGGTACATGAGTTACAATCACATTGCACATTCAGCTGCAATTCATTACAGGGTGTGTTACACGTATGTACCTAGCAGATATCCATCTCCAAAATCTCCAGCAACTAGCCGTGTGTATATTCCGCTGTTCTGGAAAATGTAGGAGTCGTGCGTGCTCCCAGGAAATTTGGCCACTATGTCGGTGATGATGTTGCCTGCATTGCATATCACCTGCACATTGATGGAGTGCGTAGACTTACGGTTTCTGTATATGTGTTTGGTGGCTGCAGGTGGGCATAGGGGAATGTGGGTGCCATCTATGCAGCCTATCACATGCGGGAAGTGTGCCAGTCCATAGAAATCAGTTTTTGTTTTTGCAAGTTCCGCAGGTGTGTCAGGGAACCGGATGTAATGTCCCATTCTCTGCGTCATGGCATCCAGAAACTTCCTGAAAAAACGGGACAGACAGCTCTGGGATACACCTCCTACTGCAGCTATCAACCTCTGGTAGCTCCCAGAGGCCAGCAGGTGTAAGCTACACAGCACCTGGACATGGGGTGGGATGGCGTGGGCCCTGGGTGTTGGGTGATCCAGGTATGGGTGGAGGTCCCTTATTAGGTCCATGATGGTCCTGGGGTGCAGCCTGTACCTCTGGAGTATCTCAGGCTCAGTCAATTGGAACAGAGTGATCCTCTGCCTGTATACCTACTCTTCCCTTTGCCATACCCTCAGACCTGCAGCCTGCAGCCTTCGCCTCCTCGCAATCAAATAGAGAGCCGCCATTTTTGCAACACTGTTGCATTTTGGGCCCATTTTTATAGCCTGCACATGGTTACCACCTGCTTTCAGTCCATGGTAAATACCGACTCTTAAATACCGAATTTCATTGAATTCGGTATTTTTGGCCTTTCCTACATCTCGATGGGCTTTTTTTCCGATTTCTTATTTACCGATTCGATGAATAAGGACTCGGTAAATAAGGTATCGGTAAATACCGATTCGGTAAATATGTATTCGGAAAATACAGAATCGGTATTTTACCGATTCATATTTACCAATTCGGTATATTTTCGACACCTACATCTCTTTTTCTCAATACCGGTCGGTAACGGCCGATTTTACGGATTTTGGGCCGTTACCGACCGGTATTTGGCTACCTACATCTGGCCCCAAGAGACAAGCCCAATGTTATTTTCACTCTTTGGGTGGCATGGGTTCCTATTGCACATGAACAACATCATAGTTTATTAAATCGACCAGAGGAGTAGGTTTTATATGGTGCACATCCTAAAGTTATGTTTTTCAAGTTCGTTTTATATGTAATAATGAAGAAAATGGAGAGAACGTGAAATTACCAAATTGTGTGATCCTATTCAATTGTATTAAGTGGGGATGTTGAGATTAATCACAGGTTTTCAGGTTTTATATTGTGCACTTTGCCCAGTAGATAGATGTATATGCTTTGCTTCCCCCACACCCACCTTAACATCCCCCTGGAACCCTTCTCCTTCTGACCTCCAGCCTGCTGGCATCAATGTGGTCTGTCACATCCCAAACCAAACTTTCTGGCCCGGTTGCGCGTAACAATGATAAAGAACATACTCTGTCAGTATCAGAGAAATGCAGAAAAATTGCCTGCTCTATTTGGGGCCACTTGGCAAGATGGATTAATGATTAGCGTCCGATCAATGTAAATAGCAATGATTTAATAAGTGAATATAACCACCATCTTGGTCTGACAAAAGCAAACAAATGCAATTTAGGTTAACAAAATTGTGTTTAAAGCAAGCAAATGCAAGTTAGGTTAACAAAAATGTGTTTAATGAAATACCATTGCTAACTAATATATCACGCACTACTGTGCACTTTATGTGCATTTTAACCGACGTCATCAACCACAAAATGTAAAAAAATGACTAGATAAAAATAAAAAAAGCGAGAAATACTGGTCCTGGTGAGGGTTAAGAGATCTCCAACAGCTTTGCACTTGTATCCCTTTTAAAAAGCTACACAAACCACAATACTTTATTTACTTGGGGTCCATTACCATAAATTACAACCAAGTCAAAAGTCTTTATAAATTCCATCCACTTAGTTTAAAGATCACCTCCGAATTTTAATTAGTCATTAAGAACCACAAATGCCCCTACCTGTGTAGCCCATCGTGTCTGCCCACTTCATACACTGCCATAATATAGAAAGTACTCAAGAGACAAAGGGCCAGATGTACGACCATTCACTTTTGAAAGTCACAAATTGCGCTGAATTGCGAATCGCAATTTGCAACTCGCAAAAGTGAATGTAAAACAGTGTCTCAGACACTATTTGCGATTCCCGATGGGGTAGCAAATTGCATGCCTCATTAATATTCATGAGGCAAGCGCAATTTGCAACCTCATTGGGAATGGCTAGCACTCCCAGGGATGGTGACCTGCTGGGGTCAGCAGACCACCATGTCTGTGACCGCTTTTTTAATAATTTGTTTGCGTAGCACTTTTGACCCTAAGGCTATGCCCAGACGCGGGTCCCTTGCTCACTGTGACACTGGATTCAAGCTAGCCTGGCTGATGAAGGGTAATACCCAGAAACTGGTCCCAGGATGCTTGTTTCCGGTCCAGGGAGGACCTGACTTGGCAGTTCGGTCTGGACTGTTCCCATGAGGCACAGGGTCAAGACTGATTTGCATATGGCTGGGTCTAAACTGGGTGGCAAGGTGAGCAAAAGAACGATGACTTTAACCCAGATTTCTTGACTGGAGGTGAATGTATGATTTATTCAGCATTCCGTCCATCATTTGCTTGCATAACACTTTTCACCCTATGTGGGATGGGTATGCCCAGACGTGGGTCCCTTGCTCACTGTGCCACTGGATTCAAGCTAGTCTGGCTGATGAAGGGTAATACCCAGAAACCGGTCCCAGGATGCTTGTTTCTGGTTCAGGGAGGGCCTGGCTTGGCAGTTCGGTCTGGACTGTTCCCATTAGGCACAAGGTCAAGATTGATTTGCATAAGGCTGGGTCTAAACTGGGGTGGCATGGTGAGCAAAAGAACAATGTATTTAACCCAGATTTATTGACTGTTGGTGAATGCATGATTTATTCTGCATTCCGTCCATCATTTGTTTGCGTAGCACTGCTTTTTTAATGAAGCAGTTTTTTAAAACAAAATGCATTCCGTTTTCTTTAAAGTAAAACAGGATGCATTTAAAAAAGAAAAATGAAACTTTTCAGTTTCATTTTTTAAGGGCAGGCAGTGCTCTCTGAGATGACTGCCTGCTCTTGAAAAATATTTTTGCACAGACTTTGCACAGACCTACTTAAAGTAGGTGGTAAACTGCGAGTGTTTTGCGGCTGCAAATCCGGTTGCAATACAATCGTACATTGAATTGAGACTCTACATTTGGAAGGCACGCCTCTTCCTAATAGCGAGAGTCGCAAACGCTATTTTGCGAGTCAGTGTCTTGCAAAATAGCGTTTGTACATGCCAGGACCCTTTTTGCGGTCGCAAACGGGGCTGATCTCCCGTTTGCGACTGCAAGAAATGGTTGTACATCTGTCCCAAAGTCCCCAAAGTATTTTACTGGACAGAACACGAGTCACCTCCTAGTTGTAGCAACAAGTGGAAGCAGTAGCTTTGCTCATGAAAATATACTGTTCATTATACAACGACAGAAATGAATAAGTAACTGAGAATATCTAAGGAAGTGGTAAATTATTTAAGAGGAAATATCTTCATGGTTAATGTGTACTTCCGTCTTCTAGGGCATACGCAAACTACAAACACATTCACATCTTTTCGCTCCAAAGCATACGTGTGATGTGCAATTAATCATTGCCAGACCATCAGATTTATAGCGCAAAATTAGCGATTGAATATCGTGAACTTCACTTAATGCTAAAATGATTAATGATATTCATACTTTAGTCAGAATTGATTGATTGCTGTTTTGACAAGCATTGTAAAATATTTTCCATGTGTATCTCAAGAAAGATCAAGTACAACAACATTTAAATGAGGAATATTTCATACTAGCAAGCAATTCTTGGTCCAAAACTACATTCTCTAATTAGCTTTGTGTTTACATATGGGATAAACTATCCATGGTTGTAGTTAATGATGAAAATAGTGAAGCTGGGAGGGCAGTGCAAGAATGTGCCAAACTGAAATTAAGGTTACATAATAGGTTGTCCAGTTACATTCAAAAACACAGTGCGGTTTTTTCCTGATACGGTATCTAGTTGATCACATACTCTAATGAGCAAGAATCTTACTCTAACAACTATTTGGCACCTCTTTATGGAATTAATAGTTCAAAATGAATAGAAGAGCCAACTTCTCAGCTTCAACCTGGAGCAGAGGAGGTGAGCAGTGTCTCAGAAACAAGTTAAGAGCATTAAAAGTACTGCTGCCTACACAGTGAATAATCTTCCTCACAAGGAAGATTTCGGGTGAGGCAGATGTATAATGAGGTTCATTGTTTAAAGAAAGGAGGGTTCACATATATTTGGGCAAATAAATTAGTTTGCAATCAAGGTCAGGTCAATGGGAGCCCTTGCGAGGGAGACTCAGTTTGATCTATTCCTGTAACAGGCACTTGGTCCAGCCACACAAGTGGTGCAGTGATTTTATTGGCACATGTGAGGCAACCAGGAAGGAATTGTGTGCATTCCTCCTGATTCTGGAAGTCTCCATTACAGAGATGCAAGGCAAATTTGTGATTTTAGGCAAAGTTTTATGCTTAGGGCATTGTGAGTAAGAAAACCTCATGGGATCCGTGTGAAGTACACCACCATGAACTCCCCTGGATGTCTAATTTTGATGAAATGTGTGTGTTTAGTAGGTTTCCCTAGGTGGCGACCGAGCAAGGACCCAGTTAAAACAGCTACCCCATTACCAAATCAGGTTAATTTTTTTATAGGAGATGTTGACATTTTCATGGTACATTTTGGGGCTATTTCAGTGGTGAACACAAGTAGTTTTTTTTCCAAATCAGAGCAAGTGGGAGAAGTCTGTGCGGTAGGAATTTTGTGGATCCCCGGGTATTCTGAAGTTTACATCACAAAAATGCAATAAAGTTAGTGATTTCATGGAGAGTTTGAGCAATGCAAAGCATTGTGTTTAAGAAAACGTCATTGGATCCACTCAAGGCAAACCACCCTGGACTACCCTCTACCCTGGACTCGCCAATATGTCTACTTTTCTTAATTGTCAGGGACCAGTGTTTTTCTCCAGGTGGTGGCCTAACCAAGCCCAAAAAGTGCAGCCATTCTCCATGACAAGTGGAAGATATCCGTTCTCTTGCGTGTTGGATGGGATTTCATAGCCCTCAGGAGAGTAGAAAACTGTTGAGGGTTTAGGGGTGAGGTTAGGCCATGTCAGGTTGGGACATCCCCTTATTTTATTTTAATAAATAGTCATGCCATACACTGGGCTTTTTGCTTCTGGGGGCAAACATTTCCTCTGCCCTCTGTGAAGGCAGAAATACTGGTTTGTACCCTGTGGGGTGGGGGAGTGGCCAATGCCAGAGTGCAATGCTTGCACCCCTCTTTTACCCCAAATGAAAAAATCCCTGGTGTCTAGTTGGCTTTCTATCCCCACAAGGAGGGCAGATTTAGGGCAACCTCCCAATTGGGACAACATTTCCTAAAAACGTTATCGCCCATTCTGGGGAGGGGGTATGGCTCGATGACAGGGTAAGCGGCCACCCCTCTTTTGTTTTGGCATCATTTCGAATTCAGTGGAGTTTACTGCACTTCCTTCCTCCCCAGGGGAGGGCACACTGGAAGTGAATACCCCTATCCACAACCCGGGGGGGGGCAGACAGTCTATTGAGCGATAGGGGCAGGGGGCAGAGCACAGACCCTTGACCAAGGGGACCCCCAAAACAATAGAACAATAGAGCATAAATGCAGTCCTTCATGTCTAGTGGTCTTTCTGCCAACCTGGATGAGAAAATTGGAGGTAATTGCCCATCCACCTCCATGGGGGGTGCAGAAGGACAGTTTTATGTAAATTGGGGGCAGCCATTGTGTGTATATGTATATTCCTGGTGTTTAGTGGTATGTTTGTTTGGGAGGGGGCATGGCTATGTTCTTGTGGCCAGACTCCACCCTCATATTTTTACATGTAATTAAATCCATTGTGTGTAGTGCCCCCCCCCACCCGGTAGATCGGTGATGATTGTCTCCATATCCCTCCTTGGGGTAGAAAGACATCATGAAATGTGCTGGGGGAACACAAGCCCATGCCTATGAGCCGCTCCCCCTATCCCTGGTGTCTAGTGAGTGGATTCCTGTTTGGGGATTACTCTCCTAAGGCGATCCCAACATACTCCCCTTTCCAATGATATCTCTCGCATAAGAATCAGTACTCGGGGGCTGATTCAGTGAAAGTATAACAAGTCCATCGGCTCGTTTTACTTTCATTAGGGCTCGCGCCCTGCGGTGCACGGCGCAGTAGTGCACGCGCAGGCGAGAATCCTTTTGTCCGGGGTTTGAAAATGGACCCTGGAATCGCACACACTTGTGCATGTGCTTATCCTGTTGAGTTCCGCTATTGTGCTTTGCATGCGTGTTTTTGGTAACAGAGCACGCAATAGGCCAAATGCGGGCGCATTGCTCTGCCCATGGCCTAATGGTGTCTGTTACGCGCACCAAAACCCATATGTCTTCAAATATCGTGCCCAGACACCGGCGCGATAATTGAAGACATATGGCTCGCGGTGGCGCCCGCGCCCCACTCACAGCCGTGTTTTTTTATTACAATAGCTTTCAGTGCCGCTTTCAGTGCCGCTTGTTGTACTTGTTCTTCTTGAATTGGACAATTTACCTTTCTCTACGAGTGTGCGCATTCATTGAAAGGACATATTTTGTTTGAGTTTGGTTTCAAAAAGTGCGACTTAGAGCTGATGGGGCGGCACCTGGCTGCCTCCACCGCTAAGTGCACACAAGAAAAAAGTGGCTGCATGGGGGTGGGCAGCCGGCTGATGCAGTTTTCACTCTGGCAGCCACCTGCTTGAGCGCCGTCCTAGTAGTGGCAGGTAACACTTCTTCCACTCGTTTCTCCCATTCCCATTACCTGCAGCGCAATCTCTCTTCATTCTCCGATACCCCTTGCTTGCCCCTGGAGTGGGAGATATATATGTGCGGGCGAAGGGTTAGAGAGAGCTTCTGCAAAACTGCCCGCTCAGTGAGATGGCACACTTCTAGACACCCTCTTGCCCCTTCCATCGCCTGCTGTGCCCCCCCTACATAGGATCCCACCCCATTCCAAATAGGATCTTCCGATGTCTACTAATGGACAGTCAAGACCCCCTGCTGGGCGGCGGGCACGGGCAGCACCCCTGAGGGACACCAGGGGGTTGCAGCTCTCTCTCAGCGGCCCAGGAGAGCTGAAACTGGCAGAATATGCAGTTGTTTTGAGCAGAGTACAAGCCCTGCCCCGCCCTGGGCACTGCCATCACTCCGCTCTGCTCCGGGCACCTCAGCCCCTAAAGAATATTGGTACTTGAATGACAGGACCATGTGATGGGGAGGGAGTTATTCTAAATGGTGCTACAATCTAGTCATGGAGGATCCCCCCCACCGCTATACACCCTCCCCGTGCCCACAGCTGACTCCTATGTTATGGTCTGCCTGATAACGAAGGTTGGCAGGAGCTGTTGTTGACTTAACATTGCCACGCTCCCTCGGCACCGCAGCCTGGCAAGGGTGTTGCAGGATTTAAGTCGAGGGACATCAATTCACATTCTGATAAGTGAGTGAGCTCAGGTGCAACCTTGGCGGTAAGCACCGTCGCCCCCTTCCCCCTGTGCTTATGGTACCCCCCATTTGGGAGTTGGGAGGGGGAGTCGAACTAATCAGCAATAATTGGCTGAAACAGAAGTATACAGGGGGAAGTAGACGAGGGGCCATGGTTTGTGAAGATGCTGAGTTGACTAGGTAAGGGGTTGTACCTCACACCACCTCCCCTTAGCAGCCCCCTCATCTTCAGTTGCCCTCAACCCCTTCACCCCCCATCTTCCGCACTTCATTTCTAGAGAAACATCTAAACATAAACTGACTTTGGATGACTCAGCACTACTCTGCATGCTCTCACGTTGGGGCACCCCACTTTAGCCTTCCAAAATGTAAATTTCAAGCTTAGCAACACCAGCATCTCACCTCACCCCAGACTCTCCTCCGCCTCCTGGGACTACCCCGTCCCCCCACTCCAGCAAGAATCTTTCAAGACTAGTTTTTTTTTAGAGGCATAACGAAAAATGTTGCCCCATGCAGAATGTGAAGAGGCAGTGCTTAATTTGAGCTGTTCTTTTCCGGTGCTTTGCACCAGCACTTAATTTTCAACAGCTGCACTTATGACAGTCTGTCACATGGTGGTAGTTATGTTGGTACCATCATTGGCAGCGCTGGCAGGGACACTGGGTGCTGCATGCTGCATGCAGTAACCTCCAGAGAAGGGTCTTGGCACTTTTTCTTTTCAAATTAAGCATTGGAACAGGGACCCTGAGTCTCTCATATCTAACAGTTATTCATTAGTCTTGATCTGAATGGAGTCCCCTGGAAGGGTTGGTGTGGCCCTGAAAGATTGGGGGGCCCCTGTGCAACGAGGGCTGCAGGTCCCTCCTTAAGCCCTTGGGGGCTTCCTTAGGTGGGTCTTATGTCCGGTTTATTTCAATTAACTCTGATTAGGTGTGGCTGAAGGTAATTTGCCTTGATGTATTGACTAAATCTATCCTTCCTTATCCGGATCAAAGATTAAGAAACACTGTTTCACTGAGGTTGAATGTGCCTCTTCTTAAAAGGATGCACAGCTAAGGGCCCTAGTCAGCTGACAAGGGAATAGCAGTGTCTTCTTTGCAAATACAATGCCCTATACTGACTAGAACGGAGGGCAATGTGAACATATGGGGCAAGATGAAATAGCTGGATCAGATCATCCTCTCTGGGAAATGAAAAGGGCATTTACATTTTAACAAGCAACACACAGTAAAGAAATAAGGTGTGGGACCCCCACTTTGTTTCCAACTCAGTTATGGTGGCAGACAAGTTCTTCTGAGCTGGTTTAATATAGCCATCTGCTTGTCCTACAACTCTAACACTGTGCTCACAATTATGATTGTAGGACTGATTCCATGCACACCTTGTGCTACACTTTTAAGTACAAATAATCAATGGACACATTTATCCAAAAGTTCAACTTGAAGTCCATTACTTTAACACAATAATAAAACAATTTTTTTGTGAGCTAACATGTTTCGTCCATTTAAATGATAGGACTTCTTCACAGCAAACAGTAAGTTTCTAAAACTGTAATTCGTGACGCCAGTTTGGTGATGGTTTGTTTGCTTGATCAATATCTTGTAAAATGACAGAGGTTTTCTGTTTGGGTTAGCATGCGTTGAGCACAAATTCCGCATGGTGTAAATGAACCATAAATTAACCTGGAGGCCCAAAAAATGTAAATAGCATTGTACCAGCTAGAAAACTCTATTGTTTTTCTTTCAATGACCTCTATACCCTCATGGGTGACAAGCAGCTCTCTACAAATCCACCTTACATTACAAGATATTGATCAAATAAACAAATCACAACCAAAAGGAGATTATAATTTGGATTTAACCCTTTCCATGCGTTGGACGGCCCCCGGACATCTGAAGTCACTGTGGGCGTGTGCGTCGGACGGCCGGGGGCCATCCAAATCGTGCACGCGTGGAATTTGCCCGCACCGTGTGGGAATTCCACGAGCGTTCAAGGGGTTAATGCCCTGCCTTTTTCAAAACGTACTGTTTGCCTTGAAGAAGTTATATCATTTCAATGGATGAAACACATTGGCTGATCCAAAGATAATCATTTAGTCTGGTCTATTCTGAAAGCCTAATTTGAATATATAATTATGAACTGAGAAGAAACAACTATGAAACAACCCTGACAGTCAAGAGCTTCAGTCAAACATTTTGGATTCATGAATGCATTGAATATTTGTTCATTAACTTAAGAGTGCAGCCCATTGTGTGAATTTAACGTGTTGACGTTGCTGAGTAGTAATGTGACGATCCTTAGCACCTGTGTCCCAGAAGGAGGCTTGCAAGCACCACAAAATTGAAATGAGACAATATAGATGTATTGTGATGATTGATACACCTGCTGATTGTAACATTGGCATTTAATACTTGTTATGTACTGGTAGGTTACGCTTGTTGCTTTCAAAGGGCATTTTGTTGAGGCAGTGTAAAGGTGCAACAAGAAGGGGGGAATTTAAGTAGCACTTTGCCCACATGCACTGGCTTCTTTCTGCCCTGCTGTAATCTCATAGACTCTAGCTGCCACCATGTGTGCCCTTGCTCTTATCTCATGATTATGCCATATGTACCTAATTACCGATACAAATGTGATATTGGTAAAACACTAAAGGCAGAGAAAGGCAGCAAGGCAAAACAAGCATTTGCAAAGCAATCGGTCTCACATTATTAAAGTTTGAGTTATTGGTGTTGCATTATTTAGCAATGCCAATAGCTCAAACTTTAATAATGCGAGACCTATTGAATTGCAAATGCTTGTTTTTGTAATGTAATGATATCAGCATGTCCTGAGTGCTGCTCATCATTACAAACAAAAACAACACACAAACAAAAAAAAGCTCAGGCTACTAGGAACGCTCTTCCTGAACCTGGGGAGAAAATAAGGGAAATCAGAGGGTCCTTTCTAACCAAGCCCAGTGTCTGCAATTGACCAACAGATGCACTGGAAAGGTAGTGCAGCAGTCGGCTAAACTTAAGGAGTTATTGTAAAATGTCACCTGCAGGTAAGTAATGTGGTCATTTGGAAAGAAAAAAAGTGTCTTGAAACTGTATAATGAATTTTGAAACACTAAATATTGATGCACATGGTAGAACATAATTCCAAATAACCTTCCAGCTGCAACCACTTTAATAACAGGTTTGTGAGCTGAACATCATCTTTGTCATTGATGACATAATATGCGGAATATCTAGTTCTGAACATGAAATGCAAGTGAATGACAAAAAACACATGGAAATATGATGGTAGATATCAAGGACATCAAGGGTGATATTTACAAAGAAGTGGCGAAGTGAGGCTGCACCATATTTACAAGGATATGGTGCAGCCTTGTGTTTCCCCCTGCGCTGGCGCTACACTTAACAGTGTAGCGCCAACGCAGGCACCCTTGCACTATAAATGTAAATGTAAATGTAGTATACTTGTAAAGCGCACAGCTGCCCCAGCAACGGGGGGGCCCGGCGCTGTATAACTCTGGGGAACCCGTCCTGGCTTTCCCTGTGGGATGGTCCCTTGCTGGGAGTCCCCAAGGTGGAGCCAGGCATCCCCGGAATTGGTTGGCCGTTGTGGAGATTAGGCAAGCTAATGCCCAGAGTTGCCGAGTGGAACCCCTGATTAGAGTAAGCACCAAAGCGAGAATTATCGAGTCCGCTGACCAAGGTCCACGACCCTGCCGCGTCGGGAATTGAACCCTGGTCCCAGGCTGACTTCTGCTCTCAGGCCTGCCGCCTCTAACCAGTGAGCCACACTACTCCACATAGTGCAAGGGTATCTCCGTGCAGGGACCGATTGTTTATGTACAGGGAGGTCCCCCTTCCTGAACATAAATAATCTTGAAATGACATTTTCTCACTTCTATGTGTGCTGTTTAATGCAGCACACATAGAAGTTACACAATGTCATTTTTTTTAATCTTAAGGATTGTTTATGTGCAGGAAGGGTTACCTTCCTAGACATAAACAATCCAAGGTGTTTTGCTTTTTCCATGTGTGCTGCACAAGGCAGCCCATATAGGAAAAGCAAAAACGAGGAGAAATAAAGCATTTCTCCTTGTTTCCCCAAGTTAAGACCAGGTTTCCCTGGTCTTAATTTTGGTGCTGCCTCCTATTTACAAAGCATCAAAATCAGTGTGTTGCGGTGGAATGCCCACCGCAGCACCAACAGCCCACTCCTTTCACGCTACGAATAGTGTGAAAGGGGGCCTTATTAACAAGGCAGCGTTAAGCCACGTTAAGTGGCTTAATGCTGCCTTGTAAAGAAGGTGAAGCCCCTATCGCCAGGGAAACATCACAAAAAGTGTCGTTCCCGTGGCGTTAAGGGCTTGTAAAGATGCCCCTAAATGTTTTTTCACACTTTTACTCTCTTTACTTTACTTAAGTCGTCATTGATCCATTTAAGCTTCACCCATTCATTCTCCAGCCCTACTTCATTTCAAAAACTACTATTTAAATTATGGGCGTAGTGTGCCCAGTCTGCTTGTTACAGGTTTCAAACATGCAAATGGGAAAGAATAATCCAGTATTTTAGACACCGAAAAATGATGATGTCTGGATACCTACTTAACTACTGAGCATTCTTTAAAAAAAAAAAAGGAGACTATGTCCTTTTCCATTCAGTAACTTATATACTTCCCAGAACTTCCTTTTTCAAGTCAACAGAGAAATACTATCCGATTGGGTGGGTTGAAGTTTTAAAAGTTAATTCAAATGAGTCACCAGGGTATTCTTGAACTAAAGTAGACTGGAACATGTAAATCAAATGGGTTTATGGTGACAAACAAATATTTTACATAAGAGTTTGTAAATGGTGCAGCATTTTGCGAACTGCACGAACCTATTCAAAATGATTATGGGCCAGATGTAGGTAATTCTATTTTACTGATTCATAAATACCGAATTTTACCGATTCGGTATTTATGAATCGGTAAAATAGAAGTAGTGAGATGTAGGTAAATTTATTTTTTAATTTACCAAATCGGTAAGAATCGGTATTTACCGATTCTGTAAATACCGAATCGGTATTGCCCATTGATTCCTATGGGCCTTGAAGCCCATACGAATCAATGGGCAATACCGATTCGGTATTTACCGAATCGGTAAATACCGAATCCTGCAAGGGTGCAGGGGGTGTCACTTTGACACCCTCTAGCACCCCAAATACAGGCATGTCTGCCATGTGGCACACATACATGCCCTAAGGGCATGTCTGTGTGTCACATGGCACAGGTGTGCATGCACACCTGAATTCGGTATTTTACCACCCAATAGGATTGGGTGGTAAAATACCGATTCTTAAGAGCCTGTGACACTCTTAGGAGTGTCACCTACATGTGGATTTACCAAATCGGTAAAAATACCGATTCGGTCTTTTACAGAATCGGTAAATTTACCGAATCGGTAAATTTACCGATTCTGTAAAATGATGGCCCCTACATGCCAAATCCTAAATACCGGTCGGTAACGGCCGAAATCGGCCGTTACCGACCGGTATTTTCTCTCCTACATCTGGCCCTTTATGTGATAGCAATGTTCAAAGGCATTTCTAGTGCCTAATGTGTTTAATTCTTGCCAATGCTACACAATGGTGTCAGATATTTGAGGCCTTCTAAATAGTTTTCTAATTCCTCATTCACAGAACAAAAAAAATACTTTCCCCCTCTAATTTTGAGATGTATTCACTGCACTTCCACTTGCATTTTTAACTGAATGGAGTAAGCTGTCCGGTCCTTGATAAATGATCTCAGAAACGTGCTTCAGTGACTACTATCGACTGAATTAAAAGGTTGAGAGCAAAGGGTGATAACATTACCTTGACCAACTTCATTGTTTTGAAGTTTCTGGCTTCCATCTCAACAAGAGGACAACTCTGGATCTCTCTGTGTCCATTTAAACAGGAAGTGATGTCACTCTATTTTCAGAACCTCCACAGACTTCTGAGGCCTGTACCTGAGGGAATCCTTCACCTAGGACTCCCAAGCATAACGGTGGCCAAGACGAGAGAATCACCTGTTTGCATATAGGGACAGAACTCCTGTTGCCAAGGTAAACCACCCACCATTATGTGTCTCAAAAACCACTACACACACCATTCCTCCTCTCTCACCAAGACCCTAACAATGCCCCATATTTGCACATTTAACATCAATAATCTCATCCACACTGTTTATCACTAATACACACACCACCCATATCACACCATATGTAACTCAAGAAGCATACTCAACAATAACTCGTGCTGCTAACATCACACAGCACAAACTAGATGTTGTTTTGGTCACAGAACCTTGGTGCACACCCTCCTCCACATAATACACAATGTCCTCCCTGACTACAGCAGCCAACAGAGAGTGTACATGTAAAACCGTTGGGAGAATACCCACAGAAATATATGTCACTTGGCTGTGCTCCATCTTAAACCTAGGCAGACACACATCTTATGAGCGCCTCTCCTGCCACTTTCCTTACTGAGGGCAAAAAAGCCTCCATATATCTCATTTGCAAAGCTCCCAAATGCACAATGACTTCACCGAAGAAATATCCAATTCTTTCAACCAATTGTCACATTCCTCTTGGACTTCAGTCTGTCTGGTGTCACCAGCACCAAAAGCATTAAGGATGTCCTCAATTCTTTAATGAATGCCTTAGTAATAAAACACCACATCGCTAATCCAACTCACTCCAAATGCAATATATTATACCTCATCCACTATCCATCCCCCAACATCTACTGCCAGCTCCCCATATTCTTGGGCTGGATGATCACTGTGCTGCCCTCTTCACCGCTATTCATGCCACTACCCAACATAAATCCTATTAGAGAAACAAGACAGTTACTTCAAAGAAATCCATCTATAAGAACGCAAAGAGGAACTTATTAATCTTCCCAGGCACTTTAAGCTCTCAAAAGATGCCAATACCCATCTCCACATGTACCTAACCATTCTGAACAATCTTGCAGAATGCTCATCCAAAAACCTTTGACTGCATGCCCAAGCCATCAGCAGTCTGGTAAATCCAAGGACTTCCTAAATATAGGTATGCCATACTAAGACGGGAACAGAAATGGAGATCATAATGCTAGGAGGACCCTACCATTCTAAGGGCATTCCCCTCAAACTGTTGTTCCAAAAATACCAAAGCAAAAGTCACTTACTACAAGACAGCCATGAATGGAGCTATCAACAAAAGCAAACTCTTTTGTGCAGTTAAACATTGTGCCAACCCTATCCCACACCCACTATCCCAGCGTGAGGGACAGATGCTATGTTGTCAACCACTTCTTCATAGAATAAAATCAATAAAATCATATCTAACATAATCAATTCATTATAGTCAGTCATACCATCAACTATATCCAGACACTATATCACTAACTGGTCGTCCTTCAGAACAGTCTCCCAAACAAACCTCTCCAACATTCTGGACTCACTTAAAGCAACCTTCTACACAGATTATGTGCTTCCCTTTTCCATCATAAAGTCTCTGCAAGTTGACACACTCCTCCTCTTAAACAGTGCCTCCTAACCCAGGACCCCTTATTGGACAGCCAAAAGATCGAAGTGACCCTCTTCCTGATGAAAAAGTCTACTCTAAATGCAGCTGACACTGCAAACTTCCCTTGGAAAAACATTTGATGAGGCGGTCACCACAAAGCTACAGGAGTGCAATAGCATGAAGAATCTATTTCAAGACTATCAAAGTTCATACCACTTTGTAGAACCCAATGAAATGGAGCAACGCCCTGCCCAACAGCACTGTAGACACCACCCTTGCTCCCCTGAAAGGCATACGTCATGCAGCAGCAAACTTTATCAAGGGGATGAACAAATCCAACCACACCACCATGAACTAAAGGTTCTACAATGGTTTCTGCTGCAAGCCCAGACCATCTACAAGATCATGTGCATCACTCACAAGGCCCTGTACACCAAGACAACACTCTACCTTGGTAACAAACTAACAATATCTGGAGGTCACTGCCAGACAAGGAGCTCAATCAAAGCCAGATTACAGACTAAACATTGCAGGAAGAAGAAAACAATCTTTCTCAGTATACATTCCAAGGATCAAGCACATCGTCCCCTCTGACATCAGGGCAGCATTAATAATTATAATTCAGGGACAAACTTGAAATTTAGATTTTCAAGAAACTCTACCTCAGATATGCTTACTCCTCATCCCATCTAGTAGCTCCCCTCCTCCTCTTGTCCAACTAAGAATCCAATTGGGGGCTTCCCCTTGCTAGACCTATTCCATAATTTGAAATACCACAATATACACACAACATATACAAACATGACATTTTGGTAGCCTGGAACATTTGAGTGTCAGGCCTTATTGCCATGGCTTGAATTTTAATGCTGTGTTTGATTTCCAGGAGCTGGTAAGAATTTGCATATACTTTTGAATTAAAGATTAGAAATGCAATTTTCAAATTTGTTATTTACATATGTTTTTAGTAATCTTGAAATGAATCTAAGCAATGCATGCAGGATTTGCAGGACTAAAAGCATAATTTGCTTTTTATTGCATACATGAGTGTCACTCACTAACTTACATTTGAAAAGTTGGTAGCACTAAGAATCAGCCAATTACATATTTGATAAGCAGGGTCCCATGTCACTTGCAATACCAGAAACTAGTGCTTGCTTATTAGTCAAAAGTAATTCACATGTTAAAAGTTTGTATTCCATATTTAGAATAGAAAAATGAATACTACAAAACCCAGAATTCTGACACTTGCTATTTAAAAAGCCTTGTTCTGCAATGGATCGCACTCCGCTAGCCCCTCCTCCGGGTCGCCCCTGAGCACTCTGGTATTTGAAGTGCGTGTAGTTCGAAGAATAGAAATCAAGTTCATAAGTGGTTCACCAAAGTTGGTGCGAGTAGGTACTCGTTGTTCCCAAAATCTCTAGACCCAAGACATGGCTCGGGTTTCGGGATAGTTTCCCTCATCAGTAGAGAACAAGTATGGGGTGGATGAGAAGGCCGCCAAGTAACCGTCACAGGCCTCGATGCCTCTCTGGCTCGCAGGGCGTCTCCAGAAGCTCGTCAGCTTGGCGCTCAAGGGAGCGATAAGTAGAATTCTGCAATGGATCGCACTCCGCTAGCCCCTCCTCCGGGTCGCCCCTGAGCACTCTGGTATTTGAAGTGCGTGTAGTTCGAAGAATAGAAATCAAGTTCATAAGTGGTTCACCAAAGTTGGTGCGAGTAGGTACTCGTTGTTCCCAAAATCTCTACCCCGAACCATTTCTCTACTGATGAGGGAAGTTATCCCGAAACCTGAGCCATGTCTCGGGCGATACCCAAAAACCCTGGACATGTATCGGGTCTAGAGATTCATCAGTCCAACAAGTACCGACTTGCACCCACCTGGGTGATCCACTATTGAACTACAAGTACCAGAATCCCGAGGGGCGATCCGGAGGAGGGGCTAGCGGTGTGCGCTCCATTGCGGTGGTTTCTATTAATTGGCTCCCTTGAGCTTTGAGCCGACGGGCTCCTGGATGTTGCCCTGCGTGCCGGTTCGGGCATCGAGGCCATTGACGGTTGTTTGGCGGCCTTCTCCTCCACCCCGAACCATTTCTCTACTGATGAGGGAAGTTATCCCGAAACCTGAGCCATGTCTCGGGCGATACCCAAAAACCCGGGACATGTATCGGGTCTAGAGATTCATCAGTCCAACAAGTACCGACTTGCACCCACCTGGGTGATCCACTATTGAACTACAAGTACCAGAATCCCGAGGGGCGATCCGGAGGAGGGGCTAGCGGTGTGCGCTCCATTGCGGTGGTTTCATTTAAAAAGCCTTGGCAAGCTCAGTTTGTTACACACAACACTGTGCAATATGCAGCACAACAGTCAAATCTTAGGATCACTTCTGAAAGAAGAACAGACGTCTATAAAATTATGATATTCCAGTTAAACGGGTAAATTTGAAACAAACTTTGCTTTTCTCAAATCAATATTCTTTATTTGGTTTAAAAAAACATAAAAGATACAGAATAAAAATAATGAATGCATACTGATAGGAAACACATCTTAAAGAACAGTTTCAGTGGGGTTCAATCTCTAGTTACATCTTAAAACATTTACAGGTATCTTTAACTTTACATTTGTGTTAAAATGATAAAATTACCAGCCAATCAATGGATCAAATCCAGTACAATAAAAAAAACTAAACTTACTATACAATATATAGTTTATAAAGTTTTGGAGCTTCCTGGATCACAGATAAAGTGCCAGTGCTATGCTAATGCATATGTGTGCTGGATACAGCACATAGTTGAAGTAAAGTGCAGATACTCTAATAGTGAATATAGGTACTTGAAGCAGCACATTGCTTATCCAAGGAAGCTACATGTAAATATCAAGTGCTTTCTAGTTAAACGCAGGGCAGATATAAAGTACTAGTGCATAAAAGTGCATAAAAGTGCATATATAATTTAAAACAACAGATATAAAATAGATCATAGGTCTCTTAAAATGTCAACCCTTTGTTTTCCCTTAATAGGTTGACAGCAAACAGGTGTCTACTAACACTGAAAACACATTTCTGTAAGGTATCGGTTTTTAATATTCTAGTCGCATCAGTGCAGGACCTAATTCCCAAGTTACGACAGATGAGTTTAATCAATTTTCACCTTGGGATAGCATAAGCAGGACAGAAAAATAGTATGTGATAATCATTTTCTTGTGTGTTGTATGGACATAAAAAGCAGTGATCATCATTATCGTCACCATTTTTTGAGTCCCATTTTGCTGTTTTGAATTTGACGTGCAGAACACCATAACAAAATTTCATGTACAATGATTTTGCCAACTGAGGTTGGATTTCGATCAGAAATTGCTCAATAGACGGAAGGGATTTTGTGAGAAGGAACTGAGTAGTCAATCCCCATTATATGAATTGTGGTAAGCACTATTTTGCATTTATGCCCAAAATGTTGTTTTCAGTATTTGTTTGGAGGGCAGTGTCAATAGTGCAGGTGTTTCACAGTAGTGATTCAACCCAAGTTTATAGAACGATTTTCTCACATGCTTAACCCACTGGAGGCTTCCACTGTGGTCAAATCTTAGTATCTCTTCTAACCACTCTTTATAGCTTGCAAGCTCTGCAGTGGTCCACAATCGCACCCAAAAAGACGGTGGTCTCGGTATTGCCTGATGGTCGTTTGGTTTTATGTACAAATCCATAACAATGGGGATAACTGGTGTACGTACAGGAAGACGTAACTGTATCCTAAAAAACACATTTTCTTCCACCGCAAACGTATTTCTGCAGGTGGCCCCCAGAGTTCAGCTCCGTAGAGGGTTGCTGATTGTGCCATGTATTTGCACACTTCTAGTGCGGGTGCCACTGCCTTCGTTTTACTGTTCTGGTGTATTTTTTAATATGGGCACTGAATTTTGGAGCAAGACAGTCTTGCTTTTTTGCAAATGCGGGTTCCATGTCAGTTTGGTGTTAAGTGTGATACCTAAATAGCTCAAATTCAACACATATTCCAGCTTCTGCTTTGAACAAGGTTGTTCTTCTTAAATGTTTTAAGTGGTTTTACTGCCATATATTTTGTTTTACTAGAGTTTATTTTAAGGCCTTTCATAACACAGTATTCACTAAATAAATTTAAAATACTTTGTAGTCTCTTCGGCGTTTGAGATATTAGGATAGTGTCGTCCTCAAATAAAAGGGCTGGTACATGCATCCTTCCTAACTTCAGTGAGTCATGCATACACCCCATAAGATGTTGTGGGGAATCATTTACATATAAAGAGAAGAGGGTAGGTGCCCGTACACATCCTTGTCTTACACCCCTCCTTATGAGGATTGCCTCAGTGAGTTCTCCACTGGGCCCCCATCTCACTTTCCCATATTTGTCTTTGAACAGTCGCACTATCTTTGTAAGGAGTTCCTCTGGTACCCCTTGGTTTTTTAGGGAGCACCAGAGCAAATCTCTTGGTATAAGGTTGAAAGCGGCCTTCAAATCTATAAACGCTATATAGAGGTGACCTTCCTTTATAATCGTGTATTTCCACCCCATGCAAAGAAGTCTAAAAACCTTGGTCAATTGCACTGGTTTTTGCTCTGAACCCTGCCTGATACTTTGATAAAACATTATTAGTCTCTGACCACTCATTTAATTTTGCTAGAATCTGCTTGGCATAAATCTTTTGTAAATCATCAATAAGGCTTATTGCCCAGTAATTTGCAGGATCTTGACGATCTCCTTTTTTAAAAATTGTAATAATTTCTGCCCCTTTCCATGAGTCTGGTACTGGGGCACCTGCTGCCACGGCAATACAGAGAAGATTGGTGTATATGGCCCCAGATAGCTTTGTTGTGCTTCAGCAGATCGCCTGGTATTTTATCGGGGCCTGGTGCTTTCCCAGGCTTGATTGCATTAATTGCTGCAAAGGTTTTCTCGATATTAAACTATGGAAAATCAGTTTGTAGTGCATTGTTGGAAGCTACGGGGTTTAACGCTTCACTTTGCTTATTATTTGCTGGTTCAATGGTAGGCTCCGAATACAATTTTGAAAAATAGTTGACCCAAGAACCTGGGTCCAAAAAAAGATCCATGCTACTTCTCCCTATTTTATTACCTGTGGCTATCAATTTCCAGAAGCCTGCATGATCCTTGATTTTGGAAGCAATTATCAGTTCTGCCCATTACTGTCATCCCAATCTCTCTTTGTTTTCATTAGTAAGCTTTAATATTTTGCCCTTTTATCTCTTAATGCTATGATATCATGTGATTTTACTGCTGTTATAAGCTCACTCTTTGCTTTGCGACATTCTCTGTTATACCACTGATTTGATGAGGTATGTTTGGCTGCGTTCCTCTCCCCATTCTCTCTGGGGATCTTACACAGAATCGGTTTTAATTTATCTATAATTTTATGATGAATCTGTATTATAGGAATCTCTGTAATGGGCAATTCATTATAAGGGAAGATGATATCTGAAAAGGTGTTGAAGATCCTTGTCATGGGCTCAACTTTTCCCACTATTGATGGCCATTTCAAGGCTCTATGGTTATTACTAACGATTGGTTGAATTTGTATTAGGTTACTGTCATTGTTCGTCCTATTTGTGAGATGGAAGAGGGAACCTGGGGGTATTGGTCACTATCTCCTCTGACCTCGACTTTTGAATCGTGGATGTTGGAGCATAAGTTGGCCGATACCATTATATAGTCAATGCTACTCTTGGTAGTGCCCCTGCTAAATGTAGGGGCACTCAGTCTATCTGACAGCAATCTGTCATTGCAGGCCCTAAGTCCCTGCCCTGAGGTTGGTCGAGTAAGTTGTGCAGCTGCAAATGTGCAGGGCACTGTGGTACCAGCTTCCAGAGGAGGGATATTGTTAGCTAAATCCTCCTCTTCAAACATGTTTTCCAGTTCAAGTATTGGTTCAAATTTACAGTTGAAGTCCCCCCCTACAATTAACATTGCCTAGGGTCAATTGTACTCAAGAATTTATCTAACAGCACTATAACTGGGGGCTCCTTGCTGGAAGGGCTTGTTCTATTGTTAACATTTATTATGTAGATTTTGCTGCAAGAGGCTTTGGCAGTAGTTAAACACCTCCAGGTGTCTGGGGATCCGCGTCAGCGGCTCACAGGCCGCGAGTGATGCCGGGAGTAGTAGTCCCAGTCCCCGGTGTCAGTTTCTTCCACCCACGCTGCAGGAGGCTTTGGCAGCAGTTATACACCTCCAGGCATCAGTTTCCTTCACCCATTTGCTTTTTTCACAATTTGTTACTGGATTTGAAACATTCCACTTTGTTTTCCTTTTTTTCTATTTTCATTATCTCTTCAACCATTGTATTTGGTATCATCTATTAATCTGTTGGTTGTCGAATTTTTTTCCACTTTATTAAAAAATAATCATGCCCTGAAGAAGTGACAAATATATTCTATGTCACAAAATTTGTGTTGTTATTTTTGTAGTTTTCCCATTTTCAAGTCACTATGGGCCTATTTATGATGTCAGTCAGACGCGCATCCGACCGACATTGTAGCGGGAATAGAACCACCCGACTGTTAGTCAGCGGCTCCACCCGTGGTATTAGGAAGCATCCACCCTATGGTTAGTTGCAATTATCTATTTTTCTATTGCAGCTTGGTCTGCGGTCGGAAAAGGTCCACTGCACAACCTACAATAGAAAAATGTATGTTTTCAACCATCCATGCACCGGGTGGCAGGCACCATGCAGTGCTTGTCACATGGTGCAGTGTGCCCCCCAGGCCCAATAGCGGAGGCCCAGGGGAAAAGGGGGCCCCGCTAAGAGCCCCCAAAGTCACTTTCTGCGTATATCTTTTCATGGTGGGTGGACCACCATGAAAGGGCAGGCAGAAAGCAACAATGTAATCCCGCCTGCAGAGCAGAGGCTGGCTCTGCTGTCATTTTGGGATCACAATTCCACCCACCGCCCGATGGGTTCTGGGAGCCCGTCGGAAGCAGATCAGAATCCCCCCTCAGTTTTCACTCCGAGCGCCAGTATCATAAAACGGCAATCAGCAGAAACATATGATGTCGGGCGGAAAGCTTCCGATGAGCTGTCGGATGGCTTTCCGCCCAACATCATAATAAGGGCCTATGTAGTGTGCAAAAATATTTTGATATTCCCTCCTTCATTTTGGGGAGGTAAGTTAAATATATGCAGGTCTGCTTTACCTCTTGGACCGGAGCAGCCAGGCATGCTAGTTGTTCTCCGCACTAAATATGTCAGAGTGGTTAGCAGGGCTTTCTCAACCAAAGCCTGCAACTTCCATCCATCACACCTTTTTACTTCAACCATGCCTCCTTAATTCCTAGAAAGGCCTGAAGATGCGTCTTTCTCCAGGATCAATCTACAACATTTGTTGGTGTTGTGTTCACCCATAGCAGCACCAAGAAACTTCTAAGTTATTATGTGTTACACTTTCTTTATAAATGTAACAATTCTTGTATTTGAAAAGGTAATAGAGATGCATCATAGATCCGACTGACTCGAACTCAGAACTACGCGAACCGAGCTATACAGACATTTCAACAAATAAACATAAAAAACCTGTACCCCAGTTTTAGTATTTTTTTAATTTGACTTTACATTAAGACATACACAGTCGAATGAGAACAGTAACTTTATTAAGTTACTCGACCTGTTAAAGTGGCAACTTGATGCATTTTCCAAGCCTGCTCTAGAACTTCAAATGTAGGTTATTTTGTATACACTCTATAGGCAATGAACACTCAAACATGCCCCCTCTTTCAATAATCAGAAGACATTACATTCATTCAACACCATGAAATCATCAATACTGAGGGGCATATTATCAAGGGATTTATCTCCGCTTTTTTGGCTTTAAAAGCCAAGAAAGCGGAGATAAAGTTATCTCCCTATCAGCAACAAGGTGCTAACACGCAAATTTGCATGTTAGCACCCTTTTTCTCTACGCTTCCCCTTGCATCTGTAATGAGATGCAAAGGGGGCGTTCCAGAGAAAAATAATAGGAGAAATGTTGTTAAGCGACATTTCTCCTATTATCAAGGATTTCGCTAACCCTGTTAGTGATAAGAAAAGGCAGCGCTAACCGCGGTTAGCACTACTTTTTTTTACACCTGGTATTTTCCTGACTTAGCCATGATATCCTATGGAAGGTGGATATCATTGCTAAGTTTGTGAGCCCCTATCATCAAGCTAACGCCAAACTTCGAGAGATTATCGTTGGTTTTCCGGAGATAATCTCTCATTTGGCAGTTAGCGCAAGGATTTTTATCACTTCTGAGATAAACCTTGCTAATAGTAAGTTATCTCTGCGATAATTTCCGGCGATGCTTAGCGTCAAAAAGTTCGTTGCTAAGCATCGTTAGCGAGAAATATCGCTAATCGTTGGTAATATGCCCCTGAGTTCCTATTGAGATTTCTTTCTGTATAAAGAATAAGGACGCATTACATCCCAGTAAAATATATGTCTCCTATGATATGCAATGAAAGACTACTATTTATCAGAAGCAATGTATTACCCTGAATACAGTATGTGTTACGTTCCACCTACAAAATACAGCTCTCCATTGATTGGATGGTGGATCTTGATATCTTTTTCAAATTAATTTTATATTCTTAGCTAGCATTCTAGTTATATGATAGTTCCTCCCCATTTTCAATCTTTTTAAAAACAAAATCGGGTGTGTTAGAACATGGTTTTGCTTGCCTAATTTGCATTTAGCTCCGTTAAAGTCTGACAATTTACATCACTAGCTGCATGCTAGAATGCCAGAGCTTAGGACTTCAACATAGAATAAGAAATTGTACTTCCTGGAAGTGTGCTTCATATTTTGTTTCAGACCACAACATTTCCTGGATGTTTCCATTTGCAGTTTGCGTAAGTGATTTGGAAACAAAGTAGTAAATCTCTATAATTGCAGCTGCTTATTACAACCCTGCTCTCCTTGCCCAGCACGTGCAGGCAGGGTGCAGCCTTCTGGCACACATTCAAGGCTATGAACGACTGCAGCTACTCCTCTCAGTAGTGCTGATTAAACACAAGTGCTTGAACTAGAGTCCCTTCGTGCAAACTGATTGCAACGTGAACGTGATGATGCTGCTGACATAGCTGCCATTGTTTGAGATTGCTAATGTGTGACATTTTCATAATTTCAATTTAATTATGAGTGACATTAGAACGACTATGAGTGAAACTTTTTCGCGAGCAAAATCAAGCACTGGAAACGAAGGAAACATATAAATATCAGAAATTATACCCATTTGAGCAACAAGTTTCAAGTATATTTTTATTTGCTTAGTTACTGAAAACCATTGCAACATTTTAAAATACCCAATAAAGCTGGTTGCTATATTCTGGCTTTGTTGTTATGCATGCAATCTCTTGCTTTGCCAGTGGAAAGTTCATCCTATGATGTATTACAGAATGTTGGAAGCCAGAGATGTCAGTTGAGAAGGGCTGAGCACCATTCTGGCTGCTCCTGGTGGGGTCTTTGTATAGGTCTTGTATTGGATTTAACTGGATGACTTGGAACTATCTACTAATGAACATCTAAGGATCCTCTACACGTCTGGACTAAGTCACTACATATTTTGGTGACGAGGATGTTACAGCCCAGTTTTCCTTTTAATATTTCTTATTGGTGTCATCTGTGGGTTCTGGATTCTATTTTTCTTTGTTCTTCTCTGTTTTTCTCTTATTGGGGTGTTCTTTTGTTCATTGGAGGTTTTCTTCTCCTGCTATTTGTTAGTGTCTGGTATGACTAGTCTCTTTTTATACATGCCTGGCCAGCAAGTGTCTCTTGGGGTAGTCGTTGGTGTTTTGTCTTTTCGTTTCTGTTGTTATGGTTGAAGGGAGAATGACATTCTCACCTTTTGTCTTTCTTCTCTGGTGTTTTCACTTTTATTCTCGCATCTTCCCTTGGTTGCTCTTTTCTCTCATGGTTTGCGATGTTTCTGATTTACTCTTTGTCTTTCCTCTATATTGGTTTTCTCTCTCTTCTCTTTCTTTATTATTTTTATGGAAGGAAAGGGGAAATGTTATATCCCGGCTTTGTTGTTATGCATGCAATCTCTTGCTCTACCAGTGGAACGTTCATCCTATGATGTATTACAGAATGTTGGGAGCCAGAGATGTCAGTTGAGAAGGGATGAGCACCATCCTGGCTCCTCCTGGTGGGGTCTTTTTATTGGTCTTGTATTGAATTTAACGGGATGACTTGTAACTATCTACTAATAAACATCTAAAGATCCTCTACACGTCTGGACTAAGTCACTACACTGGTGTTGAACCCAGGTAAAACCAATAATACACATACTAAAAAGGCTGTACAGAGGTTAAAATAGACGGTGAATCATTGATTCACATTTGAGCATCACAAAACTCCAAGTAGATCTTAAAACTGCTGCAATTGAACTATGACTTTGCTGTTACTCAATAGTTTTGATTGCTGTAATGTCTACTTTAAAGCTCTTTGTCTATAGTAAATGGCTGAACACCATTGTGTAGTATCATTTATATGTTTTATATAAAATTTTTCATTTAATAAGCACTCTAACATCTTTGGGTCCCTCTCTCACAAACAGTTCATTTGTTTTATAGTGCTGCTCATACCAGTGCCGGGTGTCAGAGCACTTTACATCACACACACACATTATACAGATGGGGCTAATCAGGGGGCAAAGGAAAGTCTGCGTTCAACTATTTCATTCTTCTTAGTTAAAACCCCTACTGCTTTTTGAAAGAAACCGTCCAGTGTTGTGTCTGTTGTTTTTGATCTTACAGTAGGCTTTTGTTTCCCCATTGCGGTGTCGCAGTATCCGCTATGGCAGTCTGGGAGTTGTGGTGCCAGATCCCAAGTCAAGCAGAACCAACAGGCAATCCTGAAATTACGGGCTTCCCCACCTTTTTCTTGTTTTTTATGTTTTGGTCTTTCTTTGCTTTTTCTTTTGTGCTTCTTATCACTCTCTGCAGAGGTATTCTTTTTATCTGCAATAACTTGCACTCTTCGACCTCTCTTCACTACTGGTACTACTAACATCTAAAACAATATCTCGTTTTGGGTCAACCCAAAAGAAGTTCCTCCATTCAAAAGTCCAATGACCGGGGTATCCAAATTTCTTACAGCCTGCCCTAATGTTATCCTTGTTGCCGCCATTGCAGTTGCAGGGGAGCTTTGTGTCGTCTACGTAATACCGAAAACCACCACTGGGTTTGGGCTCTCCACAGTAAGGCCAAGCCACTGACCAATATAGAACAAAACAGATGCCAATATTGTTCTCCTTACTCTTATTCCTATTCCTCAAAACATGCGAATTGCACACCATGTAGATCCACAATTTGTTGGACAGAATTAATCTCTTTTTTTAAACTAAACTAAAACGCTGCTTTAAAAAGAGCTCCAAATTTAAAAAAAGTGAACATATCAATTGTCTATGGCGTCTTGTGAACATTGTAAAATTGTAATTTAAGTGTAAATAATTTGTGGGGGTTATGTTTGCTTTGTGATTGTGAGCTTGGAATCTTGACGGATTGAGGGATCTGAAAACTCTCAATTGTGCGCAACATAGGGCAAGCCAGTACAGAGGAGTAGGACATTGAACCAAGAGTCTAATAGTTGACTGAAGCTGTGAACCTTTACAGCTAGAAGGCACCCGGGCTGGGATACTTCAAAGAGGAAGGATTAACACAGAGGGTGAGAAGTTTGTCCCTAATCATAGCATGGTCCATGGATGACGTACCCTGGGTACACCATAGTCATGTAAAAGACAAGCACAAAGACTTGAGAGACGGGACCTATTTACTAGAGAGCGGATTCCAAAAATACAGTTGGGAATAACTGCTCTTGTCAAAGAATTTGAATGCCCATTAACCGAAGACCAAACATAAAGCATAACAGCACATAGCTTATTATAAATATTTTCATTCCTAAATATATATTTCATCACATGGCAGAGATGATGGAACAATTATAAATTAAAGCATCACTTTAAAATAGACTTGAGTACCACCTCAGCTACAGCATTGACAAGTCAATTAAGTATATACAAATTAATGAGATTCAATATTAATATTTACGGTATACATGATTACATGCATATGACATTTTCTGCTTTAGCTTAGACTAGAAAATTGTCACTTCCATCAAAGTGAAGAAAAACAGCATATTGACGTGACTTCACTGTACTACGAAAAAGGCAACTCAATGGTCCCTTAAGAGCTTGGGTTAATATACAAAAACGTCCTTGAGACATCAAGTCCCATGACGAACCAACATATTTATCCATGCAAATACAGAGAGATGTTTTAAGGCATAGGCAAAATGAGCGATTGCACAGGGCACACCTTCCAAGGGGCCTGTCTATCTCTGCCAAATGTCATCTCTGCCAATGTTTTGAGACCCCAGCCAAAACATTCTGTTTTCTCTTATTTTACTCTCTTCTTGAAAATGTAACCTATAATTGAGCATGGTCCTCACATGGTCTGCATTCTGTTTGGAAAACAAAGATAATGAACGGAATACTGAACATTGTCAAACATTCACCCACAGTCACAGATATGGGTTAAATCCATATTTCTTTTGCTCACGAAGAACCCCCACCCCCCGTTTAAACCCAGCCAAATGCAAATCATGCTAGACCCTGTGGCTGGCTCCAAATTCGAATGGCATGGTGAGCAAATAACCAATTAATTTAGGCACAGATTTGTGACAGGGGGTGAATGTTTGACAATTTTCAGCATTCTGTCCATCATCTTTTTGTCTCCCTATAGTCACCCCAAGTGGGAAGGGTATGCCCAGACGTGAGTCCCGTGCTCATTATGTTATTAGATTCAAGCTAGCCTGGCTGATGAAGGGGGATACCCCGAAATCAGTCCCAGGATGCTTGTTTCCAGTCCAGGAAGAACCTGGCCTGGCAGTTCAGGTTGGACTGTTCCCATGGGGAGCAGGTTCAAGACTGATTTGCATATGGTCGGTTCTGAACTAGAATGGCATGGTGGACACAAATCTATGGATTTAAGCCCAGATCTCTATACTGAGGGTGAATGTTTGACACTGTTCAGCTTTACGTCCATCATCTTTTTTGTGTTGCTGTATTCCATTTGGATCAGCAACCTGCAGGCAGCAAGGGAGCTTCCATATATGTACTTCGAGCTGGGTCCAAACCAAATGACTGATTTAAAGGGCCATCAGCCCTTCTTTTGTTCAAGTATCATCCTGGTTAGGACCTACTTGCAGCCATTATGCCAATGTAGTGGAAGGAAGCAAAGGAACACAGCTTATGACTTCACTAGTACTTTAGAGGAACTAGGACATGGAAGTAGCTTTTGGACTTTCTTCAATTCCCTATGTAAGATGAGCATGCACTTCACGATTTGTGTGTGTGCATTTGTAATTACACAAATAATCCTTTAAATGGCACCTACTTTTTTAATTCATTCTTTTACAGAGTTACTTATACCAGTTTAGGGTGCCAGAGTGCTTTACATACCACGCCAAGGCTGAAAAAATCATACAAGCGTGTAAATCAATGTACAGGAAATATTACACCAGACAATGAGGGCTATAAGGGTAGGAATAATAAATCATCTATACTTGAAGACATATTGTGGGAGTGAATGTTTGAGAGCAGCACAAAGTCAGGATATAAAATGTTAAGTAGTTGAGGAATAGGTTGTAACCTTGTATTATAATATTGAAAATTGCAAGATAGGAATTAGACATTAACATCCATGAGTCATCCTGTTAGATATTATATTTTTATATTCATATAGTCATCAAGTTCAATGTACCTGGTTACATACAATTTCCAGCCAACACATGCTTTGCTCCTTATGGCCGGCATACCTGGGACTCTTTCAAGTATTGTATGATATAATCCAAACCGTAAAAAACATCATGTGTAATAGATAACATTCATATTCATTATTTACAACATCATTTGGTTAATTCAGTATCCAAATGAACAATTGACAAATAATGTAATACCATACACATACACAGACAGAAAAGAGAAAAAACATCAACTTGGTTTAACTTGAACATCTTTTTAATTTAAGAATCCAGTCATATTATAAATTTTAATTAATGGACAGGTTCAGTGCCAAATTACATTGTGCATCCATGATAACATCCAACTTTAGTGTACATATTCAATTAAACATTGTGCATCTATATTCAACCACATGCAAACATCTATATTATTTAGTTTGCCATTATAACACCAAAAATGGTGAGAAAACCATGTAAAAGTTGCAGGGAATAAACACCAGGGGAGCAAATAGTAAAGCAAAAAAAAGAATTGGCAAGGGAGGATATTTGAAA
The DNA here is from genome assembly GCF_964261635.1 of Lissotriton helveticus. Classification (NCBI taxonomy): domain Eukaryota; kingdom Metazoa; phylum Chordata; class Amphibia; order Caudata; family Salamandridae; genus Lissotriton; species Lissotriton helveticus. Next base: position 327,581,829 of record NC_136071.1, on the reverse strand, counting down.
AGCATAATTCAGACTACAGCAGAGACCGCAGTAGTTTATTTCTGCTTTGCAGCATTTGGCTCTGACGCCTTGACATTCTTGAATAGGGAAGGTAAGTGTAGTACGGCCGCTATCCTTTACTCTCTGGTTTTTGCTATTAATGTTTCAATTTCAGACTTCCTTACTCTCTTCCTAGTATTCCACGTTACCCCCTCAATTGTACCCCTCGTTCCAGGCACAACATGAGGCGGCCCCACCCACCACAGGTTGTATACCACTCTTAGAAATAATGTCCTACTTCTATGTCTATGACCTACATGGACTTTTTGTTCCTCCCTCCATGTCCCGTTCAGTGAGTAACAAGACCCAGAGAAAGGAGGTACAGAACCCCTCACCACGGTATAAGGAACATGACCTGACAGGGACAAGAGGGACCATTTTTGGTGTAATGAAGGTTACTGGTAAATAATGGAGTCATTATCCCTTCATACTGGGGGAGGTACTCTTTTCCTAGACTGCTACTGTTCTCTTTTTCTTAATTTCTTGAGACCGCTTGCACTTTTCAATTTTCAACTACACTTATTTCCGACAAAGACTGGGTCAACACACACCATTGCCTTGGTTCTTTGAGTGTGGGAATAATTGGTAAACTTTCCTCGTGTAAGATAAAACCGGGTTAGTTTAGCTTGTTTGTTCGTTAATTTCATGCATGGGAGTAATTGCCAAATATTCTATCTTTCCATTATTTTATTTGTAGAATACATATTGAAGACTCACTTTAATACTGTCATGTGATAGGCATAGCATCCGAAGTCTTCAAAATATGATTTTCAAATATCCTCACTTGCCAACTTCTTTCTGCTTTACTATTTGCTCCCCTGGTGTCCATATCCTGCAGCTATTACAGTTTTCGCACCATTTGTGAGCCATAATGAAAAAAAACATATATACATTTTTGTATGTGGATGAATAAAGATGCACAATGTTTAAATGGATGTATACACTAAAGTTGGATGTTATCATGGATGCACAATGACATTTGGCTCTTACCTCTCCAACAATGAATGTGAATTATATGACTGGATTCTTATATTCAAAAGATGTCAAATTTAAACCATTTTGATGGGTTTTTTTTCTCTTTTTCTTTCTTTGTAGGTTTGTTTTCTTGTATGTCAATACATTTTTGACAATTGTTCATTTGGATTCTATATGAACCAAATTATGATAGAAATAATGAATATGAATGTTGTACATTACATTTGATGTTTTTTACCTTATGGATTATTTCAGCCTTGAAGCAGCCCCAGGCGTGTCTGCCATAAGGTGCAAAACACATGTTGGCTGCAAATGATAAGTAACACTCTACATCAAAACGGATAATCATATGAATAATAAAATATATCTAACAGGATGACTCAGGGACGTTAATGTCTAATTTCTATTTTGGAATTTTGAATATTATAATACAAGGGACCAATCTATTCTGGTCAACGATATTCTTGACTTCAATATTCTGTCCCTACGATATTAAAAACTCGATATTAGTGTAGGTCTATATTAAAAATTTGATATTTTGACTGCACACAGGGACTTAAAGCAGTCTTTAACAGCTAGGGTGCTAGGCTCAGGTCGCAGTTGGGTCCATCATCTATATGGGGGTCCACAGGGCATTGAACAAGTTGCCTTTAAAATCCCTGGGTGGTTGGACTCTGTATGAGATCTTGTTTGGGGTAAAAATGTGCCCTAAGTGCTGTAACCAGCGTGTAATTTTCTTCCCAGTGAATGCCATTAATAACGGTCAGAAAGTGAGTAATGTCCCTGAGATAGGCAGGTAACCCAACCCCACTTCATAAATACATTATCACGATGCCTTGAACATTTACTACAAGGCCTGAACACACATTTTGCAAATGTTGTTGTTGGTTATTCATCCATGAGGTGATATTGAAACTTAAAAGAATAATTAATATCAGCCTGGCTGAAGCGTTAACACAGAAGCATGGATACTGTTATTAGAAATACACATGCATTTCCATGTTCAAATCAGAGGGCTACTCTGTTGTCATTGCAAGGTCACTGTTGTCGGAGTCTCAGTCCAGCTGATTCCTGTTTACCCTCTGTGAGGAGGGATGTCCAACTTGTGACCAACTTGTGTCCAACTTGTGACCAACTTGTGACTCAGCAACGTCGGAATCCAGGAGAAGGCACTGGAGTGGATCATCTCCTTCCTCGCCGGAACGACACAGAGAGTCCGCCTCCCCCCGTTCAGATCGGAGGCCACCGAAGTCACCTGCGGCGTTCCGCAAGGCTCCTCGCTCAGCCCAACACTCTTCAACGTCTACATGAGCCCCCTCGCAGCCATCGCACGCCAGCACAACCTCAACATCATCTCCTACGCCGACGACACCCAGCTGATCCTCTCCCTCACCAATGACCCCACCACCGCCAGAGCCAACCTGCACGAAGGGATGACAGACGTGGCCAAATGGATGTCGAACAGCCACCTGAAACTGAACTCGGACAAGACGGAAGTCCTCATCCTAGGATCCTCACCCTCCGCCTGGGACGACTCCTGGTGGCCTCCCGCCCTGGGCACCACACCCAAGCCAACAGACCACGCACGCAACCTGGGCTTCATCCTGGACTCCTCCCTCTCCATGACCAGACAAGTCAACGCCGTCTCCTCATCGTGCTTCAACATCCTGCGCATGCTACGCAAGATCTTCCGATGGATCCCTTCCGAGACCAGGAAGACGGTCACCCAGGCCCTCGTCACCAGCCGTCTGGACTATGGCAACTCCCTCTACGCCGGAACCACCGCCAAACTCCAGAAGAGACTCCAGCGGATCCAGAACACCTCAGCACGACTCATCCTGGACATCCCCCGCCGCAGCCACATCTCCGGACACCTGAGAGACCTGCACTGGCTCTCGGTCAACAAGAGAATCACCTTCCGGCTCCTCACCCACGCACACAAAGCCCTACACAATCAAGGCCCAGGATACCTCAACAGCCGCCTCAACTTCTACCCTCCCAAACGCCAGCTTCGATCGACCAGCCACGCCCTCGCCGCCGTCCCCCGCATCCGAAGAGCCACCAGAGGAGGAAGGTCCTTCTCCTACCTGGCCGCCAAGACTTGGAACTCCCTTCCGACCCACCTCCGCCGGACCCAAGACCACCTCGCCTTCAGGAAGCAGCTCAAGACCTGGCTGTTCGAGCAGTAGCGGACCCCCCCCCCCAGCGCCTTGAGACCCTCCGGGTGAGTAGCGCGCTATATAAATGCTCTGATTGATTGATTGATTGATTGATTGAAGACGGGGACCTGCATACACTTACCTTCAGGTAATGGGGAGTTAGATCATCCAGTAGGGGATTATTGACAGAACACCTGCCCTAAGCACCTAGGATAGGGTGCGCATAGTAGGAGTACACTATACACAGTACTTATATGCCAACATATATAAACTGTTTTAGCACAATGGTGGAGTCGTTTATCCTTTTCACTGTTCTTATACTGCTAATCAATTGTATCTGCTTTTGTCGAATAATCAAAATATATTTTATACAAGAATCACAATGGTTCATAAAATATTGAAATTCCCCTTTTGTGTATTTCTTGTGTATCTTTCTGAGTATGCACGAGTGACTGAGCGAAAAGGTTCTAGATCTGTAACCACGATTCTTTGGGGAGTCAGGGTTACCATCTTCTGAGGTTGCCCAATCCATTTTTTTATCATACTAGACTTAGTGGTACTCATGGTGAAACTGTGAACTAGCAGGACAATAGGTCAACATATCCTGCGGTGGTGCATAGAATCAATCTAGCCGTCCCAACACCTATGTTGTCCAACAACCGAACAGTTCCTCCTGAGAAAGTGGAAAACATATAACAGTAGCTCCGTTTATTAGGTTTCCGGAGGATGAGGTGATTGACCGATCTAGTTCTTTTTTTTGCCTAAATTGTATCTAGTTTTCACAGTGATTCAGATATTGTTGTTCCTGTGCTATTTTCATCTCCTTCCTCTACTGAGGAGGTGGAATGACACATTTTGCATCTGCATATGGCATTATCGATTTACTTGGAATGGACCTCTTCGTTTTGTGAAGTGGATGCCTTGTTTGTCACTTTTCAAGGCCTTCCACCTCTTCTATTTCTAGGTGGATTGAGTCTGTGACTGCGAAAGTGTATGAGATTGCTCAGCTACAGGTTCCTCCCCTGGTTCAGGGTCAGTCTACTTGTGGTGTGTCTGCTTCATATGCCTCTTTTCCGGGGGCTTCACCAAGGATGTTTGTACGGCACCTACCTGTAGTTCATCCCATACTTTACTTGATCATCAACCAATTTGGTTGTAGGATGTTTTTCTTCATTTGGTGAACATGTTTTATCTTCTGTTTTGCAGATTTGATTTCTTTATGTTCCCATTTTCCATTACTGTATTAAATGTTCAGTTGTTTGCATTATTGCAGTGTGTGTCTTACGTTGGAGTCATATAATCAATCTTAATGCTTGGACATGAACTAGGGTGTAAGGACTGGGTCAGGGAAGACGGATGAGGAGGTAATGCCCCGGTTACTAACCGGCAATATTCATTACTCCGAGTCCTGGTCTTCCCTGACACAGTGCTGGTTCCCACCCTCCCTCCAGGAGGTGGGATTGATTATTTTATGTTTATACTTTCTGTTGTAATTTTTCTATTCTATCTATTTCAATAGGGAGTTATGTCACTGTTTCCCCTTTATGGGATGGCTGGGTAAATGGTGATCAATTTAGGGAAATTATTTTTTTAGGGAATATGTTCTGCAGATGGAGATAAATTTCAGTGCAAGGAAAGTGACAGGGGTGATAAGGACTCGGAGTAACGAAGATTACCGGTAAGTAACCAGGCATTACTTCTCATCAGCATAAGAATATTGTTATACCTCACATGTGAAATTCATGCAAGTTGCCGGTAGTACACTGGTTATAGCAGGAAATCTTTTGCACACATACTTTTTACACGCATACTTTTTACAGCACACATACTTTTTAGAGTGTCAATGAGACATTTTCTGCTGAAAGCAGTTTAATATGGGTGAAAATTGTATGAAAAAGCTTAACTGGAAGGAAAACAAAACAAACACAATAGTCTGCAATTCTGTGAGCGTTTACTTGCATAAAAAAATCACACAGACCGAGGGGCTCATTTACAACAAATGGACGCAGCCCGGCACCATAAGCCAGCTTTCTGTGCTGCGCTACACTATGAGAAAAGTGCAGGGATGAGTCGTATTTATGACTCATCCATGTCCATTCCTGTGCACTGGTGGCAGCTAAGCTGCCTTGTGCCAATACAGACACCCTAGCACCTAGGAGCCAGGGTGTGTGCATTGAATTCTGGTTGTATTTGTGTAGAAAGGGGCATCTTCCTTCACAAAAACAATATTTGCACCTGCCCTGGGCAGGCCCACGGTTTTGACGCATTCCCAGATTTACGCTATGTTGTAAATCTGGGAATGTATCAAATAGCAAGGGTGTTGAGTGGGAACACCCACTGCAACGCCCTTGGCATGCCTCTCCGATGCAGTGTGAAGCAAGGCAAGGACCTGCGCTGTGTCTTCTCACACCATATCTACAAGGCCATGAAAAGCCACCCAGGGTGGCTTTCTGTGGCCTTGTAGAAATGGGCTTGCACTGTGCGCCTACGGAGTGTTACAAAAGTGACGCTCTGGCAGCAGAAATGTGACGTAAGGGACTTGTAAATAAGCCTCTTAATGTTTGCCAGTCTAGTTTATGCTGGCCAGCGCAATTTTTGCATGAATCACACTGTCACACACATCCATCCATCAGCAGTTAGAAACATGCAGATATCCCTAGGATTGTTTTGCTAGTGACAGCTCTTAAACTAAAACTAACACCTCCATGGGGTATGGTCGAGGAAGTGAGGCAGAGAGATCACCTAAGGTCAAGGCCGGCTTTAGGGCAGTGCAACTGGTGCGGCCGCACTGGGCGCTGACCTGTGGAGGGGGATGCTGTGACCTCAGGGGGGCGCTGTGCTTGGCAATATCTTATGATAGGAGTTATGAGGGGCACTTTTGCAGGTGGTAGTGAGAGAATCTGAGGAGGTGGTCATGGGATGTGGGGGCGCCAAAAGTGATTGTTGCACCGGGCGCCACCAGCGCTAAAGCCGGGCCTGCCTAAGGTGCCTCCTTGGGAGGCTTGTTCCCATGAGTACAAACAATTGGCACGTGCAGCTGCTGGGTCTGCTACTATTGCTTTCTGTGCACCGGTCCATGACCTTCCGTTAGAGTGAACCATAGACACCCTTTTCGATCTCTAATTGTACCCGTTTGCTTTTAATCACCCGAAACATTTACTTGGCACTCTTAAGTTGGAGCACTTTTTTGTAATGCTAAAATGTGCCGCAAGCAAAAATAATTGCAAAAACAGAATGTGAATTTCTGCAAACTGGCCCCATAGCATATTCGGTACAGGAGTCTCAATGCAGATATACATAATCAGACAGATATCACATGCCTATGTACTTCAGAGTGCAGCAAGTGGGTTGCATATTAGTTCATTCGTTCGATGCAAGGCTTGTACAAGACACAGAAACATATTATGATATATTATATGCAATGAAGAGTTGATTACCTGACATGTGTTTCTTTATCCCTGTTCTCTTTCAATTCAAGTTATTTTGTGAAGAAAACACATCAAAATGGTTGCGCATGATGTACACCGTGTTGGCATGTGAGGAACCTTTACATCTTTACACCTTCTCTGCCTTTATCTTAGCTCTATGCACCAAAGGCTTGCACATGCAAACTTACTGAAAATTTCTTCCCTAACTCAAATGAATTCACAGCAGCAAATGTTGTAATTTGAAAAACGTTCACAGCTTCCATTTGACTGAAAAAATCTTTAGAAGTGTATTTTAATCTAATTGCTACAATCATTCATAATGTCAAGTACTTCATGTCTGTTCAAGAAATATTCAGCATTAATCATTCTTCCGTCTTCTTTCAAACATTAGAAAAGCATAGCTTGACACCTATTGCAACATGCTATTCTCCGTCTTACTGAAGGGACAAGCAAATGCCTCTGGACAAGTGCAGCAAAGGTCTAGAATGGGTTGAGAGCCATAATGTGGCCTGTTACAAGTGGCGGCTTCTCCACAGTGGTGGAGGAACCTCATCCCACTGCCTGGCTCAGAACCAGCAAATGTAAAAATAAAAAATGAGCATCGTTTTATTTTTCGTTTGCCGACTCTGAGCCAGCTTGTTCATGGAGAGGTGTGGCATGGGAGGGTGGAGGAGGAGCGCTTGTGCACTCCCTATGTGCTTATGTGTGTTTGGCCGGCCGCCTCAGGCCAACCAAAACACACATGTGGGACACCCCCGCGCCGCACGGCCACCAGCTGCTGCGTGTGCCCCCTCGCTGTGCCTAGCTGCCTCGCTGCCGACTGACCCTGCTGCCGTCAGTTTGCCTTCCTTTGCCAATCGCTTGTGCCTGTTTTTATTTTCGAATCACTCTCCCGTGTTTAGCTTGTTTTGTCGATCACCTGTGCTTGTATTCATCTCTTAGGCTTTTTCCCCGTGTTTAGCTTGTTTTGTCGATCACTTGTGCTTGTATTCATCTCTTAGGCTTTTTCCCCGTGTTTAGCTTGTTTTGACATTCCTGTGTGCTTGTCCATATTCTCTAATCTTCTACCCGTGTTAGCGCTCTGTTTCCCGCCTCCCTCGCCGCCCCCGCTTCCCGCCACTACCGCCGACCCCGCCCCTTTTCCCTTCTGTTCCCTCCCCGCTCCCGCCTCCCAGCTGCTCCGCCCACCCGCGCACTTCGCCTTATATGGCGACCGTGCGAACGCGCAGCGTTGACGCGCAGCGGGCGCGCCGATTGTGCGCCGAAGGCGCGCCAAAGGTAAGCCCGTCTGCGCCCGTCCGCGACCGGATCGCGACCAGCGCCAGGACCCCTGGCCCCCACCGACGGAAGCCAACCCAACGAACCTACACCGCCGCCGACCTCATCGCACTCAACACCGGACGCATCCCAGGATGTCACCGCGCCGCCCCGAAGCACACCCACGGACCCTTCAGCTGCCGCGCCTGCAAGTTCACCTGCATCCGGACCTTCCCTGCACCCGCCAAACCGAACACCAGCAGCAACCACCTCAAGTGCATCCTGCTCAACACCCGCTCCGTCCACAGACACGCTGTAGAACTCTGGAACCTCCTCGACACCACCGCCCCGGACGTTGCCTTCCTCACCGAGACCTGGATGAACGCCTCCTCAGCCCCAGACATCGCCATCGCCATCCCGGAGGGCTACAAGATCATCCGGAGGGACCGCACCGCCAACCAGACGGGAGGAGGCATCGCGATCATCCACAGAGACACCATCCGCATCACGACCAACACCGACGACACCCTAACCACCGCCGAACACCTGCACTTCCAGATCCACACCAACCCGAAGACCACCCTCAGAGGCACCCTGATCTACCGACCCCCGGGGCCACGCACACGATTCAGCGAGGACATCGCCGACTTCGTCAGCCCGCATGCCCTCCCCTCCGCCGACTACATCCTCCTGGGGGACCTCAACTTCCACCTGGAGAACAACAACGACCGCAACACCACCAGCCTGATCGACAACCTCGCCAACCTCGGACTCAAGCAACTGGTGTCCACCCCCACCCACCTCGCCGGACACACGCTCGACGCCGTCTTCTCATCCAGCAACGACGCCACCTTCAGCCACGCAACAGGACTCCACTGGACGGACCACAGCTGCGTCCACTTCACCTTCAACAGATCGGCGAGCCACCACCACCAACAACAGGTTGCCCGCAGAAGCTGGAGCAAGATCACAGCCGACCAGCTCGCCGCTTCCCTGAGCCAGCACCCTCCCGCCAGCTCAGCGAGCCCCAGCCTGGCCGCCGACAACCTCACGAAGTGGATCAGCAACTGCGCGGACGAACTCGCCCCACTGAGAACCCCACCCAGCAGGCCCTGCAGCAGAAAAACACCATGGTTCACCGACGAACTAAAGAGCTCCAAGAAGAACTGCCGAGCCCTCGAGAAAGCCTGGAGAAGGGAGCCTACTACGGACAACATGACCACCCTCAAGCTCGCCACCCGGAAACACCACCAACTGATCCGCGCCACCAAGAAAAATACATACAAGGATCGTTTGGACAACAACGCACACAACTGCAAGGAACTCTTCACCATCGTAAAAGAGCTCTCCAACCCCAGCGCCGGAAGCAATGACATCACCCCGTCGCAAGACCTCTGCAACTCCCTCGCCTCCTACTTCCACAACAAGATCGCGGACATACACAACAGCTTCAGCAACCAACCAACGCAAGCCACAACCGCAACAACGCCACCCACCACCACCCTCCGCACCTGGACTCCAATCAACACAGAAGACACCATCCGCACAATGAACTCCATCCACTCCGGATCTCCAACTGACCCCTGCCCTCACCACGTCTTCAACAAGGCCGACGCTGTCCTCGCACCCCACCTGCGGGACATCATCAACACTTCCTTCGACACCGCCACCTTCCCTGAGAGCTGGAAGCACGCCGAACTCAGCGCTCTTCTCAAGAAACCCACAGCAGACCCCACCGACCTCAAGAACTACCGCCCCATCTCGCTCCTCCCGTTCCCGGCCAAAGTCATCGAGAAGACCGTCAACAAACAGCTGGCAACCTTCCTCGAGACGAACGGATCCCTCGACCCCTCACAGTCGGGCTTCCGGGCGAACCACAGCACCGAGACCGCCCTCATCGCTGCCACCGATGACATACGAACTCTGATGGACAACGGAGAAACAGCGGCCCTCATCCTCCTAGACCTCTCCGCGGCGTTCGACACGGTCTGCCACCGCACACTAGCACAGCGCCTTGGCAACATCGGAATCCAGGACAAGGCACTAGAATGGATCATCTCCTTCCTCGACGGAAGAACACAGAGAGTCCGCCTACCACCGTACAAGTCAGAGGCCACCGAAGTCATCTGCGGCGTCCCTCAAGGATCCTCACTGAGCCCCACCCTCTTCAACGTCTACATGAGCCCCCTTGCGGCCATCGTACGCCATCACAACCTCAACATAATCTCCTACGCCGACGACACCCAGCTGATCCTCTCCCTGACCAACAACCCCGCCACCGCCAGAGCCAACCTGCACGAAGGGATGAGAGAGGTAGCCGAATGGATGACGACCAGCCGCCTGAAACTGAACTCGGACAAGACGGAGGTCCTCATCCTGGGCGCCTCGCCCTCCGCCTGGGACGACTCCTGGTTGTCGTGTTTTGGCAGCTCCTGAGTTAGCGTTTAGCACAGCTACACGGTCTTTTCTGTTAACTTGACCAAAACGAACGGGGGCCATTTTGAATCCCTCTGACTTCCGTTTCCTATGAACACGCTGCCTCGTGGTCAGTGTGCCCTTTTGTCCTTTCTCGATACCCATGGTCACTAGTCTGCTCGGCAACAGGCTATTTTTAGTACTGGTCAAGCGCACATGCGCATTACGCACCAATTAGTCACTCTTTAGGAATGTTCACACTAACTGACCAGTGCTGTTGAAACTCCTCCCACATGTTGGCCGTGTTCCAAAAATGACCTTATATGTACCTAAAATGTGTAACTTGTAACCGCCTATCTTTTTATTGCTAATAAACTGTATAAAAGAGGTCGCGCACCAATGTTCGGTGTGCTACTTCTTACATTACCGAAGGGTGCTGTAGGAATGTATCACCACCCCATGGGGTCTTAATAAACTTGTCTTTTACCTTTTCCAGTGTCCGTGCCAACTTCTATACTAAGGTGTTCGAGAGTTTAGCAGAGTATGTAGGCCTGATTTGAACCCAACACCACAATTGGCGACCACGAAGGGACTCATCGGCGACTCGGATGCCCGAAGGAGAGGTCGTGACGAAGGTCAGGAAACTCGCCATGGACGCGTACGCTGCCACTGAGTGACCCGAGTCTCGGCACCCACGGTGTGTTTTCCCGTCCTTCCGATCTGACCTTCCAGGTGGCGCCGGTCTTCGACTGAGATTCTGATCTTGGATTGTCGTGATGTGCTGTTTTGGCTGATTTGACCACAGAACTTGGCAGTTGGACTTTGGAAGTTTGAAAAGAAATTGGTAAGCTTTTGATTGATGAGGTAGTCTGCTGACACTTACTGTGGCTTTTTGAAACTTTGAATTTGAATTTGAATTTGTTAGCTAATGTTTTGAATCTTTGAATTTGAATTTGAATATGTGAAGTGCACCTCACATAGGCAGGCATGTAGGGATATTTCTCTGATTTATTTGATTTGAACGGTACACCGTGTTAGGTGGCATTTTTGTAGTATCGCGTTTTCGTGGTACCTTTTGAAACATGCCTGTTTTTAGCACACTCCGTAGGATGTGCTGTTCTGAAAATGGTACCAATTATCGATTAAGTGCAAAACAGCCGGCTCCCCCAGAGGGGACTCCAAATCGTGAAATGTATGTCAAATTCGGTATTCCACCAATAATGTATAGTACATTATGGCATAAGTATACTAAAACTGATCGTGAATTACAGTGGCCACTATATGGGTCGTTTGACCTTCGAAAGGTACAGTATGTGGAACAGTGTTTGTTTCAGCGAAGGTCTAGACAAGATATGTTTGATTGTGTGCGCATGTGGGAGAAAGAGGTGCGTGAACGAGCGAAGCGTGAGGAAGCCTTGGCGGAGAAAGTGCAGCGGAAGGCTGCACATGACAAAGCTTTACAGCTACAGGAGAAGGAATTACAGGAAAAGAAAGAGAGGGAGAGACGAGAACGCAATTTACAGGTTAATGGTCAATTCCCTATCAGGCGTCCTCTCTATCCAGTCCTTACTAATGAAACGGATGATTTTTCATTACTAGATCGTTGTCCGCCCCCGTACGTCACGCCAACGGCTCCGAGTGAGGGATCAGACGAGGATAGTGATCGAACACAGCGTACCAGGTTACATGCGGAACGAGCTGCGGAATTACGTTCATTTGCACGAAAACTAAATATTAATACTGTTACTGTTTCTGACGTTACTGAACAAATGGAACAGTGGCCTGATAAGGAACGACTGTATTTTTTAGATCATTTTGGAGATGAAGTTGTTGAGCGGTATAGAAAATATTCTCTCGAGTTAGAACCGAAGGAGATATCCAAGGGTCGTGAGTATTTTCGTAAAGGTCTTTTTGTTCTTTCAGATGCGGATGACTTCTTCAAGCGTTTGATTGAACTGCGTAATGAGGCGACGCGACTACGGGAGTTGGAAAAGTCGAAGAATTCGTCTACGTCCGGAGCGACGGGGATATCCAAAGAATGCCCTATTTTTGAAACAGATAAGATCGCTGCGATTAATGTTAGACCTATGCGAGAAGCTGCGCCGTTATATGTCCCTCATAAAGGGGATGGCACAGATGATGATAAAAGATCCAAAGACGCGAAAGGGTATTTTGTATATAATTGGGTTTATACGCCTTGGAATAGAGCAGATGTCATGGCGCTTAAGAATGCTTTACCTGATCCCCGTAAAAACCCTGCGGCTTTTTATGAAAATGTTGAAAGTGCAATTTCTTCATGTATCATGACGTTAGTTGATATTGATCTATTTTTCGGGTTGATATTGCCCCCTGATATGTGGAGAGTAATTCGTAGGTTTGATGACCTCACGACTCTCGGGGCCACTTGGAAAGATCTTGTTCAGGCTGATTTAGACAGAGAACCAGCATGTAAGCCGTGTCAATTAATATTAGACCTTCCAGGGGCCATACTAACAAAACTAAAGACTCTTGCTCCCGCTAAAAAGATTGATTGGACTATATTAGCCTCGTGTAAGCAGAAAACGGATGAATCAGTTTCCGATGTTTTCTCTCGCTTCGAGGAAGCGTTCCATGATTACAGTGGTCAATTATTGACAGAAGATACTGGCAGGCATCTATTCGTTGATAAGTATGTAGCCAATCTCCTACCGGAGATTGCGAAACGATTAAAAGCGAGTGAAAGTTCATGGACCACAGCAACCCCTGCTTCTTTATTGACTATGGCTCAATATTATGAAAGACAGGAATTGGAGGCGAAAGAAAGTAGTGAAAAGAAGGCGAAGGAATTGAAAACGAAGGTAATGTTAGCTCAGGTTCAGGCTACGAGGGGAAACAGTAGAGGAGGGCGAGGATCATACAGTAATGCTCCTCCCCCTCGTTCTGACATTTCTGTGAATCAATGTGCATACTGCAAACAGTTTGGGCATTGGATTGCAGACTGTCCGGTGTTTCGAGAGCAGCGTAATTTGAGGGGACGAGGAAGTGGGAGATCTAGGAACTATTATGGAGGGTCAAGAGGAGGTTATGGCATGAATGATCGTGGAGGATATGGAGCAAGGGGTCGTGGTCAGTCAGATTATAATACGTTTGATAATCGCAATCAATATCAGATAAATGAGGGTGGTCCTGCTGAACCACGGGATGAGCATTACGCATAGGATTGCGTAGGATGGGGTGTGGAATCGGTTGAGGTACCAGTTGATCAGAGGGGTCCATACATAGAAGCACATGTTCTGGGTTCCACTGATAAATTTCTGGTCGATACAGGAGCTACTCGTAGCGCTTTGTCCAAATACTTGGTTCCAAGGGCTCCCCTGTCTGGCGAGGTAATTACAGCAATAGGGTTCGATGGAACACCTACTTCTAGCCCATTGTCTCAACCAGTTGCATTTCATGTTGATAAATTTGCTGCCCCTTGTCCCTTTTTGTTGTCTCCAAATACACCAGATAATATTATTGGACTCGATATGTTAAAACACTTTCGAGCTACTATTCACTGTGCCCCAGAAGGAGTGCGAGTTGTGTTGAATGAGAATTACCCGGAATTAGAGCGAGTGTGTTTTCTCCATGAATCTGAAGTTCTGGCCTCCTTACCGAAAACGTTGTGGGCCACTTCCGATACGGATGTAGGGCAGATGATAATTCCTCCAGTGCGTATTACTGTAAAGGAGGGAGTATCTCTGCCACGTGTCCCACAATATAAGATTTCCAGAGAAGGTGAACTTGCTTTGATACACATTGTAGATGATTTAATTTCGGCAGGAGTAGTTGAGGAAGTCCCCTACAATGTTTGTAATAGCCCAATTTTACCAATCCTTAAAAGAGATACAGATGCTAAGGTTTACCGTTTCATTATTGATTTGAGGGAAATAAACAAGATAGTAGTGCCTCAGTATCCAGTGGTGTCTGACATCACCACATTGCTTACGTTGGTTCCACCGACGGCAACTACTTTTACAGTCATCGATTTGAAGAATGCCTTCTTTTCGATCCCTGTACATCCTGACAGTCGATATCTATTCGGCTTTACATTAAATAATAAATCGTACAGATTCTGTCGAGTTCCTCAAGGCTATACTGAAAGTCCTAGCATTTATAGTCAGGCATTAAAAAGACAGCTTGATTCCTTTGACTTACAGGAGGGAGTGGTTCTCATTCAATATGTAGATGATATCTTACTTGCTGCAGATACGCCAGAACAATGTGAGAAGAGTACCTTTTCCTTGCTTTCCTTCCTGGCCAAACATAATCATAAAGTTTCGAAGAAAAAGCTGCAATATTGTAGACCAAAGGTGACCTACCTCGGTCATCTTTTGTCTAAGGAGGGCCGTGCATTGACACCAGATCGAATTCAAGCAATTCTAGATACTCCAGTCCCTCGCACTCAGAAGGATGTTCGTGCCTTTATAGGTTTGACGTCTTTTTGTAGGCAATGGATATTGGGTTTTTCGCATATTGTTAAACCATTGTTAGCATTGTTGTCTAAAGATACACCGATTCCCATTGAATGGACGGATGAATGTCAGAATGCTTTTGAACAATTGAGACAAGCTCTTTGTTCTGCACCAGTGTTAGGTACACCTGATTATACGAAGGTTTTCACATTATATGTACACGAGAAGGATGGGTGCGCATTGTCAGTCTTAGTGCAGACACACGGAGACAAACAGAGGCCTTGTGCATACTTCTCGGCGGTACTCGACCCTGTGGCTCGAGGATTGCCTGGATGTTTTCGAGCAGTTGCAGCAACAGCAGTTGCGATACGACAAAGTGAGGGAATAGTTTTGTCACACAAATTGTTGGTGCTAGTTCCCCATGCGGTAGATGCGTTACTGAATCAAACGAAAACGCAGCATCTAACCAGTGCCCGACTTACAGGATATGAGCTAACGTTGTTGGCGCCTCACATCACATTAAAACGATGTGCAACACTAAATCCTGCTACTTTATTGCCGGACCCTGTTGCTGAGACCCAGAAGGAAGAACAACATGATTGTGTTTTTCTGACTGAGGAACAGACAAAGGGTCGTATCGACTTACAGGATACGCCATTTCCAGATGTAGATGGGGAACTGTGGGTTGATGGATCGTGCGTGAGGTTACCAGATGGTACGACTTCCGCAGCTTATGCGATCACGACACTTAAGACTGTGGTAGAAGCAGCACGAATACCCCAAAAATCGGCTCAAGCGGCTGAGTTGATAGCCTTAACGAAGGCATGTGAGTTAAGTGCTGGACTATATGTGAACATTTACACGGATAGTCGTTACGCTTTTGGAGTAGTGCATGATTTTGGCCTACTTTGGAAGGAACGAGGATTCCTGACTTCACACGGAGCACACATCATGCATGGAGAATTGGTACGCGATCTCCTGAATGCACTGTTATGCCCAAAGAAAGTTGCAATAGTCAAGTGCAGTGCACACAAAAAGGTGACGGACAAAATAGGGCAAGGCAATGCTTTCGCAGACCGCATTGCGAGAGAGACCGCTATGCTGCAAAATAATTTCCCCATGTATGTGGTGAAGTCACAAGCTGAGCGGTGGCATGATGCTAGAGAAGAAATACTAGATATACAGAAGTCAGCCTCAGAGGCAGAACTTGTGAAATGGGCCACTGAAGGAGTATTGGATGATGAGGGTTGCTGGCGTAGTAAAGATATGGAGAGATGGAAACTACCCATGGCCTATGTACAAACAATGGTGCAAATGACACACGGGCTGGCACACATTGGAGCTCTCGCAATTACTAAATTGCTTACACGAGTTTGGGAAAATGCTGACATTGCTAGCACGGCTAAGAGAGTAGTGCAGACCTGTCTGATATGTTTGCAGCACAATCCTGGACAAGGGACTCATACTCCTAAAGGTGGGTTTGTTCCACCTACTGCACCATTTGAAGTACTACAAATGGATTACATCCAGCTGGAGCGCTGTAATAATCTCAAGTATGTCCTAGTAGTGGTGTGTGCCTTCAGCAAATGGATTGAGGCTTACCCTACGAAAGACAATACAGCATTGACAACAGCTAAGGTGTTACTGAAAGAGTACTTCCCGCGCTACGGTGTTTGTAAACTTATGTGGAGTGATAATGGCCCTCATTTCATCGGGAAAGTAGTGGAATACGTCCTGAAAGGATTGGGAATCAAGCAACGATTCCATGCTGTCTTTCATCCGCAATCAGCAGGTTTAGTAGAACGATACAATGCAACTCTGAAGCTGAAGTTAGCAAAGATAGTGGCATCTACATCTCTGAAATGGCCGGATGCTTTGCCTTTGGCATTGCTGTCCATTCGATCAGTGCCACATTCTCGATCTGGCCTCACACCCTACGAAGTGGTGTTTGGAAGGCCTATGAATATTTGGGGAGTTCCAAAACCTCGTTTGATACATGATATGCCTTGTATAATGATGAACGATTATCTGGCACGATTAACAAATGATTTGCTTTCTATTCATCAACAGGTTCGAGAGGCGCTCCCTGATAACTCCACTGGTGAGGCTCACGATCTCCGCCCTGGGGACCACGTGATGGTCAAAGTCTTTGAGCGATCCAGCAGTTTGGAACCGAGATGGCATGGCCCTGAGCAAGTGCTGCTGGCTACGCGAACTGCTGTGAGAGTCACCAACAAGAAGCGGTGGATACATTCAACGCACTGCCGACGTGTCTCTCCGGACCTGGTGAGCCCTGTGGTGCTATCCGACTACAGAAAGATTTTGGATACAGAAAAGAGCCCAGCTGTTACGTCTGATGAATTGGAGGGAGCCTTCCCGGACCACGTTGTTTCTGATAAAGTGAAGTATAATCTACGCCCCAGGAAATAAGATTCCTTTTGTGTTTTTTGAAACTGGTTGGTAACCGCTCTGAGGTTTGTGAAACGGAAGCCGGGAATATCAAGGGGGGGGGATCAGTTCTGCCCAGTGTAGCGACACCCGTCTTGAATCCCGGAGAACAAATCAACGGCAGCCTCGGTTCAGAACCATCGTTTTTTTTATTTTTCCGGCTTAGTGTTGTTTTTGAAGAGTATTGTTTTGTGAACTATGACATCTCCTTCGACACGAAGAGGGAGAATTCTTGGTGCTGTTTTATTTGTCTTGACCGTAGTGGTGATCGCAGTATTAGCCTGGACTATAGAACTGTTGTTTCCTGTACGAGAACATTTGCTGCCCACCACTCCAAGTCCATCCGAACATTTTCATTTCACTCTGCCTTTTCACGAAGAAAGACATAGGCAGACTTATTTGAACAACAGCTTTATTAAGATTTTGCATCATACTCATAATATGACCAACACGTCCAATTGTTGGGTATGTGGAATGTTGCCCGGACATCAGAAGAAGGGAGGAACACCACTCATTCCTCTCCCGTTTACTCATAATGGTTCTTGTCATGCTTGGTACACTCTTCTTTTTACTCTGCGATGGCCAACGAAAGGTGGACTACTTTTTCGGTTGAATAAAATATGCTATAACGATAAAGATGGCTATCCACACGCTGAAGGAACTAAATTCGAATGGGAAGAGTACCGTCCGGACAATGTTTCTACGCCTCGCGTATATACGAATCAAAGACTTATAAATGTGACGAGCATGCATATAATAACAGTCATTGATACAAAAGCAGATTTGTGTATTAGAAATAAAGGTACAATCCCTGTAGGCCGCAGTGAATGTAATATTACACTTACCTTTGATACACCAACTGGAATTGCATTTGTAGCCTCACGTAACACATATTTCATTTGTGGAAATAAGGGATACCACCGTCTACCATTGGGATGGTTGGGAACGTGTTATATAGCTTTTGTATTACCACCTGTATTTATTGCTCCTCCCATGTATCACAATGATTATGTTTTGTACCATGATTTCATATTGAATAGAGTGAAACGAACAATAGATTTTGATGAAATAGACCAGACTGATACCACATTACAACAATATGTAGATTTCAATTTGGGGTTATTTTCATTCGTAGGAGCTGCACTGAATAGCAGGAAGATAAGGCGGCTTACACGTGTGGTGGAAGCCGTCGCTAATGAAACTGCCTCTGCTTTAGGGAATATTACTGAGGAATTACAAATTACCAGAATTGTAGCGCTCCAGAATCGAATGGTTCTAGATGTGATACTAGCTGATAGAGGTGGAGCATGCCGCGTCATCGGAAGTAGTTGTTGCGTTTACGTACCAGATAACTCACCTTCTGTATATGATTCGATTACAAAATTACATAAAATAGCTGCTGAGATCCATCCAGAAAATGGAACATGGACCTTTTCTGGTTGGTTCTGGACCCTGCTTAGTACTTGGGGTTGGAAATTATTAACGATTCTCTGTGTTTTTATTGGAGTACTATTTGTCCTTTGTCTATGTATTCAATGTGTCCCTACATTATGTTCTGTATGTATCACAGCCTGTATTCCGTCCAAACGAGCTGTTGTTAAGCAAGAGAAACTGATCAATGATGAAGTATTGAAAATAATGGCTATTGACATTGAGGATGAACATTCTGACTACGTTCACTATGAGGTAGCTTTTGCTAAACGCTAAAAGGGCCGTCTGTCGTGTTTTGGCAGCTCCTGAGTTAGCGTTTAGCACAGCTACACGGTCTTTTCTGTTAACTTGACCAAAACGAACGGGGGCCATTTTGAATCCCTCTGACTTCCGTTTCCTATGAACACGCTGCCTCGTGGTCAGTGTGCCCTTTTGTCCTTTCTCGATACCCATGGTCACTAGTCTGCTCGGCAACAGGCTATTTTTAGTACTGGTCAAGCGCACATGCGCATTACGCACCAATTAGTCACTCTTTAGGAATGTTCACACTAACTGACCAGTGCTGTTGAAACTCCTCCCACATGTTGGCCGTGTTCCAAAAATGACCTTATATGTACCTAAAATGTGTAACTTGTAACCGCCTATCTTTTTATTGCTAATAAACTGTATAAAAGAGGTCGCGCACCAATGTTCGGTGTGCTACTTCTTACATTACCGAAGGGTGCTGTAGGAATGTATCACCACCCCATGGGGTCTTAATAAACTTGTCTTTTACCTTTTCCAGTGTCCGTGCCAACTTCTATACTAAGGTGTTCGAGAGTTTAGCAGAGTATGTAGGCCTGATTTGAACCCAACACCACATGGTGGCCCTCCGCCCTGGGCACCGCACCCAAACCAACGGACCACGCACGTAACCTGGGCTTCATCATGGACTCCTCCCTCTCCATGACCAGACAAGTAAACGCCGTCTCCTCGTCTTGCTTCAACATCCTGCGCATGCTACGCAAGATCTTCCGGTGGATCCCCACCGACACAAGGAAGACGGTCACCCAGGCCCTCGTCACCAGCCGACTGGACTGCGGCAACGCCCTCTACGCCGGAACCACTGCCAAGCTCCAGAAGAGACTTCAGCGGATTCAGAACGCCTCGGCCAGGCTCATCCTCGACATCCCCCGACGCAGCCACATCTCCGGACACCTGAGAGATCTGCATTGGCTCCCGGTCAACAAGAGAATCACCTTCCGTCTCCTCACCCACGCACACAAAGCCCTACACGACCAAGGCCCGAGCTACCTCAACAACCGGATCAACTTCTACACTCCTAAGCGCCTCCTCAGATCAACCAGCCACGCCCTCGCCGCCGTCCCCCGCATCCGAAGAACGACAACAGGAGGAAGATCCTTCTCCTACCTGGCCGCCAAGACCTGGAACTCACTCCCGACCGACCTACGCCTGACCCAAGATCACCTCTCCTTCAGGAAGAAGCTCAAGACCTGGCTGTTCGAGCAGTAACGGCACCCCCCCCCCCCACCCAGCGCCTTGAGACCCTACGGGTGAGTAGTGCGCTCTACAAATGTCTTGATTGATTGATTGACATGCACACTTACGTTTCTCCAGCCCGGCTGCATTAAGCAGTCGGGCTGAAGAAACACCACAGACTCAATGACCTGAGTGGAGTGTCTTTCCTGCCGGCTAAGGCCAATCCCCGTGCTGGTCTGCAGCACGGGGTTTGGCTGAAAGTCTGTCCCAGGGGCTGCTGGGACCCAGGAAGAGGCCAGCAGGAGTGGCGCGACACGGGAGGCGGCCGGCTGCGTCAGGTAATTTTGGGAAGTTATTATTATTAACCCGTCCCCCCTCACTTTCTCTCCCTCCACCCGCTGACCCCCACCGGCCTCACCACACTGCTGCCGCCTGTTACATACACAAAGCATGCGCAGTGCAAAAAGCACCACATGAGATTGGCTGACAACCCGCAACAATATTTGAAGTGACCAATTGGGCTGGGCAGCAGCACATATGAGGGTTGAGCAGCCACCAGCTGCAGATTCATAACAATATAGTGAAGAGCGGTGACATCAGCAGGTCCAGTGAAGTGAGAGAGAAGTAGGCCATCCATCAGCAGCTGCAAGGAGTGAACAGTGGAAGTGAAGCAGGCACCATGAATAGAGCCAGTGTGCAGAAGCAAACGTGGGAATCCAAGAGTGCCAGAAGCAGCGGAGTCTGTAAAGCAATGGGCCCTAGGCCCGCATCCTAGATAAAAGGACGACACAGACACACAGTTATAGTGGTTATAACTCACCCAGGGCACTTACGACCTCCCCCTTTTATTAGCAGGGTCACCTGACTGGTGACACCTGTGTTGGATGGGTGAGGAGTCGGTTTTAGCATGGCCACTAGGAAGGGGCTGCTGCATGAAGTGTCATCTAGGACACTACATTCCTCTCAAATCCAAAAGAAAACAATGAGTCTAACCTGTTGAAAAATACCTCAACTGGATACCACATGGTCCATCTGTCTCTAGCGTCACTCACCAGGATAGCAGTGGACAAATGGGCTGATGAAACAAACTGAAACAGAACATCTCGCTCACATTTATAATTTAACCTGAGTGGTTCAGGAAACAAATGCTGGCTCGAAGATGTCAAGTACCTTCTGACTGCATGCTGGTGTGATGTTCAGTTGTGTGGAGTTGGCCCACTCTGCTGATGCTTCCGAGTACACGTGGTTAGTTTCAACAGTTAAAAAACAGGGTGTGTCAGGAGCGTTGTCAGACTCCACTGAGAAGCATTCATAATGACATACTTTGGTGATGTTGTTTGGCTCTTTGAACACATCTGCATCCTGTTGAGGTTCCTGCTGCAAAGCCTTGCTACTTCCTGGAAATCCAGCGGTGGGGCAAATATCAAGTCCATCTCTCGTGCTTGTGGAGGTTGTCACTGGACTGTATGTGGTCTGCACTGGGGTTGCATGTGTGCTGCATCTGGGCCACTGCAAGACTGCAGAGGAGCCACTGCCTGGTTGCTCGTGCAACTGCAGGGGTAGATGGGTCTTGGTCAAAACTCACTTTCACCAAATGAATCTGGGAACAGTTAGGGTCAGCAGGCAGTCTCTGGTTGACTGACTCTTCTGAGTGTCACTGGTGCTTTTCGTCTGTAGTTCTGATTGTGGTGTTGAACTCCACCTGGGATGTTCGATTTTCCATGGGTAGTTATGATGACGCACTAGGCAGGAACTGGCATGATGGGGTTGCCAGTTGGGTGGTGAACCTGTATGATAGGTGGCAACGACTTGTCTTTATGGTTGCATGCCTTCTTATTTGGGTCATAAATAACTTGGAGAACTGGGAGTGATGGTGAACCCGGTGTTTCCATTCTTCCTTTGTGGAGGAATCTTAATCCTTGTGCCTGGATTTTTTTTGGTTGCTGAACCATCGGTGTCTGTGTCTAGATGGATACGCTGGAATGCATGCGGCAGATATGTTGGTGCATGCTTGTGGCTTACTCTTGGTTCTCCCACTGTGCTGTCACCAGGTTGTCCTCGTGTCACCTCTGTGGCTTGTTGCCTGCGGTCAATTTGGTGAGAGGTCCCTGCCCACAAACTGCCTCTTTGGGGCACAACTCACCAGGACATAAGTCAACTATGGCAGGGGAGGGTCTCATAGAAAGGATCCAATGTCTAACTGGATTCAACAAGCCTGCCTGTCATGGAACAACATGGCAGGAAGTACTTCATTGACCGTCCTGGGGGAAGGCGTTGCCGAGCCACAGGAAGAAAGCATTGACAATGGCAAGCAATAAGAAGACAGGGTAAACAAAGAAGGACAAAAAGAACAACCAGAGACAACAGCGACAATGGTGAAGCCCAAGAAGAGATACCACACAGCCTTATCAGCTGCTACAGGACCCAGAATTCTTGGAAAACGAAAAGGGGGAGCAAGACAGCGTTTGTAGCCTTCAGAGCAGCATCTGGCCAGGGCCACAAGAACGGCGAAGGAGCAAAGTATCTCATGCAGGGTAAGTACCAATGTGCATCAGAGCACACACAGCACCTGGGCAACATACTGTAGTGAGCACCAAGCAAGATCTTGGGTGGCAGCGTACTTGCTTATGACAGTAACATTAGTATGCAGATGGGCACACCTAGTGGTGTGCAGCAATATGGTTTGTAGGTGAGCTGATAACTTGTCCTGGGAACTCAGACGCAGCAGCCCAGGACACAGACCCCAGGTCCAGGAGGTCATCATCGTGATCCACCATAGATCTGACACAGGCCCGGTCAGGTCTTTTCAGCCCAGCAAATCAGGAGAGACCTCCCAAGGCACTCCATGACAAGGCTGGCCAGGACATGAACCCCAGGTGGGTTCTATCAGAGCTCTGGCATGTAGTCCTGGCAAAGTTGTCCCACCTACTGAGACCAGGGATTGGCCTTCTTGTCATATCTATGTTGCTTTCAGGATCCTTGCACTATCGGTTAGCCACAATTTACACGATTGCATGGAAGCAGTTGGACTTTGGATGGCCAGTAACTGTCTAAAATTAAACTCAGACAAAACTGAGGTCATCCTATTTGGTAATGATATTAATATTTGGACCCCAAAATTCTGGCCAGTCTCCCTGGGACCCCTACCTGTCCCCTCCACACAGGTGAAAAACCTGGGGGTTTATTTGGATGAGAGACTTGACATGAGGAAACAAATTAATGTGGTGGTCTCCTCCACTATGTTTACCATTAGACCTACTAAGAAAGTTCTCCCTTTCCTGCCCAAGGAGAGCCGACAGACGGTGGTCACGGCACTGGTCATGTCAAGACTCGACTATTGCAACAGCCTCTGTCTAAACATCCAAGAGAGGCTGTTGCGGAGGCTTCAGCTGCTGCAGAACACAGCTGCCAGGCTAATTTCTGGCCTGCCTAAATTTTCCCCTATCTCCAGTGAAATTCGGAAACTTCATTGGTTACCGGTGAGACAACGGATACATTTCAAATCATTGTGCCTTGTCTTTAGGTCACTTCATAATCAGGGTCCTCACTATCTTCAGGACCAATTTCAATGGTATTTACCGTCTAAAACTCTGCGCTCATCAGCTCATAAATTAATAAGAGTACCACCAGTGAAAAAGGCTCGGTGGGGTGGTAAGAGCTTCGTGGTAGGTGCAGCAAGACTTTGGAATCAGCTCCCCGTCCATTTGAGGAGCTGTACTGAATTACTCCCTTTCAGAAAAATGCTTAAAACCTGGCTGTTTTAGACCTTCTTTTTTCCAGCAACCCTCTTTTTTCCAGTAGAGATAGCAGATAGCGCCAGGACACCTTCGGGTAACAGATGCGCTTTACAAATTAATTAACATAACATAACATAACATCTGGAGAGCAACCAGATGGACAGCAAGTTACCAACACCCTCGCTCTACTAATCTTGGGCGAGGCTACTAGCCTTTCTATGCACCACAAGTGACAAAGGGGACATTTAAGTGACTGCATATGACCTGAATCACAGCTTCAGATGAGCCCTCATTAGGACTCCCAGGACAGCTACGAGGGAATGGTGAACACTGATTAATGCTGGAAAATGACATATTTTGTTAATTTATTTAAATACAAAACACCACTTCCAATAACACTGGCATGACACATTTTGCACAGGCCTACTTTTGCACACCCCTAATGGTAATTTAAAACATCCCTAATCAATATAAATACCTACAGAAATAATGAAGTTGCGTCCATTTTCCAACCAGGACTGTAATGTCTGGTATACAATTGCTCAGCAATGCATAGCGAGGATGCCATGACCCTACTGCAAGCATATGGGTGTCCACTTCACTGAATGAGTAGTTATATATTTACTTAGGGTGCTGATGACCCTCAACACCTTTGGGCCTGAATTTCACTACATCTGCTGCACTACTGATTGCAATGCTCTTGGGCACTGCATCTGTAAGCGAGAGCTGTGGATTGCCAATTAAAATAAAGGGAGGGGACACATTTACCATTCAATGTTGTAAAGAGGCAGAGTTTAGACAATACTTACTTCCATATTTCTAGTACAATCAGACTTTGATTTAATTGCAAGGGAAGAAAGTTTGCATTACGCGGCAATACTAGAGACTCCTAATATGGTTACTTAAAGCATTTTGAAAAGTGTTATTGCATGCACATAAATGTTGAGGACTGTCATCCCTTTAACTATATGATGTAAAATGCCCTCCAAACAAAATCAAACCAGAAAGCCTTACAGACCCTCCTCCACCCCCCCATACCTAGGGAACGGTCTGGAGTCCTAAAATATAAATCATTGCAAGCATAGCCATTGCCAGATTACATATTCTAATGGGCTCCTATTTTAGACATCTAACATCACATAGCATGATTGGGGAAATATAGAGAAACATATATGGGATGTGTTCACTGAGGGGGTCTTAGCGACCCTTGACCCTGTTTCTAGGCAGGTCGCTCCCCACGCCGCGCAGCTCCACCTGACTGCGCCCGTGCTCCTGTGACCAGCCGCTGCTTCTGAGGGTGTTCGAGGCCTGCCTCCACCTGCAGGATACCACCTGCACCTCATCCCTGGTGGCCAGTGGTAGGCCTTAGCTTTGCTTTGTGCCCGCTCGCTTTTTTCTTGTGACCGCTGTTTTTGTGATTGCTTTGTGACTATATTTGCTTTGTGCCACTTGTTCCCTGCCTTTGCCTGTGCTTGTTTCCTCCCTCTGTGCCCGTTCCTGCGCCGCTCCCGCTCCCCGCCGCTGCGTCCCCTGCGGCCCCGCCCCCATTGGTCCACTTCCCCCGCCCATCTGCTCCACCCTCCCACCTCACCGTCTTATGGCGGCCGCTGCACGGCAGCGAGAGCGACCCTTTACCCTGTTTCCAGGCAGGTCGCTACCTACGCCGCGCAGCTCCACCTGACTGCGCCCATGCTCCAATGACCAGCTGCTGCTTCTGAGGGTGTTTGAGGCCTGCCTCCACC
Source organism: Lissotriton helveticus (assembly GCF_964261635.1). Classification (NCBI taxonomy): domain Eukaryota; kingdom Metazoa; phylum Chordata; class Amphibia; order Caudata; family Salamandridae; genus Lissotriton; species Lissotriton helveticus. Next base: position 327,556,286 of record NC_136071.1, on the reverse strand, counting down.
CGCAGGCTACCACCTGCGCCTCATCCCTGGTGGCCAGTGGTAGGCCTTAGGTTTGCTTTGCGCCCGCTCGCTTTTTTCTTGTGACCGCTGTTTTTGTGATTGCTTTGTGACTGTATTTGCTTTGTGCCACTTGCCTGTGCTTGTTTCCTCCCTCTGTGCCCGTTCCCTAGCCGATCCCGCTCCCCACATCTGCATCCCCTGCGGCCCCGCCCCCATTGGTCCACTCCCCCCACCCAGCTGCTCCTCCCTCCCACCTCCCCTTCTTTTGGCAGCTGCTGCGCGGCCGCGCGCAGTGGGTGCACCGCTGGCGCGCCAAAGGCACCCGTTCGCGCCTGGACTGTGCCCAGTGCCAGAACCCCTGGACCCATGAGACCCCTCCGCACCTGACTGCACTACGACGCCGGCACCCTCCACGCACTCAACCCCGGACGAGAACACGCCTGCTACCGGGCCACACCGAAGCGCACCCATGGGCCCTTCACCTGCCGGAACTGCAGCTTCACCCGCATCCAGCCCGCCAAACCATCAAGCAAAAATCCCAACCACCTCCAATGGATCCTCCTCAACACCCGCTCCGCTCGCAAACACGCCATCGAACTCTGGGACCTCCTCGACTCAACCGCCCCCACATCGCCTTCCTGACAGAGACCTGGCTAAACACCACCTCAGCACCAGACATCGCCATAGCCATCCCAGAAGGCTACAAGATCTCTCGCAGGGACCGCACCAACGGAGTTGGAGGTGGAATTGCCATCGTCCACAAGAACACCATCAGAGTCTCGACCAACATCGATGACCCCCTCAACACCGCCGAGCACCTGCACTTTCAGATCCACACCGACCCCAACACCACCCTCAGAGGAACCCTCATCTACAAACCACCCGGACCCCGACCACAGTTCAGTGACTCCATTGCCGACCTCATCAGCACCCACGCCCTCACCTCTACGGACTACATCCTCCTCGGGGAGCTGAACTTCCACCTCGAGAACAACAACAATGCCAACACCACCGCCCTAATCGACAACCTCGCCAACCTCGGACTCAGACAGCTCATAACAACACCCACCCACGCCGCTGGACACACGCTTGATCCCATCTTCTCTGCAAGTCTCCACATCTCCTTCAACCACACCACCGAACGCCAATGGACCAACCACAGATGCGTCCACTTCACCTTCAGGAAACCCACCACGCACCACTGCACCCAAAGATGCCACGCCGCTGCTGGGCCAAGGTCACCGAAGACCAACTGACCACCACCCTTGCCCTGAGACCTCCCCCTGACCCCACCGACCCCGACACCGCCGCCCTCAACCTCAAACAGTGGATCGACTGCGCCGACACGCTCGCTCCACTCAGGACCCCCGCCGGCAACCACTCCAGCAAGAAAGCTACATGGTTCCCCGAAGAACTCCAGGCCTCCAAGCGCACCTGTCGAAAACTGGAGAAGAACTGGCTCAGCGAACGAACACTAAAAAGCTACACGGCCCACAAGAACACCACCCGCAGACACCACCAACTCATCAGGACCGCCAAGAGGACTGCCCTCAAGGACCGCCTGGACAACAACGCACACAACAGCAAAGAGCTCTTCAGCATCGTGAAAGAACTCTCCAACCCCAGCTCCAATACTAACGACATTCCCCCTTCTCAAGACCTGTGCGACTCGCTGACCACCTTCTTCCACCGCAAGATCGCCGACATCCACAACAGCTTCAACGCCACGACCCCCACATCCACCGCCGAGCCCACCACCCCTGCAACCACCATCCACACCAGCCGCCTGATCACCTGGTCCATCGTCAGCGACGAAGACACCATCAAGACCATGAACTCCATCCACTACGGATCCCCGTCTGACCCATACTCACACCACATTTTCAACAAAGCCAGCACAGCCATCGCCCCCCATCTCCGGAAAACGATCAACATCTCCTTCGAGACAGCAACCTTTCCGGAGAGCTGGAATCACGTCGAGATCAACGCCTTACTGAAGAAACCCAAGGCAGACCCCAAGGACCTCAAGAATGTTCAGCCCATCTCCCTGCTCCCGTTCCCGGCGAAAGTCACAGAGAATATTGTCAACAGACAACTGACCCGATACATCGAAGACAACAACATCCTGGACCCATCCCAGACCGGCTTCCGCAGCAACCACAGCACTGAAACCGCCCTCTTCGCCGCCACCGACGACATCAGGACCCTAATGAACAAAGGAGAAACAGCCGCCCTCGTCCTTCTGGACCTTTCAGCTGCATTCGACACGGTCTGCCACCGCACCCTAACATCACGCCTCCACCATGCCGGAATCCAAGAGGAGGCCCTGGCCTGGACCACATCCTTCCTCTCCGGCAGAACCCAGAGAGTCCGCCTCCCACCCTTCCGCTCCAAGACCACCGAGATCATCTGCGGCGTACCTCAAGGATCCTCTCTCAGACCAACGCTATTCAATATCTACATGGCATCACTCGCCCACGTTGCCCGTCAGAACAGCCTCAACATCATCTCCTATACCGATGACACCCAGTTGACCATCTCCCTCACCAAAGATCCTCTCACCGCCAAAGCCAACCTCCACAGGGGAATGAAGGCCGTTGCCGAATGGATGAAGGACAGCAGGCTGAAGCTGAATTCTGACAAGACGAAGGTCCTCATCCTTGGCTCCACCCCTCAGCCTGGGATGACTCCTGGTGGCCTACCTCGCTGGGAACAGCCCCAGCACACACCAACCACGCATGCAACCTGGGGGTCATCCTTGACTCCACCCTCTCCATGACCAAGCAGGTCAACGCCGTCTCCGCATCCTGCTTCAACACCCTCCAAATGCTCTGCAGAATCTTCAAGTGGATCACCACCGAAACAAGAAAAACCGTCACCCAGGCCCTCGTCACCAACAGGCTGGACTATGTAAACGCCCTCTACGCAGGAACAACAACCAAGCTCCTGAGATGGCTGCAACGCATCCAGAACGCTTCAGCACGACTGGTGCTCGACATCCCCTGACGCAGCCACATCACCCCCCACCTGAGAGACCTACACTGGCTCCCCATCAACAAGAGGATAACCTTCAAACTCCTCATCCACGCACACAAAGCCCTACGCAATGCCGGACGAGCATACCTCAACAGACGACTCAGCTTCTACACACCCCCGCAGCCTCCGCTCTGCCAACCTTGCCCTCGCCATGGTCCCACACATCCGGAAAACGACCGCCGCCGGCAGATCTTTCTCCCACCTCGCTGCCAAGACCTGGAACACCCTCCCCACCACCCTTTGACAGACCCAAGACCTGCTGGCCTTCAGAAGACTTCTCAAGACCTGGCTCTTCGATCAGTAGCAGCCCCCCTCCCCCCCCAGCGCCCTGAGACCCTCATGGGTATGTAGTGCGCTCTACAAATTCCTTGATTGATTGACATCAAATAGACAAGGATAGCAAAGCCTGAGTTGTCTATGAAGTCACTCATAATCCTCAGGTAAAGAAATCCCCATTATTTACTGTTAAACATATACAATGTGATATGGTATATATAGTCTGCCCAAACCATCTGCCCCTGCTTTCAACAGCTATGTAGGAGGAGCAGAGTGATGGAAAAGCCACACACACCATGGCCTCAAATGACTCAACCCCCGGCCTTGTGCTACACAAATTATCTTGCCACCCACCACACTTTGACCATCACTCCTCTACAACAAAAACAACAACTAGAATATCTGGTAGCCTGAACCCCCCTTGTGTGCCACCCACAGCATTACCTTCCCCTGCACCTCTCCAATATTAAAAACATTCCTGGTGTCCTCCCACTCACCCTCAACATCCTCTGCATCTAACACCCCTTACCCACCCAAATTTACTTTTTTTTAAACTTGGTTTTGTTACAGACGGTGCCGTGGGAGATCAACGGGCATTTGAGCCTGCTTTGCATGCCCCGGGGCACTTTGGTATTTCAGAAGGAGCTGCAGAAATGTGTGCGGCCCCTTCTGTAATAAAGATAGCGTCGGCACGCTTAAAGCACCAGAGCTACCTACAGAGGGCGTTCCCTCATTTTCATGGGGGTGTGCCCCATGCAAATGAGGGAATCCCTTTGCGTCAGCGTCTGTGCCGTATTACAGACGTGCTATGCACACAAATGATGGACGGAATGCTGAATAAATCATACATTCACCCCCAGTCAAGAGATCTGGGTTAAATCCATTGTTCTTTTGCTCACCATGCCACCCCAGTTTCAGACCCAGCCATGTGCAAATCCGTCTTGACCCTGTGCCTCATGGGAACAGTCCAGACCGAACTGCCAAGCCAGGTCCTCACTGGACTGGAAATAAGCATCCTTGGACCAGTTTCTGGGTATTACCCTTCATCAGCCAGGCTAGCTTGAATCCAGTGGCACTGTGAGCAAGGGACCCAAGTCTGGACATACCTATCCCACTTGGGGTGAAAAGTGCTACTCAAACAAATGATGGACGGAATGCTGAATAAATCATACATTCACCCCCAGTTAAGAGATCTCGGTTAAATCCATCGTTCTTTTGCTCACCATGCCACCCCAGTTTAGATCCAGCCATATGCAAATCAGTTTTGAACCTGTGCTTCATGGGAACGGCCAGACCGAACTGCTAAGCCAGGTCCTCACTGGACCGGAAATAAGCATACTGGGACCGGTTTCTGGGTACTACCCTTCATCGGTCAGACTAACTTGAATCCAGTGGCACAGTGAGCACGGGACCCACGTCTGGGCATACCCATCCAACTTGGGGTGAAAAGTGGTACGCAAACAAATTATGGACGGAATGCTGAATAAATCATACATTCACCTTCAGTCTAGAGCTCTGGGTTAAACCAATCGTTCTTTTGCTCACCATGCCACCCCAGTTTAGACCCAGGCATATGCAAATCAGTCTTGACCATGTGCCTCATGGGAACAATCCAGACCGAACTGCCAATATGTATTGGAATGAAGATGACCCATCGTCAAAGGAATATTATATACATTAAAATAAACATGGCTTATGCTGATATGAATATGAAATGCAGTAAAATAAAGATTGCATAGATTGAAATTAAGATGACCTCTGTTAAAAATAATTTAATAATCCTTAAAATGTATAGGACCTACACTGATATGAATATAACATCTGGTAAAACAAATATGGCTGGCATTGAAAAGAATATGACATATTGTAAAGAGAATCTGACATACATTAAAATGAATTTGACAAGAGTTGAAATGAATATGACAATGGTTGAAATTAATATTGCACCAGTTGAAATGAAAATGGTTAGTGTAAAATTTAATAGGCTGTGCTCTCAAATGCATGAAACACTTTGCGATCAATGTAGCATGCAATGAAATGAATAAGGCACAGGTAGAAATAAATATGACCATTATTCAATTAATATGTGTTGGACCTGGCCCTCTCTTCAGGGTCTCCCCCAACCCGTTTGCCTTTTTCACTTCTCATTTTGCTGAATTTGGTTTTGTTGACCTTAAAACTCTAGGCACTTTATCAGAGCTAAAGTGCTTTCTCCTTAAAACATGGTAGAATTGGCTTATCCCAAATTGGCATACTTAATTTAACTGTAGGTCCATAGTAAAGTGGCCCTACATGTGCCCATGGCGTGTTCATTAAATGCTACTAGTGGGTCTGCAGCACCGATCAAGCCCCCTACTTAAGTAGCCCTTTAAACCTTTCCCAAGCCTGCCCTTGCAACCTGAATGCAGTTTTAAACTACCATATCGACTTGGCATTTAAACCCCCTTGTCAAGCCTTAAACTCCCTTTTTATTATTATATGTGTCACCCCTAAGGCAGGCCCTAGGTAGCCCTCGGGCAGGGTGCTAAGGTTGGACATGTTCTTTTAAGTTTTATTTTTTCTGGTGGTGGAAAACACCTAGAATTCATGTTTCACTACCTTGAGGCCTACCCCTCCCATAGGGTAATATTTGGGATTCCTTATTACATTTAATAATAAGCTGTAATTTCCAACTGGGAGTTAGTGACTATGTCATGTATGGTGTCTTTAGAATTGGGTTGAAAAGCCCTATTTAGTGGTGGAGTTGGGTTTTTAATCAGAATTACAAAAATTCCACTTTAGAAAGTTGGCATTCTTCTATCCTTAGTGCTTTTGTACCTATAGACTGGACTGGGTCACATGACTGGATGTATCTGGCAGTTAGACTTTGTTAATTCCTCCCAGACAGTCACACAATAGAAGGATTAGGTGTACCTGCCTGAATGGGCCATTGACTGGCAGGATGGGGGGTTGATCTAATAGCCCCACTCACAACTGAATACTCTGTGTTCTGCCTTCACGTAACGGACCTAACAACCCTGCATTGTCACTTCAGCCGGGTTGGAGTCAGGTCATGGGAAGGAGGAAATTTGATGGAGTGCAAGCCACTGCATAGAACAGTGATACTCAAAGAACAGCCTAGGGGCTGCATGCGACCTCCTGACCTTTACTTGCGGTACCCTGGTCACCAGCAGCACTGGGCTGCTGTTTTCCCAACTCAGTTCTAACAATGAGAAATAAGTTGTAAAAACAGTCAAGCCTTTATTTAAAGGTTAATTGAAATTAAAGAAGGTAAGTGACTAGGTTATCCTCACCGCCTAAGTTTAGAAACACATTTATTTTTAAAGATAAGGTTTCTTCAAAATTCAAAAAGTGTATTTCACGAACATGTAGAACCATTTCACCTTAGTACATCACATCATATTAGTGTGTTGAGAAGTATAAAAAAAATCTTTAAAAAAACATTCATTCTTCCGCTATCCTGAGAATAATGTCAATAGTGAAACAAGATGCAAGTCAGTTGTTAAGTGCAATCTTTGGGGTGAGTTCCTATTATACATGAAGAGCATTATAGCTTATTAAATCAAACACAGGAGAAAGTTTTTACACTGCACATCAAAAAGTCATGCATTTTGACATCCTTTTACATATGATAATAAAGAAAATGGAGAAAAAGTGAAGTTAAACAATTGCCTAGGATCACATATCTAGGTAAAGTAGGGAAGCTGGGATTAATCCCAGGTTTTCTGGTTTCATATTGCGCAATTCAGCCACTGGTTGTATATGCTTCACTTACCCTACACCCACCTTAAGGCGCCTGCCCCCCAGTATTCCCTGCTTCAGCCGCCACCCTGCTGGCATCAGTGCGGCCCTCGGTCACAATATAGACAAAACCTTTTGGCTCCTGAGAAAAGGGCATCAGGGTATAAAAGAAGGTACTTAGACCTCAATTATTCAGTACACTTCAGGTCATGTGAATACTCTGCCAGGAAGAAGGACTGCTGTGCTGCTACAAGGACTGCTACCCTGCTAGACTGCTGCTCTAATGGAACTGCTGCCCTGGTGTGCTGACCTGCTGCCTGCTGACCTCTTGCTTGGGGAAGAAGAACAGGACCTGAAACTTCATCTTGAACCCAGTATCCCAGGGTAACTCAAAGAACTAGTCAACTGGCCTCCTGATCTGATCCTCAGGGACATAAAAGGCTCCCCAGCCAGCTCTTGGACCCAGGTGCAGTGAGTTATTGACCCCCAAGTGGTGTCTTTCAAGTTGGGAACCCTTGGTGAGACTCACAGATTCTTGAAATCAAGCATTTGGTCTCTTCGCATTGTGAACAGTCCCACTCGTACAGGAACTGTGCCACTCACACTGAAATTCAGCCGAGCTGCTAGTAGCCCGTCTCTTTGAACAGCAAGCATTGATTGCCCATGGAACACTGCCACTGCAAAGCTCCAGCCCACCCATCGTGACACCCGGCCAGCTCATCGTACCACGGGGACCACCACCTGTGACGCTCTCCTTGCTCCCTGCGACCTTATCCAATTTGAACTGGACTCTGAACAAAACTTGAGAAGGTAAAACTTAAGTGGGACTAATTTGGGTCTGTAGTTGACCCGCGCTCCATTGCTGTCACCCTGAACTTTGACCCAGTCCAGCACATCCAAATAGCTGGGGTTGACACTTTCTGCTTTTTAGGAGCTATTTAACAGCTCATTTTAAAACACATCATAACTACGGCTCTAATGATTGGATTTTTGTTATTTTGACCTTGTTTTATTAATTACATTAAGCTCTATCATTCAAACGTGGCGTGGATCTTTTTTTTGTGGTGTTTTCATTTACTGTTTGAACTTTTACACACATACTTTACACCTTGCCTCTATGTAAAGCCTGACTGCTCTGTGCCAAGGTACAAGGGTGTGAGCATGGGTTAAATGTTGTGCCTTACCTGACTATCATTCTCATTTCTGATAGACCCGGGCTCACACCCCAGTTAACCAGTAACCCAATTTCTAACAATATGCATGTGTTGAAATAATAATAACATGCTTTGAAATGAAGATGGCATATTGAAAGTTATATTACATATGCTAAAATTGATATGACATGCCCTGAAATTAATATAAAATGCCCTGAAAAGAATTAATCCTTTTAAACTATAGTACATGGATATGCAGCATGATGAGGTTGTGGTAGACGAACATGTAGTGATAGGAGATTGGGGCACAAAGACAGAGATAGACTATGTAGTGCCTAATTAAACCCTATGGAGGCCCCTAGGCAGTCGAAATTTCGGGCCCTCTTGTCAAATATCTCTTGTTTATGTACTTTGACTTGTTAATGGGTACAGTACATTAATACAGTATTTTCTTTATAGAGTCTTTAATGTATAGTTTTAGTTTCTTTGAGTTGATTCATTTTTTTCTATTTTTTGGAAACAATTTAAGAAAGCTTGATTGTAATCTTCTTTCAAGATCAAACCAATATGATTTTGATCCGTTGTTATGGAGCCCCTAAAAGGAGTGGGGCCCATAGGTCAATGCCTACTTTGCCTCTTTGGTAATCCGTAACTCAGACTATGGCCCTCATTACAAGCTATGTGGAAAAATATTATTGTATGGTATTGTGTGGTGATAACAGTCAAAATACAAGTAATTCTGGGTCCAACTTAAAAGGCTCATTACAAATTGCTGATGAAGCTACCCGACAATCTGAAATACCCCAGATATGTTTCACATGGTCGGGTTGGCTGTAATTCAAGGCAAATGACAAGCGTGTCCAGAAATAAATTTAAAAATTTCAAAGCGAAATGCATTCAAATCACAGCACAAACATCTACACTGCATGAAAAAAATGCCACGGAACATGACTCTTGGATGAGAAAATCACAAACCCAGACCTCATGTGATATAGCCTTGATGTGAATTTATTTATTTTTAAGAAATGTGCAAATACAGTCTTACATTTAAGAAAAAAACTCTACCCAGGAACCCAAGAAGCTCAAATAATAACTACAGCATCCATACCCCTGGCAGACCCAATCTATTTCAAACCCCATCCCCAACTATCACATTTCAAGACATATGAAAGCACCAAACTAACACAGTCTATATCCTAGCTAGCTCATTCCTAAATCCCACTCTGACCAAACTATCTAACAACCATAGTAAAGAAGGAGGATTATTTTCTGGACATCGTTGCCAGGGTCTGACCAGCCTCAGAAAGTTCTGCAGTTCCTAAAATCAGAAGAACCTTCAGAAATTCCCCTGAAGTCTTCCTCCTACTTAGAGCCGGTGGTAACATTTGTAAATCACTACAGGAACACTGCCACACCTCCCGAAATTGTGACAGCACTTAATCACAACATACAGACTTCAAAGTCAACATACAAAATTAATGTACCGTACACACATTACATTTTAGACATATTCAAAAAGGCACTGCCTGGACAGCATGTAACCATAATGCACAAGTTAACACCGAGATGTGAGCCTCAGGCCTCTATGGCTACCCATTCATCTGGAAGTGGCACACCATCTTCCTCACAGTCTTCCTTTTCTTCCACAATAACATTAGTGGCAAGTTGTGGAATGGGAGGGGGAGAGGTGATGGCAACAGTGAGAGCAATTGGGGCCCTGGTAGCATTACACGTGTTTTAAGGGGGAAAAAATCCATTGCCACGCTGGCATTGCATCGCAATGCCTTTACATCGCGGGTATTACAACGCAAGTTGTTCAACGAATTGCGCTGGATGGCACTCTAACCTAAGGAATAGTATGATTTACTATTCCAACACCTTCCCTACTGTACGTAGGCTGGTGTTGGAATAATAAATCATACTATTCCTACGTCCAGCGCCGTCCAGGGCAAGTCATTGTAACGACTGCGATGTAACGTACCGCGATCATTTGGATTGCGTTGTAACGTCACATATTCGTTTTAAGGCACTGAAGTGGTGGGCAGCACCAGGGCACTGGAGTCTTCAACCACCATGAACCTGAATGCATGTTAGAGCCTTGCATGGATTAGCACATGTTGTGGCAGGTGATGTACAGGTGAGTGGTAAAGATTTAATGACACAACATTAGCAACTCAGTACATGCGAAGACTATGACATTATGGATGTGAGGAAGTCAGGGACACAAAACTACACCTACCTGGTAGTTCTGGTAGGGATTCCGGGAGGACCGCTGCTGGACATTACCGACACTTAGAAAAAGAGGAAGGAAAACAGTTAAGGAAAGGGGAAGGGATAACATGCAGACAGGAAATGCTATCATGATTGACGAAGACTCCCATACACAGGAGATAATGGAAGGAGCTATGGAAAGGAAAAGGATGTCGGAAACCCGGAAGAGGAGGTCATAGAAAGTAAGTCATGAGGAAGATGAGAAGGAGCAGAATGGAATAAAGGAGAGGCAAGAGTAGGAAAAGATAAATCCTTGGGACTCCAGAGTGGGACGAAGTGTGTGGAGAATCCGTCTGATGCAGCAAACAAAGAGACAGAGGAAGGAGAAAGCTGGTAGGAGATGTGGAGGTTGCCACTGACATCTGCGGACAAGCCTGTCACAGCTCAGGAGAGTCGAAGCTATGGGGTCCAGTGACCTGGCCTTAACCACTGCATTAAGATAAAGGGAAAGTAGTCCAGAGGAGGTAGGGGGCAGCGGATATAAATAGACAAAGGTTTTGCTAAACCAATTAAGAGGATGTTTGAGGAGGGAGGGGAAAACGCTATAGAAGGACACTGATGGTGATGGGTATACAAATGTGGAAGAGGCATTCCCCTGTGAATCATACACATCTAACCTAACAGTGTATGGCCCAGTGGCCGCGGATCAACAGGTAACTCACTATGTATACCCCTTTAGTGCAAGATAAACCAATGAACCCGCAAAAGCCAAGGCATGTGTGATATGAGCCCAGCATGAACGAAAGAGGGCATCCTCACACTGGGATCCTAAATACACTTAAGGGTGTAACCAGGGGTTCACCTACCTAAAGCATATAGCTTAGCTCCCATTTTATGTTTTCCTTTTACATACTTGGATATTCTCCTTTCTCTCTTAAGGGGTGTCAATGGCGACTGCTTACCAGGGCCTGAAGTGGAGAAAAAGAAAAGGGATTCAAAGGCAAAACTTAACATCCTAAACCTCAACTCCGAGAAAGAGAGGACATACGTTAATTAGATGGGTGAATTTATTAGATGAAGAATCTTGTTCCCACATTCACAGCTCACCTCACCCTGTTTATGTGTGACTTTAGTATAATCATTAAAAGCCATAATACATAAACAAGAAAAGCCTCATAAGCCTTATTTCTGTCCATCCCTCCACAATGCTGCACTGATGTGTGACTATAAGCCACACCTAAGCACCTTGAGATGCAATGCCCATCATCATTTCTATAGTCCCGGCCTCTGCTTTTTGTCATGGGTGATATCTTCCCAAGCAGATGCATGTTCCCATCCCGTATAACACAAGGGAACATTGCATATTGTCCCTTCCAAGCATTGCACTGAGAAATAGCATTTGTCTCTCATGTGGTTGTCATATTTGTAATATGCCTGTTGGATGCAACTACTTATCTAGCACTTGGAAAGTTTGCATCACTAAGCTTTCATCAGTGGGTATGTGCCCCATAACATTTGTGTTCTCTAATGCACATGCTATATTTACCTGGAGGGTTTTGGTTGCCACAAATACAGACATAGTGTCATTATGTCAGACACTCACGAAGAACTTCATTTCCTCTTGCTTCAGCTTCCCCCTGTTTGCCCTCCATAATTGGTCAGGCTTATTAATTTTTGAATATGCTTCTACAAGGCAGTCAAGCGTAACTCTGCTGCAGTCCTCCCTGAGTTGCAAGATACTCAGGTCTGCATTTTGAGACTAGGTTCTGTACTCGAGGTTCAGTGTCTTAAAACCTCCTCTTCCTATTTTCCACTCTCAGGGTGTGACTGGAGACTCCATTGACTTTCTGGGCTACCTGCTGCCAGTTCTTCCTCTCCCCTGTGCCAAGGAACCTTGGAGCAAATGGCCCAGGAGCCAGGACTCCTCTTTCACAACCTGTAGTTCATGTACAATGTATTTGAACTTTCTCATATGATCAGACTCTATGGTGGACAGATGGATGGTTTGCAGGAGTAGATGGCTGTTTCCAGGAAATGACTGAAATGGATTGAAAATCCTTAAAAATGGCTGCAGCAAAATTAAACGAGGATCTATCTGAGTTCCTGATGTAGTGGCATTATACCTGTATTTGAGTCAACCAACACACTCTGAGTAAATATAGCATGTGCATTAGGGAACATTAGTGTCATGGGAAACATACCCACTTTTGATGGATTCATGAGGCAAGATTATCCAGTGCTAGATATGTCGTTGCATCTAGCAGGTACATCAAAATTATGGTAACCAGATAAGAGGCAAATGCTATGCCACAGTAAAAGTGCTTGGGAGGCACCACATGCAATGTTACCATAAGATATAAGGCATTGGAACAAATGCCACCAGTGTACTGCTGGGGAAGATATCAGCCATAACAAATAGGGGATGCAAGGCCTGAAGGCAACAGTCCATTGAAAGGTTGGACACTGCAGGACATTGCATCTCAAGGAGGTGGCAGAATAAACTTTATTCCAATGTATATTGTATTTCAACATCATTCATGGGATAATGACATAGTCTTGCATGTCCTGAGTTGCTAGTGTCATTAAATAATCACTGCCACCCAGCTACGCATTACAAGCCACTCCATGTGCTACTCCCTACAAGTATTTTTTATAGTGACCCCAAGGCTCTTGGCAGAGGAAGAGGGTTTGGGAGGGGGGTCCAAGTTCCGTAGGCCAGTAGTGTGGGCTCCAGAAGTTATGACTGCTCTCTGTCAGAACTAATTCGGTCTTGCCTGAGTTGAGTTTTAAATACTTATGGTCCATCCAGTGGCGAATATAAAACATGGTAGCCTGGACTTCAAAAACTGTGTTAGGTGAGTTGTCGATGGTAAACATTAACTGTAAATCATCGGCATAGTTGAAAATGGACACATTCCTTTCCTTCAGGTACTGAATCAAGGGTAAAAGGTAAAGATTAAACAGATGGGGGGATAGTGGGGATCCCTGCGGGACCCCGCATGTAGTTTTTAGCTTGGGTGTTGTAAATGGGGCTATGCGGACCGCTTGAGAGAGTGCTTCGAGAAAGGACCTGATTCAGCTAAAGGCTGGGCCCTCGATGCCAGCCCGCCTGACCCGATCCTTCAGAATACCAATGATCGACCATGTTGAAGGTAGCCAAAAGATCTAATAGCACCAGGGCCTGAGGGGTACCTCTGTCAGCTTTATCTCGTAGAGTTTTCAGGACTGCCAAAATCAAGGTCCCCGTAGAGTGTGCGTGACGAAATCCCGCTTGGTGTGGGTCTAGATAGTTTGATTGTTCTATGAAGTTGGACAGACATTTCACCACCTAGGCCTACAGTATCTTGGCCAGGTAAGGCGCAGAGATATGGGGCAATAGTTTGACGAGCTTTGACGGTCTGCTTCAGGTTTTTTTAAGAGAGGGACCACTATTGCGTCTTTGAACACCTTATGGACGGGGCCCTGGGAAAGGGGCTCATTCAGAAGTGTAATGGCGGAGCTGGGAAGGACGGAGAGGGTATCTTTTAGGACATGAGGTGGGCAGCAGTCCTTGGGGATCCAGATTTTACCCTGGACAGGAAGTCCAGGAAAGTCTGGGTACTAATGGTCGGGAAATTATCCATGGTAAAGGGGTTCCACTGCGTAGCAGGGTGTGTCACATTGGAGATGTGTATTGGGATGCTAGCTTTAATAGTGGAGATCTTTTCGATAAAATAGTTATTCAGAGAGTCGCAAAGTGCTTGAGTAGGTGTGGGTTTGGGTAGGATTCTGTCTGCATTAGATAGTTTGTTAACAAAAGAGAAGATTTCCTTCAATCTGTTGTTTGAGTTTAAAATTCTAGAGGAAATATGAGCGGCCTTGGCCACAGTGATAACCTTTTTATATTCTTTCCATGCTTCCAAATAGTGGTATTTTTCTTCTGGAGAATAATTCAGTCTCCATTTCCTTTCTTTTTGGCAAAGGGACAGTTTTTGTCCTCTCAGTTCATCAGAGAACCATCTCTGTGCATCAGAGCGATGTGCTGGTTTTAGTTTTTTGAGTGGGGCATGCAAATTACTAGCCGCTAGTAGCCAAGGTGAGATATTTGCTTCCAGGAGATCGACGAGGGATCAAAGATTGGGGTTAGGCCAGCCAGTGTATCCTGAAATTCCCTTTTATTAAGGTTATTCCATTTCCTAATCATTCTCCCGTCGGCCGTGGGGATTTTGCTGCTGGTAGGGATCGTTACCGTGAATTTTATTAGGTGGTGATCCGACCATATGCATGGTAGACTCACGGGTGCAAACACTGTTAGATTAGTGGTCCAGACTTGGTCCAATATGTGCCCTTTGATGTGTGTGGCTGAAGATACCTGCTGGACAAAGTTTAGGTTGGTTAGAAGATCAGTCAATTCGGCAGAATGAGGCCTGCCAAGTGTGTCATGAGACCAGTATTTGAAGTCACCTATTAACAGTATTTTAGCGTAATTCGATACAAGGGTAGCAATTTGTTTAGTCAGTAAAAGGTGGAACAGGGGCATGTGCTGCGGGGGCCTTCAAACCAGAGCACAATGTTGTCATTTGCCATGATACACTGCCATCCTTGAGCAAGTGAAACATTCCAGTGGTATTACCACCTGTCAGGTTGCTTCATCAGCAATTTGTGATGAGACTTTTAAATTGTACCCTTTATTACTCATAATTGGGCTGAGTGGTTGCTCCCCAAATAATCATCTGGTAATGCTATTATACACAGCTTCCAATGAGGATTATAGTCTGTCTATGACTGTGGGCCTGCCCCAAATTCCTCATAATGTATATCTGTGCACCACACCCTCCTCATGTTTCATGCCCATGTGATTTCTTTTCCTCTCAGTGCATGTTATATTAATTTCAGGACATGTCATGGCCATTTTAGTGCATGTAATATACATTTCAATACATCACATTCAATTCAAAGCATGTCATCATTTCAACACATGCCATATTCATTTAAACATAGATCATATTTATTTCATAATTTGCTTTATTCTTTTCATTGCATACTGCATTTATCTCAAAGAGTTTCACATGATCTTTAAGGGTTGTCTGATTCATTTTAATGCACATCATATTCATTTTGACATGGGCAATATTCATTTCAACAGGTGCCATATTTATTTCAACATTTGACATATTCATGTCAATCCTTGTTATATTCATGTCAATATATGTGAGATTCACTTCAAATTGTGACATTTATTTGCAAAGCCTTCCATATTTGTTTGAGCAAATAATATATATACTTCAGCATGGCTCCTGTTAGTTTTAAGGAATGCCAAATTCTTGCAAACTGAAGTCATATTAATTTCAGTGCATGCCATAATCATTTCACTGCCTGTCATATATATATATCAGCTTAAGCCATATTTATTTTAATGCATGTCACATTCCTTTAAAGAGAGGCCATACTCATTTCAATATATATATATATCATAATCAACTCAATGTATGTCAATGTATGTCGTATCTATTTTAAAGTGTGTCATATTCATTTAGGTATAGATCATATTTATTTTTATAAATGGTCATATATATGCTAAAGTGCTTCAAATAATAACAATTATGTATGTTTATTGGACAACTCATATTCATTTCAACACATGCCATACTAATTTCATTGTGGGTTTGTTTCATCTTAAAAGATTGCATACTGATTTCAGATCATGGTACGTATGTTTTAGCATGAGTCACAATCATCTTAACACTTGCCATACTCCTCTTAGCAATTTTCATATTCATTTGTACGTGTCATATTCATTTCAATGTGGCTTATATTCATTACAACACATCTTGTATTAAAGTCCACACACCTTACAGTGATTTTGAAGTGTTTCATATTTATTTCAATTCGAGTCATACTCATGTCAATGTGGGCCATATTCATTTCAACACTTCATATTGATTACAATATGTTAATTTTCATTTTAAGGTGTATTATATTCTTCTCAACTTGTACTCATTTTCAAAATATAATATTCATTTTAATATGTGTCCTATTCTTTTCACTGAAGGTTAGATTCATTTAAGCACTTCATATTTATTTCACATGTGTCATATTTCTCTGAAAGTATCATGTTCTTTTTAATGCAAGTCATTTCATTTTACTGCTTGCTGTATTCCTTTCAAGAATAGCCATAATCAATTAGTATGGTTGGCATATACTTCAGTATATGTTCTATTCCTTTTGGAATCTGTCCTTTTAATATAATTCACTAAGTAAAGTATTCATTCTGCTGTGTACTGTATTTGGTTTACTACGTGGAATATTGATTCTGCCATGTATCATATTGATTTTTAAATTGTCATTCTGGTTTGTGTTATATTATTTTTGCTGCATGCCATGCATTTCAGGTGGGGTCGTATTTGTGGAGCTATAACTTTGATATGAACAGCTTCCAATACACTTCCCCCTGTTGTCTTAGGAAGTAGATTGAGATTGTGAATACTCTGTGGATAAACATAGCTCTCCTCTGTTCTCTGACACTCTGATAACAGAATTGATTGTTTTTATGGAGATAGAACAGCGGACACAGACTGTTAACCACCAGTGTTCTCTACTTCAGAAATGGCACTGACAAAGGAATATACCGACTTGGCGACTGAGGCTGCCAAGTCGCATTATAGAGCCACACTCAGCAGAATCTATGATGTAGGCGACAAGGCTGGCAAGACTGGCAAACTACTCGCCTGGCTGAGATCAGGCCCGTCGAGTTGTGGTGGAAATAGAGTCAGACTCTCACTCCCGCCTCACCGCCCCCCAAGATATAGCAGACACATTTGGCCAATATTACTAGTCAATCTATATGTCTCAAACTCCACACACAGAGGCGGAGGCTTCCTTACTTTTGCGGGATATCTCTTTGCTCTCCCTCACTGACAAGGAGCGCTCCTGCCTTGACCTAGACATCACAGTCACAGAGGTTGAAAAAGCCATCCAGGACTTGTGTGGTGGGAAGGCATTGGGCTCTAACAGCTTGCCCATCTCACCAAAATGTTTTGAGATAGTAAGACGAGAGGGATACTTCCCGAGGATCAGCGGCTTAGAAATAACGTGGTCACCCACAAAGAGGGCAAGCTGAGTACCAAATGTTCCTCCTACAGACCCATCTCGCTGCTCAACTGTGAAGCGAAAATCCTCACGAAGATCCTTGCCTCCCGGTTGCTCGGGGTCACCACCCGGACCAGTCGGGAATTATGCCCGCTAGGAATACCCACCTGAACTTATGTAGGCTCCATGCAGGACTGTGCTGTGCTGACACAATAAGAGAGGACGCTGTCGTGGTATTCCTTGACACTGCTTCGTCATTTGACACCATTGAGTGGCCCTATATGTTTGTCTTGGGCCCGAGTTTATGGACTGGGTTTGACTTCTCTACCAACAGCCACTCGCCCTGGTAGTTGTTAATAACAGGAAATCTCCCATTTTCACACTTAGTAGGGGTACCGGGCAGGGATCCCCACTGTCCCTGCTTGTCTTTGCCCTGGCACTCGAGCCTCTGGCAATGTGGGTCGGTAACAACCCCGCCATAAGGGGCCTCAAGTGGACGTCTGGGTGAGAAGACTGTATATTGCTGTATGCGTATGACATCTTGATGTATTTGGCGCCCCCGGCTGCATCCCTCAATGTGGTCCTGGGCATATTTCATGTGTTTAGCAGATATGCTGGCTATTCCATAAACTGGACTAAATCAGTGTTATATACCCTAAATGGAAAAAGGCCTATGCTCCCTCGGGAATATCAATTGGTGGAGGCTGTCGATGGCTTCAAATACTTGGGGATCTGGGTTTCTAAAGATCCGTCCAGTTTTACGACCTTAATCTCCTGCCACCTCTCATGTGCTTTAAAGCTGACGTCCTACATTGGAAATCGCTTTCTTTATTACTCTTGGGGCGTGCTGCCGTATTCAAAATGATGTCCTTTCCCAGGTTTGTTTATGCTCTCCATATTACTCCGCACTCTGTTGCACCCTCTTACTTTAAGGAAATCAACAGTATCATACGAGACCTGCTGTGGGAGGGTAAGCCACCTCGAATCACGACACACAAGCTCACGCTGGGCTGGTTTGATGGTGGCATCGGACTTCCAGACATACGGAAGTACTATTGGGTATCACACCTTGCAGTGATTAATCAATGTACATATAGGCCACAGGACGACCCAGCTTCCAGATGGACAGATGGCTCCTCCCAGGACATATCTTTGAAGGGGTCCTTTATACACGATCGCAGAGACCCGCCCTGACTGGCCCAACTGGACATGCGGTGCAGGTGTAGATGGCAGCCACCAAAAGTTTGGGATGGGAGGGAAAACTAACGCAGGCCACACCACTTTGGCATTGTGAGCAATTGGGTAGGTTGATTCGTTCGAGGGGTTTTGATCACTGGGATCTTATTGGTATATCCAGTGTGGGTGATTTATGGAAATCAGGGGATGTGGTCCCTTTTCCTCAGCTTCAGCAGGAATACGCCTTAGAACAATCGGAATATTTCAGATATCTCCAAATTAGACATGCTCTTCTGGCGGTTCTCCCCAAAGGTAGTGAACTCCCCGAGTCCTCTCCACTTGAGGATAGAGTATTAGATGGTGACTTGCCGGAGAAGGCCATATCACTTATTTACAAAAAACTGGTTAACAACATGACAGACCCCCTGACTCACCTGGGGGTCAAGTGGGATTACGACGTAGCGGGATTAGATGGTGACCAATGGTTGGCACCGGTGGCCTCCCCCCCGAGAGGTGGCCATTTCTTGCAGGCTGTGCCTGGTGCAGTTGAAAATTCTCCATAGACCCTATCTGTCTGGGTCAGTGTTGATTCATATGGGATTTGGGTCTGATGGTTACTGTGTTAGGCGGTGTGGGCAGGAGGGAACTGTTGTTTATGCACTCTGGGAATGTATGACTATCCAGAGATATTGGGAGGCGGTAGCAAACCTTATGGAAGAAGTGATAGGGCAGCAGTTAGACTGTAACATTAAATTGGCCCTCCTAAATATCTGGGGCCCTACTGATTTGAACACCAGGGAGCGCACTTGGGACACCTTGGGGCTGATGGTGGCAAAACGCAATATCGCGAACATATGGAGGGATCAGAGCCCACCGGATATCGAGGACTAGAGCAAAGACATGGACTGGTGTATGCTCTCGGACAAATCCATATATGAAGCCAGGGGGTGCCCGAATAAATGGTCGCAAGTCTGGGGTCAATGGAACATTCACAGAGGAGAGATATGGGATACCAAGACCGAGAAAATATATTGTAAATGGGTCCTGAATGTGTCTAAATGGGGACCGAAAGTACTGTTTTGTGGCCGCTAAGTCTTAAGTAACTTTTGAAGTGTAACTAAATTGCCAATGTATGTATACCATGATATTGTCATTGATCATGCCTTGTTTTCAATAAAAAAAGATTTATAAAAAAAAAGAAATGGCACTGACAGTGTCCGCATGTATTTGTTTCTATCAGCAATGGGAAACTTTGAGGCCAATGTAAACTTATAAGGGAGCAATGAACCTATAAATACATATGAAAGAAGTGGGATGAATTTTCATGTCCTTACTGAAAAGTTCAACAAAAAGGAAACCTTGAGCAGAAGATGTAATGTCTGGAGAGGCCAAGTTTCCCAGTCTGGGATCTAATTCGAGGAGTATGCCATTAAGATGGCTCAGTAAGCAAACACTTACTGTTGACATCTGCTGTGGCCTCCTGTGATCTGTGAGTCACAGGTTTGAATCCGAGCAAGTCCACTCCTTCTATTCCTCTGAGGTCGACAATTTTGTAGCATTAAATTAGGAAATAACGACACCTGTTATTTGCAGAGCTTAGAAACCTTAGCATTCAATTTAGTTAAAGGGTTATAATTAATCCCATGTGTTTTTACTGGCATTTTTTGAGTAGGTGAAGCTAAGTATTGGCAAGCTCAAATACTTTTTTTTGGTCAAATGATACAGCACTCACTGTCTTGCGAAGATTGGTGCAAGCAGCTACCAGCCGCAAGAATGTTCTGGGATTTATACACAGCACAAGTACAACTATCTTTCCAAAGACTTTCAAAACTGCTTTCAAAGATAAAATTACTCACGGACAAATGGTAGATCTTCATTACCAGAATGTCATTACCAAAATAGCCAGTGAAACATATTAATGTCTTTCAAATATTTCACTGCTAGAGGTGAGAAGAATGATCTACCTCACTTAGAGACTTACAAGTTGGGCAAATTGAGAAATAGTAAAACAAACATAAGCTCAATCAGCAGACGGGGAAATATATGAACTCAATCAAATACGCATAATATACATCATAACAGAAAATAGGCTATCAATGTAAGAAGAGAAACTGAAGCTTAATTGACTGGAGCAGTCAGAAAAGAGGACTTTCTAGCCCCACTCGGAGGTTTGAGGGGATGTTTATAAACCGATTGGTGGCCGAATCATTCTTCAATACACCTTGGCATATATATAAATAAAACATGTTTAACTTTACAGAAACACCCAGTCACTGGATGATGTCATCAGTGATGTCATCAGTGATGTCATTTGAGATGCCATCAGTGATATCACTGACTACGTCATAAATGATGTAATATGTGATGTCAAGAGCAGTGCATTGCAGAGGCGCGAGTTATAGTTAGCTCAACTAACTATAACGGCTGAATTTCTCTGGTTTTCTACGAGTGAAATGTCCAACTAACTATAACCTCCCTGAAACCTGTGTTTCTTTCAGTGAGTTTCTAAGGATTTTTTTTTGTTAATTTCTAACTATAACGTCCCTGAAACCTATGGTTTTTTCAGTGAATTTCAAAGCTTTTTAAATGCTAATTCCAAAGCTTTTTAAATGCTAATTTCTAACTATGCCTACAGAGGTAGGACATGTGCAGAAAGAGGAAGAAATGCGCAGAAAGAAACCAGAGAAATGAAGATAGAACCAACAGAGGTGCAGAAGGAGGCCTTGTTGAAAAGTCATCCTGTGCCCCCAACTGTTTGCTGACGGGTACTGATGGTAACTGACTCTGCCTAACCAGGCCTTGACCCAGTGCTATGCTAAAAGACACTTAGAATACAGTGAAACCACCTACATACACTAGGGTACACTATCGGTTGGGGTACCACTGTGATTGCCATGACCTCCCCTGTAAGGCCCTAATACATAATAGGGCAGGGGGATTTAAACCACCTCTAAGTAAGAGGTGCAGAAACATGCTTCTTTAACGAGTAGTCACGTTTGCAGAGTGGTAGAGAAAGGGTGCTTGGCCTCCACCAGTGCTCAGGAATTCCACTGCGTAGGACTTATAGGAGGTACCAGGAGGGCTTCTTGGCCGCCAAAGTCCCTCAGGAGTAAAGTAGACTTCAACCCCCATTCCGTAGTCTGCAGAGTGGTGGAGAAAGGGGGCATAGCCTCCCAATACGTCTTAGCAATCCTTCAGGTGGGACTTACTGGAGGTAACAAGAGGGGTACTTGGTCCCCAAGGACATCCTTGGGGGCCAACTACCCCTCCTACTATCTCCAGTAAGTACCACACAGCAGGATTGCTAAGTTCTCATAACAAGCCATGCCCCCTTTGCCCACCACTCTGCAAACTAACTCCCTGGTGCGCTCTTCAATGTGGATTGAAGTCCCCTTCACTGCTGGGTGGTCCTTAGAGGCCAACTAGCCTGCCTCTTACCTCCAGTAAGCCCCACAGAGTGGGATTGCTGAGAGGTGGACACAGGCCTCGCCCCCCCTTTCTCCACCACTCTGCAAACGTGCCACCCGGCACGCTCATGGGTGGAGGATGAAGTTACCTTTCCTCATGAGGCTCCCTGGGGGCCAACTAGCCCACCAGGTGCCTCCAGTATGCCCCACACAGCTGGATTGCTGAGAGTGGTCCGAGGCCTCGCCCCCTATTTACATCATTCTGGAAATGCGGCTCCTGGTGCACTGCTGCTCGGGGGATGAAGTCCACTTGTTTCCTGAAGCGCTCAGGACAAAAGAGGACCTCATAGCCCCACCAGCAGTGCGCCAAGAGGCGCGTTTGCAGAGTGGTTTAAAAAGGAGCATGGCTTTGGACCACCTCTCTGCAATCCCGCTGTGTGGTGCTCACTGCATGTACCTGGTGGGCTAGTTGGGCCTCAGGGACCTTCAGTATTCAAGGGGACTTAATTCCCCAGCTTAGAAAGCACCAGGGGGCTCATTTGCATAGTGGTGCAGGAAGGGGGTGGGGCTTCCAGCGAGATGCAGTTTTAAGAAATATATATATATTTTTAGTCTGGGCCCCCTTCTTTTAGTATTTTTGAGGCCCTGGGGACCTCATCCCCTAGGGCCTGATCCTTTTAAAAAATTAAAAAAAAATAAAGCTGCAAGGGGGCCTCCTTCCCGAGGCCAATTTCGGCCCCGGGACCCCATCCTATGGGGCATGGCCTCCGTTTAAAAAAATATTATTAGGGAAAGGGGCCGAATAGCCCCCCTTCCCTTGCCCACTTTTGGCCCCGGGGACCCCATCCCTCCAGAGCATGGCCTCTTCCTTTATTGGGTAGGGGGATGCATGGCCCCCCTTCCCGAGGCCGCTATTGGCCCCAGGGACCCCATCCCATGGATATGGCCTCTTTTAAAAAAAAAAAAAAGGGGAGGGGGCCAGGTGACCCCCCCTCCTAAGACACTATTGGCCCTGAGGACCCATCCCCTGGAGTTTGGCCTCTTTAAAAAAAAAAATTAAAGGGGGGGGCCAAGTGGCCCCTCTCCCAGTCAACTTCTGGCCCAGGGGCCGGCACTCAGTGTTGGGGACTGTGGGGGGAGCCCCAATGCCCCCACAGTCCCAGCCAGCTCCCCACCTCCTGCAGGAGCTGGCATTGCTTTCAGACAAGGGGAGCTACTGACATTCAGCTCCCCTTTCCCAGAAGCAATCTATTTTGCTTCAATGTAGCTATCGCTTCAAAGAAGCAAAGCAGGGTTTGCTATGACAGGGTGTCATAGCAAACAGTAATGTACTGGGATGAACACCCCTGGACATTGCAGGAGCCGGCCCATGGGCGTGGTGATCTCCAGGGCAATAAGGGGCTCCATGAGGAGGGCCACGGGCACCCCTCCAGCATGTACTTAGCCCCGGGGAGGTGGTGGTCCCTGGGGCCGGGGGGGGGCCACAATGGACTCCCGTATTTACATATTTGATGCCCCGGGGAGGTGGTGGTCCCCGAGGCAGTGTGGGGGTGCTCGATCCCCCCACCCTAATTATTAGTTACCGCCCCAGGGATGGGTGGTCCCGGGGGTAGAGGGGGGCCATGAGGCCTCCCCACGCATTTTAATAAAGCCCCTGGGAGGTGGCAGTCCCTGGGCTTGGGGGGCCCGTGAGGCCCCACCCTTATTTAAATAAAGCCCTGGGGAGGTGGCGGTCCCTGGGGCTGTGGGGGGGCCGCATGCCCCTGCGCACAACTTATAAAGCCCCAGGGAGGTGGTGGGCCCTGGGTTTGTAGGGCCCCCATGGGCCCCCTCACCATAATTTAGAATTGCCCCCGGAACCTGGCCCATCCAGGGGCATTTTAACAAATGAAGCACGGGAGACAGCACTTCTTTTTTATTATATAATTTCAGCTGGATTTGTTCTGAAATTATTTTTTTTAAATGCTTTTTTTGGGCCTGGGGGTTCTTGTGGGACCCCCTGAGCAGGACTAGAGGGTCTGGGTTTTCTACCCTGCCCCCTTTTCTTGTTTTTTGTTATTTTTTCAACCTTTTTCTTGTGACTCGGTTACCGAGTCACAAGATGGCTGCCAATACATTCTGGTTTAGAGTGTTGGCAGCCAATCAGAGTGAAGCTCGTACCCGGGAGGGTTCACAAACCCTCCTCGGTGCTCAGATATTGATATTTTTATTTTATACATTTCTCAGCAACTACTGAAAGGATTTACACTATTTAAAAAAAGCATGCTTTCTAGACCAAGACCTACCTTTTTGCTAAATTTGGTGTAATTCCGTTTAGCAGTTTGGGCTGCAGCTTTGTCTAAAGTTTCCTACAGACATTAACATGGAGAAAACGCGTTTTGGGACCTCCCTTTTTTCTCGGTCCCGCTTGACGAATCACCCAAAACTTTTAAGACAGGAGCTGACCGGAGTGCCCCATTAGTTTTGAAAATTTTGCAAAGATTCGTCAACCAGCGCCAAAGATATTGGCAAAAGAAAAAAAAGCTTTTTGAATAGAAACAAGGCCCTAACCATAACAAAGGCCTCGCTGGGCTGAAACATGTACAGTACAGCTAATAATAAAAGCTTAAAAACTGGAAATTGGAGTGCATTGCATCCTTGGTTAATATATATATAAAAACTAAAAGAGGTCAAATGGGAAGATGATTATCACTTATTAGTGATGGACATCTGTTCATTATACACCAGTATTGATCATCGGGCTGGTTTAAATGCTATCAGTCATTTTTTATCGAACAGAAATGTCTGTTATAATGAACACACCAAAATGTTGCTGCGTATGACAGAACTCTGTCTTACTAATAACTTCTTTATTTTCAATAAAGAACTATACCAGCAGCTTAGAGGTGTTGCGATGGGGGCGTGCTTCTCCCCCAGCTATGCGTGTTTACACGTTGGCTGGTGGGAGAAGCACTTCCTAACTCAGACCTTTAAGATAGAGTTTTCTGACCATGTCATTCGATGGTGGAGATTCATCGATGATGTTTGTGTTGTCTGGAAGGGTTCCAAAGAATCAGCTTTGGAATTTGTGAATAGGATTAATGAGAATTCACTAAATCTTGAATTCACGGCTCAAATTAGTAACACAAAAGTTGAATTTCTAGATGTTGAGATTTTTATAGAAGAGAAAGTCATCTGTACTAAACTACACAGAAAGATTACATCTGGCAATTCAATACTCCATGCCAATAGTGCGTATCCTAAGCACCTTATTAAAAGTATCCCTTATGGGGAGTTTTTAAGAATTCAAAGAATTTGCAGCAGAGAAGAGGACTTGAATATCTGTCTTACTGAATCCAAAAATAGGTTTTTCGCCAGAGGATATGATCCAAAAATTTTACAACTTGCTTTGTCGAAATTGAGAAAAGGGACCGCATCGGATGATGCCCCTCTTTCAGATGAAGTAACTATACCCTCTGTTGTTCAAGTAAAACCGGTGGTGAGACTTATTACTACATTCAGTAGCCAAGACAGAGAAATAAGAAAAATTGTTGGTAAACACTGGCCCATTTTAAAAACAGATCTGACTTTAGCACTTGAACTTGCAGCTCAGCCAACTATCACTTTCAGGAGAGCACCCTCTATGAGGGATACATTAGTTAGAACTAGCCCTGAGACAGTTAGTTTTGGTAACTGGGTAAATAAGAAAGGTTTTTTTAAATGCAGTTCATCCCGTGCATGTAAATTTGGGATCAATAAACAGACCTTTTTAGATCCCTTTTCTGATAAGCCTAATCAAATTGTAGGCCATTTTACATGTAAGACAGATTTCGCAGTCTATATTTTAGAATGCAGTTGCGAACTTTTCTATGTTGGCAGTACTAAACTTCCTGTGTTTAATCGTATTTTGCAGCACTTGCGAGCAATCGTTAATTCAGATTCTTCTTACCCGGTTGCCCGACATTTTAAACTAGTGCATCAAAATAACCTTCAGGATTTAAAATACTATGTTATTGACTCAATTCCGAAATCCATAAGAGGAGGAAATCGTGAAAAGAAACTACGTCAACTCGAGAGTCAATACATTGTACGCCTTAATATCAAAATGCCGAATGGGCTCAATACTGGAGAGGACTTAGTTAATTTCCTCTAAACTGCAAATTATAGTCTGCTGTCTTTATAAATAATTTGGACATGTGTATATATATGATGAAATTCAATTACTCTCTCAGACTCTTCTGTTTATCTATTGAATTTTTTAAACAATCAAATTTGGAGTTTTTTAATATCTGTACGTTTGTATATATATCATTGTTGAGTTTTATACAGTGTAATATAATATTTATTGTATTATTGGTTTTATGAATTGCACCTAATGTTGAAGGGTTTTATTAGTTTAACTGGGTTCTTAGTTTAGCTAGTAATTTTCTTTGGCAGGGGTGTGATGAATTTGCCTTAAGAATTAATGTCTATTATGATGTGCATTCTCTACTTATGATGGTTATATAACAGATATTGACAACATTGCTTATGATTTGCGGAATTTTCATTAATTTCAAAGCAAATTTTCTGTAGGCATTTGACATCGGGCTTTGCTCATTTTGTATTATATTTTCGCATTTGCTCTTCTGAATTTAATTGGTAATTTTTGGCTAAATACTAGGGTTATTTTTGTATTTAGTCACTACACTTTGGGTGTACCTCAATGTTGGCTCCTTTATTCTCCCTCGAAATATATTGTTTAATGAGAGATAGATTTTTGCTGCTACTTATAGTCTGTTTGGGCACTAGCCCCGGAGTTATAACTGTAAATAGCATATATTTATTTGTGTTATTTATGAGCACTTTTCCACTTTATAGTCTGCTCTCTATTTCTATATGTTATTGGGAGTGTCTACATTGTAGCCATGAGGTATTTAGGGCGTGGGCTTTTTCAGCATGCCATGTGATCAAGGCCGGGGCAACAGGGTTGAAACGCGTCATGTTGATGGAAAATAAAATTGCACTTTAAGAATACTACCTTTGGTTGAGGTCCGTTCCTGATTCGAGGCACTGGGTGGAGATTTTTGCCTGCTGTTGTGCTTCTCAAGGACTTGGTTGTCATATATATATATATATATATATTCACTGAAAAAACCATAGGTTTCAGGAGTTATATAGTTAGGAATTAGCTTTTAAAAAACCTTTGAAATTCACTCAAAAAACTATAAGTTTTAGTGGTGTTATAGTTAGCTGGACATTTTACTCATACAAAACCATTGAAATAGCTCCTATATAGTTAGTTGTACTAACTATATTTCGCGCACCCACAATCCACTGCTGATGATGTCACATATTAGATCATTTATGACATGGTCAGTGACATCACTGATGACATCTCAAATGACATCACTGATGACATCACTGATGACATAATCCAGTGAATGTGGTTTGCTTCGTTATTTAAATATGCATTATATATATAGCAATTTGCATTGAAGAATAAGTGGATATATATAAATAAATATTTGGATGGAGGATTTAGTAGCAGTGTAATTGACTGTTTACTTGACCAATTTATAATGTCTCACTAAATATAGTGGATAGTGACTAAACTGTGTGAATATCTGTATCACTTTGTCAGTTGTTGTGTAAACTGATTCTACAGTTGGTTACTAGCTATGTGAAAGTCTATATTAGTTATTGATTAGTTAACTGAGTATTTGTATGGGAGTGTGAAAGTGTGTGTGGTTCGGTGGGGGGGGTGTGACTGTCCAAAGATGTGTGAATAGTTGATTCAGTAGATATATGAAGTTAAAACTACATGTTCTAACAGTTGTTTGGGTGAGTGAATATCTTTATGGGTGTGGTGATGAGCAAATATATTTCTCAATGGTACAGGTCCAATAAACTAGAAAAATAAAAGGCAGTGTATGTGTCAGTTGTTGTATATAAATAAGTATACATAAGACACAATGTTTGTGTGAGTGACTGTATGGATAACTGTATACTTGTAATAATGATTTTATAATTCACTAAGTATGACTTACCATCTAAATGAATAGAAGAAGTGGTGTTTGTATAAGTGTTTTGCTAAGTAAATATGTAAGTAGGATCCATTGTTTGCATAAGTGAGTAGGATGACTTCATATGTGAATAGGATGCGTGCTGTTGTTTAATGTCGATATAGATGTATAAGTATTTTTGATAGTGTTCTATTGTTCATTGACAGCATGTATGAGTGAATCCATAGGTAAGTGATTAGATGTGTGTATACATCTATGAATCACTGAGTGGATTTTTTGATACTTGTATTGCTGTGACAATGGATTTAAATATGATACTCTGTATTTTACAAAGAGTGATGAAAAATTGTAATAGTGTATGAAAAGGTGTATGTGATTGTCACGTGGATGATGTCATCAGTGATGTCATCAGTGATGTCATTTGAGATGTCATCAGTGATGTCACTGACCATGTCATGAACGATCTAATATGTGACATCATCAGCAGTGGATTGCGGGTGCGCGAAATATAGTTAGTAGCTATTTCAATGGTTTTGTATGAGTAAAATGTCCAGCTAACTATAACACCACTAAAACTTATAGTTTTTTGAGTGAATTTCAAAGGTTTTTTAAAAGCTAATTCCTAACTATATAACTCCTGAAACCTATGGTTTTTTCAGTGAATTTCAAAAGTTTTTTAAATGCTAATTCCTAACTATATAAGGCCTGAAACCTATGGTTTTTTCAGTGAATTTGCAAGGTTTTTTAAATGCTAATTCATAACTATATAAGGCCTGAAACCTATGGTTTTTTCAGTGAATTTCAAAGGTTTTTTAAATGCTAATTCCTAACTATATAAAGCCTGAAACCTATGTTTTTTTCAGTGAATTTGCAAGTTGTTTTTAAATGCTAATTCCTAACTATATAAGGCCTGAAACCTATGGTTTTTGCAGTGAATTTCAAAGGTTTTTTAAATGCTAATTCCTAACTATATAAGGCCTGAAACCTATGGTTTTTTCAGTGAATTTGCAAGGTTTTTTAAATGCTAATTCCTACCTATATAAGGCCTGCAACCTATGGTTTTTTCATTGAATTCGCAAGGTTTTTTAAATGATAATTCTATTAGCGGATAACGTTTTTATATATTAAAACGTTTTTTAAATCTCAAATGCCTGCTTTGCTAACAGAGTTTTTAAGCACAGGCTCTTTTGTCTCAGGTGGCCATCTTGGGAGACTGCATATCAGAATTTTTTTAATGAAATATAAGAGGATTTGAGAAGTCACTCAAAATGTGCCCTAATTTTTCTTTCTTCAGCACTAATCATAATTTCTATGGCAAAATGAACCCCCTCATTTTTTTCCTTTGCAAATTAAATGTTTTAAGTGTTAACACTTTATTCCAATCAAGATGACTTCAGGTGTGCCATACTTTTGTCATAAGTAAGACTGTTAGCGCTCTAGTTGTTCTTTAGAACACTCTGGGAAATTCCGTCATTGGGCTATAGTTGGGCTACATCTGGCTGATATTTGGGCTACATTTGTTTTTTTTTGTCTCTGGTGGCCATCTTTGGGCTACATTGGGCTACATTGGGCTACATTGGGCTACATTTGGGCTCTAACATATATATAGCCCTATGTAGCCCAATATATATTTTTTCAAAGTTAATTTTCGTAAAAACCACTGGAGCACATATCATGAGACATAGCAAAGGCACATCGGGCTACCAGTCCCTACAATTTTGCCAAGTTTGGTGGAAAACCATTCAGCCGTTCGGGCTAAAAGTGAGTCCAACCGCCCTATGGAAATTAACATGGGGAAAACACGTTTTGGGACCCCCCTTTTATCTCAGCCCCCGCTTGACGAATTCCCCCCAAACTTTCAGGGAAAGACCGGAGCGCCGCAAGGCAAAGTTAAGAAAAATTTCAGGAAGATTCCTCAACCGGCGCCAAAGTTATTCCCAATAGAATGTTGCGATTTCCCTATGGAAAACAATCTTAACTATATATACCTACTGGCTATCGCCAGTAGGTCATATATATATATAAATATATATATATATATATATTTTTTTTTTTATTCCAAAAAGAGTTCCATTTGCTGGGGGCCCCGACCCTGCAGGGCGGGCTCTTAAAGACAGGAATGGAGATCCTGCCACTCGTAACTTCCCACAAAACAACAGATCCCAACTGCGTCTTATCACTGACAGCTGACTTTATTAGTCTTGAGCACTGCAGCACGTGACACACAAAAAGTCCTGACGCGTTTCAGCGTTAATTCGCCTTAATCATAGGAAGGTGTGTTCTCAATCTATTCCAAGTGGACTTGGTCCCGCGTCGACTGACTGCAGGTTCCAGCATGCACCAGGTAAGTGTTCGTAAGTGTCATACTGCTTGATAGCGTTCTTTCACCCAGTGCCTTGTACCATTATCGCAAGTGATTTAAAATGTTGCAATGTTTATAAAAATTGTGCTTCAGTTGCGAAGTTGTATATATATATATATTACCTACTGGCGGTCGCCAGTAGGTAGTTATAGTTAGGACCTATTTTCCATAGGAAATCCGCAACATTCTATTTGGAATGCCTTTGGCACCGGTTGACGAATCTTCGCAAAATTTTCAAAACTTACGGTCAGCTCCGGTCCGCTCTGAAAGTTTCGGGGTGATTCGTGAAGCATGGGGAAAACGTGTTTTCCCCATGCAATTTCCCATAGGACCTTTAGCCACAGCTACAGCCCGAACTGCTGAACGGAATTACGCAACATTTTGCAAAGATGTAGTCCTCTGTACAGACTTGTGCCTTTTGCTTAAATGGTGTCAATCTGTTCAGTAGTTCCTGATAAAATTACAGTTAAAAGTATTTATATATCTATGGGCGCGGTCGATCCGCGGACTTTGAGCGCACCATGAGCACAACATAGGCGCACCCTTCCGATCACGCGCTGAATGCTAATTGGCTGTCATGTGTTTGTCAACATTCGAAACCAGGATCTGTTGCCAGCCATTTTGTGCCTCGGTAGAAGCGAGGCTGAAGAAGTCAGTCTAACAAGTGTGCAAAAAGTATAAAAGGGGCAGGGTAGAAATACTTTTACCCTCTAGACCTGCTCTGGGGGCCCCAGAAGGACCCACCAGGGCACACAAAATGTTATTTTATTTTTAAAAAGGACCCGGTAGGGTGCGCAGATTCTGGCGTAAAAAAAAAATCTGAAAGAACTGAGCTTTTTTTATAATAAGACCCGGGGGAGCTAAATACTGGGGGAAAAATTATTGAATTTTATGGGGGGTCCAGCGGGGCCCCCCAGCCCTGGGGATCGTCACCCCCTGGGTTAAAAAAAATAATGGTGGGGGAGGGGTCCAAGGTCCCCAAAGCCACAGGGACCACCACCGCCCGGGGCTTTATGTATTGTGGGAGGGGGACTGCGTGCCCCCCCTCCTGGAGCACTTGAGGGCCCGTCACCACCCACCACCCGGGGCTACCAAAAAAATGGTTGGGGGGGCTGCAAGGTCTCCAAAGCCCCAGGGACCACCACTCCCCAGGGCCTTATGTATTGTGGGAGCGCCGGTTCCTGCAGTGTCCCGGTATGTCCATCCCGCCCTTTTGCCTTTGTTGTGTGTCCAAGCATGTGCTGGTTCATAGTGCACCCTTCAGTTTAGTGATCTGAAAGTTAGTATATAGAGTTAGTAATAGCATAGTACATACAACTGCACAAGTATATTTGTGGTTTATTTATTTGTACACTCAGGATAATGTACAGGATAATGTATTTCATCAACTTCCACTGTAAGGAGGTGTCTGTGCGCTGTTTTTCTTCCAAAGTACTATATCCCATGCACTCCCACTGCATAGCGGTGAGTTCTCAATATTGCGTACCTAGACTCTTGCACCCCATTGACTCGCAGAGTCCGGAGGAGAGTGCTTTTTCTTGCTAACCCAGAGGCAGTTTTACAAGCTCCTTGCGCCACTTTTACCATGTTAAATGTGACACAAAAGTGGTGCAAGGGGCTTGTAAACTTGTCGCTCAGATTGTTGTAACCTATCTATTCTCACTGCTCGGAGATAATTGTACATTCCTTCGCAGTGAAGCTGCTGCACACTACCCACTCTCTTCTTTGATAGATGACTTGTTGTTGTTTTGGAAACAAGCTCCTTTGCTCATCTTGTGCCATTCGTGTGATTCAAAGAGGTTGCACCACGTGTCGAAGCAGCTTTCTGAGACGTTGTTATGATGGCCACGCATCATCACAGAATCCACGAACGTGGAGCTTTGTAGGTGTTTGGGGGGGATGAAGCCAATTTGTGAAGCACAACCTTCAAGTTAAAAAGGAAGATAAGATTGTGCGGCATTTGTTTATGAGAGGAGAGTGGATGTGAGAGAGTGACTGAAAAGAATATTCACAGCTCACCTTTCTGCCACCGGTGTGTTTTTCACCACGTGCCGGGACATAATGCACCCTGTAGCCCTAAATCTAAAAGATAGTTAAAGAAAGATGTTATGATTGGTATTTGTTACTATCTTAATGTGGAGTAAAATTACATCGCCCTTTCACACACCTTCCCTCCCGCATTTAAATACAACAATTTGTACAGTTTATATACCGGACATTTGACCGATTATAAAAAGTTTCCTGCTATTGGAAAAAAAATATTTAAATGCAATAAGATACGGTATATAGTACTGCGTACGCCTAAATCGCTGCATCGCTTTTTGTATCCAGTCTGCTACACCCCATCAACTCCCTCCGATGCGCACCCACGTCTCACTGCTCACCTTTTTTGTGGACAGGACACCTTCTGCATCATGCAGTCCCGCTCTGCCACCAAGAAATCTGATATATAGTGCCGAGTCTTGATATCGGTATGGCTAACGACATACTCGTGCTCTCATCATCATCACAGGTTCCTCACCCACTCAGTCCTTGCGGTACCACTAACTCAGTGACTAAAGAGGCCACGCAAGTAGTGGTGGGCCCTTGTACTCGGTGGTTTGGGCCTACATGAGGCGTCCAAACC
The DNA here is from genome assembly GCF_964261635.1 of Lissotriton helveticus. Classification (NCBI taxonomy): domain Eukaryota; kingdom Metazoa; phylum Chordata; class Amphibia; order Caudata; family Salamandridae; genus Lissotriton; species Lissotriton helveticus. Next base: position 327,523,245 of record NC_136071.1, on the reverse strand, counting down.
ACCAGGACGGACCATCACAGCGCTTGGGATGGGAGCAACTTTAAAATGGCGTAGAGCACGTGCGCTCCATCTTTTGTATTGGTAGGGTCACGTGTGTAGTGATGCATGTGCTAGATGTGTGTGGTGTGGGTGTATACCAGCCATGAGGGAGTGTGCGTGTGTGTCCCATTTTGACAACTAGACCTGGAACTAAGAAATCAGTACAATGGAAATCTGGGCAATGTTGCGTTTTTATTTTTTCCTGGAAGGGTAAGCGGAGTGGGCTGGTCTGACGTATGCCAGTGCTGCGTGAGAATCTGAACCATGATTCCGGAGCTATGGGCGTGGTTCCGTTGTGAGTTATATGAAAAATCAAGTGAATCGGGTGTCCGTTTTGTAGTGCTGATGTCACCCGGGTCTTAAACGCAAATGTATCATTATGTCTTTAAATTTCCACAACATGGCCAATATGAAAGGTACTCTCTATCACTGTGTTGTACCTTCCGTTATATTTCTCTCCCATATCTTTTACCTTATTGCCTTTATTGTTGTATTAGTGCTGTTGTATTTATTCCCTTTCTGTACTGCGACATCCACATCACTATGAGTCAACATGGAACTCCCATTTGGTATAAATGTGTACGGGGTATCACTGACTCTATATTCATTCATAGTTGCACACATAAAAGATGATGGACATGATGCATTTTTTTGATTATGAATGTTTGTTGTACATTCAGTGGAGTGTTGTAGCTGTAGTAATACAGGGCTATGAAAGGTTTAAGTTGCAATTTTTGGCACATGAAGGGCAGCTAATATATATATAGGTATGTGGTCATTCAGGTATACTGTCTAACTTGGTGCTGGAATTCAGTGTTTGAGGCTTGGAATTGCGTCCACATCCTGTTATTGTAGACTAATGGCGTAATCTACGCGTGCCTGAAAATGTACTGTAAATACGGTGCTCATGTAAATTGCCGATATAGTTTTGGGTTGATTTTGCGCTATATAAATATGCTTAAAAATTATTTTTAAAAAGGTGGAATAGTCCACACTTACTGACAGAGGTAAGATGATTGCATACACTATTTATAGCACAATATAATGTGGTGGAGCGTGGAAGCAGCATTTTAGAAACATAATAAATACACAGACACAGATAGATAGTTGAATTGGGTAGGGGCACATGTGCTTGACTCCATTTTATTACGTTGTTGAAGGTAACAAGTAGAATAGCAATCATGATATACACAGATATTCAATCGTAAACGGTTTATGACTTCTACTGTACTAAGGTAGGAGCACTATATGTGAAATAATACAGAATATTCTATCGTAAAGGGTTCATGAGTTGTGGTACACTGAGGTAGGGGCGGTTTACGTAGAGTGTTCGATGATGCGTGGTTCAAGCAGAACTCACTGGTAAGAATGTCTTTTGGCAACTGAATTGTGCCTTAATAAGGCCACGTGGTGATTATTTAAGGTGCACTGAGTAAGTGGTACGTGTGGTGCTCAGCATGTGCTCACCCTGCGATGATGCGTGGTTCGAGCGGTCTGTACTCAAAATATTGAAGTGTTGCATACTGGTCTGCATCAATTTTGAGGTTAAAAAAAACTACCATCGATGGTTATCAACTGCTCTGCAAACTAGGTCTACTAATTGCTCCCCATAACAATTTAAACTATTGCATTTTCTGCAGTGCATGCTAACTTACTCAAAATGTGGACGTATGCTTTGTGGCGATGTTAAAGGTGATAACCCAGAGGTACTTGGTATTACCGGTGGTGGAGGTACATTTTGGCGTTGTGTTGTACTTTCTTTGTAAACAAAGCTTGTATGCTTGTGCATGCTAGCAGTGCCATAGGAGTATTTTTTGTCTGTGTTTTAATTAAATCAAGGCTACATTCTCTACTGTCTGTAGTGTAGATACAAAGCTGAATTGAAGTTGTAAACCCTGTTGTCCTCAGTGTAGATCTTAGGGTGAACTGCATCATCTGCAATCATGATTGAAGTGGAAGATAGAACATATATGCAGCATAAGTTTTATTATTCAACTAAATCTATAAGTTATATAAAATAAGTTTTTAAAGGAAGCTTAATAAAGGGATATTGTGTAGGGTTTGAAAGGTGTTATACTAAGTTTGGTTTGCACTGAGTTAGTGGTATCTGAAACAACAAGCTTCTGTGGAGCCTGCAATGATGCGCAGTCCGGGCAGGCCAAACTGATAGTAATTTTTTTGTCTTGTGAAATCTGCCTTAGGAAGGCCATGTGATAATGATTTTTGGTGCACTGAGTTAGTAGTACCTTTGGCACTTAGAATGTACCTACCCTGTGATGATGCGTGGTTGAGGGGTAGGTACAGTAATTGGAGTAATGTCTTTTGTCGCTTGGATTCTGCATGAATTCCACTTAAAAGTGAGAGTATGCTTCTTGCTGACATAAAACTGTTCACTCTTCTTTCTGATGATTGATGGTGCACTGAGTTAGTAGTATTTTTGGCGCTGAGCTTGCACGTATCCTGCGATAATGCGTAGTGCAGGGGGGCCGCATTGGGAGCAATGTTTTTTGCCTAGTGAATTCCGCTTTAATAAGGCTACAAGGAGATGACTTGTAGTGCAGTGAGTTAGTGTGTGCGTACCCTGCGATGATTCATGGTCGGGGGGTTCGCAGCAGGGCCCGACTGGGAATCACAACCGGCGCCCTGGTGAAGTGCTCGGCCGCCCCCCTCCCCACTCGGGGGGAGGGTTGGAGGTGCCGCCGAGCTCTTTACCGGGGCCGGTTTTCGGACGATTTTGGTACAGGGCCGATTTTGCAGTTTTGCTGCAAAAACGGCCCTGTAACAAAAACGGCCCCCAAGGTCCCAAAACTGGCCTCCACCCGTGCGGCGCACCGGGGGAATACCCGGTGCCCGCTATGGCCAGTCCGGCCCTGGGTCGCAGTGGTATAATATCTTGTCTACTGTAATGAGTCATGTACAATCACCATTGTACCTTAATCGTGAGCCCTCACAATGTAGATCTAAGGCAGTAGTCATCACTGACATCAAGAAATTGTTTTTGTCGTATCCTTTAACAAAACTGTTTCTGACTTACAATAAGCAAGGCTAACTTGCATGGAGTCCGTAGTGTAGATGGAAAACTTAATTCAAGTTTTGAACCCTGCTGTACACAGTGTAGATCGAAGGCAGTAGTCACACAAACATCGAGGAATGCATTTTGGTCTCATACGTTATCAAAATCTGAGAACACAGTACAATTGCCTCTGCCTTAAAGAAATCGAGACTGAATTCAATGTTGTCTGTAGCACTGATGCGCTTCTGGTATCAAGCAGTGAACTTTGTTGATCGCAGTGTACATTTCAAAACAGTACTCAGTCCACTAATTGAGGAATGTTTTTTGTGGCATCCTTTAACAAAATGGTCTCTGTTTTACATAAATCAAAGATAACTTGAATGTTGTCCGTAGTGTAGCTGGAAAGCTGAATTCAAGTTGTGAACCCTGCTGTACACAGTGTAGATCGAAGGCAGTAGTGACACAAACCTCAAGGAAAGCTTTTTTGTCACATACATTAACAACATGTGAGGATACAGTACAATTGTCTCTGCCTTAAATAAATCTAGAATGAATTTAATGTTGTCTGTACTGCTTAAGTACTTCTGGCATCAAGTGGTGAACTCTGTTGATCGCAGTGTACATTTGAAGGCAGTACTCAGTACAGACATTGAGGAATGCTTTTTGTCCGCAGCGGAGATCGAAGGCAGTAGTCGATACAGACATAAGTCTGCGGTGCTGTGGCGTTGAGTTCGGAATGGGCCTGTATCGAGGAGGCACTTGGTCATGGCAGCAACCACGTGGCAGGGTGCGGACCATCGCTGTGGCGGAGTCTCTTCTCTTTGCAGAAGTGAACCACGCCCAAGGCTTAGGCTAATTATTTATAGTCTTACACTGACGTTGTGTACATTGGACCAGCCCACTACGCTTCTGCTTCAAGGGAGGGGGAGACAACACAGCTACATGACCAAAATATTCCCCAGTGTCTGAGATAATATGGTTGCGTCCACTGTGCAGTGCACTTCACGTATCAATAGCATATCTACACACGGAAAAGTTTTTTTTTTCTATAGTGTGTTGTGTATAGCATATTATCGATAGTATTAGCAGGGTGTACATTATTTTTGATGTGCGAGATATCTACACACGGAAAAGTTTTTTTTTTCTATAGTGTGTTGTGTATAGCATATTATCGATAGTATTAGCAGGGTGTACATTATTTTTGATGTGTGAGATCCTTCCCTTATACATTGTTGATTGCCACATCTCTGAACATTGAGCTAGTGTGCTGTTGAGGGGATATATTATTTTGGGAAGGTCCGTTGTCCTGTTTTGCGCTTTGTCTGAGGTAGTAGAGGGGGAGGGGTCAGGAGGGGTGGTTGTAGTGGTGGCGGCGCTAGGTGTTGTGATTTTGTTGGGTGTTGGAAGTGCATAATTAGTACTTCTATTACATATTCGTCTTTAAATATGGGTGTGAGTTGGATATAATTCACACAGTACATAATCAACGTCCTTACACTTGTTAAATTTGTTAGTGGTAAATGGATCTATCACCTTTTTTTTGGATAGCATTGTAGATATGGTTTGTTTTTGAAAGTTTGGGAAGTGGTGTTTTTTTGGGTTTTTTTCTAAGAGAATGCCTAGTTTGTATATTAATAATGTTAGTTGTGGGTCTGGTTAGTAGCAATTTTCTTGGAGGAAGGAATAAATTGAAGAGTGGTACTATTAGTAGTTGAGAATGGAATGATAATTAAAAAAGATAGAAAAAACAGATCTGCTTATTGAACATTATAAATAGGAATTATCATTTTAAAAAACCTTAGAAATTCACTGAAAAAAACAGGTTTCACGGGCGTTATAGTTAGCTGGACATTGCTCTCATACAAAACCATTGAAATTCCCCCGTTATAGTTAGTTCAGCTAACTATAACTCGTGCGCCCGCAATGCACTGCTGATGATGTCACATATTACATCACTCATGACATTGTCAGTGACATCACTCATGACATCACTGATAACATCTCAAATGACATCAATGATATTTCAAAAAAGTATTGCCAGTAATGCCTTTAAACCAGTCACATGTTTCCAGCACACCCGGAAAAAATTGGTAAATTCCTTTATTGCATGCTAGAATTCATACATTTCCATTTTCAGATGTAAAACAAAACAAGTGCACTTGCTAACTTTTTATTTTGTTCTTCACAGATAAAATATTTTTCCGCCAAGTGGAACTTCCTTTCCATACAACTAATAAGTACTGAATGGTGTTCCCATGGCCATCCAATTTAGGAAATGTATTTATTTATGACTGTGAACAGCTGTCAGGGCATGAAGGGGGTCAGTGACTAGTTTGTGGGTACTAACAGAGTGGGTGTTCATACACATATAGAGTAATCACTACCCCCATCACCCTCTCCCGTCCACCTCTGCTTATAGATTTACTCACACAAAACGTTTGGGCAATTTTGTTTATGAGTGCAAATCCAACTTTTGAGAATTGAGCAGGTGGTTTTGTACAACTAACACATCTGTTTTCATGTGTAAGTCAAACTTACACAAGCAAAGGTTTTGGTACACTGGGAACATGGGGCCAGATGCACAAAGACCAGTTACAAAATACTGGTTTGCAAACACAACCAGTATTTTTGGACCAATAAAGAACTTCAAGAACCAATCCATGTACAAATGAGCTGGTTCTTACTTTTCTGAATCAGAGTGGGGTGCAATCCAACCTACTTCATAAATATGATTGTGTTAGGTCGCACATTGCAACTCACTACTATCAGAGGCCATCACACAGATGGTGGCCTCCTGGGGTGCACATACAACCATTTCTGTGATCACTTAAAAAAAATACAACTTTTTTTTACAAAATGCACCCAATTTTCATTAAAGGAAGCAGGGTAGTGTTTAAAAAAGAAACGGTTCCTTTTGTTTTATTTGATTGAGAGTTCCCCCTTATAGGTTTCATTACATTTTTAATGGTTTGTGTTCGAATTTTGGTTGCGAAATATTGACACATACAATACCCATTCCGTATTCGAAATAGACGCATACACATGGCCCTTCCAGATACCTAATCACAGCAATTTTACAGTTTAACTTTAGGAGTTGGAAAAAAACGTTCAACTACTAAAATGGGATTATTACATCTGACAAAAAACATTTTTACAGTTGCAAACACCTAATTAGGACATTTGTGACAATAAAAATGCTTAGTATATCTGGCCATAAGTGCCTTTAGGTCACCTATTGTCTTTCCATCTCACTGAACTCTCTTTAAGCGCCTTCTAAAGTTTAAGACGTACAACAATTACTCACCCACACAGCCACGCCCACATGTTGTCATGTGTGACCCCATTCCGAGCCAAACCTCCAGCCAGATGAAGCAGTGGTGTAATTCTTGCTCTTGAATGCGTTGATGGATTTCAGTAATGACATTTCACAGCTCATTATGTCAAAAAAGTTACCAAGTGGAGCGTTCATTAGGGAATGGTCTGGCACAAATTACACTAGCACTGCTGAAGCATACCACCCGCGCCTTTAGAGATGCCTTCGTTCAAAACAAGAATCCTATTCACATACCAGTGAATAAATGCCACATATTACTTTGGTGGGAGAGAATTAATCTTATTGTGTATCACTACTCAAAGACTGCCTCTGCTACATTCAAACGAAGAGCTTCAAACAACAGGAAAATAATAGTGTTCGGTGCATTTTTCCAAGAAGTATGTATTTGGCAGAGGTGGGCGAGCTACTGAATGCTCGACACCTGGCTCTGGCTCAGCTTGAGGTCCTCTTGGTCCTCTTGAAACCTCGAGTCAATCTTTCATGTGTTTGCTGCCTCCCCACACTTTCCTTCAAATACTTTTTTCACGAAAGAGTTCCTGTTTCAACTTTATTTAACATATTGGGGCACATGCATCAATATTGCTTTTTGCGATTCCTTAATTGCGAAAAATAAGGAATCGCAATTAAGGAATTGCAAACTGCAATGCATCAAGAAATTGCTAAAAAAATAGTGATTTCTTAAAATTCCTTAATTGCCATTCTCTAATTGAGAATCGCAATTAAGGAATACCTCCCCGTCCATTCCTATGGGCCTAGAGGCCCGTAGTAATGAATGGGAAGACATTCTTAATTTACAATTCTCCATTAGAGAATCGCAAATTGAGAATGCAATTTCAAGGGTGCAGGGGTGTCCAAAGGACACCCTGTTGCACCCCTAAAATCTGCCTATAAGTACATCTTGCACACACACATGACCCAAGGGCATGTGTGTGTGTAAAACGGAACTTTGAAAAATGCACTTTAGTGCATTTTTCAAAGTTTTCGCAAATTACCATGAAGGTCAACTTCATGGTAATTTGCTCCCCTTATTTGCGAATTCGCAAATTTCTTAAGTTTGATGCATTGCATTTAAGGAATCTCAATTTGAGATTTCTTAAATGCAATCACAATTTAAGAAATCGCAATTTTGCGATTTCTTAAATTGCGAAAAGTACAAAAATGGTGATGCATCCCAAAAATTGAAATTGCATTTGCAAACGGCCGAATTTTGCGATTCACACCATTTGCGAATGCAATTTACAATAATGCATGTGCCCCATTGTGTATACATTTAATATGCGGTCCCCGGAGGTGCACCAAGTAGGCAGCAAAGCAGAGGCGGAGCCTTGGAGTGAGTGTGACTACAGGCTACCCTTTCCCCCCCCGAAGGAACCATGATGCGATATACAAACATCTTATATAAATGAAGACAGTGATCGCCAAATAGGTGGTGATTGTTTATACACCATTTTCTTTAGCATGCAACAAGTGTGCGTCCAGTGTGAAACAGCAGGGGTGGTACCAGGGAGTTAGTTTCCCTAGGTCCTGATGAAAAGCCAATAAGGGTGTGGCTTGAAACATGTCGACCTTTTAGGAAAGCAGGTACATAAAATCTTGCTCTTCTAGTTCCCCCTGTTTAGTCATACCGACTACAGGCCAGAATAATTAGGATACACCTACTAGCCAGGCATTTTTAAGATACACTCCAGTATAATCCCCAACCCTCTTTTTAACACCATCTTCTTTATCATTGCATAGTCACTTAAGTGTTCCTGTGTAGTCCGTAGGTTGCAGCACACCCTGTTTTGTAGCCGAATGGGATGGGCCCGATGATGAAGCATGTCACCATTGATGTAACAAAACTTGAGGGTTCTATTGCGCAAGGTACATGCAGGTGGCCCACCACGCTCTGGACCCAGTCCGAAGCACTCTGGCCAGGGGCCTCCTAGTGCCTGGCCCCCAGAGTTCAGGGTCACCCATGCTGCTTGGGCTGTGGGGCCTTTATTACACCACTGTATGCAACCAAGGGGTAACCCTGGTGGGTGAAGGTTTTTCAAGAAAACTCTGTTTTCTCCAGTGGAGGGATAGCTTCCTTGACATAGCTGGGTTCTCATTTTGTGTTGTATTCACTTAATACACTATACTGATGTAGCTCCCCAAAAAATCAAAGGCCAAGCATTTGCGTTTCACAATTTTTACATGTTGTTTGTTGCATTATTTACATACCAAAAATATTGTTGATTTCGTTCCAGTTATTGATCTTAAAGCCAAGCCGGACCCTTGGCTCCGCTCTAACTCAGCTCTCACTGTTAATTTGCTTGTTCACCCACCTCTAGACAATGTTTAAAGTTACATGACTTTTTATTAGGACATAATTCGAAGTTTTGAGGCATGGTATTGCATCCAGAATGGGAGTCTTGCTCCAAACAACCTGCTTTTGCATAGCATTTTTCAGTAAATTGATTGACACACCACTTAAAGTAGGCATGTTTATTTAAATGGATAAATGCAGCAACTAACATCTCATACTATCTGTGCTGCACTGAAACAAAGTTTCTTCCTGTTATTAAATGGAATCTGCACCAGAAACTGGAATTTGTCTTTGAAAAGTGACTAAGCAATGCCCCTGGCACTCTGGGGGTTTACTCCCCCAACGGGGTGAAACTGAGCCAGAGAGGATAAAAGGCTGATGAAACTGACATTGGACAGTCTGCCCTATATAAACCGGGACTTCTCAAGCCATTTCAGCATCAATTGACTGGGGTGCAAGAACTTTCCTCTCGACAGTGGAAGTGGTGTCTCAACCGTTCAGAAAACTTTAATCTCCAATGTCTAAAGAAAGTGGGAGATGAGCCTGTTTGGGAATAGAACATGACCGATTTTTTACAGATGCCCCAGTACTGCAAACGCTAATGAATGTCCAAGAGCAGTAAAAACCATACTTCGCAGCATATTGGTTGAAAGGAAAGAAAGGATACATTAAACAAGCTCCAAACAATGTAAATAGTAACTTCTACCATTCCAAATAAACAAGACTGCCTCATAGCCGAACCCTTTCACAACACATGTTTGACAGCCTGTTGGTGGTTTGTCTTGTGTGTTTATTAATAAGCAAAAACAACCGCTTTCTTAAAACCGATTTATTTTGCTGTTATAAGTTTAATAGTATTTTTGAAATAGACACATTCTGTGCTTGTCTCTCCTTATGTTAAAGAATGAGTATGGTCTTGTATGGTACCAAGTTTGAGTTGCCCTAGGAATTTACATTGTTTATAAGTTTGATAGTAGCCAATTATTTGTGGAGTTTGATGTATGAGGGCAAAAATATAATAAAGTAAGAAATAGTTCCATTGAAAAGGAACTATCCATGATATCCCATGGGAACAAAACCACTATCAACAAAATGAAAACACTGCATCGCATCTTCCCATACCTTGGATACCCTACAAAGCTACATTTTTGTGAAGCAGAGGCGACGTAAACAATGTGGCCAATTTACAACGTAACACATCTAAGGAGATGTATCACGTTGTAAAGCCCAGAGTCACATTATTCCTGCGTCTGGTATGATGTATGCAGGGAGGGCGTTTCCACGCAGGAAAGCCTCGTAAAAGTGACGCAGTGAAATCTACAAGATTTCACTGTGCCACTTCTAGGACGCCACTGCGCCAACATCTCACGCCTTCTTGAAGCAGGGGTAAGGAGTGATGCAGTACAATATGTATAGGCCTCAACATGTATTGCTGGAGTGCATCGTGCTTGCGACATGACTCCAACAATGCATGACTTTTGGGCTATAAGATGCGTTAGAATTTCTAACGGCAGATCCATGGTCGCACAAGGGTATCGTAGGCTGGCGCAGGGAAACTGACACATCTCTACAGATGTGACAGCGTCAGTTTCTTGTAAGTCTGCCCTTATATCCTTACATCTCCAGTCTCATCACATATGAGAGAGCGCAAATCGAGGAAAAAATTAGAAGTGCACCATATTTACAAGCACGTTGCATCAGTTTAGTAAAGGTTACATAAGAGTGTCGAATTTATAGAATGAAAATACATAAGAGTGTTTTATTAAAATAGAATGCATATATCAGTGTGAAAAGCTAATGTAGAAGTGTGTAGAGATGTTAGAATGATGTTGAAATCCCATGTTATGTGGCTGTTGTAGAGGAGAATGTAATGCTGCTAAACGTAGAAATGTGTAGGCCACATGGCAGTTCACAGAGAATGAAAGGGGTTGTTACCTTCTCACATGATATGGATTTTAATGTTGTTGTAATACAAAGCATTATTGATCATAGAACTGAAATATATGTTTTATAGAAGTGTTTCATATAACCATTGTGTGTAATAAGTTAGAATACTGTTTAGACTAAGAAATTAAAGGTTTGCAGAGTGCACAGGCCCGTTTCATGTAATTCTAATAGGCCTGAATAGATAAGGTCATTTCTTTTGATCTGCATGTGTTAGTTAGAGAAATGTCATGTTAAGCATAAATTGCGGAGCCTGCTCGAAGGTTTACGACTTAGAAGATACAGTGGAGGCCGGAATTTGGGGCCCACTGCACAAGTGTCTGTTTGTAGGTGCGAGGAGGTTCCAATCAAGAGAGTGATGAATAGGGTTTTGGTCAGAGAGACAGGCACAGGCCTGGAGGAGGCTTCAGGAATTTCCTGGGGGGTACCGTCCTGCCGGAGAAGAGCCTGAGAAGCAAGGTCAACGCTAACGATGGGCCCAGAGGAGTATCAGCATGGAAAATGCCAGAACCAACACCACGTGAGGGGCGTCTCTAAAGGGCGTTTCTATTGTAAATGTGATTTTTTTATTAGGGACAGCACCCCTGGGTGGAGTTAGGGCAGATGGTCTGAGGAACCTAAGAGAGCGGATGGGTAGGCAGATAGGTTAACTGCGAGACACTGATTCACGACGAAGACTAAGGGAAGTGAGTGATCTTCTTTGGAAGTCACCACTGCTGACACCTTTTTAGGTTAAGATTCTACTAAGTAGGGATGTCACTTAGTCTAGTGTAGGGACAGTCTAATCTGGATTTTCTTCCTTTCTGTAAATGACTCACAAGCTACAGCTTGTGTCTATTCTTGCAACTCTGATGATTTTCGAATTGGTTTTGGTGATATTCTTCTGCCGACTAAGAGCATTTAGAAAATGTATGTTTGTATTGATACCAGTATATCTTTTGAACCTTATTTTGAGATGTTTGCATCTCCAGTTAACTTTGGCTTTATAATAAACTTTTAAAACTTATTCGTAGTAAGTGGTTCTTTAGAGTGGTGTAAGTCCTTAACTGATTGACCTAGTAGGGGATTGCCTTTTACTCTATGACAGGTATCAACGGTTCAGTCGACCTGAGTTGGGATCTAGACCTATAGAAATAGATCAGAAATCCCGCCGTAACAGTTGGTAGCAGAGGATGGTTACCTTCTAGAGGAAGGTGATCTAGACTAGGTTAAGATTACCCCAAGGTCCCTAGAGATCGTGAGATGAGCAGCGGAAGAATCGCCTGCCAAAGAAGGTGCTGACGGTGCGAGAGAAAAGCAGCAGGGGCGGACGAGAGTGAGTATAACAAGGGTCATGCGTTGACAGACTGCGGTGTTTTGTGTTGTATCTGTATTGTAATGTCATGCGGAGTTGAATGTCTGTAGTGTGATTGAGAGAGGGTTGTGAGCGTGCGCAACCTGGCAAACTGGGAAAATCTTAAGTTCGGGGAAGAGCTTAAGTGGTTCGGGTGTATCGAACATCCAGAGTAGTTGTCGACCAGAGTAAAGGGGGTCATGAGGTACCATTGATCGCCCGCAGGACCGAGATAGGGGGAACGCAAGAGTGAGTGTGTGGGTAACGGACGCAGGTCGAAAGTTACCGTGTGTAAGTAACCTATCAGTTAAGGCGATTGTCTGGACGTACACGGAAAGACATTTCGTCAGTTAAGGTGACAATTACAGTTAGACTGTGGGCGTACAGTCAAGGAAAGTGATCGCTTGGTCGGAAGTAATCATTTTTCAGAGTATGAATGGGACGCATGCATGACCGGGAGACGAGCGGAGAAAGGAGGGGAACTGCTGCGAAGGGGAGACGAGTGACGTCAGCGAGAGCCGCGCTGTGATAGGCCGGTTGGTGTGAAGCCGCGCTGTGATAGGCCGGTTAGCGAGAACCGTGCTGGGATTGGTGGATTGTCATCAGGAAGTAAACGAACGCGGAGAAAATAGAAATTTTGTAGATTTGAACATGAAGTGTTTTAAATGTTTGAGAGCGATCTTTAAGAGAAAAAGAAGAGAATCCTATTACGGGGAAGAGGCACCGCCAGAGGGTACACCAGCTCACTATATGGCAACGAATGTTGGGTTGCATACTATACTGTGGCTTGATACTTGGAGTAAGATTACAGAAGGGAATGAGGAACTGACTTTTCCGAAATACGGAACGGTTAGATTAGAAGTGTTGCATCAGCTGAAAGCAGTTATGTCCTCATTGAGACCTTTGCCTAGACCAACACAGTTTGAGGCGCTTAATGCGTGGATTAGGGCGGCGCACGACAGGAATCAGAACAGGCGCCAAGAAAGGGTAAGGCGATCAGTAAGGGCAGTGCAAGATGCCAAGTGGGATGCGGAAGCTAAGAAATGGAGGGTACAGACGATTGAGGTGGATAAGTTGTACCCAGTGAGAGAGGTTACAGGAGAAAAGAGACCCATAGAAGAGGATGACGAGAGCGAGTCGGAGGATGGCCTAATAAATAGGTTGTTGATAGATAGACCGCCTCCGGACAATAGGGAGATAGAAGGTACTGAGCTCCCAAGGGAAGATAGGGTTGACATAGAAGGGAACAGGACACTCCCTATAACGAATTGGGTACCTACCAAAGGTGAGGAGACACCTCAACATAGTACGGTACAGAGAGTAGTCGGAAGGGTTGTGGTGCAGAAGATGCCAGCAACAGAGAGGGTTGAGTCTTATGGATTGCCAGATGCTCTTCAAGTACCCGTTACCATAGGTCCTATAGTGTCGGTTTATCACCCCGAGAAAGGGAGAGAGGAAGAACAGGTACGGCTAGACAGAGAAAGAGTTGAGATGGAAAGAAGGAATAACACGACAAATGCCTGGAGGCAATTGCCAGGACCGATAACGCTGAGCACCCCATTGGATTCAGCAGTGGATCCCGTAGCAGAACAGGGGGGTCAGAGAGGACCGATGGACCTGAGGGGACCACGGCCAAAATCCTATAAAGAGTTGAGGGCTGACTTGAAGGAATGAGATAGGTCCACAGAAGCACCGAGCAACAGGTCAAGAGCAGAAGCTGAATGGGGAAGTCGAGGCAACGGGACATTATCTCACTGCGGGGCTAGCGAAAGCAGTCAGGAGCGGGACGGTAAAAGTCAGGAGAGTAGAGGAGTTACACGTCATATTGACGGTGGAAATGGGCAGGAGCAAAAAGGTAGAAGTGCGGAGTGTGGAGAGACGTCTCGTCTCATTCAAAGTGAGGGAGACCAAAGGACACAAGAGTACAGGGATAGGTTTAAGTGCACTCTCCACGCACCTGATGATAACGTACAGCACTGGAATCGTGGGAACATGGGGAACCGCGAAGGACCTTGCCATGCGCCGAGTGATCAGAGATCACAGGCAAATTGCGAAGGCATGGGGAATAATGGAATGTCTTACCATGCACCTAGAGAAACCAGGCAGAATGGGAAATGTGGGACTATGGGAAATAGAGAAGTGTTTCACTATACACCCAGAGAGGATGGAACTGCATGGGACCTGGAGAGATGGGATCATGGGAGGACTCCCCATAACACGCCTGAGCCCAGACGTAGGACTCAGAGCTGTGATGGGAGAGATGTAAATGGACTCTCTAGAGATAGCATACTGAAAGCTGTGATAAAAGCCAAAAGAGTGAAAAGACTCGATGTGACCAGCTTAAAATCTGACCTGGACGAGATAATAGATGGTGTGTTGCCTTTAGAAAGGATTGACATGTACGAACAAGATGAGCTGCTGTTTATAGCAAAGGATATTACTCGAAAGGCAAGAGCAACTCATGAGAAACTGTCTGAACTGGCAGACAAGTATATGGTAGATTTGTCCAGAACAAAGGCATTGCAGGGTAACCACAGGTTGCATTATTCAGATCAGGACTTAGAAGAGAGGAGGACAACTGGATTAAAAACACACATAAGGGAACTGATCACAGGAATAAGAGCATGGAGAGATCTGGACAAATGGGAAGAGAGGTGGTCCAAGAAGGGAACTGTTATGCGGAGCGCAAATGTGATGTCTCCGGAGGGAAGGCTACTGCAGATGGAGTCATTCCCTTTGCGAGAAATAGCGAATGGGAGTTATGTACACGTGCCCTGGAGTAGGGGAGATTTGGCTGCATTTACCAATTCATTTCCGAAGTTAAGGGAAAATCCCGTAGAGTGGTACAAGCAGGTAGAGAGGTTTGTCAAGATTTCAAAAGTATTGTGGATTGATTTGAACACCTTATTTGACATTGTGGTCCCAGGAGACTTGTGGATAGCATGCAAGGTTAGTGTTGATTGGCCAACTGCAGAACCAGAAAGGGATGCTCGTACAAATGGACCGTCAGAAACAGTAATGTTAAAATATGAAAGGGTGATGACATGGCTGAAGGAGAAGGTGCCACCACAAGATATAGATTGGGTAAAAATAAACCGAACAAGACAGGAACCCAAGGAGACAGTTCATGAATTTTATGAGCGATTGCTGAAAGCGTTCAAACAGTACAGTGGATTAGATGTAATGGATCCCAAAGATATAGGACAGTTTGTATCGAAGTTCGTTTTGGGGTTGAGACCTGATATTTGTTTGATGATTCAGCAACATTTAATTTGTTGGCAAAACAAACCATTGGATGAAATCTTGAGATATGCAAGGTATTGCAGTGATGAAATAGATTCCAAAGCAAAGAAACTAAAGGAGAAACTGATGATGGTGCAGATGCAGTCGGCTGGAAGGGGTGGACAGCAGCAACAGGGAACAGGGACAATGGGACGGAAACCAAATAGTCAGAATAAGGACAGCGAGGAAAACTCAAGACTTAGAATAGACATTGCTACATTGAAAAAAACGACAAAGTGTCACCAGTGTCACCAGGTGGGACATTGGAAACGCGAGTGTCCCTATAACCCTGAAAACGGAGAACTAGAAGTAGAGGAGGAGGAAGTTCGAGAAGTTCCAGTTCAAAGGGGGACAGTGCCAAAGAGTAAGGTGGCCAAAGGGGGGACTTCGGCTCCACGAGCCCAGTTCCCGCAGCCACCACAGATTACGACAGGGGGAAAGATCTATAGACAAATGCCTCTTTTTATAGAAGAAGAAGAGTGTTACTACGTTGATCCATTGACGGGACGACGTGTAAGTAGAGAGGAGGACTGTACCCTCGGGGCAGTTCCGGAGGTGGATCAAAGAGGACCGTTTGTTGAGGCTGAAGTGGCAGGGTGTCCTACAACATTCTTAGTAGATACCGGAGCTACTCGATCAACTTTCAGGTCGGCAGTGGTTCCAGATCTACCAATGTCGGGGGAAACAATTCAAGTGGTAGGAGTCGCAAATAGGAGAATGACTAACCCTTTGACGGAACCAGTGCTAGTGAGAATTGGAAACTACACCGATGAACATCAGTTTGTAGTATGTGATTCTAGTCCTGTGTGTCTGTTAGGAAGAGACTTATTGTGCAAACTGAACTGCACAATATACTGCACACCTCAGGGAGTGGAGGTACAGACTACAGACGATGATGCTACCTTTAAAGTTGCAAATTCGAGAGTATGCGTAGAACTGTATCCTACCCTGACTGTGGAGGAGCTTCCTTGGGACTTACGAGATACGGTGTCATCAGAGGTATGGGATTTTACTGGAGAAGAGATAGGATTGATCAAAGGAGTAGAACCAGTGAAGATCATGGTAAAACCAAATGTTGAATATCCAAGAACGCCTCAATACAAATTGACCCCGGAGACGATTGCAGGAATAAAACCTGTAATCGACTCTATGATTCAACAGGGAATACTGAAGGAAATCGTGGGTAGTCCATGCAACTCCCCGATTATGGGTTTGCAGAAACCTAGTGGGAAATTTAGAATAGTGCAAGATCTTCGAAAGATTAATAACATAGTTGTTTCATGTTGTCCAGTGGTACCGAATCCATCAGTGATATTGTTTCAGATACCATTCCAAGCTGAGTGGTTCACCGTGATAGATCTTTGTCAGGCTTTCTTTTCAATTCCATTAGATGAGGAAAGCCAGTATCTTTTCGCTTTTAAGCTGGAAAATCGTGTCCTAACATGATGTCGTATCCCACAAGGGTATACAGAAAGCCCATCAATTTTCAACCAGCTATTGAAGAAAAATCTTGAAAGTCTAGTACTGCCACAGAACTCGGTTCTGGTCCAGTACATAGACAACCTAATTGTTGCGTCAGGAACGGAAGAAGCTTGTAAGATTGATACCATCGCTTTGCTGAACCATTTAGCTGAAAATGGGCATAAGCAAATTGCAGTACTGTCTGACAGAAGTACAGTACTTGGGCCACCGGATAGAAAAAGGAAAGCGCAAGGTGTCACCAGATAGGATAGAGGTGATAATGAAGATGAATGCCCCTACGACACAGAGAGAAGTCAGGATATTCCTAGGAATGGTTGGTTATTGCCGACAGTGGATAGCTAACTTTTCCCTGAAAGCAAAACCCTTACAAAAACTGACGCACAAGGAGGTGAGTGATCCGGTACCATGGGACAAGGATTGTTTGATGTCGTTCCTACAGCTGAGAGAGGACTTGTGCCGTGCTCCAGCTTTGGGGATGCCTGATTACGAAAAACCATTTTCACTTTACTGCTGCGAAGGAGAGGGTTGTGCTTTGTCAGTTTTAGTACAAACTCATGGAAATGCCCGTAGACCAGTTGCATACTTTTCGGCTACTTTAGATGCGGTAGCCGCAGCGTTGCCCGGATGTCTCAAATCCGTTGCTGCAACAGGTGTCAGCATTGAAAGGTGTGAAAATATCGTTATGGGACACCAATTAGTGGTGTATGTACCTCATTCTGTAGAACTGTTAATGACCAGGACCAAGACACAGCACTTAACCAATAATAGGCTCACGCGCTACGAGCAAGTTATTCTTGCTGCGGAGAACGTGACCATTAAGAGGTGCTCTGTTTTGAATCCTGCTACATTGATGCCACTTCCTAATGATATAGAAGGCGAAGAATGTGAAGATCACGATTGCCTTGATGTGACTGAACTATGCACCAAGCCAAGACCAGATATTGTGGATGAGCCGTTGACTGACCCTGATGAAATTTTCTTTGTTGATGGCTCATGTTTAAGAGACGATACTGGTCGGTTGAGAGCAGCTTATGCTGTTTGCACCATTACTGGAGTTGTGGAAGCCGCTTGCCTGGAAGGAGTACACTCTGCTCAGGTAGCCGAAATCATTGCATTGACACGTGCCTGTTTAGCAGGTAGCAAAATTAGAGTCACAATTTATACCGATAGCCAATATGGGTTCGGTGTAGTTCATGATTTTGGGCAATTGTGGTCTCAGAGAGGTTACATGACCTCCTCTGGTTCGCCTATTCGAAATGGGGAATTTGTGCGACTGTTGTTAGAAGCATTACAAGGTCCAGCAGCAATTGTGATCGTTAAATGTGTAGCCCACACCAAAAATACAGATTTTGTGTCGCAAGGTAATCGATATGCAGACGAAGTTGCTCGCTACTGCGCGGAGCAAGGATATTCTTTCACGGAAGTGGAAGTAGGTGGGACTCAGGAAAAGACAGAGTTAAACATGATGCTAGAAACAGTTGATACTTGGGATGATTTAAAAGACATGCAAGAGAAAGCACCTGATTCTGAGAAAAAGGCATGGGAAACAGCAGGTTGTGTGAAAAGTGAAATGGATTTGTGGGTTTCAGCAGATGGAAGGGCAGTATTACCTGATGAACTAGTGAGTCCAATGGCACGACAGATACATGGTCCAGTACACTTAGGAAGAGACGCCATGCTGAGGTTATTTAGGCAGACTTGGTATAATCCTAGGTTTAGGATTGCAGCAGAAGCAGTGTGTCAAAGATGTGTCACATGCCAGCAATTGAACGTAGGGAAAAGAACACCAGTTACAATGAGTCACATTGGGAGGTCTGGGGGGCCTTTCAACAGAATGCAATTAGATTTTATTGAGATGCCAAAAAGCAACCGCCTCAGGTATGTTCTGGTGGTTGTATGCATATTTTCCAGATGGGTCGAAGCATACCCTACACGTAGGTGCGACACATTCACAGTAGCAAAGCTGTTGCTTAGAGAGTTGATCCCGCGCTTTGGGGTGCCGACCTCCTTGGAATCAGACAGAGGAACTCATTTCAACAGCGAAGTTGTGAAGATGCTTTGCTCTGCATTAAACATTGATCAGAAGTTGCACTGTAGCTATCGACCAGAGGCTTCAGGTATCTTGGAGCAGATAAACAGAACTCTAAAGTCCCGAATAGCCAAAGTATGTTCATCGACGTCCTTAAGCTGGCCTGATGCTCTGCCCTTGGTACTCATGAGTATGCGTAGCACACCAGACAGGAGGACAGGTCTCTCTCCACATGAGGTTTTAATGGGGAGGGCAATGAGACTTCCGTCTGTTCCAACTACAGCCTTGTTGAATATTACAGATGACCTGATCCTGGATTATTGCAAGGGACTTTCTGATGTCATTCATTCTGTGTCTCTTCAGGTGCAGGCTGCTGAAGTTCCATCTTCAAGAGACCTATGTCACGACTTGTGCCCTGGTGATTGGGTCCTTGTGAAGAAGCACGTCCGGAAGAACTGCCTAGACGTGCGTTGGAAGGGGCCCTACCAAATAATCCTGACAACGAATACTGCTGTAAAGTGTGGAGGGCTGCCAAACTGGATTCATGCTTCCCATACTCGAAGAGTTCCAGCACCCTTAGAAGAAACAGCTCCTCTCACAGATGAAAATCCAGCTGTGGACGGCGAACCACTAGAGGGGATCAGTCAAGCTGTGTGGGTGTCGGAAGAAGTTGGGAGTGCTACAGATCCAGAAGAAGAAAGACAGGACGACGGTGAAACTGAAGTTGCCACCGAAGGAGAAAGTTGCTGTGAATACGGCTCAGACACAGATCAAGACAAGAGTGATCAAGAACCGAGTGTGAGGACAAGAAATAGGAGAACAAGGCGTGGAGAAGCTAGTTGGCCTGAAAGAAAGAAGAGGCCGAGCTTGAAGCCAACTCCAGAGAGAACTCTTGCTCCTATATCTGAAGACTCGGATCTGGACGAAGGTGCACAAAGACAGGAACAGGAAGGTCCGAGAAGATCGAGGAGGGTGCGAGTGCCCTGCAGAAGATACGCTACTCCTGAGTGGACCTACCTAGCTGCAGATGTCCAGTGCACGGAGATCCGGGAGGGTGAGGGAAGTGACATTGACCAGTACTGACCCAATCATAACATTGGAAGTAGTGTTGTTGATACCCGGAGTGGAGGTCGAAGGGTTGCTGACACTCACTATTCCTAATCCTCCTTATCTGAGCAGGATAAGAGAACTGGTTTTAAACAGAATAGAATTTCCGACTTTTTGTTCAATGAGGCCAACACCCGAGGAGATCATTCTTCGTTTGGAAATATTAGAATACGTGATTAGAGCCGGTGGGACACGTATCATTCCAGATTGTTAAAGACTTTGTAAATAAACAGATTGAAAGGTAACCTAGCGCCAAGTGGAAGAAGAAGAAATTTAGGGACTTCCATTTAGTGGACGGAGAAGGGCTAGGGTTGTCTGTTACTATAAGAACTCAAAGACTGATCTTGCAGAAGGGATTACCAGCTTCCAGGTGTGGTTCGGAAAGGCTGAATAAGGGAAGAAAAGAGACTTTGTGCTGTGAAAGAAAATCAGAACTACACTGTCTTGAGATCATGGAGGCCGGCAACCCAAACCGCAAGACAAAATGCATAGTAGGCACACTTTTAGTGGGAGTAATTTTCCTTATAGTTTTAGTAGTTACTATATCATATGTAGTGGGACATGAAAATGAAGAGAAGGCAATAAAGGAAGCAAAAATTTTACCGATACAGAAACCTACTACTGCTGGTCAAAGGGGGGACAATACAGAGAAAGATAAAGCTTTACTAGCAGCAGAGACTCGTAGGTTGCATGTGGATGAATCACAGGGAAATTTCAAATCAAATGCATATGCTAAATTGCTTTATGAATATATTGATGCTATGGAGGCAAAAGATTGCTACGTGTGCATGCAATTGCCAGCCTCTGTAGACGAAGGTATTAGATATCATCATCTTCCATTGACTTATGGAATCACATGTAGTTTGTTGCTCAGTATATTCTATGAACGTGATGGTTTTGAATATTATTTTTCAAATTTTGATGCTGTTTTACCAGAAGTTCCAAATTACAAGCACATGAACAAGTGGGATTATTATAAGAGTGAAGATAGATTAAAGAAATTTTTCATTCCTTGGAAAACGTTGGATACTTCACATGCCCGAAGAAATAATTTTACTTGTGAAGTGTCAGAAATTGAGAAAAGGTTTATAGGACAGGTAAATGATCGGTATAGGAGACAGAAGATCTTAAAGGCTTCAGGCCAATGGAAAACAGATTGGACCGAGGAGGAAAGGTCACACAAAAGAAAGGGTAGTAATGGTCCAATAGCTTTAGATCGAGAGCAAAAAGGGAAACTGTGTATATATAGGGGTAAAACCTATGATGAGAATGTGTTTGTGGGAGAAGTAAATTGTGAACATGCTTTCCAATTAGAATATTATACGAAGGATTTCTTGAAGGGAATGCAGGTGATCCCGAATGTATATTTTGTTTGCGGAAGAAATGCATACGTGAAACTACCGGATAATTGGTATGGATCATGTTATTTAGCAATTGTCTTCCCCAAAATATACCATGCTAAGGATCTAGAAATTATAGGGGGAGGAACTCAAGCTAGAGGAAGAAGGGATGTAAGCGATGAGGAGGTAGTTGGAGACGTATTTGGTGCTATGTTTCCTCTTTTAGGGATAGTACTGAATGATGTCAAGATTAGAAGATTGGCAACAGTTGTAGAAAGGTTGTCCGCCAGTACTGCTAGATCATTAATGCTGGTGGAGGGAGAGATGCAATCGATAAGGGCAATGGTTCTTCAGAACCGACTTGCTCTAGACGTTCTGTTAGCCAAAGAGGGAGGAGTCTGTAAGGCTTTGAAGGTTCAGGAATGTTGTACTTACATTCCAGACAATTCAAAACCTCTAGAAAAATATATACGGAACATCACTGAAATTCATCATGAGATTGAGGATTTGACACAGGTAAATGTGTGGGAAAAAGTAGGTCATGGAATGGGTAAAGTTGGAGGTTGGTTTGCCAACCTAGGAAAGGGTTTAATTTGGTACATACTGAAACCTATCATCATAATAGTGATTTGTATAATCACCTTGTGGGGATTGGTGCGGCTGTACCAATGGTATAGATCAAATAGGTTGCAGAGATCCATGAGAGAGCAGGAGAGGAGATTAGCTGCGCTGCAGGATAATCAGTACAGGAGTCTGAGGGCTCTAGAGATGATGAAACGAGAGAGTACTGCAACGAGTTCAGTTTGATTCAATTCATACCTCAGGGATGGTGTTGTGATGGTGATGACTACTAAAAGTCATCAAAGGGGGGAACTGAGAGAGCGCAAATCGAGGAAAAAATTAGAAGTGCACCATATTTACAAGCACGTTGCATCAGTTTAGTAAAGGTTACATAAGAGTGTCGAATTTATAGAATGAAAATACATAAGAGTGTTTTATTAAAATAGAATGCATATATCAGTGTGAAAAGCTAATGTAGAAGTGTGTAGAGATGTTAGAATGATGTTGAAATCCCATGTTATGTGGCTGTTGTAGAGGAGAATGTAATGCTGCTAAACGTAGAAATGTGTAGGCCACATGGCAGTTCACAGAGAATGAAAGGGGTTGTTACCTTCTCACATGATATGGATTTTAATGTTGTTGTAATTCAAAGCATTATTGATCATAGAACTGAAATATATGTTTTATAGAAGTGTTTCATATAACCATTGTGTGTAATAAGTTAGAATACTGTTTAGACTAAGAAATTAAAGGTTTGCAGAGTGCACAGGCCCGTTTCATGTAATTCTAATAGGCCTGAATAGATAAGGTCATTTCTTTTGATCTGCATGTGTTAGTTAGAGAAATTTCATGTTAAGCATAAATTGCGGAGCCTGCTCGAAGGTTTACGACTTAGAAGATACGGTGGAGGCCGGAATTTGGGGCCCACTGTACAAGTGTCTGTTTGCAGGTGCGAGGAGGTTCCAATCAAGAGAGTGATGAATAGGGTTTTGTTCAGAGAGCCAGGCACAGGCCTGGAGGAGGCTTCAGGAATTTCCTGGGGGGTACCGTCCTGCCGGAGAAGAGCCTGAGAAGCAAGGTCAACGCTAAAGATGGGCCCAGAGGAGTATCAGCATGGAAAATGCCAGAACCAACACCACGTGAGGGGCGTCTCTAAAGGGCGTTTCTATTGTAAATGTGATTTTTGTATTAGGGACAGCACCCCTGGGTGGAGTTAGGGCAGATGGTCTGAGGAACCTAAGAGAGCGGATGGGTAGGCAGATAGGTTAACTGCGAGACACTGATTCACGACGAAGACTAAGGGAAGTGAGTGATCTTCTTTGGAAGTCACCACTGCTGACACCTTTTTAGGTTAAGATTCTACTAAGTAGGGATGTCACTTAGTCTAGTGTAGGGACAGTCTAATCTGGATTTTCTTCCTTTCTGTAAATGACTCACAAGCTACAGCTTGTGTCTATTCTTGCAACTCTGATGATTTTCAAATTGGTTTTGGTGATATTCTTCTGCCGACTAAGAGCATTTAGAAAATGTATGTTTGTATTGATACCAGTATATCTTTTGAACCTTATTTTGAGATGTTTGTATCTCCAGTTAACTTTGGCTTTATAATAAACTTTTAAAACTTATTCGTAGTAAGTGGTTCTTTAGAGTGGTGTAAGTCCATAACTGATTGACCTAGTAGTGGATTGCCTTTTACTCTATGACAGGTATCAACGGTTCAGTCGACCTGAGTTGGGATCTAGACCTATAGAAATAGATCAGAAATCCCGCCGTAACACATACAAAATACAACTCATCCATAATGCTGCTGCGAGACTCCTTCTCCGTCTTCACCCTGGAGAACGCGTCGGCTCCAGTAATTTATTAAATTAAAACCCTCCACTGACCAAAAGCATTTGGCAGATCTCTTCAGTTACTCCGGACCTGTTCAGTTGGAGGTGATTGGTTTATTGCTCTAGTATGGTACTGTACTGGGTGATAAATATGACCTGTAGTAGTTTTCTCTTATGTGAGTGTAAAAGCGGCAAGCAGTATAAAGGAATTGTTATCCCAACGAACAACATATTAAGACCTCCTCTTTACATCTCACAAAGACAATCGGATATGGAATAATAGCAACAAATGCTATCCCAGCAGTTCTTTCCAACCGTTCTTCCTGCTTAGCACCATAAACATTAATTAAAATATCTCAGAATAGACAATCCACTGCAATAACCAGCTAAGTGTACTATGATAACAAGAAACACCATAAGCTCACCTGCAGAGCCTATCAAATCTGTCAGCTTACTGAAATCCATAAACTGCAGACCCATCTCTCATACTTCTTTCCCCATCACATTGCTATGCACTTCTTCATCCATCACACTGCTAAGCTCCGTGCTAAGTACCATAAGGCAATAACAGTAGCGCAATGGGCCTTATGCACGACCTGGGAACACTTCCCACACAGCATCAAAAAAAGACAACATACTTCCAACCGCACACCCTAAATGGTGTAGCATGTTGCCCATGCTGGCAAGCACTTCTATCTCCACGTAGGGTAGTAAGGGACACAGCCTTTACAACGCTGCCTTAAGCATTCATGCCGTTTCCCCGCAAGCTAACCTCCATGCATATGCCTTAGGCAGTCGCATTCTAGCTGTCTGAGCGGATGGATGGGGATAGGAACCAGAAGGATCACTGCAGAAAAGACTGGGACGCAGCAAGGTAAGTTGGGCTGGGTCTGGGGGAGGCGGGGATAGGTTTTAGGGGTGGGGACTGGTTTTAGGGCTTAGTGTGTGGGGCTTGGGTCAGGGTAATATTTTGGGTCTAGGGGGTGGATTTTAGGGCTCAGGGTGCAGGGTTGGGGTAGTTAGTAGAGCTGGGGCAGGTAGATTACAAAGCAAGAGGGCTGAATTTTAGGGCTGGGGTGGGATCTTTACCACACATATACCTTTACCAATAATGCCTTTAAAACAAAATTGGTTATAAAGGCATGTGTGATAAAGGCATGTGTGGTAAAGATGCGGTTGTTGTAAAGACTGCAAGCCTCATTTATGAAAAGTGACGCATGGCTGCGTGAAAACGGCAATGCATCACGTTTCTCTGCACTCTCCCTACAACACTAACGATGTGTCATATTTACAGTATGAGGCATCATGTCGCAAGGAGTTACAGATACGTCAGTATTTCTGAAGTATCTGTATGGCGCAAAAGTGACGCATTGTCGGAGTGTGTCACAAAAGTGACGCAACTCCAGCAATGTGTCCTTTCACATGGGGCAAGCCCCATGTGAAAGGGCCTGCGTCAGTCTTACTCCTGCTGTGAGGCAGGCGTAAGAAATAGATGCATTTGTGTCCTAGAAGTGGCGCAGTGAAATCTTATAGATTTCACTGCGTCACTTCTATGACCCTGTCTTGCGTCAAAACACCCCCCTTGCATACATTATACCTCTCACAGGTATAATGTGGCGCACAGGTTTACAAAGTGACGCATCTACCCAGATACGGCACTTTGTAAATATGGCACAACAAGGCGCATTTTTCCGCCACTGGTGCGTCACAAAAAGTGACGCACCGGCGGTGTAAAAGTAATGCACAGCCTCATAAATGAGGCCCTGCGTGGTTAAGGCATGCGTGGTTTAGGCATGCTTGGTTGTGCCATACAACCGGGTAGCAAACGCTGCATAAATGTTGCACTACATCAATCGACTACTCGGTGTACAGTTGCTGCTTGTTTGTTGCTCAATGTAATGTGATGTACAGTAGGGTCAATAAAAACATAAATTAAAAGACTGCTGCAATATAATACACAGTGGAGTGAAACATATAAAGCACCTTAAGGTGAGTTAACTTGGTGCTGGCAGGAGGGATGAAAAAAGTAGGGGCATAGGTGCAATATGGGTTTTGATCGAAGGTTTAGAACTAATTTCATGGCTATCTGGAGCATGCTTGGTCTAGACTAAAGAGACATCCGAGGAACACATTTTCTGCAACAACAATGGCCCTGTTCTAATCAAATCCGCAGAGCACCCTCTAAGCATTGCTGCTGTATGGATTTAGCATGATGGTGCAAACTTAAGGCCTGATTACATGTAGGACCTGTCAGGTTTGTTAATTATAGCATCTGATAAAAATCTGATAAAGAGGTGCTTGGAAATTATATGACTTGATAAATACCGCATATTCGGAGTTTTTCAGGAATAGCAATTAGATTTTGGTGCTTACTGCACCAAAATCCTCATGTCCCAATAAATGCAGGGCCTTTTCCCCAATGTTAAATAACAGCTGCTTTGAAACTGTCACAATTAAACGAAGGGTGCCAACTTTTTCTCACCTGGTAATTACTGGCTGTGATAAATATTGCAATAGCAATCGCTGTACAAACATATGTTTGCAGAGGAATTGCAATTTCATAGATCACTTTTAATCAGGTCCTTAGTTTTTTCTCTGAACCAGTGGTGTTACACAGGCCCCGGCATCCCCCGCGGTGCGTGGGGGCC
Source organism: Lissotriton helveticus (assembly GCF_964261635.1). NCBI lineage: Eukaryota > Metazoa > Chordata > Amphibia > Caudata > Salamandridae > Lissotriton > Lissotriton helveticus. The sequence continues at coordinate 327,497,011 of NC_136071.1, read as the reverse complement.
CCCAAGCTCCAGTTGTCAGGAAAGAAGGTCACCGCCACATTTGAGAGGGAGACAGTACCATCACTTCTAGAAAGCAGGTTAGCCAGCACTGAGGCTTTAAACTTTTGTGAGCGGACAAATATCCACACAAATATGTTAGCGCATGCCTAATTAATGCTTAAATGACGAAAATGTTTTAAGTGTGCATTTTATCTTTTACATGTGCCAAAAAAATTTGTGGAACCGCTGATAAGCACTCACCCTTCTCGGAAATGTATCATGAAAGCTATTTCACCCCAAGCAGATATCTCAGTAGTAAAAGTAAGGATGGCAGAAAGGACTCTTTTTATTTTAGAAAGTTTGTATTAAGATTTTGTACAAACAGTAAGAAACAGCCGAGAAAATACAGAGAAAGCAAAGCATAGGGTGGATGGTACTGGCAATCTGTATGGAAACAACAGTATATCCCATAATAAGTGGGTTTTATGTAGAGATAGAGGGGAGGTATAAGTGTATCTGTTTTAAAGACGAGGTAGGGCTGTCTAATGTTTGTATGGTAAGAGAAGGAAATTGTTTACTGAGGGAGGTGTGTGAGGAACCTTGTTTGTGTGCATTTGGGTGAAAAGTGAGAGAGAGAATGAGAGAGGTGAAAAGGACAGGGGACCTCAGTAAGAGTTAGAGTGGATGGGGAAAGTGGAGAGTAGCAGATGGGTCAGGGGTGTGATGGGATGCAGAGGTGGCGTTAGGTTAAGGGGCCGGTGTGGACTAGATTGGTTATTAGTGCTGCTGTAGGAACATGTTTGACATCAAGCTGTCTCATTTGTACAAGATTCTACCACTTCCCAGAAAGGACTCTGATGGTGTGAGAGGCGGTGAACTCCTTAACGTTAAACTAATGCCTGATTCACTTGAACCACATGGAGATGTTGAGAGAAACTTTGGTAGTCTTAAGTACAAGGAGTTGTTAAAGTCCAGGTGGGAGATAATAGTGCAAACACAAGGAGAATATGGACGGAGGGCTGAAACTTTTCAGACACTCACCCCCAGTCACAGATCTGGGTTAAATCCATCATCGTTCTTTAGCTCGCTTCGCCACCCCAGTTCAGACCCAGCTATATGCAAATCAGTCTTCACCCTGTGCCTCATGGAAACAGTCCAGCCTGAGCTGCCAAGCCAGTTCTTCCCTGGACCGAAAACAAGCATCCTGGGTTAACAGTGAATGGAATAGCCATTTTTTTACCTTCCTTGTTTAGGATAAGCAGAAATTTCTTAAGGCGACCAAGGTGGACAGAACACAAGTAAACCACAGAAGGAACCTTAGGAGTCCAAGCACAATCAGAATCCATCTAAAAGGACAAATTGTGTTCAGAATGGACACGGTCCAAACTGCGTCCTACATCCATGAGGTAGTTTTGTCCAGTCCACAGACACAGTCATTACTCACCACCTGGATCATCATTCTACATCATTTAGTTTCAGCAACTGGATACTCCAAGACCTGCCTTCGCCGAAGCTAAAACGACACAGAAAATACTTTTTTCCCTGTCCGACAGTAATAGCTACCTGGGGTGGTCCTGTGGAAGACATATCCCGAGCCTTGTCTTTCAATCAGCACAAGTCAATTATTTTACCATAGAAGTCTACTCTACCTCCTCCTGCTCACTGGTGGCTAACCACAACATCCAGTACACCTTTTCTTGACACGTTCACAGGCTGTACTATTTGTTATTATTTATTATTATTATTATTATTATTATTATTATTATTATTATTATTATTTGGAGTTACCTGACATGTTTGATGCAGAATTTTTTACTGGTATGTGACGGATGTGAAACTAATATTTCACACAAGTCTACATACCTTTAAAGTTACTTTGTAGTGTGAAAGAGGCAGGTGTCACATATTCACCAAGTAGGCATGTCTTCTGGAGGTGGTGGGTTACCATAGAGTGGGAATGCAGATCGTCCTCAGAATCACTGAGCTGTGCATCAATCCAGGAAATTTGGCGCAGCCATAATTGAGTGATATGGAGATCAGCATGAGACACCACAGGGACATTTATGGGATCTTGTAGTTTAAATTCACTTGCTCATGAATTCAGAGGTCAACCGGTGCTATATGGTGCAGTCGATGTCCCCAACACACTTTTAGAATATGCTATGGCATTAATTTGGCTTTGACAACCTTTAATGTCTGTGATTCAGTTGGAAATAGAATGTGCTGATGGTTCACATTAAGCAAGAAATCCACGACTCACTGACGTTTGAAGAGGATCAGGTGTGAATCCCACGCACCATGCCACAGGTGTGCTGAGTGCAGTCAGTTTCCACAAATTGTAACATATCAAGCATTTTCAGAAAAGGAGAACATCCCACCACTGCAAGTAGTTTTATGAAAGGGGATGTGGTAGCATTGGCTGAAAAGAGTAAACAACTAGAATGCAGGTGTGTCCTTGTAGGTATATGCTGAGTGCTTGTTTTATCCATAAGTGTTGGTATGATGTGTTATGACGCTATGAACGGTAATGGTTTTGACACGTTTCTGGTGATTTTGGGGGATAATTACATGCCTTGGCTCATTATTGGATGGAGTGAGCTTCCACGCGTTTGTCACACAAGCAGACTTGCCGTTTCTTTTCATTTTCTTTATTTGAAATTTATTGTATGAACTGTTTACTACCACCATTATTGATCACATTTGGTAAATATTGCACGTGGACACGCAGAAAATATCTCTTTAGTATTTGTCACGTGACCATTCTTCCATTCAAAAATTAATCGCCTGTGATGATTAAACGATGTGGTTTTCAGGCTATTCAGAAGACTTATAAAGACATCCAAACAACCCATGCACGTCGAGGCATGTAGAATGTATGGCCTTTTCGAATGACCCGAGGTCAGGCCCTAAAAGGAGATTCGTATTGGTATTATAAGACAGAGCCTCATTAAAATATGTTTGGCCGTGATATATCGTGCTGGTCGTTTTAGCGTAGCAAACTTCAGAAGCTGACCAATCAGAACGTACCTAACATTCCAGACCATTTACAATGTTTTCTCAATTCATAAAAAAACTTGAGTTTACCGGCAGTAATTCTAATGAACGAACTCCGGTTGCGTGCTGGAAACTATGCAGGTGGCACCATTACCAGCCACGTGCATGTTTGGATACGGTATCCAGTTTCTTCCTGCAAATGACTTGTGACCAGCAACTGCTGCCACTCACTCCAAACACAGCCATTTGCAAAATCATCGTCCCCAGTGACTTAGCTTTGTGATTTAGATTGTGCTGTATTTCTGTCCAGCAATGTAAGTGTCTCCAAGACTTGTGATTTAGTGACTAAAATACCTACGGTTTATTTAAATAGCACTTTATTTCATTTAGTCTGAGCATAACTCATTGTCACAGTGAGGTAAACTGCAAATACTACAAGTCTAATATTTATTTTGCAAGCTCCCAGGGCAGGCTTGACTTTTAAGCCAGCCTTTTCGTTAGGTATTTTTTTGCATGTTGTTCCCTACATTTAAAGAGGCAGCCCCATAGTTATATTTGTTACGTTTGGCAATGGAGAACTAATGTGATGTTATGACATAGTAATGCCAAGGGATTTGTGAATAAATGGCGCACATTTTATTTGTATCTGCACAGTTTCCAAACAGGGTGAAATCTTAGCTCGCCATTGAAATGTCAGGAAATTATGTCACGAGGAGAAAGGAGCTGAAGCACGCAGGAGAGAGTTTTGCATTTTTTTCTTCCAATGACATGTCAAAACCGCAGAAAGGAAACCACGTGAAAAATAAGGATTTACAATTTTTCTAATTAAACTGGGAGCACTAATTTTTAGGACTTGTTTTATTATGTGTTGGGGATTGGGACTCTGGAAAGGGCACAGCGTATGACAGAACGTTTAAACTTCTTTAGCAATCTTAAATGCTAAGAAAGACGTATCAAATAAGCACAGCAAAACTCAAAACTGAGAGTGGTGCACTTATTGGAAATCGCTCCAGTTTACAACGATTGTACAGTTTAACAAGTTAATCAAATGCCCTATTTCATTCACAATACTTAAATGCTAAGTTTGAAGATTACATTAAAAAACAGTTTGACCATAGTTAATTACTTCTTCGAAAGGTAAGGAGAATTTAAAGGTATACTGAACATTTCCCCTCATGAAAAGTGATTTATATGAGTAAGTAAATGATCTAAAATAAAAAATAAAAACGATTTTGTATTTGCTTCTAACATTGGGCCCATTTACGATGTTGGGCAGAAAGCCTCTCACCTTATCAACTATCGGATTCTTTTCATCCGACATTGTAGATTTCAGTCCAACAACTGCCGTATTAGGATGATGGTGGTCAGAGTGAAACCTGGTGGGGGATTCCGATGCGTCGGTGCATCGAAAGCCACCACAATCCCCGAATGACAGCAGTGTCAAGTTCGGCACCACCGTCGGGATTATAACAGCACTTTCCGACAGCCTTTTTATGTTGGCCTTTCCCACACAGAAAGTGTCATTGGGGCCCTGGCCCTATGCTATGTGGCCTGGGGGGACTAAACATCCCTGCACCTTGTGGCATGCACCACATGGTGCCTACCACAGTTGCCTGCCACACAGTTCCTCTTTTGCTCACTGCACAAGCAGACTTTTGGAAATGGATGTTTCCAACTCCGGTGGTCGGAAAAGTCGACCTATGGTCAGAAGGTTCCAAACTGCAACAATATCACCCAGTGTCCGCCCGACATCGTAATTAGGCTCATCATGTGTATAACACACAGATCTATCTCACAGCTCAATAGGAACATTGTAGTAAGAATCTAAATTCAACAATCAGACCTAGTGCTTCCCAAGTCAAATTCATTCAGTCAAGAAGGTCTCAACATTCATCCCTTATCTTATGATATGTTTGTGGGCAACGATATGCTTTAGAGACAGTCTTCTCGGTGGCTACATGAGTCCATACCCTGAGTCCATTCTTCAGTCGTTTAGCGGACAGGTGCGATTCAGGGCTGTGCAATATCAAGTTTGCCACCAGTAATTCAATGGCCACCAATTGACAGGTGTCCAGTGAATCAGTCACTATCCCTCCAATACCCGGGATTGCATGTTTGTAGCTTGGCGCCAGGTTACAGCCCACTGTTACACTGAGGGTGCAATATATTTTGGTCCAGTATCAGGTGGTGATAGGGAAGTCCCATATCTTATAAAAAAAAGCCAACTTACTCAGTCCGGCATCTCAGATACCAATGATCTTTATTTCTACCTACATTCCATAGCTTATTTGGATCGTAGTACACTTGATAAAAGAATTTGAATTTAATCAGTCTTAGCTTAACTGATAAGGCCAGGTATCTGAATTCCATTTTATTGTTAAACCACTCCCCATGCTTGAATGAACAAACATTTTGGTGCCAATTGTCACATAGATGTGGAAAGGAATCCAAGGCATTTATTAAGAGAGTCTTATGTATACAGGAAATCCTCTTTTCACCCAATTGTTGAAATGAAATGAAATGAAATGAAAAAAGGAACTTGGTTAAGCGCACTGTGGCCAAGCGGCTTCCTGGCGCTGGGAACTTGACTAGACTCGCAGAAAGGACCCAGGGAGGCTAACAGGGAAATGCCTGGGAAAACAGAAAAGTTTTGAGGGCTTTACGAAAATGGGTGTAGATGGGAATAGATCGAATGGAGAGAGGAAGGCTGTTCCAAAACCGTGGGGCCAGCACCGAGAAACGGGTGCCCCCAGTTCTGGATTTACGGAAGCAGGGAACATGCAGAAGGGAAAGGGAAGAGAAGCGGAGAGTACGACTGGGGGAGTAAGGGGTGATAAGAGATCTGATGAAAAGGGGAGCTGAGCGGGTATGGGCACGAAAGGCCAGGCAGGCCAGTTTCAAGAAAGATCTGAGGTACACAGGGAGCCAATGGAGGGACTTGAGTGCAGGGGTAATGCAAGAGGATTTGGGGAGACGAAGAATGAGGCGGGCTGCCTGATTTTGAATGGCCTGAAGGCGGCGGGTTTCATAAGCGGGTATGTCCACGTACATGCCATTCCCGTAGTCGAGGCGAGAAATGATAAGAGCCATGACGATGGTTTTGAGGGCATCCGACGAGAAAAACCGGGACATCTTACGAATAAGACGGAGGGACAGAAAACAGGAGGATACGACGGAGCTGATTTGGGCATGCATGGACAGATCATGACTGACCTTGATGTCATGATTGTTCCATCGTCACTTTGGGTTAAAGTGGGTAAACACAGGTACGTTCTTTAGGGAGCAGTCCTATTGTGTTAGGGTCTGGTGGAGCTGTAAATATATGGTACAGATTTCTGCAGCTCCAACTCCTCAGCGAGCAAGTCAGAGAGGCTAATATGATTGCCTGACAACACATCATCAACTTTTGAGCCCTTGATTAAGTCCTAGGGTTTCAAACCTTCTAGTTTCAACACCTTGGGAAGTCAACAGCCCTGCCAGAGAGGAGTTTCCTTATTGATGGACTTTAATGTGTTTTAAGGGCAGCATGTGAGCAAACGAGGGGGGCCCTGGTCGATTCCAAAATCCCCCTGGGACCCAATGAGCCATGAAATGTGGCCTCCAAAATGCAGGTTCTCAGGGAAACCCGTTCTGATTGGTGAGTGAGGTCCTCCCTGTCCTCAAATGTCCAGTCGTTGATTACGACAAGCTGGGATGTCCAATAATATGGGCAGGGCGGGCTCTAGGGCAGTGCAATCTGTGCCACTGCACTGGGCGCCCGGTGGGGGCACCCTGTTTGCAAGTATATTTTCGTTTTAAAAGTACCTGCTGTCGTGTACCTTGCTTCCAGCAATTTTCAGCCATTAATAAAAACGTCAAGATCACTGCAGTGATTAATAATCCTGCTGGAGAGAGATCGGAGGTTTGTCTAATGGAAGTTTTAACTCATCGTAAGGTAGTGCAATGGGTTAATATGTTGCAGAGAATGTGTATCATGCAGATCACAAAGTGCATATAATGGTCAGTGGGTTACTGCTTGTGTCCCAGGGATCCTTTAGTTACTTGCAGTTTATAAGTTAAAATCCTAATATAGCATAGTGAGCTATTAACTGTCATCAAAAAGCTTCATGCAAGCTCCAAGATATATATTATAGTCTTTTTGCTATGCCTTTCATGTTCTTAAACTTGTAAAAAGGGTTCATTTGGGTAGAAATCAATTCTATTATTAAAGAGAACCTCTAACAATGATGTTATGTTTTAAATTCCGAATGTGTGCTTTTCCAGACCAAGGACTCTTAAACTGCACTACATGCCAGTATATATGACATGTGACTCCTACACCTTGTAGTCCTCTGTCTTATGTAATATTTCCTATATACTGATTTGCACACTGTTATATTCAAGTCAAGTCAAGTCAAAAGATGCTTTATTCGAGTTTTTCTCATAAAAGCACTTACAATCACAAATATAAACAAGCATTTACAATGCAACGGTCTCGGCTTTGCAAAAGTTAGAGCTATTAGCATTGTACATGAACGCAAGTTTAAGGTCTTGACATTGTAAATGACAAGGTCTTTTATTTATGTTTTAAAAAACAAAACATAAATAAAAGTCATTGTCATTTACAATGCCAATAGCTCAAAGTCGCGTAATGTGTATGGCAAACTACAGTAGCCTCCTGACGAGTGCCCTTTCACTTAATTTTTTACAACTGAAAGCCCTGGCAATTTTTTTACAAATTAAGCACGGGTGGTGTCCGTGTCTGCATGGCAGTGGTGGTGTCCGTGTGTGCATGGGAGTGGTGGTGTCCGTGTGTGCATGGCAGTGGTGGTGTCCGTGTGTGCACGGCAGTGGTGGTGTCTGTGTATGCATGGGAGTGGTGGTGTCTGTGTGTGCATGCCAATGGTGGTGTCTGTGTGTGCATGGCAGTGGTGGTGTCTGTGTGTGCATGGCAGTGGTGGTGTCTGTGTGTGCATGGCTGTGGTGGTGTCTGTGTGTGCATGGCAGTGGTGGTGTCCGTGTGTGCATGGCAGTGGTGGTGTCCGTGTGTGCACGGCAGTGGTGGTGTCCGTGTGTGCATGGGAGTGGTGGTGTCTGTGTGTGCATGCCAATGGTGGTGTCCGTGTGTGCATGGCAGTGGTGGTGTCCGTGTGTGCACGGCAGTGGTGGTGTCCGTGTGTGCACGGCAGTGGTGGTGTCCGTGTGTGCATGGCAGTGGTGGTGTCCGTGTGTGCATGGCAGGGGTGGTGTCTGTGTGTGCATGGCAGTGGTGGTGTCTGTGTGTGCATGGCAGTGGTGGTGTCTGTGTGTGCATGGCAGTGGTTTGACCGTCGTGTCTTCGTCAGACTGCTGAGACGCCGACAATAGTTCTCGGCGGGAACGCGCTTTCAGCGCGTTACTAGCCGAGCCCTAAAAAGTACTCTTTCCCCATGTCAACCGGGTAGCAAATTTATAGACTATGCCAACTGCAAGAAACAAATCGACAAAACCGTATATGTGTATAATTTATCAACAGATAGCAAACATAGATGTGCAAAATTAGCCATGTTAAAAAAAGGCATTAGAAAGGGGAAAGATTACATAAATCAATGTATGGTTCTTATAGTAAATCATATGGAATGAATACATGCTCTTTATATTTCAAAATACTATAGTGTTTGTTTTTGACCAAATAAGTTTTTGCATAGTTGGCACATGGTTCTTTAAACTGGCTTTTCGGTTGCCCAGGGAATTTGTAATGGTTCTGGGCTTCCTGTCCCCTGTGGTTACGTCCAAGTATTCTGTACTCTGCAAAGTTATCAGAACAGGACCATTTTATTAAAATAGTACTTCAATTATGTGGCACAAGTAAATCGCATTAATAAACACACTTCTAAGTATTTCAGCAAATTCATTTCAAGTGTAATGTTAAATCATTGGTTATGATTGGAATAAATAATAAAAATCATTAGTAATCAAAAATTTCACCCAAAATTGCACATATAAAACAACTTTCACAAAGGTTTTATAAAGGCAATGCTTTTTGACAAGGCCGATAATGTTAAAATGGGGCCTTTAAACATTTGCCATCCATTAGCTGGACAAACATCTCGACAAATCTTAAGGCACCTCTGGTATCCCTGGCCCTTTGGGGACCCAGCTCTCATTTTCCGACCACGTACCAGAATAACGTGCTGTCTGCCAAGCCCTGGCCCGGTTTCGTTTTGCCACGGCCATGCCGATTTTAATTAAAGCTAGTTTCAGACCTATTGATGCCACATCCTAATGTTATGTGAAGTAGCATGAATTTGGGGCTCAGCCTTGCTTCTAGGTAGAGGACTAAAGCTTCCATGGGCAACGTTTCCTATATTGGGAATGTGAATCGGCATCTTGAATGCTTTCACTCTGGTTTCACAAGTGTCAGGAAAGGAACAGTGAGTGAAAACCCCACTCGAAGGTGGGAGGGCGGGTGAGAGAAGAGGCAGCCAGCTTGTTCGTGAACAGCGCCGCGCGCCCCTCTGCAGACTCCCCCTGCATTCCAGAGAGTCACGCGACGCGATCCTGTCTGCCCTGCGATGCTGTGGAGACAACACCTGGCCGCGCGCACAACGTTATCCTATGGGGAAACGCTGCACGCGGCCAGGTCTTGTCTCACTTCGGCGTCTCAGACTGCTGAGACGCCGACAATAGTTCTCGGCGAGAACGCGCTTTCAGCGCGTTACTAGCCGAGCCCTAAAAAGCACCAATACCTTCAAAAAACATTAATACATATATAAAATTTTCATGAAATATACAGATAAATAAGATACAGACGATCCCTGAGAACAATAAAAATAATCAACTGCCTAAAACCCTCTGTCTGATAGTCCATGCCCATCCAAGATATTTAGCTGTAGCTATGACTAAAGGCAAAAAAGTGCTAGTGCAAATAATTCTTAAGGCTACATCACTTCTAATGGTACCTAGGCTTTTGCACACTGGTGTTAACCAAATGCGCCTGGGTTCAGCATAGGATTTACAAGCAAATAGGAAGTGACCAATTGTTTCCTTGTGTGCTCCACAGGCTGGACAGTTACTATTGGATGAACCCCCCCACCTGCCTGTTAAAGACCTAAGGGGGAGAGCACCAGCTCTAGTTTGAAAGAAGAGCTTCCTGTCCCTGGGCGAGGTTATAGTATCCCAATAAAGTTCTAGGCTGGGGTACAATTTAGCTTCTAAGAAACCCTCTGTTATATTCTACTTATGCTTAGGATGGCTGTGTCATCTGTGGTGAGTCTCTTAATAGAATCTTACTGTCTCCTTGCAACTTGGTTAAATGAGAACAGTAATGAGAGCGGTTGATGTGAGAGGCTGTGCCTACCTCTCCTCTTGTAGCCTTAATAAATCAAGTTGAATTCTTCAATGTCCAGCGTGATTACTACAAAATTACTGGCAACGATTTAAGGCTACACTCACCCTCGCATGTGACTTCAATCAAAATGAGAGTATTTTCTTCAATCAAGCTACAAGTTTCCTAGTCACCTCTCATCTAACAGAAATCTCATCTTCCAACTTTCAAATCCACGTTTCACCATTGAGGAATAATCTATGTTTCAGCACTGAGGAAAATTCCTTTGGTTCATCAGAGTCACGGTAACCTAAGATTTTCCTATTCTCAACTGGAGACAGTAGGCAATTTAATTTTTCATTCTCTCCGTGTTATAATTAAACTGCCGCAAGACCAGAACTATCGTTTTAATGAAATCATTAACTCTCGCTGAGACTAAGCCCCTCAATCTTTCTTCTAACACAACCGCATGTCTCGTCCAGAAGAAAATTGACAGTTGTTTCTAATTTGACTTTTGCTGATTTTGAATATACCATTATACTAATATGTTCCTTTTGTTTTATGGAAAAGGTGATGTTTTCTAAACCATTGTGTTTTTAAACTCTCAAAGGGATTTGGAGCACCCTGCTGACACGTCACAGCTGAATTACCTCATGCATCATGGTCGATGTGGTTCAGTGTTACTCGCTTCACACACAGTTCTCACGACACGTGTTTCTAGATTCCTCTTTCATCAGTGGGGAAAATGTTCATAGGTCGCTGGACGTGCTGCCGCAGTTTCCTCAGGGTTAGTGCCACTCTCAGCGCGCAGGTGCTCACAGAGCTCGTCAGCTCACGGCCCACGGGAGCCATCTTAAACAGTCAAAGGGATTTGGAGCACCCTGCTGACACGTCACAGCTGAATTACCTCATGCATCATGGTCGATGTGGTTCAGTGTTACTCGCTTCACACACAGTTCTCACAGTTTGTTGGCCAGTGCCAGTACCAGTATTCTTTTCAAGTGTATCCCCAGACACGTGTTTCTAGATTCCTCTTTCATCAGTGGAGAAAATGTTCATAGGTCGCTGGACGTGCTGCCGCAGTTTCCTCAGGGTTAGTGCCACTCTCAGCGCGCAGGTGCTCACAGAGCTCGTCAGCTCATGGCCCACGGGAGCCATCTTAAACAGTCAAAGGGATTTGGAGCACCCTGCTGACATGTCACAGCTGAATTACCTCATGCATCATGGTCGATGTGGTTTAGTGTTACTCGCTTCACACACAGTTCTCACGACACGTGTTTCTAGATTCCTCTTTCATCAGTGGGGAAAATGTTCATAGGTCGCTGGACGTGCTGCCGCAGTTTCCTCAGGGTTAGTGCCACTCTCAGCGCGCAGGTGCTCACAGAGCTCGACAGCTCACGGCTCACGGGAGCCATCTTAAACAGTCAAAGGGATTTGGAGCACCCTGCTGACACGTCACAGCTGAATTACCTCATGCATCATGGTCGATGTGGTTCAGTGTTACTCGCTTCACCCACAGTTCTCACAGTTTGTTGGCCAGTGCCAGTACCAGTATTCTTTTCAAGTGTATCCCCAGACACGTGTTTCTGGATTCCTCTTTCATCAGTGGGGAAAATGTTCATAGGTCGCTGGACGTGCTGCCGCAGTTTCCTCAGGGTTAGTGCCACTCTCAGCGCGCAGGTGCTCACAGAGCTCGTCAGCTCACAGCCCATGGGAGCCATCTTAAACAGTCAAAGGGATTTGGAGCACCCTGCTGACACGTCACAGCTGAATTACCTCATGCATCATGGTCGATGTGGTTCAGTGTTATTCGCTTCACACACAGTTCCCACGACACGTGTTTCTAGATTCCTCTTTCATCAGTGGGGAAAATGTTCATAGGTCGCTGGACGTGCTGCCGCAGTTTCGTCAGGGTTATTGCCACTCTCAGCGCGCAGGTGCTCACAGAGCTCGTCAGCTCACGGCCCACAGGAGCCATCTTAAACAGTCAAAGGGACTTGGGGCACCCTGCTGACACGTCACAGCTGAATTACCTCATGCATCATGGTCGATGTGGTTCAGTGTTACTCGCTTCACGCACAGTTCTCACAGTTTGTTGGCCAGTGCCAGTACCAGTATTCTTTTCAAGTGTATCCCCAGACACGTGTTTCTAGATTCCTCTTTCATCAGTGGGGAAAATGTTCTTTTTAAACCCATCGCAACACTTAAGAAGACAGAGCGCATCTTTTAAAAAAAGATCGTATAACTGTTGGTTTTTACTTACTTTGAGCGCGTTCTTCTGAACGTTCTTCATTATTGGCATTTCCTCTTCATATCCTCAGCCTCGTCCTGCTCTTGCCTCAGCCTCGTTCGGATCTTCTATGTCACTACATTAACGTAGAAGCCATTTTCGAGCAGTCTCATCTACTTTTCACCTGTGTGTTTTTTTTTTTGCAATGGGAGCTGCCACTTCAATTTGTGTAATACGCGTGTTGCTACAGTGACACGCACACTTTATTGCATCACTTTTCAACACCAATTTCCCTACAACAGATGCCGTTTGAGTGACATCTTGCACACTTTGTTATATGCATGAGGCTTCAGTGACACGCACACTTTGTCGTTGTAACAGATGCTGCTTGAGTGACATTTTCATATTTCTGCTTGTCAATTCAGGGACACGCACACTTTGTCATCTCAATTGTTTAATATTATCCATATCAAGTGTGTTACTGCAGTGGCAGTCACTCGTCTTCTTCTGTGATACGCCCACTGTGGATAATTTTTTTTATATTTTCTACGCTCGCATTTTAACTGTTTATTTATAAGCCTTAATGTGTGTTACATTATATTAGTTAGGATATCTATTCACAGTTACACTCACTGTTCACTTCTGTATATTATTTTTACAGCTCTCATAAAACAACTTGTGGATCTCTATTCTCATAATGTATTTTTTCATTGTGATTTACTAAACGTTTATTTTATTCTACCATTTCTGTTTTAATTTTAACATGACATCTGCACAATCTATTAATCCTCCACCTTATTTTATAGACTCTCCAGGGGATCCTCCAATTCGTTGGGAAATGTGGCACGATGCCTTTGAAATTTATTTAGGTGCAATTGGAGCTTCTCGTTTTGCAGCTGAGAGAAAACAATGTTTACCGCTTCATTCTCTGGGTTTTGAAGCAAGACCAATTTTTAAACATTTGCCATCTCTGACACAAGATGAATCTCAAGACTTAGATGAATATAAACAAGCTGTCTTAAGGCTCAAACACAGATTTGACAAACAACCTAGCCTCATGGTGTTACGTCATACATTTTTTAAGAGGAAACAAACAGAGTCTGAAGACGTTGACACCTATATTTCTACTTTACGAAGACTTGCTGCCGATTGCAAGTTTGAAAATGTTACTGACCAATGGATCAGAGATCAATTTGTGTGCCACTGCAAAGACAAAAATATCAGGCAAAAACGTTTGTTTGTCTGACCCAACTTTAGATGAGGCTTTGAAAATTGCCAAAAGTATTGAAATATCTGTTGTCTTTCTCAAAGAAATTGATGAAAAGCCTAATGATGTTGTTAGTGTGGTAAAAGTTAGTAATATTTCAAAGTCACGCACCAAATCCAATCCCACTTCTTCCAACACCACATCTGTCCATAAAAATCAAGATTCTAAGTTTTCTAGAGGAAATAACAGTGTGTGTTTGAAGTGTGGAAGTTCTTTTCACCAAAAAGGCACCAGATGTCCTGCTTTAGAAGTAACATGCAATTATTGTAAGAAAGTTGGACACTTCGCAAAAGTTTGCCTTAAAAAGAAATACTCCAAGAAAACAGCTGTCTGTTCCATTGAGTCAGATAGTGACTCTGACTCTGAAGTTGTATCTGTAGTTACATGTGAAGACAGTTTAGAAGGTAACATCTCCATAGTTGTTGTTGAAGGTGATCCATCTTCATGTAGAGATCCTATTGTTGACATTACTATTGGTCCACTTACTATCAAACTTCTAGTGGATTCTGGAGCTAAAATAACGATGACAACTTGAAGACTTTTCGAGGATGTTTGGAAAGGGTCACAATATTTATCACCTCCTGATAGATCACCTGTGTCCTATGAAGGGAGGAAAATTGACTTTTTAGGATTTTTTGAAGACGAACTGGTCTTTAAAGATAGAACAATCAGAGGTAAAATTAACGTTGCAGTCAAAGGACTCAACATTTTAGGATGGTTCTATCAGGGCCTTTTCGGCATGATACTTAAACCTGGAGCGGAAGAACAAGTCCTAGTTGTTAGCAACGATGATGAGAGTCAAAAATGGAAAAACAAATTTCCTAAAGTTTTTGAGCAAAGACTAGGTAAAATCAAAGGCTTTAAACATAAGATAGTGGTTAAGGAAGGAGCTATTCCAGTCAAACACAAGCTCAGGGGAGTTCCTTTTAGTGTTAGAAAAGATTTAGAAAATCAGCTACAAAATCTTTGTTCAAAGGGTATCATTGAACCTGCTGAGTCCTCTCTCTGGTTGTCTCCCTTAGAGGTAGCCAGGAAGAGGAGTGGAGATCTTCGTGTTTGTGTTGATCTCAGATCATTAAATAAGGAGATCTGGATAGATTCACATCCTTTACCTAAAATTAGTGACCTTCTGGCTTTCACTAAGGGAGCGTGTTACTTCACGAAGTTGGACTTAGCCAGTGCATACCACCAGGTGGAATTAGACCCTGAGTCTTGTCACTTGACGTCTTTTGTTTCTCCTTTAGGTACATTCGGGTATTGTCGGATGCCTTTTGGACTGGCGTCCGCTGCCTCTGTTTTTCAGAGAATCATGGGTAACATGCTTAAGGAGGTGAAAGACATTTTGGTTTTCCAGGACGATGTATTAGTGTTTGGGAGAGATTTAGATTCTCATAACTTAACGCTTGACACAGTTCTTTCCCTCTTTGAAAAAAAATGGTGTGTCACTAAAAGAGGAGAAGTGTGAATTTCTCAAATCCAGTGTGGAATATTTAGGCCATGTTGTTTCAAAGGATGGCGTGAGCCCTAAATCTGGTTTGCTTTCAGCCATCATGGGCGCTCCTTCGCCAAAAGATAAGGCTGGTGTTAAATCACTGTTGGGTCTTTGCGAGTATTATTCCAGATTTATTTCTAATTTTGATACTATTGTTAGACGTATCAGATATCTTTTAAAAAACAATGCCAAGTTTATTTGGTGTGATGAATGTGAAGTTGCTCTCAACAAAATCAAATCTTCACTAGGTAAGGATTCTTTTCCTAAACCATTTGACAATAACCTTCCCTGTTGCATCACAGTTGATGCAAGACAAGTAGGTCTGAGTGGCATGTTAACTCAAATTGACAAAGGTATTGAGAATACCGTTGGCTTTGCTTCCAGAGTTTTAAGGTCTGCTGAACTTCAATACTCTGTCATAGAGAAGGAGTTATTAGCTTGCACATGGGCGATAGAGTAATTTCGCTCTTATGTATGGGGTAAGAGGTTTTTGCTACAGACTGACCATAAGCTTCTAGTGTCCATCCTGAGTGGAGGATTGAGCAAGTGCTCAACTCCCAGAATTTTACGCATGGTTTTGAAACTTCTTCAATACCAGTTCGATATTCAATACGTACCAGGGAGGGGAAATGGACGTGCTGATTTTCTGTCCAGGTTTCCAGTTAGGTCCACAGATTCTGAAAATGCCAAATCACATGAGCTGTCAGAGGAAGATTGTGAAGATTGCTTAGTTGCAGCATTAGAAGTCTCTGCTTTGTATTTATGTTCGGAAAGTGAATGGGTAAAAGCCATGGAGTCTGACTTTATTCTCAAAGAAGTTAGCTCTCATGTAATTGAAGGTTGGCCTAGAGAAAAAGCTACCAATTCTCTTCTTCAACATTTCTGGAAAGTTCAGGACGAACTTACCTTGAAAGATGGGTTACTTCTTAGGGGTGATAAATTTGTTCCTCCTCAAGTTTTCCGTCTTGAAATTATACGTAAAGCTCACAAAGGAGATCTTGGGAGTACCCTCACAAAACGTTGTGTAAGAGACAATTATTGGTGACCCAGGATGGACTCTGAAATTCAAGATGTAGTATCTAATTGTCATATTTGTGGTACCTCTGACAAAAGCTTGAAACTATCTGTGCCTCCTCTCTTACCTATTGAGTGAGCGGATAAGCCTTGGTTGAAACTAGGGATAGATGTTTTGGGTCCCTATGACAATCTGCAAGATGGATTACGATTTGTGTTAGTTCTTATAGACTTTATGTCTAAGTGGCCAGAGGTCAACTTGGTCAGGGATGTTAACGCTAAAACCATTATTTCTTTTGTTAAAGAAATATGGTTGAGAGAGCGTTGTCCTGAAACGCTTATTTCAGATAACGGTACGCAATTTGTGAGTCATGAGCTTCAAGAATTTCTTTCAGAATCTGGTGTAAAACATTGCAAAACCTCGCTTTATCACCCACAATCTAATGGATTGGTGGAAAGAATGAATAGGGTGATTGGAGAGTGCATGAGATGGGCTGGATCTGGTAACCATGACGTTCAGAAAGCAATTGACAGTCTGATTTGGTCTTACAGGACCACACCTCATTCATCCACCAAAGTTAGTCCCTTTGAATTGCTTAAAGGAAGAAAGGCCAAGAGCAATTTTAGACCAGGGAGGATGGACAAATGGATAAAGTTTGATTCAGATATTAATAAACTGATGCCTACTGTGTGAAAATGTAAATGAATCCCAAATCAAACAAAAAAAATGGTTTGATTGATAAGAAAGCTACCAAACTAGTTCCTCCTGTGGTTGGAGACATGGTTAAAATTAAGTCTCCTGTGCTTCTAAGTTTAGTGAACCTTTTGAGGTTCTCAAAATTGTAGGAAATGCAGTTAAAGTCTCGGGTGGACATTGGTGGAATCTCATTAGAGTTGTGAAGGTTCGCGCCAAGGTTCACCTTAGTTCAGGTCTATCTTCTGAAATTTCTAGACCTTTCTGTTCAGACCAAAATGTGGTCAGGCGAAGCTGCAGAGAAATTATTAGACCTGTGAGATATAGAGAGTAGTTATTCATTGCATTTTTTGTTGTTCTTCTTCTTTCTTTTCTCTTCAGTGTTCTTTAGAACAATTATTATATTAATATGTTTAGAAAAATTTTATTATGTTTAGAAAAATTATCAATGTTGTTCATACTTATTTACACCTTGAGTTAATTTTTTCTTTTTATATATAGTTTACTTTGTGTACTTAGTCACTGTTTACTTTTTATATGTGTTGTGCTACTTTGTTTTAGGAAAGAGGGAAGTTATGTTATATTCTACTTATGCTTAGGATGACTGTGTCATCTGTGGTGTGTCTCTTAATAGAATCTTACTGTCTCCTAGCAACTTGGTTAAATGGGAACAGTAAGGAGAGCGGTTGATTTGAGAGGCTGTGCCTACCTCTCCTCTTGTAGCCTTAATAAATCAAGTTGAATTCTTCAATGTTCAGCGTGATTACTACAAAATAGTATGATTGTCTTTGTGCCAATGTGTGTGACACCCTACACTGGTATCAGTGGCGCTACAAAACAAAATCAGTCTGAGAGTGAGTGGCTATAGAGATGTGAGGAGCACTGTTAAATGGTGGTAGTGAGGGAATCCGTGGTAGATGTGATAATTGGAGAGCACCAACAAACAAAGTTACACAGGGCCCCACCAGTGCTAAAGACAGCCCTGAATATGGTTAAACATCTCGGATTCCCAACCCTCCACCCTGTGGGGCTTGTACGATTTTGGTGAAGGAAACTAGGGACTGTACACCAGCCCAAAGAAAGTTTCTTAGTACAGCATTTATTTTGATGAAGAGAAAGGGGTGTATGGTGTAGGGAATATTTTGTAGAATGTATGGAAAATGCAACAGGTCACCATCAGGAGCAGAGACACTCAATCCATAATAAAGAGGAGGAGTTTGTCCCAGGCCATCACTTCCCTATGCACACTTAGAAATAAGGGGGCAATGTGAAGGTTCCAAGTTTTCTGTTTATCTCTGGACATGTAGATTCCCAGATATTTGAATGGACGACCCATCCATCAGTGGACAAGCAACTAGGGATAGCATAATGAGGGCCAGCTATTGGGACATATTGGGACCAGGCACAATTCTCTTGCAAACTATCGGCCTCCTCATAAATACATAGTATATCCAACAGTCTGGGGATTTATTAATTTATTCAACCTCAGCACATAGACCAGAAGGTCATCAACATACTGCGACACTGGGTCATCGTGTGCTAAGTACCATAAAATACCTGTCAGTTGAGCATCTTGGAGAATCTCCTCCTCCAAGAGCTCGACCACAAGTGCAAAGAGGAGAGTAGAAAGAAGGATAGAGGATATCCTTCTCTGGCACCTCTCTCGATCAGGAACGGGTAGGGGGTACACTGGTAACCCTAACCTGTCCCAAGGTTCACAGTTGAGTGTCTGGACTAGACGTAGGAAGCAGGGTCCAATATTGATCATGTGCAGGATTTGGAACATGAAAGACAAATGGATTAATCAAAGACTTCTTCTAAGTCAATCATTGCCAAGGCTGTTGTCTCTCATATCTGCCAAGTTCAAGCCAAGATCAGTTGTAATTAATTGATAGAATGCCTGGTCTGGAGTTTCAGCATAAAGCGCATCTTATCAGGAAGTACAAGAGAATGAATTACTCGCAACAATCATGTGGCCAGCATTTTTTGCTGAAAGATTTGTCTCCATGTTAATCAAAGAGATCGTTCGATATGAGGAGCAGTCTGTAGGTTCTTTTCCTGGTTTATTAATAACAACAATGATGGCATTGGCCTTTCCCTGTGGCCTCTTCGGACAGAGCTGGGAGTGTGGAACCAATAAAGAGGACTATTGTTTGAAGAACTCAGGGGGGAACCCATACGGGACTAACGATTTATCACAGTTTGAAGGGATGATGGCCGCCTGCAGTTTGTTGAGGGGCACAGGGCTCTCCCTTCTGTGATTCATCTAATGGGCTCACCAGTATGCTATTGGCTATGGGGACAGATCTTTCGAGCAGCCATGGGGGCTGAACTGCATAGATTGAACTATAATATCCTGCAAAGGCCTCAGCTATGGATGCGGCTTCAAAGACTAGCTTGCCGTCATGGCGTATGTGAGGAATCACTGTGGATTCTAGCTCTCGTATCACTGACCAATATATGAGACAGCCTGCTTTGTTACCCAATCATAGATTAAATGTTCAGCCAATTGAGTGTGGCTGTATTTAATCTGAGTTGTCGCCATTCCTCCACCGCTGCAGCTAAATGCCACAGCTTACTGCTGTTCAAATAGATGGAACTGTCGAAATCAATAATCTCTGCTTTGAGCATAGTAGCTTCCCACCCAGAACCTTTTTAGTGCCATTACTGAAAGATTTAATGTGATCATGGACCCCTGTGTACAGGCCTCCCGTATGGAGGCATCAGAATCCACTGGGCCATCTTCAAACTTGAAGGGGCATATTTGTGAGATCTTTGCGCCATGCTTGCACCACACAACATGGTACATGCATTACACAAACCTCTAAGTCATATTTATGAGGCTACGCAAAACTTCTTTGAGTGGCTTAGCATTACTCTGAAAAGGGGAGGTGTTTTTTGGGCATTGCGGTGGATGTTCCCTTGCAAATCCCATTGATTTTGACACATTTCCAGATTTAGCAAACCTGGTAAACCTAGGAATTCATCAACAAGGTATGCCTCCCCAGGTGGGGTGTAACAAGGAGAAATATCTTTATTTCTCATAGTTTTCCCTCTTTCTATGTGAGCTGCATCGTAAAGCACATATAGAAAGGAAACACTCAGGCACCCTTGCACCATAGTGCAAGGGTGCATGCATTGGCACTAGGCTGTCAAAAGGGCAGAGCAGGGGGAACGGGTAGGAATGTGCCATCTTGGATAAATATGGTGCATTTCATCTGTTTCCCTGTGATGCAAGAGAATCACAGTAAGGAAACTTCATGTCCTGCCCTGCACCTGAATTCCCGTAAATGTGCCCCAAGTACATGGATGCTACTTCACGGAGACAGTCAACAAAAAGTTCATCCCTCAGCCAACAGGTATGTGCTGTGGGACTTGAATACGACCTACCACAGTTGGGGTGCTAGTGTTTGGGCCTGTCCTCATCACCTACTGATGGCCACATGAGGACCCATATTGCATTGATGCTAAGCGTGTCTTTGAATGGACAAATACAGCTGTCCTGTCTGGCCCAAATTTCCAGGCGGCACTTGCTGAAGGGTGGGAGGCATTCATTGAATGAGGGGACTGGCCTCCCACCAGCGCCACAATGCTCAAGATGGGAAAACTCACTGCATCTGAGAGGAGGCCCCAGCGAAGCTCGACCCGGATGGCAGCAGGTCTTTAGAGGTATCCGACGAGCAGGCAGCTGGGGGGAAGGCCTCACTTGAAGACAAAGTTGATGGCATTCTGGCAGGCAATAGTGTGATGAGGGACTTTGTGGATCATGGAATAGACACATTGTCCATGGATTTAAGCTTATTGTGGGATCACAAACAGAAAATGGCTGGGAAAATGTTCCAAGTCGAAAAGAGGATGGCTGACCTTGCCCCTGCAACAGACACACTCCAAAAGCAGTAGGTAGCTATGAATGAATGAGGGTGGAAGACTAAGAGGGGCAGGCCCAGCTAAATGATGTCAGGGTGATTGGCCTCCACAAGAACATGGAGGACTCCTCTATACTTATGCACCTGGAGGATTTGTTGCAGAAAGTGGTCGCCCCTGAAGAACTTTCCTGATTTTATGCCTTAGAACAGGTGCATAGAGTGCCATTGTAGTCACCTATGCCAGGTGGTCTCCTTCGCCCAGTGGTTGCCCACCTGCTGCACTTTGCAGATCAGATGTGTATCCTGAAGGAAGACCAAGCGAAAGGGCCCTTTTTGGTAAAAAATGATGGAGTGTCCATATTCCTCGACATAATGCAAATGTGCAAAAGCAGAGAGCCTCTTATTTAGCTGTGAAGAAAAGATTGCTCGACCTGGTTCTCCAGTAAGCTTTGCTTTTCCCTGCCAGGTTGAGAGTCCAGCTGGAGAGTAGAACCACTTTTCCACCACCCTTTGGATGCTTTGAAATGGCTAAAAAACTATCATGCTGGGGCTGTGGTGGCAATGGCTGTCACTGCTATGCTGAAACTGTGGTGCAGGAGGGTGCGGTGAGCCCGAAATGACAGACCATTGATGCAGCAGGAGAGCACAGAGAGAAAGTGGGCGGTGCTTGCAGAAGCCAGGCTCTGTGATAACACAAGAACCTCTGGTGAACAGGAGGACTCTGGGTCCAGGGAGTATAGCATGGATGGATCTGTGAGAAGTTTGCCGCTGCCCAGTATCACCCCATATAAAGTGTATGAGATCATATGACCTGCAACTTTGGGCTGCACTTGACGTGTAGACATGTTTCTGTAGTTTGTAGTAGAATAAGGCATCTATATATCCTCCTATATTGTATAGGTTGAGCAAGGTAGTGTCTTAGACATTGGAGCTTGCTGCTAGAGGCTGGTATGATTGTTAATGGCAACAAGGCTCGGATTCCTCCCAAGTGTGCTGGCAGTCAGGGTGCTGATTGCTCACTTGTGAGCAGGACCTCACTGGGGGTGTGATGATGTAGTACTTTTTTGTGTTTGTACATGGTATTTTGTCTCTTCAGTCCTAAGCGGGTGTTGTTTGGATTTGCCTATAGTGATTGTTTTTGGTGGCTTCACACAGTTGTCCATTGCTGAAAAGAATGAGTAGTTATCCAATTTGAGTTCCCTTGACCAGGAAGTAGATGGGCACCGCCGATATGGGAGTGGATGGTTGGGGCTATTGCACATGTATGCATACTTACATGTAATGTGAGAGGTCTCAATCTCTTAAAAGCATTATTACTAGCAGATATTAAGAGAAGGAAGGTGTAAATCACTTTTCTGTTGGAAATGCATATCTCTAGCTTTGAAGAATAGGCATTACAAAGGAGGTGGAGAGGGAAAGTGTACTGTACAATGTATTCAGCATTCACAATGGTAGTCTTGATTTGTATACTCCCTGGAGTATATTTATTCTCAACTGGAGATTGTTGATAAGGAGGGTGGAATATATTTCTGGTAGGAAAACTGGAGGTGAAAGATGTGCTTCTCAGTATTTATACTCCCATGAAGATCAGCAAGATTTTTTTCAGGGCTTAGCACCTCACCTGCTGAGTATTCTTCATTACCTCTTAATAATTGGGGGAGATTTTAATTGCATAGTGAATACAGACTTGGATAGATCGCACCCACTCTTTCCTAATGCTGCGTCACATAAATTGGCTAGGTGTCCGCGCTTGGATGATGCAATTGGTATTGTTAGATAAGTCGTGATTCGTCTATCCCCATAGGTGCAAATACTACTACTATGGTTGATATACATTATCTGGCCCTGAGCTTTTTGGACCATAATCCTCTGCTGTTGGCTATCAACAGCGATGCTCCTAAAATGGCGATCCAGAGTTGGAAGCTAATATTTAGTTGTTTTAGGACCTGGTGTTCAAAAAGGGGGTTGGAGTAGCCTTTAAAAACTATTTTGATGGAATCTTGGGAAAGACAATTCCAACCTGGTATAATGGGAAGCATTTAAAGTAGTGTTGAGGCAATGTATTTACGCAACTTCAGGGATTTGGTCACAGATTAACACTGACATACTTAAGCAGGGAAAGTTGATTCTGAGTTTGGAAAAAAGACTGATGGTGGATCCCTCCACAGATGTGAGACTGAGGGTGGAGCTGGAAACATTGCTTGCTCTTAAAGAGCGCCTGAGAAGTTACGATTTGCACCGATATATTAAGAAAGCTCATGATGGGAGGGATAAACCTAGGAGACTTCTTGCATAGCTAGCCAACCCTTAATGGAAGGATTACCCAATTATTTGCAATAAAACGCAGCTCAAGCCCTTGTCCATACATAAGCCGTGATTAAGGAGGTGTTCGGAGTTTGCAGTTATATGCCCCACAAGAGGCAATGAGTGTGTAGGCAATACATGACTATATGATAGGCACCACAGACTGGCCCCTACTGATGCTAAATTTCTTGGATTGGATATAACCATGCAGAAAATCTGAGGGCCAGTAAGAAAATGGTGAGGGGAAAGGTGTCTGCTATGGATGGGCTCTCCATTGAGCATCATGCTGCATATAGTAAGCAACCAGATCCTCACCTGGCAGCAGTGGATGACAATTACAGGGTAGCAGGAGGTCTGCCACCAACCTTGTGTTAGATATTGACCATGGCGCTGCCTGAACCAGGCAGGGAAGCAAGATCACAGCCTTTTATAGGCTGCTGTCATTAATGAATGTGGATTACAAGATCCTCAGCTGCATATTGGCCAAGAGGTTGCTACCCCGATTACACGAGTTGATTCACCCAGACCAGTCAGGGTTTAGCCCCACATTTCGCATGACTTAAAAATGGTAGCATCATTTCAAAGAGTCTTGTGGGCAGAGGAATATGGCAAGGCTGCCCGCTGTCACCAGTGTTGTTCGCAGTGGCCCTGGTGCTTCCGGATTGAATTATTGGGCGGGGTAATCACTACTGGGGGCTATCGACTAATGGGATCCCCCTGTATTTTAATATAATCCCAATGCATTTCGGGCTGGGGCTGCCCTTCATCAGGGATAATAATTCTAAAAGGAAACATAATGAAGTGAGGACGATTTTCTCCTAAGCAGAAATCAATACATCATATGATTCCTTAGTTAAATCGAAATTGTGTAACTGGATGAAAACAACCAATCTCAATATCGCAGTTTTTGACACATCACATTTCCAACAGTGTTCCCAGTAGACAATCTAAACCAGTGTGTCAGAAAAGTAAACAATTCTACACAGAAACTGGTGTATCATGCATTCAGAATGTGCCGTGAACGTTAATGTCTATCCCGTGAACAATCTCATCACCTTCAGTGGAGCAGTCCAAAACAACAACTTGTCTCACTGCAGCCGTTAACTCAAAAACATATGACATATGTTTAATACGTGACTCCATAAGGAGTGCACGCCTTGCTGTCAATTGCCAACAAGTGTGATAGGAGAGTGGATGGTCCTAGACAGAAACATGCGAAAGAGAGTGAACTGTTCTCAAGGTGGTTACGATGGCCATCTTGCACGAACATAGAGTCAGGTAAACAAAGCGAATAATCCTCTAGTGGAATATGTGAGAAAATCGGTGAATAAATAGTTTTCTAAATCATAACATCTCACCACATCCTAGTCATCTTCAATGGCGCAGATATGATGCGGACGGGAAACGGCCACTACAACGCGGCCGTTTCCACGGAAACATTAACCACGCATGCATTACAACGCATGCATGGTTACTACGAAAGCCTTTACCACGCATACCTTTACTACGAGGTGCGTAGTAAAGGCATGTGTGGTAAAGGTTAACATTAAAAAAGGGGGCTTGGGGGGGTCTCCCCCCCCAAAAAAGGACACTCACCTAAAGTCACTCGGCGTCGTTTAAGAGGAAACGGAAAGGAGCCCGCTTCCTCTTAACGACGTACGACGTCACCACGAACAAAGAGAGGAAAAGGTTATTCGCTGAAATAGCATTCCGTTGTAACGCATGCGTGGTAAAGGCATGCGTTGCAACGGAATTCGTTGTAATAACATACAACCGATGCGGACAGAGGTTAACAAATCATAAAGTGACCGAAAGTGAACAAATACGGGCCATTCCTATGGTGATTACGTGGGCCATGTTTAAAGTGTAGTTGTCACTGTATGTGGATGATATGATGCTGTATATGTCACAGACCATTATAATCAATGGGGTGACCCAGTATGTGTCAAAGGACCTGGGTATCGATCGGTAAAGAAAAACAGTGGCCCTAGACAATTTTATTCAAAACATATCATTTAGTAACATTCAAAAGGCACACTCGAAAAGGTAAGGCAACGGGCCACTACAAGGTAATCAAATTATATTTCATTTATTTCCGTTGTCATAAGTATCAAAACTTGTTTAAACCAAAAAACTGTTCAAGCGTACAATAGGCATTTATATATGTGCTAGACGGTTGTCATCAGGAGAAAGAGAAAAAGAAACGAGAAAATGGTGCTCTAGTGAGGATAACGGAAATAAATGAAATATAATTTGATTACCTTGTAGTGGTCCATTGCCTTACCTTTTCTAGTGTGCCTTTTGGATGTTACTAAATGATATGTTTTGAATAAGAATTGTATATGTCACAGAAAGCAAGAGATGTGGAGGGGACTTCAAGCAGTTAGAACAGTTTGCAATGCTATCGGGTCTGCAAGTTAATTGGAAGACGTCATGCATTGATCCCATAGTGACCCCTTTGACAGATGTCAGACCGGAGGCAACTGGGTATAACATACTCAGGGAACCAGAAACTATAAAGTACTTGGGGGTATGCATTTAGTGATGGATCCCCTATTAGACAGCAACATCGTAGCAGCCATGTCCTCGATGCGGCATTTCATTATTTTTTGCACACACTTCTGTTGTTGGTGATGGGCAAAGCTCACCTATCAAAAATGGTTCTCCTTCCAAGATTGCTCTATTTCTTCACCACCCTATCAAAACAGGTTCCAAGAAATATTTTCTGGGCTATTGATGCATTACTGCTCCAACACATATGGGGACCCCAGTGGGGAAGAATAGCCCTTGCGAAGCAACGGTTGCCTACAGCTGAGGGGGCAATGGCTGTTCAAGATCTGGAACTTTATTATCTGGCGATGCAGTTGCAGCGACCAAGCCATTCATGGTATTATCAGTAGGGCACCTAAACCAAGATGATTCTGATGCCCCCTCGAGGGATACTACTGGGCCCTACAAAGAAGCCTCCACTGCAGTCCATTGGGATGGAAGTCACTACACTCCGGTATGTGTGGTCTTGGGCTTTGTTGCGAATGCGATCGCTGGCTCCATACGCTTGTGAGCTTCTGCTGATGGCACTGCTGGCCTTACCTCACCGAGGCAGCAGGAGCTGATTTCGCGACTGGGTTGCCATGGGTTTTACTATGGTTGGTGACCTGTATGTGGATGGTGCAGTTGCGGAATTCACTGTGTTAGTGGAAAAGTATGATCTCTCGGCATGCTACCTGTTGTTACATGGGGCAGTGGTGGCTGCAATGGGCGCATGGGGGTGAACTGGCATGTCTGAACTGTCATTGCATGCTTGATGGTTTCCCAGATCCAAAAGAAATGCAGTCTCATCAAGATTTGCAGATTTATTGCTGATGCTGGTGAGAAGCCAGCTGCCGGTGAGCTGGAGGGCCCCAGTGGGACCTAGCTTATGGAGCTCGAACACAGAACTTACAAAATTGAAAGTTGTGAGAGAGCAGTGCAGCGGGCTGAGGAAACACGACTGTATAGAGACCTGTGGGATGATATTACACTATTTACCGATGCTGGGTGACAGCGGTCACAACATTTAACCTACAGGAAGTCAAGACAATGAATGAAAGGGTGCTGTGCATGGGGTGAAAGTGAATGAGAGCCTGAAGGGCCGACTGGACTTTCAGCACAGCTACTATTACAAAGTTTTTGCTGATTGTGAAAAAGCATGGCTGGCACAGGTATGCCTCTCGAATAGTCTCAATCCTATCCTCCGATTGTCTCTCTGGTGCTGGTAAAAGGGCTCTTTGTTCTTTATAATGCTCCCTTTGGATATGCATGGGGTGTATACTTAGGGTGGTATGGTACACACGTTGGCGTTTCTAGTGGACATGTTGGACTATGTTGGTGGGAGGCACCATGGACTGGATTGGAAAGACTAATTAATTGGGTTGAGGTCGAAGGACCATAAATTGATCGTGTATTTGAAACACTGAAATGTA
Organism: Lissotriton helveticus; assembly: GCF_964261635.1. Taxonomy (NCBI): domain Eukaryota; kingdom Metazoa; phylum Chordata; class Amphibia; order Caudata; family Salamandridae; genus Lissotriton; species Lissotriton helveticus. The sequence continues at coordinate 327,469,924 of NC_136071.1, read as the reverse complement.
TTTGTGAGAGCTCCTGTAAATTTTAAATGTGTGCCAGATATATATTTTAATGGTTAAAGTGAATAAAATGTGTTTAAATAAAAAACAAAAACTCCCTGGAGGTGAGGGGAAACATCCTTTACAACGCAACTAACACAACACACTACCTTTACAATGAAACTTTTACAACGCAGGATCCATTACAACGCATGCCATTACAACGCATTCCATTACAACGCAGCTGCTATTACAACGCATGCCATTACAACGTAAGTATGGGTAAGTATTTAATTTAATTTTAACCCCTACACCATCCAACACTTACCCTACTATTACGCCCCCCTGGAGTTAGAATAGTAATTGTAACCCCTACACTATCCAACACTTACACTATAAATTACTTACCCATACTTACGTTGTAATGGCATGCGTTGTAATAGCAGCTACGTTGTAATGGCATGCGTTGTAATGGCATGCGTTGTAATGGATCCTGCGTTGTAAAAGTTTTGTTGTATGGCATGCGTTGTAAAAGCATGCGTTGTAATGACATACAACCGTGGTGAGGCAGGTCATTAGGGCATCTGAATATGGTGTATGGTGGGGGTCACGGTTCTGAGCTCAAATTCAAGCATCTGCCCTCTTCAGCTAGTAGCCAGGCAGCCTCCCCCACCTCCGATTGAGCCCAAATATTTAAAGTCATTCATTGATTTAGCGAATCATTGAGAGAATATATTATTACATTTTTAAGACTGGGTGGGTGAGTGAATGAATAAGTGAAAATGAGACCAACTAATGAATAAACAAATGAATTGAATGTGTGCATGTGTGGGTTTAAATGACTGAGTGTTATACTGAGTATATTAATGCACGTGTACGTGAGTGAAGGAGATATTCACATTCATTTACTGAGTGATTTGTTGAGAGGCTGCATACTACAGACTAGATATGTGAACAAGGCAGTAAATGATGAAGAAAGATAATGAGTGAATGCATAAACAAATTAGTCACCATGCATATGACGGATCAGCTCCTCGTGCTTCCCACATAATACACATTTTCCCACTGGAGATTGAAGCAGCAGGCCAACACAGCAGAGCAAGCAGCAAAGTGGCAGTACCTAGTGTTAGCACAACAGTTTTTTTTCCTGGTAGAATGTTTTCAGTTCCGGAGGTGTTCCTAGCACATGGTGTTAGAGGTAAAACACTTGTACCCATTTTAGCCTTTGAAGTAGGGAGACTTCAAAGAAAGATCTTTGTAGTGTACAAGTCCCTGCCATTCCCTTGCTCCAGACACACTACATAAGGTGTAAGAAATGGGGTTTCTGGTTGGCTAGTAGGGGTGGTTCCTTCACGTTCGCGCTGGGGCTCCTCCCCCTTTATTTCTTTTCTTATTGAATTTTTTTTCGCTGTCAGACAAAAACTCCTCGAGCAGTCCTCTGCTGCACCTGCGCAGCTAACTGAGTAAGGCTTGCATCGAATTACCAGTTGCCGGGCGGATGAGCTCTAAGCCCTGAGGCTTGTTCGGTCACCAGCTCGTCAAAACCAATACCTCCGCGCTAAGCTCCACCCCCTGATAACACAGGAGGAAAGTTTGTCCCTGGGCGTTTCTGGCTGAAGCCCTGCAGCTCCGAGGTCTTCATGTCCATCAGGGCCACGTCACAGGATGGGGTGGGAGCAAGCATCACTGATGCCATCTTGTGAGTAAGCATCACTGACGCCTTCTTGTGACGAGTTGTGAGAGTGGATGGGGTTAGTGGATGGAGGCGGCAAGCTCAACTCTAGACTCTGCCCTTGGTGCTGTTTATGTTCTTCAGATAAGTGTGAATTTGTGGCTTGTTATCTTCACTCAAACACCAGACGCTGAATACACAAACAGCCAGAGAGACACAGAACGGCATTGTCTTATGCCCTCTTTCCAAAAGAGGCACTTGAAAAACAGAATTTAAAAACTACCTTTACCAAAAGGTGTGTTAATACATTTTGAGTTCAGAGAGCCTAAACTAAATTTTTCCATCTTGTCCCTATTGAGAGTTACACATAAAAAAATGTTACAGTGCAGCCCCAATGATAAGCCTATGGGACAGATAGCCGTTCAATAGTGACAAATGAAATATATAGTATTTCACTGTCAGGACATGTCACAAACACACCAGTACATTTACTACCTTGCACATACACTGCACCCTGCCCATGGGGGTGTCTTGGGCTTACCTTAGGGGTGGCATATATGTAAGGAATGGGAAGGTCTGGCCCTGGGTGCACTTGCCAGGACAACATGGCAGATTATAACTGTGGTAGGTCTGAGACACAATTACAGGGCTACTCATGTGGGTGGCACAACCAGTGCTGCAAGCCCACCAGTAGTATTGATTAACAGACCATGGCACACACTATGCACTTTACTAGGGACTCAGTTAATCAGACATGGTATAATGGATTACCAATCATTGCCACAATTTATACATAGAATATACGCACTTTAGCACTCATCACTAAATCACTCATCACTAAAAACCTGGCTATTTACACAAAATGCATAATTCAAAAAACTATAAACTATTCCTCTGCTTTCAGTCCATCTTTTAGTGTCTCCTCTGTCATACATGCCTCCACTCTAACAGCGCCAAGACGTCTTCGGGCATTAGTTGCGCTTTACAAATCTTATTTACATTTCATTACATTACATCAGCAGTGGTAACATGTCCAGAATCCTTAAGCCACCAAGAACAGGGTCAGAAAAATAGGAGGCAACAGGCAAAAGGTTTGGGGGTAAACCTGTCAAAAGGGCCAGGTCTAACATAGAGGTATGCAACTCTTTGTGCTGGGACAGGCACAGGCCTAAAAGGTGCATGTGTCAGCTCCTCCTTCTCACTCTAGCTTAGGAAGACCCATCAGCCTGGTGATGGGCTATCGGGATATGCAGGGCACACCTCAGCTCTGTTTGCGTGTGATTGTCCAGAGGGAATGCACATTGCCCAGCTGTCACCTAACTCACAAGTGTATTCCAGAGACAGGCAGAGGCCCAACATGGTTAAAGTAAGAAAACTTAATTTTCCTATCTTTTCCCAATAGGAAGCTACACTTGTAAAATGTTACAATGCAGCTTCAATGCTAACCTATGGGAGAGATAGGCCTTGCTGTAGTGAAACACCAATTTTGAGTTTTTTCACTACCAGAACATATAAAACTCAAAAGTACATGTCCTACCTTTTAAATACACTGCACCTTGCCCATGGGGCTATCTAGGGCCTACCATAGGGGTGACTCATATGTCATAAAAGGTAATGTATTGGCCTGGGAAGTAGGTGAACTTGCCAGGTCGAACTGGCAGTTTAAAACTGCACAGACATGCTTTGCAGTGGCAGGCCCGAGACATGTTTGAAGGGCTACTCATGTGGGTGGCACAAACAGCGCTGCAGGCCCACTAGTAGCATTTGACGTACAGGGCCTGGGCAAATTCAGTGCACTGCACTAGGGGCTTATAAGTAAATCAAATATGTAAATCATGGAGAAATCAATTGCCATTACATTTTAGACACAGAGAAAATGCACTTTAGCACTAGTTAGCAGTGATAAAAGTGTCCAGAGTCCTAAAACCAGCAAAAACGAAGTACAGCACACAGTCAAAAATGGGAGGTCAGTAGGTAAAAAGTCATTAGAAACAACTCTAAAACATGCCAGGTCTCAGTGGTGTTGGTGTCTCCTGTGAGTCAATGTTTAAGCTGGGTGTTTTCGGTGTGTGAGATGAAGGAGAGTCCCTGAGACTGAATGATGATAGGCAGAGAAGTCTTGTACAGGTACAAATGAGTGGGGCTGAGCTTTGTGGGACTCTGCAGATTAACATCTTGGGTTCTGAGGAAATGGAGTGAGCTTAAGCTGTTGCATATTTCCAAATGTGATGGCAGTTATGTCCTTCAGAGATGGTTCTCAGAGTCTATTGTTGTGACCCTGGAGATGACTCTGTGTGGGCTAGGAAACTATTGGATTCCACACAAATAAGTAAAGTATGGTACATTCATGCCCTTACCCATTTCTGAAGTGTAGCAAGGATGCTTGCTGTGTAGCAAGGTGTGGATATGTGGCAAATATAAGTCCTAGGCCACAACATTGCACAAATTGCATGCAATGAAAAAACACCTCCTATTGGATCCATGATATTGATGAGTCCCTAACTGACATCGCTGGTGTCATGGTGCAGAGGTATAAACAACAGTCCTCTGCATGGGACACCAGTAAAGTAGCCACGTGGCATGGGGCCATCTGTAACATCATGAAATCTCTAGAGCGCAAGTTGGACTCCGACAAGACAACAATGGGTGCCCTTAGTCTAAATGTAGTTGCTCTGTTGGCAAGTCACCAGACACTTGCCAGGGATTTTAAGGCTGCCTTGCTGGCACTGATAAATGCTGATGGGGCAGGGGACAAACATCTTCTGCCTCTGATGTGTTTGTGCCTCAGATGCTTCCTATATAAACAACACCAACTGCAGGAGAGACACAGCACCCATTAAAGGAAGAAGATGTGGACTTCACCAGTTTCTGTCAGCAACAATTTGTCAGTGCCTCCTGGCCAGTTTGCTAGTGGTCTTGTGTTTAATATCATGCCACATTCTTTGTTATCCAGTACTGTACGTTTTGTTTGTGCACCTGTTAATCTTTTCCACTTGTGGAATTTTCAACAAGCATACTTTCCCTAATGGCAATTTGTACCTCCACATGTTGTATGACATTTCACCCATCTGGACTCTGTCTGGTCATCATTAGCTTCCAAATACTGTTGCTGTTACCCAAAAATGTACATTTAGAATGAACAAAATTGTAAGGGACTTTCCGTCTTGAATAAAAATAATTGCATATGCTAGAGCAATCAAAAACTTAAAGAGTATTGTATGTTTGTTGCTGAAAGGTCTACATATACCATGGTATAAGTGTAAATTCTTAACCCACTTGTTTGCATCTCAAGAAGAGTGAGCAATAGCAATTGCACATGGTGTCTTTGGGCATGCACCTACACCAAATAATCCACTGCAATTGTATGACAAGCAATCTGTTGTCTCCCAATGGAACGTAAGAGTGTAACAACAAGCAGAAGTTACTTGACTGGCACACAGTGAGAATTTGCCTCTAATCACACAAATATTTACCCCCTATACAAGGGCTGTATGTGGCATGTAAGGCCATAACACTGTTCCACTAATCCACAGATATGTAGCTCTGTGAACATGACAACTTGATCATCCTAATTTGATTACCTCACTGCTCACACTATAGAGATTCAACAGTATATAATTCTGCATAGTTGTTCTAATAATAGCCAGTCACTCATGCCCATATTTCTCATTAATTAACATCATACTTGTAGCACGCAAGGATCCACAAGACTAATCCCATACCTTGAATGTCAGTAACCAAGAAATGCAAGAACTCCATGTCAGGTGCCCTGTGTCAATTAATAAATAGTCAAAAAGGCTACCCTGTAATAAGTAAGAAAAATGTGTCCCGATGCCCCACAGAGGCCTAATATGTGTTGAGTGTAACCACACATTATATGTGTTGTAAGAGTGGGTGGAACTAATGGAGTTTCACAATTCCCTGGAGTTACTTAAAACTCTGGGGGATTCAGCGGAGTTCCGAGAGCAACAGACTTTGAGCGCCAGGGGCTTGTCGCGTGCTGTCAAATCAGGACACATAGCACTATGCGGTGCACCAGAGGGTGCTGCATCTTCCCGCTGCTCAAGTAGATTTTCTAATCAAGCAGCAGATTTCTCAACACTAGTGGGAGTTTTCTCAACATGAGCAGTAGGGACCAGCTGTGACTGTTTGCGTTTAGAAATAGCACAGGACTCATTGTAGCACTCAATTTTCTTAGCCACGCTCGCCAACTTAATGTTGGTGAGCCATGTGCAAGAAAAACTCCGCCTTGTGGTGGTTGGCAAAGTTTCTCCAGCACTACACTCTCCTGGCGGAGCACAGAGTGGGCAAAACTCTGCAAACCAAACACCAGCGGAGTGGAGTATACTGCCCACCCCTAATCTTTTGCTCATACATTGTTTCAATAAGCGCCAGACCACGGAACGTGAAACAATGCAACATCTTCTCATGGGAAGAGCAAATGGGAGACCTATGATCATGAAACTTTGAAAGTAGTTGGCTAAAGTGAGATGCATAATGTGCCACACGTAGCAAGTAGTCAATGCGAATGATGATGGATATTATCCAGGCAGGTGTGACTACATCCACAATCTGTAACCTGTCAACAACAATGACCCCCTTCTCAATGTTCCATGGGTGTGTGTGGTAGAGCAAGGCACCAGTGTGTATTCCAGCAGAGCCAGAAAGCAGCAATCTGTAGTGACAAAACTATTTAAACTATACCTGCTCTATCACTTTCACACAGGGTGCAATAGTAGGAAACTTCCTGTGTTGTGCTGTTTGTGAAATCACCATCTAAGCCCCACTTACAGTGTCTAAAGTATGGAAAATGGTCCATACATTACTTAAATGTGAGGTAGACTAACAGTTGCCCATAGGCCTTTGAAAAAACTACATATACCTTCAAGGATCACAGGTCAATCGCTACATCTTGTACTCAACTCAGCTTATACAATGTTACCAACTCTTACATATGAAAGGATAATGAACTAGTGAAATAGAAACATTTTTACTTTAGAAAAACTATCAATTATTAAAACTACCTGCACCTACCTAGCCTACACTAAATAACCTTAACCTCAGCTTATACTATCTTAACTCATCTTAACCCATTTTAAGCACTATACAATACAAACATAAACTACATCCTATACATATACTATCTAAACAAATTTATTTTGGGGGTAATTTTTTTTTTCTATGAACTAGTGGGGCATAACAACTATCAAACAATTAACAACAAGAAAACACCAGGGAAAGGGAGTGCCCTGAGGGAGAGTCTCAAATGTGGGTGGCAATCCTGCTCATAGCCTTCTGCACTGTCAACAAAATGTACTTGATGCTTGCCTGCTCTCCTTGAATGACTTGCATCCTCCTGTTCATTTTACACATCTGCCTGACCATTGTAAAGTTAGAATTTCCTGCTCTGGCACAATTGGACCTCATGTCCTGTGTGGCTGGCTGTTGTGAAGAAGCGAAAGACACACAATTGATGGACAGAATGCAGAACAAATCAAAACATTCACCCCCAGTCAAGAGATCTGGCTTAAATCCAAAACTGATTTGCATATGGCTGGGTTCAAACTGGAATGGCATGGTGAGCAAAAAAACGAGGATTTAGGCCCAGATCTCTGTACTGGGGTGAATGTATGACATTGTTCTGCATTCTGTCCATCAACTGTTGTTTTTGCATTTGTCACCCCGAGTGGGACGGGTATCCTCACGCGTGAGTCCCATGCTCTCCATGCCACTGGAATCAAGCTATCGTGGCTGATGAGGGCTGAAAGCCCAAAACCAGTCCTAGGATGCTTGTTTCCAGTCCAGGGAGGACCTGGCTTGGCAGTTCGGGCTGGACTGTTCCCATAGGGCACAGGGTCAAGACTGATTTGCATATGGCTGGGTCCAAACTGGAATGGCATGGTGAGCAAAAAACGATGGATTTAGGCCCAGATCTCTGTACTGGGGTGAATGTATGACATTGTTCTGCATTCTATCCATCAACTCTTGTTTTTGAAGAAGTTGATGGTCCCATTGTGTGGCCAGTGTGTGGATCTCCTGCTGCTGGACACCCTCCAAATGTGTTGGGGCAGCTGATTGGGTGTTATCCATCTGCCTTCCACTCTTTCATGCTCCCATGCCTTTGCCCTTTCATATAGGACACCCATCTTGCGAAGGCTTTCACTATGTGGCAGATGTCCTTGCTTCTTCAGCTGTTATGTTATCTAGGAAGTTAAAGAAAACACATATTAAGGTGTAAAATCATATAACGTTTCCTAAAATAGGCTGCCATTGTCATACAATCATTTGTGGCAGTCCAGACTTTAACAGAAATTGAGATAACGATGTTGACAATATACTTTCATTACAAAGACATCTCCTAATACAAGGCAAACCGAGGCAAGTGAGGTCAGTGTTTGTGTACAATATGCAAATGTAGTCATAATATGATTACAACGGATGTATGACATTACAACGCATGCTTTTACCACGCATGCCTTTACAACGCAGTTTTTACAACGCAAACCTTTACAATGCATAGCGCTTCGGGGTGCTGGATAGTGAATAGTTTAATTTACTGTTCCAACTCCAGTCCCCGTGGACACTAGGGAAGGTGTTGGATAGTAAATTAAACTTATTCCCTATCCTAGAGCGCCCCCCAGCGCAATGCGTTGTAATGGTTTGCCTTGTAAAAGTTGCGTCGTAAAGGCACTGCGTGGTAAAAGTTGCGTTGTAAGGCATGTTTCCCGATTACAACCATATCACCCACAACTTTGAATCACACACCTGACAATGTGCCTAAAGAAAATTAGAAACATGGTCCAGATATATACACTTTTGGTGTTGGTATGGCATCATGCAAGTGGGGTGAAATTTGGTTGCAAACAGACGTGAGCAGTGACAAGGTAAGCTTGTTCCGCGAGTGGGTTCTGCATTGCATGCACCATCTGGAGATACACAAGGCAGCACACATTGCTGATTTTACTTACTCAGCGTCAGGTTGCCAATCCATAGATGGAGAATGGGTGGCTCCTATAAGACATGATTGTAATACACATCACCAATTTACCCTCATGATGACCTTTAGGGATGCATTTGTCAGTGCACAATTTAAATCAGAAAAATCATCTCAGGAGTGTGTGTTTGAATACAGGAGTACTCATCTGTGGAAGAACTTTGTTGGGCATAACGCAGGGCCCCTCCCACCATGGTGAAAGGGTGCCTGCATTGGTGCTAGCTAGTCTAACTTACCCCAAAGTAGGTGAGCAGTGTAATGCTCCATATGCTGCTAACACTGAGCATTCCTGCATGTGAACTTTTACACAGTGCCTCAGCATGATTTTATACCTTGCATTGAATACCTCCCAGAAATGACACATAGGAGATATACAGTGTATGCGTCTGGCATCTCATAGCCAATCCATATGCATGCTAGTGCGTTTGTCTAGATAGCTACACCATGCCAAGGACACTGCATGCATGCATTGAGGCATACTGGTGCTCTATAGGTTTAACCTCAATGAAACGTGCACATTGTGTTCCTAAATATACACATTACACTGAGATATGAAGCCTGATATCCAGTTTAGGCCTGCAAAGCCATTTAACCAGAACCCTGCCATGTGGACATCTATACTCAAAATGTGCATCAGTCAGGCAGTCTGGTAATACTTTGTTCAACACCATATTTCAATAGGGTGGCAGGCCTACACCCTCCAGTCTCCAGGGCATCAGTGCAATTGTTACTCTGTAACTCCATTTAACAATGATATGCCATGGACTACTCTGAGGGCGGCTCAGGCACCCCCGAGGCTGGATCACAACAGCCATACCTCAGGTTAAGTTATCTATATGATGAGTTATCAATACTAATGTCAATGTACTAACACCCCTATAGAAACATCCCTGCTGAGCAGCACTTGTGTTTAGCGACACTATCTGCCCCTATAGCCTCATGCCAATTCAAAAGTCAAATAGTTAGTTCATGAGGGCAGTCTCTGCAGGGAGCCATCACAATGAAACCATTGTTCCTAGAATGGATGCTGTGAATGTTGTAGTGACATGGCAACATTTCTCCACATCATGTATTTGATCCATTACCCACACACAAACACAAAGAAATCCAATTACCATCCCACAGGTGATAAATGGATGCAGATTTGGCTGTGTTGTTGTTCCTGGAAATGTGGAAAAACACCCAGATTAGGGGTTAGTGTTTCTGAGCCTGCGTATCAGTCCCCACTCTGGGTAAATAACTCAAAATCCGTGGATTTAGGGGCATGTATACTGGCCATGCTGGAGATTGCGGTGCTGAGATAGCCATGCACCTAATTCCTGGTAAATCGCCATGAAGACCTTACAAGTTCAAGCATTTCAATTCATGAAGGAATATTCAGTACTGATAGGACCATGACTCACACCAGCAGATGGGAGGGGACTTACTTCTTACAAATATGTGTAGAAGCAATAGACACTCACATGTGCACACAGAAGAACTCCATGGCCTTGCCCACCTTCAGTTGTGTTAGTTTCTATTTAGTTTTCCTTCTGCAAAATAAAACTGCTACCTTGCCTCTTGTGGCAGGTATTTCTGAACCTCCTGCATTCTATCTTTAGACTAAAGCCCTGCATCAGGAATTTAGTCTGTCCCTGTTCCTTCTCTGTCATCCTACAGTGCACGTCTTTGTATTATTACTTTAACTTGTCACTATCGCCCATGTAGTGTTCTTACCCTGACATACAAAAACATGTTCCCATTTCTTAACCATCAATGGGCTTCACTGATCCTTTGGCTGAAACACATTTGGGAAAATTCCTTGCACTTTGACACATGGGCTCTTTAGCAAGACTAAACCAGTTTTGGTCAGCACTTACTCATTCTAAATAAAATTGTAGGGCATATTTACAACACAATTTTGAAGCACAGAGCTGTGCCAAATGTGGCAGCGCTGCGCTCTGACATTAAAAAATGCAGGGAATGGATGCCATATTTACAACAACAAACTGCAGCCCTGTGTTTTCCCTAGCGCTGAAACTAAAATTAGCGGCCTAGCACCAGAGTGCAAGGGTGCCTGAGTTGCAGAGAATGATTGTTGGGTGTCCCTTCCTGCATATAAACAAACCATAATAGTGACTTGTTACTTCTATGTGTACTGCAGAATGCAGCACACATCGAAGAAGCACATTGTCAACATTTAATGAATGTTTATGTGCAGGAAGGGACACCTCCCTGCACATAAACAATCATTAATGGTGTTTTGCTCTTTCTATGAGTGCTGCAGAATGCAGCACACGTAGAAAAAGCAAAAACAAGGAGAAATAAAAGTAATCTCTTTGTTTCACCATTCTAACGCCTGCTCTTGCATTGCGTTAGTTTTTGCCGCAGGCGTTAGAATGGAGAATTCAGAGAGTTTCCCAAATTCACCCGGCGATCCAAAACCCAACAGGTATGTTAAATTCTAGTGCATGCAGAACTTCATGTTGAAAGCTCAATATTCTGCAAGTAAGGGGCATATTTACAAGGGTTTTAAAATAAAACCAGCGCCCTATTTACAAGAGGGTGCTAACATGCATAATCGCATGTTAGCACCCATTTCCCCAACGCCTCCGCTTGCATCTCCAATGAGATGCAAAGTGGGCGTTAGTGGGGTTAGTGGGCGTACCCCAGATGGACTACCTGGTAAATATCGCTGATGTTACATCGCAATATTTACAAGGCAGCCACATGATTTTAGCACAAATTGGATTTTGACGAAAACAGCAGTTTTTGCCAAAATCTAACATCTGCTAAAATCCTAACTTAGCCTTACATAAGGAGTGGATTATGCTGATACGACCCAGTGGGTCGTGTCAGCAAGGTTATCGCCCTTTTGCAGGGAACATCGCTGGAAAACCAGTGATGTTCCCTGCAAAAGGGCGATGACCTCCCTATCTCTGGAATTTTTATCGCCCTGGAGTAACGTATTGTTAATTACGCGCTACCAGGGCGATAAAAACCAGAGATGGATGGCGATAATAAAACTATCGCTCAGCACGGCCAGCGATGATTATCTCTGGCCGTTGTTTATATGCCCCTTAGTGCCCATTTTTGTGCAAGGAGAGCTCAGAATTAAAGTTGTTTAGCAAACTCAGGGGCATATCAGCAAGGCCAGGCGATAAATATCGCTAAGCGCACTTAGCGCTAGGATAATTATCGCCTCCTAACGCTGGTTCCTATCGCGGAGATAGCATGCTATCAGCAACTCATATCTCCAATGCGATAGGAATCCAAGCGTCAGCTGGAAAACAGTGTGATGATCGCTGGAAATCCAGCGATAATTGCACTGCAACCAGCGATACCTTGCTGATAGGGCAGGGTATTCTTAGCCATGTAATCCACCGCCCATTGGATTACATGGCTAGGTCTGAAAATTAGCAGACGTAAAAAAGCAGTTTTAACCGTGGTTAGCGCTGCTTTTTTTTGTCTCTAACAGGGTTAGCGTGAAGCTTGATAATAGGAGAAATGTCCCTTAGCGACATATCTCCTATTATTTTGCTCTGGAACGCCCACTATGCATCTCATTAGAGATGCAAAGGGAAGCGTAGTGGAAAAAGGTGCTAACATGCGATTTTGCATGTTAGCACCCTGATTGGGCGATATTTTTATCTCCGCTTCTTTGGCTTTTAAAGCCAAAAAAGCGGAGATAAAGCCCTTGATAATATGCCCCTAGCAACTACTGTATACCAAAAAAGGGTTTGGCTCATTAGCAGCAAGGCTGAGCCCTCTAGAACAACAACCAAAAACAATTGCCAGTACTGCTACTATTTGTTCTACGTGATCCAAAGGAATATACGAACTCCTCATCAGGACCAACATATCACTCTACGTGCAACCCATACAGAATGTGCCGGGCCCAGCACAATACGAAACGACAGAACACTGTGCGAACACCCCGTGTTTCCCCGCAGTGTGATCGGGAACGCGGCTGTGGAGAGAAGAAAGCCAACCTCCACCTTCAGACACAGCGAAATAAAAAATAAATTTTGAGCCACACCAGTCCAGCTCAGCCGCAAATCCCGGAGTTCCTTTAAACCAACTTTCCACAAATTGGTGCCACTAGCAGGCACATTCTTAATGGGTTGCACGTAGAGTGATATGTTAGTCCTGATGAGAACCCCTAGGACTAGAGGGGTTTGAAACGCGTAGACCTTTGATAAACCAAACTGACATATATTTTTGTTTAAGAATGACTATTTCCATTTTACTGAAGGATTAGTGCAAACTCAAAAAGCTCTTTTGAATGTACATAAATGTATATATCTGTATTTTGTGAGAATAATTCCTTTGCATGTGTAATATTTTGTTTGGTTTATTATATACTAGGACTATATGGTATGGGTATGAATGAAGTATGTTTGGAGAAGTATGGTTGATGTGATGGTGTTGTATTTAGTGGTATTGTGTACAGTTAATTTGTGGGTTGTTGTCTAAATGTACTTTGTATATATATAAAAAATTGACAAAAGGTTTTTCAAAACATGAAATAAGCTGACAAAATAAAAAGCTATTCATGAGCTTAAGGATATATTGATGAGGTGTTCGTATATTCCTTTGGATCACGTAGAACAAATAGCCCCAGCAACTACAGCATCAAGTACATTTCACACCATGTGGTATCGGTATTTAGCCGAGCAGTAAATTCATCACCCCATCTGGCCAACCTGTTATCAGCTCATTGTAGATTACATAACGCCAATGCTTTCATAGGTAAGTGAGGGGAGAGCCTTAGGGCGCCACTTAGTGGTGGCACCCAATAACTACAAAAAAACTGAAAAAACACCTTTTTGCTGTTTACGGGAAGCGCTCCAATGACAGTAAAGGCACTGCGCCTACAGCAATAAACATCCTAGCAACTTAAATGTTCTTTGAATTGCATCAAATAAATGTTTGCTTTTTTCATACAAATTTCATGGGGGAAATTGCACAATTGCGTGCATGGTGGGCTGCTGAATTGCTGAACGAACACGGGAAGGCTTTGGAAAAGAAGCAAAGTAGATCCTGGGACAACTGTAATTGGATAAATGGATTAAGGAACCAGCTGAGTTGCAGAGTCAGGACATATTGCTTTTTCGTTTGAAGTGAGTTCAAAGAACCTGGCAGGCGCAGTCATTTCATCGGTCTGCTAGCAGCTAGACCCAACAAACGGGCTGGTAGTGGAAAGAACAGGAATGTGTGGCACACTTTCAACTTAGCTGATTTGCCCAGTCACCTGGACTCTCCATTTATGTAGCCTTCACTTAAAGATATCTGATTCTTATGATGGTAGCTGTCAATTACAGGCTGAAAAAACACTTTTTTTCATCTACCGCCAAGAAAATAAATTTTAAGTTAAACCACTATGTTTGAGGATGTGCCCTTTCAGATGCACGCTGGCCTCTGTAGTGGGTGCATTAACCAACTACGCTACCGTAACAGCTTTAAACAGACAGGTTCTTCCACAATCAAAGAGAAATAAGCACCTTTATTTTAAGTCTGAATAATGGTAATGCAACAGCAGCAAATGCTGTAGTTAGTGGAAGACATACTCCTTATAAAAATTAGCAAATTTGTACTGCTGGTTACAGGATATATAGTACCAGGATATTGTGAACTAAATATCGCCAAACAAAACCATTGTGTCCTAACTATCGTCTTCGTCTATTTTGTTGTATTCGAGTAAATGGAATATCCACATCCAATTAAACGACACTGTTGCAAACGATATTAAAGCCGATATTGTGGTTAAGGATATTCTGACATTCACCATGTTTACCAGATTGTAATCCGCTGGAAAAATGTTCCAACATTTTCCCCATAAAAGACTTTGCAAAAAAAAAAAATCCACAAAACAATAAACGTGAAATTTGTTTCTCACACATCATTGGCAGTTGACTACAGTTCAAAGGGGTGATGTAGCCCAGAGAGGCCCCTAAATATATTACTAAATACACAATGAGATCTATTCCTGAAAACAAAGTAGTAAATCAGCACTCACAGAAGGACGCCTAGGTTCGACGTCAGATTGACTTCTTTTTACAATTCCCTAACTTTCCTAGTATTAGCTCTAGAGTCTGGAAAGTTGTACGAGGCACAGGTTTCCAAACATACTACTAGGAATGTTATGGCACACTTCCCACTCGTGTGCAGAATTCTACATAGCATAGAAAACGTGTGACATTGTTGTAAGACACATGCACCTCCAACAGTAACAACAGTCTGCCAATTTATTTTATAGTCTTCTACTATGGCTTCATCTTAGAGGTCTAAATGACAACTACATTTCTAATATTGTATATGAATGGCAAAAAGGAAGCACACTTGAACTCCATGTTCCTGGAAGAGGAGCTGTTGAATTTAAAGCATTTCCGAGTAATTATGTTGCAGTAAATAAGAAAATCATAAAATTAATTGTACTGTTTATTGTTTATGCGGAAAATAAGATAGCTGTTCAAAAAAACTTTGAAGAGTAAATAATTTTTAAGTCATTTATATACTAAACTTAAAGGTAATTCTAAGAACATCAGCAATGAATACAATATTTAATGACAATCCACTGTTTACCTTTTTTTATTGTGTTTTTAGCAGCTTAAAGAAACAAGCAAATATTAATAAACAACATTAAATAATTACAGGTTTCATCAGTATAAAAATAAATAATCCACAGGGTCCATCATCACTTGTTGTCTCTGACACTCAATCAAGCAATTGGGCTTCCTTCATACTTGCCTACCAGTCAAAATATACTTAACAACTCTGAGGTAGGCCCAGTTTCCTAAGATTAGGCAGCAGTTGAATAAATGTGTAGTGTGCCCGGGTATGTGTGACCACAATTGAATTATCTTGACAGTTTTTTTTCTGGGCAGGCCCATTGCCACGACCCCTAGTTGTGTTACAGACATTGTCCCATTTAGACCCAATGGGACCCGTATTAGGTGGAACGGAGTGGATCAGACCAAGTTTCTGCAAGATATTTCTACTAAGGGTTACAATTTTATCATGTACTGTTTGCAAGACGTGGTTACCCCTGACCTGATACTTTATAACTATACTGGCCTTATTTCCATAATTGATGCCCTCTTGACTCGTCGCATCAAAACTGGCCCGACCAGACGTATAGGCTGGTTCGATCATGCATGTACCACTGTCACTAGGGATTTGAAATTGACCCTCTGTATTAAACACAAAGAGGTACTATTAGTAAGGAGAAAAGAAATACAAAAATGAGGCATGGTTGATACTGTCCCAAGCAGCAGATACAGGAGATAGTAAATGTTTTTGGATACTGTTAATTCTCCTTTTTTAAAGGATGACTCTTTTCCAGAACTGCTGTCACATGTTACTTGTGACGCATGGGTTCACCATTTCACAAGTATTTTTAGCCCATATATGACACCAACGGTAATCACTCAAAATGAGGAACAAATGCTATATTTACCTGTTTGTGTAGACATGACGTCACAAGAAGTGACATGGGCCCTGAAAGAAAGTAAAGGGGGTAAAGCCCCGGGACCAGATGGAGTCCCAGTAGATGTTTTTAAGAACAATGTTGAGTTATGGGTGCCAATTTTAACAAGATTTTTTAATATGGCTGCGGAGACAATGACTTCACCGACATGGGGCACATCTATTATAGTTCCTATTTTAAAAAGGGCAACAAATCAGATCCCAAAAATAACAGGCCTATTTCACTTTTAGATTCATCGATGAAAGTGAGGAGTAAAGTCTTGTTAAAAAGACTTTAATAATGGCCCTGGGATTACTCGATATTTTCACCTGTCCAGTTTGGTTTAAGGAAAGGCATGGGGACCTTAGAGCAATGTGTGAACCTTGATCTACTTATAGGCAAGTACACCTGTGCCAAAGGTGGCAGATTATACCTCTGTTTTACTGATTAGAGCAGCGCCTTTGATGTAGTAAATCATGCTATTCTTTGGTCCACTTTGATTGCTATTGGGGCACCCAGGCCAATCATATATTTCCTCGCCAGATTATACAAGAGTTTAACTAGTAAAGTTGGTTATGGTCCCAGGGAGGATTGCACCAATACCTTTGCAGTTACGCAAGGCAGTCGGCAAGGCTGTGTACAAGCGCCTCTGTTATTTTCTTTGTTTATTAATGGGGTAGATGAGACCTTTACAAGCAGTGCATGCCGATACCCCCCAGGTGCCTGGGCGCCCAACACCTGTACTTTTATATGCAGATGACGCTGTCCTGCTGGCCAGGACTTCAGTGGGGCTGCAATGTTTAATGGGTGCTTTTAGTGATTTAATTGCCTCTAGGAAATTAATCTATACTAATATAATAAAGAGAGAGCCCAAACCTTTGAGGCGGGTAATCTCAGGAACCACAGCACCAATAACAACACCCAATACAGCATTGGAAAGGACAGTTGGAGCAGATGGACATAGGCTATACAGCTGGCCACCGTATACATTAGAAGGGTAAAAGAACCTTAGGGGCAAAGTAGTCCCGTGTGGGCGTGGGCGTTCTGCTCGGGGCGTTCTGCTGGGGTCGTGTGCATACAGCGATAAACTAAAGCCTTCAAAGTACTTCCTTGTGGGCGTGTGCGTTGTGCTGGGGGCGTCGCCATACAGCAATGGTCGCGGCATTCGGAAAAAATGGTGCACGGAAATACGGTAAAACAAGCGTTCACAGGGCTCCGTTGTGGGTATGTGGGGCGTGGCCATACAGCAATGTGCGCGGTATTCAACGGCCAATCGGCAAAAATGGGGCACGGAAATCCTGGAAAACAAGCGTTCGCAGGACTCCATTGTGGCCGTGTGCGTAGGGCTGTGGCGTCTGCAGACAGCGATAAGCACGCCTTAAACCAAGTTGGATTCCACCCCTTGGGCCAAACCTTCTGGGGGCGACTACCGTTACAATAACACTGGGCGGTGCTTTTGGCAATTTGCGGTGCGTTCGCCATTCACGGCAATGCGGGTTGTGGAACTGACAACACAGCAGGCAAACACGTCAGCTGAGGCACATATAACAAGGCCGGAGCCTCACACTGGCTGCAGAAGCGTATGCCCATGTTGCACAGCAATGGAGAACTAACTTTACCCTATATGCACAAGTAAACGGAACAGGTAAAAGACAACGTGCAAAGTCATTCTTAAAGCACCCATCTAACTAATCTTACCTTTTCTGCAAATTACCTAATGATGCATAAGTGATAAACCATTGCAGACATCCTATTTCATACCCGGACAACGTCGGAACGGGCTGCTAGTTCTTAATAAAAGTAAAACCCACACTATGGTCTGCGGGTCATGGAACAAAGAAAGCAGAACTTTTTCTATGGATCAATCGTCTGTGAAACTTTCTGCTACCTAGGCATTACTTTTTCAGGAAATGGATCTTGGACTGGTGAAATTGCCATTGTCAGGAGCAAGATGGCTAGAAGCACCCATGGTATTTTTTGATTTTCAACCAAACTGGGTTCTAGACCGGTTAAGGAGATGGCAACAATTTACAGGGCAAGGGTTTTATCTATTCGCAACTTATGGGGCTGGTATTTGGGGTTACCACAATAGTTCTGCGCTACAGACGGAGGAAAATAGTTTCCTCAAACGCCTCCTAACACTTCCGACCTCTGTTTCTTCAGAGATCAAACATACAGAAGTGGGGGTACAGTATCTTATAGATATATTTGCATCTCACCCATTACTGCTCTAGTACTCCATATGGTCCAAGGAGGAAACCAGCTTTACAAAATCAATTATTTTAGACTGTCTTTCTTTGGATAATGCCATGAAGATTCCCTGTTTAAGTTACATCAGTTCGCGGTACAGTAAATTATTTAGGATGTCAGTACGGACCAATCCCTCTCAAGTATTATCATTTAGGAAGCTGTTTATCAGAGTAAGGTTCATGAATCATATGAGGGATGTTTGGAGTGATTGCAAATGCAGGAAATCAACCATAAAGTTTTATCTTACACTTACTTCTAATGTGGGCCGCAAGATTATCTAACATACATTTCCAAACTTATGCATCGTTTTGTATTAGTCAGATTCATATCGGGAATTGCCCACCACTTAGTGGCCTTCCCCAATATGAAAATGTGTCCTCTGGCCACGACCCCTTGCCCATGTGATGGACAGAGCAAGCAGAGCACTGTGCACATTATGCTGTTTTGTGGTTTTTACTCAGGTCTTAGGAATTATTATTTAAAAACACTTTTGCTTGCATATGGCAGTGGATCGCATCTTGCTGCTGTAAAATACTTGTCTGAACTTAACGATGCTAGGGTTTTCCTTAATGTGGCACTTTTTATTATAAACGCTGTCAATGCTTGCAAAAGTATTGTTGTATCAACATAGCAACAACCCCCTGATGATTTTTAAGAAATTGAGCTGCCTTTTTAAATATAATTTATATGTGTTATAATCATGATTAATTTTGGCCCCATGTTGCAGACCAAGCGTCTCTTGTTTCGTTTTTTACTATTCAATATTTCCCATGTGTAACACAACCAGTTTTAAAGTATGCACTTTTTTAGATGTGTTCAATTTCGGCACCATGTTGTACATCAGATGTTATCTGCTTTGTTTTTATATGCAATATAATTAGTCTTGATGTATGTGCACTTTTATGGTAGTTTTACGCATACCGAATAAAGTTTTTGAACTAAACTGAACTGAATAAATGTGTGTGCCGGAACTCACTAACCTCCAATCACCCTTTTACAAAAGCAGGGAGGTTAACATCTGTCTAGAAGAAGCAGGAGGGGGCACTCCATTACAATATGATGGCATGATTACATCCCCCACCCCTTGCATTGCCTTTCCTGCAAGTACAGCTATATTTCTTAAGAAAGACAAAGCACGAGTAATCTCTAAAAACATGTGGAGGGTCTGTAAAAAAACTTCCTGTTGAGGTGTGTTCTTACTGCTAATTTAAATTGTCACTTTGTTAATAGTTGTTTGCATAGTGTCTCCTTCAGTCCCAAACATTTCCAATTTAGAATGAGGAACTTGTGTCTTTTTTAGTGTCTCTGTAAATAGTTACATTTTATTTTTAATTCCTGCTCAAAGACAGCAGAGATCTGTTGACATCAGACGATATGAGGTACTACTAGTTTTGAAGACCGGACCAATGCCCAGATTGGAGGTGATCTTATAGAATGTTCCAATTTACTGGCCTCAAAGGAAACTGACTTCCATAGGCCAAGCACTTTCTTGAGATTGCCACTTCAATTTCGTCCAAGATAATAATAAAGCCCAGAACCCACATTTCAATTTCATAGGTTAGGGACTGCAGTATTTTTGTCAATTGACCACCACACTGATTGTTTTCTGTGCCTAGAGAAACAAGGTCAGTATGATCTCAGTACATAATGCTATGCATTACTATGTTGTCTATATAGCATTGTATAGCTCAATAACATATGGTTACATTTGAAGTTAACCATAGCATATTTTAACATGAGTAAAGTTTTGAGGTATTGCTGGATCACAGACTTGTGTTAAAGTCTCCAATACATAAAAAATAAAAAACATATTTTTTTAGTCTTAAAGATTTTTGCTGTGATATATGTTTTCCTCTGTGAAATAATTAAAAATCCCAAAGCAGTTAGCTTCCCATGGAGGCAAACAGCCTTACTTATAGGACAAATGGAAATCAGAACTGCAGTTTTCCTAAGCAGCCTAAACAGCACATACACAAATGAAGACTAGAGTGGACGTGGAGGACGTCAAAGCATTCTTTATATCGGGACTGACCCACCAGCCCAAACAAGCACACTGGGGTATAATTTCAAACAGTTTGCACTGTACAAGTTCAATCCCTTTTCCCAGTGTGTATGTGAGCTGCACACTGCAGCATGCATGCAAAGTAGGAAAAGAAAGGAGAAATGAAAACATGTTTTCCTCTCAACGCCTCCTTTCAGATGGTGTTAACTTTTGGCGTTAAATCCTGTCTACAATTGTTTATAGAAAGTGTTTTATGTCAAATGGCATGGGTGGTTGCATGGGAATGCCCATGAACCACCCATGTAACACCCCGTTGGTGTTAAGTAACGCACAACAATGCTTCGCTCTGCTTTACATAACTTGTAGGATACTTTCCAATGCAAAACAAGTAAATAGGTAAAAAAACATTTTGTGCTGGTTAGCGTCACTTTTGTGACACTAACCCAGCGCAAATTGTTTGAAAATCTACCACAGTGTGTTTCTTTGGTATTGCGAGTCAGTCCCAATGTAAAGAATGTTTTGACGTCCTTCACGTCCACTCGAGTCTTCTTCAATTGCGTACGTGCTGTTTAAGCTGGTTAGGGAAATTGCAGCTCTGATTTCCATTTGTGATCCATAGTAGGCAACTATCTAATCATCATATCATTCATTATCACCCCTACAGATGGGATAATTGCACCAAAAATATCCCCTATAGTTTGAGCAATGCTAGCTCCTCGCTTGGGTCTGGAATTCTGTTCCCACATGGGATCATGGAAATGTTCCACATGATAAATCTTTGGGAAGACAACACCAAAAAAGCATATATGATACCATTTTTGGTAAATTTGAAATTGTCATACTTTCCAAAAGTAAAATAAACTCCAGGGATTTCAGGATTGTTTCCATTTAAAAATAATTCCCAATTTCCTCTAACTGTGGTCGCATTCACTCTTTCCCACAAATAGGATTTCATATTTGTTTTTGACACACAATTTCCCATTATGTTGCCAATCTAAAGCTAATACGGCCTGATTTCCTGCTGCTTGATGATCAATCTCTTTTTTAGTCCACTTAGGTGCCCTAGTTAGGTTTGTTGCTTTAACCTTCTTCTCAACATCTGCCAGTGTGGTTGTGGACCGAGACACTTCCGGGGTCAGGACGTGATACGAATACGTATGATGTAGCAACGGACCATTGGTTCAAATTGCCATGTGATCCGCTGTGGCTTCCTCTAGCCATTATTTTCACTGCGGTTTGAGAGACACTGCGTCCTTCAAAATGTGCACAATGTGCGTCTTGAACTAAGATGACGATCGTAAGCAAAGGACCTGTTAGACCTGGAATCATTGGCATGAGTCTCTCCTCCATTTTTTCTGTTTGCCTCCTCTGTTTACGATGTTTTTGCTGGTATATTGCTTTGGGCACTGTGCCACTGCTGATCAGTGTCACAGTGCAAGTGCTCCCTATGTTTAATTGCTGTATTGATTGAATTCCATGTTTGGCTTATTTGGTTTACTGTCAGTCCCTAGTAGCGTGCACCAGGAGTGCCAGGGCTTGTAAATACAAATGCTGCTAGTGGGCTTGCAGCACGTGTTGTGCCACCCACAAGAACGGCCAATAAAAGTATGTCTAAAGGTCTGCCATTGCTAGACCTACGTGCAGTCTGGTACTGTCACGCAGACTGCGCAAGTACACCTACTTGCCAGTCCCTAAACCTTCCCTTAACTTCATGTTAGTCACCCCTATGGTAGGCCCAAGGGCAGGGTCCATTGTAAGCGTAAGGTAGGACAAGCCTGACAAGGTTGGCATGTCCTAATAGTGAATTACAGACATATTCGTTTTTCACTATTGTAAAGTTACCTGCTCTCCATCAGTTAGAATGGGCTGCCAGGATTATTAATGCTATAATCCTAGCGGGCTCGGGGAGCATGGTGAAATGTCGAGTTTGGTATCCCTGAACTCAGGGTTTAATAACGCATCCGTTTGGGTGGATGGTTTTTGGACTCTGTGTTTGAAAATAGCACTTTTAGAAAGTAGCTATTTTATTGTCTAACTGTCTACCGGTCTCTGCTGGTTCTGGTGTGCGTGTGACAGAGCTGGGTGGCTCCAGAGGTCTGAATGAGTTAGTGTGGGATGAGTGGGGCATTTGCATTGAGAGTAGGGGAAGAGTAGCTCCTGATAGCCTGCCCTGCCTGATACAATGCTGGCTCCGCCCCCTGCCAGGCGACTGATGACTCTGTGCCTGCCAGGGACTTTCCTGGCCCCACCTCCTGCCGGGCGACTGATGGCCCTGCCCCTGCCAGTGACAATGCTGGCTCCGCTCCTGCTGGGCGGCTGAAGACTCTGCCCTGCACAGTGAATAGGCCAGGTGCCTCGGCCTGGCAACACCCACAACAAACCCGAGATGGGGGGAAATTCCCCTGCATGGACAAAGGGATCAAAGCCAAAAAGGGGTATAAGAGAAGGACCCCTGAACCAAGAATTTAGATCACTTCTGACAAGGAAACCTGAACCAAGGACAAGAAGCCTGCTGATCCAAGGACTGCCTACCCCTTCTGCCAGAGATCTGTTTGTTGGGGGAATCCTGCAGTTGCTTCTTTATTTTTGCCAAGGAACCAGGAGAGAGGAACTGAGTGTTTACTCTCAAACTTGCTAAAGAAAATCTCCAAGGGTTGGAAGAGTGCCAGCCTCCTGTTGAAGTCACAGGGCCAAAGGACTTCATCTATTTGCTAAAAGTGCTTGTTGCTGGAACCTGAAATCCAGCACCTCTGAAGAATCCAGCAATCTCGACGCCGACGGACGCCGCCGAATCCAGCTCGACATCGTGAGTAACGGCTCCAGTGTCCCGCACCTTCGACGCCGGCCGCCAGGCCCAATCGACGCCAGTAGTGATGCCAGTGAGTAGCGAGTTCAGCTCCAGCTCCAAGTGACCCTGTGCCGACGCTGAGCGCATCGACCTCAAGCCCTCTCGACGCCGTGAGCGCTGCTCACTCTTGCAACATCATCATCGACATCGACGACGCCGCCGTATCCTGCTTCGCCTCGTGAGCGCTGCTCCTGCCTGACTTTGGTCGTCGCCGCTGCAGATCGCCCCGACTCCGAGGCCCGATCGACGCCGAAGACGCGACGCCGGACGTCTCGACGCCGCTGATCATCGAGTGCTTCACTTTTCCAAGGTACTGTGTTGTGGGGGTCTGTGCGACTCCGGGCTCGACGTAGCGCTCCTCGCGGTCGACGCTGAACCTTTGGATTAACTTTGCCTCGACGTCGTGTGACTCCCGTGTGGGTTACAATGTTGCCAAGAACTGTGTTTTAAAGAAGAAGAGTTGCTTTTGATACTAAAGACTTTGTGCTAAGAAGAAACTACGCTTGAACTATTATTTTTCCTTCCAAGAGTATTTATTAAGATTGTGGTATATTTTTGTCGTTATTTGGTCTTGTGCTAAGCCTTATATAAAAATCCTTATTTTTATAATACTACTGTGTCGTGTCCATTTGTAGTGTATTCACTTTATTACTGTATGTGGTCATAAATGCTTAACGCACTGCCTCTGAGATAAGCCTGTCTGCTTTGCCAAGCTACCAAGGGGGTGAGCAGGGGTTATCTAAGTGTGTGATCCCCTTGCCCTGACTAGAAAAGGTGTGTCCCTATTTGTCAGAAGTGTATACCTCTGCCAACTAGAGACAGCCGCTTCTAACATTGGTGGGTCAGCGGTGAGGATTTGAACTTTGCATTTATGACCCATGTGCAGTGATTAGTGTGCGCTACATAGTGAAAGCAGACCATAGCGCAGCCACAATCTGTTTTGGTTGGATATCCTATTTTTGTTCTCCGCTTTCCTGGAGCTTGATTTTTGAACACTGCCAGTTTTGACCATGAGTGATGCCGGAAGCACGACCCCTGTTGTGGTGGAGGAATTTGATAGGAGTAAGATAAACGACTATCCGGTAAAGAAGCTGAAATCCTTTTCCAAGCAGTTTAAAATTCCTACCCCAGGCATCACAAGGAAAGAAGACTATCTTAAAGCTTTGGAGGCCTGGTTAGAGGCCAGAGATCCTTCTAATGTGGTGGTGGTACCGCTTGTGGAAGGGGAGGTGGAGGTGCCAGTGAATGGGCCCACATCCCCTCCTGGCAGCAGTGTTGCCGCCAAGGGTCTTTTTCCTGAAGAAAGAGAAGAAAGGGCGAAGGAGCGAGCATACAACATGGAAATGGCAAAACTTAAGATAGATGGACAGTTGGAGATAGAGAATGCAAGAGGCAGGAGAGAAGCTGATATGGAGATCAAAAGGTTGGAGTTTGAAAGAGAAAAGTTAGCTTTTGAGCGTGAGAAAATGGTGAGGGACATGGAGCTCAAAGCTAAGAATTTAGAATTGAATCCCTCTGGTGGCAGCACCCCATCTGTGCCTGCAGAAAGTAGGTTTTATTTTCCCAAAGATGTGATCAAAGATTTTCAGAAGAATGAGGATATTGGTCAATGGTTTAAAGCATATGAGTTAGCATTGTTGGCCCACCGGGTCCCTGAGAAGGATTGGGGAGCGGAGTTGTGGGGTCGCTTTGTGAATGAGGGAAGAGATACCCTGTTAGACATGCCTGTTGAGGATAGGATGTCTTATACTCATATGAAGGATGCTTTAATGTTAAGGTATGGCCTAACCCCAGAAAAGTACAGACAGGCCTTTAGAGAATGCAAGAAATTGCCTGGTACTACGTGGGTTGAATATGTGTCATTTTTTTGCAGAGCCATGGATGGTTGGGTAAAGGGCAGCAAAGTGGAAAGTTATGATGCTCTTTATGATTTGTTTGCTTGGGAGCACTTGTCTAATAACTGTTTTCCAGAGCTGCGCCAGCACCTTATTGATAGCAAGATATCTAACCCTAGAAAACTTGCTGAGGAGGCGGACTGCTGGGTCAGTACCAGGGTCCACAAGGGTCCAGCGGGAGGCTCAGCCAAAGGTGGGCAGGGTCCCCAGCAGAAGAGTGGGGGGGACAAGGGTAAACAGAGGGAGTTCCAGAAAGGGCCCCAAAGTAATCCCCAAGGGAACCAAGGGAAAGGTTACCAGCCTCCCCCAGTGAAGAAATCAGAGGCCCCGACAGGTAAACCTGGTCATAGGGGCCCAATGACCTGCTTCGCTTGTAAGCAGGTGGGACACCGTTTTTATGATCCCCAGTATCCCTTGAAGAACTCTAGTGCACCACCCCGTGCAGCTCCCCGCCAGTTGGCGAGTGTAGCCCTGGGAGGGGAGGAGATGGTTGCCCATGGTGGGGAGGGTCCCGCAGAGATGTCCCTGGTCTCTTTAGGAGACATGGAAATGGTCCCTCCACCCCCTCTGCCTAGTAACACTAAGAAATATAGGCAGTGGGTGACCATTAATGGCCATAGAGTGGAAGCTCTCAGAGACACCGGAGCGAGTGTGACAGCTGTCAAGTGTCACTTGGTGTCCACAGAGCAGGTTGTTCCCCACGCATTCTACCCTTTGATAGCTGCTGACAACTCCCAGAGAGAGTGTGAGGTAGCTCAGGTTTCCTTTGAATGGGGGGGAGTTTCAGGTACTCTTCAAGTTGCTGTAAGGCCCGCCATGCCTGTTGATTGTCTCCTGGGCAATGATTTGGAAGACCCCCCTTGGGCTAAGGTGGAGAGGGAGACACATTTGAAAATGTTGGGTGTGCCAGAGTGGGTGTGTGCAACCACTCGATCGATGACAGCAAGTAAGGGTGTTGATGGGGTTCTGGAGCCTGAAAAGATCGCCCAGGACCCAGCTTTGAAGAGAAGAGGCAGGGGGCGCGGGAAACCACCCCCCGTAGTTCCCGTGGTCCAGGAGGAAGCAGACCTTGAGGGGGATGCCCTGGAACCCACAGGTGAACAAGTTGCTGAACTGGGAGACCTGCCCGAGCTGACCCACTGGCAGCAGGATGGTGGTCCCTCCGGGGAAGAATTTTGTGCAGAACAGAAAGTGTGCCCTTCTCTTGTGGGTATGAGGCAGCAGGCCTCAGCCCAGACAACAGGTGATCAGTCAGGGTCACATTTGGTCTACTGGGAGAACGATCTCCTGTATAGCGAGCCTAAGGCTGCTGAGCCAGGGTCAGCCCGTGTGCTGGTGGTACCCCAGCGCTTCAGAGCCTTCCTACTGGGTTTGGCTCATGACGTTCCGTTAGCTGGATATCTGGGGCAGGACAAGACCTATGACAGGCTTGTCACCCATTTTTATTGGCCTCAGATGAGAAGGGATACAGATATCCATTGCAAAACCTGTCAAACTTGCCAGGCAAGTGGGAAAAGCTGGCGGAAGCAGAAGGCTCCCCTCCAACCTTTTCCCGTGGTCAGTACCCCCTTTGACCGGGTGAGGATTGACATTGTTGGGCCCCTGGACTCCAAGACAGCCATGGGCAACAGGTTCATCCTGGTCTTGGTGGACCATGCAACACGGTACCCGGAAGCCATCCCTCTCAGAACAGTGACGGCCCCCGTGGTGCGACGGGCACTGATGGGTGTTTTCTCCCGAATGGGGTTCCCCAGAGAGGTGGTGTCAGACCGGGGCACCAACTTCATTTCCAACTATATGAAGTCTCTGTGGAAGGAGTGTGGGGTAACCTACAAGTTCACCACTCCTTACCACCCTCAAGGTAATGGGTTGGTTGAGAGAGTCAACCGTACCCTTAAAGGCATGATTATGGGTCATGAAGAACTAATGAGGCGTAAATGGGACGTCCTCTTGCCATGCCTGCTGTTTGCTTACCGTGAGGTGCCACAGAAGTCTCTAGGGTTCAGCCCCTTTGAGCTTTTGTATGGACACCTGGTAAGAGGACCTTTGAGTCTGGTCAAAGAAGGCTGGGAGCAATCTCCCAGGAAACCTCCCCAGGATGTATACAGTTACATGCTGGCCTTTAGGAACCAGACTAGGCGCTTCAGAGATCTTGCTCAGGCAAATCTGGAGGCCAGCCAGGATGAGATGAAGCAGTGGTACGACCAGAAGGCCACTCTGGTAGAGCTTCAGCCTGGTCAGAAAGTTTGGGTCATGTCCCCTGTGGAACCTTGTGCGCTCAAGGACAGGTGGACTGGACCATTTGAGGTTGTGGAGAAAAAGAGCGATGTCACCTACATGGTGGACTTGAAGTCTCCCAGGAACCCCTTGCGGGTCCTGCATGTCAACCATTTAAAGCCCCACTTAGAAAGGTCCGAAGTGGGCTTGCTCCTAGCTACAGATGCTGGAATGGAGGAGGAGAGTGAGCCTCTTCCTGACCTCCTGTATGCAAAAGAGCAAGATGGGTCAGTGGATGGTGTTGTCCTCTCTGACACACTGACCCCTGAACAGCAGCAAGATTGTCGCCAACTGTTGGGACAATTCCCTGATCTGTTCGCCTTGATTCCTGGTGTCACTCAGTGGTGTGTCCATGATGTGGACACCGGGGACAGCACTCCTGTGAAGCACAAGGCCTACAGAGTGACTGACAAGGTCAGAGCATACATCAAGGAGGAGGTCTCCAAAATGTTTGCCTTAGGGGTGGTTGAATCCTCTAGCAGTCCTTGGGCCAGCCCAGTGGTCTTGGTCCCAAAGGCTGCAGCGCCTGGTGCTTCACCGGAACTTCGGTTCTGTGTGGATTAAAGAGGACTCAATTCAGTCACCAAGACTGACGCGCACCCCATCCCCAGAGCTGATGAGCTCATAGATCGGTTGGGGGCTGCCCGGTACCTTAGTACGTTTGATCTAACGTCTGGGTACTGGCAGATCGCCTTGACTGATGGGGCAAAAGAGAGGTCAGCATTCTCCACACCAGACGGGCACTACTAGTTCCGGGTTATGCCCTTTGGGATGAAGAATGCCCCTGCCACCTTCCAGAGTTTGGTCAACCAGGTCTTGGCGGGACTGGAGGATTTCAGTGCCGCCTACCTGGACGACATCGCAGTGTTCAGCGCCAGCTGGGAGGAACACTTGCGCCACCTCCAGGAAGTGTTGTTGGCCCTGCGCAGAGCAGGCCTCACAATCAAAGCCAGTAAGTGCCAGATTGGGCAGGGTTCAGTGGTGTACTTGGGGCACCAAGTAGGGAGTGGCAAGGTGGCCCCCCTGAAACCCAAGATTGATACCATCCTGGCATGGGCACCGCCCAAAACCCAGACTCAGGTGAGAGCCTTCTTGGGTCTCACGGGTTACTACAGGAGGTTCGTCAAGGATTATGGTAACATTGTGCACCCCTTGACTTCGCTGACTTCCAGGAAGCAGCCACGACTTGTGATCTGGACTGACGCCTGTCAGACGGCCTTTGACACCTTGAAAACTGCAATGTGCCCAGCACCCATGCTCCAGGCACCCGACTTTTCGAAAGAATTTGTTGTCCAGGCGGACGCTTCAGAGCATGGCGTGGGGGCTGTTCTAGCTCAGGTGAATGAAGAGGGCCGAGACTTACCTGTAGCCTTCATCAGTAGGAGGTTACTTCCCAGGGAAGAGAGGTGGAGTGCGATAGAGAGAGAAGCATTTGCTGTGGTCTGGGCGCTGAAGAAGCTAAGACCCTACCTGTTTGGGACTCACTTCCGGGTTCAGACAGACCACAGGCCCCTCAGATGGTTGATGCAGATGAGGGGTGAGAATCCAAAGCTGTTGAGGTGGTCCATTTCCCTACAGGGGATGGACTTCACGGTGGAACACCGCCCTGGCACAGATCACGCCAATGCTGATGGTCTGTCCAGATTTTTCCGCCTTAGTGATGAGGACTCCCTAGGGTAAGGGTAGTTCTCCCCACATTTCAGCTGGAGGGGACACGTGTTAGACCTGGCATCATTGGCATGAGTCTCTCCTCCATTTTTTTCTGTTTGCCTCCTCTGTTGACGATGTTTTTGCTGGTATATTGCTTTGGGCATTGTGCCACTGCTGATCAGTGTCACAGTGCAAGTGCTGCCTATGTGAAATTGCTGTATTGATTGAATTCCATGTTTGGCTTATTTGGTTTACTGTCAGTCCCTAGTAGCGTGCACCAGGAGTGCCAGGGCTTGTAAATACAAATGCTGCTAGTGGGCTTGCAGCACGTGTTGTGCCACCCACAAGAACGGCCTAGTAAAAGTATGTCTAAAGGTCTGCCATTGCTAGACCTACGTGCAGTCTGGTACTGTCACGCAGACTGCGCAAGTACACCTACTTGCCAGTCCCTAAACCTTCCCTTAACTTCATGTTAGTCACCCCTATGGTAGGCCCAAGGGCAGGGTGCATTGTAAGCCTAAGGTAGGACAAGCCTGACAAGGTTGGCATGTCCTAATAGTGAATTACAGCCATATTCGTTTTTCACTATTGTAAGGTTACCTGCTCTCCATCAGTTAGAATGGGCTGCCAGGATTATTAATGCTATAATCCTAGCGGGCTCGGGGAGCATGGTGAAATGTTAAGTTTGGTATCCCTGAACTCAGGGTTTAATAACGCATCCGTTTGGGTGGATGGTTTTTGGACTCTGTGTTTGAAAATAGCACTTTTAGAAAGTAGCTATTTTCTTGTCTAACTGTCTACCGGTCTCTGCTGGTTCTGGTGTGCGTGTGACAGGAGCTGGGTGTCTCCAGTGGTCTGAATGAGTCAGTGTGGGATGAGTGGGGCATTTGCATTGAGAGTAGGGGAAGAGTAGCTGCTGATAGCCTGCCCTGCCTGATACAATGCTGGCTCCGCCCCCCTGCCAGGCGACTGATGACTCTGTGCCTGCCAGGGACTTTCCTCGCTCCACCTCCTGCCGGGCGACTGATGGCCCTGCTCCTGCCAGTGACAATGCTGGCTCCGCTCCTGCTGGGCGGCTGAAGACTCTGCCCTGCACAGTGAATAGGCCAGGTGCCTCGGCCTGGCAACACCCACAACAAACCCAAGATGGGGGGAAATTCCCCTGCATGGACAAAGGGATCAAAGCCAAAAAAGGGGTATAAGAGAAGGACCCCTGAACCAAGAATTTAGATCACTTCTGACAAGGAAACCTGAACCAAGGACAAGAAGCCTGCTGATCCAAGAACTGCCAACCCCTTCTGCCAGAGTGCTGTTTGTTGGGGGAATCCTGCAGTTGCTTCTTTGTTTTTGCCAAGGAACCAGGAGAGAGGAACTGAGTGTGTACTCTCAAACTTGCTAAAGAAAATCTCCAAGGGTTCGAAGAGTGCCAGCCTCCTGTTGAAGTCACAGGGCCAAAGGACTTCATCTATTTGCTAAAAGTGCTTGTTGCTGGAACCTGAAATCCAGCACCTCTGAAGAATCCAGCAATCTCGACGCCGACGGACGCCGCCGAATCCA
Organism: Lissotriton helveticus; assembly: GCF_964261635.1. NCBI lineage: Eukaryota > Metazoa > Chordata > Amphibia > Caudata > Salamandridae > Lissotriton > Lissotriton helveticus. The sequence continues at coordinate 327,439,356 of NC_136071.1, read as the reverse complement.
GCTCGACATCGTGAGTAACGCCTCCAGTGTCCCGCACCTTCGACGCCGGCCGCCGGGCCCGATCGACGCCAGTAGTGACGCCAGTGAGTAGCGAGTTCGGCTCCAGCTCCAAGTGACCCTGTGTCGACGCCTCCGCTGAGCGCATCGACCTCGAGCCCTCTCGAAGCCGTGAGTGCTGCTCACTCTTGCAACATCATCATCGACATCGACGACGACGCCGTATCCTGCTTCGCCTCGTGAGCGCTGCTCCTGCCTGACTTCGGTCGTCGCCGCTGCAGATCGCCCCGCCTCCGAGGCCGGATCGACGCCAAAGACGCGACGCTGGACATCTCGACGCCGCTGATCATTGAGTGCTTCACTTTTCCAAGGTACTGTGTTGTGGGGGTCTGTGCGACTCCGGGCTCGACGTAGCGCTCCTCGCGGTCGACGCCGAACCTTTGGATTAACTTTGCCTCGACGTCGTGTGACTCCCGTGTGGGTTACATTGTTGCCAAGAACTGTGTTTTAAAGAAGAAGAGTTGCTTTTAATACTAAAGACTTTGTGCTAAGAAGAAACTACGCTTGAACTATTATTTTTCCTTCCAAGAGTATTTATTAGATTGTGGTATATTTTTGTCATTATTTGGTCTTGTGCTAAGCCTTATATAAAAATCCTTATTTTTATAATACTACTGTGTCATGTCCATTTGTATTGTATTCACTTTATTACTGTATGTGGTCATAAATGCTTAACGCACTGCCTCTGAGATAAGACTGTCTGCTTTGCCAAGCTACCAAGGGGGTGAGCAGGGGTTATCTAAGTGTGTGATCCCCTTGCCCTGACTAGAAAAGGTGTGTCCCTATTTGTCAGAAGTGTATACCTCTGCCAACTATAGACAGCCGCTTCTAACAGGACCTAACTGTGAATATAGCAGTCTGTGGGAGCATATGCGTTAACCTTGTCACATCTCTAGCAGTACCGACTTTTGAACATTGCACACGAGGAGCCAACATGCTGTGATTATATTGGTTTATGTGAGTGTGCTTGTAAACTTTGTTCTGTTTCAGGAAAGTATGGGTCCCAAATCACCCCTCGAGCATTAGAGATGTATGATCAATGGTTATCCCTAAGCTGTTTATGAGCCTGTGTTTGTATTCCTTAGGATAATATTTTGTTCTAATAAGCTTCATGGTAGTTTGAGACATGTGAAGTGGTCGTCTAGGTAAAACGGACCGCTAACACATCTATTGTGTGACATCAATACTAAGCAGCACATGGTTAACATGACAAGCAAAGCACAATAAATGTGAGCAGCGTAACGTCTTGTCTGCCAGTTTTAGAGATTTTTTATAATTTTGAGTGGTGTCAGGCTGGTCATTGAACACATGAAATCGGGTAGCAAGTTGTAGGTTGGGGATGCGATACGATACTTTGGAGACTGTAGTCAATAAGTCTATCGACGTTGCTTTTTTCCCTTATCTTGTGGCTATTTTTTTTTCTCACAATTTTCTTATAATTTAATGTTTTTTACAGTTATAGATGTTTCACCTATCACAGTGAACATGCTATCTTTGTTTGGATCTGACGATCAGGAATTGGATACGATTTTTTCAATCTGTGAATTTACATTATTATTTTGAGGTAACAATAAGTCTTGCCATTCCCCGTTCTTTCATGTTGAATTGCGTGTTTAGAAACACTGGACCTTTATGCCCTTTGAATGGAGCTAGGTTATGATGTTGGCATGTGGTGTGTTTTCTTTCAGTTATCACAGACTTTTCATTAATCTGTGCACTTTCCAGAGTACAATATAGCTTATTATTGGTAAGGAATAGTTTGAGTTGTGTTATTGATCTATAGTAGACACCTTGGGGTGTGTGTGCATGTCTGGTGATGTATTTTAGTCTTATGTTACCAGTCTAAAAGCTTTGATTATATCAGCTGGTTTTGGGTTACTTGGGTTCTTTTCTTGGCACGGGTTTCTTCTTGCGGCTCTTCCTTTGAATTGTTTTTGTAATTTTGGCATCTTTCTTATTCTTTTACGGCTCCTTTTGCATATGGACACTTTTGTACATTGAAACTTCATTTAAGAAAATATTGTGTACAATGAACATTTAAATCCATTTGTCCAAGATTAATGAAAAGAGATATCATCCTATATACGAGTTGAAAAGAATCTTGCCATGTTTAGGGAATTTTATTTCTGTCTAATGACCTGTATGTCCTGTCATTTGTTGATGTTTAATTGTATTTATTTTATGTTTGCAGCCCTGAGGAAGCCCCATGCAAGGTGAAAGGTGTTGGCTGCACCTAAATTGTAATACGCATCTGTGGTTTGAGGAAGTAATATAGGAACTGATAACGTCATTGAAGAGTCCGGAAAGATCTGTTTGTTTAGCATATGTGCTTTTTAATATTTGTGTTGAGTCTCTGTGCTCTCTCTTTTTTTGTATCATATTGGTGTGGATAAACACAAGAGAGAGTAAGGGAATTCGTTCACAGCTAGTGTGAATGGGGAGTACTCCTAGTCCCCAAGTCTAACTATCAATAAACATAAGAGGAGTATCACCTGGAAAAGCTCGAAGGAGCGATCTGGGTGGGCAAAAATGGATGAGAAGCAAGTCCTTCTTGGATTATAATAAACCCCTCACTCACCAACCTAGTTGGTGACATGCTTCATCATCGGGGTCCACCCTGAAAGCCGAATGCCATCAGGGTGTGCTTCGACACCTGAACTACAGTGGAGCGGGTTATTGTGTGTGAAAGGTGCAAAAAAAGGTGTTACAAATTGTCCTGGTATGACTATGGTGAATAAAATGTATTTCTAGACTACTGGACAATATTAAAATGTGTGCGTGACACCATACATAAAGGCATGTGGTAATAGGTGATACCTTCTGCAGCTGATGCGGGTAGATGCATGCAGACATAACAGACCCTTAAATTCATAGTGTCAACGCATTCATAAAACAAATTAATATAAGTGTTTAAAGAGTAATCTCTTCTAGATAATTCTACTTGTAGCTTTTTGTCATCCCGCGAGTCCAGACTACTCTCTGCAAAGTGTGGTGTTTTAAGAACAACTGGGGATCTTGTCTCAACTGACCTACATGTGTGGGGAAGCTCAATACTACAAGGAAATCAATTAATGATATAGTTGCAGCAACTCATACACCTATTATTATATAACTATGTCTGTTACTATTGTTAGGTTCAATAACTTTTCAGGAATGAGACCATTTGGTTGGAGATATAGAAGCAGCAGATTTTTGTCTGTCAGTCTCCACCTGTGCAAAATGGCAAAACAAAGTCCGTGCAATGTAATACAATTATTTTACTTACAAGGTCTTTACGAGTCTTACTTAACCCTACTCTGTGTTCTTCTAAATGACAACCTTACACCCATTCAGCAGACTTGGGTCTAGTTACTCTTCTTTTTTCTCCTACAAAGGCTATTTAAATGTCTCTAACAAATGTACAGCTCAAATTCACTGATAATCACATCCAGAATGAAATATCTTAGTCTGTTTGATAGTAAAGCGAATTCAAAATGCAGTGTAAAAAGGGCACTCTCGCTGTTTTCGATCTCTTAAGTGCAAGTCCTTTGCCTGCTCCATTGCTCAAATCAGAATACTCAGTATCCTGGGCTGGAGCTCACATTCATCAGGCAGATTCACTCTCCCCCACTCTTGCCTTCTCAGTCAACATTCTGCAGCTGTTACTCGCATCTCTAAAGCACTAGGCCCTCTGGATATGGCTCAGTTACCACCACAGGACAAGCCTCTCCGACTTTAGCTTCACTTGTAGACTTCACAGGCTGAACAAATGCTGTCTATGATTGTTGGTGCCCCGCTACGGCTTGACTGACCTGTCCCCGCAGTCTCTCAACCACCACCTGCACTTCTATGAGAGGTGCTGTTAAATCATCAAGGGGACAGGGAACTCTTCAATTGTAGGCAGCGGGCACCCAGTTAAGGGCCACGCCAACGGGGCTCCAAACAGCTCTTCCTCACATGTTTTTTCACCAAGACCCAGTCTCTGGTACTAAGGTCATGGGACTGCTCTTGATGAAGCAGGGCTGTGGCTGCTTCAAGCTGATGTGAGACACAATGCACCATGTCAACCAGTCCTTTGCAGTATTCAAATTCAAATTCAAAAAGATCTTTATTCGGTTTTCATTTCATAATTTAAAAACCATAAAAGCACAGCTTATAACAACATAAAAAAAACGCATGAGATTTTTTCAATATAGTTAAAACAATTTGATTAAAAACCAATATAAAAAGTTATTCTATTTCATCATAATTATGTTCTCAATTGGTAAAATTATTTATACAATTAAAACAATATTGTTATATCAAGACATAACATTGTTAATAACAGTGGGCCTCGAAATATACCCTTCTAAAAAGAATTTTTCAAAGAAGCTTCCTACATCTGATAGCGCTTTTCAGAAATTGTGGCAAGTTTCTAGGAACACATTCTAGATCCATAAGCTGCAAGGCAAGGTAAGCTGGGCGACATTGTCTCAACCCCCATAGTTTCAAAATTAGTATGATCCACTTTTTCCTACTTTCTTTATAGAATTTACAGAACAGTAAAACATGCATTGATGTTTGGGGAGAGACTGCATCACAAAGGCAATTGGATAGATTTTTTCTCCAATCATTCATTTCTGGAAAGCTTAACACACAATTACATATGTCTAGTCTTAAGTGAGTTAGTATGAATCTATCATCGCCACATAGTATGTAAGTTAGGTATTGTTGGATACTGAGTGTGGAACTCATCATTTGGTTTCTTTGCACTGTTGGTTTTTGTGCCTCGAAGGATAATCTAATCTCCTCCATATGGGTCATACATTGCTTTTTAAAGGTTTGTCTTGGGATTGACATAATTAATGTGGGGTTTTTGTAGAACTCAGGTAGGCCTATATCCATCAAAAAAACTTTTATATATTTAGGCCACCCAATTTTTTATGCTTTTTCCAGCTTGAGGCTATCATTCAATACAGTTTGGTTAAAACTTGCTTTTGGAGACGTCCACATCGGGAGCCATAATAATACCGGTTGGATTTTTATTATATACGCAATGTGAGGTATCCCTAGCTCATTATGGCATATGAACGTTGAGGTACTTTGCAGGACTGCCAGTAAGTATCTAGGAAAGGCATTCTCCACTTTCTGAATTTCATCAACATTACCATGTCCTCAAACCACTACCCCATACGTCGCCGTGTTAACACATTTAGCCTGATAAATTTGAAGCATCTCCACTGGGGGCCTCTTACCTAATGTATGTGAGAAATTCACTTGGGCTACTGTAGTTATCATAAAGAGCAATTTCCTCGCTTTGATTGCTTGATGCTAAGAGTTTTTGTTGGCAATTAATATACCTAGATAGGGATAGATTAGTGTGTACTCTACTTTTTTATTCTCTATATAGAGGTTCTTCTGCTTTATTTTACCTGTCCCAGAACTCATTATAAAAGTTTTAGAGGTATTTATCTTTAATCCTAGATCTTTCATGAACTCATTGCAACTATCTATTGCATGCTGTAAGCCCAGTGGTGTCTGCGCCATAATTACTGCGTCGTCCGCATAGAGTAGGGCGGGTAGGGGCGTTTCTGTAGTTGTGGTAAGTCCTGGCACCCTTTTAACATGGCTTGTTAGAAGCCATTGGTGTATAGAGTAAATAGAAAAGATGCAAGGACACAGCCCTGTCTGACCCCCCTCTCCACTTGGAACAACACGGTGCTCTCTCCGTTCTTACTTTAGCGGACCCAGGCTTTTGCGTTTTTATAGAGTTCTCTTAAGAAATTAATTATAGTCGTCTCAACCCCTATTACCTCCAAGATACTCCACAGTTTAGTATGACATACACAATCAAACGCAGCTATTAGATCAAAATAGACTAGGTACAGTCTTCCTTTTCTTGCCTTTACATATATCCCCATCAGAATAGTTAGATTGAGGCACTGTTCGATTTGCCCAACCCTTCTCTAAACCCAAATTGGAGTAATGGGTTAAATGACAATTTTCTTCATCCACCAGGACACATGTTATGTTTTTATTAGTCCTACATAAAGTCGTATTAAAATCCCCCCCCCCTTATAAATAAAACATTTCGTGTGCTGCCATCCTGGATTTCCTGTAGAGTGTCTCTAAGTTGTTTCAAAGTATCTTTCAGTAAATCCTTCTGTATGTTATTTTAGAAGTTTGTCAGTACGAACATGTTTTGATTATCCATGTCCATGGTTATTATTTGGTAATTGGGTTCAGTTTTTACAATGGTGATTTTCTTTATCATTACCAAGTTTGAAACTTATATACTCAGACCACCTTTTGGTCTCCCTAAATTGGACAGTATGGCTGGTGAATGATAAGTCTTGTATCCTTCTATATGGATTTCATCTATGGACCAAGTCTCTTGAAGACAAAAAACTTTAAATTCCTTAACAAAATTATACCATATTTGATTGGTTAATGTATTGCGTAGGCTTGCTATGTTCCAATATATTATGGTGAGGCTATTCTCATTACCTATTGAATCGCTGTGGATGTCAGGTGGAGAGGAGCTATAAGAGCAAGTGGACGGACTCATAATCGACTTTGTTCCCTGATCTATCACTACAGTGTCATTATGGGTGACACCCGTACCTGTGGAACTGTTGGCAAACATCCTAAACCACGATGTTTGAGCAACGACTCAACTGAACAATGAGGAAAGAACAACGAAGACTGCTCACCATCGACGGACGGAACCACGACAGCCGGAACCACGACTTGACGCCCACGTCACTTGTCAACGATGTCTTCCGCCTAACGTCCACTTACAATCACTACGATTGGGCTTTGTTGGAGTGATACGTCACTCATCTCTGCCCAATCACAATCATTTGTCTAACGTAATAGGTTTAGAAAAAAAAGTTGACATTGGCATCGTATAGAATGCACCCTGGTTGGCGTAATCGGTTGTACGATCAATAAGGTTGCACCCACACAGGGTGTGTTGGTGTCTCCTGGGGCACAGAGGTGTGGGATGATTCTGCTACTAAAAAATTCTTCAAATTAAATGTGAAACACTGTAGGGGTGTATCTTCAAAGTATTTTATTCATACTTCATTTGTATGGATTAAATTTGAGTGATCAATCAACGCCTGCACGTGACTACCATGGTAAGATACCATAAAGCATCCAGAATTCCTCGAGGCCTAAGGATCTCATTAAAACCGTCTCTATGCAAAAATTCAAAAAAGTTCACAGACAGATGGTTCGCAATATTGAACAAGTGTTCACTTGACCTTATTTTGCTAATAATATATCACAAACTATCACAAATACTAGAAGAATTAGAAAAAGATATCACAATGGTGAATGAGGAATTGGCAAAGTCAATGTCTACAGAAGAGTTGAACAAAATACTGGAGGATATCAAAACACAACTCAATAAACATACAGAAGAAGTTAATGAAAGGAAATTATGAAAGTATCGTATCGTAGAGATACTATTGATTATAAATTGGGTGAAGTCTACACTTGGGCCGAAGTTTATGCTAAAAAACGTCAAAACCGCCCATACACAACACAAACAGATACTTCGTCTACAGACACTGATACATCGGAACCAGCAAGAAGGACAATAATGACCCCAAGAATCCAACCCAGCACGAGCATGTCATCACATTCTTTTTTAGAATCAGGCCCCACAGGAGGGGACGACCCAGGAGGTTGAAGAGACGAAGATGCAACAGAGAAAGAGAAGGATCAACCACAAACGAGAAATGTCACGTCCAAGAAGGACAAGAAGAAGAACAGACAATGACCAACTTGGTAATAAACATCTCTGATGTAAAACTCTCCAAATTCCAAATCACCACACTACAGAAAGGGACATCCTTTGTCCCCACCTCCAGTACCAACCATTTAGAGTTAGATATAAAAAAAATTAAACTTATGAGAAAACTTAGACTCCGTCACTTTTTTGAAAATGTCAACACTGAACCTAAATAACCTAAAGAAGATACCCTCAAAGGTCTTTCCAGTAAGAGTTCCTACATGGCTCCCATTAGCCATAAGACACTTGATCTATTCGAACAATTGGTGAAAAAAGATTTAGCCAAAATCAATTACCGCAAACCGTTCAAAGCCAAAAACATGACTGAAAAAGAACAGGCTAGTCGTTAGAAAAAAGTAGTTGTAATGAAAAGATCGTTGTTTAAAATTTCGTGGTTTAGGAGGTCGTGGTTCAGGCACTCGTGGTTCAGGCAGTAGTAATTAAGTCATACAACCGGAACTGTTATCTATATTTACATTCTGTGAGTTTCTTGTGAAATCTCCTCCCACATGTACTCAGATCAAAGTTTGGTTAAATTCTTGGATTTGGTTCACGAGTTGCAGTTTAGATACATTAGAAGTTGTCACTCTCAGATAGGTGGTCCAGTCAGTCTATCTCATCCAAGGAGGGGAGTAATGCAAACCGGTTTTCCACTGGTATGTTGTATACGTGCATATTTCTTGGCTCGATATTTCTAATCCTCCCTTCTCCTCCCTGCATAGCTGAAGGTTGATAGAAGAAAACCAGTGGTAGTATGTTAATACCTCCCATCATCAGTGTGTTGTTTTCTCCCTTCCATAAAATGGTTTCCACTAGCAGGGGGGTTTTAAACAGTAAGACCACGCAATCACTGTATAATGATTTCCTACCTTTCCCCACCCATTGGACTTTGCGCGCCATCTTAAACTCCATAAAGAGCTGTTCCGTGTAACCAACCTTCGTATCTAGCCAATGTAGGGACTTATTTCTTAATGTATCCCAGGATTAGTTTTCTGAAGGTCTCAACCTGGGTACATTTGCTAAAACAACTGCATATGGTGTGACTGCTGGTGGTAGATCTAGATAGGGTTGTACCTTAGGTGATTCATTAGATGCAGTAGAATATGATCTAGATGGTAATGGTGCGGTTGGTTGGTTAATGATAGTCTTATTTGCACCATGATCTATACTATCCTTATTTGTTATAACACTTATGATCTGACCCATGCTATTTTTTGCTTTTGTATGCAGGATAGCTGGTTGACGTGGTGAGTGGGAGTTACTTCGGCCTGATTTTCCAGTGGAGTCGGCACCTGTATGTTTAATGGTCCCTTCCCTGGCTGTAAAATTTGTCAAATATACCTCTATCTGACCTACTCTTTCCCTGAGTTTATGTAATGAGACCCGTACGAAAAAGATCTAGTCTTGTAACTAATGCAGTTAGATTTTTACGATTGCTCCCCTGATGGTCACTCTTTTGCTTAGGTCTACTTTATGCTTCGTAGTACCTTTCCTCAGGCTGATTTTTTTTTTGCCCTGATTGGCCAACTTAGGAAATCTTGATACAGTTTTTCTTGTGGTTTTTATACTATCTACTACTCCCTCACTCCCTTTGCTCGATTTTTCTATTTAGGTCGGGTTTTTTTGCTGCTTCTGGGGAGGTTGGGGAAAAAATTCAGGATCGCTTAGTATTGTTTCGTTGGTTATATTCTGGATGCACCTATTCTGTGATGTTTTGTCGCCTGTGCGCTCTCTTGGCGTGCATAATGGTTCTGCAGTTGTAATGCCTGACTCAATAGTAATGTTTGGTGTACCTGATACTATTGACTCTTCCTATGACGATATTTGTTTCTCTAGTGCCCCCATTGCTCCAGTGAGGTAGCTTTACTCTAGTTTGTACTGTTTGTTGTGTAACACGCAGGGTTCTTTTTTCCAACTGGGGCTGCCTGCTTACTGCCTTTCTTCTCCCCATTTTTGAGCTTAATGCGTGACCTACAATCCCTAACGACCAGTCGCAACTAGTCACTGATCTCAATCTCTCCTGACTTAACAGAGAGATAGTAGATCCCAGTGTGGCTCAGAAGTGATCAATTAGGCCCTCATGTAAGCGTACATAGGTGTACAGAATCCAGATTATATATCATAGACCCGTATAGACTCCGTAACACACCACTTACTAAATTGTGGGGTTTAACTTTTTTACCAATGAGTCTTTTTTATATTTAACAGTCAGTAGGTGGTACAGACCTGGCTACTTACTACTTTGCCATTAGTCTCTTATATCCAAGTCACATAGCCAAGAGATGGAGCCCAGCCCAGCCTTGCACAGGCTCGGATGGGCTCAGACGGGCCCGTCTTAATTGACCCAGTCTTCGCCCAGGACTGCGTCCCGCACGCGTCCCGTACAGCGGGGTAGCTCCGTTAGATTTATGGCACTCCTGCGCCCGTAGCTCCACCTCATGCAGACCGCCAGGGACTGGAGGGAAATTTCAGGCTACAATGTATCCAGTGACAGTGTTTAGAAAAAGGCTCCCGCCTTGCCTGGTTGCTCCGTTAGATTTATGGCACTCCTGCGCACATAGCTCCACCTCACGCAGACCTGCAGGGACCGGAGGGAAATTTCAGGCTACAATGTATCCAGTGACAGTGTTCTGAAAAAGGCTCCCGCTTCGCCGGGTTGCTCCGTTAGATTTATGGCGCTCATGCACCCGTAGATCCACCTCACGCAGACCGCCAGGGACCAGAGGGAAAGTTCAGGCTACAATGTATCCAGTGACAGTGTTCAGAAAAAGGCTCTCGCTTCGCTGAGTTGCTCCGTTAGATTTATGGCACTCCTGCGCACATAGCTCCACCTCACGCAGACCGACATAGACCGGAGGGAAAGTTCAGGCTACAATGTATCCAGTGACAGTGTTTAGAAAAAGGCTCCCGCTTTGCCTGGTTGCTCCGTTAAATTTATGGCGCTCCTGCGCCCGTAGCTCCCCTCACGCAGACCGCCAGGGACCGGAGGGAAAGTTCAGGCTACAATGAATCAGTGACAGAGTTCAGAAAAAGGCCCCAGCTTCGCCAGGTTGCTCCGTTAGATGTTTGGCGTTCCTACGCCCATAGCTCCACCTCACGCAGACCGCCAGGGAGCGGAGGAAAAGTTCAGGCTACAATGTATCCAGTGACAGTGTTCAGAAAAAGGCTCAAGAATCATGTAATCTGTAATGCTCACAAGTGCAGGCAATCTCATTACTCTGCCCATGACAATCTCATTGGGGGGACAACCCTGTTTTCTAATCAGGAATGCTGCAAAGACTCGTCAACACAAGAGGTAAAGAATCTGGCCACTTCAAAGACATGGAAGCACACACTTTTACTAGTCTGAATTTCAGTATGCCATTAATCTGCTCTACCAGACCTGAAGCCTCAAGTCGAGAGATTCAACGCAGTCTGTGATCCACTTAGAAAGCGGCACACAACATTCTCAAAATATCATTGTTGAAGGGTGCCCTTCAGTCTGACTCTAGAGGAGCCGGAAATCTGGAATGAGTTTAGCAACTATGACACTGTAATTTCTTATGGTCGGGTAAGCATTCCCCCAATGCGAGAAGATGCACACAATCACCAGGACATGTCTTAGCCCATTGCACAGTAATTTCGATAAAGTCCAACTGCATCCTTTTAAATGGACCACGTGCTCTTCCTATGTGACTCAGTATTGCTGCAGATCTCTTCCCTACATCGATTTGTTGACACACAGCGCATCTGTGACATAGTGCTTCAGCCATCAATCTGAAACTAGGATTAGCCCAAGTCTGCCTGACAAACTAACCAGAGTGCCAATCCCTAAAAGAGCAACACTGTAATAGTGTATAGTCATTGGAGGTAAAAAACTAACTGGCAACCCAGGTCTTCCCTCTCCTGAAACCCAAAAGTCATCATCTATTTTGATGCAACCTCCTCTGACCCAGCTTCGCTGTTCTGCCTCTGACACCTCTTCCTGAAGCCTTGTTACCTCCTCCCATGTATCAGCAGTGGTTAACAAAAGGTTGTAATTGGTCTCATCTGTTCCTCCTTCAAATACTTCCCAATAAATGTACAAGCATTATAAGCACAATACTTTGTAACCTCATCAGCATATCTACTGCCCACTGTCACACAGTCATGTCCAATGAGGTGTGCAGAGCATTTCACAACCACAACCCCAGCAGACATTTGCAACTCTTGAAGACATTTCCTTACTTTCTCACCATTTTGTATAGGGTACCTGAAGAGGTCATACAACCCCTTTGGGACCATAGCTGTCCAAAGTCAAGCATAACACCAAAACCAACCTGACGATCAGAGAAAATAGTCACCTTCATCTGGTCTCAGACACAGCATTCAGTTCAGCCAGAAAGCTAAAACTACTCCTGAAACTGTATAGACTTCATATGCAGAACCTAAATTTCCTCCATGATCTCGAAAACACGAGCCATCCACAAACAATGCAAAATCAGATTCAGGTAGTGGCTCATCATGTACATCTGGTCTTGGCTTGGTGCATAGTTCAGTGACATCAATACAGTCATGCTTCACTTTACCATCATCACTATATTTTTCGAGAAGCAGCAGCAAAGTAGCAGGGTTTAAAACAGACAGCGTAGCACTTCAGTGCGACATTATCTGCTACAAGTATGATTTGTCGGCTGTTTGTCAAGTGCTATGTTCAGGTTCTGGTCAACAATATCTGAATGGAATGTGGAACAAACCAGCCAACGGATGACCCATCAGAATGCTTTCTCACCTCTCCATGCTGACACCTGCTGTGGCCACAGATTTAAGACATCCATGCAGCGTTGCAGCTACTAGGCCAAGTGTAGCAGAGAAGTATGTGACAGGTCTGCGAGCACCTCCATGCATTTATGTAAGCACTGAGAGAGCACAGCTCTCCCTCTCACTGCAGAAAAGAGTAAAATATTTATTATAATCAGCCATTGCCAGTGCTGGGGCACAACAGAGTCTTTCTCTCAGCTCCAGTAAGGGGACCAAACACTCATTAACCCAAGGTCCCAGATCCAATACATCCTTGTGTGTCAGCCTTTGTAAAGGCATAGCCATTAGGGAAAAGTTGGTTATCCTCCGATGACAGTAGCCCATCATTCCCAAAAACATCCTGACCTCTCTCTGTTGTTGGTGGATTCATTTGCAGAATCGCCAAGCTTCCTTCCTGTGACACCATCCTTGCTCAATATGATGTCCAAGATACAAAACGCTCTATAAGCAGTGCAGTGGTATTCATCCTACAAGCTTCTTGTATATTTGACTCAACCAACAGGTTGTCAATGTATTGCACTGGGACAGAGTTACAGGGCTTGATCAGCGACTCCAGAATCTTTTTAAGGATCTGGTTGAAAATAGACAGATTCTCTTTATACCCTTGTGGGATTCGGCACCATGCTTAAACATGGTTGCAAACTGTAATGGAATCTGTTTTGAAATCACAGCAGGATTAGATACCACGGGACAACAGGGAACTACCATTATGTTTATCTTTCAGATATCCTGAACTTTACAGTACTTACCACGAGGCTTCTGTAAGCCAATGATGGGTGAGTTACATGCACTGCCCATAATCTCCTTTAAAATGCCTTGTTGGATTATTGATTCAATCACTGGAGTATTCCCAGCAATAGTTTCAGGGGTCAAATTATATTGCAGGTTTCATTTGTCCTCAAGATTAATCTCTATTTGTGTACAAACAGGCTCAACATCTTTAATGAGGCGGACGCACCTTTCAGGTGTTTTCGACAGAAGCTGAATCAGCTGTCTATTCATCAGCATACGGTGTCCCCCAGGGGTCGATTCTCAGCCCTCTTCTGTTTAATATCTATATCAGACCCCTTGCCACCATCGTGGAGGACGCCGGCCTAACAATCTATTCGTATGCTGACGACACACAGATTGTGTTCTCTCTCTCTAGCAGTGAGGGCCACGAGGTCTCTGCCTTGAAGTCTGGCCTATCACGCGTTGCTGCCTGGATGCACGACCATCTGCTCAAGCTCAACGGTGATAAGACCGAGGTCGATATTTTGGGCAAGAATAAAGATCTGTGGGGCCCTCGACATTGGCCCAGCGATATGGGTCCTCTGCCGAATCCAGCCCCCGTAGCCCGCAACCTCGGTTTTCTTATTGACGATAAGCTCTCAATGAGACAGCAGGTAACAAAGGTCGCTGCAATCTGTTTCTCCACCTAAAGATGGTTGCAGAAGATCTTATGGATGTTACCTTGCTCTACTCGGAGAACTGTCGTCCAGGCTGTTGTGATCTCCCGCATCGACTATGGGAATGTGCTTTATCTTGGGGCCGATAAGGCCACAATAAACAAACTCCAGGTGGTGCAAAATTCGTCAGCTCACTTATTGTGCAATGTACCCCGGAGATCTTCCGCATCTAAGGCTTTACGTGACCTTCACTGGCTTAAGGTCCCGAACCGCATACAATTTAAAACATTATGCCTTCTTTTTAAAATTCGGCAGGGTTCTGCTCCTAAATACCTGCTGAACCTGGTTCAAGTCTATGAGCCTGGTCGTATTTTAAGATCTTCCACCAGTGGCAATTTCTTGGTCCCTAGAATTAAATTGGCCAAAATGGGTGGCCGCTCGTTCTCTTATCTTGGTCCTAAGATGTGGAATGCTCTTCCACCGGCTCTGAAAGCCGAGACTGATCTCCTCTCATTTCGGAAAAAATTGAAGACCCTTTTGTTTAATTGATCCTTCTGCACTGTCTGTTCTGTTTGGGCTTTTGCTTGCTTTCTTTCTCTTGTCTGTCCCTGGTGCCGGGAAACCCATTGAGGGTAGCTGTGCGCAATATAAGTTTAGATAAATAAATAAAATGTCCTTTCTTGCAAAATCACAAACTTCTGGCTTCATCGTCTCTTTGAGATTCTGAGGATAACTCTTCATTTATCATCAGAGGGAACAGTTCAATGGCTGAACTTTGATTGGCCAATTTAAAAGCAACATCCTCACCATCAGTCTGAACTCCACAACCTTTGATGAGCAATAAATGGTGCAATTCAACTTGTACAACAATTATGTCCCAGCAGATTTAGGACTCAAATCACATACCACAAATTAGTGAGTCTCCTTAAAGGTCCCTATTTTCACAGATACTTCTGTTATTGGACTCATAATTTTCATGTTTGCAACTCCTACAACTTGGAGTCTTTTACATGAGATGGGTAGGTTTGGGACTTTCACTGTTGTAACAGTAGAGCGGGTAGCATCAGTAGCAATCAAATTAGATACAGGGTGGCAATTCACCTCACAATCTACAAATATACCGCTATGGTCTACCTCCAAGATTGTGCCAAGCGCGCAATCTTCCTCTTCCCTCAGGCACTGTCAAGTGGACTGGTTAGAGCCATAATTCTCAACTGCATCAAATATGGGATATTGTTGAAACAGATTATTGTTCTGAAAGGCATGCTGATTCGCATTCAGAACTTGGTTCAAATTGAACCTGGGGCCATTCACATGTATCTGTGGCAACGGGGATTGTGGCACTTGCATTATTGGAGCTTGGGGCACATTGAAATTCTGCACTCTTGGTCTCTGCATATTCTGTGACTGCACATGGTTATTATTTGGGCTGTTCAAAATCAGAATTTTGAACCTGATTACCAGGAGTAAGATGACAGTCGCGCTTCCAATGCCCCAAGTTATTGCAATAGAAGCAAGGGTTGGTTTTCTTCAAAGTAACTACAGCAAACCCAGTACTTAGATTAATAGGAACACCACAACCTCTACCTTGTAGTTGGAGTCCACCTCCAACTTGCATCACAGGAGCTCCCTGCTGATACACTCCTTGCATAGGAACAACATTCCATACAAAAGGCTGACTCTGACTTTCTCTCTGAGAGAGTTTCATTTGTGCAATCATCAATTTCTCTTTGAATTTATTCAGCTCTATTTCTATTTCATCATTAACAATACTTTGCATACCTCAAGATCTTATCAACATCTCATCAACAGACTTATTCTATCAACAAATCAAATGCTGCTGAATCATCATGCTATTTCAGGTCTCAATCCTGTCATAAACCTGAACACAAAATGTCTCATATATTTTGGCTCAATAATCTCCATTCCGCTGTGCTGCTTAAATACCTCCAACAACCTCTCAAAATAGGCATGAATCCATTCTTTGGGTTCATGGGTTATCTTATAAATTTTGACCTAATGAATGTCTTTAGGCGATACCTTTGATTACAAAAATGCCATCACCTGCTGATACTTTTTATCACCACAGGCGATGGACCCTTTGTCACCGGATTTCTCATTGGCTCCTTCGCAGGCAAGTCTGTGGATATTTTACATTCTGCCCACACATCACTTGTAACAAGAATATTGAACAAGGTATTCAAATGAACCCACGAGACTTTTGATATTTTCACAAATCCCTCAACCTTATTGTTCCACTCTACTGGCTTTTCTCTTAATTTTGGAAAATAATTATTAAATGACCCAAGATCAGTCCTACTCCAAGGCACATGACATAACCTCCAATGGGCACTTTCTTCAATCGGACATTTGAGGCACCCGCTCCCTCTTCTAGAGAAGGAGGCAGCTCTCCTGACGGTCTATTTGGTCTTTCTTTCTTACCAATTTACCTTCCCATTTATCTAGCTCACACCATTTTCAAATGTACTGAATCAATTCTCTAATCTGTATTTTAATTCCTGATGTTCGCGTGCAAGTTATGTCCTCCTCATTAAAACATGCGCTGTAGCTCTTCTGTAAGACTTTGGTCCTATCAAATCTACCCCATAATTCTGGGCTAACTTAGATAGTCTGCTATAAACATGTCCTGCTTCGCTAGTAACAGTCTTACACATAAAACAAAAGTTAATTTTCTTGGTAGGAATCTAATTGCGCTAATTCAAGATTTCCACTGATCTTTTAATTCATATCTAACTTTAATTTAGCCACATCCACCAAATTTACTCTCACAGGTGGCTGAACCATTCCTTGACTCAATTCTGTGCTTTTACTTTAATTTGAGAGCACATTTAGACCCTTCATCCATTCTTTTATTTCCTTAGAACTAAAGGGGCATATTTACAAAAGAATGGAGAAGTGTGACATTAAGCAAACATTTCTAGCGCCACGCTTGTCCATTCTGAAATGCAGGGATGTGCCATATTTACAAGAATGCAGCACACCCCTGCGTTTCCCCTAGCGCTGGTGCTGAGTTCAGCTGCCTAGCACCAACGCAGGCACCCTTGCACCATAGTGCAAGAATGCCTGTGTTGAGGAGAAGATTGTTTATGTGCAGGGAGCTCCCCCTTCCTGCACATAGAGAATCTTTAAATGCAGATTTGTAACTTCTATGCATGCTGCTTAATGCCGAACACATAGAAGTTGCAAAACAGCATTATTTTAACTGATTGCTTATGTGCAGGAAGGGGGACCTTCCTGCACATAAACAATCATAGGCAATTTGCTGTTTCTATGTGTGCTGCACAAGGCAGCACACATGGAAACAACAAAAACTAGGAGAAATAAAGCATTTCTCCTCGTTTCGTCTGTTTAAGACCAGGTTTTTCCGGGTCTTAATTTTGGTGCTGCCTCCTATTTATGCTGCCCTTGTAAATAGGAGGCAGCATCAAAATCAATGGGTGCATCGTCCTTCCCTTTCACTCCAAACTCAGCAAGAAATGGTATCTTATTTGCAAGGCAGCATTAAGCCAAATTAAGTGGCTTAACGCTGTCTTGTAAATAAGGCAAAGCCCCTATCATCAACACAATGTCACTAACATTTTTGTAAATATGCCCCATAAACTACGTTGTGTTTCAGGGGCATTAGAGAAAATCCCTTATCTGGGAGTGCTATGGTTATCATTTGGAGGTGGCATACCAAGATTTGGTGCTCTCTGGATTGACCCTATGGGGCCAAATCCCATCTGACTCATAATCGAATCAGCACTCACAACACATGGAGAACTCACGTTGGTTTGGATCAGAGGAATAAATCCTCCCATATTCTGACTTGTAGGAGTATTACCTGGGACACTTACTTCAGTGTGGATGGTCTAACTATGTGTTGTCTTCTCTATTAGACCAGGCTTATATATAGAGACCAGGGGAACAATGGTAACTGGGAAAATAAGCTCATTCGGGGCATTAAGGGCTGTGGAGGGGCACACATCCCTGAACTGTCTCTCATTGTGTTGTAGTTGATGTAATGCTGTGACTTCCATCAAGTTAGAATTTGTCTTTACTGGTGTGGTGGCCACTCCAAGGTTCCCACTAACACCAGTGTCACTTCTTCCCTCTACTTGTGCTTCATTTTACACAAGTAGTCTTTCAAAGGTATCTCAGACCTGCCACTGCAGTGTCTGTGTGCAGTTTTAACTGCCATGTCGACCTGCCAAATGTGTGTTGGTCAGTTTTACATGTCCTGATATTGAAATACTGGTGATTTCATTTTTCACTATTTCAAGGACTATCTCTCCCATAGGCTATCATTGAAACTGCCTTATATCATCTTTCTAGTATAACTTTCAATTGGGAGCAGCTAGAGATTTGGAGCTTAGGCTCCCTGCGCTCAAAATTTAATAAGACATCTTTTAATAAAGGTGGTTGTGAAACTGTGTGTCTGAAAAGGCCACGTTTAGAAAGTGGGCATTTTCTTGCTAGACCATCCTGTATGTCTCTGCCGGCTTGTGAATGGATTCACTGTCTGGGTTTAGACTGACAGGGGCTGTTTGTGCATTCACTTCAGACACTCACACAAAGGGAACTGAGGTGTGCCCTGCATATGCTGATGGGCCATCCTGGTTTAGAGTGATGAGATGTCACAGACACCTAAATAGGTTGTGGCTGCTCTGCACAATGCTGTCTCCACCTGCAGTAGTGAAGCTGGACCAGGGAGGAGAGAACTGTTTTTTACTGAGCAAGAGGGACTTTTTGCCAACATCTTCAAGTATAAATATTGGGGCCCTGACCACAGAACTTTAGAACACTTTTGGACTAAGGACCCTACCAAGAAGAAGAGCTGGAAGAGTTGCCAGGAGAAGTACTACACCTTTGCTGTTAGCTGCTTTGCTGGGTTGGTCTGCAGTTGCTGTTCCAGTAAATGGACAGGACTGAAACTTTTTAACTTAAATTCTGCTGCTAAAGTTTCTCCAACTGCTTGAAGTAGAGCTTGCCTCGTATTGGAAGTCTCAGCCACACCAAATAATTCACCATCCTCTGGGTACCTGCTGCTGGAACTGTGTGTTTCAGCTGACACAGAGGGAAAAAGCAACACAACACCATCAACAACACAGCTGCAGGCTCTGTGACCTGTTGGCACTGCAATGAGCACCACCGCATTTTGCACAACATTGGTCTCACCAACACTGTCACTGATCCGCTGCTTGCACCGTGACCTGTGGATACCTTATGTCACACCACCTCGCTTCACATCACCGCCCCGGTCTCACCAACAATGCTTCTTCAAGTTGACAACTACTCTGTACTCTGCCTGCACTTGGCCTGAGGTACCGCTTGCAAGGTAAACAAAGCACCACCCAGTCCCACACATCAGCCCTGGTCCACAGATGCCATTGCCATAGACCACAGATCATCAACCAACGCTGCTGCCTGTACTGTGACCTGGGGGCCCTACATACTGTATTGCCCCACTTCCCATCACACGCTTGGGTCTATTGATGACAGCACTTCACCAATGACGACAGCGCTGCTTGCACCAAGACCTATCAGCACCACAATGAAAACCGCCCCACTATGAACCACAGCCCTGGTCACACCGGCGCTACTGAGTGGCATCAATGAGACACTGCCTGCACCACAACCTGAGGGCACAGCTCCACTTCGCAACACCGCCCCAACACCTGTCGATGCCAGTAATCCTGACTTCAGTGTCACGGAGTTGCATCTGCAACACGTGCGACTTCAGGGTCCCAACAACTCCTCTACCGATCCCTGGAACCAAAGCCTGCTGACGGCTGCAAACAACGTCGACGTCGCCTCTTCAGAGCTCATCGCAAGGTCCACAATGCCCTGCACTTCCAAGGTAGTGTTTGCGGGTCTTCCCGACACCATAGCTGGCATGTGACCTTGCTGTTGGCCCAGTTTGTTCTCGACACCGTAATAGCAACGGACAGAGCTATCGACTTCAAGGGACTGTATTATAAATCTATTTTTGCAATAGTTTTATTTTGACAATTTATGTTGGATTTTTATCGTTTTGGTCTTGTTTTGCACAGATAGATATTGGCTATTTTTCTTAAACAGGTGTGGTGTCCTTTTGTAGTGTACTCACAGTATTACTATGTGTCATATGCAAATGCTTTACACATCTCTGGGATAAGCCTGACTGCTCATGCCAAGCTACCAAGGGGGTGAGCAGGGGCTATTTTAGAAGTGTAACATCCTCATCCTGACTAGAAGGAAAGGTCCCTACTTGGACAGGGAACAAACCTGCCAACTAGAGACCCTCATTCCTAACAATCCTCCTCAAATTTTCAATGATTCTCAAGTTAATGTACCATAGAGTGGAAATGTCAGCGCACCTTATTTCTATTTGATCTTGAGCCATTGGTTATACATGTATGAGGCGACATTTTTCATCATTAAAATAGGATAAAAACCTGTACACTGATCACCAAATCCAATTTCCCTTCTTTTCTATTGCTGCAACTGAATTTCTTGTATGCAGTATGCTACTGACATTTCATTTCATTCAGTGTTTCAGTTTTTCTTTGGTGATTCTGTATCTTTACAATTTGTGCTTGAGGTTCATATATCAGTTTGGCCTTTAATTTGTAAAAAACGTATTTACATTTACTGTTCGATTCCTGGTGATTAATGTGTGGCTAGATAGGCTACACTATGAATTGCTGAATTGATATTAACTACATTTTATTTCTCAGGCAACTAAAAGATTAATCGCAGTATAAATGGTAAGACATGCCCAGTGCTCAATCAGATGGTAGCATAACAAGGATGGTTAGTTAATAAAGTAGGAGGAGTTAGATTATCCCATTCTAGATTAGTTTAGACCCAGCCCCAGTCCCTAGAGCCCATGTTTTGGTTTGCAGGATCAGCAGAGTTCCAGCGGTTCCGGAGAGAGTTGTCGCAGCAGAGGAGTGAATATTATTAGGTTTGCGTTTTGCAGTGGCTTAAGCTTAACTCGCAGTGCTGTTGTGGAAATTGTGTGATGTCCTGCGGAGATGTTTTGAATGTTGTGTGTATGTGGCACTTAATGTGTAAAAGTTGAAGTTATAATCAGGCTGGACATGGACTAAGATCCCAGAATGACATTATATATTGTAAAAAACACTACATGGTAATTGTCTACCAAAGTTTCTGTTGTTTGTCATGAGACATCTTTGATGGCACAAATTGAGATAGGAACATTATCTGTGCATGAATCTGAGGTGTGGTTGGTATAGGGAATCACAGTGCGCAGGGGGAAACTATACAAATCCGTGTGATACCCTGCAGGTCAAGGTTTCATTTGAGAACACAGTGACACTGGACCGGGACCACATATCCTGGCATTCCTAGCGGTGCGACCGCCGCCGCCGATCTTCTCCCACACCAGGAGACACTCTGATCCTGCTGCGTGGGACCCACACAGGCATGGCCGGCTCACACCCAGTCCAAGGGCGGGCCCACCTGCACCCGGCAGAGCACGGAAGAGGCTGGACAACCCCCCTGTAAATCGCAACCTAAAGTTCAGGGACTACATGCTATCCATCATACTAAGGTACTGTGACTGACTCTGACCCCCACAAAGTTCCAAACAGATCCTCAAACACCCAGTGGTTGCTCTCATACTGCACTGTACTCCAGTATAAATATGAGAAAAAGGAAAGTGATTGGGGGAGGGCTGGGAGGTGCCCTGAGGAAAAAAAACAAGAAAAGGATTCGGAATCCGAGCCCTGAGCAGGAGAGGAAAGAGGAACGCGGGGCAAATGTGATGTATCAAATTGATTATATATTATATGACTGTGAAGGCTTGCTTACTACACCTGCACCACTTGGTCTGGTAACTGCTCCCACCACAAAGGCCCCCCAAATTTCCACCATTGCGGTATCTGTTAGACTAGCCCCTGGTAGTTTACCAAGATTATTCAAAAAGGCAGCTAGAAAGAAACGGCCAACAAAAGTTACTGAAGCGCCTTCCACCAGTCTGCCATGCAATTACAGTGAAACCCAAAGTGGGGTATTAGCAGAGTTATCCTTGAGCAATAGACTTTCACCTTTAGTGGATCAACCAGATATGCCTGGCACATCCACTCATGAGGAGTGTCTGGGACCCAGGGGTATAGTTTTTAGTGGGATGGATACAACCCCACACCTTGGCGGCAGTAGGGTGGTGGGTATCGAAGTATTGTCAACCAATCCTGAACTCCAGAGGGAAATATTTGCCCTAAAAGAAACAATAGGGGCCCTGACCACCCCCGTTTCCAAATGATATCTTAGATTTGAAGAACGTAGCAGTAAAGTGCCCTCCCCATCTATGCGTTCCCCAAGCGCAGCTACAAATTCGAAAAATAGCACACAAGCAGAACGCGACGTCCCAAACACCAATCCTACACCCCGACTGACATTCCAGGCAGTCGTGGTGGGGACTCTCGCAGTATGCCATCTATCCAGGACAAACACCTAAGAGGCCCTAGAGGGAATACCAGGGAGGAATTTGGGCTCGCATTGGCCACAGAGAAAGATCCATTGCACACGAGTATAGGCCACAGCGAGGAGCCTCCACTCCTTAAACATTATCCAACCCCCCACAATACTTCATAGCGCACCATCTATATGGTTAATATACCTAAGGCTGATTGTAACAACCAATATGAGAATGGTGAGGCCCTAAAGAACAAAGCCATACACTGGATCAGGCATATAAGGGGATGTAGATCTGTGATAAGGGACAACATCTTGAGGGCAAGAAGCCGAGTTCTGAGCAGTAGCACTGCTGATGCAATAGAACTTATTCTCACTAGCAAAAACCTAGTGCACATTCTTCTTGCCTTAGAAGCCAGAACTTGCCCTCCACACACCGCAAATATCCAACTGTCGTTGAACATCCCCAGCCCCTTGATAAACCCCAAAATAGCAATGATATATCTAAGGGATCCACCACTCTTGTCCCTATTACAGAAAGATTGACTACTCCCAGAGCCCTCACAGGAGCATGTGCATCTCACTGACAACAATGTTCATGATACCACTCCCACACCAATGCACATAGATATTGAGGGCCCATCCCCAGAACTCGAGCCAGTGACAGCACTTATCCAGTCTCACAAGCACATCTAGTCCGACAAACAGGAAACGATCCCCAGGCTCGAGATAAAATTACATGCACTCATCTGACTAGCTATATGGCTGAACTAGATCCATCATCTCTCCCCACAACCCACGGCACCCCATAGACATCAAGGAATTCAAAATAGCTTTGTGGACTGTTGTAGGTGTAAGGGGAAAATTAGGTCTGCCGCACTGGCTAGTGCTTATTAACCAACATGAGATCTGCATTCTGCAAGAAACTTGGAGCTTGACGCCTATTTTTTTCCAGGGTTTGCAACATTCCAGAAACCGGCAATCACCTCTAAACATGGCCATCCGTCTGGAGGGTTGCTTATTCTGATTAATATCGCACTAAATTGTGTCACCAAGGTGCCTCCTAATAACAACCCAGATATCCTTTGGATCAGACTCAAAGGACCATTGGGTAGAAGCATTGATATCTTCAATGTTTATGCAAGGAGCTCCAGAGCAGGCAGATCACCAACTCTGCAGGCCTTAGACGAGGTGCTGGATGCACAGCAGGCCACCCACCCATTAATCTTGGGCAGCGATTTCAATGTTACCTTTGAGCTCCTCGACTGATAAGATATCCTAGAGGCCAATGAGGAGGATACTATGTGATCCATCCCATGACTGGAGCTTCCTCCAATAAAGAAGTGGTCCCAAGCAGTTTTGCAGTTGAATTCCATAACCATAGCACATAGGCTACATGCCGCAAATGGAAGAACCATTTCTGATAAAGGCGGGGAAATGACTTATGTTGGGCCAAATGAGTCCAGTAGGATAGACAATATACTTGTGGACATTAGCTTATGGACTATATTAGACATGTCTATAATCCTGACTTGTGAAAGCGATTAGAACCTCTTTCGTCTGGGAACTGTGCACCCATAGGGAGAAATGGTGAGGACAGCTCCCGCCCTCCTCTCTACAAGGGAGGTGACTCCCTCAAATGACAAATATCGGCTCAAATGGTCCGCTATCTTGGTTGATGAATTCAAGCTTAACACTGTAATAGTGACCTTGAGAATCATCTAGGGGTGTTGCTATCTGGTACAAATGAGCAGACCACATCAGAAAGCTGCAGCAGCATACATTCAAAGTTTTTTAATCATCTGGCAAGACATTTTATTGTTCATACACATAAAGCTAGGTCTAATCACACGAAATCAACCAACACAACCTCATGGTTTTCAAAGGAATGTAGAACCTTAAAAAGAAGGCTGTCTTTAGCCTTAAGAGGAAGGGCCACTTTTTAATTCGCGAACTAAGGAGACAATATAAACAGGCACAAGTCAAGACAAAGAGAGAATGGGATGAAAGAAGTTGGGAAGAAAGTGGGGAATCTAGCTCGCATCCAGATGCCAGGATGTTTTGGGTACTCGTGGGCAAGGGCAACTCCAAAAGGTCTCCACCCATGGCTAATAACATCCCAGCGCACGTGAGTCAAGAACGCTTTGGTGCCCTGTATTACGCCCTCTGTAGCTATGCCAAAGAATCAGTAGTGCTTGACTAACCTGGCCTCTCTAGAGACAATTGTACCTGCTAAAGCACGTGGCCCGGATGGTATGCCAAGGGGCCTTTTCCGATCACGCAGGGAGAAATGGGCAACTTATATGCTGATACTCTCTAATACAATCGCTGGTGGGGGTGCATCCCAGAATCATGGAAAGGGGTCGAAGTGATTTCTATTTTCAAAAGGGGCAATCCTGCCAACTATTGACCAATTAGACTGATCGATTGTGCCCATAAAGTATTTTCCCGCTCTCTTCTAGCTAAAATCCAGAATGAAATGGATGAGAATAATATCCTTTCCCCCTCCAAGCAGGCTTCTGACAGAAGACTGGTGCAATCAATCAAGTCTTCCACCTCCTTATGTTGTACTGGAAGGTGGTCTTGCTGGGCAAAGGGAGCCTATATATTGTATTTATATGCTTAAAATCTGCATTCAATCTCATTCTCAGGGACAAACTCAGGCTACATGAAGAGAACTTTGTTAGAGTAAGATGGGGTAGCCAGGGACAGGTCACTGACCCCATAAAAGTAGAGTGGGGGAGGTCCGACAGGGTTGCATTCTTGCTCCAACCTTGTTTTCACTTTACATTATTAGGTTGCTGAGCTTCTTTCTGCCATTTCAGCTGATGCCCCCTCTTTAGCTAACCAAAACATCGCCACTCTTCTATCCGCAGATGATACCCTTCTCATCTCGAAGACACCAATGGACTTGCAAATATTACTAAACGAATTCAAGCTATTTTGCGATGAGAGGGGGCTTGAAATAAATACATCAATAACCAAATTAATGGCACTAAATCCCCACAAGTCACTTAAGGAAAAACTGCTCCTAGACAACAACCCCTTAGAGAGCGTGGGATCCTTCGATTACCTAGGAATCAAATTGTCTGAGGACATGACCAAGAAATTTCATCTTAATAAACACCTCAAATTTTCCCAGGTAACAGGGGCTCTGCAAAAGGAACACTGTCTCTCCCACACTAAGCCAATTGCTCCTGCTCTGAAAATATATAGCTGTAAGGCAGTGAGCTGTGCCCTTTATGGGGCTGAGTTGTGTGGTATGGCAAGAGTAAGTGAGCTGACAGCCCTGGAGAACAAGTTCCTTAGAAATCTGGCTTCTCCCCTACGAAGTACTCTGCTTAATTAACTAAAGCTTGATATGGGCATCAAACTCATTAGTGATTTAGCAAGGCTTCGACCCCTATTGTTTTGGCAGCGGATGGTTTCTACCCTAGAGCTGAAACATTATGCTGCTGCCTTCAAGGAGGTCAGTGACCTAGACATACAAAATAGGCTGGATTAAATACATTAAAAGTCTCATGTCCAGTATAGGTCTCCCAGGACATAATGTTGCTTGATCAACAACCCACACTAGAGGCCAGATCAAAACACTCTGCTGGGAATGGGTTGAGCAACATGTATACCTCGAAAGCAGCCAAGGCAGACTATCTGAAGAATTTAGAGACTTCAAATTCAGCTGTTCCATAGAAAGTTACCTTTACATAATCAAGGTGCCCGCTGACAGGAAGCTATCTATATTCAATTCAGGCACAGTAGTCTACCAATCAATGCCTTCCCAATTCATGGTCAACAAACAGAGCACAGGCAAAGTGTTGCCCCTGTTGCCCCTGCCTACATGCTGGCGGATGTGTTTTTCCGGTTTACAAATGTGGATGGACCATGGACTAACGTTGGCCTCCGGTTTTGGATCTATAAATTAACTTTACTGACGCCCGCTAACTTCTTGAGGGACATCGGCTTGTCCCGTAAAGTGCTCTCCGGGCGTTGTGGCCCAGTGGACCGATATCACCCTTTCTGCCCTGGGTGACCACTACATTGATGAGCGCTATTTCATGTCTTCAGTACCCTTGTCCTGATGAAGCCATAAAGATTCCAGTGGCGGAAACGCGACCGCGACAGCGTCAACATCATTGTGATTAGGAGCCCCTTCTCAGTTTATCTTTGTTTGTATATTCAGGCGCCTTATGCAAAAGAATGTTTTGAGAGAAGTTCCATCTCAGGCGTATTTGGGATCTCCATTATAGATTTATATCACTCGAAGTTAGGAGTGTATATTGTGTGATAGGTCGTCCATTGAGATCTGTCTATGGGTACACTTTTTGTATATGTATTGTATATATTGTATTTGTGATTTGTATATATTGCATTGTATTGTGTGTATATAGTGAATTTGTTTTCCTTATATATAGTTGTTATGCGCCATCTCCTTTTTTGTACATGTTTATACATCCTCAGAATTTTGCAAATAACTCGTTATATATTTAGTTGTATAGAACAGGATAATTAATCTTTTCATGTTCTTAATTAAAAATTGAATTAATCCCTCAATACTAGTTTGTTCTACTTTTTCATCTTTTTGATGCTTCTTGTCCAGGTATGGGAGGGTAATTTGGGCAGAACCCCTGTTATTGTTTCAGTATACATGAATTCATTAGCCATGTTTTTCTCGCCTGTAAAGCGTATGCAATTCCTAGGAGCAAATGGTTGATTCAGTCTGCAGACAACTTGGAACTCGTGGTTCTTAAAGGCCCTGTGCATACTGAAATCTGATGCAAGACCTATATTTGTGTACATAATTGTGAAATTCTTGGGCCACTCACGGGCGATTAGGAGGAGGCAAGATTATCTTTTAAGATGACCAACAACCCTATATTGTAAATCGTTATTTTTTATTCTTGTACAGATGTAAATTCAAACTCTTTCTTAATAGTTTTTATTGTGAAGATGGGTGTTTTTTAAAATCTTGATTTTAACTCAGACATGCATAATTCAAGAATGTAATCTCATGTTTCTGACGC
Organism: Lissotriton helveticus; assembly: GCF_964261635.1. Taxonomy (NCBI): domain Eukaryota; kingdom Metazoa; phylum Chordata; class Amphibia; order Caudata; family Salamandridae; genus Lissotriton; species Lissotriton helveticus. The sequence goes on along the minus strand of NC_136071.1, from coordinate 327,411,931 downwards.
CCACCTAAATATCAACTATTGCATTTGCACTTTAGACTTTCCTACTTTGCATTGCTAATCTTGATTGGACCTCGGAATAGAAATTATGAATTGTATGATATTTGCTGTTTTTAGGTGTTTTATTGGCAGTCGTTATAACTCCGACATGGTCTTTCACTTTTTAATTGTATTTTTCTTTTAAAAACTATAATGCAAATGCAAATTGTCTTGCTCTTCAATGGTATGTAGAATTCCACCCTGTATGCTTGTCTCTTTTATGGTATTTTTCCGAAATAAAGAGTCTTAATGGTACATTTGAATGTGAATTAGAAAAAGGTTGGTTCTTGTGTGATTGAATTTTATTGAGTCTTTAGAGGAGAAGACAAAGTTATTTATTGAGATTGCTTTTGTTTTTTTTGGTTTGCGTGTTTAGTATTGAGAAAAGAGAGTTTGTGAAATTGTAAAGGATGGTGAACTACAGCGAGGAGTGAGAGTGACATCACAGTGTGCCGGGCTGAGATTGGATGGTTTGTGTGGAGCTGCGCTATTATTGGTTGACTTCATCATAGGGATAGTGTTGTCATTGGTTGCGAATAATAGACAAGAGTTGTTGGTAAAACAATCTTTCCTTGTCCGCAATGAAATTCTATTCATGATTATTGACATTTTTGCTGAAAAACTAAAATGTTTTAAAGTCGTACAGGTGTGTTCAGGGGAGATGCAACAATACTTGTTAGAGAGGGAGAAGTGGTGCCACCTGAAGATACCCTAGGTCAATGCATGAATAAATCTCTATTCACATAAGCTAGTCCTAAACTAAAGTGGGGAAACAGGGGAAACCTAGTTAAATCAGGTAAAGCAGGAAGGTGACAGTATAGTGGAGACTTCCGTAAAAGTTCTCCACATCAAGACAATGTATAGTATAAAACCACACTATAGAAATATGAGCAGAGATGTCTACACCTCTCAGCATCTAAAAATGTATCTGCTCTAGAGACTAAAGTGTGAACACCAATTAAGCCCATAGAACATTCGACTCCTGTAGGTTTACATCTTCTCAGAGTAGGAATTGTCAGCTTCACTCGATTTTCACATCCTACACTTGAACATCAGGCCGACCTAAGATGTCTCCTTGCTTCTGATATGACATGAATAAAAGTCTTGTCTTAGTTCATTAGCGCCTATCATTCTTTCCAAAGGTTCTCCCCCAGACCTCACTATCTCTAACACACAATATGCCTTTCACTAACCATGAGATCATGTGAACGCCTTACCGTCCGATAAGCCTTTTGAATTCTGACTACAAAATATTCACAAAGATAATCATGCTAAGACTAGCCCCCACAGCTCTGTCACTAATACATCAAGATCAAAATGGCTTCTTGCCAGACAGAACTTTATCTACCAGTACCAACTTCTTAATACAAGCAATAGATTATTATTCTAACAACGTTTCAGCAGCCATCATTATGTTACACACAGGAAAGGCATTCAACCATGTGCAGTGGTAGGTCCTTTTTATGATCCTCCAGTGCTTTGGTATCCTCTCAAAATTGTAAAACTAGTGCAGAATCTCTTCTCCAAGGCTATGATATTGGTGAATTGATAGTCGGCTGGAGTTATTTCCATCTCTCAGGGCACGATCCAAGGGTGTCCATTGTCACCCATACTATTTGCACTTTTTGTCGAACCATTACCAGTTGCCCTCAAGCAAGATCCTGAGATTCAGTCCCCACTGCCTGATGCCCCCGGTTATTTGTACTTGGCTGGAGGTAGTCATAATATCGACAACGCCTTTCGTAGAATCCAATTGTTCTTGGAAATAAGATTAATCAGGCCAAGTCTGAGGTGCTTCTCTTCAATTGCCCCCACACGATTGTGTAGGGCCAAATTTCTCATCATCTCACCCTATAAGATATCTAGGTATCTATATATCTAACAACATTCCTGATCTGTTCAAATTGAACTACTCCACCAGTCTTAGTAAAGTTTGTGGGCTTTTAAATAAGTGGCAACATTTACTGAAATTGGGCATGTGGCCATTAGTAAAATGTCAATTCTCCACCTATTTATTTTTCCTTTTTCCAATGTTATGGTTTTGCTTAAGCAGGCGTTTTTTTCCTCAAAATAAATCTACTATTTTGCAAGTTTTTATGACGGGGGAAAAAACCTTGGACGAAGTTACAGACACTACAGATGTCAGTTCCCGATGGAGGGTTAGCACTCCCCTGTATTCGGAATTACCAAGCAGCTTTTTTGGACTGGCTGACTCGTGCGGCAGGGTTCCCCCAATGTGGTGTTTCTACCTCCAGTATATGCTGAATGAACAGGGCGGACTTGTACTGTCCTTTTTGAAAATCCCTAAACTACCCGAGCGCTCAAGGTACAAAACTCCACATATGGTGGTAAGGGGATTTCGACATATACAGGTTGAATACTGTTTTCCGCTGACCCATTCATCTGTACCTTTATCAGAAATTAAAACTTTAGGCCTATTCCTTCCGAAATCGATTATCAGTAAATGGGTAAAGGCAGGGCACGGTGTTTTGGGGCAGTTTCTTTTGGGAGGGAAAGTTAACACATTGCCACATATATTTGAGGACAGGGAAAATGTTACATCTGAGTTGTCATTCTCCTACCTTCAAATTCATGAACATCTTCTGATATAAATTTGACACCATCAAAGATTATATTAGTAGAGCACAATTTGGAATGAAGCTTGTAGGCTTCGGCAATTGGTATCAACACTATAGTCATATGGGCATGAGTCTACGGCCACGTTAGCCTTTTCTTTATTGTCATCACTTCTTGAAGGAAGGATGGATTATCCAAGCTGGCAGCGGGACAATCTGATGGCTTATAAAGCAGCATGTGGAGTGAATTTTAAACGCATGGCTTTCTTTTGGAAACTGGTCCTATATTATACCCACATGGCATCAGCTTAATGTACTTATCTGCTTCAGCTAATTGCTTTAGATGCGGGTACTTCTGTGGGGATTGGGCCCCTACAATATTTCTCTGCTCAAAATTATTTACTTTTTGGAGCAAGTTTATGGAGGGGTTATGTCATAACCTACAGGCACTAGTCAAACCCGATCTACAAGGGCACTATTTGGGATCCCTCCCATTAAGTGCTCGTTAACATTACGCTAAAAACAACTTTTTAAATATCCGTTCACTAATACCCAAATCATTGATCTTGCAGAAATGGAAATCAGTGCATGTACCATGGTTTGCACTCTGGGTGGATAAAATGAAACGTATTAAAAACATGAGCAACCTTATGCTTAAAGCATTGCTGTAACCCAAAAAACTGTAGGAATCTAGACTCCGTTTTTGGGGGGGCTCAAATCTAAGGGTGGCAACAAATAAGGTAGTGCTAGCACAAAGATTGTATATTTTTCGATTTTTGTGTTTGTATTTGTATTCTGTTTGATCTATCATGCATTTGTATTGATGAATTGGCCTTGCTTGTACAAATGTATTTCTATTCCACCGAATACATTTTTCTTTTTTTAAATCATGTGAACGCACCTGTAAGATAGAACATTGCAGTGCAAGTAACACTTTAATAATGAAGGTTAAACAATAAACAACAAGGGGCTCATTTACTTGCCCTGTGAGCCGCTGGAACATTCCTTTTTGTGATGTTTCAGTGGCGCAAAAGGAGGAGCCATATTTACAAGGCCATGTAAATCCACTCTGTCTGGCTTTTCATGGCCTTTTAGATATGGAGTGAGGCAACGTAGCACAAGTCGCTGTGTTACTTCACACTACGAAGGGGAGGCATGCCATGTGGGTTACGGTGGTTGTTCCCAAGTACATTCCTAGATTTACAACAAGCTGTAAACCTAGGAATGTGTCAAAAGCCTATTTATCCCGAGTGGTGTAAGAGAGGCGCAACAAGGAGAAATCTAATTATTTCTCCAACTTCATATGTGTTCTGCATTCTTCAGCACACATATAAAGAGGAAATCACATCCATTGATTGTTTTCTTTCAGGAAGGTGCACAAATACTACCATCTCTACAATGCAGACACCCTTGCACCATGTTTTAAGGGTGCCCTGTTGGCAAATGGCAGCCATTTGAGTGCCAGCGCTTGAAAAGAAGACAAGAATGCACCATATCTGATAGATACAGCGCATTCCAGACCTTTTCATTTGCCTTAGAGCAGCACAGCTGGAAGGCTTGTAGCTCTGCCATATGGCAAACTATTTTAAATGAGGCCACAAATGCAAGCTAACTTAGTAAGACAGTCAATGTACACTTTGAATACATGATTATATATACACCTATGATCACAGAATAAATGCAAAATATTAATGAGTACAGGAGTACAAAAATGCACTTTCAGTAAAAGCAATATACCTCGTACACAAGTAGAAGTGTAAATGAGAACTACAATTTGAAACATTATACTGAAGACATTAGTGCAAAATCTTATACAAATTCCTGATTTCTACAGTGAATGCACTCCAGCAGTATGTCTAGTACTTCTGTTGCTCAAATCGGATTTTCGTAAAAACAGAAGACAAGAGGCATTTGACAAAACAGGAACAGTGTGTTTAATTAAACAGTTCAGCCAATAGAACAGTTACAGGCAGTAGGTCTGAGGACTGTCTCAATTTACATTGAGTTTAAGGGTTCTTTAAATACTTCTTAAATACTTCTTTGAAAGGTTTCTAGCATACCATAAATGTTTGAGGAATGGTCAATGGTTACTACAGGTGGGTAGTGATCTATGTGGATAGTGGTTAATGTGTCCAGATCTCTGGCACGGGCATCATATGATTTCTTTGTGTGCTAGACCCTGATTGGTTATGTATGTCTAACTCATGTGGCATATTACTTTATGGTGTTTTTAGGGGCATGTCCCCCCACCTGTCATGTGTGCTTTATTGGGGCAATCTCCCTTGTCCATTGTAATGTCGCTGCACCTATCTACACACCTAATTAAGTTTCCTGCCCTGTGTTTGCCTGCCAGCTATGCACCCTCACACCTGTGAACCACCAATCAGCCTAGGTTGCAGGGCCTCCCTGACCACATACTTGCGTGTCGAGATAGATGTGGAGTTCAGAATGGGTGATTCTATTAATGAGGATGATAGTAAATTTTTTGTTGACAAACGCATCGATATCCCTATTAAGACTTCACAAAACATTAGTAAAGTTAAGGCATATAGTAGATATATTGTGCTAATGCACACAAGAATTGCTATTTGGTAATGTATAGGGGGAGCTTAAATTGTGGGTCTCCAGCATTAACCATCCCCAAACCAGCTACCGCTCCTATCTCTTGTTGACTTTAAGCTTGTCTTTGATTCTGTAAAGTGCTCTGTTGCCATTTGGCTTGGTGTGCACTATAGAAATACCACATAGACATGTGCATACAATGAGAAATAAGGCAAAGACGTAATGCTTGACATATAGTTGGGTGGGAAGTGAAAATTCTCAGATTTGGTATGAAAATATTCATTGAGGAGGTAAAATCACCACTCAAATGTATATTCCCTCGAATCACCTTGTCATTTTGTGCTCCCTTCACAAATCCCATGATTTTCATTAATCCCAACACCAACTCAAGTCCCTAGCGCTAAGAAGATTCGAAATAGTGGTTAAGTAATGGTGAATTAAGAAAAACAATTCTTTGGATCTCTTTTCAGCAAAAAAAACGTGTTTGAGTTTTTCATCCTCTCATACTGGCATTATAAATCTGTGCTTGGTAACAGGACAGTTTTATTTGTACAATGTGCTACTTACTGTTGTTAGATGAAAATGTGCTTTCAACCAAGACAGAACATGAATTATTTAGCACTCTGCAGCTTGCCCCACACATTGCTTTTCGGACTTGGGGGCTGATGGCCAAAGCCTACATTTGCTGGCTGGAAGGTAGTGTAGCATGATTTAGTGCCCTTAGGTTGAAGTCACTATTTATGCAGTTGCCATTTGTGCAGTGTTGTCCTTTCATTACACACAGGGTTCTTCGCCTCCACATATGAGGCCGGGCCAAAGAAAGAACGTAGGTATTTCTCATCAATGTCACTTGGACTGCTTGCCAGGCAGAAACCCCCCAAGAAGCAAAGACTGCACATTTACAACAGTAAAGTAAAGATTACTTCTTTTATTTGCTCTCTCTTGTGAAGGAAGTTATAACTTAGTCAAAATAACAAGCCACTTTGCTAAACCTTTATGATTGCCACATACTTTCCGGAAAATCTAATGACGTCATGGCCAGACCAATGCTTCCAAATGTGTATTGACAAAGTATTGATAATGCTTAGAAAGAAAGAAAGCAATAAAAGAGAAATTCTAATCAATATCCTTGATGCCTGGCATAAACATCGTTATTCACAGTAATGCTCTTATTCAGCTACTCTCCTAAATATGTTTTTGCATCTATGGTATTATGCTTTTCACAGCATTTTCTGTGTTTTGATACCCAGGGCCTGATGTTAAAAGTGATGCAGCAGTGTTGCAAGTGACTTGTAAACAAGCCCCTGTATTGGAAAAACCAGTGCCACTGACATTGCGATAGCCAGTCTGCGCTTTCAATGCACATAAATACATTGCAATTGGTAGTGGGAGTCATGAATCCAGTGCAAACATTGACATCCCCTTCACGTTGCAAGGCAAATGGGATTACAAAGAGGGCTCACCGCAACCTGCAATGAGCAAGGGAATGAGCAAATCCTTTCTGACTTGTGTTTATATTTGCAAAACTTGGAATGGTAAGCAACTTGATTTTCCAGCACCCTGCACCCCTATATCAGATCCAACCTCCCTACAACTACCTTGCGCTTGACCAGCAGACTAAAGGCCTCATAAGGAGTTCTGTGGATGTGGATGCAAGGATGCCGGTGCACTGGAGTCCCAATCCTAAATCCCAAGCAGTATCCCTGCAGCCCTATTTGTCTAGCCAATGACACGTAGACCTTTGAATACATCAGTTGAGGCTCCTCCGCTAATGCAGAGGAGCGTCGCTCCACTGCTTTTCAGCAGTGTAAAAAAGAAAAAAGAAAATGATAATAACATGATGTTATTATCATTTTATTTTTTGCCAAACTGCTGAAGCAGTTTGGCGAGGTGGGCAGGGCAGCTCTGCTAACAGAGGGGCAGGGGGGGGATGGGTGGCCAAACTGTCATGCGCACTTTGCATGTTCTCCACCCGGGCTGTATTACAACCAGGGTGGAGAACATTCACAGGCTCCCACTGCCTGTTTGACCGCCGAACCACGGCTCTCAGACCAATCACAATGCTACATTTCAGAGGAGCATGTGTGCTTCCTGCTTCCATTCCAGCAGGGAGAAATGCAGAGAGACGCTGGAGGAGAGATGCTGTTAGGTCTTTCTTTACCCCTCCTCTCTTTCCCTCCCTTCCTCCTCCCCACCTCGCCCCACCACCCCGATCCGTGCCAGCCCACGGCTGGTACACGGAGTCCAATTTCATATGTTATTCTTCTTTCCAGGGAATATAACACACCTGAACCTGCACACATTTGTCACTTAAGTGAAGCAGATAGTAAACTTGAGTTTTTTTTTTCTCTTGGCCATGGTGCGGGGGAGCAGGGGGAGGACAATGCAAATTTTATGTGAGCTGGGGTGAACATTTTCTGCTCACATCATGCTGGAGTACGCATCCAGGTGGGGTTGGGTGCAGCAGCTTCCTTCATTCCCTGCAACTCTGTCTGAAAGTCTAGTTCCAGTGTCTCCAGGTCCGGAATTGTATGGTCTGGAGTTTGTGGATCTGATTCTTAATGCCCGGTGACACCGAAAACATATACTAGCCCGAGTTGCATGCCCCAGAGATACATCTCAGAGGACCAAAATAAGTAATGTGTTAAAACTGTCCCCAGAGAAGTAGAAGAAAAAATAGAAAATAGCAAGGGATTCCAAGCATCTAACATTCCTCACTTGGGACGGTACTATCCTAACAGACGTGTAAAGCTCATGAAGTATTATGCTAGCCAAATGGTTCATTCATTAACACGTGAATCCTAATCACAACAGGCATTACCAAACCCAAAATGATTGGTTAGTTCATAAGTGAAAGTGCAGCCTCATTGATTGGCAAATTTGGTTTTGTGATTGTGCGTATGTCAGACTGTGTCAGTGACTGAATGGGTAGGAGAAAAAAATAGAAGAAATGAAAAAGTGCTTCTGGCTAACAAACACTGCATTGGGTGACCATATTTGGACTCTGTTGGCTATTCCTGGAAACTAGTGGGCAACTTTGGCTTCTGGCTTTCATGGGTCCCATGTTTCTGAAAGTAGACCTTAACATCTGTTGGACCATAGAATAGAATAAATGACTTGACCATACCTAGCCATATTTGTCAGGCAATCAATACTAGAAGATTCCTCTGATTCCTATTTCTATTACCAAATGTATTTACTTGTTTTTGAACTTGTGATGTTGACATCACTAAAACAAATGTAGAAGAGAGAATCTGTAGAACAGAGAACATCCTTCAAGGTCAGCTGCATTATTATTAAATCACAGTAAAAGATCCCTCTTCATCAACTCTCGATTCATGAAGTACATCCCCACATGCCCACTATGCTCTGCTCTTTTGAACTTCTTATCAGTCCATAACTTTAAGAAGTAGAGATTGGGTGTCGTCAGGTTTACAGTTATCAACTCCAAACTTTGTGTTAGAAATGGGGTTCTCTGGTTGGCAATGGTTTGCACCTTTGTCCAAGTAGGGACCCTTCCTTCTAGTCAGGATAAGGGAGTTACACTCCTAAAATAACCCCTGCTCACCCCCTTGGTAGCTTGGCACAAGCAGTTAGGCTTATCTCAGAGGCAGTGTGTGAAGCACTTGCACATAACCAACAGTAATATAGTGAAAACACTGTAAAAGGAGACAACGCCAGGTTAGAAAAATATCAAAACTTTTTATATATCCAAAACAAGACCAAAACAATAAGAATCCAACATACAGTACTTAAAAATATATACTTTGCAAGATATCCTTAAAATTGCAGGAATATCTGAAAAACACTGTTCTTCCGAGTTGGTAGCTCTGTCCGGGGCTACAGCATGCTGTAAACAACAGAGTTTAACAGTTCCTGCTGACTGCATCAGAACGGGCCAGCTAAAGCATGGACAGACTTGTGAACAGTACCTTTCTTGTTGCGGTTGGCAAGTTGGTGCAAATTGGTCGGGGCAACCATTGCGATTCCGTTGCAGGCGCAGGCAGCGGGTCAGTGATAAATGTCCAGGTGGCGTCTGTGAGACCACGCCTTCCGGTGCAAGGCGGTGCTCGATGAGGTGCTGGCAGGTTGCGGTGCAGATGACAGAGCCAGTTAGCGGGAGCTGGTGACGGTAGCCCCAGACTGCTGTGTGGGACGGTGTGGTGTGTTGTGAAACCTATGAGTGGTGCCCCCAGCCACGATGCGGTCAACTGTCGAAGTCAGCAGACCGTGACAGCATTGTAAAACCAGGGTGGCAAAGTGGAGTGAGGCGGTGCAGAGTGGGGTGCCCACAGGTTACGGGCAAGCAGCGGCTCGGTGGCGGCAGCGTCGGTCGTCGTCGTCGATTAGACCAGGATTGCTGTGTGAGATGATGTGTGTGTGATGTGTGTGATGAAGTGCAATGATCCACACCGGCTGGAAAGTTAGAATGCGTAGAGGTGGATGTATGGTGGAAGCATGCATGCCATTACCATGCATGCCTTTACAATGCATCCATAAGAACGCATATGCCTTTACAACGCATGTCTTTACAGTGCAAAGTTTTTCCACCCATATGCCTTTACCATGCATGCAATTACAATGAAAATGTAAGTATTTTGCAAGCAAGTGTAAAGCCTGCTATATACATTCATATAGATATATTCACTGAAAAAACAAAGGTTACAGGGACGTTATAGTTAGGCTCAGGATCCACTCATACAAAGCCAGTGAAATTCAACAGTTATAGTTACCTGAGTTAACTATAACTTATGACCCCGTAATGCACTGATTATGACCTCGCATAAAACCTGGCTGTTTATCCAGTAGGCCTTCTTTGTTTGCTGTTTCTTTCTTTCGTGTGTCTTTTTCTCTTTTAATGTGTTATGTTAGTTTACTGCAGCCTTCTTCAATTAAAAGCGCCGGGACACTCTTTTTGAGTAGCCGCGCGCTCTACAAAAACCATTTTAACATAACATAACATAACATAACATAACCTATTACATCACTCATGACATGGTCAGTGTAATCACTCCGGTCCCAGCGGGTGGGAGATGTCAAAGTGCTCCCACCAGCTGGAAGTGAAAGTTTCATCTCTTTCTCTGCCCACAGACATGTAGAAAGAAAAAGATATAAAAATATTGCTCCTGCAAGCAGGGAGCGGCATTTCCAGCAGTTCCCTGCATGCAGCCACAATGCTGGCTCCTGCAGGAGGCGGGGAGGCAGATGTCACTTCGGGGGTATGAATCTACCCCACGATCCCTAGGAAGGTGAGAAGGGAGCAGAAAGAGGCAAAATAAGAGTCAGAAACAAGCAGAAAGAGGTCAAATAAAGGTCAGAAATGAGCAGAAAGAGACAGAATGTAGGTCATCAGTGAAGAAAAGGAGGCAAAATAATGGTGAAAAATGAGCAAAAAGAGGCATAATAAAGGTCAAAACAAGCTGAAAGATGCAGAATAAAGATGAGAAAGGAGCAGAAAGAGGTAGAATAAAGGTTTAAAATCAGCAGAAAGGGGAAAAATAGAGGTCAGAAATGAGCAGCAAGAGGCAAAATAAAGGTGAGAAACGAGCAAAACGAGGCAGAATAAATGTCAGAAGGGTGCAGAAAGAGGCAGAATAAAGGTGGTCAAAAACAAACAGAAAGAGGCAGGATAAAGGACAGCGACAAGCAGAAACAAGCAGAATAAAGGTCAGGAGTGAGCTGAAAGAGGCAAAATAACTGGCAGAAGGTTCAGAACTACTGAGAGACTCACACACACTCACAGGCCCACTCAGAGACTTACACACCCACTCACACACTCAAGCATCCACTCAGAGACTCATACACCAACTCACAGACCCACTCAGACACTCACACACCCACTCACAGATTCACTCAGAGAATCTTGCATGCTCTCACAGACCCACTCAGACACTCATCCACCCACTCACAGAGACACTCATGTACCCATTCTCAGACCCACTCAGAGACTCATGCACCCACTAAGATCCATTCAGAGATTCACACACCTACTCCTAGACCCACTCAGATACTTACAGACTCACTCACACCCACTCTGAGACTCACACAACAACTCACAGACCTACACTGACACTCATGCACCCACTCACTCACACAGTCAGAGACTCACACACACACACTAACCTATCAATACAGCAATTCACACATACACTCTCAAAGGTTACAGGTTACAGTTAGGAAATACAATTAAAAGTGCCCTCAAAATTCACTGAAAAAAGCAAAGGTTCCAGGTACATTATAATTAGAAAATAGAATTAAAAAAAATATAGAAATTCACTGAAAAAGCAAAAGTTACAAGTATGTTATAGTTGGGAAACAGAATTAAAAACCTTAGAAATTCACTGAAAAAAAAGGTTACAGGGTCATTATAGTTAGGCTACCATTTTACTCCCATTAAAACGAGAGAAATTCAGCAGTTATAGTTACCTCAGCTAACTATAACTTTCGCCCCGCAAGGCACTGCTTATGACCTCACATATTACATCACTCATGACATGGTCATTGACATCATTGATGACATCTCAAATAACATCACTGATGATAGTATCCACACAACCACTCATACCTCATTCACACCCCTGTACATCCTCTCATACACCCACTCACACAACCACTCACATACCCGTTCACAGACCAACACAAGTACTACAACATCCACTCACTCAACCATAGAGCCACTCATATGCCCACCTATTCACCTATATAGCCACTCACACACCCACTTACACACCCACTCAAGTACCCATACAGCCTCTCAACACATCCACTCACTACCCCATACAAGCACTCAGACAGACTAACTCACACATCCACTTGCATACCCAATCATACTTCCATACAAGCACTCCCACACCCTCTCACTCACCCATATAGCCATTCACACAGAGAAACACTCTCCAGGACAAGCACTCACACACCAACTCACTTCACCAAACAGCCACTCAGTCACCTATACTGCCACTTACATCCCAATAACTCATTCATACAGACATTCAGACACCCACTCACTCATACAGTCACTCACATACCTACTCACATACCCACACAGTCACTCACTCACCCATCCAGCCACTGACACACCCAATCATGTACTAATGCAGTTACTCACACAGCTACTTACACATCTACTTAAACACACATACAGCCACTCAAACTCCCACTCACACACCTATACAGCCACTCAGGCACCTATTAACACACAACATCATGGTCGCCCAGGATATAAAGTGATTTCTGTCATGCTGTGGGATAATGGCCTGGATGGGTAATTCTCAGGCATTTGAAGCTCAGAATTATGGTACCTCTATTATGAAAATGGATACAAATAATTTTGGAAAAGTTTGAATACATTTGGATTACCTGGATGAATACTGGTTTCAAGTTTCTTGTCCTTGTTGAGATTGGAATGAAATGGCAATGCAACATGAAGCTGGTGCGTGACGATGCACAAGACAGTTGTGACTCTTAGAAAATTGGCATTTTCTTACTTTAACCATTATGTGCCTCTGCCTGTCTCTGACTACACGTTTGGGGTGGATGACAGCTGAGCTTTCTGCATTTCTTCTAGACAGCAACACAAAAAGGGAGCTTAGGTGTGCCTGATGGGCCATCCACATCCTGATGGGCCACGAACATCCTGATGGGACATCCTCTGCTGGATAGGAGAGAGGGACTGACACTTGCACTTGAATGGGCTTGTGGATGTCCTCACACAAAGAGTTGCATACCCACCTGTGGTGAGTCTGAAGCCAGAGCACGAAGGGCAGAGACCTTATGTACTTCATAGGCTTCTCTTTGAAGTCTCCCTCACTACAAAGGTACAACAGGATTTAAGTACTGGACCTCAGAAAGCACCACTTCAGTATACTTCTGGGCCTGAGGACATTGGACTGCCCGACAATGTTTCATACAACCCATTCACCTTAGATACGCTATTTTATCTCAAGATTTAATTACATTGTGCAAGTCTCCTCTAAATGAATTTATTTGCTCAAACTTGTTTAAGTTCTTAAAGACTTTTTAAAGTTGTTTTAAAAAAAATGGTATACATTTAATAGCCACAAACTATGGGCCCATTAGGATGGCGGGTGGATTGCCCTCGCCGGGCCGGCGGTAGTCACCGCCGGCCCGGCGGGTGCAATCCGCCCGCCATCCCTTTAGAAAAGACCCCCGCCATATTAGAATGGCTGGGGGGTCCACGCCGGACGGAAAGACTGTCCGCCGCTTTTCGACCTGGTCGACATGCCGACCGGGCGGAAAAGGGTTCTATATGGTGGCGGTGTCTATCAGACACCGCCAGCCATATTAGAATGGGCATTCCTGAATGCCTTTCCGTGGCAAGATTTCCACCACGGAAAGGCATGCGGAGTCTGTTTCGGGGCCCGTTGCAGGCCCCCATGGACTCCGGGGGGTTTGGGGGTGCACATGGGGGGTACCTATGGCGTGGTGCCTGTCACGTTGTGCTTTGAAACGCACAACATGCATTTTTAGCATTGCGGCGGGCGGTGCTAAAACTGCGGGATGCGCCCAATCCTAATGGGTTGTGCGGGACCGCCGCAGGCATTGCGACACTTCCCACCGATATGGTGCCTACTAATGTGGCCCTATGTATCTGTATTCATCAATTTTAATTTACCATGTTTATAAAATGTTTAAAGAAAGTTTTAAAAGTATAAATACAACTTCTTAATATTATGTACTTGCATTTCTTGTCCTCAGATGAGGTCTGCAACACATTAAAAATATTGAATTAGGATATTGTATTTGAAATGACTTTCACTCTACTGGACTCTGCTGGACTTTGATGGACTCCTGATTTACTGAGCCTACTCTGCTGTCTGCTGCACTCCATGACTGGGAGTGAGAAGGACTGGACCTTCATCTCTACATCCCCAGCACCACAGTGACTCCAAGGGCTTGCCGGTTTCCCTCCTGTTCTGAAGTCTCAGACACATCAAAGAATTACAACATCTCCTCTACATCCTCTGGACTCTGTCAACTGTGAGTGCTGCCCTGACAAGTAGTGACAATCCACTTCTGGGTATTCTGGCTGCTTTTTGGAAACACATGCATCAATGGCGTTGCGTTGATAGGAATGGTGTTTTTCCTTCTAAGCCACAGCATCGCTGACACTGTATTACCGATGCCACAACTCATCATCCCCTGTTTCTCAGACTTTGTGCAGCTCATCACCAACGCATTGCTTACTGCTGCTTTCATCGCCTACAGCCCAGCGGTTTGACAATGATGTATCACCCCGATGTCCATTGCATCTTGATTCTCAATGCATCTTCAACATTGTGCAGCTCAGAAATGATGCATCACCTACATCTGCAGGATAAACAGCAATACATCATCTCCTTTGCTTCACACATTGCCCTTGACATTGATGCATTCAAGGTAATGTATAAAGGGTAAAGGTTTGTCCCTGTATCCAACCGGCCTCTATCATGGTTTGCCTGAACTTTTGGATTTGCCATGCTCAAGCGCGACCAAATAGCTCCATTTGGTATTATTCTTTGATAAGCACTGCAAAACAATTTATACTTGTCATATTTGTCTTGTTTTGATCATTAAATTAAGCTCTATTTTTCGGCTGAGCCTAGGCAGCACATGCGCTGTTTCAAGACATGTTGTATCTCCTCTATGGGCTTTTGGCACGCCCATCATTGTCATTCATTCTTTGCTGTGCCATTCAGAAATGATGCATTTTTGTTGGTGCATTTGTTGTAATTGTCCCCTTTTGGGTGCCTGGTTCTCTCCCAGGCACTTTCACTAAGTAGTCTTTTGCAATGCAGCCACGCTTTGTCCTGGCACAGCATGCGATGACTCCTCCTCCAGTCTGTGCATACCAGCCTCAGGGTTCCTTCTGGTTGTACATTAGTTTGTTCTGGCTCGTCTTCAGCTGTGGGTTGTATTCCAGTGCCCACCCTTCTGGAACCCCCCTCAGAATGGCCCCCACTCTCAACAACACAGCTGGTAAGCAGCCTCCATAAGGTGCTGTTTCTTTCGCAGACTTATTTCTCTCTCTCTCTCTCTCACTCTCTCCTTCTACTTCTTCATTCTTCACTGTTCCCCTGCCCATCTTCCTTTTTTTCTCACCCCATCTACCATCTTTCCATTTTCTTCAGCCCGCCTTGCTGTTGTCTCTTTCTTTCTTGTAGTTCCCTCTCTCTGTCTCCCTGCCTCTCTCTCACAATCTTTTATGTCTTGCTACTCGCTTTCCTGCTCTCTCTGCCCGTTCCCTGTTTCCTCATTCTTCGCGGTCTCTTTGCTTTAATCTCTTACTTCTGTCTTTTTCTTTCTCCTCTCCCTGGCTTTGTGTCAGTGGTGCCGCCCCTCAAGAAAACCCCTCATAGCGGTCCTCACTGGCAACAACACAGCTGGTAAATGGACTCCGTATGCAGGTGTTTCATTTGCAGTCTCTTGTTTCTCTTTCTCCACTCCCTCTCTTTCTTCATTCTTTGCTGTTCTGCTGCCTGTCTCCCTTTTTCTCACACCATCTAGACTATATTTCGATTCTCTTCAGCCTGCCCTGCTGCTGTCCCTTACTTTCCTATATTTCCCTCTCACTGTCTCCCCACCTCTCTCTTCCTTTCTCCACAATCTTTAATGTCTCACTACTCTCCTTTCTGCTCTCTCTTCCCATGTCCTTTTTTCCTCATTCTTTGCGGACTCTTCATCTCACTCTCTTGCTTCTGTCTACTCCCCCCCCTGCCTGGCTTTATGTCAATAGGAGTGCTATAATTTGGGAGCCAAGCCCACCTGCTCAGATTTTCAGAACCTAATTTGGAAGGAAGAAAGTTGTGTCTGAATAAGAGTACATCCCAGCACATACACCTTCCTGCTCTTCACTCAGTGTGTCACCCTGTTTGCGCGCACATACCCCTGTCACTGTGTAACAAAATATGAATCGTGTGCCTCTAACTTTATCTCTAAATCTGCTTGTGCCTGTCACTCTCTGACTAAAAAACATGCATGTCTCCTTGGTACATGCGCATCCCTCCATCACAGTGTGTCTAAACCTATATTTTTGTATGTGTGTTTCTCATGGTGGTTTTAAATCTGTGTGTCTGCATATGTGTGCTTTGCAATGACCTACATGGAGATTCAGGGTAGGTGTCTATAATATCTCACTCTCCATAAGGTTATGAAAATGAGCGCATGTGTGAGCATCCAGTGTCTTTGTCACTTGTATGTCAATGTTTGTATAACTTTGCCTGCACCTGAGTCTGTGTGTGTTTGTGTGCTACTTGTTTTTTTAACACATTTGCATGTGTGCGCTTGTGTCTGTAAGTTCCTCTGTCACTTTGTTTACATGTGTCTCTTTGGTGCGTGCATGTATGAGTCTGGGTGTAAAAGAGGCTTTTGCGGGTAAAAAGGGAAAGAAGCTGGGAGCAGCACATCCTCTAGAATACATATTGTGAAAATATGTATTCTAGAGGATGCTGTGGTAGTTTGATTGTTGCTCACAAGTAGCTGGGAGGAACAAATGGGGGACTAGAGCCCAGCCATTCATCCTTAGGTGGAGAGTGGAGACATGAAATGGAAGCCTATCTGTGCAAATATGAGAGTGTCGCCTATATTGGCGGATGCAAGTAGATTGGATTTGCGTACAGGGAATTTTCATGATAATTGGTGCTGCAGGATATCCTGCATCCGGTTGACAATCTGTAGGCTAGGGTGTATGCCTTTTAATGCATCTGCATGCTTGTCTATTTCTGTTCACATGTGTCTGTGTGTGTTTACCTGGATATCATTTAGTGGGTAAATGGACATATTATAGAATTTGAAATATTGAATAACACTAATATCGAAGTTAAAATATCGATATTACCATAATATCGAAGTATAGAATATCGATATAATGAATATTGTTTTTTAAATATTTAAAATATCGAAGTATAAAATATCGATTCAGTAATATCGTTTGTAAATAATATCGATTTATTAGTGTTGTTAAAAATATAAAAAAATATAGAATGTGTAAAATATCGATTTTGTAAATATCGAATTACAATTTTTTTGTATTTATTATTACTTTAATTGTATTAATATTTGTTTTAATTGTTATAAAAAATGAATTGTAAGATATGTTTTAGGCGCGGGATGTTGGGTTATTAGGGGATAAAGGTGGGGAGTGTTTTAAAATTATTAGCATAGGGGGACGTGGCTGGGCAAGATTGCCGACGGGACCTAATCCGTCTCAGCTCCCGGTCCGTGCGCGCCTTCAGCGCAATTCTCAGCGGCTGCAGACGACTGGCGGCACTGTGAACGGAGGCCTCAGCGTGGGAAGGTGGGGGGGACACCCACGGAGGCTGCTTCTATGTATTGAGCGGCGTTGGGGTGCCCGGAGTGCTCTGCCGCTGCGGGGAAGGATGGGGCGCTGCACAAAATGGCGACGCAGCGCCCACGATGGAATGAATGCTGCCCGGCTGCCTGGTGACGAGTGGAAGAAATTGCCCCAGCGAAGAAGTTCACCATCGCTCAGGTAGCGTCTGCCATGGGGACTTGGTGAGGGCAGAAGCGCTGTTTACGGAGCGGTAACACGCTGTAGCTTCCCCCTCTGCCTGACTCTAAGATGGCAGCCTCATTTTCCCTGGAGAGCGGTGAATTTGGTCTTTCCTGCTGCCAACTCTAGCGAAATTCGTTATATCCATATGGATGGGATCCTCTGACACTTGACTATCCCTGCAAGCCCTGTTACCTCGCTCGGGAGCTCCTGGACAGTGTCCCTGCTTCAGTTGCATGCACTGGGGGTGAGCCCACCCAGCGAACGGCCGGCAGTTGTGAGGGGGTCCTGCGCTGCCCCTTGTGGATCCATCCTTATCGGAGGCTGCTAGGCTCCTTCTATGTGTAAGACACAGGGCCTCTCCACACAGCAGCAGCTTGCCCCTATACAAGCGCAGGGCCTCTCTGCACAGCAGCAGCCTGCCTCAACACAAGCACAGGGCCCCTCAGCACAGCAGCAACCTGCCCCTACAGCGGCAGAGACCCTCATCACCCGTATCTGGACGACGGGGATATTCGAACCGGTGGTGGATTATATTCCTGCTTCGGAGCGCAATTCTCCCCTGATGAATGCCGCAGCTTCCCCATGACGGCCATATTGCTTGTGCCACTCCTGAAGTGTCCACTCAGCTTTAAGGGTTCCAGCCTTATGCCGCCTAAGAAATCAACGAGCAAGCCAGCGAATACTCTCTCAAATTTTTTCCACGCAGCAGACAAACGTCTAACCCTCCGGGCCGATGCCAACGCCCCGACAATGGCTCTCACAAAGACTGACCTTTTGACTATGCTCAAGGACTTTAAGTCTGAACTCCGTAATGATATTAGTCAGGATATCAATTCTTCTATAGACCAGTTACGCTCGGACCTGTCAGATCGCTTGGCCTTCCTTCAACAAGATGTTGACTCCGTGGGCTCGGGAATCGTCGACCTAGAAACACAGCGACAAGGACATTTCTCTGCCAGATAAAAATAGAGACTCTTCCCGAAGCCCTACGAAGGCATCAGCATGGAGCGCTGGATCACGCAGAGGGCGGCGATGAACACTGGGGATCTGACCAGAGTTGGATGTTGTTCCGAACTTCTTTGTAATGTCCATGGTGCCTGTTGTCTTTGGTAGCAGATGGGAGCATGCGCCAGACTCTGGCTTGCCTTGGGTCTGCGTCGTAAGTGACTGTGAACTCTAAGGACTTCATGTGTAAGGCCACTGTTGTTCCCTATATTCTGGTAGGGTGTTCCTACTGCTGAGAGTGTCTAGTACAGCCTTAAGGTATGTTGTGGGCCTCCTGGGCTGAGCTTAGAATTTCCCCTTCCATGCTCTGTGTTGTTCACTGCACCTAGTTAGAGGCCGTTTTTTACGGCCGGGATGGCCTCTTGGGGCCTTTCAGGTTGCCACACAGAGCTGCTTTGGACTTAGCTTTCGCGCTGGGACGGGCATGGACCGGGCCCTCGGTCCTATTGTCCCCCCCCTTAGTTCCTGCGGGGTCTCCTAACCTCGCGCGGAGACCAATAGTAATGTCTGGTATTGGTTATTTGGTTGTGTTTGTTCACTTCTGTTTAGGGGTTGAGGAGTGGGTGTGGGAGGGTTATGGTGGCTGCTTTTTAACAAATGTATACGCGAACATGTATGACTATTTGGATGGTGCAACTGGAAGGAGCAGCTGTTATCTATTGCTGGGGGAGGTGGGGAGGGGCTGGGAACATCATGGTGGCGGCTCTTTCATGTTTAGTGCACCCCGCTTAGTGAGTTTTAACTCCACTGAGGGAGACCGACAGCACGACCTTAACATCATCTCCTAAGCCGACGACACCCAGTTGATCAGCTCCCTCACTAAAGACCCTCACACCGCCAAAACCAACCTCCACGAAGGAATGAAGGACGTCGCTGAATGGATGAAGAACAGCCGACTGAAGCTGAACTGAAGCTGAACTCAGACAAGACGGTGGTCCTCATCCTCGGCCCCACCCCCTCAGCCTAGGAAGACTCCTGGTGGCCGACAACACTGGGAACAGCACCGACACCCACCGACCACGCACGCAACCTAGGGGTCATCCTCAACGCCACCCTCTCCATGACTAAGCAGGTCAACGCCGTCTCCTCATCCTGCTTCAACACCCTACGAATGCTCCGCAGGATCTTCAAGTGGATCCCCACCGAAATGAGAAAAATAGTCACCCAGGCACTCGTCCCCAGCAGTCTGGACTACGGAAACGCCCTCTACGCAGGAACGTCGGCCAAGCTCCTAAGACAGCTGCAACGCATTCCAGAACGCCTCAGCACACCTGATCCTCGACATCCCCCACCGCAGCCACATCACCCAACCACCTGAGAGACCTGCACTGGCTCCCCGTCAACAAGAGGGTCACTTTCAAGCTCATCCTCCACGCGCACAAAGCTCTCCACAACACTGGCCCAGCATACCTCAACAGACAACTCAGCTTCTACATCCCCACCCGCCAGCTCCACTCCGCAGGCCTCGCTCTCGCCACAGTCCCTCGCATCCGAAGGATGACTGCCGGCGGCAGATCCTTCTCCCACCTCGCCGCCAAGACCTGGAACACCCTCCCCACAAAACTACGGCAGACCCAAGACCTACTGGCCTTCAGAAGACTCCTCAAGACCTGGCTCTTCGATCAGTAACAGCACCCCTCCCCCCCAGCACCTTGAGACCCTAACGGGTATGTAGTGCGCTTTATAAGTGTCTTGATTGATTGATTGATTGATGTGTAAATGGCCTGCGGGACCAGATGCGGCTCCTATTGCACGGTTACTTTCCTCACTAATGTCATGACACTTACCATAGGAACCTGGAATGTTAAAAGGCTTAATTCCTCTCAGAAACACCAGAAAAGCTGGTAATACATCACTGACCATCACCTCGATGTGGTAGCCCTCCAAGAAACTCACCTCGCTAGATCTGAGGACACCCGGCTTCGTCACAAACAGTCCCCCTTGATCTATAAGTCTTCCGCCTTAACGAAACACAGGGGGGTTGCACTGTTGTTCCACTCCTCCTCTAAATTTCAACCCCTAGATGTGCAACAGGACAGGGATGGACGATGGGTGATGGTCAAGGGTCAGCTGCGGGGGAGGCTCAGTACATTTGTAGCAGTCAATGCCCCCAACACAGGACAAGCGACTTTCTTAAGCACTTTTCTGGGGAAACTACTGGATTTTGCCGAAGGGCAAATGATTCACATGGGAGACTTTAATTTAGTGTGGAGTAAAGACTTAGACACCACCCATACGCAACGCGCATGCACTGGTTCCTTCACAGCAGCCACGCAACAATGCTTTCACGACATGGGCCTCCTTGATTCTTGGTGTACCCTGTACCCCTCTTCCCGTGACTTTACATTTTATTCCCTTCTGCACCAAACGTACTCACGATTGGATTACATTTTTATCAGCCACTCACTTCCGGGCGACCTCCAAGAAGCAAAAATATTTCCCCTCTCTATTTCTGACCATAGCCTCCGAGCGATCTCCCTCTCTTGGAGGGTCAACAACTCTACCTCTCCTAGATGGTACTTTCCATCTGCTCTTGCCCGTGGTAAGTACTCCTGAACTAAACTAAGGGAGGCCATCATCGAATTCTTTGATATCAATAATCCCAATGACACCTCGGAGTTTACCACCTGGGATGCTTTTAAATCAGTCTTCCGGGGGAAGTGTATCTCCCTTAACTCTGCGTTAAACTCACAACGTGCTAAGGCGAGAGAAACTGAAGAACTTGGTAAATTTCGTTCTCAGGGAATACTTACTAATATAATAAGAACTTGGCACAGACTCTGAAAATATGAAAAAGACATCTTTATTAAACACAATTAAGTGAGGCTACGTCACCCAACTGCCTTAGCAATTGAATGAGGCAGTCTGCTGAATGGTCTCAGCACAGACCTTTTATACCATTTATTATGCCCTAGGCACACATTTTCTCTTTGAAGTACATTATTGTTGGTCACTCCCAGGACGTGCACACAAAGCACTGTATGATGACAAACCCACTTTTCAGTTTGTCCAGCCCAAAATTAATCATCAAACAAACCCATAATAAACATTCTTCTTTAGACAAGCTGGACAAGACCCATAATGAAAAGGCCCGCAGCCCACATCATAAATAGACCATAAAGAAGGAACAGAAACAGATAGGAGCAAGATAAAGGGGTGTGTGCGTGTACAATAAACATCGCAATGTCCTGCTCTTTGATCTCTATCTGACCAGCTGCCTAACAAGGAACTGGCTCAACGAGGTCAGCCTCGGGCAAGGGAGTCAGCTTTCGCCAGGTCATGCAGGAGTCAGCACAAACCCATGCTAAGGTTATGTCCTTAAATACTTGTTCTGCCACAGTGAGGGACTACTGTAAGGGCAATCCACAAAATGGCTGCCGTTCACAAAATGGAACCTGAGGTTTCAGGACGAAAACTCTGATTTCAGGGTGATTCTGTCATTTGAATATGACGAAAATGCTTGTGCATAGTGTACTAGCCATTCTCGGTCTGCTGATATCAAAATCGTCATGATACGACGATGTTTATGACACAGGTCCAAAATTTTCAGTACCACAAAACTCTAGAGTCGGAATTGGCTTCTGTGGAACAGGCCCATAAATTAAACCCCACAAGACAGACCCTACTCAATCTTACGGCATTGAGGGGTAAGCTCCGAGCCATTTATAATAATAGGGTGGAACGCACATTATTGCAATTGTCTTATTCCCAGGGCAATAAGGTTGGCAAACACCTCGCTTGGCACTCAAGGATAAGCGGGTGCGGGAATACATTGGAGGGATCCGGGGTCCACAGGGTGACCTTACTCATAAAGATGAGACTAAAGCGGAACTCTTTGGATTATTTTATAAAGCTTTATACTCTGGCGATCTTTTAGGCGAGCATATCTACAATCTCTTCAGCTCCCACAGGTCTCCCCGGAGTGGAACGAGCTTCTTACGGTGCCCATCACGTGTGACAATGTTCTTATGGCAATCAAGTCCCTCAAGCTACATAAAGCTCCTGGACTGAATGGGTTTACAGCCCTGTTTTAAAAGACCTTTGCTCCAGGTATTGTCCCTCATCTCACGCGCCTCTTCAACAAGATGGCTGAGGAGGGCTCCGCTTCTAGTTCTTTATCGGAAGCAGTCATTACTATCATTCCCAAACTGGGGAAGGACCCTGAGGCTTGCTCCTCTTACAGGCCGATCACACTCCTCAACCTCGTTGCGGAGCTATACTCTTCCATCCTAGCCAAGTGGTTAAATGAACTCATGCCCGACCTCATCCATCCGGTTTCATCAAGGGGCACCAAACTCACGATAACACTCACCGGATTGTCCACCTTGTCGAGAAGGCCCACAAGTTCCGGACACCAGCGGTCCTGGTGGGGTTAGACGTGGAGAAGGCTTTCGACAGGGTGGACTGGGAATTCCTGTTCCATACCTTGTCGGCGTTTGGCTTTGCCCCTAGGTTCCTCACTATGATTCAGGCCATCTAACTTCAACCTCGATCTCGGGTCCTGGTCAATGGAATTCAATCTGCCTCATTCTTCCACACCAGCGGCACCAGACAGGGTTGCCCCCTCTCTCCCTTACTTTTTTCCCTTAGTATTGAACCCCTAGCTGTAGCGATCAGAGCAAACCCTGCAATTCAGGGGATTCCCTTTAAGGGGGAGCAACATAACATTTCTTTATTTGTTGGCGATGTTTTGTTTTCCCTTACGTATCCGGCTTTTATCCTTAATCTCACGCTCTCTTCTGCAGAGATGCAGGCCCTTCGACCCCTCACGGCCTTCCAGTGGACCACTTCTTCCATTCAATATGTGGGCGTCCAGATCACGCCCAAAGTGGGAGGTCTCTACACTGCTAATTTTCCTCCTATATTGGGTCGTATCCAAACAGAGCTCCACAAATGGAAGCCCCTCTTCTTGTCATGGTTGGGTCGTATCCATGCCAAAAAATTACCCTCCTGCCTAAACTCCTGAACTTATTTCAGGCCTTACCTGTCGAAATGGAGAAAGACTTCTTCCAACATGTTAAGGCCATGGTTCTGAAATTTGTATGGCATGGGAGACGGGCACGCTTCTCTTTTACGATACTTCGCCATCCGAGAGAAGAGGGTGGAGTCGGAATCCCAGACATCCACTTGTACTATAATGCGGCCCAATTGTGAGTGCTTACTGAATGGACAAAATATGAGTCTGATAAACATTGGCTGCATATGAATCGTAGTGTGACCGGTCGAACCATTTGGGATTTAGTGTGGCGCCCCAAGTGTGATAGGCCTAGGAACGCCTATATCAGCACTCCTGCTCGCACAACACTCAGGGTTTGGGATTCTGTGTCAGGCGATGAGAGATGGACGTCCTTCCCCTGCCCATTTACATCTTTGAATTTTAATCCTGCATTTCCTCCGGGACTACAGTCAGGGCCCTTTGATGCCTGGCGGGAGGGGGATGCCTGGCGCTCACACACCTCTTTCACAACTACGACCCCCTTACTTTTGAAGCCTGTAAAAGGGAGTATAACCTGCAGAACTGAGAGAGGTATTGTCATACTTAGCTCTTACATTGGGCCCTCATGCCTCACATTCGGGAAGCGGCCACACACCCTTTAACGAAATTTGAAGCCTTCCTTACCAAGGCAAACTCCATGAAGGGCACAATCTCATTATATATAAATTTCTCCTTACCACCACACTCGCTCCTCATCCACGTTATATCTCAATGTGCGAGGGTCTGCTTCAGCGGGATATTACAGATGAGGCATGGTCTGATATTATGAAGTTCAACCACTCTGTCGAACGTAGGGAAGCGCACCTCAAGACTATGATGGACTGGTACCGTTATCCTTCCAAACTCTGTCGCATCTTTCCTGGGTCCTCTGATAGGTGTTGCAGGGGGTGTGGTCTTCAGGGAGATTTTCAGCATATCTGGTGGGACCGCTCACACATACGGCCCTTCTGGGAAGAAATCCTTGCCCACATTAAAGATATGCTTGGTTATCCTATCCCCATTAATATGGCCCAGGTTCTGTTGGGGCTTCGGGATCCTTCTTTAGAGCATCAGACAAGGGCGGACAAAAAGATCATGTAGCTATGTATAGGGGCTGCGAAGATTACATTGGCAGTGGCATGGAAACGGAAGGAAGCCCCAGCAATTTCCCTCTGGCACTCCAGATTATGGAAGCTCCCTAGCCTGGAGCGGATGTCAGAAATGTTTATGGACGACTTTAAAAATTTGGAATTTAAGTGGGGACCGCTGGTTACATTCCTTTCCCGAGGTCTCCCATCAGCCATCTGCCCTTCCTCCATCAGGGTGCTCCATCTTTTCCAGTTGTGAGCTGCTCTCTGTCAAGCAGTCTATAGCGTGTACCTTTTTCGTTTCTTTTTAAATTTTTGGCCGCCATGTTTTGGGAGAGGGTGTGTAGGGTTGGTTATTTACTGTTGGATCTAGTGCTCCTTGGTTAGGAGCCATTCTACCCCGCATTGGTACCTTCTGTATAATTCCCTTAATGCAGCAACTCTCAGAGATAGCTATCATAATATCTGATGGGACTTTTCTACACCTATGTACCACTCTATGTAGGAACCCCTGTGCCTATTCTTTCAGAAGCTGTTACCTTTAATTGTGCATTCCAATCTGGCTGAGCCGGGGTATGTCTCCAGAGATTTGCTTGCCACATCACATCATTGATTTCTGTACCTAATGTTTAATAGTATTTGTGTGGAAAATGCGATGGTACAGTATTCTGTTGTACTCTAATAAAAATAGGTTTGACAAAAATATTAGTATAGAATCACACAATAAATGAACATTTTATAATTTCAAATTATATAAAAATGTAAATGATACATTTTATTGTAATTTTAAAATTATATGTTTCTTTTAGGAGCGGGATGTTGGGTTATTAGAGGATAATGGTGGGGAGTGTTTTAAAAATATTAGTATATAATCACAAATTAAATTAAAATTTTATAATTTCAAAATTTTAAACATTTAGAAACTTTATTGTAATTTCGAAATTATATAATTCTGAAATTTTATTTAAATTTTGAATTTATATTTTTGTTTTAAGAGTGTGATATTAGGTTATTAGAGGATAAGGGTGGGGAGTGTTTTAAAAATATTAGTACATAATTACATATTAAATTAAAATGTTAATATTTAAAATTATTTAAAATTTTGATATGTTATCGTATTTTAGAAATTATATGTTTGTTTTAGGAGCTGGATTTTAGGTTAATAGGGGATAAGGGTGGGGAGTGTTTTAAAAATAATATTATAAAATAACAAATGAAATTAATAATTGTTCATTTAAAAAATATTTTGAAATGTTGTAAATTTGAAAGTATATGTTTGTTGTAGTTGAGTAATGTTGGTTTATTTAGGGTTAAAGGTTGGGAGTGTGTTAAAAAATGTGTATATGTTTATACATTAAATTAACATTTTAAAATTAAAAATTCTTTTAAAATTAGAAATTTTATTTTAAAAAATCTAATCATTTTTTGTATTGATGAGTGTGTTTTTAGCTTATTATGGGATAAGGGGGTTAGAATAAAATATGTAATATGTATATTTTTAGATTACAAATAAAATATTTATAATATAGTACTAAAATGATGTATAATATTGGAAAATGGTGAGGTATTATAAATAATATATCAAAAATGTTTATTGTTCAGCATTTTAATAGAAATAATTATTGTTGGGGTTTAATTTATTATTTATATATGTTTACTGACAAGTAGTTTCCAAAAATTACTATTTAATTAAGCGGGAATAGTAAAATATATATGGTTCATGTCCAGCACCTTCCCTGACTTTAACCTTACAGGAGTGGGAATAGTAAATTATATATGGTTAGTGTCCAGCACCTTCCCTGTCTTTAACCTAACTGAAGTAGGAATAGTAAATTATATATGGTTATTGTCCAGCACCTTCCTAGACTTTAACTTAACTGGAGTGGGAATAGGAAATTATATATGGTTACTGTCCAGCATCTTCCCTGACTTTATTCTAATTGGAGTGGGAATAGTACATTTAATATGGTTATTGTCCAGCACCTTCCCTGGCTTGACTCTAACTGGAGTGGGAATAGTAAATTATATATGGTTAGTGTCCAGCACTTTCCCTGACTTTAACCTAACTGGAGTGGGAATATTAAATTATATATGGTTAGTGTCCAGCACCTTCCCTGAGTTTAACCTAACTGGAGTGGAAATAGTAAATTATATATGGTTAGTGTCCAGCACTTTCCCCGACTTTAAGCTAACTGGAGTGGGAATAGTAAATTATATATGGCTATTGTCAAGCACCTTCCCTGACTTTAACTTAACTGGAGTGGGAATAGTAAATGATATATCGTTAGTGTCCAGCACCTTCTCTGACTTTAACCTAACTGGAGTGGGAATAATAAATTATATATGGTTAGTGTCCAGCACCTTTTCTGACTTTATTGTAACTGGAGTTGGAATAGTAAATTATATATGGTTAATGTCCAGCACTTTCCCTGAGTATTATTTAAGAGGATTGTGAATACAAAATGATATATGTTGATGTACAACATATTTTACAAGTTATCAGTAATTTTACTAACATTTTAATATTATGTCTATGTTATTGGTTATGCATTTAATACATTCATATTAATAATTGTGGAAATAATATAATATGTGTAATTATAATTTAACAAATATAAGACATTTAAATTATGTGCAATGATTATGTATTTGTATTATTGTCAATGATGTACATTTTATAATTTACTAATAAAAACAATGCGTTTATTTAACATATTTTATAATAATACAACTATAAAATAAGTACATGTAAGTGAAATATTATATACTAATAAATACATATACAAATAATGAGACATGTTTAATTTTCAAACAAGCTTTATTTTTGTAGAAGTCAGTAGAAAGAAAGATTTTTTTATTTTTATTAACAGCATGGAGTACGCATTAGTAAAAATCATGAAAATATGAATATATTCATTTATTTATGTAATATTTTAAGTGAAACCATATTTGATGATATAATCACATTTGATAACAAAAGTATTTTTAATTAAAAAAAACAATAGATATATTTTTTATACCTTTTTACCAGTTGTTGCAAAAAAATATTATATTTACAGTATTAATATAAACATGTCTTTATTATATATATATATATACATAACATAAATGATTGTACATTTGAAATCAGAATAATATTGCAAGATTATAGTGCTGTTGTTGACAATATTTAACATTTTGAGAAAAAAATCTTATGACATGTAATTATACATATAATTCAAATGACTAATATACGAAATATTAATATTATTAATTATTACATTGTAGCATTGCATCAAAATAATTTTTGGGAACAGGTAAGTTTTATTTGACATTTTAAATTTAGTATGTATTTTAATAATGTTTACAATTAATAAAAAATATAGAATTATAATAATAATAAATATGTATTTATATTAATTATTATTATAACTTTACAAAGCATAATTAATGAGAAAGTAATTTTTAAAGATTTAGAAAAATATTTGTAACATTTACAGTTCAGTATAATACATGTTTTTCACTTTATTCAGTTTATTAAAATATATTTAAGCAGCCATTTTAATTTCACTGGGACTATTTTGTAACCGCATAATGTTATTTTGGCTCATTCAGGACTGGAGAAGCTCGTGGTTGGAAGCTGCGTCGGGTTGAGCAAGGTAAGGGGAATTTTAAGTGTTATATCTTACTAAATACTTATGTTTAAGTGTAGTTAGGATGTATATAGTGTATTTCTTGTAAGATCGTCGTGTTTTTGGTGTGGTGTAGGTGTTAGTAATGTTTTACTAAGGTGTTGTGAGTTAGTGTTTGAGGCCTAGTGTATATAGGTGATATTGTGAGTAAATATGTGTTGTTTTGTTGTTTTTTTTATTTTTATTCTTTTTATTTTTTTATTAAGGATTTTTCCCCATGTATACATGTACAGAGCACTTATTTTTATACAAAGGACAGACAAATCATTCTCGATTACTACAGGCTAATACATTACAATTACCTTCATTGTGTTGTTGAATCATATTTTTGTAAATTTGTCAAACATTATTCAAAACAGACAAAATCAAGATGTAAAATAAAATATGTTGCAACTTAAAAATATAGTATTAAACAAAATAGTATAAATAAAGAGAGAAACCTGAACCAATCAAATCATGTCGTCTACTTTAACAAGTAGCTCCTTCCTTCCATAATGTAATAGGTTCCCAAATCTGCTTTCCCAATTTATTCCCCTTTTTCCCCCTTCTGGCATATATTGCAGTTTCTAAATTGTATATTGATAACAATTTACCCAACCACTGTGAATAAGTTGGTGGCAAAGGATCCAACCATGCCATGGCTATAGATAATCTCAAAACTGCCATAGCCACAAAAATAAATCTGTTGCCATTTAGTTGTGTATCTTCATTACTTACTCCCAAGAGTATTAATGATGGGGTTAGCAATATCTCTTTTCCTAGTAAGATACTTATAAAATTTCCAATATCTGTTTTTGTTGTTTGTAAGTGAGGGCATGAAGCAAAGATATGCAATAAATCTGCCACTGGGCTTCCACATCTAAAACATGTAATACCTGCTGTCCCTCCCCATTGTGCTATTTTTGCAGGAGTGTAATACAAATGGTAAAGGGTTTTATAATGTTGTGCCTGTAATGAAGCTGAACAAAGCGTTTGTTGCCCCAGTTCCAACGACTGACAAAACATTTCGTCCCCAATATCTAAACTGTTTGCCCACTTCTCTGCCCATTTTTCCATATCATCTGGTTTGGATTTTATAAGTTCAAAATATATTCTTTTAATCGTACAATCAACACCCCTCTGAATAATTTCCATGATTGGGTTTTTACAAAATCCAGCAGGTCCCCCCCTTTTCGTGATAAGAAAGCTTCTGACTTGCAAATATTTAAAAAAATGTCTCGTATCCAAATCATATTTAGCCTGTAGCTCTGAAAATTGCAATAGTCCCTGTGGACCAAACATATTACCGATCATGATTATTCCCTTCCTCCCCCATTCACCAAAAGCTGAATGATTAAATATCTCACCTGGGAAAGTGGGATTGCTGTTCATTCTTGTATAAAAATTATATTTCCCTAGTCCTGATTTCTTAGCAAACGCTTTCCATACCGTATATGCAGCTTGTAGTGTCTTAAATCTAGTCCTTTTAAAATAACTAGGTTCTGTAAACTTCAAAAAAATGTTTTGTGCTTGTGCCCCCATGACCAGACCATGTATAGCTAGCGTCCCTAATTTGTCTTGTCCTTCTACCTCTGCTCCTCCTAGGAGGCCGGCCATATACTGGAAAGCCGCCGCCCAGTAATAGAGTTTAAGATCTGGGACAGACCATCCTCCCCTTTCTCGAGGAAGTGTCATATAACGCAAGGCTCTCCTAGTTTTCCCCTTCGCCCATAGGAACCTATTAATTATATGTTCACAGCTCTTAAACCATTTAGCTTCAAATAGTAATGGAATACTTCTGAATATGTATAAAAATTTGGGCAGAATTAGCATTTTTATAATATTGGTACGACCACCATTGTCAAATGTAGATTATCAAGCCTATCCAATTCTTTCTTTACTTTAGCTATTATTGGTGTGATGTTTTTTTCCACTAGTGCATCCAAATCGGCAGTAATAACCACTCTCAAATACACTCCTGACTGAACTACCCGGTTGTCAGAGCAATCTACTTGATAGTTTTTAATTATCTGCGTTTTGGCAATGTTTAACGCATACCCTGAGATTTTCCCAAATCTTCCGGCTTCTTTCTCTACCTCCCTTATCGCCTCCGTGGGTTCCGATGTAATCACTGCCACATCATCAGCATATGCAAGTATCTTACACTGGCCCATATGTGTATCTAGTGGAGTAATTCTCTCATTCAGGTCTATTTTACGAATCAGGGGGTCCATATACATCGCGAACAGAAGCGGTGAGCAAGGACAACCCTGCCGTGTTCCTCGCCTAACCTTAAAGATGCGCGTGGATCCTGAATTAACCCGTATAGATGCTTCTGGAGCAGTGTACAATGTTTGGATTGCTTTTATATATCCTACTCTAAACCCTGTTTTACTTAAAACCTGCCAAAGATAGTCCCAGGAGACCCGATCGAAAGCTTTCTCAGCATCCAACAACATAACAGCCATCGGGTCCCCTGCGACTTCTGCTGCATCAAACAAAGTAATTACTTTACGCACATGATGGGTGGTACCCCTACCCGGTATAAAACCATGTTGATTATCTGAAACTAGATTTTCTATTACTTTGGCAAATCTTATGGCCAAGACCTTTGAATAAATTTTCGTGTCCGCATTCATTAAAGTAATCGGCCTATAAGACCCTGGATCAGTAGCGGGTTTCCCTTTTTTAAGTATTATTACAATTTCAGCTCCCCCCCCAGCTACCTGGTATGGATATCCCCATCTGTGCTGTTTTCATAACTATAGCCATATCTTCAGCCAACACGTCCCAGAATACCTTGTAAAATTCAATTGGTAGTTGATCTGGACCAGCTGTTTTGTTGTTTTAAACTGATGTTATTGTATTTAAATAATGTATTTGGGTGTATTTGTGTGGGTGGGTATGTTTTCGACATTTTTTGCAGGTTACTGTTAATCAATGTCACGCTGGAGAGAAAGACGCGTTCTTTTTAAAAAGTGTGTATTAGTTGATTTAACTAATATTGTTATCACACTTTCTTTAATTTTTTGGGAATTTCCTGGAGCAGTTTTTTACATTTTTACATATTTTTCGGGTTTTTGAGGGTTTCGAGTTCTTGGATGTGTCGAGGATGGATTTA
Source organism: Lissotriton helveticus (assembly GCF_964261635.1). Classification (NCBI taxonomy): domain Eukaryota; kingdom Metazoa; phylum Chordata; class Amphibia; order Caudata; family Salamandridae; genus Lissotriton; species Lissotriton helveticus. The sequence goes on along the minus strand of NC_136071.1, from coordinate 327,380,404 downwards.
TATTGGACCTGTTGAATTTTTGCATTTTGTTTTTGGGCATTTTTTTATAAATACCATGGATTAACAGACAAATGCAAGGATTATTACTTGTTGAAATACTTTTTCCATGGCTACATAAATCGCAAGTTTATTTTTTCCTATTTATTTGTGTGGGAAATGTTATTATAATTAATTGTGATATTTTTTACATTTTGATAAATAATATTTAATTGCACATATATATTTAGTATATTAAAAAAATATATGTGACAATTACAGATTATTTGTAAAAATAAAATATTAATATATGTGTGTAAAGTGTTTGTTTTTTGAACAAATTTTGTTCATGAGTAATGGATAGGTAGTCTAGGCCTCTTGTTGATTGGTATAGGGTAACCTGACTTTGTAGTAGCTCAAACATTTGTTTAGTTTGCTTAGTTAATTTTGGACCGAATTGAATTACAGATTGTTCCATCCGTAATTCTTGGTAGCTTTGTTTTTCTGTATACATTGCAGTAGTTTATGTAGGGTAGGTTTCCCTCTGCTTGTAGTTGCTAGGAAGGCATTATGTCATCCTTCAACACTATAATTTGTTTTGGCTTCTTTGTTTAAGGTACTTAGGTACACATTCCACCAAGGAATGCTGAATTTTGGTTGTCTTCTATGCCCTGAACAGTGTAGTCTTCCCACCCAGGTGTCCTCAAAGTAGTCTAGGAGTGGGGTTAATTTGTCCTCGTTCCTTTTGTAATAGGGGCTCTCTGTTAGAATATTATAGTGATCTGCTACATCGGTCACGGGTACATATGCTAGTGCTATTAGTTTTTTAACCAGGGCGAAAGTACTATCTGTAGCATATTGTACACTTAGGGGGTCATTGGGATGGTGGGTGAGAAACGGAACCGCCCCCCATAAGGGTGGGGGTCCCTTGGGGGCAATTAGGATGTGCCCACCACAGAAGCGGGCGCATCCTACATTCCTGTCATTGTGGTGGGCGGTGCACTCAGCACCGCCCGCCACAATGCCAGGAAGGCATGTCATGCACTTCCATGCACAACATGGCAGACACCGCACAGTGCCTGCCATGTTGTGCATGGAACTGTACCCCCCATGTGCACCCCCCACCCCCCAGAGTCCTTGGGGGCCTGCAATGGGCCCCTGCAGTCTATTCCTGCATGCCTTTCCGCTGCCACAGAAAGGCATGTTACCTCACCCATGGTAATATGACTGGCGGTGTCTACCAGACGGTCTTTCGGTCTGCCGCGGTCCCCCCACCATAGTAATATGGCGGGGGGGAAATAGGTGGCAGGTGGGGTCGGATCACAGGCAGATCGCCACCGCCATGTGGGTGGTGGCGATCCGCCCGTGATCCTAATGGGCCCCTTAGGGTCCGATTCTGATGTGGGTTGGAAAGCTTCACGACCCATTCGGTTTGGAAATGGTTTCTGACCCACTCGGATCGGGAGGGTCCGACCGGCAGAGTACGATGTATCCGGATGCTTCCCGGTACGATTCGATTGGACTCCCATTGACTTTAATGGGAGCATATGTTCCTAACAGCATCATAATTGGGCCCTCGGTCGGGAAGACACGTTCCCGATCCGATTTGGAAGGAGCAAACACCATTAGAAGGCCTTCCTTACCGCATCAGAATCAGTCCCTTAGGGTTGATTTTTGCAGATGTCTCTGCAGACTCTGGTTAAAATGATAATAGCCACCCTGGATTGCTGTGTGTGGATAATTTTTCAGTATAGCATTTATCATGGCTAATTCGAAATCAATAAATATTTTTGTGGAAAATAATTATTGCTTTCTTGTTTTATTTTAGTTAGTATATCTATGTAGGTAGTTTGCTGTTTATTTGGTAATAGGGCATAGATGAATGGAACGTTAGAATGTTGGTACAATCCAAGCACTGTGTACAGCTGGTAGAATGGTTTTGGACAGACTTTGAAAGCCCCATCCATCATCCAGGTGTTACATTGCTGTAATTTCATTAAATTGTTTGCAGTAGCAACCATAATTATTCTTTTATCAGGTTATTTGTTATAAAAAAAATGGTTCTTTAGTGTGAGTAATGCTTAATTCTGGGGGAATAACTACTTCTTCAAAGGTTTTAGGGGCAGGTATAGTACTTGTGGTTGCTTTTTTTCACTCTGGCAATAGTTCTTTTTAAAGAATCTATTGAGGGTAATTGCCCTGAGGCATATTGAGGTACCTTTAATAATTGTGCTTTGAGTATTTGGGTGGTGGGTTTATCAGTACTAGTACTTGCCTCTTTTATACTTTCCAGAGCATCTCTAACCTCAATCTCTATTATATTGGGGGTGGTTATGTTCTTTTACAGAAAGAACAGTAGTTTCACGAGTAATAGCTCTATTATTGCATTTGATTGAGTAGTATTTTCTACACCTCCAAAAAACTTTGAGACCACTTTGCTTCTCCTGTGTATACACATACCCCATATAACATAATAAAACATTTTTTTGGGGAGACATTACAAATTTTGCACCTTCAGTCATGTTGTTCTGTGTTATGCTAGGGGAGATAAAAAAAGAATTACATTTAGAAAATGATACATATATTTTAAATACATTTATATTTCAGTAAATATACTTACAATGTTTAGTTTGATGCGAACAAAAATGTCCAGGATGATGTTTTCAAGCTTTTTCCTCAATTTTGAAGATGTATTTTCTGTTGGTAAGAGAAAAAAATAGTTAATAATTGGACTTTTTGTTTATATCTGATAGGGATTTTAGGGGAAAAGGAATTTTTGGGTGGGTATTTAACGGTGTTTAATGATTGTAAAATATATACTTGCTTTTTAATTCTGTAAAGTTGGTGAGTCTTGAGAAAGTAATTTTGGATGTTTTTGCAGTTTTCTGTAGAGGAGGTAAATAAAAATTAAAACATATATTAGAGATTTTCGTTTGAAAAATGGTTGTAGGTGGGTAGGAAAAAATTTAAACATTGATTAATCTTTGACTGGTGAGGATGCAGAAAATATTTTACTGCCTTTAGAAGTTATCTGTAGAGGAGATATGAATGTAACAAAATAAAGATTAGTAAATTGTGTGTCAGAAATAATTTTAGTTGAAGGCTAGTAGTATTGTTATATTTTAAATACAGTTTAACTTACTTTGCGTAGTTGTGAAAATTTCTTCAGTTGTAGAAATATTTTCAGGAAACATTCGGGCAGAGTTTCACCTTCTTTATTTTAGGTTAGAAGTGTACACAAGATGCAAACATTTTGTGCTTTACTAGTGTTTATTTAATTAGTTGCTTTGTGTCATTGGTTTAATTTAAAATGTGAGCATTTCATTGGTCCACATTCATTGTTATATTGTTTTGGCTGTTTGTTTCCATATAAGGGAAACACTAATTACTAACTTATTAGTAGAAAGTGATGATGTTTTCATGTTTCTGTTTAAAATGTATTAAAGATTGCGTTGAGTGGGATATAATGCCAGTATTATAATTTGCAAAGCTTTTATGTTACTAATATAATTTTTAATGTGCATGACAGTTTAATTTTTATATGTACATGTATTTGTACATGATTATTTTATGTTATTTAAGTGTTTTGTGGGATACGATATTTTTTATAGACGATATTGTGTACTCTATATTTTTGTATTTATTTAAATAAGTATTGGGAGTCGATATTATTGTAGTCGATATTTTATCGACGATATTTTTTCCATTCGATAATTTCGTTATCGATATTATGTCAGTGAACCCATTTAGGGGTCGATTCCCATCTCGGTCGGACAGCTCACCGAGAGCTGTCCGTAGCCTTACCTTACGCCTGAATTGTTCGAGGAGCCGGACCGTCCGGGCGAAGAAGTATGATACGGAAAAGTTCCCGACCGACACGTACACTCCGACTTCATCCACAATTTCTGTACGAGCCGGATCTGTAAACGCCAAATCGAGTCGCACAGGACCATTTTCACTGCATTTACCGGGCGGTCAAGTACGATGCGTGCTTCCTACGTGCCGAACAGGTAACAATGTACAGCACGTCACAGCATCCGGGAAAGCAGCATATCAGGTACGATTCACGCCAGAACACAATCCACGGCTACGAGACGGACCAACTAGTAACGGGTACGAGACGGAGCAACAAGCAGCGTGTTCGAGACCAACACATCATGAATCCCATTGCAGAGGTCATACCAGTACTGTACATCTATGACCCGATCAGGAACAGACGCGGACGGCGCAGATGGTAAGTCAGACCCCCACCACACAAACAAATGACATGTACCCGCCAAATGTCACACATACCCAGGGGGTCCATATCCTGTCCACTAGCAACAGGCCACCATAGGGGTTACATGGCTAACACTACTGCCACCCCCACTCATAGGGGGTATGTTGCCTATCACTACTGCCACATTGCATAGGCACCCATGACAAACACAGTAATGTTGGGAGGATCTAAGGTGCACAGACTCATCACACAAGGTCAGTCTACAACCAAGGTGAATGACAGACATACTGCACAGAATGTGGTACATGGCCATGACGTCAAAGCTCCCGTAAACTTTGGAATCCCTGCCACAGTCCCAGGACAATGCAAAAGCCAAGGAGAACCACAAGGCACACATGCTGACATCTGTCAACATTGTACCTCTGAACCTGACGAGTGGGACACACACATACACATGTCTCAATCACTGAAAGGTACCACCTATGGACAACTACATGATATTGCAAACAAACAAGTGGCCTGGGGAGCCCTGACTGTGTCCCATCTGCGTCTGACCACATCATCACCACTCAGAACTGACAAATCCCAATGATGACACACAAATGAACAGTAGTGTGTCATGCACCCACATATCTGGAAGCCCAGGACAAAGATGTGGGATGAACACAGGACAACTCAGCAAACATCACAAACATATTAAGGGAACACAGCCTGTGTAGAAAAAGGGATGGGAACACACACAACACACACCATGGGCCCAGGCAATGTCACAGAACAACACACTTACTTGAGGGGACTCAACTCCTGTGGAAGCTCAGCTGTGCCAAACATAGTTCCAGCAGGTTTTAGTCATATCAGAAGAACACTTGTTCAGTCAGCCATCAGTTACCAGCCAATGAAGGCTCTGGTCACTTCAGCCTGGGTGCAGGAGTGTCCCTTAAGTCATCTGCACATACTCAAAACATATGTTTAGCAAGTTGCACAGAGGACACAGATGACTCCTAATTCAATGATACCCACACCTGCATGTCCAGTGGAAATGGGCCCACAGTTAGGGAAGTAGACAAATTGGACAATGGGAAGCACATCATGGGGTCGATTCAGATTTGAGAAATAAATCTGTATGATGATTCGTATTCATAGCCGTTTCAGTACAAATCCGTACGAATCGCGTAGTACGATCCGTAGGAAAAGAATACGTACGAATGTGTACGAACCGTACGAAGAGCAAGGGAAAATCAATATGATACAGGATCCTCACGGTGAACAGTACGAATCGTAAACATGCTGTACGACCCAACAAGTATGATCCGGACCAGGGAACGAGAACGCGTTTCTTATGGAAAATGTCCTATGAGCAATTTGTACAGAGAACCACACATTCACATACGCACCGTACCCCTGCAATCATGGGGGTACGCACCGTACCCCTATGCTCTGTACCCCTACGCACCGTACACCTATGCACAGTACACCTATGCACCATACCCCGATGCACCGTACACCTACGCACCATACCCCGATGCACCGTACACCTACGTACCGTAACCCGATGCACTGTATACCTACGCACAGTACCCCGATGCACCGTACCCCTACGCACTGGACCCTTGCAATCATGGGGTGCACTAGCGTACCCGGGGGGTCCGTTTCGCACGCGGTTCGAGTCAAAATATGCTTTTACAGACGTTTTAAACTCCCGTAGAAAAAGAGTCGTACGGAGTGCTGTCGTAACGAATCGTACTTGCTGGTTCATAAAAAGCTGCATCAATCCGTACAGATGTTGTGTACTGCGTGTTCCGAATGCGATTTGTACATATTTTTAAGTCATATGGTCTTTCGTACGATTCGTACGGAGATCTGCTTTGGGTTCGGATCGTACTTCATCGTACGTACGGGGACATTGAAAGTGTACGATTCGTACGGGAAAAATGCTCCGTACGGCGATTCGTAGGGGATTTTACCGAATCAGAATCGACCCCCATATGTGCATGGATGCAAGCCACAGATTTGACCATGCAAATGAAATGTTAACATCCCTGTGCAATGTTAGTTCATCATGACATACCCAGTTTGCTGCAAAGGATAACATGGATACCGACCAGGATAGGATACACATCTCATGGACCACATGGAGTACATCACATCAACACCTCAGTATTCAGCATTGAAAATCCAGCATTATAACAGCAAGGTCTTGGTAAACATCATCAACATAATGTACAGCTAAATCAAGTTCACAAGGATGACAACAAATACTTCATTCAGCAAATTGGAAATTCAAATGTAAAGTCCAGAAAATAACAAAGGCCAATGTCCAGTCCATAGCTAAAGTCCAAATAGGGTGTGAGTGACAACTGTCACCCGTTGCTTGCCTGTACTGCTAAGGACAGAGACATCCACTCGGAGGGGCAGACATGGGGGCAGGCAGGGCACTGCAGGGACAGGATCAGGGCTCAGCAGAAGGAGGCAGTGAAGGGGTGGTGGGTGCAGGAGAGTCACCGGCAACTACAGTGGAGGTATCTGGCATAGTGGGTGCCGTCACAACTGTGGGGCACAAGTCTGATGGGGTGGGTGCTGGCACAACTGCAGTGGGCAGGTCAGATGGAGTGCACTGGGTCCCCACTGCAGTGCCCAAGTCAGACTGGGTTGTCGTGGACTCCATTGCAGTGCCTAACTCCATGGGAGTGGAATGGGGTTCATGCGAGGTCGGCAGGACAGAGCGGGGGCAACGGTCCTCACACCAGTGGCACAAACAGGCTGACTGGGGTGGTGGTGGTGGTGGTGGAAGAGCAAGTAGTAGGGGGAGGGCCTGAGCATTTTGGGGATGGTGTATCTGTGGGTGGGGGAAACTGGGGCAGGGTATGGTGGGGGAACCTGTGGAGTGGTGGCCTGGGGATGGAGGACGGAGACTGTGTTGTGGAGTTGCGGGACTGGGGTCTTGCTCTTCTGAGTCCTGGGGGACCTGTGGGTGGGGGCCTCAGTCTGCCTGCACCTGGGGGAGGGTGTCTGGGTGTGAGGGGCACTCCCCTCTGTGTGTGGGGACTTCCTCTTCCTCTTGTACGCTGGATCTGCTGGATAGGTGGGGAAGAGGCCAAGGTCACAGAGGAAAAGCTTCTTGGGAGATGGAGTTGCAGGTGAGGCAAAGGAAGGGCTCTTGGAGAGAGAGGTATCGGAGGACTGCGGAGTGGTTGTGGATGCCTGTGTGTGTGTATGCAAACCATTCCCTGTGAGTGTGGTATCAGTACCCTGAGGTTGCTTGTGTGCACGTTTAGACATTGGTTTGGGTGTTTATGTGATGCTCGTGTCTGTGGGATTGGGTGAATGTGCTGGTGTGTGTGTGCTTGGGACAGGTAGGGTGCTAGGAATTGTGGATGGGGCAGAGGTAGGAGGGGTGAGGGACTGTTGGAGGAGGGACACTGCTGCCGTCAGGGAGGAGGCCATGTACTGATTGGTCCTCTGTAGGACAGACATGCCCGATGACATGCAATTCATGAACAACACCAGTTGTGTCAACAGACTGGTGTGTGCATGGAGGACACTCAGCATTGATGTCTGCCCTACATGGATCTGTTGACGCAAGTCCACAGACTCCACACTCAGGGCAGCAGGGGACATAGGGGCAGGGGGTGCGGTGCCTGGCATGAACGAGACATGCTCCCGAACATGGGAGCCTCCATGGACCTCTGGGATGGGAGCCGATGGGACGGTGGTGGTGGTGGTCGTGGTGGTGGTGGCGCTGTCCACTCCTGTGCCCGTGGATGTATCTGGATAGAATTAGGAAAACAAGACCCACGTTAGTCACCTGCACTGACCGCACACACCGCAGTCAGTAAGAACAGCACATCACAGGGCAATCCCTGGCATCATCAGCAGAAAATTGCTCAAAGTGCTCACACTGTTTTGAATAAGCCAATTGTCAGTCTGACCATCAACCATGGCACTCATATCCCTCCTGGACTTGAACCCATGTGTCTGTTGCATGTTGGCTGCTGATACCCCAATGTGCACACATGCACCACCTACACAGTTGTTGGACATGCAAGTGAACATGTAGAAGTTTGTTACTATACACACATCACATCTCTTGCCACTAACTCAATACAGGTGTCAGGATGAAGAGATGGCCAGAGTCTCATTTCACATGCTGGTGATGCATACCAGCACCACACACAATGATGTACTCATGTACTGATAGTCATTGCCACAATGGAGTGCATGGAGCACATTTGACTCCACTGCAGGATCCCTCCTAGCAAGTTCAATGCCATGGCACAGGCATGCCTGGAAAGTCAGTTATCACTGTCTCCTGTCACAGGGGCAGTCAACAACAGTCTGCACTGTGTCACAATCATAGGTCATGGGTAACGCAAACTGTGCAGCTGAGAAGTTCACTTGTCCATCCCCTGCAAACTACAGATTCCAGACTCTGATGACCCCACATCATACAAATCATGAGTGACTGCAAACACACCTCCCTGAACATGAGCACCTCACAGTCTGCTGTGAATGAAACACAGCTGCCTGAACTTCACAGTTGCATACACCATTGTGCAGAGTCAAGTGATCACACAACTATATGTCACACAGGTCTCGTCTCCTATAGTCACATCTCAGATGTCCTGCTGACTCTCAAACTTATAAACACCTCAGTTGTCCAACAAAGGAAGCTACACCACAATGACACAGAGGCAGATGCCTGAGGGCACATTTCACTAAGCACAATCTGTAAGTTGATAAACGGGAGTGTGAGTACAGAGTGTTTCAATGCCCTCTAGTAGGCACAACTGCCCAGGTCAATGTGAAACAGTGTCTAGCACTAGATAGTAGGCAGGTGGCTAAGCAAGTGTGACACACTTGATATACATACTCCTGAGGCCCCAAAATTAGACTCACCTGCTGCATGGCTGTGTTTTAAACACCCCAGGCACATGTGGTGAGTCAGACCAGCAATTGGAACACATATCAAAGGCACACACAGATCACATGTCAGATATCAGGCATTGTGTAAACAATTGACCCACCCACGAAGCACACAACAGAGTCCCGGTAACATATGCTATCCAGAACCTTAAGCATAGCTGACTGCAGGGACACAGTGCCCAAGTGAAAAAAGTCACAGACTGTAGGGGCCACACCTGTGGATCAGATGAGGAGGGTGCATTACACAACTGAGGAACATGAGTCCTGGACTACAAGACCGACGTAATGTGGAAGTGTAACCAGGCCAAAAGACTGCAAATAGCATGTCAGACATAGTTCACAGATTAGGCATGGATTTATCCCCGCCTTGCGGCTGTCTGGCCTTCAGCTGCCCATCTAGGTCCGGGAAGACGACCACCAGAATCCTGAGCATGTGGGGGGACAGGTTCCGGCGTCCGCCCCTACTGCGAGGAGGCAACAGCTTCAGCTGGACCCTTGTGATCCTCCAGGTCCAGCCCCGAAGGTCCTGCCACCTCTTCTGGCAGATGCAGATCCAGCGCTTGTAGACCCCCACTGATCAAACTGCCCGTGCGGTGGTCAGCCTGATTTCCTGCTTCTGGTGGGTATCAACCTGTAAGGATGACAAAGTGAAAAAGCCATTACCACACATGCCACATATTTGTGCTGCACACAGTTGGATATACATGTAGTCATCACAATGGTAAATGAGGTACACAGGCAGTACACCCATGGAAATTGACAATCGTCCAAATGTCTGACATGGTAACATTGCCTGGGAAGTAAATGCTTGCACAAATGCACTTTTGCAGCAGGACACCTGTTCATCACATGTACCTACAAACTTTGGGGATTGAAAGTACTCAGTGCATAAGCTTGCCACTGGTGTACACACTACTAGTACTGCTAGTCCGACAACATGCACAATTAGGAAGGCAGTGGACTGCGCGCTCACCTGCTCCCCTGGTTTCCCATACAGCTTGCAGTATTGTGGAAGGAGCCCATCCAGCAGGGCCTGGTTCTCCTCCTCCGTGAAGGCTGGGGCTCTCTCCAGAGTACGTGCTATAGCAGTAGCCAGAGGATGCAGAGACAGCAGCAGTGGCAGCAGAGATGTGGTCCTGTAGCATGTAGTGCAGGCAAGTGATCTCTCTGGGGGACAGCCAGCCGTATATCTGTGCTGCAGAGGCAGAATCTGTGCCATGTGTCCTAAGTGATAGGTCAAACACAGTTACATCGTATGAATCTGGCCAATTCATGGAGTTCTAAGACTCATACACGTCTTCCACATCGTTCAAAAATTCACCTTCATGACACCCTAGGATTTACAACATTGTTGTAGGCAGCCAACTAAATTTCCAGCGCACGACTCGTACAAGTTTTGAATCTGTGTCCGTCTCCATGACAGTCCATAGCCAATGAGTGGGCACGGCTCGTTCAACTAACTGTACGATGCGTAGTTTGAAAATCCATATGATTCAATGGGTTATGCGTGTGCACGGATCGGTCCATGCCTGCACGACACGTATGCATTAAAGTCATCCGCGTCGGTTATCATTGCAATCAATGGCCAAGGCGTGCGCACGGCTCAGTCCATGCCTGCATGACATGTATGCATTAAAGTCACCCGCATCGGTTAACATTGCAGTCAATGGCCAAGGCGTGCGCACGGCTCAGTCCACAACTGTGCGATGCGTCTCTGTAGAAGTCACCCGCGTTGGTTAACATTGGTGTGACTTGTTAATGGATTCCACACACGATTACTTGCCAGGGTCTCACGTGCACACCTAAAACACCACAGCATGTGCCACACTGTATCCCATGGCATCTAAGGCTGCATTACCTGTGTGTGTATGGGGGCAACATTTGGTTTGTTGTGTGGCACTTTGGTGCAGCCACTCCCAGGCTGGGCGTGGGTTCAAGGGTACCTAATCCTTTGTGTGTTGTGCACATTACCACTGTGATGTGCAACTGTTCAGTTATGGGCATGAGTCATGGACACAGTTGCAGGTTGGATATGTGTATGACATGTCACAAACACCCCCCTGAGTCCTGGGTAGGATGGTATGTATGTCACAGTGAGACCCACTGCCACAATTCTGATGTACACCCACAGTCGGTGTGCATGTTGTGTCTCAGATGTCTCTGATTCCATGTGCCCAACGGCAGACAGTCTCCACATCCATGTGGTTTGTGCATCAACATTGATGTTGTGTGTGTGTCTCAGAGACGTCCATGTATGGCCTGCAGAGACAACAGGGGCTACTACCTGTGGGACTCATGTTTTTTTGTCGGGTATACATGATACACCATGTCATGCCAGTGTCCATGTGGCAATACAGGGACCCTGGGTATCTGCCTGTCAAAGAGATGTTATACCTGTGAGACATCAGTCCTCAGTATTCACTGTGGTGTGTGTTTTGAACGTAACAGCAGTACATAGGTACTGTGACACAGCCTAATGATTTGCCATTGCACTACATGGAACTTATGTACACGTGTTGACTTGAGATGTGGGATGATGGGCATAAAGGTGACATATGTGTCCATACCCAACAGCACATACCTCAGTTCATTGTGAATTGTCATGATGTATCATGTGATATTTTGCATGGTCATAGCCACATGGGTGGATGAATGTACAATCTTCCTTTGCCCATCTCTGTACTGCAGGGCACCAGCTGTCCATAGACCATTCCCAAACCTTGAAACCATGGTGGAACGCGACTGCATCCGACGGTAACGCTTCACCAAGCCACTGATTGCATATGGCTGGATTCAAACTGGAAAGGCATGGTGAGCAAAAAAACGATGGATTTAGGCCCAGATCTCTGTACTGGGGTGAATGTATGACATTGTTCTGCATTCTGTCCATCACCTGTTGTTTTTGCTTACTGATTGAGGAGTTGGCAGAGCAGTTGGTGCCACATATGCTACCTGGCCGGACAAACCCTACAGCACTGACCCCAAAGGTGAATGTGATGGCAGCCCTGCACTTCTTTACTACCGGTACCTTCCAGTACACTGTGGCTACTGCTGGTGGTATGTCGCAAACTATGTTCAGTCGTGTGCTCCGTGATGTCTGGAGGGGATGTTGCATTTCCTTGACCTGTACATCAAGTTTCTTAGCCCAGGTCAACTCTCTGACATAAAGGCTGCTTTTTATACACTGGGGAGTATGCTGAACGTAATCGGATCTATTGATGGTACACATGTGGCCCTGGTACCACCACATGCACATGAGCAGACATACCAGAAAAAGAAACATTTCCACTTCATTAATGCTCTGGTAGTATGTCTAGCGGACATGTGTATCACACATGTGTGTTGTTGTTTCCCCGGTTCTGCGCACGATTCATACATCATGAGTAGTCACATTGCGACGATGATGTCACAGATGCCAAGCCAGCTTGTCGGTGTGTACTGACTGTTTACCATTGTGTGTGTTTGGCAATGTTGTATTCCACCCTCTTTCAAAACTCATCTAATGTGCAATTGTTTGTATGGAGATGACTCCGGATACCTCAACATGCTGTGGTTGCTGACACCCCTCAGGAACCCTATGACAGCAGCCGAGATGCGCTACAATGTGGCACATGGTCGGACCAGTAGAGTGACCGAGCAGACATTTGGTTTCCTGAAAAGCCGCTTCCGCTGCCTGTACAAGACCGGAGGGGCCCTCCCATATGGCCCTGCAAAGGTATTAAAAATGTTCATAGTATTCTGCATGCTACACAACATGGCAGTGCAGAAGAAGTTGCCTCTCATCCAGGATGACGATGACGTACATCCGCCACCTGTAGAGGATCCAGGCCTGGGCCACGATGCCAGTGATGATGAAGATGAGGGTGACGTCCGCACACAGCTCATCAACAACTTTTTCACCTGAATTTGAGTATACAGGGTTCTTATGTCAATGTGTTGAGTTAGCCTGAAATGTGTTGGGGTTGGTCAGTTGCTGTTTGAGTGTGTCTGTGTGCTACTTGACTGGATGCGTGCAGTGATGTGTCCTTTCAGATAGTCTGTACTCCACAATAGTGTCGACATGCTAACTTGTTTCTGAGTAGCTTTTTTGTGACATGTTGTTTGCATGTGTATTGCATTTCTATCCTATTCTGCTGTGCTTTTGACTGTGTCTTATTTCTGTCCTTCCCAGGGTACTTTTATTGTTGTTTGGTTAACTCTGACCCCCAATACCCAGAATCCAATCCCAGGGTGTAAGTTGTCAATTCCAATCAAGTGATGTACCACACACCCCTCAACGTCAATTCTTCGACACTTGTTGACCGTGTGCCCACTGTCACGTGGAATTACCTTGCAACTGTTGTGGAATAAACATGTTGCTGATGTGTAATGAACCTGTGCTTCACTTAGTTATGTGCGTTGTCTGTCTTCACACATCTGACTTACATTTAATTACCTCACCTGTGTGTCTCACTTGTCCTTCTTCGGACGACCCCTCTTCTTCTTCAGGGGGGATCCTCAGGTGCGGGGATCCTCAGGTGCAGAGGACTCTCCACCAGAGTCATCCTCCCTCCCTGTGGCATTTTCAGATCTTACAGCAACAGATGTTGTGGGCACACAGGGAGGTGTGGATATGTTGGTGGTGATCAGGCGGAGGCATGTCATTATGTCCCTATGCACTGCAGTAAATCCATTCCATTTGGACTCCATGCGAGCATGATGGACTTCCTGCTCCTGTTGAATGTCCTTGAGGATCCCCACTACCTGTCCGAATATCCTCCGGTGCTATCCTGGTACGCATAGATGATCTGTAGCAGTTGGGGGTCATCATGCAGTCCAGACCCCTCTGCAAGCCCCTCCCACCACCCCTAGCCACACGGGCAGGACCTGCGGTGGCACGCACTGGTGACCCTGGGCCCCCTTGGGTGTTGTTACTGGTGGTGTTGTCCGTAGCTTCCTGGGTGGCCGGTGTGCCTGTGCTGTTGGAATTCTGTGTCCTTGGTCTGTCCGTATTGGCGGGGGTGCTCTGCCGGTTGCCAGATGTTAGAGGCGTGGGTGCAGGGGTTGCAGATGTTTGTACTGCTGGTGCTGCATGATGCCAGGTTGTTCAGTTCAGTTCATATTTCTTTATTTGGTTGCCATACTTTTTTAGGAACCATAAAAGTACATAAAAACATTTCATAAGATAAGATAAATAAAAAGAGAGCGGGGTTAATTAAACATACAGTCATTAAGACAAAGGAAGACATTCGGGGGGACAAATCTTATTAAATCTTAATAAAGTGCTCATGCGTCAGAAGTTAATCATAATTACAGCGATATTTTATACAGGCCTTGAGAAAACAAGCAATGCATTTGGCACTGAATTCAGATTCTAAAAGTTGTAGTGCAAGGAAAGCAGGGCGGCAACTTCGCAGGCCCATGGATATCAATAAGGGAGTAAGCCATCGCTTGTGTGGAAACTCATAATATCTACAAAATAAAACTGCATGGAATGTGGACTGCACCGAGGTTCCATCACACGGGCACACAATAAGCGATTTTGACCATTCATGCTGCTTCGGAAAAGTTATAATGTGAAAAAAGGTACCGGGTCAATAGATATTTTTCATAAGTGTTCAGATGATACAATAAATTTGGTTGGATCCCTGGTGCAGTCTGGATAGTTAGGATCTAGCGATTCGAGGCTTTAGTGATTTCCTGGATAAGACGTAACTCTCTTAAATGGGATAAGCATATAGTTTTCAGATTTTTCCTTGATGTACTCACTATAGATAGTGGTTGGGTAAAGTAGGATGTTAAGTTTAAGTCCTTCAGGAAGTTACACACATATGCCAACCACGGAATTTTTCCCCAGTTTGCCAACCCAATGCAATCCGTAATAAGGGAGCGTGTCAGTTTACATTGATCCGTTGTCCAAACCCGATGCCATAGGAGAATTGGCTGGATTCTGATATTATCTGTTATATAATCCATACCTAATTCAATATGGCAACAATAGGTTGGAGAACTCTGTGGGACTGCCAACAGGTATCTTATGAAACCGTTCTCTACCTTCAGGAGAGAATCTGCGGCAACGTGACCCCACACCCCCGCACCATATGTTGCTATACTGAGGCATTTCGCCTGATATATTTTAATCATTTATTGAGGGGGCGCTTCCCTAGCTTTTGGGCGAATGCTACCAAAGCAGATGTAGCTCTTAAAAATAATAATTTTCTAGTACTAATGGCCTGTCGCCAACAGGATTTGTTATCGATTAATATACCCAAATATGGATAAACGTTGGTACATTCCAATTTACTGCTATCAATAAAAATAGGTTTTATCTTCTTTACCCTGTTACCTACATGCATTATGAAGGTCTTCTTAATGTTGACCTTAAGGTCCAGGGATGCCATAAATTTGCAATAACTATTAAGAAGATACTGTAATTGGAGAGGTGTTCTGGCCATAATCACTGCGTCGTCCGCATAGAGTAATGTGGGAATTGGATGACGATCAATTGCGGGAAGGTCCTGGCTCCCTTCCAACATAGCCAGTTCTAAACCATTAGTGTAGAGATTAAAAAGAAAGGGAGCCATAACACAACCCTGTCTGACTCCCTTGGTCACGGGAAATGGGTCAGTAAGCTCACCTTCAATACCATATCTAACTCTGGCTCATGCATCTGAATAGTTCATGTAAAAAAACAACCAACGGAGGATCTACACCCATATTCAAAAGTATTGACCACAGTTTTGAGTGTGAAACACAATCAAACGCTGCGGTCAAATCCACATATGCCAAGTGTAGAATGACCGCTCTTTGCCCCAACATATTTACCATTTAGAAGGGAGAGATTTAATGCTTGCTCAACAGTTCCCAGTCCCTCCCGGAACCCATATTGTAAGTCTGATACCATTTGGTTCTCGTTGGCCCAGTCCTGTAAGCGTTCAAGCACTAATCGACCAACCACTTTACCAAGGGAGTCCAGGAGGGAAATGGGCCTGATACAAGCTGGGTTGTTACGGGCTCCCTTTTTAAAGATGGGGAGCAGCGTTAAGGTAGACCAAGATTTAATAAGTCCAGTCTATGTTGCAACTTCAAGAACCCGAGTTAAAATTGGTGACCATAGGTCCAAATTATGGATGACTATATCCACCGGCACCCTATCTGGGCCAGGAGCTTTGCCAACCTTAGACCTGTCAGAGCATTGATTACTTCGTTATGGTCAAAGACTAATTGTATCGGATATATTCGTTGATCGGAGGGGACACCTTCCCCGTCACCTTAAATATCAATCTGATTTGCACCTGTGTTTGAATTAAAGATTTTTGAGAAGTGATTAACCCAGGCTTCTGCATCCACCGCTACTTCTATTCTCAGAACAGAGTTTGACTCTGAGAGAAATGGGGTTTTGACTACTCGCCAAAAAGAAGAACTGTCATTCATTTGACAGCTCATATGGAGTTGTTCCCATAGGCCTTTTTTTTATTTCCGCCCTGCACTTTTTTATTGCCAAGTTATACTCCTTTCTTAGTATTCTAATTTCTTCTTTCTCTCTCTTAGCCTTACATAGAGCGGCTTTTAAGCGTGAGTAAGCCTTCGTTCATTCTGAGTTAAACCAACCCTTTTTAGTCTATTATTAGCCTTCTGCTTATGAAATAACTCTTCTCTTATAATATTAATAATGTCCAGAAAACTGGACAGAATCAGCTCGTAAGGAGACTCCAAATTAAGACAAATTTCTAATAGAGGAAATGCTCGACTTACTACTTTAGCTGTAATTACATCAGGATCTACTTTTGCCCACTTTATAGAGTACCCATTTATCTTATCCAGACTCAATGCTTGTTGGTTTAATAAGCTAACAGAACTACTTTTTCTAAGGGCAGTCAGGACTAAGAAAATAAGACTATCCGGAAAGTGGGCACTACTAACATTATCTCCTGTTTTAAAGTTGCACAAGTGGTCCTTCAGGTTATGAGATATTGATATAAAATCGATTAAACTAGAGTAACCCCTTCCATGAAAGGTAGGAGAGAACTCTACAGCTGGGGCTACTAATTGATTGGCAAAGCCCAGCTCAAGGCTAAAGAAGAGCTCATTGAGACAGTTACCATTAAAGGTGTGTGAGAAGTGGGTTAAGTTACTCCCACATTCGTCCAGAATTCCATATTTAATTGTTTTATAATCTTTACAAAGTGATATATTAAAATCTCCACACCAAATCAAATTAAATGATGTATTCATATATTTATTCCGCATCATCTCCGTTAAAAAGTTAAAAATTTAGAAGACGATAGTGTTAGCTCAGAAGAGGAGGAGGAGGGGTACTAGAAAGAGAATAGAGAGGGTTATGGTCTAAGTAAGAAGCTTTGTGATATACCATTTAACACAGAATACTTCACATCTCCGTCTCCATACACATGTATATTTAAACTGTGTGTCACCATAGACATGGTGCTACCCTATGTGAAAGTTTGATATCTTGAACCTCAGTTGCAAGTTGTTTTAAAAAAAAAAAATATTGGACCTATGACTTATCCGAAATGTGAACTAGATGCTAATAAGTACACTCAATAATGTTACGCCGCCCGACCCCAGGGTTGTCGGCTTAATGGCTGTGTTTTTATCCGAAAGTATTGACGAGCAAACGCAAATGTCGTGGCCGGCCCCTGGGTTTGTAGGCCTTATGCTGTGTCTTTTCATGAGTGTATAATAAAGGTCCTTAAAAAAAAAAGTTAAAAATTTCATTTAAAACATTGACTGAATCCTGTATGGAAAAGTTATTGTCCAGCTGCTCCACACTCCCTCAGCCCCTCATATGGAGGCAGCACGGTGGTAAAGGGAGTGACCCTTGACCCTGTCACCAGGTAGGTCACCCTGCTAGCCACCGTGTGGTCCTCCCCGTGCTGTGCTGCTACGCTCTTCCGCCATTCTGTGAGCTGGTTGCATCTCTTCGTTTTTTCCCTTTTGCCTTCTGTAACTTGTGCCTTCTGTAACTTGTGCTTGTTTTTCTGTCGTTGCGCCCCTCGTTCCCTTTTTGCCTTATGTAACTTCGCACCCCTTTTGTAACTTGTGCTTGTTTTCTGTCGTTGTGCCCCTCGTGCCCCCCTTGCCTCTTTGTAACTTGTGCCTGTTTACTAGTCATTCACCTCCCGTTCCCCCTTTGCCTTCTGTGCCCCCAATTCCAGCCTCGCCCTCTGCTTCCCGCCACTGCTCCCTGCGGCCCCACCCCCTGCCGTTCCCATTCGCCACCCCGCTCCCGCCTCCCAGCTGCTCCTCCCTCCCTCAGCCCCCCATATGGAGGCCGCATGGCGGACGTGCAGCGGTCACGCACAGCGGGCGCGCCGATTATGCACCGAAGGCGGGCCAAAAGCAAGCCCGTCTGCGCCCGTCCGCGCCTGGACCGCGCTCAGCACCAGGACCCCTGGCCCCCGACAATGCCAGCCCACACAACAGACCTACGACGCCGCCACCCTCAACGCACTCAAACCCGACCAGAACCCCGCCTGCTACCGAGCCACCCCGAAACGTACCCACGGACCCTTCAGCTGCCAAGCCTGTAAGTTCACCTGCCTCCGGACCTGCACTGCACCCAAAAGACCAGGCACCAGCAACAACCACCTCAAGTGCATCCTGCTCAACACCCGATCGGTCCACAGACACGCAGTCGAACTCTGGAACCTGCTTGACACAACATCACCAGACGTCGCCTTCCTCACGGAAACCTGGATAAACGCCTCCTCAGCGCCCGACATCGCCATAGCCATCCCGGACAGATACAAGATCACCCGGAGGGACCGCGTCAACCAGACCGGAGGAGGCATCACCATCTTCCACAGGAACACCATCTGCATCACGACCAACTCCGACGACACCAACACCACCACCCTGCTGGACAACCTCGCCAACCTCGGACTCAAGCAACTGGTGAACACCCCCACCCACTACGCCGGCCACACGCTGGACCGTGTCTTCTCCTCCAGCAAGCACATCTCCTTCAGCCACTCCACCGGACTTCATTGGACGGATCACAGCTGCGTCCACTTCAACTTCAGAAGAAACACGACCCACCACAACCCGCAACAGGTTCCTCGCTGGAGCTGGAGCAAGATCACCGCCGACCAGCTCACCACCTCCCTCAGCCTGAACCCTCCCACCAGCGCAACGGACCCCAATGAAGCAGCCCGCACCTTCACACAGTGGCTCACCAACTGGGCCGACGACCTCGCACCACTGAAGAACCCTCCCAGCAGACCCGGCAGCAAGAAAGCCTCCTGGTTCACCGACGAACTCAAAACATCCAAGAAAAACTGCCGCACCCTTGAAAAAGCCTGGCGCCACGACCAGACTACAGAAAACATGACTGCCCTCAAGAACGCCACCCACACACACCACCAGCTGATCCGCACCACCAAAAGGACAACATTCAAAGAACGACTGGACAACAACACCCACAACAGCAAGGAACTCTTCAGCATTGTCAAAGAGTTCTCCAACCCCAACGCTGGAAACAATGACATCACACCCTCGCAAGACCTCTGCGACTCACTCGCCACCTTCTTCCACCGCAAGATCGCCGACATACACAACAGCTTTGGTGCACAGACCACGCACCCAACCACTGAACCAACGCCCCTGACCATCACCCTCTGCAACTGGACCCCGGTCAGCACCGAAGACACCACCCGCACGATGAACACTATCCACTCTGGATCACCAACTGACCCCTGCCCCCACCACGTCTTCAACAAGGCCGACTCCATCATCGCACCCCAACTCCTGGACATCATCAACATCTCCTTCAATACCGCCACCTTCCCGGAGAGCTGGAAGCACGCCGAGCTCAGCGCCCTCCTGAAGAAACCAACAGCGGACCCCACCGACCTGAAGAACTTCCGCCCCATCTCGCTCCTCCCTTTTCCTGCCAAAGTCATCGAGAATACCGTCAACAGACAGCTCGCCGCCTTCCTTGAGACAAACGGATCCCTCGACCCTTCGCAGTCTGGCTTCCGAGCCAACCACAGCACCGAGACCGCCCTCATCGCAGCCACCGACAACATCAGATCCCTGCTCGACAACGGGGAAACAGCAGCCCTCATCCTCCTGGACCTATCTGCGGCGTTCGACACTGTCTGCCACCGCAGCCTAGTACAGCGCCTCAACAACATCGGAATCCAAGGGAAGGCCCTGGAGTGGATAATCTCATTCCTCGCCGGAAGAACCCAGAGAGTCCGCCTCCCCCCGTTCAGATCCGAGGCTACCGAAGTCATCTGCGGCGTACCACAAGGATCCTCACTCAGCCCCACCCTCTTCAACGTCTACATGAGCCCCCTTGCAGCCATCGCACGCCAACACAACATCAACATCATCTCCTACGCCAATGACACCCAGCTGATCCTCTCCCTCACCAACGACCCCGCCACCGCCAGAGCCAGCCTACACGAAGGGATGAAAGACGTCGCCGAGTGGATGAAGAACAGCCGCCTGAAACTGAACTCAGACAATACAGAAGTCCTCATCCTGGGATCATCGCCCTTCGCCTGGGACGACTCCTGGTGGCCCCCTGCCCTGGGCACCACCCCCAAGCAGGGGCACCTGGAGGATGTAGTCCCCCCCCCTCGGCGGCCGTGCTCTAGGATGACGAGAGGGAGCGGCGGCGGGGGGGACCAATGACAAGCAGTCCAGTAGCCCAGGAAGGTTGCAAGTAAATGGCCCCAAAAGGTACATCCTGTTAGAAGTAATATGCCCAAAGTTCAGCGCAGCTCCCAGGTAAGTATGGGCGGATCTAGCGGATCTCGCGTACGCGAACTTGCGGATTTACGGATTCGCAATCCGCGAAGATCCGCGAACTCTAGCGGATTTGCGGATTTTTCCGTTTTTTGTGTTGGCGCGTGTTCGCGCCGATTTTGGGACAAGTTCGCAATTGCGAACTTACTTTTCGGCTCGCAACGGCCGCGACTATGTTGTTTCTACGTCTGGTTTATCATCACAGGTTCACAGCACCCTCTGTTTCACCACTGCCACCCTCTGGGACACCCATGCCACCCTCTGGTACATCCTCACTGGCACCTATTAGGTTTATTTATCACTGTAGATTATGGTGGTTGAAAAAAGCAAGCACACCTGCCCTTCTTCAACTGCCATCAATTAATTTGTGTTTCATTAATGTGTCAGTAATTTTGAAAGTTCCAGTCTGGCTGGCACCTGCTTCCTTCCTTATCTGTAATTTGCTTTTTGTTGCAGTGAAATTTTTTTTTCACAGGACCTTTATGGTCTACTTGTAGCTATTCTATGAGCCTGCTGTTTGGGTCATAGCAGGGTCATAGAATAGTTGCAAACTCTGGAGGGGCCCATCAGGAAGCACTACCTTGAATGTTACTAATGTTAAGTTTGAACTTTTGCACCTGCTCATTGCTTTCAGTTTAGCTAAAATCGTTTTTTCTGCAATTTCGCGCGTTTTTTGGGGCGCGAATCCGTGCGAGATCGATTTCGGAAGCCGCGAATACGTGCGAATACAAAATTGTTTTTTTTGCGACGTGTATGTTCGCGTGATCTTGCGCGTGTTCGCGAGGCGCTTCTAGCTATACGTTTGCCAAGTTACCCTATCGGTCGTACACGGGCGCGGCCATCTTGTTGGCGTGACGTAATTCCGTTTCCGCCCGCTATGTGTAATCTCGCAAAGTGTGCTGCTCGCTAGTACAATTTCGCGCGTACTCGCAAGGAAAATCTCGCGCGAACTTACCCACGCGGTCGTGAACGGGCGCGGCCATCTTGTTTCTCATTCATTGCTATGGTTCTGGGCATGCTTTCTCTATCCTCTCTCAATCTCTGCCATCCTTTGCTTGTTTGAAGTTTTTTTGATCTAATTTTACTTATTATCTATCCCTCTATTTTTCTACCTCTATATTTTTGTGTTTTCTGCAGCTTTTAGTTACTTTTAAACTACTTTTTTAAACTCTTTTCTTTTCTTCTTCACTATTCTATTTCTTCTTTATCATTTAAGTTTATTTCTGCCCAGACCATGGTAAAGGGAGCCGGGAAGCACCCTGAGAAGGGGAAGGGTCCCGCACCCCGTGCCCGGCTCCCGTGCGGGCGTTTAAGGGGGGAGCAAGTGGTCCCGAGGGAGATCTTCAGCGCGGAGGAAGTGGCGGCACTGATCTTCCACGTCCAGCGCCGCCTCCCCAAGACGATCCTGGGAGGCGGCAAGATCGCGACCGGCTATGGCATCCGGGAGCATCGCAAGCGGTGGGAGAAGGTGTGCCGGGCCATGTACAAGATCTCTGGGGTCCGGCGCACATATAACCAGGCCACCCACTGCTGGACCGATGTCATGGACCGGGAGCGGGACTTGCTGGACGCGCTCGGCGTAGAGGTCCCCGGGCTTGGTGAGTAGTAGTAGTAGTACATTTACTACTCTGTTTTATCCTGCTCTGTTATTTGCAAATCTTTGTTCTTTACCAAGAGCAATAATGCTGCCGATTACATTGAGGTAAATTATATTTCAAAATCTTCTATGCATTTCAGGTGCACTGCTCTCCTTCTCAGTAGCCTTGCTTGCTACTATGCTTCTTTGTTTTGTATGTTGTGTTCAGAAGCATTTCATTGGCCTGAGAAATTATGTATGAGTGTACTGTAAAGAAAAGAACTGCGTAATGCTAGACAGTAAGGGTCATATTTTCAATTACCGGCGCATCCCTGCAAAGTAGCAGGGATGCGGCAGTAATTGTGTGCCATGCCACCACCACCCATTGGCCCAAAACGTCACAGAAGCCTTACGCATCTGTGCCGTAAAGGCAGCGCATTGCTGGAGTTGCGTGCCAACGATGGCGCAGCTCCAGCAATGCTCTGGGGTACCCTATCTCCCCAATGCTGCATCAAGCCGTACGTCGGCTTCAAGCGCGCAGGGTTTGAGTCATGCATCATTGTCCTAAAAGTGACTGATTGACATCTTGTAGATTTCCCTCAGCCACTTTTAGGATTCGTTCCTGCGCAGGTACGCCCTCCCTTGCGCCGGAACGCCCCCTGATGGCGCAGGGCTTTACAACGTGATGCATCGCCCATATGCCCATATGTGTTTTTTTTTTAATATATACGCCGCACCAACACCATGGCGAGTCTTTTGTTCTGCCGCTGCGTCAGAAAAGGCACGCAACAATGGAGGAAAATGAGCCGCAACTTCCGCAAGGGACTTCTAAATCAGCCCCAACAGACTGAAGTCCAGTCCTTCCTTTAGACACATGGCTATAAGAAGAAATAGTGGCGGTGGTGGCGGGTGGATTGATAGTTTGAGTATTCACTGATCTGCAAGCAGGATGGACTTTGTCTGTCACGTGTTGCGCACTGCTGCCTGCTGCAGTGCCAGGCCTAGGCAAACCTCTTTAGTAGTCTGTTTATTGAGTTACATAGGAACTTTCTAAGTCAACGTTCCGCAAATCAGGCAATACGAATAACGTAGTATACCACATGAGATAGATCCCGTGGAATAGTTGTCTATCTATTTGCTATTTTTCCAACATATGTTGTTATTGTTCTTTTGAAATGTTTGATTTGGTTGAAAAATCTCATCCATGTTTTCT
This sequence comes from Lissotriton helveticus, assembly GCF_964261635.1. NCBI lineage: Eukaryota > Metazoa > Chordata > Amphibia > Caudata > Salamandridae > Lissotriton > Lissotriton helveticus. Next base: position 327,356,740 of record NC_136071.1, on the reverse strand, counting down.
GGTTTTTCTTTCTTTCATGTTGTACATCAGCTCCCCCCAAGGGCAAGAGGACACAGGAGGAGGGTGCTGAGGATGCAGGCCAGGATCGGGCAGGCGAGGGCTCCTTTGCTGGCCCCAGTAAGTTTACATTTTAATAAACAGTACCTATTTTTTCCTAGCGTTCCTCATTCGATTTTTTCTAAATCGTCTTTGATCTTCTTGTAGACTGGATATAAATTCTTATCCTGCCTCGAATATGACTCCCTGTGGTATTACTAGACTATTCTTATTAGTCTGTCTGTGTAGCTAACTAAGATTGGACATTTGGCAATTCCATTGGACTCCCATTATATTCAGCAATACCTCTATGCACTGTCTCCTTACTGACTAGATAGTGTGGCAGAGTCATTCAGCTCCCAAAGTCACTGATTATAGATCCCCAATGATCTCTAGATTATCGTACGCAGGACAAGAGAGTAGTACGGAGTCACAGCACAGTCAAGAAGTGTCAGAGGCACTCATGCTTGCAAAAATTCCAAAACCTTTAGCTCATCCACTCTAGTCTAGAGGAACAAAAACCACAGAGTCTATTTAAGTTTAAAAGCTTTATTAAAAGTAAACACATTTATTAAAATCTACTTTGTCATAAAACTATTTAACTGTAAACGGAAAAGTGGTTAGTGCTGACGATTAATTGGACACATTTCTTGTGGTCGAGCCGAACTCTCACCTGGTTTGAACTTGATCCTGGTCGTGTTCTTAGGACTCAGGAGTCAAGCTTCTGTCTGTTAGGAGAAAAAGTGGTGCGTGTTAAAAATCAAAAGCAAGCATTCATCAGTTGTGCATAAAAGTGCAGCAAGACAACAGCCTTCCCTGGAAAATGGGACATTTTTACTATGGAGTAGACAGTCACAAATTATTACATTGTATTCTGTTTTTTTAACATTTCTCCTAGACCAAATATTATATAGTAGTGAGTGGTGTATTCTAACATTCTTAAATGTACTTTGTAGGTGTAACATCTGGTGACGGGGCCAGCGCGGAGGTGGCTGTGTTGGACCAGGACTCGGAGGCCTCTGGGGAGGAGGCGGCGGTAGAAGAGCTGGCGGACGTTCCTGTGGGGGATCAAACGGTGGTGGCGGAAACAGGTAAGCTATATATTCCTTACTTATTGAGATTGAAGAATGCATAGTGTGCTTTCTGCACGGGTGTATTACAATTACAAATCAACCAGGTAGTAGCCTCCTCGAAATGTACTTCGACTTAGCTGTGAAGTTTTTGGTGAGAAGAATCCCAATAAGTTCTTAGACGAACGTGATGGATGGGATGAACGAAAAGCGAAACAAGGGTGTAAGTAAGTGGGACGCGAACTTGTATGATGGCTGGCAAAGAAGAACGATATGTGTTTGCTTGGCCCCCGAGGTGGCTGGGAAGGAAAGAATATGGTATGGTGCATGGCTGGGTCAATGATGAAGCAAGGATGGGTGGAAGGACAGCAGCCTGGGTGGGTGAAACAGAAACTGTATGTGTGCGTATACTTTGACTGAATGGATGCCTGGAGCATGGTATTCTCTGACTCTTAGATAGCACATGTGTATCTAGAGAGAGTAGATGGTCGCCAGGTGAAGTAAGTGTTACCTTGAAGAGCATGTACCACCGCACCCGCACGTCCGTTCCAGTGCAGGGAAGGCAAGGAAAAGAAATTGTAAATGTGTCCAATACTATCATGAATAGTAGCAGTACTTTGTATTGCGTTTGCATTCACAGCATATATCTGGTTATTACGGTGGACACTCCGTACCTCTCTTAATAACTTTAGTTTACTTGTAGTACGTCATTCATGTGTGGGTGTATCACTGTTCACTCAATATTAAGCAAAGCACCTAAAGTCATCTCATCTGTCATTAAATACGTCCCATGTGAAGTGATAGATAATCAAATTAGTTAGCTTCTTCATTTTCCTTTTCTAGTACTCATTTGCACTGTAGGGTGAAAGGTAAATTAATTAAGCAGTAGCCCTTGTAACAGAGTATTCTCAGTGCCACCCGTAATAGAAAAGTAATAGCTTCACCACCTGCATGTACTGGACCGGTACAGTAACGCAAGTCTGTCTCACTCATCATGGTGTGCAACTTTTTTTCTCGGGTGCAAGTTCACTGTGCTGTGTCCATGTCATTCTGCCGGCTTGCATAAGATAACGTACCCATTTCCCTAAACAAGAGAGAAGAAGAAGAATAAGACTGGTGTACTGTCATCGTCGACTGTAATGGAAGTCCATAGTGGTCGTAGAATTAGTTCATTAAACTACCACTACTGTTAGAGCAAGGATGCAGAAGTGGGAGGTTACATAGATACTGTCCTCAATAGTTATGTACTGTGCTTTCAATTTGCTACTTGTACTCTGTGACCCAACTTTCGGCTCAATCACTTTGTGTTATTAATAAGGAGCATTGGTTACAGACTATGTCTTTCTTTCTTCATATAGTTGCTCCTTCCAAATCAACAACAAGGAGGGAGCAGGCTAGATTGGCCCGGCAACGGAGGCTGGAGGCCACAGTCGCCGAATATCGGCGGCTGGTGGCCCTGGAGGAGGAGGAGGACACGCAGTCGAGCGGGGCAACATCCTCGACTGTGACCACTGCATCCTCCTCCGTGACTAAGCCAGCGGGACCGAGCCGGGCTAAGAAAGACGACCGCCACCGCCAAGCAACCGAAATACCAGCTGCCCCCCACAGGAGCTGCAAGGAACGCCAACGCCGCCTACGAGTCCGCATGTCCAACCTGGAGCAGGAGGTCCTGAGGTATAAGAACTTGGTTAAGGGCCTCCGCTCCGAGCTTGCCACCCTCCGCAAGGAGTATGATGCCCATGCCGCATCATGCACCAGCACCAGCACCCTCCAGTAGTGGAGTGTCCCTTGCCCTTTTTTTATAGACTTTTGGGGGGTGGGATTTGGGAGTTGGGATCGTTTTGGGACGTTTCAGAGACAATCGTTGGGGTTAGGGTGGGTGAGGGAGATTATTTTGTTAGGGCTAAATAAATATATTTTTCAACTTTATCTGACCATACCTGTTTTTTACTGCTTTTCAGTCCGGTGGGTGGGGGGCGGGGGTGTAACAGTAACTTTGTTTTCCTGAACAGTCGTAGGACTTTAGTAGTACAACCGTCAATCTCTTGTCTACTCCGAAATAATACTCCATTATACTACCTCCCACCAAACGCTTATCTTACCTGTAATTTGTGTTAGAAATTAGGGCTAGGCCCAGGGCTGGCTCCAGGTGAAATGGGGATTAACGTTGTCAATCCTGGGCGGGTGACATTTCCTCATTGCGGTGGTACTAGTGGTGTGACACAGTGGCAGTTGCATGCCTATGGAAAAAAAGAAAACGAAACCTTGTTTGTCCTCCTTACTGTAGCATTACAACGGTTACGGTACGATCGAGAAAATAGCAGGTGACAGTACACTAGAACAGTGCCATAATGTAGCCTAACAAATGGTAAAGTATTTGCTTGCAAGTATAACTAGTACTTGCGTTGAATTTATTTGACATTGGCTACTACTACTAGAAGATATAGTACTGAAGCTGAGTAAGTCTAGAAGATATCCTCGTATTCCTTCACCAGCCTGTTGCTGCTATGACCTTATCCTCCCCAGCAAGTGTGTGGAATTATTGATGTCATTTTAGTCAGACATCAAGCAAAACAACACAGCCCGGGGGAAGAGGGTTAGGGTTTGTAAAATGGATGGGAATGGGGGTTTCTTTTTAGGTAGGTTTTGTTGAGAGAAGAAAAAAAAAGCAGAGCATGGACAAACAATAATTGAAGATACAGACAATCTTTGGTTACAAACTAAAGGTAAGCACATGCAGTCACACTCATAGAATAAAAGACAACAATGGATACTGTATCTGTATTGCGTATGTTGTTGGAGTTGTCCTGTTGAATTTGGTAAGTAATAAGCATGCAGCAAACAATTCCTCTTATTGGCGGCACTCCTCCATTCCAGCTGACGCTTCGTCCATCAATGTGGTGACCACTGACAGAAGACACCCTGTCCACTGCTTGCCTGGCGGATGTTGACTGAAACCCGGCCTGTAATTATTGAACGGAAAACAGGAAGAGCTATTACAATACCACTGATAAATAAATAAAAGGTATGTACGCTGTGTGGTGCAAAAAGTCACACTTTGATTTCCCTAATACACAGTACAATATTTTAGAAATTGCGTGCTCTGTCTGAGTCACCTTTTTAAGGATCAATAAGTATGGCCAAAATATTATAGCGGATCTTTCCCCTCAAGGTAGGTGTACTACTGTGTTTTAGAACAAAATTTGACCTTGAAAAAAAGGCTGTTCCTTATGGATTTTGTCCAAAACACTTCTATCCGGTATTAGACCTTCCCAGGAATGCCCCAGGCAAGACCCGCCGGCGCCAACCCACCCGCAAAAAACCACCCGACAACACCCCCAAACAGCGAAAAAGCTAAATCTCATACTTACAATATCTCTCGGCCTTCGGTCCAAATGCGGCGCTGTTCAGCTAGGTCATCATCATCATCAATCATCATAACTCCTGTTTTCCACCACGGATTTCCTGAAAAGCAAATGCAATCAAGATTAGACTGTCGCAGCAGTGCTTCGACAGAGACCCCGGCCGCAACCCACCCACGAACAGCAGGAAGCCCCCCAAAACGCTACATTGAGCAAGATGTCAGAAGAAATAGCAAAAAAAAGGCTGTTCCTTATGGATTTTGTCCAAAACACTTCTATCCGGTATTAGACCTTCCCAGGAATGCCCCAGGCAAGACCCGCCGGCGCCAACCCACCCGCAAAAAACCACCCGACAACCCCCCCAAACAGCGAAAAAGCTAAATCTCATACTTACAATATCTCTCGGCCTTCGGTCCAAATGCGGCGCTGTTCAGCTAGGTCATCATCATCATCAATCATCATAACTCCTGTTTTCCACCACGGATTTCCTGAAAAGCAAATGCAATCAAGATTAGACTGTCGCAGCAGTGCTTCGACAGAGACCCCGGCCGCAACCCACCCACGAACAGCAGGAAGCCCCCCAAAACGCTACATTGAGCAAGATGTCAGAAGAAATAGCAAAAAAAAGGCTGTTCCTTATGGATTTTGTCCAAAACACTTCTATCCGGTATTAGACCTTCCCAGGAATGCCCCAGGCAAGACCCGCCAACCCACCCGCAAAAAAACAACCGACAACACCCCCAAACGGCGAAAAAGCTAAATCTCATACTTACAATATCTCTCGGCCTTCGGTCCAAATGCGGCGCTGTTCAGCTAGGTCATCATCATCAATCATCATAACTCCTGTTTTCCACCACGGATTTCCTGAAAAGCAAATGCAATCAAGATTAGACTGTCGCAGCAGTGCTTCGACAGACACCAAAAATTACCCACAAACCCCCGGAACCCCGCCAAAGAGCACCTCAAAGGCAAGCAAGTCAGCAAAAACGGCAAGAAATTTCCACCTCATATTTGGTCCAAAACACTTTTGTCCATTATTAGAGCTTCACAGCAATGGGCCCAAATCCGTCAACTCACCCGCAAAGAAGTACAACACCCCCACAAGTGCTGAGTCTTTCTTCATTGGGCGTAATCCAGCACTCTGCTTGGAGGGAAATCGCAGTCTGGAGGAGGAGGATAGAGGAGCATGTTCTTCGGAACTTGTGAACCTGAGGAATGTAGACTGCGGCACCTTCAAAGCAATAAGCAAACAAGTGAAGACAGTTCTGATGATGGTCTTGTTTTTGGGATTAGGTGATTAAAGTTTGAATTAAATTAACTGTGCAAAACAAAGAAAGAGAGACACAAAGCACACAGGAATAAAAGGGAATAAGGACGAAAAAGAAAGTTCTTGATTGATTGTCTCATTTTCAGTGCTCGGTGTCAGGGAATAAGAACAAGATTTCGTCATCATACTCTGCGAATTCAGGCTGGATGAGGTCAGTGCCACCGAACAGAGAAAAAATCCCCTCATCTACGTTGCCGTCCTCCTCGTCTTCATGCGGCGTGCTTTCTCGTACTTTGTAATCAGGTGGTATGAGGTGCTGATTCATCTTGATCATTGTCAGCCGCTCCACATTTTTGGGCGAGAGGCGGCTCCGTTTGGGAGTTACAATGCCACCAGCAGCACTGAAAACACGTTCAGAAGACACACTTGCGAGTGGGCAAGACAAATAGTTTATAGCCAGGTTGTAGAGCTGTGGCCACAATTGTTTTTTGCCATGCCAATACTGCAATGGCTCCTCATTAAGAAAGACCACTGTTGAGTCATTCATATAGTCCTGCACCATCGACTCAAGGTCATCAACGGTTCCTCCACTTTGCTTACTTTTTGCTGTGGCTGTGACATTTTTTCGAGAACCATACCCCATCAAACTTAGCCAATCCTCCTCCGCAGCCACTGTTAGTGTTGTCATTGTGTGTGGTGCAGATGATCCAGTTGCCGGTGTCTTTAACGGCTGAGAGGTCACTTGTGCCCCAGCCACAGGTGCAGAAGTGGATTCTTGTGACTGGGGATGGCCTGCTGATGCTGATGCTGATGTACTGGCTTCTCCTTCAATAACCTGCCGTTCTTTTTCAAACCTATTGGCTGACCAGGCTAACCAATGTTTGTACTTTTGAACATCTGCATCATCAAAAGGAAAGAATGCTTCGTCTGCCAGCGCCTTTTTGTAGCGTGGATCCAGAATAGTAGCACAAATGTAATGCTGATCGGACTTGATCTTTTGAAGACGTTCATCACCACGTAGGCGCTCTAATAATTTCTCTGACAAAATGAAATGTTTTTTTTTTTCTTCATCTTCTTTTTCAAACTCAGAAGACACCGCCATCAGTTGGTGCTCCAGCATGCACAACAATGGGATAGCTTTTCCCAAATTACAGTCCTCCTGGCTGACTGCACGCGTGAAGAACTCAAAAGGACGAAGCATGTCTGTCAGGCTTTTAACTATGTCCCATTGCGCCGCAGTCATCCGCAGGTCCTCCTTCTGAGATTTACCCTCTGTGAAGAAATAGTGATCGAGTACCGTATACTGCTCATACAGACGCTCAAGCATGTAGAAGGTTGAGTTCCAACGTGTTGCCACCTCCTGGATGAGTGCTTTCACTGGCATTCTACGTTGAAGTAGCAGTCTCCGCAGATGCTTCCGGGCCTTAAAAGAATGGCTGAAATGGTTGGACATTTTGCGGAAGGTGGCCATTACCGCGAACGCTGCACTGTCTCTATCACTCAAGAATTTTTGAACTACCAGGTTGATACAGTGCGCCAAACATGGCACTCTGAAATAGCCACCCTCCGACATGGCCTTAACTACATTGGAGCCATTATCCGTGGAAACATAACCAATCTTGCGTTTTAGGGGGGATAGCATTGTCAAGACCTTTTTGTTAAACTCTTGCAAAAGGTTTTCTGCTGTGTGACTTTTCTCCAAGCCAAACATGGCTAGTGTTGCATGTTTCCGAGCAGCTTTGAAAACTTTGTCCGGGTCAACACCTGCGTTTAGCTTTGCTTTAACACCTGAAAAAGAGACCCAGTGTGCAGTGATGCACATGTAATCATGGCCTGGGCCACTGGTCCACATGTCTGTTGTCAGATGTATTGTGTGAACAGCACTCTTCTGCAAAGCTGCCCCAATCGCCTGCAGCACATCTTCATGTAGTGCTGGAACCGCAACTCTGGCAAAATAGAACCGGCTCGGAACTTTCCATTTAGGGCAGAGCGTTGCCACTAATTCAAGAAAACCTACCGCTTCTACAAAAGAAAAAGGTAGAAGGTCCACAGCTAGCATTTTAGCCAGCTTAGTGTTATACAGACGCGTCAGTGGGTGGTTGCGTTCATATGGCACGTCTGAAGTAAGCATTGTTCTAATGTTGCCCTGGACCAAGCATTTACGGGCTGATAATGACTTCGTTGACCCAATTTTGCTCGCTGGTGAACTTTTGTGCGTTGGTGTCTCACTCGCTCCAACACTCTTAGTGTGCCTCACATTGGGTGTGCTGCTGACAGGGGTACTGGGTGTAAGGGAAGTGTTTGACACGTCTTCTTCCTGCTCGTCATCATCAGATGAAACATCAACGTTTCCTTGAATTTGGCCTTTCTTGATCGCATCTAGGTGCGCAAACCATTTGACAGTGTGCTGTCTCCTAAGATGACCTCTCTGGCCTCCGGTACCATAGTTGGTACCTGGCTTACCACGACTAACTGCTTGCTTACAAATGGTACAAATGGCAAACTTTGGATTTTTTGGACAAACAGTAAAGAAGTCCCAAACTGGGGACTTGAAGTGTCTGTGGGACATGGAGGAGGCGGCGATACTGGTGGTGGTGGTCATGAAGCTAATGCCAGATGAAGTGGAGGATGTGGATTGCCCAACTTTTGTACGTTTTGCACTTTCACCGCCACTAATTAAGGTCGAGGTTGACGGAGGTCTCTTCTTGCCAGAAAGAAATATGGAAGTGGGACGAGTTGGTGTACTACTTAACTCCAATGATTGTGGTGTTTCCACTGCCTCCTCATCGACAACATCATCATCACGCTCAGCAGCTCTTCGGGCTAGGGTCAAAATGTCTGTTTGCTGCATGCCCGCTGGGGCTGCAGTGACCTTTATGATGACTGGGTCATCGTTGGCAGAGTCTTCATCAGCAGCAGTATCCGCCACTTCTTGTTGAGACTCATCACACTCCATAACTCTGAGACTTTGGACGAGCTTCCTTTTACGCTTAACTACCTTTGTTTGTTCCCAAGTTTGATCGGTATCATCAGAAGGAGGTGTGCTTGAAGAGGATGTAGACACCACCCTTGATCTCTTCCTTGCTAGGGGTGTGGAAGACAATGAAGGATCATCAGGAGGAGTGGCTTCCTCAAATGATACCTCGCCTTGATTGTCGATTTCCTGATGTGCCCCTACTTCGGGAGGAACAACTATTGTGGGCACTTGTTGTGACCCTCCATGCACCTCTGCTTGCGCATCTCCTTGCGCTGCCTCTCCTTCCACATGTACTTGGGCTTGTACTTGCACATGTGATTGTTGTTGCGGCTGTGGTTGTTCAACACTCGTCAGATGAGCTACAACAACCTGTGTTGATTGAGGGACATTGCTGCTGCTTTTTTGCGAAGAGCCAACATCACTGGTCGATGGTGATTGAAGAAGTATACTGGCTGCCTCTGCACCACTCAAGGGCTTGGACTTAAGTTGGCGTGGTGGTGGTGGTGGCACTGAGCCCAATGGAGCGGGGGTGCTGCTGCCAGCTTGGTCCCCAGCAGATCCCGCTGCAGCTGCTGCAGGCATACTTTTTTTTTTACTCCCAAAAAAAGGGGCGGGCGGCACACCAGTGTCCTTGGTAACTTGCTTCTTCTGCTCCTTACTGGCACCTTTCTTGCTAGAGGAGCTACGGGTTACTTTTTTTGGGGCCATCTTCTTCAGAGCAGGTCAGCAGGCAGCAGTTGCACGAGTTGCAGAGGGTTCTGTGTCCAGACGTGACGTCGCGTGACGTTATGCTGCACACACCGCTGCAGGACTTCTTCCTGGCACTGGTGGTTCTATTGAGTCTTCTTGTGCACCTAAAAGCAATGGAAGACAGAGGAACATCAGTTCAGTTATACACCCCAAAAAATCGACAAAACACAGAAAAATGAGCACAATCCCATGCCATCCATGATGTTTACATTGAAGACACCCCACAGAAAGACTAGGGACATGCAAGTATGCAACACTCACTACCCCTGGGCATAAGGGATGAAAAGTAGGCAAAATAAGTGCAGGCCTCAGACACTGCCTCTCCTCAAAATGGCCCCCTTACACCCCAAGCACATGTTGCCTGTACCAGCCAGCACTCAAGATGGCCACCACCACCACCCACATGGCCAGTCCACATCAACAGTACACCCCCAAAAAACAGAAAAACAGCCAGAAATCACCACAATCCAATGCCATCCATGATGTTTACATCAAAGAGAGTGAGACCACACCACAGGCACACTCAGTCCATGCACCAGCACCACCCCTGGGCAAGGAAAAGGCCACACCAGCAGCCCCCCAAAAACGACAAAAAACAATAAAATCTGCACAATCCCAGCCCATCCATGGCCTCAATGGTGTTTAAATTCAAGAAGACACCCCACAGAAAGACTAGGCCCATGCAACACTCACCACCCCTGGGCAAAGGGCCACACCAGCAGGCCCAAAAAAACGACAAAAAACAATAAAATCTGCACAATCCCAGCCCATCCATGGCCTCAATGGTGTTTAAATTCAAGAAGACACCCCTCAGAAACACTAGGCCCATGCAACACTCACTACCCCTGGGCATAAGGGATGAAAAGTAGGCAAAATAAGTGCAGGCCTCAGACACTGCCTCTCCTCAAAATGGCCCCCTTACACCCCAAGCACATGTTGCCTGTACCAGCCAGCACTCAAGATGGCCACCACCACCACCCACATGGCCAGTCCACATCAACAGTACACCCCCAAAAAACAGAAAAACAGCCAGAAATCACCACAATCCAATGCCATCCATGATGTTTACATCAAAGAGAGTGAGACCACACCACAGGCACACTCAGTCCATGCACCAGCACCACCCCTGGGCAAGGAAAAGGCCACACCAGCAGCCCCCCAAAAACGACAAAAAACAATAAAATCTGCACAATCCCAGCCCATCCATGGCCTCAATGGTGTTTAAATTCAAGAAGACACCCCACAGAAAGACTAGGCCCATGCAACACTCACCACCCCTGGGCAAAGGGCCACACCAGCAGGCCCAAAAAAACGACAAAAAACAATAAAATCTGCACAATCCCAGCCCATCCATGGCCTCAATGGTGTTTAAATTCAAGAAGACACCCCACAGAAAGACTAGGCCCATGCAACACTCACCACCCCTGGGCAAAGGGCCACACCAGCAGGCCCAAAAAAACGACAAAAAACAATAAAATCTGCACAATCCCAGCCCATCCATGGCCTCAATGGTGTTTAAATTCAAGAAGACACCCCTCAGAAACACTAGGCCCATGCAACACTCACTACCCCTGGGCATAAGGGATGAAAAGTAGGCAAAATAAGTGCAGGCCTCAGACACTGCCTCTCCTCAAAATGGCCCCCTTACACCCCAAGCACATGTTGCCTGTACCAGCCAGCACTCAAGATGGCCACCACCACCACCCACATGGCCAGTCCACATCAACAGTACACCCCCAAAAAACAGAAAAACAGCCAGAAATCACCACAATCCAATGCCATCCATGATGTTTACATCAAAGAGAGTGAGACCACACCACAGGCACACTCAGTCCATGCACCAGCACCACCCCTGGGCAAGGAAAAGGCCACACCAGCAGCCCCCCAAAAACGACAAAAAACAATAAAATATGCACAATCCCAGCCCATCCATGGCCTCAATGGTGTTTAAATTCAAGAAGACACCCCACAGAAAGACTAGGCCCATGCAACACTCACCACCCCTGGGCAAAGGGCCACACCAGCAGGCCCTAAAAAACGACAAAAAACAATAAAATCTGCACAATCCCAGCCCATCCATGGCCTCAATGGTGTTTAAATTCAAGAAGACACCCCTCAGAAACACTAGGCCCATGCAACACTCACTACCCCTGGGCATAAGGGATGAAAAGTAGGCAAAATAAGTGCAGGCCTCAGACACTGCCTCTCCTCAAAATGGCCCCCTTACACCCCAAGCACATGTTGCCTGTACCAGCCAGCACTCAAGATGGCCACCACCACCACCCACATGGCCAGTCCACATCAACAGTACACCCCCAAAAAACAGAAAAACAGCCAGAAATCACCACAATCCAATGCCATCCATGATGTTTACATCAAAGAGAGTGAGACCACACCACAGGCACACTCAGTCCATGCACCAGCACCACCCCTGGGCAAGGAAAAGGCCACACCAGCAGCCCCCCAAAAACGACAAAAAACAATAAAATATGCACAATCCCAGCCCATCCATGGCCTCAATGGTGTTTAAATTCAAGAAGACACCCCACAGAAAGACTAGGCCCATGCAACACTCACCACCCCTGGGCAAAGGGCCACACCAGCAGGCCCAAAAAAACGACAAAAAACAATAAAATCTGCACAATCCCAGCCCATCCATGGCCTCAATGGTGTTTAAATTCAACAAAACAGTTGTATCATGCACCCATAACCAACCCTGGTCCTACTGGATACTGTGGCTACCCACAATATAATTTATTTAATTTTCTGAAAAAGTTCCAAAATTGTACTTGCAGCAACTGTAATGCCCCAAACAAACTTACTTGTGAAAGTTGATTTCTAATCCAAAAGTGATCCAAAGACAGTCAAAAAGGCCTCAAATCCAAATATCCAGCAGCACCCACAAACAGTAATCCTTCCAGCTCCAGATCCAAATGAAAGTGACCAGGAGATGGACAAAGCACTGGGAGGAGCCTGCTGGACAGGAACAGGAAGTTGGAGACTGTGAGGCACTTCCTTCCTCCCCCCCCCAAAATGGACTCCTTGCAAAAAAAAAGGCCATGCAAATGTCAACCTGAGGAGTGATTCTGATAAAAATCATAATTTTCTGAAGGTTTATCCTGTTTGCTGGTGATTTTCTTGTGCGAAATTGCAAAATCTCTATTTCGCAAGTGCGAGATTGTTCCTTTCCGCCGCAACTACGTGTTCGCAATTGCGAACTCTCGCGAGGTGTGCTGTGCAAGGTGGCAAGCCGCGAGTACGTATTCGCGGGCGACAAACTCCCGCGGGAACACGCAGCAAGATCTAAAATGGCGCGTCACTCGCAAAGAAAAACAACTCGGCAAACGCTAAAATGACGGAAAGTGAACGCCGTGCACCACGCCGCACGCCGCAACCAAGCAAAAAATCCGCCGCGAGCGGATTCACGGATTTTCGACAAATTCGCGAGCGTTCGCGGATTGCGAATTTGCCAAAAATCCGAAAAATCCGCGAGCGGAGCGGATTTTACACCCATGCTTACTCCCAGGTTGTTCTTCGTCATCTGAAGAGGACAGAGACTGATCCACACCAGAGAGCTCAGGGTCCACTGGAGTCTGGGACAGGGACTCCTCTTCATGTGCTGCTCTGTCCCCAGCACCACCTGTGTTTGGACGAGACACACAATGTAAGTTCTGTTTCTACAGTCATCAATGGTTCACATACATGACATTTGCAAATGTACATCAGGATGCGTGTCTGTACACTGCATTGTCCTAAGTTGTCATGGACAGAGATTGATATTGTTGTGTCACATTATCCAGCCAACATGAAGCATTTCAATGTGCATGTCAGTGTGTGCATTACCAGCTCATGTATAGATTTGACTGTACATGGCCATTGTTACTCAAGGGCCATCACGTGGCTGACACAGGTGTGTCATCCCAGTTCACATTTGACCTTTGACGAGGTCATACGTGCAATTCCACTTAGGATCTATTGCAATATTGGGGCATGTGTGGTAGCAGTTTTTCCTATTCTTTGTGCGTCACATTGGTGTGTCGATACAACATGGTCACAGTACGGTATGCCTGAGATCTCTGGGGAGAATCTGTTTCTCATTTCATAGAAGTGATGATGTCACCGTAGCTAATGATGCTGGTGCAGAGTTTTGTGCGTGCAAAAGTGATTTACTTTGTCAATGTTCTCCATGGTGATATGGATTTGAGCACAGCAGCTCTCTGGCTTTTCCATGCTCATGACAGTGATAGCCAGTGTTGTGCGTGTTGCGGCTTTGCTGCTGTGAGTAGCATGTCTCCTCCAATGCAGTCTAGGTTGGACCTTGTGTCTACAGTGTCTATGACAGTGAGTGGTGTGTTGTGTGTAGGATGCATTTGTTGCAGAACGATGTAGGAGTGGAATGCAGCTCACAACAGCACCAAGTGTGAATGAGACCATGCTACAGTGTCAGCTATATTGGTGTGTCCATTCCATTCACTGTCAGGTGTCCCCTGTCAATGATGTATATGTGAGTTCCTGTGTGTTTTTGTGCTATGTACTAAGCATGGGCGGATTTTGCGGATTCGCAATCCGCGAATTTGCGGATTCGCGGATTCGCTGATTGCGAAAATACGCGAAATCCGCGAATTCTCGCGGATTAGCGGATTTTTTGGGGGTGTGTGTGTTCGCACGGGTTTCTGCAAGTTCGCGAGGGTTTTGTACTATTTCGCAAATTGCGAACTTACTTGTCGGGTCGCCAGTTTAGCGAACTTGTTGTTTCTACGTGCCCAGCCTGTTTGCTAAGCTTTCTTCATCACTGCCACCCTCTGTCACCACTGGCACTCTCTTTGGTCACCCATGCCACCCTCTGGCTCACCCATGTCACCCTCTGTGTCATCACATCACCCTCTAGTTCACCAGTGTACATTATTGGGGCAAAGCAAAGCACTGCCATCCTCTGTCAACACTGGCACTCTGGTTCACCCATGCCACCCTCTGGCTGGCACACCCATGCCACCCTCAGTGTCATCACAACACCCTCTGATTGACCACTGAGTGAACAAACACCTGCTAAGTGCTTTAAGTTTTGCAAACAACAACACCTGCCCTTCCCCAACTGACATTAATGAAGGCTGGCACCTGCTTGTCTGCTCCCTTTCCTTTTTGTTGCAAATGCAATATAAATAATTTTTTTTAACAGGATGCAATGGCATTCTTGTAACTATTCTGTGACTGTCAGAGCAGGGTCACACAATAGTTGCAAGTAGGCAACCGGATTCTGGAGGGCCCCTTCAGGAAGCACTACAGGTAAATGGTTACAAATGATGAGCTCGAACTTTTGCACCTGCTCGTTCGTTTTGCTTTTGCAAAACTCGTTTTTCGGTAATTTCGCCTTATTCGCGGGGCGCGTCGTAGTGCGAACTGGCCCGTGGAGGCCGCGAACTCGTGCGAGTTACCTCAAGGTTGAGTATGGGCGCCGCCATTTTGTTTGCGTGACGTATTTCCGTTTCCGCCCGCTAAGTGTAATCTCGCGCGACTCGCGCCGTGCGAATACAAGTTCGCACGAGTTCGCGAGAGAAATCGCGTGCGAACTTACTTACGCGCACGTGATCGGGCCGCCATCTTGTTTTTCATTCATTCCTATGTGTCTGGGTATGGTGTTTCTATCCTCTCTATATCTCTGCCATCCTTTGCTTGTTTTAATATTTTTTTGATCTATTTAACTTATTTTCTATCCCTGTATTTTTCTAGATCTATATTTTTGTGTTTTAGGCTACTTTTGTTTACTTTTGAACTACTTTTTTAAACTTTTACTTTCCTTCTTCCCTACTCTTATTCTTTTTCATTTTGTCTCTTCTTTACTGCTCACACCTGCCCAGAACATGGTCAAGACAGCTGTGAAGCTGCCCAAGACGGGCACCGCAGCCCGTGCCCGGCTCCCGTGTGGTCGATTGAGGGCGGAAATGGTGGTGCCCCGGGAGATTTTCAGCCCTGAGGAGGTGGGCGCACTTGTTTTTTACGTGCAGCGCCGTCTCCCCAGGACCATCGCGGCAGGCGGCAGGATTGCTGCTGGTTACACCAACAGCCAGGAGCGACGGAAGCGGTGGGGGCAGGTGTGCCGGGCCCTTTTTAAGATCACGGGGGTCCAGCGCACCTACAATCAGGTCACCCACCGCTGGACCGACATCCTTGACCGAGAGCGTGACCTGCTAGACGTGCTGGGAGTGGAGGTCCCCGGTCTTGGTGAGTAGTAGTAGCAATTTTTTCATTAATATTTCAAAATCTTCTGTGCATTTCAGGTGCACTGTTCTCCTTCTCTGTGCCGGTGCCACTGCTTATTTGTTATCTATTTTGTGTTCATTTAATTGGGCTGAGTATGAGTGTATTTTACAGAACTGCGTAATGCTAGACACAAAGGGGCAGATTTACAAGCCCCTTGTTCCACGTTTACACTGCCTTACCTGACGCACAGCGACGTAAACGTGGCGCATCCCTGCGAGTCATGTACGACGTGATGCATCTAAGGAGATGCGCCACGTGAAAGCCTGGGCCTGCGCCTCAATGGGTGCGTTCCCACGCAGGGGGGGAGTGGGGGGTGGGGGGTGCCGGTCAGGCAGATGTGTGCCTCGCAAAAGTGCCTGCGTGAAATCTACAAGATTTAACGCAGGCACTTCCGCGACGCTGCTATGTCAATTCTTTATGCCTGCTTGCTTGAAGCAGGCGTAAGGACTGATGCGGTATGTAGAGTATTGGGCAGCCCTGAGCACTGCTATAGTTGCATTGCGCCCGCGACGCGACTCTAGAGATGCGCCCCTATTTCGTCACGAGATGCGTCACGCATCTGCCTACCCTTGCGCCAGGGTTTGCCGCATTGTAATAGCGGCGCATCTGCCGTGACGCAAGGTTAGTTTTGCGTTACGTATTTGTTCTGGTGCACATCTGGAGGTGTCCAGCTCAGAACTCGTAAGTATGCCCGTAAGTGTCAGATTAGCAATTACCTGCGCATCCCTGCAAAGTGTGTGGCACGGCAGCACCACCCATGGTGCGCCGTATTTACAATGCGGCACACCATGGTCCCAAAACGTCACCGAAGCGTTACGCATCGGTGCCGTAAAGGCGGCTCTTTGATGGAGTTGCGTTGCAACGATGGCGCAGCTCCAGCAATGCTGCGTCAAGCCGTAAGTCTGCTTCATGCAGGCGCAGGGTTTCAGTGACGCATCATTGTCCTAAATGACTGATTGAAATTTTATATATTCCCCATAGCCACTTTTAGCATGCGTTCCTGCGCAGGAACGCCCTCCCTTGCGATGGAATGCTCCCTAATGGCGCAGGGTTTTAGAATGGGATGCATCTCCCATATGCGTCACGTTGTTAATATACGCCACACCATGGCGCCTCTCTTGTGGCGCTGCGTCACAAAATTGACGCAAGAATGGAGCAAAAGAGCTGCAAGGGGCTTGTAAATCTGCCCCTAGAGTAGAGGCTCAGGTGCAGTCCTTCCTTTGTAGCCCTCTTTTTGGATGAAATAGTAGGTTCTTGTTCTTTCTAAATGTTTGATTTGGTTGACAAGGACATCGGCAAGCAGCAATCATCAATGTTTTCTGTTATTTCTTTCATGTTGTACGTCAGGTCCGCCCAGGGGCAAGCGGACCGAAAAATCTGATGCAGCAGTGGCTCCAAAGGAGGAGGATGCAGGCCAGGGCGGCGAGTGCTCCTTTGCTGGCCCCAGTAAGTTTTCATTTAAATATAGAGGACCTATTGTTGTCCAAGCATTCCTAATTTAATTGTTTCGAAATAGGGTTTAGATAGGAGCAAAATCAATAATCCAACTGTTGCAGGGACAATTCTCCACAAACCGAACTATGGACAGCAAAGACCAGAGTAATAATATTTCAGAGTGGCGTGTTTGGCACACTGTATAAATAAACCTGGTAGTGTCAGCAGCACAGACTCCTCCTTGCAAAAATTGCAAAACTTTTCGCTCAGTCACTCTAGTCTGGACTCTCTGGAGGACTAAAAACCACAGAGTCAATTCAAGTTTAAAAGCTTTATTAAAAGTTTAAGTAAACACATATATGAAAATAAAGTTAGTTGGAAATGGAAAAGTGCTTGGTGCTGAGTTGATGAGTACTGGATTGGTACACATTTCTTGTGGTCGAGCCGAGCTTTCACCTGGTTTGAAGTTGATGTTCCTCTTGTCCTTAGAAGTCCAGTTTCTGTCTGTTCAGAGAAAAATAGTGTGTGTTAAAATTAAGCAAGCATTCAACAATTGTGACAAAAAAAATGAAGCAAGACAACAGCTTTCCCTGGAAGGAGGGACATTTTTACTTTAGACTAGAGTAGACAGTCAATTAATTTTTCTGTTGTTTTCACATTTTTTCATTCATAGACCAAATACTAGTGGAGTGGTGTAATCTAACATTCTTAAATCTACTTTGTAGGTGGAACATCTGGTGGCGGGGCCAGCTCAGATGTGGTGGTCATCAGTGACTCGGAGTCCGAGGGTCAATCTGGGGAGGAGGCGGCGCTAGAGGAGTCGGACCAAGAGCAAGAAGTACAGACTGTGAGGAAGGAGACGGTGGCGGTGGCGAGTACAGGTAAGCTGGATCATGGAGGTACTATCTGACTCTTAGATAGGATATGATGTGTATTCAGTGGTGGCCCAGTGACAAATTACAATATGGTAATTACAGCAGGCTGGGACCGACAGACAGATGGAGGCAGAGACAGAGAGAGAGGAAGACAGAAGGAGAGAGAGAGAGAGGGAGGGAGCCAGAGGGAGGGTGAGGGAGGGAGACAGAGAGAGAGAGACAGCGAGGTAGAGGGAGACAAAGGGAGACAGAAAGAGTGAGACAGAGAGAGAGAGAGAGAGAGAGAGAGAGAGAGAGAGAGAGAGAGAGAGAGGGAGGGAAACAGACATATCGCCTGGGCCTGGTGCAGATGATACGGTTGCTGGTGTGGTTAACGGCT
Organism: Lissotriton helveticus; assembly: GCF_964261635.1. Taxonomy (NCBI): domain Eukaryota; kingdom Metazoa; phylum Chordata; class Amphibia; order Caudata; family Salamandridae; genus Lissotriton; species Lissotriton helveticus. The sequence goes on along the minus strand of NC_136071.1, from coordinate 327,338,332 downwards.
CAGAGGAAAAATCACTCACTTCTGCCAGATCTCTTTCATATGAAAGAGCACCAAACCAAGGATACAAGTGAGTTGTGGGAAGGGAAATGGTGATTCAAGCGCCCCTCCCTGCGGACGCCCATGATACTGGCCTGAATAGTTTTGTACTGCCCTGGCTAGTTGCTAGTTGTACTGTGACACAACTTCCTGCTGAATCATTTTGTGTTAATCATATTCTTAAAGAGCATTGGTTACAGATTATGTCTTTCTTTCTTCATGTAGTTGGCAATACTAAAACCTCCAAACCAACGAGGAGTATGCTGGCTGTACTGGCCCGGCAACGGAGGCTGGATGCAACTGTTGCTGAATATCGGCGACTGGTGGAACTAGAGGGGGACGACACGCACTCCAGTGCATCAAACCTAACAACATCTACATCCTCCTCTGTTACCCCACGTTCTACCGGTAAGCACAGTGCTCCAGCAAACCGGAGCCGTGCCGGAAGACGCCACCGCCGAGCAGCAAAAGCTGCACCTCGCAGCACTGTTAAAGGTCGCTTGCGCCGTGCACTCCGCAGAGTGTCCGACCTAGAGGCGGAGGTCCAGAAATGGACCAAATATCAGAATGTGGTGGAGGGCCTCCGCCTAGATCAAGCCATCCTCCAAGAAAAATATGATGCCCTGGCCCTAAAGCATGATGCCCTGGAGGTCAAACTTAACAGCTTGCATCCATAGAGTGTCCCTTGCCCCTGTTTTTGAGACTTTTGGGGGGTGGGAATTGGGAGTTGGGTTTTTTGGGGACTTTTGAGGACTATTTATTTGTTGGGGTTAGGGAGGGTCTTGCGGGAGATTATTTTGTTAGGGATATAAATATACTTTTTCAAACTTTATCTGAGCATACCTGTTTTTTTACTACTTTTGAGCTGGGTGGGTGGTGGTTTTGCAGTAATTTAATTTAACTGAACACTGTCATCGTGTTGGTTCACGTGCAATAGGCCAAATGTTTTCCAAAGTAAATGCCTGTCACAGAGTTTGTTAATTCAAGAGCCCTAGGACTTTGCTGCTAGTACCACTGTCACTCTCTCGCCTCTCCAAATACTCCATTATACTACCTCCCATCCAAACGCTTATCTTACCTGTAATTTGTGTTTGAGGGCTGGCTCCACCTGGAATTCACAGTGGGGGACTCGTCAACGTTAAGTAAGTTTCTTCATTGTGCAGAATCCAGGCATCAGCATTATGGGTAATGGATAGGGTGAGTCTGGAGGAGGAGGACTCAGGATAGACGACCAGGACTGAGTTCGTGTCAACTAACTGTTGTGAACCTGAGGAATGCTGCGGCATCAAAATCAAGACAGTTCTGTTGATGGGCTTGTTGTTTTATTGGTTGATTTGATTACAGTTTTGTTGGGAATGTGATGAAGCACTTGCTAAAGAAAGACAGACACACAGGAATAAAAGTGAATAAGGAGGACTATTTACAATTAATGAATGAATGATTGAGTCATTTTCAGAACTCGCTGTCAGGGAAGCAGAACTCGTCCTCATACTCTGCTAAATCATCAGTCGGGGTTACTTCTGGTAACTGAGGAGAACTTTCCTCGGGTAGGGCGGTGTCCTCTTCTTCCTGCGTGCATTCTCGTACTCTGTAATCTGGTGGTATGAAGTGCTGGTTCATCTTTATCAAGGTGAGCCGCTCCACATTTGCGGGCAAGAGGCGGGACCTTTTGGAAGTCACAATGCCACCAGCAGAACTAAAAACACGTTCTGAAGACACGCTTGCGAGTGGGCAAGACAAGTAATTGATAGCCAGGTTGGTGAGCTCTCGCCATATTTTTCTTTTCCCATGCCAATACGCCAATGGGTCCTCTGTAATATTGACCTCTGTTGAGTCATCCAGATAGGCCTGCACCATTGAAAGAATGTCCTCCCGGATTCCTGTACTTTGCACTTCTGTGTCCTTTCTAGGACCAGGAAACCCTAGCTGAGTTAGCCAACTCGCTTCAGACATATCGCATGCGCCTGGTGCAGATGATACGGTTGCTGGTGTGGTTAACGGCTCAGAGGGAAAGTCACTCACTTCTGCCACAGGCACAGATGGTGAAGTGCTTTTTTGGGACGCCTGATCGCCTGCTGATTCACTAGTAGTACTGTCTTCTCCTACAGTTTCCTTCCGCTCTATTTCAAAACGAATGGCTGACTGAGCTAGCCAACCTTTGTACTCTGTAACATCCGATGTTTCAAAAGGAATTATTACTTTGCCAAACAATGGCTTTTTGTAACGTGGATCCAGAATAGTAGCACAAATGTAGTGCTGTTGTTTCTTGATATTTACAAGCCGTTCATTGCTAACTAGGCGTTGTAATAATCTCTGCGCCAACTCATGTGCTTCGTTCTTTCCAACGTCCTTTAATTGTGAAGACACCACCTTGACTTGGTGCTCGAGCTTCAGCAACAGTGGGATAGCTTTGCTCAAAGAACAGTCCTCCCTGCTCACGTCACGCGTGAAGACCTCAAAAGGCCGAAGCATGTCTGTCAGGCTTTTAACTAGCTGCCATTGCTCCACCGCTAGCATCATTCCTGTCGTATCACCACCCAGGTTGTAGAAATACTCATTGACTACTGGAAACAGCTCATGCAGACGCTCAAGCATGTAGAAGGTTGAGTTCCAACGTGTTGCCACCTCCTGGATAAGTGCTTTCACTGGCATTCTACGTTCATTTTGCTTGCGCCTCAGCTCCTTCCGGGCCTTAAAAGAATGGTTGAAATGTGTGCATATTCTTCTGCAGATGGTCAGTGTTTTGTCGACTGCAAGTTCTTTTTTCAAAAAATTTTGCACAACAAGGTTGATACAGTGCGCCAAACACGGCACTCTGAAATAGAAACCGTCCTCCATGGCCTTAACTACATTCCTGCCATTATCTGTAGAAACATAACCAACCTTGCAATGTCTTGGGCGCAGCCATTTCAAGACCTTTTTGTTAAAGTCAGCCAAAATGTTGACTGCAGTATGACTTTTCTCCATGCCAAACATGGCTAATGTTGCATGTTTACGAGCACCCTTAAAAATCTCGACCAAGTCACCACCTGCATTTATCTGTTTAATAACCCCTGAAAAAGAGACCCAGTGTGCAGTGATGCACATGTAATCAAGGGCTTGGCAAGTGGTCCACATGTCTGTTGTCAGGTGTATAGTGTGAACAGCACTCTTCTGCAAAGCTGCCCCCACCAACTCAAGCACCTCTTTGTGTAGTGCTGGAACAGCAACCCTGGCAAAATAGTACCGGCTAGGAACCTTCCATTTAGGGGCCAATGTTGCCACGAGTTCAAGGAAACCCACACCTTCGACAAACGAAAAAGGGAGAAGGTCCACCGCTAGCATTTTTGCCAGCTTAGTGTTATAGAGGCGTACAGTTGGGTGGTTGCGTTGAAATTGCGCATCTGAGGAGAACATGGCTGAAATGGTGCGCTGGACAAATTTACGGGATGATGCTGATGCCTTCTTCGACCCACTTCTGATCAGTGTTGACATTTTCCGCATTGGTGTGTCTCCCAGACTCTCAGTGTGCCTGCTATGTGTTACGGAGGGTGTGGTGCTGCAAGGGGTACTGGGTGCAACCGGACACATGTCTGACGCTTCTTCTACCTCCCCATCATCTTCAGATGAAACACCTACTATGGGTATATTTTGGCCACTTGCCCTTTGGGATCGCTTTCCCTTGACGTTTGCTAGGTGCGGAAACCATTCGACAGCGTGCTTTCTTTCAAGATGACCTATCTGGCCTCCGGTTCCATAGTTGGTACCAGTCTTACCACGGCTAACGCTAGTCTTACAAATGCAACAAACGGCTATGTTATCATATTTTTCATGGACACTAAAAAAGTTCCAAACTGGGGACTGGAAACTTCTGGTTTTGCCGCACGAGGTGATACTGCTGCCAATGCCAGATGAAGCAGTGGTGGATGAGCCTTGCAGACATCTACTGGGTTGTGCAATTATTGCAGCAACCTTACTTGAGGGAGTCGAGCTGGATGGAGTCCCCCTCTGGGGAGAAAATATGGGAGCTGTAGGTTTTGTTGAACTTGTGGTACTACTTGACTGCGTTGGTGGTGCTACCAGTGGCACGTCGCCAGGGTCACGCTCAGCATGACGTCGGGATAGGGTGTAAATGTCTGTCTGCTGCATGGCCGGTGTGGCTGGACTGACATGTGTGATGACTAGGTCATTGCTGTCATCCTCTTCAACAACATCAGAATGCACCACTTCATCAAGTCCGACGTTCGGATCCATAAGTATGAGCTTTCCGGGGCCCTTCCTTTTACCATGTGATACCTTTCGCAGCTCATGGTGTGCCTCCCTCTCAGACGTCAGAGATGGTTGCCAATCTAGATCCACATCATCATCTGATGGAGCGGGGCTTGAAGAGGAACTTCTACACACCCTCCTTGATCTTTTCCTTGCTGGGGAGCTGGGAGAAAATGAATCATCAGGAGGAGTGGCTTCGTCTTCCTGACATGATACCCCGGCTCCAAAGTCAATTTCCTCCTGTGCCCCTACTTCTGGAAGAACAACCATTGTGGGCACTTGCACCGCTCCATGGCCATCTTCATTGACCTCTACTTGCAAGTCTCCATGGACCTCTCCTTCTCGGCCTTCTCCTTCTCGGCCTTCTCCTTCTCGGCCTTCTCCTTCTCGGCCTTCTCCTTCTCGGCCTTCTCCTTCTCGGACAGCTCCTTCTCGGACAGCTCCTTCTCGGACAGCTCCTTCTTGGACAGCTCCTTGCGCATGTACTTCTGCTTGTACTAGTAGCCCATGCAGTTGTTGTTGCGGCTTTGGTTGTTGAATAGTACTTGTGAGATGAGTTAAAACCTGTGTTGATGGCGTGCTGCTACTTTCTTGCGATGATCCAACATCACTGGTCGTTGGTGATTCAACAACTAAACAGGCTACCTGTGCAGCACTCATGGTGGGCCTTTGTTTTTTTTGTTGTTGTTGCCCAAAAAATGTCTTGGTTGAGCAACCAGTCGCCTTGGTAAGTGATGCCACTTGCTTCTTCTTCTCCTTAGTAGAGACATCTTTCTTGGAAGAGGACCTACGGGCACCTCTTTTTGGAGCCATCTTCTTCAGATGTCGGAACAACAGGCCACAGCAGCACTTCTTCCTGGCACTGATGCTCAACGATGATGCGTAGTTTTGTGCACCTAAACGCAAACGAAGACAGAGGAACATCAGTAAATATAAATGTTGCATATGTAGCGCTTGAATAAACAGTTAGCAAGTAGGCATTTATGAATACACACGTGCACACCACACAATATGGAATTTTCAAAATTAGGATTTGCTAAATTTTTGGGAAACAGGAATTTAACATTGATCCAAGAGAGCACACACACAGAGGGTTGTGCTTTCATGTACCCCTGACTCCGCCTGGGCACAATGGGTGAAAGCAAGGCACAATGGGTGCAGGCCTATGTCTCAAAGCTCACTGCCTGCCTTCAAAATGGCCGCTTGACCCCCCCATCCACATGGCCAGGACCATGCCTCAAAATGGCCACCACCAACATAGCCAGCACCCAACCCCTACTCCAAAAAGTGAAAACACACAACACAAATCAAATCACCACAATCCAATGCCATCCATCCATTTTCAGAAGGCTTATGCTGCCTGCTGGTGGTTTTCCGGTGCAAAATTGCAGTTTTTACAATTTCGCGAGTGCGAGATTGTTGCTTCACGGCGCGAACGTGGCAAAAAACCGCAAAAACCGCGAACAGACCGATTCTGGGCCCCCCTGGGCATAATGGATGACATCAGAGCACAGTGGGTGCAGGCCTATGGCACAAAGCACACAACTTACAAATGGCCCCTAGACCCCCACCCACACGGTACCAGACAATAAAATGGCCCCCACCCCCATAGCAAGCCCCCAACACCACCCCAAAAAGTCCTAAAACACACAAAAATCAGCACAATCCAATGTCATCCATGCCCTGGCCAGAATCATGTTAACAAAAATAATTTCAACAAAACAGTTGTATCATCCATGCACCCATAAATAAGCCTGGTGGTTTTCAATTCATGTGCAGCAGAATTGTAATTTTTACAATTTCGCGAGTGCGAGATTGTTGCTGCGCGGGACACGAGCAGTGCGAACACAAGCAAAAACATCCTCAGCTCGCGAACTTGCAGATTTTCCCCCCAAAAAAGTCGAAAAAAAACCAACACACACAAAAATCACCACAAACAAACAACATCAACTTACTTCTTTGTGAAATCAAAATTCGAATCCAAAAGTAATCCAAAAGGCCTCAAATCCAAATATCCAGCAGCAACCACAAAAAGTAATCCTTCCCAGTCAAGAATGATCGAAAAGTGGCCAGGAAATGGAGGAGCTTGCTGGACAGGAACAGGAAGTTGGAGACTGGGGCCCTTCCTTCACCCCACCCCTATGGGAGGAGCTTGCTGGACAGGAACAGGAAGTTGGAGACTGGGCCACTTCCTTTACTAAGTAATTTTTGTACTTTCGCTAGTGCGAGATTGTTCCTGCCCGCGCCGCGAGCAGCGCGAGCAGTGCGAACACAAACAAAAAATCCGCTTCGCGCGGATTTGCGTATTCTCGCCGCATCCGCGAGAGTTCGCGGATTGCGGATTCCCCGAAAATACGAAAAATCCGCGAGCGTAACGGATTTTACACCCATGCTTACTATGTACTATATATGGATCTCCACACTTGTCATCTGCAAGACACACTTTCACAGCCAGACCCTGGGGCGCCCCTGGACACTGCATCCCCAGACAGTGATTTCAAACGTACGGTTGCAATGGCTGTGAGTGTGAACGTGTTTGGATTGGCCAGTACATATGTGTGATTTGCAGCCACATTATTTATCAGGCCCATGTGTCAGCTATCTTGCCCGGGCATTTACCTTGTGAGTGACTGGTACCACGTGTGCAATGTGTTTTAGCAGAGAAGGTGTGTGTCTGGCCAGCATTGGCGGTATTTGTTTTAAATCAGGACCTCCTTCTCACCCAGGCCAGTTATCCCATCATGAAGTTTGCCACCATTGCAGTGGGTGCAGGTTATCTTTCAGGATATCAGTCAGTATTGTCCTGTTGTTTGTTGGTGCAGAGTTCCGAGCAGGGCCTTGTGCTCCCCCCAACAGAGCCCAGTGTCAGACATCTTCTCAGTCCATTTCCACTCCCTGTGAGGTGAGCATGGTTCAGTGTGAGCTTGCTGGGCCATGTAGGTGGGAGAGAATGGTCTGTGACTTCAACTCCCACTATTAAGCTCTAGTCTACACCCCCTTCCCAGCATGCCCATACTTCCGTGCTGACAAGATGGCTGACAGTGTTGTCCAGTTGTTTGTTGGTGCACAGTTCCCAGCAGGGCCTTGTGCTCCCCACAACAGAGCCCAGTGTCAGACATCTTGTCAGTCCATTTCCACTCCCTGTGAGGTGAGCATGGTTCAGTGTGAGCTTGCTGGGCAATGTAGGTGGGTGAAGATTGTCTGTGACTGCATCTCCCATCATGCTCTTGGCTACACCCCCTTCCCAGCATGCCCATACTTCCCTCCTTTTGACTCTGCTTCCCTGTGAGGGAGTGCACCTGTGCTGACAAGATGGCTGACAGTCTTGTCCTGTTGTTTGTTGGTACACAGTTCCCAGCAGGGCCTTGTGCTCCCCACTAAAAAGCCTGTGTCAGACATCTTGTCAGTCCATTTCCACTCCCTGTGAAGTGAGCATGGTTCAGTGTGAGCTTGCTGGGCCATGTAGGTGGGGTGATGATTGTCTGTGACTGCAACTCCCATCATGCTCTTGGCTACACTCCCCTTCCCAGCATGCCCATACTTCCTTCCTTTTGACTCTGCTTCTCTGTGAGGGAGTGTATCTGTGCTGACAAGATGGCTGACAGTGTTGTCCTGTTGTTTGTTGGTGCACAGTTCCCAGTAGGGCCTTGTGCCCCCCACAACAGAGCCCAGTGTCAGACATCGTGTCAGTCCATTTCCACTCCCTGTGAGGTGAGCATGGTTCAGTGTGAGCTTGCTGTGCCATGTAGGTGTGTGAGGATTGTCTGTGACTACAACTTCCGTCATGCTCTTGGCTACACCCCCTTCCCAACATTTATACCCTATAAAATCCCATTGCCATAAAAATATCCTTACCCAACATAAAAATACCCGTGCGACCCAAACACCCTTACTCACCCTAAACTCTAAAAATACCATTGCCACCCAAACACACTTAACCATCCTAAACTCCCTTGCCACTCAAATACCCTCATCTACCCTAAACCACAAAAATGCCCTTGCCACCCAAATACCCCTACCCACCCTAAATCCTAAAAATGACCGTGCCACCAAAACACACCTACCCACCCTAAACCCTCAAATATATCCTTGCCACCCAAATACCCCCACCCTAAACTCTAAAAACATCATTACTGCCCAAATACCCCTACCCACCCTATCCCAATTTCACCCTCGCGATCCAAATACCCTCTCCTACCCTTGCCACTAAATACCCTTACCCACCCTAAACCGTAAAATTAACCATGCCACCCAAATAACCTATCCCACCCTAAAAAATGTTTGTCACCCGAATACTCCCATCCACTCTAAACTCTAAAGATACCACTACCACTCAAATACCCTTACCCACTCTAAACCTTAACAATGCCCTTGACACCAAAATACCCTTACCCACCATAAGCCCTAAAAACACCCTTGCCATCCAAAAACCCCTACCCACCCTAAAAAGATCCTTGCCACCCAAAAACCGGTACCGACCTTAAACCCTAAAAATACCCATGCCACCCAAATACCCTTATCCAGCCTAAACCCTAAACATACCCTTACCACCCAAATACCCTTATCCACCCAAAACCCTAAAAATGACCTTGCCACCAAAATACCCCCTAACAAACCTAAACCCTAAAAATACCCTTGCCAATCAAATACCCCTACTCACCCTAAACCCTAAAAATACCCTTGCCACCTAATACCCTCACCCACCCCATAACCCTAAAATCGCCTTTGCCCATATATATATATATACACATATATGATATAAAAAGGTGTTATACTTCCTTGTAAAATACTTACATTTTCATTGGGAAGGCATACGTGGTAAAGGCATTTGCGTTGTAAATTTGTGCATGGTAAAGACTTGCGTGGTAAAGGCGAATGCATTGTAATGGATGCGTGGTAATGGTATTGCGTGGTAATGGTTGCGCTATAAAGGCTGTTTCTCCGGAGAGGTTAGTTGATCATCGGTCCCATTGGATGATAAGAAGGTTAGTGCTTATTTCAGGTACTTGGGGACAAAAAGAGAGTATTGTCAGAAAATGAAAATGTTATGCTTGGGAGGAAATAAGTATTTTTATTGACAACAAAAACTGTATTAGAAGTAAAATGTCTTTATTGTCATTTATTTGTTAGACAAACAATGTACCCCTTACTATTTGGAGCACAATGTGTTCAGGTTCAAAAGATAAATTACTTGTATCTTTGTAAAAATGTTTTATTTAAAATAAAATTTGGTACACACTGTGGGTGAGAGGGTCAATGCATTTTACCAGTCGCAAACAGCCCATCGGGCCTTTAGCGACTGGTGAAATGCATTTTCAAATTTACCAACTCTATTTTGTGAGGCGGTAATCTATTATGAAAATAGGGTTTGCGAGTCGCTATTAGGAAGGGGCATGCCAAAGGTGTCTCTTCCTAATAGTAATCACACTGGTATGTAGCAATGTTTTGCGACCGTGAATGCGGTCACTAATTATTTGCAGTTTACCACCAATTTGAAATTAGTGGTAAGCCATTTGCAAACAGGAGGGAATCCCCAAGGGACCCCTTCCGCTTTGTGAACGGGGGCAACTTCATTATTTCAGAGCAGGCAGTGGTTCTAAAAAAATGAAAAGAAAACTTTTCATTATTATTTTTTAAAAGCATTCCGTTTTCCTTACAGGTATGTTATAAAAAACCGATTTATTTATAAAGCAATCATAGACATGGTGGTGTTCTGGCCCCACAGGCCACCATCACTATGAGGCCGGCCAAGTCGCTAAAAATGTCAATTCGCTAGTCGCAACCCCTAATGGTCGCACACCTGGCCCTATGTGTGTAGGTTTTGAACATGGCAAACTATAGTTTGAAAAGGCAAAAATATTACAATTCCAAACTGCAGTTGAAACTGTTTTAGATTTCACGTCTGAGCATACCCTGCCAACTTATGGTGAACACCCAGTCAACAGATCACCACCCCCTTTTGTACCACTTTGTTCGCCCTAAGTTGGCAGGGTATGCTCAGACGTGAGTCCCTTGCTCACTTTGTCACTGGATTCAAGCAAGCCGGGCTGAAGATGGCTGAAATGCCGGAAACCGGTCCTCGGAAGCTTGTTTCCGGTCCAGGGAAGGCATGGCTTGGAAGTTCGGGCTGGACTGTTCCCATGAGGCACAGGGTCAGACTGATTTGCATATGGCCATGTCTGAACTGGGGTGGCAGGGTGGGCTAAAGAACGGTGATGGATTAAACCCAGATCTGTTGACTGGGTGTGAGTGTTTGATTGGTTCAGATGCTCCGTCCATCACCAGCCCTTTTATACCACTTTGTTCACCATAAATTGGCAGGGTATGCTCAGACGTGAGTCCCTTGCTCACTTTGCCACAGGATTATGCAAGCCAGGCTGAAGACGGCTGAAATGCCAGAAACCGGTCCTCGGAAGCTTGCTTCAGGTCCAGGGAAGGCATGGCTTGGCAGTTCGGGCTGGACTGTTCCCATGAGGCACTGGGTCAGACTGATTTGCATATGGCCATGTCTGAACTGTGGTGGCAGAGTGGACTAAAGAATGGTGATGGATTAAACCCAGATCTGTTGACTGGGTGTGAGTGTTTGATTGGTTCAGATGCTCCATCCATCACCACCCCCTTTTGTACCACGTTATTTCTTGGTACTAGATGGCACATGCTGCAATAGCTGTTATTTCAGAGCTCATATACAGATCTTTCTTTCTATATAAGAAAATGTAATAATATTAATATTTTTTTCACAACTGCTGTCAGGTTTGAACCTTTAAAATTGGAGCCATTATTATTTTCCAAATCTGCATGTTTCTGAATCATATTTCTCAGTCAATCGGTTCCAGAAAGAAAGTTAGTATAATACATATAATTTAGAATGTGTATCTTTCAGATGAAAGACATAAGATAAGGTGGAGCTGATGTGAGAAGTGGATGAGGTACTTAAACTCAAACTGTATACCTGTTTTAAGACTGATACTTTTCCGACTAATGACAGGCAAACGTGAAATCTAAAGGCATTAAAAAAATTCAAGACTCTAAGGATTTATAACACCTCCACGTGGTGACAACCTTAGAAGAATATGCAGTGGCATCTGATTTTACTCAAAGGTAAGTCTTATTATGGTATTTCCTTTGCTTCAGTTTGCTCCATCACACGGAAAATGGCAGTGCTTACAGCACTAACTTAAGATGAACAATTCTCCAACCTGAAGCTCAACTTTTTAATACTCAACTTAAATGGCTGTTTGGTCCATGTGACTGATGAAAGTTTACTTTATCTACTGTTAAGCAGCGATAGTGCCACTTTCCTCATTTTGCAAGTTTAACGCATTTAACTGAAAATTTTCATTTTAATACTGAACTAACATTCACAGTAAATGCAAAAGTTTGCAGCAGGTTATCATATTTAGGCAATAAATAAGCATATTGCATGGAATTTATTTAGCCTAATTGCTGATGTCATTTAAATGTCAACTTTACATGCCAGGGTCTGTTTTTGCATTTAAGCTGTTGTTTTACCTGAGACTTTTTTTCTCTTCCTACCGTAGATTATGTACTTTTTCAGAATCCTTCTATTAGTTAGTGACTATGCATTTGTTATGTATTAGGCGAACTGATGGCGAGGTTCTCACCAGGAGGAGAGGAGATGGCAAGAAATGTGACTCATGGGAAGGAATGCCTGAACCACAAGATACACTCAAAGTAACAAACCACGAATACGGTTGTGTAGCCCATTGTGAGGACATGAGAAAATGGAGAGTTTACCTGCTGGAGTTCTATAAGTGTGTGTTTCTTAGATTAGAGAACCCTTTTTTCCAAGAGCTTTTCTCCAGAGACCTTAGATTAGGTTTGCAGCATTTGCTGCAGAATTTAAGAGGCAGATCTTTGAGAAGGCTGCTAATTTTGAGCTGAGAATTCATCTCTAGTCTTTTCTAACCCCCATTGCTTGAGTGCTAAGGCTTTATGCGTAAGCATTCTTATGCTCCCATTTGAACTCTTCATTTTAATTTTTTGAATTGACACCTTACCTTGCTTGCTGAATTACAATGCCCTTATTTACCTAAATTCATTAATGTAGACTAGGGATTTCTTTTATGGAACACACTTGCGGCATTTTTTCTATTCAATTTGTAAGTCCTACTAATGTGGCATTTAATATTTTATTGAAATATCGGCTTTTAGATTATTTGAATCTGTAATAATGCTGATTAAAATGTAATTACTTAATGAATTAATACTTGGTTTGATTTAATTTGTTAATACACCCTTTAAACTCACACCAACTCTCTTTGTCAATTCCTTTGACGCTCCAAATTAGACTTCACTGTTCATGGCAAGTGATGTAAATGATAGCTCCTTATTATCTCTCCTTGTTGACTAAAAAAAGTCCATATGACCAATTGCAGGAGATATTGTCTGATTAAATTAACGCTTATAAGAATCCCCAATCCAGCACCATAAACTTTACTGGTTTAGGAGAATTGTTATGGGTATTTAGATAATCAATATTGAGAAACATAAATTGACCTAATAGCCTGAAAGGCTATAGAACTTATTTGCAATACACAATGTGGTCCATGCACAAGAACCTTCTGCTCATGGCGACTAGATGTCCACTTACAGAGTGTAACTTCAGTGTGCTCTCCGAATGGTGAACAGCTACTAGCTTGCCTCAGAGAATTGTTAGTGTGGAAACGTGCCACGCCTGACATTGTTAGGCGCAGGGGCAGGAGTCCTGGCAAACAAAATGAGTTTTTTTTACCATATTGTTAGAGTTAAGTCTGAAAATAACATTCTGATTTGGCCCCCATAATGATCAAAACCAATGGCAAATAATTTATGAAACAAACTGAGATTACACTCATACGATTTAAAAGGCTAGTCTTCATTTAATTTCTCTCAAATTCATCTTTACTCCAGGTTTTTTTACCTAGTATCTCTCACATCAGGAATTTGAACTTGAAGATTTTTTCAAGGTGCTGTGGAATTTTAAGAATCTGTTCATATACTGTCAGCAACATCAATAGATTTCCACATTTACTACGAATTTTACTATATGCCCTTACATTTTTTTACTTGAGTCATATAATACCTATATTAAAGCTGGAAGGTTTCCCATGAAAAAGATTAGAACATGTTATAAAAACATATAGGTGGGCATGGCCGGGCAAGATGGCTGAACGGTCGTGATTCGTCTCGGCTCCAGCTCCGCGCGCAACTCAGGAGCTGACAGCGGTGGTCTCCCGGAGCACCGGGGGCTGAAATTGGCAGTTTCTAGCGGGGGAAGATGTAGCACCCAGCCTGGAGGAACTTACCTGATTCAATACCCGTGGGAACGTACTCGGCCCGGCCTCGGGAAGCTCTCGAGCTAAAATGGCGGCTGCCTGGCAGCCTTGAGCTCCATACCCTGCGGGTGTCCGAGGAAGATGCTGCCTCCGGATCTGAGCCTCCCTTCACTCGCTCTCACGAGTGAGGTGAGCCAGACCCTAGCCCGACCATCAGTGAGCGCTCCCTGCTCTTCTGTGAGGAGCACACCCGTTTACACTGCCTCATGGCCCGCATGCCTGACCCTAACATGGCCGCGCATTAAGGACATAGGCGCCCATGACTCCTGCTCGCTAATCTGCAATTTGCTGCAGTCATACATCGGATAGAGGACCCCTGTCTCAGCAACATCCCCCCAAAGCAGAGGCAGACAACCCTGCGATCAATACTCTTCTCTGCCGCATGTTGGACCGTGTCCTCGCTCACGGAGGAGCTTCAGATGACGCCTTGATGAAGGAGTTGTAACAGCACCTGCCCCTCCCTGATGGGGCCTACAAATAGTGAGGTTAGCGGCTGCCCTCACCTGCATGGCTTCCGCAGCCTCCTAAATAAGCTGCCTGGTCCCTGCTTGAACTGCACTACCCTCACCAGTGACAATCCGCCTCGCACCCGCCTCCGATCTCACCCCTCTGGGACCCCCACCTCCAAACCATCGCTCCAGGCATCACAACCACCGCCACGTGTGCAGCACCTCGGCCACCCTGCCCCACTCCCTACTAAGCAGACTCTGAGACCGCCATGGCCACAACCAAGGGGGGCTCCCTGGGAATGGCCAGCATGCCGCCCAAGAAGGGGACGACTAGAACAACCACTAAGGTCTCTGATCGGCCTCGGATAGGCGTCCAGTCCTGCGTGCAGACAACAAAGCGACCGCCATGGCTCTCACAAAGGCAGACCTTCTAGCCATGTTTAAAGACTTCAAATCTGAGTTACGTATAGAGCTCGGCCAGGTCATTAAATCATCCATGGAGCAGCTAAGGGCCGATCTAACCGAAAAGCGGAGTTCCCTCCAACAAGATGTGGACTCAGTGGCCACCCGGGTGGTGGACTTGGAGGCACACTCTCAAGATCAGGACAAACTCACTTCAGAACTCCAAGATGAGGTACGATCTCTCCGCGACCAAGTACTCCAGTCACAACTCAAGCCAGAAGACCTTCAGAATAGGGCTCGGAGAGAGAACATACGGATTAAGGTCCTGGAGGAGGGGGCGGAGGGACCCGACTTGGGGGCCTTCCTGAAAGGGCTTTTCACTAAAATCTTGAGTCCTCAATCCCTCAAGATAAAACTCAAACGAGTTCACAGAGTGGGGACATTACATCATTGTGAAAAGAGGATACCTCGAGACATCTTAGCCAAATTCCGCTCCTTTAAAGTTAAAGAGGCGGTCCTCGTAGGGCTAGGTTGAAGGGATCCATCTCGTTCTAGAACCATTCCTGTATGATCTATCAGGATCTGGCACCCGCCACTCTGGCACGGAGACAGCTGTTTAGACCAATCACCTCTAAGCTGCGAGATGATAAGATCAGATATTGATGGACCTTTCCACTTGGACTCAGTTTTGAATTCCATAATAGACAACACCACATTTCTGACCTGCAGGAAGGCTTGAATCTTCTTGGCCTCTCCTCCGAAGACACCGACTCTACGTAAGAGAAGTCCAGCAATCTTCGCAAAGCGGCACCAAACGCATCGGCGTGGTCAGAGGGTTCGCTTCGGGCCACAAGTGAATCCTTGATGTGTGTCTCATGGAACGGTATCTTCTCTCCGACGTGAGGGCCTTGCATCAAGCATCATCATACCCCCTGGATGCTGCTTTGGTCACTCCCTTTATACGATAGGGGAGGGTGGTGATGCTTTACTGAAACAGTAGCAGGCTTTAAAGTAAATCTAGGAAAGTCATTTATCCTCAACCTCACTCTCCCGCCAGCGGAAATTCGTAGACTCCAACCTCTCACACCCCTCCAATGGACCACCTCCTCTATACAGTACTTGGGCGTCTACATCACACCAAAAGTGGACGGACTCTATTCTGCTAACTTCGCCCCCATATTCGGCCGTATCCAAGCAGAGCTCATTAAATGGAAACCCCTCTTCCTAACCTGGCTGGGTTGAATTCATGCCATAAAGATGAATCTTCTCCCCAAGCTCCTTTACCTGTTTCAAGCTCTACCCATTGAACTGGACAGAGACTTTTTTCAGCGCATTAAAGCCATGATCCTGAATTTCATATGGCAAGGGAGGTGGGCTCGCTTCTCATTTATGATACTTCGTCGCTCTAGAGGGGAGGGTGGGTTCGGACTTCCAGATATAAACTTATATTATAAGGCTGCCCAATTACGCATTCTGACTGAATGATCGAAACACAAATCAGACAAACACTGGTTACATATGGATCGAAGTGTGACAGCACGGACCATATGGGATCTGATCCGGTGCCCCAAACATAATAGACCTAAGAACACCTATATTAGCACCCCTACACTCACGATGCTTAAGGTATAGGACTCAGTGTCGGGTGACGATAGATGGACCTCCTTTCCCTCCCCTTTCACACCATTGCATTTTAACCCTGCGTTTCCCCCAAGCCTACAGACAGGTCCATTCGACGCTTGGCGAGAGGGGGGATGCCTAACCCTGACACATCTTTTCCATAAGTTTGACCCCCTTACTTTTGACAGCTGCAAAAGGGAATACAACCTACAGAACACAGAAAGATATCGTTATAACCAATTACTGCACTGGGCCCTCACACCACAAGTCCGGGAGGCAGCTACTCGTCCCCTGACAAAATTTGAATCCTTTCTCACTAAGGCGAACTCCATGAACGGCATGATTTCCTTTATATATAAGTTACTCCTCACCACTACACTCTCTCCACGACCACGATATATGTCAATGTGGGAGGGTATCCTACAACGAGACATCTCAGATGAGAAATGGTCCCATTTATGGTATGACATCATGAAGTTCAACCACTCTGTCAACCTCAGGGAGGCACACCTTAAGACCATGATGCACTGGTACCTACATCCCTCCACACTCCGACAGATCTTCCCCGATTATTCTGATAGATGCTGGAGGGGGTGTGGTTTTCTGGGGGACTTCCAGCACATCTGGTGGGACTGTCCGCACATACAGCCTTTCTGGGAAGAAATCCTTGCCCATATCAAGGATATGCTGGGATACCCTATCCCAACCACCATGGCGGGGGTCCTTCTGGGACTTCGTGACCCATCCTTAGAACGCCAGACCCGGGCTCATAAAACGATTATGTGTCTCTGTATAGGGGCGGTGAAGATTACAATGGCAGCGGCCTGGAAAAGGAGAGAAGATCCGGCTATTTCTCTCTGGCATTCTAGGTGAAGGAAGCTCCTCAGTCTGCAACGAATGTCGGAAATTTTCAGGGATAATTTTAAGAACTTCGAATTTAAATGGGGTCCCCTGGTCACCTTTCTTTCCCGTGTACTGCCATCTGCCGTTTGTCCTTCCTCCATCAAGGCGCCCCACCTCTTCCAGATATGAAGTGCAAACTGTCAAGCAACCTGACGTATGCGTTTTCTTTTCTAAGTGCCGTCACCATGTTAGGGGAGGGGGTGGGGGGTGGAAAGGGGTTGGTTACTTACTTTGTGTTCACAGCTCCACAGTTAGGAGCTGTTTTAATTCTACTGTAGTACTTTTTGTATAATACCCTCGGACTAGAAGGAATCTAGGGCGAGCTACCACAAAGGACAATGGGAAATATTTGGCTTTACTTGCCACACTGTGTAGAACATGGGGACTTGTCCTAAGCCCAGATATGTTAGAATCTGTACCCCTTAATTGTGCATTCCACCATGTTTGGGCTGGGGACTAGCCCTGGCGATGTGTATGACTCTTCACAGTTTCAATTTTGTAAACATTCTTTAACATCACTCGTGAAAATAGGATGGTAATGCTATACGATGTACTTTGTCAAAAACTTCAATAAAAACATGTTTGACAAAAACATATGCATTCCTCTTCTATCATGAAAATTAAACATATTTGATAAATTATACATTTTTGTGTATCAATATTTCTTTCATTGTTCTTTACAGAGTTTTAATTACATCTCTATAGATATGATTAGCCACGGAAGAAGGGTGACATTTAAACCTTATTTTAGTGTTTAACTAACATGCTTTCTAATTTCAATGCTCCGCACATTGTGAATTTTGTAATTAAATTGTAAAAACTAGGGGTGGGAGAAACTCGTGGAGTGGAATTTTACGGAGTTACATTAAATTCTGCGAACAGGAAAAATTAGGCTCATTGCGCTGCTCGCGCTGATTTTTAGCACCAGAAGGTCACTCTGCTCTGAAAAATCAACATGAACGGCTCCTCAAGGCACACCAGAGGGTGCTAATTCTTGAGTTGGTTTTCCTGCCACTTGATTAGATTTTCTACACAAGCGACAGCTTTCTAACTGCAAATGGTCGTAACCACCTGTGATCACCCATGTTGGGGAAATCTCGCTGGGTGCCCTCCTAGTGACTAAAAGTCATGCTAGGGGACGCCAAATCTCACTCACACTCACCAACTAACAGTTGTTAAGCAGTGCATGAGAAAAAAACCTCCATGTGGTGGTTGGCAGAATTTGTCTGGAACTCTGCATTTTATGCGTAACGCGGAGTGGCCAAAAGTCCGCCCACTTCGCTGGTGGAGCGGAATTTATCGCCCACCCCTAGTAAAACACCACTCTACCAAACCATCAATGAATTAGCCAAATATGTACATATTCATTGCATAAAAGCCACTGTACAAAATATTCACATACATTATTTAAGTATTTATTGCTGTAGCAACACCATTCCTATTTACTAATGTGTGGCCAATGTTCAAGGAGCCTCCACTATGACATTCATAAAAATGTTCTGGTTTGGGGACTAGTGATTTTTGGATTAAACAGCAATAACTTTCCTTGCACATTGATGTTAATTATTTTTCACAGTGATAAAAAAAATATTCTCAATAACTGGTGCGTTGTAGTACATAAACCTCAAAATTGTCTATTACAAAATATAATCTTTTGTATTTTATGATTTCCTTAATTATTCAGAATAGGTAATGCTTTTGCCTTGTTTTCTCTGTGTTTGAATATTTTGCACCTCTATCATTTGAAAACCCTTGAAAGTAGCCACTCTCCAGGCAGTTCTCCCCAGCTAGAGTGCAATAGTTCGGTTAGATTTCATGTTTAATTAAAGGTGACTACTGGAAAATCATGACAGTGTTGTTGAAAATAATGTTGTTTGCCATCCCCTCCTCAAAGCAAATCATTAAACATCGCAACAGTATCACTGTATGTTCATAATAAATGTCACATTATCTAGAACTTGAGTGCCCTATGATGAGTCGTGTGGGTGTTTGTGTAGGAAGACAAAACATGAGAGTTAGGAAATTCAGCACATTTATTCAAGTGACTTTGGGCTAGATGTAGGTAATTCGTATTTACCGATTCATAAATACCGAATTTTACCGATTCGGTATTTATGAATCGGTAAATATGAAGGGGGGAGATGTAGGTATTTCTAGAAATTGAAATACCGAATCGTTAATATTCGGTATTTACCGATTCGGTAAATACCGAATCTGTATTTCCTATTGATTCCTATGGGCTGTGAAAATAACGATTCCTGCCAGGGTGCAGGGGGTGTCACTTTGACACCCTCTAGCACCCCAAATACAGGCATGTGTGCCATGTGGCACTGTCTGTCTGTCACATGGCACAGGTGTGCATGCACACATGTGCATGCACAACTGGATTCAGTATTTTACCACCCAATTGAATTGGGTGGTAAAATACCGAATCTGAAAGGCCTTTGGGACTCTGAAGAGTCCACCTACATTTGGGTTTACCGAATCGGTAAAATTACCGATTCAGTATTTTACAGAATCGGTAAATTTACCGAATCGGTAAATTTACCGATTCTGTAAAATAGGGCCCCTACATGCCAGTTCTTAAATACCGGTCGGTAACGGCCGAAAGCGGCCGTTACCGACCAGTATTTTGGCTCCTACATCTGGCCCTTTGTTATGATTGTCCTAGTGTTCCCTTCACTTATATGTCACTCCTAGCTCAAAGTTTCCTTGTGAGGAAGAAATTCCTGCAATGAATGAAAACATTCCTGGTTCCCTTCTAAGCCCCTTGGCTCCGAGGGATCTTGAGGTCAAGAGTACATTTTACGAGAAGGATAATGTAGAGCAGTATAATAGAAAAGGCCCATGTCTCCATCATCTCCTTGTGACTGCTCTTTCTGTCTGCTTTATATACCAAGGACTTATTTTGGTTTTAACCTTTCTATAATTCTATATCTACCAGGTAGGATATCACCTCAGCTGTCCTTTCGAAAAGTTTCACTCACTTCCCCCTATTTGAAATTCCTAGACAGTGGTCCCCTGCAGCATACACACTTTAAAGGAAGGCTGCTCTCTTTTCCTTCAGCTGTTCCCATCATAGTGAAGCGCTAAATTGATGAACTAGCATAAATCGCTCGATCCTTGTCATCTCTTTTTCACACAGTTTCTCACACTGGAGTCCTCAAACCTCACATCTTTGACCCACCTCCAACCTAAATGTCGAACGCTCTCACAAACCACGACCACAGCTACTTTACATCTCTCTTCATCTCCTTGAACCATGTGCCACTGTAGGCATTTACCAGTTTTTTCATCAGACTGTACGTGGCAGTCGATAAAAAGGTATTCATGGAGTTGCCACACTTTCTGACACACACAAAAGATGTGGCAGAGTTTCAGGGAAGAAACTGTGGGAGACCGGGATTTTGCCAATAACTAGTCTTATACTGCCATCCTGGTCAGTTTGTGTGAAACTCCACAGAATTGCTCTGCTCCACAATCATTCTGTTGCAGCCACAAATGGAGATATGCTTTGAAACCTCCAGTTCCTGCTGTATGTTTAGTTGGATGGCTCTGGTATTAGATGTTTGAACTTCGTGTAACTGTATGGGGTCTGAATACAGTGCAGGGATTTTGGGATCTTGAACCTTTGTGGGTTTTAGGGCACAAGATGGCATTTTGATTTTGTTGTCATGAGACTGCCTCTGCGATCAGGGGCATAGACTAAGATCTTGTGATGTATCTATATTCTGTAGGAAAGTGATTCAGGGTCTTGACTATGCCAGCATAGATCTTCTTCTTTGGGAAGTAGGCAATTGGGACTTATTTACTTAAAAATGCTCTTCTCATTTATTTTGTATTCAATTTAAATTTTGTTATGACTTCCAGTGATTAATAGTTTCTTCCTTTTCCATTTCAGCAAGAGGGTTAATATTCTTTGCTAGGCACTCCCCTCCATTTCCTTAATTGCCATGTCTTGATAGATATTGCTGATGAGTCGTAGTAGTGAAGTGGCTGTCTCTGTGTAAGCTGAGAACAGCAGGCGCTGGTTCCTTTGCACTGCTTGCTTCTGTGGATTGAAAAGAGTAACCAGCAGTTGCAGGCCAATTCCTCCATCCCTACCTGCAGGATAATTTCCAAAACCCAACTCGCCAGTCTCAAAGCTCCTCGCTTCTTGATACCCTCCAGAATCGTCTGTAAATCAAGGTTTAATAAATGCCACTTTCTACTAGATATGAGGCATCATTACCATTCTCTGTCACTTCCCTCGTCATCCCAAACATTCTTGTTGCAGCCTGTCACATCCCACTGTTTTTAGGTCGAGCTATTTATAGCTCTGAACTATTGCAGGGGAAACAACACTCTTGAACAAGCGGATTCCTCCCAATGCATGTTGTCTACTGAAGCGTGACGCTTCGCCAGGCGCGCGCTTGGCCTCACACCCCATCCCCATATGCTCGTTTGCCTCCCAAGCTGCTCTCCCGCCATGAGACTTCAAAGCAATGCGCTGCTCTGAAGTGATTGTTTTTCACACGCTCTGCAGGTCACCATTTGCCGCTAGCGCTTTCATCCCTATCACTCCCGAGAGTTCTCGTGATGACTGCTCCACCATTCTAAGCCTCTTATAAAATATTTTAACAAACTACTACTCCGTACTTGTTTGCAAACATTTCACTACAACTTTTGGATCCTTTACGTACGTAGTATCACTATTCACAAAACTAGCGTTATTTGTTTGCAGCTGCTGTCCTCTTATTAAGCCACGTAGCTATGTCCCCCATCACACTACAAGTTCGTATCTCTTTCCTACCTTTATTAGGCGTCTCATTTCATTACAGCTTCGTATTCAACTACTGTGCGTTTCACACCATCCTTTTACGAGCATTGTGTGCGCTTTTTTTGCTAACGTTCGTTTTTAATCAACCTTGTATGTCTCCTCATGTTACCTCATTGTTTTAGAACACATGCGAGCTTAATCTGCAGCCATAATGAACTCATCATGCATTTTATGTGTAAATGTATGTTCTCGTGTCACCAGAGCGCATAAACATTCATTCTTGTGAATTGTTATTTGCGAAATGTTATTTGCAGTTTACTTTACGTAGTACTCATTCACATTCCTCATGGGCTCCGCTTAACTGGACAGCAATTCAGGCTTGGGCTACATTATCCGCGAGGCTTTTATTAACTACAATCAACCTTTTATGCCTCCTCACGGCCGAGCCGCACTTCAAAGGCAGCTCGATTTACTTCTCCGGACAACTCAGGCCTCCCCCGCTGTGTCCATTAACTTACCTAGTCAAGCGAGAACAGCATTTAGCGGATGTCCGCCAAACGTAGCATGTGCACGTTTCTGGCCTCGAAGCCGGTACTTAACCTGAACATGCTCAGTGTTCCGTTTGCAAGCATGCTTGGTGGTGTATCTGAATCTGTAGGGTAGATTTTGTTATTTCTTTTGGTTTGTATTGCATTAATCTTGCTGCTCTATGCTGGTAGAATTGCTGGTGTTGCACCCCTCAATGCCACAACACCCACCACTCAATGCCACAGCACCACTCAATGCCACAACACCACTCAATGCCACAGCACCACTCAGTGCACAGCATCCTTCAACGCTAAAGCATCATTCAACGTCACAGCATTACTCAATGCCACAGCATTACTCAATGCCCCAGCATCTCTCAACGCCACAGCATCACTCAGCACCACTCAACACCACAGCGCCACTCAACACCATAGCGCCACTCAACACCACAGCACCACTCAACACCACAGCACCACTCAACACCATAGCACCAGTCAAAGCCACAGCATCACTCAGCACCACAGAATCACTCAGCACCACTGAATGCCACAGGACCCCTAAACGCCACAGCACCCCTCAACGCCACAGCACCACTCAATGCCACAGCACCACTCAATGCCACAACAGCACTCAACGCCACAGCACCACTCAGTGCACATCATCCCTCAACGCCACAGCATCACTCAATGCCACAGCATTACTCAATGCCACAGCATCACTCAATGCCACAGCATCTCTCAACTTCACAGCATCACTCAGCACCACTCAACACCACAGCACCACTCAACACCACAGCACCACTCAATGCCACAGCACCACTCAGTGCCACAGAATCACTCAGCACCACTGAATGCCACAGCACCCTTCAATGCCACAGCACCCCTCAACGCCACTGCACCACTCAATGCCACAGCACCACTCAACACCACAGCACCAGTCAACACCACAGCACCACTCAACGACACAGCACCACTCAACGCCACAGCATCACTCAGCGCCAATGAATGCCACAGCACCCCTCAATGCCACATCACCCCTCAACACCAAAGCACCCCTCAATGCCACAGCACCACTCAATGCCTCAGCACCACTTAGCGCACAGCATCCCTCAACACCACAGCATCACTCAACGTCACAGCATCACTCAACGTCACAGTATTACTCAATGCCACAGCATCACTCAATGCCACAGCATCACTCAATGCCACAGCATCACTCAATGCCACAGCATCACTCAATGCCACAGCATCATTCAGCACCACTCAATTTCACAGCATCACTTAGCACAACTGAAGGCCACAGCATCACTCAGCACCACTGAAGGCCACAGCACCACTGAAGGACACAGCATCACTCTCTGTGCAACCATTCAACAACAATTGGTTCTAATATGTTATCTCAATGTTTCAAGCTTTATTGCAAATGTCACAAAAAGATGTTAATATTTCACTGCTGTTCTTGGATTTTCATCACAATAAAATACAATAAACATAATCTTCCCAAAAGTTATTTACAAAAATGTAAGCTATTGCCATTATAAATTACAATAACTTTTATTTAAGTAATAATTATAAAAAAAATTAAAGCCATTGTTATTTGTAACATTAATACATCTAACTCATGTAAATACAACACATATTGCATTACAAATGCTATAGGTGTCACATTTGCGAAAGTTAAAAATATTGGCATTGTAAATGACAAAGCTATTAATTACGCTATTTTCAAAACCAACACATAAATAAAATATTTGTCATTTACTATACCAATAGATCAAAATTTCCTAATGCGAGACCTATTGCATTGCAAATGCTTGTTCTATACTATTTGTTGATATGTTCATTGTGTCATATTTACATTCTATTTAAAATTTCAACATGTCCACCCTAGATCAAAACGACAGCCCATTCCCTTGTTAAATAACTGAATATGAGAGCAAACATAGGGACCAGGGAAGACTCTGAAGCAACCAGGAGACATAATATATACAGAACACTTCCTAGACAGTGAAACTTTGCACGATATGATACTGCATAGGTTGAACTGGCAACCCACAGAGCGAAGTGACTACACAGTATAACTAGTTGACTAGTGACCTTCCTTAACTCACTTGTGATAATTAGACTGCAGACACTGGTGATTGTTTATGTTAGCAATACAACGTGATATGCTTACCAAGACTGTACTCTCACTCTAAAATCTGGAAGCCGCTAGAAAATATTAGCCAGAGCATCTCTGATGCACTCTGCACACTACAGCTATGCCGCTTAGTAGGGAATCGCCATGGTCACAACAACACTTCCTTGCTACCAAACATGCAGACAAAACTGTCAACAAAGCACAGCAGACAGATCTCTGAGCACACACCCAACACATTGTAAATAGTCTCTACAGCTGAGTATCACTTTGCTCAAAGAACAGATAAGTAAACAAACTCAAAGTACAACTGAAGACATTAGGCAGTGCATGGTAGACACACAAACCCCAGCAAGGATATGCCATGCAGGTGGATATCACGATGCCTATGCATGAACAGCAATCTCAACATCAAGCACAACATATTAGATAGACCAGTGCCCAAACATCCAAGAAACCCAAGATATAACAAAAAAGTTGGATATCGCTGTACTCTCAACAGCACTACTTGTTTCACAAATGGTACACTATTCCAGAACACAAAAGACACAAAACCGTAACAGCCATCCAACAAATCACAGATAGTCTATTAGAGCTATACTAAGCCTCTACAAAACCATACCATACAATTCCATATTAACATTTACACCAAGCCATATATAACTGTCACTCCAGGGTCATACCAATGCACCCAACCGGCACATACCTGAACTGGAAAAGACCTTGCCACTTACTTTAAAACGCTATTGTACTTAGAGAAAGAGAAAATGACACTCACCTATGATATGACGGTATTTAATAAGGACAGTGCTATGTGGCGGGGTAAACATCCTTCACAACGCAGTCAAAACGCCGCGGTGCCATTACGACGCGTCTTTTACAACGCAATGCGCTGGAGGGCGCTCTAGACTAAGGAATAGTAGATTTACTGTTCCAACACCTTCCCTACTGTACGTAGGCTGGAGTTGGAATAGTAAATCTTACTATTCCTAAGTACAGCACCCTACAGCGCAAGTCGTGGTAACGACTTGCGCTGTAAAAGATGCGTTGTTATGTACCGCGATCATTTTGATCGCGTTGTAACATCATACATCCGTGTGGCGGTACTAACAGACGCTCTGGAAGCACATCAATATAAAAAAATATATAACATAAAAAATGAATAGCTTTATGAAACACTAAACATAAATCTAAATTAAATACAACTTCTTGGTCTAAGCTACCATTTTGCGATCAGCCCACTTGGAAAATTGCACAGGAGTGTGCTCAAAGGGTGCCCATGCCCATCACATTAACGTGCAAATATGTCTGTAGGAAATATCAAATAATGAAGCAAGTTAACATGATTTCACCTTACTTATTAGTACGCCCATTGCTGATTGTGGCAGGAAACATCTAAACGAAGTTATTTCGGCAGATTTTACCCAATTAGTCAAATATTTGTTCTAATTAGCCCTTCAAACTACATTGATATCATTTTCACCTATTGTGCCAGCTAGTCTATCACATATTGCATGTATATCAATACTAGCTGTGCATTGTTTAGCAATCCTTCCATCAGACACTTTTTGTGTACCCATGAGCTAGGTATCTCCTAGCAACCACCACATCAACTCTGTGGCCTGGATTTCCTATGGCCCGCACCAGTATAATAAATGCAAAGTGACACAAAGTGGTGCATGATATTTACATTGCATCATAAAAGTTATTTTGCACTAGAAAGCTGACCTTTTTGCAGTGCAAAACGTGCATTGTGCTTCTTCGTGTCACTTTGTCTCAAACTGCATTAGTGGGTGTTATTTGGGGGGAATCGATGTAAAAACACATAGATGTTGACGTTGAGCCCAATAAACAAAAACAGCCAGACCATGCTTTGTGTCACAAAATAACACCTTAATGAAGCAGTTGCTAAGAAAGATAAGTGTTTTCATTTCTCAAAAAGAAAACATACATTGCATGTGTGCTCATGTGCACAATGATGTGTATAATATCATAAAAAATATCAAACAAGGGAGAAAACAATTTGCCGAACAACAAAACAACACAATTATTAAAAATTATATTATTTTTAATGATATTCCTTTAAAAAGCATATTGTGACCATACAAATTTAAAAAAGGATAGACAAAAAAAACAATTGTTACAATACTAAAAATGAATTATACCGGTGAATATAAACATATCAATAAAGAATGACAATCAAAACTATCTCAAAGTTCATACAAATTAATACAATCAAAAGGGGGGGGGGAGAGAGTGGCAATTAATACTTTCTCAACGCGCGTTTCGGCGTTTGAACCAACGCCTTCATCAGGAGCCACACAAATATTTCTGAAATACACAATTAAATCAACATAAGAAACACATAAACATTCAATTCTTTATAAAAACAACATACTTGCAAAAACATTTTTAAAAAAATCGTGTTCGGCATTTAATAAAAATTAAGAAAACATTCAAGTCTCCCAACTGGTTTCAGCATATGGTATTTGCTAAACAAGTTACAAGATTTACATGTACATATTTGAGCAGTTGCCATATATTATCTTTATAGACCAAGGGATTCATGATGTAGCATGAGCTAGGGATTGGCGCCTACGAATGTATAATATATAACAATAAATATTTGTCCTAACAGTCAATTATATTAATGTGCTGGATAGTCACGGATAATGTACTTTCCAACTCGTAATTCTGAAATGAAAGTACAATCATAATGTCACAGATCCAGATGGTGATACAGAACCTATAAACATTAAATCGCTAATTCCTGATTTAAAAAATTCTTCTATAGTAAACGTTAGATATACTCACCTAACACTTTAAAAGATATTACTTGAACATCAATATTCTGGTTACTAGATACCGGATTCCAGAACAAGCATCAAGAATTACAAGTTATATGTAATTTGCGATTTATCCTAAATAAGGAAAAACAATAACTGTCAATACCTGTTTTAATTGTCGTTTGACTATACAGTAGAGGACAACGTATGGTATTGCTAATGAAAGCAAAATGCTTACCAAGCGATAAACATGAAAAATCCTGTAGCCGCTTAATATGCAGCCAACCCGGATTAAAACACGCTTTCCGTCTTGTTTAGAAACCTGTTTTCTTTTTTGCTTTCTCGTTCAGCGAACCTACAGATACCAAGCACAAGCCCCAAAACACGAAAGTGAAGGATTACTTATTATAAAAATGTGTAACCTAAATTACTGATAAATAGTTTATAGCGCAAAAGACAGTAACACTTACTATTTAGAAATGCACGTGGCAATTATTTTCTCCACCCGCACGATAATCATTCATGTCAGGGGCCGCAAAGTTCGTCAGGTCTGAGAAGCATAGTCAATATCCTGCCTCGCGTTCTGTACGAATCTGTATTCAACAAAATATATATAAAGCCAATAGTTATCTAAACTTAAGTATTCTGTTAAAATTAACGTGAGAATTACTTGGTTCTAAGCCAAGATTATTCTATATGAAATGCTTTCCGAACCCGTTCCTTACCGTTAAGAAAATAGATAGCATGGCTGTCGTCGGCGTTGTTGATGGAAACAGCCGAAAAGGCAGGTTAGCGTTCTGTGACCGTTAGGAAGGTATCAACAGCGATAACGGATGAATTCCTTTAAAACTACTCTATAATTGGTCACATGGTTAACAGCCTGGGAATCTTAAAGCGCCAGTGCATAAAGCTTAACGATTCAAAAGGAAAACGTATTTAGGGTGAGTCATCATTATTAATACATATAACGCTTTTAAAACTAAAGTTAGTGAAACTATATAGAATATTAAACTCAAAACACCACACCACAGATAAAATTAGTGATGATGATAAAAAGAAATACGTTAAAACACTATGAGGTTATGGGGGACTCCATGTCAGTTTAAGATTATTGCTATCCACAAGAACTATCAGAAACCTTATAGTATCTGGCTCATAATCAAATCATCTAAGATCGCATATAAGATCGCATATAACCCACAACCAGTGTGGAGCAATCTGGTATACATAGCTGATATCACGAAGCGGGGAGGCAAGATATAATATACCATTAATAGTGCGATAAATTAATCAAAATATCGCATTCTCCCACGGAATATCATTATTTAATCCCTGCTTAAAGGTTTTAAGAACAAAAATCCATTAGACTTCCCTTTTCTTTCTGATGGCGCATCCCCCTTTGCCATCCGGAATTCTTATTTTCTCAAGGATACGCCATTGGAACTCATCTGAACTATGGCTCTTTTCAAGAAAATGTTTCACCAAAGGTGCTGTCAATTTTTTTGTCTTAATGGCTGATCTATGTTCAGTTAAACGTATCTGGATTGGCCTACAAGTTTTTCCAACATAACCAAGGCCACATGTACAAGAGATGAAATAAACCACATTTGCCGTTTTACAATTCCAGATATCATTGGCACAATGCACATCCAGCGCATGGGATCCTTCTATGGTTGTCTGGACATAGGAATTTGTACTGAATGTGTATATTGTAGTACAAATCATAAGCTAGAGAGCACCCACTGACCTTTGAGATGCTATGTGTTATGTAAGACAGCCTTTTTTTGTGCCAGCGCAGGGAATGATAGCTGAAGGCCAATCTTAAAAAATATGACTCTGCGCTATGTTTACCGCTTTGTGCAATGTAGCACATAACATTAGATTGCTGCCCTGGTATTTCTAGAGCCATAGGTAGACTCGATGAGGGATCCACCCAATCAGGGCTCTCCTTGGGATCCCACTATAGCGAATCTTAAAAACAGACCCAAGGACAGCAGAACCACCCACTTTGTTCTTTGCATTATCCCTAGTATTCTTGTATCATCTGATCTTGTGTGGAGATTAGATCAGGGACGATATGACTAATACCACCTTCACAAAGCAGTTAGGTTTGGAATCTATAAAAGGACCTAAAGGTCATATTTGTTGCACCCAACCTTTTCAAAACTACTTCTCTCAGCTCTATAGATTGCTTAACCTCACACATCCCATTGCTTCTGTTGGGCTGCATTTGAATATTAAAATGTGAAGGTCATGCTGTGGATTGAAGGAGTCTCTATCATCCAAATGTCTATCTGTGATAAACATTGATGGAATGAATTCGCTCATCTATCTGCATCCTAAATAAAATAAGGGAGATGATTTAATAGTTTTCCAAATATGTAAGGCATTATCACTTCTTGGTTTCTAATTCGATGCAAAATATGCCAATTGTAGATAACATGTATTACCCTCTGACAGTTTCTCAATGGGCTACAGTAAAAGTTGATCTCCTTGGCTTAGGTCTTAGGCATTAGTGGAGAAACCCATTCGGCCTTACAATTGAGAGAATACCCTCTAATGCTGAAAGGAAATACATGTTAGTCCCTTTTTATCCATTTTTTTATTCAAAGCAACCAACACCATGTACTGAGCTCCCTTCACGCACTGTTTTCTAGCCCACTCTATGATGCTACGGTTGATTGAATTTTGGAAAGACATAAGATTGGCATACTATAAGGTTATGAAGGACAGAGAAGAATTTCCTTGTTATTGCATCTGGGAATAAAATGTAATGATTTAATGTTTCATTTTTGAAGCAAAAATTGTTCACGTAGGCCCTCATTATGATGAGAGTCCATAAGACTCCCACTGCAGGTCGGAGGCTATCTAGGCCTCATCACGGTTTCAGTTTTGACCACCGCATTACGATGCAGGTGGTTGAAACTGAAACTCGACGGTCATTCCAAGAAGCCATTTGGCCAGTCAGAGACCGGCATGTAATCCCTATGGATGGCGTTTCCGTCGTAGGGAGTACGATGTCTTTCTGACAGGCTTTCCATGTCGGGCTTTCCGACATGGAAAGATAGTCGGAAAGTGATATTGGGGGCCCCTAGCAGGGCCCCCTTCCTTCTGCGGCCTTCGGTTGGGGGCTGAGAGGACACCTACAGTGCCCCCTTGTTGATCCCTGCACCGTGTGGCAGGCACCCTGAGGTGCCTGCAACGCAGTGCAGGGATGAACTGATTCTCCAATTTGTCTATGGGAGCTTGTGCTATGGCCGGTTTACGGCCGGAGCACCAGCTCCCATTGACAAATGGGAGTATGCGAACCGCACCATGTGCAGTCATATAGTAATCGTGGTGTTGGTGCTGCCGACCTGAGGGGCCGATTATGGTAGCGGTTTTTCCGCATCCTCCGGGCCGGCGGAAGCCAACGCCGGGCCGGCCGAAGCCACCGCCGGCCCGGAGGATGCGGAAAAACCACTGCGGAGCCTCAAAAGACCCACCGCCATATTAGGATGGTGGTGGGTCTGGGATTCCGTCTGCAGCTTTTCCGCCGCGGTCGCCTTCCGACCGCGGCGGAAAAGCTCAAACATGGCTGGCGGTGTCTATCAGACACCGCCAGCCATATTAGGATGGTGTGAATGACATGCTTTTCCTTGACGGCTTTTCCGCCGTGGAAAAGCATACGGAGTTTCACTTCGGGGGCCCGTTGCGGGCCCCCTGGGTGAAGGGGGGGTGGGGGGTACACATGGGGGGTACCTATGGTACCCCCCTGCATTTGCGTGCACAAAGCAGCAGGCATCGCGCGGTGCTTGCCGCTTTGTGCATGCAAATGTGATGCATGCATTTTTAACATTGCGGCGGGTGCAGCTTGCAGCTGCAGCCGCCGCAATGTTAAAGATAGAGTATGTGACCACCACCCTGGTGGTCACATCCTAATCTGCTCGAAGGGAACGCCGCAGCCCATGCGGACGTTCCCTCCTCCTCAGGGGTCGCGGACGGACTCAAGTCCGTCCGCGATCCTAATCGACCCCTGAGTTTGGTCGGTCCCAAGTCCGCAATGGTTACATCCGCCCGACATCGTAATTAGGCCCCTCATGTCTATATCATGTAAGATATTCTGTAACTCTAAACGTGGGTGAACTCAATTGACCTTATGTCTCCATTCGAAAGTTCCATTAGTGTCAGCAGACCAGACACCGTCAAATGCAATATTAGATTATTTGGAAGTTTTGAGCATCTTCTGTTGGAAGTTTCAACATAGAGGCAAAATATTCGATGACCGATGCTATATACTGTCTCTTTAATTGTATGAAGCCCAATGCATGTCTGACTTATTTCAGAGACTCTTAACTGTTAATGTCGTCTGGGAGCGGTTACCCATGCAGTAGTGCAAGAAAAACTAGAAAGTACATCGACAAATATGTGCAGATGGGAGAAACCCTAGAGAATTGTAGTGTACTTAGACCGCCATCTGGCTGCTTACAATCTATTCTGCTATTGCAATCTATTCTACTCAAGTGAAAAAAAATAACATGAATGTTACTGGGAAACATGCATTAAAACATATATCCATCATTCACTAATTCACTTAAGCCTACGTTCCTTTAGTTTGTCTTTAATGCAAGCGAAGTGATTTACAATCCTTTGCGAAATACATGCATATGGAATTAATATTTAGCTTCAGACGCTTTTAAGTTTAAGGAAAATCCATCAAATTAACTGTACAGATCTACATCGCATCCTATTGACATAGCCTTGAAACCATGTCCGTTTTTCTGAACCTGATGTCGCCATTTCATCATTAGATAAATATATGCCAAAAAATCCGAACTTCAGAATAATTGTAACGGCTCCCGATATTCGGGATGAGTCCAGACTTGTAAACTCCCACAGATGACAAGCCATGGTTTTTGTATTCAGTTTCTACAGCTGCTGATAAAAGTGGCTATTTTTAACTTCAAGCCTCAAAACTTCAAGGCCAATCAATCAAACACAGATAGGGTTCATCTGTAGGATAAAATACTAGTAAACATTGTAAATGATTAAACTCAAATTGTGGGCTCTCAAGTCCTGGATAGGGTTTAATTTTAGGGCATGCATTTATTGAGTGGTAATCGGGTCAAAACTGGACCCATCGGTTTAACTTGGTTCAGGTGCAAAAGTTTACACATGTTTGCAAGAAAAATATAATTTTAGTATGTAGTTGGAAATATATAAATAGTTTAAAGGAATTGCCTTTGAAGATGGAGGTGATAGTAAAGGTCATCCTTTGACTGATTGGCCGGATAGGGGCTTTGGAAGTAAGAGCAAGAATCAAGGTAAAATAATAAATATATCTATGTTCACCGATTGGGAGCATTAGGAAACCTCTATCAATATATCCTCCCACTCTAAAATGACAATGTAAAGACACAGGGAAAGCTGTTAGGTATGTAGAAGAGCAATTACCCTTCATGAATGTATGACTACAGGAATTACCCTACAACTCCCCCTTCATCTGCTGAAAAAACTAAAAGTCCAGGTAAATAACCTTGGAAACAGTTAACTGATGAAGGCCAGAGACCTTCTGGGGCTGTACTTACGTGGCTGAAACATGTCAACTGTAGGGATGTGGGATCCATTGCAGTTCCAACCACATCAAACACTCCCTTAGTTTTTAATCTTACAATATGCCAAAAAAATAAAGGTCCTTTGGATGGTATTCTTAAGTAATTTTAACACATTCTACAGCCCCAGTATTAGTAAGACATTTGTTAAAAAAAGAGCTCCCAAATTCTGGTGAGCCTGGATAGATAACATACTGTTCTATCCGGAGGAAGAGCCCTATGACGAAGCATGCCAAGAAAAGTAGGTAAGGGATTTTCTTCTTCAAACAACTTGCAGCTTAGTCTTATACCACATAAGGAGAATTTAATTCCATCATATCCTTTACAAAAAATGATTAAATAATGTGCACAAGGGAGTGCAAACGGGGTTACTGCAATAAATCAGGCACAAATCCATCTCATTGATCTTTGTAGAATTCCCCTGATTTACATCGGTAGGCTTCCCACTAAGTGCAGAGGATGTGAGATTGATGTCCTCCACACTATCTACCAAGTGCGTAGGACATGGAAAACCATATCCTGGTACCAGGGTAGGAAATGTCTTCTGATGCTTGCACCAGGCAGATTCCCTACAATGCCCCCAACTCTGGCTCTGAGGGAACAGTTTCCTTCTCAGCCAAAGACACTTTTTTCTTTACATACATTACTGCTTTAAAAACTGAAAACAAAGGGAGGCCTTCAGGCTTTTAGTGATGAGTGCTTAGGGGCACAGCTCAGTGAATAAAGCACCAATCTAAACAGAAGAGGTACCACTGGAAAGTGGAGACAGTCCCCTTTCATTAAAATTCTGTATGAGAAAGTGGAATATTAATTGAATGAATGGTAGTCCTCTTCAAGTAATATTGGCATTGGTCCTTACTAGATCTAGTTAGGTCTCAATAATTTAAACTGTAGCTCAACCCTTGGGTGCTCTAGCACAGAGAATGCAGGCTTAGCTTAGGGAACCAATTGTAAAGCCTTTATTATCAGTACAAAAACAAAACAGTTAATAAGTAGAAACTTGAACATAATAAAAGTCCTAGTATTATTTATAAAAGTAGTGAAAGTTTTAATGAACAAATATACACCACAATGATAAACATCTCATTTAGGGAACCGTACTTACGATTTTTCAAAATTGTAAATGGATCTAGTGCCAAAAAGTGCAAAGCATCAACTCTGGGTATCTGATCGCTTTAGACCATATCAAAGTCAAATGTTAAGGCTGACCGTGATGGAGTATGGGTCATATTCAGGGACCATGGCCGTCCCACTGGAAAGTTTACCTATTGACTTAGTTATTTTTCTTTAGAAAAATTCTCGTCAACAAGGTTGTGGACAGGTCAGACTGCAGACTGGATCGGAAGAACATTATTCAGCAGCAGACTGATGGTGATGAAGTCCTAGTCTCGGGTCTCCACACTGGCAGGAAACGCAAGGCAATCATAGTCGACGGAAAGAGCTCACTGCGGGTGAAGTCTGGAGTTTGTATCCGGAAAGGTCTTGTCAGCAGTCTAATGCAGCTTCCACTCTGGCCTTGGTGATGTCCGTTTGTATATGCGAGGACACTGAGGATGCACTAGCCTGTGGGTGGAGGTGACTCCCTGACCAATAGGGAAAGAGTTCCCGGGGGAACCCTACCCACTTTGACATCACTTCCTGGGGGTTTGGCTCTAAACTATCTCATAGTAAACTCTGTCAAAATTCAACATGGCATAACATTTTTTCCCCTGGCCAGAGCCTTAGGCACACCAATTGACATGTGTCTAGGAAAACAAGGAACTTCTTCTAGAAGCTAGTACTGGAACAGGTTTTCTCCCCTACTGGGTGTGGTGACCTGACCACCAACACAGGGCACTAGGACCCTGTGGGCCACAGGGCAGCGTCCAGGTCACTGGACACGACTTCCTGTGGACAGACAGGAAGGGGGCATTCCAGACCAGGACGACGACGAGGACGGACGTGAGATGTACCCTGAGCATGTATGATAATAAAGACCTGTAAACCTACCTGGTCTCCTGCGTGTTCATTGCCGAGCTGAGGTAGCAGTACATGACAACTGGCGACGAAGGCGTTTGATGATCCCACGCGTGTGCGTTCCTCGCACAAAGAATATCTGGAAAACAGGAGCTCACCATGCATCGCCGACACAGAAGGAAGAGCAGCCCCTCGTTGAAGAGGGAGCCCACCCCGACTGGCAGCGGACTGAGGGACAAATCGCCACCTGAGCCCCCCCCCGCCTGATCGGGTAAGCGCTGAAGAGAAGCGCGCGAACGAGAGAAATCGGCGCGAGCTCTCGCGAGAGTATCGGCGGCCATTTTGGGGTCAGGCGGTCTGGACCAATAGGAAAGCAGCAAAGCGGAGCGGCCATTTTGAAGCCAGGCAAACGAGGATTGGGCGCGAAAGATCGCGAGACTTGGCGGCCATCTTAAGGTCAGGCGGCCGGACCAATAGGAAGAGCAGAAAAACGGGCGGCCATTTTAGAAACAGGCAAAAAGTTGAAAAAAGACACAAAGAAGAAGATAAAGCTCCGAAATAAGTGACAAAGTGGTC
This sequence comes from Lissotriton helveticus, assembly GCF_964261635.1. NCBI lineage: Eukaryota > Metazoa > Chordata > Amphibia > Caudata > Salamandridae > Lissotriton > Lissotriton helveticus. Next base: position 327,303,004 of record NC_136071.1, on the reverse strand, counting down.
AAAGAAGAAGGAAAGCACAGGGGCAAATAAAGTACAAAGGAGATTACAAGAGGGAGCAAAGGACAGCCAGGTGAAAGGCAAGAAAAACAAATAAAAGTACAAAGGCAACAAAAGGAAGAAGAAAAGAGAAAATGCCAGAAACAAAACATAGTGCGCAGTATTGCACACCACTACCATTCAGTGTATCAGAACCACAAGTGGGAATACGATGGGAGAAGTGGATTGTGAAATTCAAGCGCTACGTGGAGGCGACCGATGTAGTGGACGGAAAGAAACTAGGACTATTCCTAAACCTAGCGGGGGATGAAGTGGAGGACCTCCTCATAACACTGCCCCCGAGCGAAATAAAAACATACGACAAATTGATAAAATGTCTAACGACCAAGTTCGACCCCCAAAGGAACGTCGACTTTGAAAGGTATAACTTCAACATGGCATTTCAACAGCTGGATGAGTCAATGGATGACTTCGCAACAAGGCTGAGAAAGCTAGTGGCTCATTGTGAATTTGAAAACTATGACAATGAACAGGCCCTTCGCTTAAGATTGATAGAAGGCTGTCGCGACATAGAATTTCGCACAAGACTACTTAAAGAACCGACCAGCGTAGAGAAAATTCTGGATTTAGCAAGAGCGGAAGCTAGGGCAATGGTGCAAGCCAGGCAGATGGACCGGAAAGGAGAACAGGTACACCGAATGAATGGCTACTTGGGCAAAGTGCAGGCATAAGTATGAGTTACATCTTCCTGTGAGAGGGATGCCTCTTTAAAGGTTGGGCTCTTGATATGTACATTCCCCCAGGCCATCCTGTCTGGAGGGCATCCCAGTCAAGGCCATTTGGTTTCCTTTCCAGGGAGCAATTCACACCGTCCAGCAGGCTGCCAGGTGACATCTGGAATTAACTCTGAATATGCTACTAGAGGCTTAAGGCATGAAAATGCCAACTTCTTTAATATGCTATTTTCAAAAGAATAATTTAAATTCCGACTTTACCATCACAATGGACTTTAAATTATTATTCAAGCCCTTGAATCATGTTAACGACTATTCTCAAACTGACGTTATGCATTCTAAGTTGTTATGATCTAACTCAGTGCTTGAATGTGGGACAGCCAGCCTTGCCACAGGAATAAATGACTTTGGAGTTTTTTCTCTGCAATGACATGTAAAACCTAAGCACGTTTTACTTTTTAAATGACATGCCCTGTGGCATTTGGGTCTTAACTTGGGGGTGACCTATAAGTATTAAAAACTAAAGTTTAGGTCTCTTTGAAGGGTGATTTTAACAGGTCGAACTGGCAGTTTTATAACTGACCCGCTATGCACCTGTGGCAAACCTAGTCATGTTTTAAATAGCCACTTTAGTGGTGGCACAATAATTGCTGCAGTCACAAGTGACAATTATCTTACAGGCCCTGGGTACAATATGGTAGGGACTTAAGGCTAAGTTAAATTTGCCAATTAAGATATTTATCCAGTTTGACAAACTTTGAGGGGTCAGAGCACGTCCACTGGGACCTGGTTGGCGGGATCCCAGTGCACTGAGGTAAAAAACCAACAGCATCAGTCCAAAAGGGTGTTATGCAAAAAGGACGTATTTTCTTAAACTTTGCATAATGGATTCCTGCATGGGGATTTCCACAGGTAAGTGGGTTCTGAGTAGAAATCCACTCATTCAGCACAGTATTGTGTTTAAGGGTAGGAAGTGCCCCACCCAGGTATGGTCGATTACTTCCCCACATCATGGTGCTGCATAGTCTTTCTGCTGTCTCACTGGGGAAGGTGACTGGGAAGGTGTTCCCTAATATGCCCACCCACGGGGCAGCAAGCCAACTAAGCACCATGGATAGAAGTTTAAAAAAATTATGTTCTGGGGACGTTCCTTGCATAAAGCAATGCACTCATCCCTAGGGACCAAACAGTCTTTATTCCACCTGCCCCTTGGCGATTCACTCCCCAATCTGCCCCCAGGGTCACAAAATTCCCAATAAGCATCAGTGTTGGGAGGGAGCAGTCTTGGCATCAGACTGCACCCAAGCCTCCTCGGGCTAAATAGCTTTTCTGCCGTCTGAAGGGCAATTGGGGGATTTACTCCGAATCTGTGCTCTTGCAGGGGGACAGAAAGTGCACTAGCCAGTAAGTCTTTCATCCCACCCCCGGAGAACACAGTGGGAGAGTAACCCCTAATCTAACTTCACCAGCTGCAGAAGCACACTATGCACCAGGAACTATTTACTTTAAAAAAAAACAGGGTGCAGGCTGGCCCAACCTGGCATCGAACCATGTTCCCCCCTTAAGACTGACCAGGCTTTCATCCCCCCATAGTAGCAGATTATGGGGTTTACCACCTTCTGCCATTCACGGGGCACTAAGTAACTTGAGAAATCGTGTTTGTATTTTTTTTTTAAGGATGGTGTGCGGGCAGACAGTCCAGTCACTGGGTCACATTACACCAACAATTGAGGTCAGATATAATCCCCCTCCCCTTTACAAGCAAACCGGGGGAGGGGGGGCTTGTGGGGGGGGGGGTGGAGGGCTACCTATAATCTGCCATCCCTTGGGGAAGAAAGCGCACTGCACTTGACACCAGAGGCCATATTACAGAGAGTATCAGAGGATCCATTGCCATTTATATCTGCTTCTTGTGCTTCAGGGCACTTTGGTATTAACAACTGGACTGCAGCTCCATATATAGCTTTTTCTGATTACAAGAAAAGCACTGTTCTCTTTATATGTTCAATCTGTGACAGTGTTCGCCTGCGCTAAGGACCGCATATTAGTGAACGATAGGGCTGTGATTTGACATTGAAGACTGTCTTTCACTGGAGATAGACAAACCTCTCTTTGATGAAAGGAAAGGCATCCCCTGCAGATGTGTGCAGTGCATTATTTCACCTGCCTGCAAGCAGATACCTGGGGAGGCCTAGAAAGGCTGACTGAGTCCAAGGCTGGGCTACAAGGCTAGCACCCAGGGAACCTTACCAATCCTTGGCATTTCTGACTGCAAGATACCCTGAAAAACCGAGAGACTTAGGGCTTGAAAACTATCCCAAAAAAGATATAGGAGAATCCAGAATGGTATGTCTTATGTGAATCTCACTACATTTTCTGACCCAGAATGCCCTGCAAATGTCAGAAATATGCCCAAAACCACTCAGTTTTATTTTTCTTTAAAAGGAGTATAACTGCACCATTCTGGCTCGAGATCCATTGATCTCAGGAAACCCCCAATTTTGTTTTGTTTTTTAAAACAAGAGACCCGGGGAAATCCAGGTTGATATAACTTGTGTGTAACACAACACATCTCCTTACCCAGATTGCAAGTCAAACTTAACAAATAAGCCTAAAAACATTAAATTGCCTCTCTCTTTCAACAGGTGCTGTATGCAACATTTTGGCCTGGGATTAGTAAGCACCCAAGGAATCCCTCCAACCCTGAGCATTTCTGAAAACTAGAGATGCAAGGTAATCCAAGGTGGTGTGGCTTGCATATATCTTGGTACATTTTCATACCCAGAAGGCCATATGAATTTCAATAGATGGTTCACAAAGCACAATTTTCCCCATATTTATGTGACCAAAATCTCAGGAAATTCCAACCAAAGGTAAACCTTGTACCACACAGTGTTCCCTCACAGCTCTCTTGCAAAACAGTACACAACATGTATGGATGGACCTAATTTATGATATAGGAGTGGACTAAATCTCTAATCTTGCGAAGACCACATTGGCTGTTTATTGACTTCATATAGCCGAGTATTGAGCACTTCCTGACACTAAAAGATTAACCCACCCACAGAAGTGGAATGGCATTTGTATCAGAGGAAGTGTGGGAACACATGGTGGTAGGAATTTTGTCAGTTTCAGTATATTCAAGAAATTTTCTTTACAGAAAAGTTTCAATATTCTGTGATTTTAGCTAAAGTTAGAGATTTGCAGGTTATTCTGGACAAGAAAAGGTAGTTGGGTCCATGCTAACCACATCTAGCCAGACTTGACCGGGTGCGGGTGGCTAGTCTTCACAAATATCTGCGTTTGTATGGTTTCTCTGGACGACAGCCGACCCAGGCCCAAATACCACACCCACAGAATTATTATATTTCAAAGGAAAAATCTTGATGTTTCCACATTGCATTTTAAGGCCTTTCTTGTTGCTGGCAGATACAAAAGTGGGTCAGTGTTTCATAGGGAAAAGTGCGGGAATGCTTGGAGGAGTGACTTTTGTTGAGACCCACAGATTCAGAAACATTCCCTCTCAGAAATGGAGGAACAATCTAGGATTTTAGCCAAATATTGAAGGGCATTTTGGTTCAGATTAATCAATGTTTCTATGCTAGCCATACCACTTCAGACCTCTCATAGCGTCTACATTTTAGAAATGTATCTGGTTAGCAGAATTCTCTGTATGATGACTGACCCAAAGCCCAGATACAACAGCTACCAAGATCCACAAAATGTTGGGATTTCAAAGTAAAAATATTGATGTACCCACATTGCATTCTGGTACCTTTCTTATTGCAGGCAATAGTCCCCCCCACACTAATGGGGTTGTGTTTGCACCTGGAGATGAGTAGCAGCAAAGAATAGTAGGCAATTTATTATTATAGATTGAATTTCATTGCATTTTTAATTTCCAAATGTTAGACAGTGTTCACAAAACAATACATTTTGTAAAATGTCCTCAAAACCACCTGACATTAATGGGTAGTGCACAATTCTAGGTGTTATGAATATCCCTTATTCTTAAACTCAGATCATAGGCATATTTCAAGAATGGTAACATTCACTCATACCCATTTTTATTTGATATTTTTACCTTAGTAATTGATGCATGGTTGAAACTCATTGAAAAGTCATTATAAGATACAGATCAGTTGATGGCTTTGTGTTACCTGTGTTTTTGACAAATGCAAGCTTTATATATCTACACAAACTTGAAGAGTGTGAATGACAAAATGGTATTTTACTTTTCTAAGTTGGCCTTCAGTGTAGAGAATTACAGCTGAAAATACTGTTTCCAATATCTATTGTTTCCTCTTTAAATTCATTTCCACAAATATTTTCTTTAGGAAAACCAGGAGAAATGTATACAAATGGCCTGCTAATGAAGTCAGAATGTTATCTAGTTTTCACAAACGAATAGCTTTCTTGGTTCATTCATAATATCCACATTTGTATTCCCACAAACTGTAAGTAGGTAGAAACTGCAAAAATAGGAAATATTGAGCACATTTAAAAATAAGAAAAAATGTTTTTTTACAACTCTGCTAATTTTGAAAGCTGGGCAGATGGAATCTTAGTACAGGAAGTCTTTTGTGGATCCCATCACTGGAGAAAACACACACTATTTTACACAACCATTTTCCCATTTAAAAAAAAAAACCATTTCCCATATTAACCTTTTCCTCAGTTCCCTACAGGGAAAATAAAAACCCTGTGCACCTTTACAATCCCAAACATGTGGAAAAAACGACACACATTTGGCCTGGATTTCTTTTTTGGAAAAATGTATAACGATTTAAGCTTGAACTGCCCCCAAAATCAAACTAACCACTCAGCACGAGTGAGGGGTGTGGTGAGGCCAGCACGTAAGGTGTTAAAGGAGTTCCCTAGACAATGGAAGCTCCTCTGGAAGATAAGGTCATGCTTTGCTGGATTGGCTGTGTAGGTGTATGGGAAGAAAGGGAATGTTGGTGTGATAAATCATGCACAAAACTATCTCAGAAAATACCTTGGTTGAAAAATGGAAGCCATGATGCTCTGTAGAATTCCATTGAAAAGCCATGGAAATACAGGAAAATCATAGAAAAACATGGAAATTAGTTCCATTGTAGCACCAATTTTTCTTTGATTTAAAGCATTGCCCTAAACCAGGAGGGAAAACGCAATAACAGAATGTTTTGTACATCCTGTTTTACCAGTTAGAAGAGGAAGATGAGGCATAATACCTTTTAACATCATTACTACAGTGTATTATTTTGCTCCTTTTCCCCAGCCCAATTGCCATCAGCCTCTTGCTGGTTGTAATGGCAATTGACATGTCCAGATGTGGTAAAGCTGCATCACACAAATGGAGTTATTTAATATTTAATTTAATGTTTCCTTTAAATACATGCAATAAAGAAAATGCACGTTAACTTGTTTATCAAAAAGATTTCCACTGAAGCAAAGTTATAGCCAAGCTTATTATTGAAAATCCTAGGAAATACATAAAGATTCCACATCCACTCACTTGTGGAAGTACAATTAAAATGGGATCCAATATTCTAATATGTCAAAAAGGAAGCACACAGATATTTTAATGAAAGGGTCCCTTACTATTACCTGCCTCGATAGCGAATAAACCAACTCTATTTTAGCAGATATACTGGCTGTTCTCTATTCAAAATTGACTATAGAATTCCAGAATGCAAAATTGCTAATGACCTCGTGCTAGAACTTCAGAGAACGGGCCATATACAATGCTGCCCCCAGTATATGAACATGGCGTGCCTTACCTTACCCACGTTGGTGCAGTAAGAGCCCCAAACAATACTCATCCATATTTCGAAATGATGTGATACAATGCTCTATTCCAACTAGCAGTTATTCACTGTATATTATGTCGTAGCTTGCAATCTCTCTATAAAAATATTGCGTTTCTTTACTAATTACCAATGATGACATCACTAATCAAATCTAATATGCAAATATCATAACGACTCTAATGTTACAGTTTATGGCAGAGTGACTTTTCATTATCTTTCCCAGAGCCAGCAAACAATATAAACAGCAGATTTTTATTTTTAAGCTCTCTTTCCTTCTATTCCTCTGTAAATTTGTAAACATTGGCTGATGAGTCGATGTACATGACTTTTTTCCCTCTTATACAGTTAATTACAATAAAACAGGAATACAGCTATAACCAGATTTGAAAGTGCTAGGGATATATCAATGTCCTTATCTTGTTATAGAATCCTCTAACTTTACAGCAGTATTAAATTACTGGAATATAATTTTCTTTTACCAACTGGGATTAACATTTATTACACCGACTCTTTTCTCTAGCTTAGCAAATCCAGTATTCAATATTCTTTATTCAGCATTTTACATAAACACCATTAAAGTACAGTTTAAAATAACAATAGTATACATTTTTTTTTAAAGTACAAAGACTATTCCTGTTACAATTCATTGAGCCCCCATCCAGCCCCCACATATTACTCATAATTTCGGCAGGGCTTCCTTCAACAGATCCCTCTAGTCTCTCTTAGTTTGACTGCTAACCTTAGAAAACTCGTTATAGAGAGTAGGGTCAAGAGGTCTTGGGCCATTTGAAATATAAAAGGGCCTCCTTAGCATGCCTACATTTTATTTTTTTCAGCAGACTGACTAAAAAACGGCGCCTGGGCAATGAATAAAAGGGGCATAATAGTACAAAATGAAGGGTATCCTGCGGAGATCGTTGATCGCAGCCGCAGGGATCCTTGTACTCAACTGAACTAGTAAAACCTACCGGATCAGCCAGTAGATGATGTAAAAAGTTGAGCCTAAAACATGTGATTAAAAATCTGTCCTGGGCATTATGTGTGAGGGCAAGGTAAGGTTCCATCCCTTCACAGATCCTCACTAGGCCGTTAGCCTTGACTGACTGTTTGCCCCATTCCCTATCTTCTCTAGATGAGGCTTTATAGTTAAAGAACATCTCCTTCACCCTGTCCTGATCCCGACCTATAATTCCGGTCGGCGTTGAGAAGAGAGCCTTACAGCCAATGCTTTCAAAAATTACCTTTATATACTTCAACCACAGGATATTCATTTCCCTGTCCCTGCCCAGGCAATCCATGATTATATGCCTGGTCAGCATGGCCTTTGGGTTGACCCAGATTTTAAGCCATGCTAGCAAGGGCCTAACCTGCACCTTGTCCCCTATAAAAGCTCCGCCCAGTTCTTCATGAGCGATGTAGGAGGGAACGCACTGTGGGACTTTGAGGAGCCTTCTCAGGTATTTGTTCTCCTCGACCTGCAGTTTATCGGAATCGACGAACCCCCACAATTCTGCCCCATACACAGCTTTAGAGTAGCAGATTGAGTTATATAGCTTCATCATTTGTTAGGGGGACCACCGTCCTAGTCTGTGGCCAAAATTCATAATTGCCCCTGTGCTAGACACTAATTTATTACAGCGCCCCTCAATTAATGCTTTAAAATTTAGACCCACATCAAATAAAATGCCCAGGTACGAGAAGGACTGAACCTTCTCTAGGCTGTGTTCGCCTATTCTATAATGAATATTTTTCCTTGATTTAACCCCTGTCTCCATAACATACTACTTAGTCAAGTTACCAGACAAATCTAAGTTGTTCATAAAATCCACGAAACCATCTATCAGTCGCTGTAGTCCCAGTGGAGTGCTTGCCAACAGGACCGCGTCGTCTGCATAAAGCAGGACGGGGATTGCTCTTCTGCCTACTCTAGGTGAATCCACATAAGCTTCTTAGGGCTTGTTCTAGGCGATATATGTACAGGGAAAACAAAAATGGAGCCAAAATACACCCCTGTCGTGCACCACTAGCAAATCAAATATGGCTATGCATTCTGTTGGTTCCTTCAGTGCTGTGGATATTTCATATGGTTGACATTCTCTGCCCTTTAGTTTTACAAATTATACTGTGGCGGCTCACACAGGTTAACGCTGTGGTGCAGGAAGGTGGGGCGGGAGGAGTGGGGGGTAGTGGAGTCTGCCATTCAACAGGACAGATTAAAGTAAATAAATAAATAAAACCACTTACATTGTGCTCACTGCATCGCCAATTCTGCGATGCGGCGAGCGCAAGGTAAGTGGTTTTATTTAATTATTTCTTTACTTTCACCTTTTCCATTGTATGTCAAAATCCACTACAAGTTCTTAGAAATTATGAGAATTGTTTTTTTTCCTTTGCTGTAATGAATAGGGTTGAAGTAGTGCATTTTTTCTCTTTGAACTATTTCAGGGAATGTTCAGAGTGATTTACCAAAGACTCTGTTTGAGGCATTATTTCATTAATAGCATTAATGGACAATTGTTGCACATGGTTCTTAATCATGGTTCTTAATCAAAAATCAATTTTCAGACTTTGGACAATAAAGTAAACTTCCTGCTTCTGCAATGTTCTGTACAACAATGATCCGCACAGCAACACTTCAACCTCACTTAGTCACCTAGTATTCACTTAGTCTCCATTTGAATCAGCAGACGTGACTTTACAAATGTCTTGCACAATGACAAGATGAACTCTTCTGTACCCTGCTAGCCTCTTTGGCCTCACCTATCTGTTGGCCTCTTCTGGCCATCACCTGACCTTCATGAAGATGCATGTCTCTTTAAGTCAATTTAAGATAATTTGATATGTCACTGTGTTCTGTGTTAATGATGCAGGTCAATGGTTTATACCTTGCTTGCATATTCTGTCCTTATTGAACATGGATTCTATCCTAGGCCTTTAATGCAGGTAGATATTGCTAGATTATTGGGTAAATCCCAACACTCGCTTTACTCTGAGTAATACGGTTAATAAGCATAACGCATAAACTAGCATAAACTAGCAGTACGCTATGTATTGCAATGGTCCATATGACAACCTATTCGCACTCATTTCTCAGTTCTTAAACGTTGAAGGTTATTTCTCCTTAAACCACAGGATGGACTAATGCGTCCACCAGAATCTTATCTGCTCCCATGGGAGGGGAGCTCTATTCCCTTTTCACCATGTCTGTTATTTACCTTTGGGGTTGGGTGGGAAGGTTAGGGATGAGGTTGGTAGGTTTAGGGTTTTGGATCTTGTTTTTTATCTTATTTTTCATTGTTTTCTGTCTTTTTCATGCTGATCATAATTCTTTTCTTTGCTCAAGTGCCTTGCCTCTTTCCTCAAGTGATGATTTTTGCAGTGACCTTCGCAGTGACAACCTCGCACAAATAGGTGATAGCACATTGAATGATATGGTCTATAGACGTGACATATCTTTTTACCCAGGAACCATGTTTTCTTACTTAAGGGCAATGTCTTACAGTAATAACTCTATATGTACACGGAGTACCTCGCTGAATGGTAAACACCATATATGTGTCATGACTCTTTGCGTGGGTGACATGTTTTGTCTTTCAGGTACCATGTCTCACTATGATATTCTTGTATACAAAGGTGATACCACATTGAACTGTATGCTCTATGTAAGTGACAAGTCTCTTTACTCAAGTCCCAGGCCTTGTATCTCAAGTCAATTGTTTCACAGTGATATAGGTGGAACCCCTTTGAGTGGTAAGCCTTATATATGTGACATGCACATGGCAAATAATATTGACACAACTGTCCACTAACTTCATTGCACAAACAAAATAGGGCTACAACTTCTCCTCATATAGTGAGTACACCGCACAAACTTCACTACAGAATTAGAGAACCATTTACAATGTTTATACCGCACTTATGTTGCAAATTTCCCCAGGTGCTTTGGCCCATAACAATCTCAAGATAGTCTCACTAAATGTTAAGGGCTTAACAATAAAACAATTTAATTCACTTAGAAATAAGTCTTTCCATGACGTTGCTGGCTCTGATGCTATAGGACAGAAAAACGGTGTCCTGACTTTGGTGTCCAAGAAATTAAACATATGGTGGCAAGTACAACCGACACTAAAGAGAGATGGATTACAACAAAATTGTCAAAAGACAATGCAGAATTTTACATTACAAATAGTTATGCCCTCAACAGGACTACTTGGAATTCTGGAAAGATCTAAGCAGACAAATTGGCACAATTCCAGATACTGCTATGCACTTACTAGTGGGTGATTTTAACCTGCCCATGGACCTGGTATTAGAAAGGGACTCACGCTGCCCCTTTCGTACCAACAACTCTCACAAAGCCCTTTGTTAATCTCTGCCAACGCTTCAACTTGATAGACACTTGGAGGCTACAAAATTCCACAGGGAGGGAATATACCTTCTATTCGTCCCCACATCACTCCTACTCACGTATTGATGACCTAGTTATCTCCAGTAATGCCATAGCCAGGATCGAAGAAACTTTGATTGAACAAAGGGTGATTTCAGACCACTCATTCAACAGTTATCTATGTCCAACCTGAAGCCTTTTTTTAAAAAAAACTCTCTGGAGGCTCAATAATGAAGTCTTAGAAAAAGAGTCCCATAGACAAATCATTGAAAGCGCGATACAGAATTACCTTATAGTTAACAAAATGGGAGACACATCAGACCTCACAAGCTGGGAGGCTTTCAAGAGCACCATCAGGGGAGAGATAATTAAAATTAGAACCGCTATGAATAGCGACTCCAATAACACTCTTGAAAAGTTAGAAAAAGAGATTGCATTGCTAGAAGAAAAACATGTATTATCAAGTGATTCCTTAGTCTTGAAGGAATTAGTGAAACAGAAATACAAGTATAATAAAATACTCAGTGACAGGGCAAGGATAAGGATAAACAAGCAAAAAAGCATTAGACTTTGTGAATTCAACAAGGCAAGGAAGAGCTTAGCATCGTATTTAAAGTTTAACTGCAGAAGAACACGATTAAGAATTTAACAAATCAAAAAGGTTTAGCTCACTCTGATCCTAACAAAATTGCTTACATTTTAAAAAACATTTTATAAAACTCTGTATAGCAAGAATCAAGATCTGGAGAGCACAAAAACACTGGAATATCTAAATAAATGCATAATACCTGCCGTCTCTGACCAAGAAAAACTCGAAATCAACAGCTCAATTACTACTTCAGAAATAGAAAGCTCAATAAATGCTGTAAAAGTGGGAAAAGCCCCGGGCCCTGAAGGGTTTAACGCTAAATTTTATAAATGCTTCTCCTCGGCACTAACTCTCCCACTTTTCAACTTGTTTCCCAAATTTAGTGACTCTGGCCAAATTAATGGGACACCAGCAGGAGCTTTCATAGCAGTAATCCCCAAAGAGGGGAAGGACCCAACACTCCCTAAAAATTAAAGGCTGATATCTCTAATTAACTTAGACTACAAAATTCATGGAATGATCCTCGCTTAGCGCCTTCAAAAATGTTTACCTAAACTTATCCACCCCTCACAAGGTGTTTTTTTTTTTAAACAGACTATCTAGTGACAATACCTGTATCCTAGCTCATGTCCTAGAGAAAGCCAAACTCGGTGACTCACCAACAGTTGCTATCACTTTGGATGACGAAAAAGCTTTTGACAAAGTTGATTGAGCCTACTTGAAAGCAGCACTGGATAAATGTAACTTGGGTGAGAATTTAACATGTATGGTAATGGCACTATATTTTAATCTTTCGGCCAGTGTCCGAGCGGGAAGCTGTCTATCATCTTCCTTCAAATTAGAACAGGGAACAAGACACGTCTGCCCTCTTTTCCCCCCTATTCCTACTTGCAATTGAACCCTTCCTCTACCACCTTAGGAATAATCACCAGATCTCAGGGATACGTTTCAACAACTGTATGGTCAAAATAACTGCTTATGCCAATGACGTGCTAGTTGTCTCCGAGAATGCAGAAGCTGCTATCCCTGCTCTCTTGTCCTCAATAAATAACTTTGCTGCAGTATCCGGGTATAAGTTAAATAAAGACAAGACTGAGGTAAAACTCCTGAACAACCTTGGTGTGAAAGAAATTATTAGTAACTTGGGTCTCTTATGGCAACCTAAGTGCTTCAAGTACCTAGGCTTAGACCTCACGAGGGATCTGGTCATCACTCTTCAGACCCATGGAAAATGCCCTACACAAGAAAATCTTCTTACTGTTAGATGGTTGGTTAACTAAATCTTTATCCTGATCGGGAAAATCTGAGACATTAAAAATGATGATTACTCCTCTTGTTGACTATCTAGCTAGCATGCTACCAATGACATTTTCAAATGACTTCCTGAGTAGGATCTATAAACTTTTTAACACATTCCTTTGGCAAGGAATGAGACCCAGAATATCAATGAAAAAACTTCAATTACCCAAAAAAAGGTGGTCTGGCCTCGTGAAGTTTAGGATCTATCAAACAGCGTATCTTTGTAAACAAGGTTCTAACTGGCTCCTCCCTCAGCCTGACTACACCCCAGTCTGGATGGACATAGAAAGGTCAATCATCAATGATATGCCTCTACCTGCTATCCTCACCATCCATGGATATATCCTCCTTACCTCACTCACAACATATTCTGCTTAACACTAAAAGAGCCCTACTACTCTTGGAACACTTCTCTACACTGAAAATCAATAAGTCACACTTATCCTCTATCTGGCACAATCCGAACCTGAAGATTGATGGAGGGACGCTCCATTGGGAACCCTGGTCTACAAACTACATAAATATAGTCAAAGACCTTTTTACAGGGACCCTCCCCTTATCTTTCTCCGTGCTTCAGTCTCGACATGGCCTAGAACCGATGTTTTTTTTCATTCCTAAAGCTAAAGTCTCTCCTCACGATGCGCTCCATTAAATCTTCCGATCCGTTGATACATTCTAAGATGTTACAGCTACTAAAATCAGGACACACTGTCTCTAAAATATATAAACTTCTATCCACTAAACACCGCAAATCTCACATGAAATGTGAAGTTAAATGGGAATCTGAACCCACCTCCAGCAATATCCCATTCGATTGGGAGAAAATACATATCACCCCATTCTCGTAACAAAATATCGCCAATATTATTGCAAACAAAACTTATGCTAATAAATAGGACATTCTGGACACCCAAGAGAATCTTTAAACTTAATCTCAGCAAGGGCCCTACATGCTGGAATTGTAAATCTCACGTTGGTAACCTCACCCACATGCTCTTCCATTGCTGTACCTTTCAAACATATTGAAGTAAGATTTATGAGTGTATAAGCAATACCATTAACATAGCTCCTCCAAGGGAATATTCTACCAGATGCTTTGGACCCTAAGATTGCAGAAGTGAACGACCGATACTTGTTAGATCTCATGCTCACCTTAGCCTGTAAAATTGTACTGTATAAGTGGAAAAACTCCAAAGAAGTTTCTTTTAGGATGTGGCAAGAATAGCTATCTTTCCTCAGAGGAGCGGACAATGTCGCACTCAACTCCCCGGCGTAAATCACACAGGAAACTGTGGCAGTCCCTTGACGCCTCATCGCTCACATATGATCCTCCGTGAAAATCGCCCCAACTCCCCACTATGTAATGCTTATTGAATGCTATATTTGGGGTGAGAATATTGTACTGTATTGTATTTCCTGCTTCCACAACTATGAAAAATGTACTTGCTTGACACACCTTTACTATATATTGCATTGTATCTTTTAACATCACTCGGAGGGGCACTGTGCTTATCTGTTCACCTGTGCTGTTTCACTGTGACTACCATGATAAGGCACTTGAGTAACTTGTAATTTTCTATTTATTTACTTTCCTTTTACTTTGTATTTCTTACTGTGTATTTCTTACTTTGTATTTCTTATGATTTGTCAGTACCTCTCATTTTTGCTCTGGTGTTATCATTATTGTATCTCCATTATTTATTTGTTCATTTCTTGAAATTCAATAAAAATGACTTGAAATCCCAAAATAAAGTAAACTCATGAGACTTTATTATGTCACTGGATAATCATGCATGTGAAGCACCTTATAAGTTGGCCAAGTCAATTCCTCCCAAGCTAGTGCCTCAGAAAGTATGAATTTTGTGATTATATAGCTTGCTGATGACCGCCTGGTTGGAAATTCGAACAGCAGAGACACTGTAGGCTCTCATGCGGTGCACTCCGCGAAATCAATTGAGCGCACTTGTGCTTGCACCCCTGCCCTTGCTTGTCTCATAGACAATGAGATGCATTGCTTTCTCCTAGGCAACCTCACATTGTTTTTTCAGACACCTGGGTTTTACCACTCTTCTTCATGGCCTCTTGCAATTTTCTGTATGGACTCTTGGTAGACGGTGAGTCTCCTCCTGTGGTCTGATCTGTCATTCGAGAAGTCAGGCAGGCGGGCTAGTGTTTTTTTTTATTCTGCCAGTGATGCTGCTGGTAAGGCTGGAGAGTAGATTGAGTAGAATGAGGAGACGGGCTCTTGTTGGCGGCTTTAAGTGAAGGAAAAAGAGTGTCAAGGCATATAGGGAAAGTGGCAGCACCCAGTGCAGGTTGTGATTTGCAACTTCCTGAAAGTCCTTTTCACTTTGATTCATCTCATGTGTGGCATATTTCATCTTCTTAACGTATATGGGCTGCATTACAGAAATATGTAGAAATGGAAAGAAATGCTAGAGGAGTTCTTTGTCTTATCTAATAATCACTAACACTCTATGCAAGGCCTCTTCCTCTTTTGGGGTCCCTCCTCTATCTGCATTGGGAGTATAGGCGCTGGTGACTCCAAATCCATTGAACATTCCGCACTTGGTAGGGTCTTCCAGTTAATGGTTAATTCCTGGGAAGAGCCTAGTGAAGGGGAACATTTAAAATAACTATCAGGAAATTAAGAAGTAGGAACATAGTTTTGAAAACATCTAGTTCCACAAATGTACTCAAATGCACAAATAACGTTCCACAAGGGTCACCGCATACTGTTGCTTTAAAGATGTGCCACAAATTGCTACTCTCTTTCCAAAAATAACAGAAGCTAAATTAGCATCATGTTCCTTAACTTCATTTGTAACAGATAATCTTCCTGTGCTACAAAGCCTGGTAAATTCTAATTAGGCGATCACTCTTGTTCCCCAATTAACTGAAAGAATACATTTTGGACTATTTGCCTTCACCCTCCGGTTTTCAGAACCAGCTTTTGTTGGCTTTTAGGACACTGTGCACTTTACCACTGCTTACCAGTGCTAAAGTGCCACTGCTCTCTCCCTAAAACATGGCATATTTAACTTATTTGTAAGTCCCTAACAAAGTAGTGCTTCATGTACTCAGGGTCTGTACATAAATGTTAGTGAGCAGGCAACACTTATTTTACCACCAACCTAAGTAGCTTTTCAAAACATGTCTCAGGCCTGCCATTGCAGACTGTGTGCAGTTTTTAACTGCCATGTTGGCCTGTCAAAGTAACCCTTTGCCAGGCCTCAACCTTCTTTTTTGATACATATAAGTCACCCTAGAGTAAGTCCTAAACAGTCCAGAGGGCAGGGTCAGTGTATTTAAAAAGCTAGGCAGGTACTTTTAACTTTTGCATGTCTTGGTAGTGAAAAACTCTTAAATCAGTATTCATTACAGCAGCCTACCTCTGTGATAGGATAACATTGAGTTACCTTATTAAATTTAATAAGTGATAACTTTCAATTGGGAGTAGGTAGTAATATCAAAATGGTGTCTAAAGAATTGTAATTTAAAACTTTCTTTAATCGCAAAGTTGGATTTTACATCACAAATGTGAAAATGCCACTTTTAGAAAGTGATACAAAAGAGAATGATGGACGGAGCGTTTGAACAAATCAAACACTCACCCCCAGTCAACTGATCTGGGTTTAATCCATCACCATTCTTTAGTTCACTCATCCACCCCAGTTCAGACATGGCCATATGCAAATCAGTCTGACCCTGTGCCTCATGGGAACAGTCCAGCCCGAACTGCCAAGCCATGTCTTCCCTGGACGGGAATCAAGCTTTCGAAGACCGGTTTCTGGCATTACAGCCGTCTTCAGCCGGGCTTGCTTGACTCCAGTGGCAAAGTGAGCAAGGGACTCACGTCTGAGCATACCCTGCAAACTTAGGGCGAACAAAGAAAAACCAAAGGTGATGATTGACTCAGCGTTGACAATACAAACACTCACCCCCAGTCAACTGATCTGGGTTTAATCCAACACCGTTCTTTAGCTCACTCCGCCACCAATAGTTCAGACATGGCCGTATGCAAATCAGTCTGACCCTGTGCCTTATGGGAACAGTCCAGCCCGAACTGCCATCCCCTTTTGTATCGCTTTGTTCACTTGGCCACTGGATTCAAGATAGCCTGGCTGATGAGGATTATGAATCCGAAACTGGTCCCAGGATGTTTGTTTCCGGTCCAGGGAAGACATGGCTTGGCAGTTCGACCCGGACTGTTCCCACGAGGCACAGGGTCAGATTGATTTGCATATAGCCATGTCTGAACTGGGGTGGCTGAGTGAACTAAAGAATGGTGATGGATTAAACCCAGATCAGTTGACTGGGGGTGAGTGTTTGATTTGTTCAAACGCTCCGTCCATCATCCCCTTTTGTATCACTTTTAGAAAGTTGACATTTTCTTATCCCAAACATTTAGGCCCACATGCATCATTGTGTCTTTTTGCATTTCTTAATTTGCGAAAAATAAGGAATGGCAAATTAAGAAATGCAAAATGATATGCATCAATATTTTCGGTATTCTTGTGGAATTCGGTAAAAATCGCATTTTTTACCGAATCCCAAAGAAATACCGATTTCTTAACTTAATTTTCGCAATTCCCATTGATTCCTATGGGCCAAAAGGCCCATAGGAGTCAATGGAAATTGCGAGTGGCACTTAGAAAATTTCATGGGTGCAGGGGGGGTCCAAAGGACCCCCCCATGCACCCCTGAAATGTACTTTTCAGCATAAGTTACATACACACATGTCCTAAGGACATGTGTGTGTGTAACTTTACAGTTTAAAAAATGCATTTTTGTGCATTTTTAATCAATTTAGCAATTTACCACGAAGTTGAACTTCGTGGTAATTTGCACTTCCAATTTTAAAAAACGCATATTTTTCTATAATGATGCATAGCATTTAAGAAATCGCACAATTGCGATTTCTTAAATGCTAACGCAATTTTAGAAATCGTAAAAAAGATGCGACTTCTAAAATGGCATGATGCATCCCAACAAGCACTTTTGCATTCGCAAACGGCCGATTTTAAGGAATCGCAAAAATGCTTGATGCATGTGGGCCTTAGTGCCTGAATCCTGTATCCTGGGCCACGTGACTGGGTGTAGCTAGCGCTTGGTCTTTGTGTATTGCTCCCAGACAGTGAGACAAAGGGGGGAATAGATGTCGGCAGGATCAGAATTACAGTTCATCCGTTTTCAGATATGAATTCATTAAAAGTAAAGTGACCTGTGCAAAAGTGCAAAGTGCAAAATATGTGAAGAACAGTGCAAAAAGTGCATAATAATGACATAACTGGCTATGTCAATCTTCTAATCTTCAATTAAATGGACTAACTATCACTCTAGTGATGTGCCAACCAAGCATGGGACGCAGGGAACTTTACCCCCTTCCCTAAGGTTGTTGAGGGTTTGTCTGGCGAGGGTTTCCCAAATAACCACACCTTTCTTTTTGGCCTTGATACCATTCTTGGAGTAAATAGCTTTTTCAAGGTTAGATATTGAATATATCTGGGCCAACCACTGTAAGAATAGAGGGGGGTTGGGATCTACCCAAGCAGATGCTATACACAACCTATAGATTGCGAAAGCGATAAAAATTAAGGCCCCTCCTCTTTTCCTGTCTACAGATTCTTGTATACCCAGTAAACTCATTGTGGGGGTGAGCTGTATATCTCGAGATAAAACTAACCTGAGAAAGCCTTGTATCTTAGTTAGCAAAAGCCCATGTATCTTGCATGTGGTAAACATATGGACAGAGTCTGTTCTATATTCAGAGCATCAAGGGCAATGAGTGCCTCTGAAAGTTCCCCATTTCGCAGTCAGTTTGTATTTGGCATTTTCTTATTTATTTTTTTCCCGCGACCACAAACGGAGGGCCCCAAGACTTTACCCGGGCCCTTTGGCCCCCCTGAGCCTCGACAACCTCGAGCGGTGTGCAGCAGCCTGCCTCCGGACTCTGAGGGATAAAGAAGGAAGTGAAAAATGGCATAAGGAGAGAGCTGCAGGAAAGGCTGCAGCCAATGAGGAGACCACGGAGATCGCACACAGTGAAGAAGAGGCGGAGAGGACTGGAGAATTCTGCAGCTAGGACCAGGGACTCAACTAAAATCTTGTAGGAAGTGTGTATGTGGGGGAACGAGTGTGTCTAGTTTAATCCCTGTGTTAGGCCCAGTATCCTAAGGGTGGGTCAACACGAAGTGGGGCATCACCTGACACCACTTGGCACCAAAGGAGCTGGTCTAAGGGTCTACTATCAGCCTAACCAAAAGAACAGGAGCAATAAATATCAAGACTACCGGAGCTGGCTATTGCTAATGTATATAACCATGGCTGGAACTTGGAAGAACTCTGTAGCATGTAGCTGGGGAACAGAGGTAAGTACGAAGAAGACAGCTGGCGATGGAGGGAGCGAGGGATTGATCCATAAATATAAGGAAAAGCATTAAAAGGAAAGCGCTGGGTGGATATCTAATATAAAGAAAGGAGAAAAAGGATACAAAAGACATGGCACCTGGGAAAGTAAAGTCACACAAATGGTTAAAACCCTTAAAAAGACTGACGATAAAGAAATAGGGCCAGAGGGATTGGATACAAAGCAGAAAGAGAAGGGAAAAGCCAACAGCCCACAAGGAGAAGTAGCTGTGTGCAAGAAAACTACTCAAATAAAGAATCAACCCTTGAATAAAACCCCTCTGCAAAGTGATCTGAGCGGGGTAAAAGGAGGATCTGCAGTTATAAAATCAATTAAAGACTTTGTGGGGAAACACTTCAAAAGGGATAAAGCAATAGAGGAACTGCAGCTTGACATTGAACAACAAACATCATTAGTCAATTTGGTATCCCTGGGGTTAGATTCACCGAATCAAACCAATCTTAATATTTCAGCACTATTCCTGGACCCAAGACTGTCCTCATCTCCTACACTATAACCCCCTACTCATGATAAAGAATCCGAGGGAGAGGGTGAAGGGTCAGACATAGAAGGTGACTTGAATAGTAATGGCCATAATTACCAGATAAAGGAACAGCTGGAAGGGAAAGAAGGAATGGATATATTGCAGGACAGAGTAAATGACACTTCGGGCCATCAGTGGTGAACATCGAGGTCACAGGAACTTCCAGTGCCTCAATGCTGGACGCAATGTTAGTGCTGCTAAAATCATTGCAAGGCCTGCTAGAGGTTGCGGTACTGAATAATGACATTTAAAATCCCAGAGAGAACAGTTTAAAGCTATGGTGGGGGAACTGAAACAAACCATGGATCTTATGCCCTCCATAGTTAGGCCAGGTGGTGAGGACCAACCATGGGGGATAGAGACCCGACAGGGAGGTCCACGGAGGGGTACTCCAACACAGAAGGAGGAGCGCAGCATATTTATCTCACGAGACCCAATAATTATAAAGAAACAGGGGGAGAGGAGGAGCTATAAGTAGCATATACCACGACTGAGGAGATGGAGGAAAACTTCAAGAAAGGGTCAACCAATAATCCAGCAAGGGAAAAAGGACCTAGTAACACAAAAAGGGTGTATTTGTTTAGTAAGGAATGTAATGGTAGATCCGGGAAATATCCCTGAATAAGGAACAGCTATAAACAACTTAAGAGAAGAGGAGAGGAGGCAAAAAGGTGGAGGAAAACCTAGATCTAGAGAAAGAAGGGCGAGAAAAAATTCTGCGAAAAAAGAAGAGTGTGGCAAGAAAACAAGGATAGAGAAGAATGTGCAAGGAGCAACAAAAAGGTATATAGGTCATATGGAGAAAGGGAAGGAAACAAAACATCTAGGACGAAGTGATGATAACCCAAAGGGGGGACCACAACATTTAGAAAATAAAGCTATACTTTGAACCTGCTGGACAAGGTTTAGGAGGAAAAAAGGTAAGCATATTAAACCCACTAAAACCATCACAAGTGTTATTCTCCTTATCTGAATGTATAAGTCTACAAAATATTGGCACAGAGGACCTCAGAGAAGTAGGATTTACTGTAAATATTAGAGGGATTGAAGTAACCAAGGTTCTCCTATACACTTGGTTAGTAAAGTCAGCATTAGTAAAGGCAGAGCAGGAGTTACATAAGGGAGGTATAAGGTTAGTATAGCGGACAGAAATGCCAGAGTACAACAAGCACGAGAGGCTATTCCTGATGAATCATGCAGGGTTGGGTCTAAGACAGGTTAGGCTGAGTGACCCAGGCTGGGGTATAAGGAAGAACTTAAAATCACGATAAGATGTAAGGAAACAGAGAGAGCTAAGGAGGATATAATTGTGGGACATAGGAATAAGACTCTCACATCCCCGACATATAAGGAAGATGGAGGGTTAAGTGTAATCGAATAGGAGTTAGGGACATCGCACAGCCTGGCTATATTATCCTGGAATATAATTGGGTATAATTGAATATCGAACTTGGCAAGTTTTAAAGAAGTCATCAACAGTAATGAGATTGGGTGTTTGCAGGAGACCTGGCTGTGCAACGAACCCCCATTAATTTAAATGTTTGTCCAACAGACTAAAGTAGCAAGGAAGAAAGAATAGGGACGGCCCTAGGATGGGAAAATTACGTTTGTTTCTACAAAAATTGGCAGGTAGGTAATCCCCTTGGAAATAAAATGTAATGGGTAATGGGTTGTAGAGTGTTGTTGATGAACCCAGACCCACGATACGAAGGCATTGTCATAATAAATGTGTATATACAGAAGGGTAAAGAGAATCACTACAAGTCAGAACTGGAAACATTTAAAGAAGATGTGCTGTCCTTAACTGCCAATTACTATAAGGATGTATTTATTGTGTTGGATGATTACAGTCATAAATTAGATCCTCGGAGGATCGACCCATGGTGTACGAAGCTGTTGACTGTATACAAAATACATGATGCCATCTTCCCGATGGTGAATATGTCAGCACAAGATATGGTCCTAGGGCAAATTATGGGCTCAATGGGTTTAGTCTGTATAAATGGCTTAGTGGAGTCAGATCTACCAGCAAATCGTACATTTAAGATAGGTCAGTAACCCTGTCCAATTGACTATGTCTTTCTACATGGTTGGTATTTCCAATTAATTAGAAACTTTGAAGTGGCAAGAGTGGAATGAAGCGATCATTATCCACTAAAGCTCGAAATATACGGAGCAAGGAAAAAAAAAGAGATAAAGTTCTCCAGGTCAATATTGACGACCCAAGGCACCTAACAACATGTATATCTGAGGAGCATATTGTAAAATTAGCGGCAGTACAGCAGAATCAAAAATTAGGAAACACTCAGAATAATGAGGATAATAACTGGTATGAAAATATAATTAGCCAAGTAGTTGAATGCCTGAGGGTTAAAATAAAATCAAGAAGATCTGGTGAATGAATGAAAAATAGAACCAAATTCAAAGAAAAGACCTGGTTCAATTAAGAATGTCGTAAATTCAAAGCAAACATCAGACAAAGAGAAAGAAGACTCAGGGAAAGGTATAATGTAGAATCACTCCACAACATCCAGATATTAAGGATAAAATATAAAATGATGATCAGAAATAAAAAAAAGAATATTTAAAAAGAGCTGCTGTGTAAAACTACTGCCTGCAATAGAATCCAAAGACATAAAAGGATTTTGGAAGCTGGTCCAAGAGAGTTCAGGCAAAACATTAGGGTCCTTGAACTGTGTAGTCCCAGAAGATGATTGGGTAAGGTATTTGGGGGAAATGTATGGGAAATGCCCAGCAAAAGAGAGACTGAGAACTATATTGTGGCCTGTGTGAGAGAGGAGATCAAGGAATACTTCACACCGAGAAATATTTAAAAATATAATATCTCACCTTACCTTGACTAGAGCTGCAGGACCAGACAACCTCCCCGCAGTGATCATAAAAAATAGGCCATAGTGGGGGGCAGAATATTTCTCAAAAAAGTTCCTTTGGATCTTTAATACTGGTCTTATACCAGAAAATTGGAAAGGAGCAATTATAAGGCCCATCCATAAACGAGGTGACGTCAAAGCCCCAAATAACTATAGATTAATCAACCTACTGGATGAAGGAGAAAAAGTATTTGCAAAAATAATCCTGGAAAGACTCAAGGACTGGGCTGAAGTAAACCAAGTGGTGACCCCAGAACAGGGAGGGTTTAAGGAGGGGCAGTCTACAGTCGACCACTGTTTTGCGCTATGGTCTATTGTGAGGAAGTATATTGAGCAGAGGGGCAATTTGTTCTGCTGCTTGGTAGACGTCTGCACAGCGTTTGACCTGGTACACCGTGAAACACTGTGGGAGACGTTGCTGGGATATAACATCCCAATGGATCTGCTTAGGGTAATACAAGCGCTACATACTTATAATTGGGCGCAGATCATTTTGGATATAGAGGGGAGCCTATCGCAGAAAATGCCAATTGGAAGTTGGTTAAGGCAGGGGTGTATATTGCCCACCCTGCTTTTTTCCCTCATAGCAGACTCACCTTCAGTCTAAGGCACTGCAAGAGGGGCTAGCCCAAAGCTAAACGGAAAACACATTGCTTGTCTTTTATATGCAGACAATCTCGTAAAAATAGATCAAACAGAGATTGGTCTACAAAGAAAGATGAATAGGTTCAATGAATATTGCAATAAAATAAAACTAGTAGTAAATATGGACAAAACAAAGGTATTAAGCTACGGAAGAGGGAACATAAAGTTTAACTGGTATTTGGGCTCCACATAGCTGGAAAATGTAAATGAATATAGGCACCTAGGGATGTGGTTTGAGAAAAATTTGAATTGGCTTACGCATTTGGATGCATTAAAACTGAGGGCATCAGCCTCAGTCAGTGGTCTAAAAAAAATGTAATAGAGTATACAGTGAAAAGTCTGACAGACCGGTTTTTAAAGCTTATGCAGCCATGTCAACACCACAATTCCTATATGGAGTAGAATTGTTATATTTGAGTAGCAAAAACAATTGCTATGTCGAAGAGAGGAAATGTTTGAAAAACTTATTATCGCTGCCCATGTCCTCAATGATCCAAGCAATAAGATTAGAAACAGGAATGACGTCTTGGGATACCTTGACATGTTTAGCGCTATTAAGATTTTGGCAGCGCCTGGACGATGGAAAAGAACTCAAAAACTTGCAGTGGTGTAGAAAGGAGATATTGAAAAGCGAGTTAAGATGGGCAAAAGTGATAAGAGAAACTTTAACTAAAGCTTGTACATTCATGAAGATTAAGCTGTGCCCTCAGACCTTACAAATCGAGGCTGATAAGAGGGAACTTAAGGCCTGGGGGAAAGAAATCTCTCGAGTTCATGATCAAGATTTTCTTAAGGGGAAAAAATCAGTATGCTTTATGGCCAACTCGTGGCAAAATGAGCAATATTTCCCATATATTGATAGACTACAGTGTCAGCAGATAAGAAGAGAATTGCTAAGACTAAGAATTGGTGTTAACCCTTGCTATGCAAACAAAGGGGTAAAGAAAGCTATGATTGACAGTAAAGGGAAATGTGTTTGCATGCTGGGTACCACTTGCGATATGTTACATATTTTATTGGACGATCAGAAAATGTTGGATATCCGGAAAGTATTTTATGTCCAATTTTTAAAAAGTATGGTATTAAAAATAGGGTACAAGCAGTACATCTTTTAACTGAAATGAGTAACTTAGATATAGCTTGCGCAATGGAGAAGTTCATTCAAAAAGTTAAAAAAATCTTTATATGTGAATAGTACTGAAATACTTGTTTTTAAATATTAACAGATGTACAGTATTTTATACGGATCACCGAAAAGTTTAATGAATTTTAAATGTGTGCATTTTTTATGATAGTATTTATTTAAGGTTTTAGATTATAAGAGTCTGTATGTATGGAGATTTTAAATGTTTAAGGACTAAGTAGTCCAAATAAACTTTTGTTTGACTGACTGAATGAAATAGAAATGAACAAACACTGCATTTTAAAGGGCTGTTCAGCAAAAAAATCTCCTTCTTTCATGGAACATGGCTGGTTTGAAAATGAAAAAACAAAGTGTCTGAGGTCTCAAAAGTCAGCAATCATTTGTCTTCAGGAAATGTGAATTGAGGATGATTTTTTTAGTAGATTCTTATTATGTCTTTAACAGCCCTGCCATTCACTCAGTAAAAGAGCATGCTAAAGGAGGTAACAAAAAAGTATGATCAGGTCATGACTTGGCCACCACAAGATATTGATTGGGTTAAGATTGACATGACAACCCAAGAACCTAAAGAGACGATTCTTGCATTCTGTGAGAGATTGTTCCAGGCTTTTAAGCAGTACAGCAGAATGGAGACATTGGAGCCTAAAGGTATTGGTCAGTTTGTGTCCAGATTTGTGAGAGGACTGATATGTGAAATTATGATGATTCAAAGCATTTGATATGTTGGCAGAATAAGTCCATTGATGATATTTTGGCCTTATGCCAAGTACTGCAGTGACAAGATTGAGATGAAGCAGAAGAGGTTAAAGGAGAATCTAGGGATGAGTTCCCTCAGCAATAATTTAGCTACAGTGAGTTTATCCTTTCTCCTAGTTGAGTGGGCTTCACCTACCGTGAAAAAATGCACACTACTACCAGGACGTATCTTAGACCATGGCACACAAGCATCTCAATAAAGTCAAGTTGCATCCTGTTAAAGGGACCTCCTGACCTTCCTATGTGACTCAATGTAACTGCAGTCCTTTTTCCTACATTCATCTGTTGACAAACAACACACCTGTGACAGGAAGCTTCTTCCATTATTCTGAATTTGGGATTAAACCACGTCTGTTGAATCAACTGAACCATGGCATATCTGCCTACAGATGGCAACAAGCTATTAGGCTTCCATCTTCTGAAACCCAAATGTCATCATCCCTCTTTACACAACCTGCTTTTACCCAAATCTGTTGTTCTGTCTCTGTGACTTCTTGCCACCTCCTAACTTCCTCCCATGTGTCGGCAATTGTTAGCAAAAGGTTGTAATTGGTTTCATCTATTCCCTCATTAACATACTCTCCATTAAAATTACAAGTGTTATGAGCGTCTGTTTTCAGACACACTACAGCAATGCGCCAATTTTGCACCCACAGATGCATCAGCAATCCTTGCGAGATGGAGCACAGTACAGTAAATACGGCACATCTAGGTGTCGCAAGGATGGCGCACTGAAAAGTGTTGCATCGTTGTTTTCCCGCAACGATGCAACACTTTTCATAAATGAAGCCCTTTTTCTTTAGCTTGGCAGCATACATGAACATTATGTATACAAAACGAGAAATACGAGTTAGATACTTTGTTGGAAGGAGTGAATGTGATTGGGTCAATCCTGTGATTCTTGGAGTTCAGTTTATTTGTGGGAAAAATGTGTATTTCGATTGCCCAAGAAATGGTATGGCCCACGTTACCTAGGTGTAGATTTTCTCATGATGTATCATGTAGAGAATTTTGATCATCCTGTGTGGGAACAAGAGAATAGACCCAAAAGCTAGTACTGGAGGGAATGTGATATTTTTTGTGCAATTATCTCAATTGTAGCAGTAATATTGAATGACGTTAAGATTAGAAAATTATCCACTGTAGTTGATAGGTTGTCTACTATTACAGAAGGAGCTTTGGTCCAGATGTACGACCCTACCAATTTGCAAGTCACAAATTGCATCGTTTTGCGACTTGCAATATGAAACTCGCAAATATGAATGTCCAAAAGTGTCTCAGATGCTGTTTGTGATTCCTAATGGGGTCGCAAATTGCCTGCCTCATTAATATTCATGATGGGTTGTGTATCAATGGGGATACCCAAAAGGCTAAAAGACCCGGGTCAGTAATACAGTACAAAAAAATGGCCAAGTAGCACAAAACAGTTATTTAAGAAAACACACAATAAGTCGCATACAGAGTACCAACTTTAAAATCAATTGTGCAAGGAGTGCAATTTATTTACAATGAGGTTATGACTTTTGGTTTTGGCAACCCAGGTGCTCAATTCTCTTATGGTAATGTGAGTATATACACTATTGGGTGCTCAGAGTTGGGAAGCCGGAAATGAGGAGTGATTGTGATCAAAGTGGAGATGTGAGGCTAGTGGACAAGGACAGGGTGGTGTGACATATATCCATCACATTCACATGGTGATACTGATCCGGCCTTGACAAAGGTCAGTAGTTCCAAAAATATCACAGCACAATACATGAACACTGTCAATAAATTACAGTTGTCCTGACTTGTGACTCACAATAAAGCCGTTTTTTTGTTTTTTTTAAATGCAGTCCGTTTTGGAAAACGGGATGCATTTAAAAAAAGAAAAATTAAGCTTTACTGTTTCATTTTCTAAAAGAAGACAGTGGCCCATGGCCTGCTCTTAAAAATATTTTGAATGCCTATCACAAAGGGAAGGGGTCCCCTGGGAACCCC
Source organism: Lissotriton helveticus (assembly GCF_964261635.1). Lineage (NCBI taxonomy): Eukaryota > Metazoa > Chordata > Amphibia > Caudata > Salamandridae > Lissotriton > Lissotriton helveticus. The sequence continues at coordinate 327,275,837 of NC_136071.1, read as the reverse complement.
TTCCCGTTTGTGAGTGGCTGACCACCAACGAAGTAGGTGGAAAATTGCAAGTGTTTTGCAAATGCAAATGCAGTTGCAAAACAAAAGTATATACAATTCGGACTCGCTATTAGGAAGGGATGCCCTTGGCACGCCCCTTCCTAATAGGGAGTCGCAAACCCTATTTTACGTGTCTGTAATAGGTTACCAACTCACAAGAATATTATTGACATACAGAGAGATTTGAGTGGTTTGACAATGACAGGTGCCTGGGAAGCAATTGTAAATTGACTTAGTGCAGTGGAAAATTTGTTTGGAAACATGGGAAGTGGAATAATGGGTTCTGTCTTGAGAATAATTTGTGTTCTTTGTGCAATAGTTGTAATGGTGTCTTTTAAGGTATACAGAAGTTAAGGGAAAGAAGAGGGCGAAATGTAAGAGAACGGATGTGGAATTAGAGGAGAAACAGGGCAATTATTATGATAAGATGAAATATATAGAAGAACTTAGATGAAAGGCAATGAAAATCACTAGGTTATAATCAGTTAACTGATGAAATCTAGGGATTAATTGTGATGGCTTGATTCGCAATCAGGGGGGGAATTGGAGGAGCATAATTTTGGCTTCACCTTTATACATTACATATATACGTTGGTTTGGGCATGATTGGTACTTCTTTTGTGTGGCCTAACAATATAATGAGTAATGGAGTTTCAATGTATTTCTGAAATGTTCCATATTAGAAGTATAGACTCATTTAATGTATGTATGTACTAATGTGAAGGATGTCTAGAGAAAATAAAGTTCTCGTTCTTAGTTAACCGAATGTATTGAGATATAACACTTATTCATATGTAACCATGGTTTGTTACCTATAATATTCATTCCTATATTTCAACTATAACTGTACATGCACATATATTTAAATTCTGAATGCACTTTATGTGCTGTACTAACTAACTGTAACTAAAGGCCTTAAGCCTCAGATTTTCAGAGTTTAACTTTCACATGAGAATTCTTTTGCTTGAATGTTTGTTCTCTTCTCTCCAGGTGCAGATTCAAGGCTTCATTAGTCAGTGAAAAGGAATTGCTTATTTGTAGCGATAGTAAGGTATGGGAGGATACTTCTGGCAAGAACAGGACACATTCACAAAGTTGGAGACGAGTTCTCATGGCAGAGAAAGGATGCTCAAGGTCAATCAAATGTGCCCAGTAGAAGGTGTGGAAGAAGAGTCAAAAGTTGCCAATCCCTACTAAGGGAGATGGGAATGTACTGGAGAGGATGACGCTGGTTACCTTGAATACTTGTGTGTTAACAGGTATTGTATTGTTAGCTAGAGAGCAGATACTCTTAGAATTTCACGAGATTCAGACCTCTTTGCTATTTTTCTCACTGTGCTGCTTTATTCTATACATTCTTTAGGTTTGGGGTACTTTTAAGAAAGACTCCTGATGCTGACACCTGTTCCTTGCTTGCCCTAGATTTAACAGAATGTCCACGATTTCAGTATAGAGCAGGATTAGGTAGATTTCCTTTAAACTCACTAATGATTAGACAGGATGATCAAATTCTATAGTATAATCTTCAGATCCTCTTCCTCACCTTTTGTGTAGCTGCCACTGAGTTTTTGGTGTGTTTCTTAATGTTTAGGCTGAATTTCATTAGGATTTATTCTTGTGATAGTATACTTTTATAACATGCTTCTGTGACTTATCTACATCAGTTAGTTTTCGAGTTTGTAATAAAATCCGTTAACTTCATTTCGTAATCTTGGCCTTATTGCATGACTACATTGCATTCATTTGTTATGGTGGTTAAAATGATGCTAACTCCCCTTTACCTGTCAGACAACTAAAAAAAGATTCACCGACCGAAGGAAAGAAGAATCAACAGGTCTCAAGTGCTAGCACCAACTCAGTAATAACAAGATAAAAATCATCACCATTGGCAAACCTCCTTTCACTAAAACATTGTGCACCCTAATGATAATAATAAAACAGAAAAAGGATTCTAATGACTAATCATATGTGCTGAAAATGCTTCATTTTAAATCTACACCAAAAAGATGTAATTTTACTTTGTAATATGGCATTAATGTTTAAAGCTCAACCATACCTTTAAATTTCAATGGAAAGAGGACCTAATGATGCCCAGAACATAACAAACATTATAGATGTAAACACTTCAGAGGCAATGTACTAGGTACCTGTAGTACTACTCCACATACTCATTATAACAACACATAAATGTGCAAGCACACTTTTATTTTCACATCTCCAGCAGATTTTTTTTATAAAGCAGGCTCATTTATCTTCATTCCAGCAGCTACAACATTTAAGGCAGCTGCCTTTTGTGATCATACACAGGTGCCTGCTGTTGCTGCCAGTCAAAATCTTGCTGTTTCAAAATCCAGGCTGTTTGTCTTTTATGATAGTGTTGATAACCCTTTTTGCAGTCTCATAACTGGTCACTATGTTTATGACTTTGTTGCGACTCTACTTTACAGCTAAATGCAGCACTTAAAGTCTTTTTTAGAAATGCTTATGGCAGATATAATGTTCTCCTCATTTACAATTCAAAGGGGTCCTTTACGGGGAGGACAGGAGATCCACCACATTTTGGCTGATGTCCTGTATCAGTCAAACTCTAATCAGGGGTCTCCAAACCGGTCCAGGAGGGCCGGATCCATGCCAGATTTTTAAAATAACTACATGTATCTCAATGGGGATATCCCAAAAATCTGGCATGGATCCGGCCCTCCAGGACCGGTTTAGAGACCCCTGCTCTAAATAAAGCCATTTGTCTCATACCTCATTGATGAATTTTCTCATTATGCTTGAAGTGTTAGATCCACGGTACCTCCTTGAGATTCGAGTGATGCAGAAATGGGTCCAACTCCAGACGTCCCCAAAACTCTGAATAAAATACACACAGAGTATTAAGGCAATCAGGCGAGGGAAAAAAAGGAATTAGGGTAGGGACAGCAGGAAGAGGGATACCTGGAACAAAAAGAACATGGGTTAGCACAAATCCTAAAATACAGACTACACTCATATGATCCCACTACAGCCTCCTATTACCTGCTACACTTGCTGGAATGTCGCGGTTGTCTTGTACATAAAACACAGAGATACTTCTCTCCAAATGTACCTTTGCCAACCTACAACAATAAAGCATAAATATGATCAGACACACAAATATCCACCTCTAGCAATCATAAATCATGACATACTACGACATACATACCCCAAGACATTCCTTTCAAGAGAAGAAGAGAAGAAAGAAAAAACAGCATTCCCCAGTATTCCAAAAGGATATGTTCATGAAAGTAAACAAAGGAAAATAACTACTCCTGTAGTTTTCCACTCGAAAAATATGCTGAATTACTGGAAACTATAATGAGTGCCAGCCAGCATTGTAACAACTAATCCAGGAAAAGCTAAAACAGGATAAGAGTAAAGTAAGGCGCTTATGTCAGCGTATTCCCTATTCCGAAGTATAGCGGGTTGGACAGCATTGAAACGTGATACTGCGCGTTCAATAGCGCGAAGAAACAATAGGTTTAACTAGACGTTAAACGGTAGCAGGTTTTCAATGAGCTCTGATAACTCCCAGCGAAGAGGACCTTCGCGAGTAAACCGGAGAGTAAACCAGTCCATAAACGAACAGGGCGCTTACCTCAGCGTGAGTCAGGAACGGTGTTCACCAACATCCGCAAAGAACAAACGGTCAAAATCAGAAAGACGCGATTTCAGCGTCGGAACCAAAATCCTACGATTCCTCCTCACAGTGCAGTCTCACACATCCAGGAAGCCAGAATCGGGAATCGAAACCTCCTGAACAGAGGCAGATCAGAATTACGCACGTGGGAGGTTCGCGCATGCTGGGAGATAAAACGTGACGCCCCGCCCCTTCCTCCTGGCAGGCCTTCTGGAAGATGTAGTTCTAGTTCTCCCTTGTCGGTAGGCATGTGACATGAAGTTCCTAAAGCTGTTGCTGATGCTACATTGCATTCACATCCATATCTATCACTTGCAACTTCCCCTGCAGGTAAGTTTGTATGCACGTTAATAGAGAACAAACCTAGCTAGAGGATTGGGTGACATGCTTGTACTACTGTAACTGTTTGATGAGACCTGCCATATTGTGCAGGATGCCTATTGGCATTTTTAAGGGTACAAGTTCAATAAACCACATGTTAAAAAAAACATCACACGTGTGCATAAATCCAATAGTGTGTAAATGCACTTGTTAATGTTAATTAAGCATTTTCATCTTGATCAGTAGTCACTCTCAATTTTATGTCATTAAAACATTTTAAAATAAGGATAACATGTTTGAGTGATGTTTGTTAAGCCCAGGCGGAATTATAAATCCGCTTGCGTAGTTGTCCGCCTTTGGGAACTCCGCGCTATGCATGTAACATGGAGTTCTTGCTAAATTCCACATTCTGCGGTACAAAAGGGGGTGGTAATGGACCGAGCATCTGAACCAATCAAACACTCACACCCAGTCAAAAGATCTGGGTTTAATCCATCACCGTTCTTTAGCCCACTCTGCCACCCCAGTTCAGACATGGCTATATGCAAATCAGTCTGACCCTGTCCCTCATGGGAACAGTCCAGCCCGAACTGCCAAGCCATGCCTTCCCTGGACCGGAAACAAGCTTCCGGGGACCGGTTTCTTGCATTACAGCCGTCTTCAGCCCGGCTTGCTTGAATCCAGTGGCAAAGTGAGCAAGGGACTCATGTCTGAGCATACCCTGCCACACTTATGGCGGCCAAAAGCAGTACAAAAAGGGGTGGTAATGGACCGAGCATCTGAACCAATCAAACACTCACACCCAGTCAAAAGATCTGGGTTTAATCCATCACCGTTCTTTAGCCCACCATGCCACCCCAGTTCAGACATGGCTATATGCAAATCAGTCTGACCCTATGCCTCATGGGAACAGTCCAGCCCGAACTGCCAAGCCATGCCTTCCCTAGACCGGAAACAAGCTTCCGAGAACCGGTTTCTGGCATTACAGCCGTCTTCAGCCCGGCTTGCTTGAATCCAGTGGCAAAGTGAGCAAGGGACTCACGTCTGAGCATACCATGCCACATTCTGGCGCATGGCAGAATTATAATTACATTGGCATGTGCAAGACTGGTTTTAGGGCATGCTGGTGAGCACTGTGAGATTTGTTGGCCACTAGAGAGTGAGTGCAAGATTTACTGGCCTCTAGTGCAGCTTCCGGTTACCACAGAGCCTTCTGGCGCCATTTTTGGGATGCTGGTGAGTGTGTGCAGCTCCCACTGCTACTCGAGCAGTTTCTCTACTCGATAAGAAGGTAAATCAACTCTAAATTATATTTTCAAGTGAATATTCTACTCCAACGGACCTTTAAGGTTGTTTTTTACTGCGAAAAGCAATTCTTTATTTTACTTTTTTTTTTAACAAGAAGGAAGTGCTCAGAGACTCCAACTTCCTCTTCCTGTCCAGCAGGCTCCTCCCACTGATCTTCCCAGCTCCAGGTCACTTTTCATTTGGATTTTGTGGTGAAAGGCAACTCTCTTTGTCTTCAATTCCTGCTCTGTATGTATATACTACTGGATTTTAAGGACTTTATATATGTGATATCACAAGTAAGTTCAAAACCTTTTGTATAAGGGTGCTGTTGGTTTGATAGAGGGCAGGCACCATTATTTATTTGTTCTTTTAGTCAAATTTGTAATCTGATTGTGGTTTTGGTGAGTGGCCTGAATTTCAGTAGGGGCCTAGTTATTTTTTTGCATTTAATTCTGTATTTTTTAAAAGGAAAAACGTTGCACAGTTCAGTACATTTTCTACATTTTTGCTAAATTTGCCTTATTCATTTATTTTACTGTGTAACTGAGTCTGCCCATGGGCCATTCAGTCAGTACTAGTCATTGGGTAGATGAAACAACCTTTTCTGCTGTATATGTTGTTTTAAAACATCATTTAGGCCAGGGTGGCATTGGATTAAATTAAAAATGTGGGTTTTATTTTCTTGGGATATTTCATGTTTTGTTCTGCTAAAATTCTATTTAGGTGGGGTAATATTTGATGCCTTGAGAGGTTGTGCGTTGTTGTACATTTTATATATCTCACTTAATTTTCGTGTTTTGCATTGCTGAATTAATGTTAATGTTTTCTTCATAATTTACCATGCCTCCTTTGTCTGGCCAGTGTGTGAGTGTGTGTGTGTGTGCATTTGCCACAAGCCATCATTTGTCTTTGTTCTCCGTGCCATTTGGCTGGGGGCCATTTTGAGTAGTCAGTGTCCCAATGCCTGCATGTGTTTTTTGTTGTCCATGGCTCCTTGTTTGTTTTTTGACCATGTAGCCAGCGGCCATTTTGGGTAGCCAGCCACTGTGCTTTTCCCATAGGTCGGTACGTGTTCTTTATTTTGTCCATGTCTCCTTGCTTGTTGTTGTTTGTTGACCATGTGGCCGGTGCCATTTTGTGCAGCCAGTGTGCTTCTGCCATGGGCCTGCATGTGTTCTTTGTTGCCCATGCCTACTTGCTTGTTGGTTGACAGTGTGGCCAGTGGCCATTTTGTGTAGCCAACCAGTGTGCTATTGCTACAGGCCTGCATGTGTTCTTTGTTGTCCATGCCTCCTTGCTTGTTGTTGTTGGTTGACCATGTTGCTTGCGGCCATTTTGTGCCGCCAGCCAGTATGTCAATCTTTTTTTCCAGTTTTTAAAATCCATTTTCTAGGGAGATTCATATGAAAGGGCTATGCCTTTTGGTTTTTCTTCATTCATTGTACTTTTCCCCAATATCAGTATAATATTAGTTGGGATCATTGCAATAAATGCATTTTTTCCATTTTCCGCTGCACCTCTTTGCATCCCACTGGGTTTCTCACAGTCCTCAAGTACTCCCATAAATAGTTATTTACTGTTTATCACATTTTATTCTATAGTTATTTAAAAAAAAATTGTTATATACTTTTTACATTTTCTGCCACCCCTGCTTGCTATAGGTGCCTGCTACACAAGCATTCATATTTTTTAAGGATTGTTATTACTCCATTTCCCCTAGACCACCTACCGGCCTCAGGTGCACACCAGCATTTATTTTTTAAGGATTATTCACTTTTCTCCTCAACACCCTTTCTGCTATAGGTGCACTTCAGTATTTATTCTTTGAGGATGATGCAATTTTCGGCTGGACCCCCAGCTACAATAGTCACACACCAGCATTTATTTTTTAAGGATTATTACATTGTACCCTGGACCCCCTGCCTGCCATAGGTGCACATCAGCATTACATTTTTAAGTATTATTCCATTTTCCCCCGCATCCCCTTGCCCGTCACAAGTGTATCCCCTTAGATGTACATAAAGCAAACAGTTACATCTGTATGTTGTTATCCTTATTGAAATATTATGTTATGGTGGTGTGATTTGCCGATGGGCATCATACATTATTGTTCTTAATTATTTGGGATAACCTCACTTAATTATATTGGCTGTAGTAAGAATGATTCAAACTGAAATAATGCCCAGTTTCACTACATGTTTTTCTTGCTTGTTTGCTTTTAGGTGCCCAAGAGACATCACTCACAGTACAGCCAGACAAAAGGCCGGCACAAAGTGACATGACCACAACACATGAGTCCTCCTCCTCTGCGTGCTTCTTCTTTTGCAGCTAAGCGCCAACTGAAAGAGTTTGAAGATGGCCCCCAAAAAATGGTGCCCGTGAGGAGAAGCAGAAGTAGACTGCCATTGCCACTATTGGCGTGCCACCCATGATAATTTTTGAGAAACGCATTGTGCCTGCTGCAATGCCCTTCGCACAGGAAGCTGAGAACAGCACTTCCACATCAACGGCACCACCGCAACCTAAGCCTAAGGCAATATCTCTCAGCAAGGCAGCCACTTCAATAATAGCGATGAGCAGTGAGACTGAATTGGATTTGTCTCAGCTACGAACTAGTACCCAATCATCGCAACAAACTGAGCAAAGTGGACAACAGGAGCTGCAGCTAGCAGTAAATATTCCTGAATCAGGAGCAGAACAGGAGGCTGAGCTTCCTGCTGAGCAAGATGAAACTCTTCTTGAACCATTGGCTTCCCAATCAACACCAAGAAGAAGACAGAGTACTCCACCATCTACTCCAAACCCCCCTTCTGATGATCTGGACATTAATTGGACCTCGGCTGAGTCCACGATCTGCCACATGACCTAAGGGAAAAGGAAAGTTCCTTATAGCCTTAGAATTATGGAAGGGGATGAGGAGGACAAGCTAGTCGTTGTCATGGGAGCTGGTTCAGAGTACACCAACATTACGTCTCCTATTCAACCTGCTCCAAGGGATATGGCACTGTTCCACCAACACCAGCTTCCATATTTGTGAGAACACTGCTGAGGCCTGCATCCACCACTACCACAGTTGTAGTACGCACTGTGAAAGGCAAATCAATGACACACCCACCTACCTCCAATTCTTCTTCAAGCATTGGCACACAAAGAAGGTTGTCCTCCCCATTTTGGGACTTCTTTACGATTAGCAAGCAGGAGGATAACATTGCAATATGCTCCATGAAATGAGAGTGATACAACATTTGTTCAAGGCATGAATAAAAAAATGTTTCTTCTATAGATCGTCTTCATGGAGCCCTGAATCCATTGGATTTATAGCCAGCATACAGTGTCAAAAGCAAAACTACAATTTTGAATGCGATGTCATATTCCCTATAAAAGCAAGCACGGGCCGAAGGGTATCATGAACTATGGAGCAAAAAGTGTCAAAGTGTCATACATAAGGCACTGATTGAAGTGTCACACATATGTTTCCTGAAACTTGTAAAATATGACACGTAAGCCAGTTGATGATCTTGACAGCTATGCCATGCACACACCGCAACACACAGCACAACATTCAGAATAAAGTTATTTTCACTCAGTAAATGAATAAAGGTCACCTTTTCCGAGAGTAGGACTCCTGCTCCCTGTCCCAGCCTGGCAGCAGGGGTGACTCTGTCCTCGCAGTTCAGCTTGCGGTCGGCAGGAAAGGGACGGGAAAGGGTGTGTCTTCAGGTACAGCGAGAGGATGGGCGCACAGGGTGTCACTCGGTTGCAGGTCTCTGCAGAGGTGCACCGACTGCAAGTCAAGCAGGACCAAAGTTGGTGTCTGGCAGGCAGACGCTCGGCTTCAGCTGGGAATCACTGGACTACTCCTGAGTGATTGGCCAAGCCTCCTCTGGTCTACAGCACGGAACTTCACGGCAAGTTCCTGTGTTTTACCTTGTTTTTACTTCAAAGGAGAGACTGAGGCAGGTGCTGCACAGCCGCACACTCACTTGAGAGAGTGACATTTGTCTGTGCAAGCCTCAGGAATAGGCCGGCCAGCCGCGACAATAGACTTTCCCTGGCCCTGGCTGGGCCAGGACTCTTCACTCATTACGGCATAATGGCTGTGCACTGCCTGACTACAGTGCAGGCTCAGTTGAGACACCACTCCAGCGGGTCAGAAAATAGTAGTAGTACGTTAACCCGCTCAATGTGAGCAGCGGCAGGAGCTGCCTGTGCAGTTTAAAACGTATGCATTGCAGTGCCTCGCTCTTGCACAGCCCATCTATAGGTGAGGTTCTGATTGACACAAGTCTGTTCTTGCTCTCTTATTGGGCAAAATCGAAACTGACTCTCCTAACGTCAGTGCTGATGTTGCGCTGGTGTGGGGTGAATAGGTCACATTGTAGCCTATGCCAGAACGCACTCAGCTAACCCAGCCCCCAAGCCTGTCCCAAGAAGAACAGACTGCGCTGCCACTACCTTGCTCACTCTACTCACATAAGAGCACTCCAGACACCTGAGGGGGTGCTGTAAATGTGTGACTTTGCATTTCAGTGTGGTGATGCAGATCACCACACTGAAATGCGATAGTCTCACGCCTGATGCTTGATACTTGGCAGGGCTGTGTTCTGGCATGCAGCCTTCAACCTCCAAATCCAGAGAGGGCAGTGCTGTTGTCTCACAGCAGCAAACATCAGCAGAAACCACAACACTGGCAACAACAATACCAGCAACAGACGATTTGGACCCAACCTCTGGAATGGCTTGGTTTTAGGTTGTAGGGCTTAAGTAGAGTGCAGAGGTAAAGGCAACAGAGGTCGAGCAAATGGCAGCACCAATGACCATTCAGATGGTGGTCCAAGACTACCTGGATGGCCCAAAGGGGGTCGACGTGGACCAAAACCCATTGGTCTATTGATATGGGAAGATGCAGCAATATCCATAGTTCATCAGGCTTGCAATAAAGTATCTGGCTTGTCCGGTAGTCGGGGTGTCTGCGGAGCGTGTGCCCTGTGCAGCTGGTACAATTGTGACAGTCAGAGGGACCAGTCTCTTGCCTCAAAATGTGGAGAGATAGAACATGATTAAAATGAGCCAACATTTCACACCAACTTAATTCCACTGTTTCTGACACACCACAGGAGGAGGAGGGCGATTGGTCAGACTTAAGTGCATTCACTGATCAACTTCTGGGCGAACCACCTGAGTATGAGGAGGAACTCTACTTTCTTGACTGAATAGGCCACCATAGAACTTTTAGATTATCATCAAACTGCTCTGCTAAAAACAAAACAGACAAAAATAGATCTAACTAGAGGAACATTATATATTTTGTGTATGACTTATCTAGCCCCACCATTTATTCACATGAATCGCAAGGATTGGAGGTGAACCAATGTGCGGTGAAGAAGCATCCCCATTCCCTTCAAGGACATTGAAGACAATGCCTGCCTCCGTCCCATGCCTATCCTTATTATTTTATTTCGTAGCAGAGCTGCCCCAGTAAAGAACATCATTACTATACAAGCCTGCAAATGTGTTTTTTCCATGGAAAAATAGGAGACACAACAATATGACAATTGTGTACCACCGTACTTTCATTGCAACAGGTAACTCTTACACCAATGAGTGATACACAATTGAGTGAGTGTGAGTGATGATGATTCATGTAGTGGAAGAGAATGAGTGTCTTTCTCTAATTTTCAACTTAATTTAATTGTTTACTATGTTTGGGGGCAGGTGGGTGATTTGCTTGAAGGTGATTGTCCCTTTAACACTTAGCTATGTTTACTTGCATGGTTCAATCTTTGATTTACTTTCTTCTGGTTCTTCAGAGACCAGTCAGTATAGTTAAGAAATACAAATGTACACAAAATGCTCATTTTTTTGCTCTTCTTGTTCAACAGTACACTACAGGCCTATCTCTCCCAATCACATTTGGGTCAGGAGTCAGACTGATTCGTTACTCAGAGTCAGGACTCAGGGTGGGGCCACCTCTACAGCCAGAAGAAGGAAGTTATCTACTTCAAAGGGAAACCAATATGATGATGACTCTAAGATGCCCCCTCAGTCCTGTGGGTTGATTGGAGAAATGCATTGATTTTTGGAAATGCTGAGTGGTGTGCTGGGCCCACTCCTCTATTATGTGGCTGTGGTCGGTAGGGGCTATAACTGGAGACAGACATGATATCATGTCACATCATCACATGATTGACACACTTGGCTAAATGTTATGACAGTTATGTGTATAATCAGCCAGGTACATGTAGATACTTGTCTGGGAATGGTTGCAAATTTGCTCTCACTTTTCAGTGAATCACACATGAGTCATCATGAGTGTTTGCAGCAGTATACGTTCTTGGTCTGCCTCTTCTTGGTTCACTCAATGTGCAGTTTACCTTCCCTGTCCTTCTCCTTGATTCTCCAGTATCTTTCATGTTTTACAATCCAGAAACTTCTTTTTTCCAGCATGAAAAATGAAAGCTCCATAACACTCTTGCTTACTTTACCGGATCCTTTCAGCCAGAAGATTGCAGGTGCACCACTTAACTTGGCATTTATATACAGTATCATTTTTCTTTGAAAAATCACAATTTTCAGCACTGTGTGGGTTCATGAGTCCATACATTTGTATTTTTCAAAGCTAGATGATAGAACATTTACATATATATTAACCTGGGTCTCTGGTGCTGAAGGACTGTTTGCAATACACTTAATTGAACTATGAATCCTTCATTTCCTTCCACAACAGTTTTGATGATGAAGTGCTGTTCATCTACCTGATGAATGTTGTTGTGTAGTGTTTGTTTTTGTCACACCTTTCCCCAACTACTTGTTCGCATCAATTCATCAAACCACTAACCCTTTTCCCCTAGGTAGTGTGATATGTTAAGGTGTGACTTCTGAATTTACACCTGAAATAAATTTCACACTTGGTGGTGCGTATGTGGGGAAAGCAACACCAGCTCGCTGTAGGATCTTCTATTACCTGAGGAATAGCCCACACCAGCCCGCTTACCCTCTCACGCATAAAAGGGATCCACAATTTATATTTATAATATCATTCGTCAACATGATCATTCAGGCCTTACATTACATAAACGCTTAACCTTGTCCGGAGTCCACTACTCCTGACTCAAGGATTTCATAAGTTAAGATTTAATAAATTAAATACTAGATTCCCATTGCTCAGAAGAAGTTACTACTGGTAGTTTATTGTTAGAATATCAGGTCTTTGTGTCATGGTGGTCTTGTCTCAGTCTTTGATAAGTTATGATACAAACAAATAACAGACTAACTTTGTGTTTTCGTTCAATCTGGTTGACTGAGATGGAAAATCCTTCTGATTAATCCTACAGTTGGAGTTCATCTAGGTAGGAGTGGGATCTCGTTTGTGATGTCTTCCCTGTTATCACGCTACCCTGCTGCTACTACTACATCCATTAAGAAGGCATCTTGGTAATGCCTGCAATAAGGTTTTGGAAGATTGAGACAGGTAGCAGCCATCACTTCATATATTCAGGTAAGAGAGCTATGAAGTGAATTGAACTAGTTTAGATAGCAACTAACTTCTACAGAAGATTACGATTTTTTGATATGATGTTGTAGGCAATATAGGCCTAGATATAGCCTTCCTACTGGTCAATATAGGTACAGCGAGAGGTAGAACAAGGGTAAAATTAACTGGTATACACTTTGAAGAGTGGAGTACAAAAATAGGCTGTGCTAAAAGCATTGCAAAGTAAAACACAAAAGACAGATTTCCATCATAAACAATTCCCATGTATTTTTTAACAATAAAACCTACCCTCTCCACCCACAACCACCCTACCTCTCTCTACAAACAAATAAATAAATGACCCCAACCAATTTTGAAAAAAAGCCTAAAGTTCAACAAAGTCCTCCTTGTCCCAATAGCCCTTCCCAATGTTCCGACCCTCTCTACCCACAGCAAAAGTCACTCCCACCAAAGGTAATATATTAAAAAAGGGCTTTAGAGCAGGGCTGGGTGCAGTTTATGGAGTTTTGTAAGAGGTGGAGTGCAGTGCGAACTGCAGTAGCTCTGGTCTTCTTGCCACTCGGGAAGAAATTCTACCTGAACTGCCACTCTCGCTCGCGAGCGGGGAAAAAACTCTGCTGCACTACACGGAGCAGAGTTTTCTGCACATCACAAGATCTAGGAGCGCAAAGTGCAGAAAACTCCACAAACTCTACAAAAGGAGTGGATTTCACCACCCAGGCTTACTTTAGAGGGCATTAATCTAGGCGTGAAGGCGTGCAACCAGTTGGCGAAACAGCGCCAGCTCATGTAGGATACAGAGTTGGAAGTAATCTATGATTAATGATGGGGTGGCAGGAATGGTGGATCCCAGCTTCTGGCAGCACTGCCAATTGAGTTGCCGGGATGAAGGTGCTGGCAGCTGGCTGGTGGTTTTGGGCACGGAGGCAGATGCCACCTCTTCCTCCTTCCCCGGAGACGCCACTCAGTGACATTCAGCCTTGATGGCCTCCAACCTGTGCCACCACAGCCAGGCTGCTATCTCCCTCTGAGATGGTGGACCAACATGAGTAGATATATCAAGAAAGAAAAAGAGAACAAGCATTTACAATGCAATAGGTCTCGCATTAATTAAGTTTGAGCTAATGGCATTGCTAAATATTGCAGCACCAATTGCAGCAAAAGTCTATAAATTGTAGGGCAAAATTTTTTTTATTTATTTTTGTAGCAATGGTGGCATGCTGCGCTTTAGATGAATATGTTTAAAAGTAAAGTGCACCCCTGACGGCTGGTGGTGTGTGTGTGCCTGGTGAAAGCGTGCACTGATGGCTGGTGGTGTGTGTGTACCTGGTGAAAATGTGCACTGATGCCTGGTGGTGTGTGCCTGGTGGAAGCGTGCATTGACGGCAGGTGGTGTTTGTGCCCGGTGAAAGCGTGCACTGATGGCTGGTGGTGTTTGTGCCCGGTGAAAGCGTGCAGTGAGGACTGATGGTGTCTGTGCCTGGTGAAAGTGTGCACTGATGGCGTGGTTGTGTGTGTGTGGTTGAGTGTTGTTATATGTGTGGTTGTTTGTATGGTTATGTGTGTGGTTGTGGTTGTGTGTGTGTGTGTGTGGTTGTGTGTGTGGTTGTGTTTGTGTATGTGGTTGTGTGTGTGTTGTTGTGTTTGTTTGTGTTGTTGTGGGTGTTGTGTTTGTGGTTGTGTGTGTTGTGTTTGTGGTTGTGTGTGTGATGGTATGTGTGGTTGTGTGTGTGCCTGGGGTTGTGTGTGTGTGGCTGTGTGTCTGTGGTTGTGTGTGTGGCTGTGTGTGTGTGGTTGTGTGTGTGTGTGGTTGTGTGTGCACACACCGCACTATTGATAGGTATGCCCCTGCCACTCTGATGTGTGCTCACAGCACATGGTTAAACCCAGTAGCCCAAATGCACTTCTAGGACACGTGGTGCCTCCAAGGGCTTGTGTACATATATACTTTAAGCATTAACCCTAATTCTACGCCTTGAAGCGTACGGATTGGTGGATAAGTACACGCATGGCTGACGTATTAACCATTGTAGTTCTCATATGTACGCATAGAGATGGACTGTATACAGTTTGCCCTGTGTCTAATCACTGTCTCACCCGAAATATTTTTATATAAAATTAGACGCTTTAAGCAGGATTTGAACCTGCGGGGGGAAACGCCATTTGATTTCGAGTCCAACGTAAGTATGGGCGAAATTTGCGAATTCGTGGTACGCGAATTTGTGCGAAAGCAAATTCGTGGTCCGCAAAATCCACAAAATTGTGCGAACTTGCGGATTTTTTTATTTTTGCGTGTTCGCTGGTTTTTTTTGCAGCGCGGCTACCACAAACTTACCCATGCGTCGTTTTTAGGCACGGCCATCTTGTTCGCGGGAGGAAAACAACTCGGCAAACTCAGAATCAAGGTAAGTCATTGCAGCGCGCGCAAGATTGTATTTTTGAAGCGCGAACAAGCAAAAACAAATTCACAAACTTGCGAAATGCGGATTGTTTGGCAATTTAGCGCGATTCGCGGACCGGGAAATTGCCAAAAATCCGCAAATTCAGCGAGCGGAACACATTTTCAGCCCATGCTTAGTCCAACACCTTAACCACTCGGCCATCACAGCAGCTGTATGGAAAGCTTCATTTGTTTCTGAAAACACGTGCATGGCAATAGCAACAGGTCCCGTATACGTGGAATACACGCAGGCACTGCAACTGCGCAAACATTCCTCCCCGAGCCCTAACTGGCCCTTTGTTGTATCTGTTGTATTGCCACGTGGCTCGGGAAATATGGCCAATCTTTCATAGATCCCTGTGAAATATGGGTTGCAGCACCAAACTGACAGCCCCTAAACCCTCTTCAGCATGTTACCATTGTCAATGACACTAGTATTAGACAGCTGATCTAACACATTTATGCAGCATGGCTCTCTAAACTATGCAGCAGGAAAAGGCTAATTATGTGGCATCATGCAGCAGATTTTCTTGCAGCATTTTTTGGGATATGTTTGAGCTAGGCAAAACAGTGTTGACTGAGATCTGTACATTTTGTTGTTGGACTACATTTGTTTTATAGCTACAGTACCTGGGGTGGGTGGGGTGTGTGTGTGTGTGTGTTTGTGCGTCTGTCTGTCTGTCTCTGACCCTTTAGACCATAGATACTCTCTAACGTTTTTCGGAGGGGCTGCAAAGTGTGGTGTGTGGTGAGCCTAAGGGCAGCACTGATGATAGCAAGATGGGAGTGGGGAACTGTGGGTGGTTTAATGTTGCAGGGTTCTCCATTAGAATATTTTAGTGAAGTTCAGTTTGGTTGTAAATAAAAGCTCCCCCATGTATTTAACATCTTGCTGAATGTCAGTGCTCACTGAAGTGAACAGTGCTGCTGTGAACACGGGGACTGCATGTGAAGGTCAGGAGGGCCGCAGGCAACCCCCACCCCCTTACCCGGCCCTACTCTGAGTATCACTGCTTTGGACAATGTCTGCAATGGATATGTTCTGGTAATGACATCTCACCACAGGCCTTGTATGCCCATTCCTTTAGGTAATGCCTCATATGTAAATCTTCCCTGAAGTGTCATTCCCCCCCAACCGTTGCCTGCTCTCCCCCCCAATTAGAGAGGTAATGACTTTTGTGTAAATGTTCCCTGATATAAGGTCTCCCTACATCCCCAGCCTGTCCATCACACTGGATTCTGTGTCAGAATCCTCCCTAACAAGAGCAGCTCCCCCTCCCCCCGCATGGTATGCCCATGCAATAACCCCTCCCCTTGCAGACATTTGCACAGGTGATAACTGCATTTTTTTAAAGCCGTTATTAAGCTGATGTATTACCAATGTTGCTTATTCTGTGATATTCCAGACCGATGAAGACTGCTGCGAGTGGGAACAATTGCAAATATGTTTTTAGGCGCAGTGTTTCATTCCCACGGTCCTCCCACCCCCAACTGCATGGTCAGACACCCTGGGAAAGTTTGAGCCTCAGGCCTCACCCGAGCCTACGGTCCCTGCTCCTGCCCCCTCCCGCTCAGCCCCCTCGGGGGACCAGTGAAGATCAAAGGGCCGCCTCTCAGCGCGAGCACCTCTCCCGGGCACTTGCGCATATTCACAGTTACTGTGGTGGGTTCAAAGTCCAGGAGGCAATAGTCATAAACATCAGGCGATGGCGGCCACGAGCTGGCGGGGAGCCAGAGGTTTGAGCCTAGGGAGCGGGCCAGGCCCTGCCGTCGCGGCAGAGGGGAGGCTCTGACGTCACCAGAGCAAGAGGGAGGGGTAACACCGGAAGGGAGGGGGAAGCGGGTGAGGCCAGGTACAATGGGGGCAGCTGGAGGTTGGGGGGAGGTGGGCTCTTACATCACCAGAGCACGAGCAGTCTCTTCCGGGGAACTGTCTGTACTGGGAGCAGTGTGAGCAGTCTGGAATGGGGAGCAGTGTGAGCAGTCTGTACTGGGGAGCAGTGTGAGGAGACTGTATTGGGGAACAGTCTGCCTAGGGAGCAGTGTGCCCAGTCTGTCTGTGTGAGCTGCCAGCAGTCTTCTAGAGAGCAGTTCAGAAAGACAACCGTACAAGTGTTAGGTCCTGAGAGAAGTCTGCTTGCAGTCTGTACTGGGGACGTGGCCTAATGGCCAGAGCTGCCGACTTTGAAGCTGGGGAACCGGGTTCAAGTCTCTGCGCCTGCTCACCATCCTGTGATTCTGAGCAAATCCCATAATCTCATCGTGCCTAAAAAACGAATGCGCCCTTTTGTAATGTAATTGGTGCTCATATATAGCTCTACGATACCTTCGCGTGGAGTCCGCGCTATATAAAACAGCAACACAATAGGAGAGAGCAGTGAGTGCTAGGTCTATATCAAAGAGCATGATAGGTAGTTCATTCCAAGAAGCAGTGAGCTGAACCAGTGCATACCGTCCGCTCAAGCAGCCTGCCCTTGAATGTAGTGCTCAATGGCTGCACGTCATCGGTGACAAAATCCGAAAGCGGCACGTCTGACCTATGGCCACTCTAATTATACTGCGTGGCTCTCAGAGGCACAAAAGGAAGGGGCCGCCGCCTCGGCTCCTGGGCTCCGGGCTAGAGCGCCGGAGTGCCCTGTCTGCTGTTTTGGCGGTGGACCGAAGGATAGGACGGAGGGGAGGAGGGCAGGCGCTGGGGAAAGGTCCTGTGAAAAAGAAAACGGCAGCGCATGGTTCATGCGCGCGCCAGCATATGTCTTCAATTATCATGCCCTTGTCTGAGCGGGATAATTGAAGACATATGGGCTTTGGTGCGCGTAACAGACACCAATAGGCCATAGGCGGAGCTACGCGATCGCATATGGCCTATTGCGTGTTCTGTTCAAAAACAGCACGCACTCAAAGCTCAATAAAAATGGTCCTAGGAAATAACACGCACGAGCTGTGTGGAATTTCCAGGTCCATTTTTAAAACGCCTACTACAGGGCTTTTCGCTTCACTTCGCTTGTGAGCCCTAAAAAAGACAAATTGTAAATAGTGCTCAGTGCAAACACTTGTTTATATAGTGACACAGCAGCAGAACATTAATTGACCCCAAGGGTCATTGGAATTTTTGATGTGATTAGTCACAGAGATAAGTAAAAAGTAAAGTACACATTTTTTATTGCACAATTAATTAAAATCATTGCAATATACACAAATAAAAATGACCTTTTAAGTAACAAAGATGTATTCAAGTCTGTTAAAAAAGACAATAAAATTGATGGGTAGGGTGAAGGGAAGGGAGAGCAGAAAAGCCAAGGGAATGTCACTTAGGGGGGTTAAAGTTCAGGCTTGCTCATAGTCAAGGAGTTAATTTCTGTGATGAATTTTACAAAGCGAGTCACCACCTGTGGCGAATTCCCCCTCATACATGCCTCGAGCGCTTCTTGACATGTCCTGATGCCTAGAAGAAGCCAAATTGGTCTCAGCCAGAATATTCTTTGCGCCCGAAGGCGATGGCAAATGCATAGAGTGTGAATTAGGCTTTCATCTCCCTGGTTGCAGAAACGGCACTGAGAGGAGGCTTCTTTCTTATATCCTTGGCCAAACTTCTATGCCTTCAACGGAATTAAGCCGAAACGAAATCTCATTAATTGATGTTTGATATGCGGCTTCATTGCTGATGCGAGATAAGATGGTAGTGTTTTCGGGGCATATAGTTTGGCAGCCCAAGTGCCATGAAAAAGCTGGAGAACCTGTTGCATGTCCGATTGATTTGATAGGATTTTAGCTTGCTTGGTTAAAAGCTTCAATTTCGTTTCATTGGGCAAGGAAGAGGACCATATGTCCCCCGCTTCGAGGGATTTGAGGCAGAATGTCAAATATTTATTCCTTGTTGTAGTTGGGTTACTAAGCAGGAGCCATATGCAGCTCTTCAGCGTGTGGGGGTTAGCATATTTCGCTTTCAGACAGTATGAGACGTATCTTGCACCCATAATCCAGAGGATAAGGAAAATTCTTTCCGGATTTGGGCATGCGAAGTCGAGTTTGCCAATTGAAAGACCCGGCGATAGCATGATGGTTGTGCTCTATCTAGCCAGTTGTTAATTTTGTCTTTGAAAATTATTGCGCCAAAGGAGATTGTAGGAAGGAATTTTGCGTTGATCAGTTTTATCAAAGGGACTATGTCCTGGGAATGCAGAGCGCTCTTTGTTCTCATGAAGGCCCCCTCTAGACTACGAGCCACTGCCTGCATCTCGGTTGTATGCACCGAGCATCTCCATTTATGATCAATCCAGACGCCCAGATATTTATATGCAGTGACAGTCTCCAGTGGTTTCCCTTCTATAAACCACCTGATCTTTTTTCCATTCGCGGGTGAAATTGCCATAGTTTTTTTTTACTAACATTTATCTCTAGCATATTGTTGTTACAATACTGGTCGAGGGAGTTGAACAATCTTTGGAGGCCCACCTGGGTTTTATCTAGAAGAATGGTATCGTCTGCGTATTGCAGAATTTGGATTTTACTTTGACCGATTCCTGGGGGAAGGCTCTTGATCGGGACAACCATTCAGGTAGGTCGGCGAGGTACAGATTGAAAAGTAATGGTGCAAGAGTGCACCCTTGTTTTAGGCCTCTATTTGTAAAAATTTTATTGGAGGTAGACCATTTCGATGTTACTCTGACTTTAACCCCGGTGTCCGTGTGTAGGGCTATTAGTGCGTTTAGTAGCGCCCGTGGGATGCCCCATCTTGCCAGTTTTTCCCACAATTTGGGCCGATTAATGCTGTCAAAGGCTTTACGGAAATCGATGAATCCCATGTACATTGATTTGCCTTTTGCAGCTAGGGTTGTTTCCATCAGGTGGGCTAAGGAAATCAAGTTGTCCTCGATGTGGCAGCCTTTTCGGAAGCCAGTTTGACTAAAATGTGGGATTCTTGTAAAGCGCTCTGTTACTCTACCCGAGTGTCCTGGCGCTGTAGACCGCTGGGGAACCCGTCCTGTTTTTCCCTGTGAGATGGTCCCTTTCAGGGTATCTCCAGGGTGAAACCAGGTATCCCCGGCGTCTCTGGGGGGCCGTTGTAGAGATGAGGCAAGCTTAATGCCCAGAGTTGCCGAGTGTGTTCCCTGGTTGAAGTAGGCACTGAGGCGAGAATTATCGAGTCCGTTAACCCTGGTCTAAGACCCTGCCGCGTCAGGAATTGAACCCTGGTCCCGGGCCGTTCTCTGCTTACAGGTCTGCCGCCTCTAACCAGTGAGCCACACCACTCCACTAAAAGGGATTACGTTTTTCGTTTCCGCCCATTTTGTAAGTTCTTTTAAAAGTACACTTGCGTAGGCTTTCCCATCCACATGAAGTAGGGCTATCATTCGATAGTTATCGGGGTTGGAGCGCGAGCCTTTTTTATGGAAGGGTAAGAAGAATGATCCTTGCCAGGAGGGCGGGATGGTGTGTCCCAGTATTGCATCCTTGAAGAGAGGGGTCAGTATCGTGGCCCATTTTTGTGTGGAGGCTTTGAGTACTTGTGTGGGGATTCCGTTGGGTCCGGGGGCACCACTGGAGCGCATTTTCTTAATGACTCCTACTATTTCTTCTGTTGTTATCTTGATGGTGGTGGTTATGCCATCCTCGGTGATGAGCTGATCGAGCGTAAGTTGGGTACTGCTGCTGCTATTTGATGTGTACGGTGCTGTGTACAATATTTTTACGTAGTTCTCCCAATCAATGGGGGAGATATTAGCTGCAGTGGGTGGTTTAGTGGCTTTGGTTGCCTCATTTACCCAATTCCAAAATTTCCTTTGGTCCTTTGTTTTGAATATCACAAAGACTGTCGCCCAACGGAGCTCTTCTTCCTGTCTTTTTAGGGCGAATCTGGCCTTCCTGTAATCTTTTCTGGCAGCTGATACGTCACTCTTCAGGGATTTATATTCACTTTCGTTGTTTGCATGGGCTCATTGCAACTTATTTAATTTACTCTTTGTGGAAATTATAAGTTGCTTTTGCTCTAACAAAGTAGTTGGGACCAGAAGGTCCTTCGGAGGGCTATTTGTTCGTTTTAATGCTAATTGGTCTCTAAATTCGCTCAGTCTTGTCTCCCAGGAGAATCCTGTCAAGTAATCAGTGCCATCCAGACACTGTCTGGAGAGAAGATTGTCAACTTCCGCTTCTATTGCTTCACAATTCCTTTCAGACCATCTTAATTTTCTTACATTCTGAAGGTTTGATTCCCTTCCAATCAGGGGAGTTATCGGGCGGTGTTGCTGCCTAAGGGCAATCTTGCATACTAGAATGGCATGATCGCTGTCTAAGGATGGTATTATCGAGAGCTGACGCGCCAGGTGGAAAGCAGTAAGAGATATCCATATGTAATCTAAAGTAGCCATACGGGTTGAAGATATCTGGGTATATGCAGCTGGATCAATCAGAGACTAACCTTCCATTAAGAGTGCGCAGGCCGGATTGGTTTAAGTTTGTTGCCAATTTTATTCCATTGGCTTCCTTCCGTTGGTGTTGGGACTTTATCTCCGGGAGTGCCCACTCTTCATTTACTGATGATATTTGAGAGGATTGGGTGAAGGAGGGGTGGGGGCTGCACACAGGGGGCACTTGTGGTACCCCCCACATTTACATAAACAAAGCGGCAGGCACCGCGCGGTGCCTGCCGCTTTGTTTATGCAAATGCTGAAATGAATTTCTAGCATTGTGGCGGGCGGTGCTGAGAGCATCGGCCGCCACAATGCTAGAAATGCAGGATGTGCCCGCCACTGTAGCGGGCACATCCTAATGCCCCCCACGGGACCCCCGCCCTTATGGCGGGCGGTCCCAATCCCCGTCAGGATGGCGGGCAGGCAAATCCGCCCGCCATCCTAATGACCCCCTTTGTGTGTAAAAATAAAAATAAATGACCTCTCATTAACAAGTAAGGCATTATGCAGCGCAATTATTATTATTCTTGTTGTGCAATGTTAATGGAGGCCTTCTAGCCTTGAGTACTCTGCTACTCTTGTAGTCTGCAGCTGGGGTAGCTGTAATGGGCAATTTTTTATCCTACTTTAATTTCAGTTGCCCTGCTCATCTCTGATAGCTTTTCCATCCTACTCCAAAGTAGCAGATGAATAATGATAATACTATGTCACACATGCCACATATAATGCATAAATCCTGTCTGCCATAAGTAGAGAGCAGGAAAAACAATGCAGTGAAGTACAGGGAAAGGAATGTGATATACATTTTATTTGGCAGGTTCGTCACAGAGTAGCCTGTCCTTCAAACTCTAAATCAGGCACTTAGTCCGACTTTACTCCCCAGCCACACCCTCCACCACAAATCATTTTCAACAAATACCTTCACTTGGCAGTCAGGAAAGTTACTCTACTGCAGGGTAAGTTAGAGGAATCAGGCAAGGTAGAGGTTTTGCTATCGAATAGTGGGGTGAAATGTGCTAAACTTTGGATTAGTCAGTCACTGTAGTTTACAAATGGCAAAATAGATAAATTTGAACAGGTGTATATTCATCATGGAAGCCATGAAAAAAAAAATATATATATATATATTATACTTACACAGCTCAAACCCTACCTGCCCAACATTTTATCATATTCCCATAATACATAAAGACAGCCTGCATCCTCCTGGGAGACCTATTGACTCTTCGGTTCAGGGACTGACGGAACACATCTCACAGTTCCTTGATTATTTTCTTGCAACATTGGTACCTAAGTTATATTCCCATGTGAAAGACACCAAGGATTTTCTGAATAAAATTCAAAATGTACAATGGCAATCTGATTACCTACTTATAGTGCTCGATATTACGAGTCTTTACACCTGTATTGAACATTCAAAGGGAATAGAAGCAGTCACAGTCCATCTAAAGAGAAGACAGTTAAGATATGCGCAACATAATTGTATGTTGATTGAGTTTCTGCAATTTTGCCTGATAAACAACATTTTCCTTTTTGAAGATGAATACTACAAACAGGTGTCTGGTACGGCGATGGGCACCTGCTTTGTTCCCAGCTACGCAAACTTGTTCCGTTGGCTGGTGGGAGGAGCAGGTGCCCGGAACCTACAAGGATGACATATCAAGTGGCTCGGTGATAAAATGGCATCAATACATCGATGGTTTATTTATCATCTGGCAAGGGACAGAGAAGACTGCACGTCACTACATCGCTAATTTAAATGACAACGATTACAACTTGCACTTCTCGGGGACAATTAGTCCACTGGCAGTGGACTATTTGGACCTGAGAGTGCACGTTGAGGGGGAGAAAATTGAGACCTCCTTATATCGAAAAGCCACGGCTGGCAATTCGATATTGTATGCAACGAGCAGCCACCCCCCTAAACTAGTGCAAAGTATCCCCTATGGGGAGTTACTTAGACTCAAGAGGAAATGCACACGCGATTGTGACTTTAAAACAGCAGCATCCGAAAGTGTAGCATGATTCATTGTAAGGGGCTACAATCCTGTAACCTTGAATAAAACACTGTGTAAAGTAAGAGCAATCACAAGAGATACCTTATTGGGCCAAAGTAAGAACAGGAAAACAGAAGGAGGTAAATTCCGACTTATCACCCCATATTCAGCACAGGCAAATCATTTAAAATATTGGCTGAAAAAAAACTGGCATATCCTCAAAACGGATAGTGTCATAGGTGGGGATGTTCCCGATTTCCCGTTAGTTACATTCAAAAAGGCCAGGTCCATTTGAGATCAGTTGGTACGAAGTCATTTGGAAAAGATACCACCAAAAACGAATACCCTCAAAGATATGAAGGGTTTTTTCCCCTGTAACAAATGTAAAGCATGTTGTAACAGCAAAAGAGCGCTTTCATATACCATTCAAGACACTGGCATGGTCAAGAAAATCAGCAAGTTCATCACTTGCAGCACACCGTATGTGGTGTACTGTCTCATCTGCCCCTGTGGGTTGCGCTACATAGGCAGCACTGTGCACCCATTTAAAATACGAATACTCGAACACATGAGGGCAATAGATAAGATGGACCAAGCGTATCTGGTCGCAAGACATTTTGCTGAGAAACACAAAAGCGATCGGAATCAGTTAATCTGTTTAGGACTTGACCAAGTCCCTGATAGTGTCAGAGGTGGGGATCGATTAAGAAAACTTGGAAGATTGGAATCGAGGTATATTATTGACCTCCATACCAACACCCCATGGGGTATGAACAGTGGGGAAGATCTCATGGTACATATTCGAATGTAAGTATTTGGTAATGATAAAACTGTGATATTGCAAGGGATGCAGTGATTGTGACAGCTCTGTAAAGAACAGTGTATGATACAACTTTGATGAAACAAGGTTATTTCTTTGGATTTGACGTTAATTTTCGATTTTCAATTTGAATTTTAAATCAAGAGGTGTCTCTCGTGGGGCTTTAAGAAATTGCAAAGAGAAAAAGAAAAAAGTGGGCAATGTAATATAAATATTGTTTATATATTGCTTGCTATGGTGAACATGCAATGAAAGAATACAAAAATGTAAAGAAAAAATGTATAGAAATGTATATATAAAAAAGATGGCAAACAAATGGTTGAATCGTTTAAACACAGACTTGAATAACATAAAAGGGAGGATAATGGCCGATACAGGGCGTCATTCTGTTTTGAGACCAAGTAATTTGAAAAATAAAATAAGGAGAAGTTTGAAATGGTGGGACAGTGATAAATTGCTTTTGTCTCAAATAGTTGATTGTACTTGGATAATGGAGTATACAAAAATGTGTGTAAAAACAAAAAACATGCATAAGATCGATCATATTCATGGTAATATGTATCACTCCAAGATGGCGCTGCTTAATGTCAGTATGCTATAGTCCTTCCTTTATTGCGGGTAAAATATTCTAAATGCATGCCGATGTC
This sequence comes from Lissotriton helveticus, assembly GCF_964261635.1. Classification (NCBI taxonomy): domain Eukaryota; kingdom Metazoa; phylum Chordata; class Amphibia; order Caudata; family Salamandridae; genus Lissotriton; species Lissotriton helveticus. The sequence continues at coordinate 327,250,717 of NC_136071.1, read as the reverse complement.
TAGTGGCTACTGACATCGAGAAAGGCTGTGTGCCGAAACGCGAACGCGTCTGTCTGTTGTTGGAAAATAAACAACCTCTGGAATCAGCCCTGTGAGTGTGGATAATTCTTTACAAGTTGGGAAGAATTTGGAGCCCAACATATATATATATATATATATATATATATATATATATATATATATTACCTACTGGCGGTCGCCAGTAGGTAGTTATAGTTAGGACCTAGTTTCCATAGGAAATCCTCAACATTCTATTTGGATTAACTTTGGCCCTGGTGGATGAATCTTTGCGAATTTCTCGAAGAAGATGGCTCGGTCCGCTGCGCTCCTTCCCTGAAAGTTTGGGGGGGATTGGTGAAGTGGGGGCTGAGATAAAAGGGGGGTCCCAAAACGTGTTTTCTCCATGTTATTTTCCATAGGACGTTTAGACACGGCTACAGGTCGAACGGCTGAATGGATTTATAAGAAATTTGGCAAAACTGTAGAGTCCGGCTCGCAGATTACGCTTTTTTTGGAATGGTGTAAATCCGTTCAGTAGTTGCTGAGAAAAATTGAAGTTAAAGTCAATTATATATCTATACGCGCGCACGGGTGCGCGCACTCAAGTGGCTGCGTGCGAGCGGATTTTTTTTTTTGCTGCGTGACGTCTGTTAACGTTCGATTCGAAGGAAATCAGGAAGTGTTGACCGCCATTTTGTCACTGCGAGTAAATATATTGTCATTTCAAAGCCTTGGAACATGGAAAGGGGAGAAGGTAGAGATTGTTTTGCTGCGTAGGTTTTCTCAGGGTGTGCAGTAAGGTCCTTAAAGGCGAAAATATATATTTATTTTTTTTTTAAAAGTTGCGGGGTGCGCGCACAGCTATTTACAAGAGTGTGAAAATGGAGATAAATCAGAAGTTTGAGTGCTTTGATATAAGGTGGCTCTGAAAAGAGCCCTTGTGCTAATTGAGTTGTTTCTGCATTTATAAGTAAGTACCGATGCAGAGTCTGATGTTGCAGAGGAAGATTTTGTTTCCCTCATCCGTGAAATGAACACCATCTGTCCTATAGACGTCTTTTCATTTTCAAGGCAGATGCACTCGTACTCCGATGGGTTCTGGAAGTGGAATGGCAGTTAGAAGCTGAAAGTCAGGATACAAAAATGGATGAGGCTTGGTGTGGTTGAAAAACAAAAAATGATTGGTTGTTTCTAATACGTGAAGATTGAAGACTACGTTGCATGTTAATGTTATGTAAAAGAAAAAGTAGTATTGGGTGTGAAAAAAATGACATGTAACAGAGCTGTGGATAGGCAGGTGTTTCTGGAGGGAAAACAGTGTTGTTAGTTTGCTGTAGAACGTTGAGATATGAACTTTTGACCTGTGCCTTCAGCCAGGTGCAGAATGAGGTGTTACCATGGAAACAGCCAGAGATGGCAGTGGGTGATGGGTGACTTTTATGTGACATTGAAAATATTGTGAGGGACAACCAACTGAAATGTAAATTTGAATACAAAATTTTGCGGGAGGAAATATGATTGGCTGAAGAGACATATATGAGTCTGTATTGACTGGATATCTGTGCCATTGAATTTTGGTTGCAGTGATAGCAGCATAATTGAGACTTCCGTCAAACGAATATCTATCTTGTGACTGTCACTGTTGTACATCGTACAAAGCATTGGTAAAGGTAAGTCTGTAACTGTTTGTTTTGTCATGTACCGTAAAAGAAAGGGTTCACTGGCTGTTATAGGCCTGTGGGTTCAAGTATGAGTAAATCAGGTCGACAAAAGAAAATATTAAGTTAGTACAGCTGAAGTTACGTGGAACACATGAATACTGTTTCAATATACAATCATTTTAGTTGAGATTATGGATTAAAAGAGAGAACGTGTATATTTGAAATGTTTATTCAGAAATGCACTGTTTTCAAGGCAAGTTTCTTATCTAATACGAGTGCAGACATTGCAAAAAACAAAGTAATCGGTATAGCCACTAGTACATAAAATACAAACGGTATAGTTGATGTAAAATGAATATGGTTTAGCAAAATTAATTATACACTCTTATGAGGAAGTATATTGGGGCAGATTTATGAAGGCCTTGCGCCGCCGGTGCGTCACTTTTAACATAAATAAGGCTCATTATATGTTAATAAATGGATGAAGGTCTCTGGCCTTTCAGTTTAGGAACGATACATGAAAATGCTAGTGGTTAGACAATATGTCTTTATCAATGAGCTCTCTGCATGCGAAGCACTATCACGTTTCTGTTATGGTATTGTGTAAGGGAAAAAAAACGCGCCAAAAACGACAAAATGGCGAGAGGTGCATGTATGTAATGTGTTGGATCGTTCGCAAATCAGTGTTGGGTTCAGAGAGTGAGTCGTTTCTAAGTAAGGGAGTGTTATATCTATGCTTGTTCCCACTTTCCGTGAAGCCTACCTGGGTGTTGTTGGTTGTTCTGCCACTCAGCCTCCCTGTATCCCTGGAGGGATTGACCGCCCTGCCGCCCGGTAACAGCTTGCAGCACCCGCTTCGCGGGTGCCGCTGCGCGGCGTGAGGCGTGGGGTCGAGGTTGTAGAGGCGCTGCTCAGTCCGTGAGTGGAAGAGGAATCACCGAAAGTCTACCGAGGGCGCGCGCGCCGCAGGGACTCTCAAGACCAGGAGTCCCTGCGCTGCACAGGTGTGCACGGCCGCGCCCCCAGCAAGACACGCCCCCCGGCTGTCCAGGCACAAAAGCGGGAAGTCTGCCTATCTTCAGCGGGACCCACTTTCCGTGAAGCCTACCTGGGTGTTGTTGGTTGTTCTGCCACTCAGCCTCCCTGTATCCCTGGAGGGATTGACCGCCCTGCCGCCCGGTAACAGCTTGCAGCACCCGCTTCGCGGGTGCCGCTGCGCGGCGTGAGGCGTGGGGTCGAGGTTGTAGAGGCGCTGCTCAGTCCGTGAGTGGAGGACGAATCACCGAAAGTCTACCGAGGGTGCGCGCGCCGCAGGGACTCTCAAGACCAGGAGTCCCTGCGCTGCACAGGTGTGCACGGCCGCGCCCCCAGCAAGACACGCCCCCCGGCTGTCCAGGCACAAAAGCGGGAAGTCTGCCTATCTTCAGCGGGACCCACTTTCCTTGAAGCCTACCTGGGTGTTGTTGGTTGTTCTGCCACTCAGCCTCCCTGTATCCCTGGAGGGATTGACCGCCCTGCCGCCCGGTAACAGCTTGCAGCACCCGCTTCGCGGGTGCTGCTGCGCGGCGTGAGGCGTGGGGTCGAGGTTGTAGAGGCGCTGCTCAGTCCGTGAGTGGAGGAGGAATCACCGAAAGTCTACCGAGGGCGCGCGCGCCGCAGGGACTCTCAAGACCAGGAGTCCCTGCGCTGCACAGGTGTGCACGGCCGCGCCCCCAGCAAGACATGCCCCCCGGCTGCAACGCCTTCTTCATAAACAACAGCCGACCACTCAGCGGGACGCGAGCGGGACGCCGAGCGAAGCCCGAGCAAAGGGCGGGCAGTCTGTGGCAGTCAGGGGATGACAGAGGCTGGGCTGGGCCTCCCCCCTTACATCTATTGCTACTGGTCCAAGACTTTGGAGTTAATCTGCGGGCCCCGAAGCCATTATGTCAACCCGCTCTGGTAAGGCTCTGAGGGCCGGTGGAGAAAGTGCCTCAGGGGGTGCAATGATGATTGGCTCCATGGACAAATTCATCACTAGGGTGGCGGCTGTTATTGACAAGGAGATTGCAATATCGGAACGCCGCCTCTCACTAGACTTTCTCCCTTGCAATCGCTCCTCTCCGGGAGCTGTGGCACATGTCATGTCCTCAACTTCCTCCATTCCCACGCACCTCCGTTTGGGGCTCTTCTGGGGGAGCCAAATATTGTAGCACTAGAGGCTGGAACAGACACGATAGAAAGTTTGATATCTGTTTCTCTCCCCACCAGTCCTTGTACTGTGGTAGTAGAGTCCCGCCCCGCTCATCCCATAGTCAGCTCTCCCGGCTCTATGTCTCTATCCGGCTCCAATGTTCCTACACTTGATCCAAAACCACTGTCCCAGACTCGATCCATCCGGGTGCATAGGAAAAGGAAAAGGGCGACTAGCATCCGGAAGGGTTGTTATTCTATGTTTTACAAGTGTCCTAGGTCTCAGCCCCAAGGGGGTCTCATACATCCAGACTCCAGAGGGCCTGAATCACCTGGGAACCCCAATTCCCCACAGATAGTAGCCGACATCCCGCAACCTCCCCCCTTGGTCCCAGCAATACTTGTCTCAATAAATGAGGGCTCCTCACTTGAGCCCTTTGAGAAACTGGTAAAGTCTCTTCTGGTACCACTCATTGACCAAGTTAAAAGTCTGGGGGACAGGCTTTACAGATTTGAACAGGTTACCAGGGACAATTTTCTTTCCCTGAAAGCCTTGTTTAAACTGCAGCCAAAGCCTAGCGAGGACAAGACAGATAGGAATGTTGTAAAAGGGGCTTTAGTGAGTCAACCTCTGGTAGATCAGTCGACACTGCCAGCTAAGCCACCGGCCACTGGGAATGCTTTTATTCCAGCCTCCCAGGCCGGCGCGAGGCAGGCAAGGTCGAGTGCTTCTACTCATGCTGATCAAGTGCATGCTACTCCCTCCCCAGTAGTGACAATTCCCGTGCTCAATCCTGCTCATAAGAAACAACAGAAGGGAGGGACTGGCCCAAACTTTCAACCCCCGGCTGCTCCATACGTCAAAACTAGCGGAGCAGCCTTAACTTCCAAGGCCAAACCCACCACCCCTCCGCCCAAAAATCCCTCTCCAGTGGCAATCCCGCAGAAACCAACACGTAAGTGCCCCCCGGTCAACCTTCCCCCTGAGTGCCACCCGTATGTTGCTGTCCTTATTAAAGTTCCCCCCATAAAAGATACTCAGCAGGAAACTCACCAGGCGCTAAAGAACAAGGTCATCCACTGGTTGAAAACCAATAGACCCCTTCCTCTGGGGGTGGATGGCCTGATTCTTGGCGTACGTAGGGTGGGTTGGATTGGACACGGGAAAAAACCTTTTGAAGGTGACTGTGTGGTGGTTAATTTCCAAGACGCAAGAATTGCCCACTTAATATGCGGCCAAGGGCGATCCGCGGCCGGCACGGGTGTTGATGCAGTTGATCTAACATTCTTCTACCCGCGGACGACTCCGACTACTCCTTTCATCCAATCCGGGCTCCCCCCTCATAACATCAACGCCCATGGCCAACTCTTCCCAGGAAATACTGTTGCGCGGGCGTACACATGCCCCCTTCCACCGAATTGGGGCTTCTGGGGTTGCTGACTTCGTGGCGTTGCCAAGGAGACTTTGGTGATTAGGAGTCCCGGTGTCGTGTCCCCCCATTCTGCTAAAACCTATAGCCCTCCACCCACATCAGAAGATCAGGTCACTGTTGAGATTTCAGGGGCACCAGGGGAGGCGAGGGTGCCATTTGACCTTCCAGTTGGCTCACCAGCTGTGGGTGCCATGGACCTATCTGCTCTTGTCGAGACCTGCGGCGTTGCGGCTGTGGCGGACCCACTTATTAGGGTTCTCAGCTGGAACGCGGCAGGCCTTGAGAGAAAGTTGGCACTGCCCGACTGGAACTCGCTTGTGGAGCAATACTCCATATGCTTGTTCCAGGAAACTTGGAGCAAGGAGCCACTACATAAGGCAGGATACTCTACCCATTACTTACCAGCCGTCCACTCAGTAACTGGTAGGGGGCGCCCCTCTGGCGGCCTCCTCATCTGGGTGGCCTCTGAACTCAACTGTAGGGTGGTGGAGCGGGACACTAAATGCCCGGACCTTCTCAACATTTCCCTGAAAAACCCTCAGGGTCGAGTCATTCTAAACATCTTCAATATCTATGCCCGAGGTACGAAGGGGGGTAGAGAATCCCCAGTTATAGCTTGCCTGGAAGCCCTGCTTCGTTCGTCCCCACTTAAGTATTGCACTCTGGTGGCAGGCGATTTTAATTGCACCTTCGAGCCCCTGGGCCCCGAAATTTTACAAGATCAAGAGGCACATGATAATGGGTGGGGGATACCGTCCTTAGAACTTAGCCCAATTAAAAAATGGACAGAGGTGGCCCTTCAGATTAACTCCATAACTATGGAGTTTGGTCTGAGGGCCGCTAATGGCAGGACTGTTTCCGACAAAGCTGGAGCCCATACTTACAACAGGCCTGGACATTCGTCAAGAATTGATTACTTTCTTCTTGACGTAAATTTGTGGAGCATGGTTAATGACATGGTGATCTTACCTTCCGTGGATAGTGATCACAATCTCCTCTCGCTCACATTGTCCCATAGGTGGCTATCTGGCACTGTGAGTAGAACTGCTTGCAAACCCACCCCGGAATTGACAGCAGTCTCTAACTGCGGTCGACGACTAAAGTGGGCAAAGCTGTTACTCTCAGAGGAGAAGACTAATGCCATAAGGCAGCTCCTCATAGCAGCTTTAGATAACCTTGACCCCTGCGAGGGTGGGTTGTCGAATGTGACCATCGGATTCTGTACCCTAATCCAGGCTATTAGTGACGTTTTCATAGTCCCAGCTAGTACCAACAGGAGGAATCCCCGTTCAAGGGTTAGACAGGGCTGGTTCAACCAGAAGTGTGGGGAGGCGAAGTCGCTCCTTATTGAAACAGTCAAATCCAAAATACCCATTAGGACTAGGGGGGCCAGAAGGCACTATTCCCTTTGCCAAAAAAACGCCAAGAAGGAGTGGGAGAACAACTACTGGCAGGACCTTTTGGCAGCCAGCCAAGGGAGAGATGCTAAAGGCTTCTGGGACTTGGTGGGAAATAGGAACCGTCCCGAGGATACACTGAGGACGTGTAGCATTAACGCCCAGACATGGTTTACCCACTTTCAAACACTCAATTCCGCCATAGAAGGCCAGCTTAATGATCCCTTCATTCTTCCGCCATACACCTTAGATAGAGCCCTGGACCTGTTTTCTGTACAGGATGTCACAAAGCAGATCAAAACCCTGGTGCCTCTAAAAGCAGCTGGCCCGGATGGCCTGCCAGGAGATATTCTTCGAGCCTCCTCAGATGAATGGGGGGTACTGATCTCGGCCCTTCTTAATGCAATCATCAAGGGAGGACCTGTCCCAGACTCCTGGAAAGGGGCCGTGGTAGTCCCAATTTTCAAAAAGGGTTGTAGGGACCTACCTGGGCACTATAGGCCCATAAGCCTATTAGATTCGAGCCAGAAACTGGCGGGGAAAGCTATTTTGGGGAGGATTTTACAATGGGTGGATGACAACCACATTCTGTCTGACATGCAAGCCGGGTTCCGCTCAGGAACTGGAACTATAGAACAAGTGTTCAGGCTTATGGTATTGCACTGGAAGGTGGTGGAACTAGGCAAAGGCAGTCTTTACCTGGCCTTTATAGATCTGAAGACTGCCTTTGACCTGGTTCCGAGGGAGGAACTCTGGAGGGTGTTGCACGGTCTAGGGATGCCCCCGTATATTCTAAACCTGCTTATCAAATTGCATAATGCCACCTATGCCCAGGTTAGATGGGGCCTTAATGGGGAAATGACCGAAAAGATCAGGGTTGAGAGGGGAGTGCGGCAGGGCTGTGTTTTGGCTCCCACCCTATTTTCCCTCTACATCAATGGGGTGGTAGAGCACCTGCTCGGTGAACCAGCAGACGCCCCCACTTTGGGAGGCGTAAAAATTCCAACATTGCTGTTCGCCGATGACACCCTCCTCATCTCAAAAACCCCCCAAGGACTCCAGAAACTCCTGAATCGCTTCCAGCACTTCTGCACCATCAGAGGACTTGTCATTAACGTGGACAAGACCAAGTATTTAGTCATGCACCCTCCTCGCAAACTTGGCCGTCCCCCTGTTTTGAACTCAACCCCCCTTGAAAGAGTGGCAGAATTTGACTATCTGGGAATCCGTTTAAGCGATTCGATGAATTGGTCTGCCCACATTAACAAAATGATAATCGGCCATAAAAGGGTGGGGGGGCCCTTCTCAAGGAGTACAGTAACTCAACCAAACATTGTGTTGCTCCATTAATAGACATCTATAAAGCCCGAGCTGTTTCTGCGTCACTTTACGGAGCTGAACTATGGGGCCAAGGCAAATTGGATTCCCTGAGCAAGGCTGAGAACAAATTCTTAAAAGATCTCCTTGCTATCCCGATAAGCACCCCGACAGTCCCGGTGCTAATGGATGTAGGCTGCAAAGCAATAGGGGATCAGGCACGCCTTTGCCCTCTCCTGCTTTGGGCTCGTCTGTGGAGGGTTCCGGAGCTAAAACCCTATGCTGACGGGCTAGCAGAGGTGATGGGCTCTGTTGGTTGGCGAAAGATTAAATGGCTCAGGGACATTAATCAACTTCTAGGGAATCTAGGTTTGGAATCCTGCTGGCTTGGCCACTCCGCTCCCCCAAAGGAGTCTCTAAAGAAACTATATTGGGAATGGGTCTGTACGAAGCGCTCCAGCAGCCAGCAGCATTGCAATGCCACCGCAGCTTTTTTGCTAATAAAAGATGTTGTTGCCTTTGAGCCCTACATGGACTTAATCACCATCGCCATGGACCGGTCTTTGTACATTAAATTCCGATTAGGAACTTTACCCCTTGCCGACCTCTGCTCCAGGTGGAACAATTCACAGTCAGCATCACGCTATTGTGCCTTATGCTCTGACAAACCTGAGACTGTGCCACATCTTCTATTTGAATGCCCGGACTATGGGCGCCCTAGATCACGATGGCTCAAACCTATTTGCAGAGAACTGGGCACTCGCCAGCATAAGGTCGCCCTCCGGATTTTATTAACTAATACAGCCCCCACCATTGTTTGTGCTGTTTCCAAGTTTTTAAAATGGGCTTGGTTGATTCGACTAAAAAGTCTGTCCGTATCAATTTAATTCTGTCTTAGATAATTTATCCCAATCAACTGTGCTTTTATTCCTTTTATTTTTAATGTACAGTCACATTTTCGACATGCTGTTTTACTTTTTTATCTTTTGTAATGCTTTTATGATATATGCATATTGAAATAAAGCAATCAACCAACCTATGCTTGTTCGTCGTAAACAAAGAGGCACCATGTTCAGACCCCCTCTTTCCCCATTCCATCGGTCGTTCGATCATCACTCAAGTCGTACAAAAACATCTCTCTTATCGAGTCAACGCGTGCAACGTATAGCCTGTCGAGTTGTACACATTTGGTCATACACGCGTGCATTCATATCACCCAAAATCGTCATGTCCTCAGGGGCAGTCCCCATGGATAATGTATCATTTTTCCCCGCGGAACCATGGCTCGTTGCTTAGGTCTTCTCCATACCTTAGTCGATGTTCCGATGTGACCTGCAGTGAGAAGGGGAACAAGAGGGGTTGGGGGCAGCGTTTTAAGACACATCCGCTTGCATAAACCCAAAAAGGTTTTTACTTACCGCGTACTCGACCTATCTCCCCGGGGTGCAGTCCCTTCCATCTCGGCGTTTTAAGCCTAGAGGGACTGGTAGTGCGGGGGGCATAATCATTGATGGACTGTACATTGCATAGATCGTCCACGTGTGGTATTGCGGATCTTGTGTGGGGGGGGTCTTCGACACAAAAGGGCAGTCAGTGTAGGGTGGGGTTGAACTCGTGTTCTCCTTCAAGGAGGCGGGGCGGTCTACAGTGGTACCGGGTCTGGTTTAGGGACATCTGAAACAATTTTCCTGAGATATGTGGCATACAAGGTAAAACAGAACCCTGGGATTGCCTTATGTTGCACAAAAGAAAAAAATACACGTAACAGACTTGGATCATTTACATTTTCACTATTTCTGGGTACTTTGCTTTTTGACCTTTCAGTAACCGACTTGCTTTATTTCGCCTGCATTTTACGTAGATCGGAAACAATGGCTATGTATTCGAACTTACCAATCCAAGAGCTACTATTATATTTGGTTTTCACAAAATCTTTATTCAAAAATGATGACGTACAAATGCAGGCATACAACCACGTAAGTGATGACGCACAAATGCAGGCCTAAAACCACGTGGGCCAGCCACGGAGCAGACTGGGGCTGTATATGAGGGCATATTTATCTGAGGAAAACATAACTGAGTCGGTGGTCATTTTATTTCATCAAGGTACGATACGTGCAATAGAATCATATCGAAAATTCATTGTGGGCAAGTACTATCAGTGTTGAAAAATCGACCTTTCAATAATACTGTAATTAATGATGCGTCAGAACTTAATATCAATTCATTGTCCGAATATTCAAGCAATACTCATCCCCTCCCGCCATGTGCTTCAAGAACTGCATCCATATTTCATGATCTGAAGTCTGAGCATCCGGAAAACAACGGGGAATTGCGAGTTTCGTTTATACCGGCGCCATTTTGGGTGGGGTCAGGCGGGCCCAAGTTAGTACAGCTGAAGTTACGTGGAACACATGAATAATGTTTCAATATACAATCATTTTAGTTGAGATTATGGATTAAAAGAGAGAACGTGTATATTTGAAATGTTTATTCAGAAATGCACTGTTTTCAAGGCAAGTTTCTTATCTAATACGAGTGCAGACATTGCAAAAAACAAAGTAATCGGTATAGCCACTAGTACATAAAATACAAACGGTATAGTTGATGTAAAATGAATATGGTTTAGCAAAATTAATTATACACTCTTATGAGGAAGTATATTGGGGCAGATTTATGAAGGCCTTGCGCCGCCGGTGCGTCACTTTTAACATAAATAAGGCTCATTATATGTTAATAAATGGATGAAGGTCTCTGGCCTTTCAGTTTAGGAACGATACATGAAAATGCTAGTGGTTAGACAATATGTCTTTATCAATGAGCTCTCTGCATGCAAAGCACTATCACGTTTCTGTTATGGTATTGTGTAAGGGGAAAAAAACGCGCCAAAAACGACAAAATGGCGAGAGGTGCATGTATGTAATGTGTTGGATCGTTCGCAAATCAGTGTTGGGTTCAGAGAGTGAGTCGTTTCTAAGTAAGGGAGTGTTATATCTATGCTTGTTCGTCGTAAACAAAGAGGCACCATGTCCAGACCCCCTCTTTCCCCATTCCATCGGTCGTTCGATCATCACTCAAGTCGTACAAAAACATCTCTCTTATCGAGTCAACGCGTGCAACGTATAGCCTGTCGAGTTGTACACATTTGGTCATACATGCGTGCATTCATATCACCCAAAATCGTCATGTCCTCAGGGGCAGTCCCCATGGATAATGTATCATTTTTCCCCGCGGAACCATGGCTCGTTGCTTAGGTCTTCTCCATACCTTAGTCGATGTTCCGATGTGACCTGCAGTGAGAAGGGGAACAAGAGGGGCTGGGGGCAGCGTTTTAAGACACATCCGCTTGCATAAACCCAAAAAGGTTTTTACTTACCGCGTACTCGACCTATCTCCCCGGGGTGCAGTCCCTTCCATCTCGGCGTTTTAAGCCTAGAGGGACTGGTAGTGCGGGGGGCATAATCATTGATGGACTGTACATTGCATAGATCGTCCACGTGTGGTATTGCGGATCTTGTGTGGGGGGGGGTCTTCGACACAAAAGGGCAGTCAGTGTAGGGTGGGGTTGAACTCGTGTTCTCCTTCGAGGAGGCGGGGCGGTCTACAGTGGTACCGGGTCTAGTTTAGGGACATCTGAAACAATTTCCCTGAGATATGTGGCATACAAGGTAAAACAGAACCCTGGGACCTTTATCGATTGCCTTATGTTGCACAAAAGAAAAAAATACACGTAACAGACTTGGATCATTTACATTTTCACTATTTCTGGGTACTTTGCTTTTTGACCTTTCAGTAACCGACTTGCTTTATTTCGCCTGTATTTTACGTAGATCGGAAACAATGGCTATGTATTCGAACTTACCAATGCAAGAGCTACTATTATATTTGGTTTTCACAAAATCTTTATTCAAAAATGATGACGTACAAATGCAGGCATACAACCACGTAAGTGATGACGCACAAATGCAGGCCTAAAACCACGTGGGCCAGCCACGGAGCAGACTGGGGCTGTATATGAGGGCATATTTATCTGAGGAAAACATAACTGAGTCGGTGGTCATTTTATTTCATCAAGGTACGATAAGTGCAATAGAATCATATCGAAAATTCATTGTGGGCAAGTACCATCAGTGTTGAAAAATCGACCTTTCAATAATGCTGTAATTAATGATGCGTCAGAACTTAATATCAATTCATTGTCCGAATGTTCAAGCAATACTCATCCCCTCCCGCCATGTGCTTCAAGAACTGCATCCATATTTCATGATCTGAAGTCTGAGCATCCGGAACACAACGGGGAATTGCGAGTTTCGTTTATACCGGCGCCATTTTGGGTGGGGTCAGGCGGGCCCAAGTATAGTCAAAATGTCTCCACCAACTCGGGGTTGGACCAGAATCTCTTTCGGCAGTCCAGAAGTTCCGTTAAGGGGAAACAGTAGGGACCGGTGACATGAACCATCAATCAAAGAAAAGGGAGGGGCAACAATCTTTCCTACCGGGTCATACTGATGTTCCACCGGAATCGATCGAATCAGTAGTCTGCAGGATTTTTGGTCATTCAAACTGAGGCTGGCGTCAGCATGAGAGCGCCAACGTCTCGTGGTACGCTTTGGTCGTTCTGCGGGCAATCATGGCAGTCCTTTCCCATCGGGGGCGGTCGGAGGCCCAGAGCCCTCCGCAGCTCTCGTAGAATCTTCAAAGTTGAGGAGAACGCCTCTGGACAGGGGCCCATTTTCTGGTTAACAGGCGACCAGGCCAACTTTTCACGCCAGGCCCATTCCTGCAAAGTCGAACGCCATTTTTAGGAGATCTGCAACCACCGGCAGTCACTGGGTTGCAAGAGCAGATGGACTCCAGCCTGTCAGGCGAAGCATCGTTGCACCGCCACAGTGGACGAGACCCTGCTGGGTGAGTGGAGCGTCGCTGTACCGCAACAGTGGACGAGTCCTTTGCCGGGTGCGTGGAGCGTCGCTGCACCGCAAGAGTGGACGAGTCCTTTGCCGGGTGCGTGGAGCGTCGCTGCACCGCAAGAGTGGAGGAACCCTTTGCCGGGTGCGTGGAGCGTCGCTGCACCGCAAGAGTGGAGGAACCCTTTGCTGGGTGCGTGGAGCGTTGGGCATTGGGGGTGCAGCTGAGGGGCCTCCACCTGGGGAGGCGGGAGAGGCTCATCCGCGCCGCCTCTCCCTCCCAGTGCACCCCAAGGCGTCTTGCTGACATTTGTTATGGCCGGACCAGGCGATGAAGAGGGGGGGAGGTCATATGCAAGACATCCCCCCCTCGTGGCCTGCAAGGCACCGAAAGAGGAAGGGAATGGGAAGACACTACATCTCGGGTTGGGTCCATGCCTTCTCCGGCCGATGGCGGTCGGCCGCTCTTTGCCACGGCCCCAGGAACGGATCCCTTGGTTCATCCTGGGGACAGGCCTTGGCGCGTGGTGTCGCCTCCGGACTATTCGTGTAATGGTTCTCCACCCCAGGCCGTTGCCGACGGCTTTTGTAGACTTTCTGACGCTCAAAAACCCTACTAGAAAGCAGCCCAAAAGTAGCCCAACATTGCTACTTTGGGGAAGGAGGGACAGGGACGGCGTCAAGTAGACGGCGAAATGCATTGTGGGTTTGTTGCTGCGGCCGTTTGTCATGTAAATAGTTGTTTTAAAATATTTTTGTTCAAGAATAAAAACGTTTTAACCTGTTATTTTGCTGTCGTGTGGTATATTTCTAATATTTGTCGCTCTGATGTCGTTTCCCCTCCCAAATGTAACATGTGATTGTAATCTACAGCCGGACATTCCGACAGGACATGAGAGCAAAAGGGGGGGGGGTCAGATCTGAAGTTGGGCAGGCGATAAGATCACGCTTTGCTATGTGGGGCCGGGGGGGTACATCCACGAGACCTAGGTTTATGACATGGGGCTGGGTCGAGAGGCCAGGTGTAGCCGGGGGGGGGGGGTGTCATCAGAAGAGAGGAAGGATGTTCCTGGGAGGAAAGCAGGGGTGTCGGTCGGATCTAGGGGTGTGAAGGTCTTAATTAATCACCGCTCCTCTAGTGTGAGGCGAGGTCCAACTGTAGGGAGCAATAAACTGCATCTGTTGGAGTAGGTGATGACCTGGGATCAGGCCGGGCAATCGGGCAGGGAGGAAGAGGTTACCAAAAGGGCCTGCTCTATGAATGAGATGAAAAGGGTGTGGGGGGTTCCGCACGGGATGTCGCTCGGAAGCAGGGCCGCGCTGGAGGTGCGTTTTAGGGCCCAATTAGAAGAGGCCGGGGGCTGTCGGGGTGCGGGGGGGGAGAGAGAAAGAGAGATGTAGGCTATTGGCAGTGATCAGAGAGGAAATGGCACACAAAAATGGCTGATATCTATTTTCGTGATGGGGCCTAAAAGGGGGCAAGATGGCGGGGCCACTGTGCCGTGACTTTCGCTTTAACTCCAATAGTGGTGAGGGTGAACACAAATGAACGCCGCTTATGTACATATACATTTTCATTTTCCACACCACATGAAACCTGCGTCAGGTTTCATATAGGCGTTTTGTTGCAGGGTGGGCATTCATTTGCATGAAAGCCCTGTAAAACTAACACAGTGAAATTTAGAAGATTTCACTGGGTCAGCTTTATAGCATTCCTGAATCAAATCCTTACGCCTGTTTGAAACAGGCATAAGGAGTGATGCACCATGCAATGTGTGGTTTGCTCCTGTGCATTGCAGTAGACATGTCGCGCTTACGACGTGATTCCTGCAATGTGCTGCTTTTGCGGCACAGATGCGTGACGCATCTGTGTTGTTTTTGCTCAATGGTGCTGCACATTGTAAATGCGGCACACCATGGGTGGCAGAGCAGCGGTGCACATTAACTGGTGCATCTCTGGGGATGCGCCAGTTAACATAAATCTGCCCCTTTACATTTAAGTATGAGCAGGGGACACAGAGTTGGTGAGGCTTATCCAAGGTTAAAAAGAGATGAGTCCTGTTCACTGAAAACTTGGACATAGGACTCACCTCCTCAGCATCGCTGGACATGGCTAAATAATAGCTGCAAAATGTTACTCTTGTTAAACAATTTTACTATTATAGTCTCTGAGATTTGGCTCTTAGTCTGCAACATCTCATTGTTGTTCTCTTTCTTTAAAGATAACGACAACATTAACCATGAGTGATAATGAGCAATCCGTTGATCTCGATCTTATCGTTGAACTTGTCATTGAAACGTCAGTGGAAGTGGATCCCTTAGATGATTTAAATCCTGAGGATGATGAACATGATGAGGATGCCGATTTGTCAGAATTGTATGACATAGGGTGGCAAGCTGACGTGCTTCAGCATATGGAACTATAAACATTTATTTTTAAAATTTACTGGAAATAAAAAGTGAAAATGTAAACCGTTTCATTTAAAATTAAACATAACTTGAAAACAGGTTATGTGTAGTGTCTTTAATAAAATAGTCAAATATGCTCATAAAAATATTTCTAAACCAATGAAAAGTTTTATTAACAAGTCACATGACCTGTTATGCTTACGTTACGCGCTCCGCGCCGCGCCCCGGATTGCTTCCTGGAAGCTGCGCTTCGCGCCTCGGAGCACTTCCGGGTGCGCTAACGCGGCGTGTCATATGACGCATTATGCAACAACGCGATACGTCGTTGGGACTCCACCGGAACTGATTGAATTGGTAGTCTACAGTGTTTCTGGAAGTTTCAGACTGAAGCTGGCGTTAGCATGAGAGCACCCCGTGGCTACGTCGTGGCCATTCTGCGAGCAATCATGGCAGAAGCTCCCCACCGGAACTCTGCGGGAGTCGGGGGCCCCGGTGACTCTTGTAGAATCTTCAAGACTGATGGGACGCTTTTGGGAATGGGGCCCATGCCGTAGCAGTCAAGCGTCCGAGTTCCAGGGTTGTCCAGAGCCATCCTTGCAGGCCAGGCCCAAGTCTGTGGAGCCGACCGCCATTTCCTGAGCTCCGTGGCAGCCGCCTGTCGCTGTACTGCAAGAGTGGGTGCAATTCAGCCGGATGGCGGGTGAGACGCTGTTATAGCAAGAGCAGGCGTAATTGAGCTGGCCGAGCGAGGCACTGTGCCGCAGGAGCGGGCGCAACTCAGCTTGTCGAGTGAAGCGCTGGGGTGCAGCTGAGAAACCTCCACCTGGGGAGGTGGGGGAGGCTCGTTCGCGCCGCCTCTCCCTTCCAGTGCACCCCACGCCGTCTCCTGGCGCAGGTATATGTGATGGTTGGACCAGGGCACCGCAGGACGTGTCTTCAGGTCAAACGGATTGTGGGACAAGGTCCAGAATGGAAGAGTCACCAAAAGGCTAAAAGTTCCGCCGGACCCCGGGAGCCAGCCGCCTATGTCGAGTGAAGTGCTGGGGTGCAGCTGAGAAACCTCCACCTGGGGAGGTGGGGGAGGTTCGTTCGCGCCGCCTCTCCCTTCCAGTGCACCCCGCGCCATTTCCTGGCGCAGGTATATGTGATGGTTGGACCAGGGCACCGCAGGACGTGTCTTTAGGGGTGTAGCTGAGAAACCTCCACCTGGGGAGGTGGGGGAGGCTCGTTCGCGCCGCCTCTCCCTTCCAGTGTACCCCACGCCATCTCCTGGTGGAGGTATATGTGATGGTTGGACTAGGGCACCGCAGGACGTGTCTTTAGGTCAAACCCTCAAGTATGGCACTGAACATCCAGGACTTATGCCATTTGTGGAAGGCAGTGACATCGAAGAATCTCAGGGACCAAGCATATCCAGAGTCCTCCCCGGGGTATTTGCACAACGGCCCTCTACCCCTAGGCCGCCAGCTATGCTACCTTGACAGGAACAGTGTCATGCATTTTGGATCGATGTTGCAGCAGGCTGCCATGTAAATAGTTATTTAATGAAACGTTTTACCCTGTTACTTTGTTGGTGTGTTGTATATATTTATAATATTTGCATAGGGTTTGTCGTTATTTTGGGCGGGGTGGGCGGGGTGGGCGGCGGAGCAAATTCACTGAAAAAACCATAGGTTATAGACCATATATAGTTAGGAATTAGCATTTAGAAAACCTTGAAAATTCACTGAAAAAACCATAGGTTATAGACCATATATAGTTAAATATCTCAAGTCCATCTGTGCACTCGATGGAGATACAGGTCGTCGATCAGAAAATGTGCTGGCCACCTGTAATGGTAATAGCGTGGCCAGGGCTTTTGTCGATGCCTCTGCAAATTGCACAGGGTGCATTTGTTTGACATGCCGCACCATGGTATGTATGGAAAAGGAATATTTTTTTGTTGGATTTCCTCTTGAGAGAAACGAGTCACATATCGTGCAGGTTACTTTTGGTGCATTTACTTTCTTTTGATCTTCAGGATAAGTGAAAAATTGCCAGATGAAAGATTCTTTTTTTCTTCTTAAAGGTAGTCGATCATTTTGTTCAGATTCGGAAGATGAATGAGATACGGTAGCCATTTCACCAAAGTCTTCCGAAAAATGTAGGACGTTGTTCTCTCTTGAGAGTAGAAAAGATAATGAGAGAAGTGGGTGGAGTGCTGCGTGTAAATTCCAGATTAGAAACTAGTAAGAACCAATTGGAAGTGTTGTTTTCATGTTGCAGCAGGCTGCCATGTAAATAGTTATTTAATAAAACGTTTTACCCTGTTACTTTGCTGGTGTGTTGTATTTATTTATAATATTTGCATAGGGTTTGTCGTTATTTTGGGCGGGGTGGGCGGCGGCGCCGAGCTATGTTGCAGCCATCATGGCGTCGAGCTCGGTTTCTCTCACTAGTTTCATATTTCTCATGAGGGGTTGTTCCTAATGTTTCTATTTTAGCAAGGTCAAAAAGAGATCCTATCAGTGGCCTACTGATTTTGCAAGATTCCTTTTGTTTTCTCTAACGATTTTTAAGTTAAAGTTTGCTAGTACGATACAGCGGCTAGTCCGCATTTTATATATATATGTCTTTTTTATTAGGGGTGTCCTCCGGTGGAGTCGGACGATCTACCTCTAATAAACGGTAAGTGTTCCTCTGAAGGAATGCGTCTTGAAAGTGGCTGACTGTAATGTATGATATTTCACTCAGTGACTTTCAGGCCCATGCTGTTTCAAAACTGTGCATGTGTTTGAAGCAGGCGTAGGTATTGACGCAGCATAGAAACTACTAAGAACCAATTGGAAGTGTTGTTTTCAAGTCACATGACTTCACATGCGCGTCTCAGGACGTGTACGCAGTGATAGTATCTGGTCACGTACGCCATTTGGAAGTAGCGGTCTAATTCAGCGAAGTTTCAAAACGTGAAAAGTAGTAAATCCAAACACATCCGGATTGAATATATCTTCTGAGCTCGATTCAAGCATACAATTGTTAAAGTATAAAACCTTTTATATATTTTTTTTAAAATACCAAGGTGTGTACATTCGGTCACGCACGAAAGTTTAAAAAGACATTCGGCTCCATATAATGAAAATTTTCATAATATTAAAAAAGAAGCCTAGGTTTAGTCTCTTTGACGTATTCTAAGTTCTTTGATGGGTCTATGAAGAAATTCAATAAGTTCAGATTGCAAAGTTTTCACGAAATATATAGGCGGGTGCGTGCAGTCGGTCACGCACGAAAGCCTGGAAATGCGCTATCCATTTTCATAATATTAAAAAAGAAGCCTAGGTTTAGTGTCTTTGACGTAGTATAAGTTCTTTGATGGGTCTATGAAGAAATTTAATAAGTTGCAATTGTAAAGTTTTCACGAAATATATAGGCGAGTGCGCGCACACGGTCGCGCACGAACGACAGCCAAAAAAGCGGAGATAAATCCCCTTTATAATATGCTCCTGGAGCTCTTTTTGGTAGAATGAGTTAGTTCTGAAAAGAACTTTTTTTTTTAAAACAAGTTTTATGTTGTTTTTGATTTTTTAAACTTGCAACAACATTTTCATGTGTGACACAGGATCGAAATAAAATGAAGAAATGTATCTTTTCTCGGGGCATTTATGACTCTCAATTTTTAGTTTAGTAAGAATGAGGCTCTGCTCTCCGTACAGAAGAATTTCTCCACACTCGTTGCATTTCATGTGCACCTTTGCAAGATATGGTCTCAAGTCCATCACAGCACTCGATGGAGATACAGGTCGTCCACCAGAAGATATGCTGGCCACCTCTGATGGTAATAGCGTGGCCAGGGCTCTTGTCGATGCCTTTGCAAATTCAACAGGGTGCACTTGTTTGACATGCCGCACCATGGTATGTATGAAAAAGGAATATTTTTTTCTTGGATTTCCTCTTGAGAGAACCGAATTGCATATCGTGCAGGTAACTTTTGGCGCATTCACTTTCTTTTGTTCTTCAGGATAAGTGAAAAATTGCCAAATAAAAGATTCCTTTTTTCTTTTTAAAGGTAGTCGCTCATTTTCTTCAGATTCGGAAGATGAATGCGGGGTGGCAGCCATTTCAGCAAAGTCTTCCGAAGGGTGTTGAACGTTGTTCTCTTTTGAGAGTAGAAAAGATAGTGTGTGAAGTGGGTGGAGTGCTCCGTGTAAATTGCAGAATAGAAACTACTAAGAACCAATTGGAAGTGTTGTTTTCAAGTCACATGACTTCACATGCGCGTCTCAGGACGTGTACGCGTTGATAGTATCTGGTCACGTACGCCATTTGGAAGTAGCGGTCTAATTCAGCAAAGTTCAAAATGTGAAAAGGAGTAAATCCAAACACATCCGGATTTAATATATCTTCTGAGCTCGAATCAAGCATACAATTGTTAAAGTATAAAACCTTTTATAAATTTTTTTTAAAATAACAAGGTGTGTACATTCGGTCACGCACGAAAGTTTATAAAGACATTCGGCTCCATATAATGAAAATTTTCATAATATTAAAAAAGAAGCCTAGGTTTAGTCTCTTTGACGTATTCTAAGTTCTTTGATGGGTCTATGAAGAAATTCAATAAGTTCAGATTGCAAAGTTTTCACGAAATATATAGGCGGGTGCGCGCAGTCGGTCACGCACGAAAGCCTGGAAATGCGCTATCCATTTTATTGAGAACTGTTGCCGAGAGTGCGCACACCGGGTCGTGCACGAAAGTTTAGAAAGGCTATTTTTATTTACAGACAAATTTTAATGCGTTGAAAAAAAGGCAAGGTACAGACTTTCTAATTCTGTATCGCTTTACAAGGAGTCTCTATGCAACTTGAACAGTGAAGAAAACGGCTTGTTTCCGAAAAAAATATTGCCAGAACTTTATTGACAAAAATATAGGTTGTATACACGAGATATTTCTGAATTAGCATTTTAAAAACCAATGAAATTCACTGAAAAAAACATAGGTTTTACACCCGTTATAGTTAGGAAGTAGCATTTACAAAACCTATGAAATTCACTGAAAAAACCATAGGTTTGACACCAGTTATAGTTAGCTGGAAATTTTACTGATATAAAACCAATGAAATTCCACGTTATAGTTAGTTGGACTCACTATAACTTGCGCGTGTAATGCACTGCTGATGACGTCACATATTACATCACTCATGACATCACTGATGACACCATCCTTGTGACACAGTGACAGACCTCCTTTCACTGTAATCTAACCCTTGAAACACATTCAAAAATAGAAACTAAAATTTTGAAAAAAATGGAGATACCCATACCAGTTACAACAACCAATTCAATAATTCCACCATCTATATACACATGCACTAATTCACCAACAGTTCTATATAGTCACTCATACATATATTCACTAATCATATGTAGTGATACACCTACACATCCTGTTACACACCGACAGTCATCCAAAAGTTATTCACACACATACTCACACATGCAAATAAACTATTGAACATCCATTTATTTACATAAACAGCTATACACACACTACCACTTTACTTCAAGGAAACTTACACATACTTACTCTCTTAAAAAATCACTTATAGAAACACATACTAATTTAAAGAGGAACTCTTATAATCCCTCACTCTCACATATAGTCACTTATATACATCAATATTCACATATACTACATTAAATCATATGTAGTTACTGATAAAGACACTAATAAGACAGTCATTCACTCACTAACACAGACATATGCACACTAATACTCCCATACAGTCTTGCACATATGCTGTCTTCAAAACACATACAAACAGAGACTCAGTCATTCTTGCATCTATGTACTAAGTAATACCCCCACCAAACCATGCAAACACTTATACTGATACTAAGAAAAACATCTAATAACCTATATACGTACACATGTACCTACTCATCAACCCATGCAGCCACTTATACACAAAGTGAAACACTAATACATATATTTAAATATTTAAGCATTACTCACTAATATATGTATTCACTAAGATATTCAATAATATATACATATATAACATATATATATTTTCAGAAAGACACACATTCACTGGATGGTGTCATCAGTGATGTCATGAGTGATGTAATATGTGACGTCATCAGCAGTGCATTACACGCGCAAGTTATAGTGAGTCCAACTAACTATAACGTGGAATTTCATTGGTTTTATATCAGTAAAATTTCCAGCTAACTATAACTGGTGTCAAACCTATGGTTTTTTCAGTGAATTTCATAGGTTTTGTAAATGCTACTTCCTAACTATAACGGGTGTAAAACCTATGGTTTTTTTCAGTGAATATATATATATATATATATATATATATATATATATATATATATATATATATATATATATATATATATATTTATTTATTTTTATTTTTTTTTGGTAGGTTGGGACAGAACTTAGGAAAGAATAATGGAGCAACGTGCTAGTAGGCCACTGACTGAGTGGGCACTGGGAAACACACCTTGCTTTCGGTTTGTAATGCTTTGAAAATTTTGTAATGACACTTTAACTGATCAGACGCACATTGCACAGACAACACCGCAGTGCCAAATTCTCACTAAGAACTGGCATATACTCCGCACGGATCCAATAATAGGCACTGATGTCCCTGAAAAACCTTTGTTGACATTTAGAAAATGCAAGTCAATAAGGGATAATCTTGTACAGAGTCACCTCATGCCACCTCGCCCTAAATCTACGGGGACCCTAAAAGACATGAGGGGGTTCTTTCCTTGCGGGAAATGCCGTGCATGTGAGAATAGCAGACGGACATTGAATTACAATGTTCCTGGTCTAAGTAAACCTAGATTGATCAACAAATTCATAACCTGCACGACCCCCTATGTCGTGTACTGTCTGGTCTGCCCCTGCGGATTACAATATATCGGTAGCACAATCAATAATGTTAAGCTCCGTATATTGGAACACCAAAGGGCAATAACTAATAAAGATACAACCTATCCGGTTGCCCGGCACTTTGCCAAAGCACATGGCAGTAACAGAGAATTATTACGATACTATGGCATTGACCATTTGCCCCTACATCCGAGAGGGGGAGACAGACTGTTGAGTCTTCGAAGACTAGAGTCAAGATTTATAATAGACTTGCAGACTAGGAATCCATCTGGACTCAACATAGGAGAAGAATTAACAGTGCATCTGGGGAGATGATTCAATGTACTCTGAATATACTGATCATGATTTCAATCAGATACTAGGAATATTCTGTTAGCAATAACCCAGGATCTATGTCCGATGATTTATTGCCATAATGAAATGTCTTAATGTCATTTTGAATCGGGGCTTACTAGAACTGATATGTCACATTAATCAATGCATTTTTCTGGTTCCCGTAATTAATTTGGCTCATGGATGAACCTTCTATTCAATCTCTTTGAACAATTTTCTAATTCTTTATCAATTCTTTTCCTATATCACAGACCAATTTTTGAGGATGATATGTTTGCAACAGTATGTAGACTGTCTATAGCAGATAGAGTGATGATAGCTGGTATTTTATGTCATGTCGGGATACAACTGTGAACATGCTCTTTTTTCTGAAATAGGATTTATTCCAGAAGTTGATTCTATGTATTTTCTGTGGAAAAATCATCTCCGGAAGACAGTATTTGTGTTCTTTCGGAGCTATGCCGATACACGGCTAGATTGTACAATACTTCCGGTTTAATTAAATTTCATTTAAATTTATGGTGCAAAGAGTTATAGATTTGACATTTGAAAAATAATGACTCTTTTTGGTAAATTTAGCCAGTAAAGTGCCGATACACGGCGGTATTTTCTTAATTTCTGGCAGTGGCTGGTAGGCTGGATAATATGTAACCATGAACTTAATGCATTTGCTTTATGAAGAAAGGTAAAATTGAATGACCGCATTTGTAAATATGTATATATGGCCGCCACGTTTTACCAGTGTTGTGCATACAAGGTATATGTACTAAAATCATGTCCGCCCTCAATCTCTACGAGGGCGTTTACTTAAACGAGTTGCAAGCAACATGGTGCTGACACTGAGGAAGGACTATTGTCGGAAACGCGTTTGTCATCTTTGTTGTAGACCTGAAATAAATTTTCCTGTTACCGCACCCGGAGTGCTTAAGTTCTTCTTTCCTGGAGGTGAAAGGGACTACGAGCTTATATATATATATATATATATATATATATATATATATATATATATATATATATATATATATATTTTTTTGGTAGGTTGGGACAGAACTTAGGAAAGAATAATGGAGCAACGTGCTAGTAGGCCACTGACTGAGTGGGCACTGGGAAACACACCTTGCTTTCGGTTTGTAATGCTTTGAAAATTTTGTAATGACACTTTAACTGATCAGACGCACATTGCACAGACAACACTGCAGTGCCAAATTTAACCATGCTGCAAGTTAGGTCATGGGTGGTAAAATACATGGGGCAGGTAGGTGATGAATGATGATGACGGATATCTGCCTCACTTAACAAATACAGTATACTTAATTTGTCAATAAGCAAGCAATGTGACTTACCACCTACTGTCCCTGCCACCTCTGGGACTCCCCCCTCCAACTCCCTTTGAGCTGCCTCCATGACTCTGGTACTGACACTGCCAGCCTCGGCACTAGTGGTCTGTGTGACTAGTAAACAAAATACACATTTTAGATGCCGGATTCGCCTCCAAAGTAATTATTATTGTTTTTGAACAAAGTACAACCACAATATTTCACTACAGTTTAGTTAGCAGTATCTTCTATTGAAACTATTACTTTGCGAGTTGTGTTGGTTGACACTGTTAGAAAAGCCAGGTAGTCAAGCCAACCAAAAACGTTTCACACTGGAGGGGTAGATCTATTATGACTCTGAGTTGTTGAAGTGCATTGAAGGGGTGGAATGGTCAATGAAGGACATACGGTCTTGGCTGACAAATGGAATGGGGTCTCATAAATTCCTGCCTTGCTACACTATCATGGAAACTTCCGGTATACTGTATAAATGAATGATAAGACAACATTTGCGGGTCCATGGCCACCCTGGTGTTATGACTGTTTGAGCATGAGCAAGATAGCCTTATTAACAAACATGTGTGGTGCATAATAGCTAACTTGGGCCTGCAATCTTCACAGCACCAAACATCTGTTCTCTGAGTCTAACAGGACCACAAGACAGCTACATAGTACAGACAGAAGGAAGTCAGGAGGAAGTCAGCTACAGAAACAAGAAATATAGACAAGAAGATAATGCAGGGATAACAAGAACTTAACAAACATTAGATAGAGGAGTTGAAAATAAAGGAGACATTATAATACAAGAATCAAGGCAAAATTATTCTAATTGTGGGGCGAGACAAAATGCTAGGGAAATAATAATAATAGGACTTACTGGGGCCAGCAGAACCATCTGTTGTTGCACTGGTAGTGGTGGTGGCAGCCCCTTCAGCCACCTGTGATGTCATCTTGCCTTTGGATGCTAATGTAAGAAATAAGATTTTAAAAAATACAGATCAGTGGGACAGATAATCTCCCCAAAAATATTTTCACAGGCATATGCCGGGGTATTGTACCTTTCTAAATCAGATTGCCTACAATACTAGTATTGACCTGTTTCTAATTTTCTAAACCTAAGCCCTGACCTAATTTCTTAAACCTAAATTAAATTTTGAACTACTAGTGCATTGCAACAAATGATCTTTGCTTCCTACCCCCCTTTGAAGGTTTAACTCACTCTCCCTTTTCAATGCATATATACTACACATCACTGGGAGATTATGACTGCCTGAGCTATATAAAGAAAGGGACAGAGAAAGCTAACTCCCTGATATACTACTACTATCTTAGAGAAAGGACAGAGGAGTCTGCACGATTTCTTAAAATAATCAGCCCAAGCGAGTGCTGGCGAGTACCAGTAGGTAGCGCCCAGCACCTGGCTAACTCAAGCGGATCAGATATTATTCATAATGGAAACTTAACTTACTTCTGAGTGTGAGCAGCATGTATTTTGCAAAAAAAATATTTGCCTTTTTAGAAAAAATAAATAAATGACTTACTGAGCTCTGCAACCTTGACACCCAGAAGGTCCTGTATGTGGCCTATGAGGTCCTCTTAGCGGTGCATTAGCTGCTGTGTCACGTGCTGCACCCCAGTGCTACGACACACGCACCACACATTTTCCCCCACAACAGCTGATGTTCCCACAGGGCATACCCTGTACCAGGCCTGCTACCAGCATGTAGGGGAGGTGCCGCTGCACAAAAAAACAAGCACTGCCACCTCCAACTCTGATAAAATGGGGGAGGGTGGCACCCCTTGATGGCGCCGGTGACTATAAGGTGTGTCCCTTACATTTGCTGCTCCAATGGTGCTGCTGCTTGCTACCTGACTGATATGGCACTGGGTGAAAAAAAGTAAGAAAAACAAAACAGCAATGCAGAAGGGAAGAACTAAAGGAAGTGGAACACAAGGAAGAAAGAGAAAACAAAAAGTACTAAAAGTACAAGAAAAAGTAAATGAAAAAGACAAAAATGTAAAATGCACACACAGAAAAGCACACTCTGAAAAGAAAAAAGTAAATGAGGGGTGGATGAGTGGGATAGGAGGAGGATTGAGGAAGACTGAGAGATAGGCCCAGCACCATGCACCAAACAGCAGGGAAAGCAGGTAAAACAAAATGGCCGAGCCCACGTGGACTGCGTAGTGCCATTTGCACTGATATTTTATCACAGAACACTGTATTGGCCTGTAAAAGCAGTGCAATTGGGTGGGCAAGCAACCTTCCACCCATTCACAGAGTTTCATGGAACCTTGCAGAGTTATTTTGGAACTCTGCAGAAAGGAAGAACCAAATGAAATGGAACACAAGGAAGTAAGGCAAAACAAAAAAGTACTAAAAGTAACGGAAAAAGTCAAAGAAAAAGACAAAAATGTAAAATGTAAAATGCACACACAGAAAAACACACACTGAAAAGAAAATTGTAGTTGAGGGGTGGATGGGTGGGATTGGAGGAGGATTGAGGAAGATTGAGAGATAGGCCCAGCACCATCACAAAACAGCAGGGAATGCGGACTGTGTGGTGCCATTTGCACAGATTTTTCTACACAGAACACTATATTGTCCTCGAAAAGCAGTGTAAATGGGCAGGCAAGCAACCTTCAACCCGTTCATGGAGTTTCATGGAATCTTGAGCATTTATTTTGGAACTTTGCAGAATTCCACGGAGCAAATCTAGACAAGTTCCACCCAGGCCTAATGTTTACATACTATGTACAATGTAATCATAAAAACAGCCCGTAGAGGACACCACTTTCTGATTACATAAAATGCAACTATAGATTCAGCCCCTAGACAGCGCTGCGCTCTATATAGCTTCTTTAGACACCTCAGCCACATAAAATACAGCCACAGAACCAGCCCCTAAAGTGTGCTGCACTCTCAGCTGTAGGGCAAAATCTCCATCCTTGGAGTGCTTTAAAAATGTGAGACAATCCTAGTCATGGATATTTTGACCCAACAAATATAGGGTCAATTTTACCGACAGTACTTGGGGAGGGGGGCTGCTGTAACTTCTACAGCCTCCCACAACACTTCCTCGATTTGTTGGTAGTTACCCTGTTCACCTGTGGCCACCACAAGAAGTGAAAAACATATGCAAGTCAGTCTGGCAATGCATTTTGAAGTGTTCCTGCTGGGAAACAGTGAATATCATATGAGTGACTATCTCACTGCATCAGGGATAGCTGTTTTTCCATTTTGAAGCTGCATGCCTACTGTTCCTTTCTTACTTTGTTTTTTCTTAGGGTGCCTGGTACCAAGCGGGTACCCCAAGGTGCCTCCAACTATGGGGGCTGTCCCGGGACCCCACTATTTACTGCCCCGCTGGCTCCCATGCTGCATCTCTCTCTCTTGCTGTTGCAGGAGCCGGAAGCTCTTCTCTCCTGCCTAGTCCTTTGGGTAGAGCGCTTACCTTTGGTGGTGGCCGCCATTCCTCCAAGACTTGGGAGCGGGCAAGCTCACCACAGCTGGTGGGAGAAATGCTCCCCCTTCCTCCTCTTGGTTGTTGGGACCTGGAGTTGGGGATCTCAGGACCCTCCTTCGACTCTCAGAGGCATGATGGTGCTCAACACTTCTTTTGCAGAAGTGTGGGCCCGGAGTTGGGGGTGACCCATGTGAATGAAATCCAACCCAGGCCCTTTGCCCAGACTGAGGTTAATTTTAAAGAAATTGGCAGGACACTACATGCTCTGTTTTGCCAGGGGCGTTAAAGGTCACCAACATACAAATAGCCATAAAAAAGGCCACATTGGGCTGATTTGGGTGATCATGGGCTTATTTTACTCCTGTTCCAGAAGGCTTCCTGGACTACAGAGCAGTGTACCTGGAAGAGAGCTGGTTCAATCAATCAATCAACCAGGGGTTTGGAAAGCACACTACTCACCCGTTAGGCTGGAGGCCAATTTAGGTAAATCCTATTACCCCATTTTTACATGCGTTCAACATCCCTGTAACCCTTTGGAGTTTATATAATGCCATTTATTCATTTAACTTTTAGGTACTCTTTACACTGCTAGTCCTGATGAAGACCCCACTCTAAGGTTGGACTTACCTAGTGTATTCAATAGAGGTCGAAACGTTTACTTCAATGAACACATAAGCCAGGACAACTATAAATTAATGTGATAGTGTCCATAGACTGCTATGTGTTCCCTTTGGAACAATTGACCTTGCTCCAAGGCCGGACCAGTACTAATATGTGATGTTGATGTATATATGTCACACTACCCTGTCCTGGTCCACTACCCCCACACCTTAATCACCATCACTTTCTATCCCTCATTCTTTAAACCTGAGCACCGATCTCTTTTTTGCAAATGTTTTTATTACATTCAATATGAAGGAGCAACTGCGTTCCCACTAACTAGAATCTTTAATCTAATGCAAATAAACTGCATAAAATTGCAACAGTGACTACCAGAATCTTAATTGTGAATGCAAGAACATTTTTCTGTGTGTGTACTATAAGCAATTCTTGCTACTTGACCGCCTTTGTATTATACCGCTTTTGTAACCCAGGTCTAGTAGCCTATTGGGTATCCCCATTGATATATAATACACAATCACCATCAGGCGATGTCCAATATCAAGTGGACTGAGAAAGTCAATGGCTATTCTCTCCCAGTCATGCTTTGGGAGTTCTAACATGTTTAGGGTATGTTCAGTAACTTTAGAAGACAGGTAGTTGCATAGATGGCAAGCCTTTAATTCCATTTCAAACCTGTGATCAAGATAAGGAAATGGGACTCAGTCTCAGAGAGCTCGTTTTGTGGCAATGATTCCTCTATGTCCTTCGTGGACCACTTCAATCATTTTCTGCCACACACTCTCTGTAATGAAGAGTCTTGACCCTCGCAATATAACTCCCTCTTGAGTTATGCACAGTTCATCTTTGGCATTGCTGTATTTTTTATATTCACCCTCACTGGTGAGAGGCAGAGTGTGCTGGTTTCACACCTAAAGTGTAATTATATCTTTCAACTTTAGCATGTCACTAAAGTGGCTTGTGGCAGCGACTATCTGGGCTAACGAAATGGCAGCTGGTGTGTGTGATTTTTTTATAAAGTTGATAGAAGGCTCAGCTGACTTTGCTGGAGTGCCATGACCTTGAAAGGGCCCTTTGGAAAGTAGTCAGCAGGGTTCTGATCCATTCCTCGATGAAGAACAATGTTATATTTTTACTCTTGTAGCCATAGTCCCTAATGTTCAATGCGAGGGGAATCTTGGTCTTTGGATTGCCAAATATTGTTAGTAAAGCTTGATGATCAGTTACCAGCATGAAAGGCTAACCATACAGGAATAAATGTAAGTGTTCACACACTCATATCATGGCTAAACTTTCTTTTTGAGGTTGTGAGTAAGTACGTTCTGGTTGGAAAAAACTCCTACATGCATACGTCACAATGTGTGTTTGAGCATTTGGGTATCCGCTGTGCTCTGCAAGGACAGCACATAACCCAACTGGTATAGCTTTAGCAAAAACCTCTGTATGAAGTTTCAGATTGAAATAAGCCATTTCAGTAGCAATCTCAATGGCTTGTTTGATTTTCTTAAAACTGTTCTCATATTTATGTGACCACTAAACTGAAACATTCTTTTTCGTCAACTCTCTCAATGGAGCACTAACAGTGTCAATGTCTCATATACATCTATAACACTATGTGGCCATGCCAAGAAATGAATGCACCATTTGGGGGATCAGAATTTGACAGCACTTATACTTTGGCAGGATCTGGTGTCATAAACATATATGGCCTAAGAATTTGAACTTTGTCTTATGGAACTCACATTTATCTGCATTCAAATTCAAACCTGCATCAGCCACTAAATTACATACTTGTGTAAGAGCCTTGTCCTGCTCTTTTTGGGTTAAGACCACAAACCAATATGTTATCACTATCATTAAAAGCACTCATGACAGGCTGCGTGAGACGTTGAATGACGTCTTGAAAAAGTTCTGTAGCTGATCACACATCAAAGCTTAGCCTTTTATATTGAAACAGTCCAACATGTGTTGAAATGATTGCAATGTACCTGCAGTTTTCTTCAAGTTCCAACTTATGATAACCTTTATTCAAATCATGCCAAGAGAAAACTTTTGCACCATTTAATTGTGTTATCATATCAGCAATGTGTGGTCTTTGATGTCGTTCTCTTTCATTTGTCTTGTTTGCCTGGCACCTGTCAACACATTTGCAAACCACTTCTTCACTGTCCTTTTTGGGCACTACCATGTTGGGAGAAACCCATGGCGTTTGACCACAAGAGCACTCAATGATATCATGCTTAAGTAACGATTCAAATTCTTTTTCAACAGCATCTTGTAAATAACACGCAATGCGCCTATGTCTCTGAGCAACAGAACGGACGTCCTCTTTATTCTGCAACTTTACTTTCTTAGTCTTCACCTTTCCCAAACCATGACACATTGAAGGGAACTGACTTACTATTTCATAGTGAGCATTTATGTTGTAGTTCACGGAAATCTGTCTCATATCAGCAGCTGTGCTGAAGCTGAGTAGACAGGTATTTGACTCTGTCCCGTGAAGCATATGGATGGTTGATTGCACCTTTGTTTTCTTGTGTTTCATCATCTTTACAAATTAATCTTGACACTTTAAGGGTGTCGATACAGCCCTTGTACACACTTTCGATTTCATCAGCATAAGTTGTGGCAAGGGATGCAAGTCATTATATTTTTCCTCATGCACAATGTTTATCAGCGCACCACTGTTGATGATGAAAGGTATCAAAATACCATTTCTTTTCATTGTAATTTTTGGACAATGTTTAAATGAATTTGGTGCTTTGGCATATCAACTTTTTTTTGACTGACATTTTTCTTCATATGCAGCCAGTCCAATATGCAGACGCTTTTCTGAAGTAAACATTGACATGGCAAACCCATCTTCTTGATTTTCACTTGATACTGATATAGAGAAACTATTGGTGATGCTTTGTCATACTTGACGTCTACACTGGGCCTTGTGGGTATTGTCAAATGTTGCTTCTGCAACGTTCCGGCAGCCATTTGGATTCACGCCATGATGCACTTGTCTTTTATTTTGATTTTCACACTATTACAAAATGGTTTTCCTGCCCATAGCCATTACATATCTGTCCAATGGTGGAAATATGTTGTCATGTGGTAAAGAAAATCCACATCTAAGTATAACGTCTTTTTACTTGTAGACATCCCCTAGTGTCCTTTTGTCTTGAACTTTGACTTGCTTTTCACACCCATGACTGATTCATTCTAGGCACCTGAAGCCTCCATGTCAGCTGCTTGTTGATTGCCACACTCTTCAGCCCTAGCAGCCATTAACACTGATTCCAGAGTTTCTCTCAGCATTTGCTGTTCAAATGAATTAGACAATCATCAACCAATGACCCTGTGACATATGGCTTCTTCATCATTAAATTATTGAAATTACATTGTTTGAAGAGTGTGTCAAGTCTTTATTATAAATTCATTGATGGTTGCAGCAACTTTCTTTCATTTTTGACTGAAAATATATCTTTCACAGTCAACATTTAGCGCTGCAATGACCTTGAGATTCAAAGTTTCTTAAATCTGATGGTATGTTATTTATTCATCAGTTTGTGGCATTTTCTGTTTGACTTCCTTCATGCCAGCAAGATTTTTGACATAGTTGATAGTCTTTTTGTTATTAGTCTCTTCAAGTGCATCAATGAAATCTTCAAATTTCTTTATCCACGTAGTCCATTGGTTACTAATATTTTGCTTTTTGGCAGTATCGAATGATGATGGTGGGGTTTCAAGAAAGTGGCAGCATTGTAACCATTTGTGGGAGCAGCTGGCATAGAGGATGGAGTTCTCTCTGACATTGCCTGCCATCCATTAGGACCCGGGTTATCCGCACCATCACTGAGGCCCTGTAATGTGCTGGCATCTGGGTCATCATGGACAGTCTGTGGAATGATTACCTCTCTCTTTTTCTCAATAGGAGCACTTCACTTTCTCTGAGACTTGTGGCTTTGTTCTCAGCTGCATCCAGCAGCTTTGATACTGTGCCACTACCGGTATTAGATGGCTCAGTAAGCACAACTCATGTGCTTCTTCTTGGGTTTCTTCACCACCACTTTTCAAGGCTCTGGTAAGTACATTGAAAGTATGTGATTGTCTGCTTCCAACCAGAGCATTCTTGTGCATTTGGCTGTCGTTTTTTACTTTTCTTGACACCTGGTTGATGTCTACTTGTCAGCACTAGTAATCAGAGTATTAATCACTCTGTATTATGGATGGCTGCGTGATACCTTTATGTTTGGCCTGACCAACAGGTTCTCGACCAATGACCAATGATGCTTTTGTTTCCAACTGTTTCACATTGGCTGGAACTGCTCTTTGACTCCACATGCACTAAACGTCGATACTATCCTTCGACAGCACGTAGGGCATGCACAAGCAGATGCCTGGACCACGGCAAATCCTCTGACGGAGCACTGTCAGTCTGTGGGTTACTTTTCACCTATCTTGGCACCATTTGGAGAGTCTTCCAAGCCGGGGTACCTGTAAATGACTACTCCACACACGGAGCTTGGTCTCAAGTCTTTTTTCATCAGCGTGTAACTGAGAACTCAACATTCTAAAGCAACCTCTATCCATTACATCATAGCTCTACAGAGGTCATCAGGTGCCAAAAGGGTACCATCATTAACTCGCAAGACACTACAAGTAATGAAAAGGATTTTGCATTGGATGTCAGCTGAAAGGTGCTCTTCCCTACCTCCCTGCTCACTGGCATTTTGAATTGGCACTCTAATAATACACTAACATCAATTTGGGGCTGGTATTGAAGCCCTTCTCCCCACATTTGGTGATTTTTCAGTGGCGCAAAGTGGTGAAAAATCTGGCCCTTCATTAGAGAACCTGAAAAGCACCTTTGACAGTATTCCTAAAACAATATTATGGGCAGCATTAGAATATGTGGTAGTTCCACCATCGTTACTTGCAGCAATAAGAGTGCTCTTAGAGATAACTTTGGTAGGGTAAGACGGGGCTCCAATGGAAAAGTCACCAAGCATTTGTCCTCCGCATTGAAGGCACACAGGACTATCTGCATAAGCCATCCCTGATCTGTCTCTCCCTAAAGGACCAACCCTCTAGTTTTGGCTCTGATGGGCAAAGCACCTAAAAGTAGAGGCTATTGTGTGACATCGCTCCTGTTTGTTGATGATCCAGCTATCATTTCAAAGACTCTGAAGGGACTGTCTCACATCTTTAAAGAATTTTCCATCTTTTGTACTGGAAAAGGCATAGTTAATAATCATATGTAAGTGAAGTCAGTGGCCCTGAATCCATTAATATTTTTTAGACAGTGTAGTTATTTTTGGATATTCTTCACTTAGAATAGCAGTGCTTGGCCATAAAAAGAAAGGCCTCATTTATGAGGCCTCTTGTGCTGCCGGAACTTCACTTTTTTTGACGTTCCGTGGCGCAGGAACCTGCTCCATATTTACAAGGCCGCACTAAGTCACTTTTTTTGGCTTAATACTACTTCATGAATATGGTTCCCTTTAACACATTTTTCTGTGTTAAAGGGGCTTGCAATGGGTGTTGCTGGGGGCCTTCTCAGCAACATCCATGAGTTTTTGACACTTCACCAGGTTTAGGAGAAATCATAAATCTGAGGCAGCGCCAAAAATGTAGGGAGGCACAACTAAAAGAAATATCTTTATCTTTATTTCTCCTTGTGTTTCCTTTTTCTATGTGTGCTACAGAATACAGCACACATAGAAAGAGGAAAAAGCCTCTTCTTATTGTTTTTGTGCAGTAACGTTTCACTTCCTGCACAAAAATAATCATCCCTGCAACGCAGGGACTCTTGCACCATGGTGCAAAGGTGCCTGCGTTGGCGCACGACTGCACATTGTGCGCTGGCAGAGGGGAAAAGGGTAGGAATGTGCCTCATCTTATAGATATAGCACATTCCTGCCCTTTTTTTTACCATAGGGCAGTGCAGCAGGAAGGGCTGTGGCACTTATCTATGGTAAAACCTCATAAATGAGGCCCAAATGTCCCTGCACCCCAGGGCATAAGATTCAAACTCCCATTCAGGAGTGTTTGAAATGGTGGAAGGAGTCACATTAGGTCACTACTTTGTATACCTGAGTACCTTGGAGACGTAGAATTTTGAATTGATGCTCCTAGGGGGCGCTATATTTGCGTCAGCTCCAAGTACCTGCAAACACCCTGTTCGTGCTAATGTTTGCCTGTGCTACCCGCAAAAGGTAATCTGAAAACTTATTTCATTCTGTGCATGGGTTTGGGGACCGCCTCGAGATGAGTTACGTGTCCAAAGCTATTGTTTGTTTTTGAGCATAATGGTATTTTTATTACAACCACTCACAAATATGGTCAAAGCAGGTCAGTATGGAATGTTAGTGTTTTGTTAATGTGGCACACACTGAAAAGTTCAATAAGGACATTTTGAAAATAAAAAACAATGGTGTAGTTGAGTTAACAATGTGGTTCCTTTCTTTATTCTGCCTAAGAACTTAGCTTGGCTTTATGATTGTACTGAGTTGCTTCTCGTCTGGCCTCCAGGGGGAACAGAAAGTAAGGCTAGGGTCCCACTTGAGTCCTTTCTGGATTTATATTAGTATTGTGGGTGCTATTGTATATTGTACTTAAGCCATATAAGCCCCAGCTACATGGAGTCAAGCTGACATGCCACAGCGAGGCCTTTGCACCTTAGTATGTTATCCTGTGTGTGCTCACCTTCCCACCAGCACTATAAACCCCCCAGAATTAGAGTTGTTTTAAAAACATGGACATGTTTGGTGTAAATGTAAAAAACATTACTGTCTCTTCCTACACCACACCCTTGGAAGAACCTCACTGTATCAGAATCAAACACGCTTGTATATTTATATGTTACCAAGAGACACGCATGCCTCGTTCTGCTCTGTACACATGCTGAGTTTTGTTCCATTCAGCCTCATTAGGTAACCTCAACTTCTTCAAAAAGTAATATTCAGCTTGAAATCTTGATGGCTGGCCTGATAAATCTTTGTTAGGTTTCACATGATGTTCACACTGACTTAGAATGGTGCAATGAGCTGTAAGTAAGGCAACAATATATGTTATTCTGTCTCTTTGGATCTTTAACAGTGGATTAACCCTTCCAATTAGAGAGTTCTTGCCGCTTCACCAGCAATAAGCCTTCTATCACATTCTTAGTTCCCTTCAAGCATCAGACTACAGGGAGTAAACTCGATGAGAATTGTGCATATTCACAGCCAGGTACATTATTATCCTTGCAGACAAGCTTTGCCTTTTAGGGCCTTATTAAGAGCCGCCCAGAGAGGCATCCCTGGGTGAGGGATACTGCTCCAGGCAGTCCTGTGTGGCCTGGCGCCTCTACCCTTGTGATCAGAGGTCTGCTTAAACCAGAACCTCTGGCCCAGTTTACCGGTTCAGATCCGCCCCAGTGAAGCTGCAGGCAGAAGCACAACCCAAGCACCTACAGCA
The DNA here is from genome assembly GCF_964261635.1 of Lissotriton helveticus. Lineage (NCBI taxonomy): Eukaryota > Metazoa > Chordata > Amphibia > Caudata > Salamandridae > Lissotriton > Lissotriton helveticus. The sequence goes on along the minus strand of NC_136071.1, from coordinate 327,215,355 downwards.
CCACAATGGGAGAAGACACCACGTCCCCCTCTTTGCCAAGACCAATATATCCCACGACCCCATCACCCAGATCCCTACCTGCAGGGATTTGCCTGTTGCAATTGACCACCTCCTCAAAGCAGATGGTCAATGGCAGCAGTAAAAGGGTCCTAATTGTGCTTGGGAAGGGGTATGTATGTCACTCGAAAAATTGACTGCATATTTCTGGGTCAGGATGTTTTTCATATTTCCCATTTTAGGTGGAATCCTTAGCAATATCCCTTGTTTGGTGCTGGGATGTTGGCTGGTATCTGAGATTCAAAGCCAGTGGTATCCTCTCTCTAAACAACGGCCAACTTCTAATGAGCCCCATAGTCATGAAAATATTTTCTAAATTGTCTTTTAGCATCAATCACAATAGAAACAAAGAACTCGTGAGTTTTTTTAGCACCCCGACAACAAAATATTTTTATAAGAAAACATGGCAACCAGTTTAGAGTTGACTGAAGAATGTTCTTTGAGGGTGCTTTTGACATAGCAGACACGATTTTAGACAAACTGGGCAGTGCCAGGATGTTCTCCAAGTCACTGTACCCCCGGCAGCATTGTTATTATTTGGCTCAACAAAGCCTCAAAGCAGAGAGTTGGACACTGTTTTCTGAAAAAAGAAAAGGATCAATATCCATGACACATTTCAAGCTTTTTCCCTGGATTTAGGGAACTTTGCTGTTTTTTCCCTGCCCGAGGCCCTCAAGAATAGTTGTCCCATAGCCGGAAAAAACAATGTTGAATGGCCCTTCGTAAATAAAGGTGTCTTATGGATGCCAAGGACCAGGCATCTCTCAGGCAGATTGGAGGGGTTGATGCTCTACTGCTGAAAACAAAGAGGTTCCACACCTTTAACCACCATTTATTTTCAAAATCCTCTTTTCTGCCTTCCTCCGAATTAGGTCAGCACTTGTGCTTTGCCTTTCTACCTTTTCAAAATCCCGGGGCCCATTTAGGTTCTAGATTTTCATTTATCGGAATAAGGTGGTCTGTATCCACTGTGTTTCATTAGCTAAATAAATAAACCAATATTCTATATTTTATTGAACTTTTCTTCAGTGTTTAGTGATATGAATAATATTCCGTCTTTGGGATACATCATGTGCAATTAACCATACATTTCGTTCCACTGGGACAGACAGCTAGTCATTGTTCACCTCCATATGCCTGTTCTGTTTAAAAGCATCAGTGGCTTATAACAGTGCTTCAGTCCCCTGGATTGGTCTAATTAACTCTGCCCAACAGAGGCTCAGCCCTGCTCATTACTTTCAAAGGCTGCATGTGGATGGCAATCCCCAATATTCCTTCACTGACCCCAACTCATTTCAGAAGCCACATTGCCTGGCCCACTAGAAACATGAGTACAGAAGCATGCCCACTGAAAATAGCAAGCAGCAACATGCCACAAAGAAATGATAAAACATTCTGGATGCAAGTCCTGATTGACCCAACAATTCTTTGCGGTCGAAGTACGGAATTGGGAATCCTGGCTTGCAAGTGAATGTTTAAAGTTTGTGGGTCGCTCTTTCATAGCACCCTTAAAGTTTAAAAACAAACAAAGCCACAGGACACCATCGATAAGGGACTGTGTTTGTGAACATCAAATTCACACTCATATTTCATGCCAACCTCAAAGTTTTGAAAGAGGGCAGTATATTGATTTTTTATAAGACTGTATGAGAACCTGGAAGAGGCAGAAATGCAGTGTGCAAGGATGCACACCCCACTGTGTGCATTCAGGCAGTCACTGGCCATGCAAGTAGCGCAGAGGAGCTACTGCAAAGAAAGATGTAATTGATAGCATGGCTACATCAGGCAGGAGCATTAGTTAAGGTGTCAGTGATGTATCAATAATTAGGAGGAATCAAGTGAGAACTCCGCTGAAAAACTTACCTGACTAATACTTTTTGGTGTTAGTGAATCACTGAGGGGAGGTAGAGGAGAAATACATCAGCCATCTGTGTATTGGAGAGTTCCAAGAAAAGAAAGAAAAAAATGTCACTGAGTAGTGATTGCTATGAAGGGATGTGAAGAATGGACTTATTTATCCATGGGAGGTGGCAGTGATTTCTATAACTATGCAGGCCATAGTCAATTGGGATTGACAGAGGAGGTTGGATGGATTTTAAGAGGGAATAATAGGGGTAGCTATTTGATTGATTAGTCTCCTGTTTGGAAATTGGCGGGGTTCATGAAGAGGCTCTTAAACTTGTTGTACTATCTAGCTGAAAGGCAAGTTCAAATGTGTGGAGACATAACCTGCTTATACTCTTTTTCCTCATCTGCTATGTGAGGTATGATATGGGTGCATTCACATGAGTTGTTCAGATGTCAGGTATGTAGGGGAGAATGTGCAAAGTTTCTTTCTCTGGGTGAATGGGCGATGTGAATTTAGTTCTAGAAACAAAAGGTAACATTGAACTCCAAATTACTGGGGTTGATATGTACAACAGAAGTGGCGGAGTGAGGCGTTAGCTTAACGCCTCATTCCGCCACTTCAGAAACGCATGGCTGCACCATATTTACAACAATGTAGTGCCGCTTTGCTTTCCTCCTGCGCTGTCGCTACACTTAGCAGTGTAGCGCCAACGTAGGCCTCCTTGGACCATAGTGCAAGGGTGTCTGTGTGCAGGGGAAAGAATGTTTATGTACAGGAAGGTCCCCCTTCCTGTACATAAACAATCTTGAAATGCCATCATGCCACCTCGATGTATGCTGCTTAATGCACACATGAAAGTCACAAAATGTTTTTTTTAAAATATTGAATATGTGCACGAAGGGGGACCTTCCTATACATTACAATAAAAGGCTTTTTGCTTTTTCCATGAGTGCTGCACAAGACAGCACACATGGAAAAAGCAAAAACGAGGAGAAATATAGCATTTCTCCTCGTTTTGCCAACTTAAGACCAGGTTTTCACTGGTCTTAATTTTGCCCTTGTAAATAGGGGGCAGCGTCAAAATCAATGGGTGTTGTGATGGAACGCCCACCACAACACCCATTGACCACACCTTTCACGCTAAGCATAGCGAGAAAGGAGGCCTTATTTACAAGGCAGTGTTAAGCCATGTTAAGTGGCTTAAAGCTGCTCTGTAAATAAGGCGAAGCCCCTATCGCCACCGAAACAACACAAAAAGTGACGTTTCCCTGGCGATAGGGGCTTGTACATATTACCCTGAGTGAGGTGTTTTGGATACTTAAACATTTATAGTAGACACTAATGGGAAGTAGCATGAAGAGAAGAATGATAACTCCTATTTTAGAGAAGCATAAGTCCAGAAGTTAACAGATTTTGTGGTCATATGGATACATAGTCTGATTTTTAATAGGCATGAGTATCTCGACCGGTCCCAATCCTATCTTCCCCCTTATCATAGAGGGTCAAATGGCAAGCTGGCATTCTGTGTGTCTCAAAAAAGTGCACTGGCTCTGCTCTGCTGCTTGACTGCCCTTCTGTCTCTCTTTCTGCTTTTTCTGTCTCTCTTTCTGGGTTTCTCTATCTCTTTTAATTTCTGCCTCTGCCTTTGGCTTGTTTTCTTTCCTTTTCCTTTTCCTCCAGTTTTTTCTTCCTCGTCACCCCGGCGATCCCCCGTAACCTTTTCCCTTCCAGCATCCCTTCCCATGTTTGCCCGCCTCCCAGCTGTCCCGCCCACCGCAGCACTATTTAATGGTGGCCGCTGCACAGTGAAAGTGCAGTCCACTATCCTTTAGTGGACTTGCTTCTTCCAAAGTGCAGCAACGTCTGGTAGCTGCTGCTGTCCCCATCTGCTGCTGCTGACCCTGAGGTCAGGAGTTCGAGGCCCTCCTCCACTAGCAGGCTCCCCTCTGCACCTCTTCCCTGGTGGTCCAGTGGTAGACCATCACCCCTCTGCTGCTTGACTGCCCTTCTGTCTCTCTTTCTGCTTTTTCTTCTCTCTTTATGCATTTCCTTCTCTCTTTTTATCTCTGCCTTTGGCTTGTTTTCTTTCCTTTTTCTTTTCCTCCTGTTTTTTCTCCCTCGTCGCCTCTGCCGCTGCGATCCCCTGCAGCACCGCCCCCCTATATTGTCCCTTCCCGCGCTTTCCCATCTCCCAGCTGTCCAGCCCCCCTGCCGAACTACTTAATGGCGGCTACTGTGCGGCCACGCCGCTGGCACACCAAAGGCAAGCCCATCTGCACCTGTCCGTGCCTCGACCGTGCACAGTTCCAGGGACCCTGCTTCTCTGACATTCCACCACTATGACGTCAGAACCCTCTTCACCCTCTACCCTGGACACCACCCCGCCTGCCATCTAGCATCACCGAAGAAGACACATGGACCTTTCACCTACCAGACCTGCAAACACACCTTCACCCACGTCAACACGCCAATTCCTCTTGCAATCCAGCTAACCACAAGTGCACCCGTCTGGCTCATCTGCATCCTCCTCAATGTGCTGTTCCTCCACAAACGCACCACAGAAATCTGGGACCTCCTCACCGCCACCTCTCCTGACAGCGTTTTATTTACAGCAACCTGCTTCGGGCCGGACATCGCCATCCCTGACGCCTACAAAATCACCCACAAGGACCGCCGGACCGCCAAGGAGGAGACATCACCATCATCCACAGAGCATATTCCGACTGATCACACACTATACCTCCCCAATAACACCATTGCAGACCTCATTGTACCACAGGCTCTCGCATCCACGATTACATCCTACTCGCAAACATCAACTTCCACATGGGCAACCCCAGTGACCAGAACATCGCCTCCCTTCTGGAGCACCTCACCAACATCGAACTCAAGCAGCTAGTCACTGCACCAACTCACACAGCCGGATACATGCTCGACCCCATCTTCTCCACCAGCAAATGACTCAAGAAGAGATGGAGGAACAATAAAAACCCAGGAACTCTTGCAACCTTCAAATCCGCCATCAAAACACACCACCTACTCCACAAAACCACAAAGAAAACGGCCCTCCAAGACAGAATCAACACCAACGCACACACTAGCAAAGAACTCTTCACCATCGTCAAGGAGTTCACCAGGCCCAACAGCGAGACCACTGATGTTACTCCTTCCCAAGACCTCTGCAACAAACTCTGCACCTTCTTTCACCACATGATCAGGAAGATTTACGACAGGTTCGACACCCTAAACCCAGCCACTATGTCCTCCACCATCGCACATAACCACACCGCAACCCCAACAGACCCTGCTCTGCTGGACCCCTCTCACAACAGATGACACACTCGAGATCATGAAGAGCATCCACTCAGAAGCCCTCGACGGATCCTTGCACATACCACATTTTCCACAAAGCAGCCGCTGCCATCGCCCCCCCCAGGTTCGCCACACCATCAACTGCTCCATTGAAACCGCCACCTTCCCTGATGACTGGAAATACATTGAGATCAACCGCCTGCTAAAGAAGCCGCCCTCTGACCCAACGGACATCAGGACCTTCTGACTCATCTCCCTCCTCCCCTTCCCAGTCAAGGTAATCGAGAAGGCCATCAATGCCCAACTCTCTGAGTTCATCAAAGTGAACCACGTCCTGGAAACCTTCCAATCCAGAATCCGGAGCAACCACAACACGAAGACCGCACTCCTCACCGCTGACGACAGACACACTTTCTCGACCAGGGCGAGATTGTAGCCCTCATCCTACTAGACATTGCGGTCACCTTCGATACCATCTCCCACCGCACCCTAATGACGAGACTCCACCAAACTGGCATCCGCAACAAGGCACTGGACTGGATCCACTCCTTCCTCACAAACCAGACTCAACAATTTGGGCTACCACTGTTCCTCTCAGAACCCACAGAGATCAGCTGTGGAGTGCCCCATGGTTCCTTCCTGAGCCCCACCCTCTTCAAAGTGTACATGGCCCCCCCTTGCAGCCATCATCAGAAGCCACAGTCTCAACATTATCTTCTACGATGACGACACCCAGCTCATCCTCTCCCTCATCAATGAACCCACGTCTGCCAGAACCAACTTCCACAGCGGAATGAAGGCCGTTGCTACCTGGATGAAAGACAGCTGCCTCAATGTCGACTCAAACAAGACCGAAGTACTCATCTTGGGACCCAGCCCTTCAGCCTGGGATGACTGCTAGTGGCCAGCTGCTCTGTGTTCCCCCACCCCAAAGGACCACGCACGAAACCTTGGCATCACAATGAACTGCCAAATCAAAGCAGTTTCCTCAGCCTGCTTCCACACACTCCGTTTCCTTCAAAAGACATTCAGATAGATCCCCACAGAATCCAGAAAGATGGTCTCCCATGCACTCATCGCCAGCAGACTCGACTACTGCAACACACTCTATGCCGGCGTCACCGAGAAACAACTCAAGAAACTACAGAACGTTGAAAACCCTGCAGCCATACTGGTCCTCTACATCCCCCACCGCAGCCACATCACACAACACATCTGAAAACTCCACTGGCTCACAGGCAACAAGAGAATCACCTTCAAGCTCCTAACTCACGCCTATAAAGCTCTGCATGACGAAGGACCAGCATACTCAAACCACGCCTCGCATTCCACTTACCTGCAAGATAACTTCGCTCCTCCCAACTCACCCTAGCCTCTATCCCCTGAAAACACAAGACCAGAACTGAAGGAAGTTCGTTCTCCTACCTTGCCTCCAAGACCTGGAACATCCTGCCCCTCCAACTCGGGCAAAACATGTCGCTGACCCAACTCAAGAAGCACCTCAACATCTGGCTCTTTGACTGATCCTCCACCCAGTGCGACCAGCAGCACCCCACCCCCAGCGCCTTGAGACCCTCACAGGTGAGTAGCCGTGCTATACAACACCCTGACCGATTGATTGGACTGGCTTAATTTATTCTGGAGGTATCACATGATATCAATTTACTAGAAAGCACTTCGAGGTAAATGGCGTGTTCAAGGATATTGGTAACACTGTGAACATCCTCTAAGGTGCATGTATTACTACTACATTCATTGCTAAGAAGAAGCAAAAATATATTCCTATGTTTGATGCCATTCGCTATAACTACAAGATTTTTTTTGATGCCACTTTGGACACATCAAAAGTGTTAAGCACACTAGAATAGAAGGACATGATGGTAGCCCTGCAGAATTTGGACATGGTTTACAGATGATGTAATTATGAAAAGGAAAAATAATAAAAAGATGCTGGCGAGCAAAAATACAAAAGGTTCTCTCTCTAAGATAAAAGTAAAGGAGAACCAATATTATGCTGATATCATCACAGACAAATCACATCTTACAGAAATGGTAAGCAGTTATGTTAACAAACCAAAGGAATTATTTCACATTAAGAAACGAAGGGCCCGATGTAGGTAATTAGTATTTACCGATTGGTAAATACCGAATTTTACCGATTCGGTATTTACAAAAGGGTAAATGCTATGTAGTTATATTTACCGAATAAATTAACGAATCGGCAATATTCGGTAATTACCGAATCGGTATTTACCGATTCGGTAATTGCCATTGATTCCTATGGGACTTGAGGCCCATAGGAACCAATGGCAATTACCAAATCGGTAAATACCGATTCGGTAAAATTACCAAATTGACAAGGGGGACAGGGTGTCACTTCGACACCCTGTTGCACACCTGATTCAGGCTTGTGTGCCATGTGATACACATACATGCCCTCAGGGCATGTATGTGTGCCACATGGCACAGGTGTACATGCACAGATGTGCATGTACACAGGAATTCTTAAGGGCCTGTGGCACTATTTTAAGTGCCACCTACATATAGATTTACCGATTCGGTAAATTTACTGATTCAGTATTTTACCGAATCGGTAAATTTACTGAATCGTTAACATTTGGGCCCCCTACATCTCACAAACCAAATACCGGTAAGTAACGGCCGAAATCGGCTGTTACCTACCGGTATTTGGTGTCCTACAGCTGGCCCTAAATACGAAAATGTACAGAGTAACATGCTTGTATCTTCAATCCCCAAATCCAATGAGTTCATGCACTACTTTTCCACCAAACTCTCATGAATTAGAGAATTCATTGCATGGAGTAAAACCAAATAAAACGTAATCGATGCTCACCCATATCATCAAATGGCTAAAGGGGGAGTTTGTCTACTGGTTCGACTATATCTGACCACAGTTGTCCACACCATAGCACATCAGAAATTAACCTAGTCACTTGACCTTCGCTTCAACATCAAAGGCACTGTAGATCAAGGGTTCTCTTCGTACCTCACTAACAGAAGTCACCTAGTGAGTCTGGTAAATTTCAACTCCAATACAGTTCCTGTTATCTGTGCTTTACCACTTGGATCCATTTTACTTCTACTCTTTTTTAACATTTATATGGAGCCTCTGACAATGTTCTTCAAAGAAAATAATATCTCAATATGCTTTGATGGTATGCAACTCTTCTTGAGACTATCTTCTTCCTGGGTCATAGAAACTCTAAAAACCTGCTTAGTAAATCCTCGATTCTGAATGTCCCATAATGTCTTGGCCATAAATCCCAAAATAACTTAATTTATCTTCCTCTAACAATCAACTGATATAGTAAAAAAGGTCAGCTGTCTAACTCAATTGGTTTTCCCCCATTCCAGTCTGTGAAGCAAAATCAATGGGCAAATGCATAGACAGTTAGCGCAGTAAGAAGGCTTGTGTAGTGCATACAGCCTCAGCTGTGCAAGCTATCCTCTATTCTTTAAAATATAAAAATCCGTTGTTCGATCTCCCGTTTGTGATCTGACAATTTACTCTCTCATGGTGTCTCGCATTGGCTATGGAAACTCATTCTTTCTTTTTCAACCAAGAGCCACAATTGAGCAGGTAAAAGCAGTCCACCACTAAGCTGCAAGATTTGTATCTTGCTTCAAGAAATATTATTTACAAAGTCCCATTTGATAGGCAGCCAAATCACCTTCACTGTGTATTTAAATATCTGAGAAGCAAAGAAACCTTCTGATTAAAATCCAGGAACATCCTTCTTCATTGGACAGCAAATTAGTCTTTCAGTGGAGCAGCCCCTAGAGTTTCGATCTTCTTACCAGGAGATGGATGTAGTAAAGTTCCCTTTTTGTATGGTCACCCCCCCATACATTTTGCTCCTGCGTTGATGCGTTAGGACTATGCTACCCAGACCCCAGTGCTGGTACTCTCTCCCTAAATGTGTTATTTTTAAATTGATAACCCCAAATGACAAGTACTTACCCCCTTATAAGCCCTAGTATATGGTACCACTAGTACCCAGGGTATGGTTGGTAAAGGGGTCCCCATCCCTTGCAGCACTGTTTGTGCCACCCAGAGTGACCCATGTACAATGCTGACAGCAGTCCTGCCGTTGCTGACTGCAGGAACAATGCAAACCACTCGAACTCAATTGTACCCTCACTATGAGTGGCACAGTCGATCTTTAATATATGTCAGTCACCCATATGGAAGGACTACTCAGCCTAGGAGGCAGGTTTAATTACTTAAAGGTTAAGTACATATAAGTGCAAGCCTATATGTCCCTAGAGTGGCTTTCTCCTTTAGAAACAACTATAAACATTCAGAGTTCCATAGGATAACACAGGCTGTCAGTCATGCATTCCCGAGGTTAGCAGCTCCATTATAGTACTGTCAAAATATGTCATGTTTGCCATCAAACAACATGCCTTCTTACCCCTAACACGCATCTGGAGCCGAGGGCAATGTGGCATACACCCAAGTGGCTACCTTAAAGGCTGCTCACCTGGTTCCCCAGCTTCTATGTGCTCTGGCTGGCAAGGGCACGCCTTCCCCGCTTGCTGCTGCCAAGACAGTATTCTGACCTCCTGCCAGGCAGTGTGTTCAATCCCAGTAGTCAAGAGCAAAGGCCTAGGCAGGTAGAAGGTCACACCTCCTCCCTCCCAGGCAGGTTAGTGAAGTGGCACATCAAGGTGGTGAGGGTCGAAGGATGATTCCTTAACCACAATAGAGGGTCTCAAGGAAAAGACCTCAGGCACCTATTTCCTTGTCCAGAAGATGATTCCTGCATTCCTTTAGCGGGATTGAAACGTCGTCGACTCCTCGCACCTTGACATAACTGAATAATTTCATCAATATGTGCGAGGATGCGCACATTTATTTTGCTGTGGCTTAAATGTTGAATTTGTTTGGCCAGGACTTTTTTGTTGCTCCCACTTGTATATACTTTTTTTGTCAAACCTTACATTAAAATACCATGTCCATTTGGACAAATAATAGTCATCATTGTATCACTATTTTTATATATAGCAAATCAATAAATTACTTGTTAGGGACCATTGTTCATTAAAACAAACTCTCCCTTTCCCAAGCACAATTGCACCCAAGCAGGCGGGACATTAGATAGTCAAGGTGGTGCACACCCCCAAGGCACATCTATATGGTCTGCAGCCCGGTCTGTACACAGGAAGAAGGGTTCAGCCATTTTTAGAAAATGCAGAATAGAGGGTTCTGGTAGAAAATGTGACTCACAGCCCTGGATGTGGCTCTCTCAAGGGCAGACTACTGTAGGGATTAGGAGCCCATTAGCTACTTGCTCACGCTCACACACCCCTAACTCCCTTAAATCTAGGATTTAAGGGACACTCCTGACACCAGAACCTCAGTTCTGAACCAGACACATGTCAGCGACAGCAGGACTTTGCACAAACGAAAATAGGAATACTCTGTCCCTGTGGCACCACTCTTGGAACTGCCTGATCAAGACTCGTCCTAGGCTAAGGCTCAGTTGCCACAGACAGAGGGACCCCTAAAAGAGCATGAAGCACACTCAGACTACCCTAGAACATTGGTACTAGTCCCCTGCAAACTGCAGGTTAAGCAATGCTTTGGAACTGAAGAATCGCTGGTCATTGAGCTTTCTGAGGGATGGTCCAAATCCAGTGCATTGTGGAATCTGCAGTCCTTCCTTCCCCAAAGTTTCAAGTAGCTACTGTGTTCCCCGGGACCAACTGATGTTGAAATGACCTTTTGCTGTGCTTACTGCTGTCAAGGCTTGTTGGGTGCAAGTCTGGCAACTGACCCCTGAACTCGATGCTGCACCTAGAGGGAACTCCATCTAACCTTAGACCGACATCAGCAACCATATTTTCCCCGCAGCGCCGTTTAATCAGTAAAAGCAGCTTCTCCAGCGGTTCTCGTTCAGCCCTAGGGACAGCCAGGACAACTCTGCCCGCGGGCTCTATGATCCATGTAAAATAGAATGGATTGTAATGCCCTGGTTCAGGGACCAGCATGACCTTAACCCTGTAAGGGTTACACGCCACTAGACCTGCAAGAGACTGATTCTCACTATTGTTTTTTTCCGTTGACTGCAATGTTAAATTTTCACTGTATTATTTTGCATTGAGTTTATATTGTTTCTAAATTCTGTAACCCTGATTATATGTCTGCTATTCAGTTCGGTTTGGTGGCTATTTTAAGAAATTTGTGTTGGATTTCTAGTGAGTGGTCTCAATTACTTATTGTCCATGTTGGTACTCTGTAAAGCTTAAAACATGTTCCTCTAGTATGGCCCGACTGCTCTGTGCCACCAGGACTGAGCTAAGGGATTTTTATTGTGATTCCAAGGACTATCTTTGGGGTACCATGATAGTACTGTATGAGGAGGCTTAACCCCCACACACATAATCCTCCACCTTCATACAATGGGTACCAGAATATTGTTACCTTAATTTGGTCTGATAGACATACTGTGTCCTAAGTATTGCTGGCAAAAATATTACCCCATTGGTGTAAAGAATATAAAAACTATACCCAAAGTAATGGTAAATTTGTATACAATATTTATGAGACATTATTTATGTCTGGTGATATTTTTGTAGTTGATATTCTGATATCCTACCTGGACATGGAGCTGGGATGCCAGCTCTTGACAGGCATGTTCTTATAGGTATGAGTTCAAGAATTAAAGCCATTAACGAGCATGGAATGATGTGGGTGATATTCCACTTTTCCAACAATGTGTATATAGCAAATCCAGCAGTTTCATTTCCCCAGTTGCTAGAATTAACCATGCAAAAGTGAGTTATCTAAATTTGGAAGATGATTCAATTGAATATACAGTAATGATATATACATTTGAATGGTAAGAAAATTCAAATGTTATTAGGTGTTTGATGCTGCTAGTGTCCTGAGCTGAGATGAGAGTGTGGGGCACTGGCCATGGCTTCCTGGGGCCTCATTTATGAGAAATGACGCAAGGCTGCGTGGAAGCAGCGATGCGTCACTTCTCAGTGCGCACTCCTTGCGACATTCCTGATGCGTCATATTTAATGTATGACGCATCATGTCGCAAGGAGTTACAGATACGTCAGTATTTCTGACGTATCTGTAGGCGCAAAAGTGACGCGTTGCTGGAGTGTGTCACAAAAGTGACGCAACTCCAGCAATACTTCCTTTCACATGGGTAAAGCCCCATGTGAAAGGGCTTGCGTCAGTCTTACGCCTGCTGTGAGGCAAGCGCAATATTTTGACGCAACAGCATCCTAAAAGTGACGCAGTGAAATCTCATAGATTTCACTGCGTCACTATTACGAGGCTTTTTGCGGGTGAACGCCCCCTCTGCATACATTATACCTGACGCAGGTATAATGTAGCGCAGGGGTTTACAAAGTGACGCATCTGCTTAGATGTGTCACTTTGTAAATAGTGCGCATCAGGAGGCATGTTTTACGCCGCCGATGCGTCACAAAAAGTGACGCATCGGAAGCGCAAAACTCACGCACGGCCTCATAAATGAGGCCCCAGGTTTAAAGAAGTAGACCTAGCAAATGTGTTGCTTGTCTTTTTCATCTATTATAAAATATAGGAATACTTTTAACTCTAACTCAGGGACTTTTATACTCAGTTTAGGATGCTCAAGTAGGATACGGCTGTGTCGTTTGGACTTATTTCTGTAAAAGCAAATTAAATAATACTAGCTTGTGTGATTTACTGTTGCTTATGAGCATTTTTGGACAACAGAAGATAAGGAGTATTCATCAGTTGCTTAATATGCTTATCTGTTGAAAAAACGTACACCTTGTTCTGACATTTCTTGCGTTGTCCTGATCTAATCACAATGATAATTATTGGATGAGAGCTGGAAGCAATAGCCTTTGTATTGAATTTTAGTTCTAAATCGGGAGAAAAGGGGTCAAAGAGCAATCAAGCATTATGTATCATGACCAAGCAGTGTGAAATCAGAACGCATCAAGACCAGTACTTAATTTGAGGCGGTGTTTGTAGCTCGTGCCCACAGGTTCTCATTTTTGGGGACTGGCACTCATTTTTCCTCATCAGAATTTAGTGCAGATCAAGAAAAATCAAAACACACAAGGAGAAAGAAGGAGGAAGAGAAAGATGGAAAAATGGGGACAAAGGGAAAGCAGGGATGGAAAAAGAACCTGAAAGGACACGCATGAGGAAAGGCAGACACTCTTGGTGAGAGGAGCACCCGGGAAAGGGCTCCGATCTCGCTTCCCAGTCCTGTGTTTTACTTGTTTTTTTGCACAGTGTCACTTCAAATATTGCCTCCGGATTTCACCAGTTCGCTATTAAGTCACTGCACATTTTTTAAAAACAATTTGATTGCACCGCCTCACCTGTTCCGAGTCTCCGGTCCACCGCCAACTGTTTGGTTTGTGTGGAGGGACAAGAACCGGGCTCCAGGAAGTGAATTACGACTCCTGGGCCAGGCAGCCAATCAGCTGCTTGCAGCTGAGATTGCACCCGCCTTAAAAGCTGACGCCTCTCGAGATACGCTGTGGACGCGCTTGAGGAAAGGTAGACACTCTTGGTGAGAGGAGTGCCTGGGAAAGGGCTCTGATCTCGCTTCCCAGTCCTGTATTTTACTTGTTTTTTTGCACAGTGTCACTTAAATATTTCCTCCTGATTTTATCAGTTCGCTATTAAGTCACTGCACATGTTTTAAAAACTGTTTGATTGCACTGACTTATCTGTTCCGAGTCCCCAGTCCACCGCCAACTGTTTGATTTGTGTGGAGGGACGAGAACCGGGCTCCAGGAAGTGAATTATGACTTCCGGACCAGGCAGCCAATCAGCTGCTTGCAGCTGACATTGCACCCGCCTTAAAAGCTGATGCCTCCCAAAACAAGCAGCGGACGCGCGCAGCGGGCGCGCCACTGGTGCGCCGTAGGCGCACCAAAGACTATCCTGTGTGCGCCCGTCCTCAGCCGGCCGGCCGGTGCCAGGGGCCACAACCCCTGCTCAAGTCTCCACCCATGTCAGGAGCTACAGCCCTATCTCTCTACTCAAACTAAGAGGAAAGGCCTCAGCCCCATGCCTCTCCAAATGGAACCCAGCAGAACAAGGCTCAATCTGCCCACACTGCGGATTTCAGCCTCACTCTGACCTACCAATTAAAAACACACAACAAACAATCAGGTCGTCTATGAATGATTTAGCACCGGGTGCCCCACGAACATGCGGTGCACTAAGGGTGATGGAGGCGTACCCCTTCCGTCCGTACTCCGGTCCCTAAGTGAGCGGCTCTACGACCGGACCCCCGAGAGAGGCCGGCTATCCCAGGCCAACCGAGGGTCTCCTGAACTGTAGATCACTCTCCAAACACACTACAGAAATCTCCCTGCTTTTAGATGAATTAAACCCATATGTCCTGTTTCTGAAAGAAACCTGGCTCCATTCCAAATCAGAACCTGATATCATCCAGGCCCTACCTGGAGGATACCAAATTTTACGTGAAGATCGCCCAACGGGAAGAAGAGGTGGCTTAGCGGTCATTTACAAAGACGGCTATGGTTGCCACAGTTCCCCCAACCCAATACCTAACTGCGAAACTCTCTCCTTCTCCCTAGACTTTTCCCCCATTAGCACCTTCTCGGAGATGCTTATATATTGCCCACCCGGGACACTAGGACAATTTCACAACTCCCTGCCTTCCACTTAAGCCAACCTAGCATGCAGCTCATCAAGTTTTACACTTCTAGGGGATTTTAATGTCCATTTTGATGATACCACGGACCACATTGCCCTAGAAATGACCACTAGCCTCGCCGCACTACAATTTCAACAACTAGTGCTGAAACCGACCCACTCCAAGGGTCATCTTCTTGATCCCATTTTCAGCAATTGTGCAGATCTCCTAGTGGGAAATCCCCCCCCCCTACCATGGACGGACCACTTCCTGATCCCTGTCTCCTGGGTTAACCCACATACCCACTCCTCCTCCACTATAGTTACTCGGAGGGAACGCAACTGGTCAAAACTTCCCCAGGATGAATGGGCACCGACTCTTGAAACTTCTAGACCACTCTGCAACCCTGACCCCACCCTAGCCAATGAAAACTACAATAGATGGATCTCAAACTCACTAGACTCTGTACTCCCCATAAAATGTATCGAATCCACGCGCAGTACCAGGATTGCTCCCTGGTACTCCCAGGATTTATGAGAAAGGAAACGCCACTGCAAAAAACTGGAGAGGAAGTGGCGTCTGGACTACTCACTTCCCAAAAAAACTGCATATAGAGCTGCGATAAAAACCTATAAAAATGAAATAAGAATCGCGCAAGCGGTCCTTTTTGAAAATAAGATCAATGCAGCTGCCTCCAGGCCTAAGGAAATATATCAAATTGCATAAACACTTCTTAAACTCCCAGAAAAACCTAAACATCCCCTTAATTCCCAAACCTGCTGTAATGACCTTTACCATAAAATACAAACCATCTATACCTCCTTTTCCCACACCCAGATCCCCACTTCACCCATCAAACCTCTTAAGCTAAGGCTCCACCCCCCAGTAACCCTCGAAAACCTTCCCCCGCTTGACTCTACTACGCTACAATCCATTATGCTTCAGGTGAAATCCGGCATCCCTAATGACCCAGCATCCCGCGCACTTTGCTGACAGTTACCACGCACATCCTACCCACCATTCTTGATTTGCTCAATGCCTCTCTAGTCACTGGGACCATCCCGCTCCCTTGGAAACGGGCCATGGTCAAAGCCCTTCTTAAAAAACCCAACTTAGATCCAAACAACCCAGAGAAATATCGACCAATCTCCCTACTACCCTGGCTAAGCAAGATCGTTGAGAAACATGTCAACAACACACTGACGGAGCTCCTAGAGATCAACCACCTGCTCGACCCCTCGCAGACAGGATTCAGACCAATGCATGGGACTGAGATCGCCCTCGTTGCTGTGACAAAGGTGGCAAGGAAGATCATGGATCAGGGAGGCACTGCAGCTATATTCCTCCTTGACCTAAGTGCCGCCTTCATCACTGTAAATCATAACATCTTACTGCAAAGACTTACCAATCTAGGAGTCTCAACGAAAGCAATCACATGGCTTGAGTCTTTCTTGTCTGATCGCTCCTTCCAAGTCTTTGAGGGCGAAATCACCTCCCCCAGCAAACCTCCTGGCTGCGGTGTGCCGCAGGGCTCTTCTTTGAGCCCTACGCTCCTCAATATTTACATGAGCCCCCTAGCTGAGATTGTCCGCTCCTTCGGGATAAAAATCATCACCTATGCGGGTGATACTCAGATAGTGGTGGCCCTAAACCAACTTCACACCAAGCCTAACAACCTGAGGGATTGCTTAGAAGCGGTGACCTCATGGAAGACATCGTCTTGTCTCAAACTAAACGGAGACAAGACCGAACTGATGCTCCTAGGTAACCCACTATTGATTCCCTGTGGCCTACTTGTCTTGCACCCGCCTCCATACCCAAGGACATAATTAAGAGCCTGGGCATCTGGCAGGATAAGTCTTTTATTTTAACTACCAAGCAGCTAAACTTTCACCCACTGCTTCGGTATACTTAGGCTTATCCGGAAACTCCTTCTCTTACTACCCTTCAAGGGTAGGCAGAATATGATCCAGGTTCTCATTCTGTCGCGCTTGGACTTTCGGAATGCCCTTTACCTAGGGGCCACCCTAAGCATGCGCCAGGTCACCTAGAACTGTTCAGCACGAACCCTCCTTCAGATCCTGAGGAACCAGAATTTGATCTGGGCCCAGTTAAACGTATAACTGTCCTTTGGTAATTAGCGTGGTGTAGCTGTCTTACGAATATAGTTACCCAATATTAGTTCATGCACATATAATTGCTTAAACATGACCGTCTATTCCCATAACACGGTTTGTCTATTAACACGCAGATATTACTTGGCTAGACCAGCGCCAGCACTGACACAAACCCCCTTCGTCTCTCCTTAGACGTGTTCCCCTGTGAAATAGTACAACTGTAGCAATCGGCTGCTTCTGCACGTTAGGCCTGTCAAGGTTATAGGTGGGAGTAGCTTAGGCAAGCACATTCCCGGGAAACGCTGTACGGGCTCCACCGAAGTTAGCAGAAGGGAGTCACCCTCTCGACCTTGCTATAATGAGCAGAACTATACTGAGGAGGGATTGTGTTCCATATATGGTCTTTCCTTTTGCACCAACCTGTACCAGCTTGTATTTTTCCATCTTAGGTAGCGGTTTTCGAATTGTAACAGTATATATGTGTGTTGCTGATAATGTGCCAGCAGTCTTCTTGGCGGACCTTGAGGGGTTAGGTCGCAAGGAGCTCCTCTGGCAGAGTTTGTTTGTCATAATAAACTATTGGACCTTCTACACTGCCGACTGACTCATTATTGGTAATTGGTATAAGGGGTAAGTATGATATAAGTTGGGTGGTGATAATATTTTCGGTACTTCAGTTGGCGACTCCGCCGGGACTCCGCGTTGGGGTCGTCCCTCTGTAATCAGAAACACGGGACTTTGAAGTGGGTGATCTTGATCGGGGGTAAAGGATCGACCGAAGAATTGGGGTCCGCTCCGCTCTCCCGATCGAGAGAGCCCCCCGCTGCTAGCGGCCCCACGCCGGAGTCCTTTGGGTGTAACCCGAGAACGGACCACGTTGGTCCATAGGAGTTGGCAGTAGAGAACGCCAAATCGGACCTGAGTGCACCAGGTGAGTGATTCGTCTTGTTTCATGTTGGATATCTTCTGGTGGAATTTGGTGACTTCTAGTCACGGAGAAACTCGCATAAGGGGGTCTGACGGGGAAGTGGTGAGACTGCACGGGCAGACACTCCTGTTTTGGATTTGGGAATAACTAGAGATTTGAACCGGACGCCTTGATGTAACTTGTGAAGAAGTATACACCCGGCCAGTCTGCTCTCAGAAACACTGGCGGCTGAGATTGGGTAGCACTCGGACAGATCTGGAGCAGCGCTTGAAAAAGCAGGCTAAGCCGGAATAGTCCGGGAAGTGAACCATGAATGCCGTCGGATGATCCGTAGGTCGGTCTGTGGTTTAGAGGAACCTGTGTGGTAATCGCTAGGCGGTCTAAGGATAAGACCGTTCGTTTCTCTTTTTGGACCTTTTGAGATTTTGGGAAGAGTTCTCCATAGGTGGGAGTCGACGGGCTCCACCTCTTGTTTGAAATACGAAGTCTGTGGTATTGTTTTATGTAATATGGAACTATGAATATGTCATGAGTGTGAGATTGTATGAGTGAATTTGAATTTAGAACATGGCCATGTGTATGAGAGTACTGTAAACAATAATTTTGCAATCTCTAATACCTTTTCCTTTTCAGCTAACGGTTTAGAGACCGAACAATGCCGTGCTTCAGTAAGCTATGCTGTGGCTGTTTTAGCAAGGGTGGTACCAGGTTGGATGAAAGCCAGCCCGCTCCTCCAGAGGGAACTCCTAGCCATGATATGTATTGGAATTAGACCCCTCTTATTTAATACGTTATGGCACAAATACACCAAAGATAATGTAGAACTCCAGTGGCCAAAGATGGGGTCTTTCGATGAGAAAAAGATGCAGTATTTACAGGAACGCCTGTTCGCCAAACGTAGCAGGCAGTCCATGTTTGACACCCTTAATAAATGGCAGAAAGAGGCAAAACGGAGACGCATCCGGTCTGAGAAATTAATGAAGATACAGCAAGGACAAACTGTAACCCAGAAAGCCATTGCGCATGACAAAAATAGAACCGAACGAAACATCGAATATGCAGATAGACAGTTTAGGTTACAGGTGGATGGAAGTTATGTGACCCGGAATGAGGCAGAAGACGAGATAGAGGATTTATTGGATGTACGACCACCACCCCCGTATGCGCCCCAGCGGGTGTATCCTGCTCTGCCTCTGCAACCGGTCACAGCTCCCCCGGCCTCCGCCCCGGAGGTAGACGTGTCTCTTGTTCCTCTAGGTACCAACCGTACCACTCCTACCTCATCGAGAGTCACGGCTACTCTTATCCCGGATGCACGGTCACCCCCGACCACGTCTCAGATAGTACTAGCAGCCCAGAGTCCCATTTGGACCTCCCAGTCGGCTAGCAGGACCCCAGGGGCTGGGGTGCCTCCGTCATCAAAAGGAGATGGGGGTATGCAGGCGAGACGGCTGTTTACTAGAGCCTCTGTATAATATGGAGAAAAAGAAGCGGTAGCGGATCAGGCAGCCAGATGGATGCGAGATAATATCTATACAGTAGCTGATTTATGGAGCACCATAAAAGAGCTTGAACCGGTTATGCAACAGCATGCCCTATATCAAATGTCTTGTTATTTGATTGAAGCCTGGGAAGTGGCTTCCAGGATGGGATGGCTCCCCAAGTACTGTTTAATATTCGAGATTGAACCCATAAGTTCAATATGGATCCTACAGAGGTGTATACAAATGTAGAAACATTGGTAAAGTATCGAGGCAGAATGTTTACTAAAATTCCCAATTGGACATCTCAGCACCCCATGAGGGAGGTACATCCTATTTTTCATCCTGAGATCCCTGAGCTACGTGATAATGATAATCAAGTTATACGAGCTGGGGTAGACGCTCGTTTTCAAGAACAATGGGTGTATACCCCCTGGAAGAGGAGCGAGGTTCTTGCCTTGAAATCGCAATTACCCGATCCCCGGAAAAATCCCACGGCCTATTACAAACAACTGACTGAAGAGGCGGCCTCGGCAGTAATGACCTTAGCAGACATAGAACTATTCTTCGGGCTGCTGGTATCGGTTGATATATGGCGACAGGTGCATGACACTGATCACTCTGTTGAACTAGGGGGAACGTGGGATGAATTAAAGGGTTGGGACCGGGATCGAAAACCCGGGGACAAGCCTAGAAACAAAATAATCACTTTACCAGCAAAAATGGTTGCCTATATGCACACACTGATTCCCCCTCGAAAGGTTAAATGGGATAAATTGACCGCTTGCAGACATAAGAAGGACGAGAGCGTCTCCGACTTCTTCACCCGGTTCGAAGGGGTTTTCATTGATTTCAGTGGACAAGATTTAGCAACAGAAGGTGGGGTACGGTTGTTCGTAAACCGGTTCGTAACTAATTTGGCTCCCGAAGTTTCTGCTCGATTACAGGCAGCAAAGAGTACTTGGACCACGTCTATACCTTCTGTGATACTGAGTATGGCCCAGTACTATGAGCACAGGGAAAATGAAAGTAATGATAAAGTTGAAAAGAAGGCAAAGGACCTCAAGACTCGAGTATTGTTACAGCAAGTCGTTAGGGGACAAGGAGGGAGAGGAGTAAGAGGGCCAGTATCCAGAGGAGAGGGGGCAGGCCGAGGCACAGGCCGAGGCGCAGGCACAGGCGCGGGACAGTCACTGGGAATAAATCAATGCGCATATTGTAGACAGAAAGGACACTGGAAAGCTCAGTGTCCGCTACTACTTGCCCAGAGCGGAGCGGTGAGGGGACGAGGCCGAGGACGAAGCGGTCCGGATCGGAGCGATATGCACAGGGAGGAGGTGGCTCAAGGCAGGTCTGAACGAAACCATTTCGATAACGCCCAGGGAAGACAGTACTATAACGAAGACTACGCTTTTGGTGAGCACGGTGGGTATGACCACCCATAGGACAGCCAGGGACAGAGAAGGGGCCAGGTGTCGATCCCAGTTAATCAGCAAGGACCCTATGTGAAGGGTGGGTTGTTGGGGACTTCTGAGAATTTTTTAATTGACACAGGAGCAATGAATAGTTCGGTTGCTCGATCATTGGTTCCAGGGGCAGCTCTGTCCGGGCAAAATAATGTATTAGTGGGATTTTCAGGAGTCCCAGTGGTAAGTCCCATCTCTAAACCTATTCCCTTCACGATTCGTCCTGTTACCATTGATACCCCTTTCTTGTTGACTTTGCATTGTGGAGAGAACTTATTAGGCTTGGATATGTTGAAAAGGTTAAATGCTAAAATCTATTGCTCCCCAGATGGTGTTTATTTAACTATACAACCCTATGCAGATGGCATGAAACAATGTTTTGTTAAAAATGAGCCCCTCCCGCCTGAGTTCAATGATATCCCTGCCTCATTATGGGCTACAGGGGATGCGGATGTCGGAAAGTTGGACATCCCACCCGTCCATATTACCCTGAAACACGGAACTAAATTACCCCGTATACCGCAGTATAAAATTGCACCAGCAGGAGAGCGAGCCTTGCTTTCTATCATACAGGATTTAATTGATAAAGGGGTGGTTGAAGAGACAGCTGCGAATGTGTGTAACAGCCCGATTCTCCCGATCTTGAAGAAATTACCTGAATCAGGACCGCAAGGGGCTGGTGATGCATATCGTTTTGTGATCGATTTGCGCGAGGTTAACAAGATCGTAGTACCACAGTACCCTGTAGTGACTGACATCACTACCATCCTTACTATGATCCCGCCCTCTGCCCAGTACTTTTTGGTCATCGACCTAAAGAACGCCTTCTTCAGCATCCCTATTCACCCTGATAGCAGGCAGATCTTCAGATTCTCATTATCTGGGCGAAGCTTTAGATTCTGTCGTGCTCCCCAAGGCTATACAGAGAGTCCGAGCATTTATAGTCGAGCCCTTAAAGCTCTGTTGGACGACCTAGTCCTACCCGATGGTAACGTGCTTTTACAGTAAGTAGACGATTTGTTGATAGCGTCCGACACGGAAGGAGGGTGTAAGGAGGCTACAGTTAGGTTATTGCACAACTTGGCAGCAAAGGGTAATAAGGTGTCCTTGTCTAAATTTCAATACTGTCGACAGGAGGTGACCTACTTAGGTCATCTACTGTCGAAGGAGGGTAGGCGATTGACTCCTGAACGTATTAATACTCTCTCTAACATGTCTGTTCCTTGCACCCGACGAGATGTTCGTGCTTTTCTTGGCATTACCTCTTACTGTCTCCAATGGATACCTAATTTTTCTCTTCTTGCTAAACCTTTGTTACACCTAACGACTAAAGATGTGCATGAACCCCTCCCCTGGACCGATGAATGTCAGCATTCTTTTTCTTCTCTGAAATCTGCTCTTTGTTCTGCACCCGTTTTGGGTACTCCTGATTACCGTAAACCCTTTGTACTATATGTGCATGAGGTCGACGGTTGTTCACTCTCTGTGTTGACTCAAGAATTCGGTGGTAAACAAAGGCCTTGCGCTTACTTGTCGGCCGCATTGGATAATGTGGCCAGAGCACTTCCAAGCTGTCTGAGGGCCACGGCAGCTGTCGTGGTGGCCATCCGACAGTCAGAAGGACTTGTTTTAAATTCTAGCCTAACGGTGATGGTGCCGCATGCTGTGGATGTATTGCTAAACAGAACTAAGACACAGCATCTTACGAGTGCGCGCCTCACTGGTTATGAATTAACGCTCTTTGCCCCACATATTACGATTATGCGATGTGCCACCTTAAATCCTGCCACGTTGCTACCACTCCCTTCGAATGAAAATGTAAATGATGTGCAGGATTGCATATTTCGAACGGAAGAAGAAACGAAGGGTAGAGTTGACCTCACAGACATTCCTCTATCTGACCCCCAAGGGGAATTATATGTGGATGGGTCTTGTTTTAAACTAGCAGATGGCACGACAACAGCTGCATATGCAATCACAATGTTGAAAACAGTAGTTGAGACTTCTCGAGTTCCCTATCGGTCAGCCCAGGCTGCTGAACTGGTGGCGTTACTGCTGGCTTGTGAACTAAGTGAAGGGCTAGAGGTCAACATTGACACAGACAGCCAATACGCCTTTGGTGTGGCCCACAGTTTTGGGCGGCTGTGGAGGGAACGGGGTTTTCTCACCTCTCATGGCCAGAAAATACAGAATGGTCCACTAGTGTTGCGACTGTTAGATGCCCTGACTCTGCCCAAGAAATTAGCCATCATAAAATGTAGCGCTCACAAGGCAGTAGTGAATGAAGTGGGCAAGGGGAACGCTTATGCCGATCAGACTGCTAAACAGACAGCTCAGTCCATGATGTCTACTATGTTTGTAACATCTTCTGCAAGATGGGTGGAGGAATCTAATTTGTTTGACAACACCATAGAGAGCGTGACAGAATTACAAAAAGAAGCCACCCCGGCTGAATTGGAGCGGTGGAAACAGGAAGTGGGGAGATTGGATGAAAACGATTGTTGGGTTGATTTAACAGAAAAGCAAAGATGGCTACTGCCGAATGCTCTGGTACAGGCTGTTGTGACTATGGCTCATGGCCCAGCTCACGTGGGGGCTAAAGGAATTTGCACCTTGTTAGACCCAGTATGGAATAATCCCAATATACAAAAGACGGCTCTCCGTTTAGTCCAATACTGTATGATTTGCCTGCAACATAATCCAGGAAAAGCAGAGAATGTTCTGAGTGGAAGTTTTGCACCCCAACACTACTGTTTGAAGTACTCAAAATGGATTATATTCACATGGAGCGTGTCAACAACTTGAAATATGTATTAGTGGTGGTCTGTGCCTTCAGCAAATGGGTTGAGGCCTATCCGACTAAAGAGAGTACAGCCTTAGCCACAGCAAAGGCCCTTATCAAAGAGTTTATACCACGATCAGGGCTGCCCCGTTTGATCTGGTCGGACAATGGGGGAGATTTCCATGGGGCCCTGGTTAACCACATTTGTAATGGCTTACAGATACAACAGAAATTCCATGCAGCTAGACACCCCCAGTCGGCACGGTTGGTAGAGAAATATAATGGCATTTTAAAGCTAAAAACGGCAAAAATCCAAGAAAGCACTGGTCTGAAGTGGCCCGATACCCTACCTCTGGCTCTTATGTCACTGAGAGTTACCCCTCATTCCCGTTCTGGCCTCTCCCCCTATGAGATCATTTTTGGGCGACCAGCAAACATATGGGGGGTACCCAGACCACGATCTTTTTCTGATATTGAATACCCTATGTTAATTGATTACCTGTATACATTGACTAAAGACCTCTGTTCTATTCATCAGCAGGTAGCAGCTGTACTGCAGCCTCCGCCAGAGGGCCCTGGACACCGATTGGAGCCCGGCCAGTGGGTTCTCATCAAGAAGTACGAGCGGGACACCAGCTTGGCTCCGAGATGGTCTGAGCCACACCAGATCTTGCTTGCGACACGGACGGCAGTGAAGGTGGACGGGAGAAAGCACTGGGTGCATGTGTCCCACCTGAAGAAACTACCGCTTCCGCTTCCTTTTGATCAGCTACAATCCGGTGGAATTTTGACCCAGGAAACAGAGAGAGCCACTGCATTTTTTCCTTTTTCCGACGCCTGCGAGATAGAGCCAAGGCAAGAAGAAGGAGTAACGAGACCAAACGAGCCAGTCTCCTCGAAAGGTGTAAGTGGGCCCAATCCAGTTGTTGATCTTCCACCGAGTACCGGCTCCCATGCAGAAGGAGCATCTTCTTTGTTGTTTGCTGATCAGGAAACACCGGGTCATGAGCGATACAACCTGCGGCTACGAAAACATCACGGTGCCTCAGACAGTACTGTCAGGAGATAAGGAAAGACTTGAGTAGAAAGGGTTTGCTAGATCTCTAAGTCTGAGGTACTGAGCGAGACACTGGACTGAACCCGTTGAGAGCTGGAACTTTGTTGTTGTGCTCTGTTCAGAAAGAAAGACTTGCATCTGAAGAAAGGCCAGGTTGTACGTCTGACCCCATCGAGAGGCTATTTCCTGTTTTTCTGAGATGAACGATAGGAGTCTGCCTGTGAGACTCTGACGGACACAGGGAGAAGAACCCTCTGGCAGGACGGACTGCTGTGCCCGAGTTTAGGTTTGGACTTATAGCTAGGAATGTACCCTTTTGGTCGCATTATATTGGAAGAAGAACGTCCTATTGCCCCACGTTATTTGCCATTCTATGAGCCAATGTTTTCCACTTGGACCATGCGTGTAAAGATAGCATTTTTATTGGTAATAACTCTTATATTTGCCATCTTTATGGGTATTTTCGTGTATTTAGAGTATATGTACCCTATGCAAGTTATGATTCCTTCGACTGTTGCCCCACCTGAGCATTTGATGTTTACTCTAGCACCACACAAAGACACCGCCAGACTTATGCAAAGAATGTATTTGTAGAAATGCTCCATCAAACCCATAGTACCACCAATATGACCGATTGTTGGGTTTGTGACCTTTTGCCTTCAGTCATGCATAAACACGATTTATTCCTTTCTCTGCCCTTGTCGTATTTAGGTAGTTGTGAGGCCTGGTTTCAAATGTTTTCTGCTATGTACAATCATTACATCGAACATCCTAAGCAATACACGGAAAAGGACTACAACATGATCCTAGCATACATAGAAACTCACCAAGGATTTGACCCAGCTGGCAATGAGGGTGAGGGATCCCTAGATCCAGGGGCCTGCATGAATCTGTACACTACTAATGAGAACAACACTTGGTTAAAGGACGAATTGTATGACTTTGCTAATTTCACCCATTCCCAGTATTTTCAGCATTTTGTTGACAGGAATGTTACCAGTGAACGTACTATGCCTGTTCCTATTTTGAATACCTCTTCTGACTTTTGTGTACAGGGTATGGGACATCTCCAGGTTGGGAATAGTATTTGCAACTACACCTACAGAATGAAGATCTTTAGCAGCCCCCCATTGCTGACACCCCCGAATGTTTATTTCGTTTGTGGAGAAAACGCTTATACTTGGTTACCAAGGGGATGGGCAGGGCAGTGCTATCTCTCTTTCTTGTACCCCCAGTCTATATAGCCCCATCTGATTACCACAGAACGCATAAACTACAGGGTGCAACGCCAGTTTCCCATAGACAACGTAGACAGCTCGATATGACCGAAGTAGATCAGACTGACACATCCTGCAACAGTTTACAGACTTCACGAAGGGGTTGGTCCCGTTCTGGGGACCGATCTTTAACATTAGGGAGATAAGGCGGTTGTCCCGAATAGTGGAGAATGTAATCAATATCACTACTGATATCATGACCAACATCACAGTAGAGCTTCAGGCTACAAGATTTGTTTCGCTCCAGAACTGGATGGTTCTTGACGTTATCTTGGCTGATCGGGGAGGAGCCTGTCGAGTGATTGGCAGCTCTTGTTGTGTGTATATCCCTGACTCCGCCCCCACTGTTCATCTGGCCATTCAGAAATTACACCGCATTGCAGCCGAAATGCATACCGAAAATGGGTCTTGGTCACTCTCTAGTTGGTTCTGGGGGCTCCTGTCAACTTGGGGTTGGAAGATTTTGATGATAGTTGCTGGAGCGGCCGGTATCCTTTTCACTTGCTGCCTTTGCATGCAATGTGGGCCGGATTGCTGTTCGTACTGTGCGACGAGGGTGACAACTATGCTCACCCCATCGTCCATGCCCTCTAAAACTCAGATGCTCCAACAGGAGATTAGTGAACTCATGGCCATAGATGAGGATATCTTCGAGGATTAGTATTTCCCATTTAGTTAGCTACATCACGCTAAAAGGAGGGTTTGAGGAACCAGAATTTGATCTGGGCTCAGTTAAACGTATAACTGTCCTTTGGTAATTAGCGTGGTGTAGCTGTCTTACGAATATAGTTACCCAATATTAGTTCATGCACATATAATTGCTTAAACATGACCGTGTATTCCCATAACACGGTTTGTCTATTAACACGCAGATATTACTTGGCTAGACCAGCGCCATTTTGCGGCCTAGTTTGCCTCCAGCACTGACACAAACCCCCTTCATCTCTCCTTAGACGTGTTCCCCTGTGAAATAGTACAACTGTAGCAATCGGCTGCTTCTGCACGTTAGGCCTGTCAAGGTTATTGGTGGGGGTAGCGTAGGCAAGCACATTCCCGGGAAACGCTGTACGGGCTCCACCGAAGTTAGTAGAAGGGAGTCACCCTCTCGACCTTGCTATAATGAGCAGAACTATACTGAGGAGGGATTGTGTTCCATATATGGTCTTTCCTTTTGCACCAACCTGTACCAGCTTGTATTTTTCCATCTTAGGTAGCGGTTTTCAAATTGTAACAGTATATATGTGTGTTGCTGATAATGTGCCAGCAGTCTTCTTGGCGGACCTCGTGGGGTTAGGTCGCAAGGAGCTCCTCTGGCAGAGTTTGTTTGTCATAATAAACGATTTGACATTCTACACTGCCGACTGACTCATTATTGGCAATTATTATAAGGGGTTATCTGTAAGTATGATATAAGTTGGGTGGTGATAATATTTTCGGTACTTCAATCCCTCGTCGCCTCCCTGTCAAAACCGAACTTAAGAATCTTCATTGGCTCCCAGTCAGGGAAAGAATTGAATTCAAGGGCCGGAGTATCGCTCACCGAGCCTTCTGGAAAACGGGCACCACCATTAATCATTCTCTGATCACCCCTTACCACCAAAATAGACATCTTAGATCAGTTTCTTCCTTCCTTGTCACAGTACCCAGGATCAAGAGAGCCAGATAAGGGGGCCGTTCGTTCTCCTATAACTCAGCCAAACTCTGGAACTCCTTTCCCCTCCACTTGCGATCAGAGCCCAATCTACTGTCTTTCCACAAAAAGCTAAAAACCCTGCTGTTCAACAAATCAGACTAGGTCCCTACTGTCCATACACACGCGTTTGTCCGCAGTGCTAGGACGCCCCAGGGTAGCTATCGCACTGTACAAATGTTCTTTTCATTTCATTTCGTTTGAAAGAATGAGATACAGGGGCACAGAGTATCTAAAGGTGGATTAAAGAAGCATGAGGTGGACTCAAGACTACGCAGCTTTGGAGCTCGCATCAGCAGCGAAACAGAATGGCCACCGATTAGTTTTCCTCTGCAGGAGCCGAGGATAATTTCTTGTCATGGTCGGGCCGTGTCCTGCTCATTAGCATGTTTATCTAGAGGAAGATGCGTCAGATGGGCGGGCAGCATGAGGTTCGCTTTTTAGACCTCAATATGGTCTTTGTCTTGTCTTGTAGGCTTTTTGCCTGCCGCTTGTTGGACTTGGCCCGTCTGGCAGGTCCACCCCTGAAGTTTTGTGCTTATTATATGTGTCCGGGGGATGGTGATTCCCCTTCTGAGTATGTGTGTGGTGAGAGAGACCTGCCTCCCATAGGAATGCCTGGGGGGGGGTATGTGGCTCTGGTAGTTCCTGATGCGTGGGGCGTGCCGGGCCATGTTTGGTATGTGTGCACTCGTGAGGTTGAATGCTACAAGATGATGTATGCGGCATGCGTGTGACTAGAAGGGAAGGGCCGCTTCTAGACCTTGGTGTGTGTGTGCAGTAGGTGTGCTGGCGCATGATTGGCTGAAGCCGGCTGGACCTCCCCCACCCGGCTGGCCCCACCCTCCTGGGGTGCGTCCAGTGTCCCTAGCCTGGCCAGTACCAAGAAATTCCTTATAACCAGTTCCAGCTGGTTCTCTCCCTGCCTGCCCCTTTTGGAGACAACGGGAGCTCCTGTATAAAAGGAGGGTGGGCCCTCTTCTCTCTCTCTTCTTCTTCCTGCTGGTCCTGACTGGAAGCCTGCCAGGGGCGTGCTGCTGGTTGGGCTCAGGGTTGGCTGGCCTCCCTGGGCCCTGCCCAGCCCCTGGACTCTTTGCTGGACTTTGCTGCTTGCCTTCACCCTCTACCGCTCTGGGAGCCCTCTATTTTCCCCCTATAGCGCTGGGAGGGCTGTATCTATTCTCTAGCGCTTGGGGAGCGCTGGATTCATCGAGCCGGTGCCACCCGGCATTTGCCCTGCTCCACGGAGGTGCCAGACGCCCAGCGAGTGCCTACCTCGCCTATCCCCTTGCTTGGCATATTTACGAGGGAGCCTACTCCTCGCTACCCCCCCCCCCGAGTCACCGCTGCAGCCCGGAGTCGGCTGTGGAGGCGCTGCACCCGCCTCCCCTTCCAGGTCCGCGCTGCCATTGGCGGCCCCGGAGAAGGCATTGTCCCACTGCCATTGGTCCTGGCCGCCGGGACTCCTCCCGCGTCATTGCTGGGCCGCGCGGGGATTGGCCCAACCTTGGGGGCGTCCCCACGCGCACCCGGAAGCCCAGGGAACCCGGCCGCCGCGTGAGGGGACCGCACGAAGCAGAAGTAGGACAGGTAGTAGCGGGAGCCTACTCCGCGTGCCTGTACTGTCCCCCAATGCCGCCGAGCCTCCGGAGAGCGAGGAGAGTCCAGCGCAGAACCGGTGAGTGCTGCCGGAGGGGAGGCGGGGCGTCGGAGCACATTGTCGGGCTCGCCCCTCCCCTCCAGCGTGAGCGCACTTGGGCTGGGAGGCCCGCGGGCCCCCCAGTGCTACCGGGTCCCCCGAGGGGGGATCCACCCGGCCCACAGTTCTTGCCCTGAGCCCCGCGAGGCTCCGTCACGGCCCCGGGGGCCCTCAGTGATGCCGGGTCCCCTGAGGGGGGCCCCGCCTGCCCACCGTTCTTGCCCCGAGCCCCGAGGAGGCTCCAACGTGTCCCTGATCCTGCCTGGGCCCCGAGAGGCCCCACCACGTGTCCCCGACCCTGCCTGGGCCCCGAGAGGCCCCACCACGTGTCCCTGACCCTGCCTGGGCCCCGAGAGGCCCCACCACATGTCCCTGGCCCTGCCTGGGCCCCGAGAGGCCCCACCATGTGTCCCTGACCCGGCCGAGCCTGCGAGAGGCTCCACCATTGCCCCCCTGTCCCCCCGAGCCTGCAGGGCTACGTCCAAGTCCCTCAGCGGCCCAGCACTTCGTGGGCCGCTGCCACGTTTAGGTTTGCCCCGGGGCCCCTTGTAGCCCACTCTGGACATCGAGACTCTAAGGCGCCCTCGCCCCAGGAAGGCCATCTGGCCTAGGGGGCGCTACTGACTATTATCAATGGGATGCTGAGAATTCTTATGTGTAGCCCCGCTGATGGGGGCCTCTGTTGTGTTATGTACCTTGCCTCATGTATGTCTATGCTGGTTAGAGTGAGTTCTATTGCTAGTCCTATGAGACCCCGGGGCGTGACGTATTCTAATGCTAAGCTCCTGGTGATTATGTGTTCTAGTCCTAGTCCGAGGAAGCTCCCAGTTGTTATATGTTCTAAATGCCAACTCCATCCTGTGCACCTTCCTGGCAGTGGTCCCTTGGCCCTGCTCTGTACCTTTTCCCCGGTAACCCCTGCCGTGCCTTGAGCACATTGTAAAGTGTATGTTCCTATGTGTCCTTCCTAATACAAAGACTATTTTCCTATATACTTTGTGTGGAGTTCCTTTTGTGGGAGGCCGGGGATGTTGCTGTTGGTGGGTGCGTGCGCAAATGCTTCACACATGTCCTCCGAGATAGGCCTGACTGCCCGCGCCGCGTTACCTAGAGGGCGAGCAGGGGTCGACTTTATATAGGAGTGGCGGTCTCTGACTGGCTGGGGTGCAAGCCCTGGCCGGCCGGGGGTCCCATTTCCTACACCGCTCCTGCCTTGTCAGGGAATGTTGCCACCATTTTAGGCAGTTTGCTCACTATTTTGACTGGTGGCTCTCAGGAGTTCTTTTCCTCCTAAGGAATATCCTTTCTTCTCTTCAATGACACACACTGTTCTCTACTGAGGAGTACCTCATCATTCACCCCATTGTGCTCTACCCTCTATGCTTGGGTGCACCTCTTGCTGCACTATTGCAGTTACTCTCTTTAGGAGGTTTGCCCACGCCAATTGTGATTTAAATGGACGCTGTGCACTCTTACAAGCCTTTGGCTTCCTCTGTCTCTAATGCTGCTGCGGGAAAGGAGTCAGGAGGTGGAGCTAACGAAAGAGTTACAAAAGACCCTCCCTCACCTACGAAAACCCCACTTCCTTTGACCTTGGATGACATTAAGGAGGAACTAAGAAATGTGAGACCCTTCATAGTGGAGACAGGCGCATCCATACAGCAGATTGAAGAAAAGTGGTCCATTCTTGATTCAAGAATCACCAAGGTGGAGGGTTAGTGATGCAGAGGATGTCAGTGTGAAAGTCTCATACCTGACCAAGAAAGTTACGCAGCTTAAAAGACTGGCTGAAGATTTGGAAATAGTAACTGTCAGAATATTTTGCACATTTATGGTATTTCAAAGGGGTCGGAAGGTCAGGATACGATTACATTTCTTAAATTGCAAATTCCAAAAATCGCTGGTCTGAAATCTTCGGTTGAATTTAATATCCAGAGGGCCCATCAGATTAGTCCTTCCCATTCCCCATCATCCACTAGACCTAGAGGGATTACAATATTCTGACCTTATGGTAGTTCTTACTACAGCAAAACAACATAAACAGATGCTATGGGCGGACATAAATTGTTTTTAGTCAGGATATTTCCAGGGTCACTGCCACAAGGTGCAATGAGTTTTTGGACTTGAGACCGGCATTAAGATCCATGAATGCTCGGTATGGGCTCCTTCACCCTTGCTTTTTTTAATTTCACCTACAAAGACAAGATGACCACCTTCAAAGATCCAAAGGAACTCAAGTTGTTCATCCAAGAGCTAAGGGAGAAGATATGGAATTTAGAAAAACTTCAGTTGCGTTATCATATTCTTATGCTCCTTTTGATTTCGATTATCCCTTTCAGGTTCTGTTTTTCTTGAGTGCACTGGAATTGCTATAGTATCAATTGATGTCCATTTACTCTCAGTCCCCGCTTTATCTAATTGTCGTATCAAGTTTTCATGTAGGGTAAGTTTGTTTGATGTATTTTATTTCTGTCTCTTTGAATGTAGCTCTTCTATGTTACATGTTTTCCGCTTCAATGGCTGCCCGACTCTATATGTTTTATACCTTTTCTCTCCCTTGGCTCCCTCCTGGGCTGATCATTTATGTCTTGTTCCCCAGCTCCACTTTATTAACCTTTTGTTTCTCCCTTAGCAAGATGATTGTGACTAAAGTCCTTCAACTTTCTATCATCTTTTCATTCTTCTTCACGTTATGTTATGTTATGTTATAGGGGTATTTGTAAAGTGCACAGCTATTCATATAAGTGTCCCGGCGCTGACTCAACCCTATTGACTGAGCAGATGGAGGTGACTATGGGAACTCAGCACTCATTGAAACAAACAGGTTTTTAATTTTCTTCTAAAGCTGAGGAGAACTTGTTCCTGTCTCAGGAGAGGCGGCAGGCTATTCCACAGCTCAGTGGCGGTCACCTGGAACGAGCGTCCACCCAAACGAGAGCGTTCAAATTTTGGCATGACTGACAGCTTCAGAGTGGAGGATCGCAGCATCTTAACAGAGGTATGTGGCTGGAATCTGCTCCTGATGTAGGGGGCCCTGACATTGTAAAGAGCTTTAAAACGAACAACATAGCCTTAAATATCACCCTTTTTCGCACCGGAAGCAAATTTAGCAACAACAAGAGGGACATCATGTGAGTTCTCGAATCAACCAGCAGGACAGCCATTGCTGCCGCGTTCTGTACCACCTCTAAACGGCCTAGTAGATAGTCAGGGAGACCAAGATACAGAGCATTAGCATAGTCCAGCCTGGATGTTATCAAAGCTTGGACCACAGTTTTCCTATGAGAAACTAAGAGGAGAGGGAGAAAGTTCCTCATCATTTTCAGTAGTCCGAAACAGGAGGCAGCTATAGATTGCACTTGTGCCTTCATGGACATGTTCGCATCCATTTTTACTTCAAGATTTTTAATGGTGGTAACTGGACAGGTGAGAGGGGACATGTCCTGAGGCCACCAATTACGCCATTTCACCCCAGGACTGCGGCCAAAACAAATGATTTCGGGCTTATCAGAGTTACATAACAGTTGGTTTAGCCTGAACCAGGCAAAGACCTTGGACAGGCATTTGTTGATAACATCTCCTCTCAACAACACATTTTTCTCATAAGGAAACAATAGCTGTGTATCATCAGCGTACGATGTACGATATAACCTTAGCCCCATGATACTCAGCCAGGAGTGCCAAAGGAGCCATATATAGTTTGAATAAAGTTGGGCTCAGGACCGAGCCTTGTGGCACTCCAACCCTCATAGGAGGGATCGGGGCAGTGACCCCCTAGGTGTGGCAAGCACATGGACCCATTAGGTGTACTTAAAAGACCCCTCACACACCAACCTGGTTGGTGTCATGCTTCATTATTGGGGTCCAAAAAAACGGGTGGCCGAGTGCCCCCCAGTTGTGCTACGACGCCTGGTTACAGCGGAGCTGGTGTGATGCAAATATGTGATGTGACGTGATTTGATTATATTAAAAATATCTATGAGAATCCTTGCCTCGAGACTTTATTATTAGTGGCTTAGGATATGGTTAAAAATATATGCGGTGCAACTATCAGGAGGTTATTACCGTTAGTTGACTATGTGTTGAGGTCTACATGTTTCAGCCCACAAAAACGTGTGAAAGGGCTTCTACAGGACCAGTGTAGTGAGACTAGTGAGTGGCAAAGGTGAAAACTGCCATGTGAAACAAGTGAAGTATCTACACACGTGCTAAGGTGTGTGGTATAAGTGTTGCCGTATTTACTGACACTTGTCAAAAAACACTATATATAGGCAGCTAATCGAGGCTCGGGGGTGCTCTTCCGATGTCCCAATTTGGTCTTGGTGAGTGTCCCGCTTCAAACCTGAATGATTCCCCCGTAGTCACCGCCATCCATATCGTGATGCCTGGCGGTTCAAGAGGGGCAGGTGGAAATGCTGTGGGTGCGTGTTGTGGGCCCCAGGGGGGGCTGAACTTACCCCCCTACATTGCCATGCTCAAGGTGGCAGGCACAGTGCGGTGCCTGTCACGTTGTTCATGGCAATGCACAGCATGCCTCTTTGGCAATGCTACGGGTGCACCCGCCGCAATGGTGGAGATGCGGGATACGACCTCCAGGGTGGCCGTTGCATACTAATTGGCGGTGCGGGACATCCGCACCGCTGGCAGCTGTTCCCAGCACCGCTAGGGTGGTGGGTGGACTGAAGTCCTCCCGCCATCCTAATGGACTTATTGAGGTTTTTAAACTCTGTATTTTTTTTATTCCCCAATTTAATGGTACACAATTTGTGGGCTTCACTGACACAACATTGATGTAAAAAATATTGATGTTACAAATATTGAGTAAAAAATATGGACAACAAAATTATCGACTTTTATACTTAAACAGGTAAGTACAAAAATATTGACAACAATATTGATGTAAAAAATATAGATATATGAAATATCGATTTGTATATAAATATAAGATAAAATACTATATATTAAATATATTAAATATAATTTTAACAAAATAAAATATATTTTATATACATTTTAATGAACTATAACAAATAAATTTAATTAAAAAACATAAACACACAAACTTAACAAAATCTACATATATAATGAGAGTTCTGGATAGCGGAAGGGTAAAGATTACTATTTCAACTCCAGTGAGTGCAATAGTAGGGAAAGTGTTGGATAGCGGAGTGGTAAAAAATAATATTCCCACTCCAGTGAGTGCAACATTAAGGAAAGTGTTGGATAGCAGAGAGAGAAAAATTACTAATCACACTCAACAGTTAAAAAAAAATAATATCTATATATATATATTAAAAAAATTAAACATCATAAATAGAAATACCTAACAAATAAATATAAATATATATATATATATATATATATATATATATATATATATATATATATATATATATATATATATATATATATATATATATATATATATATATATATATGACAACCAAATCCTTGTGAAGCAGCACAGCAGGGCAAAAACCTCCACCCAGCGCCTCAAATCAGGAACGGACCGCAACAAAAGGTAGTTACTTAAAGTGCAGTTTTATTCTTCCACCAACATATTTATATAAATTAAAAATCAAAAAAAAGAAATAACCAACATAAAAAAATCAAGTATATTAAATACATGAAAAGAAAATATATTAAAATATTAATTACAAATTACAGAAGCCTACAAATAGTATATAAAATAAAATTATAAATACATTTTAAAGAAATAACTAGAAAATATTTATAAACAAAAACATTAATGAATACATAAATGTATTTCTTTTGTTTCCTACCCTATAACACCACGCCAAAAATAAAATAACTTCAAACTTTTTTAATTACATTTTCTTTCATAGTTAACATAATAAATAATCAATTAAAATAGTATTATTAATAAAAAAAACTAATAAACATTAATTGACTACAAACACTTTAACACTATAATATCCACAACTCACACCTAAATTAAACTATAAAATAATAAAACACAATTAAAACGTATTTTCAAATGAAAAACTATTAATATGAACAGCTAATAATAAATTAATTAAAATGTATTTCATGCCCACCCTTTACCCCTTTAAAAGTAAAAACAACACCAAAAGAAATTATCCAAAATAAATATCAAATAATTAACATTAATTAACAACTATATTAATTAATTAAACACAAATTACTTCCCATCCTTTACTCCTATAAACACCACAACACACACCTTAAATGTATTGCACAATTACCATAATAAAATTCTAATTATTTTAATTAACATCAATTAACATAAAATTAATAATAAAAAATAAATAAACAACTTATCACCCTTTCCCCCTATAAACCTCAAAACACACACCTAAAATTAATTCCACACGTACCATAATGAATTACCAATACATTATTAAAATTAATGAACAACCAATTATTAATTCATAAATAAAAACAAATTACTTTCCACCCTTTACACCTATAAACACCACAACACACACCTACAAATAATTACACAATTACCATAATAAATAACCAATTAATTAATTAACAACAAATTAGTTAGCAATCAAATATTAATTGATTAATAATACATTACTATACACATTCAAAATTATAAAATCTCAATTAAACAAATATTAATAAATATAAAAATAATTATTAATTACTTCCTACCATATTCCCCTATAAACCCACAACCCGCTAAGGAAATAAAAACCCAAAATTATAATAAAAGAAATTAATAACTACTAAAAATGTAACACATATATTAAAAATACAAACAATTCTTATACAAACAACATACATCACATACATATAAAATATATACTAAAATACATAAAATTAATTTAAAAAAAATGTTTAACAACTATATTTTTGCAAACGATATTAAACACTTTGATATTTTTTAAATCCTCATTACTTACCATAAGTTGATATTCTTGACCACGATATTCTTGTTGTCAATATTTCTGAACAAAGATTTTTATTACTCCATATTTGGGCAACTCGATATTTTTTACTTGATATTCTGTCTGCACACCAATTTATGGACAATGAAAGTATAAAAGTCTGAATGAGTTAGATATCAACAGCCAACCCTTAATCAATTGAGCCAAATTGCCAACATTTGATTTCCAGTAGCCTTCGCGATATAGTTATAGCTTGCAGGGCTCACAGTTTATTGTATTTTTTTTTTAACATCTCTGTGTGTTTGTAACCATATGCATTCATTTAATTTTTATTTACTCAACCTGTGAATGCACATGATACCTGGTTCTAGCACTATCGATATCCATATAAAAAATTCATACCATTGTAATTGTAATTCTGAAGCTTATAAAGCGCATGGTTACACTTACCAGTGTGTCCCCGCGCTGAATAAACCGCTGAGGAACCCGTCCTGGCCTGTTCCTGTGAGGCGCCCAACTCCTGGGCACCCCCTGGTGAAACCAGGCATCCTTAGCGATTAGGGCCGGTGTGGAGACTAAGCAAGCTATTGCCCAGAGTTGCAGCGTGGGACCCCATGATTAGAGTAGGCACCGTGCCGAGAATTATCGGGTCTGCGGACATTTGAGCTCAAGACCCTGCTGCGATGAGAATTGAACCCTGGTCCCGGGCCAGACCTCTGCATCAGGGTCTGCCACTCTAATCAGTGAGGCACACTCCTCCACAATCATGTGTAAACA
This sequence comes from Lissotriton helveticus, assembly GCF_964261635.1. NCBI lineage: Eukaryota > Metazoa > Chordata > Amphibia > Caudata > Salamandridae > Lissotriton > Lissotriton helveticus. Next base: position 327,178,326 of record NC_136071.1, on the reverse strand, counting down.
TAAGACTTGTAGCACAAAAACTTGCAAACATCAACACCTACTCAAGGAAATTACACCTCCTTTTAGGTAGGTCTGGCTTGGCAGCGAAGCCTTCTGCCAGACCTGTTGTCACTAATTCTTTCAACAATACAAAACATAGAGAGGCCTTTTACTCCACCCACTCTTAAGAAGTACTGTTCTTGCATTTTATGAGAGACTATTTTACACCTCAAAAGTACATTCAGTACCCTTACTGTTTGTCACATTCAATTTGTTATGTTCCATAAGAATTCACTAAAGAAAGTATTCTTTTTTTGCTACTTGTTTCCCATACCGAACAAAGCCAACAGGTCTGGCTTTAATGCGGCAAACAGCACTTGTGTATGCAAGTCATTCAACTAACATTCACCCATGCCTGTGTTTACATATTTTGCACATTAAAGTTAGACCTATTCACTTGGCCAATATACCTTTAATTTCCCGTGCAGCCAATCTGCACAAATAATGCCCCAGCACTCGTGTGTGACAGCATGATAGTAATTCAAAATAAGACGAGCTTTAAGTATTTTTCAATTTTTTTTAATAAATACATATAAATACATTGTTTTCTGTCCGTGTTTATGTATGGAAATTAGTAAAACCTGAAAACCGTGAGACTTTGTTACCTGGTATGGACCTATTAATTAAAATTGGATATATTTTGCATCTACATTTTTAAACCATGGACAGTCTGAAAAAATACAGTGTAATGTCTAAGTAGGGTAGGGTAGAAGGTCTTAGACAAGCAAAGAATCAAATAAGATATGGGGCAAAAACGTATTTGTGACAGTGAAGAGGCTACTCAGGTAAAATGTACTGTATTTGTATTGGCAAACTTAAACACAGGTATTAAATGTTTAATTTTCTATTAGCAACAATTATCAGTTGGACTGCATACTAGTAATGTCCAGTACCAGAATTTCTCAGCACAGTTGCTATACTTTCAGTGAAATTGTACCGCCACTTCTCAACAGGACTGATGAACTTTTAGTGGGACTGTACTACCACTTCATCAGTGCTGTTGTATTTTTAGTGGGATGTGAGAAACTTGCTCTTTTTGCAAGGTCCTCTGGATTTTCAGCATGTTGCTGGGCTCTGTATTTTTTCAGGCTGTAGAACTCTGCACACTATGGTTGGTAACCAGTAAATTGTCTTTCAAAATGGTGATCTTGCATACCCCTAATTGCCATATTTAACTTACCTATGATTCTTAAGTAAATGGTCCAAACTGTACCCGGGACCCATAAGTTAAAAGTCACTAGTGAACTGCAGCATCCATTGTGCTACCCACAACAGTGACAGTGATAGTGAAAACATGACTGCAGGCCTACGACTGTAATTTAGGCCATAAGGCAGGGCGCATGATATTTAAAAGCTGGGCATGTAGGAATTTAGGGGCATATTATTAAGAAACTGAGTTAAAATTATCGCCGCTAAAGCGGCAATAATGGGCTTGATAATATGCCCTTGTGAATTTCCATAGAAGCCCATGTTCTGGTGTGAACATGGGCTTCTATGGGTTTCCTGCTGCTAAAGCGGCGATCATTTTAACTCAGTTTCTTGATAATATTCCCCTTAATGTTAAACATGTATTTAGAGTGAAAAAAGCCTGAAAAGCTATTTTCACCGTAGCAAGGCTGGCTCTTCAGTAGGAAAAGATTAATAGTAGGGGGGTTGACCCAGTTAAAGTTACGGGGACCTGGGTAATTAGGTAGATAAGAAGAGGGGGTCCCAGTAGCAATGGAACATAAAACCACACAGTTGAAAAATAATCAAGGAAACATAAATTGAGTCCACATTGTTTACTTCACAATGGGAATGCGTATTGAATATGCAGAATAGATACACACAATAATAAATCACTAGTTTACATGGTGCCCCAGAGAGGGAAGCGGGATGGGGTGGTGTAGTGATGGTGGGGAAATGGTGAGGAAGAGAGTGACAATTCGTAAGTGACAGTAAAATCAACAGTTGTCAGTCGTTTGACAGAGTTACACACTATGGGGCCGATTAGGATGGCGGACGGACTTGCGTCCGTCCGCCACCCTTGAGGAGGAGGGAACGTCCGCAGGGGCTGCGGCGTTCCCTCCGTGCTGATTAGGATGTGACCGCCAGGGTGGCGGTCACATCCTCTATATTTAACATTGCGGCGGGTGCAGCTACAAGCTGCACCCGCCGCAATGTTAAAAAAGCATGTGTTACACTTACATGCACAAAGCGGCAGGCACCGCACGGTGCCTGCTGCTTTGTGCACGCAAATGCAGGGGGGTACCATAGGTACCCCCCATGTGCACCCCCCACCCCCCATTCACCCAGGGGGCCCGCAACGGGCCCCCAAAGTGAATGTCCGTATGCTTTTCCATGGCGGAAAAGCCGCCGTGGAAAAGCAGTTTTACACATCCATCATAATATGGCGGACGGTGTCTCATAGACACCGCCTGCCATGTTATAGCTTTTCCGCCGCGGTCGGAAGCCGACCGCGGCGGAAAAGCGGCGGACGGAATTCCAGACCCACCAGCCATCCTAATTTGGCGGTGGGTCTTTGGAGCCTCCGCAGAGGATTTTCCGCCTCCTCCGGGCCGGAGGTGGCTTCCGCCGGCCCGGAGGAGGCGGAAAATCCTCCATCCTAATCGGCCCCTATGTACAGAAAAAATGAGACACAAAATGTTCATAAGATTGTTCGGAAACAGTCATACTCCAAGTAGTCCAATAAATGTAGACAGTCGGGAGTGGAGTTGACGAACGAAAATGGATGTCGACGTTTCGACCCTCAAGGATGCAGATATCAGTGGTTATCTTGCTGGGGGGTCTTCATCAGGACTGGAGGGACACACAACCTATTTAATATATAAATATACGTTGTAAATACGGGATACACGTCGCTGTATATAGATCAAACATAGTAGCACATCACCCCAATAGGGTTGGAATAAAGTAAATGAATTGAGATCCCATACGGATAGTTGGGACACTATAACCGCTAAAATAGCATTATATTGGAGCGTCAGTAAAATTATATACTGGTCGTGAGCACGTGGTGAAAAGCTCGATCAAACAAGGTGGATGGAGGCACGGAGGAACTGGGGTGGTTGGTGCCAGCTAAGGCCTGGTCAACAAAGTGCCAGAACAGGGAAGGGCCAAAGAGTCACTGGGGACTGCATAAATTGCAATGTAGAGGTAAAAGACTTACCACAGAGGTGGTATCGGCGGGACCGAATCAATTATGTAGAAAATTCCACGGGTTGATCTGTGGAATAAGTACATCCAAAATTGAAATAAGCGCCTTGCTCTAATGCAGGGTGATACTGGGTAATGGTGGTTGAAAAACTCACCGTAGTATGCACCAAACGTTGTAAAATGGTGGCGGGTAGAGAATGGGGTCGTGGATACCTTCGTAGTATACTTCTATCTAAAAGTAAGGTAGAGGCGTATTTAGGCAACATAGCGAGAATGGCATCAGCACATTAAATGAGGCACCCAAGATACATAAATCAATGGTCGACCCCCCTGGCCGACCTATAGTATCCGGGTGCGGCTCGATCCTTGAGCCCCTGGGGCAATACATTGATTTTTTTCTGAAGCCTATTGCAGAGGCCACTCCGGCCTATTTGCATGACACCATGCACACCATAAACATCGTGGAACAATTACCCTTTGATGCGAACCAACAACTTTTAGCTACATGTGACGTCGTGTCACTGTACACGTGCATCCCGCAACAGGAAGCCCTAATGGTTATCGCACGCTGCCTGCATCAGCGACCTTCCCCGGTCCAAGTACCTACGGAGTTTATAGTGGCGTTGCTACGCATAGCAATGACTAAGAACTTCTTTGTCTTCAAGGACAAATTCTATATGCAAACATCGGGAGTAGCCATGGGAGCGCCTTTTGCCCCGGACGTAGCCATTCTATACATGGCTGCCTTCGAACAGGACACTGTACTCAACTCGATCAATCCATTCAGAGACCATCTCGGTCTCTGGATGAGATACATAGACGACATCTTACTGATCTGGCAAGGCAACTTGGAACAACTGATGGGGTTTTTTGAATGGCTGAATGCTCAATCCCAATTTTTAAAATTCACCATCCAATCTGACAACCATCAAATCAACTTTTTGGATCTCACAATCTATGAGAACACAGGGCATCTATTGACCAGACTATACCGCAAACCTGCCGAAAGGAATTCACTTCTGCACTACGGCAGCCACCATCCTCGAGCATTGCGGGATAACCTGCCGTTCGGGCAATTTCTACGCTTACGCCGAAATTGCTCCATCAAAGAACACTACTTCACCGAATCAGAAGATCTGAAGCAGAGACTTCTGAGCAGAGGCTACCCTAAACAATTGGTCAAGAGGGCGAGGAAAAGAGCCTGGTTCTACCCTCGTGAGGAGTTACTGGTTCCTAAAACTGTTAAAGACCAGACTGAACAGAGACTTGTATGCGTCACTACGTTCAACACTAAAAGCAACAAAATAAAACGCATCATCAACAACCATTGGGAATTGATATCGGATGATATCCAGCAAACAGAACTGCCATTACATGCTTTCAAAAAAGCAAGGAGTGTCAAAGATCATGTGGTCCGCTCTCTCCTCAGTACACCGGAGGCCCCTACCATCAATACCATGTGGAACCTACCTCCAATCCTGGGCCACTTTCGATGTGGGGGCTGCAAAGCCTGTGACAGTACAATACAGACCAAAGAATTTACATATCGTCATCACAAGATTCCACTCAAGAGTCATACCAATTGCAACACGGTCAATATCATTTACGCCATCTTGTGTCCGTGTAATTTGGTATACATTGGCCAGACTCAGCAGAAAGCCAAAACCAGGATACTTCAACACATGAGTAGAATCCGCTGCCAAGTCCAAGGTGCACCCATGGTTGACCATTTTTCCACAGCAGGTCACTCACCAGAAAGTCTGAAATGGGTAATCATTGAACGAGCCATACTGGGACCCCGGGGTGGGAACATCTCCAACATCCTAAACACACGGGAACTCAGATGGATGCTGACCTTTGACTCAATTGAATCAGGGCTCAACGAACAGGACAGTTCTTTCTCGCAACTGGCCACCTTGACCTAGTGATTTTTCAGGTCTGATCTGCAGTGGCTTTTACCCGCATGTGCGAGGTACGCCATCACTCTGTATGTTGTAGCATTGGCTTACTGTAATCGTTTACGGCCTTTACCCGCCTGTGTGAGGTACGCCGTCTGTATTTATGCTATGTTAGTAGAATAGCGGTTTTAACATCCCAACTGTTCAGTGTATTGTTCCATCAATTATGTGCGCCATCCCATTGGCCTACTACTTTATATCGTGAAGTATATTATGACACAAGCTTTATGTATGCTAATTCACATTGTTGACTCATCTGCCCGTTTATCATGCGGGACTCCCTTTGCACAGAACGACCTTTGCTGAGTACTCCCCTCGGATTGGGTCTCGTCCATGTCACTCGTTCACGCTGTCAATTCTCGCCAGGGCGACCACTTTTCCCATAATGATTACCAGTGGATAGCCACGTTACCCCTAACGAAGTATGTCCACTATTTTCATTGTTTACATGTTGCTTAGCGACGGCATCTAGTCTGCCTATGTCCGCACCCTGTGACTCAGTCACGTGACTGTGTTGCCACGGTGATTTGAGCAAACCCGGAAACCTGCACCGCCTTTGAGACGCCAACCCGCGATCTTAGATGGATTCATTCCATGACCGGTAAGCAGTCGGCGTGTGTTTTAAGACCTTCCCGCTTTTGTGTCTGTGTTGTCAGACGCTACACATCTACAGTCTGTAATGTAATCCCAGCGTTTTTCATGCTTTTCCCATTAGACCGCTACATGCGAGCGTTCCTACCTGACTGACACATTTAATTACCCCTGCCGGATTTGTCCACATCACGATATCGGGGTAAGTCCGCATTCCCTCCTCTATGCCTCATTTAATGTGCTGATGCCATTCTCGCTATGTTGCCTAAATACGCCTCTACCTTACTTTTAGATAGAAGTATACTACGAAGGTATCCACGACCCCATTCTCTACCCGCCACCATTTTACAACGTTTGGTGCATACTACGGTGAGTTTTTCAACCACCATTACCCAGTATCACCCTGCATTAGAGCAAGGCGCTTATTTCAATTTTGGATGTACTTATTCCACAGATCAACCCGTGGAATTTTCTACATAATTGATTCGGTCCCGCCGATACCACCTCTGTGGTAAGTCTTTTACCTCTACATTGCAATTTATGCAGTCCCCAGTGACTCTTTGGCCCTTCCCTGTTCTGGCACTTTGTTGACCAGGCCTTAGCTGGCACCAACCACCCCAGTTCCTCCGTGCCTCCATCCACCTTGTTTGATCGAGCTTTTCGCCACGTGCTCACGACCAGTATATAATTTTACTGACGCTCCAATATAATGCTATTTTAGCGGTTATAGTGTCCCAACTATCCGTATGGGATCTCAATTCATTTACTTTATTCCAACCCTATTGGGGTGATGTGCTACTATGTTTGATCTATATACAGGGACGTGTATCCCGTATTTACAACGTATATTTATATATTAAATAGGTTGTGTGTCCCTCCAGTCCTGATGAAGACCCCCCAGCAAGATAACCACTGATATCTGCATCCTTGAGGGTCGAAACGTCGACATCCATTTTCGTTCGTCAACTCCACTCCCCACTGTCTACATTTATTGGACTACTTGGAGTATGACTGTTTCCGAACAATCTTATGAACATTTTGTGTCTCATTTTTTCTGTACATAGTGTGTAACTCTGTCAAACGACTGACAACTGTTGATTTTACTGTCACTTACGAATTGTCACTCTCTTCCTCACCATTTCCCCACCATCACTACACCACCCCATCCCGCTTCCCTCTCTGGGGCACCATGTAAACTAGTGATTTATTATTGTGTGTATCTATTCTGCATATTCAATACGCATTCCCATTGTGAAGTAAACAATGTGGACTCAATTTATGTTTCCTTGATTATTTTTCAACTGTGTGGTTTTATGTTCCATTGCTACTGGGACCCCCTCTTCTTCAGTAGGAAAACACAAGTTTACATTATTACATTTAATAATGCTAATTTCAGTTAGAAAACAGCTAGACAAATAATTAAACACCTATTTTAACACATAGGGGGTCATTTTGATGGCGTGCGGATCGCCACCACTCGACAGCCAGTGGCAATCCGCACGCCATAACTCCCCGCCCGACAGCCACGGCATATTACAATGGACTGTCCACCGCTTTTCCGCCGGCAGGCGGAAAAGGCCATCCAATTCAATAATTATCATAAATCCAATTCCATTGTGAAGTTGGATTATTGATAACTATTAAGGAAAAAGTATGTTGAGAAAGTTACCTTTTCCCTCCCTAAAACATATAGTGGCCCGTTTGCATTTTGCTCTCCTACTTCTACCAGCCAGTAATTAGCATTTCCAGTAGGTGTCAATGGGTGTGAAATGCTTCCCAGGAGCAAACAATTGGCTGACTTGGACCTCTCCAAACCAAAAAGAAATACTCTAGGTGGGGCGGTTAAGATCCTTTTGATATTATAGTGTCAAATCTTGCTTGAATGTCGAATCCTACTTGACAGGTCTATTGGGGGTTTTACATCTAACATGTGGGGCAAACTTCAAAGAGGCCTACCCTGTCACAGGCAAATGATAACTGACACCTAGAAAAGGCCCATCCTTTGTCTCCCACACCCCCCTTTTGGCATTACAGTGTCTAATCCTACTGGAGTGTCATATCCTGCTTGACATGTCACTGGGTTTTACATATAAGACCTGGGGTGCACTACAAGGGGTATGAACAGGATGCCAGAACAATTCTTGTGCATCCACTGCATGGTTGCTGGACAATCCTCTTTTGTTCTACCAGACTTCTGTCTCTGACTTTATTTGGTGTACAGAGATTGCCTCAAACCGGATGTTAGATGAGAGAGAGTATTAGGATTTCCATAGTCCTCTCCCCCACACACAGCCCTCAGAGCCCAAATTTAGTGTGGGCAAAGACATATGCCATAGTGAAAATTCCCATAGTATGTAGGGTTAGCCACATTAACTTTTACCCAATTGGCTAGAGCATGCCCAGGAGTGATTCCCACAACTAGCTTGTGCCAGGCATAAATGTGATATCTTCAGGAATTCAATTAAGAACACTCCTAGACCTGAGGTATATCAGAAGAGGACTGAACCTGCTGTTTGTAATGTGAGAAGGCCTCTGAGGTACTGGATCTGCTCTCACTTGTACCCAGAACAAAGAAGTGAACTCTAGGATCATAAGACTGGCCTCTTGTTAAAGCTGCAAGGACACAACAAGCTACAAGAAGCTTATTGCTGCAGTCACCCAATGACAACTAGATGTGGAATGGTCTCTACTGTTTTTCATCTGCCTGACACTCTGTGAGACTCTAAGGAGGTCATTACGATTGTGGAAGGACCACCACAGCCAGCCATGCGGTGGCGGTCCTTTCACCATTGGACCTCTGATTTCCCCCGCCACGTTACGATGGCGTGGGATCCAGACTGTGATCGTGGTGGACGGAAAGACCGTCCTTCACGGAACCATCACATGCTATCAGACCGATTGCCTGGCGGAGCGGTCTGCATGCATAAAATGGTGTCCGTGCCTAGCAGGCACCATCCACCACATTATCATGCAGGCTGTGAGCCAGTCTTTCCATGACGGCGACACCGCCATGAAAAGGCTGGTGGAGATCCTGTTCGGGGGTCCATTGCAGCCCCCAATGGAGGGGGTATGTGCATTAGGGGTTACCCATGGTACCCCCTACATTTCAGGGGGATACCATGGGTACCGTGTGGTGCCTGCCACTTAGTGCACTGTAATGCACAACATGCCTTTTCAACATTGTGGCCGGTGCTGCTGTCAGCAGCACCCTCAGCAATGTCAAAAATCCAAGCTGCGACCGCAATGGTGGTGGTTGCATCCTAATGTGGTGTGCGGAACCGCCGCATGTATTGCGGACGGTCGCAGTCACCACCACGATGCCGGATGGACTCCAGCCCATCCTCCATCATGATCGGCACCTAAGTGCCCCATCTCAGGTTCCTAGAGGTCTTAGAAATGTACAATTGTGGTGGATTTGCATTAAAGGGCTGAATACAGAGATAAAATCTTTGACTAGGACAAATCTGGTTTGTATATCCGACCCATGCTCCATCGCGGTCAAGGTCAAATTGCACCTTGGTTCCGGTCTACCATGGCCACTGACTATCATTGGCACTTTGGGCTTCTTGGCGCTATTTCTATTTAAAACTTAAAAAATTCATATATCTGGTTCCCGTTTCTGGATGTTTTATCAGTTTCATGTCATTTTGTTTACTACATTTAATTCTATTTTTCCAAATCATTTGGGGAATTTAGGGGCATATTTACAAGCCCCTTGCACCACCGGTGCGTCACTTTTTTTAATGCAGCAGCGGCGCAGTGTTTTGCTCTATATTTACAAGGCCACGTAAAGCCACACTGCGTGGCTTTTCATGGACTTCTAAATACGGCCCCTTTTCACGCAGCACTTTGCATGAAAGGGGCATGCAATGAGGTTTGCTGTGAGTGTTCCCATGCACCACCCATGGATTCTGCCGCATTCAGAGATTTACAACATTTTGTAACCCTGGGAGTGCATCAGAATCCTACACCTCCCAGGGTAGGCGTAAGGGGCCGCAACGAGGAGAAATACTTTTATTTCGCCTCATTGTTTCCTCTTTCTATGTGTGCTGCATTCTGCAGGGGACATAGAGGGAGAGGAGTTGGCCTAACGGCTAGGGCGCTCGACCTCGGACCTGGGGAGCTTGGTTAGAGACTCGGTAACGACGCCAAAACCTCCTGTGATTCTGGGCAAATCACTTAATCTCCCCGTGCCTAAAATGAATGTGTGTCCTCATGTAACGTAACTGGTGCTATGTAAAGCGCTCTGATACCTGATTCAGTTCGTGTCTAGTTGGCGCTATATAAAACAACACCTCTTGTGATTGTTTGTGTGCAGGAATGTGTCCCTTCCTGCACAAAACAATCATCCCTGCAACACAGGCACCAGTGAACCATGGTGCAAGGGTCACTGCATTGGAGCATGGCAGCCAACTGTGCACCAGCGTTGGTGAGAGCACAGGGATCCATCATATTTTTGTAAATATGATGCAGCCTTGTGCATTCAATCAATCAATCAATCAGGAATTTGTATAGCGCGGCTACATACCCATGAGTGTCTCAAGGCGATGAGGGGGGCTGCTGATCTGTCTGGGCGTGGAGGTACAGTCGAAGTGCCAGGTCATGAGGTCCTTCCTGAACTGGATGAGTGACAGAGCTTGCCTGAGGTGGAGGGGCTTTGAATGTAACACAGTACGGCCCAGCCAAATGGCTTGCGGCACCGCCCGCCGTTACTTCCTTGCAAATAAGGCCATTAATGTTTGGCTTGTCAGGACTGTGACAACATTTTTCAGTACTTTTAGTGCGACAGAACCAACACTTTTCAGCATGTCTGTTCTACTTTAATTGGGGCAGCCGCAACACTTGCCCACAGGATTTCAAAACTCTTAATCCAAAAGTAGCAGCATTTCCCGGTAGAGCATCTGTACTAGTAATGGAAAGCAGAAGATTTTCTAAGCAAGGCTGATATATTTGTAATGAGAAGTATTTGTAGGACTATCATAGTTTTACTGAAACAGCCAACACATTTTAGCAGGACTGTTATACATTTAATGGAACAGTGCCACCATTTCTTTACATGGCTGCAATACATTACCTGGGACTAGAAAAACACCACTTTACAGAATACAGCAACCGTAGACTAAAGTTTGATTGAGAAGAAAAAAAATACAATTCTAAATGTATGCCGTGTAGTTGGCAGGCAGCTCCTTAACGCTGGTTCTTAGCTCACTGTGCTACTTTAGAAAGAAAGCAATGTATGAACTGCAAGTAACAAAAATGTGTCAAATGCAATAATCCATTCGTCTATCTGCATAAATTATAATCTGTGATCTGCATGCTACCCCAATGTACTTTGCAGCAGGCACATTACCCCAGTCAAACCTGTGACTAGGAAATACACAGATCTCTCGAGGAAATACATTAACAACCTGAGTTATCTTACCGTTATTATTATCCCCTTAAAATTACAAAGATATTTACAGTAGGTGCCTTAACCCAGTAATATATTTAAAATGCAGCCACTTTCTGACCAATTAAATAAGCCAAATATGTTCATGCATGTTTCAACTTGTTGACAATTTCTTTGCAGCTGAGTTTCTAAAAAATAAATGTATAAGCAGATTGTCAGGCTCCGCATTTCATGACTGTGTACCATGTGACCCCACCTCCTCTCCAGTGCCACACCCTGACCCCCCAATTTATGAGTTCCCGCAGTACATTCTTTTCAAATTCCAGCACTGGTCAGCAGCTTTCTAGAAACGACTATGCTCATGGTAAAGTATTATTTCTCCATTACAGAAGTTTTAGATACTTGATGCTGTTTCACAGTCATGCCTTTTACTGCGCACAAGAGTAGAGCCCTCAGGCTTGAACTCTCCTCATCTCAGGGAATGCCCCAGATTTTATCAAACTGCAACAGCAGACTGCTATGACAGTGTCACATGTATTTATCCCGAGCCTGAAGGAAGAGAATTACTGCTGAAATACTGTTATGGTTTAACACCAGAGCCGGACTAGGGGTTGCCGACACCAGGCATTTCCTCAATGAGCGGGAAGGGTGGGGGTTGGTTGCCGACCGGTGGGTGGTGTTTTTGTTACTGGGGGCCTGTTTTGCAGCAGTGCTACAAACTAGGCTCCTTGTAAAAAAATCACAGCAGCAGGGGTCCCTCCAACACCCCCCCTCGCCTGGTGCCAATCAGACATAATTGCCACTGCTGGTTTGCTATCCCAGTCCGGCCCTGGCCAGCACTGTAGTCTAAAAAATACCACAATGCTGCTCGTCATAGAAAGGATAAAAGGCTGAGGGGCTTATTTACAAACTCCTTGCACTGCCGGTGAAAGGGCCTTGTAAATAAGCCCCCGAGTGAGCACCGTCCGAGTTAAGCTTGCTCTGAACCATAACTCTCACACCAACTTTACTGACCTGTTTAAATGAAGGTAGGCATAGCTTTACAGTCACACTAGTTTATCTTTTCATCTGCAGAGCACTCCCTAAACCTTGTGTTCACACTCAAATTTACTGCAAGTTAGAAGGATTTCAAACAAATGTCTCACAGAGTGAGTGCCACAGGAAATATGTAATTCTGGGACTGCTGCATTTTTTGCATGAATATGGATTCACCGCATTTACCACATAATCCATCTTCTGCTAAATAATCTGTAGATTTTAACAAAATATGTAAGGGCAGATTTACAAAAAACGAAAGCAGCATGGTGCCGCAAGTAATTTTGCTGCCCTGCACTGCGTTAGTTTGGAAGCACAGGGATGCAACATATTTACAACAATGTCACATCTCTGTGCTTCTCCCTGCACTGGCGCACAAACTGCTACCATGCACCGACGCAGGCACCCTTGTACCATGGTGCAAAGATGCCTGCATCATGGGGAGATTGTTTATGTGCAGGAAGGGGACACCTTCCTTTACATAAACAATCACCAGAGGTAATTTCCTCTTTCAATGTGTGCTGCAGAATGCTGCACACATAGAAAGATTTAAAAAACTGGAGAAATACATACATTTTCCTTGTTGCGCCTCCCTCGCCTCCCTTGGGGAGGCATAGCATTCAGACGCATTTCCAAATTTACGGTTTCTTGTGAATCTGGAAATGTGTCAGGTTTCATGGGTGTTGTGTGAGAACACCCACAGCAACACCCGTGGAACGCCCCTTTCACGCAAAGAGCTGCATGTAAAGGGGCGTATTCACAAGGACAGAAAAAGTCAAGCAGGGTGGCTTTTTCTGCCCTTGTAAATATGGGACACCAAAATGAGCTGCGTCACAAAAAAGACGCACCGGTGGCGCAAGGGGCTTGTATATCTGCCCCATTATTTCTAGCTCAAACAAAGCAAACATTATAAAAACGTGGTGACGTGTGCCTGTGCAGTGGATGGCTCTTCCCAAAGGTCATTTTTCAATTGCTTATTGCTGTACTTGGTATTAAACAGGTACTAATAACGTGAAATGTTAGCCAAGACAGTATTATCATTTAGAAAAACGTCAAAATAATGATGTAATAACTTCATAAAAGAACCCACGTAATTTGCCTTTTCTTGCCACATCATTTAGTCGTCTACTGCATAATTTCTTATTCCCCTGCCGCATAATCCACGTGGCCCTTTTTAAAATTAGATGAGTTTCTCTCGTGCCTGTATCTCCTTGCTTAGTGGCTTCTTCGTAAATTGTGCTCAGAATATAGCCAAACTCCACGGTCACTTGAGGTCACGGCGCATGCTCAGCAAAAAGACCTACATAGACATCTAACTCCTGACTCATTAAATTGATACAGACCTGCTGAAAAATGCATACGCCTCGGTCTCACTGTGGATGAAAAAGCCGTAGTCTTTTGTGTCACAAAGAGTTCAGGGGAGCATGTGCTTCTAATTAAAGTCGTGTCCTAGACATCTAATCTGAATTGCATTTGTGAATAAATTCCTTTAAAAAAATGCACATGGGTCACGACAAGAATTTTTTGCGATGGACTTTATAGATGAGTGAAATGCTCATAAAAGGTTCGAAAAAAAACCTGTGTACAATCAAATGTGAATGCACAGAGTTATTGCGAGAAATCTGGAAGAAAGAGGTGAGATCTAGCAGAAGAGAAACAGATGGCATTTGCTATCACATTGCGTGCTGATGAACTGGGATTTTTGATTTTCCACAACGTGAGCCTCTGGTGTGAATTGAAAGTGAAGTGAAACCTACAGATCATTTTTATAGCGCCGCCTCTCAATGTAATCATTTCCATGCACTAGTGTGATCACATGGCAAGGCGTTTCCCTTCTGTCAGAAAAATATCCATAAACTAATGTTTTCCATGGGACCTCAGGACAGTATATGGGAAAGCAAGTTTCAAAATGTACATGAGATATGATTTGTATTACAACAGTGTTAAGTAATTTGAGGCAACAGATGCTTACTTTCTGTAGTTTCTACTTGATGGTCACAAAGCTGTTCAAAGTTTAAGGAAGGGGTTAACAATGTGACACAATTGGGGTCAAAGTGTGTGTGATCATCTTCAGCCAGGGACATTTTGATAAAGATGTCCTTGACTGTAAACAATCCAAAAAGTTAATGTCCTGATTGCTTACCAGTAATCGTCATTACTCACAGTCAATACTTGGTGAGGTGGATTCCACCTCCAGATACTAGAAACATTAGGACATTCTGCCAATGCAAGCAATACCCACCCTTACTTGGGCACCATCAAAGGATGGGCATTCCCATCATCCTGCCACTGTCAAGCTTTAGTGAAGGCTGAGATAGTGTTGAAGACTGGTATGGGCACAACAGCGGATATGAGAATGAATAAGGCTAGGAGTAATGAAGATTACTGCTCAGTAATTAGGATATATGAAACACTAGTTCATGGGAGGGCAATCTCAATATCCACATATTTCGTCAAAAGTTCATTACATTTTCAAATGGCAATGCTCAAGGGTCATGTTCCATACGTTCAAATGAGAAAATGATTACAAATTGGAATCTTGCGACTTCTTTATTGATTCATCTTGTGATTCCATCAAAATCCTTTGATCAATACTTTCTTAATGACCCAGCCAATGCGTGTCGCCCTAGTCCCAGGACTTCATCAGGGTTTAGAAAATAATGCATATATACATGAATCTGTAAAGTATTTAGCTATATTTGTAATACAAATATTTAAAGAATACTCCATACTAAATGTAAATGATACTGCCGGTACACCCTTGAAACAAATTCATAAATGCCCCAATAATTCAATCCCCCCCGAACATCTCAACCTCATTTCCAAATTACAATATCCTCATATAAGCAAGCTTCCTCTTTAATACAAGACGTCGCACACCCCTTATTCCACTTTTCCTTGATCTAAATATACACCGTTCTGATGATCACGCTACCCTACACCCATTATTATATTGGATACGTCTGTGGGCAACGGACGAACTAATTGATTACAGGGAAGCATTAAAAGAGATCATGGTAATAAGGAACACAACCCGGTTGCTGTGGCTGGTCCATATCGAGCACTGGTTCTCCAAATTGGGGTTATATCATTATTGGACAGACCCAGGATCCTTGACCCTAACTAGCAAAAAGCTATTGCAGGAAAGGCTCTGGGATTCTGCCCTAAGTTCTACAATATATAACTCAAAAAATGGAGTATTGTCCCTCAACTTTCTTGAAGTAAAGAGTGAAAGTAATTTTGAAAGTTTTATGGATGAAATTTTACCGTCACTGGCAAAAACATTGTACTTAAAATTCCGCTATGGCATTCTCCATATCAAAGCCAACACATCAAAATGGGCATGTAACAAGGGTCGAATAGGAGATGACCTGCTCGAAAGATGCGAATTATGCGACATGAGCGCAAGGGAGGATGAGACCCATGTAATATTTCTCTGTCCAGCATATCAGTATAGTAGGAAGAAGTGGCTAAAACCTATTTGTAGCCTCTTAGGATTCAGACGTATTAGGGAAGCAGAAAGAGTGCTTAAAGCTGACACTACACAGACCATTGTATTTAGCTTAAGCCGATATCTTTTTGCTGTAGCAATAGTACGAAGAAGACAAGGTCTGAAACTGTAATCGATTAGGCGATAGGACAAGGCATCTGACACAAATAATTGGTAATGATGTTGTTAAAGTCTTGGTCTTTTTGCTGGTTAAAATATTGAGTTATTTTGTACACCCAAATCTTGTTACATGAAATGGATGAAATACCCTTTAAAAAAAATGTAATTGCCTTTTAACATGCCTTTTATCATTGTTAATAATATTAATCATCACTAGCACCTGGTATTTATTAATATTTATTTATTTATAAATACCTTCAAATTTTATAAATAGTGTATTCTCCATGCATTTAGCGAACTAGGGATTGACTGATTACAGTAGTCGATTAGGAATTGCAACTGTCTGGTTTGTCAAGTCCCCTTAAGAAAAAAACACTATTGCTTATCATGACCCTTTTTTTGTATGGCCTCTTATCGGTTGGAGATTGAAACTGTTATTACTGGTATCACGTGTTTTTAGAGATTGTACTGCTTTTTATGTAAATGATTCTTTTATGGTATGTCTAACCGAAATAAAGATTTTGAATGAATGAATACAATATTATCAGATGTGTCTATAACAATAAGGTCTACTTACAATTATCACTCTTTGAGTTTTCTTAACACAACCATATTTCGGCGAACTGTGTAATAAATAGTCATATTAGAAGTGTTGATAAGAGCAAAACCAACCATTAGCATTGCGGCCACAGTTTATTTCTTGTCACATTTTTTAGATAAGTAGTCCACTTTATTCTATATATATTCAAAACCTAATGGTAATATTTATAGCTCTAAATACAGTTTGGAATGATCAGTGGTATTGACATATTTGTTGCCATATCTCTCACATAGACGATCTCTCCTCTAACTGACTCGGTTTGTTTCCCTTAAAAATTGTCTCAAGCACCAGCTTACAGCCAACATTTCACTTTGGGCCCCTCCATTTCTAAATTGCCAGTTTCTTTGTTTAATTTCTTTTTTATTATTATTTGTATGTACCTTATACAATCACAAGTAATGTTACAGGGTTAGCCACGAGTGGCGAGGTCATTCTTACATTGCAGCTTATGTAGCTACCCCTTACTTTTATCTTTTGAGAGTGAAAGAAGTGTACATCTTTGGGAAACAAGTACAACTTCTGATCTGTGAATAATTATTTGCACACCACATC
This sequence comes from Lissotriton helveticus, assembly GCF_964261635.1. Taxonomy (NCBI): domain Eukaryota; kingdom Metazoa; phylum Chordata; class Amphibia; order Caudata; family Salamandridae; genus Lissotriton; species Lissotriton helveticus. The sequence goes on along the minus strand of NC_136071.1, from coordinate 327,161,395 downwards.
GCATTCTAGAATCTCTCAAAAATCACATGGTGTCTAAATTATCGATTAAACTTACTTATTATAAAAAAGAATGTCCTGCTTTTACTCTACACTTCGTATAACTAACATTACCCGCGTTTTCTTGGCCTCAAACGATGGATTTAGGCCCAGATCCTTGTATTGGGGTGAATGTATGACATTGTTCTACATTCTGTCCATCAACTGTGTTTTTTGCAAATCCCATAGAGCATGGGCATCATCCCTCAAGTAGCACAACCTTTCCATTTATTTCTCTTTCGACAATTCTCTCAAACATCACATGGAGCCTAGTTAACAGCAGGACCAAGCGGTTTACAGATGGTTTTGTACCTTCCTCATAAACCCTGTATTCACTACAATCAGTGCTTTAAATGGGCCGGTACTCACTGGTACTGAGTACTGGCAATTCTTGATTCATCACTCTGAGTACCGGCACTTCTCTACTGCTCTAGAGAGTACGGGTACTCATGAAAAGGTAGGCTCATTAGCTGAGCTGGTGAACAGGAGTGGAACGTGTCTCTGGCAGCCAAGGCACCGCTTCTGTAGCCCCAATTTGAGCCCCAGCTCAGCTATTCAGCAGGGCTCCTTTGAATAATGTCTGGGTGCTCACCATCACGCTGTGCTTGACAGAGCAGGGTCCATTCAGGCACTGTGCTGTCAATCACATTCACACTATCCTGTGCGTTCCTACAAGCACAAGAATCGTGTCAGTCCCCTGGCAGTGGCAATCAGGCTAAGGCCAGTCCGGCCCTGATGGCAATTAAAAAAGCCATGGTAGGTGAAGAGAAAAGATGGCTATTATCATACCTGAGTCTTTTGTGTGTCTACTACGTTTGTGTGTATATGCCTGTTTTTGTAAGAAAAAAGTGAAAGAGAGAGAGAATGAAGACACTCTCGGGAGGTATTTTAGAGAAAATGTGTGGCACTTTGTACATGCCTGGTCTGCGACAAAGATTCATAAATAACGTAACAGGGAAGGTTGGTGGGTGGGTGGGTGAGTGGATGAGTGAGTGGATGGATGAGTGACGAAGGGTGGATGAATAGATGGATGGATGAGTGAAAGCATGTTTGAAAGAGGGAGGATGATTGGATAATGGGGATGATGGGTGGATAAGTGAAGGATTGGATGGATGAATGAAAGGTTGGGAGGATGGGTGAAAAGGTGGAAGATGGATGAGTGAAAGGAGGGATTGAGTGAAAGGGTGGATGGAATAAAGGAGTGAAACTGTTGATGGATGGATGAGCAAAAGGATTGATGGATTAGGGAAAGGGTGGATAAAGAGATGGATGAGTGAAAGGATGAATAGATAGGTTTGGAGATGGATGGAAGGATAGGTTTAGATATGAAGGGTGGATAGACGGAATGGTGAACAACTGAATGATTGATGAAAGACAGAAGAGACTATAGAATGTAAAGGTTAAATGGTGGACATCAGCAGGTAAATGGTAGGATAAAAGGATGAATGGATAGATTGATGGAAGAGAAGAGATATCTTCTGGGGAGGGTCATGATGAGTTGCTTGTTTGGTGCCATAAGAGCTTTGGTGCGACTTAGGGGTATTTTCAGTTTTTTACTACTTGCGTGCTCAAAAATATATAGTATTGTGCCAAACATCAATTAACAGTATGACATTAAGAAGGTGCAACTATTGCAAAGAAAGGAAATATTAACATATTATCGCATTTCTCTTTCATTTTGTGTAATGAGTTAACCTGCTTTGTTTATATAAACACATTTCTCATGTGTTTTGGTATGTGCTGCAACTAATGTAGAAGTTGTTAAGTATCATCATGTCTTGCCCTTAGCCCCGCCCCTAGCCCCGCTCCCTCACTACACCTCTAGCTCATTTTAATGAGTACCTGAACTTGTTTTTTTCCATTTAAAGCACTGACTACAATTCATTGTCACCAACAAGTCTCCACATCTCACCTTATACACGCATCATTCACATGCGGGCAGAACCTTTCTCCACCTTCCCTTTATTCACAAGTAGTGCCACGAGTTCGCTCTGCACTCTCTGTTTGTGTGTTTCACCAGTGTTCATTTGCTTGCATACAACATGGGCATCATCTTACAGTAACTCAGTCTATTTTACTTTTCCCTCCCCAAGTATCTCAACCACAATAAGCCGAGTTGACAAGCTCCCTTACTTATTCCCAGATTATATTATACAATCCTTTTGAATTCCATATACATTGTAGCGCTTTATCGGCAACAACTCCGCCATTGTCTACATCTTGCATTATATATGTGTCATTTACCTACAGACAAAAACTTATTTCACCTTCTCATTAATACATACTAGGCGCCATCTTAAAATGCCTCCACCTCTCCGTGTATTTGCATAGGCCTGCACTATTCATGCTTTTTTAGTTTGCTGTCATCTGTGATATCTCTAATTCTCCCACTCCCTACCAGATTAAAAGTTACATTTTGACAATGCCAAATTATTAGTGGTGTTACGTGAAGACTATGGGGCCAATTAGGTTAGCGGGCGGATCGCCACTGCCCGTATGGCGGTGGCAATCTGCCCGCTAAAAACCACCGCCCGCTCTGCATTTCCCCCCGCCACATTACCATGGCGGGGGGACCCCGGCAGACGGAAAGACCATCTGCTTTCCGTCCGCCGGTTTTCCGCCCAGTCGCAGAGTTGACCGGGCAGAAAAGCAGCAAAGATTGTGCCGGTGTCTGGGAGACACTGCCATCCATATTAGCATAAATGCGGGGTTGAGCCATTCCATGGCAGCGCCGCCGCCATGGAAAGGCATGCGGTTTTTGCCGCATGCGGTTTCTGCCACTGGGGGCCCGTAACGTGCCCCCAGAGATTCTGGGGGGTGGGGGGTGCACATGGGGGGTACCTATGATACCCCCCTACAGTTCCATGCACAACATGGCAGGCACCCCACGGTGTCTGCCACGTTGTGCATGGAAGTGCACAACATGCTTTCCTGGCATTGCAGCGGGTGGTGCTGAGAGCACCTCTCCCATCAACGTCAGGAATGCAGGATGCGCCTAACAGTGTGGCGGGTGCATCCTAATGTCTGGAACGGGACCCCCGCACCAATGGCGGGCGGTCCCTATCCCCGAAAGGATGGCGGGCAGACAAAGTCCGCCCGCTATCCTAATGACCCCATTAGTACTCTGTATTCATGTATTCTCTGTTTTGACAACAGGTTTGCCAACATAGTTTTCGCATCAACAATAGGCGCCACCTTAAACCTATCCAACTCTTTGTTTATTTTCACAGAATAAATATGTTACTTATACTCATCAGCTTATTATATCAGTTATGATCCATCAATACGGATTAACTCACTGTGTCCTAACCATGTTCTAACTTCCCCAAGTAAAAGTTATTGTATGTATCGTTACCATTACTTCCCATTATACTGAATGCTTTGTGTGTTCTCCGTTTCGCCAACAGGTCTTCTAATGTCATTCTTGTGTTTTCAAAAAGCTCCATCTTAATACCCTTCAGTCTCCTCTTTCACTTCCACAGGACCAAGCCATGCCTTATGTTTGTCAGTCTGTTTTCCCAGTCATGGTCTATTAAAACTAGTTAACTCACTATGTTTTATCCATACTTTGATTTTTCCAGGCAATCTTTATCACATATATAGATATTATTACGTATTAGTATACTGTGAGACTCACTCGGGGCCTCACACCTGCTCAATACTCTGACAACAACACATAATTGTAAATAATACAGCACATACAGTATGTGGGTCAAAAAGTTCCGGTCATCCTTAATTTCATTATTCAGAAATTGAAAGGTGTTCACATGCAATTGCTGCTATCTCCTTCCTCATCATCCCAAACACTATTCTTAACCATTTCCTCTCTAACATTATTAAAAATATTGTAGTTCAATCTCTGTGTTTAATCCCTTCTCAACTGATATAAGTCTGCTGATCCATAGTACTTCCATTTGACATAAGGATAATACCAAGTCCCTGCGGTTATGTTCTAACTTTTGTATAACATGAAATATAAATTCACATTTGCTAAGATGTTTTTCTGGCATCTGTTGAAAAATTGTATTTTGGGTGTTCTTATTCTTACTTGCATCTTTACATTGGATTTGCAGTCACTTTCCTATAACAATTTGTAACATTGAGTTGTCTCCTAATCTTCAATTCATAGTCTGTTCTATTCATAACAACAATTTTTCCTCCCTTGTCTGCCTCCAGAATTACTATAGTGTTATCCAATTTCAGACTTTTGAAGCTGTTGTGTTCTTGTTTAGTATGTTTTTTTTAAATTTGTTTTTATTGAAATTATGTATAACATATCCATGCAGAAAAGAATGTGATCATTTGTACGATATAGGAATTTGTGTAAGCATTATTCAAAAACACTACAAAATTTCGGCGTTCCCTTGCAGTTTTGAAAAAAATTTTGGCGTTCCCAGGAAAACAGGACATTTTATGGGCAATTGTCTGAACTCTTACAATACATATACAAACAGTATTATTGGTGCTACATATTATGCCATGAAGATAATAGATACGATTGTGTTCTTGTTTAGTTAATTAATTCTTATTTCCACATCTAATTTTATATGTGTCTCATCCAATCTTATCTTACAATTTAAAAATGTAATCTATTACCTTCTGAGTGAACAGATCTATCCCTATATGATATCTGCCATGTGGTTTAAATTTGGAAGATGGACTAAAACCACAATCACAACCCCAATCTGTATCAATATGTATTTCACCACACTCACCCTTTATTTCCAAGTAATGGCCATCATTTATTGCCATCAATCTGTGCACATCCTTAATATCAGCAATAGACAAGTCGCTATGCATGTGATCATTCATTGTATTAGTCACATCTTTTTATCCAATGCTGCAAAAAAACATTTCAGCTTAAATCTTCTAATAAATGAGTCAAATAAATTCAGTTTCAAGGGAGTACCAGCAGTATCATGTACGTTTAGTATGGAGTATTTAAAAAAAAAATGTTTTTATTGTAAATATAGTTATATTTTACAGATACAAGCATGTCAAGTGTTGTCACAGATCTGCAAAACAAAGTAAAAAAAATGTGCTTCTTTGCAATCAAATTGGACAGCCCCAGATAATCTTTTGCTTCACTGCCCTTCACCCAAACATCCAGTGAGTTGCAAAAAAGAATCTACACATTCCACACAGGTCTATTAGGCCAGCTTCTGACTGTCCCTGAACTTCTGCCTATACCTTTCTGTGGTCAAAACATTTTCCCTGATAAGAGCTTCTTTCATGGGGGAATACCTCATCTGGGGCCTGTTAAATGAAAAATTACTTTTGCAGAATGGATCCTAGACAGTATTAAGTTTGTGTACATCGTTAAACATCTACGTTGAGAATGAGCCCCACACCCAGGGAAGGAATTTATAGATACTAAAGGTAACTGTATCAGGTATAGGACTTGCCTCACGTTTTATCCTGTTGCACATCCACCACATCTTTGACCATCACTTCTCTGGAATCATAGGTTCCTCAATGGTCACATTGAACCTGGGCCATAAGTGAATTAGTGGGTTAAAAAATTTCTGTAGCATCATATGGGTGTGAAAGTGTCCTTCTTGTACTTTTACATTTATGCTGTTGGACTTTGATTCAAATATACTAAACCATTTTTCACTGTGCTCCAAAAAAATGTAAAATCTATCTTCCCTTGTGCTCTTTTCTCAACCAACCCTGTATGTCAAATCTTGTTTCTTTGGAAACCCTATCTGCTGCTTTTACCAAATTCTACATTTAAGATCGTTATCCTTTCTGGTCCTTTCAACAATGTTTGTGAACAACTTTGTCTTCCCCTTTTTCTTGCATTGCATGATCTAGACATCTAGGCCTGCATTACATATACAGTGCATTGCTCGTCTGCTTCATGGCACACCCTTAAATGGATGAGCCAGATATAGACCGGGACACTGCCCCTACTGCACCACAAACTTGTGCCTGCCATTATGTCAGCACATTAGCAAACAACGGATTGGCTGTTTAAGGCAGCCAGGCCCACCTTTCACTGTGCATACAGCAATCCGCCCTGTATTGTAAGGGGCCAGAGATCCTCCTATAGGCAAATGCAGTTAGTGACTGCAACTATCTGCAAGGGAGTTTCAGGGAGTACATGAAACCCATTTCAAAGGGCATCCTCCTAGGGTTGCCCTTTGTTAATGTTACACACTGCTGTCTGTGTGCACTCTGACAACTCTTTTGCTTGTGCTCCTACATTTGTAATACAGTTCGGGAGAATAGGCAGTATTACTTCATTTTCATGATGCCATATCTCCATGCAATAGAGAGAACGCTCCCTTGAGATTACACCGGTGCACATGTAGCACCAGTGCACTCTGTATATGACAAGGGGCTGCATATATGCCTGCCGCCACTTCTGTAATGATAAAGTGTCCTTCCTGGGGGTGTAAAAAGCCCACACACACACCTCTTATGCCCCTTGGAACTCAGTGTAATGCAGCCCTGATCTCAATATAATATGGATTTTTCTAGGATACAGATTCCTTAAATGCTCAGTTGCATCCTGGAAAACAATTATAATTAGTATCAGTTGTGATATATTCTAGTTTTATTTTTCTTTGTAGCACACCTCTGCCTCTAAAAGCAGCAGCATTATATATGCCACTGGTCTGTTATGCAGCACCAGCCACAGAGGTGCCCTGAGCATTTCATTACATACAGAACCGAGGCCCTGCTCAGGTGTACACTGCATTACTGTGTACCAGTGAAGCACTGTGACCTAGGGGCCTATGCACCAAGATAGTATGGCAGTCTCGCCTCCAGTTTTGCCATGTCATTAAGGGATGGAAACTAATGGTATACAAAAATGAAGATTGCAGTTCAGGTTTGCACTCACCTATAAGAGGTTCCCTGGACCTCTCCCAACATAGAGCTGCTGGATTGCTCTTGAACAAGGCTGTGACTCACAGCGTGTACCGGGAAACACTGTTGTTGTCGATTCGATATGCTTTATTCGATTATTTTGTATAAAAACATAAAAGCGTTCAGTTACAAAATGCAATCATAGTTAAAAATGCATACATGTGAAGCACAAATTATCTACTGGTTAAAAAACAAACATTTGCTCACCCTGTGAATGTAACTTTCCTAATAGTAACATACTTTAAGGGTTCATGATGACAGTTCTTCCGTTACATCAAAAGGGAATGTGCAAGGGGTCGCAGTAGTTAAAAAATAGTATACGGTATTTCAAGTCTGTTTGGGATGGGAAAACTACAATAGGACGATAAGCAACCTCCTCTACCCAACCTGGTACAATCCTTAGTCATAGGCCTGAAGGCAGGGATATATGATGTGCTTGGATAGAAGTCATGTAAATCCCAGATGGATATGGGGCCATCGTCTTCTTTAGGTTGCCAATTTCGGAGGTATGGGACAATATTTCTACTCTTGAATCTTATTAGTATCAAGTCACCAATAATGTCTTTCGGAAGGGGACCCAGCCAACCCACTCTCCTCACGCTCAGAATCCCGCCGTCAAGATCATGGGGCAGGGGTCTATTTTTAGATAGCCAAAACTGGACCTTATTGAACAGGTCGTGTTGTCTTTCTGGTTTTCCCTTTTTTAGTTGCGGGACTCCCGAGAGGACGCATACAAATGGGGCTGCCTGTGGAGGTAGATGAATTCTAGAATCCCTGTTGCGCTCTACTCTGGGGACAAGATATTTTGGCGTAGTGGGATTAGGAGAGGCTTTAGAAATATTAGAGGGCAGAATGGCGGGAACTGGTGCTCGAGTTTGGGCAAGTTTATTTTGAGTGGCAGGTTTAGGCTTATTTGGAGTAGCAATTGACACGGGATGGGTAGGTATAGAAGCATTGGTAGAGGTTAACAAATTAAAAGTGATTTTTTCCTCAATCATCCCCCAAGATGTTGATTTTATCAATTAGGGGGTGTATAATGGATTTGATCAAATGTTCGATCATTGGCAATGTGGCCATCTGGGAAGAAGGAACTAGGTTGTCTGATTTTTCAGCCGGTTCTGCAGTAAGGGGAAAATTGGTAGGGGGTAAAGGTAAGATTGGTAAGATTGGGGATTTGTTTTGTATTTTTTGTACTTTGGATTGGCTCTCATTGTATTTATCCCCATCATGCTTCCTTTTGTTAGGTGTGGCCCGGACAGATACTGTACATTGTGTGTTTGTGTTTGTAAATATAGGGAAGGGTTCCAACACTCTCTCAATAGTTGGTAGCGAAATAGTGTTTTTTGGTGGGGATGGTAATTCTGCAGGGGCATAGCTAGTCTTACACAGACTGTTTAACTCCTCCAACAGTGAGAGTCTGCAAACTATGTTGTTGATTTGAGGGGAGGAATGAATACAAGGTGGACTGACTACAGGCTGATGGCAAATAAATTTATCAGCGTATGTACGCGAAGGTAACAGTGTGTTATTTACGTGCTGTTTTTGCATCCTCAGACAAGTATCCGACCTAAACGCTAATTTTGTAACAACCCCTTTCTGGTGCGTAATGTGAGTTGGATAAGAATGAACTAATAGAGTTAATTGGGCAAATACTACAGTCCAACAAAATGTCAAATAGTGGCTTAACCTCCTCCTGGAAAACCAAGTGGTGGGGTCTGTCCCATCCTCCTCAGGCCTCTGAGGGCCACAGAGGGCCCGCCCTCTGCCCGGGCTTAGCCCGGCATCACCCGCGCGCGTCCTGCGACGCGGAAGGGGCTCTGTCTTTTTCTGCGCCTTCCGGGCGTGTCAGTGGGTGGGAGGGGGCGGAGCAAAAGCAGCAAAGGTTTGTGGGGGTTGTGGTCCCCCCGCTCGGCGGCCGCGTGGAGTTCCGGTCGCGGCGGCGGGGTGGACCAGCTGCCAACAAGGATGTTTGCGCCGACTGTGCCCTGCGTGATCAGATCTCCAGTTCCCCCGGTGAGTTCTCTTCCGGATAGTCGCCTGATTATTGAAACCCCCCACAGCAGAATTTCAGGTGCTTACTGCTTATGCGCGGTACTCACGCTGAGGAAGTTAGAGGCAGTTTGAGGCAGTTCGCAATACACAATTTGCGGCAATTGCGGCAATTCTATGGCAGTAGCAACAAAAACGTGTGGTCACCGTCTTGTTCCTGATGACTTTTTTGATGTTGGCGTTTTTTTTTTGTGTTGGAGTAGGCGTAGGCGTAGCGAGTGAGAAGTGAGCAACAGAAGCAACAGAAGCTGCAGGGCGGTATTTCGCCTTCCCTTTCATCCACTCTCCTGCATCAGTGTTTTTGCTCGGCCCAGGCAACACCACCCGCGGAACAGAAATGCGAGGGGGCAGGGAGGAGAGGCAGCAGAAGAGCGGTGAAGCAACAGCAAAAGCCGATAGTCAACCAGCGGCGAAGATCCGGGTTCGCTCTGAAAAGACGCCGAGCGAAATCACCGAGCACAATGTTAAGCCGCATTCAGCAGCGCTACAGCTATACAGCTATACAGCGAGTGGTCATTACCCGGCAGCTACGTCCTCTCCAAGCACTCATGGCAATGCTTAGCAGTTTTCGGCCTTAGGACACTAAGCAGCGGGAGCGGGAGCGGGAAGGCAGCAGCAGCAGAACGCCAGCATTTCGATCGTGCTGCCTTTGTGGGCGGGGCCTCAGTGTTGTTGTCACAAAGTGTCAATCTCTCATAACTTGTGGAGGCTATAGCCTCCATTTGTCCCTCTCAATGTTTGTTCCATTGTTAGGGACCCTGCTAATAATGAAACAAAGCTAACTGGAAGGAAGACCTTGCTCTCTCCAGAGAATAGGGAATTCAAAGTCAGTACACACATACACAAAAGACAGCCTGAAACCTAAGAAGGAAAGATGGGTAGAAGCTGAGGACTGGATCAGTTTGGAAGAGGCTGTGATCATGAAACGGTGAATGAACAAGGAAAACCTGCAATAAAGAAACTAGGAAGGCAACACAATTAGAAATTGGGTTTTAGATTGAAGGGCTAAAAATCTTGTCAAGCAACAACCACAATCCTTGTCACGGTGAACCACAAAAGCCATTCAATTAATCTGTGATTATCTCTCTAGCAAATTGGCACAAAAGCAGTCAGGCTTAACTGAAGGGCACTGAGTTAAGTATTTATGCAGCACAAAAACAGTAATAAAGTGAAAATATAGCACAAAAAATCTCACAACAAATTAGAGTATAATTCAATAAATTATTTGAAACTATAACAGCAAAAATTCAAAAAGTAGAACCAGAGTTATACATTTGTGTTCAGTGAAAAAAAGCACCTAAAAGTACCAACCGCAGACATCTAGTTGCAAAGGATCGGGGCAAAGTTGAAAGTTATGGCTGACTGCGATGGATTGTGCCCGGTCTCAGCTCATCTTCACACTTGGAAGAAATGTTGAAGATAAATGTCTGAGGAATACACAAAGGTCAACTGCCACATCCACAGAGTAATGAGACCCAGGACACAGGCTTCAGGCACAACATGGTTAGCACAAGAAAATGGCAACTTTCTAAAAGTGGAATTTTCAGAATTGTGACTTAAAATCTGACTACTATTAAAGAGAATTTTAAATTACAATTCATTAGATACTAAGCATGACATTTTTTCCAGCTATGACTTATTGAATGTAGTAAGGTAGCCCAATGTTATCCTAAAGGAGAGGTACACCTTGCAGTAGTGGAAAAACACATTTATGAGTGTTTTACTACAGGACATGTAAAACTTAAAAGTACATGTTCAACTTTTTTTCAATACATTGAACCCAGCACTAAGGGTTGTTTAGGGTGTACCTTAGGAGTGACACATGTATTTAAAAAGGAAGATTTAGGTTTGGCAAAGAGGTCATTTTAGAAGTCCAATTGGCAGTTTAAGATTACAAACAAGTTCAAGTTCAAGTTCGGGCATTTATATAGCGCACTACTCACCCGGAGGGTCTCAAGGCGCTAGAGGGAGGGGTTCATTATTTGTCGAATAGCCAGGTTTTCAGTTCTTTTCTGAAGGAGATGTGGTTCTGAGTAAGGCGGAGGTGGGTGGGGAGTGAGTTCCAGGTCTTGGCGGCCAGGAAGGAGAAGGATTTGCCCCCCATGGTGGATTTTCGGATGCGCGGGACTGCGGCGAGGGCTTGATTGGATGATCTTAGTTGGCGTGTGGGTTTGTAGAAGGACAGTCGAGTGTTGAGGCATTCGGGTCCTATACTATAAAGGGCCTTGTGTGCGTGGGTGAGAAGGCGGAAAGTAATTCTTTTGTTGACGGGAAGCCAGTGGAGGTCTTTTAGGTGTCTAGTGATGTGATCTTGGCGCGGGATGTCTAATATGAGTCTAGCAGACGCGTTTTGGATGCGCTGGAGTTTTTTCTGTAATTTTGATGTAATTCCGGCGTAAAGTGTGTTGCCATAATCCAGACGACTCGTGACCAGAGCATGGGTGACAGTCTTTCTTGTCTCGGGGGGGATCCAGCGGAAGATCTTTTTGAGAATGCGAAGGACGTTGAAGCAGGAGGACGAGACTGCGTTGACTTGTCTGGACATTGAGAGAGAGGAGTCTAGAATGAAGCCAAGGTTACCTGCATGGTCTGTGGGTGTGGGTGCTGTGCCCAGAGCGGAAGGCCACCAAGAGTCGTCCCAAGCTGAGGGGGAGGATCCTAGGATGAGCACCTCTGTTTTGTCTGAGTTGAGTTTTAGGCGGCTCTGTTTCATCCATTCGGCTACTTCTTTCATGCCTTCGTGGAGATTGGTTTTGGCGGTGTTGGGGTCTTTGGTGAGGGAAAGGATTAGCTGGGTGTCGTAGGCATAAGAGATGATGTTGAGGTTGTGTTGACGCGCGATAGAGGCGAGAGGACTCATGTACACGTTGAAGAGGGTGGGACTGAGTGAGGAGCCTTGAGGTACGCCACAGATGACTTCGGTGGCCTCTGAGTAGAATGGGGGAAGTCGGACTCTCTGAGTTCTCCCAGCTAGGAACGAGATGATACAGTCCAAGGCTTTTTCTTGTATGCCGATGTTGCTGAGGCGTTGTATAAGGGTGCTGTGGCAGACTGTGTCGAAAGCGGCGGAGAGGTCGAGTAGGATGTGGGCCACTGTTTCTCCATTGTCCAAGAGTGCTCGGATGTCGTCGGTCGCTGCAATGAGGGCGGTTTCAGTGCTGTGTTTGGCTCGAAATCCAGATTGAGATGGATCAAGGGAGTTGTTGGATTCAAGGAAGGCGGCGAGCTGGCTGTTGACGGCTTCCTCGATGACTTTGGCCGGGAAAGGGAGGAGGGATATGGGTTGGTAGTTTTTCAGTTCTGAAGGGTCTGCTGTGGGTTTTTTCAGCAGGGCGCTACGTTCGGCGTGTTTCCAGATTTCTGGGAAGGTGGCAGAGTTGAAAGAGCAGTTGATGACATCGCGGAGATGGGGTGCGATGATGGAGTCAGCTTTGTTGAAGATGTGGTGGGGACAGGGGTCAGAAGGCGAGCCAGAGCGGATTGAGTTCATGAGGCGAATGGTGTCTTCAGTGGTGATTGGGTTCCAGGCACTGAGGTTGTTAGTTGGAGGAGTGGGATCTGAAGGGGGTGGGGCGGGTTGATCACAGGGAGTATTCTTGAAGCTGTTGTGGATGTCGGCAATTTTGTTGTAGAAGAAGGAGGATAGCGCATCGCAGAGGTCTTGGGAGGGAGTGATGTCGTTGGATGCTGCGGTGGGGTTAGTGAATTCTTTGACTATATTGAAGAGTTCCTTGCTGTTGTGAGAATTGTTGTCGAGGCGGTCCTTGAATGCTGATTTCTTGGTGAATCGAATCAGTTGGTGGTGTTTGCGGGTGGCTGTCTTGAGGGAGGCCATGTTGTCTGAGGTTGGGTTTTTTCTCCAATTCTTCTCCATGGTGCGGCACAGCTTCTTGGATTTTTTAAGTTCATCATTGAACCAGGGAGCCTTTTTGCTGGTTGATTTCAACTGGTGCTTTTTCAGGGGTGCTAATTCGTCCGCACTGTGGGTAATCCATTGCCTGAGGTTGGTGGCCGCTTGGTCTGGGTCTATTGAGAGGGCGGGAGGGTTTTGGTTGAGTGATGTGAGGAGTTGGTCGATGGTGATTTTGTTCCAGTTTCTCCGGGGAATGGGTTGTGGACGGTTGTGGGTCAGGGTGGTTTTGTAGTTGAAGTGAACACAGCTGTGATCCGTCCAGTGGAGAGCTGTAGTGCGATCGAAGGAGATGTGCTTGCTGGAGGTGAAGATAGGGTCGAGCGTGTGTCCGGCTATGTGAGTGGGGGTGTCAACCAGTTGTTTGAGTCCGAGATTGGCCAGGTTGTCCAGAAGGGTGGTGGTGTTGCTGTCGAGTATGTTTTCAAGGTGGTAGTTGAGGTCTCCTAGAAGAATGTAGTTCTCGGAGGCGAGGGCGTGCGGGCTGACGAAGTCTGTGATGTCTTCGCTGAATTGAGTGCGGGTGCCTGGAGGCCTGTAAATGAGGGTGCCTCTAAGGGTGGTCCTGGGGTCGGTGTGGATCTGGAAGTGGAGGTGTTCGGCAGATGAAAGGTTGTCGTCGGAGCTGGTTGTGATTTTGATGGTGTTTCTGTGGACGATGGCGATGCCTCCTCCAGTTTGATTGGTGCGGTCTTTTCGGATAATCTTGTAAGCGTCCGGTATGGCTATGGCGATGTCGGGGGCAGAAGATGCGTTCATCCATGTTTCGGTAAGGAAGGCTATGTCAGGTGACGCAGTGTCGATTAGGTCCCAGAGTTCCGTTGCATGTCTGTGGACCGAGCGGTTGTTCAGTAGGATGCATTTCAGGCGGTTGGGTTCGGAGATGTGTGTGGGGGAAGTGGGTTTGTTGAGGGTCCTGAGGCAGTTGAATTTGCAGGAGAGGCAGGCGAATGGGCCGTGGGTACGTCCTGGGGTAACTTCGCAGCATAGTGGAGTGCGTCCGGGGTTGAGAGCGAGGAGAGTTGCGGCATCATATGTGAGTCTAGTGGGTTGGGAGCGGCGGGGACCAGGGGGACAGGCGCTGGGCGCGGTCCAGGCGCGGACGGGCGTAGACGGGCTTACCTTTGGCGCACCTTCGGCGCGGCCGCAGCGCGTGGACGCTGTGCGTTGGATCATCTGCATAAATGGAGAGTGGAGGGGGGCGAAGCGTGGGAGGGTCAGCTGGGAGGCGGGATCTAGGTGTAGGGAGGGTCTGCAAGGGGTCCCAACAAAATGGCTGCACAATAAACAAACAAACAAATGCTCCGACAACAATCTCGAGGCGCACCACAATGAAAGCGCTAGTAATAACAAATGCGAGGCAAGTAGCGTTATCGAGCGCTGCACAAGTAGGTTTCAATTGACTAAAGCAGTTGCCTAATTCAGCATACAGGTCACGAGCGCTGCACGGAATGGGTATTTAAAAGCAGTTCCAGTCGCACTAAAGCGCACAGGTCACGAGCGCTGCACAGATCAATTTCAATAATAGTGCCAGTAGTAGAAATGAGCACACCGTTCTCGAGCGCTGCACTGATAGCTTTGTAAGAGAATAACAGAGCGCATACAATACCACCAAGAGGGGGAGGTGAGGGGAGCGACCGCTTCTGCGTGGAGCAGGACGGTCACAGCTCTCCACGAGGGCAGGCACAGGCTCTACCTCTGTGGGTTACACAGGCTGCAATGACAGGACTGAGCCATGTTTTCAAAGGCTAATTAAGTGAGTGGCACAATAAGTGTGGCAGACACACTAGTGAAGTTTAATTTACAGACCCTTGGCACATATAGTACCGGTTTACTTGGGACTTATAGTAAGGTAAATGTGCGAATTGGGTGTAAGCCAATTTTACCAGATTTAGAGGACTTAGCAAAAGCATGACAACACTGGTTAGCAGCGGTAAAGTACACAGAGTTTTAAGTCAAACAAGAAGTTTGGGGAAACCACCCTAAGGCTAACAGGTCTGGCATACACAAATACAAAATACAAACAGAAAGATACACGTAGGAAAACAATAGTCCAACTTTCATCAATTATAGATGTTTGCTCCATAGAAAGTGAACTGTATGCAAGGTAAAGATCTTACCATAAGGCATATAACAGCTTATCTCGCAGAGTCTTACCAGACACCCAGCAGCTCCTATGGAAGAAGAGTGGAGAGTTAGCTTCTGTGCCAGAGGCACAAACCTTCAGAATCTCACTGGCACCCTTGGTGACAATGATCAAGGTTCCAACACTGACAAAAGAAATGACTATAGGGAAAAGAAGAGAAAATACTGAATACAGAAGTGGGTCAGGGGTTAGCAGGGCTTGAATGAATGAACAGGAGCAGGACTGGACATGAAGTAGGCACACAGAACTATGAATACTGTAAACAAGATGGGAATTCTGTACACTAACAAGAGCAGGACGGAAGTATGTAGAGAGAACAGGGAACCCCAGAAAACAAGGCAAGCAGTCTGCATACACTGCAGGGCAGCAAGTGTGCAGGCTGAACTACAAATAATAGGAACCCCAGGGACAGAGAAGCAGAATCAAGGAACAAAAACAGATAAGACTAGGAGCAAAAACAGGAGAATGGAAATTACAAATAATGAAAATAAGAGGGCACAAGAAGGGAAACAGGAAAGCCTAGAATGGAGTGTGGATGGGAGCTGAGAAAGAAAAGTTTATAATGCATGTAGTAATAGGAAGAGTTCTTAGACAGAAGTAATTACAAGCACAATGATGTATCTAGAAAGTGATGTTGAACCCATGACTGGAGTGTGACGTATAGCTATGAATGCAAAATGTATCTGTTCTGTAATATTCTAGTGTAAAAGCAGGGTCTCCCAGGGCCACCTAGCGGTCGGATGGCAGAATCCTGACATCCATTTACATGGGATATGACTTTTGAAAAGAATACCAGTGTGAGGAAATGCACCACAAAGGGCACAGTGACATGTGTGAAGGGTCTGCACATTATGCTACATCTCTGATTCTCTCCAAGTGTGCATTATGTCGCACTGTACTTTAAGCCTGATGTTTATAAACAATCATAAGAGATTATGACACGCAGGCGCAGCATGAGAGAAGAACCAACACCACAACTAAAATGAACAGCACTGAACTAAAAAGGAGCGTAGGAAAAAATGCTCGTATAACACCACTCAAATGAAAATGTGCAATCAATTGCAACATTCCACTCTTTAAGAGAAGGTATTCCATTGGACTTAATCTAATATATGCCTCTTTTGTTTTCTTCTCAGCTCTCCAGGAGCTGTATCTATTTATAAATGTAAAAGAATGTGAAGGAAAGTTGACGTGGAAGAAATGAATGTAAAGTGAAATTTAAAATGTACCATGTGGTGGTAGGTAAGTGTATGTGAACTAAGCTCTCGCATAAACAGAGAGCACATGGCGTGGTTGCCAGGATATTGGAACCACATGAGGAAAATAGTGTTCCTGAATAGGTGACAGTTCTCACAAATAGTGGGGTGCAGACCCACATCCACACAGCTCGCCTGTGCTGGTTTCAAGAAGACATAAAGGTTTGCCCTGTAGGTGGAAATTGTCATCCTAGTACTTTTATGCAAATAGTTGGGGGCTGGGGTGAAATAGGAATGTTCCTAAGAATGGTGAAAACGAGCACAGAGTGGCCATTTTCAGGGCTGAGAGCAGACCATGAGGTGTGGAGGGGTGTACCAGGTAAAAGCAAAAGTAATTCAAGACATATGTCCAAATGCTATTATTTACACATTTTTATATAAAGAATTTATATTATGTTTTTGAAACGGAGCTGGAACACAACTTACGTTTGGGCAAATATTTAACATATGGCTTTTTTACGCATATTCGAAAACAAAATTGTCACATCTAATTGGTTGATTTTGATAAAGCATATTCAGTGTTGGAAAGCTGACCTGGGCTTAGCAAAACAAAAAGTTGTATAGGAAGGGATTTTAATGTCTTACTGATATTTATTGGGAAACATCTCACTATAAATTGTTAAGATACTCTAATGAGCATTTATATGACAACCACGGTCAGTACTTCATAGGTGTGTTCTAACATCGAAAGATTTGGATCTATTCTTTAGTGTGAAATGCATCCTCATGCCCATTTTGAGTTGAGGACACATTCCGCACTCAACAATACAACAGATAATTGTCTTCAGGTTGGTTCTGTTGTTCTCATACAAAGCTTTTGCCATGAATTGTGAACAATAAGACGACTTTGCATAATAAAGTAATGTTGGAAATCTTAAAAACTTCACCCTAACCTAGTATATTGCTATATTTGTGTCAATACTCCAACGAATGCCTGTAAAAACATAAGAGGCATACTTCACTATAAATGTCTTCCCTTCCTTCTCAGACGGTATGAAAAGCACAACATAAATGCTGTGCAACCATGCGGGGTCCTGCTCCATTCCAGAGGCTTAGATAAAAAGATTTGGCAAGCTCTCAGGTGCCCAATGGGATCTGGAAGCCATTAATAATTCACAAATGTTCACTGATTCGCAGTGCTTATTTTGTCATGCTGGTGGAGGTGGTGAGCACCAGCGCTAATATTTGATACCTTAACTCAGAGCCTCATTCTGCCACTTCAGAAACGCAGGGCTGCATCATATTTACAAGACTGTGGTGCAACCCTGCATTTCCACCTGCGCTGGTGGTACGCTTTACAGCCTCATGTCAACGCAGGCACCCAACAATCTTTAAATGCCGCTTTGTAACTTCCAGGGGTGCTGCTCAAGGCAGCACACACAAGTTGCAAAACTGAATCTTTTGTACATAAACAATCATTGGCCTTTGGCTGTTTTCATGTGTGCTGCAAAACACATGAAAACAGCAAAAACAAGGATAAATGCAACATTTCTCCTTGTTGCTCCAGGGCAAGACCAGGTGTTCCCTGGTCTTAATTTTGGGGCTGCCTCGTATTTACGCCTCCCTTGTAAATAGGAGGCAGTGTCAGAATTAATGGGTGTTGCAGTGGAACGCCCACTGCAACCCCCATTTCCCTCCCTTTTCACGCTAAGCATAACATGAAAGGGTTCCTTATTTACAAGGCAGCGTTAATCCACGTTAAGTGGCTTAATGCTGCTTTGTAAATAAGGCGAGGCCCCTTTCGCCATCACAACGTCACTGAAAGTGATGTTGTGATGTGGATAGGTGCTTGTACATATGTCCCCTAGTCTGGTCTAGGGGTGTCTCTATTCTGTACATTTTGGGCTCGCTTAATGCCTTTTGTACTGAACTGGGTATTGAAATCAGAAACAGATATGTCTGAGAATGGAGGAAAGAGGAAGGAGGTGCACTGTCAACATACTATGGTTTAGAAAAGTGACTAAATCAAAAATCCTCTGGTATAGTACATTCTAGAGCAGAGCTTAATTTGTAAAAGATTAAGTCCTGCTGCTTAAAATTAAAAATGTTCTTAGGAGTCCGCTGCCACTTGTTGCAGGTGTCGGTCTAGCTACATTCTTGGCGCCACTCAATTGCACCATTGTAATATACCACTGCTTGCCAAATCATGGCATGGGTGATAAAAGTCGAATTATTTGGCAACAGTGCCAACAATGGACCCCTTTGCTTCAGCTCCATGCAGAGTCTCGGGGTGATGGCAGGCCACAGAAGGTGCCCATGAGGCTGGACTAAATAATAAGGCAAGGAGTCTGAATGTGCACTATAAATCTTTCCCCACCTGCTGCACAGTGTTGGTCCCCATAATGCTGCAGACTCTTGCAGCTCAGCAACTGTAAATGTAGTGCTTATATAGCACACGAATCACCCCCGAAGGGGTCTCAAGGCGCTGTACACATACAGCTGTGGAACCCTTCCTGGCCTTTCCCTGTGAAGTGCCCACTCCTGGGCACCCCCAAGGTGAAGCCAGGCATCCTAGCGCTGTTGGGGCCATTGCGGAGATTAAGCAAGCTATTGCCCAGAGTTGCAGAGTGGAACCCATGATTAGAATAGGCACCGGGGCGAGAATTATCAGGTCTGGGGAAATTGAGCCCAAGACCCGCCGATGCGGGAATTGAACCCTGGTCCCGGGCCAGACCTCTGCATCAGGGTCTGCCGCTCTAACCATTGAGCCACACTTCTCCACTTCTCCACTGGAGTGCATGTACTGGCAGACATGGTTCTGCTCAATGCTATGCAGACAGCTGATCTGACTGGCACTGCTAGGCCAAGCCCAACTAAATAGCTATCAATGGGCTATCCCTCTCCATCCACCCCCCTTAAAGCTACATCCCTGCTTGTAACCTGGAATATGCAGTGAGTGAATGAGGTGATATTCTGAAAAACACGCAGACCAAATATCCTGCTGGAAGACTGTACAGAAAGAAGCTGGATATGTTCCGGAAGGCAGCGTCAACAGAATGCCTAGCATTTTATATTCGTTACATTACACTGATGCCCATAGAAAACAATTTTAACAATGAGTGAGTATATTGTCCATTATCACTCACATATCAAAGCCAATATACAAGCGAACATACCAGTAAATACACAATTGTTGCTATCATGTGGAGTGGGTTTTTAAAAGTTAGAGCAGTTTTATATCCAGTACTTTGTACTGGGCTAGGCATCAAGGCGGGCGTAAACTATGCGCTTTCATTTATTCCTCAAGTGCTCACCCTGCCAAGTCTGTCCTGTGCTGTGCATTAACAGCCTGTCTGGCCTCAGTTCAGCAGTGAACCCTCTGTTGCAAATATCTAATGGGAAGCTCACACACGCTGTGTCAAGCAGGCACATTGATGAATGGATTAGAGAGCACAGCAGTGATTGCTCAGGGTGGTGACAAGAAGACAGCACTAATGTGATCAGCAATACTCATTAACCATGCCTGAATCAAGGTGAACCCACATGTGAACACATCACGGCAGTCACTCAGATAGTTAGATTTATTTTGAATAGCAGCAAAAAGAACTATTGATGGACAGAATGGAGAACAATGTCATACATTCCCCCCAGTACAGAGATCTGGGCCTAAATCCATCGTTTTTTTCTCCCCATGCCATTCCAGTTTGGACATATGCTAATCAGTCTTGACCCTGTGCCCAATGGGAACAGTGCAGCCCGAACTGCCGGGCAACGTCCTGCCTAGGCTGGAACCAAGCATCCTAGGCCCGGTTTTGGGGTTCCAACCCTCATCAGCCAGGATAGCTTGACTTCAGTGGCATGGGGAGCACGGGACCCACGTCTAGACATACCCGTCCCACTCAGGATGACAAATGCAAAAAGAACAATTGATGGACAGAATTCAGAACAATGACATACATTCCCCCCAGTACAGAGATCTGGGCCTAAATCCATCGTTTTTTTGCTCCCCGTGCCATTCCAGTTTTGACCCAGCCATATGCAAATCAGTCTTGACCCTGTGCCCAATGGGCACATTCCAGCCCGAACTGCCAGGCCAGGTCCTTCCTGGACTGGAAACAAGCATCCTAGGACCGGTGTTAGGGTATTTTGAATAGTTATCAGGAATTCTGACCGCAGGTGAAGAAATTTATAGTTCCAACCCTGTGAAATAAGTGCCACGGGCGAGCACTGGAAACCACCAACACAAATTACGCACTGCTACAGAGTTGGCTGTTCGTCTCTTCTACCTTAGAAAATAAACTCCAGAACTTATCATGCTTCTTAAAATGTATTGTTCATCCTAATAGTGCCCACCTTAATTCAATGTAATAACTATTTTTGGATTCAATCAACAGTTTCTAATTGCCCCCGAGCTAAGGTAACCATACACTATCAAAATTGGATTTAGGGCAGGCACGCTGTTATAAAATGAAATTTTCTCAGACTCACAATACTGCTGGTCATAGCAACCCTACTGTTTGGGTCCCTAGTAATTTGTTGAAAAAACATATTATAAGTAGATGTAGTTCAGAGTGTTAGATAGCATGCAAATAAATTCCTCCTTTCCTGTATTGAACTCTAAAAGTTGAGAAACTGAACATACTGCCTTAAATATCTCCCAAAAGACAGCATATTCTGATGGAAAGTCTGGGGGACTCCACAGGAAGTATGAGTCTATTAGTGGACATTTTACTTCCTCCCAGGCTTCACACAATTAATGTTCGCCTATACACATTAGAAGAGTTATCGTCATTGCTGCCTTTTGCAACTTCAACTATAACAAAACTCCTTTTTTATTCACTTGATCTCCAAGATCTTGCCTTTCTTTATTCCATCAGGTGGAAGGCAGTCCACTTAAGTTGGATTCCATGGACTAGCTTCCTCTGAGTTTCAATCTGTTATTGGGATGAAGTCAACTTTTGGGTCCAAAGTGGATAAAAAAACACCCTGACACAAAAAAGAAAAACATACGGTGCTTGGAATTATGTTAAGGTAAAGGTCCCAAAACACACTACTACCCTTTAAAAAAATAAATGAAAAATTGCTCCTGAAATGCATGTACCAGCATATCAGGAAACCTGCAAAGGAATAAAACATTGGGAACGTTGAAACAATACAAAATAATACACTGACCCTTTATTCTAACATAATCTTCCATTTCATTACAATAAAATAACACTATAGGGCAGATTTACAAGCCCCTTGCGACACTTTTACGCCGCCGTTGTGCCACTTTTGTGACGCAGCAGCGTCGTAAACAATGCGCACATTGCGACACGTTTACAACGTGATGCATCTAGTGGGATGCATCACATTGTAAAGCCCTGTGCTACATTATACCTGCATCAGGTCTAATGTATGCACGGTGGGCATTCTGACGTAAGAAAGCCTCAGAAAAGTGACTCAGTGAAATCTACAAGATTTCACTCCGTCACTTCTACACCTCCACTGCATCAAAATGCAGCCTCATAGGAATAGGCATTCCTGAGCATTGCTGGAGTTGCGTTGTGCTTGCAACACGACTCCAGCAATGCATTGCCTCTACACCAACAGATGCGTCACGCATCTGTCAATCCTTGCACCATGGTGTGCCGCATTTTAAATGTGACGCATCCATGTCGGCGCAAGGTTTTTTTTGCATGACACAAATTAACTGACATATCTCTGCTGATATGCATAGATGCGTAAGTTCTTGTAAATCTATCCCTATATGTTTCAATAAAAATAACACTACATATATAAGAAATCCCTGAAAGAAATGCATAACTTGATGAAGTAGGCAAGGAGGGATCACATAGCTAAGTGTATTGATAACGCTGATAAACCTGCTAAGGTAATTTTCAAGGTTGTCAATTCCTTCTTCAAACCTCGTGAACTGGTGATTGATGCCCTGCCCTCTGTGGAACTGTGTGAGAGAATTTTGGATTTTTTTGATAATAATATTCGTAAGGTCTACAATTCCTTTTCTGCAGTAGTTGAAATGGTCAAATTAGATATAATTGAAAGGAGAGCACCAGTGCCTCTCTTTTCTGAATTTGCTCTTATCTCCCAGAAGGAGGCACAGACTGTGATCTGTGGATGCAAGTCAGGCTCCCGGGATGACCCGTGCCCCCCCAAATTGTGGAATGAGTTGGCACATTTCTCCATCCATGTGTTGTCCAGAATATCAAAAACCTCCCTTACCTCCGGCACCTTCCCTGATTCTTGGAAACACACCACTCTCCTTCCCTTTAAGAAGAAACCTTATGTTGATTCAGGTGAACTGAATAATTATAGACCCATTTCCCTGCTGCCAGCACCAGCAAATATGCTAGAAAAGGTAGTGCAGTGACAATTGGCCAATTTTAACGAGAGCCACAGTATCCTGCACGTTACCCAATCTGGTTTCCGTGTTGGCTTTAGCACTGATGCGGCGTTATTAGAAGTGGCTCATTCAGTAAGGATGGCGTTGGATTCAGGGGCATAAGCGATGCTGGTGGTCCTGGATCTATCAGCGGCTTTTGACACGGTTGACCACTCAATACTGGTTCAGCATCTTTCGGACATCGGTGTTGAGGGAACAGCCCTGGCTTGGCTGAAGTCATTCCTCTATAAGCGCACACAAAGGGTGGCTCTACAACCATATCAGTCTGGCCTCAAGCAGGGGTCGGCCTTAAGCCTGTTGTTCAACATTTATTTGGCCCCATTATTTTCACTGATAGCCAACTGGGGTGTGAAGGCGATCTCCTACGCCGATGACACCCAGTTGGTTTTCCTTTTAATGATCAGTTGGAAGATTATTTTAAGAGTTTTAAGGGTTGTCTAAAAGATATTGCCCTCTGGATCAATAACAACAAACTTAAACTAAATGCCGAAAAAACAGAAGTGATGTTTTTCGGTATAAACCAGCCCCTTGCTGCAGACTTTTGGTGTCCGGCTGAAATGGGCTCTCTACACACCCCAGTAGGCATTGACAAAAATGTAGGAGTAAAGTGGGAGGCTGACCTATCCTTTTCGACCCAAATCCAGCAGATGACAGCTGCCTGCTTGGGCAAATACAGAGATTTGCAGAAATGTATACACCTGCTGTGTGAGAATTGACGCTGGGTCGTAGTCCATGCCACAGTGACTTCTCGGCTGGACAACGCAAACAGCCTTTACCTGGGCCTTCCGGCCTACCTTGTTAAGAAGCTTCACATGGTTCAAAATGCGGCTGCGAGATTGATTAGATGTGTTCCATTCTGTCATCATATCTCTCCGCATATCAAGGAACTACATTGGTTGCCGGTAGCCAAAAGAATCAAATTTAAGGCCTTAACCCTAGCTTTTCGGTCAATCCATGGAACTTGCCCCAGTTATTTGAAACAATGGCTAGGCGATTACAAGCAGACTCGCTCACTGAGGTCTAATTCATAGAATCTGCTCTGCACCCCACGAGTTAGGAAAGCTCGGATGGGCGGTAGATCTTTCATGCTTGGGGCATCCATGCTATGGCACTCTCTGCCCAATGTTTTGCGCCAGATCGCCTCCGAACCACAATTCAGGAAAGCAGCTAAAACATGGCTTTTTAGCCTAGATTAACTTTCTTAGAGCCTTGGTTGCGTGCCACCTGTTGCTATAGCGCTGCGACACCTCCACTGGAGGTAGTTGTTTGCGCTCTACAAATGTCTGTCTTATTATTATTATATTTAGAATATGTAAAAAACAATAAGTCCCTTAGCAGGGTCCTTGACAACAATACTCCATCAACTGAAGAAACAGATGTAAATCTTGATGACGTAAAAGTTAAACTGGTGGAAATCAAAACAAACAGGGTCAGTTCATCCATAGGATATAAGGGAATCTTTTGGAAAAAATAATAACATTTTTAAAATGAATTTAATTTTTTTTTATTTACCCAAAACATTTATTTTTTATGTAATTTGGGATATTTCTGTGATATAATTAAATAATTAAAGGTTTCTAGGTAAAATTAACACATCTCTAATATTTAATAAATAATTTAAATGTCTTTTTATATTAAGGAAATGTATGTGATTAATGACTGTTTTTTACTTAATTACTTTTACATTGATAAACATGGCAGAAAAATGGAACTCCCCAAAAAACCTGAAACCCTTACGAAAACATTCCCAAAAACAAGAAACAAAACACTTCCCACGAATAACCTCCTGCATACCTTGCAAGCCATCCCTGAAACTGATCACTCACAACCAGAGGTGTTGGTCAGGGGTGCATACTCATGCAATTCCTATTCAGCCTGTATATAAATGGCCTGGAGATTCACTTGGTCAGACAAAATATTGATCTACCTCGTGTTGGTGTGCATCCAGTAGCGTCATTACTCTATGCTGATGATGCAGTACTCCTCGCTAGGACTTTCATCGCCTTTAAGTGCTTGCCAGTCCAAATTCGTATTTTTATCGCAAACTTGGATTTGACAGTAAACCAGGATAAATACATATTATGATATATATCACTTTCACAAGAACTAATTCACAACGTTCATTGTTAATAACAAAACAATAATGCTGTATCGCCATTCCCTTATATGGACGTACGATTTGGGGTTTGCATTTGGATGGGGTCCATTAGGGTGGGCAAAAGCTGTAGCTTTTACAAGTAGTGTTATAGCCATATTCAAATGTGCCTCTAAACTTGGTATTAAACGTCTTAACGATAAAGAACTGGTTGGGGTGTACAATGGTAAATGCTGATCTATCACTACTTATTGTTCAGGCCTATGGGGTGTGAAGGACTAGCCAGAAATACAGAGGATTGAGAACAGGTTCATTACAAGTTTGCTGGCTGTGTCCCAGAACAATTCAACTTTCAGAGCTGGGGCTCTGAAGTATAAGTGATCTAATCAAGCCCCAGCCACTAATATTATGGGTGAATATCTGGACCAAAGAGGAAACTATTTTTTATTGTTTGGTTCTAACAGATTGTATTGAATAAGATAAAGTGTCAAATAGTTTGTGGCTGTCATATATAAAAGACTGTGGTCGCACACTGTAATTGCAAGATCTCTATGACAAACCGGAGATCTTCTCTGCAGGTAGCAAAAAATATTTAAAGGCCTCCTTCTGTGCTTTCTATAATGCTGAGAGAGTGCATATGGGATCTGGGAAGCATTCAGTTCTAAACCATTGGCTATAAGTACCTTACCATTCCTAGTTCTCAAACGTCCAACACAGAGTGAGACTAAATACTGTTCACATTCTAGTTGCTTTCTCAGAACATGGTTCATTTTTTAACAACTAGCATGTGTGCCCCTGTGACTTTCTTTCCTGTCAGTGCACTATGCACTTTAAAAAAAATATTATACTGTATTATGGAAGTATTATGTACTCCCCTTTTTAAGACAAGCTAACTGTAGGCATTTCTAGAAGGAAATTCTTTTTATAGAGTCCTTATCTTCACTTCATCTTTGTTATGTGTTAATGTTATATTCCCAAGTTAGGCCCATGAAGTGAAGCAACTTATTTCTGACATTTTCCTTACAAATAACATTTTCAGCTGAGACTTTTTGCACACATTTGCACGCATGACAATGTTGGATTAGTTTCTCTGAAACTAAACTTGTTTTTACATCTGGCTTCACACAACATTATCACAACGCCCTGAATATCATATACAGTCTAGTTTTGCACTGCGTACAAATATCATTACTATCTTCATCCACTGGGTGCCCGGGCTAGCTATATATCCATAACATTACTAACCTATGCATACATCACAAGGCTGCTTTCTATTATATAAGGTGAGCAACCCAGTAGATTAGTAGAAGAGGTACTTCTGCTGACACTGAGGGTCCTTGCATGCTGAGAAATCACCATGCAGTGGTCTGACATCTTGTGAGCGGTGTCTAGTTCATGACCAAGACGGTGTCCTTCACTCTATCCCATCAGGTAATGGGTTTGTATCGTCCTATGGGGGTATTCTTGGCTCTAGACCTACACACACTCTAGGTACACTTAGGGGCCCATTATGATGTCGGGCGGATTGCCTCCGCCAGGCTGGCGGTAGCAAGGCAAGGCGACCGCGGCGGTAAGGGAATAATATGGTGGCGGTGTCCAATGGACACCGCCAGCCATATTACAATGGCCACTGAGAGGTGCCTTTCCGCTGCGGCAATGCCGCCACGGAAAGGCAGGCAGTGTGTGCTGCGGGGGCCTCCTGCGGGGCCCCCCGGTTATGCTGGTGTAGGGGGAGGACAGGGGGGGTACCTATGGTACCCCCACATTTGCATATGCAAAGCTGCAGACACCGGGTGGTGCCTGCCTCTTTGCAGATGCAAATGCGTGCACAATTGTTTTGCATTGTGGCGGGGCGGTGCAGGGTGCACCACCCGCCACAATGCAAAACATGGAGGATGTGCCCGCCACAGTGGCGGGCACATCCTAATTCCCCCTACGGGACCCCCACCCTTATGGCGGGCGGTCCCATTCTCCGTTAGGGTGGCGGGCGGACAAAGTCCGCCCGCCATCCTAATGAGCCCCTTAGAGTGGGGTTTGCATAGTAAGAGTACACTAGATTACTGCCTTGTTTTATATGCCTGCACACATACATTGTTTATGACCATGGCAGAACTGTATCTACTATTTTTGTGCGTTTGGTGCTTGTAATAATGTTTATCTACTTCTGTCTACTAATTGTTGCAGCACACGTATTTTATGCAAGAATAATATTTGTTCAATAAATATTATTGAAAATGTCCCATTGTGTATTCTCTGTATATTTCTCCGAGAATAAGTAAGCACGAGTGACTGAGTAAAAGGTTTCGTACTATTTCCACAATACCTGAGGGGTCAGGGTTATCATGTTCAGTGGTTGCCTGGAAATCATTCGCTTCCTGGTAGATTAGGGGGCTTACAGTAGCACTGTGAGCTAGGTGGTCTATAGGCCAACACATCCTGTGGTGGTGTCCGGAATCAGTCTTGACACCAATCCCTTAGTTTATGTTGTCCAAACAATGTACAGGTCCTACAGATTAATAAGAACTACATGACAGTACCAACCTACATGTAACGTGCCTTACATAGGAGGGTGCTTTTACAATAATGTTGTCAGTAGATTTCAAGAACATATTTCAATGCTTGCGTGAACGGAAACCTGCTGTGGTGTTTACAATGGAGGAAATAAGAAAGGGCATAGTGGGGATGTCTAAAAACAAGGCCCCAGGTCCTGAAGGGATTCCACCTGATTTTTACATCTCAACCATGGATATCGGTGTACTGACCCTTACTTTCAACATCAACACAGCCGTTGTAACTGGCCCTCCGAGTACTTGGGCGATATCTACTATTGTCCCTGTTATCCAAAAGGGAGTTAGAGACAGTACACATTGTTATATGTTATGATACGTTATCAGCATTTATAGAGTGCATGGCTACATTGTTTCTTTCAGTCGCATAGCAGGGGCTGTGTCGTAGTCAGTGCAGGGTTCTTGGACTTCGAAGGCATGGTGCACTAAACTTGCGGTTTCTTTGGCTGCTGACAGGTCCTGTATCAATTTCTTTGGCCTCACAGCGGCTGTGTGTGGAAATTTCTCGTGCACTGCAGTGCTGCATCGCAAAAACAGGTGCCGGGAGGGCATCGATTTTGATGGTTTCAAACACATCTGTGCAGCACAAACATCCTCCTAGGGCCCGGAATTGGCACCACTTGGTAGGTCAGAACTCCCAGCAGTGGAGTTTAGGGATGCTGCAGATGAAGTCTTTGATGTAACTGAGACTTCTTAACAGGAGGCAAGCACACACAAACCCTTGGAGAAACGGCACAAGCAGAATACAAATCAAAGTCCAGTACTTTTCCTCTCCAAAGCCAAAGCAGTCGCTGCAGGTCAACCCAGCAAGCAACACACAGCAAAGGGGCAGTACTCGTCCTCATAGGTCTTCAGCTCTTCTCCTTGGCAGAGTTTCCTCGTGATCCAGAAGTGTTTTAAAAGTCTGGGGCTTTAGGTCCAATACTTATACCCCTTTTGACCTTTGAATAAGCATTCTTCAAAGGATGGTCTTTGTAGGGAACAGGTTCTTACCGTCCCTGGTCTTGGCTCAAGACACACTCCTGGGGTGGCGGAGACAGCATCGTGAGAGGCCAGGCACAGCCCTATCCTGGTGCAGGTGACAGCTCCTCCTGTCATTCTAGTTCAGGAAGGCCCATCAGCCTGGTGATGGCCCATCAGGATATGCAGGGCACACCTCAACTCCCTTTGTGTTACTGTCTAGAGTGAATGCACAAACAGGCCCCTGTCAGTCTAAACCAGACATTGATTCCTCAGGCAGGCAGAGGCACAAGGTTAAACAGGAAAATGCCCACTTTCTAAAAGTGACATTTTCAAAAACAATTTTAAAACCACCTATACTAGATGATGTGTTTTTAAATCCTGAGTTCAGAGAGCCAAAGCTACAAATCTCTTGCTGTTCTCCATTGAAAGTTACACTTGTAAATGTACAAGGCAGCTCCAAAGATCGACTGTGGGAGAGCTAGTCCTTGGAATAGTGAAAAACAAAATTGCCAGTTTTTCACTATGAGGACATGTAAAACACACCAGTACATGTCCTACCTTTCACATATACTGCACCCCGCCCATGGGGGTACCTTGAGCCTACCTTAGGGATACCTTACATGCAGTAAAAGGGAAGATTAGGGCCTGTCAAGTAGGTGCACTTGCCAGTTTGAATTGGTAGTTTAAAACTGCACTTGCAGACACTGCAATTGCATGCCTGAGACATTTTTACAGGGCTACTCATGTGGGTGGCACTATCAGTGCAGGAGGCTCACTTGTAGCATTTTATTTACAGGCCCTGGGATTTACGAGTAAATCAAACATGCCAATCATGGAGAATCAATTAGAATCACAATTTACTTAGGGAGCACTTGCACGCTAGCACTGATCAACAGTGGTAAAGTGCCCAGAGAACCTAAACCAACAAAACCGAAGTCCAGCACAATATAAAAAAATACAGGCGGTAAAGGCAAAAAGACAGGGGAAACAATGCCAAGGTTGCCAGTTCTAACAATGGTGTTGCAGTAGTGAAGTTTGAAGAAGACTAGTGATTATACTGTCATCTTAAGATCATCAGGGGTGATAAACAGTTGGACTTTTTTTTAGATGTTTTAGTGCGTAGAATGCTTCTTTGGCTGAGTTGTTGAAGTGCCCTTTCATTGGCATGTTTTTGTGCAGCGTGATTTAGGAATGTTTCTGGGGGATCTCATTTTCTAATAGAGGTGTGTGTCAGCAGCATATATGTGATAGGCTTTGTTCAGAATAACTATGAGGGGTACCATGAAAAGATTAACATTGGCTAGAGAGAGGATTGAGCTTTTAGGTACACTTGT
This sequence comes from Lissotriton helveticus, assembly GCF_964261635.1. NCBI lineage: Eukaryota > Metazoa > Chordata > Amphibia > Caudata > Salamandridae > Lissotriton > Lissotriton helveticus. Next base: position 327,131,820 of record NC_136071.1, on the reverse strand, counting down.
GGAACTGTAGCACGCTTTGAGAGACAACTGTTGATTTTTATTTGTTGAGAACAGTGTTGGCGAGAGGATGTGAACCATCTCAGGACTGTGCCATTGATACCAGTGTGGTTCTTGAGTGTCTCAAGTAAAACGTGATGATTAATAGTATCAAATACTGCCGATAAGTTGATTAGAAGGCATCAGTCACCTTCATCTACGGGTGTAGGATTGTCATCTGATATATTGAGCATAGGAGTTTCTGTACTCCGGCACTTCCTGAATCCTGATTGGAATGTGTTGTGTTGGTTGAAATCCTCTATTTGTTGGTTGAGTTGTTGTAGGACAAACTTCTCGATTGTTTTAGCTAGGAAAGGAAGGTTGGTGACTGGTCTGAGGTTATTGAGGTCATTTGGGTCCACCCCTGGTTTTTTGAGAATAGATGTAACTGCGCTTGATTGGAGGGAGTCAGGCACTTGACTTGCTAAGAGAGAGGCGTTGATTATTTTGGTCCAAAACAGAGAGATGATGTGGTTGAGGTCCTATAATAGGGTCAGTAGCGTGGGAAGTGTGCTTCAAGTTTGTGAATATTTTGAAGACTTTTCCTTCTGCCATAGATTTCAAATCTGTCCACTTAGCATTATTTTTCACTAGAAAAAGATCATTATAGTCTCTAATTGTTTTCGGGGGACTTCGTCATTAAGTAAATATTGGGGGAGTTTTGGTGGTGGGGCAGGTAGGCTGGTAAGTTGAACTTGTGTCATGGACAAGAGATAGTTACATTTTTGTAACTTTGTCAGTTAAGAAGTTGGCTATTTCCTCACAGCTTTCATTGGTGTCTATTGTTTCATGTTGGGCAATAAGGTTAGTTTGTTGTTTTATTATGTTGAAGAGTTCCCTCTGTCTGTTCTTCGCATGGTCAAGTTGATTAGGAAAGAAAGAGGCTTTTCATGAAAGATGTGTTTCTTGTAGTAGAGTAGTTCAGATCTGAAGAGTGAGAGGTCTGCCTATGAGGGGTTCTGTCTCCATAACCTTTCTGGCACTCTTAGTTGTCTCCTTTCTTTGTTAAGGTCAAAGTTGAACCAGGATCTTGATTGAATTTTTCAAGATCGCTTAAGTGTAAGTAGGGCCACTTGGTCAAGAACATCTTTCATTGCTGATCCATAGTGGATGGTGAGGTCATCTACGGAATGAGGGCGAGGACGGAGAATGTAATTGGGCACTGATCCTGGATTCTAGCTCCGTTAGAGGAATTTGTTTGATGTTCCTTGCCTAGTGATGGTTTATTGGATGGGGCTGGTAGGATCTGGGGTAAGCCTTGACATTAAACAGTATTAGATGGTGGTCCGACTAGTTGATGGGCATGATGGATCATAGGGAGACAAGTTCAATCCTGGAACTTTTCGTATCTAGAATAGAACTTTTGTTGTAGATCTATTAATTGAAACTTGTTTGAGGTCATTGATTTCAAGAAGGTTTATTAGGTTACAGATTGTGGCATCTCCTGTGTCATTTCACTGCAGGTTGAAGTCGCCTAAGAACATGTTGTCTGTGTCAGTTAGGGAGAACCGGGTCATTAGGTTGGTTAGTACTTTTGTGAAGAGGATGCGATCACCATGGGGTGGTAGATGGTGTGGAATTTGATAGGAGCAGTGTCTTGTGTCGTGAGTTCTACTCGGAGGTATTCAAGGTCACGTAACTCATGATCGCTACAGGTGTTAGGCCAGATTTCTTCTTTGTGGATGATCGCTAGCCGGCCCCTATTCGTACTGATCTGTCCCATCTAATGATGGAATAGCCAGGTGGTGTGATCAAGTCCAGAACAGGGGTTGAGTGTTCGTTGAGCCAGGTTTCCGTTAGGAATGCAATGTTGATTCTGTCATCTAGAATAGTTTCATCAATTTCTTGGTGTGTTTAACTGCTGATCTGCAATTAAGAAGTATTCAGGTTAGGGAGCTAGGAGCAGTATTTGTAGGGTGTAGTGTCTGGATGGTGGTTTACTGGATAGGTGATCTGAGAGGTATGTTAGCCCAAGGGATTCTGTTTGTGCCCATAATTACTGGGATTCTAGATGTAGGCTTGGGATCCATATGAGGAGTTTTCGTGTTTTATGATTGGCAGAGTGATTCTACTTCAATTGCAGATGGGGGTTGAGAGCTGTCCATTGTTGGTCCTGTTTTTATTTCAGTTCTCTTCGTTGTATGAGCCTTCGAGTACTCCTACTTTTATTTTAATTATGTCGCATGTCCTCTTTTGTTATCTAATTATTGGGGAATCAGGGAGGAGTAGCCTATCTCCATGTTCCCTACATGTCCCCCAGACCTAGATCCGATACTTGGCACAGTGGTCTGCGGGCTTCCTCCGTGATTCCTGCAGGGTGCTTCTTGGTCAGGGCATCGTCTTAGGGGAAGGGGACTGGAGCCGTGAGTGGGTGGTCCTGAGAATGGGAACGCACTGCTGTTTGGCACGCAAGGCTCCCACCCTTTGACCATCTACCTACAGTGCAGTGCAGCATTATACCACACTGGGATAGCCGCAGGGAGCAATCAGCCACCCCACCACCATTGCTTTCCCATCAGTAGAAGTCAGTAATGTAAAAATTTGTGAATGGAGTCCTGCAGGATGGGTGTCTGCTCTCTTTCTTTAGTGATCTCTGAGAGCAACGTGTCCTGCACACCTTGCATCCCCGTCCCTCCTCTGGCCCTCCCATATGACAGTCAATGACTGCCATTGAAGGCAATCGGATGCCTCATTATGTTGGGAGCATCGGCAGTCTCTCAACAGTCGCCAAAAAGCAGTCAGATGCCTCATAGTCCAACGCAGCATAGAGTGCCTCAAATTCAATTCAGACCGGATTCAGATTCAGATGGGCATTGGTTCTCTTTATTTAGTGTGCTCTGAGAGCAACACGACTCAGGCACCCACTCTACTCTGGTCCTTCCATATGGCACTCAGATGCCTTATGACACTGCCAGCACTGGGTGCCTTAATTCAATCCCCCGGGCCAGCTCTCAACCTTCGCCAGAAGACAGTCAGATGCCTCGTAGTCCAAAGCAGCGTAGGGTACTTAAAAATTCAAATCAGACCAGATTCAGATAGGTTTTGGTTCTCTTTCTTTAGTGTGCTCTGAGAGTGACACAGCCCATGCACCTGCTCTCCTCTGGTCCTTTCATATGCCACTCAGAGGCCACCATCAGAAGCCAGTCATATACCTCATCATACTGCCAGCATCAGGTGCCTTAATTCAGTCACTGTGTCTCGACCACTTCTGGAAGGCAGTCAGATACCTTGTAGTCCCAGGCATTGTAGTGTGCCTCAGATTCAATTCAAACCCCCACACCCACTCTCAGCCATCACCAGAAGGCAGTTGGTTGCCTTGATGTGCAGGGTTACAGCAGGTGATTTAATTCCCTCAGCAGCAGTGGTTCACAGCCAGTCCGATACTCCAGTTGCTGGCACTGCCCATGTGTACAGGTCCCGAGCTAAGTTGTCACTCACCTGGCTGTACAGTCCTTGCCAGCTGCACAGTCACCGGGCACCTGGGCTGCAGGGCAATGAAGTCCCCGCTGTTGGGAGCAGTTGGTTGCAGAATGCGCCATATCCTCAGCTGGCCAAGTAACATAAATGGAGGAAATCAAAATCAGAGGAAGACAGGTGGACCTATAAGGTAGCACATAGGATGTACCTAAAGAATTGTAATACTGCCAGGAGAACATATTATCCACTCGAATCGACGAGGCGAAGTGCTCCTCCAAAGAGCTCTTTAGGATCCTTGTAGAGTTCACTGCTCCCAGAGCTAACAACTCTTCCTGCCCTCCCACGCAGGGGCTATGTGATGAGCTAGCCATGCACTTTAGACAGAAGATTGATAAAATCTATGACTCCTTTGATCAGGAAGTGGAGAGTAGGGAAGCAACATCGGTCCCGGACAATCCTCTCTCCCCCAGACTAGAGACTTTTGCAGACATTACCTCTGAGCAAGTATAATCATTGCTGGTACACACTAAGTCAGGATCCCCGTTAGATGTGGCTCCCCCCCACATCATCTCAAATCTGGCATCGGAGTTGGCAAATCCAATTATGGGAATCTGCAATCTGTCATTAGAGACCTCCTCCTTTCTTTTGAAATGGAAGAAGGCTTATATTAAACCACTGCCGAAGAAAGCATCAGCGGACCCCGCCGATTTACAAAACTATAGACCCATCTCTCTTCTCCCTTGTTGCTCAAATATAATGAAAACCTTCAGTAAACAACAATTTTCAGACTATTTTGAACATCATAGTCTACTCGACCACTCCAGAGACAGGCTTCCGTGCTGGTTATAGCACCGAGTCTGCCCTAACGGAGGTAACAGACTCGATTAGGATACTGTTAGACGAGGGAACACCTACAATATTAGTCCTTTTAGACCTGTTGGCAGCCTTTGACACCATTTCTCACAGAATCCTTCTGGATAAGCTGCAAGAGATTGATGTCAGAGGGATGGCACTAGAGTGGATGCATAGTTTTCTATCAGACAGATCTCAATGTGTACAATTGGACACATTTGTGCCCCAGACAACAATTGTGGACAAGGGGGGTACCACAGGGCTCCATCCTAAGCCCCACCCTGTTCAATATCTATGTGTCCTACCTGGCCACCATTATTAGATCTTGCGGGTTCCAAACCATCTCTTATGCGGACGACACTCAGGTGATAGTCCCCATAGAGAAGGACCCCAGTCTGACCAGAGAAAGATTTAAGATCTGCATACTAAAAATAGCAACATGGATGAACAAGAACTTCCTACAGCTTAACTTCAACAAAACTGAGATCTTACTGTTTGGAAAGCTGAGGAGTTATGGACTGAGGAGTGGTGGCCAGCGGAATTAGAAGTAGCCCCCACCCCAAATAAATGGGCGAAGAACCTGGACATTGTAATTGACGACAACCTCACTATGAAGGAGCATGTTAAGGCCTTATCAGGCAAATGGTTTGGATTGATGCACATGCTAAGAAAGATCTTCCATTGGAACCCTTTTTCCATCAGAAGGGTCCTGATACAGACCCTTCTAGTCAGTAGACTAGATTACGGAAATGTTCTACTGGTCGGGATTAGGGAAAATTTGCTTTCAAGACTGCAAGTCGTCCAAAATACAGCTGCACGCCTTGAATAAGCCAGCACGAATTTCAAGTCTACCTCTCCTGAGAGAGTTGCACCGGCTCCCCATCAGGAAAAGAGCAGTTTCTAAACTCCTATGCCTGGTGTTTTAATCTCTCCATGAGCTAGGTCCAATATACCTAACTAAGAAACTAGAATGGTGTATCCCGGCTCGCCAGCTAAGATCCAGTGGCCATAAGCTCCTTTGCACTCTCAGAATCAAGAAAGTTAAGATGGGAGGTCGTGCCTTTTCCTATCTAGCCCCCAAGTACTGAAAGTGTGTCTGCCAGAGAACTTGCTGACATGTTCCAGTCTGGCTCTTTTTAAGAAACTTCTTAAAACCTGGCTGTGTTAATGAGCATTTCTCACACTAGGTTGTCTGCTACTCTGGCGCCGAGAGATCCCCTTGGGGATGATTTGTGCGCCCTACAAATAATAATAATAATAATAATAATAATAATAATAATAATAATCAGGGTGGTCTCAGTGTGCATTCCTGTTCAGCTCCGGTAGGTTTGAGTACAAGATTCGCCACTTTCTCTGTTCGTGTTCTATGTTTCTTTTACGCAGAGATGGAGAAAGTGGTGGATGGTTCAGCCAAACTGGGGATTTTCAAGCGATGTTGATCCATAACCCTGAGCAGCCTAGGAGAGGTCCTCTCCGTCCGCCATCTTGGATACTTTGCCTAATTTTGTGAAGTGAATATCATTTGGATCGCACTTTTCTTGAATACTGGTGTTTTCTGACTTTTCTGTCTTTACTTTTTATTAGTATCATTTGGTCAGCACTTCTTGGCTGAGATTGCAAGTATTATTGTTTTTTTTGCCTGTGGATTTGATTCTCACTGTGTATGTTGAATGAATTTTACACGCTCTTTTTAATTCATATTGTGTGAATATTTTGCATAATTGGTTACTTTGAGTATTATTCACATTGTACTTCAGACGTTTACGAATATTGATGTTTTCTGGTTTCCCTGTTTTTAATTTTCAATAGAGTCATTTGTTTAACTTTTGCTGGGTGAGTTTGTATATGTTTTTGTAGTCTGTGTATTTGACTCTTATTACTTATATTTAATTCATATTATTTACATTAATTGCAATGTCATTTTCTATTCTTGTTGTAAATTTTATTACCACTTTCATTGACCGAATAAAGAATATTTGATTACTTAGACAAAAAAATTAAATATTAAATCCCCCCCAAAAAATATGCTCCTAAATATCCTAAACCTGTAACAAAACTGTCCCAATATTATTCTACCTACCCATAAACGAAAACCATGTATACCTGCAACCTGTTCTAAAAAACCTAACACTCAGCCCTTAAAATTTAATATTGCACCCAAAAAGAAAACACTGAACTACCAAACACAATAAACTCTAAAAGGCCCTATAAAAATAAAATAAGCTAACTACCACGACCCATCCCTGAGTCCTAAAAACTCCTTATTACCCCATTCAAAATCCATCACCGAGCCCTAAAAACATCTAACCGCCCCTACTCAGAACCCATCCCTGAGTCCTAAAAACTTCTACCTCTTCACAGCCCATCCCAGAGATATAAAACCTTCTGACTACACCTATCCACAACAAATCCCTGAACCCTAAACACTCCTATCAACTCCTATTCACAGCGTCCCCTGGGCTCTAAAACTTCCTAACCATCCCTATTCACAACCCATCCCTAAACACTTAAATCTCATACCCATTCCTATTCACAACCCATCCCATAACCCTTAAAACTTCTAACTACCCATAAACTAATATTTAACTTTGCGATTAACTATCTCCTCGTGCAAAGTAACGTGATGTAACGGCTTACCAAGCGAAACTAATCACAATGCAAAAGTATTGATGTTACAGTACCACAAAGTGAAATTCTAAAAAGTATTAAACCATATCCTACTGTGGCTGGTGTCTGATATGTCAAGAGCCATTTGAAGCATGTAGCGATATTTTTATGTGCGTGATTCAGAACATGTAGAAATGACACACAAACTTCCACTGAACGTCAATTTCTTTAAATACCAGGCAACAGAGGAAGATTAAGAACGTAAAAAGTAGGGGAAATCTGACTGGCAGGGTGGTGACTAAAAAGGATGTGGCTAGAGTGACGGGAGAAATGCTGATGCTTAGGACATATTCCAGTCCAGATTCATGCCGGCTCGCCATGGGCCCAAGTAAAGCATTTACCTTCAAATATGCCGAGCACAATTGTAAAATAATAAGTTGCATACTTCTACTTCAGAAAGAAATGTATATAAACTATGCAGATGTTGGAGAAAATTAGTGAAAATCTATTAGAAATAAAATGTAAATGTAGTTCCATTTAGATCCCTCTCACTTTGATCTCTGCAAAGCACAAATATTTCCTCAAAAAATAATTTCTTTATAGGTCCCTATCCAGTGTTCAAGTGGAAATTCAGGCAGTCTGGTACTGTCAGATGTGCCAGTTTGAAAGGACCAGTGTGTAGGTCGTAGTTTAGCCCCATGAGTCAAGGCAGGACCAAGAGAAACACCACACACACTTGTCCCTTCAAGCCGAACCATCAGGTAGTGACAATGTTATGTTACAAGGAATTTCTAAAGCACACATTCACTAACTGGTTTTGTGGCGCTAACAGCACTAGCAGCAGAATGCATGAGCAGTGAATCGCATGCTTGTCTGAAAAGCCGTGCTTTTAGCAGGGTACTAAAATGCTCATAAGAGGTGTTCCAGCCCATATAAAATATAATTATAATTTTGCCAGTCCACTGTTGTGTCCTTCTGGACACAGTCTAGTGTTTAACCAGCCTTTCCTATGAGGGCTGGTCCATACACCTACCCCACACCCATCCAACATTGCTGTCACTTGGCTGGTGACCCTGCCAATAAAAGGAGCCCGAGCCCAAGTGCACTTCCAGGAGTCAACAGACGGCAGTCAGGAGGACTAGCTACTAGTCCCACCACTGCCATAGAAGAGACAATCCTAGAGGGCATATAGACAATGAACTGGTGTGTGAAAGTAGCAGCACCTACCGGCGGCCAGCACTGCATGGCCACTGTTGGCCCAGAATTTGCAGTATGTCACACGGAGTGACCAACCCTACCAAGCATTCACAAACCTCTAGTGCGGCGACGGAGCTGCGACAAGGCGTAAGCACTGCGATCAGTGCAAAGAGGAGACGGAAGGGAGGATACCCGCCATCAATAAAGTGAAGCACCAAGGAGATCCTACAGAAGGAGATCCCCAGAGGAGGTGTCCCATGTGACCCTGAAAGCAGGAAGGAGATAGTCTTCACACTACCTGCACTAGCACCACCCGCTGTAGGCAGGCTATTCAGGGAGTGCCTCCAACACTGCCTTAAGACTGTGTTGTGCATCGGGCCATTACAGGCATGAGGAGAGTCGCACGTCCCTGCAGTGACAAGCTGCCACCACTGCAAAAGAAAGGAGACTCACCTTCAACAGTGTTCCTGAGTTGCACCTGGAATACCTTGTTGAGGAAACAAAAGTTATGGAAGAGGCTGCAAAACAGTTCCATCAAAGCACACCTACCTCCATGGCCATCCATGAAATGGCTGATGCACCTGAGAAGACGCCCAGTCCTATGGACAGGACCGGACTAACTCGTGGTCCATGATGGGAGAAGATGTGCAGTCCAACGACCACAAAAGAGTGAGCAGGAGGTCCCTGTGAGAAGAGCTGATAACACGTGGTCTGTCGCCACTTCGCAGCATGTGCAGAGAAGACAAGTTGCTGGACGCCACATTATACTGCAAGCAAGTGGGAGGAAGAGAGCATGGCATGTTGCCACATTGCAAAAAGAAAAGGAGTGGAGGTAAAGGAGTGTGACAATCATGTCACACAGAACAGACGACCACAGGTGCGCAGGAGAATTAACAAGAATGAGGCCTCGTACCACTATCTAAGTGCACCTACTAACACAAGCCATCCACCGGGGTGCGGTGACATCAGAGGACACAGCTCAGCAGGAGTACTGAACATAATGTGTCTGCATGCACAAACTGTGTATCTGCCCAACACTTCACAGTGTGACCGTCCAGCCACCCGTCACCGGCTGCTTAGAGCAAATGGCATCCCTGCTTGCAAACTCCCTTGCAAAAGAAGAAGAGCTGTATGCAATGAGTTACGTGGCTGCGAAGTTCCTAATGTAACCCTTCCTCCATACAAGTCACTGCCACCTGTCATACAAGTCGTCCAATGGCAATCATTCCATCATTTGCCATGTGCATCACTACCACCCCTGGAACATCAAGTAACAAGACTGGAGTCCTGTACCATTGCCATACAAAGTGACAAGAGGGACCACTGACAATCTGAGGAACCAATGATCACTTGCTCACCTGGTTTACATCCTGATACCTGTAGCAAGCACATGTTCTGACCAGGACACATCCACCCCTGATGTTGCACGAGTGACTGGGCAGTGGCTCCGAGGTGGTCTTGTGGATGGCCAGATGCAGCCATGTATGCAGCCCCAGTGCAGGCCACAGGCAGTTCTGTGGCAACTCAACCAAGGGTTGTTGTAGGTTTATCTAGGACTCTAAATTCGATAGTCCTGATTTATGCCCTTATGTGGTTATAATGAATAATATCCTTATAAAGGCATAAGAATCATATCCATATTTAGTCATAGCCCATGCTGTCCAAATTAAGCAAGGCTACTTCCCCAGGCTCCTAGCAAGTACAACGAGTTCTGCAAACAAACCAAACCTCCAGCAACCTGGGAATTCCCCATTGCTATTGTTTTGATTTCGTGCTAGAACTCCTGTGAGCACTCTAAGAATGGCCAGTTCTTGGTGACATCTTCATTGATGTCTTATGTCCAACCTTACGTCAAACCCGGCACCTTTCATGTATAAATATACCAACGTTGCCTTAAGCAAACACACGGTGGTGGTTTTGGAGCAGAGCAGCTATCTACTTGCCCGAGAGCCCAGCTGATGCGAGAGCCCACGGACGCTGCCCCTCCCCTTTGACGCACTGAGAGAGACGCTGTCTTTTCTCCTGCCGAGAAATCCAGCTCCGGTGTTTCCAGATACCTTCGCGGGTTACTGGGATATCGAGGCCTGAGAGAGAGATACAAGACCTCCTGCTTTCTATTAACCCAGGTACGGAGCTGACTAAAACCTTAGAGAGAATTCTTGACTCAGATTCTTGGCAAAAACCAACTTAACTTAAACTGCTAATTACTTACTCCTTCCCACGTTTTAGGCTTAGGTCAGGTACACCGGGGTAGGCGTATTTAGAAGCACCAGTTGAGTACGTTAGTCAATGTATATAAGTATGTATATATTTTATCTATTTTAAAGTATCTTATGGCTAAGAAACCATATCAATGCTTTTACAGTATTATTTCTTAATCCTCCTTTTACTGTACGCACTTTACTTTACTATGAGTATTGCAATTGTGGCAATTCATTTCTCTTGTATGAGAAAGAAGACTGCTCAATAAATAACAACCTTTTATTGAAAACACCCGTCTCTCTTTTCTCTGCACTCTGGTGAAACTAAGTATGCACACTTGACTGAGTGAAATAGCTGTCTATTGTTTTCACACGACTCTAGAGATACACTCTTATTCTGAGGGAGCAAAGTTGTCATGTTATATGGTTGTCAGAAGCTAATCCCTTCTTGTCTATCCAGGGAAGTTAAACTCCTCCTTGTTTATTCGAGAAAGTTTCTAGTGACCTCTGAGCTAGCTGGCAAAACTTAAGTCTAATATAGTCAGTAGAGACCTAGTTGACCTCAGTCCTACGTCTACACTGCTGAATATATTATTCCAATGCGCAGAGCCTATTGGGAATATATATAGGAACTACACTACATGGCGCCCAACGTTTGGTAAGGCGATAAATCTAACGCAGGACGTTAGAGTAACTCAGTCGTGCTTTTTCACACAGACCCCCTTTTTCCCGTAAATACTCCAAAAGACGTCTGGAGTGGGTAAAAGGTTAAAATCTGCCGGAAGTTAGTAGGAAGAGATTCCTATGTAAAGTTTTTGTAAAGTTTAAGTTTAAGTTTTCAGCGCCAAGACGCCCCAGGGCATACGTTCGCGCTTAATAAATTGCAAAAATAAATAAATAAATGAATAAATAGTCAACGTTGAAGGATACAGTGTTCCAAAATATTGTGCACCTAATCTTTGTTTCCTTGAAACTTGATCTGCAACAAAAACCTTTCTGTCAGTAAAAATGGTAAAAAGTGAAGACGAAAGGGATACAGCTAGAATAGCAGCTCGACTCCTAGCGGATGACACAAGTCTCCAAGACAATGACCCGAGTGTTATACTCATTCCGGTCAACATAAGAAAAACTATAACTCTTAAACTTATAGAAAACGGACTGACATCACGAGGTGGTATAGTCATATTCGTGATAGAGGCCCATGAATATCGGCAGACAGAGGTATTCTATTCATGGATAAACTTTCCAGAAGCAAACGCTGTCACACACGACTTCCACTATTACAAAATAGAGGAACCTCCGGAAGAGTACACCCCTTTCGAGGAGGTGGAAATCCCACTAAATTACCAAGAGCACCTGCTCTGGTTTAATGGCGCCCTAAAACATAACAATCACATCACCAGGCTCGGTCCACAAGGTAGACCAGGAGCAACGTGGCCGGTTCTAGCCAGCTACACACCACATCCAGACATCGAAAAAATGTCAGTACCAGAATTTTTAGCCCAGCTAAAACAACTGGTTAAAATACATAGACAATTAGTCCAATATGTAATGCCGACTACAACAGTCCAACCAGCAAATTAACATTCCACAGCTGACCCCTCATCAAGGGAACACAAACAAAATAACACCACAGAATATACAATCCTGTCTTGGTAAAACACCCACAAAACGGGAACAAATTCCATTCTGGTTAGCACAAACAATAACTCAAATAGAGGCAGTATTCCCGGATACTACACCTACTGAGAAACAAGAATTCTGACTATCTGTCTTCCAATGGGATCGCACCACATGTGGAGGACTGTGACACTTGGGGCACAGTCTTTGCTTCTATTTACACAAAAACACATGGTGTTCCGTCCATGGCGGTAATACCAGATGTGCTAAGACACATTCAAAATGAATACGGTCCAGAACCTGCTTTAACTCTGGGTATGAAATTACTGAAAGACTTCAAGCAGGTCTCGGCTATATTACTAGCCAACATAAAAGGAGAAGCAGCATCTGTGGCAATCTGCCAGAAATTGAAAGAAACAGATATAGCAGAACAGCCATTTGAACTTGCCAGAATCATAGAAAAATCCTATGAAGATCTAGGTAGAAATAGTTTGGGTGGGAAATCAGTAAAACCCCAACTAACTGAAAATCCTGAAAAGATATTTATTAAAAATAATCTAAACACTCCAAAAAAGAACTGGGATGGAAATAAACAATCCACTCCCAAAGAAAAAAGATTCCAGTCCAGAGGAAGGTCTCCTCGGCGGATAGAAAGATCTCCGGACCAAGGACACAAGTCTCCCCAGAGGGAACCCTCTGAGAAAAGATACAACCTTAGAAATAGGGATAATTTGAAAAAACCTGATAGATATCAAGATATTGATACACGTCCCTCTCGATCTTTTCAGACTTCCTCGCAGAAATCAGAAAGAAGAGGACGGTCAGAACACAGGGAAGAGCACGTCAAGTCCAAAGACAAGGAACCTGCTCATCTAAATAAAAAATTACAATTTCCAAGAAAGAAGGTAGCCAGTATTAAAATAATTAAACATGCCGAGGATACTGAGGACACAACTGAAAAACGGAGAGTGGGCCCAGACAATGCTAGACAGCGCAGCAGAAGTGATTATAGCTCGCAAGATCCTAATGAATCATCTGGAGACAGTGGACACGAATGAATACATTCACGTGAAAACTGCAGATTCCAGGGTTAGCAAACCTCATAAACTATACGAAATAACATTACGTATAGAGGGAGATAAGACTAGGAAAGTAAGAGGTCTATTTTGGGATAACCTTTCAAAAGGCTATGACATCCTTTTAGCTGAGAAAGACTGGCCACCAGAGTTTGTCAGGGAGTGCCCTCATGGCGAAGAAATGATTATGCCTGCCTTCTCAAATCATATTCCAATTCATAGAAAATATACATATGCAAGAAAATGGGCAGTAGCTCAAGCTCCTGCATTATGCAAAAATCATGTAGGATGGGATGAGGACTCTCCTCCTCACAAAATCCAGTTAAAATGTCAGCCCACTGCACAAGTACCCAATTAAGCAAGAAGCTAAAAAACAAGTCAGGGAGATCTTAGATCAACTTGAATACCAGGGGGTGATTGAAACATGCACCTCGCAAATGAACAATCCTTTGTTTCCTGTCTCCAAGCCAGACGATTCATATCGTCTAGTTTTGGACTACAGACATCTTAATTCATGTTGCAAGACATTTGCAGTACAAAACTCACACAGTGCAGCAATAATGAATAACATTGTGCGCAATAAATACAAAACGACATTAGACATCTCTAATGGATTCTTTTGTCAAAACATTGCACCTGAAAGCAGGTATTTGACCGCTTTCTCAACAATGGGCTCACAGAAAAATTTCTGTCGACTCCCACAGGGATTCAAGAATAGCCCAGGATTATTCTCAGCAAGAGTAACAGAGTTACTACAAATATATGATGATGAGGCATTATCTTATGTCGAAGACATCTATCTCACAGATGATGACTTGGATACTTACTTAAAAAGGGTAAACACCATAATACTTGGGTTTGCTGCTGAGTGTTACAAATTCAACTTTAAAAAGTCACGAATTGCCCATCTAACAGTCCTGTTTTTAGGATATGAATTATCAAGTGAAGGCAAAAGCCTAGCGGACAATTTCTTAGAGAAATGCGCTGTCCTCCAAGCACCGAAAACGCTGAAGAACTTACAATCAATACTAGGTTTCCTGAATTTTGGAAGAAGATACATTCTAAATTATGTAGAGAGGGTTAAACCTCTCTATGAATTAATAAAACCTGATTTCAAACCAATCAATTGGACTCAAAAACACACAGAAATTTTAAGATCATTGCAAGCTGACATGTTAGCTAAAACAAAATTGCAAACACGCAAAAACATACGCAACCTTGTAATACGAGTCATCCCAGGAAGATGCGGATTCACGTACCTGACCACTAATGAGGGAGAAACGGTACCAATAGCTTACAAATCACATTTGTACACACAAGCTGAAAAAACATTCAGTCTTAAAGAAAATATTGTAAATGCGGTTCAAACTGCTGTAGCAAAAGAAAGAGCCCAAGCACAAGGCAAAAGGATAACTGTTTTAACAGCAGAATCAGCCTTTGAGGCATTAACAAGCCCACGCATTATGACTAAAGTGGCATTAGATCCAAAATGGATCGAATGGGAAAATTCTCTTGCTACAGAAGACGTAAAATACTATTTTGACCCGAACATGAAAAAACTAGAAAATCTAGAATATGAAGAAGAATATCCTCTGCCAATCGACATTCTGCCTCTCGACTAATACAAATGTGTAATCTACATGGACAGATTTGCACAGCATTACGATGTAGAGAAAAAGTCCTACAACGCAGCGTGCGCGATTGTTAAAGGTCGCTGGCGCTTGGGTAAATTCAGACCTTTAATCACGAAAACTGAATCCCTCAGAAAATGCTCTAATCAACGAGCTGAAATAAGATCTTTAAAGATGGCGCTTGAAAATGCCGATCGCGAATTCACCACACTAATAGTGTGCGATTCGCATTACTGCGTCAAATCTTACAATAATGACTTGCAGAACTGGGTTCAAAACGATTACAAAGATGACACAGGTGCCACAATAAAGCATAAGAAGCTTTGGGAACAAGTAGTTCTTTTGCAGAAAGAACTACAAAAGACTCACGTGATCCATACACTGAGTCATCAGCGTGATGGCGTTCGCGCTGCAGGGAATTCATTGGCTAACACAGCCACAGCGGAAGCAACTAATCCGGCTTCCGTAGCAACAAAAAAGCATTCAGAAAAATACATAGACGGGGAAACCATGCTGGTGGTAAAAACGTCTTCAAAAGGCGACTGTGCAGCATTACCCGTGAACTATCCACTCAATTAGACACACATAATTGATGCAAACTCTGTTCCTTTTGCTCGATTCCCTGGAGTGGGGGATAGAGTAATTCCAAACACGAACAGGAGAATCTTCTTGATTCAAGAAGCACATATGGGATTAGGTCTAAGGCACCAAGAGATCAAGGAATCTCTGAAAGAATTACAATCAGAATACTGGTGGCCGGGGATGAGCCTGCATAACTACAAATTTGCAATGGGCTGTCAAAACTGCAACAGAAATCGCAGTGGCGAACCGGCTGGAGTATTGCCAGGACCCTTCTTTTAGAAAGCATAAGCCTATCTATACGCAGAAATCCAATAGGAGAAATGCGTCCCATTAAAGTTTAAGACTAGATTCACTTAAGATGCAGACACCAGCACTCGGCTGACGCCAGAACTGTTATAAAAGGTTTGCGAGTCTTGATCGGCATATACGCAATTGGCATGCTACATTCTGACCAGGGTCCTGCTTTTAGCTCTCGAGCTTATAAGGAGGCCATGACCAGCATGGGCATTGCATTGCGGTACTCTTGTCCCTTCCATCCTGAGGGAAATGGGATTGTGGAAAGAAAAAACCGGGACATAAAGCAATCTATAACAGGCGAGGGTATTAGGTTCGGGTGATGGGTGGGTCCAACATTTAACAAGTGTCCAACGTAGTCTTAATAATCTGCCAAGAAATTCTCTGAAAGGTTTCAGTCCGTACGAACTATTGTTCGGGACTAGAAAGCATATTCAGGACCTCGATAGTCAGACTTCAGTGGTAGAAGAGAAATGCTTTGATATCAAAGATTGGCTATTTTACAGGACTTAAATGAAACAAGAAAAGGCCTGAGCAACGTAAAGTTAAAACAGCAGCCAACAGCCACTGAAGATAAACCACCTGTCCCAGCAAGGCCTGCCTGGATTCCAAAGATTGGGGATCTGGTCAGAGAAAAGATCGCGGTGAAGAAGGAATTTGGGCCTTCTTACAGAAAAGCAGTACCTGTCTTAGCTGTCAGCGGAACAAGATCAGTTGTACTACCGCCCCTTGCTGGTATAAAGGAGAACCGAGTTGTATCCATCGACCTGGTAAAACCACAATCATGTGGCCAATAATAAGTAGTAGGCCCAGTGGACTCCCAAGAAATAGCAGAGTACCAAAACTTGCTACAATACAAGAGGTTCAAACTGAGAGACTAATCACATTTGATAAACCTGCAGTGAATAAAAAAGGACTATGCAACAATGCCATGGAACTTGTGCCTCTTGAAACCCAAATTGCAACAGTTCGTCAAGAAACACCAGTCTACAACGATGTAGCCGCAGACTATGCTAATGAAACAAAGAAAAATCCAAATGCAAATAAAAATCCAGAAGCAATTCCAACAATTGACAGAACTGCATCTGGCTACTTCATCAATTTTGATAACTTTTCTGAAGATCCAAGCGAGCCTGAAGAAATGCCAGCAACAAAAACTTTTAAAGACAAAATAACTGAACTTCAACATCAACTCAAAGAAACCTATCTGATTTCTCCATGGATTGAATTTTGAATTGTGTTAGGTGTACTTTTCCTCCTACTTTGGCTCATCATGGTTCTTTGTTTGGGAAATTTTATTGAAGGAAAATACAGTACAATGGACACAGCAAGTCAGAACATCAACTTGGTCCTAAAGCCTCACAAGTCATCTCACATTGAGAAAAGAGAACTATCATCAGTGAATGTCACAGCCAATTCAATACCCGGTGGGGTAGCATGGGACAAAATGGATTACGAAATCTATGGCCCGGTCGAGCTCTTGAAATATCCACACCAGTTCAAGGTTTCATTAAGTGACTTTGTAAAACCAAGTACATTCTCTGATTATTGGGACTTTGAAAGTATTAATGATATGATGTCAGATTTAGTAATGTCGGCGAAATTTACAGAACATGATTACTTACAGGGTTCATCAAATTATGAAGAAATGTATTGTTATAATCACTTTGCACATCACTATTTGCATAAATCTGCTCAACTTAGAAATGTTTTTAACTATAATCAATGGGAACATTGTGCTACTCCTCCGAAAGGTAGTTCAAAAACATTTTACGGGAAATTCCCATATTTTTCAGGATTTAACACAAGTGATGCAGAAACGTTTTATTTCAAATTGTTAAATAAGACAGGGGTAAAAACAATGCTGACCAATACTAAATTGATCTATTCGGAAACATTTTATGAAAAAAATGATTACATTTGGTTTTGATTTCTGGAAAAACAACATTGAAACAAAAACCATCTGGGGTACCAAAGATTGGCAGGTCCAAGGTCTAGAAGCATTATTTAGAGCCTGCATGATCCCAGAACAAATAACATTCTTGAATGATACCATTCAACAGACAACCTGTCTTGGCCTAGCCAAGATAAAAGACTTAAACAAACCGTCTATTCCAAAGCCAACACCTGACAGTAATAGCACTACAGATGTTGAGATAGACGTATCCCATATTTTTAACCAAAATAGAACACATCCTGATTGGAAAAAATGGTTGATCTGGCCCACAGACGCAAATAACTGTCAAGATAGATTCCTGAGTAAAGTAAAACACAGGGGTTAAAAATGACCAGGCCAGACCCTAGATACTCCCAGAGACAACATCCAGGGATAGTTACAACATACAGTGTAGGGAAACTCTGCCTCGAATGGCTACAGAAATCCACACTGGCTGAAATGAAGCAACACTTGACTTTACTTAAAGACGGTGCTGACTTGCGTGATTTCATAATGGGACCACCCAAACAGCGTCAAAAACGTTTCATAGCGGCCGGTATATACGCTGCATACAACGAAGCTTGGAAAGTGATGCAACTTAAAACAGCAGAAAAAATACGAGAAATTGATCTTATTAATTTGGAAAAATCATTTTCTGATGGACAATGGGTTAATGACTCTGTCGTCCAGAATATATTCACTGGACAGTATTGTATCCTCTGCTATTGATATCATAGAGCAGGACTTACTAATGTTACAACACGGTCAGTCCCAATTACGTTCTATTGTACAGCTTGGCTGGATGTTGCACAATCTGCGTTCAGGCTACGTGCCCTGGCGTTTAATCAACAAAACGTCATTATTCTCTATCTTTAACCTTACTGATACACAAATCAGTTTGGCACAAAAAGGAGCAGACTATACGATTCTGAGCATTAAAAAACTTGAGAGATTACCATTGACAATGTCAGAAAGACCTGCCATTGAAGGGATAATACATGGAATAATCACAATTCCGATAACAACTTTCCAATTTAAATACTGCCAAGAGTATATACCATAATTTACAACAAGGGGTGGTGATGGACAGAGTCTCTGAATTAAGCAGAGTACTCTCACCCAGTCAAGAGATCAGGGCTAGATCCAACACCGTTTTTTAGCTCATTGCACCATCCCAGTTTCAGAACCTGGCTGTATGCAAATTAGTCTGTCCCTGGCCCAGTGCATCATGGGAACAGGGCAGACCAGACTACAAAAGCCAATTCTTACACTGGGAAGGAAACAAGCTTCCGGGGACCGGTTTCTGCCATTTCAGGCGTTTTCGGCCCGGCTTGCTTGAATCCTGATGGTGCAATGAGCAAGGGACTCACATCTGAGTATACCCTTCCACGCTTAGGGTGGACAAAATAATTTACAACAAGGGGTGGTGATGGACAGAGTCTCTGAATTAAGCAGAGTACTCTCACCCAGTCAAGAGATCAGGGCTAGATCCAACACCGTTTTTTAGCTCATTGCACCATCCCAGTTTCAGAACCTGGCTGTATGCAAATTAGTCTGTCCCTGGCCCAGTGCATCATGGGAACAGGGCAGACCAGACTACAAAAGCCAATTCTTACACTGGGAAGGAAACAAGCTTCCGGGGACCGGTTTCTGCCATTTCAGGCGTCTTCGGCCCGGCTTGCTTGAATCCTGATAGTGCAATGAGCAAGGGACTCACATCTGAGTATACCCTTCCACGCTTAGGGTGGACAAAATAATTTACAACAAGGGGTGGTGATGGACAGAGTCTCTGAATTAAGCAGAGTACTCTCACCCAGTCAAGAGATCAGGGCTAGATCCAACACCGTTCAAGCAAGCCGGGCCGAAGAGGCTGAAATGCCAGAAACCGGTCCCCGGTAGCTTGTTTCCTTTCCAGTGTAAGAATTGGCTTTGTAGTTTGGTTTGCCCTGTTCCCATCATGCACTGGGACAGGAACAGACTAATTTGCATACAACCAGGTTCTGAAACTGGGATGATGCAGTGAGCTAAAAAACGGTGTTGGATCTAGCCCTGATCTCTTGACTGGGTGAGAGTTTTCTGCTTAATTCAGAGACTCTGTCCATCACCACCCCTTGTTTTAAATTATTTTGTCCACCCTAAGCGTGGAAGGGTATGCTCAGACATGAGTCCCTTGCTCACTGCACCATCAGGATTCAAGCAAGCCGGGCCGAAGAGGCTGAAATGCCAGAAACCGGTCCCCGGTAGCTTGTTTCCTTTCCAGTGTAAGAATTGGCTTTGTAGTTTGGTTTGCCCTGTTCCCATCATGCACTGGGACAGGAACAGACTAATTTGCATACAGCCAGGTTCTGAAACTGGGATGATGCAGTGAGCTAAAAAACGGTGTTGGATCTAGCCCTGATCTCTTGACTGGGTGAGAGTTTTCTGCTTAATTCAGAGACTCTGTCCATCACCACCCCTTGTTGTTAATTATTTTGTCCACCCTAAGCGTGGAAGGGTATGCTCAGTGATGAGTCCCTTGCTCACTGCACCATCAGGATTCAAGCAAGCCGGGCCGAAGAGGCTGAAATGCCAGAAACCGGTCCCCGGTAGCTTGTTTCCTTTCCAGTGTAAGAATTGGCTTTGTAGTTTGGTTTGCCCTGTTCCCATCATGCACTGGGACAGGAACAGACTAATTTGCATACAGCCAGGTTCTGAAACTGGGATGATGCAGTGAGCTAAAAAACGGTGTTGGATCTAGCCCTGATCTCTTGACTGGGTGAGAGTTTTCTGCTTAATTCAGAGACTCTGTCCATCACCACCCCTTGTTGTTAATTAAGAGTATATACCAGCGGGCCAGTATGAAAGGTTGGGTAAAGGGTACATCAAGTCATCATGGAAATTACCTTATACACACACATGTTACAGTGAAAAGAAACAGAATGTATTTCTTAGTGGAAAAAATTGTAAACAATCACTAAGCGGTATACTTCTGTGTCAAGGTATTAACCTGCATGGGGCCTGTGAGGGGACTTCAAATAACCTTTCATGTCACCAGCACGGCACAACTGCAACACAAATAGAACCAACTTTAGACGGCTTTCTAACGGGAGTTACATTCTAATAGTGGACCACAGCTGTTGTGCCAGGAAAAGCCTATCTCGTGAGCGTGAGTTCCATGATCACTTGCTGTATGCAAGTATTGTATCGAAACAGCACTCCAGATATGGAGGCAACAATTTGGCGATCTTTGAATATCTCTTCTATTCGAATTGATACTTTAAGTAGAATAAAGTCTGTACTTTTACAGACAACTGTGCCCTTAACGTCATCAAAAGAAACGTATGATCTGCAAGTTGCAAGGACAACGGCAGAGATACATACCCATTTATCAACAAATTGCCCCGTGCATTTCGTAGAAATGTAAAGCCAAATTCTAAATATGTCAGATACCAGTGGTATCCCACATATATTTAAGACAATTTTTTCGGGACTGTTAACACCCTTCAAAACAGTTCTGGGCATTTTTCCTAATTTTGTCCATTCTGTCTTTGGCGGACTACCACTTCTTTTGGGACTCGTAGCAGGAATTTTATTTTTGATCCTTCTGCTCCGATATGGCAAGCCAAGTCGCAGACAAGACTCCGGCAACAATGGAAGAAACGATCCTAGCTATACGCTATCGGGACTGCATAACTAAAGTCCTTGGATTAGCCCGGCTACGAGATCTGAATATGACCTGGTTTCTTTCATTCAGACCCATCTGGCAGAATTGCATCTTACCTGTGCTTCGATGTATGCTATGCGGAGAAGAATGCATGTTGGACGTCTGTCTTACCCTACCATCAGCAGTACCAATGAATACAGATACTTTGCTAAGTCCAGTAACGGCTCATGCATCGTGTTGTCCCCAGCGGCTACCCATTCTGATGACGGCATTCGTTGAGACTTCACCACTACGATTAGGTGGCAGTGAAGTACGAGGTAAGAGCAACATCACCCAGGTACGACCTTCTGTGAGCATTCCTGATCCTGACATCGATGATAGCAATCTTTCTCACGACTGTACTGTTGCGGCATTTTCAAACTTAGTCAAACTTTCACCTGAAGCCGTAGACCAATTTTTTGAGAGTTTGTCTGAAATGATGTTCTCCCCTGAACAGAAAGAATAACTATTTAAGCAACAAGCACACAGCGTTCCCTGAACTCTGAATTCGGCCTTCAGCTTTGATAAACAAAAGCTACTGAAAATATTTGGAACTATTTTTTCCCCAGAAGCAAAAATATTTTTTTCCACTTCCAAAATATTTACCTTTTTCTGGCACATGTACTCTGCTTAAAGTAGAACTATTCTTAGAGAACAGAGCTTCTATTTTAGGAACTCTAGAGACAATATATTACCTCAGCCTCTAGCATATGTACAGAATTTGTATTATTATGTGATGGAATGGTCTCGACCTTCTTTTCTGTATTAAGAGCAATTTCATGTGTAATTTTCGCAGTTCATTCAGCTGATATATATATGCACTTTTAACTGAATGATACCACTGCTTGAAAAGTGTACAGTACCAATACTCATTTTCGTGTATTTACCATATACCATTTCAAATGCGAATTATGTATTTTGGGGTGGGTTGGAAAACACATGCATCATTATATGTTTACTATTGCTTAGTTTTAAGTAATGAGGGACATTAGATCGTGGAGTGGGTGTTGTAGTTCTATCTAGGACCCTAAATTCGATAGTCCTGATTTATGCCCTTATGTGGTTATAATGAATAATATCCTTCTGTTATGTTATGTTATTCAGAATTTGTTAAGCGCACGGTCACCCGAAGGTTTCATGGCGCTGAGGGCAGACATATGGTAAGGAAGTGGTCTAACCGTGCGCTTGCTTGAATAACCAGGTCTTCAGATCACCCCTGAATTTCACCAGGTTAGTACAGGACCGGAGAGGCAGGGGGAAGCTGTTCCAGGTCTTTGGGGCAAGATAGGCGAATCGACATCCTCCAAGTCGTTTTTTCTTGTACAGTGGCAGCTTAAGGAGAGACTGAAGGGCAGAGCGAAGGTTCCGATTTTGTTCATATTTATTTATTAGATGATTATTGAACCTGGGACTTTTGCCGTGGAGTGCTTTATGAACCAGGCAGCCTACTTTAAATGTGATCCGGTACTCAATAGGAAGCCAATGAAGAGAGGCTAGCAGGAGTTTCGCCGAAGTCCTTCGATTACTTTTGAATATTAACCTCGCAGCTTGATTTTGGACGATCTGTAGTCGTCTGGATAGAGTGAGGGGGAGGCCCAGATATAATGAGTTCGAGAAATCAAGGCGAGAGAGAACCAAGGCGATCACCACTTGGATGAGGGCAGAGTGTGTCAAAAGGTGGGCAATTTTTCTGATCTTTCGAAGTTGAAAGAGGCTGGAGGAGATCACTGTTCCTACCTGATTTTTCAGGGAAAGATCGGCGTTAAGGGTGACTCCAAGGCTCTTCACCGATTGAGAAGCCTTAGGGGGGGATCCCATCGAGGGTGGCCAAAATTTAGGGCCCCAGCTAATCATACTCTTACCAGGGAGTACCAGCTCAGTCTTTCCGGGATTGAGCTTCAAGTGATTCTCATCCATCCAGTCCTTGATATGCAACATCGTGGACTGAAATTCTTCCGCCGCATCCACAGAGTTTAGGGGGAAGACCAGTTGCAGATCATCTGCATAGGTGTAGATGGTGACTTTCCTATTCTTTAGGGACTGCAACAGTGGTTTCAAATATAGATTGAATAATAGGGGAGACAATGACGACCCCTGAGGGACACCGCATGTAGTGGGGAGTTTGGATGCCATAAAATTTCCCAGTTTAACAGCCTGGGAGCGGTCCATTAAGAAGGATTTGACCCAGGCGAGAGCCGACCCGCTGAGGCCGGCCTGTTCGACACGGTGTAATAAGATGGTATGATCCACCGTGTCGAACGCGGCCGATAGATCTAGAAGTACAAGGGCCTGATGATCGTCGTTATCGGCATTGAGCCTTAGCGTGTCGAGGACCGCAAGAATAACTGCCTCGGTGGAGTGTGCCTGGCGGAAACCGGCTTGATTTGGCTCAAGGTAGCCAGATGTCTCAATAAAATTAGAGATACAGCTAGCCACATGAGCTTCAAGCAGCTTGGCCCCAAACGGAAGAAGAGATATGGGCCGATAATTAGAGAGCACAGCTACATCAGCACCCGGCTTTTTGATTAATGGGACCAGAGTGGCATTTTTAAATGAAATTGGAACTATTCCAAGTGATAAAGATTTATTCAGGAGTGGAAGGATTCCCTGAGGTAATATAGAATAAATTTCCTTCAGAATATACGGGGGGCAGGGATCATTGGGAGAACCGGACTTTACCCGATTCATGAGCTCCACTAGTTTGGGAAGATCAATATGGGGGATTGACTGAAGTTTGTGTGGGGTTTCACAAATTTCCCTGCTAGTTGCCTTGGTAGGAGTCATCTGAATGCTAGCTTTAATAATATCAATCTTCTCTCGGAAAAAATCGTTAAGTTGGTCGCAAAGTGATTGAGTTGGGGGTTGGGAAGGGGAAGTGCGGGTGTCGTTGCATAGATCGTTGACTACTTTGAAAATTTCTTTCGATTTATTTTGAGCCGTAGAGATTTTATTAGAGAAGAAAGGCATAAGAATCATATCCATATTTAGTCATAGCCCATGCTGTCCAAATTAAGCAAGGCTACTTCCCCAGGCTCCTAGCAAGTACAACGAGTTCTGTAAACAAACCAAACCTCCAGCAACCTGGGAATTCCCCATTGCTATTGTTTTGATTTCGTCCTAAAACTGCTGTGAGCACTCTAAGAACGGCCAGTTCTTGGTGACATCTTCATTGACGTCTTATGTACAACCTTACGTCAAACCCGGCACCTTTCAGGTATAAATATACCAACGTTGCCTTAAGCAAACACACGGTGGTGGTTTTGGAGCAGAGCAGCTATCTACTTGCCCGAGAGCCCAGCTGAAGCGAGAGCCCACGGACGCTGCCCCTCCCCTTTGACGCACTGAGAGAGACGCTGTCTTTTCTCCTGCCGAGAAATCCAGCTCCGGTGTTTCCAGATACCTTCGCGGGTTACTGGGATACTGTGTCCTGAGAGAGAGATACAAGACCTCCTGCTTTCTATTAACCCAGGTACGGAGCTGACTAAAACCTTAGAGAGAATTCTTGACTCAGATTCTTGGCAAAAACCAACTTAACTTAAACTGCTACTTACTTACTCCTTCCCACGTATTAGGCTTAGGTCAGGTACACCGGGGTAGGCGTATTTAGAAGCACCAGTTGAGTACGTTAGTCAATGTATATAAGTATGTATATATTTTACCTATTTTAAAGTATGTTATGGCTAAGAATCCATATCAATGCTTTTACAGTATTATTTCTTAATCCTCCTTTTGCTGTACGCACTTTACTTTACTATGAGTATTGCAATTGTGGCAATTCATTTCTCTTGTATGAGAAAGAAGACTGCTCAATAAATAACAACCCTTTATTGAAAAAGCCCGTCTCTCTTTTCTCTGCACTCTGGTGAAACTAAGTATGCACACTTGACTGAGTGAAATAGCTGTCTATTGTTTTCACCCGACTCTAGAGATACACTCTTATTCTGAGGGAGCAAAGTTGTCATGTTATATGGTTGTCAGAAGCTAATCCCTTCTTGTCTATCCAGGGAAGTTAAACTCCTCCTTGTTTATTCGAGAAAGTTTCTATTGACCTCTGAGCTAGATGGCAAAACTTAAGTCTAATATAGTCAGTAGAGACCTAGTCGACCTCAGTCCTACGTCTACACTGCTGAATATATTATTCCAATGCGCAGAGCCTATTGGAAATATAGGAACTACACTACAGGGTCTCCCCCAAGCGTGAGAGATGGACTTGACTTTCCCCCACCAATGGATTCAGGAGGTAGCCAGGCCATGTAACTGAGAATTCAACAGTTCACAGCATGTTAAGACTATCTTCAGTGGATCAAGCAACACCATCATCAAGTGTTCACAAAGGACACCACCAAAGTTTGAACTATAAATCACCAACTGCATTGTTAGGAATGAGACATTAACTTACCTTTTCCTGCCCTCTCTCTATGGGCATGCATGGGCAGGGCTGCTGGTGCGCGTGCCCAATCGGCGCGATTGCCTTGGTATAAAAACAAGCCGGCAGCCGGTCCTCTTTGCTTGGTTTCATTTCCCGGTCTGATTACCCGGAAGGACTTCGCCTTTGGTTCCTGTTTCCGCTGTTGTTTGGATAATTTTGCCTTGCTTCCCCTCTAGGATTCGCGGCTTGCAGGTGCTTCTTGTGCTGGGACATTGTCTTAGTTTCTCCCCTTACTGGATGTGAATTCACTACGCTTACTGGCTTCTTTCTTTGTTCACGGGACTCACAGGTATGCGGCTATGTGTCTGTTTCTCTGTTTTGGATTACTCCGTTTACTTCCTGGATATCTACAGCCCATCATGGTCATTTTTTGAACTTCATCACATTTGGGTTCTTTTTTATCCCAGTTGCGATTTTATTAATGGACGTTTTTTGTTTCTTCTTCATGGGGTTTGTTTTCCTAGTTTGAAGAGTGGGGGGGTTTTATGTCCACATGAGACTTTTTCCCCTGGCCTTTTTACTCTTGAAGAAACATGCATTGGAGAATGGGCATATTTTCTTCACCTCTGGTTTGCTCGTAAAAACAAGTTGTGGACCCCATTTATTCTTGATAAATGGGTGATTTGGGCTCCTAATGCTGGTAAGGATTTGTTTTCTTATGCTCCAAGCAGTGCCTGTTCATGCATGTCCATGAGTAATGTATAGTGAAATTATCTGAATCCCTGTTGCTTGTTTTCCTATAGGTTCGGGAGCAGCTACTTACCAGTAGTGTTTAGAAGGACTGTGCCCAGGCGTGGATTCCTTGTGTTTTCCCTCTTTTACCCCACCCTCTCCCTGTGTCCTGGTGGCGAGCTCGCTGTGCTGCTACGGGTGGTAACTGCCAGGACAGGGGTAGGGGACTGGGCATATCCTCACTCCTACAGTATTGGGGGGAACCTGGTGGTAACAGGATAGAAAACCAAGCCTACGAATTGAAATACTGCCAAAGCGAGGATGGATGAAGCTGGGAATAGAGTGGGGGAGGATGGGGTCCCTACTATACAGGACTTAATAAGTGTCATTACATCCCTTCAGACTGAGTTACAAGAGCTGAGGCAGGAAAATCATGGGTTACTTTCAGAGTTAGGGAGCAGGCTTGGGGTCAGGGTAGGGATCCTTCCTTGAAGGGTCAGGGACCTATAGTGCAACCTAAAACTTTTCAGTTTGACAGGGCGTCAGGGCAAGGGGCTAGTGGTAGCACTCCTATAGCAGTCACAGTTATGCCTCCCACTCCTGTCCCTTTGGCTGTACTGGAACGTTTTACGGGTGACTGTAATAAATACAGTGTGTTCATGAATCAGAGCCACCTGCATTTGATGTGCCGTCCCACAGCGTTCCCAGATGATTCTGCCAAGGAGGCTTTTATTATCTCATACTTAGCAGGTACGGCAGCGATGTGGGCTGCTCCGCTGGTGGATAGCGATGATCCTGTGTTGTATAATTATGTGGCATTTAAGGAGCAAATGCGTTGTTTGTTTGCCAAGCATGCATTTATGCAAGCCAGCGATGCTGAATTATTGAAATTGAGACAGGGTAAGCAGGATTTGTTGTCTTATGTCTCCTCATTTAATCGTCTTGTTTCAGAGACATATTGGCCCATGGCAAAAAGAACCTCTTTGTTTTACCAGGGGTTGAGCGAAGAGTTGAAAGACATTGTGTCTCAGGTGGTGGATCCTCCCGACGATTGTGCAGCCTTCCTTGACTTGGTGGTGAAATTGAACCACCGATTGTCTGAGAGACGTGGGGAGAGGAACCGTTTTCACACCTCCTGTGTTGTAAAAGTGAGAAGTACAAGTAGGGAGTGCCGTTTGTTTGGTCTCCTAGTGCACAAGCTGCTTTGGAGTTGTTGGTTGACAAATTCACCTCGGCCCCTGTCCTTGTTCATCCCGATCCTGCTTTCCCTTCAATGTAGAAGCTGATACTTCTCTGTGTGCTGTAGGTGGTGTTCTCTCTCAGAGGGATATAGACACAGGTTTCATGCACCCAATTGCGTTCTTTTCTAAAACCTTGTTACCAGCTGAACTCAATTACACTGTGGCAGAGAGAGAATTCTTGGCCATTAAGCTGTCCTTTGAAGAATGTCGGCATCATCTATGTGGGGCTCTACACCACATTACGATTTATACAGATCACAAGAATCTAGAGTTCTTTCGTTTAGCCAGATCTTTGACCCCGAGACAGACGCGATGGGTATTATTCTTTAAGGAATATGATTTCATCATAACATATAGGCCTGCAGCACAACAATTGAAATCAGATGCATTGTCTTGCATATATGTTAATCAGACGGGTGCAGTGCCGTCTTTGGAAACATGACCTGTGATAGCTAGGGCGAGAATCATGTGGTGTCTTTCAGCAGAGGAGTTTATGTCTTCTGTGAAGGAACAAATGGGGAATATAGATTTTACCCCTTGGCTGACCAACCCGCTTTTCTCCGTCCAAAAAAGCTTATTGTATCATGATGGAAGATTGTTCGTACCTCCTGAATTGAGGGAACAAGTTCTTACTTGGTGTCATTCCTCATCCTTAGTGGGTCATCCTGGAATGAATAAGACCAGAGGGTACTGTTTATGTTGGTTTTGGTGGGAGACAGTAGGACTTGTGGTCCAGGTGTTTGTAGCTTCTTGTCCTGTTTATGCCATTAGTAAGCCTACACACACAAGTCCTTCTGGGTTGCTGCATCTGTTACCTGTCCCTTCAGCTCCGTGGCATACTATCAGTATGGATTGTGTTACTGATCTCCCTCTTGAATCAGGGTATACAGCCATACTGGTGGTAGTGGATTTGTTTACGAAAATGGCACACTTCATACCGTTACCAAAGGTGCCTACAGCTTGTGAGTTGGCCACAGTTTTTGTGAACCATGTGGTGAGGTTACATGGGTTGCCCACTGCTATTGTGTCCGATAGAGAGGCCCAGTTTGTATCCCATTTTTGAACCAAACTATGCTCCTCTTTAAGGATGGAGTTGCGTCTGTCATCCACATACCATCCTCAGACGGATGGTCAGACGGAACGTACCAATCAAACTATGGAGCAGTATCTTAGGTGTTTATTAACCTCTTTAACATGCAGTTGGGTTATGGCACTCCCGTTGACGGAATTTGCATATAATAACAGCGTGCATACTGCCTTGGGGATGACACCTTTATTTTGTTCCATGGGGTATCATCCTGAAGCCAGTCCAATACAACCCACAGGGCATGTACCAGCATTGGATACATTAAGTATGTTTGGTCCAGATTTGGAAGAAAGCACAGGAACAGTTACGGATTGCCATGGTTAATGTGAATAAGCAAGCTGATAGGCATAGAATTCCCGCTCCTTCTTATGCCATAGAGGATCAGGTGTGCCTGGCAATGAAGAATTCGCGATTGAGTGGTCCCAGAAATTACAGCTGCGGTATGTGGAACCCTTTCGCATTCTCAGTGTAGTGAATCTTGTGGCCATGAAACTGGAGTTGCCAGATGAGTATTGTATTCATCCAGTGTTTCATATGTCCTATTGAACCCATACACTAGATCTACTCAGGCGTTGCCACCCCCACCTCCAGTTTTAGTAGATGGGTATGAGGAGTGTGAGGTGAACGCTATCCTGGAGTCCAAACGCAGGAGAGGGAGGTTGTATTATCTGGTGGATTGGAAGGGATACTCCCCTGAGAATCGTACCTGGGAACCGGCAGGTGATGTTCATGCCCCCCGACTAGTATGTTTATTCCATATACGTCATCCTACTAAACCTATTCCTGTGGGAAGGCCTTGGGGGGGGGGGATACTATTAGGAATTAGTCATGAACGTAACTTTTCCTGCCCTCTCTCTATGGGCATGTATGAGCGGGGCTGCTGGTGCGCGCGCCCAATCGGCGCGATTGCGGGAGGTATAAAACGAGCCGGCAGCCGGTCCTCTTTGCTTCGTTTCATTTCCCGGTCTGGTTACCCAGAAGGACTTTGCCTTTGGTTCCTGTTTCCACTGTTGTTTGGATCATCTTGCCTTGCTTCCCCTCTCGGACTCGCCGCTTGCAGGCGCTTCTTGTGCTGGGACGTTGTCTTCGTTTTTCCCCTTACTGGATGTGGATTCACTACGCTGACTGGCTTCTTTCTTTGTTCACGGGACTGACAGGTACGCAGTTGCGTGTCTGTTTCTCTGTTTTGGATTACTCCGTTTACTTTCTGGATACCTACAACCCATCATGGTCATTTTTTGAACTTCAGCACATTTGGGTTCATTTTTATCCCGGTTGCGATTTTATTAATGGACGTTTTTTGTTTCTTCTTTATGGGGGTTGTTTTCCTAGCTTGAAGAGTGGGTTTTTGTATGCCACAGGAGACTTTTTCCCCTGCATTTTTACTCTTGAAGAAACACGCATTGGAGATTGGGGATATTTCCATCACCTCTGGTTTGCTCGTGAAAACGAGTTGTGGACCCCATTTATTCTGGATGAATGCATGATTTGGCTCTTAATGCTGGTAAGGGTTTGTTTTCTTATGCTCCAAGCAGTGACTGTTCATGCATGTCCATGAGTAATGTATATGGAAATTATATGAATCCCTGTTGCTTGTTTTCCTATAGGTTCGGGAGCAGCTACTTACCAGTAGTGTTTAGGAGGGGGAACATCGTTTACAACGCGGTGTTTACACCGCAGTACCTTTACAACAGTGCCATTACAGCGCAAGTCGTTACTACGACTTGCGCTGGATGGCGCTCTTGTTTGAGGAATATTGTAATTTTATATTCCAACACCTCCCTACTGTTACGTGGGCTGGTGTTAGAATATAAAATTATAATAATCCACAATCCACGCACACCAACGCAAGTCATTGTAACGACTTGCGTTGTAAAGGTAGCGTTGTAAAGTACCGTGATCTAAAAGATCGCGTTGTACTAACGTACATCCGTTTAGGAGGACTGTGTTTTCCTTCTTTTACCCCCACCCTCTCCCTGTGTCCTGGTGGCGAGTTCGCTGTGCTGCTATGGGTGATAACTGCCAGGACAGGGGTAGGGGACTGGGCATATCCTCGCTCCTGCAGTGTTGGGTGGAACCTGGTGGTAACAGGACATGCATCACCGTGAGAGCATGCTGGACTGATCAGCATCACATAGTGGGACTGTCACCCAACTGAGGTGATGCCGAGGGACTTCATCAGCACAGTGTTTGTGTCCAGACCTACTTGGTTAAATTAAGGATAGGTGCCAAGATACCCCGGTGCTTCCAGCTGCACCTGTCCACCACTTTCCTGCGGACTGCCTCTCAAAGCTGTGAGACTTCAGTTATTTTTTGTTGTTTTCATTCCCTCCCACAGGTTGGACTTTTTTTTTGGGGGGGGGGGTTTAATACAATTTGGAAGGAATGTTGTGTCCTGCTGGACACAGTCTAGTGTTTTACCAGCCTCTCCCACAAGAGCTGGTCCATACACCCACCTCACACCCATCCAACACAGGTGTCACCGGTCAGGAGACCCTACCAATAAAAGGAGACCGAGTGCACATGTTCGGGGCCTGTTCTTAGTACTATACCTAATTGTCTGTGTCATTTATTCACATAGTATGTGGGCCTTGAGCCAACGAATTAACATCGACCATTTGTTTTACTTACCTGAATTGGTGCGCAAGATGTCTACCACATTTGCACAGCAAAGTTTAGAGCAGAGCATCAAAATGAAATATTATTCAAAATCGAGATTTTGGCAACCACACAATTACTTAAAAAGTTTACAGTTCTAGACTTCCCTGCCAGCAACATAAGATCCATTGATTTTTTTTCGTTTTCATTTCCAGTTTTGTAAAAGAATATCCTGCCCACAAATAGCAGAATCGCATGCAACGTGTTGGATTTCCGCCAGAATGTATAACTTATCCTGAGCACAGACCCCACTCCCAATCACTGAAAATCAAATCTAAAGAGCCGAGTCCTCCTTCCTCACATATGAGCCTGGATATTCCTTGGTAGCTGGGAAAATCTACTATAACTGCACCCTCCCAGAGCACTGCCTGGCGTTTCAATGATGGCTCTGGGAAACCAAAATCAGCCATGAACACATTATGAAACGCTTTCTTTTGTTTCGCCTCTGTATAGAGGGCACAACTCTAGTTCACTGGATATTTATTTCTATATCAGATTCATAAGTGAAACCGTGTGTCAGTAATGCCAGATGAAATGGTCTTGAAAGCTGATGCTCCAAAATGGCTACCGTTATCTAACCCATGGCCTCACTGATGGCAGTGGTGGCTGGTGACATTTGAAAGTGGTGAGGCGTAACATTATTGTGGTACTGTACCGCGGCGAGCGAGCTCGAATAACCTACGGGGGTGTCAAGAAACCAGCTTTCATATGTCCTCAGCACTCTGGCCTAACACCACGTCTACACGCAGGGGGTTTACCAGTTACAGATGGAGCCGCTCTACGCATGTGGCATGTTAAATTCAACAGACGAAAACCGAGCCAGATTGCACCTTTCTGGCACCAGATCTGCATAAAAAACGTGCGGTGGCAATTACAACAAGCACATTCTAATTAGCTGACAAGTTCTCCTGGCTTCTCTGACACCCTAGTTTACTACTGGTAAACCTACTTCTCGTCCTAATGAGACAGCCGCCGGTGGAGCGAGCTGCATCTCTGCTTGTGCACGCAGGCGGCCATATTGTGGACAACTAACTTCTAAAATCCCACCTCCCTTTATTAAAGAGCTAATACGCCAAATCATATTTTGTCTGTCTAAAACAATTGACTAGTGCAGGGGCGGCCTTAGGCATGTGCAAGCTGTGCATCTGCATAGGGCCACCAAACCCCAGGGGCCACCACGCCAATATATATCCTTAGTATAATAATAAGGTGGATACATATTTGTGTGGCGGCCCCTGGCAGGGATTTGGCCCCTGGCTCTGTTCCACTTCCAAACACCCTGACTCCTCGTCCCCGTCCCCCCTCGTCACTGGCCTCCGCGCCTGCGTTCCTCCGGGGCCCCCTACCTGTTCCTCCGGGGGCCCCCTACCTACGCTCTCTGCCCAGGGCCGCCATGAGCCTAGAGCCGCCCCTGACTAGTGCCTACGGAATGTGTCACAACATAATTAGCGAGGTTGTCTCATCAGGAATACATTAGAAGGTAGATCCTTGCAATTGAGAGATTCCCTGTGATTCATGCCGACATCTCTCAATTCCTGGGCTACAGCAAGGCGTTATTTCTCTCTCTGTGCTCACTGGAGGTGAACAGTGTAAAGGGCTGTGATGGGCCCTAGGCCCACATGCTAGCAGGCATACAATCACTGAGACAGGACACACTGGAGGTCTGGTGCAACTGGCCAAGAGCACGTGGGCTCGGCCTCTTTTATTACTTCTGTGTCACCTGACCAGTGACATCAGTGGTGGGTGGGTGTTCAGTGTAGTTACAGGCTTCAGCACTAGAATGCTGACTTCTGCTGGGCATTACATCCCTTCCCAAATTGGTTAAAAAAAATAAACCAAACCGAAAAAGTCCAAGAACCTGTGGGGGACAGAAAACACCGAAAATAACATTGGACTTGCGTTTTCAAAATGAGTCTCTTTGGCTGCTTGCAACCCGCAGGCAGTAAAGTTCTTGTATTCTGGACTTGCAGTTCTTGGAGGCACAGTCCGCAGTTGCTCGGCGGGTTCTTTCTTTGTCCGTGCTGTTTGTCTGCTGTTCTCAGCCCTGCCTTTGCTTCGCTCCGTTGGTGATGAGAGATCCCTAGATGACACAGGTGTCGACAGTCTTCTGGTGTTGTTCTCTCTTCTGGCTTCGTGATATTTTTCCATGCAGGCTTTAGTGTTGACTCTTGGCAGGTGAATAGAGTAGGTGCACACATCCCTCTCACTAGGATGTCCCTCTCTCCGGTATTCCTCTCTCACCAGATATCCGGGAGGACCTCTTTGCCAGGCTTCCACTGGACTGGTGTTGTCGGTCGTGTTGCTCCACCATAGCTTTCGGGCCGTGAGCGAGGCGCTCCACGAGCCTCACCGTCGTGTCCTAGTTCCACCTGAAGGTTGAGTTGTCGACTCTCTTCATTGCTCGCGAGGCTTTCATCCTCTTGGGTCCTGCAGACGTGCATCGGTAGATCTGTCTCCCGTGCGGGACTTGCTGCCACCAGAGTCCCTCGAGGCCTCTGATTCTGGTTTGCCACGGGCTGGTGCGAGGTGGTCAGGTCCTCAACTTCCAGAGTCCTGAGTAGTCTCATCATCCAATTTCCGCTCAAACCCCAGAGGTAGATGTCGCCAACCGTCTAGCTTGCTCTCTCCTGCGATCGCCATGTGGATGGATGGCTCGTAGGTGGTTGTCTTTGATCTGCACTGCCGGTGCTCTTGCCAGGCTTGTCTTCCTTTGCACTCAGGTGTTCCAGTGCTTGTCACCTTGCTTCTTTCCGCAGGGGCGGCTTCTTCTTGCAGTGGCAGCGTGCCATTCCGATTTCTCCTTTCTTCCTTTCCTGGGTGGCGGTGTGCCACTCCGATCTTCCTTCTTCTCTTCTCCTCTTCTCACGACGTACCCTGGTCCCCTTTTCTTCATCTTCTCTGGCCAGGCTTCCCCATGCAGTGCGCGCACTCTGCATGCATCATCCTGGTCTTGTCCTAGTCCTAGGACACTGTCTTCTTGTCACTCACTTCCAGGGTTAGCGTCGCGACCTTTTCTACTGTTCCTTCTTCCTTTTCATTTTGGCGTCACGCCCTTCTTCTCCCTGTTCCTTCTTGCGACGTGATCTGGTCACTGTACTGCATTGGCCTTCCCAGCCAGTCTTCTCCAGGTAGCGTGCACTCCACCTGTTTCTCTCTGTTCTGGGCATGGCTCTCCGACATTGGTGTTTTCTTCTAGTGACTGGACCGGTTGTCGCCATCTTCTCAGTTGATTCTTTTCTTTCCTTGGCGACCATACTGGGCGGTCGGCTTTCACCTTCGGCATGAGTCATCATGCTGTGCTATCTTTTTCTGGTCGCCATTCACCTTCGGCATGAGTCGTCATGCTGTGCTATCTTTCTCCTGATCGCTTCTGGCGGCGCAATGCTGACCTTCGTTCCTCGCTCTCCTCTTTGAACACTTTGGGCACTCCTGGTGTCTTCTTGCCGTGCTTTGCTGCTGTCACGGTATTTTCACTTGCGCAGCTCCCGGTCGTGTCGCACTCTCAATCCTCCCCTTGCTTCTTTGGTGCGGTGGGGCGTCGTTGCGCCATTTTTGCGTTATTGCGTGGCGTTGCTGTGCATTTGCCTTCATGCACGCCTGACGTTTCCCGGCTCCTTTTCATCTGTGCAGGCCTTTCTGCTACTCCACAGTTACCTTGTGCTGTTGCGCAGCTACTTGGTGCGGGGTTCTTAAGTGTCCCTCGCTTGTCCAGTGGTGCTCTTTGACGCTTTCCTGCGCACTCCTCCAGTGCGCTTGGTGCAGACTTTACGGTTTCCTCTTCATTCACACATTCACTCAATTCACTCAATCGTGGCTCTGTCCTGATATCCTTGTAAACTTTTCTGCGTTGCTGCACAATGTCTTTATAATGAAAAATCCTGCGTGGTGACCTGGCACCTGCCGTCGCTTGTTACTGCCTGTCATCTGGCTGAGGGGGGTTCAAACATGTGGAGATGCACTTTTTTCCCTATCACTTTTCCAGTGATGGTGCAATGTTGCTGACTGGCCACTAGATAGCAGTGCTACCTCTACTCCATTCCAGATCCCTGTCTTGAGCAGTTCCCTCCTCGACGGGCCAAGTCTTTTCACTTGGAGGGCTTGCTTCCCTCGGGCTTGCACAGGGGCTGGAGTTAGCAGCTGGTCTTTACCTCCCGGTGAGTGCTTTCACTTGGCTTTCCTTCTCGTGGGTCTGACCTTGGCGGCACGTTACCGCTGCAGTGACAGCCCGGTCTTGCTGAGTGGTGCCTTTTCCAGTTGCCGCCCTGCCTCCTTTTTCTTTTCTTCGCTCCCTGCCCGCAGCAGCCTCATTGCCTCCGCACACGGGCAGGGGGCTGGGGGCCTTGTACCTCCAGGCGGGGCAGCGTGTCCCGCGGGTGAGCTCCGCTCAGTCGGTCTCTCGCCCGGCAGCTCACTGCACGCTGCGGGCGCACCAGTTCCTTCACCCCGCAGCTGCAGTCTTTACACGCTGCACAGTGGGCGGCTGGAGCTACTTTTCACCGGCTGCGGCCGGGTATTGACGTTACCGCCTCCCCTCCCCCACCGCCGCAGCCACACTTCACACGCGGCGCGGGGTGGGGAGCAATTAACGCGATTAGCGCTCCACTGCGGGTGGGCTCCGCTGCCAACTCAGTTCCTTTCCCTGGGCGCCCTTGCGATCGCGGGTGGGCTCCGCTTTATTTACTTTCACTTTCCCCCGCCCGCGGCAGCTCTTCACCTCACACGCCGCGCTGGGCGGGGGACAGGGGACACTTCAGGCAGGCCGCGGGTGGGCTCCGCTGGTCCTGCTTTCATTTCAAAGTAAATTTTTTGGCCGCATTACGCCCGGCGGGGCACCTGACCATGCGGGTGGGCTCCGCTTATCATTACAGTCACAGGGGGTCTCTTCAGGCTAGCGCGGCCCTCTCCCAGGCATTCACAACGCCCGGGCTCACCTCCGGTGACTTCAACGCGGGTGGGCACCGCTTGTCTCACTCTTCACTCCAGGCAGGGGGGCACACACGCCGGGCACGGGGTGAGATCACCTCTTCCTTCTCCTCTAGGTCCGAGGCTCTTGACACACTTCGAGGGCCTCGCGGCGGCCGGCTGCTTTCTTCGGGGGTGTGCCTACACTGCTGGCAGCTCTCTCTTCCCCTTTCCTCAAAGTTTTTTGGTTAGCTGGCACACATGGGCACAGCTCCGCCTCGTCGCCAATGTAAAGGGCTGGGGTGGGCCCTAGGCCCTCATGCTGGCAGGCACTCATGCACTGACGCAGGACACACTGGAGGTCTGGTGCAACTGGCCAAGTGCACGTGGGCTCGGCCTCTTTTATTACTTCTGTGTCACCTGACCAGTGACATCAGTGGTGGGTGGGTGTTCAGTGTAGTTACAGGCTTCAGCACTAGAAAGATGACTTCTGCTGGGCATTACAAACAGGGCACGCAGTGCGATTTCTCTGACACCCTGCACAGCTACCATGCCCGTTTTATGAGGCCCCATCGATCACTGCACTCGTGACTAAGCCAATATGCTTTAAGTGACGCACGGGCTGTTAATAAATAGTTTCTGCGTCTGTCATTCAGAGAAGGTATCTGTGGCTCTCCCTCGATAATTCACCCGTTGTCATTTGCAGCACAATTGTGGTTTATTTGTTTGTAATGGCGAAGCAGTGTGTTTTCTGTGGCAAGGCGTCGTCTTTAAGAGCAAACGCGGGTTGTTTGGGCACATATAAAGAGATAGCGCTGGCTTGTAGGAGAAAGCCCTCGTTGCTCGGTGGTGTGGGGGCTGATAAACTTTAAGAAATACACATTCTAGCACCATCAGGAGCCTGCCGATTAGTGGAAACACGTCATCTATGGAGGGAAATGGACACAACTAGTTCCAATGCAGGGGTGAGCAGCCATGTGTACTGCAGTTGAGGCTGCTGGGGGGGTGGGGGTGCGGGGGGTTGTCGCGGGGGGGTGGGGGGGGTGTCACATGGGGGGTGTCGTCGTGGGGAGGAAAGGGGGGTATTAAAATAAAATTTAAAAATCCTACACCCACTTGAGGTCCTGAGCAGGTCCGTGCCTCCCCGAGTCCGTTCTCCGTTGGCGCCTGTAACCCCTCTCGGCCAGTCCTGGCATGGCTATTCTTCGCCCGCAGCACGCCCATTAGGAGCCCAAAGGGCTCCTAATGGGCATGCGCAAAAAGGTGAAAACACCAAGTACGCATGCGTGGGCACGATGCAAAAATTCGCCCTCCGTCCCCACTCATGCGCACTTGTGTTGTGCTGCTGCCTGTTGCCCTCCCACTCGCCTGACAATCATGTCAGTCAACATGACGCCAGACCGGGCGGTCCGACGTCATGCTGACTGACATGATTGTCGGTTCTCCCTCGAGTCTTTGAACTTAAGTAAACCGAATCAGTTTACTTAAGTTCAAAGACTCCGAGGGAGCTGCGGGCG
The DNA here is from genome assembly GCF_964261635.1 of Lissotriton helveticus. Classification (NCBI taxonomy): domain Eukaryota; kingdom Metazoa; phylum Chordata; class Amphibia; order Caudata; family Salamandridae; genus Lissotriton; species Lissotriton helveticus. Next base: position 327,094,183 of record NC_136071.1, on the reverse strand, counting down.
GGGGGGCTACGCCCCCACGCCCCAATGGACACACCATTCACAAAGGTGTAGTTTTACACCTTTATGTGTACCCTATGCAGAGATGTAAATGTCAGAATTTTGGGAATTCACACATATTCCCAGCAGAATGCCTGGAAAGCTTTGCTAGTCACAGCTTTCCTTATTACTGTGAATCTCATGTGACATCTGCTGTTTCGCCAATACAGAGTTCTATAACTCCACATTAGGAAAGGCAGGCTGGTGCACATCGACTTCTATTCTTTTTTCAACATGGTAAAACATCTTTTCACGTGGAGAACATCTTTCCCTAAACCCCTACAAAATTTGGAAGTGTCCTGTTCACCTTGGCATCACAGAAGGGGAGTAAATCGCTGACTATTTATACAGGCCAGGTATCCTTTTATAGATAATTGAACCTCTCCGGACCTGTGAATTTTGCACTCTCTGACTAAGACAGTCAGAAAATGATTTAATTATCTGATAGATCAAATGTACTGCAAACAACTGTGTGTACAAATCCTAAAAACACTGTATGTGCATATCTCATCCAGTTGATCAGAGGACTCCAGTCGTTGGGACACCACCTTTTAAGTCCTACTCATGTGGTTTACTTTCTGCAATGACTATTGTCAAGTGTGATAAGCCAACTGGGTCATTTGAGGTCAGTCAAGACTACAGGTCCTAGAATATAAACGAATGATCAGGACTGGAAACATGGTGCACATGTGATATGGAGTGATCTGCTCACCATACACCTTGTGCTTTCCAAAAATACTCAGGTAGTGGAGAGACGGGAATGACAGCGACTGAGATATGAAAGGACGGCCTAAGTTCTAAATTACATTTCCTCAATTCATTAAGGAAAAGTATTCAAAGCCGAGGTCATCCATCCTGCCCTGCACACCGCACTATTCTGCAGGGTGCAAATATTGATGGTGTGATAACATAGTCACACATGCCATTCCAAACATCGCACTACCAGACCAGAGCAAGTACAAAACCTGTTAGTCTGCATGAACCTCATCCTAAAATAATGGGACCACGCTGCGCCAGCTTTAAAAGGCCACCAGTGGCTCCCAGTTGAAGTCAGGATCAAACCCAAGCTGCTCAAGAGTTACTGAAGTAAAGGCAAATGGTATTAACCAATAAACACTGCTTATGTATTACTTCTTTATTCCTACCCTTTACATAGCACATAAGGACCGGAAAGTTAAAGCACTTTACACAGAAGAAAACTGAATCAAGGTTACATCGCGATGTGTAAGGATTGATGAGCAGTGAATACGTCAATTCAATCAATCAATCAATCGATCAACTGTAAGCTTTATTCGGTTTAAAATGACAAACCATAAAAGAATCCTAAAAATCATAAAAACATCTATTCATCACAGAATTATAAAATTCATTAAAACAATTCATGATAAAAAGCCTTGCGAATATCGTATGGCGCTTGGTGGGTTATCTTATGGGCGATCCAAGGCAGGCAGCCCCTCGCTGTCCCGCCTGCCTAATGAGCCAGCCAGCACGGCGAGTCGACACTCAGACAGTGCAGCACCTTGTCGATCCTTCTCTTATACTCCCGCCCCCCCCTTTTCAGGGCGGAGCGGAATGGCACACCCCCGGTCGGTTCAGACCGCCCGAAGGACTAACGGGGCGCCTTCGCGGTTTCCCGGAACCTCCTGCGGCTCCAGGTCCTTGGCTCAGGCACCCTTACTGTGCCAGGCTGAGGTACCCTTACTGTACCAGTCTGCCGCAGAGGTACCCTTACTGTACCCGTCTGCCTCCAGATTGCCCTGTAACTCCGCCTGCAACACAAAAACAACATTAAAACGCTCAATCCATTTGCGCCGCCTGTCCAACTGCTGGGTACGAGGTTAGGGTGGGTTCAGCACTCAGGCGGGCGTAACGCGGGAACAGAGGCTGAGCTAGGGGTCGCCGGGGCTTAAATACCCAACACGCCCCCACAGTTGAGCCCTCCCCTACAGCGCGTCATGGCGACCGCGGGGAGGGGCAGGTGGGCTCTCTGAGCCTCCCCTCCTAGCCCCGGACGCGGGGCAGGGGGGGGGGCTCCAACTAGGCCACTAGGGTGGCTGCCCTGCCAATGTCCCCCTGTGTGGGACGCGGGCAGCGGCATAGTGCCCACACCGGCATCCGCTCCCACCCAACATCATGCACATTTTGCCCATATAATGATACACTGGACACGTTATTTATGGGTAAGAACTGCTGCAGGTTTATTTTTATACAATCGTATGGCGTTTGGTGGGTTATCTTACTGGCCATCCAAGGCAGGCAGCCCCTCGTTGTCCCGCCTGCCTAATGAGCCAGCCAGCACGGCGAGTCGACACTCAGACAGTGCAGCACCTTGTCGATCCTTCTCTTATACTCCCGCCCCACTTTTCAGGGCGGAGCATTATGGCACACCCCCGGTCGGTTCAGGCCCCCCGACCGCCCGAAGGACTAACGGGGCGCCGTCGCGGTTTCCCGGAACCTCCTGCGGCTCCAGGTCCTTTGCTCAGGCACCCTTACTGTGCCAGGCAGAGGTACCCTTACTGTACCAGTCTGCCGCAGAGGTACCCTTACTGTACCCGTCTGCCTCCAGATCGCCCTGTAACTCCGCCACAGCTCTGGAGGAGGCTACCGTCGATGACAGAGCCCCCCCGTATGAAAATAAACCTGCAGCAGTTCTTACCCATAAATAACGTGTCCAGTGTATCATTATATGGGCAAAATGTGCATGATGTTGGGTGGGAGCGGATGACGGTGTGGGCACTATGGTAAACCATAGATTTGTACCGCAGCTACGTATACAGTACTTGCCTCATTCATCGTATTATGCCCCAGTTTCTTCATAGACGAGTGCTTCGAAGTGTGAGTTACTGTGTCATATTTTAATTGCCTTCTGAACGAAGACCGCCACAGAAAGACACCCGGGTGTGTGCCAGGCCTCGTTGCCAGAATTTAGGAAATGTGTCTAAAGGCGTGTCTATGACTGAGGTAATTTTCCAGTCACTGGAGCGTTCTTGGCTAGAAACAGCTGCCCAGGAGAAGGATTGTCTCTTCACAATATAGTACTTAAATTTAGGTCCTTCCAATAGTATTGAATGCCCAGTTCTTAGGCATCTTGTCACCAGAAATGTTCAGTGATTCTGCTAGCAATAGGAGTGATTGTTATGAATGGCTTTGTGAGCTAAAGAGCATATTTTGAATATCACTCTGGTAGGGACGAGGATCCATTGTAGTTTCCATAAAATGAATTACTTTGATCTTATTTTCTAGCCTATTGGTCTAATGTACCATTTGAAAGCAGGGTAACTTTGAGTGGAGTAGTGGGGGTGATGGGGACACCAGCAAGTACGGCATTTCCAAAGTCCAATCTTGAAATGACAAATCAATGTATGGCTGTTCTGTCTGAGGTGATCAAGTGAAATGAAGTGGACATTTTTCTTTAAGGCACGGAGGTGGATGGTGGTGGCTTATGAAATTCCAGCAATCTTTCAGCCAAATTTCAAATGGAAGAAGCATAACCAAAGATCCTTCACAGCAGAAGTCTCTGCAACTTCTTCAACCATCTGTCTGAATGTGGATCCCAACATCTCAATGTTCCAATCCGTGCAAATTAATTTCATATTGCCCTATACTAATTCACCATTAATCCTGTTTGGGTTCCAGAGTAGCGTGCTACTCGGAAAAAAGCACTTTGATGCCTCGTCAGGGGTAGGAAGCGCTATATAAATGCAATTACAAATACACTCTTAACCTCCAGTAAATTCATAAAAAGATTGCTGTTTTGGCAAAGCTTGGGCTATGAACAATCAGCTTAGCTGCAGGCAACTATTGTGATTCGATAAAAAGACTAGCTGATGCTGCTGAGGTGAAAACCAAACTCTCCAGGCCCTCAGTGGCACCAGTGTCTAACAAAACCAAAGTGATTTGACTGAAAAGAACAAATAAAAAAACGATCCTTCACCTAGCCAGCCAAATGCACAACGGAGTAGTGTAGTATCTTGTGCATGCAACTGCAGCAAATGATGAAAGTCATAAGGAGAACCAACTTCCCATTTATAGGGGACTTTGAGTGCCCCACAGGCACATCTTTGTTAACCCCTCCTTTGCTTAGTCTCCCTCAACCCAGTGCCCTAAACCAGAAGCAACAGGGCATTAACCAAGCTAAGGACTACAGTTAGGCCACCAATAACTAAACCCCACCATTACTAACATTACCACTAGGGGTGGGCGGAATTTGCGAAATTGACTTTCGCAAATTATCCCGAAAATGTCGAAAATCTCCGCAAACAGGCGGAAATATCGCGAAGACGCGGAAGTTTTTTTCCCGTCCGCTCGCGGTATTTTCTGCGTGATTGCGTTGGAAATGACGTGTTCGCGTCCTCACGCTCTCACTCGCGGTGAAGAATGACGTGTTTGGGTTCTCTTCTCTCGCTCCTTGTCGCGTTCGATATGACGTGTTTGCGTCTTCACGCTCTCGCTCGCGGTAGAGAATGACGTGTTTGAGATCTCATTCTCTCACGGTGCATGATCGCGAGACGAATGACATGATCGCGGGCGCGATCTCTCGCGAGATAGTGCAAAATGACTACCAACAATCCAACATCTCTTGGAGCACGTGACGGGATCGGGCAAACTTGTCGGCGAACGCGGGGATCCAGATAAGGCGATCGCGTGCAAGAGAACGTATTTTTACAGCGCGAGCATGAAAAAAATTTCAGGTTCGCTGCGGATCGCGGAAATTTTGGCATTTTCGCGCTCTCCGCGTAACGCGGAAATGTCAAATAATTGCAATTTCTGCAAGCAGAACGTAATTTGACGCCCAGGCCTAATTACCACCCCCTGTTGATCTACCTATAAGGCGTATGCTGATTGCTTTCAATATGATTACATTGTTGGTCTCTACTGACCTTCGAAATAGCCTGTTCCAGCCCCGAGAATCAGGAACCACCTGTTTGAAAACATCTGATTCAATACCAACTTAGTGTCCTCCAAAAAAAACAGAAAAGTTTCTCCTCAAAACCTATCCTAAGAACTAGTTTGTTCCATAATCTTTTTAATACTTTACACCATTTTCTAAACCGAGGCAGAAATGTGAACTCTCCCAATTGTTACCTGTAAAGTGCTCCGTTGCCATGTGGGTAGGTATGCACTATATAAGTTCTCTAAACAAACGAATTAAATAAATTAATAAATTAGAAAATCATGATGCTTTGAGGCAGTTACAATAGCCCTAAAGCTACTACGAAGTCAAATGCAGTGTTTCACCAAAACCCTAATCAATTTGAAATAAATGGTAGAAATCCCTCTCATATTAGAAGCAGATGCCTGAGAGTCTTCCATGTGGTCTCATGGTTTGCCTGCCTACACTCTGGTAAGCACCAATGTCACCTATCTATTTTAAAAAATATACAATAAGAATCTTATTGTATATTTTTTAAAATAGATCCATTCACACAAAATGCAGAACCAAGGAACTACATTAAGAACTGAAGCTCGTTAGACAGTAAATGAGTTGCCATTCGTCTGTTTATTCTGACACTGGGCCAATGTGGTATGTTAGGAAACTTATGACAGGGCCCGCCACATTTCATTAACAAAGCTCATGACAAAAGCCAGCGTAGCACAACCTACAGGAACTATGTGTGAAAAGGAACGGGCCCTATTCAGCATGCCGTCTGTTTACAGTAGGTTTGATAGGCTGTTCATCACATGCCAAAATGTGACAGGAGAAACGTCTGTCTCACAAAGGAGCCCGGGAGAGTTTGCACAGCAAGGCCAGAGTGTGGGCTCCAAGGTGGTCTGCATTTACGTTCAACAAATTCCAGGCGAACAAGCATGAAACCCTACAGGGGGAACGTCATGGAAATTTCATAAAGCATGTGAAAAAGCCCAACAAACCAGATCAAAAATGGCGTTCTTTGAGGAAGGGGGAAATTAATAAAAGATTACATTTCTATTGCTTGAAATAGAAGCGTTTCCTGAGGCAGGTCGACAAATTGCTTGGAAAGGCATACAACCGTGTGTAGGGTTGTAGAAATACCGGAAAGATATCCTTCTGGGGTTTTCCTCTGGGGTGTCAAAAAATAAATCATTGTTGAAGATACCCAAAACCAGCTTGTTACAAAATGGTCATTCTCTCTTGCACCAGTCCCTCCCTGCACGTGTCTGATTCAGTTAGTCAGCATGGGTCTCGCGAGAACCTGGCAGTGCATTCCATGTACAAGAGCGCAGGAATTTAGGGGAAGAAAGTATTGTGAGCAAATCTGTATGCCTGAAAAATGTCAACTCAAGTTTGGTTATTCTAAATTTGCATGGGGTAGCATTGTGCATAGGGTCCACTCAATGATGTGGGGTGTAGCTTAAGGCATCGAGACCCAGTGTTCCTTCTATGTTTTATGCTCGAGTTGTGTGCGTACTGGTGGGCAGTTACTCTAATCTCCACTGCGCCAGAAACTAGAGTTACCTGGAATGCAAGCAATCAGTATTCAACACAGCAGGTCTAAAGTATCCGAAATCCCTGTGTGAAAATGCATCCATCAGTAAGGGATAATCAGGTGATTTGAATGTGTAATTCCCAAGCTATCCTACAGAGACAGCGCTCCTGGAGGTGTCAGAAGTCATTAAAGGGGTACTGGACTCCGGGGGCAAGGCCATGCTGGTCATGTTGGATTTGTCGGCGGCCTTTGACACCGTTCCCCATGAGGGCCTTCTCGCCAGACTCTATGAGATTGGCCTTAGGGGGACGGTGCTCAGCTGGTTTTCATCTTTCCTAGCTGACCGCCGACAAACGATCTGGGTCCCCCCAGACTCGGCCGTGATGCCGCCATTGGGAGTCGGGGTCCCGCAGGGCTCTATATTGAGCCCGACCCTCTTTAACATCTTTATGACCCCTCTGGCGGCATTGGCGGAGTCGTTCGGGGCCCGGATCGTATCCTATGCCGACGACACACAGCTCCTCTTCTCTTGTAAGAGGGGAGGAGATTTTAATGGAGAGAGTATCCGGGACTGCCTTGAGGCTGTCTTTAGATGGTTTCATCTGAGCGGCCTCAAGTGCAACTCAGAGAAGTCTGAGGTACTCTTCTTCGGGTGTGCGTCGGATCCTGACTGGCTAGCTTGGTGGCCTATTAACATGTTTCCACCATCCTGTCCATCTCTAGTAGCTAAGAACCTGGGGGTCAAGTTGGACAAGGGTCTGACGTTGAGATTCCAGATCCTAGGGGTGACGGGCACATGTTTTGGCCTCCTTAAAATGCTGAGGAGGTTTCTACCCCTTCTATCTGAAGAACATAGGAAGCTGACCGTACAGGCTCTGATCGGTTCTAGGTTGGATTATGCTAATGTCCTTTACCTGGGCCTGCCAGAATATTTGCTGCAGCGACTCCAGGTTGTGCAGAATGCTGCCTAAATAGGCGAGCAGTGTTGCTGGTCTTTAGCAGACCTTACATTGGTTGCCTATCCGTAAGCGGATTGCCTTCAAGGCATTAACTTTGGCCTATAAAGCCCTCCATGCTGTTGGAGCTAAGTATCTCCAAAGGAGACTCGCCTTTTACCATCCGGCCCGTTCTCTCAGATCAGAATCTCTGTTCTTGGCGACGGTGCCGCGCGTAAAAAGAGCCCGCATTGGAGGCCGCTCCTTTGGACTGCTGGCGCCACAGCTGTGGAACACCCTGCCGCTGATACTCCGTGGAGCCACTAGCTTACTTGCATTTAGGAAGGGTCTAAAAACTTGGTTATTTGCTCTTTAGGTTGCCTCTTTTTTTTCTTTTTTCTTCCTCCTTTTTTTTTCTCTGTTTTGCTTTCTACTCTGTTTTATCACTGTGTTGTGTTATTTTGCTGTAGGTCCCATCATTAAAGCACCGGGACACTCTTTTTGAGTAGCCGTGCGCTATATAAAAATAAATATAACATAACATAACATAACATTTCTTAGGAGGGAATCGGTCTCCTTCTCAAAATGGTAGAAATAAATTGGCTCCCAGTTACTGTGAAACACAAGGGATATGCAAAAAGTGCAGGGGAAAGTCAGGTCTTTCTAAAGAGTGTCCTCACACACCCCGAAGGATGTCATGCTTCATCATTGGGCCTGCTCCTCGTCGGGCCAGCGCTACAATGCACGACGGGCACCAGCGAAGTGGCTATTTGGCGGCTATCTTTTGGTGATAACGCCCTAGGGTGAGTGTGGGTGTGTGGGCTAGGTGGTGGGGTGAGTGTGATGATATAATAGGACTAGAGCATCTCTAACAAATGTCTTTTTGCCCAGGGAGCACGAGCCTGGCTTAAATTAGTGAGCCCGAGCTGGATGTAATGATCCTATAGGGCTAGTGTGGTACATAGGGTCGACCTGCTTCATGCCAAAGTAGCTCCTCATGGGTCTGGTGCACTTCATCAGGACCAAAAAGGGATTTTGTAGTACTCTAGCACTACTACAGTGCTGGTTCATCGATTTATGTAGTTAACTAGTAACCAGATGCATTGAAGTGAACTGGGTCCCATTGACCCCAAGGAAGAAGACATGAGAAGGGGAATGGGAGGAGTTAAAAAGAACAAGAACCCAAGGTCTGGTTAGGAGTAGCTACAAACAAGAATGTATTATGCTTGTAGTGACGATTAATGTTGAGATCGGTAAAGTTACCGCTAAAACAATAGTGGTTATACAGTGAGTCATGGGCAGCTGTTGCGATTCTATTCATCATATAGCAGCTAGTGCTTGTGATGGTAACAAGATAAGCTACCTCAAATATTAAAACAGTGGTGTTCACAGTGGTCTAAAGCTGTCACTGCAAAGGTGGCAAGGGTAAATGATGTTACCTTCAAACAGTGTTACATATTTACATTGTGTACTTATGGCAGGAGCACCATCATGAATCTGCATTGCGCATTCAAGGCAATAATGTACAGCATAAGCACACAGGCAATCATACAACACATACACACAGTGGTTAATTTATATAGCTAGAGTTGCAGCGAGTGATATTCTAAAGCATATCGTCACATGGGTACGTATGAATAAATCAAAAAATCAAGCGTTCCCACTATGGGAGTGATGGTATTCCATAAGTGGTGAACCCGTGATCAAAGGTGACTGGTGGTGCCAGTAAGCACCCTAAAGGTTAAGGTGAACTCACCCCTTGGTTACGGGGGTTACAGAGCACTTTGTTGCTCTAATCTGTAACAAGATGAAAATTAAATTGCCATTATGGTATGTATAGCTTATGCCTTACCAGAATCTACATGACGTTCACGTGGCTTCTCCTGCATAGAATAGTAATACTCACGGAAGGGTGGCGAGGCAACTAGCTTCAATCCTACCCTGGCTCTGGGCCCCGTAATACATGCTTCCGGGTCAGCAGTATTAGAGTTTTCACTTGGGTGACGCTAGTACGTAGGGGGTGTAAGTATTGAGAGCAAATCTGTATGCCTGAAAAATGTTAACTCAAGTTTGGTTATTCGAAATTTGCATGGGGTAGCATTGTGCATTGGGTTCACTCAATGATGTGGGGGTGTACCTTAAGGCATCGAAATTTGCATGGGGTAGCATTGTGCATTAGGTCCACTCAATGATGTGGGGGTGTACCTTATGGCATCAAGACCCAGTGTCCCCTCTGTGTTTTATGCTCGAGTTGTGTGCGTACTGGTGGGCAGTTACTCTAATCTCCACTGTGCCAGAAACTGGAGTTACCTGGATTGCAAGCAATCAGTAATCAACACAGCAGGTCTAAAGTATCCAAAATCTCCGTGTGAAAATGCAGCCGTCAGTAAGGGATAATCACGTGATTTGAATGTGTTATTCCCTAGCTATCCCACATTTCTTAGGAGGAAATCGGGCTCCCTCTCAAAATGGTCCAAAAAAAATACTGTACCAGCAAGTAGTAGTTGGATTATTGGGCTTCAGTCATGCCCTGTAACTCAGTCCTGGTGCAATACATAGAAGATTTACTGGTTGCATCACATACACAGGAAGCATGTAAACAAGATACAGTTGCATTGCTGAACCACTAAGCTGGACATAAAGTGTCCCCGAGTAAGTTGCAGTTCTGTCAGAAGGAAGTTTTGTATCTCAGATATCACATTGAGAAAAGAGCGAGGAAGGTGTCACAAGAAAGAATCTCAGTGATTCTTAAAACGAATCAGCCAACCACCCAGAGAGATGTAAGGATGTTTTGGGGAATGGTGGGCTCTGTCAACAGTGGATACCCAACTTTTCCCTAGCGGCCATGCCTTTACAGAGGCTGACACACAATAATGTGCCTTATCTGATACAATGGGATAACAACTGCTTTATTGCCTTTCTAGAGCTGAGAGAAAGTCTCTGTAATGCCCGGCTTTGGGAATGTCTGAGTACATTAAAGCTTTTACTCTTTTCTGCAGTGAGATGGAAAGCTGCACTCTCTCAGTGCTTATACAGATACATGGAAATGCAGGCCGACCTGTGGCTAACTTTTCTGCTACTCTTCATCCTGTAGCCCCAGGGTGGCCTGGGTGCCTTACAGCTGCTGCAGCAGTTGGTGCTGGGATAGAACAGTGTGAAAGTATTGTGATGAGACATATCCTACCTGTTCTGGTGCCACATTTGGTTGAGATCTTCTTGACAAGTAACCGCACACCGCACTTGACTAACAGTTGCTTCACAAAATATGAACAGATTAAACAGACTGTGGAGAATGTAACCCTTAATACATTAGGAGAATTAAGTCCTCCGCTCTATTAAACAAGCATTGGCACAGCCAATAGGTCTCGCCTTTGGAACCTTATAAGTATTTAATTCTGCAGCACAATATCCTTGGTGCAACAACATTAACTGTTGCATGGCTAAACACTTATAATGTCCCAAAAGCGAGGCTTGTTGGTTTACCTAATAGGGTATATAAAGGGGGGGTTTTTACCCAAGAAAAGTCACTGGGACCTGGGTCATATTAGGTACTAAGAGGAAAGGGGTCCCAGTGTGGAATTGAACAAATTACCACAAAATTAAATAGTAATAATAATGCACTTGATGGGTCTACAATGTTTTATTCACAGAGTAGACACAGCTAGGATATAGTATCCAACATTTCTCATTATAAAACGGTTGATTAGTGCCCAGGAGTAGGGAAGGTGGTAAAGTGGGGTTTGTGCAGGTAGGGAAAAGTGATCATAAAAACAGACAGTTATCTGACACATTAACACATTAATTGAAATGTACATAAGAACGTAAATCAAGTTAGTCGATTAGACATCACATGCCCCAAATAGTTCATAAATGGCACGATTGCGGAAAGAGGGGCTGGAATGCAGGGACCAGTTGTCGACGTTTCGACCCACTATTATGCAGGAATTAGTGGAACCCTTGCGGCGGGGTCTTCATCAGGACGGGTGTGGGGCTATCAACCTATCTGTTTGGCGCTCGTCGTCTTAGTTAAACCTTCTGGGAATGTCCAGGAGAGGGTTGAGATTGCATATTAATTGATAGCCCCACACCCGTCCTGATGAAGACCCCGCCGCAAGGGTTCCACTAATTCCTGCATAATAGTGGGTCGAAACGTCGACAACTGGTCCCTGCATTCCAGCCCCTCTTTCCGCAATCGTGCCATTTATGAACTATTTGGGGCATGTGATGTCTAATCGACTAACTTGATTTACGTTCTTATGTACATTTCAATTAATGTGTTAATGTGTCAGATAACTGTCTGTTTTTATGGTCACTTTTCCCTACCTGCACAAACCTCACTTTACCACCTTCCCTACTCCTGGGCACTAATCAACCATTTTATAATGAGAAATGTTGGATACTATATCCTAGCTGTGTCTACTCTGTGAATAAAACATTGTAGACCCATCAAGTGCATTATTATTACTATTTAATTTTGTGGTCATTTGTTCAATTCCACACTGGGACCCCTTTCCTCCTAGGTTTACCTAATAAGCATGTATACACACGGGACTGTGCTGCTGCATTAAATAACCTTTTAAAGACAAATGAAAGCCTAGCTCAGTTGCAATTGATGGTGGTCCTTCAATCTGATGCTCAGGTAGTAATTACAGGGCTAAAGTGCCTCTACCATTTTTATTGCATGCAAACTATAATTATAGAGTTTCTCCTCAAAATCCACTTAACAAAAATGTACCAAAACCAGGCCACCACTAACAGAGTACGATTTCCCTCTGAAATTTGGTGCCCGCAAATGTGTTTGTGAAAATTAAAGTTGACATGGTGCTTGACTATTGCAAGGGACTAGCTGATGTGGTCCATTCTATGTCCAGGCAGATTGAGCTATTACCACGTCTCCACATCTGGAGAAGAGACATGACCTTAGTCCTGGCGAATGGGTCTTGGTGAAGAAACACGTTTGGAATACGTTTCTGGGACCTACATGACATGGATCGTACCAGGTCATTCTATTGACGAATACTGTTGTTAAGTGAGGGGTCTTCCCAACTCAATTCATGCAGCCCACACTCGCACAGTGGAGTGTCCTCTTGATGATATGGCAGTACCTCTTCCTGAAGTGCAACCCACAATTGAAAGACAGCAAGAAGAGGGTGCACAGAGTACTGAGACTCGGCAACAGCCTGTGACAGCATATCCTCTGCCTGAGGAGGGTTTTGATGAACTGGCAGTTGAGAAGTCTTGGCCTGAACGTCTCCCTGACTCAAACTCATATCCTGATGAAGGGCTTAGTGCTGTGTCATGCCGAGTAGAGAATGAGACCATTGACTGACAAGGCAAGAAGGAGGGGGATTGATTGCCTACAGAATGAGAACTGAGTACTGTTACTGAGGATACTGAGGATTCTGGCCTGAGCGACACTCAAACATACTTTACTTTGCCAGTTTGTTCTTTTCCTTTGCTGGGGTGTTCTCAAGGTTTCATTAGCTAGAGGGAAGGAGTATTGTTGTCTGTTCTAGTCTTGATAATAAGGCCTGAGAAAATAAATCTTGGCAAGAAATATGAAACCCTAATGAGTAGATAAGGCCTCCTATTCATCACGTATCAGGAACAGGGAATTCTCAAGGTTGCAGTAACTGTCCAAATTCTGTGGGATTAGAAATTCAGGTGATGTTGCAGATGCATACCACAAGAAATGAAATTATTGGTTCTGAGGTTCTGTAAATTGCGAATTCGTTCGTGCTCAGTCTCCATTTTGTAATCGCCACCATTTTGTGTTGCCCTCACTCAGGCAGCACGGCGAACGCGATGTTTTCTTTTTTTGTTTCTGCATTCACGTGTCAGGTGGCTTCTTCGCTTATGTTTACTAACGAGTGTCAGGGTCTGGCCGAGTACACTAATTCCTGTCTGAGCTGATCCCCGTCCAGACTATTTGTTGGCTCACACCATTCTTTCCTCCAGGTTATCTTATCTGCTGACCTTCGCTACATGTCTCATGTATTCTCCTGTTTCACGACTATTCTTCTAACACATACAGCTGTGTTTTCTCTGCTTGTAAACCGAATTGTGTGGATTCACTCGATAATTTACTCAAGGGGTCGAGTAAAAAATACTTTGGGCTTAAGGCATTGTTTATAACATTTGTTTATGTCTCCTGCTCTCGTATGATTGCATTTTGCATTGTATTGTACCATATATAAACCTGTGTGCCACGGAGATAAGTGGCAGTCTCTTTTGAACCTCGTTACATTGAAGACTTCTAAGACTACTGTACTAGCTGCAGCTAATAAATATCATCTTCTACGCCAGACAAAGAGTCCGTGTCTCTGTATTTGACAAGGCAGGTGAATCCCGGGGATCTTAGGCGTACCCTGCACCACGGGCCTTAAGTCTGCGGATCTCCAACTGGCACCCAACGTGGGGTGACTTCAGAGGTAGCGGTTAAGCCCGAGGGTCGTGAGGAGCCCTGCAAGAAAATTCTGGAGGACGCGCACCACGTGATTCACCCCTGTATGTCGTAAGTGGACCGAAGGTCTTTGACAGCGCGGCTACTCCTTTCCGACGGCTACTGAAGACTGCTGCCCTGACTGTCGCCCTGCCTTGGACCCTTCTCATGATGTTTGGTAAAGCGAGACGATAGACGGACCTTCGCTGGTGTAGGACGATCCTTAGTTAAGTATTTGGTGGGTCGCTCCCACAATCCTTTGTTTTGTTTTTGGGTTTTGATTTAGGTATTGCAATAACTGAAGCCAAGGGGTAAGTACGTTTGTACTGTTTCATTGGTTTATACCCCTTGTTGTTTGTGAATAGCCTAGAGAAGTAATGATGCCTGGGTTAAGTAAGTTTAAAAGAATTTGTTGTTTAGGTTGTACGAGGGATTCCCAGTTGGAGGATTCATGTCCGATTCCTCCAGTTGGAACTCCCACTTATGAGCTCTATTCTAAACATGGTATTGGTCCCATTACCTTTAATGAGAAATGGGTCCGATACACGAAAAATAGTGGAGTTTTGAGATGCCCCCAAAATGGTAGTTTTGACTCTGCCATACTAGATAATTTGGAAACGATTCTGTTTAGACGAAAAGCCCGGCCAGCAATGTTTGATTCTTTTCGCCTTTGGCGTAAGAAAGAAATTAAGCAAGCGAAAAAGGATAAGAAAGCACAAAGAATGTCAACTGTAGAGGCTGCTCAGCAGTTTAAAAATAATGAAACAGATGGTGCGAATGAAATATCAGAAAGACAACATCGCATGGCGATAGATAGATGCTATCCGGTGTTGCCTACTTCCTCCTCAGATATAAGTAAGGAATTAGAAGAAGATTCCCTAATGTCTTGTTTATTGAATTCACCTCCGCCCTATGCCCTAAATCATACTGCACCTCTGTTGCACCCTCCTATTGCTCAACCAGTGGTTGCTCAATTACCGATTATTCAGCAACCGGTTCAGCCCATTAATGCTTCCCTGCCTGTTTCTGCTCCGTCTTTACAGGCTACAATTCAGCCGCCACCGCTACAAATCCTCACTCCTGTTCCTCAGTCGGCTACATTTCAGTCTCCGTTACCTTCTGCATCTGTATTGCCTCCCATTCTCTCAAGGGATTCCCCTACGTCGCACAGGAGATTAGCTGATGCTGTCTCCAATTACTTTTCTCCTCTTCTCGGTTCTTTGAATCTGTCTCCGGGTTTCTCTAGATGACAATCTCATTGTCAACTTCCTCTAACGGACGAGAAAGTAGTTTTGGGTTCCCTCGCTCGTAAATGGATTGAGAGAGGACTAGACTAGAGTACAGAAGATATTATGAGTTCTTTTCACCAATGGGTAGAGCCCACACAGAGATATGTTTTTAATGTCATGTGTCAGACTCTTATTAAAGGTTGGGAGGGTATAGAGTTAGATATAGTCCCTTCTGAACTATTGAAGTTACACGCCGACTTTGATAAAGGTTTTATTGTAGGGCCACGAGTCGAAGACGCGGTGAATAAACTCATTGCGTTTCGAACAATGTTTTTGTCTTTATCACTTTCCGAGACTGGTCCTGCCAAAACCAAAGGCATTAAGAATTATCCGATGCGTGAAGTTCCTCCCGTATGGAGGGACGCAGTAGTTGGTCCGCCTCCCGTCCCTGCTCATTTTCAGCGTATATGGGTCCATGAACCCTGGAAAAGGTCTGAAGTGTTGGCGCTTAAACAAACTCTTCCGGATCCTCGTAAAATTCCGGCTGGATATTATAAGGAATTGTCTCAAACAGTTGACGCTTGTATTATGAATTTGGCCGATATCGATATGTTGTTTGGGAATGTTGTTCCACAAGCATTGTGGGCACGGATTCGTAGGGAAAATCATAATGCTGAGTTAGGTGGTGATTGGGCTGCTATTAGAGCCGCAGATGCAGGTCAAGTGGGTGGTGCGAAACCCGATGATCTGATTACGGCCATACCAGGCAGAATAATCGAATTGATGAAAACTATGATGCCCACGGTGCGAGTTAATTGGGATAAGCTGGCCGCATGCAAGCAAAAGAAAGACGAAAGCGTTTCGGATTTCTACACCCATTTTGAAGAGACGTTTATTGATCATAGTGGTCAGGATTTGAGTACAGAGGGTGGGCAGCGATTGTTTGTAGACAAGTTTGTATACAACTTGCTCCCTGAATTGTCGAATAAATTAAAGATTTCTGAGAGTGCATGGGCTGTCTCTTCCCCTGCTAAAATACTGGCTACTGCACAGTATTATGGGAATAGAGATAAGGAGGAGAAAGAGAAACAAGAGAAGAAAAATAAAGATTTGAAAACAAACGTTCTTTTACAGCAAGCTTATCCTCCGCGTTCTGCACAGCCTCAATTTTCTCAACCCCTGCAGTTTCAGAAAGTGTTTCAGAAGCCTAAGTACTTCACGCCACGTCTTCCATTGGTTCCTAATCATTGTGCATATTGTAGAGAAGAGGGACATTTCAAGAATAGTTGTCCGGTTTTATTACAGTGTAATAATGGGATGTCTGCTCCACGAGGACGTGGAAATTCTCAGTCAGGATCTAGAGGTAGAAGACGGGGTGTGTCCTCTCAGGAACAGCGTTCTACTGTTCCATCTACTACGAATTATTTTGATCAACAGAGAGTTCAGTCCGCGCAGTATTATAACGACGATTATTGTGAAAACAGGGCTGATGATTTGCAGATCGAATAGGACAGCCATGGACGAAGTGAGGGAGTTGTGTCGATTCCAGTAGATCAAAATGGGCCTTATGTCACGATCAATACTATGGGTATTTCAGAACCGTTTCTTTTGGATCCTGGTGCGATGAGAAGTTCTATTATGCATACTAAACTCCCTGGGGCACCTTTGTCTGGCTTAATAAATACTTCTGTAGGATTTTCTGGCGCCCCAGTTTGTAATCCGGTTTCTTGTCCCTTGCCTGTTTCGATTGGTCCCTATGATTTGAATGCTTCGCTTATTCTGACAACTGGTTGCGGTGAGAACTTGCTCGGTTTGGATTTGTTAAAAAGATTACATGCAACATTGTACTGTTCCCCTTCGGGTGTGCATCTTACATTGAGAAAGAAAATGACATCTTCCGTGTATCTGTCCCGGGACGAATTCCCATCTGAGTTGCTTTCTCTTCCTGAAAGTCTTTGGGCTACAGGCCCGAATGACGTGGGTTGTCTTGCGATCCCACCATATGTTGTTACAATTAAAGAGAACGTGAGGATGCCACGCATTCCCCAATACCGTATATCCAGTGATGGAGAGAGAGCACCTTTGGCTATTGTCGATGATTTCATTCAGAAAGGTGTGGTTGAAGAGACGAGAGGCAATATTTGTAACAGTCCTATTCTTCAGATCCTTAAAAGAACTGACCCTTCACAGCCTCCTGTCTATCGATGTGTTATTGACCTTAGGGAGGTCAATAAAATTGTTGTGCCACAGTTTCCTGTTGTCCTGGACATTACAGCTTTGTTGACGATGATTCCTGTTTCGGCAGCTTGGTTTTCGGTTATTGATCTCAAAAATGCTTTCTTTAGTATTCCTATTGCTGAAGAAAGTAGGGATATCTTTGGTTTCTCTCTCGGTGGCCGAAGTTTTAGATTTAAGAGAGCTCCTCAGGGCTATTGTGAAAGTCCCTCTATCTATAGTAAGGCTCTTAAGTCACAACTGGATGCTTTTTCCTTGCCTCCTGGTGCTACACTTATTCAGTATGTGGATGATTTGTTGGTGGCTGCTGATACGGAAGATGTGTGTAAGTTAGTGACTGTTGCGTTGTTGCATCATTTTCTGTTCTACATTATAAGGTGTCTCCCTCTAAGTTGCAATATGCCCGCCAAGAGGTTACCTATCTAGGTCATCTCTTGTCGAAGGAGGGAAGGCGATTGACCCCAGAACGTATTCACGCTATCTCACAGATGTCTGTACCCACCACGCAGAGAGAAGTGAGTGCCTTTTTGGGTATCACTTCCTACTGTAGACAATGGATTCCTAATTTTTCACTTTTGGCTAAACCATTGTTGGCATTAACGTTGAAAGATACGCCACATCTGCTCCCTTGGATGGATGAATGTCAGAAAAGCTTTGTCGACCTACGTGCTGCTCTATGTTCTGCTCCAGTGTTGGGTACCCCAGATTATAGCAAGTCCTTTACACTATACGTTCACGAAAGAGAGGGTTGCGCAATGTCAGTTTTGACACAATTATTTGGAGATAAGCAGAGACCATGTGCCTATTTCTCCGCTACATTAGACCCAGTAGCCAAAGCTTTGCCCAGTTATCTCAGAGCCACATCAGCTGCAGCGATTTCTATCAGACAATCTGCCGGATTAGTGTTGGATAACACACTCCTTGTTATGGCTCCACATGCAGTAGATACCTTGTTGAACAGAACCAGAACACAGCATCTTACGAGTGCTCGTTTGTCTGGATACGAGTTGACACTTCTGGCGAGTCATGTACACATCAAAAGTTGTAACACGTTAAATCCAGCTACACTGTTGCCACTGCCAGATGAGAAAGATGGTCAGGAAAAACATGATTGTTTTCTTCGAACGGAAGAAGAAACGAAGGGTAGGATTGATTTGAAGGACACTCCGCTTAAGGACCCGGATGAGATCCTATCGGTAGACGGCTCCTGTTTCAAGCTTCCAAATGGGGAGACTACTTCTGCTTATGCTGTTACCACCTTATGCACAATTGTTGAGACGGCACGTATTGGACATAATTCAGCCCAAGCAGCTGAATTGATAGCCTTGACTAGAGCATGTGTGTTGGCAAAGGGAAAGAGAGTGAATGTGTACACAGACAGCCAGTATGCTTTTGGCGTTGCACATAGTTTTGGTAGGTTATGGAGGGAGAGAGGATTTTTTACCTCTCACGGGACAAAGATCCAGCATGGCCAGTTAGTGACTGATCTTCTCGAGTCACTTACCTTACCTGCACAGATAGCAATTATAAAGTGCAGCGCACATAAGAAAGTTACAGATGATGTGGGTCGTGGAAATGTGTTTGTAGACGAAGTAGCAAAAACTACAGCTAGAGATACAGCTAGTCGAATGTACGTGGCAGGTCCTGCAAACGGTGTTAGGGACATTGGAATGTGTGAAGACACGATTGAGAGTGTGAAAACGATTCAGGGAGAAGCAACTGAGAAAGAATTAAGAACATGGAAAGAAAGTACTGGAATGTTAGATTCGATGGGTTGTTGGACGGAATTGTCGGAACATCAGCGATGGTTATTACTGGACGCTTATGTATTACCGGTTGTAACTATGGCTCATGGTCCAGCTCACATTAGTGCGAAAGGCATTTGTAAACTCTTGGCTCCTGTATGGCAGAATGAAGGAATTCCAAAATGTGCAGAGAACGTGGTAAAGCATTGTATTGTTTGTCTAATGCATAACCCATGAAAGGGTACCCCAACTCCGGCAGGTCATTTTTCTCCCCCGTCATATCCTTTTGAAGTGTTGCAGATCGATTACATTCATATGGATCGATGCAACAACCGTAAGTATGTTTTGGTGGTGGTATGTGCCTTTTCCCGATGGAGAGAGGCCTACCCCTTGAAAGATAACACTGCTCTGTCAACTGCTAAGGTGTTACTCAAAGAGTTCTTCCCCAGATTTGGTTTGCCGCGAATTGTCTGGAGTGACAATGGAAGTGAATTTGTGGATGAAATTATGCAGAAAGTATGTTCTGGTCTTGGGATCAGACAAAAATTGCATGCGGCAAACCATCCACAGTCAGCAGGTTTGGTTGAGTGCTATAATGGTACACTCAAATTTAAACTAGTTAAGATTCGAGCCAGTACGGGTCATGCTTGGCCAGATGCCTTGCCCCTAGCTCTTTTGTCAACCAGAACTACTGTACACTCTCGTATGGGACTTAGCCCATATGAAGTGGTATTTGGACGCCCAGCTAATGTTTGGGGTGTCCCTCGCTCCAAGAGATATTCTGATATACCATATCCTTTGTTAATTGACTATTTACATGATTTGACTACTAAATTAAGTGTTATTCGTCAACAGGTACAAAGTGCTCTGCCAGAGGCCTCCACGAACCCAGGTCACACCATTCTGCCCGGTGACTGGGTCTGCATTAAGAACTTTCAGCGGACTAAGAATCTGGAGCCTCGTTCGTCTACACCTACACAAGTTTTGCTCGTCACCCGCACGGCTGTGAAAGTGGTCGGCAAGCGAAATTGGGTGCACGGCGTGCACTGTAAAAAAGTGCCATTACCATTACCCTTTGACCAGTGGATTCACAGTGGTATAAGAGAATCGGATACTGCAGCAGTATCTTGTTTTGTGCCCTTCAGAGATGCTCAAATCTATGGAACTCAGTCTGAGAAAGCAGATGACGACATTCTTCAAGCCGCTGTGCCTGCACACCTTCGAATAGACACTACGGATCCAAAAACGTTGTTTAAGGACCAGACAGTGCCGAGCAAAACTCGCTACGAACTAAGGTCGAGAGCTGACCAGAAGAACTGAATATTTTGAACACTTTTTCTTTATTACTCAAAGACATTTTTTTTTTGCATATATATGAACTGATCTCTTGCCTCCTTGTTTTTTTATGTGATATTTAGTATTAGATGTGCCATCCGTCTCCGTCGCAGGGTCACGGTAGGAGACTCAGACTGTAACTTGGTTTTCGCTCTTTTAGTAAGTGGCTAGCGCCTCAGGATATACAGAAGTACATAGCTGAGTGATTGAAGAAGATTGCCGTGAGCGACATTTGTTTTAGATAAAGATGGATGGTACAACAACCATAGGTAGGGAAAATAGGAAACAAGAAATGAGATTGAAATATTGCAAATCATTGCGTAGTCGATTTGGCGTAACTTTGTGTATTTTTATGTTTTTGTGTATTTTATTAGCCGGCATAGGCTGGGTTGTCCATGTTCTAAACCCGAGAAATGCTACTAACTTTACAACTTCTTTGCCCTCTCGTCTTTCTGTCTATTCACATAAAATGCATGCTCTACCCCCTCATGAACAGATAAGGAGAGCTGAATATATGAATAATAGATTCATCCAGTTGTTGCACCAACACCAGTTGGCCATTAATATGACTGACTGTTGGGTGTGCGGTCTTATGCTACATAATACACAGAAGGGAATGCCTTATTTGGTTCTCCCTTTCGCATATGAAGGTTCAGCTTGGGCCTATCTGACTATGTTTTCGGCCGCATACCACAACCGACTTAGAAATCCTGTAAAGACCTCTGGGACTGGATTGGATTTCAGCCACAGTTCTTTGATTAAAGGTATAGTGGTGATGGCTAAGATTGTAGAAAAGGGCAAGATTCCGTTAGATGAGAAGAGAGCTTATGAAGGATGGAATGTTACCCACTATGTTTCTAGTCTTGGTGACAAAACTAAAAAGGGTGAGTCTTCTCCTGTATGGACTGTACCCCATCAAGGTAACCTTTGTCTCCAAGTCAACAGTAAAAAAACTGACAATAAGCAGAGTTGTTTACACACCTACATATTCTCGGCCCCTGATTTCCCTCCGTTGGTTCCATCTCAAGGAACATATTTTGTTTGTAAAGATAGAGCTTACACCTGGCTCCCTTCCAATTTTTCTGGAACCTGTTATGTAGCCTTCCTTCTTCCCCCTACATATTCGGCTCCGTCAGACCACCATAGAATTAGATATAGCCGAGGTATATTTAATGCCAAGGACACATCAGCCCAAGAAGGAGGGGATTTCCTTAAAGGATTCCTTCCCTTTTGGGGCCCGATGATTAACAGCAGACACATCAGGCAGTTGGTTCGTGTGGTCGAGACCACTATTAATGTTACTGCAGGCGCAATAGGTAACATTACCGCAGAGCTTCAGGCTGATCGTCTTATGACGCTGCAAAATCGAATTGCGTTAGATGTGATCCTAGCAGACCGAGGAGGTGTCTGTAAATTGATCGGATCTAGTTGCTGCATTTATATTCCAGATGATGCTCCGGCAGTATATCAAGCCATTTCCAAATTGCATACCATCTCCGAGTCGATTCATCAGGACGAAGGGGATTGGTCTTTTATGGGATGGTTTTGGAGAATATTGTCAACATGGGGATGGAAGATTTTGACGTTCCTGGGAGCAATTCTGGCCATCATATTCTCTTGTTGTCCATGCGTTCAATGTGGTCCTGCAGTGTGTGGCCTACTGGCTACTTTATGCGTTCCACGTCCTGCAACTCAGAGGACAGAGAATATTAGGATGATGGTACAGCAACAACTTGAAGACTTTATGAACATTGATGCTGACTCCGACTCAGATTAACATGAGTTGGTTTGTTCTTGCCTGAGTAATGGCAAAAGGAGGGTCAGAGGTTCTGTAAATTGCGAATTCGTTCGTGCTCAGTCTCCATTTTGTAATTGCCACCATTTTGTGTTGCCGTCACTCAGGCAGCACGGCGAACGCAATGTTATCTTTTTTCGTTTCTGCATTCACGTGTCAGGTGGCTTCTTCGCTTATGTTTACTAACGAGTGTCAGGGTCTGGCCGAGTACAATAATTCCTGTCTGAGCTGATTAATCCCCGTCCGGACTATTTGTTGGCTCACACCATTCTTTCCTCCAGGTTATCTTATCTGCTGTCCTTCGCTACATGTCTCATGTATTCTCCTGTTTCACGACTATTCTTCTAACACATACAGCTGTGTTTTCTCTGCTTGTAAACCGAATTGTGTGGATTCACTCGATAATTTACTCAAGGGGTCGAGCAACATATACAATCGGGAAACTTGAGTTACTTTGGGCTTAAGGCATTGTTTATAACATTTGTTTATGTCTCCTGCTCTCGTATGATTGCATTTTGCATTGTATTGTACCATATATAAACCTGTATGCCATGGAGTTAAGTGGCAGTCTCTTTTGAACCTCGTTACATTGACGACTTCTAAGACCACTGTACTAGCTGCAGCTAATAAATATCAACTTCTACGCCAGACGAAGAGTCCGTGTCTCTTTATTTGACAAGGCAGGTGAATCCCGGGGATCTTAGGCGTACCCTGCGCCACCGGGCCTTAAGGCTGTGGTTCTCCAGTTCCTGGTGGGGTTGAAGGAGGTAGGATTGTTGCTGATGTTTTATTGGTCTTAATTAGTGTTGAAACCATTAGAAGTTAAGAGCAGATTCCATTTGACTTGGAGGGCTACAGAGTTCTCTGCTCCCTTTATTCTTTCAAGAGTCAAGCTTCATGCTAAACACTTATTCCAATTCTGGAAGACTTCTACTGGAATCTTAACTATGCTGACAACCTCTCACACTTCAGAATTTCCTTGAGACTCTATCCTACGAACCACCCCTATTCTAAACGAAGAGCATCGATTTGATAACTTTATAACTTATTTATGTTTAGGAGAGAGAACTGGAGTTTCTTTAAAGAACACATACTTCAACTTCTCAGTTTTTGTATTGTTTTGGCTGTGATTATTTCATATTATTTCATATTATATTGTACTAAGACGGAACTTATTTCAGTTTGCCAGCTGTAATGCTCTATCTTTTTAATTTTCTCTTGACATTCATATATACCAGTCTGATTATTAATTGGAAATAATTCCTGGCCCTTATAGCGAGACCAAATCAGCTTAATGAAAGTTGTATTTTTTTATTATTACTAACTCTCGGGGCATCTCAGTCAACCTAAAAAGAACCATCAGATGAGGGATTGCAAATCACACAGCTGAGCACTCTCAAGACCATACTATAGGCCCACCCCAGCAAACAAAACTAACCCTTAAACTAGTCTGTGAGAGCAGCCCTTCGGGCACTGCCATATTGCCCTTTAGTCCAGTCTAACCCTGGTGCTGCATGTATTGCATTCACCCCAAATAAAAACATACCTCACTGCTGCTGTATTTCTTTTCATATTTTAGCCTTCATCAAAGTGCTAAAAGCCTACACAATGGTAACATGCTATTCTCAATAAAACATTGTCTACCTTCTCCCCCTGCAAACAGTCCTGCAAAACTTTACCTGATCCCAAACCCCACACTCTGCTCAAAATCGCCAAAATGGCAAAGGTCACCAAACTGGCTACTGTTGCCACCCTAAACTTGACCCTAACCAATTTATCAGAGCATCTTTTGCATGATGATCTGCATACATATGCAAAACAATTTATCTGCCAACTTTAACCATACACATTCTAACTTAGGTAAGGCCTGTCTGTTATAGCACACACTCCGGCAAATCCAGAACAAGAGCAGAAGTGCACTGCTGGACAGTTCCCAAATGTTAACTGTCCTTATGACATCACATCAATACAGCCCTACCACTTGTGTTGCAAGACGTTGTGGAGCAAGACACCCACTTTGTTGGAGATAACTTTCTTTTTTGTGGTATTCCCCGGATCTTTACCTTCTTTTGCTGAATCTGTTTTTATGGCCATGCAACTCTGTGCACTTATCCCCAGCTAACCAGCTTTAAAGTGCTTGTACTGTCCTCTCTAAACATGTTAGGATTGCTCTAGCCCTAATTGGCACCATTAATTTGCTTGTAAGACACCAATATATAGTAGAACATGTACCCAGCGCCTGGAAAAACAAATGCTAATATTGGGCTGCAGCATGCACTGTGCCACAAACTAAGATAACACTGTAACAAATTACTCCAGGCCTGCCCAAGTGATGGAGCGGGATAGAAAACAGAAATCTGTTTAAACCCGTGAAGTCACACTTCCATAAATAAATTAATAATGCTAACAATTTGTGTTATGTGTATAATAATCCAACCTAGTTTAAGTTGCATTTTCACAGAACACGCGGGAAACTAACATGTGTGCTCATAAATGTGCATTATGTTGCATTCTCATGTATGTAGAAAATAATAAATTAATCTTGTCTATTGTCATGTCATAACTAATAGCAGCTGTTTTTGAAATAATGGCATGTGCTTATTTTGCTTCCCTTGTCTATGTGATGTCATTTCTACTATTATAGGTGCACATAAGGTTTTATGGATTTATGAAGACTGGTAGATATAAAATGCTGCTTTATTTGTGCTTTACTGCTAGGTAATTTAGACTAATGGGTTAATTATTAGCAATGATGGGAGGCAACAGAACAAATTGTATTTCTTGCATTAATTATTCTTTGTGTTTGTTTATATAATAGTTTTACAAATGAAGCTTAGAGATGGCTGCAGGAAAATAGTACCCTTTTAAAAGTGGCGCAGGGAAGGTGGCGCAGAAAATTGACGCTTTCTGAAAGAGGCCTAATGATGAAAATGGCTCAAGTGAAAATAATTCCAAGAAGGTTGGAAAAGGCCTCTGAGCTTTTATTTTGAAAGGTTTTGGATTGAACTGCTAAAAAGATGACTTTTTGGAGAAATTTGCTAACGTTTGCTAACGTGCCACGGGAGTTCAGAGCTGACTGACTCAAGGTTAAAAGGAAGCTGTTGCTACAAAATGTAGCAGACTAAGGAAGAACTGCCAAGACTTCTAAATGAACAATGGACTAGTAAATTTGCCCGGGCATGTAAGAAGGAGGTGTCACAGTTTACTGTGGTACGAGGTGGCTCAGCCAATGGAGAACTAGAATTCGTCTGCTGGAATGTGAAAAATAGTTAGCTCAGCTAAAATTAGGGTATAAGAATAGGTTCAGAGAACACATAGTTGGCTTACGCTCGAGAATTTTGGAGGACGATGTTATGCTGATGGACTTTACACGTGAGGACAGGAGTTTTTATTAATTATTTTATTACTAGGTGATGAGGGTAGAGACAGAGATATAGTTAGGATTTTGGAAATGCTTAATTTTACTTATTCCTGCTAATGAATAATAATTCTTGATTTATGCTCTTTTTATTAATACTGAAAAATTCTTTCTTTATGACTTTTTCTAATGCTTGTTTAATAAAATACCAAAACCTAAGTTTTTCTAGATGTGTTAAAATAAACTTTCTAAAATGACAAGCTGGTCTTGATTATTGCAGATGGTTTAAACAACTATATTTAGATCTTATCGCCTCATGATTCAAGCGCTCTATTGTTGTTATGGGCCTAGTGTTGTAGTGTAAGTTTTGTTGGTAGTAGATAGTGTCATTTGTGCAATATTTTGGTGAGAGCGCTGGATCAATTTCTGGTAGCCATCGGACGGTTTATATATGTTGTTTTTGACATACATGTTACATGCATGATACATATATGTTGGTAAATTCATAGGATTAAGTTTTAACACATGTTGAGTTTGTTTATTTTGTGCTATGTGTGTACCGGTACAAAAACTGTGTGATGAGAATGTAGTCATGCAGAATATCTGATCTGTTTCTGTGATATCGCCGAGTATCACTGTTGGTATCGCCGTGTACCAGAAGTATTGTCGCCGTGCAATACAGTGTTGTCGCCGTGCAACACAGTTTTAGGGCTAGGTGTGAATCTTGTAAAAGTGAGGGTTTTCTAAGAAATTTGAGCAGCATGAGAATAGGGACAAAGCGCCTTCCATAAAACTCACTGTGATAAGAGTATTAGTTATATTCAAGCTTGAGTGAAGGGTAGGGTAATGTCGGTGCATGATTATCTATAAACAGGTGAGAGTCCTGTACGGGTACATGTTTTATATCTATAAACAGGTGAGAGTCCTGTACGGATAACGGTGTTATTTTGCTAACGGTGCATGATTTCTATAAACAGGTGAGAGTCCTGTACGGATTTCATGTGTGACTGAAGTTAGGGAATTTTCAGTGTGAAAGTGCGTGATTGTTTTGTAAGGTATGTTCAAGTGGAACTCTTAGATGCTGTCACTTCGCGGTGCGTTCAGAGGAAAATGAGTTCATATTCTTACGTGTTAGAAGGGTAGGGTAAGAGTTGCTCTACTGGCAAATGGAAATTATCCTTAGTGTGAATAGCGCCGTCTATTCCGAAGTGTGGATACTTGAATGTATGTAAACTATCCTAATTAGAGAAGCAGACAGATGTGTTTCGTTTTATAAATTCACTAAAATGTACCAAAAGTAATTCTTAGGTACTTAGGAAAGTTTAGGATAAAGTCTGTACCATTCTAAGACTTTATAAAGTATTGTGCAGTGTTTAAATACACTAAAAAGCACTGCGCGCTAATTTAAATCATTTAAAAGTGCCCCGATCGAAAATTGTAAGGGAGGGGCTGGTTTTGCGAGTGAAACAGTGTGGGGAGAGACTGAAGCTGCAGCAGCTCCCTACGTCAGAGTGGCCGCGCTCTGATTGGGTAAGGCGTCCGGAGCGTCACAGTAAAGCTAGGCTCCGATTGGTTAAAAGCCAAAAGCCTCACAACAAACCAGTGAGAGTATTATATTGATTTAGGTGGTCGTGCATTTAGTTGATGTGTACCACCACAATTATCTAAATTGCTTATAAATGGAAGTGTCCCCGTTTTTAGAAGTGTAAATTGAAAACAAATACACGAGTAAATAATGCCAGTATCATAGCTAAATGAATTATTCCCATTTTAAAAGTATGCCCAATCTAGTTATTTCCTTCGTTTTATAAACGCCTAGTGAATATTATTGAAAACACACCTGGTAAGGGAAAGCGCTGAAAGAGAGTTGGATCGGCAGCGACTGTGGGTGTGTGAGAATCGCCGCGATCTGATTGGTTAAGCGTCTCGGCAAAACAGTGCCCTGATTTGTTGAAATGCCGGCGCGTCATAGCAGAATTGCGCTGTGATTCGCTGACAGCGTTTTAATGTTTGAAGGTGGTTGCCCGTAACATAAATACTTTACAAGTGCCCCAAAGTTTAGTAAATAATAAAGACATAAAGATGAGCTAGCTCACTCCATATGCGCATTATATTTCAGTCTCAAGGTGTTTTGGAAAGAGACTGTTTGAGGCGCGGGGTGAGTTAGAGCAGCAGCGGTCGTGTGTGTGGAAGCCGCCGCGCTCTAATTGGATAAAATAACGGAGCGTCATCAAAAAGCAGCTCTCTGATTGGTTGGAGCTGCCGTGTTATTTTCAATTGTCCCCGTTTTGATAAATGTTGGATGCACTGTCATTTCAAAGGCAAATTTGTGTGACAACTGATAAATTGTTGTGCATTAGGTAAACGAGGGTTGTGCATGTTGGTGGAGGGAGCACGAGATTGCGAGCGGGGGAGGAGAACGGCTGCAGTGCCTACCGCCGCGCTGCTATTGGCTAAGGCGCCGACGCGTCATGCACGGAGCCGCGCTCTGATTGGGCAGAGCTCCGTGTGTTGTTTGGAAAGTGAGCGTCTAGTGTGAGTCGCTTGGGAAAGCCGCGCTCTCATTGAGCGGGGTTCTTGCGAGGCCTGTGCGTCTAGATACGCTGTGTCTCCTTAACGTGCTGACCTCCCTCGAGCTTGAAAAGGTAACGAAGGGGCCGCGCTTTGATTCGTTGAAGTCCCGTCGTGTCATAGGAAAGGCCGCGCACCCATTGGCTATTGACGCGCAGCGTCATACAAGGGCCGCGACCTTATTGGTTAAGGCTCCGTGAGCTGCGTTTCTATTGGGCGAGGCTTCGTGAGCCCCGCTTTGATTGGGCAAGGCTCTGGAACTGTTTATAAGTATCTCATAATTGAATATAGAAATAAGACACCGCTTTGACTTCTCTTTTCCTCGACGTTTTGATGATTTAAAAGGAGAAGCGTAAAATAGCTTATGTGGTCGAGAGAGTGCACACAAAGTTAAAATTACACTCTAAATAAAATAAAAACGATTGTACATTAAATTAAAATTACACATTATAGCGAGGGACAGCGCGAGGTGAGAGAGAAAGCTAAGGCCACATTGATTGTATGTTGTTTGATGAAAGTGTCTGGAACGTAATTGTAGGACAGTGTTGGGATTTACTGAGGCGTCTGGAGCATTGGAGCGAGGGAGCGTTCTGATTGGTTGGAGAGGGCTGGCGAATCACGGCAAGGCCGTGCTATAATTGGTTGGTGCATCGATATCAACTTTATGATTGGCTGAAGCGCGTGGTTGCTTCAAAGATTGAGTAAATTGTAGAAAGTAAATAAATATTGCCGCTTTGAATTGCCCTCTTGCCGCGCTATTATTTTAGGGTGACAGCTGATGTGTGACAAGCGCACGAGGGGAGAGAGGGACTGCAACAGCGGCATAGCATTGAAGCTGCAGCCATTGAGATCGCATTTTGTAGAAAAGGGCTGCTTGGGTTGTGGGAGTGCGAGGGGAAACACCAGCAATAGTGTACACATCACAGTGATAGATGCACTGTAATAGGTTGAGTGTCGCTAGAGAAACACTGTGATTGGC
Organism: Lissotriton helveticus; assembly: GCF_964261635.1. Classification (NCBI taxonomy): domain Eukaryota; kingdom Metazoa; phylum Chordata; class Amphibia; order Caudata; family Salamandridae; genus Lissotriton; species Lissotriton helveticus. Next base: position 327,065,116 of record NC_136071.1, on the reverse strand, counting down.
TGAGCGTAAAACAACAGTAGTGATTGGCCCAGGCATTTAATACCCATTGTTTACTTTTACCGAGAGCTTTAATTTTCTGTGTTAGTAGTGCCCAGAATTTCGTTTTTATATTTGACCATAACATTGGGAAGATGACATATTTTTTAAGTATTGAATATCATAGCAGATTATCCTGATTAATTAACAATAACAGCAAAGGTGATTAGAAAGGCAAATAATAAAAAGTTATTATTTGAATTGTAAATTAAATAAAATTTATAGCAGTAATAACAGTTAAAATGTCTTCAACAGCAACATTGTATTACATTTGGTGAATTATGAATTTCAAGTCAAATTAAATTATTAGTTTAAATAAATTAATAGAAGGAGTCTAAAGGTTATTTACAAGCAAGACATTATATGTAAATTAAGGCAAAATAGATTAGGTTTTCTTTTTCCACAGGTATATGTTGCAGAAGGTGTGTAAGTGAAAAATAAGTACATTTAAAACACATGTGATTATATGTTGGTATTATTGTTATAAATAAATATTTTGCGTTGCTACTGTTTTTGCAAATTGATAATTTTTCTTTACAGGTTAATTAAATTTAGTGATACAGGTAAATTAGGAGATATATTAAATTGACCAAATTATAAGGTTTTCTACACCTGATAGTATTAAATTAATTAATTAATTGATCAGCAAGCGCTGTAAGGCAAATTTAGAGAGTATGTTTACCGAATTATATAAAGAGAAAGAAAATGTCTTCTTTGTATAAGAAAATGAAAAAGGTTGTTGCCAAATGCGAGAGTAAATTAAAGATTCCCAAATTAGCGAAAATAAATAATAAAAGTGTCAGAGTAGAAAATATTGATCAATGTAAAATTGATGTTGTAAATATGGATCAGAATAGAAATTCAAGAAGAACACCAGAACAGATTGATGCAACGCCAAAAGTGTCAGATCAGATTGATAAAGTGCCAGCTCAGACTTCTGCTAAAAATGATGCAATTGAAAAACATGATGAAATGATTGGTACATCTGGAATTAATATTCCTGATCATATAAATTCATCAAATGATTTAAAGGAGTCCATGAAAATTATGGAAACAGAGATAGTCCCTGTGCTGGGAAAGGATGAAATTAGTTCCACAAATTTAAAGGTCCCATTAACTGAAAAGGTTTATTGTATTGTACTTGAGATTGAACTAGTAGGGATTGCAACCGAGCAAGAAACAGAGATGACTTCAGTTCTGGTAAGTGAGAAGTCTGATACTGATCTGATTAAATTGACACAGTCTGATGAGTCAAAATTATGTTTAAAAGAAAAGGAGATTGAAATAAATGAGTTAAATGAACAGCTACAAATACAGCGACAGGTAATGGTTCAGCAGAATGGCATGGCTTCATTGCCATTGCAAAATTTTGTTAATGAACAGACAGAGAAAACAGATACAGGATTAATTAAAGAACAAGAAAACAGTCCAAAAAGATTAAATACACTTCCAGAATGTTGGAATAAAAATGATGTTCTTTTAAGTGAAGACATCAAAGTGAAGGACGCAATTGATCAACAGATTGAAACATTGACTTCTGTAGGTTCACTTTTCAGAAATGCAAATTTAATTAAAGGGTTGATTGATGATATTCAATTGGCAGAAAGGTTTGCTGTCGTGATATGTGCAGCATACAAAATGAATGATGAACATGCTTTGAGTTCACTAATACTAACATCTGTAGTTGAAACATGGCAGGTAATCAAAGACTTACAAGATGATGCAACTCATGAGGAGAGAAACACATGGTTGAGTACAGATTTTAGACAGCAAGATGAGAATAAGATTTGGATACACAAAGATGACAGAGTAGGTTTGCTAAATAGCATGATTACTGACATGAACAGAATGTATCATGGATTTGCAGAATTTCTTTACCAGAGGTGTCTGACATATCAGCAAGTGAACACAATTAAGAGAATAATTGTGAAATTGGGAACAGAATTACAGGAAAGTGGTTCATTGACCAGATTACAAATAGATTTCTGTGAGATGGCACTGCATGATAAACTGTGCTACATTTTTGTGATTATCTGTTTGATTACAAAATGGTTTGAAACATTTCAGATGCGACATGATGATAAAATTACTGTTGCAAAGTTATCAGATAACAGAAAACATATTGAAAACAGATTGCTCCATTGTACAGAGAGAACAGAAATTTCAGATGTTGAGGAGCATGAGAATGTTACTATAAAAGATAGAGATGCAAAAATGTGCCTAGCTGCAGGTACAAAGTGGACAGATATCCTTCCACTTGTTTTGATGTTTCTGAGAAACACTACTGATAAAAAGACAGATTTAAGTCCACGTGAGATTATGATGGACAAGGTCATGAGACAGACATTTATACCAGAGAAAAGAATGATGACTATCAATGATAGCATCAATTTGGAGAATTACAGGAATTTATCAGATGAAATGATTACTGTGTCTGATGAAGATGAAACTGAAGTGCAAACAAGAGAAAAGGAGCAAGTACTTGATCTATTACCAGGTAAAAGGATCAGGAAAAAGGTTCGTCTTAAAAGAAATACTCTAGTGCCAAGGTGGCAGAAAAGGAGGCTAGTCAGTCTTGTCACAACAAATGCAGAGAAGTGCAAAAGACTGAAGAGGTGGATTGACACTGGCCATACTTTTCGTGTATCTACACCTGAAAATCCTGATGAGGATAGTGTCACAACTGCTGATTCAGATTCTGAAAAAGAGCCTAAAGAGAATCCAGATCTTGAAGGTCGACAAGTTGGTCGATATCTGGAGAACATAAATAGAAAACAAGCCTTGATTGAAGAAGACTTGAAAGTTGTGACTGAAGACTCAGAAAATGATGGAAATCTGCCAGAAAAAGAAGCAGAAGAAGAATGTGATCAGATTGTGATTCAAGACCAGGAGAGTATTGAAAAGCAGAAAAGTAGCTCTGAAAGCAGGAACAGGAATTCTGAAACTGGGAAGTTGAAGGTAATCGAAGAAGAAGATGAATTGCCAAGTACCAGCTACAAAGATGACGTTCCTAACGGAGTGAAGCTGCCGAGTAAAGAAGTACCTGAGTCTGAAGTTGAAATTTCTGACACTGAAACTGATGAGAGTGATGAAGATTCTGAAATAAGAAAATTCAGAAAAGGAGCTTGGAGAACAGAATGTAATGTGACCAAGCAAAAGAAGAAATTACCAAGGAAAAGTGATAACTGGCCAGAAGAAATTGAAGGCCTAAAATTCAGATTGAGATACAGATCAAAGAAACAGATTGATGAGATATCAAGTCAAAAAGATTCTGAAAAGAAAAGTGAGGCAGGAAAGAAAATAGAAGTGATACCTGTAGTGGAGGTAAATAATGAGAGTCAAAAAGAGATTGAAAACAAAAGTGACAATGATTGAAGTACATACCTGTTAAAAAAAAAAAAAAAAAATTGGGGGTTTTCTGTTTTTGGCATAAGGCTGAAGAAATCTTGTTAGATGACACATGGTCGAAGAAATTCTGTTAGCTGAAAAATTAATTTGTGACATTAGGTCGAAGAAAAACTGTTAGAAGGTTTAAAAAAAAAAAAAAAATATTTGTAAAAGGGGGGTGTTAGAAATTTTTAGAAAATTTAGGTAAAATGTTTAAAATTTTTGTTTTATTTTTCTTTGCAAGCTTAATGAAAACATAATTCTGCTTTGGTTAATTTAGGTTATTGTTCTTTTAGAAATAATCAAGGAGAAGTTTAAAGTTAATATGACAGGCAAGATACAGACATTTTATTAGTTATAGTTTTGCAACACTTTTATTGAAGCTCAGTTGTATGATACACAAGAGAAAGAAATAGAACTAGAGGGGTTTCTTAAAACTCAATATGAGAATTGTAGATAAACTGATGAGATAAGTCTTTAGAAATACTAACACAGGTGAAATTGAATCGTGTTCATCTTAGATAAAATCTTTGCTAAAATATTGGGTGGTGGTGTGGTGATTTGTTAATCACCAGATGAGGGAGTTGATGGAGCGGGATAGAAAACAGAAATCTGTTTAAACCCGTGAAGTCACACTTCCATAAATAAATTAATAATGCTAACAATTTGTGTTATGTGTATAATAATCCAACCTAGTTTAAGTTGCATTTTCACAGAACACGCGGGAAACTAACATGTGTGCTCATAAATGTGCATTATGTTGCATTCTCATGTATGTAGAAAATAATAAATTAATCTTGTCTATTGTCATGTCATAACTAATAGCAGCTGTTTTTGAAATAATGGCATGTGCTTATTTTGCTTCCCTTGTCTATGTGATGTCATTTCTACTATTATAGGTGCACATAAGGTTTTATGGATTTATGAAGACTGGTAGATATAAAATGCTGCTTTATTTGTGCTTTACTGCTAGGTAAATCAGACTAATGGGTTAATTATTAGCAATGATGGGAGGCAACAGAACAAATTGTATTTCTTGCATTAATTATTCTTTGTGTTTGTTTATATAATAGTTTTACAAATGAAGCTTAGAGATGGCTGCAGGAAAATAGTACCCTTTTAAAAGTGGCGCAGGGAAGGTGGCGCAGAAAATTGACGCTTTCTGAAAGAGGCCTAATGATGAAAATGGCTCAAGTGAAAATAATTCCAAGAAGGTTGGAAAAGGCCTCTGAGCTTTTATTTTGAAAGGTTTTGGATTGAACTGCTAAAAAGATGACTTTTTGGAGAAATTTGCTAACGTTTGCTAACGTGCCACGGGAGTTCAGAGCTGACTGACTCAAGGTTAAAAGGAAGCTGTTGCTACAAAATGTAGCAGACTAAGGAAGAACTGCCAAGACTTCTAAATGAACAATGGACTAGTAAATTTGCCCGGGCATGTAAGAAGGAGGTGTCACAGTTTACTGTGGTACGAGGTGGCTCAGCCAATGGAGAACTAGAATTCGTCTGCTGGAATGTGAAAAATAGTTAGCTCAGCTAAAATTAGGGTATAAGAATAGGTTCAGAGAACACATAGTTGGCTTACGCTCGAGAATTTTGGAGGACGATGTTATGCTGATGGACTTTACACGTGAGGACAGGAGTTTTTATTAATTATTTTATTACTAGGTGATGAGGGTAGAGACAGAGATATAGTTAGGATTTTGGAAATGCTTAATTTTACTTATTCCTGCTAATGAATAATAATTCTTGATTTATGCTCTTTTTATTAATACTGAAAAATTCTTTCTTTATGACTTTTTCTAATGCTTGTTTAATAAAATACCAAAACCTAAGTTTTTCTAGATGTGTTAAAATAAACTTTCTAAAATGACAAGCTGGTCTTGATTATTGCAGATGGTTTAAACAACTATATTTAGATCTTATCGCCTCATGATTCAAGCGCTCTATTGTTGTTATGGGCCTAGTGTTGTAGTGTAAGTTTTGTTGGTAGTAGATAGTGTCATTTGTGCAATATTTTGGTGAGAGCGCTGGATCACAAGCAGCCTGGATGGGTTGCTTTAAACTGCCATTTTGACCTGGCAAAATAAACCTGCTGCTGGTCCTAAAACCTTACTTTTTAATACTTTTAAGTTACCCCTAAGTTAAACCCTAAATGTTTATAGGGCACCGTGCATGGTATTTCAAAGTGGGGCCTGTAAAGTTAATCTTTTACATGTCCTGGCAGTGATAACCTTCAAAGTGGTCTTTCAGTGTGTTATGGTTGGCTCTCCCTTAGGCCAAAACTTGTTTAGACTATTACAATTTATAACTTTTAACTCCACTTTGGGAGTACCTAGAAAAATGGTTCAAGGACTCATTTTAATAGTAATTTAAAATCCAACTTAATGGTCAAGTCTGATTTTGTATTACTATTTCAGAAATTACACTTTTAAAAAGTTGTCATTTGCCTGCCTAAGTCAAAAAGGCCTTTCTGCCAATGTCCAGAGTCACTGGAATGCTGTTGGCTCTCCTGTGGTTAGATGTGGATTGCTCTCAGAAAGTGGACAAACTGCTAGGGAGTGGGGAGATGTTCAGGGGAAAGCAGATCCTGTTGCTGGTAGATGTAGCTCACAAGGCTTGTCCCCCTTTGTCTCCCCAGTCAGCTTGACTCTAAACCAGCTGGATGGAGGCGCTGCAACAAAACTGGTTTGGAGTGACCACAGGGAAGGGTTTGCCCATTATCATTGCACATGGGCACATGGGGCTCTGCACATGAGAAGGAAGGTCATGTCATGTTGGTTTAGGGCACACAGGGGTATTCTGAAATAGTTACAGCAAGGCACACAGGAAGCTATTCAAATGTGGGCAGGACCACCCCAATGCATTTTGGGTCCATCTGGGACATGAGTATACTAGTTTTCCCTGATGAAGGGTCATGCCAACCCAAAAGGAATTGGGCTTTGAAGTTTTAAATGATGGAGTACATTTAAGTTATGAATGTGCTGAACATCATATACCCCAGAATAATTCACATTTTGCTAAAAGCCAATACAGTGCATAGAGCAAATTCACCTAACAAACATTAAAGATTTTACATTCAGAATTTGGTGATCAGCCAGTTTAATTTGGTTAAAATGAATTGAGCCAGTTGGCTAATTTGTGACAGTGCGTCTTGGGACTCGTTAGCAGTTTTCTGCTACCAGCATCGTCATAGCAGAATTGGTACTCATATTGACAGAAAATGCACAAAGACAGCACGTTATATTGTGTGCACATTTATCTGATATTGGAGTCGTAAAATAAAACTGAAGACCGATATATGCACTCAATTTTATGTTATTGATTCATGCATACCATAAGAGTCAGTTACAATAATGAGATCATGTGCTGAGTATATGACTAGTCATTAGGCCTGGCCGAAAAGAATGAACAATGAACATGATGAGTGAATTTGAGCTAAAAGATATGCCCAAATCTGCCTTCCTGGCAAAATAGAGAAACAGGTTTGTGTCCTCACAAATTGCCCATGAACTTGACAGTTTGTGGTTCATTGCAAGATTGCAGTTCCATAATACTGTTTTTCTATTAGACATGCAATAGTGGATAAGTGAAATTTTGAAGATTAATTATCCCATTTGCTTCGAGAAATGAAATAGAAATTGTACGAAGACAATTATAATTGGGCAGACGGCCCGTTGTTCTGCCAGGGTAACAGAGAAAACGATTCCATTGCCCTGGAGGAAGGACCACTCGCAAGATATATAAATGACCACCAAGCTGGCAATCATTTATAAAGCATTGCTAGGAACCACTGTCACAGCAGTTTCTGTCAATGCATTTCTCTATTTGGCAGAAGGCTCTGTCAGCAGGATGGATCCCTGTACCAAACAGTTTTTATTTTCAAAAAGACAATTGCAAACCTGGATTTTCTTTTTCAAGATTAAAAAATGTAATGCTGCCCTCACCATCGGAGTCCTCTGGTGAGGGGTGCATTTAGCAATTTTCACTGCCCATTACTGCCAGGGTTTTCCTGGTAGTGATGAGCAGGGAAAACTGACCTGTCATTCCACCCATCTAAATTAGGTGGGCGGAGCCAGGTTAGCCTCTGACGGCCCTTACCCTGCAGGGCCATTGGAGATGTTTGGCCATGGCGGAGACGGAGTAGTCTCCACTATGGCTAAACTTGAGGATCAGCCTGCATATAAATCAGAAATAATGTTATGTGAATAGCTGCGATTTACTGTTGTAGAATATAGTGAATTCCAGAAGTAAACCGAAACAGGCATATGGGGTTTGAATAAAATATCATAACTTGAAACAGTACAGAAGGTCGTTCAGTTCCTTCTTTGTATGCATACTTTCATATATTAGCAATTAAATGATCGAAAGTTGAAAGATACCTATTTTGTTATGGCATTTGCTCTGTCTAGACAAAAAGCGCTCAGTGCTTTAAAAACAGTTTAGAATATTTCTTGTACATACATTTCCAATATTTACCTGTTCTTTATTCCCCTTTTTTCCCTTCAGCATGCTCTCTCATCCAATAAAAATATGGTTGTGCCAAAAGGATGTAAGGATTTTCCAACTGTCAGTCTCCTTGTTGATTTAGCCATGTTCTGGCATGAGTCAAGCTGTTATGAGTGTTCCGGTTATCTGCTGTGCAAATCAGAAATATCTCATATATTTGAAAGCTAGACACTGAAAAAAGAATCAGGTAAATAAACTGTTCAGCTAAAGCAGGAGGTACATGATCAGCATCTGTGAAACATATGGGAACAGTGCAGCAGGTGCAGCATGTCCTAACTTCACTCTTTTTGCTTTTTTTCTTCATTTTTGTCTTAGATGATAGGCATAGTCTTAACGTGTAAAGAGTCCTCTCCTTCCACTCTCAGAGGGGTACACTTCAACCATCAGAGCCTTGCAACCCCTCCAATTATTTGTTGACTGTATTTTTGCATCTGACCCTGTATGCAGCTCTTTGCTGCCTTTCCACTTCCTCAGCACTATTCAAATAACTCCTGTATATATATATATACATCTCCATAACAATCTATACAACTTGGCAATGCCACACTGCCTAAATCCACAGCCCTGTCAGCCCACCTGTCACTTAATGTTACAGAGAGGTCAGACAGCTCTGTTCAAACTTCTCTCCTTGGGCTTCAAGTGCATTCACACACTATCCTCTCTGCTTGCTGAACCTTCTCCCACTGCTTGCCATCTCGATCACTGCATTCTGCTCACCTCCTCTTTAACCAGTGCCTAAACTCTTGTGCATCTCTTCACACTGGATCTCCTGCATTGGAATACCCTCCTACCTAAAGTCAAAACATTTCTACCCTACAGGTTTTCATAACAGCCCTTAAATCTTCTTTTCTTAATCCCAAGCCTCACTTCCTCCCTTCAAGAAGGCTTCCAAAGTCTGCTTACCCTCAGTATTTTTCTTGAATCTGCCCTGGGGATGCATGACCTTCAGGTTCATGTTGCTATGGTATTTTCTCCTCCAACTGTACTGTTTATATCTTTCATTGCATCCACTCCAATAAAGGACTCTACCCGACTGGTTGTTTCTGTCACTATATTACATATCATTATCTATAGCAGCTATATAAAGCCTTTCTGTTAAAAGTTGTACGATTTCGTCACACCCAAATCAATCAATCAGTGGGTTTTTGTAGAGTGTGGCTTGTCACCCCGGGAGGTCTCCAAGTGCTGGGTTTCTGTGAGGCTTGGTCGAAGAGCCACATCTTGGGCTTTTTCCTGAAATTTTCAAGCGATAAACAAATGAAATAATAAGAAGACAAATAAAATAATAAATACAAAAAAAGGCAAGAAATTTACATTGTATTTTCATTATTTTAATTTTGTTTACTGTCCAATAATGTGTAAATGACCCAATGTTGTTTCAGAGTGACCAATACACCGCGAGAAAGGGGACTGAGGGTCAGATGTTGGGCCATTTCATTTTGCGAGTCTCTAATTGCAATTTTTTTTGCAATTGACTCCCAATTAGGGACTCAGAAAATTAAATGTATTAATGTGTCTCAGACACATTTAATGATTTCCAATAGGGTCGCAAATGACCTACCTCCTGAATATTCATGAGGTAGATTGAATTAGCGACCCATTCGGAATAGCCTGTATTCACAGGGATGGTGGCCATCTGGGGACAGCAGACTACCATGTCTGTAATTGTTTTTTAAATAAAGCAATTTTTTTTATTTAAATGTAGCCCATTTTTCTTAAAGAAAAATGGGATGCATTTCAACAATAAAAATAAAAAGCTACCTTTTCATTTTTGCAGAGTAGCTCTTAAACAATGTTGGTGCCCACATTTACAAAGGGGAAGGGGTTGACTGCGAGTCACAGTTGGATGTATGAATGTTTTGTGACCGGAATGCAGTTGAAAAACATTCATATTTTACCAACTCCGTGAAGGAGCTGATTACCCATTGTAAACGTGAAGGGGTCCCCAAGAGGCCCCTTCCTCTTCATGGATTAGGGTCCCAACAATTTTCAAGAGCAGGCAGCGGTCCATGGGACCACTGCTTGCTCTTAAAAAAGGAAAAGGAAACTTTTTATTTTTATTTTTTAAATGCATCCTGTTTTCCTTAAAGAAAAACTGGCTGCATATCTGAAAAAAATAGCTTTATTCAAAAAAACAATCACAGACATGGTGGTATGCTGACACCAGCAGGTCACCTTCCCTATGATTATATGCCATTCCCAGTGGGTTGCAAATTGCAACCTACCCCATGAATATTAACCCCTTCCGCGCTCATGACGAGCTGAGCTCGTCATGAGTTGTGCCGCTCGCACGCTCATGACGAGCTCAGCTCGTCATGTAACGCGGCTTTTTAAAAAACGCAGCGCGAAAACCGCTAGCGCGCATGCGGTTAATGAGGTAGGTCATTTTCAACAACATTGGGAATTCCTAAATGCGTTTGAGTCACATTAGTACATTTCATTTTGCGACTTCCTAATTGTAAGTCGCTAAAAATTGCAATTTGCGAGTAACAAAATGAAATGGTCGTACATCAAACCCTTTGGGCCAGATGTACAATAGTTTGTAACTGTCGCAAATGGAGAATTGGGGCATTTGCAACTGCTACAATGGTTCTCAGCATGTACCAACCATATTTTGCAAGTCAGTAACCTATTACCAACTCGCAAAATAGGGTTTTGGAGTCGGTAATAGGAAGGGGCATGTCAAGGGCATCCCTTCCTAATACTGAGTCGCGGGATCATGTATGAACATTTTGTGACCGGAATGCTGGGTTTTCAGGCACATGAGGGGTCACTTCATGTTTTTGATAAGTTTATATTATGATCAGTGTGAAAAGAATTATATGAGAAATTGAATCACTGTTATGTTATGTTATGTTATGTTATGTTATGTTATTGATTTGTATAGCACACTCATCACCCAAGAGGGTATCCAGGAACTTGAGTAGGGGTGTAGTTGTGTGGCCTCCGCCACATTGTTTGAAGAGCTCGGTTTTACTGCTACTTCAGTAACTTAAGTAGCGAGGAAGAGGCTCTGATGTGTTATGGGAGGTTGTTTCATGTTTTGGGTCCAATGTAAGAGAATAAGCTACCTCTTGTTCTGCATTTGCGTGGGGTTTGTGCATACGAGTGGGAGGATGGGCATAGATGTATTGATGGATTATGAAACTGTGTGCAGCTCTTGAGGTAAGTCGCTCCCATGTTGTTTAGGGCTTTGTAGGTGCGCATGATGAATTTGAATTAGCTGTGTTTGTGAATGGGAAGCCAGTGGAGTTCTCGGCGGTGAGGTGAAATGTCAGTGCGGTGAGGGAAGTTGAATATGAGTCTTGCGACGGCATTCTAGATGGTCTGAAGTTTGTTTTGAAGATGTTTGGAGATTCCGGCATTCAGTGCATTTCCCAAGTCTTGTCGGCTTGTGATGAGTGTGGGCGTGACTGTACGCCTGGTGTTCTGCAGGAGCCAATTTGAAATTTTTCATAGCAGTCGTAAGATGTGGAAGCAAGCAGAACTTACTGCATTGACCTGTGCTATCATGTTGAGCTTATTGTCCAGGATGATCCCCAGATTTCTTTCAAGGTTGATGGGTGTTGGAGTTAGTCTGAGATCTGCCAGGAGTAATCCGACTGGGAGTTCCTGTTTCCAAAGACAATACTTCAGTCTTGTTGGAGTTCAATTTCAATCAGTTTATTCTCATCCATTCTGCCATGAGGGTCATGCAGTTGGTGAAGTTGGTTCTGGTGGTGGGCATCTTGTCTGTCAGGTAGAGGATAAGTTGGGAATCATCTGCATAGGAGATGAGAGTGATGCCTTGAGATCTGCTCATGTTGGTGAGTGGAGCCACGTAGACATTGAACATGGTACGACTGAGGGAAGAAGCTTGTGGGATGATGCAGTTTCTTGGCTTTGGATGCGAAAGGTGACAGTTTGATTCTTTGGGTTCTTCCTGTGAGGAAGTAGCATATCCAGTTGAGTGCTGGTCCTTGGATACCACACTTGTGAAGTATTTTGCTGAGCGTGTTGTGAGAGACTGTGTCAAATGCTGTGGATTGGTCGATTAGGATGAGGGTGGCTGTTTCCCTCCGTCACGTATAGTCCTGATGTCATTGGTGGCTGCGATGAAAGCACTTTTTTTACTGTGGTTCTTTCTGAATCCTGATTGGGTGTTGTCCAGTAGGTGGATGAACTGTAGGGGGCAAGTGAACTGATTGTTGATGGCCATTTTAATAACTTTCGCTTGGTAGGGAAGAAGGGAGATAGGCCGGTAGTTGGTCAGTTGCTTGTGTCTACTGAAGGTTTCTTCAGGAGGATGTTGGCTGCTGCATGCTTCCAGGCTTCCGAAAACGTGGCAGAGGAGGTGGAAGTGTTCGCTGAATGTTACAACCAAATCATAGTGTCCATATGAGACAAGAGAGTGCATGGTCAACCGGATCAAAGGCCACATAAAAGCATATAAGGATCAAGATGCAACATCAGCCGTTGACCGTGAAAGGTATTTGTTGATGTTTAAGGCATCTGAAAACCCCTTCAAGGTCTGAAACCCAAATAAGAGTCACCAAGGCAGTTATTCCATTCCAGATAGAGAGATCTGAGTACTGAATACCGCTGCTAGGATTTTTTTTAAATAGATGGGATGATCAAGGTTGGTCTGTAGGTTACTGCAAACTTCCCCCTTCCCCGTTGCTGAGACATCTTTTGCTCTTTACCCATGGTTTGAGGATTGCTTGGATGCCACTGTGCCAGAAGCGTGTCAGCCATGCCTGCTTATACAAAGATTTGCCGCTTAAGTCAAAATTTATGTTAACTTTCAATGACTTTCAGGTACTGGTACCACTTGAGGTAATGCTAATGATTCACATTAATGTCAAGATTTGGATGTCCAGGTGCTTTTTATTGTTAGTGAGACATGCACTGCACTATATGCAACTGAGTTTCAATTCTATAGTATGACCATTTTCTATATACATCTTACTTTAACATTACATCATTGTACAGTTTTGTCTTCTACACATAACTGAGGGTGAGTCGAAACACTAACATGAGGGAACCACTTTCATAGAGAGGCCGAGAGAGTGTCCCTAAGAGCCAGCACCCCGCCCCAGGCGATGATCCACTTTACCTGGGGTGCGCGACCCCACCCATCTCTCCACCAGCAGCGGATTAGCGTCACTCCAGAACCTTGTCACTACAGGCAAGGCGCGCTCAGGTGGGTAGTTCAGCTCCTGTGGGGCTGCCGGTCCGGGCCGCCAACATTCAGCATAAACTCCTTCCACAAAGCCTTACACACAACACTGGTGCCACCCCAAGTTGCCTTAGAGTGCCCAATCACTTGGCCCTCCTCTCCAGCGCTGTTAGGACTTCTTCGCTCCCCGGTGCTCACCGCTCCCTGGTACTCCTCACCAGCACTTCCGGTGGCACCTTTGACACGCACCCCAGGCGCGTCCAACACTCACTCCTCCTCTGGCCTCCGATGACCAGGCGCACCTCACTACGACTCGGCTGGCACCTTGACACACACCCTGCGTGTCCGGGTCTCTCTCCATTTCCGGGTGCACACGATCTTCAGGCACTCTCCTCTAGTGCGGCAACTGCACCCCCACACGCACCCTGCGTGCTGGAGACCCACATCATTTCTTGGTGCACACGATGATCCAGGCGCTCTCCACTAATGCCCTACTTGCACCACGACACGCACACTGTGCGTCTGAGTCTCACCTCTCCTCCTGGGACACACGAGGTACCAGGCGCTCTCCACTAATGCCCTGGCTGCACCTCCACACGTCTTAGTGCCGACGATGTCCCGGCACTCTTCACTAGTGCCTGGACTGCACTGCAACATGCACCCCCTGCGCTTCACGAATATCAGCTATCTTCCACAATGCCCACAATCCACAGGCGCTCCGACATCTGTAGCTGCACCAAGACACGCACCTTGCGCGTCAGAGTCTTGATTCGCTCCAAATGCCCACGATCACCTTAGGCACCCCTTCGGAGGTCTTAGGCTGCCACAACACGGTCCCACCACTGCGCCGCTTGAGACTACCCGGAAACTTTTATGTTCCTGTGTTTCTGAACAGGGAGCCAGCTCACCTCGGGCCCTTGGGGTACAGGATGCAGCACACAGCAAAGTCCTACTCAGGAAGAAGGGGGGACACGACCCACTGCAGTGCCCCTTCAGTCTCCTCGGTCAAAAGCTACAAACTGCCCACAAGCCCCAGCTCACGACGCAGGGTCAAATGTCTCCCGCAGCCTATTCAGCAACTCTTCCCAAGGCAGAGGTTTACTTACTGATCACGGAAAGGTCAAAGCCGCCAGAGACTCGACCAGTCTACGGGGTCTTCAAAGCGCTCCCAGCACTTCTCTGAACGATACCGAGACCGTTCTTGACGACATCATCAACATAATCAAAGTCTTGGGGTTACAGTTCTTTCAGTTATACCCCTCATTGTCTTTGAAGTTCCTTTTTGCTCAGGTGTCACTGTCCCCTCCATAAATCAGTCTTGGGTATCTCCCCCCCAGTGTCACCATCCTCTCTTTGATACTGGGGGCCTGGATCTTTAATCACTCAGAGGGAGATGGGTCTATTGTGTTATGGCTCTGGCCTAGGCCTCTTCACCTCGCAAAGCCTCTCCTTCTCCCCGCTTCAGGTGCAAGGCAGCCTGGCGCCGTCTCCACCCCTCCCCTGGGGCACGACCTCCCTCAGCCTTTCTCACCTCTCCCAGATCCAGGCAGGCAATTCACATTCTGCTGAGACACACAAAAAGGTATAAAGCACAAACTCTGCCATTTTCTCAAACAGCAGTTTCTGGACACACAGAGACAAAACCATCTACCCAAAAAGATGCGTTATAACGCTGGTAGTTCAGACATTCCAAACTTCACTGTTCGATTTTCAGTTCTTGGGAAACTAAGCTAACACTACTACACCCAGCCTCCTCCAGTCTGTCCTAAGGGTAGGATGGCCTTTCACCAGGGAAAATGTAATGGAGTATTTTCCACTGTCAGGGCCTAGCTCCCACACTGGCACTGGTCCTGCCTTTTACCTACACTGCACCCTGCCTATGGGTTACCCAGGACATCCTACAGGGGTGCCCCATGTGTATGCAAAAGGGAAAATCAGGCCTGACAAGGGGTAGCACTTGTCAGGACAACATGCTAATTTAGCATAATGCGCGCAGGCCCTACACTGAAGACCTATGTTCCCTCTCTGCGCATTTCTTTAGTACTAGCCCTGGTACACACAGTGCACATCACTTAGGTATCTTGCCAGTAAGGCAAACATACCAACCAGAAACTACCAATCACTACTACAATTTATACAGGGAACATCTGTACTTGCACACTGATTAACAGTGGCAAGTACCTACAGCATCTAACTTCACAACTCTCTGTCAGGAAAATGGTCTAGGGGAAAAGCAAAAAGTTTAAGGCCAAGTCCAACACAGGTACAATAATATGCAAAGATTCAGCATGGTAATACTCAATAAAAAGGAGGTTTTGAACGTTTCAACCTTTTCCTGAGTGCTGATGTGCATTAACTGGTGTATTCTAGTGGGAGGATATAAACACTTTAGCAGGGGGAAGCGTTTCTCACTTATTACATCTGACCCTAGAACTGCACCAGTGCAGATAGCTGTACTGAGACTTTACTAAGAGTTCGTAAGCTTCAAGAAGAATGAACACTTCTCTTAGGCACCATGCTGCACATCGCAGCACTATGTAAAACTTTAGGGGGCACATTTACAAGGAAGTCGCGGAGTGCGGCAATAGCCTCCTTGGCTTAACACTGCGCTCCGCCACTTCTGTACCGCAGGGGGGCTGCACCGTATATACGTGAATACTATCCAGTCTTGTTTTTCCCACTGCGCTGGCGCTAATTTAGCTGCCTAGCTCCAATGCAGGCACCAAGGCACCATAGTCCAAAGGTGCCAGCATTGAGGGGAATGATTGTTTGTGTGCAGGAAGGTCTCCCTTCCTGCACATAAACAATCTGAAATGGCATCTTGAAACTTCTATGTGTGCTGCTTAATTCAGCATACATACAAGTTGCAAAACATAATTTTCTTTTAATGATTGTTTATGTGCAGGAAGGCACACCTTCCTGCACATAAACAACTGATGGCGCTTTGCTGTTTCCATGTGTGCTACACACATGGAAACAGCAAAAACAAGGAGAAATTAACCATTTCGCCTTATTTCACCAGGGTAAGACCAGGTTTTCCCTGGTCCTAATTTTGGCCCTGCCCCATTTTAATGCAACATCAAGATCAATGGATTTTGCGATGAAACGCCCACCACAATATCCATTGCCCGCCCCTTTCACGCTAAGTATGGCTTGAAAGAGTGCCTTATTAACAATGCAGCATCATGCCACATTAAGTGGCTTAACGCTGCCTTGTAAATAAAGCGAAGCCCATATCACCACAGGAACATCACTAAACGTGACGTTCCTGTGGCAATAGGGGTTTGTAAATATGACTCTAGGTGTCTACACTGACTGAACCTCACTGGCATCTCCACACTCATGGTCACCCATTTTGGTATGACAAAGGAACTCGATGAATTTCAGGAAAGGGGTACGAACAAGCCTTTTAACCTGCCCTTCTGAAGCTGGTAGTCTACGCATAGAAAGTTTTCAGAGATTCTCGATCCAAGACGAAGTAGAGTCTTTTCCTGTGGTGTCAGTTACTCTTTGAGTCATCTATAAGGTAGCATTTCCAAGTGATGGCTGCTTCACAACACATTAATTCCCTTATAGTTTGTCATATTCCTCACCTCCTTGTGGCATTTATGTAACTCTCTTTTACTTCTAGTAATTGGAGCTTCTACTGGATGCTCTTTTGGATTGTTTTGCTTTGCCCTTTCCGCTTCCCTGATATCAGAGGGAGATTGATGCATTGCTAATAATGTCAGTATTAATGTTAATCTTCAGTTAAGAGTTGCAAAATTGCTAATGATGTTATTTATCTTGTGTTTTTCTCATATCTTGTATCATCTGAGACACTTGACACCTTTCACATGTACTATTCAGTGCTAGGTGGCAGTGTGAAAACTTATGAGTCACCCTTTCTTCCGGCAAGCAAGAAGAGGACACAACAGAACTCATTAGATTCCACCCCTTGACAGACTTTAATGCCAATGACTGCTTAGGTTCGGTTACACTATGGAGAGTGTTAGACCTGGCACCTTGGCGTGGGTCTCCCTTCCATTTTTGCTGTTGCCTCATGTGTTTTTGCTGGTGTTAGATTCTTTTGGGCACTATGCCACTGCTGTCCAGTGCCACAGTGCAAGTTCTGCCTATTGTAAATTAATGTGTGGATTAGTGATTCCATAATTGTCTGGTTTGGTTTAACTGTCAGACCCTAGTACCGTGCACCAGGAGTGCCCAGGGCAGGTAATCCATATGATGCTAGAGGGCTTGCAGCACTGGTTGTGCCACCCACAAAAGCAGCCTGTAAAAGTGTGTCTAAGGCCTGCCATTGCAGAGCTTGTGTGCAGTCTGGTACTGCCATGCTGACTGGGCAAGTGTGCCCACTTGCCAGTCCCGAAACCTTACCTTTTCTCAATATCAGACACCTCTATGGTAGGCCCAAGGGCAGGGTGCATTGTAAGTATAAGGTAGTACATGCCCTGGGGTGTGTGGCATGCCCTAATAGTGAATTACAGCCATTTCGTTTTTCACTATTGCAAGGATATCTGTTCTCCATAGGCCAGAATGGGCAGTTAGATTATTACATCTTATAATCCTAACTGACTCAGGGAACAGGGTAGAAATTTGAGTTTAGTATGCCAGAACTCAGAATGATAAAATACATATTTTAGTGAAGCTGATTTTAACATTCTGTGTTTGAAAATACCACTTTTAGAAAGTAGGTAGTTTCTTGTCTAACTAGCCAAGCCTGCCTCTGCTAGGTTGTGTATTCCTTGTCAGGAGTTTAAGTGACAGGGCTGGGGGATTCCAGGAGACAGGGTGAGTCAGCCCAGTGGTGAATAGAGAGATCTGCATCTAGATGGGAGGGAAGAGTTGCACCTGGCACCTGAACAGGGCTGTGCCGACCCTCCAAAATGTTGGCTCCACCTCCTGCGGTGCGTCTGATGTCTCTGCCCTGCACTGTGAACGGAGAGAAGGAGTCATGTCAAAAGAGTGCTCCAGGACTGTACCTTCCCTCCACAATGCTGGCTCTACCTCATGTGAGGCGTCTAATGTTTCTGCCTTGCACTGTGAAAGGAAGGAAGGAGTCATGTCAACAGAGTGCTCCAGAACTGGTTTGGACTGGGCAAAGGCCCCTCTGCCCTCAGAGGACAAAGGATTTTGGGGTATAAGTATTGGGACCCTGATCCCAAGAATTTAGATCACTTTTAGACAACAAGAAGAAACCTTTGCTGAGGAGTGGAACCAGAGAGACTGAGGAGAGACTATCCCTAAGCTGAAGTGCTGCTTGGGGGATTGCCCTGCAGTGGTTGCCTAACTGCCAAAGGAAGGAGAAAGGAACTTTGTGTACTTTATTTCAACTTGTAGGGATCTCCAAGGGCTTGGAACAGAGCTTGCCTCCTACTGAAGTAGGGACAACGACTTCGCCCACCAGCTCCCCAAGAGTTTTCCTGAAGTGCCTGCAGTTGTGCTGGACTTTTTGAGGACTTGCGTGTCGAAAGAAGCTGGAGGCGCGACTCAAGAAAAAGAAGCGTGTCACTGAAATGCCGCTGCCGCTTCACAACACAAAGTGCCTCGCATTGCCACAGAAGAGGATCAACATCGCAGCAGACGCCGCAGCATCACCAGGAAGCATGTTGCAGGAGTAGAGGATCGACGTCGCATCAGAGGCCGGCGCATCTCCAAGAAGCGTGTCGCAGGGCCTGTCGCGGCTTGCATCGTTGTGGAAGCAACTCGCATTACCAGTAGAGAGGATCAACATTGCAGCAGACGCCGTCGAATCACTGGGAAGCATGTCGCAGGGCCTGTAGCGGCTCCCATCGTGTAAAGTATCTTGCATTGCTGGAGAAGAGGATCAACGCTGCAGCAGACACCGCCGCATCACCTGGAAGCATGTCGCATCAAGGAGAAAGCACCATCTTTATTTCTTTACACCAGATCTTCAACGCATCACCGTCCTTGTGTGTAAGGGACTACCGCTTCACCTTTCCTGCAAAACCTTTGTTGCCATGCGTGTCGCATCTTAAGGTACATTGACTCATAGTGTCGCATTTTAAGATCTAAAGAGAACTAAGCTAATTCTACAATTTCAAGTACAGTATAGTGTATTTTTATGGTTTGTAGTCTTGTTTTAAGTCTATATAAAGAATACTTATTTTTTTATATAAAACCTGTGTGGTGTCCATCTGCAGTGTTGTCATTTGATTTCTGTATGTGTTCACAAATGCTTTACACACTGCCTCTGAGATAAGCCTGTCTGCTTGTGCCAAGCTACCAAGGGGGTGAGCAGGGGTTACTTTAGGAGTGTACCCCCTTACCCTGACTAGAGGCAAGGGTCCCTATTTGTCACAAGTACCTACCTGTGCCAACTAGAGACCCCCAAATCTAACAATGACTTTAATTAAATGAGGCCAGTCCTATTCATTTACATTTGTGTGGTTACGGAGCAGAAAATGATTTTCAATGTTGAGAAAAGTTTCCACAACTGTCACGCTTCCAAAAAGACCATAAACTAGAGCCAGGCCAAGGCCTCCCTTTGCCCCAGTGTTGCCCCCCAGTGTTGCCCCTCATATGTTGCTCCGGGTGCAGGTGAGGGTTGTATTGATGAAAAAAGTGAGAAAGATACAAAAACCTTACTCTGGGGAAGGGAAGAGAGACGCTGAAGCTATAGGAAGGGGAGTACATTCTCCTTAATAAAATTAGTTAAATACACAAAAGTGTCCCCTGCCTCATAGTCAATGAGGTTTTGTATCCTATAGTAATTATCCTGCCTATAAATAGAAGGCTTGTTTTACTAGAGGACAAAAACCTAATTGAATATTATCAGGGGATACTTTTATGTGTTGAACAGAAGAGGGTTTTGCAACATAATGCCCACAACATCTGCTGTCTCCAGACTATACTCCAACTCCCACCGTTGGCATCAGCTTTAGAGAGAGAGGAGCAGTACAAGATAGAAGTTCAACCCACCACTTTCTTTTTCTTCATAGATGGCACATGAGGGCAGGCTGATAATCCTCTATAGAGATAATGACACAGTGTCTCCTGCTAAACTGTTGGAGTTTTTGTGGGGCCCAACCTATGCCTTATTTGTAAGGGGGGGCAGGTTACATATATGTACTGCCCAATAAATGCCCAGAAGGGTACGTAATCTATTCCAATCCAGGATGGTGTTCAATTACCCAGGCCTTTATGGCCTCTTGCCCAGGCATCTACTCCCATAATATGGCACTGATGCATGGGCAAACATATTTTTGCATCTGCCACAGCCATATAGCTTTGTCTGAACTGGGCTGGCGAAGTGAGCTAAAGAACGATAATGGATTCAGTGGTTGAGTGTCTGAAAAGTTTCAGCGCTCCGTCCATCATCTCCTTGTGTTTGCTTTGTTTGCCCTAAGTTGGCAGGGTATGCCCAGATGTGGGTCCCTTGCTCACTTTGCCACAGGATTCAAGCTAGCCTGGCTGATGAGGGCTGGTAGCCCGAAACCGGTCCCAGGATTCTTGTTTTCGGTCCAGGGAAGACATGGCTTGGATTCAACCCAGATCTGAGACTGGGAGTGAGTGTCTGAAAGGTTTCAGTGCTCCGTCCATCATCTCCTTGTGTTTGCACTGGTGCATGGGCAAACATATTTTTCATCTGCAACAGCCGCTCCATCATGCAAATGAAGGAATGCCATGTGAGTAGTTCGCCTGGTATATGATGTCCACTATTTCTAGTGGCCACCTTGGACCAGTCCATTCGACCCTTAGCAGTCTTCAGGCTAAGACTTCAGAGAGCGAATTAAGCTAGTTGTTTTACCGATTATAATCTCTTGAGTACCAAATGAAAGCACACCACACAAGGTATATATCGCATATATATGTATTTATTCTAAACACAGCCCCTCTGGACTCTTTATGAGGTCAGAGGTAAAAGTACAAAACAAGGAACTTAATCAGCATACGATAAGTTGCACAGTATACGTTTTGCCCTAGGGGCCTCACAAACCATATACTAAAATAGTGGTATAAGAACCACATGAGGAGTAGAAAGCAGACTAAGGCCTGTAGAATCGCTGGGGCTACTCAGAACATCCAAGGGTTAGGATGCAGGAGGCCCACGGGAGACGCGTGCAGTGTCTAAACACAGCCGCGGGTTACCATTGACTTTCTACGGGAAACGAACAAGTTACAAATTTAAGGACACTTCTAGGATACCTACGATGGAACCCTTTTCGACTTAGACACTTGGAGGGCCAATACCCTTGAGGCTACCAAAGTACTTGTGTTACCTCACCCACGGAAGCCGGGTGCATAGGTGTCTTTTGGTGTCGGGTTTCATCGTCGATTCCAATGGAGAGCTGCGAAGAAGTGCTGCAGGCGACCAGAGGAAAAGTGTCCGGGTGGATCCAAGGGTGGATCGGAGATCTGAAGAACCTGAAAGCAGAGGAGACAGAGTCTGGGCCACTAGCTAGTGACCAGGGCGGCGATAGGAAGATGTCACCAGATGTTGGGTGATTTCAGGTGAAAAGGTAAAGCTTGTCTCTTCAGCCACGAGGACCAGGAGGTGTTGGCGACAACCAAGAGCTGGATTCTAGCTGTCCCATAAGGTATCTAGTTGAATGCGGTGTCGGTATCCGAATTGGACCAAACAAGCCTTGGCAAATGCAATTCATGCAAGATGTCGAGATTTGCTTTGGTGCAAAACAGCAAGGTATGAGGCACTTCTGCTTTGTAGGGCAGCTGAAGCAAGCCTGGAGCAACCAGGAAAGCAAGTTGAAACAAAGGATTGTCTTCTTGGGGGTGCACTAGCCAATGGACTAGGAACAGCAAAGAAGTGTCAAGCTTAAATGCACAAAGTGGGCCCACGGGACACTCGTGGAGTATGGGCCTCTGAGCTTCAGTGCAAAAGGTGCTCAGGGCTGGAGCTTCCAGCATCTCAATGCATAACTTCGGGATACCTCGGGAAGTTGGTGCAGGTAGCAAAATGCAGGATGTCCAGGAGTTCTGGTCTCATGTCTCTCGTGTACGTCCCGGGTCTCAGCTTTGCTGTGAGAAAAGGTGAGGGTCCGTATTGTCTGGAAGTCTGTGTCCTATGTCACAGATGTTTAGGGATCCGGCGGGAGCCTCACAAATGCAGACCAGCAAAGATGCTGTTGGTGCCTGTTTGAACAGGGTGGTCACTCCTTGACCACAAGGGAGATTTCTTCCATCTTCCAGTTGAAATGGAATGTCAAAGGTCCAGGATATATGTTGCAGAGTTTCGTCCAGGGTAATCTAAAGTCCTAGGGACCGTGTTCTATACTTATAGCAAGTTTAGGGGTTGGACTAACTCTAAGGTCCCTCCTATGGGTGCACCTGGGGAGGGGGTGGTTACTCCCCTTCCCCATTGTCCAGTTTCACGCCAGAGCTGGGGCTGAGTGCCCCAGCAACCGGTTTGAACTGGGAAATGCATGGAGCACCTAGGATGCCCCAGGCAGTGTCTGGAAAGCATTCACTGAATGCAGCCCTCCCTGCCCCAATATACAAAGAGCCTGTCTGGGGAGGTGCCAGCACCTCCCTGGGCAGGAAACCTATTGTCCAGGCCTCCCCTGCCAGAGTTTCGTCCAGCAGCAGGAGGGGAGACTCGTGTCCGTGGCAGCAGCATCCATTTTGTGATGCTGAGGCTCTGTTTTACTTTTACCGGGTAAACCAGTAACTACATGTCTTCTCCCCCTAGAAGGGTGGAATGCTACCCCTGCTGCCAGAACTGGTGGGGGGTACTATTCCAAAGTGTTTGACACCTTACACGACATGTTTTGATAAAGCCAAACCAACGTTAGCATTAACTGTGAGGTTTATAATGCACTTAAGAGTATATGGTATGGCTATATCATATAACAGCTATAAGGAGTTGGTTCTGAAAGCTGCAAAGGGTCTCAGTTCATGCTAGGGCACCCTCTCACATAAAACCAAGCACTCTACCTCCAGGATTGTCATGGTCTGCCTTAGGAGTGGCTTATAGGTGTATATGTGTCTATATAGGTATATGGATATAGGTATACTATATCTAAGTAAGGGGTGATTACACCACCTTACCCAGGCTGTAGAACAGACCTGTGGTGTCAGTTTGGAAGGCTAACCAGGAGTGGCACAATACATGCTGCTGCCCCTGGTAGATATAGGGTGCACCTATGCCCTGGGTACCTAGGGTACACTATACAGGGTCTCACAAGGGTGACCCAGTAACCAATCTGGTATGAACCCAAAGTACATGGTATCAATTTAGAGAGACAACAGCTGGTCTGTGGGCCTGATTAGCAGGTCTACAGCCACACTGAAGCCGAAAAACCAGAGAATCACAGCAAAAAGTGGGGGTAACCATAGGAAGCAGACCCTACTCTCCTACATGCCAAATTTACTTTACATGGAATTTTTGCTCTAGTGCAAAGCATTTTTCAGAACAGGCTAGTCAAACGTATGTGCCTCCTCTTAAATCTCAAAAGGGAAAAGGAGGGAAAAAATGGGCACAATCGCCAATTGCTTTAACGAGTCCCATTGATATGACTCCATGACTCTTTTCCCTGTCCAAATGTTGGTTCATTGACATTGGCTGTCTATAAGGACATTTCCCTACTCATATTCCTCCTCCCCCTTTTTCCTTTCCACCATTCAAGATCCCAAATCTTTCCATTCCCCATGAAAGCCATGAAAACTCCTTCGCTCTTTTGTCAAATTCTTTAGGGCAGCTTACCTCTTGCAAACACCCTTTGTTAAATATCTCAACTAATTTAGTAGAGCTTGACACTCTGGTTGATCCACGCCAAAACTATGCACTTCAAGTATAAATGCAAAACACTTTCTTTTGATCTGTACACTCCTCATATATTTAAAATAACCTTTACCTCCCGTCAGACCACCATATGAATCAAGGTATGTTTCTAAGTCAGTGAATAAGCGACAGAGCCTACAAAAATGGAATACATACCAAGTCAGCAAATAAAGCAAAATTTCTCCAAAATTCGGGGTAATTTACTATCTAATAAATGTGGCAATTTCCACAAAAGGACAGGTCAGTTCTGTCAATATTGGTCAGCTCATCCGCCTTTTGCGAAGCTGGAAACCTATAAATGATGCAAGGTTATCTACAAAAAGGCTGTAGTGGAAGTCCTTCAAAGATGGGGGTATGTGAAGGCTTTGAACATTATGGACAATCACAGCAAAATCAGGGCAAGGACGTAGTTTACAGGCTGGCACTCACAAATTGAGACCAATTATTATATTCAGAAATGAAGGAAGCAGGTGACGATCCACCGATTATAGTGGAGACACACTCTTTCATTCCTCCACATACCCCATAGACTATGGGGAGAGGATGTGGTCTCACAGCTAGACTGCCAACCTTGGAGCTGGGAAACCAAGGCTCGAGCCTCGGGGTCGACTCCACATCCTGTGATTCTGGGCAAATCACTTAATCCCTCTGTGCCTACCAAAAAATGAATGTGTCCTTGTGTAAGGTACCTTGTGCTCATGTAGAGTGCTCCAATGCCTTCGGGTCGAGTTTGTGCTATATAAATCTGCAAAACAAAAACAAATCAAAACTATCGTACTTGGATCTGCCCCAGAATCAGCCTGAGTCACCTCTGAGCCCCCATGCATTCTCAACCATGGTCCCACGTCACTATGCAGCTGACTGTAGCAGTGTCACTGAACTCTACAACCCAAGCTCCCACAGACTTATCACCCTACATCACCTTAAGGCTCTCAAATCAGGAAATTATATGAAGATGCTGACTGTCATACGGAATGCAACAACCATAGAAGCTGAAATAGGACTAAACATCAGCAACATCAGTCAACAGCAGGAACCACACTATGAACAAAGGTGGCTCCTCTCCTAAAGCACAGCGAATTGTCAAAGGCCGAAAGAAAGTTCACACAAAGAGAGCCTTTAATTAATGACCTGTGTTACTGATGAATTAATGACCGGTGTTACTGATGAATTAATGACAGCTGTTAATGATTACAATTCAGATCGAGAATATTTCTATGAACCAACCCCATGTAGATTCCTTTGAGAATGTTGTGGGGATGAAATGGACTCAGGCGATGAGTAAATGAAGAAAAAGAACTATGACGGAAGCCTTGAGGCTGCATTGTTCACAGGACGCTGGCGCCACCATGTGTGATGTATACAGCTATATGTATGCTGCTTGAATGTCATGTTCTGGCATTTGTGAAGTAATGCCTCTCTATCTGGATCTGCTAGGGGTGGGGAGTTTGTAATTCTCGTCAGTACTGGTGTTTGATTGCAAAAATCAATAAAAGAAATGTGAGAGAAAAAAAAGGAAACCAGGAGAAACCTATAACTATTAATGGATCTGGCCATTTATGGGGGCATAGACGACTGAGATCCTTATCTGCCACCAGCATCCACTTATCTATGCAAATGTATGTTATTTTATTCAAATTTGCGTCCGGCGTGTCTGCTATTTGGATAGCCTCAGAAGATGACTTGTAATAATCGTTTGCAATGCAATAGGTCTCGCATTTCGAGATTTAAAGCTATTGGCATTGTGAATGACACTGCCTTTTATTTATCTACTTGATAATTAACACATAAATAAAAGGCTTACTGGCAGATGCACCAAAGTAAATACCGGGAGCAAATGGGCAGATTCTCAGAATCTGCCACTTTGCTCCCTGTATTTTTGCATTTGGGATGCATCATCCCAAATGCATAAATAGCAATTTAAGGAATCTCTAAATTGAGATTCCTTAAATTGTGATTGCATTTAAGGAATCCCAAATTGAGATTCCTTAAATGCAATGCATGAAAGTAAAAAAAATAGCGAATTCGCTAATAGGGGGAGCAAATTACCCTGAAGTTGTACTTCAGGGTAATTTGCTAAAACTTTGAAAAAAGCACTTTTGTGCATTTTTCAAAGTTTCATGTTACGCACACACATGCCCTTAGGGCATGTGTGTGTGCAACATGTGTGAAGATATCAATTGCAGGGGTGCAACAGGGTGTCATTTTGACACCCCTGCACCCTTGAAATTGCATGAGCAATTTGCGAGTACCTACTGGTACTCGCAAATTGCTCATGCAATCTCTAATTCATTCCTATGGGCCTATAGGCCTATAGGCCCATAGGAATGAATGGTACAGCATTCCTTAGCAATTAGCGAGTAGCAATTAAGGAATGTTTAGGAATCGCTATTTTAATAGCGATTCCTACATGCATAGGCTTTTGCTATTCCTAAATTGCAATTCCTTAAAAATCGCTATTTAGGGATAGCAAAAGGCTACTTTGATGCATATGCCAGATTGTTATTTACAATGCCAATAGCTCAAACCCTTGTAAATGCAAGACCTATTTCAATTCAAAGTAGCGTTCACCATTGTCCCAGGCTTCATGGAAAGTGAAAGCGTGCATGGTGGCTGAATGTTGCAAGAAAGCGGTCTTGCTTACAGTAGGAGAAACACATTAAAGAAAAGCGGGCTTACAGACTAAATAAGACATACCTTGTAACAACAGAAGTAAAAGGGCCAGTCCTCATGGGAAAGTATAAATGAGGGCAAGGTGGTAATAAGGAGGGACTATTAACGAATAAGAAGCCAGCATTTACAAAGGACGATGTAAGAAGCCAATGAAAAATATGGGCGGAGAATGGGCGGGGCGTCAAGTCCATATTCCAAAACAGCATGCCTCGCAAAGCAGCGCATGCACTGCCCATGCTCGACCTAAAAAGAAATGTGACTAGAAACTGCATATATTCTCAGACTCCCAAATCCTCTCTCCTATATTTTCTCCTCGGAAATCTGTAGAAAAATTAGAACAATGTCACAGTTTTTAAAGAAGTTTCCGAAGTTATCCCGAGTTGTCATTACAAATAATCAGCCCTATTTGTTCTGTTTCAGGTCAGCAGAGGTGACTTGAGGCATTTACAAGGCCTCATCAGTTTTATGGAGTGCGCGAGACACATTCCACTCCAGCTGACTGCTTTATAGAAGGATGTACGATGCGCAGCATGGAAGTGATGTGGGTGATGGCACATCATGTCAGAAACGAGGTGCGGCGCTACGGAACTAGCGTGTCCTGCGCCAAAAACACAGCCGTACAACCGAGGTAGTGTTTCAGACTTTACGTTCAGCAATCCCCAAAGAAACAGTCTGAAGAATCGTAAGCATTTATTTTACAATCAATCATGCACGTAAAAATTCCACACTCGGTAAAAAATAACAGATGTAGTTGAAAATGATGTGTCTTGAAATAAGCTGAATTCTTCAAACAACATTCAGTGAGAAAAATATGTGATTAGTGTGAGAATATTGAGTATGTTATCGGGTGTTTGTAGAAATGAAATTTGATCCATTTAGGTTTTAACTGAAGAAAAATTGTTTTGCAATTAACAAGTATGTGAAACCCTTTCTTTTGGGCAAATGTAGTGCAAGTTGCAAATACATAAAGCATAGGTGCAGGGTATCAGCTTGGAAGTATATTTGTTTTTAGGTTTCGACTCATCGAAAGCTGCGCCGCGCAGCTTTTCGGCGCAGGCGAAATCTAATGTTTACAGTATGTGGCTTGGGAATCCGCCCTCTGTTCCATTGGCTAACTCCATAAATGGAGGCTAGCCATTGGAACAGAGATCTGTCCGTCAATTGCGGAGCAGATTCGGGGGCGTTCCGGCCATTTTTACTCATCCTGCCCCTTTGACAACGTCATTGCGGTGGTAGGCAGTTCCTATTTATTTTTTTTGGGGAAGGTTTGTTTTGGTCATTGCAGCCCGACCACCGCCGGAAGAAGTCCAGGTGAGTGCTTTTTCTTGCCGTTCCCGCCCCCCCTCCCGCTGTCCGTGCCTTTCCCGCCCCCCCTCCCGCTGTCCGTGCCTTTCCTTGTTAATGCCTGCTTTTAATGTTTGATTTCATAACTTATTGAACATTTGGTAATTTGCCCCTATTTTCTGTCCATAATCATATATTGGAACAGATTTCCCCACACAGTAATTTCACCAAGCACTTGTTGCAATGTAACAATGAAGTTACGGGAATCAGGAAGTACTGCCACTATTCGTTTTGTTTCAGATACGCTCTAGTCTTCCTCGTACAAAACCCTGAGGCACGTGAGAGAAGTCGGGTTCATTTAATTATGAGTTGCAGCTGTCGGAAGGAAGGGTGTTTAAACTGCTACGGCTGCTCATTTGCCTCAAGCTGCAGGCACAGATGGAAGTATTTTAAACGAGTATTCGGGGACCTTCAAGTCATAAGTATGTTGTAGCGATATGTAAGGTGGAGACTTTAATTCGCAAGAGGACCCTGCTAAATGCTTTCCTCTTTTTCCTTTCGCACTCCAGTGTGTGCCAACAGGCCCGCCTCTCCGTGTACCTATGGAACACTATTAAGTGCCTTAGTATGTATGTACCCACTATGTGTGTTTTGGTGTGCTGTCCAGAGTGCATGACACTTAGTTTTGCTCTGTATGAGCCCTAGATGTGCCCACGTTTGCATTTGTTTGTTCCCACAGGGACGAACTTTTAATGTTTTATTTTTCTTTATTTCACCTCACGATTTTAAATTACAAACATGATACGGGTACGTTATACTGCTGCCCGGTTCCGAAACAGAAACAGAACAGAACAGAAACATGCCACCAGGGGCTACCCCTGGTGGGTGAGTTATTTTAAGCAAAAGGATTCTTTTCCCCTTGGGTCGATGGGAGGGTTGATGGATTGATCTAATCAAGTTGGTACTCTAGTATGTTCATAGTTGTTTTCTCACCAGATTAAGCCAGTTTAGTAATTTGTATGCATACAGAGTTGCTGTGCCTGAACAAAATAGATTCCTGATCATTTGCATTGTGCTCAGCATACTTTAAAAAAAGGAATAACAGTATGTCTAGGGAGCTTTCTGTTTGTAGATGCATGCAGAACAGTCCAGTCCACATCAATTCAAGTGTTTACACTGTGGGTATTAAAGCTAGAAAGACTGAAGCAAATCAAACTGAAAGATACTTTACTTGTTTCTCTGCTACTTTGCAGCACCATCGCTTTAGAGGGCAAGCATACTGCTTTCCAGCTTATGCATGCAAAATGTGATTCAAGCTTTGCAAACTGAAAACATTACTTCCCTATAACACTATGGTTGCAGCTTTGAGTGTTTTAAGTTGAAGTACAAATTCCCCGCCAGCCCAACGTCATGAAAGTAGCATTTTGAAATGAAAATTCACACCATCGTAAATACTCAGTACATGTACTCGGACAAGTGCAGACCAGTTCAGATTACAGGAGAGAAATGCTTATCTAAAACGTAGCTTGTGTGCCTGTGCACTGTAGTTTATAGAGACTTGCTCAAAGTTCATACCACTGCACGACGTTCACTCTTGCCTTTTTTTAAGCTTTCTGAAGCTATTGGCATTGTAAATGACAATGCCATTTATTTATTTATTTTCAAAACAATCACATAAATAAAAATGTTGTCATTTACAATGCCAATAGCTCAAACTTTTCAAAAGGCGAAACCATTGCATTGTAAATGCTTGTTGTAGATTTATGTCACGAGTAGAAAGCCGGGGGCGGGGCATCGCTGCTCTTTACATCTCCACGAGAAAACATAAGTCAACAGAGAACAGAAGTAATTAATATGGATAGTACATATACATTGTTATCTTCACGACACTACTTAATTTGAACTGGTGGGGCGCTCTGGTACTCATTTTTAGGGACAGGCACTTCAATAGAATTAAAACTGCATTTATATAGCGCTTACTGCTCCTGAAAGGCATTCAAGCACTTTACGGCGAGAGGACGCTACCCATGAGCACCAAAGTTAGTAATCAGTCCATTGGTTATTGTATTTAGTATTGCAAGCTAAAGGAAACCGTTCAATGCATCGGTTTCTTTATGGTACATTAGTGGCATAGGTGTGACCGATGGTCATTTTTTCACATCAGACATTTAGAAGCGAAAAAGAGAGAAATCCACAAGAAACGGAAAGAGGGAGGTACGAAAAGACAGAAAACCAGTCTCAAAGTGAGAACGTAGGAACCTGCAAGAGTAAGATAAACTGTCAGGGACTGTCTAGTGGGGAATTAATAAGGCATTAGTTGGATTTAAGACTATGCATCATTGGTGTTACGTGCCCTGACACCAGAGACAGATTGGGAACGCAAACTGGCAATTGAGTCCGGCCGCAGGGAGTGTGGTGCGCTTGGAAAACACTGTGGCTGCTTTTTGTTGCAGGGGGGACGATACTGCAGGCCCCTGGTAACAAAAACAGCTCCCCAAGAGTCCAAAACCAGCCCCCACCCTGGCAGTCCACCAAGGAAATGCCCAGTGCCCACTACGGCCAGTCCGGCCCTGCCTGACATAAAATTGCACTGGCCGCAGGCCTCTGAGCAGAGCCCTCGGTACACACACTCATTCTTTCACAACTGCTTCAGGAGGTCATAAAATAAAGTCTATATACAATATTTGCATGTAGCTAACTTTTTCTGTAAAGGTAGTTTCAGTGAGGGTTAGTTCATATGGAAGGAGGAGGATGAATTTCCAGATTTTGAAAGTCCAGTCACAGAAGGACTGAACCATGGTACACTGTGGGGCATATATACAAGGAGCTATCGCCGAATTAACAGCACTTTATCGCAACCAAAGTCGTGATAAATTTACCCCCCTTTCACAAGCTGGTGCTAACAACCCACAGCACCAGTTTCCCACGATAGCAGCCACAAAAAACATCGCCACAGAGGACCCCGTAACTATCGCTAATGAGATGCAGAGTAGGCGTTCTCGTGCAAAAAGCTGCGACAACATGACACCTCAACACTCACAACGACCAGCCAGATCGGCGAAAACAAAACGATAAGGCGCGTTAGCAGCAGGAAATTAACGCCTGCTTTGACCTGGTGTAAAGTCGGACCACAACCTACACCACAAAAGGGAGCCCAGCCCACAGCCACATCTGAAGACAAACAGATGCCATGGAGCAACTGAAAATGCAGCACGGACACCCAAGAGGGCCACAACACCCACCAACACCACACCCAGGACCACTACTCACTGGCACCCCCCGACCAAAGACATGCCACATCAGCTGCACCTAAACATGTACGAAACAATCCGCCTGATGTTGCACAATCACAACTGGTGACATGCATGTGTCGTCACAGAAATGAGCATCCCACATTCACTTTCGAAGCAACCAATGAAACTTTATTGAAATTAATACAGAAATGAAATGAAGACACATGGCGGCTCCCCTCTGGACAACCCGTAGGTCACAGCCTGCAAGACAAAAAACATGATGGGAAGGTGTGTCCTGCGCACATCAAAGGACAGAGAGAGAGCGTAGGAGAGAGAGAGAAGAAGAGAGGAGGAGAGAGTGAGCAAAGAAGTGAGGAGGAGAGAGAGAGAGAGAAGAGAGGGAGAGAGAGAGAGAGAAGAAACTGTAAAAAACTGTAAACTTCGTACTTGTAAAGCGCACTTATACCCTGAGGCCTCTAGGCGCTGTACGCATACCGCTGTGGAACCCTTCCTGGCTTTTCCCTGGGAGGTGCCCACTCCTGGGCACCCCCAAGGTGAAGCCAGGCATCCCAGAGCTGTTGGGGCCATTGTGGAGATTAAGCAAGCTATTGCCCAGAGTTGCAGAGTGGGACCCATGATTAGATTAGGCACCGAGGCGAGAGTTATCAGGTCCGAGAAAATTGAGCCCAAGACCCGCCGAGGTGGGAAATGAACCCTGGTTCCGGGCCAGACCTCTGCATGGTGGTCTGCCGCTCTAACCATTAAGCCACACAGAAGAGAGGGGGAGTGAGAGAGAGAGAGAAGAAGAGAGGGCGAGAGAGAGAAGAAGAGAGGGGAAAAGAGAGAAAGAGAGAGAGAAAAAAAGAGAGGGGTAGAGAGAGAGAGTGCCGCCCCTGCTCACCCAGGCCACACTGCTCACCTGCTGCCACCGGTGTATCTCCAACACTTGCCGGTATGTATAGCAGTACACCAGGTCACACATCAGAGTCAGAGCCGTCATCCGAAACAGAGTCCAGATACATGACTGGCACAGTACACACTCTTGCACAAGCCAATGTCGCCCGCCCATGCACAACCAGGCCAGCCCCTCTAGCTGCCCATCAGAGTATGCCCGCCCATGCACACCCGGGCAGAGGCATCCCAGCCCCTCCAGCCGCCCATCGGAGTATGCCCGCCCATGCACGCCCGGGCCTCACTGCTCATCTTCCACCACCGGCGTGTAGACAGCAGGTCCCACCACGTGCCGCTGCAAGCCACAAGGCCGGGCCCCGCAGACATGGCACCCTCCACACCATGCAGCCACACTGCGCAGGCAACCAGGTCCCACGTCTGGTGCTGAGTCTTTATTACACCATTACATAGGACATACCAGGGCACCCAGCAACATTGCAACCAGCACAGCAGCTCAGCCCAATAGGTGCCACTAACTCTGTGATCCCTGAAGCGAGACCACATGGTGGTAGGCCAGCGCAGCCCGCTGGCCCAGCCTACACTGCAGTCCAGCAAGGCAGACAAATCCTGAGCAGTCCGAACTGCCGGGACGGGGCATCATCGCAGGCTGCACACCCGCTCAGCAGCTTAAGGTGCCAATGACTCAGTGCACCCAAAGTCACCGTCCCATGGCAGGGTGTCTGTGCCGTCCACAATGCAGCGTGTGCCACAAACCCTGTTCAACCCCAGTCATTGTCCTGTGGCGGGGTATCTGTGCTGTCCACAATGCAGCGAGTGCAACAAACCCGGTTCAACCACAGCCAGCGCCACGTGGTGGTAGGCCCTTGCCAGACTCAAGACCTCGGGTCCGTCATACAGCCACCATCGGCAGAGGGGTATGTGACGTTGTTGGCCCCTTATATTTGCGCGGTCACATGGCCTGTGACACCTGTGCCGGATGGGTATGGTGTGCGTGCAAACCTTCCCTCAGGGAGTGGTTGTGACATGCTGACAACTAGACCAGTGACCTGCACACCACCAGTGAGTGCACAGGCGGGGGGTAGCAATGAGGCCCCCCTCAGAGCGTAAGTTGAGTGGTCTGGCCTGGCATATGCTGTACCAGCGCCAGGCCTGCAACAATGACTCTGGGGCTCTGGGCGTGGTTCAGTCCATGTCCAGACAAGAAAGTGGCTGATGCGGTTGTCCCTGTTGTGGTGTCCACAGGACCCATAACACAAATTGCTATGTAGCACCCTCTGACTGGCATCCCACAGGATGAGCATTGACGCAAAGGAAATCACTGTCCCTACATTCATCCACACATGCATCCATGAATGATGAAAAACATGACGCAGCAGTGCGTCACTGGATGTTTATTGCACATCCCGTGCAGTTCTGTAGCTGGAGCGGTACAGGGCAATGCCAAGCACACTACACAATATGTGCCCATGGAGGGCCAGCCAGAGCCCATCCAGGGATGACAAGTACTGCGGAAGAGGAGGGGTGCAGTCCGCAGTCTGGTTGCCGTGTCATTGGTCATCAAACAGGATGTGGCAGTCCATGTCGTAGTCCAAGGTGAGTACATCTGTGTGAATCTGGAGTCAGTGGATGGTCGTGAGGCCATGTGTGGGACCAAGTTGAAACAGGCCAGGTGGCAGAAATGAATGCTACTGAGTCCTTCTGATCACAGGTACATCCACGTCCTCGTCCCCGGATGTGTGTTCTGCCCCACCTGGAGGTATTGCTGTACCGGCTGCTGCACTGTGTGCCACTGACACATTGGGGGCCAGAGGTGGATTGTCAGCCGCACTGTGTGCCACTGACACATCTTGTCCCGGAGTGGAGAGGCCTGTCACACTGGGAGGCAGAGACACAAGAGGGGCGGAGATGTGGATGCTGTTGGAGCAGCAGCATTCATTATCGCCACGCCTTGTGGCAGCATTGCCACGATGAGGATCTGCAGGGCATGATAGATCCCAGCTACATTCCGCTGATGTGCAGCGGTGGCTGCCATCCTTTCCGCCTCCATCCGCACCATGTCCTCCATGAGCTTCTGCATGTGTGCCAGCTCACGGCTGGTTTCGCTGGAGCCACTCTGAGCGGACAGGTGTTCTTCTCTCCACATCATGACTCCAGCGATGTCAGTCAGGGCTCATTGGTGACCATGGAGCGGGCCTACACACCCAAGGATGGCGTCAAGTTTGGTTGCCATGATGCCGAAACCCAACTTTTCTGCTCTGCGGTCTCCCTCTGGCACTCCAGGACCCCACCCTAACAACTTTCCAGAGCTTAAACCTCAAACAGCACACATAAATTAGTAATTAAGCACACATCAAACTAGTACATAAATGTTGAAATATTTTATTTAGTTCACAAACACAAAATTGCAAACATTAATCTTTATTTGTAATGGGAAGATTAGAGCATTTCAAATGTTATTTTATTTTGAAAATATTAAGTAAAATGATAGACCATAGCTAAGACGTGTTTTTCTTTTTGTTCCAATGCATCTTCTCTTTTTGTCAATGCCCACCAGCGCTCCAATTCAATCCACTAACTTTCCTGCTAAATTCAGTTTTCTGTACTTGCACTTCTCCCATGAATCATAATACTGATACCAACTTATTTTTAGCTTCCAATTTCAACTGCCTTTAACAATTAAAGAGAATTTTAGAATATTCAATTTCACTTTTTTTACGTATATACGCATTACTTACTGGCGGTCGCCGGTAGGTAGTTATAGTTAGGATCATATTTCTATCAAAAAAGCATTTATTGACTTGCCTGTATATTTGGCGTTGTTTGACGAATGTTCATTTTTTTCAAGTGTAATAGTCAGTCTTGTTGCGCATGGAAAGTTTCGGTGTGATCCGTGAAGCAGGGGCTGAGAAATCAGGAGGTTAAAAAATAAAATGGTTTCAATTTTAATTCCCATAGGAGCTTTAAACATGAATACAGCCCGAAACGCTGGCCGAAATTTCAGAAAATTTGGCAGGAAGGTTTGGTTTGCAGATCACGCTTTCAGTTATTTGGTGTAAATACATTCAGTAGTTGCTGACAAATTTAAGAGCAAGTAAATAAGGATATCTGGGCAGAGCCTAAGTGTTAGGAATTAAGCCACCTCCCCCTCAGTCCCGTAGTCCTGTCTCTGTGGCCATGCATACTCGGGTCACCTGGTTTGAGGGCAGAGTCCTTTAAAGGGAAGCCGGAAGCGTGTTTACAGTGCTTGTTTTATTTTCCCTTTTCAAGACTCACCCGGAAGGACTTTGTTTGGAGTTTCCTGTATTTTTCTGTGGGTCCCTGGATCATCGGATTCCAGCCTCTTCTTGTTCGTGGTGTTCGGGTTTCGGCCAAAATTGGGACATCGGGCGGCGATTTTAGATTTGCCCTGTTGTTGTCGAGGGTCGTCGCGGGAGTTCCTGTGCTGTTTTCGGAATTCCTTTTGCCAGTAAGAATCTTATTCTGGAATCCCTTATTTTCGAGCCTGATACGTGGCTGCTTGTCAGTTACTTGGATTAGACTAACTTCCTGGATTTGTATATCCGCTCCATGTCGTTGTGTGGAGTTTGGGCGGATATACGAACATTTCTTTTTGTAGCGTTGTTTTCTCCTTTCCCTTTAGTAGTGGAAACTATTTAGCTGTTTTCGGGTATTTAGCTATTATTTCCAAAGTCAGAAGTGTTTTTTTTTTCTACCTACGGATTTTTTCCCCCGACATTTCACTTCTGTGTCCATGTGGAGAGAGGTATCCTGGAACATTGAATAATTGTGAATTCTGGAAGCCCTGTGAAACGAATTACAATCCTGTATGCCCGGACTGGCAAGGGATCATCTTGTACTTATAAGACACGGCTTGTGTATGCATGTTCATAGAGACATTGTTTATACTATTGAAAGACTAAGGGCTGTTGTTTGTCCCCCTATCCAGGTGCAGTCTGTGTCCTATGCCAAATAGAATAGGACAGGCGGAGGCCGGACGAGGTGTTCTTTCTCTTCCTCACTTATCCCACCCTCTCCCGGTACTCTAGTGACAGGTTCACTGTGTGGGTATTTCAGTGTTTGTCGCTGGGGTGTTGGTCGAGGAATGGGGCCATCCTCGTTCCTGCAGTGTTGGAAATAGTCTGGTGGTGTGCTTTGACACTAAGCACAGATCTCATGGTGAAATCCGATTGCCTGTCAGAACTTCAACCAGGAAGTGCTGGCAGCCATCTTGTGACCAATATACATAATAGCACCCCATTGAAATGCACTGTAGTGAATGGCAGGTTTTGAGGGTCACAAAAAGGAGAAATCATTTGTTGATGGTACCATACTAATTGTAGGTATCGTGGTCTGTTCTAAGGTGATTTTGCTCTGTAAAAAAGCCTTCTGCTGGGAGTACTTCAATCATGATTAACCAAAAACAGTTTTCTCATGATTTTCCCATAGAGGTTATAGAAGTTGGTCCAGAAGCTAAAATGAGTCTATTTTCTTTAAATTCACCCTATGTTTCTCAGCCATATCAGAATGAAGTCAGACATGATCAGCAAAACATGTACTTCCAAAAGGAGCAGCCTGTCATTTGATTCCCGTTTGTTCTACTGCAGCCTACCAAGATGTTCGAAAGAACACCTAGAGCACTAATAGTCTTACTTTTATCAAAAGTATAGCACACCTGAAGCCATCTTAATTGATCAAACAGGTAAAACTTAAAACAGTTAATTTAGAAAGAAACACCATTAGGGGATCATTTTGTCATCGATTTATGGTTAGTGCTGTAGAAAGAAACATTAGGACTTGTTTTAAGTTTGTTCAAAAATATCTTCCTCTTGTATTTCAATAAAACATTCTGACATGTTGACTGAAACATGTACATTCAAAACCAGCAGCAGACTGCCAGTTAAAGCCCGGGTGATCAGCAGTTTACTACAGTGTTGTGATGAGCAACTAGAGTGCTAACATTAAGAATTAATGCCAAAGGTTTGGCACATCTGACTGCCAATCTAATGGAATCGTAGTGCAAAACTGAAGGCATTTTCTACTTAGGATACTGCAGTAAATGACAGGATTAGGGTGCTTCCCAAGATGGCCACCAGAGAGATAAGAGCCCAAATATAGCCCAAATATCACCCCAAATGTAGCCCAAGTATAGCCCAATGTCAGAAGAGTACAAAACAACCGCCATATTGTGCTTCTTTATAAAAAGGCACAAAATGGTAAACACATACTAACAATACGGAATGGAGTGACAAAATAAAAAATAACAGATACATTTTTATTTGCTGCCTTCCACACTATCAGAGAGTACGAAGTTGAAAATGCTGCCGTTAATTGTTGCTTTGTGTGAGAGTAGTGTGCCATTCTAATGCTTTGTTTTTTCATTTCCTGACAGTATTGTATCTATCTGACCCAAAAATAATATTTGATCAACAAACTCAAATTTCAGGTATGTGAATTACATTTAATTTGGAGAAAAAAATGATTGAAAAGGAATGTGTGTATGTGAGTAGGTTATAAGAGAGTATCATATTTGTGAGAAAATATTGGAACTATATGAGGTAATTTATGAGTGGTTTTATGAGTGGCTGTCTATGTTTAATAACAGGTGAGTAAGATGCTTTATGGGTGTATGAGAATGTGACAGTGTCTGATTTGCAGACACGGTGTGTGATAATTTGGTTCATAATCTGTTGCTTTGGATCAGTATGTTGTACATTTGCTGCTTACTATATGGTGTAATTGGTAATAAAACATGTAGATCAAGAGTTAAACCTTTAGTTAGCAAGGTATTAGATAATGTGGACATTTTTACATGTGTATATATGATGGGCTGTCCTCAAACAGTGTTGTTCTTTTAATTCTTGGGGTTGTAGTTCTGTTACACTGCTTTGTCAGACAGCTACAGAAGCACATATACATTCAGTCACTTACCCAGGAAGCTATTAATACATGCAGCAAACTCAAAGGGAGTTGGATTCACACCTGCGTATCTCTGTGTTGCCTAACACAGGCACTGAAGTATTTCTACAGCCACTTACATACACATTTAGAACGCCATAGGGGTGTTATTGCAGGCAGGTACATACCAGCACTTAAACATCTTATGGCACAGATAGAGGTGTACTCCTACACTCTCTCAGATATGTAGGCAAGTACTGACACAATCTTCTCAACCATGAAGAGAAATAGTATTTCAAAATGGGTGATAGCGACTACAGCTGACCATGTCTGTCCAGTATCACAGTAAACTCGACTTGGTATGTTATAGGTGTTTATGAAGTGGCAAACCCACGCTTCAGTGCACAGAACACACTTCTAAGATATGCTGCACGTATGCCATAAATCGTGCTTAAGAGAGTGACAGTTGTCCTTTTGAGTTAATAAGTTACTTGAGGACTTGTAGGCCCCTATGTGAAGTACTATACAGAATATATACCCCTAATGCAACTGATAAACATGTTCACAAAATCATAGACCCTCTCTGCAACCTAATCAGACAGCTAGAAAAGCACATATACATTCAGTCACTTACTAGAAACTACTTATGACTGCAGCAGATTCAAAGGTAATTGCAGTTGCACATTCAAAGCTCTCTATTCCCTGTGAGAAGTTGGCCTGGTATATGATGTCCACTAATTAAAGTGGGCACCTTGCACCAGTCCAAACAACCCATGTGGTGATTTAAGTGGTCAAAGATAACCTTAGAGGGGGGAGGAGCCAAGCTCGTGACCGCAATGGCCGCTCTGTAGCTCGGCTCCGTCAGCCTTCCTGCCCAACACGCAAATCCTGACAAATATCCTGCCCCGAGACGACACACTCGGGAAGAAACGGAAACGTGAAGCAATGCTCGTACTCACCGTCTGGCCTGGGGGCTCCTGCGTGCTGTGGATCCGAAGCTGTGCTCCTGCATGGTCGGGGCCTTCGCGGTGTGCAGACCGGAGCCTTCCCTGCGTGGATCGGCCGGGGTGGCGGTGTCGGCGGCGGCCCCCGGCGGGAGAGAGGGCCGACTGTGAGAGGCCGTTGTGCGATTGTTCCGGTGGATACTGACCGGGCCCGGTCCAGCGGCCGGGAGACCCCGTGGTAGGGCGCGGCGCGCCGTGGATGGGGGAAGACCGTGCAGGGGGACGCCCCCGTTGCTGCCCCGTCCGGCCATCTTGAAGCCCTGCGCCCGGAGTCGGCTTGTGATGCCCGCGGGTGGTGGCGCAGGCGGACCCCCCGAATTTGGTGGCGCATCTTTCTGCACCAAGATTGCCATTCTTGGGGCCTGAGTGAACTCCAGGGGTGTCCTCGCTTAAGAGCCCGCTCCGCGAGTTGCGGAGGGTGGTGACGCGGCTGAACCCGCAAAATGGCGGCCGACGCCCTGGGACACGGATTTCCTCGGGGCGGCGGACTTGTGTGGCTGGAGTGCGCGGGGGCCTGGTCATATGAGCGTGAGCCCACGATTGGTGATGTCCTTGACGCCCTGCAGTCTCTGCATGCGGCCTTGGCCCCCGGTGCCCCTGTGAAAGGTATACGGTCCGCCGCCATCTTTGATGGACCGTTCTTCATGGACGCGGCTCGACTTCGTGGTGGCGCTGCTTCGTCCCCCTCGATCGCTGCGGGGAGTGCTACCGCTGTGCATCGAGAAGACTGCAAGCCTGCGGCCCCGAATCTCCTGGCAGTTGCGAGGGCGTGGGCTCCATGTTGGGGCCCGATCCTGCTCGAGTGTTCGAGGAGCGTTGTGGACTGCTGCTCCGATCTACTTTGGTGAGGTTGTGCTGTTGTACTGCGGGGGAGCCTCTGCTTTCTTATACGGCGAGACTGAACTCCTGTTTTTTGCTGCTCTTGGGGTCATTGTTGAGAGTTCCGGACTGCAGAGAAAGATTCTTGTTTTGTTGCTGGTTGCCGGGGCCCCCTGGTCTACACCCTTGCCTTGTTTTGTTCCGATCGAGTAGCCTCTCCATCTTGAAATGTTTGCTTCCCACTGCTATATCATGTGTGGCAGTGATGACTAGGAAAGGCCAGGGGTGAGCCAAACTGAACCCTGAGGACTACCGGTGAACGGATTGTGATGAGGCAGACCCCCAATCATGATAATATGGACGATCCCTTTGAGAGTTTATGATACCTGAGATTGTGTCGATCTCGTTTAGACACTGCATAATTGTGTGGGTGGGCGGGGGGCTGGGGCCGAACGACTCGATTGATGGTCTCCTTCCCTCCCCCCTTGATTTCTTTCTCCCTTTTTTGCCTCTTTATTCCTCTCTCTCTCCTTGACTTCTCTATATTTCGGGTTCTGGTTTAGGGCGACAGGCACGCTGCTGGGGGGGTAGGCCGTAGCCTTCTGCAGGGGTGCAGGGTGGGGTGGGTGGGCTGGGGCTTCTTCTCTGTTTTCTTTTCCTTAGTTCTATGGCTCTTTTGTATCCCTTTATCGGAGCGCCGCGTCTGTGCTTGTCTCCCATGGTACGATTGAGGGTGGGAACTGGAGGTGTGTTGTTCTCTTTCTTACGGTTTTGCCACATTGCTACTACGACTCACATGACCACCTTGCTGGCGATATCCTTACTTTCTTTGCGTGCTTATTGCTGTGGGGCGCTTGCATCAGCGCGGCGTTCTCTCTTTCTTGCTTATATTACTTCTCCCCTTTCCTCCCTCCCTTCTCCCCTCTTTTTCTTCTTTAGGTTAGTATAGCGGATGATTATATTCACTGTTGCTGTTCCGGTTCCTCCGTTCTGTCTAAAACATGTAACTGGGTGATAGGTAGACAAGAGACGAGCCACGGTGGGTACTGCTCTGATATATGGCGTCCATATCCTGATTGATGTAAACTGTTGCTGATGATTATCCATATTGATGCCCTTGTGTTTTGCTGTTTGCTTCGTGGCCCGCTATGGGAACTCGGATATCCATACACTGCAATTGATCCTGCTATACTCCTTATTATAAAATTAACCTTCTTTGATCCTGCTCGATGGCCGTACTTAACCTTTTCAGACTGAACTGATTGCTTCTATATTGTTGGCTGATTCCAGGGAACATCTTTCCGGAGTCATTGGCCTCTCATACTGTGTCGTGGCCAGCCTGACTGGTTGTAGGCCCGTATTTGTATATTCCTTACTGCATAATAAAGGTTTTCAAAAAAAAAAAAAATAAATAACCTTAGAAGCAGCTTGTTTTACCAGAATGCAACCTTAATGTATTGGTTAAATGAAAGGAGAACCACACAGCAGTTATAAAAGTATGTATGTATTATCATAACACACCTTAAAGACCTCACAGTATCTGCTACAAGCAGATAAACACAAAGCACACAATACTGTAGCACAGAAACAAATGTAAGTAGCACTAATACACAGTGGGATCCAGGGGAGACCAAACCATATACTAAAACAGTGGTATAAGAACCATGACTCAAGTCAAGACAGTGTCTAGAGGTTGTAGAATCACTGGTACCCCAAGGAACCACCCAAGGTGAGTAAGTAGGGACCCCACAAAGTGTGAGAACCAACTGTGAGCTACGTACAAGTCAATGGGAGAGTCGCAGTTGCAGTGTTAGTGTTTAAGGACCCTTTCCAGTGGATTACGAAGAAACTCTTTGGAACATAGACGGTTGGGGAGCCATCCCACCTCTGGATACTGAAGTCCCAGAGTTACCTATCCCAGGGAAGCCAGGTGCATAGGGTCAAACTGGTGTTAAAAACCGCCGTCGTCCTCAATGGGAGCCTTCAAAGAAATGCCACTGCTGGGAAAAATAAAAGTGTCCGGTGGAACCCACAGGTGGATTCTTGAAGGAAGGAACCTGAAAGCAGAGGGGACAGAGTCTGGGTCACTCAGGAGTGACCTGGGGCTCGGTAGACGAATGCCCACCAATGTCAGGTGAAACAAACATACCCCGGCTCCCCGCATACACGGTCTTGGGCTTATCTAACCCCATTAACCTATCCACTTAAATATCTAAAGGGAGACAGATGGAATTGGTACTTGGCGCTGCGCTCCAGAACATACTTGCCCATTGGGGAACCTCTACTGTGTCTATGCACCTAGGTTGATTTCACAAAGTTTTGTTCATATTAGGGATGGAATGGATGTCTGCCACCCTCACAACTATTAACTCCACTTTAGCCAGGTTTGGCACCCGTTTCTTGCTCTCCTACTGAGAACTCATGAACCTAAATATTTATGAATCCTCAGAATATCGGAGAGGGAGTAGACCTTAGTGGAATCACTGACAGAATATCGACAACCACAATATCGAGGTCCCAAAATATCAGGACCTAAATATCAATGTCAAGAATATCGACATCCTATCTACAACATGGTAAGAACAAAAATATTGTAAACAAATTTCGTCGTAAAAAATATTGTTGTTAAAAATATCGTTTTTTAAAAAATGTTTAAAAAATAATATAAAATAAAGTAAATAATACATATAATTAAAAAATAGATATAATTATTATAACATTTTAAAAATTTGAAATAATAAAAATAATGTCAAAACAAATTAAAAATACATATTTATAAAATATAATAGAGATATTTACTTAATAATGTTAATAAAATATTATTATTATAAATTAGAAAATGTTAGAAACATAGTAAAAATTATAAATACATATATAAATACACATACCAGTAAAATACAAATAGAAATAAATATATATATAATAAATTAAAATATTAAAATATTTTTATTGCTTTACAATTACGTTTTACACTACATTAACAGCAATAGTATGGAAAATATTGGATAGCGGAGGGGATAAAATTACCATTCCCACTCCAGGGAGTGCAACAGTAGAGAAAGTGTTGGACAGTGGAGGGGAATAATTTACTATTCCCACTCCAGCAAATACAACACGAGGGAAAGTGTTGGATAGTGGAGGGGTAACGATTACTATTCCCACTTCAGCGAGTGAAACCGTAGGGAAAGTATTGGATAGCAGAGGGGTAACAATTACTATTCCTACTCCAGCAAGTGCAACAGTAGGGAAAGTGTTGGATAGCGGAGGGGAATAATTTACTATTCCTACTCCGGGGAATGCAACAGTAGAGAAAGTGTTTATAGCAGAGGGGAAACAATTACTATTCCCTGTCCAGCGAGTGCAACCGTAGGGATAGTGTTGGATAGCGGAGGGGTAAAAATTACTATTCCCACTCCAGCGAGTGCAACAGTAGGCAAAGTGTTGGATAGCGGAGGGGAATAATTTACTATTCCCACTCCAGTGAGTGCAACAGTAGGGAAAGTGTTGGAAAGCGGAGGGGTAAAAATTACTATTCCCACTCCAGCAAGTGCAACAGTAGGGACAATGTTGGATTGCATAGGGGAATAATTGTCTAGCCCCACTCAAGCAAAATAATTAACATTAATAAACAAACAATTAATACATTTAAAAAAAATTGCCTCTCACCAAATTCCCCTATAAATGACACCACCAATGTTCTAAAACATAACACTATTGACATAGTTAATTAATAATTAACTAATTAATTAATAACAATTAACAAGCAATTTAAAAACAATAAATAATAATTTAATTCACACAAATAACAGTATAAAACAACTTAAAACAAATGCTAGATATTTTTTTATATAATATACAAACCACTCTAAAAAACTGACACAAATACCATAATTAATAAATAAATAATAATTATTAATAACCAATTAACAATTAATTAACAATATATTATTTACCACAATTTACAATGTACCATGTTAAATACATAAATTAATGTGTTTACCAAATAATTAATAATAATTAACAAACAAGTAATAATTA
Organism: Lissotriton helveticus; assembly: GCF_964261635.1. Lineage (NCBI taxonomy): Eukaryota > Metazoa > Chordata > Amphibia > Caudata > Salamandridae > Lissotriton > Lissotriton helveticus. The sequence goes on along the minus strand of NC_136071.1, from coordinate 327,021,412 downwards.
ATTGATAATAAATAAATTACCACAATTAACAATATAAAATATTAAATATACAAATATTAATTAATAGAAAAATATTAATTAATTAATAATAAATACATGACTTCCCACCCTATTCCCCTACTAACCCACAACTCTCTACGGTATAAAAACTTAACATGTAATTAAAAATAATTAATAACTGCTAAAAATTATTGTTATATTTCTTATAATTAGATTTCTTCCCACCCTATTCCCCTCTCTATTCCCCTATAAACCCACAACCCGCTACAGAACTAAAACACAAACTTTACTTTTTTTTTTAAATGTATAACTTCTAAAAATGTAATATATATTAAAAAATAAACACAATACTTGAACAAAATATAGAACACATACATTTAAAATACATACTGAAATACATAACACTAATATAAACATCGATATAATTAACAATAATATTTTTACAAACGATATTACTGTCTTAGATATTTAAAAAAAACAATATTTCCTACCTTATTGTCGATATTCTGGTCTACGATATTCGATAAGGTGGGTGCATGCAGCTCGTCTTCGTAATCTTGTCAACAGAGAGGGATGCGGGAAGATAAGGTGGGTGTGTGCAGCTTGTCTTCGTGTGCAGGGGCCCACCTCAGGCAAGGGAGGGAGAGAGTTGACGTGGCAAGGCTTCAGGGGTGAAAATTACAGCACAACAGTCCCTCCTTTTGCCATGGCAACTTTCTCAGTTTCTTTTAATCAATGTCAATGTTCATCATAAAGTCTATTTCCATTTGCAACATTATATTCTCGTTCTCGAAATGTTGGGTGACTGAGGATGGCCTAATGGCTGACAGGGCACATGGAGCAGAGGATCAGGCCACATTGGATGCAAAGGCAGCACGAGAACAGTAGACAAATGTGTTGTGATGTTAGCTCCGTGATGGTGTATTTCCAAAGTAGCCCGAAAAACGGGCGCCATCTTAAAAAGGAATCTTGTAAGTACACCGGCGTCTTTCTAATATCACTCAATTTGGCGATACGACAAATTCACCATCGGCTGAACTGCAGTTCTTTTTACCTTTTAGGCAGTGGGACTCATTGCTTTCATAATTCGTCCTGTGAGTTTTAACCGCTTTAACTCTTTGACGCACTGTCCCTTCACTGACTCAACGCACACAATGTTCCAATCCTATTGGCTCTTGGCACACTCAATGGTGATGCTTTCTTCAGACTTACTGTGCACACTTCGGCAATGTTTTTTCTTGCACTCAAGTGTTCACGACATCGTCAACTATAGTAATACTATTTGTAACACATTATGTGACTGTCCATGTGATTGTGTGTGTCCGTGTGTGAGTAGATGTCTGAGTGACTCGATGGGTGAGTGAGTGGTTGTATGAGTGAGTGAGTGCTGTATGGGTGAGTGAGTGGCTGTATGGGTGAGTGAGTGACTGTGTGTGTGGCTGTGTGGGTGAGTGAATGGGTGTATCAGTGGGCATGTGGAAGGCTGAATCGGTGAGCAATAGGGTGTGAGAGTGGCAGTTTGGGTGAGTCAATGGATGCTTATGTGGTGTATGGATGATTGTATTGTTGTGTGAGTTACTGTACATGTGAGTGAGTAAATATTAGAGTGGCTCTATGGGTGAGTGTGTGCTTGTATCAGTGACTGTATAGGTGAGTGCGTACATATGTTAGTATCTGTATAAGTAAGTGAGTGAGTGTGTGAATAACTTTATGGGTGAGTGAGTGGCTGTTTGAATGACTGTATGGGTGAGTGAGTAGGTGTGTGACTAGCTGCATGATGACTGACTCAGTGTGCTGCATGATGACTGACTCAGTGTGTGAGTGGCTGTACGGGAGTATACGTGGGCTTGTTAGTGTCTGTATGGGTGGATGTGTGAGTGGTTGTATTAGTGAGTGAGTGGGTGCATAAGGGGCTGTATGGGTGAGTTGGTGGTTATCTGAGAGGCAGTATGAGTGAGTGGATGTGTGAATGGCTCTATGAATCTGTGAATGGGTTTGGGAGTGAATGTGTGGGAGTGGGTGCATTTAAGGTTGTATAGGGGTATGAGTTGGTTTGTGAGTGTATAGGAAAGTAGGAACTGCTTCTTATGGTCACCCCCACATTTTGCTAAATATGATACTGTTTTTGACTAGTTTGACTGGGATCCTGCTAATCAGGACCCCGGTCTATCTGCTTACTCCCTAAAGTGTTATGTTATGTACTTAGGTACACTCAATATTGGATACTAGGGTACCCTTGTCAGTCCCTACTATATACTACCCATGTACCCAGGGCATAGGTACCCCGGAGGCCTCCCAAGCATGTATTATGCCACCCATGACAGGCCATGCAAAATGGAACCTACAGGCCTGCCATTGCAGCCTGTGTATGTTGGTGCATGCACCACTTACTGAAGAGATAGGTTTATTATATCTAAGGGTCACTATTATAGCAGGCCTTAACAATCCTGAAGGCAGGGTGCTTGGTTCTAAGAGAGAGGGTGCCACTGCATGAGCAGGACCCCCCTGCAGCCTTCCGGAGTGCATTCTCCCGGGTTGTCAGTGATTGTAGGAGGGTGGATACCTGACTATGGTTACCCCAGATTTTTTTGCCTTGTGTTTAGCTGGTTTTTGACTTAGTTGGCCTGGGACCCTGCTAATCAGGGCCCCAGGCTATCTGCTCTCCCTGTAAAATGGACTCCATGTACCCTAGGTACATAACTAATTGGATATTGGGTCACCTTATGAGCCCCTGTACAGTGTACTATAGGTACCCAGGGCATAGGTGTATCCAAGGCCTACCAGGGGCTGCAGCATATCTTTTGCCACCCCTGGCTGGCCATCCAAACTGACACAACTGGCTGATCACTGAGCCGGGGCAAGGTCGTGTAATCACCCCTTGCTTAGACATAGTATACCTATGTCTAAACCTATATCTGGACACAAATACATCTATAAGTTACTCCTATGGCAGGCCTTAACAATCCTGGAGGCAGAGTGCTTGGTTTTATGTGAGATGGTGCTCTAGCGTGAGCTGAGCCTGTCTGCAGCTTTCGGAACCATGTCCTTATAGCTGTTCTGGGATATTGCCATACCTTATATTCTTAAGTGCATTATAATCCTCGCGGTTATTGCTAACTTTGGTTTGGCTTTATCAAAACATGTCGTGTAAGGTGTCATACGCTTTGGAATACTACCCCCTCGCCAGTTCTGGCGACGGGGGTAGCATTCCACCCTTCTAGAGGGATAAGACATGTGGGTAACAGTAACCGCGGTTAAAACTAACCAGAGCCTCAGCATCACAAAATGGATGCTGCTGCCACAGACACAAGTCTGGCCTCCTGCTGCTGACCGAAACTCCGGCAGGGGAGGCCTGGACAAAAGGTTTCCTGTCACAGGGAGGTGTTGCACCACCCCAGACAGGAGATAGTGGATTGAGGCAGGCAGGGCGAGTGAAACTAGACACAGCCTGGGGCGCACAAGGCGTCCCATGCATAGCCCAGTTCAAACCGGTGCTGGGGCACTCCAGCCCCAGCTCTGGTGTGAAACTGGACAAAGGGAAAGGGGTGTAACCACCCCCTTCCTGGGTCCCACTCATAGGAGGGACCTAGCAGGTAATCCAGCCCCTTGATTTGGAATAAAGGTAGGAACTGTGTCCATAGACTTTAGATAATCCTGACTGAAACTTTGATACATAACTCTGGACCCTTCAACATCCTACTCGACGTAGAAAACTGAACAATCTCCCTTGTGGTCAAGGAGTGACCACCCTGTGCAAGCAGGCACCATCAAGCGCCCAACAGTTTGCTTTGTTGCAGCTCCCGCCGGAGCTCGAGCGACAGAGATCAACAAGAATCAGATTCCCATACATCCAACAGCCCGATCCACAGCCCCAGCAAAGCTGAGACCCGTGGAGGTGACATGAGACCTGGGACCGGCCATCTTGGAAAGACTGCGAAGTGCTTCCCGTGCAGCTCCCGAGGCACCCTCGAAGCTGTGCATTGGGGACTGAAAAGCCCCAGCCTCCGAGCAGCTTTTGCACCAAATATCACCTCTCCACACTCATCGAGTGCTGCGTGGGGCCATTTTGCATTTTCCTGCTTGGCGCGTCTGTCCGTTCACTTGCCCATTGGCTAGTGGCCTCTGTGACGACGAACTTCCAAATTTACACCACTGGTCTGGTTGCTCCAGACTGGCCCTTGCTCCCCTGAAAAGGAGCAGCCCATCAGATCTTGCTAATCTGATCCAGAAGCCATCTTCGATTCCTGCGTGGGTTGCATTTGCCAAGGCCTGTTGACTCCAATCCGGAAGCCAACACTGCCGACAGCGAGAGCCTTTGTGGGACAGTCGGTGTTCTACTCCTAGTCATCGTCGATGCCCCCGGGTCCACGTGGCAGCGGAGACAAGCTTCTCGACAACTACCTGATTGCGCCCGACATCGTCTGGTTCCTTCCTGGTTCCTTCCTGGTCACTGGCTAGTGACCCAGACTCTGTCCCCTCTGCTTTCAGGTACTCTACATCTTCGATCCACCCTTGGACCCAACCGGACTCTTCTCTCCTGGCCGCCTGCAGCATCTTCATCTCCAGGATCCATAGAACTCCATGACGAAACCCGACACACTTTGGCACCTATGCACCCGCTTCCTGTGGGTGAGGATATGATAAAACACCGGTGCTCCTGTAGTGGTTTACACCTCTAGTGTCCTAGTTTAAAGTGGCTAAGTTCTAGTCCAGTCGGAAGACTTCCAAAACTGCAACTTTGTAACTTTTACGCACCATTGACTTTGCATTGGTGCACGTGTGCACTTTAGACACTGCACCCGTATCCTGTGGGCCGCCCCAGTCCTAACTACTGTTGGTCCAATGTAGTCCCAGCGATTCTCAAGGCCCTAGGCCTTACCATTGTTCGTGACGTGGGTCTTATACCACTATTTTAATATATGGTTTGAGTGGCCAACGGGTATATCCATAATTGTGCAACTTTTGTATGTTTAACTGTGCTTTTGTTTAAACGCTTGTGCCTCTGTCCTCATAAAGAGTACAGAGGATTATTCTAGTAATAAATACATATATTTTTATAATATATAACTTGTGTGGTGTCCTTTCATTTGGTATTAAAAGGATTGCATATGGTAAAACAGCTGGCTTGACATGCCCTCTTGAGTTAAGCCTAAGACTGCTTAGGTCCATGCTACCCCTAGGATAGCTTGTCTATAAGGTTGACTTACAACCACCCACCATAAGGGTTCTTTGGACTGATACAAGGTGCTCACTAGAATAGTGAACATCATACATCAGGCCAACTTCTCACAGTGATGCAGTCATTTTTGACATAGAGTGACTGCGTGATGACCAAATCTAAAATGGCTGAAACTAACCCTATCGTGTTTGGTGTCAAACATTGTGGAATCATACCCCAACACCTGTAACTGGTGTGAGAGGTATGATTCTATCCCTCAGTAGCGAGCTTTTTTGTGTCCCTGGTGTTCCCGGTGCCTGCCTTCTAGCCACAGGCAGCACAAAATATCACTGACAACCAGAGACACATTTCTGCACTCCTGCTGCTGAGCCAAGCTTGAGCAGAGGAAGGCAGAACAATAGGCATCCTGTCACAGGGAGTTGTGACCACTTCCCAGACAGGATTTAGTGTATTAGAGCTAGGTGGGTGTGTTTACCAGTGACCAAAAGTCTGCATGGGGGGCACATTTGGTGTCCCTGTGCATAGTGCAGTTCAAACCAGTCATGGGAGCCGATGGTGAAAGAAAAAATAAGATATCTCTGGTGGACCTTATAAAAGATATAGAGAAAATAGCCAGTGTCCATTTTACCAAAATTCTTAAAGAATTTAGGGGCATATTATCAAGGGGGTTTATCTCCGCTTTTTTGGCTTTAAAAGCCAAGAAAGCGGAGATAAAATTATCTCCCTATTACCTAGCTGTCGCTAACACCAGTTAGCGACAGCTAGTAGCAGATAGCGACCATCTTGGGCCCCACTTTGCATGTCAGTGATATTTATCACTAATGACATGCAAAGTGGGTGTGCCAAGATGTTAGCGACTGGAAACAGTCGCTAACATCGCTATCTCCTATTACCAACTTTTGGAGATATTCGAGCTAAGCGCGAATATCTTCAAAAACTAACACCTGCCCTGAGCAGTTCTTAGCCATGTTATCCAATGGGAGGTGGATAACATGGCTAAGAGCATTAGCTCGGTAATGCATGAATATCGCTGACTTTTCAGCGATATTCATGCATTGCGGCCGTTTTTTATCGCATTTGCGATAAACCTTGATAATAGCAAGGTTTATCTGCGATAATTTCTGACAATGCTTAGCGTTAAAAAATTTGTTGCTAAGCATCGTTAGCGATAAATATCGCTTAACGTTGGTAATATGCCCCTAAGTAAGCTACTCAAAGTCTGAAGAAAATCAAACATGATCAAAATGATATTTTCATGGGAAAATTTTCATGGGAAAGACTTTCATGGGAAAATCAAACATAATCAAAATGACAGTACTGCCAAAATGTACATATCTATTCAGTACCATCCCATTAGAATTCAAAGTAGAATGGGTAAAAAAGTTGCAAGGAAAACTAAGCAGATTAATTTGGGATGCAAAAGGGACAAAAATGACCTGGAAAATGTTGAGAAGAAAAAAGGAAGAGGGGGGATCGCAAGCCCTGATATTTTGGAATACTGCAGAGCCTTTCAGTTCAAATACACACGAAAACTACTGGACAGATCAATGTATACCCCGTACACTTACAGACACTAGTCAATAGAGAAGGAAATCACTACCTCTACAAATTTGGGCACCCCAAATATTTAAAAATAATAAAGCTGAAGCCTCTCTGGTTGACTGCAAAACTATGGTTTTAGATAAGAAGTACTCTAAAAAATTCCATACTATAGTGAATTTGCTACAATCTGGGACACCCCTGGAACCCCGGAGTGTCCTAGGGACAATTTACCAACCCCCCTGAGGGAAGGAGGCATAATCAAATGGGGCGAACTAATAGAACACAACTCGATCAACAAATGGGAAGTCCTCATAGAAAAGACCACAGGCACTCTGGTGAGATTTAAATACTACCAACTAACCAGCTGGGTCAAGTGCCTCAGAGAAGAAAAACTAGGGACTGTTGAACTTGAGAAAACATTTCAGGAAGACAGGACCATTAAAAAAGAAATTTCATGCTGGTACTGGGCCCTCATAGAGGCAGGGGAAGAAGAATACAAAATTCCGAGTAAGATCTGGGGGAAAGAAATGCCAGAGCTGGATGTCCAACATAAATGGCAAGTATCAATGGCTACATATTGGTGAATTGTGAAATCTGCTCCCCAGAGAAAAAAATCACCTGTTTACTGCACACAGAACGTACTGGTCACCAAGGAGGCTATCCAAGCTCAAAATGCAGAAGGTGAGAAACTGCCCAAAATGAAGGGAAGAAGGAGCAGACGACCTACATATGTTTCAGCAGTGCCCCCAGCTTGAGGAATTTGGAAAGAGGCGGGTAAGACCTTATCCAAGCTGTTGGGTCAACCAGTGGAAGTAAGCATAGATCTTGTTATTTTTAGGAAAGGTCACCATAACTCAAATTACCCCAAACTGAACAAAGATCAGGAAAACCTCCTTTTCCTGTTAATACTGTTAGCTAGAATGGAAATATGCATGAAATGGGTGAAAAGTATACCTCCAACACATAAAGAATGGCTGGCTTCTATTTGAAGGGTAAACAAATTGGATAGAAGTGGGAACACAGGTAACAAATATACATTTTGGAACATCTGGGAACAACACAATCAGCCAAATTGGAAGTCATTGTTTGTGTCATAACTGTCCAATGATTAGACAATGCAATAAAATATGCAAGCAGAATCTTGACTCTTGAGTAGTAAAAATGACTAGCTCCCCCCTGAAACACGATTTATACTGGAAGCGGACTTAAAGGGGCACCTACAAAAGGAAGGGGCAAGAATCTCCCCACACACACCGGCGCTTACCCAGGAGAGACCCCCTTTTTGGAACAGATGAGTCAAGGGGATCGACACCTCTACCTCCAAAATAGTGCAAGATGAGGACAAAATACATATATATTTTTTTTAAAGGAGTCGCTCCCCTACATTCGCAGGCACCATATCACCACTGACTGGTCTGCTGCTCCCGAGCTCCTACAGACTCCTAAGGCTCCAGCAACACAAGATGTGGGTTTCTACGCCCCATGAGGTCAGAGCTGCCCTCTTACCAAGTTTGAGGGCAGAATCCCTCGTGGGGGCTGCAATTCCTGTACCCCTGTTCACAGCGTTCATTTGCAAGTGCATATGTTTGTTGGCATTTCCTGAGCAAGTGCCTTGGGCTCCAAGTAGCCCCAACCTCTGGCAACATTTCCTACCATGAACTCCTGCCTCTTCACACTGAGTGCTCCGTGGGCTGCTGTTTGGTGAAATCACTCATGGTCCTCTCACGACTCCTGTGCCTCTGGCCTGTGAGTCCCCATGATGATCAACTTTGGTTTTCTTGGGCTCCACTGGTTTCTCCAGGCCAGCCCTAACTCCCTTGGCTTTGGTGAGGCTCCTGAATCTGGTCTGAACCGAAACCTTTCTTGACCTTCTGCGTGGGTTGCTGTTGTCAAGGCTTGTTGGTGCTCCTGCTGGACACCGACCCCGCAGCGCTCGACATCCTTTGTGAGACAACTCATATCCAGCTCCTGGTTGTCCTCGGCATAACCTGGTCCCCCTGGCTGCAGAATCAAGAACCCCCTCAACAAGCCTGAAGTACCCGACACTGGTGGGCATTCGTCCACGGAGCCCTGATCACTCGTGAGTGAACCAGACTCTGTCCCCTCTGCTTTCAGGTACTCTTTGACAAGAATCCACCTTTGGATTCCAACAAACACTTTTCTTCCTTCCAGCAGTGGCTCTTGCTCAAAGTACTCCTTTTGGATTTGATGGTGGTTTCTGATGCCACTTCAGACCCATGCACCCAGCTTCCCTGGGATAGGTAACTTTGGTACTATGGTGTCTATGGGTGAGGTGACTCTCTAACCTCCTAACTTCCACGAGGCACCTTTAAAATCCACTAGGAAGGGTCCTTAAACTCTAAAACTTCAGCCGTGACTTTCCCATAGAATTGTACGGAGCACGCAGTCATGTTCCCACACTGCACCCGTCCTCCGTGGGGTCCCAGTGGGTGGTTCCTTGGGGTCCCAGTGATTCTACGTCCTCTAGACATTGTCTTGACTTGAGTCGTGTTTCTTATACCACTATTTCAGTATATGGTTTGGTTTACCCTGGAGCCCACTGTGTTATTTCCTATTGTTTCTGTGCTACAGTATTGTGTGCTTTGTGATTATCTCCATGTAGGGGTTACAGTGTTGTACTAGAGTGTGTTATATTAAATAAATACATATTTTTATAACTACTGTGCGGTTCTCCTTTCATTAAACCAATACTATAAGGTTGCATTCTGGTAAAACAAGCTGCTTAACATTCCTTCGAGACTAAGCCTGAAAGCTGCTCTCCAAAGCTACCACTTGGATAACTTTCTAAATTTATCTTTGAACTCTTAAACCACCATAAGGGTTGTTTAGACTGGTGCAAGGTGCCCACTTTAATTAGCGGAAAGCACATACCAAGCCAACTGAGTGGTTCTGTTGGAAGATGTCATCATTGATGTACTCAGTGATGTCATTTGGGAGGTCATCAGTGATGTTACTGAGCATGGTTTTGTATGAGAGAAATGTGATCCTAAATATAATGTTCCTGCAACCTTTGGCTTTTCAGTGAATGTCTAAGTTTTTTAAAATTATATTTCCTGACTATCTCTCTCTCTCTCTATATATATATATACATATATATATATTCACTGAAAAAACCATAGGTTATAGACCATATATAGTTAGGAATTAGCATTCAAAAAACCTTATTTTACTCACACAAAACCATTGAAATTCCATATATAGTTAGTTGCACTAACTATATATCGCGCACCCGCAATCCACTGCTGATGATGTCACATATTACATCATTCATGACATGGTCAGTGACATCACTGATGACATCACTGATGACATCTCATTTGACATCATTCTTGTGCTAATACGATAAACCTCTTCAGACTCTAATATAACCTTAGATACACTCAGTGTATACAGACACTCACACACTGTCACTCATCCATGGAGTTACTCACACACCTAGTCAGTCATGGAAAGAAACAATCTCACCTCCATTTCCTCAACTATACAGTTATACACACCTTACTTATTCAAACATATACTAACACATATTTACTCTCTTATACAATCCCTGATACAAGTTCACAATGATCCATACAGCCACTCACACATTCAGTGGCTCTCATGCACAGTTATTTATATATGCCAACTCTCACATGTACTGTGTTTTACATATGTACTTACTATGACATGTAGCATTGAGATATCCATTCACTCATCAATACACTCATGCACACAGTCAACCGCCCATGTAGTTTTTTCCACATGCACTCTTGAACTCATACACCTAGTGAATCAACTGCTCACACATCTATGCACAGAGTCACACACCTCCCAGCCACCCCCACACAAACTCAATCTCCCATACAAATACTTGGGCAACCAATCAATAACACATATAGCCTCTCGTATAGCTAATGATCAACACATGCAGCAGTTTACATCACAACAGACATACTGATGCACACATTCAGACAGTTTAGTCACTAACCCATGCATTTAGTACGACACATTTATTCACTCACTCATACAGTCAGTCACGCACTTACTAAATCCTTCATCCAGACACTTATACATCCACTCATTCTTCAATATATCAAACATATTTAAACTTTACAGAAACACACAGTCACTGGATGATGTCATCAGTGATGTCATCTGTAATGTCATCAGTGATGTCATCAGTGATGTCATCAGTGATGTCATTTGAGATGTCATCAGTGATGTCATCAGTGATGTCACTGACCATGTCATGAATGATGTAATATGTGACATCATCAGCAGTGGATTGCGGGTGCGCGATATATAGTTAGTGCAACTAACTATATATGGAATTTCAATGGTTTTGTGTGAGTAAAATAAGGTTTTTTAAATGCTAATTCCTAACTATATATGGTCTATAACCTATGGTTTTTTCAGTGAATTTTCAAGGTTTTTTAAATGCTAATTCCTAACTATATATGGGCTCTAACCTATGGTTTTTTCAGTGAATTTCAATGGTTTTTTAATAGCAAATATCATAAGCTGTCGAATGTCAAGTACGTGGTAAGTAAAAACATTTTCGTGTTGATGCACACTGATCTGCTTTGAATGCTGCCCCCCCCCTCATTTCTATTACGAGTACTCTCTCTTTGCAGATAGTGAAGGGTAGTTAACGCAGGCCTTTGCCCCCGTTGTAATCCGTCGTGCCTGCTTCTCTCTCCATTTGATTCATTGTTATCCAAGCATTTACTGTTTTAGAATTGGTTCTCTGTGGTTCATTCTCTATTTACAAACAAGCACAGAGTCGCAATACTCTGTTTAGTCTTTGCAGATAGTGAAAATCGTGTAAAAAAACAAAAGGAATCGAACAAAATCAGTAGGCCACTAATGGGATCTCTTTTTGACCTCGCTAAAATAGAAACATTAGGAACAACCCCTCATGATTGCTCGTGGAATGGCCACGACGGAGCTACGAGATGGTGGTGCCAGCTTCAGTCTGAAACATCCAGAAACACTGTAGACTACCAATTCGATCAGTTCCGGTAGCGCCCCAACGTGACCCGATAGAGAAGAACTTGCCCTCCCCTCTTTGACTGATGGCTCTTGTTGCCTGTCCCTTCTGTTGTCATTTAACAGAACTATTTAGCCTGCTGAAAGGGGTTGTGTTCCGACCGCTGGTTGGTGGAGACATTTTGACTATATTCTGGACCTGCGTTGTCGCGTAATGCGTCATATGACGCGCCGCGTTAGCGCATCCGGAAGTGCTCCGATGCGCGAAGCGCAGCTTCCCGGAAGCGATCCGGGGCGCGGCGCGCAGCGCGTAACGTAAGCATAACAGGTCATGTGACTTGTTAATAAAACTTTTCATTGGTTCATTTTACTTTTCTTATTCTAATGATGAAAGGCTTGGTCATATGACCTAAAAATTACACTTTTTATTACTTTCGAACATTATTTTTTCTTAAACATATATGTTATAATGTTCCAGGCTAATGTACTTTCCCGGAAAATTTACAACTGTCCTGCAAGTAAAATATATTCCTTTTTCGAGAAAAAGGGCGTTTCTTCGTCCCATGACGGAACCGTTGAGCAAAAGAGGCTCCGCCTGCTGTCTTAGTCGCCGATACGCCTGAATATCAGATTCTTATCGATCACTTTATGTTGCAGGAGTAGAAAACACAACAGCCCTTGACCATTTATCTTTACTGCGTTCCTGCGTATTATACCTTTTACCCTTCATGTAATTGGACTGCTTTATTTCACTTGCCTTTTACTGATTCGAAAACAGTGACTATTATTAAAAACTTTACCAATGTAAATACTACTACCATGTTTTCTTTTAAAAACCTTTATTGTGAAAATGTCAGTATACAAATACGGGCCTATAACCACGTGGGTCGGCCACGGAGCAAACTGTAATCGTATATGATGAGGAGACATTTACACTTTAGAGGAACGTAACGGGCGGGCCATTAGGTTGCAAGAACTAACGTGTCTAACAGTTGCGGAATCGGTGGACGTACATTTTATAATCAAAATACGACAGGGCCAGTTACAATAAAATTATCTAGATATACATTTGCGGGCAAGTACCATGGGTGACGTTAATTCGAACTTTCAATAGTACAGTAATCAATAACACATCAAAACTTAATATCAATAGGGATGTCGAAATATTCAATAAATTCTCGTCCCCGCCCGCCATGTGCTTCAAAACTGCATACATATCTCGTGATATCAAGGTTGTGCAACCAGTACACAACAAGGAGTTACGAGTCCTAATTATTCCGGCGCCATTTTGGGCGAGGACGGGCAGGTCCAGGATATAGTCAAAATGTCTCCACCAACCATCGACTATGATGATGTTCATATGCTGTATTTATTAGAGTAACACTCATCTATCCACATGAAATTAATTTGCCACAATCTAAACATGTCATTTTAATCTTTCCAAAGTTCTTCTGAATATTTGGGACCGTTTCCCTTGCCTCTGATGCTGTCAGTGCCACTTCTTTGGTGAATGTACTGGCAGGTCGGGGGTTGTCCTCCAAATCTCTCTTTTGTGCACCACTATAATTAATCGGTGCCACCTCTCCATATGACGATGCATGGTATAATTACCATAACTATATTTTTTTTCGGTTCCTCTGGAGAGTACATCGTGGCAGATGAGGCAGGTAACGTACCGGGCATTTACCTTTTTTGCATGTAGAGGAAAGGAAAAAAAATTGGAGCGTCCGAGTTCTAAGGTGTCCCAGGGCCATTTTAGTGGACCAGGCCCAAATCCAAAGAACAGGCCGCCATTTTGAGAGTCCTGTTGCAGCCGCCTGTCGCTGTAGCAGCAAGAGCGGGCGGAACTCAGCTAGACGGCGCTCCACTGCAGATGAAGTGCGTCAACCTGGAGAGGCGGGAGAGGCTCGTTTGCGCCGCCTCCCCCCCCCCTTCGGGCACCCCACGCCGTCTTTCGGCGCAGCATTGTAGGATGGCCACACCAGTGCGGCAACTTGCTAGACACCACCTCGGTGCCATCCGGATCTCGGCGCCCCACTGCAAATGAAGTGCCTCCACATGGAGAAGCGGGAGAGGCTCGTTTGCGCCGCCTCCCCCCCCCCTTCGGGCACCCCACGCCGACTTTCGGCGCAGCATTGTAGGATGGCCACACCAGGGCGGCAACTTGCTGGACACCACCTCGGTGCCAACCGAATCTCAGCGCCTTGTGGTGTCTTCCATTCCGAAAATATTGTTGGCAGCATTTTAAAAGGAAAGATAAACAGCCGTTTGTGGCCCTCACTACACCGTTCTCCTAGTGAGTCTCACATTGTTACATTTAGGAAGAATGTTGAAGAGTAGTATGTTGAAAATCTGAAGCCATTGTTCTACAAACTCTCAACCAGCCTTGGATGGAAAAATCCTAAAGAATGTACAAACTGAAAACCAGTTTTTGTCTGTATAGCATCAGCAGCAACGCTTGAGTCAGCTTTGTGTGAAGCCGCCATTTTGATTCATTCAATAGCGTCCCCCTGCACACATTCATGGACCTGGTCGTGTCTTCAGGTCAAACGGATTGTGGGACAAGATGCACAAAGGAAAAGGAAAAAAGTTCCACCGGACCCCGAGAGGCGGCCGCCTATGTCATGGGCGATCTTAGGCCACACCAGGGCAATAGTGAAGCTGCAGCAGGTGCAAATAAGCTTCAGACAGTGTTACAAGCGCTGCTCGGAACTCTCAACTATGACACCACCTCGGTGCCATCCGGATCTTGGTGCCTTGTGCTGCCTTCGGCCTATTCGCACATCGGTCCGCTACTGACGCCACCTCACAGGCCAACGGGGCACCCCACGCCGTCTTTCGGCACAGCATTGTAGGATGGCCACACCAGTGCGGCAACTTGCTAGACACCACCTCGGTGCCATCCGGATCTCGGCGCCCCACTGCAGATGAAGTGCCTCCACATGGAGGGAGAGACTCGTTTGCGCCGCCTCCCCCCCCGCTTCTCAGAACTCTCAACTATGACACCACCTCGGTGCCATCCGGATCTTGGCGCCTTGTGCTGGTTCCGGCCTATTCACACATCGGTCCGCTACTGACGCCACCTCACAGGCCAACGGGGCGCCCCACGCCGACTTTCGGCGCAGCATTGTAGGATGGCCACACCAGTGCGGCAACTTGCTGGACACCACCTCGGTACCATCCGGATCTTGGCGCGTTGTGCTGCCTTTGGCCCTATTCGCACATCGGTCCGCTACTGACGCCACCTCACAGGCCAACGTGGTACCCCACGCCGACTTTCGGCGCAGCATTGTAGGATGGCCACACCAGTGCGGCAACTTGCTGGACACCACCTCGGTGCCATCCGGATCTTGGCGCGTTGTGCTGCCTTTGGCCCTATTCGCACATCGGTCCACTACTGACGCCACCTCACAGGCCAACGTGGTACCCCACGCCGACTTTCGGCGCAGCATTGTAGGATGGCCACACCAGTGCGGCAACTTGCTGGACACCACCTCGGTGCCATCCGGATCTTGGCGCGTTGTGCTGCCTTCGGCCTATTCGCACATCGGTCCGCCACTGACGCCGCCTCACGTGCCAACGGATTTTCTACGCTTTTTATAACCCTATGCCGCATAACAGGTCATGTGACTTGTTTATAAAACTTTTCATTGGTTCATTTTACTTTTGGTTTCCTAATGAGGAAGGCTTGATCATATGACCTAAAATAACACTTTTCATTGGATTAAAACATTTTTTTTTCCCAAACGATGAAAGCCCCACCTTGTTTCTGGATGTTTCAGACTGAAGCTGGCGTCAGCATGAAAGCACCACCATCTCGTGGCTCCGTCGTGGTCATTCCGCGAGCAATCATGGCAGCCGCTCCCCACCGGAAACCTGCAGGAGTCGGGGGCCCCCAAGACTTTTGTAGAATCTTCAAGGCTGAGGGGACGCTTTCGAGAATGGGGTCCAAGACCTAGCAGACAAGCGTCCGAGTTCCAAGGTGTCCCAGGGCCATTTCAGTGGCCCAGGCCCAAAAAGGAAAGAGCCTGCCGCCATTTTGAGAGTCCAATCATGGCAGCCGCTCCCCACCGGAAACCTGCAGGAGTCGGGGGCCCCCAAGACTTTTGTAGAATCTTCAAGGCTGAGGGGACGCTTTCGAGAATGGGGTCCAAGACCTAGCAGACAAGCGTCCGAGTTCCAAGGTGTCCCAGGGCCATTTCAGTGGACCAGGCCCAAAAAGGAAAGAGCCTGCCGCCATTTTGAGAGTCCTGTGGCAGCCGCTTATCGCTGCACCGCAAGAGTGGGCGCAACTCAGCTGAATGGCGGATTTTGGCACAGTGTACCAAAAGCGGGCGGAATGGCAACTGAAACGGTAAAGGGGCGCCCCACTACAGCAGACGAGCCTCCACCTGGGGAGGCCCGTTCACGCCGCCTCACCTCTCCCCCCCGGGGCGCCCCACGCCGTTATTCGGAGCAGCATTGTAGGATACCAAAACCAGTGCGGCAACTTACTGGACATCACCTGGGTGCCATCCACATCTCAGCGCGTTCTGCTGCCTTGGGACTATTCGCACAACAGACCGCTACTGACAATGCCTCCCCCGGGACGCCCCACGCCGTTTTTCGGAGCTGCATTGTACGATACCAAAACCAGTGCGGCAACTTACTGGACATCACCTGGGTGCCATCCACATCTCAGCGCGTTCTGCTGCCTTGGGACTATTCGCACAACAGACCGCTACTGACGAGGCCTCCCCCCGCACCCCCCGGGACGCCCCACGCCGTTTTTCGGAGCTGCATTGTAGGATACCCAAAACCAGTACGGCACCCAGGTAACATCACCTGGGTGCCGTCCAGAACTCAGCACGTTGTGCTGCCTTGGGACTATTCGCACAAAACACAGCTACTGACCATTGTTGCTTCTTTTTTCCATAAAATGTTTAAATGTATTTACTGTTTTTGTTGCGTTGTATATATTTATAAGTTATTAAAGTTTTATAATCCTACTACTTTGTTGGAGTGCTATATATTTTTAATGTGACACATAATTGTAAAAACTTTGATGTACAAAGAGGCATCCCTGGAATCTTCCGCTTCAGGCTGGGTCCCCTCCCCAATCACAATACAGGATGGTTTTCAAATAGTAGGAACGCGTGTGGTGTGACGGATCTCATCGGGTGGGGGCCTTGATCTACTGTAACTCCTTTGAAGAGGGGTGATTCTTTACAGCTGGAGCCATAAACTACATCTGCAGGGCTAGGTGATAGCCTGGGACCGGCCTGGACAATCGGACACATAGGAAGAGGAGTGTCAGAGGGTGCGGTAGTGAATAGGGCGAAAGGGAGGTGTCGAGCGGGCACAGGGTGTGATTCTCAGGGAAGAACAGCGCAGATGGGGGGAGGTTTATTGCCCATGCATAAGACAGAGAGCGGGGGTGATCAGTGCCTGGGGGAGATGCTTGCGAGGGTGGGGAGCCATGCTAAGGATCGACAGCGTGCAGAGAGTGGGTCTGGTCAAGGCATCTAAAATGGCTGCCGTGCACGACAAAAGTGTGGCATTTGAAAAAAGGCAAGATGGCGCAGACAATGTTTATCAACACTTCCTGATTTCCTTCGAATCGAACGTTAACAGACGGTATCTCTCCCACACTACCGGTCCCACTGGGCTTAAACGCCGAGATGGTAGGGACTGCATCCCGTGGAGATAGGCCGAGACGTCACTCGGCAGAAAAAAAAAAAAATCAAAAAAAGTCTATAAACATACAATAAGTTAAAAGTCAATCATTCTTGTTTCCTTGTAGTACGCTCCCCAGACCGCTTCCCGGTTCGCGAACCGGGCGCACCCCACGGAAAAAAACGATTTTTTTTTTATTTATTTTTTTGCCCCGCGGGGCCCTTTTAAAGCCTCCACATCAAACCTAGGGGGTCAGGGAGGATCTACTATGCCCCCTTATGGTCATTTGCCCCTACGCTTTGGCCTCCTCTTGTCTCTCGATCCTACCGAGAGACAAGATGGCGGCCGCTACGGACTGTTTGGAATGTTTACAGACACCGGAGAGCCAATCAGCTTCGCTTCGCAAAGCTCCGTAACGCGAAAAGTACGCGAAACGGAGCGCTACCCGGGACGCTGTCACAGATATATATCTTTTTTTGAACGTTAATTTCTCAAAATCCACTGGAGCACATATATTGAGACCTAGCAAAGGCACATCGGGCTACCAGTCCCTACAATTTTGCCAAGTTTCGTGCAAATCCATTCAGCCGTTCGGGCTAAAAGTGAGGCCAACCGCCCTATGGAAATTAACATGGGAAAAACGCGTTTTGGGACCCCCCTTTTTTCTCGGCCCCCCTTGACAAACCCCCCCAAATTTTCAGGGGCTGCTCAGAAACAAAATGTTCCATTTTCCTGAACAATTCAGCCAATTCCGTCCACAAACGCCAAAGTTATTAGACATAGAATTTTCAAAAATCCCATAGAGAAAAAATCCTAACTATATAGGTAATATATATATATATATATATATATATATATATATATATATATATATATATATATATATATATATATATATATATATATAAATATATATATATATATATATTACCTACTGGCGGTCGCCAGTAGGTAGTTATAGTTAGGACCTAGTTTCCATAGGAAATCCTCAACATTCTATTTGGATTAACTTTGGCCCTGGTGGATGAATCTTTGCGAATTTCTCAAAGAAGATGGCTCGATCCGTTGCGCTCCTTCCCTGAAAGTTTGGGGGGGAATGGTGAAGTGGGGGCTGAGATAAAAGGGGGGTCCCAAAACGTGTTTTCTCCATGTTATTTTCCATAGGACGTTTAGACACGGCTACAGGTCGAACGGCTGAATGGATTTATAAGAAATTTGGCAAAACTGTAGAGTCCGGCTCGCAGATTACGCTTTTTTTGGAATGGTGTAAATCTGTTCAGTAGTTGCTGAGAAAATTAAAGTTAAAGTCAATTATATATCTATAAGCGCGCACGGGTGCGCGCACTCAAGCGGCTGCGCACGAGCGGAATTTTTTTTGTTGCTGCGTGACGTCTGTTAACGTTCGATTCGAAGGAAATCAGGAAGTGTTGACCGCCATTTTGTCACTGCGAGTAAATATATTGTCATTTCAAAGTGTTGGAACATGGAAAGGGGAGAAGGTAGAGATTGTTTTGCTGCATAGGTTCTCTCAGGGTGTGCAGTAAGGCCCTTAAACGCGAAAATATATATATATATTTTTTTTTTTAAAGTTGCGGGGTGCGCGCACCCGGGCGCGCACACCTATTTACAAGAGTGTGAAAATGGAGATAAATCAGAAGTTTGAGTGCTTTGATATAAGGTGGCTCTGAAAAGAGCCCTTGTGTTAATTGAGTTTTTTCTGCATTTATAAGTAAGTACCGATGCAGAGTCTGATGTTGCAGAGGAAGATTTTGTTTCCCTCATCCGTGAAATGAACACCATCTGTCCTATAGATGTCTTGCATGTGGTAACGCAAGTTGTTGTGGTAAATAGAACCCATGCTATAATCTCTGAGGAAAGCAGAAACAGATTTATTAACATGTCTCCTTGCTTTCTCAATTTGTGCACAATGTTGATTGGACCAATTCCATTTCTGTCTTTGGCATATATTGGAATATACCAAGGCAGTTCGAGGAAAAAGTGTCATCAATTGTATAAAGGTGTCTTTTAGAAGCATTTCCAGACCTACCCCAGTCAATGTGCCTAGATCGTTCCCACCACAGTGCACAATTATAAGGTCTGGTTCTGGGAGATGCATACAAGTTTTCACCAATGGTATTAATTGGTGACATCTTAATCCTCTTTGCCCAATCCACGTTATCTGCACATTTGGTAAATCAAGGTTGGAAATTCGTCTGCTTGCTGCATATTTTCCACTCCAGTGAATATAGCTGTGTCCTAAAAGCCAAACCTTCATTTTCAAGGTAGATGCACTCGTACTCCCATGGGTTCTGGAAGAGGAATGGCAGTTAGAAGCTGAAAGTCAGGATAAAAAAATGGATGAGGCTTGGTGTGGTTGAAAAACAAAAAATGATTGGTTGATTCTAATACGTGAAGATTGAAGACTACGTTGCATGTTAATGTTATGTAAAAGAAAAAGTAGTATTGGGTGTGAAAAAAATGACATGTAACAGAGCTGTGGGTAGGCAGGTGTTTCTGGAGGGAAAACAGTGTTGTTAGTTTGCTGTAGAACGTTGAGATATGAACTTTTGACCTGTGCCTTCAGCCAGGTGCAGAATGAGGTGTTACCATGGAAACAGCCAGAGATGGCAGTGGGTGATGGGTGACTTTTATGTGACATTGAAAATATTGTGAGGGACAACCAACTGAAATGTAAATTTGAATACAAAATTTTGCGGGAGGAAATATGATTGGCTGAAGAGACATATATGAGTCTGTATTGACTGGATATCTGTGCCATTGAATTTTGGTTGCAGTGATAGCAGCATAATTGAGACTTCCGTCAAACGAATATCTATTTTGTGACTGTCACTGTTGTACATCGTACAAAGCATTGGTAAAGGTAAGTCTGTAACTGTTTGTTTTGTCATGTACCGTAAAATATGGTTTACTCACAAACAATGATTGATTTTCCTTATAGTTCTGACCATGAGATTGTACACAGATTTGTGCAGTAAATGTGTTCGTAAATTGAGGTACCAAACGGAGTATAAAAATATCTCTCTCACTCCTGCTGTTTGACTGCATCTTCATCTCCCTTCTGTTTTCCGTCTCCGTTGCCCTGTGTTATCTTATTGTGTGTGTGTCTGTCTGTGTCTGCCTTCAGTCCGGGTTGAGGAACTTTGTTGTGTAGGCACACACAGATAGTCTCATCAAAGTAGCTGGAACGTTTTGAAAAAACTATTTATATAATTGAAATGCTTTTTTGAAGCACTAGTGAATGTTTTCTTTCACAATTACCGCTCGGTTGTTTCCATAGAGCAGAGGGTATGTTGTATTTCACTACTTAGTGCCTCTGCATCTGCACTCTGTTCTCTGGTGGCTGGCGGAGAAGTGTTTGTTATTGTGGAGATTAAAGCGTGATAAGGAGTGAAATACAACATAGCGTCTGGTCTGTAGAAGCGTGGGAGCAGTGATTAACACTGAGAGAAGCGGAACTGCGGTAGTGCTTGCTAAGAGTAATAAATTATTTTTTTACAGAGGTACAACTGTCTGATGGTGCGCGACCTACTAAGAAAGGGTTCACGGGCTGTTATAGGCCTGTGGGTTCTAGTATGAGTAAATCAGGTCGACAAAAGAAAATATTAAGTTAGTACAGCTGAAGTTACGTGGAACACATGAATACTGTTTCAATATACAATCATTTTAGTTGAGATTATGGATTAAAAGAGAGAACGTGTATATTTGAAATGTTTATTCAGAAATGCACTGTTTTCAAGGCAAGTTTCTTATCTAATACGAGTACAGACATTGCAAAAAACAAAGTAATCGGTATAGCCACTAGTACATAAAATACAAACGGTATAGTTGATGAAAAATGAATATGGTTTAGCAAAATTAATTATACACTCTTATGAGGAAGTATATTGGGGCAGATTTATGAAGGCCTTGCGCCGCCGGTGCGTCACTTTTAACATGGGAAAAAGTGACACACCGGCGGCGCAAGGCCTTCATAAATAAGGCTCATTATATGTTAATAAATGGAAGAAGGTCTCTGGCCTTTCAGTTTAGGAACGATACATGAAAATGCTAGTGGTTAGACAATATGTCTTTATCAATGAGCTCTCTGCATGCGAAGCACTATCACGTTTCTGTTATGCTATTGTGTAAGGGAAAAAAACGCGCCAAAACCGACAAAATGGCGAGAGGTGCATGTATATAATGTGTTGGATCGTTCGCAAATCAGTGTTGAGAAGAACTACTGTATTGAGATATCTTTTGAAGGTTGCAGTATTGCATTTGAAGTACAGTACGAAAAACAATGGAAATATTATTGAAAGAACATATTTTTCTCTTATGTATTAAAAAATATTTTAGTTTATGGAAAATTAAAGGAGCAGAGGTGTGTGAGGCAGAAATAAGCAGTTCAAATGCGAAATGGCGTTTACAGTTATAAAAAACTCATTCTATATTTACACATTAATTAGGGCACATGTAGCATATATTACCGAGTTTTGCTTCGAGTACGTTTGAAAGAACATAAGATAAGATATACAATGGAATTGTTGAGATTAGACTTTAATAAAAAATAAAGTTCAAAATCGAGTAGCTGAAGAAAAAAAATGTAGTCCACAGAAAAGATCAAAATGTAACCAGCAGGAAATCATAATGTCCACTGTTAGTAAAGCCAATAGGTCTGTTCATGTTAAGAAAATATCCAAGAAAACGTGAAAAAGATAGGGAGGCAAAACGAAATGTGGACGTCAATGGCTTGCATAACAGTCATCCAAGTATTGTATAGGCAAAGTAGGCAGCAAGTGCCTCTAACAGGAAGTCACTGTTATGATCCGAAAACATGTCAGCCATCCAATTGAAAAGAGGAAAGCAGCATTCATGATCTGTTATTATCGGAGCCTCTAGTACCATCAGAGGACAGCTCGGTGGGTTTTCAATGTAGCTGTCTGTCAGGAAATCTTGTGCCGCTGCGAATATATTCCAACGACCTAGAACTCCTTGTATCGCTGCAAAGGCCATAATCCCTCCGTTGGAACATAGCTGTTCATGATCAATTAACGGATTCATGAGATGATTGTAATTCACTTCAGGAGGTACCAAGTTGCAGAGACATAAGTCCAGGGCCCACATGAAATCACAGCTCAGGCAATGAAATACAGGCTGTACACAGGTGAAATAGGAATATCGAAATGATAATCGATATGAAGTATTCAAAGTCGAGAGTGCTAAGATGCCGTAGTAGTCAGGCATCTTCTGGCGAAATAGTTCTAAGTGTTCCGGCTTGTTTGCGAAGACAGGAGGGACATCCATTTTGAAATAAACGAGATGGGAACACAAACGTCGCAGCACTGGCAGTTCAACAGGAAGTCCACAGAAATAGGTCGCAGAGCATGGAGTGAAGAGTAGCAGAATGACTTGATATAATTTTTGGCAGTCCGGTCACTAAACCATTGCTTAGTAGTTATAAAAAAAATAGCCTGTCTTGAAGTGGAGGATGCATTTAAAATTAAGGGAGTCACCTCAGTAAATTGTAAAGGAAGGCCACTCTTTTATAAGGAATGGTGTTGTCTGTGAATATTAGCTAAGTGAAAGATATGTTCGCGAACAGATGCTACGCTAACTTCTTTTTGTGACAATAAGGCTGTTGTTCATGTCTTGTGATTCAAGGCCGGAATTCGCTGCCAGATGGAAACATCAAGGTTCACATGCGTGGGGTAGATAAACTACATTCTTAAAGGGAAGCAAATGCAGAGTGATTTTTACCGCGTAAGCTTTGTCGTTTAAAAAGTCATAGTGATTTTCATTATTTGTAAAAAATAATATCACTGATGAAGAATGAAAAAAAATCGTTATAATAATAGGCACTGGTGTATTTTTGGAAAGATATGCAACATTACAGGGATTCCACTTAAATAAGTCATGTAATTGAAAGTGCCTGCATGTGGACGACTAAATACATGTTTAGGCGTTTAATATGCAGCTTTGAAAAAAAACGTGTGTATGGTTTAAAAATCAAATGTAAAGGTTTAAAGCAGGAGTTTCCAAAGCGGTCGTGGAGGGCCAGATGTATGGTAGATTAAAAAAATTACTACATGTTTTTCAATTGAGTTATCTAAAAAATATGTTTCATTATCTACTGTGTAGTTTTTCAGCATGTTGCCTATTGTTTGAGTTTTACTATTGCTGTGTCTTATACATTTTCAAGGGGCGGATCTAGGGTCATGGTGGACGTGGGCAGGGAGCGTAGGTAGGGGGCCCTGTAACAGGGGGTCCGGGCGGGGTGGAGTGCGGAGCCCAGTGAAGAGGGGGGGTGGATCAAGGTGTTTCGAAGTGGAACAGAGCCAGAGCACGCCAAATTCCTGCCATGGGCCGCTACGCAAATATGTATGCATCCTTAGAGGATTATTATATTAAGGATATATATTAATATGGAGGCCTCACCTCAAACAAACCTCTGGATAGGGCACACCTTATCGTCATCCTGAATCAATCATTTAAAATGTTAGGGACAGATTTATGATAGGTGTGTGCTTCTTTTGCGCCGCTGTGCGTCACTTTTG
Source organism: Lissotriton helveticus (assembly GCF_964261635.1). Taxonomy (NCBI): domain Eukaryota; kingdom Metazoa; phylum Chordata; class Amphibia; order Caudata; family Salamandridae; genus Lissotriton; species Lissotriton helveticus. The sequence goes on along the minus strand of NC_136071.1, from coordinate 326,997,493 downwards.
TGACGCAGCGGCGGTGCAAAAGATTTGCTATGTTGCGACATATTTACAACTTGATGCATCTAGGCAGATGTGTCATGCTGTAAAGTCCTGTGCCACATGAAACCAATGCAGCAGTAATGCAAAAGATGCACCATGTTGCCAGACAGGCCTCACTTTATCTCCAACAACATACCGTCTGTTTAAACTGTAAACATTTAGGAATGTGTAGGGGGCATGGAGAAGCTGAATCTTCTGTAAATGTCAAAATTGTTGTATACAGTGCTGAACTTCTGTGTACTCTTTCATATGCTAGACTGCATCTGCACTATGAGATACCTAAGCAAAGGAAACACAGGTGATGTGATTGTGAAATGAGGAAAAGAAATTCCACATTTTTCAATTACATCACCTGTGTTTCATAACTTTACGAATCACATTGTGCAGATGAGGTTTAGGCCTGTTTACGGACACAGAAGAGGTCTGACCTTTGTTCAAGAGTGCAGTGGACATGACTCACTTCATTGGTAGGTCTGCACATGTATTATCTCCTCTGTATTCTTCAACAAGCCTAAATTTCATCTGCAACCCTGAGTAGGCCTCACCTCAAACAAACCTCTGGATAGGCCACACCTTATCGTCATCCTGAATCAATCATTTAAAATGTTAGGGACAGATTTATGATAGCCGTGTGCCTCTTTTGCGCCGCTGTGCGTCACTTTTGTGACGTAGCGGCGGCGCAAAAGATGCGCTATGTTGCGACATATATGTAAGTATTTACAACTTGATGCATCTAGGCAGATGTGTCATGCTGTAAAGTCCTGTGCCACTGATGAAAAAGGGTTCAGGCAGATCAGGTCGTTCTACCCCTTTTCTATGTTTGCCCGGCGTTAGCCGCTTCTCACCCAACTCACGATTACCAAATAAAGAGGCAGGCGCTGGAGAGTGGAAGGCAGGAAACAGGAGTTTATTTCCGACGGAACAGAACACGTCAAATCAGACAACAGGGTATCTTCTCGAGGTGCTCTGACAAGTTTCTCTACGGCTCCGTCTTTTATACACAGGTTTATGATGCACAAACATTCCTTATTGCAATAAAAACACTCTGAAGTACGAAAGGCATGTTTGGAATCCCAGCTTCAGGCCTATTCCCATACCGGTCGCTCTGATGTCGTTTCCCCTCCCAAATGTAACATGTGATTGTAATCTACAGCCGGACATTCCGACAGGACATGAGAGCAAAAGGGGGGGGTCAGATCTGAAGTTGGGCAGGCGATAAGATCACGTTTTGCTATTTGGGGCCGGGGGGGGTACATCCACGAGACCTAGGTTTATGACATGGGGCTGGGTCGAGAGGCCAAGCCCTGGCAGTCTACTGCCCTCATGAGAGGAACAGAGGCTAAACATTCTATTCTCGGGGAACAATAGTTGCTCAGGGACATCAGTTACACTTCGGTACATGGAGCTGGGGTCAATCGGGAGAAACGAGGACGTTTTGGACATCTGTTCTGGGGTGCAGAGGGGTGGGGCAGCCTAAGCATTGGGTGTTGTTTTTCTAACGGACTGAGAACAGAGGGCCACTGACATATAGTCCCTTTATAAAAGGCCAAATGAGGGGACGTCAGTCGTCTTACCTGTCCTTTCTTTCTTAACCAATTGAAGTTTCATCATTTTACGGAAAGGAGAGGTAGTAACATGGCAGTTTTACAATTTGTTTAGTTGCTGTCAATTTTGCCGAACACCTATGTGTTGGAAAACCAATTGAGCTTGTGCCGGCGGGGCACAATGTTACCATAAAAAAAGGAGGGAACAGGGGGACCCTCGGAGGGAGAGTCGTCCGCTCTTTAAATGAACTACTCGGTACATGTAGAACATGAAGAGAGAAAAAGAGAGAGAGAGAGAGTGAGAGGAAAACGTGTACAATAATAGGTCATTTAATGCGCACACAACACAAAACAGTAGGGTCAAGTTATATAGAAACACAGACTGAGGGACAACGTAAATCCATACACTACGTACACATAATTCTGGCGGGGGGGGGTACATGTATTATACACAGAACTCCGGACAACACATAGAACAGTACTTGGCCAAAGATATTTCCTCCTGCATGCTGCGTATCCTTTGTATCCTATTTAATTTGTTTGGCTGTCTTTGGCTGTTGACCTCTGCTGCAGATACTTACACTTTCGGTAATTGTTCGGGAACTAACCTGGTTGGGCTAGTACTTACGGTGGGATCTTGGAATCGTTATTAGCGAGTGGGTATTCAGGCTGAGGTAACGGAGGGTGTTAGTCGGGGGAACAATGGGATGGCTTCGAGTTTCATGTCTATGAGGGTGCAAGAAGGAGGTGGCAAATCTTATACATTGACAATTTTCTTAATCTTCCAGGAGGAGGGTACATGGGTAAACCTCACCCTGGAATAGCCCTGGACCTTCCCCTATTTAGTTATCGCATGATCCTACTCGTAGGTGCAAGTCCTTCTGGGTTGCAATATTCGGGGGCCGGTTGGAGTCATATTTTGTCATACTGTAGTAACCCGTCAAGTTTCTGTTTCGGCCTCCCCTTCCAGTCGTTGGGTTCAGAGAGTGAGTCGTTTCTAAGTAAGGGAGTGTTATATCTATGCTTGTTCGTCGTAAACAAAGAGGCACCATGTTCAGACCCCCTCTTTCCCCATTCCATCGGTCGTTCGATCATCACTCAAGTCGTACAAAAACATCTCTCTTATCGAGTCAACGCGTGCAACGTATAGCCTGTCGAGTTGTACACATTTGGTCATACACGCGTGCATTCATATCACCCAAAGTCGTCATGTCCTCAGGGGCAGTCCCCATGGATAATGTATCATTTTTCCCCGCGGAACCATGGCTCGTTGCTTAGGTCTTCTCCATACCTTAGTCGATGTTCCGATGTGACCTGCAGTGAGAAGGGGAACAAGAGGGGTTGGGGGCAGCGTTTTAAGACACATTCGCGCGCATAAACCCAAAAAGGTTTTTACTTACCGCGTACTCGACCTATCTCCCCGGGGTGCAGTCCCTTCCATCTCGGTGTTTTAAGCCTAGAGGGACTGGTAGTGCGGGGGGCATAATGATTGATGGACTGTACATTGCATAGATCGTCCACGTGTGGTATTGCGGATCTTGTGTGGGGGGGTCTTCGACACAAAAGGGCAGTCAGTGTAGGGTGGGGTTGAACTCGTGTTCTCCTTCGAGGAGGCGGGGCGGTCTACAGTGGTACCGGGTCTGGTTTAGGGACATCTGAAACAATTTCCCTGAGATATGTGGCATACAAGGTAAAACAGAACACCGGGACCTTTATCGATTGCCTTATGTTGCACAAAAGAAAAAAATACACGTAACAGACTTGGATCATTTACATTTTCACTATTTCTGGGCACTTTGCTTTTTGACCTTTCAGTAACCGACTTGCTTTATTTCGCCTGTATTTTACGTAGATCAGAAACAATGGCTATGTATTCGAAATTACCAATCCAAGAGCTACTATTATATTTGGTTTTCACAAAATCTTTATTCAAAAATGATGACGTACAAATGCAGGCATACAACCACGTAAGTGATGACGCACAAATGCAGGCCTAAAACCACGTGGGCCAGCCACGGAGCAGACTGGGGCTGTACATGAGGGCATATTTATCTGAGGAAAACATAACTGAGTCGGTGGTCATTTTATTTCATCAAGGTACGATAAGTGCAATAGAATCATATCGAAAATTCATTGTGGGCAAGTACCATCAGTGTTGAAAAATCGACCTTTCAATAATACTGTAATTAATGATGCGTCAGAACTTAATATCAATTCATTGTCCGAATGTTCAAGCAATACTCATCCCCTCCCGCCATGTGCTTCAAGAACTGCATCCATATTTCATGATCTCAAGTCTGAGCATCCGGAACACAACGGGGAATTGCGAGTTTCGTTTATACCGGCACCATTTTGGGTGGGGTCAGGCGGGCCCAAGTATAGTCAAAATGTCTCCACCAACTCGGGGTTGGACCAGAATCTCTTTCGGTAGTCCAGAAGTTCCGTTAAGGGGCAACAGAAGGGACCGGTGACATGAACCATCAATCAAAGAAAAGGGAGGGGCAACAATCTTTCCTACCGAGTCATACTGATGTTCCATCGGAACCGATCGAATCAGTAGTCTGCAGGATTTTTGGTCATTCAAACTGAGGCTGGTGTCAGCATGAGAGCGCCAACGTCTCGTGGCTACGCTTTGGTCGTTCTGCGGGCAATCATGGCAGTCCTTTCCCATCGGGGGCGGTCGGAGGCCCGCGGAGGCCGAGGGCCCTCCGCAGCTCTCGTAGAATCTTCAAAGTTGAGGAGAACGCCTCTGGACAGGGGCCCATTTTCTGGTTAACAGGCGACCAGGCCAACTTTTCACGCCAGGCCCATTCCTGCAAAGTCGACCGCCATTTTTAGGAGATCTGCAACCACCGGCAGTCACTGGGTTGCAAGAGCAGATGGACTCCAGCCTGTCGGGCGAAGCATCGTTGCACCGCCACAGTGGACGAGACCCTGCTGGGTGAGTGGAGCGTCGCTGCACCGCAAGAGTGGACAAGTCCTTTGCCGGGCGCGTGGAGCGTCCCTATACCGCCACAGTGGACAAACCCTTTGTCGGGTGCGTGGAGCGTTGAGGGTGCAGCTAAGGGGCCTCCACCTGGGGAGGCGGGAGAGGCTCGTCCGCGCCGCCTCTCCCTCCCAGTGGACCCCACGGCGTCTTGCTGACATTTGTTATGGCCGGACCAGGCGATGAAGAGAGGGGGGGGTCGGAGGCATATGCAAGACATCCCCCCCTCGTGGCCTGCAAGGCGCCGAAAGAGGAAGGGAATGGGAAGACCAGTACATCTCGGGTCGGGCCCATGCCTTCTCTGGCCGATGGCGGCCGGCCGCTCTTTGCCACGGCCCCAGGAACGGATCCCTTGGTTCATCCTGGGGACAGGCCTTGGCGCGTGGTGTCGCCTCCGGACTATTCGCGTAATGGTTCTCCACCCCAGGCCGTTGCCGACGGCTTTTGTAGACACTCTGACGCCCAAAAACCCTACTAGAAAGCAGCCCAAAGTAGCCCAACATTGCTACTTTGGGGAAGGAGGGACAGGGACGGCGTCAAGTAGACGGCGAAATGCATTGTGGGTTTGTTGCTGCGGCCGTTTGTCATGTAAATAGTTGTTTTAATATATTTTTGTTCAAGAATAAAAACGTTTTAACCTGTTATTTTGCTGTCGTGTGGTATATTTCTAATATTTGTCTAGGGTTTGTCGTTAATTGGGCGGGGTGTTCGGTGGAGCCGAGTTGTCTCGCAGTCATCATGACGTTGAGTTCGGTTTTCCTCACTAGTTTCATATTTCCCTGAGGTGTTGTTCCTAATGCTTCCATTTCAGTGAGGTTGAAAAGAGATCTCATCAGTGGCCTACTGATTTCACTCGATTCCTTTTTGTTTTTCCTAACGATTTTTATGTTCTTTTATTTGCTAGCACGATACAGCGGCTAATCCGCATTTTCTTTATATATGTCCTTTCTATTAGGGGTGTCCTCCGGTGGAGCCAGATGGTCTACCTCTAATAAATGGTCCGGGCTGAACCAACTACTGAGCAATGGGGGGAAGATAGGCATGACGGGTTACAACGGGGACAAAAGTCAGCACTACCTATCCTTCACTATTTTGTTGAGACTAAGTAGAATTTTCTATTCTACAGTATTCGCAAATAGGGAATACCCAAAGAGAGAACCAAATCCAAACAGTCAAGTTCGGACAAACAATCAATCAATCAAATGAGGAATAAAATAGGCGCGACGGGTTACAACGGGGGCAAAAGCATGCGCTACCTACCCTTCACTATCTGCAAAGAGAGAGGTCTTCCTGTTCCTCTCTGTTTGTAGGCAGAGAAGATCCTTTCCGAGAACCAATTCCGAACGATCAATGTTCGGTCAAACAATCAATCAGTGGGGGATAAAAATAGGCACGACGGATTACAACGGGGGCAAAAGCCTGCGTTACCTATCCTTCACTATCTGCAAAGACTAAACAGAGTATGGCGACTCTGTGCTTGTTTGCAAATAGAGAATGATCCAAAGAGAATCAATTCCAAAACAATAAATGCTTGGATAACGATCAATCAAATGGAGAGGGAAGTAGGCGCGACGGGTTACAACGGGGGCAAAAGCCTGCGCTACCCACCTTTCACTATCTGCAAAGGGAGAATACTCCTATCCTTCCCCGTTTGTAGACAGAGAATCTCTCAGAACGAAACAATTCAACCGCGTAATACTAGTATTTTCCAATGACAATCAAACAATCAATTCGCAATTTGTCGTGTATACACGACCTTACCCGGACCGTATGGACAGTTTCTCGTCTTCCATTTCCAGCGCCCGATCGTCCTCTATTCTCCGTAATTGCTGTGGCCCTCCTGATGGTTCCCAGTCAGGACAGTAGATCACTCGAGAGAGGTCTGTTCGGAACCAGTGAAGTTTGGATGATCGGCTGCCAGACAAGGGTCTATCGGGCAGGAGCTCTTCCCGATCGTTGCAGTCGTTCACTCTGTCATTGGGACCTCTCTCACTGGATCCACGTGTCGCTGATGGGCCCCACGATTGGGACGCCAATTGATGAAAAAGGGTTCAGGCAGATCAGGTCGTTCTACCCCTTTTCTATGTTTGCCCGGCGTTAGCCGCTTCTCACCCAACTCACGATTACCAAATAAAGAGGCAGGCGCTGGAGACTGGAAGGCAGGAAACAGGAGTTTATTTCCGACGGAACAGAACACGTCAAATCAGACAACAGGGTATCTTCTCGAGGTGCTCTGACAAGTTTCTCTACGGCTCCGTCTTTTATACACAGGTTTATGATGCACAAACATTCCTTATTGCAATAAAAACACTCTGAAGTACGAAAGGCATGTTTGGAATCCCAGCTTCAGGCCTATTCCCATACCGGTCGCTCTGATGTCGTTTCCCCTCCCAAATGTAACATGTGATTGTAATCTACAGCCGGACATTCCGACAGGACATGAGAGCAAAAGGGGGGGGTCAGATCTGAAGTTGGGCAGGCAATAAGATCACGTTTTGCTATGTGGGGCCGGGGGGGGTACATCCACGAGACCTAGTTTTATGACATGGGGCTGGGTCGAGAGGCCAGGTGTAGCCGGGGGGGGTGTCATCAGAAGAGAGGAAGGATGTTCCTGGGAGGAAAGCAGGGGTGTCGGTCGGATCTAGGGGTGTGAAGGTCTTAATTAATCACCGCTCCTCTAGTGTGAGGCGAGGTCCAACTGTAGGGAGCAATAAACTGCATCTGTTGGACTAGGTGATGGCCTGGGATCAGGCCGGGCAATCGGGCAGGGAGGAAGAGGTTACCAAAAGGGCCTGCTCTATGAATGAGATGAAAAGGGTGTGGGGGGGTTCCGCACGGGATGTGGCTCGGAAGCAGGGCCGCGCTGGAGGTGCGTTTTAGGGCCCAAGTAGGAGAGGCCGGGGGCTGTCGGGCGCGGGGGGGGAGAGAGAAAGAGAGATGTAGGCTATTGGCAGTGATGAGAGAGGAAATGGCACACAAAATGGCTGCTATCTATGTTCGTGATGGGGCCTAAAAGGGGGCAAGATGGCGGGGCCACTGTGCCGTGACTTTCGCTTTAACTCCAACAGTGGTGAGGGTGAACACAAATGAACGCCGCTTACGTACATATACATTTTCATTTTCCACACCACATGAAACCTGCGTCAGGTTTCATATAGGCGTTTTGTTGCAGGGTGGGCATTCATTTGCATGAAAGCCCTGTAAAACTAACACAGTGAAATTTAGAAGATTTCACTGAGTCAGCTTTATAGAATTGCTAAATCAAATCCTTACGCCTGTTTGAAACAGGCATAAGGAGTGATGCACCATGCAATGTGTGGCTTGCTCCTGTGCATTGCAGTAGACATGTCGCGCTTACGACGTGATTCCTGCAATGTGCTGCTTTTGCGGCACAGATGCGTGACGCATCTGTGCTGTTTTTGCTCAATGGTGCTCCACATTGTAAATGCGGCACACCATGGGTGGCAGAGCAGCGGTGCACATTAACTGGTGCATCTCTGGGGATGCGCCAGTTAACATAAATCTGCCCCTTTACATTTAAGTATGAGCAGGGGACACAGAGTTGGTGAGGCTTATCCAAGGTTAAAAAGAGATGAGTCCTGTTCACTGAAAACTTGGACATAGGCCTCCCCTCCTCAGCATCGCTGGACATGGCTAAATACTAGCTGCAAAATGTTACTCTTGTTAAACAATTTTACTATTATAGTCTCTGAGATTTGTCTCTTACTCTGCAACATCTTATTGTTGTTCTCTTTCTTTAAAGATAACGACAACATCAACCATGAGTGATAATGAGCAATCCGTTGATCTCGATCTTATCGTTGAACTTGTCATTGAAACGTCAGTGGAAGTAGATCCCTTAGATGATTTAAATCCTGAGGATGATGAAGAACATGATGAGGATGCCGATTTGTCAGAATTGTATGACATAGGGTGGGAAGCTGACGTGCTTGAGCCTATGGAACTATAAACATTTATTTTTAAAATTTACTGGAAATAAAAAGTAAAAATGTAAACCGTTTCATTTAAAATTAAACACAACTTGAAAAACAGGTTATGTGTAGTGTCTTTAATAAAATAGTCAAATATGCTCATAAAAATATTTCTAAACCAATGAAAAGTTTTATTAACAAGTCACATGACCTGTTATGCTTACGTTACGCGCTCCGCGCCGCGGATTGCTTCCGGGAAGCTGCCCTTCGCGCCTCGCGCACCGGAGCACTTCCGGGTGCGCTAACGCGGCGTGTCATATGACGCATTATGCAACAACGCGATACGTCGTTGGGGCTCCACCGGAACTGATTGAATTGGTAGTCTACAGTGTTTCTGGAAGTTTCAGACTGAAGCTGGCGTCAGCATGAGAGCACCCCGTGGCTACGTCGTGGCCATTCTGCGAGCAATCATGGCAGAAGCTCCCCACCGGAACTCTGCGGGAGTCGGGGGCCCCGGTGACTCTTGTAGAATCTTCAAGGCTGATGGGACGCTTTTGGGAATGGGGCCCATGCCGTAGCAGTGAAGCGTCCGAGTTCCAGGGTTGTCCAGAGCCATCCTTGCAGGCCAGGCCCAAGTCTGTGGAGCCGACCGCCATTTCCTGAGCTCCGTGGCAGCCGCCTGTCGCTGTACCGCAAGAGTGGGTGCAATTCAGCCGGATGGCGGGTGAGACGCTGTAATAGCAAGAGCAGGCGTAATTGAGCTGGCCGAGCGAGGCAATGTGCCACAGGAGCGGGCGCAACTCATCTTGTCGAGTGACGCGCTGGGGTGCAGCTGAGAAACCTCCACCTGGGGAGGTGGGGGAGGCTCGTTCGCACCGCCTCTCCCTTCCAGTGCACCCCACGCCGTCTCCTGGCGCAGGTATATGTGATGGTTGGACCAGGGCACCGCAGGACGTGTCTTCAGGTCAAACGGATTGTGGGACAAGGTCCAGAATGGAAGAGTCACCAAAAGGCTAAAAGTTCCGCCGGACCCCGGGAGCCGGCCGCCTATGTCGAGTGAAGTGCTGGGGTGCAGCTAAGAAACCTCCACCTGGGGAGGTGGGGGAGGCTCGTTCGCGCCGCCTCTCCCTTCCAGTGCACCCCACGCCGTCTCCTGGCGCAGGTATATGTGATGGTTGGACCAGGGCACCGCAGGACGTTTCTTTAGGTGAAACCCTCAACTATGGCACCCAACATCCAGGACTTATGCCATTTGTGGAAGGCAGTGACATCGAAGCATCTCAGGGACCAAGCATATCCAGAGTCCTTCCTACAGCCTCTGCGTTCCTTCTTACCTAGTTATGGTTTTTTCACTCCCACTCCAGGCTTTTAGTCTGTGGATGGCAAACTATGAACCTACACTCACCTATGAAAATCTTACTATTGATGCTTGACTGAGGACAAGGAGATCAGTGAAGCACTGGGGTGTAGCTGAGAAACCTCCACCTGGGGAGGTGGGGGAGGTTCGTTCGCGCTGCCTCTCCCTTCCAGTGCACCCCACGCCGTCTCCTGGCGCAGGTATATGTGATGGTTGGACCAGGGCACCGCAGGACGTGTCTTTAGGGGTGTAGCTGAGAAACCTCCACCTGGGGAGGTGGGGGAGGCTCGTTCGCGCCCCCTCTCCCTTCCAGTGCAACCCACGCCGTCTCCTGGCGCAGGTATATGTGATGATTGGACCAGGGCACCGCAGGATGTGTCTTTAGGTCAAACCCTCAAGTATGGCACCCAACATCCAGGACTTATGCCATTTGTGGAAGGCAGTGACATCGAAGAATCTCAGGGACCAAGCATATCCAGAGTCCTCCCCAGGGTATTTGCACAACGGTCCTCCACCCCTAGGCCGCCAGCTATGCTACCTTGACAGGAACAGTGTCATGCATTTGGATCGATGTTGCAGCAGGCTGCCATGTAAATAGTTATTTAATGAAACGTTTTACCCTGTTACTTTGTTGGTGTGTTGTATATATTTATAATATTTGGATAGGGTTTGTCGTTATTTTGGGCGGGGTGGGCGGCGGAGCAAATTCACTGAAAAAAACATAGGTTATAGACCATATATAGTTAGGAATTAGCATTTACAAAACCTTGAAAATTCACTGAAAAAACCATAGGTTATAGACCATATATAGTTAAATATCTCAAGTCCATCTGTGCACTCGATGGAGATACAGGTCGTCGATCAGAAAATGTGCTGGCCACCTCTAATGGTAATAGCGTGGCCAGGGCTTTTGTCGATGCCTCTGCAAATTGCACAGGGTGCACTTGTTTGACATGCTGCACCATGGTATGTATGGAAATGGAATATTTTTTTGTTGGTTTTCCTCTTGAGAGAAACGAGTCACATATCGTTCAGGTCACTTTTGGTGCATTTACTTTCTTTTGATCTTTAGGATAAGTGAAAAATTGCCAGATGAAAGATTGTTTTTTTCTTCCTAAAGGTAGTCGATCATTTTGTTCAGATTCGGAAGATGAATGAGATACGGTAGCCATTTCACCAAAGTCTTCCGAAAAATGTAGGACGTTGTTCTCTCTTGAGAGTAGAAAAGATAGTGAGAGAAGTGGGTGGAGTGCTGCGTGTAAATTCCAGAATAGAAACTAGTAAGAACCAATTGGAAGTGTTGTTTTCATGTTGCAGCAGGCTGCCATGTAAATAGTTATTTAATAAAACGTTTTACCCTGTTACTTTGCTGGTGTGTTGTATTTATTTATAATATTTGCATAGGGTTTGTCGTTATTTTGGGCGGGGTGGGCGGCGGAGCTGAGCTATGTTGCAGCCATCATGGCGTCGAGCTCGGTTTCTCTCACTAGTTTCATATTTCTCATGAGGGGTTGTTCCTAATGTTTCTATTTTAGCGAGGTCAAAAAGAGATCCTATCAGTGGCCTACTGATTTTGCTCGATTCCTTTTGTTTTTTCGAACGATTTTTAAGTTAAAGTTTGCTAGCACGATACAGCGGCTAGTCCGCATTTTATATATATGTCTTTTTTATTAGGGGTGTCCTCCGGTGGAGTCGGACGATCTACCTCTAATAAACGGTAAGTGTTTCTCTGAAGGAATGCGTCTTGAAAGTGGCTGACTGTAATGTATGATATTTCACTCAGTGACTTTCAGGCCCATGCTGTTTCAATACTGTGCATGTGCTTGAAGCAGGCGTAGGTATTGACGCAGCATTGTGAATATAGTGCATTGGTGAGCCTTGCTGGAGCTGCATCACAGTTGCGATGCAACTCTAGCAATGTATTACTTTTTCAGCACAGATGTGTTACGCATGTATGGTGTTTTTGTACCGTGGTGCGCCACATTTCAAATGTGGCACACCATGGGTAACGGAGCACTAGCATACTGTGGTGCACATTAACTGGTGCATATCTGGGTATGAAGTAGTTAACATAAATCTGCCCCATAGGTTACAAATCCACGTTTAGTAGACTGTTTGGCCTTTGTAGTTTTATGTTTTTTCTGTTATTCTATGTAGGTATGTAATATTGCAATATTTTTGTCACGAAAAAGAAGCCATGAGTATTGCGTTTGTGAAAGATTGCAAGATTTTTAAAATTAAAAAGCAACAACCATGGCATTGTTTAATATAGTATTGTAAATACTTATCTTTAACAATGATGAGAGAGTAAAAAAAGGTTAACCTGATGTTTTAAAGTTATTCACAGGCTTCTTTAGAGGAAGTATTCTATATGATTGTAGCGTGGGTGTTTCACTTTTTTATAGGTAATACAATGCATTCTGTATGCTGTAGCAGGAGGAGTACTACATGCTTGAATATTCTTCAGTGCTTATTTTCATTTCGTAAGTGGTATTGAGACCGACACAGAACTTCAATGGATCGGAGGGGCTGTTCCTGTGCATCTGGAGGACTGCCAAGCCGTTGCAGCAGTGGGAGTGAGGCCTCTCACAGGGGCGTAGCGCAGCTCCTTTTGATGCTCACAATTGCAGATAACAGGGTAGAGATGTCTGTGGAATTTATAGATGGTTAGTCACACTAGAGTGTGGGCGGCGCCCCTAGCACTTCATTACGGCACACAGGGGAGCCGTGTTGCACAGTTTGAGAATCAGAGACTTAGGAGATAAACCTTCATAATAGGAAGGCTTCTAAGTGATAAAAATTGACGGTGCTCGGCGTTAAAAATATCACTGCTATCGGTGGAATTTTCCACGGTGTTAGTGCTTCAACAGAAATGGGAACACATATCTGATAGAAAATCCTGTAACAATCTCAGTATTTCACATTATCGCGTGAAAAGAAAGTCTTTCGAAAGATGTTGAACGTTGTTCTCTTTTCAGAGTAGAAAAGATAGTGAGAGAAGTGGGTGGAGTGCTCCGTGTAAATTGCAGAATAGAAACTACTAAGAACCAATTGGAAGTGTTGTTTTCAAGTCACATGACTTCACATGCGCGTCTCAGGACGTGTACACGGTGATAGTATCTGGTCACGTACGCCATTTGGAAGTAGCGGTCTAATTCAGCGAAGTTTCAAAACGTGAAAAGGAGTAAATCCAAACACATCCGGATTTAATATATCTTCTGAGCTCGATTCAAGCATACAATTGTTAAAGTATAAAACCTTTTATATTTTTTTTTAAAAATACCAAGGTGTGTACATTCGGTCACACACGAAAGTTTAAAAAGACATTCGGCTCCATTTAATGAAAATTTTCATAATAATAAAAAAGAAGCCTAGGTTTAGTGTCTTTGACGTAGTATAAGTTCTTTGATGGGTCTATGAAGAAATTTAATAAATTGCAAAGTTTTCACAAAATATATAGGCGGGTGCGCGCACACGGTCGCGCACGAACGAAAGCCAAAAAAGCGGAGAGAAACCCCCTTTATAATATGCTCCTGGAGCTCTTTTTGGTAGAATGAGTTAGTTCTGAAAATAACTTTTTTTTTTTTTTTTAAAACAAGTGTTGTGTTGTTTTTGATTTTTTAAACTTGCAACAACATTTTCATGTGTGACACAGGATCAAAATGAAATGAAGAAATTTATCTTTTCTCGGGGCATTTATGACTCTCAATTTTTAGTTTAGTAAGAATGAGGCTCTGCTCTCCGTACAGAAGAATTTCTCCACACTCGTTGCATTTCATGTGCACCGTTGCAAGATATGGTCTCAAGTCCATCACAGCACTCGATGGAGATACAGGTCGTCCACCAGAAGATGTGCTGGCCACCTCTGATGGTAATAGCGTGGCCAGGGCTCTTGTCGATGCCTTTGCAAATTCCATAGGGTGCACTTGTTTGACATGCCGCACCATGGTATGTATGGAAAAGGAATATTTTTTTCTTGGATTTCCTCTTGAGAGAACCGAATTGCATATCGTGCAGGTAACTATTGGCGCATTCACTTTCTTTTGTTCTTCAGGATAAGTGAAAAATTGCCAAATAAAAGATTCCTGTTTTCTTTTTAAAGGTAGTCGCTCATTTCCTTCAGATTCGGAAGATGAATGCGGGGCGGCAGCCATTTCAGCAAAGTCTTCCGAAGGGTGTTGAACGTCGTTCTCTTTTGAGAGTAGAAAAGATAGTGAGAGAAGTGGGTGGAGTGCTCCGTGTAAATTGCAGAATAGAAACTACTAAGAACGAATTGGAAGTGTTGTTTTCAAGTCACATGACTTCACATGCGCGTCTCAGGACGTGTACGCGGTGATAGTATCTGGTCACGTACGCCATTTGGAAGTAGCGGTCTAATTCAGGGAAGTTTCAAAACGTGAAAAGGAGTAAATCCAAACATATCCGGATTTAATATATCTTCTGAGCTCGATTCAAGCATAGAATTGTTAAAGTATAAAACCTTTTATATATTTTTTTTAAATACCAAGGTGTGTACATTCGGTCACACACGAACGTTTAAAAAGACATTCGGCTCCATTTAATGAACATTTTCATAATATTAAAAAAGAAGCCTAGGTTTAGTCTCTTTGACGTAGTATAAGTTCTTTGATGGGTCTATGAAGAAATTCAATAAGTTCAGATTGCTAAGTTTTCACGAAATATATAGGCGGGTGCGCGCAGTTGGTCGCGCTCGAAAGCCTGGAAATGCGCTATCCATTTTATTGAGAACTGTTGCCGAGAGTGCGCACACCGGGTCGTGCACGAAAGTTTAGAAAGGCTATTTTTATTTACAGGCAAATTTTAATGCGTTGAAAAAAAGGCAAGGTACAGACTTTCTAATTCTGTATCGCTTTACAAGGAGTCTCTATGCAACTTGAACAGTGAAGAAAACGGCTTGTTTCCGAAAAAAATATTTCCAGAACTTTATTGACAAAAGTATAGGTTGTATACACGAGATTTTTCTGAATTAGCATTTTAAAAACCAATGAAATTCACTGAAAAAACCATAGGTTTTACACACGTTATAGTTAGGAAGTAGCATTTACAAAACCTATGAAATTCACTGAAAAAACCATAGGTTTGACACCAGTTGTAGTTAGCTGGAAATTTTACTGATATAAAACCAATGAAATTCCACGTTATAGTTAGTTGGACTCACTATAACTTGCGCGTGTAATGCACTGCTGATGACGTCACATATTACATCACTCATGACATCACTGATGACACCATCCTTGTGACACAGTGACAGACCTCCTTTCACTGTAATCTAACCCTTGAAACACATATTCAAAAATAGAAACTAACATTTTCAAAAAAATGGAGATACCCATACCAGTTACAACAACCAATTCAATAATTCCACCATCTATATACACATGCACTAATTCACCAACAGTTCTATATAGTCCCTCATACATATATTCACTAATCATATGTAGTGATACACCTACACATCCTGTTACACACCGACAGTCATCCAAAAGTTATTCACACACATACTCACACATGCAAATAAACTATTGAACATCCATTTATTTGCATAAACAGCTATACACACACTACCACTTTACTTCTAAGGAAACTTACACATACTTACTCTCTTAAAAAATCACTAATAGAAACACATACTAATTTAAACAGGAACTCTTACAATCCCTCACTCTCACATATACTCACTTATATACATCAATATTCACATATACTAGATTAAAACATATGTAGTTACTGATAAAGACACTAATAAGACAGCCATTCACTCACTAACACAGACATATACACACTCATCCACCCATACAGTCCTGCACATATGCTGTCTTAAAAACACATACAAACAGAGACTCAGTCATTCTTGCATCTATGTACTAAGTAATACTCCCACCAAAGCATGCAAACACTCATACTGATACTAAGAAAAACATCTAATAACCTATATACATACACATGTACCTACTCATCAACCCATGCAGCCACTTATACACAAAGTGAAACACTAATACATATATTTAAACATTTAAGCATTACTCACTAATATATGTATTCACTAAGATATTCAATAATATATACATATATAACACATATTTATTTTTCAGAAAGACACACATTCACTGGATGGTGTCATCAGTGATGTCATGAGTGATGTAATATGTGACGTCATCAGCAGTGCATTACACGCGCAAGTTATAGTGAGTCCAACTAACTATAACGTGGAATTTCATTGGTTTTATATCAGTAAAATTTCCAGCTAACTATAACTGGTGTCAAACCTATGGTTTTTTCAGTGAATATATATATATATATATATATATATATATATACATAACCGATAAAACAAAAGGCTACAGGGATGTTATAGTTAGGAAATATATAACACAACCACAAGTTAAGGACAACTGCCCTACATGATGCACGTTGCTACCTGTTAGAACTGGGATTTCTGGTTGGCTAGGGCTTACGCCAAAGCCAGGCAGAAACCCCCATTCTAGTCAGGGCAAGGGAGTCACATGCCAAGATAACCCCTGCTCACCCCCTTGGTAGCTTGGCACGAGCAGACAGGCTTATCCCGGAGGCAATGTGTAAAGCATTTGCGCACGCACACAACAGCAACAACATCCTAGGCACACCACAAAAGGAACTCCACACATATAAAAATAACTTTTGTATTGTACCAAACACATCAGATAGTAATCACACGATATACATTGTGCCCACTGGCACGGGCAATATTCACAAGGGATTATTTACACCAGGACAGGCCACGTGGGCCACTGTCAGAATCAGCACTTAATAGAACTAGCACTTAGAATAACTGTCACACCAAATAACAATTATAGATCACAACCAGGCACCACTGGTAACAGGTAGGTACACACTACGCAATACTAATACCCATAGGCATAGATCACGCATGGACACAACCTCTCTAGTATAAACTATAGTAGGCAAAACAACCTCCTAAACATGAAAACACAGCTAGAGGTATCACAGGAATAATGGCATTGCACATTACCCATAAATCACATTTAGGCCTAACCAGTAAAAATACAGTAGGCATTCTCCTCACTAGTCTAAACACATTAGACCCTACCCCCTAAGCATAACTCACATTTAGGGGCGTAAATCACAGTGAAGTAAAATCTCACTAACACCAACCTCCATAGGTAAAACCATCTCTAGAGGTATCATCACAGGGTGCGTAAAACATACTAGATGCATTACATTTCCTAGCACCACATTTAAAGCACATGAATCACATTAGGCAATTATCATCACAAACCTAGTAATCACATTGCGCAAAAATCACATTAGGGCCTTGCGCCCTACCCACAAACCAGCCCCCTGGCCAACTGGCCATCCCAAGAAGGGGCTCAGATGCCCAGTGTCCAGAATGTCAGGGCGCGCTGCCAACGCAGCGCCAGTCAGGGGTGCGCCACCGGCGCAAGCCTAAACGTTGCAGCTGCCCACTACTTGCTGGGCAGCTGAGAACAGTAACAGGGCCTAAACGTTGCAGCTGGCACTAAGTGCTGTGCAGCTGTGGAAGGCCTGGCACCTCTGTACCACTTCTGTCCCTCTCAGGGACACTCTCTCAATTGCGCCTAAACGGTGCAGCTGCCCACTACTTGCTGGGCAGCTGTGAATGCAAAACTGCTGCATGGGCCCTCACTGGCCCTTAGGAACAAAACTGCGCCTGTCGCTGGAGCCACCTAGGCTCTGAACAAATAATGGGCCAAACGTTGGAGCCATCTGGCTCTGATAATAACAGGTCCCCTCAAACACTGGGGACAGGACACAGGCCCTCAAAATCAATGGCCACAGCGTGGGAGCCCCTCAGGCTCTAAAACAATACGTGTGCCCTCTGACTCCTCAAACACAAAGACTGCGCAAAACTGAGCCATCAAGCTCTAACAGTAAGGTGTCCCCAGGCACTGGGGCTTTAAAAGGAACTGTGTCCCCTAAGAGCCATCTAGGCTCTTAAATAAACATGTGCATTGGCGCCACAGAGGCTCTAAAACAAAAATTCCCCCAAGCACGGGAGCAGCGCGACTCTGGAGATAATAAAATGTTGGGGAGACCCACTGCCATCCGGGGCCGCCCTGAATGTCCCCTGCCACTGTGGAGCGCACGGGGCTCCTTAAAATAAACTTGCCTCCTAAACATGAAAACACAGCTCGATGAATGTTAGTGATCACGCTACCTTCATTACACAAGGCACAAAGACCCCCGATTCCTTTCGATACTTGTGACGACTTAGAGCTTACTCAATTGAGGCGATTCACCTATATAAACAGCCAGGACTTTTGCGAAGAGCTGTTTCAAACTAATCATAACGGGGGATCTTATCTCAGAATTCAAGGAAAATCAAATACTATTTATGTGTTCTCTTCATTCAAGGTGCTTATTCTTTACAATAACCAGAACCTCTGTGGCGAACTGATCAATACTAACTAAGGGGTCTTCAGATATATTGTTATTGTCCTGAAGATGGTCTCAACAATCAGTACATAAGAGACCGAAACGTTGACCTACGCTTCTTCTTCACTAAATTCATTACATCAATTGCATCAACGAAGAAAAGCGCATACAATTGTTTCAATGAAGTGTCTTTATTTATTTTTGACAATATATGCTTCTTGTAACATTGTTGACATATACTTTCTGTACCCTTTCTTTTGATTCTTAGGCCGTATTAAATACCATTTTTTTTATATATACACCCGTGTGCTCCGTTCTTTATATTTGGATCACTGTGTGACTACTGTAAACTCAATTGATAACCATCGTTGCTTAGTTGCACAGTAGACCAACATTCATTTGGGTCTTAAATCAGTATTTATGTTACAAACTGTATCAACAAAATCCCTTGAAGGTACCTTTACCCTTTCATGTTTCAAATAAAGCACAGCGCTGTGGAGACCACCAAAAATAAAGCGCTCTCAGTTGTAACAGGTCCTGGAGGGCTGGAAAGAAAGGCAAAAGGGTCCCAGGACTAAGGCAGAGTCCCCCAATCATCCTGGGCAAGGCAGAGGGGTCCCACAGAGTCCTCCAGCAATCCAGGGGCTGGGCAGGGCCCAGGGAGGCAAGCCTTCCCCTGGGCCCCTGCAGCAGCATGCCCCTGGTAGATTCTTAGTCAGGAAACAAGAATCTCTTCAGGGTGTCACAGCACCCTTTTTATACAGCAAAGTTCTTTGTCTAGAAGGTGCAGGCAATGTGAGAACCAGCTACAACAGGTTATGGGGAACTCCCTTTCACTGGCCAGGCTAGGGACATCAGACGCACCACAGGGGGTGGAGCCAGCATTGTGGAGGGAAGGACCAGCCCTATTCAGGTCCCAGGTGTACCCCTCCCTCACATCAGCATGCTAATCTCTCCATTCACCACCGGGGCAGACCCATCTTGACTCCTGGAGCCAGGCTCACCAGCCAGCTCCAGCCAATCACACGCCAGACACAAATTACACTAACATGCCAACTTCTAGAAGTGGCACTTCCACACTAGACACAATCATGCCGCATACATCATTGCGCAGCATTCAATCTCACGAGTTCGCACATACTAAACTCGACCCTGCACTCCCCACACATCAGGAACTACCATGGTCACACATATTCCCCATGCATTCCTATGGGAGGGCAGGTCGCTCTCACAACACACACAGAGAGCGCACGCACTTTACACTGGACCACAGTGAAAAAGTGCACAGAGACCTAAAATCACCAACACCAGGTTACAGAAACAGGCTAGGCAAAAGCAAAAAGTTTCAGGGTGAACCTGCCAAAAGGGCCGGGTCCAACACAACCCCCTTCCAGCCAAAACGCAGGGTAGACCAATCAATCCCTTGATGGGCTTCCCTGCTTTGGGCGACAAAACACGGACACGGGCCCGCACAGCAGGGACACCCTCCGGTTCTACGCCACTCTGAACCCACATGGATTTCTCTCAGCAAGAGCTCTCTGGCCCAACTAGGATACCCCACTGGCACTCTCTAGTCGTCCACGGCCAGGACCAGGCCCTAGGCCATCCAAATGTCACCGGTCCTGACCAGTCCACAGAATGGGGGGCAGTAACCCCTGGCACACAATAGCCATTCTTCGTTCTCCCTCTCAGTGTAGCTCCAAACTACCACTGATACTTCAACCTAGGGTCCGCACCCTCAGGCTGACCAGAGGTCACGGGCAAGCATGCCCTAGCCTACCTCTACTTCTGGGGTTCCGCACCCTCCCAGGGAAGCACCCACCAGAACACAACTCTCCCACCAGTTCAGGACATCTCTCCATCAACTGGTCGACCACCTGGGATCTGGAAACTAGTTCACTTTGGAGGTACAAGGCACACAGCACAGTCCCTCTTCAAGCAGGTGGGGGGACACAGCACACAGCAAAGTCCCCTTTCCTCTACCTTAGTGGAAACAACAAACTACAGGTGAGACCCAGAACACACAGCAAGGGCAGCCCCCTCAGTCTCTTCAGCTGATCTACTTTGGCAGAGATTACTTCTTGACCTGGAAGTTTCCTAATCTCCCAACCTAGGGTCTAAACCCTCAGGTTGCACCAGGGTCAGAGGCAAGGACGCCCTTCCTCCGCACCCCCTTCCAGGGTTCTGCACCCTCCCACCTTGGAGAGGTACCCCTGAAAGCAAAACTGGTCAGGACACTGATTACAGATGCCCTTCCCTTCAGGTCAGGCTGAACCTGAACCTGGCCTCCCTCCTCCTTGGGGAACGAACTCCAGAGGCCCCACAAATGGTCAAGCACTCTAGACGGTCAAATGCCCAGCGAACCAGGACTTCACGGGGAGCACGCATTCTTCCCCCCCTGAGGGTGACACATAACTACTGTGTCGTGTAACAGTCTGCCTGGATCTAACCTCGCGACACCCTGTCCACCTGACAGAGCGCAGAGATCCCCCAGGACAGAAGTGGCATCACCATGGTCACTCACTGGTGGCCCAGCCCTCCTGGCTGGCCCCTGACCCACTGGTTCTTCCACTGGGGACTCTTTCCCCCTCTCACTCCTGAACCAGGACTTCTGCACCCTCCACTTAGGAGCGGTACTGCCCAACACCAGGACCGCCCGAGTTCTGGTTACAGACACTCCCCGTCCTCTAGACACAGGAAGATCCTCCTCAAATGACCTGTAAGTACAGCTTAGGCCCCTGACCTGGCGCTCCCTTAGGGAACCCTTCAGGCCCTGAGACAGGGTTTCGGGCCAACGTGGGACACACCGTCCCACACTCACTCCGCCTCCACTGAGACAGGATGTGAGCCCCTACACCCCTACCATCCTACTGGGACCTAGCTGGGCTACACATGAACCTCTTCCCCTACACAGGATCATCAGATACACAAGCCACTCCTTTTAAAATCACTCCCCAATGCCTCTGCAAGACATCTAGCACACCGCCAGACGTCCACCTTCTCGTCCAGTGCCCTGCAGGACCTCCTGCACACCACTAGAGGTACACCTCCCGTGCAAGCTCCTTTTATCACAAAAAAACTCACACCAACTCCTTCAGTTCAACACGCCACTCATCCACACACTCCCCCTCCAGACTGGTGAGACAGTTCCTCACTGCCCCTGACTCTCAACCTGTACCCCTCTTACTGAGCACCAGGCACCATACTCTGGAACTGGGACTGGGACTTCACGCACTGGACACATTTTAGCTGCCACCACTGGATCCTACCATACTGGGGAATCCAGACACACACACTACATTCAGGGGATAACCACCCTCCCGAGCAAGCCATTTCTCCTCCACACTCCCTCTCTTACATCCATCCACACCTCTGGGGACAGGAACAGGGATTGGGCACTGGACCCAGCAAGGGATTCCTTATCTATGGGAACCTCCCCCTCTACTGGCATCTTGCCCTGTCATTTTCTCTCTTCTGCCACTAAACATAAAAGCGCAGGAAACACCATTTGAAAATGACACTCTTGAGGAAAAACAAAATCATAAACAATAATCCCCAACATGTGACTATCTAAAATGCAGAGTTTTGTAATGTAGCCAGTTGTCACTGTGGCACTGCGCAAACACAAGTCCTAATCCTCACCGCTGATCACCAATGTTAGAACTGGGATTTCTGGTTGGCTAGGGCTTACGCCAAAGCCAGGCAGAAACCACCATTCTAGTCAGGGCACGGGAGTCACACGCCAAGATAACCCCTGCTCACCCCCTTGGTAGCTTGGCACGAGCAGACAGGCTTATCCCGGAGGCAATGTGTAAAGCATTTGCGCACGCACACAACAGCAACAACATCCTAGGCACACCACAAAAGGAACTCCACACAAGGTTATATCAAAATAACTTTTGTATTGTACCAAACACATCAGATAGTAATCACAAAATATACATTGTGCCCACAGGCACGGGCAATATTCACAAGGGATTATTTACACCAGGACAGGCCACATGGGCCACTGTCAGAATCAGCACTTAGTAGAACTAGCACTTAGAATAACTGTCACACCAAATAACAAGTATAGATCACAACCAGTAACCACTGGTAACAGGTAGGTACACACTACGCAATACTAATAACCATAGGCATAGATCAGGCATGGACACATAACCTCTCTAGTATACACTGTACTAGGCAAAACAACCTCCTAAACATGAAAACACAGCTGCTTAATTGCTTGCAAAGTCTTCATTTTAAAATATCTTATGGGGTTAAGGCACCTGCTGCAGAGCTTTTTGTATGTCAACTAAATGTCAGGGAATAATAATAATGATGAGATAACTCTGGAGGTTGAAGTATTTGCTAGAAAGATCTGTGTTTTCTCTAGTCCCAGTTTTGAATCAAAGTTGCATAGAGGGTTAAAATATCTCCTGCAAAGCGAAATGTGTAACACACAGATGACAGGTATTTATTTTAGGTTAATTGCTTTGTTGATTACTGCTTTGAACGAAGAGATACTTTTGCTACTTCCAGTCAGGGCCGGCTTTAGGGCAGTGCATGCCGTGTGGGCGCACTGGGCATTGACCTGGAGGGAGGGTGCTGACCTCATGGGGGGGTGCCGTATTTAGAAATAACCAAAATAAGAAAAGCACCTGCTTCAGCGACCCTTGTGCTACCAGCTTTCAGGCAGCAACAAAAATGTCAATATAACTATTGTGACTAATATTCTTGCTACAGAGAGAAAGATTGGAATTTTGTCTAGTGGCAGTTTTCACTCTCCATAAAGTAGCACAGAGGGCTAATATGCATGCTGCAAAGAAGAGATCTGTTTTTTTATGTGGATAGCTGAATGGATTAGTAAAGCCAGTCTTAACCAACTCTTTAAAACAAATGAAATGTATGTGAAAGATGGGATATGAAGAGATGAGGGGCACTTCTGCCGAGTGGTAGTGTGGGAATCTGATGAGGTGGTCATGTGGGGTGCCCAAAGAGAATGTCACTCCAGGCGCCACCAGCACTAAAACTGGCTCTGCTTGCAGTTCATAAACTATAATCCTTCTAATATATCACAGTGAGCAATGGAGGACATGTGGCTCCTATACCTTGTAACCCTCACTGTATTATGTGAAACTGAACATTGATTTACACACATATACTTTATTGTCTATGTATAATGTGTACGTGTGATGTAAAATGCTCTGACAGCCCGTATTGGGATGAGTAGCGCTATAAAAGAAATAAAACAAAATATTGGTATTGAAATTGGTATTTAGGTAATAATGGGGCAGACCAGCACTTCTGGCATTCTTACAGTGCATGCACAGCAAAACATGCATGCAAAGTCAAAACAATTCCTCTCTTAAGTACCTGTGAAGTGATAAGCTGTGTGTCTTCGTTTCCCCTCCATTTCATTTAAGTGTGAGTGTTCCGACAGCTCCCAGCCAGGATATTCCAAAAAATGAGGCCTGATGGCCCTTCACTTTAGCCTTTGTTTTGGGCCCATCGGAATTTGATAAGACCCTTCCCTGCCTGCACCTTGCTGCTCGAAATGAAGGCAGACAACGAGCAACAACTGGTGAATGTATCCCGCGGGGACAAGTTCAGCATATTTCTGTGTGGGGCCCAACCTCTTGGCAGGGTAGACGGCGTCCACCCTGTGATAAGAGTGGGTAGACGCTGTCTACCCGCGTGTACCCTCGAGTTCTGCCCTTTGTTGTCACTTGTAAACTTAATCTCATTTTCAACACCATAGGCTACTCCAGATAGATATTTTAGCATTGAACCATTTCCAGTATGACTCCAAATAATGTCTGGGGCGCCTACGAGAGTGCTTGTCTACCTGGGCCCTGATCCCTCCCTGGCGCTTCCCTCAAAATCTAGCAAAGAATGTATATCTGGCAGCAAGTGGTGAAATGCATTATTAACAACAATGGCGCCTTTGAAGAAATCATTACAGTATCCAACCTCAGCATTCCTCCGGTAATATTTAACTTCATTACATTCACGTTTATCACCTTTGCTTTCAACGGCATTACAATTTTATCTGCATTCACCAAAGGATCAAAAATGCAGCCGCCGGTGGGTTGCCAGTCCTCGCTGGGTTACCACATGGACATGAAAGCATCTAGAGATGCTCGACTCGGATAAATTGCTGTAGCTAAACAGGCCGAGGAGAACACGTGTTGACTTACAACGATAACGTGGCATCCTGACAAATACAGAAGGTGAATCACCCAAACGGGGCATTTCCTGTAGCTAAAGAGATGCCTATTTGTCATCTCGCGACAGCAGAGTGGGACGTTCATGGGGGTAGAACTGATATCAGGAACAGCTGCAGGCGACCCACAGCTAGGTCTCAGGAGAGACCGGGGCAAGGCTAACGTGTACAGTGAAAGCGCAATGTGACTGTACAGCTCACTGGGTTAATGCACCTGTTGCAATAATCGATTTACGTTCTACAGGTCACAAGTCTTACTTGGGAGCTGTCGGTCTTCGGTTTCCCTGAGGTTGATAAAAACAGTATGATTGAGTACGACAATTATGGCATAGGTTTCAGAAAAAAACACCTATTAAACAGCAGCGCCTTAGGGAAAATAGGCTGTTATTAATACTTACAGCAGTAGTGCTGTCTTGAGTATGCTGGCCTGTTTGGAGAGTGCTGTATTTGGTGGGTGAATGAATTGACCCCCCCCCCCCACACACACACACACCCAAGGAAGAGATGAGTTGTGTAAGGCAGGAGGAGAGGAAAATAGAGAGAAAACTGAAAGAGAGACAGCAGGTCAAGAGAGGAAAATGAAAGGTAGAGATAGGGATGGACTTCAGAGGGTGAGGGACCGACAGGGAGAGGGAAGGATGCATTAACGACAGATGCAGCTTTTAATGACGGAGGCAAAGTACAGGAGAGGTGCAAAAGACATCACAAGGTACAGGCCTATAAGAAGCATTTGAGGGTTCTGCCTCAAACAAGCATTTGCAAAGCCAAATGGTCATGCCTATCTGAAAGCTATTGGCTTTGCCAATGTCTTTTAGCCATGTTGTACAGCAATGTGGCTGTGCAGCATGGCTAATAGTTAAGTTAGAAAAAAGCGCAATGATGTGGCCAGCTCTGGACGCAACACATACAACGGGAGGGAAAAAGTAATGCCAACAGAGGGGGGAGGGGTCAGTGGCGTAGGAAGGGGGTGCAGTGGGTGTGGGCTGCCCTGGGTGTCATCACTGGGGGGGTGACTAAATGGCAAAAATATGTGTTTTAAACACATATTTTTGCCATTTTTTCGAGCCGGGGGTGACAAGAAGTTTTCCGCACAGGGTACCACCTGACCTTGTTACGGCACTGGGAGCGGAAAAAGCAAAATCAGCTACAAACTTGATTTTGGGAGCCACAAAAAGATATGATTCGTAGCTTAGTTGAACCAGCCAATAACAAGTCAGTTTTCTTTTTTTTGCGAGGAAGAATAAAAAAAGTATAATACCAGCTGAGTATGGAACTATGTTAAAACAGATGTGTGACAGATTCAACAAGGGATAAAAAAACAGCATATACCATTGCTCATATTTAAATGAATGAATGAATTTGTACTTGTAAAGCGCACTGCTGCTCTAGCAACGGGGCTTTCCTGGCGCTGTACTCATACCGCTGTGGAACCCTTCCTGGCTTTTCCCTGTGATATGTCCACTCCTGGGCACCCCCAAGGTGAAGCCAGGCATCCCAGCGCTGTTGGGGCCGTTGTGGAGATTAAGCAAGCTATTGCCCAGAGTTGCAGAGTGGGACCCATGATTAGAATAGGCACCAAGGCGAGAATGATCAGGTCTGGGGAAATTGAGCCCAAGACCCGCCGAGGAGGGAATTGAACCCTGGTCCTGGGCCAGACCTCTGCATCAGGGTCTGCCGCTCTAACCATTGAGCCACACTTCTCCAATAGTTACAGATAAAGTGTCCATTTAAATAACATGCGCCACATGAAAAATTATCTCTTAGCATTTCAGCAATTAAAAGTGAGGATGAACAGTTGAGCCTACCCCCACCCAGTGGTGTAGCTAGAGGTACTGCCACCTGGGCAGACAATTTTGCCATCCAGTACAGCAGGTAAGAGCAGAGGGTGGGTGTGGGGGGGAGCATCCGGTCTGACGGACGACTTATTGTCGGGGGTGGGGGTGGTGGTAGTCGTCAGACATGACTTACACACCTCCGCCGTCGCCAAAAAGAGTGCCGTCCAGGGAGGAACCCCCACTACGGGGACCAGAATTTTAAAGCCGAAACCGGGACAATTTTCCTTCAACCCAGCGCACAGAATTACAGTACTCCTTAGCTTATAATTTCAGAGAGACAGTTAGGACATACATAAAATGCCATTTTGAGAGCTAGTAGCATGCCTATTAATTAAATTGCTTTCTTATTACAGTAGCTAACTATCCCTGTTTTGCAAAACTTGAAAAGATACCTCCCACCGTTTCAGCCGACCACTTGAGCTTAATTTCCCGAAATCTGCCCTGACAGCTGGCGAAAACCCGGACAGTCCGGGCAAATCCGGGACGCCTGGTCACCCTAACCGCCACCCCCTGCCCCGCTTGCTATGCCACTACCCCCACCAGGTTGAACCTGGCACCTACATGTGCCACTTTGAAATCCCTGGAAAGGCACACAAGCAGGGCTCAAGTCGGGGTACCACGCAGGTGGATGGCGTCCCCCCACTTATTTTACCGGGGGGGACACCGCCCCCCCTGCCAAACAGCGGGACTTCACTCTTTGGCCTCTCTGGGACAAGGAGCTCGGCACCTTTCGTGACATCACTTCCTGTCGTGACGTCACGTTCAGTGACAGCGTCCCCCCCACTTCTTTTTTTAGGACTTGTGCCCTGCACACAACTGACGGGTTCCACTCACCAGCAGACTGGACAGTTAAATCAAAGGATTCCAGAAGCGGTCCCTTTATTCCTGTTGAGTGACCAGCTAGCACAATTCCCAGTTGTTTTGGTGGCTCGTGCTGCAAGCTGAACCCTTGTCTCGGTCACTCCCAAAAATACATGGAAACAGTATCAATTTGTGAGAACCCTACTGCTTGGGTGTGTAGCGCAGTTAGCCCCACAGACAAGAAACGGATGCTTAGATGGCTCACGAGAAGTAACCTGCAATCTATACTTCGCAACGCTTTAAATTGGTACTAGTGCTAAATAAAATCACAACTAAATCTGAATAAGTTAACATTTCAAGAGTAATGCCCAAATAGCTGGACACTTCTTGCACTCCCCCTGTCCCTCCCTGTTCATACAGCCCCCCATCAATGAAGATGCATAGGTAGAATAATTGTTGTTCATACACTACTCACTTTCATAGTTTTTTGGTTAACAAGAAAAGCAAGCACCTTTGGATGACAGCACCTGACATTTGACCTTGATCTTTGAATACACAGCTAATGTAACGAGATAAGAACAAGGGGCCTCATTTATGAAAAGTGACGCATCGCTGCGTGAAAACAGCGATGCATCACTTTTCACTGCGCCCTCCTTGCGACACCAATGATGCGTCATATTTACAGTATGACGCATCATTGCGCAAGGAGTTACAGATACGTCAGTATTTCTGACGTATCTGTATAGAGCAAAAGTGACGCATTGCTGGAGTGTGTCACAAAAGTGACGCAACTCCAGCAATGTATCCTTTCACATGGGGCAAGCCCCATGTGAAAGGGCCTGCGTCAGTCTTACGCCTGTTGTGAGGCAGGAGTAAGAAATTGACGCATTTGTGTCCTAGAAGTGGCGCAGTGAAATCACATAGATTTCACTGCGTCACTTCTACGACCCTTCCTTGCGTCAAAACGCCCCCCTTGCATACATTATACCTGGCGCAGGTATAATGTGGTGCAGGGGTTTACAAAGTGTGACGCATCTACCTAGATACGTCACTTTGTAAATATGGCACAACAAGGCGCATTTTGTTACGCCACTGGTGCGTCACAAAAAGTAACACACCAGCGGCGTAAAAGTGACGCACAGCCTCATAAATGAGGCCCATGGTTTACAGGCCTGTTTACAGAAAGGGAGCACTCGGGAGGGTGAGAAAGCACTTGACGTTTGACCTCGGTCTTTGAATACGCAGCAGATGTGACGAAATAAGAACAAGATTTAAAGGTCTGTTTATTACAGAAAACGAGCTCGTGGAATAATAAAGTAAACACGGCTTTGGCAGTGGGATGGACTAACTGAACCTGGATGGCCTAAACCAAATAAAGCCAGCAAATGTAAAGCAAGAAAACGAAAGTTACAAATCAGAAAGCCACTGGCAAGCAACGGTTGGAATGCATTCCCAGATCAAACTCTCTGAAAATCCCCAAGATGTCTTTAGCATATCCAGACAGCAGCTCTGTCAGGTTGGCTGCGACCTAAAAAGGGGTTTTCGGGGCCAGACTCTGACCATCACATCTTTAAAACAAACATAGAGAAATGGCAGGATTTGTTGTCAGTAAATGGCGAGGCCAAGTTATGTGCCATCATGCATGAGCAGTTATTACTTATCATATACAACGTGTGAATGGCCATAGTGAGGCAGATGTAAAAGGGATGGTAATGGTATGAAATAGAAGGGTGGGGTAGACGGAGAGAGAGAGAGAGAGAGACAGAAAAGAGAGAGAGTGAGACAGAAAAGAGGGATAGAGAGAGAGAGAGAAAAGAGAGCGAGACAGAGACTAATTATGCTCTCACTTGGTAACAAAAACCCTAATTCATTTATCCGTGTAAAGAAACCCTCCTCCTGTCTCTAATGTCATTCAATGGGCCCCAGACATACCCTCAGTGCCAGTGCCCAATTATCAGCCTCATTCACATCAGACCTTCTTAGTACTCAAACCTTACTGTCCGCTTCAGTATAAGGACAATCTCCCCCGTCATGAGTCCTTAGTTGTCAAACTATGCATGCTTCCAACCCCCCCCATCACGAGTTAACCCTACTAAAACCCATGCTTTCCCTGAACAAAGTGTTGCTCCTCAATGCCACCATTCAGGATCCTCTACTCTCCTGCACTAGTTCCCCTACTACCAATCCGCATTCCCCTAATGTTCAACTAGTAGTTTCCCATCTGTCTTCTCTTCTTCATCCTCCCGCTCATTTCCCACCCCAAATCATCCTTACCTACTGCAAGACTTCGTTGCACTCTCACTTGTCACTTTTCATTGTCTTTATTACATATCATTCAATATCACTTACTGTGATGTCACTTGTTGTAAATTAATTCCTCTGACACCACGTCCCATGATGTCACACATGTGATTGTCTGAGCTTAAAGGCTGAGCTCTACCCTGCTTCTACCCACTGGAAATGAAAGATTCGCCCCCTCTATCACTCTGGTATTCATCTGAATCACTGCTTGCATACTAGGTTTTACAAACATTGATTCTGCACTCTCAATATATATGACTAGGCACGAAATGTGAGACAACAGACGGGCACTTTGGTCTTCAATACGCTCCATAAATAGGCTTCAAATAAAGTGAATGCAGGAAAGAATGAATGAATAGATAGCTGACTTAAATTTAGAGCTTATTTTAGAATTTGGTTGAAGCTAAATCTGCAGAGCTCTTTGCTCTTCTACACATAAGGAAAATGACAACAGTAATAAGTAGGGTTTTGTAACTAGGCTAGAGGTTTCTCCACAAAAGTGGCTAGAACCAACACTGGAAGAGCCCCTTAATAGACAAAAACACTGGTAAAGTATTCACCAACACCTTTGTGTGCATGAACATTTTTCACTATTGCTCGCTGGCCTTTGAAATGTACCTCCAAAGATGAGGCTATTGTTGGCGACCTAAAAGCCTTTCTCCTGATATGCTGTGGGGAGTTTGTCAACATCAATAGGGGTTGTGCTAGTACACTTATAAGCTGGGATGCCTTAAAAGCTTTGGTGCGGGGCTAGACCACCAGTTTTGTTATTAACAAAGATAAAAACAAGCACGACAAGGATGCAGGATTACGCGATTGGTGGACTAGATACTTGATTGGAGCTGGAATACTCATTCTGTCATGGCAGCCAAGAATATATATCAGGGATATTTTGACATATGACAATGCTACAGGTCAAATTAAAAAGGATAATCTGGGATAGGACCTGTGACAGATATCGTGCAAAGTGCATATCTTTCTTAGAGAACAGTGAGGAGATGGTTCATCTGTTGGCTTTCAAACTTAAGGAAAAAAGTAGCATGACCGTAATATCAGGTATAAGAGACACCAAGGGTAATGTTTTACCCGTGGCCCTAAGATACTAGCTGTTTTTCAACAATAATATACTGATTTGTATTGGGGAAACTGTCAGACCTCACATGACATGATGGATACCTATTTATCGGGCACACGAGTTAAATCAGCTAACAATAGATCGGAGGGCAAAGCTAAAGCTAATATTACCAGCGCAGAGATTAATAGTGCATATCACAGCTATCAATGACCAAAGCAGCAGGACTTGACTCTATACCAGCAGAATTTTATAAACTATTCAAAGATATTCTGAGCTCTCTCTTTTGAAAGCTGGTTATTTCCCCTGCCTTTCTGGCTTTGCCACCACCAGCCTGTACTGAAACCTGATATAGCAATATTCATCAAGAAGAACAAGGATCCTCTTAATTGTGGGTCATACCGCCCTATCCCATTAATTAAATGTGACTCCAAAAGCTACACAAGAGTCTTATCTAATCGATTGGCAGGAGCTATCACTTAATTGGAATACCCTATGTAACATGTGCTTGTTCCCTCACGTGACACCACTTCACATATAAATCTATCAATAACTACTCTTGATATAGCAGAGAAATTGGAATGCCCTGCCGGGGTGATCATGTTGGAAGCAGAAAAAACATTTGTCAGGGTGTCCTGGCACTATCTGTGGGCAGTTATGCCATCCATGGGTTTTGGCCCTGGGTTCCTTTACAGGAGCAAAACACTCTATTCATTTTTAACGGTAAGGATCAAATGCATTAGGATGTTGTCGGCACCGATATGTATCTACCGGGGCACAAGACAGGGATGTCCACTGTCTCTACTATTATTTTTTTATTTTATCTTGATCCGTATCTCCAGGCTCTTAAGTTATCTTTTGCTATTCCATCCTTGTGGCAGCATACATGGGAGGCCTTGTTGTTGGTATCTAGACAATATTGCAATTCTCACCTCTTCCCTTGCAAAGGCATTGTAGGCAACAGAGGATGCTGCCAGCATTTTTGGACAAGTTTCTGGGTATAATCTTAACCGGGACAAAACTGAGATTATCGCAAATATGGAACCTGATCAATCTGACTCTCAATTTGTTACAATCAATTAGGTATTTGGGGGTCAAAATCTCATTTAATATGGAAACGACAATATCTCTAAATTACAACTCACTGTTTGCGGAATCCCAAGCTTTGCTCAGAAAATGGGATAGACTGCATGTAGGTTTAATAGGTAGATGCAATATAATTTAGATGAGGATCCTACTATGGTATAGCTACCTATTTAGGTCTATTACCCGATATCTTTTTTAAAGTTTCTTCATGGGAATCGAAAGTTGCTGAGAGAGAAATTTATATGGCAATACAAGAAGATGTGCCATAAGATATATTCATTTACCGCATAATGGGGTGGGTTGGCACTTCCAATATTAGGAAACTATTTTTTAGCAGCCATTATGTTTAGGCTGCTTGAGGTTATTTGGACTGGCATCTGGGAACTTGCCAAATTATTTCCAGAGTACCTGACATCATCTCAGCTGGCAATACCTCACAAAGGTCTTGGTGACACAGCTTATTTTCAGCACGCGGTTCAAGGCTTTTTTAGTGTTTCACCAGGTACAGCAGGATATTTGATCAGCATACCACATACCACAGTTTCATTGTTACACCTCTCTGGGAAATAACCCCTGCCATCCTCACTCACTGCAAGATGCCTACTCTAGGTGCTGGCGGGAGGTTGCCTGTGGTGCTTTGCCCACTTCTTTAGGGACAATAATCTCCACTCTTTTTCAGTCATCAGCGGTGATAATTGCCTTTCCAAAATAGGCTTCTTCAGCTATTTACAGCGAAGAGAGTTTCTATTGCACCTCCCTCCCCAACAAAATGAATACGAGTCATAACATATTTTTACAAAGCTGTGTTAAGGTGCACAGACGGGGGTATATTCATAATTTCGATCAGATTTTCTGGGGCCAGTGACAGGAGATTACTAAATGTACAGCTTTGTCCATAAGGTGGTCTCATAATTTGCATAGTAACTTTTCTACAACTACAAATAAGTTGCTTAAATGGGGTCTAAGGGCAACATCGGACTGCTTTATGTATAATGCGCCATAGGGAGACACAGTACACATTTATGCTTCTTATGACAGCATTACTCAATATTGGCACATGGTCTTCACATTTATGAATCAACTCCTGAAGCCTAATGTTAAAGCTCAGCTATCCACGAAATGCCTTGGTCACTCCCCACGTATTCCACATGTAGTGGGAGTGTCTTTCTACTTTGCAATTACATTGGCTATGCTAGTTATCGCCCATGCCTGACTCCAGAAGGCTGCCCAGACCCTATATCCTGATGGCAGGAGTTTGTATATCTCTGCGGACTGGAGCAGGCGGTGATTCAAACCCACCCTATTTGCTGTAAGCTGCGTAGAATATGGGAATCCTTCAGGTGAAGTTTCCTAGAAATGGGATTTGAAGGTGACCTCAAATTAGGACAGAATTAGGCTATTTAATCTATTGCTGACTGACTCTTAATTTCCTTTTAGGTCTCGCCTAGTGACGCAGCGCATGCGCTGTCCCCTTGGCGAAAGCCTATTGTTGTCAGTTTGTCAGTGGAAGGGGGACAGGACATGTGCACGCGCATGTGCAGAGGACAGGAGTTGTGCATGTGTACGCACACCTCCTGTCCGCGCTCGCATAATTACATAAACAATTTGAAAATGTCCCACATAGCAATCTGAAACCTTGGTAGCTATGGAGATGTGCTGTGAAGTCTCGAGTCAAAACGAGGCAACTTTAGCTAGACGAGGCTTGAACGATGGTGGTGAGAGTTCATGGGCTTGGGGAAAGGTGATATTTGTTTTTTGCTGCATTGCATTCTGCCGAGTCCCGGGCACACTCCTTAGGGTGAGGGGGATGGCTAGCCTCAAGCTGCATCAGCACCGTCTCGGTGTCATGCAGCAAGCATAGGCACGTTTGAGGTTGTGCTGTGTTTGTGGTCTTTGTTAAAAAACACAATGAAATATGCAGCGGCGTAGGTGGGGACTCGAAAGGTGCTGCAACAGAGTATGGATTGTAAATTGTAACAAACGGCCATAGGATACCATTTCAGCACCAAGGGCTGACTTTACCGTGGGTTGATTTTGAAACTTTGTGCCTTTGATTTATCAGTGAGCGTCATTGGCTACAATTGTAATCTCTATCTCAATTGGATATTTGGGTCTTGATTTAACGAGGGGGTGGTGCAGGATGCGGATTGCACGTCTATATCAGGATATCCTCTTTATTGTGAGTGAGGCGTACATCCCGCTGATGGAAGGGCCTCCGGTTCCACGGTCCGTTCTGTTTCACTTCTGAGGCTGCCTCATCTCCCTCTGGACCTTTAGTCGCGGGTCCAAACTGACATGCGGAGTCACCTCTGTGAAAAGCCACATAGGTCTGGTACAAGATTTTGCGAGGATGGTTTCCTCGCAGAACCGCTGTTCCGACGGCGGGTTCATCCACGCTGGCGGATTCAGCCACGTCTACATCAGACAGATCCTACTCTGTTGTCTTCTCAGGTACTGCCACCTGGGCCGACAATTTTGCCATCCAGTGCAGCAGGTAAGAGTAGAGGGTGGGTGTGGGGGGGAGCGTCCGGTCTGACGGACGACTTATTGTCGGGGGTGGGGGTGGTATCAATTTGTGAGAACCCTCCTGCTTGGTTGTGTAGCGCAGTTAGCCCCACAGACAAGAAACGGATGCTTAGCTGGCTCACGAGAAGTAACCTGCAATCTATACTCCGCAACGCTTTCAATTGGTACTAGTGCTAAATAAAATCACAACTAAATCTGAATAAGTTAACATTTCAAGAGTAATGCCCAAATGGCTGGACACTCCTTGTACTCCCCCTGTGCCTCCCTGTTCATACAGCCACCCATCAATGAAGATGCATAGGTAGAATAATTGTTGTTCATACACTACTCACTTTCATAGTTTTTTGGTTAACAAAAAAAACAAGCACATTTGGATGACAGGGCCTGACATTTGACCTTGATCTTTGAATACACAGGTAATGTAACAAGATAAGAAAAAGGTTTACAGGCCTGTTTACAGAAAGGGAGCACTCGGGAGGGTGAAAGAGCACTTGATGTTTGACCTCGGTCTTTGAATGCCCAGCAAATGTGATTAAGTAAAAACAAGATTTAAAGGCCTGTTTATTATAGAAAACGAGCTCGTTGAAGAATACAGTAAACACGGCTGTGACAGTGGGATGGACTAACTGAACCTGGGTGGCCTAAACCAAATAAAGCCAGCAAATGTAAAGCAAGAAAACGGAAATTACAAACCAGAAAGCCACTGGCAAGCAACGGTTGAGATACATTCCCAGGTCAAACTCTCTGAAACTCCCCAAGATGTCTTTAGCATAGCCAGACAGCTGCTCTGTCTGGCTGACAGCGGCCTAAAAAGGGGTTTTCGGGGCCAGACTGACCATCACATCTTTAAAAAAAACACAGAGAAAAGACAGGATTTGTTGTCAGTTAATGGCAAGGCCAAGTTATCTGCTAACATGCATGAGCAGTTATTATTTATTATATAAAACTTGTGAATGGCCATCGTGAGGCAGATGTTAAAGGGACGGTAATGGTATGAAATAGAAGGGAGGGGTAGAGGGAGAGAGAGATAGAAAAGAGGGAGAGAGAGAGAGACAGAAAATAGGGGGAGAGAGAGACAGAAAAGAGGGAGAGAGACAGAAAAGGGAGCTAGACAGAGACTAATTATACTCTCACTTGGTAACAAAATCCCTAATTCCTTTCTCCATGTAAAGAAACCCTCCTCCTGTGTCTAAATGTCATTCAATGGGCCCCAGACAAATCCTCAGTGCCAGTGCCCAATTATCAGCTTCATTCACATCAGACCCTCCTCTTACTCAGACCTTACTGTCCGCTTCAATATATGGACAATCTCCCCGTCATGAGTCCTCAGGTGTCAAACTATTCATGTTTCCAACCCCCCCATCACCAGTTAATACTACCAAAACCCATGCTTTCCCTGTCCAAGGTGTTGATCCTCATCACCACCATTCCTGATCCTTTCCTCCCCTGCACTAGTTCCCCTATTATCAATCCTCATTCACCTAATGTTCAACTCGTACAGTTTCCCCATTCCTAGATCAGTGCATCCGTCTTCTCTGATTCCCTTTCTCCAAGTATAACAAATGAATACAACTATAATTTCCACATTACCGGGCTAAATATCTCCCTCCTCCTGCTTATTTCCCACCGCTAATCGTCCTTACCTACTGCAAGACCTTGTTGCACTCTCAACTGTCACTTTTCATTGTCTTACATATTGTTCGATATTGCTTACTGTGATGTCACTTGTTGCAAATTAATTCCTCTGACACTGCGTCCTATGATGTCACACATGTGATAGTCTTTGCTTTAAGGCTGAGCTCTACCCTGCTTCTACCCACTGGAAATTTAGGATTCGTCTCCTCTATCATATGGTCTGGGACTACCGACCACCCCTCCCTGTCTTGCGCACCAACATCATCAATCCTTAAAACACTTAGACATGAGAGGGTTTATCTTTGGAAGGCAGGGGGTCTCACGACCCCCCGGCCGTATTTATTAAAATATGAAAACAAATTAAAAATTGTTGAAATAAAAACAATATTTACACGTTCATTATTATGCAAAATTCCGACATTAGATTTACAATGTAGACAGGTATCAAAGGGCTAACCTTAACAAATGTTTAATACAGCGTGTTTCCTAACCAAATCTAACATCCTACATATGAATTTTGCATACCTAACATTTTGGGCCTACCGCAAGGTCGCTAACCGGTGTCAGATCCTTATTACCTAGCTACGCCCTCACGTATGAGTGCGCATGCGCAGAGGGCCCGTTTACCAAGAGGGTACTTCCCCTCTCCCGGTTACCCCGTACGCTCCATGAATTCCATTAATCTAAAGGGGGGCCCTTTCACTCTGCGTCGTTTAGTGACGTCATAATGTACGTGCAGGGTGGCTAACCAGCCCAAAGAAAGCATTACTCCATCCCCCGCACCCATCCAACCAAGCGGATATCCGGCTCCTGGAGTTCAAAGAGAGACCATTGGCCCCTCCCCCTGGCGACCCCATTCAAGAATGGTGACGCCCCTTAAGGACCTTAAATTCAATGCTCACCGATCATGACCTTACCACCACAGGCCAGCATAGTTGACCAACTATCTGCCCCCCCCCAACCTCCTACTCTGAAAGGTCATGCCTACCTAGAAAAACCTCCCAGCCAAGCCAAAATATATTGTTTGTCAGTAATTCGTTGCCCTCTCTAGTCAGGTGAACCCCATCCTGTAGGTAAAAGTGTTCCTTCAGATGCACTCATGAGGAATATTCTGTAATTGAGGTGATCGAAATAACTTCTCTATTTTGTTGTTGATCCTCTTTACCGAGTGATTCAACGCTTTGACAGATTCCCTCCACTCCATTGCAGCCTAGGAATCAATTGAGACCACACTATGGTGCAGCCTGGGCGTATTCTTGCTAGCCAACCCGCCACTGAAATTATCTCTTCCATCAGCACCCTCCTTCCCAATTTAACCAAATCGTTGCCCCCCACGTGTAAAATAATCACTGAAGGCGGTGGGGTGTGTCTGTCCAGCAATTCAGTAAATAACCCCTTAATCTGGTTGAGGCAAAGACCCCCCTACCATGAAAGGAGACCTTAAAACCTCCCTGTTCCGCCCTCTGTCTAAAGTCGCCTGAAAAGAAAACAGATTTAGCGCGTTTAACGTACGAGTGACCGACCACCCATACTACTTGTGGCTCATTCCTGTGTTCTTGAGTCCGTCGTGATGAGGATGCTTGCTGATGATGTTCCGCTGATAGTTTCCACCCTGCGTGACAGGCCCGAGAAGCTGAAATATAAACAAACAACACGACAGGTGTCAGTCTAACCTATTCGTTACCTTACAACATGTGCAGCCGCACATACCGTTTATAACAGTCAGAAGACCATCTCTCAATCCTCTTTACGCTGTTGGCATGCAACCCTCTCGCCGTTGCTTCAGTGGCCGCCCCTATTCTGAAAGAATGTGTTCCAAAATCCTTCGGGTTCAAACCAGCATTGCTAATTGTCATTGCCAAAACTCTTTGGAACTGAAACCTTGTCAATGGTGTACCATCTGCATGCATTAACAGTGCCCCCCCTATAACACTACTCGTTGCTCGACAAAGGACTTAACATGGAACACAGGGTAGCAAGGATGGGTGCAAGCCTGGTGAAGAACCAAACTATCTCCACGCGCCTCCTGGTCTGTTTTTTATTTAAGTATGGTGATCAACAGAGTGTCCTCCACTATCCTTGTGAGTTCGTGCCGGAGACCCCCTAATATGTCCAGTTTTCTGCTAGCTACCAGTTCGCTTACCCATAATGCCCCATAGAAGGCCAACAAGAAGGCGGCTCTGAATAATAGTACCTCCCAAGATGAACTACAAGTGTCAGACAAGTCGCTCTAAACCTATTGGTTGTCTAGAATTTGTATTTGTATTTGTATTTATTTATACTTATAGAGCGCCTATCACCCAGGGTCTCTAAGCGCTAGAATCAGTGGAAGTTGCTTGCAAGCGCCGCCACCCCCTCAGCGCCTTCCGCACTATGAAACTGTTTGTGGGATCCTTGGCCCCTTTCAACTGCGCAAAGAAAGAAATGGCTGCCTTGTGTCTGCCAGCTGTGGCTGCTGAGCGCCCTTCTTTATGTAATGTGTCCATGTACTGTGTAAAGTTGCTCTCCTGATCCCACTTCTCCGCCCAGTCCTGACCCAAAAAGAAGCAATAATACATAAACGCCCATTCGTAAGTTGTCCTGGCCCTGGGGGCTAGGCTAGCTGCCACGAGGTTCTGTAGCTGGGGGCACCAATTTGCCAGAGTGTTGTTGGGAAGTGTGCCGGTGTTGCCTCTGCCGATGGTAGATGGTCCCTGAATAGCTGCATCTTAAAGCGAGAGAGTGCCTCAGCAGCGTTATTCAAAACTCCTGGAACGTGTTTGGCCCTAAACTGTACATTCAACTTGATGCATCTGAGCAAAATCTCTTTCAGGAGGCGGAGTATAAACTTACACCTTGCCGCCTGCTGATTGATACATTCTACTACTGTCATGTTATCAGACCAGAAGATCACTGATTGATTACACAGAAATTTCGGCCAGACTGTCAGAGCAACCAATATTGGGAATAACTCCAAAAATCCGATGTTCGCTGTCAAGCCGCTTTCTTCCCACCAAGCCGGCCACTCTTGTGCCACCAACTTGTTCCCAAGTATGGCGCCAAACCCCACACTGCCCGCAGCGTCAGTCCATAGACCTAACTCTGCCGACGTAGTGGGGGGACCGCACCACACTACTCTGCCGTTGGAATCCTCCAGGAATGCCATCCATATACGCATGTCCTGGCGAACCTCAGCCGACAGTCTCGTGTGATGATGTTTCTCCCATAGGCCCGTCATGGCCTGCGAGATTGAGTGTAAGAAAGGGCGTGCCATGGGTATTACTCTTAACGCAAAATTCAGCTGACCCACAGTCTGTTGTAGCTGCTGCAGCGTCACTTTCTCCTTTTCCACACATTCTTGTAAGGTTGCTCTGAGTTTCCTGATTTTGTCTTTGAGTAACCTGAAACAACCTTCCTCTGAGTCCAATTCTATGCCTAGGAATTCCAAGAATGTTCCTGGCTCGACCGTTTTTCCAGGAGCTAGTGGGGCCCCAAAAGTCCGCATGAGCACGCAAAATTCCTGCAATGCCCACGCACACTCCTGCGAGCCCGCTGTGCCCAGAAAAAGAAAGGCATCCAAGTAGTGCATGACCTGACAGTGACCTGTTGATTGCCTAAAAAACCATTCCAAAAAGGAACTGAATGTTTCAAAGTAGGCACATGAAACCGAGCAACCCATGGGCATGCACATATCCATATAGAATTTGCCTTGAAATGAAAAACCCACACGTGCTGATCTAGGGGATGCATTGGCAGTAGCCGAAAAGCAGATTCAATATCTGATTTAGCCATCATAGTCCCTGGCCCAAGAGTCCTCAACATCTCCACTGCCTGGTCAAAGGACGCATACTTAACGCTACAAACTTCCTCGTCGATGGCGTCATTTAAAGATGCACCCCTAGGCGCCAAGAGGTTGTGGATGAGTCTGTACTCGTCCTTTTCTTTCTTTGGGACCGTCCAGAGGGGTGAGCAGACAAAATTGGGTACCGGAATGTTAGTAAAGGGACCGGCTATTTTTCCCATGCGTAGTTGTTTCTCAATTTTTGTTGCCACTACTAGTGGGTTGTGCCTAACTGACAACTGATTCCTACATTCAGACTTCCCTGTGTATCCTAACACTGGAATCCTGAAGCCTTGTGAGAAACCTTCCAGTAGCAACATTGCAGCGGCATGGTCTGGGTACTTGCTCAACCAAGGAATCATAGCCATAACGTCAATGGGTGAGTGAGTGACCCTCCGGCCTCCCCCCTAGTCCTGTTTCCTTCTTCCCCTATTTCCGGAGGTGTTACCCTTTGAGCCACATGTTGTTTCTGGGTGGGAATGGTGCCCACATATGTAACATGCGTGCTTGAACTTACAACTGCCCGCTGCCCTGGTACATGTCCCTTTGTTAAAATCCCATCACACCCCTTTTCGATCACCGCTGCCGCTGGACTTACCGGCGGCATCACCCCCCTGCGCTCACCGAAAGGGCTGCTGGGGTTTGGAAGGATAGCCGTTGTTCAAGCTTGGGTCCGCACTCGCTGTTTGCCCACCTGTAAATTGGCCATACCATGAAATAGAATCAACCCTGTCCCAGGATAATGACTTGTCAAACTCCTTTGCTTTCCTGAATGCCATGTCAGATTCTTTCCACTTATCCCCTCCATACTGATCACTGAAAGTTGTAATTCTACTCTGGTAACATGCCATTTCAGTAAGTACATTTGGGGAACGCTCGGCCGTGATCGCCATAAGCACAGAAAAGGCTCTTATCCAATTAGTCAGTGTCTCATCCACCCTGAAGTTTGCCAATTGGGCCCGCCATTCGCTAGGGAACATCCAATCCTTCTGAGTCCTAGCTTACTCCATTTCCCTATTATCAACTACCAGGGAAAATATATTCACATATTTGCCGGCCCAAATCAACTCTTTCAAACCTTGAGTAACATGCTGTGCCAGGTATTCTCTCCTGGAGGGTATTGTACCTGCCCCTAGTAACGGTAATGCCACCTCCTTACCACTTTCACCAACTCGCGTTGGTTCAACACTCTTGTCTGTCCCCGCGTCGCTGCCCAAACCTGTTGGTTGAGGAGAAATAGGAGCGCTTGGCTCTCCGCCACCGCCCCTGGCCAACAAAATCTTTGCTACCATTTTTTGCGCCTCTGCGGAGGGATCTTCCGAGGAAGGTAACATCCCCCCAATGCCCAGCCTAGGGAGTACTGCCGCTATCTGTGCTGCCAGCTCAGGGGGCACTTGCCCCACCCCTGGGGGAGCACTATCTGGGGTGGGTGATCCCGTGTCGGGCATTGGTGCCATTGGAATTGCTAGTGGGACCACCAAGGGCGCTATGATTGGGGCTGGCGGTGGTGTGGCAGGAGCCGGTGACAACGGCAAACTTATCGGGGTTGGCGGGGTTGGTATGGGTGCAACTGGTGGTGTCGGCACTCCGTCCGGGACCCTCCGAGGTGACCCCCCTACTACACATGGCTTGGGAACCCGACCATTACCCCTTTTGGCCCTGCTCCGCTTAGGCAGAATCTCCAGTTCCCCCCTGGGTTGCGGGGGCACTATGACTCACTTGGGTCTCCCCGAAGGCCCTGCCTGATCCTCTAACCTCTGGCTGAATTCCGCCACGTTCTTCCCCAACTGGTCCACTTTCCCCAACCTCCTGTCCATTGCTGACATCCTGCGCATCATGCCCTGCAGCATAAGTTCCATGCGGGAACGCTTTGCGCCACGCCCACTAGACATTCTCCTTTTCGTTTGCGACAGGGAACAACCTAACTCAATGCCCCACCAATGAGCACGATGTATGAAATTTTGGAGGCACACAGGCTGGCTGTGAGCACCACGCAACTGTGACCGCGACACACAAGCTAACCTGGGTGTTTGGGCAAGCACACTCTAGCCCGGCGGCCCGACAGAAGCAGTGAAATGCAGGCCTGCCCGTGTCCTCGAATAGCACCGTCCACCGTGACCCTCTCCGTCCGCTCCGTCCGCAGTGCCCCATATGATGGCCTATGATGAAAGGAAAGTTAGCACACAGTATTGTCACTCCTGAAAGAAACTGTCAGCGTTGTAGCTGAAACCACGCTTGACACCCACAACACTTACCACCAGGCCAGCACAAGTAACAATATCCACTGACTCTGTTTTTATTAACAGACAAACTTTTGATGGCCCCCTTGTTATTGCAAAATTACATATAGAGTATCTAGGAGTCAGACCAAGAAAGAGAAACTCAATTCATCAAGAACCCTTGACATGACAAAAGCAAGTATTGTGAATTAAATCATTGAATAACACCACGTGATAAGATGTAACAAAATGTACGGGATTAATCAACTGGGAAAGACAAACCCAAGGGTAGGTGAGAATATTCCCATCAGTTGTCGATCTGTACCGCCACTTTTACATCATATGGGTTCTCCTTACCCAGGAGTTGGTGCAATCATAGTCACAAAGATGTAAGCGGACTGTGAGAGCCGGAAAACCCTTGTTTATACCTAGTGGGCGGTGTAAGTGTGAGGGGACAACTGAAAAAAGCAGTGCAAATATGTGACTAGTGATAGAATAAAATTGGATCAGGCTGAGTAGAAGTGTACATTTTAATGATTTCTCTCAGCTCCCCAAGAATAAAAACAATAGTGAATAAACAGATTTAACAAAATATCTGTTCAGCAAATAGTGGTCAACATGTTTCTGCATAGATGGAAAGTGCCAATCCATTCATTCAAAGACTCAATCCTGTTCTCTAAACTTGAGAAATTCAAAAAAGACTTGGCTAAATTCTCTACCGAGAAGGTCTACCCTTACACCAGCGACACTTATGTTGCACCATCATTTAATCGCAATGGACGTCGAAGGGGCTCTACATATGCTACTTCAAGCTCTGACGAAATCTCAAGCGATTCGGATACGTCTCAGAATAGCAATACCTCTAACCCAAATAGGGGACGAGGTAATAGAAGAGGACGAAGAGGGAACTCTTTCAATTACAACCAAAACCAGTTCCAACCCTTTTGGCAGCCAGGCCCTTGGATGTATGGTCCTAATTTTCCACCTCAAATGGGTCCTTCTTTCTTTCCTCAACAAATGCAACAAGCCTCAGGAGTCCCGCCTTTTTTAGGGTTTGGCCCCAGGACGAACAGGGGCAGAAGAAGACAGGGGCAGGGGCCACAGATCCGCTGGGCGACACCGGTACAACAACCAACAATGGACCTGAGGAACGGGAAAAAGATACCACAGGAGAATGCAGGAACGAGCAGCGGAACAAACCAGACAGCCTCCTGATAAATTTAAGCTCCTACTCTCTAACGACAGATGAAGAGAGTCTTCTAAACCGAGGGCTGGGTTTCGTAGCTACTAATATAGGAGACCCTTTTACAGCACAAGTAGAACTAGCCAAGTTCTTTAGAAAAATCAGGTTGCATTATTTCTTTGCCAAACAAGACAAGACAGAAGCCGAACGGGCAAACATGAACACTGGCCTAAAAAAAACATCTACTTTTAACCCCTCGACCATGGGTCTACCGGCAAGGGTCCAGACCTTCGAGGAGGCAGTTGAGAATGATATTAACACACTTTTCAAGACTAAATCACCCAACTCCTATGTGAACTTACCTAAAAGAGAAAAACAGGCTTTGCGCTCCCTAACATCAAACGAGACCATCACAATAAGGGCCGCCGATAAAGGCGGTGCGATTGTTATACTGGACACTGAATCCTATCGGACGGAATGTTTAAGACAGCTCCATGATCACAAATCATATCTTCCTTTGAAAGAAGATCCCCCAGAGAAATTACAAACCAAGATCGGTCAAATAGTGGAAGAGGCTACAGCGGAAGGATGGATTACTCCACAGGAAGGCCAATATCTACGTACCCCCCACCCGTCAATTCCTTATTTTTACTGTCTCCCCAAGGTCCATAAACAACAGAGACCACCACCTGGGAGACCAATAATCTCTGGAGTCGGTTCAGTGCTAGAACCATTATCCACCTTTGTGGATCATTTTTTGAAACCGATGGTAAGGGAAATGCCTACTTATCTGAAAGATACTAAAGATATCCTGCGGATCCTTCCCGAGATCGAGTTTGACATTGCAACTGATCTCCTCGTCTCATTCGATGTAGAATCACTTTATACATCAATTCCCCAGACAGAGACTCTTGAGGTAATCAACACTCTTTTACAGGATAGAGACTTGCAGTCTGTAACACCTGTTCCATTCATCATGACCCTGACTGAACTAGCGATGAAGGAGAATTATTTTAAATTTGAAGATACTACCTACTTTCAAACATCTGGTACCAGTATGGGTAGTGTCTTCGCTCCCAGTCTCGCGAACCTCTACGTTCATGTATTTGAACAGACTAAGGTCCTCAACCATGATAACCCCTACTATGTATCGCTCCGAGTTTGGAAGCGATACATAGATGACATCTTTGTGGTATGGCGCGGTTCGCAATCAGACCTCATGGAGTTCCACCAGTGGTTGAACTCACGTAACATCTACCTCAAGTTCACGGTTGAATCCAGCAAAACCCATCTACCTTTCCTAGACCTTACCATCTTGGCTAGTGCAGAAGGTTTGGCTTCCGAAATATATAGGAAGCCTATGTCACGGAATGCACTCCTCAGTTATGAACGTTGTCACCCTAGAGCACTTAGAAACAACTTGCCCTTTGGTCAATTTCTTAGGGTCAAAAGGAATTGCTCTACGAAAGATGCATTCGAGACACATTCGGCTAAACTGTCGGAACAACTACGGGAGAAAGGGTATCCCAACAAGATTATACGTCAATCCAAGAAGAGGGCATTCAATAACAACCGCGAAGCCCTTTTGGATGAAGTAGTACCTAGAGCGAAGACAGATAGGATAACTTTTGTCAACACCTTCCACGCTAAGTCTAATCAGGTCCAAAAGATTGTGAAGAAACATTGGTCTATCCTAATTACCAGCGGTGACAAATTGCCTCTGCCACTTTTTGCCTTTAAAAGAGGC
Organism: Lissotriton helveticus; assembly: GCF_964261635.1. Lineage (NCBI taxonomy): Eukaryota > Metazoa > Chordata > Amphibia > Caudata > Salamandridae > Lissotriton > Lissotriton helveticus. Next base: position 326,952,772 of record NC_136071.1, on the reverse strand, counting down.
CAGAATATAAAAGATCAGTTGGTACATACCAGACCCAAAAACAAAACCAGCAGACAGGTGGGGACACTGTGGGATCTTCCACCTGTAGAAGGACATCATCCCTGCGGAAATTGTTCAGTCTGTCCGCAAACAACTAAGTCCACCACGGTTAATATCGGGACAAGTCGACCTTGGCAGCAGCGGACATTTACAAACTGTAATAGCGAGAATACCATCTACTTCATAACTTGCCCTTGTAGATATGTAGGCATGACGACAAGAAAAATAAGAACCCGGATCTGCGAACATAAAAGTACAGTACGGTGTCGTAAGCAAGCAACTTGCTTAACATCGCACTTTTTAGAGGCAGGACATGGTCCTAATGATTTCACCTGGACTGTGCTGGAACAACCCACCATTCCGGAGCATTGCCCTGATGTGAGTAAATATTTATTAAAAAAATAACAAAAGTGGGGTTATAAGCTTAATAGCGATAAAGAGGGTTTGAATGAACCAATACCCTGGATGTCGCTGTAGAGGAATAGAGTGATCACTGGAGATGGAGTGGCCTTAAATTGATTACTGACCTTGCAAATCAACATATACTGTTCTGCGGCAAATACTAGCTCACACACTATGAATCCACACTGAAGTGTAAATGATGGCAAGTAGTTATGCAGCAAACACTAATGTTGTTGTCGCACACAATGAATCTATGATCTTGTAATCGGTGTGTACACTGTGTGTTTATAAATCTGCTAACTTGTAATTGTTAGCCTCTATAATATTTGCATTTGTGTGTCAGATTCCAGCATTCTGGATGCTTGGACGCGAAACTAGTGATGTCAGAGCGAACGTCTATCCACTACTAATAATACTCAACACCAGTGCCGTAATTCCCGATTTAATATGTGAATGTATTTCTTGGGAGTGGCTGTAGTTGAGGTCGCACGTATTACCGCAATCCAGAATCCAATTCGGTAATTCATGCGTGTTAGAAGGAGTTATAGAATAGTCTCCTCGTCGACAGTGCGGTGCATTCACATTTATGCATTTATAAACTGACTAAGTTGCTCGCACATAAAACAGCATGAATTCTCTCGGCGATAGAAAACTCTATGAGTGTCTCTTTTACATTATCTACACTATTTTCTGTATCAACTACAAAATCCAGCATGCCTTGCACGATCACGTGAGCGCATAGGCGGATACACAAACAAATAGCCCTCTCGTCATCAGTTCGGTGCCTCCCCAGTTAGCGCAGAGGAACGCCGGGAGACAACGACGGAGAGGTAAGCGGGAGGGACGGGTGTTTCTTACTATATAATGGAACCCCGACGGATACCTAGTAAACGCTTTGTATTGGCTCGGGATTGTTGGTCGCTGTTAGAACACGATCTGTGTGACTTAATGGGCATACTTTTAAAATATGTACTAGCAACTTGGGTGAGCGACGGGTGTTTCTTCAATATATATCGGAACCCCGCCGGATACGTAGTAAACGCTTTGGACGTGCTCAGGATTGCTGGTCGCTGTAAGAACACGATCTGTGCGACTCAATGGGCATACTTTAAAATATGTACGAGCAACTTGGCTTCTCTCTACCCACCCTCAGCTTACATTCGAGATCTATGAGGCATAACACGGAAGATGTGATCTGAGTGTTTGGCTAGACGTTAGCGAGATCTGTCTACATTTAAGGAGAAGTGTGGCTCAGGGGTTAGAGGCGGCAGACCTGGAAGCTGAGATCGGTCCTGGACCAGGGTTCAATTCCCCGCCTCGGCGGGTCTTGGGCTAAAAAATTCCACGGACTCGATAATTCTCGCTTCGGTGCCTACTCGACTCACGGGTTCACACTCTGCGACTCTGGGCAATAGCTTGCTTAATCTCCACTACGGCCCCTCGCGGCGGGATGCCTGGCTTTCACCTTGTGGATACCCTGCCTGGGGTTATCTCACAGGGGAATACCAGGACGGGTTCCCTAAGCAAGCGCCGTTAGACCCCTTTGCGGGGGTGATACGTGCGCTATATAAGTAACCACGTTTACGTTTAAGAATAGACTAATTTCCGGCAAAACTATATGGTTTAGTCTGGCATAACAATACATAGAAAAGATATCCCATGCAAAGAGCATGTACCCCAAAGGACTTTTAATTCAACTCAAAACACTTTTCTGACAGGATGTTTTTCATTCCCACGTAGGACAAACAGTGGAATATTTACGAATGTATATTCTTTTTTAAAACAGAGCGGTGCTCCTCATTACCTGAGCTGCAGCCAGGTAAGGTGAGGCGCTATCCCCACACATATTGGGTGAGTGACAATATGTTGATATATACACATGTTGATTTACACGCATACTGATTTACGAAAATTCGTTAGTGAAATACCACTACTGATGAGTGTATTTTGATAATGTGTGTCTCTTTTCATTTTTGTTCCCATTGACATGACGATATTTTAGATTGTGGGGGAGTTTTAAACCTGAAATGCAGGTGATATAATTCCATTTTATCTTTATATTTCTCACTAATCTAACAGCAGTAGCAAAACCTAGGTCCTGATGAATGCATTGGCACTTTCCATCTATGCAGAAACATGTTGACCACTATTTGCTGAACAGATATTTTGTTAAATCTGTTTATTCACTATTGTTTTTATTCTTGGGGAGCTGAGAGAAATCATTAAAATTTACACTTCTACTCAGCCTGATCCAATTTTATTCTATCACTAGTCACATATTTGCACTGCTCTCACAGTCCGCTTACATCTTTGTGACTATGATTGCACCAACTCCTGGGTAAGGAGAACCCATATGATGTAAAAGTGGCGGTACAGATCGACAACTGATGGGAGTATTCTCACCTACCCTTGGGTTTGTCTTTCCCAGTTGATTAATCACGTGCATTTTGTTACATCTTATCATGTGGTGTTATTCAATGATTTAATTCACAATACTTGCTTTTGTCATGTCAAGGGTTCTTGATGAATTGAGTTCCTCTTTCTTGGTCTGACTCCTAGATACTCTATATGTAATTTTGTCTTTGTTAGGGGCGCGTATCTAGTTGTGAGTCTTTAAACTAGCCCTAGGACCCTCTTCTAGGTAGTGTGTAGTATGGCCCCTTGTTATTGCCCCTGTAACCAAGGTTAGACTCCCGCCCCTATGGTGAAGGATGCTGAAGCTACCAGACTCTAAAGTGCCAGCTTTGTCCTCCCCCTACTATTTCCTGGCCCTTTAGACACGCTTCTTATGTGCCCCGTTCTGCTATACTGTGCAGTGTAATGGGGTCTCCCATCCACATACTAACCAGACCAGACCCTGCTTTGCAATTGTCTCACACCAGCCAGTGAACCGTATCCTCTTCACACCTCTGTAATTATCCCCGTTATTGCCGCCAGTCTAAATTGCTCAACACGGGCCTCCGTCCGGTATCGTGCTGCCTTACTTGTTAATGCACGCTTGAATCACCGCCGCCACCCGAGCGCGTTAAAATTTCTGCCTCGCCCGCTGCCGAGTTCCACCGCTCCTCAAGGTAAACTTCCTCAATCACGGCCAGACTTAAATCGTACCCAACACCAGGCTCAAATTCCTACCGGCAAGGAGTAAGCGGCAGCAGCACGGCAGCGGAGCTGCAGGGACAGGCGGATCCGCTGGGGGCACACAAAGACTCAGCCAGACCTCGGGTACCTGTAAGAAATAAAAAGAAAAATTATTCAGCCCCTTGCTGGAGGGGCACGGAGCTGGCCTGGAGAGCGTGGTGGCAAGAGGGCGCCTCCCGCGCTCTCCCAGACTTTTAAACTACCTGCAGGCATGGGGGCAGACCAGTACCCACTGGTCTGTCCCCCGGGCTCCCCCCTTTGACCCGGAAGCAATCAGGTTGCTTCCGGGTCAACCGGGAGCCGGCATCAATCGGTGGTGGGGTGCGCCTGCCGCGTCATCAAGACGCGGCGAGAGGGCACGCCCCACCACCGAGGATGCAGGGGAAGGGGGGGGGGCGGCGCCCCGCCATACATGCGAGGGGGCCTAGCGGCCCCCCTTTCCACTCTGGTCTTCATTTGGATCACTGCTTGCATACTAGGTTTTACAAACATTGATTCTGCACTCTCAATAGGTATGACTAGACACAAAATGTGGTACAACAGAGGGGCACTTTGGTCTTCAATACGCTCCATAAATAAGCTTCAAATAAAGTGAATGCAGGAATGAATGAATGAATAGATAGTTGACTTAAATTTAGAGTCTATTTTAGAATTTGTTTGTAGCTAAATCTGCAGAGGGTTTTGCTCTTCTACACATATGGACGATGACAACAGTATTAGGTAGGGTTTTGTAACTAGGCTAGACGTTTTGCCACAAAAGTGGCGGACCCAACACTGGAAGAGCCCTTCACAGACAAAAACACTGGTAAAGTATTCACCACCACCTTTGTGTGCAGGAACATTTTTCACTTTTGCATGTTGGCCCTTGAAATGTACCTCCAAAGATGGGGCTATTGTTGGCGTCCTAAAAGCCTTTCTCCTGATATGTTGTGGGGAGTTTCCCAACATCAATAGGTGTTCTGCTAGTACAATTATAATCTGGGAAGCCTTAAAAGTTTTTCAGCGGGGCTGACCCCAGTTTTGTTATTAACAAAGATTAAAAAAGCAGGACACGGATGCAGGGTTTCGTGACTTGTGGACTAGATGCTTTATTGGAGCTGGAATACTCATTCTGTAATGGCAGCCAAGAATATATATCAGGGATATTTTGACTTATGACAATGATACAGGTCAAACTAAAAAAGATAATCTGGGATAGGACCTGTGAGAGATATCGTGCAAAGCGCTTATCTTTCTTTGAGAACAGTGAGGAGATGGTTCATCTGTTGGCTTCCGAAATTAAGGAAAAAATTAGCATGACCTTAATATCAGGTATAAGAGACACCAAGGGTAATGTTTTACCCGTGGCCCTAAGATACTAGCTGCTTTTCAACAGTACTATATTGATTTGTATCTGGAGAACTGTCGGACCTCACATGACATGATGGATACCTATCTATCGGGCAAAAGAGTTAATCAGCTAACAATAGATCAGAGGGCCAAGCTAAGGCTAATATTACAAGTACAGAGATTGATAGTGCCATATCACAGCTAATGATGACCAAAGCAGCAGGACTTGACTCTATACCATCAGAATTTTATAAACTATTTAAAGATATTCTGAGCTCTCTCTTTTGTAAGATGGTTAAATCTCCTGCCTTTCTGGCTTTGCCACCACCGTCCTGGACTGAAACCTATAGAGTTATATTTGTCAAGAAGAACAAGGTTCCTCTTAATTGTGGGTCACACTGCACCATCTCATTAATTAAATGTGACTCCAAAACCTACACAAGAGTCTTATCTAATTGATTGCCAGGGGCTATCACTTCATTGGTATACCCAATGTAACATGTGTTTGTTCCCTAACGTGACACCACTTCACATATAAATCTAGCAATAACTACTCTTGATGTAGGGGAGGGATTGGAATGCCCTGCCCGGATGATCCTGTTGGATGCAGAAAAAGCATTTGACAGGTGTCCTGGCACTATCTGTGGGCAGTTATGCCATCCATGGGTTTTGGCCCTGGGTTCCTTTCCAGGAGCAAAACACTCTATTCCTTTTTAACAGCAAGGATCAAATGTATTGGGATGTTGTCGGCACCAATATGTATCCACCGGGCCACAATACAGGGATGCCCACTGTCTCTACCATTGTTCTTTTTGTATTTAGATACATATCTCCAGGCTCTTAAGTTATCTTCTGCTATTTCATCCTTGTGGCAGCATACATGAGAGGCCTTGTTGTTGGTATGCAGACAATATTGCAATTCTCACCTCTTCCCTTGCAAAGGCATTGTAGGCAATAGAGGATGCTGCCAGCATTTTTGGACCAGTTTCTGGGTCTAAATTTAACCTGGACAAAACAGAGATTATCGCAAATAGGGAACTTGATCAATCTGACTCTCAATATGTTACAATCAACCAGGTATTTTGGGTCAAAATCTCATTTAATATGGAAACGACGATATCTCTAAATTATGACTCACTGTTTGCGGAATCCCAAGCTTTGCTCAGAAAATGGGATAGAATGCATGTATGTTTAATAGGTAGATGCAATATAATTTAGATGAGGATCCTACTATGGTATAGCTACCTATTTAGATCTATTCCCTTATATATTTGTAAGAGTTTCTTCATGAGAATCGAAAGTTGCTGACAGAAATTTGTATGGCAATACAAGAAGAGTGCCATAAGATATCTACAGTTACCACATAATGGGGTGGGTTGGCACTTCCAATATTAGGGAACTATATTTAGCTACCATTATGTTTAGGCTCTTTGAGGTTATTTTGACTGGCATCTGGTAACTTGCCAAATTATCTCCAGAGTACCTGACATCATCTCAACTGGTAATACCTCACAAAGGTCTTGTTGACACAGCTTATTTTTAACACACACGGTTCAAGGATCTTTTAGTGTTTCACCAGGTATAGCAGGATATTCGATTAGTATACCACATACCACAGTTTCATTGTTACACCACATTGGGAAATAACCCCTGCCTCCCTCACTCACTGCAAGATGCCTTCTCTAGGTGCGGGCGGGAGGGTGCCTGTGGCGCCTTGACCACTTCTTTACGGACTGTAATCTCAACTCTCTTTCAGACATCAGCGGTGAAAATTGACTTTCCAAAATAGGCTTCTTCTGCTATTTACAGCAAAGAAAGTTTCTATCGCATCGCCCTCCCCAACTAAATGAATATGAGTCATAAGATATTTTTACAAAACTTTGTCAAGATATACAGACGGCGTATATTCATAATTTCGATCAGATTTTCTGGGGCTAGTGACAGGAGATTAATAAATGTACAGCTTTGTCCATAAGGTGGTCTCATAATTTGCATTGTAACTTTTCAATAGCTGACCTACGATACACTAATAGTCTCGCACAGAGTATACTCAATATTTCCAGGCTTTAGGCCGATGCCTTCAGAATTATGTATAATCAATATTGTACTCCAAATAGGTTGTTTAAATGGGGTCTAAGGGCAACATCGGACTGCTTTATGTGTAATGCGCCAGAAGCAGACACAGTACACATTTATGCTTCTTATGAAAGCATTACTCAATATTGGCACATGGTCTTTACATTTATGAATCAACTCCTGAATTCTAATGTTAGAGCAGAGCCATCCACGATATTTCTTGGTCACGCCCCACGTATTCCACATGTAGTGGGAATGTCTTTCTACTTTGCAATAACAACAGCTAGGCTAGTTATCGCCCATGCCTGACTCCAGAAGGCTGGCCAAGACCCGATATCCCGATGGCAGGAGTTTGTATATCTCTGGGGACTGGAGCAGGCGGTGATTCAATGCCACCCTATTTTCTGTAAGCAGCGTAGAATATGGGAACCCTTCAGGTGAGGTTTCGTGGAAATGGGATTTGAAGGTGACCTCGAATTAGGACAAAATTAGGCTATTTAAGCTATCGCTGACTGACTCTTTATTTCCTTGTTTTTCTCTTGTGCATGGATACATACATTGTACTTGCTGACCTTCTATACACTGGCATGATGGACTTTAATAATGATTTTTTTCTTCTTATCTTTTCTCCTGCTTTTGCTGCTTAGTACATATGGTCTGATCTCATGATCTGTATCTCCTAAATATATATATATTTGTTAAGTGGAAATATAGTTAAATAATATGGCCACCAATGAGGTGCATTATGTTGCATGATTTGCCTTTACTCATCACATAATTTAGACAACGCTCCTGCATAATTTGGTCTTCCACAGCTGTCTAATTAGAGTGGCGTATAGATCGCTTCCCCAGAATGAGGTATATTTTCCCTAATGATCTACCTGGTGTTTTGCCTCCAACTATAACAATGAACGTTCTAAATCAATAAAATGACAGCCAACAACTGCCAATGACAAAATTCCTTCAGGTATGCAAAAGAATTCTGAAAATTAAAGGTTATCCCAAAAACATCAGAATTCCAATGTGGTAACATTTTTGAAAAAGATATTAGAGAAGTGTAGGCCTTGGTATAAACTTTTTTTTCTACTGCCACGACAAACCGGTAGAAGTAATATAACAACATTCAAGGATAGCTAGGCTGCCTGGATTACCAGCATGCTTCACTCAAACCAGAGTGTGAGACACTTCTTTAGTTAGCATAAACTGAGACTTATTAGGATGATGGAGGAAAGAAAGATATCTCTAGTCTTTGCTTACCAGAATACACAGACAGAACCACAATGCCCCCACCCACCACAAAATAAACTTAGAACAAAATATCAGAGAGAGGGAGGTAGTACCGGATTTCCTCTATTCTTTATAGACTAATGCAAAGATAGAACCACACCTAGAAGGTACCAAACCCTTCACCCCTCCTTCGGTTTGCACATTCGGTGACCAGCCAGCAGAGGCGTTCTTCAAATTCCTTTACATGGAGAACCTGCAAGTGTGGGTAGATTGTCTACCTGTGCCACGAGAGTTCACTTGCCACAAACCTTTGAGCACTCTGCAGGAAGTTTGCCACATATACCTGCCTTGTTACCTGCAGGATAATGAAAAAGAGATTGGATCCACAAATAATGGTCCATATTCTCAAGGACGTGGCGGAGAGAGGCATGAGCCTTCTTGGCTTAAAGCCTCTCTCCGCCACTTTGGAAAAGCGAGGCTGCACCCTATTCTCAAGGATATGGTGCAGCCTCGCATTTCCCCCTGTGATGGCGCTAATTATCACAACTTAGCGCCAAAGCAGGCACCCATGCACCAGAGTGCAATGGTGTCTGCAAGCCGGGAGGATTGTTTATGTACAGGAAGGTGTATCTCCCTGCACATACACAAACCTTAACTGCCAGTTTGTAATTTTCATGTGTGCTGCTTCATTCAGCACACATGTAAGTTACATAAGACCATTTTAAAAAAGGGACACCTTCCTGTACATAAATAAACCATGGTATTTTGCTTTTTCCATGTGTACTGCACAAGGCAGCACACATGGAAAAAGCAAAACGAGAGGAAATAAAGCATTTCTCCTCGTTTCTCCACCTTAAGATCAGATTTTTCCTGGTCTTAAGTTTGGCGCTACCTCCTATTTACGTTGCCCTTCTGAATAGGAGGTAGTATCAAACTCAATGGGAGTTGCGGTGGAATGCCCACCGCAACACCCACTGCACGCCCCTTTCATGCTTAAAACCACATGAAAGGGGCCCTATTCACAAGGCAGTGTTAAGCAACTTAACGTGGCTTAACGCAGCCTTGTGAACAGGGCTAAGCCCCTATCGCCACAAGAACATCACTGATGGGAGCTTGAGAAAATGCCCCAATGTGTGCATGCCATTATTAGTGGAGTAAGAGGGCTTCTTCATGACAGATGCTGCTGCCACTTACATTGGCCACTGTGGCAATGTGTTTGAAGGGAAGGAAGAAGTGAACCACCTGCACTACAAGCAATGTGATATATCAGGTTATCATACCTTTATCAGGGAAAGGAGACAGCAGTCTCTCTAGATCACTGTGGGGTCTCCTCATATTGTTGGGAAACCGAGACGTTTTAAGGCATGGGCAAAGTGGGCTCTGGCCCAGGGCCTCAGCCTTTCATGAGGCCCCTGATACAACCAGCTCTGTTCTACAGAGTCTTGCCCTGATGACCTTGAATAATTCTTAAACAGATTGTTTTAAATACTGTTTTCTTTTACTTTATTCTTAATGTGGGGAAGAAGTGAGAGTCTATTTTAGACATTTTTGCAGAGAAATGTTGTGTTTATGTTTCATGCAACATCCGTAAAAACGATTATTTTAGCTCAAAACAGGAACTCACAAATGAGAAATGGGAGGGTGTCACAGAGATTATTTGCAGTAGTGTTAGTGAACACCTGCAGTGTTTAAAAGTTGAAAAACACACACATCCCTATCCCTGAATAGTCGATGTAAACACATTCAGATTTTGGACCAGTGTGACTGTATACTGTCAGTTACCTGGCCAAAGAGGGCATGAAAGTGCTGAAAATGGTCCATGAATCCAAAGCTCTTATGAACAGGGGCCCAGAAAATACGTTTGGCCCAGGGCCCCCAAAGTCCTTAAGATGTCCCTACTGGGACAGCCTTACAGCACAGGCTCAGTGGCAGAACATCAGTATTATCTCCATGTTAACACTATGGCATGACATCTTGCTGTAATCTTTTTGACACTTGCACATTTTTAAGAATGTTTTTATTTGCCAAAAGAAAAAGGATTAAGCTACAATACACTTACTAAGTGTTTACTGTTGTTCCTTTACAGGCAATCTAAATAGATTTGTGATTACGTATAGTTAGACATTTTGTGGGTCAATGTGAGTGTCATTGTTTTGTTCCTATCAATTTGACCGCATTTCTCTTTAAAAACACCAAGCGCATTCGCAGTTCTTTGTTAAATGCAGCAGCCATCTTCACTGGCGCTTTCTTAGTGAGTAGTTATTGGTCCTGCTTGTGAGCTACAGCTCCAAGAGTATGTAAATACCCTTACTGATATTCAAATTGCATTATTGCACAACTGCACAGATATCGTGTGCAGAGGCCAAGCCATAGGCGCACCAAAGGCAAGCCTGTCTGTGCCAGTCCAAGCCCACTGAAGCCAGGAGCCAGTGACCATGTCATTATTATTGTATTTTATACTCCTCCTTAGGGATACAATTCCAACAAAATATCGCCAATGCAATTGCCTCCGAGAGGATGACTTTTATCGGTACCATTGGCCATTGGAGGCATTTCAGATTTGTAGTCAGACCCCAGACTCCAGGTATGGTTACCAGGTCCTCTCCTTTTGACAAATATAACATTTCCTATTCAAGTACTCATCCATTGCCAAAGCACACAACATAAATTCAAAGACCTGACACTAAAGGATAGGTTAGATATTCTTTTAAGGAAGCATTACTGTGCGTCATCTCTTTAACAGACATAATTGAAGCATTCTGAGATAGATACTAAATTCTTCAACAAACTAGATCAAATAATAAGGCGTAGCTGTAGCAGACATTAAAAAAAGGTATAATGGTATCACATAACAAACAGGACAAATAGTCTTCTTCTGGTATTGCCTCTCCCTAATGTGCTTACTACATTTGACATACCACTATAAAGATAGGAAGACTATCTGACAATTAAATTAGGTGGAACCAGGTGACCTGATTGAAACTTTAGACAACACTCTTTATGTCCAACCCCTTTCCTTTGAAATGTAAATATAGGCCATTGATAATTGGCTACACTAGGTAGAAAACACACATTTATTTATTTATTTATTTATAAGTTTGTATAGCGCTAGAATCACTCCGTCAGGAGTATCTCTGCGCTTTATGCCCAGTAAATTAGCAACTACACAATGGAAGATGATTAGATTTCATTTTTAAACAGAATAGTTTTTAGCTGTTTTCGGAAGGTTAAATGCTCCTTACATAACCTTAGGGCCAACGGAAGCTTGTTCCACATCTTGGGGCCCATAGTTGACAGGGCTCTGCCTCCATGTCTAACCTTTTTGATATGCGGAACCACAAGGAGAAAATTATTGCTTGATCTCAGAGACCGTAAAGGAACATATGGTCTAAATTTCCTTTCCAGGTAGGTGGGTCCTAGTCCATTCAAGCATTTGTGGATTAGGCAGCATATCTTGAATTGACCCACCGATACCCTAAACTAATTACTAACCATAGGAAACTGGCACCTTGGTTCTCCCAAAAAGCTAATAGAAACAAAAAGCAAATTAAGACAGAGCTGATATGGAAAAAAAATATGATGCAGCAACAAAACATGAACTTAAACAAGCATAGTCAACCCACAAACATAGAATGAATAGCACTAAACCAGGGGTATCCAACCTTTTTTGTAATGAGAGCTACTTCAGATTAGTGAAAATCATCCTGAGCTACTGAATGCCAAGTAACTTGTGCATTGTTACTACACATCCCGTTGCCCAGCTTAATTGACTTTAAACCTAATGTCCATGGAGCCCGATACTATGGTTTGAGCAAAATACTGTGACTAGGGGTACTATAATACGGCTGCCGTGTGCGTCAGTGAGTGCGTGGTTTGTGGGGATTTCTTCACGTGTGTGAAAGAATGGAATATATGTGTATGGGTGACTAAGAACCTGTGTCATATGTACTTGTGGCACGGGACTTACCTTACACCATATGTGGAACCGTTACATGTACAACACAAACATACAACCATTATTTTTAAATGGGAAAATTTAAGGTGGAGAAAAATGTTATGCAAAAATGTTCATAATACGGAAAAAATGTCTTCACTTGATGAAACATATTTCTGCACTTTTTCATTTCTCCCATCTCAGTTATAAATATGGCAGTGTTTCTACCATCCACTGGGAGCAAGATGCCTGCTATGTATAAATACAACACTTTGAAATGGAAGGAAATTCATCTGAAGTGTTACCTTTATGTTTAGATGAATTACATAAAACTCATCATTTAAATGTCCTCCCATGCCAAAGTGCCTTTACAAACAACAGGCATATTACTGCCAGTGGCCTGAAGATATGCGGCCACATGCATCATTGTTACATTTTGCGATTTCTTAATTGCAAAAATTAAGGAATCACAATTTTTTTGCGATTTCTTAATTTTCCTTAATTGCGATTCACAATTTGCGAATCGCAATTAAGGAATCCCTTCCCATTGATTCCTATGGGCCTAGAGGCCCATAGGAATGAATGGGAAGCCATTCTCATTTTGCGATTCGCATTTAAGGAATCGCAAAATGAGAATGCTATTTCATGGGTGCAGGGGGTCCAAAGGACCCCCCTGCACCCCTGAAATTAAACTTTAAGAACATTTTTCACACACACATGCCCCAAGGGCATGTGTGTGTGTAAAATGAAACTTTCAAAAATGCACTTTTGTGCATTTTGGAAAGTTTTCACAAATTGCCATGAAGTTCAACTTCATGGTAATTTACCTCTTCCTATTTGCGAATTCACAAAAAACAATGTTAATGCTTTGCATTTAAGAAATCACAAATTGCGAATCCTTAAATGCAATCGCAATTTAAGGAATCGCAACATAATTGCGATTCCTTAAATTGCGAAAAAATAATGCATCCCAAAAAAGGAAATTGCATTCGCAAACGGCCGAATTTTGCGATTCGCACCGTTTGCGAATGCAAATTACCTTGATGCATGTGGGCAATGGTTCCATATTTGTAACTGGAATATACCGCCATTTGTTTAAATGTGAGAAATTTAAAGTGAAGAAACATGCTTCATAAAACATTAGGACTTGATTGGCTTAATTTAAAGTTGAAAAAATGTTCTTCACTTTAAATTTCTCCCGTAAGTTATAGTTAGCTCAGGTAACTATAACTGCTGAATTTCTCTTGTTTTGTATGACAGAAATGTCAGCCTAACTTTAACGTCCTTGTAACCTTTGGTTTTTTTAAGTGAATTTCTGAGGTTTTTTTAATTTTATTTCCTAAGTATAACATCCCTGTAATCTTTGGTTTTGTCAGTGAATGTCTAAGGTTTTTAAAATTATATTTCCTAACTATAATGTCCCTGTAACCTTTGTATATTTCAGTGAATTTAAACCTTTTGTTAAAATTTAATTCCTAACTTTAACCTGTTGGGGTTTCATTTCTGTGAAAGGAGCATTGTGCCAGAATGAATTCTGCCCTGCGTTTTTATCCAAGAAAAGGTCCCAATTTTGTGGAACACCTCTACAAAACTGGAGTACTTTCTACTAGCTAATTAGTAAATGCTACCCAGTTGGGTAAATGTATAGTGCATCTTCTACACCACAGCTGTATAAATAACACTGAGGAACTGTCTCCAGTGGCCTTGTGTGTCTGCAACTTTGCCAATATGATTGTTGCTTAGGCGTCTTTAACAGATAACTTTACAAGGTGGAATTGCAGAGAAAACACACTTGGATGATTTCTACTTTACAGAAGTAAGCGAATCTTTGTTTTGTGGAGAGGAAATTGTATTCCTAGGGATCAAAGCCCTGGCTCCAAAACTAGTGGAATACGCAGTGGGGGGCCTTTCAGTAAGCTGTCCATCATCCTGAGAAAAGGGTGGGAAGGTGTGGCATACCACTAATGTATATGGGCAGGACCAAACATTCAGGACTTCTAGGCAAGTTTACATATTTCTAGTTTTTAAAAGTTTATAACACGATCTCTGGTCTGAGCAGCAAATAACAAAAAAGAACCCACTCATCACAGACATTATGTGAGACATTGCGCTAAAAAAAAGCAAGGATGCAAACACCTCCATAAGGGATTACAGATAACTTTTCAGTGGAAATGCAGAAAAAAAACACTTCCTTTGCCTTGGCCATGCTTACAAAGTTAGGATGATTAGTACTTTACAGAAGTGGAGCTTTAACGTGGGCACCTGCTTTGTTTATATCTGGAAGTGCATCCTGTTGAAGTTTCATTTCAGTGAAATGCACATCGTGCCAGAATGAAACCTGCCCTGCGTATTTATCCAAGTAGACGCCACCATTTTGTGCAAAATATCAACCCAACTGGAGTACTTTCTACTGGCTAATTTATAAGTGCTACCTCATTGGGTAATTGTATAGTGCATCTCCTACACTACAGCTGCGTAAAGGACTTCGAGGAAATGTCTCCAGTGACCTTGTGTGTCTGTAGCTTTGCTAATGTGATTTTTACTCTAGCATCTTCCACAGATAACTTTAAAAGGTGGACTTGCCAAAAAAACACACTTAGATGATTTGTACTTTACAGAAGTAAGTGATTCTTTGTTTAGTAGAGGTGCGATCAAATTCCTAGGCATCAAGAACCCATCTTCAAAATCGTCAGGGAAACGTGCTGGGGGGAGGTCTTTTAGTAGCTGGCCATGATCTTGAGAAAAGTGTGGGACGAGGCTACATACAGTTAATGTATATGGGGTGGGGCCAAACTGGCGGGGTTTTTAGGCAAGATTACATACTTCTAGTTTTTAAATGTTTAGAACACGATCTCTGGTCTCAGCAGCAGATGACAAGAAAGAACCCCCTCATCAGAAACACTACATGAGATATTGTGCTCGAGAAAAGCAAGGATTCAAACACCTCCATCATGGGTTACAGATACATTTTCACGGTGGAAATGCAGACAAAACACACATGGTTGATTTGTACTTTAGGCAAAAAAGTGCTTATTTTTTTATTATAGCGAGCGAGGGGGGGCATGTGGTCCCCCTCCTGGGATGATTTAGGCCACGGAGGCACCATCCCCAGGGCCCGACTAGGTCACCTGTGTGCACTGGGACTGCAGGGGGAGCCTCAAGGCCCCCGCCGTCCCGTCTGGCACCCACCACCTCTTGCAGGAGCCAGCATTGCTCTGCCAGACTGGGGTCTGCTGAAAGGCAGCTTCCTGTCTGTCAAAGCATGTTTTCATCTGTTTCCCTGCATGCATATTTGCATGCAGGGAAATAGATGAAAACTCTGCTCTTTCAAAGAGCTCTTTAAAACGTCCCAAGACTCAAACTAATATCTTGGATAGTTAGATACATCCTCCTTTGGACTGAGAACACAGCGGAGTCCCTACTGCTCAAATTGGAAGTGGGTAAAGGCTGTGCATTTGCACAAAAAGGAGTGGGAGAAACTACTTGCTCGCCCACACAAAAATCTAGAGAAAAAGCAAATTCCAATACATACAACATATTTTAGATCATGCATACCTGACTTCCGATAGTTTGAGCAAAATATATGCAAACGCCAATTCCAACTGCCCCGGCTGTGCTTCTCCTGTAGGAGACCCACTGCATATGTTCTGGGACTTCTCAATGGTTGCTCCCTGCTGGACCAGCATCTGCACTGCACTATCGACCATCACTGATCGTCAAGGCCTCTAAAACCTAGAAAGTTGACCAGTGGAACTTTACAAGCGGCCTAAATCTACCAAAGCCACAAACACATTTCTTGACTTGGCCTTCCTAGTAGCTATGAGCTCTATCACTATGAAATGGCAAGCCCCATCCTTACTACCTGTATTGCATTTGACTAACCACTGTTATACGCTGGACTACAGCAGAATCTACTTCTCTGAGGCGTGAAGAGGCTACAGGCTTACAGAAACACCCTATTGGAAGTTTAAGGGACGACTTGCTTTATTCCTTCACAGAAATAGTTAAGAATGATCCTTGACCGCCTTGAAAGCAAAACTGGTTCACTCACCCCTTATGACCACATTATTCACATCAATTGTGATATGCATAAATACAGCATTACTAGACGGCTTTCAGCCGCTGCTCTTTCTGCACACTTTGGCCCCCACTCCCATACTAGTACAATTACTCCTTTTCCATTTCGATTCCTGACCTGTTTTTACCTTTTCAATCGTCAGCTTCTCTGTTATTGCTTAATTCACATTCTAGTATACCCTGCCAAGTTTAAATCATATGGCCACCAAAGCCGTTCCACAACTGGAATTGTTATCTTGTGCTATTATCTTTCATATGAATCGCATTTATGTTGTATGTGTATTAAAAATAAATAAATACATACATTTAAAAAAAATGAAAACCGGAATGAGGGCACGATATGAGGTAGATCCTATTGTTTATAATGTTCTACCTATTGGAAAAAATTGATGTTTCACACTTTGTTTACATATTGCTGCATTTCACTCATTTAGACTACATGTAAAATGCCTGAGCGCTCCCAAGTTTGGCAGTCAAGGATACTGTGTGTGGGCAGTAAGAAATTGTAATTCGCCCAAGATCCTTCATTTTAGTGAAGCCAGGAAAAATCTCGACTCCTGATTAAATAATTCACAATCGGTGAACTAAAACATCTTCCTTTTTATATGCTGGATATTACAAGCACGTGTATCTATATGCTTACATAGAAGTTTTCCTTAGCAGGGACCAGGTGGAGTCAGATATTGGATGAAACGTCGGTTTCCAGGTGCGGGAGAGTGAGGTCTCGGCCACTTCAGGGGTTTCCAGGAAGTGTGCTATCTAGACACTGTCTGAATAAAATGGATGCAGACGTCAGACCTTGACCTGCTGGGGCATCTAATCAGGCGTGATAGCGGCGGAGATGGGAGTGAAAGGCGTGAGATAAGCTACCGATAAGGGAGAGGAAAAATATTAGGCCACAGAGGACCCCAGCCTTCTACAAATGCCTCTGACTGACAGCTCCATTGATTTTGCCCCTCCTCCACGCAACCGAAATCATGCCCCAGCCCAACTAGAGCGACAAAGGAAAAGTTTACTTATAACGTTTGTGGCGTGGAAAAGGCCTGTCGAAAAGTGGAGTCCTGAAGCAACACTCCAGTCAAGCTGTAACATCTATCTGCCACTGGTGAATGTATTCCTTGTTTTTTTGCAGAGAAAGTCTCCGTTGCCCTAGCGACTAGATTCGTGCCAGTATAATACCTGAAATAAGTAAATTCGCGCATAGACTGCACATCATGAATGAAAGCGTGGTATTCTTCAGGAATGTGCACAACGCAGGAGAAGGCTTAATAATATAAGGGATTCTACAGAATTCTTTGGCAAGAAATCAAAAGATGAACATTTTAAAAAGATATAGGGCCAGATGTACAACCCTTTTTTGCGGCCGCAAATGGGAGATCCTCCTTCTTCAAGTAGCTGGTAAAATACTTGCAAACGCGAAGGGGTCCCAAGGGGACACATTTGTGAGTGTGTGAGGAAATATTTGTAAGTGCTGGCAGTGATCTCAGGGACCACTGCCTGCACATAAAAAAATTACACTTTTTGAAACTGAAAAGTTTAATTTTACTTTTTTCAAATGCATCCTGTTTTCCTTGGAAAACAGGCAGCATTAAAAAAAAAAAAAAGACTGCATTATTTAAAAGCAGTCACAGACATGGGGGTCTGCTGATCCCAGCAGGCCACCATCCCTGGGAGAGTTAGCGATTCCTAATGGAGTCGCAAATTGCAACAGCCTCATTGATATTTATGAGGCATGCAATTTGCGGCACCATTAGGAATCGCTAAGTGTCTCAGACACTGTTATACATCTAAATTTGTGAGTCGAAAATTGGTGGGTCGTTCATCTGGCCCATACAGTCAATAAAGAGCAAAGTACTACCTCTGTGACCAGGAGTCAAAACCGAAGCTTTCACTGAATCAAATCAAAGATGCATAGCTTTAATTACAGCTGTACTTTAAGATGCTCATTTATTTGTGTGAGTGTGCAGCAATGGATAGTCACGTGAAAACCATGGTTCATTGTGTACCCAGCGTTCTCACGTCAGTCCATCAGTTGTAATTCTTTCTTGAATTTCGTCTTAGCTACAGCCGCGGTCGGTAGTAGGAGTTCCTGCAGGGTGGTGACGTGGGGAGTGGTCCTGCAGGGCGGTGATGTGGGGAGTGGAAGGGTCAGGGAGGGGGTAGTAATGTATGGATTACGGAGTTTAACAGGTAAGTAAAAATATAAATAAATAAAACGAATTTCGTTGCCTGCACTGCATCATCAAATGCAATGCAGTGCACGCAACGAAATTCGTTTTATATATTTATAAGTTTACTTACCTGTTAAACTCCGTAATCCATACATTACTACCCCCTACCCTGCCCCTGCCCCTCCCCACGTCACCGTCCTGCAGGAACTCCTACTACCAACCGTGGCTGCTTAGCTATCCTTCAGAATACTCCAGAATTCAAATCACTGGTTTTAATTATTTTTACTCAGACTTTCCTACAATCCCTTGACATCTTTGGTCTCTCTCAACTAGTCATTCCCCCCACACACCGGGCCGGCCACACACTAGATGGCATTTGCTCAAATTCAATCACTCTAGCTGTAGCCCCCCCTATCCCACAAATTTGGACTGACCATTGCTTTATACCCTTCTCAGTCCTGGTAAAACCCATAGCACAACCGAGTACCAAGAATACCCCCCCAACCTACTCGACCAACTGGAAGAAAGTAGCGGATTCTAATTAAAGAGATGTATGGGAGACCCAAGCTCCCCCGCCCAAAATGGTGATCAAGAAACTATATTGGGATTGGGTTCAGGCCGAAGCATCACGCAGTATAACAGGGGGCTCACTTACTGAGTGTTTCCTTGAGTTTAAGTGGGCCAGGAAATTGGAACCCCTCTTTGACCTTATAACCAAGCCGCTAGACAGGGCCCTCTATTTAAAATTAAGGTATGGGACCCTCCCGGTTAATGAATTTACTTCAAGATGGTCCAACCAGGATGGCCCCTCACGATCATGTCCCGGTTGTGCGGCTCCCAAAGAGACTGTGGCCCACCTCTTTTTTGCCTGCCCCGCGTATAAAGTGGCTCGGAAAAACTGGCTGAAACCAGTTTGTAGAGGGCTGGGGCTGAGGTGCCATCGTTCGGCCCTACGAGTGATTTCAACGGATTCATCATCTACCTCATTGATATGTGGGGTGGCAACGTTTTTGAGTAGAGCCTGGCTTATTAGATCAAGAATTCTGGGAATGAATGCCAGGCCACTAACTAACTGGAGTGGAGTTAACTGAAACCTTCTATTTAGAGTTTCCTGAGTATTATCGCCTGTGGTCTTAATCAATTGTTGACTGTGCCCTGTTATATTTAATCATGGTTATCCCTTGTTCTTGCTATTTTTAACTGATGAAATGTATTTTAAAAATGTATATTGTTGTCTTTTATGGTGAGCAATTGTTTTTACCGAATAAAGATATTCACACACATTAAACTCCACCCACAGCTCCCCATCCCCCCGCCCACTATTGTTGGAGATGTATCACAAGACTCCATAAATTTTCACACCTGGATCAATCGACTTGTTCTGGCCAATTCTAATTCAACCCACCTAAAATCTACTATTCACAAAAGAAAACCCAATGCCCCCTGGTATACCCAGACCCTTACCGATAGTCACCATAAGTGTAGGGTTCTTGAAAGAGAGTGGAGGAAAACCTATGATCCTTCTTCCAGAACCCGATACACCCAACAGAGGAAACAATACCTGTCTCTCATAAAAAACGCAAAAAAGGAGTTCTTTTCTGCAGCAATTGAATCAGCCAATCAGAAACAACAGACGATTTTCAACATTGTCAAGTCCTTCACCCATCCCAAGGCCCTCACAGTGGAAATCCCCCCATCCCAAACCCTCTGTGACCAAATCGCCGACTTCTTCGTGGAGAAAATCAATAATATTCGTCAGGATTTTCCCCCCTCTTCCGGCCCCCCACAAGCTGCCACCACCAATTTGCCCCTGCTTGGTAATTTTCCAACAGTGACCTTGCTCCAAACCCAGAAGGCCATTATGTCTTGCCGATCAGGAGCCCCCACAGATTCATGCCCCCCTGCTATCCTCCACCTTTTCATCGAGGCCGTCAACCCTCTCATCAATTCCATTGTTAACCAATCCCTCAGCTCAGGCACCGTCCCCGCAGAATGGAAGAAGGCCATCGTTAAGCCGCTAATGAAAAAACAAAATAAATCCCCCACAGACCTTTCCAACATGCGCCCAATTTCCCTACTCCCGGTACTAGGCAAAATCACTGAGCAAATAGTACATGAGGAGTTAAAAGCATTTGTGGAAAATAACCACATCCTCCACCCACAACAATCTGGTTTCCGCCCCGGCCACTCCACTGAAACTGCCCTGATCGAGCTATCCGACACCATCAAGTTCTTGCAGGATGAGGGGAAACACGCTGTACTCATCCTGCTCGACTTGACTGCCGCGTTTGATACCATCTCCCATGACACCCTCATTTACAGAATGCGCGAGATCGGTGTGGCAGGTACTGCACTGAAGTGGATAACGTCATTCCTCTCCCAAAGGTCCCAAACCGTCTCACTTGGCCCCTTTCTCTCCGGTGAAAAAACCATTATATCAGGGGTGCCCCAGGGGTCTATCCTTAGTCCCCTCTTTTTTAATATCTACATGGCCCCACTGCTCGCCCTGATTGAATCCCATGGCATCCTAGTAACATCTTATGCTGACGACACACAACTCGTCGTCACCTTGGATAAAAAAACACCGGATGCCGCTTTAAGATTCCAGAATTGCCTCTCCCAAGTATTTGCTTGGCTCAAAAACAACCATTTAAAGTGCAATAGCGCCAAAACGGAAATCATACCCTTAGGTAAAGACATCTGTTTTTCCCCAAAAGATTGGTGGCCTCAACATTCGGAAGCTCCTCCCAGTGCAGTCTCCTCGGCCCGCAATCTGGGCGTACAATTCGACTCTTCCCTCAGTTTTGACGATCATGTGCGCATCACGGCGGGATGCTGTTTTAACCTTATCAGACAACTCAAGAAATTCTTCGACTTTCTCCCTATCTCTGCCAGGAAATCAGTTGCCGTTGCCCTGATTCTATCTAGGCTTGACTATTGCAACGGTCTCCTGGCAGGCATAAAGAAGTCTACCCTTAAGAAGCTACAGAGCGTACAGCACGCAGCGGCTAGGCTCGTCCTCAAACTCCCCCGAAGGTCTTCTGCCTCCGCAGCCCTTAACACTCTCCACTGGCTGCCCCTCCCCAAAAGAATTCTTTTTAAACTTCTTGTCACAGTTTTTAAAGCCACCAAGAACACAGGCCCCTCCTATCTCATTAAGCGCTTCCCACACTATATTCCATCACGTTCCCTTAGGTCATCAGGAGCCAACCTGGTCGCCATACCCAGGTTTAAGCTCAAAACAAAGGGCGGAAAGACATTCTCGCTCCTGGCAGCAAAGGCATGGAATAGCCTCCCCTCCTACCTCAGGCATGCCCCCTCAGAAAGCCTCTTCAGGAAACTCCTGAAGACATGGATATTCTCTCAGCTCGACTCTTCAGTCCTCGCAGCCATCTGATTCTGATCCTGTTTCACGCCCAGTGGGCTTCTTCTGTTCTGCTCAGCGCCAAGATGCTCCTTCCGGAGCGATAGACGCGCTTTATAAAAACTAATAAATATCAAATATCAAATATCAGCAATATACGCTTGTGACTACTACTCCAGATGGTCATTCGAATTGCTTCTCACTGGGGAAAAAATAATCTTTCTTACTGTTTTGATGAAGCAGAGAGCACGCGTTCTGTATTCTTCTCACTAGCAATGTTAATTTGTAACAAATAATAAATGTGATCACCCAAAAAGTTGTCAAAAGTTAGGGCAAGACCTGGTAAGAAAGGTTACTGCGGGGGTTTCTAGACTCTTTTTCTGTTTTGACCAGAAGGAAAATGTAGCACAGGTTTTTAGGTATAAAAAAAACTTCGGGAAAGAGAAAACATGACATCTAGTCCCAACTAGTGGTCTAGCCACACAAGCCACCTTATTTGTATTGAAGGTGGCACTTCTGCGTGCAATTAAGATCTATGAAGGACAGTGAGGCCCTGAAAAATGCAGGGCGTGGGGCAAAATGCCCTCGGGTTACCCTCTTGTGACATTGCTGGTAGGAAACCACCTACTATCACTTCTGAGGCCGCCCAATTACAGTGCTGATGCCACCACTGCCAGGGGAGTCATCAGGTATGGGAGCACCAGCACAGCCAGCAGTTATACATTTCTTCATAACATCCATAGAAAAGGTACTGCACAGGCTAAAACAGTGCAGGCATCCATCTCACTACATAGACTGGAGCCTAGGAGACTTCCTATCACACAAACATAATACATACACATCTGTAGTGTAGGTTTCCATCACATGCAAAAGAGGAAGAGCTACAACAGCAGTGCAGGCTTCCTACATGTACAAAGTAAATGTGCCACAAAGACCAACAGGTACCACAAAAACACCAGCAGAGCAATTCTTCATCCAATCTAGAAGGTGTAGCACTGTAGCTCATCTGCCCTGTTTCAAACACAGATGGGTACTGCACAGCACAGACACCAAGAATGAATGCCACCCTCAACCACCCAAAGCACAGCACAGCACGTACATCAGTAGAGGAAAAATACACCTGCCATCCTTACTGATTTACTAGGTAGGATGCTGCTTTAGCTTACACACAAGAACAATTTGAATATTGCAGGGGAGGTCCCTCCTCGCACCTCTTGGGTATCCAAAGATATTGGAATAGATGTCTCACTCACTTATCGTGACATGATTCATCATTGGCGGCTATCCACACAGTGGTAGGATGATACCACCAGGGTGGACTCGACCAATAATGGAACGGAAGTTCTTAGCTTAGAACAAGCTGGATAATCAGGGATCCAGATATGGGGTTGAAAGTTAAAAGTACCTACAGGTATACCCCAAAGTTTCCTTTATTCCTAGGGTACCTGGGGTACGGATAAAAGTATATATTGAGGTTCTTTTTTGAACGACTGTTCAAATAACCTCAAAGATTCATGCCAGCAGGTTTCGGCCCATGCTAAAAGCCTGTTAGGGTCTGGGGTCTTCGTCAGGGCTTATTGATTGTATCCCTGCCTTTCTATGCATGCACACCATGCAAACTTGTGAGGCACAAGGTTCTCACCTGTCTTCACTTTTATTTCGTGAGGAATTTCTTCTTATTAATTTTTCAAGGCTCATGCGGTTCTGGAGGGTGATGCCGTCTTTTTGTCACACTTTCATCAAAGCGTAGCAACACTGGACTACCTCTTTCTGAATCGCAGATCGCCAGCGAGTTTTTACAGCAGAACTACAGCTTACAGATTTATAGGAGTCTTCTTACTGCCTATGATGAAGCTGTAAATTGGACCTGTGAAGAGGAGTAAGCCAGCTCTCTTAGCTAGAATATTGTTACAAATAACTATTTTAAAAATCCAATAATACCTTTAAATACAATCCCAGCAGCAGCTACTGGAGTGGTTGCAGGTGGTGGGCACCTGTTGTTAGAGAACCAAATCTTATTGTTAAGCCCAGAGCAAAAGAGAGAAAGGAAGAAAATTGAGAGAGAGGAGGAACAGTAAGACATGACAACAGTAACAAAGGAAGAGGAAGGATGAAAGAGATAGACATATAGGAAGGTGGAAGAAAAAGACATGAGGTAGAAATAAGGGGAGGGCCACTAAGAAGAACGTTGAACATCTGTACTTATTTATTACTATGTGTTTTTTTTTCAAATTAATCATTGGAGTTACCGACTGACATCAATGAACAGCATTTAATTTTTCTTTGGAAAAATTTGTGTTAGTGAAGTTAATTTTGATTGCAGTGCTGATTTGTCATTTCATATATTGTTTTATCATACTGTTTGGGTCTAAAGCCACACTGTCATTCCACGAAGCTGTGTCCAGTGCATTACGCTGTGATTTCCTGAGTTGTCATCTTTGGGACCAAAGACCAGTGATGACATTATCAGCATCCAGCTAAGTGGTGAGTTGGAACCTGAAATAACTTACCTCCTATTGCTCATGGAAAGAATGTTGGAAAGCATGAAACTATTGGATCACTCAGCCTTAGGGTGGTCTTCCCCCAATCCTGTTACTTTTTGCTTCCACATTTTGCTTAATCATTTTGCTGGCCTCAGGACTATGAGCACTTTACCACTGCTAGTAGTTGCTGTATACCTGATTGACCTATTTAATGTACTTGTAAGTCCCTTGTAAGGTGGTATACCATATACCCAGGCCCTGTAATTTAACTGCTACTAGTGGGCTGCAGAATTAATTGTGCCACCCACAAAAGTAGCCTTTCAAACCTGTCCCAGGCCTTCTACTGAAGTGCCTGTTTGTGCAGTGTACTGCCAATTAGACTTGGCATTTAAAACTACTTGCCAAGCCTTAAACTATCCTTTTATTAGGTAATCCCTAGGTAGATCTATGGGCAGGGTGCTATTTAAGTAAAAGATAGGACATCTACCTTTATGTTTTGCATGTCCCGGTAGTGACAAACAGCCTATTTCACTTTTTACTACTGTGAGGCCTACTCCTCTAATAGGTTAGCAATAGCATTGGTAATTTACTTAATACACTTTTAAGCTGTAATTACTGATCAGAGAGGAGTAGTATTTTCATGTTTCATAGGTTTAGACCAGTAATGATAAATCCTCCTTACTGGTAACGTTTAAGTTCACATTACTGTTTTAGAAATGCCACTTTTTGAAATTGGGCATTTCTCTGCACCTACTGATCTGTGTGCCTGACAGCCTGTCTCCAATAAACGGCTGGGGTGCGTAACAGCTACACTTTGTGCATCCCCTCTAGACAGGCACAGTATGGAAAGACAGGTGTGTCTGAGTACCCACCTACGTACATCTGCACTCTGCCTGGGCAGGATGGAAGGGATGGGCTAACACTTCACTTGAATAGGTTGTGTCCTGTACCCACACCAAGTGCTGATTTTTCCCCCATAGATAGCCTGGGAGACAGGACCGGGCTGAAAGGGGAACCTGTGCACTTCAGACAGCTGCTTTGAATTCACCCCACATGTTAAAGGCACTTTTGGATATAAGTACTGGGTCTCTGACCCCCTAAAATCAGACTCTTCCGGATCTTGAACTAAACCTCTTTCAGAAGGACTGCAGTGCTGCTTAAAAAGGACTCATCTTTGGACTGCAGACTTCGAAGGCCTACTTTTCTCTTGTGTTGCCCTGATGCCTGCTGCTCTCTGACACAACTTAAGCTGGACTCTGCCTTAACTCCAAGTGGTCTCTAAGGGCCTGTTGGCTTGCCTCCAGTTGCTTGAGACTCAGGGATATCAAAGTCTCTACACCTGCTTCTGTGCCTTGCTCACTGGAAGTGGCCCACATGCTTCTGACATGGATTTCAAAGCATCTCCTGCCTGAGTGTAACAGAACTGGAGCTTGTTGTGGAATTCTGATAGAGTAGCCGAGGTTTCTGAGGTATAGGGGGAGTCAGTTCCATGAACTGGCTGTGAAGTAGGAGACGGGCCATCTTCCAGCCCAGTTCCAGTGATTGCAGGGGGTGTGAGCTCATGCGAGGGAGGCAGAGCAGAGGTGTCTGGTAGGTTGGTGGAGGCTTAGGAGGTTGTTGATGTAGGCTGGTCCAGAATGGTGAAGGGTCTTTAGATCATCTGTGAAACATGGATGCAGAATGGTGAAAACTACATATAAGTGAATGCACTGGCTAGGTCACATCGTAGGTTTCAAATCCGATAGCCAGGGATTTACACAGGCTCCCATTACTCCATGAGAGCTTGTGCTACGGCCGGTTTACGGCCGCAGCACAAGCTCCCATAGGAAAATTGGAGTATGCGACCACACCATGTGTGGTAGCATTGTAATGGTGGTGTCTGGACCGCCGACCAGAGGTCGTTTGGTGATGTGACCGCAGCAATGATGGGCAGACGTGAGTCCACCCGACTTCGCGATCAGGCTCTAAGTGTCAGAACCTGCCACTGTCTTGGAGGTCTGCCATTTAGAGTGAAATTAACTGCATTAAAAAGACACTGTGTATGCTGGCTTTTGTGTGGCAATGTGTTCTGTACCACACAACTTGATTACCACAACATACCATGAAAAATGTAAATTTCATCTCATCTGATGATCATTGATTTGATGTGCTTGGAAATTTATAAAGCGCAACCAATGCTCATGGGTGTCAAGGCTGTGTAGTCTTACTAGGCTGTTAGGCAGAGCTGAAAACTGGCAAGTGATCAGAAATCATTCCCAAAATCTCCTCTGTCTTACTAAAGTGTGAAGAGCCACGTTTTGAACGCCTTTCGAAAAGGAAAACGTGTCTTTATAGATAGAGGTAAGTTAGAGGGGTAGACTGTTCCACAGCCTTGCAGCCGTGACTGAAAAGGCTCTACCTCCCCATTTCTTCCTGCGGATTCTGGGAACGATCAACCGATTGCAAGCTGCAGAGCGGAGATTTCTGGCTGGTACATACCCTTGTAACGTGGCTTTAATATCCACTGGACTTGCTTAGTAGAGGGCTTCATGAACAACACAGAGTGCCTTAATCGATATGCGCTTTCTCTGCCGAGAGCCAGTGCAGATCACCAACACCTTTTGATGCCGACTGCTGCTTAGGTAAATCCAGTGTGAGTCTTGCTGCTGCATTCTGTACCATTTGCAACTTAGCAATGGTCATCTTGTTGGCCTGGAGGTAGAGTTCGTCACAATGATCTATCCTAGAGGTAACCAGCACAAGTACAATCCGTTTCTGAACCATACAGGTCATGTAGCGAAAAACCATCCTCAACATTTTGATCGTTCAAAAGCAAGTTAACACTGTGCGATTGGCCTGGCTATTCAATGACAGCTCGCCCTCTAGGACAATGCCCAGTGTTTCGATGAGACTTTAGGTAAATGGTTAATTCTCATTCGCAATCTGTTGCTTTAGTGGGAGGATCCGTCTTTCCCAGTTGGCATCTGCAATCAGCAAATAGTCCTTGTAAGTTAATGCTACTGCCAAAACAGTGCACCACATACATTACAATGAATACACTCCCTAGTTGGAGGAATACAAGTTATACAACTCCTAGTAGCCAATGGCTTAGCAGTGGGCTAATCGAAGGCGTGATTAATCCAATGTAGGCGACCAACCCAAACCAACACAATGTTTATTTGTTTAAACTAAAGGAATTGGATACAAAATCAGTTTTAAAAAAAACTGCCTTGTCCATATAGCCAGCGTTTACATTTTTACATTACCCACTTCTAGCCACATGGTATAAGAGGAAGAAGAACGCCCTCTCCATAGGCAGACTCAGGGACGACTGCACCAGTGACATGGTCGTACAGTGTAACAAAGACACACCATACATCACGAGTGGTAAAAATGCAGGGATAAATATGTGAATGGCATTCAACAACCAATGGATGCAGGGGCCGACCTTTTGCCCATTTTCTTTAACAACCCTACTAGCTCTTGGAAAACAACGAAACCTGTCTCCAGACAGACCTAAAAAGGGAACATCCTTGGACCCTTGCTGCTGTATTCAAAGACCTGATGCCTATGCTCACAACTAGTTTAGTGAGTCACATTTCTAAGCTCGCTGAAGCCTCTCTTAACAGGCAAGTAATTCTTCTTACACATGGCAGGAAACATTAAAGTTGGATAACACATGACCCCACTACCACTGACCTCAAGCTCCAGGTTTGAAAAGTCTGGTGGCAGAGGCAAAAAACACCAGTATGGTATGTCCTCGGTGTGAGGCAGCGGTGGTGTGCCCGCTGCTGACTGTGGTTGTACCACCACCCCAGCACTCAACGGAGCCGCCCCCCTCCACCACAACCCCAGTTCCTTGAGACCCTTGCGGGTGAGTAGTTGTGCTTTACCAACCCCTGATTGATTGATTGATTGATTGATTGGATGGATGTCATAGTAAACAAGGTATCTAGCAATATGTCTCAGTGCATTAACACTTGCTGTTGACATTAAAGTCACACATTCAAACAAATCTTGGCGAAGCCAACTCAGGCTCCTATCCTTCTGAGGTGGCTACACTGAGTACAATTACACTGGATAATATTTACACCTGTTATTTATAGTGCTCAGAAACTCAGAAGTGCTATAACAAAAGTAACTAAAATGACGTGACATCTGCCATTTCAACCAGCTCTGGCACAAACCGAAGAGCTAAAAGGGGATATTAAGAGCTCACCTCAGTGGCCTGACACAGAGGCTGCTACGCCCAACATGGGATGAGTCCTTCCAACACATCTGGAAATGGCTTTCCAAACCTTTCCCAGGAGTTGTAAAACATCTAGATTTTTCAAATGCCTTCAACTTCGCATTTCATGTTCCTAAGGTAGAAAACGAGCGTAATGCAGACCACATTCGCCAGGCAGCGCACTGAGAACTTGCTTTCATCAAGTACCGAAAAAAAGATGGCAGGCACAAATGTCAATAATTAGAGTGTTTACTTTCAAAGGAAAACTTTACGAGGCCTAGTAACACTCACACTTGAATGAATCCTGTGATTTTCGGGAAATAAATCGACTGCATGCGTTTACGGTTAGGGATTCAGCTTATGTCCTCCAGATTAAATCATTCCATGAAGTAGAAACATTCTCGCCATGTGGCATTACGTATAGCAAGAAAAAATGTTGTAGTATTGTAACAACAAAGGAGACATATCATGACCAGGAAAATAATGACCAATAAGTCCCTCCAGATACACAAATATTGGCGTTGACATGTGTGTCTCCTCCTTTCGTTTAATGCCTAACTCGGTATGCGAATCCCACGAGGGCTGTATTAGACTGAAGACATACGTACGTGATGCCGTAGTACGTCAACACCAGGTTAATAATGATATTCAAGAACTGAGAGATAGATGCGCGCGCGGTGGGCGTGGAGAAGCCTCACTTCCTTCCCTGCCAGCGCACTGAAAGAGAGTTCAACACTTTGCATGGGTGTTGTATACATCGCCTGCTGAGCAGGCCTAGTCGGAAGGACTACAAATGTAACAAGCACTGGCAAAGGCAATACGTCTGGATTTGTTTGCCAGCTTTTTAGCTTTGTCAATTTTTGTTTTGTTTTTCATTGTTTGTTACACTGCTATTTAGGGGAACTGTTGGACCAGCATTCTTTTGGTCTGGAATAGCACGCATTGTCTACTAGTCCCTGGCATTGAATGGAGCATGTATGTTTGCTATCACTCACAGTGTGCTTAGTTAATGGCAGACGTGGGCTGATTCTTTACCACATGTTGTATGCTGTAGTGGGTGGAACAAAATGTAAATGCCACGACAACAGACCAATGGATGAAGAGGGCTGGCTGTTAGTGTACTCTATGTATAATTTTAGTAAATTTAAAAGATCTTTGCTAATGCCAGATTTAAAACAATAAATTGGGAAGTGCACACTGGTAACAATGTTTCCAGACTGCCAATCCATACGTGTGGAACAGGAAACTGCTCTATCCACCCACCAGTGAAAGATTTCTCCACCTGCTATATACAGGTTTTTTTTCTCATTAGATGATCACCCCAGTGTGCCTGGACCCTTCTCGGGGGTAAACTCTCTGCAACACAAGGTCCATCACACCCTGGCTGTGTGGTGGAATTGTCATCACAGACAGGTTCACGGAATACCCACACTAGAAATTTCCTTGAGGTGATAGGTTTTTCCCAGAACATCATGGACATGTCAAGAGCTTTCTGAGCAGCACTTCTATGATTTACACAGTGGTTCTTGTACAGGCGTAGTTGCACGGGATATACTGACAGTCAAGCCTCCCTAAAGTGGGCAGCCCACCCAATGCCATTTCCCGCGGCATCACAGCAGTCCATTTTGATGACAGAGCCAGTGCTAATTTCCCCACTAGCAGACAACCTTCCTCTCGCCTTCAAATAAGGCAGGTAAATGCAGAGTGTGCAGACATGATACCGCCAAGTTTTGGTGGATTTCCATTTAGGGAATAAAAAGCTGCAAACTTTTTTTTACTGCTATAGGGAGGACTACAATGTGAATTTTGATCTGTTTTTCAATATGGCACTTCAACATGAAAATAGTATCCTTATACAACACTAACAAAATAGTTTTGCATAAGGCCTACTTTACACTACACAGTAAGGAGCCTATTTAGAGGCGTAAGGTAGCAGACCACCTGCCAAAATTCAGCAGATTTCCCACTTGCTCACTGCCCCATTACCCTGGCCCTTTGGCGGTAGGAAAACAGCTTTGTTTGTGATGGCAAAGCCTCTGTCAGCACCAGCACTAGAAAATACCTTCACAGTGGTTCAGATGTCACAGGATCACAGGTCGCATAGTGTCAGAAGTTCAATCCTATTTGGCAAAGTCAATTTGATACTGTTTTTCACACAGATGACTGCCATGACAGCCCAAGACATGAAAAAATAGATGACCCGCCCCCTCGCTAGAAAAACCTCCAAGTCCATCATGGACATTGATTTTTATTTTTATTTTCAAAAAGAAGCCCCTGCTTTGGGCATTTGCCTGTGAAAAAAAATATAAAAAGGCCAAATGGTCTGCCACGTTGGCAAGACATGGCAGGACTCCTTGCAAAGAGCACTTTTACCAAAAGTGCTCTCACCATTCGAGCGGCAGCACTTTTAGGAGGGCCTCGGCTGGAGTAGCTGAGGAACGGCCAGGTTGCTTTTCTGCTGCACAATGCCATTATGCCTAAAAATACATCTGCATAAGGTAAACTTGCAGAGATAAATCGTGCAAATGTTGGCCAATATGCATAGAAAAGCTTTGCGACGGCTAGAATTGCAGATATATAGTTTCAATAAATTTTTCAGCTTGGGTGAATTTAATTAAAGCAGAACTGTGAAAGGTGTACCTCTAAATGTAAAAAACATGTTGCTCGTGTTTAAATTAAACTAGGAAAGTTCCCAAAAGTCATGGAGGGTGAACAACAAGAACTTTGCGAAACTGTGCCAGCAAAAAGCAAACGTTTTACTCCCTTAATCCCAGTACTCCTCACTTGTAAATCAATTTTTTGTCTCCTCATTAGGGGGTATTTAATTTAGAGTTTGGCACAGTGGCCACCATAAATCAGTTTTGGGAGTTTTATTTTTGAAAACAAAAAATCTATGCTGAGTGGGCACAACAAACATGGCACAGGCTCTGCAAGGGTTTGTGCCTTAAGCATAATTTCTCATTTTTGGCCTTTGCCGACCGAGTGGACTGGCAGGCTGCCTGAGAACCCTTTTACTCTCTTCCAGATTTTGCTTCCTTCCCACACAAAAAGGAATCTCTTCTGCTCTTCCAGGCCTTCTTAAACTAGTATTTGCGCCCCTACTACTTCACGCTATTCACAGATGAACATTGATTTTCTGTAAAATGAAAATATTTTCTACTTTTGCTCGTACGAATACAGTTTTATAATTTTACCAAACACACATGGGGCACCAAAAGAAATACCATATGCCATTTGATCCCACTACTGCACTCAAATGAAGGCCCATCACTCATTCATTGATCCACCCCTCGCCCCAACCAGAAACTACAATGGCACATTGAACTTTGCATTTTAACTATCTTTATTTTAAACTGTAAAGATAAAGCCATGCATTGAAAGAAAAGTACTAAAGTATACAAAAATGATGGATGGCATGCTTGAAATAATCTCAGCCTGGTAATTACTCTGGGCTGCATTCCAGTCCTTCGTTATTTTACACACCATTCCACCTCAGTTTGGACCCAGCTTTATATAAACCAATTGTGACCCTCCCCCAATGAGAACAGTCCAACCGAACTCCCAAGCCAGGTCATCCCTGAACTAGAACACAAGCAAACCAGGACTGGTTTCGCTCTTGTTATGGGATCATCAGCCAGGACAGCTTAATTTCAGTGATACAGTGTGTACAGGACCTACGGATGGGCATACGGTCCCACTTAGGGTGGTATACTAAAGAATACAAAAATGATGGATAGAATGCTTGAAATAATCTCAACAGCTGGGGATTTCTCACCCCTAATACGGGAGAACCTTGTCCTGGGTTGCTGGTGTTCCGGTTCAGGGAGGATGTGGCCTGGCAGTTCCAGCTGGACTGTTCCCAGCAGAAGCATAATCAAGACTGATTTGTACATGGCTGGGTCTAAACTGAAGTGGAATGGTGGGTGCAAAAAGTTTTGGATGCAGCCCGAGTGATTGCCAGTAGTTGAGATTCATTCAAGCATTCCCTTCATCTCTGTATTTTTGCATTTGATGCTCTAAGCACTTCGGGCATGCCCAGATGGTTGCCCCGGGCTTGCTCTGCCACTGGAATCAAACTAAACCTGGCTGAAGAGTCCTAATAAGGGCAAATCCGGTTCTGGGTTTCTTGTGTTCTGGTTCAGGGAGGACCTGGCCTGTTAATGCAGGCTGTTCTGTTCCCATGAGGAGGAGGGTCAAGAGTGATTTGCATATGTCTGGGTCCGAACTGAGGTGGCATGGTGGGTGAAAAATGATGGATTGGGATGCGGTCGAAGCGATTGCTAGTGACTGAGATTAATTCAAGCATTCCATTATTCACCTTGTTGATTTTGCATTTGAAAGAAAAGTAGTCAGCAAACTGCAGCCATTGGAAAGCAGACCACAGAGGTAGAAAGAATCAATAAAAATATATCAATTGTAACTAATAACCCATAGAAGAAATAATTTTAAGGAAAATCCCACATTTTAGCCTATTGGCACGTAGTGTTTGATGAAATATTGGAACTAGTGCAAACAATATGAACACAATGCACTCATTGCACAATTAAGTATTTTCTTCAAACCATATTTACTAAGATTTTGCATCAGAGTTACATCTTTTACTTCTTTTGGCGCAGCCCCAAATCAAAATCTATTTTTGGATTCACGCGGTAATGTAAAGCCCAATTGGTATGGCTATGTAAAAAAAAAAAAAAAAAAAAGTAATGTAATGCAGCGCATAGCACTGCCTTGTGTTAGGTATGAACTGCAAACACATATTTACAAAGACTTGTAAACATAGGTTTTCACGAAAATAGCGCATCTATCCGAGGCTGGCATAAACAGGAAAAATATCTTTATTTCGTCTTGTTACTTCCTGAATGCATGTTTGCTGCCATACACAGAGGAATACGCCTCAAAGGATAGTTTTTCTGAAAACACCTATCCTGAATGCATATAATACACCCTTGCAACAAGATACATGGGAGCCTGCGTGGGCTCTGGGTAGCCACACAAGCAGAACTGCAGCATATCTTTGTAGATATGGCGCAGCTCTGCCCTCTGCCTTACGGACAATGCTCAGGGGCGTAACACAGGCCCCCGCAGCCCACGTGGTGTGGGGGGACCCGAAGCTCCAGGGGGTCCCCTCGGCACTGCACTCTGTCCGGAGAGCTCCTAATTGAGCCCAGAGGGGGCCCCTCTACATACCTTGCAGGGAGGCCCCCTCAATTTTCGTTACGCCAGTGACAATGCTGCACACCAACTTCCCTTGCTGTGCTGTGTTGCATGAAAGCTTAGTAAGTTTGGGCCTTAGTCTTTTACACAAAGAGGGGGTTTTAACTTTAATGACAAGCATGTTTTCGCACCCAGGGCCGGTGTACAGTGAAGAGGTAAAGGTGGCACGGTGCTGTGGTTTGGACGGTGAATGGTGGCAGAGAGTTCTTGACCTGGCTGGCATCTGGATATTATGTCTCATTTAACTGAAAAGGTCCCCAGGATTCTTTGGGGGTGGGGGGCATTTTCAGTATGGAAAAGGATTTGAGCCTTCAGCTCCAGCAAAATGCAGCATTTAGGTTATGCTTCATCGTCAACCTTAGGTGCCCACACTGTGTGTCAAATTCAGAGGTAAATTAATAAGAGGCTTGCATCACATTTGCATCAACCAAAGTTGTACATGCGTGACACAGGCCTCTAAGTCAAATTTATGAAGCCACTTTGCGTGGTTCTGAGTAGCTTAAAAAATCTGGAGTAAGGCAACAATGCAAATCGTTGTGTTGCCTTACTGTGCAAGGAAGGTGTTCCATGAGTGTTGCATTGGGTGTTCCCACACAACTCTCATGGTTTTTGATGCATTCCCAGATTTACAAGGACTTGTAAACCTGGGAATGCACCGAAATCTTATGCCTTCCCAGGTAGGCATAGCAACGAGAATTATCCTAATTTCCCCTAGTTTTTCTTTCTTTCTATGTGTGCTGCATTCTGCAGCACACGTAGAAAGATGAAAAAGCCTCTCCAAATAGTTTTTGTGCAGTTAGGTGCCCCTTTCTGCACCAAAAAAATTCTGCATGCAACGCAGGCACCATGGTGCGTAGACACTAAGCTGCCAAAGTGGCATCAGTGCAAGGGGAAAGGACAGGAATGAACCTTACTGGATAAATACAGCACATTTCTGCCCTTTCCCAGTAATGCAGGGCAGCGCAGCTAGGTGACTTGCTGCGCTGCCTTGCCCCACTATTTTAATAAATATGCCCCTCAGTATATATCATGTGCTTTGCTGTCACTCTTTGCGTTGTTGTTGTTTTACACTAGCTCATTGATATTTGTGTGTATGAATGAATGAATTTTTATTTTATTTAATTTTTCACAGTTACTTAAAACCATTTGCAATATGACTTACATACAATTAAAAGGAAGGTTAGAACAACAATTGTTTAAAAAACATTCTTATACAAATAAAGAAAATATGTTATATACATTAGTAAAACAGCAAACGATTGCAAATATGCAATTGGAGTATAGTCCCAGGTACAATGATGTGGTCACATTAATCGATTTGGAAGGGCCCCTTTTTATTTTCCAGCCCCAAATTTGGGGTAATTTATACGGTATTATACTGTAAAAAAATCTTCCCCTCTTGTGATTTCGGCGCAACTGTTAGATTTGAGTTTTAAAGAATTGCATGTACTGATCGACTCTGTTTGGAGTTGGCCCTTTGCCTCTTATCTGTTCTTTTTGCTTATTCTGTTATCACGCCGAGAAGTTTATGCACAAACAATGCCCCTGGCACGTGAGTCTCTGCCAGAAAGGATGTGCTTACACATGGGATTATGGGTTGAGCGAAGCAATGGGACATTGTTTGATGACTTTCTTCAAGAAAGTTTCTCAAGAGCTGCCCAGAACACCATCCCCAGACCACATTGCTTCCCAGGTTTAGAGGTTTTGTCTCGTTATCGCATTCTCTGTATTCTAGCTGTTGGAGTTTGTTTTGGGCTCTCTGTGTTATCAGCAAGCGTTCAAACACTTACCCAGAGAAAGTCATTAATATTGCAGCATTATATTCCGAAAATAAAAAGCGTGGTGTTGATTCGCTGCAAAGTAAATGTCATTATTCCTGTTTGATTTGTTTAGGTTTTGTCAATATGACCTTTTCTTTTCATTGGGATAACATGATCTTTAAAGGGGCATGGAAACAACCCCTCTGAGAGCAATCTCTTCACTGTAAAGCACTGCGTTCTGCTCAGAATAACCAAACATATGCTATCACGTTACTGTGTATACAAACAGGGCTCGCTCCCTTTCAATCTACAAATCTTTGTTTAGTGATTCTAGCACAGATTTTTAGCTTTTCTGAAACTTGAATAGTATATTATTCACCTCTTTTTCTTGAGAAGATTCTGATATAATTAACATGTATTTTATAAACGTTTTCGTATACCTGTTTGGCTTCACCTGCAAATGAATGGGAAACATCCATCACAACGCAACTTTTATGACGCACTACCATTACAACGCAGGATTTACAACGCAAGTCATTACAACGACTTGCGCTGGAGGGCGCTGTAGGATAGGGAATAGTTTAATTTGCTATCCAAAACCTTCTCTACTATCCACGGGGACTGGTGTTGGAATAGTAAATTGAACTATTCCACTATGCAGCGCCCCCAATGCAAGTCGTTGTAACGACTTGCGTTGCAAAACCTGCTTTGTAAAGGCATGCGTAGTAAAAGCATGCGTTGTGATGACATACATCCCAAATGAATATACCATTTTTTATTTACCAGTGTTTTGCAGAGCCAGGGCCGGCTTTATGGCTGGTGGCGCCCTGTGCGATAATCTTTTTTGCCCCTCCATGATCTCCTCCTCGGATCCCCTTACTTCCATTCAGCAAAAGTGTCCCTCATCTCTCCACAGCCTCCAGTAGCGGCCTGTGGTGGGAGTGCTGACGGTCGCTGACGGGGAAGGGGCAGGGTGGGGTGTAGTAAACTGAGAAATATGGCCGCACAGAGGTAAGTACACAAACAAATAAATAAAACGAATTTCGTTGCGCGCGCTGCATCGCCAAATGCAATGCCGCGCACGCAACAAAATTAATTGTATTTATTAGTATGTGGACTTACCTCTGTGTGGCCATATTCCGCTGTTTACTACCCCCCACCCTTACCCTCCGGCGCCCCACGTCAGTGCCCGGCAGCACTCCCACCACAGGCCGCTACTGAGTCAGCCTCTCTCTCACATACATTTCATTTGTTTTAAAGCGCTGGTAAAGGCTGGATTTACTAACACACTTAGCTATCCACTTTAAATACAAATCTATTCTTTGCCACAGGCATATGAATCCTCTGCTTTACTTTATGGTGAATCAAAACTGCCCCTAGACGAAACTCTGATCTCTTTCTCTCTCTAGCAGGAACATTAATCACAAGAGTTATCTTGACATTTTAATTGCTGCATGAAAGCTGGACACACAAGGAACACTGCAGCAGGTGCTTGTAACTGGCAAGTTATTACTAAACACAGCGCCCCCCCTGAGGTAAGTGCCCCCCTTCCAGGTCAGCATCCAGTGCGGCCCCACCAGTTGCACAGGCTCGTCCTAAAGCCGGCCCTGTGCAGAGCACTTTAAACTGGCGGGTAAGCCGTTTCTAAGACTTCTGAACAGTGTTGGATGGAAAGACTGCATGGCGATGGAGTGATTTTACTGCTATGCAATAAACACGTTTAATCTTAAATGTAAATGTATCCAAGGCAACTACATGTCTGGCGATCGTGCCTTTTCCTATCTCATTCCCAACGCCTGGAATGACCTGCCCCTGCCCATCAGAGCCGCCTCATTAGATTCTAAAATCCGCAGGAAACTGAAGACCTGGGGCCTTATTTATGAAGGCCTTGCGCCGCCGGTGCGTCACTTTTTCCCATTTTAAAAGTGACGCACCGACCGCGCAAGGCCTCCATAAATAAGGCCCCTGGTTCTTCGCCTACCCCTGGATATGGCCCGGCCCATACAGCACTTGCTCCAGTGCCAGGATACCTGAGTGAGTGGTGCACTATACAAATATACATAACATAGCATTTCTCACCTTTTATTTTTGGGCAACCATTCTGCAATCATATTTATATAAATAAGGCAATAAAATCCACATTGCCGGTGGGGGTTAATATTTGAAGTAGCTGATTTAATGACAGCAAATAGATATCTGCTTATGCCTCTTAGACTCCTCCTTGATGCTGGAGTCCACTGCAGAGTATTCCTTTCTAAGGCCCTGATTCCAGTACTCATGTTATTTCTGGGAGGTAATCCCACCTGGAAATTTTTTAATTATTGTGCAGTTGTTTTCTACCCCCGGTGCTATTACCTCTTCTTTCCAAGTTCTGCAGGTCAGAATGGAGGTTCTGCATTCCATGCTCCAAATATTGTTATATTATATTTCTTCCATACATTTTAACAAGATTTTTATGTGGTAAAATATGTCTAAGTAGAAGGCTCCAAGTCGATGCAATATTAATGCACTACTTGTTATCTCAATCACGGCACCAACATCCATTTGCACCTGATCTGAGATTACCACAGTCTTCATAATGAGGGCATTGAGCCTAAATAGGAAGATTTAAAACATTTCCAGCTACAACATTTTTATTTTGAAATCTCTATATGCATGAAAACTGAGAGCCACACTTCTCTTCATTAGCCTGGTGTGTGTCCTGGTAGCATCTGGGCCGGGATTAGAGCGGTAGTAGGCACTCAGGCATGGAAACATCTAGGCGGCTTAATCAGAGTTTTCACGTCTGGGTGGACTGAGATATTCTTGGCCTATCCAGCTCAGAGCACAATTCACAACATTTTCTTAGCTTGATGCTTGTAAGACCTGGCATCCTTGGCGTGGTTTCCCCTTATCTTTCTGGCTCTGCCTCCTGTATGCTTAGCTGTGTGCTGGATTTCGTTTTTGCTGGGCTAGATGCTAAGGGAACTTTGCCACTGCAGATCAGTGTCAAAGTGGGCATGCAGCACTGATTGTGCTACCAACACAACCAGCTTGTCAAACGGTCTCAGACCTGCCCCTGCAGTGTCTGCATGCAGTCTTTACTGCCATGTCGACCTGGCGAGTGCACCCACTTGCCAGGTGCTAACTTTCCCTTTTATTACACATGAGTCACCCCTAAGGTAGACCCAAGGTATCCCTGTGGGCAGGGTGGAGTGTATGTGAAAGGTAAGACATGTACGGGTGTATGTAACATGTCCTGATAGTGAAATACAGTGTATTTCGTTTTTCACTATGGAATGGGAGTTTATTTATATCATTTCATAAGTATAACTTCCCATTGGGACAATGAAGAAAGGTGGAGTTTAGTATGCCTGAACTCGCAATATAAAAATGCATCTTTTAGTAAAGATGATTTTTATAATGTGTGTTTGAAAATATAACTTTTAGAAGTTGGCATTTTCTTGCATAGCCATCCTCTGTGCCTCTGCTGGTTTGTGGATTGACTGTCCGGTTTAGAATGACAGGAACTGGGGTTGTGCAGTCACTGTAGACAGCCACTGGGGGGGTTGAGTTGTGTTCTGCCTTTCCTGGATGACTCAGGGCTGGGCTGAAAAGACCTGGGCTGCATTTAGAGTAGTGGGAGGAGATTCTGCTGCACTTGAATAGGCCTAGTCTGCCTTGGATAATTCTGTCTTCACCTCCTGCCAGGAAGCTGGGCTAGAGAGGATAGAACTAGTTTGGACGGGGCACAGAGCCTCTTAGCCACAAGAGAACAAAGAGAAATTCAGTATAAATATTAGGGCACAGACCGGAGAATTTTTGATTATTTCTGGATTCAAGAGGAACCTCTGCCAAGAAGAAGAGCTGGGAAAACTGAAGGAGAAGTACTGCCCCTTTCTTGTGGGTTGGCCTTTAGTGACTGTTTCTGCCAAGAAGAGGACCAAGACTTTGTTGTGTGCTGCGTACCCTGCTTGAAGAATATCGCCACGGGCTTGGTCTAGAGCTTGCTTCCTGTTTTGAAGTCTCAGGAACATAAAGACTTCATCCTCTCTGTCTTCCTGCATCACAAACTGCTGCTTCAGCTGCCACAGAGGGAAATAGTAACACCGAGGCCAGCGAGTGATACCGCAACCTGCTATGAAGCCATGGTCACTGTTCGTGAGGTGCACGACACACCGCCCACTGTCTGCTACCGCCGCAATGTATCGATTCTGATGCTGTCACAGAGGCTGTTGCCTTCACCGGAGGCGAAGGCACCACTCGTGATGCTCACAACGCACCACCCCGACTTGCACCGCTGCCTCAACCACACCAACGCCGGTACTTCATTATCACGGAGCCGATACCTGACGTGGGTGACCTCCTGAATCCATCGACCCTGCATCATCATAAGGAACTAATGCCCCAACACCACCACAATGTCACCTCTCCAGCAACAGTAAGGAACTGATGCCTCACCTCGCCTGCATCGCAGTAAGGAACCAACACCTCACCTCCCCTGTGGTGGTAAGAAACCAACTCCGCCCAGCACCAACGATGCATCACCTCCCTGACACCATCTTTGTTTTCATCGTTTGCCATGGTACTGTTCTGTGGGGTCAGTGTGACTCCGGGCCCAATGCCTCACACCTTTTTTTTTTTTATATATTTTTTATTGAGAGTTCATAGACAATAGAAAAACATTACATGGCATATTTAAGCAATGAAATTGATAAAGTGCATAATACAGTATGTATAAAAACCAGTAAATAAATAAACCCAGTAGCTTCATTTAAATGCATAGTCATATTCAAATTCCAAAATTTTGAGAATACTCCTAAAGTGCAATGTGCATAGTGCAATGTATTGACTCTAAAAACAGACTAAGAAAGAGATTAAGATCTATGTCCAGCATGCGATATCTAGCATTCGAACACACTCCAGTAATTATCATATTTCCGAAGGGCTCCTCATCTCAGTGCATACTTTCTTTCCCTTCCCTGAATCCTAGATAATTTTGCTTTCCATGCATAAAAGGTTGGTGCTTCCTCTGATTTCCAACTCTGCAGAATAAGTGATTTTGCTACCAATGATGCTATGAACAAGGACTCGTCGTAGGGAGTGGAAATCAGGGAGCAACCAAAAACTGAAGTTAGTTCATCAAATGTAATATTGATTTTGATCATATTGCTGAGATATTTTCCTATCTCCTTCCAGAACTCCTGTATTTTGGAACACTCCCAGAATATATGTTTTCAAGTGCCCTTTTCTTCACAGCGGAAACACTTATCCTCGACTTGGGGATATATACTATGGATAAATTTAGGGCGTTCTATAAGTCAACCATTTGCTATAAAATTGCATTCGCTTAAAGTTAGCGCCTCTAAAAATGCATTTGTTAAATTTGTTAACTTTATCCCACGTAAATTTGTTGATTTCAATGTCTTCCCTCTTTTTCCATCTATCTCTAGCCTTATTGTAGAATACAATTGAATTATCATCCTTGAGATTTTTTATCCAGACACTAATTTTCCTTTGCGTCACGCTATTCAATGCTTCCGTTATGACGCTTTTATGAAATAAGTTACATATGTCTAGCTCACTAAACTCAGTGTGGAGGGCGATA
Organism: Lissotriton helveticus; assembly: GCF_964261635.1. NCBI lineage: Eukaryota > Metazoa > Chordata > Amphibia > Caudata > Salamandridae > Lissotriton > Lissotriton helveticus. The sequence continues at coordinate 326,911,764 of NC_136071.1, read as the reverse complement.
AAGGACCATTTCAAGATTGTGTTCGAGTGGTGGATCTCCACAGTAATTTCCTCCCAAGATTTCCATCTATTCCCTAAAAGAAAGTCCTCAATTATCTCGAAGCCGTTTTCCTTCCAAAGTCGCACAGTGTTTTTATCCAGACAACCCCTCTCCCCAATGTTTAAATTAAGTAAATTAGTCGAACTACTTGTTCTAAAAATATCATAATATTTCAGGAGCTGCGTTCTCTGTTTAAATAACCACTGTAAAGACTTATAATGTACCTTCTTTGGGTATTTCGTAATTCTTACTGGATCATATTTTTTAGATTCCAATAACATCTTCCTCATAAAAAAATTGTCTGCTTCGTGATCATATAAAAAGTGCTAAGTGCTAGTCTCGGAATTTTATTAGCCCATAGAAACGAGGAAAGCATGGCATCCACTTTTTTAAAAAATGAAACCTGAATTGCACATGGAGCTGCACTGAAAAGGAAATTGAAAAGTGGTAGGATAGACATATGGATTAGGGCAACACGTCCCATTATTGATAACGGTAGTTGGTTCCAACGATCTAGTTTTGAACCAATCCTTTTTAACAGAGGTATGTAATTTAACGTATATAAGTCTTCCAAATTGTCAGAAATAAATATTCCCAAATATATCTTAGGGTGTGTATTGTAAATCTGCCTAAAATCCGGTAATAAAGTGTCTACCGTGCAGTTAGCTAAAATAATTTCCGTTTTATTGACATTTATTCTATAACCTCCTAATTTTTGAAAGTCAGAGAAGATTTTTAAAATTTCTACTTGACTTGTAGGCTTTGAATTTAGAAAAAGGACAATGTCGTCGGCGTATAGTTTTATATTTATCATTCCGGCTACAGGTACTGTATTGATCATTTTCCCCCTAATTGCAATTGCCAAAGGTTCAATAAATATGGCAATTAAAATTGGCGACAGGGGGCAGCCTTGACGAGTGCCTCTGTTAATTTCACATGTCCCAACATTTATGTTATTAATAATATTCTGGGCCTTAGAATTTTCATATAGTTGTTTCAGGAGAAAGATAAAAACAGTAGGAAAATCAAAGCTGTGCAAAATCGCAAAAAGACAGTCCCATGACACTAGGTCAAAAGCCTTTTTGGCATCTAAAAGCCAGATTTGGGCTTCCACCTTTTTAATCTTCCAATGCCTCCAACAAAAATTTTGTATTAGTATGGAGTTGTCTTCCTGCTATAAAACCACTTGATCTGGACCTATAAGAAACCCTTCTATTTTATTCAGGCGCTACGCAAGAAGTTTCGTAAAAAATGTATAGTCTGTGTTTAAAAGACTTATAGGCCTATATGAATTCGTGTTTTCCTTATCCTTTCCTTTTTTAGGATACCGACCACTGCGGTGCGGAAAGTGTCCGGAGGGGGCCCCTTGTAGTAAGAAATTAGCTAGTAGCAGGAGCTACTTCCGGAGAATACCATTAAGTTTTTTACAAAATTCCGCAGGAAGTCCATACTTGCCAGTAGCCTTGCCACTGGGGAGGGAGCTAATTAACTAGTTCAGTCTTTGTAAACTCCTCAACCAAAGATTTTTTTATCATCGCAACACAGTTTGGGAATTTGGAGTGCATCTAAAAATTCCCGAATATTTTCTGTTGCGCCCCCTTCACTCGATTGGTAAACTCCCTCATAATGTTTTAAAAACATCTCACCTATAGAAGCCGTAGTCTTCGGCTGTAATTTTGGTAATGAGGTCCAAAAGGTGCTCTATTCTGTTGCGGACTTGATTTTCTTTAGCTTGCCACACCAAGAGTTTACCTGTGTATTCACTCTCTTGATAGAACTTCTGGGCATAAAGATTGCTATTTGTATCACCTAAATAATAGTAAAATTACTTCATTTTTCTCTTTGCTTCTACTACCTTTTGCCCCGAGTCCAAAGATCTCGCTCTATAGTGCTCTAGGTTCGCCTTCACGAGGTTTCTCTGTAAAATAATTTTCTCCTCCCTTTTTGCCCTCTGTTTCGGTATTTCTTTGGAGGTAATTATTCCCCTCAAAGTAGCCTTAAAAGCGTCCCAAATTACATTGATTGGAGCTGACCCTCTATTCCACATCAAAAACTCCTCAATCTCCTCCTCGATGTCTGTACACCATTGTGCCTCTGAAAGGTTCAATTTATTAAAATACCATCTTCTAGGTGTCTCTGTTTCTTGATTCCCTATAGTTAACTCCATATAAAGTGCCGCGTGATCGGAATCGGATTTGGTAGGTGATAGTATTTATGAACTTCTAACCCATAGAATGTCAAAAAGAAGTCCAACCTAGATGCTGAATTATATTTTGCAGAATGGCAAGAATATTCGCGATTAGATGTATTGCGAGATCGCTAGTAATCAATGACGTCAATATCTGATTTGCAATTTTGTAAGGCAATAGCAACTTTAGGTTTATTTTGGCGCAACCTATTTCTCATTAATACCTATATATCAAATATAAAACTAATTGTGTGCAAAATGCAGCAAAAACTAGAACTAAAAAAGAAGAAGAGACCTGGGAAAACTGTGCAAAATACATGCATAGAGATCGTAGGAGTTTGAGCAACTTTCTGTGCAAAATACGCAAACCACCGTTCATTTTGCAGCAGGTAGTTGTACAAAATCAACATTTGAAGTATAACTAAAGTGCAACATATGCGGAATCCTGGGATAAAAAATTTGAGGGAAACAGGTGTAAAAAACATTACTAAAAGATAAAAGTTATACCCTCCTATACCTGGCCTCTGTGCAAAATCAGCGATTAAAGTGCAAATGGCATATGACTTAAACCTTACGATAGTTTCCGATATTAGACACAGAGATCGTAGGAGCTTGAAGAACTTTCTGTGCAAAATACGCAAAACACCATTCCATATAGCAGTAAACAGATGTGCATAATCAGCATTAAAAATGCGAATAAAGTGCAACATATACAAAAACCTGAGATATAAAATCGGAGGCGAGGGATATACAAAAGCATCGCTAAAAGAGGTAAAGTTGTAGCCTCCTATACCAGGCCTCTGTGCAAAGTCAACAATTAAAGTGCAAATTACATAAAACTTAAACCTTGGAATAGTTTCCAATATTAAATAGAGGCAGGCTGCCATGGGTTTATACATATTCCGACCGGCACTTGTAATAAAGCCCTCCACTCTGAATCTTAAAGTGCATTTCAGTGCTAAAAAAAAGAAAAAAAAAGTGCATCAGCATAAAGCAAACTACTGCTACTAATTTGCTACTAATTTCTCCAATATCGTGACTGTGCCTCTAACTGACCATGTAACTTCTTATCATATGAACTCTCTTTTTTCCCCTTTGTATCACCTTCCCCCCTCCCAATCCCCCCCAGAGGTGACGGCAAACCCCCGTGCTTCACTTCCGTCTCCCTCTGTTCTTTATTCTTCTTTGTGGATGCCATGTTATTGCATCCTTGTGCGCTTCCTGTCACCCCTTGCAACCGCCCCTTTTAACCCCAACAAAAAAAAAAGAGAAAAAGAAATCAGGTACACATAGGAGCTTCCCCCTCTCTCTCCAGAATATCTTTGATTGTTTATTTAATGTGTAACTATACTGAGAGACCCTCCAAAAAAGACTGGGCTTCTTGTAAATCTGTAAAAATAAAGAATCTCCCTTTGGCGAGGACCTTCAGCTTAGACTGCTGGATGATCATAGCTTGGGCACCTTTGGCCTTAAAAGAATTGATCATCTTGACAAAATCCCTGCGTCTGTGGGCAGATGCCGCTGACATGTCCGAAAAGATCCGAAGTTTTTTTGCATCATCGGTATTGAATGTTTTTCTTGAAAAGGCTGTGTTGAGGATTTTCTCTTTCACCCTATAATCCGAAAAGTTAAGTAATATTGTGCGAGGGTATTTAAGATTATTGGGTTTCTGTGCCGGGACTCTGTGTGCCCTTGTAATTGTTAAGTCGCCTTGCAGTTCCGGTATAGCCGTTTTTAACAGGGACTCTGACCATTTCACTACGTTGGTATCCAATGCCTCACACCTTGAGCTTGAGCTTGAGCTAAAGAATGATGATGGATTAAACCCATATCAGTTGACTGGGGGTGAGTGCTTGCAATGTTCAACACTCCGTCCATCATCCCCTTTGGTTTTGCTTTGTTCGACCCAAGTTGGCAGGGTATGCCCAGACGTGGGTCCGTTGCTCACTTTGCCACTGGATTCAAGCTAGCCTGGCTGATGATGCTGATTAGCCAGAAACCAGTCCCAGGATGCTTGTTTCCGGGCCATGGGGAGACATGGCTTGGCAGTTCGGTCTGGACTGTTCCCATGAGGCACAGGGTCAGACTGATTTGCATATGGTCATGTCTGGACTGGGGTGGGGGAGTGAGCCAAAGAATGATGATCAGTTAACTGGGGGTGAGTGCTTGCAATGTTCAACACCTGGTCCATCATCCCCTTTGGTTTTGCTTGTGCACACCTTGAGGTCGGCACCATGCTTTGGGATTTTCACCTGTCATGACTTCCTAATAGCCCCTGGTGGAGCTATTTGTTGCTACAAGCTTTTTTTTTGTATAGAACCTATTTTTGGTGATCTGATATATGTATGGTGCATTTTTGTTATTTTGGTCTTGTGTTAGATAAAGATTTCCTATTTTTTTCTTAACTGGTGTGGTATTCATTTGTTGTGTTTTTGCTGTAATACTGTATGTGTGCACAAATGCTTTACACACTGCCACTGAAATAAGCCTGTGTGCTCATGCCAAGCTACCAAGGGGGTGAGGAGGGGTTGTCTAAGGGCGTAACTCCCTTACCCTGCCTAGAAGGAAGGGTCCCTACTTGGACAAAGGTGCAACCCATTGCCAACTAAAGACCGCCATTTCTAAAAATGTGGCTGCAAAATTATGCTTTTTGGTACTCTTCTAGATCTACTGCATTAGAGTTTAGGAATTAAAAGTAACCATGATTGCTTCCTACTGACCAGATTTCGGCTTGACCTTTTTCACTATCTCTTGGCCCAACCATGTGGTCTTTCTAGAGGGCAGGGTCTCATGTCCTGTAGCTGTGGCGATGCTCCTCAGAACATGATGCACTGTTTAATGTTTTGCAGTTTTCATGAGGTCCCTAGAAAGTGTTTTATTATTCCTATTCTTAAAAAGGCTTGCTTTATGAGGGTGAGACCTGCTTTTATCTTTTTACAACTTCTCTCAAATGACACAGTACTGTACATGCATAGTTTTTTAAGGGCCGCTATCAGGCTTAGGTTAAGTTGTGATTTACTTTGATAGTGGGATACATTTTTTGTCCTGTAATTAGATTACAATGGCTGTACTGTATTGCTATTTTGTACATATACAGACTTTTATTAATGTTTGTATGACTTTTATGGTTTTAACTGAAGAAACCAAATAAAGTTTGTTGAATTAATATTGCATTGGAGTACATATTGCTTTTCAAACAAATTCATTGGAATATTATCCTGTGAAATAGATCTTTGAACGTCATTTAAAATAAATATTTCTTGGAGGGAGCGATCCCCAAAATCCCATCATGTTCAGTTGAAGCTAACTTCCTCTGTGCAAACTGGGTCTAATATTAAAAAAACTTTCAGGGGATTTTTTTCACTGCCACGTGCAGAAAAGAGATCATTCTTTTGCAGATGGTTGGAGAGCTGTGTCAACTGACATTGTCTTGGCTATGAAGCAGTTAGTTCACTGGCTTTTACTGTATTGTTTAATTTATGAGGGAGATCTGTCTTGGGATTGGGATTCAGGAATCAAAGGCATGTCATGTGTGCCACAGGACTGGGGTCAAATGCCAACTGGAAAAATCTGTGGCCTAACGTTTGGTTAACAATCTCACTCTGAATCAAAAGGTTGGTATACCTTTAGAAGAATCCCTCTGCTTCTTTAATCAGCCTAGCTACAATGCAAAAGGGTTGTGTATGGAACAGCTGTTGGCAGCTAGCACATTACCACTAACCTCTGAATGAAAGCCTAAAACCTTAGCCATCATGTGGTTTAAACCAATAACCAACATACCTAGCCTTTTTTGTTTAGAGGCCCATTTAGGTCATTCCTGTCAATAGGACACGTCTCATATCTTTTACTGATGTCTTTTACAGACATCTTGGCACTAGAGTAGCTGTCCGCCTTTCCAATGTGAGCACTAAGCTGCTTCAAATGACATTCTTCAAAATGTCTGTGATTTCTTCTTTATATCTGTGGTTTGTGGGAATGTTGTGTTCCTCCTACTTAAAGAAGTAATAATGGAAAGAAACAGGGCCGGCTTTAGTACTGGTGGTGCCCTGTGCGACAGTGTTTGTTGGCCCCACCTAATGACCACCTCACCATGGATTCCCTTACTACCAACATTTGACAATGCCCCACAAGTCTCCATACCCACTGTCTCTTACATTCATTTACTCTTATAGCACCACTCATACCAGTTTAAAGTGTCAAAACACTTTACATGACACATACATTGCTCAGAGACAATCATAGGTGTGTAAAACAGTGGATAGGAAATGTTATATAAGACACAGGCCTACAAGATGTATGTGTCACATCTCATCCATACTGGTAGACTTTATAGTTTAAGAGTCCTTGGTCTGGAAAGGCACACATACAGAATTTAAATTGTATCACCATTGTTATGGTTTTTCTTTAATGATAAGAATTGATTTCTACCCAAAGTAACCTAATTTGAACTATTAGGATAATGAAAGACTGAGCAAAAAACATGTAGGCATAATATATTCCTTGCAGTCTGCATGCAGCTCTTTGATGACAGTTAATAGCTCACTGCTCTATGTTCGGATTTTAACTTTTTTTTTTTTTTATTTGTTTATTGGTGTTAATCACAGCCATACATACATGATTGGACGACATGTTCAAGATAATCTACATTATAACTGAGCAGACATAAATTCTCATTGCATATCAAACACTTCCCCACGTCCCGCTTGTCTATGCGTCTCCATTTCAACAGTAGGCGACACACAGGGATCCCCTCGATATGTATTCCAGTGTGACCACTTAATATCCCATTTCTTGGGGCACCCCCAAGTCTTAAAAACCTCAGTCTCTGCCAGCATGCATCTATCCATTTCTTTAGCCCACAGGATGACAAGTGGTGGGTTCGCTCCCCCATTCGCTTGTCAGTTCTCATTTCACCAGCGTGTATCCCAGTGTTGTAAATTGTTGTTCAATTTACGTGAGATCAGTCGCCTCCCATATGTTGAACAGTCCCAGTTGTGGTGTTAATACTATGTCCTTTCCCAGGGCCGTTCGCATCTGTTCTGAGGCTCCCTCCCATAGGGCACGTATCTGTGGGCAACTCCACAGGGTATAGTAAAATGTGGCCTGTTGTCCACACCCCTTCATACAAAGGTCATCCGGTCTAGCTCCTATTCTCGCCAAAACTTTCCCTGTGTTGTATGATCAGTGGAGTATCCGAAGCTCAATCAGCCTGAATCTCTGTGTGATGGCCACTTCTTGAGGGGACATAAGAGCCGCTCGCCAGGCCTCGTCATCTATAGGACCGAAGTCGACTTGCCACCGCTCCCTGAGCTTTGGAAAGGTGTCTGGTAGGTTATTACTCAACTTCTTGTAGGATAGAGATATTGACTTTGAACTGAGAGGCCCGTCTAGTAGACGGTCCTCCAGTGGTGCAGATTCTGGTATATCTTTGAGAGATGGGAACGCCGCCTGTATCGCATGTCTAATCTGTAAATACCTGTACACTTCTTCTTGCGCCAGATGGTATTGCCTCTGGAGGTCATCGAATGTAAGTAGTGCTCCCTTCTTCACCAGGTCTTTCACCACTGAGATCCTGATGAGGTCCCACCTATCAAACCCGGGCTGATAGCACAGCATGCCCAGCTTCTGGGTGAACCACAGTGGTGTGGCCTGCGAGAGGACGCCCATCCACCCCAACCGGGAATTAACTATACGTCAAATTTCCAGTGTATGTTGGGTAGGTCCGAAGAACCTCCCCCTGTTCTGCCTATCAGTAGTGTACAGGACCCCCAGATATCCGGAGCGATCAGTTTGGTAAAGATCAAGAGTATATGCTGGGTTGTCCGGGGGGGTGATACATCCAGTGGTTAACAGTTACTAATTGCGCTGTCCAGTAGTAATGTTGTAGGTCAGGGAGTGCTATGCCTCCATCGTACCAGCCGTTTGTCAATTTCTGCAGTGCGATCCTGGAGGCCCTCCCATTCCACAGCAGCGTACGAATCTCACCTTCAACTGCTCTAAAATACGAGTCTGGCACTCTATGTGGACAGTTATGTAGTATATAAAGAAAGCGAGGGAGGGCAAGCATTTTAAAAAGTGCAGCCCGCCCCAACAGTGTCAAGGGCAGCGACCTCCAATGCTTCACATCAGCTCGTAACCTAGCTGGGGGGGGGCAGATTGGAGCTGTAAAAACAAGCTGGGTCTTGTGTGACAAAGATCCCCAAATATATAAACCCCTCAGTCTCCACCGCTATATTTTCTTCAACATAAACAGTACGGACTTGTGCCAGTTGATCGCATATCCCGAATATTTACCAAAGTTTGTAAATATGTCCAATACCGCTCTGATCGATTTGTACGGGGATACTAGATATAACAGTATGTAGTCCACATCCAAGGATATACGATCCTCCACTTCAGCCGCCCAGCGTATCCCTAGCACCATCACGTAACTGCGCACCCCGGCCGCAAGAGGCTCCAGCATAAGAGAAAATATCAGCGGGGAGAGAGGGCATTCCTGCCTAGTACTCTTTGTAACTCGAATGTCCGGGATGTATAGCTGTTAACTCTCACCTGTCCCAGCACACCAGTATACAGAAGCTTTACCCAGGCTATAAATTTAGGGCCCAATCCCACCTTTTCTAGGACCTCGAACAGATACAGCCATTCGATGGAATCGAACGCCATTGAGCCGTTGAGAGATAGCACCGCCGCATCCTCCTCAATATATTTTCTACCAGCCATCACATTGTGCAGACGCCGTATATTAAGGGCCATATTTCTGCCTGGCATAAACCCAGATTGGTCCGGGTGGACCAGTCTTGTAATAACTGTCACCAATCTATTCGCCCGGACTTTTGCCAACACCTTTGCCTCCACGTTAATCAATGAAAGTGGCCTACAGGAGCCACAATTATCTGCTGGTTTACCCTGCTTGTGGATGACCACAATGGTGGCTAGTCGCTAGTCCACTGGTAACCTACCCACTTCCGGACTTTCTTCATATATGGCTCTCAAGTGTGGCACAGTCAGAGATGCAGTGGCTTTCAAAAACTCTACTGGAATGCCGTTAGGACCCATCGCCTTTCCGGACTTAATCTGTCCCAAGGCCTTGCATATTTCTTCGTTCGAGAGGTCTGTCTCCATGATCTCCCGCTCCTCATCCGAGAGGCCCTGCACATCACTGTCCTGGAGGAGCTGACGGGAGTCCTCAGCCGTGTAATGTGTTGAGGGGGAATACACCCTCTCGAAATGATCAGCAAACTTTTCCGCTATTTCTTGCGGATGCATCACTGTCTCACCCCCTGTGTCGTCAGTTTGTGTACCCATCTGGATCTCTGCTCTCGTCTTTCTAACCACGCCAAAGTCCTGCCAGCCCTATCCCCTAGTTCATAGAGTCTGTGGCACGGTATTTAGCCAACATATGTTCCCCGGTTTTTATCCTGTATTCATCTTGTTTCAGTAGGAGTTTATGGCTCATATCTGGTGAGGGATTTTGTACCTGCTCCCACTCCAGTTCGAGGAGGTCAGACTCCACCTGGACCAGGAGTTCACACTTTTTGACGATATATCCCGTCTTCAATGACAGAGCTTGCCCCTTAAGAACTACCTTGTATGCTTCAAAGATTATTTGTGTGGAGTCGAACGAGCCCACATTTTCAGTAAAATAGTTCTCTGATTGTGTGCGGAGTTCCTCCCTAATATCCGGTATGTGTAAGGGCCATGGGTTAAGAACGATAGTGGTGCGTGCCTGCCGTTCCCAGTGTGTATATTCCCTACAGACTGGGGAATGGTCCGATATGCCTCTGAGTAGAACTTTATACTGGGCAAAGTTACCTATCGAGGACAGGTGTGTGAGGAAGTAATCAATACGTGATGAACTACAATGGACATTAGAGAAGTATATGAATAATTTGCCGGTTACTTGAAGCGCACAACCTACATCTGTCAAATCCAGTGCCTTCACGTCATTAGATTTCTCTCTAGACTTCTGTGGGTGGCGAGTGACGGTGTCATCTAATATCATGTTGTAGTCTCCCCCATGATTAGTGTGCCCTCCCGGAGTCCCGTCAGCCTACTTCCTAGGTTCCCCAGTGCTGCCTTGTCCAGAGCGGGTGGTACATATACTGAGAGGATGTTGATGTCTCTTCCATCCCTCTGGGCCTCTGCCCCTGCTAAGCGTCCCCCGTATCCACCCATGTCTTATGAACAATAAGGGGCATACTTTTTTTAACCAATATAGCCGTCCCCCTTGAACCCGTGGTGTAGTCTGCATGCACTAGAAGTTTGTATCCCCACCTAGTAAGGGTCTTAGATTTCTGGCCCACGAGATGCGTTTCTTGCAGCAAGACCACATCAGGAGAATGCCTTTTTAGGTACTGTTGCACAATCCCTCGTTTAATCTTATCTCCAACACCATTAACATTCCAGGTCATTATAGAAAGTGTTCGGTCCCTATCCCACCCCATAGCTATGCATCACACAGTTCCCCAGTACTCGGATAATTGCAAATGTAGAAAAAACTTGAACCCGCCCACTCAACAGTTGCCGTCCAGTGTTCAATATGGCTACTTTGCTCTTTCGAACCACAGTATCACAGTGCCAACCAATAAAACAATCAAGAAAGAAACATCCCCAATTTCCAGACCCCCTGGTTCTCTCACCACTCCCCACCCTCCTGTCCATAGAACAATGTACCGTCTGTATACCAAGAAAACAGTGGGAAATGAAACACCCCTTTCTCCCTAACTCTCAGGTTCCCTCCCCCTCCCTGCCCCCCTGTCCGTGGATTTAGAACTACCCACTCCCAAACATGGCAGAGTGACTCTTTTCCCCCTGAAATGCTGAAAATGCACGGGGATAGTCAACTCCCATCCCCGCCTATACATATCACAATCATTTTGAATTTGAGCCATCCACTACTAATTCTTAGTATAGTTACATTCAAAACACATCATATAAACCCAACAGTCCTGGCTTGTTAACTAGGAAACAACATCAATGTCTCTCCTCAAATGGTATCCTGAACCTCATCTCTTCCCTCCCATACATGTGCGCTCGACCAGGTACCGGCTCACAGCAACTGTCACTAGGAGTGTCAGTCTCGCTCCGTCCTCTGGTCGTCTTCTTCCGCTTGACCATTGGTCGTAGCTCCCACATTGCTACCTCTTTGTTGACCAGATCTGCCTGGACGATCCCGTTTATGGCTTCCCACTGTGCTCCATCCTTCCATCCAGTCCCAGACCGCCTCCGGTGACTAAAAAATCATGATTTACCATCCGATTCCATTCTCAGCTTTGCAGGAAAAAACATGGCGTACTTCACCTCTCGATCTCGTAGTTCTGTCTTCACTGCCTGAAAGCTGCACCATTGAGCCTGGACCTTGGCCGTAAAATCAGGAAAAAAGGCCACCTCGTAGTTCTCAATTTTCAAAGGGGGACTAGATCTCGCAGTTTGCAGGATAATGTCTCTATCGCGGTAATTGAACACACGGGCAATCAGGGGTCTCGGGGGATGCTCCTGGTTTTGACCTGCCTCCCGGTACACGATGCACCCTTTCAATGGAGAATAGCTGGACAAAGTCTTAGGCTTGAGGTGTTTGGTAATAAGGTCCTCCACATATAGGTCCGCAGCCGGCCCCCCGGCCTTTTCCGGAACGCCTAAAATGCGGATATTATCATGGCGTGCCCGGCCTTCGTAGTCATCAAGCTGTCGTGCCATCCGTTCCTGCTTCTTTTACAATTCTATCATCTGTGTTTGAAACTCAGATGTATCCATCTGCAGAGCACCGGTGACTATCTTTAATTCCTTGACTTTCTCGTCCATCTTCCGGAAGTCGGCCCTGATGAGGGAAACCGCCACTATAACTGAGTCCAGCGAGGTATGCACCCCATTGATCGCCACCATGACATCATGAAGTGTTGGTTCCATTCCTGGCTTAGAGGCAGCGGCTCCCCCTTCTTTATCCAACTGCGGCAAGTCACTTTTGTCTCCCGCCTTCGACCATGCAAATTTGGCCAGTTGCTTCTGAGCATTGGCTTTTGGGCCTTTCCCTCCTGTCGCCATGAGTGCATGCTAGCCGTTGACACGCCGATCAGGAATCCAAGGTAGCACCGATGGCTACTTGCTACCCACCGTTGGAGCAACTGGACTGATAGGAATCTCCCTGGGGATGTATCTTCTCCGCACCGCCTCTGAAAGAAAGTGTAGCAGACTTGACTCCACCTCTGCCTGTGGTGTACCTTCGACTCAGCGCAGACGGATTTTAACTTTTAAACTGCAAGTAACAAAAGGATCTCTCTGACAAATGTGATAACCCACTTCACTATTTCTAGTATATGCATTTTGTCATCTAAATGGAACATGTTCTTTGAAGCAGGCATATTAACCCTCTGCACTAGGAAAATCAAAGCTTCCACTACCAGATAAAGCTCCAGTCTCTCTCCAGGAAGAACATTAATCACCAGAGTTATCCTGACATTTACTAAATGGATTCACATCAAATCACAAAAAGCATAACCTCTGGGTAAATGTCTAGCTTTTTTTCAAATTTGATGTAATTCCATTTAGCCATTTTGGCTGTAGCACTGTTCAATTTTCATATGGGAAATTGCAAGGCAAAAAAACATTTTGACCACCCCGCCTTTTTGCTAGCCATCCCTTGAAGGATCACGCCAAATCTTTCCAGGAAGGAGCTGAACTTTGTTGTCTAAAATTTTGTGAGGATTCACCAAAAAGCACCAAAAGTTAGAAGCAAACCCAAAACAATCAATTTCCTTTGGAAGCTGGTCCTATCTAACTGTAGAGGTAAATAGGGTAAGCATTTTTAAAGTTATAAGGCATTTAAACTTAGTAATATTAGTTACCATGGTAGTTTTGAGCAATTTGGCAAAACTACCGCAGTACATGTGAATGACAAGTCATTATGTGATTTGCTAATGACTGCTTTTAAAAAGTTAAAGGCAATCGTGTTGTGTAAAGACCACTTTCCCTGTGTTTGGGTTAGGGCATAGATTTAGGTAAGTATAAGGTTTTGTAATTTTCCTCTAAATATTACCGCTAAATTAAAGTGGAAATAGGTAGGGAAAACTTATGTACAGTTTCAATGTTCCCCCCAAAACATTTACAGAGGGAAGCAGTACTGCCAAGGAGGTACTGTGGTACTTAAAAAAATGTTTAAAAAAATAAAGGAAATACATTTTAAAAATCACTGTAATCATTTTTTACAAATATAGTGTACTACAGTGTATTTTAATTGTTTTACATATTGAATTCTTAATTAAAAATTGTACAGAGTGCGGTGGGAATTCAGAGAAATTATGATGCAACAATTATTATTATTAGTATTTTTAAAAAGTAAATTTCTTAAACAACACAGTACTTCCTAGGTATTACAGCGGTACTCTGTATACTTTAAAAAATATATATTCAAAATAGAAATACATTTCCCTACCTGTTAACACTTAAAAAAAATGATAATAGGTAGGAAACAATAAAAAAAACTTATACTTAGCTATATTTGAGGCCCTAACCCAGACCACAGCTAAAGTGTAGTAGAAAAAGATGCCTGCCTTTTAATTTTGTAAAGGCAGCTATTAGCCAATTATAGACTGCCTTATCATCAGCATGTACTGCGGTATACTGCAAAGTTACCACGGTATGCCATGGCACATTATATGACTAAGGCACAAATATATTATTTATTACATTACCCTTACATCACACATGGTCTCACATGGGCAACGCAATACTTAACTCACACTTACAAAGCAACACAAGGCCACCATAGTTAAGCCTGCGTTGCTTGGTAAATCTGGAGAAACACAAGGCAATGCAAATTGCTGTCTTGCATTAATCTGCACACCATATTATGCATTCCTAACAAATTTCATGTACATACATTAGCCACCACACTGTATGCTACTCCACTCTGTGCCACTCCACTGTACCCCACTCCAGTTCACGACACTCTACTGTACGGCACTCCACTCTATTCCATTGTATGTCACTTCACTTTATGCTATTCCGTTCTATGCCTCTCCACTGCACTACTCCACTCACTATACACCATTCCACACAATTGCACTGTACGCCACTCCATTCTTAGCTCTTACCCGGTACGCCACTCCACTATGTGCAACAGCACTCTACCCGACGCCATTCAACACTATTCCACTATATGCAATTACTCTCTACGGTACTCCATTGCTATTCCATTCTACCCACTCCACTGTAGGCCACTCCACTCTATGCCACTCCACTGTACACTATTCTACTGTATTCCACTCCACTGTATGCTACTACACTTTACGCCAATACACTGTTGCCACTCCACTCTACATTATTCCACTCCGTGCTTTTCAACTCTTTGCCACTCGACTGAACACTACTCCACTCTACGCCAGTCCACTCTATGCTATTCCACTGTATCCAACTCAACTCTACACCACACTTCTCTATTCAATTCCACTCTAAACCACTCCATTGTATGCCACTCCAGTGTATGTCACTCCACTGTACGCTACTTCAGTCTACACTATTCCCCTTTAAGCCACTAAACTGTACAATACTCCACTCTACGCTACTTCACTGTATGCCACTCTATTCTATACCAATCCCCTCTACGCTATTCCACTGTATGCCACTCCACTGTAACTACGCAACTCTATGACTCTCCACTCTATGCTATTCCACCCTACCCCACCCCACTGCACACCAGTCCAGGCTAGGCAATGCACTATATGCAAGTGCACTGAAACTTCACTGTACACTACTCCATTCTATGCCACTCCACTGTATGCCACTCCACTCTCCGCTACTCCACTGTATACAGCTCCACTGTAGGTTACTCTACACCACTCCACTGTATGCCAATTCAGTCTATGCCTCTCCATTGCATGCTATTCCACTATCAATCAATCAATTGAATCTTTATTCGGATATGAATATATCCATAAAAGCACAGGTCAAATAACAGCAAAGGAATACATTAGACTATAAAAATACATTAAGATAAAAGAAGCAGCAACATCATAAAAAGAAGGAGAGGTTCCCAATAGAGACCGGTAAACACAGATCAAATAGCAGCATAGAATACATTGTTCTATAAAAGTGAAATCAGATAAATGACAGTCCAACATCATAAAACAATTTCAAAAAAATTGACTCGTAAGATATACATGAATCCTATCTCAAAAAGTATAAGAGTTAACGATTAGGCGTGACAAACCCGATGTTTTAACCATGATCATAAATTACAGATTAATACACTCATTAGAAACAGCCTTCAGTGAATGCTCATTGAGGCACGCGTGCAAACTGCGGCTTTCAAAAAAGATCCCACGCAAAAAATTAAATCATCCTCTTCCAACTTAAGAATTTTCATGTAGGTTGCCTTATAATGAATAGTGGCAATTTTATAAAAAAATGCAATTGTATATTTTTTGTAAAAATTGCAAAAAAATTGAAAGTGTAACATTGATTGGTTACTATGATAATCACAGGGACATTGTAATTGATCAAGGTTAGCATTGTACCCTAAGGGGAAACAAAGCAAACATTTCAAAGTACCTGTCCTTAGGCAAAAATATAATCCTCTCTCCCCACGGCCTATGGTTTTTAAAAGGTAACTTAATGACAAATGTGATGACAAATGGGATGCATCCACTAAGGACATATATCTGGCTACTGAGGTTTTCTGAGCCTCATTTTCATACCTTACATTACTATACTGTGCGTATAAAGCCTCCTGTAGGGATTTTTTGTTTATATGCTCCATGTCAGTTGGATTTAGAAATATATATTCAAGATTCACGCTGTTTAGGCTCTCCCTTACAGCAGCAAGCCAAGGTATGTCGCTGACCTTTTCACATTTGAGGCAATCTATTATTACATCTCTAGTGAAAGTCGCTCCCGGGTTTTTCCAGATTGCAAGCCAGAATCTAGCTCGGCGAGCCCTGATATAATCTTCAACGTATGGCAGTTTCAGTTCCTTGTGGCAACCATACAGTGAAGAAGAAATCGAGGATCCCAGAAGTTTGCGGCAAAATCTATTTTGCTCACCCTGGATGCTACTACACTTTGTGAAGCTCCAAACTTCAGCACCGTATGTTGCAGTGGGGATACGCTGTGATTTAAACATTTTGGTAATAGCTAAAACCACCTATGACTTTTTGGGTTGCGGAAGGCAGAGAATTGCATTGATGGCTTTTGAAAAGTTGCTCCTACTAGGTGCCACATGATCAACCCAGGAACCACTGGCTGCGAATACTGATGTAAACATGCAGAACCCACAGAAATGGTATTAATAAGGTGCTTTTTCAGACCACAGGCCATGAAAAACGATTTTTTTTTTAAATTAGTGCAAAGATCTAAGCCAGCCATAAAATCTACAAAGCCCTGAACTAAAGTACATAATGCATTGGGTGTGCGTCCAATTAGGACCGCATCATCAGCGTACAGTAGGGCGGGAAGTATATTGCCGTTAATTCTAGGGACATCATTAGTAAGTATAATCAGTGAGTTATGTAGGTCATTAATGTATAAAATAAAAAGGAGAGGGGCCAGGACACACCCCTGCCTGAACCCTCTACCGATATTGATGTCCTTTGAAACCTCCCCCCCTTACTGATCCTCACCCGAGCTTTAAGGTCCCTATGTAAATAGGCTAAAAAATTAACCAAAACCTCATTGAACCCGTATTTTAAAAGAATCGACCATAAGCTGACCTGTTAACATAATCAAAGGCCGAGGTAAGATCCATAAAATCCAAATAAATAGGAAATTTCTGCGCTATGGTGTATTTTCCAATGATCAAGTTAAGGTTTAGACACTGTTCGACTGTGCCTATTTTACTTCTGAAAACCTAACTGACAAGAATTTAAAATGCGTTCTTCCTCCGTCCACAACCTATTCTTGTTAAACAGGATCCTCCTGAGAATTTTCAATGTTTTATCAATCAGGGAGATCGGTCTGCAACAACTTGGGTTGTAACAGTTTCATAACATAACAGTTTATTTTATTATGATTTGGAATTCCGAGGAATTCCACATAAAAACAAGAACAAAAAAAACAAACATTTCATACAAGTCATTGTGCAAACAATAACGAATTACAACATCAATATTGTAAAAACATCCATTTAAAAATAGGAAATCTCTTTTCTTGGTTATCTTGTCACTTCAATATTCGGCATAATTCAAGTGTGGTACACTTACGGGCAATAATCATCAATTTCCAGTAAGAACATCGTATTGGCTATCACCCTGGGTTAACACATTAACTGAGGTTTCGAAGGCACACAGACGGATTAATATACGATCATCATCCAATATACACATATCAATAAAACCAAAACAATTAAAAAAAAAAACATCATATAGGGAGATCATGGAATAGTATTAGCAGCAAATGATTTTTATAAAGTGCTTAATAAAAGTGCTAATGCAATCAGTAAAGTGCATAATGCATTAAATACCATCTTCCAGGACATCTATTAACAGGATGTATGACGTTATAACGCATACTTTTACTCCGCAGACCATTACAACGCGACTTTTACTCCGCATACCGTTACAACGCATAGCGCCTTGGGGCGCTGGATAGTGGTAAGTATAATTTACTATTCTAACTCCAGTCCCCGTGGACCCTAGGGAAGGTGTTGGATAGTAAATTATACTTATTACCTATCCTAGAGCGCCCCCCAGCGCAATGCGTTGTAATGGTATGCGGAGTAATGGTCGCGTTGTAATGGGTCTGCGGAGTAAAAGATCCGTTGTAACGGGTGTATACCCTATTAACAATAACTGAATAGCAGCAGTGTACCTAAAGTGATGCACGAGATAAATGGCAAGTCATACAAAATTGCTAGTACTCAATCCAATTTTATGAAAGAGTAAAAACTGCAGCGGATGGTTTTTATAAAGTGCTTGAGAAAGTGCTAGTGCATGAGATATTCTCCATATATACCAAGCAGCGATGGAACTCAAAAGCTGCACATGGGCAATTGATTATCAAGAAAGAGGAAGAAAGTGCCGATGCTCTGTACAATTTTTGAAGGATGTTTTCCAACCACCCCTAACAACAGTATAGATTGACAAACAGGGAAATATTAACTACTTAAGGCAACTATCATGTGATACGCGGGTAAAGATTAGTCTTTACAATTATATTGCTGCTATACATGTGGGTTCTCATAATACTATTAACGCCAAAGGGACAACTTAACCCATTATTTTTAAAAGACATTTAAATTTTTTTTTTAAAAACGACAATTTTTAAAACATATCAATTCGGATGGAGGGAACAGAAGAAAATTTCGGGCCTGTTCTGCTGTGGAGATGTTATACTGTAAAAACCCATGCCTTAAGTATTTGCGTCGTATTGAGTAGAGTGCTGGGCACACAATCAAAACATGATTTAGGTCTTGTATACCACTAGCACATAAGTGACATTGTCTTTCATGTTTGGGAATACCCTCCCAGGATCCTGTTACAATTCTCAAAGGGAGCAAATTCATTCTTATTAGCAAAATCACTCTACGTACACCGTGATTCATGTTCCATAGAACGTACGGCTGAGGATTTTTAACAATTGAGCTCCCCGAAATACAATCCATCCTACCATTCGAGTGACATAATTTCAGATCTCTTTCACGTGAAATCACATATATAGTTTTTTTAATTATATGCTTTAATGCTGTTTTATTTAAAACTGCTGCCCCTTCGAACTCTAAGCCGAAGATACTTAAAGCCTTTAAATAATTCCTAAAAATTGCACTTTTCCACATCATGTTTACAAAAATTCCTTGTGCAACGCTAACCTTAATAAGTTGTCATGACCATTTATCAGAGCATTACACCACCTCAAGCAAGCTGCCATTGATAACACATATGTTGACAGAAGGCCAAATTCGAGCCTAAGTGCCGCGATTGGCGCAGCATGACTCAAATTGCATATTTGGCGCCAGATCTTTCCTTCCACTTTCTCAAACTTTGCCCACTCACTCTCATCTATTGTTTCGCTTGCATAATTCAGAGTTAGTGGAATCTTTATTTTATAAACTGCAATAGCATGCGAAAAATGTCTTTTCCTGCATTGCAAGTACAAGCGATTAATTGCGGAGGCTTGTGAGATAGCTTTACTTTTGCAGTGATCCAAATGTCTCTTAGCTGAGCACCTGTTTGTGAATAATTTTCCTAAGTAAGGGTAAAATGTTACTACTTCCATTTTTTCATCTCCCAAGAACCATTTCAAATTTGTTCTAACCTTGCAGCCATTGTAACGTATAATCATCACTTTACTCTTTGAAATATTTATTTTTAAAAAATATTCCTCAGTGTACCCAACTAATTCCGTCAGTCTTCTCTGTAACCCAATTGGAGTTAAGTCCATTATTATAGCGTCGTCTGCATACAGCAAACAACTTATTTTCAAGTTACCCACTTGATGAGGATCCCATTTGCTCTCCCCTATCCGACTCGGTAGGTCATTTATGTAGATTGAGAAAAGCAAAGGGGCCAGAAGGCACCCCTGCTTCAGCCCATTGTGAGTGGATATTTTCTTTGAGAGGCCTTGAGTACCCCCTAACAAGACTTGGGTCCATGTCGAAGAGTGGAGAGCAATTATTAATCGCAAAAGGTTCCCTGGGATCCCCATAGTAACCAATTTCCTCCACAGCGTCCCCCGATCTACCCTGTCGAACGCTGTGGAGAAATCAATAAATGCTGTATACAATGGTATCCTCCGACCCACAGGGTATTTATCGATCAGAGTTTGCAGAACAGATATGTTATCTAAAGTACCACTGTTCTTACGAAACCCGATTGTTCTAGGGGGATTAAATTATTTCCGAATACCCACTCTTGCAAGTGGCCAAGGATACTTTTTGCAAACAGTTTCCCCGTAGCGTCTAGAAGGGAGATTTGCCTAAAACTTGCCGGAGAGTTTTTTGGGCCCTTCTTATATAACGGGACTATTATACTTCCTTTCCAAGAGTGAGGGATGTCCCCGGTGTCATAACAATGGATAAACAAAGGATGTAATAATTTTGCCCAATCACCACAGTCCTGTTTTATTATGGCTACCGGGACATCATCCGGCCCCATTGCCCCTGAGTATCTTGCCCCCTTAATGAATCCTTCAATTTCCCCCCCTGATGGAGCTTCCACATCACCTGCCAATGCTGAGGTATTAATAACCCCCTCAAAATCTTCACCTAGTTGGTTGGGGGCATACAATTGGGATATGTACATAAACCATTCGGTTTCAGGAATCAGCATGGGGTGTGATTTTTCTCTGCCGTCACAATATTTTGCTATCAAAGCCCAGTACTTTCTCGTATCCCCTGATAGAGCCACTTCCCGAAGGGTAATCCATTTTTCATCTTCGACGGCCCTACGATCAGCTCCTATTTTCCTTTTCCGAACCTGTTTTAGTCTGTAAATCTCTTTTTGCCTTAGTGAACTAAAATCTCTAAATCAGCCCATTTATCTCTTTATTAAGTTTTTTTATTTCGCAGGAGATTGTTACTGTTGGAGCACCTCTTATACTTTGCTTCTTTCTGCCCAATTTTCTAATAGCAGTCAAAACTCTTTCATATCTCTCAACTGGGCTCTCCCGATTTATATTAAAAGCGATATTCTTAAATACCCACTGAAAGTTCGGAAGTGACTTATGTGACCAACATGTACGACCATTGTTTCGAGAACAAGTTACATTTTCGTTCCTTTGGTTCCAGAGTTCAGGTTTCTCTAGGTTTTTAACTAAATTTACCACCAGAATATTATGATCGCTCATCTTTGTAGGGAGCACTTTAAACTGTAGACATGCCCCAAACAATTGATAAGATACTGCCATATAATCAAGTAGGGAGTGGCCATATGTCCCATGAAAGGTAAGGGCTGCTGGTGAGTCCTCTGCGAATCTGCCGTTTAGTAATACAAGGTCAAGATTCCTAAGATTTTGAAAAAGAGAAAGGCCACGTTTGTCCGATTTCAAATTGGCCGGGAGTACTGCCTCTGGAATAGACCAAACCTCCTCCAGGTCCAAATTGGAGAAGGACGAGACAGTGCTGTTACTTATCTTTGCGTTAAAATCCCCTACCATCATTATGCATGCTCTTTCTTCATCATTACATAAGCTTTGTACAAAAGTGCAAATGGAGTCAACCAGTGGGTTAGATGCCTTCCCTGGGGGTATATACACATTTACCAAGAACATAGACGTTGCGTGTTCCAAATTATCTTTTCCTACTTTTAACTTTGCGCACATACAACAATTTGAAGGGTGTATATATATAACGGGGTCCCATGCTATCTCACAACTTAGCAAGATGGCTAAACCTCCACTTGCGTGTCCCTTTATAGATTTTTTTGCTACACAACAGTACACATAATATTTCTCTAACTGAAACTCTTCCTTTGCCCACGTCTCCTGAAGACAAATTATCTTGGGGGCTAGGTCTACTAAGGAATTAAGCTTGTGATTCGCTTTACCTAGCCCCGCTATATTCCACGACACAATATTTCCCAATTGGCATCCCCCGCTCTGGAGGTTTAATGTTGGTTGTTTTTGCCCCATTCAAAGCACTTGCGATCCAGCTCCATTTTAACACCTCATCTCCTCCATCTATTCTAAGGGCCTCTTGAGCCTCGGGAACTACAAGCTTAATTTCTCTTATGCCCGATTTCATTCCTATTGTTATTTCCATATCCTCAAATTTTTTATTTGTACGTTCAACCTCAAACCCAGTGGAACCCTTCCCTTGCCAATGATAAGGTGTTTCTAGACTTTTGGGCGGCACACCATGAGCAACTTCACTAATAAAAACATCTATTCCTCTCTTCCTAAAGCCATCAACATTTGCCAAGATAAGAGATGACACTACCCCCGAAGTAAAAGTGGCTTTAGTTACATGTGGATTATTCCTCCATTCTAAGTGTACCACTTCAATGTCTTTGCTGGTAATTAACTTTAGATCATATATTTCGGATATGATTCTAAGGAGGGCACTTCTGTTCAATGTCAATGACTCTACATCGAAGAGAGGAGTAAAAAGTAAAGACTTATTCACTTGTCCAACGCCTATACCAGAAAACCGAGTTATATTAATATCTTGCAGGCTTCGAGAAGGATCATCATTTAGAATCCCCCCATTTTTATTAATAACAGTCATAGTCATTCTCCGACTATCTCCCCCACTGCCACTTGCTGCAAATCCGGTCTTCCTTCTATTAATGGGGGAACAGCATTGCATACACCCCCACTGGACTTGAGTATAGTTACAACAGGGTAGAGCGACTCTGGTTGTATAGAATGACACTTCACTCTGTATCGGCTGTTACTTCAGAGACCATTGCTTCCTCGACTGAATCCCCCTTTTTTTCCTCTTCTCCAGTTTTTTAGAACTGTACTGCTCTTAGAGCTTCTTCCCCCCTTAGAAAACATTGACTTTACTGAAGGATAAGCCTTCAAAAGAGAAAGATGGTCCCTGTTTCTCCGCCGACGAATAGTTTTCTGTGGTTTTAAGGGACTCTTATCCATCTGAATGTTAACTCCTAGAGTTTCTGCAGATTTTACTTTTGACTGTGAACGCAGTCGCCTGACTGACATTACCATTGCCTAAGACGATTAAGATCTTAGACACCACTTAGTCTTGGTGCTCCTCCAGTTGTTGATGAGAGAAAGTTGGGAGATGATGACAAAAAAGAGAGGAAGACAACAGTGTAAAAGACTCAGCCGTAGATGAGATGGAGGAATGGACTCCTCACGTACCACTCACGTGCCACCTTGCCCGAGGCCTGGGCGATTCAGCGGTGACCCAACCAGAGGCAACCAGAGCCACACGCTGACCCCCGTCTGGCTGCTAGGGCTTTAGTGGGCGTAGCAGTATAGGGAGTTTGAATGAGTATGCTCACTGTGGGACGTGGTTCTCCTGTAACACCTTTTCCTCTCTCAGTGTGGAATCGCTGACTCAGACTCCGTCACTAGGAACGCTTTTGAAGGTCTTTTGGGGGTTTTTAGGAGGAAGGGGTATGGCCTGTAGCCCCTTACTCTTCTCAGGATGACCCCCCCTGAGGCTCTGTGTCTCTCGTGCGATGGAGCTCCGCTTTTCCTTATTGCTCCGCGGCTCTCTACCCTTCTGCCCAAGGGTACTGCAGGACCAGCAGCTCCAGAACACTCCCTGCCGCCTACGATCGCCTGCGGCTATAGCCCTTGATGCTAATGGACTTGCACTAGCCTCCGCCGTGAGGTACCGGTTATACCCTGGTCGGTGTTGCTTCAGCTCTATATAGCTCTGTGCACCGCAGCCGATTATTTACTCCTTCGCCTCTATGTCTTTCCGCCTTTCCACCTGCTGAATCGACCCCCTGACCCCCCCACACCGCGCTGCCTTTTGTAATGCGCGGGGGCAGGGGGGGGGGGGCGGAGTGGCAAAAGGAACGGTAACAGAAGAAGCCAAGCAGAGCGGAGCAAAGGAGAAAGCGGGATTGTGTGCTTTTCAGGCTGCGGGCTACTTAGTTTATTTGGAGGAACGGGGGGAAGCAGGGGAACCCGGGGAGCCACACCAACCTGCTCGACCCTGTCCTGGACGCCTCCACTCGGCCCCTGGACCTTGCCACGCCAACTCTCGCTTCCCTGCTCGATTCCTCGGCTCCTCGCTTTCACGCCCGCCCGCCCGCTCGGCAGCGTCACTCCACCACAGCTCTGCAGCTCCGCTCGGCAGCTCAGCAGCTCAGCAGCTCGACTCGCTTGCTCGCTCAGAACACCTGACTGCAATCTTTGTTTTGTGCTGCCTATTCGGTAATCCGTGGTTAAACCAGTAGCACTTTCAGTAAAAAGTCACGAGCCTGGAGGCTGCCTTCGTGCAAACAGACGTACACCGTGGTAGAGCGGAACCTGGCTCTGCTGCCTTCTTTTACTTGCATCCCTACAACTTGGGTTGTATTTATCACCTTTTTAAAATAATGCTGGTAGACCATGTGCTAGGAATCGTAGCATTGGTTAGATTATTAAAAGCATTTAATAAAAGGGGCGCCCAAAACTCCAGTTTATATTTAATAAGATCAATAGGGAGCCCGTCAGGGCCAGGAGCTTTATTGGCCAAACTTTGATGAATTGCATCCTCTACTTCAAACAAAGATATCTGAATCCTAGAAGCAGTTTGACTGCACACCACTCCAGTCTAGGCAATGCACTATATTCAAGTGCACTGAAACTTCACAGTGCACTACTCCATTTTATGCCACTACGCTGTATGCCACTCCACTCTA
This sequence comes from Lissotriton helveticus, assembly GCF_964261635.1. Taxonomy (NCBI): domain Eukaryota; kingdom Metazoa; phylum Chordata; class Amphibia; order Caudata; family Salamandridae; genus Lissotriton; species Lissotriton helveticus. Next base: position 326,887,287 of record NC_136071.1, on the reverse strand, counting down.
CACTACTCCACTGTATACAGCTCCACTGTAGGCTATTCTACACCCCTCCACTCTATGCCAAGTCAGTCTACACCTCTCCATTGCATGTTATTCCACTATACACCACTCCTCTGTATGCTATTGCACTATATGCCACTCCACTGTATGCCACTACACTCTACGCTATTCCACTGTAGGCAACTCCACTCTATACCAATCCACCATATGCCATTGCAACCTACCCTCTTCCACTGTACACCACTTCAGACTACGCCACACCACTCTATGCTATTCCACTCTATGCGATTTCACTGTACAACACTCCATCCAACGCTATTCCACTGTATGCCACTCCACTCTATCCCACTCCACTATACACTATGCCACTCAACTGTACGCTACTCCACTCTATGGCACTGCACTGTAAACCCCTCCACCCTACGCCATTCCACTGTATGCCACTCCCCCCTATACCACTCCACTATACAGTATTCCCCTGTGTGCCACTCAACGGTATGCTACTCCACTCTACAGCACTGCACTGTAAACCACTCCACTGTATGCTACTTAACTGTATTCCACTCCACTCTACGCCACTCCACTGTATGCCATTCAACTGTATGCTACTCCACTATACCCCACTCCACTGTATGCTATTCCAGTGTACTGCGCTCCTCTGTACACCACTAAGTCCAGAACACTCCGATACATGCCACTCCACTGTATGCTACTCCACTTTACTCTACTCCACTCTACTCTATTCCACTATATGTCACTTCACTATAAAGTACTCTAATCTACACCCCTCCACTATATGCTATTCCAGTGGACCCCACTTCACTCTACGCCATAACATGGTACACCATGATACTCTAAAATATGACACTCTACGACACTCCATCCTATGACACTCAAGTCTACTGCACTCTACGAACCTCTACTCCATTCTACGCCCCTCCACTCTACCAATCGCCACTTGCCTCTGTGCTCCTCCACTGTACAACACTGAACTCCAGTCTATGTCACTGTACAACACAGTAGTCCACTCAATGCAACTCCCTCTATGCCACTCCACCAGAAGTAACTCCAGTTTATTCTATAACACACTACTTGGCTCTACTTGGCTTGACTCCACTCAACTTTATGTCACTCCACTCAATGCAACTATATATCTCCAATGACGACGCTCTACGAGATTCAACTCTAATCAACCTCACTCCTCTCTACAACACTGTAATCCATTCTTTGCCATTCCACTTTACTACACTCTACACCAGTTTCCCACACTCTATGACATGGCATACCACTGGAATGTACAATATGTCACTCCACTTTATGAAATTTTACTCCACTATATGCTACGCCTCTACACTATACTCCCCTCTATGACGCAGTACTATATGAGACACCACTCAACTACATGACTTTACTCCACTCTACGCTACGCCACTTCATTCAACTCAACTCCACTGTACAACAGTTTACCACACTCTATGCTACAGTATGACACTCGCCTCTTTGCCACTCCTATCTATAACACTCTACTCTATAGAAGTCCAATCTACAACATGCTACTACACTCTATGTCACTGTAAACCACTTTGCTACACTGTATGCTCTTACACTCCTCTCTACTCCACTCTATCCCAATATACAACGCTCTACTCTATGCTACTCTACAACACTCTAGTCCACTCTAAGACACACTACTCAACTATCTGTTAACCACTCCACCCCAATTTACTCCACTCTACTCTATGACACACTAATCCAGTCTACTCTACTACTCCACTGTCTGCCGCTCCAATCTACTCAAATTTGTGCCACTTAGCTCTACAATACTCTATACAACTACACTATGACACCTTACTGTATGACACTCCACTTTGCCACACTGTACTCCACACCACTCCATTCCACTGTGCCAAACATCACTCCACTGTATGACACTTGACCTAAAGTATGATACGCCATGCCACTCTACTCCACTCCGTGCCACTCTACCATACAAATTCAAATTCAAATTTAAATTTGTTTTTATTGCACAATTATTTAAAATCATTGCAACATGCAAGAATACAAAAAACGATAGTAGAGACATTCGAGGCTGTTAAAAGCTAAAACTAAAACAGTAAATGGGTGGGAAGGAAAAGTAAAAGGACAAGGAAAGTCAAAAATCGATTACTTGCAAGGAATTAAATGCAGACAACATAACACTCCTCTGTATTAAAGCTTACTCTACTCTATCCTATGCAGTCCTAATGAACCCCAATCCAATCTACTCCACTGTATGATACTTTACCCTACTCTATGCCACTGTTCAACACTCCACTCCACGCCACCCTACTGTACTGTATGCAACTCTACTCTACAACACTACTATACTCTATGCAACTCTAGGGCACACTACTCCACTTTATGCCACTGTACTATACTGTATGACACTCTAGCACATGTCAATCCACTATAGGAGACAGCACTCCATTCCATGACTCTCTCCTTGACAGTATGACACTATACCCCAGTACGACACTTCACTGTATGACACTACACTATACGAGACTCTCCATCACTCTACTGAACTCCACTCCACTCCACTAAACTGTACAACACTTTACTGCACTATACTCCACTCTATGCTACTGCATTGTACAACAATCTTCTGCCACTGTACAACACTATACTCAACAACATTCCACGACACTCAACTCCACCACACTGCAGTCAATAACACACCTCTCCACTGTACAGCATAGCACTCTATGATACTCCACTCTACGACACATACTCCACTTGTCAGTGTAACAATTTACTCCTCCATGGGCTATATCATTTGACTCTTCTCCACTCCCCTCTATTCTGCTTCACATTCTTTGACACTACTCCGTACTACTCTGTCCTCCATCATAGTCTACAACACTCTACTTAACAACACTCAACTGAAGAGGACACTCTGCACTACAATTTAATACACATTTTTATTAAAAATAAAAACCATTTAAATTTAATTAACTACATCAAAGGTTAAGGTTAGTTATAGTTAGTAAACCCTTTTTTAGGTCTCGCCTAGCGAACACAGCAAATGCGCTGATTTGCTTGGCGAGACTCTATTGTCATCGCTTTGGTTTGGGAAGGGAGACAAAACAGGTGCGCGCACAGACAAGCGATGTGCACGCGCATGGTGTCTCCTCTGTACAAGCACACAGCGTGCACATCGCGCGCTTTCACTTTCCGTCCCTCCGGTCGGCTCCACGGAGACAGTTTGTCATCAAGGTTTGCTGCTGTCACGCGCTCATCGTGAACAGGCAGAAACAGAGGAATTCGATCCACGCAGACATGCAGAATGCGCGAGTCATGGTGAGTCGTCTGCAAATGACGCGGTCTGTATTCTAAATAGGGGTGTCATATTACACTGCGGGTCATCTGGCACAGCCAGAGAGGAAGGTTAAATTCCTTTTGTTGCTGAGTGAGCTGAATTACAGTGGATACACATGTATCGACACGGAGCAGGTTACAGTAGAAATACGTGTGTTGACACGCTGGGAGGCTGCTTTCCTGTACAAGTGCGAGTGTAAACACCCAGGAGTCACCAGTAGAAGTGGGTGTGTTGACATGCGAAGAAGCTGCTTTACATTAGAAGCACTTGAATAGATATGCACATAGAAGCACCGATAGGAGCGTGTGTTGAGACCAGGAGGCTCACAGAGACATGTGTAGGAGCAGAGAGCTCTATGAGAAGTGCCAGCAAAGGGGCTTTGATACAAATTTGAAAGAAAACACTCCTTGAGTGCTGCCTTCGCACAGGTGTTATCATAAATCTGTAAGATTACAGATGCTTGAAAATACACTGATTAACTCCGTATTTATACAGGATGTCCTCGCCAGGAGCAAAAACTTTATATTAGTACCAAACACAGAGGCAGAATTCAGGCAAGACTTTCCCAAGTGTTGAAGTCAGAATGATGAATATTCCCAAGTTAGGGAAGTCAATAATAAACTGCTGGGAAGTAACAGTACATAAGGTGAATTAAATAGGTTGCGCCTCTTAAGTAGCGGTCTTTAGTTTAAGTAATCGTTATAGAGAGATGTACAAGATTACTTAAACAAGCATTTGCAATTCAATAGGTCTCTCAGTTACGCAAGTTTAAGCTATTCGCATTGTAAATGACAATGCCTTTTATTTATGCTTTTAAAACAAAAACAAAAATAAAAAGCATTGTTATTTGCAATGTCAATAGCTCAAACTCGCGTAACTGTGAGACATATTGCATTGCAAATGCTTGTTTATTCTTTCTTTACAAACCCAACTTAAACTATACAAACATTAGAAATTCTAATTTAAATTTCTAATTTACGCACCGCGTTGAATTTACTGCTAGTCACATAACTCCATACGCAGTCTTGTCACCTCATTTACCACACTACATTAACTCTAAGATGCCACTGTACCATGCAGTGTATTCTCAGAAATAATGTCATTTCAGATGTCATAAGTGTGGTTATTAATGCTATAATTTCACATGCTATAAGTCATGTATTATGCAAGAGTATAACAAATGCACAGAGAAGGGGGTGAATATAGTTAATGGAGTGTGAGGAGTGAGTGGCAAGACTGTGTACTGAGGTGTGCAACTGAAAATGTAAGTTCTAGCTATAACCCTAGCATTTCTAATATTTGTATAGTTTAAATTGCGTTTGCAAAGAATGAATACATACATTTTTCCCAGCTATAACTTATCCTTTGCCCTAACAACATAATTGAAGGACCAGATCAGAATTCATTGCAATGAAGTGATGAATGTGGTGTAGAGATTAGCATGAACATCTATATACAGTATTCACACTTTACAGGCATATTTACATTTGAACACAGTGTATAGAACAATGTTACAGTATAGGCTGTAAGTTAACTTTTCAAGATTGCAACTACATTTGTTCATCAGTATGAACATAAACAAAGGACTGGAATATAGTTGGAACTGTGTAAGTATGTATTTTTGGCCTGGTGTCATAGATTTTGTAAGATACGGAAACCAGCTTTCACACACAGATGAATCTAGATGCCTGGTGCTGTGTTCGATTATTTGGGAACTCGTAGTTGCTGATTTTTGATGATATGATAAACAGAGGTCATAGACAGATAAACCGAGAGCCTGCATTGCTGCATTTTAAACATGCTGTAACTGGGACACAATAATGAAATAAAGGTATTCAAATAAATAGTTGTAAGGAGAAAACCACACATGATCAGATGTTTTTCTGTGGATCATGAGTCTTATAATTTCAGCACAAAGTAATATGATTACCACACTATTTTTCAAATATGTGGCGAGACGGAAAAAAAAAAGGAGGTACATTGCGGTATGTCATTGTCAGGAGTTAACTGTTACAAATGGGGTCTCTCATTGGCAGTGGTAAGCACCCTGTCCAGGTATGGACTCTACCTTCTAGTCAGGGTAAGGGAGTTACACACCCAAGATCAGCCCTGCTCACGCCGTTGGTAGCTTGGTACGAGCAGTCAGGTCTATCTCAGAGGTCATGTGTAAAGTATTTGTACATAAAACACACAATAACACAGTGAAAACACTACAAGTGGACACCACACCAGTTTAGAAAAATAACCAATCTTTATCTAAACACAACAAGGCCAAAATTACAAAAATCCAATATATAAAACTCAAGATATCACTTTTTATAGGTTTAAGAAATTCAGCCCATAGAACTGTATGGATGTGTTAATTTTTAGGACAAAATACCTTTGGTGCGCCAAAATCCATGAGGAAAAGCAGTCGCAAAGGAGGGAAGCATCAGAAAACACAGTGCTGTGGTGATGCTTGAGTTTCCGGGACTGGAGGCTTCACTACTGGTGTACGCAGAAGTAGTGTTGCATTGATTCCTTACTGCAAGAAGCGATCTGTCAAATTTTGGAATCAGCTCCTTACTACGGGGCAAAGTGATGGCTACTTGGCGCACAGGTGCAATGCGTAGAAAACCCAGGCAGCACCGAAACAAGTGCTGCATCAATTCTTCCAACCGTGAGCGGGTCTGCATCGAAGTCAGAGTGGTGATCTCAGACGTCGGAGATATGGTGCTCTGGACTCGGGTTGTGGCGATATTTCCAGCAGGGAACAGGTGCTGTATCAATGTTTGGGGTGCACCGCAGCGATCTAGGGGTTTTTCAACTGCATGGCAAGCTTGCAGCGAGAAAAACAGCAGCAAAACTACCTAAAACAGCCCAGAACAGGAGTTAGTACCACTTGGCAGGTCAGAACCCCGGTCAGAGGAGGTTGGGGGAGCTGCAGATGGCATCTTTGAGGCAAACATATACAAACCCTCGAAGAACTTGGAAAGTATGATCCCAGAAACCAAAGTCTAGTTCTTTCCCTACTCACAGACAGAAGCAGCAACTGCAGGCCAACCCAACAAAGCAACACAGAAAAGGGGAAGTACACCTCCTGACAGGTTTATAACTCTTCTTCTTGACAGAGTCCTCAGTCCCGCAGGGTCCCAAAAATGTGGGGTTGTAGGTCCAATAATGATACCCCATTTCGCCTTTGAAGAAGGCATACTTTAAAGAATGGTATGTGTAGTGCACAGATCCTGCTTTACCCTGTCCTGGCTCCAGACACACTACAGTGGTGTGGACACAGCATTGTGAGAGGACAGGCACATCCCTATTTTGGTGTCAGTGCCAATTCTGTCTACTCTCTAGAGTGAATGCACAAACAGCCCAACTGTCAGTCTAACTCAGCCGTGGATTTCACAGGCAGGCATTGGCCCAAAATGGTAAAGCAAGAAAATGCCCACTTTCTAAAAGTGGTAGTTTCAAACAGTCAAATTAAAAACCACCTTCAAAGAAAGATGTCTTTTTAAATCCCGAGTTCAGGGAACCCAAATTTCAAATCTCTATCTCTTCCCAATTGAAAGTTACACCGCTAAGATGTTGCAAGGCAGCTCCAATGACAACCAATAGGAGAGATAGTCCTTGCAATAGAAAATGGATTTAGCAGTATTTCACTATCAGGACATGTAAAACATACAAGTTCATGTCCTGCCTTTCACATAACCTGCATCCTGCTCATGGGGTTACCTTGGGCCTACCTTAGGAATGCCTTACATGTAATAAAAAAGAAGGACCAGGCCTGGCAAGTGGACGCACTTACCAGGTCGACATGGCACTTTAAAACTGCACTTGCAGACACTGTAGTGGCAGGCCTGTGACAGGTTTGCAGGGCTACTCATGAGGGTGGCACAAACAGTGCTGCAGACCCACGAGTAGCATTTTATTTGCAGGCAATGGGCACACGCACTACACGTTACTAGGGACCAGAATATGCCAATCATGCCAATCATGGTTAGCCAAACATAATCACAATTTACAAAGGGAGCACTTGTCCTTTAGCTTGGAAATGCCAGGACTAGCTTGAAGCAAAGACAAAAAAATGCCTTGACCACAGAGACTCGCAATATTAGTAAGGGGTAATTTGATATATTTGATACACAAATTGATTTAAAATTGTGTAAGGACATTACTGCTAACAGAACTGCCTTTATAGGCACCAATTTTGTGTAATATCCGACACAGCATTCTCTTTAGGATCATCAGTAAAATTGCAGAGGTTTAATAAAATTGTTAATGTTCAGTGAGGTATATAGACTTGGAAACTAGTTACAGGATGCAAACGTGAAATTCATATTTGTAAGGCAGACAGATGCCCTCCGGGATCAGTGGCCACATCCTAGGAAGTGATACAAGAGTGTAAAGGGTTGCCCATGGGAATTTCACTCCTATTGGTTGCAGCCTCAGAATACTACTGTATTACCAGCCTCAGAACACTATAGGATTGAAAAGAACAGAAGAGGGACTACATCTGTGGATCTCAAAGGAAAAGTCTGCAAAAGAAGGACTGAACTTGTTGAACCAAGTCAGGAAACTGGCCTTAGGATGCTTGTTTCCAGTCCAGGGAGGACCTGGCTTGGCAGTTCGGGCTGGACTGTTCCCATGGGCACAGGGTCAAAGCTGATTTGCATATGGCTGGGTTCAAACTGGATTGGCATGGTGAGCAAAAAAACGATGGATTTAGGCCCAGATCTCTGTACTGGGGTAAATGTATGACATTGTTCTGCATTCTGTTCATCAACTGTTGTTTTTGCAATTGAACCAAATCAGGACTACAGAAAAAGAAGGGCTTCGGTTGACTTCATTGAGATACTCAAAGGCTGGACCTGCTCCAACTTGTGACAAGGACCAGAGAGTGGACTCCTAGGGATAGTGGGCTAGCCTCCTGTTAGGTTTCAAGGGTACAAAAGCTAATGAAGCCCTGCACCTGCAAAGGACCCTGCTGATCAGTTTCCATTGGTCTTGCCCTGGACTTTTTTGGTGGAGGCCAGTGAGAACAAGTGCTATCCCCCAGGTCCTGGACCCTTGGCTGGTGCTAGAGTGAACTATTTCTCACAACAGAAGTCTACTTTATGAGCCCAATGCAAAAGAACTGTTTTTGCACAGATTCAGAAGCTCATACACTACTGCTACTTTGCATGTTTAATCAATCAATCAATTAGGATTTTGTAAAGCGCGCTACTCACCCATGAAGGTCTCAAGGCGCTGGGTGGAGGGTGGGGTACAGCGCTGTTTGATTCGAAGAGCCAGGTCTTGAGGTTCTTGCTGAAGGTGTGCAGGGTCGGAGAGCGTCTGATGTTAACAGGGAACTCATTCCAGGCTTTGGCTGCGACATAGAAGAAGCTCTTCCACCAGTTCTATTTTTGAGGATGCGGGGATCTCTGCTAGGGCGAGGTAAGCGGAGCGGAGGTTCCTTTTGGATGCGTGGAAGGAGACTCTCCCATTGAGGTATTTGGGTCCGATGTTGTGGAGGGCTTTGTAGGCATGGGTGAGGAGTTTGAAGGTTACTCTCTTCTCAATGGGGAGCCAGTGGACGTCTCGCAGGTGTTGGGTTATGTGTTTGTGTTGCGGGGTCCTGAGGACGAGTCTGGCAGCGGCGTTCTGGATGGTTTGGAGCTTGTGTAGCAGAGTTCTGTTGATTCCGGCGTATAGGGCATTGCTGTAGTCTAGTCTGCTGGTTATGAGTGCATGGATGACGGTTTTTCAGCATTCGAGGGGTATCCACTTGAATGTCTGGCGAAGTATGCAAAGGCAGGTGAAGATGGTGGAGACGACAGAGTTGATTTTGCGGGTCATGTTGAGGGAGGAGTCGAGGATGATGCTGAGGTACCGTGCGTGGTCTGTGGGAGTGGGTGGGTTCCCAAGGGTGGTGGGCCACCAGGTGTTTTCCCAGGCAGAGGTGGAGGGCCCGAGGATGAAGACCTCAGTCTTCTCCGAGTTGAGCTTCAGGCAGCTATTCTTCATCCAGTCTGCGACATCATTCATTACATTTTGGAAGCAGAGGCTGGTGTTTTCAGGATCCTTTGTGAGGGGGAGGATGAGCTGGGTGTCGTCGGTGTATGACACTATGCTGAACCCATGTTGTCTGATGATGGTGGTGAGGGGGCAATGTAGACGTTGAAAAGCGTGGGGCTGAGCGATGATCCTTGGGGTACTCTGCAGTTGATCTTTGTGGATTTGGAGTCTGATCCTCTGGGCCTGTTCGTATGTAACCTCGAAACCCAGATGAAGGCTCCCATTGACCGCTGACCTTCGCCTGTCTATCAACTTTGAACCCAACACTGGATAAAGGCTGCAGAGGACCCCGACATTGAGCCTGTGTATAAGAAAGTTTTCATAAATGTGAAGGTAAAAGTTTGACGGGGACAAACCGGGTCCCTGGATCCCACCCCCACTCCATTTCGATCAGCCTGAATCTCTGACTTTGGCCTGGACCCTTGATTTCGAGACTCACAGACTATCGCAACAAATGAAAAGCAGTGATTTACAAAACTTTTTTATTGAGTTTCACTAAACCAGTACAGCAAGAAATATAGAGTGTACTAATATACATCAAAACTAATTGCAATAGTAGCACATAATCGTGTCCCAAACAAGGGTGCATGAAATGTACATTACAAAATGAGAAAAATAAACCCCCCCAACCCTAAACAAGAAGAAAGGCAATTAGCACAGCATCATAATCGCATGTAATAACAAAAAATTAGCATTATGACGATTACCTCATCCTAGACAAAATAGATTTATAAGCATACTCATCAGGTAAAACAGCATCAAATGGCAACTGTTGACTATGAATGGCCCTACAGCCACAGCCCATTGCCTGGACCTCCACTCCATGACATGTTTCATCCCATCTCATGTACTGTGCCTCTAAGATACCTCTGCCTCTCCGGTCATGTGAGTATGAGTCCTAACCCAATCTTGAAAAGGACTCCAAATACCGCAGAGCCTGGATGCCGCCGGCATTAGCTCCTAGAACGTATTAAGCTGCATCTGGCAGTGTATAATGTCAGCAATCCAGGACTTTGTCAGTGGAACTCCAGCCCTCCCCTAAGACATGGCCTCCCGTCTCTTCGCTAGCAGGAGCAGCATCGCCAATAGGCGGTGAGCCACCACAGGGGTGTCGGCCCCAGCCTAAGGTCTAGCATCACTTTAATTATTGCAAAAACATCCGCCCAGTATTTTGCCCGTTTGGGACAGTGCCAAGCCATGTGTAGAAAAGGGGCCTGTGGTGCATAACATCGCCAACACTTAGTATCAGCCCCGAGGCCCATGTGTAGTAGTTGTGCAGGGGTCCTATAAAACCTATGCAAAAATTTAAATGGATTAATCGAAGTTTGTAGTTTGGGGAGAGCAATTCCAGCTGCCCGCAGCAGAATTTCCATTGGTCTTCAGTCAGCGACAAAGGTAAATCTTCATTCCAGAGCTCCACAGATCTTTGTATGACTACAGGATAGGACAGTTGAATGGCATTTTATATGTGTGTGTCAGTATTCCCTCTAGTGCTGTATGTGTAGGTTGAGACGCAGGGAAGGAGTCGTACAACCTACGGCCGGTAGGCGAATCCTATAGTAGAGGAGCAGGTCAGAAAAATATGAGGCACCCGCCCCCTCCTTTACTGGCGGGGGGCTGAAAATTTGCCCAGGGTATCAATCTGCATAAGTCGACCATCTCAACCTTTCAGCTCGGATTACCTCTTCGCGTCCCGACAGTGCCGGTATCTGAGGGTTATACGCCGGGGGGGCAGAGTTAGCAAATAATAGGTCATGTTTAGCCCTACTGCGTAAATTGTCACACGCCCACCGTAGCATTTCTGTGGTGTCTATTTCGTTCCGTGGTCTTGTAAATTTGGAAAAAACTGCCAGATTTAATGGCATCGGAGTGGCTCTATCTGTTTCAATGGCTATGTGGGGTTGAAATAGGGTTGGAAACATCCACTGAAGCAAGAACTGAGCCTGGATTTACAAAAGTTTAAGGGAATATCAGTGACTTATAAAAACCTTGCAAAAATCATAGCTTTGGTTCCCTACATCAGATTTTAGTTTTAGTGTGTATTTTAAAATTTAAATAAATACTATTTGTATGAATTGGACTGGGGTTTTTATTGTGTTATTTTTCTTACTTATTAACTGTTTCGGTTCTACTACATGCTTTACACTTGTTCACCTTTGAGGTAAGGGTGACACTCTCTGCCACAACTACCTAGGATGGAGCTAAGGTTTGATTTAAAGAAATCTGACAGGAGCTGGTCCGGAAAAAATACATTATTACGTGGTGAGGTCTCACAACCTCCCCAAATATTAATCCACATTCTCCTAATATTGAAGTGATTAATGATAAGGAGTAATGATGGTTTGACAAATGTAATTTTTTGATTTCTGATTCTATATGTTATTTCTGTATAACAATATCACGCCCTGAAGAAGTGTCGACACGCATTGGGGATATGTGAGAAATAGCGAAAGAAGTGAACAAACATGTTGCAAGATGATATAGAGATAACAAAGATCAAATGTAGTTATATACATAGATATACTTTCTAATACAAAAAGAGAATGTGGTGAATATAGATAACTATCAAACTTTTTTGTGGAAGAGAGAAAAGATTTAGGGCCAGATGTAGGTAGGCATTTACCGGTCCGACCGGTAAATGCAATTTGAGATGTAGGGCCCTGTATTTTACAGACTCGGTAAATTTACCAATAGGTAAATTTACCGATTATGTAAAATACCGAGTCGGTATTTTTACGGAATAGGGAAAATTGATATGTAGGTGGGACTCTTCCCACAAGCATTAAAAAATCGGTATTTTACCATCAAATACTATTTGATGGTAAAATACCGATTCTGGTGTGCTTGCACATGTGTGCATGCACACCTATGCCATATGACAGGCAGACCTTCCCTTAGGGCAGGTATGCCTGCCACATGGCACCTGAGCCTCTTTTGGGGGTGCCAGAGAGTGTCAAAGTGACACCCCCTGCACCCTTGTGTCAATCGGTATTTACCGATGCGGTAAATACCGACCGGTAAATGCCCAATCATTCCTATGGGCTTCAAAGCCCATAGGAATGCATGGGCATTTACCGGTCGGTATTTACCGCATCGGTAAATACCGATTGTTTCCGAATCGGTAAATGCACATCTGTATTTACCTACATCTCGGTACTTTTATTTTACCACTTCTTAAATACCGAGTCGGTATGATGCGGTATTTAAGAGGTGGTAAAATAAAATTTACCTACATCTGGCCCTAAATAACTAGAAAAGGTTTCATTGAGCACCATGAAAAGCTGTGCAGAATGGAAGCATTAATAAATGAATGCGGAGTGCAAATTACAGATTATTAGTAGGGTACCAGAGATCAGTGGAGCACCCCTTTCCCCACCACCCATTTGTGTCTGAGCAGTGAGGTTGAATGGTGGACAGGGTTAAAGCGCCAAGAGACCTAATGGTGTAATTGCACTTTATAAATTCCCTGTAACATAAAATAACATAGGTAGTGACATAAGAGAGGATTGCCATTTATTGGTATCCCAAATAAAAAATATTTATGGATGTCCGTCATCCATATATAAACCCTTGGTCATGTGTTATTGTTGCAAGTGCACCCAATGTCTAATTGGGCAATTTTGAAAGTTCTTTCTTAAAATTGCGATTTACTGGTGATGATCTTGTCATGAAATGCTGTTCTGGTTTTGTTTTCAAATTGGTCCTGGCTGAAGTATGATATTGTAGTAAGTATGGAATTATACATTATTGCTTGGTTTGAGGGAGAGACATTTAAGCACAAAAAGGGAGATGGGGAGCATATTGTCACAAAAACATTTGATTAATCGAAAGCCCCTATCACCTTCGAGAGTTCCATGCCCTATTAATCTCTGCTGTGTAGTCAGTTGTAATGTTAGGTTGTCAAGGTTGTGTGTTGCACACGGATTGTCTGTCTCAACAGATCGCTCACAAAGGTGTGCTATATTTTATGTAACCTGTACAGGATCATGTTGTATAGGAAGTGGTAATCAGGTTTATAGTCCTCATAATAAAGGGTTGTCTTTTTAGACGTTTGGTGAGTTAAAGATGTAACCCTGAGGTAAGATTGTATGTAATTGACTGTTTTCTTCAGATAAGTCTTCTTTAGAAGACTCCAAATTTGGTTTGAGGATCTCTCTAAACAGCATAAATGTATCAGATATAAGATCTTTGATGGAGATGGACTTGCAGGAATATGACAACTTTGTATTCAAGGAAGACATGTAATTGAAATGAAATTATCAGTAGCTGAAATCATAGTAAATTATGCTAGGCTATACCTAAATGAGCGAACAATGAAAAAGATAGCACCCTATTCATGGCAGATAAGGTGAGGGGAAATCATGAAAATTGCAGTTACAAAGTTTAGGCCTACAGTCCACGAGCCTCATGGGGACAGGGACTTATTTCAATTGTGGGATATATGGAGGCGCTAGGGGGCGCACAGCGGAATGGCTGCCTGAGCTGCAGCTCCGCCGGGCGATCATCAACGGAGTGACCGATTGCCGTTATCGCCCCTGCCAATCGCTCTCCGGGCTCATCAGCTGTTGGGGGAAGATGTGCTGCGCCGATTGCGGTGCAACACGCGCTCCAAAGACCGTCCATTAAGTACTTTTACTCCGTGTGAAACTTTGGCGCGTTGGGCTGCCTGACAAGATGGCCGACACTGGTGGACAGCCGTCGGACGACCATGGAGCTGACGGCGAATAATCACCCTCCCACGCCAGCGATACCACCACAGGGGTAAGGACCTACTCCCTGAGCCTTCCGGTGCCGGTGTCTCGCCCCCTGCCCCAGCGGATGACAGGGTGCTTCTGCTGCATCCCGCTACACGATGCCTGACAATATGGCGGCGGCCGGCACCGGACAGTAAGGACTGTCGCCTCTTCTCCGGCAGACACGCACCCACCTCTTCCTGGCTGGTTTCCCGGCGGGATACTGCGCTCTCTGCTGCCTGTAGCGCTGCTGTACGGGCACAATCGACGTGACTACTGCGCAGGCTAAGTTGAGAGGGCAGGTCAGCGTGGAGACAGGGGGGATCCCACAGCACATGCCAGCAGCCACAGGAGTGTTGAAGTCCGGGTGTTGACGGGCGCGCCAGTTTGAAATCGACTGCCCCGAGGTCTGCACTGGCGCGTGACCGGTAACTAACCGTATTGCGCCACGCTGCGACGTGGGACAACCGCTGGCGATCTCCCCCATTACCACACAATTGGTTGGCTAACTGTGGTGGCCCCTTACTAATCTGTGGAACACTATCGTAAAGATTGCTGTGCACCCTGTGTGGTGCACCACGGCGGCCGCAGCTAGAATAACGAGGGCATCTGGGCCCACAAGCAAGAAGATAACATCCCCAACCGCCAACATGGGAAAACCAGACAAGCAACAGCAGAAAATATCGTTTGAGAACAAAAAGGCGACGAAACTCACGGGAGATGTGGGGGACGACAGCGATAATACCGGGCCTGCGCCAAACAACAACATAGAGAAGATTCTGTTGGCGATCCAGTCCAATTTGCAGGATATAAATGGCAAGCTGGATAACCTGACTTGCAGAATGGACAACATGGCCGCTCGTCAGGAGAAGCATGGTGAACGTCTAGATGAGGCCGAAACAAGAATATCCGCGGTCGAGGACGAAGCGAGGGCCTCCACTTCAAAGTGCGCAGGTATGGAACGTCTCCTGGAGGTGATCAAAGCGAAGGAGGAGGATTTGGAAGCGCGCTCGAGGCGCAATAACGTACGCATCGCAGGCCTACCGGAGACTACCAACACAGGGAGGATGGAGACCTACATTGAGAATCTGTGCAAGGATCTGTTTGGTGCGGAGGCCTTATCGCCACTTTTCATCGTGGAGCGGGCGCATAGATCGCTGGCCCCGAGACCACCGCCTGGCGCCACACCGAGGCCAGTAGTGGCGCGGATCCTCAATTATCGTGACAGAGACACGATCCTTCGACTTGCAAGGGAAAAGGGGAAAATTCAACATCAAGGCAACTCCTTGGAGTTTTATCCAGACCACACGGTAGCGGTCCAACAGGCCCGCAAGGAGTACACCGCCGTGAAGGCCAAACTGCGTGACCTGCACATTGTATACTCAATGTTGTATCCTGCGAGACTCAGGGTGGTATGGAAGGAGAAAGCGATTGTGCTGGCGACACCAAAGGCAGCCCAAGACTTTGTAAAAAAGGTGCAGCGCGAGATGAGGGACGACTTGCAAAAGGACCAACATCAAGACTCGGATTGACACCAGTGGCTAGATTCCAGATCAACCAGCGGTGAGTTGTATTGTGCGGATCACCTATGTGTGTCATAACTCGGCCACTGGTATGTGCTCTGGTGGGACGAAAATGGCGCCAGACTCTTGCATGCAGTGTTCTAGGGTTGGAGCTGTACTGACTGTCTAACTGGGTGTTGGTCGACTGTTGGGGAAGCCGGAACTGCGGTTCATTTGTATAGTAATAATTTTGACTATGGCTTTTGGCTTCCCCACATTACCGTGCCCCCCTTCACACTGCACTGACTACCGGAAGAGGTTTGGCGGGGCGCCAGTTTACTGACTCAAACCGGCGGACTGGATCCCGCCCGCAGTACCCATTGTTGTATCTTCTCATCGTGCACACTAAGGTGAGACGACCATATGGCTGATGTACCTTGTGTGGTGTGAGCCGGTAACTATGCATCCACCTCTGCACGTCTAAGACAATGCTACTTTTGCCGACGGCGCATATACTACATGGGGTATTTAAGACACGGGTCGAGATGTGAACTGTACTGATTACTGCAGTATGCTGGAATTGATGTCGACTGGTTCTGCCCCTCACATGGGGAAATTGTTATGACGTAGTTGGTGTGTTATTTGGGAGTGATGGGGGCGGCGATGAACGATCACTCAAACTGCGTAGCTAAACTGTTCTATAGCATTGCCTGCACCCGTCTATCGGGTGGAGAGTTGTGCTCCTAGCGGACCTCCAGGAGGGTAAAACCCACTAAGAGTGCTAATCTGGGCACTGTATTTATGGTTAATTGTTCTGGGGTATGGTGCACTGTAGGGGTGAGGCTTCGGCAGGTTGGGGTTGCTGGAGTGGGTGGGTTGTGGGGTGGGGGGTTGTTTAAATGTATGCAAAGACCGACAGAGTTCGAGGTATCTATCCTTTTTGTTCCCCTGTGGGTACGGACTGCCATTGTAGTGCCTAGGCTTTATACTAATGATAGGCTAACAAACCTTCAGGTGTTGAAATGGGTAAAACTGTCAAGTAATGTATTAATCGAAATTGATGGGTTCTAGGGGTACGGGTGGGAGAAGCTTGAACATTATTACCTGGAACATTAGAGGGTTCTCGCAACCTCGTAAAATTCGGCAGATTTTTGCTAGCCTGGAGAGGTGGAATGTAGACATAGCGTTCCTACAGGAATCACACCTAGCACCATGCACTCACGCACATTTGGGGACGAGGTGGGCGGAGGCGGCCTACAGGGCCTCATACTCCTCCTATTCTAGAGGGGTGATCATATTGATTAAGCGGGGGGTTGGTTTCGAGTCTCACCACGTTACACAAGATCCCTCTGGCAGGTTTGTGTTAGTATCAGGTACACTAAGGGGACAGCGAGTAACGTTGTTTAATGTGTATGGCCCGAACACTGACGCTCCGGACTTCTTTCGGGAAGTCTGGGACCACTTGCAACGACATACTAGTACACACATATTATGCGGGGGTGACTGGAATATGACCCTACAAGACGGCTTGGACCGCTCATCTAATTCCCAGGAGCAACACAAACAATCACGCCTATTGGTGAGTCACATGATGAAAGACCTAGCTCTGGAGGATCTCTGGAGGCTGAAACATTCTGACACACCCGGGGCCACACACATAACGGCATCGCATAACAGCTGGTCGAGGTTGGATTACTGGCTAGGCTCTAAGGACCTGGCACTATGGGTTCGACAACTACAGGTGCTACCCCGCACGCTGTCGGACCATAATCCGGTCCTGTTACAACTAGAAATTCCACAATACACACCTCCTCCCTTTCATTGGCGTTTCAATTCACAAGCCCTCACTGACACGGTGTATGCAGACACCATTAAAAAAGCGATTAGGGATTACTTTGACTTTAATGCACAGAATACTGACGACCCGTGTCTCCTCTGGGAGGCATTTAAAGCCACGATCAGAGGGGTCTGTATTAGCACAACTATAGGGGTACTGAAGGATATTAGGGGCCAAATTCACCGCTGCGAGCAACAGATGAGAGACTTGGAATCGTTATATGAGGCAACTCAAGATGTTTCCCTTCTATCTAAGTTGCGCGAAGTGCACACTGAACACACGGACTTCCTGGAGTCCGAAATAAAGTACCGAGATCGCAAACACTTAGCTAGATCCTTTGGAGAAGGGGGTAGACCGGGGGCTGCACTAGCCCGGAAAATCTGTGAAGGCCGTGGTCCAACAGCGATACTCAAAGTGAAGACTAGGGAGGGCATACTGCAAACACAAGCTACAGACATATTGAAATGCTTTGTCGACTCCTTTGGGTCGCTCTATCAGTCACAACCCACAGCTCCTGCGGCAGAAACGTATGACTACCTACACAATGTGGCGATTGGCTGGCTGTCGGATGCGCACAGGGAATATCTAGCTAGGCCCATCACGGTAGACGAGGTGACCGAGGTGATCGGATCTCTTCCGAACGGTAAGGCGCCAGGCCCTGACGGGTACACCTCGGAATTTTATAAACATTATGCGGACGTCCTTGCACCACATTTGGTGGCCATGTACGGCACCTCCTTTGAAAAATCGAGGCTCCCCCCCACACTGCGAGAGGCCATGATTATCGCCCTCCTTAAACCATCCAAGGATCCGGAGGAGTGTGATTCATACAGACCACTATCTCTGATCAATGTGGACTCAAAAATCCTCGCGAAACTGTTGGCGGGGCGACTGTCCCCCCTAATGACTAGTCTAGTCCTGCCGGACCAATCTGGCTTTGTGCCAACCAGATCAACCACACATAACACCAGATCCCTGTTTGCGCTCTCACACTATCTTCAACCTTCGGTTAAAGCGGTGGCTGTCATGCTCGACGCTGCAAAAGCGTTCGATTCCATTGAATGGCGCTACATGCTTACAGTCCTGAATAGAATGGGGTTTCCTAAACGGTTTGTGGACTGGATCTCCTTGCTCTATACCCAACCGTGTGCCAGGGTTAAAATTAATGGCTATGTGTCGGACAAATTTGCAATTGAGCGGGGCACGAGGCAGGGCTGCCCGCTCTCGCCTCTCTTGTTTGCTCTAGCGCTGGAGCCGCTGGCCTGCATAATACGTCAGAACTACAAAGAATCTGCTTTGCAATTTATAGCCAGACCACTACACATATCGCTATATGCGGATGATATGTTGCTCTATGTTCGTGATCCAGAGACGCACCTAAACCCATTGTTAAGGGAGTACATCAGATTTGGCGGACACTCGGGGCTAGCGATCAATTGGGCTAAATCCTCTATTATACCCCTCACGGACACCACCTCCCCCTTTGCTGTGGATTTTCCGTTGGAGTGGCAACGAGACCCGATTAGATACCTGGGGGTCATGTATCACAGAGACCCTGAGGAGGTCCTGCGTGCGAACTACGGGGTGGTACTCTCAAAGCTGGAAGACAGCATCCAACGCTGGATACATTTGCCACTATCGCTGGCCGATAGGATAGCAATTGTTAAAATGAACGTGTTGCCTAAATTGTTATACTTGTTTACTAACATACCGATCACGCCGCCACAAGCAATATTCCGTCGCATTAACTCCCTGGTGAGGACTCTGATATGGGCGGGCAAGCAGGCCCGTGTTGACCTGCAGACTCTGACACTCCCATTTGCACAAGGAGGCTTCAGTGTGCCCGATTTCCTTCTCTACTATCTCTGTGCACAGGCGCAATATGCGGCATACTGGTACCATACGGTCCCATACATCACACATGTGGCTATAGAGGAGAGTGATGCGCATCCTGTTCCCCTCTCGGCAATAGTCTCGCATGCACGTCCCCCACTACATGGCAGGGATATAAACACGGTGGATACTACGATCAAAGCGTGGCACAGACTTGGGCAGCTGGCGCATAAAACCCCACTGTACGCGCCGGCCATGCCATTACACCATCACCAGGCACTGTCGGTCACAGGGGAGAAGGTCGGAATGAACTTGCTGAGCAAGGCTGGAATTGACAAACTGGGGGATGTATTCCGAGGGGGCACATTTGTGCGCCTGGACCAACTGACTTATATACAGAACCAAACCCCCATGTTTCGCTTTACGTATTACAGGCTGACCAGAGCGTTGAGGGAGCATTATCCGTTGTTTCCATCAGAACCAGAATGCCTTGCACCACTGCAATTATTGATCACAACTAACGACTTATCCCACTTAGTATCTAGGCTGTACTCAGCTGCACAAACGGAATTAGCAGGGCACGCACTGAAGGCCAAAGGGCGGTGGGACACATTCTTAGACGCACCATTGACAGATGTAGAGTGGACCAGCGCTTGCGCACTGACACAAATGTTGACACCTAATGGTAACTTACGAATTATTCATTTTAAATTTCTCCACCAGGTGTACTACACACCGACGAAACTGCTTAGATTCGGGTTACAAGAAGAGGACAGGTGTAAAAGATGCAACAGGGAGGGAGCGGGGTTTACACATTTGGCCTGGAACTGCGCCAAAATAGCGAGGTACTGGGTGGAGGTCACTGCCACATTATCGGTCATACTGGAGGAAGAGGTGCAATGCACGCCCAAGGTCTGCTTGTTGGGAATCGTGCCACAATTTAGAGCGTTAAAACGCAGGTTTTGTGCGATAGCCTTATTATTAGCGAAACGTCAGGTGGCACAATGCTGGCACAGTCGGAAGGTGCCGACGAGAAAAATGTGGTTGCATGACATGTCCACCTGTCGTGACAGACTACAAACTTATGAGGAGCAGTTACCAGCAAACTCCAGGCCAAAGAATATTTGGTGTTATTTAGAGGCATACCTCGCCTCAATACAGGATGTTGAGGAGGATGAACACCTCGTTTGAATAAGTTAGGAATTGAAATGCTTGGCGCACGAGGTCGAGCCCAGTGACAACGGTCTATGGGTGGGAACTGGAATCAACGTCACAGTTGAAGTCTAGTATGTAAGGGATAGTACTGTAAGGTCTTAGTTGGGGTATGTTGTTTTCTGTTTTTTCTTACCTATAGAAGTAGAAAATGTAAGACTCACATCTTGTTGTCAGCTGATAGCCGCCGTGAGACACGTGGGGTGGCTCAACCTCACAGTGAAGAAATGTTTATGTTACACATGATTATGCAATGATGAATGTTCATACAAACGTGGCGAGCCGGCCCCCGGGTTGTAGGCTCATGCTGTGTAAACCACTTGTGTTAATAAAGGTCTTGCACAAAAAAAAAAAAAAAATTGTGGGATATATATTTGTCTATCACTGGTTTATGAGGTCCACATAAAGCACTGATCATGGTAGGACTGGATCGTTATAAGGTATTTACTCTATCACTAAGTACTGATAGCTAGGGTGCAGCATTTACCAAGCGTGGTACCTACTGCATATTGCAATTTATGGACAAGGAAATGACACACAGCATGCTGATTTGCTATTTACAGCAACCAATCTTGCTTCTTTACCATGTGTTTTAGTAGTTCTTGGCAACTTTGAAATGCCGAAAGGCATCAGCAGTAAATTATGGCAAGTACTATAATTAAAGCATGTGCTAAATACCACATGTTCAAGTTCAAGTTTCCAATCTTTATTTCGGCCAATTGGCCATAAAAGATAAACAATACAAATACATCACAGTGAATCAGTTCATAAAAAGATAAGAACCATTGGAAAACATATAAAAATACAGTAAACTATGCATCTTAAAATTTTTTAAGAAAGGGTCTGCGTTTTTAAAATACGGTTACGCGTGTACCAAACCTTGGTAAGAAATTTTGTTAGTGCAAAAACTATTGGGGGGGAAACCTCAGATTTTAAAATCCTGTACATTGGTGCATATTCCCTACAGCCCATGTTCCTTATCAAAGGGAGGAGTCAGTATTTTCTAGCTGCCTTGTAAGCAGGGCAGAAAAAAGCCACATGTAGATCGGTTTCCTCCGTAGCATCACAGGCCGGGCACTGCTTTGTGGCAGAGCAAGATGACCAGGTACTTGTGAAGGACCGGAAGGGAAGCGTGCCGTATCTCCATTGGAGATACAACTTCCTAGCAAGAACAGGGTAAATAGGATCCAGTACCTTCTCGAACCTATAAGTGTCCTTGCTCTGCAGAAACTCAGAGGACAAGGACCCTTCTGCCTGCATTGTTCGGGCCCTGGTTAGTTTATGTTCGTAATGCAGATTAGCCAGTGACTTTTTAGAGATACTTAATGCGGCATTCGCCGGGTCCGTCCATAAATCGGGGAGCCCCAATTCCATGCAGGTAACTTGGATGTTTTTGACCCACGGGATGTGGAGCGCTTTCGGATGGGTCAGAAATTCGGCCAATTCCGCCCTATATTCTGCAAGATCGTTACTGCTCCACAGCCTACGCCAGAAAGCTATAGGTCTCAGACTTATTTCATCCGCTAGCGGTCGTAGGCCCAAATCCAGCCTCAGGGGGAGCAGCGGAGTACCAGGCGGGAGTGCGGTTATCCGTCTAATAAACTTGTTTTCCGTGAGTGACATAGTCCGACAGGGTGTATGCCCCCACAGTTCTGCCCCATACATAATCGCGCCCCTAGCTTGAGCTTTGTATATCTGAATTATTGCCCCCAGTGGGCGATATGTCGAACCAGTCATCAACCGGGCAATACCTCCAGTAGTTTGTATGAGCTTGAGGTTTGCCCTAGTTTGATGGGATCCCCAAGACATGGTTTCGTTAAGAGTCACACCAAGATATTCGAAGGTGGATACTCTCTCGAGTCGCACAGTTCCCAGTTTCGGATTAGGCCGCAATTTTTGACTCGGATTCAGAACCATGAATTTGGTTTTTGCTGCGTTGATTTCTAGCCCTCTGTCGATGCAGAAGGCCAGGAATGAATCAAGGATCCTCTGTATCCCCATCGGGGTTTTGGATAGCAGCAGGGTATCATCCGCAAACATAATTGGGGGTACCCTGCTGCCATTCAGTTTGGGGGCATCGGTATAATCTGTGGCATTTAGGTGGGCGATTACCCCATTGACGAAGAGGCAAAACAGGGTCGGTGCCAACACACAACCCTGTCTTACCCCGCGGCCAACGGGGAATCTATCCGTCAGTTCCCCTGAACGGCCACACCTCACTCGGGCATAATTGTTTTGATGGAGCCTCTGCAGGATTTGTAAGATGTCCGGGGGAACGCCCATCTCCGCCAGGACGCTCCACAGTTTCCCCCTAGGCACCAAATCGAAGGCGGCTCGTAAGTCCACAAAAATTGTGTACAGACTGCCGCCCTCGAATTTAGCTGCCCTCCAGTAAATAAGGTTCAATCTAAAAACCTGATCCACTGTGGATACCCCCCTCCTAAAACCCGCCTGGTAGGGGCTAAGGGCACCCACCTCCTCCATCCATTCCTGGAGCCGATTAAGCAGGACCCTGCCAAACAGTTTCTGTGCCACATCTATTAAACTGATGGGTCTGTAGTTGGCTGGGAGCAGAGGCGAGCCCTTTTTAAAGATGGGGACCACCTCTGCCCCTGCCAAGTGCTAGGGATTTCCATGCCACGTATGACTCCATTAAAAAGGGCAGTAAGGTAAGGCGCCCAAACAATGGGCTCTTGTTTAAACATATCTCCAGGTAGGCCATCCAGTCCTGGCGCCTTTCCAGACGCCAAGGCTGAGATGGCAGCATTAACTTCACCCAGCGTTATGAGCTCGCCCTCATGTCTCTGCCAGCACACCTCCGTAGCTGTAGTGGATTCACCCGGTTCAGAACTATATAAGGCCTGAAAGTGTGCCTGCCACACCCCTGGAGCGATGTTAGGCTCCAGTGCCGAATATTAGTTCCCTGACCCCCCACTCACTAACCTCCAAAACAGACGCTGATTCTTGTTCGCTAGGGCCTTTGTGAGTTCTTCCCACTGGTTTTCCTCCCATTCCACCCTAGCATAGGCAACAAGCTTTTTATAAGCTTTCCTACTCTCTTTTAGCCTATCCCCCCCTACCCCCTCCTTGATTAGTCTGAGGAGTTCTGCTTTTGCCCTTCTACAAGTTGCGTTATACCACATGTAGTAATCAGCTCAGTGTTCATACTTGCGATTGCTACACAAACTCCTATGTGTGTTTAGGCTGGATTATCTTGTCATTCCTGACACTGAACCAACAACTCAATCAAAGTTACTGAGAGAAAGATGTAAAATCCCCAGCAGCATTTACAATGTTTCCCTGAGCAGTGTCTGTGAGACCTGTGCATAAGGTCTAAGCAGTCCTTAATATTAGATGTAGCGGGTTCTACAAATCATTAACCCCTCCCCTGCTGGTGACGGAACCACTCCGTCATCAGCTGCGGTCGCGCTGTGCTGATGACGGATGTACCGTCCAATTCTTACTTTTCTAAGACAAAAAAGTATTTTCTTTCTAACTCAACACTTTCAAAGGAATACCAGCATTCACGAGCAATGAAATAATCCCCTTGAGGTCAGGACTCTAGTCAAGTCAAGTTAAGATTTGTATAGCGCACTACTCACCCAGAGGATCTCAAGGTGCTTGAGGGAAGGGGGGTACGTTACTTATCGAATATCCACGTTTTTAGTTGTTTTCTGAAGAAGAGGTGGTTCTGTGTAAGGCGGAGATGGGTGGGGAGAGAATTCCAGGTCTTGGCCGCTAAGTAGGAGAAGGATCTTCCCCCCATGGTGGATCTTTGGATGCGTGGAATCGCGGCGAGGGCTTGATTGGACGATCGTAGTTGGCGGGTGGGGGTGTAAAAGGTCAGGTGCATGTTGAGGTATTCGGGTCCTAGGTCCTAGGTGTGTGCGTGGGTGAGGAGACGGAACGTTATTCTCTTGTTGACGGGGAGCCAGTGGAGGTCTTTCAGGTGACTGGAAATGTTAGCATGGCGGGGGATGTCTAGGATGATTCTGGCTGAGGCGTTCTGGATGCGTTGGAGTTTTTTCTGTAGTTTGGCTGAGGTTCCGGCCTAAAGGGTGTTTCCGTAGTCCAGTCGGCTTGTGACCAGTGCGTGGGTGACCGTCTTTCTTGTTTCGGTGGGGATCCAGCGGAAGATTTTTTGAGCATACGTAGGATGTTGAAGTATGATGATGAGACGGCGTTGACTTGTCTGTTCATCGAGAGGGAGGAGTCCAGTATGAAGCCCAGGTTACGTGCGTGGTCCGTTGGTTTGGGTGCGTTTCCCAGGGCCAGTGGCCACCATGAGTCATCCCAAGCGGAGGGGGATGATCCTAAGATGAGGACTTCCGTTTTGTCCGAGTTCAGTTTTAAACGGCTGTTCTTCATCCACTCGGCCACTTCTTTCATCCCATCGTGTAGGCTGGTTTTGGCGGTGTTTGGGTCTTTGGTGAGGGAGAAGATCAGTTGGGTGTCGTCTGCGTAGGAGATGATGTTGAGGTTGTGTTGGCGCACGATGGATGCGAGGGGGCTCATGTATACGTTGAAGAGGGTGGGACTGAGTGATGATCCTTGTGGAACGCCGCAGATGACTTCAGTGGCTTCTGATTTGAAAGGGGGGAGGCGGACTCTCTGCGTTCTTCCGGCGAGAAATGAGATGATCCAGTTCAATGCTTTTCCTTGCATTCCGACGTTGCTGAGGCGTTGTATAAGGGTTCTATGACAGACTGTGTCGAAGGCTGCGGAGAGGTCAAGTAGGATGAGGGCCGCTGTTTCTCCGTTGTCCAGTAGAGTTCGAATGTCGTCTGTTGCTGCGATCAGGGCGGTCTCGGTGCTGTGTTTGGCTCGGAAGCCGGACTGAGATGGGTCGAGGGAGCCGTTGGATTCGAGGAAGGCGGCGAGCTGACTGTTGACGGTTTTCTCAATGACTTTGGCAGGGAATGGGAGGAGCGAAATGGGGCGGTAGTTCTTAAGTTCAGTGGGGTCTGCTGTGGGTTTCTTCAGGAGGGCACTGAGTTCTGCATGTTTCCAGCTTTCCGGGAAAGTAGCGGAGTTGAGGGAGCAGTTGATGACATCTCGGAGATGGGGTGCGATAATGGAGTCTGCTTTGTTGAAAATGTGGTGGGGACATGGGTCGGTTGGCGATCCTGAGTGGATGGAGTTCATCAAGCGGATGGTGTCTTCAGTGGTGATTGGGTTCTAGGCGTAAAGGTTGTTGGAGGGGGGTTTTGGTTCGGAGGTGGGTGGGGTGGACTGGTTGCCAAAGCTGTTATGTATGTCAGCGATTTTGTTGTGGAAGAACGAGGCTAGAGAGTTGCAGAGGCCTTGAGAGGGAGTGATGTCGTTGGTGCCGGCGGTGGGGTTGGTAAACTCTTTGACGATGTTGAATAGTTCTTTGCTGTTGTGGGCGTTGTTGTCGAGACGATCCTTGAATGCTGATTTCTTGGTGGATCTGATCAGTTGGTGGTGTTTGCGGGTGGCGTTCTTGAAGGTGGCCAGGTTGTCAGTGGTTGGGTTTTTTCGCCAGGCTTTCTCGAGGGTGCGACAAATCTTCTTGGATTTCTTAAGGTCATCATTGAACCAGGGGGCTTTTTTGCTGCCTTGCTTGATGTGATGGTTTTTCAAGGGTGCTAATTCGTCAGCGCTGTGGGTGATCCATTGTGTGAGGTTGATGGCTGCTTGGTTTGGGTCCAATGATTTGGCAGGAGGGTTTTGGTGAAGGGATGTGAAGAGCTGGTCGGTAGTAATTTTGTTCCAGTTTCTGAGGGGAATTGGTTGTGGGTGGTTGTGGGTCATGGTCTTTTTGTAGTTGAAGTGAACGCAGCTGTGGTCTGTCCAATGGAGTCCTGTGGCGTGATTGAAGGAGATGTGCTTGCTGGAGGAGAAGATTGGGTCGAGCGTGTGTCCTGCATAGTGGGTGGGGGTGTCTACAAGTTGTTTGAGTCCGAGATTGGCGAGGTTGTCCAGAAGGGTGGTGGTGTTGCTGTCGTTGTTCTTTTCCAGGTGGAAGTTGAGGTCTCCCAGTAGAATGTATTCCTCGGAGGGGAGGGCGTGTGGGCTGATGAAGTCAGTGATGTCTTCGCTGAATTGAGTGCGGGGTCCTGGTGGCCTGTAGATGAGGGTGCCTCTGAGTGTGGTCTTGGGGTCGGTGTGGATCTGGAAGTGAAGGTGTTCGGCGGCTGCGAGGTTATCATCGGAACTGGTTGTGATGCTGATGGTGTTCTTATGGACGATGGCGATGCCTCCTCCTGTTTGGTTGGTGCGGTCCTTTCGGATGATCTTGTTGTCAGGCAATTTCCTGTCCCACCCTCTCGCTTATAACGTGATTGGGGATTATTGCCCATTCACTGGTGGCTGCATCTAAGGAATGCTCATTAATAGGCCGTACTCAAGAGCTCCCCGTGAACTCTTAGAAATAAGTTAAAAGTGTACACAGTGCCTCAGCAACTTCTGCAGCAAATCCACCAGGCCCCAAAAGCCCAGTTCGAGCCTTACTCACCCCTTGCACCCTTTGCCACTGGATTCAAGCTAGCCTGCCTGATCAGGGGTGCTACCTCAAAACTGGTCCCAGGAAGCTTGTTTCCGATCCAGAGAAGTCCTGGCTTGGAGGTTCGGGATGGACTGTTCCCATAAAGAACAGGGTCAAGAATGATTTGCATATGGCTGGGTCTGAACTGGGGTGGCAAAGTGATCTAAAGAATGATGATGGATTCTAACCAGATCTAATAGTGACTGGGGGTGAGTCTCTTAAACGTTTCAGCGCACAGTTCATAATCTCCTTATGTTTGCTTTACCCACTCCTGCAGCACAGAAGCTTTTGGAGTTACAGCGGGTGCCTAAAGAGACGGCACTCATGAGTTCTTATCCTGCTTGGAGAAGGTGGGCTACTCGCTACACATATAGAAGCACCGGGCTGGCACAGGCTCACTCTGGAGTGGCACGCGGGTTCTACCCAGCGATCATATCAGCTTCCAGCTCGGGGAGGGGGGTATTCAATCCTTTAGCTCCCGACTAAAGCCCAGCAAGTGTGCAATGTCCTCCTTGGCATCCTCTTGGCATTCTGGGGTCAGTCATAGCAGATCTTGTAGAGCTGATTCAACTCGCAGGTCGCAGCCTCACTCTTGTCCTGGGTAACAGCCCAAAATCCCTGGTAAGTTAATACCAACAGCCTCTCCTGGCATATGGGGTTGTTGCTGTACCTTCAGATACAACGTAGACTCCTCCGGTGCAATCACCCACATCATGGTGGCCCCGCTTGGCAAACAGGGTCACGTCTAAGGTGTTCACCAGTCCTGGCACACTGGTCACACAGTTATTTCCATGGTGGGCCCTCTGGAAAACGGGGTTACCGCCACGAGGAGGTACGGACTTGGCACTCCCTTCAGATCGCTTGTTGAATGGCTCGGTCTACGACAGCCCTCTACTGTTATACGGGGGTCCCCGAAAACAATCCTGCACATGTGCTATGGCCTGATCGTGCACAGATTAATCCTCACACCTTGCACATGGAGTCCTCACAGTAGAGCTCCCTCCTGGACCTCTTTCCCTCCAACGCCTTTTCTCCTCTTCCTGACAGGGCACACTGGTCTTGGAAAGGAGGAAGGCACTGGTACTCTAGACTCCAAGGGGGGTGATCTTGATTTTCCCTGGAAGATGTTGCTTCACCCAGCAGAGAGATTAGCAGGCCTTGGCCCCCAGTCCTAGTCACAGGCAGAGGTCTTGCAGATCTTCCTCTCCTTACACAATCCATCTGGCTGTTTGGCAGATGAAAAATTTTGCAGTCTCATCCTTCCCTTCTTATAGTCCTTTTCCAGACATCTAATGTCATTTAGGATCTGAGTCTTTGAAGTTTTATGTTGGAGTTCTACTTCTTTTGAAATGTACATTTCTCCTTTTCTTCTTTCCTCCTGAAAGGATGTTTGTCACAGCAGGCATGACTCTGATGAAGCTGACTGACCCACAACACAATTCATGGGAATGACCAGACAACACCTGGATCTCAGCACCAGTGCATTGAAACGTTAATCCCAGGCTCCTGTACCTACTCTTTATGATTCCCTTATCTGCCACATCTCTTTTCCTGAGATATGTCCAGGCCCCTTCCTTGTGATCTATCATGGAATCAAAGAGCAGCCTTTGAAAGTATAAAGGGAGGATCTCTTTCTACATCCCTCCGTTGTGGTACACAAGCTCACAGGACAACGCCCACCACCAACTCATAAAAAAACGAGGAAAAAAGTGATTGAAGACAGAATCTCCACTCATGCACACAACGGCAAAGAACTCTTCAACATCATCAAGGAGTTTGCCCAACCCACCAGCGAGTCCACTGACATCCCTCCCTCACAAGACCTCTGCGACAAACTTAGCACCTTTTTCCACCACAAAATCAAGAGCATCTACGACAACTTCGACAAAGACAACTAAAACACTAAACCCTCACCAATGACCCGACACCCTGATGCCAGCAATCTACAACGGGACAGCCCTCACCACCGAAGACACACTGAAGAGGATGGAGTCACTCCACTCCAGGGCCCCCACGGACCCCTGCCCCCAGCACATTTTCAACAGAGCTACCAACACCATCGTACCCATGCTCTGACACACCATCAACTGCTCCCTGACAACCGCCTCGTTCCCCGATGACTAGAAACACACTGAGATCAACCCCCTCCAAAAGAAACCCTTGGCAGACCCCACCGACCTCAAAAACTACAGACCCATCTCCCTGCTCCGTTTCCAGTGAAAGTCATCAACAGCCAACTCGCCACATTCATCGAAGAGCACAACATCTTTGACTCCTCCCATGCCGGCTTCCTGAAAAACCACAGTACGGAAACTGCCCTCCTCGCCACAACAGACGACATCCGCACCCTACTGGACAAAGGAGAAAAAGCAGCCCTCATCCTCCTCGACCTCTCAGCGGCGTTCAACACAGTCTCTAACCACACACTAATACGCACACTTCACAACGCAGGGATCCAAGACAAGGCCCTCGACTGGATCCGCTCCTTCCTCTCCGGCAGTGCGCAGCGGGTCAGAATCCCTCCTTTCCTCTCGGACCCCACACCTACCACCTGCGGAGTCCCCCAGGGGTCCTCCCTCAGCCCTACACTCTTCAACATCTACATGGCTCCGCTCTCCCCCATCATCAAAACCTATGGACTCAACATTGTGTTATACGCAGATGACAGCCAAATCATCCTCTCCCTATCCAACGAACACAACACCGCCAGACACAACTTTCGAGAAGGCATGGAAGCCATTGCCAAGTGGATGAAAAACAGCTGCCTACAACTAAACACCAACAAAACTGAAGTACTCATCATGGGCCCAAACCCCAATGCTTGGAACGACACCTGATGGCCCCCGTCCTCGGAAGCCCGCCCACCCCCATGGACCACGCACGCAACCTGGTAATCATCCTGGACTCAGAGCTCAAAATGGACCTCCAGATCAACTCCGTCTCATCCTCCTGCTTCTACCCCCTCCGCCTCCAACGTAGGACCTTCAAATGGATCCCCCTTGAACACAGAAACCCCGTCACTCACACCCTGGTCACCAGCAGACTCGACTGCGGCAACGCACTCTATGCGGGAATAAACAAAAACCTCACCCGCAAGCTACAGAACATCCAAAACGCCGCTGCAAGACTGGCCCTCAACCTGCCAAGACACTTCCAAAATCTCCCAGCAGCTGCGCACATTCCACTGGCTCCCCATTGAAGCTAGAGTCACCTTCAAGATGCTCACCCACGGTCACAAGGCCTTCCACGACACCGGACCAGCATACCTGGACAGCCAACTCAAATTCCATGCACCCCAAAGGACTCTACGATCAGCCCAGGTCTCCTACGCTGCAGTCCCCCACACCAGAAAGACCAGCTCGGGAGGCCGCTCATTCTCCTTCCTCGTGGCCAGAGCCTGGAACAACCTTCCGCTCCAACTCAGATAGACATCACTCCCCATCTTCACAAGAAACCTCAAAACCTGGCTCTTCGACAGACCCCCTCCTTGATGGACTGATGGACTGGAACCTGCGAACCCCCCCCCCCCCCGCCAGCACCTTGAGACCCGTATGGTTGAGTAGTCACACTTAACAAACACCTAGATTGATTGATTGATTGATTGATTGAGCAATACTCACATTCCACTGGGGGATTCCTCAACTCCTGTGTCTTCACCAGGCTGGCCTGGGCTTTTCAAAATGGAACAGATAGTCCTCCGTGTAATCTATCATTGTAGACACACTTTCACACAGTGTACTTTCCCAGCACACTTACTCTCCAGTATTGTTACCTCAATGCACTGTGCCACTACACCCACACATGCATTCAACACCACATTCAATCTGCATGCACTCACCAGTACTATAGTCATTCTGAATACAGAAATACCCTATGCACACACAAAGTATTAATGTACACGTAGGTGGTAGTACACACAATAGTGAACAAATAACGTTACAGAGAAACAGTCAATAATCAAAAGAGAAAAACATGGTGACGTAAGGTAAATCCTTGGTTCTTTAATTTCTGTATGCTTTACACCAGCCAGCCGACATGTGTTTCATCCCTTGCGCGAATCTTCAGGGCTCAAAATGGCTGCGTATATGCCAAAGGTCGCTCTGCCGGTGATACTTCCGACCCGGTGGGGCCCTAGACCAATTCAATTGCGAATGTGGAAGTAAAGGCGTATACTGGAAGCTCTGTATGCCTCAGCATATATCCCGGGAGCTTGTTTCCTTAAAAATGAAATGGAGAGGATAACTCCATAGACATCGTATTCTCGGTATGTGAGTTAAGGCGGAGGGAAGGAAAGAGGTGTCTCCCAATCCCCTCAGTTTGTCATAAATAGAGTATATGCGATAACAGCGCTGAGGTGCAGCTCCCGGGTCGCCGTGTTCCTGGTAGTGGACCTATAGTCATTCTGTATTGTACCACAATGTGCTATTCACAAACACACACACTCACCATGTGCTCACTACACAACACTTCACTCAAGCATCCATTGCACTTGCACTGCACAGCACTACATCTTTTTTCGTGCAACGTATTCCTTGCAGGCATGCATACACACAGCACATGTACTAATCCCATATGTATTGAACAGTACTGCTCTATGCCTGTACTGTACCCTTCCCAGGCACACATACATCCAGTGCAGAGTCATTAGTCCTGCACAGCGCAGCACTCCACATCTACCTGACGTAGGTCAAGGGTGAGTTAAGCACACAGCAGTGGTACTTTAAAAAGGTGAGTGAGCCTGTGGGCCCCACTGCAGGGTAAAATGGACCTGTTCACTGCTGCTGGCACTACACGGTATGCTGCCACCATTACATTTGGTCTGATTAACTCTTGGTGAAGGCGGTAGCCTTCCACCACTATCTGGGTAGAACTTTGGGCACCTTTCGCGGTTCAACAAGACCGCATTCCATTAGACAGGCCCATGTCATGGTGCACACGCAATTATCCGCATTTACCTTTGACACAAAATCAGAATTACGGATTCAGACAACAGTACAGTTGGGCAGTCAGGGCGGGGTGCACGTATTTTACTATGCGGAGGACTTTTCCACCTCAACACCTGCCTTTGTCATGGACCGGGTATGAAAAACGATAGTGATTTCATGGTCAATGACACGATACCTCGTGCTTAAGTGTGTGCGGACGTGTAGACTTCAAATAAAATGTTGTCTTATTTAACATAGATTGGAGAATAGGGCTGTCCCCCTCTGCTTTACCCCTTCATAAGATTTTTGCCAGAGGTCCCAGATTTCACTTATTTCATGGGACTGGGACACTTTACCCTCTGCCGCTCTGCACCGTCTAGCTTGTGCTGCCTTTGTTTAGAGAGCATAGGGAGGCAGATTCAGTCTTTCGTTTATTTTCTAATAGGTTCTTTAAAATATGGCATCCAATTCTGGAATTTGTCACTATTCATTGTATTGTCTGCGGAAACAACAGGGCTGGTATTCTCCCCCTCTGCTCTAGCAAGGTGGGCCTACTGAAATCAGCACTTTAAAAACTGAAAAGTAAGCATTTCCTTTACCTCTCTATGTTGGTCACTTCTGAACACGGGTTCATTCGGTGGCAAGTCTAGTCTCCTAGTTAGCATTATGTTTCTGACGCGTGCCTTATTTCAATCAGCAAAGCGTCCGCTATGAGTTTAGATAGAGGCGGAACAGATTTTAAACAGATGTTACAGTCGTGGACTGCCCTCTTCTGGTAGTTGAAAATATTACATATTACTATGTCAATATAGTATAGCTAGACTGATTCTCTTCTCATTACTCTTTCAACACAAATACAACAAACCAGCCCAGCATTGCTTGTGTTTTCTTGCAATCTTACCAACAGACCGATTCAAGGGGGAGGCTCCCGACTTTATAAGACAAAAATGCTTTCTTTTAGCTGTCTATCGCTTGAAATTGCCTCTGCTTCAGTGAAAGTCTACGGGGGGAAACACAGTCCTTTGATTATTATTTTTCCAGTCCCTCTTTGTCTTATTTCGGAATATTTGCCCACATGCATCAAGCTTTTTTGCATTCGCAAACGGTGCGAATCGCAAAATTCGGCCGTTTGCGAATGCAAAAACCTTTTTTGGGATGCATTATTTTTTTTTCTTTTTTCGCATTTTAAGAAATCGCAATTTTTGAGATTTCTTAAATTGCTATAGCATTTAAGAAATCGCAAATTTTGCGATTTCTTAAATGCTATGCATGATTTTTTTTAAATTGCGAATTCGCAATTAGGAAGGGGAAAATTACCATGAAGTAAACCTTCATGGTAATTTGCGAAAAGTTTTAAAAATGCACAAAAGTGCATTTTTGAAACTTATATTTTACACACATACATGCCCTTGGGACATGTGTGTGAGTAAAATGTGCTTACGTGACATTTCAGGGGTGATTCCTTAATTGCGAATTCGCAAAATGAGAATGCCTTCCCATTGATTCCTATGGGCCTCTAGGCCCATAGGAATCAATGTAAAGCGATTCCTTAATTGCGATTCGCAATTAAGGAATCGCAAATAAAGAAAATTAAGGAATCACAAAAACTTTTGCGATTTCTTGATGCATAGGATTTTGCGATTCCTAAATTGCGATTCCTTAATTTTCGCAATTTAGGAATCGCAAATTCCTACAATGATGCATGTGGGTGTTGGTCATGTATGTTCACTCTATTTATTGGTGGGAGCAGGTGTCTGTAGAATTCGTATACTTCCTGTCTGTGTCACTCCTCTCGGGAGTTTGAAATCTCCAGGTCCCATCCAATTCACATCATTTTCTGTGTTAGGAATTGCAAATTAATTTATATAGCTGACAATGTAATGTAATGTAATGTAATGTAATTGCCCATTTATACCGCGCAACAATCGCTCCAAGGAGCATCTCGGCGCCCCTGCATAGTCACCCTAGTAGAAGATGTTACGTTAATGCTTGATTTGACCAAGGCCGGGATCACACTAGAGCTCTGGCCGTTATGTCTGGGAGCTTGTAGATCCAGGTTTTTAGTTGTTTACGGAAATCTTGTTATTTGTCTAGCGCTCTTAGGTGTGGGGGAGGACATTCCACGCTTTTGCACCTAGTACCGCCAGGGATTTGCCCCCTCGAGTTTTAAGTCTAAACCCTGGGACGCTCAGTAGATTAGCATTAAGGGATCTTAATGCTCGGGTTGGGCAGTATCTTGTGAATTTCTTCCTCAAATATAGAGGGCCTAGATCGTGGACTGCTCGAAAGGTGATTACAAGCACTTTGTACAGGATCCTTTTAGTTATAGGCAACCAATGTAATGCATTGAGGGCTTTGGTTGCTGAGGATTTTCTCGGCCATTTTAAAACCAGCCTTGCTGCCGCATGCTGTACCATCTGGAGTTTATGGGTGACCACTTTGTTAGTGCCAGCATACAGGCTGTTGCAATAATCAATGCGTGATGTCACCAGTGTCACCGTAACTGTTTTCCTTGCCTCAAAGGGCAGCAGGTCAAAGAACTTCCTGAGCCCCTTTATCACCCAAAAAACAGGTGCCTGCTACTTTTGCAGCCTGATGTTTAAAAGACAGGTCGGCATCAAAGTGTACCCCAAGGTTACGAGCCAAGACGGTGGTATGCGGTGGTATTTCTGCCTTCTCCGGCCACCATAATCTGGGAATGAATTCATTTTTTGGGCCTATTGGCATGATCTCAGTTTTGCCTGTGTTGCGTTGGAGCGCTTTTCAGAGAGTAGCACATTACTCTGTAACCCAAAAAAGATTAGACCCAAATTAGTATAGGGAAAAATGAATTAATTTGAGCAGTGGACATGTGAGTCTTAGTTGGATTGAAAAAGATAATGTAGGGATAGAAGAGAGAAGTATCTAGAAAATGTTTATTTGGGGATCATAGCAGTAGGAGGTTCAGGATGAGAAAAGGGGGGTGGAAGGGGAGAGTCTCTAAAACTGGATTAGGGAGACAAATTAGACATCCAATGAGTCTAGGAGGTATGCATGGGGAAGGGTTTAGAAATGTTTGTTTGGGAGATCTGAATACTGAAAAGAGGTATGAGATGATGCAAGGAGGGTTAGAGAAGGAAAGAATCTAGAAAGAGTTAGTTTGGGGGTCATAGTAGTAGAATGAGGTATGGTGTTATGTATTATTTTAGGACCCTATTGTAAGTTTCGTGATTCATGCCCTTATATAGGTACTAGCAGCCCGTCCCGACGTTGTCCGGGTATGAAATAGAATGTGTGTAATGTGTGTATTTGGCAAGGGCAATTTATTTTAAAATCTCGCGGTAGACAACATTTTTTGTTTCATTAGAATAGGGACGGAGAAGGGCCAGCTGCAGCCCTGGTTGATGTTAGCAGGCACGTGTAATTGGTGTAGTGATCCGCCGCCTGAGCCCGGCTACAGCCCTGGTTGATGTTAGCAGGCGCGTGTAATGTCGTTGAATGAGAGAGTTATCAGCCGCGGGTAAATCCGTTTAATGAGAGAGTTCAGTAACAGTGAGTAGGAGAGGCTGCAGTAATGGTCCCCGCAGACACGCTCATTTGCGTGTTCCCCGCTTGAGGCCCAGATGCAGGCCTGTTTGATGTTAGCAGGCGCGTGTTCCCCCGCTTGAGGCCCAGCTGCAGCCGTGGTTGATGTTATCAGGCGCGTGTAATTAGTGTACTGATCCGCCGCCTGAGCCCGGATAGAGCCCTGGTTGATGGTAGCAGGTGCATCTAATTTCGTTGAATGAGAAAGTTCAGTAACAGCGCGCAGGAGAGGCTGGAGTAATGTTACTTACCAGGCCTCCAGCTGAACGCGTTTGTCATACCCCCAGCACACAGCCACAGCAGATTATATTCTGATTAATGTACGACCCACATGGCATGAAGGGCGGAACGTAGCACACGCCCCCAGCGTTTCTGACGCCCCCAGCGTGCCCCTTGATGCGGCGCAGTTGCGTTCACATGGCATGAAGGCCGGACACACGCCCCCTGCGTTTCTCATGCCCCCAGCGTGTCGCGCCCCCAGAGTGCCCCTTTATGCTGCGCAGCAACGTAATTGGCACTTGTATGTACGACTCACATGGCGTGAAGGGCGTGTGACACACGCCCCCAGCATTTGTCATGCCCCCAGCGTTTGTCACGCCCCCAGCACACGCCCACAGCCCACGATGTGATGGCCGTACCACACGCCCCCAGTGTTAGTCACGCCCCCAGCCCACGCCCACAGCACAACACAGACACGCCCACAAGGGACTACTTTGCTGGCACGGTTCTTTTACCTTTTAAATGTATATGGTGTCCTACGGTACAATTGTATGTCTTGCACTGTATGATTGTGATGAACACCACTGTTTCTTGAAAAGTTAATAAAAACAATTTAAAAAAAATGTATATGGTGGCCGTCTGCATAGCCTATGTCCTTCTGCTGCAACTGCCCTTTCCAACGCTGTATTGGGTGTTGTGATTGGTGCTGTGGTTACTGAGATTACCCATCTCAAAGGTTTGGGCTCTCTCTTTATAATATTAGTATGGATAAATCACTATATCCTTATATAGGCATAGAGATCATAACCATATTTAGGCATAGCTCATGCAGTCCAAATACGGCAGGGCTACTTCCACTAGTTCCGAAAATCCACAACGATTTCTTTGTAAAAACCCGCCTTCAGCAGTCAGGGGCTTCCCCTTGCTTGAGCACTGATTTATCCAAGAACTCATGGAGTTTTCAAAGAACTGAGACTCTTTGATGACGTTATTATGTCCAACCATACGTCAAACCAGGCAACTTCGAGGTATAAATATGCCCACACTTGCCCAAGCAAACACACGGTGGTTTGGAGCACTTCGACTATCTACTGGCCCGATGCAGCCTGCAACCGCAAGTGCCGAAGGAAGCGGACCCTCCAGCAGACGCACTGAGAGAGGCGCTGTCTTTTCTCCTGCTGAGAAATCCAGCTCCAGTGTTTCCAAGCTACCCTTGCGTGTTGCTGGGAAATCGAGTCCCGATACCAGCCTTCTCCATTCTAAACTAAGGTACGGAGCTGATTAGACTCTTAGAGAAATCTTGGGCAGATTCTTGGCAAAAGAATACTACATTTATGCTACACCTCACTTACTTCTTTCCTTGTACTAAGCTTAGGTTAGGTACACCGGGGTAGGCGTATTTTAGAAGCACCAGTTTGAGTACTTTTAGCCTCTGTTATTTATCTATGTATTTTTATATGGTTTAGGAACCATACAATGCTCTTACAGTATTCTTTTATTCTACTATTTATACTGTACGCATTATATTTTACAAACTGTGTTACGATTGTAGCAGTTCATTTCTTATGCTTGAGAAAGAAGACTGTTCAATAAATCTTTTTATTGAAACTGCCCGTCTATCTATTTCTCTGCACCTCTAGTGAACCGAAGCATGCTCGATTGACTGAGTGAAATATTTATCTATTGTTTCCACAATTTTGAAGATACGTTTTATCTTGGGGAAACAAAATTGTCATGTTTATGCGGTTGTCAGAGACTAATCCCTTCTTGTGAATTCGAGAAAGTTTCTAGTGACCTCTGAGGTAGCTGGCACACATAATTGAGTTTAGTATATTCGGTAGAGACCTAGTCGACCTCAGTCCTACGTCTAATCTACAGGATATATTATTCCAATGCGCAGAGCCTATTGGGAATATAGGAACTACACTTCATGGCGCCCAACGTTTGGTAAGGCACTAATTTAACGCAAAATACCAGAGTAACTCAGTCGTGCTTTTCACAGAGACCCCTTTATCCCGTAAAAACTCCAATAGACGTCTGGAGTGGGTTAAAGGATAAAATATCTGCCTTAAACTGAGTAGAACGAAAAATCCAATGTATTAGTTTTTGGTTTTCTTCAGCGTTGAAGGATACAGTGTTCCAAAATATTGTGCACCTTATCTTTATTTCCTTGAAACTTGCTCTGCAAACCTTCATAAAAAATGACGGAGAGTGACGAAGAGTTAGCTAGAGCTACAACAGAAGCACTTGCACAAAACCTAGACGAGAAAGGTCTCCAACAAAATGACCCGGATGTTATACACATCCCGGCAAATGTAAGGAAAATTATAACTTACAAACTCATAAATAATGGACTATCATCGAGACGTGGTAAAGTAATATTTGTGATAGAGGCACATGAATGTCGGCAGTCAGAGGTATTCTATTCATGGATTGTCTTTCCACAAGCAAATCCAGTAACACATAAGTTCTACTACTATAAAATGGAGGAACATCCAGCGGAATATGTTCCTTTCGAGGACGTTGAAATTTCACTAACTTACCAAGAGCATCAGCTCTGGTTTAATGGTGCCCTACAACATCAAAATCACATTACCAGGCTCGGTCCATTAGGTAGACCAGGAGCTACATGGCTGGCATTAGCCAGCTATACACCACATCCTAACATCGAAAGAATGACAGATGTAGAACTGTTAGCTCAGCTAAAACAATTAACTAAAATACATAGACAATTGGTACAATATGTCATGCAGACTTTAACAGTCCAACCAGCTGTAAGAATTCCACAGCGCACCCCTCATCAGGGGAACACAAACAAAATCACACCACAGACTATACAGTCAGTAATCAGTAAGTTGCCCCCAAAAACGGAACAAATTCCATTCTGGTTAGCCCAGAACATTACTCAAATAGAGGCAGTATTTCCCGATATTACACCTCATGAGAAACACAGGATTCTAACAATCTGTTTACCAAT
Source organism: Lissotriton helveticus (assembly GCF_964261635.1). NCBI lineage: Eukaryota > Metazoa > Chordata > Amphibia > Caudata > Salamandridae > Lissotriton > Lissotriton helveticus. The sequence goes on along the minus strand of NC_136071.1, from coordinate 326,848,583 downwards.
GGGGATTGCACCACACGCAGAGGGCTGTGACACTTGGGGTACAGTCTTTGCTTCAATCTACACAAAAACACATGGTGTCCCGTCTATGGCGGTAATACCAGACGTTCTAAGACAGATTCAAAATGAATATGGTCCAGAACCGGCCTTAAATCTTGGTATGAAATTACTGAAAGATTTCAAACAGGTCTCGGCTATACTATTAGCCAACATTAAAGGTGAAGCAGCATCTGTGGCAATCTGCCAAAAGCTAACAGAAAAAGATATTACTGAGCAACCATATGAACTTGCCAGAATTATTGAAAAATCTTATGAAGAATTAGGTAGAGATAGTCTGGGAGGGAAATCTGTAAAGCCCGAAGTAACAGAAAATCCTGAAAAAGTTTTTATCAAAAATAATCTCACTACTCATAAAAAGAAGTGGGAGAACACTAAACAGACACTTCCTAAAAAGAAGCGTCCTCAGTCCAGAGGAAGGTCTCCTCAGTAGGAGCCCTCTGAGAAGAGATATCACCTTAGAAATAGCGATAATATAAGAAAACCTGATAGATATCAAGATACTGATACGCGATCCTCTCGTACCTTTCAGACTTCCTTGCAGAAATCCGAAGAAGAGGATGATCAGAACAAAAAGGAGAACGCGTGAAGTCCAAAGACGATCAACACGTTCCGAAAATTAAGAAAACCCAATTCACCAAAAAGAAGGTAGCAAGTCTAAAAATCAGACATGGCGAGGATCTTGAGGACACAACTCAAGAACGGGGAGTGGGCCGAGACAATGCTGGACAGCGCAGCAGAGGTCACCATAGCTCGCAGGATCCTGAAGGATCATCTGGAGACAGTGGATCTGAATGAATACATTCAGGTTGAAACTGCCGACACCAGGGTTAGTGTACCCCATAAGTTATATGAAGTAACGCTCCGAATAGAGGGGGATATAACTAGGAAAATAAAAGCACTCTTTTGGGAAAAACTATCTAGGGGTTATGACATCCTTCTAACTGAAAAAGACTGGCCACCTGAATTTGTCAGGGAGTGCCGACATGGCGAAGAAATCATTATGCCAGCCTTCTCTAATCATATTCCTATTCATAAAAAATACACCTATGCCAGAAAATGGGCTGTGGCCCAGGCTCCAGCATTATATAAAAATAATGTGGGATGGGATGTGGATTCTCCTCACCATAAAATCCAGTTAAAAAATCAACCTACTGCTCAGAGGCAGTATCCAGTAAAGCAGGGAGCTAAAAAACAAGTCAGGGAGATCTTAGATCAACTTGAATACCAAGGGATGATTGAAACATGCACCTCGTCAATGAACAATTCTTTGTTTCCTGTCTCCAAACCAGACAATACATATCGTCTAGTTTTGGACTACATACATTTAAACTCTTGTAGCAAAACTTTTGCAGTACAAAATGCACACAGTACAGCACTGATGAATAACATTGTGTGCAAAAAATACAAAACGACATTAGACATTTCAAACGGTTTCTTCTGTCAAAACATTGCACCAGAAAGCAGGTACTTGACTGCTTTCTCAATTATGGGGACACAGCGACAATTTTGCCGTCTCCCCCAGGGATTCAAGAATAGTCCAGGATTATTTTCAGCCAGAGTAACAGAGTTACTATAAACGTATGATGATGAGGCATTATCTTATGCCAATGACATCTATCTTACAGATGATGATTTGGACAGGCACTTGAACAGGGTGAACACCATAATACTTGGGTTCACCTCAGAAGGGGATAAATTCAATTTTAAGAAATCACAAATTGCCCACCTTAATGTCCTATAAACGGTGAAAAACCTACAGTCAATTCTAGGATTCCTAAACTTTGGAAGAACTTACATTCTGAATTACGCAGAAAGGGTTAAACCTCTCTACGAATTAATCAAACCTGATTTCAAACCTAGTAATTGGACTCAAAAACACAGAAATTTTGTGTTCAATAAAAACAGACATGTTTGCAACAACACACTTACAAACACGCGACAATGTACGCAACCTTGTAATCTGAATCATCCCAGGGAGATGCGAATTCACATACCTAACCTTTAACGAAGGTGAAAAGGTTCCAATAGCTTACAAGTCACACTTGTACACACAAGTTGAAATGAAATTCACTTCAACAGAAAAAATTCTGACAGCGGTTCAGACTGCTGTAGCAAAGGAGAGAGCCCTCGCACAGGATAAACGCATAAAAGTCGTTACACCTGTACCTGCCTTAGAGGCAGTAGAAAGGCTAGCATTCCAAATGCAAAAGCTCTACATCCGAGATGGATACAATGGGTTAATTCTCATGCTGCAACAGACGTTGAATATGTTTTTGACCCTTACTTGAAGACACAAGAATTTCTCCAATATGAACAAGAATGGCCTCTGCCTACTGAAATTCTACCTCTGGAACATTACGGCTGTATAATATATACAGATGGATCAGCACAGCCCGCAATTGGGGGTAAACAAGCTTATAGTGAAGCGTGCATGATTGTTAAAGGTCGCTGGCACGATGGTAAATTTAGACCTATGGTCACAAAAACTCAATCTCTTGGGGACTGTACAGCTCAGCGAGCTGAACTACAGGCATTCAAGATGGCGCTTGAAAATACCGATCGCGAATTCCCCTCACTCATATTGTGCGATTCGTATAACTGCTTCAGGCATTACAATGAATATCTGCAGATCTGGGTTCAAAATGGTTTTAAAAATACAAAAGGTGGCACAATCAAGCATAAAAAGCTTTGGGAACAAGTAGTTCTTTTGCAGAAAGAACTACAAAGGATTTACGTGATTCATACACTGAGTCATCAGCGTGATGGGGTTCACGTTGAAGGTAATTCATTGGCTGATGAAGCCGCAAAGGCAGCTGTGAAAACGGCTTCTGTAGCTGCTAATACTCGTTCAAAGACGAAAATAGACAGTCAAATAATGCAAGCAATCACTGCTTCAATAAAAGACAGCGGTAAAACACTACCGAAGGGCTTTCCACTCAAGTACTCATATATAACTGATACGAATAATGTTCCTTTTGCTCGAATCCCTGGAGTGGGGGATAGAGTAATCCCAAACATGGAACATAGGTTAGGACTAATCTTAGCGGCACATGAAGGGCTTGCCTCTGAACATGCAGGTGTTTCCGCCACAGTTTCTTTATTAAAACAACGATACTGGTGGCCACGCACAAGGAAACAAACCAGAAACTATGTTTTGGAATGTGAAATATGCCAGAAAATGAAAGTTTCAACAGTGAAACTGCCGGCGCAGACGCCCCTTCTGATATCAGATAAACCACTAGCGTGTGTTTACCTGGACCACAGTGGTTCCTTACAAAGGGATGGCAATTATAAATATATCATGGTCGCAGTGGATTCATGCTCAAGATTCATTTGGATGTGGCCCCAGCGCTCAGCTGACACTCGAACTGTTATAAAAGATTTGCGAGTCTTTATCGGCACATACGCAATCGGCACGCTACATTCTGATCAGGGTCCTGCGTTTAGCTCTAAGGCTTACAAGGAGGCCATGGCCAGTTTGGGCGTTGCATTGAGATTTTCGAGTCCGTTCCATCCTCAGGGAAATTCGGTTGTGGAGAGAAAAAAACGTGACATAAAGCAATCTATAACAGCTAGGGTATTACGTTCGGGTGATGGGTGGGTCAAACATCTATTAAATGTCCAACATAGCCTTAATAACCTGCCAAGAAATTCTCTGGGTGGAATCACTCCATATGAAATCCTTTTTGTACTAGAATGTTGGTCGAAGATCTCGATCGTCACACTTCAGTTGTTTGGCTGTTTTACAGGACTTAAATGAAACAAGAAGAAGTCTAAGCAATACCAGCAAAAAACAAACGACCACTGAAGAAAAGCCACCTGTCCCAGCAAGACCTATCTGGATTCCAAAGATTGGGGATCTGGTCAGGTAGAAAATAGCGGACAAGAAGGAATTTGGGCCTTCTTACAAAAAAACAGTACCTGTGCTAGCGATCCACGGATCAAGAACAGTACTACTGCCACCACTTGCTGGAAAAAAGGAGAACCGGTCTGTGTCAATTGACCTGGTAAAACCACACCATGTGGCCGATAATAAGTAGTAGGCCCAGTGGACTCCCAAGATGTAGCAGACAACCAAATCTTGCTACAATCCAAGAGGTTCAAACTGAAAGACTTATCACCTTTGATAAACCTGCAGTGAGAAAAGAAGGACTATGCAACAAAGCCATGGAACTTGAGCCTCTTGATACCCAAATAACAGTTCGCCAAGAAACTCCAGTCTACAGTGATGTAGCATCTGACTGTACCAACATGTCTAGGTAACAAGCAACTCCAGCGATTTCAAAGAATCCGGATGCAATACCAACAATCGACAGAACTGCCTCTGGCTATTTTATCAACTTCGATAACTTTCCTGAGGATCCAAGTGAACCTGAAACTACGCCAGCAAAGAAATCTTTCAAGGAAAAAGTAAAGGAACTTGGTCAAGAGCTTACAAATACATATCTGGTTTCACCATGGGTTGAACTTTGGATTGTGTTAGGTGTACTTTATCTCCTGCTATGGCTCATGCTTGTGTTAAGTTTGGGAAAGCTGATAGATGGAAAGCACATTAAAATGGACACAGCAAGTAAGAACATCAACTTGCTCCTGAAGCCACACAAATCATCTCATTGTGAACAACGAGACCTGTCATCAGTGAACATCACAGCGGTCCCACTACCTGGTGGAATAGCATGAAATACAACTGATTATGACATTTATGGCCCTGTTGAGCTGCTAAAGATTCTTCATCAATTTAAGGTTTCCTTGAGTGAATTCGTCTCACCTAGCACATTTTCTGATGATTTGGACTTTGAGACTGTTAATAACATGATGGCAGACTTAGAAATGTCAGCAAAATTTACAAAACATGAATACTTAGAAGGTTCAGCAAATTATGAAGAAATGTATTGTTTTAATCATTTTGGCCATCATTACTTGCATAAATCTGCAAACCCTAGAAATGTTTTGACTTATAATCAATGGGAACATTGTCCAACACCATCGAAAGGTAGTTCTAAAACGTTTCTTGGAAAATTTCCATATTTCAAAGGTTTCAATGTTACAAACACGGAAAGTTTTTAATTTAAAAATGTGAATAAGACAGGCATGAAAAGTATGTTGACAAATACTAAACAAATGAATTCTGCTGCCTTTAATGCTCAATTGTCCACCTTAGACTTTGACTTTTGGAAAGTCAACATTGAGACAAAAACAGTTTGGGGCACAAAAGACTGTCAGGTACAAGGTTTAGAAGCATTGTTCAGAGCTGCATCATCCCAGAACAAATGATGTTCTTAAATGACACTGTTCAACAAACATCTTGTTTTGGCCTTGCTAAGATAAAAGATTAAAACAAATTGTCCATACCTAAGTCCGCACCTTTTAGTAACTTAACTTCAGATGAGGAGGTAGACGTAAATTATATTTTACAACAGAACAGAACAAATCCTGAATGGAAAAAATGGTTAATCTGGCCCACAGACACGAATAACTGTCAAAATAGATTCCTGAACAAGACACAAGGATCACAGTAACTTCTGCCAGATCCAATATATATCCAAAGACAACATCCAGGGACAATAACAACTTATAGTGTAGGAAAACTATGCCTTGAGTGGCTGCAAAAAACCACACTTCCAGAAATAAAACAACACTTATCTTTGCTTAAAGATGGCGTTGATTTACGAGAATTCTTACTAGGTCCTCGTAATCCACGTCATAAACGTTTCATATTCGCCGGTATATACGCTTCTTACAATGAGGCTTAGTAAGTCACGCAAATGGAAACAACTGAAAGAATACGAGAAATTGATCGTATTAATCTAGAGAAATCACTCTCTGTAGTTGACAATGGGTTAACAACTCTGTTGTCCAGAATTTCTTCTTTGGACAGCATTGTATCATCTGCCATAGACATAATGGAACAGGGCTTGCTAATGCTACAACATGGCCAGTCTCAATTATGTTCTATAATGCTACTAGGCTGGACGTTGCAAAACCTTCGTTCTGGCTATGTGCCCTGGCGTTTAATCAACACTATGTCATTGTTTACTGTATTTAACCTTACAGATAAACAAATCTCGTTGGCACAGAGGGGAGCAGACTATACGGTGCTGAGCATTGAAAAATTGGAGAGATTATCATTGACCCTTTCTGAGAAACCATCAGTTGAATGGATAACACATGGTACCATCATGATACCAGTGACGACTTTCCAGTTTCAGTATTGTTTAAAACACATACCAGCAGGCCTGTATGAAAGGTTGGGTAAAGAATACATTAAGTCGACCTGGGATTTACCATACACACACAAATGTTGGAGTGGGGGAAAGGAAGTATTTCTTAGTGGTGAAAATTGTGAAAACTCACTAAGCGGTACACTATTGTGTCAAGGTATTAATTCACACAGCGCCTGCGAAGGTTCTTCCAATAACCTTTCTTGCCACCTGCAGCGTTCGCCCACACAGGTGATAGATCCAATTTTCAGGCAGCTTTCCAATGGCAGCTACGTTATGTTAAATGATCACAGCTGTTGTGGAATGTAGCCAGGAATAAGCTATCTCGTTACTCTGTCAGCCAGGGTCAGTTGTTGTATGCAAGTATTGTTTCCTAAAATCAAGACAGACGGGGAGTCGCCATTATGGCCTTCACTGAACATCTCTTCTACATGAATTGATACTTTAAGCAGAATGAAAGCTATTCTTTTGCAAAAAACTGTGCCACTGACCTCGTCCAGAGAAACGTATGGTCTGAAAGTTGCAAGGTCCTCTGCAGAGATACATACATTATTATCAACGAACTGCCCAATACATTTAGCAGAAATGTTAAGTCGTACCTTTACATGTCTAATATCAGCGGTATTGCACATGTATTTAAGATGATTTTTTCTGGACTATTAGCGCCCTTTGAAGCAGTCCTGAGCATTTTTTCTAACTTCGTCCACTCTGTGTTCGGCAGCCTGCCTCTCATTTTGGGACTCGTAGCAGGGATCTTATTTTTATTCCTACTGCTCCGTTATGGCAAATCCGGCCACCAACGATACCCAAGCCGGCATGGAACATGCGCTACAGGAGATTAGGTACAGTGAGAGAATAACACAGATCCTTGGCTTGGCTCGTTTGAGAGATCTGAATTCCACATGGTTCTGTCATTCAGATCAATCTGGCAAGATTGCATCATACCTATTCTACGATGCCTGCTTTGTGGAGAAGAATGCATGTTAGATGTCTTTCTAACACTACCATCGGTTGCGCCAACAGATTCTGACGCATTACTGGGTCCGGTAACGGCTCACGTGTTGTGTTGCCCCCAACGGCTACCAATCCTGATGACAGCATTCATTGAGATCTCACAAGCAAATCCAACTGGAGGTGAGATACGCGGTTCAACAGGCACACAGGTACCATTTGATATGAACATTGCTAACGCGACTGACGCTGACGGCGATGCTTCGCATCTGTGCACAATTGACCTTTTTAATGAAGTAGTCAAACTTTCATCTACTGTGGTAGACGATTTCTTTGCCAGCCTTGATGACTTAATGTTTTCTCCTGACACCGAGAATAACTTTTGAAATTAAACACACAGCGTTCTTACGAACTCTGAAATTCGACCTTCACTTTTTCAAGATAAAAGCTTCCATGTTTGGAACTCTACTTACTACAATTTGATTTGATTTTTTTTTCCAAACAGACTGAACTTTGGCGCTAAGTAATCTGCTTAAAGTAGAACTATTCTTAGAGAACAAGAATTCCTTGAACACTTTCTAAGAAACAATATTAGCCTAAAATATGTATTTTCTGCTATGGGATGGTCTCAACCTTTTTTCTTCTGTAACTAAGAGCCATTCCATAAATGTAATTTTCGTGAGTCATTCAGTTAGCATTGCTGATATCGTTTCATATGCTTACAATGAAGTCATTTGCTTTAAATGTGAACTATACAAAATGCTAATTTTTTCGTGTGCAACCATTTCAAATGCATTTTATATGATATTTTTGGGGGTTGTAAACACATGCTCTAAATTAGGGGCCAGATGTAGGTAATCTCAATTTACCTATTCTTAAATACCAAATTTTACCGATTCGGTATTTAAGAATAGGTAAATGGGTAAGATTGGGTATTTACCGAATCGGTATGTACCGATTTGGTGATTGCCATTCATTCCTATGGGCCTGGAGGCCTATAGGAATGAATGGCAATTACCGAATCGGTAAATACCGATTTGGTAAAGTGGGGGACACATTCAAGTGTGCCAGGGTGTCACTTTGACACCCTGTTGCACCCCTGAATCGTGCATGTGTGCACATGTGGCACACATACATGCCCTAAGGGCATGAATGTCTGCCACATGGCACACTTGAAAATGCACAGATTTGCATTATCAAAGGTATTCGGTATTTACCACCAACTTATAGTTGGTGATAAATAACGAATCCTAAAATGGGAAAAGCACTCATTTAAGTGGTCCCTACATTTCAGATTCGGTAATTTACCGATTCAGTATTTTAAGGAATCTGAAATGTAGCCACCTACATCCCAAATGCCCAATACCAGTCAGTAACGGCCGAAATTCGGTAATTTTGGACGTTACCGACCGGTATTGGGCCACCTACATCTGGCCCTATATGTTTTAGTATTTACTCTTAGATGAACATAATAGTGTGGAGTGGGTGTTATGTATTATTTTAGGAACCTATTATAAGTTTTGCGATTCATGCCCTTATATGGGTATAAATCTCTATATCCTTATATAGGCATAGAAATCATAACCATATTTAGGAATAGCTCATGCAGTCCAAATACGGCAGGGCTACTTCCACTAGTTCCGAAAATCCACAACAATTTCTTGGAAAAACCCGCCTTCAGCAGTCAGGAACTTCCCCTTGCATGAGCACTGATTTATCCAAGAACTCATGGAGTTTTCAAAGAACTGAGACTCTTTGATGACATTACTATGTCCAACCATACGTCAAACCAGGCACCTTCACGGTATAAATATGCCCACACTTGCCCAAGCAAACACACAGTGGTTTGGAGCAGTTGCCCGACGCAGCCTGCTACAGCAAGTGCCGAAGGAAGTCGACCCTCCAGCAGGCGCACTGAGAGAGACGCTGTCTTTTCTCCTCCCGAGAAATCCAGCTCCAGTGTTTCCAAGCTACCCTTGCGGGTTGCTGGGAAATCGAGTCCCGAGACCAGCCTTCTCCATTCTAAACTAAGGTATGGAGCTGATTAGACTCAGAGAAATCTTGGGCAGATTCTTGGCAAAAGAATACTACATTTATGCTACACCTCACTTACTTCTTTCCTTGTACTAAGCTTAGGTTAGGTACACCGGGGTAGGCGTATTTTAGAAGCACCAGTTGAGTACTTTTAGCCTCTGTTATTCCTGATTGTATTTTTATATGGTTTAGGAACCATACAATGCTCTTACAGTATAATTTTATTCTACTATTTATACTGTACGCATTATATTTTACAAACTGTGGTACGATTGCAGCACTTCATTTCTTTTGCTTGAGAAAGAAAAATGTTCAATAAATCTTTGTATTGAAAACGCTCGTCTATCTATTTCTCTGCACCTCTAGTGAAAAGAAGCATGCACGATTGACTAAGTGAAATATCTATCTATTGTTTCCACGACTCTGAAGATACGTTTTATCTTGGGGAATCAAAGATGTCATGTTTATGCGGTTGTCAGAGACTAATCCCTTCTTGTGAATTCGAGAAAGTTTCTAGTGACCTCTGAGCTAGCTGGCACACACAATTAAGTTTAGTATATTCGGTAGAGACCTAGTCGACCTCAGTCCTACGTCTAATCTACAGGATATATTATTCCAATGCGCAGAGCCTATTGGGAATATAGGAACTACACTACATTGGAATGAGTGAGAGAATGGAGGTAGAGGACATTTTGAGTGGAATATAGGGTATTGCAATGGAGATGCTGATTTTCTTTTATTATTATTTGTAAGTGTAGGAGTAATGCAATAAAAATATAGATAAAAGGTATGTATGTTTAAGGACGATAATACATCGAGATTAAAGTTGTATTTAATAAGCTCAGACTTTCCAGTGTTGCTGTACTTTAAGCTCATTTAGTTGTGTTTCTATCTATCTATCTATCTATCTATCTATTCACTGAAAAAACCATAGGTTAGAGACCATATATAGTTAGCTGGACATTTTATTGACATAAAACCAATGAAATTCCATATATAGTTAGTTGCACTAACTATATATCGCGCACCCGCAATCCACTGCTGATGATGTCACATATTACATCATTCATGACATGGTCAGTGACAACACTGATGACATCACTGATGACATCTCAAATGACATCACTGATGACATCACTGATGACATCTCAAATGACATCACTGATGACATCATGACACACCAATACCAGTTACTACATACGCACTCACTGATTCCTACGTCTACACACACATTCACTCATTCACCCATACAATCACTCATACATACAGTCACTCATTATTACAACACTATCATATGCACTCATACACCTATGCAGACACTCACACACTGCCACTCATCCATGGAGTTACTCACACACCTAGTCAGTCCTGTAAAGAATCAATCACACTTCCATTTCCTCATCTATACAGTTAAACACAGAACACCATACTTCAGTGACATCACTGATGACATCACTGATGACATCTCAAATGACATCACTGATGACATCTCAAATGACATCACTGATGACATCATGACACACCAATACCAGTTACTACATACGCACTCACAGATTCCTACGTCTACACACACATTCACTCATTCACCCATACAATCACTCATACATACAGTCACTCATTATTACAACACTATCATATGCACTCATACACCTAGTCAGTCCTGTGAAGAATCAATCACACTTCGATTTCCTCATCTATACAGTTAAACACAGAACACCATACTTTTCACACATATACTAACACATACTTACTCTCTTATACAATCACTGATACAAGTACACATTGATATGCACAGAGTCACACACCTCCCAGCCAGCCACACACACACTCAGTCTTCCATACATCCACTCATTCTTCAATATGTAAAACATATTTAAACTTTACAAAAACACACAGACACTAGATGATGTCATCAGTGATGTCATTTGATATGTCATCAGTGATGTCATCAGTGATGTCATTTGAGATGTCATCAGTGATGTCATCAGTGATGTCACTGACAATGTCATGAATGATGTAATATGTGACATCATCAGAAGTGGATTGCGGGTGCGCGATATATAGTTAGTGCAACTAACTATATATGGAATTTCATTGGTTTTATGTCAATAAAATGTCCAGCTAACTATATATGGTCTCTAACCTATGGTTTTTTCAGTGAATTTTCAAGGTTTTGTAAATGCAAATTCCTAACTATATATGGTCTATAACCTATGTTTTTTTCAGTGAATATAAATATAAATGCATGCATACATATACATATATGCATACATATGCATGTTATTTACATGAAAGTTTTAAAAACACTAATAAAAGCAAAGCTAAAAAGCCACCTCATTACAAACAGAATGGCTTTAACTTAAACGAGGGCGAGATCTATTGCATTTTCAATGCTTGTTTACTTTGGTTCTATCAAGAAGGCATTCAGATGTGTCACACATTTGCCATAAAATCTGAATGTTAGCACTCTAGTTGCTCATTAGATCACTGTAGTAAAGCTAGTGCTCACCAGGGAAGTCTGCTGCTAATCATGGTTTGCAGCCATTTTCCCGCATTTTTTATCCCGCAGACTTTCAGTCCGCATACCATTATCCCGCAAGGTCATTGACCTCGCATACCATTATCCCGCATTTTTTCAAAACGCATGTGCATTTATCGCGCATGCCTTTACAAAGAATTACGTTTTAAAGGCATGTATGGTAAATGCATTTGCGTTGTGAAAACCACGATGACGAGAGAGGTAAGTGGGTTTGTGTTAATTTTTTCGTGGGTTAGTGATTGTGTAGTGTAGTGTAGTGTTGTGTAGTGTTGTGTTAGTGTAGTGTAGAGTTGTGGTGGTTGTTTAGTGTAGGGTCATGCTGGGGGTAGTGTTTTAGGGTTTAGGGTTGTGTTGTAGTGTTTGCGTAGTGTAGGGTCATGCTGGGGGTAGTGTTTTAGGGTTTAGGGTAGTGTTGTAGTATTTGCGTAGTGTAGGGTCATGCTGGGGGTAGTGTTTTAGGGTTTAGGGTTGTGTTGTAGTGTTTGCGTAGTGTAGGATCATGCTGGGCGTAGTGTTTTAGGGTTTAGGATAGTGTTGTAGTGTTTGCGTAGTGTAGGGTCATGCTGGGGGTAGTGTTTTAGGGTTTTGGGTAGTGTTGTAGTGTTTGCGTAGTGTAGGGTCATGCTGGGGGTAGTGTTTTAGGGTTTTGGGTAGTGTTGTAGTGTTTGCGTAGTGTAGGGTCATGCTGGGGGTAGTGTTTTAGGGTTTTGGGTAGTGTTGTAGTGTTTGCTTAGTGTAGGGTCATGCTGGGGTGTAGTGTTTTAGGGTTTTGGATAGTGTTGTAGTGTTTGCGTAGTGTACGGTCATGCTGGGGTGTAGTGTTTTAGGGTTTTGGGTAGTGTTGTAGTGTTTGCGTAGTGTAGGGTCATGCTGGGGGTAGTGTTTTAGGGTTTTGGGTAGTGTTGTAGTGTTTGCGTAGTGTAGGGTCATGCTGGGGGTAGTGTTTTAGGGTTCTGGGTAGTGTTGTAGTGTTTGCGTAGTGTAGGGTCATGCTGGGGGGTAGTGTTTTAGGGTTTTGGGTAGTGTTGTAGTGTTTGTGTAGTGTAGGGTCATGCTGGGGGTAGTGTTTTAGGGTTTTGGGTAGTGTTGTAGTGTTTGCGTAGTGTAGGGTCATGCTGGGGGTAGTGTTTTAGGGTTTAGGGTAGTGTTGTAGTGTTTGCGTAGTGTAGGGTCATGCTGGGGGTAGTGTTTTAGGGTTTAGGGTAGTGTTGTAGTGTTTGCGTAGTGTAGGGTCATGCTGGGGGTAGTGTTTTAGGGTTTAGGGTAGTGTTGTAGTGTTTGCGTAGTGTAGGGTCATGCTGGGGGTAGTGTTTTAGGGTTTAGGGTAGTGTTATAGTGTTTGCGTAGTGTAGGGTCATGCTGGGGGTAGTGTTTTAGGGTTTAGGGTAGTGTTGTAGTGTTTGCGTAGTGTAGGGTCATGCTGGGGTGTAGTGTTTTAAGGTTTTGGGTAGTGTTGTAGTGTTTGCGTAGTGTAGGGTCATGCTGGGGGTAGTGTTTTAGGGTTTAGGGTAGTGTTGTAGTGTTTGCGTAGTGTAGGGTCATGCTGGGGGTAGTGTTTTAGGGTTTAGGGTTGTGTTGTAGTGTTTGTGTAGTGTAGGGTCATGCTGGGGGTAGTGTTTTAGGGTTTAGGGTAGTGTTGTAGTGTTTGCGTAGTGTAGGGTCATGCTGGGGTGTAGTGTTTTAGGGTTTAGGGTAGTGTTGTAGTGTTTGCGTAGTGTAGGGTCATGCTGGGGGTAGTGTTTTAGGGTTTAGGGTAGTGTTGTAGTGTTTGTGTAGTGTAGGGTCATGCTGGGGGTAGTGTTTTAGGGTTTAGGGTAGTGTTGTACTGTTTGTGTAGTGTAGGGTCATGCTGGGGGTAGTGTTTTAGGGTTTAGGGTAGTTTAGTTGTTTAGTGTATGCTAAAGGCATATTCGTTCTAAAAGTTTTCGTTATTTTAATTTGCGGCCTAATAGTACATGCGGGATTTTTTTTGCGGACTGATGGTATGCGGGATTTCGTCATATATTCGCTAATCATACTTTCTATGGCAAAATGAACCCCCTCATTTTGTTCCTTTTTAAATTAAATGTTTTAAGAGTTACCACTTTATTCCAATCAAGATGGCTTCAGGTGTGCCATACCTTTGTAATAAGTAGGACTGTTAGCACTCTAGTTGTTCTTTAGAACACTCTGGGACATTCTGTCATTGGGCTATAGTTGGGCTACATCTGGCTGATATTTGGGCTACATTTGTTTTTTTTGTCTCTGGTGGCCATCTTTGGGCTACATTGGGCTACATTGGGCTACATTGGGCTACATTGGGCTACATTTGGGCTCCAACATATATATAGCCCAATGTAGCCCAATATATATTTTTCAAAGTTAATTTTCGTAAAAACCACTGGAGCCTATATCTTGAGACATAGCAAAGGCACATCGGGCTACCAGTCCCTACAATTTTGCCAAGTTTGGTGTAAATCCATTCAGCCGTTCAGGCTAAAAGTGAGGCCAACCGCCCTATGGAAAATTGCATGGGAAAAACACGTTTTGGGACCCCCCTTTTTTCTCGGCCCCCCCTTGACGAAACCCCCCCAAATTTTCAGGGCCTGCTCAGAAACAAAATGTTCCATTTTCCTGAAAATTTCAGCCAATTCTGTCCTCAAACGCCAAAGTTATTCGACATAGAATTTTCAAAAATCCCTTAGGAAAAAAATTCTAACTATATATACCTACTGGCTATCGCCAGTAGGTAATATATATATATATATATATATATATATATATATATGTATACACACATATATATGTATGTATACATTTTTATTTTAATAATTCATAGTGAAGCAATTGTAGATAAATAGTTATGGTAAAAATTAGCATATTGTGATAAATAAATAGGATCACTGACATAATATCGACGACACAAATATCGAGATACACAAATATCGAGTCAAAAATATCGATTGACAAAATATCGACTCCCTATCTTCAAACAGGTAAGTACCAAAATATCGACTCCAAAATATCGACTTACAAAAATATAGACTGTCAAAATATCGATTTTTTAAAATGTCTTAAAATTAAGTTAAAACTAATATAGTAATAAATATATTTAATATAAACTTAGAAATAATTATTAAAAAAATATAATTTTAATAAATAATTTATATAATTAAAAAAATTATATCACCAAAAATTACACACACACATATATATATATATATATATATATATATATATATATATATATATATATCTATATATATATATATATATATATATATATATACCTACTGGCGGTCGCCAGTAGGTATATATAGTTAGGATTTTTTCTCTATGGGTTTTTTCAAAATTCTATGTCTAATAACTTTGGCGTTTGTGGACGGAATTGGCTGAAATTTTCAGGAAAATGGCACATTTTGTTTCTGAGCAGCCCTTGAAAATTTGGGGGGGGTTCGTCCAGTGGGGGCCGAGAAAAAAGGGGGGTCCCAAAACGTGTTTTTAACATTGAGTTTTCCATAGGGCGGTTGGCCTCACTTTTAGCCCGAACGGCTGAATGGATTTGCACGAAACTTGGCAAAATTGTAGGGACTGGTAGCCCGATGTGCCTTTTGTAGGTCTCAATATATGTGCTCCAGTGGATTTTGAGAAATTAACGTTTTAAAAAAGATATATATCTGTAACAGCGGACCGGTTAGCGCTCTGGTTCGCGGACTTTTCGCGCAACGGAGCTTTGTGAAGCGAAGCTGATTGGTTCTCCGGCGTCTGTCAACATTCCAAACAGTCCGTAGCGGCCGCCATCTTGTCTCTCGGTAGGATCGAGAGACAAGAGGAGGTCAAAACAAAGGGGGAAATAACTATAAGGGGGCATAGTAGATCCTCGCTGACCCCCTAGGTTTGATGTGGAGGTTTTAAAAGGGCCCCGCGGGGCAAAAAAAAATAATAAAAATAATAATTGAACGGCTGAATGGATTTGCACGAAACTTGGCAAAATATTAGGGACTGGTAGCCCGATGTGCCTTTGCTAGGTCTCAATATATGTGCTCCAGTGGATTTTGAGAAATTAACGTTCAAAAAAAGATATATATCTGTAACAGCGCTCCGCTTCGCGTAACGGAGGTTTGCGAAGCTGATTGGTCATTCTGTCACTGGGCTATAGTTGGGCTACATCTGGCTGATATTTGGGCTACATTTGTTTTTTTGTGTGTCTGGCGGCCATCTTTGGGCTACATTGGGCTACATTGGGCTTCATTGGGCTACATTCGGCTAATTAGCAAATAGCTCATCGCAAACTAGGAATGGTAAAGAATCGCTATTTATTCCTTAAAGTTCGCTATTTAGGAAATGCAAATAACTTTGATGATACATATGGCGGTTCATCTCTAACAAGATAAGAAGCATAGGGATAGATTTATGATGACTGGCGCATCACCAGGGATGTGTTAGTCATTCTGTGCCGCTGTTCCGTCACCTATGGTGTGCTGCATTTACAATGCGGCGCATCACGGGGCAAAAACAGCACAGATGCGTGATGTATCTGTGCCGTAAAGGTGGCGCATTGCTGGAGTTGTATCGCAAGTGTGATGAAGGTCCAGCAAGGGTCGGGGGTGCCCCTGTCGCAGGGTTTCTGTTCTCACACAGAACTGTGGACAGAGGATTGGAACCTCGGCGAATTAGGGTGTCCCAAAACTCACGTTAGTAATCAAAAACTATTTAGCAAGCTAGGTACAGTGTCACATTGGATATAACAAACTCTCAATGTTTAGACAATCCAGAATATGAACTTATAGTACCTCAGGATACGTGGAACTCATGAACAGTCGGTCGTTATATATTTCTTAGAAACCAGAACATGGAGTTAAGAAGAACACATGTGTATTTGAAATGTTTATTTACTAATGCCGTCTTCTCAGGCGTAGTACCTTAGATAATAAAAGTACACATATTATCAGTAGCAAAATTACCAGCATAGTTACTAGTACATAAAAAGTGAATGGTGATAGTATGTTAACATGCTGTAAATGAATAAGAGTTAGCAACACTTATAAGCAGCCGCGGGCCGTGGAGGGAGTTACGGTGAGGCAGGGAGGCGGGGAGGGGGAGAAGCAGGGTGGAGAATACAAGTACACATATTATCAGTAGCAAAATTACCAGCATAGTTACTAGTACATAAAAAGCGAATGGTGACAGTATGTTAACATGCTGTAAATGAATAAGAGTTAGCAACACTTATAAGCAGCCGCGGGCCGTGGAGGGAGTTACGGTGGGGCAGGGAGGCGGGGAGGGGGAGGGGCAAGGTAGAGAGGGCTCCACCCTGCTTCTCCCCCTCCCCGCCTCCCTGCCTCACCGTAACTCCCTCCACGGCCCGCGGCTGCTTATATCTCACCCTCCCTAATACACATATTATATTATTTGCTAAGAAGGTCTCTTTGTGTTGGTTTAGGGCGTGCCCATACTTTAGTGTCTTAGATTTGAAGGAATCACATCAGCATACACCAGCTCTCTCTTCATGTGAACCGCATCAACTGTTGTGTATGTGTGTTCGGCAAAGCAATATAAAACCCGCCTCATGCCCAGAATTGGCAGAAGTTGCACTTATGTTATGAGTATGAAGTCGTGGAGATCAGACCTCATAACAATTCTGTATCGTGTTGTTCTTGAAACTTTAGCACTCGCTGTACAGATATAGTTTAACAAGTAAAGCAGATAGTAGACCAATAACATATTATTCTCATGTAAACCACGATGAACTACTAGGTGGAAAGCTAAAGCAACAACTAAATGTCGTGTGCAGAAGTTGCAAAAAAGGAAAAATGGCGTTTAAACCGGTAATGAGCCCATGCTAACTTAACACGGTGTAAAGATATCCAGGACCTAGATGACACCTCCTCATGATCCGGAAACGAACTGAATAAGATAATAGAAGTGCCATCTCATGAGAGCAGATTGCAAGTTTATATGTGGACGGTCCGCAAGGTAAAGCATTAAAAACTAGGAAAATTCAATGCTAAAGAAAAATAAAACAGCCAAGTACTTTATCGAGTCTTAAGCCAATAGGCAAGGTAAATAATAAAAACTTGACAATTAAGTCAATGAATTGTCAATGAAATTCTAGTACTCAGCATATGAAACATGAAAAAGGTCTATGACATAACTGTGTATGCAAAATAAGCTGCAACAGCCTCCAACAGGAAGTCACCGTCTTCATCCGAAAACAGTTCAGCCATCCAATTTAAAAGCGGAAAAGAACATACGTGCTCTCCCAGCACCGGATCCTCTATCACCATCAGAGGACAGCTCGGTGGGTTTTCAAGAAAGCTGTGTTCCAAGAAAGACTGTGCTGCCGCCAGTAAATTCCAGGGACCAAGTAGTCCATGCATCAATGCCACAGCCATAATCCTTTCGCCAGGACAAATCAACTCGTGAGTAATGATAGGAGTCATCAGCTGATTAAAGTCGACGTCAGGAGAAACCGGTCCGCAGAGACACAAATCAATGGCCCAATCGAAATCACAGGTCAGGCAGTGAAATACAGGCTGGACACAGGTGAAGTAGGAGAACCGAAAAGATAATCCATATGCCGTGCTTAATATCGCCAACGGCATTGTGCCATAATATTCTAGCATGCGATTGCGGAACAGTGTCAGCAGCTGCAGGGTCGGAGGTTGCATAGGAGGGACATCCATATTTAAAAATGTAAAAAAGCACAAGAGCGTCCGCTGGTAATGCAAGTAAAAATGCAATCCACGAACCAGAGTGGAGAAAATGGAATGAAAGGGAGCAGGGATGACTCCAAAGATTTTCTCAAATGAAGTCACGAGACCACTGGTAACAACTTTAAAAAAGTGTGCCAGGGATTTTGTGGAGGATGCGTTAAAGATAGTCGGAAACATGTTGCTGAAATTGAAAGGCAAACCTGTGTACGGGTGTTCGCTATGTGAAGTACGAAAGTTTCACGGGCCGAACTCAAGGCCACCTCTCTCTGAGACAAAAGAGCTCTTATTCTTGTCATGCCGTTGAAACGTGTCCCAAGGTTGGTATTTGTGGCCAGATTGAAAACTCCCTATGTTCATGTGTGGGAGGAAATAGAACATTTCTGCAGCAAATAACCCGTTCACTTACTGTTACGATAAAAGGAATACTTTTAATTAACTCAGAACAATCTTCATTATTGAGCATCAAATAACTACCATTTTCCAACAACTTGAACGTGGGGATGATAGCAGGAACTGGCGTGCCTTGCAACACGCAAGCCATATTTGGTCGGTGTTTGTTGCATGAATCGTGTAACTGTATGTGCCTACACATTAGTGAATGATCTGGCGTCTCAGTGCATTCCTCTCCATTCAGATAAACTTCTTGATCATCTTTGAAACATCTGTATGTGTATGGAAGCGACCAGACCTCATGAACAAAAGCACTACCTAAAGGTTCATAAAGACCTATTGGTATATATTTCATACAATTTGAAAACTTATATAAAGCAAAAGGCAGCGTTATTAAACCGTGGATAAGGCATGTTGCCAAAAAACCCGCAATCCTCTGCTGATGATGTCACTGAGCATGTCATGAATGATGTAATATGTGACATCATCAGTAGTGGATTATGGGTAATAGTATCTCTAGTTTACTCCCCTATAGCTGTCTTTCTTTTAACATAAGTGTGTGTTTCCTTCCCTTATACTTACTGTTTTTGGTTCGCTTCCAGTTCGCGTACCAGCGAGCGAACTAGGAAGCGAACTAAGAGAAATAGAGGTTGGCACAGTTCCAAATATTGTACCAATTTTTTAATAACGGGGAGGTAGTTCTGAAAAGAACTTTTTTTTTTATTTTTCTGAACATTTTTTAATGTTTTTGAATTTTTCGGAACAGTTTTATATTTTTTTGGGTTTTTCTTGGAGGGGGCAATGAAAACGATTCATTGTAAAGGGCTCAACAGGAGCAACAAAACAAAAAAAAGAAGTATTTATTATTTTGGGCGTTTCGGACAAACTTGCATATGATAGTCAATAGCTCTGTTGATCAGAGTGATGCTTCTTTCTCCGTAGGAAATGAATCCATCGCAAAATACGCAGGTGTGTTTTACTTCACCAAATCTCATTTGTATATTTGGCACCATCTCCCTGCCCTCTGGTCCCGTTACTTCCGGTACAACAGATCTTCTGGCCATAATAGGGAGATTATCTAGGTCGTTCCGAAACTGTGCAGCACTGTAGTTGTTAGGATGCCACCTAGTCATATGGCGATGCATTGTGTAGTTTCCGAAACTGTATTTTTTGTCGGTCCCTCTGGACAGTCTATCTTGACATATAAGGCAAGTAACGTATCTTGCATTTACTTTTTTCTGACCTTTGGGAATTTTAAAAAATTGCCAAATGAAGTTTTCTTTCCGGTGAGACGTCTTGGGCTGCTCAGGCAAAAACTGCCTCTCTTCGTGCTCGTCCTCCTGTTCCTCTTCTTCTTCTTCTTGTTGAATTACAACTTGAGCAGGTGGTCCACTCTTCCTTGGATGTGGTGGAGGTGGTGGGGAAGCACCAGCTGAAGCTACTAAAGAAGCCATTGCTCAGTGATCACAAAGGGTCTTTCTCTCACAATGATGAAAGTCAGAGTGAGGAAAGAAGGAGGGATTTTCATCATTTGGGAAAAACAAGAGTTCTCAACCAATCAAAAGTGTTCATTTTAGATTATATGACCTAGTCTTACATCATTAGGAAACCAAAAGTGAAATGAACCAATGAAAAGTGTTATTACCAAGTCACATGACTTGCTGTGTTTACGTTAAGCGCTTTGCAGGGCCTCCCGGTTTGCTTCCAGAAACCTGCGCTTTGGCACTCGCTTCGCGTACCAGTTCGCTAACGTAGCACGTCATATGACGTATCACGCGACAACGTGGAACGTCATGCGGACGGGAGGCGTCACGATGTTGTTTTCTAACGCGGCACTTGCGGTAAAGAAACGTTTACCGGCTCGCGGTCTATTTCGCGGCATCAAGGTCAGCTAACGGGAAGCTTCCCGATTCGCGAAGCGGGAACGAAGAAAAAAAAATATTTAAAAAAAAAGTTATTAATAAACATATAAAATATATTTTTGGATTTAAAGAAGAATACATTTTACAGCTACAGATATTAGCTGTTAAAAAACCAATGAAATTCACTGAAAAAACCATAGGTTATAGACCATATATAGTTAGGAATTAGCATTTACAAAACCTTGAAAATTCACTGAAAAAACCATAGGTTATAGACCATATATAGTTAGGAATTAGCATTTAAAAAACCTTATTTTACTCACACAAAACCATTGAAATTCCATATATAGTTAGTTGCACTAACTATATATCGCGCACCCGCAATCCACTGCTGATGATGTCACATATTACATCATTCATGACATGGTCAGTGACATCACTGATGACATCACTGATGACAACATCCAGTGATTATGTGTTTCTGTAAAGTTTAAATATGTTTTACATATTGAAGAATGAGTGGATGTATAAGTGTCTGAATGAAGGTTTTAGTAGGTGCGTGATTGACTGTATGAGTGAGTGATTAAATGCGTCTTACTGAATGCACGGGTTAGTGACTAAACTGTCTAAAAGTGTGCATCAGTATGTCTGTTGTTGTGCAAGCTGCTGCATGTGTTGATCAGTAGCTATATAAGTAGCTATATGGGTTATTGATTGGTTGCACAAGTATTTGTATGGGAGACTGAGTGTGTGTATGGCTGGCTGGGAGGTGTGTGACTCTGTGCAGATCAATGTGTACTTGTATCAGTGATTCTATAAGAGAGTAACTATGTGTTAGTATATGTTTCAAAAATGTAAGGTGTTCTGTGTTTAACTGTATAGATGAGAAAATGGAAGTGTGATTGATTCTTTTCAGGACTGACTAGGTGTGTGAGTAACTCCATGGATGAGTGGCAGAGTGTGAGTGTCTGTATAGGTGTATGAGTGCATATGATAGTGTTGTAAAGATGAGTGATTGTATGTATGAATGATTGTATGAGTGAATGTGTGTGTAGACATAGGAATCAGTGAGTGCGTATGTAGTAACTAGTATTGGTGTGTCAATGGTTTCAAAAATGATACTCTCTATTTAACACTGGGTGTAACGGAGGTTATATTAGAGTGTGAGGAGATGCATTGTATTATCACATGAATGATATCATCAGTGATGTGATCATTGATGTCAAGTGAGATGTCATCAGTGATGTCATCAGTGATGTCACTGACCATGTCATGAATGATGTAATATGTGACATCATCAGCAGTGGATTGCGGGTGCGCGATATATAGTTAGTGCAACTAACTATATATGGAATTTCAATGGTTTTGTGTGAGTAAAATAAGGTTTTTTAAATGCTAATTCCTAACTATATATGGTCTATAACCTATGGTTTTTTCAGTGAATATATATATATATATATATATATATATATATTTAAACATATTATTAAATAAACATATATAAAATTTTAGAAAATGTTTAAAATTTATTGTTACAACTATAGTGAGTTCAACATTAGCAAAAGTGTTGGATAGCGTAGAGGTAAAATTTACTACTCCCACTCCAGTGGGTGCAACAGTAGGGAAAGCGCTGGATAGCGTAGAGGTTAAAATTACTATTCCCACTCCAGGGATGTATGACGTTACAACGCATACTTTTACAACGCCTACCATTACAACAAAACTTTTACAACGCAAAAACTTTTACAACGCATACATTTACAACGCAAGATTTTACAACGCATATACCTTTACAACGCATACCATTACAACATAAGTATTGGTAAGTATATAATAATTTTTTGAATATAAATTAATAAAAAATATTATAATATAATTTAATATAATTTAATTTTATTAAATAAATGTAATTTAAATGTAATTTTACTTTATTTTTACAAAGTACCCCTGTACCCCAAAAACCCAAAACTTACCCTGAACCCTAAAAATACCCCTTTACCCATAAACTGAAAACTGACCCTGAACCCTAAAAATACCCCTTTACCCGAAAACTGAAAACTGACCCTGAACCCTAAAAATACCCCTTTACCCAAAAACTGAAAACTGACCCTGAACCCTAAAAATACCCCTTTACCTACAAACTGAAAACTGACCCTGAACCCTAAAAATACCCCTTTACCCCAAAAACTGAAAACTGACCCTGAACCCTAAAAATACCCCTTTACCCAAAAACTGAAAACTGACCCTGAACCCTAAAAATACCCCTTTACCCAAAAACTGAAAACTGACCCTGAACCCTAAAAATACCCCTTTACCCCAAAAACTGAAAACTGTCCCTGAACCCTAAAAATACCCCTTTACCCCAAAAACTGAAAACTGACCCTGAACCCTAAAAATACCCCTTTACCCAAAAACTGAAAACTGACCCTGAACCCTAAAAATACCCCTTTACCCAAAAACTGAAAACTGACCCTGAACCCTAAAAATACCCCTTTACCCAAAAACTGAAAACTGACCCTGAACCCTAAAAATACCCCTTTACCTACAAACTGAAAACTGACCCTGAACCCTAAAAATACCCCTTTACCCCAAAAACTGAAAACTGACCCTGAACCCTAAAAATACCCCTTTACCCAAAAACTGAAAACTGACCCTGAACCCTAAAAATACCCCTTTACCCAAAAACTGAAAACTGACCCTGAACCCTAAAATTAAAATATTTATCAATTAATCAATTATAATTAATTACCAATTATATTTTAATTAATTACCAATTAATAATTAATTAACAATTAATTTTTAAAAAATATCAATAAATAAATTAACATATTTAATTAATTATAATTAAATTACTTCCCACCCTATTCCCCTATAAACCCACAACCCGCTACAGA
The DNA here is from genome assembly GCF_964261635.1 of Lissotriton helveticus. NCBI lineage: Eukaryota > Metazoa > Chordata > Amphibia > Caudata > Salamandridae > Lissotriton > Lissotriton helveticus. The sequence continues at coordinate 326,824,940 of NC_136071.1, read as the reverse complement.
AAATAAATTACTAAAATTAAAATATTTATCAATTAATCAATTATAATTAATTACCAATTATATTTTAATTAATTACCAATTAATAATTAATTAACAATTAATTCTAAATTATCAATAAATAAATTAACATATTTAATTAATTAGAATTAAATTACTTCCCACCCTATTCCCCTATAAACCCACAACCCGCTACAGAAAATAAATTACTAAAATTAAAATATTTATCAATTAATCAATTATAATTAATTACCAATTATATTTTAATTAATTACCAATTAATAATTAATTAACAATTAATTCTAAATATATATCAATAAATAAATTAACATATTTAATTAATTAGAATTAAATTACTTCCCACCCTATTCCCCTATAAACCCACAACCCGCTACAGACTTATATTACACAAAAAATAAAAATTATTATTAACTTACCTTAAATTCGATATTTTTGTTGTCTATATTATGTCTAGTCGATATTATGTCCATTCTATATTTTTGATTCGATATTATGTCCATTCTATTCGATATTAATTTTCTCTAGTCGATATTTTTGTTGTCTATATTATGTCTAGTCGATATTATGTCCATTCTATATTTTTTACTCGATATTCTGTCCAGTCGAAATAATTGACTCGATATTATGACTGTACACCAAATAAATAAACGGGGAACCATAAATATCTAATCAAATAACTATATGAAAACTATGCAGTGACCTATATACATGTTAAGCATAGAATAATATAACCATAAGTAACACTTACATTTGTTAAGTACACTCAGCGAATATCTACATCTTTATAAACATAATTTTTGTACACATATATACAAAGGAATACACATATCTAGATACATACATACAATCAAACTAAATGCTTTCACACAGAGGGATATGCTGTACATTTATGTTTGAGTATGGTGGTTATGTAGGGAAGAGCCAACTCTTGAGTAGTCTTCTGTAGATTAGATTGTTATCGTTGGATCTTATGTTTGAGGGTAATAAGTCCCATATTTTTGGCTGCATGAACAGAGAAGGATGTGCCACCTGTCTTTTTTCTTATATGGTGAGATTTTGAGGCGAAGTGCCAATCTGGAGAGGAGGTTGGTTTGTTGAATGTATTTGTTGATTTTATTCCTGATGAAGAGTGGCTCTTTTCCAAGTATTGCTTAGTGGGTGACACAAAGTAGCTTCAATGTGGATCTTCTGGCAATCGGTAACCAATGTAGAGCCCCCAAGGCAAGGGAGAAGTGGGCTTCTGGCTTTACCAGCAGAGTTCTGAAACTTTTGTAGTCTCTTCATAGTTGATCTGTGGTAGAGCCCTTTGCATAGCCAAGTTTAGACAGTACAAGTTTCCAATGTTTTTGGGGCTTTTCAGTTCGCATGAACATGATTCCGCTATTCTTGGGATATCCCCAAAAGAAATTTAAATTATCAGATCTTTCACCCTGTCCCTGTAACAACCGCGCAGCACAGTCAGACCTACATATTCTATTTTTTTGAAAGATGTACATAGAGGAAAGGCAAACATTTATACTCCCAATTCTGAGGTACCATAATTTTAGGCAATGTTGAGTAGCCATGTACTTTTTAAAAACCCTACAGGATCAATTTGTATGATGCTCTGTTGCCTCATTTTTGTGGGCCTGTTATAGGAAGAGGAAAAAGTGGGGCAATATTTTAGCTTGAGTAAATAATGAATTCTAAATTCGGAATAGTTTCTATCCTAAGTGATTTTATATGAATTTTATGATCACAGCAAATTTGATCAATTATCATTTTAAGCATGTCAATTGGTGTATATATTTTATGATCACAGCAAATGTAATCAATTATCATTTTAAGCATGTAAATGTGTGTATATATTGTTGTTGTGGGAAATTTTTATATAATTGTGCTTTTATGATCTGTTTTAAAAGATCGCACAAAGCTGTGTGATTGATTGAAGTTTCCAATGTGTTTAGGGCTTTCCAGTTTAAGGAGTATTTGTATGGCATCTGCATAGTTATAGCATGTGAGGTGAAACTCATTGATCAGTGCAGGTAATGACTTCATGTAGATGTTGAAAGCATGAGTGAGATGATAGAGGCTTGAGGTACCTCTGCTTTTGTGAAGTATGGTTTGGATGAGAAAAGGGGGTATGGATGACATTTATTCAGTTTTGAAAGAAGGATGTCATCCAGTCGAGAACAGTCCCCTCTTTGCCGGCTTCAAGGAGTCTTTGTATTGGAGAATTATGGTTAACTGTGTCAAAGGTAGATGAGGGGTTCAAGATAAGTAGTGCAGCAACCCCAATCCAGTCTACTGTGTTCTTAAGGTCATTCAGATTGCAATGGGGGCAGATTCTGTTCCTCTTCCTGACGGAATCCTGGTTGGAGGTCTGAAAGTATGGAGTTATCTTCAATGAATTGTGACATCTGGGCAAATGCTGCTCTTTCTCTCAGTTTTTCCAGGAAAGGTCAATTTGCAATTAATCGTAGCTGTCAGGGTTAAACGGGTCCAGGTTTGTTTTCTTTAATAATGGGAGTATGTATGACTTGTTTTGGTCTTCTGGAAATATTCCAGTAGCTAAGGAATTATAGATGATTCTTCTTACTGGTGTTGAGATAGTTAGAAGACTTTTCTTGAAGGTTTGTGGTGGCCATGGGTCAGAAGGCCTACTTGCGTTGAACAAATCCATAAATTCACTTTGTGATATTTGTTGGAAGGAATGCAGAGGATAAGTTAGGCTACTTCTGAAGGTGGTTTTTAGAAAGAGGTTGGTGCTGGATTTTTCTTTGTTTAAAATAGGAGTCCAACATGTCTGCCTTGGTTGTGTAATGATTTGCCAGTTTGTGAATTCTTGAGCAATGGGGTGAGTTCCTTCTAGGCAATTTGGTTTACGAAATTCTGTGACAATTGTATAACATTCTTGGATTGCACATTTAGATTTTGGAATTCTGTCTGAATGGTATTTTGTTTTAGCTTTTTTTATTGCTGAGTTGTATAATGTGTTAAGGTTCTGTAGGTGAAGTTTGTCTTTATTGGTGTTTGTTTCGAGTCTGCTGTGTTGCAGCTTTCTAATATGCTATTTTATCTCTTTTAGCTCTGTATTTCTCCAAAGTACTTGTTTTCTTTTGTCCTGTTTTGTTTTTCTGAATGCTATTAGGATATCAAAAGCTTTATGTAGCCACTCATATAGTTTTTGAACGGAATTCAGTCTGTCTAGATCTATATTGGATGTTAGTTGTGTTTCTAAGTGTTCGAAACTGAGTTTGTTTTATGGTCGATAGGTGGATGCATATAAGGCAGTTTTAGGTGTGTTGCTTTGTGGTTTTAATTTGTTGTAAAGCTAGCAAATGGTGGTTTGATTGTGACACTGGAGTAATCCTTTGAAAGGTAACTAGGTCTCTATTTACATAAAAACATATCTAGGATGTGTCCAGCGATGTGTGCAGGTTTCTGGACAATCTGATGTAGGTTCAGTGTGTTTAAGCCAGTGATGACTGTTTTTGGATGGGGCATATTGGGTTTGTCAAACCAAATGTTTAGGTCACCAAGAATGCATAGGTTGGAGTGTAGTGTTATCAGGTTTGAAACTGTGTCTATAAGTGTGTCTTGGAATGTTGTATTGCTAGGTGGTGCTCTGTAAAGGAATAGGAAGATACAGGAGGAAGATGGTGTAAGGTTGCATCTGGTGAAAAGGGCCTCACACCATTGTATGTAGACTTTGTCAGGTTAAGAGATATTTACTGTTTGCTTGAATACAACAGTAAGGCCACCTCCTCTTTTGTCTATACAATTTTCTATGATAGTTTGATAATCTTGAGGAACAGCTTTATGCATGGAGCCATGTCATCTCCTAACCATTATTGAGGTATGAAGAGTAAGCCAAGTTGTGTGTCAGTGAGTAGGCAGTTTAGAGATTGTGTTTTGGTGATGATGTGACTTTATTTTGTAGAAGAGTGAACAATATTTTGTGGACTTGTGGCAGATGTGTCCTTAGTATTGGTATTAGCTGCATGAGGAAAGTGTACCTTTACAATATCATATTTCTCATCCAGCAGGCTAAGAAAGTATTTTGGTGAGTGTGTAGGAGGTGGAGATGGAGGTTGAGAGTGAGTTGGTGAGCTGTGCTGTTTTTGTAGAGTAGCCTTGTTGTGCTGTAGGCATGTTGAAGTGAAGATGGGAAGAGTGGCCTGTTGTTTATTTTGTTTGCTTCTGTTTAGGGTACAAGGTGTATGAGCTAGGGGTAGTAGTGCAGCATGTGGGTCATGCTGTAAGGCTCTAAATTGTCCAATGGATGAGAGGTGGTTGAAAGAGAGTTGCTGTGTTGCTGTATATGTGTTAGGTGTGGGAGAAGAGAGAAATGTTGGCAATAGAATTGGTTTACGAAATTTATAATTTGTGTAGTCAGGAGGGTGGGAGGGGGTGTATGTTTCTAGTTTGTGATGGAATGTATTTGTTATTCTGGTGTGTGTGCAATGTTTTGATTTTGAGGGGTAGTGAGAGGAGATGATGATGTAGGTGTTTTCTGAGAAGTATTTGTATGTAAAGTATTGTTAGTGTGTGGCAGCTGAAAGGTACTTTTCCACATAGTTGCTACCCCCACTGCCTCCCCAGCAGTTTAATCGCAAAATGTGTCCAACAGGCCCAGGATTAACCTTTTGCTTAAAAATATTTTTTGTACAGTATCTAAATGTCGGTATACCATTGCTCCATTGCCTTCTGTCTTTCTGTGTTTCATATCTACGATATTCAGCATCTCCCGAATGAAGAAAAGGTTTAAACCATATACTTTGTTGGTCACCCAGCAACTGACACCTCATTTTGACTAGCTTTGTCTCTAGTTTTGTCCCACAAAAACGGGTACAAAAATGCCTGGCACCAGTGCAGACTTTCTCAGTATAAATGCCAAATTCTCCAGCACTTATGTAATCTATGTTTCTTTTTAGAATACATAGAATGTTTTCATTTCTATGTGTAAACTTCGACTTTATTTAGTTATTTAAGTACTATTTCCCAACTATTGCCCATTTTTCACACAATGTACATGAACTAGTTGAATTAATTGTCACAATAATACCACAAATTTCAAAGAGAAAGTTCCCCAGTGGTCTCCCAAATCCATATGTTAGTAATAAGATCATATTAAACAATAACATTTCACGCCATAGTACACAGCTTGCAAATGGGAGTATTGTGGCGGATTTCTCCTAAAGTCAAGGATAAGACAGTTTGATTTATGCATAGTTTTAAAGGTTTGAAGATTTCCCACCCCATTAATCTTTTTACCCATCCAAACTGGGACAGCAGTTGAAGCAAATGGGGCGTTCGCCACCATAACGGTTTCACATGAACTATGTAATTTCCTGTTTTCCAGTTGAAGGGTTTTATTCTCCAACAGCACGTTCGATTGGCAATTTGCAAACTGTTCAATGTTTTCTCTGAACTTACAACTGACTGAAATATGCCAGAAATTAAATTAAACAGTTTTATAAATGGCCACACAGAATCAGTGTAGTAATGATGAATGAACAAAGGGCCAAATGATTGATGCCTTGAGCTGCCAGCAAGAAGAAAACGAAATGCTGCAGCGCTCGAGTTGTTTCCAGCATGGCATAAGAAGAGACAGGCAAGAAGAATCTGAATTATTCTATTCTGAATAAGGATCCTCCCCACTGGAACCTGAGTACTCAGCCTTTGAGATCCAGTGGAAGTCTGGGTGCGCGTCCCCTCCCTCTTCTTTCCACCCACGAGCACCCCAGAGGCGACATCACCCCCTTCACAACACAACCCTCTCCCCTGTCCTGATGAAGACCCGCTCTGACCCACGAATCGGGCGTCACTAGGGTCGAAACGTCGACAAAATAACCCTTGGACCAACAGAGAGTATGCCATAGCAATCGCCAACCGCAGTGGCATAGAGGAATATCTCCAAGATAATACAGCTTTGGCCAACATTATACCCCAACCTTCCTTCACCTGTATATAAGTCACTGGTTTTATCTCACCACTGCACGATAAATCACTGCACTCAAATATCACTATCACCTTATATTGATGCGCCGTTTTTGTGTAAAACTATCTAATGTATGTATTGAATACAGGGTAATTATGAATGACAGTAAATTCATAAAATAATCTGTTTATACCCTCTCTGTTGTTTTGGATTTGCATTTTTGTTGTTTTGTATAATCAGAGCAAGTTAATAGTGCAATCTGTGAAAAAAGTGTTTGAATTCATTTTCTAAAGCTTGAACTAATTTTTACCCGACAGAACTATTGTTTATATTAGAAATATTGCCCAGGTTCTGAGGGATACTGGGTTGCCCCATAGTAACTTAGAAATTTTCAGGATGGCAGCACAAGAGGATATGTACTCCATACTAACATATTTCGGAAAGGACTGAAGAGTGGGAGGGATGGGATAAACTAGGAAGAACAATTAGAATAAGGAAAAAGGACGTCCAAAAAAGTAATCAACATGTGTGGGCTGTACCTTTATGGGGGGGCGTGGGGAGTGGCACACATGCAAACATTCACACTCACTCACACTCATGCATTCACACCTGCATACAGACACACACACATCGATTCACAACACAAATATTTAAGCACACATGCACGCAACAAACATGGAAAAGAAATCATACTCACTTGCACAGCTCCACCTCAGAGATACCAGGAGGGTTGGGACTGCTGTCTTCCCTCCAATGAGGGAAGGCATCAGTCACTCACTCATCACAGAGTGGGATGGGGACTGTGAGACTGCTAATCCACCCCCCTCTGTAACGCGGTGTCAGTGATTGACACTCTGCCCTTGGCACTTCAGGGCTTGGAAATGAAGTGCCCATGTCCAAGGAAATCAGTGACGCTCCCCCTCATCATGAGGGGGAGCAACTCGAGGTGCTTTGCCAGGCTGAAGACGTCACGCCCACAGGAGCTGTGACTTCTTCAGCCCGGCAAATTTCAGCTCAGGCAACAAGGAACCTGCGCATTTATCACATATCTAACTCCTGGCTGCCTAACCTAAAGATAAAGAGTGTCTGTCAGGCTGACCTTGGCTCAGCCTGACAGACATTCTTAATAGTGGCAAAAAGTGAGCAGGCATAGCCCCTCAGCCCATTAGTATGGGTCACAGCTGGTATTCACTTCCAAAAGGTATTGTTTGTCGTTAAATAAATATGATGCATATTATAAAAATACATTTCTGCTATCGGGGCACAAAGCCCAGCTTAATCAGCTTGTACAATAGCCATATAACTCATTTTTGTATTCATATAGAGAATATTATTTTTAAACAAACAAAAAAAATATTCTTGGTAGAGAGTCAAATTTATGGGTAAGTCATATGGTGAAAATATGTAAAACATATCTGCAAATTACAGAAATTATGTGAGCTAAGAACACCCCCAACACCTCATATTGTTCATCTATTATAAGGTTGCAATGACCGTAGACCCAATTCAGGATAACCCAGATTTTTCACCCTACTGCTCATCAGTCTTCCCATAGCAATTGTCCATAAAGCCTCTCACTTCAGATCACCTTCCTTTCTGGCCATTAAATGTCACTTTTCAAATTCTTGATTGTCACCACTAGAAACAGAACTGTCACTTATGGAGACCGAGTTTTTTCTACAGCAGCAGCTAAACTGTGGAGTTCTCCCCTTTCAAATTGTGTCAGAAATTAATTTACTCATTTTTAGACACCAGCCTAAAATCAGTCTTTTTAATATTTAAGTATCTTACAGGCTTTTTTCTCGGTCACTGAAAGGTTTTAAAGTTGTGACTTCATAAAGTGCTCACAGGAATCTGCAGACAAGCAAGTTTGGTGCGTCCATAAGGGTGTGTGAGGGGTGGGGTTTGATCCCCTGACCTGCCCACTGCATCACAGAAATACAGCAGGGTGACCTGAGGGCTGTGTTACGTGAACTATGTATGTCCGATTTTCCCGATTTTCCACTGTGGTCAGCCTGACATGCACAGTTCAGGCTCCTGCAATCAAATAGCTGAAAGGCAGCTAAGATGCAGATGCACCGCCATGTAGGTGTCCGATGGGGCACCGTGTTTGCCTGCCCCAGTAAATCCTAGCACTGCTGTAATGCTGTTTAGCATTGTAAGCAGCAGAATAGCAGTGCTTGGATTGGCTCGGATGCCATTGTCCAGGCGTAAGCGCGAAGCAGGAGGAACTTTAGGTGTACGTGTGCTGCAGAACATTTGTTATGTGCTCCACCACTTTTAAAATGTAGCAGCCACCGCAGCATACAAGCACTCTACAAACACAACATTCAAAGATTGTTGTTTCCTAGAAAACATGAGATAATCTCATGCACTCAAGTTCTTCTCATTGAAGTTTGAATAAAAGCTTTTACCTTTCAAGTGGAACAATGCCCAGTGATGTTGATTCAAGACCACAACGTCACACTGCTGCCAGACATCACAGAAAAGTCTCAGATGTACTATCACAATAGTGAGCCTTTAATATTGAAGGAGGCAGGTTCCCCGTTTTAGATTTACTCTGGAACCCTAGGCCGATGCCTTTTTTTTCACTGAATGGAAGTGTGAAGGAGAGGAAAATCATTAGCCAATCAATCTTTACAGTTCCTATGAAGTATGACCCTGAAGAATAACACACTCCCAATTAAGTTTAGTGATTTTATTACAAAGTCAAGAACAAATGGGTATACCAGTACCTCAAGATGAGGGTGTAGAAATACATTGGAACTGATACAAAGCCAAACCTAAGAGTGAAATTAAGGTGGTGCAACATGCACAGAATAACCAGTTCCAGAATCAGGATACAGAAAAGGATGGCTCCCACGTCTAAATTCCCCTTCATTGGTGGTTCGTGGGTAAAAAGCATTAGTCTGTCCCACACTACCACTAACGTGACATCCCTACTTAGCATTTCCCAAAAGCAAGATCGGTAAAAGGTGTCGGTCTCTGGAGGCTAATGAAGAAGAGCTGCCTGAAGTTTAACTCAGAAAAAACAGAAGTACTCTTCCTTGGCTCCACCCCATTTGCTTAGGACGACACCTGGAGGCTCCCCGCACTCACAACCCCCACCCGACAGACCACGCACAAAGCCTCAGCATCATACTAGACTCAACACTCACGATAAACAGCCATATTACCGTCCTAACCTCGGCCTGCTTCAACGCCCTCTGCATACTCTGAAAAGCATTTAGATGGATCCCACCTGAATCCAGAAAAACGGTCATGCACACCCTCATCAGTAGCAGAATGGACTATGGCAATGCTCTCCACACCCGAATCAATAAGAAACTACTTCCTAAGCTACAGACCATCCAGAACGCCGCAGCCAGACTGATCCTCGACATCCCCCATCACCACCACATCACTCAACACCGCTGCAATCTCCAATGGCTCACCATCAAAAGTAGTTCAAGCTCCTCAGTCACGCTTACAAGGCTCTCCATAACATCGGACCAGAATATCTAAACGACCGGCTCTCCTTCTACGCACCCAAGAGACACCTACGATCAGCTGACCTCTCTCCGGCCACCATCCCACGCATCTACAGGAGGACAATCCTTTTCCTACCTCACAGCCATGGCCTGGAACGACATCCCCTCCACCTCCGGCAAGTTCCCCACACTGCCCCAGTTCAAGAAGGACCTCAAGACCTGGCTCTTTGGATGACCCCAGCACTCAAGGGATCCCACCCCCGCCTCCTAGCGCCTTGATACCTTCATGGGTAAGTAGTTGCACTATCCAAACCCCTGACTGATTGATTGATTGAAGGGCAGTTCACTCACGTTGAGTGGGTCACGTAGCATGAAGCTACAGGGGTCATTCTAAGATGCTCTCTCTCTCAAGGCAAGGCAGAATTTCTCCGGGAACAGTCCCTAACTTCAATACATGAACTTGCAAGTAATATCCCAAGGTGCATTGCGACATCACACCATCCAATCAAGTCACCTCATTATAGGTAACTTTCCATGAAGCAGCAATGCTCACAGGCCTTGGCTAGATGACCCTGATTCCCTGGCTCACTCCGATGAGAAAGTTCAACAGTTGTTTATTATCAGTATCGCCATTCAATGTATCCTCTCCTCCCTAAGCCTAACTCCTAAAACAAAGACATTATTCTAGCACACAAAGATGAATTTCTCCATGTGAGAAAGAACAAATCCCAAAAAACACAGTTGATGGACAGAATGTAGAACAATGTCATACATTCATCCCAGTACAAGGATCTGGGCCTAAATCCATCGTTTTTTTGCACTCCACACCACCCTGGGTTAGACACTGGCTATATGCAAATCAGCTCTGACCCTGTGCCTCATGGGAACAGTCCAGTCCGAACTACCAAGCCATGTCTTTGCCAGACCGGAATCAAGCATCCAAGGACCGGTTTCTGGCTATCAGCCTTCATCAGCCTGGATAGCTTGACTCCAGTGGTGTGGAGAGCCTGGGACTCACGTCTGAGCATACCCAGCCCACTCGGGGTGAAAATTGCAAAAAACACAGTTGATGGACAGAATGTAGAACAATGTCATACATTCATCCCAGTACAAGGATCTGGGCCTAAATCCATTTTTTTTGCACTCCACACCACCCTGGGTTAGACACTGGCTATATGCAAATCAGCTCTGACCCTGTGCCTCAAGGGAACAGTCCAGTCCGAACTACCAAGTCATGTCTTTCCCAGACCGGAATCAAGCATCCAAGGACCGGTTTCTGGCTATCAGCCTTCATCAGCCTGGATAGCTTGACTCCAGTGGTGTGGAGAGCCTGGGACTCACGTCTGAGCATACCCAGCCCAGTGTCTAACCCAGGGTGGTGTGGAGTGCAAAAAAACGATGGATTTAGGCCCAGATCCTTGTACTGGGGTGAATGTATGACATTGTTCTACATTCTGTCCATCAATTGTGTTTTTTGCAATTTTCACCCCGAGTGGGCTGGGTATGCTCAGACGTGAGTCCCAGGCTCTCCACACCACTGGAGTCAAGCTATCCAGGCTGAATGAAGGCTGATAGCCAGAAACCGGTCCTTGGATGCTTGATTCCGGTCTGGGAAAGACATGGCTTGATAGTTTGGACTGGACTGTTCCCATGAGGCACAGGGTCAGAGCTGATTTGCATATAGCCAGTATCTAACCCAGGGTGGTGTGGAGTGCAAAAAAACGATGGATTTAGGCCCAGATCCTTGTACTGGTGTGAATGTATGACATTGTTCTACATTCTGTCCATCAACTGTGTTTTTTGCAAGAAAGAACAAATCCAACATGCACATGAAATTCACCAGCAACTCTAATGCGAGAGCTTCCAGAGGAAAAATTCAATTCAGGCCTACAGAATTTGGTCAACATAAATGGCGCATAGCCCAGTGAAAGTACACATATAAAGTGCACATTATTACTGAGCACATTTTAGTTAACACATTACATAAGCACATCAATTGTGTGAATACTCATTAGCTACATGTACAAATTCTGCGTGTTAATGTTTTCATCTAATCATGTGTATTTGCATGGATTTAGGTGTTGTCACAGCTGGTACTGTACCGCCTGCGTGTGAAGGTGTAGGCGTTGTTTGTTTAACAGGCGGTACAATCTTTTTCCTAAAAATATCGGGAACGGTACGTTCTTTCGCCGGTATTTCCGATTGTAGCCAAGCATGCTCATTAAGACCATTCTCAACACCATTTCTGCTAGGTTGCTCGGGGCATCTTTGGCGTACGAGACCTTCGCCCCCTGCGGCCTGACAGGCTTGCCCATCCCTGCTCGTCCAGCCCCTTCTGCTATTGTCGCAGCCATTGTTGCACTCACGGTCGTTGACCTCATTGTCCCTGCCGCAGTGGCTGCATTGGCCGCAGCTTTTGTCTTTGCCCCCCTTCCCTTAGGGGCCATTGCCGCACACAGGCACACAGGCACACAGGCAGTCCTAATACTGTACCGGGGTGTACCGGGGTGTACGTCGATCCAAGCCGCAACCACACAACTTTCCTTGGCGGGGAGATTAACAAGTGAATCCTACTGCTCACGGCGTCCGACCCACTCTACAGCTACTTATGGCCCCGGCTCCGGCTCCAGTTCCGCTCCAACTTCGTCACAGTTCCACTCCGCTCTGCGAGCTCCGCTGAATTCCGCTTCGGAGTGGAGCTGCAGCCGCAGCCGCTCTCGCTCCCGGGAATGCTTTGCCTACGGGCGTGCGCCAGTTCTCAACTGCCTTGCGGCTCCCGGTCTTGGCTCGAATTCCGCCTTCAGTGCATCTGCCGTACACCGACCCTCACCCCCACTGCTTCACTCAAGACCGCAGGCACTTTCAGATACGAGCGTGCTCTGCATGGGTTCCGGTGGAACTCAGCTCTCACGACCTCTCACTCTGCCACAGATGTGGCCCCCATCTTGCCTCCCCTGCATGTCTATGCCCGGAGGTGTGGGGGAAGACGTTAGGGTTGAATTGTGTCAAGCTGTAGACAAAGTCAGAGTTTCTCCCCACACTGTTGTAGACAGATCAGACAGTTGCCCAGACACAGGGTTATGCGCTGTGGTGAATGTGACTCCTGGGACCCCTGGGACTGTAGATGTAGCAACATCCATGCTCCATCCTCTAATGAAGGCACCGCCACCCCAGGAGACTGGCAAGACCGACAATGATATAGGAATGGTTGTTGTGAACGATGGAGATTCAGCTGGCTCGGGGGGGCAATTTTATTCAATGTCTGATGTTTCCATCACCTCAGAGCATGACAATGGGAATGATCTGGACAGGCAGAGTACCTTGGGCGATTGGGCAGACGATGGTAGTTCGTTACTAGAAGAAGATATATTAAGCTTAGATTCTACAACAAACCAAGATGGCCAAGAGACAGTACGTAGAGTGTTTGAGTCTGCGAAATCGCCTTCAACTGATGGATTGCGCATTGTTAACCCACCCCAATGGGATACCTCGCCTTGTCCACAGCTTGACCAAGGAAATACAAGTGATGAAGTTGAATTAGAAGACGAGGTCACTTTGACAACCATTTAGAAGGTCATTATGGCACATCGGGAGGAGACCAAAGCTGAGGGGTTGTGGACCTAGGGGGCGGTGCGCAAATTACAAAATACCGTACGCCGCATTGCTAAGTCCTGTACAGAGTGCACGAAGCAGAGGAATGGATTTCGTCAGTTGAGGATCAACTGACTTTGCAAAAATCTTCAATTGCTACATTACAGAAAAGCAGGCAGGACGTGGACTGGAAACTTACTGATCTGGAAAATCGCGCACGCAGAAATAACCTACGTGTTCTAGGTGTGCCGGGAGGTAGTGAGGGGAAAGACACGCGACGGTTTGTAGTGGAACTGATTGCAGAAGCCTTTCCAGATGTTAAAGATTGGAACTGGGACACGGAGATTATTAGGGCTCACAGATTCCCCTTTGTGCAGAAACGAAACATAGGGGGCGGGGTGGAGAAACCCAGAGCAATCCTAATATGCCTTCATAATTATCTGCTTCGTGAAGTTCTTTATGATTTGGCAAGGTGAATCGGCCGAGGAAAGGTAACGGTTGCGACTTTTTTGTACGCCCAGATTTTTGCCAGGTGACTGTACAACGAAGGTGGCGCTTAAGACAAATGATTTCACCTATTCAAGCCAAAGGGGGCAAGCGTTTTTATTGAACCCTGACAAACTGAAAGTGATTTACAAAGGGAAAAACAACATATTTTGTCTCAGAAATTATGGCACAGGAGTTTTTGGATACGATGTGAATTTTGAATTTTGTTAGGCCTAGATCTTAGCCTAGTAGTTTTCTTTTTTGCTGTCTGTGGTGGCATTGTCGCCGAAAGATATGTATATTAAGAGACGTAATCGAAGCTTGGGGTGATGGGTTTCAGGTGGGACACGGGATATGGGACACGGGACACGGTGGGACTCACTCACATTCACGATCACTTACCATCACTGAGGACATGGTCCTTACCCCTCTATTGGGTTGGTTCACTGAGGGTGGGGGGTGGCGGGGGGAGAGGGAGAGGGAGGGTGGGTGGGGGAGGGGAGGGGAGGGGAAAAAAACAAGAATCCGTGACCGTGCCAGGCAGTGGACCTGGTTACAGGAGTGTTTTTGCCTTATAGCCTATATAGCTACATCCATAAATTTGTTTCAGGGTGATGGCGGATAGGAGAATGCTTAATGGCATCTGATGCTGCTCTCTGAATGTCAGTGGCCTGAACAATTATAATAAACAGCAACGGGCTACTAGGGAATTGGCAATGTTACAGAGTGATGTGATCTGTCTTCAGGAAACCCATATTCCTTGGGCCAAAAGAAAATTGCTTTTGGAGTTAGGCTACAAAGTGCTGATATGTACATACCAATCTACCACTATGAGAGGAGTGGCAATTTTAGCTAAAGATAATATACAAGGGGGACAGGCAGGGTATCCGCGGATAAGCAAGGGATATGGGCTATTGCCAAATGTATTATTGGGAGTCAGAATTTGAAATGTACAATTTATTCTATCTACGGGTCAAATTGCGATGAGGCATTGATAATTTAAGAACTTAACTTGGAATTAGCACAGTGGCCCACCCCTTTATTAATATATGGGGACTTAAATATACATCTTGGGCCTTCTGGGTTACAAGATAACAATTTTCAATATAAGGGGAGAAAGCCCAAGGTTTTCAAGGCACTTCAGTCATTGATGAGTGATCATGGCTTGGCTGATGCCTGGGAGAAACTGAGAGGTGATGAGCCAGGGTACACGTTTTATTCCTGCCCCCATCGGAAATTGGTAAGGCTCGATTATTTTTTGGCACCACGGTCAATGTTGGTGGGGTCAAAAATTCAGGTGTATCCGCGTATAACTTCGGATCATGGTCCCCTTGTATTAACTACACCTCTCAGCACGGGAAATAAACCTTGTGCTTTCTCCTTCGATAGGAAACTTTTATGTGACTCAGCATTTTCTGACAAGTTTAAAATCTGGATTACACACTTTTTTAATATTAATCGGAATACTGCCGGGATAGGATGTGTGTGGGATGCTTTTAAAGCCGCTTTTAGGGGGGAGGTGCTCAGTTATGGGCTATATAAACAAAAGCAACTACGCACAGCATTACTGGAATTGTGTACTGCACTTGCCCAGGCAGAAGAGAGGCTGGTTATAGATATACAAGGGGGCTTGGATATCACAGATTCTCTGACCAAAGTGGCCCGCTGCAAAGCTAGGATCAATCTGTACTGGAGTACAGAGACGGCCAAGCAATATACGACCAGGAAACACTTGAATTATGAGTATGGGGAGTCTAGCGGACGGTGTCTTGCTCAGAAATTAAGAACTAAAGAGGCGGCCCAGAGGATTTGTGCAATTAGAAACCGGCAGGGTGATGTTATGGAGACAGAGCAAGGGATCCTCAAAGTATTTCATGAATTTTATGAGACGTTATGTAAGGGAGAAGAGTATGATATACGAGCTGGTGATGCATTGGCCTCGCACTTTTGTGTTAATAAGCTTAGTGAACAAGAGGCCGACCTCCTTGAGACTCCTATCACTTTGAAGGAGGTGGAGCGAGCCATTAATAGCTTGGCTTTGGGAAAGGCCGTTGGGCCAGACAAGCGGCCACTGGAAATTTCCAAAATCTTTTTTGATTGTTTGAAAGGGGATTTGCTGGCCACTCTCAGGCAAGCTCAGGTAGGCTCCCCCCCTAGTTCGTGGGACGAGGCTAGTATTATATTGTTAAAAATAAAAGACAAGCCGTCAGATATTCCAGCCTCATATCGCCCGATATCGTTATTGAACGCGGATAGCAAGATTTTTTCAAAAATCCTCGCAACCCGGTTAACCAAAGTTATATCCCCCTTGGTATCTATAAGACAACACAGTTTTATTCCTCAATGAGGGATGATTAATCACATCAATAGGGTTGTCACATTGATTGATATTGCCAATACCACTGGGGGTCCGTTTAGTCTTATACTTTTAGATGCCGAAAAGGCTTTTGACCGGGTCGCATGGGGATTTCTGTGAGCTGTGCTACAACACTGTGGGTTCCGGTCTAATTTTATTCGAGCCATACAAACGCTTTATTTCTCAACCTACAGCATGCATTTGCACCATGGGACTAGAATCTAGCCCTGTGCGTATCTCTCGCGGCACAAGGCAGGGGTGTCCCTGCTCCCCTTTATTATTTTCATTATACTTAGACCCATTTCTAAAAATGCTGGAGGCTAGTAGTAGGATTGAACCTGTGGTATGGCGGCAAGAACATTATCGGGTTCTAGTATACGCAGATGATGTGGCCATTGTTAGTCGGAATCCTGATACTGCAATGCCAGAAATTGAGTCGTTGGCTGGGCAATTTGGAGCTATATCTGGCTATAAGCTCAATGCCACCAAGACTCAAATACTCTGTGTTAATATCATCACTTGTACAGACCAACGGATAGTGCTGGAAGTGAGTTATCTAGGGATTTAACTATGTGCTAGCTTAAATGCATTAGTGGATGCTAATTGGTCATCTTTAGCGAACGCTGTAAAGAAGCAATTGGACAGAATTGAATGTTTGCATTTATCTATGGTAGGGCGCTGTAATGTCCTCAAAATGAAATTCCTACCAAACATTTTGTATTTTCTGAGAGCTGTTCCATTGGAGATATCACGGGCTAATCTTGCACGGCTACAATCTGTATGTTCTAGATTTTTGTGGGCACAGGGGAAACCGCCGAGAGCCTTGCGATTCATGACTTTAGCACGCAATCAAGGTGGATGGGCTGTTCCGATTTCACCCTCTATTACTTTGTTTGCATGCTGCAACACATGAACATTTTATTAACAGGAATTGAACCGGGCAATGTGGCAGAAGCTCCCTCTATCTTTCAAATGTTACTTGTCAGTGAAGCCAACAATCGTTTATTAATTCTCACTGATATGAACTATTATAAGAGGACAAGGTTCAAAGTGCTGTAAGCAGCCTTTAAAGTATGGAGGTCCATGAAACATCTTTTCAATATGGGGAAGATAACTAGATATACTCCTTTAATTGTCTCGGCACTTCTTCCGCCGATATTTTGGGATCGAATAATAGATCAGTGGAGAGGTAAAGGTGTCCAAAGAGTAGGAGATTTATATTCCGACGGAGATTTGATGTGCTTTGAAATGTTAATTGAGAAGTTTCAAATTCGTCGGTGTTAATTCTTTAAACATCTTCAAGTCCAGGACTTTCACTATAAACTTCATCTGGACATGGATAACAACCCAGTCATTGAAGCTGTGGGAAAGAATTCTCGTATTGGCTGTCTGTATTCTTCATTATTAAAAACTAGGAGCAATGACCTAGATAGGCATAATCTAAAATGGGATGTTCGGCTTGGCAGGGTTGGGACCCGGATAGAAACTTCTCTTGACATGGCCAGCAGACTCTTTCTTGCCGCGAACCTCCGCACACAACATTACAAGACCATTTTCAATCTATATTACACACCAGCTAAAATGTTTAAGTGGGGAGGCAATAATGATGGGAAATGTTTCTGATGCCAATTTGACGAAGCCGACATGTTACACATTTTTTACTCATGCATCTGTCTAAACAATCTATTGGGGCATGTGGAGAAGTTTTTGGGGGAGATATTGGGTGGGGCAGTTCAACTGTCTCATGCTCAGGTGTTACTGGGAGTAGATGAGGAAATTCCGAGAGACTCAGTTATGTCTAAACATCAATATTTGATATTCTTGGCCACGGCGGTAATAAAGTTATGCATTGCCACGATGTGGCTGCAGAAGGATGCACCAACATTTGAAGTGTGGCGGGCCACACTTCTTGGGTTAATAATTTGGGGGCCAGTGGTGACTTACATGAATAGATAAATTTACGTCTTCTGTTTTGTGTGTGGTGGCCTACCCTTTTTTTTTTCTCTTGGTGTGCTATTTCATTTTTGCCTTAACTAAGGTTGTATTAGTGTAGGAACAGACATTCCACTGAATGATGTGCTGGAAAAATGCTCTCAATATTTTGCTTCTTTTTTTTTTGTTTGATTAATGTGCGGTTTCTTTCCTGTTTCTGTCTTGTACGATCATGGATTCATAATAAAAATATTTTTCTTTTTAAATAATCATGTTTATTTGCAGCGTTAATTTCTTCATGTTACATTTAAATATCCCTAAAACTTCACTTTTCACGTTATTACAGTTCACGTTCTGGGGCGTGGCTTGGCAAGCCACGATGGCGGCTGTGTCCTGCTGAGGCTCCGCGATCGGGCTAGCATCTTGCCCATTTCCCATGATCGCCGGGAGCCTCAGCCTTCCAATACCTACTCCTAAACGACTCACCTGCAGTGAGGCGTCTTTTGCCTTCGTCTGGGGAACTGCAGACGGACGACAACCACCGATCCGTCCCTCTCCGTGCCCGGAGCTGAGCGCCGAGCGCACAAGATGGCGGGCGCGACTCCCTTTGCCTACCGGGAGCGCCTCTGAGAATCTGTCCCTGAAGCGGCGACCGTCGCGGGAAAGGACTGTTGCCGGCTCCGGTGCCCGGTGGGGAGCGCGGCAGCTGGACCTCAGACTTTTGGTCCGGTGCTATTGTCTACATCATCTCGACACTCAAGATGGCGGCCGCACTAACGCAGTACCATAGCGCCGGCGCCTCTTCGCGTCCCGGAGCCTGATCTTTCCAGCTCACCGCCGCGGACCGCGGAGCACCAACGGAGATCCCAACTGTGTGGCGCTAGACCCTCCGAACGACCACGATCCCTCCTGAGGGCGGTAGGTGTACGCCCCCCTCCCCCTTCCCTCGCGAGCCGCGGTGCCGGTGATCCGGCGGCCCCCCTGCCCCCTCTGGGGTCCAGTCGCGGTCCATATTGGGCCCTGCTCGGGAGGGGGAGCTGGAACACGCCTAAATCCTCATGTGTCCTGGTGGACCCAGGTGCCTGACTCTATAATGGCGCCCATGGGTGTTGTGGCACCGTGATTGCTGTGAGAACCACACTGGGGGCACGGAGCTCTACTGGCCCTGAGGCGGTGGCACGCCACGCCGTAGACACTCATCAGCCTGAGACCTTCCCTGGGCCCGGGTCGTCTGTTCCTTGGCCCCCGGAGTTACCTGGAGGGCGGAGCTGCACGCCGGAGAGGAGGGAGCATTGGATCCAGCCCTAACGGGGGCGCCTAATCTCCGAGGGGCCTCTGGACTGTGGTGGCAGTGCCCTTCTACTGCCCATCTCCTAGCACCCGAAAAGTCGCCCCCTGCGGCTGCAAGCTACTAAGGGCGTCCTGACCAACAGTGGGGCCCCCCAATGGGAGGACAGTAACCGCCCCCGGGACCGCAAAAGACTGTGTACTCATCCTATGCTGGGCTCCTATCTGTCTGAACATACCAAAGGGAGGCGGCCTGCTGAACGCGATATACACAGGAGCCGGGGGCCCCCCCCCCATTTCTGTCAGCACTCATGGGGAAAACGAATGCCGCAAAATGCACGGCGGTCCCCGAGACGGCCCCCGAGAGGATGCCACAAACGAGGACCTGGACGCAGGCCCATGCGTCGCAAACCGACCCTACACTGTCGGCGAAGTTAGATCAGGTGTTGGCGGCAATTGAGTTGTCCCGCCTATCGATGGAGGAGCGGTTGGGAGCTCTGACGACGGACATTAGTCTAATCCGCGACGACCACCGCAAGTTGGCAGATAGAGTGAAGGAGGGAGAACGGATCGTGACCGAGCTACAGCCTACGGTGAAATCACAGACAGCAGAACTGAAGGAGGTCCTACACCGTGTGGCGGCCCTCGAGGAACGTACAGTGGACTTAGAAGGACGCTCAAGGAGATGTAACATTCGCGTCCTAGGTCTACCGGAAGGGATTGAGAACTCGGACCCTCTGACGTACATGGAATCCTGGACCAAATCTTTCACGCCGGAGGCGGACAGGACGGCGTACTTCTCCATTGAAAGAGCCCACAGGGTCCCGGCCCGAGCACCTAAACCAGGCCTCCCTCCACGACCCATGCTGGCTAAATTTTTGCACTTCCGAGACCGCGACGCGGTGCTCCGTGCGGCCCGGACAGTGGGTCCCCTACAGGTGGAGGACCAGCATATTATGGTGTTCCCGGACTACGCCCGAGAAGTACAGCATCAGCGCTCCACCTACCTCGATGTCAAGAGACGCCTTCGCGCCAACGACCTTCAGTACTCCCTGCTGTTCCCGGCCCGCCTGAAAGTGCTGCACAAAGGGAAAGCCCTCTTCTTCAATACGGCGGAGGAAGCGCAGGATTGGACTGAGTTTCACTGCCCAATCATCCCTAATCCTGGACCCCAGAGAGCACGCAATAACGACTTCCGGCGTTCCAGACGGCGAGGTGCGAGCCGTGCTCGATCGGGCCGCCCCAGAGACCGGGAGTCACCCCCCAAGGGCTCACCCGACCTCGCACAAATCATGCAAGAACGATGAGACGCCTTGAAAGCGGTGACCGGCCTACATACATCGCCCACGACATCAGACCTGGAAGGCCAACCGCACCTGTTCACCCCTGAGAAGGACCGGGACAGTGATGGAACAATGTCGGGGATCGGACCGATCTCCTCCCCCCTTGTAGCGGTACACGCCTTGGAAGCTACCCTGGCCAGCTGATCTGGCACCTCCTCCTGATGAAAGGACTACCTACTGTTATATCCTTCTCATGGTGTTCTGTTGTGTTGCGCGACGTCTAGGAGCCTAGACTGTTTTGTCATTTGCTTGTAAGCGCTAACGTGCGATAGACGCTTCTCCTACAAGAGCCTGACCCGCGCACAAGCCCAGCAGCGACACATGCTGCCACCCCCGCAGTTATTCGTTGTATTTCTCCCCAAGTGGGACACTAGTTTGGATATGCCACCCCCGGTGAGATATCCCCAGTATTGGGACTGTTTCCCACCTACAGTTCTGTTTATCGTTACTCCCCTTAGTCCCTCCCCTATGACTGTGGAAGCTCGGCACGTAGGAACACGTATGTCACATGCACACCGACGGCCGTCGGGGGCTGCAGGGGGTTCCCTCTCCCACTCACGACACCCTAAGTATGGCAGTCTCATGCACAGACGTTAATGTCCTTACACTGAATGTACGAGGCCTACACACACCCAGCAAACGCTACTCGGTTTACTCATATATTAGGCGCATGTCAGCCAATATTGCGTTTCTACAGGAGACACATATTAATACCACCGAACTCACCCGCTTACAAGTCAAATGGCGAGGTATCCTCTGTGCCACACACTATTCAGCATTTGCGCGCGGCGCTTTAATTTGGGTCAGGCCTGGCACTCCCTTCCGGGAACTTCGACGGGTGGTAGATCGAGAGGGCTGGTATGCACTTTTAGAAGGGGTGCTCGATGGCCAGGGTATACTCCTTGGTAGCATATATGCCCCCAACACAGATCAGGACAAATTCTGGGACCACCTCACGGGCGTTCTAGCCCAATTCACTACAGTTCCATGGGTACTGGGAGGCGACTTTAACTGTACACTAGACCCCGCCCTGGATCGCTCGCATCCTCCCCCCACGCACTCCCCGGCCCCTCGACAGGCAGACCTCTTCAGGGCATGGACCACGCACTGGGCACTCACCGACGCATGGCGACACCTGCACCCACTGGCCCGCGTTTACTCCTTCCACTCGATCCCCCATAACCTCAGGGTCCGCCTGGACCGTTTCCTTTGCTCTACACCGATCCTCCCTAAGATCGCATCTACAGATTACTTGGGTCGGATCCTATCGGATCATGATGCCCACATCATTCGGCTGAACTGGCGCCCCCCGCGCCCGCCAGTCCCCACCTGGCGCCTCCCTAGAGACTGCCTCACGGACCCAGTGTTCAGAGACGCACACAAGTCCAGCATCCAAGACTACTTTACACACAACACAGACACGGCATCGTCAGTACTGGTGGAATGGGACGCTTTTAAAGTGGTGGCAAGGGGCGAATGCATCAAACAGGTAGTCGGGGTTCGCCGCACCCTGGAACGGATGCTCCAGACCTCAGAGCGGTCTCTGGCCGCACTCACTACGCAGCCTGACGACTCAGAGGAGCACGCCATACTCACAGCCAAGGCTAAGACGGAATATCAGACGGCCTGCGCTGACCTCCGAAAGTACAATTTTAGAGCTTATGCCTCTAGGGTACATAAGGACAGAGACAAAACTGGCGCGCTCCTGGCTTGGATGGCAAGGCAAGATACCGTAATCAAGCCGATCACGGATATTATCAATCCAGACGGCGAGCTTCTGCGCTCACAAGCCGAGATCCTCCTGGCGTTCCAGCGACACTATACACAAGTGTACGGGACTCCGACCCACTGTTCCCCATTTTCTGTGGATAATTTTTTGAACCCACTGACGCTACCTACAATATCGGATGCAGATAAGCGCACCCTCGACACCAAGATCAAACCCCCTGACATTACCCAGGCGATTCGTGCCATGTCCCGGAATAAAGCGCCAGGACTGGACGGCTTCCCGCTGGAATACTACTCGACATTCTCTCCCCTAGTGGTCCCCCGTTTGTCGCGGGTGTTCGGGGCGTCCCTTCATCTGGGGAGATTGCCCCAGTCACTGCGGGAATCCGTGATCGTCACCTTTCCTAAGCCCCACAGAGATCCACTCCACATGGGATCGTACCGCCCCATCACGCTCCTATCGGCCGACTGTAAAATTCTGGGGAAAATCCTGGCTGATCGTTATGCACAGGTCATACGCCCACTGGTCCACCCCGATCAATGCGGCTTTGTTCCGGGAAGGAACACCTCCCAGAACCTTCGCCGAGTTTTCCATGTACAAGATCAGGTGCGTGGCAGATTTCCTCGCGCCGCCTGTCTCATTATGGACCTGGAGAAGGCATTTGATACCCTCACCTGGCCCTATCTCTTCTCGGTCTTGCAACGCCTTAATGTTGGCCCGACGCTTATAGCATACACGCGCCTCTTGTATACCGATTTGACTACGCGAGTCCGCATCGGGAAACGTATATCACCAGCGTTCGAGGTTCGGCGAGGCACGCGGCAGGGGTGCCCCCTGTCGCCTCTTTTATTTGCACTGGCGGTCGAGCCGCTGGCGGTAAGACTACGCCTAGAGGGCGCGGAATGGGGCATCCCGCTAGCGGACAGCACACACAGTGTCTCCATGTACGCGGATGATCTCCTCATATACGTCCGAGACATTGAAACGGACCTGACCGCTATTGGGCGACACTGGAGGAATTCGCGAATGCCTCCGGACTACAGGTGAACTGGGACAAATCCACGATCTACCCCTTGCACCCGAGCCTGCCCCCCCGGGAAGTCGAGCTCGGAACACATAAACTCTCGTGGTCCACGGAAGCCCCCCGATACCTTGGTGTCCGCATGTATCATTCCCCAGCGGACCTCTTCGCGAGGAATCACTGCAAAGCACTTGCCAGCCTGCGCGCCGGCGGTTGCCTTCTGGAATAAACTCCCACTAGCCCCGATAGGTCGGATTGCACTGGCTAAAATGATAATGCTCCCCCGGCTCCTATACCACTTCACGAATTTGCCAGTGGTGCCGCCCAGATCTTTTTTCCGCGACGTTGACTCCCTCCTAGGGACCCTTATCTGGGGAGAGGGCCGACACCGGGTCGCCCTGCAAACCCTCCAACTTCCCACGACGCTGGGAGGGCTCGGAGCTCCATCCTTCGAGTCATACTTCCTTGCAGCGCAGCTCCAGTGGCTGTCGTACTGGACGGCGGACCGTTACCCTCAGGAAACTGTCACCTCGACCGGTAGAATCGCGACCCCGGAACTCACCCGTCTACTACTCCCGGGCACCAAGCCACGGCGCACGTACCCCCTCCAAGTGGCGATAGCGCGCTGGTGCATGATGCGGATCCACCGAATGTCCCCCACTAGACCTCCGTACTCTCCGCTTTTACCACTGATAGGCAGCCCCAGGCAAGACTCCTACTTCACGGCTCCGTTCTTCGCCGGATGGTCGCTCTGTGGCATCACGGATCTGGAGTCGCTCTTTGAGGAAGGCCAGCTAAAAACACTTGACCGTCTGACCGCTGAATATGGGCTCCCCCCGGCCAATTCCTCAGATATCGACAGCTGATTGATGGATTCCGACCCCATTTCGACCTTCGTACGGGCGAGCCAGACACGCATCCAGTCATACACACTATCCTACGTATGGGGGTGGGACGTCATTTGGTCACCTGGTTGTACAAATCCATCCGAGAACTCTCACACGCTCCCCTGACGACCTTGCGCACTACATGGGAGGAGGACATAGGCCGCGCGCTGCATGACTCTGAGTGGACTAAGGCGCTGGAGGCCCCCAAACGCGTCTCTAGGAACGCCCGCTTCAAGAATATCCAATACTATATCCTACACAGGGCGTACCTCACCCCAGCGCGCTTACAGAAATTCTATCCCTCCACGTCATTCCTATGCCCCAGATGCTGCGCCCCTGCTGCAGATTTTCGCCATATGTTTTGGAGCTGCCCCGACCTCCATTCCTTTTGGCGGGCGGTACATGACACCTTGTCGGAACTGACAGGCCTCACCACGTTATCCACCTGGGAGTCTAGCGCACTAGGCATCTTTCATGTCCCTAAGCGGGTTCCAGTGCATAGACGCTTTGTGTCCTTAGCGCTCCTGTTAGCGAACAGATGCATCACCATGCGCTGGCGATCCCCGGAGGGTCCCCCTATAGCAGCCTGGACGGGGGCGGTCAGTAAATGGGCGGCGGCGGAAGAGGACGCTCTCAGAGAGGAAGAAGCCAGGGGTGCGCGTAAATTTCCCATATCCATGGAATGGGCCATGCTCCTCCACAGCTTTCGACAGTCCTCGACTGTGAGCGAACCACCTACCCCTTCCCCTCCCCTCCCAGTCTGTGAAGACCGATAGCATCTGCCTGATGTCTCCCCCCCCCCAGAACACGCTCCTGACTACCTGCTCGCCCCTCTGGCACGCAGGCTGATTGACCCACTGGGTCCCCCCCCCCCCCGACGCCCGTCACTAGTATCCCCCTATTTTGACCTTGCTAGCGCCCACACGCTTCCCTCCCACGGTTTTGTTCCCCCCTGTTCTCTGGTAGCACCGTTCACGGACAGTACAGGCCCCGATCCAACGCCTTTGAGACCGGACTTTACATACATGTTATCGTCCACTGTTATCTTGGCTATGCGGGTTCACTGTCTCCCGACCAATAGACATGGCTATACGACCAGCACGGTTCGATCGAGGAATTGTATATTTGCACCAGTTATATAAACCGAAAAAATGTTGCACGCATGGCTGAATGTTGAGGCCAAGTCGGCTGATAATTTTTACTGTATCTGTTTACTTTGATGCAACAATAAAACAAATTTAAAAAAAAAAAAAAAATTACAGTTCACGTTCTAAGGACCTAATGTTAACACAATAAGGGATTATATACAGGCGCAAACTACCCATGATTAAAATGCACCCCTACAAATGAAAGAGCAAAATCTGCGCTCAAACAGTCTCCCCCTCTGATGACTAGTGTCATCACACTCATTTTACAACTCCCTGTAGAAAAAAACAACCTAAAAAGAAGTTGTAGCCAATCTTCCCTGTCAAAACTTCTCTACGTTTTTGAGATTCTCACAGTGACAGTCCTGCAGTCTCTCCAGCCTCCTCTCTCTCTCTAAGAGAATTCTTAGCTCGCCTCGACTGATGCTATTTCTAAGTCTTTACTAAACCCTCAGCATTTTACAGACTCTGCCCTCTTTTCCTAATAGCACGCCCAAAGCAAGATGGTTTGGCATCACCATGGCCCTTATAGAAGCCATCTCTCCAGCTACGAGCAGCAGTGATTGAGCTGTATTGACTGACAACTTATCCACTGTAGTTAACATCAGTTCAAAACCACTCCCAAACTTGGTATCATTGCTCCAAACACATCTCCTACAATCTCTCCCGCACTGGTCTCTCTATGTGGTGACTTCCCCTCTAAAGTCTTCAAATCCTCCACATGGTATATTTAGGAAACACAACAGGCACATAACATGTGCCATACCAATTCAGTGACAACGGGACATATACAGATTTTTCCCCACATACAAAGTACACATTCGGCACCACTTGCGCTGCGTCCTGTAGGAATTTATTTGCAGAAGCCTCAATTGTGAAGATATGGTCACACACACTCTGTCCCACAAATATCTTGTCATATGTCTGTACTTGTCTGCTGCAAAGCTTCCCTCGCTATTCCCAGTCTAAACCATAACTTCCCCAAGCCTTGTGAGCTAACTCTTACTTGGACCATTCAGAATTTCCTTTTCTATTGTTTAACTACTAATGAACTATGTCTATCTTCTACTTGAGCTACAAATGTATTTTCTATGTCAGTTAGCTTGCATGTCAAATTATGTCTTTGTGCATAGGCTGTGTGTAATGTAACAGTGGGTATGAAATACTTTTCCAATCTCTCTTATTGTTTATAATAATCATACTTGTTCAGATACGTGTAAGCTGGAACCTCTGAAAAGCACCACATCATAATTTGAGAAATAGTACTCATACCAACCCTTACTATAAAACATGTTAAGCAACAAGCTATAGGAAATAACATACATCAAAGGCAGGTGGTGGTATTTGATACCCTCCTCAACAGACGCAGGTAATTGCATGCACACATAACAGTCTCTAACATTCATGGTATTTACGTATTCATAGAGCAGCTTTGCATACGCATTCAAAGTATAATCACCCTTAGATAAATCTATGTGCAGCAAGTGACTAGTCTGTTCATCGTGCATTTCAGTTGATCACAACAAAAGGTGATTTACAATTATAGACACCATAATGACCTGTGTAAAAATAAAATATATATGGTAGAGATGTTATTGTAAGTGAAATGTTTTGCTAATTTACGAATACGGTAGGAGTGAGGAGAGAACAGTATAATTGCCAGATGGTGTATTGAGCCTGTCAAAATTTTAGTAATAGTTATGATCTTTGTAATTTTCCACCTAGGCAATTCAAAGGGAATATTATATTCGCTACCTTACAAGATACTTGGAACCTTGACTACAACCAAGGGTGGGACTAGGGGCCAGTCTTTTTGATACTAGGTAGAACTATTCATGTGACCTTTTGATTTGTGAGTTTTATGTATTGACTTATGTGTTTTATTGCTCAGGTGGTCCAAATTGTTCCTGGTTTTTATCTAATGTCTGTGAAAGTAACAAAGGACTCGGTCTTGATAAAGATGGCCATATAAAGGCACCATCGAAGCTTGTTGACACTTGATAAAAAGAACACAATCTGTGAGAAAACTGGGACCTTTTGAATGCTCATTCCATGAATGATATCGGGTCTCAGCCTCCAAATGAAATATTCACGGATGTGTTCATTCAATGACATAGTCTTCTGTCTCTTATGTGTAATCTCCCTGTTTTTTATGTGTATTTGTTTTTAATGATTTTTACATGTTTTTACTGTATTTCTTGATGAGATTTAGATGTAACAGAGATATCGTATACCTATGTACTGTTAAGCGTATGCTTTTTTAAACAAACAAATAAATAAATCGATATTATTTTCTTAAATTTTCTGTTTTGTAGTCAATAGCAAAGGGGTTGGAATTATGCTGTTCCCTCCTTGTATGTGGATATTTTGAAGGCAGGTGAGTGTGTCATACAATAGAATATATAGTCAATAGCACTAGAGTAGCATTTTTTCCAAAGGAAACACGTTTTGTTCACACCACTCCACACGACACCACTCCACACCACTCCACACTGTATCGCTGCACTCTTCTCTTCAGCACTCCACTCTATGCCACTTCACTCTACTCCTATCTACTCTATGCCAATGCACTCTACCCCACCCTACTCTACTATGCACCACTGCACTCTTTGCCCCTGCACTCTACACCACCGCACTCTATGCCACTGCACTCTATGCCAGTACACTCTACTCTGAACAAATCTACTCCACCCCACTGCACTCTGTGCCACTCCATTTAGCACCACTGATCTCTACTCTACATCACTGCACTCTACACAAATTCACTCTGCACCACTTTACTCAAATCAAATCAAAACAAGCTTTATTCGATTTTTTTGCATGAAAAATCATAAAAGTGAACAATAAAATTAAAAACACATCATCTCACGTAATATTCTTTTTTTTAAATACAATTCATAAGAATAATGACAAATTATATAATGTCTCAGAATTTAGATCCATCACAAAATTTCAGATTACATTAACCAAAATAGTTCTTCTGAGTTTCACAGTACTGTTAAAGAATGAAGCAACTGCATTTGTAAAGCATTCATTTTCTAAAAATTGCAGAAATAAAAACGCTGGTCTACATTGTAACCATCCCCCTAATCTTAAAATTGGAAGTATCCATCTCCTTCTTTGCATTTTATAAAATTTGCAAAATAAATCCACATGAATTGTCGATTGCTGGGACTCTTTATCACATGGGCAGCTGCATAACGTATTCAACCAATTATTTATTCTGGTAGGCTTATCAAGCGATGGAAAATCCCAAATAAAAAATGGGTCAGTACAAATCTATTGTAACCACTTAAAGTGTATTTTATATATGGCTGTATTATACAAGTGGTTAATGTCAGTTGGTGTGATTGTACCAACAGTTTAATTACTTCAAGAGTGAGTCTATTTGCCTCCAGGTGTGTCATACAAATTCTTGTAAACTCTTTCCTAGAAAGAGTGGTTATGGAACCTGAAGAATCATAGTACTAGGGGTGACTTAGATCGTACAGATTTTTTTAAAATGTGTTTTAACCAAGGGATCTTGGTACTCTGGTCCAGCTTCATGCTGTCGCTAATAATATCACTGTTAAAACCTGTTTTAGGGGAAATCCAAATCCTGTGCCACAAGAGAGCAGGTTGGGCTTGCTTTAATAATATCAGAAATATATGGAATACCCAGTTCAGCGTGGCAGTTATATGTGGAAGGGCTACAAGGAACTGCCAAAAGAAATTTTAAAAAGGCTTTTTCAACCTGCGGAATAGATTGGGTATCTCAGAAGCCCAACACACCAGCTCCATAGATAGCGGTACTGACACATTTTGCCTGGTAAATTTGCAGGAGCATTGCTGGTGGCATTCTGCCCAATTTCCTTGTGAAATTGGCCACTGCTGAAGTTGTTTTCATAAAAAGTAAGCTCTTGGTTTTGACCGCCTGATACCATGTCCCCTTGTCATCGAATAAAATATCTTTAGTAGGAAAATGTCTTGGTCGCTTCCGCCTTATTATTGTCAATAAACATGCTCCTACATCTTGAGCTACCCTTCACAAACTTCATTATAAAAGTTTTTGATGCAATAAGTCTCAGTCCTAACTTATCCATGTATTCAGTATAGCTAATAGGCACCTTTTGGATACCCAGTTGTGTGCAGGCGATCAGTACTGCATCATCCGCGTACAGAAGGGTGGCAATAGGACGGTTATATATTTGTGGCATATCCTGGCATTCTCCACCATCACTTGTTCCAATCCATTTGTGTACAATGTAAACAAAAACAGTGCCAGGACACAGCCCTGTCTAAACCCCCTGTCCACGCTGAACAGTGCAGTGCATTCCCCCTTGATTCCGTAACAGACCCTTGCTGTCGCACAACTATATAGCTGCCTCACAAACTGAATCAATGAAGCCTTCACCCCCATGTCTGTTAAAACGTCCCAGAGTTTTTTGTGTATTACACAGTCCAATGCGGCTGTGAGATCAACAAATGCGAGTTAAAGTCTACCTTTTTTGGCCAGCGTAAATTTCCCTAACAAAATGTTGAGATTAAGGCCTTGCTCCACTGTGCCTAACCCCTGTCTAAAACCAAATTGTACATCTGATAGGATGTGTTTTTCTTCTGCCCAATCCTAGTGCCGATTTAGGGCGATCCGCCCTGATACCTTTACCAAGGAATCCAATAAGGATATTGGACGGTAACAAGCTGGATTCTGTCAGTCTCCCTTTTTAAATATGGGTACTATTATTGACTCAGACCTGGTCTGAATGAATCCGGTTGAGCAACAGGCATACAGTACTTGCGTTAGTAGAGAGTCCCATAGGGGCAAATTTGATTTGAAAAGGTTTATTTGCACGCGTCGGGGCCGGGGTCCTTGCCGCCCGTACTCGCATTAATTGCGCTAATAACTTCATCAATAGTAAAGTAGAGATCTATGGGAGATTTTCTATGGGGGATAGTTCCTGATTGTCTACAGTGAATATACATGCTAACCTCGACCGAATCCTGATCATAAACTTTGGAGAAGAAATCCACCCATTGTCTTTCGTCTATAGCAATCTCTATAGTTGGTTTATTTTGATCTGCAAAAAAAGGAGCATTGACCATTTGCGAAAATGCTGTACTATCTTTATTCAATGAGGCTTCGTGTAGTTTAGCCCACACATTTTCTTTTTGTTCCCTTTTACATGCTTTTAGTGCCTGATTGTATTCCCTTCTCCACTCCCTTATTTCATCTCTATCACTTCTTGTTTTGTGGAGGGCATGCTTTAATTTAGTGTACGCTTTAGTGCATTTTGTATCAAACCATCCCTGGCTATGGGTTCGCCCTCCTTTGACCTCAACACTCAAAGCATTTTGTATTTCGCTTGTAAGATGAGCATAGGCTTCAAGGATATTGGCGTGGGGACTTGTCTCATCCAAACATATTAAAAATGAGTTGTAGCACTTGGTCACAATTTTCTTAACAAACTCTATTGGTTCCATCCTAGACCACTGCAGCTAATAGCCATTTGTTCTGCCCAAAGCTATGTTCTGGGCCCAAGGTACTTGGCTGCATTAAGTATTTGGCATAATATTGGGGAGACTTAGGCTTACGCTGAATGGGAAATGGTCACTCATAGCGTTTTTGTGAGTTTTATCATTTATAAGTTGTGATGCATATCGGTTCGGTAAAATGATATAGTCAATGATTGAATTCAAACCTCTCCCATTGAACGTCTGATCAAAGTGGACTAGAGGGGAACACAAGCAATTGGCGAAGCACATATCAAATGAAATAAAATCTCATTTAAAAAATCCCCATGGATTGAAGGGGGCAAATGGGGATAAACATAATTTTTATCAGATAATAGTCCACAGTTTCCTTCTCCACTTAATGGGTATAGACCAAAATTAAAATCTCTTTCGCAGACAGTAATCACCTCTTTCTCACTTTCACTCTGTACTTTGGTCAAATCAATAATACGTTTTCGCAATACTCCCTTTATCTGGTCCCTCGTGCATTGTTTTAAAACTTTACTAGGGCCAGACTGTGATGTTTATCTAATTGAATGTTTATGATTTGATAGCAGCTTTCTGATATCAGCATAGTTATTTTGATTACATTGACCTGGTTGGAGACATAAGTACATAGGTCCCCCTTAGCTCTGCCGTGGATAGAAGGGACTGCAGTGGTGTGGTATGTCTTAAAGCTATTAATATGACTTCCCTCTGTCACCCAAGTTTATTGAAAGCAAAGAATTTTAAATTTTCCAATAAACTCATGTCATTCTGGGTTTATCAGCTTAGTACGCAAGCCTGCTATATTCCAAAATAATACACTCAAATTTTCATTCTGTCCTAAAGAAGACTCTAACCAATCTGAGTATTCTGAGATCATGGGTGGTGATGCTTGTGTTTTGTTCATCGCACTTGCGTATTTGTTCCCGGGTGTAGGTGATAGAATACAAGGACTAGTCAATGTAGATTCAATTCCGGATGGCACAGCTCCGCTGTCGATAGTTAACCCTTTGGTCCCACCGGACGCTTCATTCCACTTTTAAACAGGAGCCTCTAGAGCGGGATAAATATTATCTGACCCACCTGGCCTATCTATTACATCTTGGATATTAAGTCAATCTATCTCCTCTAATGTGGGTAACGACTCTAACCGATTAGACACCTCAATGTTATATATATGTTTACCTGTTTCAAACACATCCATGCTATGGTCTCTTAACCCCATGTTAGAAGGTGGTTGGTAAAAATAGCCCAAATGTAGTACTTTAATACCAACATTAATTATAATCTTGTTACCCGCTCTCCAGAAAATACTTTCCACTAATTGTGGGGTTGTGAATGATAGAACCACACAATCACCCTGTAGATTTTCCTATCTCTCCCCAACCAGCCAATTCTTCTTGCCTTGAATTCATTAAATAAAGCATCATATAGCCCAGTTTTAAGCCCCCAGCCAATGTAAGGCCTTATTTCGTCTGGAAACCCAAGATTAATTTTCCTTCGTCCTCAATCTTGGAACATTTTCCAGGATTACTGTATAGGGTGTAACGGCTGTTGGTAGGTCCAGACGGTTTAAATTGTCGGGATATTCAATCTAGAGGAAAGGGTAAACAAGTCTTTAAATATTGGTTGAAGAAAATTGCCCTCTAGGACATTAACAACTTTCCTCTCCTGTACTAAATTGCCAGTCAGTTCTTTTCCAATTTGGAAGGGTATTGAGGGATCTGTTAAGGGCTGTAAAGGTTTACTTATATGAAGCCCATTCCCCTGAGTCCCCAGGCTATAGCTAACTGATGTGAAAGAGACCTGAGAATTACAGTTATCTGTTCTTGTGACCCTGTCTCGATCTCCTACGGTGTCTTGATTATATGGTCAACCAGCCTGGTCATTAATACTCTGAACTATCTGGACATTGTTCAGTCTATCTTCAATCTTAGTCAGCCTGTGAGTTAGGCTACTTAATGTCTCTCTCAAATATGTCCCTAGATCTACAATAAGTGTGGTTAAATTCCCAAGATCACTAGAGGGAGCAGAAGACTTCTTTTTAGGGCAGGATGCTGCCTTTAGTTCTGTACTGGGCAGAGTTTTAGCGCGTTTTAACAGTTTTTTGGGGGGCTTTGCTATTGAGGACCTGGGTTCCTTAGGGTTTACCTGGCTTTCGCGAACAACAATGTCTTGGCTTCCTATTTTCTCAGGATATCTAGGGCATTTAGATGGAGGTTGAGTTTCCGACGCCTGATCGCTAAGTGATATGTGATCAGAAATGTTTTGAATGCACCTGTTTTGAGAAGGGAACCCTTCAGAGGTCCCAAGTGGACCCGCCGGCATAACCTCAGTCTCTTTTTCTTGAGCTAATGCCCCTACACTCTTCAAATTCAAAGTCTCTTCTACTGTGATGATTTGTTTTTCAATGGACCCCATTGCCCCTGTAAGATAATTCAGTAGTGATAAGTGGGCCAACCCCTTAGCCTTAGATGATGGCAGTGGAGGAGGCTGGTTGGCTGCCACCTTTCTTTTCCCAAACATGCAACCTATACAGGAAAATAAAGTTCACTGATTGAAATGTCAAGTATTTTCTCTCAAAGTATCAAAAGATAGTATTTCATTCCCGGGTTCACTATGGTAGTTCCCCAGTCCCTGGGACTATAATATATTAAAAGTCAGTTTCCAGAACTTACTTGTCCAATCCAGCACCACACCCAATTGGATCCTGTGTTCAGTAGTTGGTATGACTACGGTGTAAATTGGTCTTGGTCAGTTCTACCGCACCTTTCTGCCACACTACTCAGCCTCCTGAAGTCCACCTACGAAACTTATCAGTGTAATCCAACCATAGAGCCATGAGGGGTGCCCATCTCAGCATCTTCCGGACGGGCTAAGACGGGCCCGTCTTGGCCCGGTCTTCACCCGGGCCAAGCACAGGCACGCCCAGCATGTGCCCCGCGCTGCGGGACCTCCAATAGTCTTTTGAAGCAGGCAAGGATAGGTCAAAAGTCCTGCTTGATGGAAATCAGGGTCTAATCATGAAAGTGCAAAGTGCTCTCCTTCCCATGCTGCGGGATCTCCGTTAGCCTTTTGAAGCAGGCAGGGACCGGGGCAAACAATGCTGCGTGCTTTAAACCAGGCTCCGATCACGAAAGTGTAAAGTGCTCTCCTTCACGTGATATGGGACCTCTGTTAGCCTTTTGAAGTAGGCAGGGACCGGGGCAAAAGTGCTGCGTGTTGGAAACCAGGGTTCGATTACGAACGTACAAAGTGCTCTCCTTTACTCAAAAACAATGAACTATACACCAATCTACTCTGCACCATTGCACTGTATGCCACTGTACTCTACTCTGCAACACTTTACACCACTTAACTTTACGCCACTCCGCTCTGCAACACTCTATGCCACCACACTCCACGCCGGTTCTCACTACACCACACTAATATACACTGAGGCAATCTACAACAGTCTACTCCACAACCCTGCACTCTCTGCCACTGAACTCTATGCCACTGCTCTCAATGCTGCACCACTCTACACCACTGCATGATACACCATCGTAATTTAAGCCCCTCTATTCTACTCTGCACCACTGCACCCTACGCCACTGCTCTCTGAACCACTCTACTCTCTGCCACTCTACTCTGCGCCACTGAACTCTACTCTGCAAGACTGTACTTTCCACCGCTGACCTCAATGCCACTCTACTCTAAGCCACTGGACTCTAAGCCACTGCACGCCACTTCACTATACACCACTGCACTCAATGTCACTACACTCTACATCACTCTATTCTACGCTGCACCACTCTACTCTACACCTCTCTACTCTATGCCACTGCACCATTCAATGCTACGCCACCGTACTGTACTCTACACCATTACACTCTATGCCACTGGGGAACATCCTTTACGATGCGGATGTTACCCCGTGCTACCATTACGACGTGTCTCTTACAACGCAAGTCGTAACCACGACTTGCGCTGGAGGGCGCTCAAGGACAAGGAATAGTTAATTTACTATTCCAACACCTTCCCTACTATCCACGGGGACTGGTGTTGGAATAGTAAATTAAACTATTCCCAAGTCTGCACCCTACAGCGCAAGTCGTGGTAACGACTTGCGTTGTAAAACACGCGTTGTAACGGTACGCGTGGCAATAGCCCGCGTCGTACCGTCATACATCCTATGCCACTACACTGTGGATTACTCTAATCTATTCAGCACCACATCACTCCACTGCACTCTACACCACTTTATTCTACACCTCTGTATTCTACCCTGCAAGCCTCCACTCTACCATGAACCACTCCACTCTACACCACTTCACTCTACTCTACGCCACTGCAATCTACTCTGCACCACTATACTCTACTTCACTGCAATCTACCCCAATGCACTTTACACCACTATAATCAAAAATAATGCACACTATGCTGCTGCACTCTACTTTATGCCACTACACTCTAGACCACTTTACTCCACCTTACAACTCTCCACTCCACAATACTTCACTCTATGATGCTCTACTCCATTACACTCTACTCAACTCCATGCCACTCAATTATACAACACTCTACTCAACTCATTGCCACTCTACATCATTATTCCACTCTTTGACGCTCTATTCAACACCCTCTATACCACTCCATGTCATTTTACTCGACTCTATTCTACGACACCCTACTTACTCCACTCTATGCCACGCCACTCAATGCCACTCCACTCTATGACGCTCTATGTCACTCCACGCCACTCAATTTTATAACACTGTACTCCACAGTATGCCATTTCACTCTCCTAAACTATGCCACTCTATATAACCACTACATGACAATCTACTCTCCAACACTACTCCACTCTATGCAACACCCTCAAAACCACTCCACTTTGCTCTACACCACTCTATAAAACTCTATGCCACTCCACTCTACTAGCGAAAATTCTTTATTGTATAGTTAATTAAAACCATTACAATGTTCCCAAACATAAAATACATTGCCATTCTGGTCACACGAGTGGTGGCCGCCGGAACTGGGCTCCTATCCTCCCCCTAAACCTGCCATCCACAACCTAGGGATAATAATTGATCACTCCCTGTCCATGAAGAACCATGTCAGCCAGGTTATCGGCACCTGCTACGGGATTATGCGTAATCTTCGAAAGATTTTCAAATGGCTTCCCATTGGAACCAGGAAGCCTCTGGTGCAGGGCTTGGTCATCAGCTGGCTTGAATACGGGAACGCCCTGTTTTTCGGACTCAACGTAAATCTGCTTTCCAAACTGCAGTCCCTGCAGAATGCAGCGGCCAGACTGACCCTTGACCTCCCACCCAGAACCCCTTCCTCTCCCATGTTGAAAAAACGTAATTGACTTCCCATCCGCCAAAGAAGCCACTTTAAGATCCTGAGTCTGACGCATGCTATCTTATATAAATCTGGTCCTAACTACCTCCGAAAGAAGCTCAATTGGTATGCACCAGTAAGATCACTCAGATCTAGCCACAAATCACTCCTGATTCAGCCTTGCGTTCGTACCTCCCGAAATGGCCATTGCTCTTTTTCCTATCTCGCCCCTCAGCTCTGGAACAAACTGCCCTCCCACCTCTTATCCATCTCTGAACACAAACTCTTCCGGGCCAGTCTTAAAACCTGGCTGTTCCTGAAATGAGGTCTACTACCGTCTGAATCATCCCTCGGCACTGTTCCACTTGCTCATCTCTGCCAAAAGCGCCTTGGGACCTTGCGGTGATAAGTTGCGCTCTACAAAAACATTTGACCTGACCTGACATACTACAATAAGTTAAATGTAAACTATCAATACCACATGTTAAAAACATTATTTAAAAACGGAATTGGCTGAACTATGAATATGACCTATATTATCGTTTTAAATGTGTTCTCAAAATGGGTTACAAATTTGATTATTTGAAAAAAGAATTGTGGGTCAGCAGTGTCCATAGTTTTTAGTATTGCTGAGCGACAAGTGCGAATGCCTTTTTCATTAAACTTCCGCCTCAGTAAGTTCCGGCATTCATACTCTAGCACCGGGCAGATGCATATCAAGTGCAAAAAGTCTTGAACTGTTGAGCCACACAAGTTACATTCCTTAGGGCCCGGGGTCCTCCAGTCAGGTTGATCAGCATTGATTGGCAATTGCCCCATGTGCAGCTTCAAGTACTTTGATTTTAAATGGGGGGGAAAGCAAGGCCTAGGTAAACTGCTGGCTCCAGCCTGGCGTAAGACTGCAAAACCATCCATGCTTGTGTACGTCGTCTTAAGGTTGTTTTATCATCAATCATTGAGTGCGTTTTAGCCATTTTTTCACAATCTGCTTGAATAATACTACTGGTAGTTTCCTTTGCCAAACTTCTGTCAACTTTGTGATTTTCAGAGAGGTGTTTAGATACTTAGCATAGTGTGATTTAGGATTGTTTTGCATGGCTGACCAGAGTGGCGAGTTAATTTCTAGATCATGGTTGAGCCATACGTTGTACCAGAATTTAATTGACTCGTACCTTTTGTGGATAATTTGGTGCTGTAGACCAAACTCGAGTCGTACCTGAGCTGAGGATGCATCACGCGGTAGAGAAAATACTCACTTGTACACTCGCGTTTGAATTTTGTCTAATGTTGGAGCACTTCTTCCATGATTGACCACACAATTTTATAGGCTATCGTTGGAAGTAATTTAGCTTTGACAACTGCCGGGAGAGGGGTGAACAGGGGACCTTTCAGATGCTTTGATATGCTACAGAATGCATGCAGTAAAGTCGTTCCCTTCTTTTCAAGTATTTCAAAATGCCTGGTGAATGAAAACCTCTGATCCAGGTATATCCCCAAATATTTGTAGTTATCAACTACTTCCAACTTGACGTCGTCGATTGTGAATTTTGGCTGTTTGGGGTGAGAATGTGTTATGATCATGACCTTTGTTTTTTTAATATTTATTTCCATCAGGCTCTCTTTAGAGAAGTCAGCTAGCTCATGAATTAGTCGTTGTAGGCCTATTCTTGTCTGACTTAGAAGAACAAAATCATCAGCATAAGATAGATGTGTGAAAGGCAATGTTCCTAGCCGTGGCGGATGAGTGTTAACCCCATCTAGCCTTGGTGTCAAATCGGCCATAAATAAATTAAACAGGTGCGGGCCAGGACACAGCCTTACTTTAGCCCTTTGTTGGTTGTGATCTTCCTTGTGAGCCGTTGGCCATTATCGATCTTGACCTGCATCCAGGTATTAGTATAGAGGTCCATGATTGGATTTAAAATCGAGTCTGGTAGGCCCTGTTGTTTTAATTTGCCCCAAAGTGTATGTCGGCTGACACGATCAAAGGCCGCCTTAAAGTCCACGAAGCATAGATGGTGTGCCTGTCGATGTCATAGGCTTTTCTCTGCCATTAAGCCTATTGCTAACAAATTTGCAATTGTGCCAGTACCGCGCCAAAATCCTGACTGGTTTATGGGGATTTTTTTGTTCACATTGGACCAATTTACTAGGTCAGTTAGAATCAGCGATGCGTAAAATTTGGCCTCCGCATCTATTAGTGGGATCAGGCGGTAATTTGCTGGATCTTTACGATCTCCTCCCTTATGTTTCGGATTAATGATCGAGCCTCTCCAGCTTTCCGGGATTCGACTGGTGATGCAGGTCGTCTGAAATAGACCACTGAGCTTGCGTGCCCAGTAGTCTGGGTCTTGCTTATAAATTGCCTGTGGGACACCATTCAGTCCTGGTGAACTATCAAGCCGACTTTTCCTTATAATTTTCAAAATGTCTACTTCAGAGTAGGTGAGAGTAGGTGGGGGAAATCTTCATATTTCTTTTCATACGAGGTGGTTGCAACTGACGGTTGCTGCTCCAGACTACTTGAAGAGTCATTTAAGTGCTGCCGAAGTGCATTTTTCCTTTCATGTACGGGGGCTGTTGGCAGCTGTTTGAAGTTGTTTATAGAAAATGTGATAAGTAGGTGCTGTACCCATGCGTTCTCCGGTACGCAGGTCGTACTTATGATATTTGTGGTTCTGTTCATTGAGTTCACTTGCGCCCAGAATGCTCTGGGATCAGACTATTTTGCATTGTGAATTAATTTCGTCCAAAAGTTGTTCTCTTCGGATTTTTTGTCAATCCAAGTTTGTTTCTTATATTGTTTCTTTAAAGAACGTACTTCCTCCCATACTTTTGACTGTGGGCACTGATTATGGGCCTTTCTGAGTGTCTTTCTCAGGCGCCTTCTTAAGCTTTGGGATAACCGACTGAGATGACTTTTGTTATCTCCATTATTTGGTGGATACTCCTGTGCTGGGTAGCTGTGCCAGGAAAGTGGTCCATGTTTCAATAGTCATTTGCTTCTCTGAGTCGAGCGTTAACATTAGGTTTTTGGCATTTTGAGCTATCTGTGGTAATGTAGTAGATGTCCATCTTAAACGTTTCAAATTGATTGTTGATGTTTCCCCCTCTATTATAGGGGCTTCTTGATATTTTAGTGATGTTACTTTTAGTTCAATATGCTGGACCGAATGATCACTGTCGGGTGAGCATTCAACTTGAAACCTCTTGATTAACCCTAGAAGGGGGAGAGTGACTATTGTGTATAAACGTGCATTTGGCGGGTTTATCCTGCTTTGTTCTACCATTTAGTGAATGCATTCCTAACTGTTTGAGGTCCCACATGAATTGCCGACCCACTTTGTCCTTGCGGGATACAAGCGGAAACAGCTGCGATTCCACCGCCCAGATTTCATTTGCTGTAGTGAAGTTGTCTTCCTCTTCTTGGGGGATGTAATACATTTGCATTGCAGTCTCCAGTAAGGATTATTTCCCAAGTTGACTGTTCAATGCGAAGTTCCGCGATGACATCGGTACATTTTTTAAAAAGCTCTTTTTTAATCTCAGATTTGGGGTGGGCATAGATGTTAATGAGTATGATGGTGCTTACCCCTATGGTTGTGCCCATTTCTATTTGTATTATTAGTATAGCTGATGTTGTTGATGCCAACTGTGAGGATTTGATTTTCAGTGCTGTGGAGATGTAAACAGCGAGGCCCCCTTTAGCTCGTCCATGTTGCTAAGTTCGTACTGCGTTCACATGGTGGCCTATCCTACCTGGAACCTCAACTGGGGCTGTTAGCCAAGTTTCTTGGAGTACAACTATTTCATGTCTAACCCAGGACTCTGTCTTTTCTTTATCTAATAAGGTACCTTTTGCTCCAGCGATACTCCAGGATAGAATATTTATGTAGGCAGGCTCTGTTTTGCCAGGTATTCTATAATTTCATTCATCCCTCCACCCTGGGGTGGGTGGTCCAGAGTTTATTCTTCGCTGTTGCTCTGTTTTTCTGCCATCTGCCCATTTGGCGCCTCGCAAAACCCAGTGGACTACTGATTATTTTGTTAAGCTCTTTCCTTATGAGGCGCTTAACATTAGAAATGTAGAGGGGTAATGTGGTGTTACCTCTTTGGTAAGCGAGATTCCCCAGTCCTCGAATTTAGATGTTTCTTGTAGAATAGCTGTCACTATTTCTTCATTCCTCCAAGTTGCTAAGGTGCCTTTATTTCCTGTGTTGCTTGCAGGATTAACAAATTCTATTGCTAATAAGTCGGCAGACTTTAAATGCTGTAGTGTTATGATATCTGCCATTAGACGTAGGATGTTTCCTCTATTCAGATAGTCTTGCGGACCTTGGGACTGGTAATTTGGGGTAAATAGAATCCTTCTTGTTATGTTCGATGTGTTCTCTTTTCTTTGCATGTGGGAAGGCAAAGTCTGCTCGTTTGTCTGATTGTTCCTTGACTCCTCATGGGCCATATCGTTTATATTAGTGAGCTACCTTTTTATGTTATTCAGACCGTGATCCTTCTTGGTGTTTTCTAAGGGCTCATCTACTTTTGTAAAATCTTTCAGATTGCCTCCCTCTGTGCTTCTCGTGCCGCTTTTTCGGCCTTGCTCATATGAGGTTACCAAATAGCCTATGCTTGAGGCTCTTTCCTTTTCAGTTTTTCTATTAGTATTTCCGTCCTCACACTCCATATTTATGTTGACCAATAACGAATCTCGAGAACTCTTGTCTCTTTGCACTATGACTTGTCTGTCTTGATTGATATTGACTTTGCTGGATTGTAAATTAAATCTAGCAATCATGTTTAAAGGGTCTATTTCTTGGGGGTTGATTATCAATTGCTGAGCTTTACTTACTATTCCTTTAGGGTTGTTAACTTTGTTTATTGGTTCCCTTGGTGTTCCTTGCCTACAGACCCCTAATTTTAGGTCTTTATTGGTATTTCTATCTGTGGGATCGCCATATTCTTGTGCGGTCAAGATCTGTCCTCGATGATATTTTATTGTTTTGGTGGGTTGTTTTGTTTTGTTTTCAATGCCCTGTATTTGTCCTGTTATGCTTCGCTGTGGTTTTTTTGTTGTGGGAAGCCCCGGGTCGCTACTGTTAAAGCTCCAATTTAAACTGCTCCCCTTTAGGGTATGTGTTAAGGATTGGTCATAGCTGCTATCCTCGGGGTTCGGCGAAGCCACAACTGGACTGTTTGCTCTTTGCTCAGCTACTTTCGGGCAGTGCAACACATCCTTTAAGGTGTACTGATTTTCTTCTACTTCCCCTGATTGTTTTTGGTGTTTCCGGTTGCCATTGCAAAGATTAAAGATTGGGTAGTTATCCGGGACATATTTATTGGATTTTTGCTAATGTATAAACGATTTCTAGCTTTCCTGGGGCCTCATTTATGAAAAGTGACGCATCGCTGCGTGAAAACAGCGATGCGTCACTTTTGACTGCGCTCTCCGTGCGACATGATTGATGCGTCATATTTATAATATGACGCATCATGTCGCAAGGAGTTACAGATACGTCAGTATTTCTGACGTATCTGTAGGCGCAAAAGTGACGCATTGCTGGAGTGTGTCACAAAAGTGACGCAACTGCAGCAATGCTTCCTTTCACATGGGGAAAGCCCCATGTGAAAGGGTCTGCGTCAGTCTTACGCCTGCTGTGAGGCAGGCGCAAGATTTTGAAGCAACAGCGTCCTAAAAGTGACGCAGTGAAATCTCATAGATTTCACTGCGTCACTATTACGAGGCTTTTTGCGAGGGAACGCCCCCTCTGCATACATTATACCTGACGCAGGTATAATGTAGCGCAGGGGTTTACAAAGTGACGCATCTGCTTAGATGCGTCACTTTGTAAATAGTGCACATCAGGAGGCATGTTTTACGCCGCCGATGCGTCACAAAAAGTGACGCATCGGTAGAGCAAAACTCAAGCAAGGCCTCATAAATGAGGCCCCTGGCTCTTTTTTTCCCTCTTTTTGTTAAATGTGGTTCACAATTGCTTATTGTGCATAACTGCTTATTTGTTTGTGGATTCGCTTTGATGCATGAAACGTGACTCAGTTGTGACGTTGGTTTGTATTTCCTCTATTAATTCTACAGATTTTGTTTTTTTTCCCATTTGTTGTGGGATGCTCAGTTCGTTTTTCCTTTGAGCTGTTTTTTGGGGGGGGTTTCCAGTCATGTTTTCTGCTTTGGTATTTTCGTCATTATTTATGTCTTTTTTTCGAGACTGTGTTATTTCCTTCCGACATAGAATATTTGCCGTGTGATACCTTATTTTCAAAAACACAATTTACATGCTTGCATTCATTGAGGATGCTTTTTAGTATTGTTGGTAGGTCCCTTAGTTTTTCAAGTATGGGGCTACAGGGGCAGATGGGGGGTTGAGCCCATGTTTCATTTCTATCTTGAGGATTTGCAAATCTATTCGTCATGGTGTCAAGTTTGTTATTTATGTCTGAAATGTATTCAGCGATTAGGCTCATTAGGTTTATTTGAATATCAAGGTTGTCTGACTGCATGTTCAGAGTTTTAATTGATGTTTCTAATGTTTTCACTAACGCACCATGTAGATTTATTAAAGATTCCAGATTATAGTTTGGGTCCTGGTTTCCTTCTGTTGGATGTTGAATAAGATTGCTTTCTGCTGGTTGCCCCAGTTGGTGTTCTGGTTGTGCGGGTTGGATGTACTTTTTTTTATTTTCCGCCTTATTATCCCTATACATATAGGCCCTCTGTTCCTGGGGCGATATATTATTGCGTGTTTTGTTAGGTACTTCTTAGTGTGTTTGGTCTGCCAGTTCCGATAAACTTGATATCTCAATCATTGTTTCTTCTCTATCTTTTGGTTCTGATGTCAAGTGACTGCTTTGTAAGCCCCCTGCTGGGTTTTTCCCAGGACATCACTTTCTAGTATTGTAATCTTATCGAATAATTTAATTTGCTGAGATTTAATTTCTCCTTTTTCTTGATTTGTATATTGAAGTTTGGAAGTTGTGTTCAGCGCTTGTATTATCTCTTTATTATTCAAAATGGATTGAGACTCCATCCATGAGTCACAGAATTCATCCATCTTACCAAAGTCTTCCTTTTCAAGCTGTAATCTTAACTCTTGTCTTGGTGTGGAGTGTTTATTGAGTTTTTCTTTGCAGGCGGCGTCACTTTTGCTATCAACCTTTCTACCTGGCTCGAATTCTGAACACTCGGTATTGGGAGTATGGTGATGATATACTGCCCCTAGTTGATCCATGTTGGTGTCACCGATTATTACTGATGGCGATGTGGGTATTGATATTACCCTAGATTGACTTAGGTTTGAAATTGTGTTTTCCAAAATGTTATCCGTGGTGCTATCTGAGATTCTATGTGGACTTTTATACTGACCATTATCTCCTGGTTTAGCATATACTTGCGCTTGTGTTTGAATTGTGTGCTTATTATTCCCCCAGCTAGGCGGTTTGTCACCCTCATGTGATGTTAGGTTGCTTATGTTTGGCCCTTCTGTTCCAATGATATGTGGTGCACTATTCACTTGTTGTGTCGGTATTATGGGTGACAAATTGACTGTTTTAACTGTTCCGACATCCATCTGTGAGGTGATTGATTTATACGGCGTCAGTGGTTTTTGAAGTCCGCTGATCTTTGCGGGCATTGAATAGATGGCTGCAACTGTATCTTTTAAAAATGTGAATTTACCAGTTGAGTTCATTGAGCCAAAAATTGAATAAATAGGTGATATTAGCAGAGTTCTGTGAGTCCCAGGTGGATTACTTGCACTACTCTGGGGGGGCTGTCCCTTTGTTGTCCGTTTTGACTTTAGTTTTCCGTTTCGGGGGTTGTGGTGCGATCTTTCTTGTCCTACCTGACCTCATAGTTCTGTTAAATGTTATCCTCGTCCGTATTAGTG
Organism: Lissotriton helveticus; assembly: GCF_964261635.1. Taxonomy (NCBI): domain Eukaryota; kingdom Metazoa; phylum Chordata; class Amphibia; order Caudata; family Salamandridae; genus Lissotriton; species Lissotriton helveticus. The sequence goes on along the minus strand of NC_136071.1, from coordinate 326,781,045 downwards.
TATATTAGTGTATTGATATGTAAACGAATAAATCGTGATGGCACATCTTGAGGGTCTTGTGGGGCTCCCTGCCCCGGACAGTGCGTCTTCTCACTCCTCACACCTCACCATATAGCACCAATTTGCCCAGAATGGCACTGATTGGCGCCAATTGGCCTTGAATGGACCATGTGTCCTGCTTACACGTAAGGGAGGCTACTACTGTTACTGCTGCCACTACTTGCCTCTGCTACTACACCCCTGTGGCAGTGCCAGACAAAAATGCAGCCGCAACCGTAGTGCAGCCCCCCAGCCTCCACACAGCCTCCACGCAGCGCGGCTCTGCCTGCCCTAGACAGCACTATTCACCGCACAGCACGGCACGTAAACCACGTTAACCACAGACCCAAAAGTCTCTGCTTCATCACTCTGCAGCTTCACCAACCTCCGTTGATCCCAATACAGGGACTCACCTGTGTAAGGGGTCTCCTTCGGCCACCGTGCAGCCCTAGGACTCCAAGCTGACTCCGCTAGAGTAGGGCACTGGGATCTGACGGCCCTCCAACAGTGAGCCTGCCCTGCTCTCCGTGCGCTGCATGCATCCACTGACCCCCGTCGGGTCCCCGCAGGGCCCAGTCTGCGTCCCCGCAGGACCTCTACTGCGTAGAAAGCTGCAGTATAGCTTGCCACTGGGAACTGCGGACCGCCTCAGCAGACCCCTGTTGGGTCCCCGCAGGGCCTCGTCTGCGTCCCCGCAGGGCCTCGTCAGCATAGAGAACCGAAGTGTAGCTAACTACTGGGAGCCGCGGCTGCCGGCGTCTTTGGGGGGTCCTCCTCCACTCGCTTGCTCCGATTGGCGGCTGGTGCGGCTGTTGCGAAAACTCTACTACATTCTACTCCACTCTACGCTAAGCTACTCGACTCTACTCTACTCTATGCCCTTCCACTCTATGACACTTTACTTCCTCCATGATACTCAACACTCCAAGCCACTCCATGACACCACACTTCACTCCAGGCCACTCAACTCTACCTTACACATTCTATGCCACTCCATAACACTCCACTGTACTCCACTTTAAGACACTCTGCTCAATACCACGCTCCTTTGTTCCACTAACTTTTAGCCATGCTGAACAGCAGACATCCTGCTGTACAACAAGACTAAAACATATTGGCAAAGCCAATAGCTCTTGCACAGGTGAGGCCTTTTGGCATCGCCAATGCTTGTTAGTATAACAGTGTGCTCTATAGGCTCAATTAATATAGCATAATATTCTAACCAGTCAAAAAATGCCTTTCATACTGGCTGCAGTAATACTGCAAGTCTGATGCTCGACCTCTTATCAAAAATGGCAATGTATTTCTGTAGATGCATAGGGGATTGTTTTTTCCAGAGGAATACCCTGATGTTTTCTTCTTTGCTAATTCATCTACCGAAGGTCTCTTCTCTTGTTTATCTTATTCCCATGTTGCTATGCTGATCTGCTGTGAGACAGCGTAGGTCCTACTTCTGGCACCAATTTTTAAAAACATATCTTGGTCCATTTTCCTTCGTCAGTTGCCCTACAAGTCGATGTTAGGGATGAACACTAACGACCTCCATCAGTCTGTCCAGATTAAACTCTATCAAACAACAAGTTAATACTCTCAGTTTGAAAGTTAAGAGGATGGGTTCCAGCATTTAAGTCCTCTTAGCATTGCAGAGTTGCTAAGCAAAAAATGGACATTCACTGGGGATAGTTTATTCCTTGTTCCAATAATGAGAAATTAGGACATTTGACTGTGATCTTTCTATGGTCCTCCATTTTTTCTTGAGAGAGTTGATCTAGTTTTAAATGGCCCCCATCAGGATCCTCCAATCTTGGAAAGCATCTGTAGATATGCTAGGCCAAATTTGCAGTCTTAGCACAAGTATAGAGGAGAAAGACAGTGATCATGTTCCTAAATAGAGATAAAGGGCCAGATGTACGACCGGGGCATTTAGCGATTCGCAAATTGCGTTCAATTGTGAGTCGTAATTTGCGAGTCGCTAAATGCCAATTACAACTGTGTCAGAGACACTGTTTGTGATTCCCAATGGAGTCACAAATTGCATGCTTCATCAATATTCATGAGGCACTCGCAATTTGCGACACTATTAGAAATGTCTGGCCCTCCCAGGTATGGTGGCCTGCTGGGCTCAGCAGACCTCCTTGTCTGGGCCTGCTTTTCAATAAAGTAGTTTTTTTTATGCAGCCCGTTTTCCTTAAAGCAAAACAGGATGCATTTATAAAAAAGAAGAAGGAAACGTTTTTGTTTCATTGTTTCAGGGTAGGTAGTGGTCCCTGGGACCACTGCCTACCCCTAAAAAAATATTTCACTCTGCATTTGCAAAGGGGAAGGGGTCCCCTGGGGACCCCTTTCCATTTGCAAGTGCATTACCACCCTCTTGAAGAGGGCGGTAAATTGCAAGGGTTTTGTGACTGCAATTCCGGTCGGAAACCATTCTTACATAGGGTAGTGAGTCGCAATTGGAGAGGGGCGCCCTTGGAACCCCCCTTCCTAATTGCGAGTCACAAATCCTATTGAGCAAGTCACAAATAAATTGCTACTCGCTAAACAGGGTTTGTGCATGGCCCTTTTAGTTTTTGCATGTGCAAAGGGGTCGCTAACCCGTTTGCGCATGCAAAAATGTGTCGTACATCTGGCCTGAAGAGACTGGCATCCTCCATGGAGAGAGCAAGGAGAGAATGGTGTTTATAATGACTTAGTGCCTTATTTAGATTTCGGCGGACGGATTACTCCACCACAATGGTGATGGATATCCTGTCCCCTGAAATATGAATACCATAGGAAATAATGGCATTTAGATTTTGGCAGACTGGATATCTGCCACCGTTTTGACGGAGTAACCCGTCCTCTGAAACCTAAATCAGGCCTTTAGACAAAGGCTGGGGATGTAATCTAGAGGTAACAAGATTATAGTTTAGAGCGCTACCAGGTTTTACAGAGTACAGCAGGGATCCATTTTCAAATGAAGAGTTAAAGCAGTAGTATTTATGAAGACCTTGACTTTAGCTTTGCCCCAGGCAACAGAATGTTGTGTTTGCTTTTCACTGCACAACAGTCTGCTCACTCAGCCCCCTTGTCATGCACATTTGTTCTGTTTTCCCTTTTGGTACAATTCCCCTTTTTTCTGGGATTTTTCAAGAAAGTTTGCTTCCCTCCCTGTTACATAGCTACTTCGGGAGCCAAGCGGAGATTGTATGAAATACAAGGTAATAAATAAGGAGCCAACATGCAGCCTCAGACACCCAACGAAGACTGAGCAACCAATGTGGGACAGCAGCAATGGCTGTAAAGCAGTAACTCAAAAGTAAACATAGCAACTAGAATGCATTTACTTTTGACATGTGGGCTCGCTCCGCAAAACAGGAGCTTTCTCGCTCATAAGTTCTTAAAGGTACATCGCACTCCATACATTACTGTAATGTCTTATGGGACAACACTCCCCCATCAGGTTGTAGGTTGTTGAATCTTTCTCAGGCAGCAGTCCCTTGCGTGTTCCACTTTTCTTTTTGTATGCAGTCCTCAATCTGTTTGGGCCCTAAAGTGGGCTCCAGGTACAAGAACGTTTCTTGTATTGAAATGCTTAATTGCAGCTTTCATAGTGGCCTGAGACATGCCATTTTCTTTTCCTAAACTACTGACGAATTTCAAAGACACCTGCTTATGTGTAGGGATCCTAATGTCCAACCGTCATATTTGTCTATATTTCCTCACCTTTTCCCTGTGGTCTTCCTGTACTTGCACATATTAAACAAGAGTACAGCCAGTAAGAAGAGCTTGACTGAGGTCAGGTCTTTGGTCTAAATCATTGGGATGTAGGTAACCTCGACAGCCACAACGTCATGGTAAACTGCCATCAATTTATTTTGCACACCACAGCGAAGGCAAGGAGCACTTGAGGGGACGACAGAAGACTTTTGATGGTTTTACCCATGCTCAATCCAGTCAGTAAATCCTTGCCTCCATTTTGGGACCATCCAAAGGTATTGGCTTTTTTTGATATTCCTTCATGTGAAAACCTAGTGGAGGTGATGGTACATTATCACATGTTAAAGGTGTTAATTCTAGCCAGACAACAGGGCTAGATGTGAGTCGCTGTTTCGAAGTTCCCCAGTCTTCTGGAAATTATTAGCGGGTTCAGCTTACACTTAGGTCAGAGGATTTGACCATAAAATTATATAAGACTTTAATAAAGAACACGAGATTAGTCTAATTTTCCCTAAACCTTCCAAAAAAGGAATCTAGGCTTCAGCTTCTGAATTTTACGTGGGCAGATTTTTTTATTGATTGATCAGCTGTCCCCATGGTAATGCATACCCCCCATCAACTAAATGGGTTGGCGCCGTCTGTGTTCTCACTTTCAGACAAACACAGGCACCTACAATGGATATTTCCTCAATCTTCATATCTCACTTTCAACAGAATGTGAGCAACAAGGGTTCCTTGAAGTTGATATACAGTGTTTTATTTGCTATGGAGTAACTTTGATGTTTAATTGCCTTTGTGGCTGTCTATTACAGTAGGAGGACCACATTCACAAACCTATTTGTGTCTGAGTGTAAGATTGATTTGGATGAGTAGAAACCTTTTTATGTTTGCTGATTTCACCAATGCTGGTTTTTGCACTTGCAAAACGACTTACTCCTACAATTCTTTTTTTGTAAGTGAATCTATTCATACTGCCATGGAGAGGGCTGGATGTAGGTCCTTCAGGGTTGGAATGTCCTGTATATGTTCTAAAATGTACAGTTTGGGGGTATTCACAAACCTCTTTCTGTCCACATCCAACCCACAAAAGTCTGGAAATGTATATCTGAAAAATGTAGGAGTAAAATACTTTCCAGGGTGGAAAGGGAACCAGACCACCTCTACATAAAGGTGAGGGGTTTCCTCCTGGAATTTCTTTTCCCCGTGCAGAAAAATGAAAAACAAATTTGCTGGTTAGATTGTTGCACGAGCAAAGATGTGTATACTTAACCATGCAAAAATGGAGTTCTCATAGGTTTTCTCAGCGAACCTACCAAAACTTTGGTAATTCTAAAAACAACTAAAACTTCCGTCATAGAGGGTGTTAAATCTTTGGGTGTAAATTTATTGAGAGTTGGGCACAGCACAACATGCATCCATGCTGCTTTCAGGGCAATATTTTTTGTTCAATGGAGGGAAAGGGATGCTCCTTAGATGTATTCTAACAGAAGTAATATCTGCGTAGAGAAAGGGGAATACGACAAATAAACAGATTACTCATCTGTAACCCATTTTAATCCAATTAAACCTTCATTTCAGTCGTTACAATCCCCCCATTGTAGATAGATACACAGGAGGAATTGCCGGGGGTAGCCCCGCTAGCCAATCTCAGATGGAGTAGTAGCTTAATTGCATTTGCGTAGTTGCATTTATATAATGTTTAACCCAGGACAAGACATTGAAGTGAATTTACGGTAGCCAGGACGCTGCTCTGGAACTCAAGGTTAGTGATTAGTTCAGCAGGGTTTGGTTATTGGGATTAGTCTTGATGAATGATGCAAAAGATACATAGGTTTTCCATAGGTTTGAAGGATCATCCAGCACAAAGCAAGGTGGAGCACAAGCAAGTGATATCAGAAGAAACTCTTGCTGAAATGTTGATTTGTCTCTCAAGCTATCATGTACAGATACACAAGGAAAATATCAAAGCTACATATTTTCAACATTTTTACAAACATTTCTCAAAAGGTGACTTTTTTTTCTGCCTCCATAAAACAAGAACATATTTGTAGTGAAGGCGGTGCAAAACAATCAAATAAGTTCATCCATCATCTACTGACAAACAAATGTCCAAGAGGGATGGACACAAACCAAAGAAAGCCTGGATGAGTACTATTTAAATGAGTACTATCTTGATTCATTGTATGAAAATGCCTTTAAAATGAGTATTAAGCAAATATGGCATGGTTTCATCTCTCTGGGTCCTATGATGGATACCATGAGCGAGATCACCTCCTGAAAAATGCACCCTTCTCTAATTCTCCCTTTCTTTCCACTCACATAGCAAAAACAATTCTAGACCAGCCATATCAATTACTCCAATCTATAACCCATCAAACTTGACTGGACTGATTACCATCTGCTACATTTCTTTCTAGAATGCTCCCTAAATCGCATTGTCCAACACTGTCTACCCAAGATACGGAGAAGACCTTTAAGAAAAGGAATCCATGAATCCCACCTCTCTCTCACTCTTGAAAACATCACAAACGACACTGACGTCACTTCCTAAGTAAAAGCATGCAGTATGAAAATTCAAGCAACACTAAATAACATTGCCTGTTGAGAGCTAAATAAATCATCATCTAGACCCAGGAACACCTGTTCACAGAACAACATGGGCCTTATTATGATGTCGGACGGACGCGTTGAGGGAAAGAACCGCCTGACCTTAGGTCGGCAGTCCCTACATCCCATAGGGCGATCGAAAACATCCATTATTCAATGGAAGCTTGTGCAGCGGGAGGATAAGGCCTGAAGCACAAGCTTCCATTGAAAAATTGATGTTACTGTGCCTGCCATACGGTGCAGGCATGTTTAGGTTAGCACCATAGGTGCCTCCCAGGCCCAACAGCCGAGGGCCAAGAGGGAAGGGGACCCTGGTAGAGGCCCCCTATGTCGCTTTCCGACAGCCTTTCCATGTCAGTAAGGCCGACAAGGAATGGCTGTCGGGACCCGAAATCATAATCCCAACTTTAGAGTCGCCGTCATTAAGGGATTATGAACTGTTTCCCACAAACCGACGGCTGCTTGAGCCAGTCGGAAAGTGTTGAACGGTCCCTCCGACTGCTGCATACCACCACAAACATTGTAATGTGTCTGTCGAACCCCGAAACTGGTCCAAAGATGCTTGTTTGCAGTCCAGGGAGGACCTGGCCTGGCAGTTTGGGCTGGACTGTTCCCATTGGGCACATGGTTAAGACTGATTAACATATGGCTGGATTCAAACTGGAATGGCATGGGTAGCAAAAAAACTACAGATTTATATCTCTGTACTGGGGTGAATATAAGATAATGTTCTGCATTTTGTCCATCAGTCGTTCTTTTTGCATCGGACCACAGCAGCAGATGGCAATCGCCCCACAACCCACAAGCTGTCGGTTGCAGTCCAACCGCCATCATAATCAGGCCCTTGTTGTATCTTTATAAAACAACAACAGTGGCATACACATAACTCCTTGCAATTTCCATCTCTGCTAAAATCATCTAGAAAAAACATACAACACTGGTGTAATTTAAGCAAAACCCTCGTTTTCTAAAGGAAAAAGAGCTTTATTAAGTCTGGTTATAAAACTTTGTTTTCTGTACTTCAATTACAAGGGAACTCGAATCATTTAAAATGGGAAAACACAACTGAAAAGCAATAGAAATTCAGCAATACATTGAGAGATGTGAGTAGTACTTTTGAAAATGAGGAAATATTTGCTGACGCACTTTGAAATGGTACTGGGTGTTGCCTTCCTCAGCGATATAGAATCACAACACGGGGTTAGGAAGAGAGAAACGAGAAACTAAGAGACATATTATCAAGGGCCATATCGCCGCTTTAGCAGGACTTTTTCCCGCTAAAGAGGCAATATTTTTTTCGCCCTATTAGCAGGCTGTCGCTAAAAGCAGTTAGCGACAGCTTTTAGGCCATAGCGACAGGTTTGTGGCCCGCTTTGCATGTCAGCAATATTTATCGCTAATGACAAGCAAGTGGGCGTACCCAAACTGTTAGCGACTGAAAACAGTCGCTAACACAGCTATCACCTATTAGTAAGGCAGGCAAAGCGATAAAAAAATTTGCGCTAAGCGCGAATATCGCCACAACCTAACGCCTGCTCAGACCACTTCCTAACTTGTATATCCAATGGGAGGTAGATATTCAGGTTAAGACCCCATTAGCGATGATGCCTGAATATCGCTGGATTCCCCGCGATATTCATGCATTTCGCCGCTATCGCCGGATATTTTATCGCTTTGGAGATAAATGTTGCTAATAGCAAATTATCTCTGCGATGATATCCGGCGATAACAAAAAATGCGCTAAGCACATTTAGGGATAATTATCGCTATTTGTTGCTAATATGCCCCTAAGCACGGGCTATAGAAAAACGTGCACACATTTAAAATATATGTATAGAAACAAGATGTAGGTTAATATACAGCGGTTTTGCTAAATCATTTATAATGTAATTGCTGTCTGCTTTCTTACTCATAAAAAAATATAAATGACTACATTTTGGACGCAACCCAGCGGGTGGGTGAGTTTAAGGACAGGGAGTACTACAGACTTGCATACCAGTCAAGCTGGAAGGAAAGATGACCCGTGTCTCTGGGCCTAACTAACTATAGATATTTAAATAGTGTAACATTAATAAAAATTAATACGTATTTGTAAGGATGTAATTCGAAGCAGATGCTGGAATAAGGTTTTATTTTCCACACAGCGAGTTTGGAAATTATGCTACGATTTAGCATGAAAGTATAAAAAAAAAAACAGAGACGGCTATCCAAGAAATGATTTGTCATGAACTATGTGAACAACTACAGAGCAAATTGAGTATGCGCTCTTTCTTTCAAAATGAATACGCGTCGTGTTTACATAAATGGACTCTGTCGTGGCTCGTAATATGCCTCGTGTGCCCACCTGGCAAGGACAGAGAGCAGTGTTCATGTTTGATTTTCTTAGTTATGCAGCATAGGAAGGTGTGTATATACCATACAAATAATACTTTAATTGGCTCTGGCGCTAATTGGCGAGAAGCCCTACACTTCCAGGGGCGTTGTCCACAGCGGGATAATGGCTGTCTGGTTAAATGAGGATGTTACTTCTGGAAAGTATTCGAGTGACATTTTTGAATGACGTCCGGGGTACCACAGGCCTCCTATGTACCCAATGAGATTATAACGCTGTCGAGAGTGCAGAGTGCCAAGTGCATAATTAACAGTTACTGCAATGTGGCTGTTCCTCGCCCTCTCAATGATGGTGGGTTTATTTCTAGGCGAGGTGGACTCGACCCTCCTGCCACTCAGCAGGCTGCTCTTGTGGGAACTCTTCTGCCAATCCCACAGACGTTTTGCAACCTGTAAGCCATCTGTGGCACTTCTCTATCAGTTGAGCCATGGGTGACGGATGTTGCAAAGTTTGTATCATACTCTCTGATCCTTGAGTGGACACTCCCGTTGCACAAATTGGCCCTCGTCAACGATGTGACATTGTTCCCTCTAAAATAGCGGAAGGGATCATGTGCAACACCAGTCAATACTCTCTTAAATCTGCAGATGACTCTAAACATCTCTGCTGGACTAGTTGTACTACAGAATATCGAGGCTCGGAATTTCATGGAATATCGAAGGACAACATTTCAAAATGTTAGTGCATACACAGGAAGTATAGAAATAAGGACTCTTAACTCTACATCTACCAACCATGAAGATATATATGCCATCAAGGTACATATATGTGTAATTAGGTATAGAAGACCGATACTTAAACTTTTAGTATTTTGTCCTTTGATTTTGTGTTCACGTTATTGGTTCCATCGAGCTTCCTACCTCAGTATTCCATGGGTGCACAGCTGGACTACAATGCAGCTTACTATGCAATGATGACATCTTGTCAGCAAGGATAACCCTCCCTTGGCTGCCATTGATGTAAGGGATGGGGTCAAATTCCTGTGTGAGACCACAAAGCAGGTCATGGTCTGTCAGCTGACCACCTCTCTAGAGAATTGCTTCTTTAACAGGCCACACACAACCACATAAACTAGGCAGCTTTATCATACTGCTCACCTTAAGCTGTGTATATGTGGTAAAGGAAAGGACCTATGCATACCTAAATTACTTCACTCTGGAACCTTCTGCTTCCTCTCCTTAAGACATATAAAAATCGTATTCTTCGTCTGGCTCCTGGTCCTCAATGAATCGTGGCCACACTGGAATAATGCGACTTTAGGTAGAGGCTGAAATGCACTTTTCTGAAATTGGAGTGCAGTAGGTATCACGAGTTGGGGAAGAGCGAAGCAATTGGCGAGATTATAAAGAATGATTGTCAAAATTATAGATACAGTATCAAAGTTTCATTGAATTGGGTTTAAATTATTTGATTTTAGCGTTAACAAATCGCTTGCTCCCGCATGTTTAAGGCTTTCAGAGCTGCTTACTCAGTAGGATCCACATCTCATTTTCCAACAAAGGAACTATTCATATAATCCAATGATTTTTCACTGGTAATCATTGGGGCCCATCGGGAGACGGGGAGGGGAAGAACCGACCGGACACAGATGTAAGGTGTGATAAAGGCCGCTTTTATTGGAAAACAGGTGCATCCTGAAAACATACCCCAACCTTGGCCTTTGCCGTACAAAACTAGTCCTAACTAATTATACATATACCTGAACAATCCCCCCACCCCCACCCCTAAACAGTTCCCCGACAACATCATACACAACCTTATCAATTACCCAAACGCCTGCCTCAACTGTTTTACATCTGCCAAATGTACACTCCCTCCCCTTCAACCAGTAAAGCTCCTTCCTCCTATCCTACCCACCCCCCATTATAACTAGGGAAAAGCGCCATCCTACATAAAAGTCTCCAGCACCTGCTCCCAGTGACAAAATTTTGTAACCCTAACACAGAAAGCACCTGTGACCAACAAAAACCCCTTAATTTCCCAACCCTGAAGTGAATAGAAGAACCCCCCCCCACTTAGGGAGGGCGGGTGGGACAAAAATTTTACACTAGCCCCCGGCTGCTGGGTCACTGTCCCATGAAATGGTGCACAGTGACTCAAAATGGCCGCTTATGAACCCTCCCAGCCCAAAAGGAGCCCAAAAACCGCCGGCCAGCCCAACCAGCCCAAAAATCCCTTCCTGTGTCCTCAAAGCTTCCTCCCCTTCCTCCCGGTGCCCCAAAATCCCCGGGGGGGCGAGCCTCCCTCCGGTCGGCCACCCCCCGCAAAGCCCCATTGGGGCCCATCGGGAGACGGGGAGGGGAAGAACCGACCGGACATAGATGTAAGGTGTGATAAAGGCCGCTTTTATTGGAAAACAGGTGCATCCTGAAAACATACCCCAACCTTGGCCTTTGCCGTACAGAACTAGTCCTAACTAATTATACATATACCTGAACAATCCCCCCGCCCCCACCCCTAAACAGTTCCCCGACAACATCATATACAACCTTATCAATTACCCAAACGCCTGCCTCAACTGTTTTACATCTGCCAAATGTACACTCCCTCCCCTTCAACCAGTAAAGCTCCTTCCTCCTATCCTACCCCCCCCCATTATAACTAGGGAAAAGCGCCACTCGAAAGCCCCATCCCGCTTTCGACCCCCCCCCTTAGGACCCCTGCACCTTCGGATATCTTTGCACCCCTATTGCCCGATCCAACGCCTCCTTTAGCTGCACAATATACAGCTCCATCCCATATCTGGATAAATGCACCCCATCCTCCATGAAAAAGTAAACTGCCCCATACCTCAGTTCCGGGTGCTCCATTCTACCCACCCCTTCCTTCTCACAAAAGGCCCTCATCTCCCTGTTAATCTTCCTCCTGGTCCTGTCAATAGCCCCTGGCCTCTCCGCCCCCCTCCAACATCTCCTGGGTATAAATTCCGACCATATAATGTAACACCCTGCCCACTGCCTCTTGATCTCCAGTATATCCCTCCTCAGCTGTTTCACCAGTGCCAACCCCTTACACTGAACCAAGTCGTTTTCCCCAAGGTGAACCACCAAAACATCCGGGCACACCCCTCCCCGCACAACGTTATTCAAAACCGGCACCAACTCGTGCCAACGCATGCCCCCTTTTCCCCTCCAATGACACCTAAACAAATGCTCATCCAATTCAAGGTTAAGGTTCCTGTATTTTTCCCACTCCGCCTTCTCCGCTCTTTTTACAAAAGAATGTCCCACCACGTATATAGACACTGCTGCCGCTGTAGGCCCCGCCACCGCACCTGCAAAGAGACATATGTCAGCAGCAAATCCAAAATCCAGCTTATTCCACCGCTACCCCTCGCAACCTGACATACGTCTTATAACAGTCCGATTTCCAGCGCCTCAGCTGTTTAATTTCGTCCTTCCCCCAGCCCCTTCGCGCCGCCTCCGTCGCCGCCCCGATGCGAAACGAATGCGTCCCGAACTCTTTCGGATCCTCACCCATAGACCGCAGGGCGTGCCGCAGGACCCATAACAACTGAGCAGCCGTCACTCGTCCCACCTCTCTCCTGCCAAACACCTCCGCCCCAACCTGCACCCCGCCGTCCGCCAGCCGTCTCCCCCACGCCACCGGACACACCGCCTCCGTTCCCCCAGGACCCAGCAACACCCAAGTACCCCTCCCTCGCTGATCAGTCTTAGAACGTTGAAGCCGCACTGCGACCTCCCTGCCGCGGAACTCCACTTCCCCCCACGTCAGCCCCGCACGCCCCTTCAAACCCACTAACTCCGACACCCGAAAGGCCCCGAAATACATCCATGACATCAATGTGGAAAACCGCACCGATCTCTGCACACCACCGGCAAACAGCCCACCAGTCCTTCCAACATCGCCTCCGTAATTGGCCGTCTCCTCCGCACCCGAGCCCCCTTCTCTCGCTCCCAACCCTCCAACAGACGCCCTCCCAATTCTCCCGCGGAAGGGGCATAACCCCACCAAAGCTTGCCCATAAACGCCAAACCTGCCAGTTTCCCCGCAATAGTCACTCTCGCCAAACTTTTGTCCATTAACCCCAGCATGAATTGCACCACCTGCTCTTCCCGACGCCACTTGTCCCGCTGCCTTACCGCTCCAAAACGCAGAAACTCCAGTCAGGCCTGTTCGTAACTCCTCCACGTAGACGCTGCCACGGACGACCTCACCAATTGAACGACCCGCGCTCTCCCACCAACCACATCTCGTCCGGCACCTTCGTCTTGACCGCCGCCGCATCCGTGGCTAGCCCATGGAACCTCTGCCACTGTGAACGAGACAAGGCATCCGCAATGTCATTGTCCACACCAGGCACATGCTGTGCCCGAAACAAGATATTATGTTCCAAGCACCTCAACACGAACACGCGCATCAACTTTAGCACTTGGGGCTCCCTCGCAGACTGCCGGTTCACCACCTGCACCACCGACATATTGTCCACCTTGAACAACACGCGCTTGTGCGCTAACTCACGCGCCCACACTGTCACAATCACCACCAGCGGGAACAATTCCAAGAAAGCAATGCTCCTACCCCCTGCCTGCCACTGCTCCGGCCATTGTTCCGCGCACCACCGGCCCTCCCAGTAGAGCCCGAAACCTCCAACTCCCGCCGCATCTGATGACATCGTCACATCCCACTCCCACTCCTCCGGGGGCGCCATGGGAACACCGTTGAATCGCTCCAAAAACGCCAACCACATGCTCAGATCCTCTCTCGCGCCCGCCGCTAGCCGTACGTGATGATCCGGCATCGACAAACCGGACATGGCCAATCCCAACCTCCGACAAAAGGTCCGACCCGCTCGCACTACGCGGCACGCAAAGTTCAAATGCCCCAGCAACACCTGTACCTCTCGCACCAACACCTTCCGCTTTGCCAACATGCCCCTCACCAACTCCACCATCACTACCCGCTTGTCTTCTGGTAGGCGTGCTTCCATGGCCGCTGAGTCGAGCTCTATCCCGAGGAACGACAGCACCGTGCTGGGCCCCTGCGTCTTCTCTGGCGCCAAAGGAACTCCCAGGTAACCCATCAGGTCCGTAAAACTACTCAGCTGCTGCTGGCAGTCCGTCGAACCGGGTCGGCCCACCAGGAAGAAGTCGTCCAGGTAATGCGTGATCGCCTCAGAGCCTGTGCGCCAGGAAAAAGCCCACTGCAAAAAAGAGCTGAAACGCTCGAACAAAGCACACGACACAGAGCACCCCATTGGAAGCGCTCTATCTACAAAAATGAGCCCATCCAGCTGGATCCCCAGCAATTGATGATCCGCCGGGTGAACCGGTAGTAACCGAAATGCCGATTTCACATCGCATTTTGCCATGAGCGCCCCCCGACCCGCCGTCGTCACCAACTTCCTCGCGACGTCCACGGACGAGTAGGACACCGACGCCAAATCCGCCGATATAAAGTCGTTCACCGATGCGCCCTCCGGCCATGATAGATGTTGAATCAGGCGGAATTGAGCGTGCTCTTTCTTTGGGACCACTCCAATGGGGGAAATGATCAAATCCTTCAACGGCGCTACCTCGAAAGGTCCCACCATCCTCCCCTCTTTCACTTCCTTGAAGAGCTTCTCCCGGACGATCCCCTTGTGTGCGTTCACGGACTTCAGGTTCTCCGCCCAGCGAGCGATCCGTGGACCCTCGTACCCCAACCGGAAACCCTCCCTGAAACCCCGACGCAGCACCGTCGCATCGTCCGGTCGCGGATACGCCTCCAAGAAAGGTTCCAACCGATCCAGCCTAACCGGTGTACGAGCCTTTTCCCATGGTACTCGCTCCCCCCCTTCCCCCTCCCCTTCCCCTGCCGGGCACGGGAGCCGGGTATTGCCCCTGCGTGGGGCCTCCCCAAAGCCCCCAGCATCGTGCCTCTGGGTGGCGTTTTCCACAAGAGGAGCACTCATGCCTAAATTTGCACGTCTGCCGGAGGCAGGAACCCCTGTTAAAATCCCAGCAGGTCCCCGCGCTTTGGCTGCTCCCAGCTCCCCCCGGCCCCACCCCCCCATGGGTGGGGCGAGCCGAAAAGGGGGGGGAGCCAATGGCAAACCACTGGCCGTGTAGATAGTGCGGCCAAATTTTGCCCCACTCATCGTTTGTTGGTACAGGTCCGCGTCCAACTCCCCCCACTTAGCCTCCGGGTCCGACACCCTGCGCGCCCGGAACTCCTCGTCGTAATGCGACCAAGCATTGCCCCCGTAGGTCACTTGCGCCCGCCACACCACGTCCATGTATTTGAACAGCGCGACTGCCCTGTCAGGGTACTTCTCACAGTACACGCTCGCATATATCAAGAAAGCCGCCGACCAATTCTCAATAGTAACGGGCACTTTCGGCCGCCTCGCCAATTCCTGCTCTTCCTCCTTCGAACCCTCCTTGGCCATCAATTCCCGGTGCAGCAACTTCAAAATCTCTACGTACTCCCCTTTCCAGATCTTCTCCCTAGTCGCCATCGACAAATGTGCCCCCAGCGGCTTCGCCACCCCCATGTACGGCAGCTTCTTGACCGGCACCTCGCAGCTCTCCTTCGCCCCGGCGCCCGCCGACCCGCCAGACGCCAGGCCCGTCCCCGTACTCACCGATGCCGCGCTCCCGACCGGTACCTCGCCGCTCTCCTGTGCCCCGGCACTTTCCGCTTCCGTACACACACCAGCATCTACCACATACCTGCCCTTCACCAGTCTCACCTCATCCCCCCCCAGCCGTCGTCCCCACCGACACCTGACGACCACCAAAAGCACCTCCTCCCGCCTTGCCTCCATGAGGCGTGCCCAAGCCGCTCCCCGACCCCGTACTGGTCTTACCTGGCGTCAAGGCTGGCGTCCTCACCGGATCCCGCCGCCTAACCAGGTCCGCTGGGGGGGCCGTCACTCGCGGCACCACTTGCCGGGGGCATTCCTGTAGAACACTGCCAACAACGTTACTGACCTCCCCCCCGGCCTCCCGCAGCTCCCCCTCCTCTTCCGACTCCAGCTCCTCATCAGCCAAAACCCTTCCTGTGGACACCCTGCTCAAACCCGCCTTGTCCCTACACTCCGTCATCAATGTACCTAAATCCATACTCACTCTCCTCCTGCTCCCCGGTTGGTAATCAGAGTAACCCGCTGCACCGTTGCTCCATCCCCGTCCCCCGGCGGCCGGATCGACCCATCGGGAGGGGGGCGTCGGAGAGCTATCTGTCGTCTGTCCATGCCAGGTCCCTCGTTGGAGCGCGACCGCCCGTACTAGGCAGAGCCGGCCCATCCACTCGGCGGGGTGGAGCCGCATGCTGCTCACCCAAGCCCCTACCCCACTGCTCCTGCCAAGAGAAAAACGGGGAAGTCCAGCATGCCGGGGCAAAACCCTCTCCGCTACCTCCCCAGCCACCACTCCCCCCCGCCGCAGAATGCCCTCCTCGCTAGACGCCCCCCCACCCACTCTCTCCCCACCCCCAGCTCCCCGCCCCGCCCTGCCCCTCCCACGCGCCTCCCCCCGAACCCCCACAAACACCCCATCCCAGCGTCTCCCCCCCTCTCCCCCCCGCCGCTCCACCTGCCCCGTATCCCCCCCGCCGAACCCCCCGCCCCCTCCCCCAACCACCGTCAACCCCCGACCCCTGACACACCCCTGGGCCCCCGCTCAGCCCCCCTCTGCCCCCCTGCGCACCCTCTCCGCGCCACGCACCCCGTCCCTTACCCCCTGGGGAGCCCCCCCTACTGGGAGGAACTATGTCGTCATCTGCGGAATCCTCCCCCCCCAGATCGCTCCCACCTCCATCTCCCTCCTCCTCCCCCCATCCGAATCCTCAATCATGAGCGGCGATACCCCCCCTGGCACTCCCTGCCCCCTTGACTCCCCTTCCCCCATCGCCCCACCGGCCCCACCCCCAGGCACCACTCCCTCCTCCCCCTCCGTCCCCCCCGACCACCCCGCCTCCTCCCCTTGGCCAAGCACCCCTCCTTCTCCCTCCCTCACCGCCTGACCCCCTCCTGCCTCTCCTCCCTTGGAGCTGCGCTTCGCCCCTGCTGCCGCCATTTTCCCACCTGTACCCCCTTCCACCCTCTCCATCTCGACCACGTTCACCTGCGCACCCCCCCGCCTCCCCCCACCCCACCCAGGCCCTCCGCGCCTTCAACGAACTTCAACGGCGCCTTCTTCCGGCCGCCGCGTTGTTGCCTCCGCCCCCCTCCCCTCTTGGCCGCCCCAGCCACACTCTGGCCGCCTCCGCGCGCCGCTCTTTTCGGCTCTCCCGCCCCCTCCCCCTTGCAAGCGCGAGACCTAGGCGGCTCGCAAGCCACCACTGCCGCCGCGGCGCCATCTGCAGCGCGCCTTACCCGCAGATCGCTCCTTAACAGGTCCGTCCTGCCCGCTTCGCCGAGGAGGCGAAGCGCTTCCCGCACTCTTGGGTCGGCCAACGCGTCATCCGCCATCGCCAGGTACCGCGCCGTCAGCCCGCCGCCTCCTTCACTGCAGCAACGTCTCCTCGCGCACCACGCCGCAAACCTGCTCCCCGACCACGTGATCCCGCCCCTTACTCGACCGCTAACTCCACTAGCACAACCAACACACTTTCCCTACAATAACACCGCTCCAACTAAAAGCACCAAAAATTTTTTACACTAGCCCCCGGCTGCTGGGTCACTGTCCCATGAAATGGTGCACAGTGACCCAAAATGGCCGCTTATGAACCCTCCCAGCCCTAAGGAGCCCCAAAACCGCCGGCCAGCCCAAACAGCCCAAAAATCCCTTCCTGTGTCCTCAAAGCTTCCTCCCCTCCCCTTCCTCTGCCCCAAAATCCCCGGGGGGGCGAGCCTCCCTCCGGTCGGCCACCCCCCGCAAAGCCCCATTGTATATTTGAGAAATGATTGCATTACTAATTTACAGTGAACAATGGCGAAAGGCAAAGACGTTATTGCACCCGAATACCCAACTTTCGAGGAAAGGGGATTGAATTTCACAGAGGAAAGGAAACGTCCATGAACTGAGGACTTCCGGTCATGACAGTAATACCCAGCAACAGCCACAAACTTCCCCAGACCCTGCTACTCAAACCTTGCCTCATAGGCCACAACAGACGCTTTGTTCAAATGCTACCTCCCACTCAACCCATCAACATGCAACAAGTGAACAGAACAGCCACAGGCAGACAATACCACGAGTGACAATTTCTAAAAGCAGGATCATTAAACAGTGACTGCACCTGGGGAATTCAGAAGACCATGATTTGTGAGAGATGACGAGGCAGCCAACTTTACAAAAGATGAAAAGTGCCTCCTTGCATAGGAGATATGAATTCATGCGAAGATGCTTTTCCCCCCTTCCTTTTTTTCCCCCTTCCAGCAAACCCCCCCCCTTCTTTATCCTTTTCAACGTACGCTGACGGATTTGCAATAGCAGGAAGTTGAGAAAAAAATTTGCGGATTACTGAAATATGGACGATACGCCCGGACCGGAACATTTCAATGCTGAGGTAAACTCTTGCAGAGTTACACATAACGGCTCCGTCACACGGCTAAACCGAGGCAGCCAGAGTAGCAAGGAAAAGGAGAAATTGATAACATTAAAACAAGCACAAGCAAACAGTCACGCAGGCAAAAATTTACATTTCTACATTCAACACAAACTAACAACTACGCTGAGGCAGTGTAACAGGCACTCGACAACGAACATTGATGGCACACAAATACAAAAACGGACAACGTGCAGGCGGCACAAACAAGGACATACAAATACAGTGAACATGCAGCAAATAAAAACAGCCATCAAGGCCGGCTCTAGGCTCATGGTGGCCCTGGGCAGGGAGCGTAGGTAGGGGGCCCGGAAGTGGGAGTCCGGGCAGGGCGGAGCGCGCAGGCCAGTAAAGAGGGGAGGGGGTCAGGGTGTTTAGAAGTGGAACAGAGCCGGAGGCCGCCAAATCCCTGCCAGGGGCCACCACGCAAATATGTATCCATCCTCAGAGGATTAATATATTAAGGATATATATTGGCGTGGTGGCCCCTGGGGTTTGGTGGCCCTGTGCAGGTGCACAGCTTGCACATGCCTAAAGCCGGCCCTGCAGCCATCAGAAAGGCACACAAACACATCAGCAACAAAGTGAATAGAAATACATTTTCAACCCCGGACAACGTCGGGACGGGCTGCTAGTCAATTAATAAAATGAAAATATTTTCTAACTTTAATGTGTGCTAATTTTGACTTACGTATGATACATTTTTGCAAACTGGGTGTCTTGTACATGTAACTACTGGACCTAGAATTTCTCATGTCAAATGTTTGACTGGCTTAGCTATAGACTTTTGCCTAAAGTGCCTTATTCCCTGTATATAGCGAGTCTAGTAAATATATAGGGGTCCCTGTCTTTCAAATGAAGATGCTTAAGCATTCACCTCAAAAGCTGAGAGCTCTCCCGAAAGCCAGCAACCTTGTCATCTGTTGGCATGTTTGTGCTGAAGCACAGCAAAACTGCATGCTGGTGCTCTAAAGTTGAATTGACTCAAATTAGACTCTGACAGGGGAAACCTAGTATGGGAAATGACTTAGTTGAAGGGCACAACAACCCTATATGATGGAACGAGATGAAGTTGTGGCTTCTGGACCGACAAGGGTATTTCAAGTATAGAAATCATCAGGACTTGATCAGGGAAAGTGAGTATAAAAATAGATTGCATTGTTCCAGCGCTTCAACAGAAATTCTTTATAAATGACATCACTATCTACTACCACACTTACCAATCAAAACCAGGCCCATAAGAAACAACTGAGCAGCTGAAACATGAGGCAAATGGATCTAATATGTTTGTTTTTGAACTATAAACTATCTACAATAATCAAGACCAGCTTGTCATTTTAGAAAGTTTATTTAAACACATCTAGAAAAACTCAGGTTTTGGAATTTTATTAAACAAGCATTAGAAAATGTCATAAAGAGAAGTTTATTCAGAATTAATAAAAAGAGCATAAATCAAGAATTATTATTCATTTGCAGAAATAAATAAAATTAAGCATTTCCAAACCTAACTATCTCTGTCTCTACCCTCATTACCTAGAAATAAAGTAATTAATAAAAACTCCTTTCCTCACGTGTAAAGTCCATCAGCATAACACGTCCTCCAGAATTCTCGAGCGTAAGCCACCCATCTGTTCTCTGAACCCATTCTTATACCCTAAATTAAGCTGAGCTAACTATTTTTCACATTCCAGCAGACGAATTCTAGTCCTCCATTGGCTGAGCCACCTCGTGCCACAGTAACCCGTGACATCTCCTTCTCACATGCCCGGGCAAATTCACTAGTTCATTGTTCATGTAGAAGTCTTCGCAGCATTTCCTCAGGCTGCTACAATTTGTATCGAAAGAGGTTTCAAGCAATGCATATCTATCACGTCTCTTCCTTTTAACCTTGAGCTTGTCCGCTCTGAATTCACGTAGCCTGTTTGCAAATTTCTCCACAGAACCATCTTTTTAGCAGTTCATTCCAAAACCTTTCAAAATAAAAGGTCAGAGGCTTTTTCCATCCTCTTCAGAATTATTTTCTCTGTGCCATTTTCATCAATAGGCCTCTTTTCAAAAAGCGTCACTTTTCTGCGCCACCTCTCTTGCGCTACTTTTAAATGTGTATTATTTTTCTGCAGCCATCTTTAAACTTCATTTGTAAAACTATTATATAAACAAAGACAAAGAATAATTAATGCAAGAAATACAGTTTGTTCTGTTGCCTCCCATCATTGCTAATAATTAACCCATTCGTCTAAATTACCTAGCAGTAAAGCACAAATAAAGCAGCATTTTATATCTACCATTCTTCATTTAATCCAGCAAGGTTCTTTATGCACCTATAGAGAATAGAGTGACACCACATAGACAGGGAAAGCAAAATAAGCACATGCCATTATTTAAAAACAGCTGCTATTAGTTATGACATGACAATAGACAAGATTAATTTATTATTTTCCACATACATGAGAATGCAACATAATGCACATTTATGAGCACACATGTTAGTTTCCCGCGTGTTCTGTAATGTAATGTAACTTTAAACTAGATTGAATTAGCACACACACAGCACAAATTGTTAGCATAATTAATTAATTTATGAAAGTGTGACTTCACGAGTTGAAATAAAATTTATTTCTGAATCTCGCTCCATCAACTCCCTCATCTGGTGATTTAAAAATCACCAAACAACACCCAAAAATTTTAGCAAAAATTTTATCTAAGATGAACATGATTCAATTTCACCTGTGTTAGTATTTCTAAAGACTTTTCTCATCAGTTTGCCTACAACTCTCATATTCAGTTTTACAAATTCCCTCTAGATCTATTTCTTTCTTTTGTGTAACAAGCAATTGATCTTCAACAAAAGTGTTGCAAAAACTATAACTAATAAAAGTGTCAGTATTACACTATGTTTGTCTTGACTAACTGAAGCTTTGCTTGTCATAATGACCTTAAACTTCTCTTTGATAATTCCAAAAAAGGAAATGACAACTAAAACTAACCAAAGCAGAATTATTAGGAGCATATATATCAGAGACATCTTATAACATTTCTTTAAAATTAAGCATCTTCAGCTTGTTGAAAGTATTTTCATCAAGCTTGCAATGGAAAAAAAAATGTGTTTAAAAATGTGTCTACATTTTCTAAAAATTTCTAACACCCCCCTTTTTCAATTTTTTTTTTATTTTTTTATTTTTATTTTTTTACCCTTAAACCTTCTAACACTTTTTCTTCGACCTTATGTCACAAATTAATTTTCCAGCTAACACCATTTCTTCGACCTTGTGTCATCTAACACATTTTCTTCAGCCTTATGCCAAAAACAAGTAACCTATATATTTTTTTTTTACAGGTAAGTACTTCAATCACTGTCACTATTCTCTTCAATCTTTTCCTGACTGCTACTATTTACCTCCACTACAGGTATCACTTCCAATTTCTTTCCTGCTTCACTTTTCTTTTCAAGATCTCTTTGACTTGATATTACATCAACCTGTTCCTTTGATCTGTTTACCAATTTCAATTTTAGGCTTTCATTTTTCTCCAGCCAGTTATCACATTTTCTTTGTAATTTCTTCTTTGACTTGATCACATTATTTTCTGTACTCCAAGCTCTTTTTCTCAATTTTCTTACTTGAGAATCTTCATCAATTTCATCAGTTTCAGTGTCAGAAATTTCAATTTCAGACTCAGGTACTTCTTTACTCGACAGCTTCACTCCGTTAGGAACGTCATCTTTGTAACTGGTACTTGGCAATTCATCTTCTTCTTTTTCTTCAATTACCTTCAACTTCCCAGTTTCAGAATTCTTGTTCCTCCTTTCAGAGCTACTTTTCTGCTTTTCAATACTCTCCTGGTCTTGAATCACAATCTGATCACATTCTTCTTCTGCTTCTTTTTCTAGCAGATCTTCATCATTTTCTGAGTCTTCAGTCACAATTTTCAAGTCTTTTTCATTCAAGGCTTGTTTTTCAATCAAACTCTTCAGATGTCGACCAACCTGTCGATCTTCAATATCTGGATTTCTTTCAGAATCTTCTTTAGAATCTGAATCAGTAGTTGTGACACTATCCTCATCAGGATTTTCAGGTGTAGATACACGAAAAGTATGGCCAGTGTCAATCCACCTCTTCAGTCTTTTACACCTCACTGCAATTGTTGTGACAAGACTGACTGGCCTCCCTTTCTGCCACCTTGGCACTAGACAATTTCTTTTTAGACAAACCTTTTTCCTAACCTTTTCACCTGGTAACAGATCATGTGCTTGCTCTTTTTCTCTTGTTTGCACTTCAGTTTCATCTTCATCAGAAACAGAAATCATTTCATCTGATAAATTCCTGCAGTACTCCAAATTGATACTATCATTGATAGTCATCATTCTTTTCTCTGATATGAATACCTGTCTCATGACCTTGTCCATCACAATATTATGCGAACCTAAATCTGTCTTTTTATCAGTAGTACTTCTCAGAAAATTCAAAACAAGTGGAAGAACATCTGTCCACTTTATACCTATAGCTAGGCACATTTTTGTATCTCTGTTCTTTATAGTACCATTCTTTTGCTCCTCAACATCTGAAATTTCTAGTCTGTCTGTACAGTATAGCAGTCTGTTTTCAATATGTTTTCTGCCATCTGATAACTTTGCAACAGTAATTGCTTCATTATGTAGTGTAAGAAATGCTTCAACCCATCTTGAAAACAAACAGACAATCATAAAAACATAGCACAATTTGTTATGCAGTTCCATCTCAATGAAATCCATTTGTAATCTGGTCAATGAACCACTCTCCTGTAATTCTGTTCTCATTCCCACAACTGTTTTCTTAACTTTGTTCACTTGCTGGCAACACAGCTTGACCATTAAATCTTCTCCAATATGTTCCAAACTATGGTATAATTTAGCCATGTCATCAATTATGCTGTCTGGTAAAACTATTCTGTCATCTCTGTGTGTCCAAATCTCATCCTCATCTCCCTGTCTACATTCTGCTCTCAACCATGTGTTTTTCTCCTCATGAGTTGCTTCATCTTGTAAATCTTTGACTCCCTGCCATGTTTCAACTACAGAAGTTAGTATTAGTGAACTCAAAGCATGTTCATCATTCTTTTTGTATGCTGCACATTTCACGTCAGCAATCCTTTCCACCAATTGAATGCCATCAATCAATCCTTTAGTTAATTTTGCTTTTCTGATAGGTGAACCTGTAGGAGTAAATGTTTTAATCTGTTGATCAATGTTATCTGTTACTTGGATGTTTTCACTTAAAAGACCATTATATTCATTCCAGGATACTGGAAGTTCACTTATTCCATGTGATCTGTATTCCTGTTCCTTATTAACAAAATTTTGCAATGGCGGTAAAGCCATCTCATTCTGCTGAATCATCACCTGTCGCTGTATTTGTAACTGTTCATTCAGCTCATTTATTTTAAACTCCTTTTCCTTTGACCATATTTTTGACTCGTCTGACTGTGTCAATTCAATTAGATCAGTATCAGACTTCTCACTTACTAGAACTGGAATCATCTCTGTTTCTTGCTGTGTTGTAATTTTTACAAGTTCAATTTCAAGTACAATAGAATAAACCTTTTCAGTAAAATTTTTAATTTCAGAATTAAATGGGACCATTAAAGCTATGGGACTAATTTCATCCTTTCCAAGCACATGAACTGTCTCTGTTTCCATTATTTTCATGGACTCCTTTAAATCATTTGATGAATTCACATGATCAGGAATATTAATTCCAGAAGTACCAGACATTTCATCATGCTTTTCTGTCACATCAATTTGAGAAAAAGTTTGAGCTGGGACTCTTTTAATATGATCTGGTATTTTTGGAGTTACATTAATCTGTTCTGGGAGTCTTCTTGAATTCCTGTTCTGATCAATATTTACAACATAATTTTTACATTGATCAATATTTTCTACTCTGATACCTTTATTATTTAATTTCGCTAATTTGAGAATCATTAATTTACTCTCACATTTGACAACAACCCTTTTCATTTTCTTATACAAGGAAGTCATTTTCTGCTTCTTTAGATAATTTGGTAAATACTCTCTCAAAATTTGCCTTGCAGCGTTTGCTAATTAATTAATTAATTAATTTAACACTATCAGGTGTATATTAATCTTATAACTTGGTCAATCAAATTTTTCTCTTAATTTACCTGTATCACTAATTTTTATAAACCTGAAAAGGAAAACATAAATTTGCAAAAACACAATATAAAGTATTTAATTTACAACAACAAAACACCTAAAATGCAATCAGCTATCTTTAAAAAAAAATTATTTTCACTTACACACCTTTCTGCATCAACACCTGTGAAAGTAAGCCTAAATGTACTTGCCTTAATTTTTTTTTCTTTTTTCTTTTCTTTTTTTATAACATGTCTGCTTGTAAATAACCTTTGACCCCTTAAACATTAATTAGATATCATTATTACAATTTCGTTTTGTGACACAATACCACAATACTGTTGATGTTATTCCTTCTTTAGTGGCCTTTCTAGTTATACAATGCTGTGCTATCAAAGACCTTGATGACTTTTCTAACGTATAGTGCTGTAAACGCTCTAATTTTATTTGCAATCCTAATGACAATTGTTTTACCTAATTTTGTAATATTTAAAATTATTAATGTCTTTTGCTCAAGTCACTTTTGCTATTATCCTAATGTATCTCCTGTATTATTCACTAATTAATAGCAAGTGTGTTGTATTAAATATCAAAAACAAATAAAAACGAAGCTTTGGGCATTAATAGCGTGGAAAAACTAAATCCTTGGCAAAAAGTAAACAATGTACATCAGCACGAGTGTTTTGACCAATCAGCGTGTGTTTACTACAATGCTCAGCCAACCAGATACTCAGCACCGAGCCTCTACCAATCCTGTGGCGTTTTTCAGCCAATCAGATCACAGCTCTTCTCGAGCAATAACCAAACTGTTGCTGTGGCCATAAATCGCTGCTGCTTCTGTCCCACTCGCCTCACGCTCAAGCATCAGCACTTGAAATTATAATTTCACATGGAAAAATCAAATCGGGGAGATTTTAAAACTTTTAACATAGAACAGCGCTTTATCCAATCACAGCGCGACTTTGTTGTGACACCTAGAGAGCCACAACAAATCACAGCGCAGCTCTGCTGTGACGCTACGCCACTCCTATCCAATCAGGGCACGGCTCCTTGATGACGCGACAGGACTTCCACAAATGGAAGCGCAGCTACTTCGTGAAGACACGGTTTTGGCTATGACGCGACGGCGTCTTAACGAATGGGAGCGTAGCTTTGGTTATGACGCGACGGCGTCTTAACGAATGGGAGCGCAGCTTTGGCTATGACGCGACGGCGTCTTAACGAATTGAAGCGCGGCGGCTGACGTAACCAGCCGCTGCAGCTGTCAGCTCTCCTACTCGGCTCCTACTCGGCTCCTAGCACCGCACCCCCCCCTCCGCTCGCCACACGCATTGGCCTTAACACGCTTCTCTCATTTTAAATAACAGCGCGATTTAAACAAGACCAAAGCGGGGGCCTTAGGTTTATGTTTTAGTATGTTCTTAACAATTAACTTTTGGGACACTTGTTAATTTAATATAAATCTCGGCAACCAATGGTGACACGGACAGCCTATCACAGCACAATTTAGCTGTGATGCCTAGACCAATCAAAGAACGGCCTTGCTGATACACCCCAGACACTGAACCAATCAGAGCGCGGCAGGCTCTGACGTATGCAGCAGCTGCGGCTGCAGGCTCTCCCCACACGCTCTCACTCCTAAATCAGCCCCTCCCTTACAATTTTCGATCAGGGCACTTTTCAATGGTTTAAAATAGCGCGCAATGCCTAAAATTGGATTTAAAAAGCACAAAACACCCTTTAATGCTCTATACAGCGCAGACTTCACCTAAAGACATCAGAACGCTCTACAATATTTTAAAATAGCGCATTCTTTACCATGAAGGCTCAAAAACACTTTCCTATTACTTTTATTTTTTAAAACGCAATTAATAACTACATAAAGGAAACCATTCGTCTGCTTCCCTAACAAAAAGATAGTTTTATGCATACATTCAAGGATATGTGGAATAGACGTTTTTTTAAACGCAATTAATAACTACATAAAGGAAACCATTTGTCTGCTTCCCTAACAAAAAGATAGTTTTATGCATACATTCAAGGATATGTGGAATAGACGACGCTATTCTCACAGAATAGTCTCAATTGCCAATAGAGTAATTCTTACCCTATCCTTCTAACTGATCTCAATCATTCACACACTTCCAGACAGAAAACCCTGATCATTCACACACAAATTCTTGGCAGGACTTGAACCAACCACAGAAAAAGTCAGGCGTTGATAAGAATAGACGACGCTATCTCACCCTTCTCTCAAGGTTGAATAAATCCTACTACTCTCTTCACAGAAAGTTTTAAAACGGGCAACAAATCCCTATGCTTAATGCTACAATTTCATAGGCAATCCTCACTATACATTCAACCAATCAATCTAAGGTCCCTAAACTTGTGTTGTACGTCCACAACACGTGATATATTCTATACCACAATTTTGAAACAGACAAATGCACTGTGTAACTCTTCTAGTCACACTACCTTTGCCGGCAAATCAGGAGTTTTTCACAGCTGGAAAAACCCTTAAAGATTACATACTACACATAACAATCTGACAAAATCAAAAACTCAACTTATGTTAAACATCAATCCTATGTCTATACCTACATATATGTAACATTCATGTCAAAAACAACATATAACCGTACGAATGCTACCATAAATTTTTCCAGCGCTTCAACAGAAATTCTTTATAAATTACATCACTATCTACTACCACACTTACCAATCAAAACCAGGCCCATAAGAAACAACTGAGCAGCTGAAACATGAGGCAAATGGATCTAATATGTTTGTTTTTGAACTATAAACTATCTACAATAATCAAGACCAGCTTGTCATTTTAGAAAGTTTATTTAAACACATCTAGAAAAACTCAGGTTTTGGAATTTTATTAAACAAGCATTAGAAAATGTCATAAAGAGAAGTTTATTCAGAATTAATAAAAAGAGCATAAATCAAGAATTATTATTCATTTGCAGAAATAAATAAAATTAAGCATTTCCAAACCTAACTATCTCTGTCTCTACCCTCATTACCTAGAAATAAAGTAATTAATAAAAACTCCTTTCCTCACGTGTAAAGTCCATCAGCATAACACGTCCTCCAGAATTCTCGAGCGTAAGCCACCCATCTGTTCTCTGAACCCATTCTTATACCCTAAATTAAGCTGAGCTAACTATTTTTCACATTCCAGCAGACGAATTCTAGTCCTCCATTGGCTGAGCCACCTCGTGCCACAGTAACCCGTGACATCTCCTTCTCACATGCCCGGGCAAATTCACTAGTTCATTGTTCATGTAGAAGTCTTGGCAGCATTTCCTCAGGCTGCTACAATTTGTATCGAAAGAGGTTTCAAGCAATGCATATCTATCACGTCTCTTCCTTTTAACCTTGAGCTTGTCCGCTCTGAATTCACGTAGCCTGTTTGCAAATTTCTCCACAGAACCATCTTTTTAGCAGTTCATTCCAAAACCTTTCAAACTAAAAGCTCAGAGGCTTTTTCCATCCTCTTCAGAATTATTTTCTCTGTGCCATTTTCATCAATAGGCCTCTTTTAAAAAAGCGTCACTTTTCTGCGCCACCTCTCTTGCGCTACTTTTAAATGTGTATTATTTTTCTGCAGCCATCTTTAAACTTCATTTGTAAAACTATTATATAAACAAAGACAAAGAATAATTGATGCAAGAAATACAGTTTGTTCTGTTGCCTCCCATCATTGCTAATAATTAACCCATTCGTCTAAATTACCTAGCAGTAAAGCACAAATAAAGCAGCATTTTATATCTACCATTCTTCATTTAATCCAGCAAGGTTCTTTATGAACCTATAGAGAATAGAGTGACACCACATAGACAGGGAAAGCAAAATAAGCACATGCCATTATTTAAAAACAGCTGCTATTAGTTATGACATGACAATAGACAAGATTAATTTATTATTTTCCACATACATGAGAATGCAACATAATGCACATTTATGAGCACACATGTTAGTTTCCCGCGTGTTCTGTAATGTAATGTAACTTTAAACTAGATTGAATTAGCACACACACAGCACAAATTGTTAGCATAAATAATTAATTTATGAAAGTGTGACTTCACGAGTTGAAATAAAATTTATTTCTGAATCTCGCTCCATCAGCTGCATGTCAGTTCCAAGAAGGGGAAAGAAAATAATGGTAGATATCAGGTTGACTGTCTTCCCGTTAGATCTAACTTCATATTCCCAGATTACAAAACGGGCAAATGACTAATATATGAAGGGGAATGCCATGCCAGTCTGAGGTTGTATCTTTGCCATCACATACTGCATTTAATGAAGTATACTGGGAATGCTAGAGATAAGCAGGCTTAAGCATAACTGATTCATCAGTTATCTAGTACAGTGACTAAGGTGTAGTATCTGAACGATAAAGTCTATAGCAGTACAGGAAATGACAGAAATATGACTCTGGGCAGTACAGGAAATGACAGAAATATGACTCTGGGCCGGAATCACAGAGAACAATGGTGGGTGGCACTTAATAGGGTTTGGAAGTGATGCTTGTAGGAAGCTAGCTTTCTATATAGTGCACTAAAATGGAGTACGCTGTGTTAAGTGTCCTAGTGAGACCCAGATTGGTATACAGAGGCAAAAGTAGATAATTCCAAAGCTCTATTTGTGGTAGTGTAGGCGAGAAGTTAGGCTTGTAAGAGGGTACTGCTAAGCAATTATTGTACTCACAGAGGCAAGAAATGAGACACACACTGAAGAATAAATCAGAGACCAATTTATAAAAATAACAGCAATTTTTACATAATTTTTCAGACCAAGAACTTTGTTCTACAGTAAGGTCTTTTTAATTATAGCAATTTTAAAGTTTGCAAAATGAATTACTTTTGTACCCTATTACACACCATTTAAATCAATGTGAGAAAATAGAAAAATGCACATAAAAATACAGCTGGATCACAAGATTCCCCTTCGGGATTTAAGTGAGTAGCAAGGTCAGGGTCAATGTTTCAATAGCGGATTCTCGGGAGCCTCACAGATTCAGCCGAGAGCAGGGTGCTGAGGTTGTTGGTAGCAGGTGCCCTAAGGAGGGGCCACTTGAAAACACCCTGCACAAAGAGACTTAAAGGTAAATCCATGGGGTTCCATTCGAGGGAGAAGGTTGTAATGGTCTACGGACCACAGGAGAACAGCTGGATTATCGTTATCAAGAATCATCATAATGATACAATTAAATAACAATGTCTGTAGACAACATTTTCCATAAAAACATTACAGGTGTATGATACTCAAATCCATTTAATACATTTGAAGTGAAGCAATTATGACAGAAAAAATATTATATCAATATATTTGACTCAGATAATGATGTTGTCAAAAGACAGTGTGTCGACGCAGTGTTTCTGTGTATCTTTTAATTTCTTGACGCCTTCTTCAGGGCTCAAATAACAATCATAACTTTTTTCATAAATTTCATAAAAACAGGTTATACATCCGCAATGTGCTTTAATGGGGAAGATCCAGTTGTGCATCCATATTTAAATTGTGTTGCACCTATCAAAGAATGTCCTCTCTTCAGTGATAATCTTAAAGGCACCTTGGGAAGGATGAAAGATCCAGGCTAGGTCAGACCACTTTATAAGTCCTCTCCAATGACCGTTTATCCGCAGCTATTTCTTTTTTTAATTTCAGTAATTTTTTATTGAAAAAAAAAAGATATTTACATGGAGCGTTACATAAACATGGGAAGAAGAGAGAGTGAAGAAAGAAGAGAAGAAATGCCCGGGGGGGAGGGGAGGGGGGGGTCTGTTGAATCTTATTGGCCTTAGTCCAAGCGCCAGTCGTGCGCGCTGCTTCTTGTAGTTGACTCCTGGTAAGGATCCATCGCCCCCTTCTTTGCATTGATTTTCTCTCGTTGGTCCCCGGCCGTGGACAGGAAGGAGAGAGAGCAAGGAGAAAGAAACAGCACAGAGTCGTTATGCAGTTTTAAGGCGGTGGCCTGCGTGCTGGTGGCACCTGTTGGGTTGAGTGCCTGGCTGTGTTTCTAAGGGGGTTTGTGCGAGGATAGGTAGTTGTCTAGAGACTCCCACATGTTTGACTGTCTGTGCATCTTGGGAGTGTGTTTCGCCGTTATGGTATCCGCCCCTCTCAAGAAGGTGACCCAGTTGAGCCATGCTCTGGACGTGGCTTTTCCTGTGTCCTTCCAATTGTTCAGCACTGTTTTGACTGCCGCTGTCAGCAGCAGGTCGATCGGGTCTCTGTCCTCTTTGGCTATGATTGAGGGGGCCATGAACCCTAATGCTAGGCTGTGAAAGTCTAGTTGTAGTGCTGCCCCTGTTATTTCGTTTATCAGTGTCTCAATTGTATTCCAGAACTTCCTAACCTTGGTGCAGTGAAAGAGCAGGTGTGCTAGATCCCCCCTATGTTTGTTGCAGTTCCAGCAGGAATCGCTGTCACGGATTCCTATGGATGCTAGGCGTGCGGGGGTCCAGTATGCCTTGTGTATCAGCCAGAACTTGGTCTGGTCCAGAGTCGTAGTCACCTTTTTCCTTGATGTGGACTTCCAGAGATTGGCCTTCTCTTCCTCGCTAAGCTCCCTTCCCACTAGTGATCCCCAGAAGGTCATGACTTTGTTGTTGAGTTTGGTGGATTTGGGTCTCAGGGCTTTGTAGAGGTGTGCTACTTGGTGCCCCAGTTTGTTTAGGTTATTGGCGTATTGCAGGATTGACGGTGTCTGTCGGTTCAGGTCTGCCTTCCCTATTGCTACCTTGATCTTCAGGAAGTTGTACAGTTCTATGCTTTCCATTTTATGTTCTTCTTTGAGTGTGTCAAAGGTGGTATGTGCGCCTCGTTTTTGTAGGTGGTTTACTGTGGATATGCCGTGTTTGTACCATGAGTGCATGTCCAGTGTTTTGTCTCTGTATTTGATTCTGGGGTTGTACCATATGGACTCTAGCTGTGTTTTCTTTATGCTCGTCCCTAGTAGCCTATCTATACTTAGGAGGGCTGTCCTGGTGTTCCTTAAGATGGGGTTGTGTTTGATTGCTGGGTGCCGGGTGGCAGTGAGTAGAGCGACGGGCTCCATCCCTCTGAGTAGTCCTCTTTCTAGTGTTAGCCAGGCTGGGGTGTAGTCTTGTTTGGGGGGTAATCCAGTATAGTCCCTGTTTTGCTATGCATGCTTTTTGAAATGTTTTGAAGTTTGTTATGTTGAGGCCCCCCAGGTCTTTTGTTAATCTGAGTTTCTGTAGGCTAAGTCTGGGTTTTTTCCCTTTCCATAGAAAGGTATTGAGCATTTTGTCCAGTTTTTTGTGGAAGCCCTCCGTGTTAGTCAGCGGCAGCATGTTAAGCATGTAGTTCACCATTGGTGTGAGCATCATCTTAACAGCCTCCACCCTCCCCCACCATGTGGTGAATTTGGGAGACCATCCCTCCACTTTTTCCATTATTTTGCGTAGTATGGCTTGCTCATTCTGATCTAGTGTGGGCCTGAGGTCCCTCTCAAAAAGGAGGCCTAGGTATTTGATGGGTTTTTTCTGCCATGTCAGTCCGGAAGCGCCAAGGACTGTCTTTGTGGTGTGAATGTTTAGGGGTTTGGACTCTGATTTTTCCCTGTTTAATTTGTATCCCGAGACCTGGGCATATTGTTCTATGGTGTCCATAAGGGCTTGGATTGATTTCTCTGGGCTTTCGGCGATGATTAGGACATCGTCCGCATAGGCCGCTAGTTTAAATGTTTCCCCCTCCACTGGTATCCCTGCTATGTCGGTGTTTGTTCTAATCATGTTAAGCAGTGGTTCTATCGCTAGGAGGAACAGGGCTGGAGACAGCGGGCACCCTTGTCGGGTACCCCGTTCCAAATAGAGCAGGTCAGACGTCCCGCCATTGACCACCACCCATGCTCTCGGATCGTTGTAAAGGGATAGGACCATCTTCCTGTAGTTGGGACCGAGCCCAAATTTCTGCATGCACTTATCTAGGAATGAATAGACCACATCCTAATATCAGACACACACACCCACCTCATAGACCGCACTGAAATAGGACCACGAAGCATTTCAGACCACTCACATATCAGCCTAGTGCTGTCAGAGAAACACAACGAGAAGCCAGCACGCAGGTGGCGTTTCGACGACACACTGCTTAATAACAAGACAGCGAAGGCAGAGATAGAGACCGCAATTAAAGATTATCTTGCAATTAACGACACCCCCGAAACTGACAGAAACTTACTCTGGGACGCCCTGAAAGCCACTATCAGGGGGACAATCCTCGCCATCAAAGAAAGGCTGAACAGAGAGAGGAACAGGAAGATTGAAGAACTAGAAAAGGAAATCATACACTTAGAGACAGGACACATAGCGAACATAGAGGATAAGAACACCCTAACGACCCTAACCAAACAGAAATACGAACTGAACAGAATCCTCAGTGAGAGGGCGGGAACTTGGATAAACAAGTACAAAGCCATCAACCTATGTACCGCAAACAGAGCAGGGAAGAATCTGGCATCTTACCTAAAGGGGAAGCAGAAACAACACTCGATAGCAGCCATTAAAGACCGTAATAACAAGTCTCAGACCGCAAACAAAGAGATACTTAAGGTCTTCAAGGAATTCTACGAACAACTCTACACTAGGGACACCACCCTACTAGATGACGGAGGCAAAGAACTCCTAGAACGAATATCGACACCAACACTAAATGACAACGAGCGAGAGATACTCGATTTAAACATCACAGAGGACGAGGTAGGGAGGGCCACAGCAAGCCTTAAAGATAATAAAGCACCGGGGCCAGACGGCTTCACGGCCGGTTTCTACAAACAGTACCTTCACATACTCAAACCCACAATGACGGAAGTCTTCGTGAACTGCGTCCAGGGGGGACGCATTACACCGTCAATGGCAGAGGCCAACATAATAGTAATACCAAAAGAAGGGAAGGACACACAGCAGGCCAAAAACTACAGACCAATCTCACTTATAAACATAGACTGTAAGATCTACGCAAAGATCCTCGCATTTAGGCTCAACGCACACCTACCCAAGCTCATACATTGTTCACAAGTAGGCTATCTTAAAAACCGCATGTCCCACGACAACACAAGGCTGCTATGCCACATAATAAACCACTCTTCCAAAAGCAGCAACGCAGCAGTCATGATAGCCCTGGATGCTGAGAAGGCTTTTGACAGGGTATCCTGGCCATTCCTAGATAAGTGCATCCGCAGCTATTTCTTTACGCTTTTATACTTCCTCTTTTAATTTAGGAGTTTAATTGGGTTAATGACCTGTAAATCTTTCTTATGCCACTGTTGAACATTGGAATAGCAGACCAGTCTTTATCAATTGATCGGGTCCCAATTCCTATTTCCTCGGTATTCCGCAAACTTACCTGCTGTTGTAAAACAGAACCAGAACACCGGCACGAGCTAGGAAACTCATAATGACAAGTATTCAGCCCATGCACTCTCTATGGCTTCCCTGATATGACCATGCAATATCCAAGAATGGATTTGATATTGCATGGTCATATCTTCTCCTACATATATGCCCACACCTGGGATATAGTGCACCCTGCCTTAGGGAGAAAAGGCCTGCAGTAGGGATGACTTACCTATACCTCTTGCAGTGTGTATGGGCATGGCACACAGGGCTGTGTGCCATGCCGACTCTTCAGTTTCTCTGCACCAAGACGCGGAGCATGCAATGGCAGTGTGCATGGTCTTGGTGAGGGGTCCCTAGAGTGGCACAATTGGTGATACAGCCCTAGGGGACCTTCTTCAGACCCAATGTCCTAGGTACCAGGGGTACCATTTACTAGGAACTTAAAAGTGTTGATGAAAACGTGCCAATCGTGGTACAGTTTTATGAAAGAGATCTGGCAGTTGGAACCTGGTTGGCAGGGACCAGGGTACTTTCATTCGAAACCACATCATACATCAGGCAAAAAGTGGGGCTAACCATATAAAAAGTGACACTTTAATACAAAGCTTCATGGCTGCAATATATATTAAATGACCAATACAAGTATTCACATACATGAACATAGCAGATAGGGCAGCCTTGCGTGATGAGGTAACATTGGCCCCGGGCACAAACACCTCCATTTTACATGGTCACGCTTACAGTTGATATCTTTTTAAACAATGGCTTTTAACACACATTTGCTTGCGCGTCCGTATCGGATGATGTTCTCAGAAAATGGTTTTGCTTACACTTATACTTCCTCATAGGCACATTATTAGGCGTTGGAACATATTGCACAAGGACTTGGTACACTGCACAAAATGTCATTGTTGTTGTCTATTCTGCGACATCTCTGGGGGGCGGGAGTAGTGTCAACAATGACAGCTGGACCAAGGCCTAGGTACAGAGCACATGAGTACAGTTCAAATTATATACTGGACTAAGCCTGTGTTTAGACAGATGAGCTTTTCGATGGGTTGTTGAGGTCACCCCACACTGAAATTCTATCCCAGTTGAATCCCGGTATTATCCTGAGAGCAATGGCAGTCTGTTCTACATCACGATGACACACACATGAAGGTAACTAGGGAGTTAGACCACTCTAAGGTATTCTGGCAGAACCACACACCCGATGCTTTATATAATAGGCAGCCCTAGGTAGGAGTGCAATTATATGTATTCATATAATCTGATGCAAACGCATAATGGTTTAATTGTTTATTCTGTTCGCAAATTTTGTAATGCTGGGAACATTGTTTTGCTCCATTTTATTAATCACTGCAGCACCCACATTTGACTCAAGAGTACAATTGCTTCACAGGCTAATCCCAAGACCTAGTTGATCCCTTCCTTATCCACACCAAGGATCATAGAATACTCACCAAACAGCTCGGGGGCGTGCCCAGACACCCAACTCCCACCAGACACTCGAGCCCCACAATATGATTCGCACTGGCCACCGACTCCCATTTGCCACTTGCTTAGAGTAAGTGGTAAATAGGATCAGAAAAGTCCCTGTATTTAGCGTTAATGAGGCAAAGAATAATCTAGGCTTCCAGGGTATGCATGGCCATTCCCCATTCTGGCAAAGACAGCTTGTAATTGTTCGATGCAGGGGTGGAATAGTTGACCAGAATTGATGATTCTAGCCTTGTTTTTTTTTTTTAGCACTGTTACACTAGGCGACTCATTCATTCAAAATCTTTATTCGGTTTTTCAAGCAGATAAAAAACCATAAAAGCACATTATCCAATAATAAATAGTACATAGTAAAAACATGATATACAAGCATAAAAAACCCAGATAATATATTATGTATTATAACAACAATCATAAAAATGCAGGTAAGAAAATAACAGCAGTACTTGGACAGTTAACTTTCCCTACTGTTTCTAAGTCTTAGGGCAGATTAAAAAAAAACTGTCAAAAATAAGATGCTTTCAAGGTTTAACAGTTGCAAATAGTAAAGGGCTGGTCTGACCTGGGCAAAATTCAGTCTTTTTAAGAGGGGCTTTAAATAGAACCTCCGGGGTAAGTCATAAAATAGGTAAACAAATTAAAAGTGCACCAAATCCTGCGGAGACTCATTGTCGCAGCCGCAGGATGGTAGTACTTGGCCTCGATGAGAACCCCTTGGAACAGTTAACAGGAGGTGATAATAATTCAGACGAAACCTAATTAACAAGTGCCGTTCAAAACCCGACATGGGCCAAGATAGATAAGGCTCCATTAATGGTGTAGTTTTCAACATAGCATGGTTTTGAACACTGGGTTTTTGTAATTCCACCTCTTCCCGATACATTTGTTGTGACAGAGAAAAAGGTTTTCTCACAGACTCTACATCAGCGAGTCTAATCGAGTCAGGATTTAAAAACAATTCTGGGCGCCCCACGGAAAAGAAACAATCTTTTAAATATTTTAGCCAAGGAATTTATAGCATATTATCTAGAGATAGGGCTTCCCTTAGCAGTAGGTGGTTTAAAAACAAATCCTTATTTAGCCAACATTTTAGCCAAAAGATTAGTGGCCGTAGTGCTAAAGTGTCACTAATGAATGGTGTTACAGTTTCCTTATGCACTATCCAGTTGGAAGTCTCTTTGGAACCCCCAACAGTTGTTTCAAAAAGGCGTTCTCTGCCACCACAATATTGTTAGCTGCCACATACCCCCAGAGTTCCTACCATAACTCCCTATTGCCACACTCTTTGCCTGATAAATCTTTAAGAGTGCAGCGATAGGTCGTTTACCCATTTTCCTGGCAAAATTAAAAATAGCAGCATTTGCCCGGGTTATCTCGCCCTTTTTCCTTTTGATTAATGGTCCCCATTTTAGCTGATCATCAAACAGAACACCCAAGTAAGAGAACGTTCTGGTTGTGGGGACCCTCTCATTGTTAACCCAGAATGGATATGGCTTGTTATTACGGTGCCCCACCTGCAATATGTAAGATTTTGAATTATTGATAGATAGGTCGCGGGCATCCATAAAATTATAAAAAGCATTTAATAGGGTTTGAAGGCCCCTTGCGGTCCTAGCCAAGAGGACGGCGTTGTCCGCATACAATAAGACAGGCAGACCCTTGCGACCAACGTAGGGATAATCAGCAGCAGTATTTAATAAAAACTCCTCTAGATTATTAATATATAAATTAAAAAGAAAGGGGGCTATAATACAGCCCTGCCTAACACCCCTGTGGACACAAAAATCCCTAGACACCCTTAGATCCTGCTAGTACCTCACGTTGGCCTTGGTATCCTGATGCAGGTCCCTCAGGAAGCTGACCAGGTTAGGCTCCACCCCCATGGCGCCGATGGTTTCCCAAAGCTTCCCCCGGTTGATGCAGTCAAACGCGGAGGAAAGGTCCATGAACGCCATGTGGACGGCACCATGCCTGGCCAAGGTGTACTTCCCTAGGACCATGTACAGGTTGAGGCACTGCGCTATAGTGGAGTGGCCTGGCCGGAACCCGTATTGGATTTTAGAGATGACCCCGTGGTCATTAGCCCAGGCTGTCAGTCTATTCAGGATTACACCTCCCACTACTTTGACCATGGAGTCAATGAGTGAGATTGGCCTACAACAGATGGTGCTATTGCGGTCTCCTTTCTTGAATACTGGCACTATCTTGGATGTACTATGTTAACAAGCAAGGACCCCCTGATACGGATAGTTATCCTGGGACAGGGTAAACAATATATGTGAAATAACAATCCCAGGCATATATTAAAGCAACAACCAATAGATAGAACAAAACAAACTAGTGCAGTTTCAAGACATATACATTTTTAATTTGATTAAAAAAGATTCAATAAAAAACAGTGCATTGATCAAAATTGATAAAAAAAAATTTATAATGATACATTTGTATTCATAAGAAAATTTAATTAAAAAGGAGGTTAGGTGGCATCCGGTCGACGCGTTTCGGCATAAACTATGCCTTCATCGGGACTTAAACCATCCAATTTCTGTAAAAAAGATCTTTCTAGAATAGGGATCCTAACCGAAATAGTGTAACAAAAATGGACTTTCTCTATTTTCCAACCTTTCTCATTTTATTCTTCTAATTTCTTTTCTGTACAACTCCTCGTGTACTTAAGAAACGATAAGGAACCATGTTTCAGTAAAAGCCTTAAGCAAACACAAAGCCATTGAAATGCTTAGACGGACTAGTCAATTGGATGACAATCACCAATTGAACTACTAGATCTGATCAACGTGACTTCATTGATTAATAAGAGAATGATATATAAGGATGTCTTTGACAAAATGTGTAAACTTTTGTATTTTGCTAAATAATTTAACTCTGAGTATTACATCTTCGTGTTTGCCTGTACATATCAAAGTGAGGCTTGGGTATGAAAATCTGTATGTGCATAGGTGTAAAATATTTGTATATAAGGCGATATATCATTTTTGCGAATGTTTTTACCAATAGAATGTTATAACAAACTAGAACTAGTTCAGTTGTATCACTTAATGATAGAAGGTGTAACAAGTAAACTATTGTTATAATCTTTTTTACAGAAATTGGATGGTTTAAGTCCCGATGAAGGCATAGTTTATGCCGAAACGCGTCGACCGGATGCCACCTAACCTCCTTTTTAATTAAATTTTCTTATGAATACAAATGTATCATTATAAATTTTTTTATCAATTTTGATCAATGCACTGTTTTTTATTGAATCTTTTTTAATCAAATTAAAAATGTATAAAAATGTATATGTCTTGAAACTGCACTAGTTTGTTTTGTTCTATCTATTGGTTGTTGCTTTAATATATGCCTGGGATTGTTATTTCACATATACTATCTTGGATGTACACCAGGACCTAGGACAGCCATGCTCTGCGGCTGCGTTACAAAAGGGGGTGGTGATGGACGGACCATCTGAACCAATCAAACACTCACACCCAGTCAAAAGATCTAGGTTTGATCAATCACCGTTCTTTAGCCCACTCTGCCACCCCAGTTCAGACATGGCTATATGCAAATCAGTCTGACCCTGTGCCTCATGGGAACAGTCCAGCCCCAACTGCCAAGCCATGCCTTCCCTGGACCGGAAACAAGCTACCGAGGACCGGTTTTCTGGCATTCCAGCCGTCTTCAGCCCGGCTTGCTTGAATCCAGTGGCAAAGTGAGCAAGGGACTCACGTCTGAGCATACCCTGCCACACTTATGGCGGCCAAAACGGTACAAAAGGGGGTGGTGATGGACGGAGCATCTGAACCAATCAAACACTCACACCCAGTCAAAAGATCTAGGTTTGATCCATCGCCGTTCTTTAGCCCACTCTGCCACCCTAGTTCAGACATGGCTATGTGCAAATCAGTCTGACCCTGTGCCTCATGGGAACAGTCCAGCCCGAACTGCCAAGCCATGCCTTCCCTGGACCGGAAACAAGCTACCGAGGACCGGTTTCTGGCATTCCAGCCGTCTTCAGCCCGGCTTGCTTGAATCCAGTGGCAAAGTGAGCAAGGGACTCACGTCTGAGCATACCCTGCCACACTTATGGCGGCCAAAGCGGTACAAAAGGGGGTAGTGATGGACGGAGCATCTGAACCAATCAAACACTCACACCCAGTCAAAAGATCTAGGTTTGATCCATCACCGTTCTTTAGCCCACTCTGCCACCCCAGTTCAGACATGGCTGTATGCAAATCAGTCTGACCCTGTGCCTCATGGGAACAGTCCAGCCCGAACTGCCAAGCCATGCCTTCCCTGGACCGGAAACAAGCTACCGAGGACCGGTTTCTGGCATTCCAGCCGTCTTCAGCCCTGCTTGCTTGAATCCAGTGGCTAAGTGAGCAAGGGACTCACGTCTGAGCTGCGTTAAGCACAGCAGTCAGAACCGGTCCCCAGAGAGATTCATTTGATTTAAATAAGTCCGGGGGCATACCGTCTGGACCTGGTGCTTTGTTACTAGATAGCCCCGAGATGCCTTTCTTAACCTCACTAATTGTAAACAGTGGGAGGGTTACACTATGTTCCCCTCTAGCCACTTCTATCTGAGGGGTATTGGTGTTAAAAATAAGACTAAAGTGGTATACCCACTCGTCTTCAGTGATGTTGGTGCCAATTGAATTTGCCCCCACCACATCAAACAAAGGTTTGTTAATAATACCCCAAAATCGTTCGCTGTTACCAAGGGTGTCGGGGTCTAACAGATCTTGCCAAATTGTATCCTTTATTTCTGGCTTGCGCTTAGCTAGGGCCTTTTTATAGGATAGCCGTAGTGTCCTGATTAATATGGGGTCTCTAGGGACAGTCTTCAGGGCCACTTTTAGCTCACGGCCAACTTTTGAACAGGAGTGGTCAAACCATCTAGGGTCCCTACAACGAGGGCCCGAAGATGGTACAATTAACACATCACCTACTTTAGAGATGATCCTGTCAAATGCTGAGAAAATGTCTGGCAGGAGGGACGCAGGGGATACACACAGTGCTAACTCAGAGGCACAAGATTAAAGAATTTTGTCATAGATTAAGTCTGGGTTCACCTTAGACCATTTTAAACGCAGTCTACAGTCTGTGCATTTCAGAACGCCGCGATTTGGGATCTTTTCACGTAGATATAAAAGATTGCCCGTCAATGAGATGCAAACAGGATTGTGGTCGCTATATATGGTTTCCTGGATTTTAAAATCAGATATAATCGATTGTAGGCCATTGGAGAGTAGAATGTGATCAATAAAGAACCCCCCGAGTGCCCTTTGAATGTAGGAACGGGCTGGCAGCTACAGGCGTCAACCAAGGACATAGCAGAAATTATGTTGAATTTATTTAGCAGCTGATTCAGCGTTTCTCCCCAGGCAGAATGTTCAAAGTGGAGGCCTCCCATTCTGTGCAACCCAGTATTCCCATTACGGTATTTATAGGGTCCCCACATTGGTGTACATTGAAGTGTCCCGTGATGAGGATTCGATGGGAGAAACTTTCACAGTGATGCCTAATGAAATCGCCCAATTCAACAATCCTACATTCCCCTCTTTTATTTACAGCATTATAAAAAATAATCAGGGACACCATTTCGTTCCCTCTTTTTATAATCACTGCTTGAATATCGGAGTTATGTGTGGTTATTGTTTTGACTACACAGAGCAAGGCTAAGTTAATGTACAGGGCCAAGCCCCCTTTGGCTCTACCACTACGTGACGGTTCAGCCGGCACGAAAAAGCTTTTGTATCCTTCTAGGAATATGTCACACTCCACCAGCCAAGTTTCTTGTAAACAAATCTCAGAGAAAGACCTTAGAAATTCTACCCATTTTGGGTCTTTAGCCTTTCCCGCCAACCCAGCGATGTTCCAGGAAATAATGTTATTAACCGATTTCTTACATGCAGATGTTTGCGACTCATAATTTGTCTCTAAGATGTGCAGTAAAGGGGAGTGGAACATTGGGCCAGATGTAGGTAGCTAAATACCGGTCAGTAATACCGAAAATCAGTAGATTTTAGCGTTACCGACCAGTATTTAGCAATCCCCAATGTAGGAAAGGAATCGGTAGTAAGGAATCGGTATATACTGTTTCCTTATTACCGTGTCCTAATTCGGAATTACCGAACACCCAAATACCGAATGGGTAAATAAGAAACGGTAAAAACGAGAAAAGAGATTTAGAAAAATTCGGAAATACCGAATTTCCACAAATTTGGTATTTAAGAGTTGGTAATTACCACTGACTCAAAGCAAGTGGTAATCAGGTGTACTGTATTTAAACAGCCCCAAAATGCAATAGTGTGATCACTATGGTGGTCCTCTATGGTATTGCAAGGCGGCAACGGCTACATACAGCAGGAGTGAGGATCTGGAGACGGGAGGAGCGCGTTTACAGACAGCGCATCACACACTTCCAACTGACTGAGGCAGAGATCCATGAAAGGTACAGGCTACACCCCCAAACCATCCTGGACCAGATAAGGGACCTGCACCCACACCAGGAGCATCCAACACCAAGGGCGCATGTTATACCACCACATGTGCAGGTGCTCTGTAGCCTACACCTACTTGTATCTGGCAGTTACCAGGGGGTGATAGCTGCGGTAGGTGGTGTGTCACAGAGTTGCCTGTCCCATTTATTTAACAAGTTTCTGGATGCCACGAGGCAGAGAATGCATCACTACATAAGCTTCCCAACCACACAGGCGGAACTGCAAGAAAACCAAGACAAACTTTTACCAAAAGGCACAGTTCCCGCATGTTATAGGGTGCATTGATGGGACACCAATTACAATCTGCCCACCTGCAGCCACTGAGTACATCTACCGAAACAGAAAATTGACCCACTCCATTAAGGTGCAGGGAATCTGCGATGCAGCCAACTTAATCACCGACATTGTGGCCAAATTTCCAGGGAGCACCCACGACCCATACATCTTCCAGAACAGTGGGATCTACAAACGCCTGGCTGCAGGCCAATTTGGAGAAGGATACCTGCTAGGTAAATCACTGTGACACACCCTGATGTATACTGCAGATGAATGTGTTGGTGACTGTTATTAATGGCACTGTTTTCCCCACCTAGGTGTTAGTGCTTATGCAGTGCGGTCATTCATCCTCACTCCTTACCTAAACCCATCAACAGTGAGTGAGAGACGATACAATGTGGTGCACAAATCAACACGCAACGTTGTAGAGCGCACGTTTGGACTATTGAAAAGCAGGTTCCACTGCCTCCACAAAAGCGGAGGCGCACGTCGGTACACACCCATCATCTGCTGCAAGATCATCGCAACTTGTGCTATGCTGCATAACCTTGCCACTAAGAAAGGTACAGCAGTTGAATTAACTGACTCTGAGGACGATGATGATGAATTTGCACAGCCAGAACCCAAAGCAGCAGGAGTGGCGCCAGCACCAGATGGGAGACAAAGACTGGCTGAGATCTCACGCAACTTCTTTTGAGTAAGTAAGGAGATACAGCCAGTTGTTCTATTTAAATGACGTAGTTTAATATATTGGCACTACGCCACCACATGAAGGGCTCAACATGGCGGTCCTTGTAAACACCCTACAAAGCTGTCATGGGTTAAGTCACCCAGTCAGCTAGACTGCTAGACTAAGTGTGGCTTACATTACAGCCTGCGGCCACGTGGAACATTGCTGCATTCCCTTTGCAGACATCACTGGCAATCGATCCAGTGCCAGCAGCTTGACGTCTGCTGCTCCTCCTGGACTCAGTTGCAGGGGGCGTTATGCTGCTGCGACTTGTTGTCTCCTCACTGTCCACCACATCACCTACTCCAGTATTGGCATCTTGAGTATTTAGGAGCACTTCAAGTGCATTGGTCACTTTCACAAGCCCCCTTGACACATCACGGCTGCATTGTGCCATCCCTTCCTGCATGGCCATGGAGCGCCTGCAGAGCAGAGAAGTGGCAGTGGAGAGGCGGCTCACCGCCTTGGTATGATTCTCCATTTTCTGCCTCTCCCTGCGCCGTGCTATCCTGTCCTCATCAAGCTTGCTGCACAGCAGCCTCACTGACTGGGACACGTCCCTCATGCCCTCAGCCATGCCCTTCATGCCCTCAGCCAGTGTTGTGTTCATTGAGCAGATGCCCTTCTCTATGTTCTGCATGTTAGCTGTCACATGTCTCATCTGCAGCTGAACTGATTGGATGGCTTTCCCTTGCAGGCGCTGGACCTTTAACATGTTTGCCTCCAGACCTGCAAACCCACCATGCGCTTCACCCTGCAAAGGTGGACTGGGTTCCCTAGCCCTGCGGCGTCTGGTACCTGTGTGGGATCGCTATGTGGGGGATAGTGATCCTGCATTATTGCCATCCACTGACACCGTTGACTGTTCTCCACCCCTGCAGTCTTCCACAGACAACTCCATCTCTTGGAGTCTGGCAACTGCATGCCTCCTGGGTCTTGATGATGCCGGTGGTGACGCTGCTGGTGATGCAGGT
The DNA here is from genome assembly GCF_964261635.1 of Lissotriton helveticus. Lineage (NCBI taxonomy): Eukaryota > Metazoa > Chordata > Amphibia > Caudata > Salamandridae > Lissotriton > Lissotriton helveticus. The sequence continues at coordinate 326,737,323 of NC_136071.1, read as the reverse complement.
GGTGGTGTTGATGCCGGTGGTGTTGTTGCCGGTGGTGTTGTTGTTGCAGGTGGTTGTGGTGATGCCGGTGGTGGTGGTGATGCCGGTGTTGGTGGTGATAGGGGTGTTGGTGGTGATGCCGGTGGTGGTGTGGTGTGACCTGCAGTTGTAATGGCCTCCTCAGTTCCATCCCTCCGGGGTGCCTTTCCTGCCTTGACATGTGCAGACCTGCACAATGTCTCGCCTGTGGACACAAATTGTACATTATCTAACTTGTCTGGCAGCATTTCGAAAAAAAATTATTTCATGTCGGCCAATCTATTTGACTGTCCTCTGCTTGCTTATCACTGATGTGTCTCACATGCCTTTGTGTTCAGTGGGATGACTGTTATGATAGGTGTTACACTGACTACATCTCCCATAATGCATTGCTGGATTTTACTAAAACTTGTAATGGAGTGGGATTCACAGTGCCTCATTGGGGAATGGGTCAGGGAGTGGGGGGCGCAGCTTGGTGTGCATGCATCTTACCTTGTTTGTAGCCTGCTCTGGCTGAGCTGTCTGCATCCCCGATCCCGCTGATGCTCTCAGGCTCAATGGTAGACTCCACCAGCAGTTCCAATGCAGTCAGTGCAGGGGCTCTATTTCTTCCTCCACCTGTCAGACTGGCTTGTTTTTTCCTTTCGGCCATCTTCTTCTTTGCCAGGCTCCTGACCTCGTACCACCTTTTCTTCAGAACATCAATTTCACAGGGGGTCACTTCAATGGCATTTACATGTTCCTGTATTCCAGTCCATATTTTTTTTTCTGGGATTCTGGCACTTGCAGTGACTGTTTCCCAAACAGCTTTGTGTGCTCTCGTGTCACCTCCTCAATCAGGACCCCAGCTCCCTTTCACTAAATGTTTGTTTTCCCTTCCTTTTTGCACCTTCATTTTCACTCTCCTTGTTGGCCATTCTGCAGTTTGTGTCGGGAAAAGCCCTTTTAGTTGCTCCTGTGTACTCCTCTGCACTCCCTGCCTCTCCAGCAGATTCTGATTCAGTGCACCTGCATGGGTGTGGCCACTTCCTGGTGGGAGGTGGGGTGGTTGCACAGGATTGGCTGATTCCTCCATTGCAGGGATTTTGAATTACCGATTCAGTATTTACCGATTCGTAATACAGATTCTGTATTACCGATCGGTATTAAGGATTAAGTAATAATTTTTCCGAATTTTACCGAATCGGTAAATATTACTGATTTTTACGTACATCGGAAATACCGATTTCTTAATACCGAATCGTTAAAATTCGGTATTAAGAAATCGGTATTTCACATTTACCTACATATGACCCATTGTCTCTAAAATACCGCCTGGCAATGAAAGGCCAGGAATTCAGAGATAGTCAGCCAGAAGGACTGAGTCCCGCTAAAGCGTCATAGCAACAGTGTCAATAGAAAGTGTTCAAGAACTGTTGGTATTGTTAAATAGGACACACACGTTGATTATTGGTGTCAACAGGCTTCAAAGACCACATAAATGTTACCCTCTACAGATAAATTGTCTTTCCAGACAATAAAGGGAGTTGAAGCTAATCTAACAAGCCCAATGACCTCCGTATTGTAACTGGATCAGGACCAGGATCACCAGGGCCAATCCTTCTAAAAAGTTCAGTCTTAATATGACAAACCTTCAGGACAAAACTTTTTCAAACTATTACAATATCCTTGTGTTATGACCGACTTCATCTAGACGATCACAGTTTGACAAAAGACCAGTGGCGTAGCTAGGGGCGGGGGAAGTCTGCCCCATGCGGCACTGTTTTTGGGAGCAGCAGACGTGAGAAAGTCATATCTCTCGACTACCATCTTCTCCCCGCCCCCGAGAACAAGTTGCCCGTCATCCGCCAGACAACTCACACCCATCCCCAAGAACAAGTCGGCCGCCTCCCACCCCTTCCTCTTACTTGCACCGGGCGGCAAACTTAGTGTCCGCCCGGGGTGGCAGTAGGTCTAGGTACTCTACTGCCAAAGACCAGTGTTATTATTCAGTCCAGAGAGCGCGGCTGCTTAACCCGTGATGGTCTCGAGGCACAGAGCATTTTCATACAATTAAGTTGTTTTTTTTTAAAAACAAAAATGTCTTTATTTTATAGAACGATGGTAACGGGAGGTTTTAACATTTCAAAAACGTACCCTTCGGAATTACAGACACTAAAGAAAATTTATTAGGTGACTTTCCAATGATATAGTTAATTTGAGGCAGCAGGTTATTGCAGCCCAGAGTCCTACCTAAACCTGTCCACGATAATGTCCTGACAAAGTCCAATATTAAAAGTTGGTGTTTCACAGTAACAGTTCAGCATTATATTATGCTAGCAAAGTCTTTGATTAAGGTTTAGTGCAGTGTACAAGAGAAATACGTTATCAGGAGGTGTGTTTACTAATGTAAATACTGTGGGTAGTAAATTCAATTTTTCCACTGTAGTGTTCAGAAGTCTTGAGAACATTACAAATAAATATCTTCCAAAACATACCACACTCTTCTTCATTCAGTTTTCACATTGTAAGTTACTTTAATCCCCAAATTCTTTTGAAATCAAAAATTAAGTTATGTGAATAAAAAAAAAGCTGAAAATAACTATTGCAGGACACACTGGTGTTTGGGCATAAAACAGAAAGGCCTCATTATGATGTGGTTTGGACCACAATCCATGGCTTGCTGGTTGCTGTCAAAATCACATCTACAGCTGCGGTCCGACCGACGTATTACAATTCGTGTGATCAGAGTCAGCAGTCGGCGGGACCGACTGACGCTTTCTGACAGGCTCATGGATCCCGTCTGTCGGAAACTCACCATAATCCCTTAAGGATGGCGTTTCCACTGTCAGGATTATGATGTCGGTTTCCGACAGCCTATCCATGTCAGGCTTTCCGACATTCAAAGGCTGTCGGAAAGTGACATTGGGGGCCCCTAGAAGGGCCCCCTCCCCCATGGCCCTCCACATCTAGGCTTGGGGGGCACCACATTCCTGCAACCGGTGGCATGTATCGTGGGGTGCCTGCCACACACTGCAGGGATGTTCACAAACTCCCATGTATCAATGGGAGCTTTTGCTGCGGGCAGTTTCCACCCGCCACACAAGCTCCCATTGAGAAATTGGGGTTTCTGACCGTGCCATGTGCGGTCACATCCAAATAAAGCGGTCTGATCCACAGACATGAGGTCGGTTGGTGCCCAATCCGCAATGGTGTTGGTCGAAGGCAACTCTGAACCACATCTTAATTAGGGTCAAAATATTTCATCCCCAGGAGATCCGAACTCATCGCCAAAATATGTAGTAATTTACACATACACAAGTGTAAATTCAATCTTTTTCATTGTCTTGACATACTGCAACCTCCAGCAGCTCACAGCTAAGGGCCAGATTCCTATGTCATTCGGAAGGCCTCCAAATCGGATTTGGCTTAGCCGGATCCGATTTGGAACCCTTAATTCCAACCGAATTGTACACAGGTCCAAACGACCAAGTACAATGTGAAAATTGCGTAAGCGCCGACCGAATAGTTTCCGGACCCGAACCGCTCCATATGACTCGTTCGTAGCTGAATTATGCCGTGCAATGGAGCCGATTTCCAACTGAGTGAGTACGATGCACGAGTCAGCCACCCGCTTCGCCTTGGTCTCAGCGAGATGAAATGGCTGTTGGAAGCGTACTTCAGGGTGCCATAGCAGGCCCCCTTCACTCGGAGCCCTCCGAATCTGTCACGTGGTGTGCCCTTGGGTCCCCTCGATACAGGCATGCACAGTGTGGTGGGCACCTTGGGGTGCCCGCCACAGGGTGTACACTTTTCCTCACCCACCCATTTTCTGCTACAGGGCTCCCATAGAGTTCAATAGGAGTCTGAGCAAACTGAGTCTGTACGTCTACGGCAACATCGCCTTCGCTCGTCTGCACTCCCAGAGCACGTTTTACTCAGAAAGCCCTCCAGATCTGAGTCGTACGAAGGACTTTCCTAGCAAAATCAGACTAACTTCCAGCTCCAGAGATTTCGCCATCAACATTCCATGTTACATCAGCAATAGGAATGTTTTCTACACCCCTCAGTAGAGAAGTGGCCAGTTAAAGATCCCTGCCTAATTACAAATATGGAGTTCAACCCAATGACCCACATACTTGTGGGCCTAGGTGTAGAAAGCCTATACACTAGTTTGCCTCATAAAGAGACACTCGAAATTCTAGAGAAGGTTCTGTTTCAAGAACAATGGCAATACCACACCCCCAGACATGTGGTATTAGAATGCTGTCGCCTAGCACTGACAGAAAACTTTTTTCAATTCCATAACAATGTGTACCGCCAGAAGCATGGGACGAGCATTCGGGAGTACTTTCGCGCCGAGTGTGGCGGGGCTGTACGTCCACCATTTAGAAAAAGACAAAATCTTACACCCTGACAACAATCTCCACCTGAGTCATGTCAAACTATGGAAATGCTACATAGACGATGTGCTCATGATTTGGGAAGGGGATGAGAATGAAGCGGGTGTTTTCTTACAATGGCTTAACTTACAAGACCCTTTTCTCAAGTTTACCTCTTCCATGAGTAGATCCCACCTGGTATTTCTGGATCTAAACATACAGGCCCAGGAAGGTAAATTAACAACAACCACACACTTTAAGCCAACGGCCAGGAACTGCCTCCTCAGATTCAATAGTTTTCACCCCAGACAACTATGGGAAAATCTCCCTTTCGGGCAATTCCTACGCCTCAGAAGAAATTGCTCTGATAAAAGAGATTACAAGGCCCAAGCTAAAGACCTGAGCAAAAAACGTATACTTAGACACTACCCCAAGCACATGGTGACACAGGCAAATAAAATGGCCTCAAAAAACAACCAAGACGCCCTTTTAGAACCCAAAGCTATTCAGGAAAACACAAGGAAGCGGCAAATATGTATAACGACCTAAAATATAGCTTCTTATCAGGTGACTAAGATAATTAAAAACACTTGACAACATTACACAGTGGAGGTTTAAATCTGGAAAAACCACCATGGCCACTCCTCTATGGGTGTCCGAAACACTAGGCAACTTGGGGCGTACCAAGGGGTTCCACAACTTGGACCTTATAGGAATCTCGCAAATAAAAGACTTATGGGGCTCCAAAGGGATTCATTCCTTTGTCCACTTGCAAGAAACGCATGAACTAGCACAAACTGAATACTTCAGATACATGCAAGTAAGACACTCCCTCCAGTCACACATTCCGCCAAGGACAAAACTACCGCTATCCTCCCCGCTAGAAGACAGACTACTAGACGGACACATTCCAGAACACGCCATCTCTCTCACATACAAAAAACTGATTAATCACCCCCCCTGACTCGCTCCTTTCCCTTAAAGAGAAATGGGTTGCTGATGGGTTAAAGATTGACGAAGAAGAATGGATGTGCGCGCTTGCCTCCCCTAGGAAGTGGCAATCACGGCCAGACTGCGGCTAATCCAACTGAAAATATTGCACAGAGTATATATCTCCTGCAAACACAAGACTACAGTTGAAGGGGGGGGGGAGGGATTTGCAGGAGGGGTTGTGGTGAGACGGGCTCTTTCTTCCATATACTGTGGGATTGCCCAAAGGTACGACGATACTGGAGACGGGTGGTGCAATGCATGCAGGAAGTATTTATTTTATTTATTTTTGACATTTATAGAGCGCAACAAATACCCGTAGGCGTCTCGGCGCTATCAATTCAAACTTGTTCACGATGAAGGCTAATAGGGAATAGATGGATCTTATTGGTCAAACAGCCATGTCTTCAAAAGTCTGCGGAACTGAAGAAGTGAGGAACTCGTCCTGATGTTTTGAGGGAGAGTGTTCCATAGTTTAGGTGCCGCCACTAGAAAGCGGTGATCACCCCAAGACACTGTTTTGGATCGTGGGATCACTAGTTGTTATAGAGCGGAGGAACGAAGCTGTCTACCAGGAATGTAGGGTTTCAATTGATCCTTGAGAAAATGGGGTCCTTGATTGTTAAGTGCCTTGTAAACTAAGCACAAGGACTTAAAATGTATTCTATTTCGGATCGTAAGCCAGTGGTATTCTTTTATGGTTTCAGTTATGGTCTCGAATTTGTATATTCCGGATAGCAGACGTGCGGCCGCATTCTGGATTGACTGTAATTTCCTCGTGACCCTGACCTGGGCGTTGAGGAATAGACCATTACAGTAATCGAGGGACGACAAAACAAGGGAACTGACCAGTGTTTTAGTCGCTGCCTCCGGAAGAAAGGGGCGAATTTTTCTGATCATTCTAAGCTTGTAATGGGCTGTGGAAGCTACTTTATTTGCATGGTCCATAAAATTGAGTCCTTCATCAAATATAACTCCCAGATTCCTGACTTTGGATGTCGGGGTGGGAGGTGAGCCGAAGGCTTCTGGCCACCAGCACGAAGGCCAAGCTGGTGACAGAGGTCCAAAGATAACTACCTCAGTTTTTTCTGAGTTCAAATTGAGGCAGTTTGTAGCCATCCATTCTCTGATTTCGAGCATGCCGTTTTAAAAGTTTTGGGCCACTTGCCCTCCAACACCTTTGATGGCAAGTACCAGCTGTGTATCGTCCGCATAAGATGTTAGGCTCATCCCGTGTGCTTTGATGACATTAGCAAGGTCCGACACATAGATATTAAATAGTGTTGGACTAAGGGATGAGCCTTGGGGAACCCCACATGGCAGCGAGAGTTGAGCGGATTGAAAAGGTCCTAGAGTAACCGCTTGTGTTCTCATTGCTAAAAAAAGAGGCAAGCAGGTCTCTGGCGGCGTGACAGATGCCCAGCTTCCCGACACGGTCGACCAAGATGTTGTGGTCGACCGTGTCGAAAGCAGCTGAAAGATCTAGCAGTACCAGGATTGCTGTCCCACCTTGGTCCCGGATAGCTCTGACATCGTCTGCGGCTTTAATAAGAGCCGTTTCGGTCCCGTGATATTTCCGCAAACCGAATTGTGTGTCGTCCAGCAGTCGATCCCTGATGAAACCTCACAAAGCTAGCCGTCACCTAAGATCTGATTCACTTGCACTGGCCTCCATCCCGAGAATAAAAAAGGCTAGATCGGGCGGCCGCAGGTTCGCCTACAACGCGCCTAAACTGTGGAACTCCCTCCCACTACCCATGAGGAGTGAACAGAACTTACTATCATTCCGGAAAAAATTAAAAACCTGGCTCTTTCCCTAAACACCTTCCTGCATCGACCCCTCTCGGAAGAATCTTGGTCCTCCTAGCGCTGGGATGCCCAAGGGTAGCTATGCGCTCTACAAATCCTCTTCCAAATTCCAAATTCCAAATTCCAAATATATTCTGCTAATTGAGAGTTCATGGCCTTTTCCACCACTTTGGCTAAAAAAGGGAGACTAGCGATAGGCCTGTAATTTTTCAATTCGTTTTTGTCTAAACCTGGTTTTTTTAATAAAGGTTTTAGTAAGGTGTGTTTTAACGAATTGGGGTAAATACCTGATGACAGTATGGAGTTGCAGACTTGTGTGATTACTGGGATAATAGACTCCATAACTGGTGGGAGGACTGAGAAAGGGCAGGGATCAAGAGCAGAACCTGTTTTGATTGTTGAGACCATGGTCCTTATGTGGTCGTCTGCAAGTGCAGGAAAGCTGGGAAAGGCATTTCCCTGAGGTGAACTGAGGGGAGCCGCATTCACCGTAGGAGGTTTAGAGGTGAAGGCCTGGTATATATCGTCCACCTTGGTGAAGAAGAATTTAGCCAAGGCGTCCCATAGTGCTTGTGATGGAGAGGGAATAAGGTTGGGGTCCATTACCTGACAGTGTTTTCGTAATCTCATATATAGTATGGGGAGTAGATATACGCCCAGAGGCTAAGAGATGTCTCCTGACCGTCTGGGAGCCTACAGACTTGCCTGCCAAAGGTAAGGTTTGGGTAACGCTTGGACAAATGGTGGTGAAAAGAAACATCGCCAGATTGTGGGGCGCCCCTACCCCCCCGAAACTGGTAGACTGGCAAAATGATATGGACTGGTGCACGCTGCAGGAAAAGATTGTGTACGCGACAAGAGGTTCACTCGGGAATGGGGGGAGGTGTGGTCACGATGGAATGACTTCAGAGGTAACATCTGCGAGCCTCCGCAGGCCCAACAAACTGGCTTAGAAGATATAGCATGAAAACTTTTTCTCTACAGCTGTATATGTAAAGAATGTAACACACTGTCGTTGTATTGCTGGTGTTATAGCGGACTCTAACATGTAATTCACTGGCCAAGTTTGTTTTCTCTATTCTAAAACAATAAAAAAGTTTTGTAAAAAAAATAAATCTGGAAAAACCTGTTTAGCCACCGCAAAGGAAAAAATCTCCGTAACTTTGTGGTCCATACAAGACCAAGGGAACTACATTGCTCAGTAGGTGCAGATCACCTTCTCCACCCCTTCCCTGCAGGAAACTATGCGTGCACAAACTGCAGTGTCTGCCACTTGACCTCACCCACCAAACAAATCCACTTTAACAATGGCCTTCCATGGGAACTAAGGTCTTTTTCAAATTGTAACACTTCTGGCGTGGTCTATATGATCACCTGTACATGTGGATTAAACTATGTGGGCATGACAACTAGAAAGGTCAGCACACGCATGGTGGAACACCGGAGTAGTTTCAGGTGTAAACGTTCGAATACAAAAATGACCACGCATTTTCTTGAGAAAGCACACACTCCCAATGACCTGCGGTGGGTGGTTCTGGAAACTGTGAAAACCCAAACCAACTTGGAGAATAAATTGTTTGACAAGGAACAGCGGTGGGTGTTTAAACTCCATTCTGACACCCAAGGCTTGAACGATGAGATTCCTTGGAGCCAACACTCATAAGATAACCTGAACATTTATGATGCTCCTTTGAGAGAGAAAAAGTACAGTATTATGAAGAGTATATAGTACAGCATTATGAAAGCATAATCATGAATATCTCTAAAAACACTTGTCTGTGGTACCACACATGTTTTTACCCTCACAAAAAACAGTGTCAGCATAACGAGGTTCTCTAGAGGTTGAGTAACCAGTCACTTGTACTGTACCATTCTAAGAAGTAGGAATTTAGCAAATAGAATGCCAGGGCCATCACAATACCAACATGTGGCTTTTTTAATACCCCTGCCAGCGCCTTTCATGACGAAATTTGGCAACTTCCGTTTTTGAAATACATTTTTCTAAATTGGTTCTTCATTTGGGCACTAGAACAGAGGTCTTTTTGAATCATTCCCTTTAATAACCCGATCTCGCATAAGCATTAGTGAACCATTCTACATGTATACAATTATTCTCCCAACATGGCCGCCACAAAAATCTTTACCGAGCGCACCAGCTTCAGCCCAATGACAACGCGGAAACACTCGGCCTAAATACAGCCTCCGGACACACACGCGTTAAGATGCGGTCCGGAGGAAGTCTTGTAGGTGAATGAGCCACGTATTCCTGAATACCAAGTAAGTGCCGGGGATCTGTTTAACAGGGCCAAAACGGACCGAGGGCCCACCCTTTGATTTCGTAACTCCACCGAGATGCGAGTCACGCAGTTGATTCGATTTTTGCATACCAACCAGCCATATTTGCCGATCACTAATCCGGCAATCCTTTTTCCTTATTATCCTCAGATTTGGGCAGGATACGAGCAGTCCTCCGCAGACCATGGGGCAAAGTTAGGTCCCAGATCAATGTATGTTATTGTCTGTTTTTCTATCGTTATTCATGTGATTCGTGTGTTTACCACTTTATACAGGTATAACCTGTTTTTAACTTCACGCCATTCGGCTTTTTCACTTTACAAGCATGGACAGAGGCGCAAGCATGGATGAGAATCTGATGTATGAAAAAAAGCTATTATGCTGTGGGGACATCAACCCCCCCTTCTTTTTACCTATAAAATGTTGTTTTTCTTCACAGGTACAACGTGACCATTAGGACATATGTACTAATGCATGCCTTATTACTGCAGCATTATTTTCATTAATTTCATTCACTTTTTTTCCTTAATATAGCATTGTTTAAGAGTGGGCGTACACAGGGCTGGTCGCTGTGTAGTCCTGAAGAAGAGATAGGGGAATCTCAAAACATGTTGGCACAAGTGAATAGGCATACCTAACTCATTGACAATAGGATCCCTAGTTCTCTACCCCACTTTTAATATACCACCCAGGAGCAAGAATAAATCATGTATAGCTCACTAGGCAGGTATTTTTAAACCACATAGATCATACCACTCCACATTCACAAACACCACTTGCACCACACAGAGTCCATCACAAAAAAAGGGCTCCTACGTAGTTCGCAAGTCGTAGCACGCCTCAGTCCGTAGAGGACTGGGATGGCCCCAATGATGAAGCATGTCACCGTGGGGAAACCCTGGTGAGTGAGGGGACTCAAGAAAGAAATATCATTTTCTTTCTATCTACATCATACAGATATTCCAACCCCAAAGAGCGTTGTGAATACTACCTACCGGCCAGGTTTCTGACTTTTGTCTCACAAAAGTTTTTTTGTTGATTCCCCGCCATGATGACCACCAACCGCAACGCTCTTCTAGCGCCTCACAACCCTCTCCAACATGAACGGGACTAACCGGGGACTGTATCCAATCTGCGCTCCAATGGCGGTAGGCTTGACCTTTTGACTTTGACTTGGTCCAGCACGTTCATATAGCCGAGATTGGCACTTTATGCTTTCAGGTGCTATTTTTCAGTTTACCTTTTAAAAATTCATAACTCCAGTTCTAATGATTGTACTCTTGTCATTTTGGTATTGGTTTATTTATCAAACTCAGCTCTAAGTATTTCAACTGCTACTGGAACTTTGTGTGGGGTTTTCACTTTTTACTGTTTGAAATGTTGCCCAAATACATTGCCTCTAAGTGAAGCCTGACTGCTCTATGCCAAGCCACCAAGATGGTTGAGCAGAGGTTAATGTGTGGTCTGCTTGTACATTACCTTGACAAGGATTATGGTTGCTGCTTGACCAGGGTTCACACCTCAGTCAACCAGTACCCCAGTATCTCACTTTGGTGATCAGCGGTGAGGAGAGGACTTGTGTTTGTGCAGTGCCATGCAGTGATTTGGTGTACACTACCATCCAATATCTAACATCAATTTGAGTTTTAAATTACACCCGATTGGCCTTTTTGCTTTTTCTAAATTCATTCCTACTCTACCTAAGTGATTGTGTCTGTGGCTCACCTGCAAGTTGAGTTGAGTTTACCAACCTGGAGAGCTACACTGGCCATGCATAAAATAATTGCTTTGGAGCGGTTGGCTCATGAGAGGAGCCTTAAGGAGCTTTCTCCAGCATTGATGATGGCAGTATTTCTGCAGTGCCATCTGGAGACAAGAGGGTCCATGGGTCATATTAGCAAGAACCTTGTTAAAATTATCGTCGTTTTAGATGTCCTGCATATCTAACCTGGGTTTCTATTGGAATTCTATAACGCATATTAGCAAGCCTATTATCGCTGTTTTCTGCCGCTAAAACAGCGATCATTTTAACGAGGTTCTTGCTAATTTGCCCCCATATTCCAAAAGGTCAGGTGCCTGACTTTGTTGTGGGAGACAATATTGACAAGTGGTTTGAGGCTTATGGGATTGCCTTATAGATGCACAAGATCCCTGAGGAGGATAGTCTGTGGAGGCATATCCTAGCGAGGGGAGGGACACACTACTGACCCTAGAGAAAGAGGACAGGGCGAGGTATCTCCCCATGAAGGAAGCCCTTGCCAGGAAATATGGCCTTTCCCCAGAGAAGTACAAGCAGAAGTCCAGGAACAGTCAGAAGCGTATCCAACAGACCTGGGTGCATTGTGTTGATTCCTTTTGCAAGGCACTGGATGGTTGGGTGAAGAGCAGTTAAGTAAAGGATTATCAAGGGCTGTACAATTTGATTGCAAAGGAGCACATGTTCAGTTTTCCAGTTCTGTGCCAATTCTTGATTGATAGTAAGCTCACTGACCCAAGGGAGCTTGCAAAAGAGGTAGAACGCTAGGTCAGCACCAGGATCCACAAGAAGGTATTGGGGGGTAACTACAGGGATTGGCAGGATCCCCATCAGAAGAAAGAGGGGGGAGACAAATAGAAAAATAAGGAGTTCTCCAAAGGGCCTCAGTTAGACTAGATCCACGGGTCAGGACTCCCATCACCAACTGAGAAAAAGAAAAGATGGTTCCCTGACAGTTAGTCTTAGGGAAGGCACCCCTCAAGTGCTATTAGTAACAGCAGGAATGGCTCTTCAAGGTGGATGCCAAGTGTCCCAAGTGGGCACAGCCCTTCACTGGAGGGCAGTCACTGGGGCTGGCTAGTGTAGTGCTTGGAGAGCAGATTGGCCCAGTTAGTGAGGGGGGCAGGGTAGATGTTACCCCAGTGTCCCTGGGTGATGGAGATGCAGAGGTGCAGAGGAATCACATGCCTAGTAACGGTATGCAGACAAAATATCGATATTTAAATATCGATATACAATAATATAGAAGTTTAAATATCGAAGGGACATAATATAGAAGGTAAGTAATATCGATAGATATTAATATCGATATTAGTAATATCGATGTTTTAAATATCGATGTTAGTAATATCGATGTTAATAATTTCGATGTTACTAATATCGATTTTTTAATTAATGTTATGTCTATTATTATGTATTGATTATGTTTTTAATTTATTTTTATGTAATTTAATTACATTTTGTATTTTAGTACTGTAGCGGGTTGTGGGTTTATAGGGGAATAGGGTGGGAAGTAATTTAATTATACTAAATTATTTATTAATTAGTAGGAATTATAAATTAATTTTAATTAATTGGTAATTAATTTAAATTAATTGGTTATTAATTGATTAATTGATAATCATGTTCTGTAGCAGGTTGTGGGTTTATAGGGGAATAGGGTGGGAAGTAATTTAATTATACTAAATTAATTATTAATTAGTAGGAATTATAAATTAATTTTAATTAATTGGTAATTAATTTTAAATAATTGGTCAGTAATTTTTATTAATTGATTAATTGATAATTATGTTCTGTAGCGGGTTGTGCGTTTATAGGGGAATAGGTTGGGAAGTAATTTAAATTTAATTAAGTAATAATGTTTTTTAATTAATTGTTTTGTTAATTATATAATTCTTAATTAATTATTGATTGGTAATTAAATATTATTAAATGGTATTTTTTATTAATTTGTTTCAGTTAATTATTTATTGCTAATCATGTTTTTAATAATTCTGTATTGGTATTTGTAAATGGTTTATACTTATTTAATAGTTAAGTTTTTTATTATTTAATTTTTTTTTATTATTTATAACTATGTTTATTTTTACCCCTACGCTATCCAACACTTTCCCTACTGTTGCACTCTCTGGAGTTGGAATAGTAATGTTTACCCCTACGCTATCTAACACTTTCCCTACTGTTGTACTCTCTGGAGTTGGAATAGTATTTTTTACCCCTACGCTATCCAACACTTTCCTTACTGTTGCACTTTCTGGAGTTGGAATAGCAATTTTTACCCCTACGCTATCCAACACTTTCCCTACTGTTGCATTTTCTGGAGTTAGAATAGTAATTTTCACCCCTACGCTATCCAACATTTTCCCTACTGTTGCACTCTTTGGAGTTGGAATACTAATTGTTACCCCTACGCTATCCAACACTTTCCCTACTGTTGCATTCTCTGGAGTTGGAATAGTAATTTTTACCCCTATGCTATACAACACTTTCCCTACTGTTGCACTCTCTGGAGTTGTAATAGTAATTTTTACCCCTAAACTATCCAACACTTTCCCTACTGTTGCACCCTCTGGAGTTGGAATAGTAATTTTTACCCCTACGCTATACAACACTTTCCCTACTGTTGCACTCTCTGGAGTGGGAATAGTAATTGTTACCCCTATGCTATCCAACACTTTCCCTACTGTTGCACTCTCTGGAGTTGGAATAGTCATTTTTACATCTACACTATCCAACACTTTCCCTACTGTTGCACTCTCTGGAGTGGGAATAGTTATTTTTACCCGTACGCTATCTAACACTTTCCCTACTGTTGCACTCTCTGGAGTTGGAATAGAAATTTTTACCCCTACGCTATCCAACACTTTCCCTACTGTTGCACTCTCTGGAGTGGGAATAGTGATTGTTACCCCTACGCTATCCAACACGTTCCCTACTGTAGCACTCTCTGGAGTTGGAATAGTAATTTTTACAACTACGCTATCCAACACTTTCCCTACTGTTGTACTCTCTGGAGTGGGAATAGTAATTTTTACCTGTACGCTATCCAACATTTAATTACTTTTTTTAATTTGTTTTACATTGTTATTAATTGTTATTTATATTATTATTTTATATATATATAAATTTATTTGTAATTTATTATATTTTCATTTATTTAAAAATTATTAATATAATTTGTTAGAGTTATTATTAATGAAGTATATACTATGTATTATATCTTTATTATTATTTGTTTTTATTACATCATTTATTAATTTTAAATATTATAATATATTTTTAACTATGTTTATTACATTTATAAGTATTATTTTGATAATATTAAAAAAAAATTTTTTTTAAAAACTATATTTTAAAAAAAACGATATTTTTGACATTCTATATTTTTTTTCGATATGTTTGTACTTACCTTGTTAGAGATAGGATGTCGATATTATTGTAGTCGATATTTTTGTTGCGATATTTTTGTAGGTAGATATTTTTGTAGCCGATATTTTGTCATAGATTCCTAGTAACAGTAGAAAACAAAGGCAGTGGTGCACCATCAATGGGCAAAGGGTGGAGGCTCTGTGAGACAATGGAGCCAGCATTACATCTGTCAGGTTTCATCAGGTAACTTAGAGCAGGTAGTCCCTAATGCATTCCCTCATGTGGTGCAACTGAAATTGAGATTGGCTTGGCAGGAAAGCGAATCACCAATGGTTATTGTCGACGTTTCGACCCTTTGTGTTGAATTAAAAAATATCACCGCAGCTCAGGTCCATAAAGCACAAATTGGTTTGCTCCTCCTTTGCACTTGTGTACTTTCCTACCAGGAAATTCAGGTTTAGGCATTGCTCCACCATGCCCAAACCCTTTCTGAATCCACATTTTACCTTAGTCAAAATCACAGTCTCTTCTGCCCACTATTCCAATCTTTCTAAAATAACTCAATAATTTTGTTGATGGCTTTAAAATGGATATTGGTTGATAACATTTTGGGTCACTAAAATAGCCCTTTTTAAAAATAGGAATAATAATTGCTTCATCTAGGAACTCAAGGGGAGCAAACCGATTAGTTGCGGCCACATTGTGTTTTTGCTTTTGAAGACACCCCCTTTCCTCATAAGTATGAGGTACACAATTTGTCACATTTGATTCTAGTTTGTAGAAAGACCCCAAAGGCACAACATTAACGTTCCTTCCCTTAAATGCATCAATGGGTTGCATGTTGGATAAGGTAATTAATATGACGTTAACCAGTTCAGGGTGACAGAAGTTTATGACAATACCATCTCCCTCACTGGATTTCCTTGAGTTACCAACCCACTTGACTCTTCTTACAGTCAAAAGCCTCATACAGTTGACCTGTGTTGCAAACCCTCTGCGATAAACAATAAACAACTTTGTTTTTTAGGGTCCACTAGCCCTTCCTGGAATATGTTCTTTATACAGGGACCCCTTTCATGATTAACACATATGGCGCTACTTCTTGAGGAAGGTGCAAAATATCTTGAGGTCTGGAACTACATCCCTGATGTTTTCTCAAAATGTCTTTTATTGGCTCTTAATGCATCTTTACAAGGAGAGATGTGCTTCCCCAGTTGAGTAGGGTTCTTCCCCTAGTTAGGCATTCTGTACATCATTGCATTTTAGGCTCAACGGAACGCGCTTTATCCTCTGAATTAGTCGGTGGTTGCTTTGGGGGCAATTTACTATCAGCATCATTGGTGTCAGACCCGTAGGTGGTAGTGGGACTATTGGAGATATATTGTTTATGTGTCCAGCATATTTGCTCAAGCAGCACACATTGGGTACAAGGTTTTTCAGGAGGGAATCAATGTCTTCATAAGTTTTTAAGTTCTCTTTTTGGCCAGCAGTTTTTGCTGGTAACCTCTACTTCTAAGCTGGGGGAGGGAATACAGTAGGATTGTAAGAGTTAGTAATGGGAGACAAGAGGGCATTTGAGGCACATGAATTAGTTTTCCTTTCAAAGGAGGTCGTAACTATAAGTTCATCCACTAGTAACACATTTGGTCTTGACATTGTCGAGACCATCAATTATTTAGTTAGGGTCTCAGTTACTGATTGTTGCATCTCCTCAAGCCTTTTCTCCATTTTCACTAATTCACTGTAAATGAGGCTCATGGCCCTGGTGAGATAATTTATGATAGAGTTAGTAGTTGGTCTCTCCTTGGCATTTTCTCCATGGGTTGTTTTCCTTTTCACGATTGTTGCCACTGTATTTCTGTATAGTTGAGTAAATAAATTGTCTGGTTTTAAATAAGTAGCCTTATATAAATGGGAATGTAAATGTTATAGGAGTATCCCAGCCCAGCCTCGCTTGAGGTTGGACAGACTCAGATGGGCCCGTCTTGGCCCTGTCTTCACCCTGCTAGCCACTGAGCATCTCAGCATGCTGGGCGCTGTAGTACTGCACAAGTGTAGCCACAATAGGAAGAAAAAATCCCACACTGCAGGAGAGCATCTCTTTTTAAAGCACCTCACTGCAAGCCTTCTGTGCCCACAGCTTGCTTGGCGATGTAGTCCTGTGCAACTGTGGCTAAAATAGGAAGAAACAATCACACTCTGTGGGAAAGCATATCTCCTTTCATAGTGCATCCTAGCTAGCCGCCTGAGCCCCGCAGCAGGCTGGGCGATGTAGTCCTGCAGTGTGGCCAAAATAGGAAGAAATTATGGGCGTGTGTCTTATGATCAAGTATATTTTCATGTCTGTGCAGAATGTTAGAATGTTCTGAAATTAGATAATATTCGGCAGTATTCTTCTGGGAAGGGAATTAGCCAGTTTTCTGCACCCCTCTCAAATACAATAAAAAAGATCAACTTATATGTGGTTGCTCAGTCTTCTGTGCTAACATCCTTAGAGTGTGTCTTTGATGTGACCTAAGTCTTACATAAATGTTGATTCTTGTTAGTAAACTGTAAGGCAAGCCAGTGGAAATCTGTTTGAATACCCCTGGCCTGTCCTTCTTTAAGAGGGTTTGCAAGAACTATGTTTCCAGACTGTGAAATGGTATTACTCACATTACAAAATACAAACAAACAATTAAGTGAGGGTAGGAAAATCAGGGTTTCGATTGAAACGTAGGGATCAGTTCTGGTTTGCATGAAGATGGTGATTAGTCTTTCTGGAGACTGCCATTTGATGGCTGTTAGGGTCAATGGTTGGAAAGGAGACACCAATGTGCAAGTTGCTGAAACCTTTAGTTGAGGGCTGAGCTTTTACATTTTATACATTACTCTTTCAGCAGTGCTGATGAATGGCAGGTTAACAAACCTCCAATATTTGGGCCTCTGTTCACATTGGTCAAGAATTAAGACATCCCTACTATGATAAGCATCACTGTACTGGAATACTACATTTCTGGAGAATAGACTGGAAATTTGTTGTACAAATCTAACCACCCCAAACCAAAAATGCAAGTGAAAACAGTGTACTGAAAAATAATGTCTGCCACTTGTGTTTCAAACTGAGCGCCCACTACCACTATTATTATTCCAGAATAATGTCCTCTACAATAAATGTCCTTGGAGACCAACAGAGTACTGAGAGGACTGTTGTGCAATCAGAGCATTTGCCTGACACCCTGATTCAAAACATTGTTTTCCCTTCCGCAGATTCTGACACCCTGCTGGATGATGGCCTTATAAGCAGTAGTAGGTGAAAAATTCCAATCACCTGTAACGTCGATTTCAGACCTAATTCCACCAACGACTGCATACCCGCTGCTCACCAACAGTAAGATGGCAAGCAAGAATCGGTGTCCACTGGTGTGATTTTTGGTCACTAGGAAGACACCCAGCAAGCTTTTCCCAATGCAGATACTCTCGCCAGTTGGCGGTGAGAAAGCTGCCACTCGAATAGAAAATCTACTTGAGCAGCAGCAAAACAAAATCGTGATGCCGTGACCTCGAGCACGCCACGTGGTGCAGTGCGTGCTAAATGTTCAATGTGGAAGCAGCTCCCAGTGCTAAAAATTAGTGTGAGCAGCGTGACATAACGATTTCTGCAAGTTCTCAGAACTCTGCAAAATCTCGCAGACTTTTCATGTAAATCTGTGGAATTCCGCAGAGTAAAACTCAGCAAGTTTGACCCACCCTGACTTATAACTGTTATGAAGTGCCAAGAAGACTAAAAGAGTAGCTGTGAGAGGGAATGTTCCTGGGACACCTGAAGGAGACATACACTTCTGTCCAGGAAGGGCTCCTAGTTTTGACAACTATTGGACACCAAGAGGAAGAAAGTCTCTTTATAGTGGTTCCAGGCAAGAAGCACAATACCTTTGACTGAGATAACTAGGGCTCAGTCTGGGCACTGATCCTGAGTTGAATATCGGACTGTGCATGGCTCTTTTGCCAACAGCATGCTGTGTTATTCAGTTTCCAGATCACCCTATTACCAGAATGTGTCCTGACACTGAAACTGTAACGAGTAAAAGTTTAGGGAAGGCGGAGACTATTGAAACATAGGCTTTTTGACCGCAGCCTGGATTCTGAAGGTCCAGGGTCGGATCCCAAGGTGGGGACATGCTGACCACTGCCAGCTATCAGAAGCAACCAGAAAGCAGGTATCAGTGGTAGAGTAGTCTGCTCTCTACTTCCACCATTGACAGCCTATGCAGCCTGAGGCTTTGCATCTTTTTACTGACCTCTGTCACTTTTACGGATGCATGGATGCACTGAAGATTGTATTGAGAGCCAGGTTGGAGCTGGCAGATGGGGGCTGTTCCTGGAAATCGGACATTATCGCCATGTTTCCCACTGGGAGGGTAAGTACACTCTGTTTAAACCTGATTATTAAGAGGCACTAGGGACTACTCCTGGCTGGGAATCGCTGTATCGATTCAGGTAATGGGTGGCTTTTTAAAGTTTCTTGACTTTGTAGACTTTTTGTGATGCCCTTTAAAGTGGACTATGCAAAAGCATTCGAAGGTATCAGGCATTGCCACCAATTCAGAGATCTCAGCCTTGGCACAGAGAGTAAAATATTGCGGAGGCCAGGCAACAGCGAGGGCCAACCGTACTTCCTTGTTTCTAAAAGGACTCATGATGGCTACAGGCACTGAAAACTTTGATGATAATATGACATCTTTGTGTTGCCATTGAACCTTCCGATCTTGAAGCAGCAGGCTTTAATCCCTTGCAGTTTGGCAAAAATTCTTTGGACACTGGAGCCCTTATTTCCAAGCAGATGGTTGAGGGAGATATAGCCGCGACCCATATGGAGTCTGAATTAAGCCTGGGTCAGGGCTTCAGCACAGTTAAGGAGTATGCTTTGTTCCAAAAAAATAAAGTTGGTATTGGGGGCAATACATTGGAGAAAACGCTGACAATTGCTTCTTCTCCTCTCTTTCCAACACCTGCCGTTGCCTTAATGCCTAATCATGATATCCTGCAATTATCTTCATTGGCTCCTCAGGAGGCTCTATCTAGCGCTTCTCAATTGAATGGGTTGGCTGACCTGTTCAAATTGGCTAAGACACATCAGGATATTGTAAGCCCTATTGTGAACTTAGAAGTTTAAAATAGGCTCAATCCTATTTTGGATGAGATTAGGGGGTTGAAAGTCTCTCAAGTGTCAGAGACAGCTGTCCTACATGGCAGGTTTTACAAAATTGAGGATTCTATTGCTCAGCTCCCAGAGAAGCGAAAGGAGGCTGCATTGCGGATTTCTGAGGTTGCAACAATGCAGAAGGAAATAAGCCAGTCCCATTAACAGGCTTTTTTATCAAGAATAAGATTGAGCAACTTGAAAACCATTCATGTCGTTCTAATTTGCACACTGCTGGGGTCCCGGAGGGCTGTGATGGACAACAAATTCTCCAGTGGGCCGATTAATTTATAAAGACCCATTTTATACCGGAATTTGCTGCTGATTTAACATTAACAAGAGCTCATCGTGTTCCAGCACAGCGATCCCCCAGTTCAAAATACCCATGTAAAATTCTTGTTAATTTTGGGGATTATTGAGCCAAAGAGCAAGTTTTGTTGAAGGCAATTTGCCATAGGCAGTTCTCTACGCTGGATGTACCCCTTTGCTGCATCTTTCCTAATTTGTATGCTTCTGCAGATAGAAGACTGAAATATTTTGTAAAAATACTTCATCAATTTAAAGCACATGGGGTACAAGCAGCAATTGCGCAGCAATCTAAATTGAAAGTTTGGTTAAGGGGCAATTCCACTTGTTTTGTAATGTCACAAAGGCACAGGAGCTTTTGCAGCAGATTTCTAAAAAGATCTAATTGGAGTTTCAATAATATAGGGATCCAAGTAGCTGCCAGTGGATATGTAGGGATATAGGGACTGATTTCGATGTCGGACAGACCTGAGTCTATCCAACATCGATCTGGAACTGGAACCAATCGGCCTTCGGTTGGCGCTCCCAAGCCAGAAATCAGGATGTGTTCAGTCGCACTCCTATTCTTTACAATGGGAGCATGCATTCTGACTGAAATGTGTGCTCTCACAGCCTTTCTGTGTCAGAAAGTCTGGCAAAGAAAGGCTGTCAGAATTCGGCATTGTTATCCCTCGGGCGGATAGAGCTGTCCTTGGGATTACAGGAGGCTTGCCGAATGGCAGACCGGCTCTCTGAACAGGTCGTAAGGCATTCGGAAATCTAGTTTGGAATCATTTCTGACCTACACCATCAAAATGGGTCGGTCAGGAATGAATCCAAACAGGAGATTACGATGCTGTAGGAATGGCTCCGACCGAGGGTCAGAGCAGTTTCCTATGGCATCGCAATCGGCCCCATAGTTTCTTTTTCTAATCAGTGACGGCATTGTGGGGATGCAGGCGCATCAGGTGCAGAGTCATGACACCGGTCGTAGGTAGATGCACTTTGGGAGGGTATGGTGGACACCTCCCTACTCGTTGGAGCTTGTTTTTGTGTGGTCTCTTTATGGCATAATTCTTTAGGGACATTATAATGGGGCGACATTTCACTCCAAACCACTGGCACAGCCAATTCTGCCTCTGCATCAATTGATTTAACCATTTTCATTTTTCTCCAAGAAATCATCCATACATTGTTCAGTTCAAAGCTGTTTAAATCCACATGCAAGGAGTTGCATTTTCCCAAGATTCTCATGTTCAAGTTGGGCCATCCGAACCTCTAAGCAAGAACACGTACAAGCGCAAAGTTCATATTAGCAGTTTATTAAAAAACCCAATGCATTTCAAGCCACACGGGCCCTTCATCAGGGGTCACTGAAAATAACGATAAAACATGTATTATTATTCCATTCCTCCGTGTTTATACAAAAGAATATATGTTCGATGTTAATTTTGTTTCTCTTTCCAGTCAAAATTAACATCGAACATATATTTTTAGCACTACAGAGGTGATAGAATATTGGGTCTAGGTGTGGCTCTCTGATACCATCCAGTATGACAAGCATATAGCAAACAGTCACGTTTGCTGAATGATGTTATCAGTAATGTTATCACTGATGTCCAATTTCCAAATCCATAACAGCTTCCTGAAATGGATGTTACACCAAACAAAAATATTTATTTTGGAAAAAACATGGTAAAATATTACTTTGTAATTCACCTTTTACTTTTAAACAAATGGGCAGCACAGGAGTTTTTGTGATTTCACAGATGCAACCTATTTGTAATAAAGCACATTTAACTAACAGAAAGAGTATCATCACACAACGACCACTGACCACAGGACACAGTGGTAACTTTCGAAAATAATGAAAACATAAGGATATGTAACTGTACAGGAACACTCTTGAAAACACAACAAATTGTGTTCCAAACATAAGAAAAATAGAGAAAAAAAAGAAAACCGACAAAACCTAAATCAGCACCTCCTTGTATCAATGCTCTTATAATGCTAGTCGGATGTCAACTCTAACTCAGCCTGGATTCAAGTTAATTGTTAAAGGGAAATCATTTCCATCTGGATGTTGCTCAGTGGCTTATGTAAAATTACTTTAGCATCAGGGATGCCAAGAAGTTACAAATTCTTAATCTTTAACAGCAACGGCCCATCCATGGGGCGTAGGGGCCATGTCCCCATACCTTTTGGAAGTAAAGAGTGTCTGCCAGGCTGAGCAAGGGTCAGCCTGACAGACACTCTTTATTTTCAGGTCTGGCAACTAGGAGCCAGACATGTGCTGGCTACCTAAGCTGAACTTTGCTGGTCAGAGGATATCACTGCTCCTGTGGGCGTGACATCCTCAGTTCAGCAAAGGTCCTCAAGGCCTTCCCCCTCATGATTAGGGGGCACGTCAGTGACAGACTTGAGCCTGGGCTATTCAGTTATTTGTTATACCTCTTTTTATTGATGACAAAAACAGTGTACATCAGTGATATGGTGTTGCATTTATCAATGTAAGGAAGACAGTCATAGAATCATAAAACATCACATTTACAGCAGTCTTTGTTATTGTGTTGACCTTTATCTTCTACTGTGATGTATTTACTATGGGTACTGTATCGATCCCCCTATTTCTGACCCTTGTCTGGTTAATAATTAACTAGCAGCCATTCAACGGCACGAAAACCCGTTATCTGATTAGCCATACAACGGCACAGAAGCCCGTTATCTGATTAGGTCATAGCGCATGCCATCTCATTAGGCAAGCACTATTTCTCCAGCCCCCTAATAGGCATACGGAGTTCTCAAAACAAATCAAACCTACAGCGACCTGGGAAATCCCCGCAGCCATTGTTTTGATTTAGCCGAGAACTTCAGTAAAGAATGTGCGAACGACCAGTTCTTATGACATCCTTATTGACGTATTTATGTCCATCCTTATGTCAATATCGGCACCTTTCAGGTATAAATAATACCGACATTGCCTTAAGCAAACACACGGTGGTGGTGACAAGATTGGAGCAGCGAGACTTGCCGAGGAGCCCAGCTGACAGCGAAGCCCACAGACGCTGCCCCTCCCTTTTGACGCGCTGAGAGAGAGACGCTGCCTTTTCTCCTGCCGAGAAATCCAGCCTCCGGCGTTTCCAGCCGCCCTCGCAGGCAGCTGGGATATCAAGCCCTGAGATAGAGATACCAGCCCTCCAGCCTTCTAAATCCCAGGTACAGAACTGAATAACCCCTTGCAGAGAATTCTTGAGTCAGATCCTTGGCAAAGCAAACTTAACTTAAACTGCTACTTATCTACTCCCTCCCACGTATTAGGCGTAGTTAGAAGCACCAGTTGAGTACGATTAGTCAATGTATATATGTATGTATCTATTTTATCCATTTTAAAGTATCATATGGCTAAGAAACCATATCAATGCTTTTACAGTATTAGTTTATAATTCTGCTTTTACTGTATGCACTGTACTTAACCTTAAGTATTGCAATAATAGCGATTCATTTCTCTTGTATGAGAAAAGAGACTGATCAATAAATAACACCTTTTTATTGAACACGCCCGTCTCTTCCTTTTCTCTACAATCTGGTGAAACTAAGAATGCACGTACTGACTGAGTAAAATAAGTTGTCTTTTGTTTTCACACAACTCTAGAGATATACTCTTGATTAGGGGAGAGCAAAGTTGTCATGTTCTAGGGTTGTCAGAAACTAAATCCCTTCTTGTCTATCCAGGGAGGTTAAACTCCTACTTGTCTATTCGAGAAAGTTTCTAGTGAACTCTGAGCTAGCTGGCAAACACATAACTTTAAGTCTAATATCGTCAGTAGAAGACCTAGTTAACCTCAGCCCTACGTCTATACTATTGAAGGTATTATTCCAAAGCGCAGAGCCTATTGGGATAATAGGAACTACACTACATGGCGCCCAACGTAGGGCGCCATGTAGTGTAGTTCCTATTATTCCAATGCGCAGAGCCTATTGGGATAATAGGAACTACACTACACTACAAAGTAATGACTTGCTAGTTCCTGGCTTTGGAATGGGTGTCGAACACAGGTGTCATACATATGTCTCCCCTGGATGAATTCCACTTGCCCCATATCTGCTCCCACTTATTTGGACAATCATAACTTTTGTATACTGCCTGTTGTGCTAAATGCACCAGCCCATGTCCTCCATCCAGGCTCGAAGTGTTGGTGCACCAGGTGCAACCCATACTTTCACTATGTTGTGCTTGCCAATTGTCATTCCCAGCATTACCAAGGTCCTTTCTTTACTGTTTAAGTCTGTAGCGCTCCATACATTTAAGAGGCTTCATTTAGGCTCTGTCACCATTCTCATCCCCAACACCTGACCCAAACAGCGCACAATTGCCCCCAATATCTTTTAATATGCATGCAGTCCCAAATGATATGATAAAATGTGCCCTCTTGGTTACATAGTCTCCTACAATTAGGGTCTGTCCTGAATCCGATCTTGAACACGAGTTTGGCATGAGAAGTGCGCTCTATGCAATATTTTAAGCTGTACTAATTTGAATCTCGAGGAGAAGGCCACTTCCCTGGGGGAGGCCAGCGCTTGCTGGCATTCCTCATCATCAAACCCTTCTATATTTTGTGTTGAATGCTCTCGGAGCTGGAGGAGGGGGTCGGGAGAGTTGTTAATTATTGATAGGCGAGAGAGATCGCTTTCCGGTCCATATATTCAGTAAGGATTCTATCTTCCAATGAAGAGGATTCAGGGTGCACCCCTCCCCTGGGGATGGCCGCTTGGAGAGCATGTCTCATTTGTATGTATCAAAACATCTCTGTGGTGGCTAAATCATAATCTCGCTATAATGTTGCAAAGGGAATCACCCCTCCTCATGACCACACATCTTCCCATCGCAAAATACCTATGAGATACCATCTATCAAATCACATGACTTTCCTCAGGTTTCCCAGCTGTTAAGCATCCCATAGTGGGGTGGCTTGTATGATCTTATTTGCCCACCCCAGGCTTTTATTTACTGCATGCCATAGCTGAACTGTGTATTTAGTGGGGACCATAATCTGTAGGCATGTTGGTGTGTTATAAAGTGCCCTCTTGTAGCTCCTGCCTGGTAAGGCCACTTTGTCCATGCTGTAAGCTGGTTCATCCTGGGTCAATGTAAACATTGATTAACCACCATTAGCTGTGCTGCCCAGTAATATGTCTGTATGTCAGGGAGCACTATACCCCATCATAACACCCCCTCACCAACTTCTGTGTGGCTATTCGTGGGGCTTCCCATCCCATAGGAGTGCTCTTTGTTCACTCTCTATGGCTTTAAAATAGGAAGCAGAAATTGGATGTGGTGTATTTTGCAATATATATATATAAATCTCGGGAGTGCCATCATTTTAAACAGTACAAACACAAAAAAGCACCTGGCCCGGTTCTGCTTTATGCTCATCAATTGTACGAGCTACAACCAGACAACCACTATATCTGTTTGCATGGATTATTTATTTATCCATTTCTATTTGAATTGTTTTCTTAGAAAATTTTTTTTTTAAATTCAATGTACAGAAAAGAAACTGCTTCAATTTCAAATAACATTTCTCATCAACCATCAAATATATCCTTGACAATACCAATTACATTAATCCAAACAATAATTCACAACCTACACTCATATGTTTCACTCATAAACATCATCCACCCTACAACTAAAACTAATCTATCAAACATCATCCACTTACTCTATCACACACGGGGAAATAATCTTAAACGCAACTGGGGGATACATCCCTCTCAGAATGCACAAATGAATTCATTTTTTTGAAACCCTCCGTGGAAAATTTGCAATTTTAAACAAGGCGGTGTGTCCCAATAATGAAAGTGGAAGATTTTTCCAGTGTCACACATCACCTTTCAAGCATTGCACTGGGGGCAGGACATTTTGGTCATGAAACAGAGCTGTATTAGTAGTCATGTAGATACCATAGTATCGGAGCCTTTCTGTGGCCACCGTTACCTCGCATCCCCAGGGCAGAGGAGGAAGCGTTTCACTCAACACGTAAATAATGGACTTTGCCCAATTGATAGTTTAGCCGGAGTATTTCCTGAAGTTAGTGAATATATTTAATCCTCTATTTATCGAGGATTCAGTCGATCCTAAGTATAAAAGTACGTCATCCGCGAATAGGGAAATGTTATCCTCCCAGTCTTCTGTCCAGCACAGGCCCCTTATCAGCGGATCTCTACGGATCCATGTTGCCAGGGGTTTGAGCATAAGGGCAAAGAGCAAAGGCTACAAAGGGCAGCCCTGCCTGATACTTCTCCCAAGGGGGAAGGATGGGGAAGTTTTATCATTTACAACCACCTCTACAAGTGTGTCCCCTTAAAGAAGTTTAACCCAGGCCACACATTTGGGTCCGAATCCCATCTTATCCAGTACTGCGAATAAGTAAGGCCATTCAATAGTATTGAATGCCATTTTGGCATCTAGTGACATTACCACTGCATCCTCTCTCAGTGTTTCAACTCATCCCAGAAGTCCATGAAGCCTGCGTAAATTGAGTGTGGTGTTTCTTCCAGGGATTAAGCCAGACTGGGCAGGATTCATTAATTTCGGGATAATCTGTATTAAGCGTGATGCAAGCTATTTGGCTAGGATTTTAACTTCTGCGTTAAGCAGAGAGATGGGGAGATAGGAGGAGCAGCAATTTCTTGATTTACCTTCTTTATAAATGACAACTATTGTGGCCAGTCGCCGATCTGTGTGGAGTTTACCTTCTTACCGGCTCTCTATATACATATTTTTCAAGTGGGGGGCAATTTTATTAGTCGCCAGCTTGTAGAGCTCGATTAGGAGGCTGATGGCTCCCATTGCTTACCCTGACCTGAGTCCTCAGATAGCCTAAGCGACTTCTTCATCTGTTTTCTTACTCTCTTATAGCGCTAGCTCTTCAGTGGTAAGAGTAGGGAGTGTCATGTCTGCTAACAGTTCTCCAGATGCCACACCAGACGAAGCCTTAGTAGTGGAGTTGATGTGTTTGTAGTAGGTGGCGAACGCTTCAGCTATCAACTGCAGATCGCAAAGTATTTTACCTCCGTCTGTTATAAGCTTGGCAACTAGTCCGCTCGCTCGTTCGTGTTTATCGAACCAGACGAGCAGTTTTCCCACCTTATCCCCACCTTCATAGATTTTATTTTGTGTGGCTCTGCATCTAGCCTTGGCTGCTTCAGTGACTATGTCTTTATATTCTTTCTTTTTAATGCTCAGGGTATGCTTGATGCTTTCTGACTCGTCCCCAGTAAATTCACCTTCTAACTACAGAATGTCGTTCTCTAGTCTGTCTAATACAGTACGCTTCTCCTTCTTGACCCCTGCGATCAAGAAAATGGCTTGTCCTCTCGCAATTCCCTTAAAAGCCACCCAAAGGGTATGTGCAGACTCCACTGACCCATCATTTTCTTGAAAGTAGTAGTCTATTGTGAGTGCTGAAGGGACATACATTGTCACAATAAGGATAGGCTGACCCTACCAAATTCGCACACCTGTGTCATATCTACCCTGTATGTCTACCCAGGTGTGGGCTATAGCCAGGGGTAAGGCACCTCGCATGAGTATCCCCACCCCTCTAGAACAAGTGGAGAATCCCGACTGTACAACTAGTTTGTATCCTCAATGGTTTAAGGCTTTACACGTGTTGCCAACTAAGTGTGTCTCATGTAACAAAACAACTTCTGGGGAGTGTTGTTTTACATATTGGAGCACTATTCCACACTTAAGCTTGTCCCCCAGTCCATTCACATTCCAGGAGAGGAGTCTTAGTCCCTTATCTATGAGCCTTATCTGTCATGGCTCATCTGGTGCTCTCCCGGTGTTCCCATCCCTATCTAACAAATCGGCAGTGAGGCAAAAATGTAGCACGCCATCCCACTACCCAGCCCTGATTTAGTTCTCTGCATACCGCAAATCTCAAATAGGCTCTTTGCTAGACCATTACTACTTACATCATAAGTCAAGGTGCGCCATAAGTCAAGGTGCGCCTTCCATTCACATTGCCACCCCTTCCCTCTGTGTAATCTACATAATAAACCGTAAGAGCATTAAACATTATACCCACTCCCTGTTTCCCTACAATCTGGGTTTTAAACTACTCATTCCCCCAACTATGCAAAGTGCCTGTCGCCCTATCCCAAACTGATGTGCGAGGAGTGGGGTGACCGGGGCGTCTCCTCACCGACCACCATATCCCCTCATTATTATCAGAGTATCTGCACTAATTATTCCTATATATAAAGGATATAGTCCTGTTGCTGCGCATGGCCCTTCAGCATATTGTCCCAACCTCCTTTAGCACTCTCAGCCGTATGAACTTAACCGTAATTGAGCATACCTGAGTAGGTCAGCTATTGTTATCTTCTGAATTCACTGTTTTGGTGGTGGGTGTTCTGTGGTCTCCATTTTCAGTAGGCTTCTTGTTGGGCTTCTCTCATCGTGGTCATGGGCTGTTCCGCCCTACAGTTCTCCATCCATCGAGCCATTTCCATGCCATCTCCGGCGTCTCGCAGAACCATGTCTTCCCTTTGGCCTCAAACCGCAGTTTTGCTGGAAACAGCATGGAGTATTTCATTCCTTTGTCACTTAGCATCTTCTTAATCCCCATAAAGGATCCCCTTTGTTTCTGAACTTTGACAGTAAAGTCAGGAAAAAAGGTTATAGTGCTGTTGTCGTATTTACCAGGCCCGGTGCTCTGGGCAGTCTCGGTCACGTACGTTGAATAGCCTGGCCAACAAGCAGGGCCGGACTGGGAACTGAAAGCAGCCCTGGCAAATTTAGCAAGACCAGCCCCCGTCCGGCGCGTAGCGGACCAGCCCCCGTCCAGCGCGTAGCGAGCGAGCGCAGCGAGCGAGCCCGACGGCCACTAGGGGGGTTTGAAAAACGACAGACCAAAATGGTGAATTTTACAGCACATTTTTCATTACATATTCAAATTGTATCAACTTTCAAAGCACAGTAAACAGTAGATGATGACCTTAAAAGAGAGTGACATTGCATACAATGCTGCCCAGGACTCTTTAAGGGGCACTACAGTGATGATCACAACACCCTTCGGGCCACTCTTGTCTTTTCAACAAAGTGCTCTGCGTTTTAGGCATTTTTTTAACACTGTTTCAACGTCATAACTTTACAGCATAAAACTACATTCTGATAATCTTTATTGTACTTTCAATTAATTGCCACTCACGTTGTCACACATTAAGCACTGAGATGTCATGTCACACAGGCCACCGAGGTCAGAAACTGGGGAAATGTCACTCATAAACACCTAGGCACTGAGGGTAGAGACTCTGGAAATGTCACACATAAGCATCTGATAACTAGCAGTAGCACTTAGAGCACCGAGGCCAGAAACTATTGAAACATCACACCCATGCAGTGTAACTCTTAATAATGATTACAATTATTCCTCTGAATTTAAGCAGTTTGTGCAAGATCAGTTGTTCAGGGTACACATTTTCTGAATAGTGATGAGGCTCCCTGCCCCCTCTACCCCAACCCCCAGGCGGATCCGCCAAGAGGTCTGAACACTCATGAAAAACAAATGAAGACATCTGCATAATACATTCATTGAAAAACATATTGTATAGAAACGCTGGGAGCACGAACAAGCACTAACTGCAGGAATAAGTCTGGCTATGTTTTTATGTGAGGAGGAGAGAGAGGGGAGAAGTTAGAGGGAGAGAGAGGGAGGCAGAAGAAGAGAAAGGGAGAAGTAGAGGGAGAAAAAGAGGAAGAGTGAGAGAGACGAAGGAGGGGAATGAGAAAGATGGGGAGAGGGATGGAAAGAGAGAGGGGGAGAGGGAGAGAGAGAGAGAGAGAGAGAGGGGCGAGAGAGAGAGAGGCGAGAGGGGGGAGAGAGAGAGAGAAAGAGAGAGAGAAAGAAAGAGAGAGAAAGAGAAAGAGAGAGAGAGAGAGAGAGAGAGAGAGAGAGAGAAAGAGAAAGAGAAAGAGAAAGAGAAAGAGAGAGAGAGAGAGAGAGAGAGAGAGAGAGAGAGAGAGAGAGAGAGAGAGATTTCAAAAGGTTTCCTTTTCTGTCCGTATATGTCTTTTCTTCTACCTTTCATCTCTACACCCCGACTGGCTCCGCTTCAGCCACCTATGGGGCAACACAACATGCATTCCAGACACAAGGGTGCACTATTACCAGAAAACTAAAGGAATCGTAATCCCAGTGTTACAAGAGAAGAACATACATCTAGCGGAAATAGATAAAGTGCGCAAAGAATGGGAACATTTAGTGCATGTTGGGGCAGTCTCTAGTTAAGCATATGGTGTACGTACATGTGGCTGCCCTAGTTTCGCTGCAGATGAGAGAGGGTAAGGTAGACACAAAGGGGAGATATCTACTGGGACGCTAGGCGGTCAGGAAATATCTCTCATTAAATTGTATGTGCTGAATGTAGATGCTAGCCTTTTTCGGAATCAATTCTAGATTATACAGTTTTATATAGCAAAAGTGGTGTAGGTGGCAAATACAAGTTTTGTTCTGGACAGGGGCTGGATTCCACCAAGAGACAGCGCTAAGCCAGGGCTGGTGAGTTCTTCGTAGCAGAATATGGATAAAATAAGTGTGATACACTTCTGGAGAACCTGTTAATATTTGTGAATAGATGGCACTCCTAATTACCTGGAATACATCATTATTACGAAGGACTTCCTATTTAAATATGAAGAGTCTGCATATTAGCCCAAACTCCCTGCTGTCACATTCCAGACCAGAGGTATGGTAAAATCGGGCACAAGACAGAACTAAGATCCCAACATGGAGATTCACTGTTCGGGCCTTATTGAGAAGCTTGAAGGAGAATGCTAAATAATACAGCGCAAAGAAATAGGAGCTATTCAGAGTGATGATCTGAGGAGAGTGCATAGCCAAAAAGTATAGTAACAAACAATAACACTTGGAGAGGTGTTAGGTTTCAAAGTACGCACGGGCACACCTTTCCTCCATGCTCAGCAGCCCATCAGAGGGTACATAGGTGCACTGTCCGCATGCCACTTCAAAAGAAGGATCTGCTTACGTGTAGTATGTAAAGTAGGCACATAGAGCATGCAGGCCATGTGTGATATTACACTAACATAATCATATATACAGCATACCATAATATTAGTTGGTCTTGGCAACTAATAACAGGTATACATTTAATCAGCGTAGAAGAAATGATTGTTTACACTGAGTGTTTTTACCTGAATTCTAACCCGTGTCTTGCATGTTTGGCACCCGCAAACAATTAGGATCTGAACATTTGACCTGTAGGTTGTACGAGGTAGGTATATAAACTCTCTAAGCTATTTATATTGGTTCTAATTCAGAGCGAGCAGTTAGCACAGCGATCGCCACAATAAGTGCATTAACCATCTGACCTATCCTATTATACACTCAAACTTGCAGCATACACATAGATACAGTACATGTGCTTCAACCCTCCAGGACATCTGATAATGGTCTGTTTGTGACCAATATAGCTAATCATGAACACCTTTACCGCTAGCATTTCTCCTTCTGAATTGACATGAGGGCAGAGTTTGTGAAAAAAAAGAATCCATATGTCCTGGGACACCATAGGCTGAGACTGCATCCACCTTTCAGGACTGGCTTTCCCGCTCTGTTGCTGCCACCCCCTACCCCTTACCCCAGTTCCATTTCCAGTACCTAAGACCTATTGTTCCTACATTTACTGTTTAGGATATTTATTAAGAAACACACAATAATAATGACCATCATACAAAGTAGTTACATTAATTCAATCCAACTTAAATGGTTTATACCAAACACAAGCTTCTTAAAACACATCAGAACCTCCACACAGCAACACTTTTCAAGACTGATTTGCATATTACTGGGTCCAACATGGAATGGCATGGTGAGCAAAAAAACAATGGATTTAGGGCCAGATTGACCAAGCAAAGCCCCTGTCTCAATATTTTTCAAACTTTGGACGTGTGCTGCATTATACAGCACACATGGAAAGTGGGAAAGTATGAAAGCATTGTCTTTGTAATGGAAGGTTCCTCTGTCAGTACAAAATGTAGGCTTGACAGCATGCAAACACTGCAAAGATTACAGCCCAATTTAAATATATCTCCCACACTTCCTGCAAAACAGGCAACTTGTGAGGTGTTTCTCCAGTAGGCTACTTGAGGGTGTGTATGAACACTATCAATGTCCGATCCCAGCACAGTATACTTGAAGGGTATGTTTAAGCTCAAAGTAAACGAAGCAGATTTTGTACTAAGTACACCTTTTCTTAAAGCATTAAGCAACCAACTGCCTGACCTTCTGTTGACAGGCAGTCATTACTGCATGTGTGGCATTCAACAAACCCATCAACCTCCTTGTAAATCGTACTTCGATTCTTTGCACATCAGCCAACAGTACGCCCCTTGAGTCAAATACCACCGGATTCAGCTTTATTTAAAGGATCGTGAGCAAGTAATGCACTGTGACATTGTATTACTCTCTGCCTTCTAGTTCCACTCCTCAGTTGATCAATACAAATTTCCCCAATGCCAAACATCATTCAATTGGATGCCGCCATCTCAACATGTGGTGGCGGTGTCAGGAAAAAAGGTCTAGAACAACATATTTGTATTGTGATAAAGAGTGCATGAGGGTGCAGTGAGCCCCATAACAGTCAGGGTGGCATCACTGTAAAATGGGCCAATCTAATGAATGTTTTCACAGCATCTCTGAAAACCCAAACTGGCATCATCAAACAGAGGAACATTGTGGAAGACTTATTGTTTATTTTTTTTGTGATGCAAGACTGGGTGCAGAAGTCTGTTTTTTCTTTCTCTTCAGTGAATGGCCACTTTAAATGTGGTTGTGGGGTAGGCAGGGATGTATGAAGCGGCCCTGAGACGACGCTCCCTGTGCGGCTCCACGCTCGGTGAATATGAGCTGTGTAAATGTGTCTGTGATTGGCCGGCATTTGTGTATGTATAATGCATTAGACTAGGAGG
Organism: Lissotriton helveticus; assembly: GCF_964261635.1. NCBI lineage: Eukaryota > Metazoa > Chordata > Amphibia > Caudata > Salamandridae > Lissotriton > Lissotriton helveticus. The sequence continues at coordinate 326,704,258 of NC_136071.1, read as the reverse complement.
GACAGATGCATCACACAAGGTGGAATAGACAACTTAGCTTTAGGATCACATTTACCTTTAGTGGTGCTAATAAGGAGGAACGTGATCACATGCATGGCTGCCCCTGAGGCCCCAAATGCAGCCGGATAACTGGATTAACGGTCAGTAGTAGTAATGGGGAGTTAGAACCAGAGAAAAATGTGGCACCTACCATAGGATAGCAAAATGTGCGTTCTCAAGAGAAAACTGAGAAGTGCTGCAAAGCTGTCAAACACGTGATGGTGATACAGGAGAAACAGTGAATAATATGAGAAAGTACTGATGTGAGAAAATTAGTTTTGGACTTTGGGTTTGAGATATCATCCACTGCCCCCTTCAAACATCTGGTCCACTAGCACTGTTTGCACAAATTCAACTGCTATGTGTTAGTGCGCTCACAGTATTTATAATTGTACCTATTAATTGGGAAAAAAATACTAGTCCTACTATGTCTACTACTATGTGAGTGGGTCTAACGAAAGCCTTCATCAGCAGCAAACAGACCACCGGAGATTCAAGCAAGCAGCCATCAAGGACACAGGAGACCCCAGTGATCTTTCACGACTTTTAGGGGTGACCTTTAACTCTTTTGTACTTTATCACTAGACAACACAATATTCACGTTTTCATGCAGTTGTTTACAAAAACCGTGCCAGGATTATCGGCACAGCAAGCCAACATGCATTTTTCCCTTGGCACCTCCCTGCCAGCAAAAGAGTCTCATTTACAGCTCCCAGCTGCAACGCAGTACATTATTGCTATCTGGTAGCAGTGTAAGGCACCTGTCTCATCTCATCTTAAGGTCGGCCTTTAGGATGAGGTAAGGCAGGGCCTGCCCTTACGCTGCAATGGTGACATTCTGCTCTAACCAATATAAGATAATGCTTTACCTGCTCGTTTTGTGACTTGAATTAATTTCAATGTAAACAAATGTAAATTTCCAGAATACAACATATAAAAGGGCATTAATACCCGATAAAAGACTGAACGAAGCGTGGAAACATCCCAAACTCAAAATGAAATCCCTCAGAATGGAGACACCATGGGCAGATACAGAAAACACTATGGACAAATCATAAACCCGCTCCATGTTTCTCTTTTGAGACAATTTAAAATGGCACGAATAAAGAGATTAAGAAAACAGAAAGCAACGGGATTATACCGCGAAAGTTCCTGCAAGGAGTATTTTTTTTGCGTTAAACATGGATGAAGATAATGCTTCCTTGGCAACTTCTTTTCATTCGCTGCTCAGAAAAAAAGTTTCAGAACTTACAGGAAAAGTATGTTCGCTCTTTTAGAAACATTCTTATCCATTTCAATTAGTACAGGGAGGGACACATTTTCCCTATGGCTTGATTCCACATACTTTCTTTCCTCTCGTAAGTATGTGAGGCCGAGTTCTCACAGCAGGGTCCGCTCTCTGCAGAGGTGACGCAGTAATAATTGTAATTAAATACAGTACAGTACCTCGTTCGAACAGCTTTTTCCGTCTGGGTCAGGAGGGCTGAATCTTGTCACGGACTCACCTCAAGCCTGCTGACTACTACTACAGACACAGAAGGGGTCGGGCAGGCGGTTAAGGCGGCGATAGTAGCAGGCCTACACAATTATGCTATTATGGCCCGACTCACCGCTCCTCGCTCTCGTCACTCCGTCTCCCACTGGCAGTCACGCGCACAGTAATTGAAATGCGCATTCGGGAATTACACCCCCCCCCCCACCCTGGAGGCGCGCAGGCGCAGAGAGAGACGCGGTAAAGGAGGAGACAATTCTGCGCACTGCGCGCACAGGCACCTCCTCCTCCATCGGGGTTAGGATGCACTTACTTGCACGCTGTTGTTGTGGCTGGGGCCCGTCTGGGGGCTGATTTTCAGTCCAACCGTCACAGGCTGTGACGATCGGACTGAAAATCGGCCCCCAGCCACAAAACCGGCCCCCTTTTCAAAAACCGGCCCCCCAACCCCTCCAGCCGACCGGGGGATTGCCCGGTGCCCAGACTCACCAGTCCGGGCCTGCCAACAAGGGCCTATGAGGAGCCTCAGGCTTAGGCATGCACCTCGGTATTCGGTGCACCCTTTCGACAGAGGAGAAATTAGAAAGGCCCCTTCATTGCAAATAATTTGTTACTAGTTCTTCCACAAAGAGGTCGGCCAAGGGCCTCTCAGTGAGTTCGGGGACTCCAAGTATTCTATCATTATTGCGGCGTGATCTGCCCTCATAATCATCCAACACTGTTTCCATAATAAGACTAGTTGGAGCTCTGCAGCAATAGTTTCCATAGTTTTAACTTTGTCACTCATTTTTTGAAGGTCGGCCCTGATAAGTGATACCTTGGAGGTAATGAAGTCCATTTGATTTTCAAGTGATGTCTATACTCCTCTTATTGCTTCCATGATGTCTTTTAGTGTGGGGTCCCTGCTTTTGGGAACCAGAACAGTTGAGTGGGCTGCCTGGTCTGAGGCCATTACCTCTGCTTCTTGGGCTTGTGCATTGTGTATTTATCTATTAATCTAGATCTTCTGTAAATTATATATTTTTGCCTGTTTTGCCATGAACCAATGCCCCGGTATTATATTGGAAAATTCTATGACTACTTTGCCATTTTGCACAAAAGTTCTTTACCATGTTTTATCTTTGTATTGTTTTAACATTTTATCTGTAACGCTTTTATGACATGTACTGTCGAATAAAGCATTCTGTGGCTTGAAGTATTTATATAGGTTGATCTGGTGGGTCC